>NC_136069.1:1477454461-1482806961 GCF_964261635.1 Lissotriton helveticus
TACTGTGCAATGCAATCACTCCATGTGGACTGCAGTGGCGAGGCTGAACATGGGCGAACAATAATATCCTGCCCGCCCCAGCGGTTAGTTACATGCTGATACCCTCATGGCACTGACTCTCAATTAAGGGTGTGTTTAACAAGATACTTTATATTATGCAAGTAGGAAACTCACTTTTACTTTTGCCTTTTTTCACTATTGTCCTTGAACTTTCTAAATGGTATGACAGAAATCGCTTTTTATTCGCTTTTTATTCCACCTTTTATTGACAACTTGAATGTGTAGCTAGTGTGGTGCAAGGCTGCATTTATCCCATATAGAGGAGAGCTACTGGGTTCACGATTGCCATCAAACTGTGATAAAAAGAAACGGGCTGCTGAGCTTCTACAGTGTGTTGATCCTGCAAGCAGAATAATGCAGAGGTGGGCGAGTGGAGCAACTCCGCCTGCTCGTGGAACTCTGCGGAATTTCACTGAGTTTTATGTAACTCCACGGATTTCCATGTAGTGCAACTCCGCGAGCTCCGCCGACCCCTACTTACAACCAAAATTTAGAAGATGGGTCTATAGGATTCACAAATGTAGGGTCCTTTTCTTGTTTAAAAGCATTGAGGTCATTACTTCATTCCAATGCACAGTTATAGCCTACAAATAATGCTTTAAATAATCATTTGAGGCTAGAAGAAACAAATTTCAACGGACTCTTATAGCTTTCTGCTGTAATTCCAGCTCGGCTCACAGTCTTGCCAGAGCTAAGATGTAACATCAATTCTATAATTGCTTCAGCTGAAAGAGGCGAATCTAATATTATCAGTTGCTCTAACATGAATGAATAAATGACATTTCTTGTAAAGCGCAACAAATGCCCGGTGCTATGCGAAACAAAAATGAAGCGATCAATGTATATAATCACAGTATACCTAACTATTTGAAGCTGTGCCTTCTGTGTAGTATAGATTGGAAACATTGAAAAAGACAGATGCCAGCCCTTCTGCTTCTGAGAACAGATCTTCTGAGGGGTTTAGTATTTCTGTGGTATGATTTTTAGCTCTCTCGATCTTGTCTACAAAGCGTGTACAGTATCACTGTCATCTGCCTGTTCAAATTGTTGATGCACACTTATGTTCAATCTTGCTTAACCTTACTTATCTATTCTACATTTACTTTATATTTGCACCTTATCTAAGTTAGATATCAATATCTATTATACGACCATTATCTCAGTCTCCTCTTCCAATTAGACGGTTGATTCTTGCATCCAAAATCCTAACTCTTCCTCTTGTAGACCCTCTTCCTGGGTCTTACATTTGGCTATTTTTGTAAAAGAAGTCCTCTTTAGAAAGCTTCAATAGCATCTTATCCTATTCCTCATGAGGCAAAACCAACATTAATCTGTATTCATGCTTCTAATAGCAGACAGCACCTTTGAAATAATTGAAAGCTTTCTATCTAGGGTCCATCTAAGGAGCTCACATCTTTAAGGAATAACTATCATTGAACGCATGGTGAAATATGTGCAGGGATATGTATCACCTCTTCTGTAGTAAAGCTCTATTGATCAATAATAAATCTGATCAAGATGTGTCCATATTTATTAGAATGAAAAGTGTAGCCCCAGTTACTCCCAGCAATCTCGCTCCAGGTGTCACCACGTCCTGAATTAAATTTGGAGCTCAATAACATTCTAGCACCTTTTGGGTTTTAGTACTTGAAAGTGGTGAAGATGTGTCTAAAAGTGTGCCGAAATTCTCGATGAAATACGGGTAATTTGCTTTGGCATGAATATAAAATATATCAGCGAAATTAGATGAAATCTAATTGAAATGCACAAAATTACTCAAGTAGCACAATATTCTAGCATGAAATGTGTCCTCACGTCAATCGGTCTCCGAGGACGCATTTCATTTTATAAAATCTTTAAAAATATTTCTTGAAACTCGTTATAAAATATCTAGTTTCCTTTAAATTACTTTATTTAACTTACATTCTCATTACCTTGACACTTAAGAGATTTTTATCAAGCATAATGCATCTGCATCTCCAGCAGGAATTTAAGAAAATAAACCACATGCATAAAACATAAGTAGTGCTTGAACTACAAGTCATCTAAGGATTGTAGAACTTGTTGGAAATATTATAATAGAAACCTTGATGTACATTCAACCTCAGATATCTCTTCATCCACGTGAGGAGCTGAACTCGTGTTTATGGAATGCCACCATCATAAGAATGTCCGGGGTCAGGCTGGAACTTATAATTAGCATGACTTTTTTTTAATTATAGGTGCAAACAATGTCATTTGTTGAACTTGGCATAACATTAATATCTTTACAAAATAATAAAAAACATTTTCGACAGTACACCAGGTTTCAAGGTTACGAGATCAAAGCATTATTCTAGTTTCTAATCACATCAAAGTTCAGCATGTATAGACAGTTCTTGCAAAGAGCACAACTTTAAAATCATAGATAGTTTCCTATCACCTGTCATTTTCAACCAATTTCTGCACAGACTATTTTGTGCTACATGGCATGTACTTGTATAGGTACGAAGGTCAAGCTTTGTTTTCTATTAAATTAACATTAGGTTGATTCTACCATGCCTCTTCATTTTTCAAACCAAAATTGCAAGACAGCCAATTGGAATTTAGTATATCCAATGAGTTCAACATTTTCTTGGGGAGGTATAGTACCTCCATAATTACGCAATCTCTTTCAATTGTTAACAAAGCTGCATTACCATTTTTTCTAAATTGCAATTTTATTTCATATCAAAACACTGTGTTTGCAAATGAATGCACAGTACCAAAAAATCGCAATACATTAGTTCCTTTATGTTCTCATATGTTCTCAATGTTTAATTTCCACTTTAACCGGGGTTTCTTTTTTGACAATTTAAAGGTGTTGTAGAGTATCACAGGCAGTACATACAGGAATCTTACTGTCCTGTGGCTACCGCAAACACGTGTTTTGTGGGCGTTATCCTCTTTTTTAGGACTGAATATGAAATACAAAACTCCCTGAAATTAAATCTGTAGTTTAAAAGCAGACCTGTAAACACTTGAATTCCTGTCCTAATGTAAAACCTGATGTCTTCGAAACACTGAATCTTGCATATTTATATTGTTTTGACCATATTACATCATATTTGTCTCCTCCAAAACTGTTATGCGTTATCATGTGATCAGTGACGGCTGGTAATTTTAGGAGGGAGCACACATACACACACACACACACACACACACACACACACACACACACACACACACACACACACAGCCATGCATTCCAATATGTGCACACACACACATCCATTCACAACACTCATAACCAATTATTCCAAATGTATGCACACACACACCAAACTTTTTTTTTTAAATCACACATACCTGCAGCTCTGCCTCAGAGGTCCCAGGAAGGTTGGGACTGCTGCCTGCCCTCAGTAGTTGACCTTAGGTCATCCAATGAGGAAAGGCAGCAGTCCCAAGCCTCAGAGGTCCCTGGAGGGTTGGAACTGATGCCTTCCCTCATCAATGAGGGAAGGCAGCTGTCCCATCCTTGTTACAGAGTGGAATGGGTCGGAAAGACCGCTGACCCCACCCCACTCTGTGACGAAGTGTCACTGATTGACACTCAACTCTGGGTACTGTGGTAAATAAATAAATAATACCTCTATTTTTGAATGGATAAATGAATAACAGATAGCTCAATAAATAAGAGTCAAGATTCGAGGTAGTAGGAGTTTGCAGGTTTAATACAGCATAAAGGACAGGAACAGGACAACCTGCACGGGAACAGGATGGCAGCGCTTGACAGGGGGGCCCCGACAGCTGCCGGGCAGGATCTGGGATGAGCGCGCTCTGGGGAAAGGACTGGCGTAACATTTAATAACAATACACAAGCATATATAGTAAAACAGTTGCATTACAGTACATATGATAGGCGGAGCAGTGGGTGTGGTCAATAGCAGTCGCGAAAGATAAGGGTGAAAATGGGTGTAACAGGGGCGTATACATAGACATGTGATGCAAACGTAACAGAATATGTCATAAATGGGGCGGAAACATGGAGGGGGCTACCTAAGGAGCCGGGACCTCTAACCTAATGGTGCGCGCAAACTGACAATGACGTGTTACTAGGAGAAGCTGGGGGCTATGAACTCTGTGCTAGGAGCAGAGACTGAAGTCTGGAGAGTCAGGGCGACATGTACCTAAACAGTATCTAGTATCTGATGTTTAGAGAACATGTTGATATAAACTAAGAGTCAGGAGGGGAGAGGCTAACGGACTCCAAGACTGGAGCATGCATTATTCTACATGTAGTGCGTGATGAAGAATATTAAATGACCATTAAATGCAGTATTTCTCTTACATGGAGACGTAAAGGCTAGACAATGACGGAAACTATTGATGCGATTCAGTAGCTTAGGAATGCAGAGAAGGAGGGCTGGACTGATAACTAGAATCATAACATACTCTTGGCAGACTCAGAGGCAGAGCCAGGCTGAGCCGGGCACTGCGAGGCAGGAAGTAAGTGAAGGGTCGAGGATACAGGTGGGGGCTGTATCGCTCCTCAGCGAGGCTCAGGAGACAGGAGCTGAATCTAGTGTCCGGGCCCTTTTGAGGCCTAGAAACGGGGACTTTACAATGAAATAACGTGCACACTGAGAAACGTGCCAACGTAACTTTACATAGGCCTGATATTCGTAGTATTCACGAGGACTGGAAACAGGCATACTAGAGATGGACACAACTGTAATTGCGTCATTAATCAAACATGGGGAATACATATGCATATTAATCATGCACAGATAACATATGATGGAGGACGCGTAGGGACACAGAACATGGCAAAATTTACTTTTCCACATTCCCTCCTTGTCACTACGTTTCCATCAGGAAACATCAATATTCATGATACCATCTATCATTTCATACAGTATCATTTGCTCGTCTCGAATTTTCTTGGAACGGGATTTAGAACGGGGCTTGGGACTAGGAATACAAGAGGTAGCACAAATGCCGCAAATCGCAGGGCCACATTGTATACAGAGGCAGCAACTGAATATGATTGCTACTGTAATACCCAGAAATGACAATACTTTCCATCCCCAGGCGGAAATTATATTCCAGAACCAACCGGACCATGTCCAGGTGCCTGGATCTTGGTGTAACAGATGGGCAATTTTATGAAGTCTGGTTATAGCTGAATAAACAGACGGCGCGTTATTAGGAATGAAAATGCAGCAACTAGATCCGATGACTCTACATGCCCCGCCCCTATCGGCCAGGATGACGTCAAGGACGAGACGATTCTGGAGCACGACAAATCTCATAGCAGATTGCTCTTCGGTTAAATTACCTAGGGCAGAGGCAGTCTCATTCACTACTGCTTCAAGGGTTCTGGTTAACCTACGGATTAGCTTACTGTTCTGGATAGGTCCTATAAAGAAGAAGAAACCTCTATTGAAATCTGTATATTGTTCTAGAGCAGTTTCAGTATAATCGACAATCGGGGACTCCCTTCTATGTCTAATGTGTACTAGACGTGTGTTTCTGTGATAATCAGATGGAGCTAGGAAAACAGGTGGCAGTAGGAAGGCAATGTAACAGGTTCCCTCCCAATCGAGGGGCAGACGAACATATGCAGTTTGACCACAAATAAAATAAGAATGACGTGAAGCTTTGAAAATAGATTTCCCACTGTCACTATATTTGACAATAGTAGTACAATCACTATGTCCTACATGTATGGAACCATAATTTCTAACACATAATTCGCCTTTGACTGGTAGTACTGAAATAGCAGGTAAGTCTGGAGTAGTATCAGATTGAACATTCAGGACCATGAAATTCGAAGAATAATTTCCTAAATTGTAAACTTCGTTTTCGAGATCTAACCCTGTTCTGTGGGGAAGACCTTGCTTGTCTGGGAAACATGTACTGTTAAGAAAAGATATATCTGTTGAGGATGACGTTAACGTGGACCATGCTCCACACGAACCATTATGTGAAAATGGATAAGGAAAGAGTGGCAGAACTCCCTTCGGTGTCTGGAAAGGGGGGAGTCGACCACACACCCAACAATTTGTGGCATTGCTGGTCTGGTGTGAATAATGTAACATGCGGACAAAAGAATTGTTACGCATAGCGAGGCGATAAGAGAGTTCATGAGGAGGCAGATCACTAAACGTGTGCTCTACTGTAACATTAGCAGACTTATTTACATGAGAAACTGAAAAATACAAATAAAATGCATAACTGGTGCAGGAAATCATAATGCTGAAATATAGCAGAAAACATAAAATAATAGTGCAACTTCTAGAGTTCTCACTAACTCTCTCTCTGTGGGGGTCTATTATATACATGTCAGAAACCGGTCTAACCGTTTCACCTAGGGGAGGACTTAGACAATCAAACTGGCTGACTTATTTTACTAGACCTTAGTTTAAGCTTATACTCCTGTTGCGGAATTTTCTCTAACAGGGAAGGGTTCGTAGCAATGTCTTTTGCGGGACAGTCCTTAAGAATAGTACTTTGGCAGTCTTTAAGATCCTCGGAAATGTTCTTTGAAACTGGTTTCAATCCATAAAATTTTTTGATGTGCGAAAGATGCACCCAGCCTTTTCGTCCCTCCAACTTCACGGCTGTACGGGTGGCCAAGAGGACCTGTCGGGGCTCCTTCCAGCGAGGCTCCAGCGGACTTGAACGATCAAAATTTCGGACAAGAACCATGGATCCGGGAACGATTTCATGCGGTGCCACCTCGGTATTGTCTGGAAATGCGGCAGCAACCTGTGAACGACAAGAGTTGAGGGCAGACATCAAGGAAGCTAGGTAATCTGTCAGCATATTACTTGAAACATCGGTAATACTTCGAGGTCTAGGTGTACCCCACATGTTAGGGGGGCGGCCGAATACGACCTCATACGGGGACAGCCCTGATCTGGAATGTGCGACCATGCGCATGTAGAACAGAGCAACTGGCAGAGCTACTAGCCAGTCCACACCTTTCTCTTGACAAACTTTTGCAATTCGGATTTTCAGGGTCTGATTATGTCTCTCTACGAGACCAGCTGCTTCAGGATGGCGTACACAATGGAACTTCCACTGGTACCCTAACAATAGGGAAACATGCTTCATCAACTCAGATGAGAATGGCTGGCCGTTATCAGAATATACGACTCTAGGGAGTCCATAACGGGGGAAGAACTCACGAACCAACTGCTTGGCAGTGGTCGCGGCTGTGTAATCTGGGACTGGATATGCCTCTGTCCACCTGGACAAAGCGCATACAACTACAAGGACATACTTGAAACCTCGACATCGCTCCATCTGAATATAATCCATTTGGAGGACTTCAAAAGGGTGGTCAGGAGGTTGGAATCCACCTTGTTCCACCGGGACACTTTTACCTGGATTAAACTGGCAACATATCATACAGGTACGGACTTTCTGCTTGGCTGCAGCTCGTAAATGCTTGTTGAACCAAAGGTTCTGGATACTGTCTAACATAGATTTTTCTCCTAAATGTGCTGGACTATGTGCGGTATTGATAATGACTTGAACCATAGAGTCGGGGAGAAACCATGTGGTTCTACCCTTCGTTAACCATCCTTGATCTGTCTGGACCCCTCCTTGTTCGGACCATTTCTTGATTTCATCGGGAGTAGCATGTAACTGGATATCTATGACATCTTGAGTAGGGTCTTTAACTGTCATACAGGTAGTCGGATCTGGAGTAGGTGTCTGTGTTGGATTAACTGGAATGTCTGGTGTCTGTGCTGTAAGCTTGGCTGTGCGATCTGCTAGATCATTACCTTGGGAAATAATGTCAGTAACTTTCGTATGTGCTTTGCACTTCATGATAGCAATAGATGTCGGTAAATGTATAGCATCTAACAGAGCCTGAATAAGGAGACCATGCTGAATCTTGGTTCCATGAGAAGTCATGAAACCTCTCTCCTGCCAGAGCACTCCAAAGTCGTGTACGACTCCAAATGCGTAACGTGAGTCTGTGTAAACATTAACTTTCAGATTCTTGGCGTGTATGCAGGCTTGTGTCAGAGCAACTAGCTCTGCTGCTTGAGCGGACAGAGTGTCAATACGGTGTGTTTCAATAACTTCAGTGTCAGTAGTCACTGCATACGCGGCTACTAGTTCTCCTGTATTTGTTCTCATACATGAACCATCCACATAAAGTGTCAGGTCTGGATCTGGTAATGGAATATCTGTCAGATCTTGTCTTGGTTTTGTCATAATATTAACTACTTCCACACAGTCGTGTGTGGCAGGATTCGAATTAACTGACGGTAACAGTGTAGCAGGATTTAGAACGTTGCAGCGTCTGATTTCTATGTGTGGCTGGAACAGTGTCAATTCATAACCTGTTAAACATGCAATTGTCAAGTGCTGAGTCTGTGTTCGGTTTAAAAGAACTTCCACGGAGTGTGGAACTTGTACTGTCAGGGAGTGTCCTAACACTATGGAATCACTTTGTCTGATAGCTAGTGCTGTGGCTGCAACTGACTTGAGGCACGCAGGCAGAGCCTGGGCTACAGGATCTAATGTGCTCGAAAAATAAGCACAGGGCTTGTATTGTCCTGCTTGATCTTGTGTAAGAACAGATAATGCTGTACCTTCGCGTTCTGTGACGAAAAGTGTAAAAGGCTTACTGTAGTTCGGTGTTGCTAGAACTGGAGCTTGACATAAAGCTTTCTTTAACTCATTGAAACTAAGTGTATGTTCAGATGTCCTAGGGAGGACAGTCGATACGGCTGCCTCCTGTGTCGTTAACTGTATCAGTGGTTTAGCTAGAAATGCATACTGAGGAATCCATTGTCTGCAATAAGAAGTAAGGCCGATAAAAGCACGTACCTCCTTCTGGGTCTTGGGCTGAGGAAGACTCGCTATTAACTGGATACGGTCTGGTGTCAACTGCCTACCCCTCTTGGACAGTAAGTGGCCTAAATAGATCACTTGCTGGACACAGAATTGAAGCTTAGAAGGGGACACCTTGTGCCCCATCTCGGCTAGGAAATACAAGACTGTAAGGGATGCTCGCTCGCAAGCACGTTCAGAACGGGCTGTGATCAGTAGATCATCGACATACTGGAGTAGGGCAGTGTCAGTTGGCATGTGAATGTTGTCCAGTTGTCTCTTAAGTGCTTGACTGTAAATACTAGGACTTTCTGTGAAACCTTGAGGAGCGCGTGTGAACATATAGCTCCTTCCATTTAAACAAAATCCGAAAAGAAACTGGCTGTCTGGATGAATGGGGACACTGAAAAACGCGTTCTTGAGGTCTATGACTGTAAAAAATGAAGCTTCGGAATCAATGGCTGTCAATAGGGAAGAGATATCTGGGACAACTGGGTACTGGGGAATAATACATTTATTGAGTTCTCGTAGGTCAATCACTAATCGATATACTGGGGGTGCATTCGGATCAGTACGTTTCATGACAGGAATGATCGGAGAATTACATACATTGGAGTCAGTTTCTACAACTACTCCTTGAGCGATGAGCTCGTCAATAATTTTGGATAAGGCTGCTACAGCCTCAGGTGGCAATCTGTACTGTCTGATTCGTGGTAACACTACACCTGGCTTGAGAGTCACACGATGGGGTGTGATTTGCATAAAACCAACATCAGTTGGACCTTGCGCCCATAGATGCTGCGGAACATTAGACAATCTCGGATCAAAATCTCGTAATACATAGTGACCCTTGAAGTCACGTAGAAACAGTCGTATTCCCTCTGGGGAACAGCAAATAACTGCACCTAATTCTTTCAGTGTCTTAATGCCCAACAAATTTTCTGGACAGGACTTAGTAAGTAACAGATCAGTAGTGCGGGACAATGGACCTACTTCTAGAGTAACTGGCTTAGATATCTCATTTACAATAGGTTTTCCTGAAAATCCAAGGGAAACATTTCTAGAGCCTGAGAGTGGAGCCCCTGGAACTTCGGCGTGGCTGATGGTGGTCCTACTTGCCACTGTATCAATCAAAAACTTTCTATCTTTCCCTAATACTTGACTATGAACATAGGGACCTTCTTGATCTACAGGTATCTCGATGAGAGGCAAACCTACCTCCCTCTCTAGGCTGTTTCATGAATACGGTTGATACTCTGGATACTCAGACTGTGCATACTGGTACATCTGCTGTGTAACATGCTGTGTTGCAGCAATAGGCTGCGGTGCTGTAACTGTCTGTTGTGCATTCTGTGGTTGAGGAGTCTGTGTAACTTGTTCTTGTCTAGGCGGACGTGGTCTTTCTTTAGTCTTACCGGTAGCTATGTTGTGTTTCAGAACTGCACACTCGTTTATAAAATGACCTGGCTGTTTGCAATAATTGCAGTTTCCTTTAACGGGAGCTGCAGGGTGACTGGCTTGATTCGGACCCCTCTTCTGACTGTCTTGAGGAACAGATTGTGCAACTAGTACTTTCATTTTCGTGTCTTTCATACGTTTTCTCTCGTGTTCTTGCTCTTCTCTGATTCTATTCTGGTGATATTGGAGCATCTGTAACATCTGGGACGGGGTACTAGCTTGCCAGGTACTTTCGACTTTCAAAACTCGATTCTTAACTTGTGGACTTGAATTCTCGACTAATTTAGTAACAAAAAGGTGAGGGTATGACTCGCTACTTGTCTTGAGGCCACTGTTTATACTAAAACATTTCTCGAATCTAGAATAAAAATCACTAGTGTCTTCGTCTTGTTTCTGTTTACAGGCTGAGATTGCATCCCAGTCTTCTTTTCTAGTTGTCAATAATCTAGGCAAAACTTGTATTAACAATTCTGGTAATTCTTTACATTTATCTCCAAGACCGGTACCTGGAACTCGTGCCTTGTCTTCAGCTTCTAGGACTGTCCAATTGATCTTTTTCTCTCCCACCTCCCAATCTTTTTCCTTGAGTTTCTCATATACCCCTGCGGGCAATAGGACTTTTAGCATTTTAATAACGTCTGGATACGTGTATTCTCCCATACGGAGCATGTCTTTTAATTCTCGGTGGAACCCTGCTGGATCTTTGTCATGACAGGGAATTAACTTTTTCATCTCTAAGAGTTCCATCTTTGTAATCGGAGTGTAAACAAACACTCGTTGCATTTCACCATCTGTTGTCCTAACTGGGTGTACTTCTCGTAACGGATTCTGTCTGTCTATGTAAAACGGTTTACTTTCTGGAGGTGAGACATGAACAAAATGCGGGTTCAAAAACATACTATATTTGTGGCGCTGTTCTAGAATGACACTAATTAAATCGGTACCTAAACTTTTCCATCTATACTGGAGTAACTCGTTCAGGACATCGTGTAACGGACCTGGATCAGAATGTTGACCCTCATACAAAGTAATGAGGTGCTGGATCATATACATACCCACCAGTCGTTGCTCGGCTGGGGGCAATTTCAGAAACATTTGTGCCACTATTTCGTCTGGAAAAGTGGTAGAATCAGTAATCCATCGGATTGCTGATCGAGCTAGTTCTTGTTCATGCATAGTGCTTAACTCACTATAACCGATTCGTGACTTCAGAATGTGATCGGTAGCTTGAAATACTTGTTCTAGAGAACCTTGTTCTGGTGCTGGATGGTGGAAAGTTGGCTTGTGTTCTAGGCGTAAATGGCGATCTGGAAATCTAGATTTTCCTACATACGCTATTCTGGCGGAATTCTCGTCCTCTACCTCTTCCGCAGAGTCATTTTCTTTTTCGCTTACTTGTGCTGCCTTACGTTGATCGTGTAACCTTATTATTTCCTTACGGATTTTCTTGTACATACTCTCTATACTACTGATAGTCTTGTGTTTACCCTCGGCTATATTATCACTCCACCTTGTCAGGATTTTCATTTCGGCCTGATCTTTAGTCGGGGAATCTTGTTCTCTTATTAGACAATTAATCAAGAACTTTAATAACATGAGCTGGATCTCAACTTTCCTTTGAGACATGACGTCACTAATACTTTCTGGATCATCCCCTGTACGGATGAAACGATATATTCTGTCCAGATCTTCTTTCATATCTGGTAGGGTGACTAGATACTCGGTCACCTTTCTTACGCGTAATGAATATAAAACCATATTATCCTCGCCTGGGACTGGGTCATAGCCACATTCGGTAAGGGCTTTTCTTATTTCTGCAACAGACTGATGTCTGGGCGTACGCTGTGACGCTTGTGCATGTAATTCGACTAACGTTAAACGCTTGTGTGGCGGCGGGGTTCCAGGAGGACCTCCCCCTGCGGCCCCTAAACTAGAGTCGTCAACTGATGCTCTTCGTGCTGGCAAAGTGGGAAATTGAAATGCAGGCTGGACTTGTATGGCGGGCTGGACCGGGGGTACCGTAGCAGGTACTCCGGTGTCTGGAGGAGCGGGAAGTGCCTGATTTACAGGGACTGGCGGAGCAGGAACAGGATTTGCATATTCCGGGACTGTGTCGTCCAAATAGGACGAAATGAAAATATCAGCTGCGGTCGGTTTGTGACGTAGCTTGGTCGGAACTAGTGGTGGCGGAAAATTACTGGATGCCTCCGGGGTCGCTTTTGGCAAGCCCTCGGCAAGAAGAGGATACATACCCTTAATAAGGGCATGCCTCTGTCTGTCTGACTGTTCTGTTTTAACTCGTTCACCTATCTCGATTAGTTCCCTTTCTTGGGCTCGTTCCAAGGATTCTCTACTTAGTTCTGACTTTCTGATTTCTTTTTCGGTTCTTTTATGAGATTCTTTGCGCCATAACTCGATGGCATCTTTCTGTGACTGTCTGGCTTTCTTTTTCCATAATGCTTCTTCTACTCGCATGATGCACTCGGCATCCCAGGTGCCTGATACAGGCCATCTATATTTTTCTTCTAACTCTTTGGTATACTCTACCCATAAATCTAGATATAATATGGCACTTATGCCATGCTTTTGATACATAAAATGACCTGGACTGTCCCTAGGCGGGACAGGAACTGCTGCTTCTAGCAGACCTTTTCTTGTTTTTAACTGACGTAATTTCGAGAATAAGGGCATGACTGAACTGTAATCTAGACACAATACAATACACAATGAACACGATAATTACTTCACATTCATACCACGACATTAAAATACATGAAGAATATTTAAAATAACAGTTCGAACAGAATACTACCTGGAATACTGAAAACAGAATACATGAATTTTCTCGAGAACAGAACTGACTAGAACAGAAACTAGATGCACTGCTGAAACAGTACGAAACTTACCGGTCTCATAAAGAGACACGTCAGGACCCGCATCCACCGAAGTGGACACTTCGTTTTGGGTCTGTGTACCACCAACCCACGGACCAGAGTCAATTAGATTGACCCTGTCTAGATACTACCCCAGCAATGGTACTCACCGGGCAGCAAGAACGGAAGGCCTCGGACTGGACTGGACTGTTTCGACGCCGGACGGACGAACTTCGGACTTCTGTTACGGGTGGGCCTCCGGATACCTCGGACCTTGGACTCTCGGCTTGGGCTCTGGTCGGGACTCGCCGCGTTCCTCCACCGCCTCGTCTGGATGCTGGACCGCCACCTCCGTCCCCTCCGTGGGCCTGAGGGATACTTGGAGCAGAAATATCTGCACGTGGCCGGTATGGTTCCGTCACGGCTGCAGAGGGTCAGGGGGCCGGCGTGGCTTCACCGGCGCGTGGGGAAAGGGCAAGTCCCTGTTCGGGCGCCATTATGTGGTAAATAAATAAATAATACCTCTATTTTTGAATGGATAAATGAATAACAGATAGCTCAATAAATAAGAGTCAAGATTCGAGGTAGTAGGAGTTTGCAGGTTTAATACAGCATAAAGGACAGGAACAGGACAACCTGCACGGGAACAGGATGGCAGCGCTTGACAGGGGGGCCCCGACAGCTGCCGGGCAGGATCTGGGATGAGCGCGCTCTGGGGAAAGGACTGGCGTAACATTTAATAACAATACACAAGCATATATAGTAAAACAGTTGCATTACAGTACATATGATAGGCGGAGCAGTGGGTGTGGTCAATAGCAGTCGCGAAAGATAAGGGTGAAAATGGGTGTAACAGGGGCGTATACATAGACATGTGATGCAAACGTAACAGAATATGTCATAAATGGGGCGGAAACATGGAGGGGGCTACCTAAGGAGCCGGGACCTCTAACCTAATGGTGCGCGCAAACTGACAATGACGTGTTACTAGGAGAAGCTGGGGGCTATGAACTCTGTGCTAGGAGCAGAGACTGAAGTCTGGAGAGTCAGGGCGACATGTACCTAAACAGTATCTAGTATCTGATGTTTAGAGAACATGTTGATATAAACTAAGAGTCAGGAGGGGAGAGGCTAACGGACTCCAAGACTGGAGCATGCATTATTCTACATGTAGTGCGTGATGAAGAATATTAAATGACCATTAAATGCAGTATTTCTCTTACATGGAGACGTAAAGGCTAGACAATGACGGAAACTATTGATGCGATTCAGTAGCTTAGGAATGCAGAGAAGGAGGGCTGGACTGATAACTAGAATCATAACATACTCTTGGCAGACTCAGAGGCAGAGCCAGGCTGAGCCGGGCACTGCGAGGCAGGAAGTAAGTGAAGGGTCGAGGATACAGGTGGGGGCTGTATCGCTCCTCAGCGAGGCTCAGGAGACAGGAGCTGAATCTAGTGTCCGGGCCCTTTTGAGGCCTAGAAACGGGGACTTTACAATGAAATAACGTGCACACTGAGAAACGTGCCAACGTAACTTTACATAGGCCTGATATTCGTAGTATTCACGAGGACTGGAAACAGGCATACTAGAGATGGACACAACTGTAATTGCGTCATTAATCAAACATGGGGAATACATATGCATATTAATCATGCACAGATAACATATGATGGAGGACGCGTAGGGACACAGAACATGGCAAAATTTACTTTTCCACAGTACTTCAGGGCTTAAAAGCAAAGCACCCAGGTCTGAGGCGATGATTGATGCTACCCGTTGTCACTGAGGGAGAGGGCCTCAAGGACCTTTGCTGGGCTGAAGAGGTCATGCCTACAGGAGCTGTGACATCCTCAGTCCAACAAAGTTCATCTCAGGCAGCTGGGAACCTGCACATTTAGGGCATGTCTCGTTCCTAGCTGCCTGACCTGAATATGAAGAATAGAGGGAGATGGAGGATTGTGCCCTCTCGATTTCTTAACGTTAGTACAAAATGATTATCAAACGTTCCTTGATGGTTTTACGTGCGTGGTCTTTATTTGTTATTCCATACATGGAAAAGGCAGCCGACACGTGTTTCGCCCTAGTGGCCAATTGGAACCGGGACCGCAGAGACTGAATATCTTCCATCCAGAGCCTTGAAAAAGCCCATGGCCAATTGGCCACTAGGGCGAAACACGTGTCGGCTGCCTTTTTCATGTATGGAATAACAAATAAAGACCAGGCATGTAAAACCATCAAGGAACGTTTGATAATCATTTTATACTAAGGTTAACAAATCAAGAGGGTACAATCCTCCATCTCCCTCTACACTTACCCCCACAATGGCTCTTGGGTGAAGCCTTTTGCGAGGAATGTGCCACAATACAATTGGGCCCTGACAATTGTAGCACCAAAGCCCAGAGATTTCCACCTAAACAGTTACCTATAACTGAATATGAAGAATGTCTGTCAAGCCGACCTTTGCTTAGCCTGACACGCAATGTTCTTGATTGGCAAAAGGTGAGGGGGTTTGGCCCCTCAGCTCCAATGGACCAGCAGTGGCTGCATGTGATACAATACATGTGTGTGAATCTATTTATACATGACAGTATACATACACAATACTTACACATGACAGTTGTTATATATTTGTTTTGTGCAGACAATCTGTCTACACTTAAACTCAGACATCAACATCCTAGTATTACAAATAATCCATCCAATGTTTTCAATAACCAACTTTTATATAATAAAATTAATGTATGCTACAAATAATCCACGAAATAGTTACATCTTGGACAGACAGTCAGTCTGGCCAGAAACCGGTCCCGGGAAGCTTGATTTCGGTCCAGGGAAGACATGGCTTGGCAGTTCGGGCTGGACTGTTCCCATGAGGCACAGGGTCAGACTGATTTGCATATGGCCATGTCTGAACTGGGGTGGCGGAGTGAGCTAAAGAACGGTGATGGATTAAACACAGATCAGTTGACTGGGGGTGAGTGTTTGTATTGTCAACGCTCCGTCCATCACCACCTTTGGTTTTTCTTTCTTCGCCCTAAGTTGGCAGGGTATGCTCAGACGTGAGTCCCTTGCTCACTTTGCCACTGGAGTCAAGCAAGCCCGGCTGAAGACGGCTGTAATGCCAGAAACCGGTCCTGGGAAGCTGATGTCTGGGCGTACGCTGTGACGCTTGTGCATGTAATTCGACTAACGTTAAACGCCAGGGCCTCGTCTCAGCCAGCCAGAACATGCCAGTTCCAGAAATATATATGCACAAACACAAACACACACACACACACAAAAATATACACCACTATGTAGTTAGGTCAGACTTTCAATGGGAAGAGCTTTTTTGGTTCTCTAATAACTTTAATGCAGTTTGACACATTTTCTCAAAATGTTCCCAAAGCAGTTCATCCATTTCAGCTCCTTCCTGGAAAGTTTTGGAGTGACCCATCAAGCGGGGGCTGAGAAAAGAAGAGGTCTGAAAATGCATTACATCAAATTTGGTAAAAACAGGTGTAAATCTTTCCAGCCAATTTTGATAAATTAAAGTTCAAAAGTTCAGATGTTAGTGATCTAACTGAGTTCCACATTACCACAAATAAAAAAAGAATTCTATTTGATGAAGAGGGCTCTTTTTCCCATCCAACTATTTGCCAACGTGAGGCTGAAGAGGACCTGTAGTACTGAACAATTTGATTTGCTGTCCACAGCACAAGCAGAAATACTGTCTCTGGTGACACAGTGCTCGTGTTCTGAATTAAAAACTATAAGACATTAATTTAAATAATTCCATGCACCATTTTTGATATACTTGCATAATAAAATCTTTTTTTTTTTTCAGGTCGGAGTTTATTTTTTATTTACATTTCAGAAATATTATTTTAATTTAAGTTAATATATTTAAATTAATTAAAGATTTAGTGAAACATTTCAATAGTGTTAGAGCATTTTTTTCTTTTGTTCTATTTTTTTGAATAAATATATAGCCTTCATTGACAATTATATTTAACATAAAAAGGTTTGCTAACTTTTTTCGAGTTGAGCAAACTTTTTTTACTGTTCCTAAAGTGGCAAAGTATAGGGAAAATTAAAAAACAATATATTAAACTTGGAAACAGAAATATTGTTGTTAATTATTTTTTTATATTTATTTTGAATACAGAACAAAAGAAAAAATATTACATTACTATTAACTTTACTTTGCACTAAATGTTTAATTAACTTACATATACTAAATTAAACTGAAATTATTTTTAAATTTAAATATCATAAAAAATCACACCTAGGTGAAATTTGTTTTAATTTGCATTAATTAATAATATAGGTGGCGTATAGAAATAATTACAACTAATTCAATTATATTTAATCTCCCATGAATTTTTTGAAATATGTTAAATATTAAATAATAATTATCTTTGCTTTTTAGCTTTTTAACATTAAATTATATTTTTAATATTTTTAACTAGATTAAATCATTTAGATTAATCCAATTTAATTTAAAATTATTTCCTGTAAACTTTTATTTTAAGTCCCAACCACCATTATTTTCTGTGGAATGGTGCTACAGTATTAGTTGTTAGCCATTTTTAGTGATGTACTTACTACCTTTTTTGGGGGCAGTAATAATCTACACTTTAACTTTGGCTCCTCTCCCTTTTGAGGGGATGGAGACTTCTATTTTTACCCTTTTGAGTAAATGTATACTCTGAGTTTGTGAATAGCCAAAGGTAGTAAAGTTACTCAAATTAAACTTATACGTGTAAGTTATTTCCAAGTGTAAGCTACTTTTTTAATAGCCCTGTACGTATCAGTGGTATCATGGTCTTTTCTGAAAGGTCCCTCTAATATGATCCATAGACTAGTCCTTTCACCAGATGGGTCAAAAGTCACAATGCCTTCATTGTGTACAGCGTTAGTAGGGTGGTCTACTCCTGTTTCTTTGTCCACTAAAGACCAATGCCATTACTCCACACTGCGTAATTATGTGCCATGTGCTATAACATTTTATAAAAGTGAATAACGTGAATGGCCAAAATGCAAGCAGCTGTTGCTCTTGCCACTTGTATTTTTCGCACTTATTTTCACTACAAAATAAATTCTTGCATCAAAAATTGCAGGTTTTGCTTTTCCCTGCACAACGTGGCAGGCACTACGTGGTGCCTGCCACATGGCACAGGGAAATGTAGGGGGGTACCATAGGTGCCCCCCAAGTGTGAAACAAAAGTGCCCCTGCACGGGGGGAGGCGCAACGGGCCCCCAAAGTCAATCCCTGCCAGCCTTTCCATGGCAGGGGAACAGCCATGGAAAGGCAGGCAGGGATGCAGCATCCTAATGTGGCGGATGGTGCCTGCTAGGCACCGCCAGCATTCTAGGGATGCGGGCGGGTCCGCAGGCAATCGAAAAGATTTCCTCAGTCGGACCCGTGGCGAATGGGCTTTCCATCCACCAGGCAGATTGCCCGACTTCCTGATCTGGCGGGCGGAATAAGGCCTTATGATGGCAGTGAACCCACCACCGGCAGCATGTCGTTGGCGGGTTCACCGCCATCGTAATCACCCCCAAGTCTTTCAAATATTTTAAGAGAAAATTAAGTACATTGATGGGTTCTTCAATAAATGGTCACCTATAAAAATTGTTCTTAGATTAATAAATCTCACTTTAACATAAATGACCACAAACATACAATCAAAGAGAGGTTACGGTCTTTTACAGCTGCAACAGTGCTCAAGTGTGTAGAATGTGTCAATGATGAGTAAATATGTGGGAGCACCCTGAAGGCAGATAGAAAGTAGTGGTGATCTGTATCAGTGGTCAGATATCAAAACAAAATGCTAATTCTTATTTCTTATCAGCCATTCATCAAGTTAGAGTCACATCTAATGTGAATCGACGAGATATAAGTGAAAGTTGGCTGCTGACCACTGAGTGTTATGATATTAGTATTAGTGTGGGCCACAAGTGTTATGTATGAACTTACGTGACTATATAATGCACCGATGGAGAATAGGTCACCCTCCTTAACTTACCACCTTATCGAAAGTAGTTTGCAGGTTGGGTTGTTTCCAATCTGTGGATTGCAAGCTAAAGATTGAGCTTGAGGTTGTGACTGTCTTTCAGAATCTGTTGTCAGGATGTGTGGGGCTGGAGGTGTCTTGGAAATAGCCATAGTTTCAACAGTTTTTTTAAGTGTATATGCTCCTGGATGCTTCGAATACTGGCTGCTAGTGAGTTCCAGAGCTTTTTTTTTTTTTAATATGTTTTTATTGTTTTTTTCATCAAACAGTGGCATTCATGGCAGTAGTACAGATACTCAGTTATCAACATGTCTGCAATTCCGGTTAATCAATGCTCTTATATGGCCTTGTCACTTTAATCTAACAGGGCTTATACATTCAGCCCCCACATTAGTTCCCCCTTGCCAGGTACATTTTTATCAAGTATCGACTCAGTATGAATTCACCAGTGACCTTAACCCATAATGTGCCCATGACATTTAAAGCACGCAATATAACAAACCAGAAGCCAACCCATTCCCACCTCCCTCCTATCCCTCCCACTTCCACCGGTGTGTCCTAGTATACCGCCGCTCCAGAGTTACAGAGCAATAATTCACTCAACATTAGCCAACGTGAATACGTTAATAGTATGCATGCTAGTCTCCAGTCACACCTTCACCGTGGATTTTAGTGTAGGTTCAGGGGTTTTCTTCCTGCCCACATGGTCCAGGGTGGCCCACCTGCACGCTCAAAGCCAAGCTGGTATCAGAGCCTGTCTGTTGTGCTTGCAGCAAAACAACTAAGGCCTCCCATGCCCTTGCGGTCTCCAATGCATTGTCATTATTCATTCGCTTAGCATGCTGAAGCCGGACTGTGCTTTAGCTCATTGCCCATTTTATCAGTTTCGCTTTCCACCTCCTAAAGCTGGGCCCACGTACGGCCTTCCAGTGTGCTGTGATGTCCCTTTTGGCCAGCAACAGTCCTAAGTCTAAGAACTTGCTAGTTATTTTCATTTTGGGCTTGTGTGGAAACCAATGCAGTAGGCAAGTACCCATGTCAAGCTCTACTTGTCGCTCCGTAATCTCGCTGAGCAGTTCAACCACCTCTTCCCAGTACATTCCCCATTGTGGACATCATCACATCATGTGGCTAAACTCTACCCCCTCTAGAGCGCAACACGGGCCCCTGGTGGTGTCCGTAATAAAATATTTATTAATCTTACCAGGAGTGAGGTATGCCCTGTGCAGTATAAAGAAATGAATCAGTTGAAATCTGGTATTCCTAGTACTTTTACACGCCCTCCTAACTAATTGGGCCCATGTCTTCACAGGAATCTCTTTGCCAAGATCCGCCTCCCATTTCTGCTGCAGGTCCCTCAGTGGTCCCATCCCCTCACCCATCAACCGCCTGTATAGGTATGTGATCGCTTTGAAGGTCCCCGCTGCCATCACTACATCCTGTACATTGCCGTAGTTGGTTCCGTTAGTCCTTCCCTCCAGTGACGCTTTATTGACAAAACCAGGGCTGAATGTAGCAAGAAGTCCCCACGAGGGAGGCCGTATCTATCCTGCAAAGCCTGATAGTGTTTGATTAGTTCAGATGCTCCGTCCATCACCACCCCCTTTTGTACCGCTTTGTTCACCATAAGTTGGCAGGGTATGCTCAGACGTGAGTCCCTTGCTCACTTTGCCACTGGATTCAAGCAAGCCTGGCTGAAGACGGCTGAAATGCCAGAAACCGGTCCTAGGAAGCTTGTTTCCGGTCCAGGGAAGGCATGGCTCGGCAGTTCGGGCTGGACTGTTCCCATGATGGAACAGGGTGAGACTGATTTGCATATGGCCATGTCTGAACTGGGGTGGCAGAGTGGGCTAAAGAACAGTGATGGATTAAACCCAGATCTGTTGACTGGGTGTGAGTGATTGGTTCGGATGCTCCGTCCATCACCACCCCTTTTTGTACCACTTTGTTCGCCATAAGTTGGCAGGGTATGCTGAGACGTGAGTCCCTTGCTCACCTTGCCACTGGATTCAAGCAAGCCTGGCTGAAGACGGCTGTAATGCCAGAAACCGGTTCTAGGAAGCTTGAATCCGGTCCAGGGAAGGCATGGCTTGGCAGTTCGGGCTGGACTGTTCCCATGAGGCACAGGGTCAGACTGATTTGCATATGGCCATGTCTGAACTGGGGTGGCAGAGTGGGCTAAAGAACGGTGATGGATTAAACCCAGATCTGTTGACTGGGTGTCAGTGTTTGATTGGTTCGGATGCCCGTCCATCATCACCCCCTTTTGTACAGCTTTGGTCAAGAAGCCCAGCAGCCCGATGCTTGAATGTTAGCTATATGTCTGACTAAAAATAGATTTATTTTGTTAAAAAATCTTTAGAGAGATTTTTCACACCAAAATGCATGTCAGTTCAAGAAGTTTCCACCTTTTGAACCACCCTGGACTTATCAAGTAAACAATTGTGTTGACAACACATCATAACATTTCTCATGCAACCTAATTCATGTTTGCATCGTTCCAATTCTACCTGAGATGTCCATTTACAGATCAGACTCATCACAAATGCAATGGAATTAAATCCATTCCCCGTATTTTGGTGTACTTCTGGACATCCTCTACCCTTACATAACGAACTTTCAATATTCATACAATGGTTCATCCCCTTGAGCCACTCCTCCATACTTGATGCATTTTTGTCTTGCCAATATTTATTTATATCTTCCTTTGTGAGCATCAGGCCTAGGTCTATCAACGTTGATTTATACAAAATTTAGAGTTGTCATCAAGTATCCAACTAGTAACCTCACTGTGAAGTACAAATTTGACGCCAATAAGATTCAATTTGTGGACACGCCCGGAAATGAATGGAGTAAGCCTGCAACTTGTCCACCCCTTCCTAAATCACAAAAAGACGGGAATCTTCCAAAAGATCATATTTTGTGTTTAGTAATATCTGGATAATGTAGGAATTTGAGTTTGATATTTCCAAATTGGGTGATGATTATGACTACTCATGTGGCCATCCTGGCTTCTTACCAGTCCTCATCAGTGGGTGTACCAATGTCTCTCCCCCATAGGTCCCGGAGTTTATTAAATGTATGAGGGGCATGGATCACAAATATTCTATATAGGGTGGAGTTCTTCCACATACACCATCAAAAGTCTCCTCTGTAATGAGGTGAATTCAGGGAGAGCCACAAGATCTTTCATGTGTGGAAAGAGGGCATGCCTAAGCTGCAGGTACCTTAAAAATGAGCTCATGCATATTAATGATCTCTTGCAGCTCCACAAAGGAAAGTTGGTTTGTTCCACCTGTTAGATCCCCCAGCTTAAATATACACATGGGGCATATTTACAATGCCCTTTCAGCACTTTTAGCCATGGAGCATCTATTTTGGGGCGCCCCGGAAGAGCAGTGTGGACAATAGAGACAGAAGGGATAATCAAGGTCCCCCTACCTGCTATCACTGCAATGAGGTGGGCCACATTGCTCCAAAATGTCCCAAGAAGAAGCCCGCACCCACTGGTGCTCCCGCCCCAGCGTTAGCTAGTGTAGCTTTGGGAGGGGATTTGGTTTCTAGTGACTGGGGGGAGCTAACAGTTATGACTCTTGTCTCTCTAGGAGACCAAGAGATGGTCCAGGAAACCTTACAGCGCAGAAGGTGACCATCAATGGGAGGGAGATTGAGGCTCTGAGAGACACAGGAGCCAGCGTGACATCCGTGAGGTGTCAGTGGGTGTCTGAAGAGCAAATCATCCCTGGTGTACTCCGCCCTGTGGTGGCAGCTGACAGCTCAGTGCGCCTCTGCAAGCTGGCGCTTGTTCCCTTTGCATGGGGGGGGAGTCTCTGGTCTCTTGGAGGTAGTTGTCAGTGATGCCTTGCCTGTAGACTGTCTGTTAGGTAACGACCTGGAGAGTTCTCCATGGAAGGATGTAGAACACAGAACTCACTTGAAGATGTTGAGTTTGCCTGCGTGGATCTGTGTGTCCACACATGCTATGACAGCCAGTAGGGGGGATTCAGCAGAACTGGAGCCTGAAACAGTGGCCCAGAGACCTGCCAGGACAGGAAGAGGCAGAGGGCTCGGGAAACCAGCCCCAGCCGTTCCCACGGTCCAGGAGGAAGCAGAACCTGAGGGGGATGCCCTGGAACCTACAGGGGAACAGGTGGCCGAACTGGGAGACCTACCTGAGCTGACCCATTGGCAGCAGGAAGGTGGTCCCTCCAGGGAGGAATTCTGCCAGGCGCAGAAAGAATGCCCTTCCCTCATTGGTCTGCGGCAACAGGCTGTAGATCAGGCAGCAGGTGGAGCAGCCAGAGATCACTTTATCTACTGGGAAGATGACTTGTTATATAGCGAGCCTAAGTTTGCTGAGCCCGGTGCAGCCCGTGTGCTGGTGGTACCCGAGCGCTTCAGAAACTTCCTAATGGGTCTGGCTCATGACGTGCCTTTTGCAGGACATCTGGGGCAAGACAAGACCCTAAACCGGCTTGTCACCCACTTCCACTGGCCCCAGATGAGAAAGCACGTTGGTTCCTTTTGCAGATCTTGCCAAACCTGTCAAGCCAGTGGCAAGACTGGAACGAAGTTGAAGGCACCCCTTCAGCCCTTCGCAGTGGTGAGCACCCCTTTCGAGCGGGTTGGCATAGACATTGTAGGGCCCCTGGACCCCAAGACAGCCTTAGGCAACAAGTTCATCCTGGTCTTGGTGGACCTTGCCACCCGGTACCCAGAAGCAGTCCCTCTCAGGACAATCACAGCACCCGTGGTGGGCCGTGCATTGATGGGGATCTTTTCCCGTGTGGGGTTCCCCAGAGAGGTGGTCTCCGACCGGGGTACCAACTTCATCTCTAAGTACATGAAGTCTCTGTGGAAGGAGTGTGGGGTAACTTATAAGTTCACCACTCCTTACCACCCTCAAGGAAATGGGTTGGTTGAAAGGTTCAACCGGACCCTGAAAGGTATGATTATGGGCTTAGCGGAGCCCATGAGACGGAAGTGGGACATCTTGTTACCATGCCTGTTGTTTGCCTACAGGGAGGTGCCCCAGAAGTCCTTACGGTTCAGTCCCTTTGAACTCCTGTATAGCCACCCTGTCAGAGGACCTCTCTCACTGGTGAAGGAGGGTTGGGAAACGTCCCGTGGGAAAACCCCCCAGGATGTGTTCAGCTATGTGCTGGCCATCCGCAACCAGACACAACGCTTCAGGAAGCTCGCTCAGGCGAACCTGGAAGCAAGCCAGGAAGAAATTAATAGATGGTACAACCAGAATACCACTCTGGTCGAATTTCAACCTGGGCAGAAAGTGTGGGTGATGGCGCCAGTGGAGCCTTGTGCGCTCCAAGACAAGTGGACTGGGCCATATGAGGTGGTGGAAAGGAAGAGTGAGGTAACCTACCTGGTTAACCTACCTGGTTATCATGTGAACCGCCTCAAACCACACTTTGAGAGGTCTGAAGTGACTATGCTCATGGCTACAGATGCAGGAATGGAAGAGGATAGTGATCCTCTCCCTGACCTCCTGGCAGTTAAGGAGCAAGATGGGTCAGTGGATGGTGTTGTCCTCTCGCCCACCCTGACCCCAGAGCAGCAGAGGGACTGTCGCCAAGTGTTGGGTCAGTTCTCCTCCATGTTCTCCCTGACCCCAGGTGTCACCAACTGGTGTGTCCATGATGTGGACACTGGAGACAGTCTGCCTGTGAAACACAAAATTTACAGGGTAGCTGACTAGGTCAGGGCCAGCATCAATGAAGAGGTTTCCAAGATGTTGGCGCTAGGGGTGATTGAGCCCTCCAGGAGCCCCTGGGCTAGCCCAGTGGTCTTGGTGTCCAAGAAAGCTGCTACGCCCGGTGGCCCTCCAGAACTCAGGTTTTGCGTGGACTACCGTGGGCTCAATGCGGTCACGAAGACTGACGCACACCCCATCCCCAGAGCTGATGAGCTCGTGGATCGGTTGGGAGCTGCCCAGTACCTCAGTACCTTTGATTTGACTTCTGGATACTGGCAGATTGCCTTAACTGATGGGGCCAAAGAGAGGTCAGCGTTTTCAATGCCAGAGGGGCACTTCCAGTTCCGAGTCATGCCCTTTGGGTTGAAGAATGCCCCTGCCACATTCCAGAGACTGGTTAACCAGGTACTGACCGGGCTGGAGGAATTCAGCGCCGCATACCTGGATGACATTGCTGTGTTCAGCTCCACGTGGGAGGAACATTTGCAACACCTCTGAGAAGTGTTGAAGGCTCTGCAAAGGGCAGGCCTCACTATCAAGGCCAGCAAGTGCCAGATAGGGCAGGGATCTGTGGTGTATTTGGGACACCAGGTGGGGAGCGGCCAGGTGGCGCCCCTACAGGCAAAGATTGATACCATTCTGGCTTGGGAGCCCCTCAAGACCCAGACAGAGGTGAGAGCCTTTTTAGGACTCACCGGGTATTACAGACGGTTTGTCAAGGGATATGGCGCTATTGTCGCCCCTTTGACAGAACTCACTTCCAAGAAGTTGCCCAAAAGAGTTGACTGGACTGACGCCTGCCAAACTGCTTTTGAAACCCTGAAAACTGCTATGTGCACAGCACCGGTGCTCAAGGCACCTGACTTTTCCAGTGAGTTCATAGTACAGACAGACGCTTCAGAGCATGGTGTGGGAGCAGTACTCTCACAAATCACTGAGGAGGGAGGAGACCAGCCGGTAGCCTTCATTAGCAGGAGACTACTCCCCAGGGAACAGAGGTGGAGTGTGATTGAGATAGAAGCATTTGCTGTGGTCTGGGCTCTGAAAAAGTTGAGGCCCTACCTGTTTGGGACTCACTTCCGTGTTCAGACCGACCACAGGCCCCTCAGATGGTTAATGCAAATGAGGGATGAGAACCCAAAACTGTTGAGGTGGTCCATCTCCCTACAGGGAATGGACTTCACGGTGGAACACCGCCCTGGCACAGAACACGCCAATGCTGATGGTCTGTCCAGGTTTTTCCGCCTTACTGAAGAGAACTCCCAAGAGGGTGGGTATTTCTCCCCACTTTCAGCTGGAGGGGACACGTGTTAGACCTGGCATCTTTGGCGTGGTTTTCCCCTATCTTTTTGCCTCTACCTCCTGTATTTTTGATGCTGTGCTGGATTTCGTTTTTGCTGGTTTAGATGCTTTGGACACTCTGCCACTGCTGATCAGTGCCAGAGTGTAAGTGCTCCCTATGTAAATTGCTAATCTGATTGGATATACATGTTTGGCATATTTGTATCACCATGAAGTCCCTAGTAAAGTGCACTGGGTGTGCCAGGGCTGGTGATGACAAATGCTACTAGTGGTCCTGCAGCACTGATTGTACCACCCACAGGAGTAGCACTAAAATGATGTCTCAGGCCTGACACTGCAGTGCCTGTGTGCAGTTTAGAACTGCCATGTCCTTCTGGTCAGTGTCCCCACTGACCAGGCCTAACCCTTCTCTTTTTGTGCGCATCAGTCACCTCTATGGAAGGCCCAAGGTACCCCCCTGGGCAGGGTGCAGTGTATGTAAAAGGTAGAGCATATACTAGTGCAGGTGACATGCTCTGGTAGTGAATGGCAGCCATTTTCGTTTTTCACTATTGTAAGGCTATCTTGCTCCATAGATTAACTTGGGGGTTGCTGGCTACAGTGGTTAACAGCATTTCTTCCCATAGGAACAAGATAGGACATAAGTATCTAGTATCCCTGAACTCAGAATTTAATAACACATCTTTTAGGAAAGGTTATTTTTAAATCCTGTGTTTGAGAACAGCACTTTTAGAAAGTTGCTGTTCTCTTGTCTGACCCTTCTGTGTGCCTTGGTCTGCTTGTGTATTGACTGTCTGGTTTGAGAGTGACAGGGGCTGGGGATTCCCCAGGGGGCTTGCTGAGTCAGCCCTAGGCTGAATGACTGCATTTGAAACTGGAGTGGTGGGAGGAGTTAGCACCTGGGTCTGAATAGGGCTGTGCCTGCCTTCCACAATGCTGGCTCCACCTCCTGCTGGGTGGCTGACGACCCTGCCCCTCACTCTGAAAGGAAGGAAGAAGACAGCAAAACAAAGTACTCAGGATCCACCCAGAACTGGTTTAGACCGGGCTCAGGGCCCACATGCACAGAGAGAACAAAGACTTTAGGGGTATAAGTACAGGACCCCTGACAACAGAAAATTAGATCATCCTGGAATCAAGAAGGAACCTCTGCCAAGGAGAAAGCTGAAACTGAAGAAGGAAGACTGTCCTGCTGTTGCTCTGCTGGACTGACCTGTTGCTTTGCTGCCAAGGAGAGGGGAAGGACTTTGCCGTTGAGCTGTGTCCCCTGTCTTGAAGGAATCTCCAAGGGCCTGAGAAGAGCTGGCTCCCTGGTCTGAAGTCCCAGGAACAAAAGGACTTCACCCCCAGCTTCCCTGAACTCTGCTGAGAGAGTTCTGTCCTTCCTAGAGTGTTTGATCCAGTTGTGGGGCCTCTGGAAGTTGTACCTGTGCTGGGAAGCTTGAAACTAAGCTTGAGAGACTTTTGAAACTGAAATGTGTTGCATCGCTCGCTTGCGGAGCGAATCCCCGACAGTGCGTGAAGTTTCCCGCCGCTACGAAGGTCGAGATCGTCGCAGCGCCTGACGCCGCTGCCAGAGCCGTCGCATCCTTCGTTTGTGGGATGCACCAGACCGGTGCGGGAAAGTCTAACATCGCTGTGAGTGTCGTCGCAGAGCCTGTCGTCATTGGGTGAAATCGCCGCACCGCTTGCTTGCCGACCGCATCACGTCGCTGCGAGCATCGTCCTAGAATCATCGCATCGAGGAGCTGCGAGAGAGAGGATCACCGCTGGATCGCGCATCGTCGCCCCGGAGATCGTCGCAGCCCCTACGAGATCGTCGCATCGTGACTTTGCGAGAACAAACTTCCTACGGAACCTACGCACCGTAATCCATACAAGTGGCCTTCCTCCCCATACAGACCGGATTCGTCGCAACACGCCTGCTGCTGCAGCAGGGCTGTCGCATCGCCTCCCCAGGGCCTCAGGAGCAACGCATCGCTTGTTTTCCACCGCACCAGCTTCTGCTTTTGGAACTTTGTTGCAACTAAAAGGTACTGTGAGTAAACGTGATGCAACTGTGAACTTTTCACGCATCTGTAGAGAATTCTATCGCAACGTAGAGAATTCTATCGCAACCTACAGAATTTAAATGCAACCTTAATAACTCTTTTGAAACCATATTCTTGAACTGTGTATGTTGGATTTTTGTTGTTTTGTTCTTGTGTAGTTTAGATTAAATACCTTTATTTTTCTAAACAGTTGTGGAGTCAGTTTGTGGTGTTTTCACTGTGTTACTGTGAGTGTTGGTACAAATACTTTACGCATTGCATCGGGTTAGCCTAGACTGCTCGTGCCAAGCTACCTAGAGGGTGAGCAGGGGTTATCTCAGAGGGTTATCTCCTTGCCCTGACTAGAAGCAAGGGTCCCTATTTGGACAGTGGTACCTACCTCTGCCAACTAGAGACCCCCAGTTCTAACATGTACTTTCTAAGACAGGATCCATCAAATGGCTAGCACTTAGTCACCGACCTTCACTTCTGAAGTCTTCCACCAGTTGAGTTCCCCCAGCATGGGGAAGTAGTCAGAGAAGCCACAAGCAACTACCTGCCCCCATTTTATAGCAGCAAAGTCAGAGTCAGACATAAAAAAATGATCAACTCTGGAAAATAACTTAGGGATGCTGGACTAGAATGTAAATTACCCTTGGTCAAGGTGGATGTGGCCCCAAATATCAGTCAATCCCACAGAAAATTAGCAAAGCATGTTGGCGCACTCTACATGGTTGCACCTTTCCTCAGCCTGTCTTTTTTTCCATCTAGACATGCTATTTCTGTTCCCCGAATGATTAGACCTTCACTCAAGGCTGCAATATAAGTGGAACCTAGTCTTTTAGGAAAGTAGAAGTTTTGCCTTGGGGCAGATGTGTATGCTTCTAAATGAGATCGGCTACAACATAGCAGGCCATATTGAAACATATCTCCCCCGAGGGTCTTTCCATATCATGCTCACAGAAAAAGGAAAATTATTTCTCAAAATAAATCACTCATGCAATCCCCTCATAAAACCCACATGCACCCATAGAAAACAAAATGGCATGAGAGAAAGGGGAGGAGTACCATATCATCATTATCAGGCACATGCATCAAGGTAGGATTTTGCACGTCCTTAATTGCGATAATTAAGGAATCGCAATTAAGGACTCGCAAAAGCCTATGCATGTAGGAATCGCTATAAAAATAGCGATTCCTACACATTCCTTATTTGCGAATATGGAATGACTTCCCATTCATTCCTATGGGCATAGAGGCCCATAGGAAATGAATAGGAAATTGCATGCTCAATTTGCGAATACCAATAGGTCCTCGCAAATTATGCATGCAATTTCCGGGTGCAAGGGTGTCAAAAGCACCCCTAAAATTGATCTGTGCACATATGTTGAGCTCACACATGCCCTAAGGGCATGTGTGTGCGCTTCATGAAACTTTGAAAAATGCACAAAAGTGCATTTTTCAAAGTTTTTCCAAATTACCATGAAGTTCAACTTCATGGTAATTTGCGCCCCCTATTAGCGAAATGGCAATTCTCAAGTGGTTCTTGCATTGCATTTCCTTAAATGCAATCACAATTTGAAAACTCGCAAATAATTGCTATTTTTTAAGTGCGAGTGGCAAGTTGTTTCTTGCATCTCAACAGCTAATTTTGTGATCGCAAATGGCCGATTCACACTGTTTGCAATTGCAAATAGCTTTGATGCATGTGCCTGTATATCTCTCAACTGTCTTCAGAACTGCTCTTTCTAGATTGTTTGTAACAAGCCATTCATGTTCGACCTGAGAAATTTGGAGAATCCAGACTGTTTCAGTTGAGGTGAAAAAAATAAGATTTTTAAATCTTCCTGAATCTCATGATGCCATTTTTAATTTTTATATGCAATGGGTGTGAGGTGCATAGGGATGATCCTTGTGTGTGAAGATACCTTCCTACAAATATCTTTTGGTTGAATGACTGAAAGCAAGTCCTTGTTCATGGATCTTAAGGCTTTGGATAGAAGGTAGGGGGTAAAAGCTTGGACAATTGGTAAGGTGATCTGCTTTTTAAAGCTTTATGGACAAGGCAGTGGCCCTTGAAGTTCAGACTGTCCTTTAGAGGGAACCAGTGGAGTGATTCTAGAGCTGTTGTTACGTTTTCATTGCAATTCAGGCATGATATTGATCCCTTAAAGCATCGAAAATTATTTTTTTAGGCTTATCTATTGACTGTGCAATACATTAGCTAGGATGCCAGAATTGCCGCCAGGCTTGAGGTGAAGTTGCATATTGTTTGCTTATATATGGTAGCAATATCAGAGAACTCAAGGATCTCAGTGAGAAGACACATACAAATGTTGAATAAAGTTGGGTATAGATCATTAAATCATACCTGAATACAAATGGTCCCACTTTAACCTGATTGATGCAGTCAAATAGGAAAACAGTGAACAATGAAAGCACACCTCCACTGAGGACTGCAAACAGATCCAACCAATTGCAAAGTATACAGAGGTCAATATTGTCAAATACCCCCAACAGGTCTGAGATTACTAATGGACGTGGAGGGCCACTGTCCATAGGCCTAATAGTTGTTGTCTGATAATTTGGAACATAGTTTGAATATTATCCTTCAGGTCTAATAATTGACTGGAATCCCCTGCAGGGTTGTTTTCTCTAGGTGAGATGTGAGTTGACCAGAGACAATGGCTTCCAAAGTCTCAGCAATAGAAAGGTAGACCTGAGATGAGACTAGGGTTGGCAAACTTATTAGGTAGCCTGGCGCAGAGGGGACTCTGCAAGGTTAGATGTTGACCTGGGATAGACCTTATAATATTAGTGGACATGCATTGGTAAAGTCAGTATTGTTTACTGTTTTGTTTTCAGTGACACTGCGATAGTGCTTCACTCAGATCCTGAGGAGGGATTGGTAGGGAAGAACATCTGTATCTGCTAATTTTCTGTCACACTGTACCAGGTTTGGGGCAGCACAGGCTCACTGAAAAAGAGGAAACCCAGACAGCTGCTGCCATCAGAGGTGGGAGGTCCCCTTTGAAGTTTGGTGGGAAACACCCTGACAGTCATGTCAGCTACAGACAGAGCTGAGATCCCCAGAGGAGTTGTGAAGAGCGACCACTTGATGGCACAAGCTTGAATTGTCCAGCATTTTGTGCAAGAAGGTTGAGACAGGGATGAAGGTGTGATGTGGTTCTCTAGGATTGGCCAGGGGTGTCTGGCTTCTAGAAATTCCTACCCCATTTAAAAACGTTTGCAAAAGGAGAGAGAGTTGTTGTTGTTGGACATTTTCCACACCATCGGACTCCTGCGTCGTGTTTTTCCACTCTTGCCTGACCACCATCGTAAGACCTTGGTCCAGACGTTGGTAATAAGTAGATTGGACTACTGCAATGGCCTGCTCATCTCGGCCAACAAGGAACAACTTAGTCGTTTGCAAGTGGTCCAGAACACCACAGCAAGACTGGTACTCAATGCCCAGCCTAGAACCTCTTCCCGCCCGCTTCTGGAAAGCCTTCATTGGATGCCGGTTCGGCAGCGGGTTAAACATAAAATCTGCTGCACCATCCATAAATGCCTTTTTGGTGTAGGCCCCAAATACCTAACAGATAAACTCATCCCATATCGCCCCGGACGCTCTCTCCGCTCTAGCAGTCAGCAGCTGCTTCAGGTCCCCAGGATTAAGAGAGTGAGACAGGGAGGACGGGCCCTTTCTTACAAGGGCCCCATTCTCTGGAATTCACTTCTACTTGTCTTAAAAACTAATTTAAATTTTCAATCCTTTAGGAAGGGCCTTAAAACCTATCTTTATTCGACCTCATAGTTCACTGGTAGCCCTACATCTTACTATCAGTCCAGCATTTGCACCCAGGCGCAAGCGCGGAGATATCCCTTTGGGGATCGAATCCTGCGCTATATGAGAAAATAAATAAATAAAATAAAAAAGGAAGACTTCCACAGCCTTGGAAAGCTGGAAGTACACACACCCCCATGTCCTAGCGGACTAAGGACTCAGCCCACACCTGATCTGAGGACCAGTGGGTCACTCCAGGACCAGTGAGGCTGGTTCCCTTACACACCCTTAGGACCAGTTAGGGGAAGACTTGGTCTTCGCTAACTTCCAGATGCTTTGCAAGATGACTAGAAGGTTGTGGGCTCTGTGAAAGGCACAGCAGAGGAGGAAGCTGGAACATGGATTCAGTGAAGACAACTTTCTGAAAAGCACATCCTTTCCAGACCGGAAGGCCTGATGAATATTATCCTGGTGTCTAGAATTGGCCCAACAGGGCCCAAGTCATGGCCTTTTAAAGATTTTGTCTTTGACCCCTTTTTTTTTTGAAAATTAGCATGTGACACTCAGCTATATTTCCTTAAATTACCCCCAGGGTGGGCAAGGGGTCAGCTCAATGATGTTTTGATAATTTGTTGGGTAGATGGGTTTGCATGGGCAAGCCCCTCCTCATAGGTACCTTTGGACCCTGGTACCTTATGTCAGGAGCCCAACATGATTATTATTATTATTATTATTATTATAATTATTACTAAATATTTATAAAGTGCCGATGTTCACCAAGCAGGCGTTTTGGTGCTGAATCATTGTCAAGAAAAAAGACACAAAGAGTCTTGCATACAGAGGGGGAAAAGAAGACCTGATTTTCTATCTCACCTATCGAATGAATACCCATGTTTGAGTTTAGTCTCAGAGAATTCTGGAGTTTAATCCATATTTGTACCGCCTTGACTTGGGAAATGTACCGGCCAAATCAGGATGTTTTAAATCTAGGCACACAGACCAGTTTTGCAATTGAGGATCTAAAAGATCTTAAAGGATTATAATAACAACATTTTTCCTGTAGGAGCTTAGGTCCATGTCCATCAAGGGCTTTATGAATTAGACACCTGGACTTGAAGATACATCTCTCCTTAATTAATGACCAGTGGAGTTCTTTCAGGGTTTCGGTTGCCGAGTCAAACACGATTCTATTCAGAGCTAGCTTAGCAGCTAATACTTATAACCTGTAAAGTTGTCTGCACATGTAATCAATTAATCAATCAATGAGGTGGCTTATAAAGAGCGATTACTCACCCATAAGGGTCTCAAGGCTTGGGGGAGCTGCTGATCCAGTGAAGGCGCTGTGGTTCAGTCGAAGAGCAAGGGCTTGAGCTCCTTCCTGAATTAAGGCAGTGACGGTGATTGCCTGCGATGGAGAGACCAGGTCTTGGCTGTGAGGTAGGAAAAGGATGTTCCTCCGGCTGTAGCCTAATGGGTACATAGGACGGTAGCCAGGGCTAGGTGAACGGAGCGGAGGTCTCTGGTGGGTGTATGAAATGTGAGGCAGTAGTTGAGGTATGCAGGTCCCATGTTGTGTAGGGTGTTGTAGGTGTGTGTGAGGAGTTTGAAGGTGATTCTTTTGTTGACTGGGAGTCAGTGGAGGTCTATCAGGTGGCTGGTGATGTGGTTGCGGCAGGGGATATTGAGGATGAGTCTAGTGGAAGCGTTCTGAATGTTATGCAGTTTCTTGAGGAATTTCTAAGTGATGCTGGCATACAGTGCTTTGACGTATTCTATTCTGCTGCTGATGAGAGCGTGTGTGACCATCTTTCCTGGACTCGGAGCGGATCCACTTGAAGATCTTTCGGAGCAGGCGTAATTTGCGGAAGGAGGATGATGAGACGGCATTGATTTGGTGGTCCATGGTGAGTGAGGAGTCCAGAATGATGCCAAGGTTTCATGTGTAATCAGTGGGTGCCATGGGTTCCAAGCACTGCAGGCCACCATGAGCCATCTCAGGTGGATGAGGTGGAGCCCATGATGAGAAGTTTGGTCTTCTCTGAGTTCTGCATCGAGGCAGCTGCTCTTCAACCAGGTGACAACAGCCTTTCTCCCTTCATAGAAGTTGTTTTTGGCCAATGTGGGTTCATTGGTGGGGGATAGAATAATCTGGGTGTCGTCAGTGTAGTAGAGGACATTGAGTATGTGATGGCTGCGAGTGGGGCCATGTAGAGGTTGAAGAGAGTAGGCTCAAGGAGGAGCGCTGGGGCACTCCACAGCTTATGTTTGTGGGTTCTGAATGGAATTGTGGTAGTCTGACTCTATGTGTTCGGGGTGAGGAAGGTACGGATCCTTTAAAGGGTTTTGTCACGAATGCATGCATTGTGGAGTCTTGTGTACAGGGTGTGGTGAGAGACAGTATTGAAGGCGGCTGAGAGATCCTCAGTCGTGGAGGGCGCTGATGTTGTCTGTTGTGGCGAGAAGGCTGTCTCTGCAGTGTGTTTGCTTTGGGAGCCATATTGGGAGAGGTCCATGATGTGGTTCACTTTCTTTGAAGTTGGGCATTGATGGCCTTCTCGATGACCTTGGCTGGGAAGGGGAGAAGAGAGATGGGTCTGAGGTTCGTGAGGTCCATCGGGTTGGGAGAGGGTTTATTCAGTAAGGCGTGACCTTTGTGTGCTTCCAGTCTTCTGGGAAGGTGGCACAGTTGATGGAGACATTGATGGTGTGGCATAGTTTGGGGGCGATGGTGGTGTCAGCGCTGTTGAAGATGTGGTGAGCGCAGAGCTCCAACGGTTCACCAGAGTCGATGCTCTCCATGATTTTGAGGGTGTCATCACTGGTGGGTGGAGTCCAGCTGAGTAGGGCCTATTGGGGTCTGGTGTCGTAGGGTGCGGTGGTTGCGGGAGTGGTGGGAGGGTCTTGAGATTTTCGAAGCTGCTTTATATATCCTTAATCTTGTGGTAGAAGTAGGTCCTAAGGTTGTTGTAGATGTCTTGTGAGAGTGGGATGCTGCTGTCTCTGTGCTGAGTCTTTCAGTTGTGAATAGTTTTTCTCCCCTGGGTGGAGTAGCCCTTGTGAGGGCATCATATCTGGCAGGTCCTGATGAAGGTGGCACATTATAATCTCTCGGCCACCGAAACGCGTCGACCACTGCCTTGAGAACATCCTGCGCTCTGCAGTTCGTGTCCCTGGTCACTGCAATTACATTGCCATCTTGTGATTGTGTTCCCCAGATATGTAACGAATGTGAAGGTTTGGCTGGGTGTGTGTGAGTAGGGTTTGAACGAGTTGGTGTGTATTTGTACTGTTTTCCTCTACCTGGGTTGACTTTATTATTCATAATGTATTTCAAAAATTCTAAGAAACAATAATGAAAAAAGCTTTCGATAAAAGAAAAGAAATAAAACAAATATCTTTGATAACAGTTGTAATTTTTTGTTCAGTGAGTTTATAATTTGGGTTGGGTTCTCACTGTATGTAGTGGGATTGATTCTGTTGTGTAATTATTTAGGTCATGAGGGAGATTCTTGTTGTATTTTGATAATATTTCCCCTCTTCTCCCTGACTGCTAACTTGTTAATTTAGAGGGGGTCCCCTTCTTATTGCTCTGGCAAGTTCTTTGACCATGGCAAAGTTATTTACTGTAGAGTGCATGGCCATTGAGACTTACTTGTGTTGGTGTGTGGTGACAGCGGTCTTGAAGGTTGAGTGGTCTTACGGGGTCTTGCTGCTTCTCCATCACTTTTCAAGCAGTCTACATGGGATTCTGGACTCATGAGGGTGGGAGAGAACCAGCTGGCTTTCTTGGAGTACCGCTGGCTTGGGCTGTCTTCATGGGGCCCAGTGTCGGCGCAGTTGGAGATTCAGCAGTGGAGGTTGCGTGCTCAGGTATTAGCATCCGTGGATGTCAGTGGAGGGGTTTTGCTAAGAGAGGAGGTGAGCTGATCATGAGTGACCTTGTTCCAACTTCTACAAGGGCAGCAGTGGGGATGGTTGTGTACAGGAGATTTGGTGAAGGAGAAGTGGATGCAGTGGTGGTCAATCCGCAGGAGCTTGATGGTGTGGCTGAAGGTGATGTTGTTGCTGGCAGAGAAGATGGGTTTGAATGTGTGTCCTGCTGAGTGGGTTGGGGAGGTGACCCATTGTTTGAGTCAGATGGTGGCGAGGTTCTCCAGCAGGGACGAGGTGTTTATGTGATTGATTGGAGCTGTCCACATGAAAGTTCAGGTCTCCGAGGAGGATGTAATCTGCGGAGGCCAGAGCGTTGGGTACAATGAAGTTGATAATGGAATCACTGAAGGGTGGTTGAATGGTCGTCCATGTGGGTGGTGAGGCGGAGGGTGCTTTTGTGTATGATTGTGATTCCTCCCCCCAGTTTGTTGATGGGGTCCTTGTGAATGATCTTGTAGCCATTTGGGATGGTAGTAGCAATGTCCTGAGCAGAGTTGGAGTCATCCAGGTTTCCGTGAGGAAGGCGATGTCAGGGTCGACTGTGTCGAACAGTTCCCAGATCTCCATAGCGTGTTTGTGGAGGTAACGTGTGCTGAGCAAGATGCAGTTGAGGCAGTCGTTCCGGTGCTTGTTGGTCGTGTGGTGGGGATGGCTGGAGAGCAGTAACAATCAAAGGTGCAGCTGCAATTCTGGCTGGCCTCCAACTTGCGGACCAGCGAGGGGCAGGGGCACAACCTATGAGGCAGAGCTGTGCATGAATGGGAGCAGATAACTAACAAGGTGATCTGGGGCTCCAATCAAAAGAGAGTTACGATAATCTAGCATGTTCAGGATAATACATTGTTATATCAATTTCCTGACAGGCTGAGGTAAAAAGGAACAATTTTCGTAAAGTTCCTCAACAGTCCCAGCATGGAGAGTTTATCATCAATCAAAACTTCCGAACTGGTTGAGCAGAGCTTGGGCTGATGTCCTTTGACCATGTCCAGAAATTACACAGCAATGGAGACTCTATTTTTAAGTAGGAACAGCAGAAAAAAACGGTTTTGCTACTGTTTAATTTGAGAGTGTTCATATTGAGCCAATTGGCCATCCCTGCTAAGCAGGCACGACATTTTTCAAACTGAGCCGGATAATTGCTGTCAACAGACAATATTAATTGAGTGCCATCAGCATAATTTACAAATGACACCCCAAAGGATTTAGTTCATTGTGAATAGTGACCAGGGATAAATGTTAAACAGGATGGGGTTTAAAGCCGACCCCTGAGGAACACCATGACAAATTACTTTAAATTCAGACACATATGGAGGGAGGGATTTTGACTCCTACCAGTAAGCAAGGAGTCAAACCAATCAGGAAAGACACGACTGTGGTATCGCTGTGTCATCCCTGGAATCCCCTGCCTTATTAAAAATTTTCTATCTTGTCTATTCTGTTAGTTATGTTACCTTTTCAGATACAGCGCCGGGACGCCCCTTTGCTGGGGCAGCTGTGCGCTCAAAAAATCAATTAACATAACATAACATTAACTTACGGAAAGGAAATCAACTGAGGTGAATGTTATTAGAAAATCTAATTTTGAAGAAAAAAATTCTTTTAGAAGTAAAAACCAACCATTCCAAGAAAGGAGAGAGTATGCATGCTTCAAGTGTGGAAATCCAGATCACCTGGCGAATGACAGGAAATGTCCAGCAATTGGACAATTTTGCAGATATTGCAGATTAAAAGGTCATTTTAGTAAAATGTGTAAAAATAAGAACAAATTTAATGGCAAAAGTTTTGTGCAAAGAAAGAGTTCTAATGAATATGTTAATGAAATAGATGATGATAATTTAGAAGAAGAATTTCTTTTTGCTGTATATGAAGTTAATGAGGGTGATAAGGACTCTCCATACTGTAATGTGGATATTGGGGGGAAGAATATCAGTGTAATGGCAGACTCTGGAGCAAAACGTACTCTCATTGGTGAGGAATGGATAAAAGAGTTTCCAGGTTTAAAATTATCTCCTCCTGATATAAAACTACTTGGATATGGGAAAAAGCCCATTGAAATTCTTGTTTTTTTTACAACAACCCTAAGTTTTAAAGGTAAAACCATTAATTCCAAGGTTTATGTGGCAAAGGATGGTTCATGTTTGTTGGGGTGGCCTCAGCAGAAGGACTTAATGATGAAATTGGATCCCAACCATCGTGATCAAGTGCTAGGCTCTTCAGACCTGGTCATGAATGTAGAGTTTGATCTTGGCCATGAGTGTGAGAAAAAATTTCCATCTGTATTTTCTGCATCTGCATTAGGTCTCTTAAAAAATTTTGAGCACAAAATAATTCTCAGGGACGATGCTGTACCTAAGGTTCATAAAGTGAGGAATGTGCCTTTACATTTAAGAGACGCAGTGAAGTCTGAACTCAAAAGATTGTGTGAGTTAGACGTTATTGAGGAAATAGAATCTTCAGTTTGGTTATCCCCGGTCGTTGTCACTCACAAGTCAAACGGCAAAGTTAGACTTTGTGTAGATTTAAGGGATTTAAACGAGAATGTATGGGTGGATAGACATCCATTGCCTAATATAAATGAAATGTTTACGAAATTAAAAGGGGCATCCATTTTTTCCACGCTAGATCTGTCTAATGCATACCATCAGATTGCATTGCACAAGAACAGTAAGCATTTGACATCTTTCATCACGTCAGAAGGTGCTTTCAGGTATAAAAGAATGCCCTTTGGTCTAATATCGGCATCTTCTGTCTTTCAAAGGGTGATGCATAATCTTTTTAAGGATTTTAAAAATGTTTTATATTTTCAAGATGACATTTTAATCTTTTCATCTAATCCATCTGACCATTCTGAAATACTGTATAAAGTATTATGTGTGCTGCAAGATAGTGGTCTCACCCTCACAAAGGAAAAATGTAAATTTGGTGTCTCTTCTGTTGACTATTTGGGACACACTATTAGTAAAGAAGGCATTTCCCCAAAATTAAATTTAATCAAGGCCATTGAATCAGCTCCAGACCCTACGAATAAAGATCAGCTTAGGTCTTTCTTGGGGCTTGCCGAATATTACTCCAAGTTTATTCCCCTGTTCTCTGACAAAACTGTAAATATGAGAAATTTGATGAAAAAAAATGTTCATTTCCTTTGGGATGAAAGTTGTAAAAAAGAATTTAAGTTGTTAAAACAGAACATTACATCTGCTCCTGCTCTGGCAACGTTTAATACTGCTCATGGTTCGTTCATCATTACTGATGCTAGCAATGTGGGAATCGGGGCGGTTTTAATGCAGCGTCAAAAGGGTCAAATGGTAACTATTGGGTTTGCTTCAAGACCATTGAGGGATGCTGAAAGTAAATATTCTACATTAGAAAAAGAAGCTCTTGCTTGCTGGTGGGGCATAGAATATTTCCGCAAATATGTGTATGGTACTGTTTTTAAACTCTGGTCTGATTATCGTCCTCTAGTAGATTTATTTAATACCAAAGGTTGTGGAAAAGCAACATCTAGGATTGCCAGATGGCAATACAAGCTACAGGATTTTCATTTTAAAGTTGAATATATTCCTGGTATTAGGAATGTGTTAGCGGATTGCTTATCTAGACTACCCGTGCCTGATGACAATGTAGTTGAGGTAGACAATGATAATGATAACGTAGTGTCAATATGTGAGATTTACAAAGGTTGTATCCGTGAGGATACATGGAAATTGGCATGTAGTGGCGATCCTATTTTTAATGAGATATGTAATTTTGTGAAAACTCAGTGGCCACGCAAAGACTTGTTGTCTGATAGCATTCAACCATTCTTTCATATAGCCCAAGAACTATCTGTGTTTGAGGGGTTATTATTTAGAGGTTTACAATTGGTGGTGCCTGGCGAATTACAGTCTAAAATTTTAGAGATGGCTCATGAAGGTCACCCGGGCATGACATCTATGAAAAGGAGGATCAGGAGTGAGTTCTGGTGGCCAGGGATGGACAAGTGTATAGAAAGGTACGTCAGGGATTTTGTGGATTGCTGTTTAAGTGATAAGTCTCAAAAGCATATCACGTATGAACGTCTTCCCATTTCTAGACCTTCACGGGTTTGGGAAAGTGTATCCTTAGACATTGCGGGTCCCATGTCATTCAACAAGAGCATGATGTATGCGATTATCTTGGTCGATCAATTGTCTCAATGGCCTGAGGTAAAAATGGTTTCTAGTATAACGTCTGGTGTGGTGATCAGGTTTTTGAATGAAGTATTCGAAAGAGAAAGTTTCCCTGAATCCATTACAACAGACAATGGTGTACAATTTGTCTCTCAAGAGATGAAGGAGTTTTTGATGCGTCATGGCATAAGACACAAACGTGTGTCAGTTTATTATCCTAACAGTAATGGCATTGTAGAGCGGTGGATCAGGGTGTTTAAAGAGGGTCTCCAATTAGCCTTACGTAATGGTAATGATTGTAAGCAAACTATTAGTGAAATTCTGTGGTGTTATAGAAATGCGCCAAGAAACATGGGTGATCTCTCACCTTTTGAGAAGATGAGGGGGAGGAGGAGTGTCTCCAACATAAGTCAACCTTGGATGAGGATACTTGATTCAAAAAAGACAATTGATAATGATTGTTCCTTGCATGCCAATTCTTCACTGTTCAATGTCAATGATTGGGTGCGTGTTAAGAAGAGCAGATTAGTCAAATCTGGGGAGTCACGATATTCAGATCCTTTGTTGGTCAAACGTGTTGGTCGACAAGTTGTTGAACTATCAGATGGCAACGTGTGGAATATGTCCAAAGTGGTAAAGATTCCCAAGTGGTTGTGGCCTAAGGGAACAGCCTCAGAGTGTAGCATGCCATCCAACTCGAGATCCTCCAATAGTGCCAGTAATTGGAGAAAGTTCTCTGATTCAACATCTCTGCACTGTGTCCCTGAAAATAAGTTCTCCTGTTCTCCTGACTCTAATACTAATCAACGGACGCAGAGGAAATGTCTCACTCCTGTGCGGTTTAAAGATTATCATCTTTATAGATAATCTGATTTGTTCATCGTACCATGCAACTTCTTATTATTGATACTTTTGTTTTCAAACTCTGTAATCAAAAAAAATATTTTGTATATCAATTCTTGTTCTGTCATTTTCAGTTTAAATTGTTTCTTTATTATTCTTTACGAAGGGGAATGTGTGGTATCGCTGTGTCATCCCTGGAATCGAGAACACTAATGGGTTCCAGATTCCAGGGTAGACAGTTGAGACCCAGGCTTATGATTAAGAGTTAGACCGAATTTGCTGAATAAAAATTTCTCCTATAAACTACCAAATCTTGAAGTAGCATCATTTCAACGACCTATCCCTAATTTCCTAAATCCGGTAAGTTGAATTTAATGGTTGACATGTCAAAGGCAGCCGACAGATCCAGCAGAACGAGGACTGCTGCCAGACAACCATCAACCATCATTCTTAACTCATCTGTTGCTATTGCCAATGCTGTCTCCATACTATGGGCTGGTCAAAACCCCCTTTGCTCTGGCTCTAATAGTGCACTCTGCTCTAAAAAGCTAGCAAGAATCTAGATTGGGTAAGGGAGCAGAGAAATTGAATAGTTGTTTAGAAGGGTCCTTAATATCGGCCCTAGGTTTCTTTAGCAATTGTGAAATCATGGCTTTTTTCCACGCAGATGGTACAATTCCTGTCATTTAGGATTGATTACACAGTTTTTTACAATGCGGTAAGAGTTCAGATGCTCTGTCCTTCCAGATTCTCGGAGGAACAGGATCCATAAGGGAACCAAAGGAAATTGATGAGGCTAAGCTCCTACATTCTTCATCATTAAACAGTTCCAACTTTTCTAAGACTTCAGGTATCTCCTGCAAATAAACATTAGCACTATCTGAACCTAAAGTACAACTCAATCAATGATCCACATTCACAGTGTTCCTATTCAGTTCAGAATCAGATTTTTTAATATCATCAATAACCTGATTGATTTTATTCTGGAAAACAAGAGAAAGATTGTCACATAGTTCTTGAAAAGGTTCCACTTTTGTTTTAAGCAGTCTGGGGAATCGAGATATTTTAAAGTAATGAATACTTTCTTGGATTGATTGACAGATTCTATGATTGTTCTTTTATAGTAATTCTCCTTTGCTTTTTTAATCTCTTTTTTGTAAACATGATGCACCATTTTCAAGAGTGTCTTGTACTGCTCAAGATACAGTCTACGTACTCTACACCATTGCCTTTCCCACGATTTAACTTTTAATTTGAACTCCCTCAAAGCATCTGTAAACCAAGGTTCTGAAGATATGATTTTCCCTTAATTGGTTTCAGAGGAATTATATTGTCAAATGTACAGACAATTGACCTCTCAAACCAATCATTCTTTACTTCTTTTGTATCTGTTTCAAGATGGCAGAATGAGGTATCAAATAACTTTTGACAACCCAATGTATCAAATTTGGACCAGACTCTGCCAGGTTAGGTCAAATTAGTTGGAAAGGCACTAAAAGATGATCCAACCAACTCCCTGGGATTGGGTTATCTACTCTGACCATATCAGGTGGCACAGAGAGTTTGACCTTATTTCTCATTTTTCCAAGGAAATATTAAGGTTGCTATTTTCCTTCCAGGATAAGACAAGGCAGCGGGAATTCTCTCCACGCTTCCTATCTCATTTACCTTTAGGAAACTCTAATGACTATCTCTATGCCCTCATTACCATTTTAGGGTGTGACTACAAGTCCCTCTACCCCTGCAGATCATGAGGCATATTTCTGCCTAAACAAAAGTATGTGTCATATCTATGTAATACTATTATTTTGTTATATGTTATATGTTGTATGTCACATGGTGTCTTTTTCACGAGTGCTTTCAAACTGCAATTTGTACATAACCGCTTTTCTCCACAAAGACACCGTGTGTGAATGATTTCCACCACCACAGATGATCGCACAAAATAGCTGTTAAGTACACCCACTACAGAGGAGTACATTGATCGAGATACAACGCCACATATATAAAGGGCCTGCCAGCTTGGCTAGTAGGCAGGCTTTTTATTTTCCTTTTGCTTTATTTCCTACAGATACAGCGTGTCACTGTACAACCATATGTATTAAATGCCAGGTGAACACACATTAGGTGTGCACCCCATTGTTTCCTATTCACAGGATTCATTAGGAGTGGTACGCACAGGGCTGGCCCTCATGTGGTCCTGAAGAAGAGCTTTAGGGGAAGCTCGAATCATGTTGACCCAGTCCTAGGGACACCATACTCATTACAATTAGGTCTTTCCCTAGTATTAATCCGACATACCGACTACGAGCAGGAATAAAATATTAGCTCACTCTCTCCACACCCGCAGGAAAACAGTGTGGGCGGCAGGGATAGAGTGTATAAATATGGGTTCCCCATTGAATTCTATTGAAGGAGAAACATGTTCAAGCAGGAGACAGCCAAAATAAAGCCATTTACTGCTTCAGAAATTGGGGGTCGCCTGCCTGAATTGGGTCAATTGGCATGTAAGAGAGTGGGAAAGAAGATCCCGGTTCCTGTCCGCTGGAAGGCAGTGCTTGTGGGAAGCTGGCAGGGTTGCGAGGACATTGGAGCTACCTCTGAGGCTCCCGACATGGAACCTGCCATTGGGGTGTTGCGGTTTGGTCTGGGCATCCGCGAAAAAGAAAAGAAAAAAAGAAAAATGAAATGCAGAAGAAAAGCGGCTCCCCCGAATAGTGGGATAGACGCTTAAAAAATATTTGCTGCTTTCCAGATGGGAGCAACCCATTATGCTCAAGCAAGGACTCATTTGCATATGTTTCTGCCTTTTGCGGTGCCCCAAGGACAGTAGGGGCACCACCACTATATCAAGGAATTTCTTAGGAGCTGTAGAAGTTGTGGCATCCCCCCATGCCTAAAAGAATTTCAACAGTGAGACGAAATTTGTGAAGTAAAGGAAATGATGATTACTCCAGGAATTCTGCATTTATTTGAAAGGGCTCCTAAGGCTGGTGTTTCTGATCTTCAGCTGGGAGTTCTATGTTCTCTAGGTGTTGGTTCCATGGCTGCATTTAATTGTGGCCTGAAGATGTGAAGACATATGTGTTTATTTTTAATGATTTATTAACCATATGTGACTGCCAGTGACATTTTATAAACACGGAAATGCTCTAGTGGCAATAATAATTGCATTTAAACATTACTTCTGTTTATGAAATCAGGATGGGATTTTTGGTTATAGGTGTTGTGATGACCTCTTGACAAATTCAATAGGCTTACCTTATATATTGATTTGGTGATGCTTGACAAAATCAGTAGGCTTGCTTTATATAATTGATATGGTGAACTCTGACAAAGCCAACAGGCTTGCCTTATATGTTGTAGTAATGACCTGTGGCAATGCCAATAGACTTGTTTTATTTGTAGTGAAATCCCCATATATAGTGATGTGCTATCGGGTATAGGTGGAGAGGGACAGTGATTTTAGCCATCGTGAACCGTAAGGGGTCAAATGTGATGTCAGAATATCACCAAATGTATTTTCAATCTGCCAAATGTATATTTGTCAATTAGTGCATAATATTTAGTGTTCTGTGTGTATTAAGTGTATCTTTCCCTTTCTAATTCCTTTATTGAGTGTTATTACTGCCAGCAAATGGTGATTGCTAGCCCACACTAGTTCCCCTGAGTAGGCCTTGGACTGCAGTGCTTCGCTACCCTGTGAGAGTCAAGTGCTACAAGTGCTTGGTTCCCAGTAAGGAGAAATTGTGGTCCCATTACTTGTGCAGACCTCACATCCTGCACATCTAATAACTTTATGTCTTACAATATTTTGGTGTGATAAATGTAGGAGTGTTCGGGAATGGACTGAGTGATCAGGGAAGAATGTTTTTTACTGGTGAAGAGTAACAGAAATCTTTGAAGAACCAGATTGACAAATTTATTTTTACAAATATCTTAAGGGGGTTTCTTGAAAGTTCACGTTAGTGGCTAGATGAAACCCTGTAACCCTGTAAATGTGGAAGAAGTGTAGAAGAGAGTGTTGGAAGATGAGTTTCTGAAGCCAGTGAAGTGGGACTTAGATGCCCTCTCTTAGAGGTGATTGTATTGGTAAAAAAAGACAGTAAATTGGTACAGATCCTCAATAAAAGACATAGGGCCAGATGTAGGTAGCCAAATACCGGTCGGTAACGGCCGAATTCGGCCGTTACCGACCGGTATTTGGCTTTTGAGATGTAGGGGCCAGATGTAGGTAGCCAAATACCGGTCGGTAACGGCCGAATTCGGCCGTTACCGACCGGTATTTGACTTTTGACATGTAGGGGGAAGGAAACAGGCCAATTCGGTAATTTTACCGATTCGGTAAATATACCGGTCGGTAAATTTACCGACCGGTATTTTTGCAGAATCGGTAAAATTGAGATGTAGGTGGGACTCTTCTGAGTCCCACAAGCCCTACAAATTCGGTATTTTACCATCAAATTCAATTTGATGGTAAAATACCGATTCAGGTGTGCATGCACATGTGTGCATGCACACCTGTGCCATATGACAGGCAGACCTGCCCTTAGGGCAGGTATGCCTGCCACATGGCCCCCGAACCTTTTTTGGGGGTGCTACAGGGTGTCAAAGTGACACCCCCTGCACCCTTGTCAAAATCGGTATTTACAGATTCGGTAAATACCGACCGGTAATGCCCATTCATTCCTATGGGCTTCAAAGCCCATAGGAATGAATGGGCATTACCGGTCGGTATTTACCGAATCGGTAAATACCGATTTTTACCGATTCGGTAAAAGGAACATCTGGATGTTCCTACATCTCCCCCCTTCTTATTTACCGATTCTTATTTACCGAATCGGTAAAATTCGGTAAATAAGAATCGGTACATTTTTCCTACCTACATCTGGCCCCTGGTGCCTGAAAACAGGCAATTTCGGTAATTTTACCGAATCTGTAAATATACCGGTCGGTAAATTTACCGACCGGTATTATTACAGAATCGGTAAAATCGAGATGTAGGTGGGACTCTTCTGAGTCCCACTAGCCCTACAAAATCGGTATTTTACCATCAAATACAAGTTGATGGTAAAATACCGATTCAGGTGTGCATGCACATGTGTGCATGCACACCTGTGCCATATGACAGGCAGACCTGCCCTTAGGGCAGGTATGCCTGCCACATGGCACCTGAACCCGTTTTGGGGGTGCTAGAGGGTGTCAAAGTGACACCCCCTGCACCCTTGTGTAAATCGGTATTTACCGATTCGGTAAATACCGACCGGTAAATGCCCAATCATTCCTATGGGCTTCAAAGCCCATAGGAATGAATGGGCATTTACCGGTCGGTATTTACCGAATCGGTAAATACCGAATTTTACCGATTCGGTAAATGCACATCTGTATTTACCTACATCTCGGTACTTATATTTTACCACTTCTTAAATACCGAATCGGTATGATTCGGTATTTAAGAGGTGGTAAAATAATTTTACCTACATCTGGCCCATAATGAGTTAGAATGAAAAACTAGGAGTCACCATTATGGATGTGGGATAACTTTTGTCGAGTTTCCCGCGTTAGCAATGCATAATTGAATTTACTGATATTTGGTTCTGGCTTGTTTACAACCACTTGAGAATTCTCTAAATGCCATCTATTCTGAAGGGAAGGGAACTTAGGGGCTTATTTATGAGAGCCTTGCACTGCTGGACCGTCACTATTTATGATGCTCCTGAGGTGCAAGACTCTCAATCGTATCTATAAGGCGATGCAAAGCCACTCTGCCTGGCTTTGCATGCCCTCGTAGATATGGAGTAAGACAAGCAGAATAAGTAATTGCCTTGACTTACTTTGCATCAAGGACAAGTTCCATGGGCGATGCAGTGGATTTTCCCACACAACACTCATGGATGTAAGATTTTCATAATAATGTTAACCTGGAGCAGGACCAAAACCTTACACCTCACCAGAAGAGGCGTAGCGAGGAGAAATATTTGTATTTCTCCTCGTTTCTTTACTCTTTCCATGGGTGCCTCATTCTGCAGCACACATGGAAAGAGGAAACACCTGTTGGGATTGTTTTTGGGCAGGAAGGGTCCCCATCCTGCACAAAAATGATCCTTCCTGTAATTAAGGCACCCTTGCACCATTGTATAAGAGTGTCTACATTGGTGCCAGGCAGCAAATTGTGCACCAGTGCAGGGGGAAAGGACAAGAATGCACCAAATTTCATAAATATGATGCATTTCTGCCCATTCAGATTGGCGTAGGGCAGCACAGCAAGAAGACTTGAGGCACTGCCCTACGCCAAATCCTTGCAAATGAGGCCCAGAGTTTTAATCCACAAATTTTCCTGTGTCCTGTATTTGCATTTCAAATGAAGTTGCCAGTAGAACACTTGTTGGACATTAATGGAACCCTCTTTCATGTGGAGATAGGGAATACAATGTCCACAGCAAAGGTTCCTTTCATCTGACCCCTGTCCACATTGAAAAAGTTTAAAGATGTCCTGTAGGAGGCAGGGCTAAATCCTTTTACAGGGTTATTACAGGGTCAGATAGGGAGGGAATACTGCCATACATTTGAAACTCAATGTATTAAAAATGAGAGTTCTACACTTTCTTTTAATAGTTCCTCTGTCATTTATACAGTATAACGAATCAGCAGTGAGAGAGATGCGCTTGAAAAAAATATACACGTAGAGAACAAAACATTTTCAAAACTCTGATGAAAAATAAATTACAGAAGATTACAAATCATGACAAATGGCATAAACAGTAGCAATAAAGTATGTGCGGATCCAATTCCCAATGCTTTTTTATGAGCTTTAGTGTCTTAGAACCGGATTTACAGTTTGGCGGACAGGTTACTCCATCACAGACTTGATGGATAGCCCATATTTCAAGTGTATTATATCCTATGGCACTTATAAGAAGGTTGATGGGCTAACCTTCATATTTGTAATGGAGTACCCGTTGACCAAATCCTTTTTTGAAAGTTATATCTAAATACATTTACAGTGCATTTTTTGTGTACTTGTTCTTTTCTTTTCTTGCAGTACGTGTGGCTCACTATCAAGACTCAAAGGAAATGCCAAAAGCCTTATTATTTAATTGTTTAATATGGCCTTTGTCCTGTAGTCTTATTGCTAAAAACAGTTATGTCTGCATTACAGCTGCTTGAAGTGCATACATTTGCACCAAGATTTTGCAAGCGTTCTTTTGTTTAGTACCATAGTCATTGTATAGTTCCTCTGTGAAATCACTACCATTACCTTGTGCATGAAAGCTCTGTGAAAATGTAATGTGGAAATGCAGTGGTTAGAATATGCAAATATTTCCAGATTACATTAAATCCAGTAATATTCCTTCATCGTATAACACCTTTTTATAATTGCACTGTGATTGACAGGACGCTGACAAAGCTTCTGCAAACAAAATACAGGAAGTGAAGGGACGTCAGGAATAATGTTTATCGTGCAGACTTCAAAGACATATTGCTTTTAGAGAGGTTATATTTAAACTGGAGAACAGATAATTGACGTTTTCCGGTTATTAATGAAGAAAAACGAATGATCCCTCTTGCTGGTCTGCAGCCAGAGCTAACCCCTAGCTTGTTGGAACCTATCAGAGACTTGATATTTCTGGTGCGACCTATGTTCTGTGCTCGTGCGTGTTGGGCTACATATGCAAGACACTGTAATCTTATTTCCGTAGTTCTTTTCGACCAGTGACTTTTATTTACTTCTGGAAACTCAAGACTAAGTCAAAAGTAAGTCACAACCGTTTACAGAGAAATCTAGGAGTTTGATTTACAATGTGTTTTCGCTTTTTTAAAATATTTCTTTATTGTTGTTTCCATGGCATAGAGTAAGATCTACAACATAGATACAGACAGCCAGAATATCTCAGAGAACCGGTAAGGGAAATGTAAGCATGAAGCCATATAATGCACAAACAGTATACAAAAGATAATAAAGGTGGACACTAACAGCGCCCTCCAGCAGGAGTGGTAGAGACTCTTGTGCAAGAACAAGGGCATTCGCTCACTCCAAGTGCAACTACTACAGTCATCCCTCTAAAGGTTCACTATTTGTCCATCTGTGTAATCTCATGGGTGTGAGAGAGCTATCCCTATTGTGGCATCAAGCACTTGTCCCAGGAGGGAAAAGGGGCTAATTTACAAGCCCATTGCACTGCTGGCACGTCGTTTTTTCCCATATTAAATGTTTACTCACCTGCGGCTTGAGGGGCTGGTAAATAAGCCCCAAAGCGTTAACGTTGTGTTCTGATGCTATGGTGCCTATGGAGCTTACACATAAACCAGAGTGCTGAATAGTGGGTGGGTCGGTCATGTCAGTCAGGGGACAAGGAAATGCGGGTTGGAGGAGGGTAGTGCATAGCCTCTTTGCTACAAATTCCCAGCAGGTGATTAGGCTTCACCATTCATGCGCAGTGGGGTAGGGTTCCCATACAGCCTCAAACACTCCCATTTGATCATTACATTTTTAAATCAAGACCTCACTGTCTGCCTCCCCTGCCCACTCTGCCTGAGGGGGTAAGAATAGAGGGATACCGCCAGTGCCCAAGAAAGCACATCTTAGCTGAAGCAAAAGCAGTTACCAGCCATCACAGAGTGTGTTTGGAGGGGATCAAGCAGTCAGCCATATCGTAGAGGAGTGCAAGTGCATCGCGTAGCAGATGGTCAGTACCCAAGTGGCCAATGTCGCCCACACATCAGCCGGTGCTGTTGAAGGGTCTGAAAGTGCCAGAGGATATGTGGAAAGTGGCAGGCTCTGTCTCCGCATCTCCAGCATAAGCATGGGGTAAAAGACCAGCTCCGTGCAAATTTGGGAAGTCTAATGCCAGCCCTGCAATACTTAAAATAGTGGAATTTTAGTTTGGCTTCTCCCTTAGTGTATCACATGTGTGAAGGAGAGTGTGCCAGTCATCATTTGTGTAGACCCAGGCTAGCAAGAACTGCCACTTTTCTTTGTCTGTTTCCTGATCTTCGTGGAGAACAGGTGGTCCATGAGCAAGTTATAAAGGCCAGATCTCTCCTACTGTAAATCCCCCAAGACTCTAGATTCTGTTGTAAGGCAGTGGTGTACCTGGGCAAAGGACCATTGTTGGGACATGGGTGGGCAATACTCCGATTTGAGTGATGGGAATATTTTGAAGTCTGATCTGCCAATTGGCTGGTCAACTCTCGCTGTCCCCGCTGCCCTCCAGTGGGGCCAGGAAACAGTGTGGCCGCTGATTCATATCCCTTAATTACATCAACGTGGGATGAAAACATGCAGCCAAAGGTCAGTTGACAAGAGGGCATGCAGTGACTGCCACATGACCAGCATGGCCCTGAGCACTGGGCTGTCAGTTTTGTTAGCACTATATTTGTAAAGAGAATCTAGGGACCTGTCCCATTTCAAGACATGTGTCTCCATGGTAGCAAATGTGGATGGATCTAGTGTCCTAGACAATCAGCAACTAAGCTGCAGGAGGTAATGAGCTGTGTAGTTGGAGGACAGGTGTGACAGACATTGGATTCAATGTGAGCAATGAGTTTGGCTATCTCCGGGCACGGTTCTCAGTACTAATTTAGGACAAAATCCTAAACTTACTACCATTTTCGTATTCACAGAAGGCACTTACTCATTTTGGTTTTCACAGAAGACACTTACTCATTTCGGTATTCACAGAAGTTAGGAGTCCTAACTTTAGGTCTCCTAAATGCCTTCTGTGAATACCGAAAGTCTTAAAGTTAGGATTTTTCTCAGATTAGCAGAAGTAAATTTAGGACCCCTAACTTTAGGACTCCTAAATGCCTTCTGTGAATACTGAAAGTCTTAAAATTAGGATTTTTCTCAATTTAGTAGTAGTAAAGTTAGGACTTCTAACTTTAGGACTCCTAAATGCCTTCTGTGAATACCGAAAGTCTTAAAATTAGGATTTTTCTCAATTTAGTAGTAGTAAAGTTAGGACTCCTAACTTTAGGACCCTAAATGCCTTCTGTGAATACTGAAAGTCTTAAAATTAGGATTTTTCTCAGTTTAGTTGTAGTAAAATTGAGAGCAGTTAAAAATCCTGTCATGTTAAACACAGTTTCAGCCATTCAAACTTGGGCTTAGCCACTGGTAATTGTGGCACAGAACTTAGAAACATATAGCTAAGTATTTAGCAGTACAAAACCAATTAAAATGTCAATATCAAAATGATAAAAGCACAATCAGGCAGCAGTGGCTCTCCCTAGGGGGTGCCATGGCGTCGACCCTCTGCCACTACTGCTGGCATATTACAGCTTTGATATGAAAACAAACGATCTCACAGATCATTCTTTTGCATAGGAATGCTGTAATGTCGGGTTGGCAGCAGAAGAGGGCTCCACTACCTGATTTGCATATGTGTCAGGTAGGCGCTGTTAAAGCCCAGCCTAACACATACACAAAATGTATCTGACCTGCTGCATAATGGAGCTTCGGGGCTTGTCAATCATACGCCCTTTTGCCCAATCAGAATATAGACTAGAGAAAAAGGCCTAACTCAGTACCTTCAGTCCTATTCCAGCTTGGGATTGGGTGGAAGCTTGTGGGTCTGTCTCCGGCTGCGGCAGTGAGATGAGAGTGTCCGAAAGCGTGGGCCTGTCTCAGGTAAGTATTTCTGAATTTAAGTTTAAATGTGTTTGTTTGTCTCTTTGCTGGGGATTGCATGTGTATGTATGTACGGATGTATTTGTGTGCGTGCCCGAAACTGTGTGTGTCTCTGAATGCAAGTTTGCTTGTGTGTGAAGTAAATGTCTGCCCCAGGGTTTGGCAAGGCCTGAATCAGAGTGCTGGATAGTGCTGTTGAGCCTCACCCCTTCCATAACGCACCGGCTGCCACTGCCGGGGGAACTATAGATATGATTTTTTAAAGTTTTAGGGCAAACAGTTCAAAGAAAAAAGTTAAGCACCAATTACAAGTCACTGTTTGCTGTTGACCTGGATGTCAGTTAAAATCCTTATGCAGGACAAGGTTGCAGAAGGTAGCTGACAAGTTTCATGTGAAGTCAGTTACCCATTGACTTAGGTTCCACACAAGACTTTTGTTTTGCTCTGAGCAGGAAAATTCAACCTTTGTGCCCAGCGAGTTCCTCTCATCGTCCGGAAACTTTTTGCGCCTACACCCGATTAAGATTTGTATCTTTGGACTTAGTCCCTTTTTGGAACTCAAAAACCTCAAGCAGGGTAAGCCTGGAAGCTGTATCTAATGAAGTCATCTAAAAATGAAATACATTTGCCGTGAAGTCCTGCTCCGTGGGTCTTCAAAGTCAAAACGTTTTCTAAGTCACACTGATTCCAACTTTTTCAGTAGCCCTCCCTGGCCACTTTTAAAGCTCACAGGACGTAAGGAAAATCACCAAGGGGCTTCCAGCAGAGACGCTCTTCATAATTCAGGCCAGGGCCAGTTGATGCTGTTCAACTGGTCACCCTCATAAAAGGCCCTCTTGCTGCTTCTGATGTCCCTGTAGCCATACAGGAGGACAGCAAACTGACGCTTGGATTCCACTTCTTAGACCTGTGTACGAGAGAGATCATGTCTAGCACTCTTCAGTTGTTTCACAAGTAGGCCCAGAAGTCTGTTGAGGAGCTGCGATGAGGTACCACTTTTTTTTTACTATTGACTAGCCAGTGGGTCGAATGATTCCAGGCCACTCCCAAAGCAAAGAGAAAACATTTCTCAAAAGCAAACCACCCCTTTTTGCAGTACATCCTGTTTGCCTTGCTTCATACTATACCACAGTGCACCATTCTGAGGGAAAACCGGGAGCTCAGACCGTTCTGCTCCCTTGGGAGGTAGATAGCCCACCCTGGGTTGTATCTAGGAAGATAAGTAATACCCTCTTCATAAATCACGCCATAAGGGTTCTGGGATCAGCTACCTTTCCACATGGGTGGAGCCAGGGTGGCTAAATTTGGCCCAGGGATAAACAGGCCCTCTTTCTAAAGTCTTGTGAAGTGTAAAGTCTTTCACACTTAACGATGAATGAACAAGCTTTCCCTAGTTCCTTTCAAGTTATTGAAGTTTCTGAGCATTCCTCACCTGTCTTTGCTGAGAGAGGATAAGCCACATGCCTCATACCCTGGTCTTCCTGCAAAAAGGTCTAAGCCATCAAGGAGAAAACACTGACAGGGAGGGCTGCTGTAGGCAAACCAATGCTAATTGGACTACTGGATCTTCAGGCAGACAAAGTCTAAATTTGTAAAAGTAGGGTGCTACCCCTCCGCACAGCACCGCCTGTGCCTCCCTGCCCAGCTGCCGCTGCTGAGGAAGTTCGAGGCCCTCCACCACCCGCAGGCTACCACCTGAGGCTCATCCCTGGTGGCCAGTGGTAGGCAGGTTTGTTCATCCTCCGCTTTATTGCTTTTATTGTATTGCCTGTATTTTCATTGTTGTGTGTGACTGCTGTTGTCTGTCTTCCCCCCGCTGCCTGTACATGGTCCGTGCCCCTTTTTCTTCTACATGGCCTAGAGGATGGCACAGTATGTGCTGCAGTCCATTGATTGATTGTGGGTTTCTAAAGCGCTAGAGTCGACTCCCGAAGGAGTATCTCTGCGCTGTAGACCGCTGGGGAACCCGTCCTGGCTTTCCCTGTGAGTTGGTCCCTACTGGGTATCTCCAAGGTGAAACCAGGCATCCCCGGCGTATGTGGGGGGCCGTTGTGGAGATGAGGCAAGCTAATGCCCAGAGTTGCCGAGTGTGATCCCTAGTTAGAGTAGGCACCGATGCGAGAATTATGGAGTCCGTTGACCCTGGTCCAAGACCCTGCCGCGTCGGGAATTGAACCCTGGTCCCAGGCCGTCCTCTGCTCCCGGGTCTGCCGCCTCTAACCAGTGAGCCACACCACTCCACTCCATAGGTGACCTTTTTAGCCAATGTTACCATGTTTTAGGGACCACAGATCATACCTTGGGAATTGATCAGCAGTGCCCCAGAGTGCGGAGTTCAGAAAACATAATAGCAATAACAGTCAGCAAAATTTGGGGTGAACATGCAAACAGAGGCATTTTCTAACTCTAAATTACTGTAGACACATTAACTGGACAAGGGTTTTTTTACATTTTTAATACACCTGAACCCCGTAGATAAGGGTGAAAAGAATGCACTCTGCTTTATTGCATATATAGCAGTCTGCAAATACCTCACTACACCTAAAAAAAGTATGTTGCTTTAAATCAAGCTTTGATATCCTGTACTGTGTAGAGATGAGAAAACATTCACGTTCCTAAAAAGGCAGAAAAACAATTATATACATAGCATCAAAAAATAGTTATTGATTTTTAAAACAAATTCAGCTCAGGAAAAATAGTTAAGGATATACATCAATTGTTTTTAGGGGTATATATTCTTCTAACCTTGGGCTAACTAATCTCACTTAGTTAATTACTCACTCCCTTAGAGTTTGTATATCTGTTGATAATACCATATACGTTGGCATATTTTAGAGGATTTGTCCGAATTCAGCTGCTTTTCAAAGTAATCTCCTAGTGTGTAATACTCAATAACCGAGCAATATATAGACCTGAATACTACTGGAGTTTAGGGATTGGTGCTGGATATATTTCACTAGAGATTGGGTAATTTCTTATAGCTTTTCCTTATACTGCATTTCTAATGTTGTTGTTGGTGATTGGACACTCGAAATTATATCCTCTTTTAATACATAATTTTTAATAGCACTACCTTGAATGAACACATGTGCCTAACAGAGTTGCATTAAACAAAATTAACATTGCTCTGTACGACAATGCAGGACTGGAAAATAAAGGCCAAGTTCAGAGGGGGCTCAGAGTCCCCAACTCCCTGCTGATGTTCACAGGTTCTCAGATTATTCCATGAAATCCTGGGAATATTTTGAATGTCGTTAATTGTCCTGAGCAAGCCACTGATGTGCATGACATGTTTTGGGTGCGATGTAGTTGTGCAAATGCAGTGCGTGTGTGCGAGCGAGACTGACCTAGATCTTAAGTGCCTGGTTGGTTGGTGGAAGTGTATGAGGTTGTTAAGGTATTCTGGTGCCATGTTGTGCAGGGCTTTGCAAGTGTGAGTGAGTAGTTTGAATTGAGTACGTTTGTGAATGGGGAGGCAGTGGAGCTCCTTGAGGTGCTGTATGATGTATGGTGTACCACGGAAGGTCCAGTATGAGTCTTGTGGTGTTGTTCGGGATGATCTGGAGCCTTCTTAGGAGTTGCTTGGAGATTGCGACATAGAGTGTGCAGCCATAGCCGAGCCTGCTTGTGATGAGTGCTTGAGTGATGGTCGGCCTGGTGTTTTGAAGCAGCCGCTTGAAGATTGTAGAAAATTTCACTACGCTCCAAGACTAGAAGTGGGGCAAGACTGAAGCTGGCAAGGGTTCCTCAAAGTTATATATATTGTTATGGATCTACGATTGAAGCCTTCCATTTTGGTACCAAAAATTCCAAGAGAAAGAACATAGGATTGATCACTTCAACCCTGGGGTAGATTTGCCACCTCAATGCAGGGATTTATCAAAATTGTCCAGCACAAGGCTGGAAGCTGTAGCGAGGCAGGGCTCCAAGAGGTCAGAGACCTTCACTGTGAAGTCTCATTATTTTCTTCTCCAGAAATTGTTCTGAGTAAGATGAACCTGGTCATTGTGTTCGCTGAGGGCACATCCTTCCTGGGCAAGCTCCTGCACCTTCTCCCTATCCTTTAGAGGTAGAAAACTGACAAAACCACAACCAGTTCTCAATCTCTCCTGCAACTTTCCGGTCCTCAGGATAGGACTCTAGTCACCATATATCACTTCAGCTAGAGCTCCTGTAGGGTCAAGTACAGTGGTCAGCTAAGCCTTCATGAAGCAAGCACCTCAATGATTTTTGTGCCCCTGTAGCAAGCATCTAGTGGTCAGCCATTTCACCCTTGAGAAGCAGTTCCACTCCCCCACAGGAGGCCATAGTTCTTGGTTCTTTTTTCTTGGCGCAACCAGGCAGAGACTTCTTTTTCAGGATGCTTCTTCCCAGGTCCAGGAATGTTCTGTGGAGGTGGTGGTTAGATTGAATTTGTATCCCGTACATTAACTAGTGACAGGAGAATTCTCTACACCCATTCCTGGCTAGCTTTTTGTAGAAATCCCAAATCCCTTTTCAGCACTTACTCTCTCAGTTTATTTTCACCCTTTCACGAATCTCTTAAGATAGCCTTTGCATTCTAGCTGTTGGAGCCATGCCTCTCTTTTTAACCATCCCCCTAAGGAGATGTAGTTTCCTGCTGTCTTTCAGTGCTAATACTAGTTTAGCTCCTGCTGAGTGCACAGGGGGAAAAAGTCAAAGGTAGCTCTGGGAATGAATGTTTTCATTTCCATTAGTCCCAATTGGGATCACCACTTCAAAGGAGGAGCTGTAAAATCTGCCCTTTGAGTTACTAACTGTTCTCCCCAACTAGGTGGCTAATTCCTGCCATCGTTAACACTGCTCCTGCTTTCCTCCTGCTAGAAACAAACCCAATCATCTTCCGGGAGAAAGGCCATTAATAACTAGTCATGTATGTTCTGAACCTCTACTTCCTTACACTAGGGCAGCACATAATATCCTTTTCCGAAAGGACTTTTCTACTGAGGTTATCAAAAATGTACCTTCACCAGTGGACATTATTTGTAAAACTATGGACTGATGAGTTCTGGGCGACATCAAATAGACAGGCATAATCCTAAGGTGAAAAATGTCCCCATTATTTACTTTTTACCTATCTATAATATTATGGTATGTGTGGCCCCCAAAATCAGTTGCTCCTGCTTGCAACCAACACATTCTCTGAAGCCATACATGTTGGCATATATTTGAGCAGTGCAACTGCACAATACAGCCGGCATTTGATATGCAACTTCCATCCAGCTAATGCAATTTATGCACCAAACAACAATGACCTCACTAGATGGTAAGACCGTCTAAATGGGTGAAACTTTTATGATATTGCAGTTTTAGGGATGAGGCGCATGCCCTGTGGTCCTGAAAGTGCCCAGAGTTTTCAGAGCCATAATTCCTGCAACTTTGGGGTCAATACAAAGTTGAAGAATCATTATTGTCCACTGATTATACAGATTTCCTAAATTACCTTAACATTAGTTTGTTATGAGCTGATTGTTCGCTCCTTATATAAATGGTGATCAGTGAGTCACAAGTTTGAATCTCAGAAAGACACCACTCAGACTTATATTGTTATGACAGTTGATAAATTGATTACAATTACATGTATCATTAATGCCAACAGGTATGTGCAGTACTTTGAAGAAATGTGGTATAAAGAGCTATATAAAACGTATCTTTATTACAATTCTTCATGTGAATTCTTCTTGTGTTGGAATACCAGTTTTCAATAGTTAGCAAATTCAGTACTTTTTTCTCACAAATGTTATCTTGTTCTCGAATACCAGCTATTTATTTTCAATGAATAAACTATTTTCTGTAAATTTACCTATTGTGGCTGTCAAATATATTTTTCCAATTATGATTAAATACTTTCATGCTGTCCCAAGATGCCAGTATGTCAATAATTATTTTGCCATAGAACATCAGTTGACAATTTCCATGTTCAGATAATAGTCTAACCATCCCTAAACATATACTTGCCATCATCTGAAAATGCAGCTCTATTGTCCCCATCACTCAGCTCTCATTTCATCCTACTATGTACCTTGTGAGAAACCTTTGGATTCAACAAGTATATGGATTGTCGCCCAGACAAAGTCAACATTAGAACAGTTGGGGTGAAGATGGCGGCAGCTTGTTAGACGCTGTGAGGCAGCTCCCAAGCCAGCACTTCAAAAAAGCAGTTTAGAGAAGGAGAATCGAAAAATGCCTCACTAATAATGAGTAACAATGAAAAGTGATGCACTTACCCTATTTCTTGCTGCAGTTGTGGTTGTTAATGCCCAGATGGTGAACTTGGCGTGATGTCCGAGATCGGAGTTGAGGATCAGCTGGACCCGAGGGCAATACAGCGGCGTTTTTCATTCTGCGCTTCCTTTATCGGTGTGCTTGTTCTGCGATTCATAGCCCGCCTGCAGAGCAGTGGAGGAGCTGAGCGAGCTACACAAGTGAGACGAGACGGGCCCCCGGAGTTAAAACAGCCGGCTCGGCTCATGGTCACAGCTCCACATCTACTGGGTCTCTCCTGCATCTCCTGCGGTATGGCGCCGAAAAACGCCGCTGCTGTAGCCGCTGCTGCAGCCAAGACGAGGGCAGCAAAGCAGGCTCTTCTTCGGGACAGGGAGCTAACTACAAAATGAGGCGGTATACGTCTGGAGGGCAGCAGTGACCTTACCGACCTCGATGCGGGAGTAGGAGCTGGTAAATCGGCAAAAGCTTCGAGACAACAGCCGAGCACACCTATTGCTGGTCCTTCTGTGATTGATTTGCTCCGGAAAACTCCCGCTTCAATGTCTGCTACGGCCCCGATCCTGGTTCCTACACCACAAAATCCATCAGTTCTGCCGATAACCGAGGCTACAATGGCATCTAGTGGGCAAAGAGAGAACGGCATAACCAAGGAAAAAGAGAATAGGAATATTAGTGTAAATATTCCATTACCTACAGGAGAGGATTCTTCAGTGAAATGTATGGAGCCTACAGCCGTGGTGGCAGGAGTATTAGATCCTAAGACTGGGGCAGATTCAGATGCAGAAATACAAGGTATGGAAAATCTTTCCTTGTGTGAAGCTCCTGATTTTTCTACTGTTACGCTAACCTCTTTAACTTCAGTGACACAGACCAGTCCAGCAGGCGTATCAGCATCAGCGCCAGTAACAGAAACAGGACTAGAAATTACACCAACAGCCCATGAAGCCCCAGAGACTGTAGTTGTGCAGGAAATACTGCAAAATCAATCATCAAGCAATGCTCTAGATAGTGAGCTCGGGACATCAGATTTTAGAGATATCACAAAAAATCTGGGCGACTTGCTGGAGATCACTGAGGGCAAGGAGAGGAGTGACAGAGATGCGATAACTTCTGACCCTACCGACCCTACCGACACCGATAGGGATCCATCAGACTTTTATTCATTATCAGAAGGGATAGAAGATGCAAGATGGTCAGATGACTCTGAACTGGAAATCGAAACTAACACTGGCTCCGAGACGGAAAGTGACCAAGAGACGAGAACGGTGGAATCCAGGGAAAATAAAAGGACTATTTTACGGAAGAAAAGGTCCCAGGGGCTGACGTGGGATTATTCCCCTTCGATCGCATTGGGGTCTCAAGAACATGCCACCGGCCCTCGTCCAACTCAACGGAGTTCTATACACCAACAGGATGCCACGCTCTCCACGGTAATGGATACAGTCCTCCAGGCTATCGCCTCACATCGAGAAGAGACATCACGGGATGGACGCAAAGCAGAATTAGCGCTGCATAAGGTTCAGGGTGTAGTGCGTAAATTGTCAAGATCTGTTAATACCTTCAACACTAGAATGACAGAGATGGAAGAACGAATAGTCATTAACGAGGCGGAGGCCACAGCCACACAGGAAAAAGTAGAATCTCATGAAGCAGAATTAAGCGATGTTAGATGGAAGCTCGAGGACATGGAAAATCGCCTACGGCGTAATAACCTGCGTGTCCTTGGAATACCAGAAAATATTGAGGGCTCCGATATCCGAGCCTTCATCATCCAGCTCTTTAAAGACACCCTTCCAGAGCTCTCTTCATGGAATTGGGAGCTTGAAGTGCAACGAGTGCATAGAACTCCAATTACTTTGAAAAATACTGGAAAGCAGGGGGGTTATCCACGAGCAGTCCTCGTATTTTTTGGAAACTTTCTTCTCCGGCAAGCCATTTCAGAAAAAGCTAGGCCAGAAGCACGCAGGACCAGGGATTCCATTTCCTATTTTGTAAGACCTGATTTCTGCCACACGACGGTGGAAAGGAGGTGGCGTTTGCCACAACTTATTAAACCCTTTATGGAGAAGAAAGCACAAGTCTACTTAAATAATCCAGCCAAACTGAAAGTGATATACAATGGCCAGACTAAATTTTTTACCTCTGAAATCAAAGCGAAAGAATTTTTAGATAGTCTCACTTAACGATTCACTAGTGATAAAATTAGAATAAATAAATGGCCCTTTTTTTTTTTTTTTCTAGTAGCCATTGGATGAGAAAGAGAGAAAACAGAGAATTCGGATGCGGGATTTCAGTTAGTCTAGATGAACATAGAGAGCGTATTGGGCAGTACTGAAACTCCATATGGATATACTAGAATAATTTGCCTCTATATGTCTCTCTATATTTTCCTAAAAACTTTTTCACTCCCATCCTTCTTCTTTTTCTTTTTTTTTTTTTTTCTTCTTCTTTTTGGTGTTCATTTTTAGTTTGGGCCTGGCTTGGGAGTGTCTCTCCATCACCAAAGACTCTCATAGAGTCTAATTGCCTCACATTGCGGGTGGGTCGCAGGGGTTTGGAGGGAGTGGGAGGGGGAGGGGGAGGGTAAAAGGGGGGGGAGAAAAAACTGTAAAAATGAGTGTGATCTGTAGTATAAGAAATTTCAAAGAAGTTTTGGCGATTCTAATTTCTTTAAATAACTGGAGTATTTTACCATGTATTTTGAGTAACCTAAACAGGGAGAGGAATGTTAATTTGCATAATGAACTTAAAGTAGGACGGTGGTCGTGGTACAGGTACAAAATATATTATAGAGATGGTACTGGTTCAATTGGAAACAAATTTGAATGGGGAGAGTAAAATTGCGATGTTGGAATATAGCAGGTCTTAATGATGGGAGAAAAAGGGCCCAACTCTTTCAACTGTTACGTCAAGACCCTGTAGACATCCTCTGTATTCAGGAGACCCACATAGCTGGCTGTGATAAAAATCTGTTAAAAATTCCTGGGTTTAACTTGTTAGCAGCAACAACACAAACGTCTAAAGCACGGGGGGTCGCCATCCTAGCAAGACCCGGAATGGGGGGTCCTAGACGCCAACTTGTCGACAAGCATGGCAGGTGGGCTGTGGTTCAATTAGAATCAGATATAACCATTTGCTCACTCTATGGTTCTAATTTGGATGACCCACAACTCTTTATTGAACTAGAACTGGAATTGGCTTCCTGGGTCGGCCCACTGATTCTGTGTGGGGATTTTAATATAAATATCGAAAAATTAGTAACTAATCGACTCCCGCAGAATTATAGTGGCCGTAAACCCAAAGTTTATAAGGCAGTATCCCATCTGATGGACAGTCACGACTTATTTGACGTTTGGGATATGTTGAAGCATAATGCAAATGCCTTTACTTATTATTCTTATCCCCACAACAAGTATGTTCGGTTAGACTACATTTTGACATCATTACACAAGACAGCCTTAATAAATATAATTAAATCCCCCAAAACCATCTCTGACCACAACGCAGTAACACTAACTTTTGAATTGGATAGTTTCAACAGACCTAATATCCAATGGTCATTCGACCGAAAGCTTCTCACTAACCCAGATTACATTAATTATATTACACAATACGCTCAATCTTTCTTCGATAATAACCAATACAGTGCACCCAGATTCAGTGTATGGGACTGTTTTAAGGCAGTAATCAGGGGAGAGACGATAGCGTTTGTAGCAAACCAAAAGAAAACTCAAGATAGTATTAATAAACAACTAAACGTAGAACTTACCAATTTGGAAATAGTGCATGCCAAACAAATCCAGCAAGGAATATCAACCGCCGATACACTACAAAAATTACTGATCCTGAAAACAGAAATAAATAGCTCGCTAACCCAAAAAGCAGCAGAAATATATCAAGCGAACAGATCTAGAATCTATGAAGCAGGGGAAAAAGTAGGGAAGCAATTAGCTCTCAAAACTAGACAAAAGCAAACATATAATAGGATAAAGAATATCGAATATGAGGGTCAACAACATACCTCTCCTCAAGATATTGTAGAAGTGTTTCGAAAATACTATCAAAAACTATATCAAAATGAGAATGAACACCTATCTACAAGAGATATGAAAATCTTTCTCAGAGAGTGGTTACCGGAACCAGGGATGTCTAGAATACTCGATCGAGTTGATAGAGAAGAACTGGAGAAAGAAATTACAATGGAAGAACTAGAAAATGCGCTATCAGATCTAGCTAATGGGAAGGCGGCTGGGCCCGACAAGATCCCATTAGAACTATATAAATTGTTGGGTAAACAGATACTACCCTACTTATTGGATCTATTTCTAGGGGTACAACATCACTCAGCTACACCAGAGTCATGGAAGCACACCAATATAGCGATATTTCCTAAAAAAGGAAAACCACCCCAGCTTCCCTCTTCATATAGACCTATATCGCTCATAAACTCTGACTCAAAGCTTTACTCGAAGATACTTGCAAACCGTCTAAGGGGGGTCATCGAACATCTCGTATCCCCATGGCAACACGGCTTTATCCCAGGGAGGGGAACGACTGATCATACTCGCAGAGTCATTGCCTTATTTGACATCATGGGTGCCACGGGGGGAGAGATGTCGATGGTCCTACTCGATGCCGAAAAGGCATTTGATCGAGTGTCTTGGCGATTTTTATGGGAAATTTTGAAATTTAACAACTTCGGCCCTGGCTTTATTAAAGCCATGAAAGCTCTATATATCAACCCTAGGGCTAAATTATCCATTGAGGGTTTTGAGTCAGAGTTTGTAGAGGTACAAAGAGGTACTAGGCAGGGATGTCCCTGTTCCCCGATATTATTTGCCCTAGTAATTAATCCTTTAATTTTAAAGCTTCTTAACTCCCCTCAAATTCAACCAGTTAAGGTGGGTCCGTATTCTACTAAAATATTGGCATACGCCGACGATATTGCTGTGCTCACAACCAAACCAGCAGATGCAGTAGCTGAAATAGAGCAAATAAATCAAAATTTCGGACTCTACTCTGGCTATTCACTCAACAGAGATAAAACCATGGTTTTATGTACAAGCAACATCATATACGACAGCCCCTATAAAGTTAAAAACGCAATATATCTGGGTGCAAACATCTCTCCTGAGATAAAAGAAATTAACCGGCTTAATTATGATCCTCTAATTAATTCAATAAAAACAGATTTGAAGAGGGTGGATAACTTGCACCTTTCTATAATAGGGAGAGCAAATTATATTAAAATGAGTATATTTCCTAGAATACTTTATCTATTCCGGGCTATTCCATTGATGGCTGAAGGTAGCACTGTTAAAATTTTGGACTCAACCATATCTAAATTTATTTGGAATTACGGTAAAATAAGGAGAGCATTACCAGCTTTAACTCTTCCCCTACATAGAGGTGGTTTAGGTATCCCGAATTTGACATTCTATCTCTGGGCGACATTACTACAACAAATGGGCCTGCTCTTCAAAGTGAAACCTTCCAACTTACCCATCATAGATTCTTATATCCCCTCTATCTTCGAACTTGGACTAGGAGATAAATGCCGAGGGCTATTTTTGAAACAGCTCGAAGCATCATATTATAAAAAGACGAAGTTCAAGGTAATCGAAGATGCATGGAAAGTCTGGAAACTTGCCTCCAAACAACTAGGCATACCGAAAATAACAAGGTATACCTCTCTCTGGCACAGCAAGATCATATCATCATCTCTAATAGACACTGTCTCCAGGAGATGGGAGAATTCAGGCATATATACACTTGGTCACTTTTTCGGGCAGAATGTTGCCCCATCTTTTGAGGGATTACAACAGAGATCTGATATACCAACTACAGATTATTTAAAATATTTTCAAGTATATACCAACATTTGTAATTCTAAATTTACTATTAATTTAGATAGTTTTTATTTTTTTTCTATTATAGGGAAACGAGCTACTAGAATAGGTACTCTATATGATTTATTTTTCCAATCTTTTAATGATGATTTAGATAATGTTGAGAGATCTTGGGCACAAAAACTTGGCAACCCAGATGTAGATATTAATCATTCTATAACTCTTTACACAACATTATTTTTAGCACCTAACCTTAAAGCGCAATACTTTAAAACTATTTACAACCTTTATTTTACTCCGGCTAAACTCTTCACCTGGGGTATGCGAGTAGATGACTGCTGCCCCAGATGTAGACATGGACAAGCAAATTTAATTCACATGTTTGCCGAATGTCCGAAACTAGATAACCTACAAACAATGATTGGAGGATTTTGGACTCAAGTTTTCGGGCGGAATCTCAGATCCTCCGCTACTCTATATCTTCTAGGTCATGACGAATCCTTAGGATACAGCTTAGAGGAACAGAGGATTGTCTTTTTGGGTACTGCCGTCTTTCGTATTATTCTTGCGGCATGCTGGAAAGATCCCAATGTACCCACCTTTCAGATGTGGCTTTGTCGATTTCTTGCCACTTATAAGCAGGAGATAGCTATATATCGCACAAGGGGTAGGAAAACTAGAGCCCGGGGTACCCAGATTTGGGCCCCAATTTCGAATTGGTATTCCAATGTAAGATCCCCCCTCCCCCCCCCCCACCCCCCCCCTGATATGAGAAGGGCTGACATGGTAAAGACGAGGCAAACTGTGTAAATTATAATTGTCCTTCTCCCTTTTTTTTTTCTTCTATTTTTCTTATGTATGTATCTTGTTCTTAATAATTTTTTGGATGTATTATTGCTGTATTAAGAATGTATTCCTTTCTGTAAAGAAAATGCTTTTTTGAATACTACAGATCATGTTCAATAAAAAAAATAAAAAAAAAGAAAGAACAGTTGGAACAGCAAAGGATCCCCATCATAGTGTCCAAGTACTGACCAACTGCCTCTGCTACCTACAAGACAGATAGGAGATGCTGTGAGCTGCACGCGACCCAACAGCACTCGCCTTCTGGGGCTTCCCAAAGGTAAGGAAAAGCAAGAAACGTTCCTCTCACCGAAAAGAGTGCACCAGGTTCTGGAGAGGACCCACTTCCTAGGGAACCCCCAACAATCCTTGGTGGCCAAGCTCCTGCATTTTTAAGACTGAAACCCCATCCGGCAGACAGCGAGAGGCGCGTGGTACCTCACAGTAGGCGATAGCAGGGTGCTCATGTATTCAGACTACACCTTGGTGGCTTAAAGACACCAGGCCTCCTTCAGAAGTTAGAAACACATATTCAGAGATACAGGATTAAAATATGCACTACTCTAAGCCCACCATAGTCCAGATCATGTATGAAAACAAGTCTTTCTTCTTAACGGATCAAGTGGAAGCATGGGTCTGGAAAGAAGCCTACAGCTTCCACTTACAGGCGGGAGCACCACAGACATCACAACAATCTTGCAGATCTCAACTCCAGAGGATACATAAATGGCAGAGAGATGGTAGCGACAGTGCCTTGACTCTAGACAAAGGGCAGGTGGAGGAGGAGCGGATGCTGGCGGTTCAAACAGCAATGGCACACAGTGACAGTGTTGAATAGCTTGCATCAGACAAGAAGATCCAAGGGCTATTTACTCACTACAGCGACAAAAACCTAGCACTTTCTAAGATTAGTCCACAAACTACAGATGAACCACTCTGACAATTTGAACATTGAACCAAACACGATTATTGGATGACACAAGAAACATGCCGCCCACTGACCACCAGCGAATGCCCAACATCTGAAGCCAAATGCATTCCTACAATGAACAAAATAACTATGTGTCACATTGGTTCAATTGCAAAACATTCTGCTCTTTCTACTGTGCAAGGGCTGTTGACGCCAATGCCCACATGACCTAATATCGGTATCTTTAGAACAAAGGTCCTGCTACCGCTATGTTGATGTTGAGTAGCAAACACACTCTATCCCTCCCATTTGTGGTATTAACTGTTTTTCTTTTTCGCTCATTCTTTGACCTGGTCCTCCTTTTTGTGAACCCAGCAGAATGTTCCTTACAGCAGGACCCTCAGGTAATCCTCATACCTGTCTCTCAGCCTGTGTTTTTGGGGTACTTTATGATTGGGTGAGGTTTAGCTCTAAGACTATCCCTGGGTGGGAAATTGTTGTTGGGGAAGCTCTTACAGTGATCAATTGTGGTCTTAAAATGTCATATGTGGATCGGAGCTACAACATCCATCATGTATGACTCGTTTTGATTCCCAAGAATGGGATGCACACATTTTACCAGGCATCATGGTGCAGAGAGTACACGCACAATAAGGAAGTCTCCTCAGCATGGCTCAACTAAATACATAAAACTTCCTTATATAGAACATTAAGTGGATACGACAGCTGGTAAATCATCTTTGATACACCTGAAAGCTGAAATATTCGCAATGAGATATTGCAGGAAACGAACCTCGCAAACTAATTCGGGCCGAAACTACAAGCCCACTGGAATGGTCAATTCTTTTATACTACCTCAATGTATTTCAGGGGGTCTTGATTTAGGTTTGACTAGAGTGCCTTTCAGCTAAACTCAAAGCAGGTAGAAATTGAGGGTAGGTACATATTTTTAGCAGGCCTCCAATATGGCACAGACATAAATATGCTGGGGCTTTACTCACCAGATTACTTCAAGTACAAAGCCTGGCACGAACTGTTGCTTATCAGAAGGGGTACATTAACTGCATTCTCCACACAATACAAGGGTTCTGTATTTAGACCACTTTGGTGTTCGGTCGGCTGTGTGCACCCAATTGGCCTGAGTGTAAAGTGTACTGCATTAACTAGAAATGTGGGCAGTGAGGGTAATAGATGGGAACCCCCTCCTCGTCCAGAAAATCCAACAACATGTTAATTTAAATTCCTGCTTGGCAGAACACGACTATAAGGAATATATAGTGTGGTACCACACAGCAGGAGACAAAGCTGATAGACTCCTCATGAGACTAATAAAAGCAGACATTAATTCAGTGTTCACTGAGTAGCACCAGAAATTGGATAGCTCATTGAAAGATTCAGACGATCATCAAATAGATCAAAAATATCGGTGTCAAAAATATCGACATCCCATATATAAATTGTAAGTACAAAAATATTGAAACAAAAATATTGATATAAAAAATATAGATGTACAAAATATCAGTTTTTAAATTGAAATATAAACTAATGTTAAATATATTAAATAATAAAATGACCTGTCTTTAGATTTAATATACATTTAACAAATATAATAAAAGAAATGTAATTAAAAAAAAAGTGTAAGCATACATATATAAAATGTAATATATACATCTATTTCCTTTGAAACAATGAATAAGCTATTCATTTTTATGTATTTTATAATTTTATGAATATATAAAATGCACACATAAATATATATATTTATATACACATAGCATAAAATCTAATAAAAACATTATATTATAAATTAAAACATTAAAATATTTAATAGTCTTTCAAATAAAATGTTGCACTCCATTGAGTGCAGCAGTATGGAAAGTTTTGGATAGTGGAGGGGTAAAAATGTATATTCCCACTACAGTGAGTACAACAGTGGGGAAAGTGTTGGATAGCGGAGGGGTAAAAAATACTTTTCCGCCTCTGGTGGGTGCAACAGTAGGGAAAGCGTTGGATAGTGGAGGCGTAAAATGTACTATTCCCACTCCAATGAGTGCAACAGTTGGGAACGTATTAGATAGCGGAGCGGTAAAACTTAATATTCCCACTCCAGTAAGTACACTAGTTAAAAAAATGTTAGATAGCGGAGGTGCAAAAATTACTGTTCCCACTCTGGTGAGTGCAGCAGTAGGGAAAGTGTTGGATATTGGATGGGTAAAAATTACTATTCCCACTCCAGTGGGTGCAACAGTAGGGAAAGTGTTGGATGGCAGAGGGGTAAAAATTAATATTTCCACTGGACTCAGTTCAAAATTAAACACAAACAAATTAACAGCAACAAACCAAAAGATTTTAAAAGGCAAAAAAATAAAACAAATCGAAAAGTTTTCAATATTACAAAAGATAGAAACTGATGTTAAAAAGATCTAACAAATACCTAGAAAGATTATTTTAAAACAATCAAAAATTATTTGAAAACCAAAAACTCTTTTTTAATAGGATTGTTTTATAAACAAAAACATGTTTTATTACATAAATGTAATATTTTTTATTTCCTACCATAGAACACCACACAATTCACAACCCACATATAAATATAAAAAAGTATACCTCCATAATTAACATAATTAATTATCAATTAAACAAATATTTTTAATTATTTTTTTCAAGTAAATAAAAATTGATTTGCTCCTCAAACGTGACCCCTATAAAAACAAATGAACACACACAAAATAACAATAAACACATACCATAAATATTTATCGATTAATAAAATAATATTATGAATCTACTAATTATTAATGATTTAAACATAAATTACTTTTCAGCCTCTACCCCAATAAACGCCGCAACCCACACCTAAAAATCATCACACAATTTCCATAACTAATTTTACATTAATAAATTAATATCAATTAACAACAACTTATTAATTAATTTAAAATAATTAAGGCGCTCATTATGATGGCAGGGGGTTATCAGTCCCCTGCCATCGTAACGGTGATGACGAGCGGCGGTTCCACCAGTGCAATTAGGATGCGCCCGCCATATTGGCGGGCGCATCCTGGCCTTTTATCATTGCGGATGGTGCTTCTGGCTGCAGCACTGTCCAAAATGGTAAAAGAGCATGCACAGCATTTCCCTGCACCACGTGGCAGGCATGACCCACCCCTCCCTGAGGGGGCCCGCAACGGGCCCCCAAAGCAAATCTCCGACAGCCTTTCCATGGTGACATCGCCGCCATAGAAAGGCCTATCTATTCCCAAATCCTAATATGGCGGACGGCGCCTGCTAGGCACTGCCACCATATTAGTGGCCCTGCTCCGCCCGGCAGGCAATCGTAACAATTGCCACCGGTGAAAAAGCAGTGGACGGACTTTGCTTCAGCCACAATACCCACCTCCATCCTAATATGGCAGTGGGTAAATCTCATTATGATGGTGGAACGATCAACCACCGCCGGCTCGGCCGGGGCGATTGTTCCACCATCGTAATGAGCACCTTACATCCCACCCTTTACCACTATAAACCCCACTACTTACATCAAAAATTAATTACACAATTGCCATATTTTAATTTCAATGAACTAATTAGCAATAATTAACAGTTATTAATTAATTATAAATAAATTACTTCCCACCCTATTCTCCTATAAACCCCACCACCCACTCCTAAAAATATTACACAATTAACATAATTAATTACACATTAATTAATAGTAATTAACAACCAATTATTAAATATGTAATATAAAAATAACCCCCACAATTAAAACTAACATTTAAATAAAATAAATATTATTGCATAAAAAATATGAATACATGTATTATAATTAAATTACTTCCCACCCTATTCCCCTATAAACCCACAACCCGGTCCTAAACAAATGACACAATTAACATAATTGCCAATTAAATAATTAATAATAATTAACAGCCAATTAATTAATCATTTCTATTAAGTTAATTCCAACAATTAACACTACAACATCTAAATTAAATAAATACTAATACATAAAAAAAAGTACAGTTCATCATCATCATACCTTTATTCGGTTTTCTTGTTATTGAAAAACCATAAAAGTACATTTTCAAAACGGCAATTTTGCCATGAAAATACTTTAAAATATATCTATACACAAGATAAAATTACTACAACTTTGACGTTTCATAAAATACAGATAATCAGTCAACATTTATGAAATCTGAATCTAAGAACGTACAATAAAGAAAAAAGTAAACGTAATCAGAATATAAATTTCATAAATTACTCTGAATTTATCCTATATCTTATTACAAACTTCAGAAATCTGGCAACTTCTTTCGTAATATGTACTTCATCCAAAAATTGGAGACAAAGGAATGCCTGACGGCATCTTCGGAGACCCATAGTCTTCAGAATGGGAGTTATCCAATGCTTTCTTGGCTCAGTAAAGAATTTACAAAACAAAACAGTATGCATTATATTTTGACCAGAGAATTCATCACAAGGGCAGATTGGTAAATGTTTTGCCCAATCATTAGTTCACGGGAAGGTGACAAAACAGGGAAAAGTGTTCATCCTAAACCTCGTTAATAATAACCTTTCATAACTGGTTAAGTTAAAAGTTAGGTAAGGTTGGATGGTGGGAGTTGTTTGAACTGTTAGCATGTGTTGCACAGTTATTTTATGGACCTCGTTACTCGACCGCAGCTGCTCTAAATGTGTCATGCAGATTGTTTTAAACGCTTTTCTCGATAGTTCTGCGATTGCTGTTGGTGTGTGGAAATATTCAGCAATTCCCAGATCGAATAGGAAATTTTTAATATAGGCGATCCACCCTATATTATGAGCGTTTTCTAGCGAAAGACAATCCTGAATAAGGTCTTAACACAAAATTATTTTAGTAGATGTCCATATGCGGTGCCATAAAAGAAGTGGTTGAGTTTTAACTATGTCTGTCAGATATGTCAGATCCAGTTCGATATGGCACGAATAAGTTGAAGAACCCTGCGTTAAGGCAAGGAGATACCTTAAAAACGGATTTTCCACGTTTTGGATGGAATCCACCTTTCTGTAACCCCACACCCCGGCCCCGTAAATTGCCGTACTAATACATTTAGCCTGGTAAATATGAATAAGTTCATTGGGGGGCCGTTTCCCTAGTTTTCGCGAGAAACTAACTAATGCGGCTGTTGCCCTCATGAATATCAATTTTCTGGTCTCAATTGCTTGTTTCCACGTGTTTTTGTTGTCTATTAAAATACCTAAATAGGGATATGTCTTTGTGTTTTCAAGCTTTCTCTCGAAACCGCACTGCCTCCTGGGGGTTGTAGTGCCCCGGCAGTAGCGGTCCACGGGAGCTGTGAGGGATCTGGCGAGGAGTGTTCGGCTTGCCCCGGGCTCACAGGAAGAATGATAGGCAGCAAAGGTGGCGGTAAGGGAATCCAAGAATCACCAACAGCGCGTCCCGCGCCCAGGGGGCTCCCAGCTGGGTAAATTGCTAGCGCTAGGTCTCGCGATCCCTCTTGCGAGACCGCACTGCCTCCTGGGGGTTGTAGTGCCCCGGCAGTAGCGGTCCGCGGAAGCTGCGAGGGATCTGGCGAGGAGTGTTCGGCTTGCCCCAGGCTCACAGGAAGAATGATAGGCAGCAAGGGTGGCGGTAAGGGAATCCAAGAATCACCAACAGCACGTCCCGTGCCCAGGGGACTCCCAGCTGGTTAAATTGCTAGCGCTGGATCTCGCGGCCCCTCTCATGAGACCGCACTGCCTCCTGGGGGTTGTAGGGCCCCGGAAGTAGCGGTCCGCGGGAGCTGCGAGGGATCTGGTGAGGAGTGTTCGGCTTGCCCCGGGCTCACAGGAAGAATGATAGTCAGCAAAGGTGGCGGTAAGGGAATCCAAGAATCACCAATAGCGCGTCTAGTAAAAGTATAGTTAATTTATTATAATTAAATTACTTCCCCCTATTCCCCTACAAACCCACAACCCACTCATAAAGAAATTACACAATTAACCTAATTGCCAATTAATTAATAATAAGTAACAGCCAATACATTAATAATTAATAATAAATGAATTCCCACAATTAACACTATAAAATCTAAATTAAATAAATCCTAATAAATAAGAAATTATAATTAATGCATTATAATTTAATTGCTTCCCACCCTATTCCCCTATAAACCCACAACTCACTCCTAAAAAAGACACAATTATCGTAATTGCCAATTAGTTAATTAAAAATAACTAACAACGAATCAATCAATAATTAATAATAAATTAGTTCCCACAATTAACACTATAAAATCTAAATTAAATAAATACTAATATATAAAAAATAATCATTAATTTATTAGAATTAAATTACTTCCCACCCTATTCCCCTATGAACCCAAACCCTACTACAGAACTTAAAAACGTAAAATGTAATTAAAATAAAATTAATAACTGCTAAATATTTAACACATATATTAAAAAACAAAACAAATTCTTATGCAAAAAATCACATTATTTTAAAATACATACTAAAATACATAACACTAATTAAAACATCGATATTTTAAACAAATATATTTTTGCAAACGATATTAACAACTTCGATATTTCCAAAAATGATATTTCTTACCTGCAAGTCGATATTCTTTACCACAATATTCTTACTGTTGATATTTTTGTATCACGATATTTAAAACTCGATATTTGTGTATGTCGACATTTTAAACTCGATAATCTGTCTGTGCACCTTCTGTAATACCATTTATTTGGATTATGCAAACTACTCTAATCAATAGTGATGCCTGAACCCTGTCTGGGAGCGGATGGAGAGCAAAGGGTGGGCCATCAGGTAGAAAGTAGCATTGGGACTAATTTGCGTAATTCCATGTAGTGTAACAGTATGGTATTACCTCAGAATACCCTGAGATTATGCTTCAATCATATGAGAAGGATAATTCTGTGTTTAGCACTGTTTTTTAGTCTAAAATGCACACACATCGAAAGTGGATACGAGGATGCATTTTGCACTAAGAAAAATTACTGAATGCAACAGAACACAAAGATCACAAGCAGTGGCTCGTACATTTGTTAAATGTGGTCTTGGGGTAGGATTTCCCCCATTTTACGACCGGTATTTAGCGCTCTTGTTTTAGAGTAAAATACACCCTTGTGTCCAAAATGGATGCAAGGATGCATGTTGCACGATGAAACAGCACTAAATGCTGCAGAACACAAATAGGGAATGCAAGTAGATGCTCACCCTTGCTAAGTCTGCTCTTACTCTTTTTTCCCCCAAATGACCCTTAGATAAGCGTGCATGCATAATCACGTTATCATTGGTAATTCCATGAAAAAAGTAACGTTGAATTACCGAAATTACTCCTATTACTCCACCACAATTGAACCCAGGACTAGTGGAAGCACAGCTGACAGCTGATTTTTTTTTTTAAGGAAACTGAAGTTGAGATAGAAATTAGTCCATAGTTGGATACAGTTTAGACGTGGATTACAGAAGATATACCTGCAATTCCCAATGAAATAGTAAAAATAAAGGATGTATTTTGGAACAAAATGACACACACACCATACCTGTAACTACACCCATTGCACCTGTGTGTGAGACATGCTCAAAATGGGGTACCTGCTAATCAATCACATTATTACTATATTTACACATGCTCAGAAAGATAGATGCATAGACATTATCAATTGGCATGTTTCTTTACTTACCAGGCTCTGCCACCCAGTTGTTGTCTGGGGTAGACAAAGGGCTGGCAACACAGAACTTTGAAATGAGAAACTAACACCCTTTTCTTTACAATTAACTGTGATATGAGTACACTGTTATTAAGACAAGATCTATCTATGGCAGTGTTGAACTATGAAAATCAAAGACGCAAACTTCTCAGAGTGTGACATTGATAGCTGTGAGCCATACCTGACTGGGTTCCAGGTAGGCCCTGGCGAAATTTAAATTAACCCAGAGTAATTCACATGCATTTGGTAATTTCTTGTCTGCTTCATATGAAAATTATCCAAAATTATGACATTATACTGCATCATATAATGTCATGCTGTTTGTTTGAAAATGTTCTAGTAGGCGCATCGGAATAACACAACTGTTGCTCTTGCCACTGATGTTTCAAAAATTAAAGTGGGAACGCATTTAAAATCGATAACTAAAAAACAGTTTAGAATTTGCGTTGTTATGTGTAATTTCATGTAATTGACAATAAATTTCATGTATTTACCAAAAACAAATTACGTGGATTTAGGACATTCCATTGAGATGCCAATGTTGTGGCAATGACAAAGGTTGCCTGTGAAGAGTCAGGCATCAGAACTGCAGAAAGCAACATTAGAAGTAATCAAGATTAGTATAATTTTTCTTTATTTTGAAGGGGGAGGCTGTGTGCAAGTGACTTGTGTTGCATGTGGGCTTATATTTTTCTTAGGTGTCCTACCAAAAGAATTTACACCTGAAACCTCACTATAATCATCCTTAACTGTGGATTTCTAATAACTAGTTCCCAGACAACATCATTGTTTGACCACCGAAGCATTTCCACTTCGGTAATCACTGGTGATTGTAAATGTAATTTGCACTTGTATAGCGCCTATCACCCAGGGTTCTCTAAGCGCTGTACGAATACCGCTGTGGAACCCTTCCTGGCCTGTTCCTGTGAGGTGTCCACTCCTGGGCACCCCCAAGGTGATGCCAGGCATCCTTGCGTTGTTAGGGCCGTTGTGGAGATTAAACAAGCTATTGCCCAGATTTGCAGAGTGGAACCCATGATTAGAGTAGGCACCGAGGCGAGAATTATCAGGTCCGAGGACATTGAGCCCAAGACCCTGCCACGACAGGGATTGAACCCTGGTCCCGGGCCAGACCTCTGCCTCAGGGTCTGCCGCTCTAATCAGTGAGCCACACTTCTCCACATGTAGTCCTACATATAACATGCTGAGAGATCACTGGGTGACTGCAAATACCTTTTCTTCACCATTTGAACACATGATGCGGCAAGCTGAAAATTTCATATAATGCCTCATCAACTTCTGACAAAATCGACCAGCAAATACTGCCACTGGCTCTCGAGTACCCACGTACCTGCATTATGGAGCAGCGACCATATCCAATAGGAGCAATATTCAGCATTCACCACCTAACTAAGGGGTCGATTATGATGGCGGTGAATCTGCATCCTCCGGGCCAGTGGAAGCCACCGCCGGCCCGGAGGATGCGGATTTACCGCCGCGGTCCCTGTCAACACCACCCGCCAGATTAGGATGGCGGTGGGATCAGCGGCGGATGGCAGGTCCGTCGGCCGCTGATCCGCGGGGTGTAGACCACTATTTGGTCTGCAAGACACCGTCAGCCAAATTAGGATGCGTGTGTAAACATGCTTTTCCGCGGCTGTTTTTCCGCCGTGGAAAAGCATGTGGACCTTTGCTTCTGGGGGACCCTTGCGGGCCCCCAACTTGAAGGGGGGGTGGGGGTGTACATGGGGGGTACCTATGGTTCCCCCCTGCATGTGCATGCACAAAGCGGCAGGCTTGCATGCAGCACCCGCCGCAATGTTAAAGATACAGGATGTGACCGCCAGGGTGGCGGTCACATCCTAATTGGCATGGAGGGAATGCAGCTGCCCTTGCGGACGGTCCCTCCACCTCGGCGTTGGCGGACGTACGCAAGTCCATTCGCCATCCTTATCGACACCTAAAGTTGGCAGGATTGCCTACCTACAGTAATGCATCAAGCTGAACTCCGCAGAGGTCAGGCCACCAGCCTAATTCTTGGCCCCATTGACTGAGCTCGAAGCACCGTAGCGGTAAACTTCAAAAGAGGGTCTGGCTAATGGCTAATTTCCAAAGGGGTATATTGGCCGTAGTTGAGTGGATGGAAGCTAATTGTTTGCAACTGAATATAATCAAGACTGAGATTCTTCTTCTAGGGAAAGACACCCACTCCTGGGGCGATCAATGATGGCCTCCCTCACTCTGTGTCTTTGTTGTTGTAAGTCTCTGGTCAAATATCTAGGTTTCTGGGTGGACAATACATTAATTGAGCTTAGGAATTATGCGTGGAGCTCAAACGCATTCTCTGATTTGTTTACCTTCCTACCTGACAAGCAAATATTCAGGAAACTATCCTTTCCCTGCTAGACTACTGCAACATCCTCTACCTGGGAACCAACAAGGCTGTGATTCGCAGACTTCAACTGGCTCTGAATGCGGCCAGGCTGCTGTTCTCACTCCCAAATTGTTGTCCTGTCTCTGATTTTATTTGCTAATTGCATTAGCTCCCAATTGAGAAGAACGTGCATTTTAAATACTTGTGCACCACCCATAAGATCTTTTTTTCCCAGTCGCATCCTGTCCAATCTGGTGTCCCTGTACATGCCCTCTCAGGCACTGCATTCAGCCAATCATAATTTGGGTTCTGTTCCCCATGTTAAGAAAGTCAGAGCAAGAGGCCATTCTTTCCGCGATAGGGCCCCAGCCCTTAGAAACGCACTCCTCCTGTCCATTAGGGGTGTTCAGAACCACTGATGTTTAATGAAAATTCTGAATATCTAGTGTTGGACTTGGCCCTTTTTACAGGGTCATCTCAGAACTTTTGTCTTCCTCCTGTGCTTTTTCTGGCCTGTTATTGTTGGTTTTATGACTTACTTGGGCACCTTACCCTGGCTGTTCAGTGGTAAAGTGCATGTGCTCTCTCTTGTAAACTTGGCAAGATTGGTCGACACCTGTTTGGCATATTTAAGCCCTTTGCTGCGGGGGAGGAAGGGGGCCGCGGTGCCACGGTGCTCGTGACGAGCCCAGCTCATCATGAATCACAGTGGAGCTGTGCTCTTGACAAAATGGGCTCATCAGGACCCCGCCCACTGATTAATCCACCCACACAGGCGGGGAATTAATTGTGCGTGGGCGGCCCGTGGCCATTATGAAGAGACCAGCTCATCATGAGCACAGCTCCACTGTGTCTCATGACGAGCTGGGCCCGTCATGAGTCACCTGCAATTTACCTGCAAGTTCCTTGTACAGTGGTATGTTTGGAATAGTAGTGATAAATCCTTTTTATTGGTGAAAGCGGTTTTGTCATTACTATTTTAGAAATGCCACTTTTAGAAGTGGGCGTTTCTGAGTGCTTATGCGTCTTTGTGCCCTGCCTGGATGTGTATTCACCGTCTGGTTTAGACTGGCAGGAAAGAGGGGATGTGCTTTCACTCTAGACAGTCACAAGGGGGCTGAGGTGTATACTGCCTTTCCTGGGTGACTCAGCGCTAGGCTGAATAGGCCTGGTCTGCATTTAGAGTGGTGGGAGGCGTTGCACCTGCACCTGAATAGGGGTGTGCCTGCATTTTACAATTCTGTGTCCGCCCGCTGTAGTGTGTCTGGACCAGGGCTTGGGATGTGAATGGGGGTTTTGTGCTCTTCTAAACAGTGTTTGAAGTACCTCCCGAACAAAGACTCTTAGACTATAAGTACAGGGGCTGTACTTGTAACCAGATGCTGCTGGTTCAACATACTGAAAATTGCCAGGAGGAACTGATCCACTGCAAGGAGGAACCGCCATCTGAACTTGCTTGCTTTGCTGTCCTGACCTGTGGCATGTTATGGCACAAGAAGGACTGCCACTTTGCTTTAGAATGACACCGATGAGCTGGCCTGATGTTTGATCCTCGCTCCAGTGCCCTACAAGGACTGGGTAGTAAAAGCCCTCCCTGTTTTGCCATGAGATTACAGAATGAGCATCTGGTTCCCTCCCTGTGTGTCAGGAGCATTTCATTTCTCACTCCCCATCTGCTGTCCTCCACTGCTTCATATGTGAGGCGCTGGGTGCTTACACGAAGCGTGGTTTAGGTGCTTCTGGCATCCTTGTCAGAGCCTCTGTGAGGGGCTGTAGACTAGCGTGAGGAACAATTGCCACCGCCATGCCCCGGCTTCTCCGAAGAAGGCGACATGAAACGCAGTCCCTGCAGGTTGCCGTACAAATGCAGGGGTCACAATAGAAGCACCGGCTGCACAGCGGAAACCCCCCTCAGTGGGGCCCCTCCTGATTCATCGCCTGAGGTCCTGCCAGCAAGGTCATCTGTGCAAGCTCTCCACCGCCAGCCCCATCAAACTGTGAGGACGAGCAGGTTAGAAACCTGGGGAGAAAGACTGGAGACTGGTGAGTGATAGGAGGGACCGGTGTGCCCCGGACCCGATTTGTGCTGCCTGGACATGGCAGCAGGAGAACCAGCAAGGTCTCCTCACGAGCTGTGACCCCTCTGGCCACAGCAGCAGTCCCTCAGTGTGGGTGCTGTCCACTGCCCCTTTCCCTTATGAAGCGTGAGACACCCCTGTGAAATCCTTCTGCTGACTGTGGTGGTGCATGTCTGCCCCCATTCTGAGGCCCCTGATTCCGGGAGAAGCTTCTGTTCAGGCGTGACTTATTGCTGCATGTTGGGCTGCCGTGTTGCACAGTCAAGGTGACACAGTGATTGGAGATTCCTGTGTTTTGGGTGCTTTACCCAACTACCACATCTTTATGCCCTGATGTTATGGTCTGTCGTCATTGCGCTACAGAGACAGGATATCCAAAATTCTTTAAAATTGCATATTATGTGCGTATAGAGATAGTGTTGTGCATAATGTGGGATTAATGTTTTTGAAATGTTAGCAACATATAAGGATTTACTTATTGCCCTACTTGTGTTGTTATGACAGTGGTCCATTTGGCAAAGTGATTTATGAATCTTAGTGGCACAGTCATTTATGTGATTATGGTCTAAAGTGATTTATGTACAATACAAAGGATATTTTGATATAACCTTATGCAAAGTCTCTTTTTGTGGTGTCCCTAGTGTGTCCCTGGTGTGTGTGTGTGTGTGTGTGTCTGTTGCACGAACGCTTTACACATTGCCTCTGGGATAAGCCTCACTGCTCTGCCAAGCTACCAAGGGAGTGAGTAGAGGTTATCCTAGGTGTGTATTCCCTTGCCCTGACCTAAGTGGTGGGTTCTGCCCAGCTTAGGTGCATACCCTAGCCAACCCGAAAACCCATTTCTAACACCTGACTACTCTCTTCTTAGCTGCTTCCTGTGGCACTTTGTGGTAGGTTGCTTTATGCAGTGTTCTCTTTTAAGACTAGTGCTAGGACATCCCGTTGCTGGGGCAGCTACGCCCTGTATAAAACTTTTCACATAGCTTTTAACATATCATAACTGAGCTCGAGGGACTGTGGCTGTAAAATTCAACAGGGAATCATCTAGGTTTGTACCGACAAGCTGCAATGTGTCCCAGGTAATTGGGGAATTGTTGGCCTTCATTATTATTAACCGGTCCCAGGATGCTTGTTTCCGGTCCAGGGAAGACATGGCTTGGCAGTTCGGGCTGGACTGTTCCCATGAGGCACAGGGTCAGACTGATTTGCATATGGCCATGTCTGAACTGGGGTGGCTGAGTGAGCTAAAGAATGGTGATGGATTAAACCCAGATCAGTTGACTGGGGGTGAGTGTTTGATTTGCTCAAACGCTCCGTCCATCATCCCCTTTTGTATCGCTTTGTTCGCCCTAAGTGTGGCAGGGTATGCTCAGACGTGAGTCCCTTGCTCACTTGGCCACTGGATTCAAGATAGCCTGGCTGATGAAGATTATGAATCCGAAACCGGTCCCAGGATGCTTGTTTCCGGTCCAGGGAAGACATGGCTTGGCAGTTCAGGGTTGGACTGTTCCCATGAGGCACAGGGTCAGACTGATTTGCATATGGCCATGTCTGAACTGGGGTGGCTGAGTGAGCTAAAGAATGGTGATGGATTAAACCCAGATCAGTTGACTGGGGGTGAGTGTTTGATTTGCTCAAGCGCTCCGTCCATTATCCCCTTTTGTATCGCTTTGTTCGCCCTAAGTGTGGCAGGGTATGCTCAGACGTGAGTCCCTTGCTCACTTGGCCACTGGATTCAGGATAGCCTGGCTGATGAGGATTATGAATCCGATACCGGTCCCAGGATGCTTGTTTCCGGTCCAGGGAAGACATGGCTTGGCAGTTCGGGCTGGACTGTTCCCATGAGGCACAGGGTCAGACTGATTTGCATATGGCCATGTCTGAACTGGGGTGGCTGAGTGAGCTAAAGAATGGTGATGGATTAAACCCAGATCAGTTGACTGGGGGTGAGTGTTTGATTTGCTCAAACGCTCCGTCCATCATCCCCTTTTGTACATTATTATAAACACAGGTGCAGAGGCAAAGAAGCTGTCAGTAGGTGCCTGGCAGTGCGCCACCTAAAAGGCAGTGCACTGTCAGTGTGCCCCTGATGTCAACCCTGCGGAACAGGGAATTGGGGTCCTATGGATCCCCCCAGACATCCCCTTGCAGACAGGTGCAGTCACTCACTGCACTAGCCTGCAAGGGGATCTCGCTCTCCTCTTAAAAGAGAAGGTGGGTTGCCATCTGCACAGTGAAACATGGACCAGCTGCTTCAAAGCCACTCTATTTTTCACTTGAATGTGCTTTCCCCAGGGTAATTCGTGTTTGCAGCTGCCCTGGGGGCAACGCATTCAATATAATAAGGTGCACCGTGGTGCAAACAGGGAAAGTACACCCTATACATAATAGGGCCCCTGGTGTTCATATGCAAGTCACTAGAGTTTCAAAAGGCTCAATGTTATAACAGCGCACATACCTATTGTCCATAAGTCTGCATTACACATTCGGCAAAGACTTCCTCAATCATGGATGGAAAAATAAAACATATTACATCAGCTAAATCAGCAACAGTATCTAAGCTGCAATCAAATCAACAGCACGAGGTAAAGTGTTACAGACGTTTCCTCCTCAGGCTTATGAGTGATTAAAGATCCTTAATAGTTACCAACTTCGGCTCACATGAACTGTTCCTCTTTCAGAGATCTCTGCCATGAACAAAGAGTTGTATTTGTAGATTGTATTGATTGTTTTTGGCTGAGTGCTGGAGGAAGTCTCTGTACAATCTCCCCTATTGGAAATGGACTTTAAGTCAGTCTATGGCCTATTCGAATGTACTCAAAAGGCTTCCTTTCATGTAGTTCTAAACTACATCAACTCACCCTCCCCTTGATGTTTCTGAACCATGCCAGTCTTTCCCAAAATCAAATTATCCATGCTCATTGGCTAAATTTCAACCCACGCTTGACTGCTAGATTGAGGTCTGCTCGATTTCATGGAATCTTAATTAAAATGTCATGAACTCACACAATCACGAAATTAACAAAGAACAACCTAGGTAGCCGTAAAAGCACCAGAAGTAATCACATGCAGAAATATATATAAAGTGCGATTTAAACCTTTAACCTAACTACTTATTGACTGCAGAAACTACTTCAATCTCCCCAACTCTATCCTTATTTTACCAGTACAAGGAATGTCTAAAGGAACTTAATAAAAAAATATCAAATTCAATCTAAATCTCTCTTTTCTAACAGAAATGTGGGTACGCAGTCACTCTCAACCCATAAAGGTCTTCCGAATACCACCTGGCTTATACTTTACCAATACAGAATGGGGAACACATGATCCGTAAGAGGCGCTGCTGTACTTCACCATAACTCCCTCTCATGCCAAAAAACAAAATACCATCGTAGAAGACTTTGAATCCCTCAGTTATTCAGAGTGCAACTGTTAACTGCCTGAACTACGTCATTAATTTGTTTAGCCACACCCAACCACTTACGTCACTATTCTACGGAGTCCATAAGGAACCAGAGGGCCTAACACACACAACACTACAATAATGTATCTCACCCATTCAAAACCAAGAGAAATTGATTGGTCCAAATTTCCATTATCACCATACAAATTCACATCCATGAATACATAAATTCCTTGAACCCACCATCATAATGCTCATTAAAACATTTTTCTTATGATGTTGCTACCAATATCATAACCAACGTCTTTGAAAAACTCCCTTTCAGAGCCAATACTATCCTTGCATCATGATGAAACACTCAAAATGACTAGATATTATTGAACCACTCAAATTAAGGAAAGCACCAAATAACTCTTCAAACTCAAGATTTTCAGATGCTCTCTTCCTGAAAATAAAATACCTAAAAAATGTTGGAAGAAAACGGAGAGCTGAAAAAATTCTGAAATATCTCACCTTCTTAAAGGCTGTGAGCAAGATATACAAACAGAGCACCATGACCTCTAAACCCCTAATGTCCCAATCCAAAATGGACGAATCTATGACATAATATCGACAGACAGAATATCTACATACAAAAATATCGACACAAAAATATCGAAGTCAAAAATATCGGAGTTATATCTTCATAAAGGTAAGTACAAAAATATCGAAAATTTAATATCGTTGTACAAAAATATCGAAATTAAAAATATCGTTTTTGTATTAATAATAATGTAAAAATAATTAAAAAATACATATAATTTTACAAATATTAAATAAAAACATTAAAACATATTTAAAAAATTATAACTAATACATATACATTTAAAATAAATTAAAAACTCTACATATAAATTAATATATATACATACTCCACATATTGCAACAGTAGGAAAATTGTTGGATAGCGTAGGGGTAAAAATTACTATTCCCACTCCAGAGGGTGCAACAGTAGGGAAAGCGTTGGATAGCGTAGGGGTTTAAATTACTATTCCCACTCCAGAGGGTGCAACAGTAGGGAAAGCGTTGGTTAGCGTAGGGGTAAAAATTACTATTCCCACTCCAGAGGGTGCAACAGTAGGGAAAGCGTTGGATAGCGTAGGGGTAAAAATTACTATTCCCACTCCAGAGGGTGCAACAGTAGGGAAAGAGTTGGATAGCGTAGGGGTTTAAATTACTATTCCCACTCCAGAGGGTGCAACAGTAGGGAAAGCGTTGGATAGCGTAGGGATTTAAATTACTATTCCCACTCCAGAGGGTGCAACAGTAGGGAAAGCGTTGGATAGCGTAGGGGTAAAAATTACTATTCCCACTCCAGAGGGTGCAACAGTAGGGAAAGCGTTGGATAGCGTAGGGGTAAAAATTACTATTCCCACTCCAGAGGGTGCAACAGTAGGAAAAGAGTTGGATAGCGTAGGGGTTTAAATTACTATTCCCACTCCAGAGGGTGCAACAGTAGGGAAAGCATTGGATAGCGTAAGGGTTTAAATTACTATTCCCACTCCAGAGGGTGCAACAGTAGGGAAAGCGTTGGATAGCGTAGGGGTAAAAATTACTATTCCCACTCCAGAGGGTGCAACAGTAGGGAAAACGTTGGATAGCGTAGGGCTAAAAATTACTATTCCCACTCCAGAGGGTGCAACAGTAGGGAAAGCGTTGGATAGCGTAGGGGTAAAAATTACTATTCCCACTCCAGAGGGTGCAACAGTAGGGAAAGCGTTGGATAGCCTAGGGGTTTAAATTACTATTCCCACTCCAGAGGGTGCAACAGTAGGGAAAGCGTTGGATAGCGTAGTGGTTAAAATTACTATTCCCACTCCAGAGGGTGCAACAGTAGGGAAAGGGTTGGATAGCGTAGGGGTAAAAATTACTATTCCCACTCCAGAGGGTGCAACAGTAGGGAAAGAGTTGGATAGCGTAGGGGTAAACATTACTATTCCCACTCCAAAGGGTGCAACATTAGGGAAAGCGTTGGATAGCGTAGGGGTAAAATTTACAAATCCCACTCCAGAGAGTGCAACAGTAGGGAAAGCGTTGGATAGCGTAGGGTTTAAATTACTATTCCCACTCCAGAGGGTGCAACAGTAGGGAAAGCGTTGGATAGCATGGGAGTAAAAATTACTTCCCACACTACTCCCCCTTTAACACACAACACACTACACATACAAAAAAAAAAAATATTATACATTTCTATTAATCAATTAATAACAATTAATATTACTAAATTGATGTAATTATAAATGAACTAATTAACACATATTAATTACTAATTAATTAACAATAAATACCAACAAATAAATACAATCTCTTTAATTAATTACATTTAATTATATCACACCCTATCCCCCTATAAACACACAACCCACTACACATAAATAAATCACATCATTTGATCACTTAATAATTATTAATTACCAATTAATTATTAATTAACAATAACAAAAACATTACATGTATTAGCACATTACCTCTAATTAATTTAATTAAATAATTAATATTATTTAATTACCAATTAAATATTAATTAACAATAACAAAAATGTAAATTTATTAGCACATTAACTCTAATTAAGTTAATTTACTAATTAATATTATTTAATACCAATTATTTAATTAACAATAAAACATTATATATTAAAACATTAACTCTAATTAATGTAATTAACTAATTAATATTAATTAATTACCAATTCATTATTAATTAAAAATATTTACAATAATATATTAATTAATTAATTATTATTAAATTACTTCCCACCCTATTCCCCTATAAACCCACAACCCGCTCTGATACTAAAACGCAAAATGTAAACAAATGTACTAATTTTCAAACATACATTACAAAACATATTTAACAAACATATAAACAACATAATAAAATACATAACACAACATTTTTTTTGATATTAGTACATTTCGATATTAGTAACATACATACCTTAAAAAAACGATATTCTGTCTGTCGATATTTTGGACGTCGATATTCTATACCATCGAAATTAAAACATCGATATTATTGTATATCGATATTTTAATTTCGATATTTTGTCTCACTACCAAAATGGACAACTCCATAAACAGACCAGTAGTACTTTTTCAACTAGTTAAACCCCACTCCAGACCTTGCTAGGTCGACCCAATTCTAAATGTGAAAAACTACCAGAATTCTTTCTCAGAAAACATGAATTCTATGAAAGCATCAGTCTCATCTTTATCAACCAGACATTCCATCATCCCTCCCTCCTCTGACGCCACTGAGTGATCACAATTTTCCTCAATCTTTCTTTCAGCAAACTAGGCAAAATAAAAACAACTTTAGCCCCTACCAATCAGGTTTTTATAAAGGTTGAAGTACTGAAACAGCCACACTAACAATACTGACAACATTCTGAGAATACTTGACAACCGTGGTGCCTGTCTACTTCTCCTCCTTGACCACTCTTCAGTCTTTGACATGGTAGACTAAAGGCTTTTTAAGGTCCTTGAAACCGTCACACTATTTCAAGAAACAGTCATCAAAGGGTTCGTCTCTTTCTCACAAATCATACACAGTTAGTCAGTTTAGGGGCTTCTGCTTCTATCCCAGTGACCATCCTCTGTGGAGTCTGACAATGCTCTATCCTTGCCTCTATGCTTTTGAACTTTTATATGGAGAGTTGAAGGATTTAATGCAGGTGTTAGATGTCAGGGGATGGCAACACTATGGTACTCTCTCCCAATGAATCTAAAGAACTCTCCAGATCTCCTGTCCTTCAGGAAATCTCCTAAGACCTGGCTCTTCAGTCACCAGTGCAGCACCTTTCTCCTCTGTTTTCTATCCATGGCAGCAACAGCGCCAAGACACCCTAAGGCATCCGAGTGGTGTATAAAATTACAAATCAGATCAAATTAAAGCCAATTTAAAGCAGCAGAACTTTCAATAAATAGTAGTTCATGGAAGTCAGCTAAGTCTTAGTAGTGTGAGTAAATGATCATACAGTTGCAGTAGCAATCTATCAAAATAAAGCATTACATTGGAAGTAAGGATCAACAGAAGCAGCAGTAACCACACCCTTCAGTCTAGGACAAGAAGGTAGGAAAGGAGTGCTGAAAAAGTTGAAAAGCATTGCCTCTAACTAGGAACAGGCACCAATATAAAAGACATGACTACATGTCGCGGACATTGCAGCAGGCTTCTTCCTGTCTGGACCATTTGAAAGACAGCACTCGTCTGTGAGCAGTTCAGCTCTTCTTTTCCCACAAAAATACATGAGACTTGCAAAGGTTTATCACAAATTATCTTCAGGCATTCTTACATAGTTAAGTTATAGAAACAAAAGCCTCAGTTCCATAGGTATTGAATGCAGGTTGGCTTTTTAAAAATTAAATGTTTCACTGTGTACACAATAAACTATGCTAAAAAAAGAGGCATCAACTTGCAAATTACGGTTTATTTATGCATATCATTAATACAGACAAGAAATATTGTTCTAAATGTGCAATTATTCTATTCAAACATTATGTGAAATATGGTGGGTGAGAATCAGAAGTTAGGGGCTCAATACGATGGGGGACGGACTTCTGTCAGTTCTGCCATCGTCCCGGTTATCGGGTCCGCTATCCTATAAGGCTGTGATCCCACATATGATATTACAATGTGCCAGCCACCAAGGCGGCTGCAAAATGCATTTTTATCATTGTGGCGGGTTTTGCTTTTCCCTGCACTACGTGGCAGGCACCATGTGGTGCCTGCCTCTTGGTGCAGGGAAATGTAGGGCGGCACCATAGGTGCCCCCCCCCGCTCAAGTGCAAATCCAAACTGCCCCTGCCCACGAGGGGCCCACAATCGTAATCAGGCCCTTAATCATTACAAACAATATGTTGCTTGGTAAAATAATACATGTGATTAAACTCTGAACATTCTGCAATTATGATGAACATTTCTGAGCATGTCACCTTAAGGTCAAGCTTCTAAATGGCATTGTGCATATTTCAGCAATATTAGGTTTACTTCTAGTTAAAGGAAACTTGCTTCTTAGCAATTCTATGGCCTATACACATAGCTATGACTGCCTACTGCAATTTGCACATTTTAAATGTGTGTCACTTCAGCTTTGAATGTTACATTAAGCATTGCACAATTTAACTGATCCTATTGTTTCCATTTTAAACTTTGGAAGTTTAATGACTTACCGTAGTCATTATTCATGAGATTATTTAAATCTAATTATTTTTCAAATCTCTTATGTCTTTCTCTGCGCTTTCTCCTGTGTAAGTACAGTCTACTACCTTTGAATAAATCAAATAGGAATAACAAACATATCCCTATAATTAGTATTGGCATACGTATAGCTTTCAAAATACCTCCTCCTGCTGTTGTAATCCAATTTCCAATTGTATGAATCCCTTTCCTGAATTACTCAAAAACACTAGGTGTTCCCTTCTCTTCTAATTCATGTTTTAAGTCTAAGATGTTCTTTGCCACAAGCTCAGTGTTTACTACTAATAACGCTCCAGAAGTACTGGTTGCCAGCTTGTCGACAAGAGATGGCAATTTTCTAATCTTTTCTTCATTTAATATGACTCCTACAGTTGGAATGACTGCATCAAATATGTTTCCCAAATTCATATCCATTTTCTGTACTATGAGTGTGTCTGTGTGCTGGGGTTATTGTTAATGCATCTATACTAGCTAAATAGCATATCCCCTCCCAGTCAGCAGGCAGCAGAAAGTAAGCATTCAGTCCATAAACAAAATAAATTCCTGGAATTGCAGATTCTTCTCCCTGTAAAATGTGCCATGTTCCTTCCTTCCATTAATTCAAATGTATGTTCACAGATACTAATCCATACACATCTTGATCATTTGAGTGTCCTTCTTTTGCAAACGCAAATTTTCTCCTTATGTTGGCTGTCTAATCTTAATTTTGGGTAAACCATTTTCTTTTTAGAGTAATCTTTTTCTTTCTTCCAAACATTTTTTAAAACATCACTGTGTCAATCCTTACTACGTGCCAGGTTAGTATTTCTTTCCTGTAAAGTCATGATGAAATGTTTCCAGTGATCACATTAAGCAGGTTACATTGTTTTTAAGTGTTAAGCCTTAACACTATCTATAGGTGTGTGTGGCATAAATTCATGTTGCCTACTAACAGTACTCTAGAAAGTATTAAGTGATAGTTGAAATAGAAATATTCAAAATGCTTGCATTTATGTACAAGTGAAAGCAGTATACTATATTTAATTATACGGGATAATGGCATATGATAATATGTGACTTCTTCTGATTCTGATCATTGTAAATTAGCCCAAACATAACAGTATTTTGCTCCCATGGCATGTGTGTATTCCTGTTTTAATCTAAAAGAAACATTAGTTGAGTAATCCTCTCTATTGTATGGATGTATGACATTACAACGCATGCTTTTACCACGCATGCCTTTACAACGTGGTTTTTACAATGCATGCCTTTACAACGCATAGTGCTTTGGGGCGCTGGATAGTGAATTGTTTAATTTACTATTCCAACTCCAGACCCCGTGGATAGTAGGGAAGGTGTTGGATAGTAAATTAAACCTATTCCCTATCCTAGAGCGCCCCCCAGCGCAATGCGCTGTAATGGTTTGCGTTGTAAAAGTTGCGTCGTAAAGGCACTGCGTGGTAAAATTTACGTTGTAAAGGATGTTTCCCCTATTGTATATGACACGTGAAGCTTTCAATTGCTCTTCATTATTCAAGGATGCATGTGTTTTTGTTGTGCTTGCATTTCAAAAGCCATTCCAGGGTGTTAAATATAATTCTACTAGCACTATTGAAATAATTATTACTGTTATTATGAAAACACATATTTCTAAGGCAACAGATATTTCTCCAAAAGCAGATTAGATGCAGCCAAATTCAAAGTTCAATGAAAAATGTTTGTAAGTAGCTTCATTAAGATGGGTAGCTTTCAGCAAAGCAATCTTCTTATAGACAATCTTTAACCCTACTCTGTATTCTTCTAAATTGTTATCTCCACTCTTCTACTGCAGGCTCTGGTATAGGTAAACTTCTTAAAAATAAAAAATGAGTTAGTTAGTGTCAGTATCTTTATCAGTTTCAAACAATCATTTTCATTTGATTTTTTTCCAATGACTCTTTATGAATGCACAGCTCATTTTTGTCAAGTATCTTTATCCCAACAATGCTTCATGTAGTGAAGTTATGGAGGCTCAAGTAGTTCAGATTTCACATCAACTCATCTTTTATGACATTCAGAACTTGGTCCTCGTAGTAACACAACTCAGGTACTGAATTCCTCAGACAAGGCACTCTTGCTCTTTTTGAGCTTCTCAGTTTTTGGTGATCTCCTTTTGTATCACTTTCATAACTTGACTCTGTCTCCTCAGGAAGAGTTGATGGAATCCTACCACCTAATATGCTCTTTCTCAGTCTTCCTTGATTACAGTTTTGTGGCCATTTAACTCCATGGGTGACTCTCCTCATTTCAGTGCTCATTCCTTAACCCAGATCTTACGACTGTACTGATGAAGTCTCAGTAAAGATTCCAAGTTGAGAATCAGTCTCTGCTTTTCCTTCATTAGATACTTCAATGTCATGCTGTGACTTTTCACCCCTTGCTTCTCCTTGGTGTTGTTGTGTTTTTGGTACCACTGCTTTTTTTGGCCTCTTAGCTGGCGGTGGTGCGTTCACTGATGCACTTCGTTCAGCATGAACTTGAACGATCACAATTTCTTCTTCTTTATTTCTGACTTTCTTGGTGTGAAATCCATGCACCCAATATGGAACTCCAGCCCACTTAACAGCAGTGTTGGATGCTAAAATAACCTGGAAGGGGACTTTCCATCTCGGTTCCAGACAAATCTTTCGAACATGCTTTTTGATCACAACCCAATCATCAGGATTGAGGTGTGGCACTGTTCTTGATGCAGAACTTTAGTGACAGCTGCAACCTAAAAAAACACAGAAAATAACACATCAGCCATTCCTTTGCAGTAATCGAGTATCATATCATCAGTGATGTTCGAGAGTACATTTTCAGGTATGGCAGGTAGTCTCTCTGCATGGCACATCAGAATCTCGTGAGGCAATAAACCAGTATTCTTATCAGATATACATTGAATACTCATCAGCACCAAAAGTAAAGCATCTGACCATTTCAGTGATGTTGAAGCACAAACTTTAGGTAGTCTAGTCTTGATAGTCTGATTCGTTTGTGCAACAACACCTGAAGCCTCAGGTTGAATTCTGCAATTTAGTCTTCGCTCAATCTGGAATGGTGTACAGATCATCTTTGGGGTCGCATTTTTAAATTGGGTGCCCCTATTTGATTCCAGGAGAACTGGCATTCTGTACCTGGGACTCAGTTCTCATTATAACAGTTTTGCTACTGTGAGACTGTCATTTCGTCTGGTTGGATAGGCTTCCACCCATACAGAGAAGACACATAATATGACCGGGACTTATCTCAGCCCATTATTAATAGGCATTTCGACGAAGTCCATTTGCATCCTGTTGACCACCTAATCTCCCTATGTGACTCAGTGTAATATGTGTCCTTCACCCTGCAATCATTTGTTGACATGTCACACACAAATGACACACTTCTTTTGCAAGCATCCTGAACCTGGGATTAAACCAATTTTGCCCGCCCCTAAATGTGTGAATCCATAATTGTATTGTGTCATTGGGAATAGCAACTTATCAGGGAACATTGGTCTCCCATCAGCTGACAACCATATGTCTTTTGCATTTTTCACACAACCTGCTCTTATTCAAAGTTGTTGTTCTCCTTCTGAAACATTTTCCTGTACTCTTTTTAGTTCACGTTAAGTATCAGCTACTTTTATCAACATTGAAAATGAAGTGTCTCCCTTAGATTCACATGTGAAATTCCCATTAAATGTGCAGGCCAACAGAGCACAATATTGTGCTACTGAATCTACATAATTGTAGGCCAGAGCCAACGCATGTTCAAAGTGGAATCTTGACACCTTTCGAGCTTTTTACATATTTCTATAGTGTCGGGACAATGCACTAGTGCACCAAAGACCCTACAGAAACAACTTAATCCCACCTCAGATTTCCAATGTATCCCTTTCTTTGTAACCACAGAAAATTCCCTTTGGCACATGTAAATTAGTTGGTGGGTAAATTGTTTACTATTGCCTTTATCTGATAGTTTTAATAATGTCAGATATCACCATCATCACGGTTTGGAGCAACCTAGATTTTTGTTGGAGTGGTTAAATAGTTTTCAAGGTTTTGAGTCGCTTTTCAAGGTAGTCAGTAAAATTGCTTCATATTTGAGTCAATCTCAGGTATTAAGATTGCATCTAGGACATAAATGCATTAACAAGGCATGATTGGTGCTTTTCGTGCAGATAGACATTGCTTAGGATTTGTACCATGGATTTTTAAAGGCAACGATGGGAATAAGGTTTTCAACATTTGGGAAATGGCAGAGACCAAAATATCCATAAGTGGAAGTTTTACTTGTTTTTTGTCTTTACTCATGTCATATGGCCTGATTTATATCTTGGAAGAATTGGTCTCACTGACGCTTTTCAATCTTTATCCACCTAGTAGGTGGCTCACCCCCTCAATTTAAATACTTGTGGGTTGATGGGAAAAAGGCTGTCGGAGTGCCACCATCTCTGCCTACCATACTTTTTCATCTTGTCGACGGCACCATAGGCTGTACTCCCTTCGACAGCTGGAGGGAGGGAGTACAGTCAGATTGTCCTCTAGGCCAATCATGATGTGCCTTCCCATCAACATAACTGTGGTGGTTAAACCTCCACACCTGAGTTGGTGGTTTGGAAGGGATATAAGGTGAAACTCTCCTTTTTCACTTTTCCCACTTATGTTTTCGACATGAACCCAATGGCTGAAGTCCTCCTTTTGCTTCTGCTACTTGACCACGAAACAAATCAACGTCGTTGTCTCTGGAATCGCAGGCAGGCCTCATTTTTTACTTGGTGCTTTTTGAATTGTCTGTTCACAATAGCTATGGACTCGTGCAATTTTGAAACTCTCGTACACGCAATGTCTTAGTAATGTGCAATGCAAATGTGTGTAATGTTGTCATTTAAGACTTGTATAAAACTCACCTCTTTAAAGTAAAATTTGGTGCAACCTGCCTTCATGATAATGTACATGCAATAAAAAATAGACATTAAAGAAAAAATCAAAATCTGTCCATATAGGGGTCGATCAGGATGGCGGACGGAAGAGCCACCGCGGCCCTGGAGTAGGCGGAAAAAGCCTTTTCCGTGTCCGCCTGCCGCGGATACTCCGTCCGCCATATCAGGATAGGAAAACGTGTCAAATTTCCGTCCGCGACGGAAAAACACGCTCCGCCGGCCAACTACACACGACCACGCGGCGGACGGAACACATCCGGACGCTCCGCCGTACGCACTGACGTCGAAGACCGTCCCCCAAATCAAGATGGCGGAAAACACACATAAAACCGCTGCGGAAAAACAACCTGTCTGAACACGGCGGAATCCCCACAGCGAACATAGGTGACATAGCAGAGATACCCACCGCAAGCTGACCACCACCATGGACCCGGCGCTACACGCTTTCCCGATGCTCTTCGCGATCCACCACGTCCTAGTCATGGCCTACTATGGACGACGACGCAGGTAAGGTACAAACCATTGGCTGTCTGGAGGGGAATACCAGCAAGGGACGTGACGTAGGGAGGGGGAGTGTCATGTTACCGAAACCACTGATGAGAAGCATATACGAATACACATTAGCAGTACGCAAGCAGGAATGACAACGACAGACCACGAGACTTGATAGACTACCTTTATTGTCAAATAATAGGGGTCAAATCACAGTGTATGCGTGAACATGGGCAAAGTGGGCACCAGAGCAGGTACAACATAGCAGGTAACGAGAGGGCAGCATGCAGTATCAGAGCATCAACAGGGCATTGTGCATTACAGAGCAGGTACATCAGAGGCAGGTAACGAGAGGGCAGTATGCAGTATCAGAGCATCAACAGGGCATTGTGCATTACAGAGCAGGTACATCAGAGGCAGGTAACGAGAGGGCAGGTTGCAGTATCAGAGCATCAACAGGGCATTGTGCATTACAGAGCAGGTACATCAGAGGCAGGTAACGAGAGGGCAGCATGCAGTATCAGAGCATCAACAGGGCATTGTGCATTACAGAGCAGGTACATCAGAGGCAGGTAACGAGAGGGCAGGTTGCAGTATCAGAGCATCAACAGGGCATTGTAGAGTACAGAGCAGGTACATCATAGGCAGCACGTGAGAGGGCCAAAGTGCATCAACAGTCCATTGCACAGAACAGGCCCATCAGAGGCAGCACGTGAGAGGGGCTAAGTGCATCAACAGTCCATTGCACAGAACAGGCCCATCAGAGGCAGCACGTGAGAGGGGCTAAGTGCATCAACAGTCCATTGCACAGAACAGGCCCATCAGAGGCAGCACGTGAGAGGGGCTAAGTGCATCAACAGTCCATTGCACAGAACAGGCCCATCATAGGCAGCACGTGAGAGGGCCAAAGTGCATCAACAGTCCATTGCACAGAACAGGCCCATCAGAGGCAGCACGTGAGAGGGGCTAAGTGCATCAACAGTCCATTGCACAGAACAGGCCCATCAGAGGCAGCACGTGAGAGGGGCTAAGTGCATCAACAGTCCATTGCACAGAACAGGCCCATCAGAGGCAGCACGTGAGAGGGGCTAAGTGCATCAACAGTCCATTGCACAGAACAGGCCCATCAGAGGCAGCACGTGAGAGGGGCAGTATGCAGTATCAGAGCATCAACAGGGCATTGTGCATTACAGAGCAGGTACATCAGAGGCAGGTAACGAGAGGGCAGCATGCAGTATCAGAGCATCAACAGGGCATTGTGCATTACAGAGCAGGTACATCAGAGGCAGGTAACGAGAGGGCAGCATGCAGTATCAGAGCATCAACAGGGCATTGTGCATTACAGAGCAGGTACATCAGAGGCAGGTAACGAGAGGGCAGCATGCAGTATCAGAGCATCAACAGGGCATTGTGCATTACAGAGCAGGTACATCAGAGGCAGGTAACGAGAGGGCAGCATGCAGTTTCAGAGCATCAACAGGGCATTGTAGAGTACAGAGCAGGTACATCAGAGGCAGCACAACTACGTGTCCCTACCAACCCGTCACAGGGACCACAAGAGTGCCACGCAGTTCTCAATGGACACACCATGTGAATTAACATTTGAGTGAAGTGTACAGCACGTCACATCACAGAATCAGGGGGGACTGCGTGAACTACCTGCCTCGGACACACTGGCAGCACCAGCAACAGGAGTGTGAGACACAGCCACAGCCCGAGTGACACACACATGGGCCACGGACCCAGACACACTGGCAGCACCAGCAACAGGAGTGTGAGACACAGCCACAGCCCGAGTGACACACACATGGGCCACGGACCCAGACACACTGGCAGCACCAGCAACAGGAGTGTGAGACACAGCCACAGATGTAGTCACTGACACGTGAGCCACTGACCCAGACAGACTGCCAGCACCAGAAACAGGAGTGTGCAACACAGCCACAGATCTTCTAACTGACACGTGAGCCATAGACCCAGATACACTGCCAGGACCTGCAACAGGAGAGGGCACAACTGACACTGTGCCACCATCTGATACATGAGAGTCAACTGCACCGGCGCCACTGGGACAACTGAAATGATGAGCCACAGGGCTGTATGGGCCAGGAGGCAGGGTGGGCCTGGGAGCTGGGGATAGCTCACCTAGAGCCAAATCGGGGTTTGCAGGTGTCAATGGTGTGTGTCTGCGTTTCTTAGGGAGGTGTGAGTGCACCCTGGACAGGACAGGACTGCCAAGTGGTGGGGACTCCAAAGAATCACCACCCAGCATAGGTGGAGCAACTGCTGCCGGGGATCTGGTTTCGGGGGACGTGCTGGAGCCTGCTTGTCGTTTGCTCTGTGCCTGCCGCCTGGACTCGGAATGATGTGTAATGGGGGATGCAACAACAGGGGACACCCTCCTCTGCTTCTGACTGGCCTGGATGGGAGTGGAGGTATGGGGGGACTCCGCCGCGGAGACATCAGTTTGGCGTTTAGTAGAAAACATCAGCCTCAGTGCAGCCAGGGGTGAAGTATGCCTGTCCTTGATTGCGCCATTGTCCATGCTAGATGCCTTGTCCGTAGGATGTGCCTTATCCTTAGGTGGAGTGTTGTCTCTGGATGTAGCCTGTGCCCTGCTCGCCGCCCTGTTCCTGCCAGCAGACTTGTCGTCTGTGGTGCACCTGCCTCCAGCAGACACCTGCTCCCTGTGTGTGTCGCTGCCCTTGGGAGTGTTCCTATCCACTGCTGTGGGCCTGCTCTTGGGAGTCTCCCTGCTCTTAGTAGGTGCCTTAGTCTTCTCACTGTCCTTGGGAGTGTTCCTATCCACTGATGTGGGCCTGCTCTTGGGAGTCTCCCTGCTCTTAGTAGGTGCCTTAGTCTTCTCACTGTCCTTGGGAGTGTTCCTATCCACTGCTGTGGGCCTGCTCTTGGGGGTCTCCCTGCTCTCAGTAGGTGCCTTAGTCTTCTCACTGTCCTTGGGAGTGTTCCTATCCACTGATGTGGGCCTGCTCTTGGGAGTCTCCCTGCTCTTAGTAGGTGCCTTAGTCTTCTCACTGTCCTTGGGAGTGTTCCTATCCACTGCTGTGGGCCTGCTCTTGGGGGTCTCCCTGCTCTCAGTAGGTGCCTTAGTCTTCTCACTGTCCTTGGGAGTGTTCCTATCCACTGATGTGGGCCTGCTCTTGGGAGTCTCCCTGCTCTCAGTAGGTGCCTTTGTCTTCTGACTGGCCTTGTCCAAGGAACAGTCCATGGACATGTGAGTATCCCTTGCCTTCGGAGTACCTTTCGTGTTGAATGCCTGTGTAGCTCCGGAAGGCATGTCCCCCAACAACACTTGTGGATCCTGTGTGTGTACTCCAGTGCATCTGACGTCGTCTACCTGAACAGATTTAGCTGATCTAGGGGATGGGGTCTGTGCCCTGCGTGCCCTGACGTGCTGTCTGACGCTGCTTCTAGTGCAATAACCTGTATTTGAGTCCTGCTCTGAATAATCACTACCCCCTGAGACATCCAGCGGTGTAGATGGGGAAACAGAAGTAGCACCCTGTTCATTCGACTGTACTATTGCAGACGACACACTGCTTGCCAATGACTGCACTGTCCTGTGTAGACCTGCAAGATCGCCATGCATCCCTTCCATGAATGCCACCACCTGCCCCAACTTCCTATCATGATCCTGGAAAGCATTTGTCATATTGGTCTGACCCACACACAGCTGTCGCAGCAGATCAACGGCCTCAGCACACAGTGCATTTTGGCTCACCGTGGCAGGGGCAGCGGTGCCTGCACCGAACGCCACTCTGCTCCCCCTACTCCTTCTGCCACGAACATTACATGGTGCAGTTGGCGGAAGTGTGGGCCCTGTGTGCTGTCTTCCGACAGAAGGTGATGAGTGCCCACTCCCAGTCTGTGACAACAGTGCAGGCTCACCAAGAGTGTCCGACGAGGAGGACGATGGTGTCTCCACATGCGAGTCCTCAGGGACGGTCCTGTCCCCCTCTCCGGCGCTGGCCTCCTCCGTGTCAGTCTGCGTGTGTGCGAAGTCTGAGCCGGACTCATTTCCTCGGCTACTCTCCACCGTCTGTGGCTGAGTGTCCTCTGTCAAAGCTGAAATGCACAGAAAAGATGTGTGAGTCATGAGCACACTCACGTACAGAAGGAACAGGATAGCCAAATCACATAGCAGACAAAGGTTCATGAGCCCTCAGCCTGCACATGGCCCACCCCTACCAGTCATCCTCACATTTTCTGCCATGGGGCCATGGACCACTAGGGGATGTGCTTTAACACTCAACTACTAAGCAAGTGGCGTGTCAACATGGCGGACCTGGATGTCAAATGAGTACCACCCAATGGGACCAAAATGCCATCACAGGCATACATACGCAACACGGAACTCAATAGTGTGTCTGTGCACCAATACATGCATAGCACTCACAAGTTTCCTACACAGACAGTATGCTCACCGCTAGTTTGCTGTTGATCGGCACTCAGACGTTCGGCCAGGTCAGGATGCGTCACTGCAATGATACGGTGCATGAGAGGGGTCATGGAGCGTCGGGCCAGACGGGGCGTCCTTGGAATCAGGCCCAGTGTTACTTCCGCTACATTCTTGCTCAGCCTGGAAATGTCGTCCCAGCGTTTGTGGCAGTGTGTATGTCGTCTGTTGCACACCCCCAATGCCCGTACTTCCCGTGCTATGGTCCTCCACAGGTCCTTGCGAAGGTGCAGCTTGACCTACCATGATGGGAGACAAAAGGGTTTAAGTCAGTGGACAGGTGGCCTGTCACACACATAGGGGCAAGACGTTACTGTCAGCAGCCATGCAGAATCAGGAACATATGTCTAGCCCACACTACACAGCTAAGATATAAATAGGCCTGATCATTTGGCCCCCTCATGCACACCAACATGTCCCACACTGCACTTACCACCCGTCCCGGTGCGCCGTAGAGGCGTCCATAGTTGCGGAGTACACCGTCCACGAGGACATCAAGCTCCGCGGCGGTGAAGGGTCGAGACCGGATCTCTTTGCCACTCGACATGGCAAGATCACGGAGTATGGCACTAGAGCAGCAGTCGGTGGTCAGCTCAGCAGCAGCAGCAGCAGGTCGAGGTGATGGTCACAGGCAGCAGTCGGTGGTCAGCTCAGCAGCAGCAGCAGCAGGTCGAGGTGATGGTCACAGGCAGCAGTCGGTGGTCAGCTCAGCAGCAGCAGCAGCAGGTCGAGGTGATGGTCACAGGCAGCACTGGTCCCCAGGGTAGGAAGTTTCATGTTGGCCAAGACACATATATAGGGCCCTCAGCACGTGTCAGTGGCATACGTCGCCAGCAATTGGTCAGCCCTGGAAGCGTGATCGTGAAATGGGCCAATGACTGGCCCTGTTGTTGCGGTGCACAGCTTCCGCTACTTGCGATTGGCCGTATGCGGCCAGCGTCCCTCTTCCCATTGGCTGCATGTGCAGGGACCGTGACGGGCACACATCGGCAACCGCACGTGCAAGCTTCAGGCACGGATGCTTCAGTTGCAACAATGTACTATCACTGGCGCCTCCATGGCGGGGCACGTACACAGCGGGGGAGGTGCAGGCCTATACACCCTGCAGATGTACTCAATGGACATGCCAGTTCATGACCCCCCTTACAGTCACCTTGCATCATCCACCGTACACCGGCCGGAGCGGCCGGCCCATGAACAACCGCCGTGCCCGGCCATGAACACAACCGCCATGGCCGGGCACGGCCATGAACAACCGCCGTGCCGGGCCATGAACAACCGCCGTGCCCGGCCATGAACAACCGCCGTGCCCGGCCATGAACAACCGCCGTGCCCGGCCAAGAACACAACCGCCATGGCCGGGACCGGCGGTTGTTCATGGCCGGGCACGGCGGTTGTTCATGGCCGTGCCCGGCCATGGCGGTTGTGTTCATGGCCGGGCACGGCGGTTGTTCATGGCCGGGCACGGCGGTTGTTCATGGCCGGGCACGGCGGTTGTTCATGGCCGGGCACGGCGGTTGTTCATGGCCGGGCACGGCGGTTGTTCATGGCCGGGCACGGCGGTTGTTCATGGCCGGGCACGGCGGTTGTTCATGGCCGGGCACGGCGGTTGTTCATGGCCGGGACCGGCGGTTGTTCATGGCCGTGCCCGGCCATGGCGGTTGTGTTCATGGCCGGGCACGGCGGTTGTTCATGGGCCGGCCGCTCCGGCCGGTGTACGGTGGATGATGCAAGGTGACTGTAAGGGGGGTCATGAACTGGCATGTCCATTGAGTACATCTGCAGGGTGTATAGGCCTGCACCTCCCCCGCTGTGTACGTGCCCCGCCATGGAGGCGCCAGTGATAGTACATTGTTGCAACTGAAGCATCCGTGCCTGAAGCTTGCACGTGCGGTTGCCGATGTGTGCCCGTCACGGTCCCTGCACATGCAGCCAATGGGAAGAGGGACGCAGGCCGCATTCTGCCTTTGGGAAGTAGCGGAAGTTGAGCACCGCCATGGCGGCGCCAAATATGTGATCTTGTCAGACGCTGCACCGTGATGTGTTGTGTGCAGTTGCGTCATGAGGGATGTGAGCGTGATTGTGAAAGGTCATATGTCATACAATATAGCATGTGTGTCCATACAATGGACATCGGTCGGCACACAATGGCCAACAGATGTGCATTCGTACGTGTTGACGTCGGGTTTGACCCTACAGACGTTGTTACATCTTCACAACTACACAGTACATCACGGCTGTGTGGCCAATTCATGCATCTGTTGTCGGTTTATTGTTGTGTCGAGGTGACTACAGTGGTGGTGGTACACATGCATTCCGTGTATGTGATTTATACGTTCTGTCACCATGCATGTCATTACCGTATGCACATCATCATTGGTGGTGGCATTTGTGCTTGATGACATGGCGTGTGTAAACTTATCGTTTGTGTGCATGCAGTTGCATGAGTGTCTGTGATGTGTCTACGATACATTAGGGTGACGACTGGAGTGATGTCAGTAAGGTACACATGTGATGGAGTTGTACACGTATGCGTCGTTTGTACGTTGACCTAAGTTACATCTCTCTCCCACACAGGAGGGCTCCAAATGTGCATCGCCCATACACTCAGCTGGAGGATATGGTAGACGAGGAGGTGATTCGGAAATTCAGGCTGGATCGACGTCGGTTGCTGGAGCTTGTGGCTCAATTGGCTCCTCTTCTGCAGCCACGTAGAACGTATCCTGGCTCGTTTACACCCACTGCAAAGGTCATGGCGGTACTACATTTCTTCGCTACTGGCACATTTCAGTATACAGTTGGAGGTGCCGGGGGTATGTCACAGGCAATGTTCAGCACGGTTCTTCGGGATGTGTTAACAGCTATGATGCTGTACAAGGATGAGTACATACATTTCCCACGTCCGGAAGAGTTGCCAGCTGTCAAAGCTGGTTTCTATGCACTGGGCCACATACCTCACGTTGTGGGCTCAATTGATGGCACGCACATCGCGCTCATTCCACCACGGGCACGCGAACAAGTGTTCAGGAATCGCAAACACTTTCATTCGCTGAACGTGCAGGTGGTGTGCCTGGCGAGCAACATCATCTCCCATGTGTGTGCAAGATTTCCTGGATCCGCACATGACGCCCACATCATGCGAACCAGCAATGTCCCACGACTCATGGCAAATCTGCCACCCGGTCAAGCGTGGCTTGTTGGTGAGTGTGCAGTGGGGACTCTTGTGATCTCTGTGTTGCATGGGGTACCCACCATATCTTGTTCTGATGTTTGTCTCTGTCATCCCCCTACATAGGCGACTCGGCTTACCCAAACCGGCCCTGGCTCCTCAGTCCCCTACGTAATCCGAGGACGGCGGGTGAAATGCGGTACAATGAGGCACATGGAAGGACACGGAGAGTCATCGAACGTACCTTTGGACTGCTGAAGTCTAGGTTTCGGTGCCTCGATAAGACCGGAGGGGCACTGCCTTACTCACCAGGAAAAGTATGCAAGATCGTGATTGCCTGCTGCATGCTCCACAACCTGGCAGTACGCAATGACATTGAACTGCTGTTGGACCCTGAAGACGAAGGAGTTCCTCGGCCTCCCATCCCACCCATGTCGACTGATGAGGATAGTGGTGAGGAGGAAGGTGTGGACCAGAGGCGCCAGCTCATTGATCGCTACTTCCCTTGAATGTGAGTATCTACCTCTAGTGGCGGTTGACAATGCCTCATGTATGTTTTCTGGTGTTGTGTGGATATGGGGTTATTCAGCTGGGTGTGGTTTGTGATGGTTGCACATGTGTGTCTTCATGTCTTTGGACATAGGAGTGTCCATGATGTGTGTGCTCCCATCCCATGCTTGTGTGATGGTTGTCGTTTGTGTAATGTTGCTGTGCATTGTGTTGTGATGTGTGTGAATCTCTTTACTGACGTGTGTTTGCTGTCTCTGGTTTTCTCTAGGTCACTCCCGCAGCGCCATGATCATGTGCGACTATGATCCCTGTACCTGTTTACGTCTGTATCTGATGGCAATCATGTGAATAAACATGGAGGCAAAACATCATTGTGTGAGTAAATGCAATTTATTGACAGGTTGTGCTTTTGTGCTGGTGAATATTTACAAGTAAGTGGGAGGGAGGGAGTTGGAGTTGTAGGTAATGGCAGATGAAATGTCCGTGCTGACACCACATTGGGGGGTGTCAGGCTAGTCCAGCAGACCAGTGGCAATGATTGTCTATGTGGGACAGGATGGTTTGCAGGGTGAATGTCTGGCACAGGCAGTGGCATTGTCAAGGTCGTCCCCTCTTGGAGCGTGTGCCTGGCGCTCCAACACTGCTCTCAGCAACTTCCTGACTCGGCCGCCCCCTCCGTCTCGGAGGTGGTACAGAGGCAGCTGGGAGGGCAGGTTGGTGATGGGCCACATCCGTCGCCAGGGGCTCAGGTGGTGGTGGCGGCGGTGGAGGCGGAGGCGGAGGTGACGGGGGAGGCGGAGGTGACGGTGGCGGTGGCGCTGACACACATGGTGGAGGGGGGGGGGGTTGTTCCGGGCAACCCATTCCCTCCACATCGTTGCCTGCTGGCCCATGATCACCAACATCTGGCCAAGGATGCCAGAGATCTCGCGCAGGCTGTTGGTGTTGTCCACTGAGTCCTCGTGAACACGATCAGCGTTTGCCTGGGACCGGTCGTATGAGGCCTGGCACCTGGCAAGAGCTTGTAGGGACTGTGCCACTGGCTCGGGTAGCTGTCCCTCCTCTGACCGGCGGTGTGTGGGTCGCCTGATTGGCAGTTGTCCCGTTGCCTGTGTTTGTGGCCCACTCACCCTGCTTGTGTGTGGGGCCGTTGGACCAGCGTTGCGCGCTGGGTCATGCTGGGTGGCACCGGCAGGAGTCGTGGTGCTCGTGGTAGTGGTGGTAGTGGTGGTACTGGTGGTACTGGTGGTACTGGTGGTGGTGGGGACTGTGCAGATCACAGAGACGGGTGCCGCGGGAGTCACACATGCGACGTTGGTCGGTCCCGGGAGTCCCTGTGAGCCAGATGGCCCTGGCTGCGTGCTTGGTCCCGCTCCATCCTCCGCCCCGGAGCTGCCTGTGTCGTCGTCGGCAGAGAGTCCTGTAGGTGTGGGAGGCGAGGCTGGCGGCCGGGTACTGCTTTCCCCAGTCAGTTGACGATCACCTGAGGGACAAGATCGAGCAGGTCAGTAATGTGGACAGTACATGGTTACATTGATTTGTAGACATTTCTGTTTCCTGTCGCACACACCCCACCCTCCACCACCACCGCCACCCTCCCCGTGCACATGGGGGCCTGTTGGGAGTTGTAGTTTGGGCCTCTCACACACCCCACCCTCCACCACCGCCACCCTCCCCGTGCACATGGGGGCCTGTTGGGAGTTGTAGTTTGGGCCTCTCACACACCCCACCCTCCACCACCGCCACCCTCCCCGTGCACATGGTGGCCTGTTGGGAGTTGTAGTTTGGGCCTCTCACACACCCCACCCTCCACCACCACCACCCTCCCCGTGCACATGGGGGCCTGTTGGGAGTTGTAGTTTGGGCCTCTCACACACCCCACCCTCCACCACCACCACCCTCCCCGTGCACATGGGGGCCTGTTGGGAGTTGTAGTTTGGGCCTCTCACACACCCCACCCTCCACCACCACCACCCTCCCCGTGCACATGGGGGCCTGTTGGGAGTTGTAGTTTGGGCCTCTCACACACCCCACCCTCCACCACCACCACCCTCCCCGTGCACATGGGGGCCTGTTGGGAGTTGTAGTTTGGGCCTCTCACACACCCCACCCTCCACCACCACCACCCTCCCCGTGAACATGGGGGCCTGTTGGGAGCCATGGACATGTTAGTGTGTTGGTGTCCAACGTGCATGGGTTGGGGCGTGGGGGATGTTTCTTCTCAGTTGTGTGAGCCTGACCATGTCGTGCTGATCGTGGTGCTTGGTTTGTACTCACCAGTCTCTTCTCCTTCGTCAAGGCCGTCTAGGCTCTCTGGGTGTAGTATCACCAGCACCTTCTCCTCCCAATCGGTGTAGGGTATGGGCTCCGGGGGTGTGCCACCGCCAGTAAGATTGGCTCTGGCGTGGTTTTTCGCTCGGATGCCCTTGACCCTGGTCTTAAGGTCATGCCACCGCCTCTGAATGTCGTGCTTGGTCCTCGGCACAGTCCCCGACGCATTCACACGAGTGACGATCCTGTCCCACATGTGGTTCTTTTGCGCCACGGTCGTCTGCTGGACTTGGGCCCCGAAGATGTTGGGCTCCACACGGATAATTTCATCTACCATTACCCGCAACTCTGTCTCCGTGAATTTGGGGTTTTTTTTGGGTGCCATGGTGTGTGGTGCTCAGTGTGTGAGTTGAGTGAGTTGGGAGGTGCAGGTGTGTGGTGTGTGATGTGTAGGATTTGTGTGGTGGGTGTTTGTGTGGTAGGGTGGTGGGTGGGTGTCTTCTATGGGATTTTATGTGAGTTCGCAGTGTCTCGAATGGCCCTCTTGCTGGCAGCAATGCTGTGGTGCAAGGGATTGTGGTTGTGTGGGGGTGTCTTTTTATAGTCGTGTCTCGATGGTTGTTGGCAGTCAGGTGGTAGGTGGGCGTGTTGACTTGTGTGCATTATTGGATAATTGGGACGTGTCATGGTGGCTTGTGCTGGGGGGGGGGGCCTTGTCAATGTTCGTATGTTTGCTTAGGACTTGCGGTGCACTTTCATACATTTGTTAGGCGCTAGGGATGTTGTGCGTGTTGGCCTTCCGCCCTGATGCTGTGGTTCTCGTTGCATTGTTTCCGCCGCGGACGTGGATGGCTGTGAGTTCCGTTGTACGGGCGGATTTATCCTAATTGCGGCCACGGAGTATTCTCAGGGATGGCGGTACATGTTTTATTTTCCGCGGTCATTTCCGTCCGCGGCAGTGGTTGTTCATTGGACTCCGTCCGCCGCGGACGGACTTGGTTGTGTTCCGTCCGCCGCGGACGGTGTTGGTTGTGTTCCGTCCGCCGCGGTCGGAGTTTCGTGACATGAATATCCTAATCCCAACCGCGGTTTCTCCGCGGCGCAGCCGGGAGTAAAATTTCCCCCACCATGGCGGACAGTACCCATTTCCGTCCGTCATCCTAATCGGCCCCTTAATGTGTTTAATTTTATTTTGTAAACTATCAAATCATATACATTTGCATTATACATAATTGGAATGTTTTAAATTCTTTAAAACATAGAAATTGTTCTAGACATGGCAAAACTTGTTTTTCAATAAATGTAAAATCAATGCTAGTTCTAAACTCAAAACATCTAAGATATTTATTCATGGCACATTTCCCCTTGACTAGTGCATATCCTTATATAAATGCATATCAATTTACTATACATTTTTGTAAGGTGTAATTCATGTGTGTTTCTAGTTATTGCTAACTAAATTAAAATAAAAACACCTGCATTAACACTATTTTGATATTTTAAAAGTGTTATTTGTTGGTGTCTATTATCATGAAGATTACTTGCACCAAAATTTCAGTGTCCATGAAAATATTGTTCTAATTAATAATTGCACTGTAGAGATATGTAATTTAAAAACACTTTTGTCTTTACTGTCTAAAACTTCAGTAAGATTTTGTATTGCACATTCTTATCATTAACATTGTTAATAATCAATGACGTGTAAACGAATAACAATGTCAGGAAAAGCTTAGTACAAACTTACATTGTTATTAATAAATGAGATACTTCTCTCAAATATTTTATTTTGAAAAAATCACAAAAGGGAGGAGAAAATGACTTATAGCCCGTGGAACTGTTGCTCATGACATGCCTCCTAAACAGACTTCCAAAGGATAACCTCCTCAGGAAATGGCATATAGTGGGCAAAGAGCAGGCTCTTCAAGGATATTTCTTGGGATGGGTGGGTTCAGGTTTGATAGGGGTTAGGGACAAGTATGATGTCAATTCAGGAGGAGGAGTATGGGTTGGAGGGTTGGAAGAGGATTGAGTTTGGGAGGTAGAGAGAGCTGGAGTGGGGGATGTTTATCTGTTTGTTTTGCAGTTGCATGTCGGTCTGGTGTATATTCTGTAGGTTTGGAGGTGTGTTTTCTGGCAGGTGTGTGGTGTCCAGGTGAATGTGTGCATTTGTGTTTGGTAGATGTTCTTGGGTGTAGGTGTGATTGTGTGTAAGTGTGTTGTTTTGGATGAGTGTGCTGTTGAGGTTGTTGGTGTGTTTGTGATGTGTGTGTGTGTATGTTTTGCACTTGCATATGGGTCTGGTGTATGTTGTGTATGTTTGGATGTGTGTGGTTTTGCTTGTGTCTGGTATTCAGGTGAGTATGTGCATTTGTGTTTTGTGTGTGTCGTTTTGGATGAGCGTGCTACAGAGGTGGTTGGCATGGCTGTGGTGCTTGTGGGTGTGCTGATGGTTGTAGGTATGATGGTGGTTGTGCTGCTTGCGGGTAAGGTGTAGGCCTGGGTGGAAAGCTCTTCTCAGCTTTCAGAGTTACAGATAAACTCCACACTTGGCAACAGAGTGGAGTTTTTTTCTTGATGCGCTCATAACATCTTTTAGTGCATACGGTGAGCACGATGAGACTTACCTTGGGCTCGTAAGTGCCCACAAGATTTTCTAGACACCCACAGGCTCCCATGAGATTTTGCGGCCACTAGCATGGCTTTGGAATGCGTCAGCAACTTCCGGCACTTCTTTTGTGTCAGAGGTGAGCGCGATTGAGTGCGATCAACTGCAGCTGCAACCTGGAGAAGATTCTTTCCTCAAGAAGCAGCTAAACCTCCTCAAAACGATAATTTGGAGTTAAAAAACGTCTCAAATGGACCATTCGTATTGGTTTTTTTGTGAGGAGTCCTTTTTTTAAAACTTTTTTTCCAACAGGAAAGAAAGGAAATGCCCCAGGGACTCCAACTTCCTGTTCCTGTTGAGCAGGCTACTCCTAGTGCTTTGTCCAACTCCTGGTCTCTTTTCATTTGGACTTGGAGCTGGAAGGATTGCTCTCTTTGTCTGCTACATATATACCATTGGATTTAAGGACTTTGCATATGAGATTATACAAGTAAGTTAAAAAACTGTTGTATAAGGGTGTTGGTTGTTTAAAATGTATTGTGGTGGGTGGCTTGCAGTTTCAGTAGGGGCCTAGGTATTTTATTACATGTCATTCTTCTTCTTTTATAAAGGAACATTTTGCATAGTTCAGTACATTTTCTCCATGTTTTGTAAGGCTTTTGCAATACTCATTTAATTTACCATGTGGTCCAGTCTGCCAATAGGCCCTCCAGCCAATAAGCCCAATACTAGTCATGGGTGCTTGAAACAATGTTTCTGTGGTGTCTGTTGAATTGAACCATCCTTTAGGCCATTGATGGCACTAGATTAAATTTAAAAAAGTGTTTTTTTTGGAGTACTTCATGTTTTTTTTTCTGTAAACAGGTTATAGGAGGGGTAATATATTTAGTGCCTTTGGAGGATGTGAGTTGTCATAAACATTTTTTAGTTCAGTCAGCTGCGGTCCGTGCAGGTAACGGCAGAGGGGCGGTGGGGCCGAGTGGGCGGGATTTCGAGGGACAATACTGAGGGACAATTAAATAACTAATACATTTCCCGACATCATCGTTCGTCGGAATTCCCCCCACCCGGACCCACCACCCCACCGCTGTTACGTGCACGGACCGTGGCTGAGCACAGTTAATTTTCATGTTTGGCATTGCTAAATTAAGGCAGTTTTCTCCTGTGTTACCATGCTCCTTAGTCTGGCCAGTAGTGTGTGAGTCTGTTTGTCATAGGCCACTATTTGTCTTTGTTCCCCACGCCATGTGGCCACATGCCATTTTGTATAGTCTGTGTCCATAGACCAGCATGTGTTATTTGGTTTTCATGTCCCCTGTTTGTTGTTTGACCATGTGGTCGGTGGCCATTTTTTGTTTGCAACCAGTGTGTTTTTGTCATAGGCCTGCATGTCTTCCTTGTTGTGGCCATGCGTCCTTGCTGGTTGTTATTGTGACGATGTGGCTGCTGGACATTTTTTGTAGCTATGTCTCTGCTTGTTGTTTGACCATGTGGTCATTTTGTGCAAGCATCATTTGTTAAAGCCATTTTTTTTTGCATGCAGATGCTTAACGCCTTAAGGTGGTATGGAGGTCCAGAGGCCTCAATATGCTTGGTGGAACCTCCGTGAATCTGCCAAGCATATCACAAGTTTTCTCTCTGCCGGAGCTTTTATGGCAGTTCCACGGCCATGAAAACCCCAGCAGAGATGCCCCCTGTGCCTCCACCACATATGGGTGCACACAGGGCCATAACATGTACCCCTCCTGTGTGCTTGCACATAGATTCCTGCATGGCATGAACTTTCGTGCCCATGCCATGCAGAAACCCTGTTGCGCTGTCCCACGGCGGTACCTTTCTCAAAGGCACAGCCGCCTTTGAAAGAGGCACCACCGCGGGACAGCCACGTCGTTTGCACACCAGACAACTTAAATGTTATAATCTGGCAGGAGGGCAGCGCCAGTGCTCCACCAAAAGTCATACTTAGGCCCTAAATGTACTGTATGAACAGTGTTTTATATTATATACCTTTTTTTGCATTTTTCACCTGCACCACTCCTTGCCTCCCAAACCACAATGGGTTTCTCATGGTAGTCCCCTAGTACATCAGCAATAATGTTTTTTAATGTTTATTTTTTGATAATTTTTATTAAAGCTTTTTTTATTTAATTCTATTTTGTTTTTCATTTTTTTTAAGTTGTTAATTTTTTGTATTTGAATATATTTTTTATTACAATTAAAATTTCTTTTTACCTTTTTATTTAAATATTTGTATTTTCTTTTCTTTTTTTTTCTTTCTCGCAACACCCTTCATCAAGCCCATGTCTGCCATAATAATTTTTTTAGGATTATTTTATTGTCACCTGTACCTCTCTGAGTGCCACATGTCAACTTGATTCACATAAAGCAAGCAATTACATCTGTATGTTGTTGCGCTCTCTTATCCTTCCTGATTCATAAAAATGTATGTTGGTCTGGTTTTATGAACAGATACACTGTATTGTTATTAATTATTTACAACTTAACCCATTCTGTGCTGCCGTCGGCCATTGGCCGACGGCAGCACTACCTCCCCAGTGCTGCCGTCGGCCAATGGCCGACGCGGCCCCGCTCGTTTTTCGGAAGTGCCGCACTGCCGCGAAATCGTGGCAGCGTCAAACGGGTTAAGTAACCACCCTAAATGATATTGTTTGTTTGTACTACTAATTCAGCTGCAACAATACCATGTTTAGCTGATATTCTTCTTGCTTGTTATGTTATGTTATTTTAATTTGTTGCATGCTCGAATCACCCCCAGAGGGGTATCTAGACATGGGACATTGACGACAGCGTGCAAAGAAGGTATTCTTAAAATAAGTAGGTCTTTAGCGCTTTCCTGAAATGGGAGTGATTTTCACAGGCGTGTCGTTGCAATCGCAGTTTGTTCCAAAGGTGAGGAGCAAGGAAGGAGAATGAGCTGCAGACTGACCTGGCATTTCTGAACTTGGGGACTTTAAGCCAAACCTTGACACAAGATCTTAAAAGTCTCGAGGGTGTAAAGCAAATGTTTGGAGGCCAAATATGTGGGACCCTTGTCCATGCAGGGCGTTACGGGTTAAGCATCCAATTCTTGCAAATAATTCTGTTTCTCACCGTTAATCAATATAGGGACTGAAGAAGAGGGGCAGTTGCCGTGCCAGGGGATAGGTTACAGACCAGACATGCATTGATGTTCTGAACTACCTGAAGTTTGGAGAGCAGCTTCTCATTAATGAAGGCCAAGAGTGAGTAACGATAGTGCTTGGACAACTCTTTTTCTTGAGGAAAGGGGTAATAAGGGAAATACCCTTCTCAGCAACCGCAGCATAAAAAAGCAAGAACCTGTAATAGCTGAGGTTTCTTCTCTCATGGAGAGGGGTTGGTCCAGATGGACTCCAAGATTTTTTACCACTAAGTTAGGAGCTGGGGCTAAACCCAGGTCTGATGGCCACCAGTACGGTGACCAAAGAAGTTGGAATTGACCAAATAACATAATGTCAGTTTTAGCAAGATTTACCGAATCTCAATTACCGATTCCATAATAACGAATATTAAGAAATCAGTATTTTTTTACCGAATTTGTGCCTACATCTGAAATACCGATTCCTAAATACCAATTTGGTAAAATTCGGTATTTAGGAATCGGTATTTCCAAGTTACCTACATCTAGCCTTTACATGGCTGCGAACCAGAGGGCTTAACATTGGACAACATATGCATTTGAGGAGAACCATAAGAGGAGAACCGGATTTACCCTTAGCTATTTCCCTTACAGAGTCCTCAAAAGATGTAAGGTCAAAGACAGATAATATTGGTCCAGACTCTGATTTCAAAATCATTATAACTACGACAGGGACCCCCTCCTGCAAATTTAGAATATATAGGGGGTCATTAGGATGGCGGACGGAAGAGCTACCGCGGCCCTGGAGTACGCGGAAAATGCCTTTTCCGTGTCAGCCTGCCGCGGATACTCCGTCCGCCATATCAGGATAGGAAAACGTGTCAAATTTCCGTCCGCGACGGAAAAGCACGCACCGCCGCCCAACTACAGACGACCACGCGGCGGACGGAACACATCCGGAGGCTCCGCCGTACTTATTGACGTCTAAGACCGTCCCCCAAATCAAGATGGTGGAAAATACACATAAAACCGCTGCGGAAAAACAACCTGTCTGAACACGGCGGATTCCCCACAGCGAAGAAAAGATACATAGCAGAGAGACACACCACAAGCTGCTCGCCACCATGGACCCAGCGCTACACGCTTTCCCGATGCTCTTCGCGATCCACCACGTCCTAGTCTTGGCCCACCATGGACGCCGACGCAGGTAAGGCACAAACCATTGGCTACATGGAGGGGAATACCTGCAAGGGTCGTGACGTAGGGAGGGGGAGTGTCATGTTACCGAAACCACTGATGAGAAGCAAATAGAAATACACATTTGTAGTACGCAAACATGAATGACAACGACAAACCACGAGACATGATAGACTACCTTTATTGCACATAATAGGGGTATAATCACAGTGTATGCGTGAGCATGGGCAAAGTGGGCACCAGAGCATGAACATCACAGGCAGCACATCAGAGGGCAGAATGCAGTATCAGCACATCAACAGGGCATTGTGGAGTACAGAGCAGGTACATCAGAGTCAGCACATCAGAGGGCAGAATGCAGTATCAGAACAGCAACAGGGCATTGTGGAGTACAGAGCAGGTACATCAGAGTCAGCACATCAGAGGGCAGAATGCAGTATCAGAACAGCAACAGGGCATTGTGGAGTACAGAGCAGGTACATCAGAGTCAGCACGTGAGAGGGCAGAATGCAGTATCAGAACATCAACAGGGCATTGTGGAGTACAGAGCAGGTACATCAGAGTCAGCACATCAGAGGGCAGAATGCAGTATCAGAACAGCAACAGGGCATTGTGGAGTACAGAGCAGGTACATCAGAGTCAGCACATCAGAGGGCAGAATGCAGTATCAGAACATCAACAGGGCATTGTGGAGTACAGAGCAGGTACATCAGAGTCAGCACATCAGAGGGCAGAATGCAGTATCAGAACAGCAACAGGCCATTGTGCATAACAGAGCAGGTCCATCAGAGGCATCACGTGAGAGGGGCTAAGTGCATCAACAGTCCATAGCACTGAACATGTCAATCAGAGGCAGCACGTGAGAGGGGCCCAGTGCATCAACAGTCCATAGCACTGAACATGTCCATCAGAGGCAGCACGTGAGAGGGGCCAAGCGCATCAACAGTCCATAGCACTGAACATGTCCATCAGAGGCAGCACGTGAAAGGGGCCAAGTGCATCAACAGTCCATAGCACTGAACATGTCCATCAGAGGCAGCACGTGAGAGGGGCCAAGTGCATCAACAGTCCATAGCACTGAACATGTCCATCAGAGGCAGCACATCAGAGGGCAGAATGCAGTATCAGAACAGCAACAGGGCATTGTGGAGTACAGAGCAGGTACATCAGAGTCAGCACGTGAGAGGGCAGAATGCAGTATCAGAACAGCAACAGGGCATTGTGCATAACAGAGCAGGTACATCAGAGTCAGCACGTGAGAGGGCAGAATGCAGTATCAGAACATCAACAGGGCATTGTGGAGTACAGAGCAGGTACATCAGAGTCAGCACATCAGAGGGCAGAATGCAGTATCAGAACAGCAACAGGGCATTGTGCATAACAGAGCAGGTACATCAGAGGCAGCACATGAGAGGGCAGAATGCAGTATCAGAACATCAACAGGGCATTGTGGAGTACAGAGCAGGTACATCAGAGTCAGCACATCAGAGGGCAGAATGCAGTATCAGAACAGCAACAGGGCATTGTGCATAACAGAGCAGGTACATCAGAGGCAGCACAACTACGTGTCCCAACCAACCCGTCCCAGGGACCACAACAGTGCAAGGCAGTTCTCAATGGACAATGGACACACCATGTGAAATAACATGTGAGTGAAGTGATCAGCACCTCACATCACAGAATCAGGTGGACTGCGTGAACTACCTGCCTCGGACACACTGCCAGCACCAGCAACAGGAGTGTGAGACACAGCCACAGCCCGAGTGACAGACACATGGGCCACAGACCCAGACACACTGCCAGCACCAGAAACAGGAATGTGAGACACAGCCACAGCCCGAGTGACAGACACATGGGCCACGGACCCAGACACACTGCCAGCACCAGCAACAGAAGTGTGAGACACAGCCACAGCCCGAGTGACAGACACATGGGCCACAGACCCAGACACACTGCCAGCACCAGCAACAGGAATGTGAGACACAGCCACAGATGTAGTCACTGACACGTGAGCCACTGACCCAGACAGACTGCCAGCACCAGAGCCAGGAGTGTGCAACACAGCCACAGATCTACTCACTGACACGTGAGCCATAGACCCAGATACACTGCCATGACCTGCAACAGGAGAGGGCACAACTGAGACTGTGCTACTACATGATGCATGACAGCAAACAACAGACACAGTGGCACTATCTGATACATGAGAGTCAACTGCACCTGCGCCACTGGGACCACTGAAATGATGAGCCACAGGGCTGTATGGGCCAGGAGGCAGGGTGGCCCTGGGAGCTGGGGATAGCTGTAAGCATGGGCGTAAAATCCGTTCCGCTCGCGGATTTTCGGTAAATTCGCAATCCGCGAACTCTCGCGAACTTACCGAAAATTCGTAAATCCGTGCGAAGCGGATTTTTTTGCTTGGTCGCACTTGCCAACTAGCATACTATACAATTTCGCGGGAGTAAACACTTGCGAAAACGTAGATGCGGCGGGCAGCGACAATCTCGCAATTGCGAGATTACAAAATTTGCAATTTCGCACAAGAAATCCACCAGCAGGCAGCATAAACCTTGAAAATTATGATTTTTATCACAATAACTCCTCAGGTTGACATTTGCCTGCACTTTTTTTTTCCAAGGAGTCCATTTTGGGGGGGGGGGGGGGAGGAAGGAAGTGACCCACAGTCTCCAACTTCCTGTTCCTGTCCAGCAGGCTCCTCTCAGTGCTTTCTTCATGTGCTGGTCACTTTGATTTGGATCTTGACCTGGAAGCACTCAGCAAGTGCAAAAGTTCAATCTTATCATTAGTAACCATTCCCTGTAGTGCCTGGAAGGATTACTTTTTGTGGATGCTGCTGGATATTTGGATTTTTGCAAAACTGAAAGCACTCAGCAGGTGCAAAAGTTCAATCTTATCATTAGTAACCATTCCCTGTAGTGCTTCCTGAGGGGCCCCTTCAGAGTTCAGTTGCCTACTTGCAACTATTCTATGACCCTGCTCTGACCCTCACAGCAGGCTCAGAAAAAGCAATTACAGATAAGGAAGCAGGTTCCAGCCAGGAAGTTCAAATTCAGAAACACATTAATCAGCCCCTAATTCATTTATGTCAGTTGAGGCAGGGCAGGTGTGCTTTTCCACCCATAATCTACAGTGATGAACTAGAGGGTGGCATGGGTGAGCCAGAGGGTGGCATGGGTGAGCCAGAGGGTGGCAGTGGTGAAACAGAGGGTGGCAGTGGTGAAACAGAGGGTGCTGTGATGAACCAGATGTAGAAACAACATGTTCGCGACCGTTGCTACCCGAAAAGTAAGTTCGCGTTTGCGAACTGGTATAAAATCCTCGCGAACTGGCAGAAATCCTTGCGAACACAAAAAAAATAAAAAATCCGCAAATTCGCGAGAGTTCGCGGATTTTGCGGATTGTGAATCCGTAAATACGCAATTTCGCGGATTGCCAATTCGCAAAATCCGCCCATGCTTAGATAGCTGACCTTGAGTGACATCGGGGTGGGCAGGTGTCAATGGTGTGTGTCTGCGTTTCTTAGGGATTGTGAGTGCACCCTGGACAGGACAGGACTGGCAAGTGGTGGTGACTCTAAACAAACATCACCCACCATAGGTGGAGCATCTGCAGCCGGGGTTCGGGTTTCTGGGGACGTGCTGGAGCCTGCTTGTCGTTTGCTGTGTGCCTGCCGCCTGGACTCAGAATCATGTGTAATGGGGGATGCAACAACAGGGGACTCCCTCCTCTGCTTCTGACTGGCCTGGATGGGAGTGAAGGTATGGGGGGACTCCGCCGCGGAGACATCTGTTTGGCGTTCAGTCGAAAACATCAGCCGCAGTGCAGCCAGGGGTGAAGTATGCCTGTCCTTGATTGCGCCATTGTCCATGGAATTTATTTATTTATTTATTTATTATGCAATTTGTATCGCGCAAACTAAACCCGAAGGTGTCAAGGCGCCTATCAAAAAGATCAAAATTGCAAAGCACCATTACAGGTATGCACGTACAAAGAGATGTGTCTTTAAGGCAGATCTAAAAGCTTGAAGAGTAGGAAGAGACCTTACTTCAAGAGGAAGAGCATTCCACCATTTGGGAGCCAGATTGGAAAAGGCTTTCCCCCCCATCTGGCCTTCCTAATACGAGGAACAGAAAGAAGCAGTCTGTTGGAGGAACGGAGATTCCTGCCCGGGTTATAGGATGACAGAATAGATCTGATACCCGTGTGGCTAGCTTTAGCCAAAGCCTTATAGACCATACACAGGATCTTAAAACAGATACGGTCCGCAACAGGAAGCCAATGAAGCTGCTTCCGGGCAGAGGTGGCAGAGGCATGCCGGGGTAGATCAAGAACAAACCTGACTGCTGCATTCTGGACCACCTGCAAGCGCTGCAGCTGACTTTTGTTCAGTCCTGCATACAGCGCATTGCAGTAGTCCAGACGAGAGCCTAGTAATGCCACGGCAAGTTGTTTTCTTGCCTGCAAGGAGAGGTAGTGCCTGATTTTCCTAAGTATATGGATAATACCCCAGCAGGTCGATACAGTCCTGTTGACCTGTTGGCACATACTAAGGGTAGGATCAATCATGACCCCTAGATTTTTAGCCGAAGAGGCAAGATCAGGACACACACCCAGTGTGTCTGGCCACCACTCAGCTGACCAGATCTCCTCCTTTCCTCCGAACACCATCACCTCAGTCTTCTCCCCATTCAGTTTCAATGAGTTGTAAATCATCCATTGGCCGACTGCCTCCATACAAGATCTAAAATTGGCGGCAGTCGACGTAACTGAATGGGAGAGAGAGACGAGGATCTGGGTGTCATCCGCATAAGAGACTACCTCCATCCCATAAGATTTAATAAGTCTGGCAAGGGGGGTCACATAGATATTGAAAAGGGTAGGACTAAGCGCTGACCCTTGGGGGACCCCACATTGCACAGACAGGGATGGAGATAGAAACTGACCCAGCATCACTCTTTGCTCTCTATAATCAAGAAAAGAGGAAAGGAGCCCCAGGGCTGCCCCCCGAACCCTGATCTTCCTCAGTCGAGATGTAACTACCGAGGGAGAAAGGGTATCGAAGGCAGCCGTAAGGTCCAAGAGGATCAGGAGGGAGGTCTGGCCCTCATCAACCCGTGTGCGGATGTTATCAAGCACTATGGTGAGGGCAGACTCGGTGCTATGATCCCTCCTGAATCCGTGCTGGGATAGATCCAGACAGCCCGAGCTCTCCACGAAGGCAGCCAGATGTTGATTTAAATGGGCTTCTAACATCTTCGCGGGAGCCGGTAGCAGTGAGATGGGGCGAAAATTTTTTAATACCCCAGGATCAAGGGAAGGCTTCTTGAGCAGTGGTTTAACCACAGCCTTTTTCCACTGCTGAGGAAAAATACCCTCCTTCATCGCCCTATTCATGATGTCAGCCAGAGGGGGAAGGAGGGATTCCTTACACTGCTTAAGGATCTTTAGTGGGCAGACGTCCAGCGGAGAGCCAGATTTGGTTTTATTAATAAGGATCTCAAGATCCTGGTAAGATAGAGGAGGAAAAGATTCCGGACCCCCGAGCTCAGATAATTCAACAGAAACAGAGGCCAAGGCAGCGGGCACCGGAGGCTCAGCGGTAAAAGATCTTTGTAACTCCAATGCAAGATAAATGTCCGTTATTTTGGACTAAAAGAAGGCTGCTATCTGGTTGCAGAGCACCTGAGAAGCAACAACAGGATCTGGGATCTGGAGAGAAGTAAGAGATTCGACAATCCTGAAAAGCTCTCCAGGAGATGAGAGAGAGGATGTGAGGACCATAAAGTATTCTTGCTTGGTCTTAATCACTTCCAGCTTATATCTCTTTAACAGGATCTTGTGGGCTTCTCTATCCTTTTGGTCCCAGCTAGTATGCCATAGGCGCTCCTGTCTCCTTACCTCTTGTCTAAGAAGTCTAAGTTGTTCTGAGAACCAGGGAGCTGAAGGTCTTTTCCTGGCTGAATAGCAGAACCTAGCCGGGGCCAGTTCATCTAAGGCCTCCACAATAGTTTTTTCATAATGCGAGACCGCAGAGGGAACATCCATCCCCTGAGTAGTGGACAGACTAGACGTCCACAAATGGAAGGAGTTTTCCCTGATATTTTTATAGTTCCTTCGTACTTCCATTGTACTTGGGACCTTTCTAATAATGTCCTGGGCCGGATAGGTCAGATTAAAAGGAACCGCTAGGTGGTCCGACCATGATAGATGGAAAGGGTCGGTTACAGCCAACCTCTGGTCGTTAGAGAAAATTCCATCGAGCGTGTGCCCCGCTCGGTGGGTGGGTCCTTCCACCAGTTGGGTGAGTCCACAGGCGGACAGAGCTTCCAACAGGGAACTAGTGTCATGGGCCTCCAACCTCTCTAGGTGAAAATTAAAATCACCCAAGATAGTGAGATTTTGGCGGCCAAAGTAAGGTTCCAAAACCTGAAGCCGCTTCAGCCCAAAATCAATTCTAGGGCCGGGGGGGCGATAGAGCAGGATCCCATTAAACGCAGGATTAGCAGAATCAGACAGGGAAAAATAGAGAGCTTGAAACGTGTCCCTGGGATCTGAGACAGGAATAGTGTAGCATTGGAACCTGTCTTTATACAGAATAGCCAACCCACCACCAACGCGACCCATTCTGTCCTGCCGTACTAAGCAATAACAATCAGGGACCGCTTCAACTAAATCTGGTCCTGAGGAGTCTTTGGCCCATGTTTCAGTAATGAAAACCCAGGAGGGTTCCCTTTCCAATATGAACTCCTTAAAGACCAAATTATTTTTAATAAGTGAGCGAGCATTGATTAAAAAACAGTGTTCGCTCAGCGCACTACAACCAGGACAAGACTCCAGAGGGGAGGGGAGGCAAGAAAGATTAAAGCCACCCGACTCAGCCTGAAAGCAGCCACACCCAATAGGAAGCGAGAAGTCTTCAGGAGTGCTCCTATGGAAACAAGGTGCTAGAGGAGGTTTAAGGCGTAGTACATCTTGCAGTGAGTATTTCAATGATTGATGACCTCCCTTATCCTGACCTGTAGTCCAGCCATCCAGCCCGTCCTCAGCGCGGACAGGCGCAGACGGGCTGGACTCTGGCGTGACTCCGGCGTGGCTGCGGCGAACACGCTGCGCGCACACGCTGCGCGTCATTATGACTAGTTGAAATAGAGCTCTAAACAGTCCTCCTGACTGCTAGAGCGCGGGAGAGTCCAGCGTTTAGCTACACCCACCCAAGATGGCGCTCACGAAATCCGTAGCGCGAGGGACCGGCCCGCCAAAGTAGCGGTGAGGAACCAATTATATGCAGAAATGCGGTCGGGGTATTTAAAAGCAGGGGAAAACAGTCAAAACTAAATTAAAAGTAAAGACAAAACGGGATATTTAAAACGGGAGATTCCTACTCCAGAGCCTAGCTGTAATAGTGCTAGCAGACAAGGAGAGCCTACCTCCTGTCCTACTTAAATACCAATCCCAGCAACAGTCTCTAAACAGTCCTCCTGACTGCTAGAGCGCGGGAGAGTCCAGCGTTTAGCTACACCCACCCAAGATGGCGCTCACGAAATCCGGAGCGCGAGGGACCGGCCCGCCAAAGTAGCAGTGAGGAACCAATTATATGCAGAAATGCGGTCGGGGTATTTAAAAGCAGGGGAAAACAGTCAAAACTAAATTAAAAGTAAAGACAAAACGGGATATTAAAGACGGGAGATTCCTACTCCAGAGCCTAGCTGTAATAGTGCTAGCAGACCATGGTAGAAGCCTTGTCCGTAGGATGTGCCTTATCCGTAGGTGGAGTGTTGTCTCTGGATTTTGCCTGTGCCCTGGTCGGCGCCCTGTTCCTGCCAGCAGACTTGTCGTCTGTGGTGTACCTGTCTCCAGTAGACACCTGCTCTCTGTGTGTGTCCCTGGCCTTGGGAGATGGACCTTGCTCTGTTGTGGGCCTGTCCTTGGGAGTCTCCCTGCTCTTAGGAGGTGCCTTTGTCTTTCGACTGTCCTTGTCCCTGTCCTTGGGAGTGTCCCTTTCCTCTGTTGTGGGCCTGCCCTTGGGACTCTCCCTGCTATTAGGAGGTGCCTTTGTCTTCTGACTGTCCCTGTCCCTGTCCTTGGGAGTGTCCCTTTCCTCTGTTGTGGGCCTGCCCTTGGGAGTCTCCCTGCTCTTAGGAGGTGCCTTTGTCTTTTGACTGTCCCTGTCCCTGTCCCTGTCCTTGGGAGTGGCCCTTTCCTCTGTTGTGGGCCTGCCCTTGGGACTCTCCCTGCTCTTAGGAGGTGCCTTTGTCTTTTGACTGTCCCTGTCCCTGTCCTTGGGAGTGGCCCTTTCCTCTGTTGTTGGCCTGCCCTTGGGAGTCTCCCTGCTCTTAGGAGGTGCCTTTGTCTTTTGACTGTCCTTGTCCGTGTCCTTGGGAGTGGCCCTTTCCTCAGTTGTGGGCCTGCCCTTGGGAGTCTCCCTGCTCTTAGGAGGTGCCTTTGTCTTTTGACTGTCCTTGTCCATGTCCTTGGGAGTGGCCCTTTCCTCTGTTGTGGGCCTGCCCTTGGGACTTTCCCTGCTCTTTTGAGGTGCCTTTGTCTTTTGAGTGGCCTTGTCCAAGGGACTGTCCATGGACTTGTGAGTATCCCTTGCCTTGGGAGTACCTTTTGTGTTGAATGCCTGTGTAGTTTCTGAAGGCATGTCTCCCAACAACACTTGTGGGTCGTGTGTGTGTACTCCAGTGTATCTGACGTTGTCTTCGTGAACAGATTTTGCTGACCTAGGGGATGGGGTCTGTGCCCTGCGTGCCCTGACGTGCTGTCTGACGCTGCTTCTAGTGCAATAACCTGTATTTGAGTCCTGCTCAGAATAATCACTACCCCCTGAGACATCCAGTGGTGTAGATGGGGAAACAGAAGTAGCACCCTGTCCATGTGACTGTACTATTGCAGACAACACACTGCTTGCCAATGACTGCACTGTCCTGTGTAGACCAGCAAGATCACCATGCATCCCTTCCATGAATGCCACCACCTGCCCCAACTTCCTATCATGGTCTTGGAAAGCATTTGTCATATTGGTCTGCCCCACACACAGCTGTCGCAGCAGATCAATGGCCTCAGCACACAGTGCATTTTGGCTCACCGTGGCAGGGGCAGCAGTGCCTGCACTGAACGCCACTCTGCTACCCCTACTCCTGCGGGCACGAACAGTACATGGTGCAGTTGGCGGAAGTGTGGGCCCTGTGTGCTGTGTTCCGACAGAAGGTGATGATTTCCCACTCCCAGTCTGTGACAACAGTGCTGGCTCACCAAGATTTTCAGAAGATGAGGACGATGGTGTCTCCACATGCGAGTCCTCAGGGACGGTCCTGTCCCCCTCTCCGGCGCTGCCCTCCTCTGTGTCAGTCTGCGTGTGTGCGAAGTCTGACCCAGACTCATTTCCTCAACTAATCTCCTCCGTCTGTGGCTGAGTGTCCTCTGTCATAGCTGAAATGCACATAAAAGAGGTGTAAGTCATGGGCACACTCACGTACAGAAGGACAAGGATTCCCAAATGCCATAGCTGACAAAGTTCTTGTAGCCCCCATACTGCACGCGGCCCACCTCTACCAGTCATCCTCACATTACATAAGCGTTGGTGGCCGTGACACATGTACAGCATGCGGACAGGGCAGGAGCACGTACATCTGCAAACATTTCTTGCCATGGGGCCACGGACCACTAGGGCATGTGCTTCAACACTCAACTACTAAGCAAGTGACGTGTCAACATGGCGGACCTGGATGTCAAATAACACCCACCCAATGTGACCAACATGGCATCACAGAGATACATACGCACCACGGAACTCAATACAGTGTCTGTGCACCAATACATGCATTGCACTCACAAGTTTCCTACACAGACAGTATGCTCACCGCTAGTTTGCTGTTGATCGACACTCAGACGTTCGGACAGGTCAGGATGCGTCACTGCAATGATACGGTGCATGAGAGGGGTCATGGAGCGTCGGGCCAGACGTGGTGTCCTTGGAATCATCCCCAGGGTCACTTCCACTACATTCTTGCTCAGCCTGGAAATGTCGTCCCAGCGTTTGTGGCAGTGTGTATGTCGTCTGTTGCACACCCCCAATGCCCGTACTTCACGTGCAATGCTCCTCCACACGTCCTTGCGAAGGTGCAGCTTGACCTACCATGATGGGAGACAAAAGGTTGTTAGTCAGTGGACAGTTGGCCTGTCACACAGATAGGGGCAACACGTATCTGTCATCCGCCATGCACAATCCGGAAAATATGTCGAGCCCACACTACACAGCTAAGATTGCAGTAGGCAGGATTATTTGGCCCCCTCATGCACACCAACATGTCCCACACTGCACTTACCACCTGTCCGGGTGCGCCGTAGAGGCGTCCATAGTTGCGGAGCACACCGTCCACGAGGACATCAAGCTCCGCGGCGGTGAAGGGACGAGACCGGATCTCTTTGCCTCTCGACATGGCAAGATCACAGAGTATGGCACTAGAGCAGCAGTCGGTGGTCAGCTCAGCAGCAGCAGCAGGTCGAGGTGATGGTCACAGGCAGCAGTCGGTGGTCATCTCAGCAGCAGCAGCAGGTCGAGGTGATGGTCACAGGCAGCAGTCGGTGGTCAGCTCAGCAGCAGCAGCAGGTCAAGGTGATGGTCACAGGCAGCAGTCGGTGGTCAGCTCAGCAGCAGCAGCAGGTCGAGGTGATGGTCACAGGCAGCAGTCGGTGGTCAGCTCAGCAGCAGCAGCAGGTCGAGGTGATGGTCACAGGCAGCAGTCGGTGGTCAGCTCAGCAGCAGCAGCAGGTCGGGGTGAACAGGCAGCACTGGTCCCCAGGGTAGGATGTGTGCTTTTGGACAACACACATATATAGGGCCCTCAGCACGTGTCAGTGGCATACGTCGCCAGCAATTGGTCAGCCCTGGATGCGTGTTTGTGAAATGGGCCAATGACTGGCCCTGGTGTTGCGGTGCACTGCTTCCGCTACTTTCGATTGGGCATATGCGGCCAGCGGCCCTCTTGCCATTGGCTGCATGTGCACGGACCGTCACGGGCACACATCGGCAACCGCACGTGCAAGCTTCAGGCACGGATGCTTCAGTTGCAACAATGTTCTATCACTGGTGCCACCATGGCGGTGCACGTACTCAGCGGGGGAGGTGCAGGCCTATACACCCTTCAGATGTACTCAATGGACATGCCAGTTCATGTCCCCTCTTACAGTCACATTGCATCATCCACCGTACACCGGCCGGAGCGGCCGGGCCTAGGACGGCCGTGCCGGCCATGTCCACAACCGCCGTGCCAGGCCGGGCCTAGGGCGGCCGTGCCGGCCATGCCCACAACCGCCGTGCCAGGCCGGCACGGCGGTAGTGGGCATGGCCGGCACGGCGGTAGTGGGCATAGCCGGCACGGCCATCCTAGGCCCGGCCTGGCACGGCGGTTGTTGACATGGCCGGCACGGCGGTAGTGAGCATAGCCGGCACGGCCGTCCTAGGCCCGGCCTGGCACGGCGGTTGTGGACATGGCCGGCACGGCGGTAGTGGGCCCTGCCGCTCCGACCGGTGTACGGTGGATGATGCAATGTGACTGTAAGAGGGGACATGAACTGGCATGTCCATTGAGTACATCTAAAGGGTGTATAGGCCTGCACCTCCCCCGCTGAGTACGTGCACCGCATGGTGGCGCCAGTGATAGAACATTGTTGCAACTGAAGCATCCGTCCCTGAAGCCTGCACGTGCGGTTGCCGATGTGTGCCCGTGACGGTACGTGCACATGCAGCCAATGGGAAGAGGGACGCTGGCCGCGTATGGCCATTGGGAAGTAGCGGAAGCTGTGCACTGCCATGGCGGCGCCAATTATGTTATCTTGTCAGACGCTGCACCGTGATGTGTTGTCTGCAGTTGCGTCATGAGGGTTGTGAGCGTGATAGGGAATCTTCATATGTCATTCACTATTCCATGTGTGTCCATACTATGCCCATCGGTGGGCACACAATGGGCAACAGATGTGCATTTGGACGTGTTGACGTCGGGTGTGACCCTACAGACGTTATTACATCTTCACAACTACACAGTACATCACAGCTGTATGGCCAAATTATGAATCTGTTGTCAGTGTGTGGTTCTGGCGAGGTGACTACAATGGTGGTGATACACATGCATTCAGTGTATGTGTTTTGGACGTTGTGTCACCATGCATGTAATTACCGTATGCTCAACATTATTGGTGTTGGCATTGGTGCATGATGACATGGTGTGTGTGTATCATTATCGTTTGTGTGCATGCACTTGCATGTGTGTCTGTGATGTGGCTTCTAAACATTAGGGTAAAGACACACGTATTGTCAGTAATGTTCACATGTGACTACGTTGCGTTGTACGTGTTGACACACTTCCTGTTGCAAGTGGCTGCACTTTGTTAAAGGGCCACTCCGTATTGTATTAACTATCAGAGATGTCACACATATGACCATTCTCCCTAACATTTTTGTTCTTGCTAATGTTGGCTTACATGTGATGGAGTTGCACACGTATGCGTTGTTTGTAAGTTGACTCAAGTTACATCTCTCTCCCACACAGGAGGGCTCCAAATGTGCATCGGCCATACACTGTGCTGGAGGATATGGTTGACGAGGAGGTGATTAGGAAATTCCGGCTGGATCGACGTCGGTTGATGGAGCTTGTTGCCCAATTGTCTCCTAATCTGCAGCCACGTAGGACGTATCCTGGTTCTATTACACCCACAGCAAAGGTTATGGCGGCACTACATTTCTTTGCTACTGGCACCTTTCAGTACACAGTTGGATATGCCGGGGGGATGTCACAGTCCATGTTCAGCATGGTACTTCGGGATGTTTTGAGAGCTATGATGCTGTACAAGAATGACTACATCCATTTCCCACGGCCGGAAGAGTTGCCAGCAGTCAAAGCAGACTTCTATGCACTGGGCCACATACCACACGTTGTGGGTTCAATTGATGGCACACATATCGCTATCATTCCACCACGGGCACGTGAGCAGGTTTTTAGGAATCGCAAACACTTCCATTCGCTGAACGTGCAGGTGGTGTGCCTGGCAAACAACATCATCTCCCATGTGTGTGCAAGATTTCCTGGCTCCGCACATGACGCCCACATCATGCGGAGCAGCATTGTCCCCCAACTGATGGCAAATCTGCGAACCGGTCAAGCGTGGCTTGTTGGTGAGTGTGCAGTGGGGACTCTTGTGATCTCTGTGTGGCATGGGGTACCCACCATATCTTGTTGTGATGTTTGTGTCTGTCATCCCCCTACATAGGCGACTCGGCGTACCCAAACCGGCCCTGGCTCCTGAGTCCCATACGTAATCCAACAACTGCGGGTGAAATGCGCTACAATGATGCACATGGAAGGACACGGAGAGTGATTGAACGTACCTTTGGACTGCTAAAGTCTAGGTTTCGGTGCCTGGATAAGACCGGAGGGGCCCTGCCTTACTCACCAGGCAAAGTATGCAGGATCGTGATTGCCTGCTGCATGCTCCACAACCTGGCCGTGCGCGATGACATTGAACCGCTCTTGGACCCTGAAGACGAAGACGTTCCTCGGCCTACCATCCCACCCATGTCGACTGATGAGGATAGTGGTGAGGAGCAAGGTGTGGACCAGAGGCGCCAGCTCATTGATCGCTACTTCCCTTGAATGTGAGTAACTACCTCTTGTGCCAGTTGACAATGCCTTATGTATGTTTGCTGGTGTTGTGTGGATGTGGGGTGCATCAGCTGTGTGTTCTTGTTTGTGATGGTTGCATATGTGTGTCTTAATTTCTTTGGACATACAAGTATCCATGATGTGTGTCCTCTCATCCCATGCTTTTGTGATGAGTGTAGTTTGTGGAATGTTGCTGTGCAGTGTGTTGTGATGTGTGTGAATCTGTTTCCTGACTTGTGTTTGCTGTCTCTGATGTTCCCTAGGTCACTCCCGCAGCGCCATGATTATGTACGACTATCATCCCTGAACCTGTTTACGTCTGTTTCTGAAGGCAATCATGTGAATAAACATGGAGGCAAAACATCATTGAGTGTGTAAGTTAAATTTATTTACAGGTTGTGCATTTGTGATGGTGAATATTTACAAGTAAGTGGGGGGGAGGGAGTTGGAGTTGAAGGTAATGGCAGATGAAATGTCCGTGCTGACACCACATTGGGGGGTGTCAGGCTAGTCCAGCAGACCAGTGCCAATGATTGTCTATGTGGGATAGGATACTTTGCAGGGTGAATGTGTGGCTCAGGCAGTGACAAAGTCATTGGTGGCCCCTCTTGGAGCGTGTGGATGGCGCTCCAAGACTGCTCTCACCCACTTCCAGCCTCGGGCGGCCCCTCCGTCTTTGAGGTGGAAGTGAGTCAGCTGGGGGTGCAGGTTGTTCATGGGCCACATCCGTCGCCAGGGGCACAGGTGGTGGTGGTGGTGGCGGCGGCGGTGGAGGCGGAGGTGACAGTGGCGGTGGAGGTGGAGGTGACGGTGGCGGTGGCGCTACGACAATTGGTGGAGGGGACGTGGGGTTGTTCCGGCCAATCCATTCCCTCCACATTGTTGTCTGCTGGCCCATGATGTGCACTATCTGGCCAAAGTACCCCGAAATTTCCCGCAACATGTTCGTGTTGTCCACCGAGTCCTGGTGTGCACGATCTGCATGTTCCTGGGAACGGTCCTATGAAGCCTGGCACCTGGCTAGGGCTTCAAGGGACTCTGCCACAGGATGGGGTAGCTATCCTTCCTCTGTGCGGCGGAGTGTGGGTCGCCTGATTGCCTTTTGTGCCGTCGCCTCTCTCCGTTGTGGCCCACTCACCCTGCTCTGGTGTGAGGCCGATGGACCTGCGTCGTGCGCTGGGTTAGGCAGGGTGGCACAGGCAGGAGTGGTGGTACTGGTGGTACTGGTGGTACTGGTGGTGGTGGTGGTGGTGGTGGGGACTCTGCAGATCACTGAGGCAGGTGTCGCTGGAGTCACACATGCGACGGTTGTCGGGCCCGGGAGTCCCTGTGAGCCAGATGGCCCTGGCTGTCTGCTTGGGCCCGCTCCATCCTCCGCACCGGAGCTGCCTGTGTCATCGTCCCCAGAGAGTCCGGTATGTGTGGGAGGCAAGGCTTGCGGTCGGGTGCTGGTTTCCCCAGTCAGTTCACGATCACCTGAGGGACAAGATAGAGCTGGTCAGTAATGTGGACATTACATGTTCATATCGATTTGTACACATTTCTGTGTCCTGTCGCACACATCCCACACACCCCACCCACCACCACCACCGCCATCCCCGTGAACATGGGGGCCTGTTGGGAGTTGTAGTTGTGAGCTCTCACACACCCCACCCACCACCACCACCGCCATCCCGGTGAACATGGGGGCCTGTTGGGAGTTGTAGTTGTGAGCTCCCACACACCCCACCCACCACCACCGCCGCCATCCCCGTGAACATGGGGGCCTGTTGGGAGTTGTAGTTGTGAGCTCCCACACACCCCACCCACCACCACCGCCGCCATCCCCGTGAACATGGGGGCCTATTGGGAGTTGTAGTTGTGAGCTCTCACACACCCCACCCACCACCACCACCGCCATCCCCGTGCACATGGGGGCCTTTTGGGAGTTGTAGTTTTGAGCTCTCACACACCCCACACACCCCACCCTCCACCACCACCACCCTCCCCGTGAACATGGGGGCCTGTTGGGAGTTGTAGTTGTGAGCTCCCACACACCCCACCCACCACCACCACCGCCATCCCCGTGAACATGGGGGCCTGTTGGGAGTTGTAGTTGTGAGCTCTCACACACCCCACCCACCACCACCACCGCCATCCCCGTGCACATGGGGGCCTTTTGGGAGTTGTAGTTTTGAGCTCTCACACACCCCACACACCCCACCCTCCACCACCACCACCCTCCCCGTGAACATGGGGGCCTGTTGGGAGTTGTAGTTGTGAGCTCCCACACACCCCACACACCACCACCACCGCCATCCACGTGAACATGGGGGCCTGTTGGGAGTTGTAGTTGTGAGCTCTCACACACCCCACCCACCACCACCACCGCCATACCCGTGAACATGGGGGCCTGTTGGGAGTTGTAGTTGTGAGCTCCCACACACCCCACCCACCACCACCACCGCCATCCCCGTGAACATGGGGGCCTGTTGGGAGTTGTAGTTGTGAGCTCTCACACACCCCACCCACCACCACCACCGCCATCCCCGTGAACATGGGGGCCTTTTGGGAGTTGTAGTTTTGAGCTCTCACACACCCCACACACCCTACCCTCCACCACCCTCCACCCACCACCACCACCCTCCCCGTGAACATGGGGGCCTGTTGGTAGGCATGTACATATTGGTGAGTATGTGTCCGACGTGCATGGGTTGGGGCATAGGAGATGTGTCTTCTCAGTTTTGTGAGCCTGACCATGTTGTACTGATCGTGGTGCTTGGTTTGTACTTACCAGCCTCTTCTCCTTCATCAAGTCCGTCTAGGCTCTCTGGGTGAAGTATCACCAGCACCTTCTCCTCCCAATCGGTGTAGGGTATGGGCTCCGGGGGTGTTCCGCCGCCAGTATGATTGGCTCTTGCATACTTTTTGGCGCGGATGCCTTTGACCCTGGTCTTCAGGTCAGGCCACCGCCTCTGAATTTCGTGCTTCGTCCTTGGCACGGTCCCTGACGCATTCACCCGACTGACGATTCTGTCCCACATGTGATTCTTTTGGGCCACGGAGGTCTGCTGGACTTGGGCCCCGAAGATGTGGGGCTCAACACGGATGATTTCATCTACCATCACCTTCAACTCCGTCTCCGTGAATTTAGGTTTTTTTTTCGGTGCCATGGTGTGTGGTGCGCAGTGTGTGGGTTGAGTGGGTTGGGGGGTGCAGGTGTGTGGTGTGTGATGTGTAGGAATGGTGTGGTGGGTGTTTGTGTGGTGGGTGTGGTAGGGTGGTGGTTGTGTGTCTTCTATTTGAGTAAGCTGTATATCGATTAGGGCCTCTTGCTAGCAGCAATGCTGTGATGCAAAGGATTGTGGTAGTGTGTGGGTGTCATTTTATAGTCGTGTCTCAATGGTTGTTGCCAGTCAGGTGGTAGGTGGGCGTGTTGACTAGTGTGCATTATTGGGTACTTGGGGCGTGTCATGGTGGCTTGTGCTTGGTGTTGGTGTATCGGGGGGGGGCCTTGTCAATTTTCGTATGTTTGCTTAGTACTTGCGGTACACTTTCTGACATTTGTTTGACGTTAGGGATGTTGTGCTTGTTGGCCTTCTGCAGTGATGCACTGTTTATCGTTGCATTCTTTCCGCCGCGGACGTGGATGGCTGCGCGTCCCGTGGTACAGGCGGATTTATCCTAATTGCGGACACAGAGTATTCACAGGTATGGCGGTTAATGTGTCTTTTTCCGCGGTCAATCCCGTCCGCGGCGGTGGCTGTTCATTAGGCTCCATCCGCCGCGGACGGAGTTAGATGTGTTCCGTCCACCGCGGACGGTGTTTGTTATGATCCGTCCGCCGCGGTCGTAGTTTCGTGATATGAATATCCTAATCGCAACCGCGGATTCTCCGCGGCGCGGCCGGGAGTTTAATTTCCACGACCATGGCGGACATTACCCGTTTCCGTCCGCCATCCTAATCGACCCCATAGTCTGGATTATGTCATAGAAACATTCTGACAAATCATCACATAATCTGGTTTGGGGAGGCATATTATTTTCCGCAGCCTCGTGGGGATAAAAAGGAGAGAAGGAATATATAGTCAGGATTTTCTCATAGAAAACTTCTGATGTCATCACATAATGTGGTTTAGGGAGTCATTTTATTTTCCGTAGCCTCGTGGGGATAGGAAGGAGTGAAGGATTTTTTAGAGTTCATGTGGGGTATTTGATGCCAATGAAAATTGGGCTGAAACATACTTGCTTTGTGCTTTGTGTATTAATTTGAAAATAATTCTTATTGCAGTTTCATAGAACTTTTTTACATTATCATTGTAAGACTATTCCCATTTTCTCTCCAGTGTTTTACAGACACTTATTTCTTCCTTCAAAGGAGCCAAAAACCAAAGAGCAGTTGGTGTAGACCTTTTAAAAATGTGATTTTTAGAAGGGGCGATGCAATGTAAAGCCAGCTGTATGAGGAGAGCTGATTAGTTTCAAAGAAGTAGGCCAACTCTAGAATCTGAGATTCTATGCCAGGCTCTTGAAAATTAGTGTACAGCTTCATTAGGTCCTTGTTTCAAATTGATGTTGAAATAAAAACGCAATAAGAAATTATCTGACCAGATGAATTTAAATAAGATATTGAAAAAACATATTGCAAATACACACACAGTAGTTGAAAAACATAGATATCAATTTATGCAAGCTTTTCACCAATGAATAATACATGTGTTTATGCTGAGGTGAGCTGTGATAAGTGCAAAGGTGCTCATGCAGTGCAAAGGTTGGTGTATAAAATATAACCAAGAGAACATTAAACAGCATTCATATTCATTTTTATATGTAAGCCTGATCCAAGCACATAAGTCATTAGGGGCCAGATGTAGGTAGGGTTTTACCGGTCGGTAACGGCCGAATTCGGCCGTTACCGACCGGTAAAAGGAATTTGAGATGTAGGGGGCAGAATCGGTAATTTTACCGTTCTGTAAATTTACCGATCTGTAATTTTACAGAATCTGTAAATATACCGGTCGGTAAATTTACAGAACGGTAAATTTACAGATTCTGTAAAATCGATATGTAGGTGGGACTCTGATGAGTCCCACAAGGCCTAAGAAATCGGTATTTTACCATCAAATTCAATTTGATGGTGAAATACCGATTCAGGTGAGCATGCAAATGTGTGCATGCACACCTGTGCCATATGGCAGGCAGACCTGCCCTTAGGGCAGGTCTGCCTGCCATATGGCCCCCGAACCTTTTTTGGGGGTGCTAGAGGGTGTCAAAGTGACACCCCCTGCACCCTTGCCAAAAATCTGTATTTACCGATCGGTAAATACCGACCTGTAATGCCCCATTCATTCCTATGGGCTTCAAAGCCCATAGGAATGAATGGAGCATTACAGGTCGGTATTTACCGAATCGGTAAATACCGACTTTTAAAGAATCGGTAAATCCACATCTGGATTTACCTACATCTCGGTACATCTATTTTACCGACTCTTAAATACCGAATCGGTAAAATTCGGTATTTAAGTGTCGGTAAAATAGATTTACCTACATCTGGCCCTAGGTCTCTACAGTTGGGATATTTTCAATTAGTTTCCAACGATTATATCAGCCCAAAGTAAGTCCTCTAGATACAAGCAGATAACATGGAGTTGACGTTTCGACCCACTGAAAAGGTGTGTCAGATTAACATCATAAGGGGGCTCTGCATATTAAATAAACATTCATCAAATCTTTTGTGTAAACAAAACTACTCAGTCATGGTAAAACAATGAGGACTCACCAAGTTGTACAACAATATGCCTTAATAAAATTCTGAAAAGGGACCTCAATTACAGACCTAGAAGTAAAGTGAACCAATGGCGAATGTAAACAATGTGGGACTCACCAAGCCTAAGCTAAGGAATGCCAATGAATGAAAAGGTTCATGGAATACCCAATGCAGGCACATCTGAGCAAATCCTAAAATACAAAAACTTGCTTAAAACATCGGGTTGACTCAGAAAGGGAACACAATTAGCTGATGCAAGAGAAACTGCACTCACCCAAACGATTTGCATAATAATTTCAAAGTATTGTTAGAAAGTCTCAACCATCTGCAAACTAAAGGTAAGTGAAAGTGCATTGTCACAATTTTGAATACAAAAGGATTTTTGAGCTGAAGAGAAAGGCAGGCAAAAGTGGCCTCATAATTCGGTTACAATGGTTTAGTGGTCAGATCCTTGCGCTGTTGGTTTCTGAGAAGATAAAAGGACTGCCATATCTGGACACATATGTGCATGTTGAGAGCTGGAGGCAAAAGGTATCCTCACAAAATGGGCGACGCCAGTTGACATTCTAGGGCAAATGACTAGACAGATGCGGCATGTACACTTGATAAAAAGAGGCAGAGAGTGTGCTCTCATAGTGGCCAGCACCAGTGGGCTTACTCATATAAAGGCAATATGATACCAGCATAAACCGCTATGAGACTAGACTACAGGAGGATACCCATAAACCCAGTTGAAACTGTGGTGATTAGTATGTATAACAAACAATGTCTCAACAGGTAGTATTCAAAGACCGTTTGGGAGCGCATGCACAAAAGTTGCAAAAAGGAGGAGACCGGGACTCATTACTGGTTTTAGCAACAAATGCAATGAACAGTCTGCATTTAAACAGAGTAGAGAAAAATAATGACAGCACCATATTACATTGAATGTACATGTAACCTGTACAAACTTGTGCACATTTGTGCTTGTGAAAAACAAGGTGAACAGCGCAAGTGACAATTAAAAATAGTGAAAAACTGGAGCAGGAGAAACAGAGATGTCAATATATACAAAGAAATTAATTTGATTCGCAAAGAGGAGGTAGGTAGTTTTGATGAACCAAGAAAGTGGCACCCAAAATTGCACTGGTTGGCCTGGCGTTTTAACCTGTATTCAGGGCATCTTCAGAACCAGGTTACATATTAATGAGTACTGTCGGGCAATTCCAGTGTGGGACGATCTGCACGCTGGTCTGGGTGTGCTGAGGGCGAGTGTAGATACAGTGCCCGCAGAGGTGTCCTGCGGAAGGCAACCAATAAGTTCCAGTCAGGCAATCTCATGGAAGCAGGCAAATCCAGAGAGAGGGCACAAAATAATCAATATGTTGCCCTGATCACATGAGGGAAATCCAATTGTCATAGAAAGAGGGACCGGCGTCGAACAGAGGATGTCTGGTAGCACAAACTGGCAAAGCAGTCTGAGGGATCTGGATGAGCGGGGCAGAGGTCAGTCGGTATAGCCATGGTCCTCCAGGTCCACAGCTGCTAAAGCTTGAGTACTTGAGTACTACCTGTTGAGCCGTTGTTTGTTATAATACAAAACGTGAGGCACCAGAAGGAGAATCAAGTCAAAAATTAGAGAGTGTTCCAAAGACTACATCTAGTATGAAAACGTAAAGAAATAGACATAACTTGGATGAAAAAGAAGTATATACATAGAAAATGCAACTCACTAAGGCATTTACCATTAAAAGGCACTGTAACACAATCATATTTATAGCATGGGGGACAGGTACAACTTAAAATAAGAAAATACACAAATATTCCCCAACAAACTGCCTTAGAGCTTATCAGGAAGGAACTTGGCTCCAGAAATCTCCCCACAAAGGTGACTACTGATTTTTTGTGCAACTATTGGATTATGCTTTGAGTAAGAACTTTCCATCTTTTAGAATGACTATTACCTTCAGTGTAAAGGTGCCTCAATGGTGGCTGAGTTCGCACCTAATCTGGTGAACATTTTTATGGAAAAATATGGATATTCCTTTACATATCCAGGCTCCAGCCCCCTAAGAGACAACATCACACGGTGGAAATGATACCTAGACGGCATCCTGATGGTATTGGCAGGGGATGTAATCAGGCTTAATTTATTTTTGGACTGAGTCAACAAGCGGTCCACAGACATTCAATTTACCATGTGGCATAGTGATAGGGAGAGTAACATCTTTATGTTATCATCAAAAGATCTGAAGGAGAATTATACACCACCCTCTTCTGCAAACCTGCAGGGCCTAATACCCTCTTGTGGCACTCCAAGTAAGCACCCAAGGAGCCTCTGAGATAACCTCACATATGGTCAATTCTTAAGGATCAGGTGTAACTGTTTCCTCAGGTTGATTATTTTTCAGAATCTGAAACACTGATCACATGGCTGCTTTAACGTGGATACCCCAGGGGTCTATTGAAAAGAGCTAGAAAGAGAGCCTGGAATTTATCCAGAAAATACTTGCTGGAGACCAAACCTAGCAATAGCACCAGCATTGACAGACTTACATGTGTTACCATCGTCTGTTCACGCAGTCATAAAATAAAGAAGGTTATAAACAAGCATTGGGGTCTGATCAGGGATGGAATTGACATTAATGACAAATCCTTATTTGCAGTAAAAAGAGAGAAAAATAAAGGGTCCATGTTGTCAGGGCCCTGTCACCATCACGTGTGTATGCCAATTTGTGTGACCATTAGAGTTTACCACTGATTCATGGTCATTATAAATGTGGAGATCATAACACCTGTAAACTCACCCTAGAACTTAAAAATTTCAAATATGGTATGACGAAGTTCACACTTCAAAACTTCATGAACTGTAATAGTCAGATGTGATATAAATTATTAAATGTCTGTGTGATTTGGATTATGTGGGTAAAAAAAACCAGAAAGTCAAATCTAGGATCTTGCAGCACTGTATCTGCATCAGATGCGATACTCAGGGTGCTCCGTTGGTTGATGATTTTTGCAATTCCAACCATTAGGTTGAGGAGCTCAAGTGGTTTGTACTCAAAAAGCTTGCCAAGAATCCCAGAGGTATGTATTGCTGCAACAGTCAACCTGAGAGAATGTAAATGGATGCGTCTTTTGAATACTGTACATTAGGGCCTCAATGAATTTGAGAAAAACAAACAACATGTAGCATTTTTTAATAGTGGACAGGGCTGTACAATTGTGTCCTTTGGCTCTGTTTTTCAGTAACTGTTTCCCACACACACCCCATTTCTCCATAGGAGCCTGTGTTACATCCGGTTCTCTGTCATAACACAAGCTCCCATAGGGAGCAATGGGACTGCATCTTAATCCGGCGGTCGGAATCACTGACCGCAAGTTGGTCGGTCCCGAATCTGAGTCGGGCGGTGGCTTTCCTCCCGACATCGTAATGAGCCCCATATTGTTTTCATCCAAGTTGTGTCTATTTCTTTACGTTTAATACTGGATGTTGTCTTGGGAAAACTATTCAAATTTTTAACTTGAGTCTTCTTCTGATGCCTCACTTGAGGTTTTCCGCTGACACTGTGTTGTGTTTATATGAGTAAGCCCACTGTCGCTGGATGTCCTCTGCCTCTTTTCATCACATGCACACGCAGCACACATCTCACCACTTGGCATAGAACATCAACTGACATCAGCCATTTAGCAAGGATGCCTTTTGGCTCTGACTCTCCATGTGCATGAGTGCAAGATGCAGCGGATCTGCTATCTCTTTGCGAACCATTGGCCATGGATCTGACCACTGAAATCATTGTAACAAATGTATGAGGCCACAGTTGCTTGTCTTTCTCTTGAGCTCTGCAATCCTTTTGTATCCATTGTTAATGACAGTTCATTTTCACTTCACCTTTAATTTGTGGATTGATGAGACTTTCTAAGAATTCTTTGAAATTACTCTGTGCATCTTTTGGCTGAGTGCAGTGTCTCTTGCATCAGCTAATTTAATTGTATTACTTTTCTAAGCCAACCCAATGTTCAAACTTTGTCTTTCGCCCTTATTATTTACCTGGAAGTGCCTGCACTGTATATTCCCATAACTTTCCTTTCATTGGCATTCCTTAATGAAGAGTTGGCAAATCCCAAGTTCTTAACATTTGCACTTAGAGTCACTCTGCTTCCAGGCCTTTAGTTGAGATCCCTCCTTTTTGTCCTTTTACAGGATTTTACTAAGCCATATTGTCAGACGACTTAGTCAGTCCTCTTTGTTTTCACATGACTGGGTATTATTGTTTACACACATACATGAGATTGATTAGTGTTTATTTAACATGCAGGGTGTTCCTTTGTTACTGCCCTGAAAGGGAGCGCCTTATGATGTTCAACCGATAAACTTTTTTAAGTGGGTCAAAATGTCAAAGACTCTATACTTAAGTTAGGCTGATACAATCCTTGAAAATTAATTGGAAAACTCCAAACTGTAGGAAGTTTATGAATAATGTGTGTGGGTCAGACTTACACATAGAATGAATATGATTGTTGCTTTATGTTTCCTTGGTTATATTTGTTTGCATTTTATAATCAACCTTACATATATAATTAATATGGTTGTTGTGTTATGTCATGTCATGTCCTGTCATGTTATGTTATGTTCTTTTGATTTTATTTAAAACACCAACCTTTGCATTGCGCAAGCAATTTCTTCTATTCATACATATTCAGTGAATCCAACAGGAATGATATCAGATGCTATTTAGAGCCTATGTTCTGAGGAACACATGGTAACCTCATAATAAACAACAGCCAGAACATTTTAAAAGCAGGCCTAACTTGTAGATTGGGGTGGTTGGAAAAAATAAGAGTGTAACCTGCCTTATGTATAGGGCCAGAAACTAAGGGCTTGATTCCGATGTCAGTGGGCCAGCTATCAACAGGACGATCCAGCTGTTGAAGGCCTAATACCTGTATTTTAATCACTGTGTAAACGTTTTAATATTATTATGGAATTGACTGTAATAATGCATTTTTAGATGATCATTTAAAGATGATAATAACTTTGTGCTTAGTTTATGTTTGTTGCTTTTATCTATCTTTGTTTGTAATGATTTTAATTAATCAACAAATAAAATACTACTACTACTACAGTGGGCCTGCTATCAACAGGATGATCCAGCTGTTGAAGGCCTTTGGTGGAGGGACTGACCGCTGCTTTTCTGACAAGCTCAATGAGTCAGTCAGGCAGCAGTGGGACCATAATCCCTCTAATAGGGGCGGTGCCTGCTCAGGCACTGCCACAGGGATTACGATGTTTGTTTCCCTCAGCTTGCACATGGCGGTCCAACACCATGTACAGGCAGACTAAAAGGGACTTTAGGGGCCCCTAGCAGGGCCCCATTCCCCCTGTGCCTCTGCTATGGGGGACATATGTGGTGCCCCCCAAACATCCATGCAAAGTGTGCCAGGTACCACTTGGTGCCTGCCACACGCTGCATGGATGTTTACAAAATATGCCTTTTTCAATTGCAGCTTGTGCTGCGGTCCTTTTCTGGGCCATTGCACAAGCTGCAATTGAAATAGGCATAGTTTCTTCCTCCATACTGGCGGTTGCATTGTAATACGAGGGTGGAACTACCAACTACTAGTCCGGGGCTTTCACTACTGCTGTGATGTTGGTCATAATCTTGTGCATCTGGCATCGTAATGAGCCCTCTAACTGTGACAGATTAGCACTTTCTAGTTCTGATTTGAACTGATTGACTGCTTTACAATTATAGTTCCCCATATATAAATTAAACCCCAAAATAGTAACGTTGGCATAATGAAGATATATTTGAGCAATCACATTAAAGAGCTGTTACAATGTGTTGTTATGGCAATCTTGGGGTTTATAAAGAGACAAAAGGCAACAATTTAATAGTGAAGACCAGTCCCTCAATGTTTATCCCTCCAATAATTATTGTCATAGAACAGGCACAATTGGATGAATTGATGAACTTTATGATGATAAATATAATTATTATAATGGACTGATGGACTATGCAATGCATATGTATTACATGTATTGATTGTACCTAACAACTATTTAAAAAGTGTATTTTTTTGTATTATTACATTGTACATTTCCTAAGAATGTCAATAAAATAAATATACCATACCTTACCTCTTCCTGTAGGACTTTTGTTCCCAAATTGTCCAATTATGGCAATTGGCATCTCACAAGACTGAATCAGAAAAACAATTAAAAGATTCCAAGCATATTCCCTTAGTATGTCTAAAAATCGTATTGAATATTTTATGGTGGCAATAACTTTACCTCTAAAATAGGATGTTAAAATTCTATTGTTTGAAACAGAGTCCTACATACAAAGGGAGTGCTTCAAATGACATTCTTGTTTATTACTCCTATCAGTGTTCTCAGCCTCTAAATATTGCTATATTTGAAAGATGAATATTGATTCCATGAGTAATTATCACGTCCTATAAATTGCAAAGTATTTCTTCTGCTTCACTAACAGAGGAGTGAAATTTAGAGGTTTCCTTAACCATGATATATAATTGTATAAGTTGTTGTACATATGCTTTAACTCCTTTGATAATAAATTCTTTGATGAACTATCACTGTTCACATCTTCTCTGATCGGACTTTGTTAAGATGTCAAGTCTGATCAAGATCATGATTGTGTATTCCATTGCAAGGGTGACATCGTAAACATACAGCCAACATTAGGATCTGCCAATCGGAGTTAAAAGCGGATGGACCTTCTGTTTAGCTAAGGCTGTGAATTCTCCATCACCGCCATAGCCAAACCTCTCTCACAGCTCAGTAGAGTAAGGGGCGTTGTACAAATGGCAACATGTAGCTATTTTTTTACTGTCTATCGGTACCCGGCAAACCCTGGTGGTGAGGGACAGTAAAAACCAAATAATTATCCCCCCACCATGGGAGATGACTTCCATGGCGAGAGGAATATTATTTATTTATTTTTTTTCAAAAAGAAAGTCCCACTGTTGAGTGGGGGGCTTTATCATGTTAACGCAGCACTGGACCGAACAGCGGATTCCATTGACAGGAACAGCCTTGAAGGCGATTCCTGCCAGTGCTTTATAAATGACTGGCGGTCATTTTTACATTTAGTGGTCCGGAACTCCCCTAGGGTAATGGAGGTATTTACTCCATCGACCTGGCGGAACAATGTCTTGACCGCCAAGATAAAATAAGACACTAGGGGGTGATCAGAATGTAGAGCGGATAGCCACTACCCACATGGCGGTGGCAATCGCCCTACATTCACTCCCGCCCGCCACCCATTTCCCCCCGCCATATTAGCATGGCGGGGGGGAACCTGACGGATGGAAAGACCGTTCGCCGGTATTCCGCCAGTCGACCAGTCGACCGGCGCAAAAGGGGCTTGAGATGGTGGTAGTGTCTGCTAGATACCGTCATCCATATTAGCATGGGTCTGGGTAGCAGCATTTCCGTGACAGTGATGCGGCCACAGAAAGGCATGCAGATTGTGCTTTGGGGGCCCATTGCGGGCCCCCAGGTTAAGGGGTGGTGGGGGGTGAACATGTGGGGTACCTATGGTACCCCCCTACATTGTCATGGACAAGGTGGCAGGCACCGCGCGGTGCCTGTCACCTTGTGCATGACAATGCACACAGTGCATTCCCAGAATTGTGGCGGGTGGTGCTGTGAGCACCACCCGCCACAAAGCTGGGAATAGAGGATGCCACCACCACGGTGGCATCCTAATTGCAGGTGCGGCACTGCCGCACCAGTGGCGGCCGGTCCCAGCACCGCTCTGGGATGAAACACATCAGTGCGTCCGCCGCACTCTCCATTGCACTCCATCACCCTCCATCTCGGTTGGGATTAAATTGCATCTATGTACAGATCCATAAGTTAACCGTGACTACTGAAAGGCACTTCACTTTTTCTTAGTGATAGTTCTTTTTGCCTCAAATCTTCAAAAATTCATGTTTCCGGTTCACCTCGTTCTATGTTTTTGATGTTTTGGTGTCATTTTACTCATTAAATATGTTTCTACTTTACTGAATTAGTTGTGGGATTTAAGTTGTGTTGGCTTTTGACTATTTAACTGTTTTATTACTGCAAAAATGATTACACATCTTTTTAGGGTTAGCCTGTTTGCTCTGTTCAAAAGCTACCAGGAGATTGACCCCATGTCTGAATTAGTAAAGCTGGGTTTTACCTTCGGAGGCTTGCAGGATTATTCCTTGAGGTGGGCACCCATCCAGCCCAATAAATAATGCCCTTTCTTACAAAGCATATTTTAAGATATGGATGAATCCAAACCAAAGATTTCTTGTGCTTCTTCATACATATTAAATCTATTACTTGGGTTGAAGTACATCCATCACTCTTCTAATAGTTTTTTGAGATATGCTAACTAATCTCTTTCAATGTCTATTGTGTACATATTTACATTTTGGGGCCATACAAGAGACCCTGCTTTACTTTTTTCACTGTCCTTTCCCAAACCACTCCCTTCTCTATTCTGAGAGAAAAGTAATTAGGCGGAACTCTGTCCTTCATAATCAACAATTCTTCTAGTCATTAACTTCCTATATTCCTTCGAGTAATTTTATATTCAGTTCTTGCCCTTCTCCAACCAACTACCTGCATGTTCTTGGGTCACTAGGTAAACTTGATTTTTCAGTTTAATTGTTTCTATGTAGCTTGGAGCATGTTTCTATTAGTGTACCGATTGTAGGTTTAGAATCTCCTTTTCTTCCTGCAGCGTCTCCTGATGGATGGATTGTAAAATGTCTGAAATTGGGTTATTAATTTGGGGGTAACATCAACAAACTTAACAAAAGCAAGGTAGGTAAACCAAAATACAATTTTTAGAGAATCTCCGCATAGCAAGTGGTAGCTGTGGCACAAACAGGAGCAATCCCTAGAGAAATGTGATTTTGATTAAAACAGTTTTAACAACTTCAAACTCAAGAAATCAACTTAACAACATTTTCACAACATTTAGTAAATTGAGAAAAATCTAAAGATCAAAACACATAAGATCATCAAAATTAACCCTGGGCGTCCGATTCGGCTACGCCCACGGAGTAGGCGTAGTGTTGCCTTCTACGCATTTTGCGTAGACAGCGTAGCCGGCAACACTACGCCCACTCCGTGAGCGTAGCCGAGTCGGCCGCCACCCGCCTCCCTCCCGCCCTCCACTAGATACTTTATTTAAGCAATTACACTGATTAAAACAATTTTAAAGCACTTACCTTGTCCGGGGCTCGTCCGGGGCTCCCTCTTTGAATAGCGTCCTTTTCCTGGAAACAAATGCGCATGCGCGGCCGCCCGCGCATGCGCATTTCTCGGGAGAAATGCGCATGCGCGGCCGCCCGCGCATGCGCATTGGTATCAAGGAAAGGACGCTATTCAATGAGGGAGCCCCGGACGAGCCCTGGACAAGGTAAGTGCTTTAAAATTGTTTTAATCAGTGTAATTGCTTAAATAAAGTATGTAGGGGAGAGCGGGAGGGAGGTGCGTAGTGGGGCTACGCGGAGTGCGGGAGTGGGCGTAGCTTCTCGCCCTCTCCGCGTAGCTCCGCGGAGCCGCACTACGCCCACTACGCCCAGGGTTAATCAAAATCAGATGGTATACAGGGCATATAAAATGTAAAGTGTATTGAAATAAACAGGCCACCCTTGACCGAGACCTAGACTTAATTTCAGACCAACTGCAGAATACAGAAAGTAGGTCATCCATGTCAAAGCTTTTACCTTCAGTCTTTGAAATGGAAGTCAAAATCCTTCTATAGGGCAAATTCTAAGGCTGAGGCTGGAAAGAGTCCTTCAAATTCAGATGATACAGGACCAAGTTCTTGCTGAAGCTGTTGGTTTTTTGGCACCAGAAACTTTGAGCAGGACAAAGCTGGAGTATATTTGCTGCCTTAACCCAATCCAATATTTAATCTTCAAATGTATTCACTATTTTGGGTTTTAGATTCCTCCAGCGGGGTAACATTACAGGCTGTCGCCAGGCAGGGTTCCATGAGGTTGGATACCTTTATCGTGAGGTCCAGCTGAACCGTTTTATAGTGTAGGAGAAAGGTCCAAGCAGGATAACCCTGCTTTTATTTCCCATAGGTGGAAATAATTGCTAAGTTTAACTTTTTTCCAACTGTGGAGAAGCTCCTCCTGATCAGTTCTTCAGCCCTTAGATACTCAGAACTGGCTACTGGATATCAGTTCTCTCTTCAGCCAAGTCCCATACATGATGTAGCTGGACTCTTTAGCAGCCCTTCTTCTTTTTGTGTGCCTGGAAGAGGCAGACAGGAGGCCTACTTCTTGAAGCTTGGAGAGCAGATCCTTCCGTGGGTGTAGGGAGTTCTTCATTATTTGAGCCCTCTTCCTGAAACAGGTGATAGGAGTCTTCTTTCTTCCATCTGGGTCTTCTTCTTCAGATATATTTTTCCCAGGTCCAGAAATGTTCTGATGAGGTGGTGGTGATGAGTAACCCTGGGCGTAGTTCACGTAGGAACGATAGGCGTAGCTATGCGAAGTGCACTTCGCACTACATGAGCTACGCGAACTGCGTAGTGCTCTGTGCAAAATGCTGTTCGCACTGATTGCACAGTGCCGGATGCTTGTCCGCACTGTGCAATCAGTGCAAACCGCATCTTGCACAGTGCAAGCGGTCGTTTTCTGCCACTCGAGTAGATTTCTACTCGAGCAGCAGCTTTCTCAACCTGGACTGGTAGTTTCTCATCGCGAGCAGTCGCGAGCATTCGTGACCACTCGCAAAGAGATACCCAACCTTCCTGCTTTGAGAATATCGCCGGGAGGTTTATTTTCCACGCTCGCGATCGGCAACTTGATGTTGCTGATCGCGAACAAGGAAAAAGTCTTGCTGGGATGTCATTTTGTTTTTAAACAATAGTTCGGTCGGGTAAAAACGAGTAATTCAAGCGCACAACTTTAATTCAGAAGATGATTTCTTAAGTTGCAATGTTAATTGCTCTGTATAGACCCAATGCAAATCCAAAGCAAGACCAAAAAATAGGGTATAACCAACTTATTTTTATGAATTTTTGTTGCATTCATAGATACCCTGTTTCAAAATATACATTACAAATTAGGTGTATCATACAAAACGGCGCATCAGAACAAGGTGATTGTGACATTAAGTGCAGTGATCTAACGTGCAATTGTGACCAGTGACTTATATACAAGTGAGAAAAAAGGGGGCAGTATGTTGGCCAAAGTGATATTAATTTGGAGTTATTCCTCTGTGTCACATTTGTTGACGGGTTCTATGGAATACTCTCTGTTGGTCCAGGGGTTTTGTCGACATTTCGACCCTTGTACAGCCCGATTCACGGGTCAGAGCGGGTCTTCTTCAGGACGGGGGTGCGGAAAAGGGGTGATGTCGCCTGTCAAGTTAATTAAGAAGGCATCAGGTCATTCAATTTCTTCTAGAGCGTCTCCTCTGCTCGAAGAAGGAAAGAGATAGGGGATCCATTATTGCAGTCCACCCATTAAAGTATTTTCATAAGGCGTGAGAACATTCTCTGTAGTATGTGGCACTGTAATTAATCAAAATAGCCCTGATAGTCTATGTTATGCTTCAGTATGGCACTGGGTCTAGATGGTGTATTCAGTAACAAAAATGCCCTCTTAGTATATATTTACGTTCCTGCAATTGAAGGCGTGTGTAAACGATATTACTTACGCCATTAAAATGTATAGGCAACGAAATTGCTAAGCCTCTTGGTATTTATGATGGTACCTGCGTTTGACAGAATTATGGCCATATTAGTGTGCAAACGCATTCAACTTTCTACTGTGCCATCAGGTAGGTTTCCCCTCTTATGTAATCAATTATGGACTGCCTACGATCACATGCGCGGGTGAGAAGGATTATACAGGCGTTTTATAAAAGCCTACAGATTAAATGTTATGCGCTCATGGGAGGAAATGATTCACCCCTCTATTCGCCTATGAAACTCATAGCGGTGGGGCTGTAGTGTAGTTCCTATCAGCCTGATTCATGAAGCGAAATAGCGCCCGCAATGGCTGCGAAAACGCAATTGCGGGTGCAAAACACGGAATCGGCATTCAAGTACGAAATAGCGAAATCGCTAAAAAATAATAGCGAGCGGAATAGCGATTACGCTGTAATAGTCGCAGACTCCGGGAAGTCGAGCATTAGCGATACTGAAATAGCGACCAACCACGGAATCTGCGAATTGAATAGCGAAACTCAATATTGTCTCAATCGGCATTCATGAAAGAAATACATTAGCGAAAAAGCGCTAAATCGCACGTTTGCGCGGCGCAATTTAAGGACAACTCAAAGCAGGTGGTAACCATAAAAGCCATGATTAACCAAAATTTGAAAAACTGTTAGCCAATCACCAACAGGTCCAGGCCTGACCAATCACACATAAGGACATTCAGCAGCAGCAATAGGCGTTCCACAATGCCTGGGATGTACATGGTGGTGAGGCGGCGAAGGCTACAGCGAGCAGCACGGAGGAGACGCATGAGGCAGGCAAGGATTTACCGGCAGCGGGTCACCTTGCTGGGGCAAACCAGAGAACAGATTTATGCTAAATACAGGCTGAATGGGGAAATGATCACCTGGCTGATACAAGAACTCGACCCCATCATGCAGCACCCAACAAGGCGAAACAATTCTGTGCCCACACATGTGCAGGTATTGTGAAGCCTGCACCTCCTGGCATCCGGCAGTTTCCAGGGCATAGTAGCCGCTGCTGGGGGGATATCCCAGCCCACCATGTCACGCTGCCTCCACACTTTTGTTGACGCCATGCTCAGCCAGCTCCACCGGCACATCACATTTCCCACGAGCCAACAGGATTTGGACCTCACAAAACTACAATTTTATAATGTTGCCCATTTTCCCCATGTCCTTGGCTGCATAGACTGTACCCACGTCGCCATCTGCCCACCAGCTGGCACGGAGTATATGTACCGCAACAGGAAGTCGTACCACTCCCTCAACATACAGATGGTCTGCAATGCCAAGACCATCATCACTGACATTGTGGCCCAGTACCCAGGGAGTACCCATGACTCCTTTATCTTCAGGCACAGCGGACTCCACACACGACTGATCAGGGGAGAGTTTGGGGAAGGACACCTACTTGGTAAGTACACTTTGTCGACAATGTTACATTGCTATGAAGTAACTGCGCTGCACAGGCAATCAACATCTGCTCCTCTCATTCAGGTGACAGTGGCTACGCCCTATGGGAATACCTCCTGACCCCTTACCTCAACCCTGCCACACCTCAGCAACGCCGCTACAATGTTGCGCACATCCGGACAAGGAACTTTATTGAAAGGACATTTGGCCTGCTCAAGAGCAGGTTCCGTATACTGCACAAGACAGGTGGGGCCATGTATTACAGTCCTGCAGCGTGCTGCCGCATTGTGGCTGTCTGTGCAATGCTTCATAACATTGCAACCAAGCGCCGGATACCAGTTGACATCTCAGGCAGTGAATCTGAGGGGGACGACCGGCCACCAGCACATGCGCACCATGCACGCGGGGAGAACCCAGCTGAAGGCCACAGACGTCGCAACCACATCACAGCTAACAATTTCTAGCCCACCCCCTTCCCCCACCCCACATATCACAATTGCATGCAAACTGTAATGATTACACAAGGCGTATGTGTGCAGCAAAATAAATGTATTTGTTTGAATCACAAGAAAAAAGGGTCATGGTAACAACTATTTACAAAATGCAGTATTCATGCATACTGCATGAGACGGTTCATGGCAGGCTTAGCTTCAGCCTGCGCCTGTGTCCCTGACACAATGTCATTGGCGCCTCCGGCGCACAATTCCCAGGCGCCTGTGAGGCTCTTCCTCATCCTGGACAGCTGTACCAGGCGTAGCCCTGGTGCTGCGCCTAGGTGGGGGGGCCTGCGTGGCAGAGTGGCTGCTGACACTGGAGGCACCCTCACTCGCATCATCTCCCCCCACAATGGCCGGTAGCACAGGTGCATGCAGTGCGGTGACGGCGGTGGTCAAGTGCTCCAGCACCCGGGTAATGTCCTCGCAGCACTGGACCAGTTGTTGCTGCTGGGTCAACGAGCGCCGCGCAAGCTGGGTGGTGGCATTTGCTGAGACATAATTGGAGCGACTATAGGTGGACAGCCGGCTCAGCAGCTGGTGGTGGCGCCTGCTTGCAACACTGCGGTGCTTCACCAGCGCTGCAGTGTTGTCCTCCATAGCCGCCGTCATGCGGTCCATGGCCGCCGTCATGCGGTCCATCCGCTCGCCGACTCCCGCCACATTGCGGCCTATCTTATGCAGCTGGAGCTGGATGGCTCCTTGCTGCTGCGACTGGCGCTGGTGTATGCGGAGCATGCGCCGCTCCACGCTCATGCAGGCATGGAGATGCCCATTGCCCCGCCTGCTGTTGGGCCGCTGTGTAGCGGATGTGGCTGGCCCAGATCTTGTTGGACGTGCTGCAGGTGTTGTAGCAGCTGGTGTTGCAGGTGCGGCAGGCACTGGAGGCACATTGGTGGGGTGCCTGGCTCTGGCAGCCGGTGGGCCTGCAGATGTTGCAGCAGCAGAGGCGGGGGGCCTGGCCTTGGCAGCCGGTGGGCCTGCAGATGTTGCAGCAGCAGAGGCGGGGGGCCTGGCCATGGCAGCCAGTGGGCCTGCAGATGTTGCAGCAGCAGAGGCGGGGGGCCTGGCCTTGGCAGCCGGTGGGCCTGCAGATGTTGCAGCAGGTAAGGTGGGGGGCCTGGCTGCTGGTGTTGGCGCTGCCGCAGGGGCTGGTGGCTGGGTATCAGGTAGGGATTCCTCCTCCTGGGCCTCCTCATCGATCAGCAGCCTCTCGCTGTCAGTGCTATCACCCGCACCTGTGAGGGTAAGTGGATACTCATTAGGTGCATGTGACTGTCAGACGTGCAGATGTTACATACATGCTGGGTGTCATTCCCTGGGTGGCTGTGTATTTGCGCACTTTGGAACCTTTCTGGCCGCATTGTGGTACTACTACATTGTGGACATACTACGTCTCCCACAATGCTTCAGGGCATTTCCTGATGCACAACATAGGCATGACTAAGGGCCAATGAGTGAGCCTATTTGGTCAGGGGCGGTCATAGGGGACAGGGTCGCAGTCGCATGCCACTTACCTTGGGTGTCTTGGGTGGGGCGGGAGGAGTCCAGAGGGGTCACGCCAACACACGCCTCCCTCTCCAAGGTGTCCTCTACCTGGTCCTCCAGGGGGGTGTTGGGTGGGACAGTCGGTCCACCACCTCCGGTGCCTGATGCCTCACCAAGGCGCTCCGCCACCCTCTCCTTGGCACGCCCTCGGAGGTCGTACCACCGCTTTTTCAGCTCCTCCAGAGACCTGTCCGCAACGCCCACAGAGTTGACGCTGGAGGCAATCCCCACCCAGATCCTCCTCTTCTCCTGCTCTGGGACCCTCCGGGAGTTGGCACCAAACAGCTGGTCGTGGTTGGCCACCACCCCTTCTATAAGGTTCTCCAGCTCCTGCTCGGAGAATTTCAGTTTGCGCTTGCGGCCAGCGCTGTTGCTGGGGCCTGGCTGGGGTTCGTCGGACATGGCGGTCGCTATTTCGGCGGGGTCGGGAGTCGCTAACGGCGGTTTAGCGGCAGCTTTCGGTCGTGAACACTCGACTGATAGCGTCAGTGTGGTGTTTGGGGGTGGGATTTGGCTGCTTCCTGGTTGTGATGTCATCACGGTGCTCGAAATGCGTCTTCCCGTTTTCCAGATCCCGCGAGATTGCGACTCCCATTCCCGATCGCACGGGATTGCGAGTCGCTATCCCGTGCGATCGGGATTGCGAGTCGCTATCCCGTGCGATCGGGATTGCGAGTCGCTATCCCGTGCGATCGGGATTGCGAGTCGCTATCCCGGTCGCAGGTAGCCGGAAATAGCGATTTTTCTGCGTTTTTTGTAGGTCGCTAACGGCTTTAGCGCCCGCGTGCGAGTCGCTATTTTTTCCCCGAAAAGTACATGAATGCCGTTTTGCGTTTCCTCAATAGCGAGTCGCTATTAATCGCTATTAGGGACACGCAAAACGGCCCGTACATGAATCAGGCTGTTAATTCCCAATAGGATCTGTGCATTGGAATAATATAAACAGCAGTGTAGACATAGGACTGAGGTCATCTAGGTCTCTACTAACTATATTAGACTTAATTAGTTTTGCCAGCTAGCTCAGAGGTCACTAGAAACTTTCTCGAATGTTCAGGAAAGAGTTAACTCTCCTGATTTAGACAAGAAGGGATTCGTTTCTGACAACCGCGTAAACATGACAACTTTGCTCCCTCAGAATAAAGAGTGTATCTCTAGAGTTGTGTGAAAACAATAGACAACTATTTCACTCAGTCAATCGTGCGTACTTAGTTTCACCAGAGTGCAGAGAAATAGAGAGACGGGTGTTTTCAATAAAAGGTGTTATTTATTGAGCAGTCTTCTTTCTCATGCAAGAGAAGTGAGTTGCCACAATTGCAATACTTATCATGAAGTAAAGTGCGTACAGTAAAAGGAGTATTATGAAATAAAGCGATACAAAAGGGGATGATGGACGGAGCGTTTGAGCAAATCAAACACTCACCCCCAGTCAACTGATCTGGGTTTAATCCATCACCATTCTTTAGCCCACTCAGCCACCCCATTTCAGACATGGCTATATGCAAATCAGTCTGACCCTGTGCCTCATGGGAACAGTCCAGCCCGAACTGCCAAGCCATGTCTTCCATGGACCGGAAACAAGCATCCTGGGACCGGTTTCGGATTCATAATCCTCATCAGCCAGGCTATCTTGAATCCAGTGGCCAAGTGAGCAAGGGACTCACGTCAGAGCATACCCTGCCACACTTAGGGCGAACAAAGCGATACAAAAGGGGATGATGGACGGAGCGTTTGAGCAAATCAAACACTCACCCCCAGTCAACTGATCTGGGTTTAATCCATCACCATTCTTTAGCCCACTCAGCCACCCCATTTCAGACATGGCTATATGCAAATCAGTCTGACCCTGTGCCTCATGGGAACAGTCCAGCCCGAACTGCCAAGCCATGTCTTCCATGGACCGGAAACAAGCATCCAGGGACCGGTTTCGGATTCATAATCCTCATCAGCCAGGCTATCTTGAATCCAGTGGCCAAGTGAGCAAGGGACTCACGTCTGAGCATACCCTGCCACACTTAGGGCGAACAAAGCGATACAAAAGGGGATGATGGACGGAGCGTTTGAGCAAATCAAACACTCACCCCCAGTCAACTGATCTGGGTTTAATCCATCACCATTCTTTAGCCCACTCAGCCACCCCATTTCAGACATGGCTATATGCAAATCAGTCTGACCCTGTGCCTCATGGGAACAGTCCAGCCCGAACTGCCAAGCCATGTCTTCCATGGACCGGAAACAAGCATCCTGGGACCGGTTTCGGATTCATAATCCTCATCAGCCAGGCTATCTTGAATCCAGTGGCCAAGTGAGCAAGGGACTCACGTCTGAGCATACCCTGCCACACTTAGGGCGAACAAAGCGATACAAAAGGGGATGATGGACGGAGCGTTTGAGCAAATCAAACACTCACCCCCAGTCAACTGATCTGGGTTTAATCCATCACCATTCTTTAGCCCACTCAGCCACCCCATTTCAGACATGGCTATATGCAAATCAGTCTGACCCTGTGCCTCATGGGAACAGTCCAGCCCGAACTGCCAAGCCATGTCTTCCATGGACCGGAAACAAGCATCCTGGGACCGGTTTCGGATTCATAATCCTCATCAGCCAGGCTATCTTGAATCCAGTGGCCAAGTGAGCAAGGGACTCACGTCTGAGCATACCCTGCCACACTTAGGGCGAACAAAGCGATACAAAAGGGGATGATGGACGGAGCGTTTGAGCAAATCAAACACTCACCCCCAGTCAACTGATCTGGGTTTAATCCATCACCATTCTTTAGCCCACTCAGCCACCCCATTTCAGACATGGCTATATGCAAATCAGTCTGACCCTGTGCCTCATGGGAACAGTCCAGCCCGAACTGCCAAGCCATGTCTTCCATGGACCGGAAACAAGCATCCTGGGACCGCTTTCGGATTCATAATCCTCATCAGCCAGGCTATCTTGAATCCAGTGGCCAAGTGAGCAAGGGACTCACGTCTGAGCATACCCTGCCACACTTAGGGCGAACAAAGCGATACAAAAGGGGATGATGGACGGAGCGTTTGAGCAAATCAAAAACTCACCCCCGGGCAACTGATCTGGGTTTAATCCATCACCATTCTTTAGCCCACTCAGCCACCCCATTTCAGACATGGCTATATGCAAATCAGTCTGACCCTGTGCCTCATGGGAACAGTCCAGCCCGAACTGCCAAGCCATGTCTTCCATGGACCGGAAACAAGCATCCTGGGACCGGTTTCGGATTCATAATCCTCATCAGCCAGGCTATCTTGAATCCAGTGGCCAAGTGAGCAAGGGACTCACGTCTGAGCATACCCTGCCACACTTAGGGCGAACAAAGCGATACAAAAGGGGATGATGGACGGAGCGTTTGAGCAAATCAAACACTCACCCCCAGTCAACTGATCTGGGATTAATCCATCACCATTCTTTAGCCCACTCAGCCACCCCATTTCAGACATGGCTATATGCAAATCAGTCTGACCCTGTGCCTCATGGGAACAGTCCAGCCCGAACTGCCAAGCCATGTCTTCCATGGACCGGAAACAAGCATCCTGGGACCGGTTTCGGATTCATAATCCTCATCAGCCAGGCTATCTTGAATCCAGTGGCCAAGTGAGCAAGGGACTCACGTCTGAGCATACCCTGCCACACTTAGGGCGAACAAAGCGATACAAAAGGGGATGATGGACGGAGCGTTTGAGCAAATCAAACACTCACCCCCAGTCAACTGATCTGGGTTTAATCCATCACCATTCTTTAGCCCACTCAGCCACCCCATTTCAGACATGGCTATATGCAAATCAGTCTGACCCTGTGCCTCATGGGAACAGTCCAGCCCGAACTGCCAAGCCATGTCTTCCATGGACCGGAAACAAGCATCCTGGGACCGGTTTCGGATTCATAATCCTCATCAGCCAGGCTATCTTGAATCCAGTGGCCAAGTGAGCAAGGGACTCACGTCTGAGCATACCCTGCCACACTTAGGGCGAACAAAGCGATACAAAAGGGGATGATGGACGGAGCGTTTGAGCAAATCAAACACTCACCCCCAGTCAACTGATCTGGGTTTAATCCATCACCATTCTTTAGCCCACTCAGCCACCCCATTTCAGACATGGCTATATGCAAATCAGTCTGACCCTGTGCCTCATGGGAACAGTCCAGCCCGAACTGCCAAGCCATGTCTTCCATGGACCGGAAACAAGCATCCTGGGACCGGTTTCGGATTCATAATCCTCATCAGCCAGGCTATCTTGAATCCAGTGGCCAAGTGAGCAAGGGACTCACGTCTGAGCATACCCTGCCACACTTAGGGCGAACAAAGCGATACAAAAGGGGATGATGGACGGAGCGTTTGAGCAAATCAAACACTCACCCCCAGTCAACTGATCTGGGTTTAATCCATCACCATTCTTTAGCCCACTCAGCCACCCCATTTCAGACATGGCTATATGCAAATCAGTCTGACCCTGTGCCTCATGGGAACAGTCCAGCCCGAACTGCCAAGCCATGTCTTCCATGGACCGGAAACAAGCATCCTGGGACCGGTTTCGGATTCATAATCCTCATCAGCCAGGCTATCTTGAATCCAGTGGCCAAGTGAGCAAGGGACTCACGTCTGAGCATACCCTGCCACACTTAGGGCGAACAAAGCGATACAAAAGGGGATGATGGACGGAGCGTTTGAGCAAATCAAACACTCACCCCCAGTCAACTGATCTGGGTTTAATCCATCACCATTCTTTAGCCCACTCAGCCACCCCATTTCAGACATGGCTATATGCAAATCAGTCTGACCCTGTGCCTCATGGGAACAGTCCAGCCCGAACTGCCAAGCCATGTCTTCCATGGACCGGAAACAAGCATCCTGGGACCGGTTTCGGATTCATAATCCTCATCAGCCAGGCTATCTTGAATCCAGTGGCCAAGTGAGCAAGGGACTCACGTCTGAGCATACCCTGCCACACTTAGGGCGAACAAAGCGATACAAAAGGGGATGATGGACGGAGCGTTTGAGCAAATCAAACACTCACCCCCAGTCAACTGATCTGGGTTTAATCCATCACCATTCTTTAGCCCACTCAGCCACCCCATTTCAGACATGGCTATATGCAAATCAGTCTGACCCTGTGCCTCATGGGAACAGTCCAGCCCGAAATTAAAAGTATTATGAAATAATACTGTAAAAGCATTGATATGGTTTCTTAGCCATATGATACTTTAAAATGGATAAAATATATACATACATAAAAACATTGATTAACGTACTCAACTGGTGCTTCTAAGATACGCCTACCCCGTTGTACCTAACCTAAGCCTAATACGTGGGAAGGAATAAGTAAGTTGCAGTTTAAGTTAAGTTGGTTTTTGCCAAGAATCTGAATCAAGAAATCTCTTAAGGGTTTAGTCAGCTCCGTACCTTGGTTCTAGAATGTAGGAGGGCTTGTATCTCTCTCTCAGGACTCGATCTCCCAGCAACCCGCAAGGGTGACTGGAAACACTGAAGCTGGAATTTCTCGGCTGGAGAAAAAGACAGCGTCTTTCCCAGGGCGTCAAAAGGGAGGGGCGGCTTCCTTCGACTCTCGTATCACCTGGGCTTCGGGTAAGTAGATAGCCGCTCTGCTCCAAACCACCGTGTCTTTGCTTAAGGCAACGTTGGTATATTTATACCTAAAAGGTGCCGGGTTTGACGTAAGGTTGGACATAAGACGTCACTAAGAACTAACAGTTCTTTCTGGACTCCAGGAGTTCTTGTGCAAATCAAAACAAAAGCAGGGGGAATTCCCGGGCTGCTGAAGGCTTGGTTTGTTTAAAGAACGCGTTGTACTTTCTAGGAGTCTAGGGGAGTAGCCTTGCCGTATTTGGATTGCATGGGCTATTACTAAATAAGGATATGATTCTTATGCCTTTATAAGGATATTATTTATTATAACCGCATAAGGGCATAAATCGGGAATATCCAATTAGGGTCCTAGATAGAAACACAACAGGGCACTCACCTTTAGTTTCAAAAATGCTTGTAATTCTCGCTGTCACGACGCGTCTCCTTCTCGTTGACAGGACGCAGTCAATCTGAATGAAAGCTGCTAGCTAAACCAGTATGTTCTGGTCTATCAGCCGCGAGGACGTCGTGCGTGGCGTGAGCGGTTGCCTAGCAACCTGCTGTAAGCACGCTCAATCCGCGTTGACAGAGATTATGCACAAGCGCGAAAACATGGCTTTAGGGAGGTTTTGGTGGTCATGGGTAATACACTTAGATTATCGATGACATATCATTCATGTAATTTAAGAAGGAAAATATTTGACATGCAAAAGCAAATATTCATTTTGACATTTTTCTAGCGTTGTGGGGTACATTCATGTAGTTGGTGACATTACATTCCTGCATGTAAAATAAACGCTCTTTTATAATCATTAGACCTATCATGTAGGTCTAAACAGATCTTAAGCACATTAAAAGGCTAATATTTGTGCATCGTGGTTGCCGTCAAATATAATATCGGATCATAATTAGTCAAGCGAAGACAAATACTCATTTAAACATTTTTCCATAGATTCCTAGCGTCATGGGGTACATACGTGTAACTGGAGACATTACATTCCTGCATTTAGTATAAAAAACCTCTTTTAAAATCAATAAACATTTCATGTTAGTCCAAACTGATCTTAAGCACATATAGAGGCTAACATCTATGCATCGTGGTTGCTGTCAAATACAATATTAATTCATAACCATGTGTGGCTAGTATTTTAGTGCATGTGGGGCAATTTTGGCATTCTATATTCGCAACGGCTAGCATTTACGCCTAATGGTGACTGTCATAGATGGTAGTGACTCATAGCCTTGTGGGGCTAGTATTCTGGTCCAAGTAAGACTAGCGCCAAGTATATATCTGTCGTTTCAACATTCGACAATTGCATACAGTGTAGGCAGAATTTGCAGAAATTATCAATAATTCTACCAAGATTGTACTAAATCATTGTAATGCGGGGATTATCAATTACAGGCATGTAATTAACATGAATGGGGTACATCCTTAGTGGCTATACATCCGCATGGTGCTCTGTGAGAAGCTTGCAATACACAATTCTAGCCATATGCTGCATATACATCGTATCACTGCATAGGTAAGGCAAAATGATCTTTCAAGTAATACATGTGTATCTCAGGTCCCCTGTTGAGTGGCAGTTACGCCCATGGGCTGTTAGAGTTCACCCATCTGTTTTGCTGTCTCCTCTTTCTCATTGAGGCCCTCTTGTACAGAATTAAGACAATGTATCCATTTACACTCCTTGAAGTTGAGGGACCTTGTGACTGATCCGCCCCTAATGCTAGGGATTATTTTCTCTATGACCCTCCATTTCATATCCTCAGGTTTGTGATCGTGTGTGACATAGTGCTCTACTAAGGGAGCGCCTATGGTTCTGCACCTAAAGCGGCTCATGTGTTGCAGTATACGTGTTTTAACCTTTTGGGTTGTCTGACCAATATATGTCTTTGTGCATGGGCATGTGATTGCATAAATCACATGTGAGCTATTGCAATTTGTGAAGTTCCTGAGTTTGTAGGTTCTTGAGTTAAATGAGAAACTTGTTCCCTCTTGGCAGAAATCACAGGTCTTACAACTGCCACACCTATGATGTCCCGATAGTGGCGGAAGGCCAAAACAGCTCCTGATGTCTGCTGGTCGTGGAGGTTCCAAGAATGTGTTAACCACTGCGTCCTTCACGTTTCTGCCCCTTCTGAAGGCAAACATCGGTTGTTGCTCCATCTGTATTTTGCTTGCCACGAGGTTCCAATATTTACCACCTCATTGCTCTTTGTATTAAATGTGGTGACACATACCATATTATCACTTTCCTCTGGATTTTCTTTCACCTCCAGCAGTTGGTCTCTTGGTTGGTACCATGCCCGTTTCTTTGCCTGCTTTAAGAGTCCTGAAGGGTAATCACGGGCTTTCAATCGTGTCGTTAGGCTGTCAGATTCCTTGAAGAAGTCTGTGAGCAGTTCCTTCTTATCCTTAGGTATTGTCCAAAGGGTAAGTTGTCTGGCAGGTTCCTAGGGTGATGAGACCTATACATCAATAGCGTGTTGCGTTCCATGGGTTTGCGGTAGAGATCGCAATAGAGCATGCCAGCGTCAATCCTGAAAGTGAGGTCCAGGAAATCAATTGACTCCCTGCTGTGGTTCATGGTGAATTGGATGTCTTCACTCCTGTTATTCAGCCATGTGTGAAACTCCAGAAGGTCATTTTCTCCGCCCGACATATCATTATGACATCGTCTATGTATCTCTTCCAAAGATCGATCTTATCTAGGTATGGGTTGGCTGTGTCATATAGGTGCTCTTCTTCATATTTATCCATGAACATGTTTGCTAGGCTGGGGGCATAAGCCGCCCCCGTAGCCACTCCTTTGCATTGCAGATCGGACTGTTTCCCAAAGACAAGGTAGTTTTTCTTCATGGCTATCTCTAGCAATGAGATCACAAAGCAGGTTGGGATCCAGTGGGGCCTAGGTCTTCTGTCCAATGTGGTTCTAATTACCTCCACTGCGTTATCCTCTGGGTTGGATGTATATAGTGAAGATACATCAAGTGTGACTAAAATCTGGCTTTTGTCGTCAAAGGGTTGCCCCTCCAGCATTTGGATTATATGCATGCTGTCCCTGACAAAGGATTTCGTCGTCGGGACCCAGGGTCGCAGAAAATGGTCAATAAATTTGTTTAATGGCTCCAAGAGCGATCCGCAGCCTGATACTATTGGTCTCCCAGGTGGCTTCTCCAGTCTTTTATGTACCTTGGGTAACGTATATATCGTTGGGATTCTTGGTTCCTGTTGATTTAGAAAATCCCGCTCATGTCGGCTCAGGAAGCCACACTCTATTCCATCCTGTGCCGTTGATTCTATCAACCCTTTGATCTCCAAGGTAGGGTCCTGGGGAATCCTGCAGTAGCTTTCTTCTACCTGGAGCTGTTGTTCAATTTCAGTAATGTAGTCATCAGTGTCCTGGACCACAATTGCTCCACCTTTGTCGGCCGCCTTGATCACAATTGTATCATTCTTTGCCAGTCTATTCAATGCTCTTTTCTTCTTTGCTGGTGTCGTACTTGATGTACCTTTTCTCCTCCATCAGCTGCATTGTCTCCTCTAGGACAATTTTTTCAAATGCCAGAATCCTGTCGCTCATCATGAATGTGGCTGGTGTAATTCTGGATGGTGGTCTAAACTCAGTGGCTGCCCTTTTCTGTGTAAATGTATTTTTCATGAAAAAATATTTTAACCTAACTTTGCGAAAAAATAGTTGCAGTTCTAATTTCATTTGAAATGAGCCTGGTATAGCTGTTCGTACAAAAGATACCCCTTTTGTCAGTATGCCCATCTCTGCTTGTGTCATGTATTTGTAAAGTCCTGACCTAGGGCCTCTTCTGGTTGAGGTATGTTGGTATCCGTTTGGATGTTATCATCTATTCTGTCCAATGTAGCATTCTCAAGGTTAGGAATGTCTGTCAATAAGTTCTGCCTCGACAAATCCATAGGTTGGAGTCTGTTTTGAACATAAGGAATATGTATGCTGTCTTCTAGCCTCTGGGGAGTGCTGTAGTGCAGTTGATGATCTACCACCTGTAAGTCTGCCTCCTTGTGGAGATCTCTCCATGGCCCTCCGGCTGGTAGAACCGGACCCTGGCGGTTCCCTGTGTGGTTCTTCCCCTTCCCCATCTCCTTGGTCTTTCCCAGTTCTGTTGTCTCCCTCCCCCTCTGTTGCCTCTGGGATGGCTGTCCCCTAAAAAAATTGTGTTGGGGTCCCTGGTATTCTGAGTTACTCGTGGAGGGTCTCTCTGATTCAGAGTCAGAACTGCTTCCTATCGATGAGTCTGTGAAGGTATTAGACCTTCTGGGGCCTTGTCTTCCCCTATTTGTGAAAAACCCTTGGCTGTCTTGCTCGTAATAGTCGTCTGCGAGATAGGGGTATGTGATCTTTTTATCATAGTTTCTCACGTCTTTGCTCAATTTGTCCAATGTTCTACCCAGTGTGATGGAGTTAAACTCAGATAGCGTTTTTTCTGAATGATCTAGTGCCTGCTTGGCATTAATTAGCACAGAGTTCCCCAATATCTCACTTTTTAGTCCTGCAATCTTCTGCGTGAGTTTCTTCACGTATTCAATTGCCATTTCAATTCCAAGCACCATCCAGTGCCTGGAACAGTTATTTGCCACGTAGCTAAAGCCCTCTCTAAATTGAGGGACGTCTATAAAAATGGCTGGTTCGTTTCTCACTTGGAGGCCTTTGGGTATTATATTAGATTCCAAGTATTTAGTCAAAACATGGCCATGTAGGCGAGATCTAATCAGTTTCTTTTCTAATCTCTTAATCTTTGCTAGTTTCGCACTCAGTCCTGCATCCGCAGGTAACCTATCATTTCCTAAAAGAAAATTAGAAGCGCCCTGTTCCTGAATGAGTTTAGCTATATATTCCTCACTATAGGATAGGGTTTGTTTATCTGACATGCTCAAAGACACATCAATCTTGTAATTCCACTCAGTCTACCTTTTCTTCAACAGACAATGCAAAGTGAGAGTAAAAAGCTCTTGCAGTTTTCCTTTTCTTTAACAAACAACACAAAGTCAGAGTAAAACACCCTCGCAGGTATGCACCTGCAATCAATTTAGTAAGTTACTATGGGGTAACCCAGTATCCCTCAGAATTTTGCTCGCTCGCGGTCGCCGACTTGACATTAAGGACCGCGAGCAAGCAAAAAATGACAGCTACGCGTGTTTGCACTGTGGTATAAGCAATTCGCATAGTGCGAAGTAGCGCAAACTACGTGAGCGTAGTGTAGCACTTCGCCCAGGGTTAGTGATGCGGTGCTACTTTAAGCCTATGGAACTAACCATTGATTGGAGAATATTTCCTACCTAATACTGGCTACTTTCTCACATTATGCCCAGCTCCATTTGCAGCTTGTCCTTTGTGCTTTACTGTAAACAACAGTTAGTGCCAAAATAGCAGAACCTTTCTGTCACCAGGCAGGCCTCTCTTCATCTCCCTAACAGTCACTCACCTATTTGTATGAGCTCTTCTCCCATATTTTTGGATCAGGTCTGTATTCTCCCTCCAGCAGGGGTTAGAACCAAATATTTGAGGTGGGCTCTGAGAATAAATAGAAGACGATCCTTCCACCTCCTTGGGATCAGCAAATCAAAAGTATTAAGGCTACCCTTTGTTATGACAGTGGTCCTACACCCCTGGCACATGGCCAAACCCCCTCTAAGTGACCAATAGTCATCCTCACCCTGCTATTTGTTGCTCACTGGCAGAATATTATCTCTTGAATAAGGGTTACTAACTCAAGTATATTCTAGCTTTTGAGGTCTGATGAGTGGCAGAATAAAGTGACATTCCCACTAAAACTGTAAAATAAATCTGATTTCCAAATTAAATCAAATTAATGTGAAAATAACTTTGAATTATTTCTTTAAAATTTTCACAAACAAAGATTGTTAGTCCTGACAGCCTTTGGGTAATCTTCCCCCAACTTTTAGCTTGCCTCCCTACATTTCTCTGTACTTGTTTTTGCTGGCTTTAGGGCTCTGAACACTTTACCAGTGCTAAAGTGCCTGCACTCCCTCTTCCCTAAACAGGGTAACATTGGCTCATACCCAATTGGCATATTTAATTCACTTATAAGTCCATAGTTAAGTGCATTTCAGGTACCCAGAGCCTGTAAATTAAATGCTACTAGTGGGCCAGCAGCACTAACTGTGCCACCTACATAGGTAGCCCATAACCATGTCTCAGGCTTGCCATTGCAGGGTCGGTATGTGCAGTTTGCATGTTCAACTTGACATTTAAAACTATTTGCCAACCTTAAACCTCCCTTTTATTATACAGATGTCACACTAAGGTAGGCCCCAGGTAACCCATAGCTGTGTAAGCAAAAGGTATGAAATGTACCTTTATGTTTCACATGTCCTGGTAGTGACAAACAGCTACATTTGTTTGGTTTTTCACTGCAGTGAGGCCTACTCCTCTCAATGGCTAACATTGGGAATTCCTTAAAATACCTTTAACTGTAATTTCTGATCGGTAAGGAGTAGATTTGTCATGTTTTATATCTTTGGAATGGAAATGATAAATCCTCTTTACTGGTGAAGTCAGATTTATTATTACTATTTCAGAAATGCCACTATTAGAAAGTGGACATTTCTCTCCTCTTACTGCTCTGTGTGCTTTGCAGTTTGTCTCCAATACACAACTGGGCTGGGTGGCAGTTCCCCTCTGTGCATTCCTCCAAACAGCTACAATCACAGAAAGGATATACATTTGCATTATGATTGCACTTCCTGGGCAGAAAGGAGGAAGGCGCTCACACTTACACTCCAAAGGGCAGTGGCTGGTCCCCCACAAAGGACTGATTACCCCCTACACATATAGCCTTGCAGACAGGACTGGGTTGAAAGAGATACTGGCGCGCTTCAAAACCGCTCTTTGAAGTTATCTCCACTTCAAAGGCCCATTTCGGTAGAAGTACTGGTTCTCTGACCCCATCAAATCAGACACCTCTGGACCTTGAACTGAACCTCTGTCAGAAGAACTGCTGTGGTGCTCAAAGGACTCACATGGATGACTTTGCTGGAGGGGCTGCTTTTCTGCTTGGTGCCCTGCTGCCTGCTCTCTCTGACTCTGCTGAAGGAGAACTGGACTCCGTCTTCCTTCCAAGTGATCTCCAAAACCTTTCTGGCTTGCCTCCTGTTTTCTGAAGTCTCAGGGAGACAAAACACTTCTTGTAATTCTTCTGGAGCTGCTGGACTCTGCCATCGGTGAGTCCTACCCTGAACTGGGGTGCCTCCACCATGTTCTGGCCTCAGAGGTGGGTTCCACAGCTGTTTTATACAAAACCAACGCATCATCATCACTGCGCCAATCGGAACCAACTCAGTGCCCTTCGACACCGACTCAGTGCCGATCTAGAGACAGCCCTCTGCATCTCGAGGTCCCAATAGCGGTGCTCGGCTGAGGCACATCAACCCGCTTGCGTGAATCAGAACCGACGCATTGCCTTCACTGCATGGAGAAGATCAAGGTATTTCTTTGCTTGCGACCAGGAAAGTTACATTGTTCACCTTGGCCTGCATGGGTCCTGTAGCCGGCCTACACTTCCATGAGGGCAACCGAAACTTTGACTTGGGCTCGGTCCAGCGTGGCCTAAAGTAACATTTTTTGCACTACATGCTTCTAAGTGCTTTACTGCATTTATTTCCTCAAAATTCAATATCTCAACTTCTACAAATTGAATTTTTGTTGATTTGATCTTAATTCATTCAGATAAATATTATATGTTTTTCTAAACTCTTATGGAGTCTTGTTGTGGTGTATTTACTGTGTTGTTGTATGGGCTATTGCAGAAATACTTTACACATTTCCATCTATGTTAAGCATTCCTGCTCTGTGCCAAGCTACCAGGGGTGAGCATAGGATAATTTAGGATTGTGTTGTGACTTACCCTAACTAGGATTGCGGTCCCTACTTATACAGGGTGCATACCTCTGGCAACAAGAGACCCAATTTCTAACTAAAATGAAAAATAAATATTATTTAATCACACCTAGACCTGCCACTGTGAAAATGTAGTTATACATAAATAGGAGGCCTTTAGCAAACTTTTTATCACTCTGCAGCAATTGGTAATTTTGCATAACAAAATCTATGCAAAATTACTGACATGATGCTATTACTACACATAGCGTAAGTTTGGTGAGAAATTTTAACTCAAGGTGTACACTTTGGGTATTTTTTTAATGCAAGTGGCATTTCAGAGACATTTTCTACCCAAGTGGAACATTCTGATATTTTTTTTTAATGCAAAACTACATATTTGAACATGAATAGTAGTGTATTGTACATGAGTAGTAGTTCCTTTAATGTAGATAGTCAACAAATATTTCAGCTAGATTATTTTATCCGAGCAGATCGTTCGGCCAATTTTTGAAAGCAAAACTGCAAATCTGATAGCAAGCAGCAGTGTTTTGAAGAAAAGCAACTGGAAATCAACACGAAATTATATTTTTTAAGTTCAAAAGAATTTTTATTTGATAGTAATAAAATGAGAAAATCAGGTGTCAAGACAGAATACAATGGGATACAAATTTAAGGACTTTTTAAGCGATAAAAAAGAAATCTGGGTGCAAATTGATAAATGAAAAAGAGATACAGGAAAAATACATGGACATAAAATATGGCAATCATAAAAACGGTGAGAAAGTTTGAGAAAATAATACATTGAAGGAGAAATGGAATGCATCGGGCAATTAAGGGGGCTTAGGAACTTCTTGTTGTGGAGGTAGAGGATGAAACAAACGCTTACTGCAAGAGTCCAAATAAAGCGTTACTGGAGTCCATAAGTCCATGCGCCTGACAGCCAAACATGCCGGGAAAACATGAGTGGTATCGAGTCTGTGGTTATGGCACACATTAAACCACCATGCTTTGAAAGAAATCTTGGAAAAATCTTTCCAGTTAACTGTTAATTGTTGGAAAGCAGCAGCAAGTAAAAGGTCAACAATCTGGGGTTTCAAGTCAACATCATCCCAGCAAGGGGAAAGGCTACCCATGAAAATATGTGTGTGGGAAAACGGGATAGAAGTGTGGAATATCACATTAATTTGAGCCCAAACCTGCAACCAAAAACTACGAACGCAAGTACATAAAAATAACATGTGGAGTAAATCAGCTTGTGGAGACGAGCAAGACCAGCATGCGTGAGGAGTATTAGGAAAGCGTTTGTGCAGGTCAGAAGGTGTGAAGAGGAGTCTGTTGTAAATAAAAAATAAAGTCTGAGTGAGTGTTGCAGCTCTTGAAGACTTGCGGAGTTTGGTCCAGATTTTGTCCCAGAAGGAAACTGACCAAGAGACAGACAAATCATGCTCCCAGGACTCCTCGACTTTGGATTTAGGTCTTGGAGTCGTGCTGGCATGAAGGTATTGATAAATAGCGGTAGCTCTTGGTGCATTGCGTAAGAAGAAGTGGAGTGAAGAGGTGAGAGTGGAAGGGGGAGAAGAAGAGTTGGGTTGAGTGAGGAGATCATATTTCAGTAAAACCGCGTCTTTAAGGGACTGATATTGACGCGCAGAGGAGGCAGGCAAGTCATAAAGGATGCGAAGTTCATGAAAAGATAAGAAAGAGGAGTTAGAAAAAAGTTGGGAAATCCATTGCAGACCTCGAGTATGCCAAGATTTCCAGAAGAAGGGTCTGTCTCGGATGAGTAGGGAAGTGTTATGCCATATGGGGGAGGATAGGAAATCAGCAACAGTGGTGGGGGGTGGAGGAGAGGAAGAGAGGAGTATTTTTGTGGTAAACTTATGAATCGGAGTAGAAACAGATGTGGGTTTGCGAGAGAAGGAAAGGTATTCGGAAAAAGAGAAGGGAGACAGAAGCAGGCGTTCGAGCTTGGCCCATAATGGACATGGGGTATCAGGATCTTGGAGCCAAAAAGAGGCTTGTCTCAATTGGAACGCCTTGTGATAGGCTGGGAAGTCAGGGAAGTTAACCCCACCCTCTGATTTAGGGCGAATTAAGCGTGCCAAGGACATTCGCGGTTTCTTTTTGTTCCAGAGAAAGGAGACTAGAATGGAGTTAATTTGTTTAAAAAATTTGGATGGGATGGGGACCGGAATATTAGAGAGCGTGTATAAGATAATGGGAGATAGCATCATTTTGATAGTGTCCAGTCGGCCCCACCAGGAGAGGTAAAGAGGGTGCCATTTGGACGTGAGATCTGTCAACTTTTGAATACATTTGGACATGCACAGGGAAACGGTATCTGGGATGGTGGGGGCAACATGCATTCCAAGGTACTTGATGTGGGAAGGTTTCCATGTGAAGTTGGAGGCGGCAAAATCTGGTTTAAATGTAAATTTGGTTAAAGGGAGGATCTCGCATTTGTCATTGTTAAGTTTATAACCAGAGATTTGGGAATAAGCATGGACTTCGGTAAGAAAAGCAGGAATGGAGAGAGAGGGGTTGGAGACAAACAACAGAATGTCGTCCGCATAGGCCGCTAATTTGATATGGGAATCTGATAATTGGTAACCCTCAATGGAGGGGTTTTGACGAAGCTTGGAGAGGAAGGGTTCCAAAGCCAAGTTAAAAAGAAAGGGGGACAGGGGACATCCTTGACGAACGCCTCTTTTTAAATCAAAAAATGAAGAAAGTTGACCATTGGCGCAAACCGCTGCACGTGGGTTAGAGTAAAGTAGTGAAATTAAGGAGGTGAAAAGAGGACCAAAACCGAACCATTGGAGGGTATGAAATAAGTAAGTCCACTCGACCCTATCGAACGCTTTTTCAGCGTCCAAAGCAATGGCCGCAAGAGGATGAGGTAAAAGACGGGATTTGGAGAGAATGTCAAATAGGAGTCTGGTGTTGTCAGTGATAAATCGGCCTTTGACAAAGCCGGACTGTTCTTCACCCAATAAGTCTGGGAGGAGAAGGTCGAGTCGTATTGCAAGAGATTTTGCAAAAATTTTGTAATCGATATTGACCAGGGAAATCGGCCTGTAGTTCTTGCAATATTGAGGATCTTTCCCCTCCTTGGGTATGAGGCAAATATGGGCGTCAGAGAAGGAGCCCGAAGAAGAACCCAAGGAGAGGAAAGTGCCGATAAGAGAGTGGAGCCTGGGTATAAGGAGCTTTGAAAAGTGGAGAAAGAATTCAACTGTGAAGCCGTCAGGCCCAGGAGCTTTGTCTTTTTGGAGTGTTTGAAGTGCCTTAAGTAACTCTTGTTGGGATATATCGCGTTCTAAGTGAGAGAGGTCAAGTGGAAAATGGGATGGTTTTTGTATAGTGGAAAAGAATGCGTCCAGTGAGTGGGAAGATGGGTGAGTTTCAGAAGAGTATAAGGTCTCATAAATAGTGGAGAATGTAGTGAGAATGTCTGCGTCTGTGTGTTTAAGGGTCAAGTCAGTATCGTAGATAGATTCAATGTTTAGTTTGTTGTGTTTCACCTTCAGATAATTAGCCAGGATTTTACCAGCTTTGTTTTTGCCCCCATAAAACTTGGCACTAGACTTCAATAAATACAATGATGCATCATCTGTAGATTTTTTGTTAAAGTTCATCTTAGCGTTGATAAGGGCGGTTAGGGTTTGCTGTGAGCGGGAGGTGAAATAAGAATGCTCCAATTTCTTAATATCTAGAAGGATGGTTCTAGTAGCTTCTCGAGCAGCTCTACGTTTTTTAGCTACAAAGCCAATGATAAAGTCCCTCGCTGCCGCTTTAAAGGCATCCCAAATAGTATGCTTGGGAACAGGAGAGTTATCATTTAGGGCAAAGAATTCATGGGAGAAGGAGGTGAAAGCGGTGGTAAATTTGGAGTCCAGGAGAAGAGAATTGTTGAAACGCCAGCGTCGTGGGCCTGTTGATTTGGGCAAAAGGTCCAATTGAACTAATGTAGGGGCATGGTCAGAAAGTAAGATTGGACCTATTTCTGCGTGAGAGAGAGTCTGGGCAATGTTGTGGGTGACAAAAATATAATCGATTCGAGATTGGGAATGATGACATGGGGAGTAGAAGGTAAATTCTTGGAGACTTGGATTACAGAGACGCCAAGCATCAGTGAGTTTATGTTGGGAAATGGTTTGGAAGAAGAGTTTGTGAGGTTTATTAGGAGTGAAATGTGCTTTGGAGTTTCTGTCTAAAAAGGGATGTAAGGGCTGATTGCAGTCTCCTGCTAGAATGAAATTATCATCAATGAATCTGGTGACATGCTGGGAAAATGAGTGCCAAAAAGTGGGATCGCCAGTGGTAGGGGCATAAACATTTAGAAGAGAAATTGGAACATTCTTAATAGAGAGTTTAACGTAAGTCCATCGGCCTTCAGTATCCGATTCTTGAGCAATCATAGAAGGAGAGAGAGCTTTATGACATAAAATAGCAACTCCATTACGTTTGCCATCCCCAGGAGAAAAATAAACATCACCCACCCAACTTCTTTTCAACTTAACAGATTCTTCAGCTGACAAATGGGTTTCTTGCAAAAAAGCAATGTCCACATTTAAACGCGAAAGATGAGACAAAATTCGTTGTCTTTTGATAGGCGAGTTAACGCCCTTAACATTCCAAGTGACTATTTTAAGAGACATTTCATATCAAGAAAGAGGGAAGAAAAAGAAGAGAAGCAGAAGAAGGTAAGAAAAGTCGGAAGGGACCCAGATGAGTAGGAAAAGCATAAAAAGCCAAGAAGAGTAAGGGAGGTGGTGAGAATCAACACAGTATAATAAAGAATGAAAGGATGAGTAAAAAATAAAAAGAGTGAAGGAAAGGAATGTAGAAGCGAGTGGTGTAGTGACAAGGATAAAGTAGTCCAAGAAGTAGTTAGAACAAGAGGCGGAGGGCAGTAATAGAAGAGTATTCGAAAACCAAGAGAGGTAGACACCTGTGAAACATAAAAAATCGGAGAACAGAGAAGTGAAAAAGATACAAGGAGGGAGGCGAGGAACAGGAAAAATAGGGAAAACATACTTACGGAGGGTAAAGATGGGAGGGTTGAACACCAGGGGAGGGGTACGCGAGAAGATGAATGAGGGGGGAGCACCAGGCAGAGGAGGCAAGCGTCCAGTGCAAACGAACCAACAAGTCGGGGGAATGACGCCACATATATCATAAAACCTGCAAGGAAAAAGGAGAAAAAACAATAATGAATGAGACAAAGGAGAGATGGGGAGAATACAACAATAAAGAGTGACAAAAAGGTACGTAACTATACGGCGATGAGCTGTATTAACTAACGAACAAGGATAAAGGAAAGCAATGTGAGAGGAAGAGCAAGAGAACATTAGAACAACTAATACGATGCCCACCCCCTAGCCTGGGGGGAGCGTCTCCGAGCACAACGTGTGTAGACCGAAAGGTCTAATTCACTGAATCAATTTAATCCACAAATTTGTATGATTCATTAAGGCGTATTTATTCCTTAAACGCATTCAATTATCATGGTTTCATGAATCAACATAAAGTCTCTGTTCAAAGAAATTGATGGCATAGTTATAACCAATCCCGATGCATTTCGGGCTCCGCCCTTCTTCAGGGGATGGCTCTACAAACGGAAAGTGAAAGAATCATGGTGTCGGTATATGTACAGAATGGCAGTGTAAATTGACAAATGCTACTAGTTGTACATGATATTAAAAAAATAATGAATATATACACAAACGACATCCCAATAACAAAAAAAGAAAGTGTGCTCAAGCTCATTTTAGCCCAACTGTGCCGTCAGACAAAGACTACGGATATTTCACAAGCTTTACCGCAAAGTTGTGCGCGGTTGAGGGATCAAAGTGACAATGCGACTAAAACGCCATGAGCGGGTCCTTACATCCCGTCGTAAACACCACGATTGTGCCCATTACTCTTAACGGTGTCAGAGTCAACATCATGCCGGTGAGGTACTCACGTTCGAACAACTATGCAGTGTCTCCGAGGAGTTCCAAAGCGTAAAGGTGAAACACACGCCGGGAGTGTTCACAGGCTCGTTAAAAAGTGAATATAGAAAAGGGTGTGGGAGACTAGCAAAAGCGGAAGTCAGTATAGCGAAAATGTAAGCGCCATCTTGGAACAGGTTGTGAGGCTCACAAAGCGATGAGAGGGTAAATCAAACATGCTAAACAAAGTGAAATCAATAAAGTGGCAAATGGTGAATGAAAATAAAAATAAAATTAAAAAAAGTGGACGTTAATTAAATGAATAAATTATATCATGCACATGCAGGGTGTTATTGATCACAGATAACATTGAAATTCCATCCTGTCGTTAAGTCCATGCGGTATCATGGTGGACATGAAGCGGATCCAGAAGTTTTCGCGTTTCAACAAGGTGTTTTTGTTGTTCAAGGTCACCTGTACTTGCTCGAGTATTAGGAATTTTAGTTGAGCCACATTGTGTCGATTTTCTTGGAAATGTGTGGCAACACTGGATTTCAAGTTTTTAGTTCTGATATTGCTCTTGTGTTCGAGGATACGAACACGTATCTTCCTTTCTGTATGGCCGATGTAACATTTGCCACATGGGCACTTGAGTAGATAAATGACATTGCTGGTATTGCACGTGGCATTCACACGTAATTTTATGGGGTGACCCTTCAGTGGGTGGTTGGTGGTATTCCCAGTAATACAGTTATTACAATTGCTGCAATTGTAACAGGGCCGTAGGCCAGTATAGGTGGTTTGGATGGTAGGTGGTTTGTCCCGGTTGAGAATCTCTTTAAAGTTGCGGCCTCTGGTGAAGGCAAACATGGGTGGATTGTTAAATAAACCTTGGAAATCAGGTTCCGTGGTTAAGATAGACCAATGTTTGCGAATGATGTGTTGGAAAGTTTTGGAGAGAATTGAGTACTTGGAAACCACGACCATGCGATTGGACTTAACCTTGTGTTTAGGAAGTAGGAGAGTACTCCTCATCATTGTTTCACTTCTCTCCATGGCCATGTCCAGAATCGGTGGCGGATAGCCCCGTGCTTTAAGTTTCAACAACAGTTTCCTCATTTCTTGCTTGCAATCCTCTGTTCTTGACACTATGCGTTTCACCCGTAGGGCTTGGGCGAATGGTAAGTTGTTCTTTAGTTGCCAGGGGTGGAAGCTGGTGTAGTGCAACGTGGAGTTGCGGTCTGTAGGTTTGCGATATAAGTTGGTGTGCCACTGATTTCGTTCTCTCAGGATTTCCACATCAAGGTAATGTACACAGTTCTCATTGAATTCCCAGGTGAATTGAATTCTGTTGTTAATGTTGTTCCATGTCTGAAGGAATTCAATTAGGGATTCAGTTGTACCACTCCATAATAAAAAAATGTCATCGATATAACGCAAGTATAACTTGCCATGTTCATGCCATTTCATCTGGTTGACGAAGTGTGTTTCCTCAAATTGCTTCATGAAGATATTAGCGTAGCAGGGAGCTGCGCAATTTCCCATGGCCGTACCATTTAACTGGTGTATCCATTTGTCATGTGTTGTAAAGTAGCTATGGTAAAGTGTGAATACGGTCAATTCCATTAAAAAGACTTTCAAGTCCTGGTCTAATTCAGAAGTCATAAGCGCATGTTCCACAGCTTCAATACCCCAATCATGGGGAATAGAGGTATACAAGGCACAGACATCTACTGTGCACATAATCAAGGCGGAGTCTTTGAATTCATCCATGGTTGGTGTCAATTTCAGCAAAAAGTCTGTGGTATCTCGTACATGTGATTTGGTGTTTAGAACAAACGGTTGGAGGTACCTGTCAAGGAATTTTCCGGTATTCTCGTGTAAACTGCCCTTAGTTGACACGATAGGGCGGAAGGGAGGTCTGGTGGGATGCTTATGTATTTTCGGAAGCATGTGTAGCACTGGAGGTTTCGGATTGTTGGGTGTCAGATATCGTCGTGTTTTATCGTCGATAGTACCATTGTCAAAAGCCTTATTGATGATTGCAATCAAATTCTTAGTGTATTCAACAGTTGGATCCCCGGGCAGGACGTCATAAACATTGGTGTCCATAATGTGTATTTCAATCTGTTCCTCATAGTAGCTGGTGTCCATGACAACCAGTGCGCCACCTTTGTCCGCATTCTGGCAAGTGATGAGGGGATTATTGGCCAACTTCTGTAAGATGTTTCTCTCCTTGCACGTGACGTTTCCATGTTTTATGGGACGCTGAAATGGGAGTTTAGTAATTTCTTGCTTGACTAAGTTCTCAAATGAGTCAATAATCTTGTGGCTAGAAGGAGCCATAAATGTACTGTGGGGCCGAAGTCCTCTAAGCATGTCATCCGTTTGGGGTGGTGCTGGGCACACATTCTGAAAGAAGTGTCTCAACCTCATGTTGCGTAACAATTTGAATGTGCTGACTTCCAGCTCAAGGGTGTTGGTTCGGGTAGTAGGGACAAAGGATTGTCCCTTTTGCAAGGTAGCAATTTCTTCTCTGGATAAAGGCGTAGAGGAAATGTTGATGACCAAATTTTCTTCCATCATCATCTTATCTTTCTGTTGCGTTTGTTCTTGCCCAGCGGCGGTGTCTACTCTTTTTCTATTACCACGGCGGGTCTTGCCCCCCCCGGGATCTGGTTGTTGATCCTGGCCCGGTTCTAAAAAATGCACCGCAGGTTGAGCTGATGTGCTTGGGGTAGCCGGTTCAGAGGTTGGTGTGGTACCTGATTGTCTTTGTCTGTTTTCATCTTCAGAGGACGAGGTTTCGGCCCCTGAGAAAGGGTTGTAAGGCTTGTTGGTACGTCGGCGGGCGTACACCTCTGCCCAGGTGTAAACCTCGCCGAGCTTGTAGTCGATAGTGTCTCTCTTGTATTTCCGAAATTTTCTCTCCTGTATCTCACGAGTGTGTTTATCCAGTTGAGTAGTGATGTCCTCCAGCATTTTTGTGAGATCTTCCGCGGTCATGGCGTTGTCCAGCTCATCTCTGACGCATTTAATCTCCTGAGTTAACTCTTCCAATGTTCTTGAAAGTTCCTCGACTATCAGCAAGATCAGGTCGAGGGAACACTTATTCAGGATTGCGTACCAGCGTTCAACAAATTTGGCATTATTCTTACAAAGTAGAGGCTTCAGTGGGACTCTCAAGCCCCGAGGGATCCTTTGTGCCCGATGGTACCGTATGAGGGTACTAGCATGCAGTTTTTGATTTGATTCTTTCTTCAGTAAGTAAAGCAGTTGTTTAATATTACTCTCCACACTGCGGATGTTGGCAGTGGAAGTGATGTCATCCTGTATCAAGCCGTAGATCTTATCGGCATCTTCAACAGTGAAGGCGAATGTGCTTGCCTTCTGGTCAGTCATCCCAGAGATAGAGTCGAAATTCATGTTGTCTTAAATTGGCGTGCAGGGTTCCAGGGTCAGGAAATAGTGCAAACTAATGAGAAATGGAACTCGCACAGCCCAAACAATAATCCTGGATGTATTATGAGTTCAATTCTGTTGTGTGCATCGGAGAACAACGCTGCCTGGCCTGACAGCGTGAATTCACAAGAACTAATACGATGCCCACCCCCTAGCCTGGGGGGAGCGTCTCCGAGCACAACGTGTGTAGACCGAAAGGTCTAATTCACTGAATCAATTTAATCCACAAATTTGTATGATTCATTAAGGCGTATTTATTCCTTAAACGCATTCAATTATCATGGTTTCATGAATCAACATAAAGTCTCTGTTCAAAGAAATTGATGGCATAGTTATAACCAATCCCGATGCATTTCGGGCTCCGCCCTTCTTCAGGGGATGGCTCTACAAACGGAAAGTGAAAGAATCATGGTGTCGGTATATGTACAGAATGGCAGTGTAAATTGACAAATGCTACTAGTTGTACATGATATTAAAAAAATAATGAATATATACACAAACGACATCCCAATAACAAAAAAAGAAAGTGTGCTCAAGCTCATTTTAGCCCAACTGTGCCGTCAGACAAAGACTACGGATATTTCACAAGCTTTACCGCAAAGTTGTGCGCGGTTGAGGGATCAAAGTGACAATGCGACTAAAACGCCATGAGCGGGTCCTTACATCCCGTCGTAAACACCACGATTGTGCCCATTACTCTTAACGGTGTCAGAGTCAACATCATGCCGGTGAGGTACTCACGTTCGAACAACTATGCAGTGTCTCCGAGGAGTTCCAAAGCGTAAAGGTGAAACACACGCCGGGAGTGTTCACAGGCTCGTTAAAAAGTGAATATAGAAAAGGGTGTGGGAGACTAGCAAAAGCGGAAGTCAGTATAGCGAAAATGTAAGCGCCATCTTGGAACAGGTTGTGAGGCTCACAAAGCGATGAGAGGGTAAATCAAACATGCTAAACAAAGTGAAATCAATAAAGTGGCAAATGGTGAATGAAAATAAAAATAAAATTAAAAAAAGTGGACGTTAATTAAATGAATAAATTATATCATGCACATGCAGGGTGTTATTGATCACAGATAACATTGAAATTCCATCCTGTCGTTAAGTCCATGCGGTATCATGGTGGACATGAAGCGGATCCAGAAGTTTTCGCGTTTCAACAAGGTGTTTTTGTTGTTCAAGGTCACCTGTACTTGCTCGAGTATTAGGAATTTTAGTTGAGCCACATTGTGTCGATTTTCTTGGAAATGTGTGGCAACACTGGATTTCAAGTTTTTAGTTCTGATATTGCTCTTGTGTTCGAGGATACGAACACGTATCTTCCTTTCTGTATGGCCGATGTAACATTTGCCACATGGGCACTTGAGTAGATAAATGACATTGCTGGTATTGCACGTGGCATTCACACGTAATTTTATGGGGTGACCCTTCAGTGGGTGGTTGGTGGTATTCCCAGTAATACAGTTATTACAATTGCTGCAATTGTAACAGGGCCGTAGGCCAGTATAGGTGGTTTGGATGGTAGGTGGTTTGTCCCGGTTGAGAATCTCTTTAAAGTTGCGGCCTCTGGTGAAGGCAAACATGGGTGGATTGTTAAATAAACCTTGGAAATCAGGTTCCGTGGTTAAGATAGACCAATGTTTGCGAATGATGTGTTGGAAAGTTTTGGAGAGAATTGAGTACTTGGAAACCACGACCATGCGATTGGACTTAACCTTGTGTTTAGGAAGTAGGAGAGTACTCCTCATCATTGTTTCACTTCTCTCCATGGCCATGTCCAGAATCGGTGGCGGATAGCCCCGTGCTTTAAGTTTCAACAACAGTTTCCTCATTTCTTGCTTGCAATCCTCTGTTCTTGACACTATGCGTTTCACCCGTAGGGCTTGGGCGAATGGTAAGTTGTTCTTTAGTTGCCAGGGGTGGAAGCTGGTGTAGTGCAACGTGGAGTTGCGGTCTGTAGGTTTGCGATATAAGTTGGTGTGCCACTGATTTCGTTCTCTCAGGATTTCCACATCAAGGTAATGTACACAGTTCTCATTGAATTCCCAGGTGAATTGAATTCTGTTGTTAATGTTGTTCCATGTCTGAAGGAATTCAATTAGGGATTCAGTTGTACCACTCCATAATAAAAAAATGTCATCGATATAACGCAAGTATAACTTGCCATGTTCATGCCATTTCATCTGGTTGACGAAGTGTGTTTCCTCAAATTGCTTCATGAAGATATTAGCGTAGCAGGGAGCTGCGCAATTTCCCATGGCCGTACCATTTAACTGGTGTATCCATTTGTCATGTGTTGTAAAGTAGCTATGGTAAAGTGTGAATACGGTCAATTCCATTAAAAAGACTTTCAAGTCCTGGTCTAATTCAGAAGTCATAAGCGCATGTTCCACAGCTTCAATACCCCAATCATGGGGAATAGAGGTATACAAGGCACAGACATCTACTGTGCACATAATCAAGGCGGAGTCTTTGAATTCATCCATGGTTGGTGTCAATTTCAGCAAAAAGTCTGTGGTATCTCGTACATGTGATTTGGTGTTTAGAACAAACGGTTGGAGGTACCTGTCAAGGAATTTTCCGGTATTCTCGTGTAAACTGCCCTTAGTTGACACGATAGGGCGGAAGGGAGGTCTGGTGGGATGCTTATGTATTTTCGGAAGCATGTGTAGCACTGGAGGTTTCGGATTGTTGGGTGTCAGATATCGTCGTGTTTTATCGTCGATAGTACCATTGTCAAAAGCCTTATTGATGATTGCAATCAAATTCTTAGTGTATTCAACAGTTGGATCCCCGGGCAGGACGTCATAAACATTGGTGTCCATAATGTGTATTTCAATCTGTTCCTCATAGTAGCTGGTGTCCATGACAACCAGTGCGCCACCTTTGTCCGCATTCTGGCAAGTGATGAGGGGATTATTGGCCAACTTCTGTAAGATGTTTCTCTCCTTGCACGTGACGTTTCCATGTTTTATGGGACGCTGAAATGGGAGTTTAGTAATTTCTTGCTTGACTAAGTTCTCAAATGAGTCAATAATCTTGTGGCTAGAAGGAGCCATAAATGTACTGTGGGGCCGAAGTCCTCTAAGCATGTCATCCGTTTGGGGTGGTGCTGGGCACACATTCTGAAAGAAGTGTCTCAACCTCATGTTGCGTAACAATTTGAATGTGCTGACTTCCAGCTCAAGGGTGTTGGTTCGGGTAGTAGGGACAAAGGATTGTCCCTTTTGCAAGGTAGCAATTTCTTCTCTGGATAAAGGCGTAGAGGAAATGTTGATGACCAAATTTTCTTCCATCATCATCTTATCTTTCTGTTGCGTTTGTTCTTGCCCAGCGGCGGTGTCTACTCTTTTTCTATTACCACGGCGGGTCTTGCCCCCCCCGGGATCTGGTTGTTGATCCTGGCCCGGTTCTAAAAAATGCACCGCAGGTTGAGCTGATGTGCTTGGGGTAGCCGGTTCAGAGGTTGGTGTGGTACCTGATTGTCTTTGTCTGTTTTCATCTTCAGAGGACGAGGTTTCGGCCCCTGAGAAAGGGTTGTAAGGCTTGTTGGTACGTCGGCGGGCGTACACCTCTGCCCAGGTGTAAACCTCGCCGAGCTTGTAGTCGATAGTGTCTCTCTTGTATTTCCGAAATTTTCTCTCCTGTATCTCACGAGTGTGTTTATCCAGTTGAGTAGTGATGTCCTCCAGCATTTTTGTGAGATCTTCCGCGGTCATGGCGTTGTCCAGCTCATCTCTGACGCATTTAATCTCCTGAGTTAACTCTTCCAATGTTCTTGAAAGTTCCTCGACTATCAGCAAGATCAGGTCGAGGGAACACTTATTCAGGATTGCGTACCAGCGTTCAACAAATTTGGCATTATTCTTACAAAGTAGAGGCTTCAGTGGGACTCTCAAGCCCCGAGGGATCCTTTGTGCCCGATGGTACCGTATGAGGGTACTAGCATGCAGTTTTTGATTTGATTCTTTCTTCAGTAAGTAAAGCAGTTGTTTAATATTACTCTCCACACTGCGGATGTTGGCAGTGGAAGTGATGTCATCCTGTATCAAGCCGTAGATCTTATCGGCATCTTCAACAGTGAAGGCGAATGTGCTTGCCTTCTGGTCAGTCATCCCAGAGATAGAGTCGAAATTCATGTTGTCTTAAATTGGCGTGCAGGGTTCCAGGGTCAGGAAATAGTGCAAACTAATGAGAAATGGAACTCGCACAGCCCAAACAATAATCCTGGATGTATTATGAGTTCAATTCTGTTGTGTGCATCGGAGAACAACGCTGCCTGGCCTGACAGCGTGAATTCACAAGAACTAATACGATGCCCACCCCCTAGCCTGGGGGGAGCGTCTCCGAGCACAACGTGTGTAGACCGAAAGGTCTAATTCACTGAATCAATTTAATCCACAAATTTGTATGATTCATTAAGGCGTATTTATTCCTTAAACGCATTCAATTATCATGGTTTCATGAATCAACATAAAGTCTCTGTTCAAAGAAATTGATGGCATAGTTATAACCAATCCCGATGCATTTCGGGCTCCGCCCTTCTTCAGGGGATGGCTCTACAAACGGAAAGTGAAAGAATCATGGTGTCGGTATATGTACAGAATGGCAGTGTAAATTGACAAATGCTACTAGTTGTACATGATATTAAAAAAATAATGAATATATACACAAACGACATCCCAATAACAAAAAAAGAAAGTGTGCTCAAGCTCATTTTAGCCCAACTGTGCCGTCAGACAAAGACTACGGATATTTCACAAGCTTTACCGCAAAGTTGTGCGCGGTTGAGGGATCAAAGTGACAATGCGACTAAAACGCCATGAGCGGGTCCTTACATCCCGTCGTAAACACCACGATTGTGCCCATTACTCTTAACGGTGTCAGAGTCAACATCATGCCGGTGAGGTACTCACGTTCGAACAACTATGCAGTGTCTCCGAGGAGTTCCAAAGCGTAAAGGTGAAACACACGCCGGGAGTGTTCACAGGCTCGTTAAAAAGTGAATATAGAAAAGGGTGTGGGAGACTAGCAAAAGCGGAAGTCAGTATAGCGAAAATGTAAGCGCCATCTTGGAACAGGTTGTGAGGCTCACAAAGCGATGAGAGGGTAAATCAAACATGCTAAACAAAGTGAAATCAATAAAGTGGCAAATGGTGAATGAAAATAAAAATAAAATTAAAAAAAGTGGACGTTAATTAAATGAATAAATTATATCATGCACATGCAGGGTGTTATTGATCACAGATAACATTGAAATTCCATCCTGTCGTTAAGTCCATGCGGTATCATGGTGGACATGAAGCGGATCCAGAAGTTTTCGCGTTTCAACAAGGTGTTTTTGTTGTTCAAGGTCACCTGTACTTGCTCGAGTATTAGGAATTTTAGTTGAGCCACATTGTGTCGATTTTCTTGGAAATGTGTGGCAACACTGGATTTCAAGTTTTTAGTTCTGATATTGCTCTTGTGTTCGAGGATACGAACACGTATCTTCCTTTCTGTATGGCCGATGTAACATTTGCCACATGGGCACTTGAGTAGATAAATGACATTGCTGGTATTGCACGTGGCATTCACACGTAATTTTATGGGGTGACCCTTCAGTGGGTGGTTGGTGGTATTCCCAGTAATACAGTTATTACAATTGCTGCAATTGTAACAGGGCCGTAGGCCAGTATAGGTGGTTTGGATGGTAGGTGGTTTGTCCCGGTTGAGAATCTCTTTAAAGTTGCGGCCTCTGGTGAAGGCAAACATGGGTGGATTGTTAAATAAACCTTGGAAATCAGGTTCCGTGGTTAAGATAGACCAATGTTTGCGAATGATGTGTTGGAAAGTTTTGGAGAGAATTGAGTACTTGGAAACCACGACCATGCGATTGGACTTAACCTTGTGTTTAGGAAGTAGGAGAGTACTCCTTTAAAGGCCGCAACTTTAAAGAGATTCTCAACCGGGACAAACCACCTACCATCCAAACCACCTATACTGGCCTACGGCCCTGTTACAATTGCAGCAATTGTAATAACTGTATTACTGGGAATACCACCAACCACCCACTGAAGGGTCACCCCATAAAATTACGTGTGAATGCCACGTGCAATACCAGCAATGTCATTTATCTACTCAAGTGCCCATGTGGCAAATGTTACATCGGCCATACAGAAAGGAAGATACGTGTTCGTATCCTCGAACACAAGAGCAATATCAGAACTAAAAACTTGAAATCCAGTGTTGCCACACATTTCCAAGAAAATCGACACAATGTGGCTCAACTAAAATTCCTAATACTCGAGCAAGTACAGGTGACCTTGAACAACAAAAACACCTTGTTGAAACGCGAAAACTTCTGGATCCGCTTCATGTCCACCATGATACCGCATGGACTTAACGACAGGATGGAATTTCAATGTTATCTGTGATCAATAACACCCTGCATGTGCATGATATAATTTATTCATTTAATTAACGTCCACTTTTTTTAATTTTATTTTTATTTTCATTCACCATTTGCCACTTTATTGATTTCACTTTGTTTAGCATGTTTGATTTACCCTCTCATCGCTTTGTGAGCCTCACAACCTGTTCCAAGATGGCGCTTACATTTTCGCTATACTGACTTCCGCTTTTGCTAGTCTCCCACACCCTTTTCTATATTCACTTTTTAACGAGCCTGTGAACACTCCCGGCGTGTGTTTCACCTTTACGCTTTGGAACTCCTCGGAGACACTGCATAGTTGTTCGAACGTGAGTACCTCACCGGCATGATGTTGACTCTGACACCGTTAAGAGTAATGGGCACAATCGTGGTGTTTACGACGGGATGTAAGGACCCGCTCATGGCGTTTTAGTCGCATTGTCACTTTGATCCCTCAACCGCGCACAACTTTGCGGTAAAGCTTGTGAAATATCCGTAGTCTTTGTCTGACGGCACAGTTGGGCTAAAATGAGCTTGAGCACACTTTCTTTTTTTGTTATTGGGATGTCGTTTGTGTATATATTCATTATTTTTTTAATATCATGTACAACTAGTAGCATTTGTCAATTTACACTGCCATTCTGTACATATACCGACACCATGATTCTTTCACTTTCCGTTTGTAGAGCCATCCCCTGAAGAAGGGCGGAGCCCGAAATGCATCGGGATTGGTTATAACTATGCCATCAATTTCTTTGAACAGAGACTTTATGTTGATTCATGAAACCATGATAATTGAATGCGTTTAAGGAATAAATACGCCTTAATGAATCATACAAATTTGTGGATTAAATTGATTCAGTGAATTAGACCTTTCGGTCTACACACGTTGTGCTCGGAGACGCTCCCCCCAGGCTAGGGGGTGGGCATCGTATTAGTTCTTGTGAATTCACGCTGTCAGGCCAGGCAGCGTTGTTCTCCGATGCACACAACAGAATTGAACTCATAATACATCCAGGATTATTGTTTGGGCTGTGCGAGTTCCATTTCTCATTAGTTTGCACTATTTCCTGACCCTGGAACCCTGCACGCCAATTTAAGACAACATGAATTTCGACTCTATCTCTGGGATGACTGACCAGAAGGCAAGCACATTCGCCTTCACTGTTGAAGATGCCGATAAGATCTACGGCTTGATACAGGATGACATCACTTCCACTGCCAACATCCGCAGTGTGGAGAGTAATATTAAACAACTGCTTTACTTACTGAAGAAAGAATCAAATCAAAAACTGCATGCTAGTACCCTCATACGGTACCATCGGGCACAAAGGATCCCTCGGGGCTTGAGAGTCCCACTGAAGCCTCTACTTTGTAAGAATAATGCCAAATTTGTTGAACGCTGGTACGCAATCCTGAATAAGTGTTCCCTCGACCTGATCTTGCTGATAGTCGAGGAACTTTCAAGAACATTGGAAGAGTTAACTCAGGAGATTAAATGCGTCAGAGATGAGCTGGACAACGCCATGACCGCGGAAGATCTCACAAAAATGCTGGAGGACATCACTACTCAACTGGATAAACACACTCGTGAGATACAGGAGAGAAAATTTCGGAAATACAAGAGAGACACTATCGACTACAAGCTCGGCGAGGTTTACACCTGGGCAGAGGTGTACGCCCGCCGACGTACCAACAAGCCTTACAACCCTTTCTCAGGGGCCGAAACCTCGTCCTCTGAAGATGAAAACAGACAAAGACAATCAGGTACCACACCAACCTCTGAACCGGCTACCCCAAGCACATCAGCTCAACCTGCGGTGCATTTTTTAGAACCGGGCCAGGATCAACAACCAGATCCCGGGGGGGCAAGACCCGCCGTGGTAATAGAAAAAGAGTAGACACCGCCGCTGGGCAAGAACAAACGCAACAGAAAGATAAGATGATGATGGAAGAAAATTTGGTCATCAACATTTCCTCTACGCCTTTATCCAGAGAAGAAATTGCTACCTTGCAAAAGGGACAATCCTTTGTCCCTACTACCCGAACCAACACCCTTGAGCTGGAAGTCAGCACATTCAAATTGTTACGCAACATGAGGTTGAGACACTTCTTTCAGAATGTGTGCCCAGCACCACCCCAAACGGATGACATGCTTAGAGGACTTCGGCCCCACAGTACATTTATGGCTCCTTCTAGCCACAAGATTATTGACTCATTTGAGAACTTAGTCAAGCAAGAAATTACTAAACTCCCATTTCAGCGTCCCATAAAACATGGAAACGTCACGTGCAAGGAGAGAAACATCTTACAGAAGTTGGCCAATAATCCCCTCATCACTTGCCAGAATGCGGACAAAGGTGGCGCACTGGTTGTCATGGACACCAGCTACTATGAGGAACAGATTGAAATACACATTATGGACACCAATGTTTATGACGTCCTGCCCGGGGATCCAACTGTTGAATACACTAAGAATTTGATTGCAATCATCAATAAGGCTTTTGACAATGGTACTATCGACGATAAAACACGACGATATCTGACACCCAACAATCCGAAACCTCCAGTGCTACACATGCTTCCGAAAATACATAAGCATCCCACCAGACCTCCCTTCCGCCCTATCGTGTCAACTAAGGGCAGTTTACACGAGAATACCGGAAAATTCCTTGACAGGTACCTCCAACCGTTTGTTCTAAACACCAAATCACATGTACGAGATACCACAGACTTTTTGCTGAAATTGACACCAACCATGGATGAATTCAAAGACTCCACCTTGATTATGTGCACAGTAGATGTCTGTGCCTTGTATACCTCTATTCCCCATGATTGGGGTATTGAAGCTGTGGAACATGCGCTTATGACTTCTGAATTAGACCAGGACTTGAAAGTCTTTTTAATGGAATTGACCGTATTCACACTTTACCATAGCTACTTTACAACACATGACAAATGGATACACCAGTTAAATGGTACGGCCATGGGAAATTGCGCAGCTCCCTGCTACGCTAATATCTTCATGAAGCAATTTGAGGAAACACACATCGTCAACCAGATGAAATGGCATGAACATGGCAAGTTATACTTGCGTTATATCGATGACATTTTTTTATTATGGAGTGGTACAACTGAATCCCTAATTGAATTCCTTCAGACATGGAACAACATTAACAACAGAATTCAATTCACCTGGGAATTCAATGAGAACTGTGTACATTACCTTGATGTGGAAATCCTGAGAGAACGAAATCAGTGGCACACCAACTTATATCGCAAACCTACAGACCGCAACTCCACGTTGCACTACACCAGCTTCCACCCCTGGCAACTAAAGAACAACTTACCATTCGCCCAAGCCCTACGGGTGAAACGCATAGTGTCAAGAACAGAGGATTGCAAGCAAGAAATGAGGAAACTGTTGTTGAAACTTAAAGCACGGGGCTATCCGCCACCGATTCTGGACATGGCCATGGAGAGAAGTGAAACAATGATGAGGAGTACTCTCCTACTTCCTAAACACAAGGTTAAGTCCAATCGCATGGTCGTGGTTTCCAAGTACTCAATTCTCTCCAAAACTTTCCAACACATCATTCGCAAACATTGGTCTATCTTAACCACGGAACCTGATTTCCAAGGTTTATTTAACAATCCACCCATGTTTGCCTTCACCAGAGGCCGCAACTTTAAAGAGATTCTCAACCGGGACAAACCACCTACCATCCAAACCACCTATACTGGCCTACGGCCCTGTTACAATTGCAGCAATTGTAATAACTGTATTACTGGGAATACCACCAACCACCCACTGAAGGGTCACCCCATAAAATTACGTGTGAATGCCACGTGCAATACCAGCAATGTCATTTATCTACTCAAGTGCCCATGTGGCAAATGTTACATCGGCCATACAGAAAGGAAGATACGTGTTCGTATCCTCGAACACAAGAGCAATATCAGAACTAAAAACTTGAAATCCAGTGTTGCCACACATTTCCAAGAAAATCGACACAATGTGGCTCAACTAAAATTCCTAATACTCGAGCAAGTACAGGTGACCTTGAACAACAAAAACACCTTGTTGAAACGCGAAAACTTCTGGATCCGCTTCATGTCCACCATGATACCGCATGGACTTAACGACAGGATGGAATTTCAATGTTATCTGTGATCAATAACACCCTGCATGTGCATGATATAATTTATTCATTTAATTAACGTCCACTTTTTTTAATTTTATTTTTATTTTCATTCACCATTTGCCACTTTATTGATTTCACTTTGTTTAGCATGTTTGATTTACCCTCTCATCGCTTTGTGAGCCTCACAACCTGTTCCAAGATGGCGCTTACATTTTCGCTATACTGACTTCCGCTTTTGCTAGTCTCCCACACCCTTTTCTATATTCACTTTTTAACGAGCCTGTGAACACTCCCGGCGTGTGTTTCACCTTTACGCTTTGGAACTCCTCGGAGACACTGCATAGTTGTTCGAACGTGAGTACCTCACCGGCATGATGTTGACTCTGACACCGTTAAGAGTAATGGGCACAATCGTGGTGTTTACGACGGGATGTAAGGACCCGCTCATGGCGTTTTAGTCGCATTGTCACTTTGATCCCTCAACCGCGCACAACTTTGCGGTAAAGCTTGTGAAATATCCGTAGTCTTTGTCTGACGGCACAGTTGGGCTAAAATGAGCTTGAGCACACTTTCTTTTTTTGTTATTGGGATGTCGTTTGTGTATATATTCATTATTTTTTTAATATCATGTACAACTAGTAGCATTTGTCAATTTACACTGCCATTCTGTACATATACCGACACCATGATTCTTTCACTTTCCGTTTGTAGAGCCATCCCCTGAAGAAGGGCGGAGCCCGAAATGCATCGGGATTGGTTATAACTATGCCATCAATTTCTTTGAACAGAGACTTTATGTTGATTCATGAAACCATGATAATTGAATGCGTTTAAGGAATAAATACGCCTTAATGAATCATACAAATTTGTGGATTAAATTGATTCAGTGAATTAGACCTTTCGGTCTACACACGTTGTGCTCGGAGACGCTCCCCCCAGGCTAGGGGGTGGGCATCGTATTAGTTCTTGTGAATTCACGCTGTCAGGCCAGGCAGCGTTGTTCTCCGATGCACACAACAGAATTGAACTCATAATACATCCAGGATTATTGTTTGGGCTGTGCGAGTTCCATTTCTCATTAGTTAACATTAGAACAACAAAAGCTGCCGAAAAACGTGGCAGCGACAAACAAGAATACAGTCAACAAGGCACGACAAGCATGCAGAATGAATGAAACTTCAATGCTTCATCACGCCGGAATCATGGCGGAAAGGCTGACGAGGAGCTGGAGAAGTCCATGCCGGAGGCTTGAGTTGCATTCAAAAAGCTCCGTAGGCGAATAGGATCTTCATATGTCGTAGTTTTATTGTTGTAGGTTACTCTGAAGAGGCAGGGATGGAAAAGACCGTATCTGGCTCCAATGGCACGAAGTTCTGGTCGCATGTCCAAAAAGGCCTTGCGGCGAGTGGCTGTAGCTTTTGCGTAATCCTGCGCAAAGAAAAGATTGGAACCAGACCATTGTAAGCGAGGTGAGGCACGAGCTGCTGAAATAACTTTGAGGAGGTCAGTATATTCTAAGAAGTACATGATGACACCCCTTGGTCATGAAGAAGGAGAGGAGGTAGAAGGAAGGCGACCCAACCGGTGTGCACGCTGGATATTAAGCTTGGTGTCCTCAGGTAAATGGAGAAGTTTGGGTAGAAACGATTTGAAGAAGGCGATGGGGTCATTCCCCTCAGAATTTTCCGCCAGGCCATAAAGGCAGAGATTGTTGCGCCTATTACGATTCTCCAACTCCTCAACCTGCTTTTGAAGAGACGAAACTTGAGATTGCATGTGTGTTACTGTGGAGGATGACTCCTGTAAAGCGGTTAAGGAATGTTCTACTGTGGTTACTCTGGCATCCATCTGAGACCAGTTGTCAGTTAAAACCTGCAATTTAGAATTAGTTTCCTCCATGAAGGGTCTGAGGGCTCGAATTTCTTCCAATAACAGCTCCAGGGAAACAGCCGATGTTGACCCCGTTGGCGATGGAGGATCCTGTTTGAGGCGTTTTGACGTGACCTTCCCTGGAGGTTGGATGGGCCGCTCCGTGTTGGACTGCGACACTTGAGTGAGAAACTCCTGGGAGGCCTCAAGGTGCGCCAACGCTGAGAAGACTTTGGAGTTTTTAATGAAGCCACGTCGTGGAGGCTTGGGGGTACGAGAGAGTGCCTTTTTTTCCATAAGGATGAAGAGCAATATTATCCAGTGCAAGACCAGAGGCAATGAAGAATACGTTTACAAGCTTCAAAATGAACAACTGCGTAGGATGCAGGTATGCCCTGAGGTGAAGAGAATAGGTGAAGCAGCGACCAATTCTTTAATTGAAGGGTGAAGAGAATGATGCCGAGAGCTGAAAGCCACCCTGGTAATGAGATATAAAAAGAGGGCACTCTTTGGAGCAAAGGAAGTCCGTCAAGGAGAAAACAGCATGAGTGCAAGGGGAGCAATTGAAGAAAAGCGAAGAAAAACCTTGCTCAAAGTTGCCTCAAATAGTAAATACCGTTAGAAGTACAGGCAGGAGACAAAGCAGCGCATATAGGCATAAAATGAACGTAGTCTGAATGCACCTGCAGAGTATTTGAGGAGATAGAAGCCCATTCACTCAAAATGGCCGCCCATGCAGCACAGAAGCGAGTTAAACACAAGAAAGTTCGTAGATAGGCAGCATAAGGCAGACGTTTGTGGTGAGGAAGTGCAGGAGCAGGGAATACCTCATGTAGAAGATATGTCCTTGTGCAGGGCTCCGTGACAGAGTCGCATTGTTCTGAAGCGTGGGCGCCGCAGTCCGCGCTGAGAGGAAAGAAAAAAAAACAAAATGGCGGGCGCGACTTTTACTCAGCCGCGTCCGCCGCAAAAACACCAAAACGGGCATTCCGGCGCTCAAGAGGGTTCCCAGACGGCAGCTCTCCGTCCGCTTCAAGTTCCGGTCACGGAGAAGTCGCCTTGCAGGTTCCGGTATGGTGTTGAAAGTGGCGAAAACCCCAAGCGACCGGGAGTGCTCACATCTGCGCTTCCGACCTCGCCGGGCGCTAAGCCAAGCCCCCCACGAAATTATATTTTTGACTTTAATTTTTACCTGGACAGATCAGGGTAATTCTGCAAGATGCACTTTGCATAATTATGCATAATGTCACATGATTTTGTTTGTAATTTAGTGGAATTATGCTTCCCGAAATTACACAAGTTACATTCACCCCTACTAAATAGTATAAATAGCTTTTATTACCTTCAGTTACTCTGAGAACATTATTTCTATATACATAGTGGGCCGTTATTTATATGTTAGACACTCTGCATTGTTGGCATACAATCTTACTTTGGGAGGGAGTGATTTAATTTAATATAAACATAGGTTTGCTTACATGACCTTTTCTTTCCTTGCCATGTGTGTTTGCAGTTCCTTCAATATGGAGGGCACTCTTAGAAGCCATATATTTTTGTCATACATGTGGACAAACTAAATGCACCAGCAGCACAAAAATGACATTTGACTTTCACACCACTGGTGCAATTTCTGTGCCAACTTCTGAGGCCTTGCAGGAAAGTTAAATCGAAAAATTAATCTGAAACCAATTTAACCAATACCATTTTAGAGCCGGAACACACACTGTAGTAGTGAATAGCAGTGCCACAGTGCGCATAATCTTAATACAGCAGAAATAAGCACTAGGAAAAACGAAAAATTCGGAGTCACCATGCCCTAATTAACACTGTAAAGTTTAATTTATTTTCTGTATCTGAAAAGTATCCTGGCGTTGTAATTTAACTTGGTTATTTAAGTTAAGCACTTCCCTCGCTCTTCGTCATAATCTTGGTATCCTGTTGTTTCCGATGACCAAGTAACTTTTATCACTGACTTTTAGATTCATCACCTCGTGTCTGAAATCGGTACTACGAGTGCTCTGCTGTAGGTTGGATATCTTTAGATTCGACCGAATGCTGAATAAGATGTTTTTCTCATTTACTTGAAGCATTCCCTTATTTAAAATTGCATGCTCTTCTTTGAGTAACATTTGTGGAAAAGTGTTCTGTGAACGCTGCTGTGACGAAAATATTTAATGTGAGTCTTTGTGGTGTATATATAGGTTATTTTGATTTTACCAGCTTGGTGGAGCATCTGTATCTCATATTTCCCTTCTGACTATATAGGTGTATGAGTTTGAGCATAAGGTTTACTTCCTATATTCATTTTTGCGCTTTGAAATTACTTGGTAAGATAAACTTAATGGGCAAAGAGCTTTTATCCCTAATGTGGGCAAAATCCACTCAAACGTGTAACATACTCATCCAAGTACTGCATTCATCTCAGCATAGTTAATCTTAGTCAAAAAGGTGGAACCCATGCATACATGATGTGCTGCAACTTTTCTAGTAATAATTTCGATTTAGGTTTGTCTGGGTCCTGTTGTTTCTTCCTCAAGCTTACAGTGAATCTATTGGTTCCTTGCAGTGCTGCCCAACACTTCAGGTGGCATTTCAAGTTTTGACAACAGAAGGATAGACAAAGAAGACACAGGCGTAGGGGCATAGAAAGAGGCAGGTTGCACATATATACAACACAGGTAGTCTGTACAGTTGTGTCTGTGCCTGCATGTTGTCACTTTAAGAATCCTAGGATTGCCTTCGCTAATGTTTGTTAAGTGTTCTGGATACAGATTATTGATATTGCGTCATCTGATTTCTTTTTTTAACTTTCCTGAAAGGTAAATCAAGTTTTACAAATTTTCTAAATTCGAAAGTAATGAATCTCAAATTGATCAGCCATAAAATGGACAGTGAATGGCACACCTTCAGTAAATGTATATCTTAAAAAATTAACATTTGAAAGAAGTTCCCACAAGCAACGTTATCTACTTAACGTCTACTTCATGGGTATTTGCTCCATCTAATAGTACTGAATAAAATAGCTTACTGGTATTTGGCCAAAAGCAACATTCGAAGAAATATTTAGTCGCTAATCAGAGTCATGTGATAAAGGATAAAAATGAATCCAGTATCTGAGAAAAGATGTTTGCTGCTCACTGGAGGTGAATGTTTGCCTGTCTTGATTCATGGGGGTGTATTCATGTGTATTCATGAGCCACTTATGTTGTTTGCTTTTCTCCTCCAGCGGGGAATGCTCTATTCTGCTAGTCGCTTTTGCAGCACACAAACCCCCTTAAAAGCTAATATTTTAGGTTTTCCCAAAACCAAGCCAAGGTCCACACTGCGTATTATAAACGTGCTGTTGAACAGGTAATGGTGCTTATAATTTGTATATAATAGAATTAAGGGAAGTCAGGCATTACCTGCGAGATACGAACTTTCCCTGGTGTTTTGGAGCCCTCCGGCGTCCCGCTTTGTGGCTTTCATTGTGCGTAAAGTGTGCCATAATAGCCTAGTGAAGTGCTCCCCGAGGTGCACTAACGCTTTAGTGAAATACAAGTAATTGTAAAGGAACACGCTCATGTTTTTCTCATCAGCAGGCAGCACTTTTTTGTCCTACTGTGATAATATTCCCCGAACAACCTGGCAATATAATAAAATACGCCCAAAGTCAATCTTGTGCCCCACTAGGCATTCACAATTTATAAATAATTGGAGCCTGCATAACATAACCCCTTTACCAACAACTAGGATTATTATTATCTGAAGTATTTCCAATATAATCATAATCATTCGAAGTACAGTTTTTAGTATTAATCCGGTACCTTTCGATCTTTATTTAGTTTATATTGTGTACTGCTCATTTGGGTGGGATATTTTACGATATTTGTTCTGAAGGTACACCCTTCCATCCACATCCTAACCACGAAATTCGGATACCATACTCTTGATTTCGAATCATTATAATTCTTTACAAATCCATCCTGCAATTTTATCAGATGTGTACGAGCGGAAAATAGAATATCAGGTTAGGACAATCTGATCATCCCTGGCCATCAGCAGAGCAAGATCCTTTCCAAAGTGTAGCTTTGTGAGTCTGTCCTCTTTGCGTCATCATAATAAGCTATGTCATAGAGAATGACATTGGGTTTAATCAAAAGTCCCTCCCAGCCTTCTTCTTCTATGTATGTATGTATGTATGTATGTATGTATGTATGTATGTATATATGTATGTATATGGTATTTCCAATGCACTAATCTAGCCACAATGCAGTGAAGTTCTGTACAGGGAGAAAGACAAGCACAAAGTAAACAAGTGATTGGAGACACAAAGCAGCGTTGGAGCTGCTTTGATGGATACAAGAATGTTGTTCCAAATCCTGGGTGCATAGATGGAAAAGGCCTTAGGCCTTATTTTTTTTTTTTACACTTCTTAGTCTGGAGTACGATGGTGCATGGCAGGGCGTGTGCTGAGAACCACTGTGCTGGGATGGTGAGCTACTCTGCAAGATAAGCAAGGGTGCTGGTCGTGATGGCTTTGTAAAGGATGCAGCTGGCTTTGAAGATGGTACTTGCCAGCAAGGGGAGCCAATAGAGTTCCATCAGGATGGTGGTGATGTGATCATATCATAGATCAGATGTTGCTGCGTTGTATAGGATGCCCTTAAGGGGTCTCTTCGCAGAGTCTGGCAGGCCAAGGAGCAAGGAGTGACCTGGGTAGGACCAGGGCACCCGCACAAGAAGCTGACCCTGGGGGATGGGGTCCCCAGGGACACAATCGACCTGGGAAGTGGCCCCTCTCTTTAATTTAGTAATAAAAAAAATAAAAACAAGTCTAGGGGATGGGATGCCTGGGGCCGGAATTGGCCCAGAGAAGGGGGTGTCCACGGCCCCCCTCCTCTATTAAAAATAGGGCAGATTTAAAAAAAAATCGAAAACAGAAAAACAAAAACAGCAAGGCAGAGCAGGCCCCACCCTCTTGCTTCATCACACTGCAAATGCACCTCCCGGCACACTACTTGTTGGGGATTAAGTCCCCTTAGATCTAGGGTCCTTGGGGGCCAACAAGCTCTCCTGTTACCTCCCGTTAGTCCCAGACAGTGGAATTGCTGAGAGGGCTTCGGAGGCCATGCCCCCTTTCACCACCACTCTGCAAACGCACCTCCTGGTGCACTGCTGGTTGGGGGATGTAGTCCCCTTGGATGCTGAGGGTCCACTGTACCCCACCCCATTATATGCTATTCCACCCTACACCATTCTGCGGTACGCCAATCTACTGTACACTATCCCACTGTATGCCACTCCATTCCACAACACTCCACAGATGATATTCCACTGTATGCCACTTCACTGTACACTACTCCACTCTATGCCACTACGGTGGATGTACTCCACTCTATGCCACTTCATTCTATGTTATTTACTTGGTCGCCACTCCAATGTATGCCACTCAAATGTACACTACTCCACTGTACACTATTACAATCAATGCCACATCACTGTACAACACTCCGCCCTATGCCACTCCAATCTATGTTATTACACTGTGTACAACTCCATTCTACGGCAGTCCACTCTGTGCTATACACTTTATGCAACTCCATGTTACGCCTGATTAGTGTTCGCCACCCCACTGTATGCCACTCGGCTATATGCTATTCCAGTATATGCTATTCCTCTCTATGCCATTTCACTGTATGCCACTCCACTCTTCTATAATCCACTGTATGGTATTGCGGTTTAACCCACTCCACTGTACACCACTCAACTGTATGAAATTGCACTATACCCCACCCCTCAATACTCCACTCCAGTCTATACAACACTGCAGCCTACTACTCTATACGCTGTTACACTTTATGCCACTCCTATGTATACTACTACACTGTATGCTAACACACTCCACGCCACTCAACTGTACGTGACTTCAGTCAAGGCAACTTCACTCTATGTTATTAAAATGTATGCCACTACACTCTGTGATACGCCACTCTACGCCTCTCCAGTGTACTCTCCTCCACTCTATATAACAGCACTCTACAAACCTCTAGCACACTACTAGACTCTACTCTTTCAACGTACACTCTACTGTCCAATCTACACTCAACTCTTTGCCTATACACTCTATTGTAAAACACTCTACTCCACTTTACGCCAGTTTCCAACACTGAATGAAACTGCACTCCACTCTACTGTATAAGATGACACTCAAGTTTATAACACTTTCCTTGACTATATGCTACACCACTTCAATGTATGCCACCCCAGTTTACAGTCATCCAGTGTACCCTGCTCTACTCTACAGTACTCCACTGTACACCACTCCACTCTACGCTGTTCCACTTTATGCACTCCTCTCTTCTACACTCCACTGTACGCTATTCCACTGTTTGTTACTCCACTTTATGATAATCCACTCTACGCCACTACAGTGCATGCCACTTCACTCTACGCCACTCCATTGTGTGACATTCTCCTCCACTCTACATAACTCTATTCTATACAACACTACCACACTTCAAGGCACGCTACAAAATTCTACTACACTCTTTCCCCGTACACTCCACTGTCCAACTCTATACTCCAGTCTAAGCCCGTACACTCAAATGTACAACACTCTTTTCTACTATACACCTCTTTTCTATATGACACAGCACACCACTCTACTATACAAGATACGCTAGTGCACTCCAATCCATGCCACTCCACTCTACGACACACCAATACATTCTTTTGTGCTTTACTCCACACTACGTCACACCACTCCACTCAACTCTACACCACTATGCAAGACTTTACCTCACTTGATGCTACTATACAACAATTCACTCTATGCAGCTCCACTGTTTCACACACTTCTATACTGTATGCAACTCTACTCTGCCAATCTATGCCACTCTGCAACACCCTACTCATGTCTATACCCTTCACTCCACTGTACAACAGTGCACTATACTGTATGCCACTGTACAATGCTCTCCACTCTACACTAGGATACTCTAGTCCACTATAGAATACTGCACGAAAACTCTTTGTATGCCACTGCACCCCACTATAATCCACTCTACTCTGATACAGTACTCAACTCTACATAACAACTCCTCTCTGTACCAATCTATGGCAATCTATGGCAATGTACTGTACACTGTATGGCAATCCACTCTAACACACTCTACAACACTGTACTGTACTGTACACCACTCTACTCTACACAAATCAACTAAACTGAATGCCACTCTAATCTACTGAAGTCTACATCACTTTCCAATACTGAATGACACCCCACTACACTCTACTGCAGCGGTCTTCAATCTGTGGGCACGACCCCCAGGGGGGTCGTGGAGTCCTGTGAAGGGGGTCGCAGATTCTGCAGAGTTCAGTTCCTGGCATTGGGCTGATTGAGGGTGCTCAGGCGGAGGCCTAATTCACACCGAGGTGTGAAAAACATCAACGCCTCATTAACAAGTAAAAGGTCTTTTAAAGACCTGTCAAGTACTTGGGTGTGACTGTGTGTGTGTCCCTGAAGCTGTTTCAGCCGGGCTCACATACACAAGCTGGGGGAGCTGGAGGGGGGGTCTGGGGGAGCAGGCTGTAGTATAGCCCTTTGAGTTCAATGGATGTTGCGCGCCTGGAGCTGTGGGTCCTGTGACACGTCCTCCGCCCCCAGCAGGGAGGCACAGAGATGCCCTCCCATGAGCGGGAAAGAAGAAGGAAGACGACGCAGAGAGATACTGCCCCCCCCCCCCATGAGAGGGGCACAGAAAAGGTGGGTGGATAAATGTTGGGTGGATGGATGTAAGGCTGAAGGATGGATGGATGTGTGAAACGGTGGGTGGATGAATGATGAGTGGATGGATGAATGAAAGGGTGGATGGATGAATGATGGATGTATGGATGGGAGGATGAAAGGATGGATGGATGAAGGATAGATTGGTGAAGGATAGATGTATGGATGGAAGAATGAAAGGGTGGACGGATGAAGGATGGATGGATGGATGTGTAAAAATATGGGTGGATGAATGATGGGTGAATGGATGGATGAAAGGGTGGATGGATGAATGATGGGTGTATGGATGGAAGGATGAAAGGGTGGATGGATGAAGGATAGATGTATGGATGGAAGGATGAAAGGGTGGACGGATGAAGGATGTATGGATGAAAGGGTGGATGGATGTATGGATGGCTAAAAGGTTGCATGGATGAATGATGCATGGATGGATGTGTGAAAAGGTAGGGGGATGAATGATGGGTGGATGGATGGATGAAAGGGTGGGTGGATGGATGTATGGATGAAAGGGTGATGGATGAAGGATGGATGTATGGATGGGAGGATGAAAGGGCGGATGGATGAAGGATGGATGTATGGATGGGAGGATGAAAGGGTGAATGGATGAAGGGTGGATGTATGGATGGGAGGATGAAAGGGTGGATGGATGTATGAATGGATAAAAGGTTGCATGGATGAATGATGGATGGATGTGTGAAAAGGTGGGTGGATGAATGATGGATGTATGGAAGGGTGGATGGGTAAAGGATGGATGGAAGGATGAAAGGGTGGATGTATGAAGGATGGATGTATGGATGGAAGGATGAAAGGGTGGATGGATGTGTGAAAGTGTGGGTGGATGAATGATGGGTGAGTGGATGGACGAAAGGGTGGATGGATGAATGATGGATGTATGGATGGAAGGATGAAAGGGTGCATGGATGAAGGATAGATTGGTGAAGGATAGATGTATGGATGGGAGGATGAAAGGGTGGGCGGATGAAGGATGTATGGATTGAAGGGTGGATGGATGTATGGATGGATGAAAGGTTTCATGGATGAATGATGCATGGATGGATGTGTGAAAAGGTGGGGGGATGGGTGGATGAAAGGGTGGGTGGATGTATGGATGGATGAAAGGGTGGATGGATGAATGATGAATGTATGGATGGGAGGATGAAAGGGTGGAAGGATGAAGGATGGATGTATGGATGGGAGGATGAAAGGGTGGATGGATGTATGAATGGATAAAAGGTTGCATGGATGAATGATGGATAGATGTGTGAAAAGGTGGGTGGATGAATGATGGATGAATGGAAGGGTGGATGGGTAAAGGATGGATGGAAGGATGAAAGGGTGGATGGATGAAGGATGGATGTATGAATGGAAGGATGAAAGGGTGGATGGATGTGTGAAAGTGTGGGTGGATGAATGATGGGTGAGTGGGTGGATGGATGAATGATGGATGTATGGATGGAAGGATGAAAGGGTGCATGGATGAAGGATAGATTGGTGAAGGATAGATGTATGGATGGGAGGATGAAAGGGTGGACGGATGAAGGATGTATGGATACAAGGGTGGATGGATGTATGGATGGATAAAAGGTTTCATGGATGAATGATGCATGGATGGATGTGTGAAAAGGTGGGGGGATGGGTGGTTGAAAGGGTGGGTGGATGGATGTATGGATGAAAGGGTGGATGGATGAAGGATGGATGTATGGATGGGAGGAAGAAAGGGTGGATGGATGAAGGATGGATGTATGGATGGGAGGATGAAAGGGTGGATGGATGAAGGATGGATGTATGGATGGGAGAATGAAAGGGTGGATGGAGGAAGGATGGATGTATGGATGGGAGGATGAAAGGGTGGATGGATGTGTGAATGGATAAAATGTTGCATGGATGAATGATGGATGGATGTGTGAAAAGGTGGGTGGAGGAATGATGGGTGGATGGATGGAAGGGTCGATGAGTAAAGGATGGATGTATGGATGGAAGGTTGAAAGGGTGGATGGATGAACGATGGATGTATGGATGAAAGGATGAAAGGGTGGATGGATGGATGTGTGAAAGTGTGGGTGGATGAATGATGGAGGGATGTGATGAGGTCTAACAGGCGCATTTATGGTTGTCAAAAGTTGATGATGAGGAGTACCAGTTTCTAGAAACATTTGTCGGAAGGGGGTCTTTGCGCCTAAAAAGGATTTACAAGGGGGTCTCAGCATCAAAAAGTTTGAAGACCTCTGCTCTACTGCCACTTTACTCAACTGTATGCTATGCCACTCCACTGCACGCTACGCCACTATTGTATATAAAATACCACTGCACTCTAGGACAATTTGCTCCACTCTACACTACCTCACTCCAGTTTACTCCACTCCGCTATACTCCACTCAGCTACACTTTATCCCACTGTACTAGACTCCGTTCTATACTACTCCACTTTTTGACACTCCACTGTATGCAACTCCACTCTACAACACTGTACTACATTCTATGCCACTATGCTCCACTCTATGACCATCCCTTTCAAGCCTCTGTACTACACTGTATTACACTTTATGACAGGCCATTCGACTTCTGTCTATGATACTCTACTCTACTCCACTCTATGACACTCTCCTCCACTGTACTCTACGACACTCCAGTTGACGATACTCCAATCTATGATACTCTACTTCACCCTACTCCACTCAAAAACACCCTATTCCACTCTGTGACATCTACGACACCCTCTTTACTGTTTGACACACCATTCCACTGTGCTACTCACTGCTCAAGTGTACGACACTTGACTTCACTGTATGAGACACCATACCACTCCACTTTATAACACTTTACCACACTGTACTACTGCACTTTATTCCACTTTATTCCAATCTACAATGCAATACTCCATTCTGTGAAAATAAACTTTACAGCACTCTCCTACACTTTACTGTATGACACCGACAACTCTTTCCTGGCGACACTGGACTCTATGATTTGAAACATATTTGAATCTTAAAAACAGTTAAAAACATCCAAACCTATTTTCCCTATACAAACCAATTTTAACCCCTTCGATGCTCATGACGAGCTCAGCTCGTCATGAGGTACGCCTGTCGTACGGTCATGACGAGCTGAGCTCGTCATGAACCGCGGCTTTTTTAAAAAGTCAGCGCACAGCAGGAAAACCCGCAGCGCGCATGGAGTTAAACTACACAAACTTTAAACATTTCAAAGTTATAATTAACACTTTCACTTACAATTTATCCACCACCTTCAAATTATTATGAATAGCAGACCTCATTACACTCTCTTTTCAGCTCACTAACCAGACAACACTAACAATAACTCGCCACTCTACCATGCACTGTGTTCTCACAAGTAATGATACTCCAGTTTACAACACTACACGGTACGAGACTCTCTGCCACTCTACTGCATGACACTACACTGAACTATACAACACTCTACTACACTGAATTCCCCTCAATGCCATTACACTCTAGAACACTCTATGCCACTCTACAACACACTACTCAATGACACTCCACTCCACCACACTCCATTTCATGACACTCCAGTCGATGACACTCCAGTGTTCAACACTCAGCTTTACTGTATGACATGCCACTACATTGTACAACACACCGCTCCACTATACGGTACACAACTCCACAATATGACACACCACACCACTCCAACACCTTGCTCCACTGTAGGCTACGTCACTCCACTCTACTTGACTCCACTCTATTCACTCTATTCTACTCTACAATACTCCACTCTATGACACTAGACTCTGATACTCTCCTTCACTGTACTGCACTACACTCGACTTTATGACACACCAATCAGTAATACTCCACAGTGCAATTTGAAGCAATTTTTTTATTAAAAAACAAAGTCATTACCCTACAATGAAAACAACAAAGATTAAGGATGATTTATAGTTAGAAATACTTTATGTATTCTTTCTATACAAACCCAATTTAAAATACATATGCAGGCCCTTTCCCCACTCCTGGCTGGTTGTAGAAGAGGGGTTAGTACTTTTGACCGGATTTCTTGTTTTTTATTAATTTATTGGAAATTTCTTATTATGCAAAAGTCACATCTTTATTCGGTCTTTGTTGACTTAAAGTTGGTGTTTGGCGAAGTTCCTAGAGTTAAATTGTGGACGGTATTGAGGAACAGTAGGGTCCCCGCTAGAAATGTTGATATTTTGGTATGTCTCCATCCGGAGATGTATGCCCAGGTGAGATGGGGCCAGGGAGGGGGAGATGACAAAAGGAATACAAATTTAACAAGGCTGTGTCCTTGGACCAACCCTCTTTTCCTTTTCTCTCAACAATGTGATAGCTTATGTGGAAAATGGCTTAAAGGTTGCCCGTTCATTGGGTGGGCACAAAATCCCTCTTTTGCTATTTTCAGATGATACATTCCTGATTTCTGAAAACCCCCATGGGCCTGCAGAATTTGCTGAATACATTTAACTTTTTTTTTTGTACTGAATGTGGTCTTTTAGTAAATCATTCTAAAACTAAAGTTATGACCTTTTAGGACTCACAAATCTCTCAAGGGTTTCATAATGCTGGAGAGTACCCCCATAGAAAGGGTTGGAGAATTTGGTTATCCGGGCATCAGATTGAATAACTCTATGTCATGGGCCCCCTCAGGTTGAGAGGAGCAGCCTAAATTGAACTCACCATTCTTCTGCAATAATGAGACAATATAGAACCTCTAGGGCTAGGACTATTTTGCCTGCACTAAAGGCTTATTGAGCCAAATCTGAAGGTAGCGCCCTCTATGGGGCTGAAATGTGGGGTATTGCAAAATTAACTCAATTGGGTGTAGCAGGAAATCATGGATTATTCCACTTTGTAAGCAACTCGGCTACCACAAACGCGAGATTGCCATGCTGCTCCTCTGTGCAGAATCCAATCAGGTAGTGGTATGAGCGGTATCCAGTTTCTTTACTGGAGCTGGTAAATTAGAATCAGGGTGTAGGAGTAAATAATAAGGTTATTTTTTAATCCTAGTTCTCTTGATGTCGAGCGAGAAAAATTATATTTTTACGTTTATAGATTTTAATAAATGTATCTTTTTGGTGTGTTATAAAGTTCAGTACAGAACTGGATATTTTATGTAATGTGCTTTATTTTTGCGATGTGTCCTTTTTTAGGACAATATGTATGTATTTTATTGGATTGGATTTTGTTTTTTTTATGGGCAGTAAGCCTGAATAAAATATTTGATGATGAAAATGCACAAACATTAGAAATTATAAAGTTATAATTTATAATTTATGCACCACCTTCAAATCGCTATAGGTCACTTACCTCCTAACACAGTCTTGTCACCTAATTTGCCACACTACATTTATTATAACTCATGCCTTTTCCATGCGTTGTTTATAACCTTGTACACTACATCACTTAGGATGTATGACGTTAAAACGCATACTTTTACTCCGCAGACCATTACAACGCGACTTTTACTCCGCATACCGTTACAACGCATAGCGCCTTGGGGCGCTGGATAGTGGTAAGTATAATTTACTATTCTAACTCCAGTCCCCGTGGACCCTAGGGAAGGTGTTGGATAGTAAATTATACTTATCCCCTATCCTAGAGCGCCCCCCAGCGCAATGCGTTGTAATGGTATGCGGAGTAATGGTCGCGTTGTAATGGGTCTGCGGAGTAAAAGATCCGTTGTAACGGGTGTATACCCATCACTTATAGCATATCAAATCAGAGCATTCATAACAATGCCTGTAACTTTTCAAATGACATTATTTGTCACAAAACAGTGCATGGTAGAGTCCCAAGTTATAGTAAGTGCCAAATTACGAGACTTTGGCAGAGTGGTGGCGCGGTGCTGCAAACCGCAGGACAACTTCTCCACCAGAGCTCGCACTGCCGTCTGCCAGATTGCAACTTTTTTGTTGTCTGGCTGGCAGGCTGTGTGGTGTTATCCCCTGTGGTGCCCTTTTGAACTGCATGCGTGCGGCGGCTTTCCCCGCTGTATGCGGCATTTTTTCAATTACCGCGATACATGACGAGCTCAGCTCGTCATCCGCGTACGGCAGGTAACGCTGATGACGAGCTGAGCTGTCATCAGCTGAGCTCAATACTGGTGTGAGGAACAACATGTTTATTATCCTAGTATAATGACCTGGATGAGCCACTATGGCCAAGAGCCGACTATATTGGATGACCGCTCAAGATGACTCTGTTATCACCTCAATATTTGATAATCGTTGATCTTTGGTTTTTATTGTTAATACTGAGGAAACCAGTCACGGCAATTCAAATGCAATTAATCATAACATAAATGCAGATACGTGCGGGCACTTCATTTTCATATTTAACACATGAAAATATAAACATATGTAAATTATAAAGAAAATTAACAAAAAAGGGAAAACGAATACCCACCTGAAACGTGAACCGACAGTTAAGGTGAAGACCATAAATTATATTCACATTCGTTCTAGTGGGTTCCAGTAGTTCTTTGCACTTTATGGGTAACCAGTGTAATTCATAATATATTCTTTAACTCTACTTACAATAGTGATTGAGGGAAACATAGGTTGTTCATCCTGTTATAGTGCCCTGGATGGGCCTATATGAACAAGAGTCAGCTATGCTGGATGACAGGTCTCAATGACTGAGTCGTTGCCTCAATATGTGATAATTATTGGAGATATATTCCTGTTGTATGTAGTGGAGAAATCAATCATGCAATGTCAATACAGCTGTTCATAGAGCAAATACCTACGGGCAATCCTGGGTCATTTTCAATGCATTAAGATGTAAACATAATTAGGTTATCGAGATGAAGGGCAAATGAAACATTTTGAAAAGATGAATTAACATTTCTTATTCAATATATGAATACGGTACTCACACAAATGAGATGTGACCTAACAGCACCAGCTTCACATTAGAGAGGATAGAGTTTGGGGAGCCCAATGGGAGACCAGATTCTACATTAGGTCAAGGAGTGCTGAATGAGTATCACATTGTTCTGTTAAAGATGTACCACTAGCTCTTCACCGCTATTCAGGCCAAAAGGTGTCTTACTTTGCATATAAATTATCTATCTCGATTCTAACCTGCGGAGCGTCGATACCCTGTACCGCCTGCTGGCATCTAAAGGTAAATGGTCAATGCAGAAGTATTTCAGAAGGTTTCTATTACTTTCATGATGGGACTCAAAGTGTATCTCCACAGGATATGTTGAGTCTTCCAATCCGGAACCACCAAAATCATCTGCGGCGTCCCGCAGGGATCCTCCCTCAGCCCGACGCTGTTCAACGTCTACATGGCTCCCCTCGCTCGCATCGGCAGACTACACAACCTTAACATAATCTCCTACACTGTCGACACCCAGCTGATCCTCTCCCTCACCAAGGACCCCCTCACCACCAAATCCAACCTGCACCAGGGTATGAAGGCCATCGCCGATTGGATGGAGGCTAGCCGGCTCAAGCTGAACACGGACAAGACGGAGATCCTCATCCTTGGGCCCAACCCCTCAGCGTGGGACAATTCCTGGTGGCCTACATCACTGGGAACCCCACCGGCACCAACAAACCACGCACGCAACCTAGGAGTCAGCCTCGACTCAAAGCTCGATACAGAAAAGGGGGTGGTGATGAACAGAGTGTCTGAATTAAGCAGACCACCCTTACCCAGTCCAAAGATCAGGGCTTGATCCATCACCGTTATTTATCTCACTGCCCCATCCCAGCTCAGAACCTGGCTATATGCAAATTAGTCTGTCCCTGGCCCAGTGCATCATGGGAACAGGGCAGACCAAACTACCAAGCCAATTCTTCACCAGAAAGGAGACAAGCTACCGGGGACCGGTTTCTGGCATTTCAGCCTCTTCGGCCCGGCTTGCTTGAATCCTGATGGAGCAGTGAGAAAGGGACTCATGTCTGAGTATACCCTGCCACACCTATAGTGGCCAAAAACGATACAGAAAAGGGGGTGGTGATGAACAGAGTGTCTGAATTAAGCAGACCACCCTTACCCAGTCCAAAGATCAGGGCTTGATCCATCACCGTTATTTATCTCACTGCCCCATCCCAGCTCAGAACCTGGCTATATGCAAATTAGTCTGTCCCTGGCCCAGTGCATCATGGGAACAGGGCAGACCAAACTACCAAGCCAATTCTTCACCAGAAAGGAGACAAGCTACCGGGGACCGGTTTCTGGCATTTCAGCCTCTTCGGCCCGGCTTGCTTGAATCCTCATGGAGCAGTGAGAAAGGGACTCATGTCTGAGTATACCCTGCCACACCTATAGTGGCCAAAAACGATACAGAAAAGGGGGTGGTGATGAACAGAGTGTCTGAATTAAGCAGACCACCCTTACCCAGTCCAAAGATCAGGGCTTGATCCATCACCGTTATTTATCTCACTGCCCCATCCCAGCTCAGAACCTGGCTATATGCAAATTAGTCTGTCCCTGGCCCAGTGCATCATGGGAACAGGGCAGACCAAACTACCAAGCCAATTCTTCACCAGAAAGGAGACAAGCTACCGGGGACCGGTTTCTGGCATTTCAGCCTCTTCGGCCCGGCTTGCTTGAATCCTGATGGAGCAGTGAGAAAGGGACTCATGTCTGAGTATACCCTGCCACACCTATAGTGGCCAAAAACGATACAGAAAAGGGGGTGGTGATGAACAGAGTGTCTGAATTAAGCAGACCACCCTTACCCAGTCCAAAGATCAGGGCTTGATCCATCACCGTTATTTATCTCACTGCCCCATCCCAGCTCAGAACCTGGCTATATGCAAATTAGTCTGTCCCTGGCCCAGTGCATCATGGGAACAGGGCAGACCAAACTACCAAGCCAATTCTTCACCAGAAAGGAGACAAGCTACCGGGGACCGGTTTCTGGCATTTCAGCCTCTTCGGCCCGGCTTGCTTGAATCCTGATGGAGCAGTGAGAAAGGGACTCATGTCTGAGTATACCCTGCCACACCTATAGTGGCCAAAAACGATACAGAAAAGGGGGTGGTGATGAACAGAGTGTCTGAATTAAGCAGACCACCCTTACCCAGTCCAAAGATCAGGGCTTGATCCATCACCGTTATTTATCTCACTGCCCCATCCCAGCTCAGAACCTGGCTATATGCAAATTAGTCTGTCCCTGGCCCAGTGCATCATGGGAACAGGGCAGACCAAACTACCAAGCCAATTCTTCACCAGAAAGGAGACAAGCTACCGGGGACCGGTTTCTGGCATTTCAGCCTCTTCGGCCCGGCTTGCTTGAATCCTGATGGAGCAGTGAGAAAGGGACTCATGTCTGAGTATACCCTGCCACACCTATAGTGGCCAAAAACGATACAGAAAAGGGGGTGGTGATGAACAGAGTGTCTGAATTAAGCAGACCACCCTTACCCAGTCCAAAGATCAGGGCTTGATCCATCACCGTTATTTATCTCACTGCCCCATCCCAGCTCAGAACCTGGCTATATGCAAATTAGTCTGTCCCTGGCCCAGTGCATCATGGGAACAGGGCAGACCAAACTACCAAGCCAATTCTTCACCAGAAAGGAGACAAGCTACCGGGGACCGGTTTCTGGCATTTCAGCCTCTTCGGCCCGGCTTGCTTGAATCCTGATGGAGCAGTGAGAAAGGGACTCATGTCTGAGTATACCCTGCCACACCTATAGTGGCCAAAAACGATACAGAAAAGGGGGTGGTGATGAACAGAGTGTCTGAATTAAGCAGACCACCCTTACCCAGTCCAAAGATCAGGGCTTGATCCATCACCGTTATTTATCTCACTGCCCCATCCCAGCTCAGAACCTGGCTATATGCAAATTAGTCTGTCCCTGGCCCAGTGCATCATGGGAACAGGGCAGACCAAACTACCAAGCCAATTCTTCACCAGAAAGGAGACAAGCTACCGGGGACCGGTTTCTGGCATTTCAGCCTCTTCGGCCCGGCTTGCTTGAATCCTGATGGAGCAGTGAGAAAGGGACTCATGTCTGAGTATACCCTGCCACACCTATAGTGGCCAAAAACGATACAGAAAAGGGGGTGGTGATGAACAGAGTGTCTGAATTAAGCAGACCACCCTTACCCAGTCCAAAGATCAGGGCTTGATCCATCACCGTTATTTATCTCACTGCCCCATCCCAGCTCAGAACCTGGCTATATGCAAATTAGTCTGTCCCTGGCCCAGTGCATCATGGGAACAGGGCAGACCAAACTACCAAGCCAATTCTTCACCAGAAAGGAGACAAGCTACCGGGGACCGGTTTCTGGCATTTCAGCCTCTTCGGCCCGGCTTGCTTGAATCCTGATGGAGCAGTGAGAAAGGGACTCATGTCTGAGTATACCCTGCCACACCTATAGTGGCCAAAAACGATACAGAAAAGGGGGTGGTGATGAACAGAGTGTCTGAATTAAGCAGACCACCCTTACCCAGTCCAAAGATCAGGGCTTGATCCATCACCGTTATTTATCTCACTGCCCCATCCCAGCTCAGAACCTGGCTATATGCAAATTAGTCTGTCCCTGGCCCAGTGCATCATGGGAACAGGGCAGACCAAACTACCAAGCCAATTCTTCACCAGAAAGGAGACAAGCTACCGGGGACCGGTTTCTGGCATTTCAGCCTCTTCGGCCCGGCTTGCTTGAATCCTGATGGAGCAGTGAGAAAGGGACTCATGTCTGAGTATACCCTGCCACACCTATAGTGGCCAAAAACGATACAGAAAAGGGGGTGGTGATGAACAGAGTGTCTGAATTAAGCAGACCACCCTTACCCAGTCCAAAGATCAGGGCTTGATCCATCACCGTTATTTATCTCACTGCCCCATCCCAGCTCAGAACCTGGCTATATGCAAATTAGTCTGTCCCTGGCCCAGTGCATCATGGGAACAGGGCAGACCAAACTACCAAGCCAATTCTTCACCAGAAAGGAGACAAAGCTCAGCATGACCAACCAAGTCAACGCAGTCTCCTCCTCCTGCTTTCACACCCTCTGTATGCACCGCAAGATCTACAGATGGATCCCGGCGGACACACAAAAAACCGTCACCCACGCCCTCGTCAGCAGTCGGCTCGACTACGGAAACGCCCTCTACGCTGGAGCCCCGTCCAAACTCATCAACAGACCAAAGAATCCAGAACACCTCCGCACGCCTGATCCTAGACATCCCGCGCCGAGACCACATCACCCCGCACCTGAGAGACCTGCACTGGCTCCCCGTCAACAAAAGAATCACATTCAAACTCATGATCCACGCACACAAGGCACTCCACAAGACCAGCCCAGCCTATCTCAACAGCCGACTCTCCTTCTACGCACCCAACAGGAAACTCCGCTCCACCGACCTGTCCCTGGCCGCCGTCCCGCGCATCCACAGAACCACTTCCGGGGCTGATCCTTCTCCCACCCCGCCGCCAAGACCTGGAACACCCTCCCCCTACGACATACAGCAGACCTCCCGGCCTTCAGAAGACTGCTCAAGACCTGGCTCTTCGACCACTACCTGCAGCTCCCCCCCCCCCCCCCCCCCCCCCAGCACCTTGAGACCCTAGCGGGTAAGTAGCGCGCTTTACAAATCCCCTGATTAATTGATTGATTGATTAATTAGTTATCGCCCTCATATGTTCCAAAATACGCACTTTCGTCAGATGTATCATGCTGCCAATGTATTTTAGCTGACATTTACAAATGAGGCAATAAATCATGAATGCTGTATTGCAATTCATGAATTTCATAATTTTTCTAGGTTCAGTAGAGCCTGGGATATCATAGGTCGTGACCTTTTTGCAGTAGATTCGAGCTTTGCATTAAGAGCATGGAAAGAAGCTTGTGATTGCTTTAAATAATGACTTTCTACTAGCCTCAGTTGGATGACTTTGTACTAGCTAGTCTTTAATGGACTTGGCTTTCCAATACATTATCAATGGAGAGTCTGGGAGGGTCAGGCCTATTGTAGAGTCCATTTTGAGGACCTGCCGATTCTTTACGGAATCGGCATCACTAGAAAAGCTGGTAATCAGTCTAAAGTTGGTATATGCATCCTCTTTCTTTATTTCCTCTTGGAGGGGATCTGGTCTAGGTTTAGTCTGAACTCTCCTCATGGCTCCAGATCACCTCTCCAAAAGCCTCTCACTTGGAATCTCTCTATGCTTTCTTTGGCTGTGATTTGAAAATCAATTTCTCGTGTGCTGTTCCTCTTGATGCTGCGCAGCGTGCTTTAGGGAATACTGCACTTTAGGTTATTGGAGTGACTACTACTCGCACATAGCTGGGAATTCCCTGCTGTTGGTTCTCTAAAGAGGGCATTGCAGATTTTCACAGACAAAGACACTGAGATCTAAACAGTTCACTGATTCAGTGCGGATTTATGTGTGAGAGAAGCGTCAGGATTAGAGGGAGTGGCATCTCTTAGCGTTCATAATGGCACTGGGGGACTGTGCTTTCTCTGACCCAGACAGCTGGGTTAGAGAAATTTAAAATGTGCATGTCTGGCTGGCCTTCGCATGGCGGCCGGCCAAAGAGTCATGTACACTTTGAACATAAGTGCACAGTTCCCTGCTGCCACTAAGCAGCAATTGCCACGCCCCTTCCTAACACTCTTTTCAGGATGGGTTGCCGAAAAATAAAATGGTAATAAATAAACGGATCACCCTTTTATTTTTCAGCAGTCCAGGGGTATTTTTTATCAGGGTGATGCTCCTTCCCTGTCATGGAGGGGCTGCCCCTGCAAATTACATAGAGTGGGCTTTGTCTCCCGCCGGAGGATTGTATTTCTCTGAGCATGCTATTGGCTGTTTGTCTTTATTATTACACCCCCTATGGAGTGCTTGCTTTGCAATGCACTGGGGACTATTTTACGTTTCAAAAGCACACTTAATCATCAAATAATCAATTATTCATCTCAAATAAATATTCTATACAGAAAACAATACCTGTTTTGCCTTTCTTTATTTTAGAACTATAGTTTTCTCAAATATTATAATGATGACTCAAAATGCAAGTCATATCTTTTGGCTTTGGCATTGCTCTTTTTAAATCAGAGGCATACAGCGTTTCCTGGACAGCTGTTCTGTATTACAAAGAATGCTACAATAGTTAAAAATAAAGCTAGCAAAATATCAGACTGTGCACAGAAAGTATCTTTTGAGACCACAGTGGAGATGAAACTTTGGCCAGTGGCCCGTGACATTTGTCTCTCCTTTATCACAGCTGTCAAGTATTGTATTGCATGTCACCCTCATTATCTCAGTACACAAAGAACAGCAATTAACACTTGAAAGAAAATCCTTTAGTCCCAGTGATACGAAGGCAATGATGCAGCAATAGGAACACTGCAAAGAGTGAAAAAGAATTATAACCACATAGGGTTTGTGCATAATTCTAAATCAACCTTCTAGAAATAGTCGGATTGCATAGTGTATTGGCATATCATCCCAAAAAGGGACTTTATAATATTCTTCACGTACTACATCATGTGGAAATATCAAGAGACATCATACCGAGAGGAAAAATATTACAGAACTAAAATGGCCGTCCTTCATAAGACCCACTGTTCGCCAGGAATGAGTGGCTTTCAATAAAGTGGACATAATTAAGAACAATACCACACAGGGGGCAAGATTTGTTAAGGGTTGGAGTTTGGGCAAAATCATGGAAAAACGATCTGGCAAGGGTAACTATTTCGTGAAAGGTGCCCATTCTCGTGCAAATATCATTTAGCTCAATTTTGCACCACTTTGTTTCATAGAGGGCGTTTCTTGGATGTAACCTGGGTAGGGCAAGTATCCATAGTTCCCTGAGCACAGCCGAATCTGCTGAAATAGCCAGATTGAGCTTTACATCAAATGATAAAGCCTCATTGAAGCAAGCCTAACCAGGACAGATGTTTGCTTTTTGCCAGACATTTCATACATTGCATGAATGCTTAACTGCACAGAGCACATACAATGTGTGGAATGTTTAGGGCTATGGGTATACTAAGGGTATGCTTTCAAGGCAAATTCTATGCTAAAGAGTACATTCACGCTTTTGCTGTAGTGTGTGGTGCTAGGAGACCAGTATATGCACCAACGCAGGGCTAGGGACTAGTAGCAGGCACATTTTGATAAAATATGGCTCTTAGCTGCTTTCTAATCTTTGTATATCATAGCACAGCAACTTTGGCTGGTGTGTTGTACTGTGCAAAAAATATATAAATGTGCCCTAGGCTCGATCACAGCTCTTAAAATAATGACCTGCATTGTTGTATTCTGTGCAAGTTTAATTTATATGGCTTTTTAAAGTCCAATGAAAATAAATTATTTATATCCCTTCGTACTAATATTTTTCTTATTTTTGCTTGTCCATGATTTTTTTTAATGAAATCAATGACCAGTGGCATGTCAATATCAAGTCTAGGTAAATCTCCATTTTTTTTTAATTGAGCTACGATACCGCTGTTTTGGCGTGCTTATTGCCCTGTAAGGTGTTGTGGAGATAACAAATGATTCTAGCCACCACAGCTTTCAAACAAGTAACAAGCATTGGCAATTGAAAAAAGTCTGGCAAATACCTGAAAGTACTTCTTCGATGATTATTTGTCTATGTGGCAGTATGGATGGGTGAGTGAATGAATGTGAGAATGATTCTATGGTTGGATGAACAGACTGATGAGTGAGTGTATGGATGCATGCATGAGTGAGCATTTGAGTGCAAGAATTGACAAGAGTGTAGATGGTTGGATGAGTGATTCAGTGGATGGATGGTTGGTTCGATTGACTAAAGTAAGGCTAGATAGCTAGATGTATAATTCAGAGACTAATTGGAAAGAGGAGGCAAATGCAATGTATCCAGGGATCAGGTAGATGGTGAATCTGGTGCAGTGAGAGAAGCAGTGTGGGAAAGGAGCACTGATCATGTGAGTGATTGATTGCATGGATAGAAGAGGTAGTGCATAGATAGATGGTTGGGTAGGCCCCTGAGTGCATGGATGTATGGCTTGATCTATGGATAAATAGTTACCAATACTCCTAACACACTTCTTCTACTTAAGGGGAACTGAGTTGCTTCTATCATTAGACACCATACTGACCTTACTAGGAAAGCACAGCAACATCCAGTGGAGTTGAAAAGGTCCTTTATCCCATGACTGCGGATGGTGATAGTGACCTGTGTTAAAAGGTATTAAACTTTCAAAGGACCCCTACAGGTAAGTAGTGTCTAGGACTTTAGCAGAAACAAAATACTCATGTATCAATCTTACCACGAGATTTCTGACACAGATATACTAAGGTTTTGCATTGGGGTATCGCCACTCTTGTGGTGCAGCCCTGATGCAAAATCCATTTTGACATTTACTAAGCCAAGCAAAAGCTTTGCATGGTTTAGTACAAACAAATGAATACAATCCAACACATTGTGCTGTCTTGCGTTACTTCGAGTTAGGTAAGCATTACTTGGGTGGAGCATGTTCGTTCCTGTGCATTCACCCATGTATTTGTCCACAACCCCAAATTTACAACAACTTGTAAGTCTGGGCTTGCACCAGAATGCTGCTCCTACCTTAAAGAGGTGTAACAAGTCGTACTATCTTTTATCCTCGTTATTTCCTCCTTCTATATGTTCTACATTCTGCAGCACACATAGAAAGAGGAACACGATTCTAATAATTGTTTTTGAACAGAAAGGTATGTCTTCCTGCACAAAAGCGATCCTACCAATAATGCAGGCACCCTTGCGCTAAGGTGCTAACATTGGTGCAAGGCTGCCACAGGGGCACCAGCTCATGGGGGGGGCTGAGCAGCACCATATTTTGGCAAATGTTGTGCTGTTCAGCACTTTCCCAACTGTGCAATGTGCCAACTTGCCATGCTGTGCTGCGTTGTGTAAACTGTTGGTTAATATGCCCCTAAATGAAGAGTCCGAGAGCACATGGCTATTGTGCAAGGGACTTGGATAAAGTATTGCTCTATTCTGCCTGCTTGTAATGTATTGCTGTGTTGCCATTGACTGGCAACCATACTGGTTAGAGCCACATCTGGAGGCTGCCTATGCTGTGCAGTGTTGTCCATGGCTACTGACCATGGTCAGCAGTGATTGGCCAATTTTCAGGCCATGCTGTATTCCATATTCTGTAATGCTGCCCTTGGTTTTTGACCTTGCTGTGCAGTTTCACACAAATGCTCGAGTTGCAATGTTACCTTAAGTGGCTGACCATCCTTTGCAGAGGCGGCCCTGACTGCAGTATGCAGTACTGCACTGGCTAATAGTCCTGCCCAGCAGCAGCTGTGGGCTGACACGATTAGTGCAACAGGATCACTTATAATTTCTTATGAATGTATTTGATCTTATTCTCTCATAGAAACGTACAGTTAAAGGAATGTGTTCAGAAGCTTAAGCGGCGTGGGTTATATAGAATATCTTTATTTATATTGACCTAGGAGGTGTGCACCATTGGAGGAAAAAAAGCAAAAAATGGGTCCAGGCCAAGCTAAAGAAGCGAGAAGTGAACAGAGCTTAGAGGCGGACTATGTATTTTCTTTGGATGGTTTGCATTCCAGATGCTTTTAATGCAGAAGTCAAATCACTGTCTCCTGACTTTAGACTAACCAGGCTATTCCTTTTCAATGGAACTCATCAAGGGCAGGCGCGCACCGGTGGATCTGCATGTTTTGTATTTTTACAGGAGTTATGGAAAAGGTGCAGGCACAGCAACGATGTCTACTAATTCGTCACAGAAAAGCATGCCTTAGGACAATAACTTAAAACCACAATAGTAAGGACAAATCTGAAAGCAGCCACACTCTCACATTGTAAAAGAATGCATTGTAAACGTGCTGGATCACTGCTGCTCAGCAATAAGATGAGAGTGTCAGTTCTGTGCAGCATATCTATACGATAGGTAGACAATGGAATGATGTATGATGATTTTGAAATTGCACAAAGGGAGGCATAAGCACACATTGCTCTTGCTCTACATGTCTCCAGGAATCATCCACCACTCTGTCTCCCACAATAAGTAGGAAGAAACACACACCACCTAAGCTGCTATGCCATGTTGAAGGTTAGCAGACTGCAGCCTTCCATATTTAGAGATCTCTGTCTGTCTGGAAGAGATGACTATGCCTTCAGAGGAGTTGCTGTCATAGAGACTCCTCTGAAGCCGCTGTAAGTCTGCTGAGCAGCCCCCACGTTTCATGAGGCCACTTCACCAACTTTTTACTTTTTTTGCACATGAAACCATTAAGCTCTATGGTGTACAAGCACTCTACAAATGCAATTAACATTAATATTAACAATTCGAAAACAAGCTCCCAGAAAACGAGATTGTTCTGCAAAACAAAAAAAACAATAGACCTGACAAGCTGGGAGTTTTGTATGTATAAGATACGTTTCTGCCTGAGGAGCTACTGCCGGTGGTAAGGAACAGGCCAACCAGCTCCAGATAGAGTGGGTGAAGCATCAGTTTGGTGAACAAGGTCCTCCGCTACATTTGTGGTGAAGTGCTGTGTCTGCGTCTGAATAAGCCACTGTATTCTGAATGACTGTACTATCAGCGTAAAGATATAACCTGTAGATCTGTTGCTCATCAGGAGATGTTTTGAGAACTCGAACTAAACAGAAACAGGGAGCTGCATTCATATGTTCTTGGTTATTATGGAATTATTTATTGCAGCAGCAGAGCAAAACTCTTTCAAATCTCCCTTTGGTCTGCTTTGCATGACTGGGATTGTTGTAAGGAAAGAGAGTGGAACATTTTGCAAAAATGTAAACAAAAATGTAGGAAGCAGACACAAACAATTGGAAAAGCTTGAGAAGAAATACTGAATAAAACAAAAATTACATGACATACATGGTAATTAATATCTGTTGTTTCAGGACTTGAAGTAGAAAGCACTACATCAATGTACACATTATTAGTGTGATATAGTATTGTCGTGTTCCTGCTGCCCAAACCCACGCAGAGACAGGTCAGTTACATAGGTTGCTTTATTCGTCTTTTCTTCCTGCTCCCTACGTGCACGTCCGTGCCCTTGCCCTCCTTGTCTCGGAATCCCTCCCCACTCCCTGACCGGAAGTGGTGTCCGGTTCCTGCCCCTCCCAGCATGCAGGTGCAGGGTCCTAGTGCCCCCTGACCCTGGTCACTATCAGTATCAATACCCGAAATGTGATACTAGGTAAAGAATCGAATAACCTAACTGTGATTCAGGCGATGAACAGTAGTTTGTGAGCATGTATAGCACCTTATAGTTGTAGTGGTGGTAGGAAAAGTAGTAGTAGTATAACAATTAATAATTTATTTACTGCATTATTTATTCATCTATGCATTATTCTGAAATACATTTAATAGAAAGACATAAAAACAGCTGAAGAGTGCCTAACACTGTCCCTCAATTGCCCAAAATTTAAAAAGGCATTAGTCAAGGTCAGACTCGCCTGACACAATCATTCTTTGCTAATTTAAATATTTTAAAATGGTTAAAATCGAAATACTAGTTAAAAAGAAAAGAAAATAAATTCTAAAAAATCAATTTATCACTATCTAGTTACTAAAAGGTCTCACTTTAAATAGTGATATATTATTGTTTTACGTAGTAAATGATGGTGTACTAGCAAGAGCAACAGGTGACTGCTGAAGCAGTAGGTATTAATGCATGACTCTAGTGTTTGATCCACTGTACATGCAAACTAGTGCTCGAATTCAGTATATGATCAAAGGCACAGCACTATGAAGAGTAACGTGGAGAGCACATGCCCAGTAAAGAGGTTGGAAAGTGTACCTGTCAGATGACATGGAGTGGTCAATTGTGCAGGTAGTCGTTCACACTAGACTCATTAAAAACATTTAAGTATATAGAAGAGCAAAATTACTGTAACTGATGTTATACATAATGAACATCTTACAGGTTTTGATCTCACAAGGTGGTCTATTTAGAGCATAAACCACATTACACTGTAGATATCATACAGCAACTGCACATAAAGAGAAGTGGCCCCTGTGCAAGAAGCTACTTCCAAAACTAATAATAGTCCAAGGGTAGAAGGTGGTGTTTTTGAAATGCAACCTACAGGTCTCATCCTGCTTGGACCATGCAGTGTCAATCACTCACTTCACTGAATTCCAGTTCAGTCCAGAATCACTTCCTGCATGCTACTTGAATCTATTTGTGAGAACAAGCAATGCTAGTATGCTGTGGCACTTCAAACTGAGAGACCGACACTGAGCGCTCCGAGCGCGTAACTCACTCATGGACTGAGAACGAGTGTTATTCCTTCAAAAGAAATTTCCTGCTGGGAGGATTTTTGGGTCAAACTTTGAATGAATCATTGACGCATAGCATATGATAAGACTGTAAATGCCATCTTGGTTTCACCCTCTTACTTTAATGCATTTCCATTTCCTTTTCACAAGTAGACTCCTCAAATGGCTGGAAACCCACCATAAGGACATTAAAAATACTCTGGTGTCTTCCAAATTATCTCAGCTGATTCACCTGTTATATTTGAACGGAGTGTGGGGCCTTGTATACAAGAAACTACTCGTAATATTATTGTAAAAAATTACAGGACTTGGGTTTCTAATTTATTTATTTTTTATATGGAACTTTTGACAGTTTCATATCACAAATGGGCTTTAGCTTCTTTTTCATGCTTGTGTCATATAAAGTGTTGTAATGTATAGACATGGATTTAATTATATATTCTTTATTATTTGTATGCCATGTTTAGAAGGCTCTAATTTATATTTCATTGTTTAACAATGTAGATTGATTTTGATTATGATCTATTAATTGAATATTCTTGGTCATTTCAACAAGCTAATCACTTAAATACTATTGTTAGATTAGCCACTCAATATCTCTGTGCCTTCCTGCCCTATTACTCAGGGTCTTTATCTCTTCCGTACACCTTCTCTTTTTCACAATCCTGTACCTTCACACTGGTTTGGGTTCCTTGTGCCTTCCTTACACCTTCTTATTTACACAATTTTTTACCTTCACACTAGTTTGGATTCCTTATGCATTCATTACACTGCCTCTTTTACAAAATCATGAACCCACACACTAGTTTGGGCTATGTTACAGTTTCTTCTTAAACATTCCTAAAATTCCAACATACTTTGAGTTAGATGTCTATGGTGCACCACCACAGAGTGTTGTTCCTGCATACATCTCAGTAGCCTCAGAGATTCCACAGACAAAGCTGGTCCAGCTAGTGGGGGCAGTGGTGATAACTGGAGGGAAATGGGACCCGTGATTTTCCCCTCATTAATACAGACTCCTATTGGGACAATGGTGAAGACCAGACAACACTCTTCTGCATTTGTTGCCTTGTAATGCCGAGAGGCCGACATGAAAAAGCCCTTTTGAAAAAGAAGTGAGGCAAGGGGACTTCTTCCCGTCTCTTCTAGAATGACAACAAATCAAGGAAACATGTATGTAACACCACAATGCCAAAGCACCAATTATAAGGGGTAAGGTGGGGATGAGTCAGGGGCATACCCCAGGGAATTATACCTTCCCTCCACTCTTTATGTATAATTTATACATAAAGAGTGGAGGGAAGGTAGACAGTGAGAGAAGGGTGGACCCCCACCAGGGGTCTGATATGTCTACACACATCGATGCTCATCAGTACAGATGTTTTGATCAGGGAATGGAGTGGGAGTCTGCAAACTTAAAAGTGAAGTACAGAAAGAGGAGGGGGCATAGTGTCTTCATGCAGGAGCTTCTGACCACTGTCTTCTCTTTCTCCAGGTAAATGACCACTAATGGAATGCTGAACAGGACAACAAGGACTTCTCTGGGGAAAATAGTATTCAGGAATATGAAACTAATGATGAGGAGACTTGCATATATGCCATAGTTTCATGAGGGTATGAAGTAATACCCCACTGTTTATATCTTTTCCGAACTTCAATAAAGAAGAAATTACTTTACTACCATGAGTAGTATGAGGAGTCATCCATTGACAATTGCATTACCCGAAAGTTACAAATCTGAACGTGGTAAACCAATGCGATTCAACATTTGGGTCAGGCTGGACTGATTGCAAGATCAGATTTTTGTGAAGATTAGGATTTAAACAATAGTTGTGTTTAAAGCAGTCTTGGGTCTACTTCCAAGGATGTTCTGTGCAGATACTGTAAAGTTTGGGGAAATTATATGAGCTGCATCTCAGCCTTCATAGACAGGCCTAATACACAGAACTTACTAAAGAGAGAGTTATGAATATTTTAACAAGTCTCAATGAGTCTCATGACCCAAGCATTAGGATGGACTCAGTACTGCGGAAAAAGCTTGGCGTTTTGGCAAATCACACGGGGTGGGTTCAAATTTTTGAGCCCACCCTGACCAAAACACATGAAAATGAGAGAAACAAATTAGATGGATTTTCTCCGAGACGATGTGACAATAAAAATTCACCATAACTTGTTGCTATGGTGCTTCAAACCTACTGCTTTTCCTAAGTGCTGTAAATAGCAGTTGTTACAATTGCTCAATTTAATGGCACTCAATGCACAGCTTATTCAAGAATGGATGGCTGAGTGATCTGTGCCATAATTAAAAATTCTTGGGCATCAGAACCCAGCAGCTTTTAGTGGTGAGGTTTAACTCACAGAATATTGTCAGTGTGCAGGATAAAAAGAGAAATCGCTTTTTTTTAAAAAAATAATAAACTGCTCAAAGAGTGGATTTTCGAATAGGCTAGTTTCTTTAAAAAAACTTTTTATCGGTAGTCATCAGTTCTAATGTAACATTTACCATTTCAGGTTTTGCTTAAATGAATAATTGAGTAGAACTTTGATCAAGTCCTGCATGAAATGAGGGTTTAACTTGCAAACATACACTTTCTAATAGGATCTCATGACAGCTGGGGCCCCACGAGTGAGGCAGATTCCTGTCTCTGTAGCTGCAATAAACCAGTGGTTGGGTTGAAAGTCATGAGCTGCAGAAGTGGAAATGAGGTTCTTTAGTGACGTTCTCAATGACGTTTATACTTCTGCTGTACCCATGACTACCTGCAGCTTACTGGTGGCTTTAACATTTAATTAAGACCCCATGATGAGTTTTCTTGTTTAATTTGGACATTTAAACTGCGGAGTTGAAATCTTCTTCAAAATGTACACAATTAAGGGAACCAAATATTAGTAAAATAGTAACTTTGACTTCTGTACACTGCATTGCCTGCACATTTAACCTGTTTTTCTTAAACTGGAGGAAGCCTGCTGCATTGAAGACAGTTCCATGTGCCCCTCCGTATGCCAGCGCCCTGGGCTTGGGTCCAGCTCGCACATGGTGAAGGCAGGCCCTGCAGGGTCCAGAAAATATTGAAGCTTGCCCTGAATTTGCATAACTCAAAATACTGTCCTCTGTGTTAATTACATTTCACGAAGCTGTTAGTGAAGCCAAAAAGGATAATATTCTGGAAATGTAGGCATTTACTAACAAAGTAGAAGCTAAAAACATTGACAAAAGTTAGGACTACTAACAAACTTGTTTATTAGCTCCCTAGCGACAGTAAGGGTTCACAAAGATGTTAAAAACAGGTACCTAGAGGAATGATAAAGTTGCTAGGAAAATGTATATGAAATGCAAAGATTGATAAACTGTTTCAAGAATTAAATTGAATGATCCATATCATCATGATGTGATCGGGACAATATCTATGCTGTCAAATTCGATTTTTTTTTTTAGTTTTCGCTTGGATCTTGTAAGATTGATGAATATGAAGTTCTTGGATTTCATCAATGTTTTTTTGTTCCAAACTGAAGACTCATAAGCAAGTTAATTGGCCTAAACTCTACAGGAAATTAACTAGGTGACATTAGAAAAATTGTTCAGAATGTCATTCACCCGGAAAGAGAGAACAACCATGACTACTGGATTACAAAAATGTTTCAGTTTTTGTAAGCGTGGCAATACATAGGGGCTGACATTCATGTAGCGGGATTAACCCAAAAAAATAATGACTGCAAACAGATGTATACACTGAAACAGCTGAAAACAATTCATAGAGTTTTATGAAAACTAAGGGCCATATTATCAAGAAAGGGCGTTACATAATCACTGCTTTTATCGGCAGGAAACTGCCGCTAAAGCGGCGATAATGGGCTTGATAATATGCCCTTGTGAATTTCCATAGAAGCCCATGTTCTGGTCGAACATGGATCAATGTTCTTGGATTTCATCAATGTTTTTTTGTTCCAAACTGAAGACTCATAAGCAAGTTAATTGGCCTAAACTCTACAGAAAATTAACTAAGTGACATTAGAAAAATTGTTCAGAATGTCTTGCACCCGGAAAGAGAGAACAACCATGAGTACTGGATTACAAAAATGTTTCAGTTTTTGTAAGCGTGGCAATACATAGGGGCTGACATTCATGTAGCGGGATTAACCAAAACAAATAATGACTGCAAACAGATGTATACACTGGAACAGCTGAAAACAATTCATAGAGTTTTATGAAAACTAAGGGCCATATTATCAACAAAGGGCGTTACATTATCACCGCTTTTATCGGCAGGAAACTGCCGCTAAAGCGGCGATAATGGGCTTGATAATATGCCCTTGTGAATTTCCATAGAAGCCCATGTTCTGGTCGAACATGGGCTTCTATTGGAATTCTCAAGGGCATATTATCAAGCCCCTTATCACCACTTTAGCGGCAGTTTCCTGCCAATAAAAGCTGCGATAATGTATCGCCCTTTGTTGATAATATGGCCCTATGTTGCCTAAAAAAATCGGATTCTGACTCAATTGTAGCCATATGCAAAGTTATCCATTCACCACAGAGAAATCCTTGCATGACAAACCTAAGTTACGTATTTTTTTTGTTTCTGTGTTTGTGGATAAAGCATTTTTACTGGAAAAGCTTGCATCTTCCTTCACTGGTGCTAAAATAGTTATCTGGAATGATGGTGAAGATGTTTTGTGGTGAATGTGACAACCCCACGATAATACACAACATATAATAATTTTCATTTTTTATATAAAATGTATTGTACAATTTTCTGTGGTTCGTGAAAAAAGTCTCCTGCCGTAAAGGAAAAATATGCTTAACAATCCCGTAGCAGGATGTTCAGTTGAAAGTGCAGGTAGATAGAAGGATGTACACTTTCAAGGGGCACACAGTGGCTTCACAACATGGAGATGGTTTGTGGCTAGCAGTATGCGAGTTAAGAGATAGTGAAAGGTTGTGTGGGAATTTGGGAATTAGGTCACTTTAGAAGATGAAATAGTATTTGGAATAGGGAAACCAGATGATCGTAGGGCATTCAAGTGATTTCTTCAAGAAATGGATTTTGGAAGAAGCTCAATAACTGAGATGGGGTAATTTAACAATTAGTGAGACATGGGACTACCAGAAAACAAATGTAATAATTTTGGAGAAATTCCAATGAGGTGGGAGTGATTAAAGAATTAATTGAGACAGGACAGCACAACAGAGGAGATTACATGGTGAATGATGATCTGAAACTCAAAGGCTTGGAATGAGAACAAGAGTTGTTAGCGGACAAGAGTAGAGAAAATACCTAAGCTGAGAAGAAAAAAGGGAGGGATATAGAAAAAGGAAGAAATGTCTCAGTAATCTTTACTTGCTTTCAAAAGAAATCATAAAGATACACATATACATTTTGCAAATTTAAAAACATAATGAATAAATAAAATGCAATTGCATAGCATACAATTTGACATTTTACAACTAATTAGTCATTAGAAAAAATCAGTTTTTACAAATGTCATACAATACAAATCATGATATATTCACAGAAGAAATTACAATATAATTGGTGCGGTGGTCCGTTTCTAATTTAGGGTATAGGGCACACGAATACATTATGTTTGTCAAACAAATGTACAACCAGGGAAAGTCCTATGGTGTCAAGTCAAGATGTACAAGGTGCAGATAATGACTACTGGTGATATTAGAGTGCAAATACAGCAACATATGTCGTGGAGGAAAATACATCAAAAAAGAGAAGAACAGCCATCAGAATTCCAAAAGGAAGATAATTAGGTGAGGGAATCCAAAAAGGGTGCTACAAGAGGTCATATAATGAGGTACGTTACTGTCGCATACTGATAAAAATGATTGGTTTGTCATGATGTTAGAGACGGAAACTCTGTCTGTACGGTTGGAGTAAGGAAAAGTTGGAAGATGGGGCTGCCAGTTGTGCTCAGTTAAGGCCAGTCCAGTTGGCTTTGACAGCCTGACAGTGAGGCTCCAGGAGTTCAGGGGAGTGAGACTGCGAATGGGAAGAACATTTCTGAAGTTGTGAATGGTGGGTGAGAGCCAAAGCAAAAGTGTTGGACAGATAGAGTGAAAGTACTGACAGGCTACTAAAAAGAAAATTGATCAAAAATGGGTTGTCTGTCACAATACCACTACAAAATTGACCCCGAAAATATCTGTCTTCAAATATGTTAGGACTACAATATCAGCTCTTGAACTATCACCAAATGTCTCATTATTTTATTATTTTCTCTGGTAGGACAATACATTCCGAGTTTATGTTATGGTCACAATGTAACTATGGGTCAATATTTAGACCACAACATTGTGGTACACTATCAATCAAGGGTTGAAAGAAGTGCACCATTGCAGCTGTTGTTGATGAGGATGTTGAAGAGAGGATAAAGGTTACAGTGGTTCTTTTAAAAGTAGGGGGAGGTTAGTTTAGATGGGAATTTCCTTTTGGGCACAGTAACCTTTGTGATTGCAGCAGAGATGGGCTATTACTGGTCATAAGATGTGGGGCCAGATCACAGGGAAAGTTGTCGATGAAGAAAGGGGAATGCATTAGCAATTTAGACAATGTGTATACCATGCTGCCCAATGCTCATATTTATCATAAGATAAAGATGTTGAAAAAGATGAATCAATGATCATATTTAGATCTACAAATAACTGATAGTTTCAGAGGATTTGTTATATTATTATAACGAGTACTTTGAATCATAATAACACTGTGATGCTATTGTATTTCATACAAGGCAAGATCTTCAAAGGTTTGATGTGGATGCAACTAAGATATTTGTTTAAGTGGAGTGTGGCAGAGAGTCTGGTGTTCACAGTGTGGACTTTATGGAAGAAATTCAAATGATTGTTGTGGAAAGTAAGAAAGGTATTGTATGTTGGAATATCGTTAGCAAGAATATTGTTTGGCACAAATATTGTGTGCTAAATTATTATTTACACAGTATTGTCCCATTGGGTGTAGATCTTCTATTAATAACCAATGGGATGATACTTTTGTAAATGTTATACTTGGGGAAATAACATTTGCGTTTTCTAAAATACATTTGTTACAGTACTCAAACATCATACTGGCAGGTAGTGTGTCTATTTTAATGATGTCAGTGATATGAAGAGGAAGGAGTTCAAACCAAACTGGTTGGTTTTGGATGGTCAGCTATTTCGTAGCATCATTGAGGCTCCTTTGTGTGAGGTTGGCATGTCTTGAGGTTTTTACACATTCATGCTGCGTGCTTGTTGCATAGCAAATCTAGATGATGTGATGAGAATGTGAGATGTATTTTGATGGAACACCTGTGGAAGAGTACTGATCCCTGCTGTTCTCTCTACTCACTGTTCTTTGGTGATTTTAGGCTTTGTTCCTTAATGCTTTTTTAACTTATCTTTCTATGTGTTCCTTTTCTGTGTGTAAGAAAGTATCTGCATCCTTCCCTGTAGCACAAACGTTTGGTGTACCATACGGATCTGTACTTGGTCCATTAGCCTTTACCTTACTTGCTATCCCTCTTCAATTCATGGTTTCCTTTTTTGGGTTTAATGCACATTTTCTGTGCAAACAACACTCAAATCTATTCCTGGGTACACTGACTCTATTCACTGTAGTCTCTTTGTTTGTGCTGTCAGTCTTAGGGTGATCTTCCTCCAAACACTTTGCCCTTGCCCCTCCACTTTGACTGAAATTCTGTTTTGTTGGTTCTAGGACTCTTTGTACTTTACCACTGCTAACCAGTTCTGAAGTGTTTGTGCTCCCCTTGATATAGTAACATTGGCTGATTGACATATTTAATTTACTTTTTAAGTCCCTTGTAGAGTGGTATACCGTATTCCCAGGGCATTTAAATCAAGTGATACTAGTGGGTTTGTAGCATTTAATGTGCCACCCACTTAAGTACCCCCGTTAAAACATGGCCCAGGCCTTCCATTGCAGCACGTATGCGGTTTTAAAATTCTAATTCGACTTGACAATATAGCCTCCTTGTCAAACCATAACCTCCACTTTTATTGCATAGATTCCCCCCCCCCCCAAGGTAGGCCCTAGGTAGTCCATAGGGTAGGGTGCATTGTAATTAAAAGGTTGGCTATGTACTTTTAAGTTTTACATGTCTTGGTAGAGAAAAATGCAGAATTTCTTTTTTCACTACTGTGAGGTCTACCGTCCCATAGGATAACATTGGGCTGCCTTATTGCATCTTATAGGTGCTAACTTTTGTTTGGAAAGAGGTTAGTATTTCAATGGTTGTATCTATGAAATTGTAATTAAAAATCTGCTTTAATGGTAAAGTCGGATTTTAAATTTTAGTTTTGAAAGTACCACTTTTAGAAAGTTGGCATTTGCCTATCCTTGCTACTTGGTACCTGCAGCCTGTCCTGGGTCACATGACTTGGTGCTGTTGGAAGTAATACTTTGTTAATTCCTCCTAGCCAGCGACGCATGAAAGTATTTAGGTGTACGTGAATGGGCCATCAGCTAGCAGGAGGGGGGGCGGAGAGGGCACAGCCTCTCTTGCAACTGACTAGGCTGTGTTCTGGCTTCACACTTAGGACTTGTCATCACTCCATTGTCCCTGCAGCCAGGAACCTGGGTAATGGAGTCAGGAATCTTCAAGCACGTCATAGGGACTTTTCTAGAAACTTCACCTACTTCAAAGAAGGCACCAGGCATAAAAAGGTACCTTCAGACCCGCTCTTCAGTTCACTTTCTGGACCTGTGGAAGGACTCTCAGAGGGCTGCCTACTATTGTGGCCTGCTGTGTACTCCAAAAGACTACTATGCTGCACTTGGAAGGACTGATTTGCTACCTGGAGCCTGCATTGAACGCTCAAGGGGCCTACCCTGCCTCTTGAGCCCTACTTCATCACTTGACCCAGGACTACCAGTGTGACTCCAAGATCTCGTTTGCTGACCTTCTAATCAGAGCCTCAGGTACAAAAAAGGCTCCAACTATCTTGAACTCACACCTGGACCCAGCCTACGTGATCCCTAATCCCCCCAATGGTGTCCCTCCAGACCTGGACCCTTGGTGGTGGTACTAAAGGTGCCCAAATAGCCAAAATCCAAAACTTTGGACTAAGACCAACCTGCTCATCTATCCACCCAAGATGCATTGCCGGTTAGCCTGACTACGCTTTTCTCTGCACTGGTAAATCCTGTTCAGCAGCCTCTTGACGAAGGGGTATACAGTCTCCTGGAACTCTCATTGGCTACAGCTTCCTGCCTCCTGCCTCCTGCCTCATCCAACTGGAAACATTTTACTTCCAAAAAGGAGACCTGTGACGGATATCCCGTCCGCCGTATTACAAGTTTATTATATGTTATGAAACTTGTAATACGCAGACAGGATATCTGTCAGTTTGGGACGGAGCATCCCATCAACCAAGATTTGAATCAGGCCCTAAGTTTGGATGCAAAGATCTTCACCACAACTTCATCGACCAGTTCCCCGACAATCTGCCACATGCATCAACAGAAGGAATTGCGATTTTTAAATAGCAATTTTTAAGGAATCGCTATTTAGGAATCGCAAAAGCCTATGCATGTAGGAATCGCTATAAAAATAGCAATTCCTACACATTCCTTAATTGCTACTCGCAAATTGCTAGTCGCAATTAAGGAATGCGGTCCCATTCATTCCTATGGGCTTCCAGGCCCATAGGAATGTTATGTTATGTTATGTTATGCTCATTTATTAAGCGCACAGATGCTCCAGCGAAGGAGCGTCCTGGCGCCCGACAAGGTAGCAAAACAACACAACTAGACAGTACAGAGCAGGAAAAACTAATTTTAAGGGAACAAGAGGGTTTTTACTGCTCGACGGAAAGAGAGCAGGTCCCTAAGGGCGCGAATCGCCGGGGGAAGGGAATTCCATAGCAATGCGGCACGGACTTGAAAAGAACGGCCGCCTGCCCTGCTACGCTTAAAACGGGGGACGACCGCAAGTTCTAGGTCTGAGGATCTTAAAGCCCGGACCGGAACATAGCGGGACAATAGATTGGAAAGGATCGTAGCCGGGGATCCCTTGAGAATTTTATAAGCTACACAGAGGGCCTTGAACCGGATCCTTTGTGCAATCGGAAGCCAATGCAACGTACGCAAGGTGTTAGCAGTAGAGCAAAATCTGGGTAGTCCCACAACAGCTCTCGCTGCGGCATTCTGGATGCGCTGAAGACGGATAATTTCCGCTTGATTTAATCCCACTAGGAGGGAACTGGCGTAATCAAGCCTAGAGATCACAGTAGCTTGAATCACCAGTTGCCTAGTGGTGGCATCAACATTTTTTAACACAGGACGTAGTCCACGCAGAATGCCAAAGCAGCAGGCCGCCGTACGCTTGGTATGGCAGACAAAGGCAAGAGTTGGATCGAGCCATACCCCCAGGTTTTTTAACTCAGAGACCGGGGTAGGCGTAGGGCCCAGGTCCGACGGCCACCACCTATCTCCCCAGAGTTCCGTTTGTTTGCCAAAAATCATAACCTCCGTCTTACTTGCGTTCAGCTGGAGACAGTTGGAGGTCATCCAGCTGGCGACCGCCCGAAGTCCTTGCTGGAATCTGGGGGCATCCACGTCCGCATCCCCGCTGATCGTGACCACTAGCTGGGTGTCATCGGCGTATGACACCATGGTCATACCCCACTGCCTGACTACCTCAGCCAGCGGTCTCACGTATAGATTGAATAACGTGGGACTCAGCGAGGAACCCTGGGGAACCCCCAGATCCAGAGGGTGGAGTTTGGACTGATAAGGCGGGACGGCCACGCAAAAAGAACGGTTGGCGAGAAAAGAACGGAACCACTGGAGAGCAAGGCCGGTGACGCCAGCTTCCTCCAGACGAAGCAGAAGGATAGGGTGGGACACGGTGTCGACGGCGGCGTTCAGATCTAATAGCACCAGCGCCGCCGTTTGACCCGCATCCAAAGATGCTTTCTTAAGAATAGGCATGACCACTGCCTGTTTCCACTTCAGTGGAACTACGCCAGATGTAAATGACGTGTTGATCAGAGAGCAAACCGGCGAGATACCGTGCGATGCTAGATCTTTAAACAAAGCCGGCCGTAACGGATCAGCCGGTGACCCTGACTTCACCTGTTGGGCCAGTTTACTGAGGCCTTCTGCTGTTAAGCTCGGGAAAGAATGTAACACATCCAGGGCTAAAGGCTTAAGAGGTCTACCAGCGGAAGGTACAGCCGAGGGAAAGGCTCTGTAGATGGCATGGACCTTTTCCAAAAAGAAATCCGCCAAGGTTTCACAGTGTGCGGTGGAGCTCTGGTGGGTCGCAGTCACCGTTTTAGCGGTAAGATCTTTCAGAGCCTTAAAAATAGTTTTGAAGGGGTTAGTACTGGTGCGAAATTGCAAGGCGTAAAAGGCCGGGCGGGTTCTGCAAACTGCCCGATGGTAAAGTTTCACAGTGGCCATATACAAAACTTTTTTGTCGCTGTTATAAGTTTTGCGCCATTCCCGCTCGGCACGCCTACAGGTGCTTTTAAGCACCCGCAGCGAATCATCGTACCACGGGCTTGGATCCCTTGCCCCACATTTACACGAAACTATTGGAATAGGGGAATCAAGGGCCCTAGTAACCCACTCACAGAAGCGATCATAGCCCACATCCGCCGACTCAATTAGACCTAGCGGGTCGGTAGACAAAAGATGGAAAAAGTCATCAAGTTTCAATTCATTCCAACGCCGTCTAGGAATAGAACGCACCATAGGTTTAAGTTGCGGCTCATACAGGGGGCACTGGATACATACCAAATAATGATCGGTCCAGGCCAGCGGGGATGGAATGGAGATACTGGCTTCCGCTAGATTGGTGAAAAAAGGATCTAAAGTGTGACCACCTACATGAGTAGGCTGCGACACCAACTGAACAAGCTGGAGAGCCTCAAGATCTGCAACAGAACTATACACCGCTGGACAAGACAAGTTGTCATAATGGAGGTTTAGGTCGCCGCGGATGGAAAAATTGGAGCAGCCTGCAGCCAACGTGCTAATGGCATCTGGGAGGGCCTTCCTGAAGGCCACTTCACTACCAGGGGGGCGATAAATCAAAAGGCCCGAGAAAGCAAAGTTAGGCGTAATAGCGATCTTAAACATCGCGCTTTCACAGCCGGAGATTTTTTGCCCTTGCCAAACGCACGGGTAGCAGGACTTAACCGCAAGCGCTATCCCCCCACCTCTAGAGGCTCGGTTAAGGGTGTACACCGAGTACTCGGGCGGGAAGGCCAGATTAACAACGGCCGTGTCGGCGTCTTGCAGCCAGGTCTCCGTCAGACAGAAAGCGTCCAGCGACTCCTTACCTATGAGGTCGAAAATGTCTTGATGGTGTTTGACCATCGACCTAACGTTTAGGTTCCAAATACTAAAAGATGGACTTGGGCTGACAACCGCAGCGGCAGACTCGTTGCATCCCCTTATTTGAGGGGCGGGGAGGTCGAACATCCCGCATGCACATGAGAAAGGGCCGCGCAGCGGGCCGACCCGCGACACCTCACAGGTCCCATATAGTTGGCCAATGGCCAGCAGTGTGTCCCTGGTGTAACACAGCATTATGTACCTTGGATCATCCAACGGTAAGGGCTAGGGTCCTGCCACGTCCTACGCGTCCTAGCGCGGACGGGCGCAGACGGGCAGGACTCTGGCACGACTCCGGCCACGCGAAGGCACGCCCGCTACGCTAGGGGAGGAGCATTAAGTAGGTGTTCCCTCGCTGGCTCCTGCGCACTAAAGCGCAGGCGGATAGTGGCGCCTACAGCAACACTCACCCCACTCAAAGATGGCGACCAAAAAAGGCAACCCACCCCAGGCACCGGACCCGCCAAGCGGCGGTGAAACAACGATTATTGTGCAGGTGAGGGGGAATTAAAACCAGGGGAGAACAAACTAAGCAAGAAAGCAAATAGAAAAAAAGGGTTTTTAAAATGCGATTATCAGCAAAGCGCGCGAAGTGCTCCAGCAGCAGTACGCTACCTTGTCAGGGCGAGGATACCAAGGGACTCGCCTTAAGTAGGTGTTCCCTCGCTGGCTCCTGCGCACTAAAGCGCAGGCGGATAGTGGCGCCTACAGCAACACTCACCCCACTCAAAGATGGCGACCAAAAAAGGCAACCCACCCCAGGCACCGGACCCGCCAAGCGGCGGTGAAACAACGATTATTGTGCAGGTGAGGGGGAATTAAAACCAGGGGAGAACAAACTAAGCAAGAAAGCAAATAGAAAAAAAGGGCTTTTAAAATGCGATTATCAGCAAAGCGCGCGAAGCGCTCCAGCAGCAGTACGCTACCTTGTCAGGGCGAGGATACCAAGGGATTCGCCTTAAGTAGGTGTTCCCTCGCTGGCTCCTGCGCACTAAAGCGCAGGCGGATAGTGGCGCCTACAGCAACACTCACCCCACTCAAAGATGGCGACCAAAAAAGGCAACCCACCCCAGGCACCGGACCCGCCAAGCGGCGGTGAAACAACGATTATTGTGCAGGTGAGGGGGGATTAAAACCAGGGGAGAACAAACTAAGCAAGAAAGCAAATAGAAAAAAAGGGCTTTTAAAATGCGATTATCAGCAAAGCGCGCAAAGCGCTCCAGCAGCAGTACGCTACCTTGTCAGGGCGAGGATACCAAGGGACTCGCCTTAAGTAGGTGTTCCCTCGCTGGCTCCTGCGCACTAAAGCGCAGGTGGATAGTGGCGCCTACAGCAACACTCACCCCACTCAAGGATGGCGACCAAAAAAGGCAACCCACCCCAGGCACCGGACCCGCCAAGCGGCGGTGAAACAACGATTATTGTGCAGGTGAAGGGGAATTCAAACCAGGGGAGAACAAACTAAGCAAGAAAGCAAATAGAAAAAAAGGGCTTTTAAAATGCGATTATCAGCAAAGCGCGCGAAGCGCTCCAGCAGCAGTACGCTACCTTGTCAGGGCGAGGATACCAACGGACTCGCCTTAAGTAGGTGTTCCCTCGCTGGCTCCTGCGCACTAAAGCGCAGGCGGATAGTGGCGCCTACAGCAACACTCACCCCACTCAAAGATGGCGACCAAAAAAGGCAACCCACCCCAGGCACCGGACCAGCCAAGCGGCGGTGAAACAACGATTATTGTGCAGATGAGGGGGAATTAAAACCAGGGGAGAACAAACTAAGCAAGAAAGCAAATAGAAAAAAAGGGCTTTTAAAATGCGATTATCAGCAAAGCGCGCGAAGCGCTCCAGCAGCAGTACGCTACCTTGTCAGGGCGAGGATACCAAGGGACTCGCCTTAAGTAGGTGTTCCCTCGCTGGCTCCTGCGCACTAAAGCGCAGGCGGATAGTGGCGCCTACAGCAACACTCACCCCACTCAAAATGGTGACCAAAAAAGGCAACCCACCCCAGGCACCGGACCCGCCAAGCGGCGGTGAAACAACGATTATTGTGCAGGTGAGGGGGAATTAAAACCAGGGGAGAACAAACTAAGCAAGAAACCAAATAGAAAAAAGGGCTTTTAAAATGCGATTATCAGCAAAGCGCGCAAAGCGCTCCAGCAGCAGTACGCTACCTTGTCAGGAATGAATTGGAGATTGCATGAGCAATTTGCGAGTACTAGTAGGTACTCGCAAATTGCTCATGCAATTTCAAGGGTACAAGGATGTCAAAATGACACCCTGTTGCACCCCTGAAATTGATCAGTGCACATATGTTGCACACACACATGCCCTAAGGACATGTGTGTGTGCAACATGAAACTTTGAAAAATGCGCAAAAGTGCATTTTTCAAAGTTTTTGCAACTTACCATGAAGTTCAACTTCATGGTAATTTGCTACTCCTATTAGCAAAATCACTAATTTTTTTACTTTAATGCATTGCATTTAAGGAATCTCAATTTGGCATTCCTTAAATGCAATCGCAATTTAAGGAATCGACATTGAGAGATTCCTTAAGTTGCGATTTTTGCGTTTGGGATGATGCATCCCAAATTCAAAAATACCGGTCGCAAAGGGGCAGATTCTGAGATTCTGCCCGTTTGCGACCGGTTTTTCCTTTGATGCATGTGCCTGAATGATGCCTCCTCCTCGGACAGTGCCGGCAGCCTTCGCCGACTGATCTTTACTTCCTCACATCATTTTTCTTCAAAATGTCATCTAAGTCTCAAGGTAAGCACTGACCGGGCCCAATCCAATTCTGGCATTCAACTATGCTCCATCGTGGTCAGTCATATTTTTTTACTTTTTTACCAGTTTTGTATGTTATTCATAACTTCAGTGCTAGTGATAGGATTTTTGTCACTTTGGTGTCAAATAATTTATTAAAATGTACTCTATTTTTCTAAATTGGTGTGGGGTTTGTCTTCTGTAATGTTTTCACTTTATTACTGTTTGTGTGCTGCATAAATACTTCAACATTCACTCTAAGTTAAGCCTGACTGCTTTTGTGCTGAGCTGCCAGAGGGTTAAGCACAGGGCAAGTTGGTGACTTTTGAGGTTCACCATGACAGAGATTGTGGCTGTTGCATGAACAGGGGACACCCTCCCACTCAACCAATAACCCAATTTCTCACACTCGTTTTCGGATTCTGTGCTATGGATGCATAAATGGCTTCTCGTTTTCATTTACTGTTCCCATCTAAGGCTAAAATTATTTTCTACAAGCCACTGAGTATTTATCGCTCCTCTCATTTTATTCTCTACAGTATCTATCATGTTTCTACTTCTGCCCACAATCGTAATGTCATTATTGAATCTACATTAAGCTTTCACAAAAATAATTCTGGTTATCTATGCATGGTTATTCTCAATTGTATAATGTCAAGAAGATTCGGACCATTCTGTTTTTCACTGATGCCAAGCTTCTAATTGAGCCACTTGCTCATTCCCATCTGGACTTTAGTATTTGGTTTGTGAGAATTTTGCCTAATTTGCTTTTGCATAATTACATGAACTTTCAGTAAAATTACGTGAAAATACACGGAATTAACAAAAACGGAAAATTACTATTAGCTTTCTATTGTAAAATGACATTTGTTCTCACATGCATTTTGGACATGAACATTACGTGCTAAAGTGTAAAAAAACACAAGCACTGCAAACTTTAACCACTCACATTCTGGTAGTTCGCATTGTTCCCATGGGCTCAAGCTAATTTTTTCCCACAAACACTGTATAGTCACGCAAAGTGGTGTTATAGCGTAATTTCAGGATGTGAGAAATTGAGTTGCTGGTTGAGGGGGGTGAAACCCTTCTCAAGCAGCAACCACAATTTTTCTCAGGGTGAAGTCACAAGCAAACCCTACATTAACCTGTGCTCATACCATGGGCTGCGATGTGATGCAGGTCTTTGTGAAGGTTTTGTGCATGTAGCAACAGCGATGTATCAGTTCTGCTCAGGGTTGTGCCATGCAGCAGAGGATATGTGTTGGTTCCACTGCATCCACAGAGGCTGGCAGAGCACCCTAGGCCCACTTCAAAGGGTCCAGGACTGGGGTAGCACCAGTTGGCAGGGTAGACTCATGGATGGCAGAAGCAGGTGCTGGGTTCTAGATTGTTGAAACCTTCTGTCCCTGAGAATCTAGTCAGAGGGCTAGCCAACTAGCCCATGGAGTCACCCTGGGGTCCTGGATTCAACAGATGAAGTTCAAATCCTTCTCACCCAGGAAAGAGGACAGCAGGCAGCAGGTCAGCACAGCAAGGCAGCAGGCCAGCAACGCAGTGGCCTAGCAAGGCAGCAGTCCAGCAGTCCAGCAGATTCGCAGTCGTTCTTCCTGGTAGAGTATCCACTGGCCCAGAGTGTACTGAAGATTTGGCGTTTGCAGGTCAGTATTTATACTAAGCTGTGCCTTTGAAGTGGGGGAGAAGCTTCTGGGGGCTGCCCTTTGAAGTGCGCTGGCACCCTGCCTTCCCTATTCTAGCTGTAGACTAACTACAGGGGGAATGCAGTCCTTTGTGTGGAGGCAGGACACAACAGAATCAAGTAGAAGTATGTCCGTACACAGCTCTGCTCTCCCATCCTGCCAGAGATGGTCCATTCAGACACACCTAAGCTCTCTATTCTGTGTGGCTGTCTAGGAGGAATATACAATGACCAACTGTCAGCTACACCCAGTCATCTAACCCAGGGACAGGCTAAAGGCACTAGAGGGCTAAGGAAAGAAACACACCAACTTTCTAAAGGAGACATTTTCTACACCCCCACCCGCCAGCTCTACTCCATCTACCTTGCCCTCGCCACAGTCCCCCGCTTCCGAAGAGTGACCTCCGGCGGCAGATCGTTCTCCCACCTCATCGCCAAGACCTGGAACACCCTCCATCATCCACCTACGGCAGACCCAAGACCTGCTGACCTTCAGAAAACTCCTCAAGACCAGGCTTTTCGAGCAGTAGCAGCCTTCCCAGCCTCCTTGCCTTGAGACCCTCACGGGTAAGTAGTGCGCTTTACAAATTATATGATTGATTGATTCATTCATTCATTTAGAGGAGCAAGCACTTTAGCACTGGTTAGCATTAGTTAAAGTGCACAGAGCTCTAAGGCCTGCAAAAAAAATTCAGTAAAAATAGGAGGCGTGAAGGCAAAAGGTTTGGGGGAGACCATGCAGAGAGTGACAGGTCCAACATGACTCCCCTCTAACCTAAAGCTAGAGGCGACTTTTCATTATCTTGCCCGACGTACCCTGCTTAAGTGATAGAACGTGGACAACAGCCCTCTGCTGCAGGGGCACTTGTCAATTCTGTGCCTCTATGCCTGTCTGAATTCCGGTGGCTTCCTCTGTCTACCCTCTCCTGAGCCACTGAATTCCAACATAGTAGTTTTGTTATTTCTTAGCTTTTTAAATTATTTTGATTACTTAACCATGCCTCGCATCTTATCTGAAAAAAAAGAAACTGTGCTTGGACTTCTACCAAATGAGGGCAAAGTTGACATTAAGCTGCAATTCCTTTATTTGGCTAGGCTTCAGAGACTGGTTTTTGGAGAGTGCTACTGGTGTTTGGCTATTCTTTGACTTTCCTTTCTTCTAAATGAAGTTGACAGAAAACAAATCATGTTTCTTTTCAGTAATTCCTTCTTGCACAGTGTGCACTTAATTCAGTGAACCAAAGAAAATGCAATTCAAATGTATCTAGATATGTTAGCACTCCGTGCACCACAGTGTCTAGACAAGGAACATGTGTGTACCTCTCTAAATTTGTTCATTTAGTTCTTTCTAGCCTTTGGCAAAAAACAAGCCTAAAGTAGAAAAAAGAAAAAGAGATAACGTGTAAAAAAAATATAGATTTTGAAGTGGAGGATCACTGGTACAGGGAGCTGTAGATGGACATGAATCTTCCTCATGATTTGTTTCTGGAGAAAGTGAAGATGTTAGTGAATACAGCCACACAGACCACTGTTGTCAGTCGTTTTGCATACATCTCTGTACCAGATTGGTTAACAGAACAACTAATTGGAGGAGGCAAAATCCAAAGAAAGATGAAACCTCCAGGAATACAAGATGACCATGGAGCGGTATGATACCTGAACATCATAGTCAGCATATCTCCTGGCAAAAATGTCTTGACCTAAATATTGTTTACAAAAATATCACTCCTTTGAAGTTAATAATAGAAAATGTACACCCAATGGGATGATATGTTTGCACACTATGGCCCAGATTTGCTAAGGACTTGCACTGTCCTTGCCTCAGGCAGGTTGACGCAAGTTAATGTAAGTCCTTAAGTGATATTTAATACACCACACAGGGGCAATTTGCACTGTCTTACTTGACTTTGCTGGAATGCTTAGCAAAACAGTGACTTGCACTGTGTTACATTATATTTGATAGTGGTAGGCATTTCATGGATGGAGAATCGGAATTCCCATGCATCCATCCTTGGAATTTGACACAGTCCCAGATTTAAGATAGTAAAATCAGTAAAACTGGGATTGTGTCAATATGGTGCTTCTCCACAGGATAACATTACAAGGAGAAATGGTGTATTTCCCCTTGTTATTTCCTCTTTCTATGTTTGATGCATTTCCCATCAAGCATAGAAAGAGGAAATTTCCTTTTAGGATTCCTGCACAAAAACAATTCTGCCTGTAACACAGGCACCTTTGCACCATGGCACATGAGTGCCAGCATTGGCATTAGACAGTACACAGAATGATAGCACGAGGAGGGGGCAGAAGTGCACCATATCTTAGTAGGTATGGCACATTTTTGCCTTCTCTGTTTAAAGTCACGAAGCGCAGCAAGTTTCCTTGATGCGTTGTGTGAAACTTTGGCAAATCTGGCCTTATATTTAGGAGACAACAATTCTGTCAGACCATATTTTTTGCTAATTATATTCTGCCATCAAACCACTGAGAGGAAAAGGATGGACATCTGGAGAGTGAGAAAAGAACCCACGATGAAAAATTTAAGATAATTGAGCCTTTTACCAAGAAGCTTTGCCCGATGACTATGAGTGTCATGCTCTGTCTTGACTGATAAGTAAGCAAGCAATCTCCCAAACACATGTCTCTAGGAATGTGTTTGTAGATACAGTAATATTGGAGGTATTTTTTGATACCTGGAAGCTTTTTGTCTCTCTTGACAAATTAATGTGGATTGTGAAGATTATGTGACTTCTGTTTTAAAGAGGAGATTATTTACAGAGATTACAGCTGACATTGCAGCACCATTCTGAGGAGCTGAAGCTGTCTTCAGTGTTATAATTCTGTCATTGTTTGTGCTCAAGTAAGCAGTCAGTATAGTTAACAAGTTAGTTCTGTATGATCTACGAGGATAAGTGCTTTGCTGTCTAAGTTTCAAGACACTCTGCTGTGTCAAAATATGTGGTATTTTCAGCCAATTATGCAAGTTTTCAAGAGATAAGGGTCCGGAAAAAATGAGAAGCAGGGAAGAAGGAGTCTTAGGGCCGTGTTGGACTTGGACCTTTCTGCTGAGTCATCCCCAAACTTTTTTCCTTCACCCTCCGGTTTTCTGAACCTTTTTTTGTTGGCTTTTAGGACTCTGCACACTTAACCACTGCTAACCAGTGCAAAAGTGCTTGTGCATCTCTCCTATAAACATTGTACAATTGGCTTATACCTAATTGGCACTTTTTTTACTTGTAGGTCCCTAGTAAAGTGGTACTATATGTAACTAGGGCTGGTAAAGTAAATGTTACTAGTGAGCCTGTAGAACTTATTGTTCCACACACTTAAGTATCCTCTTTAAACCTGTCTCAGCTCTGCGACTGCAGCCTGTGGGTGCAGTTTTAAACTGCCATTTCATTGTGGCAAAATAAACCTTTTGCCAGGCCTAAACCTTCCCTTTTAATACATATAAGTCACCCCTATGGTAGGCTCTAAACAGCCCATAGGGCAGGATCAGTGTATTTGAAATGTTGGACATGTGGGGGCGTGGCCAGTAGCTGAAGGGAATGATTGATCACGAGCACGGCTCCGTAACCCTCACCTAATATCCAACATATATTTGGCACGCATCGTGCACTAAAATCCCACTGAACATGCAACCGTAGCCCAAGAGCAACCTCTGGGCAGATCTATCCCTGGATGTCTGAGATTGCACTGCAGAGACGAGTGGCAGACCGGCAGCCTGGAGAAATCCCGTGGAGGCAAGATGGCGGCGGCACTAATCGCAAAGTAAAACGAAGGCGGAGTGACGAGTCACAGACTCACAGGGCGAAACAGAAGAGGCTTGCCGCAGATCGTCACTGGAGGTCAGTAATTGTCCGGCAGTGGAGGCTGAATGAGCAAGACTCTACTGGGAGGTTCGAGGTAGAAGGCTGTGGAGCAGACGCGAGTCGGAACTGGTGGACAAGATCCGCACGCGACCACAACCGCCGATACAAGGTATGACAGCAATCCAGCAGATTCAGGTGGGGAGAGTGGAGGTCCCCTTCTCCCCCTGAGAGAAGTGGCCTGCATCGGCTACTGTGGCAGGAGGTGAAACCTTGCACTATAAAGTGGAGCGCGCCCGCTTCTCCAGCAGTGGGAGTATCTCCCCCGAAGTGTGCTGCAGGTAAAGGAGGCCCTGACAGAAAACCAATATTCAGCGCTACAGGGTATAAAGTGGGCCACGAGGTATGCTGGCACATGAGTGTGTGTACCTGCCCCGATAACAGCAGGACCGGAGGGGGCGATCCCTGGGAGCTGGCATTTAACCCTGCTAGGAAGAATACAACTCTCCAGCGGGACTGCCCCAGGAACTGCGTCACAGAGGCGCAACAACAGCGAAAACATACAGCAACTCTGGACAGACAATAATGTCTAGAAGGTGGGCATAAAAATAGGCTTGTGCCCTAAGAGAAATCTGTGACTGACCTGGGTCAGTTCTCTCCACGTTGAACCCGTGCTAAGGGTAGGAGAGGGGACTCATATGAACTTGTGCTGCTCTGACACACCAGGTGAGGACAAGCTGGTGGCAATAAAACGGAGCGCACTGGTCCAATACGCTAGCAGACACCCGACAGGCCGCTGGCAGCCAGTAGTGTGCAGGCAGGTGGCAGGTAGCTCCGTGTCTCTCCAAGGACACTGCACCACGACTACACTCTGGTGTGTTTGAAATGGCATGAGGCAAGGGAAGTAAGACAACATTACAAACTAAGCTAGATAAATATGCCTGGAATAAAAATGGAGAAGATCAAGACGCTGTTAAATAAACTGGACAAGAGAAGGCGCAACTGCGCGACGACCAAACCGAACTGACGCTCAAAGATATCATGGCCGCCATTACCAGTGTGCGAACCTCCCTTGAATCCAGGTTGGATACAACAGTTGATATAGAAATATCTCACGTACGTTCTAACCTCAGGAAAATTGACGCTAGAGTTAAAGAATTCAAAGAGGTCACCAAAACGCTGTTGTCAGACATGTCCCAGCTCACAAAACAAGTGCAACAGGTCACCAAACACGGGAAAAATTGGAGGTGCAGTTGGATGATTATGAGGGACGGGCATGCAGAAACAAGGTACGAATACTGGGAGTGCCGGAGGCCCAACAGGGCACCTTTTCGTCGAGGAATTAATCACCAAGCACTTGCAAGAGAAAGGTTTCTCACACTACTTTACTATTAAGCGAGCTCACCATGTCTCTGGAGGTTGAACTAAGCCGGGGCTCCCTCACGTCCAATTGTCGGTAGAGTTTTTAACTTTAGAGACCGGGACGCTATCCTGCAATCAGCGACATGCGGTACCACAGTCAAACTTGAAAATAGCATGATTTCCTTTTTCCAGACTTCACGATTAAAAGTACAAAGACAGAGATGCAGTTTACTGGAGGTCAAAAGAGGGCTCAGGGACCGAGATATCAGGTATGCTATGATATTCACTCCAAACTGCGTACTGAAGCCAACAGGAAGAATTGGATCTTCTCCGCACCAGAGGAAGCATGGGACTGGCTTGAGGGATAGAGACAAGTTGGGAATCCCAATAAAGACAGACATTCTGCGCCTAAAGGGAATCGGACCAGACCACCCCAGGAGACTGGTGACGGGGAAGGTTGAGAAATGGTCGTCTCGGGCTCTGGAAGCTAGACATATGAAGGAACTGACCTGGTAATGTTGGAGAAACCTCGCCAGAGAACATTGGTGGGTAGGAACTATGGTACATCCGGTGCAGACTCACCGTGAAATATCACTGCCAAACACTGACCCATGCCCTTTTAATGCATAAAGGTGACAAAGAGGCAGCTGCCGATATAACTGTATAAAGAGGGAGTCTTGTAATCGGGGGCTGCGGTCTACTAAAAATTACTCCTACTGTATTAAATACAGAGGGTTGGGCTGGGGGAAGGTGATGCTGACCCACGGGCACCATTCATTGTTGGGAGGGAGACGACAAGTGCTCTGCCTTGTTGGGGAAGTGGATAGTTAGAAATCCACTGGCAGGGAAGCAGGGGGGGGGTTGTTCTGTTGCATGCACTTTGCACTCATGGGCCACGCCGGACATACAGCAACTAACATTAAATGATATCGCAGAGGTGGCCCTACCTTTCACTTGGCCACTAGATGTCATATGTGCAGTCATATATCCCCCAATTGTGACTATATCATGGCTCCGACCCCAATCAAAACATCTTTGAAAATCCTCACATGAAACGTGAATGGTCTCGGGGACAAACTGAAAGGAAGCATAGTGCTACAGTGTTAGACCTGGCACCTTGACGTGAGTCTCCCTTCCACTGTTTGCTGATGTGCCTCAGATGTTTTGCTGGTGTTAGCTGCTCAGGGCACTGCGCCACGGCCAATCCGTACCGCAGTGCAAGTGCTCCCAATGTAAAGTGTACCTGTAATTGGATTCCATGATTGGCTCATTTGATTTACTGTCAGTCCCCAGTAAAGTGCACCAGGAGTGCCAGGGCTTGTAAATACAAATACTGCTAGTGGGCCTGCAGCTCTGGTTGCGCAACCCACAGAAGCAGCCTTTTAAAATGTGTCTAAGGTCTGCCATTGCAGAACCTGCGTGCAGTCTGGTACTGTCATGCTGGCTGGGCAAGTCGAACTGTGTCACAAGGTCAGGGCCCGCTTGAGGAAAGAGGGGAGGTCGTGTTTCTACCATTGAACTTGGCTGAATCAGTACTATTCAAGAACTTAAGAGATATTCTTCCCCATACTAGAGAGTGATTGCCTCTTTTTAGATCTGGTGGCCTAAGTTGTTTAATGGTATATGGTCTTGTGATAACTCTGCATAAACTAAATATTTTTATATAAAGCTACGTATTTTTGATACAACTACTACGCCTGGTGTCCATTTGTGGGGGGTCATTGTATTTACTGTATGTGGTCATAAATGCTTAACTGACTTAGCGCCCTGAAGATTAGCCTTGACTGCTCGCGCCACGCAACCTAAGGGTGAGCAGGCGTTATTCTGAAGGGGTAGTTCCCTTGCCCTGAGTAGAGGAGAGGGTCCCTGCTTGTCACAAGTGCCTACCTGTGCCAACCAGAGACCCCCAATTCTAACATACAGTATCTTAATAGACAAGCTCCAGACATAGTCCTACTGCAAGAGACGCACTTGGTGGGCAACAACTTCAAAGCATTGAACAGATGGGGATATAGGCTGGCAGTTCATTGCGGGGTTCACTTCCGTTCACTTAAGTTTGTCTAGACAAACTTAAGACAGACTTAAGACAAACCTAAGACAAACTTAGGACAGACTTAAGACAGACTTAAGACAAAATCCTAACTTTACTACTATTAAATGCCTTCTGTGAATACCAAAAGTAGTAAGTTTAGGATTTTGTCTTAAGTTAGTTCTGTGAATCGGCCCAGTGTTTAAAAACAGAGGGTGTCCCCAGAAAAGGGATAAAACGTCGGGGAATTGGAATACCTATAGAGGTGAACTCTGTGTCTCCCCAACCGCTGAGCTGGCAATGAAAGAGAGAAAAGGTACTGAATATATATAAAGATAATATTTTCTGTAGAGGATCCTAAAGGGGAACTTGGCTCGATATTAGAGGTAATGTGTAGTATGTATGAACATCAATGAGACCTGTATTGTCTCTTTTGTTAAATCAATAAAAAGAATTATAAGAAAAAAAATGTTGGACATCTACTTTCAAGTTTTTCATGTCTTGGTAGTAAAAAATTCTTAAATTAGTTTTTCAGTACTGCACGGTCTACCTTTCCCATAGAATAACATTCAGTTATGTTATTTCATTTAATTAGTGAAACCTTTCAATTGGTAGCAGGTAGGAATGTTAAGTTTGGTTTCTAAAGAATTGTAATCTAAAACCCTCATTAATAGTAAGGTTGGATTTTTAAGTCACAATTCTTAAAATGCCACTTTTAGAAAGTTATATGTAGACAAGCAATAGCATAGATGAGCGCACTCTTTTTTGGTTTTAGTTTATCACTTGTTTAAAAGGTAGGTGTTGTAGGTTGGTTAATCCTCCTGAGTATGAGGGTGAAACAAAGTCTGAAGGCGCTGTCCTCACGGTTTGAGCGGCGTCTCCAACTTGCACTTGTTAAGGAAGAATAAACAAATCATCCAATTCTCAAAACGTTTTTGAAAATTGGACGATTTATTTATTCTTCTTTAACGAGTGCACTTCGGAGACGCCCCTCATACCGTGAGGACAGCGCTTTCAGACACTTTTAGAAAGTTGGCATTTTCTTGCCACAACCATTTGTTGCCTGCAGCCTGTAACCTGGGTCACATGTCTAGGGATAGCTGCCAGTTGGTCTTTGTGTATTGCTACTAGACAGTGAGATAAAGGGGAAATAAGTGTTGACAGGATGGACCATCTCTGACATGATAGGATGAGGTGCTGCCACCAACCACTCATTGGAGCTACACACAGACTCTGGCTCAGCACACTCATTAAGTGTTTCACACTAGTTTTATGTGCCCCAAGACAAGCTGGGGTCGGGGCATGGTGGCGGGAAATTCCAAACACCTCTGGGGGTGAACACTTCCAGAATCTTCCCCAACCTTGAAGTTGGCATCAAGTATAAATGTTAAACCCTCAGACCCAACTCTTCAGTGGATATCTGGACCTGTAAATGACTCAGAAAGACTGCTGTGCTGCTCTGATGCAAGAAGGCCTGATACTCTGATGCCCTGATGCCATGCTGTCTGAATGAAAAGGACTGGACCTGCATCTTGAACTCAGGGCCACCAGAAAGACTTCATTGGCTTGTTGGTTGGCCTCCTGATCAGAGCCTCTGGGACAGAAAAGGCCCCAACCACCCTGAACCCAGTGATAGAGCGCGCGAGGCCACCCGACCAATAGTTTTCGCCGTTTCCGGCTTCAGGGCCCATATACTTTTCAAATCACCATATACATCGATCAGGTGACTTCACGAGCTCTACCAAGTTGTGTGTGTGTGTTCCCTGCTAACAATTTTCAGTGCACCCGACTTACCATCCACCGATGCGGGTACCTAATGACCACAATGAATCAGGGAGCTAGCTGTAAAGGAAAGGCAGCAAAATACAAATCCAACCAATAACATTCAAATACTGTTTAAATGACCACGGACAACTGGAAGTTTTTAAATGTTTATCTAAAGTTCATTATTTTCTTGCATGAGGTACAATAAAACAAGGCAATCAATAACCAAGATAACGTAAATCATATAGGCATAAAGAAATAATGACAGAGTAATCATCAAGGTACTAATAAAATGTAACGAGAAAAGATACTATGCAATTCAGTATTATCTAAACAGGGATAGCCTAAGTGTGGGTGACTATAGGAGAGCTTATAATGAATAACACGCTTCACTTAAGGTGAATGGGCCTTTGAACAATCTAGGCAATGAAGTTCTAGACCATATCAGGAAATGACACACTGCTATGCAAAATATAATTTCTAACCAGTGAGAAGACATAAGAACAAAAACCTCACGGAAAAATATGTATTTAGCTTTCAATGGTTGCGGAAAAGCATGGAAAATATAACATATGCAATGATGAACTTTATTAAAGCAAAAGTCAGAAATTTAGAAGGTGCAAGATTTAAAGAGTTTTCAGAGCAATATTTACCTAGAAAGGTGTGGAAACCAAACCCTGGCCACGGGTCAGTTTAAGGACAGGAAACCCTCAAGGAAGGATATCCCTCAAAGGACGGCAGGTGCAGAATGGACACCCAGGACAGGACAGGATACCCTCAGAATAGAAATCAGGACAGGACCCTCAGGACAGGACAGCAAACCCTCAGGACAGGACCCTCTTCAGGACAGGACCGGAACCCACAGTTCGGAAGCAACGCCTGCGCTCCACCCGCTCTGCAGCTATCGATCAAGACCCCGATGGGTCAGCGAACTCCCAGCTAAGTGCTTTGCCAGCACTTTAAGGTTCAGTAGAACCTTAGTCTATAGTCAAATTCGGTCAGAGTGCTTCGCAGCGCTCTGTATCTTCAGTCACCTATTGAGTGCGTTGGGTCAGTGACAGGTCAGCTAAACCAGACAAGTCGGACGGTTCACTAGGTGAACCCAGGGTAGATATACAGTTTGGGGACAGTGTACCACCCCCCAATGTTGCAAAGTGTCAGAATCCCTCAATTTCGATTGGTCCTAAGGTAGGATTTGGGTAACACACCAATCACAATACACGATTTGAAGCCTTCATTAACATATTTGGGTACCGCCTAGTAGGTTTGGGGTTCTCATGAGAACTGTGCAGAATATTAACATTGTAACACATGAGGAGCAACATTCGCCGTTCTCGTAGCGCAGAGGTGGCTTTCCCAGGCGCATCTTGACTGTGGCTGCCAGCTGGCTGAGTTCCACTGTCCAAAGTGGCCACCTTTCAATGCTCCCTGGTCATGCGCAGAAGAGACCGTCAATATGGCTCCCAATCAGTTTGGACCCCCATTCCCCGCGGTACATGAAAAGTAAGCGAAAACAAGTTAATACATAATAATGTCATTATGAAAATACATCATAGGGTTTGTACTTTTAACTCATCATCAAGAAATAAAATTATTGCATTAAATGTTAGCTACATTGACACAATCACAAGAGCAGTGGCACGAGCAGTACCACATGATAAGCACAGCTATGAATTACGCATGCGCATAACTTTCCCTCCACTTCTGCAGACGCGTCAGGACACGTGAGTGTGGCTGACGCATGCGCAGTAACTAAAATACAAGCGGCGGCCATATTAGAGGACACGGATTAAATTCATTAGAAATACACATAGGCAAGCTTCGGGAACTTTGCCTAAACAAAATAAATGTTAGTAAAACATACGTTTTTGTTACCTTATTACACATAAACGAGGTTCTTGACTTCGGCAAGCCGCAAAATATGCGAAGCTTTGCTTCATCAATCCCCTCTTTGATGATATTTACTATCATCACAAATTATAATGGAACCAGATGCCAACTTTCTTTCACACTTTATAAAGTTCTATTTCTTCCAGCAACCGTTCTAACTTTTCCCTCTCAGTTTTAGCAGGGTGAGAAGTCTTCACCTTTTTGTATATCTGATCATTCACTTCCTCTAATTCAATCTCATCCACACTTCGTTTCACTCCTCTTGCATTTACCTCGTGCTTTTTGGTGCGCTTGCGGCATTTACAGCATAAGAAAATGGAAAGTATAATAAGACCTATAATACCAATTGGCATCAGAATTTTGAATAATAAGCTTTTACCTATGCTAGCAAGCCAATGACCTACATTTGAGAGACCATCTACCAGTCTCTTCCAGGCACTATCAACCTCGAGTGGTTTGAGTTCCTTTGCCAAATTAGTAATGTTTTTCACATATCTTTTGATCTGTACACTTTTATCCGGAATATAAGTGCAACAATGTTGCGCCTTCAACATCCGGCAGACTCCGCCCTCTTTCGCTAATAAGGTGTCAAGAGCAAGTCGATTCTGTAAAACCATTGATCTGATCGCAACCATTTCGGTATTGACCAGCAGAAATCCATGAGCTGTTTCAGTAGACAGCACATCTACTATAGTAGACAATTTGCAAATTCTGTGAGTGTTCAGAACCACTCCCACTCCAGGTATCAGTGCACTGAAAATACTACCCATAATTTCACCTATACTTTCTCTTTTACTACGCACTAAGCCATTAGTATCTTCATTGCTTCCAGCTTTTCCATTCACATGGTATATTTTCGGGAAGACAATGCCAAAGTAGCAGCTTCCATACCAGTGATCCGGCAATTTGAAATAAGCCTTGTCCCCACAAATATAATAAATTCCAGGAAACACAGGCTCTGACCCATTTTTGAAACCCCAACCTCCAATTACCTTGTAATTATGTTCGCATTCACTGGAACCAATGAAAACATTATTATAATAGCTAGTCTTCTCGCGGTGAAGACATAGCTTGCCTTTCTTTTCAAAATCCAGCAACAGAGCAGGACCCGCTCCACCAGATGAGGTGCCTTCCATGTTCTCTGCCCACTTTGGCTTTTTCTGACTTTCGTCATTAGCCTTCTTCTGAATTTTAATTCTCCTTTTCTCTGCCATGTTCAGGAACATCTTTTCCTGCTCACGCAAAGAACAAGTCAAGTTATCTCTGTGTGCGTCTGCTATGTCAATGTTACCTATAGTCAGAAAGTAGTCTCCCATATATCTTATGGTGTCAGTTTTGGTATGTACAGGATTCAAGTTCCCACGTATAGGAAGTTCAGAAAAGATCACGTCATTGTTAGAATAATAATACTGTAACGGTCCCCTTTTATAAAATAAACTAGCTAAAATGCTACAGGATATTCCATATGTCAATGGCAGGTGATGGTATGTCACGCCTTCAGCCACAGAAGTAGGTAGCTTCATGCAGACATAGCAATCTTCAATTTCCATAGTCTCTACATAGTGTATTAATAAGTTTGCGAAAACGTTTAAGTGTGTCTTGTTCTTAACTCCATGATAATGTAGTCCTCCCTCCTCTGATGCTTCTAAGTTCTGTTTTGTTTGTCTCAAAGCTCTCTCATGTCGTGCTACACTCTGTGTTGTTAGCTCCTCATTGTCAGTATTTACAACTTCAGTAGGGACAATGTTAGTATCTTTACTTACAGCAAAGGGAATGAAAATTGTTAATCCTATCCAGATAACTATCAGTACTACTACACTACATATACACACCTTGCAACACGTCTTAAAACGGCTGCAACTAGGTCTACCATTCACTGTTGAATCAGACATTTTGGCTCAGAAGGAGTCTCTCGAACCCCTCTTTTTGGCTTTACACAATTAGCTTACTTTGTGCAAATTCACGGTGGTTCGTCTTCCTCTTCAGCTGAGTACTCTGGGACGGGTTCTCCGTCGCTCACGTCAGTTATATCAAGATCTTCAAGCTCCTCCAAAACCAGTGTCCATTCAGGAGACTTGTACTTTTTGTTTTGTCTTTTTATTCGTTCACTCCTTCTTTTGGAAGAGTCTTCTTCTTGCTCTGCTATCCGAGCACTTCTTCTTGCTTCTGCACGTTTTTCTTCCACTGTCTTTATCCTAAGTCTCAATCTTTTTACAAACCTAGGCTCAAGGTTGTTTCTTTTCTTTAGTCTCTTAGTCGGTACTTGGACTTCACTTTCTTTTCTTATTCTCTTGTTCTCTTTATCTTGTGGTAATTCTTCTCCACTTTCTTCTCCTACTTCCCTTATCTGGCTAGTTCCAGGGCTAGCATCAAATTCTTCTGCCTGGTTGCTAATCTGGCCTTGTTCAGGAATATTTTGTTTTTGGCTTTCGATTGTCTCTGTTTCTGTTTCTGTTTCCTGAACCCTTTCTTTTAACCCTCTCTGATCCTGTTCAAGCACTTCGATCTCTTGATTTTCTTCTGCTCGAACTATCACTCTATTTCTAGTCTCTCCCTTATCTGCATCAGGTGTTAGCGGTGGTGTATCGAATACCTGCTCTGTCCCTGTCTGACCTTCTCCTTCCTCAGTTTTGATGTGAATCTCAAGCGGCTGAGGTTCTTCGCCTGTGCCTTGCTTTTCCTGACTAGTCCACTCTCTACCTTCACTAAGTCGTTCTCTTGTTCTGATAGGATCTTCGGTCAGATCAATCATCGGTATCCATTCTTCTGGCCATATGCTTGGCAGCTCGTCTTCAGCTACTCCTGGCTCAGTTTCCTGGACCTCTTCCACAGGCTGGTTTCTTGGCAGTTCGTAGTCAACTACTCCTGGGCCAACGTCTGCTGTTCCTGCAACCTGACTGGTGCTGGGCTGCTCGTTGTCAGTTGTTTCTGGTCTGGCTCCTTCAGGGTCCTCTGCTGGTTGCCCTTCTTCTTCAAATCCTCTGTCTGGTAATACCTTCTGGGTGTGTCCAGCGTGGATCCACTGGGGAACACCTGCGACTTTCACTGCAGTGGTTGTTACCAGGATTACTTGGCGTTTCTTTCCCCACCTTGGTGCCAGACAGCTTGATCGAGTATGCTTCTTTATTTTGACCCAGTCTCCTGGAACCAAGCTGTGGAGAGGAGTCGTTGGATTGAGGATGCCGTCGTCTCCAATCTGGCGAGAGATAGAACGCACTTGGTCACCCAATCTTCTGCAGTATTCAAGCACTAAATCATCAGTAATACTCAACAGTTTGCTTCCTGGCACCCATGCTTGTCTCATCACTCTTCCCATAATGATTTCATGGGGACTTAGGCCTGTCTTGCGGTCGGGAACACTTCTCAGTCCCATCAGGACCAGGGGCAGGGCCTTCACCCAGGTCATGCCAGTTGCATCAGTCAGCTTTGCTAGTCTGTTTTTGATAGTTCCATTTACTTGTTCCACTATTCCAGAAGCCTCTGGGTGGTATGCACAATGGAGTTTCTGCCTTATTCCAAAGGCCTTACACAGTTCAGCCAGTATTTCATTCTGGAAATGTCCACCCTTATCTGATTCAATAATGTATGGTATTCCGAATCTAGGTATCAGTTCTTTTAGTAAACACTTCGCTACTGTCAGTGCGTCACTTTGAGGAGTAGGGTAAGCTTCTACCCATTTTGAAAATACGCAAACAATGACAAGGACATATCGTTTCCCTTCACAACGGGATATGGTGATGAAATCAATCTGTATCCTTATAAAGGGACCCCCTGATCTCCCAATCCTGCTCAGTTCAACCATTGTCCTCTTGCCTGGGTTCATCTGTTGACATGACAGGCACCTCTGGCAGAGGGACTCTGCTACCTTCCTGAACTTTTTACTGTACCAAGTCTGTTGAAATACCAGAATCATGGCATCCCTACCAATGTGTGATCCTTCATGTATTAATCTTGCCATTGTGCCAAGCAAGTGTCGGGGTAACACAGGCATACCAGTTGGGCCCAAAATCACACCATCCACACGTCTCGGTCTACACCCATCCTCCTTCCATTTCTCTCTTTCTTGCCAAGGAGCCGATTCCTGCCACTCTCTCACTTCATCCCACGTAGGCACTTCTTCAAACACCTGAAGCTGGCAGCTGGTTCCTGGCCCCCCTCGTTTTGGATTTACAATATACCGATCTTTGGCACACCATTGGGCCACTCGATCAGCATAATCGTTTCCCAGTGATACTCTGTCCATGCTCCTTTGATGAGCAGCACATTTTACCACTGCCAGTTCTTTGGGCAACTGGATGGCCTCTAAAAGGTCATGAACAACCTTTGCATTCCGAATGGGAGTACCTGAGGAAGTCATGAATTCCCTTTGTAGCCATAATTGGCCAAAGTCATGCACAACTCCATAACAGTACTGACTGTCAGTATACACTGTTATGCGTAAGTCCTTCCCAATTTTGCAAGCCTTTATCATGGCTATCAATTCGGCTACTTGTGCAGACTTGATGTTATATAGGTAACCTGCTTCTTCAATTTTGGTGAAAGACACTACTGCATAAGCAGCACTCAAGCCTCCTAGTTCATGTCTTAGACAGGAACCATCCACAAATAGTTCTTTATCATGCTCAGGCAATGGTACTTCTTTTATGTCTGGGCGTGGCTTAGTACTGAACTCTGTCAGGTCAATACAATCATGTTCATCATCATCCCCACCTTCTATTTCCAAGGGGTCGGGGAGTAAGGTGGCAGGGTTCAGAATACCGCACCTAACAATGCTTACATTTGCTGCACCCACAAGAATCCTCTCGTATTTAGTCAGCCGACTAGGGGTGAGATACTGTGTTTTAGTTCTGGTCAATAGAATTACCACTCCATGTGAAACATACACGGTCACAGGATGTCCCATGACAATGGACTCACTCTGTTCCAAACTTGCACAGGTAGCAGCTACTGCTTTCAGACAGCCTGGTAACCCAGCAGCTACTGGGTCCAATGTGGCAGAGAAATAAGCCACAGGCCTTCTGGTCGTGCCATGTTCTTGAGTCAGGACTGACAATGCGCAATTATCGCGAGTGTCACAGAAAAGGGCAAACTCTTTGGAATAATCTGGCATTCCCAACGCAGGGGCTGTACACAGACAGTTTTTCAGTCTTGTGAAAGCCATTAGACTTTCATCGTCCCACTCTACAACATCTGGCATCCCTCTCGTGGTCATTTTTATCAAGGGCCTGGCTAAAGCTGCAAATCCCAGAATCCACTGTCTGCAGTACCCTAATACCCCCAGGAACATTCTGACATCTTTTTGAGTACGGGGCAACTGCATCTTTTGAATTATTCTCACTCTTTCTGATGTGACTTTTCTGACACCCTTTTCTATCTGGTGTCCTAGATATTTTACTGATTTCGCACAGAACTGTAGTTTGTCAGGGGCCACTTTATGCCCTTTCTCACACAGATGATTTAGGAGGGCAATGGTGTCAACTACACAGTCCCTGTGACTTTTAGACGCCAGTAGAAGGTCGTCTATGTACTGTACTAACACAGAGTTCCCAGGTAAGATCAAAGTCTCTAGACATTTTTTCAAGATCTGATTAAAGATAGAGGGGCTCTCTGTATACCCTTGAGGGACCCGGCTCCAACAATACACGTGACCCTCGAAGGCAAATGAGAAAAGAAATTTGCTGTCGGGGTGCAGGGGTATCGAAAAGAATGCATGACATAAATCAATCACAGTGAACCATTCAGCATCCCAAGGAATCTGGTACAATATCACTGCAGGGTTTGGGACAATAGGGCAGCAAGGAACTACAATTTTGTTAACCTTTCTCAGGTCCTGCACTACCCTATACTTGCCACTAGGCTTTTTGATGCCCATAATCGGTGAGTTGCATGGGCTGCTCATCACTTCCTGTATGATGTCTCCTTCTAATAATTTTTGTATTTCCAGAGTGACACCTGCTTTCACTTCAGCATTCATTCGGTAGGGCCTAGTGTTAGGATATACTGCATTGTCCTTGATGGCTATCTGTATGGGGTCCACATCTTTCATCAACCCCACATCCTTTCCAGTGAAATCCCACACCTCTGGCTTTACGGCTTCCTGTAGTTCTTGGGGCAAGTCCTGCAGGGTCAATCTTTTAATTTCTGAGTCAGGTCTAAGTAACAATAATTTATAAATGCCATCTTCATCTGGGGTCTGTATTTCCACACCTTTTGGTGTGCAAAAGATGGTACAGTTCATTTTGCACAGCAAATCACGACCCAGTAGATTCACTGGACTGGTGTCACAGACGACAAATCTATGCATCTGTTTAAAATTTCCAATTGAAATCTCCATTGGTTCGGTAACAGGAGTACTAATCAATTGATTAGATACACCCACTACTTGGATATTTTCTCCCGAGAGGGGTAGGTTTGGAACGTCCACTGTTCTTACAGTAGAACGGGTAGCGCCAGTGTCCAACAGAAAGGTGACATCATTTCCGTCAACCTTTCCTTCAATATATGGTCCAGACTGGTCTACCGGCAAGGAAGCGCCAAGTACGCACTCCTCGTCCTCCCCTCTCAGGCCCCGTCAGTCCTGATCATTACAAAGGAAGGTATCATTCAGCAGATACTGCGAAGTTGCTGTATTTCTGTTCTCCCCGCTTTCCCAAACCTCTATCTCTTCATCTTCTGCCTGTCTTCCCCTGTATACCTGCTTGGGTGCTCGAGGCACCTGAACTGTTTTTACCTGGGGTTGAGTCTTTCTTGGTCTTTCTTTCTGCGTCTGTGGAGTTAAATCAGGAGTTTTTTCATTAACATCGACTAATTGGGGACACTCGTTTCGCCAGTGTCCAATTTCGCCGCACTGATGGCAGGGAAATTTTTTCATAGCCTCTTCCCTGCTAAATTTGGGCCGGGGCTTTCCTCCACCCCCTCCCCCAGGACCTTTGTTCTCAGCATTTTTAACCATGTTACTCAATTGTTTTTCCTGCTGTTCTGCGAGCTTCACCTGAGCCCACATCACCTTTTCCTTGAGGGCCTTTTTCTTTTCTGCCATCTCATCCTCGCAGTACTTAGCGTACCGCAGGACCTCATCCATTTTTTTTGTATGCCAACAGATTTTATTATCTTTTATCCACTGACAAATTTCAGGTCTTAAACCATTTACAAACCTGTAAATAAAGTGCGTCATATCCTTCAGGTCGATGTTATCAATACCACTGTATGTTTTAAATACCTGCAATAACCTCTCATAGAAGGAGTGCACTGTCTCGTCCCTTTCCTGTGTTGTTCTATCTATTTTTGTCCAATCAGTTTCCTTTGCGGGCACCTTTTCTTTCAAATGCTGAATTACCTGCTCATATTTTCGCATGACATCCTTTGATGGCTCTCCAGTTTCCTTGTTTCTGGGGTACTCCTCACTCGGCCAGTCTATGTTTATTTTACACTGGGTCCATAAATCTACTGGAACCACAATGTCGAAAAACCCATCCAGGTCTTTCCACAGACATTTCTGTACCTTCACGAACCTTTCCACCTGCCTGTACCAGTCAACTGGTTTCTCTCGTAATTTTGGAAAATCGTTCGTGAAGGACACAATATCCTGCCTAGACCAGGGGACATGCACATATTTCCCTCCTGGAACTTCGCGCATGGGGCATAACTGCTCAGGTTTTTCTACCTCTCTTAAAGCAAACTCGGGAGTCACTTGTCGGGAGCGAACCTCTTCCCTCTTTTTCGCCCACCTGCTTCTCCATCTTTCCACATCTCCCCATTTCTGCAGTACCCCCATTAATTCTTTAATCTGCAACTTCTTCCCTGCCACATTCAGGTGTTCTATATCTTTGTCTGAGAAGTCTGCTCTGTACGGTTTCTGTAAGGGCTTGGATTTTGAGATATCTACCCCCATACTAACGGCTGTTTCGGTCAGTTTTTCGTGGAGCACTCTGGTGTTCCTTGTAAAGCTTTTACATATGAACGACAATTCTTCTTCAGAGTAGGTATTCAATCGATCCAACCCCACATTTCCTGCCATTAATTCTTCTATTTCGACCCTCAGCTTGTAGAGGTCTAAAGGTTTTGTTTGCGGAGTCTGCTTCTCTAATTCACGACTCCAACTCTCAATTTCATCCGGAGTTACCAGAGAGACATTCCTAGTACCTGTTGCTGTCTCTAATTTAATTTCTTTTGTATTAAAAGGGTTATGCCTCTGCTGTATTCCCTTTCCAGTCTGTTTGTTTGGCAATTCCAAAAACGCAACTTCAGACTCGCACTCACTGGACTGATCATCTATGATGATCGGTTCCTGTCTCGGGGTTGCCATGCCTGGGGTCATAACTGGAGTAATCGGATTTCCCTGACCATTTCCGTATAACGGGACCACCGGTCCAATAGTTACTGGAATAGTCAATGCCTCAGGACTGGTATTTAACTGGGAAATTTTCTGAATTATTTCTGTTCTTTGTCTAGCTAGAGCCTCTTGCTCCTTTTCCACTAGTACCCTTCTTAAAGTTGTGTCATGTAATATCTGTGGGGTCAACGGAGGAGTAAAACTCGGGGCAGTAGGATGCGTTTCACTTGGTCCTCCCCCATAATTTGGTTTCGGGAATAAAGTTCCAGTATTAAAGGACCTGCGCTCTTCCCCATATGGAGGTTGAACAAAAGGCAGTCCTGAATTCGATGGTTTCTCTTCGCTTTCATACAAGGGTCTGGGAAAAAAGATTTTCGTACGTGAATATTTTTCTTCCTGGCTTGCGGGCACTTTGGGATATATATCCCTTGTTTCCGTCGGTTCGGGTTTTTCAGGATAGGGCAATACTTGACCACCCCCTCCCAGTCCCAAGGACCTGTCTTCTTCCTTTAGGAAGTGGCGTCGGGGAACATCTCCTACACTGGAAGGTCGGGTTCCCTCATTGTAAGGTGGCGGACTTCTGGTACAGATGTCATCTATTAGTTCATCATCTGATTCCCCCAGGGCCCCCCAATGCTTACATTTTTCAGTACTTTTCTCACCTGCTCCAATGTTATGACATGCCGGCATCATGGGAAACAGACCCTCAACAATCATGCTCTGCCTCCACTGTTTCATCCTTTTATCCCTGGACTCCTGTTTCTGCCTGGGGTACCACTTGGTCAAACCCTTGTCCATTCGGGGTCTTTCTCTTTCAAAAGCCTCAATCTCCCATTCCTCTAATGCCTCATACTGCGTTAGTCTTGGTCTGGGATGCAATTCGTTCATCCGAGTCCTTAAATTAAATAGGATCCTACCATTGAAGGTACCATCTAACGGAAAAGCCAATACTCCGTCATCTTTTGTGTATTTCACCCAATTCTCCAACCACACACAGGTATTGTACCCTCGGTCAAACATCATGAATGAGGCAGGAGTATTAGGTGGTGGGACAAGAACACCTTCCCTAGATTTAATTGGTTTGTCCGTTTTAAAATAATTTTTCACCTTACTTATAAGGGACATTTTTCTCTTTGTTCCATACATAATATCGTATCTATTAGTCTTCCACTGATCCCTTTCAAACCCTAGGTGCCTTGGATCAGGTCGAGTTCCTGTAGTCTGCGAGTGCCACATACGACTTCTGCGCTAAACTTTGTTTACAAACTACCTCCAATCAGAACGCGCTTCAGAAATTCGTGCAACCAATGGGTGCGCGACACTAAATAAGCTCCGCCAATGGGTGCGCGACCCCTTCGTGAGACAGTTCCCACGCTCCGGCGCTCACCCCTCCTTTACAATTCCAGCTCCGCTACCCGCCCGCTGCTTCTACCAATCCCAGCGCGGCACAGAGTGACGTCAGAGGCGCTTCGCGACTGACTCCCTCCCTTCACAAGGTAACGGAAACTTTCTTTCTTTTAAAGTGCTCAGTGCTTGGTTATTTTACGACAAATACACATTCGCCACAGTGCTCAAGTGTCTAGACAGAGAAAGAATTGTTTTACTGCAAGTAAACTACTTCCATTTACTTTTCACTCGCTGCGGGCAGATCTCTTCCGCCTACCCTTCACTCTAGCATCGGTGAACCTGTTATTCCCCTAAACTTATCCACTTCTTTCCGGGATATATTCCGAGTTTAAGGTTTCTCAGCGGACCCCTCTGCTTTCACGCTAGCTCCGAGGAACCTGCTACTCTTCCGATGTGACCCTTACTAGGTTACGCCACTATGGGAATTTTGCCAACGAACCCCGTTACTGTCATTTATTCACACATGTATTCAGAAAACCCTAGTTAGTGCTTCCCGGTTATCCTAACCTGCACCTAACTTTCCTCGAACCTGTGACCTCAGGACAATGGATTCTATTCACCACTTGCCCTTTCAATTCCCCGGGGAGTTCGGACAACATACAACTAAACGATTGACAATTGCATGGATTAGTACATATAACAATATAAGAACAAGAATAATGGCAATACAGTAATTCATGAATTTCAGCAGCGTACTCACAAGAGAGTGATCAGTTCCCTCAGAACAGCCGCTCTTATAGCAGCATTAATATAATAGCAGCTTCCGACTTAACTAGTCCAACTAATCCCTGCCTTACTCTCAACTAGTCCCTAACCATCCTCTAGCTACCAGAAAACTGATAGAGCGCGCGAGGCCACCCGACCAATAGTTTTCGCCGTTTCCGGCTTCAGGGCCCATATACTTTTCAAATCACCATATACATCGATCAGGTGACTTCACGAGCTCTACCAAGTTGTGTGTGTGTGTTCCCTGCTAACAATTTTCAGTGCACCCGACTTACCATCCACCGATGCGGGTACCTAATGACCACAATGAATCAGGGAGCTAGCTGTAAAGGAAAGGCAGCAAAATACAAATCCAACCAATAACATTCAAATACTGTTTAAATGACCACGGACAACTGGAAGTTTTTAAATGTTTATCTAAAGTTCATTATTTTCTTGCATGAGGTACAATAAAACAAGGCAATCAATAACCAAGATAACGTAAATCATATAGGCATAAAGAAATAATGACAGAGTAATCATCAAGGTACTAATAAAATGTAACGAGAAAAGATACTATGCAATTCAGTATTATCTAAACAGGGATAGCCTAAGTGTGGGTGACTATAGGAGAGCTTATAATGAATAACACGCTTCACTTAAGGTGAATGGGCCTTTGAACAATCTAGGCAATGAAGTTCTAGACCATATCAGGAAATGACACACTGCTATGCAAAATATAATTTCTAACCAGTGAGAAGACATAAGAACAAAAACCTCACGGAAAAATATGTATTTAGCTTTCAATGGTTGCGGAAAAGCATGGAAAATATAACATATGCAATGATGAACTTTATTAAAGCAAAAGTCAGAAATTTAGAAGGTGCAAGATTTAAAGAGTTTTCAGAGCAATATTTACCTAGAAAGGTGTGGAAACCAAACCCTGGCCACGGGTCAGTTTAAGGACAGGAAACCCTCAAGGAAGGATATCCCTCAAAGGACGGCAGGTGCAGAATGGACACCCAGGACAGGACAGGATACCCTCGGAATAGAAATCAGGACAGGACCCTCAGGACAGGACAGCAAACCCTCAGGACAGGACCCTCTTCAGGACAGGACCGGAACCCACAGTTCGGAAGCAACGCCTGCGCTCCACCCGCTCTGCAGCTATCGATCAAGACCCCGATGGGTCAGCGAACTCCCAGCTAAGTGCTTTGCCAGCACTTTAAGGTTCAGTAGAACCTTAGTCTATAGTCAAATTCGGTCAGAGTGCTTCGCAGCGCTCTGTATCTTCAGTCACCTATTGAGTGCGTTGGGTCAGTGACAGGTCAGCTAAACCAGACAAGTCGGACGGTTCACTAGGTGAACCCAGGGTAGATATACAGTTTGGGGACAGTGTACCACCCCCCAATGTTGCAAAGTGTCAGAATCCCTCAATTTCGATTGGTCCTAAGGTAGGATTTGGGTAACACACCAATCACAATACACGATTTGAAGCCTTCATTAACATATTTGGGTACCGCCTAGTAGGTTTGGGGTTCTCATGAGAACTGTGCAGAATATTAACATTGTAACACATGAGGAGCAACATTCGCCGTTCTCGTAGCGCAGAGGTGGCTTTCCCAGGCGCATCTTGACTGTGGCTGCCAGCTGGCTGAGTTCCACTGTCCAAAGTGGCCACCTTTCAATGCTCCCTGGTCATGCGCAGAAGAGACCGTCAATATGGCTCCCAATCAGTTTGGACCCCCATTCCCCGCGGTACATGAAAAGTAAGCGAAAACAAGTTAATACATAATAATGTCATTATGAAAATACATCATAGGGTTTGTACTTTTAACTCATCATCAAGAAATAAAATTATTGCATTAAATGTTAGCTACATTGACACAATCACAAGAGCAGTGGCACGAGCAGTACCACATGATAAGCACAGCTATGAATTACGCATGCGCATAACTTTCCCTCCACTTCTGCAGACGCGTCAGGACACGTGAGTGTGGCTGACGCATGCGCAGTAACTAAAATACAAGCGGCGGCCATATTAGAGGACACGGATTAAATTCATTAGAAATACACATAGGCAAGCTTCGGGAACTTTGCCTAAACAAAATAAATGTTAGTAAAACATACGTTTTTGTTACCTTATTACACATAAACGAGGTTCTTGACTTCGGCAAGCCGCAAAATATGCGAAGCTTTGCTTCATCACCAGCACATGGAATCTGTCTACTGTGTGCCTTGCCCCTGAAGAGGTGGATCCTCGGAAGTGGGCATGAAGTTGCTCTGCCAGCCTAGCCGCAATCTCTTGGGTAGAACTGATATAGCATGTCGCATCACCTTACAGCTCCGCATCGAAACCTCCGGTGCACAATGCATCCCCAGCACAGGACTTTGCATTGCAATCTCCCGTCATCAGCATCCTCGAATTACGACGCACAACCACACATTGCAAGCCTAATCAATGGCTCCATCAGAGCCGTCACTGTAAAAAGTGTACTCTACGCATGACCTTGCATCGCTGACCACAGCTCATCACAACTGCTGCTGTGTGACGCATCATTGATGTGACATCTCGCAATGCTCCACAACCAGGATTTATGGTACTTTGTTCATCAGGCCTATCCTGGTCCCTACACTCAGCCCACTCTTTATCGCAGTTAACCTGTAGTGTGACTTGTTCCCCACCTGTTACAAATTAAATAAAGCTATATTATTTTCAGAAGCGATTTTTATATCATTTACCAAACGAGTAACACAAGACTTCGATATTCCTAGTGAGATGCCTGTTATGTTAAACATCTATCTTATGTCCAGTATTTTTTAATGGCTCCAAATACACAGAAACACAAATCAAGTTGTAATTGTGTTCCCTCTTTCCCATTCGTTTTCTTCTAGCACAGAAAGTCAAGTTTAGAACAGTTAGGCTTGTTTGTTTTTTTCCATTCATTTCAGTAATATGTGACACATATTTGGCTAACTTTTGTGCGACAGATACAATCGACATTTGTCTATGTCTGCAGTTAATATTTTTCTTCTGCTCTGCTTCTAACACATTTTCCAGATGGTATGTTTTCAGCACACGACCTTTTCCCCTGAGCCATTGAATACTGATTTAATTGCAGTGATGTCATTTGAGGTCTGCACCGTTTCATTGCCATAGTTTCTCCACTTTATTTCGGTAAAGTGTGTTTTCTTTGCTTGCATATCTCCTCTCTGTGATCTGATTACTCAATTTCTATCATGTGTCGCTGTGATGAATGACTCCTTCCTGGCATGAAGTAAACACGTGAGCTAATATTACGCATACGATGACATCATCACTTAAACCTTGAAAATCTGAGCACTTTAATTCCAGGCCGCTGTGATTTTCCTAGAAAATTGATAGAGTATTCACCTTTTTTTCTGGTTATTATTATTTCCTGTTGTTATCTATACATCTAGAGTTTGTTTTCGAAGAGTATCGGTTTGCCTGATACCTCTTCGTTTTTCGATCAACATTTCACACTTTTCAACATAGTATTTTGCTGCTGTGGTTGGAAACATAGATGTGAACTAACTGTACGTAGAAAATCAAATGTCAGGTAACAAAGGGTGTTATATCGTTTAAATATGTTTGCTACTATTTAACCCCGAAATTAAGATGAGGAGATTGCAAGTACTAAATTAAGAGACAGATTGGGCGACAGTTTTCGGCTGACTGGTAACTAAAAGGGTTGAAAAACTGGAGAGGCACTTTCATCAGCCATAAATTCGGTGGAAAATGTTTTTTTGTTACAGGGAATTTCAAAGAATTGGCTGCTTGCTGGAAATTAATTTGTTAACACATCTAAACTAAACAACATAACATAATAATAAACACAAAGCAACAGCACAACAGAAAAATAACACACATATAGCATGTCACAAAAATACAAAAAAAAAGAACAAGACAAAGACAATAGCATCACATTTCAATAATAATTATTATTATTACGGATTTGTAGAGAGCATGGCTACCAGTAAGATTTTACAGCACTGGTCTCCAACCAAACCCAGGGCAGTCAGCAGTTAACTCCTAAATTATGAGGAAGGAAGAAGCCAAGTTTTAAGCTGCTTCTGTAAGACTGTGTAAGATTTACAAGTTCTAAGTGGATGTGGCAAAGCATTCCATACTTTAGGGCCACAGAATGCAAATGACTATTTGCATCACCTTGGCGAAACGTCCTAATCCCAGGAACCCCTGCCAAGTTTTGATGACTGGAACAAGGGGGCATATTATCAAGGACAGGCGATACATTATCGCCGCTTTTATCGGCAGGAAACTGTCGATAAAGCGGTGATAATGGCCTTGATAATATGCTCTATGAATTCCAATCGAAGCCCATGTTAGAAATATGCTCTATGAATTCCAATCGAAGCCCATGTTAGATGTGAACACATCTAACATGGGCTTCGATTGGAATTCATAGAGCATATTATCAAGGTCATTATCGCCACTTTATCGGCAGTTTCCTGCCGATAAAAGCGGCGATAATGTATCGCCTGTCCTTGATAATATGCCTCAAAGTGCGCAATTTATAAGATAACCAGACACCAAAGATCTGAGATACATTGGCCCTGTCTTAGTGAGACATTTGTGCATATAGCACAAGGTCTTAAATTGAACTAACTCAGTGCTCAATCAGTAGCTGTACAGAGTGTGTAGTAAACTGGTTGAAGAAGTAAGCCTAGTTGAACAAAGGAGCAGAGGAGCAGCCGCATTCTGAACAACTTGAAGATGATGTAGCAGGTATTTAGCAACACCCAGATACAGCATAATATCATAGTCCAGTCTGGAAATCACCAGAGCCTGGACTACAATTCGATGAGATAGAACAGGAAGGCAGGCTAAGATTTCTTTTAGCCATTTAGGAACACCAAAACTAGTGGTGGCTACTTTGTTTATCTGGTAACGCACGGTCAGCTTATTATCATCTATCAAAACTCCCAAGCTTATTACCAGCTGAGAAGCAGAGGGGATTGAACTCAAATCAGAGGGTCAAAGATGGGTGCCCCAGAGATGGGGATGCTTGCCCACTAACAGAACTTCGGTATTGCACCCATTATGTTTCAGTGAGTTGGTGTTCATCCATTCCGAAACTTGGGCAAGACAAATGAAATGTTAAGGGCCTCTGCAGTGCAGTCATCATACATAAATAAGGATACCACAATTTGGGTGTTATCAGCATATTAGAAAAGTATGAACCCATAGAATTCCACAATCTCAGCCAGAGGCCTTACACAAAGGTTAAAGAGAAGTTGGTGAATCAATCAATCAATCAATCACTGCATTTGTAGAGCGCGCTACTCACCCGTGAGGGTCTCAAGGTGCTGAAGGGGGGGGGGGGGGGTGCCGCTACTGCTCGAATAGCCAGGTCTTGAGTTGTTTCCTGAAGGAGAGATGGTCCTGGGTCAGCCGTAGGTGGGTGGGGAGGGAGTTCCATGTCTTGGCTGACAGGTAGGAGAGCGATTTTCCTCCGGTGGTGGCTCTGCGAATCCGTGGGACGGTGGCGAGGGCGAGACTGGTGGAGCGGAGCTGGCGGGTGGGGGTGTGGAACGAGAGGCGGTTGTTGAGGTATTGGGGGCCCATGTTGTGGAGTGCTTTGTGTGCGTGGGTGAGCAGGCCGAACGTGATCCTCTTGCTGACGGGGAGCCAGTGGAGGTTCCTCAGGTGGGTGGATATGTGGTTGCGGCGAGGGATGTCGAGGATGAGTCGTGCGGAGGTGTTCTGCATGCGCTGAAGCCGTTTCTGAAGTTTGGTTATGGTTCCTGCGTAGAGGGCGTTCCCGTAGTCCAGTCGGCTAGTGACGAGGGCCTGGGTGACCGTCTTTCTGGTTTCGGTGAGGATCCATCGGAAGATCTTATGGAGCATGCGCAAGGTGTTGAAGCATGAGGACGAGACTGCGTTGACTTGCTTGGTCATCGTGAGGGAGGAGTCCAGGATGAATCCCAGGTTGCGAGCGTGGTCCGTGGGTGTTGGTGCGGTGCCCAGCGTCGTGGGCCACCATGAGTCGTCCCAGGCGGATGGGAATTGTCCAAGGATGTCCGTCTTGATCGAGTTGAGCTTCAGACGGCTGTGCTTCATCCATTCTGCGACCTTTTTCATTCCGTCCTGGAAGTTGGCTTTGGCGGTGAGGGGGTCTTTGGAGAGAGTATCAGTTGGGTGTCGTCGGCGTAGGAGATGATGTTGATGTTGTGTTTGCGTGCAATGGTGGCGAGGGGGCTCATGTAGATATTGAAGAGGGTCGGGCTGAGTGAGGAGCCCTGGGGTACGCCGCAGATGATCTTGATGGCCTCGGAGCGGAAGGGAGGGAGGCGGACTCTCTGAGTTCTGTCGGAGAGGAACGATGTGATCCAGTCCAGGGCCTTTCCTTGGATCCCGGAGTTGTAGAGGCGGGTTATTAGGGTGCGGTGGCAGACGGTATCAAAGGCTGCCGAGAGGTCCAGGAGGATGAGGGCGGCTGTCTCTCTGTTGTCCATCAAGGTCCTGATGTCATCGGTAGCAGCGATGAGGGCGGTCTCAGTGCTGTGGTTGGCTTGGAATCCGAACTGGGATGAGTCGAGCGAGTTGTTAGATTCGAGGAATGTGGTCAGCTGTTTATTGACGGTCTTCTCGATGACTTTAGCGGAAAGGGAAGAAGAGAGATGGGGCAAAAATTCTTGAGGTCTTTGGGGTCCGCTGTTGGTTTCTTCAGGAGGGCATTGATTTCTGCGAGTTTCAATCTTCCAGGGAAGGTGGCCGACGTGAAGGAGCTGTTAATGATGTTCCGGAGGTGGGGTGTGATGATGGTGTCGGCTTTGTTGAAGATATGATGAGGGCATGGGTCGGAGGGGGAGCCGGAGTGGATGGTGTTCATGACACGGGTGGTGTCTTCAGTGTTGATGGGCGTCCATGCGCTGAGGCTGGTGGTGGGGGTCGGTGGTTTTGGCGCTGGAGGCGGAGTCTGGGGTCCGAAGCTCTCGTGTATGTCTGCCATCTTGCAGTGGAAGAATGCGGCGAGGGAATCGCAGAGGTCTTGCGAAGGTGTGATATCGTTGTTGCTGGCGCTGGGGTTGGAGAGCTCTTTGACGATGCTGAAGAGTTCCTTGCTGTTGTGGGAGTTGTTGTCAAGCCGCTCTTTGAACGATATCCTTTTGGTGGTGCGGATCATCTTGTGGTATTCGCGGGTGGCGCTCTTGAGGGCTGTCATGTTTTCTGAAGTCCGTTCATGGCGCCAAGCTTTTTCGAGGGTTCGGCAAGATTTCTTAGTGATTCTGAGGGCGTCTGTGAACCATGAGGTTTTTCTGTTGCTAGTCTTGCCTGGGGGTTTCTTCAGTGGAGCGAGGTCATCGGCGCAGTTGGTGATCCACGGTGCTAGATTGTCTGCTGCGTTGTTGGTGTCAGGGGTGTCGGCAGGTGGGTTCTTGCTCAACGATGTGGTCAGCTGGTCTGTGGTGACTTTGCTCCAGCATCTGCGGGGGATTTGTAGCCTGTGGTGGTGGGTTGTGGTCTTCTTGAAGGTGAAATGGTTGCAGCTGTGGTTGGTCCAGTGTAGTCCGGTAGAGTGGCTGAGGGCAATGTGGCTGCTGGCGGAGAAGATGGGGTCGAGTGTGTGGCCGGCGTAGTGGGTGGGGGTGTTCACCAGTTGCATCAGTCTGAGGTTGGCGAGGTTATCGAGCAGGGTGGTGGAGTTGTTGTCATTGTTTTTTTCCAGGTGGAAGTTCAGGTCCCCTAGGAAGATGTACTCTGGTGAGGTTAGGGCGTGCGGGCTGATGAAGTCGGCGTTGGTTTCGCTGAATTGTGTCTGTGGGCCCGGGGGTCTGTAGATGAGCGTTCCTCTGAGAGTGGTCTGGGGGTCGGTGTGGATTTGGAAGTGTAGGTGTTTGGCGGCAGTGAGTGTGTCTTCGGCGTTGGTCGTGTAGCTGATGGTGTTCCTGTAGATGATGGCGATTCCTCCTCCAGTTTTGTTGACGCAGTCTTTCCGGGTGATTTTGTTGCCGTCCGGGATGGCTATGGCAATGTCGGGGGCCAAGGAGGCGTTCATCCAGGTTTCTGTTAGGAAGGCGACGTCTGGTGCTGTTGTATCAAGGAGTTCCCAGAGTTCGACGGCGTGTTTGTGGACGGAGCGGGTGTTGAGCAGGATGCACTTGAGGTGGTTGTTGTTGTCGTTGCTGTGCTCGGTGGGCGGGGTGCAGGTTCGGTGGCAGGAGAATTTGCATGCTTGGCAGGTGAAGGGTCCGTGGGTGCGTTTGGGGGTGGCTTGGTGGCAGGCGGCAGGTCATCCTGTGTTGAGTGCGGTGAGGGTGGCGGTGTCGTACCTCAGTCGGGTGCCCTGGCAACGGCTGGGGCCAGGGGTTCTGGCGCCGGGCGCGGTTCAGGCGCGGACGGGTGCTGACGGGCTTGCCTTTGGCGCGCCTTCAGCGCGCCAGCTACGTGCATCCACTGCGCTTCCGCGCGGCACCCTCCATAAGAGGCGAAGTGAGAGGGAGGTGCAGCTGGGCGGCGGGAGCGGGTGGCCAATGGGTGATTGGCGCGGGGCACAGAAGGCAAAGGGGCGGGCCGCAGGGGAGCAGCGGCGGAAAGTGGGGAGCGGGGGTTGGGGGCACAGTGGGCGCAGAATGGGCTGCAAGACAGAGGGCCAACCAACAGTAAAAACAAACAACAATCAGCAGTAAAATAAAATAAAATAAAGGAGCAGCCAGCAGAGACAGGTACTGGGGCACACCAGCGGCAAACCCTTGGCAGCAGGGGCAGTCACAGGCAACCCTGGGGAGTCGTGCGGCGTGGGGATTGACCAGAGGTCAGGCGAAGGGTAGAGTCCTGCAGTAACCCTGAGGCTAAAAAATTTGGTTTAGACCTGTAGTGATGGAATGCACCTGAAAGGTGTGGTTATACAAGAAGAATCTCAACCGCATCTGGGCTATGCCATGAATCCCCATTCCATTCTTTGCAGCGAGGTAACATGGTTTACCGTTTCAAATGCGGCACTAAAGTCCAAAAGGATTTGTGCCGACGTACAGCCTGCATCTGATTAATCTTTAAGATAGTCCAATACATCAAAGAGAGAAGACTCAGTGTTGTAACCAGCCCTGAAGCCTGATTGGTGGGGTGCATTAACCATTTGTCTCGATGTACAAAGTCAGTTGCCGATTAACATGTTTTTCCAACACCTTGGCTAGGACAGGTAGAAGTGAAATGGGCCTATAGTTTGTCCATAGAAGAGGATCAAGACGAGATGAGATATGTACAAGGAGTTTTCACCGCCGTAGCATCAGTTTTCTGACGCTACGGCAGCTTTTTTTAATCGCCATATGCACAAGTTACCGCTAGCCGCGGTTAGCGACAGTTTTCTGGCAATACCATCCATTTTTCCGATTGCCACTTCTGTTAGCGATAGATAACGAAAATGAGATGCAAGGTAGGCGTTCCCATTCAAAAACGGCAGCTAACTCCACTTTGCGATATTTACAATGATCGTCCGGTCCGGCTATACGTTAAAAAAACTGCCACTAAGGCCCGTTAGCGGCTGGTTTCTAAGACCAGAAAAAAGGTGGTCGTAAAAATGGAGATAAAAAACAGGACAAAAGGGGCTACTGATGCCATGGAGGCACTACTGATGCAGCTTGGAGCACCAAGAAGATCACAACAACCTCCACCACCGCCACTGCCCCCAGGACCACCACAGAGGCAGCCCAAAGAAGAAAGCAGTCTGGGGGAGTCTCCCAGTCATCCTTCTCAAGGTTCCTCCCAAATGTCTTGGATACCAGCATCAGTCTGATGCCACAGCACCTACGCTTCCCCAACACTGCTCAAGAACATCTTGAAACCAAACAAGGCTTCTATGCTATTGCTGGCTTTTCCCATGTGTTGGGGACAACTGTCTGCACCCATGTCCTACATGTGCCTCCTGCGTACACTGCACACATTTACCGGAACAGGAAGCACACACACTCCATTAACGTGCAGGCAGTCGTGGACCACCGTGGCTTATTCACCAATGTCGTTGGCAAGTTTCCAGGGAGTGTGCATGACTCCTACATCTTCCGGCAGTCCATCATAAACCAGCGGTTTGAGACTGGCACCTATGGAAATGGACTGCTTGTAGGAAAGTACCAATTGAACACACCACACACCTCATGTCCACAATCATGTAGCTCACAAATGTGAGAATGCACATGTAGCAAATGTCATCCAACATCCCTTGTAATATGTCCACCCACCATACACAAGAACCCAAGGGACTGCTGTCACTGGCCTGTAGACAAACTTCCATCCAAGGTCCTGCCCGTCCATCACACATCTGCAAATGGGAAAGGTGGGAACCAAGTAGGTGAGATGAAGGGTCAGGACCTCTGAGGAAAGTGTGAACACAAGCCGAAGTGTGGTGGCGGTGTTCTGCATAGTCAAGAGCTTGCGGAGCAGAGACTGTTCCATGCCGGCGCAGACGGCATGTTCATATCCCAGTCTGCTGTAAATTAGTGCATTGGTGACTGTCAGTTTTGGACTTGGGGGAACTTTTTGAAGCTTATACAGAGGATGCGGAAAGTGTTGAAGTAGCTGGAGGTGACAGCGGTATCCTGTGGGTACATAGAGAGGTAGGAGTTAAGAATAATGCCCAGGTCTCTGGCACTGTCTGTGTGGGTTGGGGGGCTGCAGAGGCCATTGGGCCACTAGGTGTTGTGACATGCGGCTGGCGTGGTTCCAAGGATGACGACTTATGTCCTCTCTGCGTAAAGTTTAATGCAGATGTTGCTCATCCAGGTCGCAACTTTCTGCATTCCCTCCTGGAAGTTGAGTCTGGTCGTGGTGGGCTCCTTGGTGAGGTAGGGGATGAGGTGGGTGTCCTTGGTGTAGGATACCATGCTGAGGCTGTGCTGTTTGATGATGGCGGCAAGGGGGCAATGTGGATGTTGAAGAGGGTTAGGCTGAGCAATGATCCATGGGGCACTCGGCAGTAGAATTTGTGTGGGTTCTGAGAGGAAGGGTGGCAGTCTGAGCCCTTGGCTCCTGCCGGTGATGAATTATTGGATGCAGTCAAGGGTGGTTCCTTGTATGCGGTTGTCATGTAGTCTGCCCACTAGTGTGCGGTGGGAGATGGTGTGGAATGCTGCTGACAGGTCAAGTAGAATCAGGGATGCTGTGCGGCCTTGGTCGAAGAGGGTGTGGATGTCGTCTGTGGCAGCGAGTAGGGCGGTCTGAGGTCCCTGGTTGCTTGTGAACACGGATTGAGTTGTGTCCAGGATGGTGTTGTCCGTGGCTTATCTGGGGGTCTCGGTGAATTCATGGATGATGTTGTAGAGGTCTTTGGAGTTGATGGAGAATGCAACTAGTTTGTTGTGGATTAAGGTCCTTTCAGTGATACTGTTGCATTGGTGGTATTTGTCCATGGCGTTCTTGTATGTTTAGAAGTTTAGGTGTGTCTTGCAGTTTCTCCTGTACTTCTCCAGGGGTCTGCAGGTGCGTCTGTAATCTTAGAGTTTGTTGGTGATCGAGGAGGCTTAGCTGGTAAGCTGTCTGTCGGAGTTGTGTGGCGTGGTGAGTTTGTCTAGGCAGTTGGACATTCATGTGTGGAATTCCCTGGCAGCACGTTTTGCGTCCGTTGCAGTTGAGGGTGGATTCCAGCTGCTCATCTGTGACTCAGCTCCAGTTCCTTTGCATGGTGCAAGGTGCATGTCTGGCCACCTCGGTTTTCTTGCTGAGGAAGTGTACGCAGTGGTGGTCAGTCCATGGGTGTTGTGTGCTTTGGCTGAATTGTACGCTGCTGCATCTTGTGAAGATGGGCTTGAGGGTGTGTCCTGCCTTGTGGGTCGCTGTGGTTAAGAGTTGTTTCAGTCCCATGTTGGTGAGCTCTTCATCCGGATGGTAGTGGAGTTGGGGTTGTTGGTTTTGTTGAGGTGGAAGTCCAGGTCTCCGATTAGTATGTAGTCCATGGATGCGAATGCATGATGTGAAATGAGGTCGTTGAAAGTGTTGGCGAAGCGGTCCAGGTGTCCGTTTGGGTCTGTAGGCAAGTGTGCCGCAGAATGTGGAGCTGGGGCTGGTCTGGACCTGGAAGTGCAGGTCTTTGGCAGCAGGTAATGTGTTGCTGGAGGTGGATAGGCAGAGGGAGTTTTTATGTGCAATGGTGAGGACTCCAGCTGGGTGTTTGGGGCAGTCCTTCCTCTGGATCTTGTATCCGGTGGGGATTGTGAGGGCAATGTCAGGGGCAGAGGAGTTGGTGGTCCAGCTGTCCATAAAGAAGGCGATGTTGGGTGAGAGTGTGTCCAGTAGGTACCAGATTTCCATGGTGTGTCTGTGCAGGGAGCGCACGGCGAGGAGGATGCATCATAATGCGTTGGCGTTGTTGGTGGTCATGGCGGTGGTGAAGGTCTTGTGCCAGTGGTGACAGGAGAACTGGCTGTGGGTATTGTTCAGTGTGAGGAGGGCAGATGGGGCATAGTGGTAAACGTTATAGGATCCTGGGTCCCTTGCTCCAGTTGTGGTCGGGTCATGGATGGATGCAGATGTGTCTGACGTTTGTGCACCTTCGTTGCACCAGCAGTGCAAATTAACAGCTGCCGCCATAACATAGGGTATGGGGAAGGGACAAGCAGCTGAGAGGCAATGTGATTTGTATTGTTGCTGGTAAATTATCTGAAGCAACACAAGGCAAAGCCAAATTACTTAAGTAGCACAAATCACACACGCAAACATAGAAACTCAGCAAGCACAGCATGCACAAATACTAATGGACACATCTATCCATATTATGTTACAAGTGATCAAGCATATGCACTCTCTCTATGGTTGATGACAGCCCTCAGATCAACAAACACCCAGGCACAGAGACATTACAATGTCGCACTTGGATGCACAAGGTCCATTGTGAAGAGAACATTTGGCGTGCTCAAGTCACGCTTCAGGTGCCTCAACATCCCAGGCTGCAGACTTCTGTACAGCCCTGAAATAGTCTGTAAGATCATTGTGGCATGTTGTGTGCTGCACAACATATTTGTCCGCATCAATGTGCCATGGATTGAAGTGCCAGATGAACCGGCCAATCCTGAGGATAACGAAGAAGAAGAGACTGTTGCTGCACACACTCCAGCTTCTTCTGCAGGAACAGCCTGAAGGACAGAATTATACACAATTTCTTAACATAACCACATAAAAACATGACAACCCTGTATCATTTTTGACTGTGAAAAATGCACATAAGCATAGTTTTTGAAAGAAAACATCACACCACCAAAACCTTGTTTGCCTGTTCATACTCTGCATGACTACATCCATCTGACAAGTAAAAGTTAAACATTGTGCGGTTATTAATGGTGAATTGAATGTTTGTGGATGGGTATGTGTTTTGGTGTCAGAGATGTATTTTAGGGTGTGTTTTGGGGTCAAAGATTAATTTTAGAGTGTGTTATAGGGTCTGAGATGAATCTTAGGGTGTGTTTTGGGGTCAGAGATAATTTTTAGGGTGTGTTTTGGTGTCAGAGATTAATTTTAGGGTGTGTTTTGGGGTCAGGGATGAGTGTTAGGTTTATTTTGGGGTCATAGAGGAAATTACTGCAAATGTAGTTCATCTGAGGAACAACTTGCCGTTACCGTCCAGATTTTTGCCGTATTAACACTAACGCAACAATTTTTCCATAACTGCGATTGAAAAATATGGCTAAATCCATGTGACAACATGGAATATTACTGCAAAAGGCAATTTGTGTGCAGAAAATGATTGCAAAGTTAAAAAACTGGTCGAAAACACACAGGAAGAGATGTTAGGATGCATCCTGTTGCCTGAGGAATATGCACTTTCACTTTCTCTACTAAGCACACGTCTTGTGATAGTGGGGAGTGTTGGACGTGTTTGGTGTTGTGTGCTCCTAAATTTGGTTTTGAAAGTGTGTTTGTGTCCTGTGAACTGTCCCTAGTGTCCCTGTGAAGTCTTGTGTAGTTGTCCTTACTTGTTTTTTGCGTCTTGTACTAATTGTTGTCCGGTGTTTGTCCAGGGAGTATTTTACAATATTAACAGTTTTTGGGGTATAAATTTGGGGTTTCATTGTTTAGGAGTGGGTTTAGGTGTGTGCTGGGAGATGGTGGGTGTGGGTAGGGAGGGCAGGATGTCGGAGGGGGCATAGGGGGCTTCCTCTGGTTAGTGAAGCACTACCTGTCCTTGATGATAGAAAGTGGGGGTCAGATCCTGCAGGGTTATGCGGTATGTGTAAGGAAGGTGAGGTGGGATAATGTGAGGAGCCAGATGCTGCGGGTCTTTGGTGTGGACAGGACTGTCCAACAATGGAAGCACCGATTGCAGGATTGCGTTGGCCATAAGGGTGAGATGTTGGACCACCTTTGAGTCCTCATTGGCCAACAAGGTGGTAAGTACAACCTCAAAATAGTTAAATAAACACTTTTGTTAACAATAAAAAATGATGCCTCTAACACAACGGGGTATATGTACAAGAAACTTGTGGAGTGAGGCATTTGATGTCATCCCTTCACGCCTAACTATTCTACTGCAGAATTGCAATGCTGCACCATGTCAACATGCATATGGTGCAGGCTTGCATTTCTACCAGTGCTGGTGCAATTATTTGCAGTGTTGTGCCAAACCATGTACCCTTGCACCATAATGCAAATGTATCTGCGTGCAGGGCAAATATTGTTCATGTACATGAAGGGTGACCTTACTGTACATAAACAATCCAAGGCATTTTGCTCATTCCATGTGTGCTGCACAAGGCACCACACATGTAAAAAGCAAACAATATTAGAAGTAGTGCTTTTCTATGATATTTGCCAAGATAGGATCAGCTTTTCCCTAACATTCAAATTGGCGCTGCCTACTACGAGTATGACCAGACATAGAATGGGTGTACATCCTTGACTGAGATGACGGTGCACCTGGGCCAGTTAATGCAAAAGTGTTTTCCTGGCCATGCGGTGTCAGACACAGGTCTGCACAGTAATAGCATATGTATGCTGCATATCAGCACTGCAATGGTGTTGTCAAGTTGTATCCTTGGACTCATTCCCCTTATTTGACTTATGGTCAAATGTACAAGCCCCTCTCTGCAAATATGTGACGTTACCCCACATCCATTTTCCACACATGCTTTTAGTCCACATGTTGTAGGCCACAATACCTTTTACAATGCAGGGCTTTATAACACTAATCATCACAACACATTCCCCATTAAAACTCAATTACTAATCTAAACCTAGGGGGGTGTTACTTTTGGAATTGTGTTGTAACAGTTTGCAGTGTTCAGTCCTGTGTTTCAAATTTTCTACAGAGTGAAAAATGTGGATTAAACCATGGTTGTCCCGATCGCCAACACTACGTCACCTATTGTGAACTTGTGGTGGAGAGAGGGGCTGCGCTTCATGTACAAGTCAGTGTTCAGACATCTAATCATGTTTTGCCAAGTGTGATGCTTGATGGAGCATCAGTGAAAGTGACAGTAGGGCTTTTCCAGGATTGTTCATGTGCATGAAGGGACACCTTTCTACCCATGAACAAGCCTCCCCTGTACACAGACACCCTTGCATGTCTGCGTTGGCACAAAGTTGTTAAACCGAGCACCATCGCAGGGGGAAACGTAAAGCTGCCCCATATTCGTGTGAAAAGGCGTTGCAGCGTGCGCGATGTAATTCGGTTTATTTATTTATTTATGTACTTACCTCCGTTCTGCCGTATCCGGAGTTTACTACCCCTCACCCTGCCCCTCCCCTGCATTGCACCACTGCCTGCACCTCTCCCTCCAGGAGCCGCTACTGAACTTCACTGAAACAGATGTGATTTTAATTGTGTGTGATCAATATGTGCCATTACGTATCTTCATCTATGTGCATATGGTGTGCTCTATCTACGTATATGACATGCAATGACCCCCATCACAACAAGCTTGGTCCATCCCATTGAGTTTGAGTAGATCTGCCAAGTGAGACGTGTTAGCAATGCTAAATGGAGACAGTACTTGTGGCATGCGACTGACTTGGACTAATTTCCGCACATGCCTATTACCCACATTAACGTAGGACAATGTTTAAATCTCGCAAGAATGTTGTATTTGAGCAATGAGTGCATGGCTGGTTCACACATGCCCTGTCATCTCACTGCCAATCTGGTACGCAGTTAAACATGAACATTTATCATATGTCCCTTGGTCTACGTTTGGGTTCACTGTTCAAAACGTTTTATAGACTGCTATACCTGATTGGTCATGGGAAACACACATCTGTGTAAATTAAAGGTTTTAATTTGCATGTGCATTGGCTTTGGTGAAGAATGCCACAGTACTTAGTCAAACAACCCCCACATTCCATAGATGCCCTGTGGAGGGCCTGACAGAGTCCTGTGACAGGGACATGTCCAGGGGAAGAAACAGAGTTCAGTCAGCAGGCTGATTGCAGTGTCTTTGGGAACAACACACATTATGGCATACCTTTTCAAGGTCCAAGGTAAGTGTTGCAGTGTGAAGCTGATGACATTGGAAGCTGATGTTACGGGGCATGATGCTAAGCACAGATCCAAGGCAAAACAGTCCATTAGGCATAGATGAATGCTACCGCTTTCTTCTTAGCAATATTGCAGAATCATCAACATCTTCGTCCTCTGATGTGTCATGTGCCTCCTGTGTGCGTGGTGGTAGATTGTCAGTGGCACTGTGAGGCACTGACACATCAGGGGGCAGAGATGCGGATGTTAAAGCAACAGCACTATTCATCTGTGCCAAACCTTGATGCAGCACTGCTGTAATGAGCAGCTGCAGGGCACAAAAGATTCCAGCAACGTGTCTGTGGTGTTCAACCATGGCTGCCATTAGAGAGGTTTGCATCTGCTCCATGTTCTTCATGATCATTCGTATGTGACAAAACTCCTTGCTGACATTGCTGGAGCCACTCGGCCTGGACTGTTGTTCTTGTCTCTGAGTCAGTACTCCAGCGATGTCAGCCTTGGAATGCTGAGAGCATGGAGTGGACTGTGGGTGTATGTAATGGTCTGTAGGTGGTCCCAAATAGGACTGAGACACCCACGTAACCCATCTAATTTGGCAGCCAGGCTGTCAAACCCCACCCACACCTGACCAGCCATCTCCTGCTGGACCTCTACCACACAGTGTTAAAATGCCAGTACTGGGTCCTCAAAGTCCTGGGAGACAGCTGTGGTAGTTGGGGTTGGCTCCTAGGTTGTTTGTGCAGGGGCTGTAGTTTCCACAACGCTGCTGGATGCCCTGCTTCCGGAGTTGGGGCACTAATTGAGTCGAGCAGATGTTGGAGTGTGTCATGGTCGATGGTTGCTAGGTCTTCCTCTTCATCATTGAAGAGTGAGACAGGCACCTGTTTAGGAGGTGATGTGTCTCCCTCTGCAATGTAAAGGGAAGATGCAGGTGTATGTGTGTTTCTAGGATGATCATGCATTGGATAAGTGTACAAGCAGATAGCATAACAGTGTGCATTCATGGTGTTTAGGAGGAGATGCCTATTACATGGTGTATAGTGTTTCAATGTACAACATCATGGATGGGACGTTAGAGTTTAACATTCTCATCTCACAATTTTCAAGTATGCCAAATGTGAGTGACCAATTTCTACACACATGTAGCACCAGTTGTATCCTCTGCTCAGTAGTAACTGTGATGCAGTTAGTACCACATTGTTGTCAAAGTTGCTTAGCTCCGATTTATGTGTCTGTGCACTGCATTGTGATAGAGTCACCCCTACTCAGTACACCCTGATACTTTTTAAAGGTTGCTATTTTTTGGAGGGGTGGATTGCATGGTGCCACTCTGTGCTGTAGACAATGCAACATGATTGTTGTTGTGCCATGATTAGGGCTATCCCCCAGTTGTGATCTTGGTTGATGTGATGTGCCACAGGATATGGTCAGGGAGGTATGCTCTATTTGCCACGATACACACAGTGTAGATACTTTGGAATTTGGTTGAGTCAAGGGGAGTGATACCATCTTAATGGATGCATGTTGAGAATCAGGTATGGTACAGCTTTGGCTTAACTGCCCCTTATCCCTTTCAGCCAGTGACCCTTTAACGTATGTGCATTTTCATTGGTGATGTCTTGTTTCAAGCTTAATGAAAAAATGGGTATGGGTCACAGTTGGGACACTTGTGCACTGTTGGCCAGCCGATGTCTTTCTTACATGAGGGGTTGTATGAACACGAGGAAGTGACAGATTGTAATCTGCTCCTTTAAGAATGAACTCCATACTCAGCCACTTCAGTGACCGTGTACTGCACCATGTTAACATGTTTATGATACAGGCAGGCATTTCATCATGCACTGCCACTTGCCTTGTCAGTCTTGCTGACAGACAGGCATCTCTTCTGGGTAGAGCACATGTGCATGTGTTTGGTGCGAGGATGTGAATGTGTAAGGAGGGACCCCTTCAGGCACATTGGCAATAATGTACTAATTGCTGTTTTTATGTGTGCCGTTAAATGTAGTGCTCATGTACATACAAATTTGCTTTGGCTCTTGTGTGCATGGCGTCATGCTTGTGTTTCCTTGCATGCATTGCTGCTGCCCTCCTGTTGGCTTAACCGTTAGGAGGCTGGTGCAGCGTGACTTTCTATTGTTGTTGCAGGCTGAACAGAGAGTAACGACACACATTACCCTCAACGTTGACACCACGTGTAGTGTGTAAGTTGGCCTAGATTTCTGGGCTGTGGATTCCAAAAGACTTATTAGTGCTGCTCAGGGCTTATCACCCCCACCCACATCACATCAAGTGCGATTGGCAGGGTGATGTGTGTTTGGGAATATTGCATGCAGATGCTCGAAAGTATTATATATGCTGTTCTATTTCTGGATTCTTGCTGCCAGTGTTTGTGTGCAGTTGATAACAGTCATGACTGCATATTTGTTCACTGACTCTGTTGACTTTCACAAAATTCTTGTTTACAAGCACATCAATGTGTAATGGGCAAGTCACACCAGTACTAATGTATGAAACAGTTTTAGGTAAAGCACGTGTGCACTTGAGACTATAAGAGTACATTTTTAGCTAAGGGGTGATGGTGCCATTTTGCAATTAGACATTCTTTGTTGCTAAATTGCTATTCTTGCTTGGTGTCATATTTGACTTGTCATACTTCTTTACCGGGAATATTAACTTCTGTGAGTATGTTACACAGACAACAAATGTAGTAAAACATTGGCTGGATTCCGGAAGAACATGGCGGCCGCTGGCTAGTGCAGTGCGCATGTCTGTTCCCTGACCTCCGATGCACCGCAGTGCTACTGCCCTTCTGGAGCCGTCATGGGGCGGTAATAGTAATTGCAGAACTAACCGTATGGACAGAGTAAGAGCGGTTTAGACCCCTCGTTTTGTTCATTTGGTCTTTCTTCATTTTTCATCGGATGTGCCGGGCTGGAGATGGGGACTCCCGGCCCCTCCCTCTCTCCTTTCTGCCTCAGTGGTGCCGGTGGTGTAGAGCAGCCGTGGAGCTCCGACGGGGGCGTACGGCTTGGGGGCTGCTTCGAGGCAGGCAGGGCTGCGGTGGGGTGGCTGCGGGTCATCAGCAGCCCCCTTTGGTCCCGGAAAAAGAGCATACTGGAGCCACGAAGATTCCTCGAGAGGCTCAGGCGAACGGCGGCACCGAGGGAGAAACCTGCCTCGTCCTCACGTCAGTAGTGGATCCCACAAGTAAGGTTGGGGGGGAGGGGGACGATATGGAGTCTGACAAGTCGAGCTGCAGAAAAGCCCCCTACAAAAAGGCATCTTTAAAGAGTGCAAGCAGAAAGCGAGGAAAAAGCCAGAAAGCAGGAAAAAAACTGCAACTACAAGTCCCAGAGTGCTTTGCTGCAGAGGGTGTTAAGCTTGGGGATACACCTTCCACTGCTGGCGTAAAAAACCCGAAGGTTGATCAGAGGGCAAGCTTAAAGAGCGACAGCAATAGTAGCGGCAAGAGCAAGGAGGTGGGAAAAGGCACCAAAACCAGGGGTAGTTCACAGAGGGGGGCCAATATTAGATTTCCCAATAGTACCACTGGAAGGATAACTCCATCTTTGCGATCTTTTTTTAAAGTTCTGCCCCAGGTTTTGGACTTGATACCTGATACAGCAATAGATATTTCGGCTCACTCACCCACAGTACCTCTAGATACATCTACGCCTTCAATTACTCTCACTGACAGCTCTATTACTACTACCACAATATTAGAGATGGCTGAGTTATCCCCAATCCCTGAAATAGGAGCTGAGAATTATGTTGGTTGCGAGCAAGCCCCAATAGTTGAAGAGGAAGGGGCAGATGCAGGTGCGGGGTCTAAAACCGGGAAAGTAAATGAGGCGGGGGCACATTGGAAGCCTTGGTGGCATCAATAGCTTCAATGAGGGCAGAAAAAAGAAACGACTTTCTGATATCTAAGACCAATCAGAGTGAGATAAGAGCATCATGTGAGGTTTTGGAGAAAAAAGTAGATGGGCTGTGTGAAAGGACAGAGGTACTTGAGGAATCTGTGGGGCTCTTGAAGTCTAGTCTAGAGATTGCTGAAAGTAAGATCCAAAATCTACGGAGAGAAGGAGATGCTATGTGAGAGAGAGTCGAATCGTTGGAGAACTATTCACGACGGAACAACCTGAGACTCTTGAAGATCCCGGAAGGAAAGGAAGGGGGGGATGTTAAGACCTTCGTGATTAAGCCCTGAAAGACTCACTTAATCTAGAGGAATCCATTGAGGAGCTGGGGAAAGATAGCCAACGAGTACATCGGGACCCGTTCCGCTTAAATCCTGGTAGAAGAAAGCCTAGGAAGATTCTGATTAATTTCCTTATGTACACCCTGAAGGAAAAAATCCTAAATCTCTCTCTAAAAACAAAATCTCTAAAGGGCCCTGACTTCTGTTTTGAAGTGTGGTCTGATCTTTCAAAATCCACTTTGGATAGACAGTGGGAACTGGACCAGAGGATGGATTAGTTCAGGTCTTTTGGCGCCACTGTACAGATACGGTTTTCGGCATTTGTGCGGGTCATGTAAACAATAAAATGCACAATGTTAAATCCCCTTTGGAGGCCGATGAACTGTTGAAGTCCATTAGTAATCACTATCAGGGTGGAGTTTAGCGAAGCAACACTCAGTTTGGCCTTCAATTCTGTCCCCACCCCGTCCCCCTCAGGGGAAGGGCATCTTAGTTATAGCTGTTGACGCATATGCATATTTCCTCAGTCACTAGACGCCCCGATTCATAAATCTCATGAGCGGGTATAGAAGGGAGGTCGAGAATGTAGTGTTGAGGAGATAGAAAGGGAGAATCTGGGGTGTGCTAAAGATTTGGAAGATATGGAATATGATCACAAAAAAAAAAAATCTCTTTCTCCTGTGCACATAAAACGGGGTGACGCTTTGGATTGTAAAAGGAATGGGGTTTGTCGGGGTATCTAAAAAAAACAACCATACTTAAGTTAGTTTGCTCTAGGAGGGTTCAAGGAGTACTCGCGGTGCAAAAGGGGAAGGGTGTCAGCAGACGCAAATCCGGCTTACACCTGGCCGGAGTAAGTATGGGAGGGTTCTTCAGGGGTAGGGAGGGGGAAGGAGGTGGGGGGGGGGAGAACAAAAAAAAAAAACTCAGGAGTCATGCCTTCCTACCTTAATTCCATGTCCTAGCTGTGTATGTTTGCAGCCTTATTTTAGTATTAAGTATAAGGGGAGGAGGACAGACATCAAACGATGACATCAATTCAATTTCTGTCCTGGAATGTCAATGGTCTGCGTGTGGAGAGTAGAAGAGAGCGTATTCTACAATATCTAAGAGACTGTCCCGCGCAGATCATTGTCATTCAGGAGACACATCTTCTTAAGGCGGAAGCCACCACGATCTTAAAAAAGCAACGATGGGTAGATAAATTTATATGCACTGACCATAATGCTAATATAAGAGGGGTATTATTACTCTGCAAAAAATCAGCAAAAGCCCAGATTCTGGACTATAAGGAAGATCAGAGTGGGAGATGGTTGCTGGCGAGAATCTCCATTGATGGTTGGGTGTGTATACTGATTGGGTATTATGGTCCCAACATTGATGACCCGTCTTATCTGGAAACAATCAGGAACCATCTGATAACTTCTCAAGACCCAATTATCTGGATGGGGGATTTTAACATCGTGCTTAACCCAAAACTTGACAAGTGTACCAATTCTAAGCCTGCATGTCTTCAAAATCTAGGCAGATGCTTGTAGGAATTATGTCGCAGCTAGGTTTCGCAGATTTGTGGAGGGAAAGGGCAGGGACTAAATTAGGGGTGTTCTTCAGGAACCTCAAATATAAGCATAAATCAAGGATCGATTATGCGCTTTTTAGCTACTGCCTTAAGAATCTATTGTCTGGGATAAATTATCTTCCCTCCCACCTCTCAGACCATTCTGCTCTCTTGTTCACCCTTAAACTTGAAGCCCAGATTAAACACCCATCTTGGTCATTTGACCGTACTATTCTATTGGAAGACGAGAAAGTCAGTTTCTTGGTAACTGAGATCCTTGTATTCCTGGAGACAAACTTGGAATCCGCGGCCCTAGTAACGGTCTGGGAGACACTGAAAGCCTTCCTTCGAGAATGTATAACAAACAGAGCCTCATATCGGCATAGAATATATCGGGAGAAGATTAAGAACCTCGAGAATGAAATGGAGCTGATCGAAGGAAGGCTCGGTGCATAAATAGGGTCGCCTGATGAGCAAAAAATGTTAGTTGAAAAACCAATTGGAGAACATCTTACAAGAGAGAGTGAATAAGAGATGGGAGGCGAGTAAGACCTCTCAATTCGAGTTTGGGGAAGCAGCGGGCAGAATATTGGCATGGAAGGTTAAGGCAGACCAAGCCCAAAACTACATCAGAGAAATCAAGGTTGAGGGGGAGAGTGTAGCCAGGATCTCTAATCAGGAGATTGGTACAGCTTTCAGAGATTTGTTTGAGGGGATCTACAGGGAGGACACCCCGAATGATCAGCGGACAAGGGATTCAGGGTTGGACCAGATTTCCCTGCCATCTCTCTTCACAGTGCAAAGTGAATGCCTGGAGATGGAAATATCTGAGGCCGAAGTAAGAACAGCTGTCAGGCAACTCAAACAGGGGACGGCGGCAGGCCCTGATCGGTTGCCAGGGGACGTATACCGAGCTTTGGGTGATGCTATTGTCCCCACACTGACTGCCCTTTTTAATGGGATCCTTAGGAAGGGGGAAGCACCCCCAAAATCTTGGGGTGAAGCGACTATAGTTTTGATCCCCAAACCCGGTAAGGACCCAACTGAGTGTGGGTCCTACCGACCAATATCACTTTTGAATAGTGATTATAAGATCTTTGCCTCCATTATTTCAGCAAGATTGGGGTCAGTTATAGGGGAAATCGTCCACCATGACCCGAGGGGTTTTATTAAAGGGCGTCAGCTATCTGATCTGACGTATGATTTGGTGGGGGCAATAGATATTGCCTCGGCTTTTTCTCTTCCAATGGCCACTCTCACCCTAGATGCGACTAAAGCGTTTGACAGGGTCAGTTGGCCCTACTTGGCCGCAGTGCTGAGGAAGTTTAACTTCGGCGAAAAATGTTGTCGCACCGTCACCCTTATGTATAATGTCCCATCAGCAAGGCTGCTTATTAATGGTGCCTTAACAGAATCTTTTCACATCATGAGGGGCACAAGGCAGTGCTGCCCACTCTCTCCCCTTCTCTTCAATTTATACATCGAACCGTTTGCTCAGCTCTTACAGGGAGATGAAAATATTCCATCATTTATATTTGGGGAGTGGGAGAGGCGGGTTGCACTTTATGCAGACGTATTCTCATCTTAACGTCTGATCCTGTGGCATCATTCCCTGCGGTTATCAAGAGGGCTGAAGAATTTTGTCACATCTCGGGGTATGAGATTAATGCCAGCAAAACTGACATCATGGCATGGAATATCCCCAATTTGCAGCTGGATGTGACCAACTCTATGCTGTATTGGGGTATTCGTGTGACTCAAGAAATAGGGGACATAGCTCAAGTCCACTTGGAGAGAGTATATAAAGAATGTAGGAAGCTGCTAAAATCTTGGTCCAATCTCCCACTCACCATACTGGGTAGGGTGAGTTTGATAAAGATGTCTATTCTCCCCAAATTCAAATTTATTTTTAATACTATTCCCCTGGCCTTTGAGGCTAAAACCTTAGATAAGTGCCAGAGAGAAATAAATTCTTTCATCTGGAACTATAAATCGTCGAAGCTGACATGGAAGAAGTTGAGGAGGAGGAGGGAAAAAGGGGGGCTTGCCTTGCTGGATTTGAAGTACTACGCATGGGCTTTTCAGTTGTCCCATTCAAGAATGCTTTTAAAAACACCATTGAATGCATCCACTGGGACAATGTTCAAAGCCATGCTGGTAGGAGCGGTGTTACCAACTGATGGATACCTTTTTAAATTCGGGGAGCAAACATTTTTTAAGAAAGTCAAGTTAAAAAATCTTCTGTCCCTGGCAAAAGCCTGGGTACAAATTAGAAATAAATTAGGGTTGCCCTACTTTTCTAACTATGCACCTGTGTGGGACTCTCCGGGTATTCCACTATGTCTAAAAGACAGGTTAGCGATCCCGGTGCGGGATGGAGGGATAACAAGATGGGGAGAACTGCTGGCTGCAGGGTCGTTGAGGTCTTGGGAGGAGTTGCGGGAAAAGCTGGGCCCTGGGATCTCTAGATTTAAGTACTTACAACTGGATAGTTTGGGCAGAGTTTTGTGTAGGAAAGGGATTCCACTTGGAAAGATCGGTAGTCTAGAACAACAGCTGGTGGAACGACAAGGGGGGGGGCAAAGAGGTGGCCCTGTGGTACTGGAGTTTGTTGGAGGATGCTGATGGGGAGTTTACTCTTTCCGAAGAGTTGTGGGGGAAGAGTTAGGCGCACAGAGCGTTGAAACTTGGATGAGATCATTCACCCTCCTATACAAAATTGTTAAATCAGCATGGCTGAGACGTAACCAGCTGTTTACGATACACCGTGCCTACCTCTCACCCTTGAGATTGTCTAAATTCCTGCCAGGCAAGAAATGCAATAAATGTCACTGCATCGAGGCCTCAGATGTGCACATGTTCAAGGAATGCCCTTACATCGCTCGGTTCTGGGAGGAAGTGAAAGCAACTTTGGACTCAATTTTAAACACCTCTCTGTCCATCACACTACCACTAATTATTTTTGGTTTGGATGCTAGTATGACTGGTCAGGCAAAGTCCTTCTTTTTTTATGCAGTTCTGCTGGCCAGGAGACAAATCTGTAAAGTTTGGGCGGAAAATATGGCACCATCGCATGCAAGTTGGCTGTCATCTATGTACGAAACATCTAAAGTCGACTTGGCCAGAACCTGCAGCAAACGTAACTTGGCTTTTTGGGACCTGTTGGTCCAGTGAAGATAGTGTCCGGGTTTTTTTTTTCCCCCGGTCCTATGATTATGCCTATTTTACTCCAAGGACCAGGCCCCCCCCCTTCGCTTTATCATTTGGTCCTTCAGGTTTAAAGACCTAGTTGGAGTAGGTGCAAGTCGACTCCCATCCATCACCTCCTCCTCTCAAGACTCATCTTCCGCCAATCTTGTTGAATCGTGTCACCGAGTGGGCGAATGGTAAAATCTTGAGTACCTCGGAGTGCGACACGCTAGGCGGTCGGCGGCTATCTGAGAGGAGGGCAGACAAATGAGGACAAAAAAAAACAAAAAAAAAACAAATGTAGTAAAACATTATGGTGACACATTCCTGATATGCGGAGTACATGCACTGTACTGTTGGTTGAAGGCATGTCCCCCCTGCTTACGGTATGACATCACATTTTGAGTCAACTGTGCTGAATGGGTGCATTGTGGGATATGCACCTTTTAGACAGAAGGCTGCATGATCAGAATGTTGTGACAATGCATGTATTCATGGTATGCAGAATCACTACCTGCTTTCTCACTTGGGGTACACAGGGCTGCATCTAATGAACAAGAGGCGGGGCATATTGCCTGGAGATGCAACAGGCTGGCAAAATGCCCCCCGTGCCTCAACAGTACGAACATAAAATTTGTCTGCACAGGGCTGCATCTCTTTGATGACAATATGAGGATGCACTGTGAATGCGACAGATTATGTGCATAAGTGAGCATGCCACCACCAATGTCAGCACACATGCACCATTGTGTACTTGCGTCTGAGTTGTGTACAAGAATGTGTATGTGCAGTAAGGTCCCCCTTCATGCACACATACAATCTTCAGGGCAATTTTTCGGTGTAACCACTTCATCCAAATAGTATTTGGCTCTAGTGGTCTGCCACAGTTTCTGAAATTCCTAAGCGCATTCCTATAGTTTAGTTTATCCTGAGTGTTCCAGGTCTTGCAACCCATTATTTCCAGACCGTCTTTTCTCTTTGTGCAAGAACTCATTAATAATGCTGCACAAAAATAATAGAAAGCATCACCACCACAAAAAATGCCACACAACAAATATGCATACAAATTCTTGCTACACATTACCACTTAAAGAAACCTGCTTTCATAATAACGTGTTTAAAGGTGTTTAGAGAAAGCACTGCCTTAACTTACCACCAAGGACAGGGAAAGCCACAAGTCAAACATGTTTCATATCTGGTCCAATTTGCATTTGTCCTCAGCTTGTTGCCTGGGACTTACTAAGCCCGCAGCTCAGCACAAAAGCCCTGTGCACATAACATGTCAGACGTGTGATTCATTTACAGTGCACAAGCGTCTTTGGTAGCTTATCGACTCCTCGAAAGTTCTGGAGGTGCTGTTCTGTTTAAGGGCTCTCGTGGGAGTTCTACCTTCATAATGTGTGACTTGTGGTTTCAGTACTGATTACATTAAATATTGTCAAGCGACAGTCTCGCACATAGTAAGGTGTTTTTAGGGGTGAGACGTGCATGTGATCTGTTCTACAAATCGGGTGTGATGCAGATGCATGGCACGTCATGCTTTTTTTAATGGTAAGGCGCATTTGTTCCTCTGCCCATATTGGTATAGGCTATAGCCATAGTTGACATGCACATTTTGCTTTTTCATATTTAAAGTAAAGATTACTGATGGTTATAATATGTTTTATTTGCTAGGTAGATGACACATGTGACCCAATGATTAAAGGGCTAATTAAAATTATCACATTTATTTTTTTTACATTAAATAACTTGCTTGAGTTTCTCTTCTGTAAAGGGCAACTTTTCATGGTTGTCTCAATGTATTTTCTTTCATGATCACATTAGGTACATCACAACTATCAACACATGTATCTCAGGATTGCTTACTTAGTCTTTATGATGGATGACATTGCTCAAATTAAATTTCCAGTGCCAACCCCTGAAATCGTGACCTTCTGTTTCCTATTTGTAGTAGCTCGCCCTTTTATGCCTCTCCTTGACCGTCCCTTGACTAAATCTTGGCATTCCCGCTCTGCATATAAAAATGTGTTCATTTGCATATTCCGCTACCACACCCCACCTCCCCACTCAACCCCTTGCATGCTCACTACTGCAAGTGTTGTGGTAGAAACAGCACGTTTTCCACAAATGTGTTTTATGTTGTTCATTTGCCATGATGGGTATGCGTATGTAAAAAAATGCCTCTGGCCTTGTTGTGTAAAGCGCATTAACCCCCACATGCATCATCCCGGCCGTTTGCGAATTCCAAATTGCGAAAAATATCGAATCGCAATTTGGAATTCGCAAAACGGGATGCATGAATTTTTTCTAATAATATTAGCGATTCGGTAAAATTCGCATTTTTTACCGATTCGCTAATATTATGCGAATTCTAATTTGCTAATTCGCATTTCCCATTGATTCCTATGGGCCAAAAGGCCCATAGGAATCAATGGGAATTGCGAATTTGCAAATTAGGATTCGCATAATGTTGATGCATTCCATGGGTGCAGGGGGGGTCCAAAGGACCCCCCCCTGCACCCCTGAAATGTATTTTTAAGTGGATGTTTCACACACACATGTCCTAAGGACATGTGTGTCTGTAACATGCAAGTTAAAAAAAATCATTTTTTTGTTTTTTTTTAAATTTTCGCAAATTAACACGAGGGTCAACCTTGTGTTAATTTGCACTTCCAATTTTCAAATTCGCAATTTTTTAAAAAATGATGCATTGCATTTAAGGAATCGCACAAATGCGATTCCTTAAATGCATTCGCATTTTTTAGAAATGCTAAAAAATGCGAATTGTGCACAAAAGTTTGATGCATCCCAAAAAAAGATTTTGCATTCGCAAACGGCCGATTTTTCCGAATCGCACCGTTTGCGAATGCAAAAAACGTTGATGCATGTGGGGGCAAGTCCGTAAATTGCTCTTTGTTCAGGCATTTGCAAACCACGTGCATCTTATTTTTCGTATTTGAACAATATGGCTTAAACACGTTGTGCTCGGGAAAATTATATCTACATTTTTCTACTTCAGATTGTTAAGTCATTGCTTTCATGAATAACATTTTAAAGATATGTAGAATTGTTTCCTTGCAATGCCTGTTAAAAAAAATGTATAGTGTTTCATTTCAATACTCAAAAACGTGAGAAAAACAATTTGTGAATTAGATACCAGAAGAGTTTTTGTGTGAAATAAAAAAAAACTGGTGTGTTATTAAAGTTATAAAATTGTTGCGCAGCGAATTTTACAACAGTAAATTAAGCGCAGAGGTTTTTCTATTAGAAATCGGTAAAAAAGGTATTGATAAATTATGGATATATGGTTGACAGTGACGTGGCTCTTCAACTTAGATTAATCATGCCCCGATTTCCTTCCTTTCGTTTGAATATTCCCAATAGTTCTCAATCAAGCAAAACCCACCGTAAAAAAAATTGCCCAAGACAATAAGCCTTCCTTTAATTGTGGTAATGTCCACAAACACAGGCCTGCACAAATGTGGCCTGCATGCATTACTACAAAGAGGTCAGACCTTTTTTCTTCATCAATGCTTGTTTGTATTACCTACAAAACAATACAGTCAGGTTTGCTACCTAGTAAAACGTCAGTACTACATGATAGTTAATTCTGCTTGTAGCAATTTAATTTGGTCCTACAAGCAATTTAATTTGGTCCTACATGCTTCAAGTTAATTTAGATGCCTCTTTTTAGCGCTTCATGCCTTTCTCCCATGCTTGCCTCGATTCAGTTTGACTGCTGCAGTTTATGATTTAGCTTTTTCTTTTCAGTAATTAAAACACACACAGTGGCCCACATACAGCCAGTAGGCCGGTGGTACAAAGACAAAGGAAAAAGAACAGACGGTAGTGTAATATTGTGAGCAGTCTAGTAGTTGGGTGTGGGTGGAGTTATGGGGCTGGAGGAAGAGGAGGAGTCCGGGCAGGAAAGGGACAGTTAAAGTAGGGACAGGGACGTGGGTAGAAGCATAGAATAAAGCTCCTTGAAAGATAAACATTTGTCTGTCATCATTCAAGTCACGACACGACAGCTGGCGACGAGGGTGGGATTGGTGTGTCTACCACCCACTGAACCCTGCAGGAGCGTCCTGTCCCGAGCAGTATCAGGAAAAGAGAAGTGCTGCTGTGAAGAGTGAGGCTGCCGCCTGAATCAAGGAGCCAGCAGCAGGTTACCCCATTCCCCAGTCAGGCGACTGTGTGGAGCCCAAGAGGAGCCGAAACAACAAGCGCCGGGGCGCTTGAGAAGAGAAGCGCTCGATCGCGCCAAAAACGCGGCTCACGCCTGATGCGTGCAAGTCGGCACGTGCTGAAAGAGCAGAGGTCGGGAGCCCACTCCGACTCTGCCTGCCACCTCAAGTTGCAAAGAATTGCCCCCTGCTAGTGGGCACTGCCCCAAGAAGGCCTGCCGACCAGTGCCATCGAGCGTTGCACGAAACGGAGCTCGAGTGGCACCCGACATCGGGATCTCACCCCCGATGCGTGAGATTCGGCAAGTTGTCGCCGAGTGAGCGCGGGACCCGACAAAGCAAGGAGGGAGCCCACCCCAACCTTACCTGAACGTGGTAGCTGTAGCACAGGTGTGGAGATCGGGAGAGTGCTGCCCCTGAGACCAGCTGCCGGTGAGTCCTGCTCGAATTGATCCGGGTGAATGGACTGTGAGGAAGTCTCGTGTGAACCGAGACTTCAATGACGGCGGCCATTTTGAAGTCAGGCAGCACTAGAAACTGCAAACAAACATTGGCAAATGTTAAACAAGCATTGGCGAAGACCAAAACAAGCATTGGCGAAGACCAAACAAGCATTGGCAAAGACCAAAACAAGCATTGGCAAAAGCAAGAAGCAAGCAAACAAGCATTAGTAAGGGAAATAAAACAAGCATTGGTAACGGAAATACGACAAGCATTGGTACCTGAAATAAAACAAGCATTGATACCTGCATGTGAACAATAAGGAACCAGCCTTGGCAAGTTAGAGGAACAAGCATTGGCAAATCTAAATGAACAGATATTAGCAAACGTGAAGTAGCAAACATTGATACACGCAAGCGAACAAGCCGTGGCAAACGTAATGAAAGAATACGCATCAGCCAAATGAAATAAGCACCAGCAAATGCCAGAGACAAGCAAAGTAAACGGTGAACACAAACACGCACTAATACAAGTGACAAGAAAGGGAATGAACAAAAGTAACTGTCAGCAACGAGCACTGGCACATACACGATTCACAGCGTGCCAAGCACAAGCCAGTGCCGGAAACAAGCGAAGACTGCACTGAATATAAATAAGCACGGATGACCACAAGCTCCGAAGTCAGCGAGCACAAGCCAATGCAGATCCCAAATGTAACGAGCACGAGCAAAGACAAGCGCCAAAGTAAACGTTCAGCACCACGTGAAGACAAACAATTAAAAGTAACGGGAGCTAAGAAAATAAATGATTCAGAAGCACGAGTGGAGGAATGTCAAGGAAGCCCTCTCCCATCAACGAAGTGATTGGATAACCTACACTAATCCAGAAAAGGGACATGAGTGAACAGGATGTCAAATGTGCCAGGCACCATCGCGGAAGAGCCACCAACCACCTGCAGCTACCATACGAGTCACGCATAGTGTAGCTGAGTGGTGGCCATTCGGAACTCAAGAAATCCAAGTTTCATTTACTGGCGCCTATCGAGACGGTTGCGAAGCTTACCAACCTCAAAGGAAACAACCAGACCAAGGATCTCGGCTGAAAAGAGTCAGCGAAGAAGACAGGAGCAAAGTGAACAGTCCTGTGACCGGAGCAGATCAGAATTTTCCTCCCTCATGGCGGTGGGAAAAGCAACACAACGGTCTAATCCCTGCATTGAAGTGCCGCCCCCAGTGACACAGACTGACACTCGGAGTTTGGGTCTCGAATGGAACCAGTGGCTGGAATCACTGGACAATTTTCTTGAAGCAATTGGGGAGCGAAGAGATAGAAAATGTCTGATACTACTCCTCCAGCTGGTAGGTCATGAGGGCCGACGTTTGATTGGAACATTTCCTGAAAAGGACTCAGAGACCTACGAAAGACTCCAAGAGAAGCTACGTGCCAATTTCCACGCACAGGCAGACGTGGATTATGATCGCATCGCCTTCAACACAGCACGGCAGGAACGAGGAGAATCATTGCCAAAATTCATCACCCGGTTGCAAAGTTTGGTACCATGCTGCCATTTCAATACGTTTACAAATGAGGAAGCAGTTTGGCTTAGGATAATCGAAGGCTGCTCAAATTCTGGCACAAAGTGCAAGATCCTTCGAGGGCGGTGGTCGCTAAAGGAAATCATCAGAAAGGCCGAAGTTGGAGTGCGGGTCAAAGCAAGAGACATATCAAAAGAATTGCACCCGAATGCAAGACACAAAGATACCAAGAAAGAGACATCCCTCATGTCTGGGAACAAAACCCAAGAAACAAACAAAACCAGAAAGAGGGAGGGTGAAGGCAGACCAGAGATAAGACAGCGGGAAAGACAAAGGGACATAGAGTACTCCGAGTCAACAATATAAAAGACTAGGACAATCCAGGATTGTGACAGTCTCACTGACACAACCTCAAGGAGTCATTCAAAGCATGGCACTAACTATTCTGAAGAGGATGAAGCGTCAAGTGGGACAGATCGCACCCATGGACAAGATGGCAGTCTGCCCACCAAGCGGGCAAGAAAAACAAACTACAGAAGATGGGAACAATCATGTCAACACCGGAAATCGGCACACGAGCACCCCCGAGCATCCCGCTATTGGCCAAATTCTGTAGATGCGTCCGAGGAAGCATCAAGCAGTAGAACACATCACACCCATAGCACAGATGTCAGTGCACAAAGCAAGCGAGAAGAAGAGGCCAACCGCATAAAATGGACTGATTCACTTAGACATCGGAAAAGGGAAGACAAACGCATCCATGACATCCGAGATAACGAGGAAATTGAAGGGAGGTCAATACCATCATGTGAGAGAGGCAAATATGAATTACCCTGGGATCAAACACAAGACATAAACATGTGGTTATCAAACAACCTCTCCAGTGAGATGACACTGAAGCCAATTCGAGAAAGGTCTCCAGAGAAATATCTCAAAGAAACTTCCGACTCTAGGAGCAGCCCGTCACGGGGTACCTATTTCAGAAACTTACCATTCAGGACACACTCAAAGGAACGTTCTCAAAGGAAAGTAACAAAAGACTCTTCCGACTCAGACAGCATGTCTGCTCGATCCCTCGAGTCGACCGAGTCATGGTCCCGACAATGGCCATGGCGTCAACCACCCGAACACACCATAGAACTAAGGGACATTCTTCCCATCAAGAGCGACATGTCTCACACCAGTGTCTCTGAATACTCAATCACTTCACAAGACAACCTGTCATGTCAGTCACAGGTATATCAAGACTTAAATAATGCACCGTCACCCCTGATGGGGTCAGCGAGGCTGACTCACAGGGCCTACAAAAGGAAAACAGATATAATGGACATTATTCACCAGATGGAAAAGGACCAGACTGTCAATCTGCAAGGGAAGCCAGACGCGTCATTAGAGACAGGTCATCATCGGATGAGGGAGAAACATACACATACCCAGACGGAACCAGGGTTCACCAGTATCAAACGTGAACGGGAGTGGATGAGACAACCAGGGACAGCAAATAAGTCCCCAAGCCACACCAAGACGATCTTTTCAGATAGTACTTTACCGTCTGGCATTCAGGACTCTGAACAGGAGGACAGTGTTGCCTTCAACCGGACAAAACAAAAAGAAGTAAAAGTACATGCAGGTCCTTGGAAGAGAACCAGAACAACATCCCCTCAGAAAAGAAATTGAGCGTCAATCGAACAAGAGTCGCAAAGGAAGACAGACTACCGATATCAAGCTGAGCCCTTCACAGTCCCCTCAGACACTGAAGGTGAGTGGATCACGCCGAAGCTGATTGAAAACCACCACGAATCTGAGCACACGCAGATCACACGAGACGGTGTGCAATTGCAAAGATGCACTTTTGTACTAACGGATGCTCTTGTCAAGGCGACAGAAAGCCACACAACGGAAATGGAGATGCGTCTCCATAGTTCAAATGAACGGCCCGTGGACCCGTGTGGCTGATCGAGGAACTATGAATATGTTGGACGCCAAATAAACTTGACACTCAGATCAAAGCTGCGTCTGAAGGTGAAGGCATGAGTCTCCGACCTCAAAGGAACCTTCAGAGGCCCCAGAGACTCATTGAAGAACTCTAATCAAGTCAGTTTCGTTCTTTTGTTAACAAAGGGGGAGATGTAATATTGTGAGCAGTCTAGTAGTTGGGTGTGGGTGTGGGTGGAGTTATGGGGCTGGAGGAAGAGGAGGAGTCCGGGCAGGAAAGGGACAGTTAGAGTAGGGACAGGGACGTGGGTAGAAGCATAGAATAAAGCTCCTTGAAAGATAAACATTTGTCTGTCATCATTCAAGTCACGACACGACAGGTAGTATCAACAACCCGCTCTCCAAATACCCCTACCACACCGAACCACCCTCAAACCCTCAAGATAGCTATATTTCGAACTTAATGCCGGCTACTGATTTAATATTATCTTAGTTTAAATAAACGACAACTCTGCTAGCCTCTCAACGAAGACCTTTCTATCTTACAAGCTCGGTACCAGACCAGCACACCATACTCTGTTTTCAAAAAGTCTGACAAGATGTTGCTTTTCTCTTGCCCCATTATTTATTTATTTATCTTGCCTTTCTAAAAACTTTCATGAGGAAGAGTCCTCTTGAGAGCTTGAGACAGGTGGGAAGCGGGGGAGGGCAAGGGAAAATTAATAGCGAATGACCAAGAGATCCAGGAAAGGCATAAGGTGCAAGCAGAGTGTGGGAGGGGACCACACCAATGCCACTGATAGTTGAGAGAAACCTACAAATCCTCCTAGACCCAAATTATGGGGCCATCCTCTACAGAGTTAGGCAAAGAAATGGCACAAGCCAATCAGATTTTGTGTTTGAGAAAACTCAGTTCTTGGGCCGTATTTATAACACTACAAGACACTATTATAACATTTGAATACCATCACAAAATGTACATACTTTCACGTAAAATAAAAACAAGTTGGAGGAAAACTTCAATAAATTGGAATCGCTAGTCCACATTGTTGAAATCATGTTTGGTCACCATGCTGGCCCTTAGAGCAGAGGCAAATTGATTAGGGAGCCCAAGGGCTAGCCACTGGGTCCCCCAGATATCATCTTTACAAGGTCGACTCCCCTGCTCCATCAGAAGGGGCGGAGCCAAAGGCCAGCTGGTCAGCTGAGCCCCTTTAACCAACCATGCCAGAGTAACTCAGGTAGGGACCCCCAGCATCCAATGGGAGATGGGCCTGGCCAACTGGGCCGGGCCTAGGTCCACTGGTGCAAGCTCCACCTCCCCACAATCACCAGGGCAGTTGCATAGAGTACCCAGAGAACCAAGTACAATCGACATAGTGCACATTCTTGGCCTTGCCTTACAGACCGTAGTACTTCTGCCCCAACCTGATCACAGGTTTAAAGCCATATGTATCCAAAAATCACCTGCCTTCTTGTTCCGGATGCCAAGTTGTTTACCAGCTTTGTGGCCAAACCTGCCTCTATCTCCGCTATAAATATGACAACTCATGAGGATACACACTAAGGAAACCAAGGTAGAGAAAATGAACCACAAGCAATTCTATGCCTGAATCCCAAAATTGTTGAACTTGGGTGAATAAAAGGAGAATGTGTGCAGGGCAGAAGGTTGTGTTGATAGTCGGGAAGGGCACAGCTGATCCATGAAGCAATGTGGGTGCCTCAAAAAACCCATGGATTAAATGCCCCTGCCCAGTTGACCCCGCTGACCCTTGAATGCCAATAGGTGCCAAGTGTGCTTTCTAGGACAGTCTGGGAAAGTGCGTAAAATACAAAAAATACCACCTACCGGTAAATGTCGTTGGTTCGCCCCTTTCCTGGGCCAGTTGTTGGCCCCACTTGTGGTCAGAGCCCACCATTATTTTGTTGTCCCTTTATTCACAGGTAGGGGACTGCATCAAAGCCAGCAATAGTTGAGAGAAACCAAGACATCCTCCCAGGCCCGAATTAGGGGGCCTCTCTCTACAGAGATATAGCCCAAGACAATCAGACTTTGCATTTGAGAAAAAACTGTTCTCAGGCTGTATTTATTACACCACAAGATAGTATTAAAACATTTGAATATGATTATGATCACACAATGTACATACTTTTACATAAAATGGAAATAAGATGAAGGAAAACTTCTATACTTTGAAATCGCCTGTCCACATTGTTGAAATCATGTTTGGCCACCAAGCTAGCCCTTAGATCACTGGCGAATTGACTAGGGATTCCGAGTGTTAGCCAAAGAGTCCTACACATATAACTTTTACAAGGCAAAGGTCCCTGCTCCCTCGGAAGGAGGGGAGCCTAAGGCCAGCAAGTCAGCTGAGCCACTTCAACATCTTTGCAAGAGTAACCTACATAGGGTCCCTGCACCCAATGGGAGATGGGCCACTGGGAAACTGGGTCGGTTCTTGGTACCCTCTAGCAAGCTCCACCTCCCCACAATCCCAAGGGCAGTTGTAGAGAGTACCCGGAAAGCCAAAGACAGTTGTTGTAGCGCACGTCCCTGGCTCTACCTTACAAACTGTAGTGCTTCTGTCCCAAACTGCTCACAGGTTTAAAGCCAAATGTGACCAGAATTCGATTGTTTTCTTGTTCCAGATCCCAAGGTGTCTACCAGCTTTGTGGCCAAACCTGCTTCCATCTCTGTCACATGCCTGGTTTGGTAACTGACTGACCAGGAATAATATGTGACTATGCATTCTCTGACCGAGGAAACCTCGCCAGCCAGGAGATCTCTTCCAACAGTTTATCAAAATCCTCTTCTCCCTAGGACTGTCAAATCACTACCCCATATGTGGAGAATTATAAGTGCAGGTGCCCTCAACTTCTTAAACCGCCTTCCTCGAGACGAATGGATCCCTCGACCCCTCACAGTCTGGCTTCCGAGCCAACCACAGCACCGAGACCGCCCTCATCGCCGCCACCGACGACATCCGAGCCCTGATGGACAACGGAGACACAGCAGCCCTCATCCTCCTAGACCTCTCCGCGGCATTCGACACTGTCTGCCACCGCACCCTAGTGCAGCGCCTCAGCAACGTCGGAATCCAGGAGAAGGCACTGGAATGGATCATCTCCTTCCTCGACGGAAGAACACAGAGAGTCCGCCTACCACCGTACAAGTCAGAGGCCACCGAAGTCATCTGCGGCGTCCCTCAAGGATCCTCGCTGAGCCCCACCCTCTTCAACGTCTACATGAGCCCCCTCGCGGCCATCGCACACCAACACAACCTCAACATAATCTCCTACGCCGACGACACCTAGCTGATCCTCTCCCTGACCAACGACCCCGCCGCCGCCAGAGCCAACCTTCATGAAGGAATGAAAGAGGTAGCCGAGTGGATGTCGACCAGCCGCCTGAAGCTGAACTCGGACAAGACGGAAGTCCTCATCCTGGGCTCCTCGCCCTCCGCCTGGGGCGACTCCTGGTGGCCCCCCGCCCTGGGCACCGCACCCAAACCAACGGACCACGCACGCAACCTGGGCTTCATCCTGGACTCCTCCCTCTCCATGACCAGACAAGTCAACGCCGTCTCCTCGTCATGCTTCAACATCCTACGCATGCTACGGAAGATCTTCTGGTGGATCCCCACCGAGACCAGGAGGACCGTCACCCAGGCCCTCGTCACCAGCCGACTGGACTACGGCAGCGCCCTCTACGCCGGTACCACCGCCAAGCTCCAGAAGAGATTCCAGCGGATCCAGAACGCCTCGGCCAGACTCATCCTCGACATCCCACGAACCAGCCACATCTCCGGACATCTGAGAGACCTGCGTTGGCTCCCCGTCAACAAAAGAATCACCTTCCGCCTCCTCACCCACGCACACAAGGCCCTACACGACCAAGGCCCGAGCTACCTCAACAACCGAGTCAACTTCTACGCTCCCAAACGCCACCTCCGATCAGCCAACCACGCCCTCGCCGCCGTCCCCCGCATCCGAAGAGCGACAACAGGAGGAAGGTCCTTCTCCTACCTGGCCGCCAAGACCTGGAACTCCCTCCCGACCGACCTGCGCCTGACCCAAGACCACCTCTCCTTCAGGAAGAAGCTGAAGACCTGGCTGTTCGAGCAGTAACGGCACCCCCCCCCCCCCCCCCCCCCCAGCGCCTTGAGACCCTACGGGTAAGTAGTGCGCTCTATAAATGTCTTTGATTGATTGATTGATTAAACCAGCTGACGCAGTCTATCCGACTGGAGACCCCCTTTGCCGACCCAAAGAAAACAATATCCTACATTAGCTGCTTTTCTACTAAATCGACTCTATTCGAAGACTGCTCCTGCTCACGAACAAAATAATCCACACTCTGAATATAGCCAGGGAGGTGCCTTTCCTCTGGGACAAATTGTCTCATTAAATTGAAGATAACTCTCTCTGATTCATCGAATTGTGGATGTTCTGTTGAGGTATTTTTGTGTCTTAATTCCAGGGTCCCAAGCACCCTCAAATTCGTGGTAGCCTCAGGATAGTTGAAAGTTAGGAGCACCTCCTCTCTGTTTTAGAGATTTCCCTCTTTTTAACCCTGTCTGCATGTCCCTAGCTTAGTGGATTGTTGAGTGTGGGTCTTTCTGGTGGATTATGCCGACATCCTGACCTGCAGTAGTGCTTGTTTTCCTGAACGAATCTGAGTGTAAGTATGAATAGGGCAGAATAATTCTTGTGACGAGCAGTGTTCTGGTGTGTTACTAAATAGTAGAGACTTGTGTTTTGTGATGGATTGTTATGCTGTACGTGAGGCTTTTTGCTATGTGTATGTTGATTTTACATAAAATTGATGGTCTGATTACTGTGAATTTGTTGTATTATTCTTACTTGTGATTTGAATCGACAAAGGTTTGGGTTTTTATTATTGGTTGGTTTAGTTATCAGGTAATTGAAAAGAAAGGATTGGAGGGATTTGAATAAATACACAGAAAAGTGGAAGAAGAGAGTTCCTACTGAAATGAAAGCTGCAGAGGTAGATAAAAAAGTCACAGGCTCTGTTTGTGATTCTAAGTTAGAGGCAGTTTCAAAATTTCCTCTGAGAAAAGTAAATGAAGGGTACTATGGGCATGTGTCTTGGACAAGAGGTAATCTTTCTGCTTTTTAAACAAATTTCCCAAAACTGCAAAAGGAACCAGAGAAATAGTAGTGAGAAATTCATTGATTGACAACAATTTTGAAAATGCTTTTGACTGATTTGATTGTGTTGTTTGAGATTGCTGCTCTTAGTGACTTCGCTGACTGGCGAACCAACATGGGCTGCCATATTAATGCCTGATCTGAAGAGGTTTCTGACAAATCCAGAGCAGTGATGAGACATTTGTAAAAGAAGGTGCCAGAGAAAGAAATAAACTAGTCATAGGTTTTAAGATTCACAAAAGAGCCAAATGAGTTAGTGCATGTATTATATGAGTGGCTCATACAGATTTTAAAGAAGCCAAGAGGAGTTGAAGATATTGCAGAACATTGTGTTAGTAGCTTAGTTATTGCTTTTGTTATGTGAATATCCTGAGAAAAATGGCATTAGTAGCTTTGTATCTGCTTTCGTTATGGGTTTGCATCCTCAACTCAGTTCACAGAATATGATTTGTAGGCAAATGAAGGGTATTGATGAACTCCTGAAATATGTCTAATACAGTAGTTCCTGGATTGATGCAAATCAGAAAAAGATCAAGGAAAAGTTGATGGTTGCCTAGAAGAAGCAGTTTCAGGGAAATGAATGGAATCAAATTTGAGTTTTGGGTCATTTGAGAATCTTACAATTATTGTGATATCTTCAAGGCAAGGTATAAGATTGGACAATGAAATGGTGCAGATGCAAGTTCATGGAAGAGGGGCTGTGAATAGTTCTGGAATGAATGCAAATATTGATATGCTTAAGAAGAGCACGTTTTGTCATTCCTGTGGTAAAATCAGAAACTGGCAGCAGAAATGTAGACAGAATCCAGTTTAAAACCAAAATGTGAATCAGGTGCAGAGACAGTCAGTATCCCCAGGCCAACCGGCTGCTGTGCAGAATGTGGCAAATCAAGGGCTGTTCCGAATGAATATACCCTTAGGTCCAGTGTTGCAGTAAAACATGAGAAATGGAATGCCTTACAGGCCAGGCTTCCAGCAGTATGCATTGATTCTGAATAATTATTACCCTCAGGTTTCCCAGGGACTAATTCCCAAAGATGACACCTGAAAGGGCAAAAGTATTTTTTACTAAGAGCAGCCCTGGAAGTAGACCAAAGTGGCATTTATGTAGATGGTGAGGTGAATCGCCACCCTATGTCTTTCTTGATAGACACAGGCACTGCCCACTCAACAGTTTGTATTGTGGAGGTTCCAAACTATTCCCCTCTCGGGAAGAGAAGTCCAAACTCTAGGTATTAGCAAGAAACAGATTATTAACCTGATTACAGCAGATGTCCCTATAAAATAGGATCAATGGAGAATAATCATCAGATTATTTTATTTTATTTGAGTCCTGTGAATTTGTTGGCCAGAGACTTGCTTTGTAAGATGTACTGTGTCATTTATTGTACACAGGATGGTGTTGCAATCGAAAGTCAAGATGAAGACTCAGGGCCTGATTTGGATCTTGGCAGACGGGTTGTTGTGGAGTTGCCCATCCGCCGAGATCTAAATCAGGCCCTCAGTGTTTTAAATTAAATCACATGATTCAGGAGTTCAGTTATTTCATGTCCTTACTAAAGATGACCTATCTCTGGATTTAAGATATAAATGTCAAGAAAGAGGTATGGAATTTTACCGGTAAAGAGATGGGATTAATAAAAAGTGCAAAGCGTGACAAGATAAACATGAAACCAAATGCTGTTATTCTGTAGAATTAAACAGTGAAAACTTTCTAAAGAAGCAGAAAAAGGAAGAAGGCTCATCATTGAGGAAATGATTGAACAAGTAATTTTGTGAGAAGTGCTTGGTAGTCCTTGCAATTCTCCTGTGATGGACATTATAAAACTGAGTTGCATAGTGCAGGAACTAAGAAAAAGAAATAAAATAGTGATTCCATGCTGTCCGATAGTACCAAATCCCCTAGAAAGTTTTTTACAGATTCCAACAGATTTTTTTATTTTATTTATTTATGCAATTTATTAAGCGCACAAACACCCTTGGGTGTCTCGGAGCTGTGGATGGAAGCAGACACAAGGTAGATGCATGCAATTCTACATCTAGAGAGAAGAAAAAGTTGAATTTCTGATGTGGGTTTTCATTTCCCCATGAATGTAAATGTCCGGCCGTGGGAAAAACATGCAAAGGCTGCAGGAAAGAAAACCACTTTGTATGGGGATGCAAAGCAAAAGAGAAACCACACGTGTCACAGTGAGAAGAGAAAATGGGAGCCAAAAGGTTCCAGAAAGCAGCATGAAATATGACCAGTAGGAACCAGACGAAGTCGGTCATCCTACAAAGGCTCTTCAAGGTCATAATGAAGCGCCAGGGAAGAAGATGGATTTGCAATGATAACATCAACCAAGGAATGACAGGCACATATAGGTTTGGCTGCTTGCAAGTAAGAACAAAAGACAAAGGCAGCTTACCAGACGAAACAACTGAATTCATTTGGACACTGCTCCAAGATTCCAATAAACGTCAATGGTTGTCCGACAACCTTTATAGTAGACAGTGGTGTGTTGATTAACATCATGCCAGTTGAGACGTTCAATAGCTTGTCTCCTTGCCATGCCTCAACCATTCAAGCACAAAGGTATACACGTGGACTGCTTCTAAACCATTGGAGAGTCAAGGGTCATTCACTGCAACAATGTGACAAAGTAGTATCAGTGCAAGCGCAAATCCACTCTCTTCAAGGAACTTGATCCAGTTATTAAACACACCCTAAGTGGGAAGGGTATGCCCAGACGTGGGTCCCGTGCTCACTATGCCACTGGAGTCAGGCTACCCTGGCTGATGAGGGTTGAAAGCCCGAAACCGATCCTAGGATGCTTGATTCCTTTCCAGGGCACTTCGGTCTGGATTGTTCCCATGAGGCACAGGATCAAGACTGATTTGCATGTGGCAATGTCTGAACTGGGGTGGCATGGTGAGCAAAATAACGATAGATTAAGCCCAGATCTGTGACTGGGGGGAAATGTTTGACAATGTTCAACATTCCGCCCATCATCTTTTTGTGTTGCATTTTCACCCTAAGTGGTAAGAGTATGCCCAGACGTGGGTCCTGTGCTCACTACGCCACTGGAGTCAAGCTATCCTGGCTGATGAGGGCTGAAACCCCGAAACCGGTCCTAGGATGCTTGATTCACGTCCAGGGAAGACATGGCCTGGCAGTTCAGTCTGGACTGTTTCCATGAAGCACAGGGTCAAGACTGATTTGCATATGGCTATGTCTGAATTGGGATGGCGTGGTGAGCAAAATAACGATGGATTAAACCCAGATCTGTGACTGACGGTGAATGTTTGACAATGTTCAACCTTACGTCCACCATCTTTTTGTGTTGCATTAAACACACTCTAACACCTCCCAGCAAGTTATGTAATGCATCTGTTGAATCCGCCCAGAACCGACAGGGTCCTAGCACACAGTCTCACATCACTACAGTATTATGATTTAATAAATGAAAATAGCATTTCAAGGGCTAACTGGACCCTGTTGCATCAATGTCCCCAGCCCCATGTTTGGAAGTAAAAAAGAACTAACACTGGGGGGTCACTTTGCCCCCTGGCTCGCTGTGCCACAGCAGCTGCTGCACCAGTGATATCTATGCACCTAATAAGTGACTAGCATGTATTTTATGATTTTGATGATTTGCACCTCTGATCATTCCAGAACAAGAGCATAACAATGTTAATATTTTACCATACCAAACCGCCTTGTTCTATAACCTGAAATGCAGTATTTTGAGAGGTGTACAATTTTCACTGTAATTCACACAAAAGACGTATGCAGTACATTTCTTATGAGTGGCCTAAATACATGTAATACTTTTCGAAATATGCATTTTCAACACTAATCCCCACTCTTGCAGACAGTGCAGATCTAAAATAACGCTATTTTTGAAATTACATTTCACGTTTTTCTGAGATGTATTGCTCCTCTGAAAAACATAATCTTAAACTCCTAGCAGTATCCATAGCAACAAGCTTGCTAACTCTTGGCATACTATTACTAAGCTATAACCTAACAGCTGTAGGGTCTTATGTTTTTTATCTTCAGTATTTGTGCAATTTGTTACTGTGCTTTCATTTGAACTCGAACGTAGATGTTCTCCTCTTTGTCTATAAAGTTTGATGTCTGCAGCTACATAAAGTATACTGTTCAATCACCCTAAAAGAGGACCGTCCACTGTAGAAAAAAACAGTTGATTTTACTCAAACCTGCATCGCTAACAATATGCACTACAGTACCTCCTTTGTCTAATGATGGATGTTGAGGAATGGGAGATTTTCTGACATCAGTTGCTGCAAGTCGCATTTAAGTGCAATAACCTTGCTTGCCATTTTTTTCTTAGTTCTATTCACGGGCCCTATCAATGGAATAGAAGCAGCAGCAAGCGACTGCTCTACTTGACCTATGGCAGCTGCATAAAATAGATATTCAGTGCTAATAAGAAGGTCACATCTTTTCCTTCTTCAGTTAGCACCACCACAGGCATACAGTACTTTACATGATCTTCATTTAGTTCATTTTTTTATATAGTCGTTTTATATATAACGTGGCCCAAGGTCATTAAAGCGTTTTTTTTTAAACCAAATTATATTACCCAATGTATTGTTGGGGGCGCACAAGGAGATGAAGCTACTAGCTCCGAATGGTATAATCTTGGAGTGAGCCGAAACTCAAACCTGGTTCCCCAGTACCAGTGTTCATAACTATAGGCACCACATGTCTTTCAATTGAGTCATGTGGTGCATGCACTAACCCACAACATCATATGGTGGTGCTGTACTCTGAGTCGGCCGTTCATGCTGTAGTGAGGCATTCTGTCTGGCTCCCTTGGAACTAAAAGGCTCCCACTGCCTACATACGTCTCTCTGACTGCAGTTTGCAGCTCAGAAGACACAAATCTTGTTTTCATTCCTGCTTGTAAGAAATTCGGTAACTGGTTGAGGGGGGTGACACTGTACTCAAACAGGACCCTCAATCCTTCTCAGAGTGAAGTCACATGCAAACCCTGTGCTTAACCCTCTGGTAACTTGGCACAAAAGCAGTCAAGCTTAACTTAGAGGCAATGTATAATGTATTTATGCAGCACTTACAACAGTAATAAAGTGAAACACAACACAAGAAAATCCTACCCCAGTTTAATAAATAGAGCAACTCGTCATAAATAATTTAAGTCCAAAGAACAAACATCAAGCCAATAGAACAGGAGATATGCAATTTTAAAAGATTCAGTGAAAATAGTGCCAAAAAGCACAAAGAGCCTGCTGTGGCTATTTGGTTGCACCGGACCAGGATAAACTCAGAAGTTGAGGCCCACTGTGATGGAGTTTGTGCCAACTACAGGGACCCACTTAGGCTTGTTGAACAAGAGTACATTAAATCCTGGTTGTGGAGCATTGCGAGGTTCTGCATAGAGGATGTGTCCGCAGCCGTGGTGATGAGTCGGTTCCAAGGAGGGGCAAGGCTGTAATGCAATGTTCCGAGTCAATGTTGGAAGACAGGATTTGAGTATTTGCGGCCCAGTTCGGGGTATGAGTCGGTTGCAAAGAACACTGAGGCTGCGATTCATAAACCTGCATCGTCTTCGACAAGAGATTTGCAGTATGGAGTCCCGCATTGGGAAAACTTCACTCAGTTGGTGGTTCCTATGCAGGCTCTGAGATAGATGCGGAGTCCTTGCCTTGGGAGAACCTTCACAACTGAGGCAATGTGTCAGTTCTGATCAGGATTGGGCTGCACGACAGGGCATATGCATTGGCTCTGCTGGGTCCAGTGATGGGCTCGTGGAGCACATTCAGGCCCACTTCCAAGGTTACAGGACTGTGGTGGCACCACTTGACAGGAAAGGACTCACAAATGGCAGAGTGCAGGTACTGGTTTCAAGGTATCGGAGCCTTCTGTCCCTGAGACACCAGTCAGGAGGCTAGCCAACTAACTGATAAGTCTCTCTGGGGTCCTGGGTTCAACAGATGCAGATCCAGTCCCTCTCACCCAGCAAGAGGGCAGCAGGTCAGCACAGTAGGGCAGCAGTCCTTCAAAGCAGTAGTCCAGCAGGATGACAGTCCATTCAGCAGCACAGTATTTCTCTTTCCTGGCAGAGAGTTGGTGCCTCAGGTCCAATATGTATACCTGGGCCTTCCTTTAAAGTGGGAGAAGATTTTAGAGGTTTCCCTTTGAAGTCCACAGCCAGCTTGCCTTCCCTGCCCTATCTACAAACTAACTACAGGGGGCATACAGTCATTTGTGTGGAGGCAGGACGTAGCATAATCAAGTGTAAGTAGGACTGTGCCCAGCTCCTCCCTCTCATCCTGCAAGTAATTGCCCATCCAGGCATACCTAAGCTCTCACTGAGGGTGGCTGTCTAGGAGGAATACACAAAGCCCAGCTGTCAGCTACACCCAGTTGTGTGACCTAGGGACATGCTGCAGGCACTAAATTGCTATGTGAGAAAAATGCCAGCTTCCTCAAAGTGGATTTTTCAAAAATGTAACTTAAAATTTGACTTTTCCATAAGTGAGGATTTTTCATTACAGTTCTAAAGACACCAAACATAAACTGGTTACCTGTTACCCTTTGGAAATGGCATCATATTAAATGTAATAACGTAACTAAAATGTTAATCTATGGGAGAGGTAGGCCTTGCAGTAGTGAAAAACGAATTAACTGCCAGGACATATATGACTTCACATGTTATGTCCAACATTTTAAATACACTGCACCCTGCCCTCTGAGCTGTCTAAGGCTCACTCTAGGGGTGACTTATAGGTATTAAAAAGGAAGGTTTGTGCCTGGCAAAAGGCTTATTTTGCCAGGTCAAAATAGCAATTTAAAATTGCACTCACGGCCTGAAACGGCAGGCCTGAGACCTGCTTAATGGGCTGCTTAAGTCGTGGCACTATAGGTGCTGTAGACCCTCTGGTGGCATTTAATTTTCAGACATGAGGTACCACTTTACTAGGGTATTATAAGTAAATTAAATATGCCAATTGGAGCTAAGCCAAAGTTAATATGTTTTAAGAAGTAAGTAAATACACTTGAGCATTGGTTTGCAGTGGGAAAGTGCACAGAGCCCTAAGGCCAGCAAATGTGAGATCAGCAGAAATAGAGGAGGAAGGTAAAAGGTTTGTGGGAAGACTACCCTAAGGCTGACGGGTCTAACATGTGTCCCCCATAGCTGAAAGTTAGGAAAACTACCCAATCTCTTGGGAGTTCTCATTACCAAGTCAGAAGAACCTGGACAGGCCATCAGCATTGGAGTGGGCTTATCCAAGATGGTGTTCAACTGTAAAGTTCATTCCTTGTAAGGAGATGGACAATCTCAACAGTTTGGGATTTTCACCCCTATTTTTGCCTGAGTCATCTGAGGGTCCAATTGTCTGTCTGAACCCAGAAGTGAGTTCCAACCAGTTATGGTCTCAGCTTCTTTATTATCCAGATCATAGCAAAGGCCTCCTTTTCAATTGCACTCCACTTCTGTTCAAGGGGAAGTAACCTTCTGTTAAAGAAGGCTAGGGGCTGGTCAAGGCCCTCCTCATTTAACTGGCCTAAGATAGTACATATGCCATGCTCTGAAGTGTCTGTTTGCACAATAAACTCTTAAGAAAAGTCAGGAGCCTTGAGTACGGGAAACAGGCTTTACAACAAGGTTTTTACCTCGTTGCGCATTTACCACACATTTTTTAGCACGCATATTTTTACAATGAATAAGCATTTTCAACACATGCCGATACCACGCATATAAGGTAAGTTGGGGGAGTGGGGGGTTTTCCCCCACAAATACATTGTTTTTAAATATGAAAACAGTGTGTGGCATTGGCATGGTTTTAAACGCATGTTCGCGGTAAAAACATGCGTGCTAAAAACGCATGTCAATGGTATGCAAAGTAATTGCATGCATAGTACAGCCGTACAACCCTTGAGTACCAGTGCTGTACACATGGCTATCTTTAGGGTGTTAAAGGCTTTCTGGCAGACCTCTGTCCAGATCTAATTTCTGGGCTGATTCATTTATTTTGGCTCAATTAACCCCCTGGGCGCTCATGACTGCTCCACGCCGTCATGAGTCACGGTAGGCATGTGCTCATGATGGCGTGGAGCGGTCATGCCACTGCCACTCCGCCCACACGCCACTAATTCACCACCTGTATGACGGCACCACGTGTCATGAGCACACGCCGCCGTGACTCATGGCGGCGTGGAGCCGTCATGAGCACCAAAGCGCCACACCCACCCCCTTGCCCCTCCCGCGCCGCGGTTGAATTTGCAGCGCAGAGAAGGGGTTAAGGGGGCAAACAATGGTGCCATATGCCTTAACAAACATCCAACAGTATCCTGTTAGCTCCAGGAAGGTCCTCTCCTCAGTTTGTGTTTTAGGGTGTATCCAGGCCAGGTTACTTTCGATCTTGGTCTATAGGTGCTGCACCTTGCTCCTGCCCACCATGTAGCCCAGCTGTACCACAGAACCCTGCCCAATCTGGCACTTACTCCTGCAGGTGGTTCAGGAATTCCTCCATGCTGGAGCTGAAGCTGAAGACAGCTATGTCATCTAGGTTTCATCCAGGTAGCAGGCACAAAAGGCCTCCTTCCCAGCTAGGACCCTGTCGACCAACTTCTGAAAGGTGGCAGGGGCATTCTTTAAGCCGAAGGGCATCACTCTGAACTTGAAGTGGCTTTCTTGGGTTGAGAATGATGCTGACCTCTCATTTGCCCCCTCAGTCAGAGCAGCCTGGCAGTACCCTCTTGTGAAATCAAAGGTAGTAAGGAACTTGGCAGTGCCCAGCCTGTCTATCAGCAAGAGGGATGGGATGTGCATCACTTAGTGATGGAGATGAGTCCTCAGTAGTCGATATAGCACCTGAGTTCTGGAGGGGAGCCTGGAAGGGCGGCCTTGGGTACCAGTACCTTGGGCTGGACCGGGTACTCTTGGGTGCTCAATCACCCCTAAACTAGCATCTTGGAGTACTCATTCTCTTTTTTTAACAGTTTTATCTTGCATTTTATTTTCAAGAATGAAAAGAACATAATACACAGTACAATTCCACATAAAATAGTGTTTAGAATAGTAAATGGGAGACACAGTTCATGCACAAATATTTACAAGTAAGTGAAACAGTTGAAGTATAACCTTGCCAGATGAGTACATAGAAAAATCCCCATATCATTTCAAACAATCTTAATAAGACATAGTCATCCAGTTTGGAGCTTGGTTCCTATTAAGCTCCCATCTGGGTACGGGGAAAACATGATGGATGTGAATATTGGATGCCCGTAATGTTCTGGACATTGTCACATGTAGTCCTCCTGCCTCTTGATGATGCTTTATGTAGGTAGTGAAGGGGTGCCATATGACATCGAATTGGATACTCAATCACAAATACTGACAGTTAGTTTCTCCATAGCATAAGGACCAAACCTTCCCCATCACATGTTCAAGGAGTGGTGTAGCGGCTGTTTCCACATTTCAGCCATGCTGTTAATAAAAAGTGCGAAAACAGGATGTCCTGTGGGCTCATTGTGGGTAAAGTCTATCTGCCCCAGGGTCCCCTAAGAGGATCACAAGTGATTCTAGCGATGGTAAGACATTCATAATGGCCTGAATTGTATCCTGCATCTTAACCTAGAATGTGTGGATCAGTGGGCAAGACCACCAAGTGTGTAGAAATGTGCCTCGTTTGCCACATCCCTTCCAACACAAGTCAGGACCCCAGAACATCTTTGCAAGTCTTTTGGGTGTGAGGTAGCAGCAAGTGAATATTTTGTAAGTGTTCTTTTTGTAGCGAGCACATATCAAGTATTAGCCTCTCTCTACCATATGGCTCCCTATGTGTCGTCAGAAATCTCAATATCTAAATCCCTCTCCCATTGCAGTACATAAGTGTTGAACAATGGGGGTCTCTAGTTGGCAAGGGTTTGCACCTTTGTCCAAGTAGGAACCCTTCTTCCTAGTCAGGGTAAAGGGGATACACTTCTAAAATAACCCCTGCCCATCCTCTTGGTAGCTTGGCAGGAGCAGACAGGCTTATCTCAGAGGCATTTGTGAAGACATACATTAATACAGTAAAAACACTACAAATGGGCACCACACCAGTTTAGAAAAGTAAGCAATCTGTATCTAAACCAAAACAATACCAAGATAACAAAAATCCACAATACAGGAATCAAAATATGACTTTAAAAAAAAAAACTTGTTCTGTTCAAAGCAAATTGCAGATGCGACACTTTTTACACCATGTGCATTGGATGTGTTGCGCACACAAACAAACCTGTCACAAGAAAGTTGATGCATCTGTTCCCTACACCCAGGGAAGGTGATGCATCGATTTCTTACTTCAGGGTAGGTGATGCGTTGGTGCCTTACTGCCACGCAGGGGCGGTGATGTGTCGGTTCCTTACTGAAATGGAGGTGATGCATCGGATTCTTACTGTGCGGGGAGGTGATGTGTAGGTTTTTCACTGCTAACCCGGTGTTCTTGCCGCCGTGCCACCCAGATGCGATGCATGAGGATTGGTTCTCGATGCAGTTGAGGTGATGATACCGCGTTGTTCTCTCCAGCTGTGGTCCCACGATGCGTAGGTTATTGCAGCCGCACAGCAGGGTCTACATCGTAATCGGTGCGGTGATGTAGGACTTCAAAGATCGATGCACTCTATGCGGCATGCAGTGATTTCTAGAGCTGCAGGTGTGAGCAGCATCGATTTCTTTGGTGATGAATCGTAAACAGTTGTGGATGCATCGTGCTTCGGACTTCAGAACAGGAGGCTAGTTCTATTTCAATTTTTGAATTGGAAAGAGAGAGACCCCCAGTGCCGCTGATCAAGAGAGACCTAAAAATACAGTCTTGAAAAAGATGGAACAGAACTAAAACAAGCCATCGAAACGCGTCGACGCTACACAATTTGCACAATTGAGTAATCCTGCCTATCCTGTATATCGCAAGAATTAAATGTGCCCGGGATATGCGGTTGGAAATTAAGATACTCGATGTGCTAAGTCTTAATGACAAATCATATTGTCTTTCTGTTTGTCTCTCTTACGTGTTGTGTTTTTAATTGACCAACCATGTGGCACTGTTAGTTATGGTTTAAATTGGTATCTCATGTCGATAAACTTTGTTTTATTTAACACTGTGAAAATTCTTTTTATTAGTACAAATTGTGACTTGGTACAATTATTTTTATTGTGTGATTTTTCTATATTTTTAACAAAAGAATAACTTTGATACAAGTTTTTATATATATACATGTTTTTGTCATATTTCGTAAATGTAAATGTCCAAAATTAACATGTGGGCTTGATTAGCTAATCCTGCCAAGGGAAACTTCTATTTCACCATAGTTCTATTTCAAGCCTTTGGAGATCTTCCTCAAGCAGGGGACACAGCACCCAGCAAAGTCTGTGCCCTTTCCTTGACAGAAACAGCCAGTTCAGGCCAACCCCTGCCAGCAAACAGCAAAGGGGCAGTACTCCTTCTCAGTTTCTCCAGGTTTTCTCCTTGAGAGAGGTTCCTCTTGATTCTCAGAAGTGATGGGGTCTGGGCCCCTTTTTTTATAATACAAAATCCTTTGTTTCTGTGGCAGAGAAGCTCCTTGCCTAGCCAAAACCAGTTCTGTCCTCTCTCATGCAGCTTCCTGACAGGAGGTGGAGACAGCATTGCCCAAGGCGGACAAGACCCATTCTGGTGTGAAAGAAATCTCTCCCCCCCTACTCTGAATGCAGTCCACAAATATTAGTTGTTGATGTTTATACTCTCCTTTATATATGAATAGAAGCACTAAAATATTAAATTATATATTTTCCCAGGATTTTAACTATCAAACTCAACTCTTGGTTTCACCAATATACAGATAATAGATTGTCAATGGTAAGTCTAGCATCAATAATAGTACCAGCTTTATATAGTAGCCTAATGACTTGATAGAGACTCGTTTTTTGATTGTCTTGATAAATATATAGCTTTCTCTGGCAAAATAAGTGGTGTATGTTGTTATATATATAATAATTTTTAGAATCTTTGTTTAGGATGTGAAATTTATTTTTAATTTTTCTTCTTGCTATTCTGTGATCTTCCTTTAGTAAATCTGTAATTTTGCACTCCTATACTTGTACTGGTTAGATTGTTTACTCCGGTAGTATCAATAACTAGGATATAGTTAATAATCATGATGTATCTACTTGTTGATACTAGTACTAGTATGGGGAGTATATTGGAGCTTCTTAATTTGGGTCACCAGCTATATATGTCGGATATCACCTTTAGGGACATATGAATGTGATTCGCAATAGTTAAGTATTTTGTGATGCATATATTAGTAACTAAATGTATGTTTTACTTAATCTTTTAGCCCTGATGAAGTCCTATTGCTGTAAAGCTGGACGAAACACGTGTTGGCAAGGCAAATGAGAATGAATATTATATGTTGAAAATTGGTACTGAGTGACTGAAAGAATAACGAAGAAATAAAAGAAGATCTAAAGAAAACATCTGCTCTACATTTACTGATTCTGTATCAAAGTGTGTTTTTATGCCTATTTGATTTATATGTACATAGCTAGCTTTGCTCAGGCAGAGAATTTAGTGGCAGTCCACAACTATTCAGCCCAGCCCTGACTCAGCCTGGAAAGGCAAAACACACATAATCCCACAAAGTGGCTGTCTGAACAGAATGCACATCCCCAGCCCCTGTCACTCCAAAGACAGACAGTCAATACACAACCTAGCAGAGGCACACTGGATAGTTAGGCAAGAAAATACCTACTTCCTAAAAGTGGTATTTTCAAACCCAGAATGTAAAAATCACCTTCACTAAAAGATTCATCTTAACATTCTGAGTTCAGGCATATCAAACTATATTTCCCTGTCTTGTTCCCATGGGCAGTAATACTCATAAGATGTTATGAGCAAACTCCCTATTCAAGCCTATAGGACAGATCGCCTAACAATAGTGCAAAACAGAATTGGCAGTATTTCCCTATCAGGACTTGCCACACAAATCAGGGCATGTCCTACCTTTCACATACACTGCACCCTGCCCACAGGGGTACCTTGGACCTACCTTAGGGGTCGCTCACATGTAAGAAATGGGAAGGTTAGGGCCTAGGAAGTGGGTGCACTTGCCAGGTCGACAAGGCAGTACTAGACTGCACCCAGGAACCGCAATGGCAGACCTGAGACCTTGTTGCAAGGCTGCCTGTGTAGGTGGCACAATCAGTGCCTACTAGCAGCATTTGGTTTACAGGCCCTGGGCACACTGTACTAGGGACTGACTAGTAAATCAAATATGCCAATCATGGAATTACCAATACATAACAACAATTTACGAAGAGAGCACTTGCACTTTGGCACTGAACAGCAGTGGCAAAGTGCCCAAAGCATCTAGACCAGCAAAACGAAATCCATCACACATAAAAAATTCAGGAGACAAAGGCAAAAAATACAGGGGAACCCCACACCAATGAAGCCAGGTCTAACAAAAGGCATGTTTTTTTGAGGGGAGAAAGTGTATAAGATATTGGGACAACCACTATATGCCACTAGGTCTACTACGAAATTGGAGAGAGTGAACGTGCCCGAGACAACGCTTGTTACACCACAGGCTTCCGGACGTATCAAGGTCCGAAGGGCCCGTTGTGGACTATTTTTGGATTGTGTGATACTCTTTACAGCCTCGACCATAATTATTCGATTTTACTAATCGACATTGAATGCACACTGCTGTTCCATCATGGGAATGTGAATACTTATAGAAAATCTATCATCAGTATATCGAATCCAATGTGGCAGTTAAAACCACAATCCTTGATATGAAACTCTAGTTTTGAGCGTTGATAAAGCCCTGCGGGCGAAACGCACGTCGGCTGCTGCTGTCTCTACATTTATGTCTTTGAAATAAAATATGCAAGACCTGATTGGGAAGTGTGACTAGAGTAACTCTTGGAGTTGATTATCAGGAAATTGGATCAAGGACTTTTTTGAAAATTGTATTATGATGAAAAAAATTCTCCCTGTAATCTTCTAACATGTGTTACATGCTTTGATTGGCTCATAGCAATAATCATTGGGTGCGCTCGGGTGTAGTGTATATAATATTAGGTCTGGATCCTCTAGATCCACAGATTGCTTGTGGAGAAGTGTGGCTCACTGGTTAGAGGAGGCATACCCGGACGCTGAGATCAGACCCGGGACCAGGGTTCAATTCCCGACGTGGCTGGGTCTTGAGCCCAAAATGTCCACGGACTCGGTAATTCTCGCTTCGGTGCCTACTCGAATCACAGGTTCACACTCTGCAACTCTGGGCAATAGCTTGCTTAATCTCCACTACGGCCCCCCGCGGCGGGATGCCTGGCTTTCACCTTGGGGATACCCAGTAGGGGCTATCTCACAGGGAAAAACCAGGACGGGTTCCCAATGCAAAGCGCTTTGAGACCTGGCGGTGATATTGCGCTATATAAAAACCCATCCATCCATCCATCCATTGCTTGACACCCCGGTGGGTGTAAAACACTATTTATGAGCACGTCTTGCCAAGTGATACTTAGACAATTTTGCTATGGACTTAGAGTGTCAGCAGATGTGTGGATCAAATGAACAAACCCACTTTCTTTGTGTCTACGATATGCCACTACAACAAGTATTATTGAGGTAGAAGGACTAGTTGGGTGCGTCGTTGCACTAGAGTGCTAATCAAGCTGGGGGGCTGCCTGCTGGCGCAGTAAAGTGCTTGACTCAACCTATAGGTATCCTGTCTACTCAATGCAAATTTGATGGCCAAGTACCCCATGATCGTAAGTCACAGTCATCATAAAAATCTTGCAGAGCAGGAGAGTGGCCCTGTATCCAGCTAAAGGAACCAGGAATAAACCTGCAATAGGTGGGGAACCCAGGGCCAGAATACATTGGCGGCCATAAAAGCCCTGACAGAGGAGAGGGAGAAAAGATTTGCTCCACCTGAACCCAGGGTCTACCTTTGGGGTCATAGTCCCAGTCCTGAGAGGGGCAAAGTAGTGCAGCTAAAATGTATGTTGAGAACTCCACATCTACCTCATTATGGCATATCCAATTTATTAATACCGTACATTAGAGTTGGGTGTGCAAGCCTTGTATGTTGAGGCAAGCAATGTGAAGAGTGGTCATGAGTAGGTGAATTAGCAATCCGCCAACACATTAAGAGCGAGTGGTGAAAGCCCGGCTCTCATTCATTGAAACAGGGTTTGACGCAAATGTGTGTCAATAACAATAGAGAAATTGAAAAGAGCAAGAACTTCAATAACAAAGGTGCGGATCTGGGAAGCAGCTGGGCCAATAGCCATCAGAGGAGCAGTAAAACTGTATAGTGAAGAAGGTCAGTGAAAAAGTTCTCCAATGACAATAGCACAAACCAAGAAAGAAGGGGAAAATTCCTGGGTAAACCCATGCTTCCCCCGCATACTCACAGTCTAGTCTGCTTCAAAAAGAAAACCTCAATAATCAGCAGGAGAGAACCCCTCCACAATTCATCTTAATGTTAAAAAAATAACACAACCATGGACCCACTGACTCCATAAAGAGGTCAAGGTGGAGTACCATCATCATCCGAAGAAGGGGATCGTTATTCTATGTCAGCTTGCCTGGGCCACTTGCACTCTTTCTTCTGTGTCTGACATGAAGGTTGAAATTTCCAGCCTCGCCCCATCCACCAAGGTGAGGTCTCCCGATGCATGGGGAAGGTCTGCATCAGGAGGGGATCAAAAGAATGGTCTCGCGGACCACCTGAGGAGCGCGGGCAGCAACACTCTTGTCCTGGTGGGTAAACTGAATTTGGGGCAGAAAGCCCCAACAATACCGAATCTTATTTTGCCACAGATGAGTAATATTCTTGGAGTCTTTCCGACAGGGCAGTGTGTGGGCAGAAATGTTTTCTTACAGAGGAATAGAGTCCCCACAGAAAATGATTGGCTCTTCTTGAATATTGCTCCTTCTGGTGGAAATTGTGCACTCTTGTCAGAGTTCCTGAGCCAGGTTCTTCTGATGTTGGAAGGTGGAGAACACCCTGTGGGTACAATGAAGGCAAACTGATGAATCATTGGGCAGTGTAGAAGATGTGCAAAGAGAACCTGGACATGGGGCCAAAGGTTTGCTGGCGGAATAGTGAATGCGAGCCCCCTGATGCACATATTGTGCCTCGAATGATACTCAAGATCATCAATCTTGTCATGCAGTGCCAACTCCCCCATTCCAGTTTCTCAATGTGAGCTGTTCCATCAATGTTGTCAACAGCATCATCAGCCACGGTTGTCTCCACACTCATGAGATGAGCATCAGTTTGACGTAAGTACTACTCATCAAGATCGATGAAGGCCTTGGTGAAATCTTGTCGGAGTCAAGTAAAGTCCTTGCGGATTAGGTGAGGAGAAGCTGTATATCTTCTTTGATCTTGGGTGCCTGCGAGTCCGAGCTCTCTCCCTGGCCATTGGGCAGGTCTGCAGGCTTGTGGAGCATGTCCCGGACAGAGGAGGTGTGGTGGCTTTGCCCTGTTTGCCATAATATTGTGGGGTCTGTAGGAAGTGGTCAATCTTTACTGGATGCAGACAGGGGGGCAGCTACCACATCTGCAACCGGGGTTCTGGCCAGCGCCCCTGCATGTGAAAGTGTGTTGAGTGCCAGCCGCAGGTAGCAGCAGATATGCCACTTTCCAGGTATTAGGAGATGCCAATGAAAACTGGCCTACAGAGTGAGGCAAAAATAGTTGCTTCTGGTAAGGAGAGTCGATGCTGCTGTTAATTGGGGCTATCCATAATGGAGAAGGGAGTCAGCGCAGGTAGGAGCCAGGAGAATGCCTCATGTGGCCAGCTGTCACCTAGTTTTGGGTGCTTTGATGGTGCTATGGAAAAACTCCATGCAGGATTGGGATTGCCAAACTGAGGGCTTTTCGATCGAGTTGGTACTTCCAGGTTAGTCACACTGTCATGATAGCCTCTGTGAGCGAGTTGGCGGGGTCAGGAAAGAGCCCACTAAACTGCAGCAACCAAAAAGAACAGGACAACCTGACCAGGGTTCAGAACAACCAAAACATTAGTCCAAGTCAAAGTGATATTGGTGCAGCACACTTGCCGTGGCCGTTGTCCCCAGGCACAAATCCGGTCAGCAAATTATAAACAAAAGGTGGAAGGCGCACCCATTAAGGAATTACACAGATGCTTTTAGTCCAAGAGTTTTTTCTTCTTTATTTAGGTAATTTTACCCAATACACATACACAGCCAAAGCGTTTCGTTACTTGTTGTAACTTCGTCAGGGCTGAAAACAAAACATGACAAGATACAAATTACATTCAAAACTTCACAAACGGAAATTATATGCAAAAACCTGTGAAAGACAAAAGACGGAAGACATGACAGGCGTATATTTAAAAAACATGTTGCAATCACAAAACATATAAAATCCCAATTCGAACTCACAAACATCAAATTTTAACCAACTAATTTGTGTGTGTGTGTATGGGCTTTATAAAGTTAAAACACGTAATCATTTCTAATGGTCAATTCATTCCCTGAAAATCATAGGTTTCTTCTACCAGACATTCCAAAAACGTACAAAAAAAACTAATAGCAAGCGTACAGAAATATCGAAGTGGCGTCCTGCTGCTGCACTTAGCTCATCCTAAGATGAAAAAGAAAAGAGTAGTCTGCCTTGAAACTTCCTTTTTATAGTGTTAGGATCAGGTGAAACTGTTTAGGAAATGGAACTCAGGTGTGTGTTTACAAGGACATCAAGTACGTCATAATGACGATCATATTAGTAAGCTTGACGGACACGTCCGTCATTATGGAGAGAAACATAAACCAAATGTACTCTTGGATGGCATTTACCTACTCCATTGCACTGTTGCATCTGTCCCGATGCTATGACTTACATTGTAAATCTGCCGGACCGATAACCTCCAGACCGGCACCAACCAAGTAAGTAGCGAGGAGGGAGTGATGTGCATCAACTGACAGTAAAAACTCCGTCATGATGGATGATGGAAATTAAGGGCAAATTCTAAATGCGTCGGATGGAATACTATATGCCTGGCGGATGGATGAACTACTCCTTGACAGAGAAACAGTGGTCAGTGCTCGTAACTCTAAATCAGGGCCATAGTGTCAAAGGCCACTCTTAAATTGAGTAAGATTAGAGTGTTTTGATTCCCTGGTTTAAGGTGAAGCAAAGACCACCCTCATCAGGGAAGAGTGCTGTTTCTGTGTGATAGAGCAGGGTAATAAAGAAGGAAAATCAGAGAGGAAAATGGAAGTCAGCATGGAAGGACTGGGTTTTTTCACATGGGGGATGAACATTGCTTTTTTCCCAGTCTAATGGATAAATAGCATCTGGCAGTGAGATATTACAGTGGTCTGTAATGTCAAGTGAAATACTGTCTACATCTTTATTAAGAACATAAACAATACAAAGATTATTGAGAAGGACTGTTCTGATAGTATTGGCTAGAGATAAAGGGAGCAAATGTCAAATTGTATAATATTATTAAATGTAGACAGTATCAGGAGAAGCATCACAGGTTTTGCCACATGCAGGCAAATGTTCTCAACCTTTTTCAAAGCAATTTAAGAAAAAAGACACACATTTGCAGAACTAGTCACACATATGTATCAGAAGACACATTCATTTTATTCAGTCAATCATGAATCCTAAACCAGAGGAAGCAAATGGTTTTGTAAGTACTTTATGAATCCAGAATATACTGTTCTTTTCACCTTGATAACTGAATTCTGACTAATGTAGGAGTTCGCCATAGCCATGTATGGCCTGCAGGACCTAACTTTAGAAACATTGTAAAGGAACACCTGAAACTTTATTTTGCTGTCAATGTGGGTCCTGCTGAGAGGTTTTCAGCTACTTGAGAGGTTTAGGTTGTTAATATGAGGCATCTGCCTGCATGTCAACTGAAGTAGGCATTACCACATTTTTGCAAAGAAAACTTGCTGAGTAATTATAATAAATTGATATGAATGAAACAACAATGGACTAAAGTGAGTACCCTTTTGAGTGATCTAAACAAATAGATCGTGGGAGGAGAGTATGCAGCAATGGTTACGCAAATAAAGTGACGAGAAATAGAAATGATTAGAAGGTTTATCAAAATATGGAAGTGGATAAGTCTGGTAAAACACAGTCATGGGGGCTCATGAGGATCTCGGGCGGATCGCCACCGCCTGCATGGCGGTGGCGATCTGCCCGAGATCCGTCCCCACCCGCCACCCATTTCCCCCGCCATATTACTATGGTGAGGGGAACCTCGGCGGACGGAAAGACCGTCTGCCGCTTTTCCGCCCGGTCAACAAGTCGACTGGTGGGAATTGCTTGTGGGGGCCTGTTGCCGGCCCCCAGGGACTCTGGGGATTGGGGGAGCATAGGGGGGGGGGTACCTATGGTACCCCCCTGCAGTTCCATGCACAACATGGCAGGCACCATGCGGTGCCTGCCATGTTTTGCATGGAAGTGCATGACATACATTCCTGGCAATGTGGTGGGCGGTACACTCAATGTCAGGAATGCAGGATGCGCCCGCCACTGTGGCGGGCGTATCCTAATGGCCCCCACGGGACCCCCGTGCTTATGGCAGGCGGTCCCTTTTCACAATAGGATGGCGGGCCTGCCATCCTAATGACCCCCAGGTTTGGAAGACCGCTGGGATGAGTGTCTCCACCATATAAATGTGATAACAGTGTTGGATGAGAGAATTTCTGTCAATGTACACAGACCAATAGTGAATTCTGCGAGGACTAGGCATAGCTTTATGCCATTAAACCTATTCAAGAAATGTCACATATGAATAGAGCTTATTTCTCCAGGTCGAAATAACAGTTTAAAACTGCACCCACAGGCTGCAATGGCAGGCCTGAGATCTGTTTAAAAGGCTACTTAAGTGGTTGGCACAATATGTGCCGCAGACCCTGGGTACAGGTAATACCACTTTACTAGGAACTTCCAAGTAAAATATATGTGCCATTTTGGTGTAAGCCAAACCTACCATGTTTTATGGAGTGAGCACATGTACTTTGGCATTGGTCAGCAGTCCTAAGGCCAACAAAAATGAGATCAGCAAAAATGGAGTATGGCAAAATGGTTGGGGGAAGACCACCCAAAGGCTAACAGGTCTAACACTGATGATGTGCTTGTACTTTACAAGGAGATGGCTACCAGAAAGTGCTTTATGAACAAAAGATATATATCCTTTCCTGCCTGTAGAGTATATCATAAATGATCAGTGTCGTCCCACTTATGTACTCTGTGGCATATAACCTGACTGGTGTGAATTGACTTCACTTTTCTTTTTCTTCACTTTATGATTCTCCTCAAAAACACTGGTGTGACTGGAAGGGAAATTTTTGTTGACCACTAAAAAAGAGTACACGAATAAGTGATCCTACTTTTTCCAGTTATTAACAAAGTTAGCAAAAGCTAGCTCCTTTTTCTGCTATAAAGCAGTTTTCAAAAAAAGATTCTTTCCTAAGGTATGTTTAGCTCTGACTTGGAAAAAATCCCAGTACTCAATTCAATACTATCAGTACAATTTTTAAAGTTCCCATCTAGATCATAATGTCATTGAAATTCTACAACCAAATATGAGCCTAACATTTGTCAGTTAAATTGTAATAAAAAGTAATACTCAATTAAACTAATTCACTACATGAATTGAAACAAATAGGCATTGTTTCACCGATTCCCTCTTTGTTTTAGGTTTCCAATTCACTGTGTCCTATACATCCAATTCAGCCATTATTTCACCTCACTATATAAATAAATATTCTATTGTCGCAGAAAGGCTTGCTTCTGCAGTTCATTCTCGAGCCCACCTCACTCACTGATAACAGTGATGCAATAAGACAACCACTATTGCAATATCTGTTCTTCATTCTCTGCCTAGTGTCATCTGCAGAAGCAATCTAGCAGAACAGACTACCTTCTTCTCTTCACTCTACATTGGATTCCTTTAGATGTACACATCACCTCAATGTGTCATGCGTTCTAGAAAAAGTCGTCTACTTTTTCCAGCTCAGCTGGCCTTAAGGACTTAAGGATTCTAGATGAAATTCGGTAAATTAAAAGCACTTTATTACCAATTTTGGGAATTCCAAAATTAAAAATAGAAAAAAAAGGCAAAACTTCTTCAAACTGCTGCAGCGCATCTGAAACTCTCCAAACTATTCCAAAAATCCTATAAGATCCATCTTTTTCTCTCCCAGGCTAACTGAACCTTTATCTCTTGGTTTATACACCAGGTACCAGCCATCTTACCTTCAATGTTCATAATGTGAGCCCTATACCAATAAACAAAATAAATGTAGTTCTTTTATTTGAAATAGTCTATTTTCTAACTTTGAACCTACTTGCCTAATTTGAATATCGTCCTCACTGTGTTTCCACAAAGGCTATTTGTTATTACAAAAAGTAATTTATTTTACGTGTAATACCAAAGCTTACTTTAATAATACTCTTTGCCACATACAGCTACAAAATGTATGGTTATCAGACAGCAAGCAATTCTGTTGTATATCAATATTTTTCTAATTCATTTTTGTTATGAACAGCCTTGTGTGTTTTCAATAAGAGGATTACTAAAACCACAGGGTACAAAACAGGAAATCCAAAAGCCAACATGGATACAGTCGTCGTTGTTTTGCCAGACACTGCATTTACATATTAAAGCAAATCCAGATGTTCGACTTAATACAACCTACATATACCACTAAACACAAACTTTTATTTGAATTGATTCACCTAGAAGTGTATCAGAGTGGAATACTAAACTGCATATTTCATCAACCATCAAAATATTCACAACTCCCTTGCTTTACGGTAGTCTGTCTATATGCTTTGCGTACAAGGACATTGGCGGAAAACTCTCTTACGTAGTGGTGCTAAAGAATAAACACTATTCTGACATCAAGGCTTCTTTTATCAGCCCACAAGCATACAATTCCATATTTGTTCCCTTAGATGTGTTTTCTACCTCACTATGTGATTTATAGTTTTAATTTTCTTGAAATACAGATGCAACAACATTATAGGAGTATAAGGACTGAGCTGTAAGCGATAAGGCGGTTTCAAGTTCACCCATTTGAACATCTGACCATCTAAGCGACCACATAGCAATTCCTCTACTCTCCTAGTGCTCTATCCTGACCACCTATATCTCTGAGCAGATGTACTGCCACTGCTATCTGTCTGCCCTCCTCATTCTCTGCACTCTAAAAAGCTTCTCACGGGCATCTATTTTTATTTATTTTGTAGAGTTTACTTGTACAACCACAGCAGACAGTAGTCAAACAAAATACAGCATGCAACAGCCCAGCTGGGAATTTGCTTAAGCTGTTCACACTATGGGTGCCATTACGATGGTGGGCAGCCCACCGTAACAGACAATGGAACCGATCACCAGAGGTGCGGCGGTCCCACCAGGCCAATTAGGATGCGCCCGCCACACTGGCTAGGGCACCTTCTTGCCGTTAACATTGCGGATGGTGCTGCTTGGTGCAGCTCTGTCCACAATGTTAAAAGTGCATGGTTTTCATTGCCGCGTTGTGCCTGCCACCTTGTGTATGACAATTTCCACTGGCCTTTCCATGGCGGCATCACCGCCATGGAAAGGCCTTTGAATTTGCACATCATAATATGGATGGTGGTGCCTGCTAGGTGCCCCATGAATGATTTCGCTATCAGCACACGCATCCATTCAACCCTTAGCGAGAGGGTTTTTGACTTAATGCTACTCGTTAGTTGGTTTCTAGTAGTCTTGAGGGTCGTAGCATTGTGGTCGTAAAACCTTCCCTCCGACCCCCCCATAGTTAATATTGTTGTTTGAGCAGCCGCTGGGCTGAGGGTCAGTTTTCCTTTTCTTTTAGATTGTGTGTACATGTTAGTTCATGACCACTCACTACTTTCACATACACGCAGATAGACTTAGTTGAAGTTGAGGCACATGAACTAGGTGCCCCATGAATGATTTCGCTATCAGCACACGCATCCATTCAACCCTTAGCGAGAGGGTTTTTGACTTAATGCTACTCGTTAGTTGGTTTCTAGCCTGCTAGGCACCGCCACCATATTATTCCCCAGATCCGCACGACAGGCAATCGTTACAATTGCCTGCCAGAGGAAAAGCGGCAGACAGTCTTAATATGGCAGGGAGTAAATCAGGTACAGATGGCGATCTGTCCACCATCATAAGAGGCCTCCAAGTGTTATAGACCCATACCGACTCTCCCTTACCCTGGAATTCTGGTATCCGCACAGTGTTTTAAAGTCCACACAGATTGTCTATCACGCTGTGTTGGGGCTCCATCTCATCTCTTGATCATGTTCTGAGATGTCCTTTTTTACATTGAATGTTCATGCACATCGAGCTCAACTACATATTCTTGAAGAGGTCCCCAAATGACTCTTGGCCTGGACGAGGGTGGCAACATCTCAGCATATAATTCAGCCAGTTCAGTGCACATAGTCATGTCTTTCGCCCTACATTTAAACTTAAAAGTCCGCCCCCTCGTCAGGGCCACCCGTCTACAGCCCAAGAGGGACACCATTGCCAGCAATTTCCTACAGTGTTTCAGAGGGTCTAAAAGGCCTCCCAGTAGAAACATCATAGGGGATATGGGGGTTGCCCTGTCCATTGTTATGTCAAGTGCCCGCATCTCTTGGGCCCAGTATGTCACAACCACAGGGTGTAACTGTGCGAAATGGAATACATCTGCACCAGGGGCAGCACATCTATGGCAGGTGGTGTCTGTGAATATCACTTGCTTCATCCTGCTGACAGGGATGTAATACATCCTGTGCACGTATTTTAATGAATAAGTCAGTGTTTCCCATTCTGGAAGATTTCTTTAGTTTGTGCACAACAAAAGGACCATTGTTTGCCAGTAAAATCAATGCCAAGATCTGCCATCCATTGTGTGCGGGCATGTCATTCAGGTTTGGAGGTAGCGGAGGATACCATACTATACATGTGCATCACAAGATGTTTGATGGATGGGTTCACCATAGGAAAGATAATAGGTAACAGTTAGAAGGGGCATCCCAAAATGCAAGAATTAGGCATTGCAGACTGTGTCTAAGGTTAAGGTAACTTATTATATCCATAACAAGATGTTTTAACTATAAATTCCTCCAATGGGATACATTTTTGATTTGGGAACAGGTTCCCCATGTATCGAAGCTGTTTGTGCCTCTGTACCAGAAGCAGAGGGGGATTATGTTCAATATGGACATATAGATAATGTGCAAACTCAGCCTGTGCCCAAACCAAATGCTGTCCCCACTGGGCTCTGCTGGCTGACTCAGTTCCCAGCCCGAGCACTCCACTGCATGTATTTGCCAGTGTGGGCGAGGTGATCTGCAGTAATGTTTAGGCTAGATGGGGGCTGGCTCGATCAAGTCGCATTCCAAATCTACATGTGGTGCCCATTGGGCATTATAAATCAAATGAAAAGAAAACTGAGCCTGGGGCACTAAGTAGGCAAGCTCAAAATTCAGTGCTGCAAACCCTCCCTACCATATGGCTTCTGTAATTTAGAGTAAAGAGTATGAAGGTGCATTCGCTTTTTTTGTACGTATGTGTGTGGTGTTCCTTTAGTATGTTTAATTTCAGGGGTGCTACAGTACTGTATCCGCTGTCAGCCCGGATAACGTAAACGAGGAAAACCTACTAGGTTACTGTGCACTGTTCACAGGTGCGTATCTAGCAAACCAAAATCATTAATAATTCATCACAAGTCAACGTATACTTTTGCTTTCAGTATATTTTCAAGTATGTGCATAGAATATTCATGTACATTAAACACATTTTTGGTAAACTTCAAAAAACAAAACAAAACATTTGAACTTCTCCTGTTTTAACAATATATCATGTAAATGTCATGTACACTTGATAAACAAATATGAGCACGTAATTTTCAAGTCTTCATCTGTAAATTGTGTGTGGCCCGATGCATTTCGGGTCTATACAGTCCCTTCGTCAGGGGCAGCCTAAAAAATTAATTACATTACTCATAATCAGCGTAACATTATAACTGAGGATCACGGAGGATCATTTTTGACACCTAATACGTTGTCACCAGAACAGCGAGTGTATGCATCAAATATCATAAGGATGTTCATCTTTAAAAATACTTGGCTCATCTCAGTTCTCATATATAGCGTATAGGATACAATGTCTTCATCATGTAGTCACGTTAGTGTATATTTTCACAGTGTGTCCTGTCAACAAGTCAACAGACCTGACCAACTTCGTATGTGTTGTGGTGAGTTTCACAATACATTTTTATAGCATCTTGAAAGCTGGTGATATTTGATGCATACACTCACTGTTCTGGTGACAACGTATTAGGGTTTTCGGCACTATTATTTTTTCTCATACTTCACTGGGGTAACTTTATCTTGCTATTTTTCCATCACAAACTCAGCATGTGTCATTCACAATCTTCCTGTTACTGGTATGTTTCCAATAACCAGTAGTTGTGTTAAAAATTATCCTCCGTGATCTTCAGTTATAATGTTACGCTGATTATGAGTAATGTAATTAATTTCATTTTTTAGGCTGCCCCTGATGAAGGGACTCTATAGTCCCAAAATGCATCGGGCCACACAAAATTTACAGATGAAGATTTGAAACGGATGTGCTCACATTTGTTTATCAAGTGTACATGACATATACATGATATATTGTTAAAACAGAAGAAGTTCATATGTTTTGTTTTCTTTTTTTAAGCTTACCAAAAATTCGTTTTATGTACATGAATGTTCTATGCACATACTTGAAAATATACAGAAAGCAAAAGTATACATTAACTTGTGATGAATTATTAATGATTTTGGTATGCTAGATACACAACCTGTGAACAGTGCACAGTACCTAGTAGGTTTTCCAGCTAATAATATAATCTGTCATTTAGACCAGCATATCCTTGGCTGCTTCTCAGCCCATGCCAGAGTGATCATATTCTTATTAGATCACCTATTATACACCACTCAATTTGGTTTCAGAAGTGGTCATAGTACCAAAACAGCCCTGATGAAAACTACAGAGTAAGACAGAGCCATAGTGGATGTTGAAGGTAGTGCTGCCTTTTTATTCCTTGATTTATCAGCAGCCTTTGATATGGTCGACCATAACATTCTGATCAACCTTCAGTAGGCTGTTGGTATCAAGGGGTATCAAGAGGTTCACTCTCAAGCTTTTGGGATCTCTTCTCTCAAAACGGATACAGATGGCCCTTGATCCCTTTGTGTCCGAAACCTTTAGTCTGCAGTGTGGGGTTCTGCAGGGGTCTTCTTTAAGCTCCACATTTTTTAATGAATATGTTAAACCTCTGGCAGAATTGATTAGATCCTTTGGTCTGAATCAGACCTCATACGCCGATGATACTCACATTTTGGTTGCAGTGTTTTCAACCAACAATTATACTGGCCTCAACTTCAATAAACACATGGTAGCAATTGGCCATTGGATGAGCTAAAATTACTTAAAACTTAATTCAGGGAAAACTGACGTTATCTTGTATGGTAACATTCCGATTCAATGGGCTCCATCGTGGAGGCCTAAAAAGATGGGGGCTCTTCCCACGCCAGTAAATAAGGTTAGAAAACTGGGTGTGGCAGCTAGAGTGCTAACTGGTATACCTAAATACAAATCAGCTGTCCCTGCCATCAACAGCTTCACTGGCTTACCATCAGACAAAGGAATACATTCAAGGCTCTCTGCTTAGCCCACAAGGCCCTCCGTGGGACTGGCCAAGAATCCTTTAAAAAATGTTTCAAGTGGTACCTTCCAGGTAGATACCTTAGGTCTTGCATTGATCCAGAACTACAAACGTACCAATTTGGGAGGCAGAAGCTTTGTCAACATCACTGCCAAGGAATGGAATAACCTTTCATCCCCTATCAGATCCATTCACAATGTACTCAATTTCAGAAATCTTTACAAACTGGGTTGTTCCCAAGGTAAGCTTTTATTCAGCTTTCTTTTTCTTCCTCAGTGCAAGCGCCTTGACACCTTCGGGTAATTGTTTTTCGCATTATAAGTTCAAATACCATAAAATAAAATAACATGACATGACATATTATAACATAACATCATGATGGAGCGCAGTTGTGAAAAAAACACTCTGTTGAGGGAAATAGGAATGTTTTAACATAGATTTATGAGTTTCGGCAGTACTTCCATTTACATCAGGGAAATGGTCAGAGCCCGATATGGGAAACTGAATCTATTTCTTGATCAAGTCAGTAATCCCAGCAATACCGATCCCCTAGTTTGCCCGCACAACAGTGTCAATATGCCTATGATACATTATACCTAAGTATCTGACCGGCTCTGCCATCCAGCACAATTGGAATGCGGCCTTCAATGGCAGCTGTGACTGGGTCTTATAATGACTTGTTCCAATTGATTTGGAGCACTGACCATTGCCCAAATGTGATTGAGTGTAAGTTACTGTCAGTGTTCCTTATTAGGAGAAGAATGTAATCTGCATACATGGACAATACAACATCCCGTTTTCTGAAATGGATACCCCTATGGGCCAACCGTCCCTTTGGAGACAAGCCATTGGCTCCATGACTATGGCAAAAAAGAGTGGAGACAATGGGCACCCCTGCCTCTTCCCTCTGCCAATATTATGTGGCTCCGCCAGTAAGTCATTTGCCCTCGAGGAATTATAAAGGATTTCAATCCTTTGTAAAAATGCCCTTTGCACACCGATTCTCTCCTGCGCAGTAAATAGAAATCTCCATTCAATTGAATCAAACGCCTTTTTGGCATTGGAAAAGGCTGCCACTACCTCAAGCTTTTGATCTATTTAGTGTGCAGTCGTAAAGAGTGTACACAAATTGTCTGCTGTGGATCTATCAGATATAAACCCAATTGATCCGGCCAGGCAAGGGCAGAAATTAGCAGCAAAAGCCTATTGGCCAAAAGTTTGGTCTCTGTTAATGAGGGATAAGGGGAGTAGGACCTACATTTATCAAGGGGTTTGCCAAGCTTTCAGAGTGTGATAAATATTGCCTCTGTCATCAAGTTAGCGAGACGACCTGTCTGGAATGCTTCCTTGTAGACTGAAAGTAGGATCATAGTCCAGTCATCGGCACACACGTTATAGAGTTCAGCCAGGAGCCTATCACTACTAGGAGCACTACCATTTGTTAATTTGATGATGACCCCCTTAAGCTCTTCCTCTGTAATCTTCTGACATAACATCTCTCTTTGGTTAGCGGATAGCCATGCCAGCCGGGAATCATCTAGAAATCTATGCATGTTGGGGTGGAATCTGCTGTTGTGGAGCTGTATATGTGTTTGTAGAAGGTGATGAAACAATCCAATACATCTTGTGATCAATGAAATACCTGCTCATCCTCATTTGTTATTCTAGTAATGTGGCTCGCCACTAGGGGTGGCCAGTGAGCTCTGGTCTGCTGGAGGAGTTTGCAGAGTTTCGATAGTCAGCATGGAGTTTAGCAAAAACTCTGCCTCCGCCGCTTGGTGGAGTTTTCTGGCTCCGAACACTTTAAGTTTAAGCTGTTTTGCTAACCAGCATGGCTCCCACTGCTGGCACAGTCGCTTTAATGAGTTAGTACTCTAGTTCTCACATGAAAGGCAGCTTCTGAGAATGGCCTTTTGTTCAACTTGTGCTAGAGGGGTGTAGACAGGACTTATAAGAGTGCGAAAGAGAGAGAAACTGGGACTTGTCACTCACAACGAAAAGACCTCCCCACTTCTGGGCATGCACAACAACAAGGGGTATATCTGGCTGCTGGAGCTTGTAAGATCAGGAATGAGGGTTTAATTTCTACAGTATTATGGTTTGTAGTGTGTGATGTCCACGGGTTATGATGAAAGAGAGTCTGGGGTGTATAGGAGCAAGGTTTCCCAAATTATTGTTGGGGCACAGTTCACATGTGCAGTCCAATGGGGAGGAGAGATGATGAGCATGCCCAACAGCATGCTCTTACTCACAGCATGCCCTTTCTCTTAATTATGTGCGTCAAAGAACATATCCACAAACCACTCTACCGAAGCCCACAGAGTGCCTGTGGTTAAAGTGCTGAGACTAATCAGATTCAATCAATGAATAAATCAGGGGGTTTAAGCATGCTACTCACCTGTGAGGGTCTCAAGGCACTGAGGGGGAGGGTGGTGCTACTTCGGTCAGTCGAAGAGCCAGTTCTTGAGGGTTTTCCTGAAAATGTGCAGGTGGGTTGCGTCTGATGTTGATCGAGAGCATAGTCCCAGGTCTTGGCCACAATGTAGGAAAAAGTTCTTACGCCCGCTTGTGATCTGTGGATGCACGGGGGTTCGGTGTGGTTGTGGATCGGAGGTTCCTCTTGGGTACGTGGAAGGAGATTCTATTGTTGAGATATTGGGGTCCAGTGTTGTGGAGACATTTGTAGGCGTGTGTGAGTACCTTGAATGTTACTCTCTTCTCAACGAGAAGCCAGTAGAGGTTCCGCAGGTGTTGGGTGATGTGTTTGTGTCAAGAGACGTCGAAGACGAGTCTGGCTAGAGTGTTCTGTATGGTCTGGAGTTTGTGGAGTAGAGATTTGTTGATCCCGGTGTAGAGGGCGTTTCTGTAGTACAGTCAGCTGGTTATGAGTGCGTGGGTGACAGTCTTCCTTGATTCGGGGGGCATCCAATTAAAGGTCTTTTGGAGGATGTGGTGGGTGTTGAAGCAGCTGGAGGCGACAGTGTTAACCTGTTGGGTCATGGAGAGAGAGGAGTTGAGTATGATGCTGAGGTTTTGAGCATTGACCGTGGGGGTGGAAGGATTGCCGAGGGCAGTGGGCTACCAGGTGTTTTCCCTTGCAAAGGGGGAGGGTCCAAGGACAAGGACCTCTGTCTTCTCCGAGTTGAGCTTCAGGCAGCTGCTGCTCATCCAGGATGCAACATCCTTCATTCCTTCCTGGAAGTTGAGTTTGGTGGTGATGGGGTCCTTGGTGAGGGAGAGGATGAGCTGGTTGTTGTTGGCGTAGGATACTATGCTGAGTCCGTGCTGTCTAAGGATGGTGGCGAGGAGGGCCATGTAGATGTTGAAGAACGTGGGCTGAGTGATGATCCTTAGGGTACTCCGCAACTGATTTCTGTAGGTACGTAGAGGAAGTGTGACAGTCTGATTCTTTGGGGTCTGCCAGTGAGGAATGAGCAGAGCCAGTCGAGAGCAGTTCCCTGTATTCCGGCATCATGAAGTCTGGCGGTGAGTGTACAGTGGGAGACGGTGTCAAAGGTTGCAGAGAGGTCAAGTAGGATCAGGGCTACAGTGTGTCCTTGGTCGAGGAGGGTGCGGATGTCGTCTGTGGAGGTGAGTAGAGCAGACTCTGTACTGTGGTTGCTTCAGAATCTGGATTGGGAGGGGTAGAGGATGGAGTTTCCTTCGATAAATTTTGTTAGTTGGGCGTTGACGGTCTTCTCTGTGACTTCGGCCATGAAGGGGAGGAGGGAGATGGGTCGATAGTTCTTGAGGTCCATGGGATCTGCTGAGGGCTTTTTGAGCAGGGTCTGACTTTTGCGCATTTCCAGTCATCGGGAAAGATACCACTTTTGAAGGTGGCGTTGATGGAGTGTCGCAGTATTGTTTTACTTAGCAAGCAAACCTATGCCTTCCTTCCATTCAATACTGATTGGATAGTGTTAGGTTTGTGAAATCATACAACGTAATTCGGGTTCATGTGTCCCTGAGTCCAGGAAAATTAAGGAGTAAACCCCAGCAGTACCTTGGGATTATTTCACACCCATTGCGGTGGAACATTCCAGGCATAGGTCTTAGAAGTTGTCTTTCCGTGTATTACAATTTTACTATAAAACAACTGAAATTGGACGCATCACGTCAGTGACAGGGATTCTCAGAACAGTTAAAGTAACTCCAACAATCTGTTCACATTTTGAGTTCCACACTTACAGGACTGTGTCACGATGTGTGACATGAAATGCTGTTGTTTGCTGAAAGTGGTTTTGATTCCCTGCACTGCCACAGACGCTTTTGGCTATACATTCCCCCCGATTACCACCTTGTATGCCTCCCATAAAGTAGAAGTGGAATCCACTGAGCCCACATTTTGGGTAAAGTAATTCCCAGAGGCTTGGCGTATATCTTCCCTAAATACCCCATCCAGCATATTCTCTGAATGTAGGCACCACAGTTGAGTAGTATGGGCCTCCAGAGGGAGCACCAGGTCCAGAACTGGGGAATGTTCTGACAGTGTATGCGGCATGTGTATACAGGAATGTGTCCACCCCTGGATATCTTTCATACCAAACCAGGCATCTAGCCTGGAGGAGGAGTCATGTACCAAAGAATGGAATGTGTAGGCCAGGTCCTGGAGGTGCAGTACACTCCACATGTCCCCCATGTCCTTGTCTCGTAGGATGTGGCCATGGTTATCCATGCCTGGTTATGTGTGCGGGCCAAACCCCTGGTGTAATCAAGTCGGAGGTCCTGAACTGCATTGTGGCCCCCTCCCCATAGATAGATATGGATGTGAGAGATTACTTGTGTAAAATATAACGGACTATCTGTGTTTGGTGATTATATGTTCACCAGAGTAATATGTGTGGAGCCACATAGTCCTTGGACCAAGAAATATCACCCCTCAGGGTGTGAGAGTAGTATAAGTGATGGAAGTTAGTTGATATGTGAATTAGTATGTCCACCCCTCTGGAATATGGCGAATCAAACGCAAAGTGCTGATGGTCCCGCCCCCCCAAGCCTTGGCTAGGGGCATATTCAATACAGGAGCCAAGTGTGTTTCTTGGAGAAAGGCCACATTGACCAGATGGTGAGTCAAATATGCCAAAACTTGGTAGCACTTTTGTGTGTTGCCAAGACCCTTGATATAGTGGGTGCCACATTATAGAGCCATATAAGCGAGTTTGTGTGAAGAGGCCTGGTAACATCAGGAGTTCCACTCAGGAGGGTTGTCAGCATGATAATAATTAGTAAAATTCCCCACTCCACCTCCCAACCTCACTGGGCCCCAGTTACCCCATGAATTCCCTCCAAATACCCCCTCTCACACAACATATTTAGAGTCAGAAACAACATAATCATCACGTAGCAATAAGAACTAAAGGCACTTAGCCTAGAAGGGCCACAGAACCTATAAACAAATAGTTAAACTCTATCCTCAGAGAACCAGAGAAACCTATACTGCCCAGAAGTCTAATAGTAGAAAAAGATATTGCGAAGTGGGTCCCCAGTTCACATAGGGACAAAATATGGTAGTTCTCATCTTGTACAATAAGTGTATGTCACAGTTAGTGCATACAAGGGGGATATTGCATAATCTACTGTCTCTTTGGTTCACTCTATATCACTGAGGCACTGCTTCCGTGGTCCTGAACTACTCACAGAGGGGCCGCAGGGAGCCTTGCGATCTCTGTTGATAAGCAAGCTTGCTTCTTTAGGATCTGTGATGATCAGTGCTTTGCTCCTGAGCAAAAACCACTGTCACACCGGCATCACTTGGCAAACAGGACGTCCATCTCCTGCAGCTTTTTCTTGACTGGAGCAAATTTGTGATGCACGTCTTGCACACTTTGAATAAAACCTGGGAAGAATAACAGTGTCATGCCTTCATAAGTTAGAGTGCGCTTCTCTCTCGTGAGTCGTAGGATGGTGTCATGGTCTCTGTATTTTAAAGGTTTTGCAATAATAGGCCACGTAGGGGCACCCAGGACCAGTCTTGGGGCCAGTGCGCAGTGCCCTATCTCCGCAATGACCATGAGGAAGGGGGAGTCTGGACCTAATAGTTTCTGGACTAATTTCTCTATATAGTCATCTGTTCTCTCCATCACCATGGTCTCAGCAACTCCTAGGACTCTGATACTACTTCTTCGGGAGCACGCCTTCAAATCTTCATTCTTCAGTTTAATCTTTTCCATCTCTGTTGCCATCTCTTTAGAATTGCGTTGCACTGTGCCACATCATCCTACCCATGTGATATTCGGTGTTCCACCTTATCAATGCGTTCCTGTTGCGAATCTAGGCGTTCCTTCATATCGCCCAGCTGGTGAGTGAGTGAGTCAATTTTTGGAGTCAATGGTGCAGAGGATAAACTTAATCTCGAAGAGAATGTCAAGGACTCTCTCTCTGCCGCTCCTCATTCACCTGCATCTTGACATTCTGCATCTTGTGATGGTCTGTGGTATTCGCAGTCCTTGAAACTGAGCTGGGATTGCCTGTCAGGGTTGCCCATAGCAGAAGCAGACATGTTGTGTCACAGTTCAAGAATAGGGGCCCTATGCCACCTGTTGAGTTCTCAGTGCACAGTTGGGAGCAGACAGCAATCGATGCTGCGCTATGACCCCGGACCCAGCAAATCATCTTGTGATGGCGCCCGCATATAACTGGCCCATCATAACTTATGGGACTGAGATCGGGTGAAACGTGGCATGGGAATCCTGCAGGCATACATTGGCCAATGGACAGTTGGGCATGATGTGACTAGCTGAATGGTATCCTTCAGTGCCATATCACCCCAGGCAATGGGGGAGGTGCCCTCAAGCGGCCTTTGTGTCAACAGAGAAGTGATGCATGGTCCCCTTTCAGGCATCTACCAGCTCTAGGCTCCATGTGGCTGCCTACTGTCCTCTCCCATTCAGCGGCAGTTGTTTAGTGCGGCTGATCACATGATGAGGTGCTTCTTCTTGGGCCAGGGCTCACCCTGCATGGACACAGCACTTGTCTCTGGGCTCCCTGTTCACATGTATGGGCCCTCCGGGTGCCGCATGGCCCACACTGCGCTGGCTGTCACCACTTCAGGAGGCCCAGGTGCCCTCTCCACTGCAGCCTCCAGAAACAGAGCAGGTCGCAGCACGATTTAGCTTCCTCCAGCTCACCAGTGCCCGCTTTGCCCCAGGGGGTTAGTGGACCAGTCTGGCGTTGCCTCTTAGGTTCACCTCCTTTGACCCAGGTAAATGAGGTGGCAGAGGTCAGAACAGAAGAAAATAACTGCTGGATTGTCGGTCTCGCCCACGGAGCAGAGTTACAGAGCCACTCTCCCCAGGCATCTCTGTGTTCAATTTGTTGGCTGGACTTTTTCTCTCTCTCTCTTTTTCAGACATTTCATCCATCCCAGTCTCTGTTGCTGTCCTCTCACTCAGATCTCACGCTTCTCTCTCTCTCTCTCTCTCTCTCTCTCTCTCTCTCTCTCTCTCTCTCTCTCTCTCTCTCTCTCGCTCTCTCTCTCTCTCTCTCTCTCTCTCATTCTTTCTCTCTCCCCTTAAACTTACTCCATTACTGCTGTAACTATCCTCTGGCTCTGTAGACAGTAACAGAGGCGCCAGGAGTGGCTTAGGTCTTTTATACCAACCTCCTATGGCTTCAGCCCTAGGGGGGGACGTCCAAAGGAATAAATGACCTCTGCTAAATACAGAAATATTGTCTGACAAATATTGTGGCCTTAATGTTGTTTACACAAATATTGTCCAGTTGGGTATACATGTTTTTATTTTTCCCCCAGTGGAGCTTCATTTTCGTACAAGATATTTAGGACAAAATATTTATTTCAGACTATATTGTGACAATGATATTCTGGTATAAGGGAGATGTTTATCCTCTTGCAGTGTGTCGTTCAGAAAATGGCAGTAGTTATGTGAGGAAGCAGAGAAGGGCAAAAATTAAGTTAGCTGGCATCCACTTCCAGCTCCATTTATGGACCTGAAATGATAATTATCGACCGCGAAGGAAGCATTCTACTTGATTCAACAGCTCCAAAAATTCCATTAAGGTGGCTGATATATGTCATTGTTTTTTGCTGCCATACACCAATGCAATGCAGCAATCTTCACACAACCTGCCCAACGTTTAAAGGGAAAGAATAGCACAAAGAGAGTCATAGAAGAACAAAAAGGTAAAAACCTGAAACTACCACAAAGGCAATCAAAGACATCACTAAATGATAACATTACAAAATAAACAAGGATAAGGCTAATCGAAAGGAAATGAAGCAAGAGAAAAAGTGCATAAGTATAACGTCATCAGCAGGTGAAACTACAAACAGTTTACAAGGTACACCTGAAGCAAAATATGCCATAAATAACCTTCTTAGTCAATAGCACTATCATAATATCATAAAACCAAAAAAGGTTATCATACTACACCACAGCATGTGTACATGTGTATGAGTAAAGCAATTATTTTAGTGCCTTTAACTTTATAGACACCTATTCTAGTGCTTCTAGCATCGCAGACATAACAAGACAAAATATCACAGCTGTCTTGAGCACCAGAGTACATAAAAAACAGAAGAAATTGCTATTGGAAATATGTGACCTAAGCTTTTAGCTTTTAGAACGTAAAAACACATAACATTGTACGAAGCTACCAATCTCGAGACTGGTTCGAACCATTTCCATTTAATAGCCAATATATTTATCTTCCAGCCTCCATTGTCAATCTATTTCAGATTGGGGAGAGGAGTTGGCCTAACGGCTAGGGCGCTCGACCTCGGACCTGGAGGAACTAGGCTCGAGTCTCGGTAACGACGCCAAAACCTCCTGTGGTTCTGGGCAAATCACTTAATCTCCCCGTGCCTAAAATGAAAGTAACTGGAAAACGTAAAAATGGAACGTAACTGGAAAAAAATGAGAAGCTACCTGATTCGGTTCGGGTCAAGTTCGCGCTATATAAAACTCTGAAAAAAAAAAAAATTCAGATGCCATTTATATACTGTTCTAGGATTATAACATAAATGTTTTGTAGCTCGTTATCTTTCAGACTTAATGTCTGATGCCTTCAGCTAATAACAATAATTTAAAAAAAGAAAAATAAAAAACGTTATTTCATCCCAAATAACTTTTCTGCCAAGACAAAGATAAGTTGCTGCTTCTTTGCAATCGCTTATGAGCCCACCCACCCTTCTAGTTCCAACTCGATGTCCATTTTTACAGGTAATTCAACAGGCAGGACACTGCACCACAGCAGTTTCCAAATCCCCGCCTGGGGACGACCTCAGTAACAAATACTCGTTAAAGGCAGCCCATATTCCTGCAAGAGAGCGTCTGTGTAAAAGGAAAGCACAGCCATAAAACACACAATGAGTTTTAGGTCATTGAGGCCATATCGTTCACTCACAAACATAAAAGAAAGGATTTGCCATGTTGAACCACCTTAAAAGGTCATTGCTACCTCAAAGATGGCTAGAATTAGATCATTAGGGAGTTCCGAATTTTACAGGTACACAGTGAAAGGAAAGAGACGAGCTCTTGCATTATTTGGCTCTATACATTTGTGCCTAGATTGCTGAATTTAGTTTTGTACATTCACTGCACCTTGTCTTATTCTCAGGTGCTGCCTTTGAGGACCTGCTTGCCATTGTTCCGTCTGGATTTTACCTCTACAATGGATGTATATGTTCTTACATTTTTTGCCGACGATTGTTAAACCATATATATTATAAGGTTTGGAAATGCTACTGACGTTATACCTGGGTGCATTTATTTGACCTGCGTATTTCATTTTGTGTTGACATTCTCCGTGTTTATTTTGTAATTGTATTAATCATTGATTTATTCGATTACCTTTGTACTAATCCCAATACTATTTGACAATATTATTTTGTAAAATGTTGCATCTTTTGAGTTTGCATAATTTTAAGCAGCAGGAGACTTATCCCTGCAGTAAAATCCTCACTCAAGAGACATTTCTTGCTGGAACCACCATCCTCCCAGTATCTAGTATCCACTGCCTAATTTGTGAAAGAAAGAGTGCCTGTTAGAAATGGGGGTCTCTAGTTGGCAATGGTTTTCACCTTTTTCCTAATAGGAACCCTTGCTTCTAGTCAAGAAAAGGGGGATACACTCCTAAAATAACCCCTGCTCACCCCCTTGGTTGCTTGGCCGAGCAGACAGGCTTTTCTCAGAGGCAGTGTGTAAAGCATTTGTGAACACATACGGTAATACAGCGAAAACACTATAAATTGACACCACACCAGTTTAGAAAAATAAGTAATCTTTACTAAACTTAACACAAGACCCAACAACAAAAACCCACAATACAATATCAAGAATATGACTTTAAAATGATAGAAATAACTTAGTTCAATGTAGATGGTAAATGCGACACTTTACTCTCAAAGTACCTTGGATGCGTCACGCAAAACAAACAAAAGGGTCGCAGGGAAGTTTATGCATCGGTTCCTTACCGGAGAGAAGCTGATGCATCGGTTTCTTACTGCATTCCGGTTGCGATGCGCCGATCTGGTGTGATACGGCAAAATGGCATCCTTGAGGCAATGCAACAACTTGGATGCAATGCGTGCATGCCCGACGGCCGTGCAGCGAACTCTGTAAACTCTTGAGCTGCGACAGGCCCTGCTAAACCCTTCTCCGGTGATGCGACGGCAACCTCTGCGGCCGCAACATGCTTCTCCAGTGATGTGACACTCGTCTTCGGTGATGCGACACGTTTCTTGGGCGATGCGATGGCGAAAGCTGTGGCGGCAACACGCTTCTTCCTCGTTGCATTGCGCTTCCAGCTTCCAGCTCCCTGCCATACGCAGTCTATAGAGGTCCCAAAAACAGCAGCAGGCACTTCTCTGCAGGTAGAAGTTCCAGCAAGGAAATTCAGGGGGGATGGTGGTGAAGTCTTTGTGTCCCTGAGACTACCTTTTCATGACAATAAGTAATGACAGCAGGCCAATCCCAAACAGCACACAGCACAGGTACTGTCTCCTCCTTCAGCTTCCTTGGTTTCTCTCCTTGGCAAAGGTTTGTCTTGATTCCCAGAAGTGATCTAAAGTTCTGGGGTCTGGGCCCCAATATTTATACTACTAAATCCTTTGTTCTCTGAAGGCAGAGAGTGTCTGTACCTAGTCAAAACCAGCTCTGTCATCCCTGGTGCAGCTCCCTGGCAGGAGGTCGAGACAGCATTATTGAAAGCAGACCTGGCCCAGGTAGCAGAAAATAAATCTCCTCCCCCTACTCTCTATTCTATGTATGCTCAGGCAAGTGAAAGGAAATCTCCTCCCCTACTCTCTATTCAACCCAGGTCCTATTCAGCCCAGCTCTGACTCATGAGACCGCTGTAGCCAAAGCCCTCTCCAGCCCCCTGTCACTGACAAACCAGAAATGGAATACACAAACCTAACAGAGGCTTACTGAATGGTTAGGCAAGAAAATACCTACTTTCTAAAAGTGGTATTTTCAAACACAGAATGTAAAAATCGCCCACACTAAAATATGTTTTTTAACATTCTGAGTTCAGGCATACTAAACTCGTTTTCTACCTTGTTCCCTGGGTCAGTTATGATTATAAGATGTTATAATCAAACTTCCCATTCTGGCCTAGGCGAACAGGTAGCCTTGCAATAGTGAAAAAGGAAATTGGTTGTAATTCAAGATCAAGACATGTCACACACACCAGGGCATGTCCTACCTTTCGCATACAATGCACCCTGTCCCAAGGGTTACCTTGGACCTACCTTAGGGGTGACTAACATGCAGAAAGGGGAATGTTTTAGGGACTGCCAAGTGGGATCACTTGCCAAGTCGACATGACAGTCCTAGACTGCACACAGGCTCTGCAATGGCAGGCCTGAGCCATATTTTACAAGCTGCTTCTGTGGGTGGCACAATCAGTGCTGCAAGCCCACCAGCTGCATTTGATTTACAGGACCTGGGCACACATAGTGCACTGTACTAGGGTCTGACAAGTATTTTTTTTAATTATTTTTAATTTAAATCACATAAGCCAATAATTGAGTCACTAATCCATACTACAATTTGCAAAAGAGAGCATATACACTTTAGCACTGATCAGCAGTGAAAAAGTGCCCAGAGTCATAAAGCAATCAACAACAGGTCATACAAAATACAAGAGGAAGGCAAAAAGTTCAGGGATGACCCTGCAAAAAGGGCCACGTCCAAGAGTGCCATAAATTCAGTTCAGAAGCCCTAGCAGGTGCAATAAAATGGTGGTGCACTGTGTTCCAGTCTCGGCAATGAAGCTCAACATCCTGTGATTCTGAGCAAATCACTCAATCTCCCAGTCCCTAACAAAAATGAATGGTCCGTCTGGAATTCAACTGTTGATCAGGAAGAGCGCTCTAATACCGGATAACTTCGGGTCATGTTCACGCTATATAAAACTGTGAAAAAAAGAAAGAAAAAAAACATCATGCCTCTTTAATCCACTACTCTCTTATCTCACTCTTGCAGGTTCCTGTTTTCTCCCTTTGTAACTTATTTTGGTAGTACCTGAAGCTCTGCTTCACTAGAACAGAATCTTTCGGGGTTCCATAAATTGTTGTTCAAATTCAAAGGCAGGAGGGCGGATTACAAATTATAGACTGCAGAAAATGGTCTATCTAATCGTGAATAGTGGGACCAAGGAGAGTTGGGAATTTTATTGGATCCACATGGTGTGGATCTTGTTCTGGTAGTTCAGGATACCAAGCAGAGTACATATGACATGGAGAAATAATTTCCCACAGTATTTTCCGGTACAGTGGTAGTATGAAAAGGCTTTGTGCAAAGGATAGTGTTAAAAAAATACTAGCGCTTGTGTGCACAAAGTGAGAAACATACTGTTTGGTGTCAGAGAGGAAGCAACCCAAGAATTTAATAAATTGGTGGAAGTAGGCATAACTCAAAAGGTCAATTCAACAGATTGGGTAGGTCCCTTTGTGGTAACGTGGAAGGCCAACAGACGGGTTCGTTTGTGTGTGGATTTTAGAGAATTAAATAAAAATATCTTTGTGGACTTGTTCCCTCTACCATACATTCACAAACTATTGGCAGTAACATAAGGAAAGGCGTGGTTCTCTACTATAGACCTGAACTCTGTATACCACCAGGCATACACCGGTTTCCATATTCCGCATAGCATTGTCAGGCTTCTTCTGAAAAAAGTACATCAAGTACGATCTGATATTTTTAAGAAAACGCCGAAGGTCGCCTGGGATTTTCAGTTATTTTTAGAAATATAGAAGTTTATTGATTCCATACATCCTGAGAAGGAAGGTTTTGGCCACTTATCGTGTTGGTTCCAGAACCTAGTTAAGGACATCTTTGTGACATCAATAAATAGAATCAGTATAGTAGGCCCTACCTGTCCTCCTTCCCTATGGGCCAAACCACCCCTTTTTTTCCCCAAAAATCAATAAATAGAAGTCAGACTAATATCCTCTCGTAAACCAGAAATGAAATTCTAATAATTAAGCATCTGCTCTTCCGCTTTAATAAAAAGTGTTTTGTGGCTATTCCTGAAGAAGGCGTGTTGTACACCGAAACGAGCGTCGGAGACAAAATTGAGACCAAATTGCCACTTTTTTAATGTTTGTTTTTTATGGTAGTTGCATATAAATAGAGTATCCAAGTGTATATACATATAGAAAGATTGTGATGTATTGTGTGATTTCCACTACGGGAATTTTTAACAATTATTAAAACTTGAATATATTTTGGCATAAATTCCTGACAGTTCTTCATATATTGCATACTGTTATATTTTATTGTCTATTTTTAGCTTGGTATTCCAGATTGCCTAGGAGAGATATTTTTCAAAACGGCATACGAAGTGTAGACAGGCCCTATCTACACTTGGAGAAATTTTCAGCAGTGACAGGAAAGTCAGTGACTTTCAAGAACCGCTGTGAAACCAGGCATGAAATGAAGCTTTTCCTGGCATTGTGATATACACATAATAGCGAAAAGGAAAATTAAAGACAAATGGATTATATTCAGACTCCAGCTGCCGATGTTGATTTTTTGTTCACACTTCACTCCAGCATGGCGACAGCTCTCACGTCTCACTCCGGACCACAGGTTTCCTTTCTATTTTTTAACGCGAGGTACAGGATCAGTAGTAAGACATCAAAATCGATAAAAGTTTACATTCTTGGAGGAGAGACCTATTTTCAAAACTATTTTTTAGGCCCTTTATGCCTGCTAAGTGAAGTCAGAGTCAGTGTCCAGTTTGTAGTGTGTCTAGGGGTGGGCAGCGGGTGCAAACTCCGCTACAAGGTGGAATCTATTTTTTGCTTTTTTCTTCCCTTTCCCTCCGTGTTCCCCCTTCCTGACTTCACCGCTGCTCATTCCCAATGGCCTGCCTCCTTCTAGAGTCGTTTCATGCCTCCCAGCTGACCAGCCCTTCCACCTCCCTAACACTACTTAATGGCTGCTGTGCCACAGACTCTTGCCTCGCGGCCTCCACCAATTCAATGCTACCACCCTCCAAACACTCAACTCTGAACGTTCCACAGCCTGCCACCTCACATCACTGAAGGACACGCAAGACCAATTCACCAGCCTCAATTGCACCTTCTCCTGCCTCCACACACCAGACCCACTGACCGCACATCCCACAAGAAAAGCAGCATTTTACTCCGCACCTGCTCTGTCAAAAGACACGCCATAAAGATCTGGGACCTGCTCAACTACATTTACTCCGACGTTGCCTTCTTCACCAAAACATGGATGAACCCCGCCTCAGCCCAGAGCATTGCAATCGCCATCCCTAAAGGCTACAAAATCATCCACAAGGACCGTCCCAGCCCTCTGGGAGGAGGTATCTCCATCATACACTGTAACATCCTCCACCTCACAACCAGCTCCGACGACCATTCACCTGACCTGGAACACCTCCACTTCTAAATCCAGATCAACTGAACCCCACTCTCCGCATCACCCTCCTCTTCAAACCTCCTGGACACTGTCCCCCCTTCAGCAAAGCCATACCAACTTCATCACTCACCACACTCTTGCCTCAACAGACTACATCCTCCTCGGTGACCTCAATTTCCACCTGGACAACCTTGATGACCACAACACATCATGCCTACTAGAGAATCTAGCCACCATCGGTCTGTAACAACTGGTCTTCTCCCCAACCCTCCCCACAGGACACGCGCTCGACCCCGTCTTCTCTGCAGGCAACATGTGTGTCAGCCACATCACTGACCTACATTGGACAGACCACCACTGCATCCACTTCTTCTTCAGCAAACACACCAAACACCACCATGCCCACTGCGACCCGCTCAGAAGCTGGAACAAAATCTCTGAAAACCAACTTGCCACCTCCCTTAGCAAAGCTCCAACTGTGCCGACACACTGCCCCCCCCTTAGGAAACCCTCCGACAAGCAGACCTCTGAGAAAGCCACCTGGAACTCTACCTCCCTCCAAGAGTCCAGGAGCACCTGCAGATGTCTCCAAAGAAGATAGATGAGCAGCATGGCCTTGGCAGAACACACAGTCCTGAAACCACCTCATCAGATCCACCATAAAAACTGCCATGCAGGAATGCATCAACGCCAGTAAAAAACTCTACACCACAATCAAAGAATTCGCCAAACTCTGCACAGACATCACCTCCCAAGATCTCTGCAACAACCGCACCAACTTTTTCCATCGCAAGATTTTAGATATCTACGACAGCTTTGCAATCCAGAACCCACCCACCCCAACCACAGCACCTGAATGCTCCGGATCCCAGCCGACATACCTCAACTGGACCACCCTCACCGCTGACGACACCCTGAGGATCATGAAAACCATCCTCTCTGGGGCCCCCGCAGAATCCTGCCCCCACCACATTTTCAACCGAGTAGATGCCGCCATCGCCCCCAAACTCTGCACACCATAAACTTCTCCATCAAACCCACCACCTTCCCTGATGACTGGAAACACACAGAGATCAACCCCTTGCTGAAGAAACCTTTGGCCAAACCGTCTAACGTCTAGAACTACAGACCCATCTCTCTACTACCCTTCCCAGCCAAAGTTATCGAGATGGCCATCAATGCTCAACTCACATAATTCATTGAGACAAACCATACCCTGGGCCCCTCCCAATATGGCTTCAGGAGCAACCACAACACTGAGACTGAACACCTCACCACACCTGACGACGTCAGCATGCTCCTAGACCGAGGCAAAACCACAGATGTCATCCTCCTGGACCTCAATACCGCCTTTGACACCTTCTTTCACCACACTCTCTGTGCAAGACTCAATGACGCCGGCATCCACGGCAAAGTGCTAGAGTGGATCCGCTCCTTCTTCTACCAGCTGCACCCAGAGAGTCACACTCCTATCGTTCTCCTCAAATCCTACAGAGATCAGCTGCAGAGCCCCACCCTCTTCAACATCTACATGGCCCGCTCACAGCCATCATCAGAAACAATCAACTCAACATCTTCTCCTTCTCCGACAACACACAGCTGAGCCTCTCCCTCAATGACTAATCTACAGCTGCTTAGAGCAACTTCCACGGTGGGGTGAAAGCACTAGCCGCCTGGATGAAGGAGAGCTGCCTCAAACTCAACTCTGAAAAAAAAGAAAAAAAGAAAAACAAAGTCTTCATCCTGGGCTCCACTCCCTCCACTTGAGATGACTCCTGGTGGCCAGCAGCACTTGGAACCACCCCACACCTACCAAGCACGCACGCAACCTCAGCATCATCCTCGCTCTACATGAACTGCCAATTCAACACCGTACTGTCCTCCTGCTCCCACATGCTCCGCCTGCTATTGAAGGTCTTCAAATGGTTCCCCACTGAGTCCAGGAGAATGATCGCCCAGGCCCTCGTCAGCAGAAAGCTCGTATACGGCAAAGCACTCTATGATGGCAAGACCCAAAAATTTCTAAAGAAGTTGCAGCGCATCCAGAACGCCACCGCCAGACTTATCCTATACATCCCCTGCCAAAACCACATCACTGGTCACCTGACAGACCTCCACTGGCTTCTGGTCAACAAAAGAATCACAATTAAGCACCTCAGTCACACCTACAGAGCCCTGCACACCACAACACCGGACCTGAATACCTCAACCCCCGCCTCTCCTTCTACACACTGACTGGACACCTCCTTTCTGCCCATCTGGCACTGGCCAATATCCCATGGATCCACAAAACATCAACTGGAGGAAGATACTTCTCTTATGTTGCTGCGAAGACCTGGAACTCCCTACCTCTGCACCTCAGGCAATCACCATCACTGCCTCATTTCAGGAAGGACCTCAAGACCTGGCTCTTCAATTGAACTGCACCCCTCCCCCCCCCCCCAGTGCCCTGAGACCATTACGGGCGAGTAGTCACGTTCTATAAGAACCCTGATTGGTTGATTGATTGAGGTGCAGACTTGTCTATCACATGAGATTAGATCTTCTTTTGATTCCCTGTAGGAGTTAACTCCGGTGTTGACCAGAGCCATACTGAATATGTCAATGGCTTCAGGCAAATCACCATATGTATACAATAAAGTGGTAAGTCCATCCTCAAGGGAATATGCGGAGGGTAGGTTGAGAAGGCCCCTAATAAATCTATTCTCTACAAGTGTAAGGGCAGTTGGTCAGCATACCCCCAAATCTCTGCCTAATACAGGGGCAGTTGCTCCCTTTGGGCTGAGGGGCTGCACCCCCCTAATGTTCCTGCTTTATGTGCTATCCACATGTCATATTGCCAGTGACTGCTCAGTGCTCACAGTGCTGGCATCATAATGTTAGGGCCAGGCAGACACTTTCACTGATACATGCACTAGTGAGCATGTGCCAGCCATCGTGGAGATCCAAGGGCTTCAGTCATTCAGCCCTGGCCGGCCATAATCTGGGACCTTTAGTTTCCACCCCTAGATGAGTAGCGTCACTTTTTGCAGCCGCCACGGGCGGCACGAGCATCACCCTGCAACGTGGCTGCACGCCAATTATTATTACCCCCACCCTTTCCAAAGTTGTCATAGGGATAAGTCGGGGTCCGTAAGCATCACAGACTCGACTCCATGACTATGTGTGAAACATTTGGATAACTTGCCCTCCCACCCTCCACAAGTTGTTGCAGCCAGCTGTTACAAAATCTGGAACTTTCTGAAGCCCAATTCCCTGCCGTGGTCATCGACCAAAGCAGCTGACCTCATTTCTTATTCTGGCCTGGCCTGACCTGTCATCTGGAGCGCACTCTGTGCCCCAAATAACAGCTCTGAAAGGGCATCGGAGTTTTAACTTTGATGAAATGCTGGTTGAGTGATTTGTGGGTATGAGATGGTCGAAGCGTCTGTTAAGAATAAAGGGTACTTGCAGAAGGATTTTCCGCGGTCACAGTCAGTGTTAATTTTCCTTTTTGTAAGTACAAGTAACCACAATGAGGCCTCCCTGTTTTTAATGTAAGCATGCAAGAGGGCTCCTTTATCTTTCATAAATAATCACAGAAGGCAGAGATTAACATTTAAAGTGCAATTTTACGCATGGTGCAATATCTAATGACATCAGATTCACTATTTTTACACACAACTATTTAAAACGTGAAGGATGGAGAAGGGGTGGACTAGTGGAATTGACTTTTCCTAAGGGAAATCGTGTTGTCTTTACTTCCACAGAGAAGCAGGGAGTGGAAAGTAAGCAAAAGATAAACGTGATTCAGATCTGTCGTACAGAGTGCTGCTGTAATTGTTTTAAGTCTGAAAATGCAACAATGCTGTGTCATCGATGACCCTTTCAGCCCATCCTGCATTTTTACCTAGTTAAACAAGTTGCATTCTGGGATCTATAGTTTTGCTTCTAATGTTGTAGGTATGGAATCAAAATTTACAGCCAGAGGGCAAGTGACTGTTAACTACAAAACAGGGCTTATCTGAAGAAGTCCAGCATGAGGGCAAGTGGGGCAACTTTCCAGCTACGATTACATTTTACAGAAAATATAGTTTGTTGATTTTTTTTATAATTTTCACACCTTGCAGTCATTTTTTATTTGCTCTCTAAACTGCATCAGCTATTCTACTCTATCTATGTTGCATTTCCTCTTTGTGAGTTAGATCAACTTTCTGTTCTGGTTCCGCAGCAGCATCTTTTCTTAGTGTGAGAGACTTCTGTGTCAACCCTGCTGTGTGTATGTTTGAGAAGTTGGTTAGAATGCAGCTTGTTATGATGGAAGCATACTTCTATGCTTCCAGTACTTCAAGTAGTGTAGTTCTGTTATTATTAGGGAACCTTCCACTGCTGCTTGAACACTACCTTGCTCTTTACAAGACCAGTTAAGAGTACTCTGCATCCGACGTCGTGTAAACTTCGTGAGCGGAGCATGCTATAGCATGTAAGGGAAGCTTGCACTAAGCTACATGTGTGGACTTTGCTCTGTGTATAAGGGAAGCTTGAACTGTTACTACCTTTGCCTACACATTTTGAATGTGAAAGATACTGGATTTATTGCTGCACATGCTGTATCTGTGTGTTGAGTAAACCTTGCATCACTGCTGTCAGAAAATGAGCAACTAAAATAGTCTTTATCTTTTGCAATCAAGAAATTGTGCAGTTTCAATCCATTGTTTTCATTTTTTTGGTAGGTGTGGGAAGACACTACAAGCATTGTACTGGAATAGTGAGGATGTCATTTCAAATTGTGTGTACAGCCTAGGGCTAGTTGGTGAATCCAAAGTGCCATACAATGCCCTGCATGTCCATTTGTTTCCCATTGAAAAATATCACATAGTTGCGGAAGATACCTTATATGAGCCAAACACTCACTGCACTCTCTGCAATGCATTGCGTGCAGTTGTGTTAGAAATGTGGTCAGTGATTTATGCCCCACCACTCTGTGGTACTTGACTGGGGTGAGACCAAACTTGGCTACAATGATGGCTTTCACGGGGACATGCTTCACCTGGTCTCCTATGTCTAGTGTGAGCAGGGTGTTCCTCCCCACAGTAGGAATATGCTTTCAGAGACTTGCTCCTCAATACACCTCTGAGACCCTGTGCATCCTTAGGGCTACTTCGGAGGCTGAGCACCACTTATCAGTGTCATCCCCCACCACATAGCTAGGCACTAGTTCTTTAGGAATGCTGACCTTTTCAACTCCATTAGACATTGTAGTATCACTGCCACCATTATGGCTGGACTTTGCATGCCTGGCTCTAATGTCCAGCTCTCTACGGCTTAGCTCACGGGCCATTTTCCTTTCTTGCATGGCTAGTTTCTCTCTTGCCAAGGCTCTCTCAGTCTTCTTTTGCTAGGCCACCATGACCAGTTTATTTTCCTCCATCTTTGCCATCTGCTGTCTAAACTCCCTTTCAGCCTTCCTGTCTGTCTGCTCCTCTGGGGACAGGTCTTGTGAAGTCACACTGCTTTCTGCTCTGGGAGGGAGTTCCAATTCATGAGGCAAGTCATCCCCCACTCGTGTGTGTAACACAGGACCTGCATCTGGGTCCTCGTCTTGTTCCTCCTATCATTTTCCTCTCCTGGTCCACTGCTGCTGCCCATGATTGATGAACTTCCCACCCAGACCCTCAGAGCGTTATGGAGCTCCTGCTTCATGGTATTCCTCTTAGCTAGAAGCCCCATCTCCTTGCAGAACTCGTTAAGCTCAGCCACAGTGTAGTAATCCAAGTTGGCAAGCTCAAACTCCATCATTGCAGTGTAGTCACAGGCACAGACAATCAGGAGGATGCGGGTACATTTGGAGAAAGCAAAAAAGCCAATCAAGGAGAATGCAACAGAAACTCAAAATGATAACAAATTATTTATCTGGAATTTTAGTGCTATACAGAATCACTGCGTGGCACTGCACAAACACAGGTACTAAATCCCACCGCTGAACACAAATGTAGGACATTTGTTTCCTTGTTGAGGGGGTGAACCCCTACTCAAGCAGCAACCACAATTCTAGTAAGGGTCAAACACAAGCAAACAAAAAATTAACTTGTAGAAACCATCGCAATGGACCGCACATCGCTAGCCCCTCCTTCGGATTGCCCCTAGGGACTCTGGTACATGGAGTTCTTGAGTGGTTCACCCCAGTGGGTGCAAGTAGGTACTTGTTGGACTGATGATCTCTAGACCTGATACATGTCCCGGGTTTTTGGATATCGCCCGAGACATGGCTCAGGTTTCGGGATAACTTCCCTCATCAGTAGAGAAAATAGTTAAGGGTGGAAGAGAAGGCCGCCAAACAACCGTCAATGGCCTCGATGCCCGAACCGGCACGCAGGTGCATCGTCCAGGAGCCCGTCGGCACAAAGCTCAAGGGAGCCAATTTATAGAAACCATTGCAATGGACCGCACACCGCTAGCCCCTCCTCCGGATCGCCCCTAGGGACTCTGGTACATGGAGTTCTTGAGTGGTTCACCCCAGTGGGTGCAAGTAGGTACTTGTTGGACTGATGATCTCTAGACCCGATACATGTCCCGGGTTTTTGGATATCGCCCGAGACATGGCTCGGGTTTCGGGATAACTTCCCTCATCAGTAGAGAAAATAGTTACGGGTGGAAGAGAAGGCTGCCAAACAACCGTCAATGGCCTCGATGCCCGAACCGGCACGCAGGTGCGTCATCCAGGAGCCCGTCGGCTCAAAGCTCAAGGAAGCCAATTTGTAGAAACCATCGCAATGGACCGCACAATGCTAGCCCCTCCTCCGGATCGCCCCTAGGGACTCTGGTACATGGAGTTCTTGAGTGGTTCACCCCAGTGGGTGCAAGTAGATACTTGTTGGACTGATGATCTCTAGACCCGATACATATCCCGGGTTTTTGGATATCGCCCGAGACATGGCTCGTGTTTTGGGATAACTTCCCTCATCAGTAGAGAAAATAGTTAGGGGTGGAAGAGAAGGCCGCCAAACAACCGTCAATGGCCTCGATGCCCGAACCGGCACGCAGGTGCGTCATCCAGGAGCCCGTCGGCTCAAAGCTCCAGGGAGCCAATTTGTAGAAGCCATCGCAATGGACCGCACACCGCTAGCCCCTCCTCCGGATCGCCCCTAGGGGCTCTGGTACATGGAGTTCTTGAGTGGTTCACCCCAGTGGGTGCAAGTAGGTACTTGTTGGACTGATGGTCTCTAGACCCGATACATGTCCCGGGTTTTTGGATATCGCCATGGCTCGGGTTTCGGGATAACTTCCCTCATCAGTAGAGAAAATAGTTAGGGGTGGAAGAGAAGGCCGCCAAACAACCGTCAATGGCCTCGATGCCCGAACCGGCACGCAGGTGCGTCGTCCAGGAGCCCGTCGGCTCAAAGCTCAAGGGAGCCAATTTGTAGAAACCATCGCAATGGACCGCACACCGCTAGCCCCTCCTCCGGATTGCCCCTAGGGACTCTGGTACATGGAGTTCTTGAGTGGTTCACCCCAGTGGGTGCAAGTAGGTACTTGTTGGACTGATGATCTCTAGACCCGATACATGTCCCGGGTTTTTGGATATCGCCCGAGACATGGCTCGGGTTTCGGGATAACTTCCCTTCTCAGTAGAGAAAATGGTTAGGGGTGGAAGAGAAGGCCGCCAAACAACCGTCAATGGCCTCGATTCCCGAACCGGCACGCAGGTGCGTCGTGCAGGAGCCCGTCGGCTCAAAGCTCAAGGGAGCCAATTTGTAGAAACCATCGCAATGGACCGTACACCGCTAGCCACTCCTCCGGATCGCCCCTAGGGATCTGGTACATGGAGTTCTTGAGTGGTTCACCCCAGTGGGTGCAAGTAGATACTTGTTGGACTGATGATCTCTAGACCCGATACATGTCCCGGGTTTTTGGATATCGCCCGAGACATGGCTCGGGTTTCGGGATAACTTTCCTCATCAGTAGAGAAAATAGTTAGGGGTGGAAGAGAAGGCCGCCAAACAACCGTCAATGGCCTCTATGCCCGAACCGGCACGCAGGTGCGTCGTCCAGGAGCCCGTCGGATCAAAGCTCAAGGGAGCCAATTTGTAGAAACCATCGCAATGGACCGCACATCGCTAGCCCCTCCTCTGGATCGCCCCTAGGGACTCTGGTACATGGAGTTCTTGAGTGGTTCACCCCAGTGGGTGCAAGTAGGTAATTGTTGGACTGATGATTAAAATTAACGTGTGCTTAGCACAAAAGTAGTCAGGCTTAACTTAGAGTCAAAATGTAAAGTGTGTATGTGGCACGCAAACTGTTTTAAGAGAAAACACAAGAAAAATCCCTTACCAATTTAGAACCATAGAGTAAAATGTAATAACATATTTGACACCAAAACAACAAAAATTCAATTAGAAGAACCAGAGATATGCAATTTTATATATTCAAGTAAAATCAGTGCTTTAAAGCACAAAACACCAACTGTTGTTATCTGGACTTGCCAGACCGGGACAAAGTCACATCTTCAGGCTGACAGAATTGGAGCCCAGGTTGGATACAGAGACCAAGTTAGGCTCCCTGAACAAAGTACCTTAAATCCTGGTTGTGGAGTGTTGCACGGTCCCACGTTTTGGATACATCGTGAAGCTGCAATTCTGCAATTCTGATGAGCTGCAGGCAGTGATGCAAGGTCCTGTGTCGAGGATGCACCAACAAGCAGAGATTCTGGTGAGCTGCTGTGCTGAGATGCAAGATATTGCATCGAGGCGTGGCCACACATCTGTGGTTCTTTAAAGGTGCAGGGTCTTGAGTCGGGGATATTTCATGAAGTGGTAGTTCTGATGCAGATTAGTAAGGAGATGCATTGCACTGTGTCGGTTCTTCCCAAAAGACCACAGTTGGGTAGGGAGAGTATATTCAGATCCACTTTCAAGGGTCCAAGACTGGGGTAGCACCACTAGGGGGGCAAGACTCACAGCAGGCATAGTCCTGGTACAGGGTTCAAGGTGTATGGAGACTTTTCTGTTCCTGAGGCTCAGATCAGGAGGCTAGCCAACGTGGCATCACTCTGGTGTTCCTGGTTTCAAGATGCAGGTCTATTCCTTCTCACTCAGGCAGCACCGCAGCAGGAAATCAGGACAGCAGGGCAGCAGAGCAGCAGAGCAGCAGTCCTTCTTGCACCAGGGCAGCACAGCAGTCTTTCTTCTGAGTTTTGCACACGTCCAGATGTGTACTGAAGAGTTGGGTCTGAGGGTCCACTATTTATCCTTGGTGCCAGCTTTGAAGTTGGAGAAGTCCCTAGGCCATTTAATTTACAGGCCTGGGTACAGAGAGTACCACTTTACATAATGATCATATTGGGTAGAAGCCAATGTTACCATGTTTTAGGGAGAATGCACAAGCACTTTAGCACTGGTTAGTAGTGGTAGAGTACACAGAGTCCTAAGACCAGAAAAAAGGAATCATCAAAAACAGGAGGATTGTTGAAGACAATAAGTTAGGGGAAAACAATGCCTAGGATGTCAGATTCAACATGATCCAACATGATCCATTCTAAATCGCAATTAGGAGGGGTTGTGGAAGGGGTTTACCTCCTAATTGCTAATTGGAATGGTATGTATCAATGGTTTGTGATCGCAATTGTGGTTACAAACCATAGATCAGTTACAGTCACCCCCAAAGTGAATGTAACAGATTTCTAAAGAGCAATGGTACACACCTTCCCACAGGGCGGTGCGACGGGTGCGACTGCACCGGGTGCTGACTTGGGGGGGGGTATTGTGTTTGCAAGTATATTATGATTTTAAAAGGACCTACTGCCACATTCCTTGTCCAGTAATTTTAAGGCAACAATAAAATATCAAGGTAACTGTGATGATTAATGTTCTTCCTGGACAGAGAGCAGGGTTTTGCCTAGTGGAGGTTTTAACTCATCATAAAGTAGTGCAGTGGGTTAATATGCCTGCTATAAAGAATTTGTGCCATGCAGATCACAAAGTGCATAAGTCAGTGGTTTGCTGCTTTTGTAAGAGACATCCTTTTGTTATTCGCAGTTTATAAGTCAAAATCCTAATATAGAAAAGTGAACTATTAACTGTCATCAAAGAGCTGCATGAAAACTGCAAGGTATGGATTAGAGCGTTATGATTTTCTCCCCCAGTCTTTCAATATCCTAATGTTGCAAAAAGGGTTCATTTGGGTAGAAATCAATTCTTATTATTAAAGAGAACTCCTAACCATGGTTTTACCTTTTAAATTCTGAGTTTTTGCATTTACAGGCTAAGCACTCTTAGACTATTCTGCCTTCCAGTGTTGATGAAATGTAACTCCTACATCTTGTAGTCTTCTCTCTTATGTAACATTTTCTATACCCTGATTTACACACATATGATTCACTGTCTCCATGTGTGTGTGATGTAAGTTGTTCTGACACCCTGCACTGGTATGAGTGGCGTAATAAAACTAATTAAAAGCATCTGTGAGAGAGTGGTTATGGAGACTTGAGGGGCAATGTTAAAGGGTGGAAAGGGAATCTGAGGCAAAGGTGGTGATTGGGGGATGCCAACAAACATTGCTGCACCTGGTGCCACCAGCGATAAAGCCGGCCCTGCCTTCCCATTTGTGTATCCTTTTAGAAGACCTTGAGGGAAGCACGTAGCGGTCCTTGGGTCCACTGCCTGCACCATCAGATGCATTTCAAAAAGGGATATTATTTTAAAAGCAGCTCTGGGAACATGGCCTACTTTAAAAGTAAGATGCTTCCCATTTAAGAATGGAAACACAGTTATGGTGGTCTGCTGTTTATTGCACGTCTTCATCCCAATCCTCGTAGCCAACCACAGGGGCTACAAATAATTAACTTTAATTAGGCGGGTTGTTTTGCAACCTCATGCAATTAACATTTTGCGATGTGACCTATTGGTACATATGCTGCATAGCAAAATAAGAGACGACGCAAAAAGTGCACATTTTGGTACCACTTTCTGTGACTGGTCACATTCAATATTGGGCCCCTGTATTGGTCAATTATTTTCACTTTAAGAGCAAGGACATTGATGCTTATGTCTATTATTGATTGTGTCAACTTGTCTTGCTTAATATGTATTGTTTGGAATTCTTTCACAGTTTAAGATCAGCTATAATCAGTGGGTGCGATCATACTGGAAAGGGGCGACCACTCGGTCCCCCCGAACGTATGGATGGGTGCCCGAACCTCCCGGGAAACCATTTTGGGCGGGGTGGGCGTTGCCCGGCTGGTATGCCAAAAGCGGCGTGGCCGGGGCGCGCCTTCCCCCGCCCGAGAGGGGTTGTCCTAGACACCTCGATGGAAGACCACGCCCAGTAGGCGTATCGGGGACGGGTACACGCCCTCCCGCAGACGGATAAAGGAGCGGGAATCCACAAGATCGTCCTCTTGTTCCTCGGATCGGAAGGCTGCACCCACTCGTTGCTCGTGAGCCCTCGACGGAACAAGCAGCAATTTTGAACGTGGTAATCCTGTTTTTTCTCTTTCAGTTTCGACACAGATTTCAGGACCTCGTGGATCGACCAAAGGCGGAGGACTCGAAACCATGCCTAGCAAGCAAGCAGGAAAGGGTTCCGAGACGGAGAAGATGTTACTCCTATTGTCGAACCGGATGGCTTGTATGGACCGAAAGCTCGGTCAAGTCCAATCGCTCGGTAGAGGTTTGGCGGAGGTGAAGAAGCAATTGGCCGCACTGAACGACCCAGGTCAGCCGAAAAAGGTAATAGGCCCGGCCTTGCCGGGAGTTGCCCCCAAGGTTGGAGGGAAGAGGGTCAAAGAGAGGGCGGTTTCGGGGGGGGTCCCAGTTCCAGAGGTACCTCTCATCGCCCCCCTCGTACCGGTCGATAACCCGGTTCAGACCCCTGATGTAGGCCAGCCGATCCCGGTGGTGATCACCTCTGTCGAGGACGATGAAATACCCCCAGAATTGGCCGCACAATTGACGGCATGGCTCAAAACAAAGGTGGGGGGCACAGCGACCCCGGGAGATCCGGCTGAAGAAGCCAGAGTTTTAATGAAGCAGTTGCGGCAATCGAGAGATGGCGCGAAGGCGAGTGTTCCTCTTGTTCCCCCACAGGTGGCGCCGGGAGTGCCAGCAGCTGGTCAAGAGAAGACGGCGGCAACAACAGCCGATCCGGGTAAGCTCGCATTACCGATGGTGGGGGAGGGCTCGATACCCTCAAGGCGGGAAAAGGTTGCACAGCACATTCCCTTGGCCACGAAAGAGTTAATATGGGGAGAAAAGTATGTCAACATGTTTTCATTGTTAACGGACCATCGTGAAATGGAGTATGCTAAAACGCAGAAAGATTTGTGGCACCCTAGTGTCTGGCGCGCCAAGATGGCCGAGTTCAGGGTGGAAGAGACAGTGACGAACTGGGTTAAGGCCTTCTCTATATTTACCGCAGTTATGGGGGAATGTAAACCTGAGGTTATGACTGAGTTGGTTTGCTATCAGAATAGCATAATGGATTTTTATTCAATGTATGAAGGGAAAGAATGGAAAGGCTATGACATGAAGTTCCGTAAAGCAAAAGAATATGATGCTTCTTTGTCTTGGGATTGTTTGGACTCGGTGTCATGGCACAAGCAACTCCTGCCAGGGGCGACAGGTACGTCCTCGCCAGGCGGGAGCGGGTCCGGAGTGGTCCGCCAAAAGCCCGGGGTGCCCTTTCGAGCAGGCACAGGTGGGGGCTATCAGCCCAGAGTTGGCGGGAATGGCGGAAAAGGAGGGGTCTGTTGGGGCTTCAATCGAGGCAATTGTAACAGGCCACAGGGGGCATGCAAGTTTAAGCATGTGTGTGCCGGCTGTGGGAATTCCTCACACCCGGAAAGTGCATGTAGATCAAAAAATGGCGGGACGGGAGGAAAAGGTGGACCTAAGCAGGAGTGAGGTGGACCTTTGTGACCGATTGCCTACACCCGTTGATCTCATGGTTATGATTCCGTGGTTAAACAAATATCCTGATCATGTATCCGCTGGGGTGTTGAGGAAGGGATTCTTACATGGCTTCCACATCCCGGCGGGGGAGGTTCGGGGGAACTCCTTTTGTAGAAACCAATTATCGATACGGCACAACCCAGGCGTGGCAGAAAAGAAAATAGCAAAAGAGGTCGGGATGGGGCGAGTGGCTGGCCCCTTTTCTTGCCCGCCGGTGGCCGAGTTCATCTGTTCCCCGTTAGGGGTTGTCCCGAAGAAAGATCCGGGGGAGTTTAGACTCATACATAACCTTTCTGCTCCTAGGGGTTCATCGGTAAATGATGCCATTGACCCAGAAGTTTGTTCAGTACGATACGCATCGTTCGACAAAGCCGTGGCCATGTTGAACCACCTAGGCCCTGGGGCGCTGATGGCGAAATGTGATATCGAATCAGCGTTCCGGTTGCTTCCGGTGCACCCGCAGGATCAGCGCCTGCTAGGTTTTGCATTTCAGGGAAGTTATTACATGGATAAATGCATGCCCATGGGTTATTCCATTTCATGTGCATATTTTGAGATGTTTAGCTGTTTTTTGGAATGGGCATTTACTGAGGCTACAGGGCATAGACATGTTATGCATTATCTGGATGACTTTTTGTTTTTGGGGGCAGCCGGGGATACGATGTGCGCACAGGCGCTGTATAATTTCTGCATCCTCAGGAATGAATTTGGTGTCCCATTGGCACCAGGTAAGACGGTCGGACCATCTACTTCACTGGAGTTTCTGGGAATTGAGCTCGATTCTGTGAGGGGGTGTTTCCGACTACCAGTAGACAAAGTGATCAAGTTCCAGGCTTCCTTGATGCAATGCCTTGGGGGGGAGAAAGTGACCCTGCGACAGTTACAACAAACAGTGGGTCAGCTTAATTTTGCCTTGAGGGTGATTCCTATGGCCCGCCCGTTTTCGCGCTCTATCGCGCAAGCTATGGGTGGTCTCAAAGAGGCTCACCACCGTACGAGACTGTCTGGAGAGGTTCGCCAGGATATGCGTATTTGGTTGGCATTTCTGGCGGACTTCAACGGTCGAGTCGTCTGGACCTCCCCGCCAGAGTCTTCGGAGGAATTAGGTATATGGACCGACTCGGCAGGGAGCGTGGGTTTTGGCGCCATCTTAGGTGATCGATGGTCAGCGCAAACATGGCCGACATGGTGGCACTCCAACGGTCTCACAGGTAACATTGGGTTCCTGGAGTTATTCCCAATGTGGGTTGCTCTGATGACATGGGCTGACGACTTCAGGGGTCGCTCAGTGGTGTTTTGGTCCGACAATATGACGGTCGTTGATTGCATTAACCAACAGGCAGCACGCTGCAAAATGATCCTGAGGTTGTTGAAAGAGATTGTGCTGCTGTGCATGAGACTGGATGTACTGTTCAGGGCAAGACATGTGCCAGGTGTACTGAACCATGCGGCTGATGCACTCTCTCGTTCACATATGCAGGCATTCAGGGGTTATCTGCCCACAGCAGACCCAGAGGCAGCTCCATTCCCAGAAGCAATGTGGTTAATCGGTGCCTCGGATTACAAGACCTCGTGGCAGCGAGTCTAGCCCTCAGGACAAGGAAAGCATACGAAGGAGCGTTTCGTTCCTATTGCACATATTTGGGTCCGGCAGGGAGTCAGAATTGGGGTCAGGAGGAATCCGTCCTGGGGTACCTGGTAGCACTACACAGGGAGGGCCGATCAGTTGCAACGGCCGGTAGGCATAGGGCGGCCATTTCCTTCATGGCCCAGGTAAACGGCATAAAAGACCCTACAGGTTCTTTTTTGGTGAAGAAAGCCCTTCGCGGCTGGCAGCGCCTTGAGGGTTGCAAGAAAGATACGAGGCACCCGATTGGCCTAGACAGACTGTCTCTGCTTTTAGCAAAGCTGGACGAGACGTGTTCCTCCCATTACGAAACAGTTCTGTTCCGGGCAGCGTTCACATTGGCATTCCATGGGGCCATGAGGGTGAGCGAGCTTGTCGCGAAGAACAAGAGAGATATGGAGGGAGGTTTGTGCAGGGATCACATCCAGATAAGGGGTGATTCGATGGTAATCATGATAGCCAGGTCCAAGACTGACCAGGGGGCTATGGGAGATGGTGTGGTCATACAGCGCAAGCGTGGGTCCCCCGTCTGCCCGTTGAAATGTGTGGAAGACTATTTGGCGCTAAGAGCGGCCACTTGGGGGGGGAGCTTGCTCCGACACAAGGATGGCACCCCACTGACGAGATTTCAGTTTCAGAGGGTGCTGGCACTGGCAATCGCTGACGCGGGCATGGACCCGTGCGATTTTGGGACCCACTCCTTTAGGATAGGGGCTGCTACCGAGGCTACAGCCAGGGGTCAGAGTGCTGAGGAAGTGAAACAATTGGGCCGTTGGTCCTCGAATTGCTTCAAGAGGTATGTGCGCTTGCACATGTTGTAAGTAATCAATTGACCTGCACTCACGTTTTCTGTCTTTTGTTTACTTTGCAGTTTCGCGGGCCTGCCATGCAGGGCGGAATTGGAGGTCGACCCTGCATCAAGAGACCAGCGGTCAGAGATCACCGACTGGAGAGAGGATGGCATGGGTCGTGGGCCACTCATACGTGAGGCGCGCCGGTGACGTATTCAAGGAAGGTGATGCGATTCACGCACCTGGGGAATACGGGTTCAGAGTGGCTTTCCATGGGAAAGGAGGGCTCGTTTTTGACAAATTTGAGTCATTTTTCGAGGGACTTTTAGGGCGGCATAGGTCACCGCCATCTGTAGTCATAGTACACCTGGGAGGCAACGATTTGGTGACACTGGGTAGACGAGTGTTACTTGAACGAATCTTGTCGGCTGTTAGCTGGTTGGCTAAAAGAGTCCCGGGGTGCACGATTGCCTGGTCCCACATGATTCCTAGAAGGAGGTGGCAGGGGGGCCTTTCGGTGTCAGCTCTGAACCATTCAGTTAAACGGGTCAATAATAAGATTGGTAGACTGTTCCGTTCTGCACAGTTGCATGTCATTCCACATGGGTGTATCCGGGGTGACCAGATGTATCTGAACGATGGGGTTCACCTGTCCAGGGAGGGGAATGATTTACTCATAGGAGACTTGGTGGCATGGCTGAGAGGTTTGAGGAAGCATGACCTATAGGAGGAGTTGGGGGGACCGGATGGTCGGTCAACCATCCGGTCTGTGGCGGTAAGGTCATGATCGGTGAGCAGTAATTTAAAGGTCCCTAGAGTGGGGTGCCACCCACAATGGATGGGAGCGCCCGGGGGAAGACGGCCATTGGCCCCTTCCACGGGGAGGCGGCACCCACTAAGGATGGTGCGCCTAGGGGGAGATGGCCATGGGCCCCTCCCAGGGGGGGGGGCGGTTATATGCCCCTCCTTACTAATTTCCCGGGGGCCGGATATCCGCGACGGCGGATAGAGAGTGTGGGGTTGGGGGGGAGAGTCCACGCTGTCCTTCCTACAGAGACCTCATACGGGAACTCGGACGACCCTTAAGATGGCGTCGAGTAGAAAGGGGGCCCCCACCACGACAAGGGAAGTTACAGTTGGCAATGAGGGTAAAGCCCTCTGCGCATGCGCCGCTCACACAGTGAGGGCGGGAGTTTGGTAGTAGGGATCTGACACCGGTTAAGACCTTGCCGTTGGCCCTTAATGCTAGGATGTACAATTTGAATTAGAGTGTATGCATTTTCAGGATGTTAGCCAAAAGTACAGGACTGCATCGAAATGTAATAAATGACAAATTGTACATAATGCATAATGATGAAACTTTTATTTAATGTTTTAAATTTTGTTTCATATTTTAATAAATACGTCCGGGAGGGTGACTCCCTCCCGTCTTCCAAAAGTTCAACTATTGTCCGACTTCCCATCCTTGGGGATATGTGTTGGGAGGGGGTGGCGGCATCCCGGCCATATGGCCACTCACCATATTTTACTGCTCTGATTTGTCTTGTATTGGCTGTGAATTTCTCACATCGTTCTTGCAATGATAGGTAGTCTCTTATATTGTCATGGTCTGCTGCTTTACTTTTGGACAGCATGATTGTGCTACCTTGCTTTAATATATCATTGTACTGTTTAATTCTGGATTTTCTCAGTCATGGTATAGCTCTCTTCACAGAACCACAGCATCTCCACTCCTCTCCATTTTGAGCCACAGATCTCTAAAAACCTTTTTCAGAAAGGACTTTCACTACGCTTTGGCCTTAGTATAAAAACATTCTTAATGCACGTTCCAAAACAAAGTGGGCACCATCCTTCCAAATATCCAGAGTCAGGTTGGCAGGATCAAGCCAGGTGGCATCTAGTTGGATCTGAGTGAAATGTACGCAAAATGTGACCCTTCCGTTCCAGCTTTACCTCTGAGGAATACACCATAGATCCCTCCCAACAAATGTTTGAACTATTTTCTTAGAAAATGTGACACCCTCAGGTCATCTCTGCCAATTGAGGCCTACCCCAGTTACAACTCCAGTGAGATAGTAAAGTAGTGCATTCAGTGAGCTTACACCAGCAACATCGCTTTCTTGTACGACTGATGGACTACGAGCGATGTTAATCCCTTAACTGATTTTAGTGTTCTTTGCTGGACCTGTTTCTCTATCTAGCACTCTAAATGACAATTTCAGTTGTAGCATGTGGAATTCCAATTGATCCCACTAAAAGGACAGACAATGAATGTTTCAACCTTAAAGATTTATTTTTAAATTTTATTCAGACAGACATCAAGTGATCTATTCCAAATTAGTTAATCAATAAATCAGAGTGAAAAGCTCAGTTAAATTACAGAACCAATAACAGTACTCAGGAAAGTTCAGGTCAGCAAAATACAGAGTATAAAACGGGAGAGAAATTCAGCATGGATTCACCTCCTACAGTCAGTAAGAAATGGGATCTCAACACATCCAAAAAGGGCATATTTTTATAGAGATCTGAAAAAAGGATGCCATACATTTAATACAGTTGTACACAACTCTCACAGAATGAACCAACCAGAATTTTTTAGAGTGAAACAGTTGCAAGAAAATACATTTAGAAAGTCCCCCAAAATGCTACAACATGGAGGTCCTGATCGACCCCACCTGTATTAAGAAAAATATTTCTACATTTAGGCAACTATGCTAACACAGCTATAAAAACCTTGAACATGAGCAATTCTGCTGACATTTTAATATTCTTGTGAAGGTCATTCTGTTTTGTCTATGAAAATGCATTCAACACTATTTTAATGAGACATGAAAATACGAGTTTGTCCACGTGGTCTAAAGCATTGCCAGCAAACGTCACAGGCAAAATGGAGTACGAGGCCTACAACTGGCGAGTTAGCTAGAGTTCAAATAATCATTGGTAAATTGCATTTATTTTAGAAAAAACAAAGTTAATGGTACTGATCTGCTATTGTCCTCAGGTACTAACACGCTTCCTTTCTCTCCAAACAGAGGAGCATAGCACCATGCTTTGATCTGGTTTAGCACTCTACCATGTCTCAATCACCTCTGGATCAGGCACTATAGAACTCTCAGTGCGCCTTGTCTCCACCTAACTCGGAAGGTACCTTTTAAATACAAATTCCCATCCTCGATCACAACCACAGCCTTCTTCAGCCCTCCAGCTCAGGGGACACCTCTAATCTTTGCTGGCAGTGCTACATTGCTGTATGACCCGGCTCACTCTTATATGACACTGGCTGGATGACAACGCTGCAGGCGCCATTTTGTGATGTCTCAAAGAGGCCGTACACCTCTGCTCTTCTCTCATAAAATCAGTGTGGCTCTTGGGTATTTTTATCCTTGGGCAAGTCTAGCTCTGAATCTCCTACATACCAGGCTGATGGCGTACAGGCTCCGGCATCACACGGCCACGGAAGACAATGAACTACAGAATACTGAATCACAACATTGTCCGTTGTTTTACATATACGTTTGACATATAAGTTATTATCCATGCTAATGCTTATACCAGATATCACATGTCCAACCAGCTATCCAACAGCCCAAAAATGATTGTCACTCTAATTTTGGCATACAACAAGTGTGTCTTGCTTGTGTCCATTTGGTCCAAGTATGGTTTATTTTTACATGTTCGACGTAAAAATATATTTTTGTCAGGGTGATAGAGCGCGCGAGGCCACCCGACCAATAGTTTTCGCCGTTTCCGGCTTCAGGGCCCATATACTTTCAAATCACCATATACATTAATCAGGTGACTTCACGAGCTCTACCAAGTTGATGTGTGTGTGTTCCCTGCTAATAATTTTCAGTGCACCCGACTTACCATCCACCGATGCGGGTACCTAATGACCACAATGAATCAGGGAGCTAGCTGTAAAAGAAAGGCAGCAAAATACAAACCCAAACAATAACATTCAAATACTGTTTAAATGACCACGGACAACTGGAAGTTTTAAAATGTTTATCTAAAATTCATTATTTTCTTGCATGAGGTACAGTAAAATAAGGCAATCAATAACCAAGATAACGTAAATTATATAGGCATAAAGAAATAATGACAGGGTAATCATTCAAATGTAATATGAAATGCAGATGGAAAATACTATAAAATCTCAGAAATGTTTAAGCATGGACAGTTTATGCATGAATAACTATGGGAGGGCCTATAAAGAGTAACACGCTTCACTTAAGGTGAATGGGCCTTTGAACAATCTAGGCAATGAAGTTCTAGACCATATCAGAAAATTACAAACTGCAATGCAAAATATAATTTCTAACCAGTGAGAAGACATAGGAACAAACCTTTGAAAAATATGTAATTGACTTTCAATAGTTGCGGAAAGGCATGGAAAATATAACATATGCAATGATGAACTTTATTAAAGCAAAAGTTAGAAATTCAGAAGGTGCAAGATTTAAGAGTTTCAGAGCAATATTTACCTAGAAAGGTGTGGAAACCAAACCCTGGCCACGGGTCAGTTAAGGACAGGAAACCCTCAAGGAAGGATACCCCTCAAAGGACAGCAGGTGCAGAATGGACACCCAGGACAGAACAGGATACCCTAGGAATAGGAATCAGGACAGGACCCTCAGGACAGGACAGCAAACCCTCAGGACAGGACCCTCTTCAGGACAGGACCGGAACCCACAGTTCGGAAGCAACGCCTGCGCTCCACCCGCTCTGCAGCTATCGATCAAGACCCCGATTGGGTCAGCGAACTCCCAGCTAAGTGCTTTGCCAGCACTTTAAGGTTCAGTAGAACCTCAGTCTATGGTCAAATTCGGACAGAGTGCTTCGCAGCGCTCTGTATCTTCAGTCACCTATTGAGTGCGTTGGGTCAGTGACAGGTCAGCTAAACCAGACAAGTCGGACGGTTCACTAGGTGAACCCAGGGTAGATATACAGTTTGGGGACAGTGTACCACCCCCCAATGTTGCAAAGTGTCAGAATCCCTTAATTTCGATTGGTCCTAAGGTAGGATTTGGGTAACACACCAATCACGACATAGTGTTTCAAGCCTACATTTGCATAATAGGGTACCGCCTAACTAGATTGGGGTTCTCATGAGAACTGGTGCAGAAATACAATGGTAACTTTAACATTGTTGCTCTGTGAGCACATATAATTGGTTCAGCCGAGTTTTCGGGTCGTTTCTCAGGAGCATCTTGCTCATCACTGCCAACTGGCTGTGTTCCATCAGTCAAGGTCTGTCATGCCTCGGCAAGTCGCGCAGGCGCAGAGGGACCTCCAAGATGGTTCTCGGCACAGACAAAACCCCATTCCCCGCGGTACATGAAAAGTAAGCGAAAACAAATTAATACATAGTAATGTCATTATGAAAACACATCACAGGATTTATACTTTTAACTCATCATCAAGAAATAAAACTATTGCGTTTAAATGTTAGCCACATTGATACAGTCACAAAAGCAGTGGCACGAGCAGTACCACATGATAAGCACAGCTATGAATTACGCATGCGCATAACTTTCCCTCCACTTCTGCAGACGCGTCAGGACACGTGAGTGTGGCTGACGCATGCGCAGTAACTAAATACAAGCGGCGGCCATTTTAGATGACTCGAGTAAATTATTTTAGTAAAACACATGTGCAAGCTTCACGATCCTTATCCAAACTAAACATAAATGTTAGTAGAACATACACTTGTTACCGTATTACACATAAACGAGGTTCTTGACTTCGGCAAGCCGCAAAATATGCGAAGCTTTGCTTCATCAATCCCCTCTTTGATGATATTTACTATCATCACAAATTATAATGGAACCAGATGCCAACTTTCTTTCACACTTTATAAAGTTCTATCTCTTCCAGCAACCGTTCTAACTTTTCTCTCTCAGTTTTAGTAGGGTGAGAAGTCTTCACCTTTTTGTATATCTGATCATTCACTTCCTCTAATTCAATCTCATCCACACTTCGTTTCACTCCTCTTGCATTTACCTCGTGCTTTTTGGTGCGCTTGCGGTATTTACAGCACAAGAAAATGGAAAGTATAATAAGACCTATAATACCAATTGGCATCAGAATTTTGAACAATAAGCTTTTACCTATGCTAGCAAGCCAATGACCTACATTTGAGAGACCATCTACCAGTCTCTTCCAGGCACTATCAACCTCGAGTGGTTTGAGTTCTTTTGCCAAATTAGTAATGTTTTTCACATATCTTTTGATCTGTACACTTTTATCCGGAATATAAGTGCAACAATGTTGCGCCTTCAACATCCGGCAGACTCCGCCCTCTTTCGCTAATAAGGTGTCAAGAGCAAGTCGATTCTGCAAAACCATTGATCTGATCGCAACCATTTCAGTATTGACCAGCAGAAATCCATGAGCTGTTTCAGTAGACAGCACATCCACTATAGTAGACAATTTGCAAATTCTGTGAGTGTTCAGAACCACTCCCACTCCAGGTATCAGTGCACTGAAAATACTACCCATAATTTCACCTATACTTTCTCTTTTACTACGCACTAAGCCATTAGTATCTTCATTGCTTCCAGCTTTCCCATTCACATGGTATATTTTCGGGAAGACAATACCAAAGTAGCAGCTTCCATACCAGTGATCCGGCAATTTGAAATAAGCCTTGTCCCCACAAATATAATAAATTCCAGGAAACACAGGCTCTGACCCATTTTTGAAACCCCAACCTCCAATTACCTTGTAATTATGTTCGCATTCACTGGAACCAATGAAAACATTATTATAATAGCTAGTCTTCTCGCGGTGAAGACATAGCTTGCCTTTCTTTTCAAAATCCAGCAACAGAGCAGGACCCGCTCCACCAGATGAGGTGCCTTCCATGTTCTCTGCCCACTTTGGCTGTTTCTGACTTTCGTCATTAGCCTTCTTTTGAATTTTAATTCTTCTTTTCTCTGCCATGTTCAGGAACATCTTTTCCTGCTCACGCAGAGAACAAGTCAAGTTATCTCTGTGTGCGTCTGCTATGTCAATGTTACCTATAGTCAGAAAGTAGTCTCCCATATATCTTATGGTGTCACTTTTGGTATGTACAGGATTCAAGTTCCCACGTATAGGAAGTTCAGAAAAGATCACGTCATTGTTAGAGTAATAGTACTGTAACGGTCCTCTTTTGTAAAATAAACTAGCTAAAATGCTACAGGAGATTCCATATGTCAATGGCAGGTGATGGTATGTCACGCCTTCAGCCACAGAAGTAGGTAGCTTCATGCAGACATAGCAATCTTCAATTTCCATAGTCTCTACATAGTGTATTAACAAGTTTGCGAAAACATTTAAGTGTGTCTTGTTCTTAACTCCATGATAATGTAGTCCTCCCTCATCTGATGCTTCTAAGTTCTGTTTTGTTTGTCTCAGGGCTCTTTCATGTCTTGCTACACTCTGTGTTGTTAGCTCCTCACTGTCAGTATTTACAACTTCAGTAGGGACAATGTTAGTATCTTTACTTACAGCAAAGGGAATGAAAATTGTTAGTCCTATCCAGATAACTATCAGTACTACTACACTACATATACACACCTTGCAACACGTCTTAAAACGGCTGCAACTAGGTCTACCATTCACTGTTGAATCAGACATTTTGGCTCAGAAGGAGTTTCTCGACCCCTCTTTTTGGCTTTACACAACTAGCTTACTTTGTGCAAATTCACGGTGGTTCGTCTTCTTCTTCAGCTGAGTACTCAGGGACGGGCTCTCCGTCGCTCACGTCAGTTATATCAAGATCTTCAAGTTCTTCCAAAACCAGTGTCCATTCAGGAGACTTGTACTTTTTGTTTTGTCTTTTTATTCGTTCACTCCTTCTTTTGGAAGAGTCTTCTTCTTGCTCTGCTATCCGAGCACTTCTTCTTGCTTCTGCACGTTTTTCTTCCACTGTCTTTATCCTTAGTCTCAATCTTTTTACAAACCTAGGCTCAAGGTTGTTTCTTTTCTTTAGTCTCTTAGTCGGTACTTGGACTTCACTTTCTTCTCTTATTCTCTTGTTCTCTTTATCTTGTGGCAATTCTTCTCCACTTTCTTCTTCTACTTCCCCTATCTGGCTAGTTCCAGGGCTAGCATCAAATTCTTCTGCCTGGTTGCTAATCTGGCCTTGTTCAGGAATATTTTGTTTTTGGCTTTCGATTGTCTTTGTTTCTGTTTCTGTTTCCTGAACCCGTTCTTCTAACCCTCTCTGATCCTGTTCAAGCACTTCGATCTCTTGATTTTCTTCTGCTCGAACTATCACTCTATTTCTAGTCTCTCCTTTATCTGCATCAGGTGTTAGCGGTGGTGTATCGAACACCTGCTCTGTCCCTGTCTGACCTTCTCCTTCCTCAGTTTTGATGTGAATCTCAAGCGGCTGAGGTTCTTCGCCTGTGCCTTGCTTTTCCTGACTAGTCCACTCTCTACCTTCACTAAGTCGCTCTCTTGTTCTGATAGGATCTTCGGTCAGATCAATCATCGGTATCCATTCTTCTGGCCATATGCTTGGCAGCTCGTCTTCAGCTACTCCTGGCTCAGTTTCCTGGACCTCTTCAGCAGGCTGGATTCTTGGCAGTTCGTAGTCAACTACTCCTGGGCCAACGTCTGCTGTTCCTGCAACCTGACTGGTGCTGGGCTGCTCGTTGTCAGCTGCTTCTGGACTGGCTCCTGCAGGGTCCTCTGCTGGTTGCCCTTCTTCTGCAAATTCTTTGTCTGGTAATACCTTCTGGGTGTGTCCAGCGTGGATCCACTGGGGAACACCTGCGACCTTCACTGCAGTGGTTGTTACCAGGATTACTTGGCGTTTCTTTCCCCACCTTGGTGCCAGACAATTAGATCGAGTGTGCTTCTTTATTTTGACCCAGTCTCCTGGAACCAAGTTGTGGAGAGGAGTCGTTGGATTGAGGATGCCGTCGTCTCCAATCTGGCGAGAGATAGAACGCACTTGGTCACCCAATCTTCTGCAGTATTCAAGCACCAAATCATCAGTAATACTCAACAGTTTGCTTCCTGGCACCCATGCTTGTCTCATCACTCTTCCCATAATGATTTCATGGGGACTTAGGCCTGTCTTGCGGTCAGGAACACTTCTCAGTCCCATTAGGACCAGAGGCAGGGCCTTCACCCAGGTCATGCCAGTAGCATCTGTCAGCTTTGCTAGTCTGTTTTTGATAGTTCCATTTACTTGTTCCACTATTCCAGAAGCCTCTGGGTGGTATGCACAATGGAGTTTCTGCCTTATTCCAAAGGCCTTACAGAGTTCAGCCAGTATTTCATTCTGGAAATGTCCACCCTTATCTGATTCAATAATGTATGGTATTCCGAATCTAGGTATCAGTTCTTTTAGTAAACACTTCGCTACTGTCAGTGCGTCACTTTGGGGAGTAGGGTAAGCTTCTACCCATTTTGAAAATACGCAAACAATGACAAGGACATATCGTTTCCCTTCACAACGGGGCATGGTGATGAAATCAATCTGTATCCTTACAAAGGGACCCCCTGATCTCCCAATCTTGCTCAGTTCAACCATTGTCCTCTTGCCTGGGTTCATCTGTTGACATGACAGGCACCTCTGGCAGAGGGACTCTGCTACCTTCCTGAACTTCTTACTGTACCAAGTCTGTTGAAATACCAGAATCATGGCATCCCTACCAATGTGTGATCCTTCATGTATTAATCTTGCCATTGTGCCAAGCAAGTGTCGGGGTAACACAGGCATACCAGTTGGGCCCAAAATCACACCATCCACACGTCTCGGTCTACACCCATCCTCCTTCCATTTCTCTCTTTCTTGCCAAGGAGCCGATTCCTGCCACTCTCTCACTTCATCCCATGTAGGCACTTCTTCAAACACCTGAAGCTGGCAGCTGGTTCCTGGCCCCCCTCGTTTTGGATTTACAATATACCGATCTTTGGCACACCATTGGGCCACTCGATCAGCATAATCGTTTCCCAGTGATACTTTGTCCATGCTCTTTTTATGAGCAGCACATTTTACCACTGCCAGTTCTTTGGGCAACTGGATGGCCTCTAAAAGGTCATGAACAACCTTTGCATTCCGAATGGGAGTACCTGAGGAAGTCATGAATTCCCTCTGTAGCCACAATTGGCCAAAGTCATGCACAACTCCATAACAGTACTGACTGTCAGTATACACTGTTATGCGTAAGTCCTTCCCAATTTTGCAAGCTTTTATCATAGCAATCAATTCGGCTACTTGTGCAGACTTGATGTTATATAGGTAACCTGCTTCTTCAATTTTTGTAAAAGAGACTACTGCATAAGCAGCACTCAGGCCTCCTAGTTCATGTCTTAGACAGGAACCATCCACAAATAGTTCTTTATCATGTTCAGGCAACGGCGTTTCTTTTATGTCTGGGCGTGGTTTAGTACTGAACTCTGTCAGGTCAATGCAGTCATGTTCATCATCATCCCCACCTTCCATTTCCAAGGGGTCGGGGAGCAAAGTGGCAGGGTTCAGAATACCGCACCTAACAATGCTTACATTTGCTGCACCCACAAGAATCCTCTCGTATTTAGTCAGCCGACTAGGGGTGAGATACTGCGTTTTAGTTCTGGTCAATAGAATTACTACTCCATGCGAAACATACACAGTCACAGGATGTCCCATGACAATGGACTCACTTTGTTCTAAACTTGCACAGGTAGCAGCTACTGCTTTCAGACAGCCTGGTAACCCAGCAGCTACTGGGTCCAAAGTGGCAGAGAAATAGGCCACAGGCCTTCTGGTCGTGCCATGTTCTTGAGTCAGGACTGACAATGCGCAATTATCGCGAGTGTCACAGAATAAGGCAAATTCTTTGGAATAATCTGGCATTCCCAACGCAGGGGCTGTGCACAGACAGTTTTTCAGTCTTGTGAAAGCCATTAGGCTTTCATCGTCCCACTCTACAATATCTGGCATTCCTCTCGTGGTCATTTTTATCAAGGGCCTGGCTAAGGCTGCAAATCCCAGAATCCACTGCCTGCAGTACCCTAATACACCCAGGAACATTCTGACATCTTTTTGAGTACGGGGCAACTGCATCTTTTGAATTATTCTCACTCTTTCTGATGTGACTTTTCTGACACCCTTTTCTATCTGGTGTCCTAGATATTTCACTGATTTCGCACAGAACTGTAGTTTGTCAGGGGCCACTTTATGCCCTTTCTCACACAGATGATTTAGGAGGGCAATGGTGTCAACTACACAGTCCCTATGACTTTTAGACGCCAGTAGAAGGTCGTCTATGTACTGCTCTAACACAGAGTTCCCAGGTAAGATCAAAGTCTCTAGACATTTTTTCAAGATCTGATTAAAGATAGAGGGGCTCTCTGTATACCCTTGAGGGACCCGGTTCCAACAATACATGTGACCCTCGAAGGCAAAAGAGAAAAGAAATTTGCTGTCGGGGTGCAGGGGTATCGAAAAGAATGCATGACATAAATCAATCACAGTGAACCATTCAGCATCCCAAGGAATCTGGTACAATATCACTGCAGGGTTCGGGACAATAGGGCAGCAAGGAACTACAATTTTGTTAACCTTTCTCAGGTCTTGCACTACCCTATACTTGCCACTAGGCTTTTTGATGCCCATAATCGGTGAGTTGCATGGGCTGCTCATCACTTCCTGTATGATGTCTCCTTCTAATAATTTTTGTATTTCCAGAGTGACACCTGCTTTCACTTCAGCATTCATTCGGTAGGGCCTAGTGTTAGGATATACTGCATTGTCCTTGATGGCTATCTGTATGGGGTCCACATCTTTCATCAACCCCACATCTTTTCCAGTGAAATCCCACACCTCTGGCTTTACTGCTTCCTGGAGTTCTTGGGGCAAGTCCTGCAGGGTCAATCTTTTAATTTCTGAGTCAGGTCTAAGTAACAATAATTTATAAATGCCATCTTCATCTGGGGTCTGTATTTCAACACCTTTTGGTGTGCAAAAGATGGTACAGTTCATTTTGCACAGCAAATCACGACCCAGTAGATTCACTGGACTGGTGTCACAGACGACAAATCTATGCATCTGTTTAAAATTTCCAATTGAAATCTCCATTGGTTCGGTAACAGGAGTACTAGTCAATTGATTAGATACACCCACTACTTGGATATTTTCTCCCGAGAGGGGTAGGTTTGGAACGTCCACTGTTCTTACAGTAGAACGGGTAGCGCCAGTGTCCAACAGAAAGGTGACATCATTTCCGTCAACCTTTCCTTCAATATATGGTCCAGACTGGTCTACCGGCAAGGAAGCGCCAAGTACGCACTCCTCGTCCTCCCCTCTCAGGCCCCGTCAGTCCTGATCATTACAAAGGAAGGTATCATTTAGCAGATACTGCGAAGTTGCTGTATTTCTGTTCTCCCCGCTTTCCCAAACTTCTATCTCCTCACCCTCTGCCTGTCTTCCCCTGTATACCTGTTTGGGTGCTCGAGGCACCTGAACTGTTTTTACCTGGGGTTGAGTCTTTCTTGGTCTTTCTTTCTGCGTCTGTGGAGTTAAATCAGGAGTTTTTGCATTATCATCTAATAATTGGGGACACTCGTTACGCCAGTGTCCAATTTCGCCGCACTGATGGCAGGGAAATTTCTTCATAGCCTCTTCCCTGCTAAATTTGGGCCGGGGCTTTCCTCCACCCCCTCCCCCAGGACTTTTGTTCTCAGCATTCTTAACCATGTTACTCAATTGTTTTTCCTGCTGTTCTGCGAGCTTCACCTGAGCCCACATCACCTTTTCCTTAAGGGCCTTTTTCTTTTCTGCCATCTCGTCCTCGCAGTACTTAGCGTACCGCAGGACCTCATCCATTTTCTTAGTATGCCAACAGATTTTATTATCTTTTATCCACTGACAAATTTCAGGTCTTAAACCATTTACAAACCTGTAAATAAAGTGCGTCATGTCCTTCAAATCGATGTTATCAATACCACTGTATGTTTTAAATACCTGCAATAACCTCTCATAGAAGGAGTGCACTGTCTCGTCCCTTTCCTGTGTTGTTCTATCTATTTTTGTCCAATCAGTTTCTTTTGCGGGCACCTTTTCTTTCAAATGCTGAATTACCTGCTCATATTTTCGCATGACATCCTTTGATGGCTCCCCTGTTTCCTTATTTCTTGGGTACTCCTCACTGGGCCAGTCTATGGCTATTTTACACTGGGTCCACAAATCTACCGGAACCACAATGTCGAAAAACCCATCCAGGTCTTTCCACAGACATTTCTGTACCTTCACGAACCTCTCCACCTGTCTGTACCAGTCAACTGGTTTCTCTCGTAATTTTGGAAAATCGTTCGTGAAGGACACAATATCCTGCCTAGACCAGGGGACATGCACATATTTCCCTCCTGGAACTTCGCGCATGGGGCATAACTGCTCAGGTTTTTCTACCTCCCTTAAAGCAAATTCAGGAGTCACTTGTCGGGAGCGAACCTCTTCCCTCTTTTTCGCCCACCTGCTTCTCCATCTTTCCACATCTCCCCATTTCTGCAGTACCCCCATTAATTCTTTAATCTGCAGCTTTTTTCCCACCACATTCAGGTGCTCTATATCTTTGTCTGAGAAGTCTGCTCTGTACGGTTTCTGTAAGGGCTTGAATTTTGAGATATCTACCCCCATACTAACTGCTGTTTCGGTCAGTTTTTCGTGGAGCACTCTGGTGTTCCTTGTAAAGCTTTTACATATGAACGACAATTCTTCTTCAGAGTAAGTGTTCAATCGATCCAACCCCACATTCCCTGCCATTAATTCTTCTATTTCTACCCTCAGCTTGTAGAGGTCTAAAGGTTTCGTTTGTGGAGTTTGTTTTTCTAATTCACGACTCCAACTCTCAATTTCATCCGGAGTTACCAGAGAGACATTCCTAGTACCTGTTGCTGTCTCTAATTTAATTTCTTTTGTTTTAAAAGGGTTATATCTCTGCTGCAATCCCTTTCCGGTCGGTTTGTTTGGCAAGTCCAAGAACGCAACTTCAGACTCGCACTCACTGGACTGATCATCTATGATTATCGGTTCCTGTCTCGGGGGTGCCATGACTGGGGTCATAACTGGAGTAATCGGATTTCCCTGACCATTTCCGTATAACGGGACCACCGGTCCAATAGTTACTGGAATAGTCAATGCCTCAGGACTGGTATTTAACTGGGAGATTTTCTGAATTATTTCTGTCCTTTGTCTAGTTAGAGCCTCTTGCTCTTTTTCCACTAGTATCCTTCTTAAAGTTGTGTCATGTAATATCTGTGGGGTCAATAGAGGAGTAAAACTCGGGGCAGTAGGATGCGTTTCACTTGGTCCTCCACCATAATTTGGTTTCGGGAATAAAGTCCCAGTATTAAAGGACCTGCGCTCTTCCCCATATGGAGGTTGAACAAAAGGCAGTCCTGAATTCGATGGTTTCTCTTCGCTTTCATACAGGGGTCTGGGAAGGAACATTTTTGTACGTGAGTAATTTTCTTCCTGACCTACGGGCACTTTGGGATATATATCCCTTGTTTCCGTCGGTTCGGGTTTCTCAAAATAGGGTAACCCTTGACCACCCCCTCCCAGTCCTAGGGACCTGTCTTCTTCCTTGAGGAAGTGGCGTCGGGGAGCATCTCCTACACTGGAAGGACGGGTTCCCTCATTATAAGGTGGCGGACTTCTGGTACAAATGTCATCTATCAATTCATCATCTGATTCCCCCGGGGCCCCCCAAATGCTTACACTTTTCAGTACTTTTCTCACCCGCTGCAGGGTTATGACATGCCGGCATCATGGGGAACAGACCCTCAACAATCATGCTCTGCCTCCACTGTTTCATCCTTTTATCCCTGGACTCCTGTTTCTGCCTGGGGTACCACTTGGTCAAACCCTTGTCCATTCGGGGTCTTTCTCTTTCAAAAGCCTCAATCTCCCATTCCTCTAATGCCTCATACTGCGTTAGTCTCGGTCTGGGATGCAATTCGTTCATCCGAGTCCTTAAATTAAATAGGATCCTACCATTGAAAGTACCATCTAACGGAAAAGCCAATACTCCGTCATCTTTTGTGTACTTCACCCAATTCTCCAACCACACACAGGTATTGTACCCTCGGTCAAACATCATGAATGAGGCAGGAGTATTAGGTGGTGGGACAAGAACACCTTCTCTAGATTTAATCGGTTTGTCCGTTTTAAAATAATTTTTCACCTTACTTATAAGGGACATTTTTCTCTTTGTTCCGTACATAATATCGTATCTATTAGTCTTCCACTGATCCCTTTCAAACCCTAGGTGCCTTGGATCAGGTCGAGTTCCTGTAGTCTGCGAGTGCCACATACGACTTCTCCGCTAAACTTTGTTTACAAACTACCTCCAATCAGAACGCACTTCAGAAATTCGTGCAACCAATGGGTGCGCGACTCTAAATAATCTCGGCCAATGGGTGCGCGGCCCCTTCGTGAGATAGTTCCCACGCTCCGGCGCTCACCCCTCCTTTACAAACTCAGCTCCGCTACCCGCCCGCTGCTTCCACCAATCCCAGCGCGGCACAGAGTGACGTCAGAGACGCTTCGCGGCTGACCCCCTCCCTTCACAAGGTAACGGAAACTTTCTTTCTTTTAAAGTGCTCAGTGCTTGGTTATTTTACAACAAATACACATTCGCCACAGTGCTCAAGTGTCTAGACAGAGAAAGAATTGTTTTACTGCAAGTAAACTACTTCCATTTACTTTTCACTCGCTGCGGGCAGATCTCTTCCGCCTACCCTTCACTCTAGCATCGGTGAACCTGTTATTCCCCTAAACTCATCCACTTCTTTCCGGGATATAATCCGAGTTTAAGGTTTCTCAGCGGACCCCTCTGCTTTCACGCTAGCTCCGAGGAACCTGCTACTCTTCCGATGTGACCCTTACTAGGTTACGCCACTATGGGAATTTTGCCAATGAACCCCGTTACTGTCATTAATTCACACATGTATTCAGAAAAACCCTAGTTAGTGCTTCCCGGTTATCCTAACCTGCACCTAACTTTCCTCGAGCCTGTGACCTCAGGACAATGGATTCTATTCACCACTTGCCCTTTCAATTCCCCGGGGAGTTCGGACAACATGAAACGATACGGTTTACAAATGCATGGATTAGTACATATAACAATATAAGAACAAGAATAATAACAATGCAAAAATTCATGAGTTTCAGCAGCATATTCACAAGAAAATGATCAGGTCTCTTAGAACAGCCGCTCTTCTAGCAGCATCAATATACTAGCAGCTTCCGACTCAACTAGTCCAACTAATCCCTGCCTTACTCTCAACTAGTCCCTAACCATCCTCTAGCTACCAGAAAACTGATAGAGCGCGCGAGGCCACCCGACCAATAGTTTTCGCCGTTTCCGGCTTCAGGGCCCATATACTTTCAAATCACCATATACATTAATCAGGTGACTTCACGAGCTCTACCAAGTTGATGTGTGTGTGTTCCCTGCTAATAATTTTCAGTGCACCCGACTTACCATCCACCGATGCGGGTACCTAATGACCACAATGAATCAGGGAGCTAGCTGTAAAAGAAAGGCAGCAAAATACAAACCCAAACAATAACATTCAAATACTGTTTAAATGACCACGGACAACTGGAAGTTTTAAAATGTTTATCTAAAATTCATTATTTTCTTGCATGAGGTATGGGTAAAATAAGGCAATCAATAACCAAGATAACGTAAATTATATAGGCATAAAGAAATAATGACAGGGTAATCATTCAAATGTAATATGAAATGCAGATGGAAAATACTATAAAATCTCAGAAATGTTTAAGCATGGACAGTTTATGCATGAATAACTATGGGAGGGCCTATAAAGAGTAACACGCTTCACTTAAGGTGAATGGGCCTTTGAACAATCTAGGCAATGAAGTTCTAGACCATATCAGAAAATTACAAACTGCAATGCAAAATATAATTTCTAACCAGTGAGAAGACATAGGAACAAACCTTTGAAAAATATGTAATTGACTTTCAATAGTTGCGGAAAGGCATGGAAAATATAACATATGCAATGATGAACTTTATTAAAGCAAAAGTTAGAAATTCAGAAGGTGCAAGATTTAAGAGTTTCAGAGCAATATTTACCTAGAAAGGTGTGGAAACCAAACCCTGGCCACGGGTCAGTTAAGGACAGGAAACCCTCAAGGAAGGATACCCCTCAAAGGACAGCAGGTGCAGAATGGACACCCAGGACAGAACAGGATACCCTCGGAATAGGAATCAGGACAGGACCCTCAGGACAGGACAGCAAACCCTCAGGACAGGACCCTCTTCAGGACAGGACCGGAACCCACAGTTCGGAAGCAACGCCTGCGCTCCACCCGCTCTGCAGCTATCGATCAAGACCCCGATTGGGTCAGCGAACTCCCAGCTAAGTGCTTTGCCAGCACTTTAAGGTTCAGTAGAACCTCAGTCTATGGTCAAATTCGGACAGAGTGCTTCGCAGCGCTCTGTATCTTCAGTCACCTATTGAGTGCGTTGGGTCAGTGACAGGTCAGCTAAACCAGACAAGTCGGACGGTTCACTAGGTGAACCCAGGGTAGATATACAGTTTGGGGACAGTGTACCACCCCCCAATGTTGCAAAGTGTCAGAATCCCTTAATTTCGATTGGTCCTAAGGTAGGATTTGGGTAACACACCAATCACGACATAGTGTTTCAAGCCTACATTTGCATAATAGGGTACCGCCTAACTAGATTGGGGTTCTCATGAGAACTGGTGCAGAAATACAATGGTAACTTTAACATTGTTGCTCTGTGAGCACATATGATTGGTTCAGCCGAGTTTTCGGGTCGTTTCTCAGGAGCATCTTGCTCATCACTGCCAACTGGCTGTGTTCCATCAGTCAAGGTCTGTCATGCCTCGGCAAGTCGCGCAGGCGCAGAGGGACCTCCAAGATGGTTCTCGGCACAGACAAAACCCCATTCCCCGCGGTACATGAAAAGTAAGCGAAAACAAATTAATACATAGTAATGTCATTATGAAAACACATCACAGGATTTATACTTTTAACTCATCATCAAGAAATAAAACTATTGCGTTTAAATGTTAGCCACATTGATACAGTCACAAAAGCAGTGGCACGAGCAGTACCACATGATAAGCACAGCTATGAATTACGCATGCGCATAACTTTCCCTCCACTTCTGCAGACGCGTCAGGACACGTGAGTGTGGCTGACGCATGCGCAGTAACTAAATACAAGCGGCGGCCATTTTAGATGACTCGAGTAAATTATTTTAGTAAAACACATGTGCAAGCTTCACGATCCTTATCCAAACTAAACATAAATGTTAGTAGAACATACACTTGTTACCGTATTACACATAAACGAGGTTCTTGACTTCGGCAAGCCGCAAAATATGCGAAGCTTTGCTTCATCAAGGGTACATGAGTCAGATTGTTGCAGGATTTTAAGACACAAAATATCAATTCCAAGCCTTCCTATTCTCCTGGTAATATTTCAAAATGAAGCCTGTATTGTGCCAAAGTTTGCACAAATGAATCTGCTGTAAAGTTATTGACATACTAAAGACAATCGAGATGGCTTCCACCTGCACCGGGCAGGCATTCTAGAAAGCCATTCTTGTATACCCTTCTCATGGCATATTTCCAGATCCTGAAATAATAAATCAGAAGGTGGAGCCAGATTTTGTTTGATAAATGCTCTGATGCACGTAAGCTAGCCAACCATTGCCAAGTCGACGTGGGAGTGGATTACAGAAAAGCAGAAGAAATGATACAATTATTCTCCTGAGCAGACAAGAGCGCGTCTTTGTGTACTCTCATAACTCTCCCCACAGGTTTCTGCAGAAGCTTTAACATGATAAATATCATGAACTGTGAACTGGCTACCTCTGAGTCTTTGATTGAGTCCAACAACCGCGTCTGCATCACTGGGGCCCTGCTGCTCGTTTTAGACTGACCGGTCCAAATTTCTGTCTCAATTAGGGGAATTCCTTAGCAAGAAACACGGATTTACTGCAGTTACTGTTTTTCATGTGCTTCAAACTCAAGACCTTTCACTGGACTGTTAGCATAAGTTTCCACTTTGGCAGTGAATAGGAGAGATCTGGACATAAATAAGGTGTCCACATGAAACAGGGCACCCTTGTGACTACAGGGGCATTTCTACTGCACTTCTTATGATGCTTTAACCAACCCGCAGGTAGGGATCAACAAATATTCATCAAAAGAGGTTAAGTAATCCTCCATTTATGATATGTGTTACATGTATTGTATATCCTCATTATTAGGGATGGGACTTATGAATCGTACTTGACCTACTAAGTATCCGAGGCAGACAATGTACTCCTGAAGAAAGCCCTGGGCCCCTAAAGGCCACACATACAGGGCTGAAACATGTCAAATAGATATAGGATGTAGGGACATAACTCCCATGAACACTGCACTTTGGGCCACATTTATCAATATTAGGAATAGCAATTACCAATTGCGATTTTCTGTGAATCGCAAATAGGTAATCGCTATTCCTAAAGTGATACCTAGGGTGTCGCAAATCGACCTACCTCATAAATAATAATGCAGTAGGTTGCAATTTACAACCCATTAAGATTCGTTAAAATCACGGGGATGGTACCTGCTGGGATCAACAGACCACTATGTCCGTGATTGCTTTTCAATAAAGCAAACATTTCTTTTTAAAAGCAGCTGTATCCTTAAAGGAAAACAGATTGTGTTTAAATGAAAAAAATGAACAATTTAATTTTCCTTTTTTTAAGAGCAGGCAGTGGTCCGTGGGACCACTGCTTGCTCTTCAAAAACAATTTCGCCACCATTCAAAAAGCAGATGGGCTCCATTGGGAACCCCTTCCCCTTTGTGAATTACTTACTATCAGATTAAATCTGATGGTAAAATGCAAATGTTTTGCAACCAGTATTTGGTTGCAAAACATTCATACATACTGCTGAGATGTGGTATTAGGAACCGACGCCCTACGCCCCTTCCTAATACCGAATCACAAACACATTTTACAATTCCGTAACAGGTTTCCAAATCGCAAAATAGAGGTTGGTGCATAGGAAAAGCATTTTATGCGTTCGCAAATGCGCAGATTCTGTGAAACGGTCTGTTTGCGATCGCAAAATAGCTTCATACATGTTTCGCTACATTTTAATTATACCACAGGTACCCTCTAATAAAGGGATATCTGAGTGACCCAAATGTAGTTTTATCCCATAGTCCCGATAATATAATTGAGCCCACACTAGTGTATAGGGACCAGCGTGAGACTCAATGATGAAGCACTGAATTGAATTTAAATGTGGAACACGCGGATCACTGACATAAAATAGAATGACAAAATATAGACTTACCAAAATATAGTCACCAAAATATAGAATGCCAAAATATCGAATTCCTATCTACAAACAGGTAAGTACAAAAATATCGAATCCAAAATATAGTCTGTAAAAAATATAGTCAGTCAAAAAAGTAATTTAAAATGAATGAAATAATAAATATAATTAACTAAAACATACTTACAAATACTCAAATAACCTTAAAATTAAGATATAATTATTTTAAGTTATTAATAAAAAATATACAATATTTTACCGTAGGATAGCAGGAGGGTAACATTTAATATTACCACTCCAGTGAGTGCAACAGGCGGGAAAGCGTTGGATAGGGTAGGGGTAAAAAATACTATTCCCACTCCAGTGAGTGCAACAGTAGGGAAAGCGTCGGATAGCGTAGGGGTAAAAAATACTATTCCCACTCCAGTGAGTGCAACAGTAGGAAAAGCGTTGGATAGCGTAGGGGTAAAAATTACTATTCCCACACCAGAGAGTGCAACAGTAGGGAAAGCGTTGGATAGCGGGAGGGTACAAAATATTATTCCCACTCCAGTGAGTGCAACAGTAGGGAAAGCGTTGGATAGCGTAGGGGTAAAAAATACTATTCCCACTCCAGAGAGTGCAACAGTAGGGAAAGCGTTGGATAGCGTAGGGGTAAAAATTACTATTCCCACTCCAGAGAGTACAACAGTAGGGAAAGTGTTGGATAGCGTAGGGGTAAAAAATACTATTCCCACTCCAGTGAGTGCAACAGTAGGGAAAGCGTTGGATAGCATAAGGGTAAAAATTACTATTCCCACTCCAGAGAGTGCAACAGTAGGGAAAGCATTGGATAGCGGGTGGGTAAAAATTACTATTCCAACTCCAGAGCGTGCAACAGTAGGAAAAGTGTTGGATAGCGTAGGGGTAAAAATTAATATTCCCACTCCAGAGAGTGCAACAGTAGGGAAAGCGTTGGATATTGGAAGGGTAAAAATTACTATTTTCACTCCAGAGAGTACAACAGTAGGGAAAGCATTGGATAGCGTAGGGGTAAAAATTACTATTCCCACTCCAGAGAGTGCAACAGTAGGGAAAGCGTTGGATAGCGTAGGGGTAAAAATACTATTCCCACTCCAGAGAGTGCAACAGTAGGGAAAGCGTTGGATAGCGGGAGTGTGAAAATTACTATTCCCACTCCAGATAGTGCAACAGTAGGGAAAGCTTTGGATAGCATAGGGGTAAAAAATACTATTCCCACTCCAGAGAGTGCAACAGTAGGGAAAGCGTTGGATAGCGCGAGGGTGAAAATTACAATTCCCACTCCAGTGAGTTTAACAGTAGGGAAAGTAATGATTTAATATATTATTAAAAATAAATTAAATATCAATACCAATAAAACATTAATTGAAATTAATAACCAATTTAATATTATGTAATAATAATTAGAAATACAACTACATATTAGTTATTAAAAATTAATAACCTATTCATAATTATTTAACAACTAATTAATTTTCAATAACAAAAACTAATTAATAATAAAAATTAATACCAATTAAAAATTAACAGTAAATTCATTATCAATACACAAAACTATTTTAATATGTAATTAATTACAATTACATTACTTCCCACCCTATTCCCCTATAAGCCCACATCCCACTACAGAAAATACATTAATACAATTATCATAATTATCAAATATTTAATTAATACAAAATTATTACCAATTAATAAAAATTAATTGCCAATTAATAGAAATTAATTACCAATTAAAAATTAATGAACAATAAATTTAAAATAAATACCAATAAATGAGAATAATTATTTACTTAATTACAATTAAATTACTTCCCACCCTATTCCCCTATAAACCCACAATCCGCTACAGAAAATAAATTTAGAAAATTAACATAATTAACAATTAATCAATTAATACAAATTAATTGTCAATTAATAAAAATTAATTACGAATTAAAAATAACAATAAATTCAAAATGAATACCAATAAATAAATACAAATATTTAATTAATTACAATTAAATTACTTCCCACCCTATTCCCCTTTAAACCCACAACCCGCTACAGAACTAGAAAGCTAAATTTAATTAAAAATTATTAATAATTGCTAAAAATTAATATTTAATTTAATATAATTAAATTACTTCCCACCCTATTCCCCTATAAACCCACAACCCGCTACAGAATTAAATTACACAAAAATAAAATAACATAAAATTCATTACTTAAAATACATTAAACATACATTACAAAAATTAATATACACTTTTCACATATATACTAACATACAAAACACTTAAAAAAATTGATATTATTAAAAAAATCGATATATTTAATGCCTATATTGTATACTTCGATATTGTGACTTCTATATTTTGAAAATCGATATTACTTACCTTAAATTCGATATTTTTAACCACTATATTGTGTCCATTCGATACTTTGTCCATTCTATATTTTTACTTTGATATTATGTCCATTCTATATTTTGGAATCGATATTATGACTGTTTACCGGAACACGCATGGCTGTTTATAGGACTTCCCAGCACAGATGCAGAGAGGATATAGGAACCCAGTCAGTCTGTCTGTCAGTCAGTCAAAAGTGGATGTATGACGGTCACAACGTGTGCTTTTACAACGCGTCTTTTACAACGCAAGTCGTAACCACGACTTGCGTTGGGGGCGCGGATAGTAAATATTATAATTTACTATTCCAACACCAGTCCCCGTGGATACTAGGGAAGGTGTTGGAATAGTAAATTTACTATTCTTTATCCTCTAGCGCCCTCCAGCGCAAGTCGTGGTTATGACTTGCGTTGTAAAGGACGCGTTCTAAAAGTACTGCGGTGTAAAATCCGCGTCGAAAAGGATGTTCCCCGTCAAAAGTACTTTATTCGGTTAATTTAAACCATTAAAGCATTCTATACACAAAATTTAAATTGATAAATAACTAGTTAGCAGCAAAGATATTACATTAATTGTAAACATTAGATAATCAGCTAAAAAACAATCTAAACAAAACAATCTAAAATGTAGCATTATAAAAATGAACCTCAATTTGATACAATTAATTGGTATAAGCTAGATCATAAAAATCACTTTAAATTTGTCTTCCTCATTCTAACTGCCGCAGTGAGAAAACTTGCTATACTAAATATCTCCCAAACATCAGATAGCAGCTGTAAATACATAAGTGCTGGTTTAACGTGTAAAAAGCCTTTGTCCTTCAAAATTGGGAGGATGAAACGCTTCCGAATGTGCAAAAAGTGCTCACAAAAGAAAATAAAGTGCAATGTGTCCTGGGTGGAAAAGTTATCACATGAACATACACCCAGGTCCTCCACCGTTCTCCATCCCGGAGGGTCAGCAAGAAGAAAATGTAGCCGATTCAGCCTAAATCTTACCGGGAGAAAACAGTGGTTCATATAGGAACCCACAACTGTTAGAAAAGCCAATTCTTGAGCATTTACAAAAATCCTCGAGAGAGGTGGCAGTCTGAACTTCAAAGGAAAGCAGATTCCAGAGCTTAGGGTGAAAATATCTAAAAGAATGGCCTCCTTGCCTAGCCAACTTTACCCAAGGAGTAGCCGCATGCTCAGGATACATAAGTGTTAAACACACTTAGGAGCATGGGGAGAAACAAACTTGTTGATAAAATCAGGAGACTTCCAGGCCATTGATTTGTACATAATACACAATGCATTTACATTAATCAGTTTTGTAATGGGTAACCAGTGTAGCTTACGCAAATGAGAGGAAGCTGAGGTATAACGAACGAGGGACATGGGAAAGCACCCTAGCAGCTGCATTTTGCAACATCTTCAATTTCTTCATATGGAACTTTGAGATACCCAAATAAAGTACATTGCCATAGTCCAGCTATGATGTAATTAGGGCTTGTACAACAATTCTCTGTGCAAGGACTGGCAAGAGTCTCATAATGTTTCGCAGAATTTTCAATTACTCAAAACATGTGGCGGCAACCCTGTTAATTTGACAATCCATCCTGAGATTGCAATGTAGATAAACACTGAGAGCCTTCATCATCTGCTTAGGGGAGGAAATGGAAAGCTCCAGGGCATTCCAAAGAGCCCCACAGCTGAGGCTGATTACCCACCGCCATGGCCTCAGTTTTATTTAAATTTAATTATATGCAATTTTTTCCATCCAGTGTGTGCCACTGCCACTAGGCAAGATCTCAGTTCAAGGCCACTTTTGTCCTTAGTAGAGGATAAAGAGAAAATTATTCGGATGTCATCAGCATAAGAAAAGAAGGTAATGCCAAAAGCCTCAACAAGATCTGGCAGGGGTCGAATGTAAGCGTTAAAAAGCATAGGGCCGAAGGAGGAGACCTGCGGGACCTGTAAGGCAGCTTGCAAATAGAGAAGGAGGAGGTACTTTAAATCACTTGAAAGGTTCTCTTCTGCAAAAACGATTGGAACCAGAGTGTTACCCAGAGTAAGGTATGACCCAGGGGCCATTGAAGAAGAACCTCATAGGTTGCAGTATTGAATGCTGCGCACAATCAAGAAGGATCAGCACACTAGAGCCTCCAGAGTCAAGAATTGCTCTGTAGTGCTCAGTAACCCCTAATAAGGCCAACTGCATACTGTGGTCTGGGCAAAAGCCAAATTGCGAGCCATGGATAAGACAGCTGGATTCTGAATAAGATTACACTTGACACTAAGCATGTATTTCTAATATTTTACTGAGAGCTTGAAGGAGTGAGATGAGATGAAAATGTTCAGGTCTAGCTGCTTCGAGAATAGATTTCTTTAACAGAGGTACCACCATAGCACGTTTCCAGGGTGCTGCACCAGAGATTGTGGTAAGAAAATCTATCCAGGTAGAGGAGAGAGAACCAGGGCCCAGTTTAAGGATCTGCAGAAGAGTGGGGTCAGATGGAGATCATGATTTAAAGGAGTCAAGCAGTGACTCAAAACTATGAGAGTCAATCAATGTTAATGACTCAAAAATGGCAAATTCACCTGATTTAGAGACCACATAAACTTGTTCCATTGCCCTGGCAGAGAGTTTCTCAATTGCCAAAGCCTCAAATGCAATATAGATGTTAGCCTCTTTGTCAGCAATGAAAGCAGTCAATTTATTGCACATTCTGAGGATAGCGGAACCTCCAGGAGCAGGCTAGCTGGGTTAGACAGGGTTTTTACAATCAGAAAAATCTCCTTGGTCAGATTCTTAGAATAATTATTTTTATGCGTCAAATAGCATGCCCGCGATTCTCAACAGGATTTGGGATAGAGTTTCAGGACATTCAGACGTTGAAGTACCTCAGTGTATTATAAGCAGTATTGTTTCTGCTGCAGATACGTTCTTTATGCTTACAATTTTTTTTGTGTGCAAGCAGCTCAGCATTAAACTAGGGGGCCTGGGACCTATTCTTTGTAACTACAGTTTTTAGAAGAAGATTGTCATGTGTGTAGTCCATCCAGTCACTAACTTGTTGCACCATATTATGATTTGAGCCCTCCAAACTTGGGGTGCTGTTAGAGAGGTGGAGATTACATGTTAGTGGGGCGAGCAGCGCTGAATGCTGCCTAGGAGTACTAACATTCTTCTGTGAGCTAATCCCAGTTTTGATCACTAACTTTGTAAAAATGGCAAAATTGTCTGTTGACAGCAAGGGAAAAGTTGGCACTACCTGCAGCAAGGATAAATTAGAAAAAAACCAGATCTAGACTGCACACAGCAACACGCATGGTGCCCTGTACTAACTGAACCAGCACAAGCAGTTTAAGATCTTCAAAAAAGTGAACTGTCGAAGGGCTGAGTGAATTGCCCAAATGTTGAGATCACCAAGTAATAAAAAGTTAGAGGAGCTAATAATATATGAAGAGATAACATCAGAGACATAGGAAATCAATTTAGCCACTGGCCCAGGCTGTCTATAAACTAAGAGGCCTGAAAATGTACAATTGTAATACATTCTCAGCTGGAAGACAATGCTTCACAATCAGGACTGTACATTTTTTCAGTTAGAAAACTAAGGGATGACTTAAATATAATTGTCAGCCCTTCCCCAAATTTGCTCTGACAATTACACATTGTAATAGTACCATAAACAGCCGGTAAAGCTTGGGCAACATTAGGTGATGATGAGTCATTCAACCAAATATCGGTTACAAAAGCAATATCAAGATCGCGATCAAGGATTAAATTAAAAAGCTCTAAGTTATTTATAGCCAGCGAGTGCCAATTTAAGCGCATAAAGTGAATTAAACCCTGGCGAGAGGTTGAGCCTGGGCACCCTGGTCCGCCCATTCGGTCCATCACAATATGATCGACATTCCAAAGGGCTTAGATAATGTACACACTTACTGGAGATTGATTGCCTTCATTCCAACACTGTGGATCTCGAATAAACCTGGTGACAGTCCGAATTTATTTGTAGATGGGCAGAGTTTCATGCCCCTGGGCCTATTCAGGTGTGGATGGGTGCAGACAGACCTGCCATTGGCACACCAGCGGCACATCTGCACTGTGATGCCCCCCACAGAACTGTGAGGCCTTGAAAATAGAACGCACTTATGAGATTAAAATATTTTACCCCTAGATAACCACTCGCCTTCAGGCTAACTAATACTGTGGGAGAAAAATATTATACCACCCAAAAAAAAGTCCCCCAACAGCTTGTCCAAAGATAAGTAAAAACACTAAATGCAAAACTAGTTACAAATATAAGAACAAGCCACTCATAGCCTGCTTGTTGCTGACCGTGACCGGACCGGGACCTTTGGGCTCATTTAAATCCCTGCTGGGGCATTTTTGGCGGACTCCTGCAATCGCGCCCCCCGCTCCACGGGTGTGCCGCTGATCCCACCCACACCGCTGCGGGACTGCGAGGCAAGGACTGGACACACCTGCAGCCTCTTTCCGCAGCGGCTACGCCCTCTTGCCTGGCTCTCCTATAACTTTTCGCGGCACCCGCTCTGCGGGTGCCGCTCACAGCCTGCTTGTTGCTGACCGGGACCAGACCGGGACCTTTGGGCTCATTTAAATCCCTGCTGGGGCATTTTTGGTGGACTCCTGCAATCGTGGCCCCCGCTCCACGGGTGTGCCGCTGATCCCATCCACACCGCTGCGGGACTGCGAGGCAAGGACTGGACACACCTGCAGCCTCTTCCTGCAGCGGCTACGCCCTCTTGCCTGGCTCTCCTATAACTTTTCGCGGCACCCGCTCCGCGGGTGCCACTCATAGCCTGCTTATTGCTGACCGTGACCGGACCGGGACCTTTGGGCTCATTTAAATCCCTGCTGGGGTATTTATGGCGGACTCCTGCAATCGCGCCCCCCGCTCCACGGGTGTGCCGCTGATCCCACCCACACTGCTGCGGGACTGCGAGGCAAGGACTGGACACACCTGCAGCCTCTTCCCGCAGCGGCTACGCCCTCTTGCCTGGCTCTCCTACAACTTTTCGCGGCACCCGCTCTGCGGGTGCCACTCATAGCCTGCTTGTTGCAGACCGTGACCGGACCGGGACCTTTGGGCTCATTTAAATCCCTGCTGGAGCATTTTTGGCGAACTCCTGGAATCGCGGCCCCCGCTCCACGGGTGTGCCGCTGATCCCACCGACACCGCTGCGGTACTGCGAGGCAAGGACTGGACACACCTGCAGCCTCTTCCCACAGCGGCTACGCCCCCCTTGCTTGGGAGGTTTAAAGTTAGTCTACTTCTCCAGCGACGCGGGACGCGCGTGGGCTGGCGCCGGGCTAAGCCCGGGCAAAGGGCGGGCCGTCTGTGGCCATCAGGGGCTGCAGGAGGCTGGGCTGGGCCTGCCCTCTAACATCTCGTACTGTACCTTAACCTGGGCTCTGGACTTCGTGACAGTAAGCTGTTCCCTGCTTGACTCTATTTATCCTGTCTATTACAGTTTCGGGACTTATTACTTATTGTTAATTTAATTGACCACATTTGATTAATTCACAAACCGATATTGATCTGAGGTTCCGGGATGTCTACATGTGTACCGAATTCCTTACCCTCTACTGTAGGGGTTTCTATACTTGGACCCCTAGATAAGTATTTTGCAAGGGCTACTCGAGAAATAGATAGAGATATTGCACTGGCTGAGAGACGTGCTGAGCGTCGTTTTTCCATCGAACTTCTCAAACATAAGTCCTTATCCCTGGCCCAGTAGGACGTAGCCATTTCACAACCAAAAAACAACACGTTAGTAAATGCAGACGCAGAGCTATTTAGCACTGAAAGTATCCCCTTAATTTTTCAAGATAGATCTCCACCAATACCTATCATTGAGATAAATAATGATACTACTACCAATGAGCCACCTCCTATATTTAACTCCTTAATAGACTTAAACTCCCCAATAGAGTTAGACGTAGCTTCACAGTCTAATACAAATGCCTCATTTCCTTTATCTAACTCACCAGCAGAGGCGGTAGTAGTCTCGGAGACACATTCGCAGATAGCAGTTAGCGTACCAAAAGAAAAGATACAAACCAAGAGGCATCAGGGAGCTCAACGTTCACCATCAAAGAAAAGAAGGAAGAAGGGAGGCGATAGAAAAGGGGGTAAATGCTTAAATATATCTTTACCATCTGCGGATTTAACGAAAAAGGCAGCTAAGGAATTAGTGAAGGACGCATCAACAGGGCTCACAGCAACAACAAGTTCGCTTCCAGAAGCCTTGTCTCTAAAAGGGATAATGGAGGCGATGGAACGCCTTCTAAAATCTCTTTTGTTGCCACTTACAGAGAGAGTCAAAAGGCTGGGGGAAAAAATGGATTGTATATTGGCAGCTTCTAATTTAAATGAAGCCCCAAAACAAAACAAACCTCAGGTAAACGGGCCAATAATTAAAACATCCATTACAGAGAACAATTAGGCCCCAAGTGGACAACCCCATACCTAAACCACTGACTCCTCATAGTAATCCTCCTAGACCGGTGGCCTCTCAAGATCTATATAGAGAGAAGGCTAAATTAGGTCCCTCGAAACTCCCTACTACTAAAAATTTTCCTTTAACCAAGGCACCCAAAACGAACATAGTAAAATCAAATAGCAGAAATTACGTAGATTTACCACCAGAAGCATCTAACTACGTCCTTATTCTGACTGGAGTTCCGGCTGTGCCAGAAGGTATCACAGAATCCTATACTAGTCTTAAAAACAAAGTCATTTATTGGCTACGAAATAACAGACCCCTCCCACCACACTTAAATGGAGATATAATATCTGTAAGACGGTGTAACTGGGTGGGTCCTCAACCTAAAGATATTGAGGGGGATGTGGTGATAGTTAACTTTAGGGATCACAGAGTTATAACGCACATCAGTGATTGGTTTCCAGGGAGAAGTGAGGGAAGAGTATCATCTCCTAACCTGAGCTATTTTTATCCTGAAGCTCTGATGACGCCTCTCAATTATCCACCAACACTGGGCCGTTATGATCCGCCGCAATTTCCCTATCGTAACTCTCACCCTACTGTCTCAAGAAAGCAAACAAACAGTTTTCCCCCTTTTTTCCCACCCCAACGTCCAAATAGGTTCTTCCTTCCTCCTGGTAACAGTTATCACCCCATAAATGCAAATGAGTATTGGAATATTCCATTATACAATCTATTTGATCCCCTCTCTGGTTTAGACGAAAATGAATGACTCATTTCATCCGCTCTTCAAGTAGGAAGCACTCATGAGTACTCGAGCAATTGTAAAACATCAAATGAACTCTTTATTGTTACTCCTATTCCCACTAGTAGACCACCTGAGCCCCTACAAGTCACGACGGGGGATTACTGTCCTTCACAATTAGATCTGAAAGTGAGCTTAGGGGTTGGCCCTGAGCTCTCGAATTCTACTGAAACGGGAAATACTGTGTTAAATTCATCTCACTATGAAGAGAAAAATGATTGCTCTGCAGGGTGTAACCTATCACATAATAGTTCTGCTAGCACGATTACATCTGGTGAGCTTATTCCTGGAAAATGTCCTACCCCGTCTGCTAAACAATTAGAAACTAACTTAGTGGGGGATGCTGGGAACCATGATACTGTATTATCTCCTAAATCATGTTCTACTGTCTATGGGGGAAAAAAAGGGGTTGTGTCCAAGTATCCCACACACATACCTGTTTCTTCCCCCAACTTGGTTCTTAATTGGAATGTGGCAGCCCTTGCAACTAAAATTGGTTTCCAATCATGGTTGGATTTGGTGAATAGTTATACCATCCTATGTTTCCAGGAAGCATGGGCATTAAATCCTGTCCACCTTCTTGGGTTTCAGACCTTCCATTCACCAGCTCTAGTAAGTAATCAGGGAAGAAACAGGGGTGGTTTATGCGTCTATGTTAGTATCTCTAGTGCACTTACTGTGTTGAAATACATTCCTACGGAATTTTACCAGGTTGTTGTGATTGGATGAGATAACTTACTTAATCTGATCCTAGTGAATTTTTATAATAATGTGGCCTCAGAAAATTTGAAAGGAATTTTAAATGAACTAAGTCACACAATTGTCACACTAAAAGAATCTATAGGCAGGGAGTGTGTCCTCGCTTGGCTGGGTGATTTCAATTGTAATATTTGCCAATATGACCTGAAGGGAATTTGTGGTCTTGGGTCCCCTCTGGATGACACTCCAAACCATTTTACCCATTCCAAAACAGGGGATATCTTAAAAAAAAAATTCTTTTATTTTAACTTGTCTTACATTAACGATTTATGCTCACCACCCATACCTTTTCACCCAACTTTTCATGGAAGAGGTTCTAATACCGTGATAGATTTCACGCTTTTTTCTAAAACACATGCTTATTTACTCTCATCATGGAAAACGTTGGATGATATTTAGGGCAACCATTATGCAATAGCATTTAATATTAATAAGTTCTCACCTAAGCAGGCACTTAGGTAAAATACCATCATCTATCAACAACCTATTTCCGTTGTGCGTAACAACGGTTACACCCTCAAATGGGATAAGGTTGATCCCGCGGTGCTCCTCGACAATTTATTTACTGCAAGAAAGGAAGAGATTGACACTTGTTTATCTCCCTCAGAACATCCTTTAAAAATCTTGGATTCCTTTTTAAAGATACAAGAGTCGTTAAAACTTCTACTCTCCCGCCAGTTCAAAACAGGACCTTATAAACCCAAAGGGTGGTTTGATAAGAACTGTACATCTGCACTAAAATCCCTAAAAACGGCCTTACATGCCACGCCTAGATCCCCAGGTGAGATCCGCCAGGCCAGACACCAGTATCGCTGTGCGATTAACCTTTTCAGCGCGACCGCGATTCCCCCTCCGGTGCTGGGCCCTAATAAAAACGGGCGTGGTCATGACGGAACGGTTCCGTCATGAGCACAGCTCAACCGTAGCTCATGACGGAACCGTTCCGTCATGAGCATCGAAGGGGTTAAGATTAGGGAGAAAACCCTGAAACACGAGGCTTGGCAAGCTTTAATTTTTTCTTCTGAAAACAGAGATCCAACTGCCTTTTGGAAGGCCGTAAATGCCCCCTTTGTACGGGGGAAAAAAACCGAGATGATAGATATAGCAATAAATGGGGATACCTGGGTGGCCCATTTTCAAAATTTGTATGGTAACTCAGTCCCCTCTCAGCTATCTCTCCCGGCTCCTACTTCATCCTGTAATAACATTGGATCCTGTCTGGGAACCCTCCCGTTGGATATTGTTTTCACTTGCAAGGAGGTCACGCTGGCCATTAGAGAAAGTCTATCAGGCAAGGCACCGGGCCTGGACGCAATACCATTTGACGTTTTTAAAGCCGAAATCAATCTCTGGGCCCCTTTATTAACCATCGTGATGAATTGTGCTAACACCCATGGACTTATAGCAACGTGGTCAGAAGCGATAGTAGTCCCTATATTTAAAAAGGGGAACAGACATGATCCATCTTGCTATCGACCAATTTCCCTCCTCAATGCCCTAATGAAGATAGCTGGCCGTATCATCTTAAAGCGTGTGCAACAATGGATTGAGGATGCCAACATTCTATCGATTTTTCAGTATGGATTTCGCCCTGGCATGGGAACGGTTGAGCAGAGTCTAAATTTATATTTTTTAATTTCTAAGTACACCGAAGCTAAGAAAGGGAACCTTTTTATCACTTTTATTGATTTGAGTTCAGCTTTTGATTGTGTTGATTACAATCAGTTATGGTCCACACTAGAGGAGCTGGGTTTGGACCTTTCAATCCTTAATTTCATCAAGGAAATATACAGGGATGCAGGGGCAAGGGTGCGCTTTGGACAACGAGGGGAGTGTTCGTCAAGATTTTCCATCAAGAGGGGGGTAAGACAGGGGTGCATTTTAGCCCCCCTACTCTTCTCCCTATATATAAACGCGATTGGCGACCACCTTAAGAGCTTTCAAAATGATTACCCCTTAGCCCAGGGCCACCCTGTCCCCATCCTTTTGTATGCGGACAACGCCGCTATTATGTCCCAAACCAGGCTAGGCCTACAAAGGGCTGTCTCAAAGTTTACCCTTTTTATGAGGGAAAAGGGACTTAAGGTTAATATATCACAAACCTTTTCCATGTCTTGCCGACAAGGAACAAAGAAAATACCTTGTCCCATTTTTATAGAGGGTAGAAAGATAGAGACTATAGATCAATTTCCCTATCTTGGGATCTCTTTTTACAGGAAGTGTTCCTGGCATACAGCAATTAAAGCCAGAAGGCTAGCGTTCTCTAGGGCAATCGGAGCTTTGCAGAATTTTGCGGCTAAAATTGGGGGTAGACCCGTTAAGGAGCTGACTGTAATATACAAGGCGAAATGTGTAGCTACGACCACCTACGGTTCTGGTATCTGGGGATTGATACCTCAATTTCAATTCAACAAACCGAAAATTGTTTTCTCAGATACCTTCTGGGGGTCCCCAAATCGACAGCTAGTTATTTTGTACACATTGAACTGGGTCTCCCCTATATCTCCGATATAATAATGACAGAACCCATCTTGTTATGGCATAAGTTGTGGCTAACCCCAGAGACAGTCTTTAATCGTAACATAATATCTGATTGTCTACACCTTGATGGTGTAAAGAAAATTAAATGGCTTTCTTTTGTGGAAAATATGTTGACCGAGATTGGCCACCCTGAGTTTTTTAAGAATCCATCTAGTATGGAAATAATGCCAAGGAAAGTGCTACGTAAATTGGCTATGGACCACCTGGCGAATAAAAGATGGTCCACTGAAAAACTTAAAAATCAGTGTTAGCCTACCAACAAATTACAACGGAACAGGGCCTGCAATTGTACCTTGCTAGTGACACTAACTGTTATACCAGAATGCTTCTTGCAAGGTTTAGATTGGGATCTTTTTATCGTTTAATTACTTTCCCAGTCTGTAATGACTGGTTGAGAGAAATGTCGCCCTGCCCCTGTGATGATCTCGCCCCTCAATCTAATTTGCATTGTATTTTATTCTGTAAGTTTTATCAGGTTCCAAGAAAGATCCTACTTAAACCAATTCTCAAGGAGTGGGGCTTCCGGTCTTGTAGAAATGCTTTTCTTAGACTACAACGGCTAGAAACTATGGAAGTGGTCCACACTCTAGCCAAATTTTTGAAACTTTTGGTAAAGTTTAGGAACTCGATGTAATATATCAAATGTATATATGAATTTTAGAAATTTCTTGAAATGTATAATATTTTAAAAACCATATTATTCTTAAATCTAACTTTTTTTTTTTTTTTTAAATGTACTTGTCACTTTTTGATAATACCCCTGTTTTTTCTAAAATGTTTGTTCCTTCTAAAATGGAAACGCACCGGCATTTTGTGACTTATATCTGTTTTTAGCCATGTATGCTCTTTAACAATTGTATGCTTTTATGATACTACAAGTGCATATCGAAATAAAGCTTTTTTGAATTTGAATTTGAATTATAAGAACAAGCACAGTCTATTATCTCCACCTAATTTAGTGAGTGAGGGTCTAGCCAAATAACCTAACAGGGTCCCTGAACAGTTTCTTCTATCTGGATCTGTTCATACCACAAAATGAGGTACAGGAGTTAGGTTATAGAATGCCTTTGGTGTTATTGCTTCAATCACAGAGCCTTTGTCCAGTCAAAAATGTAATTTCAGATATTACTACTTTAGTCAATGTCCTTAAAATGCAATCATTTTTAAAGTCACTAGGGTTGGGTTAATGTCAAAGTATATTCAAAGCAAAAGTGAACTGTGGGATCACCCACAGTTAAAAGGAGTGCACAGCTATTGGACAGACTGTCTCAAAACAAGCTTTGCGTATCTGAATTTAAACTGTATTTACAAATGCTCGAAGGCAACAAGGTTCATTTCAAGTTGTCTGGTTTAGTGTATGTTTCAACAGCAAATTATATACACATAATTCCAAGCATTATATGCATGCCAATTAACATTGAATTATTCAAAACGATATTGTTTTGTGTGATAGTTCAAGAAAACATAACATTGTACATCAACATATCGATGCATAACGATAATGTTCTTTTCAAAAATCCCAATGCATTTCGGGTTTACGAGAGAAACCCTTCGTCAGGGGAAATCAACTCCAAGGGTAAAGTTGTCTTCACAAGTTGAATGGAATACACAGAAATCTAAAACACAATAATGTGCAGTAAGTATACTGCTTTAAATGTAGGATTTGCACCCTAGTTTGTGACTGAAATGTGCATAATAAAAAGAGGAAAAGAAATGTGCACTGGTGTATAGTAACCAGAAAACGAAACGTGTAGGTGAAACGTATAATTAAAAATCACCTTCGAAAGAATGTGTAACATGAAATATAATAAGTGACAGGAGTACCGTGTCCCAAAGCGCAATCAGTGAACCGTAATAGTGGGCTTGCCTGATAGGTTGCTGGTATCCGCCGTATTTAACAATCTTAGGAGTGCAGCTGGATACTGAGGGTCCTAGTAGTTCATGGCGGTCTGTGGAGTATGAGCGTTACCAACATTAAAACCAAGGTGAGAAAAGGAATTAAGTAAAACACGCCTGATTACATAGGAGGCTTACCAGAAACCAATGAGAGTTCTCGTCCGTCAATACTCGGGACGAGGGCTTCATGGAGTCTATAAAGGAATCGGGGCGCACCGTTAGTAAACTGATGCGTGTAGGATGAAAAAGCATTTGAAATAAAGAGCGCAGTTTAACCTACCCAAAGTGTAGAGTCGTGAAGTTTCTGTACCCGCCGGAGCTTTCCAACGCCGAAATCGCGTTGTGTACAAAATATCCCATGATGCTTAGCGGTTTTAAAGGGACCGTAAGAGTATTCGAGATACCGCGATAAAAAGGTTGTATATAGTGGGATAGTGATACAAGATGGTGCCAGTTTGCCAGTGTTGTGCTTAACTAAATGGAAAGTTCAGTATAAAGAGGGATTATGTTCTGTGCATAAGACACTGTGCGCAAGATGAACAAAAATAGAGAAGTTTTTAGAATAACCCATATGTGCAAGCATATGCTAAATGAAGGATATTAGAATAGAGGTTAGATGGAAAAAACTAGAAAGTGAGTCGAAGGGGATTGAAAAAAAGGGAAAAAGTGTATGAAAGATAGTGAATGATAGGGATGACCATAAAGGTAATGTGAAACCAAAGAGGAGAAGAAAACAAGTGCAAATCCTGTACAACTTCAGAGAATGAATCAATGTCTCTCATGTGACATTATTACAAAAAAACATAACATTTCATAGTGATCGTGAGCCCATTCGGGGCCAGCGTGCATAATGTTTTTATCCAATAAGTTTCCCTTCGTGCAAGGGCAGTGTTAATGTCAATGCCAGGGTTGTTTCTGAGGCTTTCAAGACTTGTGTAGCGTAATTGGGGTATGGTGTGACCTACTGTGTCCCAGTGTACTGCCAAAGGAGAAGAAGTGTTTTTGTTCCTAATTCTACTTTTGTGCTCTATAATGCGTGTCTTAATTTTCCTGCTGGTTCTGCCTACATATACAAGGCCACAAGGGCATTTAATCATATAGATTACTTGTTCAGTATTGCAATTGGATGTATGCTTCAGTTTTATCTTCTCAAAAAGGCGGGTGGTGGTGGACAGAGTATCTGAATTAAGCAGAACACTCCTACCCAATCAAAAGATCAGGGCTTGATCCATCACCGTTTTTTATGGATCAAGCCCTGATCTTTTGACTGGGTATGAGTGTTCTGTTTAATTCAGATGCTCTGTCCATCACCACCCCCTTTTTTGAATCGTTTTGGCCACTATAGGAGTGGCAGGGTATGCTCAGACATGAGTCCCTTGCTCACTGTACCATCAAGATTCAAGCAAGCCGGGCCGAAGACGGCTGCAATGCCAGAAACCGGTCCCCGGAAGCTTGTTTCCTTTTCAGTAAAGAATTGGCTTGGTAGTTTGGTCTGCCCTGTTCCCATGATGCACTGGGCCAGGGAAAGACTAATTTGCATATAGCCAGGTTCTGAACTGGGATGGTGCAGTGAGCTAAAAAACGGTGATGGATCAAGCCCTGATCTTTTGACTGGGTATGAGTGTTCTGTTTAATTCAGATGCTCTGTCCATCACCACCCCCTTTTCTGAATCAGTTTTATCTTCTGGCCCGTCTGTGGGTGCATAAAAGTATCGCCCAGAATCACATTACTGCACTGGCCGCAGTTGTGGCATTTCATCATTCCCTTGAACAGTTTTGCAGGCTCTTCATGCTGAGGTTTTAACATTTCACGTAAGTTCTTGGATCTTTGGTGAGCGAACAGTGGAGGTTCAGGGAAGAGATTTCAGAAATCAGATTCATACTCAATGATTTCCCAACGTTTTCTTATGATGCTTTTGATACGTGGCGCCTGAGTAGAGTATTTCAACACAAATACCGCTTTCTGTGATGGTGTTCTAGTGGAGGCTTCCAATAGGTCCTTCCTTGGTTTCTTCGCTGTTTTTTCTTCTGCTTGATTGAGTATCTTCAATGGGTAACCTCTGTCTAGGTATTTGCGTTTTTGGTCATCAATGTTGCTTTTGCATAGTTGTTCATCAGATGTGATCCTTTTTATACGTGTGAACTGAGAAGTTGGTAAATGTTTCTTCAATGAGAATGGTTGTGCACTTTTGAAATGTAGCGCGCTGTTTACATCTGTAGGTTTAGTATATACTGATGTGCTTAAACCTGCCGCAGTTTTGTGAATTTCTATGTCCAGAAAGTGTATTTTTTCTTCTTGAATGTCATATGTGAATTGTATCCTGGGGTTGTGTGTGTTTAACACTTTGATCGAATCTTCTAGTAGATGCCTTTGACCTTTCCATATAACTAGGATGTCATCAATATATCGGAAAACTGCCACTGCATTATTTTTCCATGTGGGGTTGGTGAGAATATGTTGATGTTCAAAGTAGGCCATGAAGGTGTTGGCATACGAAGGGGCTCCGGGAAAGCCCATAGATGTTCCCATCTTCTGTAAATAAAAATTCTTCTGCCAAACAAAATAACTGTGGTACAGGGAAAAATGTAATAATTCAAGGAGAAAAATCGCTAATTCAGATGGTATGGTAGAGGCCAGCAATCTCCACTCCACTGCCTCTAAGCCTTCATTGTGCGCTATTGAGGTGTATAGAGCTACAACGTCTATTGTGCATAAAAGAATATCATTGTTGACTGTTTCACCAATTGCATCCAATTTTAGAAGGCAATCTGTGGTGTCTCTTATGTATGTTTCCCAAGTTTGTACCAATGGCTGAAGGTGATGATCCACAAAGTAACCAATGGCTTCATGTATTGAGTTACATCCGGCCACTATGGGCCTGAATGGTGGTCTACGATTGTCTTTTTGCATCTTGGGGAGCATATATATGTGTGGAACGTTCGGCGTTTCGTTAACAAGGAATTTTCCAGTGTTGGTGTCTACTATGGGAAACAACCTTTACAACGCAACTTTTACAACGCACTACCATTACAACGAAACTTTTACAACGCAAAAACTTTTACAACGCATACCATTACAACGCATGTTTTTACAACGCAAGTACTTTTACAACGCATACCATTACAACGTAAGTATTGGTAAGTATATAATTATATTTAAAATTTAATGTTTTTTTTTTTTAAGGGGTATTTTTAGGGTACAGGGTCAGTTTTGAGTTTTTGGGTAAAGGGGTATTTTTAGGGTTCAGGGTCAGTTTTCAGTTTTTGGGTAAAGGGGTATTTTTAGGGTTCAGGGTCAGTTTTCAGTTTTTGGGTAAAGGGGTATTTTTAGGGTTCAGGGTCAGTTTTCAGTTTTTGGGTAAAGGGGTATTTTTAGGGTTCAGGGTCAGTTTTCAGTTTTTGAGTAAAGGGGTATTTTTAGGGTTCAGGGTCAGTTTTCAGTTTTTGGGTAAAGGGGTATTTTTAGGGTTCAGGGTCAGTTTTGGGTTTTTGGGGTACAGGGGTATTTTTAGGGTTCAGGGACAGTTTTGGGTTTTGGGGGTACAGGGGTATTTTTAGGGTTCAGGGACAGTTTTGGGTTTTTGGGGTACAGGGGTATTTTTAGGGTTCTGGGTTATTTTGGGGTTTTTGGGGTACAGGGGTACAGGGTAAAAAAAAATTAAATTAATTTAATTAAATTAAATTATATTAATTACAATTAATTTAAAATAAAAAAAATATTATATACTTACCAATACTTACGTTGTAATGGTATGCGTTGTAAAGGTACTTGAGTTGTAAAAACATGCGTTGTAATGGTATGCGTTGTAAAAGTTTTTGCGTTGTAAAAAATTCGTTGTAACGGTATGCGTTGTAAAAGTATGCGTTGTAACGTCATACATCCGTCTATTATATCTTCGTCAACTGCTTTAGTGACTATTGTGGTTAGCAAAGTGATGAGTTTCTCCGTGGGATCCTTATCAAGTAACATGTAGGTGTCAACATCGGATACGTGTGTATCCACACTTGAGTTGTAGAATGTCGGGTCTAGAACCACTAGGGCGCCGCCCTTATCAGCCGGTTGGAAAGTTATTGATCTATCCTGTTGCAGATTGTTCAAAATTTTTCGTTCTTTATTGGTTAAATTCGAATTGGTGGATTTGGTATACTTAATGGCCTCAAGGTCCTTCTTTACCAATAGTTCAAACGTATCCAATGATTTGTGAGTGATCGGGGACATGAATTTACTTTTGGGACGAAATTTTCTGGTCTCATTATCAAACTCTTCTGTGTTTAGTATTGTGGAAAAGAACCACTTTAGACGCAGTTTGCGCATAAATTTGAATAGTGATGTTTCAGTTTCCAATTCATTAGAAGAATAGGTCGGAACGAAGGACATGCCCTTGTTTAAAACTTGTAATTCTGCTTGATTGAGTTTCTTGTGTGATATATTCATCACTAGTCATTCTATTTTTTCAGACTTCTCTGTGGTCTGCCTGTCTCTGGAGCCTTTTTTGCTGTTTTTCCCCTTCTGGTGCGGGTTCTGGTTGTGTTGGTGCCTTGTCTGGTGGTACTTTGGTCGATGGGCCTGCCGCTAAAAAAGGCGGTTGTGTGCTAAGGTAGCTGCTTCCCCTTCTGTGGCTGAGGTTCCTTGTGGTGTTGCTGAGGCAGGTTTAGGGCATTGTATTGTCAAATCCTGATCCGGTTCCAAACTCTCTTCGGAGGAGTTAGCGTTAGGTTTTTTAAAGAAACGTTTCTGCGCATAAGTTTCCGCCCAGGAGTAGACTTCGTCTAGTTTGTAATCAATAGTGTCCCTGCCGAACTTCCTGATCTTACGTTCGTGAACCTCTTTGGCGTGTTTGTCCAAATTAATGTTGATGTTTTCCAATACTTTATCCCAATCCTCAGATTCCATTTTTTGTGAAATTTCATCTTTTAATTTATTGATGTCATTGGATAAATCTGCCAGTATAGTGGAAATTTCTTCAATGATGAGTAATATTAGATCCAGCGAACACTTGTTAAGTATCGCATACCAGCGAGACATAAAATCCTTTTTAAACTTAAATAACATCGGCTTTAAGGCAATTCGCAGCCCTCTTGGGATCCTTTTAACCTTGTGGTGGCGTGGATGCGCTGGTTAATCTCTTTCTTCAGTAAATATTCTAATTGTCGTAATTGTTGTGAGATATTTCCTGTGGATGTGCCAAAGTCGCGTACTTCCTTTATGAGTGAATATATTGATTCCGCTTCATCTGTAGTGTATGCTTTGGTGGTAGCTTGATTAGTAGTAAGATCTGCTATGTCTTTCCAAGACATCTTTGAGCAAATTGGGTGCAATCCTGCGGCGGGGTCTCAAGTATGAATGCAATGAAGAGTGGTGCAGTTGCACACCTTTGTAAGGCGTTCTTGTTGTGAGTTAAACAAAGTATTTGAATAAATGTACAGAGGTATGTAAAGAAATTGCGTGCTGCTCCCTACGTGGGAAAATGACCCTAATTTCCCATTCTATTGAATGCAAAAGTGAACTGTGGGATCACCCACAGTTAAAAGGAGTGCACAGCTATTGGACAGACTGTCTCAAAACAAACTTTGCGTATCTGAATTTAAACTGTATTTACAAATGCTTGAAGGCAACAAGGTTCATTTCAAGTTGTCTGGTTTAGTGTATGTTTCAACAGCAAATTATATACACATAATTCCAAGCATTATATGCATGCCAATTAACATTGAATTATTCAAATTGATATTGTTTTGTTTGATCGTTCAAGAAAACATAACATTGTACCTTTTCCGTTGCAAGCTTACTACCATGAAAGAGGCGGTGGAAAGGCAACTCAAACTATGCTCAGTGGTGCCGCAGTAGCGACAGTGGCAGTCCGACCGGCGCACCTCAGAATACTGCGGGTGGGCCCGTAGTGTGGCGGAGGTACACGTAATAAGGCACTTGGTCTTTTGGATTTTTTTTTGGAAGCAGACTCTATATCAGTTTCCCTATATGTTTTATACTTATTTTTGTTATACAGGTTTCCTTCAGAGGCTAATCTCATGTTAATTCTCCTGCAGAATAATGTTTTGACTATATCTATTGCCGCTAATTCCTAATGACTAAGTACGTTTTGCTTTCTGCAATGATCATATTTTTTAAGTTACCTATACATTTTTAACCTGGAATCCTTAGCTCACACCAGTTTATTTTCTTTTCTCCGACGAAGTCTTATGAAGACTACATTAGTACCAATCATGCACCTTTTAATTTTTACTTAGGGTGTAATACCCTTGGTTTAGAATTTTTTTAAATTTCTTTTGAAACAAAATCGCATTTTTCATTAGCACTTTCGAATGGAAATTCTTGCTTTAGAATGCAGCAATCAATTTGCTTCAGATATTCCTGCAAGAAAGCAGAGGTTTGCAGCAATCACCTATATCAAAGGCATATCTGACTTCTTCAAAACACAAAACCAGCTGTCTCTTGCTGAGACAGACATATTCCGGACATCAAGAACGTTCAAAATAGTTTCACTGTTTCTATCAGAGTATTAGATAAAAGACACAGTGCATTTCAGGCAGCCTGATCATCACACCAACTGTGAACCTTTCTTAGGGAAAGGCATTGTCCCGGTTAACCCTAATATAAAGAGTATCCTTGACCTTAAAAGTGTCATTTGCTCTTTGCCTCTTTCTAAACCTTGCATTGAACCTACTACCAACACTGATTCTGGTACTAGCACTAACTGTAACACAATATAAATGACCAAGTGCTTTATTTACAACAAAAATATCAACAATAATTATTATCCCAATGTACATTTTATGACTGACTATTCACTGCTCTGTTAGTATTTTGAGAACACTAATGTTGTAAAGTCTTCAAAAAATACAAAAAGACATACATAAAAAGAGTGGATTCTGGGATTGCTATCTTCATTCATCAGCTTTCTTGACTTTTTCTGCATTTGGTTTTGGCTGGATGGGCATGGCATTGCACAGATTTTTGCATATTGCCACTAGACTTTACATTACAATTTAGTGATAGATATAAAGTAATTCTTTTGCTTCACCTGAACATGCCTCTGCAGATGGCTCTTCTGCTCATGAGTTGCTGTTTACACTTTCAATGTGGCTGACAGCTACAGTAATGCTGCCATGTGCTGTTTCTGTTGGGTATTTATGTCCCGATCAGATCATCCATTGCCTCGTCTCCTGCTTTCCCATGGTGGCTCTCCTGCTTGCCTTTCTCATTGCTCTCTGCCTCTGTCCCTCACTTGGCTACTCAAAAGAGATGGCTTGGCCTCCTCTTACTCATATTTCTTTTCTCTTACCCTGTTGAGTGCGTCGGACAGCCCTGGCCATCCGACGTCACAGTGGGCGTGTGCGCAGGACGGCCGGGGCCACCCGAAATACACCCACTCATTAATTTCCCAGCACCGTGACGGAATTTGCGCCACAGTCAAGGGTTTAGGTTTAAAGTATTTTATTAGAGTTTCTGCAACAAGAAAAACAATAATACATACAAAGGAAGACAGACATCATGAAAGTATACAGCAAAGACTCTCCCCAAGAACCCCATCAGTATCCGGAGAGGACTAGCCAGGCGAGTGTAGAGCCCCAATAAGAGCGTGAGCGCCATGATGCACTTGTTCCAAAACCAGAACACCCCCCCCAACTCCCACCCCTCCCCATCCCAACTCCCCCCCACCCCCCCGTGCCTGAGCGAATGTCCAGCAACACCCTCACTTCCAGAAAGGAACCCCGCGCCCTCCCCTCCTCCCCCCCCCACCCATTAGGAAATCGGGGTGGTCAGCCGCAGCAGTCGGAGATACCGTGGACAGGTGATCTCTTTGAATTCTGATTGCAATAGGACACCAAAAGGCTGCCACAGGTCATCAAATCTGTCTACCTCCCCCGCCACCGTGAGGGACATCTTCTCCATCCCTAGAACATGCCACAACCTGTGTAACCAGCCCGTGGTTGTGGGAAGCGTGGTGGTACGCCAATATATAAGGATGTTCTGGATCGCCGACCCCAGAGCGATCGCTATCTGTCTGCCCCTCCTAGAGCGCAGTGGGTACATCAGACCATTGGGTAACCCTAGCAAAACATAGGCAGGAAGGCGCGGCAATTCTATGTCAAAGCACTGATCTATATCATCCAGGACCTCCCTCCAATATGGACCCAGCAACGGACAATCCCATAAAATGTGCGAGAGTGTTCCCGTCTGCCCACATTCGCGCCAGCAGGTGTCCTGTATGTGATGGTTCATGTCGTGCAGCCTCTGAGGCGTATAGTACCAGTACGTAGATATCTTCGTAAAAGTCTCCGTGAGCCCAGTGTGGTAGGCCGAGTGCCGAGCTCGATACGAAATGTCGTCCCATTCCTTGTGACTCAGCGTCCTGCCCAGCTCCCGCTCCCAGCGCGCCCTCCCGGGGCTATAAAAGTGATGGGGGGGGGGCTGTAGTAGCCGGTAAAGATCCGAGATAAGCTTGGCGTCGGAGGAGCGCGTCGCAAGCCACAGCTCGTATGGGGTAAGTTTCCGATCCGCCAGATCTCGCACCTGCGGCTGTAACGCCCAGTGGCGAACCTGCAGGTATCGCATACGCTCCGTCTCGGGTAAGTGGTATTCCCTGCACAAGTCAGTGAACGACACAGCACCCTCCGGGCCATAAATATGAACCAATGCACAGCACCTGGCCGTCTGCCAGAGCGAAAAAGCTCCAGGCTCCGTTCCGGGCCGGAAGTCAGGATTCCCCGCCAAGGGAGTAAGCGGCGACGGGAAGGTGGTAAGTTCATGTCGAGTGCACACGGCATCCCAAACGCGGAGCGTGGCCTGCGTGACAAAGGACGCATACAGATTGGGGGGCCTGTGACTCCTGCGAAGGAAAGGTATTTCCTGCAGAGTCCTGCCCGCCACCGCCTGATCCTGAAACAGCCAGTGTCTGTCCGACTCCCATTTACTCCATTCAACCAAGTAGCGCAACTGCGCCGCCTGGAAGTACTTGTGTAAGTCCGGGATGCCGAGGCCCCCGGACTCGGGTGCCAGTGTGGAGAGGGCTCTACGGAGTCTAGGTTTGCGACCCTGCCAAACAAATCGAGCGATATCAGCCTGCGTCTGTCGTATCCATCCCTTCGGAGGCTGTAAAGGCAAAGCACGGAACAGATACAGCACCTGCGGCAAGAGAGTCATTTTCACTGCAGCAATGCGTCCCAACAGTGATAGCGTACCTTTGCTCCACCGGAGCAACTCTTCTTTCAGTTTGGTCCCTAAGGCCGCATAGTTAGCCGTAACCATGGCAGGCAGGGATGGTGCCAGCAGTACCCCCAGGTATGGGATCAGATCTCTAGACCATTGCAAGGGGAAGCGGTTTTGCAGCTCCAACCTGGTAGCCGAGGCGAGCGAGATGTCAAGGGCCGCCGATTTCTTCATGTTCATTTTGAACCCCGCCACAGCCGCAAAAGCGTCCAACTCTGCGAGGCAGGCAGGGAGCGCCTCCTTCGGGTTGTCGAGCATAAAGATCACGTCATCCGCATAGAGGCTGATCGTGTGGATGTAGCCGCCCATCTTGACACCCGTCACTTCTGGGTTACTTCTAATCCTCTGGGCAAAAGGCTCCATGTACAGAGCGAAGAGCAGTGGGGACAGGGGGCACCCCTGCCTAGTACCCCGTTCAATCGCGAATTGGCCCGAATTGCAGCCATTGACCCTCACCGTCGCAGTGGGAAACTTGTAACAGTTAAGTATTAGGGTGCGAAACTTCTCGCCCAACCCCAGCCTACAGAGAACCTTCTCGAGGTAGGGCCAATGCACCCGATCGAACGCCTTTTCGGCGTCCACCGAAAGCAGCATATGCTCCCCGGGGATCCGAGAGGTCTTCTCCAGAACGTGGACCACCCGTTTGGTGTTGTCCACTGTCTGCCGGCCCGGGACAAACCCGGCCTGATCCGGATCCACCAACCCCGGCAGATGAGGCGCCAAACGTGCGGCCAGGATCCCGGTGTAAAGCTTAAGGTCTACATTGAGCAGCGAGATCGGCCTATAGGATGCACATTCGGTACGGAGTTTTCCCGGCTTGGGAATAACCGACACTGTCGCCCTCAGTAGATCCGGGGGGATGGCCCCAGACTCCGCGAAGGAGTTAAAGAGTCGTGTCAGCAGCGGGGCCAGTTCCGGGCAGAATGTTTTGTAGAAGAGTGGAGTATAACCGTCGGGCCCTGGGGCCTTCCCATGCTTGAGTCGGGAGATAGCCCCAATCACTTCTTCCGGGCGGATATCCCGGTCCAGGTAATCAGCCTGTTCCGGTGAGAGTACCGGGAGGTCGACCGATGTGAGGTAATCAGCCTCTGCCGAGGCTGATGGGGGCTCGCCAGCGTAGAGGTCCGCATAGTATCGGCGGAAGCCTTCCGCTATCTGGTCGTCCTCCGTGACCAACCCGCCTCCGGGGACGGACAGGCCCTCGACCTTCTGGCGTTGGTGTCGTACCCGCAGTTTATTCGCTAGCAACCGGCCGCAACGGTCACCGCCAGTATAGTATGCGTGCTTCAGGCGCAGCGCCGCATATTCCGCCCTGTCCATGTCCAGCGCGGCGAGAAGCCTCCGCGCCGCTTTGAGCTGCCTCCAGACTCTGGGGGCCCCTGTCCTTTGGTGTACCTGTTCTAGCTCCCGAACCGTACCTGTAAGTTCGTCCCTCTTCCGCTGTCTATCCCTGTTCTCCGCCGAGGAGATGGAAATGAACTCTCCCCGCAGCACCGCCTTCAGGGCTGACCACTGCGTCGCCCGGGTGGTATCGCCGTTCTCGTTGTGCTCCCGGAACCCAGCAATTGCGGCCCGGATCCGCGACAGTACCTCCCGTCGGTGCAGCAGAGTGTCCCGGAGGCGCCAGACCCCGCGTCTCGGGGAAATCGGCGGCAACTGGAAGCATCCCGACACCGGAGCATGGTCCGACAATGTGAGGACCCCTATGTCAGATGCTGTCGCAAGTGCGGCCAACGGCCCCGTCACCAGGAGGTAGTCCAGCCTGGCGTAAGTCCTATGTGCGTGGGAGTAATAGGAATAGGCCCTCGAGGCGGGATGTAAATGTCTCCAAAGATCGTGCATGTCCAGGTCTCCTAAGTGTGAGGCACTAAGCTGTGAAATTTCCCCAGTCTGTGGACGGCGCTGCGCGGATCTGTCTAAAGATGAATTGAAGACCATATTCAGGTCACCACCAATGAGTATATGCCTATCTGGGGTAGTCGCAATATCGTCTAGAGCAGACTGCAGAAACAAGTCCTGGCGATCATTAGTGCTATACACCGAACCCACCGTGAAAGGGAAACCCCCTAACCTAAATCTGTATGCCAGGAGCCTCCCCTTCTGCTCCGCCACCTTGTGCAGTACCTCCCCCCTGAACTTCCCAGCCACCAAGATAGCAACCCCTGCCGTTTTAGTAGTCCCAGAGGAAAAAAGCTGAACCGGGAACTTCGGGGACCGCAACCTGGAACAGTCCCGGGCCAGGAGATGCGTTTCTTGCAAAAGGCAGATATCCGCCTGGGTGCTCTCAAGAAGGGATAGTATCGCCCTGCGCTTGACCGGGTTATTCAAACCCTTCACATTAAGGGTAACGATCTTCAGGGCCATGAGTAAACAATGGGGAAAGAGCTGCAATGGGGCCCGGAGACACAGGAAACACCCCGCCAGGTGGGGAGGCGGAGTGGGGCAGGCGCAGGAGCGAGCCACGGTGAAATAACCACAGGGGAGGTGACATGTGAACCTGTAGCAGCAGGGGCCCAGGGCGAACACAACAGAAGGCCAGCACCACCCCACCCCCCCTCTCCCAGCGCAGGAAGAACACAGCAACAACAGCACCCTGAAACCAGAGAGCCCGCCCAGCACACCATCAGAATCCCCTCCCGAACAGATACCTCCCCACTCAAGAAAGGCAACATGAGGGCGCAAAAAGCACAGCCTAAGGCAAATGAGGCACATCCCAAACCCCGAACCCTCCCCACCCCAACACCCCGAACAACCCTCAAACTCCCCAACTCCCCATCTCTCCGTCTCTCTCCCACCCCCTTACACAGACCCCCTCCCACGCTCCCCAACATCAACCTTAATGGTTTGAAAAACCCCATTGTCCCAGTCCAGCCCCTAACGGGCAAGTCTGTGGTAAAGTGTCCGAGTGGACGTCCAGCCACCATCCATGCCCCCCCAGAGCCCCCCACCCCCCCCGGAACCCTCAAACCTGCAGTGCCAGTAAAGCCAAGATGATCTCCCCCAAGACGATGCTCAAGCCGTCAAGGCCACGTCACTGGACGACGTGGAGCCGGATACCTCCCGAATGGCGCTGTCCATTTCCGCTCTGACCGTAGGAGAGTCCGGTCGAGAAGGCTGAGGCGTGGTCCGGCGCCGTCGGACTGTCTGCCAGCCCCCTCTAGAATTGCGGCGGCGTGGCGTCGGGACCTCCTCCTCAGTAGCGGTGATTCCTAGCACCCCACACGTGTCCTGGAGGGATCTCAGTTGGTGCAACGTCCCGTTCCAGCGAAAAAGAAGCCTGAAGGGGTGGCCCCAAGAGTATTGCGTGTCATGCTCTCTTAGAAAGTCCGTGGCAATTTTGAAGGACTTGCGTTTCTGCAACGTAATCGCGGACAGATCATGAAACAACGCAATCTGGTGACCCCTGAAGCTCAACGGTTGTTTCTGACGGGCTTCACGGAGGATACGCTCCTTCAGAGGGAAATCCGGGAGAAAGGCCAATATATCTGGGGGTGGTGCCGAGGCCCTACGCGGGAGGCCCACTCTATGCGCCCTGTCAATCCTCACCGGAAAGTCAGCCGCTTCGCCCAGGACATCCCGGAACAGGTCTCGTAGGTAGGCCGTGACGTCCTCCCCCTCCTCTTTGGACGGAACGCCCCTGACCCTGATGTTGTTGCGCCTGGACCGATTTTCAAGGTCCTCGGCGTGGGCCTGGAGGTCGATCTGCTGGTCCCGAAGCCGCAGCACTTCCTGTTGTAGGTTCGTGATCTCCTCGTCCCTGGATAGATTAGCGTCCTCCATGGCGGCGACCCGCTCACCAAGCGAATCAACTTCTCTTCTCACCTCTCGGACCTCGCCCGCCACCTCCTGCTTCAGGGTCTGAAAATCCTCCCTGAGTGTGCTAAACAGCGACTCCAGAAAAGACCTGGTGACCGGGGGTTCACCCCCCTCTGCCCCACGAGATCCGGACGAGGGGCTCGGCGTCGGCTGGGATCTGTCCTGTCTCGGGGCACCCCTGCCCAACATCTCGGGTAAGGTACGCTCACCTTTCTTGCCTCCCCTGTTACCTGACATCGCAGAGGCGGCGGTGCGTCGCAGGGAGAGGGCCCGCGAACCACGTGGGCTCACGCAGCAAGTCGGTCCAGTGCAGATCCGGGGCTCCCAGGCAGCGCCCCAAAGCTCCCCAACAGACTGGATGAGAGACGAGCGCGACCAGCACTCCACTGCAACACTCTCTTAGTGCGTCCCTGCTTCCCAGGAGCGGGTCACCACCTCGTCTCCCGGCTCCCGGCCGTGTCGCTGCTCCACCGCAGCCTTCCAGGTGGGCACCGCCGCCCTATGAGACCCCGCGCCGGGCGAGCCACACTCCGGCCAGCACCCTCTGGTCAATCAGGCTCCTGCAGGGCCCCAGGCACAGCACGCGGGCCCAGCAAGCCCACTGGGGGACGAGGTCGGCAGCACAAGCCCGAGGGGCACAGGCCCGGCGGTGGGCAGGGTCACCGAAGTTCGTTGGCGCCTTCCGCCCGGGCCCCGCGTGTGGGCCCCCCAATGCAGCCACCAGATCAGTCTCACCGGTCACAGGCAGGCACAGGCGTCTCACCGGGGTCCAAGCCGGGCCACTCCAGAGCCGGGGCCCGCAAAGGAAGTCCGCTCGCGTCTCCGGCCTGCTAGGCCTCCAGGCTCCGCAAATCCCCGGGTCTGCGTAGCGCTCCTCCCCGACTCCTCTCACCACCAGGGGCGGATGGCGCCGCACCGCCAAGGGCCAAGGCCGCCGGCTCTTCACGCCAGGGAGCACCGGCGCCGCCGGGGGGGGACTCGACCGTGCCCCCGCTGGTCAGCGGGCCCGGGAACGCCCCACCACACCGGGGTGCCGCGGGGCAGCCGCTCTCCCTCCGCCCGGCCTTGTTCAGGCCGCGATGTCCGCCCGCCTCAGGGGCCTGCTCTCCGCGGCGTCGCTCTCCGCGTCTGTGCCTCCGGGGGCTCCAAAAACGCTCACACCGGGCTCCCGGCCGCTTCTGCTCCCCTCTCCGCTAGATCTGGGGGAGATCAGCGGTGCAGGATGGGTCAAGGGCTCCGGGGACTCAGGAGCTCACGGAGGGAGCGACCGGTCAGCCCGCCATCTTGGCCACGCCCCTCAGTCAAGGGTTTAAACATTAATCCATCTCCTTAGCAGCCCTTTCCTTGGTTTCTAATAAACTACTGACACCCATCAGGTGATTAAAACATGTATGCTGGAGCAGTTTCCTAAGCCTGAAGTCATTATGCAGAGCATTCTGCAGCATTTTTGATGTATTTCCAGGATGTTCATTTGATATACTTAGCTCCTGGTAGCAATGCTCCATGGTCATTATTTTTCAAAACGTTGTACAATGCTAATGCATAACTTTTACAGATCTTGACAATGTAATGCCTTGCTCCTACCATAACAACAGTTCCTGCTTCCACCATTATCACCTCCACAATTACAGTTACTAGTGTATTACAATTTAATCCTACCATTACCGCTGCTGCCATTTCCATTATATTATTTGCATTCTGCCAAAAGCAAAACAAATGTCACAAGCACCATCAACACCATTACTGTCACCACCATTACCAGAACCAGCAGCACAGTAATCAATATGTCACTGTCACTGCCACATTCAGCATCACCATAGCTATCACCACCACCATTACCACTAGAGCCATTACCATTTCCACCACCATCACCTTTACTCCAACAAAATGATTGCCGCCTCCTTTACCACCATCACCATTCCCAACACTACCACCAACATTGCCAGCATCACTAGTACCAAGGTTAGCGCAACAAACCACCATTACAACTTTATTACCATTACCTGCACACCAACATTACCACCAACACCATTACCATTACCAAGGGACGGCAGCCACTACCCCCAACATTACAACCAAACAAATATTACCACTATCACTACTAAAACCAACACTGCTACCACCATTGCTACATTACCACCACTGCTATCACCACTGCCATCACCATCACCAGTCCTACTACTATTACCACTACTATTACAAGGCCACTGCCATTATTAACATTACCACCATAACAATTACTAACACTATTACGGCCATCATCACCACCACTACTACTACCAATTTTACAAAACCAAAACCACCATTATTGCCACCAATGGCATCACAACTTTGTAACACATTACCACCCTAACCACCATCAAAATTAACATCAACATTACCATTATTACCACTACAATGGCCACTACCAACATTACCATCCCACTACCATTTCAACTCAATTATCACTAACATTACCATCAATACTACCACAACCATAAATATTACACCACTGCTACCCCCATCCTCACTTTTCCAATTACTAGTACTATGACTAATAATACTATCACCACCAACAGCACCAATACCACTAACACCTTGACTTTCAATATAACTATCACTGCCATCACCAACATCAAAGTCATCACAACCATGATGCCCACTACTACCACCACTAAGACTACCACTGCTACTACCACCAACACTACTACAACTACTACCAACTCAGTACTATCACAACCACTACTACCACCATTACCAGCTCTGCTGCCACAATGGCTTTTACTACCACCATCATTTCAACTGTCACTACTATAACAACTATCAGTACTACAGTGGGAGCTGAATCCCATACCCCAAAAAATCGGAACTGTAACCCAATAAACGTGACCCCCCCAAAAATGTTAGAATATCATTTACTTCTGGAGGTTCAATTTCCGAATTAATCTGGAATAAGAGAACACCCCACCAACATCAGCTTAGCAGAATAACATAATAAGACACAAAGACACTCAATAACTGAGTTCTAGATCCTGGAAAAGTTGAATTGTTTTATTACAAAAATCTCAAAATCAAGCATTATAGAATAATGCTGTGAAGACTCAAAATTGTACAATTATGCAGAATAATAAAACAACTATAAATCACTCTAAGTCTCAAATGAGCAGCAAACTCAAGAAAAGTCTGGCATCCCTATTATCTGACGAAAGTCTGCAAGGAAAAGATCGAACTGGGAGAATCACAAGGAAAACAAACAGCATCTCTGGTGGAAAGGAGAAGTCTCTGAAAAATCTGGGGCACCCCCAAAAGGAAGGAGTTCTTATAGATATTTCTTGCATCTGTTATCACTAAAAGCACTGATTCAGCATGGCATGATTAAACGTAACGAGTACTAAACAAATCAGAGGTTTCTACCTAACATTAATAATTCTAGCACTATCAAATTGCTAAGTAAGTTATGAGCAACCTCTGCAACACACTGTCATAAGAAGTTCAGCAATAATGCAACATATCTGAACAATGGGCTATACACCAGTACAAGAGTTCTGACCCAGCAGCAGAATTACAGTGAAAAGACCTTGGATGATATTGGGCAACATTCAGAAAACCAGAAAATTAATTCACAATACAAGCATATTTTGGAAAAACACCAAATGAAGCCCTTCTATTTCTCATTCTGAAAAGCCAGTGAGGAGAGCAGGAGCACTGAAAAACCATAAGCAGGAGTGAATATAGTAGTGATGGCACAGAGAGAAATGGCATCCATTTAACCACTATGGTGTTTTTTATTACAATATAACATAATCAAAACATGTTAATAAACACACTTCTACATCATACATGAAACTCGTTTCAACTGCTTTCATTAAGTGTTTACCACTATAATTCATCATACAAATCACCTGTAGGTCTCAACACAAATCTATACCTACTAAAGTCATGGAAAGTAGAGTGACATGGCATTACATAGCACCATAGCAACAAATAAAAACAAGCGAAAGTTATAGCAACATGGAGGTCTGGCAACATCATGTGGGTTTTCAATCAAAATGTGTAACAATCTCCAAAAATATCTATGTTATGCTGTGTGGCCAAGAGCCTGATCTACATGAAGACAATTCTACTTGAGGTTATATCTCTAGTATGATAGTCATGAAAGATACTGCTCATTAGCTCGTGCAATGTGGTACGATGCTCAATTCACATTTTATGGCAGATGTATTATTTTTTAGCCAAGCAGCAACCAAACTTTCTGAGCTGCTTTGCGCAAAAAGAAAAAAAGCAGCACAGAGCCATATTCATTAAATATGCTTTACCACTGCTGCCAACTCCTGTGCTGCCACACTAGAAAGACTGCCTAGCACAATGTACCACCTTTGCACCATGGTGTACAGGTGTGTGCATGCTGTCTAGCACTCACCCGTCCAATAAAAACTCCTATGCCTAGCTAAATTCCGAAACACTCCATACATTGCATGCATGCTGTGCAGTGCATCACACCTGAAATGTTTGTAATGTTTAGAGAACTTAATAATTCTAGCTATTAATGCCTGCTTCAAGGAGGCATTAGTTTTCTATGCAAAGCCTGGTCTGGTTATTTTGTAGATCTGGCTTTGTGCCAACAATTATAGCGCTAAGCTCTGTAAGCACTGGGGAAAAAGCCCCTTCCCATGGTAAAATGCCTTTTTCTATGGAAAGTAAATACCCTTGTAAGATTTTGTGTCACATTGCTCTCACTTATGATGCTGAAGAATTTCATTTATGCAACACAACAGATTTTTGTGCAATGTTCCATTGGGTAAATCTTAAAAAGTATTTTCATTAATTTAAATCACCAGGAGTTGGAGGGTGCAATCTGAAAGGAGACACAAGGATGGTTATTTGCATTTAGATTTGCATACCAATTCACCACGACTTTTATAGTGCATACCTACGAAGAAGCAGTAGGTAAAATTAACAAAGGGTAGAAGTACGAAATCATTTATTGGTATCAGACCCTCTCATTTGCTGCATTTGCACGTTTTTGTCCATTTTTTTTGCATGTGTGCCAAACCCTTTTTAAGCCGTCAAAATTTTACTGATTCCAAAAATGGGTCTGCGGCTGCTTACTGATTCTAGAACTGGGTGAAGTTTTAATGATGCTGGAGTAATCAGAATCATTTTATTCATTTGTTATTACTCTTTTGCAATTGCACCAGTTTGTGTAATTATGACTAATTTGGCACAGAAATCCTATAACAGGAGCACAAGAACAACACATTTAGCGAGGGTGAATGATTGCTAGCTGCTGCTGTTCATGTTCTGTTGCATGTAGTACTATTTTTTGTACTGCAAAATGGATCCCCTGTTCCATATAGTGCTAAATGCTCTGTTACATCCTTGCGTAATCTCCTTACATAATTCAACATATTCTCACCTGAGTTTTCTGTTATTGTGCATAATTACGCTACAGCAAATTACGCAAGTTACCCTCACCATTTAACAATTTGTAATTTGGAAGAAAGACCTTAATTGGTAACCAAGGGTAGAAACAGTTTATGAGTCAATACTGCTGTTGGTGCTATTAGGTGAGGAAAGGTCGGTTACCAAGTCAACCCCAATAGTCCATTCAAAGAAAAGAGCAAAGTAACAGCACAACATCCTTTCAGAGCACACATAGAGTAATACATTGTCAATAATAATTTCAAAGTCACAAGTGTTTTAGTCCACTTTTATTCCCTAGACAGCAGTTCAGGATCAAAGTTCAATCCAAGTTCTCAATACAGCCCATAATCCATATGCCACAATCCATGTGATATTTCATCAACAATGCAGATTGATACAGCCTCATCGACAATGCAGCTTGATTCATCAACAATGCAGCTTGATACTGCCAACATGTGTTTCGTCGTGTGGTATTTCACACCTCGACTTCTTCAAGGCTGTGGCAGTAATGGTATCATGGTTATCATAAGATATCCTTCAGTAGCATCCTGATAGGTCCGTCCTCAAGCATAATAATGTTCTGTAACCAATAGAAAAGGACCCACGGAGTCAATCCACTCGTAACAACAGTCCTGAATAGTAATCGCAAAGACAGTATTTAATGAAGAAAAATAACGTGTTGAGCCTGGAATACTCTCCAGGCTCAACACGTTACTTTTCTTACATAATGAAGGTGAATTGCATATGGGCCAAAGATTCAGGGTGCTCTCATTTGGAGCTTATCCACAGCATCATATCTGTTTCAGGGAGATATCACAGAGAGGGTACCTTGTGGGGCCCTGTTCGGCTACATCTTGCAGCATTACTCCTTTGGAGGAATTCAAGTTCCAAAAAGTGCTTAAATTTGCATGTACAAATCTTTATTGGGCGAAGTCATGAAAGGAATTTGGCCAGCGACAGACCTTCGCTGGGCATGTTTTTTCAATTCTTCCCACTCACAGCTTTCCTGCAAAAAGTCAATGGCTTCACCAGGACCTTGTCCGACTGCTATCCAGCCTAATAGAACTCTTCTCGTCCACAAGCTGCTACCGTGCCCTACAGAGGATTTTTGACTTCTGTTACAGAGAATAATTTAGAAATGAAAACTTCTGACTGGGACAAACCTGTTTTTTGTAACTGACCCGTGCTCCACTGCTTCAGCCTTAAATCATGCCTAGGTACCGGTCAAGCAAAACCAGATGACTGTGGCTGGTTATTAAGGCTTTTTAGTGCTATTTATATTTGAAACTTTAAACATTCAAGCCACCAGTTCCCCTTATTGAATGATTGGTGTTTTGGTGACTTTTTGCTCATTAAATTATTCACTATTTTAAGAAATTGGGATTTTTGTTGTGTTATATTGTTGTCTTTTTAAGTGTGGTAGTACTTCGAAATGCTTTACACATTTGCTTAAGTTTAACCTGTCTTCTCTGTACCATAGCTACCAGAGGTGAGGTCAGCTTTAAAATACTGAGAACTTTACTGGACCTAACAAGAATAGTGACATTGTCACTTGTGCTGGAAAACCAATTACCCCTACTAATAATCCTCTTTCTCACAATATGTACCAGTGGTTTGCCCACAGAATTTCGGTTGCAGACCATTGAAAAGCCACCAACCCCCAAGTTGGGGTGGTAACTTATTTGCAAAAGGTAACTAATGTGCACAAGGTTCAGTTTGGACCCCTTCCTGTTTGTGAATTTTTGGCAATGTTTCATGGGGAGAGGGCAGTAGTCCAGGTGCAGAACTTGAAAAAACATTGTTTTGTAAAAAACAAAGCTGTTTTATGTTCTTTCATTAAACACAATCACAGGCACCCTTGCACGTCACCATCCTTGTGACAATGGACAATCAGACGGAGTTGCAATTTATTTGCAATCTACCTCATTAATATAAATAAGGGTGGTCATATTGGGACCAACTCTGAAACAGAACTTTGTGAACCGACCTTCTAGTGAATCGGTTAGTTCATAAAATTCCACACCAGTATCAAATTACTGGTCCCAAATTGTGACCACTTTTTGAGAACAGTGTGATGATGCAGTTGGACCTAACTATCTATTTTCTAACTTTAAAAAAATTATACATCAACGTTTAACTGAAATAAACAGCATTAGTGAATGAGAGGTAATGTTAGAGCACCAGCCTTCAGAAACAAGTGCTACACATTCAATTCCCTTTCCAAGACATATACATGTGGGTCATGAAGGTTTTCCACACTCTATACCTGGCAGTCTATGGATCCATCTCAATTACAGTTGATTCCACTCTCTGTTCTAGTGCCAAATGGTGAATACTTTTCAATGTGTGATACTGTGTGAATCCCAAAATATCATATACATAGCATGAAGAGAAAAGCTTTGTTCCATTTCACGTAAGGGAGCTAAGGGTCGTTGACAAACTGGCTTGTGGCACAACGTTGTGTCAAGGCAAACTATTGATAAAACATAACCGCATATTTTTTTCCTAAACTGAGATTTATTATATGAAATTCCACAGAAAGACCAAGTATTTTTTTGTAAGAATACATGACTTACTGGAAGCATTGAAGAGCACAAATATCCTTTCCCAAGTGTTCTACTAGGGGATGTCTGCATATTTTAGATGTAGCATATTTAATTTGTATTGTGATCCTTTGCGACTGGCTATGTTATCCTGTGATTTACCATCTGAACATGTACAGATGGATAAAAGCCTCTGCAGAGCCATAACTGCCTCACCTAACTCCTTCACAGCAACTGCCTTTCTAATCTTCCAGCTCACCCTGTAAATTACACAGTATCTTTGTCTTGATGCCTAATACCTTTCATCCTAAGATAAGTAACCAAACAAGCAAGCCAGTATAAATATCAGTTTGTATAATAAGTAATCATAAACTCTTGAAAGTTTATGACATGTTATTCAAGAACAATTAAGTGTGCGATAGAAAACCATAACAATAGGGCACTATCAGAACAAAGCCGCTTGCAGAAAAATGATGTGTGTATTAATATTGTCTGACCCTGTTAGGGAGAGGGGGAAGAGCAAAAAGAGGCTACTGTTCATCATTCGTGGTGGATGAGGTCATTTGCAACTGGTGTCCTGGAGCCTGTCTTACTACAACTCTGTAAACTGTGCCTTTCTGTGCTTGACTGTCATGGATGTGAGGGAGAGTAGGTATAGGTTTATGTGGGAGGTAGTGTGTGGGGGAAAAAACTGAATATTTAAAAAGCACATCCAATAACTTCATAATTCCCACTACAGCCATCCCCAGCTGTTAGACCTGTCAGCCTTAGGTTGTTCTTCCAGCAAACTTTTTGCCTTCACCCCTCCCACTTTTTCTGAATTCGTTTAAGTTGACCTTATGACTGTGTGCACTTTAACACTGCTAAACAGTGCTACAGGGCTTGTGCTCACTCCCTAAAACATGGTAAAATTGGCTGACACCTGACTGGCATATTTAAGTTTGCTTATAAGTTCTAATAAAGTGGTATACCATAAACCAGAGGCTGGTAAATTAAATGCTACTAGTGGGCCTGTAGCACGTATATTGCCAGCCACTTAAGTAGTCCCTTAAAACATGTCTCAAGCCTGCCATTGCAGCATGTTAACAGTTTAAAACTGCCAATTCAACTTGACAAAATAACCCTCTTATAAAAAAAGGTTTTTGTGAACTTCACACCAAAAATAATGTGTAAACGTGACACATGCATTTTTAGCATTTTGGCGGGCAGTGCTGAGAGCACCATCTGCCACAATACTAAAAATGCAAGATGCGCCCGCCACAGTGGCAGGCGCATCCTAATACCCCCCACGGGACCCCGCCCTTATGGCGGGGGGTCCCAGTCACCGATGGGATGGCGGGCGGACTAAGTCCGCCCGCCATCCTAATGACCCCCCTTTGTTGCGGTAATAGTTGTTGTCCATGACTATGAGAGCGCCACCTTTATCGGCCTGCTGAAACAACAATTCATTATCTTTAGTAAGTTGTTGCAAGATAGCTCTTTCTGATTTCGTCAGGTTGGCAGTTTTTCGTGGTTCGAACTCTAATTTCTTCAAATCTTGTAGCACTAGAGATTCAAACATACCAATGGTTTATGGGATACCGGTGCTGTGTAGGTGCTCTTGGGTTTGAATTCGAGAAATGTGTGTTTTTCTTGGGGTCTCATGTCATTCAACACATTTTCAGAAAAATGCCGCAATTTGATGGTGCGCATAAATCTGTAAAAGGCAATCTTTGTTTCAGGAAGATCGGTATTGTACGTCGGTACAAATGATGTGCATTTATTAAGAAATTGCAGTTGTTTGGGTGACAAGGTTTTTGATGAGATGTTTATTATAATGTCTTCTGATTCCGTAGGTTCTGGCGTCCTTTTTCTATGGGTTTGTCCTTTCCTCTCCTGGCTTTGAGCTGCTTTCATTCAGCTTTGCAAATGGCATTTCTGGTGGTTTTGTGGGCTGTTGGTCTTTTGATAAAAAAGATTCAGTTTGACTCATGGCTCGTTTCTCGGTAGTGTCAGAGATTATGCAGCTTTTTTTTTTTTTTTCATTCCTCCATTCACTCACCAGTATGCACCTCTCCCAATATGGCCGATCAGTTCACCCTAGGAATGTATCCATGCGCACTGTGACGCTAGCAGTTGCACTTCCATTTTGGTGAATTTCTGTTTTCTTACACATCTCCGTGTTGCAACATGCATGATATTACGGACATTTATTGTGCACGTCTCTGGTTTCATATATGTTGTCTAGTTTGGTTGTCCCTCTATAGTAAGTAATGCTACATTTATCCTTTCCATCATGGCCAGCTCAGTTTTCTTACGGGTAGATTAGGTTATTCACCATACACTTGACTGGTCGTGGTTTTGGGGCGGTCTATTGAGCTTTTAGTCCATCTCTGGCACAGTCAGCGTTCACCGTTCATTGTATCTGTTGGGCTTAAGCTGCAGTACACTTCGCTCTGATGCAGGTATGTACTATTGAAGTTAAGGCACGCCACGTTTTGTGTACTTTTTGAGTTCCGTAATGACCTAAATTTCCTTCTTGTATCGGCAGGTTGCTTCCCTTTAAAACGGACTGTCAGTCAGGTATTTAGCGTTTTTATGTGAGCCACGCATTTGGGTTTCGATGGTGATTTCCACATATTGATACATGTACATGCTGTTGTTTTAGTATCATGCAACAGTCCATGCACTGTTTTGGAAGTTGCATGTATGTAGGCTGCAAGTATGTATAACTTTTCGATCACTGGGTGACTTTTTTGCAAATTAGCTCATTGCAATTTGTGGACTACCTGTGTACTGGTTCTACCACCTAACGGTAGTAGACATTCTAGTTTCCCTAGCATGCTTGTAGGGCTCCACAGTCTTCTATACCATCTATTTTTGCATGCTATTTTCACTCTCTACGCTAGTCTTTGTATTATGTAAGCATTCTTTTCAGTCGGTGGCTACTTTGGGCTCTCCGGGCTCTCCGGGTTCTTCTCCTCCACTCGTGTGGGTGTCGCTTGATGAGATGGCTATATTTGGATTGCAGTCAAAGCTCCAACAATCATACAAACAAAAAAATGGTTTCTGTTTATATTACAGTGGACACTGAAGAAGGGACATAATGTCCCGAAATGCATCGGGCACCGTGTTATCAAGCGCAACGTTAATCAGGATTATTGCATTGATGTTTTTGTTTTGCAATTGTGATTTGTGTATCAAAAATTATGATACAATTATATTTGCACTGATCTAATGATTTGTTGACAATCTTAGTGTTTGAAGATCAGAATGAAAACTGATTGAGATACTTTACTTGAATACTTCTGTTATTTTTTACTTATTCACAAAATCATCGAATTGTTTGCTGTAAACCATGTGAAGTTAGGGCAACATTTTGTTGTTGTGCACACTGTTCTTTCAGGCTATTCTGTTTGATTATTCTCACAAAATAACTCTCTTGCCAAACCTTAAACTCCGTTTGAAGTACATGTAAGTCACCCATGAAGTAGGTCCTAATTCACTCATAGGTCAGGGAGCACTGTAATTAAAACGTTAGTTATGTGCTTTTAAGTTTGACATGTCCCAGAAGTGAAAAACTCCCAGATTTATGTTCCACTACTGTGAGGCCTACCTATCCCATAGGATGATATTGGGTCGCCTTATTATATTTATTATGTGCTAACTTTTGTTTGGGAGCAGATAGGGAACAGGTAGGAAAGTCATAATTGGTGTCTGAGAAATTGCAATTGAAAATCCTCTTTATTGGGAATATCGGATTTTAAACCACAATTTTGAAAATGACAATTTCAGAAAGCTAGCATTTTTCTTTTGGAGCCTGCAGCCTTTTCCTGGGTTACATGACTGTGTGCAGTTGGCAGTTGGCTTTTGCATATTCCTCCTCGAGAACCACACAGTAGAGGGATTAGGTGTGCCTGGGTGGCTCATCTGAAGCAGGATGGAGGCAGAACTGAGCAAAGCCCTACTTGCAAGACAATAGACTGTCCCCTACCCTTACACAAGAATGCCACACTAGCCTTATGTGCTTACAGACAGACTGGGACCCATGCTAGGAGGCAGGGAATCAATAGCACTTTTGAAAGGGGAGCCTCTAGAAACGTCTCCTACTTCAAAGGAGGTACCAAGTAAAAAAATTGGACCTTCAGACCCACTATTCAGTTCAATTTTAGTACCTGAAGAAGGACCCTAAGAGGGCTGCCTGTTGCTGTGACCTTCTGTGTACTTCAGAAGACTGCTTTGCTCCTCCAAAGAAACACTGCTTTGCTGCCTAAAGTCTGCAGTGAGTCCCCAGAGGTCTTCCCTACTGATGTGCCTTGCACTTAACTTTGAACCCAGGACTCCCAGAATTACTCCAAGGGTTAGATGGCTGGCCTCCCGATCACAGCCTTATGGATAGAATGTCTCCAACCATCTTGAACCTGCACCTTGACCCAGCCTGAGTGAGTCCTAACCCTCCAAGTGGTACCCCTTCAGTTCTGAACTTCTGGAAGTGGGGCTAAAGGTGCCCAGATAGCCCAAATTCAAAACTTGGTTCTTAAAAATAAGTTGACCAAAAAGTGTTCTGAGGACTGAGTAGAGACTGGGATCAACCTGCACGACAATCCGCAATCCTGCGGATTTACCAGTCAAAAGGGGTATCCAGCCTCATTGAGCGCTCGTCAGCCACAGGTTGCAGCTTTTTCCCACTGGAGATTTTTGACTTCCAAAAAAGAGACCAAGGCCTTAAAAAGGATTCTTCACTGCAATTTCAGCCAGTGGCTCTCAGACGACGACGCCCCCTCCTCAAACACCTCCAGCTTCCTTGCCCTCCAGAACTTTTCCATCTCAGACATTTTTCTATAAAATGTCTTCCAAGTCTAAAGGTAAGCAGAGTCCGGGTCCAACCCACTTCATGAATCCGACCCGTACGGATCCACGGTTGCCCAGGACTTTCAACTTTGAGCCGGTCTTGCCAACTATATGGCGTGGTTGGCGCCTTGATCTTTTAGATGGTAGGATTTCATTTTTAACTTTAGAAAAATTCTTTGCTCTGGTTCTACTGATTGGAGTTCTATTGTTTTGGAGTCAAACAGTTTAGAACGGTTTACTCTATTTTTCTAAATTTGTGTTGGATTTTTTTATGTTGTGTTTCACTTTATTACTGTTTGTGTGCTACATAAATACTTCACACATTTTCTCTAAGTTAAATCTAACTGCTTTTATGCCAAGCTACCAGAGCGTTAAGCACAGTAAATCAATAACGCAATTTCTCACATCACCCATCTATGAAATATGGTACGATTATATGTAGTTCTGTTAACCAGTCTCACTGTTTTAATATGCAGCTGACTCAAATGATTTATCATTCCTTCATTTTAAAGGAGCAATCTCAGTGGACGCAGTGGTCCGGACTGCTCCTTTGTGTCTTATGAGCTTGGGAGTAGGTTAAGCCCCATGGTTTACCTGCATGCCCCTTTCAGCACTCTTGGGTGGATGTAGATGAACACTATTACTTCAGAGCAAAGACTCTTTGCTGCAGGGCCACAACAGCAGCTTCTTCATGTGGCACAGCCAGAAGGGTTAGGAGAGATGGGTGGTGGCATCAGAGTTCGACTCCGTGGCAGTGAAATGACTGTAGGCCAGTGCTCAGCCAAATATTCTTGCGGCCTTCAGACAGAATTTTGTCATTTTGATGATTTCAGGCAGTGGCAGACCCTTGGCAAATTGAGCTGCCCACTTGACGGTGATGTAGTCCCTTTGCTCCATGTCAGCGATGGCAGCACTCACTGATCACATCGATGGCCGACTGCCTAATGGCACATTTCAGGCGCCAGTTGGTACAGTTCACTCTACAACCTATGCAAAGAGACCAGACAAACCTTCCATGACACAGGTCTCTTCTGGTGCCTTTCTCTTTGGTTTGTTATATTTCTCTAAAGCTCCCCTCTTTGGGACCACACAGGCATCTCCTCCTGGGAAGTCTTCCCTCCTGCAGGGCCAGGAACACTTGGTCCAGCAGGCAGACACATTTCTAGGCACCTCAAGCAGACCCTAATCTCTTCCAGCAGAGATTGTTGATTTAAGGTGTTGTCCTTCACCTCTGTGAGACTAGCAGGCAAGTAAACACCAGCCCTGCATACATACCAACTATTTGAGTACTATTCTGGGCACTCCCGTACTCGTAAAGAAGAACTTGGAACTAGAACAAAGAGGGTTGGCTTGGATCCCAATTTAAAACCCTTTTCCAGAGAGGAATTGTAGTGTCTAAAAACTTCAGAACTAGTTTGAGTTTATTGTTTTTCAAGTGTCCTTCTGAAGCTGTTCTCTATACAGAGCCTTTGTGTAAAGTGATGCTTCTCTCAGTAGGTAGCACTGGGCTTTCTACAAAAACGAGTAACCACAACATGGGTACAATGAAGGATGAGTTATATGCACCTCTCTGTCATCAATTTTCCGAATTAATCTAGACAGAAGAAAGGCATGTCTGGCTTAGAACTTCTTCACCGTGAACAACAGAAACTGTTGTCCTTCCCTTCCCTCCTACCATCTACCAAATTCCAGTGCCCGGGAAGCAATCCTATCAGCATTCCCTTGCTAACAAAGACTTTGAAAAAGATCTAAAAGTAGCCATGTTTCCCTCCTCTCCTACTTCCGTGACTGGTTCTCCACCGTCCAGCCAAATAAATGCAGGCAATATGCTTCACTGTTTGGCACTTCCACTGGCTTTAATGCTCAGACATCCCAACACACGGAGACCTACTATCACACATGCACAACATGTATAGTGTACAAACACATGCACCAGACATTCACACATGCCATTGATGCAAGGGTCTGGCTTTCATATTACAGCAGAGCTTTACAGATGAGTGGTCAGCGGCCCAAACTCTTAGTGACGGTGATAAAAAGGTCTAGTCACAACTAAAGTTTCATGATTTATGTCTCTTCTCTGAACTTCATGAGTTCTATTGGTGGAATTTTTGCTCATGTGAAACATGTGTATTAATACGGCATCCAGAATTACTGAAACTGCAGAGTCCAGGATAAATAGATACCTTTACTGGTACCGTAAGGGATTTAAATGCAGAAATCGTTGTACTTGCACTGTTTTTTACAGAGTTCTCCCTCGTTCCAGGCAGGGTCGGCTTTAGGGCGGTGCGACCTGTGCAGCCACACCTGGCACTAGCAACCTGGCACTAACATCAGGGTAGGCTCTGTTTTCAAAAAACTTAATGGTTTTCAAAGCTGGTGCGGCAGAGTTCCTTGTATGTCCAGCTGTTTTCAGTAAACGATAAAAAAAGTCAGGAGAACTCTGGTGATTAATGTTCCTGCTTGAGAGAGATCGTTTTTTTGAGAAAGTGGCAGTTTTGACTCATCCTAAGTTAGTGCAGAAGGTTACTGTGCCTGCTGCTAAGAAAATGTACCATGGAGATCACTGAATTGTAAGGGAACTATGAATAGTGCTATAAAGAAATGAGATGTATGTCAGAGGAGCTGTGGAAAGATGAGAGGCAAGAGTTGGAGGGTGGCAGTGAGGGAATTCGTGGGGGAGGGGGGCACCAAAAATGTTGCCCCACTAAGCGCCTGCAGCGCTAAAGACGGTCCTAGTTCCAGGCAGTTTTTGGGGTTCGCATTTTGTGTCACTGAGCAAATACTTTAATTCCCTGAAATAACCTATAAAAATACCTGAACACAAATGCAAGAGTATACTTCAAGTATCCAAGTAACAAACCTCAAATGTGTTGGCAAAAACAAATCTTACTTTACTATACGTACAATTTCATCTCATAAGCGTGGGTACAATCTTATGTGTATAGTGCCATGCCTCTATGACCTCTGACATACTGTTTATGACCATCCATGTTTTGCTGCATAAACTGTTTTTGCATATCATATGTTATCACGGCGTTATTCTTTGTGTTATTATTAGTGCGTGCTTACAACAGCACGCCTATGTTCTATGTGGTAGAGAGACAAAATATCGAAATTAAAATATCGATATACAATAATATCGATGTTTTAATTTCGATGGTATAGAATATCGATGTGCAAAATATCGACAGACAGAATATCGTTTTTAGGGTATGTATGTTACTAATATCGAAATTTACTAATATCGAAATTTTGTTTAGTGTTATGTATTTTATTATGTTGTTTATATGTTTGTTAAATATGTTTTTAATGTATGTTTGGAAATTAGTAATTTTGTTTACATTTTGCGTTTTAGTATCAGAGCGGGTTGTGGGTTTATAGGGGAATAGGGTGGGAAGTAATTTAATAATAATTAATTAATTAATATTTTAAATATATATATTTTTCATTAATAATTAATTGGTAATTAATTATTATTAATTAGTTAATTGAATTAAGTAGAGTTAATGTAGTAGTATTTACTATTTTTTGTTATTGTTAATTAATAATGAATTGGTAATTAATTAATATTAATTAGTTAATTACATTAATTAGAGTTAATGTGCTAATATATTTAATTGTTATTGTTATTGTTAATTAATAAATAATTGGTAATTAATTAATATTAATTAGTTAATTAAATTAATTAGAGTTATTGTGCTAATATATTTATTTTTCTGTTATTGTTAATTAATAATTAATTGGTAAATAATTATTATTAAGTGATTACATTATTTGATTTATTTATGTGTAGTGGGTTGTGTGTTTATAGGGGAATAGGGTGTGATATAAATACATTTAAATATTTAAAGAGATTGTATTTATTTATTGGTATTTATTGTTAATTAATTGTTAATTAATATGTGTTAATTAGTTATTTATAATTACATCAATTTAATAATATTAATTGTTATTAATTGATTAATTGATATTTATATTAATTGTGTTTTTTTGTATGTGTAGTGTGTTGTGTGTTAAAGGGGGAGTAGTGTGGGAAGTAATTTTTACCCCCATGCTATCCAACGCTTTCCCTACTGTTGCACCCTCTGGAGTGGGGATAATAATTTTTACCCCTACGCTATCCAACGCTTTCCCTACTGTTGCACCCTCTGGAGTGGGAATAGTAATTTAAACCCCTACGCTATCCAACGCTTTCCCTACTGTTGCACCCTCTGGAGTGGGAATAGTAATTTTTACCCCTACGCTATCCAACGCTTTCCCTACTGTTGCACCCTCTGGAGTGGGAATAGTAATTTTTACCCCTACGCTATCCAACGCTTTCCCTACTGTTGCACCCTCTGGAGTGGGAATAGTAATTTTTACCCCTACGCTATCCAACGCTTTCCGTACTGTTGCACCCTTTGGAGTGGGAATAGTAATTTAAACCCCTACGCTATCCAACGCTTTCCCTACTGTTGCACCCTCTGGAGTGGGAATAGTAATTTTTACCCCTACGCTATCCAACGCTTTCCCTACTGTTGCACCCTCTGGAGTGGGAATAGTAATTTTTACCCCAATGCTATCCAACGCTTTCCCTACTGTTGCACCCTCTGGAGTGGGAATTGTAATTTTTACCCCTACGCTATCCTACGCTTTCCCTACTGTTGCACCCTCTGGAGTGGGAATAGTAATTTTTACCCCTACGCTATCCAACGCTTTCCCTACTGTTGCACCCTCTGGAGTGGGAATAGTAATTTTTACCCCTACGCTATCCAACGCTTTCCCTACTGTTGCACCCTTTGGAGTGGCAATAGTATTTTTTACCCCTACGCTATCCAACGCTTTCCCTACTGTTGCACCCTCTGGAGTGAGAATACTAATTTTTACCCCTACGCTATCCAACGTTTTCCCTACTGTTGCACCCTCTGGAGTGGGAATAGTAATTTTTACCCCTACGCTATCCAACGCTTGCCCTACTGTTGCACCCTCTGGAGTGGGAATAGTAAATGTTACCCCTACGCTATCCAACGCTTTTCCTACTGTTGCAATATGTGGAGTAAGTATATATATATTAATTTATATGTAGAGTTTTTAATTTATTTTAAATGTATATGTATTAGTTTTTATCTTTTAAATATGTTTTTATGTTTTTATTTAATATTTGTAAAATTATATGTATTTTAAAATTATATTTACAATATTAATATTACATTAAAAAAACGATATTTTTAATTTCGATAATTTTGTACTATGATATTTTTTTGGGCGATATTTTTGTACTTACCTTCATGAAGATATAACTCTGATATTTTTGATGTCGATATTTTTGTGTCGATAATTTTGTATGTAGATATTCTGTCTGTCGATATTATGTCATAGATTCGTTCTATGTATACAAAGCAAAGGATATTCATAGAATTGTTATCTAAGAGAAGAGCTCTGCGTGTGACTTTAATCTCACCAGATTCTCTCCACCCACCATGACTATAAGAACCTCTTCTCTTGCATCCTTATGAGGACTGATACCCAAGAGACACCGGGCTCGTTCTTCAGGAAGTGACATCATCGGTGACGTGTGGCTTCTTCTGCAGACTGGGCTCAGGAACGAGATGTGGTCTGGATTCAACCATGATTTCAGGTATGTGGTTGCTGCATCGGATCTCTCCTCATAGCACATTTTCCATCTATTTCCAACAATGTATTGTTCGTGTATGGTAACACGCAAGCCAGGAAGATTTTTTTGATCATTCTTGGATTATGTTCGCTATTCCTGATTTGTTTATTATTTTTAGCCATTTTATACACGTACTCTCCACTAGGCTGGTGTCCAATGAAACCTATAATATTCTAGTCCAGAACTCTTGAATGGGGACTAACTTGAGTTGTGGGATAGGGGAAACTCAGCAAAAACCTGACAGTCTCTTGCAGGACGAGGGCCACGTGACACCGGTCTGTTTCCACCAATTTGCACTTTCAGTAGGTGTACCTGACTTCCTGGGAGTCAAGAGGCCTTTACTTGATGCGATTGAAATCCAAGCAAACGCAAAGTCCTGTCAGAGGACAGCATTACAGGCCAAGACCCAACATGAAGCATTGCTGGTGCTGTGTTTGAACAGGAGAGAGCTGTCAGTGAGGCTTATTTTTGTTTCCTAATTGTTTACTCGACCTAGTTAGTATGAATAAGACGTGCTTAGCTATTTTTGACAATCGTCGTGTTGTAGTCTATGTATGGTTCTATGTTGCAAAATAGTTTGTCAAGGCTGGTGTGTCGAGGCTTATGACAGGCTGTTAGGGTGTGCATTAATGGCCCAGTGTCTCATGTTGGGTTGAATGTTTCTTCTTGCTGATGTGGTTTATGTGAATGACTGTTTCACATTATTTCTCACAGGTAGGTCTTTGGTCTATGTAATTAGTACTATGGCTGCGTATCAGGACCCTGTTTTTTGCTCTGCGCCTGAGCAGAAGGGGTCTATGCATTTGGTTTTGCCTTCTTCAGCACACACATTAATTCGAAAACACTCTAAGTTAATGAATGTGTTAAAAGGTTTGTGGTGTTTCCACCAGGTTATCCTATGAGGATGGTTTTCAGCACACTGAAGTAACCAAAGACTACTACTAGTACAAGTATTCATTAATACATAAATCCATTTGGTATTAATCAAATATTTTAATAGTGAGGAAGAAAATGATATAAATAACTGCTAACGGGCATGAATTGCATGTAGGCTACAGATGAGTCTGACATTGAAGAAGGCCAGAAGTAAAATAGGACTGACTTATTTGCAGGTCATCTTTTTCCTGCTCCTCTGCAGACAAGATTGATAGCTCCTGCCCCATCCAAACCCATTAGTGCTTACAGCATATACTATTAAATTCCTGCACGGTCTCCACGGCCCCATAAACGTCCTCACACTACTCTCAGAGCCACTCACTGGTGCCAATCTCATTACAACCACTTGGCACTGTTCAAACCTCCCTGTTTTCGTTTTCCTACTTCGCATCATTCACACAATACATTATGTCTGTATTGGACTTCTGACTTCTCATCCCACCCAAAGAGCAGGGAGTTTTTCTGGATTATCCAAGTGGATAAATGTAAGCATTTCATGACTTCTGTCTCCTATGCACAGTCTGTAACCGCAGGGTGTGCTGTACTGCTCATGTTTTCTAAGTTCCTTTGGAAAGTTAATGTTACTAAAATAACTTTTGGGACTGAGAGACGTACAAGTCTTGGCAGACAGCCGTTTAGTTCCAGACCATTGGTTAAAGCTGTCAGTTTCCATTCTGATGATTTTACCTAGGAAGTGTGTGCCAATTTCGTCCGCTTTGGTCGTTATTATCCTAATTCCTCCACTGAAGGCAGCAAATAAGGAGCCCTTGTCTCAATCACGTTCTAAGGGTGAAAGTACACACTTTTTGTACAGCTATTGGCAAAGCTGATAGGTCTAGTTTATTGCATGTATATTATGTTGTGGTGATTGTGCGCTGTGTTTCGGTGCACACATGTGAGTGTATGGCTTGGTTGGCAAATGCCTAATCAAGTGGATGGTGTGCAGCCTTGTCAAGTGTAGAATAATTCCTAAGGTACTGGTTCCCAAACTTTTTAGAACCACCACCCACTTTTTAGAACAACACGTTCATGACCCACCTATCTTTATTAGACATGATCGAGGCGATTTTTCAATGTAACCAAAGAACTGAGTCTTAGCGCATTGTCATTTACAGACAGCATATTTTCCATTGAAATGGCCACTAAAGTTGCACAGATATACAGTTTTAATAATAAAACCATTCAGCACACAAATGATAATGTGTGGAAATTGGGTTTCTGTGAATATTTATAATTTGTGCATCACCAAGTACGTGTCTTGGCTGGGCAAGATGGCGGCCGTGAGCTCGGCCGAGTGAGTCGGCGTTTTTCTCCTCTGGGTCATAGCGGACCCCTCTATGACGGCTATGCTCCTGTTTCGATGAAACTATTGCCTGGCTTCAACCGCTAAAAGAATCACGGACCTATTTTGTCTTATGGCATTTATTCCGCGTGTACATATCATCAGACTAGCGCTCTTTCACAAACTTTCCTGGCTTCGGCAACCCCCGTATCTTCCTAGCGGCGGCTCACCTGGTTTCTCCAATTTGGGATCCTCCTCTCGTCGGCCAGCTAGCTGCTTCTCTGGCCGCTCTGCAGGTGTTTGCCTCACGTTATCAGCAGGACCGATAGCAGCGAAAATGAAGTCGCCTAAGGTGCTCTCTAAAGCAGCAGCTGCCGGGCTGAATACACGCGCTACAGTTCATGGCCAGCAGGACGTCGACCAGAAGAGCTCCTCTAACCCCAACGGTAACTCCTGCTCAGAAGACTCGCTCTGCCGGCACCGACAAACCTGCTCCTCTGACTCCCGCTCCGACTGTTACCAGGGGCCAGGCCTTACCTGCAATCTTTAACAAACTCGGAGCGAGGGGGAAAACTCCTACTGCAGGCGATGACGACGCTCTTCACGTTGCAGTGCAAGCTGAAATCCTGGGGGGGTGAGTACTCCTGTAACTGTCCCTGTTTTGCCACTTTCTATCTTGACAGAGCTCCCCCCCCCCCTATTCAACCTCGCGCATCGCCTAATAACACCATCTCAGCAAAGGAGGTCGTCCTGATTCCACCTTCTGCTCCTGATCTTTGTGCTAGCCAGACCCCTCCAGTCCAGTGCATGCTGGGTAATGTAGTTCAGTCTCTCAATAGTAATACATCTATTTTATTGGAGCTGCCTACAGAGTGCTCTTATGATGCCAGGGGGTCCGAGGTCAGCGAGTCTACTGAAAACTTTTATTCTGTCTCTGATCATTCTGTATCCGGGGAGGATGACATTGACCATCCGGAGCTTCAGTGGTCTGACTATGACAGTGACTCTGCAGATTGGCGCACTAACCAATCATCCAAAGATTTAAATATCGATACTGTACGCAAGGTCTCTGCTGCTGCTAAGCTATCATCTTTGCCCAGCCATCAGAATCCACATCAACAATCTGACGTAAATTCACAGAATGCCTCCGGCGCCACTACTTCGACCACACCTCTTATCCCTGAAGAAATTTCACTGGTAACAATCTACCAAACCATTATGTTGCACAGGGAAGCAACCAAACAAGAAAATATGCGAATGCAGGGGGTCTGCCGCAAAATGCAGAACTCTCTCAGACGGGTCATCAAAACATGCACCGAGACCTCTGCCAGGGTTGCTGAAGCTGAGGAGAGGATCTCTGCTCTCGAAGATGCTGCCACTACTCAGAAAGAGCTAGTCACAGAGGTTAAAGAGCAACGCAAGGATATCCTATGGAAACTCGCGGATCTTGAAAATCGGGCGAGAAGGAATAACCTCCGCGTCTTGGGGATAGAGGAAAATAAGGAGGGCGATGATGCCAGGCACTTTATAGTTGAGCTTTTCACTGAAGCTTTTCCGGATGTCACCCAATGGGACTAGAATCTCGAGATTCAAAGAGCACATCTCTTTCCGTTAAACAGGAAAAAATCATCTACAGCTACAAATAACCCCTATCCCCGTGCCATCCTCGTTTGCTTTAATAACTTTCTAGCCCGTGAACGCATATTTGATCTTGCCAGACCCAATAAGAAGCGCTCTGCCAAGGAATGTGAATTTTTTGTTCGTCCTGATTTTTGCTCAGAGACGGCAACCCGTCGTTGGCATCTCCGGCAACAGATTCCCTTATTTCAGGCTAAGGAGGCCCAGGATTTTTTTGCTCTTTCCAGCAAAATTCAAAATTATTTTTAAGGGCCAGACAAGATTCTTCATGTCGGAGATTGCCGCTAAGGAATTTTTGGACTCAATATAGCCTATGCCAGGCAAGATATTTCACTCCGCTTGTTTAAAATATCACAGCAGTCATTTTCCTTTTCTATGTTTCATTATGTTCCCTTTTTTTTTCTTCTTCCTACTGTTCATATTTAATGACCTTTCAGATGTATATAAAAATGATGCAATTACCTTTCTTTTAGGCTACTTTTTGGTCATCTGATATTTGATATTTGGAAAAAGGGGAAACACTATTGTCTCAGCGGAGTGTGGGATAACGCTTACTCAACCATCATAAGGACCATGGTCCTGATGCCCAGTGTTGGGGGGGAGGGGGGGAAGTTGGGGTGGGCCTTATTGGGTAGGGGTTGGGATTCGGGGTGGTGTGGTGGTGGTGGTGGTGGATAAAGTTGGCCATCGTATTCATTTATAATTGGTTTCATTTTTCGAATTTATTTAATGTGGTACTAATTGTTGGATTTTTCAACAAAAAACAATTTGATTGTAATTATATTCGTCATATCTGTTATAAAAGACCTCATAGCTATTTAGGGCTGTTATTTTCTGATCAAATCTCATGGCTCTTTCTGTATTAAAATGTGCAACTTGGAACATTTGTGGATTAAATGACCCCAAGAAACGTAGAGTTTTTCATGAGTTACTGAAGGTTATGCAGGTGGATATCATCTGTCTTCAGGAAACTCATATTCCTTGGAACAATCGAGCATATCTCAGATTTTCAGGTTATGAGTTAGCGGCTTGTACCCGACAGACCTCTACAATCAGGGGAGTCGCCATTATCTTAAAGACTGGGCTAGGGCGTGTTTTAAGAACAAAACAAGACAATTTCGGTAGATGGTTAATAATAGAATTAGTAATTAATACCCGATCGCTTTCTATCTGTTCAATATATGCTTCCAATTTAGATGACCCACAGGTTATAAGGAATTTAAACATAGAGTTAGCTATGTGGCCTCATCCGTTGTTTTTCTGTGGGGATTTTAATATAAACATTCCTTGCCATCTAGATATAATAAACCATAATATATATACTGGACGAAAGCCCCAAGTCTATAAGGCACTTCGGATTCTCCTGATTGAACATGGTTTGTCGGATACTTGGCATTATCATTATCCAAATCAAGATGGTTACACATTTTATTCAATACCCCACAATAAAATGGTTCGAATTGATTATGTTTTCACCTCTCTTCAAACTGTAGGGTCCCTCAAGATTGAAATTAATCCAAGAACTATATCCGACCACAATCCTATAGTCTTCATTTGTCCATGGAATCGTCCTATCAATAAAATTAGGTCATGGACATTTGACAGAAAACTAATAACTGATAAACTGTATCAAGAACGACTAAATTCATGGATCCCATGAGTTCTTTGCAATTAATACCGGTACCTCTTCGGTCAGTATCGTTTGGGACACGTTCAAAGCTGCAGTGCGCGGCGAAACTAAAAGATTCGCCTCTCATCACCGGAAGACCGAGCTGCAAACTCTTAAAACCAGACTTGCTGCTCTTGCACAAGCTGAGTTGGATTTAAGCTCTAATATTCGAAAGGGGGAAGACATAGCTGCCAGCATGAAATTAGTTGCCATAGCCAAATCTAACTTACTAGAGCCTCTCTATAATGACATAGCGACTAAATACGCCCAATTTCGAAGTTCCATGTACGAACTGGGTGAAAACTCTGGTAAGGTTTTAGCAAAGCGTCTACAACAAAGGGCTGTAGCTAACCAGATCATCAGGGTTAAAGACGGCTCGGGCATTATCCAGGATACACCTACCAGTGTTATGAATGTTTTTGTTGACTTTTATACAGACTTATATACTGAAGATCCTAATACAACTTTACAGCAACAATCTGCTCTAGATCAATTCTTCCAATCTATTGACACTCAAGAAGTCACGCAATGGTCAGAATTAATCCCTGGCAGAACCTATCAGTTGGGAGGAAGTTCTGGGTGCTATGAAATCACTTTCTAACGGTAAAGCCGCCGGGCCGGATCTCATTCACCTAGAATTCTATAAAACGTTCTCATATCTAATCAGGTAGCAAATGTTAGAAGTTTTTTGTCTCGCCCAGACGGGGTTAATCCCCGATTCATGGCGACACTCTACTATCGTACTTTTCAGTAAGAAAGGTAAGGATGAGCTAAACCCCGCCTCATACCGACCAATAGCATTAATCAATACGGATTCCAAAATCTATTCAAGGATACTGGCTCTCCGCCTAAATCAAACAATCCTTCCACTGGTCTCCATCCGTCAACACGGGTTCATTCCTGGCCGGGACATAACTGACCACATTAGGCGAGTTGTAGCTCTATTAGACTGGGCAAAGACCACAAACTCCGCCCTCGGGGTGATCCTGTTAGACGCCGAAAAGGCGTTTGACAGGGTCTCCTGGGGGTATTTATGGGGTGTCCTATGTTGGAAGGGCTATACATCACATTTGATCAGAGCTTTACAAGCTTTGTATATATCCCCCACTGCTAAAATCCGTATCTCCGGTAATGAATCACATTATTTTTCCATTACCAGGGGCACCCAGCAAGGATGCCCCTGTTCTCCTCTTCTGTTTGCTTTATTTATCGATCCTTTCTTATGTTTAATAGAAAAATCTCATACCATCTCCCCTGTTATCGTGCACGGAACTAAATATAAGTCACTGGCATACGCTGATGACATTATAGTTTTAACAGATAACGTTGCTCAATCTTTTCCTGCTCTGGAGATCCTGGCAGCCCAATTCGGTCTAATCTCAGGTTATAAATTAAATATAGCAAAAACTCAAATTTTACAATCTGCGGCCATGCCCATCTCACAGGTGCCCATAACATCAGAAGCAACATATCTTGGCGTTCAAATCTCGTCTGATGTAGACCAGATTTTAGATTTGAATTATTCCTCTATTATCGATTCCCTTCATAATAAATTAGAGCGGCTGGATCACCTACATCTCTCGCTATTCGGTCGGTCTAATATACTCAAAATGTTTGTTCTCCCTAAATTCTTATATTTTTTTAGATCTATTCCGTTATTAATCCCCTCTTTAATTTTAAAGAAAGCAGAAAGAATATGTCAACGTTTCTTATGGTCATATCGCAAACCAAGACGGGCAGCCAAGTTGACCTGTCTTCCACAAGATCGCGGTGGATGGACAGTCTCAAATCTAACTCTCTATTATTGGGCAGCCATGGTCCAACACTTTGCTGTCCCTTTATTAGGGACCGCAGTCGAGCTTCCGACTCACCTCTCACCCTCAATATACTCAATATAATTGGGAGATTCCACAAAAGGGGTACTTACTCGTATACTTGAACCGAGCTATTTAAAAAAAAAACAAATTTAAGGTATTATGGGCACTATTTTCGGTATGGCAAAAAGTTCGTAGACATTTCCATATTTCCAAGCTCACTTATTATACCCCTTTAACCGCCTCTAGACTCCTTCCTAATATATTCCAAGAGGGGGTGGCGAACATTTGGATGGCTCTTGGGCTAAAGGAGATTGGTGACCTAGCTGACCTAGGGCAAATTGCTTCCTTTACCTTCTTAAAGGAAAAATTTCATTTACAGTCTAATCATTTTTTTAAATATTTTCAATTAAGAAGTTTTTTGGATAAAAAGCTCTCTCAAAATTCAACAATGTTTCAAAAACTTGTAATAGTCGAATCTATTAGAAGGAAAGTGAAAATTGGTAATTTATACCAAACTTTTCTATCCCAACTTCCTGATGATTTGGATGATCAGAATAATAACTGGATGATAAAATTTGGAGCACCTTGTATTGACTTAAAATTTCCATTCGTATTAGCTAGGTCTGTTTTAGTATCAGGTACTCTCCGCTCACAAAGCTATATGGCTATGTTCAATCTGTATTATACTCCTGCAAAACTTGTTAGATGGGGGGTTATCAGTGGGGGTAAAGGCTCGTTTTGTCCAAGATGTAAATTTCCTTCCGCAGATTCTATTCATATGTTTTATAGCTGTCCGGAGTTATTTTCCTTTATCAACCAAATTGAAATTTTTCTCACACAGATTACTCAAACTCCAGTCAAAATGTCTGCTGAAATGGTGATTACTGGTTATGAATATTCTACGGCCATTCAAAAATCAAGACATTTGCAAGCTTTTCTTTTTATCTCCTTGGCCATGGTTAGACTTTGTGTTACATCACTCTGGATAAATCCTGAACCCCCTATTTTTGTCATTGGAAAGCCAGGATGTTGGCTTGGTATAAACTTGAGATTTCAGTTCAGCCTTTCAGAGGAAAGAGAAGATGTTTAATTGCCTCCAAGAACTGGGCTCCATTTGAAAATTGGATTGCAAATTAATCATTAATTATGTTCATTTTCCTTCAGTTTCTTTGCTATTTCTATATAATCATTCTTTTTTTTTCTTTTTTATACATATGTATGTATTCTCTCTGTAATATGTATTGATGGTCTAATCTTACCCACCACCTTGGGATAAAAGTGGGGAAAAAAACGTAATAATTATTTAAAAAAAAAAACAAGTACGTGTCTTGATTTGATCATATTAAAATCTATATTTCCAGCACACCTCTGAATGACTAAAAAAGTGCTTGATTTTTGCTTTCCTAACTGCTAGATGCATGTAGTTAATTTACAGATATTTAAATTTTGTTGTTAATTGCAAAACACAACATCCTACATTGTCACATACTTTACTTTAAAAACTCCCCTCACTTTGCAGTCAGAAAGTAAGCACTAATCCTCATGTTAAAATAATAAAGCAGTCTAACATTTGACCACTTTCTTGAAATCACCAGCCAGTGTGACAAGTTAAACACAGAATTAAAGGCATCTTTCTTTATTGCTCTCTTCTCATTAGTGACCCACCAAAAATCAAATCAGGACCTCCCAGTGGGTTGTGACCCACAGTTTGGGAAACACAGTCCTAAGATATTGTCCAAAGAGGACGGTTGGTGTGATTCATGTGTTCTTCTCACAAAGCTATGCTAGATGTAGGATGGTCCTGTGGGGTGAAGCGTAAGGAGAGGCAATGAAAACTCTACAGTCACAGATGCTTACTTAATCCAATAATCATTTGGTTATGCATAATATAGCAAAGAATACATAAATAAAATAACCAGACTTTGACTAATTTTCTTTTGACTTTGGTGCATTCAGTTCAGGAAGTATGACAAGTAGGTTCAAAGCACAAGAAAGAGGTAACTAACACCACTACACTCTGGAAGCGTAGTTACTTTTATCCAACTCTCTCATCTCTGGAGAAGTGCTGGGGAGAATCCAGTAAATGTAAGAAACGTAATTCCCTTGGAACCAGTATAATCCTCAGTCACACTTCATCGTTAACAATTAACACTCCATCCATACTCAGTACTACAAAGGGGGAATCCCATAGTTATCAATACAAACACATCAGTCTCATCAATAGACCCAACTGTTACAAATTGTATACATTTATTATCAATTGATATTAAGGTAAAAAACAAAAACATTAAAATATCATGGATACAAATGTAATCATATATACATATAATCACTTCATAAAAAACCTAAAAGAAAAAATACACACGAAAGAGACTGAATCAAGTGATGTTTTACAGAATCATAAAAAAAATTTTAATTCGTAAGAATCTATTACAACACGTCAGACTCGCATCATGAATGCTGACAAAATAGTTCCTTGAATTTAACTTAGACTGTGGCATTTCGGTGTGCTGCCAGATATGCGATATATTACCTGTATTTATTCTAAGTGGGAAAACCCACTGACAGTAAATGTTCATCAAGGATCCCCTACTGTCACCCTCAGGACTTTCTGTGCTTGTAGCACTTCATTAAACGCAGCACATGGTGATCTCCACGTACAGAAAATCTAAGGAGGTGTGGGCGCAAAACATGTCAAAACCACAACCCAGAAACGCCAGTGACTAATTAACCAATGCGTTGGTACAACAACGAACTAAAATAAGTTACCTGTACATTATGTAGTTGTGTCCAGGATGAAGTTCAAGCGGATATTATTTGTATAACACAACTGGTAAAAAAGCCTGTAGCGACGTTTAAAAGGATCACTGCTTCACTCCAGCACTCAGATTCGATCCAAAGGATGAGGTTCCATATATGGCAAACTTTAAATAAACAAAGCAAAGCAAAAGTGGCTTCAAACACAAACTCGGGCGGCCTATTTGTATATCGGGGTCGGAATCACCACTAGGTCAAAACCCATAGACTCACGTTCTCCACCTTCCGGGATCAGTATCACCCCCGAGTTTTAACCAGGAACTTTTAGGATGAATCCATGTTCCTCTTACAATACCCCTCAAAGCGCGGTCTTAACATACTTTTTAGTGAGCAAAACAACGTCCAACGACCTTCCTCTTTCCGGAATCGCAAGAAAATATAGCCACCTCATGAGCGGTCTTTAAATAGGTCCGGTGTTATACCTGATGATTTCCACCTGGGACATGAACACTGACCTCTGTGTCGTCAGTAACGTTGCGTCGCGTGTGACGTCATTATCGCCGCAATAGAGACTGCCTACTGTGGAATTACCGTAGGAATTATAATAAAACCGCGTATCCTAAGTTGATCTTGAAAAAGCTCGAAAGCATGCTCAACTTGCTCAATATTTCTAAAAAGTGCACAATGCTGTAAAGAATAATGTCACCAGGACAGCACCAAATTAGCTAGCCCCGGTATTATAATACTCAGCTAAAGTCTTAAATCTAATATTGCCACCCTACTCACTAAATCGGTCTCAAGAAGACCCATGAAATGTCTGTGACTTACTGAATATTTGTGTGAACAAACTTGTGATGGCGTGATGCATACATTTGCCATTGCTACAACTAAATAATCAAGTTTGCCAAAGATGATCCACCGCAATCTAACTTAAATTATAAACAACAACTAATGTCACAAAGTTCTTGACATCATACACTATACTGAAAAGACACTATAAATCCAGGCTGCTGGCCGGATGACACCTATCAATACAGTGGCAGTAAGAGGTTTCTCAAAGTCAAGTCAATAACCATAGCCTAACAGAGGTATCGCATTTCATCTTTCAGATTCTTTTAGTCTCCGCTCACATAAGTATTAGCCTTCAATACGTACCCAGTCTTCTTTTGAGTTCAAACCATTTCTTACTGTGTTCAAAATTGATATACCACTGCTCCCGGTGTTTCCGTTTAACAGTAATATCTCCCCCGCGTTTACTCCCAGACATTCTGTCGAAACTGAACCACTTGACGTCCTCATATGTGTGACCCATTTGTGTGAAATGCTCCACTAATGGGACATTCACTTTTTTATTTTTGATAGCTGATTTATGTTCCGACAGTCGGGTTCTTAACTCCTGTCCCGTCTCTCCTACATAGCCCATTTTGCAGGGGCACGTTAACAAGTAAATTAAATTCATGCTCCTACAGTTATTTAGGTCTTTGGCTACAATAGTCTGGTTGTTATGGGTGATACTTTTACCTTCGATGCAGTAGTCCCAGAAAATACAATTGCCGCATTCATAATTGCTGACAACTCTATTTCCTTCCATATTTAATTGTCTAAGACCCCCTGGTAAAGCCAGAAGTTTTGGAAGGTTACACGTACTGTACAAAGTGTGGGGCTCAGAGGTTAACAGGATAAGAGAGAGGATGTCCTCAAACATTTAGAAGCCAACATAAGGGAACCCTGACCTGTCTAGTGGCTATTTTTAACCCAACATACCCAACACACAGGAAGTCCAGGGTAAGCGTCAGGTAAACCTCACCAATTTTGTGGAGTGATAAAAAAGTTGTTGGTGCAAGCAACAAAGTAATCAATTAAAGTTGGCTGACCCATTGCCACACCCTATTTATGTTGTCCTGTAGCCTGCTCCAACGTGCCAATGACATTCATAAGATGCAAAACAAAAGCTTTTTGCATTTCCTGATGGCAAAGTTAACAAACTACTGATCAAGAAGGCCTCCTGGGACCTCCAGTAAGTCCCACACTGCGAGATCACTGAGAGATGTTTCGGTGGCCATGCCCTCTTTCTCCACTACTCTGCAAATGTGACTACTACTTAAAAAGCCATTGAAATTCACTGAAAAAAAACAAAGGTTACAGGGACATTATAGTTAGGAATTAGAATATAATACACCTTACAAATTCACTGAAAAAACACAAAGGTTACGGGTATGTTATAGTTAGGCTCTGATTTCACTAATACAATACCAGTGAAATTCAGCAGTTAGAGTTACCTAAGCTAAATATAACATATGCCCCCAATATGCACTGCTTATAACCTCACATATTACATTACTCATGACATGGTCAGTGACATCACTGATGACATCTCAACTGACATCACTGATGACATAATCCACAAAACCACTAATGCACCCACTCACAACCCTATAGAACCTTTCATACGCTAATTCCCACTCCCATTCCCACACAACCATTCCCACACAACCATTCACAAACCCATCCACAGACCCATTCCAATACTTACACACCCACTCATTTATTCATGTATCTACACTGACATCTACTCACTCACCCATACAGCTACTCATACACACATTCACTCACTAAAACAGCCACTGCCATATCCTATCATACACCCATACATCCACTTACACACTGAGTCAGTCACCCAAGGAGCTACTCACACACCTAGTCACTCACCCATACAGTCAATCACACAGCAACTTACTCACCCATACAGTTACTCTATTATGAAAGCCTGCCAGGGCCAATCTGAGCCATGGTTGACTGTATATATGTGACAAAGTATCCAAAGTTCCCTGGATCAAGGGCACTCCCTTGACTGGCAGTCACAATTAGGAGAATCATTGTTTGTCTGGTTCCCTGCTCCAGACAATGATGTGGGTCACACACTAATGATGAGTTGAAGAAAACCTGTTTCCCATGAATGCCATCATTTGACTAATCCTAAAGTTCGCATAAGTGCTTTCCTTTGGAGTTTCTCAGTGACTTTTCTTTTCTTAAGTGCTCTTCATGAGTCATGCTTAGGCCTTGGCAAGTTAGGGAACTCCGTGCTACGTGGAAAATGCAGAGTTCCCGATAAATTCAACTTTCCGCCTCGTGGAAGAATTTTATTTTGGTTGGCATGCTCAAATTGGATTTTTGTGCATGCTGGCAAGTGTGATAAGTCTTGCCAGTGCTCGTTAGCACTGACAATATTTGTCGGCCACCCACGAGTGACCATGAGACTTTCTGGCCATCCTTGAGCACTCACAAGATTTGATGAGTGCTAGCATGGCCTTAGGTTGCACCAACGACATCCAACACTTTTTTTCTGACAACAGCAAGTGCAAGAAGGTGCAAGAGAGGGCCTGCAACCTCAGCTGCATCCTCAAACAGCTTTTCTCCTTGAGAAGCTGCCCAATATACTAGAAAAGATGTTTCTGAGTTAATATTTTTCTCCAATGGACCATTCAAGTCGTTTTTTAGTATGAAGAGACTTTATTGTAATTTTGCTTTTTTTCAACAAGGAGGAAGTGCCCTAGGGACTCCAACTTCCTGATCCTGTCTAACAGGCTCCTACCAGTGGGTTGTCCATCTCCTAAACATATTTCTTCTGGATTTGAAGTTGAACGGCTCACTCTCTTTCTCTGCTGCATGTATACTATTGGATTTAAGGACTTTATTTTATCATATCACAAGAAAGTTCAACAACTGTTGTCTAAGGGTGTTGTTTGTTTGATAGAGGGCATGCACCAGGATTTATTTGTACTTTTGTTTGATTTTTTAAACGTACTGTGGTAAGTGGCCTGCAGTTTCACTGGGGGCCTAGTCATTCATTTTGCATTTAGGGTCTCATTAGGATGGCGGACGGACCTGCGTCCGTCCGCCACCCTAGAGGAGGAGGGACCGTTCGCAGGGGCAGCGGCGGTCCCTCCAGTGCAATTAGGATGTGACCGCCAGCCTGGCGGTCACATCCTCAATTTTTAACATTACGGCGGGTGCTGCTTGAAGCAGCACCCGCCGCAAGGTTAAATATGCATGCTTAGCATTTGCATGCACAAAGCGGCAGGCACCGCGCGGTGCCTGCCGCTTCGTGCACACAAATGCAGGGGGGTACCATAGGTACCCCCCATGTGCACCCCACCACCCCCCCACTCATCCTGGGGGCCCGCAACGCGCCCCCAAAGATTTCACCGTATGCCTTTCCACGGCAGAGAATCCGCCGCGGAAAGGCATCTGTTTTCCGCCATCCTAATATGGCTGGCGTTGTCTGATAGACAACGCCAGCCATGTTAGAGCTTTTCCGCCGCGGTCGGAAGGCGACCGCGGCGGAAAAGCTGCGGACCGAATTTGAGACCCACCGCCATCCTAATTTGGCGGTGGGTCTTTTGTGCCTCCCAGCGGTTTTCCCGCATCCTCCGGGCCGGCAGTGGCTTCCGCCGGGCCGGAGGATGCGGGAAAACCGCGATCCTAATCGGCCCCATAGTTTTCATTTCTTTGTAAAGGAAACATGTTACACATTTCAGTACATTTTCCCCATGTTTTTAAATACACTTGCAACATTAATTAATTTTACTATGTGATTTTGCCATATACCTGCATGTAATCTTTGTTGTGGCCATGCCTTCCTGCTGGTTGTTGTTGTTTGACCATGTGGCTGATGACCAGTTTGTGTACGTACTAGCCAGCCAGTGAGCTTGCATGTGCTCATTGTTGTGGCTATGCCTCCTTGCTAGTTGCTGTTGTTTGGCCATGGTGCTGACTGCATTTTTTGTAGCCAGCCAATTTGCTTTTGTCAAAGGCCTACCTGTGTTCTTTGTGTTGGCCATGCTTCCTTGCTTGCTGTTGTTGGTTTGACCTTGTGGAAGATTGCCATTTTGTGCAGCCACCCTTTTTCCAATTCTCCAAGAGACATTGATACGAAACGGATATGCCTTTTTTTATTTGTTCTTCTTTTAAAATGTTGCCTTCATATTATGCTTGAGGATCATTGTAGTATTTTTATATTTAATAACAGTTTTATAATATATGCTTTTTCCATTTTCCACCTGCACCCCCTTGCCTCCGAGTGTGTTTCTCACAGTCCCCTAGTATCCTCTGGTATAGCAGTAATTAATTACTGTTGTTATTTCTATTTTATTTTATTTTTTCAATTTTAATAACATTTCTTTATATTAACTTTCTTATTTGAACGTTTTATTTATTTTTAACGTTTTTACAGCATCCATCCACCATGTACCCTCTACAGGCACACATCCCCACATCAGCAATAATTCTATTTTACCCTGGACCCCCTGCCTGCCATAGGTTCATAACACACACCAGCATTAATTTTTTAAGGACTCTTCCATTTTCCTGAGGACCCCCATGCCTGCCGTAGATGCACAACACACAGCAGCTTTCATTTTTTAAGGATGTTGCCATTTTCCCCTTGACCCCAACCCTGCCATAGGTGCACACCATATACCATTAATTTTTTAAGGATTATTCCCTTTCTCCCTGGACTCCCTGCCTGCCATAGATTAGATGCACACCTGCATTCATTTGTTAAGCATTATATACATTTCCCCTGCACCTCCCTGACTGCCACAGGTTTCTCCCTTAGATGCACATACAGTAAATAGTTACATCTGTATGTTGTTAGCCTGATTGTTAAATAAATGTTCTGGTAGTGTGGTTTGACTTTAAATTGCACTGTTGATGTTAATTATTTAGGATAATAAAGATAACTTAAGTAACCACAATAAAAACAAATACCACTTTTCACTAAAGGTTTTTCTTGCTTGTTTGCTTTTCTGTGCACAAGAGACATCACCCACAGTACTTCAAGACAATCTCATCCGCTTGTGCAGCTAAATGACACTGTCAGCTTATAGATGGCCACAAAGAAAGGTGCTGCCACGAAAGCAGCCAATGGAGAGGAGAAGAAACTGATTTCTACAACTGGCATGCCAGCTAGAGCTTAAGGTGCTGCCCAGAAAGCAGCCAATGGAGAGGAGAAGAAACAGATTTCTGCCACTGGCTTGCCAGCCAGAACCTTTTTTAGCAAACATTTGCTTGCCACACTGGCCTCCAGGCAGCAGGCTGGGAGCAGCACCCCCAATGGACACAACCGTACCTAAGTCAAAGCCCATGTCTCTCAGCGAGGCAGCCACTCCAATCATGTCAATGCTGATGAGCAGGGACCTTAAATTGGATTTGTTTCTTTCACACAGTAGCACCCAATCATTGTCAGAAAGTGGACAACAGCCATAAATAGATCTTACTGAAGTAGGAGTAGAACAGGAGGTTCAGCTTCCTGCTGTGCAAGATCCTCCACTTTTACAACTATTGGCTTCCAAATCTCCATCAAGAAAAAGGAAGCGGACTCCGTCATCTTCTCCAAGCCTCCCTTCTGATGATCTGAACACTTATTGGAACCAGACTGAGTCCGAGAAACACCAGGAGCGGCTCAAGAAAGGGAAAGTTCCAGAAAGCCTTACAAATATGAAAAGGGTGAGGATGACAACAAGCCAGTCATTGTGGAAGCTTTTACAGAGGAGACCAACATTACCCTTACTTTTCAACTTGATCCAGGGGATGCAGCACCACCATCATTGCCTGGGCCAGTTTCCATATTTGTAATGCTGTTGCTGAGAACTGCGTCCCCCACTAGCTCTGCAGAAGTATGCACTGCAGAGAATCAATCATCACCACATCTGCCTAACCGCAGTTCTTCGTTGAGGTATGCATGGGTCACAAAATGGTAGTGGAGGCCACACATACTCAAGCTGGTAAGCGCATCTTAATCAACTTTATGCTTGTGGTGCTGATGACGGTGATGTGGGAGGGGTGTCAGCTCCAGAGCCTCTGATCAGGGTGGAAGGTGTAGGTGGTAATGAGGAAGAACAGGGTGCCATCTTAATGCAAAGCAGCCCTGTCCCCAGCAGTGGGCCAGTATCACCCGCCTTAGCAACCTCGTAAAGAGTCAAATGAAGACAACACAGAAGCAGCATGCAGTTACTGCACTAAATCGTGCGTTGAGTCTCCCTTCTCCTGGTCCGCTTCAGAAGATGCCTGAATCAGAGGCACTGCCAACAAAAAAGAGTCCAGGCTACTATTACAAGCATATTTAGGCAGGAGGGGCCTTATGAGTGTAACCACCTAATGGTCCTTATTTCAATGGGAAGTTGGCTAACATGTTAGTGCTGGACATCCTCCCTTTTCCTTTTGTGGAAAGATTGTTTTTTTTAGAGTATGTGGCAGCCATCTGCCCGAAATGGATTGTTTCCAGCAGGACCTACTTTGACAGAGTGGCTGTTCAGCCAATTTCATCACGATGTGCTGGAATTGGTTGGAAAAGCTTTGCAGCTGAGTGCTGTTCAGACTATTCACCTGACAACAGACATGTGGACCAGTTGTCAAGCCACTGAATTACATGTGTATCACTGCACACTGGATCTGTTTTGAGGGGTTAGGCAACAGCTATCTACAGGTCTCAGCACTGAAGAAATGTTTGAGGGTGTTCGGCATCATGCAGCAGTAGCCATGTTCTCAATGGAGAATTCAGATACAGCTACAAATATCTTGGATGACTTTACCAGGTAGGCCTTTAAATGACTGCGACACCGAGGTATCTGGATAGGGTATGTTGCCACAGGCAAATGCAGTAATATAGCTAAGGCAGTGGCACATAGCAGCTATTTCAAGGTCCTGTGTTTGGAGCATTTCTTCAACATCATTGTGCAAGAGTTTCTCAAAAAAGAAGGCCTACTCAGCAACTTACTGACCGTCTGCAGAAGAATCTTCACTTATTTTAGCCATTCTTTTAAAGCCTGGAAGCAGGTGAGGGTCATTCACTGTGCTAATAGTTGACTTAGGCCTGGGTATAAAATGGAGTTTGGAAACTCCACTTTCCACAGAGAATTTGGAGTTACCGATAATAACTGCACTCCGCAATGGAGATTTTTTTTTTTACCGTCAGCATGCTTGTTATGTCATTTAGCACATTTGAGGAGTGTGGCGAGACTTAAGAGGCGCTCAGCCGAGAGGCCACTTTGGTTAAGCAAGGGGGGTGTGGCCTCTAACGACATCTAAGAAACCCCAGCTGTGGTGGACAATAGTGTGCTAGAAGGCCCCTCTGCAGAGTGGTTGAGAAAGGGGGCGGGCTTCTGATGATTTCTCAGCGTAGAGGACTTACTTGTGGCAGCAATAGGGGTTCTTGCCCCTCAATGACCCTCAGCAGCCAAGAGGACTTTATTTTGGAGTGACTGCACAATACTCGCCCACTCACGGAACTCTGTGGAATTTGGCAGAGTTTTTTGGCAACTGCATGGAATTCCATGGAGTGAAATTCCAAGAGCTCTGAGCAGGCTTACTGAGCAGGCTTACTAGTAGAGTACCAGTTAAAGCTCTCATAGAGGATGTGCCAACACATTGGAACTCAAACTATTACATGTTATAACGTCTGTTTGAGCTGTACAAACTGATCACTGAGCATGTCATTCAAAGAGTAGGGGACATAACTAAAAACATGACCATTGGGATGAACAAATGGAAACTAGTCAAACGCCTGACAGAGATGCTACTTCCCTTTGAGGTTTTCACAAGGGAAGTCAGGAAGGAGGACAGTATGATGGGCCAAACTATCCTTTTGTTGTATCAGCGAAAGGAGCAGTTAAAAACTTATCTGTCAGATTCACAACTGTGGGCGATGAATACAAAGATGTGTATACCTTGGTTCAGAGCTTAATCCTTCGCTTGACTGAGAATTTAAGGCTGCAAAGAGACATCGTGTAAACCAAAGAGTACATCTGTGCCACAATACTGGATCCACATTACAGAAAATTACTGGCCACTTTCATTCCTATTTCAGAAGGGGTTGTATCAGAACACAAGAAGTGGATTGTTGAGTGAGCTTGAGCCCTGAAAGAAGAGCTGCTGGAACCTATAGTCCCACTCATGGTAAGAAATTCTGGGGTGTCACCTTCAACTTCCAGATAGGACAGTCCTGTTTTCTCAAAGCAGCCAACACCAGCAATGAGAACACCGACTGCAGCAACAACAGGAACACAAGAATCGTTCACAACCCCTGCATTGACTTGGAATCAAATGGCAGAGAGTTGGTAGATGGTAATTGATTATATATATTTACGTATTGCAGCCCAGATGAAGTCTTTTGGACAATTTTCCATAGACGAAACACATGTGTTGGCTGTATTGATTACATTATCTGAAAGGCTGTATTGATTACATTATCTGGAAGTGGAGAAAATGCTTAACAAGTCTTCGAGGAAAATCACAGAAATAAGAAAATAAAAAAACACGGACTCATATTGAATGCTATTTGACTCCTTTTTTTAATTCATGATTGGAAACTTTATTGTATAATACAGAGATATACAATATGCTCAGGGAATCTTAACTAAATGTATGTCATTGTTACACCCTTCCTCAAATCTCCATTCCCATACATTCTTCAAACCCCTAACCCTCTTTCTCAGGCTGGGTGATTTATTGAGGTCAAAATTTATTTACACCATAAATGAATCACACACTTGATGGGGTGGAGGTGATGAAAATGACACAAACTCACTGCAAGAACTTCTATTACCTGAGCAATAGCCCATACTGGCCCCATTTACACACCCACGCATAAAAGTGATCCATATTTTAGAAATAGAAGAACATCATTTGTCAGCATCATCATTCAGGCCTGGTGCTGTGTAAATGCTTAACCTTGTCCACTCCAGACTTTTAATCCACTTTTCCACACTCTAGGATTTCGTAACTTTACCTAACGCTTCATCACAATCACCTCAGCGACTTTGTGCTATCCTCCTGTTGGCTCTCCCGATGTCTGGATGACACCCACGTGGCACCTCTGGACCTCCCACCCTGGACCTGAGATGCCTGTCTCTTGCAAAATGTATCTACCTGTGTTATCCTAACTGTTTCCGTCTATATTATCCCAATTGTATCCACCCCTCCTAAGTCCCTGTATACAGTTTTTTATTCCTGTAAAGCGCTCCTATACCCTTACGGATCTGGTTCGCACTCTATAAAACATAAAATAAATAAATACAATTAAATACTAGCTCCCCATTGCTCAGAAGAAGTTACTGTTGCTATTTTCTGCTACATTATCAAGTATTCTTTTTAGTGTCATGGTGGTAGTAGTCTGGTGGCGGTCTCAATTTTTCTAAAGCTATGATTTAAATATAAACAAGCAGGAATCCGCGAGTCCAAGCTAGAACAAGCAAGGAGAGCACAACAGAGTGTTAGTCTACAAATCGGTCCACACTAAAGAAGTCCTTTTAAAGGGGACGGAATCCCATCACCCACCAAGGTGGCATGTTTCATCATCTGGGACCTCCTCTTAGTCGCAAACCCTAGTGTGAACAAGAGCTACAACACCCTCCCTGGGAGGGAGGAGCTCAGGGATGTTTTTAAATGTCCCTAGGATATACTAAATCCACTGTGTTTGAAGCATAATAGATGTTTTTTTTCTTTTTTGTGGAGTGATATTTGCAGTGCTTGCAGAAATATAGTGATTTAAAATTGGCTGCCAGAAATATTTTTTTTTATTGTGATCTACCCTGGTGTCAAATCTAAAAACAGTGAGTATGCAGTATAAAACAAATAGCTGCATTAGTCTGAAAAACAAGGTCTACTTGGTTCAGCCATTGAGATCAATTTATGACCACAGCCTTCCTCAGGACCAAGAACTTTTATTGCTACTGCAAAGAAGGTGAAAATATAAGAATTAAGCAAAATATGTACATTTCCAAAAAGAAAAGTGGTTGGATGCAATCTAACCTACTTTATCCTGTGTCTTCGTGTTAGTGTGAAATGTCACAGGAAATTTGGACGAGACCTACAGAGGAAATACAAAAGCATATATTTGTATAATGTCTGTGGCCAAGTGGGAACATATATTTGTGATTAAAAAGCGATTTGTATATAAACCAACATTCCGAAACTACTCCACAATGGTACATCTCATCATTGCTAGATATCCCTCAGTTATCTTATCTCTGTTAGTGTATACATTACAGATTTTTTTTTTTTTACCAGTATTGTGCTTACCCGTTGTTTTGTGGATGCACTCCTCACCTCACCTGGTTTTAGCTCAGGGCGTGAGGCACCGCTCTGTTTAGGAAAAATAAAATATGTAGAAACCATATATCAAGATGCAACATTCTATTAATATGGCTAACCACATGTTCCCAAATTACATAATCATGGTCAAGGTCACAAGTAACTGAGGAGGGATGAATTTTAGATCATCTCTCTATAGGTATGGTATTATCCCACATAGTCGATGTCTGAACTGTAACCCAGTTCAAATTGAGGCTTACAAAATTCCTTAGTGTCTCGTATCATAGTAAGCTTGAAATTAGACTGTATATGCATTTTATCTACGACTAGTGTTTTATTTAAAATTTTACAATGTATTCACAATAATTATGCAGAATTACTCTGCAACCATGTTAAGCACTTTTGTTGAAACCAGAGCACGAAAGTTGTGTGTGCTGACAATCGAGCAGAATCTAAAAACGCCAAGTTTTACATCGGTTAAAAGACCAAATTTGAGTAAAGATATATTTGCCCATACCTCAGATTTAAAAAGGTATCGAACAGGCAGAACTATCTCAAGGCACATGGAGTAGCTTGCGCCGTACAGAGAACTATAGTGGACCCCAAGAAATGAAAGTAGCAGCACAACAACATTTCATTAGGCTTACCGGGCTGTCGGTACCCCGGTTTGGACGTGAGCTGGTTCCGGAGGTAACCGAAGGACTGTAAGGCCCCGTTTTCAATACTCGATATGACACACCTCACCCCGGTGTGTGCCATTAGTGCGACGTGGCGCTATTACATCAGCTCTAACGTATATGGACTACAATAAGCCTATAGGATCATGGGAATTGAAGTCTAGACCACAGTCTCTGATTCAAACTTGCCCAGCTTTAGGATAATACTGCTCCTTACGCAATATACAAAATCTCTCAACAGGTTTGAAGTGAATTTTTATCGGGGGCATATCTAGTGTTTACAATGCGATAGTGAGGTCTTTCTTTGAATAAAAATCAATATGACGGATTACGTCAGCTATGATGTGTGTGGACTGCAAATCAGCCTGCAGGATCATGGGGATTGAAGTACAGAACACGTTTTTTTTTCTTCAAAATCACCCGGCCTTACGAGGGCATGCTCAATAAACAATGTACAAACTCCATTATCTGGTTTTTGAGTGAATTGTGAGGTCTTTCATTACATTTTAAATGAGCCATGTCCTTCATGGGATGCAATCCTCAGTTATGAATAGCACACTGGACAGTGCTCAGTTGTAAATAGCACACTGGGATTGTGGTCTGCTTTCAAGCGAGTCTCTACATGAGTCCAGCGATTTGATACGAACATTGAAGCTCACAGACTCGCGTGATAATTGCATACTCTGCGGGTCAGGTTTGTTATAAGGGGGTATTATTGTAGTACTCCCTAGCGTGGCAACATGACCAACTAGCCCATTAGGTAAAAGTCAATACAAGATCCTCTGTTAAGAAACAAGACATACTTTTTATAATGGAGTCCACGGTATATCATCATTCAACCCCTGGATGTCACTTTTGAGTTTGAAAATCCATCTTTGCTCTTTCATGAACAGGAATTTCGAAATATCCGTCACATGGGGAGAAATGAAGGGTTGTTTCAAGACTGTCCATTTCATCTCTTCTGCGCAATGTTTATGTGTTAGGAAATGCTCTGTTAGTCTTGTGACTTGTTTTTTACATCTAATAGTGCTTTTGTGTTTGTTTATCCTCATTTTAACCTTACGTGGGGTCATCCTCACGTAGCAGAGTGAACACGGGCATGTAATCAGGTATATGACTCTTTCGGTATTACAATTAGTATGCTTCCTTTGTACCCATGGTTTTGTAGTGCCGAGTGTAGTGTAGTGTTATATGTGGGAAGACAGTATGGATTAACCATAGTACACCCCCTCACACACACCCAGCTGTCAGTGCCCAAGTTTAGTGAAAGCAAATACTTTCACCATTTAAAAAATGCCCAAAGTAGGTAGTGCTAGAGCCAGAAACCTTTACTCCATTTGCTAGGGAATGCCCGCGGGTTCATTCACACCCACTAGCTTATGACAGGCAAAAATGTGACATCTCAAGGCTTCAGAATACTCCTATACTAGCAGCCCGCCCCAGCGTTGCCCGGGGCAGAAGGGAGCTGGGGTAGCATCGCAGCAGGAGAGGCGCAGCTGAGCGGCCGGGAGGAGCAGAGCGTACTTACAGTGTTCCCTTGCTCCGGTTTTGTTGGTCCTGGCCGCTTCTGCCCAAGCTCTTGTCCGCGGTTTCCCCCGACGTCCCGACTTTGAGGAAAAGGCTTGCGAGCACTCATGGCCTCCGCCCGCCCGTCCCTCCGCCCGTCCCTTGGTGCGCACCCGCGGCTCTTGTCCGCTGTTTCCCCTGACGTCCCGACTTTGAGTAAAAGGCTTGCGAGCACTCATGGCCCCCGCCCGTCCCTCCGCCCGTCCCTTGGTGCGCACCCGCGGCTCTTGTCCGCTGTTTCCCCGACGTCCTGACTTTGAGTAAAAGGCTTGTGAGCACTCATGGCCCCCGCCCGTCCCTCTGCCCGTCCCTAGGTGCGCACCCGCGGCTGCTTCACTTACCTCATCCGCCTCTCCTCCCCGCGCTGCTGAGTTTACCGCTCCACTGCTCCTCCGCTTCTCGCCGCTCCTTACCGCTTGTCCGCCGCTCCTTCCCGCCTGTCCGCAACTCCTCCCCGCGCTCATGTCCGCCGCTCTTCCTGTTGCTCCTGAACGCCGCTCCTCCCCGCGCTCCCGATGTCATCACGCACGTCGCGGCCGGCGCTACTTGCAAGGGACTACTTTTTTTTATTCCTAAATTTTTTAAAGAACGTATATTTATTTATTTTTTATAAAGCCTATGTCCTTCTGCTTGCCCTGAGGTTTTCAAAGATGTCTTGGGTGTTTGGATTGGTGTTGTACTTTTCGAGTTTACCTGGCTCAAAGGACACAGTTCCCTCTTTATAATAGTAGTATAGATATAGATATACAGGCAAACCCAGGATAATTTCTATATTGTTGTCTATTAGTAATGAGATGCATTTTGATTCCCTATGGCACAAAAAACGCAGTAATCTCATTTAGCATACAATTAATTAATACAAATGCTTGAATATTCATACCTACCGACATTTAGATTTGGCACATTCCATTCCATCTTCTGTTAATTTGTCTGTGGCACTAGAGATCGATTTTGAGGTTGAAAGTATTTTATGAGTTCTCTCTGTGCTAAACATCGAATGCCAATTGCATCACTTCCAGGGCTGCGTAAATGCAAAATTCAACTAAAACAAAAAAATGTTTTCTATAGTAGCATGTTTGTGGTGGACTCTATTAGTGAGAGCAAGCCAGACATGGTGTAAGATTACGGTTTAAATGATTACCTGGTAATTAGAGAAGTAGTGCATGCACCACTCAAAACTCGTTATCATTACAGAGGAGGTTACAAGGAAGAACTGAAACTGAGGAACGTTGCGAAGCAGTTCATAAGAGGATAATGAACAAAAGACAGAGAATAAATAATTTTCACCATATTAATCTATCTGCTGCTTGAACTGCCCTCAGTCCTCTGATGCTTACCTTCAGAATTCTAGAGCTTACTGATCTCTTCAGATTTTCTAGTTGGAGCAGGCTATGTACATACATCTCACATACATCTTCTCACATACACACACATAGGTGTGCAATAGGGTTAACGTAACAAAATGATGGCAAGTGTGTAAGGTTAGAGGAGAAAGCATAAACAAGAACTCCAGCATCTCTCCCTAATCATTGTGCTGGGTGTGGTGGCTCAGTGCACTAATGCATCCACTACAGAAGCCTGTGTTCGAGCTCATGGTCACAGGTTTAAATCCCAGCAGGTCCTCTCAGCCTTTCATCCATTTAAGGTTGTTCAAATGATTACCGTTGAGTAACAATAAACATCTGTTATTCAGTGCCAAGTTACCCCGTTAGGGGTGAACGCGTGCTTTACAAATACTTATGTTATCAGAAGCCACATGATGAGAGCACACCTCTGAACCTTTTGTTACCACACTCCTTTCTACTACACACCAAGGCTGAGCAAACCGAGGAGCTACTTGCTCCACTACCCATCAATATTTTAATATGTTAATACAAAAGCGAACTGAAATTCTAAAAAACAAATTCATAATGTTTAAACTTGTAAACCCTTCAGATTTTCAGGTTGAATATATTTTAATATTCTTCTTTAAATGAGCATGTGTGGATAATCATGCTATTACTGTGTTGGAATTCGAGGCTTTGTGGATGATTGTGATAGTGCTAGTTCAATGTCTAGGGCAACACCCGTAAATCGTATTTTATACTCTGAAAACGCACTGACATATGCTCACACTAAAGTAGCAGCAGCACATCAGAGGTCCTCCTAGGGAATGACAACTGTACTTAATTAGGTAGAAGTTACATAATCAAAAATAAACCTTGCAAACACCTCGTAGCAACGGAGAGATGATTCTGTCTTGGTTGTCAAGCAATCTGCTTCCCCGGGCTGTCGATTCGTTAAAATTGTTCCTCTACATACAGGGAGGTAAAGAAAACCTGCCTCGACAATGGAACTGCGTTCTGAATTTTGGTTGTTTGCGCTCTGTGAAAAGTTCACTTCGACCTTAGATTCTTTTTTTCCACAATTCTCTTTTGTTTTTTATGAGCTTTTCTAAAACTTTTTGTAGGTGGTCGCGATGCTCTCAAGCAGCAGATTTAAAGGCTCTAGCTTTCTGCATACCATATATGTGTTTATATGCAATAGTTATTGTTTATTACACTTTCTTTTTCAACATCGATTTTTAAATATAAAACTTGACATACAAGTACTGAATTTAAACTGTTAAACTGTTCATTTTTGTTTGCCGGTATTTGTTAATGTTAGGAAGAATTATTCATTGCCTATTTCTTTAGAAATAATATGCTTTAATGTGTATGAAGAGAGCTGGAGATTTTGTGCCTCCACATTTCCACAGCTCGTGGAAATACCTGAGGCATCCGTGAACAATACCGACCTGGTCACTTCCATATGCCTCGCCCTGATAGCTCACAAAGTCCCTCATTAGTAGAGTGGTGTGGCTCACTGATTAGAGGCGGCAGACCCGGAAGCAGAGGACGGCCAGGACCAGGGTTCAATTCCCGACGCGGCAGGGTCGTGGACCAGGGTCAGCAGACTCGATAATTCTCGCTTCGGTGCCTACTCTAACCAGGGATCACACTCGGCAACTCTGGGCATTAGCTTGCCTCATCTCCACAACGGCCCCCCACATACACCGGGGATGCCTGGTTTCACCTTGGAGATACCCAGCAGGGATCATCTCACAGGGAAAGCCAGGACGGGTTCCCCAGTGGTCTACAGCGATGGGACGCCCCATTGCTGGGGTAGCCATGCGCTTTACAAGACAAAATAACATTACGAGTGGTTCACAAACATTAATGCTATTTCCTTCCCTCTAGATTATTGCCCATGTAAGTGGAAAACATGCATTAAACATGTCAGGGGAACAACCTGCAGAAATCTAATTTGATAGACTGAATCATACATGTTTTCCCTGCATTTTATCTGGCTATTTCATCTGCTTACAGCAGTTAAATCTACAGGTGAAACGCAACAGAGCTACAGTATTACTGCCAAAATCATAATTCACATGGGACCAGCAACTCCCATTTCGTATCCCAAAATTATTACACCAGTCATATTGAGGACATATATTTATTTACACGTTTCAGACCTGAATGTATTTCAAGTACTAGATTGCAGAAAAGTGCATTTTCTCTGCCAGCAGTTCCTGATTCACAAATGGAACTGCATGCATGGTGGAAGGCAGACAGGCTGCACAAGAGCTGCATTACATTTAATGTTCAGCCCTCGTAGACCAGCTAAACAAACAGGATATGTGTGAAACTCTTGTATTCATTGACTGTCGCAAGTCCCATGGGTGAGGGACTGGACTCTGTTCCCTTCATTATGAAGCTATGCTCCTCCTACCACCTGAGGTTAGTAGTCATTTCCCTGCACAGGGTCTTTGCATACCCATTTGTACCTCAGGTAGGGGGCATATGAAAGTGACATTTTAGGAGAACAACAGACCTTGGGGCATATTTAAAATGAAATGGCACAGCGCTGCAAGCAATGTTGCTGCGCCGAGCTGCGTCATTTAAAAAAACGCCGGGATGCGAAGGGCCTCATTTATGAAAAGTGACGCATTGCTGCGTGAAAACAGCGATGCGTCACTTTTCACTACACCCTCCTTGCACCACCAATGATGCGTCATATTTACAGTATGACGCATCATTGCGCAAGGAGTTACAGATACGTCAGTATTTCTGACGTATCTGTATGGCGCAAAAGTGGCGCATTGATGGAGTGTGTCTCAAAAGTGACGCAACTCCAGCAATGTATCCTTTCACATGGGGCAAGCCCCATGTGAAAGGGCCTGCGTCAGTCTTACGCCTGCTGTGAGGCAGGCATAAGAAATTGACGCATTTGTGTTCTAGAAGTGGCGCAGTGAAATCACATAGATTTCACTGCGTCACTTCTATGACCCTTTCTTGCGAAAATACGCCCCCCTTGCATACATTATAACTGGCGCAGGTATAATGTGGCGCAGGGGTTTACAAAGTGATGCATCTACCTAGATGTGTCACTTTGTAAATATGGCGCAACAAGGCGCATTTTTTACTCCACTGGTGCGTCACAAAAAGTGACGCACCATCGGCGTAAAAGTGACACATAGCCTCATAAATTAGGCCCAAAGTATTTACCAGATTGCCATGCACTCCTGTGCTCTCCCCTGTGCCGGTACTAAAACAGCAGCTGTGTGTCAATGCAGACACCCTTGCTCCACGGTTCTAGGGTGCCTGGATTGCAAGGAGGAATGTTGTTGTGCAGGAAAGGACACTTTCCTGCACAAAAACAATCATTAACGGTGTTTACACCTTTTTTGTGTGCAGCACACATAGAAATAGCAAAAAAACAAAAAGAGGGAATGTATTTCTCCTCTTTATGCCACTTTATTGCCTCCCCTGTAAGGGAGTTCGTTTTTGGCACCGCCTCAGATTTATGATTACTGGGGAAACACCCACAAAACACCCATGACACGCCCCTTTGACACAGAGTACTGCGTGAACGAGGGCCATATTTACAAGGCTTTGTAAAGCCATACAAAGTGGCTTTGTGTGGCCTTGTAAATATGGGCCCACATACAGAGCCACAGAGCGTCCAAAAAAGTGACATACCAGTGGCGGTAGGGGCTTATAAATATACCCCCTTGTTTGGCAAATGTGAAATCCACTATAGCGCTGGCCAGCGTAATAACCCTTAAGCCTTAATTGCATCAGTTCATCAGCAGAGCTACGCATACTGCAGTCCATACAGTCAGTGCCATATATGTATCAAAGGATCTCTTTGCAGTCAAAGGAACACAGTCCTTCTCCTAGAGCGATCACTACTTTATTTCATTTGATTTAAACCTCTCATAGCTGGTGCTACCTCCGCCATCACCTCATGAATCTTCTTTTAACACTCCACAGAAGATTTTGCACATCAACTCTTTCCCAAAAATATTCGTGGAGGCTGCCTCAAAAATAAATCTTTCTTCACCCAACACTTTTCAGTTGCTACTATCTCAGCCAAAGAACTTTTGGAATTATTGCCAAATTCTGAAAGCCAGACTGCACCTTACACCGCACAATTCACTCTCAGCAACTTGAACCTACTTCCAATCTAAACAGAGTAAATCCTCATAACACAGTCACTCGGGCCGAATTAAGACTACAATAACACATCCAAAACTAGACTTGTTGAATGTGATATTCATTAAAGAAACAGATGAGCTAATAAAGAAAGTAAAAAATGTTCACCACCTGCTGCTCCACGCTTCCGAAATGTATTCAAGAACATTTTTCGGGCTACCTCTCCAGCTGAATTGGCCTGAGAAAAAATGTATGAATTATTCATGAATTATTGTTTTGCCAAAAAATCCCCTTTGAACTAAATATTCTTTCATCAATCGACCTCTAAAGAAGCAAGAAGTCGACCCTAAATACCCACCAAATGACAGTCTAATATTTAAGGAACCATAGTTTGGCAAACTAATCAAAAACAGATTCAAAAACAGATTCCAATCAGATCTCAGATTTCCTGGAGAAAAACAACCTTTTCTCTGACAGACACATTTTTGACTCGGATGAGGGAATTGGCCTAGATGAATTTCATTCAGGAATGACATCGAGTACCTAGATGACCTGGAGGACATGGTAGACTTCAGTGGATTTGCAACAGTGCTCAATTTAGACCTCTCAGCAACAGTGGCAACTTCAACATAAAATACTGACTGACACTGGAAAACATGATATGGCATTAAAATAAGCTCATTTCTACCTGAGAGATAGAACACAAATTGGGTTTTTACCTGAATTCCTGTCAGCATAATTCTCATATAAAATAGGTGTCTCCTAAGGATCCCAATTGCCACTTTTCAATATATAAACTTTTAACATTTAAACTTACCTGTACAGCTATGCCACCAACACTCAGATTACTCTTAAACTGCAGGTAGCTGACAACTGGATTTAACAAAGTAATCGGAAACTAAATCCCTCAAAACTAAAATCATACCTTATGGAAGATGTAGCACACATTATCAAACTACAGCCTACCCTAAGGAAAGTGGATCCTCCTACCCCACTGGCAGAAGTTAAGAACTTGACTGTGATTCTGTACTCCAAATTGTCACTCGAATGCCAGTTCAGCAATCTATTTAAAGCACTTTCACCACAATATAAAAATTATGAATAGCTTTCTCGACCCAGGCTAGCCCATATAGTTTGGGCCACACCATCACTATTAAAGCCACAAAGATGTTGCTCTTTCTCCTACTTAGCAGCAAAGATATGGGACCAGCTACCCTTTCATCTACGGACCTCCCCATCTCTTCCAGAGGGTAAACAACGTTTACCACGAAGTTTTTACTACGCGGTACCTTTACCACGTGGCCGTTACAACGCAAGTCGTTACCACGACTTGCGCTGGAGGGCGCTGTGGGATAAGGAATTTTATAAATTTATATTCCAACACCTTCCCTAGTATCCACGGGGACTGGTGTTGGAATATAAAATTATAAAAATCCTAAATACGCGCCCTCCAACGCAAGTCGTGGTAACGACTTGCTTTGTAGCGGCCGCGTGGTAAAGGTATGCGTTGTTACAACCTGCGTTGTAACAACGTACATCCCTTCCAGAGTTCCAAAACTCCCTAAAGACCTACCTATTTGGCTAATCAATGGAACCCTGCAATGGGCGTGGATACTCTCTAAGGTGACAAGAAGCGATCTACAAATCTACTATTTGACTGATGCCCTAACTATGGTAGCAGACTCTATGTAAATCCCACAAATTACCTAATCAACTGGTTTCAACAAACTCGGAATGCTTTAGCCAGACTTAGGGGGTCATTAGTATAGCGGGCGGATTGCCACCGGCCATATGGTGGTGGCGATCCGCTAGCTAAAAACCTCCGCCCGCTTACAATTTCCCCCCCACCACATTACAATGGCGAGGGGGACCCCGGCGGATGGAAATACCGTCCGCCGGTTTTCCGCCGGGTCGAAGAGTCGACCGGGCGTTAAAGCTGCTAACATTGTGGCGCTGTCTGGGAGACACCGACATCCATATCAGCATGTAGGCGGGGACATGCCTTTGGCAGGTGGTTTTCGCTATTGGGGGCCCATAGCGGGCCCCCAGGGATTCTGGGATGTGCACAGTGCACATGGGGGGTACCTATGGTACCCCCCTGGATTTCAATGCACAATGTGGCAGGCACTGCGCGGTGCCTGTCACGCTGTGCATTGAAAGGCACAACTTGCTTTTGTGGCATTGAGGCGGCGGTGCTTTCAGCACTGCCCGCTGCAATGTTACAAATGGGGGATGCGCCTGCCAGTGTGGTGGGCGCATCCTAATGGGATGTGTGGGACCGCCACACCCTCAGAGGGCATTCCCATTTCCTGGGGGTATGGCTGGCGGACTTTACTAATGACCCCCTGGGTTATTACTCTGAACAGATGTGTCTACCACCCCACCCTAAACGTCAGGCATGGCTTCCTGATGGAGGATGAATATCCTTCAAAAGTCTTTGCATTATACATGACCATCCACAGTAATGGCCAACTTTCTCTACATTTCATATTCTAAATCCACATATAGGAATGTTATACAGTGAATGGTCTACCTATTAATAATCCTACCATTTGGAAGAGGCCCTAAAAGTGGAAGCTCCTTCTTGGTTCAAACTGGCAAACTAGAGAGAAGGTTATCCAAGAAAATGAGGATAATCAATAACCAGATAGAATTTAGAAGTAAGAAAAAAAAACTGGTATTTCTAAAAAGACAAAAGAATGGTTTAACTTCCAAAATCAAATACAATTTGAATTTGGGACACTGTAGGAAATGATCCAAGAACACTCCCCTAATGTGTAGAACTGCAGCAAGTGGAGTTGGGCACTTCCACTTCTTGTTGTCATTGATCAAACCTGTGAATTTGATAAATACAATCAACAGCAACGTATTTTTATAACAGTTCAGTGTGAATATGTTTATACCATCATGTGCAGTTGCACCTATTGTTACATTTTTACATTCTGTAAACAACCATGCCTATTCTCTTTGAAGCCATACACAACACCTCTACCCTGACCCCAAACCTTATGCACTGCAGCCAACATTTTCTACACAGGCCACGCTGAAGACAACACACTTTTCAACCATGCACCTGAAGGGCGCCTAGGAAACCCAATGAAAATTGAAGCACTTCTGTGACATTGTTAGGGTTACCAATTGCTATATAAATGATACACATTGTAGTTCCTTCCTCACAATGCAGAAAGTGCTTTGTAGTAAGAAAAATAACTGTATACATCACTAAATAAACACCAATGCCATAAAAATATTGCAAACTGTAAACAGGACTTGATATATTTGTCAAGTAACTGGAGATCTTTCTATGAGAGTTTTTTAAGCACATGGCAGGTCTGCAGATTTCTTTTGAGAGCTTGATGAATAGAGGGCGAAACAGTGATTCGCTGAGTCGACATTTTTCAAATCTTTGATAAAAGGACTGACATTTCAAACCCGTTCGATCTGTGAATTGATTCTCTATGGACTGGGACCCTGTCTGAAAATGCAAAAGATTTGCCGATGTAGAAGATCACGGGCTGAGAGAATTTGGGTGAAAGGTAACTTGGGGATTTGTAAATGCAGTCTTCCTGAAACAAAAGTCAACATTAAATATGACAGGGTAGCCTGTTGGCCTTCGTGGTCAGATGCCAGTAAATATGGTATAGACCTGGCTTCAGATACGTGAGAAAAGTGGCAACAATGGGTTTTTAAATCCACCCAAATTGTGATTGGCATTTGTCAGATTAGAAACACGGTTGTCAATGTAAACCACTGTGTAATTCTATTCTGTGAAAAATGGCTCGTTCAAGTTAGCCAAGTGTGTGCATGTGCACATATCTGTGCACAAGCGACTGATGTGCCTGTAAAATGCAATTTGTACACACAAATGTCTTCATGTGCCAGAGCAAATTGTGCAAAAAGTGATCACAAACCCAAATTAAGAAGAAGGTTCAAGAATTGGGCCATGAATCTCAATTCTTTGCTCACGCGCACGATGGCAGGATGTTGCCATGGCATTTAGCAACAGTCCCACCCCTTTGTCTAAAACTGTAGAAGGAACAGAAACACTATAATGCTTATAGTGGGAGTCACAAGACATTTAAAACAAAAATATGTTTAATTGTCCCCTCTTCTTTGGGACAATAACATTAAAATAAGCTGCCTGCCCACCTCCTTTTAAAGCAAAAACATGGAAGAGTGGCATTAAGTAAACAAATGGCTTCCAAATTATATAATATGATTGTAATTGTCTTGTGTTTCACACACACATCTTCTTATAATCATGAATGAGCAACCTTTAATTTTCTGTAAAAACCCAAAATGTTAACAGGGAACATTAAAATGATTTGCCCATCTCTTGTGTGTGGACAACCTTGATGCTCACTCTACACTTTTGTAACCCATCCTATTCTGGCCAACCTTCTTTTACTGTATGCTCCATCACGGCCCCTTCGCTCACAGGGCCAGCATTTGGTAGTGGTTCCACGGATACGAAGAGTTCGAGCCGGTGGCCGCTCCTTCCGTTACAGAGCTGCCACTTTATGGAACTCACTCCCTGTGGAGATTTGTGGCCTTAATAACTATTTGGAATTTAGGAAGGCCATCAAGACTTTTCTTTTCCCTTCAACTTAGCCTTGGTTAACTCTGCTGTTTGTCAGTTTTTTTCCTATCCGCGCCGGGACGCCCCTTTGCTGGGGCAGCTGTTTGCGCTTTACAAGACACTATAACATATAATAACGTATAACATTTTCACAATAGAAATACCAATAGGGGTGGGTGGAACTCGCAGAGATCTACTCTGCGGAATTCTGTGAAGTTATCTAAAAACTCGATATTCTGCATAGTTCCGCATGTAGCAAAATTCTGCCCAGACCTAATTCTAATAGATTTCTACATTGACACAAAATGAGCATGGATGCCTTCAAGCACAAACCATGCTTGGCTTGCAAAGTTGCACTCTTGTCTGTGCACGGTGAGGTCGAGGGGAAGGAGGAGCTCAGTTACTGAGCCCGATGGGTCAGCAATGAATGATCGCCAGAAATCTGATGAGAAATACAGCTCATTAGCTCAGATGGGTAGGGGCAGGGTTTTGGGTGGTTGTGAAGTCATCAAGCAATAATACTTCGAAAGGAAGCATTTGAGTTCACAGAAGAGTCATTGGTCTGAACAGAAAAGAAGTGGCAGCAAAGCCCAGGCACACTGGACTTCAGTGCTAAGTGGCAAAGGTGAGAATAGCAGTTACCCCGTTTCGACAAGGGCACAAAAGCCTGTTCTTTGCATTTCAACATAGGAGCTTCAAGGAAGACAGCCCCACCACCCAGTGACTAATGACCTACAAATGTTGGTTCTTCGCTTGGCGTGGAGAACAGAATTCAGAAGGTCATTACTAGTGTAAAGTACAGGCCAAACAGTGCACCCTTTAGTGAGTCAAACACAGTATTAAACCTGGCACCACACCCCTCCATGGCCGCGTCGAACTAGAAAGTCTGGCATCCGGGAGATTGGGGAATAGGGGCTGCTGAGAGGTGGGAATGATGACAATCAACACCACCACATCTGAGTGGGGCAAGTAGTCTGTCTTCAATGCAGATGGCCTCCTGTGCAGAGGAAGCCATTACCGTTATCTGACAGTCTTTCTTCTGTGTCAACAGAGCAGGATTCTTGTAACTGTGCGAACACGCCGGCCATCGCTCGCCCTTCTGCAATGTACGCATCAGGCCCCAAAGGACTTGTAGCATGTATGTATACTAACTATTTACTAAGGATGGGCACCGGTAAACTCTGCCACCCGGCGGTCGCAGAGTTTTTGCCGAACTCCAAAACTCTACAAACTTCACTGACGGAGCAGAGTTGACCACCTAAATATCACATACGTACATGCCTATTTGTACGTACCCTGATTATGTTTTGGGAGGTGATATTTTGGTAAGCTGATATTTAAAAATCGCTGCCTTGATAGTGTACTGGGGGGGTTGCAGAAACCACCAGAATTGAAAGATAGTTGCACGGCTTCTGGAATTACTGTAATGGAAACAGCCCAGATTAACAACTGACGAGGTGTGGCATTGATCCTCTTCCGCATTCTGTCATGGCAGGAAGGACAGTACCACAAAGGTAGCACTGAAGAATGTGACTTTCCCAGAGCCCCTGACATTTTCCAATAAATACAAATATTTTGTGAGATCCCTAATGCAGCCTCTATTAGAGAACCAGTGAGGTTGCCTATGGACAGCCAACACACCACCCAGGGACTGCACTTCAAATGAAGATTTCCCTACACCTTGCAAACAGAAGGTCACTTGGAACTGCTTTACATGTTGATTTATTGACACTGGTAAAGAATATGAAACTTGAGAGTTATCTGTACTGTGAGAAGAATCAGGACAGCCAGATCCATAGCTTTACTGTTTAATGCCTGCTCCTATATGTTCGAAGCCTTCCAAAGATAAGTGTGCTACATAAAGGCAGAGCTGGTAGGTGAGTGCAACCTTTGGAAAATGTCTATCCTAAGAGGACCAGGTCTCTAGGTTTGGTGTCACTGTATTGCATTAAATTGCTTGAAAACTTCATGCTGGTGGCAAAATGTCCTTAAATTTAGATCACTCAATAACACCACTGTTTTTGTCCAACCTTAGCTTTACAAATCCAGAGCACATACGTTGGAAATAGATTAGTGATGTTTCAGAAGCACAGGATCAGTACATTGTTCAAAAAAGGGGACTCATATAAGGACATAAATGCTTTTTCTACTCCTGGTAAATTGTCTAACAGTATCACACAAGGGGCATGGAAATTCCACGCATAAGCCTTCAAAACATGGACATGCCACACATAAGTACATTAAAAAAAAATAGAAGCTATGTTTAGAGTTCATGCTTTAGACAACCATCTCTTTCATAGTGCCAACTTTTAGGAACAGAGTTGGAAAAACGCACATCTATTGCATTTCTACCTGCTTGTTTCAAGTCTGAGGATGTTCATAACTGAAACCTCTATAACTTTTTGGGGAAAACTGTGAGCCGGCATTTTGTACAGGCCTGTAATTTACCTGATACGAATAATTTTTAACCTGCTTTGATAAGAGTCAGTAAAGAGCTATACAATGTCCATATTGATACGAATAGAAGGATATTGAAAGTGTGTATTTTTGTCTACTAATATGAGTTTTGTTGTGAATTTATTTTAAATGTATTTGGCAGTCAATTTTGACCTCAGCTTGGAAGCTCTTGATGGACTGTAAAATGACCGCTAAAGGAGGTTCTTGGGTGGGCTCCTGTTGTGGGTTCTCACTACCAGCAGTAACCCCCAAATTGGGATGAGGTGACCCAGAACCAGACAAGACTGCGAGTCTTGTTTCCTCACAGTCCCATCCGAAGTCAGTGTCATCATCGCTGTTGGAGGAATGGTCTTCCTTAGACCTGCGCCTTCTCCTATGGCTCCCCCTCCTAGCTCTCCTGTTAGACCTCCTGTTCTTAGAGGGATCGGTATTTGAACTGCCACACCATCTACTCCCCGCCTCGTCCCCACCAGAATCCGAGACACCAATGTCAGAAAACTCTGAGTCCTGGATCAAAGAGCAGAATTCTTCCAGAGCCTCTGGTGGGTTTGGCTCACCGATAGAGTCCACGTGAACAGAGTCACAAGGGTCGGGGGAAGCAATAACAGGGATTGGGTTTTCATTCAGAATATTATTCACGGTGTCCCCCTGCTCCAACCCTGCAGCCACCCCCTCAGACAAACCCCCTTGTTGATTTGTGAGCGTAGTAGTAACGGTTTCCTTTATTTTCCCAATTTCCTCATTTAATGTCCTTGCAGTTGACCCTTCCTTGTGAGTTTCCTCCGCCCGGGAATCATTTCCAGTTCCTACATTCGCTATTTGATCAGATGTGGTGAAGTTTGCAGTTATTGGTAGCTGTGCGCCATTGGAGTTCTTAATGAGGCGTGCTTGGCCTTTTTCGGAAGACATCGGTTTCTTGGGTTCTAGTACAATGTCTTCAGAGCCCAAAATATAATCTTTTTTAACCTTTGCTCCTAGGGACTCGATCTTTTTCCCTCGTTGTAAATTGCTGATTGAGGCTCCCTGCAGAGAGCTGGGGATCGACTTGACCTTCCCACTGCGCCCCCCCCTTACCCGTCATGTCGACCTTCTTAGCGCTAAGCAGCAGGAGCGCTACCCCAATGCAGACACTCCTCTGAGGCAGCCGGTGAGGAAATATCGATCTGTGTTTGTTCTCCATGCCTCGTCTAGATCGCGGGGCTGGCTCTGGATTCGGGCAGGGGTTGCGCAGGGCAGCGGTGATCGGGGGAACCAGAGAGATGCAGAGATGTGAAGCTCCTCGCAGCAAAGTCTTCCGACGCTCTTTCAGCCGGAAAACATCCAGGGTGATGGAAAGAAACCTCAGCGGCATCTCGTGAACTCATCTGCTGTCAGCGGGCCGCTACAATGTTGCAAGGTAAGCCATGGGGTTTACGATCGGCGTTTCATGTGGAGAGGCTCAGCGGAACACTACGGCAAAGTCAGCCGGATGCCATCTTGCCTCCCGCCAATGTCTTGCCTCCCGCCAATTTCTCAAAATTGATAGCCGAGGATCGCGCCTAGCAGTTAACAAATTACAGGGGGGAGTCCAGAAGGTGGGAAAGACCTGTGCTGCAATTGCGGATTGCGTGGCTTCAGTTGAAGCAAGGATGGATCAACTCAAGGAAGATGCCAGCAAGCTCCAGAAATCCAGCGAGGACCAGGAATGCGCTGGTAATGATCTGCTGTGGAAGATGGAACAACAGGAAAACAGACAGAGACGGAACAATCTCAGATTTCTAGGGGTCCCCGAGGGAATCGAGAAGAATGACCCTAGGAAGTTCATGATTTCCCTCCTCAGGGAAACTTTTCCTGAGTTGAAGGACTGGGACTGGGACAGAGAAGTACAAAGGGCTCACAGATTTCCTCTGTTTCTCAACAAATGAGCACAGACCTCACAACAACACCCTCGGGCTATGCTGGTGCTCCTCGGCAACTCTCTTCTCGAGATGCCCTATTTGATCTGGCAAGACCTAACAGTAAAAAGTCGTTTGAAGGTTTCACCTTCTTCACCAGGCCAGATCTTGCGCACCCCACAGTCAAGAGAAGGTGGAAATTAAGGCAGTTTTTTGATCCCCTACAGAAGTTGGGGGCTACTGTGTACCTGCAGAATCCAGCCAGACTGAAGGTCATCTTTAATGGGACCACCGGTAGCTTTGTCTCCGAGATACAAGCTAGAGCATATCCTAATGAAATTTCAGCTCAGGAAAATCGATAATATTATTGTGTTCGAATAGGAGATTAAGGCAAATAAATTAGGAATTCTTCTATTTTATTCTCTTCTTCTTTTTTCCTTCCCTTATTCTTTTTAGGTACAAGGGTCTTTGTCTCGGCTTAAGGTATTCTGAACGAGATATGTTAATCTTTATGTTTTCAAATTTTTTTCCATGCCTTGTTCTTAACCTATCCCATTCTCTTCTTAACTTTAGTAGAAATAGTATTAGGCTGCTAAAGCCATCAAACTAGAATTGGTGAATATGATTCATAGGACTATAGATTGCTAGAACGGGTACAGCCTGACGTTTATGTTTTGTCTTTAATTATTCTTTTTGTAAAATTTTCTATTCATGCGGGGGAGGGCTCAGGGGGGGCACGGTGGGGCTTCCGGACGGACGCTACACCCCTGGCGACGCAGCCAGGTAACCTCCAAGGTTTTGTGGGGGGTGGGGGGCGGGGGGTGGGTCTTGGGGTGGGGGGGGAGAATGGGAGAATGGGACTGACAGACAGGTTATCAAAATCTATGTAAAAAAAGAATAGGGAAATGCACGCAAGGTTTAGAGAAAATTTGAGGGAAGGGATCAACAGCTTTGGCACTCTTACATTGGCAGTATGGCCAGGATAAAAATAATATCTTTAAATGTATGTGGTCTGAACGATCTAAAAAAGAGACAAACAGTGACAATTGGCCTACAAAATTTGGGAGCAAATATTGTATGCATGCAAGAGACTCATATCGAAGGAGCATACATTGGTGTGTGCTACCTCACAAGGGGCTGAGACACGGGGGTTGCCATCTTGGCTAAAGTGAGCGGGTATGTTTTTAGTAAATCCAAAACTGACAAATTAGGCCGTTGGGCTATCACCGAAGGCAACTATCAAACAGCCCAAAAAATGACAATCTGTGCTATTTATGGGAGTAACTTAGACGATCCTGGGGTCATTGACGAGGTCTCTAACGAACTTTCACACTGGTCTCTTCCGCTCCTGGTTTGTGGGGATCTCAACATAAATCTCCCGTCCGATTGGTCTCTGAAGGACGACTGGGTTTATGAAGGGTGAAAACCAAAGGTATTTCGTGCTATCAAGAATCTATGTTTAGCACATGGGCTTGTGGACAGCTGGCAGACTTCTAATACTGATAGTAGTGATTTAGGCTACACTTATTACTCCAATCCACACCGTACACACGCCAGATTAAACTATATGTTTATATCAAACTCGCTTAGTCAGGACTGTCAAACTGTGAAATTGCCCCGTATATTATCAGATCATAATCCCCTTTTTTGTACTTTAACTACTAGATCGGCTAAACTAGAACCAACACCTTGGACATTTGAAAAAGCCCTATTGAATGACTCCCAATATTGTCTCCATATGAAAGATTAGATCCCCAAATTTCAAGTAGAGAATATTAACAGCACTTCAATAGAAATTGTATGGGACGTTTTAAAAGCTGGTATTCGGTGCGAGACCATGCTATTCTCACTCAGATCAAACAAGCAGGAGAAGGAGGAGATACGGAGGTTACAGGATAAGCTGACGATAGCAGAAGTAGGTCTTGTTAGAGCCAACAGCGATGGTGATCCAACTGTGGATATCTCGTGTGGCTTAGCCCAAGTAGCAGTTGCTAAAGCAGCAATTACTAATATCTTTACAGACAAAGCAATTCGGAAAGCCACTGCACGAAAGGAACTAGTATATGAAGTAAATGAACAAGTGGGTCATCAACTAGCGGTGCGAATGCGCCAACAAACTAATGTTAACATAATTAGGGAGATTAAAGATCAAGTGGCAGGACAACTAAAAGACCTAGAATTAATTAGGGAAGCCTTTTGTCGGTTTTATACAGAACTATACTCTGAAGATGGAAGTGGGGACATAGCTGAAAAGGAAAGGTACCTAAAGAACTGTGAAAGTGGCAGCCTTGAGGAAAACGTACAGCAGGCTCTAGAGGAAACTCCTAGTATGGAGGAGATGCTAACGGCTGTCAAGAGTCTCCCGAAAGGGAAGGCAACAGGACTTGATAGTATCCCCTCAGAGTTCTATATCTCATTTATAGATCAAATCAACCATATACTGATTGACTTGATTATTCATATTTTCTCTGGGGGTCAACCACCTAGTTCCTGGTCCAGGGCTAAAATTGTGTTCTTTGCCAAAAAAGGGAAACCCCCTGAACCCTTGGGGTCGTACCGCCCCATAACTCTTATAAATGCTGATTCCTAAATATATTCAAAAATGTTGGCAAACCGGGTAGCACCAATTATACAAAAAGTAGTAGCCAGTAGCCAACATGGTTTTGTCCCCGGGAGGTCAACAATAAATCATATCCAGAGGGTTATCACGCTTTTTGATGGAACAGGAACTGCAGGAGACCCTATGGCCCTAATCCTTCTGGATGCAGAGAAGGCCTTTGATAGGGTCTTCTGGCAGTTTCTCTGGAAAGCAATGACAATGATGGGATTTCGAACAGGGTTTATTCGGGCTACACACAAAAAATGTATGTTAATCCAAAGGCTGTAGTGTCCGTTAATGGAAGCTTATCTAAGGAATTTTTTATATCTAGAGGTACTCGCCAGGGCTGCCCGTGCTCGCCATTGCTCCTTGCAGTATACATAGACTCTTTTATTCGCTCCCTGGAAAAAAATGACAACATTGCACCTATCATATCACAGAGACACGCTACAAAAACGCTAGCATATGCTGACGATATTGCGATAGTCACCCCAGATCCTGTAGGTGCAGTGCTGAACATTGAGGCCGAGGCGGTGAAATTTGGAGTTGTCTCTGGCAATGCACTCAATCAGGGGAAGACACAAATTGTTTTAAATCAAAAAATTGTGATTGACGACCCTAGAGTAGTAAAGGGAGCAACTTACCTGGGGGTTACCATCTCCTCAAACCTAGAGGAAGTTGTGGATATTAATGTCAAGCCAATGCTGAACTCAATGCATAAGGACTTACGGCGCCTAGATAACCTTCATCTGTCCATCATTGGGAGAGCAAACGCAATAAAAATGGTGTTTATTCCAAAAATATTATACTTATTCAGGGCAATTTGCTTGGAATTCTCTAACCAGTGGCTTACCTCAATGGAACGTACATTCTCAAAATTTATATGGGCATATGCACAACCCCGGCGGGCATATAAATATCTCACCCTTCCTAAAGATAGAGGTGGGCTAGCTCTTCCTAATCTGAGAAGATATTACTGGTCATGTGTATTACTTTACAGTAAGGAACTACTACAAGAGGGAGATAACACAGAAGATCATACAGTATCGATTTTCCAGCTGCTTGTTGGAAACTCTAGTAATGGTTATCTATGGAGGCATATCCATGACAGTTATCACAAGAAGGTCAAATTTAAGACTCTCTATAGCTGCTTTAAAGTATGGAAGGCCGTAAGAGAAGCACTTGGAATAGGACAATTCTCCCACCAATGGTTTTCAAGGACAATTGTGTAAGCAAATGGCATAGAATAGGAATTACACAATTAGGGGACATGTTTACAACACAGGGGATTAAATCTTTTGAAGCTTTGAAGGAAGATTACAGCTTAGACTGGAGAGATTTCTTTAAAAACCTCCAAATCAGGGATTTTTTAACTTGCAAACCGGGGGCCAGGACATTGGGGGAAGAATCTACCCTAGTAAAGATGATCATACACTCTAAAAATCATACTATAGGTGGAGTTTACGCGCTGCTGTTAGCCATATTCCCGGACGACCTAGATAAAACATCAATGAAGTGGCAAAGCAAACTTGAGATTTCAAACAAAGGCTTTCTATACACCTATCAGCTAGCTCAAACTATTCTGATCTCCACTAAACTTCAGGCACAATTCTATAAAACCTGTTTTTTTCTTTATTATACACCTGACAAGATTGCAAAATGGGAACCGGCAAAGGGACCTGTTGCCCGAGATTCAACTTACCTAAAGCCGATTCCATACATATCTTTGCCTCTTGCCCTGGGTTAATTCCTTTAAAGCAAGACATAGAGAGGTTCTTATCATCTGTTCTTCATGGAGAGGTGATTTTGTCAAAAGAGGCAATGGTACTTGGGGCAGACGAACCAGATAACATTGAAAGTGGACAAGAGTTCATATTCGTAGCGATGGCTGTCCTGCGGTTATGCCTAGCTTCCGCTTGGCTTGACCCATTAGCGCCCTCTTTCCAACAGTGGCTAGCTAGGCTATTGGCGGTACATAATATTGAGATAGCCATTTACCAACAAAAAGGTAAACAACGGCACAAAAGGGGTATGAAAATCTGGACCCCTCTTACACAATGGCGGGATTCACAAACATAATCGAATGTACCTATAAGGCTGTAATGTATATAGGATTTTGTTCTTAAGTTTGGTTTATGTAATGATGGGTTAAACAAAAAGAAAAAACAATGTAATGCTCATGACGTTAATGTGCGTATGTTTACCTGTCCGTCATACGGGGGATCGGGGGGGGGGGGAATAAATGTAATACCATGAATAAAAACATTTTAACAAAAAAAAAATATGTATTTGGCAGATTTGTATATCAAGGACAACGCTTTATGGTAACTGCGAGGAGTTATTACACTTGTGTAGCATTCACATAAATTAGAGAATAGAGACTATTCATATACACACAAGAGCAGTAACAACTACAGGGCAAGGATGTTAATTGGCCCTTTATAATGAAAAGTAGGAAATCAAGGCTTTCTTGAGAGCCACTGGTGAACCTTGTTTCCAGTAGACTGTGATATGTGAACACCTTGAGGCGTTGGAGTTAAAGGACTTCCAGCTCTCTTTTAATACTTCCCAGGATGTAATTGTCCCTCTATCAGAAGGGTAGGATTCCATGCTCTGCAGACCCTCTAGAGAACGACTGCTTCCGTGTTTGAGATTTCTTCATAGCTGGCGCTTCGAGCAGAAGGGTGGGAGAACTCCTCAGATCGCACAAGTTTCTGGTTTCTGAGGGAGGTAGCTACTGTGCTCTCATGTAGTTCATCATGGCTGATGCATCAATCTCATAGACAGTGCTTGCCCCCTTGGGGATCCCATCCTAATACTTGGGAACCATTAAACCCCACCACCTTAAATCTTTGAGGTTATGCTCCTTCTAATGCACAAAATGGTTGAAGCGCAGCTGTGTAAAATAATTGCGACTCTTTTTTCTCCTCAATTTCGAAAATTAAACAATTAAATTAGAGACACTTTTTTAATAAACTCTCATACCCGTTAAAGCTTCTTTGGGCATGAAACCTTGTCTTTTTATGGTGGGATTCAGGAGTGATCTTATGCCGTCTTTTTTGAGCTTTCACAATCCAAAGGTACTAGAATAAAATGCTATTTGTGGCAATTACAATGAAAGATTTACTCAGGGTAACATGGTGCATCATAATATATTTTATTGTATAACTGGTACTTTGCATGGCTAGTTTTAAGAACTTTAGGTTGTGTAATTTTTGTTGTAGGTTATGTTATGTTATGTTATGTTAGTGGAATTTTTAGACCGTAAAACGAATCCCCCAAGGGTGACTCTCGGCGCTTTGGTGCAAGAACCAGAAAAAGGAGTTAAAAGATCCAAGTCTGGAGTAGTTTTTTTGAAACAGACGAAGTCACAGCAGGACCGAATGTGAAAAGGCAGTCTGCTCCAGTGGTGGGGACCAAGACAGGAGAACGAGTGCCCACCATATCTACTCATGCGCATGTGATACGGGCACAACAAGAGTTTCCCTCTGGATCTGAGGTTATGAGTAGGAAGGTATGGCCGAAGTTTCTTTTGCATATGGTTTCATGATACTATATCTCGGAATAAATTGAAATTGAGAATTGTTACAGTGAAAATATATTAATATGCATACTACAATATGTAGTAATCAGTTCTATTAAGATGGTTTCAAAGGTAATTTGGAAAAAGATCTGTTTTTCACAAGTGTGAGGCTGATAAATTTCAGATGTCCTCTTATGAAATCCACCTTCACGCACACTAAAAGAGGAACACAGATCTTTCCTTCTATCAGAAGGGGCTGAGAACTTCTCCTAGAGAGGCACATCAATAAGCTGTCTAGATCAAGGCATGAAGGTTTTGGCATGAACATTAGTTACTGCTGTCTGGATTAAAGACTTTAGGTTAGCGAGTAATGTTGTGACAGTCTGACTGTTAGAACTGCTATTCCTCAAACATATAAAAAAAGTTTCCGGCTTAATTGAAATCTTTCAGGTCTAAGACTGAAAAACTAGCCTGCCATCATATCTGTGCTAAACTAGTGTCTCCTTTGCCACATTGCTTGCCCATTGATAAAGTTCCTGTTTTCACTCCTTGAAATCCCAATATTTACTAGGAATGAAAATGAAATTGCTTGGGAGTTCAATGAAAGAAGCCAGGTAAGGATACTACATAAGATACAGATGACACGGGGGGGCATCACTTACCTGTGCTGGGGGGACGAGGGGAGTCCTCTTCCGCTGCCGCCACCGCCAGGAGTCACTTCAGTCTTGAGACAGCGCCGCCGCCCCGGGACTGCAACTCCCGGCTGCCTTAGCGGCGGCGCTGATTGGCCACGCACCGCAAGCGCCAGGAGGCGCCTACAAACAGCGCTCTGCTTGGCGGAGCAGGGGGGGCATCACTTACCTCTGCTGGGGGGACGAGGGGAGTCCTCTTCCGCTGCCGCCACCGCCAGGAGTCACTTCAGTCTTGAGACAGCGCCGCCGCCCCGGGACTGCAACTCCCGGCTGCCTTAGCGGCGGCGCTGATTGGCCACGCACCGCAAGCGCCAGGAGGCGCCTACAAACAGCGCTCTGCTTGGCGGAGCAGGGGGGGCATCACTTACCTGTGCTGGGGGGACGAGGGGAGTCCTCTTCCGCTGCCGCCACCGCCAGGAGTCACTTCAGTCTTGAGACAGCGCCGCCGCCCCGGGACTGCAACTCCCGGCTGCCTTAGCGGCGGCGCTGATTGGCCACGCACCGCAAGCGCCAGGAGGCGCCTACAAACAGCGCTCTGCTTCGCTTCGCGGGACGCGAGCGGGACGCCGAGCGAAGACCGGGCAAAGGGCGGGCCCTCTGTGGCCCTCAGAGGACCCGAGGAGGACGGGACGGGCCACCCCACATGGCCCCTTCAAAGCATGAGGTATAGAGACACATTACCCTTTTTTCTTTTCGCGTTGTTATTTGTCTAGTGACGTTTGGGGGGCCTTTCTGTAACCCAACTACTATGTCTGTCTGGGAAGAACTGAATGCCTTGTGTGGCACAAACTATGAACCTGATATTTCTACTTCCCCTACAGTGGACAGAGATATGGATCTTATAAATTGGACTCCCCAGGCCTGTGAAATAATTCTGCCTAAATCTGATACACTGTTTCGGGAACCACCCAGCAAAAGGAACAATGAGGTTACCCCACCAAATGCCGACCGAATGTGCTGTAGCCCCTCTTCTTCCTCGCTTTCCTCTGTCAACTCAAGCGTATCAATGCCACTTAAGACGGTGATTACATCAAATGACCCTGTTTCCCCCTTCCAATTGACCCTACTGGCCCATATAGAGCAATTGTTGAATGCGGCTTTATCACCTCTGCTCTCAAAAATTAAGGATCTGGGAAATAGGTTGTCTGATGTTGAAAAAATGGTACAAAGGAGTTTACCATCACTTGTAAATACTGTCATTCCCTCTTTTCCTACGCTCTCTACTAAGCTTGTGTACCCCAAGTCAATCGAACACAGGAAAGAACAAACAACTGATCCCTCTCTCAGCACACCTATCCTAAGCGGTAGTAAAGTTACCTCTAAGCCCACTCGCCTCCCTCTCAAAGCCCCTAGGCTTCCTCAAGAAAGAAGACACCGAATGAACTTACCCCCTGAAGCCGCCCCCTATGTGGCTGTACTCTCCGGGGTCCCTGAACTTAGTCAGGACAAATATGAAACAAGCCAGGATTTGCTGAATAAAGCCATATTTTGGCTCAATACCAACAGACCGCTGCCACCTGACCTAGATGGCGGAATCCTGAGCGTCAGGAGGGTGGGATGGCTAGGGAGGTTACCTAAAGACATTCCGGGAGACCTGATACTAATCAAATTTAAGCACAGGAACATTGTCCCATTCTTAAGATTTTCCCAGCCCAAAATTGGAGATGGCCCTATTTCTATTTGGGACTTGTTTGATTTTTATCCTGGCCCCAGAGCATTGAACAATAACACTTGGTGAAAGGGGACTCTGTCTACCATGTGTTCTTATTTTTGCACTAGATTGGTTTTAGTTTCCTTTGAAACTGTTGATTTTTATATATATGTCTGTATTTCTTTTTTGCTGCTTTTATGGTTTTAATTTCAAAAACCGAAATAAAGCTTATATTTGATTCAGATGACACAGCATGGGTCTCTTTCATATAAAATAAATATGAGAAATGAAACATAATGGTAGGGGTGGTTTGTAAATTCCACTTTACCGGTGGAGTTTACAGAGTTTTCCCTACTCTTCGTTATGCTTGTGATACGGAGCAAAACTTGGTGAATTTCGGTGGGTTTTAGACATGAAAACATTATGTTGTTACTGAACAGTTCACCTAACTATAACGTTACTTTAGCCTTTCATTTTTTCAGTGATTTGTTTGGGCTTTTTAAAGGTAAAGTAATATTTAATTACCATTCGTAAATCCAAACCCATGCTGCGCAAAGCCATGCTTGTACACTGTGGGGTTGGCTGCAGCCAAGCCCTGAGGCTAATCCGAAAAGGCAGCCAACCACACACTGCGCAGGGCCTTTCGTTGTGCACAGCTGAGGGTTTGCAGCTAGGCCCTGCTACCAACACCCCACATGTAGCCAACCCCACACTGTGCCCAGCTTTGGCCATTCCAGGTCGGGATTTCACCATGGGACCTAGCCTGAGACCAGGCCATGTAGCCAACCCCCACCTAAAGGCAGCTAACCCCACCCTGCACATTGCCTTTGGGAGTGCGCAGTGGTGGGTTGGCCACAGGACCTGGCCCAGAAGCTCCATCTCCCAGGGCCTACTGTTGTTTGGAGGGTCTGCCATGTGGCCCCTTCTTGAGCCTTTCATGGCCCTGGGGACCCCATTCCCCTCTCCATATTTATTTTAAAGGACAGGGGCACCACATGGTTTCCCTCTCTGAACCTCATAAGCCCCAAGGGACCCTATAACCCAGGGCCTATATATTTTATTTGGGGGCGAGTTGCCACATGGACAATCTCTGAGAGCCTTATTAGGCACTGGGGGACCCCAGGGCCAATACTTAAAATAAACAGAAGGGGGGCCACACAGCCCCCTCCATGTACCTTATTAGACCCGGATTACCCCAACCCTCGGAGCCACTGCTTAAAATGAAGGGGGCAGGGTCTTTGTGACCCCCCTCTCCCTGACCTTTTTTTATTTTAAAGGGGAGGAGGGCTAGGTGTTCCCCTCCCCAATCCCTGTAAGGCCCTGGGGACAACATTCCCCAGGGCTACTCATTTTAATTTAAGCCCCTGCCCCTCTCATCCATGAATCTTGTCAGGAACTTGGGGCCCCATCCCCATGGCGATTACTAAAATTTAAAGGGGAGCGGAGCTGAGCATGCTTCCTCCTCTTCTCTGTTATCAGCCCCTGGGGACCCCATTCCCCAGGGCCCTCATTACTTAAAAGGGGTGCCTTGGTGATCCCCCAAGGCACTCACCATATACTTGTATGGGGCCACAGGGGGTGCCCCAATGCCCCCCTGGCCCCAGCCGGCTTTCCACATGCAGCGGGAGCCTGCATTACTTCTGGCTGGAGGGAGACGCTACTAATGCTTCTCTCTACGGGCGGGAGCAATATTTTGATCTATTTCCCTGCCCAGGACTGGAGCGGGCAGGAAACTAGATCAAAACTCTTCTCCCAGCCAACAGCAGCATTTTCAAAGCACCAGCTGGCTGGATTGTTTCTTTAGACCTTTAGTTTCTGAACAAACTTCTTTTATTAAAGATTTGACAGACATGATTCATAAAATTGAAGGTATTCCTTTCAATTCTCAGACACAGTGGCTAGTCTCATTAGGCATTGAAGCCCTCTATACTAATATCCCTCAAAATGATACTATGCAGATGATTAGAGGACTTTTAAAGCATGAAAATGAGAGACTGTCATAGCATTCGATAAATTTGGTTAAATGAGTGGAAATCATAAAAAAAAATAACATCTTTTTGTTTAATGACAGTTTATACTGCACAGATAAAGGGACTTGCATTGGGAGCTACGAGTGCTCCCAGTCTGGCATGTTTATATGTTGGCTCCTTTAAGGATAAACATATATATAATGAATTGGCACCGTTTTGGGAAAACATTAGTTATTTGTTGAGGTATATTCCCGATATATTCTTAAATTGGCAGGGACAGGAAAATCGTTTGGATTCATTCATTCAATGGTTAAATCTAGGAGAACCAAACCTGAAATTGACTTCATCAATAAACAAAGGGGAATGCTATTTTTTAGATATACAAATTAGATCAAAGCAAGGAATTTTGGAAGTTGATCTTTTCACTAAACCAGCGGACCACAATACTATGCTACATTATAATTGCAATCACCCTCAGTGTCAAAAAGATAATTTCCCATTTAGTCAATTCCTCTGAGTTCGCCGTAATTGGACAAACAGGAGTGATTTTGAAAGACATGCAAGAATTTTGAAAATGTAACTCACAGAAAGGGGATATCAGAAAAATATTAATAAAAAGGCTTATAAAAGAGCCAAATACTGTATTAGAGATTGTTTGTTTGAAGAAAAAATGAAAACTATTGAAGAAACTCTTGAAAATCGTTTCATATGATATGTGTACAATTTGTATTTTCTAGATGAATATGTATACATTTTGTGTTAACACAAACTGTTGAATTTTTATACCAATTGTACTGATTATATTTAAAACTGACAAGATGAAAATAATGTGCATATCATCCATTTATGCATATAATTAAATTTTTTTAATGTATTTTATAGCGAGTTTTTATTGATAAAACCCAATTAACATATTGTAAATAAAAGAAAGATGTTTTACACTTTTACACTATTGAAGGCTCATGAAAGCGTTTGGTTATATATCACACTTTTTGTTAAATAGTCCTTTGAAAGCATCTTTAATTGCCAAACAATGAGGTGTATGATTATGTTCATCTGTGTCCCAAAACAAATAATGATTAGTTTTACTTCCTGTTGCTCTACTACACACATAATATATATATATATATATATATATATATATATATATATATATATATACATATAGATAGATTATAGACAGATAGATAGATAGATAGAACAGCGGAGCCAATTCACATAGTTAATCTGAGACAAAAGTCTAACTTTGCGACTTTTGGTATTCACAGAAGTCATTTACGACTTTTGGTATTCACAGAGACATATCTTTGTGTCCGCAGTCGGGCCAGAATCTCTGCACCCAGGCCGTATTCTCCTGCTCTGGCCAGATGAAGTGTAATCAATTGTCTGGAATGCAATTTTTACAAAAAGGAACATTAGGAACGTGTGATAAATCGTGGAGGAGGTCATGAAAAACAGTTTTGGCAGTGGGAAGGATGTGGCCAGACACTACCTCATATCCCAGAAAAGGTTGCCTCTTTGCATCATGCTACAATTTGCACTCCCCTCAGTGTTGATTGTAGTGTCAACACAATATTCAACACGAAGGGCACTTCCCTTAGTGTTGACTGTAGTATTGGCACTACAGTTAATAGCGAGGAGAGCACACATTGTGTACTGCATGTACCATGATGCAAAGGAGCAAAGTGTTGGGGTGTAACTGATATGATGATGTTTTAAGTTACTAGTTTGCCGTGATTCACTTGAACTGGAGGATACTTCATGAGTTATATTATTGTTCCTGTGGGTGCATCTTGAAAGGAAAAAACATGTTGTGTAGCACTGGAAAACAAAGATTTGATCACTTTTGTGTTAGGAGCTCAATAAACACGAAAAGGAACTGATTTCAAATGGTTTGTAAAACACTCAAAAAAATGCCATTGAAATCTACAAAAAACACTGAAAACGTTACAGCCTAAGAACAGTTTACAGCTAATGTATCATTTGTATGCCAAAAACATAGCTTATGTTTATTGATCACCAAACTTCTGCATAACCTCTATCCATAATCTTTAGACAAATCCGTCTGGCAATGTGTGAATGTCTGGGATGCCTAATAGACCATGACTGAAATCTGAAAAAAACAATGTTATTTTTATTTTTTATTAGCAGAAGCATTAAGAGGAAAACAGCAATCGATAAAAACCGGGCATATTAAGACACAATTTGATCAGTATTCAGAAACAATTGGATAAAATAGATACTATAAAGTGAATAATGGCATATTCCAGCAAAGACCATATTAAATACAAATGTTATAAAATTCAATAATTTACATCCCAGCTTAGTACATAAGTTCAGTGCTAAAGTGCTTAAGTGCATCCAGTGCAAATTACCTTTAACAACCTTAGTTACTCATCCTAATGTACTGTATTAAAGTGCATTCTTTTTCACCCAATTTTTTTTAAATCTCCTTTTAAAAATGTTTATGTGTTACAACCCTCTTGGATTTAATGCAAGGGTTGTAGTTAAGTATAGGGTTCTTCTTCCACCATATTTTCTATCTTCGCCGTGTGTTTCCATATGGCAGTAAACATTTTAGTTTGCATATGCTTCTTCGAATTTCCGTATGCATTTCATCTTAGATAGCCATCCCACATAAGTAGGTATCTTTGCAGATCTCCAATTCTGTAGTTTCAGGGAACATGCTACAAGAGAAGAGATTGCTATAAATGTCTCCTCACCTATTATAATTGCTAAGGTCCTCCTTTGTCTAGTAATTCCAAAGAGGGCTACATCGACTTCGAGAACTAGCCTCTTCTGGATCCCCTGGCTAACGGCTATGAAGCTCCTTCCCAAAACTGTACTAGCCTTGGACACATAAAACATATGCAACCAATGTGCCGTCCCTTCTGCCTGACATTGGAAGCATCTATTTACTACCTCTGGATAGATTTTATGGAGTGCTTTGGGAGTATAATAAGCCATCCATCGAGACAAAATGGCCATTCTTTTAAAATTAGCAGCTCTTAAGGCCTGGCTGCCTAACTGTGAAATTGCCTGCCAATGCCGATCTGAAAGTGTACATTGTGTCTCCTGAGTGTCTTTTTCCAGAAGTTTTTTTACCAACATTGAATCTTGCTGGGGGCATAAAAGACAGTACCAATTTCCCACCCCTCTTCACTTTGCTCCCAGTAAGGCAGTCACAAATTTAGTTGTACTCATACTTGAAGGGAGATTAAATCTATTTAAAAAATAAACAATCTGTATATATTCAAAAAAGCGAGGCTTGCAGCTAACATCTGTTTTATTTAGAACCTCTTGCCAGGTAATCACTCTATTTCCTATAATAAAATATCCTAACACTATAAGGCCACACTTATTTCAACTCTTCAGATGGCTAATCATAATTTGTAGACCCAAACCTTTACATTCACCTAATTTTAAATAATGTAAATTGATACTTGTATAGCGCACTACTCACCCGCAAGGGTCTCAAGGCGCTTGTACGAATACCGCTGTGGAACCCATCCTGGCTTTCCCTGTGAGGTGTCCCCTCCTGGGCACCCCCAAGGTGGAGGCCAGGCATCCTTAGCGTTGTGGGGGCCGTTGTGGAGATTAAGCAAGCTATTGCCCAGAGTTGCAGAGTGGGACTCCATGATTGGAATAGGCACCGAGGCGAGAATTATCAGGTCCGTGGAATTTTTGAGCCCAAGACCCGCCGAGGCAGGGAATTGAATCCTGGTCCCAGGCTAGACCTCTGCATCAGGGTCTGCCGCTCTTACCATAGAGCCACACTTCTCCTTTAACACCTGCTTGCTCATAAAAAATCTGTAATCTATACGAAAATATACCCAGTTGTTTAAGGGAGTTTTGCTGTTTTTAAAAATATCGGGATCTATGAGCCAATTTCTTGAACCATTTTATCGCCCAAAAAATGATCTACTGATCCTTTCAAATCAATTAAACAAACTGTCAAGTCTAAAATAGCAGCTTCATAGTATGCCTTAATTTGAGGGAGTGTAAGCCCCCCCCCGGTTAATATCCAATGGAAGCACCAAGAGTTTGACCCTTGGTGCCCTCTTACTCCAGATAAACTTTCTGAAGATGGTTTCTAGTTCTTTAAAATAGATATTGTTAATCTTTATAGGTATACTTGTAAAGAGAAAAACCAACAATGGCAAAATTGACATTTTACTAAGGGCGACACGGCCTATCAAAGTAAGGGGTAATAATGACCAATCGTCTAACAGAATTTTAACCTTATTCTGCATGGCTTCATTATATAGGTCCTCATATTGTCCCAAGATAACAATTTGGATCGTCATTGCGGGATTGTTGTCTAATGGTTTCAGGAAGAAAATAACTCTCTGTATTCATAATTATGATCTCAATCTTTTTTTGATTGATTTTGTAGCCCCCAATCTGTTGAAACTGTGCGAATTCTGCTAATACCTGCTCAATGTTCTGGCTCTCAGGTTTAAGATAAAGAATGATGTCATCTGCAAACAACTTTAAATTTGCCAGGCCCACTATTGGAGTTTTAATTATCAAGTTGTTTGGAATTTTTGTGGCCAAACGTTCAATAAAAAAGGTGAACAAGAGAGGTGATAGCGGGCACCCTTGTCTGGTCCCCCGGTTCAGGTTTATAGCTCCTGCTAAGAAAGTATTAGTAAAAACCTGCACCTGAGCCCCCTGATAAATATACTGCAGCATTTTAATGACCTGGGGGAACCCCATATCTGCATAGACCATAAAAAAGCACATCCCAATTAACCAGATCAAATGCTTTTTCTGCGTCTACCATCATGATAAGTACAGGGGTTTGGTTACTATTTAAAAATTGGAGAGCCTGAACTAAAAACCCTGTATTGGCTGACATTAACCTCCCTGCAATAAACCCTGTCTGGTCTCTATGGATCACTTCTTGTGCTAAAGGGATAACGCGCTGTGCCCAGATTTTCATTTGAATTTTATTGTCTGTGTTAGTAGACTAATCTGCCTATAGCAATTAATATCCTTAGGATTTTCCCTTTTTTCACAAAGCTCATAATAATGTATTCTTTAAAAGTGGAGGGAATACTGCCACCTGCATTTACATAATTAAAAACCTTTATCAAAAAGGGTGTTAATTGTTAGGAGGATGGGCTATGGTGATTTCCGCGGATGCGTAGCCAACGGTGATCACTTGCCCCTCCCTCTGTAATGGAGTTGAACTGACCTGAGCGTCGAGCGGACCGAAGGTGACTGCGGCAGAGACTGGTGCGGTTTCTCGCCCTCGTTGTGGATTGCGGCTGCAATTTGGAGGCGGACACAACTGCGGTTGCTTTAGTTTGGTTGGCCCTGGAGTGTCAGGAGGCTGGTCTTGGGGCTGCCTTTTCTGCATGTCCAGCATCTGGAGAAGAATTGCTGACTGCCGGTCTTCCGCCCTGATGGAGTTCGTTCTTGCTGCTGGCTCTGATTGGGGGCTGTAGCTGGAGGTTGGGGCTGAGTGCTGGGAATCTGGCAGATTCATGACTTGGTGAGAGAAAGGAGTTGAGGGAGTCGCAGACCATCAGCTTTTTTTTTAAACCCTTACAACTGCATTGAGTGGAAGAAGATAATTTCACAGTGAACGTGATCTAGCTAATCCCTGTTTCTGCAGGGGATAGAATTGGCGATGTCAATAGGGAAGGGGTGGCATCCGGTTGACTTTGCTGGGGAGCTCCAGTCTGTTTTTTTTTTTCTATCCTTTTCTTCTGGATTCTTGCTTGTGCAAAATAAGGACCAGGCTGAGAGAAGCCAGGGGGAGAGAAAGAGAGGGAAGGAAAGAGAAGGGAGAGGGAAAAGAAAAGAAAAAAATATTTTTTGGTTTCTTCTGGCAATTTAAGTGCAACCCCAACCGGGTAAATCAATCTGAATATAAGGCTGTGCTTGGAAGGCTGCTAAAAACACGATAGCCAGGAGAGATTCCCAGATAGGGAGGAAAAAATAAAGATGGGAAAACATTTCAAACAATGAAATCTAATTGCTAAGGTGGACTCTTAAGCTGGACTTAACTCCAAAACATGATTGGCCCAATCAAAAGTTCTATCATCCGCAGCTAAAACCGAATATAATTTAAAGCGATTTGGCATATATTCAAGCTTTGTAAGCTCGAAAGAAGAACTGCCGGATCCCCAGCAGGATTTGAAAGTGAGAGATCTAGGTGCAGAGAAGGCAAGGGGGGAAGGCCCAGAAGAGCAAATAAGATCGGAGGCTGAGCAGGTTTTTAATGCAGCTCACGAGGCAAGTGAGGAAGGTTTAAAAAATGTCAAAGATTTCCCATTATTTGTGAAAGGAAAAGCATCTCAGTTGATACCGGGAAAAGCACCAGTAAAGCAGCAAGAACTTCTGGAGGCATCCACGGAGGATGCATTAGCCAGTCCTATCCTAAATGCGTAATTACCTCCATGCCATCCAATTCTTCCAGAAGAAAATGCATTAAAGGCTCCCCTTTTTAACGTAAAGTGCACACTGATGGATTCTCAGCCCCAGCTCCAGGTAGCTTCACAAGACTTAAGTCTGCCACAACAAGTAGTGCAGTGTCAGAGTCAGTAGCAGGGCCAGCCTCAGTCACCAGTTAAAGGAGGATCAGAAATTCTAGGACCGCAAGTCGAGAACCGGAATAAAAATTTGAAAACTCAGTACACTTCACAGGAACAACTTCCAGAAAAGATAGTACTCATCAAATGGAAATAAAGGACATGCTGAATCTCATCTTAGAAGAAATAAGAGAGATGAAGATTTCTCAAATTAACGAAATAGCCTCCCTGCATCAGCACCTCGGAAAAATTGAGAAAGCAGTGGCTGGGTTTCCAGTTAGAATACAAGAGGCAGAGTCTAGGATTGCACATTTCGAAGATCAAATGACCACAATGCAGCAGAGAGCGAGCGAACCCAAAAAGGAAAAAGCTGCCCTAAAGAATAAGCTTGAGGAAATCATTCCCGGCGGGCAAATTTAGTATTGTTGGGTGCCAGGGGGAGTGAAGGGTCGCAAACATTTCAATAGCGCAAGACTTTTATTAAGAACATATTTTGCCTGAATTTACTGGAGACCTCACCATAACAAGGGCTCATCGAGTTCCAGCTCACCCGCTATCAAATTTAAAGTTTGCACGCAGAATTTTTATTAACTATGCAGACTATCGTATCAAAGAAAAGATTCTAACCAAGGCAATCCAGCAGAGGCAATTTGCGATGAACAAACTCTCTAGCTGTCGGATTTTTGTTGATATGTCAATAGCAGCTGCAAGCAGGCGTAAAGAGTTTGTTAAAATGCTCTATCTTTTTAAGGCTTAGGTTGTGCAGGCCTCATTAGCTCAGCAATCAAAGCTACGAGTACAAGTAAAAGGCAAATTTCACATGTTCACTAACAGAGTACGGTCAGGATCTGTTGAGCGAAATCTCCTCTGGGTGATAGAATAGAATAGAAGGTCAGACTGCTAAGCAGCCACGGCCGGTGGTAGGCGTAACTGCAGGGCGGTGAATTAGGGAGGGGGAGAGGGAGGGGGAGGGGCAGGGTGGGGGATTGTAATGTATGGATTACGGACTTTAACAAGTAAGTAAACATATAAATAAATAAAACGAATTTTTTGTGTGCACTGCATCACCAAATGTGATGCAGTGCGCGCAACAAAATTCGTTTTATCTATTTAAATGTTTACTTACCTGTAAAACTCTGTAATCCATACATTACAACCCCCCACCCTGCCCCTCCCCATCCCTACTTCACCGCCCTGCAGTTACACCTACCACCGGCCGTGGCTGCTGCTAAGCAGGTTATTTAAGACGGGGGTGGAGCGAGTCACCTAGGGTGCAGTACCAGGGCACCCCTCAGAGCACTAGTGCTGGTTGTGATATGGCTTGCGGGCTCTGCAACAACTCCTGGGAAGAGGGAGGATGGGTCTAAGGGAGGGTGTTGGGGTGTCTCGTATTAAAAAAAAGCAGAAGCACAGTGGTGAGGTTGAAGGAAAACAGGGTCTTGAATTAAGTATTAAGATTTTAAGGGTTAAATCTTAGAGATGGGTAGTAAATGTCGAATTATCTTGGTTAATGTCAATGGAATTTTGAACAAACAAAATATGGAGTATTAATAGGATGGGTGGCCTCATTTGCACCACAGGCTCATAAAAAGTGGATAAAATGTCAGCAGTATGTTGCGTGTGTCTGATATCACTGATGCCACTCATCTTCGCATGACCACATATGGCACAATGCAGTATACCAATTCATACCATATTCTCTAATGAAAGGATGATTCAAAATGTATGGGAAGTGAGTGCAGTGTGTACATATTTGCATCTATTGTCTCTTATGAAGAGGAGCAGTCACAACTGATTGAAAGTCCATGGCATGAAAACTTGTTAACAAAATCTCAGAGCCCAAAATTCATGGGAATTGATTTGGCTGCGGGCCACGCTGATGCCAGTTGGGTTGCAGTAGGGCAGGGGGTTTGGGGCTGGTAAGATGGATGTAGAGGGAGCGAAGCTTGCACATTTGGTGGTTGAACTGCACAACGTAAAACAAGTAAAGGCAGCGATCATCTCAGTTTTTCCGCTTGACTAAATTGTGTGATCCTAGCCAAATGTGTAGTGTCAGCTTACCTCCTCTTCCATATTCACAGTTAAATACATGCGTTTAGGATGTTTGCTGTACAAGGCGGGGTACGGGGGTAGGGAAGAACAAATGTTAACCAAATCTTGCCTGATAATTAGGCACATCACATTTTAACTCTGCAATGCACTGACTAAGGGCCAGATATATCAAGAATTGCTTTTGCGATTCTTAAATAGCTAATTTTACCGATTCGCTATTTAAGAATCGTAACTGCAATGTATGTTCGATTTGGAAAAAAAATTGCGATTCCTAAATATTTCTTAACAGCGAATCGCAAATTGCAAATCGCTTTAAGGAATATCTTCCCATTCATTCCTATGGGCCATATTGTACTCGCAAATTGCAAATGTAATGTCAAGGGTGCAAGGAGGCCAATAGGCCACCTGGATGCACCCCCAAAAAAGGTAAGTATGCACATGTGGCGCACATACATGCCCTAAGGGCATATATGTGCGTCACATGGCACTTGGAAAAATGCAAAGATTTGCATTTTTCTAGGAATTCACAAATTACCACCAACTTGAAGTTGGTGGTAATTTGTGGTTTCTTAAAGCCAGGTAAAAAAATGTTCTTGCTTCCTGTATTGCATTTAAGCAATCGTAAATGATGCTTCCCTAAATGCATTTGCAAAATAGCTCATAGCAAAAATTGTGATTCCCTATTTTGCGAATGACTTTTGGGATGGTACATCCGAAAAGGCTTTTTACGGTTCGCAAACGGGCCAATTCTGCGCATTGGACCGTTTGCGAACAGTGAAATGCTTGATACACCTGTCCCACTATCTGATGTGCAAAGTTGAGAAAGGTTTGCATGTTGAAGTGTACTCCTTTAAAAAATTTAAGAAACCACATCACTAATGATGGCCCTAAAAATTAAGGTGCATCCAAAGGTAGGCGGTGCAGGACCCCATAATTACCTCCTTCCTTCCACTGTCAGTAACATTCTAATACACATTTGCCTGTTAATGTGATATCTGGTTGATGTCAGTGCTGTGGTGAGTTAACGGCTGCCCACTGCTGTGGTGATCAGGGGCCTCATGTAAAGGTGAAGAGGGCCACATGCTGCACTCTGGCTGCAATATGTATGTCACTGTTACATACCAATGACATATACATATAAACTCATTGCTATCATCCTGCCCACATGAATATGGACATGTATGTCTTGTTGCAGCTTCTAGCAGGATTTCCTCAGTGCGACAGACAACATAGTCCCAGGGATTGGGTGACATCCTGACAGTAGCAGTCAAGCTCACTAGCATCCGTCCATCAGGTAAGAATGCCATATAGTGCTATTAACTATGGAGTCCCAATTCCTCCACAGTAACAAAATCATTGGGGAAAGACATTGGCAGGTTTAGCTCCTTTGGCATAGCATCTGCGAATGGTGTGTCAAATGTTCCTTACATAATCAATCGGTGATGTGTATGTCAAGTGTGCATGTGCATATGTGCTTTTGCAGTCAACACCTCTGTGCTAAATTGTGAGCTGTCACATGTGGGTGTACACAAACCAGGTCATATTTGGAACATTTGCTGATGCATATATCATTTGACTCAACCCTTGTGTTGCACCACATAATATACTAAGGCACATAATTATCAGTTTGCAACCTCAGTCTCTCGGGTGCTGAGGATGATGAGGAAAATGGACCATTCACAAGTGGCAGGCAACGGGCAATCACAGGGGAGGACCCACTTCTTTTGAATGCAGACATGTCAGCTGCCAGTAATGCGCAAGAGGAGGAGAATTAGAGGAGGAAGTGGAGGAGGAGGAAGACAATTTCAAGCCAACCAGCCACAGATTTCACCTACCCCAACACAGCCATCGCTCCCTCACAGCCCTCACATACAGGTTAAATGTGCTGGTTTTATTACACACACCACCAATGACAGTGCATCACAGGCATTCTCTCTCCCATCTGAGGGACCTACCACCCCTGGTGAGGTGCCGGTATCCCATGGGCATCAATCCCCCTGAGCCTGCCATCCCCCCAGCTGTTGGACCTTATGGTCGTATCCAAGGCGTTCCCATGTGGAGGAGGCTAATAGATGGTCATGGTGGCCAATGGGATGAGTTCTTTCAACAGCAGTCTAATGTGAGGCAGGACATTTGTGCCATGGGGGCTACTATGGCAGATATGTCAGACACACTGCAGGACATTCGCCAAATCCCTCAGGAGGTGGACAGGCTGACGAAGATGTGTTGGACAGGATGGATAGATCTTGCCAAGACATGTCCAAGAACATTAATGACATCATATACATCCTTAGGGAAAAAAGTACAAGACTTCATGCCTTGGCCATGAAGATGATGGAGGCCATGCTAAAACTGTTCCAAAGTCTCCCTTCAAAGTCAATGCATTGAGAGGACCCAACACATCTACCTGCAGCACATCACATCTACCCACCTGTACCACAACCTGCACAGACCCCAGCTAATCTTTACAGCCACAACTACTACTGCACATGCCTCCTACTGCACAGCCAATATTACCCCCTGTCAAGGCACCTCCCCCACTTGTACAACAACCATCCCCCACCCTCCAGGCACCTCCCCCACTTGTACAGACACCATCACCACCTGTCCAGGCACTACCTCCACCTGTACAACCACCATCACCATCAACCCCTGTTCAGGTACTCACTGAACAGCACCACACCCACCCTCACATCAGCACCCACACAGTAAACACACTTACAGAGGTCCTTACCACCACAATTGCGCAGTTGCAAGAGAAATCCACCATGATCACTGTCTTATATCTTTTCAAACCACTTTGTAAATAAAGGTATCTTCCATATTTTAATTGAGTTGAGTCCTAGTTGATGATGGTCAATTGGTTAATCTGGTGGTAGGCCACATATGTTTTGCTAAATGTGTGTAAGATATGTATATTAGTAAAACCGTAAAACCATTGTATACAAAGGTATCATGTTGAAAGCATAGCTAAACACCTACCGATGTAGTAGTTGGAATCCAGCAAATTTAATGAAACACTCAACACAGAGATGTTGATTGTTCACATTTCATGTAGAAATAAAACGATCATTAACTGCCCATTTGAAATCAAGAAAGGAAATCAAATAGGATCGTAAGTCAGATTGGGCAGGGAATTGGAGGAGGGAGGACAACATAAATACAACACATCAGGAAGCTTCAGGGGATCCAGTCTATGTAGAAAGGGTGGGAAAAAAATCTTTGGTCAAATCAATAATCAATCACTGGCCATCCTCATCATTCATGACTACTATTTCCAAGTCCTCTGCCACTGTGTACCAGCGCAGTACCAGACACCCCATTGGAGTGGGTAACATGAGGGTTATGAGGGGTAGCAGGGGAAATTGAGAGGGAAGACACATGGGGAGACAACTACAGGGGGGGCTATGGTGCAAAACAGGCAATAGGACTGCCTCCAAGGAAGTGATGGAGGAACTGAGGTGAGCCATATATCGGGATTGTGCCTCTCGGAGCATAGGGAGTTCATCTCGGATGTCCTGTGAGCTCTGAGAAGATTCCACCTCTCTGAGCACACGGAGTTCATGTTGGATCTCCATGTAAGAACTGAGAGAACACATTCCCTTCAACCTCAGATACCATCACAGTTCCTTGGATGTAGCCCAAGGAATGACAGTACATAGAGGTGTCTGGGTTGAACAATAGAGATGGGGTGTCAGGGGCCGGTGCCTCCCTCAGCTTTTCTAGGAGGGGACATGGAGAGTGAGTAGGATCGGGGGGTGCTGCTGGAGCCCCCAATGAATTTAAGGAGGGGTCAGTGGCAGGCACAGATAGTGATTGTGACTGCCCTTGGTACACCACTTCCAATTCCATGTCTTCTGGGCCAGGGGGAGACCAAAAATCGTACCGACCAGCTGGTGGAGTCCCACTCAATGTCCAGAGCCTCCACAAAGCCTGATGGTGTTGTTGTAGTTTTGGTCCAGGTGGGTTCACTTCCCCTGCCTTGATCTTCATCTCCCTCCTCCTCACTGGTGGTATCAAGAGGTAGCACCCGCCTAAAAGATGAGACTCTAATCACCTGCCCCAGGTCCTGGGTGCCAGGTCCACTGAAATAGAGGCAACCAATTATGTAATTGCTGTACTAATCATTAATACACTCACCACAACTTGAGGCAAGTGCTGACATTGTAATCCTTTGTTCCCACTACGTAATGTGATGATTTAGGAACCCAAAGTATGAGTATTTTTACTGCAATGTCCTGATATTGCACACACACTAACATCTGTCTCAAGTTGGCTCTGTATCCACTTAAGTATTTACTGGCCCTCACCTTCTGCACTGGTGTGGTTCTTAAAATTGAAACATGGTTATCTGCTAATGTGGAAATTTCCATTTGGGGATAGGACACAGTCAGGATGGATATTTCCAGACCTATAATTGAATCCAGGATTTTCTAGTAATGTGCAGTCTAAACAGACATACACTTACTAGCAAATGTCATCTGTTGTGTAGTATACAGAAGCACTGCATATCTGCAAAATAGGTACAGATACAAAACCTGCCTTGGATATGATCTTGTCTAAGAAGTGATTCTAAATATTGGAACATCCCTGCAGAACATCAGATAGTGTACATGGCAAGTGTCTCATTTAGACCGTCAAGGCATCTTTGGCCTTGCTGTGTACTGGTAACCACATGTGCATAGTTAGGACTTTGAATGACATGCCACTGTGTTAATATTGATAACATCAATGCCAATGTTTGATACATTCATATACAAGAACAAAATCGCATCTCTATTTTCGAATTCACCTGTCATGAACTCTCCTTCAACCCCGACTCAGAAATACATGGTCAGGTAGACCCTTAGACCTAGGCCTGCGGTTACTGATTGACAGGTCACAGGTGTGGTGGCACGTAGCCGGCAGTAAATAGGAAATTCAGGTAAATTCTTCAGATAAGCACAACCACAATGGTCCAGGGAGTTTGGCTCCAATAATGCACGTATAGAAGGAAGGTGCATTCCCAAAAACGCCATAAAATCAGATGCCAGATGAAGTTAGGAACACAGTGCCAATCAGTACGTAGCACACACAGTACCTGCAGTGATCACACGCCTCTCATGCTAACATCTCGACAAGTTACACACTGGCCCTCTATTGTGTCCAGGCAAGGTTGGGGGCCACCTGAATTTGTTAGCAGGGGCCTTATTTATGACATCAACACAACACAACATTGAATGAAATTAATAAAACCTTGTTCTGATTGATTGTACTTTGAGACTGTCCTCAGACCCGCTTCTGTAATTGTACTCCCAGTTGAAGTGTTTAATTAAACCAATTGTTCCTGTTTTGCCGAAAGACTTTTGTCTTTTGTATTTTCAATGTAAATTCATATAAGAGCAACAACTGCATTGTAGAAGTGGGTATGTTCTCTTAAAATTGTTGGTATAATTTTGAGTAAGACAGGTATCACAAAGTCAGCCTTAACCTCATTATCCAAACATATGTTATTCAACGTATAAACAAATACACACAAAGAGCATGGATGAGACAGCATCCAACACCCACAAATCTCATACACCAAAACTTGACATTGTGAAAGGCCTTCATTACGCATTGGATACAACAGTTATGAGGTCCTATGTGGACTATTCATGGTTGTGTATGTGTAATACCCTCCCTAGCCCTCCATACACACCTCCTTACTCTTCCGTACAGCCCTCCCATGCAGCAGAAAGTGTGCCCCTTTTTATAGTCAGCACCCCCTCGGTCCTTCTCACAGTTACTACTAAATAGTAAATTTCCACGTGTGAGGATCTCCCCATAGAAAAGATCCGAGGGGTGGAGTTTAAGGCTTACACTCGTAGGTTTATGAATAGTGTTAGTAGTAAATTTTTGTACTACTAAACCTATTTCAAAATGCAATTTGTGATTATGGCTTTGTGACGTTTGCTCATACGCAAGTTTACACATCGTGAAACTCACGTTTCTTTGCTTTGGGCTTTTGTAAGTCTGGCACACTTGTCAAAGTTTTTCTGTAAAATGTTCACTTTGAAAGTGGATTGTGCTAGAAAATGGTCTGAGTAAGTATTCAGCAGCTGAAAATTAGAATTCCTCTTGTTAGCATCAATATACTATATTCTTCATGCTGGCAGTCAGCGGCTCCTGCAGCACCCCATGCTTTTAGTCCCTTTCGCTACAACAGGGAACACATACAAAGAATTAATTTAGCAATGTTGGAAATTTATTTTGTTAACATGTCAATAAAGTGGGGGGCCATTGCTTTAACTCAAAAAAATGCCAAGTAGGCGCATTAGTGCCTCCCAGGAATTATGGAAAAAACAACAACACAATAATTTCATAACATAAAAAGGTCATTGGGCAATCACTTTTATATTTTGCTTAGCTATGTATTTGCAAAACCCTTGATAGCAAGATTTTCCTGATTGATAGGTGTTACTATTACATCTTTCTTTCTAGTGGTTATTACATAGTATTCAGTTTCCTTTAATCATAACAGTACCTTTCTCCAACATAAGTAAGAATGAAGGAAGGGTATACTTACATACTTTCACATTATTAAATCATATTTGCACAATATGAATTAATCCGAGTGGGTTCAGTTCAAGATTGGTGGCAGATTCACCATTCATTGATACTACATTGGGACCATGGTACCATGGTAACTATACACACCCCACCCCCAAATCCCCACAATACAGGTGACTCAGGAGCTGCAGAGACACTGAGGATTAGGAGGGGAAACAAGCCATTCCATCCAGTAATAGCATTTTTTTCAAATGTGATATTTAGGTACACATTTGCTACTCTCAAATTATGAAGTTAAACTGGAGTAGTGGTATCATGGTGCCAAATTATGTTAGATTGTTTTTCAGCGTTTTTATTTTTTTGTAATTACATAAAGGTTGAAGTGCCCCCTGTGGCACATTAGAAGGATATTGCAAGTCAACAAGGAGTTTCATAACCATACAGAGGAGTGAGGCCATAGACCGTGTTCCTTTATAAGGTTATGGAACTCTGAGGTGACGTGCAATATCCTTATCATGTATGCCAGGTGGTACTTTGTCCCATATAATACATTTTGGCATCATCACCGTTCCCACTTAAAAGGTTGGTGCATATCTCTTTCATATGAAAGAGTTAGCATGACTGCAAACATGAAGAATTAAAATAAAATCTGTAGTGCAAAATTACACACATCACCAACCCTTTACATATTTTTTGCAAACAGATATTAGAAACAGTTAAATAATTTTTTTTTTTTTAAAGTGTAATAGCTCAGAATGTGTGCAAATATGCTGAAAGAGTCAACTAGCTTATCTAAGGAGTGAAAAAAATAAACATATTCACTCTGCTTGTCATTGTAAGCTAATAAAATTGAGCAGAAGAAAGAAAAGAAAAAAGCTACATTTCAGTTTTCATTGCTCTAAAAAGCTGCTTCAATTATGCTCCATGACCTAACCTGCCTTTCACTTCAGCTGCTTGCAGCAGGTATTGTGACCTCAGACCTCAACTGTAATAACTTATAACAGTCGAGTTCTAACATCTTTTTCTTATAATTGGTGACTGGGTGTGTCACTAGTTGTTGTTTATAAGGAAATTAGAGACTGACATTTATACAGGAAGTACAGAACCCCATGCATTAGATTGATGATTAATATTTACTTTCATATATGAATACATATGTAGGCTGAATTGACGAATGCAACTGAAACAAATCTCATATGATGTTTAAATGTGTTTATTATGGGTTTTACTAATGCTACATTTCTATACAAAACATCTTTTTAATCACGATGGATACCATTTCTGTGGCTCACCCCTGCTTAACTCACTGCGCATATCTCCCCATAGGCTCTGCAAAGCACAGTCAAGCTGATGGGTTGCAGTTTATTTCCACTGTTATGATTACATTTCTTTAAATGAAATGTTCTCTGTTCTCTATGACTTGAAAGATTTTCAAGGTCCCTAACCAATAGGGTAAATGTTTCCAAGAGTAAGGGCCTGATTTAGATTTCAGCCGACGGGTTATTCCATCACAACTGTGATGGATATCCTGCCTGGCTAAATATAAATCCCATAATATCCTATGGGATTTATATTCGGCGGACAGGATATACCTTACCGTTGTGAAGGAGTAACCCGCTTGCTGAGAACTAAATCATGCCCTAAATCTGCCCAATTTTCCAGCAATTCCTGTTTGCCCTACTGCAAACAATCCCACAGTGTACCTTACTCCTACAATTCAAGATGTGGGATCCCTTTCTTCTTTGTGCAGTGTTTGGGAGCAGTTTTCACACTTCATTTTGAGGAAGGCACTAGCAGGCAAGCCATTAGAGGCTAACGTGAATTAGCTGAACTGGGGCTCAGGCAAGTATAACTTTTGAAATAATACATCACAATGGATTAGAGTTTTAATAAATGTGAGGCCCGCCCTTTCTCAACCACTCTGAAGAGGCACCTCCTGGTGGACTACTCTTTGGAGATGAAGTGGAACAAGAAACTCACTTATCTACCAGGGCCCAGCCTCTTGCACCTGGGTGCCCTGGAGCCCACTGAGGGCACTCAGTGCACTACATTGGGGACCGTGTGGGGGGCCTCAATGCCCCCGCAGTCTCTGCTGGCTCCCCACCTCTAGTAGGAGCCGGCATTGCTTCCACACATAGGGCGTATCAAAAAATACTGCCCCTTGCGTGTGGGAGCAATTCTTTCAGCTGTTTACCTAGCTGCTTGATGGTGGGCAGGTAACAGATGAAAACTCAGCTACCAGCAGGCAGGAGTAGCATTCCAGCTCCCGCCTGCTTGGAGCAGAGTTACTGTTTTGTTTTGCTTTGTGGGAGCTGTTAAAGGTCCCCTCAACTAAAAGTAAACTGCTACCTCCTGTGGGTGGGCACCTTGGGAGATAGCAGGAGACGGTCCTGGGGAGTGGTGGTCCAAAGGACCATTAGTGCCTCCAGGAGGAGGGGCTACACAGCCCTTCTTCTTTACTTTTTGTCATGCCGGCCAGGGGGAGGTAGTGGTTCCGGGTGCTGTACATTGTCCAGGGGTCTGTGTGGCCCACCTCTAATCTCTTAATTTACGCCCCTGGGAGGTGGTGTTCCCTGGGGCTCAAAAGAGCCACAGGAGGGGGTCCACATGCCCCCCTCAATATTACATTTCTAGCCCCAGGAGGTGGTGATCCCCGGGCCTCAAATGCCCCCCCCATCCATCCACGTGTCCCCATTCTATATATTAAAAAGCCCCAGGGAGGTGGTGGTTTCCGAGGCTCAAAATACCCCTAGGAAGGGGGCCTGTGCACCCCCCTTTTCATTTATATTACCACAAGCACCCGGGGCCTGTCCCACCCATGGGCTATATTATAAACAAGTGTAGGAAACTACACTTTTTTGTCTCAAATTTGTGAATCCTTTATAATTTTCTCCGCAAAAACAATAGACAAAATGCTTTTTGGCCCTGGTGGGGTCCCTGGGGAAACCAGCTCAAGGCCTAGGGGGTCAGGGTATTCCTACCCTGCCCCTTCTCTATGTCTTTTTTCGAGACTCAGCTGAGACCAAGTTCCATGATGGTTGCCAACATTTCCTGGTTTGCAGGGGGTCGCGTCCATAGATATACAAACTTTTTTCTAAAACTACATCAAATACCAAAAAGGTTGCATTCTGGACAAACATCTAGCTTTCTGCAAAATTTGGTGTAATTCCATTCAGCGGTTCAGGCTGTAGTGTCTAAAATTCCTATAGGAATTAGAATGGGAAACACATATTTATTCATGCCTCTTTTTCTTGGCTCCATCTTGACAGATCACCCCGCAACTTTCTATGTACAAAAAGACACATGGGCACACTTTTTGGGAAAAATTCATGAAGATTCATCATTCAACGCCACACATATAGTCAAGTCAAAAATGCAATATTTCCTACAGAAAATAGGTCCTAACTATAACTACCTACTGGTGGATCAAGTAAGTAATTGTAGGCTATATATTAAAACCAAAGGTTACATAGACGTTATAGTTAGGCTCAGATTTGACTTGTACAAGGCCAGTGAAATTCAGCAGTTATAGATAACTGAGCTGACTATAACTACTGCCTCTGCAATGAACTGCTTATGACATCACATATTACATCACTCATGGTCGGCAACATCACTTGTGACATCTGAAATTACATCACTGATGACATCTTTCAGTGACTGAGTATTTTTTTAAAAACGTTCAGGAGTGTTAAATATATATACCAAGGTGTTTTGGTGAATCAGTGGGTGTATGAGTGCCTGTATGGATGATTCAGTGGGTGCGTAACTGAGTGATTACTTGACTCAGTGAATTTATGGGTGAGTGACTGGTTGTGTGAATGTCTGTATCAGTGTGTCAGTTGGTGTACATATGGCTGTATGGGTGTGTGAGTGGACATGTGAGTGGCATTATGGGTGAGTGATAGGTTGCCTGAGTACCTGTATGAGTGTCTGTGGGGGTGGATGAGGGGGGTGTGACTGCCTGTATCAATGAGTGAGTGGGTGCATCAGTGAATGTATGGGTTATTGAGTGCATGTGTGAAGGGCTGTATGGGTGATTGAGTATATATGGCTGTGTTGGTGAGTGAGTGGATGTGCCAGTGGCCTATAGATGAGCAACTGCATATGTAAAAGGCAGAATAGGTGAGTGTTGGAGTATATGATTGACTGTATGGGTGAGTTTGTGCTTGGCAACTTTTTAATACATAGTTGCCAGGTACTTCACTGGAACAGAAAACAATAGGAGAAGAAGAATGTATATGATTAACTTACCATTTAAAACATGTGCTAATTGGCTATTTTACACATTTGAAATTTTGCACATATAGAACTTGATAATTTGCACATGGGCATAAAGCATTATGGTACTTATTGAAATGTGAGAGGGGATTTGTATTCAATTGGAAATATTGTAGGATTAAGGGATGTATCTGTCATCCTGTATATTTCTTTTTTATATACAGGGCTCTTTGGATACTTTACGAGAATAAAAAGTAGATGAATGGTAAGCATTGATATACAAATGTAACTACCTGAAAATATACGATCTTGCACACTTTTTGCCAATTTGCAGACATGAATTTTGATGATTTGCAGGATGTTTGAGATTCAAACACATTAGAGTGACCATAAGTGTGTTATGTCCTTTTATAAAGTTGCACTGAGAGCCATAGGATCTATAATTTAGTTTATTCTTGAATTTTTACATTCCTGACAAACAGAATAGAAATGTTGCTCCATTATATGCAATAATTTGAAATTATGTCAGTAAATGATTTTAACCAAAATATGGAAGATGTAAAAAAAAAAATTTTGAAAACTATGGAGCATTGAAGAAACATAATATTAAGGCAATGGCTCATGGTCTGAGTCAAAAACCTACAGAGGAGATGGAGGGGGCAATTATACGGTACAGGCTATTCATCATATGCCGGAGGTACATCAGTTTGGGTTATGCCAGGCATGCCATTTAATATAAAACATTTGCTTATAGACACGGATGACCCGTACGTCATAGTAAAAGGCAGGGTGAATGGCAGGCCAATTGCAGTAGCATTAATATACACACCCAACACTGAACAATCCTCATTCCTGGATTCCCTATCGAGTAAATTATTGACCTGGCATGGCACCACAATGCTTCTTGGGTGAACTACACTTGTTTACACTTGTTTATTAGATATTGGATTGTTCCTTTCCTCCATTATCTGGGATGCCCACTGTTACGGCCATGAGAGTGCTGAAAAGTTGAACCATGCAATGGCATATGGTGGATGCATGGCGACACAGAAATCCCATGGATAGGGCCTACTCATATTACGCAGGGGCACATGACTTGCATGTCCGACTTGACCGAATGTTAGTAACAGATGACTTGCTACAAGTCATAGCTGGCCCTCAGTCCCTCGGTAGACCACACTCCGATCATAATCCAAACACGTTACAATTAGAGCGGGACACCAACATGACACCGATCCAGAGATGGAGCATGCAACCAGAACTGTTGGAGAATGGCCCCTTTAGGGATGCATTAGGGGAAGCAGTGGCATATTACTTTGACACTGCATCATTGACACTAATAGAATGGGACACCTTTAAGGCTGTCACACAGGGACATTGCTTGGGCACAGAGGCTGGCATGTGTAGGACTCTTAAGGCAGACCTCACTGAGCTGGAAAATAGATGAGCAAACCTAGGGAAGCGCACAGCTAGGGACCCAAGCTCCGTAAAGAGGCTGGGCGAGAGCAAGGCAGAACATGCCCACTCATTAGAGAGTCGTGATTATCGATTCAATTTAAGGCAGTCACAGTATGTGATCAAAACATAAAAAGCAAAGAAACAAGGGTATATGTAGAAAAAGTGTATTTTATATGTGTTATAAATGAAAAATAGGGTACAAATAATAAATCAACAATGTTACAAGAAGTACATGTTACAAAAGATAAAAACACTTCCTTGTAGCAATTGTATGCGCTTTTCTTCCTTGTTGCAATTAGTGCAGTAGATTTGACAAAGAAAAAGCGTAGGTCGACGTTTCGGTCTCTATAAATTGATTGCTGAGACCATCTTCAGGACAAAAGCGAAGATATACAGGAAGACCCCTAAAAATAGTATAGAATATCAATTATTGTTAATTCTATTTCTTGTCTAATCATAAACAGCTATACATTATATACATTTGTTCAAAATCATATCACCCGAGTCTGCCAGCTTTAAAAGGTTGAGTCACCTAATTTCAGCATTTCCAGAATTTGTTAAAAAGGTTATATGTCACCAAATTTCAACACTTCCAGAGTTTGTTGCATTCTCAAACATTGACCTAATATATACATTTAAATCTATGTAGGCAATCAGTCATCTGCAAGTTGATACCATGTTCAATATATAGATCAATATCTTTGTCACATACTATAATCTCTATTAATACTATTCACAATAGAGATGCAGTTCAAACAATCAAAGTTATGGAGCATGTTAATACCTCTTCTGTGTATCACAGTATGTCAATCATATGTCCAGTTGAGGTAAAAGGTGTCCAGTTGGTTCTATATTCGTGGGACCAAACAAACAGTGACCCATTATTCTAAGGATATTTACCAAATGCTTCTCCCAAAAACAATCAAAAGCAAGACATATATTGCTTACTAATTTGAAATACATCGATTTTAAACGATGATGCAAGATCTCTATAAGGGCTGTGTTCACAAAGATAGATAATGATATATAGTTTAATCACCTTAGGAGGAACGTGAAGCAGTGTTAGTTAATTTGTATTGGTGCCGGCTGTCTTCAAACGTTACCTTCTCGACGCGAGATTCTACGAAATAGAATTGTTTAAGGTGTCCGTGATTAATCGTCATACAAAATGCAAGTGTGGCATCATGAGAACAGTGTTTTTATCATAATATTGTTGTCACCTGGAGCACAAAAGCAGGCACCATGACATAAAAGAAAGAATGTTAGCTACAACCTGCCATTTATCTCCATATGGTGGCATGGGCATTTATAGGGCACAAAGGCACTACGTCAAACTTTGGATACAAAATTTTGAAATACACTTTTGCTTTTTATGTTTTGATCGCATACTGTGACTGCCTTAAATTGAATCAATAATCACGACTGTTTAATTGGTGTATAGACCGTCATTCATTTGGGTCTCAAATTGCATTTATAACTAAACGTCACAAATAGTGTAAATATAATCCCTTGAAGGTACCTCTACCCTTCTACATCCATTGCCCGTACCCTCAAGGGTAAATTGGGTTGCTTGCTGCTTGTTTATCACTTATTAGAGAGGCTCTGCTTCCTTAAGTATACCGCACACTCGGCATGTACACATAATACTGGAGAGAAAGCCGGCAGGCTCCTCACTCTGGCTCATCTGACAGGAATTCCCTGTCACATCCATTCGCACAACGCAAGGCACAATATTGTATTCACAACAGGATATCCACCAGGAATTCACAAGACACTATACCGCAATATATATGTCTACAGTCACCGTGACAACAGAAGCAAGCATCCAATACCTAGAAGGTATCACCCTCCCTTAGATAACCCCAGAATAGAAGTTAGAGCTTGATGCTCTGATAAACATGGAAGAAATTCTGGCAAGTATACGTACCCTAGCCACCGGGAAAAACCCCGGTCCAGATGGTTTGCCATCGGAATTCTACAAAGCTTACGCTGAGCTGTTGGCACCCCAACTCAAAAGGATTTATGACACAGCATCAACAGGCACCATGCTCTCGGTCATGCAAAGCGAGGCATTGTTGGTCTCTCTCCCCAAGCCAGGTAAAGATCCAAAGTTGTTAGGATCATATAGACCGTTGGTGTTACTCAATACAGACTATAAAATGTTATCATCTATCATCACTGTCAGAGTAGCACCACTGGTGAAAGTTTTAGTTCATCCTAACCAAAACATCTTCGTCCCCGCCCAGAACACATCATTGAACATACTCAGATTCTTCAGGTTCCATCAATATGCCGTTGACACATGGCCTAACTTGGCCTAACTTGGGTTGTATGGTCCTAGACTTGGAGAAGGCCTTTGAATCACTTGAGTTGCCCTACCTCTTTGAGGTACTGCACAGGTATGGGTTGGAGATGCCTTTCTCAAAATGATTAGACTTCTATATGCACAGCCCACGGTCAGGTACAGGTTGCACAACATCGAACAGCGTCCCAATCAATAGAGGTACCAGACAAGGCTGCTCCCTGTCACGCTACTTTTCTCACTAGCAATGAGGCCGCTGACAACTTGTTTACGTGATGAAGGTAGGGACTTGGTCATTTGGCTGGGGGACGGCCTACATGTGATTTCAGTTTACGCAGGCGATCTCCTGCTGTATCTTAGGGTTTTATGCAACATACTAAATGCCATAGCGGAAATACTAGAGAAATTTGAGGTGTCAGGTCACAAGGCCCAAGTCATGTTTATACCCTTTCAGGTACGGGACCCTAAATCCCAATTTACTAATAAATAACTCTCTCCTCAGCCATCTGCCTTTAGGTACCTAGGCATCTTAGTCTACTGAGACCCCGCCGAAATCCTGGAAAGGAACTTAACTAGAGCTATCTCTGCCATCGTATCACAAGTCAAGTTCTGGAAAAAACTGCCACTAAATTTGATGGGCCAAGTTGCCCTGACCAAAATGGTGATGCTGCCGAAATTACTGTATTATTTCTCTAATCTCCCCGTTTTTGTTCCCACTAAAACGTTCAGAGATCTGGAGCAGTTGATTCAAGGCTTCATCTGGAACACAGGCCACCAAAGAAGAGCACTAGGAAAATTATACGCCCCATCCAGCAGGTTAGCACTAGCGGTCCTCAATATGGAATTATATCATCTAGCTGCACAGCTGCAGTGGGTGACGAAATGGCTCGCTGGGCATAATTTAGCCAACACAGCTTCATCGCACCCACCGTGGTCTCAATTCTAGGTTTACCATCTGATAGCCCGCACCCCCAATCCATCGCCAACCTGCCTAGCCTTATCCTATCATTGCTACAAACGAAGCCTCTACCTCACTGGGAACACACTCCTGTATGCTCCAGCGATACCGCTCCTGGGGACACCGAGAAACAAAACAGACACTCAAATAATGTGCTTACACACTGGCATGCTGCTGAGATACACATGCTAGGTGACCCATACACCGACGGTACCTTGATCCCTTTTGACAGATCCTCAGATGAGAATGACCTGCCGGCAGGTCCATTCCTGTTATACAACTTGGTTACATGATCACTTGCAACGGCTTGGGAAGACAGGTTGAATGGCAGGCCAATTGCAATAGCATTAATATACACACCCAATACTGAACAATTCTCATTCCTGGATTCCCTAAACACTGAACCAGAGATGCATCTCCTGATCCAATACCTGCATGTAATGGGCTATGGGTCCCATATAGTGCATAGGCTGATGGAGGCACTGCTAACTCACACTACACAGCCCATGACAGCATTGCGTACACGGTGGGAGGAAGACAGGGGAAATCCATGGACGGATCGTGAATGGGACATGAACCTGGCCAGCACCACGCAAATACCAAGAAACGCCAAATGTAGACTGATCCCAACGTATCTGTCTCCAGACAAGTTGAAGAAGTACTTTCGGCTAACGGATTCAGCATGCACTCTTGCTGGCGCAAATTTCCTACATATGATGTGGTTTTGCACCTCCCTGCAAATATAGTGGCAGGAAGTCACAACGGCATTAGCAATTTGCACTGGCAGACCCCAATTACATACATGGGAGGAGTGTGTGTTCTGGGCTCTTTCCCCAGATCCAAGAAGCACAGGGTTACTTCTAGGTTGAAGGATCTAGGCCTTATTCGCCAAAAGACTAGCTACAAAACAATGGAAAAGCAGAAACTCCCCCGTCCTCAAAAAACTGGAAAAATTCATTCATGGTGTGGGCGCAAGCAGAAAGCATGGCCCTACATAGGGAAGAGGTAGCTGGCCTGCGTAAATACCCTATTGCCCAATATTGGGACATGATGCTAGTAGAATTGAAGCAGGGAGATCAGGAACTTGAAGGCAATAACTCACAAAATGGTGACGAATTGGGATTGGATGCAGGTACCTAAATGAATCACAACTTGAGTGCTGGCCATAATACCCTAATACACATACCGTATAAGAAAGGGCAGGGATAACGTAAACAAAGGCTTAAACGATGCCAAATTACACATTACAAAGTCTCTGAGGCTGTGGCACAAGATTGGCAATTAGCTACCTCAAAGACACAGCCAGATACGAAAGCAAGTGACGACCTCGATGTGACGGAATGTTGTTATTGTTTTATTGAATTTCTGTTAAATGTGCATTATACTGTGTTACTCAAAGTAGGTCATGGGGTTGAGCAAAAGTCAAACTAAAGAAAGTGGACACACTTGTTTACTGGGAAATAGAGAGCATCGGACACCAGAAACAAATGTTATCATATCTGTTGGACACTTAAATTGTGCTGTAACCTATGTGCAATATTTGAGCACTGAGGTGTTTCCTTAACCAGCTACAAATGACGGAGTTGTCTTGCTTCGACACAACCTATATGCTGACAAACGCAATGAAATACTTGCCAACTTGCATACTGTATTTCACTCCATATGTAAATTGTAACTGTTAGATGAAAATGCTAATTAAAGTAATTTAAACCTAAAAAAAGATTAAGGCAGTGGCTTATTTGCCTAATTGTTTTCATATAACGTGTTGAAATGGTGGTGGTTCCCTTTAAAAGGGGCGATCGATGCAAATATTCTCTATGACCCTGTGGAAGGATACGGCTCAAACGCATCAGTCTTTTTCTTATCCTGTGATCCAAATAAATAAAAAAGCATGTTATCTTACTGGAGCTGTGTCGCTTGTCTCTTTTATGTCCCGGTACCTGATGTAACATAGTGCAATTCCGATATAGATATATATGTATCCATGTATATACTTTATACTATATATAAATAATATATATATATATATATATATATATATATATATATATATATATATATATATATATATATATATATATTCTTCCCACCACCGCTGGTTAGGGGTAAACTGGCATGGGCGGTCCCGTTGCAGCCACCAGCTGGCTGTGTCAATTCACTCCAACACCATCGAAAGTTACAGATGAAAAACGGGACACCCAGGGCTGCAATCATCAAGAAGTTTATTTGGCAGATGAAGAAAATACAGCGACGCGTTTCGCCATTACGGCTTTGTCACGCTCGTCTAGTGGCATTCAACATCGTTATTTAAACACCACCCTAGTGCACATAGAAAATATCCGTGAAATGGCGGCGGCCATTTTGTAACATGCAAGCAACCAATATGTTGATGTCACTTTTAAATTAAATCAGCTATAATATATTGATTGGTCAAATGTACTTATACCAAATCCAATTAAATCATACAGGAACACATATTCTGTTTTATATAATCGTTGACCACCAAAATCCATATTGTACGTATATTGGTTTGCAGGGTGTCGTTTTAAAGCTGGTACTAAAATATAATATTATATTTGCGGTATACATGTCCAGATCCTAATATTCTTGAACATACTCCCATAGCAAATATTTCAAACCGGCATGTGACTCTGTAGGTCCGCCCATACAAACGTCATAGTTTGTTTACTTTTCATCACGAACAAATGTCATTTAATACGGCCAAAGAGCACATTATTATATTACCGATCTGCACACATTTTAAACTTTGATGCCCCAGTGGGCCCGCAAAATGAAAAATTCTTAGCTTAAACAACCTGCATAAAATGTTGACTCAGCAGTTTTATACTCCCAATCTAGAGTGGTTGCTTGCCATTATGCCAGACGAGAATATTACTATCATATTCTCCTGAATACTAGATCATGCCCCAGTGGGCACCATATTACAAAAATATCACATGTCCAGTCCATGTCATCAAGAAATCAAATTCAAGTTCAATAAAGATAAAGGTGGTTTAAAGTCTCACTGTCAAAACAGTATTCGATGTTCAACTTTGAATATATTGTTCCATAGGTTCAACGTGCATATTAATTGGATCAAATCCATGCAGGTCCGCCCCCACGTGAAGTGTCAATTCCTAAAAATAAAATACATGATATTAAAAACAAAGAAGCTGCGGAAAGTTGTCAGCACTTATTCATACAGGTGGATTGACAATTCCTCGGTCACATTCAATCCTTTAGGAATTAGACATTCAAAATCCACAATATATTTGGACTCAAGTTTTCTGAGTGATAATTCCTGGTTGCCCCCCCTTGGTCCCAGTTCAACACTGTCTATAACAACCAATTGCACCAATTGTTCATTTTGCATATGCATTTCAGAAAAGTGTCTGGCCACCGGGTAAAGTTTGTTATTGTTGTGAATGGCTCGTAGGTGCTCCAGTACTCTTTTCTTTGCCGTGTGTTTGGTACTGCCCACATACCATTTGTTACATGGACAGATCAAAATGTATATGCTGTAGGTGGTATTGCATGTTAAATGTTTACGAATAGTAAATATCCTTTTGCTATTTGGTACAATCAGTGTTTTGACATCTTTGCTGAACTTACAAGCCTTGCATTTTCTGCAGCATCTGAAACCCACATCCATATTCTTGGGAACAGTTTTAGAAATCACATTGTTGTGACTGAGTTCATCTCTGAGCGATTTACCTTTTCTAAAAGTGATTTGTGGGTTATCAGAGAGATATTTCTTCAAATGATCATCCGTTTGTAGGACATGCCAGTGTTTTTGGAGAATCTTACGCACATTATACGATTGTTCCGAATATGTGGTAATGAATCTGACTTTATCAGTCTCTTCTATATTGGCCTGTGGGATCAGTAACTCTTCTCTTTTCTTTATGGCTACTCTGTCTCTGGCAGCATTGATTATTTTTAAGCTGTAACCTCTGTTACGAAATCTTTCACACATGGTGTTCTCTTCTTCCTGATATGTGTCTTTGTCACTGCAGTTGCGTTTGGCACGCAATAGTTCCCCATAGGGTATACTGTTAATTAAACTGCGTGGATGACAGCTGGTTGCATTCAGGATGCTGTTACCTGCTGTCTTTTTGCGGTATAGTTTGGTATTCAGTAGATTGTTCTTCACTACCACCTGCACATCCAGAAATTCCACTTCTGTGGTACTGTAGTTACCAGTAAGTGTAAGGTTCAAAGAGTTCACATTCAGTTTATCGATGAAAGATTGAAGTGAGACAGTATCCCCACGCCAAATAAAAAAGATGTCGTCTATGTAGCACAGGGCCACTTGATCGAATTCTGCCATTTCCCTGACGACCCGCTCCTCCCACCAGCCCATGAAAAGATTTGCATAGCTGGGGGCGAAGCAGGTCCCTGTGACTGACGATACAAGACTTCATCAAAATAAAAGAAATTGTTGGCAAGACAGAACTCGATCATCTCCACCAACATTGATGAATGTTGAAAAAAGGATGCAGATCTGGTTCTGAAAAAGTGTCTTACAGCATCTAATCCATGTTGGTGTACTATGCTGGTATATAAGCTGCTAACATCAAGTGTAGCAAGCATATAATCTTCTTCCCAATAGATGTCATTTATAACTGTGAGGAAGTGGGTTGTATCCTTAATATATGATGGAAGAGACATCACATACGGCCTCAAAAAATAATCAATGTATTTCGAAGTACATTCCATCAGTGAGCCTATCGAGGACACAATAGGACGACCAGGGGGATTTTTAGGGTCTTTATGCAACTTTGGAAGTAGATAAAGTACTGGTGTTCTTGGGTGTGCACAATAGAGGTATTGATACTCCTCTTGTTCAATTAAACCTTTATCTTTCCAATCAAAGAGTTATTCCCTATATTTAGTGATGGAACTCAATAACTCCTCCTTGTTGCTCTTGCAATAACACTTCTCATCGCCTAATTGACGATAACCTTCCTCTAGATATTTCATTTTATCCAATATGACCACTTTGCCTCCCTTGTCACTTTCTCTAATAACAATGGTGTTGTCTTTCTTCAATTGTTCAAGGGACACAATTTGGTCAGGAGTTAAATTTTTCTTGGATTGTGCAATTTTTTGATATCTCATTTTAATTAGATCTTTTCCAACTCCTCTTTCAAAGACATCGATTGCATCACATTGTACATTTGGTAGGAAGATCGATTTTGGTTTGAAATGGGATCCCGGATTTATTCCCAAATCTGTCCCCAATACATCCAGATCTGTAATGTTGGTGGGATCAGAGCTTAATACATTAATAAACGAGGCATCATTCACGTCAAGATTGCAAATAGTTGTAGAGGTACTCACAGTTTTTTGCGTCTTTGGTTTGGTCGCATACCATTTCTTGATTTTCAATTTCCGTGAGAACAAGAATAAATCAATCCTAGTCTCAGCAAAGTTCATGTTGTTCGAGGGGCAGAAAGACAATCCTAAAGCCAGTGTTTTCTCTTCTTCTTTACTCACTGGCCTTTGTGAGAGGTTGACAACTGTCATATTCATTTTTGGTTCTTTGCGCTCCTCGTCATCATTCCCATGGAAGCTTTGTTGCCGTTTGCGCCACCTCTTTTTGGCTTGTTTGTTCCGCCGGTTCCGCCTCTGTGCCCGCGACCTCGACCTCTTGCTGGACTTCCGGTCTGGTACGTATCGTTTCGTGTCTTGCTGATCATCTGAAACTGGAGTAAAAAATTGGGGTTTTTTGAGGGACCCTCAATTGCTTCCTGGATGGTTTCCACCGTCGAGGCATCCAAAATGTTCCCATCTGAGATATCACTCTCTGTTGTATCTTGGTTGGTTCTGGTATGACATGCTGTTGTTATTGCTGCTCCTGTTTTCTTGTCAAACAGATGGTCATATTTTTTATGGAAGGTAAGTGTTCTACCCGCCTGGTAATCTCTATAGTCTCTTATGAACTTCCTCTGTTTTTTGGCGGTAATTTCTTCTTCCAGTTTTTCCATTCTAACGTTTAGTTTCTTAAGAAATTCCTCCAGCGCCTCCTTAGTCATAAGTTGACTGATTTCTCCTGTTAGCTTTTCTATCTCTGCCAGTATTTTTGCTCTGTCCTTAAAGGCATATTTAACCAGGATTCGCGTCATTATGCTGGAGCACGCTGCTGAATTATCCGACCATTCCTGGAGCATCTCCAAATCCGGGTCCTCATATGTGGGAACTGTAAATACACGAAGTCCCCTCGGGACTCTCTTGACATCAATGTAGCGTTGTAGCGACTCTGCTTCCCACCATTTGCCTAGTTCCTTTTTATATAATTTCTCCAATGTCACTAGTTTCACTTGTAGGCTTGTGTCTCTACTGCTAATGGTAGATACTGTGGTTTCACAGACAATGCTGTTGGGGTCTGTTGCAAACAGCTTATCCGCAGCTTTCTTTCGACGAGCATCTAATTCACCCGCCATGTTGTTAAAGTGAAATAAACTTCTATGCAGCTCTGTGCGCACAGTGTAATCCTTACACAGATATTTGTTAAACAAACAGTGCGCTCCCCGCCTCTGGATTATGCGCAATTAGTCTTTCAATCAATGAGGGTTACCGTCAGTATTCCGTGACCATCGTAATGGCGAAACGCGTCGCTGTATTTTCTTCATCTGCCAAATAAACTTCTTGATGATTGCAGCCCTGGGTGTCCCGTTTTTCATCGGTAACTTTCGATGGTGTTGGAGTGAATTGACACAGCCAGCTGGTGGCTGCAACGGGACCGCCCATGCCAGTTTACCCCTAACCAGCGGTGGTGGGAAGAATTTGTGCTAAAGGAGTAAGCTGACCCACTGGATTCAAAGACACGCCGTTCCGTTTTTTCGGGGAAGTGAACTAAAAAAGACCCCGGATAATGCTTTGATTTGACGATCTTCATGTCAAGATCTGGGACGGACGAATACTTGAACAATTGCGCAGATACGTGATTGAGGAGTGATTAGCCAGGAAAAGGGCCAACGGACCCCATCGGGAGCGGTGTGGAGCCGATGGTCACGGAATACTGACGGTAACCCTCATTGATTGAAAGACTAATTGCGCATAATCCAGAGGCGGGGAGCGCACTGTTTGTTTAACAAATATCTGTGTAAGGATTACACTGTGCGCACAGAGCTGCATAGAAGTTTATTTCACTTTAACAACATGGCGGGTGAATTAGATGCTCGTCGAAAGAAAGCTGCGGATAAGCTGTTTGCAACAGACCCCAACAGCATTGTCTGTGAAACCACAGTATCTACCATTAGCAGTAGAGACACAAGCCTACAAGCGAAACTAGTAACATTGGAGAAATTATATAAAAAGGAACTAGGCAAATGGTGGGAAGCAGAGTCGCTACAACGCTACATTGATGTCAAGAGAGTCCCGAGGGGACTTCGTGTATTTACAGTTCCCACATATGAGGACCCGGATTTGGAGATGCTCCAGGAATGGTCGGATAATTCAGCAGCGTGCTCCAGCATAATGATGCGAATCCTGGTTAAATATGCCTTTAAGGACAGAGCAAAAATACTGGCAGAGATAGAAAAGCTAACAGGAGAAATCAGTCAACTTATGACTAAGGAGGCGCTGGAGGAATTTCTTAAGAAACTAAACGTTAGAATGGAAAAACTGGAAGAAGAAATTACCGCCAAAAAACAGAGGAAGTTCATAAGAGACTATAGAGATTACCAGGCGGGTAGAACACTTACCTTCCATAAAAAATATGACCATCTGTTTGACAAGAAAACAGGAGCAGCAATAACAACAGCATGTCATACCAGAACCAACCAAGATACAACAGAGAGTGATATCTCAGATGGGAACATTTCGGATGCCTCGACGGTGGAAACCATCCAGGAAGCAATTGAGGGTCCCTCAAAAAACCCCAATTTTTTACTCCAGTTTCAGATGATCAGCAAGACACGAAACGATACGTACCAGACCGGAAGTCCAGCAAGAGGTCGAGGTCGCGGGCACAGAGGCGGAACCGGCGGAACAAACAAGCCAAAAAGAGGTGGCGCAAAACGGCAACAAAGCTTCCATGGGAATGATGACGAGGAGCGCAAAGAACCAAAAATGAATATGACAGTTGTCAACCTCTCACAAAGGCCAGTGAGTAAAGAAGAAGAGAAAACACTGGCTTTAGGATTGTCTTTCTGCCCCTCGAACAACATGAACTTTGCTGAGACTAGGATTGATTTATTCTTGTTCTCACGGAAATTGAAAATCAAGAAATGGTATGCGACCAAACCAAAGACGCAAAAAACTGTGAGTACCTCTACAACTATTTGCAATCTTGACGTGAATGATGCCTTGTTTATTAATGTATTAAGCTCTGATCCCACCAACATTACAGATCTGGATGTATTGGGGACAGATTTGGGAATAAATCCGGGATCCCATTTCAAACCAAAATCGATCTTCCTACCAAATGTACAATGTGATGCAATCGATGTCTTTGAAAGAGGAGTTGGAAAAGATCTAATTAAAATGAGATATCAAAAAATTGCACAATCCAAGAAAAATTTAACTCCTGACCAAATTGTGTCCCTTGAACAATTGAAGAAAGACAACACCATTGTTATTAGAGAAAGTGACAAGGGAGGCAACGTGGTCATATTGGATAAAATGAAATATCTAGAGGAAGGTTATCGTCAATTAGGCGATGAGAAGTGTTATTGCAAGAGCAACAAGGAGGAGTTATTGAGTTCCATCACTAAATATAGGGAATTACTCTTTGATTGGAAAGATAAAGGTTTAATTGAACAAGAGGAGTATCAATACCTCTATTGTGCACACCCAAGAACACCAGTACTTTATCTACTTCCAAAGTTGCATAAAGACCCTAAAAATCCCCCTGGTCGTCCTATTGTGTCCTCGATAGGCTCACTGATGGAATGTACTTCGAAATACATTGACTATTTTTTGAGGCCGTATGTGATGTCTCTTCCATCATATATTAAGGATACAACCCACTTCCTCACAGTTATAAATGACATCTATTGGGAAGAAGATTATATGCTTGCTACACTTGATGTTAGCAGCTTATATACCAGCATAGTACACCAACATGGATTAGATGCTGTAAGACACTTTTTCAGAACCAGATCTGCATCCTTTTTTCAACATTCATGAATGTTGGTGGAGATGATCGAGTTCTGTCTTGCCAACAATTTCTTTTATTTTGATGAAGTCTTGTATCGTCAGTCACAGGGCACGGCCATGGGGACCTGCTTCGCCCCCAGCTATGCGAATCTTTTCATGGGCTGGTGGGAGGAGCGGGTCGTCAGGGAAATGGCAGAATTCGATCAAGTGGCCCTGTGGCTGAGATACATAGACGACATCTTTTTTATTTGGCGTGGGGATACTGTCTCACTTCAATCTTTCATCGATAAACTGAATGTGAACTCTTTGAACCTTACACTTACTGGTAACTACAGTACCACAGAAGTGGAATTTCTGGATGTGCAGGTGGTAGTGAAGAACAATCTACTGAATACCAAACTATACCGCAAAAAGACAGCAGGTAACAGCATCCTGAATGCAACCAGCTGTCATCCACGCAGTTTAATTAACAGTATACCCTATGGGGAACTATTGCGTGCCAAACGCAACTGCAGTGACACAGACACATATCAGGAAGAAGAGAACACCATGTGTGAAAGATTTCGTAACAGAGGTTACAGCTTAAAAATAATCAATGCTGCCAGAGACAGAGTAGCCATAAAGAAAAGAGAAGAGTTACTGATCCCACAGGCCAATATAGAAGAGACTGATAAAGTCAGATTCATTACCACATATTCGGAACAATCGTATAATGTGCGTAAGATTCTCCAAAAACACTGGCATGTCCTACAAACGGATGATCATTTGAAGAAATATCTCTCTGATAACCCACAAATCACTTTTAGAAAAGGTAAATCGCTCAGAGATGAACTCAGTCACAACAATGTGATTTCTAAAACTGTTCCCAAGAATATGGATGTGGGTTTCAGATGCTGCAGAAAATGCAAGGCTTGTAAGTTCAGCAAAGATGTCAAAACACTGATTGTACCAAATAGCAAAAGGATATTTACTATTCGTAAACATTTAACATGCAATACCACCTACAGCATATACATTTTGATCTGTCCATGTAACAAATGGTATGTGGGCAGTACCAAACACACGGCAAAGAAAAGAGTACTGGAGCACCTACGAGCCATTCACAACAATAACAAACTTTACCCGGTGGCCAGACACTTTTCTGAAATGCATATGCAAAATGAACAATTGGTGCAATTGGTTGTTATAGACAGTGTTGAACTGGGACCAAGGGGGGGCAACCAGGAATTATCACTCAGAAAACTTGAGTCCAAATATATTGTGGATTTTGAATGTCTAATTCCTAAAGGATTGAATGTGACCGAGGAATTGGCAATCCACCTGTATGAATAAGTGCTGACAACTTTCCGCAGCTTCTTTGTTTTTAATATCATGTATTTTATTTTTAGGAATTGACACTTCACGTGGGGGCGGACCTGCATGGATTTGATCCAATTAATATGCACGTTGAACCTATGGAACAATATATTCAAAGTTGAACATCGAATACTGTTTTGACAGTGAGACTTTAAACCACCTTTATCTTTATTGAACTTGAATTTGATTTCTTGATGACATGGACTGGACATGTGATATTTTTGTAATATGGTGCCCACTGGGGCGTGATCTAGTATTCAGGAGAATATGATAGTAATATTCTCGTCTGGCATAATGGCAAGCAACCACTCTAGATTGGGAGTATAAAACTGCTGTGTCAACATTTTATGCAGGTTGTTTAAGCTAAGAATTTTTCATTTTGCGGGCCCACTGGGGCATCAAAGTTTAAAATGTGTGCAGATCGGTAATATAATAATGTGCTCTTTGGCCGTATTAAATGACATTTGTTTGTGATGAAAAGTAAACAAACTATGACGTTTGTATGGGCGGACCTACAGAGTCACATGCCGGTTTGAAATATTTGCTATGGGAGTATGTTCAAGAATATTAGGATCTGGACATGTATACCGCAAATATAATATTATATTTTAGTACCAGCTTTAAAACGACACCCTGCAAACCAATATACGTACAATATGGATTTTGGTGGTCAACGATTATATAAAACAGAATATGTGTTCCTGTATGATTTAATTGGATTTGGTATAAGTACATTTGACCAATCAATATATTATAGCTGATTTAATTTAAAAGTGACATCAACATATTGGTTGCTTGCATGTTACAAAATGGCCGCCGCCATTTCACGGATATTTTCTATGTGCACTAGGGTGGTGTTTAAATAACGATGTTGAATGCCACTAGACGAGCGTGACAAAGCCGTAATGGCGAAACGCGTCGCTGTATTTTCTTCATCTGCCAAATAAACTTCTTGATGATTGCAGCCCTGGGTGTCCCGTTTTTCATCGGTAACTTTCGATGGTGTTGGAGTGAATATATATATATATATATATATATATATATATATATATATATATATATATATATATATATATTACCTACTGGCGGTCGCCAGTAGGTAGTTATAGTTAGGATTGTTTTCCATAGGAAATCCGCAACATTCTATTGGGAATAACTTTGGCACCGAATGAGGGATCTGCCTGTAATTTTCCTTAACGTTGCCTCGCTGTGCTCCGCTCCTTCCCTGAAAGTTTCGGGGGGATCCGTCAAGCGGGGGCCGAGATAAAAGGGGGGTCCCAAAACGTGTTTTCCCCATGTTAATTTCCATACGGCGGTTGGACTCACTTTTAGCCCGAACGGCTGAATGGATTTCCACCAAACTTGGCAAAATTGTAGGGACTGGTACCCCGATGTGCCTTTGCTATGTCTCAAGATATATGCTCCAGTGGTTTTTACGAAAATTAACTTTGAAAAAATATATATTGGGCTACATTGGGCTATATATATGTTAGAGCCCAAATGTAGCCCAATGTAGCCCAATGTAGCCCAAAGATGGCCACCAGAGACAAAAAAAACAAATGTAGCCCAAATATCAGCCAGATGTAGCCCAACTATAGCCCAATGACAGAATGTCCCAGAGTGTTCTAAAGAACAACTAGAGCGCTAACAGTCTTACTTATGACAAAAGTATGGCACACCTGAAGTCAAGTTGATTGGAATAAAGTGTTAACACTTAAAACATTTAATTTGCAAAGGAACAAAATGAGGGGGTTCATTTTGCCATAGAAATTATGATTAGTGCTGAAGAAAGAAAAATTAGGGCACATTTTGAGTGACTTCTCAAATCCTCTTATATTTCATTAAAAAATTCTGATATGCAGTCTCCCAAGATGGCCACCAGAGACAAAAGAGCCCAAATGTAGCCCAAATATCAGCAAGATGTAGCCCAACTATAGCCCAATGACAGAATGTCCCAGAGTGTTCTAAAGAACAACTAGAACGCTAACAGTCTTACTTATGACAAAAGTGTGGCACACCTGAAGTCATCTTGATTGGATTAAAGCGGTAACACATAATACATTTAATTTGAAAAGGAACAAAATGAGGGGTTTCATTTTGCCATAGAAATTTTATATATATATATATATATATATATATATATATATATATATATATATATATTTATATATATATATATATATATATATATATATATATATATATATATATGTATATTAACACACAAGTTTGCCTGCTGTAGAAGAGGACAAGCACCACAGGTAAGTATTAGCCAAGCATCGTTTATTCACCACAGAAGCAGCAAGACAGCCTTTCAATCCGCTGTATAGACAGAGTCCTTCCCAACGCGTTTCATTTATTACTTCCTCAGGGGAGTTGGACTGAAAGAAAATGTCAGGCAAGATTTGGCGGCATTTTTAAACATCCCGAACCCGCCCCCATGGGCGTGGCCTTCACCGAGGCCTTATGGTTGCAGTAGTCCCGACCATTCATCCCAAGTGGGTAGCCTGTACGTATTCTTGAAATAAAGTTCGTATTCACCAAGTGGGTAGAGGCATAGAAAGGCTGCACAATGCTCCCTCTTTACTTATTTACGTGAAGAAAACCGGCACCTGTGCCATAGGTGAATCCGCCGTAAGCGCTTTCACTGGAAATGCTGGAGCAGCATTGGGTCCTCTTCCGCGACTCAGGCTGGTCGCTACAAACTAACACACAAGTTTGCCTGCTGTAGAAGAGGACAAGCACCACAGGTAAGTATTAGCCAAGCATCGTTTATTGACCACAGAAGCAGCAAGACAGCCTTTCAATCCGCTGTATAGACAGAGTCCTTCCCAACGCGTTTCATTTATTACTTCCTCAGGGGAGTTGGACTGAAAGAAAACGTCAGGCAAGATTTGGCGGCATTTTTAAACATCCCGAACCCGCCCCCATGGGCGTGGCCTTCACCGAGGCCTTATGGTTGCAGTAGTCCCGACCATTCATCCCAAGTGGGTAACCTGTACGTATTCTTGAAATAAAGTTCGTATTCACCAAGTGGGTAGAGGCATAGAAAGGCTGCACAATGCCCCCTCTTTACTTATTTACGTGAAGAAAACCGGCACCTGTGCCATAGGTGAATCCGCCGTAAGCACTTTCACTGGAAATGCTGGAGCAGCATTGGGTCCTCTTCCGCGACTCAGGCTGGCCGCTACAAACTAACACACAAGTTTGCCTGCTGTAGAAGAGGACAAGCACCACAGGTAAGTATTAGCCAAGCATCGTTTATTCACAACAGAAGCAGCAAGACAGCCTTTCAATCCGCTGTATAGACAGAGTCCTTCCCAAAGCGTTTCATTTATTACTTCCTCAGGGGAGTTGGACTGAAAGAAAACGTCAGGCAAGATTTGGCGGCATTTTTAAACATCCCGAACCCGCCCCCATGGGCAAGGCCTTCACAGAGGCCTTATGGTTGCAGTAGTCCCGACCATTAATCCCAAGTGGGTAGCCTGTACGTATTCTTGAAATAAAGGTCGTATTCACCCAGTGGGTAGAGGCATAGAAAGGCTGCACAATGCGCCCTCTTTACTTATTTACGTGAAGAAAACCGGCACCTGTGCCATAGGTGAATCCGCCGTAAGCGCTTTCACTGGAAATGCTGGAGCAGCATCGGGTCCTCTTCCACAACTCAGGCTGGCCGCTACAACCTAACACACAAGTTTGCCTGCTGTAGAAGAGGACAAGCACCACAGGTAAGTATTAGCCAAGCATCGTTTACTTACCACAGAAGCAGCAAGACAGCCTTTCAATCCACTGTATAGACAGAGTCCTTCCCAACACGTTTCATTTATTACTTCCTCAGGGGAGTTGGACTGAAAGAAAACGTCAGGCAAGATTTGGCGGCATTTTTAAACATCCCGAACCAGCCCCCATGGGCGTGGCCTTCACCGAAGCCTTATGGTTGCAGTAGTCCCGACCATTCATCCCAAGTGGGTAGCCTGTACGTATTCTTGAAATAAAGTTCGTATTCACCAAGTGGGTAGAGGCATAGAAAGGCTGCACAATGCCCCCTCTTTACTTATTTACGTGAAGAAAACCGGCACCTGTGCCATAGGTGAATCCGCCGTAAGCGCTTTCACTGGAAATGCTGGAGCAGCATCGGGTCCTCTTCCGCGACTCAGGCTGGCCGCTACAAACTAACACACAAGTTTGCCTGCTGTAGAAGAGGACAAGCACCACAGGTAAGTATTAGCCAAGCATTGTTTATTCACCACAGAAGCAGCAAGACAGCCTTTCAATCCGCTGTATAGACAGAGTCCTTCCCAACGCGTTTCATTTATTACTTCCTCAGGGGAGTTGGACTGAAAGAAAACGTCAGGCAAGATTTGGCGGCATTTTTAAACATCCCGAACCCGCCCCCATGGGCATGGCCTTCACAGAGGCCTTATGGTTGCAGTAGTCCCGACCATTCATCCCAAGTGGGTAGCCTGTACGTATTCTTGAAATAAAGTTCGTATTCACCAAGTGGGTAGAGGCATAGAAAGGCTGCACAATGCCCCCTCTTTACTTATTTACGTGAAGAAAACCGGCACCTGTGCCATAGGTGAATCCGCCGTAAGCGCTTTCACTGGAAATGCTGGAGCAGCATCGGGTCCTCTTCCGCGACTCAGGCTGGCCGCTACAAACTAACACACAAGTTTGCCTGATCTGTTGTCATTTCAATCCAGGTAAAGGTGTTCCGGTGGAACAAGGTGGATTCCATCCTCCTGACCACCCTTTTGAAGTCCTCGCTGCTGCTCGTAAATGCTTGTTAAACCAGAGGTTCTGGATGCTGTCTAACATGGCTTTCTCTCCTAAATGTGCTGGACTATGTGCGGTGTTAATAATGACTTGAACCATAGAGTCGGGGAGAAACCATGTGGCTTTTCCCTTCGTCAACCATCCCTGATCTGTCTGGACCCCTCCTTGTTCAGACCATTTCTTGATTTCGTCGGGAGTAGCATGTGACTGTATGTCTAGTACGTCTTGTGTAGGGTCCTTAACTGTCATACAAGTCGTCTGGACTGGAACATCTGTCTTTGTCGTGTTAACTGGAATGTCTGGAGTCTGAGCTGTAAGCTTGGCTGTTCGATCTGCTAGATCGTTACCTTGGGAAATGGTGTCAGTGGCTCTCGTATGTGCTTTGCACTTCATAATGGCAATGGCTGTCGGTAAATGTATTGCTTCTAACAGAGCTTGAATGAGGGGGCCATGCTGAATCTTGGCTCCATGAGAGGTCATGAAACCTCTTTCTTGCCAGAGGACTCCAAAGTCGTGAACGACTCCGAATGCATAACGTGAATCTGTATATATGTTTACTTTCAGGTTCTTAGCTCGTATGCAGGCTTGGGTCAGAGCAATGAGCTCTGCTGCTTGAGCAGACAAGGTGTCAATACGATGTGTTTCTATAACTTCAGTTTCAGTAGTCACTGCATACGCGGCTACTAACTCTCCTGTACTTGTTCTCATACATGAACCATCCACGTAAAGTGTCAGGTCTGGATTAGGTAATGCAGTATCTGTCAAGTCTTGTCTTGGCTTTGTCATAATGTTAAGAACTTCCACACAATCATGTGTGGCAGGATTTGATGTAATCGAGGGTAACAGTGTAGCAGGATTTAAAATGTTGCAGCGTCTGATTTCTATGTGTGGCTGAAACAGTGTCAGTTCATATCCTGTTAAACGTGCAATTGTCAAGTGCTGAGTCTGTGTTCGGTTTAAAAGAACTTCCACGGAGTGTGGAACCTGTCCTGTCAGGGAGTGTCCTAACACTATGGAATCACTTTGTCTGATAGCTAGAGCTGTGGCTGCAACTGACTTGAGGCACGCAGGCAGAGCCTGGGCTACTGGATCTAATGTGCTTGAAAAATAAGCACAAGGCTTGTGTTGTCCTGCTTGATCTTGTGTAAGAACAGATAATGCTGTACCATCACGTTCAGTAACAAAGAGTGTAAAAGGCTTACTGTAGTTCGGTGTCGCTAAAACAGGTGCTTTACATAAAGCTTTCTTTAACTCATTGAAAACAAGTGTATGTTCCTGGGTCCAAGGGAGGACAATCGATGTGGCTGCCTCCTGTGTTGTTAACTGTATCAGTGGTTTAGCTAGATATGCGTACTGAGGAATCCATTGTCTGCAGTAAGAAGTGAGGCCGATAAAAGCTCGTACCTCCTTCTGTGTCTTGGGCTGTGGAAGATGTGCTATTAACTGGATACGGTCAGGTGTCAACTGTCTACCCCTCTTGGACAGTAAGTGTCCAAGCTATACCACTTGCTGGACACAGAATTGCAGTTTCGAAGGGGACACTTTGTGCCCCATGTCTGCCAGGAAATACAAGACTGTCAGTGACGCACGTTCGCAGTCACCTTCTGTACGGGCTGTGATTAATAGATCATCGACATACTGGAGCAGGGCAGTGTCAGTTGGCATGTGAATACTGTCTAGTTGTCTTTTAAGTGCTTGACTGTAAATACTAGGACTCTCTGTGAAACCTTGAGGAGCACGTGTGAATTTATAGCTTCTTCCATTTAAACAGAATCCAAAAAGAAACTGGCTGTCTGGATGAATAGGGACACTAAAGAATGCGTTCTTGAGATCAATAACAGTAAAGAACGTAGCTTCAGAATCAATAGCAGTTAATAGGGATGAAATATCTGGAACCACTGGGTACTGGGGTATGATACATTGGTTAAGTTCTCGAAGGTCAATCACTAATCGATAAACTGGAGGTGCATTTGGATCAGTACGTTTAAGAATCGGAATGATAGGAGAATTACATACATTGGAGTCAGTTTCTACAACTACTCCTTGAGCAATGAGCTCGTCAATAATTTTCGATAAGGCTGCTACAGCCTCAGGTGGCAATTTGTACTGTCGGATTCGTGGTAATACAACACCTTGTTTCAGAGTAACACGATATGGTGTAATATGCATACAACCTACATCAGTTGGACCTTGCGCCCATAAATGCTGTGGTACATTTAGTAATCTTGAATCAAAATCTCGTAACACATAATGACCTTTAAAATCACGTAAAAACAATCTCACTCCTTCCGGAGAACAGCAGATTACTGCTCCTAATTCTTTCAATGTTTTAATACCAAGTAAATTTTCTGGACATGATTTCGTAAGTAACAAGTCTGTAGTTCGGGACAATGGACCAACTTCTAGGGAAACTGGTTTCGATATTTCATTAACAATCGGCTTTCCTGAAAATCCTAGGGAAACATTTCTTGAGCCTGAGAGTGGAGCCCCTGGAACCTCGTCATGACTGATAGTAGTCCTACTTGCCCCTGTATCAATCAGAAACTTTCTGTCTCTCCCTAATACTTGACTGTGTACATAGGGACCCTCTTGATCTACAGGAACCTCGATGAGAGGCAAGCCAACCTCCCTCTCTAGGCTGTTTCATGAATACTGCTGATATTCTGGATAATCTGACTGTGCGTACTGGTACATCTGTTGTGTAACGTGTTGTGTGGCAGCTATAGGCTGCGGTACTGTAACTGTCTGTTGTGCGTTCTGCGGCGGTTGCGGATTCTGCGGAACGTGTTCTTGTCTAGGAGGACGCGGTCTCTCTTTCGTCTTACCCGTAGCTATGTTGTGTTTCAGAACTGCACATTCATTTATATAGTGACCTGGCTGTTTACAGTAATTGCATGTCCCTTTAACGGGAGCTGCAGAATGAGTAGTCTGATTCGTACCCCTCTTCTGACTATCTGCTGGAACAGACTGTGCAACTAATACTTTCATTTTCGTGTCTTTCATACGTCTCCTTTCATGTTCTTGCTCTTCCCTGATTCTGTTCTGGTGATACTGTAACATCTGGAGCATTTGGGACGGAGTATTAGCTTGCCATGTACTCTCGACTTTTAATACTCGATTTTTAACTTGCGGTAAAGAATTCTCAACTAGTTTAGTAACAAAAAGATGTGGATACGACTCACTACTTGTTTTCAAGCCGCTATTAATAATGAAACATTTCTCAAATCTGGAATAAAAATCACTAGTGTCTTCGTCTTGTTTCTGTTTACAGGCTGAGATGGCATCCCAATCTTCCTTTTTCGTGGCTAGTAATCTTGGCAAGACTTGTATTAACAGTTCGGGCAATTCTTTGGCTTTTTCCCCAAGACCAGTACCTGGGACTCGTGTATTATCTTCGTTCTCTAATGCGGTCCAGTCAATCTTTTTCTCTCCCACCTCCCATTCTTTTTCTTTAAGTTTTTCATATATGCCCGCAGGCAACAGGACCTTTAACATTTTGATGATATCAGGATACGTGTATTCTCCCATACGGAGCATGTCTTTTAACTCTCGGTGGAACCCTGCTGGATCTTTATCGTGACAGGGCACTAACTTTTTCATTTCTAGTAGTTCTATTTTCGTTATAGGGGTGTAAACAAATACTCGTTCGAGCTCACCCCCCGTTCCCTTAACAGGATGCACTTCTCGTAACGGATTCTGTCTATCTATGTAAAATGGGGGTGAAACAGGAACAAAATGCGGAGTCAGGAACGTTCTGTATCTGTGGCGCTGTTCTAAAATGACACTAATTAAATCGGTACCTAGACCTTTCCATCTGTTTAGGAGTAACTCGTTCAGTACATTATATTAAGGACCTGGATCAGAATGCTGACTCTCATACAGTGTAATGAGGTGCTGGATCATGTACATACCCACCAGTCGCTGCTCGGCTGGGGGCAGCTTCAGAAACATTTGGGCCACTACTTCGTCTGAATACGTGGTAGAATCACTAGTCCATCGGACTGCTGATCGGGCTAGTTCTTGTTCATGCATGGTACTAAGCTCACTGTAACCTATTCGTAATTTCAGAACTTTATCGGTAGCCTGGAATAATTGTTCAAGAGAACACTGTTCTGGCACGGGAGGAGGGAAAACTTTCTTATAGTCTAGGCGTGTGTGTCTATCAGAAGGTCGGGTCCTACCTACATACGCTATTCTGGTGGGATTCTCGTTGTCTGTCTCTTCGTCTGAAGAGTCATTCTCTTTCTCTGCTGTTACTCTTGCTTTCTCCCTCTCGTGTATGCCTATAATTTCTTTACGGATCTTTCTGTACATGGTTTCTATACTATTCTGTGTCTTGTGTTTTCCGTCTGCTATATTGTCACTCCATCTTATCAGGACTTTCATTTCTTCTGGATTCTTATCAGGACGATCCTGTTCTCTTATTAAACAATTTATTAGAAATTGCAAAATCATGCCTTGAGTCTCGACTTTCCTGTGTGCCATGGCTTCGTGAATACTTTCTGGTTTCTCCCCTGTTCGGATAAAATGATATATTCTGTCTAAATGTTCTTTCATATCTGATATGGTGATCAAGAAGTTTGCAACTCGTCGTAAACGTACGGAATATAATATCATGTGATCTTCGCCTGGCACTGGGTCATATCTACAATCAGTAAGGTACTTTTTGAGGGCTTCGTACGTAGCCACTTTTGGCGCACGCTGTAATGCTGCATCTCTCAGCGTCAGGCGCTTTGTTTGAGGCGGGGTGATAGGAGTACCTCCCCCTGCTCCTCCTGAACTGGAATCGTCAACTAATACTGAATGTGCGGCTGCTGGTAACGGGACTGGTAAAGTAGGAGTACGTAATGTGGGTTGGTCCTGGGGTACTGGCACATGGACAGGATTCCCGGGACCCACGACTGGAGGCACAGTAATTACGTTATTAACAGGAGGTTGAACTTGAACAGGCGGAGTAGGATTCGTATTTGCATATTCTGGGACAGTGTCATCTAAATAGGAAGAAAGGAAAATTTCAACTGCAGTCGGTTTAGGACGCAGCTTAGTCGGGACCAATGGTGGCGGTAAATTACAGAGTGTTTCCGGGGTCGCTTTTGGCAAACCCTCGGCGAGAAGGGGATACATACCTTTAATAAGGGCATTTCTCTGTCTGTCTGACTGTTCTGCTCTAACTCGTTCACCTTCTTCTAGTAATTCCCTTTCTTGGGCTTTTTCGGAAGATTCCCTACTTAATTCGGCTTTTCTGAATTCTTTTTCAGTTCTTTTATGCGATTCTTTACGCCATAATTCTATGGCATCTTTCTGGGATTGTCTGGCTTTCTTTTTCCATAATGCTTCTTCTACTCTCATGATGCACTCGGCATCCCATGTTCCTGAAACAGGCCATCTATATTTCTCTTCGAGATGTTTTGTGTAATCAACCCATAAATCTAGATACAGTATGGCATCTAAGCCATGCTTATGGTACATGAAATGTCCAGGACTGTCCCTGGGAGGGACAGGAACTGATTCTTCGAGTAACCCTTTTCTGGTTTTTATCTGACGTAACTTCGAAAACAGCGGCATATTTGAACCGTACTTGAACTTGAACACAATACACAATGATCACAATAATGAATAGCAAACAAATCACTCATACCACGACATCAAGAACACATTAATAACAGTTCGAACAGAATACTACCTGATACATTGAAAACATAATACTTGAACTTCTCGAGAACAGACTTACTAGAATTACTGGATGCACTGCTAAAACAGTACAGAACATACCGGTCTCCTAAAGAGACACGTCATACCGTATCCACCTAGGTGGACACGTCGGACCGGATCTGTGTACCCAAACCCGTCGGACCGGGCACAAATTAATGAACACCCGTCTAGATACCCCCAGCAACGGTACTCACCGGGAAGCAAACTGAAGGCCTCGGACTGGAAAGGACTGCTACGACGTCTGGTTACTGCTACGTACTACGCATGCGCCTCGAGCTTCGGGCTTCGGAAACAGGTGGGCCTCCGGATACCTCGGACCTTGCTCTCTCGGCTTGGGCTCTGGTCGGGACGAACCGCATTCCTCACCGCCTCGTCTGGATGCCGGACCGCAGTCTCCGTCTCCTCCGTGGGCCTGAGGGAGACTGAAGCAGAAATATCTGCACGTGCACGTAGGGTTCCGTCACGGCTGTAGAAGGGTCAGGGGGGCCTGCGTTACATCGCCGGCGCGTGGGGAAGGGGCTCGTCCCTATTCGGGCGCCATTTTATGTGGTAAATAAATAAATAATTACCGGTACTATTTTTCTATGCATTAACTGAAACAGATAGCTCAATAAATAAGAGGCAGGATCAGTGATATCTGAGTCAGAATGGGCTTTAATCAGATGGCTCGAGCCAATGGACCATCGGGTTCCATCACCTGCAAAGGTTCAGGAAGGGACAGACACAGGACAAAGGGAAGTAAAGCCTAATGTCATATTAACATCATACAGTATATATAGTAAAACAATACAATTGCATTGAATACAGTAGGCGTAACAAGTGACAAACGAAAGATAAGAACACATGGGCGTAACAAGAAGGCGTGCACAGGGCGTGCACGGAGACATGTGATGTAAACGTCACAGAAGTGTCATAAGTGGGTGGATACATGGAGGGGGCTACCTGGGCAGCTGGAACCTTTAACCTACTGGTGCGCGCAAACGGGCCATGACGTGTAACTGGGGAGAGCTGGGGGCTCTGACTTCTGGCACTAGAAGAGGAGACTAAAGTCTGGGATGTCAGGACGACATGTACCTATAGCATATCTGATATCTCGTGTTTGGAGAACATGTTGATAGAATCTAAAAGTCATCAGGGCAAAGGCTACTTGTCACTAAGGCTGGTGCATGCATATATTTCTTTATGTATTGCGTGTGCTATGAATCTTCTATGGATATTAATTCAGTAATTCTCTTGCATGGAGACAGAAAGACTAGACTATAACGGAAGATGTTTATGCGGTTCGTTAGCTTAGGAATGTGAAGCCGGGGAGCTGAACTGATAACTAGAGGCATAACATATTCTTGGCAGACAGGCAGGCAGGCCAGGCCGGGCACCGCGCTGCTTGGCAGAAAGTAAGTGAAGGGTCAGGGATGCGGGAGGGGCTGCATCGCTCCTCTGAGTGGTTTCTGGAGACTTGAGACTCGAATCTGGTGTCCAGGCCCTGTGAGGCCTAGAAACGGGGACAACTCGATGAATTAACGTGCACAATGTAAAACGTTGGCAACATAGGCCTAATACTCGTTGCTTTCACGAGGACTGGATAACTGGCATATTAACGTTGGACACAACTATAATTGCGTCTTTATTCGGGCAAGGGGGTAAATATGCATATCGATCATGCACATATAACATATAATAAGGAACACGTAGGGACACATGACAGGGCAAAATTCAATTTTCCTCAATGGCACAGGTGCCGGTTTTCTTCACGTAAAAAGTAAAGAGGGGGCATTGTGCAGCCTTTCTATGCCTCTACCCACTTGGTGAATACGAACTTTATTTCAAGAATACGTACAGGCTACCCACTTGGGATGAATGGTCGGGACTACTGCAACCATAAGGCCTTAGTGAAGGCCACGCCCATGGGGGCGGGTTCGGGATGTTTAAAAATGCCGCCAAATCTTGCCTGACGTTTTCCTTCAGTCCAACTCCCCATAGGAAGTAATAAATGAAACACGTTGGGAAGGACTCTGTCTATACAGCGGATTGAAAGGCTGTCTTGCTGCTTCTGTGGTGAATAAACGATGCTTGGCTAATACTTACCTGTGGTGCTTGCCCTCTTCTACAGCAGGCAAACTTGTGTGTTAGTTTGTAGCGGCCAGCCTGAGTCGCAGAAGAGGACCCGATGCTGTTCCAGCATTTCCAGTGAAAGCGCTTACGGCGGATTCACCTATGGCACAGGTGCCGGTTTTCTTCACGTAAAAAGTAAAGAGGGGGCATTGTGCAGCCTTTCTATGCCTCTACCCACTTGGTGAATACGAACTTTATTTCAAGAATACGTACAGGCTACCCACTTGGGATGAATGGTCGGGACTACTGCAACCATAAGGCCTCGGTGAAGGCCACGCCCATGGGGGCGGGTTCGGGATGTTTAAAAATGCCGGCAAATCTTGCCTGACGTTTTCTTTCAGTCCAACTCCCCTGAGGAAGTAATAAATGAAACGCGTTGGGAAGGACTCTGTCTATACAGCGGATTGAAAGGCTGTCTTGCTGCTTCTGTGGTGAATAAACAATGCTTGGCTAATACTTACCTGTGGTGTTTGTCCTCTTCTACAGCAGGCAAACTTGTGTGTTAGTTTGTAGCGGCCAGCCTGAGTCGCGGAAGAGGACCCGATGCTGTTCCAGCATTTCCAGTGAAAGCGCTTACGGCGGATTCACCTATGGCACAGGTGCCGGTTTTCTTCACGTAAAAAGTAAAGAGGGGGCATTGTGCAGCCTTTCTATGCCTCTACCCACTTGGTGAATACGAACTTTATTTCAAGAATACGTACAGGCTACCCACTTGGGATGAATGGTCGGGACTACTGCAACCATAAGGCCTCGGTGAAGGCCACGCCCATGGGGGCGGGTTCGGGATGTTTAAAAATGCCGCCAAATCTTGCCTGACGTTTTCTTTCAGTCCAACTCCCCTGAGGAAGTAATAAATGAAACGCGTTGGGAAGGACTCTGTCTATACAGCGGATTGAAAGGCTGTCTTGCTGCTTCTGTGGTGAATAAACGATGCTTGGCTAATACTTACCTGTGGTGCTTGTCCTCTTCTACAGCAGGCAAACTTGTGTGTTAGTTTGTAGCGGCCAGCCTGAGTCGCGGAAGAGGACCCGATGCTGTTCCAGCATTTCCAGTGAAAGCGCTTACGGCGGATTCACGTATGGCACAGGTGCCGGTTTTCTTCACGTAAAAAGTAAAGAGGGGGCATTGTGCAGCCTTTCTATGCCTCTACGCACTTGGTGAATACGAACTTTATTTCAAGAATACGTACAGGCTACCCACTTGGGATGAATGGTCGGGACTACTGCAACCATAAGGCCTCGGTGAAGGCCACGCCCATGGGGGCGGGTTCGGGATGCTTAAAAATGCCGCCAAATCTTGCCTGACGTTTTCTTTCAGTCCAACTCCCCTGAGGAAGTAATAAATGAAAGGCGTTGGGAAGGACTCTGTCTATACAGCGGATTGAAAGGCTGTCTTGCTGCTTCTGTGGTGAATAAACGATGCTTGGCTAATACTTACCTGTGGTGCTTGTCCTCTTCTACAGCAGGCAAACTTGTGTGTTAGTTTGTAGCGGCCAGCCTGAGTCGCGGAAGAGGACCCGATGCTGTTCCAGCATTTCCAGTAAACGCGCTTACGGCGGATTCACATATGGCACAGGTGCCTGTTTTCTTCACGGAAAAAGTAAAGAGGGGGCATTGTGCAGCCTTTCTATGCCTCTACCCACTTGGTGAATATGAACTTTATTTCAAGAATACGTACAGGCTACCCACTTGGGATGAATGGTCGGGACTACTGCAACCATAAGGCCCCGGTGAAGGCCACGCCCATGGGGGCAGGTTCGGGATGTTTAAAAATGCCGCCAAATCTTGCCTGACGTTTTCTTTCAGTCCAACTCCCCAGGGGAAGTAATAAATGAAACACGTTGGGAAGGACTCTGTCTATACAGCGGATTGAAAGGCTGACTTGCTGCTTCTGTGGTGAATAAACAATGCTTGGCTAATACTTACCTGTGGTGCTTGTCCTCTTCTACAGCAGGCAAACTTGTGTGTTAGTTTGTAGCGGCCAGCCTGAGTCGCGGAAGAGGACCCGATGCTGTTCCAGCATTTCCAGTGAAAGCGCTTACGGCGGATTCACCTATGGCACAGGTGCCGGTTTTCTTCACGTAAAAAGTAAAGAGGGGGCATTGTGCAGCCTTTCTATGCCTCTACCCACTTGGTGAATACGAACTTTATTTCAAGAATACAGACAGGCTACGCACTTGGGATGAATGGTCGGGACTACTGCAACCATAAGGCCTCGGTGAAGGCCACGCCCATGGGGGCGCGTTCGGGATGTTTAAAAATGCCGCCAAATCTTGCCTGACGTTTTCTTTCAGTCCAACTCCCCTGAGGAAGTAATAAATGAAACGCGTTGGGAAGGACTCTGTCTATACAGCGGATTGAAAGGCTGTCTTGCTGCTTCTGTGGTGAATAAACGATGCTTGGCTAATACCTACCTGTGGTGCTTGTCCTCTTCTACAGCAGGCAAACTTGTGTGTTAGTTTGTAGCGGCCAGCCTGAGTCGCGGAAGAGGTCCCGATGCTGTTCCAGCATTTCCAGTGAAAGCGATTACGGCGGATTCACCTATGGCACAGGTGCCGGTTTTCTTCAAGTAAAAAGTAAAGAGGGGGCATTGTGCAGCCTTTCTATGCCTCTACCCACTTGGTGAATACGAACTTTATTTCAAGAATACGTACAGGCTACCCACTTGGGATGAATGGTCGGGACTACTGCAACCATAAGGCCTCGGTGAAGGCCACGCCCATGGGGGCGGGTTCGGGATGTTTAAAAATGCCGCCAAATCTTGCCTGATGTTTTCTTTCAGTCCAACTCCCCTGAGGAAGTAATAAATGAAACGCGTTGGGAAGGACTCTGTCTATACAGCGGATTGAAAGGCTGTCTTGCTGCTTCTGTGGTGAATAAACGATGCTTGGCTAATTCTTACCTGTGGTGCTTGTCCTCTTCTACAGCAGGCAAACTTGTGTGTTAGTTTGTAGCGGCCAGCCTGAGTCACGGAAAAGGACCCGATGCTGTTCCAGCATTTCCAGTGAAAGCGCTTACGGCGGATTCACCTATGGCACAGGTGCCGGTTTTCTTCACGGAAAAAGTAAAGAGGGGGCATTGTGCAGCCTTTCTATGCCTCTACCCACTTGGTGAATATGAACTTTATTTCAAGAATACGTACAGGCTACCCACTTGGGATGAATGGTCGGGACTACTGCAACCATAAGGCCTCGGTGAAGGCCACGCCCATGGGGGCGGGTTCGGGATGTTTAAAAATGCCGCCAAATCCTGCCTGACGTTTTCTTTCAGTCCAACTCCCATGAGGAAGTAATAAATGAAACACGTTGGGAAGGACTCTGTCTATACAGCGGATTGAAAGGCTGTCTTGCTGCTTCTGTGGTGAATAAACGATGCTTGGCTAATACTTACCTGTGGTGCTTGTCCTCTTCTACAGCAGGCAAACTTGTGTGTTAGTTTGTAGCGGCCAGCCTGAGTCGCGGAAGAGGACCCGATGCTGTTCCAGCATTTCCAGTGAAAGCGCTTACGGTGGATTCACCTATGGCACAGGTGCCGGTTTTCTTCACGTAAAAAGTAAAGAGGGGGCATTGTGCAGCCTTTCTATGCCTCTACCCACTTGGTGAATTCGAACTTTATTTCAAGAATACGTACAGGCTACCCACTTGGGATGAATGGTCGGGACTACTGCAACCATAAGGCCTTGGTGAAGGCCACGCCCATGGGGGCGGGTTCGGGATGTTTAAAAATGCCGCCAAATCTTGCCTGACGTTTTCCTTCAGTCCAACTCCCCATAGGAAGTAATAAATGAAACACGTTGGGAAGGACTCTGTCTATACAGCGGATTGAAAGGCTGTCTTGCTGCTTCTCTGGTGAATAAACGATGCTTGGCTAATACTTACCTGTGGTGCTTGTCCTCTTCTACAGCAGGCAAACTTGTGTGTTAGTTTGTAGCGGCCAGCCTGAGTCGCAGAAGAGGACCCGATGCTGTTCCAGCATTTCCAGTGAAAGCGCTTACGGCGGATTCACCTATGGCACAGGTGCCGGTTTTCTTCACGTAAAAAGTAAAGAGGGGGCATTGTGCAGCCTTTCTATGCCTCTACCCACTTGGTAAATACGAACTTTATTTCAAGAATACTTACAGGCTACCCACTTGGGATGAATGGTCGGGACTACTGCAACCATAAGGCCTCGGTGAAGGCCACGCCCATGGGGGCGGGTTCGGGATGCTTAAAAATGCCGCCAAATCTTGCCTGACGTTTTCTTTCAGTCCAACTCCCCTGAGGAAGTAAGAAATGAAACGCGTTAGGAAGGACTATGTCTATACAGCGGATTGAAAGGCTGTCTTGCTGCTTCTGTGGTGAATAAACGATGCTTGGCTAATACTTACCTGTGGTGCTTGTCCTCTTCTACAGCAGGCAAACTTGTGTGTTAGTTTGTAGCGGCCAGCCTGAGTCGCGGAAGAGGACCCGATGCTGTTCCAGCATTTCCAGTGAAAGCGCTTACGGCGGATTCACCTATGGCACAGGTGCCAGTTTTCTTCACGGAAAAAGTAAAGAGGGGGCATTGTGCAGCCTTTCTATGCCTCTACCCACTTGGTGAATACGAACTTTATTTCAAGAATACGTACAGGCTACCCACTTGGGATGAATGGTCGGGAATACTGCAACCATAAGGCCTCAGTGAAGGCCACGCCCATGGGGGCGGGTTCGGGATGTTTAAAAATGCCACCAAATCTTGCCTGACGTTTTCTTTCAGTCCAACTCCCCATAGGAAGTAATAAATGAAACACGTTGGGAAGGACTCTGTCTATACAGCGGATTGAAAGGCTGTCTTGCTGCTTCTGTGGTGAATAAACGATGCTTGGCTAATACTTACCTGTGGTGCTTGTCCTCTTCTACAGCAGGCAAACTTGTGTGTTAGTTTGTAGCGGCCAGCCTGAGTCGCGGAAGAGGTCCCGATGCTGTTCCAGCATTTCCAGTGAAAGCGATTACGGCGGATTCACCTATGGCACAGGTGCCGGTTTTCTTCAAGTAAAAAGTAAAGAGGGGGCATTGTGCAGCCTTTCTATGCCTCTACCCACTTGGTGAATACGAACTTTATTTCAAGAATACGTACAGGCTACCCACTTGGGATGAATGGTCGGGACTACTGCAACCATAAGGCCTCGGTGAAGGCCACGCCCATGGGGGCGGGTTCGGGATGTTTAAAAATGCCGCCAAATCTTGCCTGATGTTTTCTTTCAGTCCAACTCCCCTGAGGAAGTAATAAATGAAACGCGTTGGGAAGGACTCTGTCTATACAGCGGATTGAAAGGCTGTCTTGCTGCTTCTGTGGTGAATAAACGATGCTTGGCTAATTCTTACCTGTGGTGCTTGTCCTCTTCTACAGCAGGCAAACTTGTGTGTTAGTTTGTAGCGGCCAGCCTGAGTCACGGAAAAGGACCCGATGCTGTTCCAGCATTTCCAGTGAAAGCGCTTACGGCGGATTCACCTATGGCACAGGTGCCGGTTTTCTTCACGGAAAAAGTAAAGAGGGGGCATTGTGCAGCCTTTCTATGCCTCTACCCACTTGGTGAATATGAACTTTATTTCAAGAATACGTACAGGCTACCCACTTGGGATGAATGGTCGGGACTACTGCAACCATAAGGCCTCGGTGAAGGCCACGCCCATGGGGGCGGGTTCGGGATGTTTAAAAATGCCGCCAAATCCTGCCTGACGTTTTCTTTCAGTCCAACTCCCATGAGGAAGTAATAAATGAAACACGTTGGGAAGGACTCTGTCTATACAGCGGATTGAAAGGCTGTCTTGCTGCTTCTGTGGTGAATAAACGATGCTTGGCTAATACTTACCTGTGGTGCTTGTCCTCTTCTACAGCAGGCAAACTTGTGTGTTAGTTTGTAGCGGCCAGCCTGAGTCGCGGAAGAGGACCCGATGCTGTTCCAGCATTTCCAGTGAAAGCGCTTACGGTGGATTCACCTATGGCACAGGTGCCGGTTTTCTTCACGTAAAAAGTAAAGAGGGGGCATTGTGCAGCCTTTCTATGCCTCTACCCACTTGGTGAATTCGAACTTTATTTCAAGAATACGTACAGGCTACCCACTTGGGATGAATGGTCGGGACTACTGCAACCATAAGGCCTTGGTGAAGGCCACGCCCATGGGGGCGGGTTCGGGATGTTTAAAAATGCCGCCAAATCTTGCCTGACGTTTTCCTTCAGTCCAACTCCCCATAGGAAGTAATAAATGAAACACGTTGGGAAGGACTCTGTCTATACAGCGGATTGAAAGGCTGTCTTGCTGCTTCTCTGGTGAATAAACGATGCTTGGCTAATACTTACCTGTGGTGCTTGTCCTCTTCTACAGCAGGCAAACTTGTGTGTTAGTTTGTAGCGGCCAGCCTGAGTCGCAGAAGAGGACCCGATGCTGTTCCAGCATTTCCAGTGAAAGCGCTTACGGCGGATTCACCTATGGCACAGGTGCCGGTTTTCTTCACGTAAAAAGTAAAGAGGGGGCATTGTGCAGCCTTTCTATGCCTCTACCCACTTGGTAAATACGAACTTTATTTCAAGAATACTTACAGGCTACCCACTTGGGATGAATGGTCGGGACTACTGCAACCATAAGGCCTCGGTGAAGGCCACGCCCATGGGGGCGGGTTCGGGATGCTTAAAAATGCCGCCAAATCTTGCCTGACGTTTTCTTTCAGTCCAACTCCCCTGAGGAAGTAAGAAATGAAACGCGTTAGGAAGGACTATGTCTATACAGCGGATTGAAAGGCTGTCTTGCTGCTTCTGTGGTGAATAAACGATGCTTGGCTAATACTTACCTGTGGTGCTTGTCCTCTTCTACAGCAGGCAAACTTGTGTGTTAGTTTGTAGCGGCCAGCCTGAGTCGCGGAAGAGGACCCGATGCTGTTCCAGCATTTCCAGTGAAAGCGCTTACGGCGGATTCACCTATGGCACAGGTGCCAGTTTTCTTCACGGAAAAAGTAAAGAGGGGGCATTGTGCAGCCTTTCTATGCCTCTACCCACTTGGTGAATACGAACTTTATTTCAAGAATACGTACAGGCTACCCACTTGGGATGAATGGTCGGGAATACTGCAACCATAAGGCCTCAGTGAAGGCCACGCCCATGGGGGCGGGTTCGGGATGTTTAAAAATGCCACCAAATCTTGCCTGACGTTTTCTTTCAGTCCAACTCCCCATAGGAAGTAATAAATGAAACACGTTGGGAAGGACTCTGTCTATACAGCGGATTGAAAGGCTGTCTTGCTGCTTCTGTGGTGAATAAACGATGCTTGGCTAATACTTACCTGTGGTGCTTGTCCTCTTCTACAGCAGGCAAACTTGTGTGTTAGTTTGTAGCGGCCAGCCTGAGTCGCGGAAGAGGACCCGATGCTGTTCCAGCATTTCCAGTGAAAGCGCTTACGGCGGATTCACCTATGGCACAGGTGCCGGGTTTCTTCACGTAAAAAGTAAAGAGGGGGCATTGTGCAGCCTTTCTATGCCTCTACCCACTTGGTGAATACGAACTTTATTTCAAGAATACGTGCAGGCTACCCACTTGGGATGAATGGTCGGGACTACTGCAACCATAAGGCCTCGGTGAAGGCCACGCCCATGGGGGCGGGTTCGGGATGTTTAAAAATGCCGCCAAATCTTGCCTGACGTTTTCTTTCAGTCCAACTCCCCTGAGGAAGTAATAAATGAAACGCGTTCGGAAGGACTCTGTCTATACAGTGGATTGAAAGGCTGTCTTGCTGCTTCTGTGGTGAATAAACGATGCTTGGCTAATACTTACCTGTGGTGCTTGTCCTCTTCTACAGCAGGCAAACTTGTGTGTTAGTTTGAAGCGGCCAGCCTGAGTCGCGGAAGAGGACCCGATGCTGTTCCAGCATTTCCAGTGAAAGCGCTTACGGCGGATTCACCTATGGCACAGGTGCCGGTTTTCTTCACGTAAAAAGTAAAGAGGGGGCATTGTGCAGCCTTTCTATGCCTCTACCCACTTGGTGAATACGAACTTTATTTCAAGAATACGTACAGGCTACCCACTTGGGATGAATGGTCGGGACTACTGCAACCATAAGGCCTCGGTGAAGGCCACGCCCATGGGGGCGGGTTCGGGATGTTTAAAAATGCCGCCAAATCTTGCCTGACGTTTTCTTTCAGTCCAACTCCCCTGAGGAAGTAATAAATGAAACGCGTTGGGAAGGACTCTGTCTATACAGCGGATTGAAAGGCTGTCTTGCTGCTTCTGTGGTGAATAAACGATGCTTGGCTAATACTTACCTGTGGTGCTTGTCCTCTTCTACAGCAGGCAAACTTGTGTGTTAGTTTTTAGCGGCCAGCCTGAGTCGCGGAAGAGGACCCGATGCTGTTCCAGCATTTCCAGTGAAAGCGCTTACGGCGGATTCACGTATGGCACAGGTGCCGGTATTCTTCACGTAAAAAGTAAAGAGGGGGCATTGTGCAGCCTTTCTATGCCTCTACGCACTTGGTGAATACGAACTTTATTTCAAGAATACGTACAGGCTACCCACTTGGGATGAATGGTCGGGACTACTGCAACCATAAGGCCTCGGTGAAGGCCACGCCCATGGGGGCGGGTTCGGGATGCTTAAAAATGCCGCCAAATCTTGCCTGACGTTTTCTTTCAGTCCAACTCCCCTGAGGAAGTAATTAATGAAAGGCGTTGGGAAGGACTCTGTCTATACAGCGGATTGAAAGGCTGTCTTGCTGCTTCTGTGGTGAATAAACGATGCTTGGCTAATACTTACCTGTGGTGCTTGTCCTCTTCTACAGCAGGCAAACTTGTGTGTTAGTTTGTAGCGGCCAGCCTGAGTCGCGGAAGAGGACCCGATGCTGTTCCAGCATTTCCAGTAAACGCGCTTACGGCGGATTCACATATGGCACAGGTGCCTGTTTTCTTCACGGAAAAAGTAAAGAGGGGGCATTGTGCAGCCTTTCTATGCCTCTACCCACTTGGTGAATATGAACTTTATTTCAAGAATACGTACAGGCTACCCACTTGGGATGAATGGTCGGGACTACTGCAACCATAAGGCCCCGGTGAAGGCCACGCCCATGGGGGCAGGTTCGGGATGTTTAAAAATGCCGCCAAATCTTGCCTGACGTTTTCTTTCAGTCCAACTCCCCAGGGGAAGTAATAAATGAAACACGTTGGGAAGGACTCTGTCTATACAGCGGATTGAAAGGCTGACTTGCTGCTTCTGTGGTGAATAAACAATGCTTGGCTAATACTTACCTGTGGTGCTTGTCCTCTTCTACAGCAGGCAAACTTGTGTGTTAGTTTGTAGCGGCCAGCCTGAGTCGCGGAAGAGGACCCGATGCTGTTCCAGCATTTCCAGTGAAAGCGCTTACGGCGGATTCACCTATGGCACAGGTGCCGGTTTTCTTCACGTAAAAAGTAAAGAGGGGGCATTGTGCAGCCTTTCTATGCCTCTACCCACTTGGTGAATACGAACTTTATTTCAAGAATACAGACAGGCTACGCACTTGGGATGAATGGTCGGGACTACTGCAACCATAAGGCCTCGGTGAAGGCCACGCCCATGGGGGCGCGTTCGGGATGTTTAAAAATGCCGCCAAATCTTGCCTGACGTTTTCTTTCAGTCCAACTCCCCTGAGGAAGTAATAAATGAAACGCGTTGGGAAGGACTCTGTCTATACAGCGGATTGAAAGGCTGTCTTGCTGCTTCTGTGGTGAATAAACAATGCTTGGCTAATACCTACCTGTGGTGCTTGTCCTCTTCTACAGCAGGCAAACTTGTGTGTTAGTTTGTAGCGGCCAGCCTGAGTCGCGGAAGAGGTCCCGATGCTGTTCCAGCATTTCCAGTGAAAGCGATTACGGCGGATTCACCTATGGCACAGGTGCCGGTTTTCTTCAAGTAAAAAGTAAAGAGGGGGCATTGTGCAGCCTTTCTATGCCTCTACCCACTTGGTGAATACGAACTTTATTTCAAGAATACGTACAGGCTACCCACTTGGGATGAATGGTCGGGACTACTGCAACCATAAGGCCTCGGTGAAGGCCACGCCCATGGGGGCGGGTTCGGGATGTTTAAAAATGCCGCCAAATCTTGCCTGATGTTTTCTTTCAGTCCAACTCCCCTGAGGAAGTAATAAATGAAACGCGTTGGGAAGGACTCTGTCTATACAGCGGATTGAAAGGCTGTCTTGCTGCTTCTGTGGTGAATAAACGATGCTTGGCTAATTCTTACCTGTGGTGCTTGTCCTCTTCTACAGCAGGCAAACTTGTGTGTTAGTTTGTAGCGGCCAGCCTGAGTCACGGAAAAGGACCCGATGCTGTTCCAGCATTTCCAGTGAAAGCGCTTACGGCGGATTCACCTATGGCACAGGTGCCGGTTTTCTTCACGGAAAAAGTAAAGAGGGGGCATTGTGCAGCCTTTCTATGCCTCTACCCACTTGGTGAATATGAACTTTATTTCAAGAATACGTACAGGCTACCCACTTGGGATGAATGGTCGGGACTACTGCAACCATAAGGCCTCGGTGAAGGCCACGCCCATGGGGGCGGGTTCGGGATGTTTAAAAATGCCGCCAAATCCTGCCTGACGTTTTCTTTCAGTCCAACTCCCATGAGGAAGTAATAAATGAAACACGTTGGGAAGGACTCTGTCTATACAGCGGATTGAAAGGCTGTCTTGCTGCTTCTGTGGTGAATAAACGATGCTTGGCTAATACTTACCTGTGGTGCTTGTCCTCTTCTACAGCAGGCAAACTTGTGTGTTAGTTTGTAGCGGCCAGCCTGAGTCGCGGAAGAGGACCCGATGCTGTTCCAGCATTTCCAGTGAAAGCGCTTACGGTGGATTCACCTATGGCACAGGTGCCGGTTTTCTTCACGTAAAAAGTAAAGAGGGGGCATTGTGCAGCCTTTCTATGCCTCTACCCACTTGGTGAATTCGAACTTTATTTCAAGAATACGTACAGGCTACCCACTTGGGATGAATGGTCGGGACTACTGCAACCATAAGGCCTTGGTGAAGGCCACGCCCATGGGGGCGGGTTCGGGATGTTTAAAAATGCCGCCAAATCTTGCCTGACGTTTTCCTTCAGTCCAACTCCCCATAGGAAGTAATAAATGAAACACGTTGGGAAGGACTCTGTCTATACAGCGGATTGAAAGGCTGTCTTGCTGCTTCTCTGGTGAATAAACGATGCTTGGCTAATACTTACCTGTGGTGCTTGTCCTCTTCTACAGCAGGCAAACTTGTGTGTTAGTTTGTAGCGGCCAGCCTGAGTCGCAGAAGAGGACCCGATGCTGTTCCAGCATTTCCAGTGAAAGCGCTTACGGCGGATTCACCTATGGCACAGGTGCCGGTTTTCTTCACGTAAAAAGTAAAGAGGGGGCATTGTGCAGCCTTTCTATGCCTCTACCCACTTGGTGAATACGAACTTTATTTCAAGAATACTTACAGGCTACCCACTTGGGATGAATGGTCGGGACTACTGCAACCATAAGGCCTCGGTGAAGGCCACGCCCATGGGGGCGGGTTCGGGATGCTTAAAAATGCCGCCAAATCTTGCCTGACGTTTTCTTTCAGTCCAACTCCCCTGAGGAAGTAAGAAATGAAACGCGTTAGGAAGGACTCTGTCTATACAGCGGATTGAAAGGCTGTCTTGCTGCTTCTGTGGTGAATAAACGATGCTTGGCTAATACTTACCTGTGGTGCTTGTCCTCTTCTACAGCAGGCAAACTTGTGTGTTAGTTTGTAGCGGCCAGCCTGAGTCGCGGAAGAGGACCCGATGCTGTTCCAGCATTTCCAGTGAAAGCGCTTACGGCGGATTCACCTATGGCACAGGTGCCAGTTTTCTTCACGGAAAAAGTAAAGAGGGGGCATTGTGCAGCCTTTCTATGCCTCTACCCACTTGGTGAATACGAACTTTATTTCAAGAATACGTACAGGCTACCCACTTGGGATGAATGGTCGGGACTACTGCAACCATAAGGCCTCAGTGAAGGCCACGCCCATGGGGGCGGGTTCGGGATGTTTAAAAATGCCACCAAATCTTGCCTGACATTTTCTTTCAGTCCAACTCCCCATAGGAAGTAATAAATGAAACACGTTGGGAAGGACTCTGTCTATACAGCGGATTGAAAGGCTGTCTTGCTGCTTCTGTGGTGAATAAACGATGCTTGGCTAATACTTACCTGTGGTGCTTGTCCTCTTCTACAGCAGGCAAACTTGTGTGTTAGTTTGTAGCGGCCAGCCTGAGTCGCGGAAGAGGACCCGATGCTGTTCCAGCATTTCCAGTGAAAGCGCTTACGGCGGATTCACCTATGGCACAGGTGCCGGGTTTCTTCACGTAAAAAGTAAAGAGGGGGCATTGTGCAGCCTTTCTATGCCTCTACCCACTTGGTGAATACGAACTTTATTTCAAGAATACGTGCAGGCTACCCACTTGGGATGAATGGTCGGGACTACTGCAACCATAAGGCCTCGGTGAAGGCCACGCCCATGGGGGCGGGTTCGGGATGTTTAAAAATGCCGCCAAATCTTGCCTGACGTTTTCTTTCAGTCCAACTCCCCTGAGGAAGTAATAAATGAAACGCGTTCGGAAGGACTCTGTCTATACAGTGGATTGAAAGGCTGTCTTGCTGCTTCTGTGGTGAATAAACGATGCTTGGCTAATACTTACCTGTGGTGCTTGTCCTCTTCTACAGCAGGCAAACTTGTGTGTTAGTTTGTAGCGGCCAGCCTGAGTCGCGGAAGAGGACCCGATGCTGTTCCAGCATTTCCAGTGAAAGTGCTTACGGCGGATTCACCTATGGCACAGGTGCCGGTTTTCTTCACGTAAAAAATAAAGAGGGGGCATTGTGCAGCCTTTCTATGCCTCTACCCACTTGGTGAATACGAACTTTATTTCAAGAATACTTACAGGCTACCCACTTGGGATGAATGGTCGGGACTACTGCAACCATAAGGCCTCGGTGAAGGCCACGCCCATGGGGGCGGGTTCGGGATGCTTAAAAATGCCGCCAAATCTTGCCTGACGTTTTCTTTCAGTCCAACTCCCCTGAGGAAGTAATAAATGAAACGCGTTAGGAAGGACTCTGTCTATACAGCGGATTGAAAGGCTGTCTTGCTGCTTCTGTGGTGAATAAACGATGCTTGGCTAATACTTACCTGTGGTGCTTGTCCTCTTCTACAGCAGGCAAACTTGTGTGTTAGTTTGTAGCGGCCAGCCTGAGTCGCGGAAGAGGACCCGATGCTGTTCCAGCATTTCCAGTGAAAGCGCTTACGGCGGATTCACCTATGGCACAGGTGCCGGTTTTCTTCACGTAAAAAATAAAGAGGGGGCATTGTGCAGCCTTTCTATGCCTCTACCCACTTGGTGAATACGAACTTTATTTCAAGAATACTTACAGGCTACCCACTTGGGATGAATGGTCGGGACTACTGCAACCATAAGGCCTCGGTGAAGGCCACGCCCATGGGGGCGGGTTCGGGATGCTTAAAAATGCCGCCAAATCTTGCCTGACGTTTTCTTTCAGTCCAACTCCCCTGAGGAAGTAATAAATGAAACGCGTTAGGAAGGACTCTGTCTATACAGCGGATTGAAAGGCTGTCTTGCTGCTTCTGTGGTGAATAAACGATGCTTGGCTAATACTTACCTGTGGTGCTTGTCCTCTTCTACAGCAGGCAAACTTGTGTGTTAGTTTGTAGCGGCCAGCCTGAGTCGCGGAAGAGGACCCGATGCTGTTCCAGCATTTCCAGTGAAAGCGCTTACGGCGGATTCACCTATGGCACAGGTGCTGGTTTTCTTCACGTAAAAAGTAAAGAGGGGGCATTGTGCAGCCTTTCTATGCCTCTACCCACTTGGTGAATACGAACTTTATTTCAAGAATACGTACAGGCTACCCACTTGGGATGAATGGTCGGGACTACTGCAACCATAAGGCCTCGGTGAAGGCCATGCCCATGGGGGCGGGTTCGGGATGTTTAAAAATGCCGCCAAATCTTGCCTGACGTTTTCTTTCAGTCCAACTCCCCTGAGGAAGTAATAAATGAAACGCGGTGGGAAGGACTCTGTCTATACAGCGGATTGAAAGGCTGTCTTGCTGCTTCTGTGGTGAATAAACGATGCTTGGCTAATACTTACCTGTGGTGCTTGTCCTCTTCTACAGCAGGCAAACTTGTGTGTTAGTTTGTAGCGGCCAGCCTGAGTCGCGGAAGAGGACCCGATGCTGTTCCAGCATTTCCAGTGAAAGTGCTTACGGCGGATTCACCTATGGCACAGGTGCCGGTTTTCTTCACGTAAAAAATAAAGAGGGGGCATTGTGCAGCCTTTCTATGCCTCTACCCACTTGGTGAATACGAACTTTATTTCAAGAATACTTACAGGCTACCCACTTGGGATGAATGGTCGGGACTACTGCAACCATAAGGCCTCGGTGAAGGCCACGCCCATGGGGGCGGGTTCGGGATGCTTAAAAATGCCGCCAAATCTTGCCTGACGTTTTCTTTCAGTCCAACTCCCCTGAGGAAGTAATAAATGAAACGCGTTAGGAAGGACTCTGTCTATACAGCGGATTGAAAGGCTGTCTTGCTGCTTCTGTGGTGAATAAACGATGCTTGGCTAATACTTACCTGTGGTGCTTGTCCTCTTCTACAGCAGGCAAACTTGTGTGTTAGTTTGTAGCGGCCAGCCTGAGTCGCGGAAGAGGACCCGATGCTGTTCCAGCATTTCCAGTGAAAGCGCTTACGGCGGATTCACCTATGGCACAGGTGCCGGTTTTCTTCACGTAAAAAATAAAGAGGGGGCATTGTGCAGCCTTTCTATGCCTCTACCCACTTGGTGAATACGAACTTTATTTCAAGAATACTTACAGGCTACCCACTTGGGATGAATGGTCGGGACTACTGCAACCATAAGGCCTCGGTGAAGGCCACGCCCATGGGGGCGGGTTCGGGATGCTTAAAAATGCCGCCAAATCTTGCCTGACGTTTTCTTTCAGTCCAACTCCCCTGAGGAAGTAATAAATGAAACGCGTTAGGAAGGACTCTGTCTATACAGCGGATTGAAAGGCTGTCTTGCTGCTTCTGTGGTGAATAAACGATGCTTGGCTAATACTTACCTGTGGTGCTTGTCCTCTTCTACAGCAGGCAAACTTGTGTGTTAGTTTGTAGCGGCCAGCCTGAGTCGCGGAAGAGGACCCGATGCTGTTCCAGCATTTCCAGTGAAAGCGCTTACGGCGGATTCACCTATGGCACAGGTGCCGGTTTTCTTCACGTAAAAAATAAAGAGGGGGCATTGTGCAGCCTTTCTATGCCTCTACCCACTTGGTGAATACGAACTTTATTTCAAGAATACTTACAGGCTACCCACTTGGGATGAATGGTCGGGACTACTGCAACCATAAGGCCTCGGTGAAGGCCACGCCCATGGGGGCGGGTTCGGGATGCTTAAAAATGCCGCCAAATCTTGCCTGACGTTTTCTTTCAGTCCAACTCCCCTGAGGAAGTAATAAATGAAACGCGTTAGGAAGGACTCTGTCTATACAGCGGATTGAAAGGCTGTCTTGCTGCTTCTGTGGTGAATAAACGATGCTTGGCTAATACTTACCTGTGGTGCTTGTCCTCTTCTACAGCAGGCAAACTTGTGTGTTAGTTTGTAGCGGCCAGCCTGAGTCGCGGAAGAGGACCCGATGCTGTTCCAGCATTTCCAGTGAAAGCGCTTACGGCGGATTCACCTATGGCACAGGTGCTGGTTTTCTTCACGTAAAAAGTAAAGAGGGGGCATTGTGCAGCCTTTCTATGCCTCTACCCACTTGGTGAATACGAACTTTATTTCAAGAATACTTACAGGCTACCCACTTGGGATGAATGGTCGGGACTACTGCAACCATAAGGCCTCGGTGAAGGCCACGCCCATGGGGGCGGGTTCGGGATGCTTAAAAATGCCGCCAAATCTTGCCTGACGTTTTCTTTCAGTCCAACTCCCCTGAGGAAGTAATAAATGAAACGCGTTAGGAAGGACTCTGTCTATACAGCGGATTGAAAGGCTGTCTTGCTGCTTCTGTGGTGAATAAACGATGCTTGGCTAATACTTACCTGTGGTGCTTGTCCTCTTCTACAGCAGGCAAACTTGTGTGTTAGTTTGTAGCGGCCAGCCTGAGTCGCGGAAGAGGACCCGATGCTGTTCCAGCATTTCCAGTGAAAGTGCTTACGGCGGATTCACCTATGGCACAGGTGCCGGTTTTCTTCACGTAAAAAATAAAGAGGGGGCATTGTGCAGCCTTTCTATGCCTCTACCCACTTGGTGAATACGAACTTTATTTCAAGAATACTTACAGGCTACCCACTTGGGATGAATGGTCGGGACTACTGCAACCATAAGGCCTCGGTGAAGGCCACGCCCATGGGGGCGGGTTCGGGATGCTTAAAAATGCCGCCAAATCTTGCCTGACGTTTTCTTTCAGTCCAACTCCCCTGAGGAAGTAATAAATGAAACGCGTTAGGAAGGACTCTGTCTATACAGCGGATTGAAAGGCTGTCTTGCTGCTTCTGTGGTGAATAAACGATGCTTGGCTAATACTTACCTGTGGTGCTTGTCCTCTTCTACAGCAGGCAAACTTGTGTGTTAGTTTGTAGCGGCCAGCCTGAGTCGCGGAAGAGGACCCGATGCTGTTCCAGCATTTCCAGTGAAAGCGCTTACGGCGGATTCACCTATGGCACAGGTGCCGGTTTTCTTCACGTAAAAAATAAAGAGGGGGCATTGTGCAGCCTTTCTATGCCTCTACCCACTTGGTGAATACGAACTTTATTTCAAGAATACTTACAGGCTACCCACTTGGGATGAATGGTCGGGACTACTGCAACCATAAGGCCTCGGTGAAGGCCACGCCCATGGGGGCGGGTTCGGGATGCTTAAAAATGCCGCCAAATCTTGCCTGACGTTTTCTTTCAGTCCAACTCCCCTGAGGAAGTAATAAATGAAACGCGTTAGGAAGGACTCTGTCTATACAGCGGATTGAAAGGCTGTCTTGCTGCTTCTGTGGTGAATAAACGATGCTTGGCTAATACTTACCTGTGGTGCTTGTCCTCTTCTACAGCAGGCAAACTTGTGTGTTAGTTTGTAGCGGCCAGCCTGAGTCGCGGAAGAGGACCCGATGCTGTTCCAGCATTTCCAGTGAAAGCGCTTACGGCGGATTCACCTATGGCACAGGTGCTGGTTTTCTTCACGTAAAAAGTAAAGAGGGGGCATTGTGCAGCCTTTCTATGCCTCTACCCACTTGGTGAATACGAACTTTATTTCAAGAATACGTACAGGCTACCCACTTGGGATGAATGGTCGGGACTACTGCAACCATAAGGCCTCGGTGAAGGCCATGCCCATGGGGGCGGGTTCGGGATGTTTAAAAATGCCGCCAAATCTTGCCTGACGTTTTCTTTCAGTCCAACTCCCCTGAGGAAGTAATAAATGAAACGCGGTGGGAAGGACTCTGTCTATACAGCGGATTGAAAGGCTGTCTTGCTGCTTCTGTGGTGAATAAACGATGCTTGGCTAATACTTACCTGTGGTGCTTGTCCTCTTCTACAGCAGGCAAACTTGTGTGTTAGTTTGTAGCGGCCAGCCTGAGTCGCGGAAGAGGACCCCGTTCTGTTCCAGCATTTCCAGTGAAAGCGCTTACGGCGGATTCACCTATGGCACAGGTGCCAGTTTTCTTCACGGAAAAAGTAAAGAGGGGGCATTGTGCAGCCTTTCTATGCCTCTACCCACTTGGTGAATACGAACTTTATTTCAAGAATACGTACAGGCTACCCACTTGGGATGAATGGTCGGGACTACTGCAACCATAAGGCCTCGGTGAAGGCCACGCCCATGGGGGCGGGTTCGGGATGTTTAAAAATGCCGCCAAATCTTGCCTGACGTTTTCTTTCAGTCCAACTCCCCTGAGGAAGTAATAAATGAACCGCGTTGGGAAGGACTCTGTCAATAAAGCGGATTGAAAGGCTGTCTTGCTGCTTCTGTGGTGAATAAACGATGCTTGGCTAATACTTACCTGTGGTGCTTGTCCTCTTCTACAGCAGGCAAACTTGTGTGTTAGTTTGTAGCGGCCAGCCTGAGTCGCGGAAGAGGACCCGATGCTGTTCCAGCATTTCCAGTGAAAGCGCTTACGGCGGATTCACCTATGGCACAGGTGCCGGTTTTCTTCACGTAAAAAGTAAATAGGGGGCATTGTGCAGCCTTTCTATGCCTCTACCCACTTGGTGAATACGAACTTTATTTCAAGAATACGTACAGGCTACCCACTTGGGATGAATGGTCGGGACTACTGCAACCATAAGGCCTCGGTGAAGGCCACGCCCATGGGGGTGGGTTCGGGATGTTTAAAAATGCCGCCAAATCTTGCCTGACGTTTTCTTTCAGTCCAACTCCCCTGAGGAAGTAATAAATGAAACGCGTTGGGAAGGACTCTGTCTATACAGCGGATTGAAAGGCTGTCTTGCGTCTTCTGTGGTGAATAAACGATGCTTGGCTAATACTTACCTGTGGTGCTTGTCCTCTTCTACAGCAGGCAAACTTGTGTGTTAGTTTGTAGCGGCCAGCCTGAGTCGCGGAAGAGGACCCGATGCTGTTCCAGCATTTCCAGTAAAAGCGCTTACGGCGGATTCACCTATGGCACAGGTGCCGGTTTTCTTCACGTAAAAAGTAAAGAGGGGGCATTGTGCAGCCTTCCTATGCCTCTACCCACTTGGTGAATACGAACTTTATTTCAAGAATACAGACAGGCTACGCACTTGGGATGAATGGTCGGGACTACTGCAACCATAAGGCCTCGGTGAAGGCCACGCCCATGGGGGCGCGTTCGGGATGTTTAAAAATGCCGCCAAATCTTGCCTGACGTTTTCTTTCAGTCCAACTCCCCTGAGGAAGTAATAAATGAAACGCGTTGGGAAGGACTCTGTCTATACAGCGGATTGAAAGGCTGTCTTGCTGCTTCTGTGGTGAATAAACGATGCTTGGCTAATACCTACCTGTGGTGCTTGTCCTCTTCTACAGCAGGCAAACTTGTGTGTTAGTTTGTAGCGGCCAGCCTGAGTCGCGGAAGAGGACCCGATGCTGTTCCAGCATTTCCAGTGAAAGCGATTACGGCGGATTCACCTATGGCACAGGTGCCGGTTTTCTTCAAGTAAAAAGTAAAGAGGGGGCATTGTGCAGCCTTTCTATGCCTCTACCCACTTGGTGAATACGAACTTTATTTCAAGAATACGTACAGGCTACCCACTTGGGATGATGGTCGGGACTACTGCAACCATAAGGCCTCGGTGAAGGCCACGCCCATGGGGGCGGGTTCGGGATGTTTAAAAATGCCGCCAAATCTTGCCTGACGTTTTCCTTCAGTCCAACTCCCCATAGGAAGTAATAAATGAAACACGTTGGGAAGGACTCTGTCTATACAGCGGATTGAAAGGCTGTCTTGCTGCTTCTGTGGTGAATAAACGATGCTTGGCTAATACTTACCTGTGGTGCTTGTCCTCTTCTACAGCTTGCAAACTTGTGTGTTAGTTTGTAGCGGCCAGCCTGAGTCGCAGAAGAGGACCCGATGCTGTTCCAGCATTTCCAGTGAAAGCGCTTATGGCGGATTCACCTATGGCACAGGTGCCGGTTTTCTTCACGTAAAAAGTAAAGAGGGGGCATTGTGCAGCCTTTCTATGCCTCTACCCACTTGGTGAATACGAACTTTATTTCAAGAATACTTACAGGCTACCCACTTGGGATGAATGGTCGGGACTACTGCAACCATAAGGCCTCGGTGAAGGCCACGCCCATGGGGGCGGGTTCGGGATGCTTAAAAATGCCGCCAAATCTTGCCTGACGTTTTCTTTCAGTCCAACTCCCCTGAGGAAGTAATAAATGAAACGCGTTAGGAAGGACTCTGTCTATACAGGGGATTGAAAGGCTGTCTTGCTGCTTCTGTGGTGAATAAACGATGCTTGGCTAATACTTACCTGTGGTGCTTGTCCTCTTCTACAGCAGGCAAACCTGTGTGTTAGTTTGTAGCGGCCAGCCTGAGTCGCGGAAGAGGACCCGATGCTGTTCCAGCATTTCCAGTGAAAGCGCTTACGGCGGATTCACCTATGGCACAGGTGCCAGTTTTCTTCACGGAAAAAGTAAAGAGGGGGCATTGTGCAGCCTTTCTATGCCTCTACTCACTTGGTGAATACGAACTTTATTTCAAGAATACGTACAGGCTACCCACTTGGGATGAATGGTCGGGACTACTACAACCATAAGGCCTCAGTGAAGGCCACGCCCATGGGGGCGGGTTCGGGATTTTTAAAAATGCCACCAAATCTTGCCTGACGTTTTCTTTCAGTCCAACTCCCCATAGGAAGTAATAAATGAAACACGTTGGGAAGGACTCTGTCTATACAGCGGATTGAAAGGCTGTCTTGCTGCTTCTGTGGTGAATAAACGATGCTTGGCTAATACTTACCTGTGGTGCTTGTCCTCTTCTACAGCAGGCAAACTTGTGTGTTAGTTTGTAGCGGCCAGCCTGAGTCGCAGAAGAGGACCCGATGCTGTTCTAGCATTTCCAGTGAAAGCGCTTACGGCGGATTCACCTATGGCACAGGTGCCGGTTTTCTTCACTTAAAAAGTAAAGAGGGGGCATCGTGCAGCCTTTCTATGCCTCTACCCACTTGGTGAATACAAACTTTATTTCAAGAATACGTACAGGCTACCCACTTGGGATGAATGGTCGGGACTACTGCAACCATAAGGCCTCGGTGAAGGCCACGCCCATGGGGGCGGGTTCGGGATGTTTAAAAATGCCGCCAAATCTTGCCTGACGTTTTCTTTCAGTCCAACTCCCCTGAGGAAGTAATAAATGAAACGCGTTGGGAAGGACTCTGTCTATACAGCGGATTGAAAGGCTGTCTTGCTGCTTCTGTGGTGAATAAACGATGCTTGGCTAATACTTACCTGTGGTGCTTGTCCTCTTCTACAGCAGGCAAACTTGTGTGTTAGTTTGTAGCGGCCAGCCTGAGTCGCGGAAGAGGACCCGATGCTGTTCCAGCATTTCCAGTGAAAGCGATTACGGCGGATTCACCTATGGCACAGGTGCCGGTTTTCTTCAAGTAAAAAGTAAAGAGGGGGCATTGTGCAGCCTTTCTATGCCTCTACCCACTTGGTGAATACGAACTTTATTTCAAGAATACGTACAGGCTACCCACTTGGGATGATGGTCGGGACTACTGCAACCATAAGGCCTCGGTGAAGGCCACGCCCATGGGGGCGGGTTCGGGATGTTTAAAAATGCCGCCAAATCTTGCCTGATGTTTTCCTTCAGTCCAACTCCCCATAGGAAGTAATAAATGAAACACGTTGGGAAGGACTCTGTCTATACAGCGGATTGAAAGGCTGTCTTGCTGCTTCTGTGGTGAATAAACGATGCTTGGCTAATACTTACCTGTGGTGCTTGTCCTCTTCTACAGCAGGCAAACTTGTGTGTTAGTTTGTAGCGGCCAGCCTGAGTCGCAGAAGAGGACCCGATGCTGTTCCAGCATTTCCAGTGAAAGCGCTTACGGCGGATTCACCTATGGCACAGGTGCCGGTTTTCTTCACGTAAAAAGTAAAGAGGGGGCATTGTGCAGCCTTTCTATGCCTCTACCCACTCGGTGAATACGAACTTTATTTCAAGAATACTTACAGGCTACCCACTTGGGATGAATGGTCGGGAGTACTGCAACCATAAGGCCTCGGTGAAGGCCACGCCCATGGGGGCGGGTTCGGGATGCTTAAAAATGCCGCCAAATCTTGCCTGACGTTTTCTTTCAGTCCAACTCCCCTGAGGAAGTAATAAATGAAACGCGTTAGGAAGGACTCTGTCTATACAGGGGATTGAAAGGCTGTCTTGCTGCTTCTGTGGTGAATAAACGATGCTTGGCTAATACTTACCTGTGGTGCTTGTCCTCTTCTACAGCAGGCAAACTTGTGTGTTAGTTTGTAGCGGCCAGCCTGAGTCGCGGAAGAGGACCCGATGCTGTTCCAGCATTTCCAGTGAAAGCGCTTACGGCGGATTCACCTATGGCACAGGTGCCAGTTTTCTTCACGGAAAAAGTAAAGAGGGGGCATTGTGCAGCCTTTCTATGCCTCTACCCACTTGGTGAATACGAACTTTATTTCAAGAATACGTACAGGCTACCCACTTGGGATGAATGGTCGGGACTACTGCAACCATAAGGCCTCAGTGAAGGCCACGCCCATGGGGGCGGGTTCGGGATTTTAAAAAATGCCACCAAATCTTGCCTGACGTTTTCTTTCAGTCCAACTCCCCATAGGAAGTAATAAATGAAACACGTTGGGAAGGACTCTGTCTATACAGCGGATTGAAAGGCTGTCTTGCTGCTTCTGTGGTGAATAAACGATGCTTGGCTAATACTTACCTGTGGTGCTTGTCCTCTTCTACAGCAGGCAAACTTGTGTGTTAGTTTGTAGCGGCCAGCCTGAGTCGCAGAAGAGGACCCGATGCTGTTCTAGCATTTCCAGTGAAAGCGCTTACGGCGGATTCACCTATGGCACAGGTGCCGGTTTTCTTCACTTAAAAAGTAAAGAGGGGGCATCGTGCAGCCTTTCTATGCCTCTACCCACTTGGTGAATACGAACTTTAATTCAAGAATACGTACAGGCTACCCACTTGGGATGAATGGTCGGGACTACTGCAACCATAAGGCCTCGGTGAAGGCCACGCCCATGGGGGCGGGTTCGGGATGCTTAAAAATGCCGCCAAATCTTGCCTGACGTTTTCTTTCAGTCCAACTCCCCTGAGGAAGTAATAAATGAAACGCGTTGGGAAGGACTCTGTCTATACAGCGGATTGAAAGGCTGTCTTGCTGCTTCTGTGGTGAATAAACGATGCTTGGCTAATACTTACCTGTGGTGCTTGTCCTCTTCTACAGCAGGCAAACTTGTGTGTTAGTTTGTAGCGGCCAGCCTGAGTCGCGGAAGAGGACCCGATGCTGTTCCAGCATTTCCAGTGAAAGCGCTTACGGCGGATTCACCTATGGCACAGGTGGCGGGTTTCTTCACGTAAAAAGTAAAGAGGGGGCATTGTGCAGCCTTTCTATGCCTCTACCCACTTGGTGAATACGAACTTTATTTCAAGAATACGTGCAGGCTACCCACTTGGGATGAATGGTCGGGACTACTGCAACCATAAGGCCTCGGTGAAGGCCACGCCCATGGGGGCGGGTTCGGGATGTTTAAAAATGCCGCCAAATCTTGCCTGACGTTTTCTTTCAGTCCAACTCCCCTGAGGAAGTAATAAATGAAACGCGTTCGGAAGGACTCTGTCTATACAGTGGATTGAAAGGCTGTCTTGCTGCTTCTGTGGTGAATAGACGATGCTTGGCTAATACTTACCTGTGGTGCTTGTCCTCTTCTACAGCAGGCAAACTTGTGTGTTAGTTTGTAGCGGCCAGCCTGAGTCGCGGAAGAGGACCCGATGCTGTTCCAGCATTTCCAGTGAAAGCGCTTACGGCGGATTCACCTATGGCACAGGTGCCGGTTTTCTTCACGTAAAAAATAAAGAGGGGGCATTGTGCAGCCTTTCTATGCCTCTACCCACTTGGTGAATACGAACTTTATTTCAAGAATACTTACAGGCTACCCACTTGGGATGAATGGTCGGGACTACTGCAACCATAAGGCCTCGGTGAAGGCCACGCCCATGGGGGCGGGTTCGGGATGCTTAAAAATGCCGCCAAATCTTGCCTGACGTTTTCTTTCAGTCCAACTCCCCTGAGGAAGTAATAAATGAAACGCGTTCGGAAGGACTCTGTCTATACAGTGGATTGAAAGGCTGTCTTGCTGCTTCTGTGGTGAATAAACAATGCTTGGCTAATACTTACCTGTGGTGCTTGTCCTCTTCTACAGCAGGCAAACTTGTGTGTTAGTTTGTAGCGGCCAGCCTGAGTCACGGAAGAGGACCCGATACTGTTCCAGCATTTCCAGTGAAAGCGCTTACGGCGGATTCACCTATGGCACAGGTGCCGGTTTTCTTCATGTAAAAAATAAAGAGGGGGCATTGTGCAGCCTTTCTATGCCTCTACCCACTTGGTGAATACGAACTTTATTTCAAGAATACTTACAGGCTACCCACTTGGGATGAATGGTCGGGACTACTGCAACCATAAGGCCTCGGTGAAGGCCACGCCCATGGGGGCGGGTTCGGGATGCTTAAAAATGCCGCCAAATCTTGCCTGACGTTTTCTTTCAGTCCAACTCCCCTGAGGAAGTAATAAATGAAACGCGTTAGGAAGGACTCTGTCTATACAGCGGATTGAAAGGCTGTCTTGCTGCTTCTGTGGTGAATAAACGATGCTTGGCTAATACTTACCTGTGGTGCTTGTCCTCTTCTACAGCAGGAAAACTTGTGTGTTAGTTTGTAGCGGCCAGCCTGAGTCGCGGAAGAGGACCCGATGCTGTTCCAGCATTTCCAGTGAAAGCGCTTACGGCGGATTCACCTATGGCACAGGTGCTGGTTTTCTTCACGTAAAAAGTAAAGAGGGGGCATTGTGCAGCCTTTCTATGCCTCTACCCACTTGGTGAATACGAACTTTATTTCAAGAATACGTACAGGCTACCCACTTGGGATGAATGGTCGGGACTACTGCAACCATAAGGCCTCGGTGAAGGCCACGCCCATGGGGGCGGGTTCGGGATGTTTAAAAATGCCGCCAAATCTTGCCTGACGTTTTCTTTCAGTCCAACTCCCCTGAGGAAGTAATAAATGAAACGCGGTGGGAAGGACTCTGTCTATACAGCGGATTGAAAGGCTGTCTTGCTGCTTCTGTGGTGAATAAACGATGCTTGGCTAATACTTACCTGTGGTGCTTGTCCTCTTCTACAGCAGGCAAACTTGTGTGTTAGTTTGTAGCGGCCAGCCTGAGTCGCGGAAGAGGACCCGATGCTGTTCCAGCATTTCCAGTGAAAGTGATTACGGCGGATTCACCTATGGCACAGGTGCCGGTTTTCTTCACGTAAAAAGTAAAGAGGGGGCATTGTGCAGCCTTTCTATGCCTCTACCCACTTGGTGAATACGAACTTTATTTCAAGAATACGTACAGGCTATCCACTTTGGATGAATGGTCGGGTTTACTGCAACCATAAGGCCTCGGTGAAGGCCACGCCCATGGGGGCGGGTTCGGGATGTTTAAAAATGCCGCCAAAGGGGCGTGGCTAAGATGGCGGCGTGATCAGTCGCAGGTCCCGGAGGCTCCCTGCCCGATCCCGCTCAAAGCCGCCCTGTAACGTAGCCTGATCTCCCTAACCCGCCTAATTTGGCTGCTTGTGCCGCCGGACCCTTGCGGTGCTGTCTGGTGAACCGCTCCCGGTGACTGGGACCGTGCCACAGCCCGAGGGAGCTGCTGACCGCGCGAAGCTGTCGCATCATGGCGCCCACCACTGCCGGGTGTGAGCCAGCGAGCGCTGTCCCTGGTGCCCTGCTGGGACCCTGCAGCCGTCGGCGACCGGAGTCGGGAGACACCCGGCACAACCGTGCCCTCTGGTGAGGTCCGAGCTATCCCGGCTTCCATCTGTGGGGCGCCCCTCGGCCTAGACGAAGTGCCGTGTGCAGGCCGGGGGTCACGGAACTCGACTCCCCGGTATCAGGGCCTACACGCACCCGCCGAGGGCTGCCCACCCGGAGCCTCAAACCAAGGGACAGGGACGCGACTACAGCTGGGGCACCCCCCCCCCCGCCTGTGCCCTGCCGACCCTCTCCGGGCCTTGATTGTCCCCGGCCCTGGCGGAGGACGCCTGGACACCTCCGGGGCCCATTGGCCCTGCAGAAACCTCCACAGACACAGCCTGACGACCCTGGGGCCTGACCCCTACAGCTAGCGGTGGGTCCCTGGCTCTGAGGCCTGGCACACATAGCACCGCCGGCAGCCTTGTAATCGACCCCCCGGCTTCGGCCTTCAGCCCCACCGGCGACGCCCAAGGGGTGCTCTGCAGTGTGCTGGGACGCCTTGAAGGAGCACCTACCGAGACGGCGCTGGAACAGCGGTGCCCCGTCCTGGCTAGCGGGGGGCACTACAACTGCGTCTCCTACACCTTGAAAAAGGAGCTGCCGGCCTGGAGGGGTGCCACTGCTGGACACTGCTATGTACAGGTGAGGAGCACATTGGGGGCATGGTGTTGGATCTCGGGGGGCGCGATCGAGCTCCCGGCGCTCGGCTTCAGTGACATCTCCCTCCTGTCCATCTCACCACGGACTGCTCGCCATAGGTGGCAAACGCCCACAGCTAACCTGGTCCCTATCGTCAGTCGTGGCCACGGGGCCCGCTGCTAGGCCCCTCCGCTTCATATCTGGATAGTCCTCCCCCATCTCGCTCCACAGCCGAGACCCTCCCTGAACACACCCTTTGGGCCACCGCCTACTCGTCGGGCCAGCCTCGGTCCCGCTGCACCACCCGACACCACCCAGGGGCCTACCCGCCAACACCCGCTAGCTACGCACCCACACTTCACCGCGGACCCCGGTGTCAGGGGCCGAGGCAACATCGCAATCAAAATGGCGGGGCAGCGGTCGAAAAGGGGGACGCAGACCCTCCCGGAGCTTCTGGCCAAGACACAACCTAAGACCGGCAAGGATCCTCCTTCCCCCTCCACCGCGAAGCAACTGCCTGCACCAACGGAGGACCACTCGCCTATCACTAGGACTTTCCTGGAAACTCTCTTTAACTCCCTACGAGATGACTTCCGTTCCCTGAAACAGGAGGTGGCGGGCGAGGTCCGGGAGCTCAGACGAGACGTGGAGGGCCTGGGGGAGCGGGTGGCAGCGGTTGAAGAGGGGGATCAATCCAGGAGTATGGAAATAACACACCTTGAACAGGAAATTGTGCGCCTCCATGACCAGCAAATGGACCTCCAGGCCCACGCGGAGGATCTCGAAAACCGTTCCAGGCGGAACATCATACGGGTCCGGCAGGGTCCCTCAAAAATCAGAAGGATCCGATGTAACAGGCTACCTGCAGACTCTTTTCCGGTCCGTTCTGGGCGTAGAGGCGGACTTTGAGATATGCATTTATAGGGCTCACAGAGTAGATTGCCCAGACGGTCCTCGGCACCCCCGCCGGACATATTAGCCTTTCTGCCTGACTTCCCCCTGAAAGAGCGAATCCTCAGGGAGGCGCGTCGAGCCCAGCCTCTTCAATTCCAAGGTCACCCCATCGCCCTATACCAGGACCTCTCTGCCATCACCCTGCAGAAACGCAAGGAGTTCCTACGGCAGCATGAAACTCCGTATTCCTGGGGTCACCCGTTCCGTCTCGTCTTCAAGTGGGGCGAAAAATTGCATCAACTGCGCTCGCTCAAAGACACCTGCACCCTCCTGGGCCTTGAGCATGAGGTAGATGAGCCGACCCCGAACTCGCCCAAGGAGCCCCGAGACAACGGATGGCAAACTGTGCATCGCAGGCGCTCACCATCTAGCCAACTGAAGCCGGACGCCTCTACTATCACCCAAGAACGCGCCACGGCGGTGGCAGAGGTAGCCAAAGAGACCTCCTCCTCAGGCTAATGTCGGCAATACTTGGGAGATTGCTTTTAGCCTATCTCCCCCCTGAGTGGGGTTTGGGGTTTGGGCGGGGGGCCGAAGTGTCCGCCGCGAGCCATGACCCGAATGATTGACTTCACCACAGCCCTGTGCGACTTGACAGGACTGGGACTGTATCCGTTCACTTGTGGGAGTTGGGGTTTTGGGTGGGAGCGGGAGTTGGGGGGCACAGTTGACAATGTCCTTCTCTCGTGGAGAACAGTTGGGGATACGCAAGGGGGGGCGGGGGGAGGGTTTGGGGGGAAGACGGGGGGGAAACCAGTGTGCCATAGGGGATTTGCTCTTGTTAGACTATTGAGACTCTATTTCTTTGCCTTGCTGCTCACACGCACATGTTACAACACGCTTATGCCCGCCCTCTACCGCAATGGTTAACCCCACACTGAAGATACTAACCCTGAACGTCAAGGGCCTAAATAACCCTATAAAGCGGCGGGCGATGCTCTCCTACCTAGAACACTCTGGAGCGGACTTGTGCCTACTCCAAGAGACTCACTTGTTACCCAAGGACTGGCATAGACTACGCTCACGTGCCTTTCCCCAGCAATTTTTCTCCTCCCTTCCCACCAAGAAGGCTGGGGTAGCCATCCTGATATCCAGGCACTTTAGGGGAAGGGTTGGGGCCAAGTCAGGAGAAGTTAGGGGCCGTCTCCTCGCACATTCCTTTCACCTTGGGGACATGCACCTCACGATCGGGTCAGTTTACGCTCCCAACACAGGCCAGGAAGCCTTTTTGAAAAACGCCCTTTCAGAATCCCTTCAGTCATCTAACTCACTCATACTTATCGGGGGGGACCTTAATCTAGTCATGGACACCACCCAAGATAGATCTGGACATCGCTATGGGGATACAGGAGCTATCACCGCCGCCGGGGCGGACTGGCTGCGGGAGAGGGACCTGGTAGACATTTGGCGCACTGTACACCCTACCGCATCACAATTCACCTTCTATTCTCATGCCCATCACACTTACGCCAGGATAGACCACTTCATAGGTTCATCCGAGCTGCTCCCTAAGATATCTGGGGTTGACATTGTCCCCGCGGCACTTTCAGACCATGACGCCGTAGAGCTCACCATCACTACTCCTGTCGTCTCCCACCCCCGTGGCGCATGGCGACTTTGTGAAACCATGCTACAACGACCAGCGACTCGTGAGCGTCTGACCACCTGTATCGTCGATTACCTGGCAATTAATGACACACCGGAAGTGTCGTTATCGTCTTTGTGGGGAGCCCTGAAATCAGTAATGCGAGGGGAGATCATTTCCATAGCCGCCAAAGAAGCTAAAGACCGCAGAGACAAGAGGTCCGAACTCACCACCCAGGTCGGGGAACTTGAACAAGCCCACAGTCGCACTGGCGCCCCACGTATCTGGCGGCAGCTGAAAGCGGCTAGGGCCCAGCTAGCCTCCCTTGATACGGACAGGGCGGAATTTGCTGCTCTCCGCCTTCGACACACATACTATGTTGGAGGCAACAAAACCGGACGCTTGCTAGCCAGCGCCCTCAAAGCCAAAGTCCACCGCACGAAGCTCACAGACCTCACGGACAGTTCTGGGAACGCCCTCACTGAGGACTCCCAGGTGGCCAACGAGTTCCGGACCTACTATGCCTCATTGTACAAAGCTGATCCACCGCCCCTTAAGGAGGTGGGCACGTATCTGTCCTCGGCGGCCATTACGGAGTTATCCCAATCCAGCTCGGAGATGCTGGATGCCCCCATTCGATTAGAAGAAGTAACAGCAGCCATATCCAGACTTCGCCCGCTGAAGTCCCCGGGACCGGACGGCTTCTCGGCGGGATTTTACAAATTGTTCGGCCACCTGTTAGCCCCTGTCCTTACCCGACTCTTCAACTCCTTTGAGGGTCCGGGCTCTATCCCCCCTGATATGCTGGCGGCGGAGGTGATCGTCCTGCCCAAACCGGGCAAGAAACCGACTCACTGCTCGGCATTCCGCCCGATCTCCCTACTAAACTTAGATCTCAAACTCTTCACTGGAATATTGGCGGCTCGCCTGGGCCCGCTCCTTCCCGGAATCCTGGAGCCTGACCAATCAGGCTTTGTGCCCAACCGCCAATGCAGTGACAACACGAAACGAATGCTACATCTCATAGATAAAACACACTTCCAGGACTCCGACGCGGCACTCTTGGCCATCGACGCGGAGAAAGCTTTCGACCGCGTTGACTGGGTATACTTACAACAAGTACTGCTCCGCTTCGGTCTCGGCGACCGCTTTCGGTCCTGGGTGGCCGGTTGTTACCACCGACCGCAGGCCCGCGTTCGCTTGGGTGGGACACGCTCGGACCCCTTCGATATCCAACGGGGGACGAGACAGGGGTGCCCACTTTCCCTCCTTCTTTTTGCCCTATACGTCGAACCTCTGGCGCAGAAGATCCGAGACAACCCCAACATTACTGGAATCGACTTCGGAGGCGAACCACCACACACTATCAGTTTATATGCTGATGACATCATAGCTGCCTTTGCCCGACCCACTCGCTCGATACCCGCCTTCTTAACCGAGCTGGACACATTCGGCACGGTCGCAGGCTTCAAGATCAATAGGGGAAAGTCCCTTATTTTGCCCCTAGGGGGTAACACCCGCCTAAACGCCCCTGCCTCTAACTTTGGCTGCGACCTCCAGGTCACCTCGGAACTCCCTTACTTGGGGGTCACTCTCACCCATTCCACCGCATCAACAGCGGCTCTTAACTACAAATCCCTCACCGCCCAGATCAAGGCGGATCTCACGCGTTGGTCTAAACAGCCTCTATCCCTCCTGGGAAGAGTGGCAGCGGTGAAGATGTCAACCCTACCCAAAATCCTATATGTCTTCCAGACTCTCCCAATATTTCCCCCAAAAGGCACCATCCCAGATCTTCAAGCAGCAATACACCACTTTATTTGGAAGGGCAAAAGGGCACGACTCCACAAACAGTTGGCTCACCGAAGTACTGACGAGGGAGGACTGGGGATCCCCAACTTACTACAATACTTCCATGCCACGCAGCTCCGCTACCTAGTGGAATGGTATAGGCCCGAGTCAGAGAAGAGGTGGCTATTCCAAGACAGAGCCATGGCTCAGCGACCCCTGTGGACGATCCCCTTTCTGCCTAAAAAGCACAGACCGACGTACCTCGCCAACTCTCCCATTACCCGCACAGTCACCAAGGTGTGGGACGCTGTGGCCGCTAAACGCGGTCTCACCACCTTTCCCTCTCCATTTACCCCGCTCCTAGACAACCCGGACTTCCCCCCGGGTAACGGCCCTCGGGCCTTCACACAATGGCGTGGCATGGCATGCAGACGCGCTGGGGATCTCTTCGATCTACAAGGCTTCTTCACACTCTCGAATATCAAACAACACTATAACATTATTGACCCCCACCTCTTTCAATACTTTCAATTGCGCCACTGGCTTACTGACCCTGCGATTGTCACCCTGGTGGGGCGTCCCATTACTCCTTTCGAGAAATGGCTCCTGACCAAAGAAACTGACCGTCACCTGATTTCTGATATATATAAAATGCTTACACCCCCAACGGAGTCACACAAGACCGCTGGTCAGAAGAGGTGGGAGAGCGAACTGGGCAGGTCATTATCACTTAAAGAATGGGGCCAAGTGTACTACAGGGCGTCGCACACCACAGGCAACACAGCAGGCAAAGAATCTGCGGTGAAATTAGCGACCTACTGGCACCTTACACCAGCCAGGCTTCATAAAGGGAACCGATCTAGGAGCGACCTGTGCTGGAGGGGTTGTGGGGAAAAGGGCACTTTGACACACATCCTCTGGGACTGTAGAGTAGTCCGGGGCTACTGGGAACTGGTTTTGGATGATATTGATGAGACCTTTGACACCGATATCCCTCGATTTCCCGCATATACCATTCTGGGATTACCCAACGCACTTACCTTCCCCCTGAAGTCTATCCGAGGCCGTCAGTTGGGCATTGCCGTGCAAGCTGACACGCAACATATCCTCTCACTCTGGGGGTCCAAGTCTGAACCTACTCACACAGGGTGGCTACACAAACTCTGGTTCACTTTGGGCATGGAACGTATCCAAGCCACTCTCACCCAAACTACAGTCACGTGTCAAACGGTCTGGCAACCGTTCATCTCGCTGCTGTCCAAAGAATTTAACGAAATTACATGTCCAAAATACTTACGCCTGCTACGCCTCACAGACCCGGCACCTGGCACCTAATCATCACAAAAGTTTATGGGCGTGGCTCCTTCTGATCCAAAGACTATGGACCCTTGCCGTATGGCACACTGGTTGGGGAGGGGGGAGAGGGGTTGGTGGGGGGGGTGAAGGGGGTTTTGCGGGATTGGTTAGTTCTAAAATGTTGGCCAACATTGCCTGTCAAGTGCCCCATCTGCATTGCCCAGTTCTCCTTGACTGCTTGCTTTCAATGCCAATTTTTATCTAGCGGTACCTGGACATATATTTACAATCCGCAACTGTCTTACCTGTTCCATATACTTTGTACTGCGATGTTTTGCTGTGCTTTCTTTTGGCTCAATAAAAACAATTTAAAACTAAAAATGCCGCCAAATCTTGCCTGACGTTTTCTTTCAGTCCAACTCCCCTGAGGAAGTAATAAATGAAACGCGTTGGGAAGGACTCTGTCTATACAGCGGATTGAAAGGCTGTCTTGCTGCTTCTGTGGTGAATAAACGATGATTGGCTAATACTTACCTGTGGTGCTTGTCCTCTTCTACAGCAGGCAAACTTGTGTGTTAGTTTGTATCGGCCAGCCTGAGTCGCGGAAAAGGACCCGATGCTGTTCCAGCATTTACAGTGAAAGCGCTTACGGCGGATTCACCTATGGCACAGGTGCCGGTTTTCTTCACGGAAAAAGTAAAGAGGGGGCATTGTGCAGCCTTTCTATGCCTCTACCCACTTGGTGAATATGAACTTTATTTCAAGAATACGTACAGGCTACCCACTTGGGATGAATAGTCGGGACTACTGCAACCATATGGCCTCGGTGAAGACCACGCCCATGGGGGCGGGTTCGGGATGTTTAAAAATGCCGCCAAATCTTGCCTGACGTTTTCTTTCAGTCCAACTCCCCTGAGGAAGTAATAAATGAAACACGTTGGGAAGGACTCTGTCTATACAGCGGATTGAAAGGCTGTCTTGCTGCTTCTGTGGTGAATAAACGATGCTTGGCTAATACTTACCTGTGGTGCTTGTCCTCTTCTACAGCAGGCAAACTTGTGTGTTAGTTTGTAGCGGCCAGCCTGAGTCGCGGAAGAGGACCCGATGCTGTTCCAGCATTTCCAGTGAAAGCGCTTACGGCGGATTCACCTATGGCACAGGTGCCGGTTTTCTTCACGTAAAAAGTAAAGAGGGGGCATTGTGCAGCCTTTCTATGCCTCTACCCACTTGGTGAATACAAACTTTATTTCAAGAATACGTACAGGCTACCCACTTGGGATGAATGGTCGGGACTACTGCAACCATAAGACCTCGGTGAAGGCCACGCCCATGGGGGCGGGTTGAGGATGTTTAAAAATGCCGCCAAATCTTGCCTGATGTTTTCTTTCAGTCCAACTCCCCTGAGGAAGTAATAAATGAAACGCGTTGGGAAGGACTCTGTCTACACAGCGGATTGAAAGGCTGTCTTGCTGCTTCTGTGGTGAATAAACAATGCTTGGCTAATACTTACCTGTGGTGCTTGTCCTCTTCTACAGCAGGCAAACTTGTGTGTTAGTTTGTAGCGGCCAGCCTGAGTCGCGGAAGAGGACCCGATGCTGTTCCAGCATTTCCAGTGAAAGCGCTTACGGCGGATTCACCTATGGCACAGGTGCCGGTTTTCTTCACGTAAAAAGTAAAGAGGGGGCATTGTGCAGCCTTTCTATGCCTCTACCCACTTGGTGAATACGAACTTTATTTCAAGAATACGTACAGGATACCCACTTGGGGTGAATGGTCGGGACTACTGCAACCATAAGGCCTCGGTGAAGGCCACGCCCATGGGGGCGGGTTCGGGATGTTTAAAAATGCCGCCAAATCTTGCCTGACGTTTTCTTTCAGTCCAACTCCCCTGAGGAAGTAATAAATGAAACGCGTTGGGAAGGACTCTGTCTATACAGCGGATTGAAAGGCTGTCTTGCTGCTTCTGTGGTGAATAAACGATGCTTGGCTAATACTTACCTGTGGTGCTTGTCCTCTTTTACAGCAGGCAAACTTGTGTGTTAGTTTGTAGCGGCCCGCCTGAGTCGCGGAAGAGGACCCGATGCTGTTCCAGCATTTCCAGTGAAAGCGCTTACGGCGGATTCACCTATGGCACAGGTGCCGGTTTTCTTCACGTAAAAAGTAAAGAGGGGGCATTGTGCAGCCTTTCTATGCCTCTACCCACTTGGTGAATACGAACTTTATTTCAAGAATACGTACAGGCTACCCACTTGGGATGAATGGTCGGGACTACTGCAACCATAAGGCCTCGGTGAAGGCCACGCCCATGGGGGCGGGTTCGGGATGCTTAAAAATGCCGCCAAATCTTGCCTGACGTTTTCTTTCAGTCCAACTCCCCTGAGGAAGTAATAAATGAAACGTGTTGGGAAGGACTCTGTCTATACAGCGGATTGAAAGGCTGTCTTGCTGCTTCTGTGGTGAATAAACGATGATTGGCTAATACTTACCTGTGGTGCTTGTCCTCTTCTACAGCAGGCAAACTTGTGTGTTAGTTTGTATCGGCCAGCCTGAGTCGCGGAAAAGGACCCGATGCTGTTCCAGCATTTCCAGTGAAAGCGCTTACGGCGGATTCACCTATGGCACAGGTGCCGGTTTTCTTCACGTAAAAAGTAAAGAGGGGGCATTGTGCAGCCTTTCTATGCCTCTACCCACTTGGTGAATACAAACTTTATTTCAAGAATACGTACAGGCTACCCACTTGGGATGAATGGTCGGGACTACTGCAACCATAAGACCTCGGTGAAGGCCACGCCCATGGGGGCGGGTTCAGGATGTTTAAAAATGCCGCCAAATCTTGCCTGACGTTTTCTTTCAGTCCAACTCCCCTGAGGAAGTAATAAATGAAACGCATTGGGAAGGACTCTGTCTATACAGCGGATTGAAAGGCTGTCTTGCTGCTTCTGTGGTGAATAAACGATGCTTGGCTAATACTTACCTGTGGTGCTTGTCCTCTTCTACAGCAGGCAAACTTGTGTGTTAGTTTGTAGCGGCCAGCCTGAGTCGCGGAAGAGGACCCGATGCTGTTCCAGCATTTCCAGTGAAAGCGCTTACGGCGGATTCACCTATGGCACAGGTGCCGGATTTCTTCACGTAAAAAGTAAAGAGGGGGCATTGTGCAGCCTTTCTATGTCTCTACCCACTTGGTGAATACGAACTTTATTTCAATAATACGTACAGGCTACCCACTTGGGATGAATGGTCGGGACTACTGCAACCATAAGGCCTCGGTGAAGGCCACGCCCATCGGGGCGGGTTTGGGATGTTTAAAAATGCCGCCAAATCTTGCTGACATTTTCTTTCAGTCCAACTCCCCTGAGGAAGTAATAAATGAAACGCGTTGGGAAGGACTCTGTCCATACAGCGGATTGAAAGGCTGTCTTGCTGCTTCTGTGGTGAATAAACGATGCTTGACTAATACTTACCTGTGGTGCTTGTCCTCTTCTACAGCAGGCAAACTTGTGTGTTAGTTTGTAGCGGCCAGCCTGAGTCGCGGAAGAGGACCCCATGCTGTTCCAGCATTTCCAGTGAAAGCGCTTACGGCGGATTCACCTATGGCACAGGTGCCGGTTTTCTTCACGTAAAAAATAAAGAGGGGGCATTGTGCAGCCTTTCTATTCCTCTACCCACTTGGTGAATACGAACTTTATTTCAAGAATACGTACAGGCTACCCACTTGGGATGAATGGTTGGGATTACTGCAACCATAAGGCCTCGGTGAAGGCCACGCCCATGGGGGCGGGTTCGGGATGTTTAAAAATGCCACCAAATCTTGCCTGACGTTTTCTTTCAGTCCAACTCCCCTGAGGAAGTAATAAATGAAACGCGTTGGGAAGGACTCTGTCTATACAGCGGATTGAAAGGCTGTCTTGCTGCTTCTGTGGTGAATAAACGATGCTTGGCTAATACTTACCTGTGGTGCTTGTCCTCTTCTACAGCAGGCAAACTTGTGTGTTAGTTTGTAGCGGCCAGCCTGAGTCGCGGAAGAGGACCCCATGCTGTTCCAGTATTTCCAGTGAAAGCGCTTACGGCGGATTCACCTATGGCACAGGTGCCGGTTTTCTTCACGTAAAAAATAAAGAGGGGGCATTGTGCAGCCTTTCTATGCCTCTACCCACTTGGTGAATACGAACTTTATTTCAAGAATACGTACAGGCTACCCACTTGGGATGAATGGTTGGGATTACTGCAACCATAAGGCCTCGGTGAAGGCCACGCCCATGGGGGCGGGTTCGGGATGTTTAAAAATGCCGCCAAATCTTGCCTGACGTTTTCTTTCAGTCCAACTCCCCTGAGGAAGTAATAAATGAAACGCGTTGGGAAGGACTCTGTCTATACAGCGGATTGAAAGGCTGTCTTGCTGCTTCTGTGGTGAATAAACGATGCTTGGCTAATACTTACCTGTGGTGCTTGTCCTCTTCTACAGCAGGCAAACTTGTGTGTTAGTTTGTAGCGGCCAGCCTGAGTCGTGGAAGAGGACCCGATGCTGTTCCAGCATTTCCAGTGAAAGCGCTTACGGCGGATTCACCTATGGCACAGGTGCCGGTTTTCTTCACGTAAAAAGTAAAGAGGGGGCATTGTGCAGCCTTTCTATGCCTCTACCCACTTGGTGAATACGAACTTTATTTCAAGAATACGTACAGGCTACCCACTTTGGATGAATGGTCGGGACTACTGCAACCATAAGGCCTCGGTGAAGGCCACGCCCATGGGGGCGGGTTCGGGATGTTTAAAAATGCCGCCAAATCTTGCCTGACGTTTTCTTTCAGTCCAACTCCCCTGAGGAAGTTATAAATGAAACGCGTTGGGAAGGACTCTGTCTATACAGCGGATTGAAAGGCTGTCTTGCTGCTTCTGTGGTGAATAAACGATGCTTGGCTAAAACTTACCTGTGGTGCTTGTCCTCTTCTACAGCAGGCAAACTTGTGTGTTAGTTTGCAGCGGCCAGCCTGAGTCGCGGAAGAGGACCCGATGCTGTTCCAGCATTTCCAGTGAAAGCGCTTACGGCGGATTCACCTATGGCACAGGTGCCGGTTTTCTTCACGTAAAAAGTAAAGAGGGGGCATTGTGCCGCCTTTCTATGCCTCTACCCACTTGGTGAATACGAACTTTATTTCAAGAATACGTACAGGCTACCCACTTGGGATGAATGGTCGGGACTACTGCAACCATAAGGCCTCGGTGAAGGCCACGCCCATGGGGGCGGGTTCGGGATGTTTAAAAATGCCGCCAAATGTTGCCTGACGTTTTCTTTCAGTCCAACTCCCCTGAGGAAGTAATAAATGAAACGCGTTGGGAAGGACTCTGTCTATACAGCGGATTGAAAGGCTGTCTTGCTGCTTCTGTGGTGAATAAACGATGCTTGGCTAATACTTACCTGTGGTGCTTATCCTCTTCTACAGCAGGCAAACTTGTGTGTTAGTTTGTAGCGGCCAGCCTGAGTCGCGGAAGAGGACCCCATGCTGTTCCAGCATTTCCAGTGAACGCGCTTACGGCGGATTCACCTATTGCACAGGTGCTGGTTTTCTTCACGTAAAAAGTAAAGAGGGGGCATTGTGCAGCCTTTCTATGCCTCTACCCACTTGGTGAATACGAACTTTATTTCAAGAATACGTACAGGCTATCCACTTGGGATGAATGGTCGGGACTACTGCAACGATAAGGCCTCGGTGAATGCCACGCCAATGGGGGCGGGTTCCGGATGTTTAAAAATGCCGCCAAATCTTGCCTGACGTTTTCTTTCAGTCCAACTCCCCTGAGGAAGTAATAAATGAAACGCGTTGGGAAGGACTCTGTCTATACAGCGGATTGAAAGGCTGTCTTGCTGCTTCTGTGGTGAATATACGATGCTTGGCTAATACTTACCTGTGGTGCTTGTCCTCTTCTACAGCAGGCAAACTTGTGTGTTAGTTTGTAGCGGCCAGCCTGAGTCGCGGAAGAGGACCCGATGCTGTTCCAGCATTTCCAGTGAAAGCGCTTACTGCGGATTCACCTATGGCACAGGTGCCGGTTTTCTTCACGTAAAAAGTAAAGAGGGGGCATTGTGCAGCCTTTCTATGTCTCTACCCACTTGGTGAATACGAACTTTATTTCAAGAATACGTACAGGCTACCCACTTGGGATGAATGGTCGGGACTACTGCAACCATAAGTCCTCGGTGAAGGCCACGCCCATCGGGGCGGGTTTGGGATGTTTAAAAATGCCGCCAAATCTTGCCTGACGTTTTCTTTCAGTCCAACTCCCCTGAGGAAGTAATAAATGAAACGCGTTGGGACGGACTCTGTCTATACAGCGGATTGAAAGGCTGTCTTGCTGCTTCTGTGGTGAATAAACGATGCTTGGCTAATACTTACCTGTGGTGCTTGTCCTCTTCTACAGCAGGCAAACGTGTGTGTTAGTTTGTAGCGGCCAGCCTGAGTCGCGGAAGAGGACCCCATGCTGTTCCAGCATTTCCAGTGAAAGCGCTTACGGCGGATTCACCTATGGCACAGGTGCTGGTTTTCTTCACGTAAAAAGGAAAGAGAGGGCATTGTGCAGCCTTTCTATGCCTCTACCCACTTGGTGAATACGAACTTTATTTCAAGAATACGTACAGGCTACCCACTTGGGATGAATGGTCGGGACTACTGCAACGATAAGGCCTCGGTGAAGGCCACGCCCATGGGGGCGGGTTCAGGATGTTTAAAAATGCCGCCAAATCTTGCCTGACGTTTTCTTTCAGTCCAACTCCCCTGAGGAAGTAATAAATGAAACGCGTTGGGAAGGACTCTGTCTATACAGCGGATTGAAAGGCTGTCTTGCTGCTTCTGTGGTGAATAAACGATGCTTGGCTAATACTTACCTGTGGTGCTTGTCCTCTTCTACAGCAGGCAAACTTGTGTGTTAGTTTGTAGCGGCCAGCCTGAGTCGCGGAAGAGGACCCGATGCTGTTCCAGCATTTCCACTGAAAGCGCTTACGGCGGATTCACCTATGGCACAGGTGCCAGTTTTCTTCACGGAAAAAGTAAAGAGGGGGCATTGTGCAGCCTTTCTATGCCTCTACCCACTTGGTGAATACGAACTTTATTTCAAGAATACGTACAGGCTACCCACTTGGGATGAATGGTCGGGACTACTGCAACCATAAGGCCTCGGTGAAGGCCACGCCCATGGGGGCGGGTTCGGTATGCTTAAAAATGCCGCCAAATCTTGCCTGACGTTTTCTTCCAGTCCAACTCCTCTGAGGAAGTAATAAATGAAACGCGTTGGGAAGGACTCTGTCTATACAGCGGATTGAAAGGCTGTCTGGCTGCTTTTATGGTGAATAAACGGTGCTTGGCTAATACTTACCTGTGGTGCTTGTCCCTTCTACAGCAGGCAAACTTGTGTGTTAGTTTGTAGCGGCCAGCCTGAGTCGCGGAAGAGGACCCGATGCTGTTCCAGCATTTCCAGTGAAAGCGCTTACGGCGGATTCACCTATGGCCCAGGTGCTGGTTTTCTTCACGTAAAAAGTAAAGAGGGGGCATTGTGCAGCCTTTCTATGCCTCTACCCACTTGGTGAATACGAACTTTATTTCAAGAATACGTACAGGCTACCCACTTGGGATGAATGGTCGGGACTACTGCAACCATAAGGCCTCGGTGAAGGCCACGCCCATGGGGGCGGGTTCGGGATGTTTAAAAATGCCGCCAAATCTTGCCTGACATTTTCTTTCAGTCCAACTCCCCTGAGGAAGTAATAAATGAAACGCGTTGGGAAGGACTCTGTCTATACAGCGGATTGAAAGGCTGTCTTGCTGCTTCTGTGGTGAATAAACGATGCTTGGCTAATACTTACCTGTGGTGCTTGTCCTCTTTTACAGCAGGCAAACTTGTGTGTTAGTTTGTAGCGGCCAGCCTGAGTCGCGGAAGAGGACCCCATGCTGTTCCAGCATTTCCAGTGAAAGCGCTTACGGCGGATTCACCTATGGCACAGGTGCTGGTTTTCTTCACGTAAAAAGTAAAGAGGGGGCATTGTGCAGCCTTTCTATGCCTCTACCCACTAGGTGAATACGAACTTTATTTCAATAATACGTACAGGCTACCCACTTTGGATGAATGGTCGGGACTACTGCAACCATAAGGCCTCGGGGAAGGCCACGCCCATGGGGGCGGGTTCGGGATGTTTAAAAATGCCGCCAAATCTTGCCTGACGTTTTCTTTCAGTCCAACTCCCCATAGGAAGTAATAAATGAAACGCGTTGGGAAGGACTCTGTCTATACAGCGGATTGAAAGGCTGTCTTGCTGCTTCTGTGGTGAATAAACAATGCTTGGCTAATACTTACCTGTGGTGCTTGTCCTCTTCTACAGCAGGCAAACTTGTGTGTTAGTTTGTAGCGGCCAGCCTGAGTCGCGGAAGAGGACCCGATGCTGTTCCAGCATTTCCAGTGAAAGCGCTTACGGCGGATTCACCAATGGCACAGGTGCCAGTTTTCTTCACGGAAAAAGTAAAGAGGGGGCATTGTGCAGCCTTTCTATGCCTCTACCCACTTGGTGAATACGAACTTTATTTCAAGAATACGTACAGGCTACCCACTTGGGATGAATGGTCGGGACTACTGCAACCATAAGAACTCAGTGAAGGCCCCGCCCATGGGGGCGGGTTCGGGATGTTTAAAAATGCCGCCAAATCTTGCCTGACGTTTTCTTTCAGTCCAACTCCCCTGAGGAAGTAATAAATGAAACACGTTGGGAAGGACTCTGTCTATACAGCGGATTGAAAGGCTGTCTTGCTGCTTCTGTGGTGAATAAACGATGCTTGGCTAATACTTACCTGTGGTGCTTGTCCTCTTCTACAGCAGGCAAACTTGTGTGTTAGTTTGTAGTGGCCAGCCTGAGTCACGGAAGAGGACCCGATGCTGTTCCAGCATTTCCAGTGAAAGCGCTTACGGCGGATTCCCCTATGGCACAGGTGCTGGTTTTCTTCACGTAAAAAGTAAAGAGGGGGCATTGTGCAGCCTTTCTATGCCTCTACCCACTTGGTGAATACAAACTTTATTTCAAGAATACGTACAGGCTACCCACTTTGGATGAATGGTCGGGAGTACTGCAACCATAAGGCCTCGGTGAAGGCCACGCCCATGGGGGCGGGTTCGGGATGTTTAAAAATGCCGCCAAATGTTGCCTGACGTTTTCTTTCAGTCCAACTCCCCTGAGGAAGTAATAAATGAAACGCGTTGGGAAGGACTCTGTCTATACAGCGGATTGAAAGGCTGTCTTGCTGCTTCTGTGGTGAATAAACGATGCTTGGCTAATACTTACCTGTGGTGCTTATCCTCTTCTACAGCAGGCAAACTTGTGTGTTAGTTTGTAGCGGCCAGCCTGAGTCGCGGAAGAGGACCCCATGCTGTTCCAGCATTTCCAGTGAACGCGCTTACGGCGGATTCACCTATTGCACAGGTGCTGGTTTTCTTCACGTAAAAAGTAAAGAGGGGGCATTGTGCAGCCTTTCTATGCCTCTACCCACTTGGTGAATACGAACTTTATTTCAAGAATACGTACAGGCTATCCACTTGGGATGAATGGTCGGGACTACTGCAACGATAAGGCCTCGGTGAATGCCACGCCAATGGGGGCGGGTTCCGGATGTTTAAAAATGCCGCCAAATCTTGCCTGACGTTTTCTTTCAGTCCAACTCCCCTGAGGAAGTAATAAATGAAACGCGTTGGGAAGGACTCTGTCTATACAGCGGATTGAAAGGTTGTCTTGCTGCTTCTGTGGTGAATATACGATGCTTGGCTAATACTTACCTGTGGTGCTTGTCCTCTTCTACAGCAGGCAAACTTGTGTGTTAGTTTGTAGCGGCCAGCCTGAGTCGCGGAAGAGGACCCGATGCTGTTCCAGCATTTCCAGTGAAAGCGCTTACTGCGGATTCACCTATGGCACAGGTGCCGGTTTTCTTCACGTAAAAAGTAAAGAGGGGGCATTGTGCAGCCTTTCTATGTCTCTACCCACTTGGTGAATACGAACTTTATTTCAAGAATACGTACCGGCTACCCACTTGGGATGAATGGTCGGGACTACTGCAACCATAAGTCCTCGGTGAAGGCCACGCCCATCGGGGCGGGTTTGGGATGTTTAAAAATGCCGCCAAATCTTGCCTGACGTTTTCTTTCAGTCCAACTCCCCTGAGGAAGTAATAAATGAAACGCGTTGGGACGGACTCTGTCTATACAGCGGATTGAAAGGCTGTCTTGCTGCTTCTGTGGTGAATAAACGATGCTTGGCTAATACTTACCTGTGGTGCTTGTCCTCTTCTACAGCAGGCAAACGTGTGTGTTAGTTTGTAGCGGCCAGCCTGAGTCGCGGAAGAGGACCCCATGCTGTTCCAGCATTTCCAGTGAAAGCGCTTACGGCGGATTCACCTATGGCACAGGTGCTGGTTTTCTTCACGTAAAAAGGAAAGAGGGGGCATTGTGCAGCCTTTCTATGCCTCTACCCACTTGGTGAATACGAACTTTATTTCAAGAATACGTACAGGCTACCCACTTGGGATGAATGGTCGGGACTACTGCAACGATAAGGCCTCGGTGAAGGCCACGCCCATGGGGGCGGGTTCAGGATGTTTAAAAATGCCGTCAAATCTTGCCTGACGTTTTCTTTCAGTCCAACTCCCCTGAGGAAGTAATAAATGAAACGCGTTGGGAAGGACTCTGTCTATACAGCGGATTGAAAGGCTGTCTTGCTGCTTCTGTGGTGAATAAACGATGCTTGGCTAATACTTACCTGTGGTGCTTGTCCTCTTCTACAGCAGGCAAACTTGTGTGTTAGTTTGTAGCGGCCAGCCTGAGTCGCGGAAGAGGACCCGATGCTGTTCCAGCATTTCCACTGAAAGCGCTTACGGCGGATTCACCTATGGCACAGGTGCCAGTTTTCTTCACGGAAAAAGTAAAGAGGGGGCATTGTGCAGCCTTTCTATGCCTCTACCCACTTGGTGAATACGAACTTTATTTCAAGAATACGTACAGGCTACCCACTTGGGATGAATGGTCGGGACTACTGCAACCATAAGGCCTCGGTGAAGGCCACGCCCATGGGGGCGGGTTCGGTATGCTTAAAAATGCCGCCAAATCTTGCCTGACGTTTTCTTCCAGTCCAACTCCCCTGAGGAAGTAATAAATGAAACGCGTTGGGAAGGACTCTGTCTATACAGCGGATTGAAAGGCTGTCTGGCTGCTTTTATGGTGAATAAACGGTGCTTGGCTAATACTTACCTGTGGTGCTTGTCCCTTCTACAGCAGGCAAACTTGTGTGTTAGTTTGTAGCGGCCAGCCTGAGTCGCGGAAGAGGACCCGATGCTGTTCCAGCATTTCCAGTGAAAGCGCTTACGGCGGATTCACCTATGGCCCAGGTGCTGGTTTTCTTCACGTAAAAAGTAAAGAGGGGGCATTGTGCAGCCTTTCTATGCCTCTACCCACTTGGTGAATACGAACTTTATTTCAAGAATACGTACAGGCTACCCACTTGGGATGAATGGTCGGGACTACTGCAACCATAAGGCCTCGGTGAAGGCCACGCCCATGGGGGCGGGTTCGGGATGTTTAAAAATGCCGCCAAATCTTGCCTGACATTTTCTTTCAGTCCAACTCCCCTGAGGAAGTAATAAATGAAACGCGTTGGGAAGGACTCTGTCTATACAGCGGATTGAAAGGCTGTCTTGCTGCTTCTGTGGTGAATAAACGATGCTTGGCTAATACTTACCTGTGGTGCTTGTCCTCTTTTACAGCAGGCAAACTTGTGTGTTAGTTTGTAGCGGCCAGCCTGAGTCGCGGAAGAGGACCCCATGCTGTTCCAGCATTTCCAGTGAAAGCGCTTACGGCGGATTCACCTATGGCACAGGTGCTGGTTTTCTTCACGTAAAAAGTAAAGAGGGGGCATTGTGCAGCCTTTCTATGCCTCTACCCACTAGGTGAATACGAACTTTATTTCAATAATACGTACAGGCTACCCACTTTGGATGAATGGTCGGGACTACTGCAACCATAAGGCCTCGGGGAAGGCCACGCCCATGGGGGCGGGTTCGGGATGTTTAAAAATGCCGCCAAATCTTGCCTGACGTTTTCTTTCAGTCCAACTCCCCATAGGAAGTAATAAATGAAACGCGTTGGGAAGGACTCTGTCTATACAGCGGATTGAAAGGCTGTCTTGCTGCTTCTGTGGTGAATAAACAATGCTTGGCTAATACTTACCTGTGGTGCTTGTCCTCTTCTACAGCAGGCAAACTTGTGTGTTAGTTTGTAGCGGCCAGCCTGAGTCGCGGAAGAGGACCCGATGCTGTTCCAGCATTTCCAGTGAAAGCGCTTACGGCGGATTCACCAATGGCACAGGTGCCAGTTTTCTTCACGGAAAAAGTAAAGAGGGGGCATTGTGCAGCCTTTCTATGCCTCTACCCACTTGGTGAATACGAACTTTATTTCAAGAATACGTACAGGCTACCCACTTGGGATGAATGGTCGGGACTACTGCAACCATAAGACCTCAGTGAAGGCCCCGCCCATGGGGGCGGGTTCGGGATGTTTAAAAATGCCGCCAAATCTTGCCTGACGTTTTCTTTCAGTCCAACTCCCCTGAGGAAGTAATAAATGAAACACGTTGGGAAGGACTCTGTCTATACAGCGGATTGAAAGGCTGTCTTGCTGCTTCTGTGGTGAATAAACGATGCTTGGCTAATACTTACCTGTGGTGCTTGTCCTCTTCTACAGCAGGCAAACTTGTGTGTTAGTTTGTAGTGGCCAGCCTGAGTCACGGAAGAGGACCCGATGCTGTTCCAGCATTTCCAGTGAAAGCGCTTACGGCGGATTCCCCTATGGCACAGGTGCTGGTTTTCTTCACGTAAAAAGTAAAGAGGGGGCATTGTGCAGCCTTTCTATGCCTCTACCCACTTGGTGAATACAAACTTTATTTCAAGAATACGTACAGGCTACCCACTTTGGATGAATGGTCGGGAGTACTGCAACCATAAGGCCTCGGTGAAGGCCACGCCCATGGGGGCGGGTTCGGGATGTTTAAAAATGCCGCCAAATCTTGCCTGACGTTTTCTTTCAGTCCAACTCCCCTGAGGAAGTAATAAATGAAACGCGTTGGGAAGGACTCTATCTATACAGCGGATTGAAAGGCTGTCTTGCTGCTTCTGTGGTGAATAAACGATGCTTGGCTAATACTTACCTGTGGTGCTTGTCCTCTTCTACAGCAGGCAAACTTGTGTGTTAGTTTGTAGCGGCCAGCCTGAATCGCGGAAGAGGACCCGATGCTGTTCCAGCATTTCCAGTGAAAGCGCTTACGGCGGATTCACCTATGGCACAGGTGCCAGTTTTCTTCACGGAAAAAGTAAAGAGGGGGCATTGTGCAGCCTTTCTATGCCTCTACCCACTTGGTGAATACGAACTTTATTTCAAGAATACGTACAGGCTACCCACTTGGGATGAATGGTCGGGACTACTGCAACCATAAGACCTCAGTGAAGGCCACGCCCATGGGGGCGGGTTCGGGATGTTTAAAAATGCCGCCAAATCTTGCCTGACGTTTTCTTTCAGTCCAACTCCCCATAGGAAGTAATAAATGAAACACGTTGGGAAGGACTCTGTCTATACAGCGGATTGAAAGGCTGTCTTGCTGCTTCTGTGGTGAATAAACGATGCTTGGCTAATACTTACCTGTGGTGCTTTTCCTCTTCTACAGCAGGCAAACTTGTGTGTTAGTTTGTAGCGGCCAGCCTGAGTCGCGGAAGAGGACCCGATGCTGTTCCAGCATTTCCAGTGAAAGCGCTTACGGCGGATTCACCTATGGCACAGGTGCCGGTTTTCTTCACGTAAAAAGTAAAGAGGGGGCATTGTGCAGCCTTTCTATGCCTCTACCCACTTGGTGAATACAAACTTTATTTCAAGAATACGTACAGGCTACCCACTTGGGATGAATGGTCGGGACTACTGCAACCATAAGGCCTCGGTGAAGGCCACGCCCATGGGGGCGGGTTCGGGATGTTTAAAAATGCCGCCAAATCTTGCCTGACGTTTTCTTTCAGTCCAACTCCCCTGAGGAAGTAATAAATGAAACGCGTTGGGAAGGACTCTGTCTATACAGCGGATTGAAAGGCTGTCTTGCTGCTTCTGTGGTGAATAAACGATGCTTGGCTAATACTTACCTGTGGTGCTTATCCTCTTCTACAGCAGGCAAACTTGTGTGTTAGTTTGTAGCGGTCAGCCTGAGTCACGGAAGAGGACCCGATGCTGTTCCAGCATTTCCAGTGAAAGCGCTTACGGCGGATTCACCTATGGCACAGGTGCCGGTTTTCATCACGTAAAAAGTAAAGAGGGGGCATTGTGCAGCCTTTCTATGTCTCTACCCAATTGGTGAATACGAACTTTATTTCAAGAATACGTACAGGCTACCCACTTGGGATGAATGGTCGGGACTACTGCAACCATAAGGCCTCGGTGAAGGCCACGCCCATCGGGGCGGGTTTGGGATGTTTAAAAATGCCACCAAATCTTGCTGACGTTTTCTTTCAGTCCAACTCCCCTGAGGAAGTAATAAATGAAACGCGTTGGGAAGGACTCTGTCTATACAGCGGATTGAAAGGCTGTCTTGCTGCTTCTGTGGTGAATAAACGATGCGTGGCTAATACTTACCTGTGGTGCTTGTCCTCTTCTACAGCAGGCAAACTTGTGTGTTAGTTTGTAGCGGCCAGCCTGAGTCGCGGAAGAGGACCCCATGCTGTTCCAGCATTTCCAGTGAAAGCGCTTACGGCGGATTCACCTATGGCACAGGTGCCGGTTTTCTTCACGTAAAAAATAAAGAGGGGGCATTGTGCAGCCTTTCTATGCCTCTACCCACTTGGTGAATACGAACTTTATTTCAAGAATACGTACAGGCTACCCACTTGGGATGAATGGTTGGGATTACTGCAACCATAAGGCCTCGGTGAAGGCCACGCCCATGGGGGCAGGTTCGGGATGTTTAAAAATGCCGCCAAATCTTGCCTGACGTTTTCTTTCAGTCCAACTCCCCTGAGGAAGTAATAAATGAAACGCGTTGGGAAGGACTCTGTCTATACAGCGGATTGAAAGGCTGTCTTGCTGCTTCTGTGGTGAATAAACGATGCTTGGCTAATACTTACCTGTGGTGCTTGTCCTCTTCTACAGCAGGCAAACTTGTGTGTTAGTTTGTAGTGGCCAGCCTGAGTCACGGAAGAGGACCCGATGCTGTTCCAGCATTTCCAGTGAAAGCGCTTACGGCGGATTCCCCTATGGCACAGGTGCTGGTTTTCTTCACGTAAAAAGTAAAGAGGGGGCATTGTGCAGCCTTTCTATGCCTCTACCCACTTGGTGAATACAAACTTTATTTCAAGAATACGTACAGGCTACCCACTTTGGATGAATGGTCGGGAGTACTGCAACCATAAGGCCTCGGTGAAGGCCACGCCCATGGGGGCGGGTTCGGGATGTTTAAAAATGCCGCCAAATGTTGCCTGACGTTTTCTTTCAGTCCAACTCCCCTGAGGAAGTAATAAATGAAACGCGTTGGGAAGGACTCTGTCTATACAGCGGATTGAAAGGCTGTCTTGCTGCTTCTGTGGTGAATAAACGATGCTTGGCTAATACTTACCTGTGGTGCTTATCCTCTTCTACAGCAGGCAAACGTGTGTGTTAGTTTGTAGCGGCCAGCCTGAGTCGCGGAAGAGGACCCCATGCTGTTCCAGCATTTCCAGTGAAAGCGCTTACGGCGGATTCACCTATGGCACAGGTGCTGGTTTTCTTCACGTAAAAAGGAAAGAGGGGGCATTGTGCAGCCTTTCTATGCCTCTACCCACTTGGTGAATACGAACTTTATTTCAAGAATACGTACAGGCTACCCACTTGGGATGAATGGTCGGGACTACTGCAACGATAAGGCCTCGGTGAAGGCCACGCCCATGGGGGCGGGTTCAGGATGTTTAAAAATGCCGCCAAATCTTGCCTGACGTTTTCTTTCAGTCCAACTCCCCTGAGGAAGTAATAAATGAAACGCGTTGGGAAGAACTCTGTCTATACAGCGGATTGAAAGGCTGTCTTGCTGCTTCTGTGGTGAATAAACGATGCTTGGCTAATACTTACCTGTGGTGCTTGTCCTCTTCTACAGCAGGCAAACTTGTGTGTTAGTTTGTAGCGGCCAGCCTGAGTCGCGGAAGAGGACCCCATGCTGTTCCAGCATTTCCAGTGAAAGCGCTTACGGCGGATTCACCTATGGCACAGGTGCTGGTTTTCTTCACGTAAAAAGGAAAGAGGGGGCATTGTGCAGCCTTTCTATGCCTCTACCCACTTGGTGAATACGAACTTTATTTCAAGAATACGTACAGGCTACCCACTTGGGATGAATGGTCGGGACTACTGCAACGATAAGGCCTCGGTGAAGGCCACGCCCATGGGGGCGGGTTCAGGATGTTTAAAAATGCCGCCAAATCTTGCCTGACGTTTTCTTTCAGTCCAACTCCCCTGAGGAAGTAATAAATGAAACGCGTTGGGAAGGACTCTGTCTATACAGCGGATTGAAAGGCTGTCTTGCTGCTTCTGTGGTGAATAAACGATGCTTGGCTAATACTTACCTGTGGTGCTTGTCCTCTTCTACAGCAGGCAAACTTGTGTGTTAGTTTGTAGCGGCCAGCCTGAGTCGCGGAAGAGGACCCGATGCTGTTCCAGCATTTCCAGTGAAAGCGCTTACTGCGGATTCACCTATGGCACAGGTGCCGGTTTTCTTCACGTAAAAAGTAAAGAGGGGGCATTGTGCAGCCTTTCTATGTCTCTACCCACTTGGTGAATACGAACTTTATTTCAAGAATACGTACAGGCTACCCACTTGGGATGAATGGTCGGGACTACTGCAACCATAAGTCCTCGGTGAAGGCCACGCCCATCGGGGCGGGTTTGGGATGTTTAAAAATGCCGCCAAATCTTGCCTGACGTTTTCTTTCAGTCCAACTCCCCTGAGGAAGTAATAAATGAAACGCGTTGGGACGGACTCTGTCTATACAGCGGATTGAAAGGCTGTCTTGCTGCTTCTGTGGTGAATAAACGATGCTTGGCTAATACTTACCTGTGGTGCTTGTCCTCTTCTACAGCAGGCAAACGTGTGTGTTAGTTTGTAGCGGCCAGCCTGAGTCGCGGAAGAGGACCCCATGCTGTTCCAGCATTTCCAGTGAAAGCGCTTACGGCGGATTCACCTATGGCACAGGTGCTGGTTTTCTTCACGTAAAAAGGAAAGAGAGGGCATTGTGCAGCCTTTCTATGCCTCTACCCACTTGGTGAATACGAACTTTATTTCAAGAATACGTACAGGCTACCCACTTGGGATGAATGGTCGGGACTACTGCAACGATAAGGCCTCGGTGAAGGCCACGCCCATGGGGGCGGGTTCAGGATGTTTAAAAATGCCGCCAAATCTTGCCTGACGTTTTCTTTCAGTCCAACTCCCCTGAGGAAGTAATAAATGAAACGCGTTGGGAAGGACTCTGTCTATACAGCGGATTGAAAGGCTGTCTTGCTGCTTCTGTGGTGAATAAACGATGCTTGGCTAATACTTACCTGTGGTGCTTGTCCTCTTCTACAGCAGGCAAACTTGTGTGTTAGTTTGTAGCGGCCAGCCTGAGTCGCGGAAGAGGACCCGATGCTGTTCCAGCATTTCCACTGAAAGCGCTTACGGCGGATTCACCTATGGCACAGGTGCCAGTTTTCTTCACGGAAAAAGTAAAGAGGGGGCATTGTGCAGCCTTTCTATGCCTCTACCCACTTGGTGAATACGAACTTTATTTCAAGAATACGTACAGGCTACCCACTTGGGATGAATGGTCGGGACTACTGCAACCATAAGGCCTCGGTGAAGGCCACGCCCAAGGGGGCGGGTTCGGTATGCTTAAAAATGCCGCCAAATCTTGCCTGACGTTTTCTTCCAGTCCAACTCCTCTGAGGAAGTAATAAATGAAACGCGTTGGGAAGGACTCTGTCTATACAGCGGATTGAAAGGCTGTCTGGCTGCTTTTATGGTGAATAAACGGTGCTTGGCTAATACTTACCTGTGGTGCTTGTCCCTTCTACAGCAGGCAAACTTGTGTGTTAGTTTGTAGCGGCCAGCCTGAGTCGCGGAAGAGGACCCGATGCTGTTCCAGCATTTCCAGTGAAAGCGCTTACGGCGGATTCACCTATGGCCCAGGTGCTGGTTTTCTTCACGTAAAAAGTAAAGAGGGGGCATTGTGCAGCCTTTCTATGCCTCTACCCACTTGGTGAATACGAACTTTATTTCAAGAATACGTACAGGCTACCCACTTGGGATGAATGGTCGGGACTACTGCAACCATAAGGCCTCGGTGAAGGCCACGCCCATGGGGGCGGGTTCGGGATGTTTAAAAATGCCGCCAAATCTTGCCTGACATTTTCTTTCAGTCCAACTCCCCTGAGGAAGTAATAAATGAAACGCGTTGGGAAGGACTCTGTCTATACAGCGGATTGAAAGGCTGTCTTGCTGCTTCTGTGGTGAATAAACGATGCTTGGCTAATACTTACCTGTGGTGCTTGTCCTCTTTTACAGCAGGCAAACTTGTGTGTTAGTTTGTAGCGGCCAGCCTGAGTCGCGGAAGAGGACCCCATGCTGTTCCAGCATTTCCAGTGAAAGCGCTTACGGCGGATTCACCTATGGCACAGGTGCTGGTTTTCTTCACGTAAAAAGTAAAGAGGGGGCATTGTGCAGCCTTTCTATGCCTCTACCCACTAGGTGAATACGAACTTTATTTCAATAATACGTACAGGCTACCCACTTTGGATGAATGGTCGGGACTACTGCAACCATAAGGCCTCGGGGAAGGCCACGCCCATGGGGGCGGGTTCGGGATGTTTAAAAATGCCGCCAAATCTTGCCTGACGTTTTCTTTCAGTCCAACTCCCCATAGGAAGTAATAAATGAAACGCGTTGGGAAGGACTCTGTCTATACAGCGGATTGAAAGGCTGTCTTGCTGCTTCTGTGGTGAATAAACAATGCTTGGCTAATACTTACCTGTGGTGCTTGTCCTCTTCTACAGCAGGCAAACTTGTGTGTTAGTTTGTAGCGGCCAGCCTGAGTCGCGGAAGAGGACCCGATGCTGTTCCAGCATTTCCAGTGAAAGCGCTTACGGCGGATTCACCAATGGCACAGGTGCCAGTTTTCTTCACGGAAAAAGTAAAGAGGGGGCATTGTGCAGCCTTTCTATGCCTCTACCCACTTGGTGAATACGAACTTTATTTCAAGAATACGTACAGGCTACCCACTTGGGATGAATGGTCGGGACTACTGCAACCATAAGACCTCAGTGAAGGCCCCGCCCATGGGGGCGGGTTCGGGATGTTTAAAAATGCCGCCAAATCTTGCCTGACGTTTTCTTTCAGTCCAACTCCCCTGAGGAAGTAATAAATGAAACACGTTGGGAAGGACTCTGTCTATACAGCGGATTGAAAGGCTGTCTTGCTGCTTCTGTGGTGAATAAACGATGCTTGGCTAATACTTACCTGTGGTGCTTGTCCTCTTCTACAGCAGGCAAACTTGTGTGTTAGTTTGTAGTGGCCAGCCTGAGTCACGGAAGAGGACCCGATGCTGTTCCAGCATTTCCAGTGAAAGCGCTTACGGCGGATTCCCCTATGGCACAGGTGCTGGTTTTCTTCACGTAAAAAGTAAAGAGGGGGCATTGTGCAGCCTTTCTATGCCTCTACCCACTTGGTGAATACAAACTTTATTTCAAGAATACGTACAGGCTACCCACTTTGGATGAATGGTCGGGAGTACTGCAACCATAAGGCCTCGGTGAAGGCCACGCCCATGGGGGCGGGTTCGGGATGTTTAAAAATGCCGCCAAATGTTGCCTGACGTTTTCTTTCAGTCCAACTCCCCTGAGGAAGTAATAAATGAAACGCGTTGGGAAGGACTCTGTCTATACAGCGGATTGAAAGGCTGTCTTGCTGCTTCTGTGGTGAATAAACGATGCTTGGCTAATACTTACCTGTGGTGCTTATCCTCTTCTACAGCAGGCAAACTTGTGTGTTAGTTTGTAGCGGCCAGCCTGAGTCGCGGAAGAGGACCCCATGCTGTTCCAGCATTTCCAGTGAACGCGCTTACGGCGGATTCACCTATTGCACAGGTGCTGGTTTTCTTCACGTAAAAAGTAAAGAGGGGGCATTGTGCAGCCTTTCTATGCCTCTACCCACTTGGTGAATACGAACTTTATTTCAAGAATACGTACAGGCTATCCACTTGGGATGAATGGTCGGGACTACTGCAACGATAAGGCCTCGGTGAATGCCACGCCAATGGGGGCGGGTTCCGGATGTTTAAAAATGCCGCCAAATCTTGCCTGACGTTTTCTTTCAGTCCAACTCCCCTGAGGAAGTAATAAATGAAACGCGTTGGGAAGGACTCTGTCTATACAGCGGATTGAAAGGTTGTCTTGCTGCTTCTGTGGTGAATATACGATGCTTGGCTAATACTTACCTGTGGTGCTTGTCCTCTTCTACAGCAGGCAAACTTGTGTGTTAGTTTGTAGCGGCCAGCCTGAGTCGCGGAAGAGGACCCGATGCTGTTCCAGCATTTCCAGTGAAAGCGCTTACTGCGGATTCACCTATGGCACAGGTGCCGGTTTTCTTCACGTAAAAAGTAAAGAGGGGGCATTGTGCAGCCTTTCTATGTCTCTACCCACTTGGTGAATACGAACTTTATTTCAAGAATACGTACCGGCTACCCACTTGGGATGAATGGTCGGGACTACTGCAACCATAAGTCCTCGGTGAAGGCCACGCCCATCGGGGCGGGTTTGGGATGTTTAAAAATGCCGCCAAATCTTGCCTGACGTTTTCTTTCAGTCCAACTCCCCTGAGGAAGTAATAAATGAAACGCGTTGGGACGGACTCTGTCTATACAGCGGATTGAAAGGCTGTCTTGCTGCTTCTGTGGTGAATAAACGATGCTTGGCTAATACTTACCTGTGGTGCTTGTCCTCTTCTACAGCAGGCAAACGTGTGTGTTAGTTTGTAGCGGCCAGCCTGAGTCGCGGAAGAGGACCCCATGCTGTTCCAGCATTTCCAGTGAAAGCGCTTACGGCGGATTCACCTATGGCACAGGTGCTGGTTTTCTTCACGTAAAAAGGAAAGAGGGGGCATTGTGCAGCCTTTCTATGCCTCTACCCACTTGGTGAATACGAACTTTATTTCAAGAATACGTACAGGCTACCCACTTGGGATGAATGGTCGGGACTACTGCAACGATAAGGCCTCGGTGAAGGCCACGCCCATGGGGGCGGGTTCAGGATGTTTAAAAATGCCGCCAAATCTTGCCTGACGTTTTCTTTCAGTCCAACTCCCCTGAGGAAGTAATAAATGAAACGCGTTGGGAAGGACTCTGTCTATACAGCGGATTGAAAGGCTGTCTTGCTGCTTCTGTGGTGAATAAACGATGCTTGGCTAATACTTACCTGTGGTGCTTGTCCTCTTCTACAGCAGGCAAACTTGTGTGTTAGTTTGTAGCGGCCAGCCTGAGTCGCGGAAGAGGACCCGATGCTGTTCCAGCATTTCCACTGAAAGCGCTTACGGCGGATTCACCTATGGCACAGGTGCCAGTTTTCTTCACGGAAAAAGTAAAGAGGGGGCATTGTGCAGCCTTTCTATGCCTCTACCCACTTGGTGAATACGAACTTTATTTCAAGAATACGTACAGGCTACCCACTTGGGATGAATGGTCGGGACTACTGCAACCATAAGGCCTCGGTGAAGGCCACGCCCATGGGGGCGGGTTCGGTATGCTTAAAAATGCCGCCAAATCTTGCCTGACGTTTTCTTCCAGTCCAACTCCCCTGAGGAAGTAATAAATGAAACGCGTTGGGAAGGACTCTGTCTATACAGCGGATTGAAAGGCTGTCTGGCTGCTTTTATGGTGAATAAACGGTGCTTGGCTAATACTTACCTGTGGTGCTTGTCCCTTCTACAGCAGGCAAACTTGTGTGTTAGTTTGTAGCGGCCAGCCTGAGTCGCGGAAGAGGACCCGATGCTGTTCCAGCATTTCCAGTGAAAGCGCTTACGGCGGATTCACCTATGGCCCAGGTGCTGGTTTTCTTCACGTAAAAAGTAAAGAGGGGGCATTGTGCAGCCTTTCTATGCCTCTACCCACTTGGTGAATACGAACTTTATTTCAAGAATACGTACAGGCTACCCACTTGGGATGAATGGTCGGGACTACTGCAACCATAAGGCCTCGGTGAAGGCCACGCCCATGGGGGCGGGTTCGGGATGTTTAAAAATGCCGCCAAATCTTGCCTGACATTTTCTTTCAGTCCAACTCCCCTGAGGAAGTAATAAATGAAACGCGTTGGGAAGGACTCTGTCTATACAGCGGATTGAAAGGCTGTCTTGCTGCTTCTGTGGTGAATAAACGATGCTTGGCTAATACTTACCTGTGGTGCTTGTCCTCTTTTACAGCAGGCAAACTTGTGTGTTAGTTTGTAGCGGCCAGCCTGAGTCGCGGAAGAGGACCCCATGCTGTTCCAGCATTTCCAGTGAAAGCGCTTACGGCGGATTCACCTATGGCACAGGTGCTGGTTTTCTTCACGTAAAAAGTAAAGAGGGGGCATTGTGCAGCCTTTCTATGCCTCTACCCACTAGGTGAATACGAACTTTATTTCAATAATACGTACAGGCTACCCACTTTGGATGAATGGTCGGGACTACTGCAACCATAAGGCCTCGGGGAAGGCCACGCCCATGGGGGCGGGTTCGGGATGTTTAAAAATGCCGCCAAATCTTGCCTGACGTTTTCTTTCAGTCCAACTCCCCATAGGAAGTAATAAATGAAACGCGTTGGGAAGGACTCTGTCTATACAGCGGATTGAAAGGCTGTCTTGCTGCTTCTGTGGTGAATAAACAATGCTTGGCTAATACTTACCTGTGGTGCTTGTCCTCTTCTACAGCAGGCAAATTTGTGTGTTAGTTTGTAGCGGCCAGCCTGAGTCGCGGAAGAGGACCCGATGCTGTTCCAGCATTTCCAGTGAAAGCGCTTACGGCGGATTCACCAATGGCACAGGTGCCAGTTTTCTTCACGGAAAAAGTAAAGAGGGGGCATTGTGCAGCCTTTCTATGCCTCTACCCACTTGGTGAATACGAACTTTATTTCAAGAATACGTACAGGCTACCCACTTGGGATGAATGGTCGGGACTACTGCAACCATAAGACCTCAGTGAAGGCCCCGCCCATGGGGGCGGGTTCGGGATGTTTAAAAATGCCGCCAAATCTTGCCTGACGTTTTCTTTCAGTCCAACTCCCCTGAGGAAGTAATAAATGAAACACGTTGGGAAGGACTCTGTCTATACAGCGGATTGAAAGGCTGTCTTGCTGCTTCTGTGGTGAATAAACGATGCTTGGCTAATACTTACCTGTGGTGCTTGTCCTCTTCTACAGCAGGCAAACTTGTGTGTTAGTTTGTAGCGGCCAGCCTGAGTCGTGGAAGAGGACCCGATGCTGTTCCAGCATTTCCAGTGAAAGCGCTTACGGCGGATTCACCTATGGCACAGGTGCCGGTTTTCTTCACGTAAAAAGTAAAGAGGGGGCATTGTGCAGCCTTTCTATGCCTCTACCCACTTGGTGAATACAAACTTTATTTCAAGAATACGTACAGGCTACCCACTTTGGATGAATGGTCGGGAGTACTGCAACCATAAGGCCTCGGTGAAGGCCACGCCCATGGGGGCGGGTTCGGGATGTTTAAAAATGCCGCCAAATCTTGCCTGACGTTTTCTTTCAGTCCAACTCCCCTGAGGAAGTAATAAATGAAACGCGTTGGGAAGGACTCTATCTATACAGCGGATTGAAAGGCTGTCTTGCTGCTTCTGTGGTGAATAAACGATGCTTGGCTAATACTTACCTGTGGTGCTTGTCCTCTTCTACAGCAGGCAAACTTGTGTGTTAGTTTGTAGCGGCCAGCCTGAATCGCGGAAGAGGACCCGATGCTGTTCCAGCATTTCCAGTGAAAGCGCTTACGGCGGATTCACCTATGGCACAGGTGCCAGTTTTCTTCACGGAAAAAGTAAAGAGGGGGCATTGTGCAGCCTTTCTATGCCTCTACCCACTTGGTGAATACGAACTTTATTTCAAGAATACGTACAGGCTACCCACTTGGGATGAATGGTCGGGACTACTGCAACCATAAGACCTCAGTGAAGGCCACGCCCATGGGGGCGGGTTCGGGATGTTTAAAAATGCCTCCAAATCTTGCCTGACGTTTTCTTTCAGTCCAACTCCCCATAGGAAGTAATAAATGAAACACGTTGGGAAGGACTCTGTCTATACAGCGGATTGAAAGGCTGTCTTGCTGCTTCTGTGGTGAATAAACGATGCTTGGCTAATACTTACCTGTGGTGCTTTTCCTCTTCTACAGCAGGCAAACTTGTGTGTTAGTTTGTAGCGGCCAGCCTGAGTCGCGGAAGAGGACCCGATGCTGTTCCAGCATTTCCAGTGAAAGCGCTTACGGCGGATTCACCTATGGCACAGGTGCCGGTTTTCTTCACGTAAAAAGTAAAGAGGGGGCATTGTGCAGCCTTTCTATGCCTCTACCCACTTGGTGAATACAAACTTTATTTCAAGAATACGTACAGGCTACCCACTTGGGATGAATGGTCGGGACTACTGCAACCATAAGGCCTCGGTGAAGGCCACGCCCATGGGGGCGGGTTCGGGATGTTTAAAAATGCCGCCAAATCTTGCCTGACGTTTTCTTTCAGTCCAACTCCCCTGAGGAAGTAATAAATGAAACGCGTTGGGAAGGACTCTGTCTATACAGCGGATTGAAAGGCTGTCTTGCTGCTTCTGTGGTGAATAAACGATGCTTGGCTAATACTTACCTGTGGTGCTTATCCTCTTCTACAGCAGGCAAACTTGTGTGTTAGTTTGTAGCGGTCAGCCTGAGTCGCGGAAGAGGACCCGATGCTGTTCCAGCATTTCCAGTGAAAGCGCTTACGGCGGATTCACCTATGGCACAGGTGCCGGTTTTCATCACGTAAAAAGTAAAGAGGGGGCATTGTGCAGCCTTTCTATGTCTCTACCCAATTGGTGAATACGAACTTTATTTCAAGAATACGTACAGGCTACCCACTTGGGATGAATGGTCGGGACTACTGCAACCATAAGGCCTCGGTGAAGGCCACGCCCATCGGGGCGGGTTTGGGATGTTTAAAAATGCCGCCAAATCTTGCTGACGTTTTCTTTCAGTCCAACTCCCCTGAGGAAGTAATAAATGAAACGCGTTGGGAAGGACTCTGTCTATACAGCGGATTGAAAGGCTGTCTTGCTGCTTCTGTGGTGAATAAACGATGCTTGGCTAATACTTACCTGTGGTGCTTGTCCTCTTCTACAGCAGGCAAACTTGTGTGTTAGTTTGTAGCGGCCAGCCTGAGTCGCGGAAGAGGACCCCATGCTGTTCCAGCATTTCCAGTGAAAGCGCTTACGGCGGATTCACCTATGGCACAGGTGCCGGTTTTCTTCACGTAAAAAATAAAGAGGGGGCATTGTGCAGCCTTTCTATGCCTCTACCCACTTGGTGAATACGAACTTTATTTCAAGAATACGTACAGGCTACCCACTTGGGATGAATGGTTGGGATTACTGCAACCATAAGGCCTCGGTGAAGGCCACGCCCATGGGGGCAGGTTCGGGATGTTTAAAAATGCCGCCAAATCTTGCCTGACGTTTTCTTTCAGTCCAACTCCCCTGAGGAAGTAATAAATGAAACGCGTTGGGAAGGACTCTGTCTATACAGCGGATTGAAAGGCTGTCTTGCTGCTTCTGTGGTGAATAAACGATGCTTGGCTAATACTTACCTGTGGTGCTTGTCCTCTTCTACAGCAGGCAAACTTGTGTGTTAGTTTATAGCGGCCAGCCTGAGTCGCGGAAGAGGACCCCATGCTGTTCAAGCATTTCCAGTGAAAGCGCTTACGGCGGATTCACCTATGGCACAGGTGCCGGTTTTCTTCACGTAAAAAATAAAGAGGGGGCATTGTGCAGCCTTTCTATGCCTCTACCCACTTGGTGAATACGAACTTTATTTCAAGAGTACGTACAGGCTACCCACTTGGGATGAATGGTTGGGATTACTGCAACCATAAGGCCTCGGTGAAGGCCACGCCCATGGGGGCGGGTTCGGGATGTTTAAAAATGCCGCCAAATCTTGCCTGACGTTTTCTTTCAGTCCAACTCCCCTGAGGAAGTAATAAATGAAACGCGCTGGGAAGGACTCTGTCTATACAGCGGATTGAAAGGCTGTATTGCTGCTTCTGTGGTGAATAAACGATGCTTGGCTAATACTTACCTGTGGTGCTTGTCCTCTTCTACAGCAGGCAAACTTGTGTGTTAGTTTGTAGCGGCCAGCCTGAGTCGTGGAAGAGGACCCGATGCTGTTCCAGCATTTCCAGTGAAAGCGCTTACGGCGGATTCACCTATGGCACAGGTGCCGGTTTTCTTCACGTAAAAAGTAAAGAGGGGGCATTGTGCAGCCTTTCTATGCCTCTACCCACTTGGTGAATACGAACTTTATTTCAAGAATACGTACAGGCTACCCACTTGGGATGAATGGTCGGGACTACTGCAACCATAAGGCCTCGGTGAAGGCCACGCCCATGGGGGCGGGTTCGGGATGTTTAAAAATGCCGCCAAATCTTGCCTGACGTTTTCTTTCAGTCCAACTTCCCTGAGGAAGTTATAAATGAAACGCGTTGGGAAGGACTCTGTCTATACAGCGGATTGAAAGGCTGTCTTGCTGCTTCTGTGGTGAATAAACGATGCTTGGCTAAAACTTACCTGTGGTGCTTGTCCTCTTCTACAGCAGGCAAACTTGTGTGTTAGTTTGTAGCGGCCAGCCTGAGTCGCGGAAGAGGACCCGATGCTGTTCCAGCATTTCCAGTGAAAGCGCTTACGGCGGATTCACCTATGGCACAGGTGCCGGTTTTCTTCACGTAAAAAGTAAAGAGGGGGCATTGTGCAGCCTTTCTATGCCTCTACCCACTTGGTGAATACAAACTTTATTTCAAGAATACGTACAGGCTACCCACTTGGGATGAATGGTCGGGACTACTGCAACCATAAGGCCTCGGTGAAGGCCACGCCCATGGGGGCGGGTTCGGGATGTTTAAAAATGCCGCCAAATCTTGCCTGACGTTTTCTTTCAGTCCAACTCCCCTGAGGAAGTAATAAATGAAACGCGTTGGGAAGGACTCTGTCTATACAGCGGATTGAAAGGCTGTCTTGCTGCTTCTGTGGTGAATAAACGATGCTTGGCTAATACTTACCTGTGGTGCTTATCCTCTTCTACAGCAGGCAAACTTGTGTGTTAGTTTGTAGCGGCCAGCCTGAGTCGCGGAAGAGGACCCGATGCTGTTCCAGCATTTCCAGTGAAAGCGCTTACGGCGGATTCACCTATGGCACAGGTGCCGGTTTTCTTCACGTAAAAAGTAAAGAGGGGGCATTGTGCAGCCTTTCTATGTCTCTACCCACTTGGTGAATACGAACTTTATTTCAAGAATACGTACAGGCTACCCACTTGGGATGAATGGTCGGGACTACTGCAACCATAAGGCCTCGGTGAAGGCCACGCCCATCGGGGCGGGTTTGGGATGTTTAAAAATGCCGCCAAATCTTGCCTGACGTTTTCTTTCAGTCCAACTCCCCTGAGGAAGTAATAAATGAAACGCGTTGGGAAGGACTCTGTCTATACAGCGGATTGAAAGGCTGTCTTGCTGCTTCTGTGGTGAATAAACGATGCTTGGCTAATACTTACCTGTGGTGGTTGTCCTCTTCTACAGGAGGCAAACTTGTGTGTTAGTTTGTAGCGGCAAGCCTGAGTCGCGGAAGAGGACCCCATGCTGTTCCAGCATTTCCAGTGAAAGCGCTTACGGCGGATTCACCTATGGCACAGGTGCCGGTTTTCTTCACGTAAAAAATAAAGAGGGGGCATTGTGCAGCCTTTCTATGCCTCTACCCACTTGGTGAATACGATCTTTTTTTCAAGAATACGTACAGGCTACCCACTTGGGATGAATGGTTGGGACTACTGCAACCATAAGGCCTCGGTGAAGGCCACGCCCATGGGGGCGGGTTCGGGATGTTTAAAAATGCCGCCAAATCTTGCCTGACGTTTTCTTTCAGTCCAACTCCCCATAGGAAGTAATAAATGAAACACGTTGGGAAGGACTCTGTCTATACAGCGGATTGAAAGGCTGTCTTGCTGCTTCTGTGGTGAATAAACGATGCTTGGCTAATACTTACCTGTGGTGCTTTTCCTCTTCTACAGCAGGCAAACTTGTGTGTTAGTTTGTAGCGGCCAGCCTGAGTCGCGGAAGAGGACCCGATGCTGTTCCAGCATTTCCAGTGAAAGCGCTTACGGCGGATTCACCTATGGCACAGGTGCCGGTTTTCTTCACGTAAAAAGTAAAGAGGGGGCATTGTGCAGCCTTTCTATGCCTCTACCCACTTGGTGAATACAAACTTTATTTCAAGAATACGTACAGGCTACCCACTTGGGATGAATGGTCGGGACTACTGCAACCATAAGGCCTCGGTGAAGGCCACGCCCATGGGGGCGGGTTCGGGATGTTTAAAAATGCCGCCAAATCTTGCCTGACGTTTTCTTTCAGTCCAACTCCCCTGAGGAAGTAATAAATGAAACGCGTTGGGAAGGACTCTGTCTATACAGCGGATTGAAAGGCTGTCTTGCTGCTTCTGTGGTGAATAAACGATGCTTGGCTAATACTTACCTGTGGTGCTTATCCTCTTCTACAGCAGGCAAACTTGTGTGTTAGTTTGTAGCGGTCAGCCTGAGTCGCGGAAGAGGACCCGATGCTGTTCCAGCATTTCCAGTGAAAGCGCTTACGGCGGATTCACCTATGGCACAGGTGCCGGTTTTCATCACGTAAAAAGTAAAGAGGGGGCATTGTGCAGCCTTTCTATGTCTCTACCCAATTGGTGAATACGAACTTTATTTCAAGAATACGTACAGGCTACCCACTTGGGATGAATGGTCGGGACTACTGCAACCATAAGGCCTCGGTGAAGGCCACGCCCATCGGGGCGGGTTTGGGATGTTTAAAAATGCCGCCAAATCTTGCTGACGTTTTCTTTCAGTCCAACTCCCCTGAGGAAGTAATAAATGAAACGCGTTGGGAAGGACTCTGTCTATACAGCGGATTGAAAGGCTGTCTTGCTGCTTCTGTGGTGAATAAACGATGCTTGGCTAATACTTACCTGTGGTGCTTGTCCTCTTCTACAGCAGGCAAACTTGTGTGTTAGTTTGTAGCGGCCAGCCTGAGTCGCGGAAGAGGACCCCATGCTGTTCCAGCATTTCCAGTGAAAGCGCTTACGGCGGATTCACCTATGGCACAGGTGCCGGTTTTCTTCACGTAAAAAATAAAGAGGGGGCATTGTGCAGCCTTTCTATGCCTCTACCCACTTGGTGAATACGAACTTTATTTCAAGAATACGTACAGGCTACCCACTTGGGATGAATGGTTGGGATTACTGCAACCATAAGGCCTCGGTGAAGGCCACGCCCATGGGGGCAGGTTCGGGATGTTTAAAAATGCCGCCAAATCTTGCCTGACGTTTTCTTTCAGTCCAACTCCCCTGAGGAAGTAATAAATGAAACGCGTTGGGAAGGACTCTGTCTATACAGCGGATTGAAAGGCTGTCTTGCTGCTTCTGTGGTGAATAAACAATGCTTGGCTAATACTTACCTGTGGTGCTTGTCCTCTTCTACAGCAGGCAAACTTGTGTGTTAGTTTATAGCGGCCAGCCTGAGTCGCGGAAGAGGACCCCATGCTGTTCAAGCATTTCCAGTGAAAGCGCTTACGGCGGATTCACCTATGGCACAGGTGCCGGTTTTCTTCACGTAAAAAATAAAGAGGGGGCATTGTGCAGCCTTTCTATGCCTCTACCCACTTGGTGAATACGAACTTTATTTCAAGAGTACGTACAGGCTACCCACTTGGGATGAATGGTTGGGATTACTGCAACCATAAGGCCTCGGTGAAGGCCACGCCCATGGGGGCGGGTTCGGGATGTTTAAAAATGCCGCCAAATCTTGCCTGACGTTTTCTTTCAGTCCAACTCCCCTGAGGAAGTAATAAATGAAACGCGCTGGGAAGGACTCTGTCTATACAGCGGATTGAAAGGCTGTATTGCTGCTTCTGTGGTGAATAAACGATGCTTGGCTAATACTTACCTGTGGTGCTTGTCCTCTTCTACAGCAGGCAAACTTGTGTGTTAGTTTGTAGCGGCCAGCCTGAGTCGTGGAAGAGGACCCGATGCTGTTCCAGCATTTCCAGTGAAAGCGCTTACGGCGGATTCACCTATGGCACAGGTGCCGGTTTTCTTCACGTAAAAAGTAAAGAGGGGGCATTGTGCAGCCTTTCTATGCCTCTACCCACTTGGTGAATACGAACTTTATTTCAAGAATACGTACAGGCTACCCACTTGGGATGAATGGTCGGGACTACTGCAACCATAAGGCCTCGGTGAAGGCCACGCCCATGGGGGCGGGTTCGGGATGTTTAAAAATGCCGCCAAATCTTGCCTGACGTTTTCTTTCAGTCCAACTTCCCTGAGGAAGTTATAAATGAAACGCGTTGGGAAGGACTCTGTCTATACAGCGGATTGAAAGGCTGTCTTGCTGCTTCTGTGGTGAATAAACGATGCTTGGCTAAAACTTACCTGTGGTGCTTGTCCTCTTCTACAGCAGGCAAACTTGTGTGTTAGTTTGTAGCGGCCAGCCTGAGTCGCGGAAGAGGACCCGATGCTGTTCCAGCATTTCCAGTGAAAGCGCTTACGGCGGATTCACCTATGGCACAGGTGCCGGTTTTCTTCACGTAAAAAGTAAAGAGGGGGCATTGTGCAGCCTTTCTATGCCTCTACCCACTTGGTGAATACAAACTTTATTTCAAGAATACGTACAGGCTACCCACTTGGGATGAATGGTCGGGACTACTGCAACCATAAGGCCTCGGTGAAGGCCACGCCCATGGGGGCGGGTTCGGGATGTTTAAAAATGCCGCCAAATCTTGCCTGACGTTTTCTTTCAGTCCAACTCCCCTGAGGAAGTAATAAATGAAACGCGTTGGGAAGGACTCTGTCTATACAGCGGATTGAAAGGCTGTCTTGCTGCTTCTGTGGTGAATAAACGATGCTTGGCTAATACTTACCTGTGGTGCTTATCCTCTTCTACAGCAGGCAAACTTGTGTGTTAGTTTGTAGCGGCCAGCCTGAGTCGCGGAAGAGGACCCGATGCTGTTCCAGCATTTCCAGTGAAAGCGCTTACGGCGGATTCACCTATGGCACAGGTGCCGGTTTTCTTCACGTAAAAAGTAAAGAGGGGGCATTGTGCAGCCTTTCTATGTCTCTACCCACTTGGTGAATACGAACTTTATTTCAAGAATACGTACAGGCTACCCACTTGGGATGAATGGTCGGGACTACTGCAACCATAAGGCCTCGGTGAAGGCCACGCCCATCGGGGCGGGTTTGGGATGTTTAAAAATGCCGCCAAATCTTGCCTGACGTTTTCTTTCAGTCCAACTCCCCTGAGGAAGTAATAAATGAAACGCGTTGGGAAGGACTCTGTCTATACAGCGGATTGAAAGGCTGTCTTGCTGCTTCTGTGGTGAATAAACGATGCTTGGCTAATACTTACCTGTGGTGGTTGTCCTCTTCTACAGGAGGCAAACTTGTGTGTTAGTTTGTAGCGGCAAGCCTGAGTCGCGGAAGAGGACCCCATGCTGTTCCAGCATTTCCAGTGAAAGCGCTTACGGCGGATTCACCTATGGCACAGGTGCCGGTTTTCTTCACGTAAAAAATAAAGAGGGGGCATTGTGCAGCCTTTCTATGCCTCTACCCACTTGGTGAATACGATCTTTTTTTCAAGAATACGTACAGGCTACCCACTTGGGATGAATGGTTGGGACTACTGCAACCATAAGGCCTCGGTGAAGGCCACGCCCATGGGGGCGGGTTCGGGATGTTTAAAAATGCCGCCAAATCTTGCCTGACGTTTTCTTTCAGTCCAACTCCCCTGAGGAAGTAATAAATGAAACGCGTTGGGAAGGACTCTGTCTATACAGCGGATTGAAAGGCTGTCTTGCTGCTTCTGTGGTGAATAAACGATGCTTGGCTAATACTTACCTGTGGTGGTTGTCCTCTTCTACAGCAGGCAAACTTGTGTGTTAGTTTGTAGCGGCAAGCCTGAGTCGCGGAAGAGGACCCCATGCTGTTCCAGCATTTCCAGTGAAAGCGCTTACGGCGGATTCACCTATGGCACAGGTGCCGGTTTTCTTCACGTAAAAAATAAAGAGGGGGCATTGTGCAGCCTTTCTATGCCTCTACCCACTTGGTGAATACGATCTTTTTTTCAAGAATACGTACAGGCTACCCACTTGGGATGAATGGTTGGGACTACTGCAACCATAAGGCCTCGGTGAAGGCCACGCCCATGGGGGCGGGTTCGGGATGTTTAAAAATGCCGCCAAATCTTGCCTGACGTTTTCTTTCAGTCCAACTCCCCTGAGGAAGTAATAAATGAAACGCGTTGGGAAGGACTCTGTCTATACAGCGGATTGAAAGGCTGTCTTGCTGCTTCTGTGGTGAATAAACGATGCTTGGCTAATACTTACCTGTGGTGCTTGTCCTCTTCTACAGCAGGCAAACTTGTGTGTTAGTTTGTAGCGGCCAGCCTGAGTCGTGGAAGAGGACCCGATGCTGTTCCAGCATTTCCAGTGAAAGCGCTTACGGCGGATTCACCTATGGCACAGGTGCCGGTTTTCTTCACGTAAAAAGTAAAGAGGGGGCATTGTGCAGCCTTTCTATGCCTCTACCCACTTGGTGAATACGAACTTTATTTCAAGAATACGTACAGGCTACCCACTTGGGATGAATGGTCGGGACTACTGCAACCATAAGGCCTCGGTGAAGGCCACGCCCATGGGGGCGGGTTCGGGATGTTTAAAAATGCCGCCAAATCTTGCCTGACGTTTTCTTTCAGTCCAACTCCCCTGAGGAAGTTATAAATGAAACGCTTGGGAAGGACTCTGTCTATACAGCGGATTGAAAAGCTGTCTTGCTGCTTCTGTGGCGAATAAACGATGCTTGGCTAATACTTATCTGTGGTGCTTGTCCTCTTCTACAGCAGGCAAACTTGTGTGTCAATATATATATATATATATATATATATATATATATATATATATATATATATATATATATATATATATATATATATATATATATATATATATATATATATATATATAAATATATATATCAAAAAAGACCACTCCGTCCACCTCCACCAAGAACCTCGGCGGCGAAGAAGGAGAAGCGAACCACTTCTTTGTAGGCAAGATGTTTATTACAACCTCCTCAACAGCATACGGCAGATGACGCGTTTCGGGCTCAGGCGCCCTTGATCACATAAAGGCTGTGACTGATTGTGGCCATTTTTAAATAATATGCCCTTCCCATTCCGGTCACATGTTTAACAAGCTAGTTATAGACATGGTAAACAGACTGCGTGATGGTAACAAAACAGTCAATTGAAAATCACACATATATACATATTGATTAATTCTGACCACAGGACCACTTATCATGACCTACTGAAATAATTCATACTATACAATTTTGATAGAACGAAAATTGAGTTTTAACACTCGTGTCATGAAAACAATTAATTGAAATCACATTCTAATCTCAACCAAATCGGTCCAAATGGCAGTATAAAATTTTCTGGATAAATCCATATATACAAATAAAGTGCAATATAACAATTTTGACATAACTGCATTAATGCATATATTCCATCGTTAATTAGTGACTCTGATCAAAAGGGATTCGCAAAATAATTGCAGAGCATAGCAGCAATATTAATTTTTTCTCAAAAACTGTGCAGAATACCATGTGCAAAAAATGTGTTGTTACGTGCATGATTAAAATGATTGTAAGACAAAAAGATATATCTAAACAACCCGACCAAGGCTGAGACAAAATACATAATGAAAACACAGAGGAGCCCCAATGTGTATCAAGGTGACAGCAACTAAATCGTAGAGATACAATTCATAAAGTCCTCAACTATATTTAAGGAGATTAACTCTCTTACGTAAATGATGCCTTATACCTATTCATAAATGTTTCAGCCAAAGTGTGAATAAGTGAAAAAAATTTTTTGAATCGGCAGTCCTCATACACCGTGTGTCGGAAACTGCCCAATATTCCCATCTCTAATTCAAAATAACAATATGTACATGATAAAAAGAAAAAATGAAATACAGTAAAAAACTATATAGGGTTCTGTATAGTAAGGCAGGCGACAAAATCTGGAATTGCAGATACTATATACATTCCTTTCAGTCATCAGAATACATATATGTTACAAACATGTGTACATATCTTCGGTGTTGTTCAGCCCGTTCGGGCATTTGCTATCGAAGTTAAGAATATATTTAGTTTCCAACCTTCTTAGCAGAGCCTCTCTATTACCCCCTCGGCGTGGTTTCGGGACAGAGGATACCACATAATACTTCAAACAGGATAAGTTGTTAGCATGTACCTGCTTAAAGTGGCGTGCCACTGGATAATTGGGATCACTATGTAAAATGGCACGTAGATGCTGAAGAATTCTTTCATGAACCTGCAGCTTCGTACTACCAATGTAGTTAAGCCCACAGGTACAAGAAAGAACATAAACTGCAAATTCAGTTTTGCAATTGAAATTCCCAACTATCTTATGTGGTATAGGGCTGAATGGAGTACGGTATTCTGTTGTGTTAATTCCAAACTTGCACGCACGACATGTGGAGCATTTATAGAATCCATCTTTAGGTTTCAACCAATTCGGTTTACTTTGTATTTCAGGACTCGTAGGATCTAACACTGCTCCCATATTTCTAGCTCTACTGAAAGTGATAGTAGGATTGGATGGTAGATTCATTCTAAGAACGGGATCAGTAAGAACTATTGCCCAATTCTTATTAATGATAGATCTTAATCTACGTTCATTCTCACTATAACCTGTGATTAGTCTTGGACATTGATCCATGGCAGATGACCCAGAGATTGCTGGTGAATTATGTGCATCATATGGGGCAGGGTCTTCCTCAATCTGGGCTGGTAATAAACTAGTCCTAGATCTTAACGAGGTTTTAGATAAGGCTAATGTCAAGATCTTGTCAGAGTAACCTCTTGCCTTCATGCGCCGCATGGATGCTGCAGCACAGGCATCAAATTCTGCCTCTGTGCTGCATATCCTTTTTAAGCGTAATAGCTCCCCATAAGGGATGCTTGCAATCAAGTGCTTGGGATGTGCACTTGAGGCATGAAGTATGACATTGCCGGCAGTAGATTTCCTAAACAGGGTACTTTCCACTCTTCCTTTATCTACATACAGTTTTACATCCAAAAATTCCAAACTGGAACTATCTATGTGGTGGGTAAAATGGAGATTCAAACTATTGTTGTTAATATTTTGAATGAATTCCAGTGCTTTTTCTTTGCTGCCCTGCCACACGATGAAAACATCATCGATGTATCTATAGTAGTGTTTGATGTTATTTTGCAAAATGGAAGAGTAGTCCCTTTTGAGGACCTGCTCCTCCCACCAGCCAACATGCAAGCATGCATAGCTGGGGGAGAAGCAGGCTCCCATCGCCACACCCCTTAGTTGTTTAAACAACTCCTTTCCAAAAAGAAAGAAATTATTATTAAGACACCAGCTTATCAAGTTAATTATAGCTTTGTTGTGTTGATAGTATTCACACGGTCTAGAATCCAAAAAGAATTTTACAGCCCTCAAACCTGCCTGATGGTCTATACTGGTGTATAAAGATTCTATGTCCAATGATAGTAACAACATATCATCAGACCATTGGATATCCTTAATTTTACCCAAAAAATCACCAGTATCTTTAATATAACTAGGCAGGGTTTTTACATGACTCTGTAAAAAGAAATCCACATATTGGCCCACCTGTTCCGCTACACTCCCTATAGCCGAAATGATAGGCCTGCCAGGAATAGGAGACACACCTTTATGCACCTTAGGTATTAGGTACAATATTGGTACAATAGGATGTTCGTTGTGCATAAATTTGAATTCATCATTTGAAATCAGGCCATCACTGCGTGATTGTGTCAACAGTTTCTTAAGTGAGTTCGTGGCCATATTGTATTTCTTGATGTTAGACGGCTCATAGCAATTTATGTCATTCAATTGGCGTTTGGCTTCCTTGATGTAATCAACTCGGGGCCATATTACCAAGTTGCCGCCCTTATCTGATTTTTTGATGATGATTTCATTGTTCTCACTAAGTTTTTTCATCAACTTGGCATAGTCTTTTTTCCTTTGTTCAATTTGTTTCTTTTGTTTAAACTTTTTGGATTTTTTAGCTTGTACTTGTTTATTCAGTTTTTTAATGTCCTCGACCACACAGTCGTGAAACGTATCTAACGCATCTCTTGGCATCATGGGGATATATTTAGATTTCTTCTTGAAGGGACTGATCCCAGCACCCTTCTGCAACAGATTGATGTTTCGCATCCTGGTTTGCGTAGATGGATCATACTCAGTATCAACTGATTCTGCCTCGCCAGTATTTAAATCATGTAGGTCTAGGTATGTTGGAATATCCGCCGCTTCAATACCTAGACTTTCTACATGATTGCTAGAATCTCGCTGTAACTCAACGCCCTTATCTTTGATGTTTCTCAGAGAAAAATATTTTTTTAACTTGAGTTTCCTCACAAATCTGAAAACATCTATTCTCGTCGCGCTGTAGTTAAAAGTTTGGCTGGGGCAAAAATTGAGACCTAGCGACAGCAAGGATTTTTCTGAATCCGTCAAGGGCACATTGGACAGATTAATGATAGTTCTATCACCATTTACTTCTTCCGTGTCCAATTGCTCTTCTTTTTGTTCTTTCCTCTTTTGTTTGTACTTTTTTCGTCTTTCTTTTCTTCGTCTGTTTTTTCTTGATTTTTTTGCTGTTGTTTGCTGTCTTTCCTTGGTCTCAACGTACGCAGTCTCTCTGATGCTAAAAAATCCAATTCCTCACCCATGTCTAGCACAATTGGTGGTATAGGCCTCTCTCCGCTCCCTGTGCTTGATTCGCTAGATAAAGAGACAGAATCAAAACTTGAACTTTCTGCCGCTGCCGCTTCCATTGTGGCAGGCTGCTGTACATTCATCTCCACACTATTCTTTCCCTTGCGTTCCCCGTATTTTTTACGGTTTTCATTATTGTATTTTCGGGCAAATGTGAAGATTTGTCCGTTGTTGTAGTCCGATTCGTCTCTGGCAAACTTATGGGCTTTCCGATGTTTAATCTTCTCCTCATGCTTGCGTAATCTTTCTTCAATAGCAATTCTAGCAGTTTTAATATACTCGACTTTGGCCGATTTTTTAAGTTCTTCTTCAATATTTTCGATTTTTTTCAAAATTTCCGCCCGGTCGATTGCTGCATATTTAATTAGGATGCGGACCGAGGTCATGGAAGCCTCCAAATTATTCTGTGCCCATTCTTTCAACATTGCAGGATTAGGATTGTCATAGGTCGGAGCCAAAAGAAAGCGAAGGCCTCTTGGAACCCGGCCCACCTCTGCATACTTTGATAATGAGCAGTGCTCCCACCATTTAGTCGTTTCCAACCGCATGTATTTTTCTAGCTCTCTCAATAGCGTTTTTTCATTTTCATCCGCTCCTATCACTTTACTAGTCGTCGGTGCAACATTTGAAATTGCCGCCGGTCTTTTGCAGAACAACTCTTCCGCTGCTGCTTCGCGCTGACGCTGGCGTACAGCCTCGTCTGCCATGCTGTTTGGTAGGTATTTACTATATTAGCGTAGCCCGAATCACTTCTCGGATTACTCAGTGAATGCCTATTAATCTCCCCACCTCTGCCACAATGCCGTCGTCACTCACCGGGCGCTGTCTCTGCTTCTGCTTCGAACCAATCCGGTTCTACTCGCCAGCCAGTATCCCTTGATTTCATGTGACGTGTGGCGGCAAGAGGGGGCTGCTACCAATGTTTCACCACGAACATCCAACTTCCTCGACTTAATGGCGGCAGCCGCTTCCGGGTGAGAGGGTTCGCAAGACGGAAGAAAGCCAAACTTCCGTAAATTGTAAATCAAAAAAGACCACTCCGTCCACCTCCACCAAGAACCTCGGCGGCGAAGAAGGAGAAGCGAACCACTTCTTTGTAGGCAAGATGTTTATTACAACCTCCTCAACAGCATACGGCAGATGACGCGTTTCGGGCTCAGGCGCCCTTGATCACATAAAGGCTGTGACTGATTGTGGCCATTTTTAAATAATATGCCCTTCCCATTCCGGTCACATGTTTAACAAGCTAGTTATAGACATGGTAAACAGACTGCGTGATGGTAACAAAACAGTCAATTGAAAATCACACATATATACATATTGATTAATTCTGACCACAGGACCACTTATCATGACCTACTGAAATAATTCATACTATACAATTTTGATAGAACGAAAATTGAGTTTTAACACTCGTGTCATGAAAACAATTAATTGAAATCACATTCTAATCTCAACCAAATCGGTCCAAATGGCAGTATAAAATTATATAAAATTATATATATATTTATATATATATATATATATATATATATATATATATATATATATATATTCTCCACTCCTGTGTTTACCCGATGATAAACAGGCGCTGACACCGTGGGATCTCATTCAGGAACAAGTTTTATTTATCAAGTGTAAAGTTGACGCGTTTCGACGGATGAACCGTCTTGTTCACAACAAAGAATTCAAGTAAGTGAGTGCTTTTAAACTTTTCACAGTACTCATTGGCGGCATCAGTATTGTCATAGTAACCATTGCCTCATGGCCACTGAAGAGTTACAACTTTACATGCAACAATCAATTCGCGCTACACATTATATTCAACTTAGGCACAAAACAAAATTAAATTAAAATTAAACATGTCTGATGACAATTCCATTTCATTGTATCAAGGTAGAGTCTCTTGTCAATTAAGGTTCGGCACTTATGAATATTCGCAAATTGCCAACTATTTCATTCACAGTGACACAGTGTGGCGCGTGGTGAATTGTGTTTGTATATTTTTAGTCATGTGTATATATATATATAGAAATAAATACATCTCACATATGTATGTTGTGCGGTGAGGAGGGACTATGGTTTTAGGGTCTAGTGCCCCTAATTTCTGCTCTAACACTCTAGTGGTGCTAAGCCCTTCACTCTGTTTGGCAACTTTCAGATTGTTCTTAAATACAGCCGATGTGGGCAATTGCAAGTGACAATCCAACATATAGTGTGTTACTTTGTTTACATTAATTTACCTATAGCAAGATGTTAATTACATTTATTTTCATGACAAGTATCGTTCACAAGATCATACTTTATATCGCCACTCCCGTTATCAACGCCACCTCATATATACTCTACTATGATACTTGCAGCGTTTGCTGAAAAGTAATAGTGAAGCTAATGTTACTCTTCTCTAGCGGAAGGGTGGGTTCAAAAATGCATGGACAGCTACTTGTGTTGTTACATTTTATCGTGGGCTATAAATGCACACTAAGGGCCTCATCAGCATTCAATCCCTGTGGGGCCTTGGTGTCCAACAGGATAATGTACCGAAATTCTAATCTTCGGAGAGCCAACTGTCAGTTCCCCCCTCTGATATTTTTCTTAACATGGTCAATCACAAAGTACTTAATGTTCTCTGCTTTTCCTCCATGCATAGCGTTGATGTGCTTGTCCTCTTCTACAGCAGGCAAACTTGTGTGTTAATATATATATATATATTAGCATTTAAAAAACCTATTAAATTCACTGAAAAAACCATAGGTTTCACACCAGTTATAGTTAGGTGGAAATTTTACTCGCATAAAACCATTGAAATTCCCACGTTATAGTTAGTTGGACTCACTATAACTTGCACGTGCAATGCACTGCTGATGATGTCACATATTACATCACTCATGACATGGTCAGTGACATCACTCATGACATCACTGATGACATCACTGATGACATCATCCAGTGAATGTGTATCTTTCTGAAAAATAAATATTTTTTATATATGTATATCTAAAGGTTGATGGAAGAATAAATGGGTAAATAAATGTCTAAATGGATGTTTTTTTGTGTAAAATTGATTGGTTAACTGACTTATTAAATGTATCTTAGTGAATACATATATTAGTGAGTAATGTTTAAATATTTAAATATCTGTATCTGTGTCTCACTTTGTGTATAAGTGGCTGCATGGGTTGGTGAGTAGCTACATGAGTGTGTATATGGGTTATTAGTTGTTTTTTGAGTATCCGTGTCTGTATGGTTCGGTGTGGGATATTACTTAGAGCACAGATGCATGAATGAGTGACTCACTATTTGTATGTATTTTGAAGACAGCATGTGTGCAAGACTGTATGGGTGGATGATTGTGTGTATGGGTGGGTTAGTGAGTATGTGTTTTTATAATTGCTTGTTTAAGAGGGTAAATATGTTTCCGTTTCTGTAGAAGTATGTGTAGTGGTGTGTATATAACAGTATAATCAAGTAAATGGTTTTTTGATAGTTTATTTGCATGTTTGAATTTGTGTGTGAGTAACTATATGGATGAGTATTAGTGTGTAACAGGATGTATAGGTGTATGAGTACATATGATGAGTAAGTACACGCATGAGTGACCATATAGAACTGTTGGTGAATGAGTGGATGTAGATGTAGATGTTGGAATTACCTAATAAGTTGTTGTAATTGGTATTGGTTTCTCCTTTTTTAAGAAAATGTTAGTTTCTATTTTTGAATGTGTGTGTCAAAGGTTATTTCATGCTGATAGGAGGTCTGCCACTTTGTCACAAGGATGTTGTCATCAGTGATGTCATTTGAGATGTCATCAGTGATGTCATGAGTGATGTCACTGACCATGTCATGAGTGATGTAATATGTGACGTCATCAGCAGTGAATTGCACGCGCAAGTTATAGTGAGTCCAACTAACTATAACGTGGGAATTTCAATGGTTTTATGCGAGTAAAATTTCCACCTAACTATAACTGGTGTGAAACCTATGGTTTTTTCAGTGAATATATATATATATATATATATGTATGTATACATATGTATATTTACATATAGTATATACTTTATACTATATATATATATACATATACATATATGTGACCAAGGCGAGTGATTTTCGCCGAAACGCGTTGGGTTTGCTACATGATTCCTTTTTCTAACATGCTGGAACAAAAATGAATAAAACTTCAACTTGAGCACACGCGCTTTATGGACTAATATTGTGACGAGGCTGGATTGGGAGTGCATACGCACAGCGGCTGCTGTGCGGGGTGAGAATCATATACATATATATATATATATATTTATATACAGTATAAAGTATATGTATTGGTCATAATTGTGATCAACGTTTTGTGTACCTAATTGCAATTGGTCCAGAACTGGAGATTTGCATGCTTATTGGTTAAGGATTCCTAACTTTACTACTCCTAAACTGAGACAAAAGCCTAACTTTACATCTTTTGATATTCACAAGAGACATTTAGGAGTAGTAAAGTTAGAAATTCTAACTTTACTACTCTTAAATGCCTTTTGTGAATACCGAAAGTCGTAAAGTTAGGGTTTTGTCTCAGTTTAGGAGTAGTAAAGTTAGGAATCCTACGCTTTACAACTCCTAAATGCCTTTTGTGAATACAGAAAGTCGGAAAGTTAGGATTTTGTCTCAGATTACTTTTGTGAACCGTGCCCATTGAGTGTAGTGGCAAACAGTGGAGTGACGGAGGGCCCAATTCACCAAACTAATTTAGGACAAAATCCTAAACTTACTACAATTTGGTATTCACAGAAGGTACTTACTCATTTCGGTATTCACAGACGTTAGGAGTCCTAACTTTAGGTCTCCTAAATGCCTTCTGTGAATACCAAAAGTCTTAAAGTTAGGAATTTTCTCAGTTTAGCAGTAGCAAAGTTAGTAGTCCTAAATTTACTACTTATAAACTGAGAAAAATGTATAGGTGTTAAAAAACGTAGTTATATATTGTGTCTTAATATACCACTGTAACTTTGCGGTATACACGATACATGCCAGTGAGAATGCGGTATCTGATTGGCTAATGGCTGTCTTAACAAAATGTAAAAGTGTTCTATGTAGTTTTCAGAACACTTTTTCTGAGTTCTGGGTTAGTGCCTTCTATGTAGGTAAGTAGAAGGTTTTATTGGGGTTTCCTACATTTTACCACTTTCTTAAAGTAGCAATAGTTAAATAAACGTATTCATGTTTTTCTATATATTTTTACAACACTTTATGGAGTACTGCGATGTTAAAAAAAAGTAGTGTGGTAATTTGTACGTATTACACAGTGCTTCGTAGATATTTTTGTAAAGATTGAAATATGTAAAAAATTGAAAATACACAGTAGCACACAATATTTGTAAACTATAGTGTCGTACAATGCATTCTTTTTTTTAAACATATTTATTTATTTATTTTAAGAACCTCAAAACTTCCTATTAAGTACTGAGGTACTCCTTACATTTCGAAAAATCTATACAAATTTATAAATACTCTTCCCAATATATTTTCAATTTAGTAAAGTGGTGATAGGTAGAGAAACAATATGAAACCTAATACTTACCTATATCTAAGGCCATAATCAAGATCACAGCCAATGAGTACTTAAAACAACATGTCTGTTTTTAACATTTGTAAAGGCCAATCACATAATGTCTTGTCATCGTTATATACCACAGTACTTGCGCCAAATACCACACAATCTCACTGCGCCCACAGATATCATTAAGGTAAAATGCCTTCTAACTTTAAAAAACTTACCCTACTTACCTGTAGTACCAACTAGGGTCATATGGACACCACAATCTGTAGACCTGCCATATTTCATGGAAATTTGTTCAGCTGTTTTCAAGGCACTTCTGATACAAAAGTTTCGTCTGCTTTAGTAATATTCTATAGATGTTTGTACTCTCTTGCCCCAGATTTGCAAAGGTTTGAAAACAGAAACAATTCCATAAGGTAATGCAAAGCACCATAGAGCAGAGGGGATAATGAGCAACAGCAGGCCATTTTTATGAATAAATATGGCATTGAAATGTCATCCCTTTGCGCAACATAGCACAGCAACTTTGCTTTGCTTCAAACTCTAAACCAGTTCGTAAGTTTGGACCATGATATGAAAGGCTATAAGTTTTTTCTGAACAGTTCTGTGGAATTTTACATAAAAAACTCCTTTGAGAAAGATACCTGAATGCATTTATTTAATACATTAGATATCTAAAATATTAAAGCATGTGCAGGAAGAGACTTTTTGTCCAGAAGTCTTTCAATGTATTTAATCTTGAGGCAGAATGATGATGTGGGTGCAGTGCCACTCAAGTCTCAGAAGAAATATAGAGCTATTGATGCATTGAACAAATAATTGTTCATTTGTCATAAGAATTTGATAACCATTGCATACACAGTGCGCTGCTTGGGCTTAAATATACAGGGCTCTCTGTACCTTCCAATTTTTATAGAAAAATATTATTTTCTGAAAAAAAAGATAGGGGTTATTTTGATGAATAGGGCATCACGTCTTATTAGTTATTTTATATTAATATTATGTTTGTCTGCAAATTTCTTATCTATTTTCTGTAATCCCTGCTTAAACACAGCTACAAATTCAGTACAACATGTTTAGGTACTTTGCGTATGGCAACAAAACTCTTGTCACATAGGCCATTCTAAACCCATGCTGTACCAATCAAGCACAAAGAATAACAAAATCCTCAGCTCGTCAACTAAAAGCACCTTGAGGCTTCATCTGGGGTATGAAATGGCAAACAAATGCTACAATATAGTACATTGCAATACTTCTCGGACGCTTGATTCCCTTGGACTTGGATGTCCATCATGCTCTGTCAGAGAGAAATTTGTGTTTTTGGTTTGGGGTAATTCCATCCATTTCTTGTCTTACTTGCTGGATGCTGGAGTAGGTGACCCATTTTGTTTGTGTGGACCTTTGGTGTAGTGGGCTAAGATTGCCATCTTATGAAGGATTCAGGTTCTTCTTGGTTTCTGGTGATGACCCAGCTATTATGACTATTTCAGGTGGGTTGACACTTACAAGTGGGTCTGACTGGTGTATGTGTTGGCAGTACCAAGGATGAAAACCTCTTTAAATAGGTTATAGACAGCATGTATGGTCTTTCAAAAGAGTCTCTTGTTGCGTTTTGCTATGGGTGGGGTCTTTTTGGGGGATGACTTAGAGCTGTTTTTTGTCTTTTAAATACTGCCTCAAAATATGCAAAATGTAGGTTGCTCATCTGCATGATGGCAAACCAGCATCAAAGATGATGTTCATACCATCAAATTCTGAGAGTAGGGACTCAAATGGCAGTTGCTATTTCATTAAATGTGTTGTTGAAACATAAGAGTGCTCCCTACGCCTTTCTAAGTTTGACACTGGAATAGCTGTCTATCATCAAGTTTTCAATTACTGATACTGTGAGTTCCAAGAAAATACAATGTTGGCTATTAATGGGAGTTGCCAGCCAGATCAGGAATTACTAGTGTTATCTGGCGAAATATGTGGGTGAAAAATTATCAGTAGCTGAGAAAAACATGTAGGTAAACTGAGAGAGAAGAAATCTTGACATTTTCCCAGTTTACGAGTGCAAAACCTGGAGTGGTCTGGTATTCTCAAGTTCCTGAATTACTGATCCATGCAGTATCAATACTTCCGAGTGAGGGGATGCTGGTGTGGGAGCCCCAAATTGTATGTAATCAAGCCCTAAGTCTGTAGCGGGTATGCTATGTGAGTGATGCTGGGCCAGGGGAGAAACAAGAAAAATCCCTGTACAGGTTGCAGCCTCTCTTATTAGAAAGATTCAAGATGTAAATCTTGGTCTTGGGGCATTGGTCATTTTGACAAATGCGAAGGCATTAGTGATACTGTGTGAAGGAAAGAGTTGTTATGTAATTAGTTGATATGCTCCAACCCCTTTCAGTATTGTTTTGACTTATATAATATGGCAGCCTCTTCATTATGTATGACCTCATCTCTGCCATGCCACATTAAGGAAGTATCCACCAATATAGTGCTTCAAAGGAAGACTAATGAACCAAGCATATTAATTAAACTTCCATTTACCAAGACACCATGATGAAAATTGAAGTACATAAAATCAAATTACGATGTAAATTTAGGTTATTTGAAATAACAATATCTTCATTTTCAAACAGTATCTGTAAAACATTGAAATTTCCATAAATAAGGTAATTGTAAATGTATAACTATTAGTCATAGGATCTGAAGCATTTAGAGATCTATCACTGACTGAATTGCGTAGTATAATATGTAGGGAAGGGTACTATGCTTTAACTTTTTCTTAGGGTATAAAACTGGAGTCAGATCTTGAATCCTGATTAGAAAGAGGAAAAAGGTTTAGAGAAATGTTTTTGTGCAAGAAAGTCTACCTTCCTGCAAAAAAGCAACCCTGCTTACAACGCAGACACCCTTGCTCCATGCTGCAAGGGTGCTGGCATTGGCGATAGGCAGAGGTTTTTGCGCCAGTGCAGGCAAAGATTAGAACTGTGCTGTATAATGTAAAATACTCTCTTTCCTGCCTTCTCCCTTTCACATACTACAGTTCCTCAAGGTGGCTTGATACATTGTTTGAATATTTCATAATTATGTTCCTTTTTCTCCAAGGCCGGACAGGGAACCGAAACCGGCCCTGGCAAAGTCCTCGGCCAGCCCCGGGGAGGTGGGAAGTGGTGCTAGCAGGAAGCTTTGCTTCGTCCCGCTTTTGCTGCTGGGGGCCGATATACCGGTCACCGGTAACAACAAAAGCGGCTCCACAGCGGTCTAAAATCAGCCCTCACCCCGGTGGCTCACCGGGGAAACGCCCAGTGCCCGCTCCCGGCAGTCCGGCCCTGTTCTTCTCTTTGGAAGAGACACATGATGCAAGATCCAAAGCCAAAGAAAGGACCGATATATTTTAAGTGGTACAGTCCTACGGTTCTGGTAAATATTTAGCTGTGCAAAAGACCAACAGCTCTCTGTAGCCAGGCCTAGAAATTACAAATTGTATATCTGAAGTATGGATAGCTTTCATCCAGTACATATTAGGTTTGGATTAAACAATGACTGTGATGAAAGATTTTTTTTTTCAATGCTGATTGACTACTTATCAGCGCTGGAAATTATTTAGTGCCTGTGTAGACTAGTTGCAGGAGAAGTTAGACGCTTAACACATGGGGCAGCACATGTTGAAGCCTTCACTCTCCTACAGGCTTCTGGAAACGGTTGACTTTTACATTCGATTAACTTATAAAATTGTGGTAAGGTATGACAGATACTTCAGCTTGTACAATTCCCACCTTTATTATTCTTGCCCCTTCTGCTCGATTGTTTTGAATGGAACCTATTTTTGTGTGTGAAATAAATTAAAAGGGTCCACACGAGCCAATGCTAAACTTTAAACCCCTCCACCTTCTAACTTCTCCAACCTCATGAACATTGCTATCATTATTAAAAAAAACGGAAATTAAGTTTGTATCTTCAAAATCATCCTGGGTGATCATTTTTTAGTTTTTTTGATGTTCAGCCTCTAAAGAATATTTACGCCTAGCAATTATACACAAAGGTTCCAAATAAAACATTGAACATAAACTTTACGTGACTGCTCCGTTCCAAAAACAAAAACACCAGGCAAAAGCTGTAAACGTGATTCATCATAACGGAAAACATTTTTATAGCAATGCTGTCATATAAATTGAAGGCTCCATGTATCAAAATGGCTCGTTGAGTGTGGCCAATAGTCTTTCTGATTTATGACAAATCTCAAACTGCTTTAAGGCAGAGGACAATAACGAATTACACATCAATATTTAATTAGTTTAATTGCACTTAAATAACCGCCACTATAAAAAAAACTCTGTTTATTGCGGATGTGTCAAAGAACCATTAACTAAAATAGCAATAATAGGACATTATAAAGTTCAAATGGAGCTTTAATGCCGTTTTAAACCAAAGGGTGGGTTCTGCATTGAAAAGCAGAACAAATGTAATTTCTGTAGCTGTAGAAGGTAAATGTGGAACGTTCAAAATGTTCACAAATTATTGCAATTTTATATTTGTGTACTGCACACAAATTTACAACAAATCAGTACCATCAAACAGTGATTTTAGTCCCATTCACTTCTGCATGTGTTAAGGTTCCCAACACAATAACCGTTGCAAAACAAGGACGACAATTTGAGTTTTGCTTTGGTCCATCAGAGGTGAAATGGATAGGGAGAGAAGGGACCCATGATAACATATCTCCCAAGAGACCCCTGCACTGTTAGCGCCAAAAGCAGAGGGGACATGTCGAAATCTGGTTGTCACTCTCCTCCAGTAGGTATATGTAGGGCCAGGACAAGCAGTGGTGGAGGCAAAGTGGTGGTCCCCCAGTAAAATGTGATGGGGTGTCCCTGTGTCTCCCATCTCAGAGATGTTCATTGGCCTCCAGCTGAGTGGGGACCCCTTAAAGGATTGGGTTCCCACCTCAAATGATGGAGGCCCCTGCGCCCGAAGGGGCTAAAGGGGCTGTGTTATGTCCCCGAGGACCAAGTTGGGACTAAAGTGAAAAAGGGTATTGAAAGATCTTCATGCAGCTGAAAGGATCAACATGACACAGGCTTGATATTAAAGTATTTTCCAAGTTTATTTCATAAGAAATAAGAACCCATCCAATCCACAGCCAGGCCAGGTAACTGCTCAGCATAAACTGAATACAAACATTCCTGAACCTTCACAACAGAGATGGACAGAGTCATGGGTGATGTCATGTGTTGCTAAGATACCTTGGCATCTGAAACAGGACATGTTTCAGATGCCACACATCTTCCCCCCTTAACCAACAAAACATTCTAAGATACATAGTACTCCAAAAAATTAGTTTAAAAAAGATTTTCAAGAAACATAGTCTTTCAAATAATTAGGTTTTTTAACAACTCTGGAAGAGACACGTTGAGAAGACGCAGAACTTGAAGCATCATTACATCCAGAAAAAGACTCACAAAGAGAGGAAGAACCTGAATACATAGAAATTCTATTCAGATTCCACACTCTATGGTCACGAGCTTTGACAGCATTTTTAAATAATTTAATTACACACATTGATTTAGAGAACTGAGACTTGGAACCAGGAAGTCTGACAACAATCAGATCCCCAACCTTAACCTTTGTAAATTTAGTAGATTTCTTAGAATCAAAAAGTGATTTTCTATCTAAACATTTTTCTTCTTCTCTTCTATGCCAATCTAAAGTGGTATCAGAAGAAGAAACAACAGAAACAGTTTCTTCAAGAAGTCTAACCCAGGCAGGCTCAACAAGAGTACAAGGAGCTCTCCCTTTGAAGAGTAAGAAAGGAGACTTACCAGTGGAACTGTTGGGAGTTAACCTATAGTTTTCCACTTTATAGAGAACCTGCTCCTTCCAATTGAGCCCAGAACTTTTGGCCCAAGAAATGGTCTCCTTTAATACCCTATTAAACCTTTCAACCATTCAGTTGGTCTCTGGGTGGTACAGAGAACACTTCTTTTGTCTGATCCCTCGCTCCTTTAGAAAGGTTTCCATTTCTCTTGAAACTAGATGTATCCCATTTCTGTAAGGATGGATTCTGGATATCTCTTTCTGGCAATGAGGGTCTCAAGAAACTTGATAATTGAATAGTCTCCACACTATTGGTAAAATGTATTTCAGGCCACCTGGAAAACAAGTCAATGAGCACTAAAATAAAGACTTGATGACCATCAGAGTGAACCGGACCCTCTATGTCCAGAGCCACTTCCTTTTAAAGGTCCACGGGAAGCTCTCTGATAACCATAGGTTGAACTCTCACCACTTTCGATTTCCCACTCATAGCACACACCATACAGTCCCTAATAACTCTTTCCACCTGCAGATCCATTCAAGGCCACCAGTAAGAGCCCTGGTGTCTCTCCTTTGTTTTGGACATCCCAGAGAGAGATTTATGAGCTAAATCTTTGAGCATCTTACGAAGATCAGAAGGAGGTACAAGCCTAGTTCCACTTACATGTAAATTGTCACAAACTGCCAATTCGTCTTTAACACCCCAACATTTGGAAACTTCTTCAGATCCTTGTTTCTTCATGTGGCAACCTTTATGAATGAGAAAAACTACCTTAGATGGCACTGGATCTGAAGACAACTTGATGCCCCCCTGACTTTCATTAATGATTTCACCACCAATCACTCACACATGAACATTGCTATCATCAAAATCCTCCTCACTGGCATCATCAGGAGAATCATCAACTAACCTCGAAAGAGTATCGTCAACACATTTTTCTACCCCAGGAAAGTACGTTATTCAAAATTGTATTCTTGGAGTGCAATAACCCATTTGATTATTCTGCTGGAAATCAGATCAATCCCTTTTTTTGGAGAAAGTCTCACAAAGTGGTTTATGATCTGTTCTGACCATAAACTTAGTTCCCCACAGAAACATTTTCATCTTCCTAACTGCCCAAAATACAGTGAGTGCCTCACGTTCAATCACAGAGTACCGAGACTCAGGATCTTTTAAACCTCGTGAATAAAACATAATGGTCTCCATGCCATTATCACCTTCTTGTTGGAGAACAGCTCCCAACCCTTTGAGACTGGCATCAGTGGTGATTACAGAGGTTTTTAAAGGGTCAAAACCTTTAAGCTTGGGTGCATTGCTGAGTTTCTTTTTAAGAGATATAAATTCTTTATCACACCCTTCACTCCACTTAAATTCACAACCCTTTTTTAGAAGCCCTCTCAAGTTAGTGTAACATTCTGCAAAACCTTCAATAAATTTGTTATAGTATGTTATCATTCCAAATAATTTAATGAGTTCCTCTCTGCACCTCTGTTGTGAAGGTTCAGGAGATTGAAAATGTACAGTACCTTTAGGAATAGTGAGTTTAGGCTACTCCAAATGTTGAGGTTGTTGGGTCCTTTTCTTTATCATCTTTCCGACTACGCCAGTGAAAGATCTCCATGCAGCTGAAAGGATCAACATGACCCAGGCTTGATATTAAGTATTTTCCAAGTTTATTTCAAAAGAAAGAAGAACCCATCCAATCTACAGCCAGGCCAGGTACCTGCTCAGCATAAACTGAATACAAACATTCCTGAACCTTCACAACAGAGGTGGACCGAATCATGGGTGATGTCATGTGTTGCTAAGATACCTTGGCATCTGAAACAGGACATGTCTCAGATGGCACAGGTATGGTGCAACATGAAGACTATTCAGTATTCAAAGACCTCCAAGCATGCACATTTTCACTGTCGCATTCATGGCAGTAACATCAAAATCAAGCACTGTAAACTGCCTCCCAGAAATCAAAGATAGTGAAGCAGATAGCATTTGTGGCAAAAGACCCCAAATACTAAGAGACAATGGTCTAAATTGGACATTACACATTGGGTAACAGCCTTAGAGAATTCTGTACCTAGGCTAGATGGCGATGTGATCGCTTCTTATTCAAATCTCCTGGAATGGATTAATTCATCAATAGAGACACTGGTTCCCAAGATCTTCTGTAGACCTCCCTGTGCAAGAGCCAGTATTTAATGTTTCTCACCTGAAATAAGGTAGATGAAGAAAGAATGCATCGGATTTGAAAGGAAATGGAGATACAAGTATGATGAGGAATGCTATAAGAAAAGCAGTATGTGATTCGGAGAGCTAGGCTAAAGACTTTGCCGATAGGATCAGACAATCCGTACATCCTTACAAGGAAATATATACCAGTGTACATTTTTTTCTAAAATCAAATATGTCAGGGGCTGGTCCCCCTTTCCCTAAGGAGAGATGTGAGCAGCTGGGCAATCATTTTGTGGGAAAGGTCAAGCTCATCTACGATTTCCTATCAGTAGCAGCAGAACCTCTTACTGAAGTCATAAATAATGTTACAGCTAATATGTCCGCGGTGAAGATCCCACTATTCCTAAAACAGATTAAGGAAGACATCTCAAGGGTTGCAAACACAGTTAAGTCAGGCTCACCTTTAGACTTGGCCCCCATTAATATCTTACTGAAAGGAGGAAAGGCCATTTTTTCGGCTTTACCAAGCATTTATAATCTATCTCTAGAGAGCTGATGTGTTACGGACTAGTGGAAACACGCAATCATCCCTGAACCCCGATAATGTGAAACGTTATGGACCCATTTTGTTACTTCCCAAGGGCATTACAATGTTTGAAAAATTGATAAACGGGGTTCTCACTGGCTTTCTGGATTCAAATAAGTTACTAAACGAGACGTAGACGGGTTTCTGATCTGGTTGCAGCACAGAAACAGCCCTATTACTGGCCACGAGGACCTCAAGAAGACATTGTTCCAGGTTGGGACAGCTGCACCAAACCTTTTGGATTTGAGCGCAACGTTTGACATGGTTTGCAACTCAATTCTATGCTAAAGGTTAGAAAATATCAGAATTAGGGGGTAGCCTTAAAGCAGCTTATCTTGTTCCTAGTCAATAGAAGCTTACAGGTTAGTGAAGGATCTTATTTGTCAGAAATACACCAGCTAGATTGTGGAGTGCCGCAGGGCTCATCATTGAGTTCCATGCTTTTTAATGTGTACATCCAGCCTCTTTCAGATATCACTTGTGACTTAGGCTCCACCATGGTATAATACAAGGACAACAGCCAGATCATTGTTTTCCTGTCACCTAATGTGCGCTCAATCTGTGAAAAACTAACCAGCTGCCTAGAAAAGGTGACAAGGTGGATGGCTACAAGCTGTCTCAAGTTAAACAGAGACAAAACTGTGCTGGTGTTTGTACCGTTTGTAGTGTGCCCATTTTTATTCATGAAAAGATTGTTCGGAATTTTTCCAGGGAATACACTAGAGCACAAGTTCTGGCTCCTCGGTACACAAAACATAGGCTCAGAAATTTGTTATCAGTAAGTCCTGAAAAATTCCAAACAATCTTTTCATTAATGAAAATTGGAACCCTTCTACACAGTAGCCTATTGCATGGATTGACATGCTTAGGTCTAACCTAAGAGAATCTAACAAGTAAAGGCATCTTTAAGGAACTGGACACACCACGAATGATACAAGCACCAGCACAGTGGCTCATTCAGAAGGATCTTGAAATAAAGCCCTGAAGAATTCCATGAGGACGAAACACGCTAGTTACTGCTTTTTAAAGAAAACAGTAAAAGAAGAAGAAAATGAATAAAGAATGTTCTACAAAAACAATTTGATGAAGTTTGAAAAATATATGTACTGTGTGTTTGGATTTGTATAACAACTGTGATGAATCATTATGAACAAAACGTTATATACCTTGTAGAATTGTGGTGCTGAACCATTTTGATTGATTAGTTCTTTGTGGTATGGTTTGTAGTACTACAAAACCTACTATAAAGTGAAATTTGTGAACCTGGTCCATAACCTTTCCCACTCCCAAGGTGATGATCATAAAGCCCTGATCTATTATTTATGTTGCTGCATTGTTTACTATGTTTAAATATTCACAAATATGCTTGTCAAAAGCATAAGTAAAGTATAACTTAAATTGTGCCCTTCTTTGGGTTGTCATGCATTAGACATAATTCTTTGTGGTAATTGCCACGGAGTACCCTCTCCTCTAAGCTGTATATCAGCCCCTCGGTTCCTCAGGGATAATATCATCAAGGGCTGGTGTCAGGAATCAAGTAAGCAGAATAGTTGGGAGAGAATGCAAAAAGTGCAGAATCATTGTAAGACCTTCTAGCTTCAACCTGTGGTTGGATATTAATTAGGTTGAGCATGTCTTAAGATGGCTGCCATGTTAGCAAACACTTGTAAATAGGTTTATGTGGAACTGAAAAATCTCGTGGGACTTGAAAGCTCGAGTCGCAAGAATTAGCTTTCTTCTGCGCACTTCAATTTTCCTTGTGAGAAGTGAAATCCAGTTTTTGAACCGCTTTGTGAAATTAGTTCTTTTCAGGAGCGTACCTGTCATAGTTTACAAGTCTGCTGGGAATCTGTTTCAGAGATTCTAGTGCAAAGGTTTCTCTCTCCGGTTCCCGAATTTTCCGAGGCATTATTTCTCGTGAGGAGAAGAAACCAAGTGAAGACTATCTAGGCTACAGAGTGTGCTCGGTTACGAGAAGCCCTTAGTGTAACCTGTGATCCCTGCTTCGCCTACGAACTCCACATAGATTCTGAAATCTTCTGAGCGCAAGAAGGGGAGAATTGGCGAGTTTGGTGCTTCTTCTAGAGAGTGCATTCAGGCGCTCATTACCATGTCTACGGCTCACAAGTACGACAGAATTAGTCATTGCTCAGCAGCTCTGGGCAGGAGCCGTCGCTTGGTTGCAGTGCAGATAGGTCTGGCTCTCTTGCGCTTCATTTATTTATTTGTGTATTTTATAGAGCGCACAGCTGCCCCGACGGGGCGTCCCGGCGCTGAGAACTTTGAGAGTGGAGGGCACAGGAGGATGTTAGAGGGAAAACAGGTGGGTCTTCAGGGACTTGCGGAATAATATTTCTGATTGGGAAGAGCGTAGGGCCAAAGGGAGCTTGTTCCAATGCTGGGAGGCACAAACCTCAAAGGTTTTTCCGCCTGCCCGTGAGCGTTTAAAGCGTGGAGTTTCCAGGAGAAGGAGAGAGTTGGACCGTAAAGTCCTGTAGTTGGTATACGGTCGCAAGATGTTTTTCAAATGGGCAGATCCCATACCCCTCGATGCTCGATGGGCCAGCGTCATAGCTTTGAAAATACACCTTTTGGCCATTGGCAACCAATGCAATTTGCGGAGGTGGGGAGAGATATGGTGTCTGAAAGGTATTCTTTCCACTAACCGGGCGGCAGCATTTTGGACCGTCTGGAGTTTTTGACATTGGCCTGCTGTGATGCCTAGGTAGAGGGCATTGGCATAATCAAGATGGGAAATGATCAATGCCTGGATCACAGTCTTACGGCAGTCCGCTGGTAGGTAGTTGATGAGACGCTTGATAGTTCTGATCTTGCCAAAACAGGAGGCTGTCACTGTTTGAACCTGGGTATTGAAGCTGAGATGATTATCCCAGCGGACTCCAAGATTTTTTACTGAGTCTTTAGGTGTGGGGGCTTGGCTCAGATCTTCTGGCCACCATAGACTGGAGTCCAGAGGGGATGGTGAATTAAAAAACAGAATTTCCGTTTTTCCAGCATTGAGTCGAAGGGAGTTGGCTTCCATCCACTTGGAGATGTCTCTGAGGCAGGTTTTTAACGGATCAAAAGTTGAGGGAGAAGAGGAGTCGAAAGTGAAGAGAAGCTGAACGTCGTCAGCGTAGGAGGTGGATTTGATCCCAGTCTGAGCGATCAGCTTTGCCAGGGGGGTGAAATAAACATTAAATAGAAGCGGGCTGAGCGAGGAGCCCTGCGGGACTCCCCATTTGAGTGGTCTGGCTGTGGAAGTGTAGGGGGGAGTGAAAACCTGCTGAGTACGATCAGAGAGTTACGACGTGATCCAATTAAGCGCAGTGCCACCTACGCCTAGGTCCGCTAGCCTCCTTAGCAGGATCCTGTGGGAGACGGTGTCAAATGCTGCTGAAAGATCCAGCAGCACTAACACCGCCCTTGACCCTCGGTCGAGCGTCCACCTCACCGAGTCAGCCATTTCAATGAGGGCTGACTCCGTGCTGTGGCCCGACCTAAAGCCATGTTGGGAATCATGAAGTAACCCGTTGGTTTCAATGAAGTTCGCCAGCTGGGAGTGGACCAGTTTTTCCAGAATTTTTGCAGGGGCGGGCAGAAGGGAGATGGGCCTGTAGTTGCAGGGGAGGTCCGGATCTAGATTAGGTTTCTTAAGAATGGGAACCAGGGAGGCGTGTTTCCACTTAGCGGGGAAACTATCCGATCTGAGGGAGTCATTCCAGATGTGGTTCAGGTGGGGATTCAGAAGAGGTGCCAGTTTTTTATATTGCTTAGCTGGCCATGGGTCGTTGGGGGAACCTGATTTGCACTTTAGTAATTCAGTCAAGGTGTCTGCTTCGGAGAGGACTAAAAATTCGGAAAAGGTAGCCTGGGGTGTCGAGGGAGTGGGGGGTACCTCGTCCCAGTCTTCTTTGTTAGGGGTGAGGAAGGAGGAATAGATGATCTCAATTTTGTCCTCAAAAAATTGTGACAATTTGTCACATAATGACTGAGATGCAGGCTGGGTTCGAGTCAAGGCATTGGGGTTAGTAAAAGAACGAACTATATTAAAAATCTCTCTGGAACCGTTACTGGCTTGTTTGATTCTGGAGGCTAGAAAGGCCTGTTTATGTTCTTTGATCATTCTCCGATATTCTTTGAGTGCTGTTTTATATGAGCTTTTCCTTTCAAGGGAGAAGTTCTGCCTCCAGAGACGTTCAAGGGTTTTACAGGCAGCCTTTTTCTGCCGGAGCTCGTCCGAATACCAGGGTGCTGAAGGTGCAGCCCGATAGGTCTTAATAGGTTTAAGAGGGGCTAAGGCATCTAGGGCCTGGCAGACCCAGGCGTCCAGGTGATCAATCTTACGGTCGAGGTCAGGAGACTGGCTGGGGTGGGAGTTTTTTAGTTGTTCCGAGAGAGTGTCCGGGGTGATGCGGCTCCAGTTTCTTCCTGCGGTCTTTGGAGTAATGGTAGGTCTGACGATATAGGGAATATTGATTTCAAAAGGGGTGAGGAAGTGATCCGACCAGATAACGGGGATAGGGGGAGTCACCTGGATAGAAGAAAGGTTGGAACAGATCAGGTCCAGTGTGTTACCAGCTTTATGCGTAGGTAAAGTTATTATTTGGACGAGGTTGCAGGCCGTCAACGTGGAGATGAAATTTTGACTGTGCAGACAAGATTCATCGTTGACATGGAGGTTGAAGTCTCCTAAGGCAGTGAAATTTGCGTAACGTGTGCTGAGCTGAATAATGTTGTCCGCCAGCACCGGCAAATGTGAGAAGTTGGAATGGGGGGGGCGGTAGATAAGAATACCGGAGCAGGAGGAAGATGGGGAGAGTTGAATATTGAAAGGCAGGCCTTCTATACTGTCTGGCAGGTCAAATGTAGGGAGGGAAATTGTCCATTTGGAGTTATGAATTAGGGCAACACCTCCGCCCTGTTTCCCGCTGGGTCTATTAGCACATATAATACTGTAGCCCTCTGGTACGGCCTGGGTGATGGCGGGATTCGTAGTGTCATTTAGCCACGTCTCGGTGAGAAAGAGCAAGTCCCAGTGGTTATCCCGGAGGGACTGCCAGATGTCGATGGCATGTTTGCTCAGTGATCTACAGTTAATCAGCGCTGCTTTAAGGTTGAGGGGTAGGCAGGCTCCGATGGAAGGGTTCGAATCTGTGATAGGGGTCGGGCTGACTGTAGGGTCCGAGGTCAAAAGAGAGAAGTGGCAGTCTGTGCATGTGTAGCCCTGGTTACGGGTGTCAAAGGATAGACAGGGGCGTGAGGCGCAAGGAGGGGGTCTCAGAGACATCAACTCCGATTGATTGTAATACGTGAAGGTATGGCTAGTGGGTCGGACAGGGGTCCGGCCCCGGCCGCGTCCTGATCGCGGACGAGCGCAGACGAGCTTGCCTTATGCGCGCCTTCGGCGCGCAATCGTCGCGCCCGCTGCGCTCGTCCGCTGCGCTTCCGGTATAGACACATTTTTATGGACAGGGGGCGATGTAAGGGGGTGTGGCCTCAGAGTGGGCGTGTACCCGGTCTAGGCGTGGGGAATGGCGGTGGGGAGTTCGGCGTTTTTCGCCCTTCCCAGCGCTCGTTTTGGTTCCTCAAGGGGTGTCTGCACACCACAGTCGTGTAGCAGAGAGGTGAGTGAGGAATTTAAAAGTACAAAATTTTACATTTAAAAAAACAGATAGTGCCACGTAAAACACACTGCTCCCGGCTGTGCCTCAGGAGTAAACACACAAAGCAATCTGCGCACTTGCTATTCAGCGTGCTATTTGTGCATCAGCGGGGGGCGTGGCCTCAGAGTGGGCGTGTACCCGGTCTAGGCGTGGGGAATGGCGGTGGGGAGTTCGGCGTTTTTTGCCCTTCCCAGCGCTCGTTTTGGTTCCTCAAGGGGTGTCTGCACACCACAGTCGTGTAGCAGAGAGGTGAGTGAGGAATTTAAAAGTACCAAATTTTACATTTAAAAAAACAGATAGTGCCACGTAAAACACACTGCTCCCGGCTGTGCCTCAGGAGTAAACACACAAAGCAATCTGCGCACTTGCTATTCAGCGCGCTATTTGTGCATCAGCGGGGGCGTGGCCTCAGAGTGGGCGTGTACCCGGTCTAGGCGTGGGGAATGGCGGTGGGGAGTTCGGCGTTTTTCGCCCTTCCCAGCGCTCGTTTTGGTTCCTCAAGGGGTGTCTGCACACCACAGTCGTGTAGCAGAGAGGTGAGTGAGGAATTTAAAAGTACAAAATTTTACATTTAAAAAAACAGATAGTGCCACGTAAAACACACTGCTCCCGGCTGTGCCTCAGGAGTAAACACACAAAGCAATCTGCGCACTTGCTATTCAGCGTGCTATTTGTGCATCAGCGGGGGGCGTGGCCTCAGAGTGGGCGTGTACCCGGTCTAGGCGTGGGGAATGGCGGTGGGGAGTTCGGCGTTTTTTGCCCTTCCCAGCGCTCGTTTTGGTTCCTCAAGGGGTGTCTGCACACCACAGTCGTGTAGCAGAGAGGTGAGTGAGGAATTTAAAAGTACCAAATTTTACATTTAAAAAAACAGATAGTGCCACGTAAAACACACTGCTCCCGGCTGTGCCTCAGGAGTAAACACACAAAGCAATCTGCGCACTTGCTATTCAGCGCGCTATTTGTGCATCAGCGGGGGCGTGGCCTCAGAGTGGGCGTGTACCCGGTCTAGGCGTGGGGAATGGCGGTGGGGAGTTCGGCGTTTTTCGCCCTTCCCAGCGCTCGTTTTGGTTCCTCAAGGGGTGTCTGCACACCACAGTCGTGTAGCAGAGAGGTGAGTGAGGAATTTAAAAGTACAAAATTTTACATTTAAAAAAACAGATAGTGCCACGTAAAACACACTGCTCCCGGCTGTGCCTCAGGAGTAAACACACAAAGCAATCTGCGCACTTGCTATTCAGCGTGCTATTTGTGCATCAGCGGGGGGCGTGGCCTCAGAGTGGGCGTGTACCCGGTCTAGGCGTGGGGAATGGCGGTGGGGAGTTCGGCGTTTTTTGCCCTTCCCAGCGCTCGTTTTGGTTCCTCAAGGGGTGTCTGCACACCACAGTCGTGTAGCAGAGAGGTGAGTGAGGAATTTAAAAGTACCAAATTTTACATTTAAAAAAACAGATAGTGCCACGTAAAACACACTGCTCCCGGCTGTGCCTCAGGAGTAAACACACAAAGCAATCTGCGCACTTGCTATTCAGCGCGCTATTTGTGCATCAGCGGGTGCGTGGCCTCAGAGTGGGCGTGTACCCGGTCTAGGCGTGGGGAATGGCGTTGGGGAGTTCGGCGTTTTTCGCCCTTCCCAGCGCTCGTTTTGGTTCCTCAAGGGGTGTCTGCACACCACAGTCGTGTAGCAGAGAGGTGAGTGAGGAATTTAAAATTACAAAATTTTACATTTAAAAAAACAGATAGTGCCACGTAAAACACACTGCTCCCGGCTGTGCCTCAGGAGTAAACACACAAAGCAATCTGCGCACTTGCTATTCAGCGCGCTATTTGTGCATCAGCGGGGGGCGTGGCCTCAGAGTGGGCGTGTACCCGGTCTAGGCGTGGGGAATGGCGGTGGGGAGTTCGGCGTTTTTCGCTCTTCCCAGCGGTCGTTTTGGTTCCACAAGGGGTGTCTGCACACCACAGTCGTGTAGCAGAGAGGTGAGTGAGGAATTTAAAAGTACAAAATTTTACATTTAAAAAAACAGATAGTGCCACGTAAAACACACTGCTCCCGGCTGTGCCTCAGGAGTAAACACACAAAGCCCCCCCCCCCCCACTGCCACCTTACGTTCCTTCCTCATTTTCTCCTCCCTTTCACTCCTCCCTCGAACCTTTTTGCATGCATTTCCTGAGGAGCTGAGCTGTTTGGAACTCTGCATAATCTGCATTACTTGTGATTTGAGGAACTCTACAAAGCAACTGAGACTGTATATGTGTATAGCCATTGATTTCACATCATACTAGGATACAATTGACTATAAGGAGAATTGCAATAAACAAATAGGTGAGAATTGATAATAAAATTGCTAGCTTACAGAAAGGTGGTGAGGAAGGGAAATGTTTAACCTTGAAGTTGTATTTCCCTTGTGCATTAGGTAACTTCGGCTAAAGAACTACAGAAGCTGAAACTACCTTAGGAAATAGAAGAGAAGCAAGACTCTAGCAGAATCTGGTAGGGGGAGCACAAGGTATAGAGAGTAGATTTATAGTGCAGGTTAAAAGAGTTTTGGTCTTAAGTTTTGTCTCCCTTTGTGAAGTAGGAACTCTCCATTTTCAACAAGTAGAGTTGAAACAGAAGACTCTGCAGAAGAGAGAGAGAGAGAGAGAGTCCAGGATCAGCCAGAGTGTCTCTTTTCTGTCCCTAACCCCTTCCCCCTTGCTGGAGCAGCTGCAATTATAGGCAGTGTGTTCTGGGGAGAGGGCATTGGGTCTTAGCAGCGTTCTGCCTCTGTGGAGAATCCAGCGCTTGACAGCTGGCAAAGCCAATAGGTCTTATTTTACATTGCCATCAAATGTAAACACATGCATTCGTAAATGCTGTTTACATGTGTTGCATGTGCAAACGCTTATAAGAATAACCTTTGCACTATCGGCATTGCCAATGCTTTTAGAAAAGTATCAAAAATGATTGCTTTAAGTGTCGTATTGATGCAGAAAATAGAGACTTGAATATGACGAGCAGCATGATGCATAACTGTCACCTTCCAAAATAATGTCCTTGTGTGAGGACGGAGCGGGGCCTCGTGCTGACAGCTACCCAAGACGCCCTCTGCCCCTAACCAACCTTCACCCCTCCCAAAACAAACAATAAACAAAGGGTCATTGAGGCTCTCGCAGATGTCCTATGGTGTTTTCACTCCTCTAAACGGACATTGGCAGCTGACTGCCTCTGAAAACGAGCTGGAAATCCACTGTTTACAGTGGCTTTCTGCTCAGAGTTAGTAGGTCTGATGATGATTAAATGTTCTTTTGACTTCTCCCACCTAGATTACATTTTGGTTCCCAGCTCCCACATCTCACACGTTCACGAGGTCCGGCACTTGCCTAGGGGCATTTCCGATCACTCACCGTTATAGGTACACCTGCTTCTATGATCATAATCGTGTGGGAAGAATCGCTCCCATCAATGCTTGGTATCTCCATAACCCCAAAATACGTAAAGGTTTTCTAGCTACAACGGATAACTATTTAAAACAAAACGTGGGCACCGTGACCTCTGCTCGTACACTCTGGGAGGCCTTTAAAACAACAATTGGGGGAAGCCTTATCTCTAATATCTGGTCATAAAGAGGAACAATGTAAAGTGGTTTCTGACCTCGAAGACGACATTCACAGACTTGAGGGGGAGCTGGAGGGGCAGGATACTCCTAAGACACTCCACCTCCTGCGACTTAAACGAGACAAATATAAGACACTAGTCACAGAGACAGCTCGGACACTGGAGAGAGGGAAACTTGGGAGAATTCATGACCTGGGTGACAAGGCTGGAAAATTGTTAGCATGGCTAGACAAACATGAAAGGGCATGTAGGCATGTCCCGCTCCTTCACGATGCTACTAATGCTGACATAGCGGACCCCAAGGACATAGCTCATCAATTCGCCACCCATTTTGAGGCAGTGTATACAACGGGGGCGTCCTATACTGAAGACGACTATGCCGAACTGTTGAGAGAATCTGTCTTGCCCACCCTCTCCTCGGCCGACAAGCAGCTAATTGACAGCCCTCTCACTATCGATGGAATAGCTCAGGCAATTCGATCGCTCCAATCGGGTAAGGCCTCTGGCCCTAATGGTATCCATATAGAACTGTATAAACTCTACCCAGACCAAATGTCAGTCCACCTTAAAGCAATGTTTGAGGAGAGTAGGGAGTCTGGTGAATTACCGCTGGATCAGCGCATAGCTAACATTGTCGTCTTTCACAAAGACGGCAAACCCAAAACGGCCTGTACCTCATATCCGCCTATCTCTCTTCTAAATGCCGAACCCAAAATCCTTGCGAAGGTCCTGGTCAACTGCCTAGTTAAAATTATTCCTAATCTGATTCACCCCGTTCAGTCTGGCTTTATACCGTGCTGGAATGCAGCATTGAACCTTCTCCGTGTTCATGGGGTCCTTGTTAGAGCGGACACCATACGCGAACCGGCAGATTTGGTCTCCCTTGACGCAACTATGGCATTCAACATGGTCGAATGGCCTTATCTCTTTGCGGTGCTCCAGAAGTTGGGGTTTGGCACTGATTTCGCCCGATGGGTCCGCCTCCTATATGTGGCACCAATGCCAAAAGTTGTAGTTAACAACAAACAGTAGGACACCTTCACTTCGAGTCGGGGCACCCGCCAGGGCTGCCCGCTTCCCCCTCTTTTATTTGCCTTGGCACTGGAACCGCTAGCGGCCTAGATCCGGCAGGATCTAATGATCCGTGGAATCCGCTGGTCACTAGACTGGGAAGACCAGATATCACTCTACGTCGATGACAGATTGTTCTATCTCACAGACCCCAGGAAATCTTTAACTGTTTTACTAGACATCCTGTCGGTGTTTAGGAGATATTCCAGGTTCAAAATTATCTGGACTAAATCCCACTTATATCCCCTTCATGAGGGCGTACTAGCCCTGCCCCATAAATGCCCAATCCAAGTCAGTACATCGGGGAATTAAAAACTTAGGGATATTTGTCTCCTTAGACCCCATACTCCGCTGCAATAATAATCTTTTTCCCCCACTCCAGCGCCTAAAATTTGACATAGCCAGCTGGAGGACCCTCCCCTTGTCCGTCCTCGGAAGGGCTGAACTTTACAAAATGATGTCCATCCCCCGCTTCCTCTATGCCCTGCAAAACTGACTTAATGCCATCCCCAGGGCTTATTTCAAGGAAGTTGAACATTTCCAGAGAGAGCTATTATGGAACGGGCCTTCCCCGTATAGCCCTCAGCAAATTAACCTTGAAATGGTATGACGGAGGCATCACTCTGCCTGACATTAGGAAATACCATTTGGCTGCTCACCTAGCAGCCATCATCCAGGGCACCTATGGGGCCCCTGATGATCCAGGTTATCATATGGACAGGTGGCTTCTCCCGGGAGGGAACTACAATAGGGTGTTGTACTCCAGACCGGCTCGACCTCCATTGTCTGGCCCTACAGGGCACTCAATAACAGTTTGGCACGCTGCCAACAGATCCCTGGGATGGGAAGGTAAACTGACATTGGCCACTCCCTTATGGGATTCTTCGAAGCTGGGAAACCTGTGGTAAACAAAGGGATTCGACAAGTGGGACATGATTGGTATCTCTCGCATCCAGGACCTTTGGGAGAGGGGTGATATAAAAAAGATCTTGTCTCTCCAGGATCACCAGGAACTGGCTGACACAGAACACTTCTGGTACATGCAAATACGACATGCCTTGTGCTCTGTCTTCCCCACTGGCTCCTCTCCCCCCGAGTCGTCTCCACTGGAAAGTAGGATCTTGGACTGGCACCTTCCAGAAAAGACTATTTCCCTGATTTATAATAAATCAATTCATAACATGGACGACCCTCTTACACAGCTACGACACAAATGGGAGTCGGACGATATTAAATTGGACAACGAAGACTGAGGCTGTCTCATCTCCCAGGGTGGTAACTATACCAGCAAGACTAAGACTGGTCCAACTTAAAATTCTCCATAGGATATACATGACAGGGCCTAGACTAGTACAAATGGGAAGGGCAACTACTGGGGACTGTCAAAGACGATGTGGACATCTGGGCACATTCCTGCATATCATTTGGGAATGCCCTCTCATCCAGTCATACTGGAGGGAGATACATGGAGTTATGAGGATGGTCTATGAGTGCCTCTACTGTTGGAGGCGCGCAGGTGCTTATTGAATATATGGGAACCAACCGACCTAAACACACACCAAACACAGTGGGCCACACTTGGGTTTATGATGCCGGAAAAGAACATAGCCCAGACCTGGGGAGTAGCTTCCCCTCCTACTTTGGATCCATGGAGGACGAGCATGGATTGGTGCATGTTCCGTGAAAAATCTGTATATGTAACTCGAGGCTGCCCTAAGAAGTGGTCCCGGATATGGGGCCCCTGGAACTCCTACAGAGGGAACATTTATGCCCCACCACAACATCTTGCCCACAATGACTTGCCTTCTCAATGCTATGTTCCAAATGTGTATATGTGTATTACTTTTTATTGTCAAATTTGAATGTGCTTGCCCAGAAAGAAATATCACTGCTAAGCATGTTTGTAGTCGATGATTGTTAATAAAAAGAGTAAAAAAAAAATGTTCTATTGAGATGCAAAATACTCGCTCAGCATTCCAAAGGCAGTAATTCCACGAAGATGGAATGACACACATCAAATAGGCATAAAATAAGAAATGGGAAATTGATACTCCTCTGCGTGATGCCAAAGTCCACTTATGTATAGAACTGGTAACAATGTGTCTTTCAGACAGCTGCTCTACCAAGCCAGACTGAAAAATGCACAGTAAGCACTTTAGTTTATAATAGACCCTCCTACTATTACTATTTTTGCTAAATGATTTCTGGGAAGCAAAGTGTGATAAAAAAAAGTATACATTTTAATGGAGATCACGATAGTATAATGAATAGTTAAAATATTTATGATCACTTCTAATTTAATTTTCACAAATGCCAGGCACTATCAAAACTATAAATTAAAAAATGATGTAATCTGTCTACATTCCAAGACAGCAATGTTCCAGTGCTGACGTCCCTATACAGGAAGTATACAGACACTTATCTCTCTGTGGTCCCCTTGCTGAGATGGAGCACTGATGATGGTAATACATTGAGGGGGGACGGACCTTCAGTAAAATCAGACTTTGGACTTTCCCAGATGGAATCCACAGGATCTCCCCCTTACCTTGTCTGCTTTACACCCCACTTCACCTCTAAATCCTGCATCTCCCCATTATTCCACTGCTTTCTCCTGCCCCCTAACCCCCTATTCCTACCCATTTCCCCCTACTTAATCCACCTTCCTTACAACCTGAACTACCGATCAACTCGCCTTACCCTCCCCCTCCCTCCCCTCTTCTCCTCAACCTTTTCCACTCTTCCCCTTCCCTCGTACCTTCAATTCTATTCTTACACCTCTCACCTCTATACATCCTTCACTCCCTCCTCATTTGCCTCACATCCCTGCATCCCCTCTTTGTAATTCCATCCTCTTCCGTCCCTCTGACCTAACGCCTCCACATTTCTCCACAACCTACACTCCCCCCTATGCTTCACAACCCTGTTTCCCCTCTTGGTATTTCTTCCCTCTTCCCTCTTCCCTCCCTTTGACCTCACAGTCCTTCACTCCTCCCACAACTACCATTTTGCTCAACCCCCCCACTCTGCCTGGTGCCTGTACCCCTACATTCACCTTTCATTACCCATGGTACCTGGCCAGCACCCTCTCTCTTCTCCCCATTCCTGTGCCCTTCCTTTGACCTCCCTTCCCTCCCCTCCCTGTACAGCCCCTTCTCCTCTCATCTTACCGTATCCATAACCCCCCTCCCCCTCCACCTCTTGCCCTCCATTTCTATTTCTCAATTTTCTCCTCCTAAGTATGATCTCTATTCTTCACCAGTAAAAATATCACTGTAACTCCATCCACTCCTTTCTACCACCATCTTTCGCCCATCCGACCCTTGCATCACATCACTCTCCCCAGTCCCCCCCATCCCCCTGTCCTCCTTCGCCTAGCCCACTCCCTCCCTTAACCATTGAGCCACCCTTCATTCCGTGCTCAGCCCACCTCTCACTGGAAACTAAACTTGATTCTCTCATCTCTTCCATTTCCCAGTTTGGAGCGTCCATTTCACTCTTAAGTGCTAAGATATCCCCCTCCCCGAACAACCTCCTGAAAAGTTCCTTGCTCCCGCGCCACAATAAAGCCAACCACAGTCTGTCCTCCACAGACATCACCAACTTACTGGCTAGCTACAAGACTACCAACGTCAATTCCCCTCCACTCGCCTCTCCTAACAATTCTACTCAATACACCATTCAGACCATCTCTTCCATCAGAACTTACCAGCCTCCCCCTCAAGGGGCAACCTCATTCAAGAATCTAATCCCTATCTCCCTTATCAGTCCAGACACACACACCACCAAAACAGTTGCGTCTGAGCTACATTGTATGCTCCATAACTGCAGATCTGCAACCAAACACAAACTGGAAATCTCTGACACTATCACCCACCGCAATCTCGACATGCTCTTTCTGGTTTAATGACTCCTCTCACACTTTATTTGATCTTTTGATACCTACAGACTACTCTATCCTCAGAAACGACAGACAGACAAGATCGGGGGAGGTGTTGTGATTATCTTCAGAAACTCCCTTCAAATCAAAGCCTTTCCCACCATCCTCTGTCATTTGAATGTCTTTCCCTAGAACTCCAAGTTCAGCACGGCTCACCCTTCAGGTTCCATGCCATCTACCAACCTCCTGGTAATTGCTCTTCCTTCACGGAGGAACTCATCAACTTCATTAGTGACCAATATTCACAAAGTGACAAGCAGATCATCCTAGGTAGTTTCAATCCCCACTGGGGCTCCATGGAAGACTCGGCTGCCAACAAGCTTACAACCTTTCTCTCAGCTAACGATCTTGTCCAACATTACTCGGAAATTACATACGCCGAGGGCTCAATTCTGGACCTTATTATTTCTAAATCAGACCAGCTTACCATTGCTCCCCCTATCCATGTAGACTGGTCAGACCATTTCCTCATTCCCTTCCGTTTTCAACTCTCTCACATTATAACTCTCGGCCAACCTAAAAGGGCCTCTACTTGGTTCCGCAACACAAAAAACATTGATCTTGAGACTCTATGTGATTCTGCTATTCGTTCACTTCCTAGTCTAGACCCCAATACGGATGTCAACGATCTCACTTCCCATTGCCTCTCAAACCTTGCAGTCGAACTCGACAAGGTTGCTCCACTCCAAAGCAAAAGGAAAAGACCCACCCCCTCAACTCCTTGGTTCAATAAAGCTCTCTATGACAAAAGGAAAAACCTTAGAATCTTGGAGAAACATTGGAGACAATCTCCATCCACCTCCAACCGCTCTCTTTTACGTTCAGCAAGATCCAAATACCACAAGCACATCTTCCAGGAAATAACATCACATTTCAGATCCCTCCTCGATTCAGCTAAAAACAGACCGAAAAAACGTTTCGACCTCATCGAAAACCCAAACTGTTCTCCCCAAACCATCAATCCTGAGGATGCTTCAAAGAAAGCAACTGAGTACGCTATATTCCTGATCAAAAGGTAAAATCACTGGTGGAACAGGTCACCCACCCCACCCCCATTGAGGAGTGAAGATCCTTAGTCACTTGGCAGAACTTTGCCGCCATCTCGGAAGATGATCTCCTCAAATGCATCCTCGAAACCAAACCCCCCCAACCATTCTTCTGACCCCATACTCAGTGTCATCGCCATTGATTTCTATACCAATACTCTCTCCTACTGGACCAGGCTAGTTAATCTCTTCCTCAGTCAAGGATTCCTCCCAGTTGTCCTCAAAACAGGACAGGTTACCCCCCTTCTAAAAAAAACCTCTGCAGATGCGAACAACCTCAATAACTTCTGCCCCATCACCAATCTCCCTTTTCTTTCAAATATCACAGAAAAATGTGTTGCAAAACAACTTTCCCTACACATTATGGATAATAATTTCCTTGACATGTTCCAGTTTGGCTTTATTCAAAATTGCAGCACAGAAACGGCCCTGCTGCGAGTGATCGATGATGCGCTGCATATACTCGATTCAGGGGAATCGTGCCTTCTGATTCTTCTTGACCTCTCTACAGCCTTTGACACTGTTAATCACAACACCCTCCTTAACATTCTTCAACAGAGAATGGGCGTGGAAGGCAGGGTACTCAAATGGTTTGCCTCATTCCTCTCGGACAGATCCCAAATGATCAAGATTGGGAACTGTCTGTTGTCTCCATGGGTGGTTGGTCAAGGCGTCCCTCAAGGTTCTATCCTTGCTCCCACTCTGTTTAATCTCTATCTGGAACCAATAGGGAACCTCCTAAACAAATCTGGAATCCTCTACCATATCTATGCAGATGACACCCAAATCTACCTCAAGGTGTCTTCCTCACAAGATCTCCCACTACTCAACTCTACTCTCAACTCTATTCACAACTGGATGTTAGTTCACCAACTCATTCTCAATCCCTCCAAAACTGAATTCCTCCTCCTATCTAGCTCTCTCTCCCAGCCTCCTGTCCAATCCTGGATGGATCAGTTGAATTTACTCAACAGTAAATCCATAATTGTCGACTGAGCTAAATCCCTAGGTGTCATACTTGACAAAAGACTCAACCTAATCTCACACATCAACTCCATTGCCAAGAGTGCACATTATCAGCTGCGCCTTCTATGGGGATTCATCAGTTTTTCCCGGAGAAAGACCTAAAAACCTTGGTCCAATCGCTAGTTCTCTCTAGGCTGAATTATTATAATTCTCTTCTGACTGGCTTTCCCAAATCTCACCTCTCCCCCATCAAATGCGTCCTCCATTCAGCAGCTCGCTTCATTTCAGGGTCCAAACGAAGTGACCACATCACTCCTATCTTCTCTCCGATGGCTTCCCATGGAGGCTAGAGCTATTTACAAAACAGCGTGCATCACCCACAAAGCTTTGCACTCTTCCTTCCCTCGCTATCTGGCGAACAAACTGAAATTGTCTGGAGGCTTAAGACCTTCTCGGAATGCCGAAAAGTTCCTGCTTGAGCCCCCCCTCCTTCAAAAGGGAAAATGTATGGCACAATTGTTCTCAGGTAATGCGGTGAGAATCTGGAACTCGCTTCCTCCTTTGCTCCGTGCCACCACCTCCATTCAGATCTTCAAAGCGGACCTCAAATCTCTTCTATTCCAAATACACTTTCAGAACTAATTCCTTCCTTCTCAGACCCCGCCAGGAAGTTCTTGTAAATTTGTTATATTTATTTATATTTTTGTCTGTACGTTCTTTGCTTGCTGTGTCTAATATTGTGCCTGCAGTGTTTTGATTCTGTGGCCTGCTATTTTTCTATGTTCCATTTTTGTAACATTTCTCTCATGTAACGTAACTGGTTCTATTGTACAGTGCTCTGACACCTTCGGGTAAAGTCTACGCTTTATAAAAATGCATCAAATAAATAAATAAATAAATACATGGTACAGTAATAAAATGGTTAATGTCACAGATCTAGGACACTACATGTCCTTCACTAGAGAAAATCAATTTTTTGGGTGAGCCGGTGTCCCTAATTCCGCTGTGAACAGGATTTAAGCTGTGTGTTACATCCAGAGCGGTTGCAGAGTCTCCAGGGAAGGGAAATCAGTCTCAGGTCCGTTTTAGATTTACTGTCTATGTCCATCAGAGCTGGACACAGACATCCTTGATGGAGCCAGTCTAGCGGGGTGCTTGCTATCAACTGAGTGTAACTGGTTGCTGAAGTTCAAACTAAAGGTCTTGAGCTGTAAATAATAGATAGGAACATACTCTGGCATCTTCAGAGCAAAACTGACTTATGTTCTTCACAGCGGCGTCTCTTCCTAAGCAATGTCAGGAGATGCCTGGTTCACTGGTATACCCATAAGAGAACTGAGAAGGGGTCTTCTTACCCGTGACCTCACCCAATCACAGCACAGTTTACTGACAGCTTTCATACTCTGCCTACCAATTGGCCTGTGTGCTGTTCTCACTTGAAGCCACAGGCCATTTAAAGGTGTACTGCTCAAGAAAGCGACCAGTAAAGGCACAGTGGCAGCCATGTCAGAAGCGTAGCAAAATGCATGTGATACTAAACATGTTATATTGGAAATGACAAGGCATCTTAGCACACACTTTACTAATCAAGCTAAGCTTTCGTGCTATTTTAGCTTATTACTGCGTTGGGAAGTTGGATGCAGGCTTCAATCACTTAAGGACATATTTTGAATGCACAATTAAATGTTACACTCTGTTCCCTAAGAATAGTGTATAGCGTATAAGATGAGCGGAAAGTGTAATGCATGCTAATTAAAATGAGTGTCTGAGATTCTTCCATGCCAGATAATGATCAATTCCACTGCATTCCATAGATCCACCATCACTTAATATCCTCTATGATGTGGAAGTTGCTGTAAGAGTAGAAATACTGCTCTCTAGACAAGACTTTTCCTAATCCGCCAGTTGTCCAAAACCCATGACTATCACGTCAGGACCGCACTGTACAACAAGCATAATGTGGTATTTTCAAAGGACAATTTTGTTTCCAATGACCTTCCTTTTCACTTAAAATAGAAAAAGTAATGAGTGAAGAAGGGGGGGAAGGAACATGTTCAAAAAGACAGCAGGGATCAAAATTAATTGAGTCGACATTAAAGCGGCTCTCTGGGCCTTAATAACTGTTGAAAGTGAATCTTCATGAGCTCTCTGGCATCCAAGCATATCCTTGTTTAATAATTAATGGGGTAGCAGTAAGTTTTATATTTTCCACTAATAATTAAATAGGAGTGTGTGCTGACTGTTATAAAGGGCTTTTAATACCCACACAGATTTTATGGTTAAAAAAAGATAAGCCTTTGATGTCCTTGTCTGCATGTCTGAGTGTTGAATTACACCACAAAATGCATTTTATAGATTTTGATAGCTTCCTTTGGAAGGCTAAAGCCTGCCTATTGAATTATTCTGTTCAATTATTTAAATAGTGAATTACTTATTTTATGAAGAGTATTAGGACCAAATTGGTTAACATATTTTTGAAGTGATGATACATTTAGGATGGGAAATTCCAACGATGGATAGGGACTAACTCCTATATCTGAGAGGAAGGAAAAGAAGACAGACACCATAAATACAGAACATTGTAGGACCAGAAAGAAAAAAAGAAGATCGACTGCAGCAAGAGGGTGAATATAATTATAAAAATAGTCATAATGAAAGAGGACACACAGCAACCATAAAGAACCATGGATATATTTTTCTAAACTGCATGGAAATAATATTAGAAAATTAGTTAAGTATCACAGACCCCTTTCGCCTGTGGGTTTCTCTGCCACTGTAATACCACATGCATTTGCATGTTTAGGATATGCATGTGTTATTTGCGGGTCTCTGGGGGACCCTGTCAAAGTCAGAGATGCAATCAGCGAGTGAATCAACTCAGAATCTGCCTCTAAGAGGGAGAAGGCCTATGGAGAGAGAGTAAACATTGATTGATAACACATTAAAGGTAAGGAGAAGAGGTAGAGGAAGGGAAGAAGTGAAGAAGTGTAATAAGGTGCCGTAAGGAAAGAAGTAAGGGCATTGTCCAGCTGAAGAACGCGTTGCAGACGCTGAGATTTTTCAATGCTGTTGTAGTAGCTGTAGGATAGTGAGCTGATTTTATGAACAGGTAGGATTTGAATATTGCACATTGTTGATTAATAAGGTACATTTTCTGTTCCTGTGAAACCGTTCCACTTGCACCCTGGTGCAGGGTCCTAAGCGCACCCAACCCTTTTCAGCCACTATCTAAGTTGGGCCTAGACAACTATAGAGCCACTGAGTCAGGTACAACAACAGACTAGGGCCAGGACCATAGCTCTGGTAGCCTAGGCACTGCTGCCCTGGGATCCGCAAGTGCCAGATTGCGTCTGCGAACAAACCATGATTGCCACAGGTTGAAGCCTGGTGGCTCCTTCCTCTCACTAGACCACATTCATTAGAGTAATGAGAGGCAAGTACTCCACTGCAGTCCCCCTAACCTCAACTCTGTGTAGCTTTGAGTGCTACAGACAAATGAATTAATTGTTAAGAAAGGTATGAGAAAGTGTTGTAAATATATTTCTGCAAAGAATTCTGAAAACACACCTTCACCGGTGGAGGGGTCATACTGTTCCAATCCAGAGGCTAACTTCAAAGCCATCCCTTTCACCACTGACATTTACCTTTCTCCTTGTAGAAAGCAATGATATCTCTCACCTGTCATAGATAGCTGAACTACTATTCACTTGCAACTGTCAGTACAGCCGTATCAGACTATCCACACACAGCATATTTACCCCTCACCTTTGGTAGATCAACCATTCATCTGACTAATATATTTTTGTGAGTAGACAGCAAAGCTATCATTACCTATTCCCCATTTCAGATTGCAGAGTAGTGTCACAGACAAGAGAGCTCTGCCTGCTCCACATAGCTATCTATGGATAGGCGCATATCTGTCTGAATATCTATCTACCTGTCTAATCTGTTTTCCTGTTCCATCCAGTCATCCAAGGTAGCCTGTGACATGGGGCATGAAGGATGAGGACTTATGCTTTTTTATACCCTCATGGGTGACAAGCAGCACTCCACAGATACACCTTGCATTAGGACACATACATTACATTACATTACTGTAAGGACAAAGGAGAACAGGCGGCCAAAGAGAACAGTGAGCCCTAGAGAAAGAGAACCTCAGAGACAGCTTTGATGGAGAAAGAGAGCCTTAGATATGACTCCTGTGGGACATTGAAAACCAGGAGAAAGAGAGACACATCAAAAGGGGACAAAGTGACAAATATTTCCGCACAACTGATACTGGACCAGGAAACTTCAGGGATTTTGCACCAAAGAAGAACAGAAACGGTGCAAAACAGGCACAGGCCTGTATCAACTACATGGAGGCAGGGACACAACAACAGAGGCTATCATGTTTTCATTTGAATCTATATCAGAAATATTACACCCAAGTAGAAAGGTTCACAAATCTTGCGCTAGAAAGAATGCATATACGACCATCTAGGAAGGGCACAGGATCTATTGCTCCTTTCCAACATCACACGTTAAAGATTGAGCCACTACAGCGAACCAGCACTTAGAGACAATCCAGCACCCAGTTGACATTCACACGGTTTAGGCTGGAAGGCTGCAAGACCCAGCCCAATGTATAGATGAGCTTTGCGAGGATGGCTGGAACAGGCAGAACGGCAGAGCCAGGATACGATTGAGTAGGAGATGCGGCTGGGTGCAGATGAGCATCATCAAGTATGGCTTAATTTTCACTGTATTATCGACGCAAGGGGACCTGTGATCGTCGTAAATTTCAAAGCCCTGATGATGTCCACTGAGGACGAAACACGTTGGCTGGATTGTATTGATTGAGTTTTGCTGGATGAATGAATGGACTACGGAATAAACAAAGAATTAAGAATATAATATGAGATTCCCTGAAAACTTCATTTGTGTGTGACATTGAAACTAGACAGCTTCAAGCTTTTGAAGTATCTATGAACTGCACGCTCCTTTAGTGTATATTGGATGTACGTTGTTACAACGCATGCTTTTACCACCCATGCTTTTACTACGCAGGTTTTTCAACGCAAGTCGTTACAACGACTTGCGTTGGGGGGTGCTGGATAGTGAATAGTTTAATTTACTATTCCAACTCCAGTCCCCGTGGATAGTAGGGAAGGTGTTGGATAGTAAATTAAACTATTACCTATCCTAGAGTGCCCTCCAGCGCAATTCGTTGTAATGACTTGTGTTGAAAAACTTGCGTTGTAAATGCTCTGCGTGGTAAACGTTGCGTTGTAAAGGATGTTTCCTTTGTATATTGTAGTTTTATTATAAGCAGCCATGGGGTAGTGGGACCACAGAGATTAGAGCGTGACTATATCGATTTACAAAATGTCCCTAATTTCACACTAGTGTGCACTCTTTTTGCTGCCTTCACCGCTCCGGATTTGTATCAGAGTTCTGGTTTACAATACATATTCCCTATTTGGTGGGTCCCTTTAACATCATATAATTTTGTTTTTTTAGTTTTAAATCTGTATCTAAGGGGCAAGCCTGCTTTTGTGGCTCCATTGTGTCATCCACATTCGGATTACAGGTAGCCTTGTACTTACAGGATTTCATTGGACTTCCTGTGCACTTTTCTCCTTCTCCTCCTGATCCTACTTTCCCCTGTAATGGCAGAAACTGTGCATTCCTTAGTAGAGTAGGCTTGCCCAGAACTAACATCATTCATTTACTACTTCTTCAAAGGGTTTGTTTATTTGTTTGGCTCAGCAATTTCTGTGATCTCTCTATCTCACTTTGAAGGGGAAATTAGTTTGATTTTTGTGTTTTCCTTATTCACGTTCTCTTTCACTACATAGCTATTTTATCCAGTATCTTCTTTGCCAGTCTGCATCATTTAATTGTTTTACATTCCCGTTGTCTGTCTAGGGTACATTAGTACTTGGAGTAGGAAACTTCATGCTGCTCAGCTTTTTAGCCTCCATGTTTCATTGTCTATGGAGTTGATGATTTGTTTGTCCCAGCCATGATATGTTGTTACTGGCTTGGTTCCTGGCCTTTCATAATGAAATTGCGTTTTGCTTAGTGCTGATTTGCACTGTGGGCCTAATTCACAAAGGTAAACCTAGACCTAAAATCTAAACTTAGACTTCAGGTCTAAACTTAGATCTGGAGTATAAACTCAGACTTCAGGTCTCAACTCAGACTTCAGGTGTAAGTTTACCTATTTTGAATTGGGCCCTGTATGTGTACTCATTGGCCCTTTGCATTTTTGCCATTGTCTTGACGTCTTGTTTATCTTGGTATTCCCTCTGCCAATTATCAGCAAAACCTCCTCCGCAATTTCATCAATTATGTAATTTGAGATGCCATCAGCGATGTCAATCAGTGAGGTAATTTAATCTGTAATGCAAGGTGTTATATGTGAGGTCATGCTGGGTGCTGGCAGGAGCTGGATACATTCCTTTGCTCCCACCCGGGTAGGAGCAGATTTTTTCACTGCTCTCGCCCCCGGGTGGGAGCAAAGTTCTGGGAAGGGAACTACAATGTCCAGGTGTATGGTGTTCCCAGGACAATGCAACTTATCGGGCTCTGGAGGAAGGGGAGGCACACACCATCATCCCATTTTTAAAATATCAGCGCTGGGGTGTGGGGTTCCGGGTCCTCATGAAGGATTAGGAGGGGGGTGTATACCCTTTTTCCAAAAAATAAAAATTGTGCCATCCACCCAGGCCCTTGCCAACCCTGGGGATGTTAAAATAAAACATTTCCTTTTTAATTGGTGCAGTGGATCCATGGTACTGATTTTTTTTTAAAATGCTGTTTTTTTTACCCCGGGGGAGCGTGTGACCCCTGACAACAATCAGACTTTTGCAGCAGTGTATCCTTATGCTTTCCCACTCATTTCTTTTACTTTATTTGTAGGATTGGAAACTGAATACTCAAGTTCCAAAATGACCGCCACCACATCTCTGTTGATGTGGTGGCAGCCAATCAGAACTTTCTCAAGAACTGATTATTCTGCAGACCCTTCATGGCATGAAGTATACACAGTGTTTGAACCTCAATGTTAAAAAAAAACTACTGAATGCATTTACACCCAATCACAAAATGCACATTTACTGGACCAAGAGCTTGCTTCTAAGTAAATTTGGTGAAAATTAGTTAAGCAGTTTAGGTGCTATAGCTGTTCAGTTTTCCTATTGAAAAATGAATGATGTAAACACATTGTAGGGCTACCCCTTTTTCTTGAACCCCACTTGCTGGGTCATCCTAAAACATTCAGGAAGGAGGTATGGTCGATGAAAAAATGATTAGTGAAGATTCATCATCTGGCATCAAAGTTATGTGCAAACCTATGGAAATTCAGTCCTAATTGTAATTATTCAGTGGCCACTGCCACTTGGTAATATACACATATGGATAAAGAAATAAAGTTGTCATATTTATATCTTGGTTTACATTATAACTGACATTGTTCTTGCACTCAGATGGTCCTATTCAGAGCGGCACCTGAAAGCACTCTGGTTTAAGGAGTAATGGCTAAATCCAGACAGAATTCCATTGTGTCGAAAACACAGTTTTTCAGGACAGAGGATGTTCAGGCCAATCCCTCTGTCTCCCACTGAGGGTGACTTGACCCCTTGCACTGGAAAAAGAATGCTGACAGAGACTCAGTATTAGAGGAAAAGGGTACATTGAAAACACAAAAGGTGATAGAAAGAATGCTTGCAAATGTTCTAACCACTAGCAATCACTCCTGGTAGCATTCCAACTCATTGCTTCTTTGCCAACTATGTCTTCTCAATTTTTGCCCATGCCTATGCAAATCAGCCTCAACTCTCAAAAGACGTGAGGCGGGAGAGAGAGACACACTCCTGCAGGCTGGTGTTAGAAAACCCAGAATGGATTTTGGAGCCCCAGTAACTCAGGGCCAAATTTTGAACATCTAGGACTCCACATAATGGTGAGAGAACACAACTATTAAAGGGTCAAAAACATAGGATAGAAGTGAGATATAATGGTAACAAATTGTAGGAAGTACCCTGTGCAAGCAGAAGGGATGATGCAACTAGCTCCCAGTATACTGCAGACCACAACACGATGAAATGGTCATGCTGCAATAAGAGAGAGGATGCCTGCGAATGGAGACAAACTGATAAAAAGTTAAGCAGGCAGAAACTACAGTCGGTAAGATCACTAGTAAAAGGAACTGAACAAGGGAGAAAACAATAAAGGGTAAGGGATGAAACAAGTCAAGTGTGAACTGGAGCAAAAAGTGAAGGATCACAATAACTAATGTCTCCAGAAAAATAACTTCTATGCAGGTTCTCTAGTGGCCAGGGCTATGCATCTGAGTCTGAGAAATGTGGCTTTTCCAGTGTAAGTGCATATTTTCCACTGGCCCCTGTGCCATATCTTCCAAGTTCCTAGAGTCATATGTTCAAACGTGTCTTGGGACCTGTCACACTGCTGCGGTTTCTTCTGACATGATACCCTGATACAGAAGTAAATTTCAAGGGTGTGATTCTCCTTTGCATTTATCCTGTGCTCTGTAAATCAAGGATTTAAATTCCGAGCAACCTTTAAATTAGGTCCTTAGTATCCATTACCAATCAGTATATGTGTGTGTGTGTGTGTGTGTGTGTGTGTGTGTGTGTGTGTGTGTGTGTGTGTGTGTGTGTGTGCAAGAAAAGTCTTCTGCTTTGTACTGATGCTGTCGGTTGTGCTGTTGCTCTGGGAAACTAGTCAGCAGGGCCCAGCGTATGCAATTCAACCCCTAAAGCAGGTGTACAATTGTCTAAGTTGGCAGGGTATGCCCAGACGTTGGTCCCTTGCTCACTTTTCCACTGGATTCAAGCTAACCTGGCTGATGAGGGGTGTTACCCCGAAACTGGTCCCAGGATGCATTTTTCTGGTCCAAGGAAAGACCTGGCTTGGCAGTTCGGGCTGGACCGTTTCCATGAGGAACAGGGTCAAGACTGATTTGCATATGTCTGGGTCTAAACTGGGGAGGTGACATGAGCTAAAGAACGATGATGGATTCAACCCAGATCTGTGACTGGGGGAGAGTGTCTGAAAAGTTTCAAGCGCTCCGTCCATTATCTCCTTGCGTTTACAATTGGGTAATCCTAGATTGCCATATTTAATTAACAGTACAGTACATAGTACTTTGTAACCAGGACCTGTAAGTTAAATGCAAATAGTTAACTGCAGCACCTTTCGTACCACCACTAAAGTAGCAAGGCAAAGCATGTCAACAGGTCTGCCCCTGTAGCCTGAATGTGCAGATTTGAAACTGTAAATTCGAACTGTCAAAATTAACCCCATGCTAGGCCTAACATTTTTTTTAATTCTGATACGTCATCCCTAAGGTAGGCCCTAAATGCCCACAGGGCAGGGTGCATGGTATTTATAAAGTAGGGCATGTATTTGTAAGTTTTACATTTTCTGACATTGCAAAATCTCAAAAGTTGTTTTTTACTGTGGCAAGGCTCGTTTTTACATAGAAAAATCACTAGATAACTCCTTATAATACATACATTCAGTTTGGGAATAGTTAAAACCATGGTTCAAGTATGCAAATCAGTAAGGATTTAAAATCCAATCTGATGGTCAAGAAGGATTTTCGATTACTATTTTTAAAATTCACTTTTAGAAAGTTGAAAATGTAATTCCTAAAGCCCCAAGAAGCTTGGTAAACGTGCTGGGAGATGTGAGTGACCCCTAGGAAAGAGAACAAGCAGGACTTGTCTGGGAGGCGGTGTGACCTCTTTCTGATTAGATGGCTGAAGGATGTACCTACCCATCAACTCCACAAGCTTGAAAGGGGCATCCCCTGTCACTTGCAAATATACCTCAACACCTAGGGCAGCGCCTGACATTGTCTAAGTAGCTAGAGTGGTACTAATCCCAGTGGGGAGTACCCTGTTCCAAAACTGGTTTACAAGGGGGAGTTCTTCATTTTCTGAGCCGCACCTCAGGGGTTTTTCTCATTGTCTGGCCAGGGAACAACAGATTGTTGAGAGTTTAGGAGAGCAGGGGATTGTTGAGAGCCACCCCCCCCCCCCCCACAGAAAATGAGGTGACAGTTGGCTGGGTTGCCCTTGGGCAAATTTTTGCTATTAGACAGGGAGTTTTCCCTACTGATTACCTAGGGCCAGGTGTAAAAGTTGCAACCCTGGATACCTTCTTCAAAACACCTCTGAACCTGTGAAAGACGGAAGTTTGAGTGGGCGAGGTAAAGCACCTAACTATTTATGGATTCTTGAGGCGCACAATGGGTTTAATATAGCCTAGGAACCCACTGTAGCTGGCACTTCTAGTCATTAAAGGCCAGTTCTAGTGAGAAAGGCCCAAACCAAATGTGAGCGCACCTTAAATATCTGGTAGAGCCCGGTACAGATGGCTCTAAGGCTTTTAGAACATTCCACCCCTGGAAGACAGAATGTTCTAATTTGTAAAACAAATTCCCCACAGAGCCCAATCGGACTGAAATCCCCTCTGGTTCTGTGATGCTTTGTTCACAGCAACAGCTCTGAACAAACACTGGAATATTGGAGCTCTGGGCTTCTGCCGGTCATTAGAAGTCTGGAGCACTCCATTGTTTTCAAGGGAGCTCTCAACATTCCAATCTTCTAATACAGGAGTTCTTTTTGATGATTAGATTTGTTTTGGCAAATCTACAAATTCCCTCTTCTTCTGGCTGGGCACGGCAGATCTAATGACATGGGTCAAACCCACTTTATATTGCAGTAGCTCACCATAACCTGTCAGCAGTGGAATGTGCCCGCCTGTTAATCTTCTTTGTTCTGACAATTTAAACGTTTTTTTTAAATTCATGTTTATAAGGTCATTTTGCCACCATGGAAAATTGCTATTTTTAGTGCCTTGTTTGATTTTTATAGCGAAGCTGTGTAATAAATAATATACAGTGGGCTGGTGATATGTTGTGATGTTGGACGGGGGATATCAGTGAAAAATTAGGGCATAGACATCTGTTAACCACAGCTAACCCTTTTTTACTCGGGACTACGGGAATAAAACATCTGATCGGGATGCTAGTGGCAACCTCTCGTTTTTGCAGATCCCCCAACCCTCACGGCTCCCAAATTTACCGGTCAGGGCTGTTACATGACAATTGATTATATCTTTGCCTCAAGGGAATTGACTGATATTGTTCTAGAGGCATCATGTAACCCAAAAATATTTAGTGATCATAACCCTCTTGAGGTGACATTTGCAATCCATGTAGGTCCTAACAATTATGAGCAGGGAAATGTCACAGAGATTACTTCTAAACACAACGGACAAAGGTTAGTGTGAAAAAATGTAGATCGTGAGAAATGTTTGTGTAGCCTGATCAATGATAATATTGGTCTTATATCCCCTTGTTTATTGCAGACTAATAAACCACCAATAGTTATTGGAGCATGTGTTACGGTGAGGACTTGTTGTAAACAATGTATTGCTAAACCATTGAGACAGCCAGCTAATAGCTTGCCAGGATGTTCAACTAAGCTTGTAAATTGGCCAATATTAATCCTTGTCTTGCCTTGAAACGTGACCCAACAAATAAGGAGGAGGTATCATCATGCAGGGAGGTATATAAATGGGCACTGAAAAAGAGGAAAGCTGATATGCAATGGGAGGTTTGGGAAGAATTAATCAGTTCTACAAGCATAAGGACCTGTTCCAGGACATTGGTCCAGATATACTTAAATATGGGAGTACTATAATGTTAGCAGTTAGCTCCCTACTGATTGAGAAAAAACACCATCATCATTGAATTTTGGGTCTCATATTAACCACAAAGTAAACACTTTGGACTAATTAAGAGGGAAGAAGGAGGGACAACTAAGGATAATTGGTGTACCTAAATGTGGAGTGTTCCCTTTTATGGACAAATTCCCTCATCTGCCAACGGTGGCATGCTTCATCATAGGGGACCTCCACGCATCGAGATGCATAGTCTTGGTGTGGACTACAACTCCCTCACGAAAGGGAGGAGCTCAGGGATGTTTTCAGAGGCATAATAAATACCTTTCTAATGAGTGCAAAGTGATGAGGGAATGCATGGTGTGAATGAAAGAATGTGATCGAAAACTTGCTACAGGGTATGTGATAGTATGTTTTTTTTGTGTCCTTGGGTCAGGATTAAAACAAAGCAGTAAACCAGATGGGCATGATTACATTTGCTGGATTTTCTCAAAGCTTAGGGCAAATATTTTGGTTTTCAACATGTGTAGCCCCTTTTACACAGTCCATAAAAAAATTAGACCTAGGTTTTATAGAGGACCATATCAGGTTGGCGTCTTTGCTATTCAGGATTTCTATATGGCAAAATTAATTTGCAACCCCGATTAAGGAACTGCCTCTCTTGCGATTATGGTCACTCTATTCCCTCACTCCACTATATAAACATAATGGCAGAGAACTTGTGCAGACCTTCCCAGTTTTTCCCCAGATAAATGAGGCAATGGTGATAAGTCCTGGATTATTCATCGATTTTTGAACAACAGACACACTGAGCAGGAGAGTGTAGAGCTTGTACAAATATCTGTAAAGAAATATATATTGAAACAGACTGCCCCAGGCCTTGAAAAATACCTTGAGTATGTTGTTCACACCTGGGAAGGGTCTCTCCTAACTACGTTGAGAATGGGCTCTGTTGCACATGGTTATCTCTGCAGGGTCATCCCCAAACCTTCGTGCCTTCAACCCTCCTGTTTTGCTGAATTTATGTGCACTTTGCCACTGTTAACCAGTGCTAAAGCATATTGTGAGAACTCTCCCTAAAAAAATGGTACAATAGGCTTACACCTGGTTAGCACATTTAGCTTGCTTGGAAGTCCATACTAAGTTACACTAAATGTACCCAAGGCCTCTAAATTAAGTACTACTAGTAGGTCTGCAGTTGTCATTGTGCCCCCAACAAAAGTAATCTTTTAAAACATTCCTCTGGCCTGCCACTGCAGCCTGAAGTGCAGTTTAAACTGCCATTTCGACCTGGGAAAAGAAAACCATTTGAAAGGCTAAACCTTTCTTTTTTATTCATATAAGTCACCACTACGGAAGGCCCGAAAACCTCATGAGGCAGTGGGCATTGTATCTAAAAAGTAGTGCATGTGAGTTTTAGGTTTGACATGTCCTGGCAGTGAAAACCCCCTAAAGTCATTTTTCATTATTGCAAAACCTATCTTTTCAAAGGCATAACATTGTGTTATCTTATTGCTCTTAACAAGTGAGCAGATAGAAAATGATGTTTATGCTCAAATAAGTTGTAATTTAAACCCATCTTTAATGGTAAAGCTGGAATTATAGTCACAATTCTGAAAATGCCACTTTTAGAAAATTCAAATCCAATAGGGCTAGCAAATATTCCCCCAGGAAACTGGGTGTATTACTTAAATACAGCAATACTTTCCTGAAGGAGTTATTTGTATAAACTTCCAATTCGGTTGGTATAAGAATCCAACTGATATTGACTTAAACAAAGAGAAACAATAATGAAGCGTACCAACCACAAATCTCAAAAGGTGCAATCTTTTTATCCAAAATAGCCATACATAATATTAAATGCTAATTTTTAGGTCCTCAAACATGGTTAAAATTACACTGTTATCCAAGCTCCTACTGGGTAACATTGAATATATAAATTAATTTACGTATTAGGAGATGTCAATGGGGAATGGTGTATCCTCTGAAAATATCAAGGAGTTCTTCCATACTTAGTCCATTCCTTACTAATAGGAAAATTGAGCTGAGGTGGATTAATTGAGTTTAGGAAGGGTCAATGTTGACATTTCGATCTTCTAAAGCCACACATTCCACGAGACCATAACCAAGACCAAAATGAGTAAACAAAAACAAACTAGACAAACCTCTAAGAGATTTGACATGAAATGCAAAAGTATATATGGAAAGCAAATAAACAGAAATCTGAAAAGGTACATTAATAAAAAGAAGAATAAATCATGAGGGAGATACACCCAAGAAAAAAACATGAACATGGATCCCTCCCCAGCCCTGTGCTTATATAGCCACAAGTCCAAGCCATAGAAATGCCAACAATGTGTCATGCACCTCGATATAATAAAATAGCAGCATCTGTGACTCCAAACAATCAAGTGCCTCAGTGCACCCAGTACCGTCTATACTCACAAAATGCTTACCAATGCACAAGCCATGAGATCTTTAATCTAATGCAAACATGAATAATCAATACAGGACAAACAACTAGCCTGCATATAATACCTATTACTGTTAACAATGCTGTCCACACCAAATAAAAGATCAGAAAATACAAATTCTTCCCAATAACGATCAAAATCTAAAAAAAAAAAAAATTAAAGTGGGTAAGCAAATGACCACTAATATCTTTCTACAGTCACAAAAGTACATATTTCTCAATGGCAATGATCCCGCATTCGTCAGATCTGCCTAGTTCCTGCACCAAATGATGAGACTCTGTCAGCACTGGTGTACGAACACCAAAACCGCATACACTCTTAAGCAAGTCAGACGCTGACCGGATCACTTGATCGCTCCGAAAATTGTCAACATCATCATGAAATGGTCCAAAATATAGAAACATAAGAAGACGTGGGGGTCTCTAGTTGGCAGAGGTAAGTACCTTTGACCAAATAGGGACCATTGCGTCTAGTCAGGGTACGTGGGTACACTCCTAAAACAACCCCTGCTCACACCCTTGGTAGCTTGGTCCGAGCAGGCAGGCTTATCTCAGAGGCAGCGTGTAAAGCATTTGTGAACACATACAGTTACCCAGTGACAAGACTACAGATGGACACCACACATGTAGTATAAAAATAAATATTTTTATATAGACTTAACACAAGACCACCAACAACAAAAATCCACAATACTGTACTTCAAAAATCGTAGAAATAGCTCAGTTCTCTTTAGATGTATAATGCGACACTTTGAGTTCAATGTACCTTTGGATGCGTAATGCTATACAATGAAAGTGTTGCAGGGAAGCTGATGTGTCGGGTCCCACTCCCTACTGTTGCGTAGGGGATGCGTTGGTTCTTCTCTGCGTGGGGAGGTGATGTGTAGGTTTCTTACTGCTCTTCAGTGGCGATGCGACCAGCAGCGCCATGATGCGATGAAGATCCGGTGCAATGAAACAAAATTGCATCTTCTCCTTGATGCGACAATGATGCGTGCACGCCCGATGGCCGTGCGGCGACTCAACGATTCTTCTCAGCTGTGACAGGCCCTGCGACACACTTCTCCGGTGATGCGATGGCGACACTCTTCTCCGGTGATGCGAGGCGCTTCGGGTGATGCGATGGCGACAGCGGCGGTACGCTTCTCTGGTGATGCGATGACAACAGCTGCGGCGGTGACACACTTCTTTGTCTTGAGTCGTACTTCCAGCTCCAGCGACAAGCAGTCTCTCAGAAAGCCCAGCTCAACAGCAGGAACTTCAATTCCCAGTAAGGGAAGGCGGGGGAGCTGGTTGGTGATGTCTGTTGTTCCTGAGACTTCAGCAGGAGGCAAGCTCTATCTCAAGCCCTTGGAGATCCTTTACACGTTGATTTGAAAGTAGCACAAATTCCTTTCTCCTTTCTTTGGCAGGCAACCACTGCAGGCCAATCCGGCAAATAACACTCAGCTTAGGGATAGTCTCCTCCTCAGTTTCTCTGGTTTCTCTCCTCAGCAAAAGTTCTTCTTGTTTCCCAAAAGTGATCAAATGTTCGGGGGTCTGGGTCCCCTCTTTCATACACCAAAATCTGTTGTCTCTGAAGGCAGAGAGTGTCTGTGCCTAGTCCAAACCAGTTCTGTTCAGTATTGGAGCACTCTGTTGACAAGAGTCCTTCTTTCCTTTGACAGTGTGGGCCAGGGACATCAGACGCACCACAGGAGTTTGAGCCAACACTGTAAGGCAGGCACAGCCCTATTCAGGTCCCAGGTGCAACTCCTCCCTGTTATGTTATGTTATTAGTTTTTATGAGCGCGACAGCTGCCCCGGCAAAGAGGCGTCCCTGCGCTAGCGATCAATAAATGTGGTATAGATGGAGCGGGCCAAACAGGGCACAAGCCCTAAGAAGAGGAGAACAGGAAGGACTTCACAGCTTTACGAAAAGCAAGCAGATTCTCAGTACCGCGGATGGCAACCGGAAGGGAATTCCAGAGCCTGGCTCCCAGCACCCGAAAAGAGCGTCCACCCATACGGCAGAGCCTGCTCCTGGGAATAATTGCAAGGTGCTGACCAAGGGAGCGTAGATTGCGTTGCGGGACATAAGGAGCCAAGAGAGGGCGCAAAATGGCCTGGCTCTGAAGCTTGAGAATTTTAAATGCCAGACAAAGTGCCTTAAATTTAATGCGAGATTCCACTGGGAGCCAGTGCAATTTTTTAATCGTAGTTTTGGCAGAGCATCTCCGGGAAAGACCAACCAGGGTCCTTGCAGCCGAGTTCTGAACTATCTGAAAACGGGATACTTCAGTTTTGTTGGCACCTAACAGTAAAACGCTGGCATAGTCTAAGCGTGACAAGATGATAGCTTGAACCACAAGCTGACGCATAGCGGGTTCAAAGAAGCCCAAGATGGGGCGGAGACTCCTTAACAGGCCTACACAAGTCGCAGCCACTCTCTTGGTGTGGGTCTGGAGGCCCAGTGAGGAATCCATCCAGACACCCACGTTTTTCACTGAAGCCTTAGGAACAGGCATCAGACCCAAAGATAGCTCTATTCGGCCCTGTGCTGACTCACACTGTCTCCTGGAATCCCCCAGCCCCTATTACTCAAACCCCAGACAAGGAATACACAACATAGCAGAGGCAAGCTTGGATAGTTAGGCAAGAAACTACCTACTTTCTAAAAGTGGTATTTTCAAACACAGAATGTTAAAACCAAGTTCACTAAAAGATGTATTTTATCATTCTGAGTGCAGGCATACTGAACTCGAATTTCTACCTAGTTCCTTGAGTCAGTTGGGATTATAAGATGTTAAAATCAAACTGCCCATTCTGGCCTATGGGGAACAGGTAGCCTTGCAATAGTGGAAAACGAAAATTGCTGTAATTAACTATCAGACCTGCCACCCACACCAGGGCATGTCCTACCTTTTACCTACAAAGCACCCTGCCCTTGGGCCTACCATAGGGTTGACTAATATGTAGAAAAGGGAAGGTTTAGGGACTGGCAAGTGGGTGCACTTGGCCAGTCAACATGGCAGTACCAGACTGCACACAATGGCAGACCTGAGACAGACTTTACAGGCTGCTTCTGTGGGTGATACAACCAGTGATGCAAACCCACCAGCAGCATTTGATTTACAAGCCCTGGGCACACACAGTGCACTGTACTAGGGTCCGACAAGTAAACCAAACTAGCCAATCATGGAGTCACTAATCCATACATCAATTTACAATAGGGAGAGCATATGCACTTTAGCACTGATCAGCAGTGGTAAAGTGCCCAGAGTCATAAAACAGCCAACAACAGGTAAGAAAAATACAGGAGGAATGCAGAAAGTTCAGGATGACCCTGCAAAAAGGGCCAAGTCCAACAAAGACAAATCAAACTAATGTTATGTTATGTTATGTTATGTTAAGTGATTTTGTATAGCGCATGGCTACCCCAGCAACGGGGCGTCCCAGCGCTCGCGGACATATGTGATATGGCAGACACGTATAGAGAGACTAGAGAGATGGAGGGTAACCGATGCTAGGGCTGATTAGATGGAAGAAAATAGCCAGGTTTTGATTAATTTGCGGAAAAGCTGATGATTCGTAGTAGACCGTGCCTGTAATGGAATAGAATTCCAGAGTAAAGGAGCCTTGTGCTTGAATGAGCGTCCTCCCGCTCTGCTCCTGCGAACCCTAGTGCTGCAGCAAGATAAAGATCTGCAGACCGGAGAGCACGCATAGGGGTGTAGAAAGTGCAGAGTCCCTGCAGTATTTGGGGGCCATGTCCGTAGAGAATTTTATGAGCAAGTCAGAGGGTTTTAAATTGGATTCTCTCTTTTACAGGCAAACAATGCAACCAGGCTAGAGCCTGTGAGACAGGGCAGTATTTCGGCACGGCAAGCAGAGTGCGAGCTGCCGCATTCTGAGCCCTCTGCAGTCTTTTAATGACCGTCAGATTGGAGCCTAGCAGGAGGACGTTGCAATAGTCCAGATGTGAAAGGACCATGGATTGTACTATTATCTGCCGGGTGGAAGGCTCAAAGAATCCCAGGATAGGCTTAAGGGAGCGTAAACGCCCATAGCAGGTACCTGCCACTCTTTTTGCATGGGAGTCCAGAGCTAGAGCATTGTCCAACAGGACCCCTAGATTTTTTACTTACTGTTTCGGGGTCGGGGACATGCCTAATGGAGGGGGCCACCAGTGCTCATCCCACTTCTGTGGATCCCGACCGATTATGAGCACCTCAGTTTTAGATGCATTGAGTTGAAGGCAATTCTCTAACAGCCAGCTGGCAATTAACAAATCAAGATGGAACATGTCAACCTATACTGGTACAGTAATGTACCAAGAAAAACTCTCTATATATCATCAAGCAAGGAATACTAGATCACATCAAACCATATATTCAGCAGCCCAAATGATAAAACTCATAACATCAAAGACAAAGAGAAACTCTAAATAGTCCTTTTGTGAGCATATCAGCCAGAAGCTGAACATACTAAGAGCCAGATGTAGGTAATCCAGATTTACCGATTCTAAAATACCAAATGTTACCGATTCGGTATTTTAGAATCGGTAAATGGTATGTAGGTATTTATTCGGTGACTTTTACAGAATCGGTAAGATTCTGTAAATACCGAATCATCCCTATGGGCCTCCGGTAGTGCAGCCCCCTTTAGCAGGATAAAGGTAGGAGCTGGTCCCATTCCAAATTAGATTAATCCTGAACTACTCTACAAGAAGAAACTCTGGACTTCGACGTTCTGCTCCCCAGAAGACTGAAGAAATCTCACTTGTGGGCAAGGAATGTCCACCCTGCAACTGCAGGCACCATCAAGCGTCCAGCGGCTTACCTTTGTCGTCTTCCCTCGAGGATCCAGACTTCAGAGCCCGACGAGACCCGGATTCCCAGACCTCTCCGACCTCAACTCACATCTGCAGCACAGCTGAGATCCGTGGGTGCGACAAGACACGTGGGACCGGCCATCTTGGAAGAAACTGCACTTCGCTTCCAGCACGACTCCCGAGGTAAACTCGACCAAGTGCTTTGGGGACTGAGAAGCCCCAGCCCCGAGCAGCTCCTGCACCGAAAATCAGCCCTCCAGCCTCCACGAGATCTGTGTGGGGCCCTTCTGCTTGTTTGCTGCTTGACGCGTTGTCTGGTCACTTGCCGACTGGCTAGTGGCCTCTTAGACGACGAACTTTGAAACCTTCACTGCTGGTATGGTTGCTCCAGACTGGCCCTTGCTCCCTTCCAAAAGAGGAGCACCCCGGACCCTCCTGGTCCACTCCAGACGCCGTTTCAACTCACCGTGTGGGTTGCCTTTGCCAAGGCCTGTTGACGCCGATCCCGGATCCAACACCGCCGACAGCGAGAGCCTGCGTGGGACAGCTCGTGCCTCCATCCTGGTCATCAAAGACACCTCCTGGTCCACGTGGCTGCAGAGACAAGCGTCCACTCTTCACCTGATCGCGACGACAGCATTTGGTTCCTTCCTGGTTCAACACTGGTCACTGGCTAGTGACTTTGAACACTGTCCCCTCTGCTTTCAGGTCCTCGTCTTCACCGATCCACCCGTGGATCGCACCGGACATCTTCCTCCTGGTCGCCTGCAGCATCTTTTCTTCCAGGCTCCATAGACTTCAACGCGAGAACCCGACACACTTTGACACCTATGCACCCGCAGCCCGTGGGTGAGGTAATGAGAGCATTTCAGTGCTCAAGGGTAGTTTAACTGTCCTAGTGTCCAGTTCCACAGTCGTTTTAGTCCTAACTAGTCAGGATTGTGATCTTTTACCACTGCACGTATCGCTGGATACTGCTGCTGCTTTTTAATAATACTCTGCACTTGCTAACCTTGGCACTTTGATTTTAATTGCGTCATCATTCTGGTGATATTCGCGCTACTGTAATTTTTTGCAAAACTTTCTGACCTGCAACGCGGGGGCATAGCGAGGCTCACCTGCACTATAATAGTTTTTTCACCCGCACTTAGCGGGGCTTAGTTAGAGGGGCTCTGTGTTCCTGGTGCTGCAACTTCGACCGCCATCTTAGGTGGGGGTGACGCTTGGGACACTTTAGGCGCCATACTAGGTGGGGCTAGAGGCTCGAGTAGCTGGAAGCCCGGGCACTGGAGAGCCTATTTAAACTGCTCCGCAGGTAGGCGCTTCGGATCTTTTACCACTGCGCATATCGCTGGATACTGCTGCTGCTTTTTAAAAATACTCTGGACTTGCTAACCTTGGCACTTTGATTTTAATTGCGTCGTCGTTCTGGTGATATTCGCGCTATTGTAATTTTTTGCTAAACTTTCTGACCTGCAACGCGGGGGCATAGCGAGGCTCACCTGCACTATAATAGTTTTTTCACCCGCACTTAGCGGGGCTTAGTTAGAGGGGCTCCGGGTTCCTGGTGCTGCAACTTCGACCGCCATCTTAGGTGGGGGTGAAGCTTGGGACACTTTAGGCGCCATACTAGGTGGGGCTAGAGGCTCGAGTAGCCGGAAGCCCGGGCGGCGTAATAATTTAAATAGACATGTGTCGACAGGCGCGCAGCGGATACGCGCTGCGGACGTGCCGTAGACGCGCCGGAGGTGCGCCAGAGGTAAGCCCGTTTGCGCCCGTTCGCGTCCCGGACGCGCTCGGCGCGCCGCTTACGGATACCTCTTACCTATCGGGCGTTCAGACGGACTTACAGGCATCACCTGTCGACAATACGGGGGGAGTACAACATCAGGCTCTCTCATGCGGACTTTTGAATGTCCGCTCCCTCGTCAAACTTTATGCGGAAATTGCCCTGGCAATAGAATCTTCCCACCTGGACATTCTGTTCGTGACCGAGACCTGGATCACAGCAGACTGTGAGGTGGAACTTTGTTGGGCGTGCCCACCAGGATACCTTATAAGACATATTCCTCGTGGCTCCGGGAGAGGAGGTGGAGTCGGTTGTATCTTTAAAGACTCAATCTCCCTCCTGCCGCTTGTGATAAAGGATGTACAGGGATTCGAGCTGATGGGCTTTTCTGTCACCGCCCAAGGTGGCCCGCTGATGGCTCGCCTTTTATGCTATAGGCCACCTTCATTAACTACAGCGGCCCTTCAGTCTTTGGTCGATCTGATATATGACCTTTCAAATTCCCACTCCAAGTTCTTAGTTCTGGGCGATTTTAATCTTTGGCCCTCTGGCCCTCAAGATCTAGCCTTTCGAGAACTCTGCCAAGCGTGTGATAATATTCAACTTGAACAACTGGTTCTGTCATCCACTCACACGAAGGGGCATATATTGGACTTGGTTTTTGCCGAGAGGGAACTAGTCATAGTGAAAGAAGTCCTAGCTCAATGCTGGACCGACCACTCACTGATCCTTTTTACTATAGCCCAGCCGGCCTTATTAAAATCGAATAGCTCGGGGAGTACTAAATTTAATCGATCATGGACCCGCCTGTTAAAGGAGATGACCCGACCTATGTTACTGTCTTGAATTTTTAGGATGGAGGACAGTGTAGATAAGAGCTACGCTGCCCTCTGTCAGCAAATTTTGACATCTCTGGATGAGGTAGCACCTCTACGGAAAGTGAGGGACAGACCCAGAGGGACCAACAGCTGGTTCACTGAGGAACTTGGCCAGTCCAAGCTTCGCTGTAAACAGGCGGAACGCACATGGAGGAGAGGGTATACAGAGCAGGACAGGGCTGCCTATAAAGCTATTTTATTGGAATATAAGCTCCAGCTAAGAAATGCTAAAGCTAGATTTTTGGAAGAGTCTTTGGCAAAAGCACCTAATAAATCGCAGATGTTGTTCAAACTGGTAAAGAGCTTATCCAACCCCTCATGTGCTGCACCTTCCACCCCTGTGTCTCAGGAGCTTTGCGACTCCTTAGCCCTCGCTTTTGATGACAAAATTAGGAATATTCTGAAGGGACTTGAAGTGTCCAGACAGCATACACCATCCCTGTCCTCTCCCTCTGTACCCCTTGGCCATCCGGTACCCGAGGAGAGTAAGAACAAGGAGAGGACCTGTCAGTTGCCAAGTTTCCCTATCCCCTCATTGGAGGAGTTTTGTGCTCTGGCCAACTGTGTATCCTCAGGCTCACCTTTAGACCTCATGCCGCATAAGATTTGGAAGGCCTTCCATGGCGAGTTGTTTCCCCCGCTGCACCTAATCTGTTGCCAATCGTTGGTTACTGCATTTGTTCCAGACTGTTGGAAGTTGGCAATTGTAACACCTTTGTTAAAAAAGGCTACCTTGGACCCCCTCTGCCCAGCCAATTATAGGCCTATTTCGCTCTTGCCATTCGCGATAAAAATCTTAGAGAAGTGGGTTACGAGAGCCTTGGCCAACTTCCTGGAAACCAACTCCTGTCTGGACGCAGCCCAATTTGGCTTCAGACCGGCCCATGGTACTGAGACTGCTCTGGTCACCGTGCTGAACGATCTGCGAACGCGTGTCGACAGGGGCAAGTCAGCATTTTTAGTGCTGTTTGACATGTCGGCCGCGTTCGACACGGTGAACCACGAGATCCTACTGGGCCGTCTCCGTAATGCGGGAATTACTGGCTTGGCTCTATCCTGGTTAACATCATATCTCGCCAATAGACAACAGGCAGTAGCATTACCACCTTTTCGTTCTGACATACGTCAGGTGAATCAAGGTGTCCCCCAGGGTTCTGCGATAAGTCCGATTCTTTTTAATCTGTACCTCCAACCCTTGATACAACTAATAAAGTCATTTGGCATACAAGTCATTAACTATGCCGATGATACTCAACTGATTTTTTCTTTTGAGGGTTCTGAGGCAGTTTCGAGGGACGCTTTTCATCAGTGTATGTCGGCCACAGCAGAGTGGTTGCAAGCCAACTCACTCCAATTCAATGGCGCAAAGACGGAGATATTGCACTGCTCCTTAGACCGACTCCCTCGTCCCTTGCCAGAAGACTTTTGGCCTACTTCCATACCAGGCTCGGTGGAGGCTGCAGAATCGGCTCGCAACTTGGGAGTCGTATTCGAATCAAATTTACAACTTGACGTCTCGGTGAACAGGACTGTAGGGACTTGTATGGGTCTGCTCCGTGCTCTTCAGAAGATATTGCCGCTTCTTCCTCGGGAAGCTAGAGCAGAAGTAGTGCGTAGTACCATTCTCAGTAGGTTGGACTACTGCAACGCACTACTTCTGGGAGCTCCAAAGACCCTGATCCTTAAGTTACAAAGGATTGAAAATATGGCAGCTAAATTAGCTTTGTCCCTTCCACGCTCGGCTTCCTCCTCCGGAGCTTTGGCTGACCTGCATTGGTTACCGGTCCAGCAGAGGATCTCCTATAAGGCTCTATGCCTGATTTTTGGAGCTCTGCATGGTAAAGTACCAATACCACTGCAAAATCTCTTCTCGTGGTACCAGGCCGCCAGACCTTTGAGATCCGCATCGGCGTTCCTAGTGAGAATTCCGAGGATAAATAGAGTGAGAATGGGCGGCCGTGCCTTTAGCTTCACAGCCGCCTCAATGTGGAACACTCTACCTCTGACACTGAGGAGCAGACAAGATCTGGTCTCGTTTAAAAGGGATCTCAAAACATATCTCTTTCCAAGAGCAGTCTAAGCATACACCAGATGGCTGAATTGATCTCAGCGCCAGGATACCCTCTGGGTGACAGTCGCGCTTAACAAGCATTAAAATACATACATTGTCCGTACTCACCTTTTACTTGAACTGTACTGTCCATAGACGTTGTTACGCATCTCGCGTATGAGTTCACACTCTGCACACGCGTCCCGTGGGCCTCCTATTACTTACCTAAGGTGAAGATAGCGTAGTCCTAGCGAACCTCCAGCCTCTGGACAGCTCCATTCCTTCTATCGACTTTCACATTCCACTTACTTAGTATATGGTTTGTCGTGCCCCTAGGGCACCATTGTAATTTTGTGCAACTTATCGTATTTTTCCTAAGAGATTGTCATGTGCTTAGCCCTCTGACCTCATAAAGAGTTCAGAGGTGTTTGTTATTAATAAATATACTGTTTATTTTCATAACAACCTGTGTGGTGTCCTTTCATCTGGTATTCAAGGGGTTATATTGTGGTAAACCAGCTGGCTTCACATGCCAAAAAAGTTTAGCCTAAGACTGCTTTGTCCATGCTACCATTAGGATAGCTGGTCTATAAGGTTGACTTACAACCAGTCACCATAAGGGTTGTTTGGACTGATACAAGGTGATCACTAGAACTAGTGAGCATCATATATCAGGCCAACTTCTCACAGGCACTGCCCAAAAACACACCATAGTGGTGACCACTATACACCATCAGTGGCAAAGGTTGGTTGAGGGTTTCGGGTTAATTCTGTTATGCCCAGATTCTAGTGAACCCGCAGGAAATCACACTCCTTTGATTATATGTAATTATGAAGTGAAAGCAGAGTGACCTCTACACACAACTTCTACCTCCCCCTCCCCTTTGATTCTTACTGCTTACATTATGAATGCATGATAATATCCTAGCATAAAATGTCTGCTGACATTCATATTACAAATAGTAAGACTAAATACCTGTACATAGCTTTTTGGTGAACAAAATAAAATCAGTTACTCAATAGTGTCACTGGAGGAAATGCCATTAAAAAACCACTAGAACAAGCAGTAGCCACACCCACTCAATCATGCCAGACTAAAATGTGAGAGGATGCCCAAATGGCAGCCCTGGAATTCACAGACAATAACCCCGGCACAACCTCTATCTAGGAAGTAGCCATACCTCTAGTCCTGGAGACCCCAGAGAACAAGAGGCATGTGCAATGATGGCAATAGGGAATGAACTAAGGGTAAGAAATCCTCAAAACCCTGAAGAACCCAGTCAGACAACCTACTAGAGGCACTGAAAACCCATGTTCCTAAACATCCAACTGGCCACTCAGTGAACTCTAAGAGTGAAAACAGAGAACGTCTTGACAAAGCCATCCTAAGTATCACAGGAGTAAGTCTGAAGTGAATAGCAATGGCACCGTTTGAAAAAAGACAACCAATTATTAGCGTAGGAAGCCTGATTGGAGGACCTATGATTCTATTGCATATAAGAAGCCACCCCTTCAAAAGAGGTGTGATATTGAAGATTGTATTGATCAACCTCCAGAATATTAGACAGAAGAAAAGCAGGACAAATTAGAAAAGATATAGACAATGGAGAGGAGTTGGAGAATTTGAAAGCATCCCAGGAGGAATGCTTGACTGTGTGCAGATTAGGGACTCCATTACCAGTGAACTCAATATGGAGCAATCAAGCACCTGTATCTTTTCGCAGAGAGTATTCTTGATCAATATTAGAAGAAAGGGAATAGAAGTGAAAGCATACAGGATCCAGGCAACCAGAAATACAGACAGTACGTTCTGCAAGCCTCCTAAAGTAAAAACAAAGGAAAAATACATTCTTTTATTGAGCAAAAAAGTCAAAATATGGATAGCATAGATGGGACAACAGGAACAAAAACACATTGATGTAAAGAATGAAATTGTAGGAACATGGAAACATATGGCTCTAACAAATAATGGGCCACTTCCACCAAACACTGAAAGCACACACCCCTGTTGCTTGATACAGGTCTTTGCATCCTGGTTATCTCTAAAAACTAGGAATGCATGCTCTCAAAGAGAAGTGAATACCTGCAAGATCCAGAATGCAGCTGACAATTGCCACCATTTGGAAGGACAAGCAACCTCATGTGGGCACTCCACCGATGAATCATTTTAATCCCTAGAGCTGAACCCTTACTCGGGCATTTTGACTTTGATGGTGAGAACAAGAGGCAGTGGAGAAACCAGCAATACCCCAGCCAACTGATTATACTCCAGCATGCTATCTGATGATTGGAAGAAATGGGGCTGCTGATTGAGGGGCATGTGACCTCTTCTCAAGCAACAGCCACATTCCTTGTCAGGGTGAACCATAGAACTCACTAAATTAACCCCGTCCATGCTTATGAGGAGCCCAGCTTGTCATGAGGCACAGTGGAGCTGTGCTCATGACGAGCTGGACTCGTCATAACGGCCGCGGCACTCCCACGCGCAATTGATTCCCGCCTGTGCAGGAGAATCAATCAGTGGGCGGATTCGTGATGAGCCCAGCTCGTCATGAGGACAGCTCCACTGTGCCTCATGGCTCATCACCTGCACCACGTTGCTGCGGCCCACCCCTTCCTCCGCGCCGTGGGGGGATTACCCCCGCGGTGAAGGGGTTAACCTGTGCTTAACCCTCTTGTTGCCTGGCAGAAAATCAGTCAGGCTTAATTTAGAGGCGATGGGTGAAGTATTTGTGCAGCACACAAACAGTAATAAAGTGAAAAAATAATACAAAGGAAATTCCACACCAATTTAGAATTATTTGACATCAAAACAACAAAACTCTAACCAGTAGAACTGGAGATGCAATTTTAAATATTTAAGGTCAGTATAGCACATAACAGTCCAAAGTGCCACTCAAGGTTACCTGGTTGTGCAAGACCGGGTGAAAGTCACAAGTTTAAACCAACCTCAATGTTACATGGACTAAGTTAGTCCCATTGAAAAAGTTACCTTCTACAGTGCAAACTGAAGAGTTATGTTTGCAGTGGTGGAGGCTATGAAGAGCAAGGAGAATGTCATGGATGGGTGTCACTGTAGCGTGAAGAGCATGCCGGGGTCAGAGATGGTTGTCACTGTAGTGCAAAGATCCTTTTGGGCATTATGGGTGCTCATTGGTGGAGGTGCGCGTAGGCGGTTTCGGCAGGCTGTCATGCTGTAATGGAGAGTGCAGATCTAGTGATGATGGTCACTGTTGCATGAAGAGTGAGATTTGCTAGAAGGTTACATTGGTAGCGGTGCAGGTTGGAAGATCTTGGTGCAAACAGACCTGATTCCGGATGCAAACAGTTCAAAACTTCAGGATTTCTTCTTTTCTTTTAGGAGACATTCAACTAATACTATACAGAGGAGCACCACTTGTGGTTAGGAATTCACTTCAACAGAGGCCAGCAGAGATCAGAGAGGTCAAATTACAGGTCCAGTTCAGCAAGTCAGCTGATCAGTTGTATGGAGACCTCTGGAGCTTGCTGTGTCCCTGTAGCTCAGAACCGGGGGGTTCAGTCAGCCTGATCCTTGGAGTCACTTCATCCTATGATGAAGGGAGCAGGCCCTGCCTTCCTTGTCGGACAGCAGGGTAGACCTCTGACAGAAGACAGTCCTTTTTCTGAAGTGTCCCCTGGTCCATGAGGGTAAAAAGTGCTAAAAAGTGCGGCTGAGGGCCCCCTTTTTAGGTCACACCTAGCGTTGCAGCACAAATGTGCTGCCATCGCTTTGCGAATCATGCAGTATACACTATAGTGTGGAAGTTTCAGGGAAACTCTGCCCACTCTCTTCATTGGCTTAGGTTATAAATGCTGCCTTCCGATTGGTTTTAAACTTGTTAGTCCCTCCCCATTACAGCCTTGTCAGTCATTTGTATCCTTCCATGGCTACTGGCCCCTTCACTGCACAGGCTACTTTCTTCCCATGCCCCCCTCTCCCCTTCCACAGTCCGATGCCTTTTCGCCGCCCCCACTCCCCTCGTGCCTCGTTGCTCAGGAACTAGCAGCCATGCGCAGGCAATCCCTGCCTTTCAGTTTCCAGGCAGTGCGTGTCTTCGGCATTGCTGTGTTGTAGCATGCACTTTACAGTGCCCCGGGGTCACAAGCAGGGACCAACTACAGTGCTCCTGTAACAGAACGCAGTCTATGTCCCCCCTCCCCAGTACAAGCAGGCATCTACTTCTGCGTGCCTTTCTTGTTAAAACTTAAATGGGGAAATGGCTGTTCCTTTCACAGTTGAGTAGCTTCTGGTTCGCTGATCTCCTCGCGGTTGAGAAAGTTGGCTTCGAAATCGCTGATAAGATTATGTGGGGAGAGGAGAACTTAGCATGCTTATCACGTGATTCTGCGCTTTAGCCATGTACACTAAAGCCTCTGTCCCTTTATCGCTAAACTCTACCTCTGCTCATGTAAAATCGCGTTGGGTATGCAGCAAATAGAAGGTCTTACATGAGCGCACGAGATAGATGCTCTGCCTGAGAAGTATTTTGTGGTAAGAGCCATTCAAAAGCTGTTATTTCACTTTTCATAATAGTAAGTAAGATCATAAAGTAAAGATCATAACGTTTTTAATTAAATATGTTCATAATATTGCGAAAAATTGGTTTGTTCTAGAACATATACAATAATAATCTTTCAACGAGTAATTCAATTAATACGAATAAATAATGATTTATAATATTTATTTGTCATTTTTTATTTATTACCAACGTTTGTTCGGTCTCTATATTTACGGCACAAACTTTGTCTTTCTGCTTTGGCGGCCGTGTTTGTGCATGAAAGATTAGGCGCAGTGCTGCTGCAGCCCCAGTCAATCTTCTGTTTCCATTGGTAGTGGGTGCCTCCAGTGTGAGCCAAAAGTACTTGCCTATGATTTCCTACTGTCATTTCTCACCCGCTCCCAATATGGTTGCTTTTTTGTGCTTCTTTCTTGTAAATTACTTGTCAATTTCCCGACTTCTTCAGTTGCTGTTTACACGCATGTGTGAATGTTGGGGTTGTCAGTCAAGTAGTCTTGGGATAGGTAAGCCCGAATTGTTCGTAGTGAGTAGCGAGTAGCGAGTCCAGCCTTGACTCTAAACAGCCTACGCATGAGCTGAGCCATGAAAAGATAGGACATGTACATGGTACAACAAACGTCGTATCAAAGTATCATAAAGTAATTCAAATTAAAAACACATTATTTGTTGAAGGCTTGTGTTTTTACTTCAATGCATTAGATGATATTAGTCAGTGCTTCGATATCTTTAAATAGTAGTACCTTTAATACAAACATTCCCTACCCCCTCGATGCCCTGCCTCCACTGCCAAAAGTACTTCAAGAGAAGCTACTTTGTAATGTGCACTATATATGCATTGATTGTTGTGGTAGGTGGAGCAGCAGTATTCATACATCATATCTGCCAAAGGATTTAGGTTTAGCCTGTAGACAGGTTTTAGCTGCATATCGTTGAAAGATCTTGGTAGACAGGATCATAAACTTACAGTGGACATTGTGAAGCAGCGCAGGGGAAGGCCGGCTGCATGCTCAGAGGAGTCAGAGTGGGGAAGAGGGCAGGGGGCTCAGTCTGGCAATCCTGCCAGAGGCACGCATTTACATAGATAACCTAGCAGATGTGTGTATATATATACATATATATATATACATATTCACTGAAAAAACCATAGGTTTCACACCAGTTATAGTTAGCTGGATATTTTACTCGCATAAAACCATTGAAATTCCCACGTTATAGTTAGTTGGACTCACTATAACTTGCGCGTGTAATGCACTGCTGATGACATCACATATTACATCACTCATGACATGGTCAGTGACATCACTCATGACATCACTGATGACACCATCCTTGTAACAGAGTGACAGACCTCCTTTCACTGTAATGTAACCCTTGAACACATATTCAAAAATAGAAACTAAAATTTTCAAAAAAATGGAGATACCCATATCAGTTACAACAACCAATTCAGTAATTCCACCATCTGTATACACATCCACTCATTCACCAACAGTTCTATGTAGTCACTCATACATATACACACTCATCATATGTAGTGATACACCTATACATCCTGTTACACACCGACAGTCATCCAAAAGTTACTCACACACATACTCACACATGCAAATAAACTATTGAACATCCATTTATTTGCATATACCGCTATACACACACTACCACCTTACTTCTAAGGAAACATACACATATTTACTCTCTTAAACAATCACTTATAGAAACACATACTTATTTAAACAGGAACTCTTACAGTCTCTTACTCTCACATATACTCAATTATATACATCAACATTCACATATACTAGATTAAAACATAAGTAGTTACTGATAAAGACACTAGTGAGACAGTCATTCACTCACTAACACACACATATACACACTCATTCACCCATTCACTCCTGCACATATGCTGTCTTCAAAACACATAGAAACATAGAGTCAGTCATTCATGCATCTATGTGCTAAGTAATACCCCCACCAAACCATATACACACTCATACTGATATTAAAAAAGCATATAATAACCCATATACATACACATGTAGCTACTCACCAACCCATGCAACCACTTATACACAAAGAGAAACACTAATACATATATTTAAATATTTAAACATTACTCACTAATATATGTATTCACTAAAATACACTTAATAGGCCAGTTAACCAATCAATTTTTTAAAAAAAAACATCCATTTAGACATTTATTTAAACATTTATTCTTCCATCAACTTTTACATATACATATATAAAACATATTTATTTTTCAGAAAGACACACATTCACTGGATGGTGTCATCAGTGATGTCATGAGTGATGTCACTGACCATGTCATGAGTGATGTAATATGTGACGTCATCAGCAGTGCATTACACGCGCAAGTTATAGTGAGTCCAACTAACTATAACGTGGGAATTTCAATGGTTTTATGTGAGTAAAATTTCCAGCTAATTATAACTGGTGTGAAACCTATGGTTTTTTCAGTGAATTTAATAGGTTTTTTAAATGCTAATTCCTAACTATAACTGGTGTGAAACCTATGGTTTTTTCAGTGAATTTCAAAGGTTTTTTAATAGCAAATATCTATAGGTATGAAAAGTAATATTTTTTAAAACGAATTTTATATTGTATAATTATGTAATAGTATTTTTTAATGTTTATTTATTTATTTATTTATTTGCCCCGGAGCGCTCCCGGGGCGCGTACCGGTGAGCGTCCCGTTAGCGTTATTGCCGCGAACGAAAACATCATCGTGACGTATCGCGTAGCCGCGTGATGCGTCTTATGACGCACGGCGTAAACGCACCCGGGAGCGCATACGATCGCGCTACGTAAACGCCCCCGAGCCCGACCCGACGCGCTCACGCTACGCGCCCCCCCGGCGCGACCCGGGGCGCGTAGCGTAAGCGCGTCGGGTCATGTGACCTGCAAATAACACTTTTCATTGGTTCAAAACACTTTTGGTTTCCAAATGATGAAAGCCCGGGTCATGTGACTTGAAAATAACACTTTTCATTGGTTCAGAACAGTTTTGTTTTCCAGATGATGAAAGCCCCCACCTTTTTTCCTCATTCTCACTTTGTTGTTTGAGTGAGGAAGACCTGCTTGTATTGTTACAGAAATGGCTACAGTAGCAGCAGCAGCTGGAGCATCTGCACCACCACCACCACCACCACAAGGACCACCAGAACATCACATTGGTGGTCAAGAAGAAAAGGAGGAGGAGGAGGATGAGGAGGGGAGTAGGCAGTTCTTGCCTGAAGACAATCCCGCATACAAACCTAGGGAGCATTTTATATGGGAGTTTTTTAAAATCCCAAGGGGTGCAAAAAAAGTGAACGCTGCAAAGGTGACCTGTCTCATCTGTGGTGCTGTGCTATCCAGGGGGAACCCTGCAAAAAAATATTCCTTTGGGAATCATACAATGATTCGGCACATGCAACGTTTGCACCCCAATAACTATTCTGCAGCAGAGGTGAGAGTACGCTGCAGAAACCTACCCCAATCATCTGCCAGAACCTCAACAACAAAAGAACCATCTCCATCGGGTCCAGAGGCAAGTCAGATGATTCCAAATATACAACCAAAGTTTGGGGGATACAAAATTGTTTGTATACATTGTGGCAAAACAATTACTTATGGTGAGCAAAGCATTACACTCATCAACCTTGCTGGTGATAACCACGAATGCCCGAAGAAACCTTAATTTTATCCTGATTTTTTTTGCTCCAGTTGAGCCATTTACAATTCCCTGTTTTTTGTTTCTCCCCATAAAAAATAAAAAAAAAATATAAAACAGTTCAGAAAAGCCAAAAATTGGTGAATTTCAAAGGTTTTTTAAATGCTAATTCCTAACTATATAAGGCCTGAAACCTTTGATTTTTTCAGTGAACTCGCAAGGTTTTTTAAATGCTAATTCTATTAGCGGATAACGTTTATATATGTTAATATCCTTGTGGGACCACCTGAACAGCCCTAGGGGGGTCAGGGTGTTTCTACAAGGCCCCCAAATCTTTTTTTTTCTTTTAAAAAAATGAGGTACGCGTACCGTGCGCGTACCGTACGCGCACCGTACGCGTACCCCGCGACTTTCCGAAATTTTTTGGGGGGGCCTTGGGGGTCCTTGTGGGACCCCCTGAGCAGGCCTAGGAGGTCAGGATGCTTCTACCCTGCCCCCTTTTTGAGTTCTACACATTTGTTTTTCTGATTTCCTGTGCCTCGGTAGACTGAGGCACAAGATGGCTGCCAACAGTTTCTGTTTTGGAGTGTTGATGGCAGCCAATCAGAATGCAGCTCGCGCACGTAGAGGTACGCGAACGGTACGCGTACGTGCGCGTACGGTACGCGTACGGTAAGCGTACTGTAAGCGTACGGGTGAGCTCACGGGTGAGCTGCCATAGATATATATATTTTTTTGAACCTAAATTACTCAAAATCCACTGGAGCACATATCTTGAGACATAGCAAAGGCACATCGGGCTACCAGTCCCTACAATTTTGCCAAGTTTGGTGGGAAACCATTCAGTCGTTCGGGCTAAAAATGAGTCCAACCGCCCTATGGAAATTAACATGGGGAAAACACGTTTTGGGACCCCCCTTTTATCTCGGCCCCCGCTTGACGAATCCCCCCGAAACTTTTGGGGAAGGAGCGGAGCGTAGCGAGGCAAAGTTAAGGAAAATTACAGGCAGATCCCTCAATCGGCGCCAAAGTTATTCCCAATAGAATGTTGCGGATTTCCTATGGAAAACGATCCTAACTATAACTACCTACTGGCGACCGCCAGTAGGTAATATATATATATATATATACAAATATATATATATATATATATATATATATATATATATATATATATATATATATATATTATCATACCAGCTCCTATGCTGAAAGTTTGGGGGTAATTCGTCAAGGGGGAACTGAGAAAAAAGGGGTCCCTAAACGTGTTTTCTCTATGCAATTTTCATAGGAAACTTTAGACAAATCTACAGGTCGAACGGGTGAATGGAATTACCCCTAATTTGGCAGGGAGAAGGGCCTTGGTCTTGAAAGCACGCTTGGTTGCATTTAAATTCGGAAGGTGGTTGCTTCTGAGGTCTCTCCACTCCTCACAAGTCGGCTGCAGCTTTCAACCAGGACTTTTTCTGTTTCTTCTAAGGAATTTATCTAGCAGCAGCACCGCCTCTGATTTGGATTTACACTCGAACGACGAGAGAAGTCTGCGGTAAAGTGACGATACAGGTCAGCGTTCAACGCGAAAGTATCTCTGCGGTGAGTGATCCACTAAATAAGAGCGGTGGGGAGGAGTAAAAGGCACGAGCGGAAAGACTCTGGAAGCATAGTTTGTTCGAGTCTAAGCCGCATTTACATTCAAATTGTAGAGCACACCACAAACATGTCAGCAGAAACTCTACAAGATAGAGAGGCAGCGGCGGACGCACTCTATTCAAATCTCCCCAGGGTGGTTACAAACACAGGAGCAAACAAAACCACACAAAATGCCAATGATAACACTGATGATGGTAAAATACAAACTGCATTAAAGCGCCTTGAAAAATGTATGCGACAAGAACTTACTAAATGGTGGGAACACAAATCATTAAGCAAATATATTGAGGAAGGACGTGTCCCACGTGGCCTTCGCATACTCCTAGCGCCGAGCTACGAGAATCCGAATCCAGAAATGCTAAAGAAATGGGGCCAAACAAATCTGGAATCTTCCACCAAATTAATTCAGATTCTTGTGGAATATGCAGTCATTGATAGGGATGTGCTCATGAAAGAAATCAATGACAATAATGAGCTTTTGGCCCAGTTTGAACCAAATGATTTCATTGCCAAAACTCACAAGGAAATTCAAGAAATACTCACGCTCCAAGAAGAAAAAATCAAAGCACGAAAAATATTCAAATTCGCCCGCGACAAAGAAGACTATGCTCAGGGGCGTATCTTCACGTTTGCGCGCAAATTTGAAACTGCTAAGAAGTCTAAATTTGCTCAACAAACTCAGCAAATTAATCCACCTAAACAATTGGGAGCTTCAACATCGACTAATACGGATACGAGATTAGAGATGAGCGATATTGAATCACTCACTAGTGGTTCAACGTCGGATGATGGTATGCCTGTGGAAGTGGGAGCAAGCTCAAGAATTCTCGATCTAGGGGAAGAGGTCGATTTTTTAGTGTCGGACCGGCTGCAGACACTAAGACCGCGAGTTCAACAGCAGCAGAAAAAAGGACAAGATGCAACAAAAGGAGAAGTGAGCGCCGTAAAAAACACAAAATCACCCAAAAAGCCAAAACGGCAGTATTGGAGCAAAAATCGGTAAAAGACAATGCTATTATAAATCTATCAATGACCACACTCACTGAGGCGGAAACACAATTACTTAGCCTTGGTCTTACATACTGTCCTGTCTCAGATTTTTCCTACACCAAGACCAGAGTGGATGTATTCTGCTACATACGAAAACTTAAATTAATGAAATTTTTCAACATCAAAGACGGTCTTAAAGATAATGCTCCCAAAAAAGACATTTTGACCACTTCAACGAATCTTATTATACCAGCAAGAGATACAAGAACTTTTCTTACGTTACATCAATTGGCACAACATGATATGCCCAGTGTAGATCCAGTATCGACCCAGGAGGAACTCAGGGCAGCGTCTATTGATCAAATTGGTACAAATATCAGCCCATTTAAACCCAAATCGAGTTTTTACCAAGCATGCCGAAAGACTCGATTGATACATTCCATGATGTCATTGTGGAGGACCTTAAGCAACTATACCACAAGGTCAAACATAGAAAACGGTACAAAAGCAAAAATGAACAGGATTATGCATCTTTGATTGATAAACTCAGCAAGGACCACAAAATAATTGTCACCACTGCAGACAAAGGTGGAAATGTAGTAATATGGCTTCAAAGTGACTACATCAAGGAAGCAATGCATCAACTTAATGATTGCTCGTGCTACACAAAAAGCACTATAAAAAATTATATTGAGGCAAAAGATTCTTTGAAAAAGTTACTACATAAATGGAAAAGAGAATGTATGTTGTCCAAGCAGGAATTTGAATATCTTCATGTAGAACTTCCAGTTTTGCCAAAACTTTACCTTTTGCCAAAGGTGCACAAAAATATTGTCCCTGTACCGGGTCGACCAATTATATCGGCATTTTCTGGAGTTGCAGAGCACATTACAGAATACATCGACTACTTTTTGCAAGATCTAGTCAAGGGCCTGCCTACATATATCAAAGACACTGGAGACTTTCTCTGTAAAATTAATGGTGTTCCATGGAATGAAGAGCTTTTATTTATTAGCTTAGACATCGAATCGCTCTCTATGAGCATTGTGCACGAAACTGGTCTAAAGAATCTAGAACACTTTTTGGGAAAGAGTTCTATCAACTGTTATAACCACAACAAAATAATTGTTGAATTGACTACATGGTGTCTTAATATTAATTGCTTCTTATTTGGTGGTGATATTTATCTACAAAAACGTGGTGTTGCGATGGGGGCCTGCTTCTCCCCCAGCTATGCGTGTCTTCACGTAGGCTGGTGGGAGGAGCAGGTCCTTAAGCGCACCTATGGGGCCATTCTAGACAAACATGTGGTGCATTGGATGCGTTATATTGATGATGTTTTTATTTTGTGAAGGGGTGATGAGGCTAGTGCCAATGATTTTATTAGTTCCATCAACATCAATCAAGAAAACCTTAAGTTTACGTCTGCTATTAACAAATTTGAGGCAGAGATTCGTGATGTTAAGGTATTTGTACATAACGCACACCTTGCCACCAAGTTACACAGGAAGAGCACTGCTGGTAATAACATCTTACATGCCAGCAGTGCTCACCCGAGGCACATCATCAACAACATTCCCTTTGGAGAGCATCTCCGGTTAAAGCGTATTTGTAGCACAGATGAAGACCTAGCTGTGTGCACTAATGAAGCCTTGGATAGATTCCGACAAAGGGGTTATAACGAGTCCATTTTGAAACAAGCAGTTCAAAAGACCAAGGCTAGAACCCGTGAGTCACTTTTGGCCTCGGTAGATATTACTGATATTGATTCTGTTTCCAACTATAATGATTCAACCCCCAGATTGATCATGACTTTTAATAGGCAGGAAAGAAAAATTAGGTCTATTATTAAGCAGCGATGGCCTATTTTGAAGACAGATTTGGTTTTGTCTCCCAGATTACCGGATGGACCTACCATTACTTACAGAAAGGGACCCTGTCTGAGAACCCAGATAAGCAGCGAATTTCCAGAGCTGAGCAACAAAGATAATTGGTTAACGTCCCGGCCGGGATTTACACGTTGCTTTAGCTGCAGAGCTTGTAAATTTGGGGTGAACACTACCAAATATTCCACCCCGTTCAACCCCAATATGACCAACATTAAGGGGTCATATAACTGCAAGATGGTATTCGCTGTTTATGTCCTGACATCCACCTGTGGCCTCAGATATGTTGGTAGTACGAGGCTACAGGTGCATGTCAGGATTCTTCAGCATTTGCGTGCCATTGTTAATAATGATGGTGCGTATCCCGTAGCTAGGCACTTCAAAGCTATCCACAACAATAATTTACAGTGCCTGAGCTACTATGTCTTCGCCTCAGTACCCAAACCACGCAGGGGCGGTGACAGGGACAAAATGCTTAGAAGACTTGAATCACAACTTATTTTAGAATTAGACAGTCGATTCCCTAATGGCTTAAATACTACTGAGGACCTTCATGTTTTCTTATGAATTACTGTATTGCCTTTTGGGATTTTTTGATATGAGTTTCCCGTTCGCTTGTCTCTCTTACTCATGAGTTTCTGAAAGAAAGATTTTCCTTTTTTCTCTTAATATCACACAATAATACTTTGTTTACATATTTTTTTTGTCACTTTTTATTAGTAGCTTTAAATATAAATTTCTTGGGCACTTTATTTTGAGGACATAGACAATTGGGTGTAATTAGTTGTTTGTATACTTCTTCCTTATTTTAGGTTAACCCTCTGTTTCAATTTTCTTTATATCAATTGTGAGGTTCCCACTCATTATACATTCTATTTTGGATATGTATTTAGCTTATGTTCATGGATTAAGTATAAAAATGGTTTTATATTATTCTCCCATTTAATTGATCTCATTTGCCTATATTTTATGGTTTTGCATTTTCCTTATGACTGATTCTATTAGTCTTGCATTTATGCAGATAGATTACAGAGTTTATGTAATTGTTTTTACAATAACATGAATATATAAGTTTACTATTGCGTTATCTTGCACAGAGACTTATTGTTTACATGTATTGCGTATTTTGCACATCATTAATGGCACTTTATTGCTAAGATTTGCACATTTACGCGAACTGCCTATTTGCACACATCCTTGTATGCGACATGTTGCACATATACTCTGTTTTATTTAAACTATGATTATGTTTTTATATATTTGCTTTTAAAAAGGCCATTGCATTTATGCAGATATTCCCATCATTTTCAGTCAATTCTACTGGGCTTGAGATCAGTTTTAAAACTGTCTAGATTTCGTGGACACAGCTTTTTATACAATATATAATGTATTTTATGTTATTATATTCAGTGGGTTTCATTATTATTTTTGAACCGTTTGCATTGTGCATAAAGTTTTATTCACAATAATGTACTTTGAATATACTATCGGAGGGTTTATGAATGTAAAAACAGACCGCTATGCCTATATATTGTAGTGTGTCCTCTATTTCCTTGATCACGTGGAGTGTTTGAAAAAAATGCGTAATACTACCGCGAAAAATAATGTATTTATGTTGTGGAGACTGAATTGTCTGACGATCTGTGAGCAAGGGCGGATGCCCGAAACGCGTCGGATCTGGTGGCTCTACTGAAATAAATCCATATGCCGAATTTCCCGTTGGAGTTGCGTGGTCTATTTCATTCGCGAGAGCGGAGGTGTTGAAGACTACACTTGGTTGCATATATATATATATATATATATATATATATATATATATATATATATATGTATATATATATATATATATATATGTATATATATATATATATTATCATACCAGCTCCTATGCTGAAAGTTTTGGGGTAATTCGTCAAGGGGGGACTGAGAAAAAGGGGGTCCCAAAACGTGTTTTCACTATGCAATTTCCATAGGAAACTTTAGACAAATCTACAGGTCGAACGGGTGAACGGAATTACCCCTAATTTGGCAGGGAGAAGGGTCTTGGTCTTGAAAGCACGCTTTTGTTTATTTGATGTAAATTCGTTCAGTAGTTTTGGAGAAATATCAAAATTTACAGATATCGATATTTGGGAATTCCGCCATCTGATTGGCTGAGGCGTTACCAACACAAGCTTGCTGCTTATCGCTGTGAGCTGTTGCAACTAGGAAGTGTTGGCAGCCATTTTGTGATTCCGTTGAAACAAGTAAGGGGAAAAAAGAGAAGGAAACAGGAGAGTAGGAGCACTGTAACCTCAGTGGGGAAGTGCGAAGCGAAGTAGTCACTCCTACCGGTCTGAAAGTGCGGTGTTACTCAGAGTGACATGGTGTATGAAACAGAGAGCCTAAACCGTGAGCTCATTGCTCTGGTCTTTGTGGCATACGTGTTCAAGTAGTGTTAGTAGGCGTTTATACCATAAAGGGAGTGGGAAGCGAACTACTGCCCCCCCCAGCGTGTGTATACTACACCGGAAGTGGGAAGCGAAGTACTCACGCCTACCGGTGTGAAGACTCAGGGATCAAACCGAGCTGATTGTTGTAAAGTGATAGGCTCTGTGCAGTGTAGCATACTGGCCGCTGTATTATAACTGTGTAAGTAGTGTTAGGTTGTGTATATGCTATAGAGGGAGTGGGAAGCAAATTACTCACCCCCTACTGGTCTGAATATTCGGGGATTCAACCGTGAGCCTAAACGCAGAGCTCATTGTTGTAAAGTGATGTGCTCTGGGCTCTGTAGCATACCTGTGTAAGTAGTATTCCAATGTAAGTCATAGTAGAATGTTAGTATGTAATGCTACTAGAATGTAAGTATGTAATGGTAGAATGTAGGGCTGTCATTAGAGGAATCTTGGGGAGTTTGTACACAGTGCTGGAGAAGAGGGTTGATTTGCTGTTTGCTCCTGTTGGTGGCTGTTTAAGCTGTCTTGTTTTCCTGCAATAAATCTACTTATCGGATCCACTGCTGTCTGCCTCTTCACTACATACATTTGGCGACAAGTGGGAGAAGGTAAAAAAAGGGCAGGACTCACCAATATTTCCAGCGTTCCGCTGAAGACTCATTTTCTTCGTGAAGCTGTTTCTACTCATCCCAGGGTCGTCGGCTCATCGAACTATGTCATCCGACCTCTGGTAGGATTTATATTTTTTGATTTTGAGCTTCCTCTGCCTCTTTACTACACTCTCGTTGCTGTACTACACGTGTGCAAGTAGTGTTAGTATGAATTTATACTAATTCTGCAGTTATGCAGTAACCAATGCATCATGGCCCTATGAAGTGCCACCTCCCAGGCGCAGCTCATACAATGTCCTGGAGTGTGCATCCGCTGGACATTTATGTTTGCTATTACAGGGCAGGAGCACGACTTCCACCCTGTGATAGCAAATCCTATTTTGCCTCGTTGAAGCGAGAGGAGGAAAACCTTGTATTGTTTCAATAAAGCTTATCCGGATGGTAAAAATGGAGAAAGAAAAAATGAAAGGGGTCTCAACCGTTCATTTAAATCTCCCCCCTGGTAGGTAATGTTCTGGGGCCAATCCTATTATTATGTTATGGGGTCTCTGCAGCACTCGGGACCTTAATTTCACATGTAAATTAGGCACGGGATGGCACAGAGACATTTCACAGCCTAGAGGATCGCCACGTCCCTGGGTATTGTTTACCAATTGTTCGGGGGGCTTCGAGGCCAACTCAAACCACTCTCCGGGGCTTTATTTAAATATGCAGGGTGGGCCTCGCCTGTCCCTGAAGCCTTGTTTGCCCTAGGTAGTGCCTTATTGGTTCTGTAATCACATGGGCAGTACTCATGGTGTTATGAAGTTATACACTCATAGAACATTTGCAGTTGTAGAATTACCCAGGCTTCATTTATGTAATAGTCTGTTGGTTTATATTTGGTAGGTGCACCACAAAATTACAAATGTTTTCCCTCATAACTTCCTATCAGCCGACGATTTTCACAATAAACTACAGACAAGTGTTGTCAGAAAAAGAAGACCCATACACAGGGGAGGGAGTCAAAGGAACAGAGGGAGGAGGAGACAGAGCGTCGGCCTTCTGCATCCAACCCTCACTGTTCACCTCCTGTCACCCGTGTGTCTAGGATGCAGGGGTCCGCGAGAAAAAGTGCTGTTCAGCAAGTCCTTAAAATGAAAAAGAGATATGAATAAGGCCAGATATTACATTATTATCTTTGGCAACATCACATGCCTGCACCTGTGCACCCAGGCTGTTGCACCCCAGCCCCTTCCCCCGCACTGTGCTTAATTGCAGCTCCTGCTCACCGAGGCTTCACTGCTCACCTGCCACCACCAGTATGTCCAACGACGTGCCGGTGCGAGCTCCGACTCCGGTGTGCGTCTCTCTCAGGGTGACACAGCAGGTCTCCGGTCGGGGATGGTGTCTTGATACCATGATGGAAGGCGTCAGAATGCCCAGGGCTTAATCACAGGCTGAGCACCCTCTCTGCCCATTTTGGCGCAACCAACTCAGTGTTTGAGGAGGGAGAAATAATGTAATGCTGAAAACGTCTTGAGGTAAATTTCAAGCTTAATAGAGAACACCAGTTGAGTGCATCCATCCTTCTTGTAGTACGATCTACCAACTGTTAGTGGTAATTGTGGTTCAAAGAGAAGTTGGAGTTCACGAGAATACACAAGGTTAAATAATAATATGTTATGCCAACGTTCACATACAAAGGAACAGAGCGCATGCTAGAAGCATAATGTGCGTGTGTAACTCAGCCGCGCAAGCCTGTGTGCATGTACACTTAGTAATCAGCTCACTACAGTGCCCCGAAAGCCAACGGTGTCTGTAGGGCAGCGCTGCCCGCTGGCTCAGGCATACAGTACAGTCCAGCAGGTCCTTAAAATGAGACAGAGATGTGACTGAATGAGGTCAGAGATCACATCATTACCCACGGTAACATCGCTTGTTCGCACCTGTGCACCCAGGCCGATGCACCCCACCCCTCACGCCGCACCGCGCTCAATTGCAGCCTCTGTGCACCCAGGCCCCACTGCTCACCTGCTGTCATTGTTGTGTGTGCAAACACGACGGCCAGCAGAGTTTATAATTCAAATAGAGTTTTGATTACCAGGATGGTGTACACCTCATAGATCCCTTTTTGTTATTGCGCATTTTGATATGCAAGGTGGATGCGGCCATATCACCTGAGGCAGTGTGGAAGAACTGAGACATGTGGCGTCGTCGTTATCCTATTTATACGTAAGCAAAGTGGGCTGGACTTGCGTACGCCAGGCCAGCGTAGTGGTGTGAATAATTATTCCGGGGACCTGGACGTTGTTCAATTCCTGCCTGGCCAGGAAGTGTACTTATGTGTGTGTCCCTGTTGCAGTTTTGACGTCGCACAATCCGCAATTTACATTAATGTAGCATGTACCGGGAGTGCAGAAACTATTGCTAATGAGATGCTGTCCGAAAACATTGACTGGCCAACATCACATGTCGTGTTCAAGCTAGTGGATATGCGCAGGCACGCATGTCAATGGCGTGCATTACTATTGAGAGTGTTGCTATCGCGAAGCGCACACATGTGACTGTGCTTGGATGGAGGGAAGATCAGCAGTGAGGCTACGTCATACACAGTGATAACGCTCATTACAGTCAAGCAATGCATGTCAAACATGAATTTGAAAGTCTCACATATGACACACTACTATACTGTTAAAGCCTGACAACAGAGCATACTGCAACACAAATATACACATTACTCTTTACTGTTTGTCACATGTGATCTAGGATGTGCACTCTGCCCGTGGCTGATGATACTAGCAGCAGCAGTAGCAGATATGATGGGACCCCCTCAAGATTCAATCAGGCCAGGGAAGGGAGGGGAATGAAGTATCACAATGAAGAGAACAAATTTCCCTTAATGGCCACGCAATTCTAATTCAATTGTATCTCTCTTTAATGATGGGACATTGGTGACAAAAGCACAACAATCTATTTCATTATTTCACAAGACATCAATTTTATTTAATTTTCACTAAGTTATCATTCCTTTTTTTCAGTGCATTGAAATTCCTTCACCCATTTTTTCACAAATAAAGAATTACCATTTTTTTTAAAAAGAAGTTTTTTTCATATATATATATACATAGAATTTTTTTTAAAAAGGAGACAAAAAGAAAGGTAAAGGAAAAAAACATGATACAAAGCATACAATATATAGCTATATACAAAGACTAATTTCTAATATATTACACACAAATCATTATGCCCCTGATAATAAACAGTCCATCACAACATTCTCACACATTCACACCCTATCTACATACCTCACCACACCACCTGAAACAAGGAAACTGAATCATGAATACAGATCTCAAGAATAACTATGAGACCCCGCACTAGGTCGACGCGCGTTTCGGCGGCTCACGGCCACCTTCTTCAGGACCTCTTCCAGTCGAACAACTCAGATGTCCAGGGGACATGAAAGAAATAAAATCAAAAATATCCTGTACTTGGGTTGTATTTCCTAATTTGTACGTCTTCCAGTATGATTTTCACTATGGAGAATGTAGAAAAATCACGCTAACCCTCTTCATGTGGTAAAGTCATAGCATTCTCTTCCCTATGTGCAGACTAGTGTTTCCATACTGTCTTTTCTGTACAAGTTATTTTCCAATCGTATATGAGTAAACGCCTACGGGTACCCCCAAGGGTCCTGGCCTCAGAAAATAAGCATGTCCCGGTGTGTCCTTCTCCTAGTCAGCCCGGTCAAAGTGGCTGATGATACCCCTTAGCCACCAATACCCAGGCCGAAAGGCAGCACAATAATGTGCACACACACACACACACTAGGGGCATCGTGTAACACACCTTTGTTTTTTTATGTAACGTTTCAGATGCATTGCTATCACACGTGATAGGCTAATGTACAGACCAGGAATATTGATCAAGATGATTGTTGCATGTTGTGTGTAGTATAAGATATGTGTACACAGCAAAAAAGTTTTCAAAAAAGCTCTCTAAGCAGAAGAGGTGTCTCTCATCAAACGCTGTAGAGAGAATGACTAAAATGGGTGGGGTCCTCCAACTGTTACAATGGGAAATGTTATGAACCAATCAAATGCTTTTTTTAAGGTCACATGGCAATCGCGCACCGAGCGCGCAAGGAGGCTGCACCCGACACGATTTTGAGAAAATATATTTACCATAATATAAGTTTATTACAGTTAGAAATATATAAATGTTTAAAATATTTTAGAATATCGCTTGCTCTCATATACACTTTAAACTGATTTAGATATAGTTTTGAGACATAAGAAAAAATAAGGGAATGACGTACCCGGCGCGACACCATACGTCTATGACGTAATGCGCGGCTTGGTACTGCGTACCCGCCGCATACCAAAGTAGCAGATGGCACGGCGTTATACCTATATGATGGGGACGCGGTGCTACAAACCCGTTGGATAAGAAATACGCATCATTTATGAGTTTAGCAATATGGCAGATAGGATTCATGTGCTGATGGAGCTTGGTACACTACCAGTACAGGACTCAATTTTTCTCAAAAATATCCATTTTTTTTAACATATAAAATTTTACATCGTTTTTAAAGTTAAAAAAAGGAAAATAGAGTTCCAAAATATTACCAAACATTATAGAAAATATATAGATTTTATAAATATTAAAATATGCATATTATAGTACTGTATTGATGAGTAACTGCATGTATAAGTGACTAGATGTGTGTGTGTGTGTACACCTAGGAAATAGTGAGTGGTATGTAGTATCTGGCATTGTTATGTGTATGGTTTCAAAAATAGTAGTCTTTATTTTAGAGTGGGTGTATTAAAGTTTATATTAGGTAACCAGTATGTGCATCAGATTAACACGTGGATGATTTCATCAGTGATGTCATCAGTGATGTCATTTGAGATGTCATGAGTGATGTCATCAGTGATGTCACTAACCATGTCATGAGTGATGTAATATGTGACGTCATCAGCATTGTGCGGGCGTGCGAGTTATAGTTAGCTCAACTAACTATAACGGGCAAATTTCTCTGGTTTTAAATGAGTAAAATGTCCAACTAACTATAACGTCCCTGAAACCTATGGATTTTTAGTGAATTTCAAAGGTTTTTTAAATGCTAATTCCTAACTATAACGTCTGTAAAGCCTATGGTTTTTTCAGTGAATATATATATATATATATATATATATATATATATATATATATATATTTATATATATATATATATATTTAAAAGCCTGAACAGCCTGTTCTTAGGTGGACAAAGGGTGTAATTGCCAGAAGTCAAACCTTTGTCTCAATTTTCTCCTTGTGGCCTCTTTGAACTTGTGGTGGGAAGAAAACAGTTTGGAAGTTTTAATTGGGGCTGACTTAAAGCTCTTAAACAGTAGAGACAATTGACCAACTGAAGTTGCCATCTTGAAACGTCCCAAGATGCTGTGCAGGAGTGATGCAGCAGGGGCAGTATGATGATGATGGAGCATCTTTAGTTTGGGCACAGGGGCCCGCTTTCTAGGACCTTCTGCTCCACTTAAAACTCTTGTAAAAGGAAGAGAAGCACTGAATCAGCAGGAGTCGAGGATTGAGGGATGCTTAATAAATAAACCCGAGTCTGAAGTGGTGGTCACTCTGGACTTATACTGACCCCATGCTCCCCCTGGGGTCAGTGGATGGGTGAACTTGCAAGGGAATGAGGAGGAGGGGGTTTCCCTGGAACTGATCTGAACTGGGTGGTCAACAACCACTAAAGGTAACCACCTGATCTCTGCTGGAGACACAGGTGCTTTGCAAGTACCCAGGAGCCCTGATGGGATCTCTGTGGGTGCAGGCAGTGAGAGTAGCCAGACTTGAGGGTCAGAGGGTGCTACTGAGGAATACACCAGGTTAACAAAACATACTGTGAGTCAAGAAGGTTTGCTCAGATCTCTTCGCTCGCAGAGATTACTATTGGGAACTGCTTGTTTTACCTGAATCTTTGCTACTAATCTTTTTTTTAAAACTGTGTTATTTTTTAAAATTGAATCGCTCACCCGCACGCTTCCTTCCAGCCCAGCTGCTGCTGCCTGTCACGCCCATTAGACAACCTATCAGCGTGAAGGGGGGCGGAGCTAAGGTTGCCACCGGCTACTTCACGCCGGCTGCAGCGCGGGAGTGGCAGTTTGGTCAGAGCTCTTCGCTCCCAAAGCTTACTATTGGGAACTGCTCGTTTTAACTGACTCTGTGCTGCTAATGATTTTAAAAAACTGGATTATTTTAAAAAATTGAATCGCTCACCCGCACGCTTCCTCCAAGCCCAGCTGCTGCTGGCTGTCCCGCCAACTAGACAACCTATAAGCGTGAAGAGGGCAGAGCTAAGGTTGCCACTGGCTACTTCACGCCGGCTGCAGCTCGGGAGCGCAGGGGACGCGCCGGTGGCGCTCCAAAGGCGCACCAAAGGCAAGCCCGTCTGCGCCCGTCTGCACCCGTCTGCGCCTGTCTGCGCCCATATGAGCCCGCCCGCACCCTTCCGGGACCTGGGACCTGCCACCATGCTCAGAAATTGAGCTATACCTCTATTGAGCTGTTAGCACTCCACACAGCTTCTGCTACGCTCAAGCTCAGTCCTCACATATATTCCAACGTTATGGAACAGGGAATTCTGGAACCTAGAACTACCTTTCCTGAGATCTGTGGTACTAATATTGCTGGTCCATCCCGACTCAACTTGACCAGGGCCATAATGTGCAAGATCTCTCAGTTATATACCTGAACACTCGCTTGCTCGTTAAACACCAGATGGATATCTTTTTGTTGCTCAAATGTGAGCAGCCTGACCTTCTCCCACTGTCTGAAACCTGGCTATCTCAAGAGTCATCCCCAGTTACCTTGCGGCATTACCCTACGATTACCTTATCATCCAGGCTAATCGTCCCCAGGGGAAAGTGGGCGGAGGAGTAGCTGTTATCACACGCTACGATTGTAACTGCACGGCTCTTACCCCGCTTGACCTACCCCTAGTGGACAGCCTGGTGATAAAATTTGAGTCTAAATCTGGCACTGCCCCATTAGTATGCGTCCTGCTCTATAGATCTCCTCAAAGGATGCCTTCCTTTCCCCACTCTTTGGGTGAACAGTTAGCTCACCTGGTAATCAACTATGTTATGTTATGTTATGTTAAAAGGTTTTCTACCGCGCACGGTCACCAATTTGTTTCATGGCGCTCAGAGACAAAGCAGAAAGGAAAAGCAGAGGGGTTTAGTCATGAGCTAGCTGAAAAAGATGGGTTTTGAGAAGTTTACGAAAGCAAATATAGTCTGGACACAGTCGGATAGTGGAGGGAAGGGAATTCCAGGTGGAGGGGGCAAGAAAAGAAAAGCAAGAGCTGCAATGTTTTTTCCGTTTAAACCTGGGAGTGATTAAAAGGTTGTGAGCAGAGGATCGAAGATTCCTGGAGGGAATGTGGCGCTTAAGGCTGAGTGAAGTGAAGGCTGGAACAAGACCAATGAGTGACTTGAAAACAGTACATCCCAGTTTGAAAATGCATTGTGAGGCTACCGGGAGCCAGTGCAATCTCTTCAACAGGGGCGAGACATGTTGCTACTTAGGCTGTTGAAAGACCAGTCTGGCCGCCTGATTTTGCACCAGCTGGAGCCGATGAAGATGGTAGGCAGGAATCCCGACATATAGGGAGTTGGCATAGTCGATACGGGAGGTGACAAGGGCCATGATGACAAGTATAAGAGCCTCTGTGGTGAGGAACCTTCAGATTTTGCCAATTCTGCGCAGATGGTAAAAGCATGCAGAAATGACGGCGTTGATTTGCGGTCTCATGGATAGATCACTTGAGATCATTACGCCGAGGCTCCTCATGGTATCGACGGGACATGGAGGGGGGCCGAGGGATTGGGGCCAGAAACTGGAATCCCAAGGATTGGAGGACCCTCCAGTCAGTACCAGCTCCGTCTTGCTGGGATTGAGCTTCAGCTGGCTGAAGTACATCCACTCAGAGATGGTAAGCATAGTGGACTGAAAGTTGGTCCGAGAGGCAGAAGAGGAGTCGATGGGGAAGATTAACTGTAAGTCGTCCGCGTAGTTGAAGATGGTTACGGGAGTGTGACGGAGGGAAGCTAGAAGAGGTTGCATATAGAGATTGAATAGAAGGGGCGAAAGAGCAGAACCCTGAGGGACACCACAGGAAAGTGAAGATTAAGGAGCAGAGAAGATGGATAGATGAACCGATTGAGAACATTGGTGTAAGAAGGAGCTGATCCAAGTTAAGGCCAGGCCCTGGATGCCTGCATTTCTGACACGGTCGATCAAGATAACGTGATCGACCGTGTCAAACGCTGCCGACAGGTCTAATAAAACAAGGGCCTGGGTGAGGTTCCTATCGGCGCCTTGTCTCAGCGCATCCATCACAGCCACGATGACAGCTTCGGTTGAATGGGCCGGTCTAAACCCGGCCTGTTGGTCATCGAGAAAGGAGGATTTTTCAATGAATGCGCTGAGGCATCGGGTGACATAAGTCTCCAAAACTTTCCCCAGATAGGGGAGGAGGGAGATAGGCCGATAGTTGCTCAGAACAGATGGATCAGCACCAGGCTTTTTAAGTATGGGCACAACGACAGCTAATTTGAAAGCATCGGGGAGAGAGCCTGTAGCGAGTGAGTCATTGAGGAGAGCCAGGGGGGACCAGGACAGGCCAAAAAGGCAGCTTTTAGGATTTGAGGGGGGCAGCAGTCATTAGGGGAGCCATAGCTGACCGCATGTAATAAAGAAGTGAATTCGGTCAGGGAGATGGGGGGGAATTCAGACAGACAGCAGGGATTCATGGGAGGTAAGGAGCAGACGCTGGAAGGAGAGGGGGAAGGAATATTGTTTTTGATGTTAGAAATTTTCTCGATAAAAAATGAATTGAGTGAATTGCAGAGAACTTGTGAAGGTTGGGGTTGCGCAGTGATACGGTCAGGCAGAGAGAGTTCTCCTACAATTGAAAAGATGTCCTTGGTTTTAGAAGCAAAACTAATAATTTTCTGGGAAAAATAAGAGGTTTTAGCAGAAAGGATAGTTTTTTTATACAATTTCAATAGATCGATGTAGGTGATTTTTAGTAGGGGATCGTAGTTGCGCCTCCAACGACGCTCAGCTTGTCTGAGGGTTAATTTGTTCTGTTTAAGTTGGTCAGTATACCAACGCTGCGCGTCGTGCAGGCGTTTGGTTTTAATGACTTTCATCGGGGCGACCACGTCGCTTGCCTGTGTCGCCATTTATCGAGAACTGCTGTTTGGGTGCTTATTGGGGGAGGGTCACTGGGGATTGTATTGAGCATAATAGAATGAAACTGAGCAATATCAGCTCGCTTCCAATTGCGTGCCCTGAAGTTGACAATGGGAGGAGGGCGGGTGGGTAACGAAAGATTCAGTGAAAAAGAAATAAAAAAGTGGTCCGACCAAGTACAGGGATAAACTGAGGATGGAGAGATGTCACGGTTCGCCGTCCATACTTGGTCGAGAATGTGTCCTTTGATGTGGGTAGCAACTGAGAGGTGCTGTTTGCAATTCAGGCCATGCAGCAGATCTGTGAAATCAGCCGACAGACTGCTTTCCCGGGGGTCCTTTGGCCAGTAGTTAAAATCGCCTATGATAAGGATTTTGGCAGAGTTAATAACTAATTGAGAAATGAAGTTGCCGAATTGTGTGGAGAATAAAGGCATATTGTCAGGAGGGCGATAAACAAGGACACATATAAAAGAAAGTTGAGGGGAGGTGAGTTTTAGCGTGAGAATATCAATGTTCGGAATTGGGGTAGTTACTAAGCTAGTGAAGTGGAATTGGGAGCGGATGATAGCAGCAACCCCGCCACCCATTCTGCCCATCACCCTGTTGGACTGTAAGATGTAAAAGCCCGAGGGGATGGCCGCCAGGATATCAGGGGTGGAGTCGTCTGTTAGCCAGGTCTCAGAAAGAAGGAGAATATCAACATTGCTGCTGTCAAGTAGTTGGAAAACCTCGAGTTGATGCTTAGGTAGCGATCGAGTGTTGAGGTAGACAACAGAAATGAGGTGGGAAGCAAAAGGAGCAGTCATAGGTAGTGAAGGAGTAGAGTTATAACAGGGGGTGGGGCAGGCGCATCAGGAGGAATAGGGTGAGGGCGAGGAGACAGGAGAATGCCACTAGATTGGGCAGTGCCGGCGGCGCGGGAGTCGAGGGACCCAAGGCGTCGGAGGAAGAAAAGTTCCTGAGGCGAATATGTAATGCGAGGGGCAGAGTGCATGGCCGCTGGACGCGAGCGGCCGCGGACGGGCGCAGACGGGCTTGACTTTGGCGCAACTTCGGCGCGAAGTCGGCGCTTCCGCTATGGGAAGGTTATGCTTAACTACTGGGCCAATGACACTTTTGGCGGCCCCCAATCGGCGAAACTGACCGAACTACTTTCAGGACTTAACCTAATCCAACAGGTACCCTCGGCCACTCATATCAGGGGACATATTCTCGGCCAGGTCTGGATTGTGAACATCACTATGTCTCCCATCTCAGTCTCTCCTTGTACCTGGTCTGACCACCATCTAATCCACTTCAACATTCAAGATAGTGTTGTGAATAAAAACCCTAGTCTTGCAGGAGGTACTCGTAGAAATTGGAACAAGATTGTTGAATCTTTATTCCTGGACTCCCTCTCAAACTCGACTCCTTCAGGTAATCCCTCAATGAACCTGGCTGATGCACAGCTCACCAGCTGGTTACTGGCTGCCAGTGACAAGTTTGCTCCCCTCAGGAAGATTCATGCCCCCTGTCGCCATGATGCTCAGAAATGGTTTTCTACTAAGTTGAAACATCAAAAACTAGCCCTAAGACAGTTGCTAAGAAAGTAGCGAAGCAATTACAAACCTGAAGACAAATAGTCTTACTTAAACTTTTTAAAAATGTACAAAAAATCAATTTTAACAACTAAAGCGGCGCATTTTTCATCTAAGATCCTGTCGGCCACCAGCCACTCGAAACAGATTTTTCATATTGTGAATGAGTTATCCAACCCTGAAAGAACCTTATGTAAACCCCTCTTCTCAAACTTTTTGCAATGCATTGAATCTCTTTTTTATTGATAAAATTAATAAAATCAAGCCCAGCATCCTGGTCAATCAAAGGTTGTCCCCTAGCCCCGCACCCTTAACTAACCACAGTACATTCTCACAAGTCCCCACAATATTTGAGCGTACTTTAATCAATCTTCTCTCAAAAGGCAAATCCGGCTCGCCCACCAACTGTTGCCCTCCAACCATTTTGAACGAAATGTTTACTGTTATCCCTAGTCCTGCTTTGAATATCTTAAACACATCTCTATCCCAAGGCACTGTTCCTGCAACCATTAAAGAGGCTATTGTTGTTCCTCTCTTGAAAAAGATGGGCTCTGACCCACTAGCCCTGACTAATTACCGCCCGATTTCCCTCCTTCCCTACCTGGCTAAGGTATTGGAAGCTCATGTCAATCGCTGTCTTACTGACTTCTTGGAGGAATCAGAATTCCTTGATTCCCATCAAGCAGGCTTCCGCCCAGCACACTCCACTTGGGTGGTAATCCTTACAGTATTGGATAACCCTCCGTAGTAAGGGCGATACGGGTTCCTCACTGGCCGTTGTCCTGCTCGATCTCTCCGCTGCCTTCGTCACGGTCGACCACTCCTTTTTGTTCGACCGTGTGAGGGACGCTGGAATCACAGGCCCTGCATTAAGCTGGATCAACTCTTTCCTGGAAAATCGCTCCCAATCAATCAATCAATCAATCAATGCATTTGTAAAGCGCACTACTTACCTGTGACGGTCTCAAGGCGCTGGGGTTAGGGGAAAGCTGCTACTGCTCAAAAAGCCAGGACTTGAGGAGTCTTCTGAACGTCAGCAGGTCTTGGGTCTGCCGTAAGTGGATGGGGAGGGTGTTCCAGGTCTTTGCGGCGAGGTGGGAGAACGATCTTCCGCCTGAGGTTACTCTTCGGATGTCGGGGACTGTGGGAAGGGCGACATCGGCCGAGCGTAGCTGGCGGGTGGGGCTGTAGAAGATGAGTCGTCCGTTGAGGTATGCTGGTCCAGTGTTGTGGAGTGCCTTGTATGCGTGGGTGAGGAGCTTGAATGTTATCCTCTTGCTGACGGGGAGCCAGTGCAGGTCTCTCAGGTGGGGTGTGATGTGGCTGCGGTGAGGGATGTCGAGGATCAGGCGTGCAGAGGCGTTCTGGATGCGTTGAAGCCTTTTCAGTAGTTTTGTCGAGGCTCCTGCATAGAGTGCGTTTCCGTAGTCCAACCTGCTGCTGACGAGGGCCTGGGTGACCATTCTTCCTATTTCGGTAGGGATCCACTTGTAGATCTTGCGGAGCATGCGGAGGGTGTTGAATCAGGAGGAAGAGACGGCGTTTTCCTGCTTAGTCATGGAGAGGGTGGAGTCGAGGATGATCCGTAGGTTGCGTGCGTGGTCGGTGGGTGTTGGAGCTGTTCCCAGTTCACACTGCCCAGTTCACCGCCCCAGAGTTAAAATCTCTTGTGGAGTCCCTCAGGGCTCCTCCCTGTCTCCCCTGTTGTTCAATCTCTACCTCCTCCCTCTTCTCCCAGCCCTGAAGGAGCGCAAAGTCTGCACTTTCAATTACACAGACGACTTTCAAATAATTTTTTCCATTAGCAATTCCTCTGAGTCAGTTGATGCTTTTCAATCCACTATGCTATTCATTAGCCAATGGATGAATGGGAATCATTTGAAACTTAACCCAGATAAATCGGAGCTGGTTCTGACTGTTGGCACCAATAACAATGCTTGGGGTCCCCACTTTTTGCCCAGGGAGCTGGGTCAACCCCGTTCCTTCTAGCTTGGCTAAAAGCCTTGGTGTGGTCATCAGTCAGGATCTTACTCTGAAGTCCCAGATTAGATCAATGATATCCACCTGCTTCTCCAACTCCGAAAAATAAAAAAGATCTGTAGATTCCTCACCCACGATGCCTGGATTGAGGGGAACATCGCCTTGGTCATGTTGTATGTCGACTATGCCGATTCACTGTACTTTGGCATCCCTCTCTACCTCTTAAAACGTTTACAGATGGTACAAAACCAGGCTGCCCGCCTGATTGTTCACCAGCCTAGGTATCATCACATCTCTCCCCTCTTGAAGCAACTTCATTGGCTCCCAGTTGCGAAGCGATGTGCCTTCAAGATTGGATGACTTATTTTTAAATCACTCAATGGAAAGAGCCCAAAATTTGTCAACAACATGATTAATAAATATGTTCCTTCAAGTAACCATCACTCAGCTCATAAAAATCTACTCCTCATCTCCCATTTCAGACTGAAGCGCACTGGCGGTTACAGATTTTCCATCTCGGCCCCCACTTTCTGGAATTCCCTGCCCTCTAAAATCCGCTTCTGTTCCAATCTCCTCTGCTTCAAAAATCTTTTAAAAACTTGGCTCTTCCGACAGATTTTGTAAATCCTCTCTCTGGGACTTGGATATCTACTGAAGTAGCGCCATGAAACCTCCCCAGTGTACGCATGCTCTTAAAATGTATATTGACATGACATTAAAAGAAGGTGGAGTAGGTACTGGGGACTGCCAAGAAGCCATAAAGAGCATGTTGTGAGGGGCTAAGGGTCAGTAGGGTAGATCCTGAGCTCTTTCCTAAGAGAGAGAGAGAGTAATTCAAAATGAACTTATTGAAGAATCTACGAAGAGGTTGAGAGGCTCCAAATTAATGCACCTGGTGGCTAGAGCCCGCAACTGAAAAGGCCCAACAAGGCCACAGTAATCTGTACTTATTTGTTGTCACATGGGAGAGTTGCTCAGCTTGCTCCTGAGGCTGCAGGGCACAGTAAAATCCTACCACAATTTGTAGCCCTTAAATTTCCTCCTGGGATAGTTCAGACCCTGGGAGATCAGTCATATGGAGCAGGTGGTGCTGCATTTATCTCGTAACCTTTTATTCTCGGGGGAAGGTGCCAGTGGTCCAGAAGCCTATCTGTTTGGAGCACACTCTGCTCCACCTTCACCCTTAATGCTCTGAGGAGGCTCCATGCTATCAGGCTCCCAGGGAGCCCCAGAATTCTAGAAGCACTTTTCTGTGCCTCGCACCTGCCCTTTGCCCACGGGTGGGGAAGCAGGGAACATACTCCATCATCGTCCCTGCCTGCGAAGATACAGGTGGGAAAAGGAGCAAAGGCACACTTTGCACTGGCCCACAAAGCTGCTTTGTCCAGGTGGGGAGCCAGAAAGGCTGCTCAGGTTTGGGCTACTATGTGGCTCTCATTTGCTCACCAAACCCATATTCTGCACAGAAAGGACATGGGCACCCATTAAAAAGGAATAAAGCCTTGGATGAGAAGGAATTGTAATGAAAAAAAAGAAAACTATTTAGGCTATGGGCGAATTAAAGGCAGTGAGAGAGCGCAAAATGATTTAAATGTATGAGTACATCACACTTACCTGTAGTAAGCACAAATCATGAAGAGAAATGCCATGAGTGCTAATAGTACCTGCAATTATATTCAAAAATGTATAGCTAATGTAGAGATTTAAGTAGAAGTGGAACTAATACAGAAATGTGTGACATTATATGACTTTATTAGATGTGATTATTTTTTGAATCCATGTCGTGAAGCTGCTAAAACATAAGATGGTATGTGGTTAAACGCAGAACGTGGTAGGCCTCAGGGCCAGAGCTGGAGCTAAAAGGGAAGGTGGTTCTTTTCACGACACAGATTGCATTAACGTTTGGTCATTGCATTAATGGGCCATGATTTATAGAAATGTTTACTAAATAATAGAATAAGAGTATTAACATGCTTTAATTAAATGAAGAAGTTGAATGCTATAATCATGATGAGAAATATTGTAGGCCTGAAATGTTTTAACGTTGATTTACACGTACATGTCTGGGCTGAGAAATGTTGCAAGCCTTTTTAGAAGTCTATGAGAGTTGGGTTCTTGGCGGCAGATATCTGTCTGCAACAGGAAAGGGGGGATCCAATTATAAGTGAATGAATAGAGGTCTGTTCAGTGGACGGCCCAGACATGGAGGAGGGTTCTGGAATGTTTAAGGGGTATCAGCGGGCCGGAGAAGAGCCTGAGAAGCAAGGTCAACTCTAACGTCTGAGGCCCAATACAAAGCATCATGGAAAAAGCCTGAAGTTGCACCACGTGAGAGGCGTTTCGCAAGGGGCGTCTCAAATGTTGTTGACTGTTTTGTATTAGGGACAGCACCCCTGGGTGGAGTTAGAGCAGATACCTGAGGACCCTTTAGAGAGCGGATGGGTAGGCAGTGAGGGGTCATGACTGGAGAACTATAGGTTTTCACCAAGAGACTTAGAGTGGGTGACTTCCCTTGGGGGTCATTCACTGCTGACACCTTTGTTAGGTTGGGATTTGGTTAAGTAGGGATACCATCTAGAACAGGGTAGGGACGCCTAACCTGTGTGTGTTTTCCTCCAACCTAAATGAAGGAGAGATATGCGTCTATGCTGATAGCTTTATTATTCTTAGAACTTGTGTTAGTGATTTCTGTTGCTCGTCTGAGGGCTTTTCGAGAGCACATGTATGTAATTGGACCTGTGTATCTCGTGAATCTCATTCTGAGATGTCTGTATTTGCAGCTTATCATTTCTTTACAATAAACTTTTGAAAGCTAGAAGTTGTCCGTGATCTTTGGGAGTAGAGTCCTTTATTGGGTGAACTAACTTGCAGATGGGTGTACTATTTTCCTCCTAGACAGGCAACAACGGTTCAGTCGACCAGATCGAGGTTTGGATCAATAGATATAAGGTATCGATCAAAATCTCGCCCTTTTAGTTGGTAGCTATAGAGGATGGTTGCCTTCTTGAGGACGGTGACCTAGGCCAGGTTAGCTTATCCCAAGGCCCCTAGAAATCGATGATCGGAAGAACAGCCCGCAGAAGAAGATCCGGATGACGTGAGACAGAAAAAGCAGCAGTATCGGTCGAGAGTGAGTATAAAGGGTTATGCGTGTTAGATTGCGGTGTTTTGTATTGTATCTATGTTGTAATGTCTGGCGGAGTTGAATGTCCGTAGAGTGACTGTGGAACAGGTTGTGAGCGCGCGCAACCGGTGGAAATCTTAAGTTCAAGGAGAGCTTAAGTGGTTCGGGTGTATCGGACACCCAGAGTAATTGTCAACTAGTGTGAAGGGGGTCATGAGGTACCATTGATCACCCGAGAGACCGAGATAGGGGGAACGTAAGAGTGAGTGCGTGAGTAACGGACGCTGGTCGGAAGTTACTGTGTGTGTAAGCAACCTATCAGAGAGACGATAGACATCTCGTCAGTTGTGTTGACAATTACAGACAGACTGTGGACGTACAGTCGAGAGAAGTGACCGCTTGGTCGGAAGTAGTCATTTTTCGGTGTATGAATGGGACGCATGCATAACCGGGAGACGAGTTGAGAAAGGAGGGGTGCTGCTGCGAAGCGGAGAAAAGTGACGTCAGGTGGTGTCGCGCAGTGATTGGCCGACCGGAGAAAGACCGCGCTGTGATAGGCCAAGCTAGCAAAGCCGCGACAGGATTGGTGGATTGTCATCAGGAAGTAAACAGAGTAGCGAGGCTGGATTTTGTGCGCATAATTATGAAGTGTTTTAAATGGTTGAAAGCGCTGTTTAAAAAAGAGAAGCGGGGATCGTATGAAGGGGAAGAAGCCCCGCCGGAGGGTACGCCAGCTCGTTATATGGCAGTAAATGTTGGGTTGCATACGATCCTTTGGATATCAGAGTGGAGTAAGATTACTGAAGGAAATGAGGAACTGACGTTCCCGAAGTACGGGACGTTCAGATTAGAGGTGTTACATCGATTGAAATCAGTCATGACCTCAAAGAGACCCTTGCCTAGACCAACCCAGTTTGAAGCTCTTGAAGCATGGATTAGGGCAGCGCATGAAAAGAATATGAACAGACGACAAGAAAGGGTGAAACGATCGGTAAGGGCAGTGCAGGATGCCAGGTGGGATGCGGATGCTAAAAGATGGAGAGTGCATAATTTGGAAATAAATAAACTGTACCCAGTGTTAGAGGCGCCCGTAAATAAAACCCCCCTAGAAGAAGATGATGAGAGCGAAACAGAGGACAGCCTGATAAATAGATTACTGACAGACAGGCCACCCCCGTATAATAGAGCAGGGGGAGAGGTCGAGAAAACTGAAGGAGAAAAGGGGGGCAATGCGGGAGAGCATAGACCGCTTCCCAGTTCAGAGTGGGATCCTGAGCCAAAGAAAGAGCTGTCCCAGCCTGGTCAGGTGCAACAGGTAGTCGGGAGGTTTGTGGTACAAAGAGCGCCGGAAACGGAAAGCGCCACATCCTACCCATTACCAGATGCACTACAGGTACCTGTTACCATAGGTCCTATAATATCGATATATGACCAAGAGAGAGCAAGAGGGGAAGAACGGGTACGGAAAGACAGAGAAAGAGCAGAGAAGGCAAGGAGGAACGATACCACTAATTCCCCAAGTCAGATGCCGATACCCAGAGAGTGGAGTACACCGATGCACACAGCAGGGGACCCAGGAGGAGATCCTGGGGGTCCTAGATGGCCAATGGATCTGAGGGGATCTGGACGAAAATCCTTTCAAGAGTTAAATGAGTACATGAAGCAGTGGGATGAGGCAGTGAAGGCTCAAAAGTGTATCAATGCTGCAGAAGCAGAAAGGGAAAGTCAGGACAGCAGAGCACGGACTCACTGCGGGGCTGGGGAGAGTAGCCCGGAGTGGGACTGTAGAGGGAGTAGGGGAGTCACCCATTGGGCCCGGAGTGGAGGTAGAACAGACCTGGAAAACGGGGGCCCCGGGAGTGGAGGGGTGGCGTGCCCAATACTCAGTGAAGGGGAGAGGAGAGCGCAAGAGTACAGAAATAGCTTTAAGTGTCCACACTGTGTACCTGGCACCAGAGAACTGAATGGGAGTTGTGAGAGGTCGCACCATAGTCCCTGTGATGAGGGAAATGAGCGCAGCCCAGGGAATATGGGGAACCAGGAAGGATCGTATCGGATACTGAGCGATACGAGGCAAAGGGAGTGTAGCGACCAGAGGGAAAATAACAGAGAAGTGTGCGGTGAGAGGAGAGAAGAAGAAGAGAGTGGGCAGAGAGAGAGTGGGGGTAACAGGCCCGTGTTCCATCACCTTCCTAGATCGGATGGCCGAGCATGGGACCTGGAGAGATGGGAGCGAGGGAGACCACCCATTAACTCTCCTGAGCCCAAACGCAGAGCTCGTAGTTGGGATGGTAGGGAGACCAGTGAGCCCCCTTCGAAGGACATATTGCGAGCTGAGATAAAAGCCAAGAGACTTGATGTCTCCAGCTTAAGGTCAGATCTGGATGACATGGTAGATGGTACCCTGCCTTTAGAAAGAATGGAAATGTATGAACAGGATGAAATACTGTATATGGCAAAAGATATTACTCGAAAAGCGAGAGCAGTCCATGAGAAGTTAGTCGAACTAGCAGGCAAATATATGGTGGACTTGTCGAGAACCAAAGCATTACAGGGTAACCACAGGCTACATTACTCAGATCGAGACCTAGATGAGAGGAGAACGATTGGGCTGAAAACACACATAAGGGAACTGATTACTGGAATAAGGACATGGAGGGCACTAGATAAGTGGGAAGAGAGGTGGTCCAAGAAAGGGACCGGCAGGAGAAGCACGCTTGGTATGACACCAGGACAGCAGGGAATAGAAGCTTACCCTTTGCGTGAAGTTGCAAATGGGAATTATGTACATGTCCCTTGGAGTAGGGGAGATTTAGCTGCTTTTACCACCTCTTTCCCCAAATTACGTGAAAGCCCAGTGGAGTGGTACAAGCAAGTGGAGAGATTTGTAAAAATCTCAAAGGTCCTTTGGATAGATCTGAACACGCTGTTTGACATTGTAGTACCAGGCGATCTGTGGACAGCATGCAAAGTTAGCGCTGAGTGGCCCACAACGGAGCCAGAGAGAGATGCCAAGACTAATGGGCCGTCCGAGACTGTGATGGCAAAATATGAGAGAGTGATGACTTGGCTGAAAGAGAAAGTGCCAATGCAAGACATAGATTGGGTCAGAATAGATCGAACAAGACAGGAACCCAAAGAGACAGTTCACGAATATTACGAGAGATTGCTGAAGGCGTTTAAACAGTATAGCGGCTTGGATGTAATGGATCCAAAAGACATAGGGCAATTTGTGTCCAAGTTCGTCCTGGGACTGAGACCGGATATTAGTTTAATGATTCAGCAACACTCGATTTGTTGGCAAACTAAACCCCTAGATGAAATACTGAGATATGCAAGGTACTGCTGTGATGAGATAGACTCCAAGGCTAAGAAACTAAAAGAAAAGTTGATGGTGGTACAGATGCAGGCAGCAGGGAAAGGGGGACAACAGCAACAGCAGCAGGGAACAGGTACAGGAGGAAAGAAGCAGTACAGTCAGAACAAGGGCAATGAGGAGAGTTCCACCTTTAGACCCAGGATAGACATAGCTACCTTGAAGAAAACGACTAGGTGCCACCAGTGCAACGAGGTGGGGCATTGGAAACGCGAGTGCCCTTACAATGTAGAGATAGGAGAGCAAGAGATAGAGGAGGAAGAGGTCCAGAGCGCACCTACAAGAGGGGTAACGACATACCAAGGAAAGGTGCTCAAAGGGGGGGGGGCTCCTCCCCGAGCCCAGTTCCCGCAACCTCCTCGAGTAGGGAGTATGGGTAAGACCTATAGACAAATGCCCCTGTTTGTAGAAGGTGAAGAGTGCTATTATGTGGACCCATTAACCGGACAGAGAGTGGAAAGAGAAGACTGCACCCTCGGGGCAGCCTTAGAGGTAGATCAGAGGGGACCCTATGTGGAAGCAGAAGTAGCAGGGTGCCCTACGACATTTCTGGTGGACACAGGAGCCACTAGATCCACGATCAGATCAGCTGCAGTTCCAGACCTGCCCATGTCTGGAGAGACCATACAGGTGGTAGGGGTCGCAAACAGGAGAATAACCAGCCAATTGACAGAACCGGTGCAGGTGAAAATAGGGAAGTACAGTGATGAGCACCAGTTTGTGGTTTGCGATTCAAGCCCTGTGTGTCTGTTAGGAAGAGACCTGTTGTGTAAATTGAATTGTACTATATATTGTACACCTCAGGGAGTGGAGGTATTGACCAATGATGATGATGCAGACTTTAAAGTTGCAAACTCCAGAATATGCGTGGAGCTGTACCCTACTTTGACAGTAGATGAGCTCCCCTGGGACTTGAGAGAGACAGTGGCATCAGAAGTATGGGATTTCACTGGGGAAGAGATTGGATTGGTCAAAGGGGTGGACCCAGTGAAAATTGTAGTGAAACCGCATGCTGAGTTCCCAAGAACACCCCAATATAAATTGACTCCAGAAACGATTGCAGGCATAAAACCCGTGATCGAGTCCATGATTAAACAGGGAATACTGAAAGAAATCGTGGGTAGTCCATGCAACTCCCCGATTATGGGTCTGCAGAAACCAAATGGGAAATTTCGGATAGTGCAGGACCTTCGAAAGATTAATAACATAGTCGTTTCGTGTTGTCCAGTGGTACCGAATCCATCAGTGATACTGTTTCAGATTCCATTCCAAGCAGAGTGGTTCACTGTGATCGATCTTTGTCAGGCTTTCTTTTCGATCCCTTTGGACGAAGATAGCCATTTTCTTTTCGCATTTAAGCTGGAAAATCGCGTTCTAACATGGTGTCGTATCCCTCAGGGGTATACAGAGAGTCCATCGATCTTTAACCAGCTTTTGAAGAAAAATCTTGAAAGTCTAGTGCTGCCCCAGAAGTCAGTTCTGGTCCAGTACATAGACGACCTCCTTGTGGCGTCAGAAACAGAAGAAGCTTGCAGGGAAGACTCCATTGCTTTGTTAAATCACCTAGCTGCCAATGGGCATAAGGTGTCCCCGGGAAAATTGCAGTACTGCCTGACAGAAGTGCAGTACTTGGGACACAGAATTGAGAAAGGCAAACGAAAGGTGTCACCAGATAGGATAGAGGCGATCATGAAAATGAATGCGCCTAAAACACAGAGAGAGGTCAGGATGTTCCTAGGGATGGTGGGTTATTGCCGACAGTGGATCGTGAACTTTTCACTGAAAGCAAAGCCCTTGCAAAAACTGACGCACAAAGAGGTGAGTGATCCGGTACCATGGGACAAAGACTGTTTGATGGCGTTCTTACAGCTGCGAGAGGACCTGTGTCGTGCTCCGGCATTGGGAATGCCTGATTACAATAAACAATTTTTTCTTTACTGTTGTGAGAGAGAAGGTTGCGCGTTGTCTGTGTTGGTCCAAATCCATGGGAATGCCCGTAGACCAGTTGCTTATTTCTCGGCTACTTTAGACCCAGTAGCCGCAGCGTTGCCCGGATGTCTCAAATCCGTTGCTGCAACGGGTGTCAGCATTGAGAGATGTGAAAATATCGTCATGGGGCACCCGTTAGAGGTGTGCGTGCCACATTCTGTTGAACTGTTGATGACCAGGACCAAAACACAGCATCTGACCAATAGCAGGCTCACGCGCTATGAGCAAGTTATTCTTGCTGCAGAGAATGTGACCCTCAAGAGATGCTCTGTTTTGAACCCTGCCACCCTAATGCCACTTCCAAATGATATCGATGATGATGATGAATATACAGACCATGACTGTCTCGATGTGACTGAACTATGCACCAAACCCAGACCCGACATCGTAGATGAGCCACTGACCGACCCAGACGAAGTTTTCTTTGTCGATGGCTCATGTGTAAGAGACGAAGTTGGGCAGTTGAGAGCAGCTTATGCTGTTTGTACAATTGAAGGAGTTGTGGAAGCTGGGTGCCTGGAAGGAGTAAACTCCGCTCAGGTAGCCGAGATTATTGCCCTGACACGTGCTTGCTTAGCAGGCAACCAAATTCGAGTCACCATCTACACCGACAGCCAGTATGGGTATGGGGTAGTTCATGATTACGGGCAGTTATGGTCTCAAAGAGGGTTCATGACTTCTTCAGGCTCTCCCATTCGCAATGGAGAGTTTGTGCGCCTGTTGTTAGAAGCATTGCAATGCCCAGCAAGTATCGCAGTTGTAAAGTGCATCGCACATACCAGAAATGAAGACTTTGTTTCGAAAGGCAATAGATATGCAGATGAAGTTGCGCGGTATTGCGCGGAACAAGGTTACTCTTTCACAGAGGTGGATGTGGGTGGAATAAATGTAAGAACTGAATTAGCCATGATACTGGAAACTGTTGATACTTGGGATGAACTGTCAACCATGCAAGAAAATGCTCCTGATTCTGAAAAGGAAACATGGGAGAGGGCAGGATGTGTAATGGGTGAGACCCATTTTTGGGTCTCAGCAGACGGCAGAGCAGTGTTGCCCAATGAGATGGTGAGTCCAATGGCTAGGCTCATACATGGTCCCGTACACTTAGGGAGAGATGCTATGCTGAGAGTGTTTAGACAGACTTGGTACAATCCTAAGTTTAGAATAGCAGCAGAAGCAGTGTGCCAGCGTTGTGTGACCTGTCAGCAGCTGAACGTAGGAAAAAGAACACCAGTTGCACTAAGTCACATAGGAAGGTCTGGAGGTCCATTCAATCGAATGCAGATAGATTTCATTGAAATGCCAAGGTGCAACCGCCTCCGCTATGTCCTGGTGGTTGTTTGTGTGTTCTCCAGATGGGTTGAGGCATACCCTACACGTAGGTGCGACACCCTCACAGTGGCCAAGTTACTGCTTAGAGAACTCATTCCTCGCTTCGGGGTGCCGGCCTTTTTGGAATCAGATAGGGGAACACATTTTAACAGCGAGCTTGTGAAGATGATCTGTGTAGCGCTAAATATTGACCAAAAGCTGCATTGCAGTTACCGACCAGAAGCCTCAGGAATTGTGGAACAGATCAATGGAACGATCAAGTGCAGGATAGCAAAAGTTTGTTCCTCAACGACCCTGAGTTGGCCTGATGCCCTGCCATTAGTCCTCATGAGCCTTCGTAGTACCCCAGACAGAAGAACAGGGTTGTCACCACATGAGGTGTTAATGGGGAGAGCAATGAGGCTGCCATCTATTCCAGCTACTGCACTGTTAAATATCACAGATGATATGATCCTGGACTATTGTAAGGGGCTGTCTGACGCAATGCGTTCTGTGTCTCTTCAGGTACAGGCTGCCGAGGTTCCAGCGTGCCAGGGCCCTTGCCATGACCTGTATCCTGGGGACTGGGTCCTGGTGAAGAAACATGTGAGAAGAAGCTGCTTGGATATTCGTTGGCGTGGGCCCTTCCAGGTCATCCTGATCACCAACACAGCTGTAAAGGTGGGAGGCCTGCCCAATTGGATCCACGCGTCACATACGAAAAGGGTTCCAGCACCTCTGGAAACAGCTCCTCTCTCGGATAGACGTCCAGCTGAGGACCAAGAAGCCATAGAGGGGGCTAGCCAAGCTGTAGAGGTGCCAGCGGAAGTAGGGAACGAGTCTGACCAAGCTGAGGACGGTCAGTACAACAGCGAAACAGAAGACGCTACAGAAGGAGAAAGTAGCTGGGAGTACGAGTCAGACCCTGACAGGTCTGAGAGAGAGCGAGAACAGACAAGAAGAAGAAGGAGTAGAAGGGCACGTGGAGAAGCTAATTGGCCGCAAAGAAGGAGCTCTAGCCTGAGGTCAACTCCAGAAGCAACCCTTCCTCCGATATCAGAAGACTCAGACACAGAAGAAGGTGCTCAGGGCGCTGAAGCACCCGACCGAAGAAGGTCAAGAAGAGTGCGTGTGCCTAACAGAAGATACTCCACACCTGAGTGGACATATCTGGCGACAAATGTCTGTGAAACCGGAGACAGGGAGGATCCGAGCGGTGGTGGTGTCCAGTTCTGAGCCCATTATCACCGTGGAAATACGACTGTTGGTACCCGGTGTCGAACAAGAAGGGTCACTAACATTCATGCTCCCCAGACCTCCCCGCCTCAGCAAGTTAAAACATATGTTTCTTACAGAATTGCAATTCCCCGACTTTGGTACAACGATAACAGCACATGAAGAGCACAATCTTCGTTTGGAAATACTGAACTATGCTATTGAAGCTGCAACCACAAATCTGATAGTAGACTGTTAAAGGACTTTGTAAATAAAGCAAGCAGAAAAAAGAAGATTACCTAGCGCCCAGGAAGCAGAGAATGTTAGGGAACTTCCCTTGAGTTGATGGAGAAGGGCTAGGGTTGTCTTTTTGAACTGTTACAGGACTTTTGCGAAGAAGGCTGTCAGCCTCCAGCTGTGTGGATTCTAAAGACAAAAGGATTGAAAAGAGACTGTAAAGGAACGAGAGGAAAAGAACTTTTTGCAAAGATAAAGAGAGAACTATATTGTCTGACGAAATGGAGGCCGGCACCCCGAACCGCAGAGCTAAATGTATAATAGGTACACTAATAGTAGGAGTGATAATATTAATAGCTTTAGTGGTAACAATTTCTTATGTAAAGGGAAATGAAGAAGAGGTAAAGGTAACTGATGTGAGTTCTGTAGTAACGCTTACACCCACTGTTGCTGGTGAGAAAAGGGAAAACACTCAAGAGAAAGCGTTATTGGCTGCAGAAGCCCGCAGGTTACATGTAGACGAGTCCCAAGGAGACTTTAGGTCAAATGCTTATGCTAAACTTTTATATGAATACGTGGATGCCATGGAGGTTAAGGATTGTTATGTCTGCATGCAGTTGCCGGCATCTGTAGACGAGGGTATTAGATACCATCACCTCCCTCTGACATATGGCATTACATGTAGCTTGTTGCTTAGTATATTTTATGAGAGAGATAGTTTTGAATACTATTTCTCTAATTATGATTCAGTGTTGCCAGAAGTCCCAAATTATAAGCAGATGAACAAATGGGACTACTGGAAGAGTGAAGACAGATTGGCCAAGTTCTTCATTCCTTGGATTACCTTAGATACTTCACATGCCCGTAGAAATAATCTGACATGCAAGGTGTCGGAAGTCGAGAAGAAGTTCATAGGGCAGGTGGATGATCGTTACAGGAGACAAAAGATTTTGAAAAAATCTGGACAAGGGAAAATAGATTGGACCGAGGAAGAGAAGTCACACAAGAGAAAGGGTAGTAGTGGTCCAATAGCTTTAGATAAAGCGCAGAGAGGAAAGTTATGTCTTCACAGAGCCAAAACGTATTATGAAAATGTATACGTTGGAGAAGTGGACTGTGAACATGCTTTTAATTTAGAGTACTATACTAAGGATTTCCTGAAGGGAATGCAAGTGATTCCAAATGTGTATTTTGTATGTGGAAGAAATGCTTACGTGAGACTACCTGACAACTGGTATGGATCATGTTACTTGGCAATTGTCTTCCCCAAAATATATCATGCACAAGACTTAGTGATCATTGAGGGTCAGACATCATCGAGGGGAAGGAGAGATGTAGGTGATGCCGAAATGGTTGGAGATGTCTTTGGAGCTATGTTCCCTCTTTTGGGAATAATCCTTAATGATGTTAAAATTAGACGACTGGCAACAGTTGTCGACAGGTTGTCTGCCAGCACTGCTCAGTCCTTAATGCTGGTAGAAGGAGAGATGCAATCGATAAGGGCTATGGTTCTTCAAAATCGTCTTGCATTAGATGTCCTATTAGCAAAAGAGGGCGGAGTCTGTAAGGCTTTGAAGGTCCAGGAATGTTGCACTTACATTCCAGACAATTCGAAGCCCTTTGAGAAAGTTATTAAGAACATAACTAATATTCACAAAGAGATCGAAGACTTGAGTAGAGAAAATGTCTGGGAAAAGGTGGGCCACGGAATGAGTACAGTTGGAGGGTGGTTTTCCGCCTTAGGCAAAAGCTTTGTATGGTATATTCTGAAGCCTATCATCATAATATTGATCTGTGGGATAATATTGTGGGGATTGGTGAGGGTATTCAAATGGTACAGAGCAAGAAGGTCAGAAAGGGCCCAAAGAGAACAGCTGCGGAGATTGGCTGCCATACAAGATAATCAGTACAGGAGCCTGAGGGCTCTGGAAGCGCAGAGAATGCCAGCAATAACTGCAGTTTAAATGTTAGTGATGACCCCGAGAGGTCATCAAAGGGGGGAACTGAGAGAGCGCAAAATGATTTAAATGTATGAGTACATCACACTTACCTGTAGTAAGCACAAATCATGAAGAGAAATGCCATGAGTGCTAATAGTACCTGCAATTATATTCAAAAATGTATAGCTAATGTAGAGATTTAAGTAGAAGTGGAACTAATACAGAAATGTGTGACATTATATGACTTTATTAGATGTGATTATTTTTTGAATCCATGTCGTGAAGCTGCTAAAACATAAGATGGTATGTGGTTAAACGCAGAACGTGGTAGGCCTCAGGGCCAGAGCTGGAGCTAAAAGGGAAGGTGGTTCTTTTCACGACACAGATTGCATTAACGTTTGGTCATTGCATTAATGGGCCATGATTTATAGAAATGTTTACTAAATAATAGAATAAGAGTATTAACATGCTTTAATTAAATGAAGAAGTTGAATGCTATAATCATGATGAGAAATATTGTAGGCCTGAAATGTTTTAACGTTGATTTACACGTACATGTCTGGGCTGAGAAATGTTGCAAGCCTTTTTAGAAGTCTATGAGAGTTGGGTTCTTGGCGGCAGATATCTGTCTGCAACAGGAAAGGGGGGATCCAATTATAAGTGAATGAATAGAGGTCTGTTCAGTGGACGGCCCAGACATGGAGGAGGGTTCTGGAATGTTTAAGGGGTATCAGCGGGCCGGAGAAGAGCCTGAGAAGCAAGGTCAACTCTAACGTCTGAGGCCCAATACAAAGCATCATGGAAAAAGCCTGAAGTTGCACCACGTGAGAGGCGTTTCGCAAGGGGCGTCTCAAATGTTGTTGACTGTTTTGTATTAGGGACAGCACCCCTGGGTGGAGTTAGAGCAGATACCTGAGGACCCTTTAGAGAGCGGATGGGTAGGCAGTGAGGGGTCATGACTGGAGAACTATAGGTTTTCACCAAGAGACTTAGAGTGGGTGACTTCCCTTGGGGGTCATTCACTGCTGACACCTTTGTTAGGTTGGGATTTGGTTAAGTAGGGATACCATCTAGAACAGGGTAGGGACGCCTAACCTGTGTGTGTTTTCCTCCAACCTAAATGAAGGAGAGATATGCGTCTATGCTGATAGCTTTATTATTCTTAGAACTTGTGTTAGTGATTTCTGTTGCTCGTCTGAGGGCTTTTCGAGAGCACATGTATGTAATTGGACCTGTGTATCTCGTGAATCTCATTCTGAGATGTCTGTATTTGCAGCTTATCATTTCTTTACAATAAACTTTTGAAAGCTAGAAGTTGTCCGTGATCTTTGGGAGTAGAGTCCTTTATTGGGTGAACTAACTTGCAGATGGGTGTACTGTTTTCCTCCTAGACAGGCAACAACGGTTCAGTCGACCAGATCGAGGTTTGGATCAATAGATATAAGGTATCGATCAAAATCTCGCCCTTTTAGCAGCGCCATGGCTGAAATAAGCTAGGCGCAAAGTTGATTCCTAAATCTGTATTTAGGCCCAGAAAATGTGTATATTGGGTTTGGTGTTGTGCCATGAACTCAGAAAACTGTTGGTTGGCTCTGGGCTTCGGCCAGAAGAGCTGTTATCCCCACAAGAGACTTACTCAAAAATTTGAAGTGCAGTGCTACCCTTAGTTTCCCCGTTCTAGGTATTGATGGCAGTATCTGAGTTTGCAAGCAGTTCCAGAGCTGTGACCTTTAGTGTTGTGGGTCTGAGGTGCAGCAATCAGACCCAGAAGGAAAGACTCATATACTGAAATCTTTATTCATAGTAATAATATCAGCAGTAAATGATTGCATATATTGTCGAATGTTGATGAAAGATGCTACCATCATGCCAGATTTTCAGAACTGATTGTATTATGTGCTGGGTTGATATTTTGCATTCATTAATCTGGTGACACACAGACACTGCCAGTGGGCTTGACATTAATTAACAGAACGCTCTGTGTTATATCAGCCTCATTGAGGTATTGTGTTTTAGGGCTCAGAACTCACTGGTGCTCAGACCATTAGAGGTACCTCCGGCACCAGGGGTACCCAATACATTTATTGTGTTACCTAAACTGTTGAGCCTGTCTTTAGTGTGTGCCTCCTCTTGCTTCTGATGCCCCTTGGAGGGTGTCACCAGAGCTGTTTCTAAGTGCCATTGTTTTAATATATTTGTAAAGTTGCACGTTATAATGTACTTTTCTGTTTTTATAAGACCCACAGAATGGAGAGTGATTTATAAAGTGTTATTTGCTGCAATACGGAGTGATGAGTTCCTAGTCCACAACACTTCAGTAATTCTGGGAATGCTTTGCCTTATTACCCACAGAGTCAAATATGAAAAAGGAGCACTCGGTGAAGGGCTCCATAGTATGGGGGCCCAGGCCATTAGAGGCAAAAGAACTCAACTAAGTGACCCTTTCTGCTTTGGGACCCTAATTTCCAGCTCCATGGCTTACTCATACAACATGGGGATGCCAAGTCGCCTCACGTAGGTCCCATTAACTCAAAACCTATGGAAAAGGGGTGGAGACTCATGAGAAGGAGGCGTAGAAGGTTGTTGGAAATTGCAGTGACAAAACCACGTGACCGATTGATGCCTGCTTCAAATGGAGGAGACCCTGAGCACAACAATGTGTAAGTGCTAGATATTTCTCATAGTCCCTATGAGCTGTCAGAAAGGTAGGAAGCAGAATCCTGCTTGGTGCAATTTAGGTGCGTCAGCCTTGGGTTGGATGGCCTTGAGGCCCCCTCCAAAATCCAGGTTTGTCTGGCATCAATTAAGCTGTTTGGGGGTGGACTCTGAGCTGAGTGAGCTGGAATGAAAGGGTGTTGGCCTATAGAGTTATCTGTGACATTCCATAGTGAGGAAACGGCCTTAACCACGCAGCCTAAACTATGCATGGCTAAGCAAAGCAAGCGAAACCACACACGTCTAAACCACGCCAATTCATTTACCATGGATATACGTGGTTTAGTCGTTAGTGGTAGTTAGCGCTCTAGACTCGGAGTGAATGGGCGGGGTGGGAGGTGTTGCAGACTTGGAGAGACTTCCTGTCCGGACAAGAAATAGCTTGGTGACTATGATTTGTGGGAGTGTTGGGGTTGGGGGATTTTTTCAAGGTTTTAGGGCTTAAGGCGGATGGACAGGGTACTTTATGGGGAGGCTGGTTTTAGGGCTCAGGGTGGTGGGGCTGGTAGTTTGCAGGGTTGTGTTGTAGAGCTTCAGGGCATGGGGGATCAGGGTAGTTTTTTAAGGCTGAGGAACTCCTTTAGGGCTTAGTACTGTGGGCATGGGTGTTTTCTAGGGCTGGGGTCCAGGTTTTAGGCCTCAGGACAGGGGGAGTCTGGGTCGTTTACAAGGATGGGGGCCAGGTGTTAGGGATCAGGGCAGAAGGCTGGGGTGTTTTTAGGATTGGGGTGGGGTAAATTTTTAGGGCTGGATACCACTTTTAGCACTCAGGGTGGGGGGCTGGGGTGTTTTTAGGTCTGAAGTAGTGGTCGTACTCAAGGCAGGGGTTTGGTTTTAGGGCTCAGGGCGGGGGCTAGGGTGTAACCTTACCCACGCATATGCCTTTGCCAATTATGCCATTACAACAAAATTCATGATAAAGGCATGCATGGTAAAGGCATACGTGATCTGAAAGAAACACGTAGTGACAGATTCCTTACCTTAGAATTACTCCAGGCATCAGACTGGATCTGGAAAGTTTTGGCCAGCAGTACCCCTGCACCTCGGTGAGTGTCGTTGTGCTGCTCTCCGTGCATCATTGGCACCGAGATGACGTCACTGGAGCTACTTAGACGTGCCCATGCGCGCTGACATCAGTTCTTTCTTTTTCCACGCCAACAAGCAAAGATCTGAGAAGAGCAAGTACCCCCAGTCACTTTTTGATTGAGATTTTCTAGGCCTTTTTGTCTCTCGAGTCGATCGACTCCTGGTGTCGTAGGGATGCCCGGCTTCAAGAACGGCGGGGACTGTCACAGCATGATGTTATGATGGACCTACACCGTGTGTGTCTCTACTGCCTGGGGCACTCCCACGACTCCAAGACGTGCCCCGACTGCCGGGCTATGGTGCCGAAGACTTTGCATGAGGGTCCCGAAAGTTGCTAGAAGTCCAGCAGCCGGCTCTGCGCTGCTCAAGGTCCCAGTCCCGAGGGAGGTCGAGGGACCGGTTGCGGAGCTGTCACCATCGTTCCTCTGGATCTAAATCTTCGCACTCGAGGTCAAGTAAGTTGAAGCATTCCAAAAAGAAGTCGAAGAAGCATCGTCCCTCCTTGAGTTTCCTTCGCCCATCTCCGGTCATGGCTGAGGGTGCGGTGGAGCCAGTGACGTCGCCGCCAGCCTCCCCGCCCTTATCGGGTCTGTTGGCAATACCTGCCCAGGTGCAAGGATTTCTTGCTGCCATGGCCCGACTCTTTGGGCCATCTGCCTCGCTGGTGGGCCTTCCGGCCCCACGGGCATGACTGGGGGTCCTGTTCTCCCATTATCGCTGACTTCGGCCCCGGTGCCACCACCGCGGCCCTGGTGTCACAGGACCTCATTGGATCCGGGCTCGGATCCTGGGTGACACCAGTTGACCTTATAACTCCTCCACCGATGTCAACCCCCCCTGCAGCATCACCTCTGATGTCGACCGGGGCTACCACCGACGTCGACCCCGGTTTCAGCTCTGATCCGGACATGCGCCGGAACGGCGTCGATCACCGCTGATTCCGAAGCCCATGGGTCCTTTTTACCACAATGTCCGTCCTCCTTATTTTCAGCCTATTTCACAGACTTCGGAGGAAGGGGAGGACGGAGAGGGGTTTGAGGACCCTCTCATATAACAGTGTGGTTATTATCCGGACTGGGCAGAGGATTTGGGGGATGCCAGTGGTCTTGGCACCTCACCTGAATTTGGCATGCTGCCTCCTTCTTCCGTGGCTACGGAGGTGGGAGCAAGTTAGGCAGTGGTGTTGTGAAGGGTGACCGAGGCCCTCCACCTCGAACTCCCTACAGTGGCCATCAGGACTAAGCGCCTGACAGAAGTGCTTCAGCCGGCGGCTACCTCTGCGGAGCCACTGCTGCCTTTCAGTGAGGCACTTTCTGATGTTCTTTTGGGCACCTGGTCCAGGCCCAACACAGGGGCTCCTATGGACAGGAACATGGCCTGACGCAATTGACCGGCTCTGGGCAACCCCCTCTTCCACTCCCAAGACCCCACTCCTGAGAGCTTGGTTGTCCAAGTCTCTGCTTCCCTGAGCGTATTCCCTTTTGCCCCTCTGGATAGGGAATCCAAGAAGCTGGAGCAGCTTGGCAAGACGCTGTTTTCATCTGCCAGTTTAGGGCTGCGGTCGGTGAACACCGCATACCTCCTGGGCCGTTATTCCCACTCTGTGTGGGACGCGGTTGCGCAGGTGCTGTCTAACTGACTGGAGGAGGCCCAGACAGTACCCTCCCAAGCTATTGCTGCTGGGAGAGACACAGTTAAGTTCACCATCCGTTGTGGGCTTGATACTGCCGACTCGCTGGGGAGGGCGATTTCCACGACAGTGGCTCTTTGGCTCCTTGCCTGGCTGAGGACAACTGGCTTCTCAGGGGATGTTCAGAACACTCTGATGGACATGTCCTTTGATGGTATTCACCTCTTTGGCAATAAGGCAGATACGGCCTGATTCATGAAGCTAAATGCACTCGCAAAAGGGCCCGATTCTCAGAATCTGGCCCTTTGCGAGTGCAATTTTTGCATTTGGGATTCATCATCCCAAATGCAAAAATCGCTAATAAAGAATTAGCAAATATGCGAGGATTAGCATTTAAGGAATCTCTATTAGAGATTCCTTAAATGCTATTCATGACACATTTAAAAATTGCGAATTTGCAATTTTGGGCCACTATTTACCGCGAGGTCAGACCTCTCGGTAAATAGCAAAAACTTAGAAAAATGCTTTTAAAAGCATTTTTCTAAGTTGCATGTTGCACACACACATGTCCCTTGGACATGTGTGTGCGCAACACCTGTTTCAATTTGCATTTCAGGGGTGCTACAGGGTGTCCTTTGGACACCCCTGGCACCCTTTCAATCGCTATCTTATTTGCGAGTAGCAAATTGCTACTCGCAAATAAGGAATACTCCCCATTCATTCCTATGGGCCTTTTGGCCCGTAGGAATGAATGGGGAGTTATTCCTTATTTGCGATTAGCAATTTTCTACTCGCAAATAAGGAATGTGTAGGAATCGCTATTTATTTAGCAATTCCTACATGAATACCGTTTTGCGTGTCCTTGATAGCGATTCGCTATGAATCGCTATTAGGGCCACGCAAAACGTCCCGTTGATGAATCAGGCTGCAAGTGCGTTGGAGTGCTTTAAGGAGTCCCGGGCTACTGCCAAGTCCTTGGGCCTGTCAGCCACTCGGCCTCCTCTGCCTTCTGCTTCTCCTCGCTCCTTTCGTTGCCTCGGAAGGGGTGCCCCAACACATTCGAACCAGAGCCACAGACCTGCGCAGCAACATCCTCAGCACGGCCGAGGACTTGGGAACCGTCGAGGCAGGTCTGGGGGCCAGCGGGCAGGTCAGTCCACCTCACACCATCCACTGCAAAGCCTTCCTAGTCCAAAATTTCAGGCCCATCAAATGCCAGTGGGCGGCAGAATTCACCATTATCTCCCCCACTGGCGCAACATCACATCGGACAAGTGGGTGCTGCAAATTGTCCAAAGGGGCTACTCCCTCCCCTTCGAGACTACCCCACCAGCCATGCCACCTCAGTACCACCGCACGTTGGGGGACCATCTTGCGCTTCTTCAGCAGGAAGTCACAGCCCTCCTGGCCACGCGGGCCATTGACCGCATTCCTGGGTCAGAAGTAGGTTGTGGTTGTTATTCCAACTACTTTCTGGTCCCCAAGAAGGACAAGGGCCTGTGTCCTATCTTGGACCTAAGGAACGTCAACTGATTCCTCCGGAGGAGAAGTTCAAGATGTTGACGCTAGTTCAGGTCTTGTCTGCCCTCGACCCTGGAGACTGGATGGCAGCGTTGATCTTGCAGGACGCATATTTTCACATCCCCGTCCTGCCGGCCCACCAGCATTACCTGCGGTTCACGGTAGGCCATAAGCACTTTCAGTTTACCGTGCTCCCCTTCGTCCTTACCAGCGCCCCTCTGGTGTTCAAGAAAGTGATGGCGGTGGTCGCAGCTCATCTGCACAGATCAGGGGTTCCAGTCTTCCCCTATCTTGATGACTGGCGATTGAAGGCGGGATCGCCCCAATCGTTTCTCACCTCCAGACTACGGCCGACCTCCTGCATTCGCTTGGGTTTTCCATCAACATACTGAAGTCGCACCTCAACCTCATTCCCTCTCAGAAGCTCCTCTTCATCGGAGCAGTTCTGGACTCAGCGCAGTTTGGGGTTTATCCTCCTGAGCAGAGAGTCCGGGATATTCTGGCTATGATTCCGATCTTTCAGCCTCTATCCCGGGTTTCAGTCAGGGTGACCCTCTGGCTACTGGGCCTGATGGCCCCCTGCATCCTGCTAGTGGATCATGCCAGATGGCATATGCGGGCTCTGCAGTGGGACCTGAAGTTCCAGTGGGCACAGCATCAGGGCAACCTGTCCGATCACATCCAGATCCCGGAAGGCACTGCACGCCAATTGCAGTGGTGGCTCACGAATCGCGATTGGGTGAATGGCATATCCCTCTCCCTTTCCTAACTGGAACACACAGTTGTGATGGATATGTCCTTCTGGGATGGGGTGGCCACCTGGGAGAGGTGGAGATCAGAGGACTCTGGTCTCCGGCAGAGTCCCGGCTCCATATCAACCTTCTGGAGCTTCGGACGATCCGGCTTGCACTGAAGGCATTTGTTCCCTCTGTAAACGGGAGAGTAGTGCAGGTGTTCACAGACAACACCACTGCCATGTGGTACTGCAACAAGCAGGGTGGGGTGGGGTCGTGGACCCTCTTGCCAGGAGGATCTGTGCCTCTGGACATGGCTGGAACATCAGGGCATTTCACTGGTGGTTCAAAACCTGGCAGGTTCTCTGAACGCCAGGGTGGACGAACTCAGCCGCTGGTGCATGATGGATCACGAATGGCGTCTGAACTCGGACGTGGCGCAAGGTCTCTTTCAGCAGTGGGGAGAGCCCTAGTTAGATCTATTTTCCACCGAAGAGAACGCGCAATGTCATCAGTTCTGCGCATTGGACTTTCCAAGGCGGCCCTCGCTAGGCGACGCTTTTCATCACAAGTGGAGTTGCGGTCTACTATATGCCTTTTCGCCTATATCACTTCTACCCAGAGTGCTGAAGAAGATCAAGCGCGACTGGGTCCAAGTCATTATTGTGGCTCCGACCTGGGCTCGAAGAGTATGGTATCCCGAGCTGCTCAGCATGGCCATCGATCCCCCGATCCGACTGCCTCTTCGGGAGGATCTTCTGTTGCAGTAACAGGGGACGGTCCTCCACCCGAACCTGTCCAGTTTCCACCTCATTGCGTAGAGATTGAGCGGTGGCAGTTGACATCTTTTGACCTGCGTCCCGAAGTTTGTAATGTGATATTGGCAGCCAAGTGTCCCTCCACTAAGACAGTATACGCCTGCGGTGGAATAAATTTGTTGCATGGTGCACAGTGGTGGATCCACTTTCTGCCCCTCTTTCAGAGGTCCTCCTATTTCTCCTTTCTTTGGCCCAGCAGGGCTATGCTCTGGGCATTATCAGGGGCTATCTCTCAGCCATTTCAGCCTTTCTTCGGCTTCCAGATCAGCCTTCCCTTTTCAAGTCCCCTGTTGTAAATAAATTCTTAAAGGCATTACTCATCTTTTTCCTCCTGTTCCTTTCATAATGCCTCAGTGGGACTTGAACCTGGTTCTGACATATCTGATGTGTGCTCCCTTTGAGCCCCTACACAAGTATTGTCCTTGTCGTCTTACTTTAAAGACAGCTTTCCCGGTGGCTATCACCTCTGCCAGAAGAGTAAGTGAGCTCCAGGCTCTTTCTTCTAAACCTCCTTTTCTCTCTGTCCATCCGGACAAAGTTGTTCTAAGGACTCGTCCATCTTTTCTGCCAAGGTTGTCACTGCCTTTCACATCGGGCAGACCATTACTTTGCCCACCTTCTTTCCTCCTCCGCATCCCTCAAAAGAGGACGAGAGGCTCCAATGTCTGGACCCAAAACATGCGCTCTCATTCTACCTCAACCGCGCACAACAGTTTCGGATAGATGACCAGCTCTTTGTTGGCTGCGTGGGTGCCAAGAAAGTTCGGACCGTGCACAAGCGGACCATCTCTCGGTGAGTCGTTCTGTGCATTAAGGCTTGTTATTGTTTGGCTAAAAAGGAGTCTCCAGTGGGGCTACATGCTCATTCTACCAGGACGACAGCAGCCTCTACTGCTTTGGGACGGGGAGTTCCCTTGCATGACATCTGTCAGGCAGCTACATGGGCCTCGTTGCGAACGTTTACCAAGCATTACTGCCTGGACAGCCAAGTCCAGAGAGATGGATTCTTTGGCAGTTCTCCAGGACTTTCCGGAGTGATCTTGGTTTGCAGACTCACCACCAGTGTTGGTATTGTTGGGGTATCTATTCTAAGGTAAGGAATCTATCACTACATATTTCTTTCAGATGCACAAGTTACTTACCTTTGGTAACAATATGTCTGTAAGAAACAGTAGCAGTGATAGATTCCTTATCGCCCCACCCATCCTCCCCGTTCTTCGAACTGATTTCAAGGGTTAAGGTCATCCCATTCAGGGCCCTAGTTTCATGGCACCAGTGGTCAGTTCCTTGCATGGCTCTGCGTTCCTGGCCGGAAAGTTGTGTACAGAACTAACATCAGGGCGCGTGGACACGTCTAAGTAGCTCCAGCGACGTCATCTAGGCGACAACGACGCAGGCGGAGCCGCACGACGATGCCTACCGACGCGCAGGGGTACTGCTGACGAAAACTTTCCGGTTCCAGTCTGACGCCTGGGGGTAATTCTAAGGTAAGGAATCTATCACCACTGGTGTTTCTTACAGATATATCGTTACCGAAGGTAAGTAACTTGTGCGTTAAGACCCGGTCGCTGTTAAGATCGCATGCGTTGTTGGGGATTTCGTGGTTCCGTCATACAACCTCCAGAGGGATCTTTAATGTTCTTAGCTGTCAACAGCATACTGTTTGGTGGCCAGCAAGTTATCCAATGTTGTCGCAAAACATGTATACCTACCTTAACGAACCACTGTTTGGAATGAATACCCTAGACACTAACAGCCTTATTCATCAACGTGCCGTTTTGCGAGCCCCTAATAGCGATTCATAGCGAATCGCTATTAAGGACTCGCAAAACGGTATTCATGTAGGAATTGCTAAATAAATAGCGATTCCTACACATTCCTTATTTGCGAGTAGCAAATTGCTAATCGCAAATAAGGAATAACTCCCAAAAGGCCCATAGGAATGAATGGGGAGTATTCCTTATTTGCGATTAGCGATTAGCTAATCGCAAATAAGATAGCGACTTAAAGGGTGCCAGGGGTGTCCAAAGGACACCCTGTAGCACCCCTTAAATGCCAATTGAAACAGGTGTTGCGCACACACATGTCCAAAGGACATGTGTGTGTGTAACATGCAACTTAGAAAAATGCCTTTAAAAGCATTTCTCTAAGTTTTTGCTATTTACCGAGAGGTCTGACCTCTCGGTAAATAGGGGCCCAAAATTGCATTTTCGCAATTTTTAAATGCTTCATGAATTGCATTTAAGGAATCTCAAATAGGAATTCCTTAAATGTAATTCCTCGCAATTTAGCGAATTAGCAATTACCGATTTTTGCATTTGGGATGATGAATCCCAAATGCAAAAATTGCGCTCGCAAAGGGCCAGATTCTGAGAATCTGGCCCTTTGCGAGCGCTATTACGCTTGATGAATCAGGCTGTAAAATTCCAAATAATGATTTATTATGGGTTTCTTAATGAATTTTGCGATTCCATAACCTGTTAAGGTATTGGAAAATGGGATAAGTTAACACGAGAAAAAAAAATTTGCTCTTGCAAACTCTGTGATTATCAGCCTGATTCATCAATCTCCCGTTTTGCGAGCCCCTAATAGCGATTCATAACGAATCGCTATTAAGGACTTGCAAAACGGGATTCATGTAGGAATTGCAATAAATATTGCGATTCCTACATGTTCCTTATTTGCGATTAGCTAATTGCTAATCGCTAATAAGGAATAACTCCCCATGCATTCCTATGGGCCTACAGGCCCATAGGAATGCATGGGGAGTTATTCCTTATTTGCGATTAGCAATTAGCTAATCGCAAATAAGGATGCGATTTCAAGGGTGCAGGGGTGTCCAAAGGACACCCTGTAGCACCCCTGAAATGTAATCTACATTGGTGTTGCGCACACACATGTCCAAAGGACATGTGTGTGTGTAACATGCAACTTAGAAAAATGCATTTAAATGCATTTTTCTAAGTTTTTGCTATTTACCGAGAGGTTTGACCTCTCGGTAAATAGCGGCCCAAAATTGCATTTTCGCAATTTTAAAATGCTTCATGAATTGCATTTAAGGAATCTCAAATAGAGATTCCTTAAATTCAATTCTTCGCAAATATGCGAATTCTTAAATAGCGAATTTTGCATTTGGGATGATGAATCCCAAATGCAAAAATTGCACTCGCAAAAGGCAAGATTCTGAGAATCTTGCCCTTTGCGAGTGCAATTTAGCTTGATGAATCAGGCTGTAAAATTCCAAATAATGATTTGTTATGGGTTTCTTAATGAATTTTGCGATTCCATAACCTGTTAAGGTATTGGAAAATTGATTAAGTTAACACGAGAAAAAAAACATTTTGCTCGTGCAAACTCTGTGATTATGTGAATCTCACGTTTTTCAATCGCAAAATGCCTTTTTATTTTAGTCCTTCGATGACATTCAACCTATTTCATACGATGAACTGAAACTCATTTTGAGCAACGAATTAGAGAATGAGTCTGAATAATAAAAACAGTTTATAAAAAAAAGACGGGCGTGCGGTGTAACCTTTTAAATTATTTCAAAATTATAGACTACACTCTGCATGAACATTTTGAAAAAGGTTGAACCTATTACATTTTGAATTTTTAAATGCAACAAGGTCAGAACAATTCAGAAACTATGAAGCATACACATTTTAGGTTTAAAAAAAACGGTATAGTATGTCTTCTTTATCGTTATGCATACAAACAAGAATGTGGGAAAAAAGCTTATGCTTCGTTTTCTGGTTTCTGAGAGTACATCATTTGTGTTCCTTAATCTTATTACTCGTGAATCATGCACAATAGAGTGCAGCTAGATCTGAAATGTTTTCGATTTTATTCGAATTAACAATGGTAAATTGTAGTCGGTTTTTTTAATATAGCTATATACTTGTCTATAAAACGTGGTGAAGGTTAAATGAGTGCACGCCTATCCGTGTAAAATATGATTTGACCTCTTGAACTGCTTGAAGGCACTCCAATTAAATATCCTTTGGAACACGTATTTCCATTTGTTTGTGGCGCCGCAGTTACAATCATTTTAAAACTGTAAACCGTTCCACTCTAACAATTGTCTCATGACATTAATTATAATAATTCAGTTTCTATCTAATGCCTGCAATACTGGAGTGTTTTCATATATTTAGAGTAAACATATAAACATGAAAAATTATATTTATTTAATCAGGTTAATCATAAAACAACCATCAGTTACAGACATAAAACAATTGAAACATTTTTTTTTTACTCACTATTTTTCATATTTAAACACAAAAAAACTGGCAAAGACGTTGCTCTTAATGCATTTCCTATTCTTTCTTAAAAATCTTAAAAACAGCTGCATTTCATAAGTGTTTGCTTTCCTGTCATTTGAAGTTATAACACAAAATTAGTCACACACGAGTTAAAAGATGGGTTCTGTCCTTCAGTCATATCACAGCAATGAAACCAGTGGTGTAAGCACAAATTGATGGGGCCCTGCTGCAGAATGTAGTGAGGGGGCCCTGAAACTCCAAAATCTTTACGATATCCGTATGCCCTAGGTTGAATGGGGCCCCTTGTCAGGTAGGGCCCCATGCACCATGGGGGCTGCAGGGGGCCGTGTTACATCCTGAATAACACATGGAAAGTTCATGGTCCCAGAATTGCATTTACAGCAGCGGCCAGGGCGACTGACGCTGGAACCTGGGGCTCACGGTTCGATCACTGGCAGCAGGCCTGTCCAGCACCATGTGACTCTGGGCAATAGCTCACTTAATCTTCCCGAGGGCCCCCAGCGACGGGACACCACTTCGGAGGTAGTTGTGCGCTTTAGAAATTCTGGTATTTAATTTATTTCAAGATGTTGAAGCATTTCTAGGCAGACTAACCAGGAAACCTGTTTAAAATGGAGCACCATAAGCAATATCATCACTTGTTCTGTGGTGCATCACTAGATCTAAATGAGCTGTATGGGACCTGACCTCACAGAAAGTATATATGAGAAAAATAACCCACTGCCTTGCGTTATGGAGATATTGCTGTAATCGAACAGTGTGATGTATTCCTATAGGTTCTGTATCGATCCCCCTATTCCTGACCCTATTCTGGTTAACAAGTTAACTAGCAGCCATCCCATGATGCAGAAAGCCCCCATGATGCAGGAACCGTTATCTGATTAAGCCACACTACGGCACAGGAACGTGTTATCTGATTAGGTCATAACGCTTGCCATCTAATTAGACAAGCGATATTCCTCCAGCCCCTGATAAGGCATACGGAGTTCTCAAAACAAATCAAACCTATGACAACCTGGGAAAAACCCTGCGGCCATTGTTTTGATTTCACCAAGAACTTCAGCAAAAGAATGTGCTAACGACCAGGTCGTATGACATCCTTATTGACGTATCTATGTCCATCCTTACGTCAATCTCGGCACCTTAAAGGTATAAATATTACCGATATTGGCCTATGCAAACACACGCGGTGGTGACGAGATCGGAGCAGCCAGACTTGCCGAAGCCCAGAGCAGAGCAGACCCCGCTGGCGCAGCCCCGCCTTCCCGACGCGCTGAGAACGAGACGCTGCTTTCTCCTGCCGAGAAATCCAGCTCCGGCGCTTCCGGGTAGCCCTCGCAGGCAGCCTGGAATATCGAGACCAGAGACGAGAGATACCATCCCTCATTCATCCTAACTTCCAGGTACAGAACTGAATAACCCCTCGCAGAGAATTCTTGAGTCAGTCACTTGGCAAAACCAACTTAACTTAAACTGTAACTTTCTATCCCCGCCCATGTATTAGGCTTAGGTCAGGTACATTTGGGGTAGGCGTAGTTAGAAACACCAGTTGAGTACGATTAGTCAAATGTATATGTGTATGTATCTATTTTATCCATTTTAAACCATCTTATGGCTTAGAAACCAGATCAATGTTTTTACAGTATTATTTTATACTTCTGCTTTTAATGTATGCACTTTACTTAACCATAAGTATTGCAATAATATCGATCCATTTCTCTTGTATGAGAAAAGAGACTGATCAATAAATAACATCTTTTATTGAACACGCCCGTCTCTTCCTTTTCTCTACAATCTGGTGAGACTAAGAATGCACGTACTGACTGAGTAAAATAAGTCGTCTTTTGTTTTCACACGACTCTAGAGATACACTCTTGATTAGGGGAGAGCAAAGTTGTCATGTTCTATGGTTGTCAGAAACTAAATCCCTTCTTGTCTATCCAGGGAGGTTCAACTCCTCCTTGCCTATTCGAGAAAGTTTCTAGTGAACTCTGAGCTAGCTGGCAAACCCAAAACTTAAAGTCTAATATCGACAGTAGTGGACCTAGTTAACGTCTGGTCTAGGCCTATACTATTGAAGGTATTATTCCAATGCGCAGAGCCTATTGGGATAATAGGAACTACACTACATGGCGCCCAACGCGTTTGGATAGGCGATAAAACTAACGTAAGACATTTAGAGTAACTCAGTCGTGCTTTTTCACTCAGACCCCTTTTTTCCCATAATACTCCAAAGACGTCTGGAGTGGGTGAAAGGTAATATCCGCCAGACCTCGCAGGAGGAAACTCCTATGTATGGTTATTGGTTTAGTCAACGTTGAAGGATACACTGTTCCAAAATATTGTGCATCTAATCTTTGTTTCCATAAGACCCTGATCTGCAAACAAACAAAATAACCTTCCTGTCGGTAAAATGGTAGACAGTGATGAAGAAAGAGAGACAGCTAGATTAGCAGCTGAACTAGTAGCAGCTGATAATACTATGCAAGACGCTGACCCGGATATAATACTCATCGCGGTCAACATAAGAAAATCTATAACTTTAAAACTTATAGAAAATGGACTGACACCTAGAGGTGGCACAGTCATATTCGTAATAGAGGCACACGAATATCGGCAGACAGAGGTATTCTATTCATGGATACACTTTCCAGCAGCAAATGCTGTAACAAAGGTCTTCCACTATTACAAAACAGAGGAACCTCCTAATGAGTACACTCCTTTCTAGGAGGTGGAAGTACCACTTAAATTTCAAGAGCATCTGCTCTTATTTAATGGCGCCCTAAAACATAATAATCACATCACCAGGCTCGGTCCCTTAGGTAGACCAGGAGCAACGTGGCCGGTTCTAGCCGGATACACACCACATCCAGACATCGATGGGATGTCTGCAGCAATCCTTTTAATACAACTAAAACAATTAATAAAAGTACATAGACAATTAGTCCAATATGTAATGCGGACTTCAACAATCCAACCAGCAATTAAAATTCCACAGCTGACCCCTCATCAGGGGAACACAAATAAAATTACACCACAGAACATACAATCCTGCCTGGGTAAAGTACCAGCTAAACGGGAACAAATACCATTCTGGTTAGCACAAAAAATCACCCAAATAGAGGCGGTGTTTCCAGACACCACCCCGTCAGAAAAACACAGGATTCTGACTATCTGTCTTCCAATGGGAATCGCACCACACGTGGAGGACTGTGACACTTGGGGTACAGTCTTTGCTTCCATCTACACAAAAACGCACGGTGTTCCATCCATTTCGGTAATACCAGATGTGCTAAAACAAATTCAAGACGAATACGGTCCAGAACCCGCTTTAACTCTTGGTATGAAATTACTAAAAGACTTCAAGCAGGTCTCGGCTATATTATTAGCCAACATAAAGGGAGAAGCAGCAAACGTGGCGATCCGCCAGAGGTTAAAAGAGACAGATATAGCAGACCAACCAGCTGAAATTGCCAGAATTATAGAAAAATCCTATGAAGAACTAGGTAGAGATAGTTTAGGTGGAATACCAGTAAAACCACAACTGATTGAAAGTCCTGAAAAAATATTTTTTAATAATAATTCAACATCACAAAAAAAGAGCTGGGATAGAAACAAACAATCCAATCCTAAAGAAAGGAAATTCCAGTCCAGAGGAAGGTCTCCTCGGCGGAGAGAAAAATCTCCAAACCAAAGACACAGGTCACCCCAAAGTGACCCCTCTGGGAAAAGATATAACCTTAGAAATAGGGATAATATAAAGAAGCCTGATAGATATCAAGACATTGATACACGTCCCTCTCAATCTTTTCAGACTTCCTTGCAGAAATCGAAAAGAAGAGGACGATCAGAACAAAGAGAAGAGCACGCCAAGTCCAAAGACAAGGAACCTGCTCATCTAAAAAAGAAATTACAATTTCCAAAAAAGAAGGTAGCCAGTATTAAAGTAGTTAACAATGCCGAGAATACTGAGGACACAACTGAAAAACGGAGAATGGGCTCAGACAATGCTAGACAGCACAGCAGAAGTGAGCATAGCTCGCAAAGTCCTTATGAATCTTCTGGAGACAGTGGACACGAATGAATATCTTCAAGTGGAAACTGCAGACACCAGAGTTAGCAAACCTCACAAAATATATGAAATAACTTTACGTATAGAAGGGGATAAGACTAGAAAAATAAGGGGACTATTTTGGGATAATCTCTCCAAGGGCTATGACATCCTACTAGCTGAAAAAGACTGGCCACCAGAGTTTGTCAGGGACTGCCCTCATGCCGAAGACATTATTATGCCTGCCTTCTCAAATCATATCCCAATTCATAAAAAATACACACTTGCCAGAATGTGGGCAGTAGCGCAAGCTCCTGCTTTATATAAAAATCATGTAGGATGGGATGAGGACTCTCCTCCTCACAAAATCCAGTTAAAATCACAACCTACTGCACAAAGACAGTACCCAATTAAGCAAGAAGCTAAAAAACAGGTAAATTCTAGATCAATTAGAATACCAGGGGGTGATTGAAACTTGCACCTCACAAATGAACAACCCTTTGTTTCCGGTCTCCAAACCAGACAATTCATATCGTCTAGTTTTGGATTACCGACACCTTAACTCATGTTGCAAAACTTTTGCAGTGCAAAACTCACATAGTGCTGCACTAATGAATAACATAGTGCGGAAAAAATACAAAACAACATTAGACATCTCTAATGGATTCTTTTGTCAAAACATTTCACCAGAGAGCAGATATTTGTCTGCGTTCTCAATAAATGGCACTCAAAAACAATTCTGTCGGTTAGCCCAGGGGTACAAGAATAGCCCAGGGGTATTCTCAGCGAGAGTAACAGAATTACTACAAACATATGATGACGAAGCATTATCGTATGTCGACGACATATACCTAACAGATGATGACTTGGATACTCACTTGAAGAGAGTGAACACCATAATACTTGGGTTCACAGCAGAGGGTTACAAATTCAACTTTAAAAAGTCCAGAATTGCCCATCTAACAGTCCTGTTCTTAGGATATGAATTATCAAGTGAAGGCAAAAGCCTGGCTGACAATTTCCTAGAGAAATGTGCCGTACTCCAAGCACCTAGAACACTAAAAAACCTACAGTCAATTCTAGGCTTCCGAAATTTCGGAAGAACATACATTGCAAATTACGCAGAAAGGGTCAAGCCCCTTTATGATCTAATAAAACCAGATTTTAAAAGAACCAATTGGACTCAAATACACACAGAAATTTTGAGATCCTTACAAACAGACATGTTAATTAAAACAAAATTAGAAACACGTGATAACACACGCAATCTTGTGATTCGAGTCATCCCAGGAAGATGCGGATTCACATACCTGACCTCTAATGAGGGAGAAAAGGTACCGATTGCATTCAAATCACACTTGTACACAGAAGCTGAAAAGAAGTTCAGCATTAAAGAAAACATTGTTCATGCAGTTCAAACCGCAATAGCTAGAGAAAAAGATCAAGCTGACGGTAGACGTATCTCAGTCAGTACAGCTGAATCAGCCTTTGAGGCATTAACAACACCGTGTAATTTACCAACAACAACATTGAATCCGGAATGGATACAATGGGTGAATTCAATTACAACGGACAAAGTATATTACTACTTTGATTCAGAACTAGAAGAGCTGAAAAATCTAGAATATGAAAGAACATTCCCTCTGCCAATCGACATTCTGCCCTTACGACAATACGCTTGTGAAATCTATACAGACGGACATGCTCAACCCTCCGTTTGGGGAGAACAAGCATACAACCCCACATGTGAGATTACAAAAGAAGTGTGGCGCGGAGGTAAACTAAGACCTCTATTAACAAAAACAAACTCAGTAGAAACAAATTCAGAACAACAGACTGAAATAATAGCATTGAAAATGGCGCTAGATAATGCGGATCGCGAATTCCCGACACTTATAGTGTCCGATTCATATTACTGCGTCAAATCATATAACAACGATTTGCAGACATGGATTCAAAACGGTTACAAAGATGACACAGATGCAACAATAAAGCATAAACTGCTTTGGGAACAAATAGCTCTTTTACAAAAAAGAACTACCAAAGGCTCACGTGACACACGCACTGAGTCATCAGCGTGATGGCGTTCACGTTGCAGGGAATTCATTGGCTGAGACAGCGGTAGCAACTAAATCGGCTTCCGTAGCTCGAAAAAAGCGTACAGTGAAGTATGTTGACGGTGAAACAGTGCTGGCGGTGAAAACGTCATCAAAAGGCGACTGCTCAGCGCTACCGATCAACTATCCACTCAATTACACATACATAATCGATGCAAACTCCGTCCCTTTTGCTCGAATCCCTGGAGTGGGGGATAGAGTAATTCCAAACATGGACAGGAGAACCTTATTAATTGCAGACGCACATATGGGTGAGGGTCTCAGACACCTCAAACTAAAAGATTCTCTGGAAGAATTACAATCAAGGTACTGGTGGCCAGGCATGAGCCTGCATCATACCATTTTTGTAAAAAACTGCCCAAACTGTAACAGAAATCGCAGTGGTGAGAGAAACGGTGTAATACCGCGGCGTTTCACTCCAGAAAGAATCAACAGTAAAAAGCAAGGCGTCCGATTAACATATACAGGCTAGTTTCCACTTATAATGTAGATCCTCAGCACTCGGCTGACGTCTGGACTGTTATACAAAGATTTGCGAGTCTAAATGGCATATACGCTAGAAGCATGATACGTTTGACCATTGTTTTCACTTTAGCCTTAAACTTGAGGGGAAACATGGCCAAATGAGCATAGCATAGCGGGACTCTTTTCACTTCCTTCCTGAGGGATACGGGATGGTGTAAAGAAAAAACCAAGGCATAAAGCTATCTATAACGGAAAGGATATTAGGTTCGGGAGCTGGGTGGGTCAAACATCTAATAAGTGTCCAACGTAGTCTAAATAACCTGCCAAGAAATTCTCTGAAGGGATTCAGTCCGTACGAATTATTATTTGGAACTAGGATGTTAGTCTTAGACCTCGACAGTCAGACTTCAGTGGTGAAGGAAAAAAGCTTTGATATCAAAGATCGTTTGGCTATTTTGCAGGACTTAAACTAAACAAGAAAAGACCTGAGCAACATAAAGTTGAAACAGCAGCCAACAACCACTGAAGAACCACCACCTGTCCCAGCAAGACCTGTCTGGATTCCAAAAGTCGGGGATCTAGTCAGAGAAAAGATCGCGGTAAAGAAGGAATTTGGGCCTTCTTACAGAAAAGCAGTTCCTGTCTTGTCTGTCAACGGGACAAGATCAGTTGTACTACCACCGCTTGCTGGTAAAAAGGAGAACCGAGTTGTATCCATCGACCTGGTAAAGCCACAATCATGTGGCCGATAACAAACAGTAGGCCAAGTGGACTCCCGATAAGTAGTAGAACACCAAAATTTGCTACAAACACAGAGGTTCGATCTAAGAGGCTAATCACATTCGAAACGCCTACAGAAGAACAACAAGGACTATGCAACAATGCAATGGAACTTGAAACAGTAATCCTGAAGCAATTGGAACACTTGACAGAACTGCATCCGGCTACTTCATAAACTTCGATGATTCCTCTGAAGGCTTCACTGAATCAAAAACACAGCCATCAACAAAAACCTTTAAAGATAAAGCTAAAGAACTTTTGAAACAACTGAAAGAAACATATCTGATTTCTCCATGGATTGAATTTTGTGTGGGTTTTGGTGCATTTATCCTCATACTTTGGCTCATCATGGTACTAACTTTGGGACGCTTCATTGAGGGAAAATATGCTAAAATGGACACAGCAAGTCAGAAAATCAACTTGATCCTCAAACCACACACATCTTCACACGTCGAGAAAAGAGAACTTTCTTCAGTCAACTTCACAGCCAATCCTATACCGGGTGGGGTAGCATGGGACAACACTGACTACGAAATTTATGGTCCGGTTGAAATTCTGAAATATCCACACCAAATTAAGATCTCATTGAGTGACTTTGTAAAATCAAGCTCATTTGCTGATGATTGGGACTTTGAAAGTATAAATAATATGATGTCTGACTTAGTGATGTCTGCTAAATTTACCAAACATGATTATTTGCAGGGTTCGACAAATTATGAAAGTATGTACTGTTATAACCACTATGGTAACCATTTTTTACATAGATCTGCACAACCTAGAAATGTTTTAAATTATAATCAATGGGGACATTGTGCAACCCCTCCAAAAGAAAGCTCAAGAACCTTTTATGACAAATATTCATACTTTTCAGGTTTTAACACAAGTAATGCTGAAACATTTTATTTCAAATTGTCAAATAAGACAGGGACAAAGACCATGATAACAAACACGAAATTGATATATTCAGACTCATTCTTTGAACAAATGAATACTTTTGGTATTGATTATTGGGACAAAAATGTTGAAGTAAAAAGTGTTTGGGGTACAAAAGAATGGCAAGTACAGGGTATAGAATCTTTGTTTAGAGCCTGCATGATCCCAGAACAAATTATATTTTTGAATGACACTGTTCAACAAACTACCTGTCTTGGCCTAGCCAAAATCAAAGATTTAAATAAACCGTCTATTCCAAAACCAACAATGAACAGCAATAGCTCTACAGATGAAGAGATAGACGTAAATTATGTATTAAACCAAAACAGAACACATCCTGATTGGAAAAAGTGGTTGATCTGGCCCACAGATACTAATAACTGTCAAGACAGATTCCTGAACAAAACACAGGGGTTCAAATTGACCAGGCCAGACCCTAGATATTCCCAAAGACAACACCCAGGGATAATAACCACCTACAGTGTGGGCAAATTATGCCTTCAATGGCTACAAACTTCCACACTGGCAGAAATTAAGCAACACCTAACCTTACTTACTGATGGTGCTGACTTGCGTGATTTCATTATGGGACTGCGCAAACAGCGTCAAAAACGTTTCATAGCACCCTCTGTATATGCAGCATACAACGAGGCCTGGAAGGTGACTCAAATTGAGACAGCAGAAAGTATACGGGAAATTGACCTTATTAATTTGGAAAAATCACTTTCTGTAGTGGACAATGGGTTAATGACTCTGTCCTCCAGAATTTTTTCTTTGGACAGCATTGTGTCTTCAGCAATCGACATATTATCGCAAGACTTGCTGTTGTTACAACACGGTCAGTCTCAATTGCGTTCTATTGTACAGCTTGGCTGGACGTTACAAAATCTGCGTTCAGGCTATGTGCCTTGGCGTTTAATCAACACAACGTCACTTTTCAATATCTTTAACCTTACTGATAAACAAATCAGTATGGCACAAAAGGGTGCTGATTATACAATCCTGAGCATTGAGAAACTTGAGATATTACCAGTGACAATGTCAGAACGACCTGTCAGTGAATGGATAATACATGGGATAATTAATATTCCAATATCAACCTTCAGGTTTCAATACTGCCAAAAATATATACAGGCTGGCATGTACGAAAAATTGGGAAAAGGGTACATCAAAACAACATGGAACTTGCCCTATTCATATGCATGTGTCAGTAATAAAGGACAGAAAGTGTTTCTTAGTGGCAATAATTGTGCAATGTCACTAAGCGGTAAACTTCTGTGTAACGGAATTAGTTTGCATGGAGCCTGTGAAGGGAACTCAAATAACCTTTCATGTCACCAGCTAGGCCCACCTGCAACAGAGATAGAACCATTCTTTCAAAGACTCTATAATGGGAGTTACATTCTAATTGTGAATCGCAGATGTTGTAGTCTTATGCCCGGGACTCCTTATCTCGTAACTACGACTGCGAAGGTCATGTGCTGTGGACACTCATTGTTCCCCAGCTCCTTTCCAGACAGGGAGGCAAGGGCATGGCCCAACTTGAAAATTACTTCTATTCGAATAGATACTTTAAGCAGAATGAAAACAGTGCTTCTTCAGACGCCGACAAGGCTCACGTCATCAAAAGATCTCCTAGTCGCAAGGACGACTGCAGAGATTCACTCATTGTTATCAACTAATTCCCCCATACATTTCGCAGAAATCCTGAATGAAATCTTAAATATTTCTGATACCAGTGGAGTCTCAAAAGTATTTAAGACAGTATTTTCGATGGCATTAACACCATTCAAAGCCATACTGGGTATTTTTCCAGATTTCGTCCATTCGATTTTTGGCGGACTTCCCCTCATTTTAGGACTAATTGCAGGAATCCTATTCCTAGTCCTTATATTTCGTTATGGCAAACCGTGTCACAGACAAAACACCTGCGACAAGGGAAGAAACAATCCTAGCCATTGGATACCGGGACCGGATATCAAAAATCCTGGGACTATCCCGGCTTAGAGACCTGAACATGACTTGGTTTCTATCATTTCGACCAATGTGGCAACGATGTGTTTTACCTGTATTAAGGTGCTTGCTATGCGGAGAAGAAAGCGTGTTAGACACCTGTCTGACGCTACAATCGGATGCGCCAATGGATGCAGAAACATTGTTGGGTCCAATAAAGGCTCATGCTTTGTGCTGCCCTCAACGGCTACCAATCCTGATGACGGCATTCGTGGAAGCTTCACCACTACGATTAAGGGGTAGTGAAGTTCAAGATGAAAGCAGCATTGATCAGGTACGACCTTCTGTCAGCAATACTAATCAAAACGTCAATGGAGACAATCATGCGCACGAATGCATGGTTACACCTTTTTCCGAGCTAGTGGAACTCTCCCAGGAAGCTGTTGACAGCTTTTTCGACAGTCTAAATAATATGATGTTCTCACCAGAGCAGAAATAGACACTTTTGAGCAAGCTCGCACACGGCGTTCCCTGAATTTGGCCTTCAACTAGAATAGCAAAAGACCATGAACGATTTTCCCTCCAGTTCACGGACAGCAATTTTTTCAGCAGCCCCAAAAAATATTTTTACGAATTTTTCGGGACACTTATCTTCTGCTTAAAGTAAGAACTATTCTTAGAGAACTAAAATTTCTATTTTTAGATACTTTATAGACATTAGCTGCCCGCTGGTATGTTCATAATTATTTTATTCTGTGATGGAATGGTCTCGGACCTTTTTTCTGTATTAAGAGCCATTTCATGTGTAAATTCTCATATACAAATTAGTGATAATGTATAGATATGCGTGATTACTTTAGCATTATTCTACAGCTTGAGTGCATATATTACATGTGACTGTTTTTTCCGTATATTTGATACATTCAAAAATGCATTTATGTATTTTGGGGTGGTAAGGTATACACAATACTCTACAGTATGTTTTACTATGCATAGATTCGTAAATATGTCCATAGTTAGCGTGGATTGGGTGTGATGTATTCCTATAGGTTCTGTATCGATCCCCCTATTCCTGACCCTATTCTGGTTAACAAGTTAACTAGCAGCCATCCCATGATGCAGAAAGCCCCCATGATGCAGGAACCGTTATCTGATTAAGCCACACTACGGCACAGGAACGTGTTATCTGATTAGGTCATAACTCTTGCCATCTAATTAGACAAGCGATATTCCTCCAGCCCCTGATAAGGCATACGGAGTTCTCAAAACAAATCAAACCTATGACAACCTGGGAAAAACCCTGCGGCCATTGTTTTGATTTCACCGAGAACTTCAGCAAAAGAATGTGCTAACGACCAGGTCGTATGACATCCTTATTGACGTATCTATGTCCATCCTTACGTCAATCTCGGCACCTTAAAGGTATAAATATTACCGATATTGCCCTATGCAAACACACGCGGTGGTGACGAGATCGGAGCAGCCAGACTTGCCGAAGCCCACAGCAGAGCAGACCCCGCTGGCGCAGCCCCGCCTTCCTGACGCACTGAGAACGAGACGCTGCTTTCTCCTGCCGAGAAATCCAGCTCCGGCGCTTCCGGGTAGCCCTCGCAGGCAGCCTGGAATATCGAGACCAGAGACGAGAGATACCATCCCTTATTCATCCTAACTTCCAGGTACAGAACTGAATAACCCCTCGCAGAGAATTCTTGAGTCAGTCACTTGGCAAAACCAACTTAACTTAAACTGTAACTTTCTATCCCCGCCCATGGATTAGGCTTAGGTCAGGTACATTTGGGGTAGGCGTAGTTAGAAACACCAGTTGAGTACGATTAGTCAAATGTATATGTGTATGTATCTATTTTATCCATTTTAAACCATCTTATGGCTTAGAAACCATATCAATGTTTTTACAGTATTATTTTATACTTCTGCTTTTAATGTATGCACTTTACTTAACCATAAGTATTGCAATAATATCGATCCATTTCTCTTGTATGAGAAAAGAGACTGATCAATAAATAACATCTTTTATTGAACACGCCCGTCTCTTCCTTTTCTCTACAATCTGGTGAGACTAAGAATGCACGTACTGACTGAGTAAAATAAGTCGTCTTTTGTTTTCACACGACTCTAGAGATACACTCTTGATTAGGGGAGAGCAAAGTTGTCATGTTCTATGGTTGTCAGAAACTAAATCCCTTCTTGTCTATCCAGGGAGGTTCAACTCCTCCTTGCCTATTCGAGAAAGTTTCTAGTGAACTCTGAGCTAGCTGGCAAACCCAAAACTTTAAGTCTAATATCGACAGTAGTAGACCTAGTTAACGTCTGGTCTAGGCCTATACTATTGAAGGTATTATTCCAATGCGCAGAGCCTATTGGGATAATAGGAACTACACTACAACAGTTTGATAACCATATAGAGGAACGAGACCGAAGGCTGAGTTCCTTTATAAGATCATCGTCTGCAATGTGACTTGCAGTATCCTTTTATGTCAGGGAAGAGTGAGCTTGAGGGAGTGGCTGGTTTTTTCTGCGACTGCAAAAAAGGAGACAGAAGTGTAAAGGTCATGAGAGGGTGGTAGGGATGATAAAGCAGAGCTTGAGATTGACAGCGACACAGAAGATAAGTTCTTGGAGGATTTGCTGAATTCCTGAACATCACTATACAATGTTGTTCGGCCACCTGTAATACAACCACCACCACAGTAGGCGATAGGGGAGGCACATAGAAAATGTGAGTGCATCTTTAAAGTATGACCCCTCAGATGGACATCTATGCGCTGTTACTTCAGGTCCATCCCTAGATTTCCCTAGTATATCTGTTGTCACTACGGCTTAGCTTCAGAATCACAACCTCAGGCTCCCTTCAATGAGATTTATATTAGTGCAATTAATACTAGAAGTCGAGGAGCTTGTCAAGTTCGAAAAAACATACAGGGGCATATTACTAACAAGTAGTGATATTTATCCCTAAATGGGCTTAGCGACGATTTTTTTATCGCTGCCTATCGCTGGATATGTTAGCGGAGAAACATGCTATTAGCAACGTTTTTAGGGCTCGGCCTACGTCCCACGAAGTGGGCGTGGCTTAAGAGTCCTTTTGTGAGGGCTTCGAAAATCGTACCCATGAATTCCAGAAAGCTCGTGATATTGACAGCTGCAAGGCAATTGGGCCTCGCATGCGTATGTTTTTACAAGCCAGCACGCAATAGGCCATAGGCGTTAGAGTTGCTCCGCCTAGTGCATATTCCGTGCGGACACGTGCAGCAGAAGGGCATATTTCTTCAATTACCAGCTGTCAGGGCCCGCGGTAATTGAAGACAGATGCCGGGCGCGCGTGCAGCATTCTTTGCTGTGTGCTCTCGTGGCCAGGCCCCCTCGCAGCGCAGACGTGCCTCCACGAACCGTCCCGCTCTTCGCCGTGCATTTTTCAGATGCCTCCGGCTACTCTCTGCTCTTCGGTCGCTGGGCGCGCGTGCACCACTCTCGAGTTTCTTTACAGAAGTGGTGCTCCGACATGAAAACAAGTAAAACCCGGTGAAAGGTTCACGAGGTGACAAAATGAGAGGTCTCCTCAAGGCGTGCTCTTGATGTCTCCACTGCTGCTGTATCCTCTCACCTCGTTTTTAGTCCCACCTGTCTCGTGGTCTGTGTCTCTCTTCCATTGGCCTCTAGCCTTCTGTTCCTTTGAGGTCATCCGGCTCCCTTCAGCTTCTACCTCACTGTTTCTCTCGGCGCGTGTCTTTGCATCTCTCCACCCCTCGTTTCCCCTTCACCTCCTCTTCTCCCTCGCTGGCTCCCATACTTTTCTTTGACTCTCCCTCTGTATTTGTAGCTTTCTTGTCTTCGCGCGCTCTTCCCGTGAGCTTAGTTCTCTCCGTGTGTCTCGCCATAAATGACCTCACGATCTGTGGCTCTCTCTGGGTACCGCGCGTCGTGCTCCACAACTTTCCCCTTTCTCAATCTCTCCCCGTGTTCTCTCCGCATTTCCCCGGCCCTCTCAGAGCCCAGTATCTTTTGCGTCTTCTTCTCAGTCTTTGATCTCATTCACCCCCTCACACCCCCTCTCTCTCTACTTAGCCCTCCCCTTCTCTCTCCCTGCTCCCTGGATATTTCTCCACGGTGTCACCTTTTCTCCTCTTTCTTCCTCTCTCGGTTGCCCTTCTCTTCTCTCACTTATCCTCGCTGCGCAGTCTTTTTCTGTCTCCCACACTTCTCCGTGCCCTTCCCTCAAGCCTGGCTCCTCTCACTTTCCATTACTCCCCCTATCTGTAGATTATTTTCTCTCTCTCCCTCTCTTCCCCCTCTCCTCTTTCATCACTCTCCTCTTTTAAGACATGCCACTATTTCTTCTCGGTATCTAACGATCACTGCGCCCTCTCTCTACATCTCTCTGCCCCCTTTCTCTCTCATAAACAGCATCTCTACCCCGTGTTCTGTGTTCTTTCCCCTCCACCTCCCCTAACGCCCCTCTGTCCCTATTTCCCTGTCTTTACCTCACTGTCTCTCACTGTCTCTTCCACTTGCTTCTCTGTTGACCTCTTCTTCTATCTCACTCTCTTACTAACTCTCCCTTGTTCTTCTGTCGGTGTCTTTCCTCTCTGTCCATCTTCTCTTTCGCGCACCCCCTGTCGAGCTTTTACTTAAGTGACAGTCTTCTGCCCTCCCTGTCGCTCCTGTCTCAACCCCACGCACGTGACTCACTCTTTCTACAATGGCAGTCTCTTCTCCCCCCTGTCACTTGTAGTCAGCCTCTATATACAGTCAATTCCTCCATCTGTCTCTTTCGCTTTCTCAGCTCCTATCTCTGTTGTTGTTCCTCACACCGTCTCTTCCCCTTCCTTCTATGAGCCTCTCTCTCTACCCTTCACTCTGTCTGCCTCTTTTTCGCACCCTCTCCCTTCTATGATTTCTTCCCTCCTGTGTCTTCCTGGCTCTCTCTCGCGTCACTGTCAGTCTTGTGTCCCTTTGCCCCTGTCGCTGTCCCTTTCGCTTTCCTCCTGTCAGCCTCCTGCCCTGGGCCATTGCCCCCTCGCTCCGACTGCCTCTTCTTATTATGAAAAGAACACAAACTGCGGAGGGGCTTAAACAGAGCCGCGTCTGGGGAGCACAGCTTGGCGGGCACCGGCCCCGGGCGCTGGTGTCCGCGCCCCGTCACAGCGCCACGAAGGCCCTCGGTTCAGCGCTTTCAATCTAGCGCTCAAAAACGGTTTTCGGTGTTGATTGGTCTATTTATAGATTAAGTAATCGTCGTAAATTTTGATCTATTCACCACCCCCTCCATTTAACCACCGGTAACCAGTGACGTCTTTCAATGGAGCTATCGTTCAAATCTTTTACCAAAACATGTCAGTCTTGCAACGGGTCAACCTACTGAGTGTTGTATGTCAGTTAATCTATCCGGTTAGCAAAATCAAAAAGATGTTGTTTGTGTTTATCCACTCAAAGTTTCACCAAACTCATCCACCCACCAACCCCAACAATCAATCCATCCATCGACCCACCCATCCACCAGCCCCAACAATCAATCCATCCATCTGTCCACCAGCTCCAACAATCAATCCATCCATCCATCCACCAGCTCCAACAATCAATCCATCCATCCACCCATCCACCAGCCCCAAAAATCAAGCCATCCATCCACCCACCCATTTACCAGCCCCAACAATCAATCCATCCATCCATCCATCCACCCATCCACCAACCCCAACAATCAATCCATCCATCCACCAGCCCCAACAATCAATCCATCCATCCATCCATCCATCCACCAGCTCCAACAATCAATCCATCCATCCACTCACCCATCCACCAGCCCCAACAATCAATCCATCCATCCATCCACCCATCCACCAGCCCCAACAATCAATCCATCCATCCACCAGCTCCAACAATCAATCCATCCATCCATCCACCCATCCACCAGCACCAACAATCAATCCATCCATCCACTAGCAAAACTTCTGGCGTTGGCAGGCCAGCGTTTCTTTTTTCAAATTTTTGAGGGAATACATATATGCAATAAACATAGCAATAGACATTAAAAGTGCAAATGTAATAAGTAAAGCTGTTGTTGCCTAAAGGTTATGCACGTACGTTTTCACGAGTGCAGAGTGCAGAGTGAGTGCAGAGTGAGAGTGAGTACTGCAGAGTGTGAGTGAGTGCTGCAGAGTGTGAGTGAGTGCAGAGTGAGCACAGAGTGAGTGCAGAGTGAGCGCAGAGTGAGTGCAGAGTGAGAGTGAGTGTAGAGTGCAGAGTGAGTGCAGAATGAGTGCAAAGTGGGAGTGAGTGCAGAGTGAGTGCAGAGTGAGTGCAGAGTGAGAGTGAGTGCAGAGTGAGTGCAGAGTGAGTGCAGAGTGAGTGTTAGTACAGAGTTAGTGTAGAGTGAGTGCAGCTGCCGAGTGTGTGCAGAGTGAGTGCAGATGCCGAGTGAGTGCAGAGTGAGTGCGAGTGCAGAGTGACTGCAGAGTAAGTGTGACTGCAGAGTGACTGCAGAGTGACGGCAGAGAGACTGCAGAGTGAGTGTGAGTGGAGAGTGACTGCAGAGTGGGTGTGACTGCAGAGTGACAGCAGAGTGACTGCAGAGTGAGTGTGACTGCAGAGTGACTTCAGAGTGATAGTGACTGCGAAGTTACAGTGACTGCAGTGTGTGAGTGTGCAGGGTGACCAGTGTGTGAGTGTGCAGGATGAACAGTGTGTGAGTGTGCAGGGTGAACAGTGTGTGAGTGTGCAGGGTGAACAGTGTGAGTGTGCAAGGTGAGCAGTGTGTAAGTGTGTAGGGCCAGTGTGTGAGTGTGCAGGATACGAACACTTGAACTAAGTCCACCACACACACATACATAAGACCACACACACACCACACACACCACACACACACCACACACACCACATACACCACACACACACACACACCAGTCTCTCACCACCACACACTCACCACCACTTACCACCACACACTCACCACCACACACTCACCACCACACACTCACCACCACACACACTCACCACCACACTCACCACCACGCACACTCACCACCACACACTCACCACCTCTAACCTTGGGCGTAGTTCGCGTAGTAGTGCTACGCGAAGCTACGCGAAGTGCACTTCGCACTACGCGAACTTCACGTAGCACTACGCGAGCTGCATAGTAGCATGTTCGCACTGTGCAAGATGCGTTTTCAATGATTGCACAGTGCGGACAAGCATCCGGCACTGTGCAAGCATTGAAAACGGCATCTTGCACAGTGCGAGCTGTAGTTTTCTGCTGCTCGAGTAGATTATTACTCGAGCGGCAGCTTTCTCAACGCAAACAGGTAGTTTCTCATTGAGAGCGGTCGTGAGCATGCGCAACCTCTCACAATGAGAAACCTGACCTCCTCGCGTTGAGAATCTCGCCGGGATGTCATTTTGCTTGCTCGCGGTCGCGAACATGACGTTCAGGACCGCGAACAAGCAAAAAATGACCGCAGCACTACGCTACGCTGCACTACGCATGTTCGCACTGTGCTACGTGCAGCTCGCGTAGTGCGAAGTTGCGAAAACTTCTCAAACTCTGCGAGCGTAGCGTAGTGCTTCGCCCAGGGTTAACCACCACACACTCACCACCACACACACAACCACCACACACACAACCACCACACACACAACCACACACACAACCACACACCACCAGCCGTCAGTGCACGCTTTCACCAGGCACAAACACCACCCGGCATCAGTGCACGCTTTCACCGCACCAAGCACACACAACACCAGCCGTCAGTGCATGCTTTTACCAGGCGCACTCACCACCAGCCGTCAGTGCACGCTTTTACCAGGCGCACTCACCACCAGCCGTCAGTGCCCGCTTTCACCAGGCACACACACCACCAGCCATCAGTGAACAATTTCTACAGGCACACACACCAACAGCCATCAGTGCACACATCAATTGTTAACGCATCCACACTAAACTATTGTACCAATCGCAGTATGGTGCACTTTACTTTTAAACATATTCATCTAAAGGGCAGCATGCCACCATTGATACTATTCCAATACAACCACATATTTCTACTACACACCACATGCATACACTCCATAAGACATGGATAAAACACATTGCCATTTACAATGCCATTACCTCTAACTCAAATAAATCCGAGACCTATTGCATTTCTAATGCTTGTTCTCCATTGTGCTAAAATATCCAGCGATAGCGGCGAAATGCGTGAATATCACTGAGAATGCAGCGATATTCACGCATTAGTGACAAAATGTTCTTAGCCATGTTATCCACCTCCCTTTGGATAACATGGCTAAGAACTGGGCAGGTGTTAGTATTTGGAGATATTCGCGCTTCGCGCGAATATTTCCATCGCTACGTCTGCCTTGCTAATAGGCGATAGCGACGTTAGCGACTTCTTTCAGTCGCTAACTGGTTGGGTACGCCCACTTTGCATGTCATTAGCGCTAAACATCGCTGACATGCAAAGCAGGCCCCAAACCGCTCGCTATCGCCTAAAAGCTGTCGCTAACATCAGTTAGCGACAGCTTACTAATAGGGCGATAGAATTATCGCCGCTTAGCTGCTGAAACAGCCGTTAAAGCGGCGATATTTGCCTATTGCCCTACTTGATAATATGCCCCACAATGTGTGAAAATAAGTACTTGTGGAAGAATGTCAGGATGGCGAGGAAGGATGGTGAATTAAAGAAAATTAGACTGCTGAGTTTGAGAAACATGTTAAGGAGTTGTTGATCTGTGCTAATTAGTATGGGAAAATACAAAAGGGCTGATGGGTGAAGCGTGAAGGGGATACAAATAAAGGGAGATCTGGAGGAAAGTAAGGTAGAGTTAGCATGCATGACTCAGAGACTGAAGAGTTCCTGTTGAGGTAGGTGCATGGAGATGTGTATGTTCATGTGCCTTAGAGTCACTCTGACCTTTTTTCATTAACAAATGTGTTTCTGATGTTGAGAGAGAATTCAGGTACCGTGGGTAGACTTGAACAGGCTTTTTGAAGTTGTGGTACCCAAGCAGCACCGGGCGCTGACTTGGGGTGGGGGCGTCATTTTTGAAAGTATATGATCATTTTAAGAGCACCTGCTGCCCTGTTCCTAGCCTCCAGCAATTTTCAGGCACTAAAAACATGTACCACGCAGCTAAAAAACTGCATAAACTGTAAATAGGCCAGTGGGTTACTGCTTCTGTAAGAGATCTCCTTTTGTTACTTCTCGTTTAGAAGTATAAATCCTAATATAGAGCATTGAGCTATTCACTGTCATCAAAGAGCTACATACAAACTGCAAGGTATACGTTGGAGCTGTATGTGTTTTTTTGCCCAGTCTTTCATTATTAAGCATGGGCATAAAATCCATTCCGTTTGCGGAATTTGCAGATTTTCTGCAATTTCGCGGTCCGCGAATCTCGCGAAATTGCGGTCTGCGAATCTCGCGAAATTGCAGAAAAATCAGCGAAATCGCGTTCGGGACGGATTTTCAAAAACTGAAGTACATGAAGCACTTACAGAGTTACAGCAGGTGCCCAAGTTGAAGCTAATTTCTTTGTAACCATTTACAAAATGGTTACAAAGAAATTAACTTCAACTTGGGCACCTGCTGTAACCCTGTAAGTGCTTCCTGAGCAGCGCCTCCAGAGTTGTTGCCTACTTGCAACTATTCTCTGACCCTGCGCTCACCCTCGAAGCAGGGTCAGAGAATAGTTACAAGTACAATTATAGTATACATACTATATATAGTATAGAATAGTTACAATTCTCCAGGCTGTCACAAAAATTAAACCACAATAGGAAGCACTTACAGATAAGGAAGCAGGTGTCGGCCTTGAAGCTCAAATTCAGTAACACATTACCCAGCCCCCGGTTGAGGCTGGGCAGGTGTGCTTTCTCCCCATAATCTACAGTGGTGAACCAGAGGGTGCTGTGATGAACCAGAAGGTGCAGTTGTGAACCAGAGGGGGCTGTGATGAACCAGAGGGTGGCAGTGGTGAACCAGAGGGTGGCAGTGGTGAACCAGAGGGTGCTGTGATGAACCAGAGGGTGGCAGTGATTAACCAGAGGGTGGCAGTGATGAACCAGAGGGTGATAGTGATGAACCAGAGGGTGGCAGTGGTGATCCAGAGGGTGGCAGTGTTGAACCAGAGGGTGGCAGTGGTGAACCAGAGGGTGTCAGTGGTGAACCAGAAGGTGGCAGTGGTGAACCAGAGGGTGCTGTGATGAACCAGAGGGTGGCAGTGATTAACCAGAGGGTGGCAGTGATGAACCAGAGGGTGATAGTGATGAACCAGAGGGTGGCAGTGGTGATCCAGAGGGTGGCAGTGTTGAACCAGAGGGTGGCAGTGGTGAACCAGAGGGTGTCAGTGGTGAACCAGAAGGTGGCAGTGGTGAACCAGAGGGTGCTGTGATGATCCAGAGGGTGGCAGTGATGAACCAGAAGGTGACAGTGATGAACCAGAGGGTGGCAGTGATGAACCAGAGGATGGCAGTGATGAACCAGAGGGTGGCAGTGGCGAACCAGAGGGTGACAGTGATGAACCAGAGGGTGGCAGTGGTGAACCAGAGGGTGGCAGTGATGAACCGGAGGGTGGCAGTGGTGAACCAGAGGGTGGCAGTGATGAACCAGAGGGTGGCAGTGGTGAACCAGAGGGTGCTGTGATGAACCAGAGGGTGGCAGTGATGAACCAGAGGGTGGCAGTGGTGAACCAGAGGGTGCTGTGATGAACCAGAGAATGCCAGTGATCAACCAGAGGGTGGCAGTTGTGAGCCAGAGGGTGGCAGTGATGAACCAGAGGGTGGCAGTGATAAACCAGAGGGTGGCACTAGTGAACCAGAGGGTGCTGTGCCAAAGGGTGGCAGTGATGAACCAGAGGGTGACAGTGATGATCCAGAGGGTGGCAGTGATGATCCAGAGGGTGGCAGGGGCAAACCAGAGGGTGGCAGTGATGAACCAGAGGGTGGCAGTGATGATCCAGAGGGTGGCAGTGATCCACCAGAGGGTGGCAGTGATGAACCAGAGGGTGGCAGTGGTGAACCAGAGGGTGCTGTGATGAACGAACCAGATGGTGGCAGTGATGAACCAGAGGGTGACAGTGATGAACCAGACAGTGGCAGTGGTGAACCAGAGGGTGGCAGTGATGAACCAAAGGGTGGCAGTGGTGAACCAGAGGGTGGCAGTGATGAACCAGAGGGTGGCAATGGTGAACCAGAGGGTGGCAGTGATGAACCAGAGGGTGGAAGTGATGAACCAGAGGGTGGCAGTGATGAACCAAAGGGTGGCAGTGGTGAACCAGAGGGTGATGTGATGAACCAGAGGGTGGCAGTGATGAACCCGAGGGCGATAGTGATGAACCAGAGGGTGGCAGTGGTCAACCAGAGTGTGCTGTGATGAACCAGAGGATGGTAGTGATGAACCAGAGGGTGACACTGATGAACCAGAGGGTGACAGTGGTGAACCAGAGGGTGGCAGTGGTGAACCAGAGGGTGGCAGTGATGAACCAGAGGGTGGCAGTGGTGAACCAGAAGGTGGCTGTGATGAACCAGAGGGTGGCAGTGATGAACCAGAGGGTGGCGCTGATAAACTGCCCGGGAGCCCTGTGGGTGTGAGCCCCTGCGCTGCTGAGCTGCCCAGGGGTTGTGAGCCCACGCACTACTGACCTGCCCCGGCGCCCAGTGGGTGTGAGCCCCCGTGCTGCTGAACTGCCCCGGACCCCTCACAGTGTGAAAATCATTTGTGCTCAATTGCCTGGGAGCCCTCTGGGTGTGAGCACACATTGTGCTAAGTGTCCCCCTGTCCCCAGTACATTTATACCTGTACCAGAGGGCACCATTATGCTCTTGCACCATGAAGTCTGGTGCCTGGATGCTCCTGATCCGTGTAGGTGGTACCACCATCTGGTGCAGTCAAAATGTAAAGTCATAACTTGCTACACAGCACCAATAAACACGTGTCCCCCCTGGCACCGGTATGCACATGTACCAAGCGTGGAGCACCCGCATGCCACTGCACCCTACTGCCCAGCGCCAGCATATGCCTGTACGGGGCAGTTTAGTATGAGATGGGACATAGTCCAGCAGTAGCAGCTGCATGCGCCTGAACCCATTGAGCAGGATCAGAATGGCTTTGTACCAACACGTACAGCAGAGCTATCTTGGACATCTGAAGGATTCGGGGGACCTGTGCCAAACGTATTTTTGCATCCATGAGTTTCCCGAGCGCCATCCCCATGTAGCTCCTGTGACCAGGAGGCTGCTTTCTCATCTGCTGCTCTGCTCGGTCTCTGACCCTTTATAAACAAGATGCATGTAAACTCGCATAGAAGCCCCGCCCGTTTGTCCCCATCCACCACACAATAGCGGTATGAAACGTCTTCCCGCCCGTCCCCTCTATAATGGCCAGCTCACTCAAGGGACCTCGGCTCCTTTTGGCGCGCTGGCAAAGTTAAAGGCACATCTGGTCATATATTTGTGCAAATGGAACAAAAATTCGCAAGTTCGCGAAAAAATGCGCAAACTTGCGGACTTTTTTTTGCAATTTTGCACGAATTCGCAGACCGCGAATTCGCAAACTTCACCCATACTTAGCTTATTCATTATCCTAATCTTGCCAAAAGGGTTCAAAACAATTATTATCATTAAAGAGACCCCCTGACAATGGTGTTACATTTTAAATTCTGAGTTTGTGCTTTAAAGAATAAAGATTCTTAAACTATATTGCCTACCAGTATTGATGAAGTCACTCCTACATTACACCTTGTAGTTTAGTTTAAAGGAGCTTGTAAAGCGCCTGGTGACGCCTCCCGGCGTGTCCCCGCGCTGTGGAGAGAGTGAGTTTTGAGGAGAAGGAGAACCTATCACTGATTAAAGAGGCAAGTTTTCAATTTCTTCCTAAAGGGGGTCTCATTCACCTCTACTCGGATGTCCATGGGCAGGAGGTTCCAGTGCTTCGCCGCCATTGTGCGGAAGGATCTGCCTCCCATTCTGGCCTTTTTAGGACGGGCAGTTCTGAGCAGACCTGTACCTTTGGATCTGAGGGTTCTGTTGGGTTCATATGGCAAAGCCAGATCGGACATATAGGCAGGTGCCTTGTTATGGAGAATCTTGTGACACCATAGCAGAGCTTTGAAAATGATCCTCTTCTTGATAGGCAACCAATGGAGAGTTGCTAGAGAGGGTCGTGAAGGGGCTCTGCGGGGCAGTCTTAATACTAGGCGTGCTGCCGAATTTTGTAGGACCTGTAATTTCTTTATATTTTTCTCTGAAGTGCCTAAGAGTAAAACATTCCCGTAATCAATTCGGGAAGTTATTAGCGCCTGCGTCATAGTCCGTCTGGAGTTGAGAGGCAGCAAGTCAAGGGTACGGTTGAGAGTCTTCATCACTCCGAAGCACTTGCCTACCGTTCTTTTTATATGGCTATCAAAAGATAGCTTATTATCAACCCAGACTCCTAAATTCTTCGCCTCCCGGCTGGGAGGGGGCAAAGTACCCAAACAAGTGGGCCACCATTCTTTAGTCCAATTGGTCTCATTACCTCCAATGATTATGACCTCTGTTTTGGTACCGTTCAGTTTTAAACAGTGCTCTGTCATCCAAGAGGAAAGCTTGCTCATACAGTTGTTGAAGTTCGTGGCTTCCGTGGATGGGGCTTGCGTCAAAGATATTAAAAGTTGCGTATCGTGTAGTCCTATCTGATGTAACATTTCCTATACACAGATTTACACACATATGAGTGTCTCTGTGCAATGTGTGTGTGATGTAAAGTGCTTTACACCTTTACACCTTACACTGGTATGAGCGGTGCTATAAAACTAAACAAATCTGAGAGACAGTGGATTTGGAGACTTTAGGGGCACTGTTAAAGGGTGCTAGTGGTAATAGCTGTGGCAGAGGCGTTCATTGGGGGGGGGCAACAAGCATAGTCACACAGGGCGCCACCAATGTTAAAGCCGGCCCTGTCCTCAAGAATTTGTGGGCAGAATACAAAGTTTTCATAGATTGGCTCATCGATGAGCTGCCAGGCGTGGCAAAGACAGACGTGCACTCTCACTTTTTCATGGACAAAGTATAAGCAAGTGATTGCTTATTTAAAAACAAAGGACCAGTAGAAAGACGTAGATTGAATCACAATAACAAGACCACTCAAGAGCCCAAAGAGCCAATGCATTTTATTTTGAGAGGTTGATACAAGTGTTCAGACAGCAAAGTGGTGTCAAAAATCCAGAAAAGGTGAATCTTAGTGGGTTCCTTTCTCCATTTGTACTCAGTTTGCATCCAGAAATTAGTTCTCAGATACAGCACAATGTAATTTGCTCATAGTCCAAGTCATTAGACATAATTCTCAAAAATGATTGGGTTCAAATATGGTGCCCATCTTACACAGACAGGGAATGTTGGTTTGCACAGCAGAGGCTAAGGGATGGCTGCTGCATGGAATTGAAGGATGGGCATAAACATGCTGAAGAAAACCACTGCTTTTCATATTTGCAACAATGTTGTCCACTAGAACTGAGAATGCAGATCAAACCCAAATCAAGTGCAAAATGATGTTGAAATGCAGATTATGAATGCAACGCCAACGTAAGATATGCAAGTTCAACAGTCATACAATGCTAATGTGCCCCAAGCCTCAATGATAAAGCAAAACATGGTAATCAGTGGGTACAGTTTAAATCCCAACTCTAAGATTCAGTAGAATCCTTTCTTAGTTGCCCATAACATCCAATAGTTGCCACTTTTTGACAGTGCAATTGGTATGGACCCTGGTCAATCACAATGACGGTGCCTGAAATAGGAGGAGGATTGCATGCTTGGTGCAGTTAAAGAGGTAGACCATATGTAGATGGAGATGTTAACGGCCAACCTGTGTCATTTCTAATCAATACTAGATCTACCCACTCTATTGTGAGAACAGTAGAGGTCTCAAACCTATGCCTTTCTGGAAATCAAGTCCAAGTTAGAGGCATCTCTAATAGGCAGAGTATAAACCCAGTTTCTGCTAAGGTCCCTGTAAATGTAGGCTCCCTTGAAAATGACCATTATTTTTAATATGCAACACTCAGTCCAGTCAATCTGTCAGGTAGCGATTTACTCTGCAAAGTGAACTGTGTCATCTATTGCATACGAGGTGGGGTGTGTGAGTAGTTGGGTTACAGGTTGGGGGTGATGCCCCACTCAAGCAGGAACCACAGTACCTGTCAGGCTGAGGCATATGTCAACCCTAAATTAACATGTGCTTCCCCCGTCTGGTAGCTTGGCACAGAGCAGTCAGGCTTAACTTAGAGACAATGTGTAAAGTATTTATTGAGCAATTCAAAGAGTAATAAAGTGAACACACAACACAATAAATATCCTAAACTAGTTTAGAAAAATAGAACAATTTTTTATAAATAAAACAAGACCAAAATGTACCTTAGATATGCAATTTTAAAGTCTTCAGAGAAAATAGTGCCAAAAAGTACAAACGGCAGCTGTAGATATCTGGTTGCACCAGAACAAAGTCACAAGTTCAGGCTGACTGCGATGGAGCAGGGGCCGGCTACGGGGACCCACTGAGGCCCGATGAACCTGAGTATCTTAAATCCTGGTATCGAGCAGCCAAGGCGATGCGTAAGTTCCGAGGGTCTGCAGAGCTACAATGTGAAGTTCCACGTAATCCTCAAGGGTCCCATCAATGAGGGCTTGTGACGCGGAGTCTGGCGTCAAAGTTGCATTGCGCAGTCGAGGCAATGCATCAGTTCAGAAGAGCTGCAAAGAGGCAGTGATGTGAGAACCTGCGTAATCTTGGAGGCTGCCCTCAACAACGGATTTGCAATGCAAGTGTCCTTGTTGGGAAGGCTTCGCACAGCAGCAGTTCCAGTGCGGGTTGAGAAGTCGATGCTGAGTCCTTGTGTTGGGAGAACACTTGCAGCAAAGGTGATGCATCAATTCTGCCCATGATTGCACCTCACAACATAGGTGATGTGTTGGTTCTGCTCTGGATTGCGTGCACAGCAGAGGAGATCCGTCGGTTCTGCTGGATCCACAGATGGGCTGGCAGAGCACATTCAGGCCCACTTCCAGGGGTACAGGACTGGAGTGGCACCACTTGGCAGGGTAGGACTCATAAATGTCAGAATCCAGGTGCTGGGTTCAAAGCTGTTGGAGGCATCTGCACCTGAGGTCCAGCAGTGCACTGAAACATTGGTGTATGAGGTCCAATAATTATACATGGGCATTCCTTTGAAGTGAGAGATACTTCTAGAGGTCTCTCTTTGATGTCTCTAGGCATCCTACCTTCCCTGTCCTGGCTCCAGACTAACTACAAGGGGTATGAAACCCTTTGTGTGGTGGCAGGGTACAGCCTTTTCAAGTGTAAGTAGAGCTGTACCCTGCTCCATCCTCCCATCCTGTCAATGATGGCTAATCCAGGCACACCCAATCTCTCTCTTGTGCTTTCCTGTCTAGGTGGACTACAAAAAGCTGAACTGTCAGCCACACCCAGTCATGTGGCCCAGAGATAGGCAGCAGGTGGTAAATGTCTAAGACAGGCAAGTGCCAACTTTCTAAAGATAGAATTTTCAAAATTGTCATTTAAAATCTGGTTTCACAATGAGAGAGAGTTTTTCATTACAATTCCAAAGACACAAAGCATAAACTGGTGACCTGCTCCCATTTGGAAATTATCACCTATTAGATGTAATAAGGAAATCCCAATGTTAACCAATGGGAGTAGTGAAAAACACATTTAAGAGGTTTTTATTACCAGGACATGTAAAAAAATCTACATGCACTACTTTTAAATGCACTGCACCCTGCTATCATGACTGTCCAGGGCCTACCTTGGGGGTGACTTACATGTATTAAAATACGTTTTGGGCCTGGAAAGAGGTTTATGTTGCCAGGTTGACTTGGTAGTTTATGAACTGCACACACAAGCTGCAATGGCTGCAATGGCAGACCTGATACATGTTTAAAGTGCTACTTGAGTGGGTGGCACAATCAGCATTACAGACCCACTAGTAGCATTACATTTACAGACCCTGGGAATATGTAGTGCCTCTTTACTAGGGACCTACAAGTAAACTAAGTATGCCATTTGGGTATAAATCAATTCTGTAGAGAGAGAGCATAAGCACTTTAGCACTGGTTAGCAGTGGTAAAGTGTGTAGACTCCTAAAGCCAGCAACAATGAAGTCAACATAACAGGAGGGATGAAGGCAAACAGGGGGAACGTCATACCAAGGATTCAGGTCTAACAGAGTGCAACTACAGACTCATGATAAAGAAGTAGATTTTAGATGAAATCATGAGAAGCTGCTGTTGCCTTGTTTCCAGTTCTAGCCAAGGAAAACTTAAGGCCTGATTTAGATCTACTACGTCACAACAGTTACGGATATCCCGTCTTCCAAAATATAAATCTTGTTATATCCTATGGGATTTATATTTCAGTGGATGGGATATCCATCACTGTTGTGACGGAGTAACCCATCCGCCAAGATCAAAATCACGTCCTTAGTTCCCAACTTAAGATGTATGGTGCATGAGGATGTCTGGGAATTTTCAGGCAAAGCTATAGGGTTGAGTAGGAATGTTGATCCAGTGAAAATCAGAATGAGGCCTAACACAGAGTATCCTCGAGCGCCCCACACCTAAGGCAGTGGCAGGAATTACATACATCATCAAATCTATGCTAGAGCAGGAGATTTTGAAGGAAGTTCTAGGGAACCCTTTCAAATTATCTGTGTTGGGTTTGGAGAAACAGTACAAGAAATGAAGGATACTTCTGAACCCCCCAAAAGATGATTCATTTTGTAGTCCTGTGTTGTCCCATGGCACTGATGCTGTTGTGTTTCTATTTCAGATTCCATGTGATGCCAAGTGTTTCACAATTATTGATCTGTGTCAAGCATTCTTTTCCATTCCCTTACATGAGTACAGCCCATTATTTTTCACTTTCCAATTTTTGGGGGACATTCTTGTGTGGTGTTGAGTCCCACAAAGGTATACAGAGAGTCTCTCAATCCTTAATAAGATATTACACAGAAACATCAAGACCCTACAGCTGAATTGGAGATCAGTTCTAATGCAGTATATAGATGTCCTATTGGTGGCGTCTACAACATGCAAGACACCTGCAAGCAAGACACAATTGACTTGCGGAATCACCTAGCGGAAAACGGACCCACGGTGTCCTCTACTAAACTTCAGGACTACCAGTGGGAGGTTCTCAACTTGGGACACCACATTGAGAAAGAAGCTAGGAGAGTCTGCAAATAATGTATCGCCACAATCCTACAGATGAATACCCCCACAACATGGGGAGAAGCCAGAATGTTCTGGAGAAATGTGTGCTATTGTTGTCAGTTGATTTACAACTTTTCCTTTGTGGCTAAGCATCTACAGAGAGTTACACACAATGATGGGAATGATTTGCTCCCCTGGCTAATGAATGTATGAGCACCTTCGTAGAGCTCAGAGAGAAACTCTGCAGTGTACCAGCACTAGGAATGCCCAATTATAGCAAGGATTTTGTTTGTTAATTTCATGAGTGAGAAGGGTGCATTGCCTGTGTTAACGGAGACCCAGGGGAAGCATATCGGCTAGTGGTTTATTTCTTACTCGATCAACTGGCCTCAGCACTTCCTGGATGCCTCAAAACTGAAGCTGCTGTGCATGTTATAATACAACAATGTGAGGGCATACCATTGGGGTATTCACTTATTGTGATGGTTCCCACATTCATTCGATATGTTATTGACTGGTACTCGAACTCAGCACATGACAACCAGCAGGTTCAATAAATATGAGCAAGTGATTATGGTAGCAGAAAATGTTTGCCGCAAATAGGTGTAATGTCTTAATTCCTGCTACTATTTGCCTCACTGAGAGAGCGATCAGGACAGTATTGATGTTGACAATGACTACCTCAGTGTTATCAAATTGTCTACCAAGGCAAGAACTGTCATTCAAGATGTGCCCCTGCAATAGCCTGTTATTAATTTGTTTGTGGATGGCTCTTGTTTAAGAGAAAGACAATGAATTTTCAGAGCAGCATATGCTGTTTGTATCATAGATATTGTTCTGGAGACGTCCAAATTGTGCAATGTAACTTCTCCTACGATAACTGATTTGATTGCTTTGACAAGATCATGCTGCATTTACAATAATGTGAATGTCATTTTTATACAAATAGTCAATATGGTTTCGTTTTCCATGACCGTCAGCAGCTGTGGCCGTAGGCGGGTTCCTAACCTCCTCTGGTCATTGATTTATTAGAGACATTCGAGGTGCCCAAAGAGATATCAGTCCTAAAATGTGCAGCACTTAAGAGTGGATGTGATTTTGTACACCCGGATGAATTGTGTTCTTGAATACTGTACATTTCATCATTTCGAATAATGTGAATGTGATAATGACCCTGTTTCATACATTTTGATATCGTGAACTCCTATGAAAAAGTGAGAAAGTTGTAGAATGAAGTGCCAAAACCGAGAAGGGGGGATGTGTGAGGGAAAGATGTGTAAAGAATCAGAGTGAGAATTTTGTTTCAAAGGATGGGAGGACTGTTTTACCTGATGTTATGCTTTTCCAAATACCCAGACATTTCCTTGGTTACACACATACTATTGTCTGCACATTCCAAAACTATTGGTATAATCCTTATTTCCTTACCATTGCTGAGAATTTGTGTTAAAGGTGTATTATTTGCCAGCAGTTAAATGTTGGCAGAAAAACTGTTTGTGACCATGAGTCCAACTTGGAAGTTTGATGGTCCTTTTAATCACATGCAATGTAATTTTATTTGAGTTTCCCTTATGCAATGGGCGTTGTTATATTCTTGTGACAGTCTGTCTGCTCTCCTGCCTAGGAGGTGTGATAGTCTTACTGTTGACAAATTATTATTAAGAAAATTGATTCCGGTTTCTCCAGAGTCATATTGAGGCACTCATTTTAAAAATGAAATCATAAAGTTGCTATGGGTAGTTTTTAGTATTGACCAGAGATTCCACAACTGTTACAGGCCAGACGTTTGAGGCATTGCGGGACAGATTAACAGCACTCCAAAGTAGAAGATGACAAAGGTGTGTGTGTGTACCTCTTTGTAATGGCACAGTTCTATTCCTTTTGTTCTGATGAGCTGATGAAAGACTAGACTCCTCCCACATGAAGTGCCACTGGGGAGAGGGATGAGAATTCTGTCCGTGCCTGCAGTTACGCTTGTGAATACAACAGAAGACATAGTTTGTGACTGCTGTAAAGAATTGGTTGAAGTGGTACATTCTGTCTCTCACCAGGTTGACTTGGTGACCCCACCTGCAAGACCAGAGGAGTGCCATGATCTCAGTCCAGATGACTGGGATTTGATGAAAAAGCACTTAAGAAAAGCGTGTCTTGAGCCAAAAAAGATGGGAGCCTTGCAAGTGATTATTGTGACAAACACTACTGTCAGGAGTGGTGGATTGCCCCACTAGATAATTGCGTCCCAAACGAAAACAGTGACACAATCTGGTGGAGAAGTGGTGACAATAGCCAGTGATTTGTAGAGTCAAACCCAAGATCTGTGCAAACATTCAGAGGGAGAAGACAGTATGCAAAGATCACAAAGGTCTCAAAGTCAAGTTGTGACATGTACATAGTCTGTGGCAAATGAGCAGAGAATAACATCAGTAATCAATCAATGTAAACACTTCAGATAGTAGTGTGCAAAGGGTAGAGAAGTGACTGAAAAGTGATGAGAGACAGAAATATCTGTGACAAAAGAACAAATTCCAAAAAAGGTCAGGAAAGAATCAGAACCCAGCGAAGAGAGTGCTAGTGACAGTGAGCAACCAGAAGTCAGAACAACTAAGTGCCAAACCAAATATATTCAGCTTTTGGGAGGACCTACTTTGTTCAAACCGATCCTGATCTGAGAGTTTATGAAACTGAAAATCATGAAAATGTATTTAAAAAAACCAATGAACAATGTTACCACAGTTAAGGAATAAATGTTTTTTGGGTAATGAACTCAAGTGACAAACATCCATATGTTTGTAAACTCATGTACAATTTCCTTTCAAATATTCAATCGCAGGTTCCTAACTGATCTTGTGTTACTAATCGAGCATGTGTAATAATTTGTTTATATAACTTCCTTACCCACCTTTTCATGTAGGTTTACACCATTTAAAAGGTTAGTTCACTGTGCATAGGGGGTTATGGGAATACGACACTGCATGATTGCTACAAAATCGGTTCCACTGGAGGGTTTGGTTGGTCTGTGCAGGGCACAGGAAACAGGGACCTTACCTGAGGAATGTAGGTTTTAAGCTTAGGCTCTGAGACCTTTCTCGGGGAGGATGAAAGACGAGAAATATTCTGGGCCCACAAAACTTTGTGTCCAAGATAGAGAAAAAGTTATGATAAAGAGACTCTCCTGGTCTTATCCATGACTGCAACTTACGTCAACATAAAAAGAGAGTGGTTAAAAGAAAGAGACCTTCATCAGACTCTTGCTCAACAGTATTGTCCTGTAAAGGAATCAGAAAGTGGGGTGGAAAGTAAAAGGTTACCTCCCAATTTGATATGTGCCATGGAAGATGAAGATAGGGTCACCAATGGTTTCCTGCAGGAATTCTTGGGTGCTATCAAGGCAGAGACTGGTGCTCTTAGGGTTTGTCAACATTGGGATTCTGGCTCATTTAGTCTCACTAGATCCTTTGCTTTTGGATCAATTGGTCTTTGAATCTCTGCTGTGAGTCACATTAACTGAGTCTTAAGCGTTGTAAACTCTGGCAAAATGACTTTGAGTCCTAACTGGCAGCGCTTGCCTTCTAAAGTAAGGATCACTACTGCACAGAAATGTTCAGAGGCTCTGGGCAGGGTTCAGGTGATCATGTGTGTTCACACAAGGGCACGGGTGTGTTGCTGAGTAAAGGGTCTATTGTTGAACTCAGCCCCATATCTGCACTCAGGTAGGCTGGTACAGATGGGAGCTTTAACAAATTGAGTATGCCCTGTGCAGAGCTAATCATTTAATTCGACATTCACAAAGAAATATCCCTATTTATTTTTTAATACAGTGTGAGTCTGTAGTGATTCACTTTATTCTGAGGAGTAGTAGAGAAGCATGTGCTTCACCAGGTTAATAAACGTTCAAGGTGCAAACATAATATCAATTTAGACGTTTTGGCGTCCTCCATAAATTGAGCTTTAGTCATATTTCTCTGAGTCAGCCTTTATTGCATGTGGGCTTTGACAAACGATGCTCTGCAAAGTTAATTATTCTGCTCACCAGAGGGTAGATCAAAGCTCCCTCACACAACAAGGCCATGTGTAGGGGTTATGCATGTTCATGGGAGAGGGAGGGCAGAATGTGCATAAGGTAATTGCATTGACACAGCCTGACATGCCTGCAGAAGATTTTCCCAGATGAACAATAGAGGAATAGCCAGAAGCCAGAATGACCTCCATCTCCATTTTCTCCTTGTCGCCCCTTTGAACTTGTGGTGGGAAGAAAATAGTTTGGAAACTTGAATTGGGGGATGGTTTAAAGTTCTTGGAGAGTAGTGACTATTGACCACCTGAAGTTGCCATTTTGAAAACTCTCAAGAACCTGTGCAGGAGTGATAGAATATGGGTGGTATGATGATGTATGATCTTTAGATTAGGCAAAGGTGCCCACTTTCTGATGCTTTTGCTCCCACATAAAACTCTTACACAAGGGAGAAACAAAGAGAAGCACTGGAATCGGCAGGATTCAAGGACAGAGGGGCCCTTTACAGATCAATCCTTGTCTGGAGTGGTGTGGTACTCTGGAGTGCGGACTTGTTTTTACTTCCATGCTCCCTCTGGGGTCAGTAGAGGGGTGAACTTGCTATGGTCCCAGGAGAGATATTCAGAACTGATTGCATTATGTGCTGGTCTCATATTTTAGCTTCGTTCATTTGGTGACACCCTAACAATGCTTGTGGGTTTGACGTTAATAACCGAACCCACGGTGTGGCATTGCGTTTTTAAGGCTCAGGGCTCACTGTCACTCAGAACTTTAGTGGTATGTCCGTCACACATGTGCCAAAAGATCCCAGCCAAGTGCCCCCTGTCTGCCTTGAGACACCCTTACCCAAATTCCTAAAAATTAATGCCAGTGCTAGGATCACTAATTTCAAGTTCCAAAGCATACTAATAAAACATAGTGATAACAAGTCTTGTGTCCACTCAGGCAGGACCCATGGGATCAAAACCTATGGACAAGGGGCAGAAGCTTATGAGAAGAGGGAGGCAAAAGAGGTGAGTGGAGCCTGCAAAGACATATCCATTTGGCCGGGTGATACCTGCTTCGAATTGAAGGGACCCTGAGCACCACACTGTGTAAGTGCTAGACACTTCTTTTAGGGATTGTCCCTCTGATCTGTCAGAAGGGCAGGAAGCAGAGAACTTTGCTTTGCAGAATCCTGCCTGGTGCAATTTAGGTGTACAAGCCTTGGGGTGGAAAACCTTCAGGCCCCCTCTGAAGACCTGGTTTGCCAGGCATCAGTTAAGCTGCACGGTGGTGGACCCTGATCTGAGTGAGCTGGAATGCAACAATGTTATGTCGCAAAACATTGATACAAAGTTTAACAAATCACTGTTTGGAAGGGACGCCCTGAACACACCCCTTCCCAGTAATGATTCATTATGGGTTTCTAAACCCATTTTCAATTGAATATCCTGTTATTGAATTGCAAAATGGATTCAGTAGATAACAAAAAGTCATTTAACTGTTGCAAATTCTGTGACTTTGTGAATCACAGGTTTTATAACCGCAAAATGCTTTGTATATCAGGACTGCAGTGACATACAACCTATGATGCAAAGAAACACAGAGTAATTTAGAGCAAAAAAGTCAGACCATATTGAAATGACATTGTTTTGTGTCCTGAACAACGAATGAAAGAGTTTGAATAATAAATACAGTTTTAAAAAAGACTTGGAGCGTGCTGCGTAATCTTTTAGATTATTTCAAAATAATAGGTACACTCAACATGTGCATTTTGCAAAAGGTTGAACCTATTACATTTTGACATTTTATGCAAAATGCCTCCAATTTTAAAATGCACCGAGGTCAGAATAATTCAGAAATGATGAAGCAACACATCTCAGTTTTTAATGGAACTGTCCAGTTTGTCTTCTATATCGCCATGCATAGAAGTCGAAAAAAACGGTTTCGGTTAAATGAGTGCAGACGCGCATTTCTGTTTGATGTCTTATTTTTTTTATTTCGACCTCTTGCACTGCTTGAGTGCATTCCAATTAAATATAATTTGGATCAAGTATTTCCATTTGTTTGTAACGCCTCAATTATATTCTTTTTACAACTGTAAACGGTTTCACTGTAACAATTGTCTCATGACAATAATTAAAAGAATTCATTTTCCATCTAATGCCTTCATTTCTGGACTGTTTTCATATATTTCGAGTAAACATAAACACATGAAAAGTAATGCTTATTGAATCCGGTTAGTCATAAAAGAACCATCAGTTACAGACATGAATCAAATGAAAGGTTTTTTAAAAACGGTATATTTTTCATAATTGAACATAATTAAACTCACAGAGACATTGCTCTTGATTCATTTAGCATGCTTTCAAATAAATTTGAAAACAACTGCATTTCATAATTATTTGCATTTCAATCATTTGAAGTTATAAAACAAAATCAACTTAATTTGAGTGCAACGATTGTTAACCCCCAGATTAGTCATACACAGGTTAATAGATTGAATCTGTCCTTCAGCCAGATCACATCAATGAAACCAGTAGTATAACACAAATTGATGGGGCCCCTGAAACTCCCATAGCTTAAAGATATCCCTAGGCCTTAGGTTGAATGGGGACCAATTGAAAGATGGGGGGGGGGGGGCCTGCACCACAAGGACTACAGGAACCAATGTTATGTCCCTGAATGAAACATGGAAATGTTCATAGTCTCAGCATCGCATTTACAGCAGCCATAAGCATTCCCAGGCTGATTAACCAGCAAAACAGAGCTCAGTGCCTGTTCAAAACAGAGCACCATAAATAATCTCCTCATCTTGTGCTGTGTAGAATCCCTATGCCTCCATACGCTGTGTGGGACCTAACCTCACAGCAAGTATATGTAGGATTAAAAACCCTCTGCCACACATTACAGATATATTTCAGCCTCCTAGTAGTACCCCGTGATAATAGAGAAGAGTGAGACCGAAGGCTGAGTCCTTTATAAGGTCATGGAACTGCAAGGAGACTTCCATCTTCCTTTTAATTTATGGAAGAGGATGTTTTCTTCCTTATATTCCATGGTAACTGTTAGATCTGGCATCCTTGGCGTGGTTTCCCCTGTCTTTTGGGCCTCTACCTCCTGTATTTTTGATGCTGTGCTGGATTTCGTTTTTGCTGGTTTAGATGCTTTGGACACTCTGCCACTGCTGATCAGTGCCAGAGTGTAAGGGCTCCCTGTGTAAATTGTTAAGATGATTGGATATACATGATTGGCATATTTGTATCACCAAGAAGTCCCTAGTAAAGTGCACTGAGTGTGCCAGGGCTGGTGATGACAAATGCTAGTAGTGGGCCTGCAGCACTGATTGTGGCCACCCACATGAGTAGCCCCAAAATGGTGTCTCAGGCCTGCCACCGCTGTGCCTGTGTGCAGTCTGTGAACTGCCATGTCCTCCTGGTCAGTGTCCCCACTGACCAGGCCTAACCCTTCCCTTTTTGTGCACATTGGTCACCCCTATGGAAGGCCCAAGGTACCCCCGTGGGCAGGGTGCAGTGTATGTGAAAGGTAGAGCATGTGCTGGTGCAGGTGACATGCTCTGGTAGTGAATTACAGCCATTTTCGTTTTTCACTATTGTAAGGCTATATTACTCCATAGGTTAACATGGGGGATGCTGGCTACAGTGGCTACCAGCATTTCTTCCCATAGGAACAAGATAGGACATAAGAGTCTAGTATCCCTGAACTCAGAATTTAATAACACATCTTTTAGGAAAGGTTGTTTTTGAATCCTGTGTTTGAGAACAGCACTTTTAGAAAGTTGCTGTTCTCTTGTCTGACCTTCCTGTGTGCCTTGGCCTGTTTGTGTATTGACTGTCTGGCTTGAGAGTGACAGGGGTTGGGGATTCCCCAGGAGGCTGGCTGAGCAGGCCCTAGGCTGAATTACTGCATTTGTAACTTGAGTGGTGGGAGGAGATAGCACCTGGGCCTGAATATGGCTGGGCCTGCCTTCCACAATGCTGGCTCCACCTCCTGCTGGGCGGCTGACAACCCTGCCCCTCACTCTGAAAGGAAAGGAGAAGCAAGGAAAACAAAGTCCTCAAGAAACACCCAGAACTGGTTCAGACCGGGCTCAGGGCCCACTTGCACAAAGAGAACAAAGACTTTTAGGGGTATAAGTATAGGACCCCTGACAACAGAAAATTAGATCATCCTGGAATCAAGAAGGAACCTCTGCCAAGGAGAAAGCTGAAACTGAAGAAGGAAGATTGCTCTGCTCTGCTCTGCTGGATTGCCCTGCTGTTGCTTTGCTGCCAAGGAGAGGGGAAGGACTTTGCTTTGTGCTGTGTACCCTTCTTGAAGGAATATCCAAGGGCCTGAGAAGAGCTGGCTCCCTGTTCTGAAGTCCCAGGAACAAAAGGACTTCACCCCCAGCTTCCCCGGAGCTCTACTGAGAGAGTTCTGTCCTTCCTCGAGTGCTTGGCCCATGTGTGGTGCCTCTGGAAGTTGTACCTGTGTTGGGAAGCTGGAAACTAAGCTTGAGAGACTTTGCTACAGAAAAGTTATTGCATCACTCGCTGCGGAGTGCATCCCCGACAGTGCGAGGAAATTCCCGCCGCTAGGAAGGTCGAGATCGTCACAGCGCCTGTTGCCGCTGTCAGAGCCGTTGCATCCTTCGTTTGCGGGACGCCCCCGATCGCAGCGACTTTTGTCGCAGAGCCTGTCGTTGCTGGGTGAGATTGCCGCACCGCCTGCTTGCGGACCACAGCACGTCGCTGCAAGAGTCAGCGCCGAAGCCATCGCATCGAGGAGCTGCGAGAGAGAAGATCACCGCTGGTCCGCGCATCGTCGCCCCGGAGATCGTTGCAACTCCAAAGATCGTTGCATCGTACCTTTGCGAGCACAAACTTCCTACGGATCCTACGCACTGGAATCCAGACAAGTGGCCTTCCTCCCCATACAGACCGGATTCGTCGCAACACGCCCTCTGCTGCAGCGGGGCTGTCGCAAACGCCTCCCCAGGGTCTCAGGAGCAACGCATCGCTTGTTTTCCACTGCACCAGCTTCTGCTTTTGGAACTATGTCACAACTAAAGGTACTGTGAGCTAAACGTGACGCAACTGTGAACTTTTCACGTAACTGTGGATTATGTTATCGCAACCTAAAGAATTTTATCGCAACCTTACGAACTCTTATGAAACCATATTCTTGAACTGTGTATGTTGGATTTTTGTTGTTTTGGTCTTGTGTAGTTTAGATTAAATACCTTTATTTTTCTAAACTGTTGTGGAGTCAGTTTGTGGTGTTTTCACTGTGTTACTGTGAGTGTTTGTACAAATACTTTACACATTGCCTTCTGATTAGCCTTGACTGCTCGTGCCAAGCTACCTAGAGTGTGAGCAGGGGTTATCTAAGAGGGTTTCCTCCTTGCCCTGACTAGAAGCAAGGGTCCCTATTTGGACAGTGGTACCTGCCTCTGCCAACTAGAGACCTCCAGATCTAACAGTAACACTATCACACAAACTGCCAAAATGCTTGGTGCCTTTCTCTTGCATATGAATGAGATGTTTACAGACATTCAAAATAAAAATAGAATCTGTAGGGTGGTATTAAACACACCAAACAGCAGCTAGTATGTTTTTGCAAAACTGTAGTAGAATCAGTTTTTGGTAAATTAGATTAAGAAACAGGTGACGTTTAGAATGTTTAGAAACATACAGAAATTCTATCCTTCCAGTAATAATGCATACAGTAGGAAAAAATATATACGTTGCCAATAATATCTCCTTTCTTCAGTTCAGTTTAGAAAAACAGATAAGAAGAACAAAAAAGTGTTCTCCTTCTGTTTAAACTGCAGCTGTACTTATGTTTTTATGTTGTGTAACCTACCTTCCAGCCTGGCGTCTGGTTCTGGCAGCAGGCATTGTGATTTCTCATTATTACATTATAACAAGTGATGTCACAAATCGACTATAATAAAGAAATTAGAGATAGGCTATTTTACAGGGAATGCAGGCTCCCATGTATTATATATGGGACAAAGTATCCTCTAAAGTGTACTATGAGGTTTTTGCAGACCACTGATGTGACTTGAAATATACTTAATACCCATAACAATGTAAATAAAGGAGCCAGTGTGCCCCATAATATATATTGGTTTAACTCATCTTAGCCACATAGCTGTTTAGTGGCCCAGTATAATTTGTTACACTTTACATCAGCTTTGGCTCTTTAGCAAACAACTTTAAATTTGACAGCAATCCTAGAAGTCCCACAGAAGAGCATGCCATAGGCTAAAAATACAAGACTGACTAACTGGTTTGCCCAGAGTACACAGCCACTTGACTTCTACAGAGTCAAAATGAGAAAAGACCGTCCGCTCACAACTGGGGGGGGGCTCGCCATCATCCACAAGACCCACCTCCTACTCACCACCTCCAGCACCGACGACCCAGACACCAACACAGAGCATCTCCACTTCCAGCTCCAGTCCAGCGCCACCTCCACCCTACGCGGCACCCTCATATACCGACCACCGGGACCGCGGACCCGCGCAGCCATGACCATCACCGAACTCGCAGCGCCCCAAGCCATCGCCTCCCTAAAATACATCCTACTCTGGGACCTCAACTTCCACCTCGACGACCTGGACGACCACGACTCCATCGCCCTCCTCGACAACCTCGACAACCTCGAGCTGAAGCAACTGGTAAGCACCACCACCCACAGAGCAGGACACACCCTCGACCCCGTCTTCGCGGGAGGGACCAACATCAGCTTCAGTCGCACCACTGAACCCTCCTGGATGGACCACCACTGAGTCCATTTCACCTACCAGGCCTCCCCACACCCAAGCCTCCACCTCGCCCGCCGCGGAGGAACTGGAGCAAAGTCACAGAAGACCTGTTAACCGCTGCCCTCCTCCTAGCCCCTCCCTCGGGCTCGGCCAACCCCAATGACTCAGCTGAACAGCTCCACCACTGGATCACCGGCTGCGCAGATAAACTCGCACCCCTCCGACGCCCCACCAAACAGCACCAGCAGAAAGCCGCCTGGTTCACCATGGAACTACAAGAAGCCAAGCGAACCTGCAGATGTCTTGAGAAACCCTGGCGCTGCTTGAAAAACACTAATACCCTCGATGCCCACATAACTGCCTTAAAGACCTACCACCAGCTTACAAGAAACACCAAACGGACTTTCGTCCGGGAAAAGGTCCTGAGCAACTCCTCAAACACCAAGGAACTGTTCAGCGTCATAAAGGAATTCACAAAGCCCCCCTGCAAGTCCACAGACATCACACCCGCCCAGGAACTCTGCGACAAACTGATCACATTCTTCCATCAGAAGATCAGGAACATCTACGACAATTTCAGTGAACAGATGCCGTATACAATCAAGGGTCCCACCGTCAACACAGGTAACCATACCATCAAGGCCTGGGACCCCTCCACCACAGAAGTCATCACTATGCAGAAAACCCACTCAGGAGCACCTACGGACCCCTGCCCTCCCCACATATTCCAGCCACCACCATAACTTCCAAGCTACACCCGACCATCACCTCCTTCGAAACTGGCATCTTCCCCAGCATGTGGAAAAGGGCAGAGGTTAAGCCCCTCCTCAAGAAGCCCACAGTAGACCCCTCAGATCTGAAGAACTATCGACCCATCTCCCTCCTGCCTTTCACAGAGAGACTCGTCAACACTCAACTAACCACCTTCATCGAAGCAAACTCGATCCTGGACGCCTCTCAGTCCAGCTTCCGCAAGAACCACAACACTGAGACTGCCCTCCTCGTTGCCACCGATGACATCCGCCGGCTACTGGACCATGGACAGACCGCAGTCCTCATCCTACTGGACCTCTCAGCGGCCTTCGACACTGTCTCGCATCACACTCTGGCATCCAGACTCTACGAAACCGGAGTCCAGGACAACGCCCTCGACTGGATCAGATCCTTCCTGACGGGCCGAACTCAAAGGATCAGACTCCCACCGTTCCTCTCCAAACCCACCGACGTCATCTGCGGGGTACCCCAGGGGTCATCTCTGAGCCTGACCCTCTTCAACATATACATGGCCCATCTCGCCACCATCGTACATCTACACGGACTCAACATTGTCTACTACGCCGATGACACACAGCTTATCCTCTCCCTCACACATAACCCCGAGGACACCAGACGCAATTTTCAAGAAGGAATGAGGAACGTGGCTGAATGGATGAAGGACAACTGCCTGAAACTGAAGTCTGACAAGACCGAGATCCTCATCCTCGGATCAGCCTGGGACCACACCTGGTGGCCCGCCTCCCTCGGCACGCCGCCCACCCCCATCAACCACGCTCAAAACCTAGGCATCATCCTCGTCTCCTTCCTCCACGTGCGTCACCAAATTAACTCCGTGGCCGCCACCACCTTCAACTGTCTTCGCATCCTCCGTAAGACTTTCCAGTGGATCCCCGCGGACTGCAGGAAGACGGTCACCCACGCACTTGTCACTAGCAGACTGGACTACGGCAACACACTTTACGCCGGGACTAACAAAACCCTGATCCACAAACTACAAACCATCCAGAACGCCGCCTTCAGACTAGTGCTGGATGCGCACCGTCACAAACACATGACCACACACCTCCGCACACTCCACTGGCTGCCCGTGGAAGATTGGATCACTTTCAAGCTCCTCACCCACACATACAAGAGTCTCAACGATGCCGGCCCAACATACCTCAACGAACGACTCTCCTTCCACGTGCCCGAAAGAAACCTCCGGTCAAAGAACCTCGCCCTGGCAGAAGTCCCTTGCATCCGCATAACCAAAACAGGTGGGAGGGCTTTCTCCTTCATCGCGGGGAAGACATGGAACACGCTCCCTGTGAGCATCAGATGCTCCCCTAACCTGGAAACCTTCAGGAAAGACCTCAAGACCTGGCTCTTCAAGTGACACGGAGCAGCAAATCTCCCCTCCCCCTAGCGCCTTGAGACCCTCACGGGTGAGTAGCGCTCTTTAAGCCCACTGATTGATTGATTGATTGATTGACTACTATCAAATGCCTTGTCTGAATACCAAAAATAGTAAGTTTAGGATTTAACTCAGTTTAGTAGTAGTAAAGTTAAGAGTCCTAACTTTACTACTACGAAATGCCTTCTGTGAATACCAGAAGTAGTAAGTTTAGGATTTTATCTCAGATTAGTTCGGTGAATCGGCCCCTTAGTCTTTTTCTTTGAACTTTTCTCTCATTGATGTGCTTGATGGCGAGTCCTCGGGCTTCTCACATTCAAAGTTCGTTTTGACGACGGTGGCCTGCTGCAATGTCGATGGCAAGAAGCTCCTGAGCATTCAGCAGGACAAACCAGAACAGCAGGCCGATTTGCGAGTCGATGATGGCGGCTTGACTCTTAATGTCGAAGCGGTCTCCTACTGAATCTTTTCTACAAAACTTTGTAGATCTTATAGTTTCTTGGTTCCTTAGGGGAAAATAAGTGTCCACCAGCTCTTTCCAAGTGTTCAGAGACTCTGGATTGCCTCTTGGGGGGCTAGGACTTTCCCACAATGCACCTGCGCAGTCCAGAAAAACTCCAATCGCAATAGGTCAGCTGGGGTGATCATCTCTTTGGGCTTGCAGGCTTCTTCTTTCAACTCTGTTGTACCTGTTGCTGATAAAGAAGTTGTTCTGTAAGTGTATGTATCCTTTGTCCCTGCACAGACTGCTCATTCTGAACGATCAAGTCTGTGCCGTAACGGTGTAAGGGCAGTTGACTGGAAGCTACTGGTGAGTTAAGTCATGCAATTGGTGGTGCCTTATCTTCTTGCATTAAAGCTAATCATTACTACTATCCAGCCTTCCAAGCCAACTTAACAATTTGGCAACGATTACTGGATTGGCACAACCGTTCTGATCCTCACATATACGGTTCAGGATATTTTTTTTGCGGATTCAGCTCACAGAGTTTTTGACTTCCTTTGTAGGAACTGGCTATTCTAGTTTGGTTTGCACCTGTAATCAGTACTTCTGGTGTACTTTGCAATGCACATTTGGAATTTCAGTGAGTTTTAGTACTTTCATTTTACCCATCGTCTTCTGCCATCTTTTGAAAAACCTTACCAGACTGCTTTGGAATCCTCCGTCCAGTGTGTTCTAGCTTTCAATCTTCTGAGCTGTCTGGAACTCAGCAGAGTGGCAATGCACATATGCAGCCCTTGCGTGTGATGTCGGCATGTCAACGTAGTCTTGTCACATGATTATGTGAATTACGTGCAGCCATTTTGGTACACTTTTACGATTTATCCGGCATTAACTTTCACAGGATTTAGCGTTTCACATGCTTACACAGCCCCATGTGGTGGCAGTTTCATTTATGTTCGTTTTGCCAAGGAGTCCTTATCCAAATTGGAATCTCATGGTGAGATAGTTATTTGCTCAATTGTACCAATGTTGAGAATTTGGGGATTTATTTGGATAATTCTGGAGTTTTGGACAATTCACAAAATATTTTCTACCTGTTAGGAGCAACTACCGACCTGCACAAGGGTAAAGTTTGGACGCTGGATTATTACTTTAGCAAACAATTCCCTTGGCCATCACTTTATATAGTTTTCATTTAACACGCAAAGCGAAAGATTGCACTTTAAGTAGAGTGCCTTTTATTTTTTGTCGCAGCAGCGTGTGCACAGAGTTACACTTTAGCACCACCCCAATTTTTTGGGCCTACAGGTGGTTCACCTTGTAAAAAGTGGTCAGAGTGGAAGGCGTAATTTTTAACTCTATCGATACTTTGGATGTCCAAGGGAAGATGACAGTGGCACAGAAAAAAGAGATTTTCTTGCATTCTGTGGGGCCTGCGGCACTTAAAGCATTTAATCAAACATCAAAGTTTGGTGGTGCTCGTGATAGAGATGTGTTCTTTACAGTAATTTCTGATTTTGACTGCTATTTTTTGCCAGCGGATTGCATTGGAATATTAAGGTACAAATTCTTTCAGAGGTAGCAAGCCACTGATGAAGCAATAGATAGTTATGTTTCTGTGCTGAGAAAATTATCCTTAGATTGTAAATTTGGAGGTTTACAGGAGGATTTCGTCAGGGATCAGGTGCTTGTGCATGTAAAAGACCCTGCCATCCAAGAGAGATTGTGGATGAATGGGGACTCTAAACTTGATTATATTTTAGCCATCCTAAGGAAGGCAGAAATGTCTAGTAGAAGCGCAAAAGAGGTAAAGAATGAGAATAGTGGCAGTGACAGTGAAATTGTGGCTAAAGTGGGGTGCAGTGTGTGAAGAGTGAAGGGTATAATAAAAAGAAACCTGGGGTAGGAAGGATCAGTCTGCAGACTTTAGCAGGGGCAAGTAGAGATGTAACAGATGCAACAGTAAGTTTCACCTCTAAAAACAAATTGTTTCCAGGTACAAGCAAAAGTGTGATGTGTGTGGAGTAATTGGACACTTTGCTAAGGTGTGCACGAAAAGGCAAAAAAAGAGGGTCAAGTGTGTGGAAGATGGTGCTTATAGCTAGGGGAATTCGAGAATCAGGGCACAGATGATAATAATTCATTTGTGCTCAACATTAAAGAATATTTGCCAGTTATTCCTAATACTGCTAATGTTATGATTAAAAATAAAACTATTTGTGATATGACAATTATGGGAGTGAAGATTCAGATTCATGCTGACTCTGTGTCTCCCTACTCCATTATCAATGAGAATGTGTGGTCATTCAAGTTTGTAGGGTGATTTGGAGCCAATTTAGAGCTACCAGATATTCATCCAGAGGTGTACTCAGAAGAGAGAATAGAAATAATTGGTTTCTGTACACTTGTTTTTAGATTAAAAAACTGTGAGTGTGTTGCTAAACTATATGTGTCCAAACAGGGGCCTTCAGTTTTGGGTTGGTTCAACTAGGGCAAACTTGACAGTGTACTAAACTCAAACAGTCCAGATCCTGTTATGGTGGTTGGTGAGTGCAATGGCTGTGGGCAAGAAATGCTAAAGAAGTTCCCCGAGGTTTTTAAGGTTGGCATTGGAGAGCTAGTTACTTTTCAGCATAGTATTATTTTACAAGAAAATGCATGCCCTGAAATTTATAAAGCAAGGAACGTTCCCATAGTGGTGAGGAATGAGGTGAAAACCTAGCGTAAAAAAATAGGTTGAGGAAGGCATCATTGAGAATACTGATTCTTCAGAGTGAGTATCTCCCATTGTGGTTGCAAGGCATACTAATGGCAATAATAGATTATGCATTGACTTGTGCCACCTTAATAATTACATTGTCATTGATCAATTCCCTCTACCACGTATCACTGAAATGTTGGCAGTGTCGGGCAAAGACAAATTCTTTTAACGCATTGATCTGTTGGTTGCCCATCACCAGATCGTGCTGCACGATAGTTGCAAAATTTATACTGCTTTCATCACACCATTTGGCTGCTATCAATTTAAGAGAATGCCGTTTGGAATCGCTTCAGTGGCTGCTGCATTTCAAGGCATTATGCATGATCTGTTTGGAGATTGTAAGAATGTTTCCAGTATGATATCCTGTTTTTTGGAAACAACAAAGCACAGCATGATGACACTTTGGAGAAAGTGTTGAAAACGTTATGTGACAATGGATTAACTGTGAAACACTGAAAATGTAAGTTTGCTGTTGCTTTAGTTAAATATTTGGGAAATGTACTACGTGAGGAACGTATCAAACTAATATTTGATCTAGTTGAGGTCATTTGTTTAGCACCATCTCCGAGTTCCAAAGACAATGTGAGATAATTTTTGGGTTTAACTGAGTTTTACTCTATGTACATACAGAATTTCTCATGCAGGAACTTCTGTAAAAGAAATTCCTGCAGGGTATGCCATTGCCCGGTGCAAAGATGCTATCCTTTTTTCCTTGGGAAGAGGGCATGTGTGGGCCCTCTCCCCATTTCTTCATTCTTCCCGGGGTTCTCCTGTTTCAAGGGTGCCAGGAACCCATCCACAGACCCCTGCCTCCACAGAGAGAAGAAAGGCAGGAAACTGATGCACTTCACAGAGAGAAGTGAGGCAGGGCCCAAGACCCCATCCTTGGACCCTGATGTGATGGAAGGAAAATGGGGAGTGCCATTTCACCCCTCATGTGGCTTGCCACCCCTGCTCCCTGTGTCCATGTCTGGGGGAGCAGGGAGGCCAGCCACTAACTACGCACCTGCCTGTAAGAGAAGGGAATTCTGCAGACTGAGTCGGCTCACATGGCAGCACACTGGAGTCCTGCTGGCACGGGGATCCGGTGGGGACAGCCAGGGGTGAGCTCCCTGACCTGTCCCCCAAAATTGGGTGTGATGCACGTGGGGTGCCTGGGTGGGACTGGGGTCCCCAAGACAAGAGACATGACATGAGGTGTGGTGCAGCGGCTAGGGCAGCTGCCTTCGGAGCAGAGGGTTCACGGTTGAATCCCCGGCTCCAGTGGCAGCTCAGCTCAGCACCATGTGACTCTGGGCAATAGCTCACTTAATTTCCATGCCGGCATCCAGCGCCTTGAGACCCGTAAAAGGGTGAGTAGTGCGCGCTTTACAAAAACGGATTACATTTTTTTTTTTTTACTATAAAATGAATCAAAGTACAAAGAATAGTATAAGCATCATGGGGTAGAGATAATACTGCAATATGCACTGCACTCACAAGGAGAGCCCGATAATGCCCTGCGGGGCTGGCTCATTTGAGATTGTTTTTGCATTTCGGTCTGTTTCTATCTTTGTGGTAGCCCCAGGACAGCTGGGTCACCACCAACCCCTCCAGAAGGACATAACCTAACAGTCCCCACTTTAAGTTGGGTGGGACTCAACAGTAACCTCCTTAAGATTTTCTTTCTAGTTTCAAACACTCCCAAGGGTGGAACATTTGCTCTACAGCTGGACGTGCCACACATTCTAGGGGTTATGTGTATGGTTACATGCATTATGGCCTGGAAGGCCCATTGGAGTTTGAAGAAAACACAGGTATTGAAGAGCCCTCTAGGGGCCAAATGAATGGTTACAAGGCAATGCCAATACAAGTTGATGCTGTCTATGGGCTGCTTTTATAAATGCAGTTTGAAGGTATACAATTCATAAAAAAACAAACAGACACAAGTTTTTCTCATTTCAAATGTTTTATTGATTCACCATAATGATTTCAAACGCTTATTGGTTCACCATAAGGATGTTAAATGTTTTATTGGTTCCCATAATGATGTTACTGAATACTGCTCACAGTATACATGTTTTATTATCTTTAATAAGTACATTCATGCTATAGTATTATTTTTGATTACTGCATCTAGGTACACAATGATGATTTTAACATGTTTTTTGCTATTGAACAAAAAAGCATCTAAACTCACTTGATATCTAGGTGTATATAGTATTTTCCATCTTCCAATGTACATTTTTTTTTAATGATTTCATGACCTTCAGTAGTATGTGTGTAATAAATGTACTTCTCCTAAAGAAAAAGTACTTACTGAACAATCATTTTTTAGTGTTATTACTGTGTGCAAGTGAATGGGGATTACTAGTGCACATCATTCACCATTCCTGTGTAGGCCTTAGACTGCTCTGCCTCGTTACCTTGAGAGTCAAGCGAAACAATAGGGTTCTTGTTTCCCAGTAAGGACACTTGTCAACCTATTATTTGTGCAGGCTGCACAACCAATAACCCTATTTCCTACAGGTCATAAAATGAGAAGCTGGACTTGTGCCCATCACTTTTGAGCATAGATAGCTTGTCTTTGTGTGTCTTTGGCACACTTCTGTTGTACAGATCTACAGCCAGACCTCCTAAATAGGTAGGGAGACATCCACATATTAGAGCACCAAAACAACAAAAATCCAATCAGCAGAATGGGAGATATGCAATTTTAAAAGTTTAGGTAAAAATAGTGCTTAAAAGCACAGTGCCAACTGTGGCAGTCCGGTAATGCTCGACCAAGACAATGTCACAAGTTCAGGCCAAGTGCAATAGAGCACAGGCCAGGTTAGGCTCACTGAGACTTGTACCTTATGTCCTTGATGCAGAGTATTGCACAGCACAGCGGAGGTTCCAAAGAGCGATGTGATGTTCTGTGTCAAGATGTGTCGTGCTGTGTCAGTTTCTTTGAGGGGCTGCAAGACTGCGTTGGTTTGCAGCGCTTTGCGTCACTTCTGATGTGGACCACAGCTGGCCTGGCAGACCACCTTTATCCCCAAATCCACGGGTCCAGGACTAGTGAGGCACGATGTGGGTGGGTCAAGACTCACAACAGGCAGAGTCAAGGTAATGGTTGTAGACTTTTCAGTCCTTAAGGTTCTCATCAGGAGGCCAGCCAACTAGCCCTTGAAGCCCCTCCCATGGTCCTGGATTCAAAGTGCACGTCTAGTCATTCCTACTCAGATCGCAGTGTAGCTGAGCAGTAGAGCTGCTGGGCAGTCTTTGTAGCAGAATAACATGGTATCAGATAAGTCCTTCTTCTGAGTCTTCCACAAGTTCAGATGTGATCAGAAGGTTTGGTCTAAGAGTCCCCTTTTTATACCTGGAACATATAAAAAAGTGGGAAAAACATCTGAAGACCCCCCAAAGACATATCTGGATTTTTTTCCTCTGCGCTGGCTCCAGCCAGGCTGCAAGGACAAAAGTCTAACATGAATTCCCTTTGTGTGAGAGCAGGCAACAGTCTATTGAAGTGCAACTGGGGATGTGCACAGCTCCATCCCCCATCCTGCTTGAGAGTGGTGATCTGGGCACACCTAATTTCTGTATTGTGTGGCTATCTGAATGAATAAAAAAAGGGATCTATAAAATGCACAGCTATTCCACAGAGTGTACCCGCGATAAGCTATGGGTAGAGACAATTAGCATTACAAAAAGAGCACATTTTCAACTTATTTTTAAACCGCTATTCAGATTCAGCTAGCCGATGGTCTAGGGGAAGTTTATTCCAGACCAGGGATCCCATGTAAGAAAAAGAGCACCCCCTGCTCTATACTGTAGCCCCTGCCCCATTGGAGGAACACTGCTTCGTGTTTGGGAGATATGTATGTATCCTGGACATAAGGTAGTTGGGTCCTGCAGATGCAAAACTCTATAGGGTGTATTAGAGTTTTAAACAAAATCCTTTTGCTCGTTAGGAGCCAATGTAAGGAATGCAAATGTAAAGAAATCCGATCTCTAAGTGGAAGCTTGAGAAGCAGTCAAGCAGCTGCATTTGATACTACCTTTAACTTAGCAACTAAGTACTGGGGGAGGCCAAGATATAATACTTTTGCATAGTCCCGGTCCAGAGGAAATAATTATAGAAGGAATTACAGATTTCCTGGCTGGAAGGGAAAGAAAGTGCAACAGTGTAATTGCTGTTTGTAGCAGGCCAAAACAAATCACACCCACAGAGTTAACTTGGTGTTAGAAAGAGAGCCGGCTGTCAAACTTAAACACTAAGGGGCAGATTTATGTTAACTGGCGCATCCCCAGGGATGCGCCAGTTAATGTGCGCCACAGTGCGCCACTGCTCCGCCACCCATGGTGCGCCGCATTTACAATGCGACGCACCATGGTGCAAGGCAGTGAAGATGCGTGACGCATCTCTCGGCGTACGGGCGGCGCATTGCAGGAGTCATGTCGCAAGTGCGACATGACTCCTGCAATGCACAGGGGCCACCTCTTCAACGCATGGTGCGTCACCCTTACACCTGCTTCAAGCAGGCGTAAGGAATTGACGTAGAAAGTGACTGAGTGAAATCTCATAGATTTCACTCAGTCACTTTTAGGAGGCGTTCCTGCGCAGGAACGCCCCCCCCCCCCCTGCGCAGGAACGCCTCCTTATGGTGCAGGGCTTTCCAACGTGACGCATCTCCTAGATGCGTCACGTTGTAAATAGGGCCCATTGTTTGCGCCGCCATTGCGTCACATTAAGTGACGCAATTGCGGCGCAAAGAGGCGCAAGGGCCTCATAAATCTGCCCCTAGGTTCTAAACCACCTCAGATTGCAGGCCGATAGGAGGGGCTGCTTCTGGCCAAAGGGTCTGCCAGTCAGCAGATGAGTTAAATCCTCATTTGTAAAGGGGCAACAGGTCAATAAACGACCCTTCTCCAGGTAATAGGTCAGAGCCACAGGTAAGGGTCTTGAACAAGGGAGAGAGGATTCAATAACAGGTATACTAGAGGATGTAAAGCAACATAAATAACTGTAAAACATGCTGCCCATTAATAGTTTACTGTACCTATGCTGTAGCTGCAAAATAATAAACTCCTTCTAATTTACACCACTATCTCCACTCCTGATCAGGTCCAGGGAGAGGTTCTGCAGAGTAGAAAGCAATTAGTGAGTGGTTCAATTTTGACCACTACCAGAACCAACTGGATTGGCACGTCCCCGAAGTACATCTCTGGGGATTGCGTTATTATTAATTTTAGTAACCCACACCTTGCCACAACAGCTCTGATCCGAGCCACTTCCCGCCCCTGTAATGAGCAGGGCATTTCACTCCGTCCCTTGGGTTTTTTCTATAGACAACACACTAGTCATCATCCTAGTAACCACGGGGGGGCGAGAACGAGGGGAGAAGCTTCGCATAGCTTCTCAAATAGTTTCCAGGTGAACACTGTTAATCGTTTCCAATGCTTTAGTGGGCTGGATCAAAACGATTGACTGGAGCTGTGTACGGTACCCCCAGAATCTTTGGAGAGACAGGCTCTGTCTGGTAGGGGACAAAGTGTTTGTATATCAGGGCCTATGGTTAACATTTCTGGGACAACTATAGATTGTACGCCTATGGGTAAGGAGGGTGATCCAGTAGGGTGCTCGGAGTCATTATTGGAGCTGTGTACGGTACCCCCAGAAATTTTTGAAAGACAGGTCTCGTCTGGTATGGGACAAAGTGTTTGTATATCAGGACCTTTGGTTAATATTTCTGAGACAACTGTAGATTTTACGCCTATGGGCAAGGAGGGTGATCCAGCAGTACTGGATACTACTAACATCGCTATTCTCCAGCAGGGCAGTAATTGTTCTCTTTTGGGGCCTGGTGTCTCCGGTCTTTCCAGCTGTTATATTGCCAGTTGGAATATTGCGGGTATCAGGTCCAAACCAGATTGTCTGGGTCGGACTGAATTTTTAGCTCTCTTTGATATTATCTGTTAACAGGAAACCTGGTGTAGGGACTTTAAATGATATAATGGTTTTGTCTCTTACCAGTTACCTGCTACCGGTTCCCTATCAGGCAGAGCTAAGGGGGGCCTTTTGATTTTGATTTCGGTCCAAACTCCTCTGCTGGTCAAAAAATATGTACAAGTTGGGGTACACTCCCAGATTTTATGGCTGCACAATACAGGAGGCAGGAATATTTTATTAATACATTTTTATAACAACGTTTTTGATGATACTAGGGATCAGGTGGTTAGAGCACTATCAAGTGCATTGGATGACATCCTCAAGGATTCTAATGTAGTTTTTGATTTGTTAATGGCAGGGGACTTTAACGCCACTACCTGCCCACTCTCAGTTGCCAAGGTATGTGGGGCGGTGGATTGTCATGGAGATGGAGTCCTCCATTTTCAACATAACTATTATGGAGATGCTTTAAACAGTCTCCTTGACTCACATAATATGTATATTATGGTTAACGAGAAAAATGTACAGGAGGAGATTTGCCCCACTTTTACAGGCCGGGGAGCGAATTCTGTTATTGATTTTATTTGTATCTCCTCGAGTCTTGAGGCCTGGGTTATGGCACCTAAAGTTATAGACATTCAGCTTAGTGACCCCAATTGCCTGATAGTAGAGGCCGTGCTATGGGAAAATAAAGGGACTCCCATCCCGGGGTGTACTATTAACAACATTGATGCCGTGCGATCTAATGGCACTAGACTCAGGTGGAAGGGGGATAAGGCTGAAATCATGTCCGATTCAATCATTACTAGTTGCCTGGCAGGAATTACAGGGATTTTAGAAGACAATCAAGGTACCACCGGCTCTATTGCGTATTTTATTGGTTTTAATGCGGTCATCGACTCCAAGCTTACTAGTACTCTTAAGCACAAGGAGGAACGCCTGTGGGGGTGGTTCAATCCAGCTTGTACCCTGGCCCTAAAGGAACTAAAGTCAGCTTTATCAGTTACGCCTAGAGATAAGGGTTTGGTTGTAGATCTTAGAGCCAGATACAAAGAAACCCTAAAACGGAGGAAATTGGAACTTCAACAGGAGGCATGGGACAACTTGACCCTGGCTGCTGAATTGAATAATTGTACCCTGTTTTGGAAAACAGTTAATTCCCCATTCCTCAAAGATGATAATATCCCTGAATTAACTTCCAACGTTATGAAGGAGGAGTGGGTTTCCCATTTTTCTAAAATCTTTGATTCGGACAGTGCATCCAGGGTTTTAGGGGATAGGTGGCCGCATACGCCACTCAATATCACCGTCCAGGAGGTTTTAGATAGCATAAGGGTCAGCAAAGGAGGAAAAGCACAGGGTCCAGACGGGGTACCAATTGATGTTTATAAATTGGGCCCGGAAGTATGGGGGCCTCTGTTAACTAACATCTTCAACGCAGCAGTCCGTAATGAGGTGCCCCCTACCTGGGAAGAATCTATCCTAATCCCAATATTTAAGAAAGGAAACCGAGGGGACGTTAAGAACTATCGTCCAATTTCCTTGTTAGATTCTTCCGTAAAAGTAATGAGTAGAGTGCTTCTAGTAAGGTTGGAAGAATGGGTGGAGGCTAATGGCATTCTAGCAGAGAGCCAGTTTGGGTTCAGGAAGGGTTGTGGTACGATTGAGCAGTGTCTAAATTTAGACCTGCTCATCGGTAAATATACCCTAGCAAAGACCGGCACTATTTATCTCTGCTTTGCGGATTTGAGTAGTGCCTTCGACCTGGTGGACCATGGCATTCTCTGGGCAAAGCTAATCGAAATAGGGGCACCCGAGGGCATTGTGTTCTTCCAAGCACGTCTTTATGCCAAACTACGTGCTTGTGTCCGTTACGTTTCTAACGGGGAATGTACTACTAAGTTTAAAATCGGGCGTGGAATTAGACAGGGATGTGTGTTGGCACCACTGCTTTTTACCCTCTTTATCAATGAGATTGGTTCTTTTCTCAAATCTCTGGCAGTGGATGCTCCCAAAATCAATGAGGACAACGTCCCTGTGTTACTGTACGCGGATGACGCGGTCCTAATCTCATGCACCCCCATCGGCCTTCAACGGCTGATGGCTGGCTTTTCGCAATTTATCAAAAGCAGAAAGTTAGTGTTAAATAAATCTAAAACTTATGTTACGGAATGCGGGCGAAGGAACAGAAAGAAACAGTTTTCCTTTTTTATAGAGGGACAGAAGGTCCAGGCTGTTGACACTTTTTCGTACTTGGGGGTCACTTTCTCAAATAATAACACTTGGGCCAATGAACACAAGAATGTCCGGGCTAAGATGGCGAAGAGTGCTCATGGAATATTCACAATGGCTACGAAACTGGGAGACAGGCGGGTCCTTGACATGCTTAAAATGTTTCAGTCCCGTTGTGTCTCGATTGCCTTGTACGGAGCGGGCATTTGGGGCTATGCCCCGGCAGGGTCTCTCCAGGTTGAGGAGAATGCTTTCCTGAAGAGACTTTTGTGCCTGCCAAGCTCTGTTTCTAATGCTTTAGTGCACAACGAACTGGGCATTTACCATCTTGCCGACTTGATCCTCCTTAGGCCACTGATGCTATGGCGTTCCATTTGGATAAAAGAAGAGACCTCATTGTGCAGAGCCATTATTTCTGATTGCCTTTCTTTAGACCATCATCTAAAGATCCCATGGTTAAAGTATATTGTGGATAATTTCCGTGAGATCTTTAACATTAACATCACTGCGGATCGATGTGGGACCACTGAGCTGTCTAAAAACGAACTTAAGCACTGTTTTTTAAAACAGCTTTCCACCAGGAGACATCAAAAAAGCTCTGAACTCTCAACCTGTGTTCTTTATCATGATTTAAATGAATTAGTGGGTTTCCAACCGTATTTGTCACAAGTGACCTGGAAGGCACATCGGTTTGTGTTGACTAGACTGAGAATCGGAGTAGTCCACAACCTTGTTGCTTTCCCCTCTCAGCATTTACATCCTGGTGGCCCTTGTCCGTGTGACAATACCACCCCTCAAAGCACTGTGCACTTTATTTTGCTCTGTCAGCTGTACAAATACCTGCGGATTGCTTATTTGAAACCCCTGTTTGTGAAGTTTGGAGTTAGGACAATACGAGACTGCATGATTCTTTTTTTTTTTTAACTTACATTATCCTGACGTTTGTTTTTATACGGCTACCTTTCTCCTTAAATCAATTAATGTAAGAAAAAGTATGCTTTTTTAACCTTTTTAATTGCTGTATCACCTGCTTTTGACTGTTGTTTTATATTGTTGTCTTTTTATGCTGTGCTTTTATGGACTTGCCTTTTGTTCCGAATAAAGCCTTATGAAATGAAATGAGTGGTTCAATCAATGGGCCACAGTCGGGGTGCCCAAATACAGAGTTCGTCAGCTAAACCGGTTCCAGTAGCTCCAGGCTGTACCACATTGGAAATTCCTTGCTGTTTACTAAAAAGCAGAAGGAAAAAATGTGAGGCCCCCATGTCAAAGTTCAATTAAAGCATTAGTATCTGATACACTATAACATGATCCAGGATAATGGAGGTTTAGCAAAGCTACAGAGAGATTGCTTGTCCCGTACCAGGAGCTCACAAAAGCATCCACGTCAGCTTCCATTTTGGGGGTTGTAATATTTGATATTTATGTCCTATATCCCAAGAGCCTAAAAATAAATAAGTCTCAACTTTGGTAGATACAGTGGGTGCAGTTCAAGCCCCCTTGTATTGCCCATAGGGGCCTTTTGGAAAAGAGGCCCCAAGCTATTACATTTTTTGGTTGCACCCTACATCCCTAGGTAGGAGCTATCAGGCACATGCATCAAAGGTTTTTGTGAGCGCAAATGGTGCGATTAACAAAAATCGGCCGTTTGTGCCTGCAAAAAGGCCTTTTGAGATGCATTAAAGTGTTAGGCGCTCGCAATTTAAGTAAACCCAATTTATTGTGATTTCTTAAATTGCAATTGCATTTAAGGAAACGTAATTTGCAATTCCTTAAATGCAATGCCGGACGGCACTTCGAAATAGCAAATTCACTATTTGGGGCCGCAAAATACAGAGAAATTACTCTGGTCTGTATTTTGCAAAAAAGTTGAAAAATGCACTGCATTTTTCAAGGTTTCAGATTACTCACACATACCCTTGGGGGCATGTGTGTGCGCAACTTGGGTGTACATCACAATTTTAGGGGTGTAACAGGGTGTCATTTTGACACCTCTTTATCCTTGAAATTGCAGGCACAATTTGTGAGTACCTTTTGGTACTGGCAAATTGCGCATGTGATTTCCCATTCATTCCTATGGGCCTGTAGGCCCATAGGAATGAATGGGAAGCCATTCCTTAATTGCGACTCACAATTTGTGTGTCGCAATTAAGGAATGTTTAGGAATCGCTATTTTAATAGCATTTCCTACATGCATAGGCTATTGAGAGTCCCTAATTGCGATTCCTTAATAATCACAATTAAGGACTCGCAAAAGCATTTCTTTATGCATGTACGCCTAAGTTTTGACAACTCACAGCTCGTGAATATCCTCAGAGCAATATGGGGACTCCGCTCGTTTTCATATGTGATCCAAAGATTTAGAATTCCTTGCCGAGCAGACTGCGCCCAATGGATCTAGAATCCACTTTTAGAAAGTGTCTGAAAACCTGTTGTCTGTGAACTAGCCGTTCTCATGATCTGGACACAGAAATGGTGCGAGTTGTGTTGGTTCTTCTAAGCCCTTGGAAGCCTTTAGGTAGCCATGTGCTCTGCAAATAGAATAGAAAAGAGTAGATACTGAGATTTAAATTCTCACAGTCTTGAAATAAATCCTTCACTGCTGCAATTAATGGAACACACTACCGGCCAAAATTCGTCCCCTGCTTTTGCTTCTTCTCTTCAGGAAGTTGTTAAAGACACATCTTTTGCAGCACCTATTGTCTGATGCCATATTCCCCAATATAAGTAACAGTCACGAGTATGTACCCTTTCCTCATTCTATGCTAATTGCACTATGCTTTGTTTGACTAAGGTGCACTATAAACACTATTAAATACATAATCAACAATAGTAACAGTTTATATTTATGTTAATAATGTCACAGTGAAAAATGTTAATAAAAGAATAAGCTACTAATGAATGAGTGAATGAATGCACAACTGTAATTGGTTGGGAGTACAGCCATAAAAGAACACAACAAATACATATAAAATTCCTCAAACTGCATACAAATACATAAAAGAAACTAAATAAGCAAGGGAACCCACCAGTCATTCGGTATTTACAAGCAATTCATGGACCATACAGGAGTACCTCGTCTTCAATCAAATCTTTCCTCAGTTGACAGTCATTATAGTAAATAAAAACATGTAAAATCATGTTTAAACACAGCTTAAGTAAAGTGCATAGTACCCTGTGATCCTACTGCAGTACACAGGTACACATCTCTTCATATGATAATTGTACACTAAGGTGCAATTCCTTATGTTTCTAAGCCTCATAAATGGGACTAGGACTCTTTCAGTATATAATTTGTAAAAGTCACAGAAGAAGAAAAAGTGTACCATTGACTGTGTGGAATCATTGTTATACGGGCAGGCTCTGGAGGCTAGTTTGTGTGGGCAGCCCAGGGGGGAGCAAAGTGAGTACTTGATCGCATCAGTTCGGTGGCAACACAATAAGGAATGCTCTCAATTCCCTCTAGTCTTCCACAGTCTTCATTTGAACCACAGAGCCTTCGACAGACCAGCAGCTTCCTCAACCCCCACCCCCTCGGTGCCTTTAGACCCTTACAGGTGGGTAGTCGTGCTTTACAAGCCACCTGATTGAGTGATTGGGGTAACTAATAGGGACAACCTCAGGGTTTAAGCTACTAACGATATATGAATAACAAAGAACAATAGGAATAGTAAGAATATTGTATTGTGGCCTAAAGCCAAGGGCCATATTGGACGATGAATGACCCTTGTCTATGTTATATGCCTGAACTACAGGCTACCACATAAACTCAGATAAAGGGCACTTAAATATTATAGTGCATGTCTCGATCTGATGACATACTGTCCTAAATGAAAAAGAAAAAAATAGAGAAGAGATGGATTTGGAATGTAATGTGCAGAAGGAGCCATTGTTTGACAAGTGACACACTATTGGCTTTACTGGAAATCACATTTTTTTTGCGTTACAATAAAGTATGTTCTTTTTGATACATTTGTTTATCTGGTTTTGTATGTTTTGAAAACTAAATCTATTTTCAGTTGCTGAACACAATTTGGGCAAATATAGTATGCTTCTTGTAAGAGCCAGCGCAATATTAGCAGTAATTGATTTCAGCTAAATACATTTTTGAATCTGGTGACTGTGTTTTTTGTATTTGCAGAGTACTTTTTCAATAGACAAGGTTGCATGCACATTACTCATTTGTCAGAAGGCACCACCGCAATTGAGTGGCTAGTTCAATCTTTTCAATTTATCTCCAGCCCTTCGTGTAGCACAGACTTCTAAAGGAGGCTCATAGCAGCTACCTATTGACAAATCAATCTCTGAGCTGAATTTGTTATTCAGTCTTATTGATTGTGCTCTCTTGATATCCACTTCATCGCTGCACATGGACAGAGAGTACATTTTATATTTTTTTATTTTATTATTTGATGCAGTGTAGTACATAATTTCCCTTAGCTACACTTGCAGCATATCATTTTTCCCACAAAACTGTAATTAAGTGAAATTATAGTGAAAGGTGTTGATCAACTCGGCTAATCTAAAAATGTTGACAAGGGTAAAACAGTAGTTAATGTGTGTAATGGAAATTCCCATTTTCCAGGCACAAGTGCTATGTGTCAGTTTTAAGTTGAATGTATGAACTAAGACTGTCTAAAACAAATTTGTATTAGACATAAAGCAACACTTCAAGCAGTCAGTCTGAAGTCTGTCAGACATTTATATATATATATATATATATGTATATATATATATATATATATATTTATATACATACATATTACCTACTGGCGGTCGCCAGTAGGTATATATAGTTAGGATTTTTTCTCAATGGGATTTTTGAAAATTCTATGTCTAATAACTTTGGCGTTTGTGGACGGAATTGGCTGAAATTTTCAGGAAAATGGCACATTTTGTTTCTGAGCAGCCCTTGAAAATTTGGGGGGGGTTCGTCAAGGGGGGGCCGAGGAAAAAGGGGGGTCCCAAAACGTGTTTTTAACATTGAGTTTTCCATAGGGCGGTTGGCCTCACTTTTAGCCCGAACGGCTGAATGGATTTGCACGAAACTTGGCAAAATTGTAGGGACTGGTAGCCCGATGTGCCTTTTGTAGGTCTCAATATATGTGCTACAGTGGATTTTGAGAAATTAACGTTTAAAAAAAGATATATATCTGTAACAGCGGACCGGGCAGCGCTCCAGGACGCGTACTTTTCGCGCAACGGAGCTTTGTGAAGCGAAGCTGATTGGTTCTCCGGCGTCTGTCAACATTCCAAACAGTCCGTAGCGGCCGCCATCTTGTCTGTCGGTAGGATCGAGAGACAAGAGGAGGCCAAAGCGAAGGGGCAAATGACCATAAGGGGGAATAGTAGATCCTCGCTGACCCCCTACGTTTGATGTGGAGGTTTTAAAAGGGCCCCGCGGGGCAAAAAAAAATAATAATAATAATAATCGAACGGCTGAATAGATTTGCACGAAACTTGGCAAAATATTAGGGACTGGTAGCCCGATGAGCCTTTGCTAGGTCTCAATATATGTGCTCCAGTGGATTTTGAGAAATTAACGTTCAAAAAAAGATATATATCTGTAACAGCGCTCCGCTTCGCGTACTTTTCGCGTTACGGAGCTTTGCGAAGCTGATTGGTTCTCCGGCGTCTGTCAACATTCCAAACAGTCCGTAGCGGCCGCCATCTTGTCTCTCGGTAGGATTGAGAGACAAGAGGAGGCCAAAGTGAAGGGGGAAATGACCATAAGGGGGCATAGTAGATCCTTCCTGACCTCTTAGGTTTGATGTACCATTTTGCCAAGTTTGGTGTAATTTCGTTCAGCCATTCAGGCTGTAGACGTATGTAAATGTCCTATGGAAAATTGCATGGGGAAAACACATTTGAAAGTGTTGAAATTTAGAACCAATTAAAATGTTAGTTTGGTTTTGTATTTGTGTGTGATGAAAGTTAATTGGTTATGTATATATGTCAAATGAGAGGAAACCACAGCCATTTTGTGATACTACTGTCTGAGGTACATTTGTGAGGAATTTTTGGTGGTGAATTTCTGGTGTTTGATTTACACAGTACTAACACTTCTCCTACTTTTAAAAAGGTGAGTTGTTAATTTGTAAGGGGAACTATGTTGTACACTTGAAGATAATTTGAAAAATGTTTTCTGTTATTTATTTGCAGTCCTTCTGTTATACTAAATACTTGATAAAGTTAGTTTTATATTATGTATTACTAAAAACGATAAATGAAAGTGATTATTTTTTTCTGCAATTTACAGCAAGCAATTTCAAAATAAAATGGCTCACAATGAAGAGACCGTGGCAATTTCTTTTGAATTGTCCACTACATTGATTGAAATTGAGAGCACCAATAATGAAATATTGTCACAAGGAGGAGATGACTTGTATGATTCCATTAGATTGATTGAAATGGAAAGCACCAATAATGAAATATTGTCACAAGGAGATGACTTGAATGATTCCACTACATTGATTGAAATTGAGAGCACCAATAATGAAATATTGTCACAAGGAGGAAATGACTTGTATGATTCCATTAGATTGATTGAAATGGACAGCACCAATAATGAAATATTGTCACAAGGAGGAGATGACTTGAATGATTCCACTACATTGATTGAAATTGAGAGCACCAATAATGAAATATTGTCACGAGGAGATGACTTGAATGATTCCACTACATTGATTGAAATTGACAGCACCAATAATGAAATATTGTCACAAGGAGGAGATGACTTGAATGATTTTTTTGATCAATCTCTTGATGGCGAATTTATCGAATGTTTGGAGACCATAGAGTTACAAGAATCATCATTGCAGACTTTTCATGAGGACATTGCTGATGAGGACATGTTACTAGTTCTTTCAAATTTAGAAAATTCTGAAGAATAAATTTATATTTAGAAATCAAAAATTGTTTGAGACATTATTCATTTTTATTTTTAATTTATGAGGTTGTAGCGAAGTGATTGTAGTATAAAATGAGACTTATAGTATAGAGTGCAACATTTTTATGTTACATGGTAAGTTTACTCATATTTACTTCCCTTCTGCCACTATATTATCTCCAATGTGCATTTGACATCTCTTCTTCATCTCCGGCCTCCTTTCTCTCACTCTGTGTCTCCGATGCATCTTATCGCTGCTATTTTGTGTAATTACAGAAGAGAGTAAAATAAAATAGTTCGGAATGTGAAAAGGGGGCAAAGTAGAGTACCCCTCACCCCCTAGGCCTTTTTAGGCGGTCCCAAAAGGATCAGTTTCTGCTTTCCTGAGAGATTATGGTATGAGTTCCATATACCACAATAATTTGCATTACAACATGCAAGATATCTATCTCCTATTACCAACTTTGAGATATTCGCGCTAAGCGCGAATATCTCCAAAAAGTAACACCTGCCCTGAGCAGTTCTTAGCCATGTTATCCAATGGGAGGTGGATAACATGGCTAAGAGCATTAGCTCGGTAATGCATGAATATCGCTGAGTTTTTAGCGATATTCATGCATTGCGGCCGTTTATTATTGCATTTGCGATAAACCTTGATAATAGCAAGGTTTATCTTCGATAATTTCTGACGATGCTTAGCGGTAAAAAATTCGTTGGTAAGCATCGTTAGCGATAAATATCGCTTAACTTTGGTAATATGCCCCAACGTCTGTTAACGTTCGATTCGAAGGAAATGAGGAAGTGTTGAAAAACATTGTCTGCGCCATCTTGCCTTTTTTGAAATGCCACGCTTTTGTCGTGCACGGCAGCCATTTTAGATGTCTTGACCAGACCCACTCTCTGCACGCTGTCGATTCGTAGCATGGCTCCTCACCCTCGCAAGCATCTTCCCCAGGCACTGGTCACCCCCGCTCTCTGTCTTATGCATGGGCAATAAACCTCCCCCCATCTGCGCTGCTCTTCCCTGAGAATCACACTCTGTGCCCGCCCGACACCTCCCTTTCGCCCTATTCACTACCGCACCCTCTGACACTCCTCTTCCTCTGTGTCCGATTGTCCAGGCTATCACCTAGCCCTGCAGATGTAGTTTATGGCCCCAGCTGTAAAGAATCACCCCTCTTCAAAGGAGTTATAGTAGATCAAGGCCCACACCCGATGAGATCCGTCACACCACACGTGTTCCTACTATCTGAAAACCATCCTGTATTGTGATTGGGGAGGGGACCGAGCCTGAAGCGGAAGATTCCAGGAATGACTCTTTGTACATCAAAGTTTTTACAATTATGTGTCACATTAAAAATATATAGCACTCCAACAAAGTAGTAGGAATATAAAACTTTAATAACATATAAATATATACAACAAAACAAAAACAGTAAAAACATTTAAACAACGAAGAGACCGTGGCAATTTCTTTTGAATTATCCAATAGATTTATTGAAATTGACAGCACCAATAATGAAATATTCTTGTCAGTAGCGGTCTGTTGTGCGAATAGTTCCAAGGCAGCAGAACGCGCTGAAATCTAGATGGCACGAAGGTGATGTCTAGTAAGTTGCCGCCCAGCAAATAACGGCGTGGGGCGCCGCGGGGGTGAGTGAGTCCAGTAGGCACCACAGCTATTCTTACCGGCATTGCAGAATTACTGCTGGGGACAATGCCTGTGCTGTAGCAGGGTCACAGCAGAAACAAAAAGGATTCTGTTGAAGATGTTGTTGGTTTTCAATTTGAAAACAGTTCTGGTGTCAACTGCTATGCTAATGTAGTGGTTAATGTTTTGTTTTCTCTAGAAAATGTAAAAGAGGGGGAGGCAGTCCAAAGTTCCGTTAAAAGGGCAAAGGAAAGGATCGGTGGTTTGAACTATCAGTCAAAAAGGGGAGGGGGTGCAACAATTTTTCCTACCGGGTCACACTGTGCTTTCACCGGAAGTGAGGTCTGCAGGATTCTAGTAATTCAAAGTGAGGCTGGCGCCAGCATGGGAGCGCCGACGTCCCGCGGATACAGTTTCGTCACTCCACGGGCGATCATGGCAGTCATTCCCCATCGGGGGTCGGAGACTCCCGCGGCTCCTCTAGAATCTTCAAGGTCGTGGAGGACTACAGTGGTGGAGTCAACCAGTGACCAGGATATTTCTTTATGCTGGGCCCGCTCTTGCCAGGTCGACCGCCATTTTGAGAGTTCGGTAGCTACTGGCGATCGCGGGGTCAAATGAGCGGACGGGCTCCACCCTGCCGGGCGAGACGTTGCAGCATGGCCACAGTGGAAGAACCCTTTTCCGGGCGCCTGGAGCGCTGAGGGTGCAGCTGGGAAGCCTCCACCTGGGGAGGCGGGAGAGGCCTGTTCGCACTGTCTCTCCCTCCCAGTGCACCCCACGGCGTCTCGTTTGAGATTTGTTATGGCCGGACCAGGCGATGAGGACGAGGGGAGGGGGGGGGGGGGGTCGGAGGCATGTGCAAGACATCCCCCCCCAGTGTTGTTGCAGCCATTATTCAAGAAAGAAGAAGTGTCCTGTCCGTCTTTGGGCCGGGCTTCCGGTAGATGTCGGCCGGACGCCCCTGGCTCTGGCCCCATGAACGGGTTTCTTGGTTTATCGGCTGCAGCCGGATCCCGTCGGCCTCGGCCCCCCGACCGTTGGTGGCCGGACCGGAAGAGCATGTGGCGGGAGTACCTGCAACTCTCAAGGGCCACCGCGGCCGGACTGGGAGAGAGAGGGGAGGGTCGAGGAGACATTCCCCCCCCCCTGCAACTGTTCAGCGTTGTAAAGGCAATCCCCTGGCCGGGTCCCGCTGGCCTCGGCCTCTCCTCCGGCTACACCCTACGTTAGGATCTCCTGGCCGAGGCGTGGCAGCAGGACCTGCCTTATATGGGCTGCTCCCGGCTGGGCGTAGCCGGAACCCTGCCCCACCTTGGAAGTTTCCAGAGTGGGGGCGGATGTTCTACTGACTTGCATTTTCCCTAGTCTATCGATTTTTTTGGCGTGGCAGGCGGTGGGACAGCGAGGGGTGATTTGGTTTCTCTTACTGTTTTTCTGGTCTCTCACCACTGGCATATTTTAACGTTTTCTTGTTTCTAGGACATTAATAGGTTTTATCATCACGTTATGTTATCGTTTCTTTGTTCGTTGTTTAATAAAAGTTCATGTTCATCAGTGGCCTACTGATTTTCGTTTTCCTATTCTTTTCTTTCCAGGTTGTTTCATGCTAAAGTTTCTGTTAACAGGATACAGTGATCAGTTCGTTATTATTGCATATGTCCTTTTCACTAGGGGTGCTCTCTGGTCGGGCCAGATGACGTATCTCTAGTAAATGGTCCGGGTGAAACAGGTGCATCAATCAGTGGGGAGTAGATAGGCATGACAGATTACAACGGGGGAGAAAGGTCCGCATTACGTACCCTTTCACTACTTGCAAAGATTTTCCTACGTTTATTTGCAAACAGGGAATACCTCCAAAAAGAACTAATTCCCAAACAGTCAATGTTCGGACAATCAATCAATCAATGAGGAATGAAATAGGTACGACGTGTTAAAGGCTTGCGTTACCTACCCTTCACTATCTGCAAAGGGAGAGAGAATATTCCTATTCTTCCTCGTTTGCAGGCAGAGAAGATCCTTAAGAGAACCAACTTCGAACAATTCAATGCTCGATTCAAACAATCAACAAGGGGTACTGTGAACACAAATGAACGCCGCTTATGTACATACGCATTGCTATTTTCAACAGGTTGTTCCTAATGTTTCTATTTTAGCGAGGTCAAAAAGAGATCCCATTAGTGGCCTACTGATTTTGCTCGATTCCTTTTGTTTTTTTACACGATTTTTCGCTATCTGCAAAGACTAAACAGAGTATTGCGACTCTGTGCTTGTTTGTAAATAGAGAATGAACCAAAGAGAACAATCAATCAAATGGAGAGAGAAGCAGGCACGACGGATTACAAAGGGGGCAAAGGGCTGCGTTAACTACCCTTCACTATCTGCAAAGAGAGAGTACTCCTAATAGAAATGAGGGGTGGGGGGCAGCATTCAAAGCAGATCAGTGTGCATAAACACGAAAATGTTTTTACTTACCACGTACTTGACATTCGACAGCTTATGATATTTGCTATTAAAAAACCATTGAAATTCACTGAAAAAACCATAGGTTATAGACCATATATAGTTAGGAATTAGCATTTACAAAACCTTGAAAATTCACTGAAAAAACCATAGGTTATAGACCATATATAGTTAGGAATTAGCATTTAAAAAACCTTATTTTACTCACACAAAACCATTGAAATTCCATATATAGTTAGTTGTTCTAACTATATATCGCGCACCCGCAATCCACTGCTGATCATGTCACATATTACATCATTCATGACATGGTCAGTGACATCACTGATGACATCACTGATGACATCTCAAATGACATCACTGATGACATCACTGATGACATCTCATTTGACATCAATGACCACATCACTGATGATATCATTCATGTGACAATACAATGCATCTCCTCACATTTTAATATAACCTCTGTTTCACCCAGTGTTAAAAAGAGAGTATAATTTTTGAAACCATTGACACACCAATACTAGTTACTACATACGCACTCACTGATTGCTACGTCTACACACACCTTCACTCATTCACCCATACAATCATTGATACATACAATCACTCATCTTTACAACACTATCATATACACTCATACACCTATACAGACACTCACAGTCTGCCACTCATCCATGGAGTTACTCACACACCTAGTCAGTCCTGTAAAGAATCAATGACACTTCCATTTTCTTGTCTATACAGTTAAACATAGAGCACCTTACATTTTCAAACATATACTAACACATACTTACCTTCTTATACAATCATTGATACAAGTACAGATTGATCTGCACAGAGTCACACACATCCCAGCTAGCCACACAAACACTCAGTCTCCCATACAAATACTTGGGCAATCAATCAATAACCCATATAGTTACTCATATAGCTACTGATCAACACATGCAGCAGTTTACAGAACAACAGACATAATGATGCACAAATTAAGACAGTTTAGTCACTAACCCATGCACTCTGTGAGACACATTTAATCACTCACTCATACAGTCAGTCATGCACCTACTAAATCCTTCGTCCACACACTTACACATCCACTCATTCTTCAATATGTAAGACATATTTAAACTTTATAGAAACAAAAAATCACTGGATGTTGTTATCAGTGATGTCATCAGTGGTGTCATTTGAGATGTCATCAGTGATGTCATCAGTGATGTCACTGACCATGTCATGAATGATGTAATATGTGACATGATCAGCAGTGGATTGCAGGTGCGCGATATATACTTAGAACAACTAACTATATATGGAATTTCAATGGTTTTGTGTGAGTAAAATAAGGTTTTTTAAATGCTAATTCCTAACTATATATGGTCTATAACCTATGGTTTTTTCAGTGAATATATATATAATATATATATATAATTATCCAAGGAATTGGACTATCTCCTGCCCGCCTATGCTGCCGATGACGCCAGGGACCCTGCTAGCAGCAGCTCGTGACTTCATGAGGAGCCGTTTTGCACACCGGCATCGCGACTCATGGCCCGGCTGTACCATCGGTGACGCAGGTTGGGAGTTAGGGGACCCAGGGAGGCTGAACATCTTCACTACTGCTTCACTATTGTGATTTCCACACAACGCGCCTTCCCTACTAACTCTGCTTACTGCACCCACAGCCCTCAATATACTGCATTCTGGGAACTGGAGTCTTACTTGGGAGCAGTAGCAGCGCGGACATGTTACTAGGGGGCTGAACTTTGAACCTCCTACCTCTGCGAACATGGGACACTTAAGGCGTGGGCGGAGAAACTAGCAGTCATACAGCGGCATCCGACGAAGGCTACAGACGCCGAAATGCATCATGCCTATGCTGTTTCCAATTAAAGCTTTCCCTGCTGACCCCTGTTGTGGCCTCTCACCTTCTGTAACGGGAGCGGTGATTCTTTTGATACCTCATATCTCACGCGTCTGCCAGTGGCGCGTCAGAGGCCCGGCTCCCTCACTGTGGCAGGAGACTCTGGCACCAGCTGTTCCAGCTTTATATAATTATCCAAGGAATTGGACTATCTCCTGCCCGCCTACGCTGCCGATGATGCCAGGGACCCTGCTAGCAGCAGCTCGTGACTTCATGAGGAGCCGTTTTGCACACCGGCATCGCGACTCATGGCCCGGCTGTACCATCGGTGACGCAGGTTGGGAGTTAGGGGACCCAGGGAGGCTGAACATCTTCACTACTGCTTCACTATTGTGATTTCCACACAACGCGCCTTCCCTACTAACTCTGCTTACTGCACCCACAGCCCTCAATATACTGCATTCTGGGAACTGGAGTCTTACTTGGGAGCAGTAGCAGCGCGGACATGTTACTAGGGGGCTGAACTTTGAACCTCCTACCTCTGCGAACATGGGACACTTAAGGCGTGGGCGGAGAAACTAGCAGTCATACAGCGGCATCCGACGAAGGCTACAGACGCCGAAATGCATCATGCCTATGCTGTTTCCAATTAAAGCTTTCCCTGCTGACCCCTGTTGTGGCCTCTCACCTTCTGTAACGGGAGCGGTGATTCTTTTGATATATATATATATATATATATATATATTTTTCAAAAGCAACTTGAAATAAAACACCGCACTCTTCTAGGTTTTGATTAAGCTTGTTTAATCCATCAAGGAAACGACTTCCTCACCTACGCGTTTCAAACAGATTACTGTTCTTGCTCACGGTAGTTACAAGTCCATTTTTTCTTTTTACTATTTATACCCTCCTACCCATATGGCAGTTAGGATGCATTATGGGAGGGGTAGTTTTTAGTGAAAATACACCATGTCAGGTCTCTTTCGCAAGATATAACAATCTGATTTTTTGCTTTCAGATGACATAATGGCTGAGTGCCTATGGTTTTATTGAGATAAAACCGTTATATAGCGAGTCGAGTTATTATCTCGCTCGCTGCATACATGTACAATTATAGTACATTGTGAGTGATAGCTAAGTGCTAATTGTGAAAGTCAATGATTTATAACTTGGTCCAGGACTCTGACATTGTTTAAAATAACCGCTCTCAATAACAAACAATAAGTTTTTTATACTTATACATATGTACTCAGTTTAACCCTATATATTTCAGACTTATAAGCATTATGTACTCAAAGGAGTCAAAACGTACGGTTCAAGTTTCAAGTTTCAAGTTTTCATCATAGATTCAAACACTCTTAAATGAGAAATGATATTTCAGAAGAATATTATCTTTTTTACACTAACAATGTGTTTCTGTTTAATAATGGAATATATTCCCAAAACTGTGGAACTGCTATGGGAGTTTCCTTCTCTCCAAGCTATGCTAATCTCACCATGGGATGGTGGGAGAAACACATAGCTTGGAGAGAAGAAAACGAACCATATACTGCCAAGACTGTTCTCTGGCTGAGATTTATCGATGATCTCTTCCTGGTGTGGAATGGAACCAGGGAGGAGTTGGTAGAATACATAGGAATCTTGAACCAGAACAATGTGGGCCTACAATTTACTTTCAATATCCAAGAAAAAGAAATAGACTACTTGGACACAAAGGTGTACATTAAAGACAACACAATACACACCACCCTTTTCCGCAAAAAAACCTCCACTAACAGTATCCTGCATGGGACCAGTTTTCATCCAACATCCTTGAAATCGAATGTACCATATGGGGAGTTTCTAAGAATGAAACGCAACTGTTCAGAACCAACAGAAATGGAAAACAAATTTGCAGAAACAGTCAATCGGTTTTCCCAAAGGGGATACAAGATGAATACAATCAAAAGAGGAGAAATGAGAGCACGAGAAAAAACGAGAACAGAGACACTGATTGTCAAGAAAAAAGAGGCTATTGAAACAACAAAGGAAGAGAAGCCACGCCTCATCCTGACATATTCAAAAGAAAGTATAAACATAAGAAAAGCGGTTACAAAATACTGGAGTGTATTGAAAAAGGATCCTGACATTGGAAGCATAATAGGAGATGCCCCCCTTCTTTCCTTCAGAAAAGCACCATCAATTAGTGACATTTTGGTCAAGAGCCATTTCGTAAACAGAAGAGAAGAAACCTGGCTGGAAAAAAGACAAAAAGGGTTCACCAAATGTTTGTCTTGCAAAGCGTGCAAAATCGGAAAAAATCTCAAAGCCATAACTGATCCGAAAAGGCAAACCCTTTGAAATTCAGACCAAGATTACCTGTGAATCCCATTATGTTGTCTACCTCCTGGAATGTGAGTGTGGTAAGAGATACATTGGATCAACCATATGTGCCCTAAAGAAAAGGATGTTAGAACACATCAGAGCCATGCAAAATAAGGACCAAACGTACGCCATGGCAAAACACCTCATGACGCACAAAAACAAAACTTGGCTAAATGTAAGATATTCAGGACTGGCAATGATACCGGACAATGAGCGAGGCGGCAATCGCCTGCAGAAACTCAGACGTTTGGAGTCAAAATTAATAATAAAGTTCAAAACTAAGACCCCGCAAGGATTGAACGGGGACGAAGAACTATATGTACATTTATGATTATCCAATAGTCCAACATACTCACATGACTAGATGTATGAAGACCTCCGTGTAAAAAAGATAATATTCTTCTGAAATATCATTTCTCATTTAAGAGTGTTTGAATCTATGATGAAAACTTGAAACTTGAAACTTGAACCGTACGTTTTGACTCCTTTGAGTACATAATGCTTATAAGTCTGAAATATATAGGGTTAAACTGAGTACATATGTATAAGTATAAAAAACTTATTGTTTGTTATTGAGAGCGGTTATTTTAAACAATGTCAGAGTCCTGGACCAAGTTATAAATCATTGACTTTCACAATTAGCACTTAGCTATCACTCACAATGTACTATAATTGTACATGTATGCAGCGAGCGAGATAATAACTCGACTCGCTATATAACGGTTTTATCTCAATAAAACCATAGGCACTCAGCCATTATGTCATCTGAAAGCAAAAAATCAGATTGTTATATCTTGCGAAAGAGACCTGACATGGTGTATTTTCACTAAAAACTACCCCTCCCATAATGCATCCTAACTGCCATATGGGTAGGAGGGTATAAATAGTAAAAAGAAAAAATGGACTTGTAACTACCGTGAGCAAGAACAGTAATCTGTTTGAAACGCGTAGGTGAGGAAGTCGTTTCCTTGATGGATTAAACAAGCTTAATCAAAACCTAGAAGAGTGCGGTGTTTTATTTCAAGTTGCTTTTGAAAATTGTAACGAGTCTCGTCCTTGACTCGGCACCGGCACCAGCTGAATGGTCGCTCCTCCTCCAGAAGGGACTTTTGCTTGAACATATATATATATATATATATATATCAGAAATGCCGCTTTCAAATTGCGCTGCAACGATTCTCGCCAGCCAACAAAAGAAACTCGGACACGGACCAAATGGGCTCCTGCTTTTCCTTTTATTGCAGAGGTACTGTCAAAGACGTTTCGGCTCAACTGAGCCTTGTTCACATGACAACGTTTTGATAGTGGGACAGCCCTTTTAAAGTGCTAGTGACGATAAATAATGAGTATCACCTGTGAATATTCTTAGCATAGACATTGAAGATATACTTCCAGCTACTAAATAGTAGCATTTAACTTATATAAAATACATTACATAACAGTCAAATACTTTAAGTAGATACCAACGTCATAGATATATGTGCACATATTCATATGAGCGAATCCTTAATGGCAACAATAATCATATATATATATATTGACTGGAATAAAAACAAAGGTTACATGGACGATGTAGTTAACTCGTATAAAACTAGTGAAATTTGGCAGTTATAGTTACCCAAGCTTAGGGCCCAGCAATGCACTGCTTATGACCTCACATATTACATCACTCATGACATGGTCAGTGACATCACTGATGACATCAGTGATGATATCTCAAATGACATCACTGATGTCAACACTGATGAAATCATCCAGTGAGTGTAAGTATTTTGTACGGCTTTGTGATTGTTAAACATACATCCTAATGTACTATAAAACTTAAAGTAGTAAACTAGGTGTACTACTAATGAGTGATACTATTTTTAATATATATCATGTGAGTGGCTGTGTGACTGTATGTATCCTTGTGCATATGGGTGTATGAGTGGCTGTATAAGTGGTTGTGAAAGTAGCTGTGTTGGCGAGTGAGATGCTGTGTGAGTGGCTGTATTGGTGAGTGATCAGGTGTGTCAGGTGATAAATGGGTGGGTGGGTGAGTGGGGCTGTGTGTGGCTCATCAGTGTGTATGGGGTTGTGTAGTGACTGTAAGGGTAAGTGAGTGTATGTCTGAATGGCTGCATGAGTAAGTGACTGGGTGTGTAACTGGCTGTATGGGTGAGTGAGTGGATGTTTGAGTAGGTATTTTGTTAATTGACTTTGTGTGTGAGTAACTGTTGAAAAGTGAGTGTCTGTTTGAATGGCTGTATGAGTGAGTACGGAAAAGTGCAATTGCTTGTATGGATGTGTGAATGGGTATGTGAGTTGTTGTGTGAGTGTGTGAGTGCTTCTATGGGTGTGTGAGTGGCTGTGTTGAGAGGTTGGTTAGGTGAGCGAATGGGAGTGTGATTGTAAGTAAAACAAGTGGGTGTGTGAGTAGCTCTATAGGTAATAGTCTGTTTATGTGGCTGGCTGTATGGGTGAGTAACTGGTTATATGAATGGCTGTATGGGTTGAGTGAATGGTTGTGTGAGTGGTTGTACAAATGAGTGAGTGGATGTGTGAGTGACTCTATGAAGGAGTGAGTGGGTGTATGAGTACTGCTATAGGTCTGTGAATAGGTATGTCAGTTGCTGTACATGTGTGTGAGTGGGTGCACACAAGGTTGTAGGGGGTTGTGAGTAAGTGTGTGAGTGGTTCCATGAATGATGTCATCAGTGATGTCATTTGAGATGTTATCAGTGATGTCACTGACCAAGTCATGAGTGATCTAATATGTGAGGCCCTAAGCAGTGCATTGGAGGGACATACATTATAGTTAGCTCTGGTAACTATAACTGCTGAATTTCACTAGTTTTGTGTGAGTGAAATCTGACCCTCACTATAACGGCCCTTTAACCTTTGGTTGTTGGTTGTATTTCTAAGTTATTTTTAATTCGGTTTACTAACTATAACGTTCCTGTAACGTTTGTTTTTTTCAGTGAATTTCTATGGTTTTAACTAGTAACCGTGTTTGGAGAGTGATAGAGTAAGGGGTCTGGGTCTCCAACCAGCCCTTAGGAATCCTGTTGTGTAGGACTTACAGGAGGTACCAGGAGGGCTTCTTGGCATCCAAGGTCCCTGAGGAGTAGAGTGGATTTCATCCCCATTCAGTAGTGCACTACGAGCCACGTTTGCAGAGTAATGGAGAAAGGGGGCGTGTCCTCCGAACACCACTTACCAATCCCGCTGTGTGGGACTTACTGGAGGTAAAAGGAGGGGTCGTTTGCCCCCAAAGACGTTATTGGGGCCCAGCTGTCCCTCCTGCTACCTCCAATGAGTCCTACACAGCTTGATTGCTGAGACAATGTGGGAGGCAACACCCTCTTTCTCCAGCACTCTGCAAACATAACTCATGGCACACTACTAGTAGGGGGAGAAAGTCCCCTTGGCTATTGAGGTTGAGTGTCCTTGGGGGCCAATTCCCCCCCCCCTCTTGTTACCTCTAGCAAGTCCCACACAGTGGGTTTGCTGGGAGGTTTTTGGTGGCCACATCCCCTTTCTCCACCACTCTGCAAACGTCCCTTCTGGGGCAGAACTAGTTGGGGAATGAAGTCCCCTTGTCTATTGAGGGTCCTTGGAGGCCAACTAGCCTTTCTCTTACCTCCAGTAAGTCCCACACAGCTGGATTAATGAGAGGTTGTCAGAGGCCATGCCCCCTTTCTACACCACTCTGCAAATGTGCCTTCTGGTGCACTGCTGCTTGGGGGATGAAGTCCACTTCAGTCCTCAGGCCCTCAGGAGGCAAGGGGCTCTCATCCCTCCACCAGAAGTGCTCGAAGCGGCATGTTTGCAGAGTGGTAGACAAAGGGGGCATGGCCTCCGACCACCTCTCAGCAATCCCACTGTGTGGGGCTAACGGCCAAGAGGACTTCATCCACCAACGAGGAGCATGCCAGGAGGTGCGATTGCAGAGTGGTGGAGAAAGGGGATGGGGCCACAGCGATTTGCCAGGTTTTTAAAATTGTATTTTTCCTATTTTTTAGGCCCCCTTCCCTAAATTATTTTGGGCCCCTTGGCCCTGCCATGACCTCCCGGGCCTGCCTAGAAAAATGGGATGGGGCTGAATGCCTATCCCCCCTCCTGGGACGATTTCGGCCCTGGGACCCCATTCCCAGGAGCATACCCCTTTTTATATTATTATTTCTTTTTTTAAAGGAAGGGGGCCCCCCTCCTGAGGCCAATTTTGGACCAGGGGAGCCAGGCCACTGTTTTTTTTGTAGAGGCAATGGGGGCCACACCCCTCCCCCCTCCACAGGCCGATTTCGGGCCCATGGACCCCATACCCAGAGGCCCAGACATGTTTATGCTTCTTAACAGGGAGGGGGGCATAGCGGCCCCTCTCCCGGGCCATTTTCAGTTTTCGGGACCCCATGCCTCAGTGCATGGCCATCTCATTGGGGACGTCGGGGGAGCCTAAAGGCCACTACATTCCTGGCCAGCTTCCACCTGCTGCAGGAGCCGGCATTGCTTTTTACACACAGGGAGCTGCCAACATGCAGCTCCCTGGGTGTAAAAAGTGAAGTGTGCTTGCTTTGAGAAAGCGAGAGCATAATGCTCTCATTTGCTCAAAGTGGAGCACACTGTTTGCTATGGCACGGCAGGAGCAGTACCCAGGGGTGGTCACCACAGGACTTTGCTTGAGCCGGCCCTGGCAGTATGGTGGTCTCCAGGGCTATGGGGAGACCATAGGACCACTCCTGCTTTTTTATTTATTATACATGTGACCCAAGGAGGTGGCATTCCCCAGGGAAACTGTTGAAATTAACCCCAGGGATGTGATGGTCCCCCGGGGCAGGGGGTCTGCGAAGACCCCCATATTGTTTCAATTAGCCCTTGGGAGGTGGCGTTCCCTGGGGTGGGGGGGGGTTTAAAAGGCCTCTCCCACATCATACACAATAGCCTCAGGGAAGTGGCGGTCCCCGGCGCACCGGGCAGGTCCAGTGTGTCCAGTGTGCCCACCACATTAATAATAATATTAGCCCTTGGGGGCGGTCTTCAGAGCTTTATTGAGCCCTAGGAAGGGGGACCCATGCCCCCCTCCTCTATAGATTATATGCCTCCGGGACCTGGCCCACCCGGGGGTTATTTTAATGCAAGCACAGAAGCCCTCAATTGCTTTTTTTACACAAAGTCACAAATATTGCAAATTCTCAGCATTTAAAAAAAAAAAGCTCTTATGCACTGGCTTGCGGGTTAGAGTATTCCCACCCTGCCCCATCTTCTATATTTTCACTTTTTGTGGGGAGTCAGTGAAACTGAGTCCCAAGATGGCTGCCAACACTACACGGTTGAAGTGTTTGCAGCCAATCAGAGCAGTACAGTTCCCTACATGAGCTCATCTTTGTTCACACAGACTTTGCGACCAGAGATAACACTGTAATTTTAAACCTACATTTCTGAGCAACTACTGGACAGCCCTACATCCCTGCCAAATTTGGTGTAAGCCCATTCAGCAGTTTCGGCTGTAGCTGTGGCTAAAGTTGCCTATTGGAATTAACATTGCAAATGCACCCTTCTTTTGTACCCCAATTTCTCGGTCCCCACTGCACGGATCACCCCAAACTTTCCATGACACATAGAACCTACCTTGACACTTTTCTTGGAAAATTTCATGAAGATCGCTTTTCCTATGGAAACTAGGTCCTAACTATAGCTTCCTACTGCCGACCACCCCTCGGTAATATATTTACATTTTTCAAACGTTTTGTGAGGTTCGTCAAACAGTGCCAAAGTTATCAGCAAACCATAAAACACTCCTTGTATGATAACTAGGTCCTAACTATAAATACACAGTGGTGACTGTTAACATATATATGGTGTGCTGATAACTTTGGCTCTGTTTTATCAAATCATTTTGGGGTGATCTGTCAAGCAGGGGCCGAGTAAAAAGGGTGTTCCAAAAAAAGTAAACTCCCCATGAACTTTCTAGAGGGATTTTTGAACAGCACTACAGCCCAAACTACAGAATGGAATTGCACCAAATTTTACATAAAGCTTGATCTTTACCCAGAGAGTGTTCTTTTTGTTTAGTGTAAATTCATTCAGTAGTTTTGGAGAAATTAGGCTCAAAGTGTATCCATAACTTGACAGTTAAGTTCATGGGATTCTCGTGGGGCCTTATTGGGTGAGAGTGAGGAGTTCCTCTGAGTCTCTAGGGAGCTCTTGCTCTTATTGGCTGACAGCAACATGAGGCGAGGGGCCTCATGAGGAGAAATGTTGCTGCTACCATTTCAGGACACAGGAACTCAGTCCCTGTGTGTGGAAATATTAATAAAAATAAGTTCTAAGTGCTGCTTTACAGGGCATTGCCGAAATCAAGGCGAGACTGGATCAGGCCTTGGACCACAATTTGTTTGGCTTCAAAGGGTAGAAAAGGAAGAATCTTCTTAAGAAGTCTGAGAAGACCAAAACAAATAGCTGATAACTTGGTTGCCTGGGTGTCGAGGGTTAAAGACTTGTCCAGCCAGACACCAAGACTTTTTATGTTGTCCTTGGGTATAGGTGGCGGACCCAAGCTGAGGGGCCATAGGGAGTTAATTGTAGGCGAAGCAGGGGGGCCAAGGAGCATAAGCTCGGTTTTGTCTCCGTTGAGTTTGAGACATGATGCAGTCATCCCATTTTTTACTTCCTCCAAACAGCTCACTAAATCAGCCTCTGCTGGCTGACTGTCTCTATGCGTGAGGGAGACCACTAGCTGGGTATCGTCCGCGTATGTAACGATCTTAATACCATATGGACGGATGATCTCAGCCAGCGGTCTCATGTATACGTTGCTTAACGTGGGGCCTAAAGAGGAACCTTGCGGTACCCCACAACCCAAAGGTTTACTGGAAGATACAATATCCCCCTCAAAAACCTGAAAGGTTCTATCGCTCAGGAAGGATTTGAGCCAAGTTAGCGCTTTTCCAGATATTACAAGGCTAAGAAGTCGAGACAATAGAATTCTGTGATTCACCGTATCAAATGCGGCGCTCAGATCAAAGAAGATGACTGCCACCGATCCCCCCTGATCCAAGATCCCTCTGGTTTCCTCTGTTACCGCAAGCAGGGCGGTTTTTGTCCCATGCTTGGGACGGAAGCCTGTCTGAGTGGCATCAAGCAGATGGTTACTCTCTAGAAACATCGTTAGATGCTCATTAATGTGCTTCTCTAGGATTTTACTCACCCAGGGAAGCAGGGAGATGGGGCTATAATTATTAAGATTGTTGGAGTCCAAAGTCGTTTTTTTTTAGGAGCGCTCGCACCATGGCTTGTTTCCACCCAGGTGGAACAATACCTGAGGATAAAGAGGTGTTGAGTAAGTCCAGAACAGTGGGAAGAATAACATGAGTGACTGCATCCAGAGTGCGAGAGGGAGCTGGATCACACGGAGAGCCTGATTTAACTTGACGCATTATGGGTTCAAGTGTCTCTGGGTCCAGCAGGGGAAACTGATGTAGAGTGTTTGATAGGTGGTGCGCAGCTTCTGGGGGCAAAAATGGCATCTTAACGTAGGAATCCCGGTCAACATCTGGAAATGCTAGATCGATTTGGTGTATTTTTTTAAAGACAAATTCTGCCAGATCATTGCAGCGGGACCGTGTGTTATAATTAGAAGAGGGGAGTTGGGGAAACTTGGTGAGACTTTTTACTATTTGGTATATTTCTATTGGTTTGGATCTGGCCGCCGCGATTTTTCCTGTATAATAGGCAGATTGTGCCATTTTTATCTTGTGTTTATAGGATCTTATCGCCTCTCTGTATGTAGTTTTATCCAATGCGGCATAACCCAGTCGCCACTTCCTTTCCAGTTTTTTGCACTGGCGTTTTTCCCCTCTGAGCTCATCCGAGTACCAGGGGGCGATTTTCTGCAATCGTTTTGGGGAAGTTTTACCAAGGGGAAGTGTGGAGTCAAGAGAATTCAAAATCCATTTGTTATACTCATTATTGGCTGATAAGTGTTCGTGATTAGTTGAAGGTCTGGAAGCCACTAGGGTGTTGGTCCACTGCTCTAAAGAGAGCCTGGACCAGTTCCGAGATTTTCGTGGGGTAGGGATTAAGGAGAAAGATTTATGTATATGCCAAATGACAGAGACAGGTGGACAGAGACCCCTGTCCACCAAAGGAGTGCTTCACCTGCTCTCTTTATAGTTGAGTGAACAGTCATGTTTTTGCCAGCTGAGCTCTGGCTCACATCTCCAGCAGAAACCTAAACCAGAAGTCCCCACAACATTAGGCCCTCAGTTTAAATAGCTCAGACCATCCTCCCAAGTTAGGCTCAACATTCTGTTATACTATCCTTCAATATCGGATTGCCAGAAAATGGCTTGTATTTTCCGAATCATGGTGGATCCCCTGAAGGCAGAGATCACCACCAGACAGATGAACATCTCTAAAAATGATGGTTGGTCATCCATGAGAGGGGTGGCCTTGCAGGATGGTGAGCCTAACTCCAAACAAGCCCTTTAGTCAGTTGCTAGGCTGGGAAATCTATAAATATTAAATGAGGATCAGAAATTATGTTCAAAATATAAAATGCATTTAAATGCTCCCCCAATATTTTAAAAATATTTGTGAGAAGTTACAATCAGAATCCATGTTGCAACTTCTATTTTAATTTTGAACTCTGGATTTGTAATCTCTCCTTCACAATGAGACTGGCAGACAAGTCCTTATTCTCATATGCCCTGACAAAATGGTATCCCTATAGCCTTGCCTACAACTACAGGATAGTCCAGGGTTTGCAAGGCAAAAGAGGCTGGCAATTATAAACTCAAATATTGATATCAAACTCCTTGTAATGTATCTATAATGGTAGAGGATTGCCTGCTTTACTTCACTGTTCCTCCCTTATCGTTCAGCATTTAAGACCTATACAGAAAATCTAACAGGTTTTTCATCAACCTCATTATTCCTTTAGGTATGCACCTTCACTTTTTAAATAGATAACATCTTTCATAACAACGTCACTGGTATACTAAATGTAATTTGCTATGTTGAAACACTCAAATCTGTAATCAGATATGAGCTACCTTTATTTTATTTTGAGTGTTATGGCAGAATACATTATGTTTAAAAATTAGTTTGAGTGGCGCACTCGATCAATCAATCAAACAATCAGGGATTTATAAAGTGCACTACTCACCCGTGACGATCTCAAGGCGCTGCATTATGAATAAAGTTCTCTACATATTGGTCAAACAATCCACTTGAAATTGTTCTGCCTGCTAAACAGTATTTGGTGGCTTCCAGTCCCCCATTCTGAATATTCGAATGGTATTTCAGGTAAGCATGTACCTGAATACCTGTGTGCACAGCTATAGGTATTTCACATTCACAGTTTCCCAAACACAACTTTTACTGATGACAAATCAAATTACAACAAATCTATCATCAATCGATTTATCTCTCAATCATCATCGTTACATCATGTATATGATTGTGAGTAGTCACTCCATATAATTAATTTTAAATAAACTCAATATATACAGAAAACAACCATCAATGTAAATCATATTATTGATGAAAATTCTTCTTGATATTACTCCATCTAATTTGTGTGATCCCCAATGCATTTTGGGATGGATGGTCCCTTCTTCAAGGGCCTCTAAAACATGATAAAATAAAACCAACATCATCAATTATGGTCATTGACCTCCCAAAAACTTCCAACATCACAGTGGGCACATTGTAGGAAATATCTTTATTCTCTATCATATGATTATTGGATTGCTAGAGTGACATCCAAGCAGTGTGCCAACTTCCAACGGGATCAGTGTGAAAGCACACTGTCATGGACAAATGTCCTGGGGCCAGATGTAGGAGCCCTAATACCGGTCGGAAACGGCCGATTTTGGCCGTTTCCGACCGGTATTAGGGTTTTCAGATGTAGGGCATGCACTTACAGAATCGGTATTTTACCGATTCTGTATTTACCGATTCGGTAAAATTACCGAATCGGTAAATACAGACTCGGTAAAATACCGACTGCTACGAAGGTCGAGATCGTCCAAGCGCCTGTTGCCGCTGTCAGAGCCGTCGCATCCCTCGCTTGCGGGACCCACCGGATCGGTGCGGGAAGCCTAACATCGCTGCGAGTTTTGTCGCAGAGCCTGTCGTCGCTGGGTGAGATCGCCACACCGCCTGCTTGCGGACCGCATCACGTCGCTGCGAGAGTCATCGCCGAAGCCATCGCATCGAGGAGCTGCGAGAGAGAAGATCACCGCTGGTCCGCGCATCGTCGCAACTCCAAAGATCGTCGCATCGTGCCTTTGCGAGAGCAAACTTCCTACGGTACCTATGCACCGGTATCCATACATGTGGCCTTACTCCCCATACAGATCGGATTCATCGCAACACGCCCGCTGCTGCAGCGGGGCTGTCGCATCGCCTCCCCAGGGTCTCAGGAGCAACCCATTGCTTCTGCTTTTGGAACTTTGTCGCAACTAAAGGTACTGTGAGCTAAACGTGACGCAACTGTGAACTTTTCACGTAACTGTGGATTATTTTATCGCAACCTAAAGAATTTTATCGCAACCTGAAGAACTCTTTTGAAACCATATTCTTGAACTGTGTATGTTGGATTTTTGTCGTTTTGGTCTTGTGTAGTTTAGATTAAATACCTTTATTTTTCTAAACTGTTGTGGAGTCAGTTTGTGGTGTTTTCACTGTGTTATTGTGAGTGTTGGTACAAATACTTTACACATTGCCTCTGGTTAGCCTAGACTGCTCGTGCCAAGCTACCTAGAGGGTGAGCAGGGGTTATCTCAGAGGGTTTCCTCCTTACCCTGACTAGAAGCAAGGTTCCCTATTTGGACAGTGGTACCTACCCCTGCCAACTAGAGGCCCCCATTTCTAACAGGGGGACAAACTTACTCCTTAGAATCTGAAAGGATATGAGTATGTCAATATCCCTTAACAGCTAACCACACCGAGCACTTACTGTGCACAGGCAGCATCAACATACCTTACGAGACTGCTGTGTTACCAGCGTTTCAATCACTGATTTGGACCTGAAACCAAAAAGCGCTAAGGATATAGTTTGCTAAAAAAACCTCAGTAGAAACATGCCCCGTGAAACATGCCTTTTCAAGTTCTCTCATCCCAAAGCCCTACCTACCCAGTTGTTCAAATCCAAACTTCGCTGCCAGTCCAACCTTCTCGACTAACGGCTTCCCGACAAGCTTTGAGTTACCAGTTGGTTTCCATCGCTATGTAGCGTAACTTCAGATGGATATTAACTCTGCCCCCTCAAAAACCATGCCTACTTGTGTATACTATAGCAGCCATCTTACCATTGTGATCGTTCACCTCACTGGGTGTTCTTATTGCACATGTGGTTGGTGTACAACATCAGCTTTCTTCGTATTAGGAATACACAAATAAAATCCATTGGTAACCGTGTTTTTAAGTTTAAAGAGTAATTTATTGAACAGAAAAGTGGAAAGAGTAATAATATGATACAATAGCAGTAGGTATCACATTGAAAAAATGAAAATGATACAATAATGTAGAGGAGAGAAACAGAAAAAAGGGGGAGCGGGAGAAAGGAAAGGGAGAAAGAAATAAGCATCATAACACAACCTTTGCTTTCAAAACATTAGTAACAAACAGATGAAAATCATCTAATAAAAACTGTGTATATTAAACAAAAAAGGAATATGATAAAGAAACAAGAGTATGAATAAAACATATCAAGGAGGTTTGGGTACTTCTTCTATACAAGGTGTGTGTAATAGTGGAGACTGAGCCGATATATATAAGAAATTTGTAATTGGCAACCATAACATATCACGTTTTATGGCAAGTGTGATAGGATAAACATAACCTCTGTCTAATCTATGGTTATAGCAAACACCATACCACCAAGCTTGAAAGGAGACGTTTGAGGCATTCTTCCAAGACTTAGTAATTTGTTGAAATGCCACAGCTAGAAGGAGGTCAACAATGGAAGTGTTGGTGTGTAAGGAGGACCGTATGTCAGAGAGACTACCTACAAAGATCTGAGTAAGAGAAAAGGGAAATTGAGTGGAATTGTTTGGATTCATTTGCTGCCATACTTTGTACCAAAATGTATGAATCATTAAGCAAGTGAAAAGCATTTGTTTAAGATCTGCTACTGCAGCCGAACAGGACCAACAGGTGGATGGAATAGAAGGATCTATTGCATGCAGTTTGGCAGGGGGGATCAAAAGTCTATTATAATTAAAAAATAAAGTTTGAGTGGTATTCTCTGTTTTAGAAGACTTCCTTATTTTGGTCCATATATTATGCCAAGTTAGGACAGAAAATGATTCCTCTAAATCAAGTTCCCAATCTTGTTCTATTTTAGATTTGTCTCGAGTGACAGAGACTTCCCGTAGTTTTTTATAAATTTGTGATGCAGAGGAAGAAGATAACAAAAAAGGAATAGTAAGAGGAGAAGATTTACTGTAAGAAACAGAAGATGTAAGGGAATCGTAACTTTTTTTAACTGCTACATTCAATAATAAATATTTAGGATAAAAAGATAAAAAGATAAAGGAAGAGAAAAGCAAGATTGAAGGGAGGAAAAGGGAACACAAATCCCATCTTGAAAAAGCTGATGAGTCCACAAGAGACCCGATCTCTCCATTCTTTCAAAAAAAGAGTTCTATTACGAATTTTAATAAGAGGATTATACCAGCTAGGGGAGTGCAAAAATCGTGCACAGTCATCCAGACCATCTATGAACAAGGGAAGAAATAATATTCTCGCATTTTTAAGGATAGGAAGAGACATCTTTTGCGGAACATTTGACAAAGAGACAAATTCTTCAAAAGTAAAAGGATGAAAAAAGGAAGATTCAATTTCAACCCACAATGGTTGAGAGGAAGTGTCTGAGGAGTGATCTGATAACAAAGGGATAGAGTGCATAAGAAAGAAGGAAGTGTGATAAGACGAAAAGTCTGGAAATTTAACCCCACCTAAATGTTTAGGACATTTAAGTTTGGAAAAAGACGTCCTAGGCTTTTTGTGTTGCCATAAAAATCGCGATAAAGTGGAGTAAATATTTTTATAACAGGATTTCGGAATATTGACCGGAAGATTGGAAAGAAAGAGTACGATTATTGGAACTAACATCATTTTAATAGAGTCCAATCTACCCCACCAAGATAAAAATAAAGGATGCGGTCTGGTTGTAGAGTCAATGAGAGTGGTTTGCAAAGTTTTAAGATTAAATGCAACTGTGTCCTTAATTGAAGGAGTAAACCATAGACCCACATATTTTATTTTAGAGGGACTCCAATGAAAGGAAGAAGCCAAAAAATCAGCATGAAAACAAAACTTATTAAGAGGAAAAATTTCACATTTATCAACATTGAGTTTATAACCCGATACCTTAGCAAAGAACAAAACCTCTGAAAGGAAAGTTGGAATAGAAGACTGAAGGTTAGAAATAAATAAAAGAATATCATCTGCGTAAGCAGTAAACTTCAAATGTTTGTCACCATATTGGAAACCAGCAATATCCTTATTCAATCGGATTTTTGTTAGGAAAGGTTCCAAAGCTAGAATAAAAAGGAGGGGAGAAAGAGGACAACCTTGACCGACGCCTCGGAACAAAGGGAATGAAGAAGATACAAGACCATTAGCAGAAAATAAAGGATCTAGGAAAAGAATATAATAACGATATATAAGAAAAAAGTTTAGGGCCAAATCCAAACCAAGTGAGAGTGGAGAATATAAATTGCCAATTAACCCTGTCAACAGCCTTTTCAGCATCTAGTGCAACAGCGGCCAATGAATGCTTATAAGAATGGGATTTACTAAGAACATTAAAGAAAAGACGAGTATTATCAGAAAGATGACGACCTTTAATGAAACCACATTGTTCCTTACCAATCAATTGAGGTAAAAATGTTATCTAAACGGAGTGCAAGAATTTTTGCGAATATCTTATAATCAAGACTGGCCAAAGAAATAGGTCTGTAGTTTTTGCATAAAGTATGATCTTTATTTTCCTTGGGAAGAAGGCAAATCAAAGCCTCCTGGAAAGATCCCTGAGATTTTTTGGAAGTGATGAAAAATAAAAAGAAATGATGGAGCTGGGGAACTAAAATGGTGGAAAAATGTAAGTAGAATTCTATTGTAAAACCATCTGGGTCAGGAGCTTTACCCTTTTTAAGCATATGAATGGCATCCAAAATGTCTTTAGGAAGAATATCCTTATCTAAAGAGGAAAAATCCACATCTGGTAATGAAGGTGAAGGAATGGAGGATAAATATTTATCAATATCAGTTGGTAAAGGTGAGGATCCCGGGGTATACAATTTTTGATAGAAATTAGTGAATTCAGATAAAATATCTTCATCCTTATGAAGAATAGTGTTGGAAGAAGATATAATAGAATCTATTTTTGTCCTTTCCTTTTTGACTTTGAGGTAATTTACAAGGAGATTACCAGCTTTATTCTGTGTGGAATAATATTTGGCGCTAGCTTTAAGGAGATATAAATTCGCAGAATCTGTTGATAATTTATTATAAGAAAGTTTAGCTTTATTCAGATTATTCAAGTCAGATTGATTTTTAGACGAATAATACGCATATTCTAATTGTTTAATTTGGGAGGACAGGTTTGCTAAAGATTGAGTAGTTAGGCGTTTCTTTTTGGTTACAAAAGAAATAATGAAGTCTCTAGAAGCAGCTTTAAAAGTATCCCATAGCAATTGAGCTGAAGTTTGAGGTGATTCAATTTCTGCAAAATACAGGGATGTAAAATCAAGGAATGCTTTCGTGATTTTCGTGTCTAAAAGGACAGAGTTGTTAAATCTCCATCTCTTAGTACCTTTATTAGGGGGAAGTAACTCTTAAAGTAAGGGGACAGGGGCATGATCAGAAATTAAAATTGAACCTATGTCAGAATGAAGAATATGTTGGGTCAAGGCTTTAGAAATAAAAAGGTTATCTATCCGTGATTGGGAAGAATGAACAGGAGAGAAATACGTGTATTCTTGTAATATGGGATGGCAAAGTCTCCAAGAGTCAACAGGAGATCTTTGAGATATAGTGGAGGTAAACTGAGAATGGACATGGGAGGGTGAAAAACGAGAATTGGATTTCCTGTCTAGAAAAGGATCCACAATCATGTTACAGTCATCTCCTAAAATGAAATAATCATCATTATAATGCATGAGGGAAGAAAGAATCTGAGGCCAAAATAATTTGTCATGAGTGGTGGGAGCATATAAATTAAAAATAATTAAAGGAATTTTGTTAACCAACAAAGATACTGCAACCCACCTACCATCAGAGTCATTATCTTGATTTATGAGCTGGATAGTCAGTCGCTTGTGACAGAGAATTGCAACACCATCATGTTTCCCTGAGCCAGGAGAAGCAAAAACATGGCCTACCCAATTACGCACGCAGTTTAGAAATTTCAGTATCCTTGATATGAATTTCCTGTAATAACACTATGTCTGCTTTTAGGTGAGCTAGATGAGACAAAACCCATTGATGTTTAATGGGAGAACCAAAACCTTTAACATTCCAAGAAACTAAGTTAATTGGCATCTAAAACTCGAAATAAATGCATAAACAAAGAGTAAGTATCTAGCAAAAATATAAATGCAACAATGCAAGCAACTATATGAAAATAAGTACGAGTAAGAGGAGGAAGCAAAGAAAAGGAAAAGGTTGAAAAATAGAAAGGTAAGTACAAAAAAAGGAAAGGTAAGTAGATAATGAGAATGGAGAAGAAAACTGAGAAGAAGAAAATGAGAAAATAGAAAAGAGAGAAAAGGGAGAGAGAAGACAGAGAAGGAAGGAAAAAAACAAAGAAGAAACAAGTAATGAATAAACACCATAACCAAAGACATACCACAGGGAAACAATACGAATGGGGATGGGGAAGGGGAAGATACATGAGGGAGGTGGAACGCTGAACGGAAGACTCCAAATGAGACAGCAAGGAGGGAGACTACTGCCAGGAGCTCTGAGGAAAAAGTTGTAAGGGACGACAGAACCTGCAACCTGATAAAATAAAAATAAAAATAAAAATAAAAAGGCAAATATCAATTAAATACATACAAAAAACATTCCAAACAAAAAAAAATACATAACATCATCTAATACAAAATACAAAATACAAAAGGGAAGAGGGAGCAAATAAAATAAGGAAACGCACAACAAGAGAGAAAAAGGATGAGTGCATCATGGCTGAGGAATGTCCATAGAATCCACTCGGCAACTGTTCAGGAACTGTTGGAGTAGTGCAGGATCTTCATAGGTAGTTGTCTTGTTGTTATAAGTTACTTTGAATAGACATGGGTGAAAAAACCCATATCTAGAATTTAAATTGCTCAGAGCAGGTCTCATGTCCAAGAATTTTTTCCGACGGTCTGCAGTTACCTTGGCATAATCTTGGGCAAAAAAGAGAGAGGAACCATTCCAAATAAGTTTACCACGTTCTTTGGCAGCGTGTAGGACTTTGAGCAACTCAGTATATTCTAGAAAATACAGTATAACCCCTCTGGGTTTCGTAGAAGATGAAGCAGAACGAGTGAGTTGACCAAGTCGATGTGCGTGCTGAATATTCAAAGACGGGCTGTCTGGGAGACCCAGAAGAGTTGGCAAAAAAGACTGAAAAAAGGAGATGAGATTAGAGCCCTCAAGCCCTTTAGCCAGACCTTAAATTCGTGAATTATTACGCCTATTGCGATTCTCCAAATTTTCAATTTGTTGTTTAAGCTGCACAATTTCTTTGGAGATGTGAGGAACTTGATCTGTAAGACCTTGCACAAGGTCGACACGGGATTCTAATTCTCCCACACATTTCGTGAGTAACCAATTGGCTTCCAAATTTTTGTAGACTTGTATTTGTCTCTTCCATATGTGGCTCAAGGGCACGAATTTCATCAAGGAGAAGCTCCATAAGAATTGAGGTTGACAAACCAGTAGGAGAGGGTGGATTCACCTTTACAGGTTTGCCAGGAGTAGATGTTGACACAGAAGGTATTTTTGAACCTTGCTTCGACCCTGGGTGAGAACTAGAAGAAGCAGAATGTTTAGATCCAACAGAATCACTCATATTATCATCAACAGTGTCTGAACACTGAAAGGGTTAAAATCGTCAAAACCCGCCTCTTTAGAGTGAAGTGAACCTTTTCGGTTCTTGCGAGATGTCGCCATGAAGAGCAGGAAAAAGAGTCACTGTTAGCCCGTAAAAATGAAGTAGGAAATGTAAAAACAAACTCTTATTGCCACAAAGGAGTAACTGGAGCCAAGAAGCATTCACATAAGTAAAATAGTCAAGTGATAGACCAAACATCGCAAAGTTGTTCAAAGTTCTCAAAAAACTGGCGTCATTGAAAACATATTCTGTGAGGTAAACAGCCTCTCACAGTGTATTAGCGGGAAAAACGCGAGCGCGCCCAAAAACAAAATGGCGGCTGCGATGCCGCATCGAGACACGGCATAAAAGGATCAAAATAAAGATCGTGGGCTCACCCTGCGCTCACTTCGTGTGTTCATGTGAAGCAGCGGTGGTTCCGCCAGTCGAAATGGAGTGTTCCTAGGTCCGGGAAAGGAAATGAGCGCCTGGAGCCGTTGCGAAACCTCACGTCTCGGCGGAGCTCCTAGGCACAGCGGCCATCACCCGAGGCCCCGAAGCCACGCCCCCCTGTTAACCGTGTTTTTAACAACCAAAATTACTTTTGTTCAAACTATAACAATGTTATTATGAATTTCCTCAACACATAAGTTCCTGTGGCCATCAGCGGTTAAGTCTAAATTAGAAAGCATGCCTGCACAACAATTATCACAGGGCAGTCAGCATTTTTTATGTCATATTCATTTGCACAGTGCACAACCATAGATTACAAAGAGTGTGTATGCTTGTATGTGTAGCATTAATTGTGAAAGCAACCTCGTGGGTGTAACTGCACTCTCCTGATGGTATGAAAAGAGTGTGCTTAGACGGAAGCTGTACTTATGCCTCACAGAGATATTATATACTCATGGGAAACTACTCATATCAATTGTGTCTGCTCATAAGAAGCAGCTCATATTGAGTTTGTCATTCAATCCCAACAGCATAATGGTGTTGCATTTTTTTAATCCACTGGATTTCTTTTTGTAGCATTGTTTTACTTGGGTCTACACCCTCCTTGGGTTTCAGGGTTTCCAAAATCAGGAATTGTAGTTGCACAATGTAATTTATTAATTGGCACTTGGAGGACAAATCAGATATGTGTCCCAACCACAAAAATCCATTACCTGTGAAAAACTAGAAATTCTGCAAAACTCAAACATGGTGTGCAATAATTGTTGATGTGTGTTTGGAAATGTTATATGTGTGTTAATTTTATGCAACATTGTACGCAGGAATTGTGGAAAACCTAGAATGTACACTCTGTGAAACCTCCTCGGGCTGAGGGCACTATCCCATGATCCCTGCTAGAAGCCAGAGGGTGTAAAGAATTTGAACTTGTGTCAGGATAGTCTCGCTTCTGTATGTTTTCCCAGCTAGGACTGATTTGTGAAGTCTATAATCATGTCCAGCTTTAGCGCTGGTGGAGCCCAGTGCAACACTCATTTTTTCCGCCCCAACACCCCATGACAGCCTCCTCGGATTCTCTCACTATCACCCTTGCCCCTCATCTCTCCAATCATAAATTATTGCTGAACACAGTGCCCCCCCTGAGGCCATTGTCCTCTCCACAGCCCAATTTGACCGAACCGGCAGCACTGCCCTAAAGCCGACCCTGTCAATAATCATCTTATTGCTGAGCTGGTACAGCTCATAAATCTCCTCCTCATTCTGGAGAAAAATAGTTTATCTGACTCAGAAAAGTCGCTCCTGTTTTCTTCTCCTTCTCTGCTGTGCTGAACAAATACCAAATCTTCTTGCCATGGGCTACAGAGTAGCCATTTTTGTAAACAAAAAAAAAAAAAAAAATGACCTCCTCTGACACTTTTCACCTGGTTAGCACCTGCTGCTTCGGCTTGAGGGTAATTTTGAAAATGCTAACTGGATTGTTATGAGACTATTCGCTAATTGCTAATGCTTTGTACATTCCATCACTGAGTCCCATTTTGGTATTTCCAATGTGTCCCTAAATATGTAACTCACAAATAATTCTGTTTGCTTTGCTTTTTTTACATGGACATTATTAAATTGTCATAAATTGCAAGCACATGCTTTTATGATCACAATCCAGATTGTGAGCAATTTACGATTTGCAGAACATTAGAATATCTTGCCCAAAATGTGTGTCTCTTTCCCTATTATTTCCAGAACATATTGAGCAAGCAACCAAGCTGGAATTTTGACCATAGATGCTGGAAACCCACCACACACCACCGCACCCAACAGATCCCTCGCCGCTTCTGGAGCAAAATCAACGAAGACCAACTACACGCAAACCTCGCTCTCAGCCCACCCACTGACACCTCCAACATCAACGATGCCGCCCGCAACCTCAGACGCTGAATCGACGACTGCGTCAACACCCTCGCCCCGCTGAAGAATCCCACCCACAGAGACACCAGGAAGAGAGTAACTGGTTCACCCCAAAACTCCTAGCCTCCAAGCGAACCTGCCAGAAACTAGAGAAGAAAAGGCACAATGAAAAGACACCGGACCGCATCACAGCCCGCTAACACCATCACCTCATCAGGTCTGCCAAGAGGATCTCCTTCTAAGACCGCCTCGACAACAACGCACACAACAGCAAGGAGCTCTTCAACATCGTAAAGGAACTTTGCAACCCCAACCCCAGCTCCAACACCAACGACATCCCGCTGTCGCAAGCCCTGTGCGACTCCCTCGCATCCTATCTCCACCGCAAGATCGCTGACATTGACAACAGCTTCAACGCCCAGACAGCTCCAACAGACATGGACACTCCAGACTCTCCGCACATCATCGACCATGGTCCAATGCCAGCCTGGGCCAACGTGAATATTGATGACACCATCAAGACCATGAGCACAATCCACTCTGGCTCCCCGCCAGACCCACTCCCGCACCACATCTTCAACAAAGCCAGCAGCTCCATCGCACCCCACCTGCGCAACGTCATCAATCTCTCCTTTGAGATCGCGACCTTCCCAGAGAACTGGAAACATGCCGAGATCAACCCCCTACTCAAAAAACCCAAGGCGGACCTGCGAGACCTCAAGAACTCCATCTCCCTGCTTCCGTTTCTAGCCAAGGTCATCAAGAAGATCGTCAAAAGACAGCTACCCGATACCTCGAAGAAAACAGCATCCTTGACTCATCCCAGTCAGGGTTCCGCAGCAACCACAGCACCGATAATGCCCTCATCGCTGCCACCAACGACATCAGGACCCTGCTGGACAACGGTGAGACCGCGGTCCTCATCCTCCTGGCCCTCTCCGCCGCCTTCGACACTGTCTGCCACCGCACACTATGCACACGCCTCCACGACGCAGGGATCCGAGACAAGTCCCTGGAATGGACCACCTCCTTCCACTCTGGCCAGCCAGGTCTTGAGTAGATTCCTGAAGGTCAGCAGGTCTTGGGTCTGTCGTAGGCTCAGTGGGAGGGTGTTCCAGGTCTTGGCGTCGAGGTGGTAGAATGATCTGCTGCCAGTGGTTGGTCTTCGGATGTGAGGGACGGTGGCGAGGGCGAGGTCGGCGGAGCGGAGCTGGCGGTTGAGGATGTAGAAGAAGAGTCTCCCAGAGCGTCCGCCTCCCCCTTTCTAATCTGAAGCCTCCAAGATCATCTGAGGCGTACCCCAGGGACCATCCCTCAGCCCGACACTGTTCAACATCTACATGGCCCCGCTCGCACAAGTTGCCCAAATGCACGACCCCAACATAATCTCCTCGGCCGATGACACTCAACTGATCCTCCACCTCACCAAGGACTCCCTCACCTCCAAATCCAACCTCCATGAAGGAATGAAGGCCGTCGCCGATTGGATGAAGATCAGCCGACTGAAGCTGAACACGGACAAGATGGAGGTCCTCATCCTCGGCTCCAACCCTTCAGCCTGGGACGACTCCTGGTGGCCCACGGCACTGGGAGCAACCCTGACACCCACCCACCACACATGCAACCTGGAAGTCATCCTCGACTCAACACTCTCCATGACTAAGCAAGTCAACGCAGTCTCCTCCTCCTGCTTCAACACCCTCCGCAAGATCTACAGGTGGATTCCGACAGATACAAGAAGAACAGTCACCCAGGCCTTCGTCAGTAGCAGAACTCGACTATGGAAACGCCCTCTACGCGGGAGCCCAGGCCAAGCTCATCAAATGACTGCAACGCATTCAAAACGCCTCCGCACACCTGATCGTCAACGTACCACGCCATAGCCACATCACCCCCCATCTGAGAAACCTGCACTGGCTCCCCATCAACAAGAGGATTTTCTTTAAGCTCCTCATCCACGCACACAAGGCACTCCACAAGACGGGCCCAGCGTACCTCAACAGAAGACTCTTCTTCTATATCCCCAACCGCCAGCTCCGCTCCGCTGACCTCGCCCTCGTCCCTTGCATCCGAAGAACAGCCACCGGCAGCAGATCCTTCTACCACCTCACTGCCAAGACCTGTAACACCTTCCCTCTGAGCCTACGACAGACCCAAGGCCTGCTGACCTTCAGGAGGCTACTCAAGACGTGGCTGTTCGACCAGTAGCCCCCCCCTTTTCCCCCAGCGCCTTGAGACCCTCACGGGTAAGTAGGGCGCTCTACAAATTCTTGATTCATTGATTGATAGGGTGGACAGAAAGCTGAGGAGTGTTAACTGTCCAGCAGTCACTGAGTTTTCACTAGATCCTTCATGCTCCTCTTCCTCAGGGCTCATGTAAGGCTTTTCACTATCAGCGCACCGCAAGGAGATATGGGGAATCACAGTGCATATTCTAAATGCTGTCATGTTGCAGTAGACAGAACTGTGTCTCAGCATGGTAATTGCTCTAGATGATACTTCTCCTGCATTTAAATTGCCCTCTAGGTTTACTCTCATGATCTGTTTTCACTGTATTTTTACACAGCGAATCTCTATTTAAGAAACGGGGTGAATCTGGAGTCAATTGCAAACCATGGGGCATATTAGAAAAAAATGACACAGCATGACGCTGCAAGCCATCTTGCAGCACCACACTGCGTCACTAGGAAAGTGCCAGGATGAGTTGTATTTACTGCAATATCATGCATCCCTGTAATTATGCCGGCGCTAAAACAGCAGCTTTGCGCCAAAGCGGGCACCATTGCACCCTGGTGCAAGGGTGCCTGAGTTGCAGAGATGATTGTTTATGTGCAGAAAGGGACAGCTTCCTGCACATAAGCAATCATTCATGGCAATGTACTCCTTATATGTGGGCTGCATTCTGCAGCGCCATAGAAAACACAAAAAATGGGGATAAATAAAAGTATTTCTCCTGATTGCGCCATCTTAACACCTGCTATTGCATGGCATTAGTTTTGGCACTGCCTTGGATTTACACATCCTTGTAAATCTGGGGTAGTGTTAAAAAGCGATGGGTGCTGCATGAGTGCACCCACGGCAACACCCATTGCTTGCCCCTTTGACACAGAAAACTGTGTGAAAGGGTCCGATATTTACAATGCAGCGCTACGCCACGCACAGTGGCCTAGGGTCACATTGTAAATATGTATGAAGCAGGGCATTGCGCCACTACAAAAAGTATAGCTTTGGTGGTGCAATACTATTGTATATATGCCCTCATGTTTAAGCATAATTTGCTTTTTTGTATTTTTTTTGCTGTTTTATATATCGCAAACTTGACCCAAAGGCACTGGACCACTTTTACATGCGCACCAGTTACATTACAGAAGGTCACGCTCATTGATTAGGCACAAGCCCAAGGCCTTCATAAATCTGCCCCCTTGACAAGGGGGCAGATTTATGAAGGCCTTGCGCCGCCGGTGCGTCACTTTTAACATGGGAAAAAGTGACGCACCGGCGGCGCAGGGCCTTCATAAATCTGCCCCAAGGAGATTAAGGCATTTGCCGAGAATCACGGGATGTTGAGCTGTCGCCGAGACACGAAACCGGTTCTCAAATTCCAAAGTCGGTAGTTCTGGCCGTCATGCCACATGCTCTCCCCAAGGAGTGTACACTTTCACACACTCCCTTTGTTTTTTTCCTGTCTAAATTCCCAAAGCTTCTACCTGTAGGAAGTAATATGAGCAAGAGCGCCGAGTCTCCGCTTTTTTACGGTCCTGAATAACAGGAAACAATCACTGTTAAACTGGTAAAATGTTGGTTTCTGTGTTTTCCAGGAATGTTTTCCCTCCTAAAAATGGTGCGGGTCTCTCCGCGAGGACTACTGTAGGTCAGTTGTAACGTTCCAAAGAGCTGAGCTAACATAACTTTACTAATTGCTACGCCTTCTAGGTCAGTGCTGCATTTCAAATCAATCTCTATAAGCCAACTCTACCAAACAAATTTGCATTAATTGATTTATGCACCCCCTTGTACCTAAAAAAAAACCTTCATCCTTTCTTCCTTGCATGATTTTGCCTTTTTGCAATATGAGAGTGGGTTTTCTAATTGTACCTCCCTTTTCAGTGTCCACACAAAAGCCTAATTAATCGAACTCCGATTTCATACATGAAGAGAGCAGATTAAGGCAGATTTTCTTATTTTTCTTCTTAATCGATAATATCGCATGCATTTTTTGGGCAAATTATTATTGAACTGTTTTTTACCCAGTCGTTTGGAAGAAAGTGATTTGTAAATGCAATCGGCCTGTTTGTCTGCCTTTCTGTGTTCCTCCCTGAAATGATTGCAAAGCACTATGCATTACCGCGAAAAATTGACAGTAGAGGAAATGCAGTAAGTACAGGTAATTTGAGCAATTGCCTTTAAAAGACAGTAAGCGGAATACTTTAAAGATGGTCTTTTGTGTAAGTGCGTTGCTTAGTAGTCTGCTGTTAAACTTGCTTGAATTTCTGGCTCTTCTTAAAAGGTAAATTGAGAAGCAGAATAAAAGATTCTTTTGAACACAGGGATACAGTAAGAGCAACAGTTCTTAAAACTTACAAAGTCTTGCACTGTGAACACACGTCTTTGCTATGAATGTGTCTTATCAGGAACAACCTATGATAAAAATGTTCAACATGAAAATGGATCTTCCAACAGATACTTATGTTTGCATAAATAGCCCTTAAAATATGTCAGTTTTTTGTCTAAAACAGTAATTTGTGTGCTAAATTCCAAATCTTGATTTGCAGAATGAGGCGAAGACTTCTGCTCAGTGCACCAGCACCCCTAAGGTTCTGATGGTAGTTGGACAAAATTTTGAATTATAAATATCGAGATACACAAATATCGAGTTTTTTATGTGACACAAATATCGTGATGCTGAAACGTTGTTTACAAGAATATTGATCTTTTAGGTAAGTAAGATAGTTTTCAACAATATCTGTGGTTTTAATTTCATTTTCAGTAATATAGGCCCTCATTATGATGTCATGCAGATAGCAATCCGTCAGCTTGTGGGAGGCTTTCCGCCGACATCATATGTTTCCGCTCAACTTCCATAGTGTGATACAGACGGGCAGAGGGCAACCCGCGGAGGAATTCCGCTCCACTTCCAATGGGCTCTTGGAGCCCACCGGGGAGGCAGATGGAATTGTAAATTCCAATATGGCAGCGGATCCAGGCTCCTCCGTTGGGATACATTGTCACTTTCTGCCTGCCCTTTCATGGCGGTCCACCCACCATGAAAAGGCAGGCGGAAAGTGACTATGGATGCCCCTAGAAGGGCCCCCCTCCTCCTTGGCCCTCCACTATGGAGTTTGGGGTCCACCCATGGTGCTCAATCACATCTCTGCACGATGTGGGAGACACTGCTCCTATTCCTTTTGTTTCCTTTGTTGGGTTGGGCCGTACATTGTCTGATGCCCTGAATGTGACCTGTAGTTACTCCCATGCAGGCGATGATATTGGAGGGCCCCGGGGGAAGCGAAGACGCAGTCTAGTCTTCCCCCGGGGTCTTTCGCACAGGGAAGGGCCAGGCTGGGGTGGGGGGCGTGGTTGGGGGGTGGATATAAGAATGCAGGGGGAGGAAGGCGACTTCCTCTTCCTGCATTCTGGCATTGCTGGGTGGGTTTGTTTTCTGTGGAGTGTTAGGGGGTGTTGTAGACAGTCAACGACGGCGGTTTTGTTGCCTGGAGGTGGCGGAAGGTGTAGGGCTGGTGCCGGACGTTTGGCGCAGGCTTTCCTGGTCATTTGGTAGGTGTTTTACCTGGTGTGACGGTAGTTATTTTGGTGGCATGGCGGGGGATGCTGAGGCGGTTCGGGAGCCCTTGAGAGTGTTGGGGAGGGCTGGGAGGTCGGACCTTCTGAGGCCGGGCATTTTAGAACAGGCCTGGGTGGGTTTCACCCGGCCTACGCGGGCGGCTGCAGCGGGCGTTAGCGCTGCTGTGCTGGCATGTCAGGAGGTCTCGGCCCCGGCAGGCAGGTCGGCGCCGGCCAGGGGGCGGGGCTCGGGCGCGAGAGGAGCGCAGCGCGGAGGGCGGCGTAAGAGCCTGCCTCCGCGCTCAAAATCGGCAGGGGGTGGGGGCCCAAAGGGGGGGCTGCGGAGCGGTTTTCGCCAGAGGCTTTGGATTGTGCAAAGCAGGGCACGCCGGGGGAGGGGCATGGTGCCCCCTCGAACCTGGATGTGTCAGTGGCCCTGGTTTTGTGGAGAGGGGAGCAGCCTGGGTCTTTTGCTCCTGCTTCTCTTGTTGGTGTGCATGGACAGTCCGTTTTGGGTGGCGCTGGGCAGGTGGGCCCTGCGGTGGAGGCTTTGGATGTGGAAGGGGGCAGTGAAGGTGAGGAAGCAGCGTGTGTGATCCTTGGGGAGGGGGGGCTTGCTGAAGGTGGCCCCCTGGATCTGTCTGTGGGTTCTAGGGCCAGCACCCCAGTACTGCGGGGCGCTGGCGGGCCGGCTGTTGTCCAGCTGGCACAGGTAGGGAAGCCAGGGGGGGCCTGGGGAGTCCCTTCCATGGAGGTCCATGCAGGGGGTGGGGCCTAGGGGCTATTGCCTGCCATTGCTGAGCAGGTGGGAGGCCATGGATGTGGAGTCGAAGATCAGGGAACAGAGGCTGCTGATGCAGAACGCGGACGCCAGGCTTTTGGAGTTGGAGGAGATGAGGGCGGGGGCGGACTGGGGGGTGGAACGGGAGGGCCCCCCCACTCCCACGTCGGAAGAGGAGTTCTGGGCAGAGCAGGAGGAGGCTGAGAGGAAAGTCAGGGCCCGGGGGGGCCCCAAAGGGGGGGTGAGTGACAGGTAGGGGCAGTTAGGGACGGCCAGGATGGCGACGAGGCCCAGCAATGCCAGAGCCCGCCTGGGTTGGAGCGGCCCGGGGGGTAGGGGGGATCCCAGCTGGCGGAGGTCAGCAGAGGGGTGGGTGGTTCGGCGGAGCGCAAGACGGCTCCGGGACGCCGCCATGAAACAGTAGGGGAGTCGGCGGCGGCTTTCCCTCCATCGCGGGATCGGGCCTCGGTGCGTATGGTGGAGAAGGAGTCGGGGAATGGTGTGCCATGTCAGAAGGGTGTGAAGCGTGCGGTACGTGAGGTGGAGTGGAAGCAGGTGGAGGATGAATGGGAGATTGAGCTGGGTTATGGAGCTGAGAGTGAAGAGTTGGAAGACGGTTAAGTGTGAGATGACACGGACAGGCCGGCTGAAGGGGTGAGGGGCAACAGTAGTTTTGGTGTCTTGCATGCCCCCGTGAAGAAGACCGGGAAGTCGAAGGGGTCGGTGGTGCAGCCCAGCGGAATGGACCGTCGGCCGGGACCGTCGCAGGCCGCACTTACAGGTGAGGGTGATTGGTGGGCTGCTTGGGGGAGGGCCAAAAAGGTGGCAGAAAGAAGGCCTGCAGGTCCGTTGGAGTGGGGGAGGGGTCTGTGCTGGAGGATGGGAATAAAGGGGCCAAGGCAGGGGCGCTTGCGTCAACAGGTAAGCAGGTAGTGGCAGCAGGGGTGCAGACGGACAAGCCGGGGCTGGATGACAAGACAGAAGGGAAGGAGGACAAGGAAGAGAAAGGGCGGGACAAACTCCAGAAGAAACTGCCCTATATGGGCTTGGCCATGCCTTTGGGCTCTCACTTGTCGGAGAAGATAAAGAGTAGGATTTGGAAACATGAATATGTCAATGTTTTCAAGTTGTTACACAGGGAGGTACAGGGCAAGAAGGGCTCCAAGGAGGAGGAGTGGGAGATGACCAGGAGGCCACGGGTCCCGGTCAACATGGAAAATTGTATGTCGGCGTTTTTGATATACGCCAGCATCTATTGTGAAAAGCATGTGGATAGGGCTATCCCCCTTTTCAAGTACATGGACATCATCAGGAAGGCGCAATTACAATTTGGTGGCTTCACATGGCTGAGCTATGACGAAGAATTTAGGGGAAGGGTTAGTGTGAATCCGGACAAGCCATGGGGGGAGATTGATCAGGAGCTATGGATGCAGTGGATGGCGTCGACGCATTTGTGTTACAACAAGGGTTACTGCTCCCGATACCCTTGTAAGTTCAAACATGAGTGTTCCAAGTGTGGCGGCCGTCACGCGGTCACTCAATGTCTCACCCTGGCCACGCCTTCGGAGCAGTGGCGAAACTCCAATGCAAGGGGTAGGGGACAGCCTGGCGCGAAGGGCGCCTACTCCGGTTTGGGTGGAGGCGATGGCCCACTGGCTGGCATGTTACCCTGACAGGGAGGCTGCTTTAAAGTTGCAGTGTGGTTTCACGGAAGGTTTTCGAGTGGGCTACCAAGGACCAAGAGTGCGTAGGTGGGCAGATAATCTTAAGTCAGCAAAGGAATTGCCAGAGGTGGTGGTGGCTAAGTTGCAGAAAGAAGTGTCAGAGGGCAGAATTGCGGGCCCCTTTGTGGAATGGCCCTTGGAGCACCTGATTGTCTCACCTTTGGGTGTGGTGCCTAAGAAGGAGGAAGGGGAGTTTAGGATGATACATCACTTGTCCTGGCCATAAGGCCAGTCTGTTAACGATTTCATAGCAGACATAGACTCCCGAGTCCTTTAGGTGTCGGTGGATGACGCTATTCGGCTGGTGCACAAGAACGGGCAAGGGGCGGAGATGGCTAAGTGTGATATCAAATCAGCCTTCCGCCTTCTTCCGAGTCATCCGGCGGATTTTTCCTTATTGGGCATGCAGTTTGCAGGGGCCATCTACGTGGACAAGGTCTTGCCCATGTGGTGTGCCATATCCTGTGCGCTTTTTGAGGTATTTAGTACATTTTTGCAGTGGGCTTTTACTCAAATTAGCGGACACCGGGCTGTCACACACTACTTGGACGATTTTCTTTTCCTGGGAAGGGAGAAGTCGGGGGATTGTGGCAGGGCCCTGTCACAATTCCAGGACATGGCACAGAGTTTTGGGGTCCCCTTGGCGCCGGAGAAGACGGCTGGGCCTAACTCTTGCTTGACGTTCTTGGGGATCGAGCTGGACTCCGTTTTATGGAGGGCTTGCCTTCCCCAAGGCAAGGTCTCTGAGATACAGGCATATCTGCTGTGGTACACAGACAAAATATCGAAAATAAAATATCGGAAAGACAAAATATCGAAGTTAAAATATCGAAGGTAAAAAATATTGGGAAGCAAATATATCGGATACAAAAATATCGTAATAGGTAAGTAAGTAGAAATATCAAAAAAATAATATCGTATGACAAAATATCGACAATACAAAATATCGTGTAGTAATGGAAAAAATAAATAGTGTAGGAAAAAATATAATAATTGTAAATAAACATTTGATAAAAAGGTCTATATTAAAAAAGTACAATATATTTAATATAAAAATATTTTAAAAAAACATATATAGTTTTAGGAGCGGGTTATTGGGGATAAGGGTGGGAAGTAATTTAAAAATAATTAATAAATTAATAATTAATTGGTAAATAATTAATATTAATAAGTTAATTAATTAATATAATATCGTACATAATTGTACAAAATTAATAACTGGTAATTAATTATTATTAATTAGTTAATTAATTAATATAATTTTGGACATAATTTTAAATAATAAATAATTGGTAATTAAATAATAATAATTAATTGGTAATTAATTAATATTAACTAGTTAATTAATTAATATAATTTTGTATATATTTTTAAATAATAAATAATTTTTAATTAATTATTATTAATTAGTTAATTAATTAATATAAATTTTTACATATTTTTAAATAATAATTAATTGGTAATTAATTAATATAAATTAGTTAATTATATTAATTAGCTTCATTTAGTTTAATATATATTTTTTACTTATTGTAAATTAATTTGGAAAAAATAATATTAATAATTACATTTATTTCTTTACAGCTAATGTGCTAATATATTAACGTTATTGTTATTGTTAATTAATAATTAATTTGTAATTACATAATAATAATTATTTTTGGGTAAAGGAGTATTGTTAGAGTTCAGGGTCAGTTTTCAGTTCTTGGTTAAAGGGGTATTTTTAGGGTTCATGGTCAGTTTTCAGTTTTTGGGTAAAGGGGTATTTATTGGGTTCAGGGTTAGTTTACAGTTTTTGGGTAAAGGTGTAGTTTTTGGGTTCAGGGTCATTTTTCAGTTTTTGGGTAAAGGGGTATTTCTTGGGTTCAGGGTAAGTTTTCAGTTTTTGGGTAAAGGGGTATTTCTTGGGTTCAGGGACAGTTTTCAGTTTTTGGGTAAAGGGGTATTTTTTGGGTTCAGGGTCAGTTTTCAGTTTTTGGGTAAAGGGGTATTTTTTGGGTTCAGGGTCAGTTTTCAGTTTTTGGGTAAAGGGGTATTTTTAGGGTTCAGGGTCAGTTTTCAGTTTTTGGGTAAAAGGGTATTTTTTGGGTTCAGGGTCAGTTTTTAGTTTTTGGGTAAAGGGGTATTTTTAGGGGTCAGGGTCCGTTTTCAGTTTTTGGGTAAAGGGGTATTTTTTGGGTTCAGGGTCAGTTTTCAGTTTTTGGGTTAAGGGGTATTTTTAGGGTTCAGGGTCAGTTTTGGGTTTTTGGGTAAAGGGGTATTTTTAGGGTTCAGGGTCAGTTTTCAGTTTTTGGGTAAAGGGGTATTTTTTGGGTTCAGGGTCAGTTTTAATTTAATGTACGCTGGATTTGGTATAGTAATAATTAAATTATTAGAAACCAACATATACTCACATTTAATATACATGTGAAAACATATAAAACGTTAATTAATTATGCAAACAGATGCATATAAAAAGTCGATATAGCTGATAATCCGATATTGAAGTGCACGATATTTTTGATGTCGATATTATAGTTAATGTAATTATTTTTTGTAGATAGCGATATTTTTGTTTTCCGATGTTAATGTAGTCGATATAAAAGTAAACGATGTTTTTGTATATCGATATTAAAAAATCGATATTTGTGTATATATCTAGTTAAGTATAGGAACCCGATATTTTTGATTTCGATATTTTTGCTCCGATATTTTTGTACGTCGATATTGTGAATCTCGATATTTTGTCAGACATTCATCTGCTGTGGGTCATTGGCGAGAAGAGGATTGCGCTGCGCACTGTACAACAGCTTTTGGGGTTCTTGAACTTTGAATGCCGTGTGGTGGGAGCGGGGAGGACTTTTTGCAGGAGACTCGGCATGGCCATGTCGGAGGCGGTGTTGCCACATCACAGAGTTCGGATCTCCATGGGGGTGCGAGCTGACCTGCGGACTTGGTGGACTTTTCTTTCTGACTTCAATGGTGTGTCACTGGATTTTGTGGAGGAGAGGACGGTGTGGCAGATTCAGATTTTTTCAGATTCTGCGGGGGCGGCAGGTTTTGGCCTTTTCTGGGATGGCAGGTGGTGTGCCGAGGAGTGGCCGGCACACTGGCTACAACAAGGGCGGAGCATTGCTTTATTGGAATTTTTTCCTCTATTGGTGGCATTGGAGGTATGGGGTGTGAAGTTGCAGAACAGGTCAGTGTTGTTTCATGTGGACAACATGACAGTGGTCAAGTTGGTCAACCGACAGAGGGCGAGAGACTTGAGAGTGTTGCGGCTGTTGAGAGGATTTATGCTGCGTTGCTTGAAGTTGAATGTGATTTTTCGAACCAAGCATGTCCCTGGGGCGAATAACGACATTGCGGATGCTTTGTCTCGATCGCAGTGGCAGCGTTTCCGGAGGTTGGCACCTGGAGCGGATCAGCACAAAACCGTATTGCCGGCCGGCGTCTAGGCCTTGGGGGAGTGAGAGTTTTGGGACTGGTGGAGAGCTCCATTGCAGAATCAACAAGGAGGACGTACAGGCTGGCATGGGATGAGTTTGCTTCTTTCGTGGGGTGGAGCTGTTTGGCTGCGGGGGGTGCTCACTCGGTGATTGAGCAGGGAGTTTTGCAGTTTGTTTTGCACTGTATGGACAAAGGTTTGTCGGCTGCTACAATTTCAGGAAAATTGGCGGGATTGTCTTTCTATGCTACTCTGTTCTTTGGTTTTGACCCCACAAAAGATGTAGTCATTGGTAGGATGCTGCGGGGTTGGGGCAGGGAGAACAAACAGGGTGGGGCGTTGCGGGAGGCGGTGACATTTGAGTTGTTGGCTCGCATTGTTGATGTTTTGCCGTTATGCTTTTATAATGGGTCTGAGGTCAGGCTGTTCCGGTTGTGCATGGGGTGGATGTTTTTTGGAGCCTTTAGGGTTTCGGAGTTGTTGGGTACCAGGTCTGCTGGTGGTAGGCGTTTTGGAGACGTTCGTTTGGAAGCAGGCCGGCTGGGTATTTGGTTGAGCCAGTCTAAAACGGATCAGTTGGGGAGGGGAAAGTGGGTTTGGCTGTGTGAGAGTGGTTGGGACGGTGTGTGCCCGGTGACGGAGTGGAGGATGTTTTTTTTGCAGAGTTTTATATAGCGCAAACTAGACCCGAACCGAATCAGGTATCAGAGCGCTTTACATATTTTTCAAGATACGTTACATTTTTACGTTTTTCCAGTTACTTTCATTTTAGGCACGGGGAGATTAAGTGATTTGCCCAGAATCACAGGAGGTTTTTGGCGTCGTTACCGAGACTCAAACCCAGTTCCTCCAGGTCCGAGGTCGAGCGCCCTAGCCGTTAGGCCAACCCCTCTCCCTTAGGCCAACCCCTCTCTCTTTGCGGAGCAGGTGCAATTGTCGGATGGGGAGATATTTTGTCATGAGTCTGGAGCCAGGGTTACAGCGGGCCAGTTGTTGGCGGTATTGCGTAAGGCGGTGTGCAGGTTGGGGCTGAATCCTTTGGCGTTTGGGATGCATTCCTTTAGGATAGGGGCGGCAACTGCGACATCGCGATTGGGATGGTCCTGGAATAGGATATGTCAGATTGGAAGATGGAAGTCACGATGTTGTGAGCGGTATGTTAGAAAGTAGGTTGCTGCGTGGGGGCGGTTTGGGGAACAGTTGGAGCGCCATTCTTAACAGGATGTGTATTAATACCTTTTTCTTTCGTAGGTTGCGTGGGCGGCCCAGTGGCCAAGACGGTCACGTGGATTGTGGGGCATTCTTTGTGCACTGGGCATCGAGATATGCGGAGCAGCAGGTGTACGGCCGTAACCTGGGACTCAATGGACTCCAACATGAGGTGCACTGGTGGGGAAAAGGGGGGATGTGATGGGGGGCACTTTTGCCCTGGCTCGCGAAGATGGTCCCACAAAGGGGATGCCCGGACTTGTTGATCATCCACCTGGGGGAAAATGACTTAATCCAGCCGTCGGGTTTGGCACTCTTACAGCTGATGCAGCGGGACCTAGAGGTTATGAAGCTCAGGTTGTCTGGGGCTCGCATTGCTTGGACGGAATTCATCCCCAGGAGAGTTTGGAGGGGGGCGAATAAGCATGGGGCAGTAGAGAAAGCTCGGAGGAAATTGAAGAGGCCAAATAAGGGTTTTCTGTGAGAAAAAGGCCATTAAGGTGATTTCCCAGCCAGGACTACGACTTGAAGAAAGGTTGCTCTTTAGGGACGACGGAGTGCATCTTTCGACGATTGGAAATGCGTACTACATGATGGAGATGCGTGACGTTGTGAGCAAGTTGTGGAATGAATCGATCTGGTGCCGCAGGGATGTGTGAGTGTGGAAGCGAAAGATGCACAGTGACGCTTGGGGGGGCAGGTAACCGCCCTACAGGGGGTTCCCTGGTTGGCGGTATGGGGAGGGGTGGGGGAGTCACTAGCCGGCGCACCCACCTTTCGTGGGGGGGAGGAGTGAATGATGGAAGGGGCGACTGGTGGCAGGAGAGTAGTGCCAGGATGCGAGGAGAGATTGGAGGGAAGGTTGAAGAACGGAAGTTGGAATGAAAGGAGAGGATGAGGATGGATTTTGGTGTTGGGGGGAGATTTAGTTGTTGTTGATTATTGTTGTGGTTTATTGTTTATGCAGCCTGGTCCTAATAAATGGCCTTTTACGCTTAACAACAGTGTGGCCTGATTATTCCGCGAAGGAGGGCCCCGGGGGAAGCGAAGACGCAGTGTAGTCTTCCCCCGGGTTCTTTCGCGCAGGGAAAGGCCAGGCTGGGGTTGGGGGTGTGGTTGGGGGTGGGTATAAGAATGCAGGGGGAGGAAGGCGACTTCCTCTTCCTGCATTCTGGCATTGCTGGGTGGGTTAGTTTTCTGTGGCCACCCACCCACTCTGCAGTTTTTAGGGTTTGAGGGTAGGGTTGGCAGAAGGTGCCAGTTTAGGACGGGCTGCGGGGTTTTTAGCGGTATTTGGGAGGGGTGGGGGAGTCACTAGCGGGCGCACCCACCTCTCGTGGGGGGGAGGAGTATATGATGGAAGGGGCGACTGGTTGCAGGAGAGTAGTGCCAGGATGCGAGGAGAGATTGGAGGGAAGGTTGAAGAACGGAAGGTGGAATGAAAGGAGAGTATGAGGATGGATTTTGGTGTTAAGGGGGAGATTTAGTTGTTGTTGATTATTGTTGTGGTTTATTGTTTATGCAGCCTGGTCTTAATAAATGGCCTTTTACGCTTAACAACAGTGTGGCCTGATTATTGCTCGATGGTCCCTCCTCCTCAGAGCACCGGGAGCCCAGTTTTGATGCTGTATTTCCTTTTCTCTCCGGATGTGTGGCCTCTGTTAATGCTCACCCTGTCTAGCTTTACTGCTGCTACAATCAAGGATTCATTTTATTGTTTTTTTTCCCTTTGGCTGCTTCTTTCCTATTGGGGTTGTATTGTACATTTGTTTATACTCTTATGTGTTTATGTCCTATGTTATGCTGTTCTTGGTCTATTTGCTGCACCAGGCATGATGCAAGCATCGGTTGTGCATGGAATCAAATTGAGTGATGCTCCTTGCATTGTCTTTACTGCTAATTTTTTTCTTGTTTTCCTGATGCAGCAACCTGAAAAAAGACAAGTTAAAAACAAAAAAGAATACAAAAACAATGTTTTTATAATCAATATTTTTGACACAATATTTTTGGCTAACAATATTTGTGTGATCGATATTATGTCAGTGATATGTCTGATTACCAGTAGACCTGATGTCCAACAGCAAATTTATTAGATGTGAGTTTTTGCAGAATAACAAAGTGTGCAATCTTTAACGGTGTGATACATAGAGCACCACTTGAAATTATGATCCCTGTGTGCAGAAGTGTTTGCAGCAATTTAATATGCCACCTGTAAATTTGCCCAAAGCGATGGGTGGTGGTACAAAGTTGAGCAAGCAATATCTTGTGTGAGAATTGTACATGAGGAACATCCTTGAGTACAAATTTCTACATGCATGTGTAATTCTTTAACAATGCCACATTTTAGGTGTCGTCATACCACACTATTGAGCAACATTCTGGCATTGTCACTTTTTACATGTGATAAAATCACACAATTTACTTTTTGCCAGTTGTTAGTGACTGTTTTCATTTGGTGCTAGGACTCTACTCAAAGCCAGATGCATGATTTTAGTTAATCTGGTTCTTTGTGGAATTATAGGGCATTTCTGCACTGCTTATACACATGGACGTCATTTGAGAGTTGTCAGGGGTCAGAACTGCGACCCCTGACTACTCCCAAATGACATCCATGCTTATACCTTTTTATTCAAGTTTCCTAAGAATTATCTGGGCCCCCGGTGCTCTTTGGTATTACAGAAGAGGACACAGATGCTTGTGAGGACAGATAGCACTGGCATACATGTTGCACCAGCACTTCCTCAAGAGAGCGTTCCCTCATTTGCTTGGGGGTGTGAAAATGAGGGAATATCTTTACCTCTGCGTCAGTGCCGTACAATGGATGCAGACCCACAGGTAAAGAAGCTGTCACAAGGCAAACAGACAGTACACAACAAAAGGGTGGTGCACTGTTAGTGCACCCCCTGATGGCAGCCCTCTGGAGTTGGTCCCATAGATCACCTTGCAGATGGGTGCATGATAGACTTGGCATCTTTTGGCATGTTTCCCACACGTTTTTGCTGTGTGCCCTCCCGGTTTTGACTCTGCTTTTGCTGGTATAACGTTTCTGCGTGCTTTTCGCACTGCTGATCAGTGATAAATCGCTGGTGCTCCTGTGGTAAATTGTGATATGATTGGATGTGCGACTCACTTGTCAGCCCCCAGTAATGGGCACTGCGAGTGCCGGGGGCTTGTGAGTCCGCCGCTGCTCATGGGCCTGCAGCACAGATTGTGCCACCCACGTATGTAGCCTGAAAAATGTATAAGTCAGGGTTCTCCAACCAGTAGCTTGTGAGATACTGTAGCTCTTGAGCTAACTGAGTAGCGCACCTGTGTGCAGCCCAGCTTATTAAATTAGAAAGATTTTGCTTGGTTGAATTAATATACATATAAAGAAATTGAAATTATGCTGCACTAATAATGTTAGTAGCTATTAATGTGTTTTATTGAACATAAGTAGCTCTCAATACAGAAAAGGTTGGAGACCCCTGGTATAAGTGAATGAAGTTTGGTGTGCCTGAACTCAGCGTCTAACGACGCAGCCTTTAGCAAGGGTGCCCTTTTCATTCTGAGTTCATAACACCATGGCTGCTGGAGTCAATCTTCTGCTGTGCTGAGCCATAATGTTAATGGGTGTGGTCATGACGAGCTCAGCTCAGGAGCACTGTGCCTCATGACGAGCTCAGCTCGTCATGAGCACCGAAGGGGATAAAGGCCTTTTTTAGAAAGTGGGTATTATTTTGCTCGTCATCCCGTGTGCCTCTGCTGGAATGTGCATTGCCTGGCTGGTTTTTAGGATGACAGATGGTTTGGGAGCGGGGTGGCTCCTGATAGTCTAGGTAGGTCAGGAAAGGGCTCAACAGACCCAGGTTATGATGGGGGAAAAGGGAGGGAATCTCCTTGCACCTCTAAGGGCCTGGTCTGCCTCTGACAAAGCTGTCTCCACCTCCTGCCAGGAATTCACACCAGAGACGGTCCAACTGGTTCTGGCCGGACACAGACACCCTCTGCCTGAAAGATCACAGGATTTTTGGATACAAATGCTGGGTCCCAGACCCCTGAACTTTAGAACTCATCTGCCTCAAGAAGACTGCCAAGAAGAAGCACCAGAGAAGCTGCGAAAGGAACAACTACTTTGCTGGGTGCTTTTCTAGTCTGACCTGCAGTGGGTACTTCTGTCATGGGCAGTGAAAGGCCTGGACTGGACTTTCTGCAACTGAGGTGGTGAGACTCTCCAAGGGCTCGAGGCAGAGCGTGCCCCCTGTTCACGAAGTCTCAGCAAAGACTTCAGGTTCTTTGACCCGCAGCACTGGGGACTGTGAGTTTTGTGCTGCAACCCGAAGAACGCCCCTCGACGACGTCTACGACGACCCTGCCGGACCTGTGTCCTGAAGGCACTGCAGAGGGCACCGCCGCAATGCCGCACCGTGACCCTGGTCTCAACGACGCCGCCTTCTGACGCCATCACCGAGCCGCTGCTCGCAAAGTGACCTGTGGGCACCCGCACTCTGCACCACCTTGTTTCACGCCGAAGCTTTGGCACTGCAGAGGATACCGTCGCAAAACCGCACTGCGACCCTGGTCTCACCGACGACATCTGTTGATGCCGCCACCGAGTTGCTGCTCACACCGCAACCTGTGGGCACTGCACTCAGCACCTCCTCGCCGGTAGGACACAGAGAGTCCGGCTCCCCCCGTTCAGATCTGAGGCCACCGAAGTCATCTGCGGAGTACCACAAGAATCATCACTCAGCCCCACCCTCTTCAACGTCTACATGAGCCCCCTCGCGGCCATCGCACGCCAACACAACCTCAACATCATCTCATACGCCGACCACACCCAGCTGATCCTCTCCCTCACCAACGACCCCGCCACCGCCAGAACCAACCTACACGAAGCGATGAAAGACGTAGCCGAGTGGATGATGAACAGTCGCCTGAAACTGAACTCAGATAAGACGGAAGTCCTCATCCTGGGATCGTCACCCTCCGACTGGGACGACTCCTGGTGGCCCCCGGCCCTGGGCAGTGCACCCAAACCCACAGACCACGCACTCAACCTGGGCTTCATCCTGGACTCCTCCCTCTCCATGACCAGACAAGTCAACGCCGTCTCCTCGTCGTGCTTCAACATCCTGCACATGCTACGTAAGATCTTCCGGTGGATCCCCACCGAGACCAGGAAGACGGTCACCCAGGCCCTCGTCACCAGCCGACTGGACTACGGCAACTCCCTCTACGCCGGAACAACCGCCAAACTCCAGAAGAGTCTACAGCGGATCCAGAACGCCTCAGCAAGACTTATCCTCGACATCCCCCGACACAGCCACATCTCCGGACACCTGAGAGACCTGCACTGGCTCCCGATCAACAAGAGAATCACCTTCCGTCTCCTCACCCACGCACACAAAGCCCTACACAACCGAGGCCCAAGATACCTCAACAGCCGCCTCAACTCCTACACTCTCACACGCCAACTTCGATCGACCAGCCACGCCCTCGCCACCGTCCCCCGCATCCGAAGAGCCACCACAGGAGGAAGGTCTTGCTCCTACCTGGCCGCCAAGACCTGGAACTCCCTCCCGACCCGCCTCCGCCTGACCCAAGACCACCTCGCCTTCAGGAAGCAGCTCAAGACCTGGCTGTTCGAGCAGTAGCGGACCCCCCTCCCCAAGCGCCTTGAGACCCTCCAGGTGAGTAGTGCGCTATATAAATGCTTGATTGATTGATTGATTGATTGACTACACGACAAAGCTGTGGCCTTCCTGATGCCGCCACTCCCTGCCGAAATCGACGCCACTGCCTGCACCATGGTTTGGGGGCACCGCTTGTGAGTTACACGACGTACCACCTTCATCCCACACCGCAGCCTTGGCCTACTGACGCCGGCGCCATCGACCCCAGCTCTTCAGCCGATGACAGAGCTTCAGCGATGACAACGCCGCTGCTTGCACCATGACCTGCTACCACCATGACGAGCACCACCTCCCTCTCTACCGTGACCCTCGTCTTGCTGACAATGCCATCTGATGCCACCACTGAGCCGCTGCTCGCACCGCAACCTGGGGCACCGCACCGCTATGCTTCACACCGCAGCACTCGATGCCTGTTGGCGCCAGTGCTCCTAATCCCATCAGAAAAGAGCTTGACCTGTAACACGAGTGACTTCAATGGCCCCATCGCCCTCCATCTCTGAAAGGTACTGTTTGCCGGTCTTCCCGGCACCGTAGTTGACCTGTGACCCCGCGGTCAGCCAGAACTGTTTTTGGATTTGGTGTTCACGACTCCGCAATAGCCCCAGACGGAGCTGTCGACCGTAAGGAACTTTTTTGAAAAGCATATTTTGATAAGTGAAGATTTTGAAGTATAGTATTGTGAATTTTTTATCATATTTGGTCTTGTCTTATGTATATACAAATTGGACATTTTTATAAACTGGTGTGGTGTCCTTTTGTAGTGCGTACACTGTATTACTGTTGGTTATGTGCAAATGCTTTACACACTGCCTCTAAGATAAGCCTGACTGCTCGTGCCATGCTACCAAGGAGGTGAGCAAGGGTTATTTTAGAAGTGTAACTCCCTTATCCTGACTAGAGTGGTGGTTTCTGCCTCACTTTGGCGCAAGTCTCAGCTAGCCAGAAATACCATTTCTAACATTGGTGGCAGCGGTGGGATCAGACTTGCGTTTGCACTTGACTTAGTGACTGGTGTGCACTACAGCCATATCGCTGACCATTAAGTGCCACATACTAACCCATGTTCTTTTTGGCCGATTTTTGTGATCTTGCCAGGTGAACTTTCGGCTTCATCATGCCAGAATCAGTAGCATCTTCCATTGCATCCATGTACATTGCCCTTGAGGAGGATAGGTTGGAGCTTTACACAGTGAGAGAATTGAAATCTGTGTGCAAAAACCTCAAAGTCAGATGCCTCACTAGGAAGGACGAACTACAAAAGGCACTGAGGGCCTGGGTAGCAGCCAGAGACATGAGCAGGCAATCTGGTGACCTTAGTGGAGAGGTAGGGGAGTTTAGTCCTAGGGTTGAGGTGCTTATGGGAGGGGGGGACCCTTCCAATCAGGCACCAGTGGCCTGTCCCCAGAGGAGCTGGTGGTCAGTCGGGAAGCAAGGAGAGACGCCATGGAGCCAGAAAAGATTAGATTAGCCATGGAGGCGAAGAGAATGGTATTGGGACATGAAGCTAGGATGAAGGAGCTGGATCAAGAGAAAAGAACCAGCTCAGATGGTGGCAGCAACTCGTTGAGACAGGCAGATAGAATTGTGCACATCCCTAAGAATGTGGGCAAGGAATTCAAGAAGGGGTATGACATACATAGGTGGTTTCAGGGGTACGAAGCAGCGATCCACATGAATGGGGTCCCTGAAAAGAATTGGGGAGCAAGATTGTGGCCTCTTTTCACTGAAGAAGCGAGGGACACTTAATAGCTTTGGGTATGGGGCATCACCTCACCTATCCAGACATGAAGCACGCCCTCCTCACTAAGTATGGTCTTACTCCTGAAAAGTACTGGGGCCAGTTTAGGTCCAGTAAGAAGTCCGATGCCAACACATGGTTGGAGTGTGTGGATGTGTTTTGCCAATCGTTGGATGGCTGGGTAAAGGGAAGTAATGTGAAAGATTACCAGGGGCTCTACAACTTGATTGCATGGGAGAACCTGTCCAGTCTATGTTTTGCAGATCTGCTCCAGCACCTAGTGGATAGTAAGCTGACTGACTCCAGGAAGCTTGCTATGGAGGTGGACTGCTGGGTGAGTACCAGGGTCCACAAGAAAGCGTTTCGGGGAGACTCAGCCAAAGGTGGGCAGGGTCCCCAGCAGAAAGGTGGGGGGACAAGGGTAAACGACAGAAGTTCTCTAAAGGGCACCAAAATAAAACCGAGGGTAAAGGTTCCCATACCCCGGAGATAAAAAGCCAGTGGTCTCAACAGGAAAACCGTCTGAAACTGGCCCCCGCAGATGTTTCACATGTGACTTGGTTGGGCACATGAAGGGGGACCCCAGGTGCTCAAAGGGAGTGCAGCCACCCACCGGTGGGCAGTCCAAAATGTTGGCTAGCGTAGCGCTTAGGGAGGAGGAGGAGTACCCACAGGAAGGCGGGGACCCCACAGAAATGACCCTCGTCTCACTAGGGGACAGAGAGATGGACCCAGGAGCCCAGGTGCCCCCTAATACAAAGAAATACAGCATCTGGGTGACCATAAATGGGAAAAGGGTAGAGGCTCTCAGGGATACTGGAGCCAGTGTGACCTCAGTTCGGTGTCACCTGGTCCCTGAGATGCAGGTAGTCCCCAGGGCATTCCACCAGGTGGTCGCAGTTGAACATTCAGAGCGTCAGCGTCTAGTGGCGCAGGTTCCCTTCGAGTGGGAGGGGTCTCAGGTCCTTTGAGGGTAGTTGTGAGCCCTTCCATGCCTGTTGATTGTCTGCTCGGTAACGACCTGGAGCAGTCCTTGTGGAAGGATGTTGAGCTCAGGTCCAACTTGGAGATGCTTGGGTTGCCAGAGTGGGCATGCATGTCCACTCGGTCCATGGTAGCCAGAGAGGGTGATCAGAAGAATCCGGAGCCTGAAACAGGGGCCCAGGTCAATGCCAAGAGAAAGGGCAATGGGCGTGGGAAACTGGCCCCTGAGACTCCCACGGCCCCGGATGAGGTGGACCTCGAGGGGGACGCCCCGGTGCCTACAGGGGAGCAGGTAGCCAAACTGGGGGACATCTCTGAGCTGACCCATTGGCAGCAAGAAGGGGGTCCCACCAGGGAGGAGTTCTGCCGGGAGCAGAAAGAGTGCCCCTCTCCGGAGGGTCTGCTGTGGCAGGCCACAGCCCAGGCGACTAGTGATCAGTCCGGATCACATTGGATCTATTGGGAGAAGGATCTCCTGTACAGCGAGCCTAAGGTCGCGGAACCTGGATCAGCCCATGTGCTGGTGGTACCCCAGCGCTTCCGGTCCTTCCTACTGGGTCTGGCTCACAACGTGCCTTTGGCAGGACATTTGGGGCAGGACAAGACCTTGACTGGCTTGTCACCCACTTTTTCTGGCCCCAAATTCGTAGGTAGTCTGATGTGTATTTTCGGTGTTGTTAAACTTGCAAGGCGAGTGGGAAGAGTGGGAGGAAGGTTAAAGTGCCTCTCCAACCATACCCAATGGTAGGGACACCCTTTGAAAGGGTAGGGATGGACATCATGGGACCACTGGATTCTAAGACAGCCATGGGCAACAGATACACCCTGGTCTTGGTGGACCATGCCACCCGGTACCCGGAGGCAATCACTCTCAGGACAACGACGGCGCCAGTGGTGGGCCGGGCGTTAATGGGGATCTTTTCCCGCATGGGGTTCCCCAGAGAGGTGGTTTCCGACCGGGGGACCAACTTCATATCAAGGTATATGACATCCCTGTAGAAGGAGTGTGGTGTTACATACAAGTACACCACTCCTTACCGCCCCCAGGGTAATGGTCTGGAGGAACGGTTCAACCGGACCTTAAAGGGCATGATCAAGGGTCTCACTGAACCCATGTGGCGTAAGTGGGACATCCTCTTATCATGCCTGCTCTTTGCCTACCGGAAGGTACCCCAGAAGTCTCTCGGGTTTAGCCCCTTCGAGTTTTTGTACGGTCACCCGTGCGAGGACCGCTCAGCCTGGTAAAGGAAGGCTGGTAGGCCACTCCCAAGAAGACACCCCAGGATGTGTTCAGCTACGTGCTGGCCTTCTGCAACCAAATGGCCCGCTTCAGGAAACTCCCTCAGGCGAACCTCGAGGCCAGCCAGGAAGAAATGAAGAAGTGGCAGGACCAGAATGCCACTCTGGTAGAGTTTCAAGCTTGCCAGAAAGTGTGGGTTATGGCCCCTGTGGATCCTTGTGCCTTGCAAGATAGGTGGACGGGGCCCTTCAAGGTGGTGGAGCGCAAAAGTGAGGTCACCTAAATGGTGGATTTGCAGGCTCCTCGGAACCCATTGTGGGTCATCTATGTGAACCGCCTTAAACCCCACTTTGAGAGGTCCGAAGTGAGCATGCTCTTGGCAACAGAAGACAGGGGAGAGTGATCCTCTCCCGGACCTCCTGTCCGCCCAAGAGGGGGATGGATCGGTGGACGGTGTGACCCGCTTCCCGACCCTGACCGCAGAGCAGCAGAGACAGTGTCACCAGTTGTTGGAGCAGTTTTCCCCCCTGTTCTCCTTGACCCCTGGTGTTACTCACTGGTGTACCCACGACGTGGATACCGGTGACAGCCCCCCAGTAAAACACAAGATTTACTGGTTGGCTGACCGGGTCAAGGCCAGCATCAAAGAGGAGGTCTTGAAGATGTTAGCATTGGGGGTGGTCGAGCCTTCCAGCAGCCCCTGGGCCAGCCCCGTGGTCTTGGTCCCGAAGGTCACGGTGCCCGGTGCCGCCGCGGAACAGTGGTTCTGCATGAACTATCGGGGGTCAATGCCATCATGTGGACTGACGCATACCCCATCCCTTGAGCCGATGAGCTCATCGACCGGTTGGGAGCAGCCAGATTCCTGCGTACGTTCGATTTAACGTCAGGGTACTGGCAGATCTCTCTAACCGAGGGGGCCAAAGAGAGATCCGCATTCTCGACCCTGGATGGGCATTACCAGTTCCGTGTGATGCCCTTCAGCTTGAAGAATGCCCCTGCCACGTTACAGAGGTTGGTCAACCCGGTGTTGGCCGGGCTGGAGGAATTCAGCGCCGCATACCTGGACGACATCGCAGTGTTCAGTTCCAGTTGGGACGACCACCTGCAACACCTTAGGGAGCTGTTGAGGGCACTGCAGATGGCAGGCCTCATGATTAAGGCCAGTAAGTGTCAAATCAGGCAGGGGTCAGGGGTGTTCTTGGGGCACCAGATATGGAGCGGCCAGGTGGCACCCCTATAGCCCAAGCTTGACACCATTCTGGCTTGGGAGCTCCCCAAGACCCAGACCGAGGTGAGGGCCTTCTTGGGACTCACTGGATACTACCGGCCCGCTTAACTGAGCTGACTTCCAAGAAGCAGCCAAAAAAGGAGATCTGGACTGAATCCGGCAAGAGGGAGTTCAATACCCTGAAGGCCGCCATGTGCAGGGACCCAGTGCTCATGGCCCCCGACTTCACTAAGGAATTTGTCGTGTAGACCGACGCGGTAGAGCATGGAGTGGGAGCGGTGCTCTCACATCTAAACAAAGAGGGTCTAGACCAGCCGGTAGTCTTCCTTAGCAGAGACTACTCCCCAGGGAGCAAAGATGGAGTGCCATAAAAAGGGAAGCACTTGCAGTGGTCTGGGCACTGAAGAAGCTGAGGCCCTACCTGTTTGGGACTCACTTCTGGGTTCAGACCGACCACAGGCCACTCAGGTGGTTAATGCAGATGAGGGGGAGAATCCAAAACTGCTAAGGTGGTCCATCTCCATACAGGGAAAGGCCTTCACGGTAGAACACTGTCCTGGGACAGAACACGCCAACGCAGATGGCCTGTCCCGGTTCTTCCGCCTTAGTGAGAAAAACTCCCAGGAGTGTAGGTAGTTCCCCCTACTTTCAGCTGGAGGGGACGTGTGTTAGACTTGGCATCTTTTGGCATGTTTCCCTCTATTTTTTGCTCTTTGCCCTCCCGGTTTTGACTCTGTTTTTGCTGGTATAAGGTTTCTGCGCGCTTTTTGCACTGCTGATCAGTAGTAAAGCACTGGTGCTCCTGTAGTAAATTGTGTTATGATTGGATGTGCGACTCAATTGTCAGCCCCCACTAATGGGCACTGCAAGTGCCTGGGCTTGTGAGTAAGCCGCTGCTCATGGGCCTGCAGCACGGATTGTGCCATCCACGTACATAGCCCAAAAAAGGTACAAGTGAATGAAGTTTGGTATGCCTGAACTCAGCGTCTAAAGACGCAGCTTTTCGCAAGGGTTGCGTTTTCATTCTGAGTTCATAAAGGCCACTTTTAGAAAGTGGGTATTATTTTGGTTGGTCATCCCATGTGCCTCTGACGGAATGTAGATTGCCTGTCTGGTTTTTGGAACAACAGATTGCTGTGGAGAGGGGAGGCTCCTGCTAGTCTAGGTAGGTCAGGAAAGGGCTCAACAGACATAGGTTACGATGGGGGAAGAGGGAAGAAATCTCCTTGCACCTCAAAGGGCCTGGTCTGCCTCAACCAAAGCTGTCGCCACCTCCTGCCAGGAATCCATGCCAGAGACGGTCCAACTGGTTCTGGCCGGACACCCTCTGCCTGAAAGATCAAAGAATTTTTGGTTACAAATGCTGGGTCCCAGACCCCTGAACTTTAGAACTCATCTGGATCAAGAAGACTGCCAAGAAGAAGCGTCAGAGAAGCTGCAAAAGGAAATAAAGCTTTGCTGGGTGCTTTGCTGGGCTGACCTGCAGTGGCTGCTTCTCTCTTGGGCAGTGAAAGGCCTGGACTGGACTTTCTGCAACCAAAGTGGTGAGACACTTCAAAGGCTTGAGGTAGAGCTTGCCCCTGTTCACGAAGTCTCAGGAACAACAAAGACTTCAGGTTCTCCCACCCACAGCACTGAGGACTGTGTGTTTTGTGCTGCAACCCTAAGAACGCCCCTCAACGATGTCTACGACGACACTGCTGAACCTGTGTCCTGAAGGCACTGTAGATGGCACCGCCGCAATGCCGCACCGCGACCCTGATCTTACAAACAATGCCTGCTTATGCAATCACCGAGCCGCTGCTCGCACCCCGACCTGTGGGCACCGCACTCCGCACCGCCTTGCTTCACGTTGAAGCTCTGGCACCGCAGATGGCACCGCAAAGGCCACCGACGCAAAGCCACACCACGACCCTAGTCTCACCGATGAAGCCTGCTGACGTCGCCACTGAGCCGCTGCTCGCACCGTGACCTATGGGCACTGCACACTGCACCACCTCGCTACAACGCTGTGGCCTTCCTGACGCCGCCACTCCCCGCCGAAATCAACGCCGCTGCCTGCACCGTGGTTCGGGGGCACCACTCGTGCGTTACACAACGTACTACCCTCATCCCACACCGCAGCCTTGGCCTACCGATGCCGGCCACATAGACTCCAGCTCGTCAGCCGACGACGGTGCTTCAGCAACGACAACGCATTCCTTGCGACATGACGTGCTAGCACCGTGACGAGCACCGCCTCCATCTCGCACCCTGACCCTGGTCTCACTGCCGCCGCCATCTGATGCTGCCACCGAGCCGCTGGTCGCACCGTGACCTGGGGCACCGCATCCTGCACCACTGAGCTTCACACCACAGCACCCTATGCCCGTTGGCGCCAGCCCTCCGAAATCCATCAGAAAGGAGCTCGACCTGCAACGCAAGTGACTTCAAGGGCCCTATCGCCCTACATCTCTGAAAGGTACTGTTTGCAGGTCATCCCAACACCGTAGTTGGCCTGCAACCCTGCGGTCAGCCAGTTCTATTTTTGGATTTGTTGTTCCCGACGCCACAATTGCCCCGGACGGAGCTATCGACCTTAAAGAACTATTTTGAAAAGCATATTTTGATAAGTGAAGATTTTGAAGTATAGTATTGTGGATTTTTTATCGTATTTGGTCTTGTGTAAGTATATAAAAATTGGATATTTGTCTAAACTGTATTACTGTTGGTTATGTGCAAATGCTTTACACACTGCCTCTAAGTTAAGCCTGACTGCTCGTGCCAGGCTACCAAGGTGGTGAACAGGGGTTATTTTAGAAGTTTAACTCCCTTATCCTGACTAGAGTGGTGGCTTCTGCCTCACTTTGGCGCAAGTCTCAGCTAGACAGAAATCCCATTTCTAACAGTGCAGCCCCTCACTGCACCTGTCTGCAAGGGGATCCCTCTCCCCTCACTGAAGTGCAGGTGTCTACCACCTGCACAGTGAAACACAGAGAGGCTATGAAGCAGCTGATCCATATTTCACTTGAATGTGCTGCCCTAGGCCAACATGAGTTCACAGCTGTTCTGAGGGCAGTACATTCAATCTAATAGGGCAAACTTTCCCTGTTTCTGTACGGAGTACTTGTTTAAAGATGCACCATGGCATGAACAAGGAAAGTTCACCCTATGCTTAATAGAACCCCTGGTGTTTAGCTGTACAGAGCGGGGTCTGGTGGCTTAGTGGACTAATGTTCCACTGTAGGGGTCTGTGTTTGACCTCATGATCACAGGTTCAAATCCTAGCAGGTTCTCTCAGCCTTTCATCCTTCTGATGTCAATAAAATGAGTACCACTGAGTTGGGTAGCAGTAAACCTCTGTTATTCTGCACCAATATACCCTGGGGTGAACGTACGCTGTACAAATACACACGCTATGTTATATGCAATGCAATAACATCTTTTAAAGTTGATAGATGATGTTATTTGCGTAGCTTGGTGCCACTTTACATCATTCTAAGTTAATGTGGTTGTGAGGATTATCAGAATTATGATCTCTCTCGAGTGCATCTCTGAATGCCATTATGGGGGAAATTCTGTACTTCGAAAATTAGGAATCGTGTTGGAGGTTTAAACATTTTACGTGGGGTTCCCTGTTCCCTTACGTGCCTATTCACCCTGCAGATTATTTCCCACCGTTGAAAAACCTGCACATCATCTCCTGGCTAAGGTAGAGCTAAGTGAATTTCCATGTTGGGAATGACAAGCCAGGGATACTAGATTTAAAGGATATATGGTGAAGGGGTTTGCCAGGCTAAACACATTTTCCCACGAAGAATTAGAAGGCAAATGTAAATGAATTGATCCACATACTGGGAATTCTGTATGGATTAATACACTGAATGCAAATTGAGTAGCAAGAGAATTAAACAACCAACATAGATTTCTGGGTGAACTTTTGGGATTTTTTGTGCCTCCCATAAAAGTCAAAAATGTTCTTCTCCCTTTGTAAGATCAGCTTTAAAGGAGCAACCTAATGGGTTGCATGGCTGGCTCTTTGTGAATGAGACAATCAATTGAGACAGTAAATTAAGATAACATTTTATTATGACACATGCAGAACATGAATACAGAATTACCAGTGAAAGGTAATATTCTCAAAGTGTGAACTGCGTTTCAACTGCGCTCAAGCAAAAACTCAAACTGGAAAAACGAAATAACAAATCTCTTGTAGTCTTTGTATGAAATAGTTATTATTGAACAAATACACAACGTTGACTTTCGTGTGTTATTTCCCAAAGGGAACTTGGGGGATCATGTAAAGTTCAGCGGGTTGCCAAGCCATAAATCAGTGCCAAACCTTTGATCCGCCCACCTCATTTATTGTCTGAGAGTCACTGTGTTTCTGAGGGTGATGCCTCAAATGGCACCCGCTTCTTTCAAATTGTTTCTGTCCAGAATTGCCACATACAAACACACACAGAAAAATCCCTACACGTCAGGGTCATTGATTTGTGTTTTATTACATCAAACAATACCCATGTCAGGGGTTTCTTTCTGTAATAAAAAAACATTATTCACCCGCTCCTATGATCTAGCAGCCAGTCGCATTAGATTTTTTTGCCAAAGGGATCCTGCCATACATGCAGAAACATTTAACCAAACCAAAACCCACTAAGCCAGGGAGTTCTGAAAGTATGACATCATCCTGTTATAATATGATATCCAGAATATTCATTATCCCAGTATTGTGAAGTGAAGTACATATAGGTAAGTGTAAACTTACTATTCTTAACTCCACATCTTCCTTCCCTTGGGAGACATATATCAAAGATATAAAGTTACGAAAAATAATAGATACCTATTGATACTTAAATGCACAATAACATTGTACTCAATTTTTGGATATAATATTCTGTTAGATAATATTTGAAACTCAATATTAATGTAGAGTACCAAGTCTTGTGCTGGGTGGGTAGACACAAGGACTTCCATTACACCAAACCCTAAATTACATTTGTCTGCTTTTCACTCAAATTATGAGAATTTGTAGTATTCCAATTTGTAGGAAAACATAGCCCCAAAAGAGCTTACTATCAGTGTGAGGTTTCTTGAAGGAAAGAGGCTGATGTTCATGCTGGGTAAGGCCATTCACTCACACCATCAGATACCCATTCTCTTGGCTTCTTGCTCTACAAATGTGTTGTTTCTTCCTTTCTACTGCCTGTTGAAAGTTAAGTATGTCACACCTCAGTAAATAGCAGGCAGCATGTCTTTATTTGAAGAGTATTAAAAAAATTATGGTGAGTTCTGAAAGGATCAAATTTCTGATGTGTGTCATCTGTAGGGATTAGGTTGCACAAAAGGGTATTGTGCTAAGTGTCTGTATGGATGCTTAGAGGAATGTCTGTATGAAATGTATAATAGAGAATGAGTGTATAACTGTGGAATGCATGTAATCCAAGCTGAAATGATAGGCTTAAATCCTGGTATTTAGCTGGGCAAACACCTTATTGGGGATCGAAGCCCCCGCCTCGAATCCTCAACTCCTAAGCACCAAACCTACCTTGGAGTTAAGACTTGATATGGATCAGGAGTTAGTAGATAGCTGGTTCTCTAACGCTCTGGAGACTATTCTCTCAATTTCATCTACTCACTCAACTAAATCTCTCCCCCTTGTGTCGTGGTTCAGCGAATCCCTTCAGCTGGAGAAAAAATGCTGTAATGTCCTGGAAAGACTATGAAGGAAGTCTTATAATGAGGATTCAAAAATAGGCATAGAACACTGATAAAAAATGTATCATGTACTTTGCAGAACAACACATGCCTTTTTTACTCTGATTACATCACAAATGCCCAGAACTGTTCTAAGACACTCTTCAATGTCGGAGAAGAATTCTTGGATCCCTGTAAATTGTCTCCAGCACCCTTACTTTCTCAGCCTCAGTGTGAGGAGCTTGCCTTCTTACCAACAAGGTGGCAGATATCCATCTTCATTTGCTCAATATCTCAAGCATGGACCACATTCCTCTGACTCTGCTGTTTTTAACTATACCCTAAACCATTCCCCACAAGAGCCTAATGACTGCGCATATAGCTCGGATCCAATTGTGAGTTTGAAATCATGCCCTCTTTTGGATACTGCGACTTTTCTGGCAATCTCACTGTTAATTACATCTGGCTCTCCTCTGGGTGCCCTCCCACTCTCTAAGATTTGTCTTTTGGTTCCCGAGGCACTACAGGTGATGATGAATCTCCTTAACGCTTCTTTACTGGAGGGTTATGTAACAGAGAGCTGGAAGAATGCTACGGTTCTTAAGGAAATGAACCCAAATCCGACTAATTGATCTAAGTTCCGACCAGTTTCCCTGCTGCCTAGTTTCTCCAATGTTCTGGAAAAACATGTGAATGCTTTACTCACAACCCATGTGGAGGCCCTAAATCTTCTTCATCCCTCACACTCCGGCTTTAGGACCAGGCATAGTACTGCATCCACCCTCCTATGTGTCACAGATATTATTAAATGACTCCTGGATGGGGGTAAAGCTGTAGCGCTCATTTTATTAGTTCTTAGCCCGGCTTTTGACACTGTGTTTCATTCCAATTGCCTTGAACGACTGGCAGCTTTAAGTTCAAAAGGTACAGCCTTTGCCTGAATAACCCAATTTCTAAGAGGTCGGACTTTTCTAGTCTTTACGGCCAATAGCAGATCAAAGACACAGGCTTTGACTTCCGGAGTCCCAAAGGGTTCTGTGCATAGCCCAATGTTATTTAAAATCTGGCGGACGTAGTGGAGAGTTGTGGTTTGACTCTAGTATCTTATGCAGATGACACTCAAATATCTTCTCTTTGTTATCTGCACAGAGTTGTGGACCACCCAATCTTAACCTGGCCTTGAGGCGAATCTCCATTTGGATGAATAACAACTACTTCAAACTTAATGATGATAAGAGGGAAGTCATGATCCTGGGCATGAGTACACAACTCTCGGGCCGACACATTGGCCTGCTTCCCTAGGCCATCTTGTGGACTCATCTCCCAAGGGTAAGAACTTGGGCTTTGTTGTGGATGAGCATATCTCTATGAAGACCCACATGATTAAGGTTACCTCTCCATGCTTTGCTGAACTCAATTGGGCGGGAAAGATCATATGGATGATTTCCCCGGTCAGCCCGAAGGACAGCTTTCCAAGCCCAAATTCTAGCTGGACTTGATTATGGTAATGTCCTCTATTTAGGTATATGTCAGGCTTCCATTCAACATCTGCAGATGGTTCCGAATTCCAGCGTCAGACTGCTGTTTTGACTCCCTAAGTACACTTCGATGTTACACCTCTTTCAAGAGCTTACCAAGTGAATTCAATTCAAGGCCCTGTGCTACATGTTCAAGGCTAGAGATGGGGTCGGGCCATGTTCTATTCAGGAATCGGTGGTGCCTTACTTGCCACCATGATCGCTAAGGTCGTTGAACCAAACCTTATGTACTATGCCTAGGTTTTCCTTGGCTGGTATTGGAGGACGTTCCTTTGCAGTCCTAAGGCTAAAACTGTGGAACTTTCTTCCTGAGTCTCTGAGGAAATGCACTTTGTTGCTTGCATTTCACAAGGGTCTAAAGACCTGGTTGTTTTAAATGCTTAATCTGTTGTTTTTCTCTTTGGCTCAGTGCCAGGAAACCCTTCTGGGTAGCTGTTGCACTTTATAAGACTTACAAATAAATAAAACAATGAACAGCCTTTTGCCATGGTGCAGTGAACCTTATATTTGTGATTTTCACCTTGAATAAATGCTTTGTGCATCGGAACAATTCCTGTGTGGGGCTTATTTTTTGTCACTGACCAAAAAAAAGGCATCTTTCAAGTTTGCTAGCGATCTTGGACTCAGTGGCACCATATGGGACCATGAAGGGTAGCAAATGCTTAAGGAATAAATTCCTACGCAAACTAACTTTAAAAGCAGGACAATGCTTAAAAAAACACAAAATCAATGACCCTGATGTTCAGAGAAGAGAAATCCAGTAATGGTGACTCCACCATACAAGGGGGAGGGTGACCACCAATGTGACCTGGCAGCTCATTGGAGGATTGGCCTCCAGATCAAGGGATTTTGATGCGAAAGCACCTGAGGTCCTGCCCTGAAAAAACAGTGGTCCTGTGATTCGAAATGAGGAGGATGCACGAGTTTTGTAGGCTGGAAGCACTGCCAATTTACGGCAGAATTCCTGTTATGACAAATTCGAAAAGAGGCCCTAGTTTACATTATGCTGCTCTTTTATGGGGAAACCTTCTAGTGGGGATGTTCACTGTATGAGAACAACCATCTTGAGTTTGAATTTAAGAATCCATCAAGAAAACTTCAAGGTACACCTTAAAAAGCCTTACTACCGGTGCAATTGAAAAAGCCTATAGTTGTTGAAAACTGTGATTACACAATCATGACTAATAATGTCAACATTGTAACCCTGTGTCCCTCGGAACCTGGGTAATATTGAAATGTTCTACAAATAGGTTCCATTGGGTGGCAACAAGTATTTCTTTAGTGCGTCAACGCTTAAATGTAACAACAATACTTCCCTTTAAACTTAAACTAGTTTTATACACACCACAAAGATTCTTCAAAATATTCAAATATTTCTTTTACATGTTTAAATTGATCGAAAAGGCTGTCCGACAAGACATAACATACAGTAACATGAACAGAACCAACAATTAATTAGTGACTGATGATCCAACGTAATAGAGTAACAAACAATACATTTTTATACATAACAGAACAAATACAAAAATCTCTGTCCTATTTTTCATTTAATCAGTAACACGTAATGTCAGTAAGTTATGGTTACAGTGACTCAGGACATGAGCAGGTTATGCGTTGACGTTTCGACCATGGTGTCTATGTTAATGAAGGGACATCACATAGGGTCTTCTTCAGGACAAAATAAAACACACTATGACAGCCTAGATACAAAAGAGAGGATTTTGTTAGGGGCGTGTACAAAATAAGAAGTGTCTTTGTGTTTTAAAATGAGCTGTGTTGGACAAAAGGCCACTCACCAAAGTATTCCAAAAATAGGGGGGGAAACTCCTCCAGTCCTGGATAGAGTAAAAGGTAAAAGCCTTTGTCCAAATCTGGATGGTAGTTACTCATAAGGGATAATCAAGTCCTGTGAAAAGCAAAAATAGTAAGACTGACTTAGGATATCTTAATAAACAAATGGGGTTAAACTATGAGAAAATGGATTTGATCCTGACTCAAATAATATGAAATAAATAGAATTGCGTCCATGACGAACGCAATTATATTGCTTTCATATTATTTGAGTGAATGACGCAATTCTATTTATTTCATATTATTTTAACCTATTTGTAGAGCATATCAATACACAATCATGACAGCCACTGCTGCCCACCATAACGTCCAAAACAAGGCTAATATGACTGTAAGCCTGTAGTGCCCATGGTACCCTCTCCTAATCCCAATTCCTGCTGTCCAATTCCAAACTCATCGCCCACGCTCCAGTATCCACAGGCTGCAGCTCGTCCAGTAACTCGGTAGTTTTCTAGGACAGGCTACAATGACTCTCAGACGGGCACAGGAATTCATCAAACGTTGATTTACAGCAAACTGGGGGGCATATTATCAAGGGGGTTTATCTCTGCTTTTTTGGCTTTAAAAGCCAAGAAAGCGGAGATAAAATTATCTCCCTATTACCTAGCTGTCACTAACACCAGTTAGCGACAGCTAGTAGGAGATAGCGACGATCTTGGGCCCCACTTTGCATGTCAGTGATATTTATCACTAATGAGATACAAAGTGGGCGTGCCAAGATGTTAGCGACTGGAAACAGTCGCTAACATCACTATCTCCTATTACCAACTTTTGGAGATATTCGCGCTAAGCGCAAATATCTCCAAAAGCTAACACCTGCCCTGAGCAGTTCTTAGCCATGTTATCCAATGGGAGGTGGATAACAAGGCTAAGAGCATTAGCTCGATGATGCATGAATATCGCTGACTTTTCAGCGATATTCATGCATTGCGGCCGTTTTTTATCGCATTTGCGATAAACCTTGGTAATACCAAGGTTTGTCTGCGATAAATAAAAATCGCCGCAGCTTAGCGGTAAAATTTTGTCTCTAACCAAGCAATAGCGATAATTATCGCTATTGCTTGGTAATATGCCCCTAGATTTCTTGTAGCAAGAACATTCCATTATTTTACCGTATTGCCCTCATTTACATTGAAATTGCAAAACGTGTAAAATGTGGAAACTCACTTCATCTACACTAAAACATAAAGTCACGCAGAAAGCGCGATATGAAGACACCGATAGAAGTAGCAAATAAACTACATCATTTCATTTGGGTCTATTTACGGTTAAATGCTTTTAAATAATTACAGCAATGGGTTTCCTGTCTTTTGAAGTTCCAGCAATCTTTTGAATAGAGCACTGTTAGACCTTTTACAAAGACAGCTGAAACTAAAGATGTTAAAATAGCACATATTCATATTAAGGCAAGAGTGTAAACTATTTCACTAAACTAAAGTTTTCTAAAAGACGCAATGTGAGATAACATTTTGCTTTTGCAGCACAAGGCTCAGCCATCTCTGTCAGGCTTCCAGTGCTGGGCATGAGTGACATGGAGACGATTATCATCCTACGATATGCAAATAACTCTCTGGTTTCTGTCAGTCTTAAATTGTACTGCTACAGAACTCACACTGTTTTGATTGACATTTGTACCAATTTATTGTATCGTGAGACTCGAATACCAGATATACTCTAAAAGGTGCACTCTCGTGTTTGTCTTAAGGGATCACATAATAATTTGTATCATATTTCAAGAGGTGCTCTAAGTAGGTTAATTTACTAATAGGACATATCTTTATTTGAATCCTTTAAAATAGTGTCTGAAAACGGGTTTGCCCCCTATTTATGTGTGGATTTCCCTTTCCATAGACTCCTATATAGTAGCCCTAAATTTCAGGCAAGCTGCTTGCAGACTCCCTAAATGACATCATACTACTGCCTAACATTATGGGGCACATTTACAAACCCCTATCCTCACAGGAACGTCACTTTTAAAGTCGATTATGTGGTAATATGGGCTTTGCCTTACTTACAAAGCAGACTTAAGCAATGTTAGGCAGTTGACGTTTACATTGAGATATTCACTTAACTATAACATTACTTTAAAGTTTGCTTTGTTTTTCACCCAGAGCATCCACAAAGCACCATGCTGGAGGACACACGAAGAGCTCCAGGGCCCCATGGCACAGGCAGCACCCCACATGGTGGAGGAACCGGCAGCTGCTTTTTGCATGATCTCTCCGGGCTGGTGCAATATGTGTTTTGTTTTCCTGCCCTCAGAAAGGTGGGCAGGGAAACAGAATACAAGTCTGCTCCCTGTTGGTGGGATAATTTTTTAATCGGGCATCACAATGGGAACGCAAAAAACAGTTCCCGCACGCCATGGACTGGAAAGTCCATGCCATGTAGGAACTGGGGTACATGCACACGGGGGGTACATATTTTTAACCCCTGTGTGGATCCACTGGGCACAGAGGCCCCTGTAAGGCCTCCTTTGTTTCTTCTCCACCAGGGTTTTCATGGCGAAGGATTCGCCATGAAAACCCTGGTGGAGAGGAAACTCCGAATATGCTTGGTGGGACTACAGCGGTCACACCAAGCATATTGATGCCCGACACCATCGCAACACCGCCAGAGAACGGTGGTTCTCTGGCCGTTGCAGGGGGGTTGTGGCGGCCTCTCTGCCCAACTCATAACAGGGTGGTGGGGAGAAAGCCACTGTCGAATCAGCCTCTTAGTGCTTGCTCCCATTTGGCATGAGATTTAAAAACGCTCCTACTAGCTGAAAGCAAACACATGTTTCCCTGCCTGTGGTAGTGACGGCAGGGACACAACTGTGTCCAGAAAGCGGGCTCCCTAGGTCACAATATTGGAGCTGACCCCAGTGGATGGGCTCCCTGAACCTCAGGAGAGGGGGTTCAAGCATCTCCCCTCTCTTCTAAGTAATGTTACGGTCCAAGGGGGTGGGGTTACCCAGGCCTTCAAAGGCTTGTGGAGGGGGCCACATGGCCCCCTTCCTTTTAATTAATGTTGCAGCCCCAAGGGATGTGGCCCCATGGCTTTTACAGGCCCAAGTAGAGGGACTGCATGCCCCCTCTTTTGCTGTAATTCGATAGGACTCACATGGGATCACAGCAAGAATTGCCAATGTATGTTTTATTTTTGCCCCGGTCCTCGAGTTCAGTAATGGTTGCAAGCAGCAAAACATTTTCATGTTGTTGGCAGCCAATCAGAGTGCTCCCTCCCATGGGAGTCTGATTCCCATTGGAACAAATTGACCAAAGGAAAAAAGCTCAGTGGGCCCATCAGAACAATCTTCTTTTTAAAACTGGTTGCAAGGGACTCTCACAAGAGTCCCTCAAACCCAACCATCCTGATAAACAAATAAGGGCATATTATCAAGAAATTGCGTTAAGATTATTGCCGCTTTAGCCGCAGGAAACTGCAGCTAAAGCGGCGATAATGAGCTTGATAATATACCCTTGTGAATTCCCATAGAAGCCCTTGTTCTGGTGTGAACATGGCTTCTATGGGAATTCTCAAGGGCTTATTATCAAGCCCATTATCGCCACTTTAGCGGCAGTTTCCTGTCGCTAAAGCGGCGATAATTTTAACACCCTTCTTGATAATATGCCCCATAGTTTTTAACCCTAATCTCTCAAAAACTACCAAACTGATTTACACCAAATCACAAAAAAGCACAAACTGTGAACAAAGATCTAGCTCTCTGTCAATATTGGTGTAATTCCATGCATCAGTTTTTACAAAAACTCTTCTGACAAAGTCTACGGAAAATGCATGGGGGGTTTGCATTTTGGGACCCCCTTTTTTCTCAGCCACTGCTTGATGGATCACCCTGAAAACATTCATGCACAAACTAGGCAAAAAAGAGCACTTTTTGGGAAAGTTTTGTGAAGATTTGTGAAATTGCCTAGTTTGTGCATGAATGTTTCAGGGTGATCCATCAATCAGTGGCTGAGAAAAAAGGGGGTCCTAAAATGCAAAACCCCCATGCAGTTTCCGTAGACTTTGTCAGAAGAGTTTTTGTAAAAACTGATGCATGGAATTACACCAATATTGACAGAGAGCTAGATCTAAAGCTAAAGTGGCGATAATGGGCTTAATATTAAGCCCTTGAGAATTCCCATAGAAGCCATGTTCACACCAGAACATGGGCTTCTATGGGAATTCACAAGGGCATATTATCAAGCCCATTATCGCTGCTTTAGCTGCAGTTTCCTGTCGCTAAAGCGGCGATAATCTTAGAGCAATTTCTTAATAATATGCCCCTATTTGTTTATCTCGAAACCAGTTTTAAAAAGAAGATTGTTCTGTTAGGCCCACTGACCTTTTTTCCTTTGTTCAATTTGTTCCAATGGGAATCAGACTCCCATGGGAGGGAGCACTCTGATTGGCCGCCAACAACATGAAAATGTTTTGCTGCTTGCAACCATTACTGAACTCAAGGACTGGGGCAAAAATAAAACCTAAATTGGCAATTTTTGCTGTGATCCCATGTGAGTCCCATCGAATTACAGCAAAAAACACAATGGTGCCCTGCCATTTCATAATAATTATATGAGGAAGGCGGTATCAGTAGGGCTCCCCCCCAACCCATTTATGGCCCTAGGAGCCTCATCCCCGTGGTTGGGCATATTTAATTAAGGGGAGGAAGGCATGCAGTCCTCTTCCCTGAGTTGATGATGAACCCGGGGACCCCATCTCTGGGATTTGTAAAAAATGGGAGGGGGCATGCAGTCCCTCTCCTTGGGACTGTAAAAGCCATGGGGGCCACATCCCTTGGGGCTGCAACATTAATTAAAAGGAAGGGGGCCATGTGGCCCCCTCCACAAGCCTTTGAAGGCCTGGGTAACCCCGGCCCCTTGGACTGTAACATTAATTAGAAGAGAGGGGAGATGCTTGAACACCCTTCCCTGAGCCTGTAAAGGCCCAGAGACCCCATCCACTGGGGTCAGCTCCCATATTCTGAACTAGGGAGCCAGCTTTCTGGACACAGTTGTGTCCCTGTCCTCACTACCACAGGCAAAGAAACATGTGTTTGCTTTCAGCTAGTAGGAGCATTTGTAAATCTCCTGCCAAATGGGAGCAAGCACTAAGAGGCTGATTATGAGTCTGGCGGTCCTAGGACCGACAGACTTCTGGGGGCGCAACAGTGGCTTTCTCCCCACCAGCCTGTTATGAGTTGGGCAGAGAGGCCGCCCCAACTCCGCTGCAACGGCCAGAGAACCACCGTTCTCTGGCGGTGTTGCGATGGTGTCGGGCATCAATATGCTTGGTGTGACTGCTGTAGTCTCACCAAGCATATTCGGAGTTTCCTCTCCACCAGGGTTTTCATGTCAAATCCTTCTCCATGAAAACCCTGGTGGAGAAGAAACAAAGGAGGCCTTACAGGAGCCTCTGTGCCCTGTGGATCCACACAGGGGGGCAAAATATGTACCCCCGTGTGCATGCACCCCAAATCCTGCATGGCATGGACTTTCCAGTCCATGCCGTGCGGGAACTGTTTTTTGCGTTCCCATTGTGATGCCCGATTAAAAAATGATCCCACCAACAGGGAGCAGACTTGTATTCTGTTTCCCTGCCCTCCTTTCTGAGGGCAGGAAAACAAAACACAGATTGCACCAGCCCGGGAGTTCATGCAAAAAGCAGCTGCCTGTTCTTCCACCATGTGGGGAGCTGCCTGGGCCATGGGGCCCTGGAGCTCTTCCTGTGTCCTCCAGCATGGTGCTTTGTGGATGCTCTGGTTGAAAAACAAAGCAAAGTTTAAAGTAATGTTATAGTTAGGTGAATATCTCAATGTAAACGTAAACTGCCTAACATTGCTTAAGTCTGCTTTGTAAGTAAGGCAAAGCCCATATCACCTCACCACATTATCGACTTTAAAAGTGATGTTCCTGTGACGATAGGGGTTTGTAAATGTGGCCCATAATGTTAGGCAGTAGTATGATGTCATTTAGGGAGTCTGCAAACAGTTTGCCTGAAATGTAGGGCTACTATATAGGAGTCTATGGAAAGGGAAATCCACACATAAATATGGGGCAAACCGGTTTTCAGACACTATTTTAAAGGATTTCCAAATAATGATATGTCCTATTAGTAAATTAACCTACTTAGAGCACCTCTTGAAATATGATACAAATAATTATGTGATCCCTTTAAGACAAACACGAGAGTGCACCTTTTAAAGTATATCTGGTATTCGAGTGCGACGATACAATAAATTGGTACAAATGTCAATCAAAACAGTGTGAGTTCTGTAGCAGTACAATTTCAGACTGACAGAAACCATAGAGTTATTTGCATATCGTAGGATGATAATCGTCTCCATGTCACTCATGCCCAGCTCTGGAAGCCTGACAGAGATGGCTGAGCCTTGTGCTGCAAAAGCAAAATGTTATCTCACATTGCGTCTTTTAGAAAACTTTAGTTAAGTGAGATAGTTTACACTCTTGCCTTAATGTGAATATGTGCCATTTTAACATCTTTAGTTTCAGCTGTCTTTGTAAAAGGTCTAACAGTGCTTTATTCTAAAGATTGCTGGAACTTCAAAATTCCGGAAACCCATTGCTGTAATTATTTAAAAGCATTTAACCCTAAATAGACCCAAATGACATGATGTAGTTTATTTGCTACTTCTATCAGTGTCTTTATATCGCGCTTTCTGCATGACTTTGGGCCATATAATCAAGAAAGGGCGATACATTATCGCCGCTTTTATCGGCAGGAAACTGCCGCTAAAGCGGCGGTAATGGGCTTGATAATGTGCTCTTGTGAATTCCCATAGAAAGTTTTGTGAAGATTTGTGAAACGGCCCCAAAGATAAAAGAAAAAAGAAAAAAAGAAAAAGGCATTTCGCAGGAAAACGCCGACCTAATTGTAACCACTCAATGCTGACCTGATTTACCTTTGGCCTACCGCAATAAAAGTGTCTAAAGATAAGTGTCATAATAGTGGAGATGAAGAGTAGCACATATTTTGTGATGATTTAAATTAATTTATTAAGAACTTTGTCCAACAATCTGTATCAGAACCTATGTCAAATATGTTCATGAATTTAGAAGTTTCATTGAAACAAATATGTTTTCATAATGATAATGTTGCCTTACGGATAGCAAAAGGGCACAATTAAATGCAAGCTAAACCTGTCATTAGCAAAAGTATGAACTGCCAATATTCAGGTCTCAAATTAGGTAAAAACTCCAAAACATTTGTTAATAGGGCCTGGACAAAATGCTAGGACAGGGTTCTGGATTCAACCGGCCTGCATAAAAGAGTTTTTGATTTGGCTGAGCAAGTTAGACTGGAAGGCCCTCAGGTAGATCCCGACACTTTGATTAATGGGTTCAAAGGGAAATTTTTATTTTCTCTAGAACAACGGATCAAAATGTCTTGTGTCAAAGATAGCTCCTAAATTGACAAGCTTATCTTCTAAAGAGAAAGGTCAGCAGGCAAATGGCAGATTTTTGGAGACCCATTTATAAAAGAAGCGTACAAGTATGTGACTATGCTCATATCCATAGACAAAACTCAATTCTCCATGAAAAAGATCTTCAGTTGTATAGTTTTTGGCAAGGTCAGTGAAGGAAGGCATCACTTTGCCAACTGTTACCTCTCCCTAGGGAATGACTAGTATAGGGTCGTCTTCGAATCCCATTAAGATTAGAATCGTCAATACTATCCCCAGATTAATAGAGGCTCAGTAACACGGAATACTATCTTAGAGGACTTCAAAATACAGGAACTTTCAATTCTGGCCTTCATCCCGTAGGGGGTCAAATGGCACTCTTCCTTCCAGTATGGCAAAACATTGTCTCAGAACCTTAGATACTATACACAGTTCATGGATATTGTTAGAACTTTAGCAAACTCCCATTCAACAATTTCTTCCTCAGCCACAGCCTCTATGTTTCACCCAGAAGCAACATCAATTGGTAAGTGCAGAAGTTCACTCTCTGCTGCTAAAGGAAGTCTATAGCAGTTCGGGGTCTCTCAAAACAATATTTAAAAAAAAAAAAAGATCAGACCTGTAAGAAATCTCAAAACACTCAACAATTTTGTAGGATACTAGCAGCTCACGCTGGTGACAAATGTACATCACAAAGATTCACTTTTGGAGTTTGAATGGATGGTTCATTTGCTCCTTCAGGACATTTATTTCACATTCCCAGTTCATACTAACAACAGGAAATACATAATCTTTCTTTTTTTTTTTTAAATATATTTATTAGACACAAGACATGAAACTTGAAACATTCCAAAAATTCCAGATAGTATGCATTTTGCACATGTCAAACGTCCCCTTTTTTATAATCATTTTCACCCCCACCCACCACCCAAAAAGAGGGAAGGTGTCAGAGAGAAAGAAAGGAAAATCAAAAGGAACATATATCAGCAGTAAAAGCACAACAAAACAAAAAGAAGAAGAAAACCAAGAAAAGGACACCCCGTTGAAGTGTAGAGATATATCTGGAGACTAGAACTACCCACAATTCTCAGCAGACATCCACCTATTTAGCAGTTCCCAAATACATTCTCCCTCCCTGCGAGCCCCCGGACACCTTTTTCCAGCGACCAACATTTCCCACTTACAAACATTAACCAATTTGGCCAGCCAAACACGTGCATTCGGGGGAATGGAATCCAACCATATAGTGGCTATTGAGAGCCGCAGGATTGCCATAGTTATAAAAAGAAATTTGCGTTCAGATTCAGAAAGATTCTGATCTGCTACACCCAACATTATAACCTGTGGTGTCAAGGGAACCCTTTGTATTAGCATTTGCGTTAGATATTGTTCAATCTGATTTAAACAGGGAGTCAAACAGGAACAAGATGCAAACATATTAATACTATACACATCATGTTCTCCACACCTGGGACAATCTACCCCAACTATACCCCCCCCATTGTAGAATACGATGTGGGGTAATGTAGAGATTAAACCATGTCTTATAGCACTGGACCCGGATGTTTGCTGAGATAGAAACTGTTTGAATATAGCCTAAAGATTCCTCACAAACCCCCTGTCCAGCATTTAAACCATTCTGCCAGCGACTGAAATGATTATCAAGATCAGCCTTCCGAGTTATCTTATATATCTTAGAGATAGTTGTTTGTCCCATTTTAACAGTTTCAATAAGTGGAATTTGGGACCAGCTGGTCGTTTTCCTGGAAAAAAATCTCTAATCTGTAAAAACTTTTTTAAAAGCTTGTTATTGACTCCAAACTTTAGTTTTATACTATCAAATGTCAACAGGCCGGCAGGCGAGACTAGATCTCCAATTACCGACACTCCTCGTGAAACCCATTCTCTGAAATATGCATCGTGAAAAATACCAGGGAGAAGAGTATTCTGTACCGGAGGAGAGTAAATATGGAGCCGTCCGATATTACACAGCTTCCGAATCCTGGACAAGACTTTAAAGGCTCCGATCAATACCTTAAACCTAAACCGTTTAAAATAAGCAAAATTAATATGTGTAAATAATAACCCTCGTGCCTCCTCTCCGAGGATTAAATGATAAATGGAGATATCCATAGATTCTGGATCTTGAAAATCTTAAAGTTCCACAATGTGCCTGACCGTAATTGCCCAATAATAAATCTGAAAATTTGGTACAGCCCATCCCCCTCTTTCCCTAGGTAATGTCATATATTTCATGGCCCGTCTGGGTCGTTTCCCTGCCCATAAAAACCAAGAGAAGATTCGATCCAGTTTGGAAAACCAAATTTGCTTAAAAAATAAGGGAATGGCTCTTAGATAGTATTGTATTTTAGGCAGGAATATCATTTTAACCACATTGTAGGGGCCCATTAGTGTTAATTGGAGATTATTTAATCGACGTGCATCTGCCTCAATTTTATCTAATAAAGGATTTAAGTTCATCGAAATTATCTGTTCCGGATTCGCACAGATCTCTACCCCCAGATACTTCGCATGATGCACCACCTGAGAATCTGCCAGATCTATTTTATCATTGTGTATTATTTGAGTCTTGGCCTCGTTTAGTAAATAACCCGAAATTGCCCCGAACTGTGAGGTAAGGGTCTGAATCTCTTGCAAAGCCACCTGAGGGGAGTTAGTTAATATAGCCAGATCGTCTGCGTATCCAAGGATTTTAGTGTCCCCCCCTTTGCACAAATTGGACGAATCAAAGTATTAAAAAAAAGTTTTCTGATTAAAAGGATCTATGTATATAGCAAATATTAGAGGCGAGCAGGGACAGCCCTGCCTTGTGCCCCTCATGATGTTTATTATGCCTGATTGTATTCCCATAACGGAAATCTGGGCTTTGGGTTGGTTATACATGCTCTTTATTGCCCCAATGAATTTATCCCCCAGCCCATAATGTTTCATAGTAGTCCATAAAAAAGGCCAGGAGACCCTATCAAAAGCTTTTTCTGCATCCAGTAGGATTAACTCCATAGGGTCTCCTGAAACCTTAGTAAAATCAAACAAAGTGATTATACGCCGAATATGGTCTATTGTTTCCCGTCCGGGAACAAACCCATGCTGTTGAGGGGCAACCAACTTTTTAATCACGCCAGAAAGCCTATTCGCTAATATCTTAGCATAGATCTTTATATCACTATTTATAAGTGTGATGGGTCAATAAGACCCTGTATCTGAGGGTTCCTTACCCTTCTTTAGAAATGTGACAATTCAAGCACTTCTCTACGATTCAGGGGGGAGTCTCCTTTCTGAATCTTATGAAACATTTCTATCATAATAGGTGACAGCTGAGAGCGAAAACATTTGAAAAATTCCCCTGGTAAGAAATCGGGGCCGACAGCCTTGCCAGAAAGTCAATGGAAGAGAGTCAATAGCCCGCCAAAGTTCCTCCATCCCTATGTCAGAATCTAACATATCTCTCTCCTCGGCGGACAAAGCCTCTACCTCTATTTCTTTCAGATTCTCCAGGATTTCCTCCTGTATGATCTCATTTTCAAGAATATCTTCTTTATATAATTTTTGATAATATTTATGAAATGTGGCTGCAATGGCATCTTCCTCAGACACAAGACCAATATCGGGGTCATAGATATTTTTTATCCGCATTGCCAATTCTCTATCCCAAGTTCTAGAGGCAAGTAAGTGTCCAGCTCTTTCACTGTTTTCGAACATCTTTGTCCTCCAGGCCATAAATTTATTAGCCGCCTTTCTCTGAGATATTTCAATAATCGCTGCTTTAGCTAGGACAATCTGGGTTTGAGCTAGGTCACTGTCTGCTTCCTGAACAAGGGCACTAGCTAAATTGAGCTCAGCCTTCTCTAAATTAGTATATAGCTTGACTAGTTCAGATTTGTCCTTTTTTTGACTCTCCCATCAAAGCGAGTGGTTTAACCCCTAATCCCAGCCTTTAATGTATCCCATACATTTTGTATCCCTGTACTACCCAAATTATCCTCCAGAAATCTTATAATTCATAGGGTCATACCTTCGACATAGGTGCTGTCGCATAACAAACCCCGATTGAATGTCCAAACATCTGGTTTATCCCTCTTACATTGCCCACCAATCTCTAGTACAAGCGGATTATGGTCCGACATTACTCTAGGGTATCGGAAGATGTTAGATTTACCAGTAAGTGTAGGAGAAATAAGAAAATAATCTAATCTAGAGCACCTTTTATGGTGGGCAGAATAATAAGTAAAACCAGGGTCCTTAGATCTAAAATAAGCCCAGGCATCAATTAGTCCATGCAAATCCATCATATGACGTAAGGCCCTGTACACCTTAGGTTTTCGCCCTACATAGGTTGCTCCGGTTTGATTCATCAGATCGCATTCTATATTAATATTAACGTCACCACAGATTATCAATGGTGATGGCCAGCCTAAAAGCTTCAAACTCAACATTTGATAGATTGCTGGATCATCCAGCACAGGCCCATATATAGAACATAAAGTTAATTCTTTATTAACAAATTTGCCATGAACAATAACCCAGCGACCATATATATCAACGGCTGACCGAAAAATATTAACCTTCCCACGTCTAGACAAAATAGCGACTCCTTTGGTCTTGGCTTCTAGTTTAGTCCATGAGACTAGCTGGAATCCCTCGACCTCCATACATTTATGTCGGCTGGCCTCGATATGAGTTTCCTGGAAACAGATTTTATCGGCCCTCAGAAACTTGAGATCTTCGCTAATACGCCTTCGCTTATTAGGATCATTCAGGCCACATATATTAATAGATGCTTCTCGTACAGCCATAATACTGGATATTTCCTTCTACATTTAACCTGGCTAATCTTAAAAGAAATGCTAATCAAATTACCACAAGACATATGATCCTGTATTCCTTCCCTCTGTGCCCTCCCTCCCCTCTCTAGCCCTCCCTCTAGGACCCCCCTCCCCCCAGCCCCCCACCCACAAAAAAGGCAATAGGGGTCCATGGACCCGTGTGATGCCTCCCGCCTCCCAAGTGCCCTTGGTCATCCCCTGTCTGTGACAAATCAAACCATAAGTTTGAGAAAACATAAGACAACAGCTGAGAAAATAAAAGAATGCAAGGAGAGAAAACATAGGAAGCAAAAATACAACTCCTATATCTCCTATCTTAGATCCAAAGTTAGCCCTCAGGCAGTTCTTTCAAATATGCTTCGGCTTGTATTTCAGAGAGAAATACCCGTGTTTTGCCTCTAAAAATAACCTTTAACCTAGCGGGGTTCATTAAATACACCTTGCATCCCTTCTTTTGAAAAGGGTTAATCAGGGTACGAGTCGCCACCTCCGTTCCACTGTAGCATTGCAAAAATCGGGGCGTACGAAAAACGCATACCCCTCTGAACTTCTTTTAGCGTCCGGGCGGGATTTTTCAAAAATAGCTTGCCTTAGCAGAAAGTTGCCAAAGAAAATTAAAATAGCCCTTGGTTTGGATTCAGGACCTGTGCTCTTTTTTACTATAAAAGGGAATCAATGTACTCTTTGGATTTCTGTTTCCCAGCACCAATGTTACAACTCTGGAAATGCGGACTTGAGTAATTTCAGCACAAAACCTCGTATGTTCTGCCCTTCGGCATTTTCTTCAATACCTAACAGTCTTAAATTGTTTCTGCGTTAACGATTCTTGGAATCTTCCAGCTTCCGCATTATATCTGTTAGTTTATCATCGTTGGCGGTGGTGTTTTGTTCCGCACACTGTAATCCTGCTTCGAGTCCAACAATCCGCTCTTCCAGGGCAGTTGTTCTGGCAATGACCTCTGCACAAGCCTTGGTGTTCTTACGTATAGCCCCTTGAATCTTCATGGTGGCCAACTGGGCTCTCTTATGTTCTTGCCGTGCTTCACTTTGGATAGACTTTAGCATAGCATAGATCACAGAGTTCGGGGGAGATGTGTCAGCTGCCCCTCCCAGTTCTTCCCGCACACTCAGACCGTCTGCTGCAGCCAAGGAAGTGGTAGCATGCAAGTGGTCCCATTGAAGAATATTATTACCAGCCTCAGATCCATCACTGTCCCGTTGGACAGGTTTTTTCCTTGCTTTCGTGTGCCGTGGGGTCGCCCTCCTCAATGTGTCTACGGTATTTGGGGGACTCCCGCATTCATCGCCTGATGTAGCGTACCCTTCGGCAGAATCAGTGGACTCTTCAGTGGTGTCGGAAACTTCAGGGACCAAGAAGAAACTATCTCCCTCGTAAAAATTACCCCCTGTAGATCCTAAATATAGCTTTTCTCTAGCGGGAGTGGGGAGTTTAGATATTTCATTCCGATAAATATCGAGAGTTCGTGTAGAACACTTGGTGGCACTAATAGTTCCGTGATTACCCCCAGAGGCGTCCTCATCAGACATTGCTGGTTGAGAGTTCATACTAACTTCAGTGCCCAGTTTTATCTCAAGCCCTGATCCCGATTCCAAGGTCACCATATCGCTAGTCTCTTGTAGTAAGCCACTGTGTTCTTCTGTACAGGCTTGTGCCCCTTTTACTTCTTCTAGCAGATGGTGCTCAGCATTCGTACGATTTCCTGCCTTTCCTAAACTCTCAGAGAGTTTGTTGGTATTCTGATGTAGATTTTGGTTCGCGGGCCCCTTCCCAGCAAACATCCCGGGGATTGTTGCAGTTTTTCCCCGTCCAGTGCCGACTGCATTTGATGTCTGGGCCCCCAACCCTCTATTTTTTTTACCATCCTCATTACCGTTTTCTGGAGACTGAGTCCTCTCCATACCTCTTCCCTTAGCTGCGCCCTTCTTGGAACTCACCGGTAGAGCCCTGGGGGGCGGGTTTCTCGGGTTTACCCGTCTTCTCCTTTTCTGAGTTGAGTGCCGGCGCTGAAGCTCCTCTCCGAGCTGTAGCCGGTGGTTCGTCCATAACGCCGGCAGAGACCTTCCCGTGCCTACGCAGTGGTGGCATACAAGCACCAGAGTTGCCGAGCACTGCAGCTTCCTGCTTCAGGGTCGAGTTCTTCGGAGACCACACCCTCCACAGGTGCGCCCTGCTCCGGAGGAAAGTTGCCGCCAGCCGAGCCGCCCGAACCAAGACGCCGGGATTCCACCGTAGAGACAGCATACGCCTCACAGGTAGCTGTGCAATAGTCCTCCCTTCACAAAAGTGTTCTCCTTCACATTTTCTCTTCTGTCCAAGCCGTTGACCCCGATATACCATCATTCCGTTCAGAGTCAGACAGTGGAGACGCTCACTCGGGATCAAGCGGCCGCCATCTTGCCTTCCGGAAATACATAATCTTTCAAGGTGAAGGCTCCTTCTTCAGATTTAATGCACTTTATTTCCGTCTCTTCACAAAAATATTCAAACCAGTAGTAACTCAAATAAGAGCTCGTGCAATCGAATTATTCGTCTGTCTGGATGATTTTCCCCTTATACCACAGAATCAAACTCAATTACAATATAATTTGGAGGTGCATCTACAGTTTTTGCAGAAGCTAGGGTTCCTCGTAAACAGGGTAAGATTTGGTCAGTAGTCGATTGTGAGCTCATGGTTAGAGATGTTGCAGGCTCCTTTGCCTTGCAAACATTCACGGAAAATGAGGTACAATGTTAAATTTTATAATGAATGAACAGTCTCTCAGCTGTGATATACATAAACAATTACAGGGAACCAAATCCAAACCATTGGTGGTATTAGCCAAAGGTTTTTTGGGAGTGTTGCTTCCAATTTAAACTTTCCATTCAAGTGGAATATCTCCAGAGGAATCTAAATACCATTGTGGACCGGTGTTCCAGACATCTGCAAGACTTCTGTGAATGATGTCTGAATCCTTCAAAATGCAAAAACCTTTCTTCAAAATTCGATCTAATGACTATAGGCCTGTTTGTCTTCTGCCTAAAAACCCAACTTTCTTCTTACTAAAGTTGGAAGCCAGAACCACAGGCTCTAACATTGGATTCCTTCTTTCAGAATTTGACCCATAATCTCAATTACTCTTCACTCCCATTTATCATGATAGCCCAAGTTTTAGCTTTATAGCCTCTTCAATAGGCTTCCCTAGCTCTAGTAACCCCATTCAACCACAGTTCCTTCCTGTCTTAGATCTGTCAGTTGATTATCCAATTTTCATTGCAGCCTTTTCACAATCTCCCTTTGGACCAATTAGGTCATTGTCACTACACAATAATGAATCAGTTCCTAGTCATAGTGGCTTGGAAGGTTTCGGGTCAGCCTGGAAAACCTCAGAAACATTGGCAGCGGCTGCTCAATTCATTCACCAATCTTAGGCACCAGGAACAATTAAGCTTTACAAATCTGATCGAAATGTAAGGAATAGCCAGTGCCTAAATAATGATGTAAAAACATAAGGCCCAACTCTATTTTAAGTAGGCCGAAACTCAATTTTCTGTATTTTTGCAAATTCCTAACCATGACTGCCTTTGACGCAGGTGTCATCTGTTCTTAACTTGCCAAGAACTGTGAATCTGTCAAATCATTTAGACATAGACATCAACAAGACACCTGATGCAAAATCATTCTGGGACAAATGTCTTGGTATCTGAATTGTGAGGTCAAATAAAGACCAAATAATGACCAATAGCCAAAACAGTGTATTTTGAAATGTGTTTTTTTTAATCTTATTTGATTAAAAGAAGGCATCTTAGACTAGCATCTTGATGCTAATTGCTTATATCAAATATTCCTAAGGTGATGTTTAAAAGTCCATCTTAGATAAGATTTGAATAAAAGGACTGCCACTTGACCACTTGTCCGGAGAGCTCCTTCAAGATCCTGCCTCCAGAGATATTGCTATATCTATGTTTCTACTGAAAGTTGATATTGAGCCTACGCCAGAGAGGAGCTGACGCTGATGCTGAACTCATGTCTGCCTTTTGCAGAGAACAGGGCCTCCCTGACTGCTGATGAATATAGTCTCTGCTATAAACAGGTGTGCACTGTGCTCATGCTCTCTAAGAAAATCTAAGTATAAATTATTCTACTCCATGCTCTTATAGCGTAGCAAAGAAGTAGGTTTTAAGGTGTTAGGTTTTTATATGACATTTTAACCATTGTATCAATCTTCCTTTCATTCTCGTTATTGGCAACATGCATCTGTGCTGTTTTGATCATATTCTGTGTGGCTGTGTTAGATGTGCTGATCAGCAAGGTGCACCTGTTGAAATAGACATGATTTTAAGCTAAAGTGTCTTTTTTTCATAGCACAGTTTGTGAGTGGGGTATGGAGAAGAACAAAAGAGGTTTGCTTCTAAACACCATGGTGTCCCTAGAGCCATGTTTGGGGACTGTTAGTAACCTAAAACCATTGACAGCACTTAAAAAATGTATTGGGTGGGGTTCTACAGAGATAGAAAAAATGGTCTTTTACTTTCAAGCTTTGATGCATTCTAAAAAGTTCCCTTGAATCACCAGTGGGTCTGAAAGCAAACCTTGTAGAGCTGAGTCAGAGACTTAATTTATGCAACAACAGGGGTTCAGATCTCTTATCAGCAGATGTAACCTTGAGAGTTCATTACTTAGCCTGCATGGATTCACAAGGTAAAGTGTGTAGAAATGTAAATACTTAAACATCTATGATGTTAAAGTTTTGTGTTAGAGCTGTCATCCTTAGGGTAGTCTTCTTCCACACGTTTTGCCTGCTTGCCTCCTTAATTTGCTGATTCTTTTTGCTGGCCTTAGGACTCCGATCACTTTATCACTACTGACCAGTGCTAAAGTGCATTTGCTTCTGCTCTAAGCATGGTTACATTGGTGTATATAATATTGGCATATTTAGTTTATTTATACATCCCTTGTAAAGTGGTATACCATGTACCCAGGGCCTGTAAATAAAATACCACTAGTGGGCCTGCAGCACTGATTGTGCCACCCACACAAGTAGCCTTTCAAGCCTGTCTCAGGCCTGCCACTGCAGGACCTGTGTGTGCAGTTTACTGCCACTCCGACTTGGCATATAAAACCCTTTGCCAAGCCTTAAACTCCCCTTTTATTACGCATCAGTTACCTCTAAGGTGGTCCCTCCTCGCCCATAGGGCAGGGTGCTGTGTAAGTAAAAGATAGGACATGTACTTAGGTTTTATATATCCTGGTAGTGACATACACTCAAATATGTTTTTCACTACTGTGAGGCCTTCTTCTCTCATAGGTTAACATTGACAGACCCTAAAAACACTTTTATGATGTAATTCCTGATTAGAAAGGAGTATCTGTGTCATGTTTTATATAATTGGAATGGGTAAGATATATCCTCTTGGCTGGTAAAGTTGGATTTAATAAAATACAATTTAGAAAGTGGACATTTCTCTGCTCTTACTGCTCTATGTGCCTGCCACCTGTCTCTAGTACATGTGTGGTTGGGTGACAGCTCCACTTTGTGCATCCCCTCTAGACAGCCACAAACACAGTAAGGTTTGGTGTGTCTCAGCACTCAGCTGAATTCTGATGGCCTTCCTGGGCAGGAATGGAGAGATGAACTGACAAGTGGTGCTGAATAGTTAGTATTCTGTCCCCCCACAATGGGCTGATTACTCCTACTGATAGTCTGGAGCCAGGGCTGGTAAGAAAGGACCTCTGTGTACTTCATAGACCCTTCTTTGAAGTCAACCCCACTTCAAAGGCACCACTGGGTATAAGTACTTACTGGATCTCTGACCCCTCCAAACCAGACAATACTGGACCTGTGAAGAACTCTGCCAGGAGGAAGGACTGCTGTGCTGCCAAAAGGACTCCAACTCTGCTGGACAGCTGCTCTGGAAGAATTGCTTTTTGGCTCTGCTGCCTGCTATCCACTGCCATGCTTAAGAAGTGACTGGACCCATCTCACTTGAACCCACAGTGACTCCAAGGGCATGCTGGCTTGCTCCCTCTTCTGAAGTCTTAGGGACATCAAAGACTCCCTGCAAAACCTGCAACAGCACCCAGACTCTGCCATCTGTAAGTCCCCAATCTACCAAGTGGTGCCAACCCAGCCCCGGGCCCTTGGAAGTGAGTTTTCTTTGCTGACCCTGTAAAATTGATGCATTATCTCTATTGCGCTGATCGGAACCGATTCATCATCTCTGCCGCTGACGCATTTATTGCTTGAGGACATTACTTCAATGACTGCGTGGCTCTACGAAGATGGACTGAAAAGCTCTACTATGACGCATTGCCTGCATCACAAAGGGGTTCGCCGATGAAGCTTCACCAACTACGTGGATCGGAACCGGTGCATGTCCTAGATCCAAGGGATCGACGACAACGTAACGCCTCCTCTTCTTCTCAATGAGGCTTTCATCCAATGTAGTTTTTCATTGGGCAAATGCTTGTTCCTGTATCCAGCCCATGTTCCATTGCAGTCAGCCTGAACTTTGGAGTTACACCGGTCAAGCTTGACCATATATCCTAGGTTGGTGCTTTAAGACACTAACAACTATATTTTAAAAATATTCTTCAAAAATTCGTAACTCCAGATTTTTGATGCTTTGGTCTTGATTCACTCAAAATTATTGTCTATTGATCTAATCCTGCGTGGAGTCTTTTTGTTGTGTTTTCTTCGGGTGTTGCTGTTGTGTGTGTTGCACAAATATTCTAAAACCACCCCCTTTTCTGAATCGTTTTCAGCCACTATAGGTGTGGCAGGGTATACTCAGACATGAGTCCCTTGCTCACTGCTCCATCAGGTTTCAAGCAAGCCGGGCCGACGAGGCTGAAATGCCAGAAACCGGTCCCCGGTAGCTTGTCTCCTTTCTGGTGAAGAATTGGCTTGGTAGTTTGGTCTGCCCTGTTCCCATGATGCACTGGGCCAGGGACAGACTAATTTGCATATAGCCAGGTTCTGAGCTGGGATGGGGCAGTGAGCTAAATAACGGTGATGGATCAAGCCCTGATCTTTGGACTGGGTAAGAGTGGTCTGCTTAATTCAGACACTCTGTTCATCACCACCCCCTTTTCTGAATCGTTTTTGGCCACTATAGGTGTGGCAGGGTATACTCAGACATAAGTCCCTTGCTCACTGCTCCATCAGGATTCAAGCAAGCCGGGCCGACGAGGCTGAAATGCCAGAAACCGGTCCCCGGTAGCTTGTCTCCTTTCTGGTGAAGAATTGGCTTGGTAGTTTGGTCTGCCCTGTTCCCATGATGCACTGGGCCAGGGACAGACTAATTTGCATATAGCCAGGTTCTGAGCTGGGATGGGGCAGTGAGCTAAATAACGGTGATGGATCAAGCCCTGATCTTTGGACTGGGTAAGAGTGGTCTGCTTGATTCAGACACTCTGTTCATCACCACCCCCTTTTCTGAATCGCACAAATATTCTACACATTGCCTCTTTGGATAAGCTTGACTGCTCTGTGCTAAGGTACCAGAGGGTGAGCACAGGTACTATTAGTGTGTGTTTAGCTCACCCTGACTAGAGTGATTGTCCCTACTTGGACAGGGTGCCTACCTGGGCCAACTAGAGACCTCACTAAAACTTTATATGTTTCTCCTGTTCAGTATACCCTTACCTGTGTTTGTTTCCTAGTCAAAGAAGAACAAAAAGTAATTGAATAACTATTATCCGTATTTTCTTTTGCAACCTAAATTTTGTGTGGAAAATTGTATGAATTGTTCTAATTGGTTTTGTCCTTTTAAAGTCCACATAGGTCAATTTTTTTCCTACACTAGCTAGCTGGGCCCAATAGGAGCCTCCTTTTGTAATAAATGTGATATTTTCCTATCTTTAGTGAAATAAAATATGGATTTTATTAATGATACAGAGGTGAGTATTATCCCACTACTTCTTTTATTATCTATCCTATTTTTGGCTATAGTGCCGGATGCACCCACCACTCCCTCAACCTAAAGAATAACTGCAAACCAGCGATAAGTTTGATTATTTGGGAGAGCTCGTACACTCAGGATCTCATTTGCTGAACAAATCTTCTGCCTCTTATCAGTCTACAAATCATTTCCAGCTTACTTCAGTTGCCATGTTTAACATGGCCAAAGACTTTTTAACCTTTCTCGTGATTTTAGCGATCATTGTCTTTATTATTCCTGTGTTAAATTATCCTTTATCTGCTCATACAAAAAACGATAGCTTGATTCCCTCAGTTAAAACTATCACAGCATAAACAACGTTTCATTGTTATAATCTTTGTGACACCATCTTGTAGTTTGTTTTACTAGTGTGACATTGGAAAGGTAGTTTGTTTATCTATTTTGCTATTGAAATAACACAATACTCATCTCTGTGTCTCATAAAATCTAGACTTTTCTTTACTAACACTAGAAAATCTCCACTTGTCTCCATAACACATCCTTTGAAGGAAGAAAGCATCCAAAATAGAATTATTTCAATACAATTTCCAAACCTCATCAAGGATTAAGTGTAACCCATATGCGGGGCGGGGGCCAAGCAAGCTACGATGGCGGACGCGCTCTGCTGAGGCTCCGCAGCCGGGCGAACCAAGAGACAGCACCATCTCGTCGGCCCAGGCGGTAAATCGTCATCCCTGGTGTCGGAACCACGGCTGCATCTGAGGGTGCTTTCACGGACCCGTAAATAGCGACGCCCACAGAGATAGCCACGAGGATACTTGCCCTGGGCCCAGAAACAACATGACGGCCACCCGTCCCTAGCCTGGACTGAACTACAGCCACGTACCGGGCTCAGCGATCTCCTGTAGCAGGAGGACCTGGCGATCACTCTGAACCTGGGCAGGGCCAGACAGCGGCATTCTATCCCCTGACGCCATCCAATGCGGACCCGCTGGGAAGCGGCAGAGGACCGGGAGCAGCCGGCGATCCGTGACAGAGCCTCCGCATCGGCGACAACGCCACAGGATCGGACGCATATAGAGACCTCAGGGGCATAACCTGCAACCCACAGGTAACGGATTCTGGGGCTCGTGCCATGGAGCCCCCCCCACGCCCCTTCCCGCAGCACTTCTCCTGGGACTGTTTTGGTGCCGCAGGCTGCCTGATTCCAAGATGGCGCCCGCAAGTTGAAGATACTCGCACCCACCACCCGGACCTCCCCAGGGGCTCGACACGCAGTGCTCCAGAAGGTGAGCGACGAGGTATCCCGCCCTCAGCTGACCCTGCAGTCCCCCCTCGCCCACAACGTTCGGGGGACCGGACTGCCAAGGCCTGACCCCAATATGGCGGCCACCGGACAGCTCAGGCACAGTGAACAGGCCAACACCAAGTCGCCACGGCACCCTTGGACTCAGCAAGTGGGTGCTTTGGTTGTCCCCGCCCCAGGCAATAATTACCGGGCCCCCGGTGTGTTAAAGAGCCTGAACTCATCGCAGATGCCCCGGGGACTGCTGGGACTAGCGCTACACCAATAATTGTGGGCCCCCACGTGGGGGGGGACGGCAGAAAAGGCAGAGTGCGACTGCCACACAAGGACTCCCACCATGCGTACGGCTGACGGTGTGATGGAAAAGGCCCCACTGGGGCGCAGGTAACCAACGAGCGCACTATGCCTCCTACATCAAACGGTCCACCAGTCAGGCAATGGACTCACAGGGGAGCTCTGACCCAACCTAGCCCCCACAACTGACGATAAAATGGGGAAGCCCAGGGCCACACAACAGACGTCGGTCCCAGAAACTGCACCAGAAAATCAGCCTCGCACCAACACACTAACCAAAACGTCCACGACCCCGCCAGAACCGTCCAGCTCTGACAAACTGGACCAAGTCCTGGCGGCTATCGAATTTTCCAGGGCCTCCATGGAGGAACGACGAGGCACCCTCACTATGGATATCAACCTTATCCGCGATGACCATCGGAAACTGGCCGACAAGGTGAAGGAAGGGGAGAAGTCCCTCGCCGATCTACAACCTGCCCTGAGCGCACAGCAGAGAACACTCCGAACAGTCCTGGGATGCCTGACAACCGTGGAAGAACACATGGACGACTTAGAAGGACGCTCCCAATGCTGTAATATTCACGTGCTGGGCCTTCCGGAGGGAGTTGAGGGGGTGCACCCAATCAAATATATGGAGGCCTGGGTCAAGTCCTTCACCCCAACCAAGGACCGAACAGCGTTCTTCTCCATAGAGCGAGCCCACTGGGTACCAACCAGTAAACCACCGCCTGGCACCGCACCTTGCCCGATGCTTGAAAACTTCTCCATTTTCAGGATTGCGATGCTGGAATGCGGGCCGCCCGACGCACAGGTCCCTTACAAGTGGAAAACAAGCATGTCATGATTGTCCCTGACTACGCCAAGGCGGTGTAGAAACTAAGAACGTCCTTCCTAGAGGTGAAGCGCCGATTACGGGCAAATAGCATACAATATTCCTTGTTATATCTGGCCCGTCTGAAGGTCATACATGCAGGCACCACACACTTCTTCTCCACCGCCGCGGATGCGTGCGAATGGGTGGACCACCACTGCACACAAGATCCCGCAGTGGATGCACCGCGAGGGTGCACTCAAAGAGCACCATGCAACAGGAGGCGCACCACACAACCAACGCAAGCACAGGTGCGACAGGGATGGCGAGAGACCACAGGACGCCACGTGGTTGACTCCCCGGACTTGGAGCAAATCATACAGGAACGTCGAAATGCCCTCCAGGCTGTAACTGCTCTAGGGGCTCCCCAACCCGAGGAGGACATCGAGTGGGTCCCCCACCTCTTCTCTTCAGGAGGCGAAGAAGACAGCAATGAGGCCCATTCCACAGCCGACTCTATCACTTTACCCCCAGTCACTCCACAAACTGCGGACACCCTGCACTGAGGGAAATGAAAGATGAAGACCAGAAGTATACTGCTTAGATGGGCATCTGAGAGCAGGCACGCCTAAATGAAACTCGCCTGCATCTTGCATCACAATGTACATGAAGCACTACAAATCTCAAATGACGAACATTGATCCTTCCAATGCCCCGGCGGGACCCAGCCTCGCAGGCACGAGCTACCACCCCCACGCATTGACTGTTCGCTCTCTGGTTCCATGAGAGTTAGTTTGGATGTATCGGGCCCGCCGATACGCCCCAGGTATTGGGACAGTTTCCCCACCCCGTTACATGTTCTATTCACCCGGTTCCCTTCTACCGAACACCCCGTGGGGGATCCGAGCATCAGGGCAACCAGCACATCTGGGTGGGCGACATTATTGGCCCTTTATGAGGACCTTAGGGCTAGGTCGCTACTGGCACCCATGACATCAGTACTCATCGCCACGCCACAGGGCAAAGGTAGCGATTATCAGGCTCCGCAATGCAGTGCGCAGACGTTAGTATTCTAACCCTAAACACACGGGTTCTCCATACCCCACGCAAGAGGTACGCAAAATACACATACATCAAACGCCAACAAACGCAAATTGCATTCCTGCAAGAGGCCCATCTCACAGCGCCAGAGATCGACAGACTGCGGACCCGATGGCATGGAACTCTATGTGCCACGTCATACTCAGCATTCGCACGGGGTGTGCTGATTTGGGTCCGCCCGGGCACCCCATTTCAGGAAACACGCAGAGTAGTGGACAGGGAAAGTAGGTATGCCCTGTTGGAGGGAATACTGGATGGCCAACCCATTCTGCCGGGCTGCATATACGCACCGAATATTGAACAAGACAGGTCTTGGGACTCCCTTACAGGCATTCTGGCCCAATTTGCATCTCTCCCATGGATCTTAGGGGGCGACTACAACTGCGCGCTCGACATTGCACTCGACAGATCACACCCACCGCCACCAAACTCTCCTGCCCTTAAACAGACGGATCGCTTCCACCGTTGGGTCAGTCACTGGGGAGTGCACCACCCACAGGCGAGACTCTACTCGTTCCATTCCATCCCCCACAACTTACGGATCCGCTTAGATAGGTTATTATGCACCCCATCACTGAATCCTAAAGTCAAACACACGGATTACCTAGGCCGTGCAATATCAGACCATTATGCACACATATTGCGTGTACAATGGAGGCCCCCTCACCCCCCGGTGCCCACGTGGCACCTTCCACGAGACTGTTTGACAGACCAGGTATTCAAACACGATCATGCACAAAGTATACAAGACTATTTCACTTACAATGCGGGGTCCGCGACCTCTGAACTAGTAGAATGGGATGCTTTTAAAATAGTGTCTAGGGGAGCATGCATCAAACAAATAGTGGGGGTGCGACGCCCACTTGAACAAACACTCATCGTTACTGAACGAAAGCTAGCAACACTCACGAAACAAGAAGATGCTAACGTCACAACGGTAGCCCAGGTAGCAGAGGCCAAAATACAATACTCTGCCGCCCTGGCTGACTTGCGTAAATATAACTTTAGAGCCTATGCCACTCGTATGCACAAGGAAAGGGATAAAATGGGCACGCTTCTATCGTGGCTAGCGAAACAGGACACGGACACCAAAACCATCACTGAGATAATCAATCCCTCAGGTGACCTAGTGCGCTCCCAAAAAGACATTTTGAATGCTTTCCAGCTGCACTACACCGCGATTTATTGCACCCCGACACATCTTCGACAGGAGGCGATAAGCCACTTTCTAGACCTGCTGCCGATCCCACACGCCATGGAAGCGGACAAGACCACACTAGATGCCGCAATATCGGCGGCAGATGTCTCCTGTGCGATCCGCGCGTTGGCCCGGAACAAGGCACCGGGACTGGACGGTCTACCCCTTGAATACTACAGTACCTTCTCTCCCCTATTGGTCCCTCGTCAGGCGGAAACATTCGCGGATGCCCTTGAGAGGATAAAGCTGCCGAGCTCTCTTCGTGAATCACTCGTAGTAACGTTTCCTAAACCACACCGAGACCCACAACAATTGTCTCCCTAATGCCCCATCACACTCCTCTCTGCTGACTGTAAAATATTAGGAAAATTCTGGCAGATCGATATGAACGAATTTTACGCCCCTTGGTCCATCCGGCAGGAACACGTCCCAAAACATAAGGCGGATGTTCCATGTCCAAGATCAGGTAGGAGACCTGTACCCCAGCACGGCCTGTGTAATCCTCAACCTTGAAAAGGACTTTGATACTCTAACGTGGCCGTACCTCTTTCCTGTCCTGCGACAGGCAGGAATAGGCCCAACTCTTCTGCAATACACGCGGCTTCTTTACACCAACCTCACATCTCGTGTCAGACTAGGCCGATACATCTCGTCTCCTTTCCGGGTTGAGAGGGGTACTAGGCAGGGCTGCCCCCTGTCACCTCTGATCTTTGCCCTGGCAGTGGAGCCCCTGGCGATACGTTTGCATCAGGAGAAGACCACATGGGGCATACCCATAGCGGACACTGTCCACTGCGTCTCCCTGTACGCGGACGACCTCCTCCTGTACATCCGAGATATCACTGCGAACCTTACATCCATATGGACAGCCTTGATGGAGTTCGCGGAGGCGTCCGGACTCAAAGTAAACTGGGATAAATCCACAATTTACCCATTACACCAGTCCCATGAGCCACGGGAGATACGAGTGGGTGCGCAGAGTTTGTCTTGGAGCGCGGGCGCTCCCCGATATCTCGGCGTGCGCCTGTACCACTCCCCCGCTGACATCTATGAGGGCAATCACCGTAAAGCGTTGGCCGGCATCAGATCATCAGTGGGCTTCTGGAGGAGCCTCCCATTGGCCCCGATCGGTCGAGGAGCTATAGAAAAAATGATCATTGTTCCCTGACTATCATACTACTTCACGAATTTACCGGTTATTCCACCCAGGACTTTCTTTCATGAACTAGATGCGCTCCTTCGCACACTTATATGGGGGGCTAGCTGACACCGGATAGCTCTCGCCAAACTGCAGTTACCCAGCACGCAAGGGGGTCTGGGCGCCCCAGCTTTCGAGTCGTATTTCCTGGCGGCTCAACTCCAGTGGCTGTTGTACTGGATGGCGGGTAGGCATACCGGTGAGACATACACAGCGCAGGGTCCGGTCCCCATTCCCGAACTTCATCATCTGTTGCTTCCGGGTACTAAACCCCGACGGATGTATCAATTGCAGGTGTCGGTGGCCCACCGGTGTATGCAAAGAATCCACCCCATAGCGGCGGGGACCCCATGTTACTCCCCTCGGCTGCTGCTGGTCGGCTGGCCCAAGTGGGAAACTTATTTCACACTCACCATGCTCCGTGCATGGACAGAATGCAAGATAACTGAGGCAGAGGGGTTATTTGCGGATGGGCAACTTCGCCCCTACGAACCGCTCATGGAGGAATATGCCCTCCCCTGGGACAGTTTTTAACACACCGACAGCTCATAGACAACTTTCGCCCACACTGTGATCTTACAGCTGGCGAGCCGGCAACACACCCGGTCATCCACACCATTCTATACATGGGTATCGGCCGACATCTGGTTACTTGGCTGTATAAGTCCATAAGAGAACTCTCAAACAGGCCACTACATAATCTGCGAGACACCTGGGAGGACGAATTCGGGCAGCAGTTACATGATAGGGAATGGGTTAGAGCGCTGAAATTCCCCAAGAAAGTGTCCAGAAACACGCGTTTCAAGAACATACAGTTCTATATCTTGCATAGAGCGTATCAGAGACCAGCGCGCCTCCAACGGTTCTACCCAGAAACTCAGTTCCTCTGCCCCAGATGTCACTCACCAGATGCGCAATTCCAACATATGTTCTGGAGCTGCCACACTTTAAGACAGTACTGGTCCACAATTCTTGACACAGTCCAAACACTCACAGGACTCACTGAGCTACACACATGGGAAGCAGTTGCTCTCGGAGTATTCCGAAGGCCGAAAACACACAAAGTGCAGGTCCGCTTCGCGGTTCTATCCCTGCTCACAGCCAAAAGGAACATCGCCATGAACTGGCAAACAGCATCGGGTCTCCCATTGGAGGCATGGGTAGGAGTGGTGCAGAAGTGGGTGAAAGCAGAGGAGGAAACCCTGAGGGAGGAGGAAGCAAAGGGACAGCGAAAACACCCCATATCATTGGAGTGGGCCATGTTATCCCACCAGTTTAAACAAACACACACGTGCACGGCTCCCAACGCCTCTCAACGTGATCCTACAGTCCCGGCAGCGCTGACCTCACAATAGAATATATATAATGTAGCCCCCGAGCCCCAAGCCATCTGGTGTCGTATGGGCACACCGCTGCGCACTGCTGTCTCTACTGCACCTAGTGACGTTCTCTATCTGACAGCCCCTATAAACAATACAAGACCCCACTCACAGATTTAAGCTGACACGACCCGGACATCCTCCATGATCCTCATTCCCTGACCTCCACCCCCCCGCAATGCATCACCAGTTTAGCCCTCCCAGTTCCCCTCAGACTCGCATTACAGCAAAGACAAGTGGACTAACACCTCCGGTGTCCATGCCGTATGTAAGCGGCATGTCCGCTGGTTGAATAACCACACCACTGTTGCCTAATTGTGCGTATCATAATGTAATGTGAGCTTATTTGAAAAATGTTAATAAAAATATATATTTTTTAAAGTGTAACCCATATGCTCGGCATTCCTTATGTCATAGATGGGAAGCGTGCATCCTCAATATAAAGGTAACAGACATCTATGCCACCTTTGAACACTGCTAGATCATATTTTTTTCACTCACTGAAACGTTGTGCCTTAGATAAGCCTAGTCTCTATAGAATTACGTCAAAGCTTAAGATCTGCTTTTAAAACTAATCCTATCTTGCTGTACTTCAAATATATATGAAGCATACCTCCCATTTGGTTACAATCTCTCCAGCAATTTGGACTAGATGTGATATGCATATGGTGTTCTTTTTATGGTGTATAGTAATAGTCAGTGTAAGGGAGTTGGCAATTAGTTGTGTGACCTGCACAAGTAATGGATCCGCACTCGCCCTCCACTGGGAACCAAACACCCCATTGCAGCACTTGATTCTCTCGGGGTAGCCGAGCAGAGCACTACAAGGCCTATTCAAGGGAGGTGGATTAGCCTAATAATCAACAGTTGCTGGCCCGCTGTAATAACACTCAATAAATAACAGCCCTGTCTGTCCCTTTTCTTAGAAAACAAATGGGAAAAGTACATTCATTACAAACACAATACTCAATACTATGCAGTAAATTACACATATACATAAGGCTGGTGGAAATACCTTTGATGACATTGCGTAATCACCTCTGGCCCCCTAATGGAGTCTAGATGAAGAAACCATATGTCAAGAGTACCATCATTTTGGGAATATATGCAATAATAACCATGTGTAAATGCACTTATTAATTTTATAAAGCATATGTTCTTAGATCAGTCTTCATTGTCACCATTAGTCCATCAATGAAGCATTTAAAAGTGAACACTGTCAACCTGATTATTTTAATAAAGCATTACATAATGATCAAGTGTGTCTCTAGAGGGCATTGTACAAGAGGTACATTCTTTTAGACACAGTTATGCCACAATAACTGTGACCAAAAACGTAGTCCCTAGAGGACGCTGCACTCCCAGCTGAAGAGCACATGCCCCATGAATAGTAAAGAGAAACCTAAGCTGGACCATCCATATTTAACCCTGTAGTCTCAGGGTCAGTACTTCTGTAGAGGGGTTTGGGGATTCCTTGGGGGTGAGCTGTGGGGCTCCTGTAGCTCCCCAGCACTTTCTGGTTCCCTTTATGGTGGGCCCCATCTTAGGGACATCACAATTGCAAATTTGGATGTTGTCAATTTCAAGCCCCACATAACTGAGGAGTGACTTCGTATGCTTGATTTTTGAGGTGCTGGGTGGCTTTCCCTGTGCCACGCTGCTTTCCTTTTCTTTTTCTGTCATATTCTCCCATCCTCCTTGGGAGTCAAGGTCCAGGGTTGGAATCCCTGGCCTCCCAAGTTGTTAAGGAACCTCGGGGTTGGGTCTCCAGGACCATTTGAAACTGGGGAGGGGGTCCAATGCACACTCCCTCCTGTCATTAAAACAGGAAAATCCTCAATGCAGCGATCCTGGTCCCTGGCTCACCCAGGGGTTTGGAATGCCTGGGCAGCAGAGCTCCATGCACTCTGGGATTGCGCTGGGGATCAAAAGTCAAATCCTCATAGCTCGGACCCCATTATGCAGTTTTACATGCTTTGGGGATTATTTTGATCCTGAATGTGAGCCCTAGACACCTTGAAGACTTTCCTCAGGCCTCCTGTCCTTTAAGTTGGCAAGCTTTACAGGGAACTGATTCCACTGGCTGCCAGCACCATCCATTCTTCTTTTTCTCCTCTGGGGATTCTCTCCTCCTCGGTGCAGAAGCCCAGTCTTTCCCCTAACTAGTCCTTAGGGGGTTTAAGGGGACCAACTTCTCTGGTCCTGGGGAGAGCCCTACTGGTCCTGGGCCAAAGGAAGTCAGATTCCTTGGTCCAGATTGGCATCAGAGGGTTCTTCCTTCCAACTGTCCATGGCTGCCGCCTCCAGTGCCAGTGTTCAGCATAAATTCACAACCAAGAGAGAGTTCAACCCACTGTGCAAGATCTTTTAAGTGGGGATGGAAGGTTTCAGAAGCAAGATACCTCTGGCCTATCCTTGGGTGCCACATTACCCACTTTCCTGTCCCAACTCACCTGCACAGCCCACTGGGACATTTAAAAATGGCAACACCTAGGAGTCACTAGTTACATCTGTTCTGGGGGCCTCAGCGCTGCCCCTCGCTGACATCACTGCCAGTGCCTTTACCACCAAATCTTCAGATGAAGTCCACCTCCTGTGATGGCTCCAGTGATACAGGCTTCATCTTTGTTCAGTGTGCTTGGGATGGACTATCCCTGATACAGTGAGACAGCTGATTGATTGATGCAGATCTTCCCGCCGACACCTTTCCTCTTCTGGAGTTGAGTGAGCAATGTTAATTCCTCCCTTGGTGTGGGGAAGTCTTTGTTCCTGCTGCTGGAGAGAAATATAATTACTTTGGGTGACAAAAGGCCTTGGCTCCGATCCTGAGCTGAACCAGAGAGTTATGACAACCCTGGATGACAAATAAGCTGTAAAGATATCATTTTGGAACTTGCAGATTTGATTTTCTTGCATAAGTTTCACCAAAATTTGAAATGTCACTGGGCTTTGTAGGCCAAGGGGAGCAGAGCTGCACTCTTAGGCAGTTTTCCCTGTAGCTGTGTAATGAAGTGTCATTGCAGACAAGACAGTAAACCACACTGACTTCCTTATTAATGTACACTACTATTATGAGATCTACCCCAGGTCAATAGCCAGTCCTGTAGAGTTCCTCTGCATCAGGCTACCTGTGCGCAATTACCAGGCTGCACATGACAGAAGTCTCTCACATGCAGCCCCTACACGTTGGCACACACATGTGCAAACGTGTTCACTTGTAACCAACCAAGTGCCCATTACCCTTGCTACATCTCAAGTGCCTTTTCTATAAAGGTGAACACTGGTATTAAATACGCACAATACTTTCACCATTAGTTTTTCCATGGGTAAGTCACAGGCTTTTGAGGTTCACCCGTAGTACAAAGGTCACATACCAAGTGGTGAAAATGCTAAAAATGTGGGCAGAGCCTATTTCCTTACAGTCCGTCATTAGCTTGAATAGGGCTTACCTTTTCCGAAGACATATAGAGCATCTCACCACATCACCAAATACCCTGCTCATATCCCATTCCCATTTGACTAAGTAAGATCTCACAGATTCCACTAAAGTAGGTCGCATTCATGTTGGAACCATCAGAGAGAAGTACACCTTATAAAAATCTCTTTTGCTACTCATTGCCACCATTCTTATTCATTGGTACATGACCCATTGCCTAAGTTGAATATAGTGTATGCTTTCCTTTTCATCAACTTTCAATAAGCTTTGCACCTCTCATTTTAGCTCACTATCTTGAATTAAATGTGTTATTACCTCCCAACTCTGTCTATCTTTTCGTAGTCTAGATTCAGTTGCCTGCGAATAGTATTTTAGGTGTAGCTATGTTGTCTGATGTAGTTCCTGCTGTAATTTCCTAGCAGTGTCTTTGCTAAGTGTGAGGATATTTGCTTCAGGTGATATTGCCTTGCAGGAATCCCAGACTGAAAAGATTAGGGTTGATCTAATATTCCTCTCCGAAAATTCAGTAAGGAGAGTTTCCATGCTCTTCACACAGCTCTCCTCAGTCAAAAGAGTCTTATCTAACGTCCACAGAGGATGCTCACCTGAGTTTGTCCTAGTTTTAATTTTGGTCACCGGCACAGAATTATCAGAAAAAGGATTTGGAAGAATCCATGACTTACCTTTCTCCCATTGATGGGAAATTTGAAAAAAGTCTATTCTTGAAGGCAGTCAATTAATGCTAAGTTTCGAGTAATTTTAACCAATCATTTATTGGAATTGGGGTTGTTTTATGCCTACACAAGGACACATTCATTTTTGGTAGGCATGGGGAGATTAAGTGATTTGCCCAGAATCACAGGATGTTGAGCGTCGTTGCCGCGACACAAACCCGGTTCTCCAGAATTGAAGTCATCCACCCTAGCTGTTAGGCCACATCCTCTCCCCATATTAGACAAACATAATCAGTTCTAAACTATGCTAGGACTATTTGCTGAGAAGCGGGGGCCTCATTTATGAGGCCGTGCGTCACTTTTACGCTGCGGGTGCGTCACTTTTTGTGACGCACCAGCAGCGTAAAAAATGTGCCTTGTTGCACTATATTTACAAAGTGACGCATCTAGGTAGATGCGTCACTTTGTAAACCCCTGCGCTACATCATACCTGCGCCAGGTATAATGTATGCAGGGGGGCGTTCTGATGCAAGAAAGGGTCATAGAAGTGACGCAATGAAATCTATAAGATTTCACTGTGCCACTTCTAGGACGCAAATGCGTCAATTTCTTACACCTGCCTCACAGCAGGCGTAAGACTGATGCGGGCCCTTTCACATTGGGCTTGCCCCATGGGAAAGGACACATTGCTGGAGTTGCATCACTTTTGTGACATACTCCAGCAATGCATCACTTTTGCGCCATACAGATACGTCAGAAATACTGACGTATCTGTAACTCCTTGCACAATGATGCGTCATACTGTAAATATGACGCATCATTGGTGTCGCAAGGAGGGCGCAATGAAAAGTGACGCATCGCTGTTTTCACTCAGCCATGCGTCACTTTTCATAAATGAGTCCCCAGGTTTTTAAGTTCTTCCTGAATTGTAATAGATTTTCCTTAAGATTTAGTTCTATCCAAAGCGATTTCCACAACCTCGATGTACATGAAAAAAATCCCCTCCCACCGCAATTAGCTTTCTTAAACCCGGGGGTTACAAGATTTTCAATAGTGGAGGAGCGCAAAGAACGTGTTGTGGTGTAAAGTTGAAAACGTTTTATCAGATAGTCAGGGCCAATGCCTTGTTGTGCCCTGAAGGCAATGCAAAGTCCTTTAAATTGAATGCGTTTGGCTATGGGGAGTCAATGTAGTTGGGCCAATGCTTAAGATGTGGGTTTATGTTTCAGAATGCCTAACAGTAACAGCGCTGCAGCATTTTGCAGCATCTGTAGTTTATGCAAAAAACACTTTTGGATATTAATAAAAAGCACATTGCAATAATCCACTTTGGAAGGAATCAGGGTCCTGACTACCGTCTTCTGCAGACTTAGTGGAACATAGGGCAATTTTTAAATGGAAAAACACAATAAAAAAACGAACTATCTGAAGAGTGTGGTTGCCCATCTTCAGGCTTATAACTATACATCTAGGTCCAGGATTCCTCCTAATTTGGAGGACTTCACCCCCCAGGAAGTAGCATGTAAGTGGAACTGCAACTCCCTTGACTGCTGCACCCTCTGATGCCGGAAGTTTGGGACATAAATCTTGGCCATCAAGGGGGGTGTAAAATGCTTTAAAATGGGTCTCCTGTAGCAAAATGACATGTGTCTGTGCTGTCATAAGCCACTGGATTATAGATTTCAGTTTGGTTTAATTATTCCCCCCATTGATATTACACGAGCCTCTACGAACTATCTGTGTAGCGATCATGTGGTCAAGGGGGCGTAAGCCATTCCTTCCTAGGCTATCCTGTTGTAAGTCTGTCCGAGGCAGTGCGAATTCCAATGGCTGGAAGTACTACAATAACCAGCGTGCTATGGGACAGGCACACGGAGTCACAGGGAGGAGTCTATATAAGCACCTCCCTTCCAATGGGAAAGTGCTTGTCAAACAACCTTGATCGTGTGGATGGCGGATGGTGATCCCCGCCGGATTTCAGCTGGAAGACAGAAGCTCCCGTGTCAGGAAAGCGCCCTGGACCTTGATTTTTGAACTCCTGGAGTTGTTCGTGTAAAAACGCTAAGTACTGTTTCGGAAGGAGCGCGGGCTCGCCTCCTCCGTGTTACGTTTTATTTTTCGTGTTTCCTCAGTTAAAGTGAAGTCGCGGTGTCATGCAAACGCGCGGTTTGCGCTTGCATGGGCATTGCGAGGAAAAAAGGGAAATTGATAGAGTGAGCGTCTGATACTAAAGACTCTCCCTCTGAAATTCCTTGTAGCGGTGGTCAGGTGTTGGTGACGAACTTCCTATGAACTTGTGATAAGTTTTCCAGAGCTTGTGTAGACTGATCTGGAAACCGGATGTTTTCGATTGTGAAGTAACATAGGAACATCACCAAGACTTTGTCCAGTACGTGTGTGGTGACTTACAGACAACGACCTTATTCTTTGATGAAACTTGTTATTGCTGCTCTCTTAAGCAGCCTGCTCTCTGGCAATATAGACATTGTTTCTACTTAGGGGAATTCATTTCAGTTACCTTTCCTTAGTCTGCCAGACTTTTCCCCCTGTTGGTGGTATTCTGCAAGGACGCAAGGATTTGAATATATAGTTTTGGTTGGGGGACGTTCTGGTGAGTAAAGGGAGAAGGTTTTGAAACTTTAAAATAGCTTACAGAAGGATTGGTATTAATCCATTTCTTTTGTCTTGTCGTTCCCCCATACAGTGTGGACTATCCTCCTGAGATCGCACAGTCCTTTTATTTCAACCCTTGAGGGATCCACAGAAGGCTTACACGACCTGTTTATTATTTTATCCACTTCCCTTTCCCCCCTTGGCACAAGTTCATACAGAGGGTTTATATTTCCACTGTGGGATTGTGGCTGGGAGGGGCAGGGAGGAATATCTACGAACATCGTCTCTGCTGGTCATCAGAGCAAGGTTAGTGGCGATTACCTATTCTTGCGCTGCGGCCAATCCCGACAGATTGACAAGCCCAAGTATATACGCCCGGCCTAGACGATGAATATTGAGGCCGTGTTGGCCTCTGTGGTGGAAAGCTTGGCAGCTTTGCAACAAGAGGTTCATACATCCAGAACTGAGACCAGGGTATTATATAAGGAAGTAGGCACTCTGCGGAGAGAGGTAGCAGGGTTAATACGTAAAGGCACTGGAGGGGCTCCTTATATTAAACCGGCTACATTACCTCCTCCTGTTTCTACTACCCACATTCCTTCCTTAGGAGCAGAGGGGGGTGGGTGTTCTATCCCTCCTTCTGTAAACCCTTCTTCCACATCTCCCCAATCTGACCCTGTTCATACAGTACATGTTATACAAAGCGTTGGTATTCCATTGGCACCCCCTGAGCGCTTTTATGGGGACCCCCGGAAGTTTGAGACTTTTTTGAACCAGTGCAGATTACATTTTTTATGCAAACCTGGGGTGTTTCATGATGATCCTGCAAAAACGGCATTCATGATGTCGTATATGGGTGGAAATGCTGCAAGCTGGACCATTCCTCTGTTGCAAAAAAACGACCCTGTGTTGCACAGCTTTCCTAATTTTTGTCTGGAATTACGAAAACTTTTTGATAGAAAATCCCATATGATGACCCTTGACAGGGAACTGCTAACCTTACGTCAAGGCTCTCAGGACTTGCTATCATATATCACTGGTGGTTGAAACCGATTGGCCTCCTGCCAAGAGAATTACGCTGTTCTACCAAGGATTGAGGGGGGAACTTAAAGACGTCCTGGCACAAGTGGTCCAACTTCCTAACACCTGTGAAGAACTTATAGATCTAACAGTCCAGTTGGATCACAGACTCCTTGAACGAAAAGGGGATAGATACAGAGGGGATGGTCGTTCCTTTTATCCTTGCATCAAAAGTCCAACTGAAGATCGCCCCAAAACAACGGAAGGAACAGAACCTATGCAGATAGGTGGCCTACGTGGTCCCCTTTCACAGGAAGAAACGGAGAAAAGACGACGATTGAAACAGTGTTTGTATTGTGGGAAAGGAGGACACTTCATTAAGGAATGCAGAGCAAGGAATGCATTACCCGGAAGATCCTTTATGCCTCCTGTTCAAGCACTTGTGCAGCCCGAAACTCCGACGGAAAACTGAAGAACCCAAATCAGGAAGAGGTCTCTGCCTTGGGTTATCAACCTCCTATGATCTCACATATGCTTGCCAATAAGTTGCATCCGGCTGTCGCACATATGTACCTGAAAGTCACTTTATGGGTCACTTCCCAAGACGCTTTGGATATAGATGCATTGCTTGATTCCGGTGCCACCGGAAATTACATTGATCAAGAGTATGCCCTGAAAATCGGAATCATCTGCGAAAAGAAAAAAAAGCCTGAGCTGGTGAAGGCAGTTGATGGAACTGTCCTGTCCTCTGGTCCTGTGGCTTATCACACATGTTCCTTGTTAATGCAGACCATTCAAAATCACCAGGAATATATCCAGTTCGATCTTATCGACGCTCCTCAATTTCGGCTTATTCTGGGCATGCTGTGGTTGACTCTTCACGATCCCAAAGTCAGTTGGGCGGCACTTACCATCTCTCTGTCATCCAACTATTGCAAGGAGCATTGTAGTCAGAACACTCCTGTTGCCAACATCCCCGGCATAACACCTTCAGTGTGTCTGGCGACGGAATGTTTTCAAGAACATTATTGTTGTGCTACCGTCCTTCCTGAGGAGTACAACGAATTCCTTCCGGTGTTCAACAAACAACAGGCTACCTCTCTGCCTCCACATCGGGTATATGACTGCCGAATAGCACTGGTGCCCGGAGCAGACATCCCTTGCAGTCGAGTCTATGCCATGACCGAGAAGGAAACACAGTACCTAAAAACCTATATTGAAGACAACCTAGCATCTGGGTTTATCAGACACTCAACATCTCCGGCCTCATTCCCTATGTTTTTCATTCCCAAGAAGGATTGTGCCGAATTAAGACCTTGCATCGATTATAGAACTATAAATCGTGTGAAAATCAAGAATCGATACCCTCTCCCCTTGATACCAGTGCTCATGGACCAGCTGAAAGGAGCCAGTTTTTTCACTAAACTCGATCTTCGCGGAGCATATCATCTGGTCCGAGTCCATAGAGGGGATGAGTGGAAGACGGCATTTCGGACAAAATTTGGGTTGTTCGAATATAGGGTGGATGCCCTTTGGGCTGTGAAACGCCCCTGCCGCGTTTCAGTTTTTTATGGACGAGGTGCTGCGAGGATGTCTGGAAACCTTTTGCGTCGTATATATCGACGACATACTGGTTTACTCTTCTACCCTTTCGGAGCATGTAACCCATGTGAAAATTGTGCTTGGTAAATTACAGCAAAATTCACTTTACGCGAAGCTTGAGAAGTGCCTGTTTCATGTTCAGGAAGTTTTATTCCTTTGGTTACGTGATCAATGCACAAGGCTTCCAAATGGATACAAAGAAAGTCGATACCATCACTAATTGGAACACCCCTCAGAATGTTAAATCGGTGCAGAGTTTCCTCGGCTTTGCGAATTACTATCGTCGATTTATCAAGGATTTCTCAAAAATAATACATCCGATCTCCCGCCTTTTGAGGAAGAATACCCCCTTTGTTTGGAGTGAAGAGGCAGCTCAATCGTTTCAGTTTCTGAAGAGGCAGTTCACCCAGGCTCCAATACTTCGTCATCCTGATCCGCAAATGCCTTTTATACTTGAAACAGATGCATCTCAATATGCTGTGCGAGGTGTACTATCTCAACGTCATCCTGTGACTGGCCAAATTCATCCTGTAGCCTTCTTCTCAAAAAAGCTTACACCTTGTGAGTTTAATTATACCATCTCAGACAAAGAGCTCCTGGCTATAAAAAGGGCATGTGAAGAATGGCGTCATTATCTCCTGGGTGCGATGCACACAGTAGAGATTTACACTGACCACAGGAATTTGCTGTTTTTGAAGACCGCCAAGGCACTCACCCCGCGGCAACTACGATGGACATTATTCTTTTCAGACTTTGATTTCATCATCAAGTATAAACCTGGGCCACAAAACGGGAAGGCGGATGCCCTTTCCCGCATAGGTGAAGCAGAAGAACAGCGAGAATCAGATGACGTTGAACCTCCGTTCATATTAACGGAAGTGGGCGATCCTACTCCATCAGTAGCTCTATTGTCTTCACAGGACTTCGTAGAGGAAGTGAGGATTGCTCTAGCAGATATGAACATCTTGGAATGGGTCCAAGAAGATCCAGAGCATCGCACAGAAAATTATGATCTTGCCTATTATGGCACTGCTTTATTTATTCCAACAGAAGCATTGTGTCAGCAAGTGCTAGCCTGGACCCATGATTCCGTGTTGGGTGGACACATGGGGACGTATAAAACCATTGCCAGTGTGGAACGTTCCTTTTGGTGGCCCTGTGTACGAGATGATGTAACACAATACGTGAAGAACTGTGCTATTTGTGCACAAGGAAAGGCCATCCATGCAAACCCTGTAGGACTCCTCAGACCTTTGCCTATTCCTCCACGACCCTGGCATACGCTATTGATGGACTTCATAGTTGAAATGCCACCCTGTGAGGGAAAGACTGTAATCTTGGTTGTCGTTGACCACTTGACCAAGATGGGACATTTCGTACCGTTGGTAGGATTGCCTACATCTGCGGAATTGGCAGGGGTGTTTCTCCAGCACATTGTACGGGCTCATGGTATTCCTTGTGTTCTGATAACTGACAGGGGGACTCAGTTCACGTCTCGATTCTGGAGGGCTCTTTGCAAAACTCTGAACATTGATGCACGACTCTCCTCCAGCTACCATCCCCAGACGGATGGTAAAACTGAACGTTTGAACCAAACGCTGGAACAGTACCTCCGATGTTTCACTCTGCAAAACAATATGGACTGGACTACGTTGTTATGGATGGCAGAATTTGCCTATAATAACGCTGTGCACACTACCTTGGGTTGTTCACCTTTTTTTTGTCTTCATGGCTATCACCCCAACATTCTTCCATTTGATTGGCCTGTTCGCTCTCCTGTACCTAGTATTCATGAACATCATGCACATCTCAGAGCGGTGCTTACAGCTGCTACAAATAGTCTAGCCCATGCTCAGTCCACGCAGAAACATTTTGCTGATAAGAGGAGAACCCCAGAACCAGACTATAGGGTGGGGGATAAGGTATGGCTCTCCACAAAGAATCTCCATATCAAAGGGGTTACCAAACTGAAGCCAAAATATGTGGGTCCATATAGTATAGTGGAGGTCATCAATCCTGTGGTGATGAAACTCTCCCTTCCTGATTCTTGGCAGATACATTCTGTGTTCCATGTTTCCCTCCTCAATCCTTGCCCTCCCGGTATGAGACTCCCAGATAGACCTCTTCCTATTGAGATTGATGGCCAGGAGGAGTATGAGGTGCAGGCCGACCTTGACTCCCGGTTGGTGAGAGGCAGGCTGCAGTATTTGGTGGAATGGAAGGGCTATGGTCCTGAGGAACGGGACTTGTGAACCTGTGGGTAACTTGAATTGTCCTGAACTAGTGGCCCAGTTCCATGCCCTGCATCCAGGTAGGCCGGGTCGACCGCCGGGCCGGCAGTCCTTGAGAGGGGGTTCTGTAGTGATCATGTGGTCAAGGGGGCGTAAGCCATTCCTTCCTAGGCTATCCCGTGGTAAGTCTGTCTGAGGCAGTGCGAATTCCAATGGCTGGAAGTACTACAATAACCAGCGTGCTATGGGACAGGCTCACGGAGTCACAGGGAGGAGTCTATATAAGCACCTCCCTTCCAATGGGAAAGTGGTTGTCAAACAACCTTGATCGTGTGGATGGCGGATGGTGATCCCCGCCGGATTTCAGCTGGAAGACAGAAGCTCCCATGTCAGGAAAGCGCCCTGGACCTTGATTTTTGAACTCCTGGAGTTGTTCGTGTAAAAACGCTAAGTACTGTATCGGAAGGAGCGCGGGCTCGCCTCCTCCGTGTTACGTTTTATTTTTCGTGTTTCCTTAGTTAAAGGGAAGTCGCGGTGTCATGCAAACGCGCGGTTTGCGCTTGCATGGGCATTGCGAGAAAAAAAGGGAAATTGATAGAGTGAGCGTCTGATACTAAAGACGCTCCCTCTGAAATTCCTTTTAGCAGTAGCTATGGTCACGTGTTGGTGACGAACTTCCTATGAACTTGTGATAAGTTTTCCAGAGCTTGTGTAGACTGATCTGGAAACCGGATGTTTTCGATTGTGAAGTAACATAGGAACATCACCAAGACTTTGTCCAGTACGTGTGTGGTGACTTACAGACAACGACCTTCTTCTTTGATGAAACTTGTTATTGCTGCTCTCTTAAGCAGCCTGCTCTCTGGCAATATAGACATTGTTTCTACTTAGGGGAATTCATTTCAGTTACCTTTCCTTAGTCTGCCAGACTTTTCCCCCTGTTGGTGGTATTCTGCAAGGACGTAAGGATTTGAATATATAGTTTCGGTTGGGGGACCTTCTGGTGAGTAAAGGGAGAAGGTTTTGAAACTTTAAAATAGCTTACAGAAGGATTGGTATTAATCCTTTTCTTTTGTCTTGTCGTTCCCCCATACAGTGTGGACTATCCTCCTGAGATCGCACAGTCCTTTTATTTCAACCCTTGAGGGATCCACAGAAGGCTTACACGACCTGTTTATTATTTTATCCACTACCCTTCCCCCCCCTTGGCACAAGTTCATACAGAGGATTTATATTTCCACTGTGGGAATTGTGGCTGGGAGGGGCAGGGAGGAATATCTACGAACATCGTCTCTGCTGGTCATCAGAGCAAGGTTAGTGGCGATTACCTATTCTTGCGCTGCGGCCAATCCCGACAATCTGATTGTCGACTATTTATGTATAATTATTCTTTCTACATGACTTTGCTTTTTTGCTTTTCCTCCCAATTTGGTCCACCAATTCCCCCTAAAGCGCTTGATTTTGGTATAAGTGGACCTTTATGCCGAAGTTCAGTGATTCTCTCCCTCCCATCTACCTGAGATTTCTTTTCCCTTTTTCATCCCTCCAACTCTCCATTCCCCTGTAACCTCCCTACTACCCATACTCCAAGCCCTGTCCCACCACCTGTGCCACCCCCCTCTCCCGAAAGGAGTACCCTGGGATGGTACTATGTGAGCTCTTCTAGGGAGGTATTGCAAGCAAGCCTTGGACCTCATAGTGCCTCATTATCATGATCTGCATCACACTCTTGCTAGATTCTCAAGAATATAGTAAATCAATTTTGTTAGCTTTCGTTAACTATCTATCGTCATTGTGTATCACATAACATTTTATCTTACATGATTGCTATCTATTCATCCCCACTTCCTCCTTGACTGTGAGCAGAAATTCTTTAGCCCAATCAATCGACTGGAATGAGTGGGTTCAGCCCTTCAAAACAATCTTCAGTTTCGATTGTTGGATTATACCAGCTGAGGCACCATTTTGTTTGAATTCAGTCCAAGAAATTCTCAAGGTCTTCATGCTGCTAATATCAACATATCAGGGTATATTTGAAAAGAAAAATCATCCAACGCAGAGAAAGAATTCTTGATCGCTTGAGTCAGAATGTGTTCTTTGATCCGGACATCTCCTAAGTTGACCAGGATTGTTCTAGGGTATTTCACATTTGTGGATCGGACCACTGGCACCTGGTGTGCTCCAGCAATGGATTACATCTTTTCCTTCATCAGTTTTTTTTGGGAGAACAACTTTGCGAAACAAATCTGATATGAGTTTTATGGGTGAATGTCATGCTTCATGATTCTCGGGTATGCCCACAAATCTTAAATTGGTACACCGAGCTCGATTTTCCACATCATCTAGTTTTAGCTGAAGATCTTCCAATTTGGTTTGTAGTTTAGTCAAGTTTCTATCTTTGTTACTGCTAGTATCCTCAAGAGAGCATACCTTCAATTGTACCTGTGTCATACGAGTGGCAAGCTGTTGAAGATTTTCAATAATCTGCCCATGCTGTTCATTGGTTTTGAGATGTGCTGATTCTTGTGAGAGCTTTGTTACGTGGAGTTCGCTTAATATCTGATTTAATGTTGTCTCTATCGCAGAAGGTTGCGCTTATCGCAGTGCTGCAACAACCAGGTCTCCCAGTTGACTTGGAGCATTGACTGCCTGGGTGTCTTTCTCTGAAATGGTAGCTGTGGTGGGATCAGTTTGGGTACCCATTCTATGACTGGCTGTGTCAGATATTGTAGGAGTGTATGATCTCCTTTTATTGTTACCCACACTTTTCGCCTGGTGCTATACTGTTTCTGACTAGTTGAATGGGATTCTGCTAATCAGGACCCCTGTCTCTCTGCTTTCTCCCCTAAATTGCTGTGTTAAGTACTTAGTGGCCCCCTATATTGGATACTGGGGTATCCTTATAAGTCCCTAGCATATGGTACTATGGTACCCTGGGCATAGCTACCCCAGAGGTCCCCCATAGGCTGAAGCATGTATTATGCCACCTATGGGAGACCATTCAAACTGTCACAACAAGCCTACCATTGCAGCCTCTGTAAGCTGGCGCTAACACCAATTATGACAGTTACAGGTTCCCTATATCTAGGGTGACTGAACTTAAAACCTATAAGTCACCCCTACAGCAGGCCTTTTCAATCCTGAAGGCAGGGTGCTCAGTTCTAAGTGTGAGGGTGCCCCTGCATGAGCAGGACACCCCTAGAGCCTTTGGAGTCCATTCTCCCAGGTTGTAAGTGAGACAGCCATACAACATATAGAGGGGCACTGCATCATTACGCGATGACCATCTCCGTAAACAGTGTGGAAGGTAGGATTCCAAGCATGGTAAAGGCCCTCCGTTAGGCCCTCAGTGCTCACAAACCAGTCTTCTAGACCTGGACAGCACAACATGGCTGCTGCCAACCCGAGGTACGATTCTGCCCTCCTGCTGCTGAGTCAAACTCGAGCAGGGGAAGGCAGAAAAATAGGTTTGCTGTCACAGGGAGGTGTGCAACCTCCCAGTCAGGGTTTAGTGTACTGGGGCCGGGTGGTAGCACTTGCCAGCACCACTCAGTCTGCTTGAAGGGCACATTTGGTGCCCTCCTTGCATAGTCTAGTTCAAACCATCTTAGGGAGACTTTGTCTCCTGCTCTGGCACAAAAACCGGACAAAAGACATGGGGATATCCTCCCCACTTTCGAACCCCTCCCCTGGGAGGGAACCCTGAATCATCCCACCCCTTTCCTTAGGGTACTTAAGGACTTACCTGAGGGTGGGTCCCCATATTCACCGTGGGACACAATTTAATTCATACACCACTTCAACTTCAACTGTCTGGACATTCTGGACTTCACTCTGGGCATTAAGGCTGCAACCAATAAGACTCCTGCTGCTTCTGATCTCTTCGCCCTGCTTGTCTGCTGCAACATCCATGCCTGTGCTCCATACAAAAAACCTTCCAAGCCCAGTGGGCATCCAAGACACCTGAAAGAATTTCCCTTGAAGTGAAGGAGTCACTTCCCTGCATCTGCAGGCAACGCAACTAAGCTGAGCAGTCTGTTGATCCTGGGTTCCCATGCACTTCAAAAAGCTCAGCAACACAGGTAGTGGTTCTTCCCAGTCCCTGATGCCTGCCCTGTCCTCTCACCACGTTTGAGGCCAGTATCCCTCGTCGGAGCTGCAGGAACCGAAACTCTGTGCACCAAGTTGACTTGCTGTTGCAAAGGCTTGTTGGCTTTTTTTCATCAAGATCTTCAGGCTCAAAGTAGCCCTATCCTCAACCAACTCCATTGACCAGAATCTTTGACCACACCACATCGCTTGCTCCGTGGGCCTGCATCTTTGGTGAGCTGTTCGAGGTCCTCTTGCGACTCCAGTGCCAACGGCCTGTGAGTGCTGTTGAAGGTCACCTTTGAATTCTTTGGGCTCTCCTGATTGCTCGGGCCTGCCCTGACTCCCTTACTTGTGGTGAGTTCCCTGGACCTTGCTGGTCCCGACAATGCACCTTCTTCTCTTTCCACGTTGTTTACAGTTGCCAAGGCTTGTTGGTGCTCCCGACGGACACCGACCCCTCAACTCTTGACAGCCAATATGTGGCAGCTCATTAATGGCTCCTGGTCTTCCACAGCATCATCTGGTCCTCACAGGTGCAGCTCTGAACTCACCATCATCTTTCCTGCAACACCCGACATCAGTGGGTATTCGTCTTCTGTGCCTCCTAGTCACTCCCGAGTGACCTAGACACTGTCTCCTCTGCTTGCAGGTACTCTCCACCTTGAATCCCCCTTTGCGTTCCACCAGACACTTTCACCTTCTCCAGCAGCAGCATCTTCCTGAAGTCTCATATTGAGTTCGATGATGGTTTCCGAAGCCACTTCACACCTATGCACCCAGCTTCCCTGGTGCAGGTAAGCTGGTTTCAAGGGTATTCACAGATGGGGTTGTTCTTCAACCTCTTGTGTTCCACAGGGGTTCTTCAGGGTCCACTGGGAAGGGTCCTCTTTCTTTAAAATTGCATCCGTGACTTACACGTTGATTTGTACGGAGAACAGTAACACAGTAAACAACCTCCGTGGGGCTCCTAGATACTCACCTTGGGTGGTTCCTTGCATCCCCGGCACTCCTATGTCCTCTGGGCATCGTCTTCATTTGAGTCGTGGTTCGCATACCAATATTGTAGTTTTTTGTTTGGTCTCCCCCTGGGGACCACTGTGTATTCTGTGCTACTTCCTGTTTCTATTGCAAAGTATTATGTGCATTGTGTATATCGCTCTCTTGGAGATATCTGTATGTGTTAGTGAGTGACTTATAATAAAAAAGAAATTTACAACTACACCGTGTGGTTCTTTTTCAATTAATCTATACCTATAAGATTATGTTCTGGTAAAACAAGCTGCTTTACACTCCTTTTGGACTAAGCCTGAAGGCTGCTCTCCACAGCTACCACTTAGAGAGCTTTCTAAGGTTTTCAAAGACCACTAACACCACTAAAAATGGTTGTCTGGATCAGTTTTTGACTCCCCTGGGGACCCCAAGCACAAATAGGTGTAGGTCTGCTTCTGATTTTCCTTACTTGCCTCCTCTGAACGCATGATCACCAGGCCGGTGGAAAATCTATTTCAGCTATGACAAGAAAAGTTGTGTTATTCTCGGGGCTTTGAGGGGGCTCTATCCTGTCTTCAGTTTCCAGTGAGAGAGGTTAAGACAGAATCTATCAGGGGATGAAGCCAGTTGGTTCAATGTCTGGAACAGCTCAGTCCAGTTTGCTTCATTGCTGGTTAATTTTTCCTACTTGTGAGTGTTTTTATTGAAAAAATCTATAGATATACGTTTCATTAAGGCACAAACTCAGCTATGTGTCGCTACTTTCCAAAACCAAGAATATTTCAAATAACTGTCATTCTCTACCCCTCTCCATAATAAGGAGAACAACACTAAAAAAATGATAATACTCTCATTATTCCTCTTCCTCTTTTCAAAACGTGTTAATTAAGTTTATAGAAATAGACAAGATGTTGCGCAAATTCATATGGTCAGGCAAGAAAGCCTGCACCAAATTAGAAACCTTATAGTTGAATAAGGAGGATGGCGGTCTTGGTTTACCCATCAAGGAATATTTTCAAGCCACTTTATAGATTGTGTGAACAGGCAGTAGCTCCCCAGGGACACAAATCTTCAACAATTGCTACAAGAAAGCAAAAACCATTTAGTACCATTTTTAAAAATCCCTTAAATTTTGAATATGGTTTTTACCAATATACCAATAACGCTTTGAGAACGACTTTATTAATATAGTGTGTTTCAGAACTGTGTACCAAATATTACAATATGCTGTGAAGTTTCCTTTACACCCTGTGGGATTGAAACCTCTTACCTCCCTGCCTTTTCCCTCTAAATAAGCACATCAGATAGGCTTACTTGTATTTACCATCAGATACACAATAACATCTACATAGTGGTCCTTGAGGTTAATGTGAGGACTTTTTGTTGTGGGACACCACGTGATTCTCGTTCTTGTATAGTTTCTCCATTCTGGATTAGCATCCAGTACCATTCTGCGTCTTTTTTCCGTGCTGAGGGACGTTCGCAGATCTTTGACACCAAGTCCCCTTTCCCTTTGATCTCCTTCCCTAAAGATTTTACCCAGCTTAATAGTTGGTAGTATTTTAAATTTCAAAGCCGAATTCTCGGAGATCGCTGAGAGGTGCTGCCATGAAATTAACTCAGTGTCCACAATAAGCTACCCCCACCTAACACACCGCAAGATCGAAATGGGACAGCAAGTGCATCCAACAAACAGGCCGGTATACCTGGAGAGTCCCAGATAGGTGCTGCATCTCTATAGTATGGTATTTTTAGGAACAGTCTCACCTGAGACCAAACTTTAGTGACAGCTAAAAGAACTTTCAGCCTCACCGGCTTAAAAAATTTAGGATGGCCAAATTTTAGAAGAAAAAACTCACCGTAAGAGCCCTAAAAATTGGGGAAAAGGCAGAACCGCCCATCAATAATTCTTCAGATGAAAAGTGCAGTAATACAAATAGAGATCTGGGGTAGCGATGGCTCCATGAGCTTTCTTTCATCTGAATTTCTTTAGGGATGTTCTTGGTCTTTTATTTCCCCATATCAAACTAGTCAGTCAGTCAGTCAGTCAAATTATCTTTATTCGATTATTAAAAATCATAAAAGAACGAGCATGAGTACATAACAATTCATCAGCACAAATACAAGCCAAAATGTATATGATTAACATACTTAAAAGGTATATATTAAAAAACCAATTTAAAATCACAGTATAGACACAAAATACATTAAAAAGATTAAACATTAGAAAAAGTTTAAAAATTATTAAGAAAAGGAACCCTCAGGGAGGACAAAAAGTGATTTTGAATTAAAAATAGAGAACAATATTCAGTGATCATTAAAGTGACTAGCTCTAATGCGGTTCTTATTTATCCGCGCTGCAGCAACTAAAAAGTTAGCCACATGAAAAGCTACTTTAGCATTAGGAAGGAGTTGCAAAAATATCATGGCAGGTTTAACCTGAATAAAACCTTGATTACGCAGGATTGGGAACAAGTATTTTTTCCTAATATCATTATAATGTTCACAGAACATAATAAAGTGTGTCGTGTCCTGAATAGAAAAGTGGTCACAATCACATGGATCGGCATCACCAGGTCTACTCCAGATTTTATAGTTACCTAGAACAAGATGGATCAAATCCAAACGAAATCTCGTTAAAAGGAAACGATGGTATGAATTAGTTACCAGGAAGAGATATGGTTCTAATCCTGGTCCAGATTTCAACATACTATGTTTCCTTACCGTGGGTTTGCTTAACTCTATAGCTTCCCTCTCTAAGACATATAACTCATTCAAGGTATTTTTTACAGTTTTAAGGTCATCTTGAGTTATTAAGTCTGGAGAAGAAAAAAGCTCCGGCCGGCCGGCAAGAGTCAGCTGTGTTTGTACAAATTTAATCCACGGAATGTGTAAAGCTCTGTCCAGGGCTAAAACATCTTTTAAGATAATATGATTTAGTGAAAGCTCCTGGTTGAGCCAGGTCTTCATCCATCCTGTAACAGGGGCTAATTTTAAGGAGTCCGTTATGTAACCCAAACCTAGCTCTGCATGCAATATAAAGGTAGATGTCGATTGGGGGACTGAAAGCAGAGATCTCAGGAATTTATTTTCTGCTTTCTGAATTTTAACATGGCTCGTATACCCCCAAATAGCAGAGCCATACAGGGCTATGGACACACATTTTGCCTTGTAGACTTTAATGATGCTTTCCATGGGGCGGGCACCTAGTTTCTTAGCAAAACCAAGCAACCCTGCGGCCGCTCTAGCGACAGCGTTGCTTTTAACGGAGTGCTGTGGGCCCCAAGTGCCCTTTTCATCAAAGGTCACGCCTAGGTATGGGAAAGATGAAACTCTCCTAACCTCTTTCCATGTGCAATAAAAAGTTTTAGACTTTTTTTTCCTGCCTGCCGCTCCTGCAATCATCACGTGGGATTTCTCTGTGTTAGTTTTCATGTCCAGAGAGGTCATGAAATCTCCAAAGGATGACAGGAGTTTGTTTAAAGCCACTCCGGAGCGTGCTAATAAGACTGCATCGTCCGCGTAAAGGAGGACAGGTATCTTTGTCTCCCCTGCACGTGGAATGTCAATGTGGGATGCAGCCATAACTTTCTCGAGGTCATTTATGTAAAGGGTGAAGAGGAGGGGGGCAAGGATACATCCTTGCCTAACCCCCCTCTCTGAGTTGAAATGACAAGTGCATCTTCCTTCCATAGTCACTCTGACCGATGTCTTAAGCTCTCTATGTAATTCTGATAAATAGTTGACCAAGGGGGGGTCAATGCCCATAGCCAGGAGAATCCTCCACAGCTTACCCCTGTTGACCAGGTCAAAGGCTGAGGAGAGATCCATGAAAGCCATGTACAAAGAACCCCCCTTAGCAACCACATATTTATTTAAAATTAGTTCCAGGTTTAGACATTGATCTAAGGTACCCCTTTTAGCTCTGAAACCATATTGTACATTTGATAAAATGCCCTTCCCCTCTATCAGCTGGGTCAGTCTACCTAAAAGGACTCTACCTAAGATTTTAACGCTTGAATCTATAAGTGATATAGGCCTATAGCAAGCCGGGTCTGTCCTTTGTCCTTTTTTAAAAATAGGTACTATGGTGGACTTTGTCCAACTGACAGGAAAGATAAGGTCCCTAGTAACATTAAAAATATTTGTCAGGATCTTGGAACTAAATACTGGGGCGCTTTTATAAAAATCTGCTGGGACTCCATCGGGCCCGGTGCCTTTCTGCAGAGTGTATCATCAATAGCCTTCCTAACCTCCTCAAGAGTGAAGGGAGAGATTGTAGCAGTCGATGGTTGCAAAGATTGCGTATCGCAGTCTGAAGGAATATCTGGGTGACTATAAATTTTACTAAAATGTGTCACCCATTGATCATCTGGTATAATACAATCTGCTCTCTGGTTATCTTTACCGATAAAGTATGGGTGATTTATTATTGCCCAAAATTTAGCGCTATCTCGTTGTGTTTCAGGCAGTAACAATTCACTCCATGCATCGTTTTTTATCTCAGATTTCCTAAGCCTGATAGCCTGGTTATATTGCTTCCTCAGCAAAGCTATCTGAGCTTTATCTCTTGGGTTATTTTTTAAAGCCTTTAAGAGAATTGAATGAGCCTTAGAGCATCCAGAATTGAACCATCTGGGCCCCCTGGTCCTATCGGTCTTTATCTTTACAGTCAGGTCTAAATTAACTTGACGACAGATGGCGTCAAAGGCCGCAATCAAATTAGGGCCAGGGTTCTTAATATCCAAACAAATTGCGACCTCCCCTTCTACCTTTGCCAGGGTTTCCTGCAGAAAGGCAATAGGGGTCACTTGATCCCATTTTAATCTTCGATTCTGATCTTTTAGGACCAGATTCGTCGCACATAAAGTGTCAGCCTTTCTTTTTTCCAAGACTCCTTGTGATAGAATCTCTAAGATCACCGGATTGTGATCACTAAAAACGGTGGTCTCTACCCTATAATTAATAACTTCAGGTAAGAGACTTGATGATAAAAAGACATAATCTATAATTGTACCCGTGCTATTGCCTACAAATGTCGGTGCCCTCGGGCCTATAGGGCAACAAGACGACTCATACAAGTTAAAAGTAGCTAGAATCAATTCCAACGTCTGTCCACGTGATGTGTGTTCAAAGTGTGGAGGAGAGGAATGAAAAAAGAGATCCTCTTGTCCCAAATAACAAGGCTCTTGGCAGGGATGAATATTAAAGTCTCCCATAAGGATCATCTCATACCCATATGAACAATTCTCACTGTGATTAGACATGAATTCCTCTAAGATTAACAAATGCTCGTTAACAGTTTGACTGACAGGTGAATTATAAAAATTAACTAATACTATGGGAGAGGAATTTGGCAGAGTTAATTCTACCGCTAAACAGTTAGGTGAATTGAAAGTAATGTGTTTTGGCTTTCCTTTAAGGTCCAATGAAATATATGTAGCCAAACCCCCCTTTGCCCTTCCTGCCTTACTAGGATCCGCAGGGACAGAAAAATGGGAAAAACCATCCAAAACCAGGTTGTCTGATGTTTCCCATGTTTCTTGAAAAGCAAGAACATCATAAGAACTAATTATATCCAGCCAGTGCTTATTATTTAATTTTGCTCTAAGGCCAGCGATGTTCCAAGTCATAATTTTGCAAACTCTTGTTCCTGCGGAACTCTGTACTCATAAACTAGAGGCAGGATGGAGGGTGTCACCTCTATTTTCGTGTCTCGGGGAAAGTCAATCGTTATGATCCAAGGAGGATAATGGAGCATAGCGATTGAACAGTTGGAGGGGTTGTACAATCGGATTAAACTGTGCTGGGTAACGGTGATAACCTGCTGTATTTTGTCTTAATTCCTGATCCCATCTAAAATTCAAATCCCAATTGCTATCCCTCCCCGGGGCTGGGGTTCTTGGGTAAGTAACGTTCTGCTGTTCACCGTAGAAAAACTTTAAAGTCAGGGGAACAACAGTACCCCGTCTGCGTTGGGGAGGAAAAATATTATCAAGGATATTGGGAAGAACATCATTTGAGGAGAAACTCACTGCCACACAGTCCCCTTTAAATTTTTTGGGTCGGTTTCCCAGCCAGGGGACTCTAGTTACTGACTTAATAACACTAGCTAAGTGGCGCTTACCCCCTGGTGCAAAACGTGTATTACTGGTCAACCAGTGTAAAGCCTTACTGCTAAGAGAAGTAGGGTTTTCCACAGCTCCCTCTTCCAATAGGGGCACATTAGCTAAGACTAAAACCACGGGTGTCGCTTCTTCCAAAAATTGCAAAGAGTCTGATGAGTGGGTTTGTGCTGAAGTGATATTTTCCTTAGATGTTATGTCTATGGGAATGTTAGTTAACTGGGGACCCTCTCTATCAACAACGAGTGACGGTAGTTCTAATAATGATATGTCCCTTGATGGACGATTTGACACAATTTCAGTAACAACATCCCCAACAACATTTCCAACAACATTTCCCTCTGTATTTTCGCTTAGATGTGTAATAAGCGTGGTAATGTTTTCTATTCCATCAGCAACCCCCTTATGAAAACCACCCAACTTCTTAACTTCTGTTTGCAACTTATCAATTTTGGACATTAGCGGTTTAATGAGGGTATTAATTTTTGTCTCGAGGAAATCTGTAATTTTTTCATAAAAAGCATCCTCAAGGGACAATCTTGATATACCATCCTCATCGCTAATTACTTGTTTGGCCTTCGGGGTAGTAACCCTCTTCCGTTTGGCACCTGAACGAAGCCCTGCTCTCTTTGGTGGATTTTTGGTGCAAAGTCTTCGTGGCCTAGGGCCATAATTTGTAGGTGACTGCTCGTCCAAACGTGTAAAGGACTGTTTTTCAAAATCAAGTACTGAACCCGTGTCCATAGTGCCTTCGGCTTCCTCACAAAATAATACATCCTCAGGTACTAAAGTAGCGTCAATAGATGTGTCAATCAAGCTTTGGGAGATAGGCCCGCTACAGATCTCCCCAGATGGCTCTTCTTGCAAGATAATGTCATCAATCAAGGAGGATGTAGGGGGTGACAAGCATCTCATGTCAGGGGATTGACTCAACCCTAATGATTCTCTTCTCTGCACGTTAATTTTCTTAACAGTTTGCACCAAATAGTTATTGATAGTGTTAGTTTGAACCTCTTCTGGTTTCTTAGGCATTATTAGCGCTCAATACGCAAGACCAGTATTTACACAAGAAAATAAGAAGTCTAAACGGTAGGTCTTACTTGCAAGTAGACTTCAGCTAGCGTTTAAACAGCGATTCCGGCCCTGCCCCTGCCTCTTCCTGCCGTAGAGGGCCCGCCCTTTGCCCGGGCTTCGCCCCGGGCGTCCCGCTTGCGTCCCGCGACGCGGGTCTCCTCCTCCTTTATCTGTCCCTCTGCGCTCTTCCGGCGCGTCCCGCGTCACTCACGCGCCGCCGCGAGGCCTGCCGGGAGTTGAAGTCCTCCCGGAGCGGCGACGCGGTTACCAATGCCCTTTGATGACTCTCGGCGGTGGCGGCTTGGGCGTCGTTGCAGGCGAGTGCTATGCGTGGCCAGGAATGACTCTCGGCGGTGGCGGCAGGTAAGTGGCTCTCCCCCCGCTCTGCCGGTCTCCTCCTCCTTTATCTGTCCCTCTGCGCTCTTCCGGCGCGTCCCGCGTCACTCACGCGCCGCCGCGAGGCCTGCCGGGAGTTGAAGTCCTCCCGGAGCGGCGACGCGGTTACCAATGCCCTTTGATGACTCTCGGCGGTGGCGGCTTGGGCGTCGTTGCAGGCGAGTGCTATGCGTGGCCAGGAATGACTCTCGGCGGTGGCGGCAGGTAAGTGGCTCTCCCCCCGCTCTGCCGGTCTCCTCCTCCTTTATCTGTCCCTCTGCGCTCTTCCGGCGCGTCCCGCGTCACTCACGCGCCGCCGCGAGGCCTGCCGGGAGTTGAAGTCCTCCCGGAGCGGCGACCCGGTTACCAATGCCCTTTGATGACTCTCGGCGGTGGCAGCTTGGGCGTCGTTGCAGGCGAGTGCTATGCGTGGCCAGGAATGACTCTCGGCGGTGGCGGCAGGTAAGTGGCTCCCTGTACTTTCTTAAACCAAATCTTCGAGAACTCTAACGGAATAGTAATAAACAAAAAAGTAAACTTAGGGAGAATTTACCTTTTTACAAGGTTTGATCTACCCAACAAAATAGCCCCCCAAACTTGTAAATGTGATTTAACAGTCACTGCTACTGTTAGACCTGGCATCTTTGGCGTGGTTACCCCCTTTCTTTTTGCCTCTACCTCCTGTATTTTTTACTGTGCTGGATTTTGTTTTTGCTGGTTTAGATGCTTTGGGCACTTTGCCACTGCTGTTCAGTGTCAAAGTGCAAGTGCTCCCTGTGTAAATTGATATTGTGATTGATTATCCATGATTGGCATATTTGTGTCACAGATAAGTCCCTAGTAAAGTGCACTGAGTGTGCCAGGGCTGGTGATAGCAAATACTACTAGTGAGCCTGCAGCACTGATTGTGCCACCCACATGTGTAGCCCTAAAATGGTGTCTCAGGCCTGCCACCGCAGTGCCTGTGTGCAGTCTGTGAACTGCCATGTCCTCCTGGTCAGTGTCCGCACTGGCCAGGCCTAACCCTTCCCTTTCTGTACACATTGGTCACCCCTATGGAAGGCCCAAGGTACTCCCTTGGGCAGGGTGCAGTGTATGTGAAAGGTAGAGCATGTACTTGTGCAGGTGACATGCTCTGGTAGTGAATTACAGCCATTTTCGTTTTTCACTATTGTAAGGCTATCTTGCCCCATATTCTATCATCGGGGATGCTAGCTACAGTGGCTATCGGCATATCTTCGCATAGGAGCAAGATCGGACATAAAAGTCTGGTATCCCTGAACTCAGAATTTAATAACACATCTTTTAGGAAAGGTTATTTTTAAATCCTGTGTTTAAGAACAGCACTTTTAGGAAGTTGCTGTTCTCTTGTCTGACCCTTCTGTGTGCCTTGGCCTGTTTGTGAATTGGCTGTCTTGTTTGAGAGTGACAGGGGCTGGGAGCCCCCAGGAGGTTAGCTGGGTCAGCCCTAGGCTGAATGACTGCATCTGCATCTTGAGTGGTGGGAGGGGATAGCACCTGGGCCTGAATAGGACTGTGCCTGCCTTCCACAATCCTGACTCCACCTCCTGCTGGGCGGCTGACGACTCTGCCCCTCTCGGTGAAAGGAAAGGAGAGGCCAGGAAAACAAAGTGCTCAATAAACACCCAGAACTGGTTCAGACCAGGCTCAGAGCCCTCCTGCACAAAGGGATCAAAGACTTTTAGGGGTATAAGTACAGGACCCCTCACTACAGAACATTAGATCATCCTGGAATCAAGAAGGAACCTCTGCCAAGGAGAAAGCTGAAACTGAAGAAGGAAGACTGCCCTGCTGTTGCTCTGCTGGACAGACCTGCTGTTGCTTTGCTGCGAAGGAGAGGGATAGGACTTTGCTTTGTGCTGTGTCCCCTGTCTTGAAGGGATCTCCAAGGGCCTGAGAAGAGCTGGCTTCCTGTTCTGAAGTCCCAGGAACAAAAGGACTTCACCCCCAGTTTCCCTGAACTCTACTGAGAGAGTTCTGTCCATCCTGGAGTGTGTGGCCCATGTGTGGTGCCTCTAGAAGTTGTACCTGTGTTGGGACGCTGGAAACCAAGCTTCTAAAGACTTTCTGCAAGTTTTGTCGCATCGCTCCCTTGCGGAGCGCATCCCCGACAGTGCGAGGAAATTCCCGCCGCTACGAAGTCCGAGATCGTCGCAGCGCCTGTTGCCGCTGCCAGAGCCGTCGCATCCTTTGTTTGCGGGACGCACCACACCGGTGCGGGAAGATTACCATCGCTGCGAGTGTCGTCACAGAGCCTGTCGTCGCTGGGTGAGATAGCCGCACCGCTTCCCTTCGGACCGCATCACGTCGCTGCGAGTGTCGTCGCAGAAGCCATCACATCAAGGAGCTGCGAGAGAGAGATCACCGCTGGTCCGTGCATCGTCGCCCCAGAGATCATCGCAACTCCAAAGATCATCGCATCCTGCCTTTGCGAGAGAAAACTTCCTACTGAACCTACGCACCCGAATCCATACAAGTACGCCTTCCTCCCCATACAGACAGGATTCGTCGCAACACGCCCCCTGCTGTAGCGGGGTTGTCGCATCGCCTCCCCAGGGTCTCAGGAGCAACACATCGCTTGTTTTCCACCGCACCAGCTTCTGCTTTGAAACTTTTTCGCTTCTAAAAAGGTACTGTTGGACAAAACGTGACGCAACTGTGAATTTTTCATGCAACTGTGGATTGTCTTATCGCAACCTTTAGAACTCTTTTGCAACCATATTCTTGAACTATGTATGTTTGATTTTTGTCGTTTTGGTCTTGTGTAGTTTAGATTAAATACCTATATTTTTGTAAACTGTTGTGGAGTCAGTTTGTGGCGTTTTCACTGTGTTACTGTGAGTTTTGATACAAATACTTTACACATTGGCTTTGAAAAGCCTTGACTGCTCGTGCCAAGCTACCAAGGGTGTGAGCAGGGGTTATCTGAGAGTGTTTCCTCCTTACCCTGACTAGAAGCAAGGGTCCCTATTTGGACTGGGTACCTACCTCTGCCAACTAGAGACCCCAGTTCAAACAGCTACTTTATCTAAATTAACCTGTGCTATCTTCTTAATGTTGTGAACTATTTGGACACCTGGGTATCTTATTACCTGCTTTATGAGGTCACTCCTATAATGAGTGTTCCTTTTCATTAACTCAGTTTTTTGTTAATTGCTGGACTTGGCCCTTCTGGCAGGTTCACCCCTAAACTTTTTGCATTTATTGTGACCTGGTGTTAGTGATTTTTAGCTTCTACGCACTTTAAAACTGTGTCCCAGTGAAGAGTGCATGCGTGTTGTGAGATTGGCCTGCCCTCCCATAGGAATGTATGGGGAATGTGAGTGTCCATGGTAGTTCCTGATGCGTGGGGAGTGCAGGGTCGAGTTTGGAATGTGCATACTCGTGAGATTGAATGCTGCGCGATGATGCGTGCGGTGTTAATGTGTCTAGTGTGGAAGTGCCACTTCTAGAAGCTGGCATGTTTGTGTAATAAATGTGAAGTGACTGTCTGGCTTGTGATTGGCTGGAGCTGGCTGGTGTGCCTGTCTCCATCAGTCAGGATGGGTCTGCCCGGTGGTGCATAGGGAGATCTGCATGTTGATGGCAGGGAGGAGTGCACCTGGGACCTGAATAGGGCTGGGCTTTCCCTACACAATGCTGTTTCCGCCCCCTGTGGTGCGACTGATGACGCTAGCCTGTCCTCTGAATGGAGAGAGGGGCTGAGCACAACAAAGTTCTCCAGAACCAGCTGCGTCTTGTTTCCCCCCCACCCTGCAGCCAAAGACAAAGGAATATGTGTATAAAAGAGGGGCTGTGACCCCATGAAAATGTTCTTTTTCTGATCCTAACTTGAGGGGGGCCTGCTGCTGCTGGGTGCCAGGAGGAACTGCCACTGGGGCTGCCTCCCTGCCTGGAGGGCCCTGTGAGCTGGCCCCTGGGCCCAGCCTTTGCCCCCCCTGCATTCCTAAGGACTTTTGCTGGACTTTGCCTGGACTTGTGACTTTGCTTTCCTACAGTGCCGGGGCAGCGCATGATTCCTCCTTCATGGGAGCGCTGTGGTTTTCAACTTCAGCCCCGAGCTGCAATCCCCTTTCTCGAAGGATTATCCGGCTTGGGGATCCCCCTTTGCTAATTCACAGCGCGGGTGCCCACCCTGCTTATCTGCCGTTTTCTCCCCCAAGCGGGTGCCTACCCCGCTTTATATTTCAATTGAAGAGGGAGCCCACCCCTCGTTTGCCTGTCTTACATTTTATCCTCACAAGGGTGCCTACCCTTCGGTTGCCCCGAGAAAATCACCGCCAGAGGCCCGGGCGCTTTGTGAGGGCCCCCCCCCCCCAGTTGCCAACATCAGTATCGCCGCGCTGGGATTGGCTGCCGCCTTGGGCGTCCTCTAGCAACGAAGGGGCTCGTCGGTGGCGACCCTCGCTGCCATTGGCTGTCCTGAGAAGTAAGCAGGAAGCAGACAGGAGCCTACCCCGTGCTCCTACACCGGAGAAGAAGAAGCGAGTTTTTCACCCAGGGGCTCCCGGGAGCGAGGGAGATCCCCGGAGTGCAGCAGGGGAACTGCGTATAGCCCCGCCTGCCGCCAGTGAGGACACCCGGCCCCAGGAGCAGGACCGGGTGAGAAAGAGAGGCCCGTGGTGCCCAGGAGAAAAGGCCCAGAGTGCGGGACCGGCCAGAGGAGTCCTGCAGAGCCGGTGAGTGGGGCGCCGGTGTTCATTTTAGAAGAGGAGGGCGTCTGGGCACATTGCCGGTGTCCACCCCTCCCCTCCTGCGGGTGCTGTCGTCGCGTTGGGCCACATAGTCTTGGTGGGAGTCCCAGAGCGGGACTCCGACGTTGGAGGGTAGAGCGGCTCCGGTTGGCAGCGGGCCGCTCCCCCTAGTGTGGCAGCGTTCTTGCCCAATAGTCCAGAGCCCTCGAGGCTCCAACGTGAAATGGGGGCATTTTGTATCTCGAGCCTGCAAGGCTCCCACATTGTTATGGGCCCTGTTGTTATTTGAGAGCCCCAGAGGAGAGCCAGGAGGCACTCTGGTGCCAGGCTCCGTTCCCCAGCTGCCCAGCACTTAGTGGGCAGCTGCATCATTTAGGCCTGTTGCGCATTCTTCTTTGCAGCCCAGACATTCTGGACATTGGGCTGTGAGCCCCTGAGAGGCCAAGTTGGCCTGGGGTCAGTTATGTGATTTTTGGCACAAATGAGATTACTTACCTAAGGTGATTTATGCATAATATGCAATGCTTTTTGCCTATACCTCTAGATGTGTTTATGCCTAGGAGGTTGTTTTACCTAGTATAGTTATGCTAGTGAGTTCCCGGGTCCCTGCGTGATCTATGCCTAAGGTGGTTAGGATTGCGTAGTGTGTACCTTGTGTTACCAATGGTTACTGGTTGTGTACTACAGTTGCTATTTGGTGCTACAATTATTCCATGTTCGAAGTGCTATTCCTACAAAGTGCAATTTCTACCAAGTGCTATTTCTACAAAGTGCTAGTTGTACTAAGTGCTATTCCTGACAGTGTTCCACGTGGCCCTGTCCTGTATAAATAATACTCTGTAAATTACGCCCGTGCCAGTGGCACAGTGTAAATTATGTGTTTATTATCTAATAGGTTTGTTATAATACAAAGGCTATTTTTATATATACCCTTGTGTGGAGTTTCCTTTGTGGTGGGCCTTGGGTGTTGTTGCTTGGTGCGCACTCAAACGCTTTACACATTGCCTCCGGGATAAGCCTGACTGCTCGTGCCAAGCTACCAAGGTGGTGAGCAGGGGTTACCTTGCCGTGTGACTCCCATGCCCTGACTGGAGTGGTGGTTTCTGCCTGGCTTTGGCGCAAGCCTTAGCCAACCAGAAATCCCCATTTCTAATATTGATTGATCAAGTATCCAGATGCCCTCCCAAAGCTCTCCAACTGTTCCCATATCGCAGGAAGTGACTGTTCTAGGTCCCGTATCAAAATCATGAGATCGTCAGCATACAGCCCGATTTTTTTCCCAGCCTTTACAGACAAAGGGGTAGATATTCTGGCAGGCTCTTAGTTTGCAAGCCAATGGTTCAATATATATATGCAGAAACGGAAAAGGGAAAGGTGACATCCCTGTCTAGTCCCTCTACCTATTTTTAATGGCCTTGTGAGATTTCGATTGACAAGGACCTTCGCGGATGTATTTTTATATAGGGCCTTGACTGCTGCTAGAAAGGTTTTCCGCAGATTAAAGCAATTCATTATTTTATATAGGAAAGGCCAGCTGACCCTATCAATTGCTTTTGCAGCATCAAAAGTAATTACTGCTAGTGGGATGTTATATATTCGTGCCATGTCTATTGTCCCAATTAAATTGTGCATTAATTCATACAGTTGCCTCCCTTTCATAGAGCCTTTCTGGTCAGGATGTATCAATAATCCTACTACCCACTCCAAACATTTAGTTAGAATCTGCGTTTTATAATTTGTGGTGACTGTTAAAAAGAGATATAGGCCTGAAAGACTAGCAGGACCTCGGATTCTTATTCAGTTTTAAAAGAGTAGTAATAGTAGCTTCATCCCAGGATAGGGGGAGGTCTTGACCAGATATAAAGGCAGAATTAAACACTTTTCTTTAGGTGCTAATACTTTGAAAAATGTCCTCCAAAGCTATGGGACGATATAAGTTTATTTTTTCTGTCATCTGAAGTGAGGGGAGTTCCAGATCTAAAAGAAACTCATCCATACATCTTTCACTTAATGTTAAATCATCTGCATGAAGACCTTCGAAGAATTGAACAAAGGCATCCTCAAACCCTGAATCGTCAGTAATAATGTTACCCGAGCTCTAGCATCTAAGATCTTTTATCATATTCCTGGACTGATCCGTCTTGGCTTTTCCAGAATTTGCCACACCCCTCCCCATATTCGTGATGGGACAGCCTACTGGCTTCCCACTTCTTTTTGCCTATTACTTCAAGTTAATCAGCGAGCTCATGTTTTGCCGCCATAAAGTTTTGTGAGATATTCAGATTATTGGGGGTTTGTTCTAATGCTTCCTGATTTGTATGTATTACAGCTTCCAAGGCTCTTATTTCATCTCTCACTTTCTTAGTTTGACCGATAGCTAGGGTTTTTAAAGTGCCTCTTAAAAAAGTTTTGTATGAGTCCCATATCACGTGGAGGGGTGCTGAGTTTAGATTAAATACAAAAAACTCATTAGTAATGAGCGTTTAGAGTCCACGTACGAGAAGGGGGTCTCTTCACAATGGCAATTTCCACGACCACAGCAGAGTGATCAGACAAATGTTCTGGAACATGGCTAACTTTAATCGTATTTTTACAAGTGGAGGTATCGACCAGAAAAAAAATCAATCCTGGATCGATGACCACACTTTTTAATATAAAGATTCCCCCAACTGTGCCAGCCTTACGTCCCATCTCCCTTCAAATATCTAAAATCCCCATGTCTTTTTTCTGTCATCTGAAGTGAGGGGGGTTCCAGATCTAAAAGAAACTCCTCCATACATCTTTCACTTAATGTTAAATCCTCTGCATAAAGACCTTCAAAGAATTGAACAAAAGCATCCTTAAACCCTGAATCGTCAGTAATAATGTTACCCGAGCTCAAGCATCTAAGATCTTTTATCATAATCCTGGACTGATCTGTCTTGGCTTTTCCAGAATTTGCCACACCCCTCCCCATATTCGTGATGGGACAGCCTACTGGCTTCCCACTTCCTTTTGCCTATTACTTCAAGTTAATCAGCGAGCTCATGTTTTGCCGCCATAAAGTTTTGTGAGATATTCAGATTATTGGGGGTTTGTTGTAATGCTTCCTGATTTGTATGTATTACAGCTTCCAAGGCTCTTATTTCATCTCTCACTTTCTTAGTTTGAGCGATAGCTAGGATTTTTAAAGTGCCTCTTAAAAAAGTTTTGTAAGAGTCCCATATCACGTGGAGGGGTGCTGAGTTTAGATTAAATACAAAAAACTCATTAGTAATGAGCGGTTTAGAGTCCACGTACGAGAAGGGGGTCTCTTCACAATGACAATTTCCACGACCACAGCAGAGTGATCAGACAAATGTTCTGGAACATGGCTAACTTTAATCGTATTCTTACAAGTGGAGGTATCGACCAGAAAACAAATCAATCCTGGATCGATGACCACACATTTTAATATAAAGATTCCCCCAACTGTGCCAGCCTTACGTCCCATCTCCCTCCAAATATCTAAAATCCCCATGTCTTTTTTCTGTCATCTGAAGTGAGGGGAGTTCCAGATCTAAAAGAAACTCCTCCATACATCTTTCACTTAATGTTAAATCCTCTGCATAAAGACCTTCAAAGAATTGAACAAAAGCATCCTTAAACCTTGAATCGTCAGTAATAATGTTACCCGAGCTCTAGCATCTAAGATCTTTTATCATAATCCTGGACTGATCCGTCTTGGCTTTTCCAGAATTTGCCACACCCCTCCCCATATTCGTGATGGGACAGCCTACTGGCTTCCCACTTCCTTTTGCCTATTACTTCAAGTTAATCAGCGAGCTCATGTTTTGCCGCCATAAAGTTTTGTGAGATATTCAGATTATTGGGGGTTTGTTCTAATGCTTCTTGATTTGTTTGTATTACAGCTTCCAAGGCTCTTGTTTCATCTCTCACTTTCTTAGCTTGAGCGATAGCTAGGATTTTTAAAGTGCCTCTTAAAAAAGTTTTGTATGAGTCCCATATCACGTGGAGGGGTGCTGAGTTTAGATTAAATACAAAAAACTCATTAGTAATGAGCGGTTTAGAGTCCACGTACGAGAAGGGGGTCTCTTCACAATGGCAATTTCCACGACCACAGCAGAGTGATCAGACAAATGTTCTGGAACATGGCTAACTTTAATCGTATTCTTACAAGTGGAGGTATCGACCAGAAAAAAAATCAATCCTGGATCGATGACCACACTTTTTAATATAAAGATTCGCCCAACTGTGCCAGCCTTACGTCCCATCTCCCACCAAATATCTAAAAGCCCCATGTCTATCATCAGCTGTTTCAGGGCAGCTCTCTTACTTTGAGTCGCCGCCACTGCTCCCCTAGGGGATGAGACTTGACTGGGATCCAAGACCAAATTAAAATGACCGCCCAGAATAATAGGATCATTAATATTAATTAATTCAAAAAGTAAAGTGTGTAGTGGGGCCGGATCATACAAATGTGGTCCATAATAGCCCACAAAGGTCAGCCAGGATCCATTCATCCTGGCCCTGGTGATTGCCCACCTTCCAAGAGGATCAACAGTGCAATCCCCAAGTATGGCTTGGGTAGTTTTTTTAAACAAGAGAACGACCCCTTTAATTGAACATGACTGAGTTGTACAGATACAATGTTCTAACCATTTCTGAATTTTACAAATCGATGCTCACTCCTTTTTGCGCAGGTGTGACTCTTGTATAAAGAGCACGTCACAATCTGAAAGCCTCAGATATTCTAAAATGTCCCTTCTTCTGGAAGGAACCCTGAGGCCATTTACATTCCATGCTGATATTTTCAAAGTTTGTAGTTTCTCTGACCTACCTAAATCTGTCATCAAAGATATGGATAACCACGTAGTGGCTTAAAAAAGAAAACCTATGAATGCTGGACATGATTAAAGAAATAGCAAGTTTATACAAGCCAGTTAAAGATGTTTAAATGTAGTTTATAAATTAGGACAATCTTTTTCCTTTTTTCCCCCATGCTCCCTCACCCAGCATACAAGCAAAAAACTTTTATTTTTTGTATTTTATTTTTATTTGAGACCCATCCCACCCCTTCATTCCAACCCCCCCCCCACCCCGGGGAACCCTCCCACAACTCTAGAGGTATGCAGAGGATACCTGTACTTCAGGCTCTGCCTCAATCTAGATAGAAGATTAAGATTTATCTATCGAAAGTGCTTTTAATCTGGTCAATCGGGGAGCTGACTTAAGAGGGGTCCTTGAAATTATACATTTTGTTGTTCCACATCACCTTTAAAAGGGTGGGGATACGTAGGTTTGTGGTAGTGCCCAGACCCCTCAGCTCTTGAATATATTTCCCTAAGTCCCACTGCCTGTCTTATGTGGTACATGAGATGTCTGATCTTACAAGGAAAGGCCAGTCTCCCTTGTTATATACTCCTGCTTTTAATCACCCGGCAAGGATCTTTTCCTTTCCTAGTAAGTATTAAAATGTACTAGAATCCTTCTCGGGGTTTTCTTCCCAGGTCTTTCGGAGAAAGGATCACAATGGACTCTCTGGATATCTTCTTCCAGGGTCTGGTTTTCTATTTCAGGATGGAATTCTCTATGAAGACTAATAAAGAATGGACCTTATATCCCCTCCCTCAACATCTTCTGGGACATTCAGGATCCTAATATTATTCCTTCTAGTACTGTTCTCTAAACTTTCTAGTTTATCCCTCAGTTCTTTGTCATTTTCTTTTATGCTCGTGATTTCAGATGAGTGTCTTTCCACTTGTCCTGAAAGATCTTCCAAGGCGATCTCCATTACTCCAATGCTTTCCATCACATAATTAATTTTTCCTTCCAGCGTTTCCCATAATGCTTGGATTTTTATTTGACTACTTTCGGATACTGCAAATTTTTCTCTGATTTCAGTGAGTAAGGTGTTAGGACACCCAGATTTAAAGGGGTCTCAAGCCTAAGATCATGTGGAGAACAAGTGTTATCATTTTCTACCACTGCCAAGGGAGAGAATCTATTTTTCAGAGGCACAGCATTCATTTCTGCTTCCATTCCCCCGGTATTTACTATCCTGGGCAACTCAGAAGTGTTCAGTAGGGTAGAACCACCACTGTTACTCGTGACCGCTGTGGAAGTGGAAGTGTGAGTATAGACGGATTAACTGGCGGCCTGAATAGCCTGTGTAGGCTGGGTAGGTTTAGTGGGCAGAGAAGATTGAGCTTGAACCCTAAAATAGGAGCGGAGTGAAGGTGTGACTCGAATTTTGTCAGGTTTGCTTATTTTCCTTGGTCGGGAGAATATTCTCTCCTGACTCTTTTTTATTTTGTAGGGAAAGGGGACAGGAACGAGCTTCTGTGTTTCTATCAAAATTGGTTTGAGCCACTGGTGGGGTAATTTCCCTAGTTAGAACCTCAGAAGGGGGCTGACCTTGGCCCCAGATATCCCTACTTCTGCAAATGTATCTATTTAACCTATTAGCACACGTATGTAGCTCAGCCAAGTCACTTTTCCTGATGCCATTTTGTTCTTCTTTGTGGAGTGGTGTGGCTCACTGGTTAGAGGCGGCAGACTCGGGAGCAGAAGGCGGCCCAGGACCAGACCCGGGACCAGGGTTCAATTCCCGACGCGTCAGGGTCGTGGACCAGGGTCAGCGGACTCGACAATTCTCGCCTCGGTGCCTACTCTAACCTGGGGTCCCACTCGGCAACTCTGGTCATTAGCTTGCCTAATCTCCACAACGGCCCCATCAACGCCGGGGGATGCCTGGCTCCACCGTGGGGATTCCCAGTAGGGACCATCCCACAGGGAAAGCCAGGACGGGTTCCCCAGCGGTATACAGCGCTGGGACGCCCCTTTGCTGGGGCAGCTGTGCGCTTTACAAGTATACGACATTTAACATTTGTCCTCCTTACCGGGGTCATTTGCGAGTACCTTGCACCATGGGCCAAGATTCTCCACATGCGCCGTCCCGCTGTTGCTGCAGAGTTAGTCAATCTCAAAATTGCGAGTAGAAACGTATGGAGCTATCGGAACCGCCACCCAACTCCCGCTGCCCCGGAAGCCAACTCTGGCTGCAGCACGCCTGCCTCTCACGATCTGCACTGCTGCTACCACCCACAGACTCCCCTGCGGTGTCTCCGCTACGACAGCCGCCACGTCACCTCAAAAGATTTACAGCTGAGAAACTCAAGAAATGATGGAGAAGAAAATCCGTCTCAATCACTGTGTCAGCCTCACATCAGCGACACATCCAGGTAAATTCTGTTTAATCTGCCAGAATCGAGTGAGAGCCCGTGACCATTCTAACTAGCGCCCACCATGTTCCCCCAGCCTGGAAGGAGCTGTTGCTTCCACTTCCATGACCAGTGGATTATGGATGCATATTTCTTTTACTTACTCAATTTTAACAGAATACTGGAATCAGATCTTTCCGTGGCTAAACAGAAAACTATCAACATCTATAGCTGCTGACCCACTATTCGACCTGTTCCAAACTGCTTATTCCAACTTAATGATTCATCAAAAACAGCTTGTATTCATTGCTTCTCTAGTGGCCAAATCCCTCGTTTTAGCCACTGGGAACACAAGATGATCCAAGTTAAGCATAAGGAAAAACTGTATTCCCTAATAATCGGAGCTGTGAAGAAATTCCACAAAATATGAGGTGAAGAATAGACTCCGGCTGTGGCTAAAAGAGACAATGGGGGATTAGCTAGAGAAACTGAAAGGCGAACTTTTAGCTTGGGGAAATGGCAATCAAGCATCATATTAATGGTTTGTGGGTTTCAAAATCGAGGGAGATGACTGTATTTAGTGGAAATTATATTTGTTCTTCTATTTTTTGTATTATCTAAAAAAACAGATTCCTATTTTGTTCCATACCACATGTACTGTGCTCATGGACGTTTTAAGGTATGCATTTCAAAGTTTACCATGGACCATCCTACTATAATTTTCAATTGAATTGCTATGCAGTAAAGAAGAAAGTTTGGAAAGACACCCCCTCACTCCAAGATCTGGGGCTCTGCAAAAGACACAGAGGTACTCTTGGATATGCATCCCAAATAAAGAAAAATAAAATAAATCATTGATGAAGTTTATAAAAGACCTCTATAGGAAATTGGGTTTTTGATTGAGGGGGGGCGTGTGAAGACCCTTCTCAAGAAGCAACCACAATCCCTGTCAGGGTGAACCACAAAAGTCACTAAATGAACCTGTGCTTAACCCTCCAGTAGCTTTGCTCAAAAGCAGTCCCGCACTGTTAAGTATTTATGCAACACACAACCAGTAATAAAGTAAAAACATGGCACAAGGAAAATGCCACACCAATTTAGAAAAATAGAGCAAAATGTATTAACTAAACTGATATTAAAATGAATTAAATCCAATAAGCAGAACAGGATGTGTGAATTTGGAAGTGAAAATATTACCAAAAAGATAAAAACGGCAACCTTGGGTATGTGTTCGCATGAGACTGGGGTAAAGTCAAAAGTTAAGGTTGATTACGATGGAGTGGGTTCCGCTACAAGAGGTGGATTGGGCCTGGTCTTTGCTTACCTTTGCACTTAGAAGAAATGTTGATGAAAGGTTCCTTAGAAGGTAAAGTTCAGTGCAGCAAGGCAGTTGGCAGTACCTAAGGAGGAAAAGTCGTCGTTGGGGAGCCTATTTCTACTTTGTCACTTTTGTAGTAGTCGAAACTCTCTGGTGGAATGAAGATGCAGGCTGTAGCTGATGAGAGCTCCATGAGGCCAAATACTGTTTCCTGGAGGTTCACCTGTACATGCTTTACTGGTGCAGGGAAGAATGTAGCGGAGCTACAACGAAGTCCGGCCAACTGGCAATGTGCCTTGGATGGATCTGCTAGCAGGTAGATCCTGGTCTTCTGTAGGCTCTTCTGGCACTTTTCAGTGAAACAATTTCAAAGTCCCAACTTTCAGGGTTAGGCAGGAGTAGCACCTCTAACGCTATTTATAAGGGTCCAGGACATGGGGGGCACCACTTCAGTGTCAAGTCTCATTCCAGGAAGAGGTCAGTTGCAGTGTTCAAGGTCTCTGGAGCTCACACCGGAGGCCAGCCAACCAGCCTTTGAGTTACTCTTTTAGTCTTGTGTTCAAGCAGCAAGGCAGGACTCAAGAAACACGAACCTCCTCTGGGGCTACAAGGCAAGCTTCATGGAGCAGGGCAGTCCTTTGGTAGAAGAAGGACAGTCCTTTTAGGTACAAAGTAGACCTGAAGAAACAGGCTTTATTTTGTAAGTGGCAGGCATATTATATCCCAATGCGTCCTCAAAAAATATTACACACTCCTATAAAGGTAAGGCAGTCCTTCTGGAGGTCCTCCACTGGTCCAGAAGTATACTAAATAGTCTAAGGATCCAAAATGTATACTAGCTTCCAGCCTTTAAAGTGGTGGTGACATCCTGGCTATCCCCACATCTGGTTCTGGAAAGTTCCTTCCTTCCCCTGCCCAGCTTGTAAGTGGTCACGGGTGACAAAGCCTAGTGTCAAGTTTCTTTGTGAATGTTGTGGAGGCAACTCTTTGAAATGTAAGTGGGGCAGGGAACAGCTCTCTGCTATGCATACCATGGCAGGATAGCCCATACCACCAATACCTCATACCCCTTTGTCTCACTGTCTAGGGGGAATACCCAAAGGCCAACTGCCATTTATTGATGAATGGATCCATATGATCCAGGACACAGGCTGCAGGCACCAAATGGTTAGGCCAAGAAAAGACCAATTTTCTCACAGTTCAACCAACAAAAAACATGTCAATTCTGACTCAACTACTATGTTCGTCGTCACTATATTTATTATTAGTGATCACCTTTTAATTTATTTTTCATGTTATTTCACACTCATTTAGAACATCATTTTTGCAAAATACACATTGAGCTATAAAAAAAACAGAACAAAATTCTCAATATAGTTCAATACATTAATTGACACTCACCCACAAATACCATATCGCAGAATTATAATGAATAAGACACATCACAAACCTACATATAACAATGACTAAAAATTAATGGATGTATGACGTTACAATGCAGGCTATTACAACGCCTGCCTTTACAACGCGGTTTTTACATCGCATACCATTACAACGCCTAGAGCTTTTGGGTGTTGGATAGTGAATAGTTTAATTTACTATTCCAACTCCAGTGCCCGTGGACACTAGGGAAGGTTATTGGATAGTAAATTAACCTATTCCCTATCCTAGAGCGCCCCCCAGCGCAATGCGTTGTAATAGTTTGCGTTGTAATGACCGCGTTGTAATGGTAGTGCGTTGTAAAAGTTTCGTTGTAAGTGATGTTTACCAAAATGAATACACCAGTTCTGAATTTTAATGCCTTGAGGAATCTTATTTGATCTTTACCAGTTGCTAATAACTAACTGGGGTTACTCAACCATACTGTGCAATGCTAGTTGGAGTACAAAGAAGTGGCCTTGTATCTAATCAACAAAAATTATATTCCAGTGCACTTTGGGCTGAGATTGCATCAACGCATTTCGAACCTTTAATAGTTTATAGGTTCTCATCAGGACTCAGAATTCTTGCCAATTGTATTCCAATAAAAAAATCTATGGAATGCCTACAATGGTGTGACAACCGGGCAATCGTTTCGGTTCTATGAACCAATTTTTGTCCCAGGGTAGCATCAATAAGAAACTGGGGAATTGTAATTTGAATGCCAGACTGAGGACGTAAGTGGAAGAAGCCTTTCGTTGTTGGTGATTTATTCCCCAGTTGCATCCCCTAGTACTCGTTAGGATCTAGGCGCGCTGGCCTTTGTTTATTGTAGGTTTCCACAGAGAGCATACCATATAGTAACGTGCATTGTCAATGCGAAAGGGTCTGGCTTAAGGTGAAAGGGACTTTTGTGCAACTGATGGGTGTGAATACCCAATAATCATTCATATACGCACTGTCACTCATCTCTAAACTCATGCATCCATTTATCAATCCACTGATTCCTCATTCCATTCATCCTCTGACACAACCACAGAAAATCACACCCAAACTTAACAAAAGAGCTAGTGAAATTAAAAGGATACTTGTAGAAAACACGGCGGGCATATATTTGCAATAACAAAACCAAACATAACAGTATATCTCTGCCTTGGAAAAGTATTGTAAATAGCCTTTCATTGGCTTAAAGTTGAAGCATGATTCCCACATTTAGAACCAACATGTTGGCCATCTTAAAATGATAGAACAAAGACAGAGCATGGACAACAGCATTACATAATGATCTCCTGGTTTAGAGGAAGTGCTCATGTGGAACGTAGCGCACTCTAACTAAAATGAGTGGCAAGAAGAAAACCCTTAGTACTGCCTGGAAAGCTGTAGCATCCTCTTAAGAAACACTAAAATAAAAGAAGGAGAAGCAAATAAATACAAGAGGAAGTATAAAAGAGAAAATTCAAAACTAGAGGAAGGACCAACTATTCCTGATACTGAAGCTCACTCATTTTCAGGTGGACAAACACACACAATCAGAAAATGCCATCATTCACGAGGCAAAGATTAAACCCAGATCAGTTGACTGGGGGTGAGTGTTTGTATTGTCAACTCTCCGTCCATTATCCCCTTTGGTTTTTCTTTGTTCGCCCTAAGTTGGCAGGGTATGCTCAGACGTGAGTCCCTTGCTCACTTTGCCACTGGACTCCAGCAAGCCCGGCTGAAGACGGCTGTAATGCCAGAAACCGGTCCTGGGAAGCTTGGTTCCGGTCCAGGGAAGACATGGCTTGGCAGGTCAGGCTGGACTGTACCCATGAGGCACAGGGTCAGACTGATTTGCATATGGCCATGTCTGAACTGGGGTGGCGGAGTAAGCTAAAGAATGGTTATGGATTAAACCCAGATCAGTTGACTAGGGGTAAGTGTTTGTATTGTCTACGCTCGGTCCATCGCCCCCTATGGTTTTTCTTTGTTCGCCCTAAGTTGGCAGGGTATGCTCAGACGTGAGTCCCTTGCTCACATTTGCCACTGGATTCAAGCAAGCCTGGCTGAAGACGGCTGTAATGCCAGAAACCGGTCCTGGGAAGCTTGGTTCCGATCCAGGGAAGACATGGCTTGGCAGTTCGGGCTGGACTGTTCACATGAGGTACAGGGTCAGACTGATTTGCATATGGCCATGTCTGAACTGGGCTGGCGGAGTGAGCTAAAGAACGGTGATGGATTAAACCCAGATCAGTTGAATGGGGGTGAGTGTTTGTATTGTCAACGCTCCGTCCATCATCCCCTTTGGTTTTTCATCATTCACGAGGCAACATAGCCAATGATTAATGCAGATTTAACCATTACTCCATGCAATGTGTTTTCTTATTTTGAAGCAGAGTGTAAATGACACTCTGATAGAACACTGGCAAATCAGAATGAACTCAAATGCCAGTAGTTCTTAGCAATGGCTTATCACCATAACCTGCTGAGGAGTCCTGCACTGAGCATAAGCTTTCCCACAAGACAAGCTTCAGACAAAGAGTCCTAAAATTAAATAATTTACAAAACTATAGTTGGCAAAACAAAATATTATGTTTTCTAGGCGGGCGTAACAAAGATTCTGACAGTACAAATCTTCTATACCTGTGGTTTGTCAGAGGGGGTACCCAGCACCAAAATGCTTATTTACAATAATAATTTGTGAGATTCCATGTAACAAAATGCATCTCTATAGGCTTAAATACAGAGTAATAGCACTCTACCATTAAATGTCTATTGACTTTAAGACCTACTGTGTTGATTCATAAGCCTTGCCTCAAGGCAATCTTAACACATACCATAAGGAAGTTATAAATATGTACAAAATATGGTTGTCAAAACAAAACAATATCCCTACTAATAGATCCTAATTGGGATTCTCATAGTTCAAATTGTCTATCCAGATGGTTTGTTCCGGTGGGTCATCAGCACCAAAACCCTTGCCTACTACAATAATATGTGAGGTTCTATGTAAGAAAAAACCTGCATACAGGCTTTAGGCAGAGCAATAACAGTCCACCCTTATAAGCTGTCGCCTTTAACACATACTTAGTAAGTTAATAAGGCCTACTTGCTTTGTCATAACCTTTTATTTTAAACAGATCGCATCTGAGGAATCTCCCTTAGTGAACTGATGAGCCTCAACCCATTAACAATTGTTTTACACTGAATATAGACCAGGCCTACAAAAGTAATAAAGCAGTCTGAAGAAGCTTGCAACCATCAGGCATACGTTTATAAAATTAGAATTATATACAAAATTATGGTTGGCAAAACAATATATGTCCCCTCCGAATGGGGCCTAACAAGACTCATCATAGTGAAGTCTACTCACAGGTTTTCTCATAGGATGTTACTAACAACATAACCCTTGCCTACAATGGTAATCTGTGAGATTATTTGAAATCAAATACAGTTCTATTGCCTGTAGCATAATGTGCTAACAATCCACTGGTTGTATTTCTATCTAGGACCCTAATTCGATGTACCTGATTTATGCCCTTATGTGGTTATAATAAATAATATCCTTTAAAGGCATAAGAATCATATCCATATTTAGTCGTAGCCCATGCAGTCCAAATTAAGCAAGGCTACTTCCCCAGACTCCTATAGAGTACAACGAGTTCTTTAAACAAAACAAACCTCCAGCAACCTGGGAAATCCCCACGCTTCTGTTTTGATTTGTCCTAGAACTCCTGCGAGCACTGAAAGAACGGCCAGTTCTTAGTGACATCTTTATTGACGTCTTATGTCCAACCTTACGTCAAACCCGGCACCTTTCAGGTATAAATATACCAACGTTGCCTTAAGCAAACACACGGTGGTTGGAGCAGAGCGGCTATCTACTTGCCCGAGAGTCCAGCTGATGCGAGATCCCACGGACGCCGCCCCTCCCCTTTGACACTCTGAGAGAGACGCTGTCTTTTTCTCCAGCCGAGAAAATCCAGCTCCGGTGTTTTCAGCCACCCTTGCGGGTTGCTGGGATATCGAGTCCTGAGAGAGAGATACCAGACCTCCTGCTTTCTATTACCCAGGTACGGAGCTGACTAAACCCTTAAAGAGAATTCTTGACTCAGATTCTGGCCAAAACCAACTTAACTTAAACTGCTACTTACTTACTCCTTCCCACGTATTAGGCTTAGGTCAGGTACACCGGGGTAGGCGTAGATTAGAAGCACCAGTTGAGTACGTTAGTCAATGTATTTATGAATGTATATATTTTATCTATTTTAAAGTATCATATGGCTAAGAAACCATATAAATGCTTTTACAGTATTATTTCATAATACTCCTTTTACTGTATGCACTTTACTTCATGTTAAGTATTGCAATTGTGGCAATTCATTTCTTTTGCATGAGAAAGAAGACTGCTCAATAAATAACACCTTTTATTGAAAACGCCCGTCTCTCTATTTCTCTGCACTCTGGTGAAACTAAGTATTCACGATTGACTGTGCGAAATAGCTGTCTATTGTTTTCACATGACTCTAGAGATACACTCTTATTCTGAGGAAGCAAAGTTGTCATGTTATATGGTTGTCAGAAGCTAATCCCTTCTTGTCTATCCAGGGAAGGTAAACTCCTACTTGTTTATTCGAGAAAGTTTCTAGTGACCTCTGAGCTAGCTGGCAAAACTAATTAAGTCTAATATAGTCAGTAGAGACCTAGTCTACCTCAGTCCTACGTCTACACTGCTGTTTATATTATTCCAATGCACAGAGCCTATTGGGAATATAGGAACTACACTACATGGCGCCCAACGTTTGGTAAGGCAATAAATCTAACCCAAGACGTTAGAGTAACTCAGTCGTGCTTTTTCACACAGAACCCTTTTCCCGTAAAATCTCCAAAAGACGTCTGGAGTGGGTAAAAGGTTAAAATCCGCCGGAACTTAGTAGGAAGAGATTCCTATGTATAGTTTTTGGTTTAGTCAACATTGAAGGATACAGTGTTCCAAAATATTGTGCACCTAATCTTTGTTTCCTTGAAACTTGCTCTGCAACAAAAAACTTTCTGTCAGTAAAATGCCGGAAGGTGACAAAGAAAGAGATGCTACAGCGTCTCAACAGTTGTTGGATGACACGAATGTCCAACAGAATGACCCGTAATGATATTTACATTCCGGCAAATATAAGAAGAACTATAACTAATAAACTTATAGAAAATGGACTATCATCACGAGGTGGTACAGTCATATTCGTGGTAGAGGCCCATGAATATCGGCAGACAGAGGTATTCTATTCATGGATACACTTTCCAGCAGCAAACGCTGTAACAAAAGAATTCCACTATTACAAAATAGAGGAACCTCCGGATGAATACACTCCTTTCGAGGAGGATGAAATCCCACTAAATTACCAAGAGCACCTGCTTTGGTTTAAAGGCGCCCTAAAACATAAAAATCACATCACCAGGCTCGGTCCACTAGGTAGACCAGGAGCAACGTGGCCGGTTCTAGCCAGCTACACACCACATCCAGACATTGATAAAATGTCAGACCAGGAACTTTTAGCTCAGCTAAAAATACTAATTAAAATACATAGACAATTAGTCCAATATGTAATGCGGTCTTCAACAGTCCAACCAGCTATTAACATTCCACAGCTGACCCCTCATCAGGGGAACACAAACAAAATTACACCACAGAACATACAATCATGTCTTGGTAAAACACCCGCAAAACGGGAACAAATTCCATTCTGGTTAGCACAAAAAATCACTGAAATAGAGGCAGTATTTCCTGATACTACACCTACTGAGAAACACAGAATTCTGACTATCTGTCTTCCAATGGGGATCACACCACATGTGGAGGACTGTGACACTTGGGGCACAGTCTTTGCTTCCATTTACACAAAAACACATGGTGTTCCGTCCATGGCGGTTATACCAGATGTGCTAAGACAGATTCAAAATGAATACGGTTCAGAACCTGCTTTAACTCTGGGTATGAAATTACTGAATGACTTCAAGCAGGTCTCGGCTATATTATTGGCCAACATAAAAGGAGAAGCAGCATCTGTGGCGATCCGCCAGAAATTGAAAGAAACAGATATAGCAGAACAACCTTTTGAACTTGCCAGAATCATAGAAAAATCCTATGAAGAACTAGGTAGAGATAGTTTGGGTGGGAAACCAGTAAAACCCCAACTAACTGAAAATCCTGAAAAAACTTTTATTAAAAATAATCTAAATACTCCAAAAAAGAGTTGGGATGGTAATAAACAATCCACTCCCAAAGAAAAACGATTCCAGTCCAGAGGAAGGTCTCCTCAACGGAGAGAAAGATCTCCGGACCAAGGAAACAAGTCTCCCCAGAGGGAGCCCTCTGAGAAAAGATACAACCTTAGAGATAGGGATAAATTGAGAAAACCTGATAGATATCAAGATATTGATACACGTCCCTCTCGATCTTTTCAGACTTCCTCACAGAAATCGGAAAGAAGAGGAAGGTCAGAACACAAAGAAGAGCACGTCAAGTCCAAAGACAAGGAACCTGCTCATCAAAGTAAAAAATTACAATTTCCAAGCAAGAAGGTAGCCAGTATTAAAATAATTAAACATGCCGAGGATACTGAGGACACAACTGAAAAACGGAGAGTGTGCCCAGACAATGCTAGACAGCGCAGCAGAAGTGACCATAGCTCGCAAGATCCTGATGAATCTTCTGGAGACAGTGGACACGAATGAATACATGCAAGTGGAAACTGCAGATACCAGAGTTAGCAAACCTCATAAAATATACAAAATAACATTACGTATAGAGGGAGATAAGACTAGAAAAGTAAGAGGTCTATTTTGGGATAACCTTTCCAAAGGCTATTATATTCTTTTAGCTGAGAAAGACTGGCCACCAGAGTTTGTCAGGGAGTGCCCTCATGGCGAAGAAATTATTATGCCTGCATTCTCAAATCATATTCCAATTCATAAAAAATATACATTTGCAAGAAAATGGGCAGTAGCCCAAGCTCCTGCATTATATAAAAATCATGTAGGATGGGATGAGGACTCTCCTCACAAAATCCAGTTAAAATGTCAACCCACTGCACAAAGGCAGTACCCAGTTAAACAAGAAGCTAAAAAGGAAGTCAGGGAGATCTTAGATCAACTTGAATATCAGGGGGTGATTGAAACATGCACCTCACAAATTAATAATCCTTTGTTTCCTGTCTCCAAGCCAGACGATTCATATCGTCTAGTTTTGGACTACAGACACTTAAGCTCCTGTTGCAAAACATTTGCAGTACAAAACTCACACAGTGCAGCACTAATGAATAACATCGTGCGCAAAAAATACAAAACGACATTAGACATCTCTAATGGATTCTTTTGTCAAAACATTGCACCTGAAAGCAGGTGTTTGACCGCTTTCTCAATAATGGGGTCTCAAAAACACTTCTGTTGACTCCCACAGGGATTCAAGAATAGCCCAGGATTATTCTCAGCAAGAGTAACAGAGTTACTACAAATATATGATGATGAGGCATTATCTTATGTCGACGACATCTATCTCAAAGATGATGACCTGGATACTCACTTGAAAAGAGTGAACACCATAATACTTGGGTTCGCAGCTGAGGGTTACAAATTCAACTTTAAAAAATCACGAATTGCCCATCTAACTGTCCTATTTCTAGGATATGAATTATCAAGTGAAGGCTAAAGCCTAGCAGACAACTTCTTAGAGAAGTGTGCTGTACTCCAAGCACCTAAAACGCTGAAGAACTTACAATCAATACTAGGTTTCCTGAATTTCGGAAGAACATACATTCTAAATTATGCGGAGAGGGTTAAACCTCTCTATGAATTAATAAAACCTGATTTCAAACCAATCAATTCGACTCAAAAACACATAGAAATTTTAAGATCCTTGCAAACAGACATGTTAGCTAAAACAAAATTACAAACTCGCGAAAACATACGCAACCTTGTAATCCGAGTCATCTCAGGAAGGTGCGGATTCACGTACCTGACCTCTAATGAGGGAGAAACGGTACCAATAGCGTACAAATCACACTTGTACACACAAGCTGAAATGAAATTCAGTTCAACTGAAAAAATTCTAATAGCGGTTCAAACTGCTGTAGCAAAAGAAAGAGCCCAAGCCCAAGGCAGAAGATTAACTGTTTTAACAGCAGAATCAGCCCTTGAGGCATTAACAAGCCCACGCAATTTGACTGCTGTGGCATTAGATCCAAAATGGATACAATGGGAAAAATCTCTTGCTGCAGAAGACGTGAAATACTATTTTGACCCAAAAATGAAAAAACTAGAAAATCTAGAATATGAAGAAGAATATCCTCTGCCAATCGAAATTCTGCCTCTCGAACAATACGCATGTGTAATCTACATGGACAGATTTGCACAACACTACGATGTAGAGAAAAAATCTTACAACGCAGCGTGCGCGATTGTTAAAGGTCGCTGGCGCTTTGGTAAATTCAGGCCATTAATTACCAAAACTGAATCACTCAGAAACTGTTCAACTCAGCGAGCTGAAATAAGATCCTTAAAGATGGCGCTTGAAAATGCCGATCGCGAATTCCCCACACTAATAGTGTGCGATTCACATTACTGCGTCAGGTCTTACAATAATGACTTGCAGAACTGGGTTCAAAACGATTACAAAGATGACACAGGTGCCACAATAAAGCATAAAAAGCTTTGGGAACACTTAGTTCTTTTACAGAAAGAACTACAAAAGACTCACGTGATACATACACTGAGTCATCAACGTAGCAGGGAATTAATTGGCTCACAGAGCCACAGCGAAGGCAGCTCAACCAGCTTCCGTAGCCACAAAAAAGCGTTCAGAAAAATACATAGACGGAGAAACTATGCTGGCGGTAAAAGCGTCTTTAAAAGGCAACTATACAGCATTACCTCTGAACTATCCACTCAGTAATACATACATAATTGATGCAAACTCCGTTCCTTTTGCTCAAATCCCTGGAGTGGGGGATAGAGTAATTCCAAACACGAACAGGAGAGTCTTTTTAATAGCAGACGCACACATGGGTGAAGGTCTAAGGCACCGACAGATCAAGGAATCTCAGAAAGAATTACAATCAGAATACTGGTGGCCGGGGATGAGCCTGCAACATTACAAATTTGCAATGGGCTGTCCAAACTGCAACAGAGATCGCAGTCGCAAACCGACCGGAGTAATGCCAGGACCCTTCTTTTAGAAAGCATAAGGCTATCTATACGCAAAAATCCAGCAGGAGAAATGCGTCCCATTTATGTTTAAGACTAGATTCACTTAAAATGTAGACACCAGCGCTCGGCTGACGCCAGAACTGTTATAAAAGATTTGCGAGTCTTCATCGGCACGTACGCAATTGGCATGCTACATTCTGACCAGGGTCCTGCTTTTAGCTCTCAGGCTTATAAGGAGGCCATGACCAGCATGGGCATTGCATTGTTCTACTCTTGTCCCTTCCATCCTGAGGGAAATGCGGTAGTGGAAAGAATAAACCGGGACATAAAGCAATCCATAACGGCGAGGGTATTAGGTTCGGGTGATGGGTGGGTCACAAGTGTCCAACGTAGTCTTAATAATCTGCCAAGAAATTCTCTAAAAGGTCTCAGTCCGTACGAACTATTGTTCGGTACTAGAATGCACATTCAGGACCTTGATAGTCACACTTCAGTGGTAGAAGAAAAATGCTTTGATATCAAAGACCGTTTGGCTGTTTTACAGGACTTAAATGAAACAAGACGAAACCTGAGCAACATAAAGTTAAAGCAACAGCCAACAGCCACTGAAGAAAAACCACCTGTCCCAGCAAGACCTGTCTGGATTCCAAAGATTGGGGATCTGGTTAGAGAGAAGATCGCGGTAAAAAAGGAATTTAGGCCTTCTTACAGAAAAGCAGTACCTGTCTTAGCTGTCAGCGGAACAAGATCAGTTGTACTACCGCCCCTTGCTGGTAAAAAGGAGAACCGAGTTGTATCCATCGACCTGCTAAAACCACAATCATGTGGCCAATAATAAGTAGTAGGCCCAGTGGACTCCCAAGAAATAGCAGAGTACCAACATTTGCTACAATACAAGAGGTTCAAACTGAGAGACTAATCACATTCGATAAATCTGCAGTGAATAAAAAAGGACTATGCAACAAAGCCATGGAACTTATGCCTCTTGAAACCCAAATTGCAACAGTTTGTCAAGAAACACCAGTCTGCAACGATGTAGCCTCAGACTATGCTAATGAAACAAAGAAAAATCCAAAAGCAAATGAAAATCCGGAAGCAAGTCCAAAAATTGACAGAACTGCATCTGGCTACTTCATCAATTTCGATGACTTTTCTGAAGATCCAAGCGAGCCTGAAGAAACGCCAGCAACAAAAACTTTCAAAGACAAAGTAACTGAACTCTTTCATCAACTCAAAGAAACCTATTTGATTTCTCCATGGATTGTATTTTGGATTGTGTTCGGTGTACTGTTCCTCCTGCTTTGGCTCATCATGGTTCTTTGTTTGGGAAAATTCATTGAAGGAAAATACAGTACAATGGACACAGCAAGTCAGAACATCAACTTGGTCCTAAAGCCTCACAAGTCAACTCACATCGAGAAACGAGAACTATCATCAGTGAACGTCACAGCCAATCAAATACCCGGTGGGGTAGCATGGGACAGAACTGAATTTGACATTTTTGGCCCGATTGAGCTCTTGAAATATCCACATCAGTTCAAGGTTTCATTAAGTCACTTTGTAACACCAAGTACTTTCTCTGATGATTGGGACTTTGAAAATATAAATAATATGATGTCAGATTTAGTAATGTCAGCAAAATTTACAGAACATGATTACTTACAGGGTTCATCAAATTATGAAGAAATGTACTGTTATAATCACTTTGGCCATCACTATTTGCATAAATCTGCTCAACCTAGAAATGTTTTTAATTACAACCAATGGGAACATTGTGCAACACCGCCGAAAAGCAGCTCAAAAACTTTTTATGAGAAATCCCCATACTTCTTAGGGTTTAACACAAGTGATGCAGAAACGTTTTATTTTAAAATGTTAAATAAGACAGGAATGAAGACAATGCTGACAAATACTAAATTGATCTATTCTGAAACATTTTATGAAAAAATGATTACATTTGGTTTTGATTTCTGGAAAAACAACATTGAAACAAAAAACATCTGGGGTACAAAAGAATGGCAGGTCCAAGGTTTAGAAGCATTATTTAGAGCCTGCATGATCCCAGAACAATTATTATTCTTGTATGACACCATTCAACAGACTACCTGTCTTGGCCTAGCCAAAATTAAAGACTTAAACAAACTGTCTATTCCAAAGCCCATACCTGATAGTAATAGCACTACTGATATGGAGATAGACGTATCCCATATTTTATACCAAAACAGAACACATCCTGATTGGAAAAAATGGTTGATCTGGCCCACATACACAAATAACTGTCAAGATAGATTCCTGAACAAAATACAGAGGTTAAAATTGAACAGGCCAGACCCTAGATACTCCCAGAGACAACATCCAGGGATAGTTACAACATACAGTGTAGGGAAATTCTGCCTCAAATGGCTACAGAAATCCACACTGGCTGAAATTAAGCAACACTTGACTTTATAAAGACGGTGCTGACTTGTGTGATTTCATACTGGGACCACGCAAACAGCGTCAAAAATGTTTCATAGCGGCCGGTATATACGCTGCGTACAACGAAGCTTGGAAAGTAATGCAAGTTGAAACAGCAGAAAAAATACGAGAAATTGATCGTATTAATTTGGAAAAATCACTTTCTGTTGTGGACAATGGGTTAACGACTGTCCTCCAGAATATATTCACTGGACAGTATTGTATCATCTGCTATTGATATAATAGAGCAGGACCTAATAATGTTACAACATGGTCAGTCCCAAATACGTTCTATTGTACAGCTTGGCTGGACATTGCAAAATCTGCGTTCAGGCTACGTACCATGGCGTTTAATCAACACAACGTCATTATTCTATATCTTTATCCTTACTGATAAACAAATCAGTTTGGCACAAAAAGGAGCAGACTATACGATTCTGAGCATTGAAAAACTTGAGAGATTACCATTGACAATGTCAGAAAGACCGGTCATTGAATGGATAATAGACGGAATAATTACAATCCCGATAACAACTTTCCAATTTAAATATTGCCAAGAGTATATACCAGCGGGCCAGTATGAAAAGTTGGGTAAAGGGTACATCAAGTCAACATGGAAATTACCTTATACACATAAATGTTACAATGAAAAGAAAAAGAATGTATTTCTTAGTAGTAAAAACTGTAAACGATCACTAAGCGTTACACTTCTGTGTCAAGGTATTAACTTGCATGGGGCCTGCGAAGGGTCTTCGAATAACCTTTCATGTCACCTGCACGGCACTCCTGCAACACAGATAGAGCCATTCTTTAGAGAGCTTTCTAACGGGAGCTATATTCTAATAAATGACCTCAGCTGTCGTGGCATGGTGCCAGGGAAAGCCTATCTCGTGAGCGTTAGTTCCATGGTCACTTGCTGTATGCAAGTATTGTATCCAAACAGCACTCCAGACCTGGAGGCGGCAATATGGCCTTATTTGAATATCTCTTCTATTCGAATTGATACTTTAAGCAGAATGAAGTCTATTCTTTTACAGACAACTGTGCCTTTGACCTCGTCCAAAGAAACGTATGGTCTGCAAGTTGCAAGGACAACGGCAGAGATACATACCCTTTTATCAACAAATTGCCCCGTGCATTTCGTAGAAATGCTAAGCCAAATCTTAAACATGTCAGATACCAGTGGCATCGTACATGTATTTAAGACAATTTTTTCGGGCCTGTTAACACCTTTCGAAAAAGTTCTGGGCATTTTTCCCAAATTTGTCCATTCTGTCTTTGGCGGCCTACCTCTACTTTTGGAACTCGTGGCAGGAATTTTATTTTTGATCCTTCTGCTCCGATATGGCAAGCCAAGTCGCAGACAAGACTCCAGCAACGATGGAAGAAACGATCCTAGCTATACGCTATCGGGACCGCATAACTAAAGTCCTCGGATTAGCTTGGCTAAGAGATCTGAATATGACCTGGTTTCTTTCATTCAGACCTATCTGGCAAAATTGCATCTTACCTGTGCTTCGATGTATGCTATGCGGAGAAGAATGCGTGTTGGACGTCTGTCTTACACTACCATCAGCAGTACCAATGGATACAAATACCTTGCTAGGTCCTATAACGGCTCATGAATCGTGTTGTCCCCAGCGGCTACCCATTCTGATGACGGCATTCGTTGAGACTTCACCACTACGAGTATGTGGCAGTGGAGTACGAGATGAGAGCAGCATCACACAGGTACAACCTTCTGTGAGCATTGCTGATCCTGACATTGATTGATAGCAATCATTCTCACACTTGCACTGTTTCGGCATTTTCAAACTTGGTCGTACTTTCACCAGATGTCGTAGACCGATTTTTTGCGAGTCTGTCTGAAATGATGTTTTCCCCTGAACAGAAAGAATAACTTTTTAAGCAACAAGCACACAGCGTTCCATGAACTCTGAATTCGGCCTTCAGCTTTGATAAACAATAGCTACTGAAAACGTTTGGAACTATTTTTTACCCCGAAAACGAAATTATCTTTTTTTCACTTCCAAAATATTTACCTTTTTCTGGCACATGTACTCTGCTTAAAGTAGAACTATTCTAGGGAACAGAGCTTCTAATTTAGGAACTCTAGAGACAATATTTTACCTCAGCCTCTAGCACATGTACAGCATTTGTATTATTATGTGATGGAATGATCTCGACCTTCTCTTCTGTATTAAGAGCCATTTCATGTGTAATTTTCGCAATTCATTCAGCTGATATATATATGCATTTTTAACTGAATGATACCACTGCTTGAAAAGCGTACAGTACCAATACTCATTTTCGTGTATTTACCATATACCATTTCAAATGCGAATGATGTATTTTGGGGTGGGTTGAAAAACACATGCACCATTATATGTTTACTATTGCTTAGTTTTAGTAATGAGGGACATTAGATCGTGGAGTGGGCGTTGTATTTCTATCTAGGACCCTAATTCGATATACCTGATTTATGCCCTTATGTGGTTATAATAAATAATATCCTTATAAAGGCATAAAAATCATATCCATATTTAGTCGGAGCCCATGCAGTCCAAATTAAGCAAGGCTACTTCCCCAGACTCCTAGAGAGTACAACGAGTTCTTTAAACAAAACAAACCTCCAGCAACCTGGGAAATCTCCATGCTTCTGTTTTGATTTGTCCTAGAACTCCTGCGAGCACTGAAAGAACGGCCAGTTCTTAGTGACATCTTTATTGACGTCTTATGTCCAACCTTACGTCAAACCCGGCACCTTTCAGGTATAAATATACCAATGTTGCCTTAAGCAAACACACGGTGGTTTGGAGCAGAGCGGCTATCTACTTGCCCGAGAGCCCAGCTGATGCGAGAGCCCACGGACGCCGCCCCTCCCCTTTGACGCACTGAGAGAGACGCTGTCTTTTTCTCCAGCCGAGAAAATCCAGCTCCGGTGTTTTCAGCCGCCCTTGCGGGTTGCTGGGATATCGAGTCCTGAGAGAGAGATACCAGACCTCCTGCTTCCTATTACCCAGGTACGGAGTTGACTAAACCCTTAAAGAGAATTCTTGACTCAGATTCTTGGCAAAACCAACTTAACTTAAACTGCTACTTACTTACTCCTTCCCACGTATTAGGCTTAGGTCAGGTACACCGGGGTAGGCGTAGATTAGAAGCACCAGTTGAGTCCGTTAGTCAATGTATTTATGTATGTATATATTTTATCTATTTTAAAGTATCATATGGCTAAGAAACCATATCAATGCTTTTACAGAATTATTTCATAATACTCCTTTTACTGTATGCACTTTACTTCATGTTAAGTATTGCAATTGTGGCAATTAATTTCTCTTGCATGAGAAAGAAGACTGCTCAATAAATAACACCTTTTATTGAAAACGCCCGTCTCTCTATTTCTCTGCACTCTGGTGAAACTAAGTATGCACGATTGACTGAGCGAAATAGCTGTCTATTGTTTTCACACGACTCTAGAGATACACTCTTATTCTGAGGGAGCAAAGTTGTCATGTTATATGGTTGTCAGAAGCTAATCCCTTCTTGTCTATCCAGGGAAGTTAAACTCCTCCTTGTTTATTCGAGAACGTTTCTAGTGACCTGTGAGCTAGCTGGCAAAACTAATTAAGTCTAATATAGTCAGTAGAGACCTAGTCGACCTCAGTCCTACGTCTACACTGCTGTTTATATTATTCCAATGCGCAGAGCCTATTGGGAATATAGGAACTACACTACACACTGATAGAGGCCTACTGGCTTTGCCATTTGCTCTACATAATAAATAAGCATGGTCAACCACTTGGTAATACTTTCTCATAATAAACAGGCCAGACCTATGGCATAAGGTATAACATGTCCCTGCACATCAGTCAACCCTATAGCTGCTATCCATGTAGTTTAATGACTTCCCTCCTCTCATCTGTGCTGCTGCCAGAGAAAAACACTGTAAATTATCTAGTCATCTAAGACAATTTAATAGCATTGCAATGTCATAAGTGTGCCCTTGAAATTACAAGCTTAGGAAGCTGATTAAATAAACAAAATGATTACAGCTGTGTGGAGAGCAAGCACCTTTTTGTGAAAGCACCCACATGCTCTCCAAACAACACATGTACTCCTGGCTCCTAACATGTGGGCAGAGTCAACGGCCCTATCCTAGTCATTCTCACATTATTGCCTGGCTATAGCTGTGCTATCAAGCCAGACTATTTATTTATTTATTTATAAAGTTTTATATATAGCGCGGAAGGATATCATAAATACAAAAGGGAATTAGTAAAGTTCTTCAGCATATATTATGTTAATGTTATGGGGAATTTGTAAAGCGCACGGCTGCTCCAAGGAGTGTCCCGGGGCTAAATGCATTATGATACATTGAACCAGTCTACTGTTTGTATATTCACACTGAAACTTCAGCTATCGATGTTCATGTGTAATTTCAATGCAGGATTGTGCTTAAATTGGACACAGTATTACCAGGGGAATAGGACTTTTTTCAAGCAGAAAAGGCTTATTCAAAATGCCAATTAGGACACAACTTAATTAGATATTGTGGCCAGTTGCTCTCTGATCCCAATAATTACAGACTAAGTTAGAAACATATCGCTTTGCTAGAGTATAATCCAAGATTTTAGAAGGGGATCTGCTCTGAAGCTGGAGATTGCAAATTATCCTTCTTGGTGCTAGGTCCCATGGAGCAATAGCTACATGTAGCCACTGATTGACAGAGAAAAATTGTGTTCACCAAAAATTATTATCGAGTGTTTAAATTAATCTTTCACAGAGCCATATTATGTGCTAAAGTGAGTCATTTAATTATAGGAGCATGGCTTTATCAAGGAAAAAGTAATTCAACACTTCATTCTAACATTTAGCAATGTTATTTTTTTGAAAACGTAGTTTATTGTTTTTTTCACAAGACATACATTAAGCATTATATTACTTCTCCTATCCCAGTCTCCAGGTGTCATATCGTGAAATGCATCAACTCTTACAATCAATGTACCATTTTAATCTAAGTTTCAAAACAGTCCCTCTATTAAGTCCCCACAGTCCCCCAACTCCCCTCCCCGCCTCCCCAAACCCTGTCACTGGTGCGTGCGGTTGTGATGGTATTCTCGTAGCGTATGCATACAGGAGTGATTGTGTATCATTGTGCATGGTGCACCTGTCGTGTTCCAGGGTCGTTTCCCAAGTGTCCGCCTACTCTATGCTGTCATCCGGTGCCCCGTGGTCCCGCAATGCCTGCACTAATGCCTCCCAGGCCGTCGCTGTTTCTAGCCCTCTCTCATTGTTTTGCCTACGTGCCTGCTAGTACCGTAGTGTGCTCTCACTGCTGGCCCATTTCAGGAGCTCACTCGACCACCTGTTGCTGTTGGGACCCATCGTTGCCTTCCAGTGCTCGTGATTCTCTCTCTTCGCCAATATGAGCCCCATGTCCACAAACTTACTTGTGATCTTGTTCTTAGCCGTGTGGGGGAACCAGTGTAACACACTAATAGCCATATCAAACTCTAGTTGTCGGTCTGTTACCACATTCAGGGTATTCCCCGCCTCCTTCCAGTATGAGCCCAACACTGGGCAAATCCACAGCATATGCGTCAGGTCCTCCCCCGCTCTCGTGCATCTAGGGCACGCTGTGTCCACTACCTTGAAGTACTTCTCAATTTTCTGTGGTGTGAGATATGCTCTGTGTAGGATATAGAAGTGTATGAGCTGAAACCGGGCATTTCGCGTACTTTTGTTATTGTTATTGTTAATGTGGGTTTGTATAGCGCCAACTCACCGGCAGGTCTCAGGGCGCTTTTGACCACAAAACATAACAGCCTAATCAGCGACGGGGAAAAGAGTGGAGGCTAAGCTGGGCTCAGCGCTGCTCGGAACAAGATGGTCTTTAGGATCTTCCTAAAGTGGAGCCTGTTTCCATCCTTACGAAGAACCTCAGGCAGTTTGTTCCAGATCCTAGGCAGCAGAGCCGAAAAAGATCTTCCACCTTTTGTGGCCAATTTAAACCGAGGGCACACAAGCAGTTGAGCCTCGGAGGACCTTAAACTTCTTCCAGGTCGGTAGATCTCCAGCCTTTCTTTAATATAGGCAGGGGCTTGCCCATAGATGGACTTATGGCTATGCAGAGACTTTTAAAGACAGACCTTTGCGTCACTGGCAACCAGTGAAGGCTCTGCAGCAGCGGGGAGGCATGTGATTTCCTTGAAAGTTTGAAGATAAGTCTTGCCGCATCATTTTGGACCACCTGCAGTCAGTTAATTAATACCTTTGGTAGGCCCAAATAGAGAGCATTTCCGTAGTCCAGCCTCGAGAGTATAGTGGCCGAGACTACGGTACGAAGCATGGACTGGGAGAGGAGCGGAACCAATTTGCGCAATTGTCTTATAAGACCGTTACAGGTTCCTACAACGGTGGAGACCTGGCTCACCATTGAAAGAGCACTATCTACCTTAATGCCAAGGCTTTTGACCGAATCGGCTGGTTTGGGAGTGGGACCCAATTCCTGGGGCCAATAAAGGTCACTCCAGGGGGAGCAAGTAGATGAAACTATTAACACCTCGGTTTTTTCAGGGTTAATCTTCAGGAGGTTCCCAGACATCCATTTAACTGTGTTTCTGAGTACCTCCTGTGCCTGTGACTGGGCCCGTTCAGTGTCATCCATACTCAACAACAACTGAGTGTCATCCGCGTAATTAAATACGCGGCAACCCATCTCAGTCAAAGTTTTTATTAGAGGTTGTAGATACAGATTGAACAGGAGGGGGGACAAGGCAGAGCCCTGGGGAACCCCACATGTGAGTTCTCCCACTCCTGATACCATATCTCCCAACTGAATCCTCTGGGTTCTCCCAGATAGAAAAGATTCCATCCATTGATATGCTGAATCCCGAAACCCAAAGCCAGCCAACCTGTCCAAGAGTAAAGAGTGGCTGACAGTATCAAACGCCGCTGACAGATCTAAAAGTATCAGCGCGCTTGGTTTTTTACTGTCAGCCATCAATCTGAGATCATCCAGCACCGAGAGCATGACCAACTCGGTGCTGTGGTGTGCTCGAGACCCTGCCTGCATCTCATGGAGAAGATGGTTAGACTCCAGAAACGATGCCAGGGATATCAGCACATGTTGCTCAAGAACCTTGGACAGGAATGGTAGCTGGGAGATTGGCCTGTAATTTTTCAACACATTGGGGTCTGCCCCTACTTTCTTTATTAGCGGTTTCACCCGAGCTTCCTTAAAGCTGGCTGGTAGCCGTCCTGTGTCTAGTGATTTATTCAGTAACGACAGGATGTGATCCTCTAGGCTAAGGCGAGCTAGGTGAAACACACTTGGGGGACATGGGTCCGCTGGAGAGCCTGACTTTGTTTTCCTCATCAGTGTTTCAAGGCCTAATGAATCTATCCGGGGGAAATTAGACATGTGGGGTCCCACCGGATTTTGAGCAGCCTGTGGTTCCATAGGGCCACTGGCAGTATTTTTTATCTCATTTAGAATGGTGTCAACCTTATCCAGAAAATATGTCAGAAAGGTATCACAACTAATTGTGGTATCCGTACCTTGAGCTCTCTTGCTTAATTCCGCAAGTATTCTGAAAGTTTCCTTCTGGACGTTGTCCGCCTCGTTAATCCGCTTTTCATAGAATGTGGCTTTAGCCTCCTGTATATATTTTTTATAGGTGCGAAACAGCGTACTATAATCTTCATGGGATTCTTCATCTTTTTTCCTCCTCCAGATTCTTTCTGCATTGCGTAGTTCTTTCCTATGCTCCCTCAAAGTAGGGGTGAACCAAGGGGCACCTTTCCCACCGCTATTCATCTTTTGAGGCTTCTCAGGTGCAATCAAATGTATTGCTCTGGTCAGGCTGTCCATTATAGCCTTACACTCCTGGTCTACATCGGCGTCAGGATCTATAGGTTGGACAGATTCCGTAAGTTTAGTGGTCAGCGTTTGCAAGTCAACATCTTTCCACTTACGAATCATTTTAATTTTAGGTGGTGGTTGCGGGGGTTTCATGCCGACAGGAACATCACAGTAGATCAGATGGTGATCTGACCATATACAGGGAAGCACTTTCACTAAGGTAATCTTAGGATCTAAGGTCCAAATCAGATCAAGGATGTGACCCTTTATGTGCGTGGGGGAGTCTACCAGCTGTTTAAAGCCCAGGGAGGACATGGTTGTCTCTAATGAGTCAGCTGCAGAGTCTTTCCTTTCCCTGTCCCAATGGAGGTTGAAGTCTCCAGTAACTACTATATTTTTATACCGTGAGCATATATCAGACATGCTAGTCATGAATAGATCGTTAAAAGCTGAGGTGGAGTTAGGTGGGCGATACACAGTGAGGATAGTTAGACACCGATTGTCAAACACAATTTTCACTGCGAGCATGTCAGCCAGATCTAGTGTTTCTGCCAAAATTTTGGTTACAGCGAAATGTTTTTTAAATAAAATTGCCACTCCTCCCCCACGGGCATTTCCAGCACGATTATGCCAGTGTATATCATATCCTGACGGAACAGCAGCTATGATGTCAGTTAGCGAATTTTCCCCAAGCCATGTCTCGGTCAGCGTCAATATATCTATGTCTTCATCCTGAAGCAGAGTGAAGATCTCAAGATTATGACATTGCATGGACCTCGTGTTTAAACTAGTTAGTTTCAAGGTGTAGTCAGAAGTCGACTTACCAGTGTGTGGGTTTCGAATGTCCAGCTTTTCCAGGCCCTTCTCACTATCTGCGCCCATACCCCCTCAGGAATGTCTTTCCCCAAGTCCAATTCCCATTTTTCTTTCAGTGCGTCCAAAGGTGGTAGCTTTTCGTTCAACATCCTAGTGTACAGGCATGTGACCGCTTTGAAAGTTCCCGCCACCATCATGATGTATTGGCAGGCCATCGATGTTTCCGGTTTCGCCATACCATTCCGCCAGTACGTTTGAATAGCTCTGGTCAATACCGCGTGCAGCTTGAAGCCTCCCCTCGGCAAGTCATACCTTTCCTGAAGGGCCTGATAGGGCAACAAAGTCCCGTCTTCATAGAGGTCTCCTAGCATTTGGATTCCCACCTCTTCACAGCGCTGCAGTTGCGACCAGTCACCTCCGTGCGGTAATGCCGTCACCATCCCTAGGGGGGATTTCAGGTGCATATGGATGTGCTACTTTTGCCCTCTGCTGAGAGCGGTTCCAGCAGAGCCTGAGTGTTTTCTCTTCTAAAGTCAGTACTCTAAGATCTAGTTTCTGCTGTAGTGCTATGAACAAGAGGACGTGGTGAGGGATGCCTCCCATTCTCTCCATTACTGGCTCCCTAAATTCTTTTGCTATTTCCTGCGTAAGCACCTGCATCTGGGCCGCCAAATAGTATAGTACGAAGTCCGGGACCGCTAGCCCTCCCTCAGCCTTCGGCCTCATAAGTGTCGTTAGTGCCACTCTATGACGTCCCGTGCCCCTGAGGAAAGCCACCACCATTGACTTCGTGGTACAAAAGGGGGTGGTGATAGAGGGAGCATCTGAACCAATCAAACACTCACACCCAGTCAACAGATCTGGGTTTAATCCATCATCGCCGGGCTGAAGACGGCTGTAATGCCAGAAACCGGTCCTCGGAAGCTTGTTTCCGATCCAGGGAAGGCATGGCTTGGCTGTTCGGGCTGGACTGTTCCCATGAGGCACAGGGTCAGACTGATTTGCATATAGACATGTCTGAACTGCCGTGGCAGAGTGGGCTAAAGAACGGTGATGGATCAAACCCAGATCTTTTGACTGGGTGTGAGTGTTTGATTGGTTCAGATGCTCCGTCCATCACCACCCCCTTTTGTACCGCTTTGGCCGCCATAAGTGTGGCAGGGTATGCTCAGACGTGAGTCCCTTGCTCACTTTGCCACTGGATTCAAGCAAGCCGGGCTGAAGACGGCTGCAATGTCAGAAACCGGTCCTCGGAAGCTTGTTTCCGGTCCAGGGAAGGCATGGCTTGGCAGTTCGGGCTGGACTGTTCCCATGAGGCACAGGGTCAGACTGATTTGCATATAGCCATGTCTGAACTGGGGTGGCAGAGTGGGCTAAAGAACGGTGATGGATCAAACCCAGATCTTCTGACTGGGTGTGAGTGTTTGATTGGTTCAGATGCTCCGTCCATCACCACCCCCTTTTGTACCGCTTTAGGCGCCATAAGTGTGGCAGGGTATGCTCAGACGTGAGTCCCTTGCTCACTTTGCCACTGGATTCAAGCAAGCCGGGCTGAAGACGGCTGCAATGCCAGAAACCGGTCCTCGGAAGCTTGTTTCCGGTCCAGGGAAGTCATGGCTTGGCAGTTCGGGCTGGACTGTTCCCATGAGGCACAGGGTCAGACTGATTTGCATATAGCCATGTCTGAACTGGCGTGGCAGAGTGGGCTAAAGAACGGTGATGGATCAAACCCAGATCTTTTGACTGGGTGTGAGTGTTTGATTGGTTCAGATGCTCCGTCCATCACCACCCCCTTTTGTACCACTTTGGCCGCCATAAGTGTGGCAGGGTATGCTCAGACGTGAGTCCCTTGCTCACTTTGCCACTGGATTCAAGCAAGCCGGGCTGAAGACGGCTGCAATGCCAGAAACCGGTCCTCGGAAGCTTGTTTCTGGTCCAGGGAAGGCATGGCTTGGCAGTTCGGGCTGGACTGTTCCCATGAGGCACAGGGTCAGACTGATTTGCATATAGCCATGTCTGAACTGGGGTGGCAGAGTGGGCTAAAGAACGGTGATGGATCAAACCCAGATCTTTTGACTGGGTGTGAGTGTTTGATTGGTTCAGATGCTCCGTCCATCCCCACCCCCTTTTGTACCGCTTTGGCCGCCATAAGTGTGGCAGGGTATGCTCAGACGTGAGTCCCTTGCTCACTTTGCCACTGGATTCAAGCAAGCCGGGCTGAAGACGGCTGCAATGTCAGAAACCGGTCCTCGGAAGCTTGTTTCTGGTCCAGGGAAGGCATGGCTTGGCAGTTCGGGCTGGACTGTTCCCAAGAGGCACAGGGTCAGACTGATTTGCATATAGCCATGTCTGAACTGGGGTGGCAGAGTGGGCTAAAGAACGGTGATGGATCAAACCCAGATCTTCTGACTGGGTGTGAGTGTTTGATTGGTTCAGATGCTCCGTCCATCACCACCCCCTTTTGTACCGCTTTAGGCGCCATAAGTGTGGCAGGGTATGCTCAGACGTGAGTCCCTTGCTCACTTTGCCACTGGATTCAAGCAAGCCGGGCTGAAGACGGCTGCAATGCCAGAAACCGGTCCTCGGAAGCTTGTTTCCGGTCCAGGGAAGGCATGGCTTGGCAGTTCGGGCTGGACTGTTCCCATGAGGCACAGGGTCAGACTGATTTGCATATAGCCATGTCTGAACTGGCGTGGCAGAGTGGGCTAAAGAAAGGTGATGGATCAAACCCAGATCTTTTGACTGGGTGTGAGTTTTTGATTGGTTCAGATGCTCCGTCCATCACCACCCCCTTTTGTACCGCTTTGGCCGCCATAAGTGTGGCAGGGTATGCTCAGACGTGAGTCCCTTGCTCACTTTGCCACTGGATTCAAGCAAGCCGGGCTGAAGACGGCTGCAATGCCAGAAACCGGTCCTCGGAAGCTTGTTTCCGGTCCAGGGAAGGCCTGGCTTGGCAGTTCGGGCTGGACTGTTCCCATGAGGCACAGGGTCAGACTGATTTGCATATAGCCATGTCTGAACTGGGGTGGCAGAGTGGGCTAAAGAACGGTGATGGATCAAACCCAGATCTTTTGACTGGGTGTGAGTGTTTGATTGGTTCAGATGCTCCGTCCATCACCACCCCCTTTTGTACCGCTTTGGCCGCCATAAGTGTGGCAGGGTATGCTCAGACGTGAGTCCCTTGCTCACTTTGCCACTGGATTCAAGCAAGCCGGGCTGAAGACGGCTGCAATGCCAGAAACCGGTCCTCGGAAGCTTGTTTCTGGTCCAGGGAAGGCATGGCTTGGCAGTTCGGGCTGGACTGTTCCCATGAGGCACAGGGTCAGACTGATTTGCATATAGCCATGTCTGAACTGGGGTGGCAGAGTGGGCTAAAGAACGGTGATGGATCAAACCCAGATCTTTTGACTGGGTGTGAGTGTTTGATTGGTTCAGATGCTCCATCCATCACCACCCCCTTTTGTACCGCTTTGGCCGCCATAAGTGTGGCAGGGTATGCTCAGACGTGAGTCCCTTGCTCACTTTGCCACTGTATTCAAGCAAGCCGGCTGAAGACGGCTGTAATGCCAGAAACCGGTCCTCGGAAGCTTGTTTCCGGTCCAGGGAAGGCATGGCTTGGCAGTTCGGGCTGGACTGTTCCCATGAGGCACAGGGTCAGACTGATTTGCATATAGCCATGTCTGAACTGGGGTGGCAGAGTGGGCTAAAGAACGGTGATGGATCAAACCCATATCTTTTGACTGGGTGTGAGTGTTTGATTGGTTCAGATGCTCCGTCCATCACCACCCCCTTTTGTACCGCTTTGGCCGCCATAAGTGTGGCAGGGTATGCTCAGACGTGAGTCCCTTGCTCACTTTGCCACTGGATTCAAGCAAGCCGGGCTGAAGACGGCTGCAATGTCAGAAACCGGTCCTCGGAAGCTTGTTTCCGGTCCAGGGAAGGCATGGCTTGGCAGTTCGGGCTGGACTGTTCCCATGAGGCACAGGGTCAGACTGATTTGCATATAGCCATGTCTGAACTGGCGTGGCAGAGTGGGCTAAAGAACGGTGATGGATCAAACCCAGATCTTTTGACTGGGTGTGAGTTTTTGATTGGTTCAGATGCTCCGTCCATCACCACCCCCTTTTGTACCGCTTTGGCCGCCATAAGTGTGGCAGGGTATGCTCAGACGTGAGTCCCTTGCTCACTTTGCCACTGGATTCAAGCAAGCCGGGCTGAAGACGGCTGCAATGCCAGAAACCGGTCCTCGGAAGCTTGTTTCCGGTCCAGGGAAGGCCTGGCTTGGCAGTTCGGGCTGGACTGTTCCCATGAGGCACAGGGTCAGACTGATTTGCATATAGCCATGTCTGAACTGGGATGGCAGAGTGGGCTAAGGAACGGTGATGGATCAAACCCATATCTTTTGACTGGGTGTGAGTGTTCGATTGGTTCAGATGCTCCGTCCATCACCACCCCCTTTTGTACCGCTTTGGCCGCCATAAGTGTGGCAGGGTATGCTCAGACGTGAGTCCCTTGCTCACTTTGCCACTGGATTCAAGCAAGCCGGCTGAAGACGGCTGTAATGCCAGAAACCGGTCTTCGGAGGCTTGTTTCCGGTCCAGGGAAGGCATGGCTTGGCAGTTCGGGCTGGACTGTTCCCATGAGGCACAGGGTCAGACTGATTTGCATATAGCCATGTCTGAACTGGGGTGGCAGAGTGGGCTAAAGAACGGTGATTGATCAAACCCAGATCTTTTGACTGGGTGTGAGTGTTTGATTGGTTCAGATGCTCCGTCCATCACCACCCCCTTTTGTACCGCTTTGGCCGCCATAAGTGTGGCAGGGTATGCTCAGACGTGAGTCCCTTGCTCACTTTGCCACTGGATTCAAGCAAGCCGGGCTGAAGACGGCTCTAATGCCAGAAACCGGTCCTCGGAAGCTTGTTTCTGGTCCAGGGAAGGCATGGCTTGGCAGTTCGGGCTGGACTGTTCCCATGAGGCACAGGGTCAGACTGATTTGCATATAGCCATGTCTGAACTGGGGTGGCAGAGTGGGCTAAAGAACGGGGATGGGTCAAACCCAGATCTTTTGACTGGGTGTGAGTGTTTGATTGGTTCAGATGCTCCGTCCATCACCACCCCCTTTTGTACCACCTCCATTGACTTCAGTAGTTTAAACGTGGCTCCGGGTATCCACACTGGCAGTTTCCTAAAGTAATAAAAAAACCTAGGGAGCGCTATCATTTTGAGCAATGCCGTACGGCCCAGCATTGATAGTGGGAGGGTAGCCCAAAAGGCCATGCTGCCCTTCAGTGCCCGTATTCCTCGGCCGATATTAGCTTCCAACAGGTTCTCCGCCCCGTGGTAAATGTGCACTCCTAGGTACTTCAGGCGGTTGGGTTCCCACCGCACCGCTCGCAACTGGTTAGGCTGCTGCTCCCCCTGTCGCGCTGGAAATAAGCATGTTTTGGACCAATTCACTCTCAGTCCCGATACCTCTCCAAAAACTGAAAGCACTCTCTCGGCCCCTGTCAGTGCTCCGTCAGCATCTTCCAGAAAGAGCAACAGGTCGTCCGCGTACAGTGATATGTAATCTTGACCATCCCTACTTTTTAACCCCCTATAGTGGGCACCCGTTCTTATCGCTACCGCCAGGGGTTCAACTGCCAGGGCAAAAAGAAGCGGGGACAGCGAGCATCTCTGTCTCGTACCCCGTTCCACAGGGTCCTGTGAGGAGATCAGCGTGCCTACCCTCACCCGGGCCACTGCCGACGTATATAAGACTTTAGTCCATTGTAGGTAACCGTCTCCTAGCCCAAAGCGTCCCAATACTGTGTATAAATAATCCCATTCCAGACTACCAAAGGCTTTTTCGATGTCTACCGAAAGTATTACTTGCTGTTGCGCCCCCAAGTCGTCCTCTACTAGCAGACGTACCAGTTGCCGGATGTTCGTAGTTGTGTTTCGCATTGGTATGAAGCCAGCTTGGTCTCCATGGACTAGTGCGGTCATGTGGTGCAACAATCAGGGCGCCAGGATACTACTCAGAATTTTGTACTCTGCTGTCAGCATCGACAGTGGTCTGTAAGAGGCTGCGTCCCTGCCCTCTCTTCACGGCTTTAGTAGCGGTATTATCAACGCTTCTCACATTGATTGCGGCAACTGGCCAGATTCATTCGCTTCTCTATAGACCTCTTGGAGTCTCGGCACTAATAGGTCCACATATTTCCCATAAAATTCTATGGGCAGCCCATCTAGCCCAGGGGTCTTATTTCGGGCCATACGTTTTATTGCCCCTCTTATTTCCCCTAACTTTATGTCCTTTCCAAAGGCTTTCGCCTGCTCTTGGTCCAGGCCCGGAAGCTGCAAGTCCCTTAGAAAAGTGTCTATGTGCGGGCCTTCGGTCGACAGCCTGCTCTTATAAAGAGCTTCATAGTAGTTTGTGAAGCACTGTAGGATCTTGTTTTGGGTGTGGACTTCCCCCCCTTCTGCCGTTTCTAGGGCCACTACAGGAGAGCTTCTCTTCAAGGGATTCCAGCTCTGTCACCCTCAGCGTGGGCTCTCACCGTATACTCTCTATAATCAAAACTACGTAAGCGCTCCACTTCTACTGCTACTGCTTCTTTCGCTGCGCAAACTTTTTCCTGAAGCTCCGGGTGGCCGGGTCGCGCCAGCTCTGCCTCCCTCAGCGCCTTATCAGCGTTTTCTAAGTCATTTAAGAGTACCTTCCGCACTCCTGCATGCTTCTCTATGCAGATCCCTCTGAGAACCACCTTAAAGGCATCCCATTCCACCGCCCTCGTTGCAGCCGTTCCAGCATTCTCCACAAAGTAAATCATAATCCCTTCCTCTATCGTGGCTGAGAAAATCGGGTCTTCCAGCGTCTCAGGTCGTAACCTCCAAGTAGGGACGCACGAAACCCCAGGCATCCACTGCATGGCAACCAATAATGGGTTGTGGTCCGATAACGTTCTGGTCAGATATTCGGACCGCACAATAGTAGGCACCACCACTGCGGAGCCCAGCATTGTGTCCAGCCGGACGTGAAGCTTGTGCATGCTCGAAAAATAGGAGTAGTCACGGCCCTGCGGGTCGTGTGCCCTCCAGATGTCAATCAGCCCCCACCGCGTCTGCCAATCTAGTCTCCCTTTGGTTAAACGGTGTATCGGGGAGTCGGCCAGTGGTGGGTGCGATCTATCCAGGGCGACATCCGTCACAGAGTTAAAATCCCCGCCCATCACTAACGGACCTGCGAGATAATGCGCTAGAAATCCCGACAGTCCCGCCAAGAATTTTAGTTGGTTCATATTGGGCGCGTACACACTACAGAAGGCCACTTCTCTTTCTCGTAATTTTCCTTCAATGGCCACAAACCTGCCTTCGGGGTCAACCGTCTGCTTATTCAGCTGAAAAGGGACTCCCCCCCTAATCCATATCAGCGCACCTCTAGCATATGCCGAATACGTGGTGTTATACACTTGGCCCCTCCACCTACGCTGCAGCGCTATCCCTTCAGCCTTTGTTAAGTGTGTCTCCTGGAGCATTGCAATGTGTATTCCTCTCCTAACCAGGTAGGCGTGTATTTTATGCCGCCGTGTTGTGGTGTGTAACCCTCTCACGTTCCAGGTTAAGCATCTCAGAACAGTAGAATCACCCATTCTCCCACAATTTCCTGCACATCACTCCCAACTCTTCCCCAATCAGCTTCCACGCATCTATGCCAGTAACAATCCCCCCCTGCAAACAGCCCGAGTTTCTCTTAACCCCACCCCCCCAGAACAGGACCTAGCAACAACCATCTAGTTCCCGTCCAAACTAGTGTAACTTGCAATACAACTCTACACCCATCAGTAGTCACCGCAGGCATGCCTTAAGGGCAATGAGGGGGTGCCGGCAGCCAAACGGTTGGCGCCTATTCCAAGGATTCTATCCGAACTATTGAGCCCTGGATCTTTATGCTTCCCGACCCCCCCCTCCCACCCCCCAACCGCCAGCAAAATAACCTACCTCCCTTAGCAAAACTTGTCCAGAAGTCCACCGGGGCTCTGAGCCCCCGCCACTCGGTTTAGTGACCTTCGGCAATCGTGCACTATTCGTTTCAGAGCGTCCGGAGTCTGATTGGGAATGATCCTTCTCTGAGTCGTCCTCTGCGTAGTTGACATCGTGGTCACCGCAGTCAGTGCATCTCGCCATTCCGCTGCCGTCTGGGACGCAGAGGGCCTCCTCGTCCTTCGCTGCCTGCTGCGTAGCCGCCTCGATTTCCGCTGTGGCAATCTTTCAGCCACAATTCGTGGCCCCTGCTTGCCTCCATCTTTTCCAGCCCTCTAAAGCTCCAGCCAGGCCCCGGCATCATCCGGGGTATCGAAAAAGAAAGTTTTGTCGTCCACTATGACCCTCAGTCTGGCCGGGAACAGGAGCGAATATTGTAGTCCCTCGGTCCGCAACTCCCTTTTTATAGACAGGAAAGAAGTCCGGCGGCGCTGTGTTTCATAAGTATAGTCAGGAAAGATGTTGATCTTACTTTTCTCCACCTGATACGGACCATCCGCCCTCGCCTTCTGGAGGATCAAGTCCCTATCCTTGAAGTGTAACAGCCTAGCCACCACGGGCCTCTGAGGTCTACCCTGCGGGGGGCGGCCGAGCGGTACTCTGTGCGCTCGCTCCAATGTGTAGAAGGTTGTCAATCCCTCCGGCGCCACCACCGTCTTGAGCCAGGATTCCAACTACTGAACCATGTCCGACCCTTCAATTTTTTCGGGCAGGCCAACTACCCTTTATGTTGTTTCGGCGGTTGCGGCCTTCAGCATCCTCAGTGAGCTTTTCAAGGGTGTCCATTCGTTCCAGAACGTTGGCCAGTGTTACCCCAAGTTTCTATTGTAGTGGTTCCATGGTCTTGATCTTGTCCTCCACCTCCACCACTCTATCTGATAATTTGCCTGAGCAAGCCCAGCCCCGAAGCCACCTGTGCTATGTCCTGCTGGACCGCAGCGCGGGTGTCCGTTTTCGCCATTAGAATTTTATCGAACTGTTGTTGCAGATGAGGGTCCCGCGCCAGCTCGGGCTCCCCCCGCTCCTGTCTGTCCAACATTTCTTCTTCCGCGGGCATCTGACTTCCACCTTTAGGCCTCTTGGTTTCCCCACCAGTGATTATCGGCGGGAGGTTCCTGCTTCTCTCTGCCGCTGGTGTGGGCTCACCAGGAGAATGCCCCAGTGGATGGCCTTTTGATCTCCCACACCGTCTTTCCCCCCTGCTGTCCGGCAAGTTTGCGGTGGACGATCCTGCACCTCGGGTTTCGTGGAAAGATGACTCGGCTCCTTTGGTGGCAGCCCCCTCCGGGACCTAGTAACCGCTCTTCGTGTCCTTTTCTGCTGAGCACTCCCTTCCACGCTATCACACACGATTGACCAGGGATGTCTGGTTTCGCGTTCCCTTTTCCTCACCATACAACATGAGCCAGGCTTCTCCCATCAGTTCCACACTCAGGAAGGCGTAACCGTCGCCGCCCCTGTTAGGCAGCTTCCAGCTAGGAAAGCAGCGCGGTTATAGCACAGTCCCCGCGGTCAACGTATCTGGCCTTGCCCAGGGGATCCTCTCCACTCTCCCACCAAGCAGCGTTCTGATCTGCTGTCACTTCGCCGCCCCTCACTGTGTTCCACCTTGTGTGGGGTCCTTGCCACTCCCCTCTGGGTATTAAGAGGCCTAGCGGCTGTGCTCCTCACCCTTCGCCGCCTGGTAGTTGTCCCTCGCTCGATTCTCTCCATCCCCTGGTGACGGGTTTAGGCCCCAGGTCTCCCAGGTCTGAACCCAGCCCGCGGCCCAGGTCACGCACTCCTGCAATTAGAGTCTCTTGTGCAGGTGCGCATCGAGGTCAGGGCGATGCTCCCCCAGCTCCACCACTCTGCCCAAGGCCTCCGCAGTAGCCGCCACTTAGCTCCGCATAAGCCGCCGCCGTCCAGGACCCATCCGTCCCCGCCTCGGGCCTGGTACCTCCGTCCGACTAGGGGGCCCCTTCAGGTACAGTCGCCAGCATTTGCCCCTCCAGCGGCGGCTCCGCCCCTCCTGCGCCGCTTACTCACGGCAAACTGTGGAGCCGAGGGGGTTCGCCGCAGGCCCCGTCTCCATCCTCAGCTCCAGGTGCGTTAGTCAGCCCCGATGCGGGCCCCGGGACACGTCTCCTGCCTCTGCCACCGCAGTACTGTCGGCTACTTCAGGTGCCTCCACCCGCCGACCTTGCGCCTCAAGTCTCTCCGGTCCCGTAGCTGCGCGCCACCGCCTTGGAGGGTGCCCCGTTCTCTTCCAGCTTTCCACAGCACTAGCTCGGAGGGGAGGTCCGGGCAGCTAACACAGCCGCCATCTTCATTTTGTCCCCACGTAGCGAACCCACCGCTGCAGCTCCTCTCCCCCCTCGGCTGGGAGTTCTCTGGTCCTCGCGCCGACTCCTGCAGCGCCAGGGGCTCCACTAATTCTCCACCTGCGATGGACTCACGGAGCTGGGGAGCTCCGATCCCGCTGCTCAGCCGCCATTTTGGTGCTTTCACTCGGGCACCCGGCCAGTCCCGCGTCGCGCCCCATCAGGACTCCCAGAGGGCCGCCACTCGCTAATTAGCAGCCCAGGGGGGGGGTCGCCCCTTCTCCGGGCTACTCGCTTGGACTGGGGGGTCCCGGTTGCCAGATTACAGGATTAATTGTGGCTCAGTCTCGAAGCCCTCAATTCAAGCAGCCGTCATTGCCGGCTGCTAGCCACGCCCCCATTACATTTAGCAATGTTAATACCATGTTACACAGCATATCTATTATCCATGAAAGGGCAATAACCAAATCCTCTGATGATTGTGTTACCGATCTCATGTCTGACTGTACCAAGTTCTTCTTCTATCTGGTGGTGGACAGGTTGGGAGGGAAACCTGCTGATGAGGGAAATAAGAAATATCTCATTTTATAGAAGAATATTTTTTTAGATAGCTCCCATTTCTTGTTGTTGCACACATTGTAGCCAAGCAAGGAAAAAAAGGTGTTATTAGAATTAGTACATGCAAACAATCAAATAATCACATGGATAAAAAATCACATAGAGAGATGCAGACCAACAATTTTCACTACAAACTCTCTGTAGTCTCTGTTAAAGACTCAGTCACTTTTAGAAAAATCTACTCTTAACATATTTACAGTGTAAAGGGGCACAGACTCTTTCTTGAATTTGGAGAAATATTAGCACAATACGATTTTCTGGTTAGCTCTTTTATAGATCTTTTTTGTCCTAAATATTCAAGATCACACAGATGGGATCTATTTAGAATGAAGATCCAATTTCTAGTATCCAAAGGTCGATTAGACTTAAACGGCTAAAAGTTATTGTTTAATTGTGATTATGTACTTAGACCTTTTTATCTAATTTATTGGAAAGCACTTTATTTTAATTGATCAGCCGATGGATTTTAAATGCCATGGTATTTAATTTGTTGTCTTATGTAATGCTTTTAAGATATTTCTTTTATCGAAATCAAGCTAATTGACTGACTGACTGACTGAGTATCCAAAGGGGTCAGTACCTCAGTAGGAGGACAGCACAAGTTGTCTTATGATGGAACAAGATATTTGTCTCTTCTGACAATAAACCTGGGACTGCAGATAATTGTAAAAGAGAAGATTAATGAGAAAAAAAAGAAATGCAACTGCTGAACAATAGTACTGTGAAACATTTAATCTCTTTATAAGTTAGATTTAAATACCAAAACTTGGAACCTGAATGACAATAGAGCTCCCCAGAGGGTATTTATTCCTATGAAAATTGTAAAGGATGTGTGACATCTTGCATGTTCACTCATAAAGATGCAGTGGGAAATCCATCTTTTTAGCACTGTAGCTCGCCTTTATCTTTAAGCATATAGACTTGTTTACGTCCTCTGTAATTTAAAATGGAGAAAACTTATTTTAGACCTTATGCATCTATTTTTCCCAATCTTACAACTCTTCATGAAACTTTAAATGATTAAACAAAAGTCAAGTTTATTTCATTGCCAACAGTTTCATTCAGATATATCAAAGGACACCAAAGCTATTAAAAAACACTTTTTCCAAATATAGGGGCCTACTACGATGGCCACCGCAATGGAGCACGAGACCGACAGCCGATGTTGCACCGGTCCCGTCATGCAAATTAGGATGCGCTGGCCACACTGGCGGGTGCATCCTGGGCTTTTTACATTGCGATTGGATCTGCTGGCTGCAGCCCCGCTCACAATGTAAAAAGATTGTGCACAACATTGCCATGCACAACATGGCAGGCACCACAAGGTGCCTGCCACGTAATGCATTGCATAGCAACCCACCCCCCAACACCCTGGGGGCCCACAACGGGCCCCCAATAGCAAAGACCGCATGCCTTTCCATGGCGGCATCGCCACCACGGAAGGGAAAATTACGGCATACATCATAATGTAAATGGCGGTGTCTTGCAGACACCGCCATCACATTGTGTCCCTTTTCCACCTGGTCGACAATTCGACCGGTGGAAAAACAGCAGACGCTCTTTCCGTCCGCTGCGGTGCCCCTGCCATACTAATATGGCAGGGGGAGAACCAGGGACATTTGGCGGGCGGATCACTACCGCCGGCCCAGTAGTAGCAACCGGCGGCTCGGTGGAGGAGATCCGCTCGCCATCGTAATCGGCCCCTATGTGTATTGTAGTGTATTTCCATTTTATTATATTTTTTTTTTTTTCAAAAAGGTTGATGAAGCACCCCAGTACTATCTACAAAAGTACAGAGTTACTTATTACAAGCATTTTAGGAAAAGAAAATATGCAAAAAACACCATTATATTTAAGTGTGAATATACTGTAGAACAGTGTGTTTTAAATTTTTTAATTTTAGGTTTAAATCTTTTTATTATTGGAAGACAGTGCAATGTGGTACAAAAACGTAGAGTGGGTACACCAGGTATGAGTGGCAATACTCAGCGGATGCATGAAGTGCAAGGCTATGCTGGTAATAACAGCAATGTCCAACCCGTCGGGGACAAGACTGCACTGAACCAAGAACATATTAGAACCGAAATACGCCCAAAAAACCTTCCCCCCGCCCTTAACCCAACCTCCCCTTCCAAACCCTTCCCTTCCCTCCCTCCCCGACCCAGTCCAGAGCTCCCTACAGTTTCTCTACTGCTCATTTGCACAGTTTCTGGGCGACTCATGCCCGAGTACCTAAGGGTCTGTAGCTATAGGCGCTGTCAAGCGCAACAATCTGAGATATTTGGGACACGTTAACTCAGTGAATTCAGTCAGCAGTAGGGCCCTGAAAGGTTGCCAGAGTTCCTCAAATTGGTCCCCCTTCCCTGCTGCGGTGAGCGACAGCTTCTCCATACCCAACACATGCCACATCCGGTGGAGCCAGCCTGTGGTGGTGGGGACATTGGTGGTACGCCAGTGTGTTAGGATATTCTGCAGAGCCAACCCGAGGGCTCTGGCCATTTGACGGCCCCTGCGGGAGCGCAGCAGGTAAGTTAATGCGTTGGGAAGGCCCAGCAGAATATAAGCTGGAAATCGGGGTATTTCCGTCTGGAAGTGTGTATCTACTTCATCTAAAATGTATTTCCAGTATGATTGAATGAGCGGGCAGTCCCATAAAATGTGTGTCAAAGTTCCGGTGTGCCCGCAACCTCTCCAGCAGAGCTTATCTTTTGAGGGATCCATTTCGGATAGTCTCTCAGGGGTATAGTATCAGTATAGAGATATTTTTGTGAGTGTTTCGGTGAGTCCAATGTGGTACGCTGAGTGCCTAGCCCTATATGCAATGCTCCCCCATTCCTTATGACTCAGGGATCTACACAGTTCCTTTTCCCACCGTACCCTGCCCGGATTGTAGATGTGCGTGGTTGGCGTTTGAATCAGTTTATAAAGGTCTGAAATGAGCTTGGAGTTGGAGGTGTGTGAGAAAAGCCAGCGTTCGTACGGGGTGAATTTCCTGTCAGCTGTTTCTCGGACTTGTGGCTGTAACGCCCAGTGACGCACCTGTAAATATCTCATACGTTGTGTGTCGGGGGAGGTTATATTCCTGCTTAAAGAGCTGGAAAGGGAGTACCCCATCCCAGCTGTATATATGATAGAGGAAGCGACACCCTGCCGGTCTCCAGTGTGCAAAGACTCCTTTAGCTGTTCCGGGAGTGAAGTCAGGGTTGTCTACCAGGGGCGTGAGCGGAGAGGGGAACGTCGTCAAGCCATGGAGTATGTTAGTTGCATCCAAGATTTCTTCTAGAGGAACCCAGGTTACAGAGGACGCATATGTTAAAGTACAATTTATAAATGGTCAGGCGATTTCAGTAGTTGCTTCCCAAGTTTAGATTTGCCCGGCGTAAAACGCCTCTAATACCATATGAAGTTATTCAATAAAGAGGCAGGCGCTGGAGACTGGAAGACAGGAAACAAGTTTTATTCCGACGGAGTAGAACACGTCAGATCGGACAACAGGGTATCGTCTCGAGGTGCTCTCTCAGCCTCTCTGAGACCTGGTCTTTTATACACTGGTTTTAGACATGTGAACGTCCTTTATTACAACAGGGACATTGTAGTGGAGAAGTGTGGCTCACTGGTTAGAGGAGGCAGACCTGGAAGCAGAGGTCAGCCCGGGACCAGGGTTCAATTCCCGGCTCGGCGGGGTCTTGAGTCCTAAAAAAATGTCCATGGACTCGGCAATTCTCGCTCCGGTGCCTACTCGATTCACGGGTTCACACTCTGCGACTCTGGGCAATAGCTTGCTTAATCTCCACAACGGCCCCTCGCGGCGGGATGCCTGGCTTTCACCTTGCGGATACCCTGCCGGGGTTATCTCACAGGGGAATACCAGGACGGGTTCCCTAAGCAAGCGCTTAGAAACCGCTTGGTGATTTGCGCTATATAAATTCCTGTACATTTACATTTACATTTAGAGCATGAGAATGACATCAGAACGATATCTCCGACACCCCCCAGTTCCAGCCCCCTCCAACACATGACAACAGTAGAGACCCTTTCCCCTCATATGATTGGGAGGGGCTATCACGCAGCTGAGTGTTCTGCCGCTCTCTTTGGAATGTGTGCGCCTGATCGAATCTCCGGGGGTGGGGATGTCATGATCAATAGTGGCCTCTTTCAGGAGAGGCGAGTGCATACAGTGATGGGCAATAAACTGTGTCCTCGGGCTAAAGGATGACCAGCAGTCAGTGCTGACGTTCAGGCTCAGAGGAAGGGGTCATCAAAGGAGGGGTATTCATGGACGGAATGGACTGGTGTGGACAATCGAGCGTGGTGGAAGGGTTTATCCACAGAGGGGTATTCATGGACGGGAAGGAGGTGTTGGTCAGGCGCGGGGTGTGATTCCCTGAGACAGAGTCATGGGGGGGTTTCATGGCTTGTGCATGTGAGCGCGGGGGCAGCCAGGGTGCGCGGGGAAGGCTTGCATGGTCAGGGAAATGTGCTGACGGGCGATCGTGAACAGGGAGACCATGGTACCTAAAATGGCTGTCGTGTATTCTCATACGTGAGTCTGCAAGATGGATGGCGTAGATAATGTTTAGTACACAAACTAAATTTCCACAGTCCTCCCTTTAACATGTCTCGCCAGCTTGTCAGTTCGGATCGATCCCCATGAGACCACGCACCTCTACCTCGTATAGGGGACTCATGTGCTCAGGTTTAAAGTTCAAAGTCTTCGGGCACATACAGGTGGAAATGAGTGCACATAAAGATGGTAAACATTGAATACCTAAACAACACCCACACAGTATCATGATCGGGATCAATAGAAATGTGAGCAATCTCCATCCCCAGTTCTTCAAAGTGTCCCAGAACCAGCCTCCAAGCGACCATCCTTCCTGTTCCTGGTGAACCTCCGAGGACAGTCTGTGGAGGTGTTCGATTGCTTTATAGACTGAAGGTGAGTTATCTGGCACGTAGGTGCAACAGCTGGAGCCGATGATGCGGCATGCACCTCCACGGTCGGCCAGGCCCACATCTAGAACAAGACGGTTTTGAAGAGCCACCAGGCGGACTGCCTGAAGCTCAGCCGTGTTGTTGGCGAGGACGCCAGCGGTGATGTTAATGGTTGTTTCCAATGCCTGAGTCAGGTGTCGGATTGCGCGGCTATTGGCCATTGGTCCCCACAGAGGAACAAGTCCCTTTGCTGCATCCAGGAACTGTGCTCCGGTGGAGTCGGCTTGTTCAACATCTTCAGCGCGCTTTTGCCGGTGGTGGGTGGCTGGAGCCACATACGTAGGAGGAAGAATGAAAGCAATGTAGCACGTACCCTTCCAGCCTTTTGGGAGCCACGTGTAAGCTTTGGTGCCACAAACAAAGTACATATTCGGGGAAGCAACAAAGGAGGGGGGGTCAGCCGAGGCCAATGCTTTGGTGATGCGACAAGAACTGTGACCCACCAGCTGCGTTCCTAGTCCTTCGAGGCATACGAGTCCTGTGACATTGATGACAGACAGGGCCGCAGTCAGGGTGGCAGCCGTTTGTTTCCGCAGGTGGGAGAAGGTGGATCTGGCTGGATTGTGGAGCACTTGCATTTCGACTCTTTCTTTGGCTGGGATGTTCGTAAGGAAGGTTGAACCTGAAATTGCGGGACAAAAGGGCTTTCCGGTTTTGTTCGGCCAGAACCCGTAGTAGAAGTGTGATACTGTCTGACCAGAAGCGGCGTCGTCCTTGTGGCTTTCTTGCATGAGGATCAACCAGGCGAGGCAAGAGCCGTGAACTGGAAAAGGTGAAGGAATAAAGGGGATGGAGTGTCCGGTAGCATGTGGGAGCAACCCACAGATCCAGCAGTTTGTGGCATTTGCAGCAAGGTTGTGCTGGTGCAACAGTTGTACAAAGGAATTGTTCCAGAATTCCCTACGCCTTTCTCGAAGCTGAGGTGAAAGGGTGATCAGGTGGTGCTCTTTCACGGTGGTCGGCTGGACAGTGGTTGGCAACATTTGGTGAGCGGGCGTGCTTTCCTCCAGGATCCAGAAGGAAGTCATGAGGAGGAGGCAGAACAGGAAGACAATGAAGAAAGCGATTGTCTTTGATTTGTGCAAATTGTCAGTTTTTGGATTCCTGTAGTGGGTATTTCCTATTGCTTTCGACGTCTTCTTATCTGGCGCTTCCATCATCTTCTTATCTGGCGCTTCCATCATCTTCATCTTCAAGGTGCTCGGTATTGGGTAGAACCACAGACTTCGTTTAGCTTCTCTCCGGGTAACCCTTGGTTGCTTTGGGTCACCGTTCTGAGATTTTTAACTTAGTCAGTGGCCTACTTAGCCGAAGCTCCCTCCTTTCGACGCAGGAAATACCCTTCTCGAGATGGCACAGTGGGATCAGAGTGCTTTGCAAGTTCAAGTGCCTCAGTATCAGGATAACAGTTCAGTGATGGTCGGTCTTTGTTCAGGAGCTCTTCTTGGGTGCTGACGTTGTCTGTCGTGGCCAGGGTTGAGGAAATCTTCTTGCAGTGGTGCGCATGTAGCCAATTCTTTTTCCCCTCCACTCGAAGAGCCGTCCGAGTGGTGATCAGTATTTGCCAGGGGCCCGTCCACCGGGGTTCCAGACTCTTCGCTCGTTGAAAGTTCCGGATCAAGATATAGTCACCCGGTTGGATATTGTGACCGGGACCCCTGGAAGTATCGGGAATGGCCTGCTGCACCTGTTGATGAATGACAGACAATGTCTTAGTTAACTTGTACAAATAATCTGACAGCAGGACGTCGGGGACGTCATGAATGGAGGTTGGTTTGGGGGCAGTCCAGAGGTTCATAGGCCGCCCAAACACAACTTCGTAGGGGGTCAAGTGATGCTTAGTGGGGGTGGAGCGCATCGATAGTAATGCCAGTGGAAGGGCATCTGGCCACTTAAGTCTTGTGGTGGCCACTATTTTTGACAGTTTCAGTTTCAGTGTGGCGTTATGTCGTTCAACCAGGCCAGCGGATTGGGGGTGGAAGACCGCATGGAACCTTTGTTTGACCCCCAACCCCTTCAGGATAAGTTGGATAACTTCAGCTACGAAGTGGGGGCCATTGTCGCTCCATAAAATTCGACAAAGGCCGTAGCGAGGGAAAAACTCCTTCAGTAGTACTTTGGCAGTAGTCATGGCAGTGTTATCACGGGTCGGATATGCTTCCACCCATTTGCTGAAGGCACATACAATGACTAATACGTACTTCAAGCCTTGGCACCTCTCTAGCTGGATGTAATCCATCTGGAGGACCTCAAAGGGGTGGTCGGGGATCCCAAACCCTCCCCGGGGTACTACAGTTCCTTTCCCGGGGTTGTGTTGTAAGCAGATAAGACACTGTTGGACCAGGCGTTTGGCTGAGTCGGGGATCTTGCCGTTGTGCCAGACTTTGGAAATGAGTTCGATCATGGGGGCAGAACCTATGTGTCCAGGGGAGTGTGCCATGGTTAGTATGGGGATCAGGTATGCATCAGGCAGCAACCATTTGTTCGTGTCCTTTGTCCGCCAGCAGCCTTCATCGTCCCTTAGACCCACCCGTGCCCACTCAGTCAGTTCGTGTGGTGTGCTGGTTGATTAGATATCCCTGATCGTTTCTCTAGCGTCGGTCCACTTTTCTGCTTGTGACCTGGTCACATACACGCGTGTCGTTGTCCTATTCTCAGCTGTGGTTCGGGCGGTGATGTCGGCCAGGGCGTTGCCCTGACCCACTAAATCTGTCACCTTCTTGTGTGCCTGGCATTTAATTACTGCTAATCGTTTGGGGAGGAGAACTGCTTCAATCAGGGCGGAGACTAGATCTCCGTGAAGGATGGGTGTACCATGGGACGTCAGGAATCCCCTTTCCCTCCACAGGAGCCCAAAATGATGAACTACCCCGAAGGCGTACTGGCTGTCCGTGTAAATGTTTGCCGTGGTTCCTTCTGCTATGATACATGCTCGTGTGAGGGCAATTAGTTCTGCTGCCTGTGCGGATCGTTGTGTGATACAAGCCGTTTCAACTATTGTTCGAGCAGTCGTTACCGCATAGGCAGCAGAAGTGGTGCCGTCTGGGAGTTTGATGCAAGAGCCGTCTACCCATAGCTCTCCGTCAGGATCTGTGAAAGCAGTGTCTCGGAGGTCAATTCTACTCCTAGTCTGCTCGTCCGTGAGGGTCACACAGTCGTGTATGGGGGGCACATCGGGGTCATTTTCGGGCAAGGGTAACAGTGTAGCAGGATTCAATGTTGTGCATCTCTTCAGGGTGATGTGGGGCGCAAGTAAAGTCAATTCGTATCCTGTCAGTCGTGCACTAGTCAGGTGCTGAGTCTTTGTCTGGTTCAAAAGTGTGTCAACTGCATGGGGTACTAATACTGTGAGAGAGTTCGAAAGTACTATTCCCTCACTCTGTCGGATAGAGACAGCAGCAGCGGCTACTGCTCGAAGGCAGGCTGGTAGAGCTCTGGCGACTGGATCAAGAGTGGCAGAGAAGTAGGCACAAGGGCGCTGCTTGGCGCCGATGGGCTGGGTTAGAACAGACAATGCGCATCCCTCCCTTTCGTGAGTGTAGAGGGAGAAGGGTTTGGAGTAATCTGGTGTTCCTAGAACGGGTGCCGTGCAGAGGGCATCTCGCAACTCCTTAAAGGATGCTTGGCATTCGGGAGTCCACGGGAGTGGAAACGGAACATCTTTGGCCAACAGGGAAAGTAGGGGTTTTATAATGAGACTGAAATTTGGTAGCCATTGTCGGCAGAAAGAAGTGAGGCCTACTAATGAACGGACTTGCTTCTGTGTTTTCGGAATAGGGGTGTCTAGGATGGTTTGGATTCGGTCGGGTGTAAGTTTTCTCCCTTCTTTGGACAGGAGATGACCTAGGTATGTTACTTGGGGCTGGCAGAACTGCAGTTTCTTTTTGGAGACTTTGTGGCCATTCTCCGCGAGAAAGTGCAAGAGTTGGATAGTGGCTGTGATTGCAAGTGGAGTGGTGTCGGCCGCCAAAAGGATATCATCGACATATTGGATCAACACCACTCCATCTGGTAGCTGGACGGCGTCCAGCTGCCTTTTTAGGGCCTGGCTGTAAATGCTGGGACTTTCAGTGTAGCCCTGGGGAGCTCTACAAAATCGGTATGAACGGTTTTTTAAAGTGAAGCCGAAGAGATAACGGCTGTCTGGATGGATGGGGATAGAGAAAAATGCATTCTGGAGATCAATAATGGTGAAGGTGGTGGCAGTGGACGGGATGAGAGTCAGGATGGTGGCGATGTCTGAGACTACGGGGTACTGTGGCACCACCACTTTGTTGACTTCTCGCAGGTCGATGATGAAGCGGTACGCTTTCTCATCCCCCTCACCTTGCTTCTTAACAATAGGTAGGATAGGACTATTGCAGACATTGCTAACCACTTCCTCTACCACTCCTGCATCTACCAAGGACTGAATAATCGCTACCAATGCCTTCTCGCCTTCGGGCGATATTCGGTACTGTGGGAGTTTCGGGAGTATCGCATCTGGTCGAACAGTTATGTGTACAGGATCGATCATCATTCGTCCTACATCCGAGTCGTTTCTGGCCCATAGGTACGGGGGTAGGGTATCGAGCAAGGATAGGTCAGCATCTGTTACGGAGCACATATGCCGTGCGGGGTAGGGTCTGGACATGCTCGGGTTATCGTACAGAATGACTCGGACTCCATCTGGGGAACACCTAATAGTAGCTCGGAAATGTTTCAGTAAGTCAATACCCATTATGGCGTCAGGGGAGTTGGAGGAGAGCAGAAACGTCGTGTCAGTGGGATTGTTTCCTAGGTCAAAGGAGATAGGTACAGTGGAGGGCGTCCCATCGAAACCTATCGAGGTAATGTGTGAGCCAGACAAGGGTGCCCTTGGAATCAGTCGTTTTGATAATACACTACGTGTTGCTCCGGTGTCTACCAAAAATGGAGACTTTGTACCCAGGACCTTAGCAGTGACATAAGGACCTTGCTGGTCTACACAGAGCTCGACTGGATCCCTCCCTTGCCCCTGGCAGTCCTATGCAGAGTCATGATCTTTGTAGCCATCGGACTGTTGGCACTGATTCTGTCGGGGCGGTCAAATGTGTTAGATCTACCAGATCGGTCATTGGTGGTGTCGTGGGTCTGTCCTTGTCCCTGCCCTCCAGTTTTGGGGCCATTTGTCATGTTCTTTGTCTCTTTATTTTTAATCAGTTCCCGAAGGGCTAGACATTGAGACTTCCAATGTCCAAATTCTTTACAAAATGCACACTGGTTTTCATCAAGGTCGGTTCGTGGAGCGCCAGGGGTGGGGTTGCGGTCTCTAGGGGCCGAATTCCTAGGGGCATTTGACTGGTAGATTCCCCTATACCGTTCCCTCCCTGTGGCCACTCCCTGTAGTTGTGCAATCATTACTCGTTCCTTTAGGTCCTTTTTCTTTTTCTCAGTTGCCCTTTCGTTCTAATTCTTTTGGTGTTCGTAATACTGAGCCATCTGAAGGATAGCTGCAGGTTTAGAGGCTCCCCAACTACTTTCGCTAGTCTGTAACTTTTGGGAGACCTCTTGCGATAGCCCCTTTACATAGTTCTGCACGAATAGGTGTTGTCCGGTTGCGGTGGTCATGTCTTGGCCACTGTAGTCGGAGAACACTGTTTCAAATCGTGAGAAGTATTCTGATACGTCCTCCTGAGGTTTCTGGCGGCAGGCCGTGACTATCGACCAGTCTACCTTCTTTTCTGGGATCAACGTTTTTAGCTTCTGCACTATTTTGTCGGGGAGTTCCAGTATGTCTTTTACAGGTTTCTTTCCGGGCTCTCGCTGCCTATCTAGTTCATCGAGTTTTGTCCAGGTGTGTCTGAACAGATCTGTGTGGTCGACTCTCCGGATTTGCTTCCACACATCAGCCGGCAGACACAACCCGAAAAACAAATCCATGTCCGCTAGAGTCATTATGGTTGAGCCCAAGGCTGTGCCTAATTCGGTATAGAATGCTGTAGGGTTTTTTCGTAAATCGGGCAGGGTTTGTCTAAAAGTTAGAATATCTTGCCGATCCCATGGTTGGTAAACCCAGTTGTACACAACCCTCCCTTTGGCATCTGCATGGTTGATATCATCGTTTGTTCCCTGACCTCTTGGGGGAACCCAATAGGGAGCGGCTTCTCTGATAGGCATCATAGTGTTGGCTGCTCCCAATGAGGGCTCAATCGTCTCATGGACTGTGAGCTTGACTTCTGGTTTCTGTTCCGCGAGGTGGCGGAAGACCTCAAGCGTTTGCATGAAGAGGTCCGTCATATCGCTTTCAGCCCCATCTCCGACATCAACCTTTCTATATAGAGCCGTCAATTTAGCAGGACCTTTAGTCTGGTACCTATCCTCATATGCGTTCAGAGTGTGGTAGCCGAACCGTAAAATAAAATGCCGTCTGTGACTACCGGCATGTGAGTTGTGCATATTCATCATATATTCTTCACTCTCCTTCCGTTCTACCAGGGTTTTTGCTATCTGGTCGATTCCATCCCGCTCATCTTTGCTCAACCTATTTGGTCTGGCTGTTAACTGTTTGCCAGTCTCAAGTTCATCTGGTGTTGTTACCGATGTGGCTGGTGCGAAGGCCGTAAGAGTCGGGGCACTAGCGCTAGGGTTACCCTCGACTGCACTCTGGACTGGTGAGTGTTGTGCTAGAGGTTGGCAGGGAGCATAAGGAGGAGGCATGTAGATCATTGGAGGACCGAGCAGTAACTCGTCATTTGCCCGTTGTTTAGAGGGCATCTCCGGGCAGAGCGCAGAGGTGGTCCTGACAGGGCATTGACCTGTCAGTCCTGGTTCTTGCGTTTGTTTAACTTCCTCTCTTCTTCTTATTTCTTCATCTAGTTCTTTTGCAGCCAGATGGGCTGCTTTGCGTAATTCTTTCACTGTTTTTGCTTCATCTTTTTTCCTTCGATGGTCTGCTTCTTTGCGCCACATGCCAATACTAACGAGCATAGTGGGCGTTACCTTATTTATTTTTACAGCTGCTTCTAGTGTTTTTATTTTATTTTCATCAAAAGAACCTATCAGTGGCCACTGGTTTTCAGGATCCTTTTTTGTATATTTATGCCATAACTCACTATAAGCTATAGCGATTAGTCCTTGCTTAGTAAACATGTCCTTATTAGGGGTGCCCTCCAGTGGAGCTGGATGGTTCATCTCTAATAAGCGGTCCGGGTTGACCCAACTATGAGCCAATGGGGAGAAGATAGGCATGACGGATTACAATGGGGGGCAAAAGTCTGCACTACCTATCTTTTCACTGTTTGCAAAGACTGGACAGAATAGTCTATTCTACGCTATTTGCAAACAGAGAATACCTCCAGGAAGAACCAATTCCAAACAGTCAATGTTTGGACAAACAATCAATCAATGAGGAACGAAATAGGTACGACGTGTTAAAGTTTTGCGTTACCTACCCTTCACTCTCTGCAAAGGGAGAGAGAATATTCCTATTCTTCCCGTTTGCAGGCAGAGAAGATTCCTAAGAGAACCAACTTCGAACAATTCAATGCTCGATTCAATCAATCAATCAATGGGGAGAAAAAAATAGGCACGACGTGTTAAAGTTTTGCGTTGCCTACCCTTCACTATCTGCAAAGACTAAACGGAGTATGGCGGTTCTGTGTTTGTTTGCAAATAGAGAACCTCCCAGAAGCAATCAATAGGAAATACTAGTATTTTCAAACAATCAATCAATCAATTTCGCAATTTGTCGTGCGTCACGACCTTACCCGGACCGCATGGACAGTTTCTCGTCTTCCGCTTCCAGCGCCCGATCGTCCTCTACTCTCTGTTGCTATCGCGGCACTCCTGGTGGTTCCCAGTCAGGAATCAGTGAAGTTCAGATGATCGGCTGTCAGACGAGGGTCTATCGGACAGGAGCTCTTCCGATCGTTGCAGTCGTTCACTCTGTCGTCGGGACCTCTCCCACTGGATCCACGTGTCGCTGATGGGCCCCACGATGGGCGCCAATTGTTAAAGTTCCATTTATAAATGGTCAGGCGATTTCAGTAGTTGCTTCCCAAGTTTAGATTTGCCCGGCGTAAAACGCCTCTAATACCATATGAAGTTATTCAATAAAGAGGCAGGCGCTGGAGACTGGAAGACAGGAAACAAGTTTTATTCCGACGGAGTAGAACACGTCAGATCGGACAACAGGGTATCGTCTCGAGGTGCTCTCTCAGCCTCTCTGAGACCTGGTCTTTTATACACTCGTTTTAGACATGTGAACGTCCTTTATTACAACAGGGACATTGTAGAGCATGAGAATGACATCAGAACGATATCTCCGACACCCCCCAGTTCCAGCCCCCTCCAACACATGACAACAGTAGAGACCCTTTCCCCTCATATGATTGGGAGGGGCTATCACGCAGCTGAGTGTTCTGCCGCTCTCTTTGGAATGTGTGCGCCTGATCGAATCTCCGGGGGTGGGGATGTCATGATCAATAGTGGCCTCTTTCAGGAGAGGCGAGTGCATACAGTGATGGGCAATAAACTGTGTCCTCGGGCTAAAGGATGACCAGCAGTCAGTGCTGACGTTCAGGCTCAGAGGAAGGGGTCATCAAAGGAGGGGTATTCATGGACGGAAAGGACTGGTGTGGACAATCGAGCGTGGTGGAAGGGTTTATCCACAGAGGGGTATTCATGGACGGGAAGGAGGTGTTGGTCAGGCGCGGGGTGTGATTCCCTGAGACAGAGTCATGGGGGGGTTTCATGGCTTGTGCATGTGAGCGCGGGGGCAGCCAGGGTGCGCGGGGAAGGCTTGCATGGTCAGGGAAATGTGCTGACGGGCGATCGTGAACAGGGAGACCATGGTACCTAAAATGGCTGTCGTGTATTCTCATACGTGAGTCTGCAAGATGGCGTAGATAATGTTTAGTACACTAACTAAATTTCCACACATATAGGTTGGCCGGTCTGTAAGCCCGCAGCAGAAACTGTATCTCCTGCAGCGGGCATCCCGCCACTGCCTGGTCCTGAAAGAGCCAATGTTTGTCGGACTCCCATTTGCTCCATTCCACCAGATAGCGCAATTGCGCCGCCTGGTAGTATTTATACAGGTCAGGAACACCCAACCCCCCTTCCTCCGGAGCCAAAGTGGCGAGTGTTCTCTTCAGCCGGGGCTTCCGACCTTGCCAAATAAATTGGGCTTGGTCCGATTGGGTTTGTCGTATCCAGCCTGCTGGAGGCCTAAGGGGTAAAGCACGGAAGAGATACAGGATCTGCGGCAGGATAGTCATCCTAACTGCCACGATGCGGCCCAGCCAGGATAGGGGAAGATGTCTCCACCGGTCTACCTCTCCTCGGATGCGTGTGCGCAGAGTAGCATAATTGGCTGTGACCATTCTGGCCAAGGTCGGGGCGAGTTGGATTCCCAGGTATGGGACAGTATCTGTAGCCCATTGAACGGGTAGGAGGGTCCGTAGATTATCACGGGTCGAGGCAGTAAGGGACAGGTCTAGCGCTATAGATTTGTCCGTGTTTATCTTAAATCCGGACACCGTAGCAAACGCCTCAATCTTAGCAATGCATGCCAGCAGCGCCGTCCGTGGATGATCCAAGGTGAGTAGGACATCATCCGTATAAAGGCTAATGGTGTGCAGATCACCGCCAAATTTGATGCCAAGAGCATCCTGCTGTTGCCGGATCCGATAAGTGAGGGGTTCCATATAGAGAGCGAAGAGGAGCGGTGACAGTGGGCACCCTTCTCTCGTCCCTCTCTCGATGGGGAACGCGGTCGATGTGTAGCCATTGACTCGCACGACGGCGGAGGGCGCGCTTTAGAAGTTGAAGATTAGGGTCCGAAATTTCTCCCCCACTCCGAACTTGGCTAGTACCAATTCCAGGTAGGGGCAGTGGACACCGGCGAACGCTTTCTCAACGTCGATCGCCAATATCATGTGTTCCCCCGGTATGCTGGAGGCTTTTTCAATCAGGTGGGTGACTCTCTTCGTGTTGTCGACAGTATGCCAGTCAGGGACAAAGCCCGCTTGGTCGTGGTCTACCAAGCCCGGCAGGTGGGCGGCTAGACGTGCGGCTAGGATGCTAGTGTATAATTTGAGGTCAACATTAAGGAGGGAGATTGGTCCATACGCCCCGCATTTGGTTCTGTCCTTCCCTGGCTTTGGGATGACTGAGATGGAGGCACGCAGGAGGTCCGATGGGATGGCTCCTGGTTCTGCAAACGAATTAAAGAGACGAGTGAGCAACGGCGCTAGTGTGGTGCAGAAGGTCTTGTAAAAGGAGGAGGAATAGCCGTCTGGTCCAAAGCGCCTTCCCCACTTTGAGACGTGTGATTGCAGCGACCACTTCCTCGATGCGTATGTCCCTCTCTAACCAGTCCGACTGTTCCAGTGCCAGGGTTGGGAGCATGACTGAGTCCAGGTACACAGATGCGGCCGCGACATGCGGAGGCGTTGCCTCGTTAAGTTTAGCATAAAAATCTCTGAACGTCTCTGCTATGCGTGCATCCACCAACGCCATAGACCCATCAGCACGCGCGACTCCTTTCACCCTCTGAAGTTGGCGGGCTATTCTGAGCCGATTGGCCAGCAGTCGCCCACATCGGTCCCCACCAGTGTAATAGGTGTGTTTTAACCGCAGTGCCGCATATTCTGCTATGTCTGTGTCAAGAGCCGTAAGGTGACCCAGTGTCACCTTGAGCTGTTTCCAGAATCTCGGAGAACCCGTCCACTGGTGCATGCGTTCGAGTTCCTGCACTTTTAGAGTGAGTTCCTCCCTTTTCTCTTTCCGCATTCGATTATTGGCTGAGGAGATCGCAATAAATACCCCCCGAAGGACAGCCTTCAGCGTGACCCATTGGGTTGCCAGCGTGGTGTCTGAGTTCGCATTGTGCTGTAGGAAGTCTAGCACAGATTCCTTAACCTGTTTCACTACTTCCTGTCTATGCAAGAGCATATCTCGGAGTCGCCACACTCTAGGAGACGGTAGAGACGGTGGGGCGGTAACCGTCATGGAGACCGGGGCATGATCCGACAAGGATATGACTCCCATATCGACCGACGAGGTTGAGAGAACTCACCGGGCTCGTTACTAAGAGGTGATCTATGCGTGCGTACGATTTGTGCGCCGCCGAGTAGTGGGAGTATTCTCTTACCCCGGGATGCCGTTGTTGCCACAGATCATGTAGATGCAGGTCCCGCAGCCTGTCAGTGCAAGCGGTCGAGAGGCCTCTCGCGTGGAAGGTGCGTGGGGAAGACCGGCCTAAGGTTGTGTCAAACACGTCATTCATATCTCCGCCTATTATGATATGTCTATCCGGAGTCGCCGCTATTTCTGTGAGGGCAGTGTGTAGGAACTTCTCTTGACCTTCGTTGGGACAAAGAGCCTATTGTGAAAGTCACCCCTCCCAGGGCCACACGGTACACTAGGAGTCTACCCTTGAGTTCTGCTATTTTGTGGAAGACCTCCCCTTTGAAATGCTTCGCCACTAGGAGTGCTACCCCGGCAGCTTTAGTGGCCCCACAGGAGAAGTATTGTCCCTAGAATGCTCGAGAGCGAAGCCTGTGACAGTCCCGGGTTAACAGGTGCGTCTCCTGGAGGAGGCAAATATCTGCTTGCTCATTTTCCAAAAAGGAAAGGATCGCTCGCCTTTTAACCGGGTTGTTGAGCCCCTGCACATTGAGTGTCGATATTTTAAAAGTGGTAGGCATCGTGGTGTATGATGTGGTGAGCTGAGGCTATGGCATCCGGCAGGCGAACCAGAGCGATGAGTGAAAAGGAGGCTCCCCTGACAGTAAGTATCGAGCAGTGTGGAAGTGCAATCAGTGTACCTGTACAAGAACTGAGCTCTGGACCCCCTCCCCAACCCCCCCAACACCCTACTAATTCCCTCCCTAACCCCAACTTGCAGGTCCCCAAAGTGCAAAATTATCCTCTTACCCGCAGTTTCAACCAACTCCACCCCACCCCCCGCACCTCCCGCCAATCCCCCCCCAACAACCCCGTAGAACACTACTCATAGTCTCGGGCCTATCGGAACAAAGTTCAGGTCCGTAGAGTGTCAATGTAGAGGGTAACGTGGCAGGGGCTGACTCAGCGGCTCCCCTGCCCTTCCCCCCCAACAGAGCTATATCATGAGAGCATACCCCTTGATAATAACACCTTACAGTTTGGTCGCTGAATTGTCGACCACCTCCTGTACTGCTGCCTCTCGCTCCTGGGCAGCTGTGATGGGATCAGGCTTCGGAAGACACCTGGGGGACCGCCGCCTCCTCACAGTCTGCCACCCGTCACTGGAGCGTCCCCGGGCCCCGTCCTGTAATCTATGCGGGGAGGCCTCCCTAGACCCAGCTTCCTCCGGCAAGTCAATGTCCAGCAGCGCACATGTGTCTCGGTGTGATCGGAGTTGGTGTAGCGACCCCTTCCACTTAAAAATGAGGCGAAACGGGTGACCCCAGGAATATGGCACTCCATTGTCTCTCAGAAAGTTTGTGGCAACTCTGAAGGCCTTTCGCTTCTGCAGGGTAATGGTGGAGATATCTTGGAAAAGGGCCACTGGGTCTCCCCGGAAGTGGATGGGCTGTTTCGATCGGGCCTCTCTCAAAATGTATTCCTTCAATGGAAAATCGGGGAGGAAAGCTAGGATGTCCGGGGGGGGGGCGGCGAGCGCTGCGCTTATCCGACTCTATGTGCGCGGTCGACACGAATGTCAAACTCACCAGATTCCCCAAGGATCTCCCGGAACAACTCCTGCAGGTCGTTGACAACGCTGTTTCCCTCTGACTTCAACGGCACACCCCCGACCCGTATGTTGTGTCTCCGGGAGCGGTTCTCAAGATCCTCCGAGTGCGCCTGAAGGTCCACCTGCTGTTCCTGAAGATGGAGGATCTCCTGCTGCAGCTGTTCTACTTCCATGCTGCGGGTCTGGTCCGCTTCCTCCACTGCTGCCGCACGCTCCCCCGGGCCATCTACATCACGGCGGAGTTCTCTCTGCTCCCTGGCTAGTTCCTGCTTCAGGGCCTGAAAGTCGCTCTTAGAGTGATGAAGAGGGAGGCCAGGAAAGCTTTTGTGATAGGAGCCGCGTCGTCGTCTTGGCTTGGAAGGCTGACAGCTGTCTTAGGGGATGACGACACCTGGGCCTTCTCTCCTTTCGGAGCGTTTTTGTGGAGCATATCAACTATGTTGCGGGACCCCTTGCACCCCGCGGTAGCCATGATGCCGGTGATCCGCAGTCGCCACGTGTCTGGGGAAGGCTCCCTGGGAGGCTGCGGGTATCACCACGGTGGTGTTGGGGGCAGAACTCGCTAGGCCTGTGAGTTCGAGTCGGCTCTCGGGAGCATGCACCGTCTGTTCCACTGGGGGACTCCGGATATTTCTGGGAGCCGAGCAGTGCAGGTCCAGGTCTGTAACACTGCCGAGATGATCAGGAGCAGATGCCTCAGTATTCGTGGCCAGGTCGGGATGGCAGAGGTGTGGATTCGGCCGTGTCCCCTTTGTGTATCTCAGCCACGTTTGCGGTCAGTAAGCTGGAGCAGGTGTCGGGACCAAAGGCCCCCCGCCGTTAAGCAGCGCTTTCAGCGGCTCCGTCACTTCCGGGCCCACTGTTGATGGCCGGGGTCTCCGCCGGGCCGCGGGCCGCGTCTCCGCTACCTCTGCCGCCAATCTCCCCCGTCCCAGCACAGGCCACTCACCAGGCGACGGAGCTAGCCGCTGCACTCCAGGCCCGAGGGCCGAGTGTTCCTCAGAAGGGCTCGTACCCACACCGGGCGCCAAGGCTGCAGCTCCGCTTCGTTCACCTCGGGCGCTAGGCCACGAGCCGGGGGTTCGAGTAGTTCAGCAGCCTGCTCGATTGCTCCTGGGTTTGGTGCTCGGTCGGCCTCAGCCGGGCGTTGACCCCGAGTGGCTCAGGTCATCTGTCCGTTGCTCCAGGGGTGGCGGCAGCCGCGCGCGACACCCCGCTCACTCCGTTTTGCGCTGCAGGGTGCAGAAATCACTCCGGACGTCGATCACACCCGGCCGCCATTTCGCTGTCTCGCACCGGCAGGGGCTCTCGTTGTGTGTTCCACAGCTCCAGCGGGCGTCACAGCTCAAGTCACTGGGCGGAAAGCGCCGGAGCAAGGTACGGTGCTTTGGAGCCGTGGGATATAGTGTTCCTCAGAAGGGGTCGCACCCACACCGGACGCTAATGTTGTAGCTCCGCGTGGCTCTCCTTGAGCGCTAGGCCCGGAGCAGGGGGCTTGGGTAAGTCAGTAGCCTGTCCGGCTGCCCCGGAGTGTCCTCTCATTCAGCTTCAGCTATGCACTGGCCCCGAGTGGCTCGGGCCGTTCATCTGCTGCTCCGAGGGTGGCAGCAGCCGCGTGCGACCCTCCGCTCACCCTGCTTCGTGCCACAGGGCGCAAAAGTCACTCCAGACGCCGGGCATACTCAGCCGCCATTTCGCAGTCACACACCGGCAGGGGCTCTCGGCATTTGCTCCACAGGTCCGGTGGGGCGTCACAGCTCAGATCTTTGAGCGGAAAGCACCGGAGCAAGGCACGGTGCTTCGTAGCCGTGGAATATATGATTTTAGGGGCAGATCACGCTATTATAAGGGCGAGAAGGGGTTCAGGGCCGGGGAGCCTCTCGGAACACGTCTGGTCAGGCCGCCATCTTAGCCACGCCCCCTCCATTTTTTAATTTTAAACGTAGTCTGCATTCTGGAATTTAAGGGGAAATATAGTGTAGAACAGTGTACTTACAAATATATATATATTTTTAATACTTAAAAACCACTGTACTACTTTATATTTCGCCTTTCAAACCAGAATGCACACTAAGGGCCTGATTAGGAGTTTGGCAGTCTTCCTGCGTGCCGCCATGCCAGCGCCCCGCAGGAAGACTGCCGAACTAGTAGTCAGACTGTACCCTGGATTACGAGCTTAATCATAGAGGGCGGTCTGAGCTGCTGCCGTCCCACAGCAGTGCTATTCTAAGGCTCATAGGAGAGCACTAGAAAGACTTCACCTGTGGGACCGCTGGAGTATGTTCCTGCATGGAATGGAAAGCACCATGTGGTGCAGTCCATGCCGTACAGTAACAGGGGTGCAAACATACAGGGGGACACAATATCTGCCCGCCCTGCATGCATCCCCAGGCACAGAGGCAACAGGGGGCCATGTTAGGGCCCCATTAGTTTCCTCTCCACTATCCTTTTCATGGTGGGTGCACCGCCATGAAAAGGAGGGTGGCGAGAAAACTCATAATATGTACGGGGTGCCACAGCGCTACCGCCGAATAATTTGAAACTTGAATAGATGACTGCGTCCTCTGTATAAGAACACTCCATCTAAACATGTCAGGACTACATATCCCATAACCCCTGAACCACATGACACGAGTAAAACTCAAATAGTCATGTGACTTGCACCGTGTAACAAATCTTTCGACATAGAAGCAGGCAGGAAGAATCTGGAATCCATGAAAAAAAAAACTCAGGTAAGACAACAAACGTGGGGAATACATGAGTTATGCGGTAGAACTTAAATCTAAAACGAATCCCCTTCGTCTTTTCAGCTTATGCGACAAAACTCCATTAGAGCAAAATAAAGACGCCGCGAACAGTGCACGAGCAGCGGCCAGCCTGCGGGCTGAAACCCCGTAAGTAATGGTCAAAAATGGGGAAACCGAGTTAACAACTCCCGGTAGGATTTAAAAGCTTAAAATCACACATTTTGCAATACTTTGTCGTTAATACAGACCCTGCCGCTACCGCCTAAACAAAGTTCCATTAAAGAATAAAGAACAACAGAATTTCAATCACGGTTTGCACTGAAAGAAAAAATAGGTAAATGCAAGTCCTTACCATGTTATATTCAATCAGATTAAAAACGTCAAGAGGCATGTTGTATATATAGAGAAAATAGACACATGATGTGCCCTTTACCTCTACAGAACGACCTGCCAGCCAGAAGCCCAGCTAAAGACAGACAGACCCAAACTTCTTTTTGCGGAAAGGTAAAACCAAGTGTAACTACCTAAAAAGCACTGACTCAGTATTAGAGAGAGGTCCTAATCTCAAACGTATCCCATATTGTCTTCCCATAGGTACCCAACTAACCAACGCCCTGAAGAAGAGCCTGACGATTTTACACACAGGCTTGGTAACACGTCTGCTTTCTTTGGTTCACTGAAATAAATGAACTTTAATTGCGCAAAGGGCTTGAACACTAAGCTGCAAGTTATGGTAAAAAAATAACCTTAGCAAATTGTTCCTTTGCGTTACCAGACCTCAAACATATAAAGGTCATATGATGAAGGTCTAGTGCTGAAACTAGTTAGTAGAGTATAGTTCACAATTTCCCCCATGTAAATGTACATTGTGAGAATTGTATAGTATAAATGTCTTTCTATATTTGTAACACAATTGTTTGTTTTTGGTGCTCAATGTAAATTTTGTATATAGCAAATACCCACTTGTGTATGGCAAGGCAAGTCCTCAGACTATTATAATAATTCACACAAGTGATGTAACTTGTATATTTTGAAAAAAACAATTACAACACCCACTGATTAAATACGGTAGGGTGTAAAAAATCTGCTCAAAATAAAAAAGTGGCAGAATTAAAAAGTGACTGGGTTCTCAATTATTTCCTCTAACAGCGGTACCGCCAGCATATTACTTCCTTAGCCCATTGCATCACCGCCATGGGATCATGGATTCCTGGCGTTTGCAGCAGTCCTGTGGTGGCACAACTGCCCAAATCATAATAGGGCCTTCAGATTGGCAGTCTGATGGTGAAAAGTCATCGCTACGGGTTCAGCGTTCCTCTGGCCCGCTGAACTCGTAATCAGGCCCTAAGAATTGTCCTATTTACATTTTTCACTTTCAGTTTTGGTACGGTTAAATATTGTTTACACCACACTTACTCTGCATTCTGCATTTTAAGGGAAAAGATGGTGTAGCACAGAGTATGTAAAGAAAAAGATTATTTAAAAAAAACACTTTTCTACACTGTATTTACGATTAAATCGCAGAACACAGCTTTAGTGTGGTCTAAACACTATCGTAGAATCACGGTACTCTGTAAACTTTTACTTATCTCTCATTCTTATGTAAACTGACTAATCCCTTACTATACACTTATAAAATAGGAGGACACTATGTGTACACATTAAAGCTAGAACAAAGCCAAAGTGTGGTGTAAACATTATGGCTAACACAAGGAGATGATGGACGTAGTGCTACAACTTTTCAGACACTCACCCGAAGTCACGGATCTGGGTTGAATCCATCATCATTCTTTAGCTCACTTCGCCACCCCGGTTCAGACCCAGCCATATGCAAATCTGTCTTGACCCTGTTCCTCATTGTAACAGTCCAGCCTAAATTGCCAAGCCAGGACCCATGAGGAACAGGGTCAGGACTGATTTGCATATGGCTGGGTTTGATCTGGGGTGGCATATTGAGCTAAAGAACAATGATGGATTCAACCCAGATCTGTGACTGGGGGTGAGTGGCTGATCATTTTCAGCGCTCCGTCCATTATCTCCTTGGGTTTGTTTTAAACAATATGGCTGCCTTTTACTTTTGTAAGGACAGTCATTAGCCAATCATACGCTGTTTTGTCATTAGCATTCATAGCGGTATATCATGAAACTACTGCGGTATACCATGGCCAAATATATCACTATGTTTTTGGGCCTTATGGGCCTGATTCACAATGGTAAACTTACACTTTTGTATTAGTTTACCATTGTTTGCTATTTACAAAGGCATTTTCAGGTGCTATCTGCAGTCTCCACTAATAAAAAGATAGGACAGACCGATCTTTTAATCTGTGGTGACTCCATCATCGTAAAGATACTACTCGAAAAATACCTTTGTGAATAGCAAATAGTCGTAAACCTACACAAAAGTGTAAGATTGCCTTTATGAATCATGCGCTATAAATGTATAACTACTGAAACAGTTTAGATCTACAAACTAAATGGACCCTTTATCCCACATGGTCTATATTTCTGACACATTTCATCGACATCTGTTCAGCCATTTTCATACCACGTCTCAGTAGTATCTAGGGTAGAGTGCTTGGAAGGTTGCAGGGTGGAATGTAGAATGTGGAAGATAGGATGGGGTTCTCAGAGAGGCAGTTGGGAGCTGAGAGCTTGTTATGAGGAAGAGTAGTCATGGCTGAAGTGTTTCTCATATTGTACTTGAGAGCTTGTTATGAGGAAGAGCAGTTGGATGGCTGAGGCATTTCATATATTGAACTGAAATAAATGCATATGAAGACATTTGGTGACTCCTGGTACTTTTTCACATTGGCATCGAGCTGAGGAAGAATCAACAAATCAACACCTTAACATCCTTAGTTCCCACAGAGTGGCATCTCGCACCCAGAGGCATCAAGGAAGGCGAAGGTGATCTTTCTACCGAAGATACCGGTGAGGTGGAAAGATTGGGAGTCTAGCAAGGGTTGTGGAGCAATCGGCCAATCTAGTTAAAACATGCTGTGAGCTTTGGTCACAGTGTGAATACGAGCACCTTCGGGGGAGCGGAAATTTCAGACTCATTCTAAATCTTAGACTTACCGTGTGACCTGTATTCACTGTTGGAAGCACTATGGGCTTAGTTTAGTGTGTCCACTCCGAATTTGGAAAGGAGCTCCGTGGCTCTGCATGAAACCCAGTGCGTCTCATAACGATCATCAGGACTTTGCTATGGGCCTGATGCGAGCTGCATAGTGCATGTCTGGCACTTCGTGAGATCCAGCGTGTGTCTTAATGATCATCAAGACTTTGTCGCGGGCCTGGTGCGAGCCTCATAGAGCGTGTTGGAACAATCTTCAAGGAACTTTGCTGTGAGCCCTGCTCAAGCCGTCATTTGAAGCCTGCAAGCTGCAAAGGAAGAGTAGCGTGCTAAGGAGGCAGAGCATATTTATTATTCAAAGAACTCTCACTTGATTCATTCACATGTAACTGAAAGTGCTTCTAGCATTGTGTGAAGGTACTAATTTGTAGAAAGATCTGTGAGGGTTAGCTCTCAACTGTGCCGGCTTCTAGAGATAAGGCGGCAGCAGAGGAGTGGCTGTACTTATGACCAATAGAAACCTGTTCAGAGTGAAAGTGAAGAATCTCTTCTCAGCTGTCTGAGGCTAGAAGAAAGACCCTTAGGAGAAAAATTGTTAGCCTTAATTTGTTTTAACCAGCATTTATGTTTAAAAAAAGAACAATTGCAAGCAAATCTTCAATGGACACAGAATAGCTAGGGTGCCAGGTCGGGTAACGCTTTCAGGTTTGCTGTTACTCATCAGTGAATTCAGGTGTCTCATCAACACTGGAGCAATCAGGTGTATAAATTATCCATTGGACCTTAATTAGTCCATTCTGTTGTTAAGCGCTTAAGGCATACCAGGCAGAATATAACACCTCCTCAATTTTTTTTGTCACCAGGGGCACCAGTGTTGCAATGAGTCAAATGGAAAAAGTTATTTCCCATTATGGTAGAATATGTGTAGAAAGAAAGACCTCATTACTTCTTCATTGTTTGAATCCAGAAGGATATGAAGTCTTTGAACATCTTATGGAGCAAAGCAATGAGGAAGTGGAGCGATTAAATAACTTTGATGTATCCAGAATAACATTGGACAAACTTTATTTGCCAAAAGTCAGCACGATATTAGAGTGATATCACTTTGGAAGCATTGTTTAGAATGCACAAGATTCAGTGAAGAACTATGTCACACATTTGCGTAAGCTAGCATCATTGTGCAAATTTGAAGGGAGTGTGGAAGAGTGAATCAAGGACCAATTTATGTTGGGGTGCACAACACGGAGAGTAAGGGATGAATCATGGCAAAACAATTACCCCAAACTAGATGAGATACTTCTGATCGTGAAAAGAATATAACATTCCCTAGCACATGTGGGTGTGATTAAGAAGGAAAACCTCAAAGAGAATGGACACTCTGGAAGACAACAGGTGCACAGTGTAGGTAAGGTCAAGAGTGAGAGCACATAAAAGAAGAGGTTTCCAAGAAAATATTTTAGATGTGGTGTTGTGGGCCATATGGCCAGTAGCAAAATGTGCTTTGCTTTGCAAGTGGTGTGTAAGTCATGTGGAGTTGAAGGTCACTATGCATAGTATTACAAGTAAAAAAGTAAGAGCAACAGAGTAAAAGAAGTGGGAGTTACCGGAGAAGATGCTGATGGCTATGCTTATGTTAATTTTCAGGTGGGGGAAATCGTTCTTCAGGTGGGTGAACAAGGAAACGGTGTGGATCAGAAGACACAGTACAAGTAAATGGTCACTGTGTAAAAATGTTGTTTGACTCAGGGGCAAAAATGACTTTGGTTTCGACGAAATATTACAATTAAAAATTGGCTGGGAAGGTGAAATTATTCAAGCCAGACATTAGGCCTATGGTAGATTGGTACGTATTACAGAGGGAAAAGTTTATGTGTCCTTCACAGGGGACAGCGTAATTAGCCAGCATCAGTGGGCTGATTTTAAGGTGATATTGGACGCAAATAGTTCACCTCTTATTCTTTGAAGAAATAAAGAGGTTGCAGAGTATAGGGCCACACAAAATGTTAGCGAGATTTCAGAACTGAGTAAAGTAGGGTTGGCACAAAAGGGTGCTGAGTGGGACCTAAAAAGTAAATGGCATAAAGAATTCCCTGAAGTTTTTTGCACTTAGTTAGGATGTCTTACAGAGTATACATATGAGATTTTTTTTAAATGTTGAAAAAATTTCCAGTGAGGGTTGGGGTGTTCCTCCCACCACAAGACAGCCTATGAAGGATGAGTTTGTAAGGTTGAGAGAAGGAATAAGCAAAGAAGTGGAGGTGTCAGAATGGGTGTCACTGCTGGTGCTGGCACAGAAAGCTTCTGGTGACCTCAGATTGTGTATCGACCTGAGAAGTTTGAACAGGGGGGTAGATGTATCTCCCTTGCCTAATATCACAGACATGGTCACAAAGTTGGATGATACAAAAGTGTTTTCTCTCTTACACCTTTGAGCAGCCTACCTCCAGATTAGGTTGTTGGAGCAATCTAAAGACCTGACGGCCTACACTACACCCTTTGCGTGTTTAGATTTACCAGAATGCCCTATGGGTTAATTTCTGCTACCTCAGCACTTCAAAGAGCAATGGAGCATGTGTTGAAAATACTGTAGGGATAAAGATGTTCCAAAATGATGTTCTTGTCTATGGTTGTTCGAGAGAGGTTCTCACTAGATGTAAGCAAAGGGGTCTCACATTGAAATAAATGCAAACTTGGATGCAAGGAAAAAGTTTATCTAGGGCATAAACTTGCAGGAAAGGATGTGTTCCCTGACAAAGAATTGGTGGACACCATCAAGAATTTGACTATCGCTGATAATAAGGAGAATTTTGTGAAGTTTCTGTGAATGGCTGAATAGTTAATTCCTCATTTTGAAGCGAGGACCTATAATATGAGAAAATTATTCAAGCAAGGTGTAAGATATGATTGGTCAACACAGCGTGAGGGGGAGTTTAATGATCTTAAAGAGGCATTGTGAAGAGGCATTGTCCTGTTATGAAGTTTTAATACACAAGATAAGTTGGTGTTGATCACAGATGCCAGTGCTAAGGGCCATAGTGCAGTGTTAAGTGCAACACAAACAAATGATGGACAGAATGCTGAATAAATCATACATTCACCCCCAGTCAAGAGATTTGGGTTGAATCCATCGTTCATTTTCTCACCATGCTACTCCAGTTTAGACCCATCCATATGCAAATCAGTCTTGACCCTGTGCCTCATGGGAACAGTCCAGGCCGAACTGCGAAGCCAGGTCTTCCCTGGACCGGAAAAAAGCATCCTGGAACCGGTTCCTGAGTATTACCTTTCATCAGCCAGGCTAGCTTCAAACCAGTGGCACAAAGTGCAGTGTTAAAGCAAGTTGAAGGGATAGACACACCATTATGTATGTGTTAAGAAGTTTGAGAGGTCCTGAGAACTGCTATTTGGTGATTGAAAGGGAGGCTCTGTCTATATATCGTGCCATTAAGAAATTAAAAATTTCTCATAGGAAATGTGGTTTAAGGTGAGGGCAGATCATAAACTTCTTATAGACATTTTTGGGGAAAAAAGTTTAGACGCAGTCACAAGCAGGATCTCCTAGTAGGTAATTTCTCTCCAAGATTATACATTTAAGGTGGAATACATTCTGGGAGTGGGGAATAAAGCTGCTGACTGTCTGTCAAGGTTGGTAGAGACAAAAATAGAAGGGTTAGAAAAATTATTGGAGCAACAACATAAGGAGAAGATAGGTGTAAGGTGTTTGAAGGCATGGAGGGCATCTTGAATGAGGAGTAATGGAAAGATCATGTAACAAAGAATTAGGAATTAATGCAAGTTCATCAAAGAAGGGTGGGGTGAGAGTGTAGCTCCATGCCATCTCAGATACTGGGAGATGAGAAATAAATTTTCTGCGCATCATGGCTTGGTGCGTTGCGTTTCAAAACGTATTCTACTGGTTAAGCTAAGAAGTAGATTGATGGACCAAGAACTTTTGGGTACTAGCAAAATAAAAGAGAGAATAAGGTTACAATTTTTGTGACCAGGCGGAACGTGTCATTATAGAATATATACATTGCAAGAAGAGTGACAAAGTCTGCAAGGCGAGAATGCAGCTCATGACAGTAAGGAAACAACCAAAAAGGCCATTGGAACAGATAGCCTTTGATATCTTAAGGCCAGTAACCAATAAAACTGATCCGTTTTTTGTGCTTGTATTAATTGACCTATACTCCGGGTGGCCCAAAATTATGATTGCCAAGATTATAGAGAATAAATATGTTGTGAAATGTTTTTAAGACATTTTTGCCAAGGATATATTTTTTTTACAGATAATGGAGTGCAGTTTATTTCACAGGAAATTGTGGATTTTCTTTCACAGACGGGTATTCAGCACAAGATCTGTGCCCTCTAGCACCCAAAATCTAATGGTGTGGTGGAGAGATTCAATAAAGTACTCAAGGAGGCTTTCTGAATTGCTAAACAAGAGATGGAGGGAGGAGATACAAACGGGACTTGAAATACATCAACTTACACCACACACAGTCATTGAGAGGGTTCCTTTTGAACTATTTAGAGGGAAAGAACCCTATTCGTAGATGTCGGACTTGGATCAATCATTTTCAATAAAGTTCTCAGAAGGGCAAGAAGGTTCAGGATTGGTGAGTTAAACAGCAGAACAGGCACTTCAAAGTATGGATTGATACGCTTCCAAACAGTGTGTGAGGAGAAGGGAAGTATCAGTGGGAGATTTGGTCAGAGTGAAGCTACTTCCAGGGTTTGTCAAATCCTCGCAATTTGGGGTCCCACAGAAGATAATCAAGATGTTTAAAAATGCTGTTAGAATGGATGATAATCAGATTTGAAATTTAAGTAGAGTGGTGGTGGTACCTAAACAAGAGGTGGAATAACAAGATTGAGAATTGGTTAAAATGTCACACAGAAAAAGACAGCATGTTTACTTGAGGGGTAGAGCAACACAGCTGCAAAATTGTAAAGGTTATGTGATGGGGTAGTCTTACACGTTTGTAGTAAATCATTTGTCATTTACTTCTATGAAATATTAGTCATTTACTTATATAACTTTTCATCCGGCAGTGCAAATGGTGGACACACATGAGAGGGGCTGTTCCTTTGTTCTAGTGGACAGGTTGGTATTGGGGACAGAGAGGGGAAAGCAGTTGCCAAACTGATCCACCCATGGGTGTGTAGCCCTCAGGTAGCCACACCTCTAAGGTAGGCTACCAAGCTCCACACAACAAGAGAAGGGTTCTGCCATCTTGAGAGTGGGCAGAATATTGCATTCTGCGATAGCTAAATGCCACACATCACAGGAAGTTGTCATCAGGCAGAAGGTTACTTAGTAGCCCAGTGGCTAGTAGTTAATACATCTCCTGAGGGCAAGTTGTACTATATATATAAGTGGCCACTCTTACACCCAGACCATAGATCATGACAGTACTTGAGAGAGGACAAAGAAGGACTGCCATGCTGTTTCCTGGACATGGCATAGAGAGGCGATACCAAAACTGGACTGCACCTGCTGCTCCTGGCCTAGCAAAGAGAGGACTGCGCTAGTGGTGCTCTGCTTGAGGAAAAGTCGTCCTCGAGCTCCAGACTGGAGAGGTGAATTCCAAGAGTCAGTTGGCTGTCTTTAATGTTTCAGGGCCCCCTAAAGCTGAAGAACCTGCCTTGGAAGATAACTCCTTGTCCACCATTGACTGCCAAAGCACAGCCTGAGAGACCAAAGCCTGACCCTCAAAAGTTGCACCAGAGTCTGCTGGATCTGGAAGAATCAGCAAAGTGCCGTTTTGTCACACAAGACAGACACTAGCCACAGTTAATGAAACCGCTGATTTCACTGTGACTGGAGACGAGTAGACCAGCAGTAATTGTTTTTCAGCTGGACTTTGAGGCCAAAGTCACCTCACTATGTTTGTGGACCAAAGGGTGGACTCAAGAAAACCCTTATTGGCTCCAACAGCATCCTCAGGATCCTCAAAATCTTCAGCATCTTCAGCACCTTGTAGCCTTTGCAATCGGACTACTCAATTGAAGTCTATAGTTGTTTGCTCATAGAACCTGGACCTGGACCTGGACTGGACACTGCTCTGTCTGAAAGGTAAGTATCCAGCTAAGCGTTACTGGCCCCTATGACTAGCTCCCACTAGGAGTTGGTCACCCAAAGCGGGCCAGACTACCTCAACCACAACCTTGCAAAAAGTTTTCAAAATAACCGCTAACTGTGGTAGTTGTGAATGCTTGTTTACATTTTGAGTGAATAGCTGTGATTTGCTTGAAAATTCATATTTCTGTAACACTCTGGTGGATTTTGTTAAATGTGGCATCTACAATTCATAAAAATGAGCTCCATGTTTGTAAATTGATGTTGGATTTCTTTTGTGTTGTGTTTCTTTCTTGTTGGAATGTTTAGGTACTTATAAATGCTTTGCACTTGTTCCATTGTTAAAACCTGACTGCTCGAAGCCACAGCTACATCAAGTGAAGCTTTTGCAAACGAGCCTGTAACAGATCCACAACATATAATAACCCGCTTTTCCTCACATCTAGGAAACATCCAATGATGTGATTATAGTATCTCAGTTGTGATCAAGTCAAAATATACTTCTCAGCAATACCACTGTAAATGTCTTGTGATAACCCATATAGAAAGTCCACAGATGCAATAAAAAACATCCTAAAAGACATAACAATGAATCAGTAAATGTTAAGGACTTAGGGCCAGATGTATAAAGCATACATTTGGCAACTCGCAAATTATGTCGCTTTGCGAATCGTAGTTTGCGAGTCGCAAAATGCGATATACAACAGTGTCTCAGACACAGTTTGTGATTCCCAATTGGATCGCAAATTGCATGCCTCATCAATATTCATGAGGCAAATGCAATTTTCGACCCCATTGGGAATGGCTAGCACTCACAGAGATGGTGGCCTGCTGGGGTCAGCCGACAACCATGTCTGTGGCTGCTTTTTCAATAAAGCAGTTTTTTTAACTGCATCCCGTTTTCCTTACAGGAAAATGGGATGCATTTAAAAAAGAAAATGAAACTTTCCCTTTCATTTTTTAAGGGCAGGCAGTGGTCCCTGGGACCACTGCCTGCTTTCAAAAAATATTTTCGCACCCATTCGCACAGGGGAAGGGGTCCCCAGGGTACCCCTTCCCCTTTACGAATGGTTTACCACCCTTTTGAAAAGGGTGGTAAACTGCATGTTTTGCAATGGTACATGCAATTTGCACCGCTATTAGGAAGGGATGCTCTGGGCTCGCCGCTCCCTAATAGTTAGTCGCAAACCATATAATGCAAGTTACTAATAGGTTAGCGGCTCGTGGGGGTCACCTTTTTTGCGGTCGCAAACGGGCCGAATTTCCGTTTGCGACCGCAAAAAACAGTTGTGCATCTGCCCCTCAGATTTTGGTAATATTGTTTTATTTTTTAAATATCTTGGGTAAATTAATTTCATCTGCATTACAATTTTTTGTCTTGACTAAGTAATATAAGTAAATATACACCGTGTTTCCAATGTTTATTAATGACTGGTGAAAGTCACAAGTGACGACTAAAATAGAATTGGCATCATACTGCGAAATATCGACACATATGGCAGAAGTACTAAACATATTCGCGTCCCAGGTCTTAGTTGCCATGGAAGTAGCTGACATTCAGAGAGAACTGCATAACTAATCAGAAACAATGAGCCAGCATACTGCTGATCGTAGCTACTCTAGCCTCTGGACTCTCTTGTTAACAACACTCTGAATTCAAAGAGGGACTTCTGGATAAACTCCAGGATGCTTTTGTGAACATTGGTACCGGGCTTTCTGAATATGTGACCCAGGGCGTCTATCCAAGACACGTGGTTCTCTCTGCTTTCTATATCTTCAGGACTATTAAGAGCCGCCCTCGTGCAGACAAACGGCGCATGCTCAGCCCCCGAGTGCGTTGTCGAGGATAAAAGATGTAAAATTACTTCACTTATGAAAATCAGATTGAATTTCGCAGCCACATTCTATGCAAACTGGATTCCTATTGGCAATGTGCAAATGTTTGTGTCTAATGACTGGCACAGATCTCTCATTTAGTAGAATACACTGACAGAATTGCAGCTAATGATGTTCACAAACAAAATTATTTACTCTAAAAAGGCAGGGAAATCGTTGAAGATTGGATTAGAAGATTAATATTCCCGTTCCAAACAAAAACACGTAGGCATTTCGAGAAACATTGTATTGGAATGTGTTAGTATTGCTGCTGTGTGATCCACTGAAATGGTTGCATAAATTATAAGGCCCATTACTATTTGAAGGCATTGTAGCGATGTGAATGCTTAGTGTGCTATCAGAAATTATCGCAAAATTGAGCCTGATTACGCAAATTTGTGCTGGCACAACACAACTTTCATTTCCCTGTGCATCAATCTGTAATGCAGTGCTGGCGCATCACATTTTTTTCTCTTTTTTTGCATCAATCAGTGGTGTGGATTTGTGAGAAGTATCACTGGTCCAAAAATATACTGCACAGTCCAATGTATGTGTTTGTAAAGCCAAAATACATTTAAATCGGCAGAAGTTTTTTCTATGCTTGCTTAGACAAGCCAGGCGCGTAGACTAGTCAGACAATAAGTTCACCCTGCAGGAAGGCAGGCACATTGGAGCAACAAGGGGGAATTATCACAGGAACACTGCGGGTTTCCTCATTTGTATGGGCAACGCCCCCATGCAACAAATGAGGCAATAGTCCGTTGTGGAAATGTGCCCTGGTGCAAACCATGATACCCCGTCTATAGTGCCAAAGTGCCTCCTCTTATTCTAAGAAACATAGAACACTATAAATCATATGTTATGTTATGTTATGTTATGTTATGTTATGGGTTTTATAAAGCGCTTGATCCCCTAAGAAGGTTCCTTAGCGCTGGGCAACAGAAGACCGCAGGCGACTACTGTTTCTCCTGCACTTGTTTGACAATGACAGACCCGGAAGCAATATATTAATCAGAGTAGAAATAGCAAATCCTGCACTCCACTGGTCTAATAGGTGGCATCTGTTACGCCCTGAGGATGTCTAGTATCTAATAGCAATCCCTCACCTATACATAATCTTCACAAACGATCAGAGCTAGGTATATTAATTAAATGCAGGAAGTTAATGCACTCAAATCCAGTTCTTGCTGGCTGAAGTAGGCTTTTGAATACAACACAGACTTTGCTTGTGAGACTAGTAGGCATGAACCGGAAACAGAACAAGATTCACGTTCCTATATATTGTCCATAATGTTCCGCACAATTATAGACCTTTACTTCTTGTTTTTATTGTATCAGGTTTTACTAATCCAAACCCCTGATACACTGTTCAGCCAATCACTGCCCGTTATGCATTTCAACGATAAACCGTCATTGACAAAGCAAATCTATATGGCCTGTCTTATGTAAGTGAATGCCCTTTCTCGCTGATTAGTGAGCCTGTATGCGTGGTTGTATGGATGTGTGAGTGGGTGAATGTAATAACTAGCCAATGATTGGCTTAACATATAAAAGAGTGCATGGATGGATGGATAGCTGAGTGGCTCGCAGGATGAATGGATATGCTGCATGAATGAGTTATTGAATTGATCAATTTATAGGTGAATGAGTGGATGGCTTGATGAATAGGTGACATTATGGAAGTGCATAGACGAAGGAATGAGTCATGAATGAGTGACTGAGGAAAGTCAGGAAAATGGTCAGGCGATTTAGTCGATGTTTCTTAAGTAATTTTGCCCGGCGTTAAACGCCTCTAATACCATACGAAGTTTATCAAATAAAGAGGCGGGCGCTGGAGACAGGAAGACAGGAAACAAGTTTTATTCCGACGGAGCAGAACACATCAGATCGGACAACAAGGTATCGTCTTGAGGTGCTCTCTAGCAGCCTCTCTAAGGCCTGGCCTTTTATACACTGGTTTATGACATGTGACCGCTCTTTATTACAATAAAGACATTGTGAAGTAATGAAAAATGACATCCCCGGTATCCCCCCAGATCCGGCTCATTCCAACACGGGGCTACAGTAGAGGTCCTCACCCCCCATACAATAGGAGGGGGCTATCACGCAGCTGAGTGTTCCGCCGATTCCTTTGGAATGTGTGCGCCTGATCGAATCTCAAGGGGTGGGGAGGTCATGATCAATAGTAGCTCCTTTGAAGAGGGGCGAGTGCATACAGTGGTGGGCAATAAACTGTATCCTCAGGCCAAGGGATGACCAGCGGTCCGTGCAGACAATCGGGCTCAGAGGAAGGGGTCATCAAAGGAGAGATATTCATGAAAGAAAGGATCGGTGTGGACAATCGAGCATAGAGGAAGGGTTTATCAAAAGAGGGGTATTCATGGAAGGAAAGGAGGTGTTGGTCAGGCGCGGGGTGTGATTCCCAGAGACAGAGTCATGCGGAAGGGGAGGGTTCATGACTTGTGCATGTGAGCGCGGGGGCAGCCAGGGTGCATGGGGGATGCTTGCAGGGTCAGGGAAGTGCGCTGATGATCGATCGTGAACAGGGAGACCATGGTACCTAAAATGGCTGTCGTGTATGTTCATACGTGAGTCTGAGGTATGGGCAAGATGGCGCAGATGATGTTCAGTTCACGAACTAAAATTCCACATGACAGTCTAGAGCAGTGGTGACTAGGACCTGTTAGAAACGTTAATATAAACAAGGAGAGCGACCTGGCATCGAAATAGTAAGATGACAGGGGATTATCTTCCCCATCCTGTCAAATATCGCTGCAAACTTTCATCCACAGCTTCACTTGAATACAACTGATAGTGCATGAACATTGATATCGCAATATTATTAAAATTGCTGCCATGATTGCAGGGTCGGTAATTGCAAACACAACAATGATGGACAGAATGTGGATCAATGTCACACATTCACCCCAGTCCAAAGATCTGGGCCCAAATCCATCGTTTTTCCACTCCACACCACCCCGGGTTAGACAATGGCGATATGCAAATCAGCGCTGACCCTGTGCCCCATGGGAACAGTCCAGTCCGAACTACAGAAGCCATGTCCTTCCCAGAACGGAATCAAGCATCCGAGGACCGGCCCGGTTTCGAGGTAACACCTCTCATCAGCCGGCTAGCTTGACTCCAGTGGTGTGGAGTGCCTGGGACTCACGTCTGAGCATCCCCAGTACACTTAGAGCGGTAATTGCAAACACAACAATGATGGACAGAATGTGGATCAATGTCACACATTCACCCCAGTCCAAAGATCTGGGCCCAAATCCATCGTTTTTCCACTCCACACCACCCCGGGTTAGACAATGGCGATATGCAAATCAGCGCTGACCCTGTGCCCCATGGGAACAGTCCAGTCCGAACTACAGAAGCCATGTCCTTCCCAGAACGGAATCAAGCATCCGAGGACCGGCCCGGTTTCGAGGTAACACCTCTCATCAGCCCGGCTAGCTTGACTCCAGTGGTGTGGAGTGCCTGGGACTCACGTCTGAGCATCCCCAGTACACTTAGAGCGGTAATTGCAAACACAACAATGATGGACAGAATGTGGATCAATGTCACACATTCACCCCAGTCCAAAGATCTGGGCCCAAATCCATCGTTTTTCCACTCCACACCACCCCGGGTTAGACAATGGCGATATGCAAATCAGCGCTGACCCTGTGCCCCATGGGAACAGTCCAGTCCGAACTACAGAAGCCATGTCCTTCCCAGAACGGAAACAAGCATCCGAGGACCGGCCCGGTTTCGAGGTAACTCCTCTCATCAGCCTGGCTAGCTTGACTCCAGTGGTGTGGAGTGCCTGGGACTCACGTCTGAGCATCCCCAGTACACTTAGAGGGGTAATTGCAAACACAACAATGATGGACAGAATGTGGATCAATGTCACACATTCACCCCAGTCCAAAGATCTGGGCCCAAATCCATCGTTTTTCCACTCCACACCACCCCGGGTTAGACAATGGCGATATGCAAATCAGCGCTGACCCTGTGCCCCATGGGAACAGTCCAGTCCGAACTACAGAAGCCATGTCCTTCCCAGAACGGAATCAAGCATCCGAGGACCGGCCCGGTTTCGAGGTAACACCTCTCATCAGCCCGGCTAGCTTGACTCCAGTGGTGTGGAGTGCCTGGGACTCACGTCTGAGCATCCCCAGTACACTTAGAGCGGTAATTGCAAACACAACAATGATGGACAGAATGTGGATCAATGTCACACATTCACCCCAGTCCAAAGATCTGGGCCCAAATCCATCGTTTTTCCACTCCACACCACCCCGGGTTAGACAATGGCGATATGCAAATCAGCGCTGACCCTGTGCCCCATGGGAACAGTCCAGTCCGAACTACAGAAGCCAGGTCCTTCCCAGAACGGAATCAAGCATCCGAGGACCGGCCCGGTTTCGAGGTAACACCTCTCATCAGCCCGGCTAGCTTGACTCCAGTGGTGTGGAGTGCCTGGGACTCACGTCTGAGCATCCCCAGTACACTTAGAGCGGTAATTGCAAACACAACAATGATGGACAGAATGTGGATCAATGTCACACATTCACCCCAGTCCAAAGATCTGGGCCCAAATCCATCGTTGTTCCACTCCACACCACCCCGGGTTAGACAATGGCGATATGCAAATCAGCGCTGACCCTGTGCCCCATGGGAACAGTCCAGTCCGAACTACAGAAGCCATGTCCTTCCCAGAACGGAATCAAACATCCGAGGACCGGCCCGGTTTCGAGGTAACTCCTCTCATCAGCCCGGCTAGCTTGACTTCAGTGGTGTGGAGTGCCTGGGACTCACGTCTGAGCATCCCCGGTACACTTAGAGCGGTAATTGCAAACACAACAATGATGGACAGAATGTGGATCAATGTCACACATTCACCCCAGTCCAAAGATCTGGGCCCAAATCCATCGTTTTTCCACTCCACACCACCCCGGGTTAGACAATGGCGATATGCAAATCAGCGCTGACCCTGTGCCCCATGGGAACAGTCCAGTCCGAACTACAGAAGCCATGTCCTTCCCAGAACGGAATCAAGCATCCGAGGACCGGCCCGGTTTCGAGATAACACCTCTCATCAGCCCGGCTAGCTTGACTCCAGTGGTGTGGAGGGCCTGGGACTCACGTCTGAGCATCCCCAGTACACTTAGAGCGGTAATTGCAAACACAACAATGATGGACAGAATGTGGATCAATGTCACACATTCACCCCAGTCCAAAGATCTGGGCCCAAATCCATCGTTTTTCCACTCCACACCACCCCGGGTTAGACAATGGCGATATGCAAATCAGCGCTGACCCTGTGCCCCATGGGAACAGTCCAGTCCGAACTACAGATTGCAGGGTCAGCACAATGCCAGAGGTTGCTATTATTATGCCATAGAAGCCCACACTATGCTAAGAATTATCAACACTATGCCAAAAACAGCACTGCGACAGCGGTGAGTGTATTCGTGCTAGATGGTACATAAAATGCCAGAAATGCCACTGTAATGCCAGAGCAAAACATTATGTGAAGGATGTGCATCATCACATATGGATGCCAATTATGCCCGAATTTCAAACACTGGGCATATTAATGGGATTGTAACAACATTACAGCTTTGAGTTACAGGAAAAGGGAAGGAATGCACCACATTTATTGTAATATGGTGCATTCCTTTCCTTTCTCCAGTGCTGATGCACAATGGTCAGCCTAGCACCAACGCAGGCACCCTTGCACTGGAGAACACCTTTTTACAGGAGCAGGGAGTATCTATTTAAAAAAAAAACTGTGGGTGTCCCAAGTGGGACCAAGACGCACACAAACAATTTTTTTTTTTTAAAGTGAACAAATGAGCTGCCACAGCCACTCATTTTTATTTACTGTTCCTTCACTGAGCACCCCATGATGCCCTAGGAGGGCTATTTAGATATATTTTACTTTTGGTGATGTTCCTAGAAGGGACAGGGACCCCACCACATTTATTTTAATGTTTGGAAGTGCCAAGGGCAGGTCTACAGTCCCCCAGCAACACTGGAGTAAAAAACATAGTTCTCCTGGGTCATTGAAACCATGACCCCAGGAGAAATTGCCACAATTTGTAAAAGCATTTCTCAGACTAGAGCTTTTGTTCTACAGCTGAGATGGCAGTACCACCTAGGGGCTGGTTGGATGGTTGCATTTTATGTGATATAGTGTATTTCATAAACTACAAGTTCTCCATATGCTTGTTTTCATGATTACATCTTTTGGGATGTAAAATGTTAAAATGTAAAAGTAGCATTTTTTTTCTTAAGGAAAGAATATATATGGGTCTAAATCCATTGTTTTTGCTCACCATACCATTCCAGTTTGCAGACTTGACCCTGCACCCAATGGGAACAGTCCAGCCTGAACTGCCAGGCCAGATCCTCCCTGGACTGGAAACAAGCATCCTAGGATCGGTTTTTGGCTTTCAGCCCTCATCAGCCAGGATAGCTTGAATCCAGTGGCATGGGGAGCACAGGACCCACGTCTGGGCATACCCGTCCCAATCGGGGTGACAATTGCAAAAGCAGCAATTGATGGACAGAATGCAGATCAATGTCATACATTCACCCCAGTACAGAGATCTGGGCCTAAATCCATCGTTTTTTGCTCAACAAGCCATTCCTGTTTTGACCCAGCCATATTAGCAAATCAGTCTTGACCCTGCACCCAATAGGAACAGTCCAGCCCGAACTGCCAGGCCAGGTCCTCCCTGGACTGGAAACAAGCATCCTAGGACCGTTTTCTGGCTTTCAGCCCTCATCAGCCAGGATAGCTTGACTCCAGTGGCATGGAGAGCACGAGACCGACGTTTGGGCATACCAGTCACACTCGGGGTGACAAATGCAAAAACAACAATTGATGGACAGAATTCAGAACACTGTCATACAGTTTGCCAGAAATAAGAACCTTCCTTTTTTATCAAACCTCTTTTTATTGGCTACAAATATATACAGGTGACAACATTATATCATATGGCCAATCACAATGGCCAAATCAATACCTATAGAAGGCACAGTAGCTCAATGAGCACGGAAATGCAATATTTGACACCTCGCCTTCCTCATGCCTACTTGTCTGATGTTATGCTTCGGTATATTTGAAATCCCTCCATAACTCCCCCTCCCTCTCCATTTTTCTTATGAGATTAGGGTGTAAGGAGTTCAATCCAGTAAGGACGTGTGAATATGCCATTGGACCACTGCTTCATATTAAACAACAACAAAAAAAAGAAAGAACATTTTCTTTTTAAATTTGGTCTCACTTCCTATAAAGAAAATTGGCTGCATTTGAGAAAAAAGTCTGCTTTATTAAAAAGCAATCATAGACATAGTGGTCTGCTGATCCCAGCAGGCTACCATACCTGTGATGGCTGCGATTTGTAGCTGGTCGCAAATTGCGACCTACCTCATTAATATTCATGAGGAGGTTGATTTGCAAGCCATCAAGAATCACTAAGTTGTACCTAACACTTTAATACATTAGGAATTGTGATTTCAAAATAACAATTATATAAGCTCTCACAATTTGAAAATCACAATACCTAATGTTAGTGCATCTGGCCCTGAGTGCTAATTGTGCACCTGCTAATTATGCATCCCACCACAGGAGTAATTAGTTAGTGCAAAACCAGACAGCCCCCTCTGTCTCTGAAGTCTTTTAGTTCATTCTATATTCCTATGAAGAAATCTATAAATACAGTACTGAACAATGTGCTATGGGTGCAAAAGTAGCTGAAAAAAATAATTTAAAGAATTGGACTAACATTATTTGATTGACTCAGGCCTTCCCTGTTATCTATTTTGTTAGTGATGGCATGATCTTGTCTTAGTACTGTGATCATTTGTTAAAGCGTCTTAAATAGTTGGCCGTTTTTTGTCAGACCATCTTTTGTGGACTATGTTTGGAAGACAAACTGTAACTGTGACAGGTTGAAAAGACAGTGTTTAGCAACTATGTTTGATCAAGCAATCTAACATATGGGATAAGAGAATGGTGGACTCCTTTGCTGAATAATTCTTAGGGGGCATACGAGCAGAAATGGGTACATGAATAGTGGGTGCTAAGCGGTTAAATGATAATGACGCTCCTGAAAGTGAGTCATGTGTATCCTTCGGTGCTCTTGCTCATCTTTACTGAATTTCACTTGCATATTCTTCCTAATCTACAAGCCACCTCATAAAACCCAATATTTGCAGAAGACTTTCTGGGCTTCTTTGCCAAAGGTACCTTAAAACACTCAAACCTCTGCACACTTGGGTATCCTCAGAAACCTCAATTAACTTACGATAACTTGTTTCTGTGCCCATCCACTTAGCATGGCAGTCACTCTGACCCGTATTTATCAAAAAAGAATGCAGCACAGTGCAGCAAGTCATTTTGCTGCAATGTGTTACAGGAAAAGACAGGAATGCACCATATTTATCACAATATGGTGAATTCCTGCACAAAAACAATCCCCTGAGGCATTTTCTTCTTTCTATGTGTGCTGCATCCTGAAGTAAGGAGGAGAGATAAAGATATTTCTCCTTGTTACACTTCACCAGGGAAGGCATAGCATTTTGCCGCATTCCCAGGTCTACCAGTAATTGTAAATCTGGAAATGGGTCAACATCCGTGGGTGTTGCATGGGAACACCCACACAAGGCCCATCAAATGCTTCCCATGGGCAGAGTAATGCAATGTAGCGATTTGCGCTGTGCTGCGTTACTCCAGATTTATGAAGCCACTCAGTGCCATGCAAGGTGGCCTTGTGTGGCTTGCTAAATTGCATTTCAAGGGTTGCACCAATTTTACACCACCCTACGTGGTGCAAATAAATGATGCATACCTTGATTAATTTGGCCCTGGATGTACTTGCCGTTTCTAACCTCTTGACTGCTCATTACGAGGTCAGCTCGTCATGAGCCACGGCGCTCCGGTGCTCATGACTAGCTGAGCTCGTCATGACCGTGCCCGTTGGCTGGAACGCTCAAACGCTGGGCTAATTCCCCTGCTGTGCTGAGCGTTCCATTGGAACGGGCGTGGCCATGACGAGCTCAGCTCGTCATGGGCACTAAAGCGTTGTGGCTCATGACGAGCTGACCTCGTCATGAGCACCGGGGCGCCATGCGCGCCCCCCACTGCCCCCCAGCACAGCGGGGGGGAAACAGCCCCGCACGGAAGGGGCTAAACACAGTCACACTCGAAACAAGTAACTGCTGTTCCCTCGCCTGGACTCACCATCATATAATTTCTTTTTGACATACCACACCATTAGCAAAAAAGAAGCCACCCATCAAACCTGCATCTTATTCTCAGATGCTGCAAGTAACTGCATACTTTACATGGTAACTCTACTTTCACAGCAGCCTATAGGCTATCGCTCTAACAAAAGTCCAACATTTCTATTATAGCCTGACGTGTTTTGCTTGAACTTCTACTATAATCTAAACCTATCTGGAAACATGGTTGCCTTAGACCCTTAGTTAAAGCACAAAATCAAACAGAAGGACCACTGAAAGATTCTGGTAAAAATTGACAGAGACAATGAAATGGTAGGCGTCCAGCACTGCTCCAGAAGGTATAGGATAAATATAAGGAATCCATAAAAGAGACATTAAGCAAATGAACCCTAAAGCGCAAATCAAACACAAGAAGCCTCACGGGGAACCACGCACAAAAACACTCGGAGAGGCCACTGTTTCTATTAATGTCCCAATGGATGGCTGTCATACCTAAAAAAGCGAAATCCAAATAATAAAAAAAGAATGTACGAATTCTGAGGTTTGAAGAAAGTGCTTAAAACATATTTTTAATATGTTGCTATTACCTAACATTCTATGTTGTTTGCTACCCAAACAAAAGTGATGAGGAGAAACATGTGCCCCCAGGCTCCTGAACAATGTAATCAATAAAGTTTAATTAAAGAATGAAAGTATTGATTTCAATTAATAACATTCCTTACCTCATTACTTGGCACTTCATAAATGTTCTAAGAGTCTGGGTGATTTAATGGTGTAACTTCTATCAATGGAAGAGACATGAGAAACCACGTCTACTTCACAGTAAAAAAAATGCTAACTCCAGCATGCAGTTTTATACCAAGCCATTCCTCTTTTGATGAATGCTATTTTTGATGCATCGAGACATATCTTTAAAATAATAAATGACAAAAGCATGCAGCGAACTTGAGCTCGGTAAATGAATTTTAAATACTCTATATCACTGGGTGATTCGTGAAAACTGTAATGTGTCTGATGGATAATATTATTTTGTGGGCCATATATTTCGTTCTAATTGAGCTGTCATACAAAAAAAACATCACTCTCAGTGTGTTCGGGGTGCCAAGCTGCAAGGATCAAAACGTGGAGCTTTTGGCTACGGTCCCATTTATTAGAAGAAAAGAATGTTTGATCTTCACTACATGGGCAATTTCAATTAATATGATGCTTTTTTTCGCTGTCATGAAATTTCCTACCCAATTAAGCGTCTGAAAGTCGCGTGAAGGTCACATGCTGATTTTCAACAACGCGTTTCATCGACCCTGTAGCTTAAAGTGTTTCACTATATGCCAGGACCCTGAGACCGATTCAGAAATCACAATTATTGCTGCTATGCTCCATCTCTGGCAGGTTCTTCCAGCGTCTCCTTGAAAGAGTCTGCAAGCAGGATGCCTCCTGAAATTATAGGATAGGCTTTGCCAGATTCACATCATGCAATACACGTGCGGAATTGGGCTCCATTTCTTTTTATAGCAACAGTGCTGTTTTACTTCAACAAAAACAAGGGTTGTCTTTTGAGCATGCCCTACATCCTTACAAACGAGAATATACCAATTCAGGAAATACAAGCATAACTCACAGTGGTATTTCTTGTTCATTTTTCATTACAAAGGAGAAACAGCAGGAACGAAAGAAGGATGCTAGTGCAAACAATAAAAATGGAGTAGAGACACTTTGGCCCAGATTTACTGAGGTTTGTGTCGCCATTATGCCATGAAAGGCAAAACAAAGAGAAGCAAGACCTTAAGTGAGAGTTACTCTGGATGCAGAGCCACCTTGTGTGGCTCTGACTGGCACAGTAAATCTGGGGAGATGCAAGGTTCTTTGTGTTACTCTGCATTGGGAAGACCCAGATCTCTGTACTGGGGTGAATGTATGACATTGTTCTGCATTCTGTCCATCAATTGTTCTTTTTGCATTTGTCACCCGAGTGGGATAGGTATGTCCAGACATGGGTCCTGTGCTCTACATGCCACTGGAGTCAAGCTATCCTGGTTACTGAGGGCTGAAAGCCCGAAACTGGTCCTAGGATGCTTGTATACAGTCCAGGGAGGACCTAGCCAGGCAGTTCGGGCTGGACTGTTCCCATTGGGCGCAGGGTCAAGACTGATTTGCATATGGCTGGGTCCAAACTGGAATGGCTCCATCCATGAATTTTGGTGCATTTCCAGATTTACTAACACTAGGAAACCCGGGAAAGCATTAAAATACAGTGCCTTCTTGGGGGAGGGGTAATGAGGATAAATATGTTTATTTCTCCTCGTTTGTTCCGCTTTCTAAGTGTGCAGCATTCTGCAGCACACATAGAAAGAGGGAAATGCCTCAGAGAATATCTTTTATTGCAGGAAAGTTTCCCTTCTTTCAAAAAAACAATCTTGCCTGCAATGCAGGAACACTTGCACTGTGTGTCTGCTAGGCTGCACTGTGTGCACCAGGCAGATAGAGAGCAGGGATACGCCATATGTTAGGATGTTAGGAGAGGTGTGGCGCCGCGGCCAGGGCGACTGACGCTGGAATCTGGGGATCCCGGTTCGATCCCCTGCTCCGGCGGCAGATTAGCCCAGCACCATGTGACTCTGGGCAATAGCTTGCTTAATCTTCCCGACGGCCCCCGGCGCCTAGAGACCCTTATGGGTGATTGTTTGCGCTTTACAAATGTGGATTATTATTATTAGCTATAGCGCATTCCTACTCTCTCCATTTGACACAGCACAGCAAGTTGTCTTGCTGCATTGCGCTGCACCAAATGTTAATAAATCTGCCCCTATATGAGCACCACAGATGAGCTTAAGTGGTAAGCTAGACCACAGATTTAGTCCTCATAACAGGAGCAATGTGCCCTAGCAAACCAGATTCCTGAACAAGAGATAGTGGTAACTGTAAAAAAAACAGCATCTAAACAATAATGTGAAGCACTAATTTAAAGTGGATTCAAATGTTTTGAAAAGGATTATGATGGATTTTGAAAATAATTGAAAACTTTATAGCATCCATGAACAATTATTTTCAGTTCTATTAAGGACCTGGGGACAAGTATTGTGCATTCTGGTTCTCACTTTAATTGAATAGCCACCAACGTAACAACAATAAACATTTCACCAAATGGAAAAGAAAACAAAAGTGCCTATGATTCTTTGTAAAAAAAAATGCAAATCTCATGACAGGTTAGCAACCAATAGCATATGTGAGAAATTGGGTTGTTGGTTGTTTGGGGTGTGAGTCTTGGTCATGCAACAACAGCAATCCATGTCAGGGTGAGGTACAAGCCAATGGTAAATCAACCTGTGCTCAATCCTCTGGTACCTTGGTACAGGGCAGTCGGGCTTAACTATTAGGCAATGTGTAAAGCATTTGTGCAGCACTTCAAACAGTAAAAAAGTGGAAATATCACAAATAAAGTATCCCACACCAAGTTAGGCAATTAGAGCTTTCTTTAATACATAAAACAAGACCAAAATGACAGAACTCCATTCAGGAGAACCACAGATATTCAGTTTTAAAGATTTATGTCAAAATAGCACCAAAAAGCACAAAGTGCCAACTGTGGATATCTGGTTGCGCTGGACTGCAAAAAAGTCACAAGTTCAGGCCAACCACAATGGAGCGCAGGCTGGCTACAGGGACCCAGGTAAGTCCCCTTAGCACAGTACCTTACATCGTGGTTCACAGAGTGTTGCGAGGATCCACGTTGAAGATGTGTGCGCAGCTGAATGATGCGTTGGGTCTGAGATGCGGATAGGCTGTGATGTGAGGGCCTGCATTGTTGTTGAGGATCCGATTGATAGGGTTTGTGATGCGAAGTCTAGCGTTGAGGATGCGACATGCAGTTGGGGCGATGCGTTGGTTTCTAAGGGCTGCAAGGCTACGATGCTGAGTCCGTTGTCATCGTCAAGCACCGAGGATGCGTCACACAGTCCGGGCTATGCGGCAGTTCTGAAAATCTGTGATGAATTTCAGGTCTTTGTGATGGGTCCAATCCACTCAGCAGCGGCAATGCTTCGGTTCTGCTCAGGTTTGCACCACACAGCAGAGGAGATGCGTCAATTCCGCTGCATCCACAGAGGCAGGCAGAGAACCTTGAGCTCACTTCCAAGGATCCAGGACTGAGCTGACATCACTTGGGAGGGTAGATCTTCAGATGGCAGAGTCCAGGTGCAGGTGAAAGGTTGCGGCAAGCCTGTTACATCCCTGAGGCTTCAGATCAGGAGGCCAGCCAACTAGCCCTAGGAGTCATTCTAGGCCAGTGTTCAAGAGTTGCTGGTCCAGTTCTTCTCACCCAAGCAAAAGGGCAGCAGGTTAGCACAGCAGGGCAGGAGTTCCTTCAGAGCCGAAGTTCAGCAGTGTGGCAGTCCTGGTAGCTGCACAGCAGCGCAGTCCTTCTTCTTGGTTGGGTATCCACCGGTCCAGAAGCGTACTGAACAGTTGGTTTTCTCTTTGTATACCAAGTTGCCTTGGCTCTAGAAGATGGGAAAAGCTTCTAGACAATGGCTTTGAAGTGCATGGCATCTCCCTGCTCTCCTGCCCTGGCTCCAAGCTGGCTGCAGTAACAATTGAGGGTTGTTAGACCCTTCGTGTGAAGGCAGAGCCCCCGGCTATTCAGGTGTAAGTGGGGTTGTGCCATCATGTCAGCTGATGGCCCATCTAGGCACACCTAAGTCCTCTATTGTGTCACTGTCTGGGAGGAATTCTCAAAGTCTAACTGCCAATTACACCCATTCATGTGTCCCAAGACAGACTGCATGCACAAAAGGACTAAGGGCAAGAAAATGGCACCTTTCTAAAAGTAGCATTTTCAAAATTGTAACTTAAAATCCGACTTCACCATGAATTTGAGATTTTAATGACCAATTCCCGGGACACCAAGCATGAAATAGTAACCTAGCCCCATTTGGAAATTCCCCTTATATACTGTAATAAAGTAACTCAATTGTTATCCTATGGGAGAGGTAGGCAACATACTAGATACAATACATTTGTGAGTTTTTCACTACCAGAACAAGTAGAACTTAAAGTACATGCCCAACCTTTTAATTATACATACCCCTGCCCTATAGGCAACCTTGGGCTTCCTTTATGGGTGACCTATATGCAATAAAAGAGGAGTTTAAGGCTCGGCAAGAGGGCTTAAATGGCAAGTTACCAGAGCAGGTTAAAACTGAATTCAGACTGCAATGGCAGGCCTGGGACATGTTTTACATTGCCACTTAAGTGGGTGGCACACTAAGGGCTGCAGGCCCATTTGTAGCACTTAATTTACAGCCCCGGTTATATGGTATACCACTCTAGAAAAGGACTTATAAGTACATTCATTACATCATTCAGATATAAGCCAATTTAATCATGCTTTTGGGGAATGAGCACAGACATGTTAGCACTGGATAGCAGTAGTAAAGTGCAAAGAGAGCAATAGAAATAAGTTCAGCAAAATGCAGATGCTAATGCAAAAGGTTTGGGGGAAGACTACCCTAAGGCTGACAGGTCTAACAGTATGTCACACTATAGTATATAGTCTCAGAACTCCTTTCCAGGGGTTACCAAATAAAAAGATAAAACAAGACAAATTACAAATAATAAAATAACTCACATATTATAGAACCAATTAAAATAGCAATGTACTCCTACAATAATTGCAATATTTAAAACTGAAGGCTAATCATAGGGCCAGGCTCCCCAAGGAACTAAAAAAACTAAAATATGTTACTATGACAAGATGAAAATAAAATCACCAATTCACATTTTGCTAGGCACTTCATCGATTTCTGTGAAATACAATGTAATTCGGTCTACAATTGATATATACATGTCAACTGCCCATTCCACCACAGGTAAAAGCCCTGCCCACTTAATCAGCTGCAGCCGGTAGTGGGAGTACCGGCCGGGCAGTGACGTGGGGAGGGGGAGGGCCAGGGTGGGGGTAGTAATGTATGGGTTACGGACTTTAACAGGTAAGTAAACATAAAAATAAATAAAACTAATTTTGTTGCTTGCACTGCATCACCAAATACCCCCCACCCTGCCCCTCCCCCTCCCCATGTCACCGTCCTGCCAGTACTCCCACTACCGGCGGCGGCTGCCCTTAATGTGTGGGACAGCCATAAATGACCTTTGAAAGAACTATTGACATTGATAAGCTTTGCACTACTGATCCTTCTCACAAACAAAAAATAAAGACCTATGCTGAGAAACATCATTGTGCTTGGAGTACTGTGTTCAAGAGAGGTGACCAAGTAATTGTCAGGCAGAAACGGATACGCAAGTCTGATGCTCCTTTTGATGCTGACCCACTGAGAGATGTAACCAGTAAAGGACACCTGGTGACTGCTCACCATCCTGGAAAGTCCATTACACAAGATTCTTCTCATTTCAAACATCTGTCTAGACCTTTGCCAGCTCCAGATATCAGAAATGAGACTTATCCACCTGACATTCCAGAAACCCCAACAACTGTGCCAGTGTATTTGCCACCAGTGCCAGTCATGGACACTCCTCCTGTATCTCTACAGCCTCACATGACAAGATGCAGTCGATTGATTTGAGCACAAAAATGACTTATTGAAGAGCTATTAGGTACATATATATTATTTGTGCTTTTTTATTTAACAAAAGGGGAGATGTAGTATATTGTGAGTTTGAGATGACAGGGCCCTTTTGGTCCCTGACAGACTCCGCAGAACACTGATGTAAGTGCTTGGGTGTGGGGAAAGAATTCATGCTGCAGAATGTTCAGTTAACGGCTACACACCAAGGAATAAAGACATATAATACCAAGCTCCTTGTGATCTGTGATTATTTGAAGTCTTCCATGTAGATTTTATTTGGGGATAGCATCTGATTGAGGGTAACATATTCAGAGAAGTGTTCCATAATGCTATTGAAGGGTTTTGGTTGTCCATGGATTATATGGCAATAGATAGGGAAGGAAGAATTTGCAACCAGTGCCATTTCCCTGCATTCTAATAAGGGGTAGGAGGTTGTATATGATTTTTGGCAGGAGAGAGATTCCCTGAACATTATTGCCACTCCGCGCCCAATTTTGCCTTGCCTATCTAATCTTAAGATTGAGCATTCTGGTGGGAGTCTTTGATGCTTTTGGAGAAGTCAGATAGACATATTTTTGTCATGCAGAAAAGATTTGTATTTTTGTATTCTATCAGTACAGCAATTCATGGGTTGTGAGCATGTGCGGATCTTATGTTGAGTAAAGAGGCAGAAACAAAGCGGGTATGTGCTAGATTTGGTGCTTTACATGTGAGCAGATCATTTTTACTAGGTTGTTGAGGTTGGCTCTTCTTCCGGTGAGTTGTTTGTGGAGTGAGCCATTGCAAATATTTTAAATTCCTTTGAGTTGGGTTTGAAAGCACCTGGTAAATTCAGGTGATGGAAGAAGCTATTGGCTGGGAACGATCAGAGGCAGTTGTAAGAATCTTTGTGTCGAGAACTTGAAAATGTGAGTTAGCAGAATGTTAAATTAAGCTACAGTAGAAAGGGCTTGGGCCGATTAATGGTGATTTAGAGGAGGCATAGAAAATGCTGACGGGGTGTTTTAAATTTAGCAAAGTTACCTTTGGCACAACAAGTGGTGTCAGGGATGGTGATTCATAAAGTAGTGCTGGTTTTCTGGAGTTCATAAAGATGTGCTGTCTGGGCAGACATAAAAAGTGAAGAGTATCAGAGCCTGGGTCAGAGATTACAAGACTAGAAGTATGCGGATTGATGTAGAAAAGTAAGAAAGTAAGTCTGCGGGTGGATAACAGCATATACATTCAGTGTAAAGAAGTATAAAGTATGGTGGAGTAGTGCATCACACAATTATAAAAGCTTGGTAAGAGTAGATAATAGTCCCTTATCTTCCAAAAACAGGGTGAGGAATGAAAGCGAAGTAGAAGTGTAATACAAAAAATAATATATAACCCAAAGAGTACTGTAGTAAATTACATTAATGGATTTGCTTATTGGATACACATTTTTTGAAAGGGACAAAAACTGAAAAAATGATTGAACAATAAAAATGGGCATGGATATGTAAATTTATGACGTTTGAAGACTGGTGAATTAAGATGTACACAAGAAATGAACGTATATTAAAAACTATAACATAGGGTTTGGACTGGATTAATGAAGATGCCACACTCTTACATAAAAAGGCATACCCTGGATGGACTAAAACTTGATTTTAAGAAGCTAAAAATAGTGCTTTTGAGAAAGGTGAATAAGAATGCAACAAGCAAAACCTTGTGGCCAATGTAAGAGGAACTGGTATCAGCTGCAGATATATATATATATATTTTAATTTTTAATTTTTAATTTCTTTTAGAGACTACAGGGGCTGTCCAAGAACCCTGAACTAGGGACAGACAATTGATACAGCTAACAGAAGGTTCAGGAAGAGCAGTCACATGAATTATACAACTTCACACATACAATTAAAATCGAAAGATAAAGGAAAAGGAAAAAGAGAGAGAGAGAAGCCTATAAATTCATAAATTCAGAAAGAGTTTTTTCAAACTTCAAAAAACATTATAGTTTATTACATATATTGAAAGTTAAAAAGAACGGTTACGCTCATGACAAAATGTTGGTATACAAAAAAACAAACATATCACAAACCAAACACGTGGCTTAACAAAAAACATACATGTGTAAAGGAACAACGCAAACAAAAATAATGTGTCCTTAAAGAATTATGGCCACAAAAAGCGTTGACGGCGTTTCGACCGCTGTATTATTGTACGGTCATCATCAGGATTTGAATTCGCTTGAGAGTTACACAACTATACAATAGAAATATAAAAATAATTATTAAATTGTAACATTTTGGGGCCGATTCCGATTCGGGAAAAAACGCTCTGAATAGCCGTTCGGAGCATTTTTCCTGTACGAATAGCACCCTGCAACGTCCCCGTACGTACGACGAAGTACGATTCGTACCAGGAGCCGTACTCTGTACGAGTCGTACAGAGACTGTACGACTCTAATCTCCATACGATTCTCCCTCGGCACCCGCTGTACGCGACATCTGTACGGTTCACGGCTGGTTTTTACGACCCAGCAAGTACGATACGTGTTGGGTACGCACCGTATGACCCTTCTTCTACGGGAGTTGAAAACAGCTGTAAAAGCAGAGTTCGTGCCAAAACAGGTATGGAACGCCCCCCCCGGGTATGGTGCGTACCCCCCATGATTGCAGGGGTACGCACCGTACCCCTGTGATCATGGGGTGTACGAGCCGTACCCCATGAACGATGGGTGTACGAGCCGTACCCCATGTACGATGGGTGTACGGCTCGTACCCCATCGTACATGGGGTATGGCTCGTACACCCATCGTACATGGGGTACGGCTCGTACACCCATCGTACATGGGGTACGGCTCGTACACCCATCGTACATGGGGTACGGCTCATACACCCATCGTACATGGGGTACGGCTCGAACACCCAATGTACATGGGGTACGGCTTGTACACCCATCGTACATGGGGTACGTCTCGTACACCCCATGATCGCAGGGGTACGGTGCATACGACCCAAAAGATAAAAACACGACTAGGGCAAAACAAAAGTAGAAATCGTTATCAAACAGAGAACGCACCACTGGTGGCTCATTACTTAGAGCTTAACCATGCCCCCGGGGATATGCGCTGGCAGGTTATCGAAGTGGCACAAGTTCCGGCACGGGGTGGAAGTATTTCCAACATTTTGAACAAAACCGAATTCCGTTGGATGCTTTGTTGTGACAGCATCAATTTGGGTCTTAACTCTATGGAGGAATGCCACTCTATTATAACCAGTTGATGTGACTTGATGGTAGACACCACATTCTGGTTCTTATAGATTGCATACTAGTCTATATGCTGCCATAACTGGTACGTGTGATTGAACTGTAGATACTGTATTCTGGATTATGCACACTGATCAGAATTCCATATGTTGTCTATATACTGTTATAACTAGTTGGTGTGTTAGAACTGCAGACATTGTATTTTGGATTCTGTACACTTAACATAAGTTTATATGTTGTATATATACTGTCATATATATGAGAATTTAGTCCAATATCAGCCACATTGTGTTATCTGTACATTGTATATCAATCCATACGTTTATATTGTTATCAACTTTTTGACTAACATGTTAATTTAATCGCACATGTTGTCTAATAATGTACATGAGGATGTCTCTAATTTCCTTACATCTTGTTACTAGACTTGTTCAAAGGAAAATGCTCTTTTTTCATACTGCTGTTTTCTGGTAATTAATAATTTTTTTGATGTCTCTGGTTATTTTTCATTTTTTTGGATGACGTGACATTATACGGTTGCTTTTTTGCGCGCACTGGGACGGCCAGTTGCCTCCCCATTAGTTACTTTAAGACAGTACCATTCTGCATTATTATAATTGCAGGCACGCATTTAGGGTTATGCGGTTAATCTATCTTGATATAATCGATGTGGCAAATGATCGAGTGCACATCGTTTGGTCTAAGATGGTACTATTCTGCATCAATATAGTTGCAGATACGCATTTATATGTAATCTGCTGAGTCCTTTTGATACTGCACGTCACATGCTTTCTGCTGGTAACTGTTCACACGTGGGCGGCGAGTTTTTTCTGACATTGCACGTTGCAATTTTACTACTGCTTGTTGTTGGTAACCGTGTGTGCATGATTGCCCCACGTTTTTTATAAAAAAAATTACATAGACTTTTAGGTAGCTGGTTAAGACTGGACACATACCCTTTTTCTACTGTAATTGATGCCGGCAACATGGCGGGGGTACCGTATGTCACTGATTGGCTCCCTCCTCCCTTTGCTCATTGTCGGAATAAAGTTGGACACTGACTAACTTTATCGACAATGACAATTTTTCTCCCCCCTTTTTTTAGTATGTGGCTGGTTTCCAAACGCTCTCTTTGAATGAACATTACCGGCCTATCATTTCTTATATTTGATATAACAGGACTGAGTTTAGATCATGATATGTACTAATGACTTTGGGTTGGAAATTTAATTTTTCCTCCTCTTTTTGTTTTCAGCCGATTTATTGGGCGCATTATATGGTGTACCATTGACATCATTTATCGATTGAACTGCAATCTTTGGACACGGTGTGTCTCTTCCAATTTCAGTTTTTTGCAATAAGTAAATCACCACTCATTTGCTGTGTGATTTCCCTAACTTAGTCTCGCCTAATATAATTGGCGTAATTTGACTGATTGCAATTTTTACCACAGGGCTGGAATTATCGTGACAGCCATCCGTTATCGTTTGGTTCGTCCTCTTTTTAGAAAGGTAATTTTAATTCATTACCCTTGTTGGTTGATGGAATCACAACTGGTGTGGTGGTAGTTTCCTTCTTTTTTTAAAATCTTCCTGCTTTTTTTGCTTCTTGTCACTTGGCGATCTTTTTTAGTCTTTTCCTTTGAAGAAGCCTATACCATTTAATGTTACAATGTAATAATTATTTTTATATTTCTATTGTACAGTTGAGTAACGCTCAAGCGAATTCAAGTCCTGATGATGACCGTACAATAATACAGCGGTCGAAACGCAGTCAACGCTTTTTGTGGCCCTAATTCTTTAAGGACACATTATTTTTGTTTTTGTTGTTCCTTTACACATGTAATGTTTTTTGTTAGGCCACGTGTTTGGTTTGTGAAATGTTTTTTTTTTGTATACAAACATTTTGTCTTGAGCGTAACCGTTCTTTTTAACTTTCAATATATGTAATAAACTATAATGTTTTTTGAACTTTGAAAAAACTCTTTCTGAATTTATGAATTTATAGGCTTCTCTCTCTCTCTTTTTCCTTTTCCTTTATCTTTCGATTTTAATATTATATAATTTCTGTCTCTCACGGCCATGAGTTTCCTGGCCGTAACAGATAGAAACAAAATACATTCCGCTATCCACTCTGAACAAGGTGTCCTGCCTCTAAGGGCTATCACTCATTCAGGCCATTGGAGGACGTTTTCCATCAACTGAGGCACCCGGTGGCCTGTGAACAAAATCCTTAAGGTTCACACTTTTCCAAACGAGAAATTGGACTGAGGATTTGGCGGGCCAGGTACTCCATTGCAATTGTGATGGAGTACTCTGTCCTCCAGACTCTAAACTGGGCCCTGAGTCATTGAAAGGGACATATGCTGTTTATAAAAAAAAGGAATTGAAATGGAAATAACTGGGGAAATAATGTTTCCACAAAGGCAATAGAATATTGCTGATTAATATAAGACTGCTAGTATTTTTGTGATTTAGTGGTTTGGAGGGCTCTGGCTAATGATACTTATACACAGAAGATTGTGATCTTTTTGAAAATGTCGAATTAAGGATGGTGTGTTCCCTTACAGTTATGAAAACCAATTCTTTGATAAAACATAGGGGGTCATTAGGATGACGGGCGGACTTAGTCCGCCCGCCATCCTATCGGGACTAGGGACCGCTCGCCATAAGTCCGGGGGTCCCGTGTGTGGTATTAGGATGCGGCCGCCACAGTGGCGGCCGCATCCTGCATTTATAACATTGTGGTGGGCGGTGCTCTCTGCACTGCCTGCCACAATGCCATAAATGCATGTATGCATTTGCATACACAATGCGGCAGGCACCGCGCGGTGCCTACCGCATTGTATATGCAAATGTAGGGGGTACCACAGGTACCCCCGTGTGCACCCCCCACCCCTCCTTCACTTTGGGGGCATGCAGGGGGTCCCCAAAGTGAAGACCGCATTGAAAAATGCCCATCATAATATGGCTGGCGGTGTCTGATAGACACCGCCACCATATTATTCCTTTTCCGCCCCGGCCGCAAGGCGACCGGGGCGGAAAAGCGGCGGACGGTCTTTCCGTCCCCCCACCATACTAATATGGCGGGGGGAAACAAGTGTAGATGTCGGGCGGATTGCCACCGCCAGGCTGGCAGTGGCTACCGCCAGCCTGGCGGGGGCAATCCGCCCAACATCATAATGGGCCCATAGTTTGGAATCAGTTGAGAAACAATTAGTAGTGTTGTCATGATTAAAGCCCTTGGGCAAAGCCTTAAAAATGAATATAGACACAGAAAATACATCCTCAAGAAATATGCTATTATTTGAGCCTTGCTATCCTTTCTACAGCCTAACCCATTATAAAGAGTTCAACATGGGGGTGTGGCTTGGACGCCGGCCAAGATGGCGGCGTAAACCGGGAGCTCCGGCATCAACCCGCAACTCTTCCCGCATTTGGGCAGCTCCGCCGCAACTCTGGCTACAATGAGACCTGTTCCGCGAACCGGAGATTGAGGAGAGCCTAGCGCCCCTTTTATTTTCCGGTTTCGCGGTCTTCCTTGCCAGCTGTGTGTGGATTCCGTCTTCGCGGCTGCAGCCGCCATTTTGTACACCGGCCGCGGACTTCAGCGGCGGCCGGCTCCACACGCATGCATGCAAATTTTCCAACATTCTTCCTAAAATGAGGATTTCTACAGCACTGCACTTCTCTGGTGAGCCGTTTTCGACATGTATATGACTTTCTGAGCGTCCTTCCCTCACACTTTGTTTGCTCTGTTTTTGGCAGCCATTTTGAGTCTACTCGCATCTACCTTCAGCCTCATTTCTCTAAAAATTCATAATTCTACATTGTATTGTGCTTCTACGGCGATTACATGCCTATGACTTTATGTACCAGTTCAACTGCGCTCTGAAGCTCCACGTCAAGAAGCTGTACTTCAGAGGTTGCTTCCAGGGGTTTGATTACGCTTTCTACACATCTCCTCATAGCTCCTCTCACATATACTTCTGCCTGGCGGCTAACGAGTACCTTTGCGAGTCCTTGGAGTACTCCTTATTTTGGTGATTCACTTCCCCCGCGTAGTGTTTTATCCATAACTATTATAATGTGCTACACGGCTCATTTGACTTACTCACGTATTTGGAGACCATTTCTTACCCTGGTTTAATGCCTATTCACTATGCCGCATGTTTCTTCCTCCTATGGTCACTACTTGGTGCTGAGATTTTATACCCCTCTTTATTTACCTTACGCTCTCCAATACTAAAGAGTTCCCCTACTTCCCACTGACTTATTACCTTTACATCTCTGTTGATTGCCTTTTATGGGGAAACTCCGCACTCTAAGGCTCACATCTCTACCGAAACTGCCTGTTGGTTCTGATTCTGACTCGCCTACCCAGGAAATGGAGGAGGGCAAACCCTCGAAGTCTGACTCTGCCCATGGGGCTATTCCTAAGACTCAAAATGGGGGTAAGGGGCAACCTGCCTTGACATCATCCAAGCGTCTGAAGAAGGGCCCACCGTCTCCTGGGAATAACTCTTCATCTTCCTCCATGGACCTCATTCTGGAAGAACTACGTGCCTTCAAGCCATTTATGGAGGCTACCACAAAAAATATGCAAGCTATGCAAGAAAAATGGTAATCTCTGGACTCGCGTGTCACGACCTTGGAGCAGTCCTCAGATTCTCTGCATTCTACTTGTTCCCGAATCCCTTCAATAGAGGCTGAGAACCTTCTTCTTAGACATCAAACTGAAGATTTGGAAAATAGAAATCGAAGGAACAACCTACGCTTATATGGCCTTCCGGAACTTACAGAAGGGTCTAATCCTACTATCTTCTTCGAATCTTTTCTCGCAAAGATTTTGGACACACCGGCCTTATCCACCAATAACATCCAACGAACCCACCGACTTGGCCCTAAGGTTGGCACCAGACCTAGAGGTGTTATTATGCTGTTCTTGCAATACACTGACCTCCTACAGGTCCTTTCAGCTGCCAAGCTCAAGAAGCAAATCATGTGGGAAGGCCATCACCTTTATCTCTCGCAGGATGTCTCCAAGGCTACCGCTGATCAGAGGAAAAACTTTTTAGATCTACGACCGCAGTTAAGAGCCCTTAACGCTAGATATGGTCTCTTACACCCTTGTCTCTTCAAGGTCACCTATAAGGACAGAACAATCACTTATGAAGATCCCGCTGCCTTGCAAGCTTTCCTTCATCAACAGAGTCCGGATGTCATGGATACCTCTAGGCCTGGATGAGAGACTTTATTGTCCGATATCTTCTTGATTCCGCCAATGTGGTTCTGTTTTTTCTTCATTAGCGTTGATTAGTCTGTTTCACATTCCGTTTCTTGTTATTCTTACTGTTTACCATTTTCATGTTTTACACACTATACATCCCAATTTCACTCATGTTTTGCTGTAGATCCTTGTATTTTTCCCTAATGTTTCTTTCATTTCTTCAGATATTCCCCTGCTCGTCTTCATCCTGATGTTTCCTACTGTTTCATCATCGTGCCCTTGGACTTCTGGTACTAGGGTTTGATGTTTGCTCTGGTTATTGTCGCCGTCATCTCCCGCTACCACCATCCCCATCCCTCCTCTGGGTCTTTCTGTTTTCGTAAGTATGTCTTTCAGTCGTTCGTTCTGGACTTGTACTGTCTTTTTGCTCGTTTTTGTCTCTGTTCTTTCTCTCTCTCTCTTACCCTTATACTCTCTTTCCCTTTCTTCCAGGTATCTCTCTCTCTTTTCTTTTTCTTCTTCTCTAACTGAATCTTATCTACACAACAGTTTTCATTTTTTTCTCTTTACATCTTTATTTCTTTCCATCTTATGTTCTCAGCTTTCTTTCTCTACCATTCTGTTTTCTCTTTTCAACCTTCTTTCACTCTTTCCCTGCTCTCTCCTTCTTTTCTCTCCTCTTCTCTTTCAATTTCATTCCTATCTTTATAACAGTTTTTCTAATTTTTCTCACATCTTTATTTCTCTTCTTTATTTTCTCTTCTTCCTCTTTCTTCATCACTATTTTTCATGTTTTTTCTCAATTCTTTCCAATGTATTCATTTTGCATTTATAAGCATGTTGTGCTTAGGTGTTTTTCTAAACTGTTCCGTTCCGTGTAACGACATGGAACGTTAAGGGATTAAATAATCCCATTAAAAGACAGAGGGTTCTCTCGCATTTAGCAAGACTTAAAACTGACGTTGCCCTCCTTCAGGAGACTCATCTTACTGAGTCGGAGGCCTTAAAACTTAAGCGCTGTTGGGTGGGTCATGTTATTTGCTCCCCTACGACCTCTAGAAAGAATGGTGTTGTAATTTTGTTGCATAAAAAGTTAAATGTTTCCTCGATTACTCATGAATGTGATGATGATGGCTGATTGCTTATTGTTACTTTTCTCATTGATAACATCCCACCCACCCTTTTTAACGTATATGCTCCTACTGGGATTGACAGATCCTTTTGGCCTTCTATCTCTACCAAATTGTCCTCTCTCTCTGGAGATTACATATTGCTCGGTGGAGACTGTAATCAGATTGTCGACCCCTTCCTCGACCGCTGCTCGAAAGTCACTTTTGTTCCCTCTAGAATGCACACTCAGTTTGTGAACTCTTTTCAAAACAATGCTTTAGTAGATATTTGGAGATTGTGCAATCCTGATGTTAGAGAATATAGTTTTTTCTCCTCTCCTCACCAATCCCAATCTCGCATTGACCACATTTTTCTCAGTAAATCCCTGTCCCAACACGTTATCCGTTCTGAAATTGGCTCCTTCTTACTTTCCGACCATGCTCCAGTTTTTGTAGATTTTGACCTTCTCCCATTCTCTCCCCACTCTGGCAGATGGAGGTTTAATAATGCTTTGCTTTTGGAACCCACCTTTTCTACCGAATTTACTGCCTTCGCTAAGGAATTTTGTTACGGTTTGGGATTCATTCAAAGCAGCCTCTAGAGGTTTTATTATTAACTTTGTATCCCGACGGAAGAAAATTCGAGAGGCCAAATCGGAAAAGATTCTGGCTGACATTAAAGCTCTAGAATTGGCCTATTATGCTTCTAAATCTGATTCTTCCCTTAAAGCACTTATTGAAGCGAAATTCTCCTTTAATAAATTCACAACCGACGCTGCTTCTAATATTTTGCTAAAATGTAACTCCCGATATTATGGAGGTAAGAATAAAATGGGGGAACTTTTGGCCAATTATATAAAGATTCGTAAGGAGCGCACAAAAATTCAATCTATCAAAACTTCTTCTGGCGATTTTACCTTTAAGGATAAAGATATCCTCACTGAATTTGTAAAATTTTACGATACCCTTTATACTCCAGAACAGGTTCCAACGTCTGATGATCTCATCTCTTACTTTCATTCTCTCACATCTCCCTCGACTTCACATGTTGACTTTCATTCCCTGGAACAGGATGTATGGCTCTCTGAGATTTCCCATGCTGTATCTAAACTTCGTCATGGCAAATCTCCAGGTCCTGATGGGTTTACTATCGAATTTTACAGCCACTTCGCTTCTCTTCTTCTCCCTAAACTTTAACTCTTATTTAAATCTTTTTCTGATGCTGGTTCCTCTGGCGGTTCTTTTCAACAAGCCTTAATTTGTCTCATTCCCAAGGAGGACAAGGACCATCCCTTATGCAAAAACTATAGACCAATATCTTTGGTTAACACTGATTATAAAATCCTAGCAAAGATATTAGCACTACGCATGGATCCACTTTTACCAGATCTTATCGGCCCAGAACAATCCGGTTTTGTCAAGGGACGCCTCTCTTCTGACAACTCCCAGGTTTTTCTTAACATACTTAATAAGGCATCTTCTTTGAATCTTCTTTTCGCAGCTATCTCCCTAGATGCGGAGAAAGCTTTTGATAGGATTGGGTGGGATTTTATGTTTCAGGCTTTACGTTGGATTGGTATACCTCCCAAATTTATTTCTATTGTTTCTTTACTTTATTTCCGATCCTCAAGCTTCCATTTTTGTTAATGAGATGTCTTCGGACTATTTTTCCTTACACAGAGGGGTTCGTCAAGGTTGCTCCTTGTCTCCTTTACTTTTTGTTTTAGCCTTAGAACCCTTCCTTACTAAAATTCGTTTAGATGACACTATCTCTGGTTTTCAATTCGGTCCCCAACAAGTCAAACTCTCAGTTTATGCTGATGACATTCTTTTCCTTCTTTTCTCCAGCAGGTCTCTTCCTTTTCGGCGGTTTCTGGCTACCGCTTGAACGCAGATAAATGTGAAATCATGCCGCTCAATCCTCTTTGCCAGAAACATCTTTTTTCCTCTACGGGTTTCTCTTGGCAACCATCTAAAATCAAATACCTAGGGGTTTGGTTCGCACCCCTACTATCTGATTCCCTTAAGCTAAACTTTGATTATATTTACAAGAAAATGGATACGGCTATTACTCGTTGGCATCCACTCTTTTTGTCCTGGTGGGGTAGGCTTCACTCTATAAAGATGATGTTATCCCCCTTGCTCCTCTATACTATTTCCATGCTCCCTTTACACATTCCTCTCTCTTTCTTTAAAAAGATTGACTCTTTATTATTGAAATTTTTATGGAGCGGTAAGCGCCCTCGAATAGCCCTTGCCTCTCTGTGTAGAGATAAGGCCCAATCAGGTGTACGTTTTCATGATTTTAAACAATACCATCGTGCTTTTTCCTTGAAACAATCAATTTGCTGGCTTTCGTCTGAGTTACCTCATTATCCTCCTGTCTGGTTAAGTATGGAATCCTTTTTTATTTCTCCTTTTACTTTCCGCGAATTCTTATCCTTCTCGTCTTCTTTATCTCGTCTTCGCACGCCCATTATTTCACATTCCCGTACTCTTCTTTCTCCCTACTTATCTTCATCTTATCCATCTCTCCTCTCCACTCATGACCAACCAATTTGGAATAACTCTCTTCTCAAAATCCGTAATCGTACCATTTATTGGAGAACCTGGCACTCTAGAGGAATATGTTGGATTTCTCAAGATTTCCCTCTCTCCTTTCAGGAACTTCAATCTCTTTTCTCTTTGCCTGCCTATGCCCGATCGCAATACACTGCTCTTTATCCAGTCTTGATCTCCTATCTTCAATCTCTTTCACCTTCCAACGATGTTCCTTTAGAATGCAGATCCACTTCTATTTTACTGGAGACTTCTCCTTCTGCATCCGCTTTGTATAACTCTATTCGTTTTACTATTGATAGACCGAAGTCGTGCATTGAGATTGCTTGGGAGTTGGACTTTTCTCAGAGTTGGCCTGTACTTTTTGGGGATAAAATTTGGACTAAGCTCCATAAAGCCTCTAGAGCTGCTAGCACTACCCAAACTTTGTACTTCATTTATCATAGAACTTTATTTACTCCACTTGCTTTATCCCGTTTTTCACCAGATACCTCCTCTACCTGCTGGTCTTGTCCCTGTCCCTCCGCTGACCTCAAGCATATGCTGTTTGATTGCCCCTCTACCGCCCAGTTCTGGCTGAGGGTTTGGCAGCAAATACATAGAATTTTTCAATTTCAGGTCCCCTTCTCACCCTCACTAGTTTTTCTAGGCTCCCTATCATCAGAACTCCCTCAATCTTCCAGTCATTACCCTTTACTTGACCTTTTCATTGCTGTAGCTTTTCATACCATCACTTCTAACTGGAAACAGGCTGCTCATATTTCATATCAGTCCTGGTGGAATGTAGTCTGTTTTAATCATCATCTAGATACCAATTATGTATCCCCCGTCTCCCTAGCTATCAAGCGTGACCTGATTTGGCTTCCTTTGGTAACATACCTTTCTTCCTCTGCCCCTGCACATCCCTCTCCTGATGTTGCAACAGTTGAGGTTCGCAAACCTCCGTGATCTCTTATTACCTGTTTCTTTCTTCTTATTTAGTGCTATAAATATTAAGTCTCATTATAATGTATTTTATTTATTGTATTTATATAATATATTTCACTTGTTGTATTTACATCTATAAGATATGTTCATAATTTTTCATGCTTATGATGCAGCTATTGTTTTGCTTATTTTATCCATCTGCTTAGTGTAACTCTTCTCCCCCTCCCCTTTCCCCTTTTCTTTTCCTTAATAAATCAAACTAAAAAAAAATAAAGAGTTCAACATTCTTACATGTTCTCCTGTGAAGGGTGACCAATGAAATATGCGTAGAAATACCAAAGACTAGCACATCTTTGTAAGTCTGAAGTAAGTTGCCTTTTTGTGACATTTTGTCGAAGGAGCATTTTAAGAGCTTGGCAGACAAGGATAACCGCTGTGCTTGGTTGTTGACTCACCTTGCCCAACTTGCGAGTTCCCTGCCCCCTTTAGATGGGAATGCACAGGTTTGCTCTGTTAGAGCTTCACCTGGTTTTGCCGGTACAAACTCTTAAACGAAAAGCCTGTCCCCCACTGGGCCACTAGGAGTTAGTGCTGATTGCGCCACTTATTTAGGATGGGCAGCTATCACCACATCTCATTGGCAGGGGCAGACACGAGGGCAGCGAAATCAAAACATGGCCAAAGTGCAGAAGGAAAACGCCATGAGCACGAGGGTTATTGATAATTTCTTTAAAAAACACCCATGCTTCCACTGAAGCATCTCTCTCTGGAGAAAACCGGTTTCCCTCGTTTCCCATGAAATTTGAGAGTCCCTTTCCCTTTGCTTCACTGAATATGCATCCACTCCAGCTCTTGCATGTTTTGCATGACTCGGTTCATGTATGTTTTGCAAATTGAGAAACTATTTTCAAAATGGTTTGTGACCACGCAAAAGCATTTGGTTGTGTCAGCGTTCACTGATGGATTGTTCACAGCCAAATATTTATTAATCTCAGTTCATGGTATCTGCGAGTGCATATTAGATTTTAGGTCTGGTTCTTCAAAAATGGTTTGCAAGTAGATTTCTTGGAGATGACAGTGTAAAACCTATTTATCTAAACGACAAAATACAATATTACTTACCCAAATACGTTATTGGTAATCTTGAATTATTTCCAGTTCTCCTTATCTCATTTCTCTCTTCATGAAGATGAGCCTTTCCTGGAATCGGGCCACTCACATGTCGAAATAAAAGAAACAAATCACCATGATTAACGTCTTTTGGGAGGAATATTTTTATGGAGTGTTCATGAGAAAATAAATCTTCACCATATAATCAGAATCATTTTTTAAACACATAAGCATCATCTATCAGCTGTTATACAGCACCACACAGTTAATTCCTAGTCTTCCAGGCCTGGCAAGAAATAAAAAGACAACATAAAAAAGAGAGAAACAAATGAACTTTTAACGTAAAATTCAAAGAGAAATAATAAATAAGAGGTCCTAACCTGCACATCACAGAAATGAGATATGTTATGGCTTAAATCCAATCATCCATCACTGCAACCCCTACCTTAGTCATGCACACAAGTTAGATATTTAATACAGTCCCCATACATCCAGTGCTTTATTCGTCGGGGGCTAAGGTAGCTTGAACCACCCATTTCCCGTGCTAGCGCTGCCAATGACACTACCAACACAACTACTAAAGCATCACACTTCTACAAGTGTGACAATTCAAACTATTCCAGGCCCCAAAATTATAAGAATTGCTCAGGTGGCAAGTATTAGTCATTTATAATGTAACTTGAATTAGTAAACTACTGCTTGTGTGCTCATCAAGTATACAAACAGCGCCACCATGCGGCAGACTGTCTTAAGTGCCTGTGTAGACAATTAAGTGTTGGTGCCAAGCACTGGAAACTACTGGCTCAATTAAGCACTGCAAACATCCTTGAACAGTTGCAATTGGTCATTTAGAAAACTATTTAACAAACGTTCACACAGCGCAGCAAACCACCTTGCTGGGCTACATGAAAGGGCAGGAAGGTGTCGTCTTAAAGTGATATGGCACATTCCTGTCCTTTCCTTGCGCTGGCGCACAAACTGCAGCCTAGAACCAAAGCAGGCCCTCTTGAGCCGTGGTGCAAGGGTGTGTGAATCCTCTGAGGCATTTTCCTCTTCCTATGTATGCTGGAAAATGCAGCATACATAGAAAGTGAAAAAAACGAGGAGAAATAAAGATATTTCTCCTCATTATCCTTCTCTTGGAGGGGAGAATTTTGTCACATTCCCAGGTCTACCACTAATGGTAAATCTGTGAATGCGCCAAAATCCATGGTTGGATGCATGAGAACACCCACAGCGTTTCATTACTCTAGATTTATCAAACCACGCATGGTGGCCTTACGTGGCTTTGAAAAGGCGGGATTGCACTTCTTGAGTCTGCTTACCATTCTCCAGAATCCCGTCACAGGTCGACTGGACCTTTTTACCTGTCATAGAGTAAATTTAGGCAAACTAGTCACAACTAAATAAATCAATTTCTGAATACCCAATTGCTTTCCCCAAAGAACCACTGACTAAAGGCTGAATTTAAAAGGTTTATTACATAACCAAAAATAACTGCAGATACAGGCACCTCAGCAAGAGGTTCAGAAGATAAACAGGTACTAATACAAACATAATCCTACGGAAAAGTCTCAAACGACTAATGAAAAGAACGAGAATTAACTCCAGAACCATTAAACTAAACAGGATAGCTATAACTTGAGTTATGATACTCATCAGGATAAAAGACATAAATTCAGATTAGTCTGTCCCTACTCTATGCTAGATGACATCCCTACTCAACAATAGCCCAACCTAACCAAAGGTGTCAGCCGTGGAGACTTCCTAAGAAGTTCGCCACCTTCTCTCTTAGACTAAAATTTCCATCTCTGCTGCTAAGCTCCTTGCCCATGCGACCGCTCTCTCTAACTCCTCAGTCATCTGCTCTGCCTCCACCCTCGGGGTGCTGTCCCTAATACGAAACACCACAATGTTGTCGACACGCCTATAGGTACGCCCATCTAGAAGGTATTGAGTTCTGTAAAATTCCACATGGCGAGGATCCATCTTTGTCCGTTCAGCCGTCCTTGGGTCTCAGGCTCTTCATCCTTTCAAGTTGCTTCTGCAAATTCTTGGTCTACTCCTCCATGTCTGAGTCTAGAATCCTAACATACACACACAATGGGCCCTTCTACTCTACTATCTGCTTGATGAGGCGCCTGCAAAGAAATACACACATAACTCGCAGTCTATGATTATTGCAACATTTCTTAAAGGTCACATCTATCCATCCTGTCTACAGCTCAATGTTTAAACCAGACATTTCTCAACAGGCCTGCACTGTTTCCATTAACTAGGCCTCTGCTTGGGTTTTAGGCCCAACATTTTACATTAACTTGTTCTCTTAGTTCACTAGACATCAAACCTTAAACAATAAATGCATCTTCTACTTTAAGCAAATCAAGTATGTGTAATTCATTAAGTTTATATAAAGCAGATCTCAAGTTCCTTTGCATTGTTAAACACACGTTGCATTAGGAGAAGGTTTCATTTTAAAAGCATCTATATATGTCAGCAAGCACGGATTGCACTTTGTAACGTTGGCTCTGCACATTTTCTGATACCAATTCACTTTAGCACTTTCCATACCTTGCATCTAACTATGATTAACAGGCCTCTATATACGCGGGTGCTGACTACCTGTACATATGCTGCACCCCTACAAATTTCACTGTAAATGGCGCTCTCTCAGTTCCCCCCTTTGATGACCAGTGTCATCACCACCCTCATATCATCCTCAGGATAAGAACTGAACTAAACAGAGCTTGTTGCCATTTTTCCCCTCTTGAGCATCTCCAATGCTCTCAAACTGCGATATTGATTATCTTGCAGTCTTTCCATTCGCATCTCTTGCACTCTCATTGATCTCGCCAATCTATTCGCCTTGTACCACTTGCACAACCTCACTAAACCCCACAAGGCGATCACATATGCCACTGCTATGATAAGGGGTTTCAGTACAAAATCAAGGAAACCCTTTCCTAGGTTGGCAAACCAGTTTCCAACCTTCCCAAATCCCTTACCAACAGTCTCCCTTGTATTCTCTTGAGTCAAGTCCTCGATCTCATAATGGATCGCAGTAATGTTGCTTATATATGTCTCCAGATCCTTAGAGTTGTCTGGTATATAAGTGCAGCATTCCTGAATCTTCAAACTTTTACAGACTCCGCCCTCTTTTGCTAGGAGGACGTCTAGGGCAAGACGGTTCTGTAAAACCATTGTCCTTATCGACAACATCTCACCCTCAACCAGCACTAATGACTTGGCTGTATTCATTGACAGTTCATCCACTACGGTTGCTAACCGTCTTATCTTGATGTCATTCAAAATGACTCCTAACATAGGTATCGCTGCTCCAAACACATCTCCAATCACTGCTCCAGCACTCTCCCCCCCGCTTTACCCTCCTCTGAGACCCTCCCTCCAAGAGAGCAAAATCCTCAGTATGGTAAATCTTGGGAAAGATAATTGCTAGATAACATGTTCCATACCACTTCTCTGGCAATCTCACGTACGCATTCTTTCCACAGACAAAGTATACAGTAGGGATCACTTGCACCACGCTCTTCAAGAAGTCCTTTGTGTAATACTCTAATGTAAAGGTGTGTTCGCACGTGGTCTGACCCACATACACATTTTCATAATACGTCTGTGGTCTGTGGAGACATAACTTCCCTTTCTGTACTTCATCTAAAGCTATTGGACCGTAACTCCCTTTTGACTTGTGCTTCTACTCTTCTTCGGTCCAATCTACCTTTCCTTGTCCTGAATCTCGCAACTGTTTTTGCTTCGTGTACCTATCTTCCACCTGCTCAATAAACTTCTTTTCCACCTCTGACAATGAGCAAGTCAAATTGTGTCGGTGTGCATACGGTGTGTCTAGTTCTTGTGTGGGAATGAAAAAATATCCCAGTCTGTCTTCCGATTTATAATAGTCCCACTTATTCAAATGCTTGTAATTTGGGACTTCTGGTAACACAGCATCATAATTCGAAAAATAATATCCAAAATGATTTCTACCATACAATATGCTAATCAATAAACTACAGGAAATTCCATATGTCAACGGAAGGTGATGATATCTAATACCCTCATCTACTGAGGCTGGCAATTGCATACACACATAACAGTCTTTCGCATCCATCGCATCAATATATTCATACAACAGTTTTGCATAAGCATTCTGTCCAAAATTTCCTTTAGACAGGTCAGTATGTAACCTACGACTTTCTGCAGCCAGTGAGGCCTTCTCTCTTCTTTCTCTTTCTTCCTTCTGGCTAGGGGTGTCAGGTGCCTGTGTCCCCTCAGCCTTCTCTACTGGTTCGTGTGGTGCAAAATAGGAAACTGAAACTACTATAACTATAAGGAGAATCACTCCTGCTAAAAGGGTGCCTACTATGCACTTGGCTCTATGATTCGGGTTTCCAGGTGCCATGGTTTCGGCTCAAGCAGTTCGTGCTCGGAAAGCACCCAAGTCTCTTCTCTTGCTATTTGAGTCTCTTGATCCACACCTGGCAACTTGAATATTCTGTTTCAGTTCTTCTTTGTCTTCAACCAACAGACAGCCCTAACCCTTCTACGTCAACTGTGGAAAGTCCCTAACTTTGTTCTTCTTCCACTCGGCTCTAGGTTAGTTTTAACAGTTATTCACAGCAGTCTTTTCAAAGTCTTCAACGCACATTTTAAAGCTCAAAGTTCTTTTCAAAAGTTCAAAGTTCAATTTTGCAGCTCTTAATAGTCTATGATTATGCTTGATCCGATTGCCTGCAACACATAATCCAAAAGTTCCATGCGAAGCACAACTACATCATAGGCTGGCATGTCCGGAACGAAGGTAGGGAAAATCAGTCTTTCCAGGAGTAAATCACGTATCTTGCTTAAGAGAGGGGGATTAGGAATGGTAAGTGTCAGGATACCTTGAATTTCAAGTCCAGGTATCAACAACACCACTTGCAGCTTAACATTGGGGATTGTACTGGTCACTTCCACTGACCTCACCCTCCCGGACCTCAGTACTCCTGGTATTGGTAATCCTAACATTTGTGAAAGGATAGGTCCACTCTGGAGTGGCATATCTTTGGCACGGCACTCGCACCCTCCTTGACCTTCTCGGTCCACTCTGCGCCGCTCCGTCGTTTTCTCCTTCCAGATCGGACTCTTCGGACACAGGGGCGAGTTCTCTTTCGGAAGCCAATCTCACATTCATTCGCCTCCGCCTTTCGGGCCAATGAGCTTCTGCACCTCTTGCTCGCCGGCCTCTCGTTTGCACACCCTGTTCGTCCTCCCTGTCAGCCTCTTCTGCACTCAGATCACCTTCTCCGCCACTTCCTTCTTCTGGGGCGGATTCAGTGTCACTGTCGTCGTGATCATACACAGCTTGATCAAGGGAGTTCCCAACTTCTACCGGCACCCCCACAGCTTGACTTGTCCCCTCTTCTGGATCCTCTTCGTCGTTATTGTTCTCATCCACGGGAGGAGCTGTTCCTTCTTTAGGTGCTGGAGCTCGTCGGGTGTGAGAAGCATGGACCCAATTCGGCAATCCGCCACACTTCACAGCATTAGTGGTCACGAGTATCACCTGGAAAGGTCCTCTCCAGCGTACATCCAAACAGCTCTTCCTCACGTGCTTCCGTACGAACACCCAATCACCTGGGCACAGGTCGTGACAGAGGTCGCTAGCAGCCGGAACTTCAGCAGCCTGCACCTGAAGGGACACAGAACGGATGACATCAGATAGTCCCCTACAATAATCAAGAATCAGGTCATCTGTGATATTCAGCAAGGCAGTTGTAGGAATAGATGGCAGTCTCATAGCCCTCCCCATCAGGATCTCGTGAGGTGAGAGCCCTGTCCTCCTATCCGGGGTACTGCGCATACTCATTAATACCAACGGCAGTGCATCGGGCCATTTTAGGGGCGTGGATGAGCACACTTTTGCCATTCGTGCCTTCAGTGTCCCATTGATCTGCTCTACTATGCCAGAAGCCTCTGGACGGTAGCTACAATGCAGTCTTTGATCAATGTTCAGAGCAGAGCAAAGCATCTTCACAACTTCGCTATTAAAATGTTTTCGTGGCACCAATTCCCTCAGCAATAGTTTAGCAACTGTGAGTGTATCGCACCTGCGAGTGGGGTATGCCTCAACCCATCTAGAGAACACACACACAACCACCAAGACATACCTAAGGCTATTACACCTCGGCATTTCAATGAAATCTATTTGCATCCTGTAAAAAGGTCCACCAGACCTTCCAATGTGACTCAGTGTAACTGGTGATTCAGAAAAGGGGGTGGTGATGAACAGAGTGCCTGAAGTAAGCAGACCACTCTTACCCAGTCCAAAGATCAGGGCTTGATCCATCACCGTTTTTTAACTCACTGCACCATCCCAGCTCAGAACTTGGCTATATGCAAATTAGTCTGTTCCTGTCCCAGTGCATGATGGGAACAGGGCAAACCAAACTACCAAGCCAATTCTTATACTGGGAAGGAAACAAGCTTCCGGGGACCAGTTTCTGCCATTTCAGGCGTCGTCGGCCCGGCTTGCTTGAATCCTGATGGTGCAATGAGCAAGGGACTCACATCTGAGTATACCCTTCCACGCTTATGGTGGACAAATTGATTCAGAAAAGGGGGTGTTCTTTTCCCAACATTTATCTGTTGACATGTCACACATCTCTGACATACTGCTTCCGCAGCCTGTCTAAATTTGGGATTGTACCATGTCTGTCTGAACACACGCAACATCGCATCCCTTCCCAGATGCACAGGACCATGTATCTGTCGTGCCATCGCACTCACCAGCTCATTCGGCAACACAGCCCTTCCATCTGCTGAAACCCACATGTCCAGATCTCCCTTTACACAACCAGCCGATTCCCACACCCTTTTCTCATAGCCTGACGTCTGTCCTTGCATGTCTCTCAATTCTTCCCAGGTATCTGCCACTTCAAGCATCATGCTTAGCTCAGTTCTCTCCTTTGGCCCCTCGATCGTCTGTTCAGTATATGAATATCCCTGCTCTGCACAGTAATGTGCAACTTCATCAGCATAACGATTTCCCATAGTCACGAAGTCCGTGCCTTTGGTGTGTGCTGTACATTTAACCACTGCTATCGCTGCAGGACCCTGCAAGGCCTCCAGCAATAACCTGACAAATTCGCCATTCCTGATTGGGGAGCCAGATGACGTCATGTAACCCCGCTGGGACCACAACTGACCGAAGTCATGAACCACCCCAAACCCATATTGGCTGTCGGTGTAGATGGTAATCCGAATTCCGTTGGCTGCCAAACAGGCACGCGTCAACGCAATGATCTCAGCCACCTGCGCGGAGTGTAATCCTTCCAGGCAGGCTGCTTCAATTATTCCAGAAATAGTACAAACAGCAAACGCTGCTCTCAACTGACCAGTATTGTCTCTTATGCATGAGCCGTCGACAAAGTAAATTTCATCTGGGTCGGTCAACGGCACATCAACAATATCCGGCCTTGGTTTGGTGCACAGTTCAGTTACATCAAGACAATCATGGTCTTCCCAATCATCTTCTATATCGTTTGGTAATGGCAACAAGGTAGCAGGATTCAAGACATAGCACCTCCTGAGGGTCACATTCTCCGCAGCAAGTATAACCTGCTCGTAGCGTGTGAGCCTGTTGTTGGTTAAGTGCTGCGTCCTGGTCCTGGTCATCAACAATTCCACAGAATGAGGTACATGCACTGTCAGTGGATATCCCATTACAATGCTTTCACATCTTTCAATGCTGACACCTGTTGCAGCAACGGATTTGAGACATCCGGGCAACGCTGCGGCTACTGGGTCTAAGGTAGCCGAAAAGTAGGCAACTGGTCTACGGACTCCTCCATGATCCTGCACTAATACTGCTAAAGCACATCCTTCCCTTTCGCAGCAGAATAATGCAAATGATTTGTGGTAATCTGGCATTCCCAGAGCCGGAGCACGACACAAGTCCTCTCGCAGCTCGAGAAAAGCCATCATACAGTCTGTGTCCCATGGTACCGGATCTATTACGTCCTTGTGCGTCAGTTTCTGCAAGGGTTTTGCTTTCAGAGAAAAATTTGCAATCCATTGTCGGCAGTAGCCAACCATGCCCAGGAACATTCTAACCTCCCTCTGGGTCGAGGGCACAGTCATTCTCATGATCGTTTCTATTCTGTCTGGTGACACTTTCCGCTTTCCCTGCTCTATTCTGTGACCCAGATACTGCACTTCTTGCAGGCAGTACTGTAACTTGCTAGGTGATACCTTGTGCCCATTCTCTCCCAAATGGTTCAACAAGGCTATGGTGTCAATCCTACAAGCGTCTTCGGAGTCTGACGCAACAAGGAGGTCGTCTATGTACTGTACGAGAACTGAGTTCTGTGGCAGTACTAGACTCTCCAAATTCCTCTTCAGCAACTGATTAAAGATCGATGGGCTCTCTGTATACCCTTGTGGGATACGGCACCATGTTAACACGCGACTCTCTATTTTGAACGCAAAAAGAAATTGGTTTTCCTCATGCAGTGGGATGGAAAAGAAAGCTTGACACAAATCAATCATAGAAAACCACTCAGCTTGGAACAGTATCTGGAACAGTATTACTGCTGGATTCGGTACCACTGGACAACATGGGACAACTATGTTGTTAATTTTTCGTAGATCCTGTACTATCCTGTACTTCCCGCTTGGCTTCTGCAAACCCATTATCGGAGAGTTACAGGGGCTGCCCATAACCTCCTTCAGGATCCCTTGTCTAATCATGGACTCAATCACAGGTTTTATACCTTCAAGTGTCTCTGGGGTCAGCTTGTACTGTGGTGTTCTAGGGAAGTCAGCGTTCGGCTTTATCTGTATTCTAACAGGCTCCACTCCTTTGATCAGTCCGATCTCTTCCCCCGTAAAGTCCCACACTTCTGGTGCGACTGAGTCTCTCAAATCCCAGGGAAGTTCTTCCACAGTTATGGCAGGGTATAGTTCAATGCACACATGCGAATTTGCAACTTTAAAATCGGCATCATCATCATTAGTCTGCAACTCTACTCCCTTGGGGGTACAATAGATGGTGCAATTCAGCTTACACAAAAGGTCTCTTCCTAGCAGACATACGGGGCTAGAATCACACACCACAAACTGGTGTCTATCTCTGAAACTTCCGATCTTTACCGGAACTGGCTCAGTCAGGGGATTTGTCATTCTTCTGTTTGCAACCCCCACCACTTGAATAGTCTGTCCTGAAAGGGGCAAATTTGGGACCACTGCGGACCGCACAGTAGACCTGGAAGCACCAGTATCTACCAAGAAGGTGGTGGGGTGTCCATCTACGTCAGCCTCTACAAAGGGTCCCCTCTGATCTACCTCTAGTACTGCTCCAAGGGTACAGTCTTCCTCCCCATTCAGGCACTGTCCTGACACTGGATCAAAGTAATAATGCAATAATGAAAAGCCTTAAAGTAATTAAGCCTCTAAATGCCGGAACGCCTCATGGTGTAGAGGCTTATTCCTCGGTTAGCGGAAATACACACGTTCACCCACAATCGGGTGGCGGGAGCCGCGGAATTAAGTGGAGTCCGTCGGCTGCCAGGATACCGGGTTAGTCGGTCGAGAGTTTCACTTCCTGGAAGCCTCTACACCATGAGGCGTTCCGGCATTTAGAGGCTTAATTACTTTAAGGCTTTTCATTGTATCTGTCCTGATGATGGACCCTGAGATTTACTAGGGGTCCGAAATGCCGTCGACTTTAAATGCACTGAAACCGAATTGTGATTACTATTGGATGTCAAGTTGTAATACTCTGTACAATTGTATTGTTGATAGAGTAACTTGTTTTCGCCTTACAAAGCCCTTCTTTGCTGTCTATATCAACCCTTTGTACCTGCTCTGTTAGTACTGGACACAGGCTTGTGGTCCACACTGGTTGATTGTTGGAAAGTATTTCTATGTGATTTGAATACATGAATTCTGAGTAAAATCTCTGAAAGACCACTGTCCGGCTGGACATGCCTTTCTAAAAATATAGATTGACTCTGTCTATATTTTATTTTTGTGCTGAAATTTCTCAATGTTGGGGACCAATGTTGTTTGATAAAAAATATGCTCCCCGAGGTCCCTGCTGACTAATTTTGGGGTCCCTTGTTGTTGTTGAATTAACTGATGGCACTTGGTCGTCTTTTTCAGAGTCGCTATATCTATCCTAGGTCTCGGACCTTCCTCATTGTCCCTTTTCTGTCCCCCTGACTTCCTTCCCAAGGTGCCATTTCCTGATTGGCCCTGTCCTCCTGCTTGCATCTGGACTAGCAACAGTTTGTCCTTAAGCTTCTTTGTTTTCGAATCTATCTCATCACTGCAGTACCTTGCATACCTCAAAATCTCGTCTAAAGGCTTGTTTTGCCAACAGATCAGATGTTGCTGTATCATGAGGCAGATATCAGGCCTCAATCCCAGCACAAACTTGGATACAAACTGTCCCATATCCTTCGGATCCATCACATCTAATCCGCTGTACTGCTTGAAAATCAGCAATAGCCTCTCATAGTACTCATGCACCGTCTCTTTTGGTTCCTGCCTGGTACGATCTATCTTTACCCAATCTATGTCTTGTGGTGGTACTTTAGTTTTCAGCCACGTACTTTGCCATTACCCTAGGTGACGGTCCATTTGTGGTGCTATCTCTCTCTGGTTCCGCTGTGGGCCATTCGACACTGACCTTGCATGCTATCCACAAATCACTTGGGACCACAATATCAAACAGAGTGTTCAAATCAATCCACAGTGCCTTTGAGATTTTAACGAACCTCTCTACCTGCTTGTACCATTCCACTGGGCTCTCTCTCAACTTTGGGAAAGTGTTAGTAAAGGCAGCCAGGTCTCCCCTGCTCCAGGGTACATGTACATATCCCCCATGGGCCACCTCCCGCAAGGGGTACGCTTCGGCATGCATCAAACCTCCTCCCGGGGGTGTCCCAATAACACTCCGCCTAACAGTCTTTTTCTTTGACCACCTTTCCTCCCATCTCTCCAAGTTGGACCATGTTCGGATTCCCATGATCAGCTCCCTGATATGGGTCTTTAACCCGATCACCCTCTTTTCTTCCAGGTCTTGATCTGAGTACTGTAACCTATGGCCCCCATGTAGGGCTTTCGTTTTTGTCAAATCCACCTCATACTTATTCGCTAATTCTGAGAGTTTCTCATGAGCAGTCCTAGCCTTCCGAGTGACATCCTTTGCCATGAACAATAGCTCATCTGGTTCGTATAATTCAATCCTCTCTAGTGGCAGGGTACCTTCTACAATCTCCTCTACTTCTGACTTTAGTCTCAGCACGTCTAACCTTCTTGCCTTTATTGCCGCTCTCAACGTGCCTTGGCTAGAAGTTTCCTTAGAGTCCCTCCCGCTGCCGTTCTGACTCACTCCTCTGTTCTCTTCAGGTGTGTTAGGAGGAACCCTTCTACCCTCGCAGGTCTCGCAGTCCCATTCCTGCCTACTGTTTCCAGAGGTGTGGTGGGACGTCCCCCTGCTTCCCACACCTCCGCGTTCCCATTCTTGTCTGCTTTCGCTAGCTGCACAGTGAGAGACCATCCTATTCTCCTCATTCTCCGACCCAAACACATTCCTCGACCTGTCACTCTGGGTATCCACAACTGTTTCCCAAGTTCTCAAATCTGGCCTTAACTCCCTCATCGACTTCGGCCTTGGACCTCTCAGGTCCATCGATCCCCTCCAACCCTCTCTGTCTTCCGAAGGGTCTGCCGATGTTACCAAAGGGGTGCTCCGTTCTATAGGTTGAGGTAATGTCTTCCACCCATCTGCCACATGAGTTCTATCATCGCTTGCACTTCTCTCACTCCCCATATGGGGTAAATTCTCATTATGTGTCTGTTCTGGATTGTACACTGATACTATGGGACCTATAGTAACCGGTACTGTAAGTGCGTCTGGCAGTTTCTGAGAATGGACACCCTCTTCCACCCGTACCTTCTGTACTGTAAATCTTCCCACTACTCTATTTACCGGTGAGGGTGGAGGTGCCTTTTCTCCCTTATCTGGGGTAAACTTGTCCCCTATTGTGTCCCATCCGTTCCCCATTGGAACTCCGCCTTCCCCTGTTGGGGCTTCCCAATGCTTTCTCGGTTGTTGCGTTCCCTCTAGCTCTGGATTGTATGGGGGTGGCCTTTCTGACAACAGCCTCTCTATCAGGCTGTCATCTGTCTCGCTGTCTTCATCTTCTGTACTCCTTTTCTGCCCATCCCCTTTACTTTCCACAACGGATACAACTTGTCTACTGTAATGGTCTGTACCCTCCATCTCTTTTCCATGGCATCCCATCTCGCTTCCTGAACCGCCCTTACCGATCGCTTCACTCTTTCCTGTCTCCTGTCTCTGTTCCTGTCGTGGGCTGCCCTGATCCATGCATTGAGCGCTTCAAACTGTGTTGGTCTGGGCAAAGGTCGCAATGCAGCCATAATTGCTTTCAACTGGTATAACACTTCTAGTCTAAACGTTCCATATTTAGGAAAGGTCAATTCCTCGTTTCCATCTGTCATCTTACACCAATTATCAAGCCACAATATGGTATGCAACCCAACGTTTGTTGCCATGTAATAAGCTGGAGTATCCTCGGGTGGAGCCTCCTCCCCGCCCCGAGGTTCTATCTTGTTTTCTCCTTTGAAACATTTCCGCAATACTTTAAAACATTTCATGATGAAACCCACAACGTTTCCTTGTTTACAACCCTTGTTTACTTCCTGATGACAATCCACCAATCTCAGCGCGGCTTCACACTAACCGCCCTATCACAGCGCGGCTTCACACCAACCGCCCTATCACAGCGCGGCTTCTTCTGACGTCACTCGCCTCCGTTTCGCAGCAGTTCCCCACCTTTCTCCGATGTCTCACCGGTCACGCATGCGTCCCAATCATACACTAGAAATGATTACTTCCGATCAAGCAACCACTTCCTTGACTGTACGGCTACAGTCTGACTGTAATTGTCACCTTTCTCGGCAAATGCCCGTCCGCGAGCGAACAGACAATCACCTCAACTGTCTCCGGTAACTTCCGACCAGCGTCCGTTACCCACACACTCTTTCGGGCGATCAATGGTACCTCATGACCCCCTTTCACAACAGTCGACAATTACTTTGGATGTTCGATACACCCCAACCACTTAAACTCTCCTTGAGCTTAAGATTTTCACCGGTTGCGCGCGCTCACAACCTGATCTCCTTTCACACTACAGGCATTCAACTCCGCAAGACATTACAACACAATGACACAACATAACGCCGCAATCTAGCAACGCATGACCCTTTTCATACTCACTCTCCTCCGACCTGCTGCTTTCCGCCGCACTGTTACTCTCCGTCAGATTCCATGGAACGCCATCCTCCATCCGTGGCTCTCTGGACACTCTTCATGTTCTTCTCTACGGGCCTCGGGGAAATCTCAACCTACTTCTAGATTACCCTTTCTCTAGAAGGTAACCATCCTCTGCTACCAACTGAAAAGGCGGGATTGCACTTCTTGAGTCTGCTTACCATTCTCCAGAATCCCGTCACAGGTCGACTGGACCTTTTTACCTGTCATAGAGTAAATTTAGGCAATCTAGTCACAACTAAATAAATCAATTTCAGAATACCCAATTGCTTTCCCCAAAGAACCACTGACTAAAGGCTGAATTTAAAAGGTTTATTACATAACCAAAAATAACTGCAGATACAGGCACCTCAGCAAGAGGTTCAGAAGATAAACAGGTACTAATACAAACATAATCCTACGGAAAAGTCTCAAACGACTAATGAAAAGAACGAGAATTAACTCCAGAACCATTAAACTAAACAGGATAGCTATAACTTGAGTTCTGATACTCATCAGGATAAAAGACATAAATTCAGATTAGTCTGTCCCTACTCTATGCTAGATGACATCCCTACTCAACAATAGCCCAACCTAACCAAAGGTGTCAGCCGTGGAGACTTCCTAAGAAGTTCGCCACCTTCTCTCTTAGACTAAAATTTCCATCTCTGCTGCTAAGCTCCTTGCCCATGGGACCGCTCTCTCTAGCTCCTCAGTCATCTGCTCTGCCTCCACCCTCGGGGTGCTGTCCCTTATACGAAACCCCACAATGTTGTCGACACGCCTATAGGGACGCCCATTTAGAAGGTATTGATTTCTGTAAAATTCCACATGGCGAGGATCCATCTTTGTCCGTTCAGCCGTCCTTGGGTCTCAGGCTCTTCATCCTTTCAAGTTGCTTCTGCAAATTCTTGGTCTACTCCTCCATGTCTGATTCTAGAATCCTAACATACACACACAATGGGCCCTTCTACTCTACTATCTGCTTGATGAGGCGCCTGCAAAGAAATACACACATAACTCACAGTCTATGATTATTGCAACATTTCTTAAAGGTCACATCTATCCATCCTGTCTACAGCTCAATGTTTAAACCAGACATCTCTCAACAGCCCTGCAATGTTTCCATTAACGAGGCCTCTGCTTGGGTTTTAGGCCCAACATTTTACATTAACTTGTTCTCTTAGTTCACTAGACATCAAACCTTAAACAATAAATGCATCTTCTACTTTAAGCAAATCATATATGTGTAATTCATTACGTTTATATAAAGCAGATCTCAAGTTCCATTGCATTGTTAAACACACGTTGCATTAGGAGAAGGTTTCATTTTAAAAGCATCTATATATGTCAGCAAGCATGGATTGCACTTTTTAACGTTGGCTCTGCACATTTTCTGATACCAATTCACTTTAGCACTTTCCATACCTTGCATCTAACTATGATTAACAGGCCTCTATATATGCGGGTGCTGACTACTTGTACATATGCTGCACCCCTACAAATTTCACTGTAAATGGCGCTCTCTCAGCTTGATAAATCTTACTTAGAAGTTGCACCGCCCTGTGCGCCCCATTGAGGGGTGCAAGGGAGATGCAACTGCTTGACAAATCTGCCCTAGGTTAATAGATCAGTCTTTCATGGGTGGCTATCAACACTAAGCTTCTGCCCACTACTCAAAAGTTGCAGGGAGTCTAGATTTTCAACACCAAAGCACAAACATTTTAGCAACCGCTAGAACTGAGTTTAACCACTTTTATTGTGACTATTAATTGCATATAAATCAAATCAAATCAATAAAACTTTATTCAGCTTTCAGGTTAAAACCAAAAAAGTAATAAGGCCTACCATAAAACAGACTACAAATTGACAAGTGTTATGAAATCCAGGTGAACAATACACATGTAAAAAACATACGTTACAATAGATATTATTTACAATTTGTCCTTTGTCTGATGGCAAACCGTAGAAAATTTAGAGTGTGCAAAACGTTATCCCTAGAAAGAGGTTGTAAGAAAATAAAAGCTGGTCTCACTCTCCTAAAGCCCATTTTTTTGTAAGATAGGGATTATATATAAACTTCTGGGAACAGCATAAAAAGTGCAGAACATTAAAAAGTGCATCATGTCCCGAGGAGATTCTCCATCGTAGCCACAGGGCATGAGGCACTGACCTCTTTGAGAACCATCAGGGGATGCCAATAAGCAGTGGAAAAGGTCAAGCCGGAAACTCGTCAGAAGAAAACGACTGTGTATGCTTTTCAGCCCTAGAAGATAAGGCTCCGTGATAGGCATGGTTTTCAGTACGACGTACTTGCACACACTGGGCTTACACAGCTTGTTTCCTTCTCTTTTACTATGTTGTATTCTTAAAAAAGACTCCTTGGCCCAAATGAGGTCCCTTTTACCATTTCCCTCAGGATTCATAAAGAGATCAGCTCTTCCTAGTCTGGCAAGGCCTACTTTTATATAACAGAGCCATTGAATATGTGAAAAGTGATCAAGAGAGAGGCAGTCCCGTAGGATGTCTTTGCTAAGTATGCTCTCTTGCTTGACCCATATTTTAAACCACAAGGCCAGAGGTCGAAAAGCCAAGTCATCAGAGAGATAAGGCATCCCCAATTCCTCATGCACAACATAAGATAGGGTGCCATGCAGAACAGAAATAGCTCTTCGCAAAAATGAGTTTTCGGTGCTCTGCAAGGCCCCACGCGTGATATGGCCCCAAATCTCGCTTCCATAACTGACCTTTGAAATACATTTGGCTTGGTAGATCTTCAGCATGGCCCCTGTTGGCTTTCCTCCCACTCTGCTGGTAAAGTTAAAAACAGTGCCTGAAGCTTTCACTAGCTCCCCTTTCTTTAGGTTAAGCAGGGGGCTCCAGCTCATTGAGTCATCAAACACTACTCCCACATAGGAGAAAACATTTGTCTTGGGTATTAAAGAACTCCCTAGTTTAAAGGTGGGCTGCTGAGCCTTAGCCTTTCCGGGGCCCACCTGCATAATATATGATTTGGAATGGTTCACCGACAGGTTCAGCTCGTCCATAAAAGGGGCAAAAGAGTTTAGGAGAAGTTGTAAGCCCCTTGCAGTCCTCGCCAGGAGGACTGCGTCATCCGCATATAAGAGGACTGGCAGGCTACGCTTGCACACCTGAGGACTGTCAGCTTTGGTTACTAGAAGGGCCTTTTCTAGGGAGTTGTGTATAAATTGAAAAGGAAGGGTGTCAGAATGCACCCCTGACGCACCCTCCTCCTGATGTTAAACTGACAGGACACCTTCCGCTCCTTAGAATAGCGAACAACCGCTCTAGAATCTCGGTGGAGGTTCCTCAAGAATCAAATTATGTTTTTATCAATGCCAAAGGATACCATCAACTGCCATAACTTAGACCTGTTCACACAGTCAAAGGCTGAGGACAGGTTCATGAAGGCTAAATATATCAGACATGAACGAGCCACAGTATACTTATTCAGAACAAGATATAAGTTCAAACACTGCTCTACAGTAGACTGGCTTGGGCGGAAACCATATTGTATTTCAGATAAGAAGTTGCTTTCGTCTGCCCAAATTACCAACCTGTTAAGAACCACCTTCACCACAAAATCTATGACAGAAATGGGCCTGTAACATAAGGTACTGTCCCGGTCGCCCTTTTTAAATACCGGAACTATGGTCAATAAAGCCCAGGAGTCTGGGTGGTCGACCCGCACAGCAGCATTAATAACAGCTGTAAGGACAGGCACCCAAAAGTCTATATGGGTGATATAAGGGTCAGGAGGAATCCCATCTGACCCCGGGGCCTTTCTATTGGTTAGACCTAATATACCAGCTCTTACTTCTTGGGTGGAAAATACAAGATTCGCCCTAACTTCCACACTTTCCTGCCCTTCAAATCGCGTGGATTTTGGTTGAAAAATACCCTCAAAGTGGTGAACCGAATCATCCTCTGTGATGTGGGCGTCCAGTAATTGGGCGATCTCTTCTGAAACAAATGGGCTATTAATGAGGGCACAAAACATAGAGGTATTGCGCAGTGTGCTTGCCTCCACTAGATCAGAAAAGGCCTCCTCCTTCAGTGAGGATTTACGATTTGCTGGTGTGGCCTTTTATGCTCTACCCAGCCCTTTTACCACCACCACATCTCAGGCCCATTGCTTAAGGCCTGTCTCAGCTTCCTAGAAGCCTGGGAACAGACTGAATCAAACCATCTTGGGCCTACTGGCTCACGGCCCCAGTCCGGGGCTCGTAAAAGCCTCCGAATGACAGTGGACATGTTTCCAAAAGCACCCAGGATGTCCGGAGCGCTAGCCTCGCCATCAAGACAGGTGGCAAACTCCCCGCTACACTGAGTTACAAGAGATTCGTGAAAGGACTCAAGTGCTATATGTCCCCATTTTAAACTCTACCCTGTCTCCGCCACTTTGAGAGGGATACTCCACACACCCACCTCAGTATGTCTTTGTACTCGGTCCCATTCTGTTGCTACACAAGTGGGATTATGATCACTGAATTCACTTGACTGAACAAAGAAATCTGTGACCAGAGAAAAGAAAGGAGTGGATACACAGGTGAAGTCTATAAAGGTTTCACAACCTCTACTGATGAAGGTGGGAGTAATATCTGTTTTACCCGGAGGCAACTTGTTCATGACAGATGTTAAATCAAGTTCAATTAGGATTAAGTTAAGCTCGTGCCCTGAGGGTTGTGTTCAATGTGCAGACCAGATTGTCGGGCACAGCCCATGGCTTCCACTCCTCCTTGTCTAATATCCCCATACATATGGATGTTGAAGTCCCCAGTTAATAAGATGTGATGACAGGTCAGGCCTTTCAAGGTGCCACCCCGTAATATTGACCCCAACTGCTTTATATTACCCTTCCCCTCGTGTGTTACTCCTGTGTTGTAAAAATTTACCAAGAGAAGTCTACTCTTGCCGCTAGACAGCAACATTACGTGTACATTGGGTAAAACATGGAGTACAGTTACTGAAATGTCAAGGATAGCCAATAGGATGAAGGTAGCAATTCCCCTCTTGGCTCTACCTTACGTGGATGGTGTTGCTGGGGCATATAAATGCCATATAACTATTGGGTGCTACGCAGGCTAGCAAGTTCCAATGTTGGAGTGAACTGCAGTGCATTTGTAATCTTGAGCTGCCATACGATGCAGGCCCAGTAGGTTATGTGTATCAAGCCACCCCCCTCGAGCATCTTTCCAAAAATTCACTATGGGTGCTACTTAGGTTTTTTGTAATGTAAGTGTTGATTAGTGCCAGTCTTGTTCAATTTTAAAATCTCTGAATTTCAATTGGACTTCACGAAGACTTTTGTCATGGGTGTTCATCAACTCAGGCCTTTCCTCGCCCATATATTGTTTTTGCATTATAGGTTGCCATTTATCCAAAAGGAGTCTCTAGATTAGAGTTCCCCTATGAAAGACTCATATAGGCCAGAGACTAGTTTCCTGCAACCCCTTCGGCTCTGCAGGTATGTATGAAAGGTGAATGCTGATAAATGTAACGGCTATATACCCAGTTTTTAATCAAACAATGCCTAAATGTAGGCACGGGCAGTGGTGGCTGGAGTTTAAAAGAAATTCAACACAGGTCTGCGAAAGATTTCAGTGAGTTCTTCTAAAGCATATGTTGAATGATCAAAATGCCCTTCACAGCGGCCAGTTCAGTGTTTGACCATCAATAAGTAAAGCCTCAGTATGTTCGATAGGGGCTTGGAAATTCAAAATGCCATTTTGTGCCAAGGATCTATGACATTTGGACCATGTGTTTGCTGCATTTAATAGGGCCTTTGGCACATCCCTCTCAATGGATTTCCGAAATGACACAATCTTGGTTTTGCAGATGTGAATTGAAGTGATACAACAAGTGAGATAAAAGTTATGCTGCATGATTCGGTTCGTTTGACACATTCACCCAGCTAAGGGTTTAGCACAGAGTTTCAACATGAGTAGACTTGATTTTTTGCATGCCAGATGTGTTTGATTTCCTGGTCAATGTCACAGAAGAGGAAATAGGGTACTGCAATCATTAACATACTTATTATGTGCTTCAAGCAGGGGGTTTTCATCCTGTTTATCATCTACGTTCTGCCTCTCTGGGAAAGTTCCAATCGATGCCATTTGGTCATGTCTCTGAGCACCTGAGTCGCTAAAACGTCCATATTGTCCCCCACCATTGCTTGGGTGCTACCTTTTACTAGTATTCCCAAGTACTTCATTTAACAATGTAACCAAACAAATGGCTGCCTGCCAAGAGAATGAACAATGTAAATGTAAATGTAAATGTAGTGTACTTGTATAGCGCACAAATCGACCCCAGCTGGGGTATCTCGGCGCTTGTACGAATACTGCTGTGGAACCCTTCTTGGCTTTTCCCTGTGAAGTGCCCACTCCTGGGCACCCCCCAAGGCGAAGCCAGGCATCCTAGCGTTGTGGGGGCCGTTGTGGAGATTAAGCAAGCTATTGCTCAGAGTCACAGAGTGGGATCCATGATTAGACTAGGCACGAGGCGGGAATTATCAGGTCCGACGAAATTGAGCCCAAGACCCGCCGAGGCAGGAATTGAACCCTGGTCCCGGGCTAGACCTCTGCATCAGGGTCTGCCGCTCTAACCATTGAGCCACACTTCTCCACAATGGTATGTTTGATCATTGGAAGGGCCTCACTCGTATGCCAATTGTTTTTGGTACTTTGAGAATGAAGTAAACGTAGAGATGATTTTCACTAAGGCTGGGATGGGACTGCTAGGTGAGGATAAAGCCCATAAAAAGTAATCTACGGAAAGCATCTGTTGAACTCTAATATCTTCTGGGGTAGGAATATTAATTGCTAGTGGTTCTATTGCTAACAAAAAAGTAGGGGTATCATGGAACAGCCTTGCCAGGCTCCCTACAAATTGTGATTGTGTCTGATAGAAAGACATTACAATTCATACACTATAGGTTTATGATATAGCTGTTTTGTCATGTTAATGTATTTTGGTCCCACTCCCACTCTGGATATTGTGCGATAAAGGGGGCCCCATTCCAACGTGCTTATAGCTTTATCGACATCAAGGGAAAGAGCCACCGCGAAATAATCCCTCTTAGATTTTCATAGTAAATAAAGGCGGGTACGCATGTAATTCCCCAATGAGCGGCCAATAGCAAAACCCACTTGATTGTTATGTATGAGCAGTGCGATGAGCCTTTTCAATCCATTCACTAAAACCTCAGCCAGAGTTTTTATCTCATTGTTATTTAAAGGGTATGATCTATAATTCTCAAAGGTCCAGAGGATCTTTTCTAGATTTAGGGATCAGGGAGATCTATGTTTGTTAAGGTTAAGATGTAAACCTTGTGCACTCTGAGCTCCCTAAACACCTTCTCCAATAGTAAAACAGACACTTTAGCTGTTATCTTATCAATGTATGATGGGAAGCCATCTTCACCTGGTGGCTTTCAAATAGGCATAGAGTTGACCAAAAGCACCATTTCTTCAGACATGAAAGCGGGAGCTGTCCTTAAAATTCTGTTCTCGAGTCGTGTCAGATGGAGCTCCTGGAAAGGACGCAGAGTAAAAGGAGGTAAATTCCTTGATGATATGTAACAAGCAGGTGAGCAGCTTATTGAGTTTTATATATATACTGCCAGAATATCCGACTGGGCCTCTCTTTGCTTCATTTGAAGCACTAGGAGCCGTCCTGCTTTCTCTCATTTTTCTTAGTCTTAGAATAGTATTTTCTACAGGAAGGGTACCATTCCAGTGCAAAACCTATGCCAGTCTACATGCACGTACCAGTGCACTATTGTGCTAGGGTATGTGCATGGCACAAGGCTGCTTAATGTGGGTAAGTGGTAGAAACAAACAGTGACGTGCTAGTCTGCTCTCCCTCAGATGCAAAGCTGCACAGCAAATCTTGTTGCTGCACTGCATCAAAAGTAAGTAAATCTGGTCTCTTGTTCTGTGGGACATGGTGTCTGTTTCCAGCACAAAAGCTCCATAGTTGCAGATTCCGGTGACCGGAATGAATTGGGAGAATCTTACAGAGGTGGAATCCTATGGGATTACGTAATAAACTGATAATACTCTGAGCTTTTAATTTCTACAAAAAGTTTTCGAAAACTACTATCTTCATGTTTGTTGCTTATACTTGTGGATTGTCAGTGTTTGGCATCGTATCTCTTTCTATGTTTTGGTATCAAAAGTCTGCTTCAAACCAAGGTCTCCCTTGATGGGTATCCAACCTCTTGAAGCCCCCTTGGCTAATAAACCACAATTTAGTCCCACTAAATAATTTCAAGAACCCGATATTTGTCTAAATCCAAACAAAACACAATTTCAGGCTCTCTGCCGACACCAACAGGTTGACTTATTTTTCTGATCTTGCTCTAGTTGGAATTGTTACAACCAGATACCCAGATTTCACAGATGTCTCTAGATAAAAATACCTACCCCCACATGCATCAAAGGTTTTTGGAATCGCAAACGGTGCGAATCGGAAAATTCGTCCGTTTGCGATTCCAAAATCACTTTTTGCTATGCATGAAACTTTTAGGAATTTTTTGCACTTCTAAAAAATGCGTTTGCATTTAAGGAATCGCATGTGTGCGATTCCTTAAATGCATCATTTTTTAAAAAATAGCGAATTTTGAATTTGGAAGTGCAAATTAACACGAGGTTGACCCTCGTGTTAATTTGCAAAAATTTTAAAAGAAGCAAAAAAATGCATTTTTTAAACTTGCATGTTACAGACACACATGTCCTTAGGACATGTGTGTGTGAAACATGCACTTGAAAATACATTTCAGGGGTGCAGGGGGGGGTCCTTTGGACCCCCCTCTGCACCCTTGCAATGCATCAACAAATTGCGAGTGCAAAAAAAAAAATGCAAAACGGCATTGATTCCTATGGGCCTCTGGGCCTATAGGAATCAATGTAATGACATTCCTTAATTGCGATTCGCAATTAAGGAATTGCAATTTCCGAAAATGAAGAAATCCTAAAAACTTTTAGGATTTCTTGATGCATAGGATTTTGCATTTCCTAAATAGCGATTCCTTAATTTTCGCTATTTAAGAAATGCAAAATCCTAGATTGATGCATGTGGGCCTTGGCATCTTGGATTCCTGTTCAAATGTACCGTCATGTTGGGCTGTATGTCTAATTTATTGCTCTAACGGGCACATGCATCAAAGGAAATTGCATTCACAAATGGTGCGAATCGCAAAATTCGGCCGTTTGCGAATGCAATTCCCGTTTTTGAGAAGCATTATCATTTTTGTTATTTTCGCAATTTAAGAAATCGCAAAATTGCGATTTCTTAAATTGAGATTGCATTTGAGGAATCTCAAATTGAGATTCCTTAAATGCAATGCATCAAACTTTTAAAATTTGCGAATTCGCAAATAAGAGGAGCAAATTACCCTGAAGTTGCCCTTCATGGTAATTTGCGAAAACTTTGAAAAATGCACAAAAGTGCATTTTTCAAAGTTCCATTTTGCACATGAGTGTGCAAAATGTACATCTAAGCAGATTTCAGTGGTGCAACAGGGTGTCCTTTGGACACCCCTGCACCCTTGAAATTGCATTCTTAATTTGCGAATTTCTAATGGTGAATTTCAAATTAAGAATGTCTTTCCATTCATTCCTATGGGCCTCTAGGCCCATAGGAATGGATGGGGAGGTATTCCTTAATTGCGATTCTCAATTAGAGAATCGCAATTAAGGAATTTTAAGAAATCGCTATTTTTTCAGAAATTTCTTAATGCATTGCAGTTTGCAATTCCTTAATTGCGATTCCTTATTTTTTGCAATTAAGGAATTGCAAAATGCAATATTGATGCATGTGCCAGCAAATATTTTTTAGTGTGAATGAATAATCCATCACTGAGATCAACCCAGTTTAAGTCTCCACTTTTGGCTAAACCAAAGGGTCAACTGATTGGACTCATCTGAAATCCTGTCCACTGTTTTTCTAATTTCGATTTGTTTCAATTGTTTAAAGTGTTTTTTTCTCTATCATTTGAATCTCTTTCCTGTTTCATAATTTCTGTAACATTTTTCGTATTACAATTTTCAACAGTACTCAACATTGGGGAAGGCAGTTACCTTGTTTAATCCTTTCACTGTATTTGTGGCTTTTTTTGGTTTATCTCACACATTTTCAAGTTGAGAATGGGAAAGAGACGCAAACCTATTTAATGGAGTTCTAGGGACAATGAAATATAGTTTGCACAAGTATTAAAAAGAATGAACGTTAAAATTGCACACTCTCGCATCTCATTTCCAAATGGCATATTGAACTGTTGGAAAATATGCATGTGCAAATGCTATGCATGTGGGATCTGAAAGTTTTAAAATTATGCTAATAGCAAGATGTATTTGTGATGTCACGTGAATCCTCGAAAACTTAGAAACATGTTCCGGATCTCGGAGTAACACTAAAAAAACACATTTCCAACATTTCTTACTTGGCGTTTATGAATCTGGGAATTATTTTTACCTATCATTCTTATTTCTTTTTATTACCAATTCATATTACTCCTATTGTCTTTGTTTACAAAAGAATGAAAATGAACCGATTCACTGAATCTAATTCAGATTTATCAGTATTCTAATTTTGGCAATTGATATCTATTTAATGTTATTTGATATTGCTTGGCAATCCTAGGTACCTGGCAGAATCATGCACAAAATTAAAGTTATCTTTGTATAAAATATTTTTCAAAAGAGTTTTATATCACGATGAAGATGAAAGGCTCATTTTGAATTTGACTTTTGGTGACGTGTAGAGCAATAGAATATCTCCAAATAAAATCCATAAACATCTGAAAGAATAGCATTTAACATGTTATGTTACCATTTATCCAGAGTCCTTAACCATTTTGCACTGAGTTCTCTGAAGGGTATACACATCTGGCTAAAACTATGCCATTGTAACATGTGGAAAGTGACAAGTGAAACATGCTACATTAGCCTGAGCCTGTAATAAAACACATGTGCTTGTCTGACCTGTCGACCTCCCGCCGTGAGGCTATCACCCATGATTTTGTCGTTCAGATCTTTGTATAAAGTTCATTCGATTTTAAAGGATTGCTTCTGTTAAAGAAGCAGTTGCAAAATGTGTGAAAGCCCAAAGGAATCAGATGGTAATCTTTTCAAACTTGTTTCTGGCTTTCATCCTCCCAATAACATATGGGATACATTTGTGTAAGATTCTACAGGGTTCTCTGAGCCTTTCAGGTTATTACTATACCTGATCATAGACGGTCATAGCTACCATCATATCTAAGTGGAACAGCACTTGCTTTCAGTGGCAGCTGGAAAAATATGAAAATGGTGAGGCATAAAAATCGATTAAACAAAAATAAGTCACAAAATTAGCTTACTGTCTGAAACTCTGATCTCCCTTTTTATGCGTCCCGGTCGTCCTCGTAGGGAGCGCAGCAGTTAGTGTCTCCTGTGTGAAGAGTACAAGAAACATAGCCAATCATCACGCTGCTTTCATGCTCTGTATTTCAACACAAAGCTTGAATGCAGCATTGCGATTGGCTGGGCGGACCAACCCAGTGCTCCCTTGGAGTACAGGGGGAGTGGGTCTTAGTCCCCATGGTGCTCTCACACGGCACAGATTCAGAGGGCAAATGTACGCATGTCAGGTTGGCCGCATTGTAGCTAGAGATCAATTGGACATGCGCACTTAGGCAGCAGGCACCATCTAGTTAAAATATGTCACATGGTGCACTGTGACAGGACCACGCCTCCTCCCGTACAATGTTGTGTGTACAGTACTGGAGCCTGTCCCTCTGTGCGCTAAAAGATATTTAGTTGTCATTGATAATACCATCAGTGTGTAACTGGCACATTGGGGGAGGGGAACTTCCCCTAATACTCCTTAAGAGTAACCGCCCCTGCTTGTTTTTCATGAAAGGGGTGCCGCTCGTAGTCTCACTGTTACCTGGGAGCTGAACTTCCCTCTACTGGTACTTTGGGACTGCTGCCGCTGCCCTTGGAATTGCTGCTGGACTCGGGAGTGCGGGACTGCGAGGCCCACAGGTCAGTGCGCTTCTACCATCACGCGCACCTGGTGCCTCTTCCCGTAACTCCTCCTCCCTTTCATATTTAAGGCACGCCCACTACGCCTCCATGGGACACGCGTGGGACGAAGCACGGGGCGAAGCCCCGGCCAAGGGCGGGCCCGTTCTAGCCCGTTCCTGACCGATCCAGACCGGACCGGGCAACCCCCCTTGGTTTTCACTTCCTGTACTTTATATTTTGTACTCACATCATATATAAGAATCGTTTGCAGTGTGCCTAGTACTATATAGATAGGATAACAAAAGATGGCTACTAGGGAAAGCAGAAGCAGGGCTGCCAAAGGGGGGAAACAGCTTACAGGCACCCTTGATGATTTCATCACTAGGTCTAATTCTGTAATAAACATGGGCATACAATTAATGGAACATAGAGTATCTCTGGATTTAGCAGCTGCAAGAAGATTATCTCAGGACCCTGTAATGGCGAAAAAGTCTTCGTTGGGCCACATGGCATCGGCCAGAACCCCCGAACGTGTGACTAGTCCTGCTCCTCTTGTAACGCACGCTGATATACACCATATTCCAGCTCCACATTCTAGAACACCAACTGCGACACAAGCAACCATGCAATCTTTCATAGATAACACAAGTCTTGTAGGGCTAACTGTGACGGGTGACACTTTAGCTGAACTTAATGAGATAGACGTTCAGGGAGATGAGACTAGCTCGAGACAAGTGTCTGGGAGGCAGGGGGGCTCAATATAAAAAAGGAAGCGCCCTAATGCCTCAATGCTAGGAAAAAATCAAAAATTGTAAAAGAACAGGTGTCAAGGGGCATGGTGATTAACGAAGGAAGTGGGATTGGTCTGGTTCCCCATAACTTATTAACTAGGCACAAAGAGGCCCAAAATGTGGTCAATTTAGATGTACCTGAGAGCCCGCAAGACTTGGCAACTTTGGGTGACGTGGGAGGTATTGAAATTAGGAATGTGGAAGGCGGGAATGAGATTCTATTGAAGAACATAAGTGACATCTTAAAAAAACTTTTAACCCCTCTTGAAACAAGATTGACATCTATAGAAAACCAGTTACTTGAGGTGGAAAAAAGCATAATAACATTAACAAGCCTCAGTATAGTGGGACCAACGTCTAACTGCACTTCAGGTGCTGCTCAGATCCCATTGGCCTTGCCGGTACCCCACGTGACCAAATCTAAGTCCCCGGCAAAGGGCAAGACTGCTAATAACCCAAAAACAACGACTTTGAATCATGTAGCCACTGCCCAAACAGACCAAGGAACCTCAGGTCAGTGTACAAATACCACTAAACCCGACCAGGAGAATCTAAAGGGGACCCAAAAAGGGGAAAAAGTGAGGGGAGGATATATTAATTTACCACCGGATGCTAGTCCCTTTGTTGTAGTGTTGAGGGTGGTACCTGAAATAAATAACCATCATGAGGAAACCTTCTGGTCACTCAAAAACAAAGTTTCCTACTGGCTGAATGAAAAAAGACCCTTACCCCATCACGCAAAGAGCAAAATCCTAATGGTCCTCAGGACACCATGGATAGGCCCCACAAATAAATCTATCGCTGGTGATTGCGTTATTGTAACATTTGAAAACCCACGTACTGTCAATCATATCTGTGCGTGGAATTCTTTTGGTGGAACCTCTGGAATGGACATTAGACCACTCTCCTTCTTTTATCTGCCAAATAAGTGCATTGATGGGGGAGGGAGGTGGACTCTGGTCAACTATCATGCCCAGGGTGGATCCAGTGGTGAGAGACAGGGCAATCAAAGACGATGGATGGGTGCTCCAATATATAATAGATTCAGCTGTTTGGAAGCAGTGGATTGACTGAGGCCTATGATGGAATGCAAAACTAGTACTACTGGTCTATCCTACACATGTAGTCCTATGTCTGTGTATAATTTCAGGGAATGTCTCTCAGAAGAGGCAAAGGAGGTGTATGCTGAAGGAAATAAGCAGGGAGGGAGAAATGACCCCCACATCATTGTAAAGAATGGGACACACTGCACACATATAGACAATATATATGGAGAGCAAAACATATTGCATGCTGCACAGAACTTACAGACAGTGCACACAATGGGAGCGATTGCCCCCAACCCAAGGCGACTAAATTCAGCATTAGTATCGACAAACAGTCGCAGCGAGGCAACCATGAGACTAATATCTTGGAATATAGCTGGTGTAGCTAAAAATCTGAGGGATCCCGATTGGTTAGAGTACATTGACTCTAGTGATCTTTGCCTATTACAAGAAACATGGGCAGTAGATACACCACATAGGGTGGGCTTCAAAACGTATGGGATTGGAGCAGTGCCATCTACAAGGGGTAGGCCATCAGGTGGCCTTATTACTTGGGTTAAAGTAACACTGAAGATCCGGGTCGAAGTTATAGATACTGGTTCTTTAGATTTATTAGCTTTAAAAATTACTAATGATGCAGGGAAACGACTTAATTAATGTTTATAACAGACCCGCACCTACATCTAAGGAATCACTTACACTAACAAAGTTGGATTGCTTTTTGGGTAGATCCGTTGGCAAAGAAGCGATTATCATAGCCGGTGACTTAAATTGTAACTTCGAACCGGTTAAAGGGCTTAGTGAGATATTTGAGGAGGAAGACCAAGCAAATAATATTCCTCCACTGGACAACATAGCATCTGTAAATTGTACAACCTTGGCAGTGCAAATAGTAAAGCTGACTGCGGAACATGAGCTTAGGGCCTGTAATGGTCGCCTTCTGTCGGACGTCTAAAAAAAACCGACCTTCTCTAGGAACAACAGTAAAAGTAATTTAGACTTTATAATTATCTCGTTGTCCATTTGGCACCACATGGTTGACCTTGAGGTGAAGGATAGGACAGAGAGTGATCACTACCCTCTGGATCTATTGATAGAAGAATGTTTGGTTATAGAGGATGGGACTGCAAAACCACCCGATTTCTATATTCCCACAAGTGATGAGGCTCTGGTTAGTAATAATAGGCGCACATTGAAGTGGCCTCATATATTAGAGCACGGCGACATCCTTGCAGCAATATATTCACAGTTTGTTGGGCATTTTGAAGCCTTTATGGGTTCCCCTCCCAAGACCAATACCCCTGAACAATTTACTGCTATTCATAACGAGTTTTTTAAGGCATTAAAAGCATTAGAGACAAAAATGCCAAAAAAGAGCCACTAAAATCTGAGTAATGTGTCCCACAGTAAACCTTGGTATGACAAGTTTTGTAGGGTATCCAAGGGGAAACTCGTGCTGGCAATCAAAACCAAAACACCAGCAGATGTCAGAACTGCTAGGGAAGATTACAAGAGAGTACAGGCTGCATCAAAGAAGATGTGGGAGGAGGGCAGCTGGGCTGAAATGTTGGAAGCTGCAAAAGCAAAGGATATAATAGGGTTTTGGCGGCTAGTCGCGAATGGGAATCATTTAGGGAGGGTTGTCAAGGACGTCTACCTCGATGAGATGACGTGGGTTAACCATTTTTCAACCCTATATAAAAAATATGATGGGAATCCCAGTGAGATCAGCACTGAAGCGCCATGGCACATAGCCCCTACTGGGATGTACGACATTACAACGCATGCTTTTACATCGCATGCTTTTACAACGCGTGTTTTACAACGCATACCATTACAACGCATAGTGCTTTGGGGCGCTGGATAGTGAATTATTTAATTTACTATTCCAACTCCAGTCCCCGTGGATAGTAGGGAAGGTGTTGGATAGTAAATTAAATATATTCCCTATCCTAGAGCGCCCTCCAGCGCAATGCGTTGTAATGGTTTGCGTTGTAAAAGCTGCGATGTAAAAGCATTGCATGGTAAAAGTTGCGTTGTAAGTGATGTTTCCCCCCCTATGGATCCCCTGGACTTTACAATTGAAGAAACAGAGGTAGCAATAAATTCCGTGAAAAGTGGTGAGGCGCCAGGGTTAGATAAAATACCTGGGGATCTTTCTAAACACGATATAAAGATATGGGCACCCTATATGATTTACTTATGCAACACGCTGTCGCGCAGTAAAGATTTTCCCAATAGCTGGCGGGGAGCTGAGATTGTCTTAATCTTTAAAAAAGGCGATAGGTCGGCTCCTTCGAATTAGCGACCAATCAGCCTATTGGACATTCTCCAGAAAATCTACTCAAGACATATTTTAACCCGTGTAAACGAGTGGCTAGAAGACAAGATGGTCCTTACAAAGTTCCAGGCTGGGTTTAGGAGCAAAGTGAGCACCATCGAACAAGTCTTTAGGTTCTGCTGCCTCTATTGGAAATATGTTCATATCAAAAAGGGCCATTTGTATGTCGCCTTTGTAGATCTTAAAGCGGCATTTGATTTAGTACCGCGAGAACTGCTTTGGAGGTCCCTTCATAATGCTGGATTACCTGATTGTCTGTTAGCCCAGATAGTCGAGCTGCATGCTAGGAACTTTGCCAAAGTTAGGTGGGGCCCCAATGGTGAACTTACCAAGAACATACCAATTGAGCGCGGCGTCCGCCAAGGCTGCGTTTTGGCCCCGACATTATTTTTGCTTTTTGTGAATGACATTCCCGAACATTTAGATGGTTGCTCGAATGATTCACCGAAATTGAATGGAGAGAAGGTGCCTGCGTTACTTTTCGCGGATGACACCATTCTAATTTCGCAAACTAAGAAAGGTCAGCAGTCGGGAAACATCCTTTACAACGCAACTTTTACCACGCAGTGCTTTTACATCGCAACTTTTACAACGCAAACCATTACAACGCATTGCGCTGGGGGGCGCTCTAGGATAGGGAATAGGTTTAATTTACTATCCAACACCTTCCCTAGTGTCCACGGGGACTGGAGTAACCCTGGGCGTAGTTCGCGGAGCCGCACTCCGCGGAGCTACGCGAAGACGCAGTTGCACTCCGCGACCTTCACGTAGCTCCGCGGACATGCGTAGTAGCTTGTTAGACCCGTTCGCGCGCCGTTTTTCGTCTTCGGGAGCGCGGTGCGCGTGTTCGGGGCGCTGCCTGCATGCTCGAGATAGCTGTGTGTTAGACATGTTGGGGAACTCATCTTCTCGTTCGCACTGCCAAAGTGCGTGATCGCGTCAAATATCGCGCGAACTTACCCCGGCGCACGCGATAATGTTATTCAGCGCGCGAGAACTACGCTACGCACCGGATCGCGGAGTAATCGACAGCTTCGCGTTCTCCGTAGAACGCGGAGTTGCCAAAACTCCGCAAGCTCCGCGAACGGAGCGTAGTTCTTCGCCCAGGGTTAGACTGGAGTTGGAATAGTAAATTAAACTATTCACTATCCAGCACCGAAAAGCGCTATGCGCTGTAATGGTATGCGTTGTAAAAACTGCGATGTAAAAGCATGCGTTGTAATGTCATACATCCCTCCAGGCACTACTCCATTCATTTAGTGACTATTGCAGCAAGAAAGGTTAGAAATCAATGCAAAAGAAACAAAATGCATGACTCTAAATCCCATTAAATCTGATAAAGGGTCTCTATTCTTAAATAGCCAAAGGTTGGAATCAGTTGAATCCTTTTCTTACCTGGGGGTCTCGCTTGACTCTAAGTTCACGTGGAACCAACCCACAGATTGAAAAAAGCAAGGTAATATTTGCACAGAATACAAAACCCATTCTTACAAAGCATAATTTAAGTACCAGTAAAGCGGTATCACCAGCTGTAGAGCTTTTTAAATATAAAGTACAACCAGCAGCTCTCTATGGCGCTGAAATTTGGGGGCCGACGTCAAAGGACGCTTTTGATATTCTGGATAATAAATTTAAGCGCAGCATCGTAAGAGCCCCGAAAGGCACGCCTTTGGTACCCCTCCAGTTAGACTTGGACTTCAAGAGGACCGATCATTACACTATTTTACACTATTGTACGGCCGCTGATGTTCTGGGTCAGACTATGGCAGACCCCATATCTGCTTGATTATAGGAATGGGCTAAAAGAGTTACTGTGCTTAGATGTATCCAACTCCAATGCTTGGCTAAAACATATCAGAATGTGGTTTATCAAAATAGGTCTTCCTCAATTTTAGAAAAGCCCTGAAAGGTTGCCGCCGAATTCAAAAAATGTGGTAAAAAAGGCTTTTTGGGGTTTTATAAATAATCAAGTATTTAATAGCAACAACGGTGGGTCACTGGTTAGCACCTTCTTAACCTTCAAGGATGCACCCTCATTTGGGAGTTTCCTTGATGAAGTTGAGCCCCCACTTGCTAAAACCCTTTTTATGAAATTTAGATATGGCAACCTCATGACTAATTCAACTCTTGCACGCTGGTCTAGGAAAAACGCTAATGATATTCCTACTGCAGGAGACTTATGTACTTTGTGCGAGGGCAACCACAAGGAGGACGACATGCATATCCTTTTCTTCTGCCCTGCATATACGCTGGCCAGAAGAAAGTGGATCAAACCCTTGTGTAATCTCTTAGGAATTAGGTCATGTACGACGGCACTTAGAATAATCAAATCTGATACATCACAGACCATTGTATTCAGTGCCAGTAGATACCTTTACTCCTTCTATTTTGTTCGTAGGAAAAAGGCTTAAAGTTGTAATGTTATGGGGTGTTACATGTATTTTAAGAGTTGGTTGAGTTGACTGAATTAGACAGCCATGTTGCAATATTTTATGATTTATAACTTATCAATTTTACATATGACATTTATTATCGTTATTATTGTATGTAAACTGTATTTTGGATTGTTTTAAAACGAAATGTTTGTTATTCAAATTTTTTATGGCAAAATAACGCCGAAATAAAGAAATAATGAATAACAAAGGTCAAGCGTCTGGCAAATCCTCTCTGATTTTAATTCATAATTGTAATATATGGTCTGTTCTCGCATCCATTTGGTTTTTATTCAATACGTTTATACCTCTTGACATAAAATATTACATTAATTCTGTCCCTGTAAAATATAGAACGACTGCAATATATTTTCACAGACAAGGCAACTAATATTTCAACTCTTCTTCCTCAGGGTAAGCAGTCTTGATTCTTAGATAGGTGGCCTGATATTGATTTGCATCTCACTTATTCTTCTTAAATCTCTGACATGCCTAGATTTGTATCTTTATTGTGACCTTTTGAACATAGCTATTTGTCACAGAGTAAAACTTTACAAATGTTAAAGATATGTCCAAAGTTCTGACCACTTCACAATAATGAGCCTTTAACTAGATGCATTCAAATAATTTGTGAATCATAGTTTGGGTCACCAACGCTAAAGCATATGCATTTTGTGCATCCTTTTAGAATATTTATTTCTGTCTTTAATTAGTGAACACTTCAGTCCTGCGTTTAATTTTAATGAACCATTTGCTTTGAAACTTCTTTCTAACATGTATTATCTACATTGAGTGCATTCTACCTTTACAATTGAACATTGAAAATGTTTGCCGTTCCATGGGATAGCACGCGCATGTTGAGAATGGATAAAGTAGAGATGAAGTGTAATCTATGTTCATTAAATAAGACTGTGTTGAACTACAAAGGAAAGGAATCAGAGCAACAACGATAATCATCAAATGTTTACTGGACAATAAACATGTCTTGTATTGAATTATGCGTTCGAAATTGCTCATGTTGAGTTTTCATAAGTATATTGCATTGTGGGAAATAAAGTTCGCTCATATTTAATTAGGTGATGTTTGCAGTTTGCAAGGCGGGAAAAACCAATGAGAGGGCCAATCAGGAGGATCAGCTGTAATGTGCGCATTCTAGTTGATGCACGTCACGCAGACGTGACGTGCGGCGGCCATGTTGGCGCGCTGCGCGCGCATTCCCCATTGCGCGCCGAGGAACCAGAACTGTCGGCAGCGCCGGCCGGCGCTCCTCACATAAGCTTGTCATTTAATATAATAAATACCTACCTAGAACCTTACCAGCAGTCTGCAAGTTATTTCAAACCAATACTTTACAGTGGCGACGAGGACGGGAGGTTACAGTCGGCAAATCCGAAGGAAAAAAAAAACGGACCCCCCCACGTGGGCAGCAGCAGGGTAGGCAACCCTCCAACCACCTCAGTACAACGCAGAGCTGCTCCACACAGCCCATACAGCAGAGGGCATAAGGGGGCACGGCTGAGCCACTAAGGCACGACGAGTTGAGGAGCGTGGCAGAGCCACAGCCACCCGAGAGGCGGCGAAGGGGCCGGAGAGGCAGCAGCACGCCCCACAGTAGATAAGCCCACTGCGCAACCCTTCCCACGACACTGTGTCAGGGAGGAACAGCGCTGGCTACCAAAGAGGAGGAGGCGGGGACTAGCACTGAGAGTCCCCAGGAAGACACCAACACAGAGGTAAAGGACAGCACCCCAGGGAGTCCCACCAGCAAGGACGTCAAAGCAACAGCGATCAGGGATGTGAGAATGAGCACGCCAGCAGGCTATGCGATTGCACCAGTGCAATTTCTACCGAAACCTGGGGACCCCCTGATGAAGTGGGAGGATTGGAAAGAATATATTGACAATTTCATAGGGGTCCTGGAGGACGAAAATGAAGAGTCATTCACCCCCCAAAGAAAGAAACAGATCCTGTTACTGAACCTGGGACCGGAGGGTCTCAGGATTTACAAGAGTCTGGTGCCCAAAAAGAGGGAAGACGCTGATAAGGATGTATATGCACATGCATTGGAAGACTTGGACGAACGTTATCGCCCCACTATCTGCGTATCAGTGGACAGGTTTAACTTCCAGCAGAGAAGACAACGGGCTGGAGAGACCATAGAAGAATATGTAGCGGCCTTGAGGAAGCTAGCTGCCCCGTGTAAATACGCACTGTGGGAAGACGAATTCATAAAGGATCAGATCGTGATGCATACTACGAGCACAAACGTCCAAGACAAGTTATGGGCAAGCGGCGACACCACACTCAAAGATGTAATGGTCATCGTAAAAAGGGCGGAACTCGCAAGGAGGTGCGCTGATGCGACCAAGAAAGATGTAGCCCCCCCAATGATGGTGAACAGGATACAAGAGGGAGACCACCGCAAAGACCAGAGAGGCAAAGACCCAGCGGCCAAAGGAACAAACAAATGGCAAGGCAAGCAAACAGGCAATGATGGCAAGAAATCATGCTACAGATGCGGCAGTTGGTCCCACGACGCACGCGATAGAAGATGTCCTGCGTTCCGAGCCAAGTGCCTACACTGTGGCATCTTAGGCCACTATGAGAAGGTGTGTAGGAAGAAACATCCCAAGGAAACGGTGAAATGCATCGATCAAGGCGAAGAAGATCTGGAGGAGGTCGCAGAGGAAGAGGTGGTCACCGTCTTATGCATATACGACCAGGTACTGAGCGTAGAAGGGAAGAAATCCACAAAACCAATCCTGGACATGTCTATGGGTGGAATCACCATCACTGTGGTGGCAGACACCGGATCCCCATTCACCATCGTCCAACGGGCAGTGTGGGAAGAAACGTTCAGACCCAAGTTGGGCCCGGAGTTGGAGAAACTAGACATTCGGCCGGTCACCTACAATGGCGACCGCATTCCAATGGTGGGGTTCCGACGCCTGTTGTTCGAAAATAGGGGCCGATCAGCATGGTGCAAGCTGTACATTGCAGAGAAAGGACCCACCGTCCTAGGATGGCTAGACCAGGGTGACCTAGGAATAAAGCTGGATCCAGGAGGAAAGGAGCAAATATTACTCACAGAGCAAGAGGAATGGCCGGACCTGAACAAATGGAAGGAGAACTACCCAAAGGTGTTTGGAGGCACGGTGGGATGGATGGAAAAATTCCAACACAAGATCGTGCTCAAGGAAGGGGCCATCCCGGTGGCTCACAAAGTGAGGAACGTACCGATTGCGGTAAGAGAGGCAGTCCAGAAAGAATTCCAGGAGTTGGAAAAGAAGGGAATAATAGAACCGATAACCTGTGCAGAATGGTTGGCGCCCTTAGTGGTCGTGATGAAGCCCAATGGGAAGGTCCGGCTCTGTGTGGACCTGAGAGAACTGAATAAAAATATCGTGGTGGAGAAATTTCCCCTCCCCAGAATTGAAGAAATGTTGGCCAAGACCAGAGGAGTGAGGTGGTACTCCACTATCGACTTGACATCGGCCTATCACCAAATAGCACTTCACCCGGACAGCAAAAGTCTTACATCCTTCATCACTCCGTTTGGTTGTTACCAGTTCTGTCGTATGCCGTTTGGGCTGGCCTCGGTGGCTGCAGTTTTCCAGAAAATGATGCACCAACTATTCAGAGACTGCAAGGACGTCCAGTATTTCCAGGACGACATCCTGGTGATGGGGCGAGACAGGCATGATCACGATCAGAAGCTGGGAAACGTGTTACAAACGCTAGAAAACAAAGGTCTTACAGCGGAGTGGACGAAGTGCCGGTTGGGCCTACAATCGGTAACGTACCTAGGACATGAGATCGGACAACAGGGCGTTACACCCAAATCGGAAAACGTAAAAGCCATCGCTGAAGCACCGCCACCCAGGAACAAGGAAGAGGTCAGGTCGTTCTTGGGGATGGCGGAGTACTACAGCAAGTTTGTGGTACACTTCGCCTCAAAGACCCACAACATGAGGCTGCTGACCAGGGAAAGCACTGTGTTCCAGTGGACACCGGAAGCCCAAGCAGAGTTCGAAACTATCAAGAAAGATGTCACAGGAGCTGTTCCTCTCAAGGGTTACGACCCACAAGGCACCACCGTACTGACGACTGATGCTAGCGACAAGGGCCTGGGCGCTGTACTCATGCAAGACAGAGGAAGAGGGGAAATGGAGACAATCAGTTTTGCATCCAGAGCATTGACGGATACAGAGAGCAAATACAGCGTGATTGAGAAGGAGATTCTGGCAGTCGTATGGGCCATGGCGAGATTCCGGCAATTTCTGTGGGGAACACGTTTTCTACTCAAAACAGATCACAAGCCATTGGTGAAGGTGCTAACATCAAGCGGACACGCCAGTGCCACTCCCAGAATATCCAAAATGTCCCTAAAGTTACTCGAGTTCAGGTATGACGTGGAGTACATACCTGGGAACCGGAACCGTGTAGCGGATTACCTGAGTAGGGCAGCCGCTATGGAGCCTGGAGAGGAAGACCCTGCAGGCAGTGGGGAGTTGGTAGCTCTCATAGAAGACCAAGAGAAATTAATTGGCCAACAAGAATGGACAGAGTCATACGAGGAGGACACCGACATGAAGGAAGTAAAGGTGCACATCGTACAAGGATGGCCAGATAAAAGAAACGTGAGGGCGAGCCTCAGGCCGTACTATGAAGTGCGGGAAGAACTGTCGGTAGGAGACAAGGGGGTATTCATTTACAGAGGAGATAAGGTGATCCCCCAAGGAACCTCACCTCAAAACTGTTGGATCTACTACATGAGGGACACCTGGGCATAGGGAAACTCAAGGCAAGAGCAAAACAAAACTACTGGTGGCCAGGCATGGACATAAGAGCTGAAAGGCATGTCAGGGAATGTCCACAATGTCAACGGGCAGACAAGACCTTAAAACCTTTGAGGCCAGCGATAGGGAACTTTGACCTTCCTTCAAATCCGTGGGAAGAACTATCGGTAGACATTTTGGGACCTGTCCTAGATGACCAAGGCACACAGAAATATGTGTGTGTACTCATGGATCGATATTCAAAGTGGCCGGAGTTGAGAGTAGACGAGTCTATGGACACAGAGAACATCATAAAGTTTCTGTCAGAGACCTTCACTAGGGAAGGAATACCCAAATCGATCTTGAGTGACAATGGGCCCCAGTTCACGTCGGAAAGGTGGAACAAGTTCATGCAAAGAAACGGTATCACTGTTAAACACACGGCAATCTACCATCCGGCCGGTAACGGCCTAGTGGAAAGATTTAACAGGGTAGTGATGGGAGCCATACAAGCCGCCATATCAAGTGCACAGAACTGGGAGAAGGCGCTAGAGAACATGGTGTGGGCCTACAGAATAACCCCCACTGGTACGGGGTACAGCCCATTCCAAATATTGAGGGGACGTGAACCGTTCACGCATGACAACAGGATTTGGAAGGAAAAGGTCGTCACAAGCGAATGGTCCCCTGCAGTGGTGCGGGCCAACCTGGAAAGAGCACAGACAATTTACAGCAATCACTACAACAAACAAAGGAATGTTAAAGGTACAGGCTTGGAGAAAGGAGAGTGGGTGAGAGTAAAGTTGGCCACTCTACAGAAGAAAGGAGACAGCAAGTATAGCAAGCCGATGCAAGTCGTGGAAGTGTATGATCGAGCTGCCTTGCTGAGTGATGGGAACGTGTGGTCCCAGGACCGCATGGCCAGGTGCAACAAGGTTTTGGGCTGGGAGCAACATGGAACTGAATGGGAAGACACGGAAGGTTCGAACGTGGAGAGGAGACAAAATGCCAGTGAGCAGAAAGGCGGAGTAAGAGCCGGGACGGAGAGTGAAGAGGAAGAAGAGAACGGAAGTCAAGGTACAGAAATGGACAGGTTGGAGAGAAGCATGAATGAAGATGGAGCTGTGAGTGAAGGAGCAGAATGCCATGAGATTCAGAGCCAAGAGACTATGGAGAACCCTGTCAAGGTTACAAGAAGTGGAAGGCAGGTGGTAAGGCCCTCCAGATTCCGAGATTTCGAATTGGACACTGAACTGTAAGTGACTCAGCAAAGTTTGGTAAAAAGGGGAGATATGTAGTGTGCGCAGTCTAGTTGATGCACGTCATGCAGACGTGACGTGCGGCGGCCATGTTGGCGCGCTGCGCGCGCATTCCCCATTGCGCGCCGAGGAACCAGAACTGTCGGCAGCGCCGGCCGGCGCTCCTCACATAAGCTTGTCATTTAATATAATAAATACCTACCTAGAACCTTACCAGCAGTCTGCAAGTTATTTCAAACCAATACTTTACATCAGCAAGGTTGGATCTGGTTAAAAGTGGGAGGGAACATGGTTAATAATCACTTTACGAAATTAGGGACGAGGACCGACGGTTTTAAATACTCGCGGCAGGTACGGGAGCAGCATTAAAGTTATATTATGTTATACTAAGCTGAAAGGTAAAAGCAAAGTGAGAGACAGAGGTTTTGGAGGGTGGAGAGGAAGAATGAATGTCATCGCATGGAATGGAGAGGAGAGAAACCGAGAGTTAAAGTAGGTTTTGGTAATAGTTGTGGTTTGAAGTGTTAAGGGAATTTGAAACGAGGTAGAGAGAAAACGGGGAAGAAAGAGGATGTGTGACATATGGATACTGGCAGCAAGTGAAAATAGGTGATTATTTAAGGGAAATTAAAGGAGTAAAGGGATACAGTTGGGAGCAGTACTCATTTGGGATATTGGCACGCTAAGTATAGTGTCGGGTATTCAACCGTGTGGTTGAAATAGGGGCTGATTACGGTCATAGGAGAACGGGTTGAAATGTAAAACAGCATATTGTCAAATTGTATACTAACCTGTGATGACTGTTTAAATCAGTGGTTATATTACGATCAGCAGTGATAATGGGTTATTGTTTTATTGTTATTTCTAGTGACCCCTGACGAAGGGCGTCTGCAGCCCGAAATGCATTGGGTGTATTGAATAAACACTGCCTTTTAATGAGCTCTGCATCAATCATGTTCTTACATGAGGTCCGGAGTGCACAGTATGAACAGAAGAAACTTGGAAAATAGCACAGAAAACCAAGTGTGGATTCAAATATAAGATACCCAAGTAAAGAGAGGAGCAAAAGAGTTTGAATACAAGGAATATATTGATTAATGTGGAAAAAATACTGCCAAAATGGTGCAAGTCAGCAGTGCTATTGGTGGGGGCGAGATGACAGCCCCACTTTATAAAGTTATCTACATTGAACTCACAAGAAAAAAGTGAATTGAAAATTAATTTCTTTAATTAGTCATTTTTCAAGCAAAGGTTTTATCCCACAATTCTTTGTAGAAATATTAAGTATTCAAATTCTACCTGAAATGTTTTGCGAAGTTGAAACACTCTGCACTTCCTCAAGTTGTGAAAATAGTGCACTGTGGATGAGGATCATCATTTCTAGGTAGAGCAGCATCCCAATCCCTTCCATTCAGACATGTTCTGCACAGAAATGACTCTACATGTCCAGTACTCCCACCCAGAGTTGGGCACAGTCTCAGATAACTCATGAATGTCATTTATATAATATTTTCATAGATTTCCTTTCTGTATATCATTAGATGGCCTATCTTGTAGTAATTCCATACGACAAGGCTTGGAAGGTAGTCTAGGATATGAAAGTTAGATAGGTAGTGATGGACATTATCTAATGTGTCCACGGTTAACATTTCCACACAAAAATTTCATTGTGACACGTTTACATTTTTTATTGAAAATCTTCATGTTGTCCCTATTATCATTACGTTGTCCCTAATATCATTATGTGATTGCATAATTTTCTTAATTCATAAAATCAAGAAAAGCCAGTTAAATCTCAGCTTTCCTGACCAGTTTTAAGTGATTTCTCCTTTTAGGAACCTGCATCCTCACAATGCAATTGTTGGACCTGGCCCTTTCTGCAGGGTCACTCACAAACCTTATGCCTTCCTCCTCCCTTTTTTCTTACCTCGTTCTTGTTGGCCTAAGGACGCTGAGCTGTGTGCCACTAATGACCAGTGCTAAAGTGCATGTACTCTAACCTAAAATGTGATGACAATTTGGTTAACCATAATTGGTATATTTGGTTCACTTATAAGTCCCTTGTAAAGTGGTATACCATATACCCAGGGTCTGTAAACCAAATGCAACTAGAAGGCCTGCAGCACGGATTGTGCCAACCACAGAAGTAGCCTTTCAAACCTTTTGCAACCTAAGTAACTCCAAGGGCTTGTTGGATTGCCCCCTGTTCACGAAATCTCCGGGACATATAAGATTTAATTTGCACAAATGACAGCTGCTAAATTGTGCCAATCCGGAGTCTGACACTGCCTGAATTGCCCTCAGCCAGTGCTGGGCCTTCGCAGAGTGCCAGCAGCCACTTTTGGGCATCCACTTGTATCTGCACGGTGCACCAACCAAGATTCGCCTTGTATGCCTGCTCAAGAGCAGACCATCATGTTTGTCGACTTTGCTGAAGCCGCAGCCCCTGAAGGCAGTTCAACGTGGCCCGGCGCACTCTGGATGCATCAAGGAGAGCTGGGCAACCACCCTCTGTGACTTCAATCGCCACATTGTATCCAGCAATATCATTTTCCAGTATTATCTTTATTTATTGTGTTTTCAAAATATTGAATATAATTTTCCTTTCTCATCTTTATTTGTTGTGTATTCAAAAGCTCTGGAAATTAATTAGCCAGATCTAAAGCAAATAATCCATCCAGTGTAGATCAGCTAGTTATTTGGAGCATCGTGTATTGTCAGGTTAGCACTCTGCAATGCCTCGACAATGTCCCAGTATAAAACAAATAATTTGCATATTCATCTATATAGATTAGTTTCTCTAAAAATGAAAAGAATGCATTAACCATATTAAAGCTGGCTTAGTAAAACTACATGTTAGTCAATGATATGCAAAAAGTGAAAAGTGTTATTTAATGCTTAAACAGAGTTTTGGAGGTATATTATTTGTCCAAAGGTCATTAAATGGAGCTAAAAATAGTTGCAAAGTTGCTTGGCTTTGCCCGGTTGCAGACTTTCATTGGTGTCTTTTTGACACCTGATCACCAAGCTTGTATGGGAAGATATGAGTTTCAAATCAACTCTGAAAACTGAAGCAGCATAAACCTGTTTTGTATGATAGATACTGGCCAATTGTTACAGTAGCCCTTCCGCCAGATATGCGATCGCTAGAAATGATCGACTCTGAAAGAAAGGAGGCGGGTAGCAATTATCTTTAAAGACAATCTCGAATATAGATCTTCCACATTTGATATAGCAGGCTGTGAAAACCTGTTATTCTCATTAAAACTCTCCCATACGTATACATTCGCAGGCTTACTTTTACACCGTCCACCAGGGTCTGCTACAAATTTTGTGGAGATCAAGCTGGAGATTATTGCTCTCCACAGCCTCCCGTCAGCCAATTTCAAGCTCCGGGGGGACTTAAATATACGCCTGAAGGATAACTCCTTTACACAGGCTCTAAACCTTACGCAAGATTTGATGGCGGTTCAACTAACCCAGCTGGTCACGCTCCCTACACACATGAAGGGCCATATATTGAACTCTATTTTTACCAATTTGTTAAATAAGAGTTATTGCTCCACAGCCTGTTTTATGGTCGGACCATCTAATGATCGAATTTTCAATCACCAGCCCAGATATACTTTATGCCACTGTCCACCTAACAAAACCTTCCAGGCTTTGGTCTAAGCTGGCCACTCCACGCTGGAAAGATTGCCTACAGGACTCAGCCCCGAACCTGGGTGGGTATGTTTTTTCTGCCCACCTGGCCTTTAACGATTGGATTGAGGTGACCCCGGAGGAGCTTACTCCTAGAAAATCCTGGAACTAGAGCCCTTGCCCAATGGCTTTCACTGAGATCAGGGAGCCTCATCAGGAATGTAAACAACTGGAAAGAAATATCCATTGTGATGCTGACAGGAAGGCCAATTACCAAAAGGCCTTGAAAATAGATAAGCATGCAATTTGTAAAGATAGATTGAAGGATTTTGTAGAGGATTAATCAGCCCTTGCAACCATCTAAAGAGATATTTGCAATCATGAACTCTTTTTTTGAAACCTAAAACTGCAGGAGCGAGTCCCTCTCTTACTAAGGAGCGCTATGAGCAATTCGCTAACTTCTTCCTCAGAAAAGTATCGGGCTCTATATTCCAAGCATTAAAGAGTTTAGTCCAGATAAAGAGGCCTCAACAGACAGCGAAAAACTAATAATAAAATTAAAGGGCAACAGTGAATACAGTCAAGCCCGGGTCTCCCTTAGATCCTACTCGTATAGATTTATTACTGAAGGAAGGCGATATGTCACATTGGCGGCTCTTCTGCTAAGGCATAGGAGCGTTGCCCCACTGCTCTACGAGCAGTTTAGAAAGGAAAACTAAAATGATAATAACCAATGTTATTATCATTTTAGCTTTCCGTTCCTGCTTAGGTGCGGGCAGGGCTGGGGTGGCCAAAGCATGGGCTGGGCTAGGAGTGGTGAGCACACTGTAAAGTGCGCATCGCGGTTTGGCCGGTTGTCTTGGGCCATCCAAACAGTCATGCACACTTAGATGTTCTCCACTGCTATAATGCGCCGCTTTGGTGGAGAACATGCATATGCTCCCAGTCCTCTCTAAGCACCGAACCACGCCACTCACCGTGATTGGCAAGGGGAGTTTGGGAGCCTGAGTGGTTCCTGGTTCCTACTTCCTGCTGTCAACAGAGGAAACAAAGAAGACCAATAGGTGTCAGCCGGCCGGTCTGCAGGTAAGTGTTTTTTTTTTCCATTTACCACCCTCATTAAGTAGCGTCCACCACTGTATTATAATTTTTGCCTTGACGACCATCCTCAACATCTCACTGGAGACTGGAATTATTCCTGACCCTTAGAAACATGCAGTAATTAGCCTGCTGCTGAAAAAGTCCTCCCTGTCCTCAAATCAGATTGAGAACTACTGACCAAGATCATTGCTCCCAGGCATTAGTAAGATCATAGAAAAAGGGGTAAATGGCTATCAAACTGAGTTCTTCGAGATGCACAACCTCCAGCACAGGCTTTTGGCAAAGGAACAGTACTGGGAAAGCATATTTATCAGCTTCAGTGGATCTTGAAAAAACACTAACCCAGAGAGGGACAGCTGCACTCATTCTATTGGACTTGAGTTCAGCTTTCGATACTGTCTCCCAGGTCATCCTCTGACATAGATTGGATGCAGTAGGTATTACTGGAAGGGCCCTAGGATGGCTGTCCTCGTTTCTTGACAATAGAAGGTTCCAGGTCAGGGAAGGGCCCTATCTGTCAAAGGTACATCAGCTCAAATGAGGAGTGACTCTGGCTTGTCGCTGAGCCCCACTCTTTTTAAAGTATTTGTTCACCCTTTATCAGACATTATCTGTTCATCAGCCCTTACCATAGTGTTATACTCTGACAACACCCAAATCATTGTCTCTCTATCACCCAATGCCAGGCTAACATAGAAAACTCTGTCCATCTTCCTGGAGAAGGCGAACAACTGGATGACAATCAGTCGCGTAAAATTGAATGGTGAAAAAAACTTTATGGTTGTTGGAAACAATCCATCACAGTGGGACAACATTTGCTGCCCTGCGTGCCTGGGTGACCACCCATCCCCCAAAATAAAAGTAAAGAGCTTGGGAGTACTAATGAGTCAAGATCTTACCATGGCCACCCAGGCAAAGAAAGTGGCTGGGACATGGTTTGGTCTCCTGAGAGCCCTAATAAAGACAATTAAATGGCTATCTATGGACACTCGGAGTAGTTGTTCAAGGTCTTCTACTTCCATGCTTAGACTATGGCAACTCTCTATTTAGGCAGCCCTGCCTATGTGGTTCGTAATCTGCAAGTTATTCAAAATTCCACAGCCAAAACAATACTGTGTCTACCAAAAATTCAGTCTGAGCGTCTGGCTCTGGTAAGCCTACATTGGCTCCCAGATAGGAAAATAATTGGATATAAGGCCTTATGCATTGCGAACAAGGAGAAATATACACATGGCCCATACATCCTGATGCACCTTGTTACATCATAGAATAATGCAAGCGAACCGAACTCAGATCTAACAATCACTCCCTTCTGGCCATTCCCAGAATTAAAAGAGTGAGAGGCCAATCATTTGGTTATCTATTGTCTAAGCTCTGGACCTCCCTGCCTACTCAGCTCAGAACCAACAGGAATTTGTAAAGTTTCAGGATGCAACTGAAGACGCACATCTTCCCCTAAAACTGTGGTTCCCAAACTGTACGCCGCGGCGCCCTGGTGCGCCGTTATCAGGAGCCAGGGGCGCCGCGCACATGTGGGAAAGGAAGTGTGAAAGTCACTCAAAGAATGTGTCACTTTCGCCCCCCCCTCGCCTCCGTGATTAATTGGTTGCTCTGCCCCATGTCTCTGCCTTTCTGAACCAGAGCATCACAGCGACGGGGGACTCGGCTACAGACATAGCTGTGAGGCCCGCCTGCCAATGAAGATCCAGGCACTTCTTGCTCAAAGGCAAAAGATGATGCCAATAATCCCGCATTTTGGCGCCTGGCAGATCTAACCATTTAAAAAGGCAATCAACTCTTTCAGCTGCTGATGAGCTGTGAAAGAGATGCCAGTCAGTGGCAGAAAGGAAGGTGTTGCAGCACAGGAGGAGGTCATGCTCCTTGTGGAGTCACGACTTTGGTTATTTAGATGCAAATAGCATTGAAAGAGTAAATGAAACACATTTTTTCCCCCTCAATTTTTATATAGAGCAAACCCAACCCAAACATTTTGGAGTGCTTTACATGAGCACTAATGACATTTCATAAGGACATGTTCCTTTTTTAGATACGGAGAGATTAAGTGATTTGCCCAGGATCACAGGATGTTGAGCAAAACCAGAATCAAACCTGATTCCTCAGTTCCAAAGTGGGTAGCTCTGACCTCAAGCTCCATCTTCTCCCCTCCTCTACCCATGCTCAGGACCTGTCCAGGGAGTACACTCTTAATATCTATGTCATACATCTGTGGTTCCGAAAGTGTGCGCCGCGGCACACTGCTGCGTCGTGAAGGGAATCAGGGGCGCCGCGCCGCTGTGCAGGATGTGGGTCTGAAAAAAATATATAATTATCCTCAAAATGTGAAACTGCGAGCTGCCAATTTTGGAGCTGGGGAACCGGGTTCGACCCTCGACGTCAGCTCAGAATCCTGTGTCATTCTGGGCAAATCACTTAATCTCCCAGCGTCTACAAAAAAAGAATACATGAATGTATCCTTGTCGAACGTGACTGGTGCTCTTCGGGTCGAGTTTGCGCTATATAAATCTGCAGCAAAAAAAAATCCAGCCGACCAAAACACAGAAAAGGGGTAAAACTTTTCAACTGTCAAATGACATTCACGAACGTTCTTATTATGACGGCTTTTTCAAATTCATGTGCAACATTGTACCAAGTCCATTATCGGGCAGAAAAATCACATTATTGATGACATATATTTTGGATTCTTTAAATGGTGGAATAATTTAATGATTGGGAGAGAGAGAGAGGGTGTTCGTGCGCTGCTTAATAAACCTGTGGCGGTATCCCAGTGTTCTCTCTGGGAGCACAGATACGCATAAAATGACTATCTTTAACCTCCATTGGGTGGGTGGGTGCAGGGTCCTGGTGGAGAGCATTGGGTGGGTGGGTGCAGGGTCAGGTCCTGTGGAGAGCATTGGGTGGGTGGGTGCGGGGTCAGGGGCCTGGTGGAGAGCATTGGGTGGGTGGGTGCAGAGACAGGGGCCTGGTGGAGAGCGTTGGGTGGGTGGGTGCAGGGTGGGGGGCCTGGTGGAGAGCGTTGGGTGGGTGGGTGCAGGGTGGAGGGCCTGGTGGAGAGCGTTGGGTGGGTGCAGGGTCAGGGGCCTGGTGGAGAGCGTTGGGTGGGTGGGTGCGGGGTCAGGGGCCTGGTGGAGAGCGTTGGGTGGGTGGGTGCAGGGTGGTGGGCCTGGTGGAGAGCGTTGGGTGTTTGCAGGTTCAGGGGCCTGGTGGAGAGCATTGGGTGCGTGCAGGGTGAGAGGCCTGGTAGAGAGCGTTGGGTGGGCGCCTTATGCCTTGATGCAGCCGCACTCAGCCAGCTTCTGTCTTTGCCTCACTCCTCTTTGAGGGGTCGTCACTCATGACTGCTGCATGTTGGAGAGTGTGAGGGGAGAAGGGTGCAAGGCAAAGGGGAGAAGGGAGCAAGGCAGAGGGGAGAAGGGAGCAAGGCAGAGGGGAGAAGGGTGCAAGGCAGAGGGGAGAAGGGTGCAAGGCAGAGGGGAGAAGGGTGCAAGGCAGAGGGGAGAAGGGTGCAAGGCAGAGAGGAGAAGGGTGCAAGGTAGAGAAGGGTGCAACGAAGAGGGGAGAAGGGTGCACGGCAGAGGGGAGAAGGGTGCAAGGCAGAGGGGAGAAGGGTGCAAGGCAGAGGGGAGAAGGGAGAAGGGTGCAAGGCAGAGGGGAGAAGGGTGCAAGGCAGAGGGGAGAAGGATGCAAGGCAGAGGGGAGAAGGATGCAAGGCAGAGGGGAGAAGGGTGCAAGGCAGAGGGGAGAAGGGAGAAGGGTGCAAGGCAGAGGGGAGAAGGGTGCAAGGCAGAGGGGAGAAGGGTGCAAGGCAGAGGGGAGAAGGATGCAAGGCAGAGGGGAGAAGGGTGCTAGGCAGAGAGAAGGGTGCAAGGCAGAGAGAAGGGTGCAAGGCAGAGGGGAGAAGGGTGCAAGGCAGAGGGGAGAAGGGTGCAAGGCAGAGGGGAGAAGGGTGCTAGGCAGAGGGGAGAAGGGTGCGAGGTAGAAAAGGGTGCAAGGCTGAGGTGAAGTAGGGTACAAGGGGAAGGGGGGGAAGGGTGCAAGGTGGAGGGGGAAAGAGTGCAAGGAGGATGGTGATGAAGTTAAAAATCCCACCCCCCCGAAAACATTTCTGCGGATACCCATGATCAGAGCCCACCTCACGTAAACTTCTTGTAACGCCACAGAGCTCCTTGAGCCTTTCTCTAGCCTGGTTACTTTTAGTGGGAGTGCTTTATACTACTCTATGTATGCATTGAGATGTACTTTATAAGATCTATGTGATTGCAAATAAAGTTTTATGACAGTGATGGCTACTCTCTGAATCCTTCATCACGTCTAGCCTTGATTCATCATGTAGACCAGTGGTTCCCAAAGGGTGCGCCGCGGCACCCCGGTAGAAAAATGGTGGGGAGCCACGGCCAACTGCCAATTAGGTCAAGGGAGCCACGGGTCAAAAAAGTTTGGGAACCACTGCCCTAAAACATTGCACTTCACTCTCATGATTTCTTTTAGCGCTGGGAAGCCTGCCTCTGGATAGCTAGGCTCTCTCAAAAGTTTGTAACATAACATACCACAGAAGAAGAAACACCTCAGAGCATGCGGTAAGGCATTTTATGACCATGTGTCATCTAGATTAAACAACTCCATCCAGCTGCTTTTCTTTGTCACTGAGGGTTTGAACTATGGACTACTACTCTGATATAAAGTTTCTCGACATTAAAACAACTTTTGAGGAATGGAGGAATTTCTTGTCACGAGCAAAACAAGCAGAGACCATGTAAACGGACTACAGAAATGTGCATTTCATATACCCTGAAAGTCTATGGAACAGAAGCAATAAAGTTGATGATTTATTGCAATTGTCATGTTCATAAATAACAGACCGACCCCCCACATTCCCTGAGAGGACTCCAATTTTTTTCTAATAAATATTTTCCACGATTAAGTGACTCTTTGGACTTTTTATCCAAAGTATGAGAAGCCATTAAAGAAACATGTTTGCTTAATTGGATGACAAAAGACTTTATGCATGACAATTACCCCACGGAATACTAATGCGGGTGCCCACTGGAATTTTTCATGAATTACACATCCTGCTATGGTGTCACAACTCCACTTGAGAAGAATGCTTCAAATGAAATCAAACACTACATTTAAAACATCTGTTCTGACATGTAAAGTCTGCCCACAAGACAAAAACTTATCATGCAGTCATACATGGTGTAAAGCACGCCATTCCTGTGGCACCGTCTTTTTAGAGAAATTCCCTTTTTCAAAATTTAGAAATATAGTGAAGGGGCAGTGGATTAGCGATAACATAACAAGACTAAAAAAAATCCACTAAGTCTTTCTCACAGTTTTCAAAATGTATCTTTGAGATCCAGAATTGTGTGTGCTGTCCTGGCGTGTGATCTCTTCTACAAGGTTGCCTAATATTGCCCTATTGCTCGCTCTATGACATCCATTTTTTTCTCTAGTGACATCAGCCCTCTCTTGAGGAGGGTCACCCATGTTTGGGGGAATATGTTGAGGTCATAACTTCATATGCCAGGTTAGAGAAATCACCTAAGCCATCCACATCAATTTCAAAGGTCTTAACCGGATTCCGAAGAAAACATATGTATAGATCTTGACTTTGTTGGCACCCAAAAGTGGTATACTGCCGTCCCCATTCTTCCATTCTTTAGTGTTCAAATAATATGCTTGCTGGTTGGGTCAAAAAGAGAATAAATTCTTCTGTATAATAAGCCAGTGAACTTGTACAGCGAAGGCAACGTAAAAAGCCCCAGCTATTTTGATCATCAATGACGAGTGAATAATTACCTTTCCACATGTGACCAAATGACAGCTATTGTTGGTGACGAAACTTTCAAGTGACAATTGAAGGAAACGTTTGTTATGCACTGTGGGTCAACTGAAATAACCTACGATGAAGACAGATTACAAAATGGATACACAGAGGGAAGTTGGATTCTCTTAGACATGACTGATGCCATCAAATTTGAAAGCCATTAAGAGGTAATTGCTAGACAGGCATAATAATCACAACAATCATTGCAATTTTACAAATAGGAAGGGAGAATCAACTGGTCAAGTGAAAAGTACCCCTTATGGCTGGAGTGGGTGTCTATGGCCAATAATTTGGTTTCACATTAGGACCTCAATTTGCTGCAAATTGAGTTTATGAGCAATTAAACGGTATACTTTGTGCCAATGTTGGTAAGATGAATAAGAAGAATGTATTGTTGACCAAAATGGACATAAATATAAAACAGGCTGTGTTAAAACATACTTACTACCTTGGAGCCCTTGATTTTTTTATAAACCCTTTTAGGTAGTTTCCATGGAAATGACGAGCTCAATTCAGGTGTTTGGGGAGATGGGAGAACTAATTCTAGAATTAGTTGACATCAAACAGGTGGCATGAATAAAGGGGATTGTTAGAACTGGCAATCTTGGTGTGGTTCTCCCCTAACCTTTTCCCTTCAAACTTCCTGTCTTGCTGACTTTGTTTTTGCTGAATGATTGTGCTCTCTCCTTAACACAAGGTAGAATTGGCCCATACCCAATTGGCACATTGATTTACTTTTGAATCCATACTAAAGTGCCACTATCTGTGCCCAGGGCCTTCTAATTAAATGATACAACTGGGCCTGCAGCACTGATTGTGCCACTCACTTAAGCAGCCTTTTCAACATGCCTCAGGTCTGCCATTGCAATCTGAGTGTGTCGTTTTAAACTGCTATTTCAACCTGGCAAAATAAACCTTTTGCCAGGCCCAAACCTTCTTGTTTTAATGCAGACCCAGAGGATAGGGTAAAGTATTTTAAAGCACTATTTTATTTTCATTTCTCCTTGTTTTCCCAACTTTGAATCAGCACACATACAAAGTGGAAAAAAGACAAAGCATAGTTGCGTACTGCTGGGTTCCCCTTCTAGTACAACATGTATGCTTCAGATAATGCACATATTCTTGCATATGGCACAATGCTTTGTGTGTTGGGCCATGGCTGCTACATGTGTGCCAGTGCTGGGGGGGAGGAGAGGGGGGCGGGGGGATGTACCATATCCCAGGTAGCACAGCAACGTTGGTACGGCATTGCTTTGCATCAACAAGTAGTACATCTGGGCCTATATAACTAATGATAAGATGAATATATCTGCCCCCTGTTCTAACATGGCAGGCTAAAGACTCAAATCAGAGTAAATCACTAAGAATGGAGTGAGTGAACCGTTGAAGTCTGGTTTCATTCATTGTTGGACATCACTGGCATTCTCAGATCTGCTAGGCTAGTAAAAGTATATTTTTATCATCAGCTACTGTCGAGTTAAGGTGTGAAACCTGTGTATGATCCGTAGAGATGAAAACTGATTCCGAGAGAGTGTGGAAGGCTACCTGCTGTGCTCCAACACTCTTCAAAGTTATGCCCGGCTCTGAAGTAAATTACTAAAATGAGGACTCCCTACAGAACGCGAAATCCATATATGTTTTGGTTTTGTCTGCCTGTTACAAATATGACTGTAAAGCAAGCCATATGGTAAATATGTAGCAGCAGTAGCTCTATCTGAGTAGGACAGTACATATTTACAAAGCGGACTATTTTGCAACTATTTTGCAACTATGGTGAAGTTCTCTGAAAAACTTTGAAAATATGCAAAACAGGTTAAGATTCATGCTTTGCCACATTTGTGTGAAAATCGTCTTTTCTGAAAAATGCATTCATTTGCAGTTTTGCAGAGAACAATTCTGCAAAAATTAAACTTCCATAGTGAAAGTCTGCATTTTCCTAAGGTGGTTTTGTTTGATTACAGTTATCTGCTAATATGGTGATAATTATTTCACAATTTTGTGCAAACTATCCAGTCGAACAAGGCCTTTGCACAAGCAAAGACGAAGTTAAACTGGGGTGATTTGAAACTTTAAGTGGGTCGAAAATCGGAAACATTGCAAAACTTTGAGGGGAAAAAATACTTTGAATGCCCCTGTGTAGGAGTTTGTTAGCTTGAAATGCTCCACCACCACTATGCAAATGCAAAAAATAAAGCTCTTGAATGACTTGGCCCAACAACACAGTTTCAAATGGTACACCCCAAGCCGGGCCCTGCGCTCGGTCACGTCCAAATTTGCAGTAACAGGATTTTGCTGGTCGTCATTTTTGGGGCTGCCTCCTTTGTACGCCACCCTTGTACATAGGGGGCAGCGTCAAGTACCATGGGTGTGGCGATGAAACGCCCACCACAACACCCACTGCACGCCCCTTTCATGCTAAACATAGCGTGAATTGGCTTAAAACTGCCTTGTACATAAGGCAAGGCACCATCGCCTCGGGAGCGTCACAAAAAGTGATGTTCTCTTGGGGATAGGGGCTTGTACATATGCCCCCCAACCTTCTAGCTTTTAAGAAAACTCTTAAAACCTTAAAAGCTTTTTGGGTCCCTTGTGTCTCTGCCTGTCGTTAAAGCCAGTGCCAATGAACATTCAGGTGATCGGGCGCTTTAGAAAACCATTTAACATAACATAAATGACCCAGACAATTTTTTTCGGATTCTTGAGCACTGTAACACTAGAAAGAGTAAATGTGCCACATGCTGAGCGAGGCTATTATTGGCATGGAGGGGAATACCCCATTAGTAACCTCCAACAATGATTACATTGTCACCAAGAATAGTTTTTATGAGGGGAAACATTTTGAACATTGGCACAAGACCTTGAATGCCAGTCTACAGAAAGGCATAACTTGAACAAAAGCCTTATTTAGAGCACCATCTTATTTTTGAATACGAAAATGATAATGGAGGCTATTTAATCATTTTCTAAGACTTCAGGCACCTGGTTGTTCCAGAAAGTAACACTTTGCTTCGTATTCAGCGGCTCTCCCTCCCAAGGGTAAGCAATTGAGGAAATCCTTTATTTAATATGAATTTTCATTGTTTAGTTTAAATGTCTCCCAGGGATTATTACACATTTTTGATTACACTGCCTGGCTGTAATTTAAAAATAGACTGCATTTAGAAACTTGAAGCGGGTGTCTGAGCGAGAAATATGCCTCGCGCTGAGCGAGTTACGAGAATGTAATGTTCATATACCAAGGACAATAAACAGCACAGTTCTGGAAAATAAATTAGCAATCTGAAGACATATATTTCACAGCCCTCCTGAATATTTCATTATGTATTTGCGGGGAATGATGTAAAGTTGAGTAGTCTCCGCTGAATGTTTTTCACCAAAACGTGAAAAATAGAAGAAGAAATTGAGCACCTGAGCTAATAATTATTGCATTCAGTTATCAAACCGGAAACGGCGAATCGTGTCTAGCTGCTGCTGATGAAAGGTGCTATTCGTTCCAAATTCGAAGAGAACTTCTGTAATCGACCTCAGAAAGATGAAGCAACAAGTTAGGACGGTAGGTGATTGCATTGCTCAGTATACAGTCCAGGCTGCCTCAAAGTGATGGCCTGAGAACTGAACTCCGGTCCTGAGAGGTCTCGAGTAGACATGCCTAGCTGTCTCTTGGATGGTGAAAAATGTCACTTGGCTCAACCGAGAGTCAACTAAACCCCCAAGAAGCACATGACTCCCTTTACTTCAAATGAGACTTGTAAGTCTCAGGGAAGAAGCTCAAACATTTTAGGTACAACTAAGATTTTGACTCCATATTAGAACATTGGAATGTTGGGAGCTCCATTGAAAACAATGGAGTGCTCCGGGCTTATAATGGCTGGTATAAACCTGGAGCTCCAACATTCCAATGTTTCTGTGAACAAAGGCTTCAGGGAGCCTGAGGGGATTCCCATCCCCTCACGCTCCCATAAATCTTTGTTTTTTTTTGTTAGAACATTCTGCCCTCTAGTGGCAGAATGTTCTAATAGCCTCATAGCCCTTCAGTAGCTGGGCTATACCGGTTTTTAAAGTTCCTCTCCCTTGTTAAAGGCACTCTCCTTCGGCTCGGGCCTTTAACGCTGGAGAGGGCCTTTAATAACCAGTATAGCCCTCTACGGCTGGCTATAAGGCTATAGTAATGGTCTTATACAGACTTCTAACCTATCTTCTTTGGCTTACCATCTGACATAGCATGTATTGGCCTATTGAGCTCTCTCATAACCCTCTACTGCTTGTGAGCTTTCCATGGCATGGGTGCATATGTTCAGTTTCACCTGTGCTGCATTAAGCAAGCGAGGGACTCAATTATCATAGTGCAGCAGGTGCAGTAACACCGGAACACAGGCGCGGGACCTTACCCTTACTGATATCTGTCTTTTACTGCCCACTGGGCCCTGATTGTTTGCTGACATTTGGGCGCCTGGCACAACTGCTAGGCCACTGTAAGCCAGGAACATTGAGGGCGGATCACATCAACAACATGGCAAGGCCAAGGCGGAAGACACCGCCAGGCTGGCACCGTTTTCTTTTCATGGTAAAAAGAATATTAGCCTGGAGAAAGCAGTGAGGGCGGCAATTGTAAAATTGTTCGTGTTGTTGCTTTTTGGTGGATTTTCTAAGAAGCAAACGAGGGGGGCAATTCTATTGTTTGTGATGTTTTCCGTGTCGTAAACTGCATTTGTGTATAATGTATATAGACTGTTCTCTTGGACTCATAATTGTACTATTTTTGATGAGATATTGTGAAGTATCTTTCATGAAAATAATGGCTGCATACAAATCGGCCATTTTATCGATATTTTCCGAAATAATTGTGTATCATTTCGTGGCTAAGTCTATTTTCTTCTCCTGATACAAAATATATGGAGCTCACTAAAATGATTGTTGATTGCAGTGTCATAAGGTTGGTAAATATTTTTTCTTCAGACCTATATCTGATTGTCATTAACTTGAACATTTTCAGACGAATAATTGCCTTTAATTTCATTTTTCATTGCTTGTGCCGTTTTCATATGCATGTATTACTGTTTTTTTCCAGATGCCTGGTTTAATCTTGCTGACTGCATACTTCGTTTAATTGCATCTCATTTGGTGTTTTACAGTTTACTTCCATTTTTAATCCCGGTTTTGTTGCGTGATCTGCATTTTGGTCTCCTTGGCCACATTACATTTCTCTAATACTTCCAGGCTTCATGCACCATGACACACCGGCTATAAGTTGCAATATAAATAAACATTTCTCCTAATTTATTTTAAAATAAGCCAGCTCTTGATGGGCACTGTGTTCCGCGTGACTTCGCCCTGCAGCAGTAATGAACTGCTCTGTATTCGTCCTAATTTAAAGACTCATTGGTTTTTAGGGAACAATGCATGCCTGGCATTGAAGGGTGACTTTGAAAAAGAAACTAGCCACTGCTAACATGAGAGCATCCTTTCTCTATGCCAAAGATTTAAAGGACTTTTACATTTTGGAGAGTGTCGCTTTTGCACTTTAAGGGGTCACAATAATCATTGTGTTCCTGCTATTTGCCATACTTTGTGACACTCGTCACGATTAGGTCTCTTGTCCCCAAACCCAAACGTGATCCTTCTCAGAAAGGGACGCATGTTTGTATGGATTTCTCTTTCGACCGTAATTACTCTGTTGTACAGCATTCTGTATTCAGTTTGAGCCTATTTCTAATTTTACAAAGCAACAAAATAAAATAAAACATTTACCCAAAACGCAATGTGCCGAATTTGCAGTAATACAGAGAGCAGTAACATTTGAGACCAATGCGATTGCACATTTAAATAAGAAATATTCAAAGATGCAAAGTAGTTGTAGCCATAGTTGTTATTTTGTTTTATATAATCAAAGGAATTTAGAATGATCTAGTCAATTTTATTTGTTATGTTTTGTATTTGGCCGAGTGGTCACAATTGACAAAAATAATTTTCTTTGTATAATGTAAAACAAAAGTTACAACAACATTAAAATTGCTTCGCCTAATAAAGTTGGCATATTTCTACTTTTAGGTTTTCGCAATTTCTGTTCACACAACTCCTTACATTCTGACATAGTTTCTAATTAATGTCAATGTCTGAGTAAAATGCATGGTCAGATGTCCCAACTATTCACCACTAATCTTCATTATTTCCAGTGCTTACACAGATGAGATGAGTCTTTACCACGAGAGAGATAACGCTGTATCCCATTGCTGAGAAATCTCTTTTCCCTTCTCATCCAGTGAAAAGCCTTGTTTCCCTTTCTAAACTAAAGTCAGACCTCATTCCTCCATAGAGCTTACCTACCTCAGGGCCAAACCTATGAATACTAAGCACCAAAGACAGTAAACAAACAGTACTCCTGGGAATGATACACAAGGGAGGCCCTTGGAAGGGACTGTGAGGGAAAGAGGACTGAGGGCAGGAAGATGAATATTAAAAAAAAAAAAAATACTTGTAAGCATCAGGACTTTACATTGTATCTTTCTTCTTCATCCAAGTCCTTACATGAGCACAGACTTACCAAGCTGGACCATGTAAAAGCAACAACCTTTAAGAAGCCAAACAGGCTGTCTCTTACCTCAAAAGCATACTGATGAAGTTAAGAGTTCAAGAAAAAAATCTAGAGATGCATTGCTTAATTTGAGCTGGTGGTTTCCTGTGCTCCACACAGGCATTTACTTGTCAAGACCGGTGTTGTGACAGTCTGTCACAAGGTGACGCTGTCTGACTAATTTAGAGATTGCCACAAAAACAGTTATTATCAATCCAATATACATTAAAAAGTTACTGTTTGCTGCTGCACAATCTACTCCTATTGCTTTGGGGCCTGAAATAGTCTGAACTATCACTCTTGAAGGAGTGTGATGGTTAGTAGTTTTAGTGTTACTTTTAGTGGCAGCATAGCATGGACAATGTGTGGTGCAAGCTGCAGTGGCCTCCTGACCAGGGTCCTGGTTCTTGTGTTTTTTTAATACAAATTAAGCACTGTAGAGAATGTTTGCACAACCCATACAGGGATACCCTATGACACAGGATAACGTATAAATACCCTACAACAAGAGCACAGGGACACCTGCCAAAGGAAAAAGGATCCAAGTACCAACTTGTAGAACTGGGACGCACAATCTATTCAGGGCAACCCAGAAATCCCACAGACTGCACTAACAAGCATTAAGAATGCAATAGGTCTCGCCTCTGATTAAGTTAAAGCCATTTGGTTTGCTAATGGTATGCTATAGCAAAGTAAATGGCTTTAACTTAATCAAAGGCAAGACCTATTGCATTTTCAATGCTTGTTTTTTTTACCTCCCTCCCCGCCTTCCTTCCTGTGCCCTTCACTCCTCACCCCCCACGCAGCGCTTGGATGCATTCCCGTATTCCTGAGCGTCTGGCCCTCCCTGGCCGGCGGCAATGTGGAGGTGGCTCAGTCGAGGCTTGGGGGAACAGATCGGCTTTATACACCGCTCGCTGCCAGGAGCAGGTGGCCCAGAAGAGGCCCGGCACGGCCCTTCCTCCCCTTTATTTATTGTTTCACTTTTACATGTGACACAAAGGCGCCTCTGATATCCCGTGGCTCCTAACCTCCCTCTGCCCCTCCACCCCCCAGAAAGAGCTGTCCCGTGCCTGCTCTGGCCAGGTGGCACTGCATGCGCCTCCCAGCATCCGACAAGGTGCAAGAGCGGGAGAGGGGAGGGGCGGTCAGCAGCGTAGCACGGGTGCTTAAATGGGCCATCCGCTATCATTGGGGTTTTGCGGGCCCCTGAGTCCTGATGCCACTACGCCTCCTAAATTATTGATAACTGTACCCCTGGGAAGTTTGTTTCTGAAAAAAAATCAGTTTATTCCCGGACCCCAAAGCAGAAAAGTACATTATGAAAAATCTGATATGAGTAGGGTCTCTTTGGGTGGTAAACAGGACTACAAATCCCAGCATACAACAAAATACACAAACCGGGTGAGTATATCGCGCATGGAGTTGTGCAGAACTTGAGAGCTCTGTTGATATTTATGGGGGACAGGCTACTGTTGAATTGTTTATGCAAAGCATCGATGAAACACTTGGAAAATAGATGCAGACATTGGCACTGCCCTCTTAAAGCGGCGCGCCCGGGAGATGTTGAATTCAGCAGAGAAGGATTGGGGAGTCGAACGAGGGAGGGGAGGAGGCGCGGTGGCAAAGGGCCGAGGGAGGGCATTTTGTGGAGTGATGGTGGGCTGAGAGGAGTCTGTGTGCGCCATCCCAACCGCCCTCTACTTGCGGAAGGGAATGCTTCCTGCTGCTCCCTGCCACAGCCTGAAAAGGACGCCATTGCTGCCAAGGGGGCCTTGGCTGCAGCTGCAGACAGGGGCGGCTGTGGGAGGGCGTGGAGCGGGCCCCGTGGTATGCTGCTGAAAGGGCACGGGTGGGTCAGCAGCGAAGGAAACAGCCTACAGGTTGGCAGCCCGACTGGCTAGGGGCGCCGGCTGACTAAACAGGAACAGGTGTTGTGACAGAGGACGGGGTACAAAAACCCGGGTCATCTGAGTGTATGGGAGAGAAGATACTCTCCCCCGTCCCTCTGAGAGATTATAGCTCACCCGAGTGTCAGTCATCGCGAGAGAATAGAGTGTAGTTTGTGTTTTGCCTGGGAGGGACGGGCGGTAAACACTTTAGTCTCTGAGGTATTTGCGTTTGTCTTTGACTGCAAAGGCTAAGCTTGGAGCTGGGGCGCAGGCCCTGGTGTTGGTGAAGTGACCTGCTAGCTTCAGACATTAGAATTTCAACTGACAGTACCGCGAGGAGCAGGCGGCCCAACAAAGCCAGTGTTTTCGCTTCAAGGCCTGCTTATTCACGGCTCTCCCCCACTCCCTGGCTCCAGTGTGCGGGCAACACTGTGAGTTCAAAATGAGTTTGTGGGCAAGGGGGTGGGGTGGGGGGGGCCAAAATCCGCCCCACATTACAGCGAGTCTGATGGGAGTAGGATGCTGCTGTGCTGCATCGGCAGCCCACGTGAGGGTGTACGCTTTTCTCTTTGTAGTCCCGACTTACAGCTGGCGTGAACAGTTTATTATCTTCTTTATGGAGCCATCTGTTTGGACCCATAAAGAAGATATCAAACCTTTTATGCCAGCAGTAAGTCGGGGAAGTCCGTCCAAGTCAGACAGACTCCAAAGAGAAAATTGTACATCACAGGATGCTCTTTTCCAATGGCTGGCCACCGTTTACCCTAAACGGTAACACCAGCCAATGGAAAAGAGGGGCGGGGCTTAACCTCGCTAGTGAAATCTACCCTAAAACATAAGAGCTCGCAAGCGAGACTGCGCATGTGCGCAGTCTACTGTAGCCAATACCTAAAAAGGGATTCCAGGGCAGTCATGAACTAAACTCGAAGGGCTCAAGATCCATACAAAGCACCAGGCAGTATTGTGAAAGGGTTATGGCAACGTCCTGTCGCAGCACCATGAACAGGAAGTCTGACACCACAGTGCCCAAATAAAGACAGGCTAAAAACAGCAAGGTAGAAAACAAACTTCTCCAGTGAAGAGCCACCAGGGGCCCATCAAAAGGCGAACCACAACTCACTGAAAGCATATATGGAAGCAGCAGCCAAACCAAGGAAGTGCCGACACTCCGAAAACAGAGCATCAAAAAGCTGCCCCCAAAAGATCTCAGAACTGAATTTAAAGTGCAAGTCAGAATTTGAAGGGACCCATAACCCCAAAAGCATGGAACTTTCAAAAACATCTGTCAATAACACAAGCAGTGCAAGAAAGCCCTAGTCAAGAGATACTATGGAATTGAATACATATGGAAGGAAGTAAAAGGATACTAAGCTGGGCAGCCTTGCACAGGAAACCACAAGCATCCAAGTGAACAACTGCAGAGGTGTATATCGAAGTAAAAACAACAGGTGATGGACAGAATGCAGAACAATGTCATACATTCACCCCAGTACAGAGATCTGGGCCTAAATCCATAGTTTTTTTGCTCACCATGCCTTTCCAGTTTGAACCCAGCCATATGCAAATCAGTCTTGACCCTGTGCCCCATGGGAACAGTCCAGCCCGAACTTCCAAGCCAGGTCCTCCCTGGACTGGAAACAAGCGTTCAAGGACCGGTTTCGGGCTTTCAGCCCTCATCAGCCTAGATAGCTTGATTCCAGTGACATGGAGAGCACGGGACTCATGTCTGAGCATACCCGTCCCACTCGGGGTGACAAATGCAAAAACAACAGGTGATGGACAGAATGCAGAACAATGTCATACATTGACCCCAGTACAGAGATCTGGGCCTAAATCCATCGTTTTTTTGCTCACCATGCCTTTCCAGTTTGAACCCAGCCGTATGCAAATCAGTCTTGACCCTGTGCCCCATGGGAACAGTCCAGCCCGAACTGCCAAGCCAGGTCCTCCCTGGACTGGAAACAAGCATCCAAGGACCGGTTTCGGGCTTTCAGCCCTCATCAGCCTGGATAGCTTGATTCGAGTGGCATGGAGAGCACAGGACTCACGTCTGAGCATACCCGTCCCACTCGGGGTGACAAATCTGTGACTGGGGGTGAATGATTTGCCATTGTGCAACATTCCGTCCATCATCTTGTGTGTTTTGCTGTTCACCCTATGTGGGAAGGGTATGCCCAGACGTGGGTCCCGTGCTCACTAAGCCACTGGAGTCAAGCTATCCTGGCTGAAGATGGCTGATAGCCAGAAACCGGTCCTAGGATGCTTGATTCCGGTCCAGGGAAGACATGGCTTGGCAGTTCAGGCTGGACTGTTCCCATGAGGCACAGGGTCAAGACTGATTTGAATATGGCCATGTCTGAATTGGGGTGGCTTGGTGAGCAAAATAACGATGGATTAAACCCAGATCTGTGACTGGGGGGGGGGGGGAATGTTTTGCCATTGTGCAACATTCTGTCCATCATCTTGTGTGTTTTGCTGTATATAGAAGTAACCCTGGGCGGTGAACTCCGCTCTGTGTGCAGAGTTTGCGGAGTTTCCCGCACTCAGCGTTACGCGGAGCTCGCGTAGTTCTGAAAAACCCTGCTTCACGCAGTGGAGCAGAGTTTTTTTCCTCGCTCGCATTGATCAACTTCAAGTTAGGGAGTGCGAGCGAGGAAAATCCACCTCCTGGTGAGATTTTTTCTCGTTTACGATCACCAACATTAACTTGGCGAGCGTGAGTGTGGAAAATAAACCTTCCGGCGAGATTTCTCAACAAGGGGGGGTCAGGTTTCTCATTGCGAGTGGTCGGGTATGCTCGCGCTTCACGCAGTGGAGTGGAGTTTTTCCTCGCTCGCATTCATCAACTTCAATTTGGGGAGTGAGAGCAAGGAAAATCCACCTCCTGGCGAGATTTATCCTCGTTCGCGATCACCAACATTAGGTTGGCGAGCGTGGAAAATAAACCTCCCGGCGAGATTTCTCACCGCGGGGGGTCAGGTTTCTCATTGTGAGTGGTCGGGTATGCTCGTTCGCGTTGAGAAAGCTAACCCCAAAATATCATTGTTGGATTAGTATGACATTTGGTAGCAGTGGTGTGGGCAATGGCACCAGGGAAGCCTCTGTCTTGTTCTGTATTGTCTGTATAAATTTATGGGCACATTGAAGATTAATAGTAGGTGCTCCAGATTATTTGGATCTCATATTTAGAGGGTCACACCTGTGTCAAATGCATCAGGAAATGTAAGCGTGTGCCATGTGTGAACTGGGCAGAATAAATAGAGTGAATCTGGAGCCATGAAGTCCCTATGGTTACTCATTAAGTGGAACATCATCTTATAAGAAGCTGATGTAAACCTGACTGAGCATGCGTCAGAGGGCAGTGTATGTTAGTCATATTTTTGCAATACAATTTTCTCCACAGTGCAGATGCAATGAGTTCGTTTTTGTTCTAAATCAGGAGTAAACATGCTCAATGTTGATGAAGCTGCAAAATGAAATGAGTTCTAATGAACTTTGTATCACAACTGTGTTTCCAGAGAAGAGACTCCTTGTTCCTGCCTATGGTGTTTTCATGAGTCCTGTCTCTTCAGCTCCTTATGATTTTGTACAGGCTACTTTTTTTCTTGCTGTTTGTTCCTGTAGCCTACAGAGGTTTCCTTTGGCCCTTGATCTTGCTTCCTTGTTTCCTTCACCTACTTTCCCTGCCTTTACTCCAGTCCCTCAAAGTGTTAAATTTTTCTTGTACTTCCATTTGCCTAATCTTCTCAATAGAATTCTTGGTGAAGACTTAAATACTGGACTACAGTGACTATCATAATTTCTACGGCATCCGTCAGTGTTCCTCCCGTTCCATCTGCATGTTAGAAAGTACAGATGTGCATCTATCCACATGTACGCTCTTACGAGAAACCTTCTGGCCAATGGTAATTCATCTCTTTACCAAGTGTTGTCATATTGTCAAAACCTCTTCACAGAGGACAACTTCACTGTAACTGGGTCTTGAGTTACTGCCAGTCATCTCAGAATCCACTTTAGCCATTATGTGAAGGTTATTACTTCTCATCTGACTTCAGCACTGATACTCTGGCTATTCAAATTGTTATGTATAGGGGATAGGTATTTTTCCACTATGGCTCTTGCATGCAGAATCACCTCTTAAGTTCTATTTGCTTAACGATAAAGGAGTTGCTGCTTGTTTGATCTTAATCTCTTCACAACATACAAGAAGGATGCCACCACAAAGACTAAAGACTGCTGTTGATTGGCAAATGTAGCCCACCAACTGGCCAGCTTCCATGGGACTAATGTTTTGAGCATCTCCTTGAGGTTTTTGTTTCTCTCCTCTCATTCCATGAGAAAGGTATCATAATGTATAATGTTTTAATTGAAGAGATGCTGTATTTACAAACCTCTGGAGTCCCCTGACCCCTTGCTTTTTCTCTCATTTGTTTCAATAATATTGTGTCATGCCAATGGCTGTAATGTAAAACAACACATTTAGGAAAAAACAAAAAAATGCTTATCATCAAAATGACTCTATATAGATCGCCGCAAATGGTGCAGAATCTGATGATTTTGGGCTAATTTGGAGCTGTAGAGCATCGTAGACTCACAGTTGCTGAATTCACAATAAATTATTTTCCATACCAGTACAATCCAGAGGAAGGTTATCGGACCATCTGTCCAATAGCTGAAGCTTATCAAAAAATAGATCACACAATAAGACATCATTCAGACCATACCAGTAAGTCTCCATCTGAATGGTTGAAAAAGAAAAGACTCAAGATTAAAGAATGGACAAGTTAAACTCCAAATGTTAAACCTATTGAGATGCTGTGCTTGGTCATGAAGAGAGCTGGGCTTAAACTAATGCCCTCAGCCATCATAAACTTCAGCAGTTTTGTAAGAAGGAGTGGACCAGAATTCCTCTTATGGAATGTGAGAAATTGAATAACAGGTACAGGAAATGCTTACTTTAAATTATTTACGCTGAAGACAATTTCAAACTTTACTTCATCTTAACTGGATCATAGTGTGCCTTTACCTTTTCCCACAAGGATACTAATTGTTGACTGATTTTCTTGCTTACTGAATTATAACACTGTAAAATGTGTGCTTGTAATTTGAATGTAGTAAGGACTAGATAAGGGTCAAATATGCCTTAATATGTACAACCATGGTATGTTAAGAGTATTTACTATCTTGTTCACCTTGCTGTAATTATATCCTAGTATTCAAATCCTGCGTTTTGTTTATATGCTTCGATGTCAATTTCTGACTGTACAAGGCTGTGCAAATACCCTGTTGGGTGGGGTCTCTACTATATATGATAATATACATCTAACTAACAAACTAAATGAATAAATAAATACTTTTCATATCTGTATTGTTAGACCTATCATCCTTAGGGCGGTCTTCTCCCAAACCTTTTGCCTGCTTACCTCCTCTTTTTTCTGTACCATGTTGTTGACTTTAAGAATCCAAGCACTTTACCACTGCTAATCAGTACTCTAGTGCATGCGCTTCTTCCCTAAACATGATGATATTGGTGTATACTTGATTGGCATATTTGATGTACTGGTAACTCCCTTGTAAAGTGGTACACCAAATCTCCAGGACCTGTAGTTTCAATGCTACAAGTGAGCCTGCAGCACTAATTGTGCCACCCATGCAAGTAGCCTTTCAAACCTCTCTGAGACTTGCCACTGCAGTGCCTGTGTGTGCAGTTTACTGCCACATCAACAAAAGGCATTTAAGAGTAGTAAAGTTAGGATTCCTAACTTTAGTACTCCTAAATGCCTTTTGTGAATACCGAAAGTCGTAAAGTTAGGATTTTGTCTCAGTTTAGGAGTAGTAAAGTTAGGAATCCTAACTTTACTACTTCAAAATGCCTTTTGTGAATACTGAAAGTCGGAACGTTAGAATTTTGTCTCAGTTTAGGAGTAGTAAAGTTAGGAATACTAACTTTACTACTCCTAAATGCCTTTTGTGAATGCCAAAAGTCATAACGTTAGGATTCTGTCTCGGTTTAGGCGTTGTAAATTTAGGAATCCTAACTTTACTACTCCTAAATGCCTATTGTGTATACCGAAAGTTGTACGGTTAGGATTTTGTCTCAGATTACTTTTTTGAATCGGCCCCCCTAACTTTACTACGCCTAAATGCCCTTTGTGAATACCGAAAGTCATAAAGTTATTATTTTGTCTCAGTTAAACTTAAGTTTTGGTCTTTAGTTTAACTTAAGACCAAAACTTAAGTTTAACTGAGACAAAATCCCAACTTTACGACTTTCGGTATTCACAAAGGGCATTTAGGAGTAGTAAAGTTAGGGGGACCGATTCACAAAAGTAATTTATTTAGGAGTAGTAAAGGTAGGATTCCTAACTTTACTAGTCCTAAATGCCCTTTGGGAATTCTGAAAGTCGTAAACTTAGGATTTTGTCTCAGATTACTTTTGTGAATCAGGTCCATTGATTCTATAGATAGTGACTGTATCTCCTATAAAACTTGGGAAAACATTAAAGCTTTAGTAAAATGCAATTTAGAGTAAGCATGTGAAGTTGCATGGTATCCTAGGCTTATTGGGCCTGAGTCACAGAGGTAAACTTACTTGTTTGTGTAAGTGTACTCTTCATCAGTATTCACAAACTACTAGTGCAAATTTCTTCTCCACAACTACGGAGGTTCTGCAGTCATAAAGTTACTATTAAATGCAGTTTGGTGACTACTGAAATAAAGTAAACTTACATGAACCTGTGAGTTTACCTTTGTGAATCTGGCTTATTGATGATGGCCTGATTCAAAGAGACCTTGGTGGCCATAAACCTAGTTTGTGGTCGAAAGTGGCTACATTTATGCTGACAGCTATCGAGAAAAAGATACCTGGGGCCGTATTATAAAATATGGTGCCCTCTCCTTGTTAGGGCCGAGCGCACCTTTCAAAATGTGCACTCAAGGCTAACAAGGAGAGTGCGCCATATTATGTTGAATGCACTGCCCCAGGGCAGCAGCGAAATCATGCTGCCCTGGGGACAGCACATTCAAGTGTAATGCGGAGTGGCTTTGAAGCAACAGTGCCATGTTTCTTTTAAGGTGGATTATAGATCTCCTTGCAGGCGGGTGAAGTGAGTGACTACCCCCTCCTGCAAAGGGATGTCTGGGGGGTCCATGGTACCCTCTTGACCCCCTCTAGAGGGCTGCCATCAGGGAGCGCATTGATAGTGAGTCACCTTTGAGGTGGCACATTTTCAGTGCACCTACTGACAATTTCTTTGCCTCTGCGTTAATAATACGGTCCGGACGCAGAGCCAAAATAATTCCCTCCTTTGCATTGGTCCATTCCCCCATGCAAATGAGGTAACACCCTATAGTGATAGCTCTGGCATTTTATGCACGCTAGTACTACGTGTATTACAGAAAAGGCTTCACTAGTGTCTGCTACCCTTTCTGTAATACCAAAGTGCCCCAGTTATTGCTCAAAGTGGACGCACATGCCCGTTGCTCACCCAGGGCACTTTGTTTAATACAGTCCCAGTTAGACATAAATGAGGCATAAATGGTACTTCTACATTGTATGTAAGAATATTAAAGTTATTCATATCAAACTGCAACAATAGGCTTACGCATATTGCACATTTGTGTCTTTTCTCTGTCCGAGGTAGAGGTGACTGTTTCCAGAAGCCACACTGTCACCACACTGAGAAATGTGGTAGTCAATTTCTGAGAAAGCTGTCACTTTCTCAGGAGGAAAAAGTCAATGGTATAAAAAAAACTCTTTACTGATAGAGTCTTTATAGGGTTGGAGAAAAACAGAAGTAAGGAATCCAGGTGAGACAGGATAGGCAAGTGGAGGGAGTGAGGAAACAAGCATAGGAACACAGCTTTGGTGCAGCACACTTTCCAACCATACTGAGAGCTTTAAGTAGTAAAAAAACAAGAAAAGGAAATGACATCAAACAACACATGACAAGAAACATAATGACAGGAAGAAACCAAAGGAGGAACAGCCATGATGGAAAAGGGAAAAGAAAAGAGAAAGCCTGAAGATGACTAGTTGTGGAATCACATTTAAAGGTAGTTGCAAACCCTCAGCTGATGATTGCCATTTCAGGGCAGAAGAGAGAAGGAGCAGCAGCCAGGAGTCTTGTGACATGAGGGGAAACATTCCCAGTTGTGAGGCTCCACAGCGTACAGGTGCCGGCTTCGTATGACATCTTCTAAGGGCTGGGAGCCATAAGACCCTGCAAAGTACTTCAGTTATTGGGTGCCATGGGGTCCTCGAAGCCACAGATGTAACACATATGGACTCATGCATGTGTAAAGATTAGAATTTTAAAACCTACATTTGGGGGTCCATTCCGATCCGTTAAAAATCACCGTCCGTACGACTCGCATCCTGAGCTGTTTCCATACGACTCGAATGGACGCTGTACGACCCGACGATTACGATCCCGACCGGGCTACCCGGACACGAGTCGTACGGTCCACGTCAGGTAAGGGCGATTCGTACAGAAAAGCGCACAATCACATACACACCGTACGGCACGTACACCCTATGATCGCAGGGATACACGCCGTACCCCTGCGATCATGGGGTGTACGCGCCGTACCCGGAGGGGGCCGTTCCGTACCTGTTTCGGGGCAAACTCTGATTTTACGGCAGTTTCCAGCTCCCGTAGAAAAAGGGTCGTACGGAGCGTACCCAACACGGATCGTACTTGCCGGGTCGTAAAAAGCAGCCGCGAACCGTATAAACGTTGTGTACAGCGGGTTCCGAGGGCGATTCGTACGGGAATTTCATTCGTACGGTCCCTGGTACGATTCGTACGGATAGCTGCATCAGGTGTGGATCGTACTACATCGTTCGTACGGGGACGGTTACGGGTACGATTCGTACGGAAAAAAATGCTCCCTACGACTGGTACGATCCGTTAAAAATCACTGTCCGTACGACTCGCATCCGGAGCCGTTTCCGCACGACTCGTACGGATGCCGTCCAGGTACGGAACGGCCCCCCTGGGTATGGCGCGTACACCCCATGATCGCAGGGGTACGCGCCGTACCCCTGTGATCATGGGGGGGTACGTGCCGTACACCCAGCGTACATGGGGTACGTGCCGTACCCCATGTACGCTGGGTGTACGGCACGTACACCCCATGATCGCAGGGGTACGGCGCGTACCCCCCATGATCGCAGGGGTACGGCGCATACCCCTGCGATCATGGGGTGTACGCGCCGTACGGTGTGTATGTGATTGAGCGATTTTCCGTACGAATCGCCCTTACCTGACGTGGACCGTACGACTCGCGTCCGGGTAGCTCGGTCAGGATCGTAATCGTCGGGTTGTACGGCGTCCGTACGAGTTGTGCGGAAACGGCTCCGGATGCGAGTCGTACGGACAGTGATTTTTAACGGATCGGAATCGACCCCTAAATAGGTTATATTCTACAAATAGTCAGCTCCAACCAAAACATAAATCTCCCTGCTAGTTATCCTGTAATCATAAGCCTAAAGGGCACAGAGTTGGAGCTGATTGTGGCTCTGATACTTCTGCAGGATATTTCCAGTAACAATGAACATTTGATAATTCACAAAGGGATGCATGTCTGCCTTGCCTTGCCTGCAATATTAAATGCACAGTTTTAAATGTAACACCCTCCCACTTTGAGGTGACATTGCTTTATTTGCAGTTGGGAAATGCCTCTGATTGCAATTGGTGGAAAAGCGATGGTTTATGCAGTGTTGAAGTTTGGCAAGTGTGTGCGCAAACTGTTGAAGTGTGCTGGTGTAAGGATTATATTACCTATTGCACATTTAGGTACAGATTTATTAAGGAATTGTGTTGCCCTTGTGTCATGTAGTATGTCACAAGGGCAACACATTCCATAAATCAGAATTACCAAGCACCGGAAGGCCACAGTGTGGCCTTGCATTGCTTGGTAAATCAGGAGTAATACGAAGCAGTGACTTGCACTCCAGTGCATAAATCTGGCATGGGAAGGCGTTCCATGGGTACAGCGTGAGTATTTCCATGCATCCACCCATGGTTTTTGGCACATTTCCAGATTACCTGTAATCCTAGTAATATGCCTAAATGCTACCTACGCCTTCCCAGGGTAGGCCCTATGAGGAGAAATATCTATATGTCTCCTCTTTGTTTCATCTTTCCAAGTGTGCTGCATTCTGCATCACACTTAGAAAAAGGAAAATGCACCTGAGGAGTGTTTTTAATGCAGGAAGGTGTCCTGTCTGTAACTTGGGCACCCTTGCCTGCTTCGGCGCAAGGCAGCCATTCTGCGCCAACGCAAGAAGAGGACAGGAATTTGCAATAAAATCTTAAATATAGTGCATTTCTGCTTTCTGTGTTGTGTGAAAGTATGATAAATTTGGGCCATAAAATTTAACATAAATGTATTACACTCAGCAAATGACAGACTCATGCAAACTTTTATCCAGTAAAGGCATCGTTCACTGACTTTGTAACCCGCACATATGCTTTTTAATTGGGTTTCAACAAGTCCATCATGGTAACTTCACCAAAGGAGCCCACACTTAAGAGCAACTGTTTCACATTAACTTCCAGCCTTTTCTACTGAAAGCTATCACCTTGAAAGTGTTAGCATACTAACTTTTTCCAGCCTAATCTAAGGCAGCATACACAAACACCATCTACTTTCCCGTTCAACTTTAGATACTATATTGCTATGACAAATAAACTCTATGCACCTAATGTAAAACAAGTTCACTGATCTCTTTTATTTATGCAGCGATTCAAACATGACGAGCTTATTAACTCCATCTACAGTTTACAGGAGAAATATTATTTTCTTGGCATAATTACACCAGAATACAAAAACATTCGGGTAAATGAATAGGAACAGAATAATGGAGAAAAATAATATGAAGGTTGCATCTAAGTAAAGGGTTAAGACTATGGTCAATCCTATGAGAGAGTTACAGTGTAAGAGAAAGATGTTCTTCCAAATAAAAATCTGAAGGGATGGGTTAAGGGATAGGTAATGCACCATTGATAAAATATACAAATACTAAAAAACACATGAAACACTCACTAGGACATGTAATTTCAATGATTTAAGAAACAAATTCTCCCTCGATAGCTAAGTTTCACAAAAAAACATAGAATAGGACTTACTTGTATTAAACTAGTTAGCCTTTTATTAAGAAGCAATTTAGATTAATCTTGTGCTTTATTTCAGATACATAAAATGTGATTTGCTACGTTTCATCCCTGTTCCTAAAATATGCATTTTTAAATTGCTGAGTTGTTAAAAATCTGACTGACATTCCTTGCTGCCTCTTAGAGTTATATATGTTTGTGTGTGTATATATATATATATATACATATATATATATATATATATATATATATATTACCTACTGGCGATAGCCAGTAGGTATATATAGTTAGGATTTTTTTTCTATGGGATTTTTGAAAATTCTATGTCGAATAACTTTGGCGTTTGAGGACAGAATTGGCAGAAATTTTCAGGAAAATGGAACACTTTGTTTCTGAGCAGCCCCTGAAAATTTGGGGGGGTTTCGTCAAGGGGGGGCCGGGAAAAAAGGGGGGTCCCAAAACGTGTTTTTCCCATGCAATTTTCCATAGGGCGGTTGGCCTCACTTTTAGCCTGAACGGCTGAATGGATTTACACCAAACTTGGCAAAATTGTAGGGACTGGTAGCCCGATGTGCCTTTGCTATGTCTCAAGATATAGGCTCCAGTGGTTTTTACGAAAATTAACTTTGAAAAATATATATTGGGCTACATTGGGCTATATATATGTTGGAGCCCAAATGTAGCCCAATGTAGCCCAATGTAGCCCAAAGATGGCCACCAGAGACAAAAAAACAAATGTAGGCCAAATATCAGCCAGATGTAGCCCAACTATAGCCCAATGACAGAATGTCCCAGAGTGTTCTAAAGAACAACTAGAGTGCTAACAGTCCTACTTATTACAAAGGTATGGCACACCTGAAGCCATCTTGATTGGAATAAAGTGGTAACTCTTAAAACATTTAATTTAAAAAGGAACAAAATGAGGGGGTTCATTTTGCCATAGAAAGTATGATTAGCGAATATATGACAAAATCCCGCATACCATCAGTCCGCAAAAAGAATCCCGCATGTACTATTAGGCCGCAAATTAAAATAACGAAAACTTTTAGAACGAATATGCCTTTAGCATACACTAAACAACTAAACTACCCTAAACCCTAAAACACTACCCCCAGCATGACCCTACACTACACAAACAGTACAACACTACCCTAAACCCTAAAACACTACCCCCAGCATGACCCTACACTACACAAACACTACAACACTACCCTAAACCCTAAAACACTACCCCCAGCATGACCCTACACTACGCAAACACTACAACACTACCCAAAACCCTAAAACACTACACCCCAGCATGACCCTACACTACGCAAACACTACAACACTACCCTAAACCCTAAAACACTACCCCCAGCATGACCCTACACTACACAAACACTACAACACAACCCTATACCCTAAAACACTACCCCCAGCATGACCCTACACTACGCAAACACTACAACACAACCCTAAACCCTAAAACACTACCCCCAGCATGACCCTACACTACGCAAACACTACAACACTACCCTAAACCCTAAAACACTACCCCAGCATGACCCTACACTACGCAAACACTACAACACTACCCAAAACCCTAAAACACTACACCCCAGCATGACCCTACACTACGCAAACACTACAACACTACCCTAAATCCTAAAACACTACCCCCAGCATGACCCTACACTACGCAAACACTACAATACTACCCAAAACCCTAAAACACTACACTCCAGCATGACCCTACACTACGCAAACACTACAACACTACCCTAAACCCTAAAACACTACCCCCAGCATGACCCTACACTACGCAAACACTACAACACTACCCTAAACCCTAAAACACTACCCCCAGCATGACCCTACACTACGCAAACACTACAACACTACCCTAAACCCTAAAACACTACCCCCAGCATGACCCTACACTACGCAAACACTACAACACTACCCTAAACACTAAAACACTACCCCAGCATGACCCTACACTACGCAAACACTACAACACTACCCTAAACCCTAAAACACTACCCCCAGCATGACCCTACACTACGCAAACACTACAACACTACCCAAAACCCTAAAACACTACCCCCCAGCATGACCCTACACTACGCAAACACTACAACACTACCCAAAACCCTAAAACACTACCCCCAGCATGACCCTACACTACGCAAACACTACAACACTACCCAAAACCCTAAAACACTACCCCCAGCATGACCCTACACTACGCAAACACTACAACACTACCCAAAACCCTAAAACACTACACCCCAGCATGACCCTACACTACGCAAACACTACAACACTACCCAAAACCCTAAAACACTACACCCCAGCATGACCCTACACTACGCAAACACTACAACACTACCCAAAACCCTAAAACACTACCCCCAGCATGACCCTACACTACGCAAACACTACAACACTACCCAAACCCTAAAACACTACCCCCAGCATGACCCTACACTACGCAAACTACCCTAAACCCTAAAATACTACACCCCAGCATGACCCTACACTACGCAAACACTACAACACTACCCAAAACCCTAAAACACTACCCCCAGCATGACCCTACACTACGCAAACACTACAACACTATCCTAAACCCTAAAACACTACGCCCAGCATGACCCTACACTACGCAAACACTACAACACTACCCTAAACCCTAAAACACTAGCCCCAGCATGACCCTACACTACGCAAACACTACAACACAACCCTAAACCCTAAAACACTACCCCCAGCATGACCCTACACTACGCAAACACTACAACACTACCCTAAACCCTAAAACACTACCCCCAGCATGACCCTACACTACGCAAACACTACAACACAACCCTAAACCCTAAAACACTACCCCCAGCATGACCCTACAGTAAACAACCACCACAACTCTACACTACACTAACACAACACTACACTACACAACACTACACTACACTACACAATCACTAACCCACGAAAAAATTAACACAAACCCACTTACCTCTCTCGTCATCGTGGTTTTCACAACGCAAATGCATTTACCATACATGCCTTTAAAACGTAATTCTTTGTAAAGGCATGCGCGATAAATGCACATGCGTTTTGAAAAAATGCGGGATAATGGTCAATGACCTTGCGGGATAATGGTATGCGGACTGAAAGTCTGCGGGATAAAAAATGCGGGAAAATGGCTGCAAACCATGATTAGCAGCAGACTTCCCTGGTGAGCACTAGCTTTACTACAGTGATCTAATGAGCAACTAGAGTGCTAACATTCAGAATTTATGGCAAATGTGTGACACATCTGAATGCCTTCTTGATAGATCCAAAGTAAACAAGCATTGAAAATGCAATAGATCTCGCCCTCGTTTAAGTTAAAGCCATTCTGTTTGTAATGAGGTGGCTTTTTAGCTTTGCTTTTATTAGTGTTTTTAAAACTTTCATGTAAATAACATGCATATGTATGCATATATGTATATGTATGCATGCATTTATATTTATATAGATATGCAGATTATATATGTTTATATATGTATATTACCTACTGGCGATAGCCAGTGGGTATATATAGTTAGGATTTTTTCTCTATGGGATTTCTGAAAATTCTATGTCTAATACCTTTGGCGTTTGTGGATGGAATTGGCTGAAATTTTCAGGAAAATGGTACATTTTGTTTCTGAGCAGCTTCTGAAAATTTGGGGGGGTTTCGTCAAGGGGGGGCCGAGAAAAAAGGTGGGTCCCAAAACGCATTTTTCCCATTCATTTTTCCATAGGGCGGTTGGACTCACTTTTAGCTCGAACGGCTGAATAGATTTACATGAAACTTGGCAAAATTGTAGATATGGTTTGCCCGACGTGCCTTTGCTATGTCTCAATATATGTGCTCCAGTGGATTTTGAGAAATTAACGTTTAAAAAAATATATATATCTGTGACAGCGCTCCGGTTAGCGCCCCGGTTCGCGTACCTGACGCGTAACGGAACTTCGCGAAGCGAAGCTGATTGGCTCTCCGGTGTCTGTCAACATTCTTAACAGTCCGGAGCGGCCGCCATCTTGTCTCTCGGTACGATCGAGAGACAAGATGTGGTGAAAAGCGAAGGGGGAAATGAAGGAAAGGGGGCAAGGTAGACCACTCCTGACCCCCTAGGATTGATGAGGGGGATATTAAAGTGCCCCGCGGGGCAAAAAAAACCCAACAATTTTTTTGCGATTTTACGCCGTAGAGGCGCGTCCCGGTACGCGAACCGGGCAGCTCACCAGGCAGCTCACCGGGCAGCTCACCGGGCAGCTCACCGGGCAGCTAACCGGCAGCGTAGCTGTCAACATTGTAAACAGTCCGGAGCGGCCGCTATCTTGTCTCTCGGTAGGTTCGAGAGACAAGATGTGGTGAAAAAAGAAGGGGGAAATGAAGGAAAGGGGCAAGGTAAACCCCTCCTGACCCCCTAGGATTGATGAGGGGGATATTAAAGTCCCCCGCGATTTTTCGCGGTAGAGGCGCTTCCCGGTACGCGAACCGGGCAGCTAACCGGCAGCGTAACGGGAGTCCGCCATCTTGTGTTTTTGGAGCGTCCGGTTCGCGTACCGGGTAGCGTCCCGGTAAGCGTAACAAGGGGAAAACCAAGAGAAACAGTAAAAAAAAAATTAAGGGAATAGATTTCCAGCAAACTTGGCAAAATTGTAGGGACTGTTTGTTTGATGTGCCTTTGCAAGGCCTCAAGATATGTGCACGTGTGGATTTTGTCTAATTAAGGTTAAAAAAATATATATATCTGTAAGCGTGCTCCGGCACGCTTACGTTACGGGTTTTGTTTGCGCTGCAGAGCCGAAACGTCACGGTTATGCGACGCGTCATGAGGCGTCTCACGTGGCTACGTGATACGTCACGTAATAAAGAATATATTTTACAGCTATAGATATTAGCTTTTAAAAAACCAATGAAATTCACTGAAAAAACCATAGGTTATAGACCATATATAGTTAGGAATTTGCATTTACAAAACCTTGAAAATTCACTGAAAAAACCATAGGTTAGAGACCATATATAGTTAGCTGGACATTTTATTGACATAAAACCAATGAAATTCCATATGTAGTTAGTTGCACTAACTATATATCGCGCACCCGCAATCCACTGCTGATGATGTCACATATTACATCATTCATGACATGGTCAGTGACATCACTGATGACATCACTGATGACATCTCAAATGACATCACTGATGACATCACTGATGACATCTCAAATGACATCACTGATGACATCATGACACACCAATACCAGTTACTACATACGCACTCACTGATTCCTACGTCTACACACACATTCACTCATTCACCCATACAATCACTCATACATACAGTCACTCATTATTACAACACTATCATATGCACTCATACACCTATGCAGACACTCACACACTGCCACTCATCCATGGAGTTACTCACACACCTAGTCAGTCCTGTAAAGAATCAATCACACTTCCATTTCCTTATCTATACAGTTAAACACAGAACACCATACTTCAGTGACATCACTGATGACATCACTGATGACATCTCAAATGACATCACTGATGACATCTCAAATGACATCACTGATGACATCATGACACACCAATACCAGTTACTACATACGCACTCACTGATTCCTACGTCTACACACACATTCACTCATTCACCCATACAATCACTCATACATACAGTCACTCATTATTACAACACTATCATATGCACTCATAGACCTAGTCAGTCCTGTGAAGAATCAATCACACTTCGATTTCCTCATCTATACAGTTAAACACAGAACACCATACTTTTCACACATATACTAACACATACTTACTCTCTTATACAATCACTGATACAAGTACACATTGATATGCACAGAGTCACACACCTCCCAGCCAGCCACACACACACTCAGTCTTCCATACATCCACTCATTCTTCAATATGTAAAACATATTTAAACTTTACAAAAACACACAGACACTAGATGATGTCATCAGTGATGTCATTTGAGATGTCATCAGTGATGTCATTTGAGATGTCATCAGTGATGTCATCAGTGATGTCACTGACCATGTCATGAATGATGTAATATGTGACATCATCAGCAGTGGATTGCGGGTGCGCGATATATAGTTAGTGCAACTAACTATATATGGAATTTCATTGGTTTTATGTCAATAAAATGTCCAGCTAACTATATATGGTCTCTAACCTATGGTTTTTTCAGTGAATTTTCAAGGTTTTGTAAATGCAAATTCCTAACTATATATGGTCTATAACCTATGGTTTTTTCAGTGAATATATATATGTATATATATACCATATATATGTACAGTCCAATACACACAACAATATGAAGGGTCAAAACACAGCAAGGGTAAAATTCAAGTGGTATTATTGTTCCACAGTGTCTATGAGCATAATCCATAACATGCAAATCATCTCGGCAGACGCGTTTCAGCTTGTCAGCTTTTTTCAGTGCCGGTTCTACGGCAGGCCGTCTCACTTGGGGTCTTTTGAATTGTTGCTGCAGCCACTCCCACTGAAGTGACGGCTAGACCCCACCTAAGTGCAATGTTCCAATTAGCTGTAGATCGAGATGCCGCAGCCGACGAGAATGCCCATTCAGTAATCGGCCATCCTGACACACAGTGTTGTCCCAACGATGTTGGCTCAACTACAGCCAGTTCCTGTTCGTAAGTAAAACATGGAGACTCCACATTAATTGCCCTCCACAGTACAATACTACTGACTCCCTCCTATTGTAGGTAATTGATGTCCTGTGATTATTTCCTGTTGGGTGGGTGTTGCGTTATAGTATGCGCACAATGTGGCATTCACCCTTCTCCATTTTTGTCATTTTCTACCCCACTAAGCTCAAGAACTCGCAGAGTCAAAGTGTGTTGTCTAGGGCGTAGCCATTTATTCACATCAAACCAGGTAATTCTTCACAGACCAATAGGAGAAGATCATCCTGTTTGGATATATACAATTATTCACAGCATCATGTTTTAGTCGCATCAAATTGTCAAAGGCATTAAGTAAATCAGGCACAACATTACTGAAACTTCTGTTTTTGGCCATACACTTTAGCAGCAACATCAGGTCAAAGGCAGTAAGAAAATTAGGCACAACATTACACCTGCACTTGAGCTTGGCCTTACAATGGAACATGACTGACTCGTCCATCCCGCCAAGCTCTCCACTCAGCTGGGCACATTGGGCCGGCAGGCCCCAAGACCCACAGCAAACAGTTGCATTACTTGCAATCCAGGCCACCACAAAACACCGGTCCACTGGGGTGCCTGAACCAGGCAGCCTCCCCAAAATTCTACTCAGTCCATACATTGTGGGATAGGGTGGTAGAGTCCTGGACTACCGGACATAATTTTTACCACCCAAACTATATTTGCAGGTAGGCAACTAGTGGAATGATGTGATACTATTGGTATGTCTGGAAGAGGGGATTGTATCAATCGCTTCGTGAGACTCTAATCTGGCGCTTCCCGTGTGTTTGTTTCTTTCTTTTTTGTGCATGTAGAAACAAGCGTGTGGTGACCTATCCGGCGTCTACATTGCATTGTATTTATATAGACTGGAGGCGTTTTTTTACCCGTGGTGGTGTGTGTATAAATAAGAGAAAAAAGAAAGAAACTAGTAAGTAAATGGAGCATGCGTGAGCTGTATTTATGTGACTTCCAGCTTATTACTACGGGCACTTTTTTATATATATTTTTCTGCCATTTGCATTTGTAGAACAGGCGTGTGTTAACCTATTCGGCGTCTACACTGCATTATCTATTTGGACTAGGAGGCGTTTTGTCTGTGTGATTAACAACTAAAATAATTAGTAAGTGAACGGAGCATGCTAGAGTCAGACTCAAGTGATTTTTTCAGCTGGGTGGTTTTTTTCATGTTGTTTTCTGCTATTCTGTGTTATTTGCTTTTCTAGAAGCACGCAGCGTTCATATGGTCGGCTGTGATACTTCTTGGTTTTTAAGAATAAGAGCAGTGTCTCGCTGGACGAGGGCACATATACTTCTGATGGGAGGCGTATGCCCCAGTGCTTAGTGTCTGAATTATCACACAAGGTACGTTACATGTTAGTAATGTCCACTGTATGGGTGTAGTTTTTATAAACCTGTTTTTTCTTCAGTGTATATTCCTCATAGAAAGTTCTGTCTCGCTTATCATCAGCCCCCTATAAGTACAATATATATGAAGTTAGTAGGAGAGCTATATATGGAGTACAAGACATTGAAGGTCAATCTGCCTGACTGTATTCATATTTAATAAGCAGGGACATATCTAAAAATCCCTTCTCCAAAATAAACCTTTGGACCTAAAAAGCCATACCAGCGAGGGCATATAAATGAGATTTGATCTATCTATGACACTAAATAGACCGCCTCGCAATACAATAGGCACTAATATGTGAACGGTTCTTACATCAGAGTAAACTATCTGATGAAAGTGTATATAGTGTTCATACCTATGAGTTTATACTGAGGAGATTACTATAGCCCATACCACATTCTATAGAAGGTACCATAGGGTGTCTTCCTATGAGAATTGAAAAGAGATTTTAAATAATTTACGGTATGAAATGTACTGATGTTAACTAGACTTTATTGTGCAGTGTATATTTGATTCATGAATATCTTATTTGGGGTAGAGGTGTTTCTCTGACTCTATATAAAGTTTATATGCTGTTTCTTACTTATGAAACACTGCAAGTTGAATACTGAATGAAATCAAGGAATATTATATTTGACTATACTATATGAATTATATGTACAATATTGTCAGGTACTGACTGAAATCAAGGAATTTGTTTGACCATATTGTATGAACTACATGTACAATACTGACAGGTACATAGCATGAATGTTTTGTAGCTATTTTTGTTTATTCTCATGGCTGATGTTTTATGTTATTAGTTGATCTGTATCAATAATGAGGCTTTGTAACCAGAAATGTACTTTACACAGCTTTTTTGTTAAACATCTATGTGTGCTGATTATGTATAATGTTTAATTTGCAGATCTTATGGGATGGGTGTATTATTTTCCTGAAGAAAGTGGCTATGTCATAAGTGTCTACCGAAACGCGTCGATGCTCAAAAAGAAAGGAGAAATAATTTAAGCACTGAGTGATAACAATTTTGACGTATAGCTAAATTGATTTCACATTTTGTATCTCCTTTTTACAAATAGGAACTTATTTTTCCTTTTTTATTGTCTGTCCCTTTCATATGTTGTCTAAACTTATTTTTATGAGATTTTAATGTATTGTGGAAAGATATGACAACTATGAACCACATTGGTTTTATTGCACTTGTTTTGAATAAATTGTGAAGTATATTTTCTTGACATAAGTTTTTTACATTGCCTTTTTGTTTATTACATGTGAGCCTAAATTGTTGTTGTCTGTGATTATTTGGAAGTATATGTTTTAGAGTCAATATGCCCAAGGGGAATTTTCTTTACTGACATTTGTCTTTCTGGTACCCAATCCCTTTGGTACCTGGGTCCCTCTCTTTTACTAGAGCTACCGGCAGGTCAGTCCTCCTTTTCCGCCTACCCTCAGCACACATGAATCCTACCCCCTCCTTGGGTCCATCCAGTCTCTGTACTTCTCTTGTTGTGCATCCCCCTTTGTTGTTAACTGTTAGTGCTCCACCACGAAGTCTCGTTCTTCCACCAGGTGGGTGGGTGTTCAACGCCGCACCTCTGCAGCTTGCTGGATGTCTGCGGGTACAAAGAGGCTGAATACTCCAGGTTGTAACCTTATATATCTCCCCCTTGCATTCCTGCGCACCCTGATGACATAACGTCCTTCCTTACTCAGCACACCACCCCTTCTTAGCCGACCCATAGGGGGCATCATCACATGGTGCAACCAAGGGCGCTCCTCCCCTAGGCGCGGGGGGGGGGCCTGTTCATACTTGAACACTAACACCACATTTGCTGTCGGACGCGCTGCTCCAAACCAGGAGGGCGTGCCGATAACCAGTGACAGTGTTACTGGTACAACATACAGTCTAATAACCACTCAACAATATGAAGTGTCCGACACAGCAAGGGTAAAATTCAAGAGGTATTATTGTCCCACAGTGTCTATGTGCATAATCCATAACATGCAAATCGTCTTGGCAGACGCATTTCAGCTTGTCAGCACTCTTCAGTACCGGTTCTACGCAGGCCGTCTCACCTGGGGTTCTTTGAATTGTTGCTGCAGCCACTCCTATTGAAGTGATGGCTAGACCCCATCTTGATCTTGAAGGTGAAATGCCACATTAAGAGCAATGTTCCAAACAGCTTCAGTTTGAGATGCCGCAGCCGACGAGAATGCCCTTTCAGTAATCGTCCATCCTGACACACAGTGGTGTCCCAACGATGTTGGCTCATGGGCAGTACACTCTCAAATGCAGTCAGTTCCTGTTCATAAGTAAATCACAGATACTCCACATAAATTGTCCTCCAAAGTAAAATACTGCTACCTCTCTCCCCATGCAGGTAATTGATGTCCTGTGATTATTTCCTGTTAGGGGGGGCGACGCGATATACTTGAATACTAACACCACATTTGCTGTCCGACTTATTGCTCCAGACCGAGAGGGCGTGCCGGTAACCAGTTACAGCGTTACTGGCATAACATACAGTCCAATAGCCACTCAATAATATGAAGGATCCGTCACAGCATGAAATGTTCTAACTATTTTAAATCAGCACTGCCTAGTACTGTTGTGTAGTCTATATTACTATGAATGTGCAGATGTGCATGACTTCTGTTATTATGCAATGCTGCACTGTCTATTCCACTTAAATAGGAAATTACCACACTTACTTCGTAATCCCCTTTTGGTGCGTATTTTTCAGATTTAAAACAAATAATTCTGTTTTGATCTCAACAGGTCTAAAGCTATTAAATAAAAGCACCAAACATTGCTACTGTGCACTGGCAAACACTTTGCATATAACTTCACTTTTCAATTGATGATTGCTGCAGTCCGGTGTTAAACTCACTTATCCCCGAGTAGTATGAATGTGTGTTTAAATGTATAATACTGCCATATAATGTTGCCTTTGGTCCCCACATAATTTAGTAGTCTATTAGACACAATTTTCTCCCTGGAGCATTTTAAGATTCAAGATATCAGATGTTAACATTAGACACAACTTGTTTGTGATCCTCAATACTCTGTGGGTTCATGAAATACGGGTTGGTTTGAGAAGAGTGTCTACAAAATAACTACTAATTTCATAAGATTGTCTGTGCAGAGTAATTTTAAGGCATGAGGAAAATGTACCCCTACATCCAAGGGGCCCCTGTCAGCGCGAAAGAGAAAGTCGAACTATTCAATTCAAACATGTATTTGCTCTTCATAGCCTCCTTAATGTTTGCTGGAATTAATCTCTAAGTAGATGAGTATGACCAAAAGTTCTAGTCTTTCTTAGTGATTGATTCTATGTTTGGTCCTCCTCTTTCGCCTTAGTGATTTACATGTAGTCTGGGAGGGTGAACGAGCGGGCGGAGATTTCCTCTCTCCCCACTTACTGTTGTTTGCTGTAAGCAAACACTGACAGAAGCTCATAATATCACCCAATAGAGTGGCATGGTTGGGGGAGTGGTGTGGCTCACTGGTTAGAGGCGGCAGACCCGGAAGTCGGCCCTGGACCAGGGTTCAATTCCCGACGCAGCAGGGTCGTGGACCAGGGTCAGCTGACTCGACAATTTTCGCCTCGGTGCCTACTCTAACCTGGGGTCCCACTCGGCAACTCTGGGCATTAGATTGCCTAATCGGCCCCATCAACGCCGGGGATGCCTGGCTCCACCTTGGGGATTCCCAGTAGGGACCATCCCACAGGGAAAGCCAGGACAGGTTCCCCAGCGGTATACAGCGCCGGGATGCCCCTTTGCTGGGGCAGCTGTGCGCTTTACAAGTATACGACATTTAACATTTAACATGTGGTCTAATGGCTTCAAAAAAGCCACACACAGTGATTAAGAAAGAGAGAGTCAGGAGTAATTAATACAGTTGGAAGGAGGGGCAAATGATGAGAACGCCTGCAAGAAAGGAGACAAAGAGTAGAATAGACAAAAGCAAAAAATAGATGGAAAGAAGCAATTAACTGAAGATTGTAAGATCGTTAAAATGTAGGAGATAAAAAGTAGAGCAGGAAAAACGATAAAGCAAAGGCTTGAAGAAGGGTCAAAAAGCAAATGGATAAAGAAGGAACAAAAAAGAGATAATGAAAGCAAAGAAAGAACGCGAAAAGAACAAAGGAAGGAATGATAGGACTATGGAAGAAAGGAGGAAAAAAGACAAATGATGGAAATGCAGAAGGAAATATCTTAAGAAAATTGAAACAACGATGGAAGCAAAGAAGGAAAAAGCTTGTTTTCACTTTTTCTACCACACTTGCTGTGATGTTGGAGCTGGGCAAAAACTTATTGTTTATAGCAAATAGAGCGACTCTAAGGGCAATCAAGGGTGTGGGGGAATTGCCTTGAATGAAGCCCAGAAAAGTCGCCAACAGCAGCCAATGGAAAAGAGCAGACCAACGTTTACTCTAAAACTGCTAGCAGATGTGAAATCCCTGAAGCTGGGCTAGGACTATTGGGGTTATCACCAATAGTGAAAAGTGCCAGAAATCATGGGGCCTGTAACCTTGGATATGTTGCAGGTGAATATCAAACACAACCCACTGGCAAAGACCATGCCCACTTTTACTATATAGCATAATTGTATGTCTTTATATTAAATTAATCTATCTACCTTGTCCTCCTTTCTAATGTCACCCTCTCTTTCTACTTCATAATTCTCTAACTCATTTTTTACTTTCTAGTTTTCAATTTATTTAATTTATTTATGAAGAGGGTTTTAAAAAACTAAAGCATGACCCCAGGGTATTAGAGTGCTGTACAGAGAAAATCCATTACATCACGTATTACAGCATGGCAGGGAAGTGAAGTCCAGAACAAAAAGTTCCTTGTTCATGATTGCAATTCGAAGGGCAACAGGCTAGGCTAATGGTATCTGTGACTCATTCGCTGTGCCCTGGCATTGCCTCAGACCATCACTATGGAAAGAATCTGTTTCATAAAATAATTTTCACCTCTTTCTTGAAGGCTTTGGTGTGGGTTGTTTGTATTTCTGACCAAGGGGAGTTCCAACTTCTCAAGGCAGATCTAGAGAAGGTTCTAATGTAAGTCTTCTTTTTATTGGAAGGTTCCAAATGGTGACAACACTCCATAGGGAGTGGCTGCCTCCTGAGATTATGAATTGTTAAGTATGGTGAGTCATAGTCCATGGCTTTACACATCCAGCACAATATGTTCAGGCAGATCCTGGTTTCAAACGGGAGCCTGTCAAGAGACTTGAGAGAGAAGTGATATGGTCGAATTGTCTTGTTCCTGTAATCAATCTTGCTGCTGAATCTAGGGTCACCTTGAGGGGTGTTTGTAATTTTGGTAATTACTTTGAGGTCACACTGCCATTGTCAAGTCTGGATACGATTAGGGACTGCATTGGGATTTTGAAGTCTCCAGAGGAGATGAACGGTTTCACCTTCTTGAGGTTGAGTTGGAGAACTGCACTGCATGTGGCTGAGCTGATGTGTTCTTGCTTGTTAAGTTTTTTGTCCAGGGCTATCCCCAGGGATTTCATTAATTCGATTATGATGGGTTTGCACTTTAGACTGTGTAGGTGTTCAATCCATTCCAGTGTAGAGGGAGCTGTGGTTTGGGGAGATAAGTAGGAATTCAGCTTTCAGGGATTTCAATTTGAGGTAATTGTGTGACAGCCAGGTTTGGGTTTTCACTAGAGTGTGTGGAGTAGGATGATATCCTCCAGGGACGACATCTTTAAATAAAGCTAGGGGCCATCTGCATACACGCATACTGCAAGCAAGCTTGCTTGAGGATCTCTTTCAGCAGTTCTATGTATAGATTAAAGAGTGTGGGAGAGATTGTGGATCCTTGTGGGACACCCAGACTAATCAGGAATGTGTCTTAGTCTCCTCAATTCTTCATTTAAGAAAGGCTGTAACAGGTGTAGGAAACTTTGGTATGGAGTCTTCTCAGCTGACTTCAGCCTGGCAGATGAGGGGTGTTACCCCAAAACCAGTCCCAGGATGCTTTTGTCAGTCCAGGGAGGACTTGGCTTGGTAGTTCAGGCTAGATTGTTCCCATGAGGAACAGAGTCAAGACTGATTTGCATATGGCTGGGCCCAAACTGAGGTGGCGTACTGAACAAAAGAACATTGGATTTAACCCAGACCTCAGACTGGGGTTGAATGTTTGATTCATTCAGCATTCTGTCCATCAGCTGTTGCTACAGTATGTTAAATTCTTTGTAACATTCTTAGAGAGGATAGCTGGGTACTTTATTTTGAAGGGGTTTGGGCCTTTTGTCTGTGGTAGATTGATCCTCCCCAGTCATGTTGTTAGTATGAGTGGCCTAAATTGTGATCTCTCCTAGGGACAGATGTATATCCCAGCTAGTATGGTTGATACTTTTGTCAAGGATACCCCTCTCCTATTCATTGTATTTCAGGCTAGTCTTTACTGTTGAATGCTCATATTCCCAGTTGGTAGTACTCCACATGTGTTCTTAGTCAACAAATGGATGGTTATTTTATGAGAGGGTAAAAGTCAATGATGGGTGTAGTGTGATTCGATGTGAGGATCTTGGGATACCTTCCTTTTTTGGAGGGTACCCTCTCATTTTAGACTGTGCCAGCAGTTTAGGGAACAATATATTTTACTTACACAGCTTATATACTGGGCGCCCTATTCAATCTTTAAGATATTTAAACTGAAAGCCCTGTTCAGTATTTTTGGACTCAATTTTTTCTCTGTGCACTTTGCCAGGTCTTGGTCCCATCAGGCTCACTCGTGTGTTCTTGCCCTTGATAACAGATCATTGAGAGAGAGGAGCATCCATGTAAGGGCTCTAAAGCCTGCAGGTCAGCTCAATAATCTCATCCAATGGCTCACGTCTGCCTACTAGAAGGCCGCTTTTTTTCCATGCATACCCTTTGTTAAATGGAAGTCATTTTTCTATCCCTATGCACTATTGTAATGCACTGAGATGCAATGCATTCTACAGTTTCTCATTTGTTGTCTAGTCGATGTTTAGAGATTCGAAAAAAAACAGGGAAAGGCATATAATAAGAAAATTATTAGGGGTGGGTGTAACTTGTGTAGGTCAGTGTAGCATAACCACACAGAATTTCCAAAGAATTCTGCAAGATCATGCTTAATTACGCAAGATGAGTAATTCTGTATTTAGCACTATTTCTTAGCGCAAAAAAATGCCTCCCTGCATCCAAAACGGGCCACCAAGAAATAATGCTAAATGTAACATAAAACAAATAGTGAGTGTGAGGGTCTGCTTGTGTTTGCTAAATGTGCTCTTGGGGTCGGATTTTTACCCCAACCTACTTATGGCATTTATATCTATTTTCCCAGTGAAAAATGCCCCTCACGTACAAAAGTAACACAAAATTGCATTTTGCTATAATAAATAGCTCTAAATATGCTCTTGGGGTATCTTTTTCTCAGCATTGTGCGCTATTTGCTTAGCTTAAAATGCACCCTTGCATCCAAAATGTAAGCAAGGATGCATTTCACACTATGAAATAGTGCTAAATGCAGTAGAACACAAATAACAAGCTAAAGGTACTCTTGTAGTGAGATTACCCCCCCGCCCAATATTTCATAATTATTGGAGCATGAGTAACCACATACTTATCAGGTTTTCTGCTTCAAAGAGTAACATGGAATTGCTATAATTCCATCATAGTTGAAATTAGGCCCAGACCTAAAAATTATCGGATTTCTCAATATGGAATGTTGAAAAAGTCTTGGAGCAGTGCTTTGATTTACTCCGGTGCTGTGAGAGTGGGATGTATGACATCACAACGCATACTTTCACAACGCATGCCATTACGACGCAACTTTTACAACGCATACCATTACAACGCATAGTGCTTTGGGGCGCTGGATAGTCAATAGTTTAATTTACTATTCCAACTCCAGTCCCCGTAGACACTAGGGAAGGTTATTGGATAGTAAATTAACCTGTTCCCTATCCTAGAGCGCCCCCCAGCGCAATGCGTTGTAATGGTATGCGTTGTAAAAGTTGCGTCGTAATGGCACTGCGTAGTAAAAGTTGCGTTGTAAAGGTTGTCTCCCGTGAGAGTGCCACTTGTAAGAGTGTTTTATTTTGGAATCCCAAATATCCAGCAACTAAAGCTATGATTCCAAGCACTGCATGCAAATGTCTTGTTAATGTTACTTTAAACACATAAGTAGAGAGAGGGAGGTAAGCCAACACACATCCTCCCTATGCAGAACGAAAACACACCTCTCAATATTAATTGTGATAACCTGGGTACCTCAAGGTACTTTTAGTTTATCTGGATCCCTCACTGTCCAGAAATACTTTATCCAAGAACTCCCTTCACCTTCTCTTTTTGGAGGTTGAGTCCATCTTGGTGGTACTATCCTACTAGGGTGGAGAGAGGTTGCCTGTGATGAAGCATGCAGCATATTGTGGGTGAGGTTTCCTCTTCCAAAAGATTGGCCTTCTTTCTTTATTGTTAGAACTTCTGAAAATCCCAAATAGGGTACTGATGATATACAATCATCAAGGGATAAATAATCCCCTCATAGCCACCGCACTTAGTTGTATGTTCTTCTCATTTTTAATCTTATGCTCAGTCCACTAAACATCCACCAAGTCATCATTACTTTGTCTTTACTTTATTAATGCTTGTTAGAGTTTTCTTTTGGTAGTATTAGGCTGATAGTCAGCCTGAAGAGCTCTCTAACTGTTTTTGAATGTGCCTTTTCTGAACATTTAATATATTATTCCATATTGTTTCGCTTCACATGACCTTGAATTAGTAGGACTAGGTAATCCATTTGAAGTAATTCAGGAAAGGGTGCTCAAAATTAATTTTATCCAGGATCTCAAAAATCCTTAAAATCAGTGGCAGTTCCTGTCCATGGGCGTCGGGGCTCTGCCCCCTTTAATTTTACTCCCAGGGAAGGCCATTTCTTAAATTAAAGAAAAGACTTTAATTTTACTTCTTAAAAAAAAAAAATCGCGCACGCACATGGAAGGGCGAGATTTTGATCGATACCTTATCACTATTGATCTAAACCCCGATCTGGTCGACTGAACCTTTGTTGCCTGTCATTGAAGGAAGAAAGTGCCTCTGCTACCAAGTTAGTACACCCAATAAAGGACCCCGCTCCAAAAGATCACAGACAACTTCTAGCTTTCAAAAGTTTATTGTAAGGATAGGATAAGCTGCAAATACAGGCATCTCAGAATGAGATTCACGAGATACACAGGTCCAACTACATACATGTGCTCTCTGAAAGCCCTCAGACGAGCAACGGAAATTACCAGTACAAGTTCTAAGAATAATAAAGCTATCAGCATTGACGCATATTGAGATCTCTCCTTCATTTAAGTTGGAGGAAAACACACAGGTTAGGCTGTCCCTACCCTGCTCTAGATGGTATCCCTACTTAACCAAGTCTCAACCTAACAAAGGTGTCAGCAGTGAATGACCCCAAGGGAAGTCACTCACTCTAAGTCTCTTGGTGAAAACCTATAGTTCTCCAGTCATGACCCCTCTCTGCCTACCCATCCGCTCTCTAAAGGGTCCTCAGGCATCTGCTCTAACTCCACCCAGGGGTGCTGTCCCTAATACAAAACAGTCAACAACATTTGAGACGCCCCTCATGAGACGCCCCTCACGTGGTGTAGCTTCTGGCTTTTTCCATGCTGCTTTGTATTGGGCCTCATACGTTGGAGTTGACCTTGCTTCTCAGACTCTTCTCCGGCCCGCTGATACCCCTTAAAACATTCCGGAACCCTCCTCCATGTCTGGGCCGTCTACTGAACAGACCTCTATTCATATTATTTATAATCGGATCCTCCCTTTCTCTTGCAGACAGACATCTGCAGCCAAGAACCCAACTCTCATAGACTTCCAAAAAGGTTCGCAACATTTCTCGGCCCAGACATGTACGTGTAAATCAATGTTAAAACATTTCAGGCCTACAGCATTTCTCATAATAATTATAGCATTCAACTTCTTCATTAATTAAAGCATGTTAATACTCTTATTCTATTATTCAGTAAACACATCTATAAATCATGGCCCATTAATGCAATGACCAAAACATTAGTTCAATCCATGTCGTGAAAAGAAACACCTTCTAGCTCTGGCCCTGAGGCCTATCACATTCTGCGTTTAACCACATGCCATCTTACATTTTAGCAGCTACACGACATGGATTCAGAAATAATCACATCTAATAAAATCATATAGTGTCACACATTTCTGTATTAGTTCCACTTCTACTTAAATCTCTACATTAGCTATACATTCAGAATATAATTGCAGATACTACTAGCACTCATGGCATTTCTCCTCATGATTTGTGCTTACTACAGGTAAGTGTGATGCACTCATACATTTAGGTCAGTTTGCGCTCTCTCAGTTCCCCCCTTTGATGACCTCTCGGGGTCATCACTAACATTTAAACTGCAGTTATTGCTAGCATAACTTGTCTCTGCGCTTCCAGAGCCCTCAGACTCCTGTACTGATTATCTTGTATGGCAGCCAATCTCTGCAGCTGCTCTCTTTGGGCCCTTTCTGACCTTCCTGCTCTGTACCATTTGAATACCCTCACCAATCCCCACAATATGATCCCACAGATCAATATTATGATGATAGGTTTTAGGATATACCACACAAAGCTTTTGCCTAAGGTGGAGATCCACCCTCCAACTTCACTCATTCCGTGGCCCACCTTTTCCCAAACATTTTCTCTACTCAAGTCTTCGATCTCCTTGTGAATATCAGTTATGTTCCTAATAACTTTCTCAAGGGGCTTCGAATTGTCTGGAATGTAAGTACAACATTCCTGGACCTTCAAAGCCTTACAGACTCCGCCCTCTTTTGCTAGTAGGACATCTAACGCAAGACGGTTCTGAAGAACCATAGCCCTTATCGATTGCATCTCTCCTTCTACCAGCATTAAGGACTGAGCAGTGCTGGCAGACAACCTGTCGACGACTGTTGCCAGTCGTCTAATTTTAACATCATTAAGGATTAGTCCCAAAAGAGGGAACACAGCTCCAAAGACATCTCCAACCATTTCTGCATCTCCTATATCTCTCCTTCCCCTCGATGATGTCTTGCCCTCGATGATCACTAAGTCTTGTGCATGATATATTTTGGGGAAGACAATTGCTAGGTAACATGATCCATACCAGTTGTCAGGTAGTCTCACGTAGGCATTTCTTCCACATACAAAATACACATTTGGAATCACTTGCATTCCCTTCAGGAAATCCTTAGTATAGTACTCTATATTGAAAGCATGTTCACAGCTGACTTCTCCTACGTATACATTTTCATAATACGTTTTGGCTCGGTGAAGACATAGCTTTCCTCTCTGCGCCTTATCTAAAGCTATTGGACCACTACTACCCTTTCTCTTGTGTGCCTTCTCTTCCTCGGTCCAATCTGTTTTCCATTGTCCTGATTTTTTCAAAATCTTTTGTCTCCTGTAACGATCATCCACCTGCCCTATGAACTTCTTCTCGACTTCTGACACTTTGCATGTCAGGTTATTTCTACGGGCATGTGAAGTATCTAAGGTAATCCAAGGAATGAAGAACTTGGCCAATCTGTCTTCACTCTTCCAGTAGTCCCATTTGTTCATCTGCTTATAATTTGGGACTTCTGGCAACACTGAATCATAGTTGGAGAAATAGTATTCAAAACTATCTCTCTCATAAAATATACTAAGCAATAAGCTACATGTAATGCCATATGTCAGCGGGAGGTGATGATATCTAATGCCTTCATCTACAGACGCCGGCAACTGCATGCAGACGTAACAGTCCTTAACCTCCATGGCATCCACGTATTCATATAAGAGTTTAGCATAAGCATTTGACCTAAAGTCTCCTTGGGACTCATCTACGTGTAATCTGCGGGCTTCTGCAGCTAATAACGCTTTCTCTTGAGTGTTTTCCCTTTTCTCACCAGTAACAGTGGGTGTAAGCGTTTCTACAGATTTCACATCAGTTACCTTCACCTCTTCCTCATGTCCCTGTACATAAGAAATTGTTACCACTAAAGCTATTAATATTATCACTCCTACTATTAGTGTACCTATTATACATTTAGCTCTGCGGTTCTGGGTGCCGGCTTCCATTTCGTCAGACAATATGGCTCTCTTATCTTGGCACAAAGTTCCTTTCTTCTCGTTCCTTTACAGTCTCTTTTTACTCCTTTTGTCTTTAGAATCCACACAACTGGAAGCTGACAACCTTCTTCGCAAAAGTCCTTTAACAGTTCAATAAAGACAACCCTAGCCCTTCTCCATCAACTCAAGGGAAGTTCCCTAATATTCTCTGCTTCCTGGGCGCTAGGTAATCTTCTTTTTCTGCTCGCTTTATTTACAAAGTCCTTTAAGCATCTACTATCAAGTTTGTGCCTGCAGCTTCGATAGCAAAGTTCAGTATTTCCAAACGAAGATTGTGCTCTTCATGGGCTGTTATCGTTGTACCAAAGTCGGGGAATTGTAATTCTGAAAGAAACATGTGTTTTAACTTGCTGAGGCGGGGAGGTCTGGGGAGCATGAATGTTAGTGACCCTTCTTGTTCGACTCCGGGTACCAACAGTCGTATTTCCACGGTGACGATGGGCTCAGAACTGGACACCACCACCGCTCGAATCCTCCCTGTCTCCTGTTTCAAAGACATTTGTCGCCAGATATGTCCACTCAGGGGTGGAGTATCTTCTGCTAGGCACACGCACTCTTCTTGACCTTCTTCGGTCCGGTGCTTCAGCGCCCTGAGCACCTTCTTCCGGGTCTGAGTCTTCTGATATCGGAGGAAGGGTTATCTCTGGAGTTGACCTCAGGCTAGAGCTCCTTCTTTGCGGCCAATTAGCTTCTCCACGTGCCCTTCTACTCCGTCTTCTTCTTGTCTGTTCTCGCTCTCTGTCAGACCTGTCAGTGTCTGACTCGTACTCCCAGCTACTTTCTCCTTCTGTAGCGTCGTCTGTTTCGCTGTTGTACTGACCGTCCTCAGCTTGGTCAGACTCGTTCCCTGCTTCCGCTGGCACCTCTTCAGCTTGGCTAGCCCCCTCTATGGCTTCTCGGTCCTCTGCTGGACGTCTGTCCGAGAGAGGAGCTGTTTCTTCCCGAGGTGCTGGAACCCTTCGCGTATGTGATGCGTGGATCCAATTGGGCAGGCCTCCCACCTTCACAGCCGTATTCGCGATCAGGATGATCTGGAAGGGCCCACGCCAACGAACATCCAAGCAGCTTCTTCTCACATGTTTCTTCACCAGGACCCAGTCCCCAGGATACAGGTCATGGCACGGGCCCTGGCACGATGGAACCTCGGCAGCCTGCACCTGAAGGGACACAGAATGAATGGCGTCAGACAGCCCCTTACAATAGTCCAGGATCATATCATCTGTGATATTTAACAGTGCAGTCGTTGGGACAGATGGCAGCCTCATTGCTCTCCCCATTAACACCTCATGTGGTGACAACCCCGTTCTTCTGTCTGGGGTACTACGAAGGCTCATGAGGACCAATGGCAGGGCGTCAGGCCAACTCAGAGTCGTTGAGGAGCACACTTTTGCAATTCGGGCTTTGATCGTGCCATTGATCTGCTCCACAATTCCTGAGGCTTCTGGTCGGTAACTGCAATGCAACTTCTGATCGATATTCAGAGCTGCACAAATCATCTTCACAAGCTCGCTGTTGAAATGCGTTCCCCTATCTGATTCCAAAGAGGCCGGCACCCCGAAGCGCGGAATGAGTTCCCTAAGCAGTAACTTGGCCACTGTGAGGGTGTCGCACCTACGTGTAGGGTATGCCTCAACCCATCTGGAGAACACACAAACAACCACCAGGACATAGCGGAGGCGGTTGCATCTCGGCATTTCAATGAAATCTATCTGCATTCGATTGAATGGACCTCCAGACCTTCCTATGTGACTCAGTGCAACTGGTGTTCTTTTCCCTACGTTCAGCTGCTGACAGGTCACACAACGCTGGCACACTGCTTCTGCTGCTATTCTAAACTTAGGATTGTACCAAGTCTGTCTAAACACTCTCAGCATAGCGTCTCTCCCTAGGTGTACGGGACCATGTATGTGTCTGGCCATTGGGCTCACCATCTCATTGGGCAACACTGCTCTGCCGTCTGCTGAGACCCAAAAATGGGACTCACCCACTACACATCCTGCCTTTTCCCATGTTTCTTTTTCAAAATCAGGAGCATTTTCTTGCATGTTTGCCAGTTCGTCCCAAGTATCAACAGTTTCCAATATCATAGCTAATTCAGTCCTTACATTTATTCCACCCACTTCCACCTCTGTGAAAGAGTACCCTTGTTCCGCGCAATACCGCGCGACTTCGTCGGCATATCTATTGCCTTTCGAGACGAAGTCCTCATTTCTGGTATGTGCGGTGCACTTTACAACTGCGATACCTGCTGGACATTGCAACGCCTCTAACAACAGGCGCACAAACTCTCCATTGCGAATGGGAGAGCCTGAAGAGGTCATGAACCCTCTTTGAGACCATAACTGCCCGTAATCATGAACCACCCCATAACCATATTGGCTGTCGGTGTATATGGTGACTCGAATTTGATTGCTTGCCAAGCAAGCACGTGTCAAGGCAATAATCTCGGCTACCTGAGCGGAGTGTACTCCTTCCAGGCACCCAGCTTCTACAACTCCAGTAATTGTACAAACAGCGTAAGCTGCTCTCAACTGCCCAACTTCGTCTCTTACACATGAGCCATCGACAAAGAAAATTTCGTCTGGGTCGGTCAGTGGCTCATCTACGATGTCGGGTCTGGGTTTGGTGCATAGTTCAGTCACATCGAGGCAGTCATGGTCTGTACATTCATCATCATCCTCGATATCATTTGGGAGTGGCATCAATGTGGCAGGGTTCAAAACAGAGCATCTCTTGAGGGTCACATTCTCTGCAGCAAGAATAACTTGCTCATAGCGCGTGAGCCTGCTGTTGGTCAGATGCTGTGTTTTGGTCCTGGTCATCAACAGTTCAACAGAATGGGGCACGCACACCTCTAACGGGTGCCCCATGACGATATTTTCACATCTCTCAATGCTGACACCCGTTGCAGCAACGGATTTGAGACATCCGGGCAACGCTGCGGCTACTGGGTCTAAAGTAGCCGAGAAATAAGCAACTGGTCTACGGGCATTCCCATGGATTTGGACTAACACAGACAACGCGCAACCTTCTCTCTCACAACAGTAAAGCAAAAATGGTTTATTGTAATCAGGCATTCCCAATGCCGGAGCACGACACAGGTCCTCTCGCAGCTGTAAGAATGCCATCAAACAGTCTTTGTCCCATGGTACCGGATCGCTCACCTCCTTGTGCGTCAGTTTTTGCAAGGGCTTTGCTTTCAGTGAAAAGTTCGCGATCCACTGTCGGCAATAACCCACCATCCCTAGGAACATCCTGACCTCTCTCTGTGTCTTAGGCGCATTCATTTTCATGATCGCCTCTATCCTGTCTGGTGACACCTTTCGCTTGCCTTTCTCTATTCTGTGTCCCAAGTACTGCACTTCTGTCAGGCAGTACTGCAACTTTCCCGGGGACACCTTGTGCCCATTGGCAGCTAGGTGATTTAACAAAGCAATGGAGTCCTCCCTGCAAGCTTCTTCTGTTTCTGACGCCACGAGGAGGTCGTCTATGTACTGGACCAGAACTGACTTCTGGGGCAGCACTAGACTTTCAAGATTTTTCTTCAAAAGCTGGTTAAAGATCGATGGGCTCTCTGTATACCCTTGAGGAATACGACACCATGTTAGGACGCGACCTTCCAGCTTAAATGCGAAAAGAAAATGGCTTTCTTCGTCCAGAGGGATCGAAAAGAAAGCCTGACAAAGATCAATCACAGTGAACCACTCAGCTTGGAATGGAATCTGAAACAGTATCACTGATGGATTCGGTACCACTGGACAACACGAAACGACTATGTTATTAATCTTTCGAAGGTCCTGCACTATCCGAAATTTCCCATTTGGTTTCTGCAGACCCATAATCGGGGAGTTGCATGGACTACCCACGATTTCTTTCAGTATTCCCTGTTTAATCATGGACTCGATCACGGGTTTTATGCCTGCAATCGTTTCTGGAGTCAATTTATATTGGGGTGTTCTTGGGAACTCAGCATGCGGTTTCACTACAATTTTCACTGGGTCCACCCCTTTGACCAATCCAATCTCTTCCCCAGTGAAGTCCCATACTTCTGGTGCCACTGTCTCTCTCAAGTCCCAGGGGAGCTCATCTACTGTCAAAGTAGGGTACAGCTCCACGCATATTCTTGAGTTTGCAACTTTGAAGTCTGCGTCATCATCATTGGTCAATACCTCCACTCCCTGAGGTGTACAGTATATTGTACAATTCAATTTACACAACAGGTCTCTGCCTAGCAGACACACAGGACTTGAATCGCAAACCACAAACTGGTGCTCATCGCTGTACTTCCCTATTTTCACCTGTACCGGTTCTGTCAATTGGCTAGTTATTCTCCTGTTTGCGACCCCCACCACTTGTATGGTCTCTCCAGACATGGGCAGGTCTGGAACTGCAGCTGATCTGATCGTGGACCTAGTGGCTCCAGTGTCCACCAGAAATGTCGTGGGGCACCCTGCTACTTCTGCTTCGACATAGGGTCCCCTCTGGTCCACCTCCAAGGCTGCCCCGAGGGTGCAGTCTTCTCTTTCCACTCTCTGTCCGGTTAATGGGTCCACATAATAGCACTCTTCTCCTTCTACAAACAGGGGCATCTGTCTATAGGTCTTACCCATATTCCCTACTCGGGGAGGTTGCGGGAACTGGGCTCGGGGAGGAGCCCCCCCCCCTTTGAGCACCTTTCCCTGGTATGGCGTCACCCCTCTCGTAGGCGCTCTCTGGACCTCTTCCTCCTCTTCCTCTTGTTCTCCTATCTCTACATTGTAGGGACACTCGCGTTTCCAATGCCCCACCTCGTTACACTGGTGGCACCTAGTCGTTTTCTTCAAGGCAGCTATGTCTATTCTGGGTCTAAAGGTGGAACTCTCCTCATTGCCCCTGTTCTGACTGTACTGCTTCTTTCCTCCTGTACCTGTTCCTTGCTGCTGTTGCTGCTGTCCCCCCTTCCCTGCTGCCTGCATCTGTACCACCATCAATTTTTCTTTTAGTTTCTTAGCCTTGGAGTCTATCTCATCGCAGCAGTACCTGGCATATCTCAGTATTTCGTCTAGGGGTCTATTTTGCCAACAAATCAAGTGTTGCTGAATCATTAAACTAATATCCGGTCTCAGTCCCAGGACGAACTTGGACACAAATTGCCCTATGTCTTTTGGATCCATTACATCCAAGCCGCTATACTGTTTAAACGCCTTCAGCAATCTCTCATAATATTCGTGGACTGTCTCTTTGGGTTCCTGTCTGGTTCGGTCTATTTTGACCCAATCTATGTCTTGCATTGGCACTTTCTCTTTCAGCCAAGTCATCACTCTCTCGAATTTTGCCATCACAATCTCGGACGGCCCATTAGTCTTAGCATCTCTCTCCGGCTCCGTTGTGGGCCACTCAGCGCTAACCTTGCATGCTGTCCACAGATCTCCTGGTACTACAATGTCAAACAGCGTGTTCAGATCTATCCATAGGACCTTTGAGATTTTTACAAATCTCTCAACTTGCTTGTACCACTCCACTGGGCTTTCCCGCAATTTGGGGAAGGAGGTGGTAAAAGCAGCTAAATCTCCCCTACTCCAAGGGACATGTACATAATTCCCATTGGCGACTTCACGCAAAGGGTATGCTTCTATTCCCTGCAGCCTTCCTGGTGTCGTACCAAGCGGGCTTCTCCTGACGGTCCCTTTCTTGGACCACCTCTCTTCCCACTTATCTAGTGCCCTCCATGTCCTTATTCCAGTGATCAGTTCCCTTATGTGCGTTTTCAGCCCGATCGTTCTCCTCTCATCTAGGTCTCGATCTGTATAATGTAGCCTGTGGTTACCCTGTAATGCTTTGGTTCTTGACAGGTCCACCATATATTTGCCTGCTAGTTCAACTAACTTCTCATGGATTGCTCTCGCTTTTCGAGTGATGTCCTTTGCCATATACAGTATTTCATCCTGCTCATACATTTCCATTCTTTCTAAAGGCAGGGTACCATCTATCATGTCATCCAGGTCTGACCTTAAGCTGGCGACATCGAGTCTCTTAGCTTTTATCTCAGCTCGCAATATGTCTTTCGAAGGGGGCTCACTGGTCTCCCTACCATCCCAACTCCGAGCTCTACGTTTGGGCTCGGGAGAGTTAATGAGTGCTCTCCCTTGCTCCCATCTCTCCAGGTCCCATGCTCGGCCATCCGATCTTGGAAGGTGATGGAACACGGGCCTGTTACCCCCACTCTTGCTCTGCCCACTCTCTCCTGCTTCTCTCCTTTCACCGTACGCCTCTCTGTTATTTTCCCTCTGGTCGCTACTCTCCCTTTGCCTAGTATCGCTCAGTATCCGATACGATCCTTCCTGGTTCCCCATATTCCCTGGGCTGCGCTCATTTCCGTCATCACAGGGACTATGGTGCGACCTCTCACAACTCCCATTCAGTTCTCTGGTGCCGGGCACACAGTGTGGACACTTAAAGCTGTTTCTGTACTCTTGCGCTCTCCTCTCCCCTTCACTGAGTATTGGGCGCGCCACCCCTCCACTCCCGGGGCCCCCGTTTTCCAGGTCTGTTCTATCCCCACTCCGGGCCCAATGGGTGACTCCCCTACTATCTCTCTCTCTACAGTCCCACTCCGGGCTGCTCTCCCCAGCCCCGCAGTGAGTCCGAGCTCTGCTGTCCTGACTTTCCCTTTCAGCTTCTGCAGCTATGATGCTCTTGTGAGCCTCCACTGCCTCATCCCACTTCTTCATGTACTCATTTAGCTCTTGAAAGGATTTTCGTCCAGTTCCCCTCAGATCCGCTGGCCATCTAGGGCCCCCAGGATCCCCTCCTGGATCCCCTGCTGTGTGCATCGGGGTGCTCCACTCTCTGGGTATCGGCATCTGACTTGGGGAATTAATCGTATCGTTCCTCCTTGCCGTCCCTGCTCTTTCTCTGTCCTTCCGTACCCGTTCTTCCCCTCTTGCTCTCTCTTGGTCATATATCGATATTATAGGACCTATGGAAACAGGTACCTGTAGTGCATCTGGTAATGCGTAGGATGTGGCGCTCTCCGTTTCCGGCGCTCTTTGTACCACAAACCTCCCGACTACCTGTTGCACCTGACTAGGCTGGGACAGCTCTTTCTTTGCCTCAGGATCCCACTCTGAACTGGGAAGCGGTCTATGCTCTCCTGCATTGCCCCCCTTTTCTCCTTCACTATGCTCGACCTCTCCCCCTGCTCTATTATACGGGGGTGGCCTGTCTGTCAATAATCTGTTTATCAGGCTGTCCTCTGTTTCGCTCTCATCATCTTCTTCTAGGGGGCTTTTATTTCCAGGCACCTCTAACACTGGGTACAGTTTATTTACTTCCATGTTATGCACTCTCCATCTTTTAGCATCCGCATCCCACCTGGCATCCTGCACTGCCCTTACCGATCGTTTCACCCTTTCTTGTCGTCTGTTCATATTCTTTTCATGCGCTGCCCTAATCCATGCATCAAGGGCTTCAAACTGGGTCGGTCTAGGCAAGGGTCTCATTGAGGTCATGACTGATTTTAATCGATGTAACACCTCTAATCTGAACGTCCCGTACTTCGGGAACGTCAGTTCCTCATTTCCTTCAGTAATCTTACTCCACTCTGATATCCAAAGGATCGTATGCAGCCCAACATTCACTGCCATGTAACGAGCTGGCGTACCCTCCGGCGGGGCTTCTTCCCCTTCATCCGATCTTCGCTTCTCTTTTTTAAACGCCGCTCTCAGCCATTTAAAACACTTCATAATTATGCGCACAATATCCAGCCTCGCTACTCTGTTTACTTCCTGATGACAATCCACCAATCCTGTCGCGGCTTTGCTAACTTGGCCTATCGCAGCGCGGTCTTTCTCCGGTCGGCCAATCCCAGCTCGCCACTTTCTGACGTCTTTGCTAGCTGGCCTATCACAACGCGGTCTTTCTCCGGTCAGCCAATCACTGCGCGACACTTCCTGACGTCACTTTTCTCCGCTTCGCAGCAGCACCCCTCCTTTCTCAACTCGTCTCCCGGTCATGCATGCGTCCCATTCATACACCGAAAAATGACTACTTCCGACCAAGCGGTCACTTCCCTCGACTGTACGTCCACAGTCTATATGTAATTGTCAACACAACTGACGAAATGTCTATCGTCTCTCTGATAGGTTGCTTACACACACAGTAACCTCCGACCAGCGTCCGTTACTCACGCACTCACTCTTACGTTCCCCCTATCTCGGTCTTTCGGGTGATCAATGGTACCTCATGACCCCCTTCACACTATTTGACAATTACTCTGGGTGTCCGATACACCCGAACCACTTTAAGCTCTCCTTGAACTTAAGATTTCCACCGGTTGCGCGCGCTCACAACCTGTTCCACAGTCACTCTACAGACATTCAACTCCGCCAGACATTACAACATAGATACAATACAAAACACCGCAATCTAACACGCATGACCCTTTATACTCACTCTCGACCGATACTGCTGCTTTTTCTGTCTCACGTCATCCGGATCTTCTTCAGCGGGCGGTTCTTCCGATCATCGATTTCTAGGGGCCTTGGGGTAAGCTAACCTGGCCTAGGTCACCGTCCTCAAGAAGGCAACCATCCTCTATAGCTACCAACTGGAAGGGCGAGATTTTGATCGATACCTTATCACTATTGATCTAAACCCCGATCTGGTCGACTGAACCTTTGTTGCCTGTCATTGAAGGAAGAAAGTGCCTCTGCTACCAAGTTAGTACACCCAATAAAGGACCCCGCTCCAAAAGATCACAGACAACTTCTAGCTTTCAAAAGTTTATTGTAAGGATAGGATAAGCTGCAAATACAGGCATCTCAGAATGAGATTCACGAGATACACAGGTCCAACTACATACATGTGCTCTCTGAAAGCCCTCAGACGAGCAACGGAAATTACCAGTACAAGTTCTAAGAATAATAAAGCTATCAGCATTGACGCATATTGAGATCTCTCCTTCATTTAAGTTGGAGGAAAACACACAGGTTAGGCTGTCCCTACCCTGCTCTAGATGGTATCCCTACTTAACCAAGTCTCAACCTAACAAAGGTGTCAGCAGTGAATGACCCCAAGGGAAGTCACTCACTCTAAGTCTCTTGGTGAAAACCTATAGTTCTCCAGTCATGACCCCTCTCTGCCTACCCATCCGCTCTCTAAAGGGTCCTCAGGCATCTGCTCTAACTCCACCCAGGGGTGCTGTCCCTAATACAAAACAGTCAACAACATTTGAGACGCCCCTCATGAGACGCCCCTCACGTGGTGTAGCTTCTGGCTTTTTCCATGCTGCTTTGTATTGGGCCTCATACGTTGGAGTTGACCTTGCTTCTCAGACTCTTCTCCGGCCCGCTGATACCCCTTAAAACATTCCGGAACCCTCCTCCATGTCTGGGCCGTCTACTGAACAGACCTCTATTCATATTATTTATAATCGGATCCTCCCTTTCTCTTGCAGACAGACATCTGCAGCCAAGAACCCAACTCTCATAGACTTCCAAAAAGGTTCGCAACATTTCTCGGCCCAGACATGTACGTGTAAATCAATGTTAAAACATTTCAGGCCTACAGCATTTCTCATAATAATTATAGCATTCAACTTCTTCATTAATTAAAGCATGTTAATACTCTTATTCTATTATTCAGTAAACACATCTATAAATCATGGCCCATTAATGCAATGACCAAAACATTAGTTCAATCCATGTCGTGAAAAGAAACACCTTCTAGCTCTGGCCCTGAGGCCTATCACATTCTGCGTTTAACCACATGCCATCTTACATTTTAGCAGCTACACGACATGGATTCAGAAATAATCACATCTAATAAAATCATATAGTGTCACACATTTCTGTATTAGTTCCACTTCTACTTAAATCTCTACATTAGCTATACATTCAGAATATAATTGCAGATACTACTAGCACTCATGGCATTTCTCCTCATGATTTGTGCTTACTACAGGTAAGTGTGATGCACTCATACATTTAGGTCAGTTTGCGCTCTCTCACACACATCTCTTGCTTAGGGCCGGAGCTGTGCATGCTGACACTGACTTTGCTGTTTGTTACTGCTTTGATGATGACTCATCATGATACACTCTGCAACAGACACGCCCAAAGGCTATAGTGTTTGCCGGGCTGATGATCTCTCAGTCCTGAGGCCTCTGAGGTCATCAGCTTGGTAAAGACATAGCCTCGAGGACCAGTCTCCACCCTCTGATGACATGAAGATGAAATCAGCCCCGGGCGTTCTAAAATGAAGCCCAGGTGCGCTGGGGCTTCATGTCAATCAGGGAGTGGAAGCATGGTAAACCCACCCTTTCCCAACTCGTCACGGGTTGGCGAGTTGGGAAAGGGTGTGGTTAGCTGCAGGCGGGAAGCCGCGAAATTGAGTCTGCGCAGTTTGTCCTTAAGACTTTTGAAGGCATTGCACAGACTCGAGGTGTCTGCTTGCTGCCGTGCTGTAGGAGCAGACAAGGTGGTGCCCACTGTCGGCCTATGTGTTTGTGTCGGGGACCATGCATTGGTAAGTAAAGAAATTATAAATTAGCAGCTAGGGCTGGCTGCCAATATGTTGTTGAAGACTGTAATGGAGGTTAATGTATATTTTGTGATCTGGAAGAGTGACAGCTAAATCTGCACTGCTGGGATAATAACCAGTTCTTAAGTTGCAGATGAGATGACCCAGTAGTTTTCAATCATATGAATATATATCACTCCAAACGTTTGCCCTGTCACCTTGCTCCATCACTGCTCTTACAACTGGCAGTGGCACTGTGCTTCAGCAAGCAACATCTTGCAGTGGCCCAGCTGCCTCAGAGTCTTGTGCCAATTAAAGTTTTTGTCAGGGCTCACTGGATCGCTGCTTTGCTACATTTGCTTATCGCGCCTGCCTCTATGTTTTTGGGCAGTAATATCAGTGCGTTGCTGCCCATTAATCTCTTCATGTTGGGCATGAGCTGCGGAAGAATTAGGTATTCAGCAATACTTGTCCTCAATTAGGGGACGCCACGTAGGACATGAGCCCTGCCAGAGTTTCAGGATATGCATACCAAATATATTTAAATGCAATTAATCTCTATATAACTTATCCATATGGCCAGTGGTAAACATCTGACATATATTTGGCCCTCTTGCTCCTACTTTGGACATTGTATTGTATTGTATTGTATTGTGATTTGTAAAGCGCGATTGCTGCCCAATGGGCGTCCAAGCGCTAAGCATGGAGAACAGAGCTGAGGGTGGCGGAGACGACTGAGATTTAAGTGGGCCTGGCAAACAGAAAGGTTTTTAGTTGTTCATCCCTGTCCTGCACCTAGTACAACAAGATGATAACGAGGAGCAAAAGGGATTGTAATGTTCTGGATGATGGAGTGTGATTAAGAGGTGTGCATGCGGGCTTCAGCCAGTCCCATCATCCAGGCAGAGTTATATCAAAATGCAATTAAATAGAAGCTTGTGGCATGGCTAAGAGAGGCCCTGGTAAGAGGGAGGTCATGAAAGCAAGTTCATCCTTAGCTGGACTATGGCGTCAAAAGAGGCACCTATGCACTCACCCACTTACCAACGTGGCATCACGAACATGTGGCGATGGCACATGGGCAATACGCTTGTTTTAAAAAATCACAGGCTCACTATACAATCGTAAAACAGTCTTGTTCACATTTCAATAGTGGTCAACAGGCCCGGTTCTAGAGGGTGGCCGGGTGGGCCGGGTGGGCCGGGCCCACCCAAACATGAGCCTGGCCCACCCAAACATGATGTGAGCCGTTTTTTTACCCCCATCAGTGTTCGGGCTGGCTCTCCTGATCCGATTCAAGAGGCTGCTGCAGCCTCTGCTCAGCCCAGCACAGATTATCGCGGCCCATTGTCACATATAGAATGACAATGGGCCAAACCCAGCAGTCACAGTATGTGGTGGGAGCTCCTGCCCTGGCCTTAGGGCGGAGGTCTTCAAACTGTGGGTCAGTGGCGGCAGTCCCAGGAGGGCCCAAATGCCTCTTTAAGTATTGAAGAATGTAGATGGCCTTGAAGAGCAACTTTTTTTTTTTTGCATTTCTAGGCGGTCTTCTTTTAAAGTCAACAGCTTTGCTAAAAACAACACAATATTTGATAAGTATTTTGTTGTATTTACACGTTCAGCAACTGCACTTAAAATAATGCTCACGCCTACAAGTGAGTAATGAGGTGTTAAATAAATGCACATTAAACTAATTGATGGGACACACACATCATGAAACTTGGTTAATGTGATCCCCGAAGATGTCTGTATGAGAACAGTCAAAAAATTGAATCCAGGATTGTGCAGTGCATAATAGTGACATGTGTATTTATATAGTTTTGCGGTCCCAGCATGTAACAGAAAGCAATGTGAATATGTAGGGCATTATTCTAAAATTGTAATAAACACTGTATAACATAGGTTGCCACACAATGATTATGTGATCAGGGCCAAAGGAATTATGTGGAAGGGGAGCACCATAGACAAATTATGCAGTATAATGCAGCACATTTTTTACTAGCATAAGTTAATTATTTAAACATTTTTTTACTTGGTAGAACTGTCTGGGTAAAGATTTCACCCCATTAGTACCAATTTAGCAGCCAAATACAGAAATAAGCTACTGAAAGTTGGCCAGTTACCCTTTGAAAAGGACTTCCAATGCGCACAAACACGTCACCATGTTTTGTAGTAACTTTTGATCCATTTGAGCTTCAATTGTTTTTTAAATCTGCATGTTATACTGCACGTGGTGGATTATGTGGCAAATACATAATTATGTTAAAAATGTCACGGATGCAGAATCGCATAATTCCAGCAGCCCTGTATAAGATAAAACAAGTGCTTTCAAAGAATACATAGCAGTAATAGCTAACCAGACTGTACCTATTGCAGACATTTTTTATGACCATTAAAAGTACACTTTTTAAAACTCAACAACCTTACATTGCCTCTAATTTTTTTTAATTTTTTTGTCATCATGATGCTTCAAGTTATACCATAAATTAAATCACATTAGACCCCCTCCTTGAACTCACACACAGAGGTACCTCTAGGTACCCATTAACACATCTGGGATGGTTGATTTTACCAAAGGGTATGGGAAGTCTTTGCAAAATGGGCGCCTTGGTCCCCATACCACAGCCAACCTGGCCGCTGTTTACATGCAAATGTCCTTTCAGGTGAGTTGAGAGGGTACACGGGAAGAGAACCTGCATTCAGGGGTTTGTGGGTTGAGTGGTGCTGTACGCGGTGGGGATTGAGTGGCGCTGTAGGCATTGCAGGTTGAGTGGTGATGTAGGCGTTGTGGGTTGAGTGGTGCTGTACGCGGTGAGGATTGAGTGGCACTGTAGGCATTGCGGGTTGAGTGCTGATGTAGGCGTTGCGGGTTGAGTAGTGCTGTACGCGGTGGGAGTTGAGCGGTGCTGTAGGCATTGGGGGTTGAGTGGTGCTGTAGGAGGTGCACGTTTTCAGCAGGCACACTCCTCCAGCCGTCAGTGCACACTTTCAGCAGGCTCACACCACTATCCATCACTGCACGCTATCATCAGACATACACATCACCAGTTGTCAGTGCACGCTTTCACCGGGCACAAACACCACCACACCTCAGTGCACGCTTCCACCAGGCACACACACCACCAGCTGGCGGTGCACGCTTCCACCAGGCACACTTCCACCAGCCAGCAGTGCACACTTCCACCAGGTACACACACCACCAGCAGTCAGTGCACGCTTCCACCAGGCACACACACCACCAGACGTCACTGCACGCTTTCACCAGGCACACACACACTACCAGCCATCAGTGCATAATTTCTACAGGCACACACACCACCAGCCGTCAGTGCACATATAATTTGTTAACGCATAAACAATTAACTATTGTAGCAATCGCAGTATGGCGCACTTTACTTTTAAACATATTCATCTAAAGCGCAGCATGCCACCATTGCTACAAAAATACATACACATTTTTTGGGCCTACAATTAATAGACTTTTGTTGCAGTTGGTGTTGCAATATTTAGCAATGCCAATAGCTCAAACTTAATTATCCCGAGACCTATTGCATTGTAAATGCTTGTTATCATTATATTGACCATGGATGCAAGGCAACAATAAAAATGTCCAGATAACTGATGATTACTGATCCTGCTGGAGAGAAATCCTTTCTCGGTAGTTTTGAAATGCAGATAAACTGTATTTTATGTGGATAGCTCAGTGGGTTACTGTCTTTGTCACAGTGATTCTTTGTTTACTTGCAGCTCAGAATTTACAATCCTAAACTGCATATAAACCTGAATGGTTTAGTTAGAACTTCACATTTTGTTTGTGTTGCGATATAGTTAGAACTTCCTCAGTCTTTCATTATTCTAATGTTGCTAAAAAAGAGTTAGCTTGGGCAGATATACATTTTTATTAGTAAAGCCAACCCACCAACCATTAGGGTATGCTTTAAATCCTGAGTTTGTGCTTCTTCAGACCATACCCTCTTAGAATATACTGCCCACCAGTATGGATGACATGAGTCCTACACTTTCTAATCCTCATTGGCTTATGGAACGTTCCCTATAGACTGATTTACCTACTTGCATCATTCATTATCTCTGTATAATGTGTGTGTGATGTGAAGTACTGGGACACCCTACACTGATATGAGTAGCGCTATACAACAAATGAAATGCATATGAGAGAGGGGCTACAGAGGGATTAAGGGCACTGTTGGAGGGTGGTAGTAATGGTATCTACGGATGAAGAGGTCATTGGTGGGCGCCAAACAAGACTTTCGCATTAGTGCTAAAGCCAGCCCTGTCATGCCCTTTGGTTTTTGTTTATTTAATTAGCTGTCAGGTCATGAGTGCACAAAGACTGCTTGGTCGGCCCTCTGGGGCTGCCCAAACTAGTCATGCCCACTCTGTCTTTCTCCATACAGGTTGCATTGGCTGCAATGCAGCCTGCATAGAGAACATTACCTCCACATAAGCCCCTGGCTAGGCGGTGTCCCGACCAATCACAACACTGCTTGCAGTGTTGTGAATGGCTTTGGGGAGGAAGCCAGGCTGCCTGCATCTTGTTCCTGCCAGAGGCAGGAGAGCAGGAGCCGAGAAGACGTGGGACCCAGCCAGCGGAAAGGTAAGCTATATTTTTTAATAATAATTATTATTAAATTAAACACCATCCAGCGTGACCCCACCCCGCGTGAACCCCCTGCCCCGTCTCCCTTGCCCCGCGAGTCATGCCAGCCGCGAGTGTCGCAGTGACCCACCCTAATGCACCATTGGCCCACCCAAATAAAAAATCCTGGAGCCGGGCCTGGTGGTCAAACAATGCCTCTACGCATTTTTGGAGTGGAAAATCTTTCACTCCTTAAACTGTAAGCACTTCCTCAAACACCCCGTCCCGACAAAGAGTATAATCTCTCAAAAGTCTTCGAGAATAACAGACACATTTCGGCCTGTAGGTAGCATGGCAGTGTGAAGTGGTGAATTCAACATGCATGAGGGATGCTGCTATCAAGCAACTTCCCTTGATGTAGCATGGAGAGAAAGCATATCAAATCCTCAGCAGTGTGCTTCAGAAAGTCAATGTTCCGTGTGAAAACCTGCAGAACAGCAGCCTTGGTCGAGGTATTTCACCCTGCCTAAAATCAAGCTAAAACTAGCCAATGGAGACGTGTTCTTTCACGCAGTGTAGTAAAATGGCTCTCCGGAACAGCAGCCGGTAAAGGAAAGCATGGCTTAGCGGACAACGGAAATTCCATCAATAAGTGACTGGCTACTGGCGTCGATAAGGCGCGTAGAAAAAGGTATTTTCTGGTCTTAAAACAGTAAGTGCCTTTAAGCCGAAAAGACAGATCTCTTTTGAGATTAACTTTCCTCCGAGAGCAACTCTCACACTGACTGTTACAAAAACAACAGTCATACTGTACAACACAGGCACTCTTTTCATTCCTGTACAATTGACCTTTATGATCTTACTATGCAAATGTACATTTCTATCTCCTCTGCTCGTAGGCGCTAGAAACAGAGGTGTAATTTAATCAACAAAGACATTGCAATTTTCTAAGGACAGCTACCGTATTCTAAAGGCTCATGCTCCTCAAAAACATGTTGAGTTGATTTCCAGTTCCCACACCAGGAGTACTTTATCAAGACACTACCATTTCTTAAGTGCTACATGGCCATCAATGCTTTGTTGCATTAATCTTGCTGCCAGTAACAGACTGCGAAATTCATCATAGCTATTTCCTATTGACTTTTTGGAAATTAAAATATATTTTTTCATATTCTCATCACTAGGTGTGTACCGTGTCTAAATTGTGAGTGCATTGTGTCGGACTGTGTGTCCAGTCTTGGGGGGGCATGGGCTGGATCGGTGTGTCCAGTGTTGAGGGGCTCGGTTGGAGTATTGTATCTACTTTTGCAGTTCACATGTGGGGTACAGTGTGCAGCTGCAAGCTGCTAGAACTAGATAATGGAAGGTTTCTATTTCAAATAGAAAGATCGCATTGAAAAAGCAGCTGCTTTTACCCTGCTGTGTAAGCTTAGGATGAGGCGAGGATGGAGACCGAGTCTATGGTGTCCTAGAAGTAGGACGTTCATTTCAGGGGACCTGAAGCACTGACAGTGGTTTTTGTAGGGAGTGTCTGAGGGTAAAGTTAAAGATCAGGTAGGTGCCACGAGGGCCTAGTGGTAGAACACATTGAGTGTTAAGTTCTATGTCTAGTGCTAAACATGAGCCGGTGGTTGCCAGTGGGGCCCACTGGCATTCAATTTTGGGGAGCAGCACTTATATTTTTGCATCAGGCATTTCATAGAGAGCAAGAGAAGAAAAAACGCACAAATGGGGAAGATGGAGGAAGTGAAAGAGGTGAAAACTCACACAGTGAGAGGGCAGAACCCTGCAAGAGTGAGCTGAAGAGGCATGGAGTGTCTGGTAGTCGATTAAAGAGGTCTGAGGTAGATGACTACATTTAGATGTACCAGCAGCATGTTACAGAGCAGAGCTTTGGGCACCAGAGTCTTTCATTTACACAAATTAAGCACTGTAAATGACATCCGGCTGTGTGTGAGAAGAGAGACCCCAGCTCTGCACAGAGTTGGCACCCCTGCCACAGGCAGTGGAACCCCACTGGGTATGCAATGGATCCTGTAGAAGCGATAATTTCAGCAAACAACCTGATGTGGGGTTGTGGAGCCATGGAAGAGACTCACATCAGCTGTGTCTATGAAGGAGTCTGGGTTACTGCAGAGGTGAAGGCAGGGCCATGGTGGGCCCTGGAGAAGAGTTTCCAGGACCTTTGGTGCCAGAAATCCCGTCCAACCCGCAACTCCCCCTTCAGACCAAACCCAGCCCTACCACTCACAAACCTCATCAGCCGCCACTGCTTAAGATGGCACTGTGACGCTACTGCAAACTTTACGAGAATAGTGGAGCAAAACTTGTTTATGACAAAGAAGAAACCATTCTTTTCACTCTGTTTGGATAATATTTAAGTATTTAAGGTTTTAGTCTCTTTCAATATACTACATTCTTGCTCAGTCCATCAATTTGAGATGTTAACCATCTGAACAAAATGTTAATTTCTTCATTGTCTGCAGACAGGTGACCATTAGCTGTGTTATATCAGCTGTTGATGTGTTTGAACTGGAACCTTATTTTGTTTAAATATACAATTTACACAGTAGATAGTGGTTCGGAATACCAAATGTTCCAACATGAGACTTTACGCCGCATGCCTTTACTCCATGGGCGTTACAACGCATTAAGCTTTACAGTGAGTTATAATGCTGCACCTGGCTTTATAATGCATGCCTTTATCCCATTTTGAAGAACTATGTCTCCTAATTCCCCCACTCAAACGCCCCTATTTTTTATTTACACTCTTCTTACCTCACTTTGACCGTCCTGAGATCCTCAGAAGCGGTCGCTCCTCACGCTGCTCCCTGCGCCCATTCTGGTATCGTAGCGCTATACTGCCTGAGTGCTCTTTGCCTTTTGAATCAGCTGCCCATTGTTCGTACTGCCTCTGGAACTATTTATGCTTTATTAGTGCCTGGGTGTATTTGTATCGTAGCGCTATACTGCCAGCTGAGCTGCGCTTTGATTAATAATTGATTGTGCATTGCTGCCTTTGATTTATTTGTGCCTGATTGTGCCGGTGACGCTTCCCTGTTAATACCGATTGTCCTGTGTGGCTTTTGGCCTGCTGTCATTTTGTTGTTTGTTGTTGTGCCTTCCCAGCCCGGCTCTCCACCCCGCTCCCGCCTCCCAGCTGCTCCTCCCTCCCACAGAAAGATTAGGCTCTCCCCTCTAGACCCAGCGCTGTGACCGTCCTGAGATCCTCAGAAGCGGTCGCTCCTCACGCTGCTCCCTGCGCCCATTCTGGTATCGTAGCGCTATACTCCCTGAGTGCTCTTTGCCTTTTGAATCAGCTGCCCATTGTTCGCACTGCCTCTGGAACTATTTATGCTTTATTAGTGCCTGGGTGTATTTGTATCGTAGCGCTATACTGCCTGCTGAGCTGCGCTTTGATTAATAATCGATTGTGCATTGCTGCCTTTGATTTATTTGTGCCTGATTGTGCCGGTGACGCTTCCCTGTTAATACCGATTGTCCTGTGTGGCTTTTGGCCTGCTGCCATTTTGTTGTTTGTTGTTGTGCCTTCCCAGCCCGGCTCTCCACCCCGCTCCCGCCTCCCAGCTGCTCCTCCCTCGCCCCACCCCCCTCTTCTATCCACTTATGATAAATGCTTTTGCGCGCAGCGGTCGCGCCCCATGCGCGCCGAAGGTGCGCCAAGGGTAAGAACGTCCGCGCCTGGACCGCGCCCAGCGCCAGACCCCCTGGCCCCCACAAAATCCACTCCACCCGCATAACATACGACGCCGCAACCCTCTCAGCCCTGAACCCCGGCCGCCCAACAAACTGCTACCAAGCCGCCCAGGACACACCCATGGACCCTTCACCTGCCACAAGTGCAAATTCGACTGCATCAGGACCCACACCAAATCCACAAACTCCAAACAGAGCTCCGACACTAACCACCTAAAGTGCATCCTGCTCAACACCCGCTCGGTCCACAGACACGCCATTGAACTCTGGAACCTACTCGACACTACATCACAGGACGTCGCCTTCCTTACAGAAACATGGATGAACGCCTCATCAGCTCCCGACATCGCCATAGCCATCCCGGACGGCTACAAGATCATCCGAAAGGACCGTACCAACCAAACAGGAGGAGGCATCGCCATCGTCCATAAAAACACCATCCGCATCACGACCAGTTCTGACGATTACCTCGCTACCGCCAAACACCTTCACTTCCAGATCCACACCGACCCCAAGACCACACTCAGAGGCACCCTCATCTACAGACCACCAGGACCCCGCACACAATTCAGTGAAGACATCACTGACTTCATCAGCCTACACGCCCTCCCCTCCAAGAACTACATTCTACTGGGAGACCTCAACTTCCACCTGGAAAAAAAAAATAACAGCAACACCACCACCCTTCTGGACAACCTGGCCAACCTCGGACTCGAACAACTTGTCAATACCCCCACGCACTATGCCGGACACACGCTCGACCCAATCTTCACCTCCAGCAAGCACATCTCCTTCAATCACACCACAGCTCTCCACTGGACGGACCACAGCTGCGTTCACTTCAACTACAAAAAGACCACAACCCACAACCCCCCACAACCTATTCCCCGAAGAAACTGGAACAAAATTACTACCGACCAACTTTTCACATCGCTTCACCAAAACCCTCCTGCCAAATCATCGGACCCAAACCAAGCAGCCACCAACTTCACACAATGGATCACCCACAGCGCTGACGAACTAGCACCCTTGAAAAACCATAAAATCAAGCAAGGTAGCAAAAAAGCCCCCTGGTTCAACGATGACCTTAAGAAATCCAAGAAGCTCTGTCGTACCCTCGAGAAAGCCTGGAGAAAAAACCCAACCACTGACAACCTGGCCACCTTCAAGAACGCCACCCGCAAACACCACCAACTGATCCGATCCACCAAGAAATCAGCATTCAAGGATCGCCTTGACAACAACGCCCAAAACAGCAAGGAACTATTCAACATCATCAAAGAATTTACCAACCCCACCGCCGGCACCAACGACATCACTCCCTCCCAAGACCTCTGCGACTCCCTAGCCTCATTCTTCCACATCAAAATCGCCGACATACATAACAGCTTTGGAATCCAGTCCGCAGACCAGTCCACCCACCTCCGAACCAAAACCGCCCTCTAACAACCTTTGCGCCTGGAACCCAATCACCACTGAAGACACCATCCGCCTGATGAACTCCATCCACTCGGGATCGCCAACCGACCCATGTCCCCACCACATTTTCAACAAAGCAGACTCCATTATCGCACCCCATCTACGTGACATCATCAACTGCTCCCTCAACTCCGCTACCTTCCCGGAAAGCTGGAAACATGCCGAACTCAGCGCCCTTCTGAAGAAACCCACAGCAGACCCCACTGAACTTAAGAACTACCGCCCCATCTCGCTCCTCCCATTCCCTGCCAAAGTCATTGAGAAAGCCGTCAACAGTCAGCTCGCCGCCTTCCTCGAATCCAACAAATCCCTCGACCCCTCACAGTCCGCCTTCCGAGCCAAACACAGCACCGAAACCGCCCTCATCGCAGCAACAGACGGCATTCGAACTCTACTGGACAACGGAGAAACAGCTGCCCTCATCCTACTTGACCTCTCCGCAGCCTTCGACACAGTCTGTCATAGCACCCTCATACAACGCCTCAGCAACATCGGAATACAAGGAAAAGCATTGGACTGGATCATCTCGTTCCTCGCCGGAAGAACCCAGAGAGTCCGCCTCCCCCCTTTTAGATCAGAGGCCACCGAAGTCATCTGCGGCGTACCACAAGGATCATCACTCACTCCCACCCTCTTCAACATATACATGAGTCCCCTCGCATCCATCGCAGGCCAACACAACCTCAACATCATCTCCTACGCAGACGACACCCAACGGATCCTCTCCCTCACCAAAGACCCAAACTCCGCCAAAACCAACTTACACGAAGGAATGAAAGAAGTAGCCGAGTGGATGAAGAACAGCCGTTTAAAACTGAACTCGGACAAAACGGAAGTCCTCATCTTAGGTTCATCCCCCGCTGCCTGGGACGACTCATGGTGGCCACCGGCCCTGGGAACCGCACCCATACCTACGGACCACGCACGTAACCTGGGCTTCATCCTGGACTCCTCCCTCTCGATGACCAGACAAGTCAACGACGTCTCATCATCATGCTTCAACATCCTACGTATGCTCAAAAAAATCTTCCGTTGGATCCCCATCGAAACAAGAAAGACTGTCACCCACGCACTGGTCACAAGCCGACTGGATTACGGAAACACCCTTTACGCCGGAACCACAGCCAAACTACAGAAAAAAACCCCAACGCATCCAAAACACCTCAGCCAGACTCATACTAGACATCCCCTGTCAAGCTCACATTTTCGGTCACCTGAAAGACCTCCACTGGCTCCCCGTCAACAAGAGAATAACGTTCCGTCTCCTCACCCACGCAAACAAAGCCCTCTACGACCTAGGACCCGAATGCCTCAACACGCGACTGTCCTTCTACACCCCCACCCGCCAACTACGATCGTCCAATCAAGCCCTCGCCTTAATTTTGCGCATCCATAGATCCACCATGGGGGGAAGATCCTTCTCCTACTTAGCGGCCAAAACCTGGAATTCTCTCCCCACCCACCTCCGCCTTACACAGAACCACCTCTCCTTCAGAAAGCAACTAAAAACTTGGATATTCGATAAGTAAAATACCCTTCACAGCTGGTGTTTTCAGCCGGCCCCAGATCCTACACGCACGTTGAGAAGAGGAGTGAGTGTGGGAGCTACATGTCTTCCAGGCCCTTTCCAAAACGCGTTACTATTTTTAATGTGTCGCAATAAAAAAGGGATAGCGTGCAGTGTAAATACTTTTGGCAGTGAGGGGCCTCTGTGAGGGCATGATCACTTACAATCTTTCACACGACACTCACAGCGGAAGTTGTAGGTGGGACAGATGATCTTTTTTCGGTACAACACTGATATCATGTGAGGGGGTGAAGCTCATTGGTAGAGCACATGCTTTGCATGTATAAAGGACCCAGGTTCGATCCTCGGCATCTCCACTACTTTTTCTACTTAAAATGGATTTATCATTCATGTATATTTCTGGGTGATGTCTACTTAGCCCACAGCCATATATTATTATTACTAAATGTATTATTATTATGTTTGACTTGGCCCGTTTGCAGGGTCATCCCTGCACTTTTTGCCTTACTCCTAGTATTTTTTCTGACCTGGTGTTGGTGGTTTTAGGACTCTGAGCACTTTAGCACTGCTGTCCAGTGTAAAGTGAGTGTGCTCTCTGTGGTAAACATGGTAAGATTGGTCTACACCTGTATGGTGTATTTAATATACCTGTCAGTCCCTTGTAAAGTGGTATCTCAGATACCCAGGGCCAGTAAATTAAATGCTACGGGTGGGCTTGCAGCGCTGCTTGCGCCACCCACCAAAGTAGCCTTTCAAACCTGTCTCAGGCCTCTGCCATTGCAGGGCCTGTGGGCGCAATTTACTGCTACTGTGACATGGCACCTAAAGTGCGTGCCATGTTGGTGACCCTCCTTCTACTGCATGTCAGTCAACCCCTAAGGTAGGCCCTAGCTAGCCCTATGGGCAGCGTGCATTGTAGGTAAAAGGTAGGACTTGTACCTTAATTGTGTCTCATGTTCTGGTAGTGAAAAACAGCCATTTTGGTTTCTCACTGCTTTAAGGCTGCCCTCTCATAGGAATGCATTGGGGATTCCCTGATAAGTGTTTCAATGGTAATTTTTGATATAAGAGGAGCAGCATGGTCAAGTTTGGTATGTTTGGAATAGTAATAATAAATGCTGCATAATGGTGTGCGCAGATTTATTATCACTATTTCAGAAATGCCACTTTTGAAAGTTGGCATTTCTGTGTGCTATATGTCTTTGTGCCTGCCTGATGTGTATTGCATGTCTGGCTCTTGAGTGACAGGGGCTGGTGTGGCGTGTGGCTCCAGAGGGGCTGGGTGAGTCAGCGCTAGGCTGAATGGGGAGATCTGCATTTGGAGTAGTGGGAGGAGTAGCCCCTGACCCTGAATAGGTCTGTACCTGCCTTCATCAATGCTGCCTCCAGCTCCCTGTGGTGTGTCTGGGGTCAGAGTTCAACCTGACAAAGGTGGGTGTGAGCATTGTATAGAAACATGCTCCCATACCTCCCAGATCAAGTTAGGACTGGATCCCCAAGCCCTGTGCCAGGGCAAAACAAAGACACAGCCTGGTATAAATATTGGGGCTGAGACCCCTTGCAAAATTGCTTTTTGGTGCTTACTTGGAGCAGTGTACCTGCTTGGGCTGCTGGGTGGCAGGAGGATAGACCACAAAGCACTTCTCTGCTTGAGTGCCCAGTGAGCTGGCCTGCCTGAGCCCAGCCCTGCCCTTTGCCAGTCTTGTGAGAAGGGTGTGCTGCCCCTGGTTGTGTCTTGCCGTGACAGACACAGAGTGCTCTACCTTTCTTAGTGCCTGGGGCACTTTCACTTCCCCGAAGGGAGGAGCATTCGGGTGGCTCTACTCCCTGCTGGATGTGTGGGGGAGTCCTGAGCCTGTGAGCCAACTGTCTTCAAAAACGCAAGAGAGGCGCTGTGGTTGCCGATTGCCATCACAATCAATTGGAAGCAAAGCCAGCAAGAAGAAATGCCCTCAAGGGGGAAGCTCCCATAACAACATTGAAATCAGGCAAGGAGTGCCTGACCATGGGCAGGGCCAGCCAAAGGGAGCAGAGCAGGCGGAGAGTGAGTCTAGGAAGGAGTGAGGCGGAGACTTCACTCCGTGCCTATTTTTCCCCAAGGACTGGTCTTGTGAGAGCCTTGTGTGTCCCCGGGCTGGAGCACCTGCACCACGAGTTTGGGGGCCCCTGCAGTTCAGCATATTATCATCGAAGGCATGGTGCTGCGCTGTGGTTTAACGGCCCAGGGGGCCATTGGCAAGTTTTCCACATGAGTGCCTAAGTGGCACCAACTCTTCTCCCCGCTTGTTAGCACATTGGAGTGGCATTGAGGGCACGAAGCGGTGTTTGCAGCTGCACCGCCAGATCGCAGGCAGCTGCTGGATGGACACACGCAGAGGAAAGAGCTCTGACTTTTGGACAAGGGCATTACAGGTACGCCCAGGATGGGCCCCTGAGGGTGAGGCCAGACAACCTGAGGTTACCTCCTAATATTTTTTGTGGGACAAAAGGCCATGAGGTGCTGTGTGTACCTTGTCAATGACTACGGTGCACCAATGATGTGATTCACACCTAACGTTTTGTCCTAAGGTGAGCCCTGAAGAGTGGGTATGTTAGTGCCCTGTTGCTAATTAGGATGTATGCCTAAAGGGCCATGCATAATATGCTCATGCTAAGTGTACCTATACCAGTAGTTACTGGTTGTTCTCACTAAGTGTGCTGGTTATGCCGGTGATTGATGCATAATGTGTATATAATATGGACAGTTGTACCAGTAGTTACTGGTTGTTTCTTATGTTTACTACTTGTGAGTTCTATTGGTTCTGACAGTGGCCCGATTGGCCCTGTCCTGTATATAATCCCCTGTGAAGTATTGCCTAGTGCCAGGTGGCACAGTGTACATTTGTGATTATGATTCTAATGTGTTTGTGATAATACAAAGGCTATTTTTTCTTATAACCTTGTGTGGAGTTTCCTTTGTGGTGTGCCATGTGTGTTGCTGCTTTGTGAGTGTGTTGCGCAAACGCTTTACACATTGCCTCTGGGATAAGCCTAACTGCTCGTGCCAAGCTACCAAGGGGGTGAGCAGGGGTTATCTTCAGCGCGTAACTCCCTTGCCCTGACTAGAGTGGTGGTTTTCTGCCTGGCTTAGGCTCAAGCCCTAGCCAACCAGAAATCCAATTTCTAACAATTATTAATAATAATAATCGTATTTATAGATGTACAGACCGAAACTACAGCTGTATTGTCACTGGTAATGGCTAAAGAAATTAGTAGAATCTTATAAATATCGGTGGGCTGATAGGAACTACCTTGTCTGGTTTCACAGTTTCTCAATCACCTGCACAATAATGTTAGAAAACTCAGTTTAAGTATTATGTTTTTGGGATAGAAAAATCAATAAATAGAAATCCGAAATATATGGAAATTGAGAGGCAGTGCAAAAAATACAGTCAAAAACAAACTGTGAGAACATGCAGTGAGACAACATGAAAATGTCTGGGTTGGCACACTCGTACAAATTAAATAGGACAACATTCCATGTTATACTTAATTGGCTGAATTTTATTGTGTTAAAGTAGGAACACTCTTTAAACAGAAGAAAGAGAAAACAAGCATTTGCAATGCAATAGGACTCTCATTTATGCAAGGCCTATTACATTGCATCACGGACAACAGGAGGGGGAAGCACAGGAGTGGGGGGTTGGGGTGGAGGAGGGAGAAGGGGCGAGATGGCAAGGACAAAGTAGTGCTTACAGTCTTAATAAAATGTAGGTACTGTGTAACATGTGTAACACTCAAAGTAAAGGGGCCAGTAGCCATGGGAGGGTACTGATGAGAACATGGCCATAATAAGGCAGGACTAACAAGGCTCATAATCAATCAAACATCAGCATTTACAAAACACAATCCAACCAGCCAATTAAAAACATGGGCGAAGAGTGGGCAGAGCTTCCACGGAGCTTCCATTCCATACTAGATAACTGCATGCCTCGCAAAGCGAGCAAAGTATGCGCACTGCCGTTATAGGCTCGACCTAAAGTAGCAACTAAAAGGTAAGCAGTTAACATCTTTGGAGATTTTGTATTGTTAAAATCTGCAGATTTTGCAGCAGATGATGGATTATGTGGCAAATGGAGCAAATCCATGATTACGTGAAAAAAGCAGAGTCTGCAGCTCAGAATTGCCAAATTCTACTGGCCCCTGTTATATAGTAGCATGTATATACCTCTTTTCTACCTCTAGTGAAGTATTTTGGAAATGTGTGGGCAGTTCAGAGGCTTGCTCCAAACATGCAGTAGTAAGCGTGTGACTGTGCTTACACATGAAGCAGAAAGATATGAAAAACATTGCTTCTTTTGCTTACACTTACCCTACCATCCTTGAATTAATTATTTACTATGGTGATGCAGGGGTGATCTGCCCTTGGTGAGTAGGTGTAGCTTTGTAGCTTAGGCTGAAAAAGGGCATGACTCAATGAAAATCAGCAGACATCATTCTTACATGGAGCACTCAAGCAAGAAGATCAAGTGATCCCATTCATATATGGGTTAATGGGATTGCGTGACCCAAGAAAATCAAGAGACACATTTCTTCTATGAGTGTCAATGTCACACAGCTGAGTGGAGGTGAAGCAGCCTTAAGAAATAAGATATCTGTTGGATCCACTCAGGAAAATCAACAGACACTACATTTGCCTAGATGTATGAAGTCCACATAAAAGTAAAATGTAGCAACCATAGTAAATGAATTCACGCTACTCGTGCCTAGGCCTCTGGGGCCAAATCTGAAAAAGAAGAGGCTATATTCCAGTCTTTCGATAGGAACAGCATTGAGAAATATATTGTTTTGTTATAGTCTCTAAAGACAAAAAAAGTCTATTTTAGGACAAACATTTCCTTGCTTGGCTCTGAAGAGTGTGCTGCTCTTGTTGGTTTTTTTCTGTTACATTTTCTGCATTTGTTTTGTTTTCCCCAGTGAGCCTAATGATCCATCAAGATCACTGATGTACTTCCATGTAGCAAAGACGTAGGGGCATATTATCAAGAACGGGCGTTACATTATCGCCGCTTTTATCGACAGGAAACTGCAGATAAAGCGGCGATAATGTGCTTTATAATATGCTCTATGAATTCCAATCGAAGCCCATGTTAGATGTCTTCACATCTAACAGTGTTAAGTTACAGACACACATGTCCGTAGGACATGTGTGTCTGTAACTTATACTGAAAAGTACATTTCATGGGTGCAGGGGGTCATTTGCACCCCCCTCTCCACCCTTGAAATGCATTGATGAATTTCTATTTCAAATTGCGAATTCGCAATTCCCATTCATTCCTATGGGCATTTTGGCCCATAGGAATGAATGGGAATTGTGAATTCGCAATTGAAAATTTGCATTTTTTATGCAATTCGGTAAAAATAGCGATTTTTACTGAATTGCAAAAAAAAAGCTAAAATATTCATGCATAGGCTTTTGCGATTTCTAAATTGCGAATCGTTATTTTTCGCAATTTAGAACTCGCAAAAGCCGATATTGATGCATGTGGGCCATAATCTGTAGCATGCCTGTGGTAATTGATAAGCATGGCTTTGCTAGATTCCACAATCCAGGCTTGTGCAGTAACTATAATTTGTCAGACCAGATGCCCTGGATGTGCAGCTTTCTGTACTTGATAACATTTGTCAAAGTTCACTCTACACCACCTTCCGAATGCGTTGTACATGTTAATGGCATGTTCACTTTCCTGTTTCTGCTTGCTTCAAGACAATAGAAACTAGTCCATTTGCAACTCACTATTTTCCTTACCCTATAAATAGTCATGGTTGCTCACAACCTGTTTTCAATTCTATTTCTGATTTCAAATCACTGTTGCCATGAGCCAGTTTCATGCATTTATCGTTCTTTCTTCTGTTAGGCTAGTACAGCACAGTTTGTAAGTCTTATTCCATGACTCCTACACCTCATAAAATAAAATGTGAATAACGGGAATACGTTGTTAGCTACCTTCAATGGTATTCCTGTTATCGATCTCAGAAGGATAAAAGGCTGCTCTGGACAGCTGTAATACTTTTTAGTGTAGGGACAAACATGGATCCCTGCAGGGAATGCATGTATCTAACCACCTAACTCAAGACTTCAATTGACGTTCTCTTATTATGCCAACTGCAAAACTTCCACTGACATAAATTGAAACTGAGTACAAGCAATGTTGACAAATAGTTTTTATAGAGTGTATTACTGTCTAATATTCCGCAAATATCATTTATGGGTGTGATACAAGTTTTGGCATTGCCTCTGTGTTATTGTGGCACCTTGGGTATGCAGACATTATGCTTAGTTTCTGTGTTTTCTGAATGTCTGTACAGTGTATTGCTAGTCCACAAGTGGGCCCCTCAGGCAGTGGGAGTGCCTAAGCACATCAGAGAAATATATTTCATGACAGCTAAAACTCAGGGGTACTATTTAGAATGATGACAATATAGGTTCAACATTCTGTGTGTTGCAAAACCCAGACATTATGCATTCTTCCCCTTGAATGTAAGAAAGTTGATCAATGTACCAAGGGCCTGATTTAGAGTTTGACGGTATCGGCACTCTGTGGCAAATGTGACGGAGTACCCTCCCACCAAACCCTTGGTCTGCCCGCCTTATTTAGAGATAGGCATGCCTAAAGTATTCATTCGATGGGCCCTCCTTTGATTCCATTACTGGAATAGTTCCTCCTAAGGCTCAGCTTAACCCGATAATTCCTTAATATGTCACACAATAATAAGAATTCTGCTTAATATTCTTTGAGGGCAAACCCTGAACATTGTTAAGTCTTCTTATGTTTAGATATGGACTGCATTTCTTTGGGAACAATGAAACCCCATATCATATATTGTACCAGAAAAGTGAAGGGAGCTCCCACAAGTTAATTTTAATTCAGCTCTGAAAATGGCACCACCCCAACTACTTTGAGGGCTAGCCACCCCCCACCCCAAAATTTGGGTCTAGTTGCGCCCCTGCTTCTTGCAGTATATTCATCCTGAAAGGTGCTGCCGCGTCTCAGTGTTACAGAGGTGCAGGTTACATGCATATAATGGTATGTGCTTAAATTGAGAGTGAGCTGGTTACTGAGCATCTGAAAGATGTGATACATTGCTAGACTGTAGACTGCTATTTACTCCCTTTGCTAAATGGTATAACTGCATTAAACGAAAAGGTGATAGATAGAAGAAGAATGAGAAAACTCTTTGAGCACACTTGCCAGCTGTTGCAAAATTAGCTAGCCATGCAGCTGAGAAGTGGAATGCTTTGTAATGTAGAGAAAGCAACCCTTTTTGCAGATCTCTCATTCTGGGCTACTCATATTCATTAGACATCTCTCCATTTCAGCCTCCACTGGTGAGATGTGGTGGATGATTTAGGGCGTGATACAGGTGTTAATATTCTCCTATACTGAATACTGTGCAATTCTGACCAAGCGCCTATTTATATGTACCTGTTTTAAATTGTGGTTTATCCTATGTTTTTGTGATGCTTAATGATTGAATGTGATAACAGGCCATAGTATTCCCGTAATGTACTGTTGCTAATGAAACTTTGTGTGACTTGATAGGAGAGGTAGAGATTTACACTATTTAGGGGCCGATTCCGATTCGGTAAAAATGCCCTCCGAATAGCCGTACGGAGCGTTTTTCCCGTACGAATCGCATGCAGAACCGTACCCGTACGTACGATGTAGTACAATGTGTACCCAAAGCAGTTCTCCATACAAATCATACCGAAGACCGTACAACTCACTAATCCATACGAATGGCATTCGGAACGCACAGTACGCGATGTCCATACAGATCGAAGCTGCATTTTCCGACCCAGCAAGTACGAACCGTATCGACAACACTCAGTACGACTCCTTTTCTACGGGAGCTTAAAATGTCCGTAAAAGCAGATTTCGCCTCTAAATGCGTATGAAACGGACCCCCCCCCCGGGTACAACCCATGACTGCAGGGGTACGCTGCATCGGGGTACGGTGGGTACACCCCTGGATTTCAGGGGTACGGTAAGTGTCTCCCCGTGCGTACTCCCCATGATCGTAAGTGTACGGACCGTAGGGGTACGTTTGTACACCCCAGTGTTGTAGGTGTACGGTGCGAACAACCCGTGCGTACACCCCTTGATTTTAGGGGTATGGTGCGTATGTGATAGTGTTGCCCTTCGTACGAATTGCTCATACGCGACGTTTACCGTAGTAATTGCGTACTCATTCCCCGGTCCGGATCGTACTTGGCGGGTCGTACGGCATTTTTACGAATCGCACTGTTCACTGTGCGGGTCAATGTCGTATGGATTTACACTTCATTTTCGTATGGTTCGCAATGATTCATGCGTATTTTCTCAGAACTGATCGTACTACGTGATTCAAACGCATTCATACAATTTGTACGGAAACGGTTACGAATACGAATCGTCGTACGGATTTCTTTCCCGAATCGGAATCGACCCCTTAGTTGGTGAATGGCATTTTGAAGTACTTCAGTAGTTCTATTGTAGTACTATTAAAAGACCACAAAATGCAGTTTCTTAATACTCTCCGTACAGATACCATACAAAAGGGCACATAAATGGTGGAATGTATCATATATAATAAATGATAATGTCACACCATATATTGGTAAAATCAGTAATGAAACAATAGTGAAACAAGAACCCTGGACTATGTACAGTATGTACTAATAGCAATCATCAGGTGATAGCAACAATGAGCATGATTCTGAATTGACCCCAGTAACTAGTGCAAACCCCTCCCCCACCCCCACCACCCCCCACCCCACCTCTAAATACAGCATCTACGGACGGTTTGCTGTGCTAAAGTCTCCATCTTCCCAGCTTTCAGGAACATGCAGAGCTGAATGAAAAAAACATATATTTTGACACAGTTTTGGCATTTTTCAAGAGGTAGCCAATTTGTCCTATTTTCTGTGCTCTCAACCTACTTCCAGTTTGTGGTGTAAATCAGTTTGAAATCCATAGGTAAGCCAGAAAAACTTAAATTTCTGACAAGTAGATAAAATTCCAAATTCAGAAAAGGTTCATCTGTGTAGATCTCTCAAGCTTTTCCCAAAGAAACTAACTGTTAAAATAAAGAAATATTGAAAAAATTAGGAAAAAACTGCAGTTTGTGACAACATTTTAATCTGTAAACTTGTTGTCATGATGTCAGATTTACAAAAGCAATATACCATTCTGTTAATGCTTATGCATTATATCACCAGGCCATTCTGGTTGTGGGGATATATGGGATTTGTAGGTTCTCCAAGAAGCCAAGGTACCCAGAGCCAACAACTAAGCTGCACTGTACAATTGTTTTTCATTCTGTATCGAGTAGAGACCAATTCATATGGTGAAATATGTAGCGTGAAAAATAGCTATCAAGGAAACCTAAGTGTTTCTGAAATGGGTACCAGATATGAAGTTTTCGAGGAGTAGTTATTTGTACATCTCTGAATTTGCAGGTACCTGTATTAACATGATTTAGAGAGTATTTTTTTTAATGTCTTCTTTGTTACACACTGGATCATATTTGAAAGGCATGAATGCAGTGAAACCTAATTGATATTAACAACCATTTTATTATTCATTGCTCCCACATATTTTCCAATAAGCATGGTTCATCACGTGTGGGTAGGCCTAGTGCCCACAACAGGAAACAGGCCAAAATTCAACATGGATGTATCAAATTTTTCCACTTAAAAATGACCTTTTTGTGAGTTATATATAGTGCGAATTCAACCCGAAGATAGCAGAGCACTTTACATGAGCACCAGTTTCATTACTGATGGATGCATTAATTTTGTGTTAGGCAAGGGTAGATTAAGTGATTTGCCTGGAATCCCAGGATGTTGAGCAGCCCTACAGAGTCTCCAATCCTGTTCCCCAGCTTCGAGGTGCACCGATCTTGCCGTTAGGCCACATCCTCCCTTCTTTTTTTGCTAATATGGGTGGCTGTGGATTTTGGGCCCTAACTCAGTTGGCACCTGGGAAAACCTAACAAGCCTGGGCATTTTTGAAACTAGACACTAGTGGAATTCAAGGTTGGGTGACTTGCATGGCTCTCAACATCATTTTGTACCCCAAATTCATTGCAAACCTCAAACTTTGCCTAAAAAGACATTTTTCTTACATTTCTGTGAGGGAAAGTTCTGAATCTGTGGGAAACCACAAACTTCCTTCCCCTAACATTCCTGCAAGGCTCTCCATACAAATGGTACCTCACCTCTGTGGGTGTGGGTAGGGCTAGTACCTGCCAGAGGAAGGAGCCAAAATGAAACATGGATGCATCACATTTTTTAGATTTTGGGCCCTAGCTCAGCCGGCACCTAGGGATTTCTAGCAAACTTATACATCTTTGAAAACGAGATACCTAGGGAGTATCCAGGGTGGGGTGATTTGCTTGGCTCTCACCATTTTTGTACCCAGAATCCCTTGCAAACCTCAAACTTTGACAAAGAAAAATTAATTTTCCCTGCATTGCTGCATTGCTGTGTTGAAAAGTTCTGAAATCTGCAGAGAACTACAAACTTCTTTCCACTCAGCATTCCCCAAGCCTCCCAAATAAAATGGCACCTCACTTGTGTGGGTAGGCCTAGTGACCGTGACAGGTAACGGCACAAAATGTAACATGGATACATCAAACGTTTACACTCAAAAGCTACTTTTAATGCAAATTAGGTAGCTGGGGATTTTTGGCCCCAGCTCAGCCGACACCAATGGAAACCAAAGAAAACAATTTTTTTAGACATCTTAGGTAATCCAGGGGTGACTTGTGTGGCTTTCACCAGACTTTTTACCCAGAATCCCCTGCTTTGACTAAAAAAAAGAAATTCCTTAAATGTCTGTGACGGGAAGCTCTGGAACCTGTGCTAGCTACAAATTTCCTACCACCCTGAGTTCTCCTGATAAAAACGTACCGCACTTGTGTGGGTGGGCAAAGAGACCACGACAAAAGGCCCTAAAACTCTACATTGATAGATAAGCAATAGGGGTAGCTGCAGTATTTGGAACCATGCTGCTGCACCACCAATGCAAACCTATGAACCACTGACATTTTTTAAAACTAGACAACCACAGGATTCCAGGGTGCTGTGCCTTCCATAGATTGCATGAGGTTTTTGATCCCACATTGCCCTGCAAACCTCAAAGTTTGGTGAAATCACTAATTTTTCTAACATTTGTGTGATAGAAATACGCAGAAATTCACAGACTTCATACCACCTACCATCACCACACTTGTGCTGATGAAAATGCTGTGCCACTTGTGTGGTTGAGCCTAGTGCTTGCAACATGAAGGTATCAAACCAAGGTCAATGGGAGTCCCCTCAGAAGGGCTCCCATTGACCCTGGTTTGATCTATTCTCACTATTCTTTATTGTTTGGTTAAAAACCATTACAAATTAAAACTTGATCAGTTCATTGTAAGAAGGACCGCTGAGTAGAAACCCACTACAGCATTGTCAATGAATGATAGTCAGCATATAAAAAAATGTTTTTTTTTTTTCTAAAATAGAAGGCAGAAGTTATAAGTTATTTAAAACGTTTGAATGCATTGTGGGCAGATTGTCTTCACCCGGCGGACCGGGAACAGTACAGCTGATGTTAGCAATTTGAGGTTCTGTTGTTAATCCGGCAGGCTGGCTCCCCGATTTGGCAGCACTAATTTCTTCCAGCTGCTTTGACGCTTTGTGGACTAATTTAGTGAGCCCAATGTTCAGCTTGGAGTTTTCTGGATTGAGGGCTGCTATTATGGCCTGATGGCAGGTTCGAACTCCTAGCCTGATCCATTCGCCTCGCAGTATTAGCCGTCTGTCTGTGAGCATAGCGGGGCATGCACAAACTATGTGTTCCAGTGTTTCAGAGTGATAGCCAGACAACCTACATTCGATGTTGTTATCTGGACGCCGCCAGTCGGGCAGGTTCTTTAAAAATAGCCAGTCACCCATCCTTGGAGCTAAGAACTTTTGTTTCAAGTAAAATGAAAAAGAGCTGGATAAGTGAGACGACTCGACTCCTGGTTTGCAATTTGTGATTACTGCCCAGGCGTGATTCCTTTTTGACAGAATTGCCCTGTCTGAATGAAATGACCACAGTCGGACGCTCTTCTTAATAACAGCCTTAAGCACCTGCTGGGAAGGGTTTGTTTCCCAGAATTCTTTGACTCCTAGCAGTTTTAAAGTGTGATCCAGGTGATGACAATGATTCAGGCTGGACTGGCTTTTTGCTACTTCTCGCAAAAGTTTTGCCTCCAGGGAGCCCTCCCTTGAATGGCGCAGTCTATTACAGAACTTTATAAATGCTCCGGCCTCGATGCCGTGATGATCCAATAGGCCCAGTTCAAGACGAACCTGCAATGGTGAACTCGATTTTGGAAGGCGGAAGGCATGTTTAAAGATTTTGGTTGTTAATTTGTTTAATAATGAACTGGTTGTCCCCTTCATGATCTCTTGCCCATACGACAGAGAGTTGATTATTCTTGCCTTCATTACTTTCAGCATGGGAGTTAGACTTGGGCCAAGTAGTTGTTGTGATAATTTCGCGGCAGCAGCCTCTAGTGACAGGGCTTTTGCCCTTAGCGTTTCTTTTTGTTTGACAAAAGAACATCTAGGGTCCAAAAAAATACCCAAATATTTATAGTGAGATGTTGGTTCGATGTTTGTTTTGTTAAAAAACCACCCGCCACGTGGCCTTTTTTGCTTCCCAAAAGATATTCTTTTAGTTTTGGACAGGTTCAATTCCAAGGAGTTTCTTATTGTGTAGGGAAGCAGTTCGTCAAATAGCCTTTGTAGACCCACTTTGGTATGACTTAGTAACACCAAGTCGTCGGCATAGAGCAGATTGCTGATGCGGGTTCCATCTAATTGAGGAGGATGGCAGTTAACACTGTCTAGTGACGGAGATAGATCTGATATGAACAAGTTAAAAAGAAGTGGAGCCAGCACACAGCCCTGTTTTATGCCAGAATTGGTTCTGAATTTTCCGGGCACGTGGGAGCCTTCGCCCAGCTTAATTCTTATCCATGTTTCTGAATGGAGATGGACGATTGCGTTTAACAGGGTCGGGGGTATGCCCCAGGTCTCTAATTTTTGCCACAGTAGGGCCCGGGGTACGCTGTCAAAAGCTGCTTTAAAATCAACAAAACAGCAGTGCAGCTGTGTTTGTTGGATTGCTGCTTTCTCCGTCAGGACTGTCCAGGTGAATAAATTAGTTGTTGTGCCAGAGTGAGCCACAAATCCGGTCTGGTTAAAAGGGAGGCGCTTTGTTAGATCGGCACAGGTCTGCGAATCTTCTAATAAAATTCTGACATAATGTTTGGACTCAACGTTTAGGAGTGCTATCATTCAATAATAGTTGTCTTCCCGCCTTTGTGGATTGGATGAATGATAGCACCTCTATTCCTACTGGGGGACAAGTGGGAAGTAAGGTTGGTAGGGAATTTGTGTCTCGCTCACAGAAATAGGAGGGAAATTGTGTGTTGTAGTTAAAGTTTGAAGTGTACAGGGCATTGTGGGTAAGACAATAATGTGGGGTCCAGATGAAGCATACAGCCCTGTACTCCCCTGGTTGTCTAGTTTCCAGAACTTTTCCCCAGCTGGCAGCCTAACCAAGCCCACAAAGTAGACCCATTTACCATTGCAAGTGGAACACTATTGGGATGTAGCCACACTTTCCTGGTCCATTTTAAAAAAACAACACCCAATAGTATCAAATGTCCTCTCACTTGACATCAGAATGGGATTTTTTTTAGTCTGCAGGGGAGCAGAAAGTCTGTTGAGCTTTTCAGGGTGATGGTGGGTCTCATGTTAGGATGGGTCAGATCCACGCCATATTGTATTTAAAACATATATTGCTGCTATACAGAGGGCTTTCTGACCCCCACCCCTGAACAAATTAGAAACAACCTCTTGTATGCCCCTCGGGTGGCAAAAAGACACATTTTTCCCTTTTGGGGTGGGGGTGTGGCCAATGTCAGAGCGCAACACTTGCACCACTTTCTTTTGCCTTAAAGGCAAAATCTCTGGTGTTAGGTGGACTTTCTACCCCCCAGGAGGGAGATTTGGGGCATTCTCCCCAATTAGGACAAACTTCCGATCTGCCCCCTGGGTGGGCAGAAAGGCACTTTTGCCCCTTCTGGAGTGGGGGTATGGATCAATGCAAGGCTAAGCCTACACTCAAGTTTTTTGGTAGGGGTGTCATTTACCATTTGCAGGTGTGTAGTGGGCTTTCTACCCCCACAGGGGCATATTGAAGCAAACCCACTAACTGGGTCTGGTAGGAGGGAGGGGCAGGCCAAGCCACACCCCACCTGAAATGGGACAAATCTGAGTGCAACACCTGCACCACTTTGATTTGTCCCCCATGCAAAATCTCTAGTGGCAGGTGAACTTTCTACTCTCCCCTTGGAACATATCCAGGGAAACCACCCCCATTATTACAAACCTCCAACCTGCCCCAAGTGGGGCAGAAAGACTTTATCTTTCCATCTGAAGTAGGGCATGGCTCAGTGCCAGGGTAGGCCCGCCCTTCCTGGAGTTTGTATTGGACTCATTTTGAAATCCCTAGTGTCTAGTTGGCTTTCTACCACCCCGTGAGGAGATTAGGGGTAAACACCCCTATCTACCACCCAGAGAAGCAGAAAGCCTACTTGGCAATGAGGTGGGGGATAGCACAGGCCCATGCCCAGATGTCTTCTCCCCCCATAAAACTACTGCATAAATGCAGTCACTGTTGTCTATTGAACCTTCAGCCACTCTGGGGGCATATTGGGGATAATTCACCCAATCCAAACCCCGGAGGCAGGAACTTTGTCTGTTCCCTTTAGGGTGGGGGTAATTACCCCCATCTACCCTCCAGGCGTAGAAATACTGATGCCATGTTTTTGAGTTGAGGCATGACCAGACCTAAGGTGGACATTTCCCACCAATACATTCTATTTTTGCTGTTTTCCCCTGGTGTCTAGTGTGCTTTCTACCCCTCTGGGCAGAAGTAGATCAGTGGTAATCACTCCCATCAGCCCTCCGAGGGAGTAGAAAGACTGAAATATTTGTGGGTGGTGGAGGTGCACAAGCCCTTGCCTAAAGAGACACTCCCCCGTGTCCCTGATGCTCAGTGGGTGAATTCCTGCTTGAGGATCACTTTCCTCGCATGGGTCCACTGAGCAGAGATATCAGTTGAAAAGAGAAATTCTCCTCTTTCCAACCATACATTGCCCAAGGCAATCAGTTCTCGGGGCTGAGATATGCTCCCCGAGCACTGATGCAATGGAAGTATAATGACATCAGCGCCCCCTACGCTCTGATCTTCATTACAGTAAAAAACGCTCAGGCTGCTCGGCAAGCTCTCCTCAAGCAGCCTGAAGTTAACATGTTTTTTAAAAGGACTGGTTCTGGTGCAGAGCACAAGAGGGGCCTTAAAATGCCTCCCCAGTGTTTGCCAATGACCAACAAACACATTGGAGAGGAAGTGTGGCTATCGGCCACTGGGCAGCACCTGCACTTAAGAGGCTAAAGAATACAGTATCACAACAAAGCAGTAAGCAATGTTTACAAACATATACATATTGTGATCATAGCTAACCATGAGCAACATACTTCTAAATGGGGGATTCAGGGTCTTTGTTCTGAGTTGGTAATGTTTACCATTTATGACCCATCTTTTTGAGAACCTCTAAATTGATGTAATTTCAACGGCAATCTACGTATAGCTCATTTAGTGAGATATAAAGAAAGGGGGCAGTGTGTCCAAGTTCTGTTAGTGTGTGTACTGGATATAGGGAGGCAAGATTGCCCCTTAGGTTTAGGGTTAGTGTTGTTCGTTAGAGGTGTCAATCTTGCTATTTTGCAGCCTGAAAGAGTCAGGGACAGCAATTTATCATTCTAAAGGACAAATGATTCTCTAGCCCGCAGGAATTGTTGTAGACCCACAGGCACAAAGGACTTTGCCTTAGACCATATAGGTGGGGCTCAGTCCAGTTATCTAGAATGACAATTGGATTTGGGTCAATGAAGAAAGCAAAATAAGATGGTGCAAAGACAAGTGGGCATACTAGGCAGCATCACCTTTCAGTTCACCTACACTGAAAGCACTTTTTTCTTGTTCAGTTCCTTTCTAGTCTCTGGTGAGATCTAGAGACAGGGCTTCACCATACTGGATCTGCATCTCCAGACTTCCTAGGCTGCATGGGTTTTCTTTTGGCAAGCAAGAAATGTCATTCCCACAGAATGTATTTCTCTGGTCAATGACTATGGGCTTGATTTAGATCTTGGAATGTGGGTTAAATTTAAATCTCTCTGCCTTGCACATAAAATCCTGCAAGGCAAAGGCCCGTCCGCCCTCCAAAAGATGGTGACCCCATATAAAGCGAGCACAACTCTTCGCTCTGATCAACAACATCTAATTGTGGCCCCTAGGGTCAAAAAGGTTCGATCAGGAGGAAGAAGATTCTCCGTGAATGTTGCAACCCTCTGGAACTCACTCCCCCTAGGTTTACGCTCGGAGCCTTGTCTCTTACGTTTTCGCAAACAACTGAAAACTCTTCTCTTCTGCTAAACTGTTGGACCTCTTTTCTTTTCTCTGTTACTCTGTTTGGTGAAGCGCTGGGATGCTCCAGGGTAACCATGCGCTGTACAAGACTGTTAATAAATAAATAAATAAATTTTGTCACAACAGTGATGGATGGCCTGTCCACCAACATATAGAAATCCCATAGGATATAATGGGATTTATATTTTGGCTGACAGGTTATCAGTCACCATTTTGACAGAGTAACCCATCCGCCAAGATCTAAATCAGGTCATATGTATAAAAAAACAGGGCCCACATTATGTAACAGGCAGACACTCCATGTTTTTGCCATGACACACTATTAAACAAGGGATCACTGTGTAAATATTGACGGACACAATATAGACTACCCAAAATATCGAAGCCAAAATATCGAGGGACAAAATATCGAATTCCTATCTACAAACAGGTAAGTACCAAAATATCGAGTCCAAAATATCGTATATATATATATACATTGTATAAATATTGAATTTGTTAAAAATAATGTAAAACAAAAAAATTATTAAAAATAAATAGCTAAAATATACTCAAAAATACTTAAATTACCTTAAAATTATTAAATAACTAATTTAACTTTTATAGAAAAAAGACTATCATATCTGTTAAAACATATATATATATTAACATAATATTAATAAAAAATACATGATATTATTATATTATTACCGTAGGATAGTGAAGGTGTAAATATTACTATTCCCACTCCCGGAAGTGCAACAGTAGGGAAAGCGTTGGATAGCGTAGGGGTAAAAATGACTATTCCCACTCCAAAGAGTGCAACAGTAGGGAAAGTGTTGGAGAGCGTAGGGGTAAAAATTACTATTCCCACTCCAGAGAGTGCAACAGTAGGGAAAGTCTTGGATAGCGTAGGGGTAAAATTTACTATTCCCACTCCAGAGAGTGCAACAGTAGGGAAAGCGCTGAATAGCGTAGGGGTAAAAATTACTATTACCACTCCAGAGAGTGCAACAGTAGGGAAAGCGTTGGATAGCGCAGGGGTAAAAATTACTATTCCCACTCCAGAGAGTGCAACAGTAGGGAAAGCGTTGGATAGCGCAGGGGTAAAAATTACTATTCCCACTCCCGAGAGTGCAACAGTAGGGAAAGCGTTGGATAACGTAAGGGTAAAAATTACTATTCCCACTCCAGAGAGCGCAACAGTAGGGAAAGCGTTGGATAGCGCAGTGGTAAAAATTACTATTCCCACTCCAGAGAGTGCAACAGTAGGGAAAGCGTTGGATAGCGTAGGGGTTAAAATTACTATTCCCACTCCAGAGAGTGCAACAGTAGGGAAACGTTGGATAGCGTAGGGGTAAAAATTACAATTCCTACTCCAGAGAGTGCAACAGTAGGGAAAACGTTCAATAGCGTAGGGGTACAAATTACTATTCCCACTCCAGAGAGTGCAACAGTAGGGAAAGCGTTGGATAGCATAGGGGTAAAAATTTCTATTCCCACTCCAGAGAGTGCAACAGTAGGGAAAGCGTTGGATAGCGTAGGGCTAAAAATTACTATTCCCACTCCAGAGAGTGCAACAGTAGGGAAAGCGTTGGATAGCGTAGGGGTAAAATTTACTATTCCCACTCCAGAGAGTGCAACAGTAGGGAAAGCGTTGGATAGCGTAGGGGTAAAAATTACTATTCCCACTCCAGAGAGTGCAACAGTAGAGAAAGCGTTGGATAGCGTAGGGGTAAAAATTACTATTCCCACTCCAGAGAGTGCAACAGTAGGGAAAACGTTGGATAGCGTAGGGGTAAAAATTACTATTCCCACTCCAGAGAGTGCAACAGTAGGGAAAGCGTTGGATAGCGTAGGGGTAAAAATTACTATTCCCACTCCAGAGAGTGCAACAGTAGGGAAAGCGTTGGATAGCGTAGGGGTAAAAAATACTATTCCTACTCCAGAGAGTGCACAGTAGGGAAAGCGTTGGATAGCATAGGGGTAAATTTTACTTTTCCCACTCTAGTGAAAATAAATTAATATAATTCACATAATCATCAATTAATCAATTAATACAAATTAATTATCAATTAAGAATTAATTAATTACCAATTAAAAATTATTTAACAATTTATTCAAAATAAATACCAATTAATTAATTAACATATTTAATTAATTATAATTAAATTACTTCCCACCCTATTCCCCTATAAACCCACAACCTGCTACAGTAAATAAATTAATTACATTCACATAATTATCAATTAATCAATTAATAAAACATATTTATCAATTAAGAATTAATTAATTACCTATTAAAAATTAATTAACAATGTATTCAAAATAAATAGCAATTAATTAACTAACATATTTAATTAATTATAATTAACTTACTTCCAACCCTATTCCCCTATAAACCCACAACCCGCTACAGTAAATAAATTAATGTAATTCACATAATTATCAATTAATCAATTAATAAAAAATAATTATCAATTAAAAATTAATTCATTACCAATTAAAAATTAATTAACAATATATTCTAAATAAATACCAATTAATTAATTTACATATTTAATTAATTATAATTAAATTACTTCCCACCCTATTCCCCTCTAAACCCACAACCCGCTACAGAATTAAATTACACAATAATTAAATAACATAAAATTAATTACTTAAAATATATTAAAAAATCGATATTTTTTGTAAACTATATTATGTACTTCGATATTTTGACTGTCTATATTTTTAAAATCGATATTACATTACTTACCTTCAAAACGATATTTTTGATGTCTATATTCTGTCCATTCGATATTTTTTCCATTCTATATTTTGGACTCGATATTTTGGTTTGTCTATATTTTGGATTCGATATTTTGACCATTTCCCTTAAACAAGAATTCCAGGAGCACAGAGGGTCAATGATCCCTATTGCAATTAATGCTGTGCCACCAGGGCAGCTGCAAAACTAGCTTCTGTCCCAGGAACAACACATTAGTAAAAGTCAGAGCAGCTGAGGTTCTGTGATTTTCGACTCCGCTTCGTATCTAGCTGCCATTTTGTATCCGGCGCCATTTTGGGTTGCCTTTTACTCAGACAGCACGACGCACAGAATATTCTTGCTTTTTCAGCTGCCTCTGCGTATCCCTAGTTAAAGAGTAAACCCTTGTCCTTGTTTATGAAGCTGGTGTCAGGGTCTGGCCGATCGTTAATCCATGTCTAGACTGATTAATCCTTGTCTTACTCCACTGTTTGGGTCCGACCATTCTTTCTTACTTTATCTTATTTGACTGGCCTTCGCTATTCTCTTCGTGTATTCTCTTATTACACAAATTATCCTTTGAAACACGCAAACATGCTCTACCACCTGCAAATTGAATTACGGGAACTAGTGTTGATTAACTCGAGGGGAGGAGAACACACGAGTCTGAAGGAAAGGTGTGTTTAAAGACATTTGATAGCTTGTTTTCAAACTCTTCTCATTTGTCAGTTTTGTATATCTTGGGAGTAGCCATTGTAAATATGTGTACTATAAGAGACTGTAAGCCACGGAGTTAAGTGGCAGTCTCCTAAGAACTTACCATTGGTGCACTTCTGGGACAACTGTGCTTAGATGCAGCTAATAAACTCAATTTTCTACGCCTAACAGAGTGTCTCGTGTCTCTGTCCGACAAGGCAGGTGAACCCGGGGATTTCAGGTGTGCCCTGCGCCGCTGGGCCCATAAGGTCCTGTTCCTCAATTGGCGTCCTAACGTGTGGGCGGCTTTGGTGGTAGCGGTTCAGCCTGAGGATCGAGAGGAGCTTCGCAAGAAAATTCTGGAGGTATCGCGAACCACGTCAAGCGACCCCTGTATGTCAAAGTGGGCCGAAGGTCTTTTGCAACGCGGCTACTCCTTTCCGACGGCTGCTGACGACTGCTGCCCTGACTGCCGCCGTGCCTTGGCGCTCTGGTGACGATTGGTATTGCGAGACGTTAGACGGACACCTGTTGGCGTACGAAAACATTTAGTTAAGTATTCGTGGGTAGTGCCCACTCTTTTGTTTTGTTTTTGTTATTCGACCAATGCATTAGTCGAAGCCAAGGGGTAAGTGCGTTTGTGCTGTGCTTATTGCTTTTGAATCCCCTTGAAGTTTGTGAATAGTCCAGTTCGTTATGAAATGCCTGAGCTTAGTAAATTTAGGAAGTTCTGTTGTTGTGACTGTACTAGGGATTCCCGGCTAGAGGATTCTTGTCCGATTCCTCCGGTTCGAACTCTCACTAATGAGCTCTATTCAAAACATGGTCTTGGTCCCATTATTTTTAATGCAACATGGATTCGATATACAAAGAAAGATGGTGTTTTACAGTGGCCACAAAATGGTAGCGTTGAGCCTGATATATTAGATAACTTAGAAACTATTTTGTTTAAGAGAAAAGCCCTGCCGGCAATGTTTGACTCTTTCCGCCTATGGCGTAAGGAAGCCAAACAGAAAGAAATTAAGCAGGCTAAAAAAGATAAGAAAACGCAAGATATGACGATTCTACAGGCTGCTCAACAGTTTAAGAATAATGAGACAGATCAGTTGTTTGAAGTCTCAGACAGACAACATTGTATGGCAATAGATAAATGTTATCCCGTATTACCTACTTCCCCACATGCTAAAGATCTTGACGAAGATCCTTTAATGTCTCATTTGTTGAGATTACCTCCGCCTTATGTATTAGGTGCTAATGCACCCCCATTACTACCTATTGTTCAGCCGCAAGTTGCTCAACCAGTTGTTCAGATTATTCCACAATTGCCTCTTCCAGTAATTCCGCCTCCACCTCCTTTGCCACTGACTTCTGTACCTCAGTCTCCCTTATTGTCTGTTCCTCTTCTATCTACTAGCCCTTCTCCTACCGCGCCTAATATGTTGTCTCCTGTTTTATTGACAGATTCTCCTACAGCTCGTAAACGACTAGTCGATACCGTTTCTGGTCTTCTCTCACCTCTCTTTGGGTCTTTTAATTTTACGCCTGGTTCATCCCGAAGGCAATCTCGTAGTCAAATTCCAGATTCTGAGGAGCAAGTTAGGTTAGACTCTCTTGCTCATAATTGGATCATGCGTGGTCCTCAATATAGTATGCGCAATATTCTGGATACTTTTCTTCAGTGGAACGCGCCCGCGCAGAGATACGTCTTTAATGCTATGTGTCACATTCTTGTTAAAGAATGGGGGGATATGGATTTGGATTTACCTCCCCAGGGTTTGTTTGACGTACAGGATAAATGTGATAAAGGACTTATTGTGGGATCTGATGTTGAGGATGCTGTCCAGATACTTGTTAATTTTAGGTCTTCCTTTTTCTCCCAAGCTTCCCTCGAACCTGATTCTGCGGTTCGGTGTAAAATGAAACACTATCCTATGCGAGAAGTTCCTCCAGTATGGAGAGATGGGGATCCAAATGCTAACCCGCCTATCCCTCCTCATTTTCAGCGTATATGGGTACATGTCCCCTGGAAACGATCGGAAGTTTTAGCGCTTAACCAGTCTTTACCGGACCCTCGTAAGAACCCTGCTGGGTATTATAAAGAGTTGTCCCAGACTGTTGATGCATGTATCATGAATTTAGCAGATATTGATTTACTGTTGGGAAATGTAGTCCCTCAAGCGTTATGGACTCGGATTCGTAGGGAAGACCACGATCAAGCTTTAGGCGGTAATTGGGCTGCTTTTGTTGCCGCAGATGCAGCACAAGTAGGTGGTGCTAAACCTGACGCTTTGATTACAGAATTGCGTGGTAGGATCATTGCTTTAATGAAAACATTGATGCCTGCTTTGCGTGTTAATTGGGATAAGTTGGCCGCGTGTAAACAGAAGAAAGACGAGAGTGTCTCCAAATTCTTTACGCGTTTTGAGGAGATGTTCATTGACCATAGTGGTCAGGATATGAGTACCGAAGGTGGACAGCGATTGTTTGTGGATAAGTTCGTATTTAATTTACTTCCAGAATTGTCACATAAATTGAAAGATTCCGAGAGTGCGTGGGCCGTTTCATCGTCTGCCCAGATATTAGCCACTGCTCAGTATTATGAGAATAGGGATAAGGAAGAAAAGGATAGAGCGGAGAAAAATACTAAAGAATTGAAAACGAAGGTTCTTTTGCAACAAGCTTATCCTCCTCGTTCTGCTCAGCGTCAAACGCAACAGCCTCCGCAGTTCCAAAGATTGTTACAGAGACCTGCACCCTTTGTTCCGCGACCTCCGTTAGGTCCTAATCAATGTGCCTATTACAAGGGGGAAGGTCATTTCAAAAGCAGTTGCCCGGTTTTATTGCAGCGTAATGGTGGACTACCAGGGCCACGAGGCTGTGGTGGTTTTCAGTCAGCACCTAGGGGTAGAGGGCGAGGTACGTTGTCCCTGAAACAGCGTCCTTTTCCTCCTCAGAATACTATGAATTATTTCGATCAGCAAAATTCTCAATCTGCACAATATTACAACGACGACTATTACATAGAAGGTGAAAATGCTGATTCTCACACTAGCTAGGACAGCCATGGACAAAGCAAGGGAGTGGAATCAGTTCCAGATGATCAGAATGGGCCTTATGTTAAAGTTGTTGCATTGGTTGTTTCAGAGCCATTTCTTTTGGATACTGGTGCGATGAGGAGTTCTATTATTCACTCCAAACTCCCTGGGGCACCTTTGTCTGGCTTAACAAATGTTTCTGTTGGTTTCTCTGGCGCCCCAGTTCGCAATCCGGTTTCTTCTCCTTTGCCTCTTTCTATTGGTCCTTATGACTTGGAAGCCCCGCTGATTTTAACGACTGGTTGCGGTGAGAATTTGTTGGGTTTGGATCTCTTCAAACGTCTACATGCAACGTTATATTGTTCCCCCTCTGGTGTACATATCACTTTGTGTGAAAAGTTGGTTTTTCCTATGTATTTGTCTAAAGACCAGCTGCCACTTGAGTTGCGTTCACTTCCTGCTACGCTTTGGGCCACAGGTCCGAATGATGTTGGTTTGCTCAAAATTCCACCTTATGTGATTACTATCAAGCCTGATGTTAAGTTGCCTCGCATTCCTTAATATAAGATATCTAACGATGGTGAAAGAGCTTTGTTGGCTATTGTCCATGATTTAGTTCAGAAAGATGTGATTGAAGAAACAAGAGGCAATGTTTGCAATAGCCCTGTTTTACCTGTCCTTAAACGTACTGATCCTTCTAAGCCTCCTGTATATCGTTTCGTGATTGATCTTCAAGAGGTCAACAAAATTGTTGTCCCTCAGTTTCCTGTTGTCCCGGATATTACTGCCTTTCTCACAATGATCCCTGCTTCAGCTTTTTGGTTTTCAGTTATCGATCTCAAAAATGTTTTCTTTAGAATTCCTATTGCTCAGGAGAGTAGGGATCTCTTTGGTTTCTCTCTCGGAGGCCGAAGTTTTCGATTTAAGCGTGCACCTCAAGGCTATTGTGAGAGTCCCTCCATCTATAGCCAAGCTTTGAAATCTCAGCTTGATGCCTTTTTTGTGCCTCCTGGTGCAACTCTTATTCAGTAAGTGGACGATTTATTGGTGGCTGCTGATTCGGAAGATGTTTGTAAAAATACGACGGTTTCACTTTTGCGTCATTTGTCTGATTTACATCATAAGGTGTCCTCTTCCTAGTTACAATATTGTCGCCAAGAGGTTACCTACTTAGGTCATCTCTTGTCAAAGGAGGGAAGGCGATTGACCCCAGAACGTATCCATGCAATTGCACGAATGTCTGTACCATCCACACAAAGAGAGGTGCGTACCTTTTTGGGCATTACCTCTTATTGTAGACAGTGGATCCCGAATTTTTCTTTATTGGCCAAACCTTTGTTGGCACTCACTCTGAAAGACACACCCCAACCTCTTCCATGGACAGATGAATGTCAGAAAAGTTTTTCGGATTTACGTAATGCTTTGTGTTCTGCTCCTGTGCTGGGTACGCCAGATCATAGTAAACCTTTCACACTCTATGTACATGAAAGAGAAGGTTGTGCGTTGTCAGTTTTGACACAACTTTTTGGAGACAAACAAAGGCCATGTGCCTATTTTTGGGCTACATTGGATCCAGTAGCCGAGGCATTGCCTAGTTGTCTCAGAGCAGCAGCAGCAGCAGCGATTTCCATTCGTCCATCTGCTGGATTGGTGTTGGATCATACCCTTGTTGTCATTGTACCACATGCAGTGGATACTCTCCTGAACAGAACAAAAACGCAACACCTAACTAGTGCTCGTTTGTCAGGGTATGAGTTGACACTTTTGGCCAGTCACATATATATTAAAAGATGTAATTTTTTTAATCCAGCAACTTTGTTTCCCGTTCCAGAAGAGAAGGATACACAAGAACAGCATGACTGTTTTCTTCGTACAGAAGAAGAAACTAAAGGCAGAATAGATTTAAAAGACACACCCCTTATGGACCCGGATGGGATCCTATGCGTAGATGGGTCTTGTTTCAAGCTTCCTAATGGCGAAACAACTGCAGCCTATGCTGTGACTACTTTGCATACAATAGTGGAAACTGCACGCATTACACAGAATTCAGCACAAGCTGCTGAGTTGATTGCACTGACGAGAGCATGTGTGTTGGCTAAGGAAAAGAGAGTAACTGTTTACACCGATAGCCAATACGCCTTTGGCGTGGCTCATAGTTTTGGTCGCTTGTGGAAGGAAAGAGGATTCTTTACTTCCCATGGGACCAAAATACAGCATGAATCACTTGCTTTGCCTACTCAGATAGAGATTGTGAAGTGCAGTGCACATAAAAAGATTACCGATGATGTGGGTCGCGGGAATGCTTTTGCGGACGAAGTGGCGAAAGAAACAGCGAAAGATGCCGAGAGTCATATGTATGTTGCAGGTCCTGCAAGATGGGACAGAGAAGCAGGTATGTGTGAGGACATGTGAAAATGATTCAAGGAGAAGCAACAGAGAAGGAACTGAGTAAGTGGAGAGAGAGTACGGGAATGTTGGATGCGACAGGATGTTGGACGGAATTGTCAGAACACCAACGTTGGTTGTTACCGGATGCCTATGTACTGCCTGTAGTTACTATGGCGCATGGTCCAGCTCACATCAGTGCGAAAGGAATATGCCAGCTTTTGGCTCCTGTGTGGCAGAATGAAGGCATCCCTAAATGTGCAGAAAATGAGGTAAAGCATTGCATTGTTTGTTTGATGCATAATCCAGGAAAGGGAACTCCAACTCCGGCAGGTCATTTTGCTCCCCCTATGTATCCTTTTGAGGTCCTACAAATTGATTACATTCATATGGAACCTTCTAACAACCTTAAGTATGTCCTAGTGGTGGTTTGCACCTTTTCCAGATGGATAGAGGTCTACCCCCTAAAGGACAATACTGCTTTGTCCACTGCCAAAGTCCTCTTGAAGGAATTCTTCCCAAGGTTTGGTTTGCCAAGCATTGTCTGGAGTGACAATGGAAGTGAATTTGTAGGTCAAATTATGCAGAAGGTGAGTGCGGGTCTTGGTATTAGGCAAAAATTCCATGCGGTAAGCCATCCTCAGTCAGGGGGTTTGGTAGAGTGCTATAACGGCACTCTCAAACTCAAATTAGCACAAATTCAGGCTAGCACAGGCCTTTCTTGGCCCGATGCTTTGCCTTTGGCACTTCTCTCAACAAGAACGACTGTCCATTCTCGTTTAGGACTTAGTCCTTATGAGGTCGTTTCAGGGCACCCAGCCAATGTCTGGGGAGTCCCTCGACCTAAAAAATATTCTGACATCCCATATCCATTATTGGTTGACTACTTGCATGACCTCACCACTAAATTACGTGTTATTCATCAACAGGTTCAAAACGCTTTGCCGGAGGTTTCCACGGATCCAGGCCATTCCATTCAACCCGGTGATTATATCTGCGTTAAGAATTTCCAGAGGAAAAGGAATCTGGAACCTCGTTGGGGGCCACCGCGACAAGTGCTTTTGACGACACGTACAGCTTGAAGGTCGCTGGGAAGAAGAACTGGATTCACGGCGTGCACTGTAAGAAGGTACCCTTGCCGTTACCCTATGACCAGTGGGTCCAAGAAGGCATAGGTGACAACGAATGTGAGAAAGTACCCAGATTTGTACCTTTTAGTAGTGCACGCCTGGACTGGACAAATTCCGAGAAAGAAGACGACGACGTGTTACAAGAAGCTGTACCACCGTCTTTGTGACTAAACACGGCAAACCCAGAGACTTTATTTCGAGACCAAACGATACCTGGCAAGACACGGTACAACCTAAGACCCAGGTTGTCAAAGGACAATTGAACTTTTTGTGTTTTTCTTTTATTTTGTGATTACTACTGTTAAAAAGATATTTCCTCTTTTCACTATCCATCAAGTTGCAGGGTCACGGTATGAGTCTTAGGCTGTGACCTGAATAGTGACTAGGTCAACAGGACTTGCAGTGTCATAGGACGGCTAATAATCACGCCTAAGTGATCCAGGAAGATTATCGTGAGCAACGCCTTTAGAGAATGGGTAACAGAGTGGAAGAAGATAATATTGCAATTGTAAAGAGGAATAAGTATAGAAAGCTACTGTTTAGTCGATGTGGCGTGGCATCATGTATTTTAGTATGCTTATGTAGTTTATTAGCTTGTGTAGGATGGATTGTCCACACTATGCAGCAAGCACCCGTTCCTACTCCTGTTTCTTTACCTTCTCCTACTACTGTTTCTCCGCATGTATTCTATGCACTCCCAAACCATGAACAAATTAGGAGAACAGAATATCTCAACAACTCGTTCATCCAGTTGCTCCATCAGCATCAACTGATAGTCAATACTACCGACTGTTGGGTTTGTGAGCTCATGCCGCATAACACAGAAAGTGGGATGCCGTATTTAGTCCTTCCGTTTTCATATGAAGGTTCTGCTTGGGCTTATCTGGCTATGTTCTCTAATGCATACCAGAACCAACTCCGATATCCTCCTGGTGGTCTGCATAATGGTGGAGCAGACTTTAGTCATAGTCCATTAATAAAGGGAATAGTAACAATGGCTAAAATTGCCGATATTAGTAAGATTCCCATCGAGGAGAAACAAGCATATGATGGTTGGAATGTGACTCGTTATGTTACCAGTCTCACTGATAAGGCTAGACAAAGAAGAGCTTCACCAATTTGGACCTTACCTCATAAAGGTAACCTATGTCTGCAAATAAATGGTCAGAATACTAAGAGTAAACAGGAAACGAGTGTTTGCTCTCATACATATATCTATACACCCCTGATTTCTTCACCACTGGTACCATCTCAAGGTACATATTTTATTTGCCACGATAGAGCCTATATATGGCTTCCCACCTATTTCTCGGGAACATGCTATGTGGTTTTCCTTCTTCCCCCGACATACACTGCTCCTTCAGATCACCACAGGAAATGATACGGTAGAGGGGTTATCGACTCTGGAGACACAGCTGGACAAGAGGGAGGAGACTTTCTGAAAGGGTTTCTTCCTTTTTGAGGTCCAATGGTCAATAGTAGAAATATTAGACAACTAGTTTGTGTGGTTGACGCTACTATAAATGTGACTTCTGGAGCCCTAAGTAATCTGACAGCTGAACTTCAGGCGGATCGACTTATGACTTTACAAAACCGAATGGTTTTAGACATTGTCCTTGCAGATAGAGGAGGAGTCTGTAAATTGATTGGGTCTAGTTGCTGTGTTTATGTTCCTGATAATGCTCCTACAGTATACCAAGCCATCTCTAAGTTACATGTGATTTCCGAGTCTATCCATCAGGACACCGGAGATTGGTCAGTGATGGGATGGTTTTGGGGACTACTGTCCACATGGGGATGGAAAGTACTAACTTTCCTTGGAGCAATTCTAGCAATCACCTTCTCTTGTTCTCTCTGTTTGCAGTGTGGGCCCGCTATTTGTGGACTTTGTGCCACCTTGTGTGTCCCAAAGCCAGTGTAGCAGCAAACAGAGAACATTAAAATGATGTTGCAGCAACAACTCAATGACCTCATGACTATTGACATTGACTCAGACTAACATGAGTCCTTTTGTGCTTTGCCTGAGTAATGGGAAAAGGAGGGACTGAGGTTCTGTGATTTTCAACTCCGCTTCGTATCTAGCCGCCATTTTGTATCCGGCGCCATTTTGTGTTGCCTTTTACTCAGACAGCATGGCGCACGGAATATTCTTGCTTTTTCAGCTGCCTCTGCGTCTCCCTAGTTAAAGAGTAAACCCTTGTCCTTGTTTATGAAGCTGGTGTCAGGGCCTGGCCGAGTTCGTTAATCCATGTCTAGACTGATTAATCCTTGTCTTACTCCAATGTTTGGGCCCCACCTTTCTTTCTTACTTTATCTTATTTGACTGGCCTTCGCTATTCTCTTCGTGTATTCTCTTATTACACAAACTATCCTTTGAAACACGCAAACATGCTCTACCACCTGCAAATTGAATTACGGGCACTAGTGTTGATTAACTCGAGGGGAGGAGAACACACGGGGTCTGAAGGAAAGGTGTGTTTAAAGAGATTCGATAGCTTGTTTTCAAACTCTTATCATTTGTCAGTTTTGTATATCTTGGGAGTAGCCATTGTAAATATGTGTACTATAAGAGACTGTAAGCGACGGAGTTAAGTGGCAGTCTCCTAAGAACTTACCATTGGTGTACTTCTGGGACAACTGTGCTTAGCTGCAGCCAATAAACTTGATTTTCTACGCCTAACAGAGTGTCTCGTGTCTCTGTCCGACAAGGCAGGTGAACCCGGGGATTTCAGGTGGGCCCATAAGGTCCAGTTCCTCACAGCTGCTTGAAGCAGCAGGTCCACCTTTAAATGGGTAGGTAGCACTCTCCTGCACTGCAAAGTGGTGCAGGGTAACTACACTAAACTGCAGGGGGATGTCTGTGGGCTCATGGGACCAGCGTATTCCCTTTCAGAAGAGATGCCCTTGGGGATGCACAAACTGCATCACGTCGTTGTGCATCACTGCCAGTGCACTTTCTGACAGCTTCTTTGCCTCTGCACCAGTGTCAATATTAAAGCGGAGGCACAGAGGCAAATTTTCTCCACATTTTCATGGGGATGTGCCCAATCCAAATTAAAAGACACCCCTTTTAGGTAGCATCAGTGCTATCTGTATTATATAAGAAACAAACAAACATCTATGGCCCCTTTTGCAATACATTCCTGGGGAGCTCTATTTTTCTAAAACATTTTGTAATCCCAACAGACCACAAAAAAAAAAAATAACCAACAGAGGGATGGGAAGTCAGTTGTGAGGTTATCTATCTTGAGGTTAACTTGAGTAGACAACAGCAATTCCTCATCTTGATTTCATTAATCTTATTCACATAAATGTCCATGAACAACCATGTGCAAGCCTGATGACAGGAATGCAGTTCCTGTTTGTGAAGCATTTACTATTCACACATCTGAAGAAAACCATAATGAATATTGCACAATGTAAGCTCATATTGTTTGGAAACAACTCAAATATGCAAATACATTGGCTACATATGCCCCATGTATTAGATTGATTTATATGTGGAGGCCTGCAGACTGCTTTGCTGCGCACATACATTACTCCTCAAAAACTATAATATGTTGCACCAGGCAAGGCTTCGGACAGAGGGAATCAAATGGGCAGTGGAAACCACAGGGTAGGGAGACCAATGGTCCACCCGTCCTCTCAGGAGAACCCAAAGGTGTGGACCCAAGGAGCACCAAGTTGTAGAAAATCAAAACATACACTGAATCTTTGAGTTACAAGGATAATATAGCAGTTATGAAAAGTCTGTAAAGACTTTCTGAGACAATTGCCCTGCCACACCACATTAACCATCACCTATTATATGTCCTGATACATTTACAATAGAAGCATGTTTGATCATTAGGAGAATGGCTATTGTAGCATATGTTTCTTCTTTATTTTGAGAGCTTTACTTTGAGACTAGATTTGCCTCCAGTATCTCTCACACCTCAGAGTTGTGCAGTGTGATTTTCAGGTAGCTTGGATGATCAAGATGTAGCACTTTATGTTTGATGAAGATCATAATAAAGTTAATTCTGGATTTGAGGGAAAGTCAGTGAAGTGTTCTAAAAATGTGGGTGATATGGACCTGTGTATCATTGATAAGGAATCATTCCCCCTGCCATTTTTTTGTAGTAAAGAGAAAGCCCAGCAAAGAGTGAGATAATAATTCATATATGCAAATTTCTCTCCTTGTTTAAGGATCTTTCATTGATCAAGATGAATTGGTTGTTGCATGTGATCATCACCTACTAGGCAAACTATTTCTTTTTCTTGAACTATGTGCAGCTTGTTACATACTTTTTACGCCTGTCCTTCAAATCCCTTGTATTCTCTAGGGCATTGGACAGAGCGAGGTCATATTCTTTCTTCTCCCTGCACTTTTATTCTCTCCTTCTGGTGTCTCAGAAGAAGGTGAGTAATGCTGACTCCATATTGGGTGGACTCCCTTCATGCTCTGAGATATTGTTGATGATCATCTTGGGGCAGGGCTTTGAAGTAAGGGGTAGTATTTCTTGCTTCAATCATGTGTCCTTTGTGTTCCATATCATTAAGTGGCCCTCAGGGTGAACCTAGGCATTAATAAATATTAAATCAACAAAATCAAATCAATTAATCAGGGTGCAGGGAGGTGGTCATGTGGCAAACAGAAGGTTAGGTATTCCTTGATGAACTAGATGCACCTAGTCCATGCTCACATTGCTGAGGATGCAGAGATTATGAGGAATGGACTATGAATGTTCAAGGATATGAGGTCTCACATTGCCATAGTTGACCTGTTAGGGATTTCATGATTTGGCATGGGTCAGGTTGTGAGATCACTGAGGTAGTTGAATGTTCTCTGAGTTTCCATATTGTAGCTCTAGTCTCTCTAGTCAACACTTTGTGCACAGAGGGATAATTGTTTGCTCTGCCAGTTGCATGGCAGTTAAATTGCCCAGTATGGATGCAAAGGATGTCAGAGTAATAATATTTCTAGAAATACTGCAGACTGAGACAAGACTAAGACAGGAGGCTGGTTTTGCTTTAAGGGTTGAATGATAATATGCAATAATAATATGCAAACTGATGATAGGTAAATCGTGTTTAAATGGAGATTGTCAATGCACTAATGGCGAAATATTTGATTTTTAGCATTTTAATTAAAAACACAATTGAAAGTTATTTAGAATAATTGTGTTGAAAATGTGTGCTGGATTTCATCTAAGGGGCTTTTTCACAAATGTCTCTCTCTGACCCTTCAAAGCTCACAATTTTCTTTGGAAGACTACATATTCAGCTGTTGCTGTTGCCTAAGAAGCAGTGTTTACAACAGCCTTCTTTCATGTGGTTTATGTCAGACACTTGAATTAATTTCCATAACAGTTATAAGGATTTGCAAATTTCATAAAATGTGAGACCTGGAAAATTAGGTGTTCAATCTGATTTTCTTTTCCTCAACGGAATAGTCTCTAAACCTGAAAATGTGTTTAAATAATTATTATATCACAACACACTGCCCAGGTTAATGTTGCCACTTTGCAATAGCAATTCTCCCTTGAGAGGATGACAAATCTTGAAGAGTATATTAGCAGACCATGGTCTAGTTGTAGCTGCACCCTGTAAGAAATTATCATTTTTGTGAAATATATCCCTAGATGTTTGCCCTGCTGGTTTTGCTGACCTTGCAACTGTGTGCACTTAACCCCTACCAACCAGTTGTAAAGTGCCTGTGATCCCCTTTTTTAACAAGGCTGAATTTGTATACTCCTAATTGGCATGTTTTACTATAGCCTATTGCCGTAGCGGGCTATACCGGCTATTAAAGGCCCGCTGCTGCGTTAAAAGCACGAGCCGAAGGCGAGGGACTTTAGCAAGGCAGCTGGTCTTTAATAGGTGGCATAGCCCTTCTATGAAGGGCTATAAGGCTATTAGAGCATTCTGCCACTAGAGGGCAGAATGTTTTAACAAACTAAACAAAGGCTTCAGGGAGTGCGAGGGGATTGAAATCCCCGCAGGCTCCCTGAAGCCTTTGTTCACAGCCACAAAGAAGCATTGGAGTGTTGGAGCGCCGGGCTTATACCAGCCATTATAAGCCCAGAGCTACTCCATTGTTTTCAGTGGAGCGTCCAACGTTCCAATGTTCTAATTGCCTATAAGACCTTCGTATATGGTAAAAAGTGTACGCAGGGCCCGGAAGTGCCAGACAAGGCTTCGGGCCTACCACGGTAATCTGACTGGAGCAGTAGAATAGTAATTAGACATGTAAAATTCCCTTTTAACAGGTCCAAAGTTTCCTATTAAATATTAATAATAAGCCACGGCTAAGTGAGCCTTGTAGACCACTAGGGCATTTAAAAGTATGACATATAGAAATGTAATGTTAAAATATCCTTACAGTGACTAGCACCCAAAAGCTATTTTCAGAGTAGGAAAGTTAAATATTAATTCTGCCATCTCAGAGTATGGGCATGCAAGAAATATATTTCAAAAATTATTTTTAATATTTACCAAAATCCCAATTTAAATATGAAGTCTGCAAGTCTGCATTTTGATAACTATTAGGGAAAGTGACATTTAGAAAGTTACCTGTTCCCTGCCTGAAACTCTTAACCCGTTGACCACGGCGCAAATTCCGCTATGGTGCGGGTGAAATAATGAGTGGGCGTGGTTCAGACGTGCCCCGGCTGTCCTCCACACACACCCACCATGACGTCAGACGGCCGGGGGCCATCCGATGCACCGAAAGGGTTAAAGGCTAATTTACAAGAGTCTTCCAAATGTCTCCCAGCCAGTGAATGGCCTTGAGTGAAATGTGAAAACTGCCACCAGAGCAGAAGCAAAGGTATGGATGTGGGGAGGCATCATTGTTCCTCTGTTAGCATGACCATTTGAGCTGTACACATGAAGTTAATTATTTTCAAAAGGACCTTTCCTGTTACAGGCTGATGTCAGATGACACCTGGACAGGTACCTTCTTTTGTTCCCCCAGTTAGGCAGGTCCCAGTCAAAGAGGGAGGGGAGCTGCCCCAGGGTTGGTTTGGAATGACCACACAGGAGGGGCTGTTCATTTACCTGGCCATGCCTTTTTAGAGGGCACATATCCTCTGACCAAGGAGAAAGGGTTTCACCATTTAGGATATTAGGAGTGACTGTGGAATTGTTAGAAATAGGGCAGTTGGAAACTGCTTCAAAAGTGAGTAGGATTACACCTGGAAACTTTCACCCCATTGGTTATGGAGGTACTAGGAGTCACCCCACCCACAAGCTAGTGCCAGGCACAAATGTGGCATTCCGTGGCATCCTCGTCAGTACACTACTGGTCGTGAGGAAGATCATAAGAGGACTGAACCTGTTTTCTGCGACCTGAGAGGAGCCGTGAAGGTCTGAACCTACTCTGTTTTGTACCTAGGACAAAAAAGAGTAGTTGAAGGGTCATGAGGTTGACCTTCTGTTCAAGCTACGGGATAGAGGGACACAACAAGCTATAAGAGGCATTTTCCTGTATTTGCCCAGCTGCCTAGTTGCCACTGGACCCTGCCATAGGCCTCTGCTGAAGAGAGTCCAGATCCTCAAGTGCTGTTTTTGAGTTCATGGAATCCTTGACTGTGTCTGACTGGACATCTCTTACTACCCTTGAAAACGTGAGAATTTTTCAACTTCAAGACCATTGAAGGACCAGGACGAACTTGCCCGCCGATCCGTCTAAGATGCCTTGCTGCTGGGTTTGAGATACCAAATTCTTCAGCTCAGAGCTTCTCCACAGAAGCAAATTGGATTAAGCTGGACTTTTCAGAGGGACTTCATGGTGCCTTCTTTGGCTATAACCTGCTACCTAGCCCAGCCAAAAATTTTAGACTTCCATTTTTTAAGATAACATTTCCGACTTTGTTGAACAAATTTTCTGTAATCGACATGCGCTGCATTACAGTCAGCCTCAAATCGCAGTTGGCACTTATGCTTTTTTGTGTTTTTTATCATTTAAAAGTAAAAAAATTAATATCTCCATTTCTCCTCAAGGGTGTTTGTCATTTTTGTATCGTTTTATTTATTAAAATGGACTCTAATTTTCAAATTCAGTTTGACATTTTTTATTATGTCATAGTTTAGACTGTATTGCTGTTGTGGTACTGCATAACTACTTAAAACATTGGGGCATATTATCAAGACAGGCGATAAAATTATCGCTGTTTTAGCGGCAGAAAACTGCTGCTAAAACGGCGATAATGGGCTTGATAATAGGCTCTATGGAATTCCAATTAAAGCCCATGTTAAATGTCCTTCACATTTAACATGGACTTCAATTGGAATTCCATAGAGCATATTATCAAGCCCATTATCGCCATTTTAGCGGCAGTTTTCTGCTGCTAAAAAGGCGATCATTTTATCGCCTGTCTTCATAATATGCCCCATTGTTCTAAATTAAGCTTGCCTACTCTTTGCAATAGAGACCAAGAGGTAGAATTCGGGTAAATTATGTGACTCGAAGGTTTCACCCTGACAAGGATTATGATTATTACTTGAGATGGCTAGACCACTCTCTCAACTAATAACACAACTTCTTAAATCAAAAAACAATTGTGCTTTGTAAAGTATCAGAAACTACAACCCTTGCCATCCACGTAACGTAATTGAACATGTTTTATATTATTTTTACTGCAAGGAAACCAAACAGTACAATGCAGTATTAATCTTAATATTTTCAACAGACATTTTCCTTTTTGAAACAGGCATTTTTCAAGGCTATTGTGCCAAACTATTGAAGTCCCTATATGAAAATACAGAACAAGTAGTATTTTTTTAATATCAACAATGCCTTCTTGGTTCCTGGTGACATTTACGAAACAGTTACGCTTCAGTGTCACTGTTTATTAATATGACACGAGATCTTATCTATCACTTTAATAGACTGTAACAGCTGCACGTTATCTTCAGCTTATTTACCTGCTAGCTTCTTTGTCTTCATAAGGTGTGCTTGTTTCGAAGTGGTTAAAGCATAAATTATAGTTTTGTTTTTGGGTATATTTCCAGCTTAAAAGCTTTTTGCATGATTCTTTAAGTAGCACCAGAAAATCTATATAAATGCAGTTGAATAAAAAAAGTGGCAAAATAGGATCCACAGAGTAGATCTATTATATTCTCTCAATAACTCTGGACACATGCTAAGCTTTTAAATAAATGCTACCAAAATGAATAAAGACATTTTTACAGTTTAGAAAAACATGTCATATCATAATGAACAATTTCTGATGAACAGTTTGTTACAGAGATGTGTTGACATTTTGATGAAAAGTAACAATGTCTGTCTGACAAGTCACCATGAGCCGTTGGTAGAAATATGGCTGAACAGTTGCTGTAAAATTAATCTCAATGTAATGAGCTGCGGATTTGATGGACGGATATGTAAACATATCAAATTACATTCTTTCGTTTCTATCTTAAATAAATAGCAGGTAATTTTAGCATCGACTTTGCCGTTCGACTTCATCAAAAAGACAATAGAAAAATTGTTGCTTTATAAAATTAAAGTTGGCAATATAAAAAAACGCACTTAATTTCTGAATCCATAGTGAAGACGTAAAAACGTAACTTAAATTTACATCATCTTAATGCACTCAGTTTAACATAGTCCGAATAGGGCAGAACCTTCAATGTGGGACATAGGGAAATCCGCTCGTAAGTTAGATGGGCTGGGAGGTCTATGGCGTTCTCAGTACATCTAGGTCTGCCCAAAAAGCATTTTCTATTTTCAGCTCTAGGGAAGATGGGGTCGGTTCACAAAGGCATTTATGAGTATGTGAAATAGTACATCTCTAGTAGTATTTCATGCACTCTTCAGAGAATTTGTAACTTTGTCCTAAAGAATCTAAAATTGGAACAAAATCAGAGAGATGAGGAAATACATTGTAACCAGTTAGTACAAATAGAAAGGGCTGTGCTCGCAATTAACTTTTAATTATAAGGAGCTTACATTTCGGAGCCAGAGACTTTTTAAGGACTAGGCTACGTGGGTATTGTGCCTAAGACTCCCACTGTCCAATGGCCCCCAGGGAAAGTAAGAATATTACATTGAAATATTGAATTACGTCTTCATAGCCACCCTCCCCGTGCCTGGAAATAATTTGTTAAGGCAGGACACAGTCTATTCAGGTGTAAGTGGGGCTGTGCCTACGTCCGGCCTCCCAACCTGCCATTGATGGCCCATTAAGGCACACTTAATCTCTTTTTCATGAGTGAATTGTAGAGGAACAAAACACAAAGACCAGCTGCCAACTGCTACCAGTCATGAGAACCAGAGACAGGCTGCAGGCACTAAATGGCTAAGGCAGAAAATTACCAACTTTTTGAAAATGGCATTTTCAAAATTGTAATAAATAATCCAACTTCACCATAAAAGAAGAATTTTCATTACAATTCCAAATACACCAAACATGAACTGTTTAATTGTTCCCATTTGAAAGTTACAGCTTATTTAATGTACTAAGGTAACTCCAGTGTTATTCTATGGGAGAGGTGGACCTTGAAATAGTGAAAGTTGAATTTATGAGTTTTTTATTATGAGGTCATGTAAAAATAAAAGAACATGTCCTGATTTTTAAATACATTGCCCCCTGCTCTTTGGGCTGTTTAGGGCATAACCTGGACATATTAGGATGGCCCAAACAAGCAGATGCACCGCAGCGGAGACACCGCACAGCTGAAGCAGGCGGAAAGTCGACAGCGGAGCATGAACGCCGAGACCCGACATGGACCCCATGGACCCAGCCCTCCACATGCACCCGGTCATGTACCTGCTGCAACACTATCGCCTGATGGGCCGCCGCGGATGCCGCCACAGGTACGCCACTACACATATGCACCACACAACACACATGCCGACACAGGGCCCAAGCACCACACAGGCATCCTGCTGGGGGGCAAATCACATCCACATGGGCACCCACACATTACCCACCTCACAACAAGGCACCCCACGGCATCCGGAACACACAACGTCCGCCAACCAGCAGCAACGTCACGGTCACGAACACGTCACCGCCGTGGTCAACACATGCGCACTATGTACAAGGCGGGGCCACACCAAGGCATGGGCAGGGCACAAACATCACAGGGACACACCACCCCAAACAACACTGCACCCCACCCGAGCTAGTCACAGGCCAGGTGCTCATCCCGTGCACCACCATGCACACCAACAAGCACTGTAACAACAAGCACAATACACACACACACTGCAACACACAACACACAACCAGGGACACAGGCACTGCAGGATTGGCTGACAAGGAACACCCAACACCTGTGCACTCCCCACAGCCCACACAATTGCATACAAACATCCACACAGGGCAAGACAAGACAAACAGGCATACAACTCCTGGCTGACACATGTGTGTCTCACACCATACAATGGCACACATACATACACTACAAACTTACACACTTCAGAAATAGAGCATGGTACACAGTCATGCAAATGCAAACAAGAAAAGGACTTTAATCAGCAAGGAGACTGAGAAAACACACACCAGAAGTAACTGTTTTTATTCACATAGTGCACCGATGTAGCAATACAACATTATTAGATAACAGCAAGCCACAAAATCATGTACAAATGGTAGAGACTATGCACAGGTGAAACACAAACAGGAAGGCCAGAGTCCATGGCAGGGGAGATAGCAAGTACATGAGAGGCTGCACAGGGGAGAGTACAGCACATCAGAGCAACAGGCCCAGAGTCCTTGGCAGGGGAGATAGCAAGTACATGAGAGCTGCCCAGGGGAGAGTACAGCACATCAGAGCAACAGGCCCAGAGTCCTTGGCAGGGGAGATAGCAAGTACGTGAGAGGCTGCACAGGGGAGAGTACAGCACATCAGAGCAACAGACCCAGAGTCCTTGGCAGGGGTCAGTACAGCACATCAGAGCAACAGGCCCAGAGTCCTTGGCAGGAAAGAGTACAGCACATCAGAGCAACAGGCCCAGAGTCCTTGGCAGGAGAGATAGCAAGTACATGAGAGGCTGCACAGGGGAGAGTACAGCACATCAGAGCAACAGGCCCAGAGTCTTTGGCAGGGGTGAGTACAGCACATCAGAGCAACAGGACCAGAGTCCTTTGCAAGGGTGAGTACAGCACATCAGAGCAACAGGCACAGAGTCCTTGGCAGGAGAGAGTACAGCACATCAGAGCAACAGGCCCAGAGTCCTTGGCAGGGGAGATAGCAAGTACATGAGAGGTTGCCCGGGTGAGAGTACAGCACATCAGAGCAACAGGCCCAGAGTCCTTGGCAGGAGAGAGTACAGCACATCAGAGCAACAGGCCCAGAGTCCTTGGCAGGGGAGATAGCAAGTACATGAGAGGCTGCACAGGGGTGAGTACAGCACATCAGAGCAACAGGGCCAGCAACACACCCAGGTCGCAAACAATGGTCTTGACTAGCACACCTGTGTGTGGCACAGGCGTATGAGGGTGTTGACAACTCACTCCTGGCTGTCATGCGGACTGGGACCTGGGTGTGTGTGAGAGACAGCAGGTCCACTTGTGACAGAGGGCCATGTGATGTGGTAATAACAGAGGGCCTGCAAGGTGGAGGGCTGTGTGGGCCAGGTGGCACCGTGGTACGTGGAGGTGGAGTCATGCACACCCTTGACACAGTGTGGGTGGGAGAGGTTGGAGGGGAGCCCTTCCACTTTTTTGAATATGAAATTGCTTCCCTGTCGTGGGGTTGATGGGAAGTGGCGTTGACACAACAGGCACACACACCAACTGTCCCACATCAGGGGCAGACACTGGCACTCCCTCTGGTGAAGTGCTTGACCCTGCTGAACGCTTGGGCTGGCTACGCCTCCGGACCACCTTACCCTCTTTGGAAGGTGTACCCCCTAAGGTGACCACCTTCCCACTTCCCCCAGGGGGGGTATCTACAGTGCCCTCCTGTCCCTTCTTGCCAGGGCTGGTCACAACACTGCCCTCCTTTTCCTCAATCACTGGCCTGGACACAACACTGGGCTCCCCTGCCTTAATCAGTGGGCTTGTCACAACAGGGCTATCCTCTGCCTCAATGACTGGGCTGGTCACAACAGGGCTCTCCTCTGCCGCAATGTCTGGGCTGGTCACAAAAGGGCTCTCCTCTGCTTCAATGACTGGGCTGCTCACAACAGGGCTCTCCTCTGCCTCAATGACTGGGCTGGGCCCAACAGGGCCCTCTTCCACCTGCCTCAATGTATTTTGTTTTGGTGTCGATGTGGTGGGTGGTTGTGTCCCTGTGATCTCCCCAGGTCTAGCCACGACATGCCACACATCCTCTGTGCAAAAAACACAGTTGATGGACAGAATGTAGAACAATGTCATACATTCACCCCAGTACAAAGATCTGGGCCTAAATCCATCGGTTTTTTTGCACTCCACACCACCCTGGGTTAGACACTGGCTATATGCAAATCAGCTCTGACCCTGTGCCTCATGGGAACAGTCCAGTCCGAACTACCAAGCCATGTCTTTCCCAGACCGGAATCAAGCATCCAAGGACCGGTTTCTGGCTATCAGCCTTCATCAGCCTGGATAGCTTGACTCCAGTGGTGTGGAGAGCCTGGGACTCACGTCTGAGCATACCCAGCACACTCGAGGTGAAAATTGCAAAAAACACAGTTGATGGACAGAATGTAGAACAATGTCATACATTCACCCCAGTACAAAGATCTGGGCCTAAATCCATCGTTTTTTTGCACTCCACACCACCCTGGGTTAGACACTGGCTATATGCAAATCAGCTCTGACCCTGTGCCTCATGGGAACAGTCCAGTCCGAACTACCAAGCCATGTCTTTCCCAGACCGGAATCAAGCATCCAAGGACCGGTTTCTGGCTATCAGCCTTCATCAGCCTGGATAGCTTGACTCCAGTGGTGTGGAGAGCCTGGGACTCACGTCTGAGCATAACCAGCACACTCGAGGTGAAAATTGCAAAAAACACAGTTGATGTACAGAATGTGGAACAATGTCATACATTCACCCCAGTACAAAGATCTGGGCCTAAATCCATCGTTTTTTTGCACTCCACACCACCCTGGGTTAGACACTGGCTATATGCAAATCAGCTCTGACCCTGTGCCTCATGGGAACAGTCCAGTCCGAACTACCAAGCCATGTCTTTCCCAGACCGGAATCAAGCATCCAAGGACCGGTTTCTGGCTATCAGCCTTCATCAGCCTGGATAGCTTGACTCCAGTGGTGTGGAGAGCCTGGGACTCACGTCTGACATTGTTCTACATTCTGTCCATCAACTGTGTTTTTTGCAATTTTCACCTCGAGTGTGCTGGGTATGCTCAGACGTGAGTCCCAGGCTCTCCACACCACTGGAGTCAAGCTATCCAGGCTGATGAAGGCTGATAGCCAGAAACCGGTCCTTGGATGCTTGATTCCGGTCTGGGAAAGACATGGCTTGGTAGTTCGGACTGGACTGTTCCCATGAGGCACAGGGTCAGAGCTGATTTGCATATAGCCAGTGTCTAACCCAGGGTGGTGTGGAGTGCAAAAAAACCATGGATTTAGGCCCAGATCCTTGTACTGGGGTGAATGTATGACATTGTTCTACATTCTGTCCATCAACTGCGTTTTTTGCAATTTTCACCCCGAGTGTGCTGGGGATGCTCAGACGTGAGTCCCAGGCTCTAGACACCACTGGAGTCAAGCTATCCAGGCTGATGAAGGCTGATAGCCAGAAACCGGTCCTTGGATGCTTGATTCCGGTCTGGGAAAGACATGGCTTGGTAGTTCGGACTGGACTGTTCCCATGAGGCACAGGGTCAGAGCTGATTTGCATATAGCCAGTGTCTAACCCAGGGTGGTGTGGAGTGCAAAAAAACGATGGATTTAGGCCCAGATCCTTGTACTGGGGTGAATGTATGACATTGTTTTACATTCTGTCCATCAACTATGTTTTTTGCAATTTTCACCCAGAGAGTAATGGGGATGCTCAGACGTGAGTCCCAGGCTCTCCACACCACTGGAGTCAAGCTATCCAGGCTGATGAAGGCTGATAGCCAGAAACCGGTCCTTGGATGCTTGATTCCGGTCTGGGAAAGACATGGCTTGGTAGTTCGTACTGGACTGTTCCCATGAGGCACAGGGTCAGAGCTGATTTGCATATAGCCAGTGTCTAACCCAGGGTGGTGTGGAGTGCAAAAAAAACGATGGATTTAGGCCCAGATCCTTGTACTGGGGTGAATGAATGACATTGTTCTACATTCTGTCCATCAACTGTGTTTTTTGCAATTTTCACCCCGGGTGTGCTGGGGATGCTCAGACGTGAGTCCCAGGCTCTCCACACCACTGGAGTCAAGCTATCCAGGCTGATGAAGGCTGACAGCCAGAAACTGGTCCTTGGATGCTTGATTCCGGTCTGGGAAAGACATGGCTTGGTAGTTCGGACTGGACTGTTCTCATGAGGCACAGGGTCAGAGCTGATTTGCATATAGCCAGTGTCTAACCCAGGGTGGTGTGGAGTGCAAAAAAACGATGGATTTAGGCCCAGATCCTTGTACTGGGGTGAATGTATGACATTGTTCTACATTCTGTCCATCAACTGCGTTTTTTGCAATTTTCACCCCGAGTGTGCTGGGGATGCTCAGACGTGAGTCCCAGGCTCTCCACACCACTGGAGTCAAGCTATCCAGGCTGATGAAGGCTGATAGCCAGAAACCGGTCCTTGGATGCTTGATTCCGGTCTGGGAAAGACATGGCTTGGTAGTTCGGACTGGACTGTTCCCATGAGGCACAGGGTCAGAGCTGATTTGTATATAGCCAGTGTCTAACCCAGGGTGGTGTGGAGTGCAAAAAAACGATGGATTTAGGCCCAGATCCTTGTACTGGGGTGAATGTATGACATTGTTCTACATTCTGTCCATCAACTGTGTTTTTTGCAATTTTCACCCCGAGTGTGCTGGGGATGCTCAGACGTGAGTCCCAGGCTCTCCACACCACTGGAGTCAAGCTATCCAGGCTGATGAAGGCTGATAGCCAGAAACCGGTCCTTGGATGCTTGATTCCGGTCTGGGAAAGACATGGCTTGGTAGTTCGGACTGGACTGTTCCCATGAGGCACAGGGTCAGAGCTGATTTGCATATAGCCAGTGTCTAACCCAGGGTGGTGTGGAGTGCAAAAAAACGATGGATTTAGGCCCAGATCCTTGTACTGGGGTGAATTTATGACATTGTTCTACATTCTGTCCATCAACTATGTTTTTTGCAATTTTCACCCAGAGAGTAATGGGGATGCTCAGACGTGAGTCCCAGGCTCTCCACACCACTGGAGTCAAGCTATCCAGGCTGATGAAGGCTGATAGCCAGAAACCGGTCCTTGGATGCTTGATTCCGGTCTGGGAAAGACATGGCTTGGTAGTTCGGACTGGACTGTTCCCATGAGGCACAGGGTCAGAGCTGATTTGCATATAGCCAGTGTCTAACCCAGGGTGGTGTGGAGTGCAAAAAAAACGATGGATTTAGGCCCAGATCCTTGTACTGGGGTGAATGTATGACATTGTTCTACATTCTGTCCATCAACTGTGTTTTTTGCAATTTTCACCCCGAGTGTGCTGGGGATGCTCAGACGTGAGTCCCAGGCTCTCCACACCACTGGAGTCAAGCTATCCAGGCTGATGAAGGCTGACAGCCAGAAACTGGTCCTTGGATGCTTGATTCCGGTCTGGGAAAGACATGGCTTGGTAGTTCGGACTGGACTGTTCTCATGAGGCACAGGGTCAGAGCTGATTTGCATATAGCCAGTGTCTAACCCAGGGTGGTGTGGAGTGCAAAAAAACGATGGATTTAGGCCCAGATCCTTGTACTGGGGTGAATGTATGACATTGTTCTACATTCTGTCCATCAACTGCGTTTTTTGCAATTTTCACCCCGAGTGTGCTGGGGATGCTCAGACGTGAGTCCCAGGCTCTCCACACCACTGGAGTCAAGCTATCCAGGCTGATGAAGGCTGATAGCCAGAAACCGGTCCTTGGATGCTTGATTCCGGTCTGGGAAAGACATGGCTTGGTAGTTCGGACTGGACTGTTCCCATGAGGCACAGGGTCAGAGCTGATTTGTATATTGCCAGTGTCTAACCCAGGGTGGTGTGGAGTGCAAAAAAACGATGGATTTAGGCCCAGATCCTTGTACTGGGGTGAATGTATGACATTGTTCTACATTCTGTCCATCAACTGTGTTTTTTGCAATTTTCACCCCGAGTGTGCTGGGGATGCTCAGACGTGAGTCCCAGGCTCTCCACACCACTGGAGTCAAGCTATCCAGGCTGATGAAGGCTGATAGCCAGAAACCGGTCCTTGGATGCTTGATTCCGGTCTGGGAAAGACATGGCTTGGTAGTTCGGACTGGACTGTTCCCATGAGGCACAGGGTCAGAGCTGATTTGCATATAGCCAGTGTCTAACCCAGGGTGGTGTGGAGTGCAAAAAAAACGATGGATTTAGGCCCAGATCCTTGTACTGGGGTGAATGTATGACATTGTTCTACATTCTGTCCATCAACTGTGTTTTTTGCAATTTTCACCCCGAGTGTGCTGGGGATGCTCAGACGTGAGTCCCAGGCTCTCCACACCACTGGAGTCAAGCTATCCAGGCTGATGAAGGCTGACAGCCAGAAACTGGTCCTTGGATGCTTGATTCCGGTCTGGGAAAGACATGGCTTGGTAGTTCGGACTGGACTGTTCTCATGAGGCACAGGGTCAGAGCTGATTTGCATATAGCCAGTGTCTAACCCAGGGTGGTGTGGAGTGCAAAAAAACGATGGATTTAGGCCCAGATCCTTGTACTGGGGTGAATGTATGACATTGTTCTACATTCTGTCCATCAACTGCGTTTTTTGCAATTTTCACCCCGAGTGTGCTGGGGATGCTCAGACGTGAGTCCCAGGCTCTCCACACCACTGGAGTCAAGCTATCCAGGCTGATGAAGGCTGATAGCCAGAAACCGGTCCTTGGATGCTTGATTCCGGTCTGGGAAAGACATGGCTTGGTAGTTCTGACTGGACTGTTCCCATGAGGCACAGGGTCAGAGCTGATTTGTATATAGCCAGTGTCTAACCCAGGGTGGTGTGGAGTGCAAAAAAACGATGGATTTAGGCCCAGATCCTTGTACTGGGGTGAATGTATGACATTGTTCTACATTCTGTCCATCAACTGTGTTTTTTGCAATTTTCACCCCGAGTGTGCTGGGGATGCTCAGACGTGAGTCCCAGGCTCTCCACACCACTGGAGTCAAGCTATCCAGGCTGATGAAGGCTGATAGCCAGAAACCGGTCCTTGGATGCTTGATTCCGGTCTCGGAAAGACATGGCTTGGTAGTTCGGACTGGACTGTTCCCATGAGGCACAGGGTCAGAGCTGATTTGCAAATAGCCAGTGTCTAACCCAGGGTGGTGTGGAGTGCAAAAAACGATGGATTTAGGCCCAGATCCTTGTACTGGGGTGAATGTATGACATTGTTCTACATTCTGTCCATCAACTGTGTTTTTTGCACACTTCCTCTGTGGGCATAGGTGAGTCATATTCTGGTGATGCCTCTGCAGCATGTGAGCCTGATGTCGGCCACAATGATCTTCTGGCCTTGCTCTTCTGTGACTTCACCTTGTCCGTGCATATTGGGGGGGCCCTGCTCTTCTTTGGGGATGGAGTCTGTGGACCGGATTGTTTGCTTTGGGTCTGACCTGTGCTCCTAGTGTTGTATCGTTTAGTTGATGTAGGTCTCAAGTGGTCACTGTCATCTGATGTGGCCACTGAATGTGTGGTCATCACAGGCACCTGAGCTGCAATGGGACCATGTGCCTGTTGGAGGGCTGACGTGACTGTGGCTGACAATGACTGGACTGTGCGGTGTATCCCACCCACGTCAGAGTGTATGCCCTCCATGAATGCTAGAACCCGGCCTAATTTATTCTCGTGGGCACTGAAGGCATTGAGCAGGGCGGTCTGGCCCACGCAAAGTTGCCGCAGGAGCTTTACGCACTCTGCACTGAGGGCAGCAGGGGGGACAGGTGCAGGGGCAGCGGTGCCATGTATGAATGTTACACGTCCCCTCTTAGTAACACGGATACGGGCAGCACCAGAGGAAGTGGATGGGAGGCTGGGCAGTGGCCGCTGGGTGTCAGATGCTGCAGCAGACTCCCCATCCCCTGTGCCTGCTAACAGGGATGCATCCCCGCTGGCATCAGATGAAGTGGTACTCTGTGTTTCAGCCACAGATTCCTCATGCATACTCCTGTCACCATCAGGAGCGCTGGTTTGCTCAGTGTCACTTGGATCAGTCTCACTTGCCTCCGCTGCCGCTGTCGTGCTGAACTCGCCACCACTTGTTTCAGGATCATGTTCCGCCGTGGTGTCTTGCGAATCTGCATTAGTGAGAGCAACAGGGTTGTGTAAGTGTCATCATCTGTTCACACTATTGCAGATCAATTCAGCACAGTAGAGGCCTAGAGCTACATGGTAACCACCACACCCTGCAATCACTGTGCAGCTATACAGGATATAGACCACAACAGTGCCTGTCATGCAGACAAACTGCCAGGAGTGAGGCATGAGGCATGCAAGTGGAAGAGGTGTGGCGCCGCGGCCAGGGCGACTGACGCTGGAATCTGGGGACCACGGTTCGATCCCCGGCTCCGGCGGCAGGTTAGCCCAGCACCATGTGACTCTGGGCAATAGCTCGCTTAATCTTCCCGACGGCCCCCAGCGCCTAGAGACCCTTACGGGTGATTGTGCGCTTTACAAATGTGGACTTTACTTTACTTTACGTTGATGCCACACAGCACTACACCCTGCCCATGGATTGTGTTCCCCAGCCCACATTGACCTGCCCCATGGACATGATGTAGCCACAACACACATCACCACTTACAGCCCAAAAGGGAACTAGAGGGGACCACACACTCCTGAATTGACTACACATGCCACAATGCCATAAAAACTCACCATGTGCCAAACAGGGTTCACATTGTCGTCGGATGTGTGGGCCTCAACCATCATGGTGCATGCAAAGTAGACAGACATGGTGTCACACTCATTAAGTGGACACAGGAGTTCTGCACAATATGGACTCCCCACACCATCCCAAAGAAGAGTGACCATTTGGACACAAACAAATCTGTGAAGGACTGAGAACTGCAGGCAGGAGCAGCACAGTAAGGGCATGGTGGCCCAATGCCTCATACAGGCACACATAACATTCGCCACTCACATCACATATCACAGCATGGCAACACATGCACATCACATGTGTCACCGCTGCCACATGCCCTGTACACATGCATCCACTCCCAGACAAACTATCCCTCCCCAGATACTCACCATCTCTGTTTTGCTGCTGATGCCCCTTCAGACGTGCATCCAGGTCTGGATTGGTCACTGCCAGTATGCGTTCCATCAGCGGAGTCATAGTGCGCTGTGCCAAACGCCCTGTTCGTGGTACCATCCCCAAGGTCATCTCTGCCACTTGCTTAGCCAGCCGGCTGATGTCGTCCCACCTCTTGTGACAGTGTGTGTGTCGTCTGTTTGATACCCCCAGGGCTCGCACATTTGCTGCTATGGCCCTCCACACGGCCTTACGTTGGTGTACCTTGAGCTGCAGGTATGAGAGTAAAGAAGGGCAAATGAACAATTACACAATGTCAGATGTCAGCATCTATCAGTACAACAGACAGACACTGACTCAGGACTCACAGTAACCTCCCTCCCTCCCGAACTGGGGGTACCCTCACAAGGCCACTATGCATGGCATAAACATTAGTGAATGCATGCACACATTGTGGTGCCTAGTCTCCATGACATTCACACAAATGCATGATGCCTCAACACAAATGCATCGACAGCAGTGTGTAATTCAGACATTGTATAGGGCACTGATGGGGCTAATCTACTAATCAGTGTGAAGCAACTGTAGCATGTAAGTTGGCTGATGTTCAACGTATGGCTGTGCAGCCACTGTACCTACACTGTGGGTCACACTGACTCTGACTACAGGGGCACCCCGAAATGTCCTCACAAGCATTCACTGACCTGGCATCTAAATGGCTAACAACCATTGTTTCTGTATGCCCGACAATGTAACACACCCCACTCACACATACGGGTACAGGCCTAGGTAAGAGTCACATTGCAACACACACACTCCCTCGACCTGGAAACAGCTTGTCTGTCAGTGTTTGTCATCACCCCACATCCCCAAGCATATACTACTGCATCACGACTACACGTCTGACACCACCCTGCCCTACAGCTCCCTTCATGGTCACTTACCACAACATTGGGACCACCAAACAGCCGTGAGTACTGTGCCAGCACCTCGTCCACAAGGACATCCAGCTCATCACTCATGAATGGACTGGCATGGATCTTATCTGTTCTTGACATCCCTGTGGATATGGCAGACCTGTGGCGGAAGTGGTTTGTGAGGGGTCCCAGGCAGCAGGCTCTTGAAACAGCAGCAGGACAGGGTCCCAGGCAGCAGACTCTTGAGGCAGCAGCAGGACAGGGTCCCAGGCAGCAGGCTCTTGGGGAAGCAGCATGTGGTATATAAATAAATAATACCGGATCTATTTTTGTCTAGGCATAGCAATAACAGATAGCTCAATAAATAAGAGTCAAGATTCGAGGTAGTAGGAGTTTTGCAGGTTTAATACAGCATAAAGGACAGGAACAGGACAACCTGCACGGGAATAGGATGGCAGCTGCCGGGGGCAGAATCGGGACAAGGACTGGCGTAACATTTAATAACAGTACACAAGCATATATACGAAAACAGTTGCATTACAGTGAATACAATGGGCGGAGCAGTGGGTGGAGCAGTAGGCGTGACGCGTAGCAGTCGCGAAAGATAAGGGTGAAAGTAGGTGTAACAGAGGCGTATACATAGACATGTGATGTAAACGTAACAGAATATGTCATAAATGGGGTGGAGACATGGAGGGGGCTACCTAAAGAGCCGGGACCTCTAACCTAATGATGCGCGCAAAACTGGCAATGACGTGTTACTAGGAGAAGTTGGGGGCTATGAACTCTGTGCTAGGAGTAGAGACTGAAGTCTGGAGAGTCAGGGCGACATGTACCTAAGCAGTATCTAGTATCTGATGTTTAGAGAACATGTTGATAGAATCCAAAAGTTATCGGGGTAAAGGCTAACAGACTCTAAGACTGGAGCATGCATTATTCTACATGTAGTGCGTGATGAAGAATATTAAAGGACCATTTAATACAGTATTTCTCTTACATGGAGACGTAAAGGCTAGACAATGACGGAAACTATTGATGCGATTCAGTAGCTTAGGAATGCAGAGAAGGAGGACTGAACTGATAACTGGAATCATAACATACTCTTGGCAGACTCAGAGACAGAGCCAGGCTGAGCCGGGCACTGCAAGGCAGGAAGTAAGTGAAGGGTCAGGAACACAGGTGGGGGCTGTATCGCTCCTCAGCGAGGGCTCAGGAGACAGAAGCTGAATCGGGTGTCCAGGCCCTTTTGAGGCCTAGGAACGGGGACTTTACAATGAAATAACGTGCACACTGAGAAACGTGGCAACGTAACTTTACATAGGCCTGATTATTCGTAGTAATCACGAGAACTGGAAACTGGCATACTAGGGATGGACACAACTGTAATTGCGTCATTAATCGAACATGGGGAATACATATGCATATTAATCATGCACACATAACATATGATGGAGGACGCGTAGGGACACAGAACATGGCAGAATTTACTTTTCCACATTCCCTCCTTGTCACTACGTTTCCATCAGGAAACATCAATATTCATGATACCATCTATCATTTCATACAGCATCAATTGTTTGTCTCGAATTTTCTTGGAACGGGATTTAGAACGGGACTTGGGACTAGGAATACAAGAGGTAGCACAAATGCCGCAAATCGCAGGGCCACATTGTATACAGAGGCAGCAACTGAATATGATCGCTACTGCAATACCTAGAAAGGACAAGACTTTCCATCCCCAGGCGGAAATTATATTCCAGAACCAACCGGACCATGTCCAGGTGCCTGGATCTTGGTGTAACAGATGGGCAATTTTATGGAGTCTGGTTATAGCTGAATAAACAGACGGCGCGTTATTTGGAATGAAAATACAGCAACTAGATCCGATGACTCTACATGCCCCGCCCCTATCGGCCAGTATGACGTCAAGGACGAGACGATTCTGGAGCACGACAAATCTCATAGCAGATTGCTCTTCAGTTAAATTACCTAGGGCAGAGGCAGTCTCATTTACTACAGCTTCAAGGGTTCTTGTTAACCTACGGATTAGTTTACTATTCTGGATAGGTCCTATAAAGAAGAAGAAACCTTTATTAAAATCTGTATATTGTTCTAGAGCAGTTTCAGTATAATCGACAATTGGGGACTCGATCTCCCTTTTATGTCTAATGTGTACTAGATGTGTGTTTCTATGATAATCAGATGGGGCTAAGAAAACTGGTGGCAGTAGGAAGGCAATGTAACAGGTTCCCTCCCAATCGAGGGGCAGACGAACATATGCGGTTTGACCACAAATAAAATAAGAATGACGTGAAGCTTTGAAAATAGATTTCCCACTGTCACTATACTTGACAATAGTAGTACAATCACTATGTCCTACATGTACGGAACCATAATTTCGGACACATAATTCGCCTTTGACTGGTAGTACTGAAATAGCAGGTAAGTCTGGAGTGGAATCAGACTGAACATTCAGGACCATGAAATTCGAAGAATAATTACCTAAATTGTAAACTTCATTTTCTAGATCTAACCCGGTTCTGTGGGGGAGACCTTGCTTGTCTGGAAAACATGTACTGTTAAGAAAAGACATATCTGTTGAGGATGACGTTAACGTGGACCATGCTCCACACGAACCATTATGTGAAAAGGGATACGGAAAGAGTGGCAGAACTCCCTTCGGTGTCTGGAAAGGGGGGAGTCGACCACACACCCAACAATTAGTGGCATTGCTGGTCTGGTGTGAATAATGTAACATGCGGATAAAAGAATTGTTACGCATAGCGAGGCGATAAGAGAGTTCATGAGGAGGCAGATCACTAAACGTGTGCTCTACTGTAACATTAGAAGACTTGTTCACATGAGGAACTGGAAAATACAGATAAAACGCATAACTGGTGCAGGAAATCATAACACTGAGAAATAATATGAAACATAGAAAAACGATACATCGGATTGAGTTTTGACTAACTCTCTCACTATGGGGGTCTATTTTATACATGTCAGAAACCGGTCTAACCGTTTCACCTAGGGGAGGACTTAGACAATCAAACTGGCTGACTTATTCTACTAGACCTTAGTTTTAATTTATACTCCTGTTGCGGAGTTTTCTCTAACAGGGAGGGTGCAGTATCATTGTTCTTTGCGGGACAGTCCTTAAGAATAGTACTTTGGCAGTCCTTTAAATGCTCGGAAATGTTCTTTGAGACAGGTTTCAGTCCATAAAACTTTTTGATATGCGAAAGATGCACCCAGCCTTTGCGTCCCTCCAACTTCACGGCTGTACGGGTGGCGAGGAGGACCTGTCGGGGCTCCTTCCAGCGAGGCTCCAGCGGACTTGAACGATCGAAATTTCGCACTAGGACCATGGATCCGGGAACAATTTCATGCGGTGCCACCTCGGTATTGTCTGGAAATGCGGCGGCAACCTGTGAACGACAAGAGTTGAGGGCAGACATCAAGGAAGCTAGGTAATCTGTCAGCATATTACTTGAAACATCGGTAATACTTCGAGGTCTAGGAGTACCCCACATATTAGGGGGGCGGCCGAAAACGACCTCATACGGGGACAGACCTGATCTGGAATGTGCGACCATGCGCATATAGAACAGGGCAACTGGCAGAGCTACTAGCCAGTCCACACCTTTCTCTTGACAAACCTTTGCAATTCGAATTTTCAGGGTCTGATTATGTCTCTCTACGAGACCGGCTGCTTCAGGATGGCGTACGCAATGGAACTTCCACTGGTACCCTAACAACAGGGAAACGTGTTTCATCAACTCAGATGAGAATGGCTGGCCGTTGTCAGAATATACGACTCTAGGGAGTCCATAACGGGGGAAGAACTCACGAACCAACTGCTTGGCAGTAGTCGCGGCTGTGTAATCTGGGACTGGATATGCTTCTGTCCACCTGGACAAAGCGCATACAACTACAAGGACATACTTGAAACCTCGACATCGCTCCATCTGAATGTAATCCATTTGGAGGACTTCAAAAGGGTGGTCAGGCGGCTGGAATCCACCTTGTTCCACCGGGACACTTTTACCTGGATTAAACTGGCAACATATCATACAGGTACGGACTTTCTGCTTGGCTGCAGCTCGTAAATGCTTGTTGAACCAAATGTTCTGGATACTGTCTAACATGGCTTTTTCTCCTAAATGTGCTGGACTATGTGCGGTATTAACAATGACTTGAACCATAGAGTCGGGGAGAAACCATGTGGTTCTACCCTTCGTCACCCATCCCTGATCTGTCTGGACCCCTCCTTGTTCGGACCATTTCTTGATTTCTTCGGGAGTAGCATGTAACTGGATATCTATGACATCTTGAGTAGGGTCCTTAACTGTCATACATGTAGTCGGATCTGGAGTATGTGTCTGTGTTGGCTTAACTAACATGTCTGGAGTCTGTGCTGTAAGCTTGGCTGTGCGATCTGCTAGATCATTACCCTGAGAAATAGTGTCAGTAACTTTCGTATGTGCTTTGCACTTCATGACAGCAATAGATGTCGGTAAATGTATTGCATCTAACAGAGCTTGAATAAGGAGACCATGCTGAATCTTGGTTCCATGAGAAGTCATGAAACCTCTCTCCTGCCAGAGCACTCCAAAGTCGTGTACGACTCCAAATGCGTAACGTGAATCTGTGTAAACATTAACCTTCAGGTCCTTAGCGTGTATGCAGGCTTGTGTCAGAGCAACTAGCTCTGCTGCTTGAGCGGACAGAGTGTCAATGCGGTGTGTCTCTATAACTTCGGTGTCAGTAGTCACTGCATACGCGGCTACTAGTTCTCCTGTACTTGTTCTCATGCATGAACCATCCACATAAAGTGTCAGGTCGGGATCTGGTAGTGGAATATCTGTCAGATCTTGTCTTGGTTTTGTCGTAATGTTGACTACTTCCACACAGTCGTGTGTGGCAGGATTCGAATTAACTGACGGTAACAATGTAGCAGGATTTAAAACGTTGCAGCGTCTGATCTCTATGTGTGGCTGGAACAGTGTCAATTCATAACCTGTTAAACGTGCAATTGTCAAGTGCTGAGTTTGTGTTCGGTTTAAAAGAACTTCCACGGAGTGTGGAACTTGTACTGTCAGGGAGTGTCCTAACACTATGGAATCACTTTGTCTGATAGCTAGTGCTGTGGCTGCAACTGACTTGAGGCACGCAGGCAGAGCCTGGGCTACAGGATCTAATGTGCTCGAAAAATAAGCACAAGGCTTGTATTGTCCTGCTTGATCTTGTGTGAGAACAGATAATGCTGTACCTTCGCGTTCTGTGACGAAAAGTGTAAAAGGTTTACTGTAGTTCGGTGTTGCTAGAACTGGAGCTTGACATAAAGCTTTCTTTAACTCATTGAAACTAAGTGTATGTTCAGATGTCCAAGGGAGGACAGTCGATACGGCTGCCTCCTGTGTCGTTAACTGTATCAGTGGTTTAGCTAGAAATGCATACTGAGGAATCCATTGTCTGCAATAAGAAGTAAGGCCGATAAAAGCACGTACCTCCTTCTGGGTCTTGGGCTGAGGAAGACTCGCTATTAACTGGATACGGTCTGGTGTCAACTGCCTACCCCTCTTGGACAGTAAGTGGCCTAAATAGATCACTTGCTGGACACAGAATTGAAGCTTCGAAGGGGACACCTTGTGCCCCATCTCGGCAAGGAAATACAAGACTGTAAGGGATGCTCGCTCGCAAGCACATTCAGAGCGGGCTGTGATCAGTAGATCATCGACATACTGGAGCAGGGCAGTGTCAGTTGGCATGTGAATGTTGTCTAATTGTCTCTTGAGTGCCTGACTGTAAATACTAGGACTCTCTGTGAAACCTTGAGGAGCGCGTGTGAACATATAGCTCCTTCCATTTAAACAAAATCCGAAAAGAAACTGGCTGTCTGGATGAATGGGGACACTGAAAAACGCATTCTTGAGGTCTATGACAGTGAAAAATGTGGCTTCGGAATCAATGGCTGTCAATAGGGAAGAAATATCTGGGACAACTGGGTACTGAGGAATAATACATTTATTAAGTTCTCGTAGGTCAATCACTAATCGATATACTGGAGGTGCTTTTGGATCAGTACGTTTCATGACTGGAATGATCGGAGAATTACATACATTGGAGTCAGTTTCTACAACTACTCCTTGAGCCATGAGCTCGTCAATAATTTTGGATAAGGCTGCTACAGCCTCCGGTGGCAATCTGTACTGTCTGATTCGTGGCAGGACTACACCTGGCTTGAGAGTCACACGATGGGGTGTGATATGCATAAAACCAACATCAGTTGGACCTTGCGCCCATAGATGCTGCGGAACATTAGACAATCTTGGATCAAAATCTCGTAATACATAGTGACCCTTGAAGTCACGTAGGAACAATCGTATTCCCTCTGGGGAACAGCATATAACTGCACCTAACTCTTTCAGTGTTTTAATGCCTAACAGGTTTTCTGGACATGACTTAGTAAGTAACAGATCAGTAATACGGGACAATGGACCTACTTCTAGAGTAACTGGCTTTGGTATTTCATTTACAATAGGTTTTCCTGAAAATCCAAGGGAAACATTTCTAGAGCCTGAGAGTGGAGCCCCTGGAACTTCGGCGTGGCTTATAGTGGTCCTACTTGCCCCTGTATCAATCAGAAACTTTCTGTCTTTCCCTAATACTTGACTGTGAACATAGGGACCTTCTTGATCTACAGGTATCTCGATGAGAGGCAAGCCTACCTCCCTCTCTAGGCTGTTTCATGAATATGGCTGATACTCTGGATACTCGGACTGTGCATACTGATACATCTGCTGTGTAACATGCTGTGTTGCAGCAATAGGCTGCGGTGCTGTAACTGTCTGTGGTGCATTCTGTGGCTGAGGAGTCTGTGAAACTTGCTCTTGTCTAGGCGGACGTGGTCTTTCTTTAGTCTTACCGGTAGCTATGTTGTGTTTCAGAACTGCACACTCGTTTATAAAATGACCTGGCTGTTTACAATAATTGCAGTTCAAGACTGGCTTGATTCGGACCCCTCTTCTGACTGTCTTGAGGGACAGATTGTGCAACTAGTACTTTCATTTTCGTGTCTTTCATACGTTTCCTTTCATGTTCTTGCTCTTCTCTGATTCTGTTCTGGTGATACTGGAGCATCTGTAACATCTGGGACGGAGTACTAGCTTGCCACGTACTTTCGACTTTCAAAACTCGATTCTTAACTTGTGGACTTGAGTTCTCGACTAATTTAGTAACAAAAAGGTGAGGGTATGACTCGCTACTTGTCTTGAGGCCACTGTTTATGGTAAAACATTTCTCAAATCTAGAATAATAATCACTAATATCTTCGTCTTGTTTCTGTTTGCAGGCTGAGATTGCATCCCAGTCTTCTTTTCTAGTTGTCAATAATCTAGGCAAAACTTGTATTAACAATTCTGGTAATTCTTTACATTTATCTCCAAGACCGGTACCTGGTACTCGTGCCTTATCTTCAGCTTCTAGGACTGCCCAATCGATCTTTTTCTCTCCCACCTCCCAATCTTTTTCCTTGAGTTTCTCATATACCCCTGCGGGCAATAGGACTTTTAGCATTTTAATAATATCTGGATACGTGTATTCTCCCATACGGAGCATGTCTTTTATTTCTCGGTGGAACCCTGCTGGATCTTTATCATGACAGGGAATTAACTTTTTCATCTCTAAGAGTTCCATCTTTGTGATCGGGGTGTAAACAAACACTCGTTGCATTTCACCACCATCTGTCTTAACTGGATGCACTTCTCGTAACGGATTCTGTCTGTCTATGTAAAAGGGTTTACTTTCTGGGGGTGAGACATGAACAAAATGCGGGTTCAAGAACGTTCTGTATTTGTGGCGCTGTTCTAGAATGACACTAATTAAATCGGTACCTAAACCTTTCCATTTATACTGGAGTAACTCGTTCAGGACATCATGTAACGGACCTGGATCAGAATGTTGACCCTCATACAATGTGATGAGGTGCTGGATCATATACATACCCGCCAGTCGTTGCTCGGCTGGGGGCAATTTCAGAAACATTTGTGCCACTATTTCGTCTGGAAAAGTGGTAGAATCAGTAATCCATCGGACTGCTGATCGGACTAGTTCTTGTTCATGCATAGTACTTAACTCGCTATAACCGATTCGTGATTTCAGAATGTGATCGGTAGCTTGAAATACTTGTTCTAGAGAACCTTGTTCTGGTGCTGGATGGTGGAAAGTTGGCTTGTGTTCTAGGCGTAAATGGCGATCTGGAAATCTAGATTTTCCTACATACGCTATTCTGGCAGGATTCTCATCGTCTACCTCTTCAGTATCAGAGTTACTTTCTTTCTCGCTTACTCGTGCTTCTTTGCGTTGTTCGTGTATCCTTATTATTTCTTTACGAATTTTCTTGTACATACTCTCTATACTACTGATAGTCTTGTGCTTACCCTCGGCTATATTATCACTCCACCTTGTCAGGACTTTCATTTCGGCTTGATCTTTGGTCGGATAATCTTGTTCTCTTATTAGACAATTAATCAGAAACTTTAATAGCATGAGCTGAATTTCAGCTTTCCTTTGAGACATGACGTCACTAATACTTTCTGGATCATTCCCTGTACGGATAAAACGATATATTCTGTCTAGATCTTCTTTCATATCTGGTAGGGTGACTAGATACTCGGTCACCTTTCTTACGCGTAATGAATATAAAACCATATTATCCTCGCCTGGGACTGGATCATAGCCACATTCGGTAAGGGCTTTTCTTATTTCTGCAACAGACTGATATCTGGGCGTACGCTGTGACGCTTGTGCATGTAATTCGACTAACGTTAAACGCTTGTGTGGCGGCGGGGTTCCAGGAGGACCTCCCCCTGCGGCCCCTAAACTAGAATCGTCGACTGATGCTCTTCGTCCTGGCAGAGTGGGAAATGGAAATGCAGGCTGGACTTGTATGGCGGGCTGGACCGGGGGTACCGTAACAGGTACTCCGGTGTCTGGAGGAGCGGGAAGTGCCTCATTTACAGGGACTGGCGGAGCAGGAACAGGATTTGCATATTCTGGGACTGTGTCGTCCAAATAGGACGAAATAAAAATATCAGCTGCGGTCGGTTTGTGACGTAGCTTGGTCGGAACTAGTGGTAGCGGAAAATTACTGGATGCCTCCAGGGTCGCTTTTGGCAAGCCCTCGGCAAGAAGAGGATACATACCCTTAATGAGGGCATGCCTCTGTCTGTCTGACTGTTCAGTTTTAACTCGTTCACCTATCTCGATTAATTCTTTTTCTTGTGCTCGTTCTAAGGATTCTCTACTTAATTCAGACTTTCTGATTTCTTTTTCGGTTCTTTTATGAGATTCTTTGCGCCATAACTCAATGGCATCTTTCTGTGACTGTCTGGCTTTCTTTTTCCATAATGCCTCTTCTACTCTCATGATGCACTCGACATCCCAAGTACCTGATACGGGCCATCTATACTTTTCTTCCAAACCTTTGGTATACTCTACCCATAAATCTAGATACAATATGGCGCTTATGCCATGCTTCTGATACATAAAATGACCTGGACTGTCCCTAGGCGGAACAGGAACTGCTGCTTCCAGCAGACCTTTTCTGGTTTTTAACTGACGCAGTTTTGAAAAGAGTGGCATGACTGAACTATAATCTGGACACAATACAATGTACAATAAACACGATAATTACTTCACACTCATACCACGACATTAAAATACATGAAGAACATTGTGAATAACAGTTCGAACAGAATACCACCTGGAATACGGAAAACAGAATACATGAATTTTCTCGAGAACAGAACTGACTAGAACAGAAACTAGATGCACTGCTGAAACAGTACTAGACTTACCGGTCTCATAAAGAGACACGTCAGGACCCGCATCCACCGAAGTGGACACTTCGTTTGGGATATGTGTACCACCAAACCCCACGGACCAGAGTCAATTAGATTGACCCTGTCTAGATACTACCCCAGCAACGGTACTCACCGGGCAGCAAGAACGGAAGGCCTCGGACTGGACTGCTTCGACGCCGGACGGACGGACTTCGGACTTCTGTTACGGGTGGGCCTCCAGATACCTCGGACCTTGGACTCTCGGCTTGGGCTCTGGTCGGGACTCGCCGCGTTCCTCCACCGTCTCGTCTGGATGCTGGACCGCCTCCTCCGTCTCCTCCGTGGGCCTGAGGGATACTTGAAGCAGAAATATCTGCCGGTGCGCAGAAGAGTTCCGTCACGACTGCAGAGGGTCAGGGGGTCGGCGTGGCTTCACCGACGCGTGGGGAAAGGGCAAGTCCCTATTCGGGCGCCATTATGTGGTATATAAATAAATAATACCGGATCTATTTTTGTCTAGGCATAGCAATAACAGATAGCTCAATAAATAAGAGTCAAGATTCGAGGTAGTAGGAGTTTTGCAGGTTTAATACAGCATAAAGGACAGGAACAGGACAACCTGCACGGGAATAGGATGGCAGCTGCCGGGGGCAGAATCGGGACAAGGACTGGCGTAACATTTAATAACAGTACACAAGCATATATACGAAAACAGTTGCATTACAGTGAATACAATGGGCGGAGCAGTGGGTGGAGCAGTAGGCGTGACGTGTAGCAGTCGCGAAAGATAAGGGTGAAAGTAGGTGTAACAGAGGCGTATACATAGACATGTGATGTAAACGTAACAGAATATGTCATAAATGGGGTGGAGACATGGAGGGGGCTACCTAAAGAGCCGGGACCTCTAACCTAATGATGCGCGCAAAACTGGCAATGACGTGTTACTAGGAGAAGTTGGGGGCTATGAACTCTGTGCTAGGAGTAGAGACTGAAGTCTGGAGAGTCAGGGCGACATGTACCTAAGCAGTATCTAGTATCTGATGTTTAGAGAACATGTTGATAGAATCCAAAAGTTATCGGGGTAAAGGCTAACAGACTCTAAGACTGGAGCATGCATTATTCTACATGTAGTGCGTGATGAAGAATATTAAAGGACCATTTAATACAGTATTTCTCTTACATGGAGACGTAAAGGCTAGACAATGACGGAAACTATTGATGCGATTCAGTAGCTTAGGAATGCAGAGAAGGAGGACTGAACTGATAACTGGAATCATAACATACTCTTGGCAGACTCAGAGACAGAGCCAGGCTGAGCCGGGCACTGCAAGGCAGGAAGTAAGTGAAGGGTCAGGAACACAGGTGGGGGCTGTATCGCTCCTCAGCGAGGGCTCAGGAGACAGAAGCTGAATCGGGTGTCCAGGCCCTTTTGAGGCCTAGGAACGGGGACTTTACAATGAAATAACGTGCACACTGAGAAACGTGGCAACGTAACTTTACATAGGCCTGATTATTCGTAGTAATCACGAGAACTGGAAACTGGCATACTAGGGATGGACACAACTGTAATTGCGTCATTAATCGAACATGGGGAATACATATGCATATTAATCATGCACACATAACATATGATGGAGGACGCGTAGGGACACAGAACATGGCAGAATTTACTTTTCCACAAGCAGGACAGGGTCCCAGGCAGCAGGCTCTTGGGGCAGCAGCAGGACAGGGTCCCAGACAGCAGGCTCTTGAGGCAGCAGCAGGACAGGGTCCCAAGCAGCAGGCTCTTGAAGCAGCAGCAGGAGATGGTCCCAGGCAGCAGGCTCTTGAGGCAGCAGCAAGAGAGGGTCCCAGGCAGCAGGCTCTTGGGGCAGCAATAGGAGAGGGTCCCAGGCAGCAGGCTCTGTGAGCAGTGGAAATGTGAGGCTCACTTCCACAGATTTATAGCCCCCTGGGGTCGTTTGGAAGCTTAAAAGCTGCTAAAATTGGTTGTCCGTGTCTGCCTTATTCAAAAGCATCCAATGACCGCCTCCGCGGTAGCGGAGCACACATTCCGCGATTTTCAAATCTGCATCATGCCACCGCGATCATCGCTGCCATTGGCTGTATCCAATGCTCCACGGCGGTGACGCACCGCGGGTGCCCGGGGTGCGCTACCGCAATGGTGCATCATTCAAAAGCATCCAATGACCGCCTCCGCGGTAGCGGAGCACACCTACTGCGATTATCAAATCTGCATCATGCCACCGCAATCCTCGCTGCCATTGGCTGTATGATATGCCCCATGGCGGTGATGCACCGCCGGGGCCAGGTGGTAGGTACCGCGACTCATGCGGCGGAGCATACCCACCGCCATATACACATGTCCATATGGCAATAGCTACCACACTTGTGAAGGGGGTGGTGCTGGGGTCACACCGCAGGGGACCGGCGGTTGGTACCGCGACTCATGCGGCGGAGCATACCCACCGCCATATACACATGTTCATATGGCAATGGCTACCGCACTTGTGAAGGGGGTGGGGCTGGGGTCACACCACAGGGGACCGGCGGTAGGTACTGCCATTTTCGTACCCATTGCTGTGTATGTCAATCAAGGACACTGTATCTGCACCCTGCAGCAACATGGTGAAGGGCACATCATTGTACAGACGATGCCACACAGACATGTCATCCACAGGTGGATGCACGTTCAGTGTGAGACACTTTGGCCTCTGGTTCAGCCTTTTTAGTTAGAAATATGATGGCTGATGATGATTGACAGACTTCAGCTGGTGTAAATGATGTTGTGACGTTTAATGTGTTGTGGGTCAGTGCAGACCTTGGCTGGTGTGACTGCATTGTATCGGACAAGACTTGTGCATTCACAACTGCTCATGCACACAACCGGAAGTGTCCCTGCTACTGTGATCATTGTGTTGATGAATGTGTTCCAACTTTACATGATGCATTGAGGTGTGGCAGGTACAGCAGATGGATATGATAGACATGGTAAGTCACAATACATTGGAGGGTGTTGCTGCACCTTGTCTGCACATGTAATTTGTTCATCCATTATGTCCACATTCACAGTCCCAGATGTGTTTGTGGCACTTGTGTATTGTCACTGGAGAGGCGTGCCCTCTGTGTGTAGCTATTGGCCAGCCATGTAACCTGATGTGCCGTGCATCTCTCTGGCACTCGTTGTTTTCCCATGACATCATTGATGCTTTGTGCTATGCCCATCTCATGATGCTTGTCACTGACATATTCATTTCACTCCTCAACTAGGAGGAGGCCGAATCTCCTATGTCACCTGACAGTGCTGGAGGACATGGAGAATGAGGCAATCATCAGGAAATTCAGGCTGGACAGACCAACATTGAAGATCCTGTATGATCTATTGGAGCCCCACCTGCAGCCTTGCCGTCACTATCCTACGGCATTCACACCCACCTACAAGGTGATGGCAGCACTCCACTTTTTTGTGACTGGTTCCTTCCAGGAGACCGTGGCTAACGATGGGGGGATGTCGCAGCCCATGTTCAGCATGGTGCTAAGGGTTGTTCTTGCGGCCATGATGCTATATCGCAATCGCTACATACATTTCCCCAGGGGACGTGAATTGGCTGCCGTGAAGGGAGACTTCTATCCCATTGGGCGCATCCCACATGTAGTCGGTGCCATCGATTGCACCCATGTAGGTCTGGTGGCACCGCAGGCAACGGAGCACAGTTATCGGAACCGCAAACACTACCACTCCATGAATGTGCAGGTGGTGTGCCTTGCGGACATGACCATATCACATGTGTGTGCAAAGTATCCCGTGATTCGTACATCATGAGGAACAGCATGGTGCCACGGATGATGGAGAATCTGCCTCCCGAACGTGCCTGGATTGTGGGTGAGTATCACTACAGCTATGGCGTGCTGTGTGTCACTTGCTGGACTCTGGCTGCACAACATTGCAATGTGTGTTTGTCATTCACAGGTGGATGTATGAAGTTACAACGCATACTTTTACATCGCATGCCTTTACAACGCGGTATTTACAACGAATGCCTTTACAACGCATAGTGCTTTGGGGTGCTGGATAGTGAATAGTTTAATTTACTATTCCAACTCCAGTCCCCGTGGATAGTAGGAAAGGTGTTGGATTGTACATTAAACCTATTCCCTATCCTAGAGCGCCCCCCAGCGCAATGCGTTGTAATGGTTGCGTTGTAAAAGTTGCGTCATAAAGGCACTGCGTGGTAAAAGTTGCGTTGTAAAGGATGTTCCCCTTCACAGGTGACTCAGCATATCCCAGTCGGCCATGGCTTTTGAGCCCACTCCGTAATCCCCGGACACCAGCAGACATCCACTAAATGAGGCCCATGGCAGTACCCGACGGGTAATCGAGCGGTCTTTCGGCCTGCTGAAGTCAAGGTTCCAGTGCCTTGACAGGACCGGAGGTGCACTGGCATACTCGCCTGGGAAGGTGTGCAAGATCGTTGTTGCATGCTGTATGCTGCACAACCTGGCCATCCACAGGGGGGTCCCCCTGCTCATGGACAATGGTGAGGAACCAAGGCCACCACCTGCTCAGGGACCTGATTCCAGTGATGAGGACAGTGGAGAGGAGGAAGGAGTTGACCAGCGCCAGCAACTCATAGAACGCTACTTCACTTGAAGGTGGGTGACGAGGTACAACGTGTACATTGTGTGGTGTGGTTGCTTTTGTTGTGAATGGCTATGCGCGGATGTAACCAATAGGCACATGTTCTGTCACCTATGGGTGGTATTGGTGACAGTGACGTTCCGTACGGAGATGTAAGCTGGACGGTATTTGTGCACATCTGCTAGACATTGTGTAGTATGCCTGTGATGTCTTGCATATTTTTTGGTGCAGTGATGTGTGTGTGTTGCCACAATGAGACCAGTGACTGTTGTTCTGTTGTGGCTCCCTAGGTGCTACTGCATACTGTACAACATTTGTACACATCATGGACATTATCAACAATGTAAATACTGCACTAAAGAATTCACTACACAAAAACTGGTGCGTCAGGTATTTTATTTTGGGAGTGGACATGTGATTGGTGCGCTAATATTTACATGAAGGTGTGGAATGAGCAGTGAGTTGACAGTCCTGTTCAATGAGATGCAAGAGTAGACACCACATGGATGTGGTGACCCAGTCCAACAGAGAGGTGCCATTGCCAAGGCAATGTGGGGAAAGAAAGTCCAAACAGTGAATGCAGTTGGGAAGAGGGTTGTCTTCACGGCTGGCTCCGTGCCTGGCGTGTGGCAGGTGCTTTGGCTCCAGAGACTCCCAGGCTCTTCTTTGGATGCCCCCTAGAATCTTTTTGGCGGGGGGGGGGCCTGCTGAATGGCCAGCGGCGTCAGAGGACTCGCCCCTCTCTGTTGGCGCAGGGGAGGATGGAGCACTGTCATCCTGCGGAGCAACAGAAGGGGACGGAGGTGGTGGTTGGGACACAGACCCTGTCCCTCTGCAACACCACTTGCTGGCCCATGAGGTCCACCATCTGTCCCAGGCGGTCATCGATGGACCTCATCAGCAGGATGAGCTCCCTTAATAGTTCATCAGACCGGCCACTTTGTCCCTGGACCTCTTGGTAGGCCTGCACAACCCTGGTGAAGTGGTCCAGAGATGGTGTCCACTCCTCCCGAGGTCTGGTGGTGACCCTGGCCCTCCCACCTGCTCTGCTGCCATGGACCTCTTCCCTCGCCACTGGGGGGCCACGCACTCTCTTCCTGCCCTCCACAGGTGTTGCTGTGGGATGGTCATCCCTAGGGACAGGGAGGGTGCTGCAGGTGGTACTGGTGGCACTGGTGGTGTTGGTGGCAGTGGCGGTGGTGGTGGTGGTGGTTGCGGTGGAGGCAGAGGCCATGACAGCAGGGCTCTGCTGCGTTGTTGTAGCAGCAGAGGTGGTGGTGGGGAGGATGGAGGCCTGGGATCTCTGGGTCTGTGGCACACCAGATGGGCCGGCCTGGAGCTCATCATCCAGACTGTCCTGGGAGTCCACATCTGAGAGTCCATGTGCCGGGGGTGGAGACTGGCTCTGCTGGTTGTTGGTATGCTCCTCAGCAGTGAGTTGTTCATCACCTGTGGAGTAGATGGGGAGTGGTCAGTGTTTGTGTCATCTGCGTATCATCATCTGTCTGTACACTAGTTATATATGCAGTCATCAGTAGTATATTTCATGGCAACACCGTCTAACATTTCATAGTGCAGAGGGACATCATGTTGTCATACATGTTGAATGCCAAAGCATTGCGTGCAATTGTTGTTGTTTTTCTGGATGCAGGTCCCCCACACACACTTCATGAAGAATTACATAAGGTACGTACCTGTTAGGTGAGTGTGCAGGGTGCAATGGCTGACTCATGCTCCTGGGTGGGGGAGACCTCCATGCTGCTGGGGTGTGGGCCAGGGGGAATGGTGGTAGTGGTAGTGCAGGCCTCCCTCCCTCCCTCCCACACACACCCTCCCAGTGAAGATGGCTACCAACCTGTAAGTCTGTTTGTTAAACAGTGCAATGGCTGACACATGCTCCTAGGTGGGGGAGGACTCCATGCTGCTGGGGTGTGGGCCAGGGGGAATGGTGGGAGCAGTGAGACTGGCCTCCCACCCATAACAGAGCTCCAATACAAGATGGCTACCAACCTGTAAGTCTGTTTGTCAAACAGTGCAATGGCTGACACATGCTCCTGGGTGGGGGAGACCTCCATGCTGCTGGGGTGTGGGCCAGGGGGAATGGTGGTAGTAGTAGTGCAGGCCTCCCTCCCTCCCTCCCACACACACCCTCCCAATGAAGATGGCTACCAACCTGTAAGTCTGTTTGTTAAACAGTGCAATGGATGACACATGCTCCTGGGTGGTGGAGATCTCCATGCTGCTGGGGTGTGGGCCAGGGGGAATGGTGGTAGTAGTAGTGCAGGCCTCCCTCCCTCCCTCCCTCCCACACACACCCTCCCAGTGAAGATGGCTACCAACCTGTAAGTCTGTTTGTTAAACAGTACAATGGCTGACACATGCTCCTGGGTGGGGGAGACCTCCATGCTGCTGGGGTGTGGGCCAGGGGGAATGGTGGTAGTAGTAGTGCAGGCCTCCCTCCCTCCCTCCCTCACACACACACCCTCCCAGTGAATATGGCTACCAACCTGGAAGTCTGTTTGTTAAACAGTGCAATGGCCGACACATGCTCCTGGGTGGGGGAGGTCCATGCTGCTGGGGTGTGGGCCAGGGGGAATGGTGGGAGCAGTGAGACTGGCCTCCCACCCCATAACAGAGCTCCAATACAATATGGCTACCAACCTGTAAGTCTGTTTGTTAAACAGTGCAATGGTTGACACATGCTCCTGGGTGGGGGAGGCCTCCATGCTGCTGGGGTGTGGGCCAGGGGGAATGGTGGGAGCAGTGAGACTGGCCTCCCACCCCATAACAGAGCTCCAATACAAGATGGCTACCAACCTGTAAGTCTGTTTGTCAAACAGTGCAATGGCTGACACATGCTCCTGGGTGGGGGAGACCTCCATGCTGCTGGGGTGTGGTCCAGGGGGAATGGTGGTAGTAGTAGTGCAGGCCTCCCTCCCTCCCTCCTTCCCTCCCACACACACCCTCCCAGTGAAGATGGCTACCAACCTGTAAGTCTGTTTGTTAAACACTGCAATGGCTGACACATGTTCCTGGGTGGGGGAGACCTCCATGCTGCTGGGGTGTGGTCCAGGGGGAATGGTGGTAGTAGTAGTGCAGGCCTCCCTCCCTCCCTCCTTCCCTCCCACACACACCCTCCCAGTGAAGATGGCTACCAACCTGTAAGTCTGTTTGTTAAACAGTGCAATGGCTGACACATGCTCCTGGGTGGGGGAGACCTCCATGCTGCTGGGGTGTGGGACAGGGAGTATGCTGGGAGTTGTGATACAACCCTCCCACCCCCAAACAGTGCTCTAATACAAGATGGCTACCAACCTGTAAGTCTGTTTGTCAAACAGTGCAATGGCTGACACATGCTCCTGGGTGGGGGAGGCCTCCATGCTGCTGGGGTGTGGGCCAGGGGGAATGGTGGGAGCAGTGAGACTGTCCTCCCACCCCATAACAGAGCTCCAATACAAGATGGCTACAAACCTGTAAGTCTGTTTGTCAAACAGTGCAATGGCTGACACATGCTCCTGGGTGGGGGAGACCTCCATGCTGCTGGGGTGTGGGCCAGGGGTAATGGTGGTAGTAGTAGTGCAGGCCTCCCTCCCTCCCTCCCACACACACCCTCCCAGTGAAGATGGCTACCAACCTGTAAGTCTGTTTGTTAAACAGTGCAATGGCTGACACATGCTCCTGGGTGGGGGAGACCTCCATGCTGCTGGGGTATGGGACAGGGAGTATGCTGGGAGTTGTGATACAACCCTCCCACCCTCAAACAGTGCTCCAATACAAGATGGCTACCAACCTGTAAGTCTGTTTGTCAAACAGTGCAATGGCTGACACATGCTCCTGGGTGGGGGAGACCTCCATGCTGCTCAGCTGTGGTACAGGGGCTATGGTGTGAGTTGTTGTACAGACCTCCCTCCCCCATACAGGCCACCTATGCAGGATGACTGGCTACATGTTGGGTGGGGATGGACAGTGTAATGGTGTTTGGGTATTGCACAGAAGTACTTCTCAGTGTGTTGGTTGGCATTTGTCTGTACTTACCAGCCTCCGCTCTCCCGGCTACTCCTGTGAGACTCTCAGGTAGCAGGATGGCAAGCACCTTCTCCTCCCATGGTGTGAATGTCTTCAGTGGGATGGGAGGGCCACTGCCAGTCACGTTTCCCAGCGTCCAGTTCTTGCTCCTCCTCTCCTTCACAACCCTCTTTAGATCATGCCACCGCTTCTGGATCTCCTTCTTGGATCTTGGGGTGGCCCCAACTGCATTCACCCTTTGAACTATCCTTTCCCACATTTGTGTCCTGGTGGCTAATGGTGTCTGTTGGACCAGGCTACCAAATAGTTGTGGCTCCACTCTTACAATCTCGTTGACCATGACTGACAACTCACTCGCGGTGAATTTGGGCATTTTTTGTGCTGCCATGGTGTGTGGGGGTTGAGGTGTTTGTGGGTGCAGGGGTGTGTGGGTGCAGTGGTGTGTGGGTGCAGGGGTGTGGTGCTGATGTGTGAGGTGTGTTGTGTGATGGGGGTTTGTTTGTGATGGTGTGATTGTGGTGTTGATGGTGGTGGTGGGTGGGTGTGTGTGCTGTGCTCTTTTGTCTCTCCTGTCAGGTGTGGTGTATGGCCTTCTCTTCTGGAGTGATGCAAAGGATTGTGGTCAGTGAAGGGGGTGGCTTTGTACTCAGCTGTGTGGTTGTGTCTAATTGGATTTTGGTTGTCAGGTGTGTTTTGGGAGTGGTTCTGTGGTTTTGTAGTTTAATTTAGTTATTTATGTTTCTGTGTATGTGTGTTGTATATTTTGGGGGCTGTGCTACTTTGTTTATGCCATTTAGGCATCACTGCGGTGTTTTCACATCGACCGCCATGTTTTTCATGTTTGTCCGCTGCGGTGGCTTTGCTGCTGCTTGACCGCCATTTCTCCCATTCACTGCTGGGTGCGACCGCAACGGTCGTTGTCGGCGGTTCCGCACGCGACACCCTCGGGGATATCGTAATTTCCCATGCGGTGTGTCCGCTTTCCCTGCGGTGGGTTGTGCCTTTTCGGCTGCTTTTCCGACCGCCGCGGTCGGTTTTTTTCCGTCTCCGCCCGCGTCGGACGGCTTTGCTTGGCCTGCTACCGCCGCGGTCAGTCTTTTGTGGCGGTTGTTCCTAATGCGGCGGGGTGGTTTTCCGCCCGCTATCCTAATGGGCCCCTATGTCTGTGGTTTAGGAGATTGCCAGGCCAGAATAGTCTCATACTTGGGCTGGGGGGAGGCTACACATTTCACCAGACCACCGTGTAGCCCAGATATACCAGGCAGTCCTGCCCTATGTGGCACATAATGGTATTGATACTCTGGCCTGCCTCCTGCAGGGCCTGAAGCAACTCCTGTAGGTAGTACAGGGGTTTCTCTCTCAATGGAGCTGAAGACAGCAATGTCATCAAAGTAGGCAGCACAGAAAACCTACTTCCCAACTAAGACCTAATGACCAACCTCTGATAGGTGCCAGGGACATTCTTCTTGCCAAATGGCATCACCCTAAACTGGGAAAGGCCCTCTGGGGTAGATAATGCAGATCTCTCTTTTGCCCCCTCATTCAGAGCAACCTGCCAGTAGTCTGATGTAATATCAAAAGTACTAAGCCAGTCTATAAGTTCAGAAGCTCTGGGATGGGGTGTGTATCAGTTTTAGTGATGGAATTGAGTCCTTGTAATTCCACATAGAACCAGAGTTCTGAAGTGGTACCGGGTGGGACAGCCTTGGGTCTGTTGGAGGAGTCAATCACCCTAAGCATCAGCATCTTGGAGACCTACTCCTTGACACTGGTCCTCACCTTTTCTAACAGTTTGTAGATTTAATGTTTGACCAGCAGCCGGTGTCCAGTGTCTATGACAAATGTGTAAGCCCAGGGGTGAGAGAGAACAGAGAGGAAAACTGACCCGATCTGCTGCTCTGAGGTCGCAGTAGGCGAGAGTTTGACTCTCTCTACTAGCCCATCATATTCCTGGACAGACAGGAGGTCGGGGAGAGGTTCACTCTCCTCTTTTACCTTTTTAACTGTCACTTAGAGCTTGTTCACTTTAAACCTCTCAAAATGGGGTTTTAGGCAATATATTTGCAGCATTCTTAAGGGGTTCCTAGGGCCTGGTAGGTGCACTCCCCCTTCTGCTCCTTCAACTCATATGGGCCTGCCCAGCGGTCCAGGAGAACTCTAGACTCCAAAGGATCCATAACCCACACCTTCTCGCTAGGTTGAAACTTTTACACAGTGGCCTTCTGGTCATACCAGTTTCATGACTTCTTGACTTGTCTCAAGATTGTCTTTCCTCTTTTTCCAAAAGTGATGCATGTGGTTTTGGAATGCCAGCATGTAGCCGATCACATTCTGAGGGGGTTTCCTGAGAACTTGCTCCCACTCTTGTCTAACAAGGCTGATAGGTACCCTAAGAAGGTACCCATTGAGAAGTTTGAAGGAGCTAAATCTATCCCCTACTGTGGCAAGTCTCTGTAGGCAAAAGAAGGAATGGCAGAAGAAAGTCCCACTTACGCCTCATTGGCTCAGGTAGGTTCTTTATCACGCCTTTAAGGGTCTTGTTGAATATCTTCACAAGCTTGTCGGTTTTGGGGTAATATGGTGTGAGTTACTTGTAAGTAATGGACCACATGGACATCATGTATGCTGACATGAACTTAGGTCCTCTGTCAGACACTCCTTCTTTGGGGAACTCCACCCAGGTAAAAATCCCCGTCAGGGTCCTCAGAGGGATGGCCTCTGGGTAGCAGATAAAGCAGTGTCTAAAGAAGCTTCAAATGGTCCAAAACTCAGCAGCACGGTCATTGCTCAACACCCCCAGGCATACATCAGTATAAAAAGAGATTCACAATTTGCACTGGCTCTCTGTACCACAGCAAATTAAATTCAAGGCATTGTGTCTGGCCTACAAGGCATTGAATCACACAAACCAGTCTTTTCTCCAAAACCTTTTTGTATGGTATACACTGACTAGACATCTTCGGTCTGCAGGCGCCAGACTCTCGACAGTTCCTAGAATTCATACCTCGCACTTGGGTGGCTGCAGTTTTCATTATGGCAGCTCTAAGCTTTGGAATTCCCTTCCAATTGAACTCAGAAATGCAAGCTCCCTATCCAGTTTTAGGAGAAAGTTGAAGACCTGGCTGTTTCGGACTAGACGCAGTTTAGGCTTACTGTGTCCCCAGCGCCAAGACACCTCCGGGTGTTTGTGCGCTTTTATAAATTCCGTTAACATTAGCATTAACATTAGGTGTTCCACCAAGACCAAACCCTCTAGAATTAGGCACTCTTTCTGCACAAACAATCTACAGGCATGGCAAGGCAAACAGCTACTGAGAACCCCTCCAACTCAAAGGGAACCACAGCCACCAGTAGATGACTCTGAGGCTATGACTTGATGGAATGTTTTACAGAGAACCTGCTCTGAGGACACCAGATGACACCTCACTGTAGTCTGGCTGGTTCCTCTGTCCCTCGGGGGCCTTTACACATTGCCCATTGAAGGTGACCCACTGCCTATACTTTTAAGTATTTGCAGGAATAAGGACATTTGGCACCATCTCCTTATCCCCCAAGGACACTAGGGTAACCTCGGTCCGCTCCCTAAAGCTAACAGGGACCACCTCAGTCGCCAAACCAGGTTTCTGCCCACCAGTGGGGGGCTGTGCCCTCTATGGCCATTTAGTCCTCGATTACAACTTTGGTGCAGTTGCGCCGCCTCTCCGCTGGCATGGCTGCACCAAAGGTACGTGAAGACCGCCCAATAATGACTTTTTCAGTTATTGGCAGTCATATATATTGATGTTCCTATGGCAGGGCCTATAAAATAGGCCGTTAAATCAAACGGGACACTATTCCGAATTAAGGGTACATAGTCTCACCTTCTCAACAAATAGAGATAGAAAGATTAAGAATAGAATAGAAGGTGAGAGAAGAAGAAAAATAGAGAGGCAGAGGTATATCCCCAGTATCAAGGATCCAATCCCAAAGGGGAGGGCCAAGTCTTGCCTCTTAGTTGCCCTCATACACCCCAAAGGATGTCATGCTTCATCATCGGGCTTTTGCTCCTAGTCGGGCCGGCGCTGCAATACCTGGTGGGTCCCCCAAAGGGTCACTTTTGCGGAGATCTTTTAAGAGAAAAGCTGTTAGGTGAGTGCGGGTATGTGAGGTGGATCCAATGGGATGGTGGTGAAGTGCGTGCAGGAGTTGGTAAATAAAACTACCTAGGGGTGTCCACAGGAAAATCCTGGCAGATTAAAAAACCACAAGGTTGGTGAGTAACTATAGGGCTCTATGTGCCAGTGTAACTAAAAAAAGGTCGGCATGTTTCACGCCTGGTTTGTCTGAGAGATCAATGGCATTTCTTCAGGACCGAGCTGATGTGATAGTTGTGCACGATAAAAATGGGATTCCGGAGTGAAAATGGTAACCCACTTAGGTGAAAGGTGGCTTGGGCTAGATTCCCTAATGTGTGGTGTAAATCTAGGCTTGTAGATATACCCAAGACTCAAAGATACCCTCACGTGTATGGGAGAGGTCTCCCAAGGCTTTAGTCAGCTGAATGCCCATACCCTATTGGGATTGTGTTGGGTGCCGGCTCTTTAAGCACCTAACCTCTGCCAGTGACTGCTTGCAAACGAATAGGCACCACAATGGAAACATCAAAGGAAGTTCCAGAATGGCATGGACTCGAAATTCTATGCCGTGCTCAAACTTTTGTGCATGCACACAGGGGGGCACATGCTGTGTCCAACTGTGTGCATCCACCAGGAATGAGGCTAAAGGGGGCCCTGCAGCACCCCCTTTCTTCTTTTCCAACCTTGTTTTCATGGAGGAAAATCCTCCATGAAATAAGTGGCGAGGATTAAATTCATGATATGCTTCAAGCATATCGATGCCTCTTGACCACTGCATCACCACGAGGGAATGGCAGTTCCTTGGTGGAGTCGGCAGTCCAAAGCCAACACGACAGGGTTGTAATGTGGCGGTCACAAGACCACCACCACCGTGCCACCACAAATCTGGCAGTCTGAGGACTGCCAGACTCATAATCAGGCCCTTAGTGTCTCCCTTGGAGTACTAATTTTATTACTCAGTATACTGGGGACAAACCTCTCCCTCTGTTTATCAAAGAGCCCTTTCTTCTTTGGCTCAGATTGGAACTGGTTATTGCTGTTCCCTTGGGAATTTTAGGGGGGCTTTAAAGAACTCATTATATTTAAGTTTTTCCCCCTCTTCTTTAATCCAGTGGGACCACTGACCACCCTTTTGGGAGTATCCCTGCATGCATTTTTGGACCCTCTAGTGCAGGCCCAGAAATGTGGCACCTCAGCAAGCATCCTATGTTCAGTCAGCATGCTTTCCACTATGTGCTGTTGCAGCTCTGTAAAACAAATATTGAGCATGTGCTCACTGAGAATCATGTTTTACAGCCCATTGTAATCATTAACCTTGCTGCCCCTCACCCAGCTATTCAGTGCCTTGCTGGAGTAGTCCAGTGTATCCACCCGAAACTGACCTGGAAGTTTGGAGCTGTACGTGAACCTCTGGTTGTACTTCTCAGAGGTCTGTCCAATTTTAGAGAGAAGTATGGATTTCATGGGGGTGTACCTTGACTATTATGGTCCTATGACCCCATGTTTTGTTAACCAACATGTTTCAGCCCTACTCTAAGGCCTAACAAGGTCCTGGGCTTTCATCAGGGTATCAAATAAACACCTCCCTGGTGAATTGATTGCAGAACAATGTCATGCACCTTTATGTATGGGCAGTGTTAATAATTGCCCATCCGGTATTTCAGTTTCTGTTGAAACACCTGTAAAATAAAATCAATGGCAATCATTATGTGGAGTTTTTCAACAATCTCAATATACGGGATAGTATATACCACATATGTGAAAAAAATGGGGCATGCTTATACCACTGCATGCGTGTGCACTATACCAACTCACACTGGAGGCAAGTGCATTCGTTCCCTGTGTGCCTTTGTTGCTAACATTATGGAGTGCCTGTTTATTCTCCATTAACAATCATATAATCACCCACACAGCTCATGTGGATACATCTTGGGGCTGTAAATTAGTGGCCCTTACATGTGATTGTTCATGTAGGAAAGTAGGATCTGACTGCATGGTTACCCCTACTTTTGGCCGGTGTTTCGCTGGGTTTTGACTATTCTGTCTGGGATTCTGCTAATCAGGACCCCAGTCCATCTGCTTACTCCCTAAAATGTTATGCCATGTACTTAGGTACACTCCAGATTGGATACTGGGGTACCCTTGTCAGTCCCTAGTATATGATACACATTAGGCCTCCTATGGGCAGACGCATGTATTATGCCACCCATGAGAGGCCATGCAAAATGGAACTACAGGCCTTCCATTACAGCCTGTGTTAGATGGTGCATGCAACACTTACTTTAGATATAGGTTTACTATATCTATAGGTCACTTCACTTAAAACCTATAAGTCACCCCTATAAAAGGGCCTTGACAATCCTAAAGGCAGAGGGCTGGGTTTTACATGAGAGGGCCCCCCTGCAGCCTTTGGAGACCATTCTCCTGGGTTGTCGATGATGCAGGCAGACATATAGGTAGAAGTGCATTACATGCTCGCGTAAAACGCTATCTTGAAAACGGCTGCAACAAACCATCTCGTGTTTGGTATCATACACCTTGGAATCATACCTCCACACCGGTAACCGATGTGGGGGTTATGATTCCACCCTCCAGAAGCAAGCTTCATGAGGTCTGAGGTCTTCCTGGTACCAGCCTTCTTGACCCGGACAGCAAAAAAAGGTTGTTGCTGACCAGAGACACATTTCTGCCTTCCTGCTGCTGAGCCAAGCTCGAGCAGAGGAAGGCAGCACAATAGGCATTGTGTCAGAGGAAGGTGTGACCACCTCGCAGACAAGATTTAGTGTATTTGAGCTGGATGGGTCCTCTTTCAAAGTGCCTGAAAGTCTGCACGAGGGGCACATTTGGTGTGCCTGAGCATAGTCCAGTTCAAATCAGTCCTGGTAGCCGCTGGCTCCTGCTCTGGCACGAAACTGGACAAAGGACATGGGAGTAACCTCCCCACTGTCCTGACCCTTTCCTGGGAGGGTCCCCTGAATCTGTCCAACCCTCTCCCGTGGGTACAAAAGGGCTTACCCGGGTGTAGGACTCTAGATTCAACGTGGACAAGATTCTCATCAAGAAACTGCTGATCTTCGATCATTTGGACACTTTGGATTTTGACTTGGCCCGACTTTGTCTCCACCTCTTTCCAAAGTATCATTTGTGCCTGTAAACACATACAGGCTCCTTGTAGGCCCTGTGGAGCATCAAGTACAACTAAAGTATCTCACTTGGAGTGAAGGAGTCACTCCCCTGCATTTGCGTGCACTGTAACGCAACTGACTGGGCTGCTGATCCTGAGCTCCTGCAGACTCTGACGGCTCCAGCAACACAGGAGGTGGGTTCCTATGTTCCTTGTGATTGAGCTGCCCTCTTACCAAGTTTGAGGCCAGTATACCTCGTGGGGACCGCATACCCGAACCCCTTTGCACCGCGTACATTTGCAAGTGCACATACTTGTTGGCATTCTCCAACTAATTGCATTGAGCTATCGATAGCCCCAACCTCTGTGCACATTTCATACAAAGGATTTTGGCCTCCTCACACTCTGTGCCCTGCAAGCTGTGACTTTGTAAAACTGCTAGAGGTCCCCTTGTGACTCCTGTGCCTTCGGCCTGTGGGTACACTTGAGGGACAGCACTGCTTTTCTTGGGCTCTCCTGGTTGCTTCAGGCCTACCCTGACTCCCCTTGCTGTGGTGTGTCCCCTGGTCCTGCTGGTCCAGACCGTCACCTTTGTTGACCTTCTTCATGGGTTGCTGCTGCCAAGGCTTGTTGGTGCTCCTGCCTGACTCCGACCCCTCAGCACTCTACATCCTTTGTAGGTCAGCTTGTATACAGCTCCTGGTTGTGCTCAATGTCTCCTGGCCCCTGAAGTTGTAGAGTCAAGGTCACTATCTTCACACCTGAAGCACCCAACATCGGTGGGCTTTCGTCTACCGAGCCCCTGGTCACACCTGAGTGACACAGACTCTGTCCCCTCTGCCTTCAGGTTCCTTCCATCAAGAATCCACCTGTGGGTTCCACCAGACTCTTTTCTTCTTTCCAGCAGTGGCATTTCTTTGAAGACTCCCATTGAGAATGACAGCGATTTCCGACGCCACTTCAGCCCTATGCACCCGGCTTCCCTGGGATAGGAAACTCTGGTACTTTGGTATCCACGGGTGGGGTGGCTCTTCAACCTTCTATGTTCCAAAGGTTTCCTTGTAATCCACTTCGAAGGGTCCTTAAACTGTAAAATTGCAACCGCGACTCTCCCATTGACTTGTACGTAACATGTTCACACACTGCACCCGTCCTTCGTGGAGTCCCTACTTACTCACCATAGGAGGTTCCTTGGGGTCCCAGCAATTCTACAACTTCTAGACACTGTCTTAACTCAAATTGTGGTTCTTATACTACTATTTTAGTTTATGGTTTGGTCTCCCCGGAGTCCACTGTGTATTAGTGCGACTTACGATTGTTTCTGTGCTACAGTATTGTGTGCTTCATGTTTATCTGCGTGTAGCAGATACTTTGAGGTATTTAAGGTGTGTTATAATAATAAATACATATTTTTAAAAATACTGTGTGGTTCTCCTTTCATTTAACCAATACAATAAGATTGCATTCTGCTCAAACAGGCTGCTTCACATTCCGTCAAGACTAGACCTGAAGGCTGATCTCCACAGCTACCACTTGGATAGCTCTCTAAGGTTATCTTTGACCTCTTAAATCACCATAAGCATTGTTTGGACTGGTGAAAGGTGCCCCCTTAAATTAGTGGACATCATATACCAGGCCACCTTCGCACAGTTCACTATTTTAAACCATGTAAAAAAAGGCTTATTTCATGAATAGAAACACATACATAGACCCACAAACATAGTTAGACACCACACACATTTATAAAATAGTATCCTCTACCTTTTGTACATATGCATAACTTTGCTTGTGTACTAATACTCACCCAAAACTGATGGGTGTCATGTATCTCAGGAGTAAAGGTGTGTTTCTTTCAGTCCCACACTATGAGAGGAATAGGTGAGATACAATAGGAAAAAGAATCAGCGATCGAGAGATTGTCTATTAAAGTGCCCCTGTTCGAATCAGAGGAGACTCCCTACTCCGACCGCCGAGCAACCGCATCATTATTTAATTCCTCAAGGGATTTCCCTGGCCATTCGCATAAACTGGCCCTTGTCCTCCTGGATTTGGTAGAGGTGTCCCGGGAGGACGCCAATATTTACATGCTCTTTCCTCATAGGCGCGGGTAGCTTCGGCGTTACGTGGTCTGCGTGCAACAACTAGCGTGCATGTCAAAGGACGTCAGTGCCAGTTGAATCATGGGTAATGTAGTCATAACGCTTCTCTGTTTGGGATTCTCAATCACAAAAAGGGGGAGGGACAAGTGTATCAATACAATCCAATTGAACATAAGAGTTGGGATTACAACAGCAATTGTTCAAATGGCTTATAGATATTATACAGAGCTAAACGTTGGTGGGCTATCATCAGTATCTCAGCTGGCCCCACAGGATTTCATTATTCAAACCTGTTTTGTGTGTCCCTAATTTATACACCCAGCGTTGTTCCTTTGCTAGTAGTCTTTTTGCCAGGGCCCTATTGTTGTCCATTTTTTCTATTCTCGGCCACCAGTGCACTCAAGACCTTGCATTGGCTGCCGTTACATAAGAGAATCTTATTTAAGATCTTGCTGACCTCTTTCAGAGCTTTAAATAAGATAGGTCCAAAGTATCTTGCAAGACGTTTTGTTCGCTATAACCCTTCAAGATGCCTGAGGTCGGCAGGTGGCAACCTAATTAATATCCCCAGATTTAATTACAAAACCAAGGGAAGTAAGACACTTACCGTATTGGCCTCTAAGGCATGGAATGCCATGCCCAAAAACCTTAGAATTCTGGCTCAGGAGAATGCCTTTAGGAAACAATTAAAAACTTGGATTTACAGTCTGTCAGATAGTTTTGTAATGGCTGCAATCTAGGTTTTAATATTGTATTGTGCACTGTATCAGCCCCAGGATGCTCCTTTCAGAGCGACAGTTCGCGCTTTATAAATATCACATACAAATACAATAATATGGTTCATTTCAGGTCCATATCGGTATGTCCTTTTTCCATAAAGTGTGTGGTCAGTTTGGTGGCACCTCTCTTACACCTGATTGCGCTCCTATATTTGTTAATCCTGATCTTTCCTTGTCATCATCCCAACATAACGCGAGTTGCAAGGGCATGTGATAGTGTATATGACAATGCAACTATTGCAGTTAGTGTGATGTTTTTGTTATCATGGAGTGGGATGGTCGAGATCAATGAATTTACTTTGTGTTGTAAACGCACATGCTGTACGTGATCCACAAGGAAAAATGTCCCTTGACCCAGGGTTGGTTCCACAGGGTCAGTTGTTGTTCATTCTGAGGTTTACCCGCAGTGCTATGTACTAGCATATCCCTAATACTCCTATTTCTTAGAAAGGAGAACAGGGGAGACTTGAACGTGAGTTTGTTTGACGTTAGTATTCTCCAATTGTTTTTATGATCTTTTTGATTGTGTTGTATGTTGTTACACAGATTAGAGCATCCAATTTTGGTTTGACTGTTGTTTCAAGAAATGCTGCTTGTGGTGTGTTCCGTGCCCTTTTCTGTGCTGTCCTTTTCCTTGAGTTTAATGGCAAGCTTCGCTGATTCATTATTGTAATCTCGTAATTCGGAGCAATTTCGTCGGATTCTTAGCAATTGTCCTCTTAGTGACCGTGTGTGGGCACTGTTAAAGTGCAGTAGGCTAGGTTTAGAGAGTGCTTGTTAGGATGGTTACATCCAGAAAGGGAATCTTCTTTCTTTATTACTGGTCATAGTAAACTGTAGGAAAGGGTTTTGTTGGTCCAGCCATTCTTTGAAGGTTTACATAGTATCGGTATTCCCTTGCCATATTATCAGTATATCATTGAAATACCTGCACCACAGGCGAATCTAGGTTTGGTATGGATTGTTGTTCCAGATGTGTTACTCTTCAAACCAGCTCATGTAGAGGCAGGCTATGCTTGGGGCAAATGTGCTGCCCATAGAGGTCCCATGTTGTTGGAGGTATAGTTGGTCTTCAAACTTGAAGAAGTTTTCTGTAAGGGCGATATGTGCTAGTGTCATAATCCATTCAATGGGAGCATGCCAGGGCCAACATTTGTCTTGCAGAAGTCTTCCAATGACATGTAGGCTCTCTTCTTGAGGTATACTTGTGGACAGTACTTCTACGTCTAAGCAGAGCAAGGTTTCCACTTTTGGCCCATATTCCATCTTGTTGAGGATATTCTGGAGATGTTGCGTGTCCTTAATGTATGATCTGATCTTTGTGACCAGGGGAGGGAGGAACCAGTCTGTGTACTGAGATAAAGGTTCCAAGAGTGATTCTACCCCAGACACGATTGGTCTACCTGGTGGTGGTGCACGTCCCTTGTGGATATTGGGTAGCGTGTAGAATTGCACAGTTCTTAGTTCCTTTGTACATTGGAATTCTTGATCCTTTTTGTTGGTCCAACTCTTATTGAATGCCTCCATGGTTAGATCCCTGATTTTCTTCTGTAATCTTTTTGTAGGGTCCATCTGTAAAGGTAGGTAGTGACTGGTATCATTGAGTAGGGCAAGGCAAGCTTCCTTGTAGCTAGTCAGGTCTTGCAAGACTATTGCCTGCCTTTATCCGCTGGTTTGATAACCACTTCAGCCTTCCTAATGATGGAATCCACAGCTTGTTTCTCTTTTGTGTTTATGATAAAGGAGCTGTTGTAGGGCCTCTACTTCCTCTATGACTGCGTTCTCCAAAGCCAAGACTTCTGGGGGGACAGGGGTCATGGGTGGGCTGACTGGTGATTTGTTCCGCATTGTGCTGTAGCCATCCGATGTTGGTGTTATCAGAGTTTGATTGAAGAAAGATTTTATTCTTATCTTCCTGAAAAATTCATGGAGTTCACATCTCTTTAATTTTTCCATGTTGATACTTGGTACATTCTCTTTGTTAAGGACCTTAAGTTGTGTTGGTGTTAGTGTTGTGTTTGTCAAATTGACAACCAGATTCATAGGCTGCTTGTTCCTGGTTGTTGGTCTTGCATCCGGCTTCTTGTGTTCATGACTTTTATTCCTCCGTCTTCCCATGGGAGTCGTCTTCCTCCTCTGCCATTGCGTCTGATCCTCCGGCCGTCTCTCCCTAAAAAATTTTGCTGGGTAGGTTGGCAGTAAGGTATCTCTTGGTAAGGTTGAGGACCTTGGAAGGGGTGTGGATGGTATTGTGTTGGTCACATGTGTAGTGCTGGCTGTGGGTATCCATGATTTGTTTTTGTCTTCCTCTCCAACTTTTCGTTGAGTTGTCGCTCGACCAATCATCTTGTTAGTTGGTGAATGAGCCAGAATAACGCCTGGCGGAAGAGTCTGTTTCTGAATCATCCTTCTTCTTGTAATTGAGAATCCCGTACAGAGAAGCGTTATGACTACATTACCCATGATTCAATGGGTTTTGACGTCCTCTGACCTGCAGCTACCCATGTATTAACACTGTCCATATATAAAAGTGCACGACATTGCTCTGCAATCAAATCACCAGGGAGGTGTTTATTTGATACCCTGATGAAAGCCCTGGACCTTGTTAAGCCTTAGAGCAGGGCTGAAACATGTTGGTTAACAAAACATAGGATCATAAAATCACATTAGTCCAGATTAACTATTACCATTTTTAGCTTTCATAGCCATCTCCTAGGCCTGGGTGTAGTTCGCGGAGTTTTGCTAAGCGGAACTCCGCGAAGGTACAGAAAAACTCAGCGAAGTTCCGCAAGTGCGAACTGCAGTTTGTGCTGGTATTTCTGCCGCCCGGGTAAAATTCTACCCGATCGACAGCTCGCGCTCACGAACTTTACTGTTTGCGATCGCAAACAGATCACGAGTGGGAAAAAACTCTACCACACATCGGGAAACAGATTTTTCTGAACTCCGCATGCTCCGCGGAGTGTGGAGTGCAGAAAACTCTGCAAACTCCGTGAATGGAACGAATTTCACCCCCCAGGCCTAATCTCCACTAATAAAGGGATACCTAGGAGAAGGTGAGGAATTTTTAATCTCTACTTAAGCCCACCGGTCACCCCTCTATCCTTAAGTGCTTCCTGAAATACAGTCATGCCCACCCTGATTTTTAGGAGTCAGGGTGAACCCGATGATGAAGCATGACACTATTAGAGTGTATGAGCTTTATAAATAAAAAATGATTTTTTTCCTTCCCCGCACCAGTCAAGTGGAGCCTGCATACCCACCAGGGGTGTACCAGATAGCCCCCCTATCCGTGTCTTGAGTAGTATATACTACTGTCCCTGCAACCTTAGGCGGGATACTCTTTTGTTCTCTTTCTGTTCTCTTTTAAAGTATGTGTACAACACTTCAAACACTAATAAAGTAAAAATACACCACAAAAGGGACCCCACAGCAGATTGGAAAAGAGTACATTTTAGTAAACAAAAGAAGACCAAAATGACAAAACTCCAATCAGTAGTACCAGCGAAAAGCAGGTTTAAAGAGTTCAGTAAAAATAACGCCAAAAAGTGCAAAGCGTGAACTGTGACTGTCTGGTCACGCCAGACCAGAAAAAAGTCACAAGTTCAGGCTGACCACGATGGACCACAGGCAGGCCAGTAGCCTGCTAGTCAGCTAGGCCTGCTGAATAAGAGTACCTTGAATCCTGGTTGCAGAGTGTTGCAAGCTCCCACGTTGAAGATATGTCGAGCAGCCGAGGCAACAGGTCGTTTCTGAGGGGCTGTGAGGCTGTGATGTATCATCGAGGATCCCATCGATGAGTGTTTGCAATACAAAGTCCAGCGTTGAGGATGCATTGTGCACCATTGGCAATGCATTAGTTCTGAGGACCTACAAGGCTGCAAAGTGAAGTCCTGGTGCTGTGAAAGTCCACACAGCAAAGGTGAGGTGTTGGTTCTGCTTGGGGTTGTGCCACAAAGCAGAGAAGATGCGCCAATTCTGCTGGTTCCACAGATGGGCTGGCAGAGCACTTTCAGGCCCACTTCCAAGGGTCCAGGACTGGGCTGGCACCACTTGGCAAGGTAGGATCAATAGTTGCAAGGGAGTCACTGAGGTGGTCCTGGGTCCAAGTTGCAGGTCCAGTCCTTCTCCCCAGGCAAGAGGTCAGAAGACAACAGGTCAGCATAGTAGGTAAAAAATTTTTAGGGCAGCAGTCCAGCAGAGTGGCAGTTCATTCAGCAGCACAGAAGCACAGCAGTTCTTCTTCCTGGCAGAGTCTTCTACGGGTCCAGAAGTGTACTAAAGAGTTGATTCCTGAGATCCAATATGTATACTTGGTGCCTCTATTGAAGTGTACGAAGCTTATGGAAGTGCACTGTTTTCCTGCCTCTCCTGGCCCTAAACCAACTACAAGGGGTAAGTAATCCTTTGTATGAAGGCAGGACACAGCCTATTCAGGTGTGAATGGGACTATGTAATTCTATCAGGGGTGCCAAAGTCACTAACCAATTGTAGCACAATTAAACAACACCTTGTTTTGTGAAAAGAGCACTGGCACTGAGATCTGGTTAGCAAGCTTTATCAGTGCACTGTCAGAGTCAAAGATCATCATCTAGAAGCTAAAAAGGAGGCAAAAAGTGGGGGAATAACTGCAACAAAAGCCCACTTTCCTACGACCTCCGCCTTTCTCCTCTATTCTTACCTCCTCTCTCTTTCTCTCATGTCCCTATACCTCCTCTATTTCAGCTCTCTTTTCCACTCTTTCTCCACCTTCCCCTCTCTCTAAAATTCCTACTGCCTATCTTTAACTCGCTCACTAATCTACCTCAATCTAAAGCCTTACTTTTATGTAGACCACACTTCCTCAAACAATGGTTCCTATTTCTTCCTCTCTGTGTCTTTCTTTCCAAATACCTCAATCTCTTTCTTTATCTTTACATCCCTCCCTAACTTTCATATCTATATATCTAATCTCTTTAATCCTTTTCCCTCTACTTTGCTTCTCAGGCTATCCTGTTCTCTTTACCTCACAGTCCTTCTCATGTCTTCTGCCCCATTCCCTTTCTCTTCTTCAGCAAATTCCAAAGTCTATGTAGAGAAGTTTACAGATAGAAGAAAGGAGATTTGAGGCAAGGCAGGGTAAGTAATTTTAGAAAAAAACTATTTGGTTTAACAATATGGAATAGTGAAAAAAGTGCTTTGATTTAGCTGTTGCTGTGAGAGTGCCACTTGTGAATGGGGATTTGTTTGGAATTATGACTATTCAGCAATTAAAGCTAATATTTCAAGCACTATATACATCTGTTTTCTTTTTAATGTTATGCACTAGTCCACAAAGCATCCACCAAGTTACACTTACAGTGTCTTACCTTTATCAATGCTTGTGAGACCTTTATTTTTGTACTATTTTGGCAGGGCAGCTTGAACTCTCAGCGGTTTTTGCATGCCCACCGTTCCTTAAAATTTTACGCATAATTCAACATTCAAACTGAAAATTGTTCTGAAAAGGCAGCCCCAAAAAAATTATTTTGACCAGGACCTCAAACATCCTTAAGGTGGCACTGTTTTGGCCAATTCACAAAGGCATTTATGAGCATGTAAAGCAGTAATCCTATTCTACTACTTTACATACTCCTACTTTTTTGTGACCTGCCCCATAATGCTTTTGGCACAATGTAAGACTTAGTGAACTTGAATATTTATACATTTTTTAAAATGTGTTGAAAATCAGTGGATTCTTAGTAAATAAACATGGAAATATGTTCTACATATAAAGTTGTTTCACACCAGTTAAAGAATGTTTTATTGGGAATTGTCCTAACCCCCTGCAGTGGACTAAGATTGTAATTGGGACTGCTTTTAAGCTTTTCTATGACTGCCTTTAGTTCAAACCACATCCACTATCTATCTAGACCACGAGGAACCCTAGGTGGAACAAGTTTCAAGCTATTGAAACAAACGATTATGCTTATAGGCAAAGAAGAGTACTTTAATCAATAAATAATATATAATATGGACTTGTGGAATGTTATGTTGAGTGTAATATGGCTTGATAAACATTGTTTCTGCTATTCTGGAGATTTAAATATCAGTATACACCATGCCGACAAGGATCAATTAGGCCTGCTACTGTGCAGTAACTTTTTCTGCTGGAGACTGTAATGTCCTCTGTAGAAGGACACGACAGCATGAGCAAGTCAGCATTGTATCTAGCCCCAACAGGAATGCCCCAAACAGGAACTTCTGGGTAAACGACAGGAAGGGGGGGCCTTTCACAAAGGGATGAGATTGAGGGTGAATGTGTGGAGGGCAGTGCCACATGTGTAGGCCCTTCGTAAATAGAGAGGCATCCAAGTCTACAAATAAAGAAGTTAATCCAAACTCTTATCTGTTGGACTACAAAAAGAAACTCCTGGCTCTATAAAACTGCTATCGAAACTGGAGACATATCCCTTTTAGGGGATGATTTCCTTCACCCAGCGTAGGTGGCATGCTTTATCATCGGGAATCTACTCCTTGGCGTCGTAAGCGGAATTAAGCACCTCTACGATATAGACAGAGAGCATCCTGAGCCCCATGAAAGGGTGAGTTGAGTCACGCCTCTTAATGCTAGCGGATTACCACCAGTGGAGCCTCCATTACATGGGTTTCCATAGGAACACTGGATGGTTATGTATATATCATAATTTTGCTTGATTTGAGCACATTGAACAGCAGCACTTAATTTAGGCCCTTAAGAAAGCTGCAACTCTTTCAATTGAGGATTATAGACTGACACATGTCAAATTTTTTTTTTACACTAAAAGCGGGTTCCATCTTTCCCTGCAGTGCTATTTTTAATCTTGGCCCAGGAACGCACTTATAAACTAATTTGCGGTCCATGTAACTAGTTGTAACTATCACTATTTTCATTTGTGCTTTGCTCTGTTGCCCTCACCATCCTTAGCTCATAGCTTACTGTTTATTATACCTCCTCTTCAAAAAACATCCCCGATCTCCTCCCACTTAGAGAGGGGTTTGTAGCACGTAACATGACTAGGCATCACGGTACAATGAGTTTCCCGATGATGAAGCATGCCACCTCTTGTGGGTGAGGGAAATCATCCTTTAAAAGGGATACTCCATTGCGACTGGGTCTTCAGTTTTAATAGCAGTTTTATAGACCCAGGGATTTCTTTTTGTGGTTCTAATATTGATTAGGGGAGTTAAACCTTTCAGGACTTTAAATCTTATCTGGCCCTCTTTTGTGATTTAACTCAAATTTGCTGCCACCTCCTCTGTGAAGGACACCTTGAAGTCCCATATCTATCAAGATATTTGTATTTCTGCTCTCTCCTTGTGCTGGTGCACCTTTGCCTGTCTAGTGCCAATGCATGCAACCTTGCACAATGGTGCAGGGGTACCTGTGCTGCAGACTGGATTGTTTTTGTGCAGGAAAGGACTCCTTGGGTGACAGTTGCTGATAACTGGAAACAAAGTGGAGTTGGATGTTGATATAAGGATAGTACTAATGCTTTTAAAGAGTTCAGGATAGGTTGACAATGAAAACAAATCAGGGCTACACCCAACAGAAATATTTAATTTCCAAAGTTTGTCATGAGTTCAATGATTATATCACTTTTCCTTCGTTGGGCAAAATTAAAGGTGATAAAGATGGATATCTGATTGTCCTGAAAGAAAAATGGTTTCCTCAGTGGGTTAACCAGTTGGATTGGGGTTCTATCTGCATGCATTCAGGCAAGTCTTTCAGCACTTCTACATTATTGCGCTCTCCATTGTTTCAAGGCACTTTCCTCTTAGGAAATACCTCTAATACCTCTTTTACTCAGCTTCTATTTCTATCTCTAAAGATACAAGGGAGGAGTTAGAGTGGGGCTCTTCTAGTTAAAAGCCTGGAATCGAAAATCTATTGTTGGCCTAATGCTAGTGTTAGACCTGTCAGCCTAAGGAATGTCTTCCCCCAAACTTTGCATCTACTCGCCTCCAATTGTTGCTGCATTTATGCTTCTGTTGGCCTTAGGAACTGTGAACTTTACCACTGAAAACCAGTGTCAAAGTGCTTGTGCTCACACCCCTAAACATGGTTTGATTTTGTTATACCTAATTGGTATATTTAATTTACTCTTAAGTCCCTTGCAGAGTGGTATACCCTATACCCAGGGCCTGTAAATGAAATGCTACCAAGTGGGCCTGCAGCACTTATTGTGACCCCCACCTAAGGAGTACTCTAAAACTTGTACCAGGCCTGCCATTTCAGCCTCAATGCAGAGCACACTACCATGCCGACTTGTCATTTAAAACTCATTGCCAAGCCATAAACTCCACTTTTATTACATATAGGTCACCCCTAAGGTGGGTCCGAGGTAGCCCATAGGGCAAGGTGATGTGTAATTAAAAGGTTGGATATGCAATTTTAAGTTTTAAATGTCCTGGTAGTGAAAAACTACCAAATGTGTTTCTCACTACTATGAGACCTACCCCTCCCATGGGATTTATTTATTATTTATTTATTTATTATTACAATTTGTAAAGCGCGTACGTATGCCCGTAGGCCTCTTGGCGCTAAGATTACAGTTAGGATCTCTGAGGGTGGCCGCATGTAGCTAAAAGGACTCATTACTGGTTAAACAACCACGTCTTCAGCAGTTTCCTGAACTGGAGAAGAGATTGACTCGATCTAATTATTAACGGAAGCGAGTTCCAGAGTCTGGCTGCCGTCACCGTAAAACGTTTGTCTCCCCAGGTGACCGTCCTGGTGCGGGGTACTGCAAGTTGGTGCAGTGACATTGATCTGAGTTGTCTTGACGGACAATAAGTAGCAAGCTGTTCTCGGAGAAACTTTGGCCCTTGGTTATGGATAGCCTTGAAGGTCAGACAGAGTGATTTAAATTTAATCCGGTTGTTAATTGTTAGCCAGTGGTAATTTCTAATAGTGTGGCTGATCGATTTAAATTTGGGGGTCCTGGATAATACTCTTGCTGCCGCATTTTGAATCATTTGCAGTTTGGAGATCACCCGGTGTTGTGCATTGGCAAATAAGCCGTTACAATAATCTAGAGAAGAGAGTACAAGAGTGCTCACCACTGTTTTACCAGCGCTTTCAGAGAGAAATAGGATGATTTTTCGTATAAGCCTGAGTTTGTGATGAGCATTTGCCGCAGTTTGATTAGCGTGTGCCACAAAATTGAGCTTCTCATCAAAGACTATTCCCAGATTTCTAACCCTTGCTGCTGGCACTGGTAAGGCTCCCAAGGATGAAGGCCACCACAATGCTGACCATTGTGGGGAGATCTTCCCGAAGATGACTACCTCCGTCTTCTCGGAGTTCAACCTGAGGCAGTTGGTCTTCATCCAGTCTTTGATTGCTGACATACCCTCTTGGAAACGTGCCGCTACCTGTTCTCCATCGTTGTTAATAGCAAGCACCAGCTGGGTGTCATCAGCGTAGGAGGTAAGGCTCATCAGGTAAGATTTAATAACTCTTGCTAAGTCCGACATATAGATATTGAATAGTGTCGGACTTAGAAATGAGCCTTGAGGAACACCACAGGGTAGGGCAAGTTCTGGCGACTTAAAAGGCCCCAGCGTCACTGCTTGTGTACGGCTAGACAAAAACGAAGCAAGCAGGTCTTTAGCGCTAGATAGAATGCCCAGATTTCCGACACGGTCAATCAGAAAGGAATGATTGACCGTGTCGAAAGCCGCTGATAGGTCCAGCATTATGAGGACAGCAGTCCCTCCATGGTCTTTGATGGTTCGGATATCATCAGCCGCCTTAATTAGGGCCGTCTCAGTGCCATGGAGTTTGCGAAACCCGAACTGCGTGTCGTCCAGCAAATTATTTTTCTCAAGGTAGTCTGACAACTGGACGTTCATTGCCTTTTCGAGCACTTTGGCTAGAAATGGCAGACTGGCAATAGGTCTGTAATTCTTCAGCAGCTCCTTATCGAGACCGTTTTTTTTGAGGAGTGGTTTTAAAAGAGTGTTCTTTAGGATGTTCGGATATATCCCTGACCTAAGTATCGTGTTACAGACTTGCGTAATAGCTGCACTGATGGTATCTATTACCGGCAGGTAGACCCTGGGTGGACAAGGGTCCAAGGCAGATCCTGTTTTTATTGACTGCATAATGTCCCTGATTTGTTCCTCCTCTAGTCCTTCAAATTGATCTAGTGAACAGGTAGGAGGTTGAGTATGTGAGGTAATTGAAGCTGGTGGGTCGTTGGCCGAAAACTCTAAGTAAATGTCATTAACTTTAGAGAAAAAAAAGTTAGCCAAAGAGTTACAGAGAGCCTGCGATGGAATAGGTGCTGTATCTGCAAACTTCCCGGCCAGTTGTTTCACTACCTTAAATAGCTGTTTGCTGGAGTTTTTGGCATTATCAATTTGATCTTCAAAAAACTTCTTGGCCTCTAGAATCATTTTTTTGTAACAAAGCTGTGTCTCCTTATAGCGGAGTTTACAGACTTGGTCGTAAGCCTTACGCCAGTATCTTTCTTGCTTTCTGCATTCTTGTTTTTGTCTCCTGAGTTATTCTGTGAACCATGGAGCCGAAGGCAGTTTTCTATTTCTAGAAATGGTCTTGGATGGGACCAATAGGTCCATTGCATTCCCTATCCAGCCTAAAAATTGTTTAACGGCTAGATTAGGATCCAAGGATATCATGGGGCAGGTGTTGGTCAGGAGGTCTGTGAGAGCTGCGTTATCTATGTCTTTCCATACTTTGAAAGGCTCTTGATTTAAATTAGCCTGTCTGGTTGGAGGAGAGCCAGTGATGGGAAGAGTGCAGAGTATGGCATAATGATCTGTCCATGTGAGGGGAAGGATATCCTGGACTGTTATCCCTTCTATGTTGGAAAAAATGCCATCCAAAGTATGTCCAGCCTCATGAGTGGGAGCATTAACCAGTTGAAACAGCCCCAGGCTTTCCAGGTCTTCCCTTAGTGCTTGGGAGTCTGCATCCTCCCTCTTCTCTAAGTGAAAGTTCATATCCCCTAATACTATAGTGGAGTCCTCGGTCCCCAAAGATTTGATCAGCAAATTAAAGTTCGCCAGGAAAAGAGCACGAGAGCCAGGCGGTCTATACATAAGTACTCCTTTCAAAGTGTATGAGGGAGTCACCTTAATGGCAAATTGAAGGGCTTCACAGCTAGTGGACGGAATCGGAAGTGTTCTGACTGAGAGGTTATTACGAAGAATGATCGCTAATCCTCCTCCTTTTTTTCTCTGTCTATCTAGTCGATGTACCGTGTGTCCCTGCGGTACAGCGACCACCACGTCTGGGTCTGAATCAGCATCCATCCAGGTCTCAGTTATAAATAACATATCTATATTCTTATCAAGAATCAGATCTTGAATCTCCTGTCGGTGCCTTCCGAGGGATCTGGCATTAATAAGTGCAATTGTCATATTCCTGACTTTATTTTTGGCGCTAGGCATGGCACCTGTTTTGCTGTTAATAAACGGTGGAGGTAAGGTGCAACTAGGACAGGTAGAAGTTAACTTAGTGGCGATGTGCAATAACATTGGAAACTTCTTATTACATTTCATAATTGTGATTTCCAGTTTGGATAAAGCAGGAGGGTATGTCATGTGTTGTACCTATTGAATTGTAATGATACAATCACTTTAATGTAAGGTCAGAGTTTTCATTACAATTTTGAGAATGCCCTTTTTTGTAAAGTTGTCATTTTCCTGCCTATAGCCCTTTGTATCTGCAGCCTGTGTTGGTTCACATGACAGGATGTGGCTGACATTTAAACTTTGTGAATAACTCCCAAACAGTCACACAATAGTGGGATTAGGTGTGTCTCAATAGGCCATCAGCTGGCAGGATGAAGGGATTGCACTGAGCACAGCCCCAATTGCACCTGACCAGGCTGTGTCCAGTCTTCTCTCATTAGGCCTAACAATCCTGTATTGTCACTGCAGCCAGATTGGAGCCAGGACAGGGGAATCAGGAAATTCCATGCACTTCAAAGAACCTTTTCATAAACTTCTCCCACTTTCCAGAAGAAGGGTATAAAAGGAGAACCTTCAGACCCGTTCTTTAATTCACTACTGGACCTGTAGAAGGACTCTCAGAGGATTGCCTGCTGCTTAGACATGCTGTGCACTATGCCATACTGCTGCTGTACCTGGAAGAACTGCTTTCCGGCCAGGAGTCTGTCTTGAACTTTGTTCATATGCACCAAGAATTGCCAGAATTGACTCCAAGGGAAAGTTGGCTGGCATCCTGTTCTGAGCTACAGGGACATAAAAGGCTCCCACCATCTTGAACCCGCACCTGGACCTAGCCTGTGCGAGTCCCGAACCCACAATAGGTGTCCCACCAGTCCTGGACCATTGGTTGTGGTGCTAAATGTGCCCAGATTCCCAATTTCCAAAACTGCGGACACTCTCGTCGGACCCTCCTGCAGGTTTCCCTGATGTACTTCAGCCATCTCAGGCAGTTTTCTTCAAGAATATTAGATAGGAAGGTAAGCGCTGACCGGGGCCAATTCACTTCTAGTATACGAACCGTACTCCATCGCAGTCGGACATAACTTTCAACTTTGACCCAGCCTCACGCGATCAAATGTCTGCAGTTGGCGCTTTGATCTTTAAGGCACTAGACATATAACTCTGGTTCTACTGATTGGATTTCTGTTATTTAGGTGTCAAATTATTTATTAAAATTTACTCTGTATTTGAAAATTAGCTTGCAATGTTTCTTGTGTTGTGTTTTCAAGGTATTGCTGTTTGTGTGCTGAAAAAATGCTTTGCACATTTCCTCTAAGTTAAGGCCGACTACTTTTTGTGCCAAGCTACCAAGGAATAAGCACACCTTAGATACATTGACTTTTTTGAGGTTCACCTCCCAAGGGATTGTGGCTGTTGCTTGACCAGGCCTCACACCCCAGTCAGCCAACAACCTGGTCAGTGTCACTTCTCTCCCTGTGCAGCTCCACCACTAAGTAGCTGCCACCTGAGTGCACTCTGACCCTTATGGGTCAGGTGCTCAAAGCCCTCCTCCACCCGCAGGTTCTTGCTTGAGCCTTATCCCTGGTTGTCCAGTGGGAGAGAATTCTGCTCTTCTGCTCTCCCAGGCCCTGTCCTTCTGCTGCCTCTGTCTTTTCTTTGTTAACTCTTTTTCTGTGACCTCCACGGGCTCCCAGACAAGAAAAGAATAACCTTCAAACTCCTCACCAATGCATACAAGGCCCTTTACAACACCGGACCCGCATACCTGAATCACTGCCTCTCATTCCATGTACCCAACAGACACCTCCGTACTGCCTAGCTTTTCCTGGCTACGGTCCCATGAATCTGCTAGACCAGAACTGTAGGAATTTCCTTCTCCTACCTGGCCTCCAAGACATGGAACATTTTGCCAATGCAACTCAGGAAATCACCCTCACAGACCTTGCTTCTACGGATGAACCCAGCACTTAGTCTAATCACCTGCCCCCCCCCCTTAACTGATTGATTGATATACTGAACAACCCAATTTCCCACATTCAGATATCATGTTAGAGTCACACATCAGGAGACTGCAGGCGGGGGGCAAAGAGTGGAGAGACCCTGACAGAAGAGAAATTCCCCAAAGAAGAAACACAGTATTGTATGAATTACTTAAACCTACGCACAGGTTCATTAGCAGTAAATCATCTGGTACAGGGTCGGTTTTAATGTTCTCTTATACATGGGCAATGTTGTGGCAGTTAAATACATAAACAAACAGGGGAAGCATTTTTTTAGTGTCTTACTAGATCTGATTAGGCAGTTGTGGCATGGTAGCCAAGGCAAAGGAATTATGATTAAGGCAGAGTACCTGCCAGGGTTTGGGTACACCAGAGTGGACTGGGTTTCATATTTCTTTAAGTAAGATAAGAGCAATAGGGCTATAAGTGCAGGGATTTTCTATCAGCTCAATTTTCATTTGAGGTCCTCTTAGCGTGCACCTGTTTGTGGTTTGTGTCAAGTTTAAATCATAGTCTTACATGACTTTTCATTTGGAGACTGGATCCAGAGGTGGAAGCAGTAGATTTCTTCCTTCAATAGGGCGACTATCTGCTAGGGTTAATTTTTTCCCTGTTTGCAATGATTCATAAGTGTTCAGAGATGGTCACAGAGAATTGGGCCAATCTGGAGCTTTCAGAAGATTGTTCCAAGATTCCTTGCTGTGTTCTCTAATCTTGTTTCCGATTTAATGGGTAATGTACATAAGTTGCTGATGCATGGCATCTATTGCTCTTGGGTTGTCCTTGGTCTTTCATAGGAGGCATTGTCTGTCATCAGAGACTATTGGGTCCTGTCAACTAGAGCTCTACACTAGTACTTCTTACTTGCAACAAAATGCAATTAGCAAAACTATAGATCGAAATTAATTAAAAAGAAGCAGAAGACAGGAGCTCTGTAAGGAAGATTATCAGACCACTAGAAAATAAATATAGCACCTAACTTTCCTAGGAGATCTATGTACATGAACTGCTTAAAGACAGGTTGCTTCAAGATGTTAGCTAGTAGATTTATAGAGCGCAGTTTATTACATGTGAGGATCTCCAGGCGCTGTCCATGGTCATGGGGAGATTAGGGGCCATATGTATCAAGCTAATTAGCATTCGCAAAGGCCGAAATTCACAGAATTTCGGCCTTTGCGAATGCTACTTAGATAAATGGTATGTATCAAACATGTTTGATGCAAAATAAGGAATTGCAAAATTTGCTATTCCTTATTTTGCAATTGCACTTAAGGAATCGCAAATTTTGCGATTCCTTAAATGCAACGTATCAAACAAAAAATATTCAAAAATTGCCATGAGGATTCGCAAATTACCACCAACTTCTAGTTGGTGGTAAGTTGCGAATTCTTGACAAAAAGCTTTTTTACAAAAAACCAAAGGTGCCATATGACGCCCATACATGCCCTTAGGGCATGTATGTGCGCCATATGCCCCCAAATGTCTTTTTCAGGGGTGCAGCAGGGTGTTCTTGAGACACCCCTGCACCCTTGAAAAAATTCCTAATTTGCGATTAGCAAATTGCTAATCGCAAATTGCACTTTCCTTCCTATGGGCCTCCTGGCCCACAGAAATGAATGGGTAATTTGCGATTAGCAATTTGCTAATCGCAAATTAGCAATGGTAAGGAATCGCTATTGAAAAGCGATTTTGTACATACATACCGTTTTGCGAATTCCAAATAGCGATTCCTTAAAATTCGCTATTTGGAATTCGCTAAAAAAATATGATACATATGGCCCCCAGTCATTTTCCCAGAATCACAGGATGTTGCGCAGCCTTTTATAGAAGTATTTCAAAGACAAAAATGTATTAAATATCCATTCAACTCTTAATGTCTTTTTAATTTACTTTATTTCGTTTCCATACATTATTTTTTAACACAAATGGCAAACACGTGTTTCGCAACTTGTCCAATTACATATGTGGTTTCAGCTGGGCCAATTAATTCTAGGAAGTGCTGAAATTAAAACTGAGATAACTTTTTATCAATCTTAGTGTCTTTTCTTTCCCATGAGGGAAATATACTGTTATCTTATTATAATAGTGGATCTTAATGAAAAAGTGATGAACATAGATTTATGGAGTCATTGAATAACCGGCTTGATAAACGGGTTTCTTTTAACGGTCCCAATGCTTCAAATGGATTTTTCACAGAAAGAAATAGGCCAAACCTAAATTTTTATGTGCGGAGTTTTCTGCCCCAACTGCGCACTCTCTGCAGTCATAAAGTTACTATTAAATTGCAGTCTGTGAATACCAAACATATTGTAAACCTACACGAAAGTGTAAGTTTACCTTTGTGAATCAGGCCCGATGTATTTTATACTGGCAAATTTGCCCACTTTTCTTGAAATATGCTTGAAAAACTGTGACAGTTGAGTCTCAGCAGCCGCAAAGGTACTATTAAATCATAGTCTGTGAATACCACAAAAAAGTAAACTTACTCAAAAGTGCAAGTTCACCTTTGTGAATCAGGATCGACGCATCAAATTTTCCAACTTTTCCTGAAGTATGTTTGGAAAAATGGCGACTGCTGGCATGTAACGTTCAGAAGTTATGTGAATACCACTAAATGTGCAGTTTGAGTGTGAATCATGCCACGTGTTAGCAAATTGCTTTGTTCCTGTTCAGCCTCATGGACTGCATTGGGCATGATGCGAATGGATTCGATTCATAAACTTGTATTCGGTTACAAATCACGTAACCATAAAAAGTACACAAATATAGTATTACGATACACATATAAAAAATCAATGGATGTTACATTAAAAACAGTAAACATAAAAACCATATTTATAAGCAATTCATATAAATGGTGCGAAATACTTCAAAGATTACAACGAAATTTAAGACATGACTTTAAGAAGCAAGCTATGCATTTAGCGGTATATTGAGAATCCAGAAACTGCAAGGCTAAGTAAGCAGGCCGACAAGTTCTTAGTCCCATTTTCCGTAGCAAAGGAATGATCCAGCGCCTGCGAGGTATATCATATTATCTGCAAAACAGAATTACATGGATTGTTGATTGTGTTGATATACCATCGCAAGTGCATTTCATAAGGGTGTGCGACCAGTCCTTTGCTGTTGGAAAAGTGACTAGGCGAAAAAAGGAATCAAAACGAAACCTAGTCAGAACATACTTTTCATGGTTTGTTAAATAATAGGACAAATAAGGCTGGATTCCAACAACAGTCTGGACAGACAGAATCTGTACATTTGAAGTTTTCGTAATTTCTTGTGTAAGACGCAAATCTCTCAGGTGGCTTAAACACAGTTTTTTTTAGCTCTTTCCTGTTGATATCAGCCAATGAGCATGGGTCTGAGAAATAGGATGTACGATTCAAGTCATTAAGGAAGTTAGAGACGTAGGAAAGCCAGGGGATTTTGTTCCAGTTTGCCAAAGACAGGCAGTCAGTTATCAGAGAACGGGTAAGATGGCATTGCTCTTTAGACCAAATACGGTGCCATAACAGGATCGGCTGGCATTTGATGTCGTCTGTCAAGTAGTCTATACCCAGCTCGACATGGCATCCGTACAATGGGGCACTTTGTGGTAAAGCCAAAAGATATTTTAAGAACCCATTCTGAACCGTTTGGAGAATAGCAGTAGCAGTGTACCCCGATACCCCTGCTCCATAGGTCGCTACGCTGTGACATTTGGCATGGTAAATTTTTAGCAGCTCTCCTGGGGCTGGTTTGCCCAGTTTCCTAGAAAAGGAAACTAGGGCAGAGGTTGCTCTTTGGAAGAGTAGCTTTTTACTTAACATGGCTTGTTTCCACGAAAGTTTGTCGTCAACTAAAATTCCTAAATAGGGATATTCTCTAGTGCATTCCAACCTGTCTTGATCTATAAAAACTGACTTAGGTTTTTTCGCCTTGGGGCCGAGATGCATGACAAAAGTTTTATATTTGTTGACTTTTAAGCCTAAGGATAGCATGAAGTGGCAGTACTTATTTAGCTGTTTTTGTAGCTGGTTTAATGTTCTGGCTAGAATCACCGCGTCATCCGCGTATAACAGAGCGGGAATGGGGCGGTGATTAATAGTTGGGAGGTCCTGGCAGCCTTCAAGCATGGCAGCTTCCAAGCCATTAGTGTATAAATTGAAGAGGAAGGGAGCCAGGACACAACCCTGTCTTACTCCTTTAACAACAGGGAATGATGATGTTAGTTCTCCGCCGATGCCATATCTGACGCACGCAGTAGCGTCAGAATAGAGCTCGCGGAGGAATTGAATAAGAGGGGGATCCACCCCCAAAATACCTAGTATAGACCACAACCTGGTGTGGATAACACAATCGAATGCTGAACTAAGGTCAACATAAACTAGGTAAAGGTTGCCTTTTTTGGCCCCCACGTATTTACCAATTAGAAGGGCCGAATTCAACAATTGTTCTACGGTGCCAAGGCCCTCCTGGAAACCGTACTGGAGATCAGTGAAGATGTTGTTAGAGGACGCCCAATCCTGTAGGCGTTCCAGGACCAGCCGACCAGCGACTTTCCCCAAGGAGTCCAGGAGGGAGATAGGCCTGTAGCAAGCAGGGTTGTTACGATCGCCCTTCTTAAATATAGGGAGCAGAATGGAGGTGGACCATGAGTCTATTAAGCCAGTTTTTGTAACTGCTGACATGATCTGTGTGATAAGGGGTGTTCAGAGTTCTAGATTATGTGCAAAGATATCCAGCGGGACCCCGTCCGGTCCGGGAGCTTTACCAGTTTTTGAGGTTGACAACGCCGTAATGACCTCGTTGTGGTCAAAAAGGAGGTCAACAGGGATGTGGTTTCCATGGAAGGGTTACCTGAAGAGCAAACCTCAACACTGGTAACCTCTGCGGGGCTACTAAAAATCTTTGAGAAATGGACCACCCACTCATTTGCTGTCACTGCCACGTCAAGGTGCTGAGGAGATGCGGCTTCTGACAGAAAAGGAGATTTTACTGTGCGCCAGAACAGTGAGCTGTCTTTATGTAGGCAGCTCTCGTGTAGTTGGGCCCACAAATTCTTTTTGATTTCTTTTCTGCGTTTATTAAGCGCTTGATTGTAGTTCTTTCTGAGTTTAGAAATTTCAGCGCGATCTCTAGGTTGTTTGTGAACCGCTTTTTTTAGATTAGTTAAAGCTACACGGCAGGTAGAGTCAAACCAGCCAATCTAAGTTACTGGATTTTTGTTTACGAAACAACTCATCTCGTATAATTTTAATAATTTCCGAGAAGCTGCTTAGTATCAGCTGTGGAGAAGAGTCTGTGGATAAACAGTTGTTCATCCATGGTAAAGCTCTGCTTACCACTTTTCTAGTTATTGCTTCTGGGTCGGTTTTGGACCACTTTACAGAGAAGCCAGTTACTCTATCCATAGACAGGGATTGTTGATTCAATAGACTGTCCCTAGATGTATGAGGAAGGGGATTTTTGAGTATTATATCAATACTAATGGGAAAATGATCGCTAGTAATATCAGAGCCTACATTAAAATTTTTAAGTTGGCCCTTAATTATCTGTGAACATAGAATATAATCGATGACACTTGAACGACATGGGCATGATGCATGCATAAGGGACTTCTTTAGAGTACTATAGACAGAAACTCAAAATGCGTTCCATATCTTTATATAAGGTGACAAGGTCCATCTAAAATCATCTCTAGTTTACCGAGATACACAAGAAAAACCTTCGAGCAATGAGGGGCAATGCAGGTAGTTGAGACTATCGCGATAGTGGTGCAACAAATATGTGTGCTTACTCCAAATATGCATTGTAAGCCCTTATAGATCTCTATAACACTACAAAGAACATAAACTTCAAAATGACAGTCATCGCCAGGTAATAGGCTTGCACCGCCAATCCTTCCACCCAAGAGGTAGTGTAACAAGCCTCATGTTCCTTTGAAACCTTTTTGTTCGACTTTAGCTAACACAAGAACAATAGCCTTTCATGCTTTTTGGAGCTACAGATGTGCAATTTATGCTTGCTGTTCTTCGTTAAAACCGTTTTTGAAGGTTGTTAGGACATTGCACTCTCCCTAGCCAATGATAAAAGATAAATTAGTTCCTATGAGAAATATAGGTTTTATGTTATGACACACACCTGTGTAGTTCCAAAGGCAAGAATTAACTTTTTAATTTGGCTCCTGGAGAGATGACAGCGCCCCCGAGTTCAAATTGTGCCCACGGCGACGTACCAATACATAACTCGGACTTGTATATGTGGAAATCAATTGCTGCACTGCTGAGAGGGTGACACAAATCCTGGGGATTTTTTAAAACAAGAGAGTGAATATCAGAAGCTTTTACGTTAATATTTTCTGAGTGTGTAAGATCTGTTATTTTCAACTCAATTTACTTGGTGCAGTTAGAAACTCAATTGACTACTTGTATAAATCAATCAATCAATCATTTGTAAAGTGCACTACATATCCGCAAGGGTCTCAAGGCGCAGGTGCTTTTATATCTAGGAGTAGGTGACATGGTGAATTTTTTGTTTAATGTAACATGCGTAATTGTTGTTAAAACAGAATGTGTTATATCCTACCGGAGATCCCCACACACTGGGTCTTTCACAGGAATTTGCACAGATTGAGAAAATAAGGTGTCTACTTACAACTATTGGCCTTTACAGAGCTTTTGGGAGTACAGAAATATTTAACTGCTTTTTACTTGTTTTTTTTTACATGTTGTGCAGTAGGTGCCTCCTTGTTCTCGAGGTTGTATGCGGTCTCTAGATTTTGCTTGCTGGATGAATGTGGCAGTTAGAGAGAGGCTGCTCCTGGTGGGGCTGGTACCACACTAGGCTGGCTGGAGTCTAGATTGATGCAACCTGAACTCGAGACTGAATAAAGAAGACTTAAATATACATCCTGGCTCCTGCTGTCTTTCTACATAGGACACATCAGAATGCATATTAGAAATGTATTTGCCAGCCGTCTGCCTGAACATTGTAGCCAAGTATATTCGTTATCTAAAAAAGTCACGTGACAGACCGGTATATGATTGGCTCGAGCAGAAAATGTCTTGCATCCTACCTACATTTCACAGTTAGCACCAACGAGTCTCCTGTGGGAGAAAACTTCTTGCAGCTTGGCTAGCAAAGCAATGGGAATTTCTGCATCAATACCATTGAGGACAGGACAACAGGAAGAATCATGGAAAAAACTCAGAATTGTCGAAATCCCTTTTTTTGGTCAGAGGTACAAACAAGCTGATATTTTCAACCTGCTCTTATTTGTGAAGCTAATTATATCTTGCAGTTCCAGATCAATAGCCTTTGTTCATAGGAGTTGGGGTAGTGCGCAGCTTTTTTGAGGGTGAATGGAAGATGAAGGACAGGTTAGAGGTGCCAATGAGCATAATTGCAGTTTTCTCACCATTTAGGCACAGCCAGTTTTGATGCATCCATTGGTGGATGTGGGATAAAAAGTGGGAGCGCTTGGAGCGATTGCTAGCATAATCATTTTTTTTAAGTGGAGCTCTGTATCATCTGCATACATATGGCACCCGATCTGGAAGTAAAAATATGGATCAGGAGTGCCTTGAATATGCTAAACAGTATGGGTGAAAAGGCAGAGCCCTGGAGCACACTGAAATATGACCCATTGTGATGTGATTGATGTAGTTATGTTTGAATTAAGTGAAGCACAGAAGGGTGATGCCATTAATGCACGCTTTGGAGGTCAGCCTTTGAATGAGTACTGTTGAAGTGGCACCTCCACATAGATGAAAAGGCAAGGCACTCCTTTATTAATGAACATACAGGACGGGTGTGATTCCTCCTTCACCAGCCACAGAGCAACTGATGCTCATGGAATCCTCCCTCCGAACCATATTACAGCATCACAGAACCATATTACAGCATCACAAGCATCACTGTAAAATGTGAAATACATTAAAACATACTGAATACTATACACACTCCTCCCTTTTACCCAACAGCAGAGAGCAAAAACAAGGCAGTGAGAAAATAAAGCAAGGAAAAAGGCAAAAACAAGGAAGCAACACAAAGAATAAGGGACATTCCCCTTATAAGATTAAAAAACAAATATGTACTCTAATTATGGGAAAAACAAGAAAAATACAATATATTAAACTATAAGTGAGCCTCCAATGAGTGAGCTACCATTACCTCCAAATAGCAAGGAGGTCTGTGAAGCCTAGGTGAGCAACTTCCTAAGGCCCCCTCATGAGAAGAAATGCCACTAGGGCAGGGAACCTGAGCGTCACCAGCACCACACTCTTCAAGGTCACCCCTGGCACCATCCTTATTGAGGTTCAGCTCCTCATCACTCATCAACATGAACCCATTCAAATAGATACGCAAACCGGCACAACCATGCATGGTCACTTTATTGTCCACAACCTCTCCATTCTGATACAAGGCTACTTTGTGTTTACTCCATTTGTTAATGTTGTCCAGAAGCACATCACTGTTAAACACTTTTTCTTACCTTGAATGTGCGCCAGCACTTAGATAATCCTTTGCATAGCCTGCCATGCCTTATTTTGACCATGTTCCCAGGACACACACATTTACCTCCAACCCTTACACCTTCTCCACCATTTAACTAACCCATGACCAGAACTTGTTAGCCACGCAGGGATCAATTTAGTGCCTGGTTTCCTTCTACGCATTTTCTCAAACGGAAAAAACCCAGTCACACTATGTGCCATAGTACGATGAGCCCACACGATTTCATCCACCATAACATTGACATCCTTCCCAATCTGAATAGCCATGGATATGGTACCCTTCACTAAGCATTTAGCCCAGTCCACCATGCCATTGGTTTGGGGGTTATAAAGTGCTGTGCAACCGTGAGTATTACCACACTTATCCAGAAAGGATTTCACTTAATGCAAGACAAGTTTATTACCATCGTCAAGAATAAGTATGTATACGAGGCAACCCTTCCTCTTGAAAAATATCCTTTTTGAGTGTACATCCACAAAAAAAATTGCGTTCCTCAATCGCTCCTCCAGCATATGCATAGGCCCAATAAAATCCATGCATGCCATCTCTAAGATACACCCGGCTCCTTGATGTGCCCTTGAGTTGCATGAACACTAGTCTGAAGCCTTTATCGCTCTCCCTACATACTTCACAATCCACCACCCACAAAGTTATCTGCTCATCCATACACAGCCACATAAATGTTGCTCTCACCCGTTTCATTTGTCATAGTTTGGCCAAAGTGACCCTCATGTGCCAACTTAATTATCTTGTGCCTCAAACTTTCTGGTAGCAGGCATTTGTCATTCCTCATAAGGACTTTTGTGTCACTCAAACTCAAATCATCCAGAATCTTCACAAAAGGTCTCACAGAAGGAGCCATTGTGCTCTCCCTCCGCTCATCCCGCACTACCATATGCTCCACAATCCTAAGAACAAAATCCTGATCCATGAACCTGCGCCTCTCATCTGCCGGGAATGAACTACAAATGCTCTCATAGACATCACCCAGCGAAGCCACAGCACCATCCTGATCCCAAGCAGAAACACTATGACCGTTTTCCCTCGAATCTTTCAAAGACAAACAAGGCAGGGAGTTAGCCTGCGCATTCTTCCTTCCCAGTATGTGTGCAACCCGGTTACGATACTCCTGCAATTTGGAAGCTAGCCTAGCCAGCCTAGCCGAGACCTTACCAGATCCACCAGGACGCAAAACCTTGACTAAGGGTTTATGTCTGGACTATTAAAAAAATGTAGACCCCATCGAAAGGTCCTAAAGTGCTTGACTGAACAGGCTGCTGCCAGAGTTTCACGCTCTATGACAGAATATGTGTTCCCACATTTTGTCAACAATCGCAATACGAAAGCTACTTTTTTTTGCAGAGACCACATGTACCTGAGACAACACTGGCCCCAATCCGCCAGCACTGGCATCAACAATCAAAGATGTTTTAGTTGACTGTCAAATGGTTGTGGACAATAAAGTGATCAAGTTGTGCTAGAAATGGGGGTGGAATAACAGTTGAGGAAACTGCCATAATGTACATCAAGAAGGGCTGGCAAATAATTAAATTCAACACTTTTCCTGAAGATGACACTTTGACACACCAAAGATAGATGTGAAAACAAAGTGCTTTACTTCTTGCTTCCACAAGGGGCGTGCAATCTTTCTTTCATAATACGAGAGGCCTCTTGAGCAAGGTAACCTGTCCTCTAATGTGCCAATAGGGGCGTAGCACTCCTTTGCTTGACTGAGCAAGTCACCTTCACAATGAGAGCCTTTCCTCTAAGGAATCAGATGGGCATGTTGCACCTCTTCTTCACCAGCACGGAGCTGTGTGGTCAGCTCCCTCCCCCGCTGTTGGTGCTTTGCTGCAGGATTGGTACAGCCCACCCAGAGGAATCCTTCATATACAGTAAGTTAAAGCTCCTGTGCAGTATGCGTCATCACCAGCAATCGCGTAGTTTATTGTTGGAGAGGTGCGCGAGTGGTTAAAATGTCAATTGAAAAAAGGGAAAGTCTTTCACACGTGCAGTGTTTGACCAGCGCACACATCCAGGAACGAATATATGATGTTACAATGTATACTATTACAACGCATGATTTTACATCGCAAATACCATTATATCACGTTTTTACAACAGATACTATTACAACGCAGGTAAATTGAGATATATTAAGGTAGCCATTTTAACGCATTCCATTATAATGAATACTATTACTACGCATACCATTACAATGCATACTATTTTCAAATAAAAAAAAAAAGTCTTTTTTTTCTCTAACCTTCCCCTGGGACAGGATGCAAGGGAAATATGAGTTTTGGGTGGGGGAGATTATTAAAACCCAGGTATTCATTTTAAACTTCTGTACTTTTTAAAGTACCTTGCCATTAAAATACCTGAGCATTAACACAAAATTTGAAAAAAAGGTTCAAAAAGACAGGGAAAAAGAAGCATACATTTTAAACATTTTACAAAAAATACAAATACTACTCTCAGAGCCAAAAATAGATTAAACATACAATTTTCCTCATAAAACGTGAGTCCTTCAAATATTTGTATTACACTCCCTGTGCCGGCAACAACACAGAATAGCTGACATTCCGAAAAGGAACATATAAATGAAAATTTTCACACATGACAAAATAAATATACATTCTATCAGGTTGTGAATCGTGAGAAAATACTGTTTCCAATATGTATTTTCTTATAACCCATTGTTTACCCCCAAAAAACATATAAAAGTAGCCAACCACCATTTTGTGCTCCATGGTTAACTGACTTCCGAAGTGACTACACACAGCAGGAGTAGCAGGAGAATATTGCAGTTTTATAAATTGAACACTGCCATCTACTGGACCGAAGTAAGTGTACGTTTATAATAAAACAACATCAAAATATTGACACATAAATCACAAAAACTCACAATATAATTTCACATTAATTTACAGGATTTACACATTTTGAAAAGCAGCCAGCAATCTAAAGCAGATATTCAACAAAATATCTTAACATTAAAAAGTTATTAAATGAAAGAAATGTATGTAAATGTATAAAGCCCATAAGGTAGTAAAAAAATGCTATTACATTTTACTTATGATATTAGCAGATTTTGGACATACAATAAATCCAAATACCCAGCTGGAAGAAACAACCCTTTACAGAATCAAATGTAAGTAAAATATTATCAATAATCTGAACTTAAAAAAATAATAATAATTGATCCCAGAAATAAAAAATAAAACATTGCAGAGAAAGATCAGAATTATTTTTAAAATATTACTAATTTAACATACATGTTTTTAACTCAGAAAATAGGCATGCGGGACAGAGTTGGATAATGGTGGGGGTAAATTTACTATTCCTACTCCGAACTGTCCTTGCCTCAGGGTATAGTGCTGGATGGTAGTGGGGGCAACATTACTATTCCTACTCCGACAGGTGCTTGCCTCAGGGAAAGTGCTGCATGGTGGTGGGGGCAAATTTACTATTCGAACTCCGACCTGTGCTTGCGTCATGAACAGTGTTGGGCAGTGGCGGGGGCACATTTACTATTTCTATTCTGACCTGTGCTTGGCTCAGGGAAAGTGCTGGATGGTGGTGAGGCAAACTTACTATTCCTACTCCGAGCTGTGCATGCCTCAGGGAAAATGCTGGATGGTGATGGGGCAAATTTACTGTTCCTACTCCAAACTGTGCTTGGCTCAGGGAAAGTGCTGGATGGTGGTGGGGACATGTTTAATATTCCTACTCCAACCTGTGCTGACCACAGGGAAAGTGCTGGATGGTAGCGGGGCAAATTTACAATTCCTACTGCGACAGGTGCTTGCCTCAGGGAAAGTGTTGGATGGTGGTTGGGTAAATTCACTATTCCTACTCCAACCTCTGCTGGCCACAGGGAAAATGTTGGATTATGGTGGAGCAAATTTACTAAACTATTCCTACTCCAACAGGTGCTTGCCTCAGGGAAAGTGTTGGATGGTGCTGGGGCAAATGTACTATTCCTACTCCAACAGGTGCTGGCCTCAGGGAAAGTGTTAGATGGTGGTGGGGCAAATGTACTATTCCTACTCCGACCTGTGCTGGCCACAGGGAAAGTGCTGGATGGTGGTGGGGCAAATTTACTATTCCTACTCCAAAAGGTGCTTGCCTCAGCAAAAGTGCTGGATGGTGGTGGGGGCAAATTTACTATCCCTATTCCGACCTGTGCTTGCCTCAGGAACAGTGCTGGATGGTGGTGCGAGGAAATTTACTATCCCTACTCTGACCTAGCTGGCCTCAGGTAAAGTGCAGGATTTTGTTGGGGGAAAATTGATTCTACATAATGTCAAAAGATTAAGGGCCAGATGTAGGAAGCCTATTACCAGTCGGTAACGGCCGAAATTACAGAATTTCGGCCGTTATCGATCGGTATTAGGCTTGTCAGAAGTAGGGGCCTAATTTAAGGATTCGGTAATTTACCGAATCGGTAGTTTAAGGAATCGGTAAATTACTTAATTCTTAAATACCGATTCGGTAAGTTACCGAATCCTTAATGTAGGAAGCACTCAAGTGAGTGCTTTTCACTTGTGAGGATTCGTTATTTACCACCAACTACAAGTTGGTGGTAAATAACGAAAACCGTTAAAAAAGCAATTTTGTGCTTTTTTAACTGTGCCATGTGGCAGGGCATGTATGTGTGCCACATGTGCACCCATGCACTATTCAGGGGTGCAACAGGGTGTCAAAGTGACATCCTGCCACCCTTGAATGTGTTCCCCATTTTACCGAATCAGTATTTACCGATTCGGTAATTCCCATTCATTCCTATGGGCCTGGAGGGGATGAATGGGAAATACCGAATCGGTAAATACCGATTCGGTATTTACCGAATCTTACCGATTCGGTAAAATTTACCGAATCATTAGCTACATATCATTTACCGATTCTAAAATACCGAATCGGTAAAATTTGGTATTTTAGAATCTGTAAATGATATTTACCTACATCTGGCCCTAAATATTTTATTGTTATTGTCCTATTTACATTTCAGTTATTTGTCAAGCATACATTCAAACATGTGTATTTTTGTTTAACTTCTCAACAGATTAAACCATAAAAAACCAGCAAGGATAAAGGAACACATTCCTCAATCACAGTAAATTCAAAAGCTCATCTCCACTAGAGAAGCCAAAGCATTCAAGGTAAAAATATTCAAAAACAACATTAAGCTTTTTTTTGCAGGTTTCACGTACAGAATCAATTCATTTTGAAAAGTATATTTGCAATAAAAATGTCAGCCTCATAAACAACAACAAAATGTTTTTTGTCAGCGTCAACAACACGTAGGCTAATTGCAAAACAAAAAAAATCAAAATAACAAACTATAACATTTATCCACTTTTTACAAAACCAAAGAATCCAAACCACCACACAAAACATAGGGGCTGACTACAAAGGCGGACGGATCACCACCCCTGGCTGGGCGGAGCAGGGGGCACATATATGGTGGCGGTGCCTTGCGGACACCGCCAACCATATTATGATGTGTGGCATGTAAGGCTTGTGGGGGGATTTGCTTTGGGGCCCGTTGTGGGCTCCCAGGGAGGTGGGGGGTGGGGGAGGTGCACTTGTGGGGTACCCATGGTACCCCCCTCCATGTCCATGCACAAGGTGGCAGGCACCGCGAGGTGCCTGCCATGTTGTGCATGGAAATGCACAACATGGCATTCTACCATGTTACAATGCCAGATGCAACCGCCATGGTGGTGGTCGCATCATAATTGGGGTGGCGGGACCATCGCATGGCAGGTGGGCGGTGCTGTTACCGCTACATTGGCGAGCAGACTAAAGTCCGCCCACCATCCTAATAGGCCCCATAGTGAAGAACTGCAACAAAAATCCCAGGTAAACCAGCAAATACACTTAGGGGCCCATTAGGATGGCGGGCGGATTGCCCCTGCCAGACCGGTGGTAGCCTCCGCCGGCCTGGCGGGGGCAATCTACCCGCCATCTGCCACTGCATTCCCCCCTGCCATATTAGGATGGCGGGGGATCGCGGCAGACGGAAAGACTGTCCACCGCATTTCCGCCCGGTCGCCTTGCGGCCAGGGCAGAAAAGGTTTAATATGGTGGCGGTGTCCATTGGACACCGCCAGCCATATTAGGATTGCCCAAAACAGATGCCTTTCCGTGGCGGCGATGCGGTCTTCACTTCGGAGGTCCCCGGAGTGAAGGACAGGTGTGGGGTGCACATGGGGGGTACCTGTACTACCCCCCAGCATTTACATTAACAAAGCAGCAGGCACTGCACGGTGCCTGTCGCTTTGTTAATGTAAATGCATATGTGCATTGTTAGCATTGTCACGGGTGGTGCTGAGAGCACCGCCGGCCACAATGTTAACAATGCAGGATGCGCCCGCCACTGTGGCGGACGCATCCTAAAACCCCCCACGGGGGCCCCGCCCTTATGGCGGACGGTCCTGAATTCCGATAGGATGGCAGGCGGACTAAGTCAGCCCGCCATCCTAATGAGCCCCCAGGTCTTTTCAACAAGACAACAGAAAAACCTTTAAAAGGTACCCTTTACCATTCTGTAAAATCTAACCAACATTAACCTTTTTGTTTATCCAAGAAACAAAAGCAGGAAAAAATTCCATCAAAACGTTTTCAAAGCAATGCAATTAAAACCTGGTTCAATTTGAAAACAATTAAAGCTGTAAAATAAACAATGTGTTCTAACTTTTCACTTGCAGGCAAATTAGTTTAATTCACTTAAAATCACTAAAACAAACCTTTTCTCTTTTTCTTCTTTCTACAGAGCATGGCAGCAAGAAAAGTAGCCAAATATATCCAAACAAGCCGTGGTAATAGACTCTTAAGTCACAGTGGCTACGTTTATTGTATGGAGAGATTAACCAAGCCCGGGTGTCATTGGAGGTGTGAATTATTACTCATCCCATTGCACAGGCAGAATGGTTACTCTTGGTAACACTGTTGAAAGGACCACCGAGCATAACTGCTCAGCCTCTGCAATGGAGATAGAGGTAAGGGAGAATATAAATGACATTAAAGCCCTGGCATCCACCTCCAATGATGCTTGTGCCTCAGTTTTGAGGGAGGTGTCACAAACATTCCAACACATGTAGCAAGTTGGATGCCCACTATCCCCAACCTACGTAGAATTATTTAGCATAAAAAACAGGCAGGTAACCCCCAACGTTTAACACCCTAAACCGTTACTAATGAACCCTTTCTTGGCATGACAACAAAAACCCTCTTTAAAGGAATAATACTCTTTAGCACACCCCATTTTCTTGTTAAGTTGGAGAATAGTGATATTTAGATGATGGATGGGACATTTAAATCCACACCCCATCCATTCGCCCAAATACACGCTATTCATGCTTACATTATTCAAACAGTAGAGCCCCTAGTGTACAGTTTACTCAATCCAGATAAACTATCCTCAACATATACTGAATTTTTGTCAGTGATAAAAGTTAAAACCATGAAAATAAATCCTAGAAAAGTGTTAGTTGTCTTTGAGTTACCTATGTTTAACACAATTACCCAAATGTACATGGATACCCATATTCAAGGATATTTTTTTCACTTTTCACATGCACATTGGTGAAAAATAAAAAAAACATCCTTCATTGAGGAATATATATGAGACAGCAAACCACAATTTGAATTAAAGAAACAAACTGCACTTTGTTTTGTTCCTCTTGACAATGTAGATGAATACTACACATCTATTAGTGAATCTGAACACTTTACCGCAAACAAAGACATATTGGCACCCCTTCTAAATTACTTTGAAGACACATGGATTGGCTATCTAAGCAGGTTAGGCCGCAGGAGGAAACCAGGTTTCCATATGAAGTGGTGGAACTGCTACTTGACCCGCTTAGAGGGAGGAGCTAAAACAATATTGCAATAGAGGGATGTCACAACAACTTCAACAAATCTATCTGTAAACCACATCCTAACTTCTATAATTTCTTGGAAATTTTGAAGAAGGAGCAAAGTTTCCAAGAAATGAGAGTTGTGCAATCATTAACTGGTAGTTTGAACCCACAAATCTCTAAAGAACAAAAGAAATGTCCGATAGACTATTGGGTGCAATTAAACAATTTTCATTGATGGCGGCTTAGGCCACCTGGATAATATTGCACACATCCTACATTTCTAATCTACACTAACTCCTAGGCAACCTTACGTGCCTGTTTTGAAAATAAATCCCCCTAATTAAATCTGCATTTAAAAAAAATAAAAAAATTTAAAGATGAGTTTCTTACCTTCAGTTGTCTTCTTTTTTCAACTCTTACGCACAATGCAGCATTTCACCAAGAGTCTTGAGCAGTCCTTTAAACCATTGCAAATCATCCCTAACCTGTGCAATAATCCATGAACCAAGTTAAACCTACAAAACAGGGCACAGTTCGGCAAAGCCATATTTTTACAGTGAAAAATTAAATTGTAAACTTTACTGTGCACACTTACAAAAAAAACACTCGCCGAAAAAAAATCCCAAAAAGGAATTCTTGTATAGCAAAAAACGCAACAAGATTCCATCAAATCAATCCTATCTTGCTCAAATTCAAGTTTTAAAAAACCATGAAAAGTAGTAAAGGTTAAAAAAAAAATCACAACCCAAAAATCCAACGTTACAATCCACTCTCAACCAAAGTCCAGCAGAAGTCCCAAAATCCATATAGCAATGGTTAAAAAAATGGCCGAAATTTTTTTTCCAACCAACAAAGTCTTTCTCCATGTTCCAAATTGTCAAAAAAAACAATCGCAACAAGATTACAAAAAATGATTTACTTTCATGACACTTTTGTTTTAATAGAATAAATAATCAATCTTTTAAAACTAATTATTTTAAACAAAGAGTGTTACAGAAGCAATCAACCTGATGTGCTACCTGTTTTGGAAAATATTTTTGAGTTAAAACACACAATAACATTAAAATACACCTTTCCTAGTTCTTACTACCTCCCTCCTCTCTCCTTACAATAAACGTTACCACCTTTAATCTATTTTTAATAATTTAAATTCGCCTCACCTGGATGCAGCTCTCCCTTGCTTCTGATCCGGACCGCGAAATACCTCGATAATGATGAAACTTACGTATACGCTGCAACGTCATCTCTTTCCATAAAAAAGAAAAAAATACAATTTCCCCATTGACTTCAATGGAAACCATGGCAAAACCTACAAAGAAATTTAAAAATATATGTTATAATACATACACAAATCTATGAATATAAAAAACTATATATATTAATAATAAAATATGTTTAATTTTGTTTGCATATTTATTAATTCTGTTTAATATTTCTAATAAATCCAATAAAAATATTTACAATACTATTAATGTCTCTGTTGATTGTTTTTTTAAATATTAGATTTTTAAAATGTAATTTTTACTCCTACAGATTTAACATGTATATGTATGCATATTTATGTTGTACGATTATGCTCTATTAATTTTTAGAAATATTATAATTAACTTTAAAATAATTTTTAGTTTAAAGAAGTTAGGTTACAAATATTATAACAATTTTAAATTATAAACTAAATGTTTCCCTTTACATCAAATTACCCCTACCCAAATTTACCCTGATTTTATCTGCACAATACTTTTTTCTAATAATTACATAAACATTTTAACAATTAAAAAACATATGAATTAAATAATAAATAATACTCAAGTAATAAATGTAATACCGGAGTATTAATACACTAGCCCACCCAAAAACCCCTGTTTCCCTTGCATCCCATTAAATATTATTAATTAAAATAAAATTATAATTTACTACCAGTAAATCTAAATATCAATTAATACTCTTGAATTCTAAAACATACCTGAATATTAATACTTGCCCCCTCCCAAAACACCAATGATTTCCCTGACTATCATGATTCGGCAGTCGCAGCTCTTTCTGTAAAAACAAATCCAATATGAAACCCCCCAAAAGCACTAATTCAAAAGAGATCTTCCCTTCATGAAACCCGCCCCTATCCCGTGCATCCAGCACTCCAGGTGTGTTCATGTAGATGTGCATTCTGTTAACTGTGTTTTACTGAGTATTTGCCAATGCTTGTTTTGATAGATGCTTGCCAATGCTTGCTGTGTTTATTACATCGATGCTTGTTTGTGATAGCGCTTTAGCACAAAGAAAGGAACAGTTGTTTGATAATAATGCCCTCGCATCTGTGTGCAGTTGGAACACAGCATGTGAAAAGAACTGGAATGAGGAACCTTGAGACGCGTTTAAGTTGCACGCGTCCGTGTCAACAAATGCTCTCGCGCTGTGTGCAGTTCGAAACACAGTGTGAGGGCAAAGTTGACGCGTGCGGCAGAACGGACGTCCTTGGGTGTGGCAGGGCTATAAAAGCCACACCCAGGCTTTCAGAAGATGCTTAGCCTTCCGGATTCTTCAGGGGAGCAGCGCGCATGGCTGAATACTTACAGGAGATCCTAGGAACAACACCTTTTGCCAGAGTCTTCAGAAATCCATGATGTTTCCGCTTCTGCAAAAAGAAAGACGGAGCTAAGTAAAACTTCTTTTGGGGAAAGGCGCCCACCGCTAGCTAAAACTTACCTTTTTTTCAATGAAAGAACAATAATTTTTGGACACTCTTCTTAATGAATGAGGAACTTGGACCCTAAAATGCCTAAATAACTTTGGGACTTATTCAAGGTGTCTTGTTATAGCACTATAGAGAAATTGATGTTTTAGAATGTTGGTTAATTCTTTATTTTTAAAGTGAGAAGTCATTTTGAGCAACGAATTGGAGATTATTAAGTGAGTAGAATTCAAGGTAGTTTTGATAAGGTTTTAAAGGAAAAAATAAGAAATAGTTCAAATGATTTTGTTGTTGTTACACACAGAATATCCATATCATTTTTTGACGTAAAGATCTGGGGCGGAAAACTCAACTACCTTCAGTCTCTAAAGAACAACGTCTCCTCAACCAGACTTCAAACAATGACTTCCAGGACGCGAAGCCTAGCTTAGTAGATCGCAGGTAGGAGCTTAAAAGAATTACCATTCGGATAAAGTTAAAAGTTCTGTAAAATAAACAAAGAATAAAGGATCATTTTCTAAGGAGTTTCTTGTTGCTTCGCAGGTCAACTACAAGAATAATAATAGAGTCAGACTCCGGCCTCCCTCCCTGACTGCCATCCATCACCATAGTGTTACTTAAAAAATCACTGGTTGTAAGGTAGGGTTTCTGGGAGTTTGGCTCATAGCGTCTCTGCAAAACAAATCAAGCACCTTACAGGAAAGGGTTCGTGAATACACAGGTAAGAGTGCGTGATATACCTGACACTGACTTTTGATGCAAATGAATTTTTCATTAAATTACTTTTAATTTAAAAATTAACTAACAGTAAAACTATATTTCTATTAATCCTAAAGTATTAATAATAATACCTGAATATTAATGCATTCTCCCATCCAAAACCCATGGTTCACATACACCTATCTGCAAATTATAGAAGCCTAAGCAGTTTACAATTATATAAATACAAATATTTGTAAAACAATTTTTCATTATAAATTAAAATTATTTTAACATGAATTAAAAAAAAATATTACGTGTCTATTAAATCATTCCCCTAACCAAAACCCCTACTTCCCATACACCACATCCAAGAAGATATGTGGCAAAGAATTTTTTTGTATAATTTTTAAAACATGACTAAAACTAATTATCATTAAATACTCAAGTATTAAAATGTATACCTGAGTATTAATGCACTCCCCCACCCAAAACCCCTATTTCCCAAGGAAAAAATGCAATGCATATTTAATATATTTTAATTTATTAAATTATATTATAGATGTTTGTTATTTTTTTAAATGAACTCCGAATCTAATACTCAAATATATATATTTTTTAAACAGAGTATTAATACACTACCCAATCCAAACCTATCCAATTTAAATATGATATATATTTTTTAAACTAATAAAAAAAATATTTAAACTATTTTAATATTTGTAAAATAAGACTATTACTATTAAATATAATAAAAATTAACAACTTACCGCAATTGCGATTACTTACCTTACAATGCGTTGTAATGGTATGCGCTGTAATGGCATGCATTATAATGGCACATACGTTGCAATATTATGCGATGTAATGTCACCTGTGTAGTAAAAGTTGCTTTGTAATGGCATTAAGATGTAATGTCTTCGCTGTAGTGGACGTCTCCTCCAGTAACAGCTCATGAATGGTGTGCCTCATACTCACTGCGTCTTGGAGGAATTTTACTCTTGAAAGACGTAGCGAAGTTGCAGCGGCAGTTTAGTTTGTTCGCTGTGCACGGAACAGATGCTTTACACAGGGAATGAACAGAGCTCATGCTTCATTCTTGCCTCTTTTTGCATGTGGTGGATGGCGATCATTGCCAAAATGTTGAAGTGACACCTCCACACAGATGTAAGGGCAAGGCGCACCTTTATTACCAAAAATACAAGACAGGTGTGATTCCTCCTTTGCAAAACCACAGAGCAGCTGACTCTTGTGGAATCCTACTTCCGGACCATTCTACAGCATCACAAGAGGACATCACAGTAAAACGTGAAATACATTAAAACCTTGACCTTTTGTATCACAGATTTGGACAGATCAAGCAGTTGCAAGGCACATTGATGACTCAGATACATATACCCAATTGAGATTGGAAGTTGCTGCCAAAGCATTAATCTCCAGATTGTAGAAGACTTGGCAAAAGACCACTGTTTTGATTATCATGACCACACAGTCAAGGTCCGAAATTGCTCTATAATTCACCATAGTACTGGGATCAACAATTAATTTCTTTAGCATGGATGCAATGATTGCAGAAATAAGAGCCTTGGAGATATCCTCAAATATTATTAAGCTAATATCAAGGCTATCTACTTATATTATGAGTGCAAGAAGGCCCAGATTGCTAACGTGGCATTGAATGTGTCCAATTATATAGATCTTTTTGTGAATTTGGCTGCTGTCACAAGCTCAAGCAAAGTACAATGAAATATCACTGAGTGAGGAGGATGCAGATGTGTTGTGAAATGGGAGAAAGTCTATAGTGAATTGAAGTTTGGGAGTTGGGATCTCCTTTTCTGAAATCAGTGATCAGATGCTCAAGAAGATTGTTGGTGAAGTGCGATGAAAGCAGGTCACCGAGCTGAGGCATGGGGGAGAGCATGTTTTTATGGCACTTGCTGCAACCAGCTTCTTAAAAGTGTGGAAAGACCCCTTAGTGGACTGGATGTCCACTAAGCCTTCAGGTACATTTCCATTTTTCAGAGGCTCTCTATATACCATTTACTGATTTAGTGGGACAAAGCCTTGGGATTGTGGGTGGGCCAGGACCCAAACCTTGTGCTATGAAAACCTTAGAGGCTAGGTGATCTAGTATGTCTTCTGGATTAGAGAGTGGAGGTCTAGGATGTTATTTAGGGGGTCATTAGAGTGGCGGGAGGACAAAGTCTGCCCGCCATCCTTTCATGGAACGGGACCGCCCGCTATTGGTGCTGGGGTCCCATTGGTGACATTAGGATGCACCCGCCACACTGGCAGGTGCATCCTGCATTCTTGACATTGCGGGGGGCGGTGCGCTCAGCACCGCCCGCCACAATGCCATAAAGGCATGTTGTGCACTTCCATGCACAATGTGGCAGGCTCCGCGAGGTGCCTTCCATGTTGTGCATGGAACTGCAGGGGGTATTATAGGTACCCCCATGTGCACCCCCCACCTCCCAGAATCCCTGGGGGCCTTCTACGGGCCGCCAATGGCAAAAACCACCTGCCTGCATACTAATATGGATGGCAGTGTCTACCAGACACCACCACCATATAAACTGCTTTTCCGCCAGGGAGGCAATCGGGCATATAGCCTACCTGTGGAAAACCAGTGGACGGTCTTCCTGTCCGCCGAGGTCCCCCCGCCATAGTAATGTGGCGGGGGGAATGTTTATGCGGGCGGTGTTTTTTTCCGGGTGGGTTGCCACCGCCATATGGGGGTGGCGATCCGCCCGATATCTTAATGAGCCCCTCAGTGTTGAACAATGACTTCGGGGTGTATGCTTTTCAGGTTATGCCACGAAGATGATGGCCTGATGTAGTGGTCAGGTGTGTGTCCTTTGACGGGCAAGAATTTGATTTCGAAGTGGCCTTACCATGATAAATAATCAATGTGGAGAAGAATAACTGCAGAAATGGTCAATAGGAAACCTAGGGGGTCATTATTAAGGCGGGCAGACTTTGTCCCCCCGCCATCCTATTTTCAAATGGGACCGCCTGCCATAAGGGCGGGGGTCCCGTGGGGGCAATTAGGTTGCACCCGCCACAGTGGCGGGCGCATCCTGCATTCCTGAAAATGTGCCAGGCTTTGCACTGAGCACAGCCCGCCACAATGCCAGGAAGGAATGTCGTGCACTTCCATGCACAACATGGCAGGCACCTTGCGGTCCCTGCCATGTTGTGCATGGAACTGCAGGGGGGGTACCACAGGTACCCCCATGTGCACTGCTCACCCCTTAGAGTCCCTGGGGGCCTGTAACAGGCCCCCGCAAGCAATTTCGGCATGCCTTTCCGTGGCAGCATTGCTGCCACAGCAAGGCATGTTTCCGGCCCCATAGTAATATGGCTGGCGGTGTCTAAAAGACACCGCCACTATATTAAACTCTTTTCCGCCCAGTGAAATTGTTGACCGGGCAGAAAAGCGACGGACGGTCTTTCGATCTACCGCCTTCCCCTCACCATAGTAAAATGGCAGGGGGAAATGGGTGGCGGGCGGGGACGGATCTCGGGCGGATCGCCACCGACATGCGGGTGGTGGCGATCCGCCCAAGATCCTAATGGGCCCCCTAGACTTGAATTAGCTTTATGTGTCGGATCACTGAACATCTGTAAATATCCATAGGAGTCCATGCCCTCAGTTAATATTGGAAATACGATTTTAGGCTGACCATCTACCCAGATATTCATATCATCCAGTTTAATCACATGATTGGAAGGCAATAAAGCATGTTAGGCAAGATGTAAAAGGCCTGAATGGAAAATGGGAAGGGATTTATTAGGTGTTGTGTCTGTCATTGAAGAAGTGGCATAGGAGATTGCCTTTAATAAAAGGTATTCAAAAGAGGTGTATGATAGTCCATCAATCAACATGAAGGGTAGTAAATAATGATGTGCCAGGGATGTCCATCGTCTTCATCCACAGTGTCTTTTTCTTAAGGACATTATGAGCTCCTAGAAGGGAAATCTGTATTGTGTGATTAGGTCATGAGAATTGAAGGCGTTCTCAGCACCAGATCTAGCATTAATCAGGACATCCGTAATCATATTGCCATGATGAAATTGAATTGTTAAGGGATTTGGTCGATGGTGAGTCAGGAAAGGTGAACATTGGTGGATATGGTGACAGAGGTGAGATAAGTCACTGGGGTACGCTGAGAATCAGATGATATGATGGCAAGTGGAGGGACGTTGAACCTGATAGCTTTTAGTTTTATGAAGTACTTGGATCTTTATCTTTGCAATATTATGTGTGTTTAAGATTCTGATGGATGCATTAGCCATCAAGGTAGCATAAAACTTCCATTCTCCCAGAATCCATCCTCCCAGAATCATTGACTTGATGCAGAATAGTGGAGGATGAATGATCTTTCTTGTGCCATGTTAGCTGTTGTATGCCACAGGATATTCGTAGTCATTTTACCTTGTGCTGCGTTAACATGTGTGTCATCAATTAGTGCCTTGAAGAATTTAGTGAGTATATCTGATTTGTAATTTATTTTGCTTTCTTTTGGTGCCACTATTGAGGGACTACAGAATCTCAAACCCGGCCATACCGATAGGAGTGAGGCATTGATTTCTACTGATTTGAAGAGCCATGTTTAACAATAAAGGACCTAAAATTAGAACAGAAAGAATTGAGGCATAGGACATTCATTGGGCCAATGGCCTGGGACTGTAGGGCCATGTAAAAATCCATGTTGTGCTTTGAAGCCTGCAATTCGCGAATCAAAAGGCTATTTGTTATGTACTAGACCCATTTTGAGACTTGTTAACAGGTACCGAACCTCAACATTTGTTTAGAAATCCATGATGAATTGCTATTTGTGAGGGGCATATTTACGACATTCCTTCCAAATAGTGATCTATTAAAGGATGTGTCATTGTTTTGCAACCCTAATCCTGTCAGAAAACATAGAAAAGTTGCTGACTCCCAAGTTAGGGTTGCAAAACGTTCACAAAATAAACGGTGCCCCCTAGGCACCCTTTTCCCTTTATGAATATAAAGAAAATGTTTGCTAGGGGGTGATCAGTGGTCTAGGGGCCTAATGGACCACTGCCTACCCTCGAACCTTTAACAAATATATTTTTATTGGCAATACTGTTTCTTTAGGGGAAGATGGCTACATTTATAAAAAAAACAAGTTTACTTCCTTCAAATACAGGCACAGATATGGTGGGTCGTCTGCAGATCCCAGCAGACCACCACCCCTGTGTGTGGCATGCAATCATAGTGAGCTGCAATTTGTGACCTGCCTCATGGATGTTATTGAGGTAAGCCATTATGCTGCCCTCTACAATTTTGAATTTTATGAACTGACCTATAAGTACATAGGTTGTTTCTCAAAATTATTTATTTTTCCACATTTTGCTATTGCAATCACTTTCTCTAACGGAGGCTCATCTTTTAATAAATGCTCTTATCATCGTAACAATTTAATACAAATTGATTTCTAATCCTCTACTCAGTTGCCCCACCAAATCTACTGCTTGAAGCTACTTTCCTTAGACTTATTACAAAATCTCCTATCGTCCGTTCTTTTCCTTGCTCCCTCAAACCAAAGTAATAATGTTCCATGATGCTTCTAACTGGAGAAAGATAATGTTGATCCAACTTCAGAATTATATATTCTATTCATTCAAGGTTCTTTGTTCAGCTGTAGAGAGCTCAGGTAATGTTTACAAAATCTCATTCTTCTCCACCGAAACAGTGCAGTAAAAGGGAATATTTTCACTCAGCACTAAGATGAGCATCACAAACCCTTGCACAATTTTCGAATATCTTTCTCCATTTTTCCTTCTTCACTGCAGGTTTCTCCAGGACTGCTTAAAAGATGGTGGTGGGGTGATGTTCTGTATTTTAAAACTGAGTTCCACAAATATAACACTAGAGTCTTCAATTGAACTAAATAGAAAAACATTACATGTTTCAAAACTAACAACATAATATTGTGTATGTTGTAGTTTTTTAAACTGCTGACACCAAGTAGCGTTTCACAACAACTTTGTTGGTAAGGGACATAGGGGCACATGCATCATTGGTTTTTGCATTCGCAAACGGTGCGAATCGGTAAAATCGGCCGTTTGCGAATGCAAAAACCATTTTTGGGATGCATCAAACTTTGTTGCACAATTCGCTTTTTTTTGCACTTCCAAAGAAAGCGAATGCATTTAAGGAATCGCATTTGTGCGATTCCTTAAATGCAATGCATCATTTTTTCTAAAATTGCGAATTTGGAATTTGGAAGTGCAAATTAACACGAGGTTGAACCTCGTGTTAATTTGCGAAAATGTTTACAAAAACTAAAAAATGCATTTTTTAAGTGTCATGTTACAGACACACATGTCCTTAGGACATGTGTGTGTGAAACATGCACTTTCAAATACATTTCAGGGGTGCAGGGGGGGTCCTTTGGACCCCCCCCTGCACCCGTGGAATGCATCAACAAATTGCGAATTCTTAACTGCCTTCCCATTGACTCCTATGGGCCTTTCGGCCCATAGGAATCAATGGGAATTGCGAAAATGCACTTTGGAATTCGCTATTTATTTGAGAATCGGTAAAAATTTCGATTTTTACCGATTCGCAAATAAATAGTGAAAAAAATGATGCATAGCATTTTGCAATTCTTAATTTGCGATTCGGTAATTTTCGCAAATTAAGAATCGCAAAAGCTATCAATGATGCATGTGCCCCATAGAGCCCTCTAAAAAAAATTAGAAACAACTTACATTTTGTGGTCTGCCTGTCATGGAATTCAACAGTTTCAGTAGTATATTTTTCCCATTACTGCCTCTTGAGGTGTGCCCTTCACGATAACATGGGCACATAAGATGCCAATAATTACATTTCCAAAGGTGTGCTTGTCACCGAGTGCAACCAGCTCTAGATATTACTTACAAACCAGCGTGCATTCTCTTCAGAGATAATGTTCTCTGCTTCCCTGATGGACAGATTATAATCCATCAAACTCCCAATCAGGCCCCCTGTTTCTTACTTATAGCCTCCACAATTACTGTTGATTCATAGACATGACAGGAACACCATTTTGGTCATAACCAATGACAACAAAAGATTTCGAAAATATGCTGCACTATAAACACACACTCTTCCACATATGCAGAGTGGTACGTATAAGTGTGACTTTGTCTCATACATATCTTCGCCCCACTCACTCTAGCTTCATGTTCCATGACCGTAGCCTGCTGTCCCTTGCTCACTTTGCCACTGGAGTCAAGCAAGCCTAGCTGAAGAAGGCTGTAATGCCAGAAACCGGTCCTGGGAAGCTTGATTCCGGTCCAGGGAAGACATGGCTTGGCAGTTCGGGCTGGACTGTTCCCATGAGGCACAGGGTCAGACTGATTTGCATATAGCCATGTCTGAACTGGGGTGGCGGAGTGAGCTAAAGAACGGTGATGGATTAAACCCAGATCAGTTGACCGGGGGTGAGTGTTTGTATTGTCAACGCTCCGTCCATCACCACCTTTGGTTTTTCTTTGTTCGCCCTAAGTTGGCAGGATATGCTCAGACGTCAGTCCCTTGCTCACTTTGCCACTGGAGCCAAGCAAGCCCGGCTGAAGAAGGCTGTAATGCCAGAAACCGGTCCTGGGAACTTTGATTCCGGTCCAGGGAAGACATGGCTTGGCAGTTCGGGCTGGACTGTTCCCATGAGGCACAGGGTCAGACTGATTTGCATATAGCCATGTCTGAACTGGGGTGGCGGAGTGAGCTAAAGAACGGTGATGGATTAAACCCAGATCAGTTGACTGGGGGTGAGTGTTTGTATTGTCAACGCTCCGTCCATCACCACCTTTGGTTTTTCTTTGTTCGCCCTAAGTTGGCAGGGTATGCTCAGACGTGAGTCCCTTGCTCACTTTGCCACTGGAGTCAAGCAAGCCCGGCTGAAGAAGGCTGTAATGCCAGAAACCGGTCCTGGGAAGCTTTATTCCGGACCAGGGAAGACATGGCTTGGCAGTTCGGGCTGGACTGTTCCCATGAGGCACAGGGTCAGACTGATTTGCATATAGCCATGTCTGAACTGGGGTGGCGGAGTGAGCTAAAGAACGGTGATGGATTAAACCCAGATCAGTTGACTGGGGTTGAGTGTATGTATTGTCAACGCTCCGTCCATCACCACTTTTGTTTTTTCTTTGTTCGCCCTAAGTTGGCAGGGTATGCTCAGACATCAGTCCCTTGCTCACTTTGCCACTGGAGTCAAGCAAGCCCGGCTGAAGAAGGCTGTAATGCCAGAAACCGGTCCTGGGAAGCTTGATTCCGGTCCAGGGAAGACATGGCTTGGCAGTTCGGGCTGGACTGTTCCCATGAGGCACAGGGTCAGACTGATTTGCATATAGCCATGTCTGAACTGGGGTGGCGGAGTGAGCTAAAGAACGGTGATGGATTAAACCCAGATCAGTTGACCGGGGGTGAGTGTTTGTATTGTCAACGCTCCGTCCATCACCACCTTTGGTTTTTCTTTGTTCGCCCTAAGTTGGCAGGATATGCTCAGACGTCAGTCCCTTGCTCACTTTGCCACTGGAGCCAAGCAAGCCCGGCTGAAGAAGGCTGTAATGCCAGAAACCGGTCCTGGGAACTTTGATTCCGGTCCAGGGAAGACATGGCTTGGCAGTTCGGGCTGGACTGTTCCCATGAGGCACAGGGTCAGACTGATTTGCATATAGCCATGTCTGAACTGGGGTGGCGGAGTGAGCTAAAGAACGGTGATGGATTAAACCCAGATCAGTTGACTGGGGGTGAGTGTTTGTATTGTCAACGCTCCGTCCATCACCACCTTTGTTTTTTCTTTGCTCGCCCTAAGTTGGCAGGGTATGCTCAGACGTGAGTCCCTTGCTCACTTTGCCACTGGAGTCAAGCAAGCCCGGCTGAAGAAGGCTGTAATGCCAGAAACCGGTCCTGAGAAGCTTGATTCCGTTCCAGGGAAGACATGGCTTGGCAGTTCTGGCTGGACTGTTCCCATGAGGCACAGGGTCAGACTGATTTGCATATAGCCATGTCTGAACTGGGGTGGCGGAGTGAGCTAAAGAACGGTGATGGATTAAACCCAGATCAGTTGACTGGGGGTGAGTGTTTGTATTGTCAACGCTCCGTCCATCACCACCTTTGGTTTTTCTTCGTAGCCTGCTGATGGTCATCAGACATGACAACAAAATGTTGTTGTAAATATGCTACACTATAAACACACACTTTTCCAAATATTCACAGGGGTACATACAAGTGTGACGTTGTCTCACACATATCTTCACACCATTCACTCTAGCTTCACGTGACATGACCGAAGCATGCTGATGATCATCAGACATGACAACAAAAGATTTCCCGCATGAATCACATAAATCCCACACTTCAAACAATGTATGACCTACGTCTGTTCTGCTGGAATGTGTGTGCCTTTTAGATTTAGGGGTGTAAAATGCCATATAAATGTCAAAATTCACTATACGTTGGTTGGAAAAAAATTGGGAAGAAAGGATACTCATAAAACAAAAATAGGAGATTTTACCATTTGACACACTTAGGGGGTCATTAGGATGGCGGGTGGAAAATCACCCCGACCGTCATGGAGGCGGAAAACAACCGCCCGCCGGGACTGCAGATAAACCGGCAGTCAAATTAGGATCAACCGCCAAAAAAGACCGACCGCGGCGGTATCGGGCTAACAAAAACTGTCCGACGCGTGCTGTGACGTCTAAAAATCGACCGCTGCGGTCGGTAAAGCAGCGGAAAAGCTACACCCCGCCGCAAGCATAGCGGAGACACTGCATGGGAAATTAGGATTTCCCTGATGTTCCCGGGGTACGAACCGCTGTTTCCGACCGCCGCGGTCGCACACTGCAGTGAATGGGAGAGACAGCGGAAGAGCTGCAGCATAGCCACTGCCGCGGACGGTACATGAAAAACATGGCGGACGAAGCCAAAACACTGCAACTATGCCTAACTGAGCACAAATCAAAGTAGCCATGCCCCGCAAATACACAAAACACATACCAATGTAAAAAAAAAATTCAAAATTAAAAAGTCTCCCAGGACAACACCCACAATACACCTCACAGCAAAGGCCCAATTGGACACACCCACACAGCTGAGTATAAATACAGGTCCTTCACTGACCACAATTCTTTGCAACACTCCAGAAGAGAAGGGCATTCACCAGATCTGAGAGGAGAGGCAAAATAAAACAGCACACACACTTCACCACCACCACCACCACCACCACCATCACACCAGCACCAAAAACTCCCCAGCACACAACACATCTCACACCTCAACACCACACCCACCACACACACCCCTGCACCCACAAACACTGCAAACACCAACCACCATGGCAGCACAGAAAATGCCAAAATTCACAGAGGGTGAGTTGACAGTCATGGTCAATGAGATAGTGAGAGTGGAACCACAACTGTTTCGAAACCTGGTCCAACAGACACCATTAGCCACAAGGACACGAATGTGGGAAAGGATAGTCCAAATGGTCAATGCAGTAGGGACCACCCTGCGATCCAAGAAGTTCATCATGAAGCGGTGGCATGATTTGAAGAGGGTTGTCAAGGAGAAGAGGAGCAAGAACTGGGAGCTGGCGAACGTGACTGGCAGTGGCCCTCCCATCCCACAGAAAACATTCACACCATGGGAGGAGAAGGTGCTTGCCATACTGCATCCTGAGAGTCTCACAGGAGTATCCGGGGGAACGGAGGCTGGTAAGTACAAACAAATGCCAACCAACACACTGATAAGTACTTCCTTTCACAACCAAACACCATTGCACTGTTCAGCCTCACCTAACAGGTAGCCAGCCATCTTGACTGTGCGGCCTGTTTGGGGGAGGGAGGCCTGCACTACCACTCCCAGCATGCCCCTTATTCACACTCCAGCAGCATGGAGGCCTCCCCCACCCTGGAGCATGTGTCAGCCATTGCACTGTTTATCAAACAGACTCACAGGTAGGTAGCCCTCTTGTATTGGAGGACTGTTTGGGGGTGGGAGGCCAGTATCACTACTCCCAGCATGCCCCTATCCCACACTCCAGTAGCATGGAGGCCTCCCCCACCCTGGAGCATGTGTCAGCCATTGCACTGTTTATCAAACAGACTGACAGGTAGGTAGCCATCTTGTATTGGAGGACTGCTTGGGGGTGGGAGGACTGTATCACTACCAGCATGCCCCCTGTTCCACACTCTAGCACCGTGGAGGCCTCCCCCACCCAGGAGCATGTGTCAGCCATTGCACTGTTCACCAAACAGACTTACAGGTAGGTAGCCATCTTGTATTGGAGGACTGTTTGGGGGTGGGAGGCCAGCATCACTACTACCAGCATGCCCCCTGTCCCACACTCCAGCAGCATGGAGGGCTCCCCCACCCAGGAGCATGTGTCAGCCATTGCACTGTCCCCCCTCACCTAACAGGTAGGTAGCCATCTTGTATTGGGGCACTGTTTCGGGGTGGGAGGCCTGCACTACCACTCCCAGCATGCCCCCAGTCCCACACCCCAGCAGATTGGAGGCCTCTCCCACCCAGGAGCATGTGTCAGCCATTGCACTGTTCACCAAACAGACTTACAGGTAGGTAGCCATCTTGTATTGGAGGACTGTTTGTGGGTGGGAGGCCAGTATCACTACTCCCAGCATGCCCCCTATCCCACACTCCAGAAGCATGGAGGCTTCCCCCACCCCAGAGCATGTGTCAGCCATTGCACTGTCCACCCTCACCTAACAGGTAGGTAGCCATCTTGTATTGTACGACTGTTTGGGGGTGGGCGGCCTGCACTACCTCTCCCAGCATGCCCCCTGTCCCACACCGCAGCAGCATGGAGGCCGCTTCCACCCAGGAGCATGTGTCAGCCATTGCACTGTTCAACAAACAGACTTACAGGTAGGTAGCCATCTTGTATTGGGGAACTTTTGGGGGTGGGAGGCCAGTATCACTACTCCCAGCATGCCCCCTATCTCACACTCCAGTAGCATGGAGGCCTCCCCCATCCTGGAGCATGTGTCAGCCATAGCACTGTTTATCAAACAAACTCACAGGTAGGTAGCCATCTTGTACTGGAGGACTGCTTGGGGGTGGGAGGACTGTATCACTACTCCCAGCATGCCCCCTGTCCCACACTCCAGCAGCACGGAGGCCTCCCCCACCCAGGAGCATGTGTCAGCCATTGCAGTGTTTATCAAACAAACTTACAGGTAGGTAGCCATCCTCACAGCTCTAGCTGTTTCTGTCTGGGAGACCTGCAACACTATACATGGCACCAACTGCATGCAATGCATTGACACAGGACATGTATGAGTTCATGATGTTGGCATGCACCATGTAATAACAGCCAGTATTGCCTGTAGCAATAATACAAAAGTTGTCTCAATTGTGTAGTGGACAGACAGCAGATGACATGCAGCAAACAGAATTCCTGCACATCGCCCAACACTGACCATTTTCCATATAATCCACAGGTGATGAAGATCTTGCTGCTGCGGACAACATCAACCAGCAGAGCCTGTCTCCACCCCCGGTACATGGACTCTCGGATGTATACTCCCAGGACAGTTTGGACGATGAGCTCGAGGTCGGCCCATCTGGTGTGCCAAGGCCCAACCGGGCCCAGGACCCCATCCTCCCCACCACCACGTCTGCTGCACCAACAACTGCACAGCAGACCCCTGCAGTCATGGCCTGTGCCTCCACCGCTGCCACCTCGTCCACCACCACCAGCACCCTTCCTGTCCAAGGGGACGATCAGGACACACCACCAACTGTGGAGGGCAGGGAGAGTATGCGAGGAGCCACCGTGGCGAGGCAACAGGTCTGTGGCAGCAGGGCAGGTGGGAGGGCCAGGTTCTCCCCCAGACATCAGGAGGTTGGCACACCATCCCTGGACCACTTCACCTGAGTCATCGGTGCATATGAACAGGTCCAGGGACAAGGTGACCGGTCGGACGAACTTTTAAGTGAAATCATCCTGCTGATGAGGTCCATCGACAGATGTATAGGTCAAATGGTGGACCTCATGGCCCAGCAAGTGGCGTTGCAGAGGGACAGTCTTGTGTCCCAACCAACACCTCTGCCCCCTCCTGTTGTGCCGCAGGATGACAGTGCACCATCCTCCCCTGCACCAACAGAGAGGGGCGAGTCCTCTGACGCCGCTGGCCATTCAGCAGGGCCCCCACTGCCAAAAAGATCAAGGGGGCGTCCAAAGAAGAGCCTGGGAGTCTCCGGAGGCAAAGCACCTGCCACACGCCAATCACAGAGCCAGCCCTGATGGCAACCCTCTTCCCCACTGCATTGACTGTTTGGACTGTCTTTCCCCACATTTACTTGGCAATGGCACTTGTCTGTTGGACTGGGTCACCACATCCATGTGGTGTCTACTCTTGCATCTCATCGAACATGACTGTCAACTCACTGCTCATTCCCCACCTTCATGTAAATATTCCCACCCATAGGAAGGGAATATATACTGTATTTACAAACTCAAAATTAGAAATTGCTAATTGATGTATATCCATATATAAACTGTTATCTTCTTTGAATTGTTTTTTTAACAAAATTGAATTGTAATTTTTATGATATAAATGTGTGATTGTTAAACAGTGATGAAATGAAAATATATCAACGCACTTTTTTGTACAGAGGAGAAAAAAGGATAAAAAATTAGAGGAAGAAAAATAATAAAAATATAAATAAACAAATAAAAAATTCAAATTACGCTATTTTTGTGTAAGTTAATCTATCAAACAGCAACGTCTAGCTTACTTTAGAGTTCCTGCACACAAAACCCGGCGTGCATGGTCAAGTTTTCAAATAATATTCCCACCCAAATCACATGTCCACTTTCAAAATAAAATACCTGACGCACCAGATTTTGTGCAGTATCATTTTTAGTGCAATATTTACAGTGTTGACAATGTCCATGATGTGTCCAAATGATGTACAGAATGTAGGGCAGGATTATTCTGAAGCACCTAGGGAGACACAACAGAACAACAGTCACTGGTGTCATTGTGGCATCACAGACAGAACACTACACAAAACATACACAAGAGACTACTGGCATACAAGACAATGGGCTGCAGGTGTGAACAAATAGAGTCCAGCATACGTCCCCATATGGAACGTCAATGTCACATTTACCACACGCAGGTGACTGAACGTGTGCCTGTCTCTACCATCCGCAGATAGCCCTGCACAACAACAACCACTACAACCGATAATGTGCTAGTTGAACCTCTGTACACACCTTCAAGTGAAGTAGCAGTTGATGAGCTGCTGACGAATGTCAACTCCTTCCTCCTCTTCACTGTCCTCATCTCTGGACTCAGGTCCTTGAGCAGGTGCGGGCCTTGGTTCCTCTCCATCATCCAGGAGCAGGTGAATCCTCTTGTGAATGGCCAAATTGTGCAGCATACAGCATGCCACAACGATCTTGCAGACCTTCCCAGGCGAGTATGCCAGTGCTCTTCCAGTCCGGTCAAGGCAGCGAAATCTTGACTTGAGTAGCCCAAAATTCTGCTCAATGACACGTCGGGTCCTGCCATGTGCCTCATTGTACCTGACGTCAGCCGGGGTCCTGGGATTTCGCACTGGACTCAGCAGCCAGGGTAGACTGGGATATGCTGAGTCACCTAGGAAATGAAAACACACATTGCAATGTCGCACAGGCTGAGTGCAGCAGGTCACAAACACACCTCACTCCATATCACAGGGCATATTTGCCCACAATGCAAGCATGATCGGGATGCAGGTTAGCCATCATACGGGCCACCATGCAGTTCCTAATGACGTAGGAATCATGTGCAGAGCCGGGGAATTTTGCACACACATGCGAAATCGTCATGTCCGCAAGGCACACCACCTGCACATTTATAGAATGATAATGTTTCCGATTTCTAAAAATATGCTCAGTGGCCTGTGGCACTACCAGACCTACATGGGTGCAATCAATGGCACCTACAACATGTGGTATGTGCTCCAGGGCATAGAAGTCACCCTTCACTCCTGGCAATTCAGCTCCCCTGGGGAAATGTATGTATTGATCTTTATATAACATCATGGCTGCAAGAACATCCCTCAGCACCATGCTGAACATGAGTTGCGACATCCCTGCAGCGGCTGCCATGGTCTTCTGGAAGGATCCAGTAGCAAAAAAGTGGAGGGCTGCCATCACCTTGTATGTGGGTGTGAAGGTAGTTGGGTAGTGGCGACAAGGCTGCAGATGGGGCTCCAACTGGTCGCAAAGGGTCTTGAGGCTCGCCCTGTCGAGGTGGAATTTTCAGATTATCGCAACATCCTCTATGTCCCCCAGCACTGTCAGGTGGCGTATGAGATTTGGCCTCCTCCTAGGTGTGATGTACATGGACACATGTCAATGACAACCATCAAGAAGTTGACCCAGCACATATCATGGATCATGTTACGCAAAACATTATAAATTCCATGTGAGATGCATGACACACAAGATTACATGTGTATAAATTGGGGACACACCAATCCATTTACGTAAAACATGTCCCTCTGACATAACAGAATATCAATGTAAATAGCGCAGTTCCTGAACTGGACATTCCACATGTGCACGACTCATCCAGTAACATCCACATAAGTGTGTGAGATGACCATGAATGCCTCACACACATCTGCTTTACCTGTCACACCTCAATGCATCATGTGAAGCTGGCGCACATCAAGAGCACAATGATCACTGTAGATGTCAAACTTGTGTGCATGGGCTGATATGGTAGTACAAGTATAGAACTACACCATACAGTGAGACAAGCCTTGCCAAGGTCAGCACAGACCCATAGCACTGTGCTTAGTTACACATAATTAAGACCAGCTTAACACTGTCAGCCATCATCAACCATCAAATGCATCAGTGACAATGCAGGAACACAGAGCAAGGTGTGTCACACATAGCATGCAACCACCTGTGCTTGATATCAAGAGATGCAATTGTGTGTACAATGATGTGCCATTAAACCTGTTGCTGCTGTGTACTGATGCAGAGTTCACGGTTCAAATTCCCATTGCATGTGACCAAATTCGCGGAAACTACCGGCTGTCCGCGGCGGTGTGACACCAGCACCACCCCCGTCCACAAGTGCGGTAGCTAATGGCATGGGTTGCTGGCGGTGGGCATGCTGCGCCACATATATGGCGGTATCCGCCATATGTGTGGCGCAGCATGCCCACCGCCAGCAACCCATACCAATAGCTGCCGCACTTGTGGACGGGAGTGGTGCTGGCATTACACCGCAGTGGACAGGCAGTATCAACTGCCATATGTGTGGCACTGCATGCCCCCCGCCAGCAACCCATGCCAATGTCTACCACACTTGTGGACGGGGTGGTGCTGGTGTCTAGCTACCCCCTGTCCACGGCGGTGCACCACCCCGTCCACAAGTGCGGTAGCTATTGGCATGGGTTGCTGGTGGTGGGAATGCTGTGCCACACATATGGCTGCTACCGCCTGTCTGCGGCGGTGCATCACCGCCATGGGGCATAGCCTACAGCCAATGGGAGCGACGATTGCGGTGGAATGATGCAGGTTTGAAAATTGCGGAAGGTGTGCTCCACCACCGCGGAGCCGGTCATTGGATGGGTTTGAAAGATGCACCATCGCGGTAGCGCACCCCGGGCCCCTGCGGTGCATCACTGCCATGGGGCATAGCCTACAGCCAATGGGAGCGATGATCTCAGTGGCATGATGCAGGGTTGAAAATCGCGGAAGGCGTGCTCTGCCACCGCTGAGCCGGTCATTGGATGGGTTTGAAAGATGCACCATCACGGTAGTGCACCCTGGGCCCCTGCGGTGCATCACCGTCATGGGGCATAGCCTACAGCCAATGGGAGCGATGATCGCGGTGGCATGATGCAGGTTTGAAAATCGCGGAAGGCGTGCTCCGCCACCGCGGAGTCAATCATTGGATGCTTTTGAATGAGGCAGACCTGGACAACCAATAATTGCAGCTTGGCACCTCACAAACGAGCCCATGGGGCTATAAATCTGTGGGAGTGAGCCCAACATTTCCACTGCTCACAGAGCCTGCTGCCTGGGACCCTCTCCTGCTGCTGCCTCAAGTGCCTGCTAACTGGGTCCCTCTCCTGCTGCTGCCTGGGACCCTCTCCTGCTGCTGCCTGGGACCCTCTCCTTCTGCTGCCTGAAGTGCCTGCTGCCTGGGACCCTCTCCTGCTGCTGCCTGGGACCCTCTCCTGCTGCTGCCTGGAAGCCTCCCCTGTTGCTGCATGAAGTGCCTGCTGCCTAGAACCCTCTCCTGCTGCTGCCTGGGACCCTCTCCTGTTGATGCATGAAGTGCCTGCTGCCTGGAACCCTCTCCTGCTGCTGCCTGGGACCCTCTCCTGCTGCTGCCTGAAGTGCCTGCTGCCTGGGACCCTCTTCTGCTGCTGCCTGAAGTGCCTGCTGCCTGGGCCCCTCTCCGCTGCTGCCTGGGACCATCTCCTGCTGCTGCCTGGGACCCTCTCCTGCTGCTGCCTGGGACCCTCTCCTGCTGCTGCCTGGGACCCTCTCCTGCTGCTGCCTGAAGTACCTGCTGCCTGGGACCCTCTCCGCCTGTTGCCTGAAGTGCCTGCTGCCTGGGACCCTCTCCTGCTGCTGCCTGAAGTGCCTGCCGCCTCGGACTCATCAACACTCACTTTGACCACAGGTGTCACATGTCCACAGGGATGGCCAGAACAGAGAAGATCCGTGCCATCTCATTCACAAGCGAGGAGCTGGAGGTGCTAGTGGACGAGGTGCTGGCACAGTACCCAAGGCTGTATGGTGGCCCCAATGTAGTGGTAAGTTATCATTGAGTGTGCTGTTGGGCAGGGGGTGGTCATACATGCATGGAACTGGTGATGTGTGCGACACACAGAGGGCTTTCATTGCAGTCATCCTGCATGTGTGTGTGTTTGGCATGTAGCCTGTACGCCCTCATGTTTGCATGCTATGATGACTGTTTGGCCCATGCAGAGTGCCTTTTTTCGGTGTCCCCCAGTTTGGGTATTTGTGGGATTCCAAAAGGTCGAGACTCTGCATAATGCTGCTGTAGTGATAGATGTTGGAATATGACACTGTGCAACTGGTAACTTACCCTACTTTTCTCCCATACCTGAAGCTCAAGGTACACCAGCATAAAGCCGTGTGGAGGGCCAGTGCTGCCAAGCTTCGGGAGGAAAAAACATGAAAGGGGTGTTCCCTAAATAACAAGAATCAAAGTTAAATTAATATCAACAGTGTACCCAACACACCACAAAAAAGAATACATTTATTCAAAAGAGATTTTTAATTTTCATTTTGACATTCAGCATGTTTTTTTTGTATAATAAATAAAGTAATTACATTTGAGCAATACAAAACATTTTTAGAATATACATCATCAGAAAAAATATTTTAAAAACCTAGGACACGCAAAGACACTTCAAACAGGGCAGCAAATAGATCCACTCATACATCCAAACATCCCTTTTAAACACGCCAATTCATACTCAGACATTCACATCCATATCACTACACACAGAGACAAGAAAAGCGCCGACGCGCGTTTCGGACAAGTGCCAATAGAGGCTTCCTTCATCAGGGCGCACTTCAGATATAGCACAGACCAACAGAGTAGATAATGTCTGTGACACGGTCCTGACAAGCGGTCCTAGTAGCAGCAAGGCTGTGGGTGGGTGGGTATTCTAAATGCCCTATAGTTATGTAAAAAAGGTCAGCAGATTCAATCAATCATGAGGAAGTAAATCGCAATCACAGGGTTTCACCGGTCAAAAATTTCCCATTTTGAAATAGGCCCACAAAGGATCCATGTATATGAGGAAACCAGGTTTAAAAGAAATACAGCGTAAGCATTCCAGGTATCTTGAAAGGAATAACATACACTGATACAGTGCAGGAAGTAGCACCGGAACCAATAATAAAAAACGACCTCAAAACGACAGAAATGGTCGTCCTTTGATAGCGGTGAGACGAACAGTGACGTCACAATTTAAAACGACTTCAGTCCCAGGGGTTAGGGGGCCTGAAGCGGCCCGGCGGCAAAAGTCCAAATGGGGTCCTGGATCGGAGGGTAAATGGTGACTTCTTCCCCTTCCAGCAGAGCGGTTAGTCGGTAGCTTCGGGCCCTGGGGGTATCCAACAGATGACGCACCCACTGCCACAAGAGGTGGGACGACATCAGCCGGCTGGCAAAAAAAGTGGCTGAGATGACCTTGGGGCTGCTACCACGCACTGGGCGTCTGGCACAGCGAAACTTAACACCACTGATATACCGCATATTGGCAGTGACGAATCCTGAGTTGGATACACGTCTAAAGGAGCATGGGCAGCAAGGCAGGGGTGAGTATTTGGTGAGGGTGACTTTGCCTGGGAGCCAATGCATGTGTACAGAGCCAGTTGCAGCGGTGAGCCATTTAATGTTTGCTGTGTGGTGCAGTGATGTGTCATGTGAGTGGCTGCAGGGATGTGTGCTAGTGTCAGGTATTGTGCCTAACAGCTCATGAAAAGGTTGATCATCCATGCTGTGCTTTATCATAGCCAGGTGTGTTGGGATACACATGGTCATTCTGCATTGTGATGGTGTGGGAAATGTATTAGGGGAATATACAAACCAGGTGGGGGAGGGTCTGGGGGATAGTTTAATGACCCAACAATACTAATATCCCAATAACCATATGCACAACACGAGATAGTAAGGGGTCAAGAAAAAGGTTCTAACTGAGTTAAATCTCTACAACAATGACTGGAATGGAAAAGAAAAGGAGGAAAAATCATTAGTGTGTAAACTGAATCACACTTAGGGTCTCCTGCTACTCCAAGAGGATTCCCATCAGTCACCACTCGGATCCGCCCTTCATCATCTGGGATCCATCACCCTCTGAGCTACAGATGGATAGACCCATAGTGGATTGGCAGATGTCAAGAAGCCTAATCCTACTAGTGGCGTACGCTCAGAGGAGAAACTAAGGTGTGTGGTGGTAACCAGAAGCAGTGCTAAACAAGTGCTATAAAGTGAAGTGCACAGTGAAATAATGAAAAGTGGTGATAAAATTAGGTAAAGAGGCGAAAAAGAAATTTATTATGAATCGCTTCTTTCCTAAATTCTAAAAGGAATGAGTGCGTAGTGGTATAAACAAATAACCACAGTTGGAAAAGAAGGTCGACATGTTTCTGCAGACTTATAAGATCTATATAGTATCTGGCTGCTTCCTCAGGACCAAAAAACGCTACTGCTAAAACAAAAGTGTATATATGTGGGAAAATAAAGAAGACTAGATATCACCTGAAATGTAGCGATACCATCCTTCTCCTGACTGTTCACATGCCAAGAGTGGATCCAGTCACAATGACATATATGTAGAGAAAAAAAGACAGAGAACATACAACATTTTCAATGCAAAAACCACTGTTAGTGCACATCATTCAGACACAAATTGGTCATTATTATTATTTGCCAGATTTGGTCACCTATATATGTATTAGACACATCTCTATGTATAACCACAAGTTTATAATTACTCACTTACCCAACTGGCAGGAGAGAAAAACCCACCTCACCTGGCTACAGCGCAGGTAAAGCGGGGCACCGCTCTAAAGTAGCAACAAAACATAAATGAAATGAAAGGGAAATATTAGGACAAAAGATTCATTACGCTATTCAAGCAGTATGCCTAATGCTCAAATCAATATTTAGTCTTATTCTTAATAGATAGTGAAACATGTAGTGATCTAGGCGATCACCACCAATGCTTGATTACTGATGTTATCGAGTTTAACAGAAAGAAAGTGGAGGGAAGATAGGCCTCTGTTGATTGTCGTAGATGTTATGTGCACCAAACAGCCCGTGAGGATATGTAGAGCTTGCAATCAGTATGAAATCATACCTCGCGGACATGCAGGTTAACAAAATGCTAGGAGACCAAAGGAGGAACACAAATACTGCCCTCATGCCTCCAGAGCATAACAAAGTGAGTCGGATCACACTCCACAAGTAGTCAGTTCCACAAGACACCAAACGCGAGTAAGAAATTGCTGTCCTCAAAGCTCAGTTGGGAAAACGACTAGGCAGACAATCTCACACTCTCTCTCCAACATGAACTGTTAATACACCAAGACTCAGTTGTAACGAGGAAAACGCAAGCTGAAAAGGACACACGCAATGTGAGCCTACCTGTCCGTCGGTACCCCGGGCGTCCCTCTGGGCTGACGTGGGAGGTACCGACGCGGTGCTCAGCTTGTAGTTTTTATTTTCATTGCAGGCAGTGGGCGCTGAGATGACGACAATCTGCAGCCGCTCTGCACGGGCTTCTGGGGATTGAAGTCCTGTCTCAATGCGCTCAGCCTCTATCACAGACGTGGTTGAGGCAAGTCAAAATGCGACGCTAGCAGTGCGCACAACGTTATGATGACATCAAAATGTGTGCGCTCTCCAGAGAATGATGGGAAATGGAGTTCTATCGCAGTTTGCTTCGCATTTTTTATCATGGGCAAAATAGTGCGCAAATGCGCTCAGTCAAAAGGAGTGTGTGTTAGATATATATACTATTATCAGTGCCCAGCTAGTTGCTTTTTTCTAGTCTAGCTGCATTTTTGATCATGGGCAAAATAGTGCGCAAATGCGCTCAGTCAAAAGGAGTGTGTGTTAGATATATATACTATTATCAGTGCCCAGCTAGTTGCTTTTTTCTAGTCTAGCTGCTTGGCACCGATACTGCACAAAAGAGTGATTTAAATGATTATGGTGTATCATGTACCCAAGCGGGTCACGTGTAGTCTAGACTAGTCGGCACCAAGTGAACCGTGGGCAACTCAAATAGAGTGTCTACAATCATAATGACATCCATGGTATGGGCTCATTAAGGCCAATTCGATCTGATCGGAGTTTATACACCCATTTCTGCTCTTTTGCAAATAGAAAGCCACTGATGTCAGTAATGTGCGATGGAATCAGGGGTTGTTCATTAATTGTCCAACTAAGTTCAGTAGATAGATGGCCGACCTCTATGTAGTGGGCTGTCAATCTCGTAGCCTGTTTGCAACACCGAATCAAGCTCTTATGCTCAGATATTCTCAACTTCACTTTACGTGTCGTCATCCCTACATATTGCATTTTGCAGGGACAAGTGATCAAATAGATGACATTTTGACTGTTGCAATTCGTGAATCGCCGCTGCTCCCAGGGACGACCTGTGCCAATATCAATCTGTGTCGACTTTTTTGTTAAGGGACAAGCCACGCAGTTGCCACAGGGATGGTGTCCAGTAACGGCTGGCATGTCCCAGAGGGTTCCTACGGTACGGGGGTTCATGGTCTTGGGTCTCGTATGGACTAACTGGTCCTTCACATTTCGGCCCCGCTTGAAGGCAAAGAGAGGAGGGGGTAAGGTGACCGTGTCTCCCCCAGTATTAAGAATAGCCCAATGCTTCTTTACTATTTTTTTTTTTACTATTTTTTGAATCAGGTTTGACTTCGTGCTAAAAGTATTGACATAAGTGATTCTCTTCAATACTGGTTTAGGAGGCAAAAGTTCTAGAAGACCCTCCCTGTTGTTATTTAGAGCACGCTTTTTGGCAGCTCTGACAAGTTTCTTCGGGTACTTCTTTTCAACCAATTGCTTCTCTAAGCCCAAAGCATGTACTTCAAATGCAGGTCTAGTAGAACAATTTCGTTGGATACGAAGAAATTGTCCATAGGGTAAATTGTTAAGAAGTGCTTTGGGATGGAAACTCTGATAGCTCAAGAGGGAATTCCTTGCTGTTGGTTTTCGATAAATTTCAGTATGCAGACCAGTCGGGGTAACTGTGATCAACAGATCTAGAAAGGATAGCTCGTGTGCACTAAATTCCATGGTAAATTTCAAAAAGGGGTTTAGATCATTTAACCACCCATGGAATTTGTTCAAATCCTCGACTGTGACCCGCCATATCACCAACACGTCATCAATGTAACGTTTCCATAAACGCAAGCTGAAAAGGACACACGCAATGTGAGCCTACCTGTCCGTCGGTATGCGAAGCGAACTGCGATAGAACTCCATTTCCCATCATTCTCTGGAGAGCGCACACATTTTGATGTCATCATAATGTTGTGCGCACTGCTAGCGTCGCATTTTGACTTGCCTCAACCACGTCTACGATAGAGGCTGAGCGCATTGAGACAGGACTTCAATCCCCAGAAGCCCGTGCAGAGCGGATGCAGATTGTCGTCATCTCAGCGCCCACTGCCTGCGACGAAAATAAAAACTACAAGCTGAGCGCCGCGTCGGTACCTCCCACGTCAGCCCAGAGGGACGCCCGGGGTACCGACGGACAGGTAGGCTCACATTGCGTGTGTCCTTTTCAGCTTGCGTTTTCCTCGTTACAACTGAGTCTTGGTGTATAAACAGTTCACGTTGGAGAGAGAGTGTGAGATTGTCTGCCTACTCGTTTTCCCAACTGAGCTTTGAGGACAGCAATTTCTTACTCGCGTTTGGTGTCTTGTGGAACTGACTACTTGTGGAGTGTGATCCGACTCACTTTGTTATGCTCTGGAGGCATGAGGGCAGTATTTGTGTTCCTCCTTTGGTCTCCTAGCATTTTGTTAACCTGCATGTCCGCGAGGTATGATTTCATACTGATTGCAAGCTCTACATATCCTCACGGGCTGTTTGGTGCACATAACATCTACGACAATCAACAGATGCCTATCTTCCCTCCACTTTCTTTCTGTTAAACTCAATAACATCATTAATCAAGCATTGGTGGTGATCGCCTAGATCACTACATGTTTCACTATCTATTAAGAATAAGACTAAATATTGATTTGAGCATTAGGCATACTGCTTGAATAGCGTAATGAATCTTTTGTCCTAATATTTCCCTTTCATTTCATTTATGTTTTGTTGCTACTTTAGAGCGGTGCCCCGCTTTACCTGCGCTGTAGCCAGGTGAGGTGGGCTTTTCTCTCCTGCCAGTTGGGTAAGTGAGTAATTATAAACTTGTGGTTATACATAGAGATGTGTCTAATACATATATAGGTGACCACATCTGGCAAATAATAATAATGACCAATTTGTGTCTGAACGATGTGCACTAACAGTGGTTTTTGCATTGAAAATGTTGTATGTTCTCTGTCTTTTTTTCTCTACATATATGTCATTGTGAATGGATCCACTCTTGGCATGTGAACAGTCAGGAGAAGGATGGTATGGCTACATTTCAGGTGATATCTAGTCTTCTTTATTTTCCCACATATATACACTTTTGTTTTAGCAGTAGCGTTTTTTGGTCCTGAGGAAGCAGCCAGATACTATATAGATCTTATAAGTCTGCAGAAACATGTCGACCTTCTTTTCCAACTGTGGTTATTTGTTTATACCACTACGCACTCATTCCTTTTAGAATTTAGGAAAGAAGCGATTCATAATAAATTTCTTTTTCGCCTCTTTACCTAATTTTATCACCACTTTTCATTATTTCACTGTGCACTTCACTTTATAGCACTTGTTTAGCACTGCTTCTGGTTACCACCACACACCTTAGTTTCTCCTCTGAGCGTACGCCACTAGTAGGATTAGGCTTCTTGACATCTGCCAATCCACTATGGGTCTATACAGCTGTAGCTCAGAGGGTGATGGATCCCAGATGATGAAGGGCGGATCCGAGTGGTGGCTGATGGGAATCCTCTTGGAGTAGCAGGAGACCCTAAGTGTGATTCAGTTTACACACTAATTATTTTTCCTCCTTTTCTTTTCCATTCCAGTCATTGTTGTAGAGATTTAACTCAGTTAGAACCTTTTTCTTGACACCTTACTATCTTGTGTTGTGCAAATGTATTAGGGGTGAACAGAAGGGTCCACTATCTGAGTGTGAGTTCATGTATTCCTACTTGTCATGCACCAAGATTGTTGAGGGTCACACGTCTGACTACAAGGTGCCCCTGAGTAGCACATGTTGCTTAGTATGGCCTACTTGGGATTGTGGACTGTCATGTCCTAATAGGTGTGTGTGTTCTCCCATCAGGTTCCCTGGAAGCATGTCAATGTCACTGAGTTTTGGGGCATGATAGTTGTGGGCATGTGAAGTTGTGTGTGGTACACTTCATCCACCAGCAAGGTGTTGTGCTGTGTGGCCTGAACATGGCTCAATCATGGCAGGTAGTCAGAGTTGCAGGCACTGTTTTTGTGTATGTAGTGTGTTGCTGCAATGTTTAGGCAGGGTGTGATGGTCAGCATGTTGATTTGTGCATCCCTGAATGCATGGTTTAATTAGCTTGGTCCTGATGAAGTCATTTATACAACCCTGCATCTGTCTCACATGCAGAATCGCCAGTGTGCACGGAGGAACCGGAGCCAGAAACCAGTGGAGGGAGAGTAGCACTACAACTGCATCGGAGGCCAGTGACACAGAGCTCCCCAGCGCATCTGAAGGGGACAGGAGTATGCAGGAGGAATCCGTGGCAGAGACACAGAGTACTTCATCATCTGATGCGAGTGGTGATGCATACATGTTGTCAGGCACAGGGGATGGGGAGTCTGCTACATCATCTGCCATTCAACGGCCAGTGCCCAGCCTCCCATCCACTTCCTCTGGTGCTGCTCGTGTCCGTAAGAGGGAATGTGTTACATTCACACCTGACACTGCTGAGCCTGCACCTGTCCCCCCTGCTGCCCTCAGTGCAGAGTGTGTTGAGCTCCTGCGCCAGCTTTGTGTGGGCCAGACCACCCTGCTCAATGCCTTCAGCGACCATGACAAAAAATTGGAGCAGGTGGTTGGCTACATGGAGGGCATACACTCTGGCGTTGGTGGGCTCCACCGTACAGTCCAGGGTTTGTCAGCCGCAGTGACGTCTGTCCTTTAACAGGCACAGCCTCACATTCCTGTTCAGGTGCCTTTGTCCACCCCCAGTCAGTGGCCACATCAGAGGACAGTGACCACGGTTCAGATGCATCATAGAGACGATACAGCACAACGAGCACAAAGCAGATGCAAGCCAAGCGGTCCCGCCCACAGACACCAATCCGCCCAGAAGAGCACAGCCAGCCCAGAATGCATAGACAAGAGCCCGTCAGGGAAGAGCAAGGCCGAAAATGCAATGAGGCAGACATCAGTCTCACAAACCTCAGAAGCATCTCCAGCAAAGGACTCTCCTGTCCCTAAAACTTCACGTAGAGCTAGGTGTGCAGTTTCTGTGTCCACTGAGGAGGTGTTGCATAGCAAGGGTACACCTAGGAAGGGCACAGGCCTAGTTACCCCCACCACATCAACTCCAATTCTAAGCCCAGTGAAGCAGGTGGAGGAGGGCAGTGTAGGTGCCAGCCCGGCAAAGATTCAAAGGAGGGCACTGTAAGTGGGACACCTAGCAGACACACAATGGAGGGCACTGTAAATGGGACACCTAGCAGACAAGCAAAGGAGGGCACTGTAAGTGGGACAACTAGCAGACACTCAAAGGAGGGCACTGTAAGTGGGACACCTAGCAGACAAGCAAAGGAGGACACTGTAAGTGGGACACCTAGCAAACAAGCAAAGGAGGACACTGTAAGTAGAACACCTGGCAAGCTGGGTAAGGTGGTCCAGAGGCGTAGCCAGACAAAGCGTCCTGCAGGATCCAGCACATCACCAGAGGGAGTGCCAGTGTCTGAACCAGATGCGGGCCAGTCGGTGTGTGTACCTGTTGTGTCATCACCTGTTCCCATTATCCCAAGACAGGGAAGCCATTTCGTGTTCCCAAAAAGTGGAAGGGCACCCCTCCAACCTCTCCCACCCACACTCTGTCCCAGGTCTGCATGACTCCACCTCGACGTGCCACTATACCACCAAGTCCAAACAGCCCTCCAGCTTGCCAGGCGACTGATAGCCCTACATCACCTGTTTCACTGTCTCCCCAGTCAGGTGTTCCTGCTGAGCCCGAAACACAGCCAGCTCCAACTCAACCTGACAGCCAGATGTGAGTGTTAGTCCCCCTCATACACCTGCCTCTCATAGAGGTGTGCTAGTCCTGACAATCGTTTGCCACCTGGTTGTGTTGCTGGCCTTGAAAGGGTACAGTCATACACCCTCACTGTGCAGCTTCTCATGCCCTGACTCTGCACTTGTCCCTGCCCACTAGCCTTGTCGTTCACTGCTGTTCTGGCCTTGCATGTGCAGCTTCTCATGTACTTGCTGGGCCACCTGCCCTGGACACTAGCCCTGTTGCTCTGCTGTGTTGTACTCTCACCTGTGCAATGGACACTGACCCTGTTGCTCTGCTGTGTTGGAGTCTCCCCTGTGCAGCCTCTCATGTACTTACTGGGCCACCTGCCCTGGACACTGAGCCTGTTGCTCTGCTGTGTTGTACTCTCACCTGTGCCATGGACACTGACCCTGTTGCTCTGCTGTGTTGTACTCTCACATGTGCCACGAACACTGGCCCTGTTGCTCTGCTGTGTTGGAGTCTCCCCTGTGCAGCCTCTCATGCACTTGCTGGGTCACCTGCCATGGACACAGGCCCTGTTGCTCTGCGGTGTTGTACTCTCACCTGTGCCATGGACACTGACCCTGTTGCTCTGCTGTGTTGTACTCTCACCTGTGCCATGGACACAGACCCTGTTGCTCTGCTGTGTTGTACTCTCACCTGTGCCATGGACACTGACCCTTTTGCTCTGCTGTGTTGGAGTCTCCCCTGTGCAGCCTCTCATGTACTTGCTGGGCCACCTGCCCTGGACACTGACCCTGTTGCTCTTCTGTGTTGTACTCTAACCTGTGCCATGGACACTGTCCCTGTTGCTCTGCTGTGTTGGAGTCTCACCTGTGCCATGGACACTGACCTTCCTGTTTGTACTTTGCCTGTGCAGGATATCTTGCTTTTGATCTGCTTTTTGTACCTTGATGTTGTGTACAGTTGTTATACTTTAACATCTGTGCAATATGTGAATAAATACAGTTACTCCTGTTGTGTCTTTTGTCGGTGTCCTTGCTGATTAAAGTTCTTTTTGTGTGTGCATTTAGTTGGCTAGACCCCATGCTCTATGTATCACTTCGACATTGCAAAGCTCATTGTCCGCATCACGTTTATTGACAATGGTGACTGGAGCTTCCGTCCATTCTGACACTGATACTTGTGTTACCTGTGTTAGATGGTTTATCTGTCATGCTGTTATGTTTTGAGTGGTTGTCTGTTGTTGGCTATGTGGTTGCCATGTCAGTTTGGGGTACACTGCCAGCACAGGGTGTGATGCTGTGCACAGGTTAGCCTGCTGGTTGCGCACTGTTATGATGTATGTGTGTTATTCCTGTATATATGCCCAGCTGTGTATGTGTATGAACATCCTGTGTTGGCCTCTAGTCCTGGTCCCCTGGCATACATCTGATGTGTGCTCTTGGGTGGTGAGGAGGTGTGCAGTGTGAAGGGTGTGATTTTGTAGTTGTTGTGTATGTGTGTGTGCCCCTGGATTGTGATAGACACACATGTGTCAGCCAGGAGTTGTGTGCCTGGGGTTTTGATTGTCCTGCCCTGTGTACATGATTTGATGCTTTTGTGTGAGTTGTCTGTTGTGCACTGTGCAGTGTGTTGGTGTGTCCATGCAGTTCTGTGTGACTCCTCCTTGTTGTATTTGTCACTTATGTGTGTGCAAAGTGTGTGAATTGCACATCAGTGTTGTGTTTGTTTGCTCATCAATGTGTGTTGTGTGTGTTTGTGTGGACTGTGTGATCCTGCTGGTCATCACTGGCATTGTGTGTGTTTTTCTCTAGCACTGCAGGCACATGGTGCCTTTTCTCCTCCTGTAAGGCATGGTGTGTGGTGTGATGCCATCCCCTATGTGTGCCACTTGTGCGTAGACATTGTGGGTCTGCATTCACTCTATTTCTGTATTGGACATGCCTCACATGTCTGATACTGACAGGCAAATCAGTTGATTTTGATGTCAGCTGTCCCCTTTGTTTCCATGTGTATGTGCCTCCCCATCACTTCATTTTTGAGACTGTGCCTTGTGGTGGAGTTTTTTGGCCAAGTGTGCTGTTCCACTCTGGACATGGGTCCATTGTTTTATGTGTGATGTTCTTGTGGTATTCATTAGTGTTGCTTGCCCTTGTGCACTTGAGCTGTGTGTGCTGCCCAGTGCTCTGGTATTGCTGGGTGTGCTGTTGTATCCCAGAGTGGTGCATCCTGTTGTTGTTGTGTTGGGTGTCTGTGTGTTGGCTGTGGTGTAGCTTCACTTCCTGGGTGTGCTGTTGTTTTTGTGCTGTGCTGCTTTGTGGTGTGTGTTGTGGTTGTGCCAGTCATGTCTGTGTGTATCTGTTGTGCTTGTTGTGCACACACTGCCTGTTGTGCATACAGTGTTGTGTGTCTGTGTGCTTGACATTGCCTGATGTGCATCCCCTGATGTCCTGTGGTGTTTGTGTGTAGTTTTGGGCAGGCATCTGTTCAGGCTACCCTGTGTCTGTGTTCTGTTTGTGGTTACACCCTGGTTGTGTGTATGTGCTGGGAAGTATTGTCAGCCTTGAGTGTGTGTGGCACTGGTGTAGTGTGTTCCTTGTCAGCTACTCCTACAGTAGCTGTCTCCCTGGTTGTCTGTTGTGTGGTGCATGGTGTGTATTGTGCTTGCTTGTGCCTGTGCTTGTTGAAGTGCATGGGGGTGTACAGGATGGGCACATGGCATGTGACTTGATGGTGTGTGTTGATGTGTAGTTGGGGGTGGTCAATCTCTGTGGTGTCAGTGCCCTGCCCATGCATTGGACTGGCCCTGCCTTCTGCATTGTGCGCATGTGTTGACCGCGGCGGTGACCTGACCGGGAGCGGGACGTTGCTGCTAGTTCACGGTCGATGTGTGTCCCGGATGCAGAGGGGTGACTTGTTGGCAGGTGGGTAATATAGGGGTGCCCTTGTGGATGTGTTGTGACCCCCAGCAGGGTGTCTGTGGTGGACTTGGATGCTGTGTCGGGCCGTGTTTTATGTGTTGTATTGGTGTATTTGCATACCTGCGGCGTCATCCGCGGCGGCCCTGTTGATGGTAGTGCAGTAGCAGGTACATGACCGGATGCATGTGGAGGGCTGGGTCCATGGCGTTCATGGCCAGGTGTAGGCGATCGCGCTCCGCTATCCACTTTCCGACGGCTCTGGTTATGCGGTGTCTCCTCTGCGGTGCGTCTGCCTGTTTGGGACATCCTAATATGTGGAGCGGTGCGGACGTCATTCCGCACGGCGGTGAGCGCCAATTGGCTCCCACCACTGCGGTGGCGGGCGCACTTTGATAGCGGTGCGCGTCGCTCCGTGGCGGACGGGAAATGAGCTATGTTTTACTATACTAATATGGCGGATGTGTGTTCCGCTGTTCACGGGTGGAAAAAGGCGTTTTTCCACCCCGCCAGCACCGCGGTGATGCCACCGCCCGACATCCTAAAGGACCCCTTAGAGAGCATGTCTTTTTGCTGAAAATACATAGAAAGGTTATCATACAACTGCATGAAATGTAGAATATTTTTCACTGATTGCCATCAATGCTCACTGTCCTGAGAGTACCACCAACAACTCTCACACCAAGGAAAATCCACCCCTGCTCCTTACTACAGCAGTACCATTGACTTATGGTACATTTCTCACACATTCCCTGAGGTCCACACAAAAACTGCAGATATGTTGAGCAGTACATCCACACTTCAAAGTATACCATCTCATCAAATGACGTAATGTTCATCATGTCTCTTTAGTAGGTAGCTTCAGGAGATATATTTAGTTACATTTCCTTCATCCACCAGTCCAGCTCAACTGCTTGGGCTTTGAATACAATACACTTCTCATGGTGCAGGGTGAAGAATTCTCTTACAGAACGCTGGCATCTCACAAAGTCACAAAAAGTCAGTGCACAATTTGGACCAATTTTTGCAAATGGAAATTTCATTCATACATACTCTTGAACTTTTATTAGCATCAATAAGTGAGGGCGGCAACAGGTGATAATCAAAAGATTAAGAGCATTATTCTATTTTAATGATCAATGGATTGAGGTTTCAATAACATCTCACTTTCTTTGAAGTTACCATGCACAAATAAGTGCAAATAAATTTTGCACGGAAGTTCAAATGCATAAGAAAGGGCCAGGGTTCAGAGGACGACAGAGTCCTGAGATAATGTGAAAAGGTTCAGTAGACCCACATCAAGATATTAATTTATATGCAGTTTGATAAGCAACTTGTTGGAGAGTAGCAGCTTTAACATTAAAAGTGCAATTGCAGTCAGACCAGATGATGGTATAATAAAGATAGCGGGCCCGATTCACAGGACAAACTTAAGACAAAATCCTAAACTTACTACTTTTGGTATTCACAGAAGTTAGGATTTTGTCTTAAGCTTTTCTTAAGACAGACTTAAGACAGACTTAAGACAAACTCCTAACTTAAGTCTGTCTTAAGTCTGTCTTAAGACAAAATCCTAACTTCTGTGAATACCGAAAGTAGTAAGTTTAGGATTTTGTCTTAAGTTAGCTCTGTGAATCGGGCCCGATAACTCTATAACATGTCACATAATCACTATTAGCTAACTGATCTGGGAAAATGTTACTGGTGCAGTTTATGTGTATGCGGTTTACGGTTTTAAGATATGTGCTGGGGAGGTGATGTCAAGTTCAATCCTTATGTGGTTTGCATTCTAGCGGTTGGTGCTGTAGCCAGAATTCAAGAGGGCAGTTACTCAAAGCATGTTAAGCCTGCAGAACAATAGGTAGTATGGCTGCCGTAGAATACTTTGTTACCACTCTAATGAATTACTGAACAGCAGACACCATTATTCCTCATAGCAGTGAAGATGGGTGGGTATGATCTTGTCATCTTCTCACTCAGGTTAGGCATTCAATCCTCAGCCAACTCTGTTAGCACAGGAGCACCCTCCATGAGGACAGACTGCAGCAGAAACTGGATAAATTAACGCAACGCCATGGCCCAAAGTAACAGATCATTCTCATCAGTGTTTATCCAGAGATTGGGCAGCAATGGCCTGCAGGGACTATAAAGTTGAGAACCCAATGGACTTAGTTTAGCAACCTCTGATCCCAGGCAACATCAGGAGCTTCAGTAAAATGGTGCTTATCCTCCCCATCGCACTAACGTTGTGCTGGTGCTTCAATTCCAGATTATCCATCGGGTGGTGATCCAGTATCCGGCAATGAGACCAACATGGCAATCACCCCAGCCACCACATTCCGCCCACTACCAATTGTTTCGCCAGGTGGCCATGTGTAATTTTAAAATAACACCTTATTAACCATATCAGCATGTGTAAATGTATCTCTCACTTCTTTTCAGGCCATTCCATGCTTAGGCAAAGCCACTAGAAGGCTACAGCATGACATGAGCACTCCTGTGGTCACCACACACAATATCAAAATATTTCCTAAATCTTTATAAACCCACATCTTTCCAAACATACTCAATGTTATATATATACATGGAAGTGATTTTGAGACTAATTTAGAATTTAGTGGGCAGGGCACTCTGTCCCAAATGGAATAAAGTATCCTATAATTAAACGCTCATAGCATTCACTTTATTTAGATATGAACAAGTCTCAGGTTTTCAGTAGATAGAGCCCCCTTTAGCTCTGTCGAAAGAACGCTTTCTCCAAAGTAGGGTAGGGGTCAATGCAGGAAGCAAACTACACCTCCCCTCTATTTAGGATTGATGGTGTAATGTATTTTTTCTATCCATCACTGAAACGAACAATCTGGCAATCAGAAACAAAAATAGTGATCCCTGTACCCTGGGATGAAACTACCAGCATGTGAGTGTCATTACTTGTTTTAAAAGAGCAAACCTCCACTTTGGGAGTTTTTTAGTGACAAAACTAAATAATTGATAACATTTGGTGAATGGCTGCCAAACCCCAAAGCATGCATTGAAAGGAACCACAGTGATAGGGGTTTCTGTCAATATAAAGTTTGACCATTGTTCTTGCAGCCACCTTGAAATTTGACAACCAATTGTCCATTACGATGACAGAGGTAATGTTCTCTATCACCCTAACGGAAAAAGTGCCATCCATTAGCCTCACAATCAGACCTCCTGTTTCTTACTTTTCACCTCCCCATTTACTGTAGCTTCAATTGATTGTGGTCATAACAAATGACAGGCAAAAGATTATGTAAATATGCTACACTATTAACCCACAGTCTTCCAAACATACAGGGCCCTAATCACAACAATGAACTTAGATCACAGGTTTAAGTTTACGACTTTCAGTTTCCACAAAGGTAAGTTACGAGTAGTTACTTTAACTCCGCACTCAGGGCAGAGTGCTGAAGGACTGGACTTTTAAGAACCAGCGGTGCCAGGGAACAACACCTGAAACCTTCATAGGATACCTGTTCGGCGCACAAGTGACAGAGACACGGGACACTTCCTTCGGCGTCAAAGATCAGCGTTTATTACTGCAGGGATGCAAAAGTCATGGGAAGTACAACAGAGTGTAGGTTCCAAGAGTCTGCTTCAAATTGCAAATGTGGATCGCTCCTTTTATACACATTTTCAGCATTCAATAACGTAACGAACAAAAGGTTACAACTCAGTTCCCACAATAAACTTAAAAGGGCTTCATTCATGGTGTCGGAAACCCGGAACATAATCACAGTAACATTTGTCGGTTCCCAACTGTAAAAGCACATTATCCTGCTGCTATGCACATTCCACTCTAGTTGTAAAAGGACGAGAGTAAGAGACAGGAACAGGTGCAAGGAAGTCAGACAACAGAAGAAGAAGGAGTGTGGAGGTAATATCGGAAACGCAGTCCCAGGATCAAAGGATTCGAGCCGAGCGCATGCAAGGCTGAAACAATAGGCCAACGTGGGAAGATTACCCAGCTGCGGAGCCATCTGTCTCTGCCGTGTCATCCCCCAGTCTTGGGAATCACAGGGTCATGAGGCGGACATTTGCCTGTTCGCTGACTACGTGAGGGCAAGAAACAAAATGGATGCCGTATCTAAAATGGAACCCAGGGTTCAAATGAAGAAACCTGTAAATAAGACGAACCCTTCTAAGTAGCGTAGCGAAAATGCGTACACCTATTAATCTCGTCATTTACGGTTCATAGATACCACCCTCGCTAGCATCGTAACGGTTCTCATTGGTCCTCAGACGCTCCTTTTGCCCTCATGTAGGCAAGCACTAGTCGGAATCATAATCAATTTCGATATTCATCAGATCATTCAAGTGTTGCTGGAACATCATCTTATTCATCAATGTCTCGCCGGTAACAGATGGCCTTCTTATACACGTTGTAGCACAAAGGCCACATAAGGCAGGACCACACTGCACACAAAGACAACACGTGAACAGAAACGTCACAACAACCCCTATAATCATCAGAATTTTCCAACCCCAAGTTGACATCAGACCCCAAAACCATCCTAGAAGCGTCCAATCTCCCTCGTCCACGTGTATGGACTCTGAGATTTTATGCAACTTCGAGATGGCTTGATAAACGGTTGGAGCGTTATCAGGTATGAAAATGCAGCAGCTCGAATGGATGACCTTACACACACCACCTCTGTCTGCTAGTAGCGTCATAAGCCTATCCGCTTGAAGCTCTGCTGTCAGATTACCAAGGGCGCTTGCAGTTATGTTAGCAGTTGCTTCCACTACACGAGTTAACTGTCTCAGATTCCTGCTATTGACCATAGGGCCCCAAAACGGTAGGAAACCCTTAAAGAAATCTCCTGCTTCTTGACCGGCAGTATCTTCTTTACTAATGACACCTCTCACAACTCTAGTTTTGTGATAATCTGAGGCAACAGTGAAAGTCGGAGGCAAAAGATTTGCGATACAGCAGGTACCCGAGAAGTCATGAGGTAACCACGTATCTGCGCGATCATAACATACAAAATAGGTACCCTTGGCAGTCAGAAAGACAGGGGAAGAGAGCATTGGAAAAACGTAAGTATCAACACAAGCACTCTTCCCAAGCTGAGCTCTCGGATTGCGACCAAGACCTTGCAGACAGAAATGACCGAGATGAAGTACGATCCAGATTGGAGATGAGCTTTTAAACTGCCTATCATTCACTGATGTACTATACTCGACCTCACTCAGATCCTTATAAGCTCGCACCTCTTCCTCTGGGATAAGTGTTGCGTCAAAAATATCTCTATTTAAATCTGCAATTGCTATCGCCAAAGACTTGTGGTACGGGCCAGGACCAAGGTCTGCAGAGCGAGGTTCTCGATGGGGGTAGGAATCTAGTGCACTACGGAACATGGTCTGGAATGCTCGAGCTGACCCCTGGGGGCTATAAGGAAGAACAAAATACGGAATACCCTTATCCATGGTATGTGGCATTAACCCACATACCCAACAATTGGTAGTGTTCATCACCAACTGATGCTGATGTAGAAGTTGAACAAAAGAATTGTTCATAAATTCCGCACGTCTGACCTGTTCATGTTGGGGCAGAAGATGAAAGGAATGTGGAGACATAGTGGAAACAGAATTTAAATCATGAGAAGGAGGAGTAGGTAAAGTAGAAGGCAGCAATGATTGAAAAACAAAATATACTCCACCCACCAGCAGCATAGAAACAGTTAGGAACAACATAAAAACCTGTAACAAAAAACATTTTTTTCGAAATGTCTTGTGCAATTTGGATCTTTGCGCCACCATTTTCTCAATTTCCAACAGCTTAGAAGACTTCATCTTCTAAAAACCGTCCGTGACGTTCTTGACGCACTTCGTTCTGAGTAGCGATTATCAATCCCCAGGAGTTCCCAGAAATCGACAAAAGTAATCGACCTAGTGTCAGATACCTGCTAAACAGGAGGAAGTACCCGCACCGCCCTACGGTTAACCCAGATGAAAAGGTTTTTAATCAAGAGTTCATTGAATTCAATATACGCCTCCTAGCTGTAAGGAAAAAGGTACACAATATATATACATATATATATGTAATGTCCACAATTTTTATGGCAACAATAGAGGTGATGTAGATTCAAAAAAATAAAAAACAGAATTTATTAGTCTGTTAGCGCGGTCGAAGAAAGTATCGACTTCTTCCGGGGCGAGTCTGCTCTTCAAACAGTGGATCAGACGGCAAAAGAGTGTTCGATTGTCCACGCAATTGTTCAGAACTTGAATTCTCCAATGCTGCTGAAAGAGGGTTAACTTCGGATGGTTCAACAGGGGTGTCGGGTCTTACTGTGTTATCTCCTACAAGCTGCGCGTCACTAAACGGCACGTAACTTAGAGGGACGTAAGTTTCAGACGAGCCGAATCCTTTTCTGATCCAACTATCTGCTGGCAATGGGAGCGGAACTTTCTTGGTGTGGGTGGCATGCACCCAATGTTTTCTCCCTTCCAGCCGAACCGCAGTCCTCGTTGCCAGCAACACCTGGTAAGGTCCCACGAACCTTGGCTCAAGATTTCGTTTTCGTCCAAAGTTGCGGGTAAGAACCCAATCACCTGGTTGGAGCCGATGACCAGGACCCTCTGTTTGTGCCGGTAGAGCCTCAAAGACCTGTTGATGAATCAAACTCAATTTAGCAGTCAGATCATAGAGATAGTCAATTAACATTGGATATTCAAGTCTGTCAAATTCTTTAGGCCTCGGAACTCCCCAAATGTTCGCAGGACGGCCGAACACAATCTCATATGGGCTGAGCCCTACTTGAGAGTGCACAGTCGCCCTGGTCGATAAGAGAGCTAAAGGCAAAGCGTCGGGCCATGATAGACCAGTCGTTGCCTGGATTTTGGCAAGTTTCAGTTTCAGAGTGCCATTATATCTTTCCACTAAACCCGCAGACTGAGGATGATTAGCACTATGAAACTTCTGATTTATGCCAAGACCACGACATACACTCTTCATTACACTTCCCACAAACTCACTTCCGTTATCTGACCATACAATCCGCTGCATTCCATACCTGGGGAAATATTCTTTGAGTAGAACCTTTGCTGTGGACAGGGCAGTATTATCCTTTAGTGGGTAAGCCTCAATCCATCTGGAGAACGCACAAACTACAACCAAGACGAACTTCAAATTATTGCATCTCTCCATGTGGATAAAGTCTAACTGAATAATTTCAAAGGGACATGTGGGAGGAGCAAAATGACCACGTGGAGTGGGGGTGCCCTTGCCAGGATTATACATCAAACATACCATGCAATTTTTAACCACTCTCTCCGCACATTTAGTAATTCCATCATTCTTCCATACGGGCGACAGCAACTTACATATGCCTTTCGTATTAATGTGTGATGTACCATGAGCCATAGTAACAACAGCAAGCACGTATGCATCTGGTAACATCCATCTCTGCTTTTCCGACAAATCAACCCAACATCCATTCTCGTCTAACTTTCCCGTACTTTCTTTCCACTGAGTCTTTTCCATCTCAGTAGCTTCATTCTGTATCTTCTTCACACTCTCAACTGTGTCCTCACACATACTAGTCTCCGCTGGCCATCTTACTGAACTCGCAACGTACATTCGATTTGTCAGATCCCTAGCCGTCTCCTTCGCAATCTCATCCGCAAACGCATTACCGCGACCAACATCATCCGTCACCTTCCGATGCGCACTACATTTGATTATTGCCACCTCTTTAGGCAATGTAAGTGCGTCCAAAAGGTCATTCACAAGCTGTCCGTGCTGAATCTTCGTACCATGCGACGTCAAAAATCCTCTTTCTCTCCACAATCGACCAAAACTATGCGCCACACCAAAAGCATACTGGATGTCTGTAAACACATTCACCCGCTTCCCTCTGGACAACACACACGCTCTCGTCAAGGCGATCAACTCAGCCGCTTGGGCCGAATTCTGACTCAATCTCGCAGATTCCACAACCGTACTCAATGTTACTACAGCATACGCAGTCGTCACATCACCATTTGGTAACTTAAAACATGAACCATCCACATACAAGGTACCATCGGGATCTACCAATGGAGTGTTTTTCAGGTCAATACGACCCTTCGTCTCCTCTTCAGTTCTCAAATAGCAATCATGTGGTGTTACATCACTTAATTCCATGTCGATCGGCAACAACGTTGCTGGATTCAACACATTACACCGTTTTATCCGTATGTGACTTGCCAATAACGTCAACTCATATCCAGACAACCTTGCGCTCGTCAAATGTTGAGTTTTCGTTCGGTTCAAGAGAGTGTCGACTGCATGCGGGACCATCACCGTGAGCATATTTTCCATGACCAGACCTGCGGACTGTCGAATGGACGCCGCAGCTGCCGCTGTTGCTCTCAAACAACTCGGCAAGGCTCTAGCTACTGGGTCTAAGGTCGAAGAAAAATATGCGCATGGACGCTGTTTGTCGCCAAATTGTTGTGTCAGAACACTCAACGCACAACCGTCCCTCTCGTGAACATAAAGTGTGAACGGCTTATTGTAATCAGGAGTACCCAACACAGGAGCTGAACACAACGCATCACGCAATTCCGAAAAACTTTTCTGACACTCTTCAGTCCATGGCAAAGGAGATGAAACATCCTTGCAAGTAAGGGCTATCAATGGTTTCGCCGACAATGAAAAATTTGGAATCCATTGTCTGCAGTATGACGTAATACCTAGAAAGGCACGTACATCTCTCTGAGCCTTTGGCACAGTCATTTGAGCAATCGCTGCAATTCTCTCTGGGGTCAACCTTCTCCCATCCTTTGACAGTAAGTGACCTAAGTAGGTTACTTCTTGACAACAATATTGTAGCTTAGAAGGTGACACCGTGTGATGTAAGTCACATAGGTGCTGCAACAATGATACTGTAGCGGTTTTGCAAATAGCCTCTGTATCAGCTGCCACTAATAGGTCGTCAACGTATTGAACTAAGGCTGCGCCTGTCGGCAACACAAATGCATCAAGCTGAATTTTAAGTGCTTGGCTATAGATCGATGGACTCTCACAGTATCCCTGTGGTGCGCGTTTAAATCTAAAACTGCGACCACCCAGTGAAAATCCGAATAGGTCTCTGCTTTCCTCAGCGATCGGAATACTAAAGAAAGCATTCTTTAGATCGATTACCGTGAACCAGGAGGCAGAAGCCGGAATCAGGGTCAACAAAGCCGTGATGTCAGGCACCACAGGAAACTGGGGAATCACGATTTTATTTACTTCTCGTAAATCAATTACAAAGCGGTACACAGGAGGTTTAGTTGGATCTGTGCGTTTCAAAATCGGTAACACAGGACTATTACACACATTGCCTCGAGTTTCTTCAATGACATCCTTTTCGATCAGGTCATAAATGATCGCTAATAGTGCTCGCTCACCATCAAAAGAGATACGATACTGTGGTATACGTGGGAAACGCACATTCGATTTCAACTGAACCACATAAGGTGGGATGTTCAATAAGCCTACATCATTGGGACCCGTAGCCCATAACGACGCAGGAAGGGAACTCAATTCCGGTGGGAACTTATCAATTGATAAGTACATAGGAGAGATCGCTCTCTGACCTAATGTAAGCTCCACTCCCGCAGGAGAGCAGTACAAAGTAGCATATAACCGTTTTAACAAATCCAAGCCCAAAAGATTCTCACCACAACCAGTAGATAAAATCAATGGGGCCTCTAGCTCATGAGGACCAATCGTAAGGGACAAAGGGCTAGAGACAGGATTGCTAACAGGGGCGCCAGAGAATCCAATGGAAACATTTGTTAAGCCGGACAAAGGTGCACCAGGGAGTTTCGAATGCATGATGGAACTTTTCGTCGCACCAGTGTCTAACAGAAAAGGCTCAACTACGCCAGATGTAGCAACTGCGACGTAAGGCCCACTCTGATCAACCGGAACTGATACTACTCCCTCTCTCTGTCGGTGGCTGTCCTAGTAGTGGTTACCTGCATCAATCTCATGTTCGACGTAATAATCGTCCACATGATACTGTGCTGATTTATCGGACCTCACATTTCGTTGGTCAAAATAATTATTCACGTCTGATGGGGTATGAGGGCGCTCATGATTTTGGTTTTGAGGGGCACCGCGGCCTCTACCTCGGGGTGCTTGTTGAGGACCACCACGACCCCCTCGTGCCGACACACCGTTAAGCCGGTCACACAAAGCTGGACAATCATATTTTATATGGCCCACTCTTCTACAATATGCACACTGATTATACCCAAGCGTAGACCTAAAGTCGGAGAAGTCAGATCGGGACTGCATCCTGGAAGATTGTAATTGTGGTCGATATTGCTGTTGCGAATCATTTTGATTTGAACGTGGAGGATACGCTTGCTGTAACAAAACCTTCGTTTTAAGCTCCTTCGTTTTCTTGTCTGAACGATCACTTTCTTCCTTTTCCCTATTCTCATAGTATTGAGCTGTCGCTAATATTTGAGCAGTAGTTGAAACCGCCTAAGCACTTTCTGAATTTTTCAATTTTTTTTGCTTAGCTCAGGCAACAAATTCAATACAAATTTATCAACAAATAACCGTTGGCCTCCCTCGGTGCCCATATCCTGACCACTATGATCGACAAATGCCTCTTCGAATCTGGTAAAGAAATCGGAGACACTCTCGTCCTTCTTTTGCTTACAAGCTGCTAATTTATCCCAGTTCACCCTCATCGCTGGCATAATCGTTTTCATGAACGTAATGATTCTTTGGGGCAGATCCGTAATTAACTGCTCAGGCTTAGCCCCACCCACTTGTCGGCCATCGGCCGCTATTATTGCAGCCCAATCACCGCCTAACTCATTCGCATGGTTTTCTTGGCGAATTTTCGCCCAAATCGGTTGTGGTACGACATTGCCAAACAGCATGTCGATGTCCGCAAGATTCATAATAGTAGCGTCTACCAGTTGAGACAACTCCTTATAATAACCCGCCGGATTCTTGCGTGGATCAGGCAAGGACTGCTTCACCTGTAAGACTTCTGATCGCTTCCATGGGAGGTGTATCCAAACTCTTTGGAAATGTGGCAGAACCGCAGGATTTCCACCAGGATTACCTGGCATCCATACTGGCGGAACCTCTCTCAAAGGATACTGACCAGGAGTCGCTTTCCAATTGTCGGAGTCGTCATCAAACGACACTCGAGGAGGCACTGTGGATCTATAGGCTAACAATCGCTCTAAGGCACGTCGTACCTCTCCACCTACTATCGTACCGTTCGGAAATTGACTCTGAAGTTCAATCATATCGGGCGGTACATCATCTACATCATCACTATACCATTGTTCTCTCAAAAAGTTACACATTTCTTCGAACACGAATCTCTGCGTAGGCTCATTAAACTGAGAAAACGTGTCGAAAACCATGCGTGGAGGGTAGTTAGCAGGGTGTCTTATCCACCTACGCGCCATATTCGCTAACGTTGCACTCTCCCTTCCACCAGGGATTTGACTTCGTCTCTGGGGAGTTTCAGAAACATCGGATGGAAATAACTGCCCAAGGAGTGGTGAATAGAGGGTAGCAACAGTATTAGGGATACGGTTACGAACAGAAGGAGAAGAAGAAAGAAGAACAGGAGCAACAACATTAGAAGTGAATGTAGGAACAGCGGGGGTAGTCAAGGTAGTTGGAGTAGCAGAAACTAGAGGCTGAGGAGGTACAGGCAAAGGAGCAGTTGGAATAGGAGTAGTTGGAGGGACAAACACAGGACCAACAACGAGTTGAGCAGCAGCCGCTTGAATAACGGGAGGGACAACAGGAGGAACTATAGGAGCCGTAGTATCCTGTGCATAAGGAGGTGGTGATTTCAATAAATATGCTAGCAAAGGATCCTCTTTCGCTTCTTTCGCGTCTTCGTTCTTTTTATCAGAACTAGACGATAAAACCGGATAACATTTATCCACCTTCATATGATGCAGTCTGGTGGAAATTTCTATCTCTTTTTCTACTTTATCCCGCTGACATTGCTGCACGACTTGCATTATCGGAATGATACCCTCTCTTCGATTCTTCTTAAGCTGTTTGATTTCTTTCTGCTTGGCCTCTTTACGCCATAACCGAAGGGAATCAAACATAGCTGGCCTAGCTTTCTTCTTAAATAATTTAGCTTCTAGATTATCTAAAATCTCCATTTCAAAACTTCTGTGTGGTGGCCAACTAAGGACACCATCCTTTCTCGTATAACGGACCCAACAGTCATTATATATAATAGGGCACACACCATGTCGACTATAGAGCTCATATATCGGAGTTCCAACTGGAGGTATCGGACACGAGTCCTCCAACCGGGAATCCTTGTTGCAACATTTGAAGAAACCAATGAAACCACTACGGCTAGGCATCATGCACACTAACCAAGTATCAAACTTCAAGGGTTACCAAAGTACTAAATCTTCGTGAAAGACAAAACCATCGGTTTTTGGCAATTGCAACTATCAAATAACAACTAAGGACCAACAACTAAGCACCACAAATGCAATGGAACCATGCCAACAACTAAGCACCAACAACTAAGGACTGGGAGCGACCCACAAATACTTAACTGAGAGCTCGATGGCGTCACCAGGAAGGCCCGTCTATCGTCTCGCCATACAAAGGACTACGCCAGGCACCAAAACAGGTCGACAGTCAGAGCATCGATCCGTTGCAGCTGTCAGGAGGCGGGAATCTTCGCGGGAAAAATGTTTGGACCACTTATTTCGACAACAGGATCGATGAAGCGGGGTGCACCTTTTCCTCGGAGATTTCACACGAAGTTCCTCGCAATCGTCAGGTTTTGGACCGGTACCGCTGATGTCGCCCCACGTTGGGCGCCAACTGAAGGACTGGACTTTTAAGAACCAGCGGTGCCAGGGAACAACACCTGAAACCTTCGTAGGATACCTGTTCGGCGCACAAGTGACAGAGACACGGGACACTTCCTTCGGCGTCAAAGATCAGCGTTTATTACTGCAGGGATGCAAAAGTCATGGGAAGTACAACAGAGTGTAGGTTCCAAGAGTCTGCTTCAAATTGCAAATGTGGATCGCTCCTTTTATACACATTTTCAGCATTCAATAACGTAACGAACAAAAGGTTACAACTCAGTTCCCACAATAAACTTAAAAGGGCTTCATTCATGGTGTCGGAAACCCGGAACATAATCACAGTAACATTTGTCGGTTCCCAACTGTAAAAGCACATTATCCTGCTGCTATGCACATTCCACTCTAGTTGTAAAAGGACGAGAGTAAGAGACAGGAACAGGTGCAAGGAAGTCAGACAACAGAAGAAGAAGGAGTGTGGAGGTAATATCGGAAACGCAGTCCCAGGATCAAAGGATTCGAGCCGAGCGCATGCAAGGCTGAAACAATAGGCCAACGTGGGAAGATTACCCAGCTGCGGAGCCATCTGTCTCTGCCGTGTCATCCCCCAGTCTTGGGAATCACAGGGTCATGAGGCGGACATTTGCCTGTTCGCTGACTACGTGAGGGCAAGAAACAAAATGGATGCCGTATCTAAAATGGAACCCGAGGGTTCAAATGAAGAAACCTGTAAATAAGACGAACCCTTCTAAGTAGCGTAGCGAAAATGCGTACACCTATTAATCTCGTCATTTACGGTTCATAGATACCACCCTCGCTAGCATCGTAACGGTTCTCATTGGTCCTCAGTGCGGAGATTCTGCCCCAAGTGCAGATGTAAAGATACCACTCATACATAGCTTCACCCCACTCTCTCTAGCTTCATGTGTCATGAATGAAACATGCTGGTGGTCAAAACAACAAAAGATTTCTCACATGAAGCGCACAATGAATTCCACACTTAAAACAATGCATGACCCTCATCTGTTCTGCTGGATTGTGCTTTGGACATTTAGGGGTATTATGATGAAATGTGAAGTTTAAATTCTATGAATGACTCGGAAGCTAGGATTAGGATTTACTTCCTTTACTTTATTTCACAGTAGCCATTAGAAACAAATATTTCCAAAAATCTTGGTCTTGGAGAGTAGAACAAGTAAACAGTTTATCAAATGAGCGCCCAGCACGTCCTCTTCATATATCCTGTGGATGTTCTATCAACCTCTTTCTTCCTGCGAACCCCATCCATTCTCGTGCTAGTAATCCCTGTTTTTTCCTGCGGAAAAAAAGGAGCAATTGAAAACACCAATCAAATAACCAACTCAAAATATTTACATACAACTGATTTAACCAGTGGCATAGCAATATTGCAATCAGGTCTTAAAATAAATCATGCAATAACCTTTGAACAAGATGCATAAATGTTATAATTTTAGTTGGGAGAGATTTCCATTGTCAGAAACTATGGGCTAATCCTCTCCCAAGACTCCTCAATAGAATTGAAACTTTCTATTATGATAGCTAGGAAAATTGTCATTCCATGTAGGGACTCTGAAGGGGAGGATTAGGCTAGTTTAAAGCTTCTCCACCGCAGCCCTGTCAAGTACCATGCATTAGGTGTTAGACTAATGCGTTTCAGTTAAGTAGTCAGTATTACTGCACTGAAATGCACAGTCACGCATAATAGACAGCACCTGCCTTGGCTATCAAGCCGTAGCGCTTCTATGGTGACTGAAACTAACTGAGGTGGACAGCGCCTTGGTGCGCGCGCTCCTCCGAGCAGGCTTGGGGGCTAGCTGAGCTGCTAACTGCTGCTACAATGTATAAATAGGAAGGTTGGTATTCAGCACAGCTGACTCTCTGAGCCAGGTTGTGAGTGACACAGTGATAAGTGCAGGACCGTGGACGCCTCGTCCTGCTGTTGCCTGTGGTGGTGTTTGCGGGTTACCGGAGCTTTAAAAGTAAGTTTGTGGGACAGAAGCACAATGGCACTGTTTGCACTGCTGCACAGTGGTTTAAATTCAAGATCTACTGTGCGACCGGATCCAGGCCCATGGACCGTGGCGGCTGCTGGAGCCCATGGCATAGCTGCTGCTGAGCCTGCATGACCCAGGCAGCGCATTTGCTGAGGGAGTCATTTTTTACAGCCAGGAGGACTCTGGAAGTGGGTGGGCTGGCCATAAACCAAATTGGCACGTCTTGCAATTTTAAGTAAGTTAGTCTTCCTGCTTCCAAAATGTGCTTTATAGTATAAACAAGTGTAAGCTCTTGGTCAATCATCTACCTGCTGCCCTGTCGCTGAAGTTCTGCAGTGAGCCACACACACCTCACAGTCTCCTATGTAGTCTGCTAATTTACATTTTGTCAAACACAAACACTAACAATGCCTTCCTTGTGCCAATATGCATGCCTGTATGCTGTTTGTGATCACTGTCACTATCTGCCCCCCCCCCATTTTCAGCCTCTCTGAAACCAGATTGCTTTGCAAAGCTTTTTAAAATAGTCCCTAGGGGAAAAAAGATCAATATGTCAACATAACACATTGAATGGAATCTTTGGTAATGTCCTAAAATGAAGGAGGACATCATGTCAATTTATGAAAAAATGCGACACTCTACACACTGTGTCTTTATTGCCACCGAGCCATCCTTCCACTTCATATCATTGCCAATGATTTGCCTAATCCACCAGCTAATGAAAGTCACCTAGTGTACAGACCCTCTTGTTGCTCCCAGGACTCTCATATATTTCTACTGATTCCTAGCCATCCACCCTTTATGTTGCTCATTAAGGTCAGTGTCACACTGTTTTCATGAGCCACGCCAAGTATGCTAAGGGATTAAAGCAAGAAGCTAGGGGGTTGGAGGTGAGGCCTGATGACATATCATCACACCGATGGCTTCTGAAGAAGGCTCTTTTGGGGTGCATTAACGCTGTCAGTGTGGGTGCTAGGTAATGGCTGAAGGGGCGTGTTAAGCTACGCTCTCTCCTATCTGAGCCTCTCCTTCCCGATGCCAGTTAATGGAGAAATGTTACATTTAGTGCCAATCTGGGATGTGTTGTTGTTTCGCTTACAGCAGGTGGGTTCCGTAAATATGGGAGCATAAGTGAGATACTTATCCAATAGGCTTTTGTTTATTGTGAGCAAGCTACTTCTTGTGTGTATTGTATTTTATTTTTAGAAGCACCCACTGTTGGTTGTTATGAAAATGAGCTGGGGGGCCTCCAGCAGTGCACAGCGCCTTGCAAATGGGTACACTTTAGCTTCATGCACTGGTGAAGTAAGACTAGGTCCTTGAGGGACATGCCTGCAATCCGGTGCACGGTCCTGATCAGACTGCAATCAGTCAGAGTGCGCTTGAACAAACTGGGACTCTATGCCTGGCATATTTACTGGAGTGGTGTCTCCACTGTTGGAGTTAAGATGATGCACCTAATACACTTGAGTAATCTCACAAAAGATGTTGTTTCAGGTGTTTCACCGTGGCAGCAAAGAAAGTCCTTCACTGTGTTTCTGCATTCTGTGGAGTGAAAAGTTTTGTGTCATCTGCACTGGGACCTCTCACATCCTGTTTGGTACAGCCGGGTCGCACAGTTCCCTTCAATTTCTGGTGCTTTGCAACAGTTTTTAAATATTCTGAGAGTTTCTCGTTGATCAAAATGATTGCGATTTCTGATATTTATATGATCCTTCATTTACGTTGCTTGATTTTACTTGTGAGATAGGTTCATTGTAACCCCAGAACCCTAGAACACTTCTGGATCAAGATGAACCTCTGCCAAGGAGAAGAGCTGAAGTGCTGTGAAGAAGAGTACTGCTCCTTAGCTGTGTGTTGCTTTGCTGCGTTGGCCTGCAGTTGCTGCTACTGCTTTTGAGAGGACAAAGAACTGGACTTTGCTCTGCATCCTGCTTGTGCAGTTTCTACAAGGGCTTGTGTGTGCTTGCCTCCAGTTAAGATGTCTCAGGGACACAAACGACTTCCTGCAACTCTGCTGGTGCTGCTGGACTCTGCCATTTGTGAGTCCTACCCTTGTTTGAGGTGCCTCCCTCCAGTCACAGGGCCTCATAATTGGGTTCTGCAGCTGGTCTCTGTACGAAATGGCATGGAGCAATGCGAAGCCTTGCAAAGCCTCTCAGAACTGACATCAGACGATGAGGAGCCTCACTGAGTTCCACCACACAGCTCACAGCTCCTCTGAACTGACTCCGGATGGCATGAGGCCATGTGAAGCCTCACCGCACAGCCTCCAGCACTGACACCAGACAATGTAATGCCTCGCAAGTGATGCATCACAGATGTGCGTAACACATTGTACCTGTGCACCAAGGCTTTCTGATGCATCACATGCAGACCAAAACCATCCTGGAATCAACACATCACTTCCCCCTACAGTCTGGATTTGATGCATCACTTCTCCTGTGTGCAACAAAACTGTCACATCACCTCCAAGAACTCAGGAACTGAAGCATCACTGCGTTTTCCGTCGCTTCCCTCCTCTGAATCTGTTTTGCCTTCTGGATTTTGATGCATTTGAGATACTTTGTGTAAAAATCCGGCATCCATTGATTTCTATGGACAGAATTGCTTGAAACATTTAAAAAGTCATATTTTGAGTTGTGTATGTTGGAGTTTTATAATTGTGGTCTTGTTTGGTTTCGATAAATATACTTTATTTTTCTGAATTGGTTTGGTGTCCATTTGCAGTCTTTTCACTGTATTACTGTGTGTGTGATGTACAAATATACATTGCCTCTGTGATAAGTCTGACTGCTCGTGCCAAGCTACCAAGGGGGTGAGCAGGGGATATTTGGGTGTGTAACTCCTTTACACTCACTAGAAGGAAGGATTCCTACTTGGACAGGGTGTAAACCACTGCCAACTAGAGAGCCCATTTCTAACATCTCCACATTATGTTATGGGGCTTTTCCTGTTGTGGAAGCTAGGCCGACCCATACAATAAGAGTAGTGTTTTTATTGGAACAAGTGGGGGATCACTAGGCAGTAAGAACTTTGTGGATCCCTGTGTATTCCTGAAGTTTACACCAAAGAAATGCAAGGAAAATGCATGAGTTTAGGCAGAGTCTAGGGTAAGCTGAGCTTTGTCTATCTTTCAGAAATAGCTAGATCTGGTAGGTTTCTATAGGTAGCGGCCTACCTAAGCCCAAAAAGTGGAGTAATCCATCATGGCAAGTGACATGATATTGAGATTTAGTCCCACTCTCCAGGCCCATATGTGAAAACAACACCCAAACAAATAACACGTCTTTTCATTTACCATTGGGATTGGATGTGTGAATCCACAGGAGAGCAAACCGCCTGTTGAGTTTTTAGGGGTGAGGGTGGGGCCTTCTGTGAGGATGGGCCAGACCCACCTCATTATTTTATAGAAAATAATATTCCTGCCATTCAGTGTCCTTTCTGCCCCCTTGTGGCAAATTGTGGGTAAACCCTCTCTCTTCTCTCTGGGGGTTCGAGTATGACCTAAATGCAGAGTTTACTGCATGCAACATTTTATTTTGTCCCAATGCAAAATTGGGCTTTGTACCTCTCTGGTGGTCAGAGTTAGGGAAACCACCACAATTGAGACAGACCTCCAACCTGCTCCCAGGGGGGCAGAAGTACACTGGTGCCCCTTCTGGGGCATGAGTATGTTTCGATGCCAGTGTAGGTCATGCTGTCCCTGTGCTTGTTTTGGTTCTAGTTTGTAATCTCTGGTGTCTAGGGAACTTTCTCCTGTCCAGGGAAAATTTGGGGGCAAACCCTTGTCTGCCCATGTTGGTGGCAAAAAGGTTGGTTTGTCCCTTTTGGGTTGGGGGAATGGCCAAAGACAGAGTAAATTGCGTGCACACCTTTCTTTTGCCCTGAGTGCAAAATCCCCGGTGTCTTGTTGGCAGAGGGTACACAAAGACAAAGTCTTAGGGGGGGCTATGGGTGGAGCACAAGTCCCTGCTCAAGGGATAGCCCTTGTCACAAATCCTTGGAGTCTAGTGGGTGTCTAGTGGAGTGGGTCCCTGCTTGTAGTGACACCCAAGCAGGTTTTGACTAGGGAGGGATATGATTGGAAAAGGGAGATTCTCCCCATTCCACTGTCCTCCCCTGTCTTAATTAGTGTTTGAGGGGCTGTGATATGCCCATGGTTTCTTATACAGTGAAAGTGAAATGGGCACACTAAAAAAGTGTAATATTATTGTTTAGTATTGGAGATGAGGGTCAGGCTATACTCAGCTAGCATATGGTATGCACCTGAGCATTTTCCTCTGATGTAGTTTTCCCTAAAAGAATTGCTGATGTATATTTATAACTGTTTTTTTTTTAAATGTATGTCTTCTAACAGTGGTGGGACATACAGTTTTGCTTACTACATGAATATTGGGTTATTCAAATATATTTTTATTCTATACAGGTTTTGTTGCATTTGGGACTGTATTATATTGATTGGTCATGAATACAGTGGTATATATATAATATATATATATAATATATATATATATATATAACTCCCAAGATGGCCGCAGCATAGGAGCTCCTTACGAGAGCTCCTGGGGTTCGGGATAACTATTTGTAGTTTAAATCCCTGATCAACCCCTCAACGCCCCCCCCCCGTTACCCTTATCTGCGGATTTAGAAGGATTTAGAAGGAGAAGAAGAACGGGGCTACAACCCACCTTGGGTGAATCGATGTGGTGTGGAGTAGCTGCCACTCTCGGAACGGCGAGACTGCCACCTCCAAAGGCTGCTGAGTGCACAGGAAGGCGAGACGATCCACCCATGACACCGGCTATTTAATGGCTTCGACGAGGACTCGGAGGAACGGACTGCTGCATGCCCCATAATTTTACACAGTCAGAATCACTGGCATTCTGCGGCGCTACCAGTGAGATGCCCTCCATGATGACCAGGGGTCCAGGATCTGGTGTTGCTGCGGGAGCGGAGAGGTGAGCGGAGCGAGAGGAAGGTGGTCGCTGTCCGAAGTGAGCGCCGGAGACGCTCAGAGGCGGAACCAGAGCGAGACCAGGGGCGGGAACTGAGGCGGATCGTGGGTTCTCCTGGCGTCCTTTGTTATTTGAGGGGACCCAATCGGGAGAGTAACTTGAGCAGAGTCTAATATAAATACACCATCGTGGGGAAACTGGATGGTAACTCTCGAAGCGGTGCGCCTGACTTTAAAATGGCGGCCGCTTAGGACATTTTGAAGGGACTATCCACATAATGAAAGGAATTATAGCTCCGACGGCACTCAGAGAGAGCATTTTAAAATGGCACCACTACAGAGGCAGGAGCAAGTGAAAGAGGACTACATTTTTACTGGGTAGGAAGGAGGAAACAACCCCTGACCCCAACAGCTGATAAAAAGAAAAAGAGGACTAAGTAAAAAGTAAAAAGAGAGAAAGGTTGCAGACTTTAGAAAAATAACCAAAACGGCAGACACCTTGGAATGTAGCTAGTCTGTCCAACTTTATAGTAAGAACACATGCTAGTGGAATATTGAAGAAAATACAGAGAAGAAGAAATTATAACAAGAATATACCAAGGATTACATCAATAACGCAATTATTAAAACGCAATTACTAAAATGCAATTACTAAACTAATTCTATCTATTCACAACACCTTATATAATCATACTACACTATTATCTTAATACCAGATATATTGTATGATAATTATTAATTATTATCCAGTAAGTGACGCTAAGAGAATTACAATAACACATGAAGAAAGAACTTTCGGTCTGCAACGCCAACAATTAGCACAAGATGGAAGACAATTACCTGGAAAGAACAGACATGAACGCTTACAATATACAATATCCTGCAAATCTATCTAAAAATGCAGCCAAAAAACTTAGCATAACATAATGAGGAGAAACCCGGACACTTTGATCTCTGACACTTCCTTTTGTATAGATAAAGGGATCATCATGAAAGATTTGATTTTCTTCACCAGAAGAAGGGCGAAATGGCGCAATACCTTCACAAACCTGTTGCATATTAAAGCCACCACCAACATCCCACATGGAACAAAATTCCTGACCAGAGCATCTTCTAAACTTAGTGCGGATATTTGCATAACTATTTTTAAGAATGGAATAGTGTTGATCCAAGCGGCGAACGACGATCTGGAAAAATTCGACAACATCTTCCCTACCCTAAAAAGAACTATGGAGAAATCGAGCCCACTCCCCAACCAGAGTAGCACAGAAGAAGACAACCCCGGCCCACCTGACAATTCCACTACAGGTAGTTCAACAACTAGAGAGCTCCAGGAACAGAATCAAGACACAAAAAGAAAAGACACTAGGCCACAAGTCAATTATACTACAAGTAGCTCCACAGTAAGAGACTACCAAGAAACGAAAAATGCCACACAAATAAAAGCCACTAGGCCACCACAATGCCAGAAGCTGTCGTCGGACTACTCAGTCTCATTTGGCAACAACCCTAGAAATACAGGCCCAACCAAAGGTCGACTAGAACTGGATCAAGCTAGGCAAAGAGAAGACACCGAGCCAATACAACCCCGGGACACGCCAACAGACAACATAAGCATAGCCGAATCCGACACGATAAATATTATGCTCACCAGAGAACAACAGGAACCTGTACAAAAGAATAACCCATCAAATAACCCACAGGAACAAGGCCCTCAAACTGGAGCCATAGACGTAAGTGGGAACTCATCTATCGAGAATAACTCAGAGAGAAGACAAAATACACAGAACAACAATTATGACAATGGGACAACAATATTAGACAAAACGGATAACCCAGAAATCAAGGAGAGAGAGAACTATTGGCCAAAGGGAATGACCAAGAAATCCATGATACACGAATCGAAACGAAAAATCAGGAACAGAAATAAAGAAAATAGGAACCTACAGAGGATTATTCACACTACGGCACCCAAGGTCATGAGAAAAATCCGCGAGATCCAAACTCAAATCAGCAACTTAGCACAAGATATACAAAACTCCTCGAAAGGAATTGTAAAACTTTGTGATATCACAAAAAAGACTCAGAATGAAGTAGAACTCATCGGAAAGTTAGTAAATACTTCCATAGCAATAAACAATAAGAGATCTCTTCCATTGTCAGATAGACAAAACAGACCAGATAGGAACCTAAATCATCTAACCGAAGAAGACATATCATCACTTCTCCAGGAATATGAACCATCAAACCACATGATTACTCAGGAAATCAAAAGAGTAGAGATTGACATAAACAGAACATCTACAAGGAAGGAAAATAAAGTAAACTTCAACAACTTACAACAAATCCAAATATCCACAGATCCGTTAACCATGACCACAGACATAACGGAGAAATCTCTAAAATGTCTGCTGCTCAACTGTCGCTCGGCGGCGAAACATGCATCGGACATAGCCGACATCATCATCAATCAAGAAATAGACATAACAATCCTGACGGAAACCTGGTTTTCCGAATCCTCATCACCAGTCATGGACCTTCTGGTACCACCGCAATATAACATATTAAGACTAGACAGGCTGATAAGGACAGGGGGAGGAATTGCCTGTATCCATAAATCGACTTTTGAAGTTAGCCAATTTCAATCAGATCCCCTAGAATCATGCGAATACCTAGGGCTCAACGTAAGATCGGCTAACAAACATATCTGCAACCTACACGCCCTTTACCACCCACCAGGAAACAATATGAATTTCATTGACCAAATGATGGAGATCATCACCACCAACGCCAACGCTGACATCAACAATATATTTTTAGGTGATTTTAATCTCCATTGGAACGACAACAACGACAAACAAGTCAACGCCTTTAAAGAATTCTTAAATGACCTAAAACTATACCAAGCTTGTCATCAACCAACGCACTCAAAAGGAGCTACACTGGACTGGAGTATCTCAAAGAACAAGGACATCTCAATACTCTCCATTGAAAAGTGCGACTGGTCAGATCACCACGCCATAACTTTCCGAATACCATCACAGGAGAAAATAAAAACGACACAAACTACCAAGATGAAAAAAAAATGCATCCGAGATACCAGAGACGCTAATATGGATTTGCTAGCTGAAAGCTGCAAGAGAGACTTGTACTCACCTGACAATATGATAAATGTCAACGATCTAACGAACCACTACAATTCCGTAGTAACAAAAATAGTCAATGACACCATTCCACTCAAATTAAAAAGAGTAACTGAAAAGAATAAAAATCCATGGTTCAATGGAATATTGAATGAAGAAAGACGAAATCTGAGACGAGCAGAAAGAATATGGAGACAACACCCTTCCTCCCCTACACTGAAATCACTCAGAAAAATCAGAAATGAATATAACAAGAAGATTATTATCACTAAAAAGGAATTTATCAGAACTGAACTGGATAACGCCAAAAATAGACCTCGCAAATTATTCGAAATCATAAAACAACAATCGAACAAACTGGCAAAATCTGCCCATGAGGTTACAAAAACACAAGTAAGCTGTGATGAATTTTCTACCTTCTTCAGTAACAAAGCAGATAAGTTGGAAGAAGAGCTTAAGACCGCCGCAGATAATATAAAAGACAACACTAATACATTTACTTCTGTTCCTAATTTTGAGAACTTTACGACTAAAAACAATGCCCACTGGAACACCTTCGAACCATTAGACCAGACGGAAATTGCCAAAATAATAGCAACCACGAAACCCAACAACCACTATAACGACCCACTTCCATCAAAATGCCTGAAAGAAATTAGCCATAACATGATTACAATATGGACTGATATCATAAACGCCTCTCACACACAGGGGTGCATGCCTGACAGCCTGAAGACGGGACAAGTTGTCCCAATCATCAAAAAACCCACAGCGGACCCAACAGATCCAAACAATTATCGCCCAGTGACTAACATCCCTTTTCTCGCCAAACTCATAGAGAAATGTGTACAAAATCAGCTGAATAAACATATCGACACCTACTCCTTACTAGATGACTACCAATCGGGATTCAGAGCTAATCGCAGCACGGAAACAGCAATCCTACACATTGTCGATGATGCACTTCAAGCGCTAGATAAAAATCAATCTTGTCTACTCATCCTCCTAGACTTGTCAGCAGCATTTGACACAGTCAATCATGAAAAATTACTGAACAGACTACATGGTAGGATGGGAATGTCAGGCACGGTACTAAAATGGTTCGAATCATTTTTAAAAAACAGAACTCAGAGATTCCTAGTAAACCAAGCACTATCGCCTTCATGCCCAAACTCACTCGGAGTGCCGCAAGGATCCACCTTATCTCCTTCTCTGTTTAACTTATACATCGAACCTCTCACAGAAATTCTACGGAAATCAAAAATATCCTACCACATGTATGCAGATGACACGCAATTGTACATCAAGATTGCTAGCTTAGAAAACATAACCACAATGAATGATGCCCTCAATCTATCGATGGAATGGTTAACGAACAACCATCTCAAGCTTAACGCCAACAAAACTGAATTCTTGCTCATATCACCACATAAAAATCAATCCTTAGTGAAAGAATGGTCCAAAATGATTACAGCTTTAAATTGCATCCCAACCCTAGTAGACTCGGCGAAATCTCTCGGAATCACTCTGGATGAGAACCTGGATATGAAAACGCACATTAACTCCATGGCAAAAAACGCTTGTTTCCACTTGAACTATCTGAGAAAGATTAAATCCTTTTTAACGGAGACAGATCTGAAACTAGCGGTGCATTCTCTGGTTATCTCCAGGATAGAATACGGCTGTACTATACTGGCTGGTCTACCAAAAATCTCAACGGCACCCCTAAAAGCCTGCCTCAATGCAGCAGCAAGACTAATTACAGGCTTGAGGAAATTTGACCACATGAAACCTCACTTGAAGGCCTCAAATTGGTTACCTTTTGAAGCCAGAGTACAGATGAAAAGGGCTTGTATAACCCATAAAGCGATTCATCACAACACACCTAAATATCTCGCCCACAAAATAGAAATCACAGGAAGAAACAGACTGGTCAGGAATGCCAACAATCTGCTCCTGAAACCGCCTATCTTTAAGAAGAAAAAAACGTATGAAAGGACCTTCTCAAGCGTAGCGCCCAGGATTTGGAACTCCCTCCCTGCAAACATCAGAATAATTAGAAACACAACAACATTCAAGAAAGAAATAAAGATCTTTCTTATGAACAAGTTCCTCCCATAATCTAGATAATTCGAAACCGGAGACTTTCGTGGATTTTATTCCCATAGGATCTGATGTAACACCATTATTCTCTACCTCAGAACTTTATTAACTCAGGTATTGAATCAATACCTCGATGTTGCTTATCAAGATTTTTAAGCTATAGTAATTACCATGTCTAAATCGCCATTTACTAAGTCAACATGTTTTCTGCTCGTTTGTACATTTCTTTTTGTATTTATATCACATGCTGTTAAGCGCTCTGATACCCATGGGTCACGTACGCGCTATATAAAACTGTTAATATATAAATAAATAAATAAATAAATATCATGTTTACCAGAATATGTTGTATAGTTGGGTTGCTCATTCAAGTCAATGATAGTGTGCTCAATTCAATGTTTCTTGGTTACATAGTGTAATTCTATAAACTGCAAAGTAGAACTGACCACTCATCATGGTCAGTTTTATTTTTAAGGCTTTAATGTAATTATCTGTTTGTTGTTTTTCCTTCTCCTGGAAATGTCTGTTTAAAGGAGTGAGGTGATGTAATATGTGGATATACCTGGAAGCTCTCTTCTTAGGATGGACTTCTACACTTCTCGCAAGATGTTAAGTGAGATCCAAGTAGTACTTTTGAGAAGCTAAAAGGTTATGGCATTATGATGCTATAGCAATGTCCTATAAAGCAGTAGGGGGAGGGCACTATTATTCGAATTACTACTTGATGACCTCTCTGGATAGCCCGTACTCATGGTTCCACTTTAGTCTAGGTAAATCAATATGCTTTGTCCCAATTGGGTACAATGAATAGAAAGCAGCCTTGATACTATATTGTACACTGGACTACCATTTTGTAAAGAAAGCCCCCACCCAAGGCTAATTCAATTTGAGATTTAGCTGAAGGCTATCATGCTTATCACCCTGATAGAAGTCAGATTTCAGAGCAAGACACTACACAAAAGTGTTAGGAAACATGCAATATGAAGGAGATCAAGAATGAGGCAATGGGGAATAAAATCATGGCAAAAGCTTCCAGGGTATGGCCTGAAACACACTGCCCCAACCACCAATGGGCTGGTAGTTCACTTCCAGGGCAGAGAGGGCACAAACCTTTACAGGGTTAGTGGACACAGATAACTGTGTCTGGCAACACCGGTTGTTTTGATTCCCTTAATTCACATTATAGTTTACTCCTGTAATTACATTCCCACATAGTTGTTATTTTTTCCCGGTTCCTTTGGTCTCTGTTCTCCTGCTGCTTTGTACTGACACGTGTATTTGTGTTTTACCTGGATCATGGCATTTTGCTATGGCTACTGAATTTTGACCTTGCTACAGTTATCACCTGTCATTTGTGCAGTTGACAACAAACCTTCTTTTGTTATCAAATTAGAGAAGCAACAATCAAAACATTAAGACCAACAAGCAAAAGTTAGGTAATTGTTCCAATCATGCTCAATTAGAAACATTCTTTATTCATCACTTCTTCATATATGAGCAACGACAAAAAGAGCCACCATTTTTCACTTAAACTGAAGCTTAATCAGGGCTACAAAATACAGAAATACAAAAAATATATCATTTCGAATAAAAATCGCATTAATCAATTGAATACAAACATATAAAATTCATGTCTGCAAACTCACTCATGATCAAACAAAAAACACAACAGATATACGAAGAAGTGATGAATAAAGAATTTAAACACTAGTGGAGCAATTTTCTGAATTTTGCATGTTGGTATACACTTTCTGATTGTTGCTGCTCTAATTTGACATCAAAAGAAGGTTTGTGGCCGACTCTGCAAATCAAAGGGGATAACTGGAGCAAGGTCAATATTCAGTAGCCACAGCCAAACACCATGCTGCAGCCAAAACACAAATATACAAGCCAGTAAACAATTTCCTGATGTTGAGTGGTTTGGTAGCCAACCTATAAAGACTATTTTGTCTTGATGCTTCTTTTGAGCTGGTTTTGGATTTCCCCATTTTGTTAAGAAACTATTGGTTTGCCTTCCAGTGGATAGAAGAGCTGCTCGTCATTGGCATTGGGCACATTTTTGGGGTTGTCCGGGGGCCATTTACACCAACTTTAACCTTGTACTGGGAGACCTGGCTCAAGCTTTTCTATAGAACTTACCTGTTGTTATAAAGATACTTGTTTGGCTATCTGATACTCATTGTCTTCTGTTTCATTTTTTGACGGTGAGTTATATTGTTCCTCTGTGTTGCAGTGCCATATTGTATCTTAGGTAGTCCAATCCAAGTCTTCAACTAATCATTGTACTGCAAATGAGTGTTCCCTCTTTCTAATCCCTGACTCCTCTTCCACTTTTTAGATTCAGATCTCCCCTACTTCATCGGAGTGTGATAAATGAAATAGGACCACCTAGAAAGAAAGAAGGCAAGATTAACCACGCTGTCCTTCTGCCTGAGTTGGAAAGGTCATGGCAATACAGGTCAATAGAATCAGACCAAAATAATCCTCTCAAACAATGCAAATTACCACAGAAACCCTTTTTTGTGTCATGCATTCTGGAAAAGAAGTATAACTATCCACTGAAGGACTTATGCAACAGTGCTGATGCACTTACAGCCGCAATTCATTGGCAAATCCTTAATGTTGAGGGCTATCATTCAGTTAGGTGGTTAAATTGGCCCTAATCCACCATCTTTATGTCCATCGTGGATTTTATTTGTTTGTTCAAAAACAGCTCATACCTGCAGGAGGTTTAAAAAAGTTCCTTGTCTACCAAAATGTAGCTGTAATTTTGAATATGAGATTTATGCTCTTTGTCACTTGAAATGATGCATAACTGAATCATATAAATTAATAAGAGGACTATGAGCTTGAGTAATGTTCATGGGAGTGCTTGAAAACATTACATGCCCCAATTAAACTTCTTGCCTTTCATGCCACAACCCAGGCTGTCAATATTTTGAGTTAGGTTGCATTGGGATTGGGTTGATGTCAGAAGCAGTGTCCCCGTTTTGCTCCCCTGCTGTTCCTTATGTTCATTGTTCATTAGCTTACCGGACAACCCAGCATAAAATCTGACCACACACAAGACAGAAATAAAGGGGCATATGTACAAGAAACTGTGGAGGGCGGTGTTACGCCAAAATGAGTAATGCCGTGTTCCGACAGTTTCAAAATGTGGGGAAGCACTGTGTTCACAAGAATGCAGCACATCTCTGCTTTACCCCTAGCACTAAAAAAGATGCCTAATGCCAGCGCAGGCATCCTAGCTACATTTTGCTAGGGTTCCTGCGCTGCAGGGGCAATTGTGCATGTGCAGGAGGCGACACCTTTTTGCACATAAACAATTTTTACAGGTGATTTGCTCTTTCTATGTGTGCTGCAGAATGCAGCACATGTATAAGAGTAAAATATGAGGCGAAAATAAAGTATTTCTCCTCGTATCACTTGCTCAAGACCATGTTTTTCCTGGCAGTATTTTTGGCGCTGTCCCATGTTGTGATGGAACGCCAAATGCATCACCCATTGCACACCTCTTTCACGCTAAGTGCTGCATGAATATGGGCATTATATACAAGTTAAGCCATGTTAAGTGGCTTAATGCCACATTTTAAATAAGGCAATGGAGTTAATGCCACCAGAATGGCGGAAAAAGCGAAGTTCTGGTGGCATTAACTCCTAGTATATATGCCTCCAAGTCTTGATGTAGGTGTAATTCGGCAACCATCATGGGCATGACGGACTATTCAGCTTGAGCATGATGCTTCATGGCATTCTACAGATTCACTTTGATTTAGGAGATTACCAAAGCATTGCACGCTTCAACATTCTTGTTAGACAAGCTTCTCTTCTATTGACCTGGACCTTTGTATGCTTTTTCTCAAGAACTTACCCTGTCATAACAATGTATTCGGCAGTGTTTTGTTACTCTACATAATATTAGAATATTCAGCAAACTAAAACCTAACAAAAGGAACTAAATCTCATTTAGTAAACTAAATTCTACCTCGCAAACAAAATCCTATTTTATGACATTAACACCTTAGGAGCTTCGTAAATAAACCTCCCCAGTGCTGCGCTGTCCATTATCCAGTGCTGAACTGGACGTCCAGCGGTCGCACGCAGCACTGGGGAGGTAGTGCCCGTGACGACCGTTGGCCGACGGCAGCACTTAAAGGGTTAAGCCTACGCAGTGAACTGAGGTAAGTGCCTCACTGAGGAGAGGCTGTTGGCATCTCAAGAAGAGACATTAGTCACGGATACCTTCTGATCTTCTGGATATTTCAGTCCCTCTTCTGATCACTCACTAGGTGTATTGTTGTCAATTAAAGGGTCTTCAGCAGTATTAAGATTTGTCCCTGCTACGTTCTATCCTATTTCACCTGTACTACACTGTTGTGAATAGAAGTGCTGCAACATTCCCCATAAGAAGGATATTGAGGAACCTCAGATTGCAAGAAGACACCATGACCTATATATTAACTACATTCATTGTCCTTGCATGATGTAAGTCATTGTAAGGTAACACAATTCTTTGTATGGTATTTACAATGCCCCAAAAGGAGCTATTTGCACCTACTTGTGTGACTTTGTAAAGAAATGTAATGCAGCAGAGCAGCTTGTGCTTCATTGCGTTACATTTCATAGTGATAAGTGTTCCATGGGTGAAATAAAAAAAACCTGAGATTGCACCTAAATAGTACCCCACACAGACAGACGCATAACGAGAAGAAATATCTTTATTTCTCCTTGTTACTTTTTCTTGCTGTGTGTGATGCAATCTTCATCATACATAGAAAATAGGATTGTGCCTCTAATGATTATTTTTGTGCTGGAAAGGGCCCCTTCTTGCACAAAGCCATTCTGCCTGTAACACAAGCACCCTTGCGCAATGGTGTCTGTATTGGCTCTAGGCAGCCTCAATTGTGCCAGTGCAGGGAGAGTGCTGAAAAGTACCATTTCATAGTAGATATGGTGCCCTTCAGCTCTCTCCTACTCATGCAGCACAGGGTAGCAGCTTTGCTTGATGCCCTGCGCTACATGAGCTTTTAATGAAGAAGCCCTCCCTGTTTCCCCTTTCACTCACCTGATCCACTTTAGGAAATCGTTGAGCACATTAAGTGGCCAGTTGGCAAAGGTATTTAAGATAATGTAACATAGCATTCCTGTCGTACTACTTCACATACACGTAAATGCCTTTAGGAATTGGCCCTATAATTTTTAGAAGAATTTAAGTTAATGTTTTGCTTTTGATGCTTTACTTTTTATAAAAATCATTATTTTGGCACACTTGAAAAACATTTTTATATAATTGTGTATATTCCCACCTATGGGACCAAGCTATAAAAGTATTTATGACTTTGTGAATTAGTTCCAAAGGAGAACAACTTCCTACTGATCCCTTGGTGATTTGGCCCCTAAGTGTCCAGACTTGTTTAGATTTCAGAGAAAAGCAGCTCTTAATGTCTCTTGCAGGAAATTAAGTACAATAATTTAGTGGCATTGAAAAACAGTCATTTTTATTGAATGCCACTTTTTCCTGAAACTATTTTGGTGCATACTGTGCAGTATTAAAAAGGTTTGTTCAATAATAACCTATTATACGAAACCGCTCAACCAATCAGCAAGGCATACTGGTTGCCTTAGGAAAAATGTCTTTTGCAATCTGCACTCTCTCCCAGCAACAGTGACATATTTTAAGGTTTCAGACACAATACAGTGTTTCATGTGGGTGGCAAAATGAGGGGCTGCCTTGCTTCGCTGTCTGGATGCATTGACCCTGCCTCCCATTTCAGACAAAACAGCACAGAGTAGGCATGACCTTGAAAGAGATGTTTTCTTCTATATGTTTGTTTTCACTGAAAAATGTTTAATTGCTTTATGTGCCTTTGCTCAAGGTCATTAGATATTAACAATATTTAGTTGCATATTAATTCAGGTAGGGATTACCAAAAGCTATTTACAGGCAATAAAACCTATGCAAAACACATAGCATTTCATAATTGGAACTGGCTAAACTGTTATATTTATGTTATGTTTTGTAAATTGACTACTTGGGGTGATCCAAAAATCTGTGAATTAATAGCCCATTGTTGTTTATCTTGCTTACTTTCTTATAATAGGATGGTAACTAATTTCCTAGAGGTTGGCAAAAGACTCTTATCCAGCACCTTTCAAATTGCGGGGTGGAAATTTCTCTAGCTACGAGCCTAAATTTGGTGTAATAAGCCCGGGCGAAGTTTGCATAGCAGTGCAACGCAAAACTCTGGGATACTGTAAAAAACCTCCTAGCATGCAGAGTTACTTGTTCTGCATGGTCGCAAGACATTCCTGATGTTTTGCAATGTGGATTGAGTGTTCGGGGGAAATATCGCATGACCTTCACCACGCGGTCGCGATCTTGTTTTTCTCATATGGTTATGGTTCTGGGGCCTGTTTTTCAATCCTCCCTAAATCTTTCTAATCCTTTGTCCCTAAAACTTTTTTTCTGATCTTTTGTATTTAATATCTATCCCTCTCTCTTCCCAAGTGTATATTTAGCGTTGTTTTCTACTTTTTGTGTGTTTTTACAGCGTTTTGTACTTGCTTTTTTTTTTTACTTAATTTCTTTTTCTTCTGACTTAATTTTTTACTCCTACATTTTATTTTCTCACCCACCCCCCAGAACCATGGCCAAGAATAAGAAGAGTGCTTCGGCTTCCGCCAGCTCCCGGGAAAACAGGAGGACCTGCCAGCTCCCAGAAAGGGGTGTAGCCTTTGGCCTTATTCTCGAACACTGAGTTGGCTGCACTCCTTTTTTTGCGCAGTGCCACCTCCCCTTAACCCTGGCAGCAGATCTGGTTCTGGGTAGGGGATCTAGGAGCATTACCGCCAGTGGGTGAAGGTGCGCCAGGCAGTGTTTCACTGCTCAGAGGTCCGGCGCACCCATAGGCAACAAACGCACCGGTGGCCCGATATCCTGAACCGGGAACAGGACCTGCTGGACCTGCTAGGTGTTGAGGTTTTGGGGCTTGTTAGTAGCTAATGATATCTTTATAGTGTCTTCTGTTCTGTGTTTTTGCGAATACTATTTTTTTCCCAAATCCAAATAGCAAAAATGCTGATGCTGATTACATGCAGGTAAGTTACGTTTAAAAATCTTTATATAATGTGATTGTTATTCTTCTAGTCAGGTGCTCACTGCTGCTAATCTTACTTGATTGAAACTTTGCGCTCACTTAGGCTGATTATGTAAGGGAGGTTAGAGAACTTAAGTTAGGTAATGTAGACTAGAGAGACTCCTTTCCTTTGTCATGTCACTAGGATATTAGTAGGTAGTTAATTACTTAGTTACTTAGTATTAGTTGGTACATTTTTTAACTGTAAGTGTGACGCATCCTCCTCTCAGGTGCTGCGCTGACTCCTTAGTAGAACCTTTTGTAGTTTGTTAGTGAGTGCATAATATAGCAACTCAGCAACAAACCAATTTAGGTGTATGCAATATGCATGCATCCATCTATGCCTTTTAAAGGACTAAAATAAATGCAGACCTAGTGAATTATTATTCTGACACTCTTCGCTCCTGGCTCCCTGTTTCTTGCCTCCTCTCAACCCCTTCCCCACCTTCCATCCCTCATCCCCCCCCCTGTCTACACCCCTATCTCCCTCTGAATTTCTACACTACCCCACCCCTATTGATCTCCATCCCCTCCACTCCCACCTCCCATTCTAATACCTTGTTTTATATCACTCATATTGTTTATTTTGTTGCAAATGTTATCTAACTTGTAAAGCGCTCTGATACCCTCGGGTCCAGTAGCGCTATATAAAACCTTGGAAATAAATAAATAAATAAATAAAAGTTGCCCGTCAAAGGGGGTTGGTGATTGAGAATGAGATCAGAACTTAGAAGAAGCAAAAACTATTTTTGGGCAATTCATTCCAAAGTCTTTGGAATAGGCGAGCTAGGTGGTATTTAGGTTCAGGATTCTGGAATCGGAATGGAACTGTTGAATAATATAGATAGGACGATCTGTATCCGCGACTGCTACTAGTCGATCTGATTAGATAGGTCAATTTAATTACAATTGCCGTTTCCTGTCAAAAAATCATTGTGGAGAGATTTTTTAATATGTATTTCACACCAATCAATTTTGTCTCTTTAATTATGTCTTACATCATCAGCATCCAGGGGCAAGAAGAAGACGGGGTCTGCTAAGTCAGGAGCTGAAGGTGCCTCCCAGAATCGCTCCTCTGCAGATGGATCTGCTGGCCCCAGTAAGTCCTCCTATTGTTAATAGATATATATATATATATATATATATATATATATATATATATATATATATATATGTATTTCCCTAACTTTTACTGCACCTTATTTTTCCTAACTACTATTTGCGTTTCCTAATTCTATTTTTTACCAAATCGTCTTTGATCTATCTGTTAAATTCTTGTTATCCCTGCATTACCTACCAACTAATCTATTTATATTTCTAGAATCTGTTTTTTTTCTTTTACATAAAATCTAACTACCTCTCACTCTGTACTATCAGTCTGTCTGTAGCTTGCTTTATTTCAGTTTTTCAGTCAGCTTTCCCTCTTCCCTTATATTTTGTGGACTGTACTACTGTAATACTCAGAGAACACATTGGTCCTAAATAATATTAGTACTACTACTCTGCTGTGCAGATTCCATGGCCAACTAAGGTATTCTATGCTTGTTTGTTGAGATTAGAAGAAGGCTTTCTTGTACTTTCTTTCACATTCCAGTCAGTCAGTCAAAGCAACGTTTATTTAGACCACTGGTCTTTAAACAACATTAAAGCACCAGATTTTATAAACAGTCTAAAATCATGACAATATCATCAAATTCCATTAAAAAAGTAACTTGTGAAAAAGGATAAAAAGCAAAACAGATTTCCATACAATAGGTTACATAAAGGCACTATTTCTCAATATAAGCATTATAAGCACTCCTGCATGGAAGATCATTAAGAACTTATTAAAAATGTATATAATAATTCTTATTAAGGGATAGTTGCCGAATTGTTTCTTACAAATTTACATCACTTAAAACCATCTAAAAACCCAATTGCATCAAAATCTCCAAGCTCAAATTCATTTTTCCATAAAAGACCTTTTTACGGCATTCATATGTCTCTCAATTGCAATTGCAATATCAAGATTAGGCAAATCAGTCAAGAGTTCTACTGCATGAGCCCGAACTACAGTACCATATTTTAAAAAGATGGGATGTGAAAAAAGTTTCCGCAGAGCTAATACTTTTGAGCAGTCTACTAATATATGCAGGATGTCACATTTTGTGCCTACCAGACAAGTATAATTGCTATCAGATGCATCATATCTGTTTTTATTCTCTCATTTATCATCCAGCGATTGATACCAATTCTCAATCTTAAAACTTCGCAGCGGAGCCAATGACTAGGTAATGTATCCAGGTAAGGGTAGCAAGCTTCATTTAACCAGCTAGACATCATTAATTGTACCAATTTTTTCTTGCTCTGATACTCCCCGTCCTCCCTCCTAGACAGTTCCTTCCCTTGGGATCTGAGTGCTCTCTTGGTGATTTCTGCTTGCAATGTGATTTCTCATGCTCATCCATATCCATACCAATATTATAAAGAGAGAGACCAAACCTTTGAGGCGGGTAAGCTCCGGAAACACAGCGCCAACCGGAACACTGCATACAGCATTGGAAAGGTGAGGCAAAGCTGATGGACATAGGCTATATACCAGCGCAAAATGTAGTTTGGAAGGGACAAAGCACGTTGTGGCACAAAGTGGTCCATTGGAAGTTGCACCAGCTCTTAAGTGGGCGTGTGCATCGTGGTGCGCGTGTGCGTTCTGTAAAGCGTGTGACGCCGCCTGAAAATAGCGTATTGAGAATAGCGTTCTATCGCAGCACTCACACCCCCCTGAGAATAGCGTTCTGTAAAGCGTGAGATGCCGCATGAGAATAGCGTTGTGTCACAGTCATTGTGGTGGGGCGTGAGACGCCGTCTGAGAATAGCGTTCTGAGAATAGCGTTCTATCCCAGCACTCACGCCCCCTGAGAATAGCGTTCTGTAAAGCATGAGACGCCGCATGAGAATAGCGTTCTATCGCAGCACTCACGCCCCCTGAGAATAGGGTTCTGTAAAGCGTGAGACGCCGCATGAGAATAGTGTTCGATCGCAGCACTCACGCCCCCTGAGAATAGCATTCTGTAAGGCGTGAGATGCCGCATGAGAATAGCGTTGTGTCACAGGCATTGTGGTGGGGCGTGAGACGCCGCCTGAGAATAGCGTTCTGAGAATAGCGTTCTATAGCAGCACTCACGCACCCTGGGAATAGCGCTCTGTAAAGCGTGAGACGCAGCATGAGAATAGCGTTGTGTCACAGGCATTGTGGTGGGGCATGAGACGCCACCAAGAAATGTGGTATACCATGAGGTTACGAAATAAAGTATTCTTACCTACTCGAACCATTGCAGACATTCTTTTTTATACCCGGACAACGTCGGGATGGGCAGCTAGTTAGTTAAATAAAATGATGGTCACGTTGGACACCCCAAAGTGGAGTATTTTTATTTTTCTCCTCTAGGCCTAGTACTATTTTATTAGCAGCAGTTGATGGTGAACATTGAACAGCTGATTACCTGGCACCATGGCTGGAAGGAAGTATGAGGAATAGGGCACCATTATATTTTCCAAAAAAGAGAGACCTCATGTAGGATTATCCACCCAGTTGGCCACTCTTTCATTTAAAAAAATCAGATTAACCAATAGCTCTAGCCACTGAGTCCAGTCTTTTGGGTGTCCTCTACATGAGGGGATTCTCTAAAATTGCCAGAAACAAAATTGCTGCCTAGCAAGATATTTTATTATTTTTGATAGGATAGGACAAATTGTAGTAGTGATGTGTGTGGTGTATGTATGTATTGTATTTTCAATCTTGCTTGTGAAAAAAATAGGGGGAGGCCTATAGCATCTTAAAAATTTGAAAAGTTTTGTTCTATGTGTACCGACCTCAAGTGCAGGGGCCAGCGGTGAAGGCGACGGCAGTAAGGAGGGAGAAGAGAATTTGGCATCTCTAGGGGGTGAACCAGCAGCAGTGGCGGGCGGTGGTAAGTTATGTTCCTTACTGATTGACAATACGCTCACTGCAAGGGTGTACACTGCACTGTTGAGAGAAAATAAGTTGATGTTAACAACAGTTGAAGAAGACATCCTTTAATTAGCATTAGCAACAGCGGCGGGAGTTGAGTAACTAATGGTCTCTTCTACCTGGCTTCAACTCAGCTGGTAAAGTTTTATGAAGAAGACTAAGAGTCAGACTACCTTGATGGATGGGTTGCTAGAAAGGGGAAAGAAGGAAGGAAGGATGGGTAACATGTAATATATATATAACTGGCAGAGAATGATGTGTGGGAGAAGGAAGGTGGCCCGGGATGCACAGGTGGCTGATAGGATACATGGATGGTTGAAAGATCGGTGAAAGGTAAAAGAAAGGTTGCCTGCCTAGGTGGGTGAACCTATATGGGTGAAAGGAATCCTCAAGGGGTTTTGATGAGTCAAACTCAAAGGCAAGCAAGGTCGCATGGGTGGTGGTTAAAATGTCAAATGCATGTTTTTGGTGAAAGGTTTGTTGATAGTGACTTGAGAATGATTAAGAATGACAGCCATGTATTATCAAGGTTGTATTTCAGAATACTACCTTGACACACAGTAGTTTGCAAGCACAACATATATATAGTGTATATATGTACCCACCCAAATCAATCAATTTACTCCCTCCGACTCTGAGTCCCATTTCTGCTCCCTACCTATGTCATTTCAACCATGTCGGCTATGGGTGGCCTATCGGCTGCATGGTTGGTTACACAATCATACAACAGTAGCAGCTCAAGTCATTTCTGTATATGATCATTCATATTAGTAAACAGATATCCTCTGCCTTGTTGTAGTAGTCAGGGTGAAATTGAAATTGAGAAGTTGCCATTGATTTAACAGAGTAAGACCATAGTGGAAAAATAGATCATTGTGAAGTGCCTGCAGAGAGTAGGAAAGTAACGTGAGACTGCGACATGAGTATATCTATCTAGGGTTCAAGCTGACTGAGCTGGCATGCGTACAAGGTTAATTTAGCTAAACAAGAGAGAGAAGAAGAAGACTTGTCTACTCCATAGTGCCTACTAATGCCTGAAACTCTAATCACACAAATGTTAGTGTCCGAGGAATTGGGAGGATACCACAAATGTGATGCACTGTGTTTGCTAGTGCTACTATACCGCTATAATTTTATGTGTATAATTTTGTGTTACTGTTTTGCTAAGAGTATTAGTTATAACTGCTTTTTACTTTCTCGATATAGCTACTCCTTCCCAACTGCAACAACAACCCAACAGGCAGGAGTTAGCAGCCAGGGCCAGGAAACGGAAGCTGGAGGCCATCCGTGATGAACGTTTGCGGCTGGTGGTTCTGGCGGAGGAGGAGGCGGCGGCAACAGCTACAGCCTCCTCCAATGTCCCGGGCCCCAACCAGGCCCCCCAGTGTCTCCAGTGATATAGCGCTGTGGTCTGGCAGCTGCCAGCCGCACTTCAAACAATGCTGCCCACCCCATTGTCCATGCAAATAATTTCAGCGCTGCATGCTCCTTTGAATGGAGCACCTAGAGGCCAGGATGTAGGAGCGATTAAACACTATGGAGTGGAAGATTCAGAGAGCCAGCTGCTAGACTCTGACTTGACCCTTGCCCATTTAAAAAAAAATGTTTGGGCGGGTGGGAACTGGATATTTATTGGAAGATTTGTTTTTTTTATGGACATTTTGTTTTTTTAAATTATGGTGGACAATTGGACTTACTGCTGGACATTGGTTGGCGTTAGGAAGAGGGGTGGGCCAGGTATTTTGGGTTTTTTCATTCTAGTTTATTTGTTAGGGGAATACGTTATTTATACTTTAAATATGAGGTGATGTAAATGTTTTGTGGGAGGTAATTCTTTTGCTTTGCACTGTTTCCTTTGCTGCATGGCCACAGACAGTTTTTGATTGAATTCTGACGATAGTGTTACACATCAACATATAGATGCGGTTCCCTCACTAGTCCTACTAGTACTGTCAGTCTCTCCTAAAACCCCTAGATACTTGGAAGGGTGTGGGGGTGTGATTTAATTAATTTCCATAGTATGTACATTATGCCTCCCCACACTTCTTCTCTTACCTGTGATTGATGTTTATACTTTATAGGCGAAGCGATGGCTGCATGAAGATGGTTTGGTTTCCCAAGGTGCAGCGCCATGGTGGTGGTAGTAGTATGTAGTAGTAGTAGAAGTAGACACTGACAGTAGCATTTGCAAAAAAATAAAATTAGACAGTCATCACGTGTGGGAGACTAGGTAATGAGTAGTTGAAGTATAGTACACAAGAAGAAGACAGCCAAACAAGAAACCAGGATGATTAGCAATACTCAATTAAAATAAACAAGAATGGAGGGCTAGCCTAGTACAAGTTACAAACTGAAGATGACTCAAGCTATGAAGTGGACAAGCGGCTGTGTAACCTTCATTGCTGGAACACTAGGATGATGAATCGATGATGGATTAGGTTCCCCTGGAAAAAAATTGAATATTGAATATTGTATATGGGTGGGCAATCTAATCTATATTGCCAGTGTGGGCTGTAGTATATACTTAGAGCAGAACAAGATCCTCGCCTTGAGTTAATGTTGCTTTCACCCCATCCACCCCAGCAAGTGTGTGATCAATTATTGGTGTAAGTTTAATTTAGTCACACCTCAATATAAATCACACAGCCTTGAAGAAGGGGGTTAGGGTTTGATGAATGGTTGGTAAGGGGGGTTTGAGGGAAAGGTTTGACAAAGACAAACACTACACATGGACAACACACATTCATCTTGGCAGCCAAGCCGACCATCATGAATCTGTTGAGGGAGAAAGAGGGATTGCATGCATGATTTATTTATTTATTTATTTATTCAAAGTTTTATATAGCGCGAACAAGATCTTTACAGATATCAGAGCGCTTCACAGGAGGGGAGGGGGCAACAGGAGGGTGACTAGACATAATAATTGGGTACAGTATAGTAAACGTGGCATAATAGGATAACAGTCATGTGCTGATAAGATACCAATAGGCACTCAGATAGACAGTAAAATAAAGGGGGTGCAGAGTCTTTGATCTAGCTACAATAGAGATCATGAGATAACAGTAAACACTCAAATAGACAATAATATAAGACGGTGCAGAGTCTGATCTAGCTACAATAGAGATCATGAGATAACAGTAAACACTCAAATAGACAATAATATAAGACCGTGCAGAGTCTGATCTAGCTACAATAGAGATCATGAGATAACAGTAAACACTCAAATAGACAATAAAATAAGGCGGTGCAAAGACTCTGATCCAACTACAATAGAGATCAGAAGATACCAATAAACACTCAAAATAGACAATACTATAAGACGGTGCAGAGTCTTTGATCCAACTGCAAAGGAGGTCAGGAGGTCATGAATATAAAGTTATTGGACCAGTAAGTATCCAACGTTACCGAAACGGTGCAAAGTCTCTGAACAACAACAGTAAGGATCAGGTGAACTTGGCCATAAGGATGGCTTTCACTTCTTTCTTGAAGAGTGCAGTGGAGGAGATAAGCCTCGTTTCAGGAGGGAGTGCATTCCAGATCCTGGGTGCCATTCCTGAGAAGGAGCGTTTGTATGTTTTTTCCTTACGGAATCTGCGAGGTTTCAGGAGCAGAGTTTTTGTACTTCTATTGGATCTCGAGCCTCCTGATATAGACAACCTTTGAGTGAGGTAGTTGGGTGCCTTGTGGTGTATGGCTGAATGTGTCATAACAGCAATTTTCAGCTGTATTCTGGCTTTAAAGGGAAGCCATTTCAGGGATTTCAAGTCAGGGGTTATGTGAGAGTGTTTCCTTGAGCCAGAAATGAGTCTCGCGGCAGCATTCAAGGAGGCTCTTAGGGGTGCGGTTGTTGCTAGAGGGAGTCCGCTGAGGGCCACAATTCCATAGTCTATGCGGGGGATGACTAGGGCTTGTACAGTAGTTAGGAAATCTTTGGCTGGAAGAAAGGGTTTGAGTTTCCTCAGAGTGTTGATTTGGAAGTTAGCTCCTTTCGTTGCTTTGCTAATGTGCTGTTGCATATTGAGCTTTGCGTCAAGTGTGATACCTAAGGATTTCGCAGAGTCCACGATGGTGGGTCTGACGTTGAGTGCTGTTAGGTGATTGAGCCATATTTGGGTGGTGGTAATTTTGCAGGGGGTGATATCAGGAGGAACTCAGTTTTCAGCGCATTTAGTTTGAGGTGATTGTCGGCCAACCACGATTGGGTGTTTCTAAGTGTGCCGTTCAGAAGTTTGATATCATCTGGGGATTGTACCTTTAGGTAAAGTTGAGTGTCATCGGCATACATATGGAAGTGTACATTGGATGCTTGGAGCAAGGTAGCGAGTGGTTCCATGATGAGGTTGAACAGCGTGGGTGAGAGGGAAGAACCTTGTGGGACGCCTAAATCTACTGGCACAGGTGAGGACAGCACGTTGTTGATCTTGAACTTCTGAGATCGGTTGTGTAGGAAGGAAGTGAACCATTTGAGCACAGTCCCGGATAAGCCCATTCTGGTATTTAGGAGCTCTAATAGATTCTCATGTTTGACCATGTCGAATGCTGAGGAGAGGTCCAAGAGGATGAGGAGGCAGGAGTCGTTGCGATCAAGGATTTGGAGGGCGTCATCAATTATGTGTGTCATGGCCGTTTCCGTGCTGTGTTTCGCTCGGAAGCCTGATTGATGAGGGTCGAGGAGTTCGAATTTGTCAATGTGTTTTGTTAGTTGGAGTTGCACACATTTTTCCAGCAGCTTGGCCAGAGTGGGGATATTGGTGATAGGGCGGTAATTGTTTAAGTCAGCAGGGTCAGCTGTAGGTTTCTTGAGTATAGGCGTGACTTGCCCCACTTTGAGGGAGTCTGGGATGAGACCTTGCTGAAGGGAGCTGTTAATGATTTTAGTCCAGAGTGGGAGGAGAACGGGGGTGAAGTCTCTTACAGCATTAGCAGGTAGGGGGTCTGTGAGGTGATTAGAGGGCTTCAAGGTGCCGAGCAGTTTGTGTATTGCTTCTTCAGAGTAGGTGTCGAAAGACGACCAGGAAGCGTTATTTTTAGGTTGGGTGTCGGGCCTTTTGATGAGGCTCGGGTATCGACTTACATCATTAAGGAGGTCACCCCTTATGTTGTCGGTCTTTAGCTTAAAGAAAGCAGTAAAGTCTTCACAGTGTGGGATGTCGTTTGTTGTGTCGTTTGATTGTAAGGGTTGCGTCTTGGTTTGAGTTTTGACTAGTTCGAACAGCTTTCTTGGTCTGTTTTTTGCTTGGTCCAGCTGAAGGCTGAAGAAGTCAGATTTTGCACGCTTGATTTTCCTAAAGTAGGCATTTCTCTTGTTCTTAAGTGTTTTGCGATGCCGTGATGAGGGGTCAGATCTCCATGTGCGCTCTGCCATTCGCATAGCACGCCTGTCTTCATTGAGTCTGCCGTCATACCAAGGGTTCGAGATCTTGGTGGAGACTCTCTTTAGTTGCAGTGGGGCGGCTTCATTGATTATTGAATTCATAGAGTCGAGGTAGTGGTCAGTCAGTGATTGAACATCAGAGGTGCCAGGAGGGGGAAGGAGGCGATTGGTGAGGAGAGGAGGCAGGGAGTTGGGGTTAAGATTCTTCATGTCCCTTTTCCAGATCTTAGATTTGGTGGGTTGAGCCGTGATAGGTTTGACTTTTTCATTGATGAAGAAGGTGATAATGTGGTGGTCTGACCAATCACAAGGTTGGATTGCCCCTAGTTGGGTGGAGTCTTTGTTGGCGATGATGAGATCAAGTATGGAGCCTTTGTCGTGTGTTGGGCTGTTGCATATTTGGGTGAGGTTAAGCGCGTCAAGGAAAGTTTTGAGACTATTCACCACTGCGTCTTTCTGATCGTTCCAGTGGAGATTGAAGTAACCCAGGTAGATTTGCGTGATCTGCCGACCAGCGTTGGATGAGATCGTGTCCATGAGTTGTTGGGTGAAGATGAGGTTGTCCCCAGGCGGGTGATAGATGAGATGTAGAGCACATACTGGTTTGCCCTCGCTAGAGATATCAAGACAGAAGAGTTCACAAGACGTGAGGGAGGGGGAAGTGATTTTAGCAACGGAGAGGTTGCTCCTGAAAATGCATGCGATTCCCCCGCCCGTCTTGCTGGTCCTGTTGAGTCTAATGATGTGGTAATTGGGGGGAACTAGTATGTCCATGATAGGTGTAGAGGCTTCAGTTAACCACGTTTCAGTCAAAATGGTTAGGTCAAGATCCATAGATGTGACGAGATCTGCAATGTTGGAGGAGTACCTCTGGGCCGATCTGCAGTTGAGTAGGATGCATTTGAGTCTGGGGGTGAGAAGGGTGGTCGAGTGTTCTAGAGCGAGGGGGATTTTTCTGAGATTGTTGGGGATGGAGCTTCTGCTGCTTAGAGTTGGATGCCTAGTGGGATTTGTGAGAATTGTGGGTATGGGGAGTTGTGAGGATGATGTGTGTTTTACCGGGCCAGGGCCAAATGAGCGGAGGAGGGTGTCTAAGTCTTGAGTGCGAGGGCCTGCTGAGTGCGAGGGCCTGTGGGGAAGGTGTTGCCTTTGTTGGATACGGAGGTGTTGGTTGTAGGTCGGTGTTGTCTGGGGTGTGTGTGGAGAAGTTCTTTGATGGTGTGGAGCTCGTCTTTGACTTGTAGGAGGGTTGTTAAAATCAGGTCGAGCTGTGGGTTGGGGCTAGCGTTGGAGATGAGGGCCGTGGGCGGGTTGTTGAGTCCCGAGTTGGGGACAGGGGGGTGGGGTATGCAAGTGTCAGCGGAGTGTTCTGCGGTAATAGTGAGTGGGGTGGTATTCGAGGGATGAGAGAGAATGTGGGCGAGGGGTGTGGGTGAGGAAGGGGTAGGCTGGGACGTAAGGGCGGGGATGTTGATGGGAGGCAACGCCGGTGAGTTGTGGGATGAGTGAAGACTGAAGACAATAGGGGTGGCAGGAAGGTAGTGGGGGCTGAGTATGGGGGGGTAGAGAGGGGGGATGCTAAGGAGCGAGGGGTGGTGAGCTCTGTGTGTCTGGTTGGGAGGGTGGGGAAGTGAGGAGTGAGAATGGGGGGAGATAGGGTGGGAGAGACATCTGCCACGGAGGGGGGGAGATATGCTCCGGGCCGTTGTGGGTTCAGCGAGACTCGTAGGAGGTGTGGAGTGGGTGGAAGGGAGGGTGGGGGTATGTGTGATGTGGGAAGGGGGACGATCTTCGTCAGTGAGTGAGGGGTGTGGAGGGATTACGTTGGGTGTTTGACTAACTATAGCACTGGGGGGATGGGTGGGGTGTGTGTCATTCCGCTGTTGAGATGGGCAGGGAGGGTTATATTGGGGAATGGAATTGGGGGGTGTGGTGCATCTTGGTGTGTGCGAAGTGGGGGACCGCCGTTTGGTGATGTGATCTAGGAAGGTAGGGAACAGGTGGTCGAGTCGGTCGAGATTCCTATCTGTGGCTTGGAATAGAATGATCCCGTTGTTGTAGATGGTGATGGTGGCTCTGCCAGGGAAAACTTGGGATGGCGTGATAGAGAGCGTCATGCTGTGAGCGGATTTACTGGTGGTGGAGCTAGTGAGAATGGAGAGGAGCGCTTTCCTCCACTGTGCTCTACGCAGAGTGTGGAAGATGATATCGGTGCTCGTGGCTCCATTGATCTGTGAGAAGTAGGTGTCCACACACGGTGTTTCAGGGTGAGCCTTCAGGAAGTTGTGTTTGTAGCGTTTGGCGTTTTTCTTGGAGAGCCCTGGTGGGTAGTTGATTTTGTATGTGTGCTCGCCTGTGCGTTCCATGGTGGAGGAGGCGTAGGCAGAAGAGAGGGGGGGGGGGTGTACGTGGGTGAGTTTGTGAGGTTGAGGGGCTGTAAGCCTAAGTGGTCTTAGGTATGGGCGGTGGGTGGGGATGACTAGTCTAATATGGCTGCCCCAGTGGAGGACTAGTCAAAGATGGCCACCGGGATAACATATAGGGGGACAGGGGTAGTAGTCCTTTCTCTGTTGTTGATGTGCCTTAGAGAGACATTTTCACTTTCTGCTCAGGGGCAGGTCGAGTTAGTCCATCGACTGTGTTCATTGTTGGGGAGGAGAGATAGTAGCCTCTGTGCTGCTCGGAGACGAGACGGGAGACTTATCTCTGTTTAGGTGACCTGTGACCACGTTGGTATGTAGCCTCATGGTCATCTGGTAGGCAGTGGAGGCGATTTATGGCTCCTGTTATATGGCCCCCGCCATTTTAGGTAGTGGAGAGTGAGAGGAGTGAAAGAACCTCCAAGCTACGAGGGTAGTTTATAAGCAGACTAATTATGTGTGCTTCAGGGCAGAGAACGTAGAGCCGGCAGAATGTAAATATCAAATAAAAATAAGCGTGCAAATACCTTCAGTGTTGTCAGGCAATATTGAGGCTGTTCAGTTTAGAGCGTAGGATATAAAGCAGACTCAAGGGCGATCATCCGGCAGATGCAGAAACTGTAGTCTCCAGGAACCATGAGAGTCTCCAAGGAGGGGGGGGGGCAGTTTGGGTCTTCCTCAATGCCTGCGCTGTGCAGATCTGCGCTCGTTCTCCTTTCTTTGCTGTCCTTTTCTTTCCTTTCCTGCTCAGTCGCTTCAACGATGTTATCGAGGGGGGGTGTTGGGGGGGGGGGAGGACGCCGAGCCATCTCGTCAGGACGCCTGTGTTCCCCCTTGTCCCGCTAGTGCCAGGTCCCATGCGCTGCGCCCAGTTCGAGTCCACAGGCTGGGCGGGGGCGCACAGGCGATGCGTGCACGGACACCTCCGCAGACCCCCGCCGCGTCAAGAACGGGGTCCGCAGGCAGGATGAAGGGGACCAAGGCGATGGACGAAGGCAGGCACACCCACAGTGGGCACCCGTCTCCTGTCCTGTGTCTCCCGTTCAGACCACGCGCAGGGAGTCAGCGCCCGTGCCCCCAGGCGGACCAGACACCCTCGGTGCGCCGCAACCGCCCCGGTCGCGGCAACCACTATGAGCGCTAGTCTCCCCCCAAGGGCTCCGGGCGTCAGATACTGGAATCTGCACGGTAATCTCTTTCCACACCGCTGGTACTGGCGTCTGCAAGGAGGGGGCCAATGTACAAAGTGGAGCTGGGGTGGAAGTTTGCACAGGAGCAAGGTTTCAACTACGAGCGCTAGTCACCCCCAGAGGGCTCCGGTCGTCAAGCCTCTATGCTGCGCCCCATTGCCGGTCAAGGGGCAGTCCCCGGGCTGCACGGCAGAGGCTGCAGCCCTGATAGGCAGTCCACAGGTGCCCTCGAAAAGCTCCGCGGGTCGCACGGAGAACAGCCCTCGCCAGCCAGCACAACAAGCTCGCCCCCACCGTCCAGGGCTCCGTCGATGCTCCAGTGAGAGCTGAGAGCTGCAGGGGTCCAGACGCCGTCCGGGGCTCCGTCGATGCTCCAGGGAGAGCTGCAGGGGTCCAGCCGCCGTCCAGGGCTGAGTCGAGGCTCCAGGGAGAGCTGGAGGGGTCCACACTGTCCAGGGCTCCGTCGAGGCTCCAGTGAGAGCTGCAGGGGTCCCACCAGAACTGCAGGTAACATTCAATAAATCCAGTACTTTTTGAGATCCTGTTACTTGTGTTGCATCCAGTTACTTGTTGTTGCTCCAGTTACTTGTTTTCCTCGACATCGATGGGTGCAATCTGGGATAGTACCGTGAAAGGGACCCCCAGCACTGGGAGCCCTGGGATAGAGCTCCTACCAAGCAGCCATCTTAGACAAGGAGCTATGATGATGGCTTTATGAGTACTTGACTAGTACCCAGCAGTATATTATAAATTATGCAATTCCCTTGCATGTCTGCCCCCAGAGACACCCAAGTTACATACATTTTATGTTCTGTTGTACACGCGTCCTTTGAAGGATAGCAAATAAAATTAAAAAATATCTGTAGGAGTCAAAAAGTAAACATAAACTGCACACAAGTTGTAATGATTGAAGAGAAAACATAAATCAAATGAAATGATACTATAAGTATTGCCAAATTTGGAGTTGCATCTCCACATTCCTTTTGGTCCATCCTTTGACGGTCCATCTGGCAATCTTGGGTGCCTGGCGGATGCAGTTTGGTAACATAAGTATGAGTTGTTTTTCTCAGTATAGCGCAGGGTAAAGGCCAGCATGTAGATGGGAAAACCAAAGGGATATTGAGAAAGCAAGAAGAAAAGTTAAACTGCATAATTAAGTAGGAGGATGACAAGAAGGCTTTCAGAGATGCCATGTGTAAATTATGTCTGTATCCAGCAGTTAGCTCCAACAAAAGGAGCAGCCCCCCACCCAACCTCCACTTACCTTTTAATTTAAGCCAACAGCACTGAGCACATATACACACACAGCAACAGAGCATTTTCCAAATTAAGTAACAAATTCAGTGCACCGCTGTCAGTCACACCACCACACTCGCCTCCACCACTACACAGACATGTAAGTCTGGTGTTGTTATTTACCTTTAGGCAACTCCACGCCCCAAGTTATTCCATCAATCCTCTCTGATCCTACTGACTCTGACTGCAAGTATAGCATGGTCATGTTGTCCAACTCTGTACTACAAAGTGTCCAGAGTGAATCCAGACTCGTCCAGACTCAAAATGCAATGTGGATCCGTCTGCAGTAGTCCAATGTTTTTATTGAATTAGAAGAAGGGGAAGATTGACTTGGGTCACTCTTTTGTGTGTAGGCTTAATGTACAACAAACACCAATCACTCCGCATGTAATACATGCCATTATTTACCTGTTCTTCTGTGGCTGTCTCTCTAGGCTTGGAAAGGGTAGATATATAGTCATGTTAGGACTTTGGACTCGAGGCAGACACAAACTTCACATTTGTTGTATGTATTCTCTATCCAATGTCTTGGTTGAGAGAAATGGATTTAGGGCAAGTTAGGAGGACTTAGAAGGAGTGGACTTACTTCTTCACTGACTGCACATACTTGCAACTCCATCCGGCAATAAAAGAGTAAGACAGTGGTGATGGATTTGTTGTGATTCGAACCAGAAAGACAGTGACACACACAAATAATAAAATAAATAATATTCCTTAGCATTATCTTTTTTGGGGGCTTTTTTAGGTGTCAAAGTAAGAAAGAAAGTAACTCAAAAGCCTAGTTGTCAGGGAAGTAGAGCTCGTCCTCAAACTTTGATGGTTCATCCAGAAGTAGGTCACCTAACACACTACTTCCATGACCGGAGTTGCCGTCATCATCCTCCTGCTGTGTTACTTCAGGTATGGTGTAATCCGGTGGTATAAAGGGCTGATTCATTTTGACCATGATTAACCTCTCTAGATTTTGTGGGGAGAGACTGGTCCTTCTCACTGTCAGAACGGCATTAGCAGCACTGAAAACCTGCTCAGCAGAGACACTTGTGTTATGGCAAGCCAGATAGTTTATCGTCAGCCTGCTAAGCACTGGGCATGGGCACCTTTTCCCATACCAATACAGCAATGGGTTTGGATCAAAGTAAACCTCTGTTGGGTCATCCAGACAGACCTGGACCATCCCTTAATGCTCATGGGTGCTCTGCTTTGCTCGGCCTCTTTTTGCCTTTGCCTTAGCACTGGACTTAAGCCCTACCTGTAGAAACCATTCCTGTGCCGATTTTGAGGCTGATCTTCCTGTTCTTAATGTTTTTGATGTTGTTCTTGGTGTTGTTGGTGTTTTTGGCTGCTGTGAGCCAACCGCACTGCCCTCAGGCTCGAAGTTGAACTTGAAGCCGGCTGCCCTGTAGTACTTGTTGTGACCTTGAGGAACAGGCCTCAAATTCCTGGCCATTCTTTTTCTAGCTGACTGGCTTGCACAGCTATCCAAGTTTTGTAGCTGGCAACATCCCCATCTGAAAAAGGAATGAAAGTATGCAGTAATGGTTCGTACCATGGATCAAGAATTGTCACAGAAATGTAATGTTTGGACAACACAGTGTGTCTTTGCACCCTTTTATTTTCAGATAAGCGAAGGGTTAAGCTCAACACCAACTCATATGCTTCTTTTTTTTCCTCCACATCTGCGTATATTACAGACACCCCCTTCAGCTGTTCCTGTAGCATGTGCAACAATGGGATAGCTTGGCCCATAGTACAGTCCTCCTTACTGACTTCATGTGTGAAGACATCGAAAGGAAGTAGCAACTCTGTCAGGCATTTAAGTAGGCCCCATTGGTCCATCTCAATGACAATGCCTTTCACAGTAGGATTCCCTCTTTGCATGACAAATTCATTAATTGGTCTGTACTGCTCAAACAGACGTTCAAGCATGTAATAAGTTCAGTCCCAACATGTTAGCACCTTCTGGATGAGTGCTTTAACTGGCATTTTATTATCACATTGAATGATCCTCAGCTGCTTCCGGGCTTTAAAAGAATGGCTGAAATGTTTACAGATTCTTGTGCAGGTGGTCAGTATGTTGATGATCTTGTCTTCTTTTTTCAGAAAGTCTTGAAGAATGGTGTTAATGCAGTGCGCCAAACACAGGACCCTGAAATAGCCAACATCCGCCGTGGCCTTAACTATATTACTGCCATTGTCCGTTGCAACAAACCAATGTTAAGCCCTCTTGGTCGCAGCCATTCGAAGACCTTGTTGGCAAAGTCTTCCAAAATGTTTGCAGCAGTATGAGATTTCTCCATGGCGAACATGGGTATAGTTGCATGTTTCCGAGCGCCACTAAAAATCTCAGCATTGTCTACACCTGCTGCAGATATCTTTTCCCTAACCCCCACAAAAGAGATACAGTGAGCAGTGATGCACATGTAATCAAAGGCTTGGCAACTGGTACAAATGTCTGTTGTCAGGTGGACAGTGTGAACAGCACCTTGCTGTAAAGCTCGTCCAAGCAATTCCAGCATGTCGTGATGTTTTGTTGGAACAGCAACTTTGACGAAATAGGACCTGCTGGGAACCTCCCATTTCAGGCAGATGGCTGCCACAAATTCAAGAAACCACCCCTTACACAAAAGAACAAGGGAGGAGGTACATCGCTAACATTTCAGCCATTTTCGCGTTATACAAACATGCCGTTGGGTGGTTGCGTTCCTACTGCCCCTACAACCTAAACATGCTGAGTAAGGTAGCCTGAATTTTTTTCTTTTCTCATGCCACTGATGCAGGTAAGTTTTTGAGACCACATATTAGGCTCAATGCACCTTTTTTTGTTGCAGTACTCTCTTGTCTTGGACCCTTTGGTGTACTCTCAACCTGACTCTTGTGCCATTGCGATGTTGTTGATGATGATGTGGGCAGTACCACTGCACTGATGGGCACAGGGCTGTTTGGTGTAATGGGGAAAGTATCTCCCTATTGTTCACCTTCCACCGTGATTGGTTCTTCTTCTTCATCCCCTCCACCAAAAACACTTGCTGTTTTTGGCTGCTGAGGTGCACCTCCCACTATATCAAGTGGTGTTTTCTCAGATGGGTTGTTTGGCCTCCTGTACTATAGTTTGTATCATGCTTACTCCAACTAACACATACTCCACAAATGGAACATATAGCAATGTTCACCTCTTTCCTGCTAACTCAAAAGAAGTCCCAAACTGGGTGTTCAACTTTCTGATGCTACTGGTGTCATCTGCAATGTCGGACGAACTGGTAGGTGGGCGTGACGTTCGACTCTCTGCAGTACCTACTACTACTGAGGTGGTTATTGTGGTGGGTGTAGGTCACTGCCGGGACCTAAATATGGCATCTGTCGGTGGTGTTGGTGGTATCTGTGTAGGTGGTATCCATGCCACATCCCTTACAGCAATTTGGGATGGGGTAATGTTGGTCTCTACTGCTGCTCGGCTAATATCCATGATGACTGTCATCAACATCCTCCTCTTCTACATCTACCTCCATAAAACTCTGGGCCCGATTGACAGAACTAACTTAAGTCAAAATCCTAAACTTAGTACCATTTTGGTATTCACTGAAGCCACTTAATCATTTTGGTATTCACGGAAGGCACTTACTCAAAATGAATAAGTTACTCAAAATGAGTAAGTTACTCATTTTGGTATTCATAGAAGGCACTTACTCATCAATGAGTAAGTGCCTTCTGTGAATACCAAAATGAGTAAGTGCCTTCTGTGAATACCAAAATGAGTAAGTGTCTTCTGTGAATACCAAAATGGTAGTAAGTTTAGGATCTTGTCTCAAGGTAGTTCTGTGAATCGGGCCCTAAGGCTTTCTGGAACCTTCCTTTTCTCTAGCATCGCCAGCCATGTCTTACTCTCAGACTGAGATGGCTTCCAAGTGGCGTCTAGATTATTTGAAGGGGGGCTTACAGTAGAAGTTGATGGACTAACCCTCCTTTTGCTTGCTGGGGATCTGGAATTAAATGGATCTTCTGAAAGAGTGGCTTGCTCTTTATCTTCCTCTGCAGGAAGCTCAATCTCCTGAACTGCCCCTACCTCGAGAGGACTAGCTACTATTGGGGGTGGTCGCGGCTGTTGTTGCCCACTTATGGGAGTTTCCTGCATTGGTTAGGTACTACTTTGCGATAACAATAAGTCAATATCAACATCACTTCTCATAGGCGTTGGGCTAGTGATTATGCTGCCTACCTCTGTGACAGACATGGGCTTGGGCCTAGGTTGGTGGGGTGGGATCCATTGATGTGGGGGTGCTGCTCCCAGTTTTCTCCCCAGACACCTCAACTGCAGGCGCAATTTTTGGTTTCCCAAAAAAGGTCTTGGGTGACATACCGGTCTTGGTAAGTGGCAGTGCCTACTTCTCACTGGCACCTTTCTTGGTACTGGACCTGGTACCTTTTTTTTGGGCCATCTTCAAGATGTCAGCAGCACGCAGTGGAACAAGGTTAAGAGATGTCTGTGGTCACACATCACGTGATGTGCACAGCAGGTCTTCCTTCTGGCAGTACAATGGGGATATTGTCTCCTCCTCGTTTGTGCACCTAAAAGCAAGGAAGCAAGAAGAACATCAGTGAAACGTGGCATTCATTGTTGTAGTTCAATTACTACTAGTACAAACAAACATAATATATAACTTAGTGTGTGTTCACACTTGTTAGTGTTATTAATCTTATTACATGTATTACCAGTTATTAAAAAAACAATTAATATTATAGTGTAGTCATTTGTGAGACTTTGACAACAACAAGGGCTTTCATGGTGTACGGTACAGTACACTCAGGAAATATAGGAAAGAAGAAGAACAATAAAAATACAAATGTAACTATTTGGCATTGTGCATCACATGGCATGCAGCATTCAGGGAGCTGCAGCTGACAATGGATGGTAGCAAGAGGCCATGAGGAACAAAGGAAAGACATGCAGGCCTATGGCAAAAGCAGTAAAGCACACTAACTGCCACCACCAAATAGCCACCAGCCCTATAGTCACTCACAAGTCACACCAACAACAAGCAGGAGGCCTGGAAAACAATGAACTCAAGCAGGCCAATATGGACACGGACGTTACAAAATGGCCCCTGGCCACTTAGGAAGGCTCAGCCAAGGCAAATGCTGGCCCACTATTACAAACACACTCACACACTGGCCAGACAAAGGAGGCATGCTCAACAACCCAGCATTCATGCAACAATGCCAAAAATGAAAATCCACAGGGCTAAAAAAGTTTAGCAAGTTACAACAACCACGCATATCCAACAAAGGCATTTATCTAACACGCATGAAAAAAAATTGAAATACACCCCCCCCACATTTTACATTTCAGTCCAATGCCATCCATGCCCTAAATGTTGTTTAAATTCAACAGACACCATAGAAACAGTTGTTTCTTGCACCCAATAGTAGCTCTGGGCTTGGCTGAAAGGCCTATTGGCAGACTACTCGGCTACATAGTGAATTAAATGAATATTGCAAATTGATTTCAAAACTTGAAGAAAATTTAGTGAACTGTGCAACATGTTTCCTTTATAAAAGAAGAACAATTACTTACAAAGAAACAACTAGGCCTCTAGTGTTGGCTTCAATTAATACATCCCATTCTTGATCCTCGTCCGCCTTCTCAACAGGGGTTATGTAATCAAAAAACCTTCTCCCTTCTTTCCCCAAACAATTATACATCATGGACTGTTTCCTGGCTGACTTGCAATGTGTTCCATCTACGGCTTCCAAGTGCTTTTCAAAACATCGGACCCACTGGGTTCAACTTTCAGACGGTGGTCCTGGCACTTCCAAACAGGTGCTGGGCATCACCACTGCATTCCTTATTCTAGCCATATCACCATTGTTTCTCAAGGACTACACAATTGCTATAAAATGGCACAGAACAGCTGGCCAAAAGGGCTTAAGCATACAGTAATAGATATATAGAATTCCTCAATATCACTATTGAAGACTTGGCTCCCTCTAGTATTCACATCAAGTATTACTTCTCTACAATTCAGTGGTTTCTGTGGGCTGATCATGCTATGTATATGTTCCTTCCAGGGAAGCAAGAGGAGCCATTGGTCGGTGTGGGAGTGAGACATGAGGTCACCCTGTGAGGTCCACAGGCACTACCCCTGCCTCGTAAGTCAGAGGAGGATTGCACTGAATAGAAGGCTGAGTGAGGAAACTGGCACAACCTCGCTCAGCTTATCCTGCAATGGAGTCTCAGGAGACACAGATGAAATAGTGTTGCACAGAATATCCAACTCTCGTCACCAGATTTAATCGTGTAATAATGAGGAAGCAAGAAAACTTTTGAACAAGTCTTTATTCTTTAGTGTTGCCACACGGAATACCATGAATGTTCCCCTGCACTGCCCGCCTGCCATCATCATGCCAAAACAAGATGCATGGCATCCACCTTGAATGAATGAAAATAAATGAAAATATATAATAAACGTTCACTACTACCCTGGGGTGTCTAGGCATGCAAGCTTGCTAACAGGGAGAGGCCAAGTTAGGAGGCTGGCTAGAGTTTGGAGACTCCTACAGGTTAAAAAGCCCGGTTTTTAGGTTTTTTTCTAAAAGCAGAGGAGGTCCATTTCCTTTCTCAGGAATAAGGGAAGGCTGTTCCAGAGACAGGAAGTGCTGCCTATCAAACTTCTCCCGCCCCACTTTGCTCTTCTTACTCTAGGAACAATGATATTACATGCTGATTCTGAGCGAAGGGATCTTGCCAGAAAACACCCACGAAACCAAAGCTTAAAAACTTGAGGTCCTTCCCGATGAAGAGCACCGAAAGCAATGCACAGGGCCTTAAACTGTATACGCTTCTCAATAGGTAGCCAGTGGAGAAGCAGAAGGGCAGCTGATTCTGATTCTCTTTTAGATATGCCAAGTAAAAGGTGAGCAGCTGAGTTCTGTAGGACCTGAAGCTTATTGAGACATTTTTTTCTTATATTTTCAAAAAGGACATTTGCATAGTACATTTTTGAGAGTATTAGAGTGGAAATTACAGTTTTCTGTAGGTCTTTCAGAATGAAGGGAAAAATCTTTCTTAAAAGTTTCATAATAAAGAAGGAGACAAACGTGATTGCATTTACAGGCCCAAGGATGGTCAGTTGTTTAGCAAAGATAACTCCAAGATTTTCTACCTTAGTATCTGGTGATGGACGTTGGCCAAGTCCAGGTGGCCACCTGTCTTGGGACCAAAAGGAAGTGTCCTTCCCAAAGAGCAATACCTCAGTCTTGCCTGAATTCAACTTCAAGCCGTTTTGGGCCATCACATTTACGATCTCCTGCATACAGTTGTAAAAACGCTTTGCTGTCTCTGAAAAATTGGATGATATCTCTAATGGAGTATCATCTGCATAAGTGAGTGCAGAGAACCCAAAAGATCTAATATGTTTGGCCAAAGGGGCTACATAAATGCTAAAAAGGGTTGGGCTAAGAGATGAATTGTCAGCTGCAACAAACTGAATTCTGTCTGACAAAAATTATTTGACCAAAGTGAGAGCTTTGTCTTTTACCCCAACATTCTCCAGCCTGTTCAGCAGAATTTGGTGGTTTACAGTGTCAAATGCTGCTGGGAGGTCCAATAGGACCAGCACTGCACTTCCACCCGCATCCAGCATCTATCTGATCTGTTCCAAGACACTTATCAATGACAATTCTGTACTGTGATATTTCCTAAATCCGGATTGGCAAGGGTCTAGGTGGCTCTGGTCCTCAGTGAAAGCTGTCAGCTGCAAATGAATAGCTTCTGTAATCATTTTGGCCAGAAGGGGCAATCTGGAAATGGGATGGTAGTTCCCAGTTTCTGAAGGATGTAGGTTAGATTTTTAATTAAAGGAAGAATGTAAGCTATCTTCTAGACTCTGGGAATTTTCCCTGACTTAATCATAAGATAAAAAAATGTATGTTATGTATTCCGAGATAATGCTAAATGAATTGTTTTAGGTGGGCATGGATCCTGAGGGGATCCTTACATTCATTATTAATAATTTGGGAGCCACTGTGAAATTAATTATTATTAGTTTGGGAGCCATTGTGACCAGTCGAGGGATTAGTGGTAAAAAGATTAGAGACAGACTTAACCTTATCTTGAAAAAAAGGAAGCCAATGAATTGCAAAAGGTTTAATCCATGCTCTAAATCCCAATTTCCGGAGTTTTACATAATTGTTTAACAGTTGCAAAAAGTTTTTTTGTGGAATGAATTTTTCACTGCCTTGTGCACACATACACAGCAGTGGACGAGGGGGAAAAATAGATAGGATGCATGGGTTAATTTGACAGCAAGCACTTTGAAATGGGCTAATGGAACATTAAACTGACTAGGCACATACGTTCATCAATGGTCATCAATGATTGTAGTACCTCTACAAAGTGATGTACCAAGTGTACATGGGAAAATCATTCTGCAGAACTCCGTGCCACCAATTCTACTATTGGAACACTCCAACATGGAGATCGGAAGAGCTGTAAAAACTCACAGGTTTCTCTCGGCAGACTGACTTCTTTGATGCTGACAAAAATCTGTCTAGAGGATATATATGAGTGCTAGGTATTCCTATTATTAGCTCTCGCTACATTTGTCCTGTTTTAAACTTAGGCCTCTAGTAAAGACTCATGAAAGCCTGCACGTTGCATAAATACAAATAAGATATATATGTAAGAGGACAAGTGGTGTTCAATAAGAAAAGTGCTAGAATGGGATGCTGACTCTGTAAGATTGATACCATGCCATAAGTTCACCTGTTGAAACAGACACTACACCAGGTATCAACTGAGTATGTGGTGCAGTCTGAGGTGACATGATGACACCATACTGCGTTTAAAAACAATAGAACACAAGTCTGCATATATCCAAAAGCAAGCTGTGCACAGTGAATTTTGAAACCTAACCAGTACCAACAAATAGTAAACATAGATAAATTAATAAACGATGCTTCCAATTTCAGCCTCAATGTGCCTAGCTGAAGGTTATGTGTGTGCCTGCCTTGTCCAGCATCCCTATTAGCCACTGTCAGCCTCTCACTGGCCCCTCAGTAACACTCAAGGACCTGCTCTAAACTATAAACTTACTTTGCACAAATTTCCCAGTGACAAAAACGACCTGCACCTTTGTAATTTCCATGTTATCTTGTGTGGCCCATACTAAAAGTTGAAGCTAGTTTTATGCCTGTATCACTGTGTTTATTACAGCTCACTAAGTCTCAACTTTCCATTTAGAGTGACAGATTTATAGCTTTTATATTGGGCCCAGCACCCCTATAGAGTTCTTTTGACTCTGGGTACTGACAACGGAGCGCATAGTCTAGTATTTATGACTAGCTCAGTGCCTCACATTTCTAGTAATTATTTAAGTCCTTATTATCATTGAAACACGTTTAAATGCTTAGAAATTTAATATAGCAATGGCAATATTAAAAGATTCACATCAAATAGGTTTTTAAAAAGTACATTCGATTGACATTCCACATACTTCCAAAGTTATAGTATTATATTTGTTTCAAAATGGTGTGTAATTGAAAAACGCATTGATTTCCTATTCTGATGTTTAGAGCAGTCGACACATCGATATTAAACGACAAACTAACAGCAGGTGTTGCAAAATATCAAGTTCTCACAGCAGGCCAGACTGCTTCATAAACTGAAGAATGTGTTCCATTAGGAAAAGCAGGCACAATGTCACATACTGCAGCCACACACTAACCGCAATCCAATAAAAAGCGGAACTTAAATAGACAGGGAACGGGCAAACAAATTCAGTTTCCGATCCAGTTCCGCTTTCAAGCCGACCTGCCTTGATCCAAGAGTTTCTAACCGTGCACATATCTGCCAAGCTGGGAATGTCTACAACCTGGGCCTGAAAATAGCACATACTATGAAGTCTAAAATAAAAACTAGACTGCATTCACACATGTTCCACTGTAGATTAAAGGAAAAAGAAACACTAGCTGCATAGGCACAGCATTCTGAAACTATTACGATATATTGGACATGATAATGAATGTATAATTTCTTGCCCCAGAATACTCTTAAAGGTGTAGGATTTAAGAAACTGTACTTCCAAAGAAGTTTTGTATTCTCTGGAATCAAATTACAGTGTTACTGAGAGGGTAATGGTAGCAAAGTAAGCTCCAATAGTCTTTGGTCCAACATTGACAGAGTTACTAGTCGGCCTCCTCTCCGCACAGTGGGATTTTACATTGCGAGTTAGACGCGGCATAATAAATCATGGGATGTATGACGTTACAACGCATGCTATTACAACGCATGCCATTACGACGCAAGTTTTACAACGCAAGTCGTTACAACGACTTGCGTTGGGGGGCGCTGGATAGTGAATAGTTTAATTTACTATTCCAACTCCAGCCCCCGTGGATAGTAGGGAAGGTGTTGGAAACTATTCCCTATCCTAGAGTGCCCCCCAGCGCAAGACGTTGTAAAAGTTGCGTTGTAATGGTTGCGTCGTAAAGGTACTTTGTTGTAAAAGTTGCGTTGTAAAGGATGTTCCCCTAAATGATGTTATTGTAGCAACTTACTGTGTTTGCACCTGTTTTCAGTGGCATAAGAGGAGACACACAATGCCAAAGTGGAAAATATTACCCAAATCCGTATTCATCAGGACTGTCCAAACCCTATTCCAATTTATGAAAGATCTGAAGACTCTTTAGAAAACACTATATCAGAATGAAGTTACAGTCGACTACCCAGCTACCCATCCTACGACACGCCGGGTGTCGGCCTTTGGCTATGCAGAGTGCTGCGCTGCTTTTTTAGCTTGGTTCATCCTATGTAAATACCACATAGGTAAATTCATATTTCTATAAGCCAAACATTTCTTAATGTCATCACGCTGTGAACAGTGGTTTTGATTTTGGTAAGCATATTATGACATCTCAAATATTTACATTGCTATTTGTGTAAAGAAGCATGCAGTGGTGTACGTGTACATATGTGTGTTTGTGTGTTTGAGCACACCGACTCATTATGCCTATGAAATAGGGACTTTAAGTATTTTCAGTATTTCTATACAGTGGCAAGATGATGGTTGATCACTTTGCAGGACCGTGTACTACATATTATATACATTGCCATGCATGATTTGAGGTAGCATGAACGTTCACAGTATTTAATTAGGTTTATGTGAAGACTAGCTTCTAGCTCGAGGGATTTATGCATAATGTGTAACCTGTTTACATAGGTTTAATTTATGATTACAGGATGTACTTTAAAACATGGACATTCTTCCTTCTTTTTCCTACACAGAAGAGAGTCAGATTGCACTTCACCATGCCATAGAGGGTACTGTAATGTGGGCTGTAAGCGAGCAGCTGTGGGTTTGCAGCTTTCTTTATCTAGTGATCAGCTCAGCTGCGGCAGCTCAGCTAAGGCGGAAGAGCGTCGCCCCACTGCTTCAACTGCAAGGTCAATACAAAAAATAAAATGATAATAACGTTCTGTTATTAACATTTAGCTTTTTGTATTCAGCTTGCATTTGAAGCCAGGGTAGGTTAGGGCGGGTGGGGCTGGGCTCCCTGCATCACAGGGAAGAGGAGAGGTGACTGCACCTTAGGTGCGCATGATGGTTTGGCCAGCCAACTCAGGCCAGTCAAACTGTCATGCACACTTTGCATGTTCTCCACCCAGGCTGCATTAGAGCCTGGGTGGAATTATGCCCAACCTCCCAGTCCCTGGCTGACAGCCGTACAACGGTTCTCAGACCAATCCCAACGATGCATAAAGGCAGCGTTGTGATTGGCTGGCAGAGACTGGGGGCACGGGGGCTTCCTGCTGCAGAGAGGAGAATGGAGAAGTAGAGGCGGCCAGTGGTAGGCGGTATTAAAGTAAGTGTTTTTTTTATTATTTTATTCCACCACCCCCCCGCCCGACCACCCGTTTGGTAGGAGATGCTACTGAATCAGCTACTAGCCCCTTGAGATTATATTACAGTCCCATGCTAAGGGTTTTTTACTTGTTATAGATGAGAGATTACTTTAAATGCTTAATGTAACTTTCTCCCACATAGGATTATCCTGAATATGAAGATTTCTTATGGCTTATAACCTCTTCTTTTCCTAGATGCAGGATAGGTTTGGTAGTGATTCCAGTAACCCTCTAAAAGAGATTGGGTTGATTATCGTACATTGCAGCAGTGGTCTTCAAAATGGGGAGAGCTCTCCTGTCAGACATGAAAGAGATCTGATGGAGTCACCAGCAGCTGAGACCTTGACATTTTGACTGACTCCCGGTGTAGCTACCTCGCGAACTAAAGGGGAGATGGGCTATGGATTTCCCTCCTTGACCATCACCTACCCAGCCGGTCTTTGGGAAAACTCTCCTACGTCTCTCCACTGGACTTCTCTCCCTTCTCCTCTTCCCCTACCCCCTTCCTCTCTACTCTTCTCTTTCCAGCTATTGACCTTTGCCCTCACCCGTCCTTGCTCATAGATCCCACCCTGTCTTTCCACTGGGCGTTTCTTCTGTGAACTTTCCCTCATCACTTGAGACCTAGCTATCTGACTGATGCCCGATAGGGCTACCTGTTTAGCTATTAGGGAGACGGGCTGTGGATTCCCTCCTCGGACAACACCTACCCAGTCGGGCTTTGGGCAGACTTCCTTTCATCTCTCCTGCTGTCTTTTCCCTCATCCTCCCCCTTCACACTTCCCCCTTCCCCCCTCTTCTCTATTTGTCTCACCTTTCCTTCCTCTCCAACTTTGTTGCTTAATTTTTGATGCAATGTTTATTTGTTTTCATTCTCTGTAACAGTGGGTAACCTAATGTAAAGTTCTCTGATACCTACGGGTCTAGCCAGCACTATATATAACTCATAATAACGTTCCTCTGAACTTCTGATGGACCTCTGACGTCGCATGCCTGGGCAGTTACCAAAACTGTTTGTATTCACCTCGATTCACGAGCAACCTTGGCGGATGCCCGGTAGAGCTGTCATATGCAGCTAAAGAGGAGTCTGACCCTGGTTTCACCCCCTCGACTGTCACCTACCCAGCCGAACATCTGACATTATTTTTCTCGTTTTTCCCGTTGTGTAGTCCCCCCTACCCCTCCTCCTCCCCCTGTGACTCTTTGATTTAAGTGATGTAACTATGTAGCCTGTAACTCATGTAGAGTGCTCTGATACCTCCGGGTCTAGCCAGTGCTATATAAAACTTTTAAAATAAAAATACAATTGGAAAGAAGACTGAAGCTTATTCATGTCCTTCATAAGTCTCTCTGAACACCAATAGCATTTTTCCAATGTGCTTGTTGAAATCTGCTTTGAATGGGGAAATTAATTTCATGCAATGTTTGAAATATGTTTAAAAAGCTAATATTAGAAAATGAGGTGTAAGGATGTACGCATAGTTATTTGTTACAATATACATTCACCTGCCATCCCCAAATAAATTTTTGCTCACAGCATAATCAATATTCTGTACACTGGATACAAAATTATTAAAAGTAATTTTTTTATAACTAAGAACACAGTTGTCTGTTTTTGTTTGATGCTAAAACCCCTTACACTGCTTCAATAGTCAGGGAACTAAGGTGAACAACTGAAAAAGTCTGTTGGCCTCTGGGCATAATGTTAATATCTGTGTTTGGACATCCCTCAACTTTTGGTGCAGTTGCATACTCCCATTTCCCTATGGGAGCTTGTGCTGCAGCCATAAACCGGCTTTAGCACAAGCTCCCATAGAGAAATGGGAGAATCTGTTCATCCCTGCACTGCATGGCAGGCACCTCAAAATGCCTACTCCATGGTGCAGGGATTAACATGGGGGCAGCATAGGTACCCCCTCGGCCCCCAACCGGAGGTCACAGTGAGAAGGGGGCCCCCAAAGTCGCTTCCGACAGGTTTACCGTGTCGGAAATCCCAACATCGAAACCCTGTTGGAAGCTGACATCGTAATCCCTATGGCAGAAACACCATCCGTAGGGATTTCGGTTAGGCCTCCGACTGGCCGACGGGCTCCTTGAGCCCGTTGGAAGCCAACTGGAATGACCGGCCGGTTTCAATTTCAACCCCCTGCATCCTATTGCGGTGGTCAAAAGTGAAACCTGCAACGAGACTTGAAAAGCCTCTGACCTGCGGTCGGAGGCTTTTCAAGTCTCATCGTAATGAGGCCCTTAATGTGCTCAAGGTGCACAACAGCAGTGAAGGTGTGGGGGCACAGGAAAAACCCAACACGATCAAGTCACCTTTTTTCATGTGTGCATGGGGAGAGGATGTAGGCTTATGGCTAGAGGGTCGATTTGAACCTGGGGAACCGGGTTTGAGTCTAGTCAATGATGCTCAATATCCTGTGATTCCGGGCAAATCATTTAATCTCCACGTGCCTAACAAAAATTAATGTGTCCATCTGTAACAAAACTGGTGCTCATGTAAAGCACTCTGATGGTCTAGTTCATGCTATATAAAACCCTATAAACAAATAAATAAATAAGTGCTGATCCCGTGTCTAATCTTATAGGTTCTTCTTTAGTGAGCAAACATATTGGACGGGTTACCGGTGAGGTCTTCTATAATGCTTGCACAGTGGCGCCAATATGTTTGTTCCCTAACAAAGAACCTATAAGATTAGACGTGGAGGCGGCACTTATCCACCAGTAATGAAGGAGACTTGATTGCCAGAACATTTTGTGTTTTGCTTGTGTTCCTGCACCTTCACTGCAGTGGTGCACCTTGAACACAATAAATCTTTGACTAACATGATGGAGTGCTTGTCCTTATTGCCGCAAGGACATTGTGAAACTGCATGTTGATCGGAACTCACTCTGAACGCGCTCCACTCCACTGCCGATTGGTTGGGGACATTGTGAGATGAAAAGAGTTCAAATATATATGAGTGCCAGGTAAAAGCCCGAAATTGGACCCTGTTTGTTGCTTTGGCAGAAGCATTAAGTGCATATGGCAGCCGCCAAGGATTGATCTTTGGATTCTTAAAAGGGCATGCAATGGAGCCACGATAACTAGCAGCAATAAAATCGGCATACCCACTGGAGGGTAATTATTTTGAAACAAAAATGCACCACAAGTACCAGCATGCCTGAGCTTAGCCCATCAGGGTGCCAACCAGGGGGCAAACACTATAAAATCAGCAATTGTTTCTTTGGTGTGTTTTCCTGTTTACATGAGGCCTTGGTTTCCCTTTGAAAAAGGTCAATGTGACCGAAATGCATTAGGACTGCCAGCGCTGCAAAGTTAATAAATTGAAACATGTTCCTTCCTGTGGAGAGTGTGGCTCACTTCTTTCTGAGAGGAGAGAGACTTTTGTGATGTTTTACGGCTTGGTTACGCCGTGAGCGACACACTGCCGAAAAAGAGCGACAGGTAAATGCCCGAAATTGGACCCTGTTTGTTGGTTTTGCAGAAGCATGAAGGGCATATGGCGGCCGACAAGGGTTGAACTTTGGTTATGACTCCTGCATTCTTAAAAGGGCATGCAATGGAGCCACGCAACTAACAGCAATAAAATCAGCATCACCCACTGGAGGGTAATTATTTTGAAACAAAAAGGCACCAGAAGTATCAGCATGCCTGAACTTAGCCCATCGGGGCACCCGCCATGGGGCAAAAAACTATAAAATCAGCAATTGTTTGTTTGGTGTGTTTTCCTGTTTCCATGCTTACTTGGTTTCCCTTAGAAAAAAAACAAGGTGGCCTAAATGCATTAGGACTGCCAGCGCTACAAAGTGAATAAATTGAAACCTTTTGCTTAAAGTGGAGAGTGTGGCTCACTTCTTTCTGAGAGGAGAGAGACTTTTGTGATGTTTTACTTCTTGGTCCCGCCATGATCAACGCACCGCCGAAAAAGAGCACCAGCTAAATGCCCGAAATTGGACCATGTTTGTTGGTTTTGGGGAAGCATTAAGGGCATATGGCAGCTGCCAAGGATTGAACTTTGGTTAGCACTCCTGCATTCTTAAAAGGGCATGCAATGGAGCCACTGTAACTACCAGCAATAAAATCGGCATCACCCACTGGAGGGTAATTATTTTGAAACAAACACGCACCACAAGTACCAGCATACCTGAGCTTAGCCTATCGGGGCGCCCACCCAGGGCTGGACTGGGAACTGAAACCAGCGATGGAAAACTGCTCAGCCGGCCCCCCTGGTGGGGGAGGCGGTTGTGGCCGAGCTGCTTGCTGGTATGATATTGACAGCCCCCAGTATCAAAAAACGGCCCCCAGGGGCCAAAAACCGCCCCCCCACCCTGGCGGCCCACTGGGAAAACGGCTGGTGCTCGCTACGGCCAGTCCGTCCCTGCGCCTAACAGGGGGCATAAACTATAAAATCAGCAATTGTTTGTTTGCTGTGTTTTCCTGTTTCCATAATGCCTTGATGCCTTGATTTCCCTTTGAAAAAGGTCAATGTGACCGTAATGCATAAGGACTGTGCTGCAAAGTGAATACATTGAAACCTTTTTCTTACCATGGAGAGTGTGAGTGTGGCTCACTTCTTTCTGAGAGGAGAAAGATTTTTGTGATATATATATATATATATATATATATATATATATATATATATATATATATATATATATATATATATATATATATATATATATATATATATATATATATATATATATATATACACACACACACCACGGCTGTTCTCCTTTTTCGAAAAGCAGCAGTCACGGACACCAAAGAGTTTAGTGCAGCAAACCTCAATTTATTCAGCACTTGGGTCTGGCAAGATTTACACTCAATGCGTTTCAGAATCACTCCCTTGTTCACGAGTCATAGAATAGTTGCAAGTAGGCAACTGAACTCTGGAGGGGCCCCTCAGGAAGCACTACAGGGAATGGTTACTAATGATGAGCTTGACCTTTTGCACCTGCTTTTGCAAAAATCGTTTTTCTGCAATTTCGCGGGGCGCGACGTTGCGCGAGAGCGAATTCAGAAGCCGTGAATTCGTGCGAATATGCGATTTGTTTTTTTGCGTTTTCGTGAGCCGCTTGTAGCGCAACGTAGCAAAGTTACCCTAGCGGTCGTACATGGGCGTGGCCATCTTGTTTGCGTGACGTATTTCCGTTTCCGGGCGCTATGTGTAATCTCGCAAAGTGTGCGGCTCGCTAGTACAAGTACGCGTGTGATCGCGGGGGAAATCTCGCGCGAACTTACCCACGCGGTCGTGAACGGGCGCGGCCATCTTGTTTTTCATTCATTGCTATGGTTCTGGGCATCCTTTCTGTATCCTCTCTCAATCTCTGCCATCCTTTGCTTGAAGTTTTTTTGATCTATTTTACTTATTATCTATCCCTCTATTTCTCTAGCTCTATATTTTTGTGATTTCTGCTACTTTTGGTTAATTTTAAACTACTTTTTTACACTCTTTTCTTTTCTTCTTCCCTATTCTATTTCTTCCCTATTATTTACCTTCCTTTCTGCCCAGACCATGGTAAAGGGAGCCGGGAAGCAGCCCGAGAAGGGGAAGGGTCCCGCACCCCGTGCCCGGCTCCCGTGCGGGCGTTTGAGGGGGGAGCTAGTGATGCCACGGGAGATTTTTAGCATGGAGGAGGTAGCCGCACTGGTGTACTATGTAAAGCGCCGCCTCCACAGGACCATCGTGGCAGGCGGCAGGATCGCAAGCGGGCTACGGACTCCGGGAGCGCCGGAAGCGGTGGGAGAAGGTAGGCCGGGCCATGTATGAACACTCCCGGGTCCGGCGCACCTACAACCAGGCCACCCACCGTTGGACGGATCTCCTGGACCGGGAACGCAACCTGCTCGACCTGCTCGGCGTCGAGATCCCCGGGCTTGGTGAGTAGTAGTAGCTATTTCATCACTACTCTGTTTTCTCCTGCTCTGTGTGTTATTATAGTGCAAATTTTTGTTTTTTACCAAGAGCAATAATGCTGCCGATTACATTGTAGGTAAATTAAATTTCAAAATCTTCTGTGCATTTCAGGTGCACTGCTCTCCTTCTCAGTAGCGTTGCTACTATGCTTATTTGTTTTCGATTTTGTGTTCATTTCATTGGCCTGAGAAATTATGTATGAGTGTAGTTTACAGAACTGCGTAATGCTAGACACTAAGGGGCAGATTTGCAATTACCGGCGCATCCCTGCCAAGTAGCAGGGATGCGCCAGTAATTGTGCGCCACGCCACCACCACCCATGGTGCGCCGTATTTACAATGTGGCGCTCCATGGGCCCAAAACATCACAGAAGTGTTACGCATCTGTGCCGTAAAGGTGGCGCATTGCTGGAGTTGCGTCGCAATGATAGCGCAGCTCCAGCAATGCTCTGGGGTGCCCTATCTCCCGAATGCTGCGTCAAGCCCTACTTCTGCTTCGAGCAGGCGCAGGGTTTGAGTAACGCATCATTGTCCTAAAAGTGACTGATTGAAATCGGAACGCCCCCTGATGGCGCAGGGCTTTACAACGTGATGCATCTCCCATATGCGTCACGTTTTTAATATACGCCGCACCATTGCGCCTCTTTTGTTCCTCCGCTGCGTCACAAAAGTCACGCAACAACGGAGCAAAAGAGCCGCAAGGGGCTTGTAAATCTGCCCCTACAGACTCAAGTCCAGTACTTCCTTTGTACACCTGGCAATAAGAAGAAATAGTGGTGGTGGATTGATAGTTTGAGTATTTTAATGACTGGTTAATGTAGTAGGAAACTTTTTAGTGTTGTCACTGATCTGCAATCACGATGGAGTTTGTCTATCACTTCGCGTGCTGCGGACTGCTGCCTGCCAGTCCTAGGCGAACCTTTTTAGTAGTTTGTTTAGTGAGTTACATAACTTTCCAAGTCGACGGTCCGCAAATCAAGCAATACTAATATCATAGTAGACCACATGAGATAGGTCAATATATCCCGTGGAATAGTTGTCTATTTGCTATTTCGCCAAAATATTTTGTTATTGTTCTTTTGAAATGTTTGATTTGGTTGACAACAATCATCCATGTTTTCGGGTCTTTCTTTCTTTCATGATGTACATCAGCTCCCCCCAGGGGCAAGAGGACAGAGGAGGTGGTATCGGCTGCTGCTGCTGTAGAAGGCCAGGATCGGTCAGGCGAGGGTTCCTTTGCTGGGCCCGGTCAGTTTTCATTTTAATATAGAATACCTATTTTTTCCTAGCGTTCCTCATTCGATTTTTTCTAAATCGTCTTTGATCTTCTTGTAGACTGTATCTAAATTCGTATCCTGCCAATCAATCAATCAATCAATCAAGGCATTTATATAGCGCACTACTCACCCGGAGGGTCTCAAGGCGCTAGGGGAGGGGGGGTCCGCTACTGCTCGAACAGCCAGGTCTTGGGCTGCTTCCTGAAGGCGAGGTGGTCCTGGGTCAGGCGGAGGTGGGTCGGGAGGGAGTTCCAAGTCTTGGCGGCCAGGTAGGAGAAGGACCTTCCTCCTGTTGTGGCTCTTCGGATGCGGGGGATGGTGGCGAGGGCGTGGCCGGTCGATCGAAGCTGGCATGTGGGAGCGTAGAAGTTGAGGCGGCTGTTGAGGTATCCTGGGCCTTGGTTGTGCAGGGCTTTGTGTGCGTGGGTGAGGAGACGGAAGGTGATTCTCTTGTTGACCGGGAGCCAGTGCAGGTCTCTCAGGTGTCCGGAGATGTGGCTGCGACGGGAGATGTCCAGGATGAGTCGTGCTGAGGCGTTCTGGATCCGCTGGAGTCTCTTCTGGAGTTTGGCGGTGGTACCGGTGTAGAGGGAGTTGCCACTACTATGACTCCCTGTGGTATTACTAGATTATTCTTATTAGTCTGTCTGTGTAGCTAACTAAGATTGCACAGTTGGCAAAAGGTGTTAAAACGACACTCCCATTCTAGTCAGCAATAGCTCTATGCACTGAGTGCAGTCCTCTGGGATTGTCCATAATGTCTTTTCAAGTCTTCTAAATGTTTATGCTTTGACAATTCCCAACAATAAAATGTGAATGACCACCAAGAAAGAATAAGATACTACTTTACTTTTGGTTTGGATAGGAGGACAATCCATACTACTCCTGTTGCAGGGACAAATCTGCACAAACAGAACTATGGACACTAAATAGTGCATTGTTTATCAATTATAATAGGCGCAGGTAGACTTTCCACATACCTAAGTGATAACAGACTTTGAAGAACCCCCAATCTCCTTACTGACTAGATAGTGTGGCAGAGTCATTTAGCTCCCGAGTTCATCGATGATTGATCCCCCAATGATGATTATCCAACGCAGGGCAAGAGTACGGAGTCAGAGTCCAGAAGTGTCAGAGGCACGGACTCATGCTTGCAAACTGCAAAACCTTTTGCTCAGTCACTCTTGACCAAAAACCAGAGAGTCTATTTAAGTTTTAAAGCTTTATTAAAAGTAAAAACATTTATTAAAATCAAGTTTGTCATAAAACATAAACGGTTGATTAAAAATGGAAAAGTGCTTAGTGATTTATTTCACACATTTATTGTGGGCGAGCCGAGCCCTCACCTGGTTTGAACTTTAATTTTTCTTTTTGGTGCTGAATCGTTGGTCACTCCGTCCTAGTGATGATGATCTGATCTTGCTCTTGTTCTTAGAAGTGAAGCTTCTGTCTGTTATGAGAAAAATGGTGCCTGTTAAAAAGCAAGAATTCATCAGTTGTGCCAAAAAGTCCAGCAAGACAACACCCTTCCCTGGAAAAAGGGACATTTTTACTTTAGAGTAGACAGTCACAAATTATTAGATGGGTTTCTGTATTCACATTTCTTCATTCCTAGACAAAATACTAGTGAGTGGTGTATGTCTATGACATCTAACATTCTTAAATGTATTTTGTAGGTGGAACATCTGGTGCCGGGGCCAGCGCGGAGGTGGAGGAGGACACTTCTGGGGAGGAGGCGGTGCAAGTGCCGGAGGAAACTGCTGTGAGGGTTGCCACGGTAGTGGAGGGCAGTGGTTAGCTCTTATATTCCTTACTTATTGAGATTGCAGACTACAGAGTGTGCTTTCTGCACGGGTGTAGTATTTATGTTATACAGTTACGTTACTATACTGTTAAGAAGACTTTCAAATTTAGAACAAAGTTTTTATCAACCAGGTAGTAGCCTCCTCTAAATTTACTTTAACTCAGCGGTGATTTTTTTTTTCAAGAATCCAAATCAGATCTGAGATGAACTTGATGGATGGGATGAATGAAAAGCGAAAGAAGGGTGTAAGTAAGTGTGGAAGGACGAGCAAGTTAAAAGTAATGATGACTGACAAAGAAGAATGATACGTGTTTGATTGGTGCCCGAGGCGGGGAAGGTATATGATGCATGGCTGGGTGAAGGACGAAGCAAGGATGGGTGGAAGGAGAAGAGCCTGTGTGAGTGAAACAGAAACTGTATGTGTGCGCAATATATCCTTTGGTTGAAATTCAAATGCAAGTCAAGCACGGATGTATGGCTTGCGGTTTCCCAAATAAAATAAAAAGGTTGTTTTCCCGTGAGAAAACGTAAGGTTTGTCCAGATGAGAGACTTGAAGAAGAATGATTGACATATAGTTTGAATGGATGGATGCCTGGATCATGGTACTATCTGACTCTTAGATAGCATATGTGTATCTAGAGAGAGTAGACGGTCACTGGATGAACTAAGTGTTCCTTTGAAGAGCATGTAACACCGCACCCACACGTCCGTTCCAGTGTAGGAAAGGCAAGGAAAAGAAGTTTTAATTTTGTCCGAATACTACCATGAATAGTAGAAGTAGTTTGTATTGCAAGCACAGCATATATCCGGCTACTAAGATGGCCACTCACTACCTCTGTTAATAAGTTTAGTAGAACTCGGTCATTCATGTGTGGATGTATCACTGTTCACTCAATAAAAAGCAAAGCACCTAAAGTCATCCCATATGTAAGCAAATACATACCATGTGCAGTGATAGATAATCAGATTATTTATCTTCTTCATTTTCCTTTTCTAGTATTCATTGGCACTGTAGGGTGAAAGTTAAATTAATTAAGCAGTAGCCCTTGTAACAGAGTATTCTCAGTGCCACCCGTAATAGAAAAGTAAGAGCATCACCACCTGCATGTACTGGACCGGTACAGTAACGCAAGTCTGTTTCACTCATCATGGCGGGCGTCTGTTTTTCTCGGGTGCAAGTTGACTGCGCTGGCATTATGACGGCTTGCAGAAGTTAACGTACCAATTTTGCTAAACAAGAGAGAAGAAGAAGAATAAGACTGGTGTACTGTCATAGTCGACTCTAATGGAGTGAGTCCATAGTGCTCGTAGAATTGATTCCTTAAACTCCCACTAATGTTAGAGCAAGGATGAAGAAGTGGGAGGTTAGATAGATACTGGCCACAATAGTTATGTACTGCGCTTGCACGTTGCTAGTACTATTGTGACACAACTTTCTGCTGAATCATTTTGTGTTAATCTTAAAGAGCATTGGTTACAGACTATGTCTTTCTTTCTTCATATAGATGCTCCTTCCAAACCAACACGGAAGGAGCTGGCTAAAAGGGCCCGGCAACGGAGGCTGGAGGCGACTGTCGCCGAATATCGGCGGCTGGTGGCCCAGGAGGAGGGGGACACGCAGTCGACCACAACATCGACCAGGACAGCTGCATCCTCCTCCGCGCTCCCTGGGTCAGCTAGTCAGCGCAGCAGGTCTCCAGCGGTACGGAGCCAGGGTACCGCAGCCACCCGCCACCGACGAGCAGCAAATAAATCAGCTGCCCCCCACAGCAGTACCAAAAAAAGGTTGCACCGCCTTTCACTCAGGGTGTCCTACCTCGAGCAGGAGCTGTTGAACACCAAAACCCTGCTCGAGACCCTCCACAAGGAGCATGCCGACCTGGCCTGAAAAGTGAACAGCAGCCAGCAGTAGGAGGAGACTGTCCCTTGCCCCTTTTTTAAAGACTTCTGGGGGGTGGGAATTGGGAGTTGGGTTCTTAGACTTTTCACAGACATTCGTTGGGGTTTGGGAGGGGGGTTGGATTGGGTCTTGCGGGAGATTATTTATGTTAGGGATATAAATATACTTTAAACTTTCTCTTAGCATACGTGTTTTTTACTGCTTTTGAGGCAGGTGGGTGGAGGTTTAACACTAAGTTTGTTTTCCTGAAACTTAAGTGGCATCTTGATTCAAGTTGTGTAAGTAATTGCCCAAATGTTTTCAAAACTAAGTGCCTCTCACAGAGTTAGTGAATTCAATAGTCCTAGGACTTTACTAGTACTACCGTCAGTCTCTCATCTCTCCTAGTACTCCTTTATACTACCTCCCCCCAAACGCTTATCTTACCTGTAATTTGTGTTTGGAAATAGGGCTAGGCACAGGGCTGGCTGCACGGGAAATGGCGATTAAGGTTGGCAATCCTGGGCGGATGAAATGTCATCATTGCGGTGGTACTAGTGGTGTTACACAGTGGCAGTTGCAGCATATGAAAAAAAAGAAAATGAAACCTTGTTTGTCCTTACCGTAGCATTAGAACGGTACGATAGAGAATGTAGCAGGTGACAGTACACTAGAACAGTGCCACAATGTAGCCTAACAAATGGTAAAGTATTGAAAGTATAACTACTACTTGCGTTGAATTTCTTTGACATTGGCTACTACTACAAGAAATATTACTGAAGGTGAAGGACACAGTAGCGTAATCATTTGCCACGTCTAGGAGGAGGATGTTCTTGATGATCAATCAAGTTGATGGCGCACATGAAAATCTGCATTCATTTGCCAATAGTCATGGGTCTGTGTCAAGCTGAGTAAGCATATATCCTCGGATTCCTTCACCAGCCTGTTGCTATGACCTTATCCTCCCCAGCAAGTGTGTGGAATTATTGCTGTCATTTAGTCACACATCAATCAAAACCACACAGCCCGGGGGAAGAGGGTTAGGGTTTGGAAAATGGATGGGAATGATGGTTTTTGGGAAAGTTTTGTTGAGAGAAGAAAAAAAAAGCACAGCATGGACAAACAATAATTGAAGATAAACAAATCTTTGGGTACAAAGCTATCCATAAATCTTTTAAGTGACATAAAGGAAGTGCATGCACTACTGCATGCATGGTTACTGAAAAGTAAGTAGTACTTTCGACAACCGTGAATGAAAGAATGCGACAGTACAGGGCTGCAGTAATTATGCATTCACTTGCCTATCTCTGCACTCAGAGAAACACTTTGTACATTAAATTAGGTTTGAAAAATAGCAGAAATAAAACCTATGCAATGGCTGTAGGGATGAATTTAGAAGCAGAGATCAAAGAAATGCAGAGTCACACTCATAGAAGTTCACAGCAATAACATTACTTAAAAGATAATTAGAAAAGAACGGATACTGTATCTGTATGTTGTTGTAGTTGTCCTGTTGAATTTGGGAAGTTGCATGCATCCAACCATTCCTCTTATTAGCGGGACTCCTCCATTCCATCTGACTCTCCGTCTATCAATGTTGGTGACCAGAAGACACCCTGTCCACTGCCTGCCTGGCGGATGCTGAATTTAGGTTCACTAATGTGAAGCCTGACTTCATCCTTTTTTTCCCATTGCACAGGCTGAAACCCGGCCTGTAATTATTGATGGAAAAACAAGAAGTGATATTAGAACACCACTGACAAATAAATATAAGGTATGTACGCTGTGTAGTGGAGAAGTGTGGCTCAATGGTTAGAGCGGCAGACCCTGATGCAGAGGTCTAGCCCGGGACCAGGGTTCAATTCTCCGCCTCGGCGGGTCTTGGGCACAAAATTCCACGGACCTGATAATTCTCGCCTCGGTGCCTATTCCAATCATGGAGTCCCACTCTGCAACTCTGGGCAATAGCTTGCTTAATCTCCACAATGGCCCCCACAACGCTAAGGATGCCTGGCCTCCACCTTGCGGGTGCCCAGGAGTGGACACCTCACAGGGAAAGCCAGGATGGGTTCCACAGCGGTATTCGTACAAGCGCCTTGAGACCCTTGCGGGTGAGTAGTGCGCTATACAAGTATCAATTTACATTTTTACATTTACATTTTAGTGCAAAAGTCACACTTTGAGTTTCCTAATAGACAGTACAATATTTTTGAAAGTGCGTACTCTGTCTGAGTCTCCTTTTGAAGGATAAATAAGTATGGGCCAATTAATTTAGCGGATCTTTCCCCTCAAGCTAGGTGTACTATAAACTGTGTTTTAGAACTAAATTAGACATTCCCAGCAGTGCTCCCAGACCCTTACTAAACCCAGTCGGAAAAATGTAGAAGACCCCCAATCAGATCTCAAAAAACGTGCGATACTGCTACCTGTCAGAGGCCTAGTAGAAAATGGTGACAAAACGTAGTTTGAAAGTAAAGTAGGCCCAAATCCCCCCTTACCCACCATGGATTGTATTCAAACCACTTGCAAGCAAGCAAAAGTATCCATACCCAGCATTGCTCCAAGACTCGCAAACCCCCCCACAAACACCAGGAACCCCCACAAACAGCCCCCCGAAAACGGTAGAGTAAGCGAAATCTCAGAAAATGCAAAAACATTTTCCCCAGGTATTGTCTCCAAAACACTTTCTTTCGGGTATTAGACCTTCCCATGAATGGCCCCAGAACTGTCAACCCGGGCGAAAACAAGTTGAACACCCCCAACAAGCCAAAAGGCAAAAACCGGGAAAAGCCACACTTAGAAAACTTTGGGCCTACCTGGAATTCAGTCCAAATGCGCTTTGCAGCTAGGCCCCAACTCCCCTTTTCCACCATGGATTTCCTGTAAAACAAATGCAATCAACATTAGAATGTGCCAGCAGTGCTCACAGACCCCAAAACCCACCCCCAACAACCTAAAAGCCCCCCAAACAGCACCCCAAAGACAGGCAAAGTGATCAAAAGCGCAAAAACTTTTTCTGCTCCGATTTTCTCCAAACCACTTTTAGCCGGTATTACACCTTCCAAGCAAGGCCCCCAGACCCGTGAACCCGGGCAAAAACAAGTTCCCCCCCCCCAAAAAAGCCAAAAAGCAAAACCGGGAAAAGCCACACTTAGGAAACTTTGGGCCTACCTGGAATGCAGTCCAAATGAGCTCTGAAGCTAGGCCCTAACTCCCCTTTTCCACCACGGATTTTCTGAAAAACAAATGCAATCAACATTAGACTGTGGCAGCAGTGCTCCCAGACCCCAAAACCCACCCCCAAAAACCTGGAAGCCCCTCAAACAGCACCCCAAGACAGGCAAGTGAGCAAAAACGCAATATACTTTTTCACCTCCGATTTTCTCCAAACCACTTTTATCCGGTATTAGACCTTCACAGCAATGCCCCAGACCCGTCAACTCACCCGCAAAGAAGTAGAACACCCCCACAAGTGCAGAGTCTTTCTTCATTGGGCGTAATCCAGCCATCTGCATTGAGGGAAATAGGAGTCTGGAGGAGGAGGATAGAAGAGCATGTTCTTGTGAACTGGTGAACCTGAGGAATGCAGACTGCGGCACCTTCAAATCAATAAGCAAATAAGTGAAGACAGTTCTGCTGATGGACTTGTTTTTGTGATTAGGTGATTAAAGTTTTTTTTTTATAGAGATTTTGCAAAACAAAGAAAGACAGACAACACAGGAATAAAAGTGAATAAGGACAAAAAAGAAAGTTAGTGATTCATTGACTCATTTTCAGGGCTCGGTGTCAGGGAAGAAGAGCTCGTCCTCAAACTCTGCGAATTCAGATGGGAGTAGGTCAGTTAACAGAGAAGAACTTCCCTCATCTAAGTTGGTGTCCTCCTCGTCTTCTTCCTGCGTGCATTCTCGTATTTTGTAATCTGGTGGTATGAAGTGCTGATTCATCTTGATCATTGTTAACATCTCCACATTTTTGGGCAAGTGGCGGGTCTTTTTGGAAGTTACAATGCCACCAGCAGCACTGAAAAGACGTTCAGAAGACATGCTTGCGAGTGGGCAAGACAAGTAATTTATAGCCAGGTTGGTGATCTCTGGCCACACATCTCTTTTCCCATGCCAATACGCCAATGGGTCCTGATGAACATAGACCTCTGTTGAGGCATCCAGATAGGCCTGCACCATCGACTCAAGGTTCTCCAGGGTTCCTCCACTTGGCTTACTTTTTTCTGGGACCTTTTGAGATGCAAACCCAAGCTGAGTTAGCCAATCCTCTTCTTCACACGATATTACTGTTGTGTCTGGTGCAGATGATACGGTTGCTGGTGTCGTTAACGGCTGAGAGGGAAAATCACTCACTTCTGCCACACCCACAGATGCAGAAGTGAATTTTTTTTACTCCGGATGGCCTGCTGATGCTGATGTACTGCCTTTTCCTTCAATTTCATGCAGTTCTCTTTCAAACTGAGTGGCTGACACAGCTAGACAATGTTTGTACTTTGTAACATCTGCGTCATCAAAAGGAAAGAATACTCTGCCTGCCACTGCCTTTTTGTACCGTGGATCCAGAATAGTAGCAGAAATGTAATGCTGTTCTGTGTGGATCTTTTCAAGACGTTCATCGCGAAGTAGGCGCTGTAATAATTTCTCCGCCAACTCAAATGCTTCTTGCTTTCCATCTTTTTGAAACGTAGAAGACACCGCCTTCAGTTTGTCCTCTAGCATGCGCAACAATGGGATAGCTTTTCCCAAATTACAGTCTTCCCTGCTGACTGCACGCGTGAAGACCTCAAAAGGACGAAGCATGTCTGTCAGGCTTTTAACTAGCTCCTGTTGCTCCACCTGTATCCTCAGGTCTATCCTAGGTGTACCCAGTTTAAAGAAATACTGATCGACTACCGCATACTGCTCATACAGACGCTCAAGCATGTAGAAGGTTGAGTTCCAACGTGTTACCAACTCCTGGATGAGTGGAAGAAGAACTATTGTGGGCACTTGTGCCGCTCCATGCACCTCTGCTTGCGCCTCTCCTTGCGCCGCCTCTCCTTCCACATGTACTTGGGCTTGTACTTGCAGCACATGTGGTTGTTGTTGCGGCTGTGGTTGTTGAACACTCGTCAGAAGAGTTACAACAACCTGTGTTGATTGAGGGATGCTGCTACTTTTTTGCGATGAGCCAACATCACTGGTCGATGGTGATTGAACAACTATACTGGCGGCCTCTGCAGCACTCAAGGGCTTGGACCTAAGTTGGCGTGGTGGTGGTAGCACTGAGCCCAATGGAGCGGAGGTGCTGCTCCCAGCTTGGTCCCCAGCAGACTCCGCTGCTGCTGCAGGCGTACTTTTTCCCCCCAAAAAATGTGGCAGTCGGCACACCAGTCTCCTTGGCAAGTGGCGCCACTTGCTTCTTCTGTTCCTTACTGGCAACTTTCTTGCTAGAGGAGCTACGGGCAACATTTTTTGGGGCCATCTTCTTCAGATGTCAGAACAGCAGGCCGCAGTTGCACAAGTTGCAGAGTTGTCTGTGGCCACACGTGACGTTGTGCTGCACACACCGCAGCAGGACTTCTTCCTGGCACTGATGAGGAACGATGAGGCTGATGATTCGTCTTTCTGCACCTAAAAGCAAACAAAGCCAGAGGAACATCAGTTAAATAAATGTTGCATATGCTGCGCTTCAATTAATAGTTTGCAAGTAAGCATTTTTATTATACCCACCCCCCAAAATGGAAAGACCAATAAAATGCACCACTGACAGAGTACCCCTGCGCATAATGGATGAAAGCATGGCAGACTGGGTGCAGGCCTATGGCACAACAAAGCACACTGCCTGCCTTCAAAATGGCCCCTATACCTCCACCCACATGGCCAGGACCTGCCTGGACCAGGCCTCAAAATGGCCCCCACCCACATGGACAGGCCCCCACCCCACCCCAAAAAGTAAAAAAAACACAAAAATCACCACAATCCAATGCCATCCATGCCCTCCATGATATTTACATTAAAGAGACCACACAGAAAGACTCAGTCCATGCACCACTGAGTACCCCTGGGCAAAAGACCCCAACAACAGCCGAAAAATCGAAAAACACACAAAAATCACCACAATCCATTGCCATCCATGCCCTCAATCATGTTGAAATTCTAGACACCCCACAGAAAGACTCGGTCCATGCACCACTGAGTACCCCTGGGCATAATGGATGAAAGCATGGCAGACTGGGTGCAGGACTATGGCACAACAAAGCACACTGCCTGGCTTCAAAATGGCCCCTAGACCCCCACACACATGGCCAGGCCCTGCCTGGACCAGGCCTCAAAATAGCCCCACCCACATGGACAGGCCCCCACCCTACCCCAAAAAGTCGAAAAACACACAAAAATCACCACAATCCAATGCCATTCATGCCCTCCATGATGTTTACATTCAAGAGACCCCACAGAAAGACTCGGTTCATGCACCACTGAGTACCCCTGGGCAAAAGGCCCCAACAACAGCCCAAAAATTGAAAAACACACAAAAATCACCACAATCCAATGCCATCCATGGCCTCCATGATGTTTACATTAAAGAGACCCCACAGAAAGACTCAGTCCATGCACCACTGAGTACCCCGGGGCAAAAGGCCCCAACAACAGCCAAAAAATCGAAAAACACACAAAAATCACCACAATCCAATGCCATCCATGCCCTCCATGATGTTTACATTAAAGAGACCCCACAGACAGACTCAGTCCATGCACCACTGAGTACCCCTGGGCAAAAGGCCCCAACAACAGCCAAAAAATCAGAAAACACACAAAAATCACCACAATCCATTGCCATCCATGCCCTCAATCATGTTGAAATTCAAGACACCCCACAGAAAGACTCGGTCCATGCACCACTGAGTACCCCTGGGCATAATGGATGAAAGCATGGCAGACTGGGTGCAGGCCTATGGCACAACAAAGCACACTGCCTGGCTTCAAAATGGCCTCTAGACCCCCCACCCACATGGCCAGGCCCTGCCTGGACCAGGCCTCAAAATGGCCCCCACCCACATGGACAGGCCCCCCTCCCCACCCCAAAAAGTCGAAAAACACACAAAAATCACCACTATCCAATGCCATCCATGCCCTCCATGATGTTTACATTAAAGAGACCCGACAGAAAGACTTGGGCCATGCACCACTGAGTTCCCCTGGGCAAAAGGCCCCAACAACAGCCAAAAAATCGAAAAACACACAAAAATCACCATAATCCAATGCCATCCATGCCCTCCATGATGTTTACATTAAAGAGAACCCACAGAAAGACTCAGTCCATGCATCACTGAGTACCCCTGGGCAAAAGGCCCCAACATCAGCCAAAAAATCGAAAAACACACAAAAATCACCACAATCCAATGCCATCCATGGCCTAAATGATGTTGAAATTCAACAAAACAGTTGTATCATGCACCCATAACTAACCCTGGTCTTTCTGGATACTGTGGCTACCCACAATATATTTTATTTAATGTTCTGAAAAAGTTCCAAAATTGTAGTTGCAGCAACTGTAATGCCCCAAACAAACTTACTTGTGAAATTTCTAATCCAAAAGTGATCCAAAGAGAGTCAAAAAGGCCTCAAATCCAAATATCCAGCAGTATCCACAAAAAGTAATCCTTCCAGGTCAAGATCCAAATCAAAGTGACCAGGACATGTACAAAGCACTGGGAGGATCCTGCTGGACAGGAACAGGAAGTTGGAGACTGTGGGGCACTTCCTTCCTCCCACCCCCCCCAAAATGGACTCCTTGCAAAAAAAAGTGCAGGCAAATGTCAACCTGAGGAGTTATTCTGATAAAAATCATCATTTTCAGAAGGTTTATGCTGCCTGCTGGTGGATTTCTTGTGCAGAATTGCAAATTTTGCAATTTCGCGAGTGCAAGATTGTTTCTGCCCGCCGCATCTACGTGTTCGCAATTGTTTACTCCCGCGATGCGTGATCACGGGCCTTTATGACGTACTCGCGTTGACAAACTCTCGCTGTGCAAGGTGGCGGGCCGTGATGACGTAATCGCGGTCGACAAACGCCCGCGGGATCACGCAGCAAGATCCAAAATGGTGCAGCACACGCAAACATTGAGAAAAACAACTCTTCAAAAGCTGAATGACGGTAAGTGAACGCCGTGCGCCGCAATATTGTATTTGTCAAGCGCGGCGAAGCAAAAAAATCAGCTGCGTGCGAATTTGCAAATTTTCAGCGAATTCGCTAGAATTCGCGGATTGCTAATTTGCCGAAAATCCGCAAATCCAGCGTCGGAACGGATTTTACGCCCATGCTTAATAAATATTCCATAAAAATCGCCTGTATGACTTAAACGCATTCTTTCAACTGTTTACAGGAGATGCACCAGTGCTGGATCCAGGATCCACCACTGAGTAAAGAAAAGTAACAATAACACTACTTACCTGCAAAGTGAATTTCCTCCCATAGGATAACATTGGTGATTCTATGTGAAAAATGTTCAGTGTCAACTTCTAAAATACAATAATATTCCTTAAAAATCACTACTGTAACCAAAACACTTTTACTCAACTGTTTAGAGGAGATGTCCCAGTACTGAATCTAGGATCCAGGCCTGTGGTTAGAAAAGTAATCCATAAATAAACTAATTGCATTTAACTAGAAATCCCCATTGAGATCAATGTTGTATTGTGTTTGAAATTGTGTTGCCCATTGCAACAACTGTAACAACTGTACTAAAAAGTCTATTGCCTATTCGTAAAGTATTTAAACTAAAGTAATTCATTCTGAGAAAGTATATTTTGTAATGTAATGTATAATATAATTAAAAATCTAAATTAATCTAAATTAAAAAATCTAAAAATAAATAGTTTAAAAAAATGTAGTAAATCAGTAGTCAAAAAAATAAATATTACAATTAATACATTTAAATTGTCATTTACAAAACCTTTGAAATTCACTGAAAAAAACATAGGATTCAGACATGTTATAGTTAGGAATTAGCATTTAAAAAACCTTAGAAATTCACTGAAAAAAACATAGGTTTTAAGGGTGTCATAGCTAACTGGACATTTCACTCATACAAAACCATTGAAATTTCTCCGCTATAGTTAGTTGTACTAACTATAACTCGCGCGCCTGCAATCCACTGCTGATGATGTCACATATTACATCATTCATGACATGGTCAGTGACATCACTGATGATATCACTGGTGACATCTCAAATGACATCACTGATTACATCATTCACATGACAATCTGATACATCTCATCATACACTAGTATAACCTTTCAACACTCATTATAAAATATGGAATACTATATTTGAAACCATTAACACACCAATACAAGTTTCTAAAAATCCACTCAGTGATTCCTACATCTACACACACATCTAAACACTTACCTATAGATTCAGTAACACATGCGAACAAAGATCAATAGAACACTATTATATATACGTATACACCTACATCAACATTACACACCAGCACACATCCTATTCGCTTATGCATTCATCCAACTCACGTATGTAAATAATTGATCATACTTACATTTACTAAGCTACACACTTATACAAACACCACTTTATTCATTCATATAGATAGTAACTCATACTTAGTGTGTTATAAAATCATTATTACAAGTATACAGTTTTCGATACAGTCATTCATACAATCACTGAGTTTTATGTATACCTATTTATATACAACAACTGTCACATATAGTGCCTTTTCTATTTCTACATTGTTGGACATGTATCATTGAGAAATATATTTACTCATCACCACACCCATAAAGAGATTCACTCACCCAAACAACTGTCACACACCTCCCACCCAACCACACACACATTCACTATCCCATACAAATACTCACTTAACTAATAAATAACTAATATAGACTTTCACATAGGTTGTAAGCAACTTATGTAGTAGTTTACACAACAAGAGATAAAGTGATACAGATATTCACACAGTTTAATCACTATCCCATATATTTAGTGAGACACTTTAAATTAGTCACTTAGACAGTCAATAATAGTGCTACTAAATCCTCCATCCAGACACTTCTACATCCACTCAGTCTTCAACGCAGATTTCTATATATATAATACTTATTTAAATATCGAATCAAACCACATTCACTGGATGATGTCATCAGTGATGTTATCAGTGTTGTCATTTAAGATGTCATCAGTGATGTCACTGACCATGTCATGAATGATGTAATATGTGACATCATAAGCAGTGGATTGCGGGCGCGCGTGTTATAGTTCGTACAACTAACTATAACAGAGGAATTTCAATGGTTTTGTTCAAGTGAAATGTCCAGCCAACTATAACACCCCTAAAACCAATTTTTTTTCAGTGAATTTCTAAGGTTTTTGAAATGCTAATTCCTAACTATAACATGTCTGAAACCTATGGTTTTTCAGTGAATATATATTACCTACTGGCGGTCGCCAGTAGGTATATATAGTTAGGATTTTTTCCCTATGGGATTTTTGAAAATTCTATGTTTAATAACTTTGGCGTTTGTTTACGGAATTGGCTGAAATTTTCAGGAAAATGGAACATTTTGTTTCTGAGCAGCCCCTGAAAATTTGGGGGGGTTCGTCAAGGGGGGGCCGAGCAAAAAGGGGGGTCCCAAAACGTGTTTTTCCAATGTTAATTTCCATAGGGCGGTTGGTCTCACTTTTAGCCCGAACGGCTGAATGGATTTGCACGAAACTTGGCAAAATTGTAGGGACTGTTAGCCCGATGTGCCTTTGCTAGGTCTCAATATATGTTCTCCAGTGGATTTTGAGAAATTAACGTTCAAAAGAAGATATATATCTGTAAGCGCGCTCTGGGCAGCGCTCTGGGCAGCGCTCCGGTTCGCATACTTGACGCGTAACGGAACTTCGCGAAGCGAAGCTGATTGGCTCTCCGGTGTCTGTCAACATTCTAAACAGTCCGGAGCGGCCGCCATCTTGTCTCTCGGTAGGATCGAGAGACAAGAGGAGGCCAAAACAAAGGGGGAAATGACCATAAGGGGGCATAGTAGATCCTCCCTGACCCCCTAGATTTGATGTGGAGGCTTTAAAAGGGCCCCGCAGGGCAAAAAAAAAAAATATATATTTTTTTTTTTGCGTGGGGAGCGCCCGGTTCGCGAACCGGGAAGCGTTCTGGGGAGCGTACTATAAGGAAAAAAGAATGATAGACTTTTCAAATACTGTATGTTAATTGATTGTTGGTTTTGTTGATTATTTTTTTATTTCTTTATTTTTTAAGCAATTATTTATTATTGTGATTGTGTTTCAAAATTTAATAAACTTTCTAACATTTCACTGTCTGAAATGTCATTATTTTCATTGAACATAGTTTGTAATCTCTGAGGGTGTAAAATGTCCTCATTTTCAAGGAGGTCATCTACTGCTTGCACACATTGCAGTAGTTCTTGGTCCCAAGTTTCATCCATAAATTCTATATAATTTGGATCAATTATTTCTTGGCTGCTCTCTTGCAGGACAATTTGAAATGAAACTTTGTGTTCGCCTTCCATTTTGCCTGAAATTTGGATAAAAAAAATATATATTAGTAGAGATAGGGCACTGTTGGGATTAATTTTAGATAGGCAGTTTTTATCAGTGAATTTATCTTTGGGCAGTGTATAGTATCAGAGTGGAAGTAGGAATATAAAAAAGTGTATGTGATTTAACGTAAGTAATTTCCTAATTATACAAGAGAAACCTAACTCCATCCATAACTATAACAGAGAAGTCTATCTAAATCTATAACTACTACAGAGGGATAGTATATAACTATCAGAAAAAGTTTACCATATTAACTTATAGTGCACAATATACTTCAGTTTTTAAAATAACAACTTACCTTTACAAAGAAGTTGAAGTGATTAGTGAAAAACCAATTGAAATGTACACCAGGAAGTAGTAGTCAAAATGGCTGTGTTTCCTTCGCTTCCTTTATATATCTTCAGGTACATAACCAATCAAATGTCAGGTAAAAAAAAATAGAAAATGAAAGTAACATTTTAATTGGTTGCCAATTCCAACACTTCAGATGTGTTTTGTGAAGTAATTTACCTCAGGGTATTTAGAGAGGTCTACAGGCTAAATGGCTAAATGGAATTTCAACCAAATTTGTGAAAATGGTAGGGATTGGTATGTAGTATGAGGAAATCTATATTTGGTGAAAGTGTCTCAAGGGTTTCTTCTGTAAATTACTTTCCCACCTTTTTTAATGGAGCGCTTCCCGGGGAGCGCCCCGGTACACGAACTGGCGAGCGCCCCGGTACGCGAACCTAAAGCGTTACAGGAGTCCACCATTTTGTGTTTCGGTCGAATTAAGATACAAGATGGAGGGCACATAATGTTCAGAATGGGTAGAAGGGGACACGGTAGACGTATAATGACCCCCTAGGTTTTCTGAGGATGGTTAGCTTCCGGTTCGCGTACCGGGTAGCGCCCCGGGGAGCGTACTTTGTTGAAAATTAGTGAAAAAAGTTAGAGAAAAATAATAATTGTGAGTGATCAGATGTAGGGTAGCTCTGAGAAGAGCTTTTGGGTTTATGGTATATTTAGGTACTTATAAGTAGGTACCAATGCACAGTCTTAAATTCAGAATGAAAATTCTGTTGCCCTCATCTGAGAAGTGAACTCCATCTCCTCTGTAGATATCTTGCATGTAGTAACGCAAGTTATTGTTGTACATGGAGCCCATGCCATGGTCTCTCATGTAAGCTGAAACAGATTTGTTTACATGCTTCCTCGACTTCTCAATTTGTGGACAAAATTGGTTTGACCACCTCCATTTCTGTCTTTGGCATATATTTGAATATACCAAGGCAGTTTGAGGAAAAAGTGCCATCAATTGCTCAAAGGTGTCCTTTAAAAGCATTTCCAGACCTACCCCAGTCAAAGTGCCCAAATCATTACCTCCACAGTGCACAATTAACAGGTCAGGTTTTGGCAAATGCATAAAGGTTTTCACCAATGGTATCAATTGGTGACATTTTAATCCTCTGTGGCCAAACCACTTAATTTCCACATCTTGTAAATTGAGGTTAGGTAAATTTCTGTTCTCAGCATACCTCTGAGCCCAATAGATGTAACTATGTCCAACAATCCAGACAGAAAACATGGAGAGAGAAGGTTCTGCTGCAGTCAGATGAAGTGTGGCAATGAAATGGCAGTTGAAAAAATAAGAGTTTAAAATGAAAAAAACTGTGGAGTTTCTGTGTTAATGAAGCAGTAACAGTGATTGGTGGATTTTGATTGCTGAAAACAGAAAGTTAGGGTGCATGGATGAGTTCTTTGAAAGATGTATTTTGAGTGGTCAAAAAAAAATAATTAAATGAAAGATTGCACTGGATATGCAGGTGCACTGAGAGTTCAGAGTTCAATTGAAACATTGTTGTGTGAACTTGCAAACACCAGAGGTCTTCCAAGAGGTGGTTGCTATGCAAAAAAGGCAGAGAGGGCAGAGGGGGGAAGGGTTTTGATTTGAAAAAAGTGAGGGAAGAGTTTTGATTGGGTGACATGAGAGATATGTGTGAAGAATTACAGCATTTCTGTGCTTTTGATAGCTGCAGACTCTGGAGTGCATACCTTTTGCTCTGCTGAAGACAAATTGGTGTGTTTCTGAGACTGTTTTGAAACTCATAAAGTATTTGCTAAGGTGAGAAAAGATTTATTTAATTTAGATAGAGAATAGTGTGCTTTAAGGAGAAAATTATGAAGAAAGTTGTGTTTTTCAAATGTTGCTTTGTCTCAAGTGTTTTACAAATAGATTTTGTTTCTTTGAGAAATTGTAATTGGAGAAAATGTGAAGTATTAGTACTGACAGTGTGTTTTTTTGCATAGGAGCTGTGGAGTGTTTTCAAATTATGACTTGAAAATCGTTTTTGAGGAAAAGGAATGGTTTTAAAATTTATGACAAGGACATAATGGTGTATGCTTCTTTATAAGGCATTTGAGTGTCGCTGATGTTATTTTTCCCATTTTAATGTAAGACCTTTCCCTGTGGAGCAAATTGCTTGTAAATATGCTCCCACCTGTGCATGGCAAATTTAGATTTTGAATGTTTGCGTTACATAGCCATGTTAAAAGTGACCCAAACATGCTGCAAAGGCAATCAAAAAACGCTTTCATGTGTCTTAAGGACATTTTAAGTCATTTCCCTATGTGCAGTGTTTTCAAATTATGACTTGAAAATCGTTTTTGGGGAAAAGGAATGGTTTTAAAATTTATGACAAGGACATAATGGTGTATGCTTCTTTATAAGGCATTTCAGTGTCTCTGATGTTATTTTTCCCATATTAAATTAAAAGACCTTTCCCCGTGGAGCAAATTCCTTGTAAATATGCTCCCACCTGTGCATGGTAAATTTAGATTTTGATTGTTTGAGTTACATAGCCATGTTAAAAGTGACCCAAAAAAGTTGCAAAGGCTTTAAAAAAACACTTTCATGTGTCTTAAGGACATTTTAAGTCATTTCCCCGTGGGCAGTGTTTTCAAATTATGACTTGAAAATCGTTTTTGAGGTAAAGGAATGTTTTTAAAATTTATGTGCGCCATATGCCCTCAAATTTCTTTTTCAGGGGTGCAGCAGGGTGTTCTTTAGACACCCCTGCACCCTTGGAAAAATTCCTAATTTGCGATGAGCTAATTGCTAATCATAAATTGCACCTTCATTCCTATGGGCCTCCTGGCCCATGGAAATGAATGGGTAATTTGCAATTAGCAATTTGCTCATCGCAAATTAGGAATGGTAAAGAATCGCTATTTATTCCTTAAAATTCGCTATTTAGGAAATGCAAAATAGTTTGATGATACATATGGCGGTTCATCTCTAACAAGATAAGAAGCTTAGGGATAGATTTATGATGACTGGCGCAATGAGGTGGACATCACTTACTTCATTGGTAGGCCTTTACATGTATTATCTCCTCTGTATTCTTCAACAAGCGTAACTTTGATCTGCAACCCTGAGTAGGCCTCACCTTAAACAAACCTCTGGATAGGCCACACCTTATCGTCATCCTGAATTAATCATTTAAAATGCTAGGGAAAGATTTATGATAGGTGTATGCCTCTTTTGCGCCACTGTGCGTCACTTTTGTGATGCAGCGGCGGTGCAAAAGATTTGCTATGAGGCGACAAAATTACAAAATGATGCATTTAGGCAGATGTGTCATGCTGTAAAAAAAACGTGCCACATGAAACCGATGCAGCAGTGATGCAAAAGATGCACCATGTTGCAAGACAGGCCTCACTTGGGGCCATATGTATCAAGCTAATTAGCATTCGCAAAGGCCGAAATTCTGCGAATTTCGGCCTTTGCAAATGCTAATTAGACAAATGGTATGTATCAAACAAGTTTGATGCAAAATAAGGAATAGCAAAATTTGCTATTCCTTATTTTGCGATTGCACTTAAGGATTTGCAAATTTTGCGATTCCTTAAATGCAATGTATCAAACAAAAAATATGCAAAAAATGCCATTAAGGATTTGCAAATTACCACCAACTTCTAGTTGGTGGTAATTTGCAAATTCTTTTCAAAAAGCTTTTTTTCCAAAAAACAAAAGGTGCCATATGACGCCCATACATGCCCTTAGGGCATGCATGTGCGCCATATGCCCCCAAATTTCTTTTTCAGGAGTGCAGCAGGGTGTTCTTGAGACACCCCTGCACCCTTGGAAAAATTCCTAATTTGCGATGAGCTAATTGCTAATCGTAAATTGCACCTTCATTCCTATGGGCCTCCTGGCCCATGGAAATGAATGGGTAATTTGCAATTAGCAATTTGCTCATCGCAAATTAGGAATGGTAAAGAATCGCTATTTATTCCTTAAAATTTGCTATTTAGGAAATGCAAAATAGTTTGATGATACATATGGCGGTTCATCTCTAACAAGATAAGAAGCTTAGGGATAGATTTATGATGACTGGCGCAATGAAGTGGACATCACTTACTTCATTGGTAGGCCTTTACATGTATTATCTCCTCTGTATTCTTCAACAAGCGTAACTTTGATCTGCAACCCTGAGTAGGCCTCACCTTAAACAAACCTCTGGATAGGCCACACCTTATCGTCATCCTGAATTAATCATTTAAAATGCTAGGGACAGATTTATGATAGGTGTATGCCTCTTTTGCGCCACTGTGCGTCACTTTTGTGATGCAGCGGCGGTGCAAAAGATTTGCTATGAGGCGACAAAATTACAAATTGATGCATTTAGGCAGATGTGTCATGCTGTAAAAAAAACGTGCCACATGAAACCGATGCAGCAGTGATGCAAAAGATGCACCATGTTGCAAGACAGGCCTCACTTGGGGCCATATGTATCAAGCTAATTAACATTCGCAAAGGAGAAGAAATTCTGCGAATTTCGGGCTTTGCGAATGCTAATTAGATAAATGGTATGTATCAAACAAGTTTGATGCAAAATAAGGAATAGCAAAATTTGCTATTCCTTATTTTGCGATTGCACTTAAGGATTTGCAAATTTTGCGATTCCTTAAATGCAATGTATCAAACAAAAAATATGCAAAAAATGCCATTAAGGATTTGCAAATTACCACCAACTTCTAGTTGGTGGTAATTTGCAAATTCTTTTCAAAAAGCTTTTTTTCCAAAAAACAAAAGGTGCCATATGACGCCCATACATGCCCTTAGGGCATGTATGTGCGCCATATGCCCCCAAATTTCTTTTTCAGGGGTGCAGCAGGGTGTTCTTGAGACACGTCTCAACAAAAAGAGAGAAAGGGTTTTTAGGGCACTCTTAGTCCCCAAGTAATATACAAGTAATCAAAAGAAGAGTGACCAATACAGGTAAGGTGTATACAGAGAGAGACGGGTGTCGCACGTGAAGTTTGAGGCCAGTTGTTAGTGATCCGATGGCTCCCGCTCGGCACCTAGCTTCACCCCACGAGATCCAGCGAGGGTGAAGCTAGGTGCCGAGCGGGTGCCGAGCGTTGCGGGCGGTGTGCCATTGTCGCTCCCACCCCCCTCCTGTGTTCTATGGGGCGTGGATCTATTTCTTTACAAACTCCTAGGTTCCTCACAAAAGAGGTAAAACCCCACTACTTACGAGTTTGTTTTTCTTTTTCTTTGTGCACCAATTTTACACATAGTGCTATTTTTAACTTTCACGACCATTGGCAAGGCGGGCCTTAGCGTGCCCCTCCTGTCATTGGCACACTCTCTTACCGGTCCTGATGAAAGCCCAGTAAATTTATACACATAAATGGGCAGAAACATGTTGACCTTCTTTACAGGGTAAACACCAGTATAAGGTAATTGGCTAGTTTCCCTTCACATATATTTTTAATATGTCAGGTTAACCAGTGAATAAAGTTTTTTGGTATAACCTCCGACATTTTTAATACTTTTCACACTTCATCTTCACAAGAACCAGCTCCGCAGTCTCCTGGCGTCGCAGCACACCGGGGAGGTACTCGATCTCTCCCGGTGGACCCGATGATGAAGCATGTCACCACTAGGGTGAGTGAGGGTTTCCTGAAAAAATAGTGTGTTTTTTCTTGAATTTTGGTCCTACCATCGGATCACTAACAACTGGCCTCAAACTTCACGTGCGACACCCGTCTCTCTCTGTATACACCTTACCTGTATTGGTCACTCTTCTTTTGATTACTTGTTCTTGAGACACCCCTGCACCGTTGGAAAAATTCCTAATTTGCGATGAGCTAATTGCTAATCGCAAATTGCACCTTCATTCCTATGGGCCTCCTGGCCCTTGGAAATGAATGGGTAATTTGCAATTAGCAATTTGCTCATCGCAAATTAGGAATGGTAAAGAATCGCTATTTATTCCTTAAAATTCGCTATTTAGGAAATGCAAAATAGTTTGATGATACATATGGCGGTTCATCTCTAACAAGATAAGAAGCTTAGGGATAGATTTATGATGACTGGCGCATCACCAGGGATGTGCCAGTCATCCTGCGCCGCTGTTCCGCCACCCATGGTGTGCTGCATTTACAATGCGGCGCACCATGGGGCAAAAACGGCACAGATGCGTGACGCATCTGTGCCGTAAAGGTGGCGCATTGCTGGAGTTGTATCGCAAGTGCGATGCAGCTCCAGCAAGGCTCAGGGGTGCCCCATCTCCACAATGCTGCGTCAAGACCTATGCCTGCTTCAAGCAGGCGCAGGGTTTTGACGCAGCTTTGTCCTATCTGATTGTAAATGCGGCACACCATGGGTGGCAGAGCAGCGGTGCATGTTAACTGGTGCATCCCTGGGGATGTGCCAGTTAACATAAATCTGCCCCTTTACATTTAAGTATGTGCAGGGGACACAGAGTCGGTGAGGCTTATCCAAGGTTAAGAAGAGATGAGTCCTGTTCACTGAAAAATTGGACATAGGCTTCACCTCCTCAGCATCGCTGGACATGGCTAAATAATAGCTGCAAAATGTTACTCTTGTTAAACAATTTTACTATTATAATCTCTGAGATTTGTCTCTTACTCTGCAACATCTCATTGTTGTTGTCTTTCTTTAAAGATAAAGACAACATCAACATGAGCGACAATCAGCAATCAGTTGATTTCGACCTCATCATTGAACTCGTAATTGAAACATCAGTGGATGTTGATCCCTTGGATGATTTAAATCCTGAGGATGAAGAAGAACGTGATGAGGATGCAGATTTGTCAGAATTGTATGACATAGGATGGGAAGCCGACGTGCTTGAGCCTATGGAACTATAAACATTTATTTTAAAAAGTTATAATAAATGAAAAGTAAAAATGTAAACCGTTCCATTTAAAAATAAAGACACCTTCAAAAACAGGTTATGTGTAGTGTCTTCAATAAAATATTAAAATATGCTCATAAAATTAGATCAGATTCACATATAAAACAGCACAGGTAAAATGAATATAAATTCCATTTCTTTTCTGCTATTTCTGTATTCTAAATTTGCCAAGCACTAATGTAAAAATGTCAAGTAGTGTGTTAAGTTTTTGATGACTGTTATTGATTTACTGTTGGGTAATAGTGGTTAATAACATTTTTTATTATATTTTACCACAGATTCAACTGCAGATCATTTCAAGATTTCTGTACACAAAGAAGGGTTAACCCAAACAAGTCACTGGGACCTGGGTATCTGGCATTAAAGAGAAGGGGTCCCAGTAAGGTAGACGTCTAAGCAAAATTAAATAAAACAGTTGAAACGTAAATACATCTATAATGTTTAATTCACATTATAGGGAAAAGAGCAAAGCAATTGCACAAATTACAGTTGTATTGGTGCCCCTGTTGGGTGAGGAGGGAACGTGCAAGTGTGGGGATAGTGTGGAAGGGATAGTGATATTAAAAAACACGTATAATTCAAACAGTAATATCAATTCAATGTCAAACAGACATTAGTAGAACCACAAATCAACAAAAGAGTTCATAGTACACATGCCCCAATGTCCATACTGAGCATAAATTATGGGTTGGAGGAGGCTGTGTTTCAGGGTGAGGAAGTCGACGTTTCGACCCAGGAAGCGCAGGAATGATTTAAAAGTCCTTGCTAGTGGGTCTTCATCAGGACGAGAACAGGGGTGGGGCAGACAACCTGAATTTAAATAAATAAATAAAGTAAGTATATCTAAATTGTAATAGGCTAAATCATAGTGCATAGTAGGATATTCGCATTGTCACAAAACACATACCTGGTTAGGTCAGTGCTCGTCATTGATAATTTATGAAGAGTTTAATAGTGGATAGTCAATCCTACAAGGACAAAATCAAAATGAGGCCAATCAGGATGGTGGTTGATATATACATGTACCTGAAAGGCTGAGCGAAAAAAGTCAACGACTTACTTGGGAATTAAAGCCCAATATCCCAATGGGGTATGGCGAAGTGATCCAATCGCTGGCAACCGGATGGTGGGGGGGGGCCACTCAGTATATCTAATCAAAGGGAACAGTAATTAGATCGATATGTCCCGGGTAACAGTATCAATGGAACTGCTCAAAAGCAGTAACCGGTACAACTCACCGACTAGCGTAAATTGTGTGCTCTGTCCCCGCCGTCTCAGGTAAAAAGAAGCCGTCCGACTAAATCAGATCAGATTCCTAATGGGAGGGACAGGAGGAGATGGTGTCAATCCCATGCTTTGTCTGGATTGAAAGTTTACAACAAGTAAAGCGAGCCGATTTTGGGAGCAGGGAGGCTTACCGGTCTGTTGGTACGGCGGTAATGAAGGCGTCTCTCTCGGCTGCCTCGAGGAGAACGCCGGTCTTCCTGTTGTCATCGTTGACATAGCAACGGGGGGGGTCACGTGATAGTGGCCATTGAAGAAAGACTGGAGGCGTCACTGGTAGTCATAGTGACGCCTGCGGGAGAAATGATCAATTGAATGGCAAGACTGAATAAAACTGAATAAAACAGCCAAATAAGTCAATAAATCAATTAAAGGAAATTGAAAAACGGGGTCATAAGTCCATAATGAGGGATCAAGTTCATAGTGAGTGGCCAACCGATTATTAACAAGCAGAGGTGAGAGCTCTGGGCGCCTAGACAACTAAGGTGTCGTCAAGGATTAAACAATGTATACGTGGTGAGTTTATCCAGTCAGTGTGGTAGTACTGCGAACCTATCACATGATGGTTAAGGCAGTGACTGTGAAAAACATCTCAAGGTGTACATCACAATTAAATAAAATTACATTAGAAACACGATGTTACTCACAGTGGAAAAACGACAAACATGAATGTATCAACGCATTAATTAATTGCAATGTATAGTACCGGTGCAAGGTAATTACTAGGTAAACACACAAAACTTTTGCCAATGCGTACCTCACACATGATGGTAAAGCAATATCAGTCCCGAGGGGATGATTAATTGCTGTTACGGTTCAGAACATAAAGTCAATGATATTCAGGGTAGTGTTGCAAGTTGAGAGAAGGAGCTATCATGTTCGTTTAAACCTGACTGGATGGAATTAAAAAAGAACATCCATTTTAGTTCCCTGATGTTTAATATAGTTGCAATATTCCCACCCCTGGGGCCTAGAGTGGCTTTTTCAATTACAATCCATTTTAGACTCTCAGGTGGATGTGCAGCTGATCTGAAGTGATCTACTAGCGGGGCACCAGCCACCTCGCATCTTATTCTGCTCATGTGTTGTAAGATACGTTGTTTGATCTTCTGTTGGGTTTGGCCAATATAGATCATGTTGCATGGGCACACAATGGCATATATCACCGTAGCGGTGTTACAGTTTGTAAGAGTTTTGAGTTGGATCTTCTTCTGTTTGTATTGAAACTCCTTGGTTTGCGTCGTACTGTCGCAGGCTTTGCAGTGGCCACATTTAAAGTGTCCTGTCACTGGTTGAAGATTCCAGAGTGTTCTTACGGTGGGTTCCGGCTTGGTGGGTAGGAGGGAACGTATCACATAGTCTCTAACACTTTTGGATTTTTTGAACGCATGGAGAGGGTTAGTGGGTTGGCCAATATCATCTGCGACCAGTTGCCAATGATGATTCACAATCTTCTTGATTTGGTTGCTTTTCGTGGTAAACGTGGTGACGCATACAATGCGGTCCAACGGGCCCGTAATAGAGTCTTTGCCTTTCAGAAGTTCTTCTCTTGGGTAGAACCAGGCTCTCTTGCGAGCCTTGGTCACCAGTCGTTTGGGGTAACCAGGTATTCTCAGGCGGTCAGATAGTTCTTCTGATTGTTGGAAATAGTGTTCTTTGGTTGAACAGTTCCTGCGGATGCGCAGGAACTGTCCAAAGGGCAAATTATCCCGCAGTGCGCGGGGGTGATGGCTGCTGTATTGAAGTAAGGAGTTCCTCTCGGATGGTTTACGATAAAGAGTTGTTTGAAGTAGACCCTGTTGGTGGTAGATGGTAATGTCAAGAAAGTCAATATTTAGATTGTCAGATTTGACAGTGAATTGTAAATGGGGTGATTGTTGGTTGAGCCAGGCGTGAAACTCAGTGAATGTGGTCAGGTCGCCGGTCCAGATTATTAGGATGTCGTCTATATACCGAACCCACACGTTCAGATGGTCTCGAAACGGGTTGAGAATATTGAGTACGTTAGTATCTTCAAAGGCAGACATATACAGGATGGCTACGTCCGGGGCGAAGGGAGCCCCCATCGCCACGCCTTTGATTTGTAAGAAGAATTCATTCTTGAATGTGAAAAAGTTCATAGTCATCGCAATGCGCAATAATGCTATGATAAATTCGGTGGGAACTTGCGTGGGCATCGGGCGTGAGTCTAAATATCTAGTAATGACTGCTATTGCTTCTTCTTGTGGGATGGAGGTGTACAGAGACACCACATCACAGGTGGCCAACAGTTGAGTTGACGGATCAAAAGGTGAGTTTTCAACCAAGTTGATAGTTTGTAGAGTGTCCCTCAAGTATGTTTGTGTTGACTCTGCCAACGGTTTTAGGAAAAAGTCAACATAACGTCCGAGTGGTTCTAGAATAGAACCACACCCAGACACAATCGGACGTCCAGGTGGATCTGTCATGTCTTTATGTATTTTAGGCAGAGTATAAATGGTTGCCAGACGTGGGTGCTGTTGATTAAGAAATTCATACTCAGTTTTGGAGAGAAAACCCTGGTCAAGTCCTAGTTTGGTTATTTCCAAAATCTCACGTGCTATTGTTTGAGTGGGGTCGGACCGCAATTTCTTATAGCTGATGCCATCTGTTAATTGACGTTGGATTTCAGACTCATATTTCTTGATGTCTTGGATGACGATTGCTCCGCCCTTATCGGCAGGTTTAATCACAACCTCTGTGTTATTTGCCAATGACTGAAGGGCGTTTTTTTCAATTTTGCTAGTATTGTATTTAGTATATGTGTGTTTGAGCAGAGTAGAGTTGACATCTCGCCACACAACCGCTTCATAAGCTAGGATTTTGCTGGTCATCGTACATGAAGGGGGCACAAAGGTGGAGGGAATCCTGAGCCCCGTAAGTGAAGGGTTTCTATAGGGTCCAGTGTTTCTGAAGAAATATTTGAGTCTGACTTTTCTAAAGAATTTGAAAAGTTCCGTCCGTACAGTGAAAGGGTCTGGTTTGCTGGTGGGTACATATGATAGCCCTTTACTTAAAGCACGTATTTCATCTTCATTAAGGGTATACTGCGAGATATTTACAATAGGGTTGGTGGTGGTTGAATCCCTTACCACCGGTAGGTCTTGTTCCGGGTGGTTCGTTCCCCGTGTTGTTCCTCTTGGAAGTGAACCTGTTTGGGTGTTTGGCCCCGTCCGGTGTCCCAGTTGGTGTTGTTCTGGTTCTGCCCACGTGTTTGGCCTCTGTTGAAATAGTTCCCTCTCCCTCTCGGGGGGCGCCATCGTGTAGGGCGCGGTCCTAAAAAAGGAGCGTATTGTTGCTGATCGTAGCTGTAATCCGGATAGTTATATGGGCGACTTGGGCCGGCAAAATCCTGCTCACCTTCGGAGCTATAGGAGGAATCGGAGAAGGTAGTGTAGTTTCTCCTACCACGAAAGTTTCCTCTGCCCCTGTTGGTAAATCTGCCCTGTTGGTCTTGCTTGTAATAATCGTCTTGGAGATATGGGTAGGTTTTCTTTTTATCATAGAGTCTGATATCTCTCGCAAGTTTCTCTAATTTCTTATTCTGTGTGGTGAGGTCGAAGTCTTTTAGGGTAGCTTCCAAATTATTGAGGGTTTCTTTGGCGCCTGCCAGGTTCGCATCTGCTGCGATTTCGGCTCTAAGCAACTTGATCTCACTGGTCAGTAGCTGGATTTGGTGGGCAGCCGTCTCTACCCCAAGCACCATCCAGTGGCGGGAGCAGTTGTTGGATATATGGCTGAACCCTTCCCTGAATTTGGGCACCTCCACAAAGATAGCTGGTTCGATCTTTATCTGTAGGCCAATGGGAATAATGTTCTCTTTGAGATATTTCGTGAGTAGGTGTCCGTGCCAGCGGGTACGGATCAGCTTCTTTTCTAGGCGTTCAAGGCGTTGAATTTTATCCTTCAGACTGAAGTCTATGGTAGATATATCACTGGCTAGAAAATTATGGTCGGGATTTTCGAGGAGTCGGTCAATGTAATCCTCAGAATAGGACAATAGTTCACGTTCGACCATGGTTTGCGGAATATCCTGGGGTATAAAATTGAATTCTATTTAGGGAACCTCGCAGACAGCGTCTGCACGAAGTGCTGTACACAAAGAAGGGTTAACCCAAACAAGTCACTGGGACCTGGGTATCTGGCATTAAAGAGAAGGGGTCCCAGTAAGGTAGACGTCTAAGCAAAATTAAATAAAACAGTTGAAACGTAAATACATCTATAATGTTTAATTCACATTATAGGGAAAAGAGCAAAGCAATTGCACAAATTACAGTTGTATTGGTGCCCCTGTTGGGTGAGGAGGGAACGTGCAAGTGTGGGGATAGTGTGGAAGGGATAGTGATATTAAAAAACACGTATAATTCAAACAGTAATATCAATTCAATGTCAAACAGACATTAGTAGAACCACAAATCAACAAAAGAGTTCATAGTACACATGCCCCAATGTCCATACTGAGCATAAATTATGGGTTGGAGGAGGCTGTGTTTCAGGGTGAGGAAGTCGACGTTTCGACCCAGGAAGCGCAGGAATGATTTAAAAGTCCTTGCTAGTGGGTCTTCATCAGGACGAGAACAGGGGTGGGGCAGACAACCTGAATTTAAATAAATAAATAAAGTAAGTATATCTAAATTGTAATAGGCTAAATCATAGTGCATAGTAGGATATTCGCATTGTCACAAAACACATACCTGGTTAGGTCAGTGCTCGTCATTGATAATTTATGAAGAGTTTAATAGTGGATAGTCAATCCTACAAGGACAAAATCAAAATGAGGCCAATCAGGATGGTGGTTGATATATACATGTACCTGAAAGGCTGAGCGAAAAAAGTCAACGACTTACTTGGGAATTAAAGCCCAATATCCCAATGGGGTATGGCGAAGTGATCCAATCGCTGGCAACCGGATGGTGGGGGGGGGCCACTCAGTATATCTAATCAAAGGGAACAGTAATTAGATCGATATGTCCCGGGTAACAGTATCAATGGAACTGCTCAAAAGCAGTAACCGGTACAACTCACCGACTAGCGTAAATTGTGTGCTCTGTCCCCGCCGTCTCAGGTAAAAAGAAGCCGTCCGACTAAATCAGATCAGATTCCTAATGGGAGGGACAGGAGGAGATGGTGTCAATCCCATGCTTTGTCTGGATTGAAAGTTTACAACAAGTAAAGCGAGCCGATTTTGGGAGCAGGGAGGCTTACCGGTCTGTTGGTACGGCGGTAATGAAGGCGTCTCTCTCGGCTGCCTCGAGGAGAACGCCGGTCTTCCTGTTGTCATCGTTGACATAGCAACGGGGGGGTCACGTGATAGTGGCCATTGAAGAAAGACTGGAGGCGTCACTGGTAGTCATAGTGACGCCTGCGGGAGAAATGATCAATTGAATGGCAAGACTGAATAAAACTGAATAAAACAGCCAAATAAGTCAATAAATCAATTAAAGGAAATTGAAAAACGGGGTCATAAGTCCATAATGAGGGATCAAGTTCATAGTGAGTGGCCAACCGATTATTAACAAGCAGAGGTGAGAGCTCTGGGCGCCTAGAAAAATCCAAAAGTGTTAGAGACTATGTGATACGTTCCCTCCTACCCACCAAGCCGGAACCCACCGTAAGAACACTCTGGAATCTTCAACCAGTGACAGGACACTTTAAATGTGGCCACTGCAAAGCCTGCGACAGTACGACGCAAACCAAGGAGTTTCAATACAAACAGAAGAAGATCCAACTCAAAACTCTTACAAACTGTAACACCGCTACGGTGATATATGCCATTGTGTGCCCATGCAACATGATCTATATTGGCCAAACCCAACAGAAGATCAAACAACGTATCTTACAACACATGAGCAGAATAAGATGCGAGGTGGCTGGTGCCCCGCTAGTAGATCACTTCAGATCAGCTGCACATCCACCTGAGAGTCTAAAATGGATTGTAATTGAAAAAGCCACTCTAGGCCCCAGGGGTGGGAATATTGCAACTATATTAAACATCAGGGAACTAAAATGGATGTTCTTTTTTAATTCCATCCAGTCAGGTTTAAACGAACATGATAGCTCCTTCTCTCAACTTGCAACACTACCCTGAATATCATTGACTTTATGTTCTGAACCGTAACAGCAATTAATCATCCCCTCGGGACTGATATTGCTTTACCATCATGTGTGAGGTACGCATTGGCAAAAGTTTTGTGTGTTTACCTAGTAATTACCTTGCACCGGTACTATACATTGCAGTTAATTAATGCGTTGATACATTCATGTTTGTCGTTTTTCCACTGTGAGTAACATCGTGTTTCTAATGTAATTTTATTTAATTGTGATGTACACCTTGAGATGTTTTTCACAGTCACTGCCTTAACCATCATGTGATAGGTTCGCAGTACTACCACACTGACTGGATAAACTCACCACGTATACATTGTTTAATCCTTGACGACACCTTAGGTGTCTAGGCGCCCAGAGCTCTCACCTCTGCTTGTTAATAATCGGTTGGCCACTCACTATGAACTTGATCCCTCATTATGGACTTATGACCCCGTTTTTCAATTTCCTTTAATTGATTTATTGACTTATTTGGCTGTTTTATTCAGTTTTATTCAGTCTTGCCATTCAATTGATCATTTCTCCCGCAGGCGTCACTATGACTACCAGTGACGCCTCCAGTCTTTCTTCAATGGCCACTATCACGTGACCCCCCCCGTTGCTATGTCAACGATGAAAACAGGAAGACCGGCGTTCTCCTCGAGGCAGCCGAGAGAGACGCCTTCATTACCGCCGTACCAACAGACCGGTAAGCCTCCCTGCTCCCAAAATCGGCTCGCTTTACTTGTTGTAAACTTTCAATCCAGACAAAGCATGGGATTGACACCATCTCCTCCTATCCCTCCCATTAGGAATCTGATCTGATTTAGTCGGACGGCTTCTTTTTACCTGAGACGGCGGGGACAGAGCACACAATTTACGCTAGTCGGTGAGTTGTACCGGTTACTGCTTTTGAGCAGTTCCATTGATACTGTTACCCGGGACATATCGATCTAATTACTGTTCCCTTTGATTAGATATACTGAGTGCCCCCCCCCCACCATCCGGTTGCCAGCGATTGGATCACTTCGCCATACCCCATTGGGATATTGGGCTTTAATTCCCAAGTAAGTCGTTGACTTTTTTCGCTCAGCCTTTCAGGTACATGTATATATCAACCACCATCCTGATTGGCCTCATTTTGATTTTGTCCTTGTAGGATTGACTATCCACTATTAAACTCTTCATAAATTATCAATGACGAGCACTGACCTAACCAGGTATGTGTTTTGTGACAATGCGAATATCCTACTATGCACTATGATTTAGCCTATTACAATTTAGATATACTTACTTTATTTATTTATTTAAATTCAGGTTGTCTGCCCCACCCCTGTTCTCGTCCTGATGAAGACCCACTAGCAAGGACTTTTAAATCATTCCTGCGCTTCCTGGGTCGAAACGTCGACTTCCTCACCCTGAAACACAGCCTCCTCCAACCCATAATTTATGCTCAGTATGGACATTGGGGCATGTGTACTATGAACTCTTTTGTTGATTTGTGGTTCTACTAATGTCTGTTTGACATTGAATTGATATTACTGTTTGAATTATACGTGTTTTTTAATATCACTATCCCTTCCACACTATCCCCACACTTGCACGTTCCCTCCTCACCCAACAGGGGCACCAATACAACTGTAATTTGTGCAATTGCTTTGCTCTTTTCCCTATAATGTGAATTAAACATTATAGATGTATTTACGTTTCAACTGTTTTATTTAATTTTGCTTAGACGTCTACCTTACTGGGACCCCTTCTCTTTAATGCATTTCAAGATTTCAGCATGCCAACCAAAGAAAGACTGAGAAAGGCTGCAAAACGTCAAAGACAGCAGGTCAATGAAAAAAAGCAGCAGTCCTCTAACAAAAAGATTTGTCAAGTCACCAAGAAAGCACCGGGTAAGAGTACAAAAACATTCATAAGAAATATCTGTAGTAAAAAAAATATTACATTTTCTGTAGTAAAAAAAATATTACTACAGAAAATGTTTCAGTCCAGAAAAAGAGAAGCAATTCAAACGGAAAGGAAAGGCCAATGAAAAATGTTACTGCTAGAGCAAGAGATAACTCTGTGCATGATAGTAGAAGGAAACAACAGTTTAGGGACATTCGTAAACGAATGTTCCGCAACAGGATAATTGGCAATTTGTTAAAAAATATTAAGAAAGGTCAACAGAAAGTGGTTTTTTATAAGAGAAAAAAAATAGTTGAGAAAGTTATTGATCAGGCATTTGAAATTAAACGTAAGTTATTTATTTTGATAATCAATAGAATTAGGAAGCTAAACAAGGCAATTTATGATTTCAAAAGAAATAGTAGATGGAAGAGAATAGTTAATCGTAGTAATTTTTGTGAAGTTTTTTCTGGAGAATGGATGCATAGTTCAATCTGTGAGGCATTTTTTAATGAGGAGAGTTATTTCCAGGATAATGATTTGGTGCATGCAGTTGACACCAGTGGTCGAGCTTATGAAGTGAAAGATGGTTGTCCAGTTGAAAAAGAAAAACTTGTGCCAACAGAGATAGAAGAGGTGTTAGGTAATGAGGTTTTAGGAAGACGTCCTAAGGGTCCTGTGTACACCTGGAAGTGTAGTAGTATTTGCAGTGTGCGACAGGATTCCATCAATTTGCTTTGTGATTTTGTACGGTCATTTAATAAGAAAAGTTTGAAGCAGAAAATGAAGTTGTTGCAAGAATTAGATCCTTGCAGAGTGAGAGAAGTGACAGGTTTGCATGGTCATTCACTGGCTTGTCTTTCCAGGAGAGTATGCCAGAGTGTTTTTCATCATTTCAGGATGCTAGCAGTGCATCATAATAAAGTGAGGAAATTAGTTAGAATGTTGTATTATGCTAAGAGTCCAGCAATTATGCTTAAACAATTATGCGCTGCTCTTTTGCATGGTTCTGAAATAGATGTGAAGAATATATGTGAAGAAATTGAGTTTTGTTACTTTGGAAGTAAAGAGGAGAATGTTGAAATTGACCAAGAAGAAGAGGGTAATGTGGAAGATAGTGTACAGGTTTCCAGTACAGATAATTTCCAGAGGGAAATTGCGACGTTTGAGGTGAAATCAAGTGAGAGGCCAAATTTCACTTGTGTGTGTTGTCGACGCACTTATTATAAGAATCAGACTAAGTTAGTGGATTTATATGCAAAAAGTGAAAGGGAAAATAATAGTGAATGGAAGGATTTCACAACATACTTGATGGTAGAAAATTGTTTTGATTTGGGATTGGATCAACGTGTGTGTACTTATTGTTGTAACAAATTAAAGCAAAACCAGATGCCTGCTAGAGCAGTTCATAATAATCTGGAATTGGTTGAGATTCCTTCTGAATTGAAGGATTTAAATACTTATGAATCTATTTTGATTCAAAGTATCCATCCCTTTCAGGCTATTGTAAGAATGGAGCCAAAAACAGGGAAATTGCCTCCATCAGATTTACAGAGAGGATTAAAGGGAAGAGTTGTTTATTTGCCTCTAGATTTGAAGAAAAACATTAACACAATTGGAGTAGAAAAAGTGGAAGAGGAACCTCTGGTTATCTTAGTTAATGGGGTTCCGACAAAGAATAAGAAAATATGGCAAGATTTAGTGGATGTTAGGAAAGTTAAAAAGGCAACATTGTATTTGAAAAAAAATAATAAATACTATAAGAATGTATATGTTGCAGAAGAGGAAGTAAGTGAGGAAGAGGATAGCGATTTGTGTGCTGGTCAAATTGAGAAAGTAGAACCCTGTACTAGTGAAGAAATATATGAACATTATAGTGTTCATCCTTTGCATTCCAAGGAAGTCATGGGGAATGCTATTGAGTTGTTTCAAATGAAACAAGCCAAAGGGAGTCCCATTAGTGTTTGGGAGGAAAGTTTGGAAGCTCGGTGTTTCCCACAGCTTTTTCCAACAGGTCAGGGAGGAAGATATGATGAGCGACCTCATCAAATTCCTGCTTCTGAATACCGGACTTTGCGATTGTATGCAGGAGATGCTAGGTTTCGACAATGCATTCCCTATTTGTTTCATCTCCTGTTTGAAAGCGATCTGTCTGGACTGTCATATGCAGTGAACCACATCTTGAAAAGTGGTATACACATGCAAAACATCTCGGCAAGTGACTTTATGGATAAAGTCAATGTCCAAGACAGTATTTTGGATTCTCACCTGATTAATCTCATGGCGTGTCAGCGTGGTACTAATGAGTACTTGTACCGTCGTCATGGTGATTTAAAATGTATGCTGAGGAACTTAGGAACTCCCACATGGTTCCTCACTCTGAGCTGTGCCGAGTATGGCTGGGAAGACTTACTTGAATTTCTACGCGAGGCAAATGGAAACATCGAAAACATCGAATTCAAGACACCCGGAGAACTGTGCTCTTTGGATCCAGTCAATGTATGCAGGTACTTCAATCATAGATTTGAAGCTATGATGTCTTTCATCATGAATAAGAAGAATCCACCTCTTGGAGAGGTGTTGGATTTCTTCTGGAGAAAGGAGTACCAAGCAAGAGGTGCTCCTCATATACATATGCTGCTGTGGATCAAGGATGCACCTAAATTTGGAACGGATCCAGAAGACTCAGTGATGAGTTTCATACAACAGTATTCTACGTGTGCTGTTCCAAATGCAAAGGAGAAGAAAAGCCTAAGAGAAAAAGTTCTACGTTTCCAAAGCCATCGATGTGGAAAGTACTGTCGTCGTAAATTCCGAAACAAGGACAAGTTCTACACCAAATGTCGTTTCGGCTTTCCACGACCGGTGATTTCTAAAGGAAGAGTAAACAGTTTGATGTCTTCGCTGTGACATAATGTGATGAAGAAATCACCTAAAAACACATACAATTTGAAGAGGAACGAAGAGTCCAAGTACATCAACGACTACAACCCGGTGATTTTGTCCATGTGGAATGCTAACATGGATATACAGTTTGTGGCTGATAACTGTATGGCTGTGGCTCGGTATGTGACATCTTACATCACCAAAAAAGAGAAGACAGAATTGAAGGATATGTGGGAGGACATTTCCCATGAAAAGAGCCTCAGTAAGAAGTTGTACAGTTTCAGTCTGAAGATGTTGTCGCATCGAGAAATCGGAGCTTACGAATCTGACCGGTTGTCTTCAGCAAGTCTCTATGCCAAGTCTAGGAGTATCGTTTGGGCGAGTCTTGGTCTTGCTGCAACGCGTAATCGAGTTCTGAAACCTGTGCGGGAAATTGAGTATTTGGCGGAAAAGGAGCCAAACAGTACAGACATTTTGAAGACCAACATGTTGGATACATATTATCCAAATCGAAGCAGTCACCTCGAGAATGTTTGTCTGTATGAGGTTCTTCAAAATTACATATTCAAGAGGAACATCAAAGAAGATACTGAGAAAGGAGTGTATGCTGTAATAGGAAGTGAGGGATGTCTGGTCAAGCAAAGAAAATGCCATTTGGTAAACCATCGAAAATTGAGTGGCGAATCTCCTGAAAAAAAGGAGTTTTTCTATTTAGCACTTTTGCAACTTTTCAAGCCTTGGCGTGCAGAAGAGGAACTGCTTGGAGATTTCCTCTGTTACGAAGACTCTTTCAATGCTGCCAAGGAGACCATAGAATGTCCTGCTTTTCCCAAATATGTAGAAATGTTGAATGCGGAAATTGAGCAGGAAGCAACGATTGCAGCTGAGATTGCCAGAGACAGTTCTCAGGACAGTCAGAGTTCTGCTTCATTGAGTCAGGATCCACTAGGAGGACCTGTTATCGAAAATGAAGCTGACACTGCTATGAATGAAGTCGAAAGAGCCATGGCACATGCTCAGGAGGATGCGGTTAACTTAGAAGAGTTGGAAAGACAACTCAACGTTGAGCAGAGGAAAATATATGACGAAGTTACCATGCAAATTGATCATGGATTAAGTCATGAGAAGAAAGAGTGCTCATGTACGTCGTTGAAGCCTGTCCGCCTGTACGTGAGTGGAGAAGCGGGAACTGGAAAAAGTTTCCTTATTAAAGCAATTTCATGTTATTTGCAGGAAAGGACAGAGTCATCGCTGTCTTGTGTTGTCACCGCTCCAACTGGACTGGCAGCACATAACATTAAAGGGATTACTTTACATCGTTTACTGATGCTGCCAGTGGAGCATGACAACAAATTACAATATCACAAGCTATCTGGAGATGCTTGTTGTGAAGTTTCAAGAATCTTGAGGAAAATGAAACTTCTTATCATTGATGAAGTAAGCATGGTTTCCAATGTCATGCTTGCCTTTGTGCATTTGAGAATGCAAGAAGTTCTCAAAACAGAGTATGATGTGTTATTTGGTGGCAACCACATCATTGTTTTCGGAGATCTTCTGCAGCTGACACCAGTGAAAGGGCAACCTGTGTTCAAAATGCTCACGCATGAAGATACCAGGAAGTGCCTAGGGAGCATTGGCAACGTCAATATAACTTCAATTATGCTGAACTGCATGAAAATATGCGTCAGGCGAAGGATGAAGTTTACAAGACTATTACAAGACTATTCTACAAGATGTTAGAATTGGAAAAGTGACCGAGCATGGGAAAGAAGCTTTACATGCACGATTACGATTACGATTACTGTCAAATTTATATCCAGAACAAGATGTTGTGCCTGAGAATATTTTTAAGAAAATTACTGAGAAGAAATCTGGAATATGTTTGATGCCAACTCTTGCAGAATGTGCCAAATTCAACAACAAAATGTTGCATTTAGAAAAGCAAGAGATTGTGAAACTGAAAGCTATTGACAGAGTAGAGCATATGGGATCAACAATTATTTTGTCTGAGAATTTGAAAACAAAATTGGATTCATTAGAGAAGACTATATCTAAAACTGCAGGTTTTGAAAAGACTCTGAATGTGTGCTTGAACTGCCGTATAATTTTAAGAAGGAATTTACATGTTGAAAGAGGTCTGGTAAATGGATCAATGGGTAATGTTGTTGATTTTGTAAAATACAGAAATAGAGATGGAATTGAATTTTTAAAAATTAAATTTGATGGCATTGAGGAAGTACAGCTAATTGGTTGTTGTTCTGCTAGATTTTTGCTTGTAAAAGACTTATATGTTCGCCGTAAGCAGTTTCCTGTTTGCTTGGCATATGCGGTGACAATCCATAAATCGCAAGGTTTAAGTGTAGACAGTGCATTGGTGAATATTGGCAGTTCTGTGTTCAAGGAGGGTATGGCATATGTGGCATTGTCACGAGTTAGAACTTTATCGGGATTGTACTTGATTGAGTGTGATGCAACAAACATTTGTGCGGATCTAGATTGTGTTAAGGAATACAATAGGTTAAGAAGAGAGTATGCGCCACATTTGCCTCAATATCCTTTGTTTGAGAAACGTGTGGTAGGCCGGAAACGAAGAAATGTGACCAATACTGGGGAGGTTGTAGCAAAAAGACGAAAAGTCGATGAACCTGAAATTATAAGCAGAAACAAAAAGGATTCTGTTGAAGATGTTGTTGGTTTTCAATTTGAAAACAGTTCTGGTGTCAACTGCTATGCTAATGTAGTGGTTAATGTTTTGTTTTCTCTAGAAAATGTAAAAGAAGAGATTGTGGTCAATTCTGATCAAAGATTTTGCAGTTTGTTAAATTCTGTGTTAGAGAAATGTAGCACTGATAGAACAAAAATAGAAAGTGTGTCTGAAATTCGAAATCTGTTAGACAGATGTTCAGGCCAAACACAATTCTCTCAAAATATTCAGCAAGATTGTCAGGAGTTTTTAATGTGTATGCTTGATGTATTGCATGCTGAAGGTGTAGATATAGATCACCTGTTTGGGCTTTCTTATCAATGGCAGCATGACTGTGAGAACTGTAGGGTATCAAGTACTACTAGTGTAGACTCAGAAAGATTTATATATTTAACTTTGCCAGACAGTAAATCAGTCTCTTTTAATAAACTAGTAAAAGCAGCTGATCACAACATGGAGTGTAGCCAATGTAAATCTGAAATGATGTCCACATTATTTATACGAACATATGGCCAGTATGTTATTTTAATGTTCCAACGATGTAGGCCTGATGGAACAAAATTGACAACTTTAATTAAAAATTTTGTGGCTTCACAGTTGTCAATATCAGGAAGGACTTTTGTAACTGCAGCAATTATATATCATGACGGTCCTTCAATAACATCAGGACATTACACAGCTTATTTAAAGTCTAGAAATGGCTGGTCATTCTGCAATGATTCTGTTTTAATTTTAAAAAAAAAAATTGCCGTATGACCTTAAAAACTCTTACCTGGTGTTTTTAAAACCAACATTTTAGGGAAAGAATCTCGGGATGTGCTCTGAGGAATTTCAAGAAGTTCTAATGGCTCCTACACGATTTGGCCTTGAGGATAAGTGTAGTACAGAGACATAACTTCTGACCATAACAATCGACGTCATGGAGAAATAATTGCTCTATGAATGAATTCAGAAAAACTGTTTCTTTTTATAAGCAAATTGAAGCAGCCAATCAAAACATGGAGTAGAGGGAATGTAAGTCTGCAATGCTGTCTACTGTTTTATATTGCTTTGTGATTAAAAGTGATGTAGAGAATTAAATAATTGTAGTAGTCATAGAGATAGTGTAAGTCTGCTTCATAGTAAGCGGTATCAGTGTCATAGGAAATGTAGAACATGACTGAGCAAGAAGGGGAAGATCTTACTAGTCCAGGATTGTGAAAATGATCTTCAACATTTTAATTGTGAAAGTTGCGGAAATACAACATGACGGGATTGGCTTACAAGAATTCTAAGAGTTATAAATGGCTCTGACATGATTTGGCCTTGTGGAAACGTGTGGTAGAGAGCAAGAAGTCATTTATTGTATGTAACATGTTTTTCAAAACGATGGAGGTTTTCTTTCAGAAAGTGGCGGTCTGAAAGTAATAACAGCACAACAGAGTGTAAGCTGTTCATAGGACATCCTTCGACGTCATGGAAAGTAAGTTAACTTTGAAGAGTTCGGAATTCTGATTTGTTATGTTGTATGGGTTTTTTAAACACAATCATTTTGATTGTGTTTTTTTTCCCCCGCTGTTATATGATGAATACCTTCAAGTCACTGTTTTTAGTGAAATTTGATACATTCTGAGAACAGCAAAAATAAACCATTTAACATGTATAATTAATTCTGTACTGTTTGCATTTATGATGTACATTTAGAACTGTGTAGGAGGCATGGAGAAGGAGAGGCTTCTGTAAGTGTCAAAGTTGTTGCATACAGTGCTCATATTCTACGTATTCTTTCATATGATAGACTACATTTCCACAATGAGATACCTAAGCAAAGGAAACACAGGTGATATGATTGTGGAATGAGCAAAAAAATTTGCGCGTTTTTCAATTATATTACCTGTGTTTCCTAACATTACACATCACATTGTGTAGATGAGGTTTAGGCCTGTTCCTGGAGACAGAGGAGGTCTGACATTTGTTCAAGAGTGCAGTGGACATGACTCACTTCGTTGGTAGGCCTCCACATGTATTATCTCCTCTGTATTCTTCAACAAACCTAAATTCCATCTGCAACCCTGAGTAGGACTTACCTGAAACAAATCTGTGGATAGGTTACACCTTATTGGCATCTTGAAACAATCATTTAAAATGTTAGGGTCAGATTTATGGTGGCCGTGCGCCTCTTTTGCTCCATTGTGGGTCACTTTTGTGTAAAAGATGCACCATGTTGCAAGATAGGTTTCAGTTCATCTCCAGCAAGATACCATCAGTTTAAAATGTATATAATTAGCACTGTGTAGGGGGCATGCAGAAGCTGAAGCTTTTGTAAGTGTCAAAGTTGTTGCATGCAGTGCTGCACTTCTGGGTACTGTTTAATATGCTGCACTACATCTGCACTATGAGATACCTAAGCCTAGGCAACACAGGTGATGTGATTGTGAAATGAGGAAAAGAAACTCCACATTTTTCAATTACATCACCTGTGTTTCCTAAGTTTACGAATGACATTGTGCAGATGAAGTTTAGGTCTGTCCACGGACACAGAAGAGGTCTGGCCTTTGTTCAAGAGTGAAGTGGACATGACTTACTTCATTGGTAGGCCTTCACATGTATTATCTCCTCTGTATTCTTCAACAAGCATAAATTTGATATGCAATCCTGAGTAGGCCTCACCTTAAACAAACCTCTGGAGAGGCCACACCTTATCGTCATCCTGAATCAATCATTTCAAATGTTAGGGACAGATTTATGATAGGTTTATGCCTCTTTTGCGCCACTGTGCGTCACTTTTGTGATGCAGCGGCGGTGCAAAAGATTTGCTATGAGGCGACAAAATTACAAATTGATGCATCTAGGCAGATGTGTCATGATGTAAAAAACCCGTGCCACATGAAACCGATGCAGCAGTGATGCAAAATATGCACCATGTTGCAAGACAGGCCTCATTTCATCTCCAACAAGATAAGAAGCTAAGTCTTCTGTAAATGTCAAAATTGTTGTATATACTGCTCAACTTCTATGTACTCTTTGATATGCTAGACTCCATCTGCACTATGAGATACCTAACCAAAGGCAACACAGGTGATGTGATTGTGAAATGAGGAAAAGAAACTCCACATTTTTCAATTACATCACCTGTGTTTCCTAAGTTTATGAATGACATTGTGCAGATGAAGTTTAGGTCTGTCCACGGACACAGAAGAGGTCTGGCCTTTGTTCAAGAGTGAAGTGGACATGACTTACTTCATTGGTAGGCCTTCACATGTATTATGTCCTCTGTTCTCTTCAACAACTCGAAATTTCATTTGGAACCCTGAGTAGGCCTCACCTCAAACAAACGTCTGGATAGGACACACCTTATTGCCATCCTGAAACAATCATTTAAAATGTTAGGCACAGTTTTATGATGATTGTGCACCTCTTTTGCGCTGCCATTGCGTCACTTTTGTGAGACAACAGCAGTGCAAAAGATGCACCATGTTCCAAGATAGGCCTCACTTCATCTGCATCAAGATACTGTTAGTTTAAAATGTATATCTTTAGGACTGTGTAGGGGGCCTGGAGAAGCAGAAGCTTCTGTAAGTGTCAAAGTTGTTGAAAAACTGTTTCTCCTTCAATCTTTTCCCTTGTCTTTTCTAATTTTTAAATATATGTTTTAATATTTTTCAAATGTTTGTTATCTCTTTCACAGATTGAAAGTATAAAAATAACAAGTGAGTAAGTTAACGACAATTATAAGGTACATGTTTTGTACTCTTTTCATTACATTCTATCACATTCACCTACTAGTAGTTCGACAGCTTCATTTCTTTAACCCTCAGTTTCCTGCCTTTGCTACTTCCCTCATTCCTTTCTCTATTACCTACTTACTCTACTCCTTCCACTCCTTTTCTCAGTCCCTCTCTTCTCATAGTTCCTCTCTCTTGTTCACTCACTCCGTCTCTATTACTATTAGTGTCTTTGACTGATCACTCTTTCACTACTTGTTCATTATGCTTTTTCTGTGTAGTTGAAGCACGCTAAGGGGCATATTATGAACACAGCCAATAAAATTATTGCTGTTTTTATTGGCAGAAAACTGTTGCAAAAGTGGTTTTAGCGGCAGTTTTCCGCCGCAAAAGCGGCTTTAGCGACACATTTCTGCCGATAAAAGCTGCAAAACTTTTATTGCCTATGTTGATGATATGGCTCTATGTTATTTACATTTCTTTGCTGTTTCAATTAATCTTTTTCTGTTATTTTTTCTTTTCTGTTTTCTGTTTTTTCTCTCTGTTATTCCACATGTTTTAATCTGATTTTGAACATTCACTCACATTCTCCAAGAAACTCTTCTTTGTTATTGTTCTACTCTCTTTTTTTTCTTTCACTTCCTTATCTATTTTGTTTTTCACAATTATACCCTCTTCCATCTTTTCTTCGGTAAATAGATCTATTAAACAGTATCTCTGGTTTACTCCCTATAGCTGTCTTTCTTTTAACATTACTCTCTGTTTACTTCCCTTATACTTACTCTTCTTTTTTTATTTTATTTTTATTTTTTTGGTTCGCTCCCGGTTCGCGAACCGGGAAGCGAACGGGGAAGCGAACTAAAAGAAATAGAGCTTGCCAGAGTGCTAAACATTCTAGCAATTTCTTTTTGAAAGGGGAGGTAGTTTTGAAAAGAACTTTTTTTTAAATGTTTTTGTTGTTTTATATTTTGAACATTTTTTGTTTTTTTTGTATTTTTTGAACAGTTTTATGTTTTTTTTAGTTTTTGATGGAGGGGAAACAACAAAAAACAGGCATTGAAAAGGGCTCAACAGGAGCAAAAAAAAAAAATTACTGTCTGGGGCGGTTAGGGCAATTGTGATTTACATAATCTAGGTTGATTAACATAATGCTCATGTTACCACATGACAGCAATGCACCGCAATACATACAGGTAAATTTGATATGAGCAACGTTCTCCTGAATGTTTGGCACGGTTTCCCGTGCCTCTGCTCCTGTCAACGATATCTGTGATGTTGACCTGGCCACAGGAGTTGTTGTTGGGTTATCCTGCATGTCACGTATCTCTGCTTGGCTGTAGTTCAATGGATGCCACCTGCTCATGTGGCGATGCATGGTATAGTTACCGAAGCTATATTTTTATCAGTGCCTCTAGATAACCGGTCTTTACAAATGAGGCAGGTGACATACCTAGCATTTACTTTCTTCTGCCCTCGAGGGATTGAAAAAAACTGCCAAATAAAACTGGCTTTCCGATGGGAAACCCGGGGCACCTCTTGTAAGAACTGTGGTCCTTCTGTCTCCTCTTCCTCTAGTTCATCCTCTTCCTCCTCTGTGTTGCTGATGAACTGGGGAGGTGGTCCTCTCTTCCCATGAGGAGGTGGAGGTGGTGGTGGGGGTGCACCAGCTGAAGCAACTAATGAAGCCATTGCTCAACTCTCAAAAAAGGTCTTCCTCTCACAAAGATGAAAGTCAGAGTGAGGAAAGAAGGAGGGGTTTTCATCATTTGGGAAAAACAATAGTTCTAAAACAATGAAAAGTGTTATTTTTAGGTCACCTGACCTAGCCTTACATCATTATGAAACCAAAAGTGAAATGAACCAATGAAAAGTTTTATTAACAAGTCACTTGACCTCTCACGCTTAAGTTACGCGCTGCGGAACGCGCCCCAGATCGCTTCCGGGTCGCTGCGCTTCGCGCCTCGGTTCGCGCTCCGGAGCACTTCCGGGTGTGCTAACGCGGCACGTCATAAGACGCATTACGCTGCAACGCGATACGTCGCGCTTTCGCGCCGCACCGCGGATCGCTTCCGAGGAGCTGCGCTTCGCGTCTCAGTTCGCGTACCGGAGCACTTCCGGTTGCGCTAACGCGGCGCGTCATAAGACGCATTACGCGACAACGTGATACGTCGCGCTTCCGCGACGCGTCACGATGTTGATTTCCAACGCGGCAGTTGCGCAAACGGAACGTTTACCGGTTCGCGGACTGGGTCGTGGCATCAAGATGAGCTAACGGGAAGCTTCCCGGTTCGCGAACCGGGAGCGAACAAAAAAATATTTAAAAAAAAAATTATTAATAAACATATAAAATATATTTTTGGATTTAAAGAAGAATACATTTTACAACTACAGATATTAGCTTTTAAAAAACAAATGAAATTCACTGAAAAAACCATAAGTTATAGACCATATATAGTTAGGAATTAGCATTTACAAAACCTTGAAAATTCACTGAAAAAACCATAGGTTATAGACCATATATAGTTAGGAATTAGCATTTAAAAAACCTTATTTTACTCACACAAAACCATTGAAATTCCATATATAGTTAGTTGTACTAACTATATATCGCGCACCCGCAATCCACTGCTGATCATGTCACATATTACATTATTCATGACATGGTCAGTGACATCACTGATGACATCACTGATGACATCTCAAATGACATCACTGATGACATCACTGATGACATCTCAAATGACATCACTGATGACATCACTGATGACTACATCCAGTGACTGTATAATTCTGTAAAGTTAAAATATGTCTTACATATTGAAGAATGAGTGGATGTATAAGTGTCTTGATGAAGGATTTAGTAGGGGCATGACTGACTGTATGAGTGACTGATTAAATGTGTCTCACTGAGTGCATGGGTTAGTGACTAAACTGTCTTAATTTGTGCATCATTATGTCTGTTGTTCTGTAAACTGCTGCATGTGTTGATCAGTAGCTATATGATTAACTATATGGGTTATTGATTGGTTGCCCAAGCATTTGTATGGGAGACTGAGTGTGTGTGTGGGTGGCTGGGAGGTGTATGACTCTCTGCATAGATGTGTGAGCATTTGATTGACTAGATGTATGGGTTCAAAAGTGCATGTGGAAACAGCTGTATGGGCGGTTGACTGTGTGCATGAGTGTATTGGTGAGTGAATGGATATCTCAGTGCTATATGTCAAAGTAAGTACATATGTAAAATACAGTACATGTGAGAGTTGACATATATAAATAACTGTGCATAAGAGCCAGTGAATGTGTGAGTGGCTGTATGGATCATTGTGAACTTGTATCCAGGATTGTATAAGTGAGTAAATATGTTTTAGTATATGTTTGAATAAGTAAGGTGTGTATAACTGTATAGTTGAGGAGATGGAGGTGTGATTGATTCTTTGCATGACTGACTAAGTGTCTGAGTAACTCCATGGATGAGTGACAGTCTATGAGTGTCTGTTTACACTGAGTGTATCTAAGGTTATATTAGAGTCTGAAGAGGTTCATCGTATTATCACATGAATGATGTCATCAGTGATGTGATCAGTAATGTCAAATGAGATGTCATCAGTGATGTCATCAGTGATGTCATTTGAGATGTCATCAGTGATGTCATTTGAGATGTCATAAGTGATGTCATCAGTGATGTCATTTGAGATGTCATCAGTGATGTCATCAGTGATGTCATTTGAGATGTCATCAGTGATGTCATCAGTGATGTCACTGACCATGTCATGAATGATGTAATATGTGACATGATCAGCAGTGGATTGCGGGTGCGCGATATATAGTTAGTACAACTAACTATATATGGAATTTCAATGGTTTTGTGTGAGTAAAATAAGGTTTTTTAAATGCTAATTCCTAACTATATATGGTCTATAACCTATGGTTTTTTCAGTGAATTTTCAAGGTTTTGTAAATGCTAATTCCTAACTATATATGGTCTATAACCTATGGTTTTTTCAGTGAATATAGATATATATATAGATATATGTATCAAACTGCTGATCGGTGCTATGCACCGAACATGCCATTCCCCTTCCACTTATAACGGAGGTCTGCTGCGAGGGGGTGAGCCCCTCAACATACACCAAATGCCGTCACACCTTATTTCCGTAACACAAGCCGCGGACACAGATGCTTTTCACAACGGTGATTTATTTCAGCAAAACCAGAGTAACTCGATGCTTCAGTTTTTTAGATTAGCGCCGGGACACTCCGTGTGAGTATCTGTGCGCTTTATAAATGCCTAATTTTATTTAATTTAATTTCAAGTCCCTTCCACTTGTTACACTTCCATCTGTCAAATTCTCAGTTCTTGGTTGATCTTCAGAGATACCAACTGGTCTTGGAGGATTTCCAGTTTTATTTGCTGTTGTTGATGCAACTCCCCATAGATGATCATATTTCTTTACAAATGTTAGTATTTGTCCTTTTTGATAGTCCACTAAGTCTCGTTGAAACTTTCTCTGTTTTTTCAGCTTGATGGCTTCTTCAATCTTTTCTAGATTTTTTTCCATTTTATCCATTTCCTTCTGGAATTCTTCCTGTCCACATAGTGCTTTTATTTGTTGCGTGATGTTTTCAATTGTTTCAGTTAATCTTTCATAGTCCCTACGTGCATATTTCACCAAAAGCCCAAGCATATTTGAGGAACAAATGTGGTTATTGTTTGCCCAATCACTCACCAACTCCTGGTCCGGGACATTAAACTATGGTGTGGTAAAGATGCGTAGCCCTCTTGGTATTCTCCCAACATCAATATACTTCTGGAGGGTCTTCACTTCCCACCATTTGTTTTACTCTGTTTTTAGAGCTTTCCACAATTGATCCCATAGTAGCCGTTTGCTTGGCGTGGTGCTTGCACTACTTGTTGGTTGATTTGTCTCCATTCCTTCATTGGCTCTGTAATTCTCAAACATTTTGACAGCTGCTACCTCACGCTAGACTTTTCTGGTCTTTGCCAACCGTCTGCGGCAAGTTATAATCAAATATTTTGGGTACCTTAATCTTTCTACAAAGGAAAGTTTCTGTCTTAAGAACCAAACTTCTCCGGATCTCAGCTCTCCTTGTTCCGCGTTTCCTGTGCCCAAAATTTCACCATGCAGCAGGTCGGGGACTTTTAAATTTCAAACTGCTGTTCGGTGCTATGCACCAAAAACGCCATTACCCTTCCACTTATGATGGAGGTATGTGACAAGGAGGCAAGCCTCTCAACATACACCAAAAAATGTCACACCTTATTTCCGTAACAGCAAGCCGCGATCACAGATGCTTTTCACAACGGTGATTTATTTCAGCAAAACCAGACCAACACAGCGCGTTTGGGGACAAACTCCCTTGTTCACGAGTACTGTGGTAACCTCTTTCTGATGTTTAAATAAACATGTGACTTGGTTTCTATAAACAATGAAAACAGACACCCCACAGAAAGACTCGGTCCATGCACCACTGAGTACCCCTGGGCATAAAGGATGAAAGCATGGCAGACTGGGTGCAGGCCTATGGCACAACAAAGCACACTGCCTGGCTTCAAAATGGCCTCTAGACCCCCCACCCACATGGCAAGGCCCTGCCTGGACCAGGCCTCAAAATGGCCCCCACCCACATGGACAGGCCCCCACCCCACCCCAAAAAGTCGAAAAACACACAAAAATCACCACTATCCAATGCCATCCATGCCCTCCATGATGTTTACATTAAAGAGACCCGACAGAAAGACTCAGCCCATGCACCACTGAGTTCCCCTGGGCAAAAGGCCCCAACAACAGCCAAAAAATCGAAAAACACACAAAAATCACCACAATCCAATGCCATCCATGGCCTAAATGATGTTGAAATTCAACAAAACAGTTGTATCATGCAACCATAACTAACCCTGGTCTTTCTGGATACTGTGGCTACCCACAATATATTTTATTTAATGTTCTGAAAAAGTTCCAAAATTGTAGTTGCAGCAACTGTAATGCCCCAAACAAACTTACTTGTGAAATTTCTAATCCAAAAGTGATCCAAAGAGAGTCAAAAATCCAAATATCCAGCAGCATCCACAAAAAGTAATCCTTCCAGGTCAAGATCCAAATCAAAGTGACCAGGACATGTACAAAGCACTGGGAGGATCCTGCTGGACAGGAACAGGAAGTTGGAGACTGTGGGGCACTTCCTTCCTCCCACCCCCCCAAAATGGACTCCTTGCAAAAAAAAGTGCAGGCAAATGTCAACCTGAGGAGTTATTCTGATAAAAATCATCATTTTCAGAAGGTTTATGCTGCCTGCTGGTGGATTTCTTGTGCAGAATTGCAAATTTTGCAATTTCGCAAGCTCAAGATTGTTTCTGCCCGCCGCATCTACGTGTTCGCAATTGTTTACTCCCGCGATGCGTGATCACGGGCCTTAATGACGTACTCGCGTTGACAAACTCTCGCTGTGCAAGGTGGCGGGCCGTGATGACGTAATCGCGGTCGACAAACTCCCGCGGGATCACGCAGCAAGATCCAAAATGGTGCAGCACACGCAAACATTGAGAAAAACAACTCTTCAAAAGCTGAATGACGGTAAGTGAACGCCGTGCGCCGCAATATTGTATTTGTCAAGCGCGGCGAAGCAAAAAAATCAGCTGCGTGCGAATTTGCAAATTTTCAGCGAATTCGCTAGAATTCGCGGATTGCTAATTTGCCGAAAATCCGCAAATCCCGCGTCGGAACGGATTTTACGCCCATGCTTAATAAATATTCCATAAAAATCGCCTGTATGTCTTAAACGCATTCTTTCAACTGTTTACAGGAGATGCACCAGTGCTGGATCCAGGATCCACCACTGAGTAAGGAAAAGTAACAATAACACTACTTACCTGCAAAGTGAATTTCCTCCCATAGGATAACATTGGTGATTCTATGTGAAAAATGTTCAGTGTCAACTTCTAAAATACAATAATATTCCTTAAAAATCACTACTGTAACCAAAACACTTTTACTCAACTGTTTAGACGAGATGTCCCAGTACTGAATCTAGGATCCAGGCCTGTGGTTAGAAAAGTAATCCATAAAGAAACTAATTGCATTTAACTAGAAATCCCCATTGAGATCAATGTTGTATTGTGTTTGAAATTGTGTTGCCCATTGCAACAACAGTAACAACTGTACTAAAAAGTCTATTGCCTATTTGTAAAGTATTTAAACTAAAGTAATTCATTCTGAGAAAGTATATTTTGTAATGTAATGTAATGTATAATATAATTAAAAATCTAAATTAATCTAAATTAAAAAATCTAAAAATAAATAGTTTAAAAAAATGTAGTAAATCAGTAGTCAAAAAAATAAATATTACAATTAATACATTTAAATTGTCATTTACAAAACCTTTGAAATTCACTGAAAAAAACATAGGATTCAGACATGTTATAGTTAGGAATTAGCATTTAAAAAACCTTAGAAATTCACTGAAAAAAACATAGGTTTTAAGGGTGTCATAGCTAACTGGACATTTCACTCATACAAAACCATTGAAATTTCTCCGCTATAGTTAGTTGTACTAACTATAACTCACGCGCCTGCAATCCACTGCTGATGATGTCACATATTACATCATTCATGACATGGTCAGTGACATCACTGATGATATCACTGGTGACATCTCGAATGACATCACTGATTACATCATTCACATGACAATCTGATACATCTCATCATACACTATTATAACCTTTCAACACTCATTATAAAATATGGAATACTATATTTGAAACCATTAACACACCAATACAAGTTTCTAAAAATCCACTCAGTGATTCCTACATCTACACACACATCTAAACACTTACCTATAGATTCAGTAACACATGCGAACAAAGATCAATAGAACACTATTATATATACGTATACACCTACATCAACATTACACACCAGCACACATCCTATTCGCTTATGCATTCATCCAACTCACTTATGTAAATAATTGATCATACTTACATTTACTAAGCTACACACTTATACAAACACCACTTTATTCATTCATATAGATAGTAACTCATACTTAGTGTGTTATAAAATCATTATTACAAGTATACAGTTTTCGATACAGTCATTCATACAATCACTGAGTTTTATGTATAGCTATTTATATACAACAACTGTCATATATAGTGCCTTTTCTATTTCTACATTGTTGGACATGTATCATTGAGAAATATATTTACTCATCACCACACCCATAAAGAGATTCACTCACCCAAACAACTGTCACACACCTCCCACCCAACCACACACACATTCACTATCCCATACAAATACTCACTTAACTAATAAATAACTAATATAGACTTTCACTTAGGTTGTAAGCAACTTATGTAGTAGTTTACACAACAAGAGATAAAGTGATACAGATATTCACACAGTTTAATCACTATCCCATATATTTAGTGAGACACTTTAAATTAGTCACTTAGACAGTCAATAATAGTGCTACTAAATCCTCCATCCAGACACTTCTACATCCACTCAGTCTTCAACGCAGATTTCTATATATATAATACTTATCTAAATATCGAATCAAACCACATTCACTGGATGATGTCATCAGTGATTTCATCAGTGTTGTCATTTAAGATGTCATCAGTGATGTCACTGACCATGTCATGAATGATGTAATATGTGACATCATAAGCAGTGGATTGCGGGCGCGCGCGTTATAGTTCGTACAACTAACTATAACAGAGGAATTTCAATGGTTTTGTTCAAGTGAAATGTCCAGCCAACTTTAACACCCCTAAAACCAATTTTTTTTCAGTGAATTTCTAAGGTTTTTGAAATGCTAATTCCTAACTATAACATGTCTGAAACCTATGGTTTTTCAGTGAATATATATATAGATATATATATAGATATATGTATCAAACTGCTGATCGGTGCTATGCACCGAACATGCCATTCCCCTTCCACTTATAACGGAGGTCTGCTGCGAGGGGGTGAGCCCCTCAACATACACCAAATGCCGTCACACCTTATTTCCGTAACACAAGCCGCGGACACAGATGCTTTTCACAACGGTGATTTATTTCAGCAAAACCAGACTAACTCGATGCTTCAGTTTTTGAGATTAGCGCCGGGACACTCCGTGTGAGTATCTGTGCGCTTTATAAATGCCTAATTTAATTTAATTTCATTTCAAGTCCCTTCCACTTGTTACACTTCCATCTGTCAAATTCTCAGTTCTTGGTTGATCTTCAGAGATACCAACTGGTCTTGGAGGATTTCCAGTTTTATTTGCTGTTGTTGATGCAACTCCCCATAGATGATCATATTTCTTTACAAATGTTAGTATTTGTCCTTTTTGATAGTCCACTAAGTCTCGTTGAAACTTTCTCTGTTTTTTCAGCTTGATGGCTTCTTCAATCTTTTCTAGATTTTTTTCCATTTTATCCATTTCCTTCTGGAATTCTTCCTGTCCACATAGTGCTTTTATTTGTTGCGTGATGTTTTCAATTGTTTCAGTTAATCTTTCACAGTCCCTACGTGCATATTTCACCAAAAGCCCAAGCATATTTGAGGAACAAATGTGGTTATTGTTTGCCCAATCACTCACCAACTCCTGGTCCAGGACATTAAACATTGGTGTGGTAAAGATGCGTAACCCTCTTGGTATTCTACCAACATCAATATACTTCTGGAGGGTCTTCACTTCCCACCATTTGTTTTACTCTGTTTTTAGAGCTTTCCACAATTGATCCCATGGTAGTCGTTTGCTTGGCGTGGTGCTTGCACTACTTGTTGGTTGATTTGTCTCCATTCCTTCGTTGGCTCTGTAATTCTCAAACATTTTGCCAGCTGCTACCTCACGCTAGACTTTTCTGGTCTTTGCCAACCGTCTGCGGCAAGTTATAATCAAATATTTTGGGTACCTTAATCTTTCTACAAAGGAAAGTTTCTGTCTTAAGAACCAAACTTCTCCGGATCTCAGCTCTCCTTGTTCCGCGTTTCCTGTGCCCAAAATTTCACCATGCAGCAGGTCGGGGACTTTTAAATTTCAAACTGCTGTTCGGTGCTATGCACCAAAAACGCCATTACCCTTCCACTTATGATGGAGGTCTGTGACAAGGAGGCAAGCCTCTCAACATACACCAAACAATGTCACACCTTATTTCCGTAACAGCAAGCCGCGATCACAGATGCTTTTCACAACGGTGATTTATTTCAGCAAAACCAGACCAACACAGCGCGTTTGGGGACAAACTCCCTTGTTCACGAGTACTGTGGTAACCTCTTTCTGATGTTTAAATAAACATGTGACTTGATTTCTATAAACAATGAAAACAGACTTCACGGTTTCAAGTTAACTCACTTAAAATGAATGAAAATAATTACCGGGTGTTTGCGATCACATAAATCCAACGACAATATATTTCACAGTTTATGCAAAACAAAAATATACTGTGTGACAGTCAATAATATTCTTATGCAAATTCCCAGCTTAGGAGACCCATTTGCCTTGCAGTATGCTACGGCGTTAACCCAGTTCCGACGTTGTTTTGACAAATGGCCCTATTTCATAATTAGTAAGATGCACTGTGACACTCAGAAGTGTGCAATCCTGCCTCAGTGGGCTTAACATGAGTGCATGGTATAATCGAAAATGGACATGTGTATTTGTAATAAATGCAAGCACAGTACCAGTTTAACTCTGGACCACATTTTTGGCACATCGCCAGGAACTTCCTTGTTCTCTATCATTGCCCAAAAGTTCATTGCTGCATCAATAACACTTGTACCCATATTCCAGTTCACGCTTCGTGCAACATTACGAAATCATGTATGTTGGACTGATCTTTCCATGGAACCTTGCCGCCGGTGAGACATGGTCCATTTCTATTTCCAGCACTGTAGCGCTGTTAGAAATGGGATCTCCGGTTGGCTAAGACTTGCGCCAAAGCCAGGCAGAGACCACCACTCTAGTCAGGGCAAGGGAGTTACACGCCAAAGATAATCCCTGCTCACCCCCTTGGTAGCTTGGCACGGGCAGTCAGCTTTATCCCGGAGGTCATGTGTAAAGCATTTGCGCACGCACACAGCAATAACATCCCAGGTTTTCTACAAAAGGAAGTCCACACAAGGTTATATCAAAAATAGCCTTTGTATTCTCATAACACATTAGAATACTACTCACATAATATACATGATGCCCCCTGGCACTAGGTCATATCTCCAAGGGATTATCTACACATGGCAGGGCCCACTGGACCACTGTCAGACCATCACAAAGTGAACTTAGTAAAAGTAAAACATATCATAAATGCACAACCAGTAACCACTGTTAATCACTGTGCTTAGCATCAGCCTGTAACATAAACTACATTATGCACAGTATCACATTAGGCACAAATTACATTCTGCGCCAACCTCACCAGCATAAACACATTATGCAATCCTCTCATAAGTCTAAACGCATTAAACCCTAACCCCCTTAGCATAACTCACATTAGGGGCATAATCTCAGTGGAACATAATCTCACTAGCATAAACCAAAATATTCAAAACAACCTCATAATCATAAATCTACATTTAGAGGTATCAAAAGAGGGTGTGTAAATCATACTACATGAATCACATTTCCTAGCACCACTTAAGTCACATTAGGGCCTAGCGCCCAATCACCCTCAGTCCCCTTGGCCAACTGGCCATCTCAAAAGGGGCTCAAGTGCCTATTGTCCAAAAGTCAGGGTGTGATGCCAATGCAGCGGAAGTCGATGGTGCACACTCTTTGCCCTCGGGACCCTACTGGGCATGTAAATGGCGGCCGCAATGGCAGGTCCGCTCAGGAAATGATGCAGGCACGCACTGTGCGCTCAAAGAACCAATGCCACCCACGTTGCAGCGGCCCGCCCTCTGGCAGGACCGCTCTTAAGAACAGGCACTCCTGACGTGCCAAGACAAGCCCTTACTCACTGGGTTATCTGCACGTCCTCTCCTCTTGCTCCTCATGCGGCGAACTCCTCTCGCTCTTCATGCACTGATCTCCTGCCAGGTTTCTCTGCTCAGGGCTCTTCTCACTTCACCCGGGCCCCCTCCTGCAACCCGGGAATACAATCTCTGGATGTGAGGGGCTCTCTCAGGCTTACGGGAACCCCGCGCTGACTTCAGGCTGCCCGGAGGAAGTCCCGCCCACCACCATGCAGTTTGCCTGACTTCCGGGTCTCCGCGCTGGATCGCGGCTTCACCGGTGAAGATTCCTATATGAGGGGTGGGCACCCGCTAGGAAAACATAAAAGGGACTAATGATGGGTGGGCTCCCTCCTACTTTAAGATATAAGCAGGGTGGGCACTCGCTCCATGTGGCCAAAGGCGGGGTGGGCACCCGCCATGTGAATGTAAAAATGAACGGGGTGGGCTCCCGCCGAACAAGGCACACTGTGGGGGAATCCCTACGCTGGGGATTCCCTCGCTCTCCTCTTGCAGGGCAGTGCTGCAGACGCCGGCTCCTCCTTTCTGGCAAGAGGAAAATAAAGCGCTCACAGGGCGCTAGAAGCACCAAAAGTCCTGAAGGTCCTGGGATACAGACATAAAAAAAAAGATCCCAGCAAAGAGGTCTTCAGGGATGAAGGGGCAGTGCAGGGCCCAGGGAGGCAAGCCCTTCTGGCAGCCCCTCCTGGGCCTCAGCAGCAGCACGCCCGGTCTGGAACAAATACAGCACACTGAACATTTTCATGGGGTCACAGCCCCTATATTTATATGCCCTTTTCCTTTGTGTCACAGCACAGGGCTTGGGGATACCAGTTAGAACTGGTTTAGGGGGGATTTGTAGCACTTTGTTTTGCTCAGCTCCTCTCTCCTTTGTCAGGTGGGGGCTCAGGGATAAGACGCACCACAGGGGTCGGAGTCGGCATTGTGGAGGGTAGGCACAGCCCTATTCAGGTCCCAGGTGCAACTCCTCCCTCCCATCTGCATGCAGATCTCTGTATTCATCACTGGGCTGACTCATCCAGCCTCCTGGAGCCACCCACACCTCTCAGTTCCTGTCAATCATAAGCCAGACATGCAATTCACATCTGGCAGGCAGACACTCACCACACAGAAATGCCGACTTCCAAAAGTGTCATTTCTCCACCAGTCACCATAAATCTGCGCACACCATTGCACAGCATTTATCCTCACGAGTTCATACATACTAAACTCGACCCTGCACTCCCCTCATACCAGGAATTACCATTGACACACATATCCCCCATGCATTCCTATGGGTGGCCAGGCCAATCTCACCGCACGCACTCAAAGAGTGCACACACTTTACACTGGGCCACAGTGCTAAAGTGCCCAAAGGCCTAAAACTACTACCACTATGTCAGAGCTTAAGGCAAAATGTTCAGGGGTGAACCTGCCAAAAGGGCCAAGTCCAACACAACCCCCTTCCAGCCAAAACGAAGGGCAGACCAATCACCACTGTGATGGGTTTCCCTGCTTGGGGAGATAGAACACTGACATGGGCCCACACGGCAGGGACACCCTCCGGTTCTACGCCACTCTGAAACCATGTGGTTCTCTCTAAAAAAGAACTCTCAGGTCCAACTAGGCTACCCCAATGGTACTCCCTAGTTGTCCACAGGCAGGACCAGGCCATAGGCCATCCAGATACCACTGTTCTTTGCCAATCCACAGAGTGAGGGGCAGTACCCCTGGCATCCAAAAGCCAATCACCTCTCTCCCTCTCATTGTAGTTCCAAACTACCACTGATCCTCCAACCTAGGGTTTGCACTCTCAGGCTGACCAGAGGTCATGGGCAAAGCATCTCCAACCCTACCTCTACTTCTGGGGTTACGTACCCTCCCAGGGGAACCACCCACCAGAACACAACTCTCCCACCAGGTCAGTACCTCTCTCCATCAACTGGTCTACCACCTGGGATCCACATTCACCGGATGCACCGGGGTCAGAGGTGAGGACTCCCTCCCTCTGCACCACCTTCCAGAGTTCTGCACCTTCCACTGTAGAGCACGGTCCCTTCACTTAAGGTGGGCCCCACCTGCTCTTAGTGTAGTACTACCACACTCAAAATGGAGAAAATAAATAACAAATACAAAATCTTTTGTACCTTTCTAAACATGATTTGATGTTGTTTTGTGGATGGTTGTCTCAGTGAGCTCATCTCTGCAGGTTATAAATTTTGGACTCGAGTTGAGCCATCCCATTTATCTCAGGGGGCAGACATTTTGTGTTTCTTGGTATAGTTCTAGCACACTCAGCCAGGGAGCCTAAAGATCCCGGCTATGCCTGCACCACCCCTTCTGGGAAACACAGGGTCCCTTCACTTAAGATAGGCCCCACCTGTGTTCACAGGGGTACCCCTAGAAGGCAAACCGGCCAGGACTCTGATTACCGCCTCCCTGCTGTCCAGGTCAGGAAACACCTGCTCCTGGCTCCCCAACCCAGGGACACTAACCTTTGGTCAGATGCCCGGCTAACCAGGACTTTTCGAGGGTGACACATAACTAATGTGTCATGTGACAGTCTACCTGGCGCAGATCTCATGACCTCCTGTCCAACTGACAGTGCGTGCAGATCCCCCAGGACAAAAGTGGCATCATCATGGCCAATCATTGGTGACTCAGCCCTTTTGGCTGGTCCCTGACCCACTGGTTCCCACTGGGGACTCTTTCCCCTCTCACCTCTCACTCTGGACCTCTGCACCCTCCCAACTGGAGCAGTACTGCCAGACGTCAGAACTGCTGGAGCTCTGCTTACAGATGCTCCACATTTCACAGACACTAGAAGATCCTCCTCAAATGGCCTGTTAGTACAGCCTAGGCTCCAATCTGGTGTTCCCTCCAAGAACCATCCAGGCCTGAGACGGGGTTTTGGGCACCTGGAGACAAGCAGTCCCACCCACTCCTTCTCCTCTGAGACAGGACGTGAGCCCCATACCCCTCCTACTTCACCGGGACCTATCTGGGCTACTCTGAACCTCTTCCACCACTCTGGGCTGGAAGACACCTCAGCCACTTCTTTTGGAATCACTCCCCAATGCCTCTTCAGATCCTCTAACACATGGAGATCCCCCACACAGAACAGTCAAATAGGACAGACTAGGCTCCCAACGTGGTGTTCCTTCTAAGAACCATCCAGTGTCGGAGACAGGTTGAGGCTCGGAATATGGCCCAGTCTCACACCTTCCTGGCAGGACATGATGTGAGGCCTTGCAAGCTTCTCATTTTGAGGTCACCTAACTCTGAACCTGCACCATTCCTCTAGGGTCACACCCCAATGCAAGTTCCTTATTTCAGAGAACTCACACCCGATCGTCCAGTGCAACACACCATTCATCCACACACGCCCCCCCCATACCGGTGAGACAGTGTCTACTGCCCCTGAATCTCAACCTGCATCCCTCTTACTGAGCGCCAGGTACCATACTCTGGGAACAGGACTGGGACTTCATGCACTGGACACACTTCTGCTGCTACCACTGGATCCCACCCTTACTGGTGAATCCAGATGACTCACACCGCTCCATACCAATTAAGTCCCCACTGTAGGCCAACCCAAGAGCTAGCGGACAGCACAGGGTCAGTCACTCCTTCATTATCAGGCCAACCCAAGAACTCGCAGCATTGTCCAAGGGCAGTCCCTCCTTCAGCTTCAAGCCAACCCAATAGCAGTCTGCACAAGGGCAGTCACTCCTCCAGATTCTCTGGTTTCTGTCCTTGAAAGAACACCCAACTCATAGTGCACAAGAAACACATTTCCAAAGAAATGACACTTAAAACAAACTTAGACTCAATAATCCCGTTCCATGTGACTAACTAAAATGCAGAGTTTTGTAGTGCAGCCAGTTGTCACTGTGGTACTGTGCAAAGGCAAGTCCTATCCGCACCGCTGACAACCAATGTTAGGTGTTTGGGTCTCTAGTTGTCAGAGGTAGGTACCTTTGACCAAATAGGGACCCTTGTGTCTAGTCAGGGTAAGAGGGTACACTCCTAAAATAATCCCTGCTCAACCCCTTGGTAGCTTGGCACGAGCAGACAGGCTTATCTCAGAGGCAGTGTGTACGGCATTTGTGAACACATACAGTAATCAAGTGACAACACTACAGATGGACACCGCACAGGTTGTATTATAAAAATGAGTATCATCTATATAGACTTAACACAAGACCACAAACGACAAAAGCTCCACAATATGGTCCTCAAAATGGTAGAATAAGCTCAGTTCTATTAAGATGGTAAATGCAACACTCTGAGTTAAATGTACCTTAAGATGCATAATGCAAGGCAACGAAAGTCTTCCCGGTGATGCGGCGGCGTCTGCTGCGATGTTGATCCTCTTCTCCAGTGCTGCGAGATGATTCCAAACAATGCGAGCCGCAACAGGCCCTGCAACACTCTTCCGGTGATGCTGCGGCGTCTGTGCGGTGTCGCATCAGTTTCCGCCGCATCACCGGCAAGCGTGTCGCAGGGCCTGTCATGGCTCGCATTGATGTGGATGGCAAGGAGCTGTTGAGTGCCATCCTAAAGCTCCAGGACACTTTGGTTGTACATACTCATACAGGGCAGCCTGGTCGTGGGGACAGAGCACCATCGCCAGTTGGGGAAGAAATTAAAACCAGCTGGGAAAGGCTGCAGTTCTGCACTACAGGACTTTGAGCATAGCGCTCTATATGCAAATTAGCATGCCAAACTGCTTTATCATCTTCGAAGGAAAAAATAAGTCTTTTAATTTCAAATCGACATTTGAACTTATTTCAAGGCGCACTGACACTCGCATTTGAGACTTTATGTCCCATGGTGCAACATACAAACTGCACTGAGCATACGCCCACTGGGGCAGAGAGACCAATAAAGAAACTGGAAATACTACAATGCGAGCCTCAAATGTCTGTTTCAGCCCATGAAGAAGGGGTTTGAATACCCTGAAACGCGTTGGCAGCAATAAATGAAAATAAAGCAAGAAGGCATGCTGCATCAGATAGCCGTATGGCAGGGAGCTGTCGAGTGCCGTCCTAATGCTTCAGGGCACTTTGGTTGTACATACTCATACACGGCAGCCTGGCCATGGGGACAAAGCACCATCGCCAGTTGGGGAAGAAATTAAAACCAGCTGGGAGAGGCTGCAGTTCTGCACTACAGGACTTTGAGCACAGCGCTCTATATGCAAATTAGCATGCCAAACTGCTTCATCATCTACTAAGGATAAAATAAGTCTTTTAATTTAAATTGGACATTTGAACTTACTTCAAGGCGCACTAACACTCTCATTTGAGACTTCATGTCCCATGGTGCACCAAGCAAACTGCACTGAGCATACGCCCACTGGGGGCAGAGGCACCAATAAAGAAACCGGAAATACTGCAATGCGAGTCTCAAATGTCTGTTTCAGCCCATGAAGAAGAGGTTTGAATACCCTGAAACACACTGGCAGCAATAAATGAAAATAAAGCAAGAAGGCATGCTGCATCGGATGGCCGTACGGCAGGGAGCTGTCGAGTGCCATCAGTATTTATATATGTATATATATATATATATATATATATATATATATATATATATATATATATATATATATATATATATATATATATATATATATATATATTGACTTTGCCAGACAAATAAATCATTTTTGAGCACCGAAACTGGGTCCGTGTCCAATTCTGCGGCCGGTGACGCTGGGAGCAGAGCGAGCGCTTGCTGCATTTGGTGATTCGTCATATATATATATATATATTCACTGAAAAAAACATAGGTTATAGACCATATATAGTTAGGAATTAGCATTTAAAAAACCTTATTTTACTCACACAAAACCATTGAAATTCCATATATAGTTGCACTAACTATATATATCGCGCACCCGCAATCCACTGCTGATGATGTCACATATTACATCATTCATGACATGGTCAGTGACATCACTGATAACATCACTGATGACATCTCAAATGACATCACTGATGACATCACTGATGACATCTCAAATGACATCACTGATGACATCACTGATGACATCATCCAGTGACTGTGTGTTTCTGTAAAGTTTAAATATGTTTTACATATTGAAAAATGAGTAGATGTAGAAGTGTCTAAATAAAAGATTTAGTAGGTGCGTGACTGACTGTATGAGTGAGTGATTAAATGTGTCTCACTGAGTGCATGGGTTAGTGACTAAACTGTCTTAATTTGTGCATCATTATGTCTGTTGTTCTGTAAACTGCTGCATGTGTTGATCAGTAGCTATATGAGTAACTATATGGGTTATTGATTGATTGTCCAAGTATTTGTATGGGAGACTGAGTGTGTGTGTGGCTGGCTGGGAGATGTGTGACTCTGTGCAGATCAATGTGTTCTTGTATTAATGATTGTATAAGAGAGTAAGAATGTGTTTGTATATGTTTGAAAATGTAAGGTACTCTATGTTTAACTGTATAGATTAGAAAATGGAAGTGTGATTGATTCTTTACAGGACTGACTAGGTGTGTGAGTAACTCCATGGATGAGTGGCAGAGTGTGAGTGTCTGTATAGGTGTATGACTGCATATGATAGTGTTGTAAAGATGAGTGATTGTATGTATGAATGATTGTATAGGTGAATGAGTGAATGTGTGTGTAGACGTAGGAATCAGTGAGTGTGTATGTAGTAACTAGTATTGGTGTGTCAATGGTTTAAAAAATTATATTCTGTATTTAACACTGGGTGTAACAGAGGTTATATTAAAGTGTGAGGAGATGCATTGTATTGTCACATGAATGATATCATCAGTGATGGGACCATTGATGTCAAATGACATGTCATCAGTGATGTCATCAGTGATGTCATTTGAGATGTCATCAGTGATGTCATCAGTGATGTCATTTGAGATGTTATCAGTGATGTCATTTGAGATGTCATCAGTGATGTCATTTGAGATGTCATCAGTGATGTCATCAGTGATGTCATTTGAGATGTCATCAGTGATGTCATCAGTGATGTCACTGACCATGTCATGAATGATGTAATATGTGACATCATCAGCAGTGGATTGCGGGTGCGCGATATATAGTTAGTGCAACTAACTATATATGGAATTTCAATGGTTTTGTGTGAGTAAAATAAGGTTTTTTAAATGCTAATTCCTAACTATGGGCCTCATTAGGATGGCGGTTTTTCCACATCCTCCGGGCCGGCGGAAGTGTCCGCCGGCCTGGAGGATGCGGAAAAACCGCGGCGGAGACTCCAAAGACCCACCGCCAAATTAGGATGGCTGGTGGGTCTGGAATTCTGTCCGCCGCTTTTCCGCCGCGGTCGGCTTCCGACCGCAGCGGAAAAGCTATAACATGGCAGGCGGTGTCTATGAGACACCGTCCACCATATTATGATGTTGGTGTAAATATGCTTTTCCACGGCGGCTTTTCCGCCATGGAAAAGCATACGGACATTCACTTTGGGGGCCCGTTGCGGGCCCCCTGGGTGAATGGGGGGTGCACATGGGGGGTACCTATGGTACCCCCATGCATTTGCGTACACAAAGCAGCAGGCACCGTGCGGTGCCTGCCGCTTTGTGCATGTAAATGTAACACATGCATTTTTAACATTGCGGCGGGTGCAGCTTGAAGCTGCACCCGCCGCAATGTTAAAAATAGAGGATGTGACCGCCACCCTGGCGGTCACATCCTAATCAGCACGGAGGGAACGCCGCAGCCCCTACGGACGTTCCCTCCTCCTCAAGGGTGGCGGACGGACGCAAGTCCGTCCGCCATCCTAATGAGCCCCTATATATGGTCTATAACCTATGGTTTTTTCAGTGAATTTTCAAGGTTTTGTAAATGCTAATTCCTAACTATATATGGTCTATAACCTATGGTTTTTTCAGTGAATTTCAATGGTTTTTTAATAGCAAATATCAAAAGCTTTAAAATGTATTCTTCTTTGAATCGAAAAATAAATTTTATATGTTTTTAATACAATTTTTTTATGTATTTTTTTTAATAATTTTTTTTGATTCGCTCCCGGTCCGCGAACCGGGCAGCTTCCCGTTAGCTCAGTTTGGTGCCGCGACCCGGTCCGCAAACCGGTAAACGTTCCGTTAGCGCAACTGCCGCGTTAGAAAACAACATCGTGACGCGTCGCGTCAGCGTGACGTATCACGTTGTCGCGTGATACGTCATATGACGCGCCGCGTTAGCGTACCCGGAAGTGAACTGGTACGCGAAGCGAGGCGCGAAGCGCAGCTTCCCGGAAGCGATCCGGGGCGCGGCGCGGAGCGCGTAACGTAAACACAACAGGTCATGTGACTTGTTAATAACACTTTTCATTGGTTCATTTCACTTTTGGTTTCCTAATGATGTAAGACTAGGTCATGTGACCTAAAAGTAACACTTTTCATTGGTTTAGAACTTTTGTTTTTCCCAAATGATGACAACCCCTCCTTTTTTCCTCACTCTGACTTTCATCTTTGTGAGAGGAAGACCTTTTGTCATCACTGAGCAATGGCTTCATTAGTAGCTTCAGCTGGTGCATCCCCACCACCACCACCACCTCCTAGGAAGAGAGGACCACCTGCTGAAGTTATCATTCAGCAAGAGGAGGAAGAAGAGGAAGAAGAGGAAGAGCAGCAACAGAGGGAGTTTTTGCCTGAGGAGCCCAGGAGGTCTCATGTCAAAGAAAACTTTATTTGGTAATTTTTTAAATATCCCCGGGGCCAAAAAAATGTCAATGCCCGGTACGTAACTTGCCTTATCTGTAAGAAAGATTTGTCCAGAGGGACAGATAAAAAATATAGTTATGGCAATTATACAATGCATCGCCATATGGAGAGGTGGCACCCTATCAACTACAGTGCTGCACAGTTACGTGACCAGCAAGATAATCCTCCTTCTGTGGCCAGAAGATCAGTTGTAGAGGAAGTGACGGGACCAGAGGCGAGGGAGACGGTCCCAAATATACAGATGAGGTTCGGGGAAGTCAAACAAGTGTGCGTGCGTTGCAATCAGTTGATTTGCTACAGAGAAAGTAGCATCACTCTAATCAACAAAGCTATCGACAATCATGATTGTCGAAAACGCCCCAGAAAATAAATTATCTTTTTTTTTGTTGCTCCTGTTGAGCCCTTTAAAATGAATCGTTTTCGTTTCCCCCCCCCAAAAAAACCCAAAAAAATATAAAACCGTTCAAAAAATACAAAAAAAGTAAAAAAAAATTCAGAAAAATAATAAAAAAATATAAAACAACAAAAATAATAAAAAAAAGTTCTTTTCAGAACTACCTCCCCTTTATAAAAAAATTGCTAGAATGTTTAGCACTCTGGCAACCTCTATTTCTTTTGGTTCGCTTCCCGGTTCGCTCGCCGGTACGCGAACCGGGAGCGAACCGGGAGCGAACCAAAAAAAAAAAAAAGAAGAGTAAGTATAAGGGAAGGAAACAGAGAGTAATGTTAAAAGAAAGACAGCTATAGGGAGTAACACAGAGATACTGTTTAATAGATCTATTTACCGAAGAAAAGATGGAAGAGGGTATAATTGTGAAAAACAAAATAGATAAGGAAGTGGAAGAAAAAAAGGAGAGTAGAAGAATAATAAACAAGAGTTTCTTAGAGAATGTGAGGGAATGTTCAAAATAAGATTAAAACATGTGGAATAACAGAGAGAAGAAACAGAAAGTAGAAAAGAAGAAGTAACAGAAAAGGAATGATTGAAACAGCAAAGAAATGTAAATAACATAGGGGCATATTATCAACATAGGTGATAAAATTATCGCTGCTTTTATCGGCAAAAATCTGCCACTAAAGCCGCTTTTGCAGCAGTTTTCTGCCGATAATGACTGCTTTTATCGGCAGAAAACTGCCACTAAAGCCGCTTGTATTGCCTGTGTTGATAATATGCCCCTTAGTGTGCTTGAACTACAGAGAGAAAGCATAATGAACAAGTAGTGAAAGAGTGATCAGTCAGAGACAGTGAGAGTAATAGAGACGGAGTGAGTGAACAAGAGTGAGGAAGTATGAGAAGAGAGGGACTGAGAAAAAGAGTGGAAGGAGTAGAGTAAGTAAGTAATAGAGAAAGGAATGAGGGAAGTAGCAAAGACAGGAAAGTGAGGGTTAAAGAAGTGAAACTAATAGAAGTTAAATGTGATAGAAATGTAACGAAAAGAGTACAAAACATTTACCTTATAATTGTCGTTAACTTAGTCACTTGTTATTTTTATACTTTCAATCTGTGAAAGAGAGAACAAACATTTGAAAAATATTAAAACATGTATTTAAAAATTAGAAAATACAAGGGAAAAGATTGAAGGACAAACAGTTTTTCAACAACTTTGACACTTACAGAAGCCTCTGCTTCTCCATGCCCCTACACAGTCCTAAAAATATACATTTTAAACTAACAGTATCTTGATGCAGATGAAGTGAGGCCTATCTTGCAACATGGTGCATCTTTTGCACTGCTGCTGTCTCACAAAAGTGACGCAACGGTAGCGCAAAAGAGGTGCACAGCCATCATAAAACTGTCCCTAACATTTTAAATGATTGTTTCAGGTTGCCAATAAGGTGTGTCCTATACAGAGGTTTGTTTGAGGTGAGGCCTACTCAGGGTTGCAGATGAAATTTAGAGTTGTTGAAGAGTACAGAGGAGATAATACATGTCCATGCCTACCAATGAAGTGAGTCATGTCCACTTTACTCTTGAACAAAGGCCAGACCTCCTCTGTTTCCCTGGACAGGCCTAAACTTGATCTGCACAATGTGATTCATAATATTAGGAAACACAGGTGATGTAATTGAAAAACGTGCAATTTCTTTTGCTCATTTCACAATCACATCACTTGTGTTTCCTTTGCTTAGGTATCTCATTGTGCAGATGTAGTCCAGCATATGAAAGAGTACGCAGAAGTGCAGCACTGCATGCAACAACTTTGACACTTACTGAAGCCTCAGCTTCTGCATGCCCCCTACACAGTCCTAATTATATACATTTTAAACTGACGGTATCTTGCTGGAGATGAACTGAGGCCTATCTTGCAACATGGTGCATCTTTTACACTGCTGCTGCGTCACAAAAGTGACGGAACAGCGGCGCAAAAGAGGCGCACGGCCATCATAAATCTGCCCTTAACCTTTTAAATGATTGTTTCTACATGCTGATAAGGTGTGGCCTATCCACAGATTTGTTTCAGGTAAATCCTACTCAGGGTTGCAGATGAAATTTAGGCTTGTTGAAGAGTACAGAGGAGATAATACATGTGCAGGCCTACCAACGAAGTGAGTCATGTCCACTGCACTCTTGAACAAATGTCAGACCTCCTTTGTCTCCTGGAACAGGCCTAAACCTCATCTACACAATGTGATGTGTAATGTTAGGAAACACAGGTAATTTAATTGAAAAATTTGCAATTTTTTTTGCTCATTCCACAATCACATCACCTGTGTTTCCTTTGCTTAGGTATCTCATTGTGCAGATGTAGTCTATCATATGAAAGACTACGTAGAATGTGAGCACTGTATGCAACAACTTTGACACTTACAGAAGCCTCAGCTTCTCCATGCCTACTACACAGTTCTAAATGTATATCATAAATACAAAAAGTACAGAATTAATTATACATGTTAAATGGTTTATTTTTGCTGTTCTCAGAATTTATCAAATTTCACTAAAAACAGTGACTTGAAGGTATTCATCATATAACAGCGGGGAAAAAAAACACAATCAAAATGATTGTGTTTAAAAAACCCATATAACATAACCAATCAGAAATCAGAACTCCTGAAAAGTAACTTACTTTCCATGACGTCGAAGGATATCCTATGAACAGCTTACACTCTGTTGTGCTGTTATTATTTTCAGCCCGCCACTTTCTGAAAGAAAAGCTCCATCGTTTTGACAAATATGTTACATACAATAAATGACTTCTCGCTCTCTACCGCACTTTTCCACAAGGCCAAATCGTGTAAGAGCTATTTATAACTCTTGGAATTCTTGTAAGCAAATCCCGTCATTTTGCATTTCCGCAACTTTCAGAAAGAAAACGTTCAAGATCACTTTCACAATCCTGTACTAGTAATATCTCACCCTTCTTGCTCACTCACATTCCACATTTCCTATGACACTGATACTGCTTACTATGAAGCAGACTTACACCACCTCTATGACTACTACAATTATTTAATTCTCTACATCACTTTTAATCACAAAGCAATTTAAAACAGTAGATAAAATTATATCAACCCCTAGAATCATTATAGGCCAGTTACCTACCCTAAATTCTCTTTTCTGAAAACAGAAAGTAAGAATATTTTTAAGTAAAAAGGCAACATTGTATCGTAGTCAAATAGGAATCCTTTACGAAACAGCAGCTTTTTTTACATTTTCAATAAGCTGTGTAATAAGCGGATCTTGTCAAAGGACCATCATGTCATATAATAGCTGCGGTTAAAAATGGTCTTCCTAAAATAAACGACTGTGTAGCCACAACATTTGTAATTAAAGTTGAAGACTTACTTTCATCAGGTTTATATAGTTGGAATTTTAAAATGACATTATAACCAAAAGTTTGGTCAAATAATCTAGACAGCATTGCAGACTTACATTACCTCTACTCCATGTTTTGATTGGCTGCTTGAATTAGCTTATAAAAAGAAACAGTTTTTCTGAACTCATTCAAAGTGCAGTTATTTTTCCATGACGTTAAGTGTTATGGTAAGAACACCGTTTGCTTTGGGAAATACTCTGTTGTCCTTTAACTAATCCGTGCCCACCACTTTCTGTAAGAAAACCTTATTTTTTTCCAGGAACTATTTAAAACTTAAAAATTAACTTTTGACTCTGTACTACACTTATCCTCAAGGCCAAATAGTGTAGGAGCCATTAGAACCTCTTGAAATTCCTCAGAGCAAATCCCGAGATTCCTTCCCTAAAATTTTGGTTTTAAAAACACCAGGTAAGAATTTTTAAGGTCAAAAGGCAATTTTTTTTTTAAAGTTAAAACAGAATCATTGCAGAATGACCAGCCGTTTCTAGACTTTAAAGAAGCTGTGTAATGTCCTGATGTTGTTGAAGGACCGTCATGATATATAATTGTATGTATTGCGACTTATATAGCGCACGTATCACCCGAAGGCATCAAGGCGCTTGCTTAGGGAACCCGTCCTGGTATTCCCCTGTGAGATACCCCGGCAGGGTATCCACAAGGTGAAAGCCAGGCATCCCGCCGCGAGGGGCCGTAGTGGAGATTAAGCAAGCTATTGCCCAGAGTCGCAGAGTGTGACCCCGTGAGTCGAGTAGGCACCGGAGCGAGAATTGTCGAGTCTGTGGAATTTTTGAGCCCGAGACCCGCCGAGGCGGGGAATCGAACCCTGGTCCACGGCCGATCTCAGATTCCGAGTCTGCCGCCTCTAACCACTGAGCCACGCTTCTCCACTGCTGCAGTTACAAAAGTCCTTCCTGATATTGACAACTGCGAAGCCACAAAATTTTTAATTAAAGTTGTCAATTTTGTTCCATCAGGCCTACATCGTTGGAACATTAAAATGACATACTGGCCATATGTTCGTATAAATAATGTTGACAACATTTCAGACTTACATTGGCTACACTCCATGTTGTGATCAGCTGTTTTTACTAGCTTATTAAAGGACACTGATTTACTGTCTGGCAAAGTTAAATATATAAATTTTTCGGAGTCTACACTAGTAGTACTTGATACCCTACAGTTCTCGCAGTCATGCTGCCATTGATAAGAAAGCCCAAACAGGTGCTCTACATCTACACCTTCATCATGCAATACATCAAGCATATACATTAAAAACTCCTGACAATCTTGCTGAATATTTTGAGAGAATTGTGTTTGACCTGAACATCTGTCTAACAGATTTCGAATTTCAGACACACTTTCTATTTTTGTTCTATCAGTGCTACATTTCTCTAACACAGAATTCAACAAACTGCAAAATCTTTGATCCGAATTGACCACAATCTCTTGTTTTACATTTTCTAGAGAAAACAAAACATTAACCACTACATTAGCATAGCAGTTGACAGCAGAACTGTTTTCAAATTGAAAACCAACAACATCTTCAACAAAATCCTTTTTCTTTCTGCTTATAATTTCTGGTTTATAATTTCTGGTTCATCGACTTTTCGTCTTTTTGCTACAACCTCCCTACTATTGGTCACATTTCTTCGTTTCCGGCCTACCACACGTTTCTCAAACAAAGGATATTGAGGCAAATGTGGTGCATACTCTCTTCTTAACCTATTGTATTCCTTAACACAATCTAGATCCGCACAAATGTTTGTGACATCACACTCAATCAAGTACAATCCCGATAAAGTTCTAACTCGTGACAATGCCACATATGCCATACCCTCCTTGAACACAGAACTGCCAATATTCACCAATGCACTGTCTACACTTAAACCTTGCGATTTATGGATTGTCACCGCATATGCCAAGCAAACAGGAAACTGCTTATGGCGAACATATAAGTCTTTCACAAGCAAAAACCTAGCAGAGCAACGACCAATTAGCTGTACTTCCTCAATGCCATCAAATTTAATTTTTAAAAATTCAATTCCATCTCTATTTCTGTATTTCACAAAATCAACAACATCACCCATTGATCCATTTAGCAGACCTCTTTCAACATGTAAATTCCTTCTTAAAATTATACGACAATTTAAGCACACATTCAGAGTCTTTTCAAAACCTGCAGTTTTAGATATAGTCTTCTCTAATGAATCCAATTTTGATTTCAAATTCTCAGACAAAATAATTGTTGATCCCATATGCTCCACTCTGTCAATAGCTTCCAGTTTCACAATCTCTTGGTTTTCTAAATCCAACATTTTGTTGTTGAAGATGGCACATTCTGCAAGAGTTGGCATCAAACATATTCCAGATTTCTTCTCAGTAATTTTCTGAAAAATATTCTCAGGCACAACGTCTTGTTCTGGATACAAATTTGACAGTAATCGTGCATGTAAAGCCTCTTTCCCATGCTCGGTCACTTTTCCGATTCTAACATCTTGTAGAATAGTCTTGTAAACTTCATCCTTCGCCTGACGCATATTTTCACGCAGTTCAGCATAATTGAAGTTTAACCACATATTAACGTTGCCCTAGGCACTTCCTGGTATCTTCATGCGTGAGTATTTTGAACACAGGTTGTCCTTTCACTGGTGTCAGCTGCAGAAGATCACCGAAAACAATGATGTGTTTGCCACCAAATAACACATCATACTCTGTTTTGAGAACTTCTTGCATTCTCAAATGCACAAAGGCAAGCATGACATTGGAAACCATGCTTACTTCGTCAATGATAAGAAGTTTCATTTTCTTCAAGACTCTTGAAACTTCACAACAAGCATCTCCAGATAACTTGTGGTATTGTAATTTGTTATCATGCTCCACTGGCAGCATCAGTAGACGATGCAAAGTAATACCTTTAATGTTATGTGCTGCCAGTCCAGTTGGAGCGGTGACAAAACAAGACAGCGATGACTCAGTCCTTTTCTGCAAATAACATGAAATTGCTTTAATGAGGAAACTTTTTCCAGTTCCCGCTTCTCCACTCACGTACAGTCGGACAGGCTTCAACGACGTACATGAGCACTCTTTCTTCTCATGACTTAATCCATGATCAATTTGGTTGGTGACTTCGTCATATATTTTCCTCTGCTCAACGTTGAGTTGTCTTTCCAAGTCTTCTAAGTTAACCGCATCCTCCTGAGCATGTGCCATGGCTCTTTCCACTTCAATCATGGCAATGGCAGCTTCATTTTCGATAACTGGTCCTCCTAGTGGATCCTGACTCAATGAAACAGAACTCTGACTGTCTCTAGCAATCTCGGCTGCAATCGTTGCTTCCTGCTCGATTTCCGCATTCAACATTTCTAGATATTTGGGAAAAACAGGACATTCTATGGTCTCCTTGGCGGCATTGAAAGAGTCTTCGTAACAGAGGAAATCTCCAAGCAGTTCCTCTTCTGCACGCCAAGGCTTGAAAAGTTGCAAAAGTGCTAAATAGAAAAACTCTTTTTTTTCAGGAGATTCGCCACTCAATTTTCGATGGTTTACCAAGTGGCATTTTCTTTGCTTGACCAGACATCCCTCACTTACAATTACAGCATACACTCCTTTATCAATATCTTCTTTGATGTTCCTCTTGAATATGTAATTTTGTAGAACCTCATACAGACAAACATTCTCGAGGTGACTGCTTCTATTTGGATAATATGTATCCAACATGTTGGTCTTCAAAATATCGGTACTGTTTGGCTCCTTTTCCGCCAAATACTCAATTTCCCGCACAGGTTTCAGAACTCGATTACGCGTTGCAGCAAGACCAAGACTCGCCCAAACGATACTCCTGGATTTGGCATAGAGACTTGCTGAAGACAACCGGTCAGAACATTCGTAAGCTCCGATTTCTCGATGTGACAACATCTTCAGACTGAAACTGTACATCTTCTTACTGAGGCTCTTTTCATGGGAAATGTCCTCCCCCATATCCTTCAATTCTGTCTTTTCTTTTTTGGTGATGTAAGATGTCACATACCGAGCCACAGCCATACAGTTATCAGCCACAAACTGTATATCCATGTTAGCATTCCACATGGACAAAATCACTGGGTTGTAGTCGTTGATGTACTTGGACTCTTCGTTCCTTTTCAAATTGTATGTGTTTTTAGGTGATTTCTTCATCACATTATGTCGCAGCGAAGACATCAAACTGTTCACTCTTCCTTTAGAAATCACCGGTCGTGGAAAGGCGAAACGTCATTTGGTGTAGAACTTGTCCTTATTTCTGAATTTACGACGACAGTACTTTCCACAACGATGGCTTTGGAAGCGTAAAACTTGTTCTCTTAGGCTTTTGTCTTCCTTTGCGTTTGGAACAGCACATGTAGAATACTGTTCTATGAAACTCATCACTAAGTCTTCTGGATCTGTTCCAAATTTAGGTGCATCCTTGATCCACAGCAGCATATGTATATGAGGAGCACCTCTTGCTTGGTACTCCTTTCTCCTGAAGAAATCCAACACCTCTCCAAGAGGTGGATTTTTCTTGTTCATGATGAAAGACATCATAGCTTCAAATCTATGATTGAAGTACCTGCATACATTCACTGGATCCAAAGAGCACAGTTCTCCGGGTGTCTTGAATTCGATATTTTCAATGTTTCCATTTGCCTCTTGTAGAAATTCAAGTAAGTCTTCCCAGCCATACTAGGCACAGCTGAGAGTGAGGAATCATGTGGGAGTGCCTAAGTTCCTCAGCATACATTTTAAATCACCATGACGACGGTACCAGTACTCATTAGTACCACGCTGACACGCCATGAGATTAATCAGGTGAGAATCCAAAATACTGTCTTGCACATTTACTTTATCCATAAAGTCACTTGCCGAGATGTTTTGCATCTGTATACCACTTTTCAAGATGTGGTTCACTGCATATGACAGTCCAGACAGATCGCTTTCAAACAGGAGATGAAACAAATACGGAATGCATTCTCGAAACCTAGGATCTTCTGCATACAATCGTAAAGTCCGGTATTCAGAAGCAGGAATTTGATGAGGTCGCTCATCATATCTTCCTCCTTGACCTGTTGGAAATAGCTGTGGGAAACACCGAGCTTCCAAACTTTCCTCCCAAACACTAATGGGACTCCCTTTGGCTTGTTTCATTTGAAACAACTCAATAGCATTCCCCATGACTTCCTTGGAATGCAAAGGATGAACACTATAATGTTCATATATTTCTTCACTTTTAGAGGGTACTACTTTCTCAATTTGACCACCACACAAATCACTATCCTCTTCTTCACTTACTTCCTCTTCTGCAACATATACATTCTTATAGTACTTATTGCTTTTTTTCAAATACAATGTTGCCTTTTTGACTTTCCTAACATCCACTAAATCTTGCCATATTTTCTTACTCTTTGTCGGAACCCCATTAACTAAGATAACCAGAGGTTCCTCTTCCACTTTTTCTACTCCAATTGTATTAATGTTTTTCTTCAAATCTAGAGGCAAATAAACAACTCTTCCCTTTAATCCTCTCTGTAAATCTGATGGAGGCAATTTCCCTGTCTTTGGCTCCATTCTTACAATAGCCTGAAAGGGATGGATACTTTGAATCAAAATAGATTCATAAGTATTTAAATCCTTCAATTCAGAAGGAATCTCAACCAATTCCAGATTATTATGAACCGCTCTAGCAGGCATCCGGTTTTGATTTAATTTGTTACAACAATAAGTACACACACGTTGATCCAATCCCAAATCAAAACAATTTTCTACCATCAAGTATGTTGCGAAATCCTTCCATTCAGTATTATTTTCCCTTTCACTTTTCGCATATAAATCCACTAACTTAGTCTGATTCTTATAATAAGTACGTCGACAACACACACAAGTGAAATTAGGCCTCTCACTTGATTTCACCTGAAACGTGGCAATTTCCTTCTGAAAATTATCTGTACTGGAAACCTGTACACTATCTTCCACATTACCCTCTTCTTCTGGGTCAATTTCAACATTCTCCTCTTTACTTCCAAAGTAACAAAACTCAATTTCTTCACAAATATTCTTCACATCTATTTCAGAACCATGCAAAAGAGCAGTGCATAATTGTTTAAGCATAACTGCTGGACTCTTAGCATAATACAACATTCTAACTAATTTCCTCACTTTATTATGATGCACTGCAGCATCCTGAAATGATGAAAAACACTCTGGCATACTCTCCTGGAAAGACAAGCCAGTGAATGACCATGCAAACCTGTCACTTCTCTCACTCTGCAAGGATCTAATTCTTGCAACAACATCATTTTCTGCTTCAAACTTTTCTTATTAAATGTCCGTACAAAATCACAAAGCAAATTGATGGAATCCTGTCGCACACTGCAAATACTACTACACTTCCAGGTGTACACAGGTCCCTTAGGACGTCTTCCTAAAACCTCATTACCTAACACCTCTTCTGCCTCTGTTGTCACAATTTTTTCTTTTTCAACTGGACAACCATCTTTTACCTCATAAGCTCGACCACTGATGTCAACTGCATGCACCAAATCATTATCCTGGAAATAACTCTCCTCATAAAAAAATGCCTCACAACTTGAACTATGCATCCATTCTCCTGAAAAAACTTCACAAAAATTACTACGATTAACTGTTCTCTTCCATCTACTATTTCTTTTGAAATCATAAATTGCCTTGTTAAGCTTCCTAATTCTATTGATTATCAAAATAAATAACTTCCGCTTAATTTCAAATGCCTGATCAATAACTTTCTCAATTTTTTTTTTCTCTTATAAAAAAACACTTTCTGCTGACCTTTCTTAATATTTTTTAACAAATTGCCAATTATCCTGTTGCGGAACATTCGTCTGCGAATGTCCCTAAACTGATTTTTCCTTCTACTACCATGCACAGAGTTATCTCCTGCTCTAGCAGTAACATTTTTGATTGGCCTTGCCTTTCCGTTTAATTTGCTTCTCTTTTTCTGGACTAAAACATTTTCTGTAGTACTACTTTTTTTTCTACAAATGTTTCTTATGAATGATTTCGTTGTCTTACCCAGAGCTTTCTTGGTGACTTGACGAGTTTTTATTGTAGAGGACTGCTGCAAGATTTTATTACGCTGCTGTCTTTGACGTTTTGTAGCCTTTCGGTTTCGTTGTTTAGATGGCATTCTCTCCTTTTGAAATGATCTGCAGTTGAATCTGTGGTAAAATATAATTAAAAATGTTATTAACCACTATTAGCAAACAATAAATCAATAACAGTCGTCAAAAATTTAACACACTACTTGTCATTTTTACATAGAATAATTTTTAGTGCATTAGCAAATTTAGTATTCACAAATAGTAGCAAAGAAATGGAATGCTTCTACATTTGACCTGTGCTGTTTTATATGTGAATCTGAACTAATTTTATGAGCATATTTGACTATTTTATTAAAGACACTACACACAACCTGTTTTTGAACTTTTGTTTAATTTTAAATGAAACGGTTTACATTTTTACTTTTCATTTCCAGTAACTTTTAAAAATAAATGTTTATAGTTCCATAGGCTCAAGCAGGTCAGCTTCCCACCCTATGTCATACAATTCTGACAAATCGGCATCCTCATCATGTTCTTCATCATCCTCAGGATTTAAATCATCCAAGGGATCTACTTCCACTGACGTTTCAATGACAAGTTCAATGATAAGATCGAGATCAACTGATTGCTTATTATCACTCATGGTTGATGTTGTCGTTATCTTTAAAGAAAGAGAACAACAATGAGATGTTGCAGAGTAAGAGACAAATCTCAGAGACTATAATATTAAAATTGTTTAACAAGAGTAACATTTTGCAATTATTATTTAGCCATGTCCAGCGATGCTGAGGAGGTGAGGCCTATGTCCAAGTTTTCAGTGAACAGGACTCATCTGTTCTTAACCTTGGATAAGCCTCACCGACTCTGTGTACCCTGCTCATACTTAAACGTAAAGGGGCAGATTTATGTTAACTGGCGCATCCCCAGGGATGCACCAGTTAACGTGCACCGCTGCTCTGCCACCCATGATGTGCCGCATTTACAATGTGGAGCACCATTGAGCAAAAACAGCACAGATGCGTCACGCATCTGTGCAGCAAAAGCACCACATTGCAGGATTCACGTCGTAAACGCGACATGTCTACTGCAATGCACAGGAGCAAGCCACACATTGCATGGTGCATCACTCCTTATGCCTGTTTCAAACAGGCGTAAGGATTTTATTCAGCAATGCTATAAAGCTGACTCAGTGAAATCTTCTAAATTTCACTGTGTTAGTTTTACAGGGCTTTCATGCAAATGAATGCCCACCCTGCAACAAAACGCCTATATGAAACCTGACGCAGGTTTCATGTGGCACAGGACTTTACAGCATGACACATCTGCCTAGATGCATCAAGTTGTAAATATTCGCAACATAGCTCATCTTTTGCGCCGCCGCTACGTCACAAAAGTGACGCACAGCGGCGCAAAAGAGGCACACAGCTATCATAAATCTGTCCCTAACATTTTAAATGATTGATTCAGGATGACGATAAGGTGTGGCCTATCCAGAGGTTTGTTTGAGGTGAGGCCTACTCAGGGTTGCAGATGAAATTTAGGCTTGTTGAAGAATACAGAGGAGATAATAAATGTGCAGACCTACCAATGAAGTGAGTCATGTCCACTGCACTCTTGAACAAAGGTCAGACCTCTTCTGTGTCCGTGAACAGGCCTAAACCTCATCTGCACAATGTGATTCGTAAAGTTAGGAAACACAGGTGATGTAATTGAAAAATGTGGAATTTCTTTTCCTCATTTCACAATCACATCACCTGTGTTTCCTTTGCTTAGGTATCTCATTGTGCAGATGGAGTCTAGCATATCAAAGAGTACACAGAAGTTCAGCACTCTATACAACAATTTTGACATTTACAGAAGATTCAGCTTCTCCATGCCCCCTACACATTCCTAAATGTTTACAGTTTAAACAGACGGTATGTTGTTGGAGATGAAGTGAGGCCTGTCTTGCAACATGGTGCATCTTTTGCATCACTGCTGCTTTGGTTTCATGTGGCACAGGACTTTACAGCATGACACATCTGCCTAGATGCATCAAGTTGTAAATATGTCGCAACATAGCAAATCTTTTGCACCGCCGCTGCGTCACAAAAGTGAGGCACAGCGGCGCAAAAGAGACACACACCTATCATAAATCTGTCCCTAACATTTTAAATGATTGATTCAGGATGACGATAAGGTGTGCCCTATCCAGAGGTTTGTTTGAGGTGAGGCCTACTCAGGGTTGCAGATGAAATTTACGCTTGTTGAAGAGTACAGAGGAGATAATACATGTGCAGGCCTACCAATGAAGTGAGTCATGTCCACTTCACTCTTGAACAAAGGCCAGACCTCTTCTGTGTCCGTGGACAGGCCTAAACCTCATCTGCACAATGTCATTCGTAAAGTTAGGAAACACAGGTGATGTAATTGAAAAATGTGGAATTTCTTTTCCTCATTTCACAATCACATTACCTGTGTTTCCTTTGCTTAGGTATCTCATAGTGCAGATGGAGTCTAGCATATCAAAGAGTACACAGAAGTTGAGCACTGTATACAACAATTTTGACATTTACAGAAGATTCAGCTTCTTATCTTGTTGGAGATGAAGTGAGTCCTGTCTTGCAACATGGTGCATCTTTTGCATCACTGCTGCATCAGTTTCATGTGGCACGGGACTTTACAGCATGACACATCTGCCTAGATGCATCAAGTTGTAAATATGTTGCCACATAGCAAATCTTTTGCACCGCCGCTGCGTCACAAAAGTGACACACAGTGGCGCAAAAGAGGCACACACCTATCATAAATCTGTCCCTAACATTTTAAATGATTGATTCAGGATGACGATAAGGTGTGCCCTATCCAGAGGTTTGTTTGAGGTGAGGCCTACTCAGGGTTGCAGATGAAATTTACGCTTGTTGAAGAGTACAGAGGAGATAATACATGTGCAGGCCTACCAATGAAGTGAGTCATGTCCACTTCACTCTTGAACAAAGGCCAGACCTCTTCTGTGTCCGTGGACAGGCCTAAACCTCATCTGCACAATGTCATTCGTAAAGTTAGGAAACACAGGTGATGTAATTGAAAAATGTGGAATTTCTTTTCCTCATTTCACAATCACATCACCTGTCTTTCCTTTGCTTAGGTATCTCATAGTGCAGATGGAGTCTAGCATATCAAAGAGTACACAGAAGTTGAGCACTGTATACAACAATTTTGACATTTACAGAAGATTCAGCTTCTTATCTTGTTGGAGATGAAGTGAGGCCTGTCTTGCAACATGGTGCATCTTTTGCATCACTGCTGCATCGGTTTCATGTGGCACTGGACTTTACAGCATGACACATCTGCCTAGATGCATCAAGTTGTAAATATGTCGCCACATAGCAAATCTTTTGCACCGCCGCTGCGTCACAAAAGTGACGCACAGCGGCGCAAAAGAGACACACACCTATCATAAAACTGTCCCTAACATTTTAAATGATTGATTCAGGATGACGATAAGGTGTGCCCTATCCAGAGGTTTGTTTGAGGTGAGGCCTACTCAGGGTTGCAGATGAAATTTACGCTTGTTGAAGAGTACAGAGGAGATAATACATGTGCAGGCCTACCAATGAAGTGAGTCATGTCCACTTCACTCTTGAACAAAGGCCAGACCTCTTCTGTGTCCGTGGACAGGCCTAAACCTCATCTGCACAATGTCATTCGTAAAGTTAGGAAACACAGGTGATGTAATTGAAAAATGTGGAATTTCTTTTCCTCATTTCACAATCACATCACCTGTCTTTCCTTTGCTTAGGTATCTCATAGTGCAGATGGAGTCTAGCATATCAAAGAGTACACAGAAGTTGAGCACTGTATACAACAATTTTGACATTTACAGAAGATTCAGCTTCTTATCTTGTTGGAGATGAAGTGAGGCCTGTCTTGCAACATGGTGCATCTTTTGCATCACTGCTGCATCGGTTTCATGTGGCACTGGACTTTACAGCATGACACATCTGCCTAGATGCATCAAGTTGTAAATATGTCGCCACATAGCAAATCTTTTGCACCGCCGCTGCGTCACAAAAGTGACGCACAGCGGCGCAAAAGAGACACACACCTATCATAAAACTGTCCCTAACATTTTAAATGATTGATTCAGGATGACGATAAGGTGTGCCCTATCCAGAGGTTTGTTTGAGGTGAGGCCTACTCAGGGTTGCAGATGAAATTTACGCTTGTTGAAGAGTACAGAGGAGATAATACATGTGCAGGCCTACCAATGAAGTGAGTCATGTCCACTTCACTCTTGAACAAAGGCCAGACCTCTTCTGTGTCCGTGGACAGGCCTAAACCTCATCTGCACAATGTCATTCGTAAAGTTAGGAAACACAGGTGATGTAATTGAAAAATGTGGAATTTCTTTTCCTCATTTCACAATCACATCACCTGTCTTTCCTTTGCTTAGGTATCTCATAGTGCAGATGGAGTCTAGCATATCAAAGAGTACACAGAAGTTGAGCACTGTATACAACAATTTTGACATTTACAGAAGATTCAGCTTCTTATCTTGTTGGAGATGAAGTGAGGCCTGTCTTGCAACATGGTGCATCTTTTGCATCACTGCTGCATCGGTTTCATGTGGCACTGGACTTTACAGCATGACACATCTGCCTAGATGCATCAAGTTGTAAATATGTCGCCACATAGCAAATCTTTTGCACCGCCGCTGCGTCACAAAAGTGACGCACAGCGGCGCAAAAGAGGCACACACCTATCATAAATCTGTCCCTAACATTTTAAATGATTGATTCAGGATGACGATAAGGTGTGCCCTATCCAGAGGTTTGTTTGAGGTAAGGCCTACTCAGGGTTGCAGATGAAATTTACGCTTGTTGAAGAGTACAGAGGAGATAATACATGTGCAGGCCTACCAATGAAGTGAGTCATGTCCACTTCACTCTTGAACAAAGGCCAGACCTCTTCTGTGTCCGTGGACAGGCCTAAACCTCATCTGCACAATGTCATTCGTAAAGTTAGGAAACACAGGTGATGTAATTGAAAAATTTGGAATTTCTTTACCTCATTTCACAATCACATCACCTGTGTTTCCTTTGCTTAGGTATCTCATTGTGCAGATGGAGTCTAGCATATCAAAGACTACGCAGAAGGTGAGCACTGTATGGAACATGGCTATGTAACTCAAAGAATCAAAATTTAAATTTGCCAAGCACACATGGGGGTGTATTTACAAGGACCTTCCACCATGGGGAAATGTCTTTAATTAAAATGGGAAAAATAACATCAAAGGGACTCAAATGCCTTTTAAATACACCCCAAGCAACCTATGAAACTCTAGCACTACATATCAAGAAACCTAATTGATTTCAAAAATCGTTTTTAAACACATCATCTAAATCAATTATATACCTACATTCAAGGGGAAATGACTTAAAATGCCCTAAGACACATTAAAGCGTTTTTTTAAGGCCCTTGCACCATTTTTGGGTCACTTTTAACATGGCTATGTAACTCAAAGAATCAAAATCTAAATTTGCCAAGCACAGATGGGGGCATATTTACAAGGACCTTGCACCACGGGGAAAGGTCTTAAATTAAAATGGGAAAAATAACATCAGAGAGACTCAAAGGCCTTATAAATATGCCCCAAGCAACCTATGAAACTCTAGCACTACATATCAAGAAACCTAATTGATTTCAAAAATCGTTTTTAAACACATCATCTAAATCAATTATATACCTACATTCAAGGGGAAATGACTTAAAATGCCCTAAGACACATGAAAGCGTTTTTTAAGGCCCTTGCACCATTTTTGGGTCATTTTTAACATGGCTATGTGACTCAAAGAATCAAAATCTAAATTTGCCAAGCACAGATGGGGGCGTATTTACAAGGACCTTGCACCACAGGGAAAGGTCTTAAATTAAAATGGGAAAAATAACATCAGAGAGACTCAAAGGCCTTATAAATATGCCCCAAACAACCTATGAAACTCTAGCACTACATATCAAGAAACCTAATTGATTTCAAAAATCGTTTTTAAACACATCATCTAAATCAATTATATACCTACATTCAAGGGGAAATGACTTAAAATGCCCTAAGACACATGAAAGCGTTTTTTAAGGCCCTTTCACCATTTTTGGGTCACTTTTAACATGGCTATGTGACTCAAAGAATCAAAATCTAAATTTGCCAAGCACACATGGGGGCGTATTTACAAGGACCTTGCACCACAAGGAAATATCTTAAAATAAAATGGGAAAAATTACATCAAATGAACTCAAAAGCCTTGTAAATATGCCCCAATCAACCTATGAAACTCTACCAGTACATATCAAGAAACCTAATTGATTTTAAAAAAACTTTTTTAAACACATCTTGTAAAGCAATTATATTCCTACATTCATGGGGAAGTGAGTTAAAATGCCCTAAGACACATGAAAGCATTTTTGTAAGACCCTTGCACTATTTTTACGTCACTTTTAACATGGCTATGTAACTCAAAGAAACAAAATCTATTTCTAAAACACTTGACACAAAGCAACATTTTAAATACACAACTTTCTTCATAATTTTCTCCTTAAAGCATACTATTCTCTATTTAAATTAAATGAATCTTTTCTCACCTTAGCAAATACTTTTTGAGTTTCAAAACAGTCTCAGACACACACCAATTTGTCTTCAGCAGAGCAAAAGGTATGCACTCCAGAGCCTGCAACCATCAATGGCACAGAAATGCTGTAATTCATCACACATATCTCTCATGTCACCCAATCAAAACTCTTCCCTCACTTTTTTCAAATCAACACCCTTCCCCCCTCTGCCCTTTCTGCCTTTTTTGCATAGCAACCACCTCCTGAAAGACCTCTCATGTTTGCAAGTTCACACAACAATGTTTCAATTGAACTCTGAACTCTCAGTACACCTGCGTATCCAGTGCAATCTTTCATAAAATGTTTTTTTCTTGACCATTCAAATTACATCTTTCAAAGAACTCATCCATGCACCCTAACTTTCTGTTTTCAGCAATCAAAATCCACCAATCACTGCTACTGATTAATTACCACAGAAACTCCACAGTTTTTTTCATTATACACTCTTATTTTTTCAACTGCCATTTCATTGCCACACTTCATCTGACTGCAGCAGAACCTTCTCTCACCATGTTTTCTGTCTGGATTGTTGGACATAGTTATATCCACTGGGCTCAAAGGTTTGCTGATAACAGAAATTTACACAACCTCAATTTACAAAATGTGGAAATCAAGTGGATTGGCCACAGAGGATTAAAATGTCACCAATTGATACCATTGGTGAAAACCTTTTTGCATTTGCCAAAACCTGACCTGTTAATTGTGCACTGTGGAGGAAATGACTTTGACTGGGGTAGGTCTGGAAATGCTTTTAAAGGACACCTTTGAGCAATTGATGGCACTATTTCCTCAAACTGCCTTGGTATATTCAAATATATGCCAAAGACAGAAATGGAAGTGGTCCAACCAATTTTGTCCACAAATTGAGAAATCGAGGAAGCATGTAAATAAGTCTGTTTCAGCTTACATGAGAGACCATGGAATGGGCTCCATCTACAACAATAACTTGCGTTACTACATGCAAGATATCTACAGAGCAGATGGAGTTCACTTCTCAGATGAGGGGAACAGAATTGTCATCCTCAATTTAAGACTGTGCATTGGTACCTACTTGTAGGTACCTACATCAGCCACAGGACCCAAAAGCTCTTTTCAGAGCTACCCTACATCTTATGACTCACAATTATTATTTTACTCTAACTTTTTTCACTAATTTTCACCAAAGTACGCTCCCCGGAGCGCTACCAGGTACGCGCACCGGACGCTAACTGCGCGAAAATTTGAAAAAAAAAAATTTTTTCCGCACATATGGTCCTCCTCAGCCACCCTCAGAAAACCTAGGGGGTCAGGATACGTCTACTGTGCCCCCTTCTACCCATTCTGAACATTATTTTCCCTCCATCTTGTATCTCAATTCTACCGAAACCCAAAAGGTAGGACTCCCGTAACGCTGCCGGTTCGCGTACCGGGGCGCGCACCGGGAATCGCTCGCTCAAAAAAAGGTGGGAAAGTAATTCACAGAAAAACCACTGGAGACACTTTCACCAAATATAGATTAGCTCATACTACATACCAATCCCTACCATTTTCACAAATTTGATTGGAATTCCATTTAGCCATTTATCCTGTAGACCTCTCTAAATACCCTGAGGTAAATTACTTCACAAAACACATCTGAAGTGTTGGAATTGACAACCAATTAAAATGTTACTTTCATTTTCTACTTTTTTTACCTGACATTTGATTGGTTATGTACCTGAATATATATAAAGAAAGAGAGAGAAACACAGCCATTTTGACTACCACCTCCTGAAGTAGATTCAAGAAAATTTTCACTGAGAACTTAAACTGCTTTTTGAAAGGTAAGTTGTTATTTTGAAAACTGAAGTATATTGTGCACTTAAAGTTAATTTGGAAAACTTTTTCTGATAGTTTTATACTATCACTCTGTAATAGTTATAGATTTAGATAGACTTCTCTGTTATAGTTATGGATGGATTTAGGCTTCTCTTGTATAATTATGAATTTACTTAGGCTTCATCACATACACTTTTTTATATTTCTACTTCCAGTCTGATACCATACACTACCCAAAGATAAATTCACTGTTAAAAAATCCAAACTACCTGTCTGAACTTAAACCCAACAGTGCCCTAACTCTTCTGATATAGTTATTTTTTATGCAATTTACAGCAAAAAAATGGAAGGGGAGCAAGAAAATATCAATGTTTCCTTCGACATTACATCTGAGGAGATTTTAAATGAAGAATTTTCAGATGAAAATTTTATGGATCAGTCTTTGGATGAACAATTTATTGAATGCTTACAAGACATAGAAACATGCATGTTTGAGGAGATTCCAGATGATGGAATGCTGGAAGTTTTATTGAACTATGAAAATTCTGACCAATAAATTTTTATTTAATAATTACAAAATTTTGAGACAATATTCATTTTTATATCTAATTCATGAAGTACAACCAAAATAAATTAATAAATAAAAAACAAAAAAGAACAATCAATAAACATACAATATTTCAAAATATCATAGTCTATCATTCTTTTTTCCTTATAGTACGCTCCCAAGACCGCTTCCCGGTGCGCGTACCGAGCGCTCCCCCCAAAAAAAACAACAAAAAACAAAAAAAAATGTTTTGCCCCGCGGGGCCCTTTTAAAGCCTCCACATCAAACCTAGAGGGTCAGGGAGGATCTTCTATGCCCCCTTATGGTCATTTCCACCTTTGTTTTGGCCTCCTCTTGTCTCTCGATCCTACCGAGAGACAAGATGGCGGCCGCTCCGGACTGTTTAGAATGTTGACAGACACCGGAGAGCCAATCAGCTTCGCTTCGCGAAGTTCCGTTACGCGTCAGGTACGCGAACCGGGGCACTGCCCGGAGCGCGCTTACAGATATATATATTTTTTGGAACGTTAATTTCTCAAAATCCACTGGAGCACATATATTGAGACCTAGCAAAGGCACATCGGGCTACCAGTCCCTACAATTTTGCCAAGTTTCGTGCAAATCCATTCAGCCGTTCGAGCTAAAAGTGAGGCCAACCGCCCTATGGACATTAACATGGGAAAAACGCGTTTTCGGACCCCCCTTTTTTCTCGGCCCCCCCTTGACGAACCCCCCCAAATTTTCTGTGGCTGCTCAGAAACAAAATGTTCTATTTTCCTGAAAATTTCAGCCAATTCCATCCACAAACGCCAAAGTTATTAGACATAGAATTTTCAAAAATCCCATAGAGAAAAAATCCTAACTATATATACCTACTGGCGATCGCCAGTAGGTAATATATATATATATATATATATATATATATATATATATATATATATATATATATATATATATTACCTACTGGCGATCGCCAGTAGGTATATATAGTTAGGATTGAGTTCCATAGGGAAATCGCAACATTCTATTGGGAATAACTTTGGCGCCGGTTGAGGAATCTTCCTGAAATTTTCCTTACCTTTGCCTCGCGGCACTCCGCTCCTTCCCTGAAAGTTTGGGGGGGATTCGTCAAGCGGGGGCCGAAATAAAAAAGTTGGACTCACTTTTAGCCCGAACGGCTGAATGGTTTTACACCAAACTTGGCAACATTGTAGGGACTGGTAGCCCGATGTGCCTTTGCTATGTCTCAAGATATGTGCTCCTGTGGTTTTTACGAAAATTAACTTTGAAAAAATATATATTGGGCTACATTGGGCTATATATGTGTTAGAGCCCAAATGTAGCCCAATGTAGCCCAATGTAGCCCAATGTAGCCCAAAGATGGCCACCAGAGACAAAAAAAAACAAATGTAGCCCAAATATCAGCCAGATGTAGCCCAACTATAGCCCAATGACAGAATGTCCCAGAATGTTCTAAAGAACAACTAGAGCGCTAACAGTCTTACTTATGACAAAAGTATGGCACACCGGAAGTCATCTTGATTGGAATAAAGTGGTAACACTTAATACATTTAATTTGAAAAGGAACAAAATGAGGGGTTTCATTTTGCCATAGAAATTTTATATATATATATATTCACTGAAAAAACCATAGGTTACACACCAGTTATAGTTAGGAATTAGCATTTAAAAAACCTTTGAAATTCCCTGAAAAAACCATAGGTTTCACACCAGTTATAGTTAGCTGGAAATTTTACTCGCATAAAACCATTGAAATTCCCACGTTATAGTTAGTTGGACTCACTATAACTTGCACGTCTGCAATGCACTGCTGATGACATAACATATTACATCACTCATGCATATATTTAAATATTTAAACATTACTCGCTAATATATGTATTCACTAAGATACACTTAATAAGCCAGTTAACCAATCAATTTTTTTTTTTAAAACACAGAAAAAACCATAGGTTTCAGGCCTTATATAGTTAGGAATTAGCATTTAAAAAACCTTTGAAATTCACTCAAAAAACCATAGGTTTCAGGCCTTATATAGTTAGGAATTAGCATTTAAAAAACCTTTGAAATTCACTCAAAAAACCATAGGTTTCAGGCCTTATATAGTTAGGAATTAGTATTTAAAAAACCTTTGAAATTCACTGAAAAAACCATAGGTTTCAGGCCTTATATAGTTAGGAATTAGCATTTAAAAAACCTTTGAAATTCACTGAAAAAACCATAGGTTTCAGGCCTTATATAGTTAGGAATTAGCATTTAAAAAAACCTTTGAAATTCACTGAAAAAAACCATAGGTTTCAGGAGTTATATAGTTAGGAATTCGTTTTTAAAAAACCTTTGAAATTCACTCAAAAAACTATAAGTTTTAGTGGTGTTATAGTTAGCTGGACATCTTACTCATACAAAACCAATGAAATTGCTCCTATATAGTTAGTTGTACTATTTCGCGCACCCATATTAGATCATTCATGACATGGTCAGTGACATCACTGATGACATCTCAAATGACATCACTGATGACATCATCCACGTGACAATCACATACACCTTTTCATACACTATTACAATTTTTCATCACTGTTTGTAAAATACAGAGTATCATATTTAAATCCATTGTCACAGCAATACAAGTATCTAAAAATCCACTCAGTGATTCATAGATGTATACACACAGCTAATCACTTACCTATGGATTCACTCATACATGCTGTCAATGAACAGTAGAGCACTATCAAAAATACTTTTACATCTATATCGACATTAAACAACAGCACGCATCCTATTCACATATGAAGTCATCCTACTCACTTATGAAAACAATGGATCATACTTTCATATTTACTTAGCAAAACACTTATTCAAACACCACTTCTTCTATTCATTTAGATAGTAAGTCATACTTAGTGAATTATAAAATCATTATTACAAGTATACAGTTATCCGTACAGTCACTCACACAATCATTGTGTCTTATGTATACTTATTAATATATAACAACTGACACATACACTGCCTTTTATTTTTCTAGTTTGTTGGACATGTACCTTTGAGAAATATATTTGCTCATCACCACACCCATAAAGAGATTCCCTCACCCAAACTGTTAGAACGTGTAGTTTTAACTTCATATATCTACTGAATCAACTATTCACACATCTTTGGACAGTCACACACCCCCCACCGAACCACACACACTTTCACACTCCCATACAAATACTCAGTTAACTAATCAATAACTAATATAGACTTTCACATAGCTAGTAACCAACTGTAGAATCAGTATACACAACAACTGACAAAGTGATACAGATATTCACACAGTTTAGACACTAACCACTATATTTAGTGAGACATTATAAATTGGTCAAGTAAACAGTCAATTACACTGCTACTAAATCCTCCATCCAAATATTTATGTATTTATATCCACTCATTCTTCAATGTAAATTGCTATATATATAATGCATATTTAAATAACGAAGCAAACCACATTCACTGGATGATGTCATGAGTGATGTCATCAGTGATGTCATTTGAGATGTCATCAGTGATGTCACTGACCATGTCATGAATATTCTAATATGTGACATCATCAGCAGTGGATTGCGGATGCGCGAAATATAGTTAATACAACTAACTATATAGGAGCAATTTCATTGGTTTTGTATGAGTAAAATGTCCAGCTAACTATAAAACCGGTAAAACTTATAGTTTATAGTTTTTTGAGTGAATATATATATATATATATATATATATATATATATGTATCTGCCACAAAGTGATCCAGCAGGCTGCGAGAGCGCTCCCCAGTGTGTGCTCGGCTCAGGGGTCGGATCCAGACCCAATTATTATTTTATCATACAAATGGAGCGGCACAAACAGAGAGTTTCAGAAGCCTTTATTCAGCGCTTCACCCCACCAACGCGTTTCAGCCACACAAGGCTTTGGTCACGGTCAGTTGGTCCTTCTACTATTTCCTACTTTATACTGGCCCATTTTAGTCATTATGGAGCATTATGGGATATGTAGTGTGAAAATAGTATATAAACATTTTTTAAAAAGAAGAAAGACTGGTGTGATCTTAAGTTTAACATTTCACATTCATGTTAAGTCACATGGGCAAATTAAAGTCAATATTTGGAATAGTTCCAAAAGAATGGCAGGTTGTAATGGGTATAGTACCCTATTCATGGTTGTTTTACTTCACAGCTGGTACTGTTATAGTCACTCTAAATGTACATGGAGGTCCTCTCCAAAGTTCATGCCTCTCGGTATTTTCGTTCTCAATCGGATGATCAAACGGGACTCCATTTGTCGTAGTTTCCTGACAGAATCACCACCTCTTTCTGTCTTGGTTAGCATTTTCAGTCCGTAAAATCGCATCGTTTTCCAATCACCTTCTTGACAGGTGTTTATATGTTTTGCCGTTGCATACAGCATGTTTTTGTTTTTTACGGCCCTGATGTGCTCAAGGATCCTCTTTTTAAGCATGCACGTGGTGCTGCCTATGTATTTGCTTCCACACTTGCATTCAATGACATAGACCACATTTTTGGATGTACAAGTTATCTGTTGGTCAATGTACATTATTTTTCCATTTGGTTCCTCAATGCTCTTTTTACTGGTGCCAATCATATATTTCATATATCTTATTGATTTTTGCTCTATTCTGTAAATTGGTGTGGGATTTTTCTTTTGTTGTTTTCACTTTATTACTGTTTGAAATGATGCAAAAATACTTGTTAGGCCTTACTGCTATTGTGACAAATTGCAGAGGGGTAATCGCGGACTAATTTGGGGTTTGTTTGTGCTTCACCCTGACTGAGATTATGGTTGAGTAGGGCTTCACCCCCTCAACAAGTAGCCCAATTTAAAACTGGTGCACAAAAAACTTTAGACCAAACACGAATATAGAATTTCTAATAACATAACTATTGACTAAACATGAATTTGAAAATGCCAAATGGTGCTCTTGTTGTGTTGCATAAAGTAAAAAGTGAATGGGAATAATCTCGGTTCAGCAGGTTCAGACTGGGACAAAAAATAGCCCAGGCACCAAATAAAAGTGGCACAGATAACTAAAAATGTTGCCCACATTTCAAGTTCTGAACTTCTGCAGGCAGGATGTACTGGTATTTTGTAATATATGCTAATGTTTGGGAAATCAATGGTTAAAACCGGCCCATCTGCCCATAAAACAGTCCCACAAACTGCTATCAGAGCAGCACATCAGGCATTGCCTGTTTGCCCTATAGCGCAGTACAATCATGCGGTTCTGTCATTGGATGATGGCTAAAACTTTAGTGACAATGCAAGGGAACATGATGATGTCAAGTCAAAATTGTTGGAATTCCATCAGCTTGTGTTTTTGATGGATCATTGACACAATATTGTGGTACACAAAATCGTTCACAAAAATATTGTGTCAAAAATATTGTTTACCATAATATTGTGCTCCTATCCTTATAATGGTAAGTATAAAAATATCTGAAAAAAATATCCTTGACACTTTATTGTCAAAAATAGGCAAATATGTTGACTTAATAATGCAAATAGAGTTAAAAGTAGTAAATGTAAACTATTTTAATATTTAAATGTAATATAATATAGATTTAATATATTCCACTAATATTGAAATATATATACTATATATACTATGTATAAATGCACACTTATCAAAACACAAAAAAAACATTAAAATTCTAAACAGTTTAGGAGGAAAATATATAACAATTAATGGAGACAATAAATACAATGTTAAAAATTGAAAAATCCAGAAAACCTGTTTACAAAAAACTGTAAACATTAAAATAAATTTTAAAATAAAAACAAATCATATCAAATATAAAAAATAAGCAAGTAATGTTATAAAATCTATTTAACCAATAGTATATGAACTAAAAACTATTGAAGTCTAATAACGTTAAATATACTGTTCTCATTGTGTGTCCGTAGGGAAAGGGTTGGACTCTGGAGGGGAAACATTTACTATTTCCACTCCAGTCTGTACAACAGAAGGGAAAGTGTTGTACTTCGAAGGGGTTAGATTTACTCTTCCTACTCTAGTCAGTAGGGAACGCATTAGTTGTGGGAGGGGTGAAATGTACTATTCCCACTCTAGTCTAAGCAACACTGGGGATAGTGTTGTATTTTGGAGGGGTGAAATTTCCTAAACCCAATCCAGTCTACATAAGAGTAGAGAAAGTGTTGGACTTTGTAAGGGTTAACTTTATTATTGCCTCTCCAAACAACGCAACAGTGGGAAAATCGTTGGATTTTGAAGTGGTACAATTTACTAATCCCACTCCAAACTTCTCAATAATAGGGAAAGTGCTGGACTTTAGAATGGTGAAATCTACTATTCATACTCTGGTCGGTGCAACAATAGGAAGGCACTAAATTTCAGAGGGTGAAAATTTACTATTTCCACTCTAGTCAAGGCAACAGTAGGAAAAGTGTTGGACTTTGGAGGGGTGAAATTTACTATTCCCACTCCAGTGTTTGAAACAGTAGAGAAAGCTTTGGATTTCAGAAGGGTGATGTTTGCTGTCCTCGCTTTAAACAGCGCACCAGTATGGAACGTACTGAACTACAATCTCATTAATTTTACTATTCCTATTGCAGTCAAAGCAAAAGTAGTGAAAATACTTCACATCAAACACATTACATATATGAGTAACTCCATGAATCTAGCAAAAATATTATACTCTTAATAAATATATTAATATTTAACATACTATATATATGTATGTTTAAAAAATTAAAAATAATTAATCAATTTGCATTACTATTAAATAATTAATTTAAAAAAAAAGAATTGGTGATTAATTTCTACTATTAATTTTAGAACTTCACTGTTCTAAAATAAAAATACCCCAGGTGAGAACAGGAAGGAACCATTGACTATATGACACTTTCCTGCTGGCCCCTGAGTGTGTGTGCTTATGATTTATATTTATAATTCAATAATGGCAACAAACCTTGGTCTGGCTTTTGACGAAGCCGAGATCCAGTCCATTCTAGACGAAAACCCAAGTATTCTTGACAGCATACCAACCCGCCAGGTTAATAGTGATGAGGGTTGGGCTCAAATCTTAATCTTGAAAAAGAGCCAGTCACGCATCTGTGTCCACGGTATAACAATGGCGGAATACCTGCGCGGTAACTGTGCACCGAGTGGTTTGATCGTGACTAACGTACCAAGATTGTTCCTGGATGATAAAGACTTCTTGAAACATTGGTCTTTGATCGCGTGGAAATGTACCCTGATTGGCTCATGTTAATAATCAAAACAGCGAAGAAAGCGGCCGACAAGATCATGGTCGAGATCCAACTACTGGAGGGACAAATTAGAACTACGCTCTCAGGCAAAGCTTTCACTAAGAGTCTAGATGAGAACAATAAAACTAACAAAGAGTTCAAGGACTCTATTCTTTTTAACAAACTTGAGAAATTTAAAAAAGATCTGGCCAAATTTGCAACAGAGCGAGTCTACCCCTATACCAGTGAGTCCTATGTCCCTGCTGTCTATAATACTAAGGGACGAACAGGAGGGTCAACTTATGGTACTTCTAGTTCAGGAGAGGGGTCGAGTGATTCAGACTCATCTAACTCAGGGAACAGTATTAACAAAAACCTAGGCAGAGGAAACCGGAGATCCCGGAGAGGATCCAATCAGAGCTACAACCAACCTCAGTTTCCACCATGGTGGCAACCAAATCCTTGGCCACAAGGAGCTCCTTTTCCTCAACCGATGGTCCCTTATGGTCCTCCACAATTCTACCCTGATTTCAATTCCCAGTCTTTTTTAGGGTATGGCAGAGGGAGACAGAGAGGGAGAAGACGAGCACAACAACAAGTTCAGGTACCGTGGCATCTCTTGCCACAGACGATGGATTTGAGGAACGGGAAGAAAATTCCACAGGAACAAACTACGGCGACAACATCAGGGACGGCCTCGTGATAAATTTGAGTTCACGAACACTCTCTGAGATAGAATTCAAAGTGCTGAACCGAGGGCTAGGTTTCGTGGCCACAAATACCGGTGACCCTTTCCTCACTCATATCGAGATGAGTAAGTTCTTTAGAAAGATCCGCCTACACTTTCTCTTCGCAAAAAAGAACGAAGATATAGCGGATCTAACCATGGAGGATCAGAACACAGGTTTGAAGAGACCATCTACTTACAATCCACCAACAACAGGTCTTCCAGAAAAGGTCTTGGCCTTTGAAGAAGCGGTGGATAGTGATGTAAAGAGTTTGTTCCAACAGAATCACAAACCCTTTATTAATTTTCCAAAGAAAGAACAAGATGCCCTAAGAAACCTAACCAAAGATGAATCGGTGGTGATTAAACCTGCCGACAAGGGTGGAGCAATAGTTCTACTGGACACTCCCACATATCGAGAAGAGTGCCTTCGTCAACTCAGTGATATCAAGTCCTATCGAAAACTGACTGTAGATCCGACGGGGAGACTATCGCTAACCATCGCCCACAGTGTGGAAGAAGCACTATCAGAGGGGTGGATAACATCAAAAGAGGCACTGTATTTACAAACTAGTCATCCGGTGATGCCGTACTTTTACGTATTGCCGAAAATACATAAAGCACAGAGACCTCCTCCAGGCCGCCCCATAATATCGGGCATAGGGTCATTACTAGAACCCCTATCTACTTTCGTGGACCACTTTCTAAGACCTATAGTCCGTGAAATGACAACGTTCCTACAAGATACCAAGGAAGTTTTGAGAATTTTACCAGATGTGGAGTTCGATATGGATCTTGATTTATTAGTATTCTTCGATGTAGAGTCTCTATATACATCCATCCCTCAGAGAGAGACCCTCGAAGTGACAGAGACCTTACTATTTGAACGCGATCTAGGCTCTATTACGCCGGTCGCTTTCATCATGACTTTGGCCAACCTAGCAATGACAGAAAACTACTTCCAGTTTGAGGACTCAATCTTTCTACAGGTCTCGGGGACCAGTATGGACAGCGTTTTTGCCACAAGCCTCGCAAACCTATATGTTCACAAATTTGAACAGGAATTCATTCTCAATGATACCAACCCCTTTTTCAACCACCTACGCCTATGGAAATGTTATATTGAAGACGTTTTAGTCGTATGGCGAGGAACAACAGATGAACTATTAACTTTCCACACTTGGTTGAATAGTAGAAATTAATTTCTACGTTTTACTGTAGAATATAGCAAACACCATCTTGCTTTTTTGGACCTCAAGATAACAGCTACTCCTACGGGTTTGCAGTCAGAACTTTATCACAAACCAATGGCAAAGAACTCCCTGTTAAGCTATGAAAGCTGTCATCCGAAAGCTTTAGGAGACAATTTGCCCTATGGGCAGTTTCTAAGAATACAGAGAAACTGCTCTACCAAGGAGAGTTTTCATGAGCATTCGAAAAACCTTGAGAATAACCTGATTGAAAAAAAGTATCCAAAACACCTAATACGAAGGTCCAAGAAGAGGGCTTTTAACAACAATCGAGACAGCCTGTTGGAACCCCCGATAACAAAAACTAAACAAGACCGCATCACATGTGTGAATACTTTTGGAACCCAATCCAACCACATTCAAAAGATCATCAAAAAACATTGGGGTATCCTGAACAGGGGTAAAGACATCTTGCCCCCTCCACTATTTGCATTTAAAAGGAGTCAAAACCTTAAAGACCAATTGGTTCATACAGTTATCCCTAGGGCAGTGGGCACACTTTGGGACATGCCAGCCGTCACGGGCCACCATCCTTGTGGGAACTGTGCGGCCTGCCCCCAAACTACAGAGACTATGACTATTGATATAGGCAGTAAGCGTCCCTGGGAACACAGGCGGTTTACGAATTGTAACAGCCAGAATGTTATTTATTTAATAACTTGCTCCTGTGACCTTAAATATGTGGGCATGACCACGAGAAAAATAAAAATACGCATCTCAGAACATAAGAGCACAATCAGATGTCGTTAACAATGAACCAAAATGACCAACCATTTTCTCGAGGTGGGGCATGTCCCAAGTGACTTCAAGTGGACTATAATAGAACAACCCCTGATACCCAGTCATGTAACAGATGTCCATAAGTTCTTGTTTAAGAAAGAAACAGAAGTGGGTGTATACACTCAATTCTGATAAGGAAGGTCTGAATGACGACATTCCGTGGATGTCTCTTTGAACAGACACATCTTTCATCCGCGGATCATTGTACCTTCGTACATCTTGGCTGTAGTTCTGATTGGATTTCGATAAGGGAATTGAACACCCATCTGAAAGTACTGTAGTGATATTACATATCACGAACAGTTTCAAATACGATTAAGAACATATATCTCAAATATATACTTATACCTGAGAGAATAGTTTCCCTTCTTTGATATACGGTATATTCACTGTTTGGATGCTGACATTCATATGGAGAAATATCGAGTAGGGTGAATAATTGGCGCACCCCCGTTTTTGAGGACAACTTGATTCTAAATAGACTGCCTCCTAAATGTCTGCACTAGATATGATGAAAATAGATTCTGAACAGGATTTAGGATTATACATCTTTGTGCCGATTATTAAGTTTAATGCACAACATCGCAATGTAGACTTTTTCGACTACAACTCCCATGAAACCTAAGGTCACGTGACACGGAAATATGCGTGTGACGTTATGACGTTCTGACAGAATGAGGAAGTAAATAGCTTAGCGTCTCAGCCGCCCGGTACCTCCCCAAACGGCCCGGAGGGACGCCTGGAGTACCGACGGCAGGGTAAGAGATGCAACCACCGTTCTTTTCCTTTCATTTTTTGTAATGCTAGTCTCCTGACTTCGCGCAGTGAAACAATACTGAACGCGGATTCACAAACATGTTGGGTGCCGATTAACGATATCTGAAAGCGCACGATAAAAACAAATGCAGTGCCTAGAGTACTATTTAGTTAATACTAATCCTCCCATTCATTACAACTGTAGTCTCTTGACTCCGCGCAGTAAACCAGTAGTGAACTTTGGTTTACAAACATGCAGCGACCCGATTAACTGAGTCTGCAAGTGCACGATAAAAACGAACGCAGTGCCCACAATAATATTTAGTTAATACGGGCCTCAGACAAGAGATAACAATCGGACCTGATAAATCTGCGGGTCCTGACTATACCATACAATTAAAAAAACTTTTCCTTGAACAATCTACCATACTACTCTCTCTATAGAATAATGAGACTGATGGATAGTTGTCTTGCCATATACATCTGGGCATTAATTTCAACTGTCCTTACCATGTAAACCTTGGCACAAACCGAGCTAGCGAGAATGCAAGTTGTGAAGTCAGCAGTAGCTGACGTGTCTATATGTGTTTCTTTCCTTCCCCCCCTAGAGCGGTGCTTCAACCACCTGAGCCGTAGCCAGGTGAGGTGGGGCTTTTCACTCCTACACAAACTGGTAAGTGAGAGTACGGATACCAGAATGAGGTAGCTCTGTTGAATTTACATTAACAGAACGAAGGCGAAACGAATGATTCATCACCTTCCTGATGTGGACTAGATGTATCAAATAATGTGAGATATTGAATATCTAGTATGCACTAACTATGTATTTGTCTTTCTTTGCAACTGTACATGTGTGTCCTGTTCGTTTGGAATATGAAACTACCAGCTGGGAGAATGATCCTTTCAAAATACCCAGGTGATAAATTTTCATTATAAATTCAACACTTTTTTGTTTTTTAAGCCGTAGCGTTACCGGTCCTGAAGAAAGCAGTGGACACCACTGAGGTCCCTAAACCCGCAGAAACATGTCGACCAGTTAAGAATATATTAGTAGCTATTAGTTAAAACTACTAGAATCGCACTACTTTTTTTATTGATTTAGAAGCAGCGAGGTCTCTATTAAAGATACTTTTCCTCCTGTCTATCTAATTTTAAATAGCACTTTTCACTTATCACACTTTTTACATGCACTGCTTAACAGTGGTCTCCTGCCGCCTATACAAATTGGTTATATATCACTGGGCTCCTCTCCAGTCTAACATTCTAAGTACTGGTGTAGACAACCTTCCTTCGTGGTATGAAGGAACCCACATGATGAAAAGGGCGGTTAGGTCGATTACTGATGGGTATTTTCTTCAAACATGAATGAAGTACCCCACTGACTTGAGTAAAGCCATGTCACTGAATATAGTCGAATAGCACAGTTTGTCAGTTGCATAGTCATTCTCTGTTTTTTTTACCCACCGCTATTCTTTGTCGTTATATGATTAATTTCTACTTCATTAACTATCCACCCAGTACGCCTACAAAGAACTATTCCATAACTTACATATTTAAAATAAATGAACTAATTAATCAATAATTAATTGTTAATTACTTATTACTTACTTAACTTCCCACCCTAAACCTTACAAACCCAGCATCCCAAAAACTTAAATAAAATGAATTCAAATAAGTATTGCATAATTTACATATATAAAATTAAGTAAAATAATTAATGTACAAATAGTAATGACTATTTAATTACTTATTACTTAATTAACTTCCCAACCTATACCCCTACAACCTAGCTTTCTGCATCTAAAAAAAGTAAAATGAATCAATATTCCATATTTTACATAATTTAAGGTTAATTAATAATTAATTATTCATTAATTATTGCTTAATTAACTTTCCACCCTACAGCCCGAAAAACGTAGCAGCTGGCAACTAAAATATAAGTTAAATCAATAAGTATTCCATAAATTGCTAATTAGAATGTATTAAATAATTCATTAATTAATATGTATTATGTATACGTCTTCAAGGCCCTATGCCTAGCCCACAAAACCATCAATAATAACGCCCCCCCCCTCCTTAAAGAACTCCTAATCCCATACAAAGCGGAGAGAGACCTCCGGTCCGGAGCAGAAAATCTTATCGTAGTCCCGAGAGTCAGAAAGGCCAAGACCGGTGGCCGTCGCTTTTCGGTTCACACGGCAAAACACTGGAACCAGTTACCACGGAAACTTAGGATAGAACCGAACTACCTCCAGTTCAGAAAAACCTTAAAGACCCTCCTTTTCCCGCAAACATAAGCTTTTCAGACAGCTGAAACCCTCGGAGAATTAGGTCAGCGCTGGGATGCTCTCTGAGTTACTACGCGCTTTATAAAACCATTAAATAAATAAATAAATAAATTTATTCATTTATTAGTCTACAATTAACTTTCCATCCTATAGCCCTACAAGCCTAACAGCCCACTACAACACTATTGATTATTTATAAAAAAATTGGATCACTTAAAATGGCATATATTTAGAAAATAATTACAAATATTTTAATAAACAATAGGAGAAAATCTTCTTGATATATCAACTAAAACACATTCAAATAATTAAAAAACTACGGGCCTAATTAAGATGTCAGGCGGAAAACTTCCGACTAGCTGTAGGGCGCTTTCCACCAGCCATTGTAGGTTTCAGCTCGACCGTCATATTAGGATAACGGCAGTCGGAGTGAAACCTGCGGGGGGATTCCGATGCACTTCCGACGGGCTCAAGGAGACCGTCAGTGCATCTGAAGGCACCATAATCCCCCAATGATGGCAGAGCCAGGCTCGGCTCCGCCTTGGGATTATGATGGCACTTTCCACCTTTCCTTTCATGGTGGTCCGTTCGCCATGAAAAGGCAGGTGGAAAGTGACTTTGGGGCCCCTTGCAGGGCCCCCTTCCCCCCTGTCCCTATGGGGCATGGGGTGGCCCTATGGTGCCCCCCTAAAGGTGCAGAGATGTTTCCAAACATGTATTTTGCTATGGCAGCTTGTGCTATGGACCTTTTCACCCCGCCACACACCCTGCCATTGCAAAATGGATGTTTCCGATTGCCCTATGGGTGGTCACATCCAAATTGTCAGGTCGAAACCGCCGACCTATGGTCGGGCGGTTCCAGAACGCTGCGGTGTGGGTGGACACAAGTCGCCCAACATCGTAACTAGGCCCTTTATTTTTAACCACTATATTATTGAAAAGTTTGTTAAAACTTTGATATTATTTACAACTATATTGCTTACCTCAAAAAACAATACTCTTGTCAACAATAGCTATGTTTCATGACACTTGTATGCCTTGATATTTAATTTCCAATATTTCTGTCTCCTGATATTAAATCAATATTTTGTCCAAACACTGTTTTGGACACAAAGAATAATGTCCGTGATAAACATTCAAACCATGTTTAGCAAGTATTTCAAGGTGGGAACAAATGTGATTAAGAGCTGATACTAGTAAGATGAAAACATATAAAGTGTTGCCAATAGAAATTCACAATGGCACTTCTAATATCCTTACTTGGGTAACCTTTGCTTATATAGTACCATGCAGTGGTGTTTCTTACATCAGAAAACACTCATACAATTATATATGATTTTATAGATATTAGTTTGAATGACATATCTGGCCTAATTGATTATTGGTATGGGTAATCTGAATGTACTGTCATTCTTCCAGTGTATAATAATTTTAATCATGTGTTAACAAGAGAAAATATGCTCAAATTAAAAGAGCCCTCCGCCATTGTAATGACCCCTTTATTCTCTTTAATTAAACACGTCCACTAAGAACTTGGTCTTAAATTATTGAATCCATTTTCATTTGTCGATCATGTCAACAACATTCATTAGAAACTATAATGTTTGATGTTGTATTCTAATGCATATAGATGGGGAAATTCATGAGGCTGAAAATGTTCGCTTACTGGGTGTACTATAACACATGTTATAGTCATAACCAATTCTGTAACAGTGGCATGGATATACAGGATATGGATCTTATAAACTAACAAATATTGGTATGTCCTGAAAATGATACCCATATAGTATGCCGAAATTTGAAACAAGTGTTGTTTGCAATCGAGATCTTTTCGCACTTTTTTTTATGTTTTGATATGACACCACCACAACACCACAACTCAACACCCATTGTATTTGACACTGCCCCCTATGTACAAGGGTGGTGTACATAGAAGGCAGCCCCAAAATTAAGACCAGGAAAACCCTGGTCTTAAGTTGGCGAAACGAGGAGAAATGCATTATTTCTCCTTGTTTTTGCTTTTTCATGTGTGCTACCTTGTCCAGCACACATGGAAAAAGCAAAATGCCATGGTTTGTGTATGTACAGGAAGGTGTCTTTTCCTCTACATAAACAAGCATTTTAAATAAATGCCATTTTGTAGCTTTCATATTTGCTGCATGAAGCAGCACACATGAAAGTTACAAAATGGCATTTTAGGATTGTTTATGTGCAGGAAGGGACACCATCCTACACATAACCAATCCTTCCCTGCACACAGACACCCTTGCACTCTGGTGCAAGGGTGCCTGCATGGGCGCTAAGTTGTTAAACTTAGTGCCATCGCAGGGGGAAACGCAAGGTTGCACCACATTCTTGTAAATATAGTGCAGCCTTGCGTTTCCGAAGTGGCAGAGAGTGTCGTTAAGCCCAGGAGGCTAACGACACGCCCCGCCACTTCTATTGTACATATCCCCCTGTGTTTCTTTCTCAGTCACACATATGTAGTTTGATGCAAGGAGGGATTAGGTTTTATAAGTACAAAAGAAATGAAAACGAAGCAGTACTTGGGCAGATTTCTTGCAGTGAAAAAGCAAGTTTGTACTCACTGTGTCAATTCTTTTTTTTAAATACATTTCTTCCTACCAATTCAATAAGGCTTAATTATTTTTGCTTGTTTTATAGTTTCAAATGTATGAAAGAACAGCACATAAAACCTGCTTACCAAAGATATTTGTAAACAAAAAATAGGCGGTTAAATAATTTTTGCTGCACAATCGCCATATAATTTCATGTTATTTATACATTTGACTTTCTGTAAATTTTCTGGTGAGTGAACAAATATTAGAAAATTAGCACATCCAGATAAAATATAAACTGGAGATTTAGAACACATCTATGTACTTTGAAAAATCCAGTCATCTATGCTTCGACTGCTGATGTAACTGTACAGACTGTTTTTATCGATACGACTGTCCTGCCTGGTCTTTGTTGGCAGCTTTCGCCGAAGTAAAGTCAACTTAAGAAAGCATTGAAATCCCTGTCTCTGTAGAAGTAGTAAGGTTAGAAATCCGTTGCATTAACTGGTAAACTTGTATTTAATATATTCAGTAGACTTGGAAATCAATTAATAACTGATATGTCCGTTTTTGATTAATTACAATACTCACTAAAGTATGCTCAGAATTTAGGTTTTGCTTCTTCTTGCTCAAACTATTAACTGGAAAACAAACTACACAGACAGGTAACTGACTTAGTTCCTGATTAGATGCCAGGTCCCGCTGCCACACGGCCAAAGCTGTCCATCCATTTAGGAGTCTTCTCATGGCCTGGTGCTTTGGCGGTTCCAGGCGGTGAACATTAGAAAGGCACCACAATGGGAATGCCAAAGCATGTTGTGCTTTTTCATTCTGTGCAGAACCATGGGGCTGTATGCAGACAGGGGTCACACCATGTGCCCCCCTGCATGCACCCCCATGCACAGAGGGACCAGGGGGCCCTGCAGGCCCCCCTATGTTTCCTCACCGCCACACTTTTCATGGCAGACTCACCATCATGAAAAGGAGGGCAGTGAGCACACTTGTAATATGTGTGGAGTTGCAGCAGCGGTGCCACCGCCTCAGGATCAAGGATCCAGTGGTAGCAGCGGCTATGTTGCGGTCCCAATGCTCTAGTAATAATACAGTTGGTGGAGCATCAGTTTGGTGGTCCAGGCGCGCCACCACGGGTTCGGCGTTCCCATGGACTGCCAACATCAGAATTAGGCCTTTAGTCAGCTGTTATAGCCATTGCCAACTAATTCCAGAAAGGCATATTTTCTTCATATATTTTTATTTCGTTAGTTCATAAGCTTCTATAAGAATGAGCATCCGTCAAGTATTGTGGATCGAGAGCATATGAAATGTAAATCTTCCACTTCTGTGATAGAGTTCTTCTACTGTCTGCCTCATTCAGGGGAATAATGCTTTGTTTGTAAAATGTGTAGAAAATCCATGACTCATTATCAACAGTAAAAGAATGTGGTACTAATATGAGTAAGTCCGGGGAAAATGTGAAATCATGTTTTCATTACGGTAAACCTTGCTTTTCCTTTAGAAAATTGCATCCAGGGTTAATATCAAATATTAAGGTTGTTACCACAATGCAATATTAACATATTATAGTATACTAAAAAAAAATCAATAATGCTAAACGTCATAGATTTGTCTTTTCAAAGCAATGTTGATAGTGGATGTTTTAATCACCTCTTGTAATGCCACTCAATTAATCAGTCCTGGATACATGTACAGCTGAAATTGATGCCATGCATGTGGCCCAGCAACAACTTACATCACTGAACCATTTGAGAACTGTGACACCAGCTGCAATATGGATATGTCCATTGGGAACCACCACATCGACTAGTGACAAATCCATTGATCAAGAGGGATTTTTGTTTGTACCAGCTTGACATAGATCCAACATTATGATCAAGAGGTGAAGGTCTCAATATGCCTGTAAAAAAGAATACCTCTGAACTGTCCGGTCCCACTGGCACCACTGTCCATAAGATGCTAAATTTGGTAAATTTGATTAGGTAAAATAGTTTGCTCAGATTAACTAAAATTTCACACGCCAAAATGCAGCAAATGAAACTGCTGCAATGTGTTGTATGAAAGGGAAAGACCAGAAAGGTGCTATATTTACCAAAATACAGCGCACTTCGGCTCTCCCCTTCCACTGGCACACTTGTGGCAACCCAGTGCCAACACAAGTACCATTGCACCATGACACAAGGGTGCCTGTGTTGTGGTCAGAATAGTTTTGTGTAGGAAGGGATAACTTCCTGCACAAATACTATTCTTAGATTATAATTTCTTTTTTTATGTGTGCTGTAGAATGCATGCAGAAAAGAAATACCTAGGAGAAATAAATTTACTTACCCTCAAATTCAAATAGCTTTATTCGACAGATGTGTCATAAAAGCACAATGTACATACAACATACAATTTAAAAAGCATAAATAATCCAGACCTAAAAACATTTAAAGAAAATATTAAACATTCGATAACTGTTGGGTAAAGAAAATCAATGACAATATATTTATAATTCCTTAAAAACTGATTCAATAGACACAACATAAGCCGTTCACATTTCGTAACTCCAGTTCATTATGTTATGTTATGTTATGTTATAATAATTTATTGTGCGCACAGCTACTCCAGCCAAGGAGCGTCCCGGCGCATAGACAAGGAGAAACATAACACAACAGAAAGAGGTGAGACAGAAAATGGACAGCTAAAACAAAAAAGTTTTTATTGTTCTCCGGAAGGTCATGAGGTCCTCTAGTAGGCGGATTTCAACTGGGAGAGAGTTCCAAGACAACGCAGCTTTTACTCTGAAGGAGCGACCCCCCATAAGACTGAGTCTGAATCTAGGGACTACAGCAAGGGCTTGGCCCTGAGAGCGGAGGGTGCGAGTGGGGACATAAAAAGAAAGACAGCTGGACAAGATGTCGGGGCCTATCCCTCTCAAAATCTTAAAGGTCAAACAAAGGACCTTAAAGAGAATACGCTTCCTCACTGGGAGCCAGTGTAGGGAGCGAAGGACACTCGCCACCGGGCAAAATCTGGGCAGACCGACAATCGCTCTCGCCACAGCATTTTGAACCCTTTGCAGGCGAGTTAACTCAGCCTGATTGGCCCCAACCAGGAGAGAGCTAGCGTAATCCAGGCGAGAGATGATAGTTGCCTGGACCACTAGCTGTCTGGTTGGGGCATCGAAGAATTTTAATACTGGTCTTAGGCATCTCAACAGACCAAAGCAGCACACTGCTGTCTTTTTGGTGTGTCCTACAAAGGTAAGGCCCGTATCCAGCCAGACCCCCAGGTTTTTCACCTCCGACACCGGGGTCGGAGTGGGTCCCAGCTCGGGAGGCCACCATTGGTCGCCCCACAGCTCCACTCCCCTTCCGACGACCATTACCTCCGTTTTAGTGGCATTAAGCTGGAGACAGTTACCTGTCAACCAGCTAGCCACCTCCTTCAGTCCAGCCTGAAACCTGGGGGCATCTTGTTCCGCGTCCCCGCTGAGCGTAACCGCCAGCTGAGTGTCGTCGGCGTATGAGACCAAGGTAAGGCCCCACTGCCTGGCAACATCAGCCAGCGGTCTCACATAAAGATTAAACAGCGTGGGACTCAGCGAGGACCCCTGCGGAACCCCCATGGCCAAAGGCTGGAAGTTGGACTTGAAGGGAGGGATGGAAACACAGAAGGACCGGTCGTCGAGGAAGGAGCGGAACCATTGCAACACCCGGCCACCGATACCAATCTCCTCGAGCCGACGCAGGAGGATGCTATGGGATACCGTGTCGAAGGCGGCGCTGAGATCTAACAATATCAGCGCCGCCGTTTGACCCTCATCCAACCTCGCCCGAAGATGTTCCACCATCACAAGAAGAGCGGTCTCCGTGCTGTGTCCAGCATGGAAGCCATTTTGTGTGGGGTCGAGGGCGTTGGTCCGGGACAGATAATCTGACAGGGCCAGATTGACATAGGCCTCTGTAATCTTTGCCGGCCAGGGTAGCAACGAGATGGGACGGTAGCTTTCAGGCTTCGATGGGTCCAGGGAAGGTTTTTTAATAATTGGGGACACCACTGCCTGCTTCCACTTAGTTGGAACTACACCCGACTCAAGGGAGAGGTTGACAAGGGCACGCACAGCAGAGCGCCCCATAAAGGTCTGATCTCGAAAGAGAGCAGATCTTACTGGATCAGATGGAGATCCAGATTTAACTTGCAACGCAAGTTTGTCAAACCCCTCCACAGTGAGAGGGGGAAATGAGAGCAGGGTGATTTGATGAGGTGTCCCATCGGAACTTCCCAGACCAGTCCCTGTGCTAGGGAATGTCCGATAGATTGCTTGGACTTTCCCCAGAAAATAAGAGGCCAGGGATTCGCATTGAGAGATGGAGCTCACGGTCATAGACGTGGTCCGCTTCACCGTCAGATCTTTCACGGCCTTGAAGATAGCCTTCGACGGGTTAGTGCTGTTTCGAAATTCAGCGGCATAAAATGCCGCTGGAGCCCGACAAATAGCCCGATGATAGAGCTTGACGGACATGGCGTATGCAGCTTTCAAATCAGCCGCATACGTCTTCCGCCATGCCCTCTCCGCTCGTCTACAGGCTCCCTTCAAGGCACGTAAGGCACCATCATACCAGGGACTCGACTCTCTAGTATTGATTTTAGTCGATACGATGGGTATCAGAGCGTCCAGCGCCCTGGTAAGCCAGGAGCAGAAGAGGTCATATCCCTCTTCTACGCCATTCAATGGACCCAGCGGCTCCTCTAGCAGAAGACGGTGGAAGTCTTCTAGCCTGAGTTTGTTCCATAACCTCTTAGGTACCCGTCTCGCTGATGAGATGGAAGGAGCAACCAATATAGGACAGAAAATAGACACCAAAAAGTGGTCAGTCCACTCCACCGGAGAAATAGATGTAATTTTAGTCTCCGGTAGATTGGTGAAGAAGGGGTCAAGAGTATGTCCCCCAGTGTGGGTAGACTGAGAAACCAGCTGGGAGAGCTGAAAGGCCTCTAAGTCTACGGAAATGCTGCGTACCGTCGGATTGGAGGGGGCGTCGAAATGCAGATTCAAATCACCCAGGATGGAAAAGTTGGCACAGTCAATGACCAAGGTGCCAACAATATCGGGAAAAGCATTTCTAAACGCCACATCACTGCCCGGCGGACGGTACACAACCATCCCGGAAAATGTAAACTCGGGACTCACAGAGATCTTAAAGGAGGCGCTTTCACATCCAGGAATATTAAGGGCACTCCACACACAGGAGAAACTGGACCTGACTATAAGAGCTATGCCCCCACCTCGAGAGGATCTATTCAAGGTGAACATAGAATAGCCAGGGGGGCATGCAAGATTGATAATAGCGGCGTCCGATTCCTGGAGCCAGGTTTCAGTGATGGCAAAGATGTCGGGGCCTTCATCCTCAATTAGATCGTAGATGTTCTGGTAATGTTTTGACGCAGATCTAACATTCAGATTAAGAATCCGCAGAGAGGAAAAAGAACCCCTACTGCGGCGGACATCTGAGCTGTTTTCCCGGAGGATGGACCCCGGATAATCAAGAGCCCAACCGTTGCAAGGGCAGCGGTATGGACCGCAGAGCGGGTGGACAGGCGGTAGATCACATTTATAGCTCACCTGACCAATGGAATGTAGGCTTTCGCTGGAGTATGTCAGCATTGCGACACAAAGAGAAGAATAAGTGTCGTTGCCCCGCAACCGCAGCGACCCGCACGGCCGTAGCGCGGACGGGCGCAGACGGGCGCAGACGGGCGCAGACGGGCGCAGACGGGCAGGACTCTGGCACGACTCCGGCTAAGCGTAGGCGATCCCGCTGCGCGATACCGCTGCGCTAGGCAGGGAGCTTTAAATAGGCGTCCCACCTGTGCTAAAGCGCACTAGAATGCTCGCTAAAACATGGCGCCCAAACTCCTACCCCACTCCAAGATGTCTGCCACTGATTGGATCCACCCTGAGACCCGGACCCGCTCAAGCAGCGGTGGAGAACGATTATGGTGCAAGGTAAGGGGCAATTTTAAAAACCCTGTGCATTCGGCATTAAATCAATACAAAAACGAAAACGGAAAGTAAGTTTTAAAAGCGCTATATAGCGAGGATAGCGCGAAGCGCTAAGAAGCAGCAGTGCTCCTTCTCCTTGTCAGGCAGAACCCTGGGGCAGCTCGCCTTAAATAGGCGTCCCACCTGTGCTAAAGCGCACTAGAATGCTCGCTAAAACATGGCTCCCAAACTCCTACCCCACTCCAAGATGTCTGCCACTGATTGGATCCACCCTGAGACCCGGACCCGCTCAAGCAGCGGTGGAGAACGATTATGGTGCAAGGTAAGGGGCAATTTTAAAAACCCTGTGCATTCGGCATTAAATCAATACAAAAACGAAAATGGAAAGTAAGTTTAAAAAGCGCTATATAGCGAGGATAGCGCGAAGCGCTAAGAAGCAGCAGTGCTCCTTCTCCTTGTTACTAATCGTTCGGGGTGACACTAATCATCAGCATTACGAGGGGCCTGGGAAAATGCCCTAGATCGAATACACCAGGCCCAAACCAAAAACTTGGCCATAGCTACTGACAGTAATAGCGTTGGATCAGTTGAAAGTACTCTCAACACCTCCTCATGCCTTCTACTTCCTACTCACCTCTTGTTCACTATTACAAATAGTTACGCTCATATTGGCATTCCATTTCCTTTTTCTGAACCGCGGGTGATGAGGCACCCCAACAATGTTCAGTCTCTGGTCACTCCCAGGAGACCCCAAATTGCTATATTTCACAGATCTCAGATGTACTTTCCAATGGTGATCTGCATTCTTAAAACATTATTTGCTTTATTTGGCAGCGATATTGAAACCAATTGAGGGCAATAAATCTTGTACCGCGACAAAAAGCCTTGAAGATGAGGAAGTGCTCCCATTTTGGATTGCATCTCTATTAGTTTTCTAACTCCAAAAGGCTTCACGCTCTCTTTCCTGGTAAGTAAATAGAGCAGATGACAAATGAAGGGAGACAGTCGGTCATCTTGCAAGAAGAAGAAGAACATGCCGTAGAGCGCATGGAGCTGTTCTTTGGATTGAATAAGGTCAAACATCGTTATCAGCCATTGCAGAAACAGAACCTGAGTGCTGGCGGAGGACTTGCAGGTGCAGAACCAGGACACTGCTTTTACAACAGCACTCTCGGGCACATTTGTGGCTGGAATGAGGCACTTCAGGAGCCGCGCGCTCGCCGTGTTAGCAAGCATACCACTGAGTGCCACATTCAGAAGGACATCAAATGCCGTTGGGGTCAGTCCTCTAAATAAACCGATTTTCTCAACGTTACTCAAATGCTTCATCAGCTTCTCATTTCCTCTAAAAGGAATGCGTTATTTGGCATTCTCAAAGTAAAGCAATGCTTCCTCCAGTTGATACTGCTCACTCACTGCTTGATGAGGGGATTTGTGCTGTTCCTGGTGACTCAAGTGTCTGCTTGCACCGCCACCCTCTCTGCCATCTTCAACAGTAACCTTCCCAGTTTCTAGCCATGTTGTAAGATCCCTCTGTCCACCGGTGCGCCGTCGCTCAGAATTGCTCGAACTCCTTTTACTGGATCCTAATTTAAGCCCCTCCATAGGGTGGTTTAGAGGTGGGCGTCCTCAGTCCCAGGTCTCCATTGACCTGATTCAGGTGGATCACCTTTCCTGCCCCAGAAATGCTCACGCCTGTGACTCCCAACGCACGAGAACTGGTAACAAATTGCAGTGATCCAAGGAAGTATAAATACGGAATGTTTTGCCCTTACGTCAATACCTGTCTCTGCCGCCCTCGCGAAACATCTGCTGACCCACCTGTTCAGGATTACTTTCCAATTGCAGCTTCTTCTTTACTTCTCCGTATCCTTTTGTTGCTTTAATAATACTATTTCTTCGACCTTTATCAAACTATACAGATTCCCAGGTCGTTCCTTACTCGTAGCTTTTTGTTTTGGGCTCTCAAACTACGCTGCCGAATCTTGTACAGCTGTATACATTTGGCAATAGAGAAACTGTTAAAAGATGCGTGCGTACGATTGTGTTTCTGCCGGCAAAGAGCCAGGAAGTGTCCCCTGGTCTGCCGCCTCGTAGCATGGAGGCGTCCCGTGGCTCCCACTTCCCACCTAGGATGAACCTGACCACTACTTACTGGGCCGCCTGTGAATTCCGCTCATAGCCCGCTGTCAATTGTTGATATACTCTCAATATACCTGCCTCGGGTAGGCACACCACTAACACGCAAACCCAGGTTAACCGACTTTAGTGAATCTGAAATTGTGTCCAAAATTCATTGGTGGATGCTCCACCCATGTAAACCTTTCCTGACCCAAAGTAATACAAGGCAGCACTATGCACTACAATGTGTTACTTCTGTATTTACAAAGCCAAGCAAATCGGGCTTTGCATAGCTTTGTAAATCCCAAATTACATTTTGCATCGTGGTTACACAAAATAAATGGGGCACCCGCGACACAAAAATGTTAGTAAATCTGGGACTTAGTTCCTGAAAAAAGACTTGTTTCATGTCAGTTTGGAACAGAACTCCTAGTCACAGATATTATATTAAAACTCTTCCCACATAATCCACTCTAAAGACAACGTTCTACTAACCATGCTCAAGAAATCGAGAGGCCTCTTTCTCCACCACACAAAACAAACACTTTGGGGCCTCGTAGTGGGTAGGAAAACATTGTACAAATACTATAATAAAATGCAATACAGGGACACTTGATTGTCACACTGTGAAGCAGTCAAAGGCTAAAAGATGTGACTCGTTTTGTTTTCAGTGTCCTCAATTCTTTCATTTTTTTGTTCATGCCAATACTGTTTCTTTAAGAAAACATTCTCCAGGTAAGTGGATGCGCTATCGTTCTCCTTTTAGGCAGCATCCATTGAGAAAGCTAAAGGGTTTCCTGCTGATGTTCAAACAAAATGCCTGCCATGTTGAGAAAAACTCTGCCCCATTTCCTCAACCTGCTGCTCCTAGCAGTGACAGTAGTTTTCCTTTATAACAAGGCTGATTACTTTAAAAACAACCAGACACAACCTGGAGGTCTTTTCCTGTGTCCTCATTGAATTGCATACAGTTCTTCATCTCTCAAATGCGATGCAACTGGAACCCACCTGCTGTGCCCAAAGTGCAGCATGAGCTGAAACCTGGGTCTGCTAAGTCGTTGAATCCTGCAGTGTTGAAAGTTGTTGTAGAAACGCGTTCAGTGTTTATAAAAGAGGAGACATATTTTCAGTTATTTTGAGACTATTGAACACTGTACAACCTAATGGATTTTTCGACCTAAATTATACACCTGCTTGGCAGCGATTTATCTAGTCGTGGCAACGCAACCTAATAGGGAGGGGACTGTGCCTTTCTTTTTTCTCCTTTGCACCTGAACACTTCATTCTGTTTTAGTTGAAGTTAGTTGTTGCTCCTTTGAGTTTATTTTATCTCTTCATAATGAATTTTATTTTAAGTTTTGGAAGCCATCTTTGTGTTTTATCTTTATTATGAAAGCCATTTTATCCTAATACATTTTTTTCTTCATTTTGATTTGAATTTACTTATCTATTTTCTTTACTTTGTTCTGTGCTAGAAACTGCAGCACCTTGATAAGCGTATTATGTAAACCATTATCCATGCTCTAAAAATGTGAACAGGTATATACAAATTACATACAAATTAATAAAAATTACAATTAATTTAAACATTAAAACGTTAAATGACAACTTGTCAATTAAAAGGTAGCTCCAAGAATTTTCGATATTTACCAGTGGCGTAGCAAGCTCAGGTGGTACCCGGTGCGGAAAATGTCTTGTCTACCCCGGCTTGACAAAATGGCAAAAATATGTGTTTAAAACACATATTTTTACCATTTTGTCACCCCTTCCTCCCCCCTCTGTGATGACACTTGTCACCCCCGGCTTGAAAAAATGGCAAAAATACGTGTTTAAAATACATAATTACAAAATGGCAAAAATATGTGTTTAAAACACATATTTTTGCCATTTTGTCAACACCTGGGGCGGCCTGCACCCACCGCACCCCCTTCCTACGCCACTGATATATCCATACATAGTTTTAAAAAGTTCTGATGCCTAACACGATTACAGTGCTTTTGTCAGACCTAAAATCTCGAAAGGCCTGCTCGTAATGATGAAACCTCAGATTACAGCAAATGGGTCATATCCTTTCCTTCTTGGTGTTGTATAGGCAGAGCAAACAAACAGCACATGTTCAATGTTTTACTTCCCATTACTATATGCTTTACACAACCCATTGCTAGCCAATCCACACTCCTACATGCAGGTAAAGCTACTCACTAATAATGTTCCGAATCTGAATTTCATGTATACATTTTCTGTCTCTGTATGAGTCAAATTTGTCTAAATATGTTTGATAGAGTAGAGCTGACTGATATTTAAAGCTTTGTCGAAAAGTCTAAAAAGGTTTTGTGTTCTTTCGCCATTTATACACAACTTGAAGCCTATGGGTATTTTTCATAGTGTCTCTTGATGCCTGATTAATGGAGGAGGGATCGGGAATATGTCCTTTCCAGCCCCAGAGCACAAAGCCAATCTTGATATGGAGTGACCAATACAACTTGAGGACCCTATCTAACTTTAAACTCTCCTTTAATTTCCTGTAGGTTTCAAGCTCTGGGGTTGTCCACAGCTTGACCCACTGCAATAACAGCCCGAGAGCAGTCAGGTCTTGTATTCTGTTTAAGGAAACATCAAAGTAAAGTGGAAGAACTGGGGTGCTCTGTGATCAATTGAATAGGGATCTAACAGAAATACTTTCTCTAATGGAAAGACACTCAATGTTTCCCATGTCCCAAATTGGTGCCCCATAAAGGACTGCCACTTGTGCTGTTGCGCCATAAGCTTCTAGTTCAGGAAATACTGATCTAGTAGTTGTGGATCGGTACAGTTTCACTATAGCAGAAGTTATATGAATAATTATTGCCTACCTTTCTCCGATTGCGGAGATGAGAAAATAGCTTTTTCAACCCCTATGCCAAAATAGTGGAAATAATTGACTTCTTCAATGGCAATATCCCATATTGTCATATTGGTGCAACATGACTTATGTTTGATTGCTATAAACGTTGTATTTTGGATGTTAATCTCCAGACCTGTTAGCTTACAGAAAGTTCGAAATCTACTCAACAGATTTTGCAGCCCGTGGGGGTTCCTGAAATTAAGAAGGTGTCATCTGCAAATAGTAAGCCTGGGATAGAATTGCCATTGATTTTCAGTGAGTCATGAGTGCAGTCTAACATGTGGCTAAATGCCTTATTATATACTGGGAAAAAAGAGTAAGAACAAGAACACAGCCCTGGTGTACACCTGGAGTTGTGCGAGCAGCCACGGCCAACAAACCATCCACCAAGTACACATTGGGCAGAAACAGCTTGATATTGTCAAGCAGGACTGTGTACTGCAAAACAGTTTTGCAAATACTATATCTTAAGGAAAGGCAATGTCTCTGCTTCCTACTCGATTGAGTTACCTTATTAAAAAGGAATTTGTGTCCTCCTTGATTCTTTCTCTGAGTTTCAGGACTTTAGTCATATAAACAATCTAGAAATGGTGCCATGCCAATGCATGGCTCAATTTCTGTATTCGCTCAATTGGAAGCAAGGGCAGGTCCAATCATATGAATTCCCCTGATATGCATTAAAACCAGGTCCCAGTACCCCCTTGCACAGACCCACAAGAACTAAGTAAAGGAGCGTGTGCCATCATTTGAAGTTCCCTCACTCATATCACTAAGAGTATGCTTTGAGTTGATACAGAGAGCACCCTGTCCCTTCTCTATCCTTGTTCTCCATATTGCTCTGAATTGATTCTCTTCTCTAACCCTTGGGAGAGAGAGTTGTTAGCCCGTTCCTAGCGAGTTCCTACTATCAACAGGAGGGGCTAAGTAATTTCTCAAACATGTTGTGTCCATAACTTTCTGCATTGTCCCAGCTAGTACATCTAATAGATTCCTCACCTCGTTAAATTCTCTGGTTAAAGTATCTAATCTCGAATATTGGGATCACTACCATTCCTAGTGGATTGAATGGAATTAGTGGGAACCTTGTTATCAGGAATTGAAGTCCATCAGCGGGAAAAAATCTATTCATACAAATGACTCAGGGGATTAAATGGATGTCTACCTCCTTATTGCCAAGTGAACTGTCATGGCTTGATTGCAGTGCTTGGGTATTATGTACAGTGGGGCCGCTATGGTGTGGTACATCTCATGAGGTACACCGCTCGAGCTTCCTATGGGCGGACATTTTTCTAGCAGGGCTAAGGCTAAAGTCTGGGAGGTAGTTATGGGGCCACTGCACTTGTTTTGGTTGGCCTTTTCTACAAAACCGTGTGATAGTTGCTTTAAGAGTTTCTTTTTCATTCTGACGATATCCATAGTGGGCTTCGACCCCTGATTAAGTATAGTCTTCACCGCCTTAATTAATACGTGAATCTCTTTTTACATGCAGTTTTCAGCTGCAAGTTTAACCTTCTTGATTGATTTACTAATTCCCTGAGGTGGCTCTTCCACTTTCCTTTTTCCCATATGTACTGCCTAGCTGTGCTGCTGATCCGTAATTATCCTAGTACAACAATAGGGTTGGGGCTTCAATTTAACATAAAGTATAAAAACAAAACCACTTTTCAGAATGCTCTCAGAAACCAGAACATTTCTAAGATGTTCAAATTCTAGCTGACACTTCCTATGTACACACATTAACTTGACAAATAAAATATTGGTTTGCATAGCATGCCACACCAAATTACCACCAAAGGTGAGGCGATGAGATTGGCCCTGCCTCTTCCTGGTGATGATGGGCACAGACGGACCCATCCTTGGCTTGGGCTTTGCCTGGTTGCATCCCACGGGTGTCTTATGCAGTGGGGAAGAGAATTGTGCCATTTAGCACGAAATTGCTCTGATTACTCAGGCATAATGATAAGTAGAGGTAGGTATGATAGGCTAAATATGGAAGTATGGTAGATTAATTATAGTATACCAGGATAGCTGTGGTAGTACATTGTAATATTTGTGTCCATTAATTTTAAGTTTGCACCATTAAAGCATTTCCCAAGGTTTTTGTTTACAAACGATACAGGAATGTAGCACAATGACAGGGTTTATGTTTACTATACGTAAGACCACGAGTTCAACACCCAGTACCTTCACATATCTTTTCTGATTTTTTTTTTCCAGCTCCTCCATTTACATTTATTTACTGCCCCAGTGCTACAATAACTGGGTCCTCTACAATAATAACCCAGCCCTACCTCCCTGCCAGCTCCAACTACCTTGCTCCCATCCTGATATGTATTACAAATATGGGAGCGGATGCATTATAGGGTTGCACAAGCACTAACTCAAGCAAAGGGACACACACTTTTACTGAGAGGATGTGCTGCATTCCAATTAAACTGCCCGACAGAGTTTAATATTATGCTTTATGTAAGTGCCTTTATTGAACTAACCTTCACACAAACCAAAGCACTACATCTCTCTGAAACCATGTGCAAGTGACTAACAATGAGATTGCACTTGATTGTGTTGTGAGTAGTGCAAGTATAGACATATCATACTTAACTCAACATCTATGTACCTTGATGATATAAGTATATATATTCAAGGTAAATTTGTTGAAGTATAGTGAACCTACACATGCATGCGCTTACATGCAGTAGTGTAGGAAGAGAGTGCGGTGGGTGTGGGCCGCCCCGAGTGTCTTCACTGAGGGGGATGACAAAGTGGCAACATTATGTGTTTCAATACACATTTTGTCAAGCCAGGGGTGAGAAGTGTAATCACTGAGGGGAGTGACAAAATGGCAAAAATATGTTTTTTAAACAAATATTTTTGTCATTTTGTCAAGCCGGACGTGACCAGAAATTATCCGCACCGGGTACCACCTGACCTTGCTATGCCACTGCTTACATGCACAATATTCTGGCAGTCGATATTTTTGCCATAATGTTTTGGCATGCCAAGTTTTAAAAATCAATATCCCTTAATTTGATCAGTAGGCAGTATCTTCTTTTAGAGTGCAATCAAGTGTGAATCGCCATCCCTCTTTTCTTGACGGAGCTTTGATTAATTAATTTCAATGACTGAAACCAAAACCATGAGATGAAATAAAGTTAGTAGTTAGAAAACAACTTACTAAATTATCCTAGTGTGTCCCATCAAATAGTATTTGGAGCAATTGAGGTTGGCAAATAAATAAAAAAAACAGAGTTAACCCTAGGGCAGGGGAGATATGTCAATTTCACCCAGAGAGAGAAAAGAGGAGGGACAACACTTTCCCACTAAAAAGTAAAAAATGCAGGATGGTAATCACCAGTGTATCCTTAAAAAATCTTCTCTTTCCCATACGATCAGATAGGCAAATAACATTGTATGACATAATCGTAGGCTTTTATTGTTCTTGTTTCAAGCATAGGACAATTGCTCTACAAGCATGGAACACCCACTTGATATAAACTGGTTTCTTCTGTCTGCTAATCTGATAGTGTGTCTAATCCATCGTCTACACAGAAGACATTAGATGCCATGGCACTGTGATATGTATGAACTCGAACTTAAACATAATTGATCACTGCTGTGTTCACGATGAATGTAAACTAATGACTCAGTGTCAGAAACGATAGAAGATTGTCTGGTATCTAGAAGATTAGCAGTAATTCGAAGGTCTTTCAAGGAACGTTCATAAATGTGATTGTCCAGGCACCAGAAAGTCCAGACTGACCAGGCAGAATAATATGCACAGGAACACCTGAGAGCACATCTATTAAACTGAGACTCTGAGCCTATTCTGAAAGACTTGAAAGGGGCCTGGTAGCCCCAAAATCCTCAATGCATCTATATAAAGGAAATAAGCAATTATTATTTCATGACAGTTACCGCTCAGATTTGCCAGCAGTTTGGGGAACAACAGAAGCAGAATCAGACAATCAACTTATAGTTTTTGTAGAGTTCAGAACAAAATAAGTAATTGTCTCATTAGAGTGACTATATCCAGTGCTGCTACCTATCATCTCATTTGGGGCAATACACTGGCAATCATTATAAAAGATGGAAGGGTTTAGATGAACCCCACAAACCAGTCCTTCAGAAATGCATCCGTGGTCAAAGTCTTTTGATGGAGCTGACCTTCAATTGAACAGTACAATCAGCTGAGAATTGAGATGCAAAAAACCTATGAAGAATGGACCCTACAGAGCACACATCTTTCTTGAATACTGAACGGCACAAATGTCGATCAATGTAATCTTAGTAATAGCTGGCATGCTAGTGTTCACTCAAAATTCTGATTCCTTAAGATCTAGTCTGCACGCAGTTTGCATCTCGTTACTCTCACATGATTGATATATATATATTACAGCTGTCAGGTGACCAACCACAGGAGAACTGAAAAGCACACTTTGGTGTTGAAATGCTTGTCGGACAGTTTGCCCCAGTATTGTCAAGCTGCATCTATCGACATCTTTATGAATGGGGAAATGGTAAAGAAGTGTTGATGGTCCAATACATCCAGTCATCTAGCCACCACCAGAATTTTAATGCACAAATAAATTTGAGCGGAATATTGGTGAAATAAACTAGCCCGCTCCACAAATTGCACATTTTAAAGATTTGGAAGCCCTGATAATGAAAACAGACATTGGAATGTGCCTTGAATTGCTTCTAAGAAAGCCTTATCAATCTGGTCAACTGACAAAGTGAAGCCGACCAATGAATAATGCAGTTCAGATTTAATTTTTTCTCAAAGAGCCCGCATTTTTGACATTGGGGCATGGAGTTTTCTGATTGTTCTCTGAAGCCTGGAAATTCATCTCATTTGATTAACTTAGCTGAAGACATGGATGTTCACAAAAACTGAATAAAAGCACAGTTCAAGGGCCTCAGGGGGGTAACAGCAGACATATTATGTTATGTTATGTTATTTTTACTTATACCGCGCACAGCTGCCCCAGCAAAGGGGCGTCCTGGCGCTTTGACAAGGCAAACACAACACAACACTAAAGAAAATCAGAAGGGCAATAAAACACAGCATAAGGGCTAAACAAATAAAAAGGTCTTGATGGCCCGTCTGAACTGAAGAAGCTCATCAATGGCCCGGATATGCATGGGAAGAGAGTTCCACCAGCTTGCCGCCAGGACTCGAAAAGAGCGGCCACCAGCTCTACTCAATCTGAAACGCGAAACCACTGCTAAATTCTGACCCAAAGATCTGAGGGTACGCAAAGGAACATAAGGTGTCAGCAAATTCTCTAAGATTAGGGGAGATGTACCCTTGAGAATTTTAAACACAAGGCAAAGGACCTTGAATTTAATCCTCTGATGCACAGGGAGCCAATGGAGGGAGCGCAAAGATTTAGATACCGAGCAACGCCTTGGCAGACCTATCAAGGGCTGCAGCATTTTGGACTCGCTGCAACCGAGAGAGTTCTGATTGATTGATCCCAGCCAGTAGTGAGCTGGCATCGTCCAGCCGAGACAGCACTGATGCTTGAACCACCAGTTGTCTAGTGGATGCATCAAAGAATTTGAGGATAGGTCTAAGTCCTCTGATAATGCCATAGCAAGAAGCCGCCACCTTCTTGGTATGACAGATGAAACTGAGGGACGGGTCAAGCCAAACCCCCAAATTTGTTATCTCTGATGCTGGGGAAGGAGTCACACCCAGTTCAGAAGGCCACCACTTGTCACCCCACAATGCCACCTGCTTGCCGACTACCATAATCTCAGTCTTCTTGGTATTTAACTGGAGGCAGTTGGAATTCATCCAGTTAGCCACTGCCCGTAAGCCATCGCAAAATCTGGGAGCCTCCATGTCTGAGTCCCCACTCAGTGTGACCGCCAGCTGCGTGTCATCTGCATATGAGACCATCGTCAGGCCCCACTGCTTGACGACCGCAGCCAGCGGTCTCACGTAAAGATTAAAAAGGGTGGGACTCAACGATGAACCCTGTGGGACCCCCAGATCTAGCGGATAAGATGTCGACTTACCGGGCGGGATCGCCACCTGGAATGACCTATCAGCAAGAAAAGATCGAAACCAGCATAGGGCGGAGCCAGAGACACCCACTTCCTCAAGTCGCTGAAGCAAAATCCTGTGCGAGACCGTGTCGAAGGCGGCACTGAGATCTAATAACAATAGTGCCGCCGTCCGACCCGCATCAAGCACAGAACGCAGATGTTTGGCCATAGAAAGAAGGGCCGTCTCCGTGCTGTGGCCCGCACGGAACCCATTCTGAGTAGGGTCAAGAATGTTAGCCCTAGATAGATGGTCTGCAAGAGTGGCATTCACATGGGCCTCCGCGACTTTCGTGGCCCAAGGAAGTAAGGAGATAGGGCGGTAGTTTTCAGGTTTAAGGGGGTCAAGGGTCGCCTTCTTCAAAATCGGTGTGACTACAGCCTGCTTCCATCTGACGGGAACTACTCCGGAGGAAAGTGACAGGTTGATCAGAGAAAGCACCGGAGTGCGACAAAACGGCGCCAGATTCTTAAGTTGGGCCGGTTTCAGCGGATCTGCCGGGGATCCTGACTTGATTTTAAGGCTGAGAGAGTCAAAGGCCTCCATAGATAGGGAAGGCAGGATGGTAAGACACTCACTGTCTCCCAAAGTGCAGCTGACCCGCTCTGGAGTTGGGGAGCCCATTGGAAAAGTTCGATAAATGGCTTGCACTTTTTCGCGGAAAAAGGAGGCCAGGCCCTCACAGTGGGAGTCCGAACATATTTCCGCCGCGGCTGCCCTCTTAGCCATCAGATCCTTTAGCACCGTAAAAATGAGTTTCGAAGGGTTCGCGTTATTCTGAAACTCGTGGGCATAGAAGGTTGCTCGTGTTTTACACACCGCCCTGTGGTAGATTTTAATCTTAGCAAGATAACAGGCCTTCAATTCAGGATCGAACGATTTCCTCCATAATCTCTCGGCCTGTCTACAGGCTCTTTTGAGGGACGCTAAGGCACTATCATACCATGGGCTAGGCTCCTTCCGACGACACTTGGACCAGCCCATGGGGATCAGAGAGTCGAGGGCACCAGAGTTCCACTCACAGAAGGAGTCATATCCGCGATCAACCTCAGTAAGAGGGCCTAGAGGAGCCTCCTCAAGCAGGTGGTAAAAGTCCTCCAGTCTTAATTTGTTCCAATGTCGTTTAAGAACGAGTCTATCCTGAGGTATAAAAGGAGGTTCAGACATGGGACATAACATTTTCACCAGCATATGGTCTGTCCAGACCAACTGGGAAGAACCAAGAGCTCTAACTCCCTCTAAGTTTGTAAAAAAAGGGTCAAGAATATGACCGTCTCTATGTGTGGGGGTGGTAATCAACTGGGAGATCTGTAAGGCCTCAAGATCGGCCAAAAAGCTCCTAATGGAGGGCAAGGACGGGCAGTCAAGATGGAGATTCAGGTCTCCAATGACATTAAAATGAGCACATCCTAGTGCCTCTGTGCTAATAAGATCAGGGAGAGCAGCCCTGAAAGCAGAGTCGCAACCCGGAGGGTGGTAAATTAACAAGCCAGAGAGGGTAAAGTGGTGGCTAAACGAGATTTTAAAAAGAGCACTTTCACACCCTGGAAGTTTAACGGCCTTCCCCTCACACGGATAGCACCGCTTAATGGCCTTGGCAATCCCCCCCCCCCCCCCTGGTCACCCGGTTTAGGGTAAAGATGGAATATTCTGGAGGGAAGGCCAAATTGATTGTAGAAGAATCTGAGTCCTGCAGCCAGGTTTCGGTCAGGAAAAGCACATCAGGGGAATCATCAATGAGGAGATCATATACCTCCTGATAGTGCTTTACCAGTGATCTGACATTTAGACTCCAGATAATTAAATTCCGCGGTCCTACCTTACTTTTATATGGAGCTGGATGCCCCAACGATCGAATAAGGGAAGGGGAGTCTAATGTCCAAGCGCCACAGCTACATTTATAAAAGCCACATAACGGGTCCACGGGCGGGAGATCACAACGTATAGTTCGATCACGGATGGCCAGCAGATCAGCCCTTTGGTAACTAATAAGAGGCAGAGTCATGGTGTCCAGTCCCAGAGTCCTGCCGCGACCCGCGCTTTCTTAGCGCTGACGGGCACAGACGGGCAGGACTCTGGCACGACTCAGGCACAGCGAAGGCACGCCCGCTGCGCGTTACCGCTGCGCGGGAAAGGGAGCTTTAAGTAGGCGTCCCTCTGGTCGTCCGGAGCGCTAGACCGCTCGCTAATGGCGTTCCCTGAGAGTCCACACCACACCACTCCAAGATGGTGCCGAAAGTTCCCCACCACCCGGAACCGGACCCGCCGAACAGCGGTGTATACCAATTAGAGTGCAGGTAAGGGGCCGAAAATGCTTCCCAATTAAAAGCAGGGAAAAAACAACTAAAATAGAACTTAGATATCAAATAGATAAGTTAAAATAGCAGCGCAACAGTAAGAGCGCCGAGCGCAGTGCAGCGTGCGAATATCTCATCAAGGCTTTCACAGGATTGGTCCCCTTAAGTAGGCGTCCCTCTGGTCATCCGGAGCACTAGACCGCTCGCTAATGGCATTCCCTGAGAGTACACACAACACCACTCCAAGATGGCGCCGAAAGTTCCCCACCACCCGGAACCGGACCCGCCGAACAGCGGTGTATACCGATTAGAGTGCAGGTAAGGGGCCGAAAATGCTTCCCAATTAAAAGCAGGGAAAAAACAACTAAAATAGAACTTAGATATCAAATAGGTAAGTTAAAATAGCAGCGCGACAGTAAGAGCGCCGAGCGCAGTGCAGCGTGCGAATATCTCATCAAGGCTTTCACAGGATTGGTCGTCTTAAGTAGGCGTCCCTCTGGTCGTCCGGAGCGCTAGACCGCTCGCTAATGGCGTTCCCTGAGAGTCCACACCACACCACTCCAAGATGGCGCCGAAAGTTCCCCACCACCCGGAACCGGACCCGCCGAACAGCGGTGTATACCGATTAGAGTGCAGGTAAGGGGCCGAAAATGCTTCCCAATTAAAAGCAGGGAAAAAACTACTAAAATAGAACTTAGATATCAAATAGGTAAGTTAAAATAGCAGCGCGACAGTAAGAGCGCCGAGCGCAGTGCAGCGTGCGAATATCTCATCAAGGCTTTCACAGGATTGGTCGCCTTAAGCAGGCGTCCCTCTGGTCGTCCGGAGCGCTAGACCGCTCGCTAATGGCGTTCCCTGAGAGTCCACACCACACCACTCCAAGATGGCGCCGAAAGTTCCCCACCACCCGGAACCGGAACTGCCGAACAGCGGTGTATACCGATTAGAGTGCAGGTAAGGGGCCGAAAATGCTTCCCAATTAAAAGCAGGGAAAAAACAACTAAAATAGAACTTAGATATCAAATAGGTAAGTTAAAATAGCAGCGCGACAGTAAGAGCGCCGAGCGCAGTGCAGCGTGCGAATATCTCATCTCATATTAGATATTTCTCAGCGCGGGAACACACCGGTTGGTGTAACCATGCGCTCTACAAATTAATAAATAAATAAATAAGTTAGTTGTTTATAACTTTATTCGATTTTATTTCAAATCAGCAGTACATAGAAAAAACATCATGCAATGTAAAAAATCAGTATCCCACTTCACCCAACATTCAATACAATATATACATAAAATCCTAAAAGGATGTCCCGTAAAGGTTAGGATATGCATAGGATTCCCAGCCTCCTGTCAATAGAAAAGATTCACAAGAGAATTACATTAAAAAAGTGAATTAAACCTATCCCCAATGGGTGAATGCTCCCGGTGGATCTGATCAGCATTCACCATGTCCTCGTCTTCTGAGGTATCCCCGTACAAAAAAACAGTCTCCACACAGGTGTAAGTTAAAATCGCCCATCAGGAGAATTAGGTAAAGCCCAAATGCTGAGTGGATGTATTGATAAGAAACTGATTAAGCTCATGAACAGTTAGCTGGTCCCACCCTAGGTGGATGATACATTTTAATAACAAGCACCCTTAAGTGATCAGGAAATGTCAATTGAATACCTAGAATAGCTGGTGTGTGGGAGTCCACAGTTTTATTTTAGGATTGGGGGTTGTACTAATAAAAGTAGCCAAGCCCCCTTTAGCCCGACAATGAAAAGAGGGCAAGGCAAAAGAAATAAATTATACAAATCCTTCCTATACTAGCAACCCCTCCTTGTGCCATGTTTCATGGAGACATATAATATCATTTGCATTAAGGCGATCAAGATACACCTGATCTTCCAACTTTTCTCTAATTCTGGCGATATTCCATCTCAGAACTCTTAAAGAGTTATAAACAGCAGAAATGACACTGGACAAAGCCGGGGGAGTCGAACACCGAGGGACAAGCTCTGTTGGCTCCAGTGAGTCCAAGGACTCCAAATCAGTGAGCGGATCAAAATGATTACCTAATGCGATAGGAGGGTCACAAAAAGAGAGGGGACCTGCTGGGTACCAATGCCCATAACCCTAAGGGATTTCTACACCCCCTTTCTGGGGAATGAAGGTGGCTTATAGAAATAGCCCAAAGCGAGTAGAGGAGTCTCTGCATCATACCCTTTACCCTTCCAGAACTGGTCCAAAAGCACTTTTGCACGCCAATTGTTGGGTAAGTTAATGGCCACACAGTCACCTGCAAGAGATTTAGTTGAGTGACCCAACCAACTTTATCTGCACACCAAAATAATATATATTGCACACAAATGATCGATCCTAACCTGCTTAGAAAGCCAATGCAAAACTTTATTTTTCAACTGGGGTTAATTCTCCAGTGTTGAGGATGTTAACGGGGGGACATTGGCTAAGACCACTACATAGGAAGCTGCTGCAGCAGGAAGCTCGATTGTTACCTTGTTGGAGACAGAATTCGGGTGTGAGGCCAGGTAATTCGTCTTGCTCTCCCCCTGATATCCGGTGTGCTTTTTTGTTACCAAGTAAACCAAACGAGGAAGAAGAGGAGGTAAAGCTAGAAGGGAGGGAATATTCTCTGGCCATCTAGAATATCCTCCGGTCACCTAGTAGCCTGATAGAGAGGACCCACCCCCTGTCTCTCTCCTGAATCTAAGCCATTAGTCAGTCCCCCCCACCCAGAAATCTTATGAGCATTTTGAGGGGTCGAAACAGAAAGAAGTTTGGTTGTTGTAGCCCCTAACTGATGAATGAACGACTCCACATTCTTCACTCGAGAAGAGAGAGGGTCCACTACGGCAGTTATTACCCTTTCAACGGATTCATAATGTTGGAAAGGTTAGGCTAAGGGCCTTGTTGTAACCAAGGCAGGTCTGTTGGAGTGGCCCACATGAGCAACTGAAAGTCCTTTCGTAACCATTCCCCTTTTCTTCTTCCTGTTGTTCTTTAGGTAGGCTTTGGACTGGAGACAGACTCATCGTCTGCATTTCCCCCGGTGCAGGGCCAGTGCTTCTGAGTCCTCTGATGACCCCCAACACAGACCACCAGGGCAAGTTCAAGCTGAAAGCAGTCCCTAAGTCTTGCCAGGTGATGCTCGCCGGTTCCCTTTGTATAAAAAGAGATAAGAGGGCAGGTAAGTACTCAGTACCCAGTACCCAATATGGTGGTGAGTGGAACAGGATATTATGGTGTCTAGATGGGTAATCTGTGCAACTTAGTGTAGCTTAGCATAGCTTTTAGGCGTTGCCGTTGTACGGTTTGTGCACAAAATTCACCTAACCATCAACTGTGAAAATCGGTGAAAATAAAATGTAAACAGACAAGAGGCATGCCATCTCAAACTCTGTGCCCACTACAATTCTATACTCGATGGCAGTTTAATAGCGGTTTGTGGCTCTCTCCCCAAGCCTGCACCCCTGCAAGCACCTGCGATAGCCACACTCTTCCTGGAGAGTGGCTGGCAATGGCATCTGACCCGCAGCGATCTGAGCTCTTCCTTTCAATCGCAGGGAGGTCTTCTCAGTTGCTCTTCCTAACCCTAGGATACTACAGCTATTGTCTCTCCTCTGGCCATTGAGGGTCCTCCTTTCCTAATTCAGAATCCCACCGAATCTCATCATCATTTTGGGATCTCTCAGAGATCTGAACCTGTGAGCCTCCACAGACCTCTCCGGTCACAGGAGATGTGTTGCTGCTCCGCCTGTCCTTCCTTCCTCAGTAGCTGCGACCTGGACGCAGGCAAAATGCTAAGAGCAGGAGGGCATCAAGAACATATGGAAAGAGCCGCTCTACCCCTCCGCCACCCCGGCTCAGCCTACTCTCATCCCAAGATCATCGCAGACCGCTTCATTTGATTAACTGATATTTGACTTTTTGAATTACCACAAATCCAAGAGCTTGTAAAGTTGACACAAGAATCGGGTTCCTAATTCATCCTGCGCCATAATAAGTTATTAACAAAACCCAAGCATTCTGAGTACTGCGTTTAGGCGCTTTGAGGTTTTGCAAAGTAGCAAGGGTTTGATGCCAGTGAGCAGGGCAAACTCATTTGTTACCACTATACACTAAAAATGTATTAATATTATGTATGTTTCATATAGAAGGCAAATTGAGATAGTAATCCTGTTTATCTAAATTTACCACCTAGTCTTTTGGTAGTCTTTGGATCAGACTATTGTATTCATAGTTAAATGATGATGAACAACAAAGTAATTCACTTCGACTTAAGACGAGATGTTATTTTGGGAGAGGTTTTGCCTGAGCTAATGGTGTTTAAGCTCCCAAATATGTCTTTAAGCGTGTTCCACTGTCTCTTTTTGAATAGTTAATAACTTCTTGCTCATCAATAGTTTTCCAGAAAAAATGAAGAGAATACGTATGACAGGGTTTGAAAGAAAGCCCTGGGCTGTGCCGCTTTTGGGGGGAGTTCCGGCTAGGACTTTTTTAATTGCTGCAACATGACCGGAGACTCATCAGGTGGTCGGGGACCTATAACTTAGTCATATGGAACATTTATACTCTCTTTGTAGTCCCCACACATGACAGGTCAGGGTGTTCTGGCATATTTGATGTGCGTTTCTGCCACCTTTTTATCTCGTATACCTACCACTACAATATGGCGGCCCTACTGCACGTCACCTACACTCATGCAGTATTATACAAGTATGGCAGCTCGTGATTTTTCTTGCCACTCTGTTTTTATTTTTATTTGTATTTTTATTTTTCCTTTTTTTATGCTGCATCTAAGGCTTATGAAATGCTGCAGGAGTAGGACCTTTTGTGATGATCGGGTTTGCTTTTCATTCGAAGGCAAGTGCAGATTAATATGCCCCTTGGGGATGCACTTTTTTAATCTTTCTTTTATGTCATCTCAGACTGTTTGATGAAATCTACTCCGCCGTTTCATTTAGACGGCCGCCTCTCGCCCTTTATTTTCCGGCTACATTTTCACCATAGGGCAGGCCCACCGCTCATACCGCTGCCACTAGCATTGCCACGCAGGATGCCAGAACACGGGCCCAAGCGCATTGCTCCCTCCCTCGTGGTGATTGGATGTTCATTTGTTAATGGGAGGCAGTTTTCGGGCTTTAAATATAAGCCCCAGCATATTGTATTGTATTGTAATTGCATTTGTATAGCACTTACTACGCCTTACGAGGCATCAAAGCGCATTTTCGGAGAGTAGCACACTACTCTGGGGCCCATAGAGGATTAGTGTTGAATTAGTATAGTGACACATGCAAGTACATTTTAAGTGGTGGATATGTTATTCAGTTATTTGGATTCGGAAGGATGGCAGAAGGATAGAAGACGAGAGAAGGTTTGTATTTATATAGCGCTTCTCACCCCTGATGGGGTGTTGAAGCGCTTTTTTTGGCGAGTAGCACGCTACTCCTGAAACCCATAAAGGATTAGTGGTGAATGAGTATGGTGAAATATGAAAGTAATTTGAGTGGTGGATATAAGTCAGTTATTTGGAGTGAGAAGGATAGTGGAGGGATAGAAGGGAAAGAAAGGGTTGCATTCATATTACGCCTGTTACCCCTGATGGGGTGTTGAAGCGTTTTTCTGGCGAGTAGCAGGCTACTCCGGAACCCATAAAGGATTAGTGTTGAAAATTAGTATAGTGAAATACGAAGTAATTTGAGTGGTAGATGTTAGTCCGTTATTTGGATTGAGAAGGGTTGGGGAGGGGTAAAAAAGGAAAAAAGATTTGCATTTATATAGCGCTTGTAACCCTGATGAGGTGTTGAAACGCTTAGTTGGCGAGTAGCACACTACTCTGGAACCCACAAAGGATTAGTGGTGAATTAGTATAGTGAATATGGAATTAGAAAAGTAAACATGTTAGTCTGTTATTTTGATGGAAAAGGAGAGCGGAGGGATAGAAGAGTGAAGGATTTCTTTTTTTTAGGTCATAGCAGTAGGAGGAGGCTTTTGGATGAGTAAAAAAGGTTTTTGGAGGGGAAGAGTCAGAGGGAAGAGTTTAGAAAGGTTTGTTTTGGGGGATCGATGTAGTAATAGAGGTGTCAGATGATGCAAGGAGGGGTAGAGTAGGCGAGAGTCAAGAAAGCGGGTATTTTGGGGAACATAGTAGTGGTATGGGGTTTGGGATAAATGAGAGAGTGGGTGCAGAGGATATAATGATACAAAGATGATGACAGCCAGAATTGTGGAAAGGGTAATGACGCAAACAGGGGGGGGGGGTTCTACATTTGTGGCTTAACAGGAGCCTTTAATTGCAACTGGGTTGAAGATATGATTCAGTTTATCTTCGCTGGTTATGGGGACCAGCAAAGTGTCATATGTAGTATTGATCTCTAAATAGTTTTTTTGCTTAAGTACAGGCAGGGCATGTTTAAACATGTTTAAACGTATTTTTGTCCCCAGTACCATGTACATAGAAATAAATGGATTCTTCCATTATATAGCAACTTGGGCATCAGGGACTATAAAACTGCAACTAGGGTCCTTAGGGCTGACTCAGCACAAATCATTGTTTTTGCTGTCTCTAGGTTTCTTGCGTATATGTGGAAAGTCAAACAGAAAAAAATTGCCACATTGCCGCCCAATATCTAGCACCTTAATATCTTGTGTGTCCAAGTTGCACTTTGCTGTGATTCATGATTTCCTTTTACAGGGCGCAACAGTAGGCAACCATTGCAGGAGCTCCAGATGAAATCCACTCTCGCATCTCTAAATTACTGAGATGTTATCCCTTTATGCTGCTAGTCTTAATAAGGTATTATTAACATTTTAACAGTTATATATTTTAAATTATGCTCCTGTTATATGCTGCTAGTGTTAACTGTGGGCTAATAGAAATACTATAAGGACTTTTTTCCTTTTATATATGCTATGTTTTTAGTGTTGTATATGTGATTTTACAGTTGCTGTGTTTGCTTATATGGCGACTGCCAAAATAAAGTATATTATGGTATGGAATAGTACGTTTTAGTAAGTTTTGTAGTACTACAATATGTACCTCAAAGTGCAATATTTGAATCAGGCTCAGAGACTGAGGGAAGTAATGGAGTATGTAAAAGAAAGGACTCAAAACATTTAGAAGAAACAGCAGGCAGATAGAAGGCGAGAAAGGCAGATAAAGTGAAAGTAGGGGAGGTTGGGAGAAAGAGGAAGGCAGATGGAGGCTGAAGCAGAGAGCAGGTGCATGACGCCGCCAGAAGGGAAGGGAAAAGCACAGCAATAAGTAGAAGTGGATGGAGTATTCCAACAAGGAGAATGAAAACAATAACAAAGGGTTACTTCGTTGGCTGACTACAGCACAGAGACGTTATGGTTGACTCTGAATTTTATCCTTATCAGGTCACTAAGATGATTACCAGTATTGTTGTTTAGCACTTCGCACGTCATTTTTATCAAAGTCTAATATTCTGTTCTTGGTGGCGAGGTAAATCCCTGCAACCACACTCTCAGCACAATCAGTGGCCTGCGTGCTCAAATGATTCCTTTTGCAATGGCAGTGTACGACACTCAAAATCTTAAAATGACCTTTATGTGCCTGCATCCATTCTCTTTTAGAGTGTCTATGAAAATCACTCTGGAGCTCAGACAGAAAAGGCTTTCATTCAGCTTTCTTTTACGATTGAACCGTGGTAATGCACACATTAGGAATATCATTTAACTATTTTGGTAAAATGGTGCATTATAATTTCATTAGTAACTGCACACTTATCTTTAGATTGTAGGGGACATTACATTTGCTTTTAGCCTCGTCCCTATTAAGTGCATAAAGTCTTTGAGAGCAATCAGTGCCTGAGAGGTCCTGAAAAAACACATTTACTTGCTGACCACCAGGGCGAGCGGAGTGTTTAACCCAGTTAGCAGAGCTGTGCATGCCTGTCTACTGGCAGGTTATAACTCAACCTTCTGTTACTGCGCAAGGACTACAAGGGTTCTATTGTGGTCTTTGCACGCGTTGTTACCAATATTTGTAAATTGAATTTTTGTCGTACTCGCATAGTTAGTGGGCTTACGGAGTATCTTTGGCTGTGAGCCCTATGCATAGTTGTCTTTGCTTGAGTACTGGCTGGTCACATTTTAACACTTGCATGACCATGAGGGCTAGCAGAGTGTTTAACATAGTAAGCAGAGATGTGACTGCATGAAGACCGACAGATTGCAAGTTAACTGTCTTGACTATTCACACACCACAGGGGTACTAATGGGTTTCATTGCACGTGCTGTTTCTAATGCGCGACACAATGAGTTTAATGAACACAGTTGAGATTCAAGTATTTACTGATGTGTTTAAATATGTTTGTTGCACCAGTGGGATTCCGTACGGGGCTCCTGGTGGTCTAGGGAACACTAATCATGGGCATTGTTTACTGAGATATGCTTACGCTCTCAGGGGCCATTGTGTCCATGCAAACAACAAGTTTTTGTTAGTGCCCATGTTGACTTAAATATATGGTTATAATACCCTTCATGTTGGGAGCAGCTTACCTCATATCATAGGGCTAAGATTTTTTGACGCTCATAGGGGTTATCATGCTTACTAGTAACAGCTATGATTTGTTGTTGTAACTTAAGACCTGGGTGCATGCACATAATTGCTTGTATACTGGAAGCTTTTTACCTTATAACACAGGGACTGCCTTTTCCCCATGGATGTTGCTTCGCTACATGGATACATATTTCTTTTATATTTTTTTGGTTTCTCATGATGGGTAATGTCAAGTGAGTTTCACTTGACATGGTTTATATGAGGGTCTTCTGTACCTGTGGTGATTCTACCTTTCCATGACTATTGGTTAACATAAGATAAGAAGTATTGCTTGTTATTATGCATTTTGGGTAATATACAATCGTTTTTACACGTTTTTTATATATAATAGGTTATCACATACGAGCATGATGATGCCCTGGGAATTCCCATTATATCCAGCACAATAAACTGGAATGACTACATTGGATATTGAGACGTCAGGATTGGGACTATTCTTTCTTTAAAGGGGAGACCTTTGCTTAGTACTCTTTATTTAGGTTTTCAGTTCTCCAGAGCCCGCCCTCCACGTCTTCACCCAGCTCAACCTGGTGCTACTTTATGGCATCTTCCTTGTGTCATATTGTCCACCATCATGCACCTCAACTTGCATGATGGGGATGTGATTTACTCCAAGGACAATGTTTTTAATAATTCACTGCTTTTTAATATACTTTTAACATCTGAATTGTTAACTTGTATATCCTCACCCCCCTTTTTTCTATATACTTACCTATGGGTTAGTACTATTCTGTACTCACCACTGCTTTTAGGACAACTGTATCCACTATTTTTCTTGTCTTTTCTTTAGGACCTATGTCTACGTACTGATATTTGCCGGATTAAGGTTAAGTTGTCTACATGCAGTGTTGTTCATCAAGTCATGTCTTTTTTAGTTATTTTTCTTTGGCTTTGTCATATTATGTCAATATCAATGTTTCTGTGTGTTTTCTGAAATATACTTTATTAGTTGATTACTGTGGAATTTGTCCGAGTCTTGTGCTGTTTATACTGTATTTCAGTTTCTGGATTATTGTCTGTGTTTTGATTTTGGTTCTTTTATGTGTCAATTTCAGCCCTGATGAAGTTCTCCTTGGGGTAACGAAACGGGTTGGCTGACCTGTATGTGCTAGTGAAATAAAGAAAAGAATAATTTGAAATAATGGTTTTGAAACTACAATAGTGTTTTGGACTTAATTAACTGGTGCGTCCCCACTTGCTTCAACGTTTCAAGATCTGGAACACAGAGGCACCACACAACAGCTGGTGCTGGAGAGTTAGGGGCCCATTATTTTGTCGGGCAGATCGCCACCGCCCGCATGGCGGTGGCGATCCCCCCGATATATTCCCCCGCCCGCATGCAAATTTTTCCTCACCACATTACCATGGCAGGGGGGACCTCGGCGGATGGAAAGACCGTCCGCCAGTTTTCCTCTTCGACCGGGCGGAAAAGCTGTTAATATGATGGCGGTATCTGGTAGACACCGAGATCCATGTTAGAATACATGTGGGGACATTCCTTTTCATGGTGGCAATGCCGCCACGGAAAGGCATGCATTTCTCAACATTGGGGGCCCATAGCGGGCCCCCAGGGATTCCGGGGGGTGAGGGGTGCACAAGGGGGGTACCGCATGGTACCTGTCACGTTGTACTGTCAAATGCACAACTTGCATTTCTGAAAGCACCACCCACAGCAATGTTAGGAATGTGGGATGGGCACACCAGTGTGGCGGGCGCATTCTAATGGGATGTGCCGGACCACCACATGCATTGCAGGGAGTCCCATTTCCCGGGGGTATGGCCTAGTTACTTATGAAACTAGCATGAGGTGCAGATCTTTAAGTCCGCCGTTGAAATTTTGGATAGAATAATAATAATAACATTAATCATCATCATCATAATCGTAATAATAATGACAAAATCAGAAGCCTTTAGACATGATCGCTGAAAGGAAAGTCACTTGTTTGTCACTTCCTCTGGATTCCGGAAAGTATAACTTTGTTTGAACTTTACAGCTATTTTTAGAAAGAAAGCATTATAAGAGAATCAGGACTTCTCATGAAAACGATACTAATAGATAGATACTTTATTTATGATATAAGCAAAAGGTGCATAGTACTGGTGAAGGTTCAAGGCCGATCATTTGCACTAAGCATATTGGGGTCAACCTTGAGGTAGGCGTACATATACATGAATGATTTCCATTCATTTTTATGTGTTACCTTTGTTCTGTATTCAGGTAGGAGGGCAGGCTTTGTATGACCCAGACTCAAGGCAATTTCCACAATAAGGACACGGCAGGTAGCTGCCTTGTGACACCACAGACATAGGTCATAAGAGTGTGACAGATTGCAACAAATGGCCTAAACAATTGACTTCTGTGCTAGAGATGCTGATGAGATCAAATGGCAAACTGACATTGTGGCTGAGGCTTCGGAGCTGCCCAGCATCACTTTCCTACACTTCTGACATCACAATTAGCTGTAGAAAAATCAAAGTCACAAGCTGTAACCAATTCCTTTGGTAGCTCTGAACCATGCAGTCAGTTCACTTTGTGTAGATATTTAAAAAATCCACTACTGTTATACCTCATACAAATGTTGAGAACGTTATTGAAACATTTCAGTATGTAGAGACATAAAAGTGATATAAATGTGTTTGGATTAGTGCAAGTGAGCAAATATAAATTGGAATATTCAAACACAATCAAATTAATGTCTGAGATTTTCTGAGGTGTTGTGGCTCAGAAGTCAGTGATGTATGTTAATGAACTACTTCAGCAAGTAAATGTGTTTTTTCAGGACCTCTCAGGCACTGATTGCTCTCAAAGACTTTGTGCACTTAATAGAGACGAGTCTAAAAGCAAATGTAATGTCCCCTACAATCTAAAGATAAGTTTGCAGTTACTAATGAAATTATAATGCACCATTTTACCAAAATAGTTAAATGATATTCCCAATGTGTGCATTACCACGGTTCGATCGTAATAGAAAGCTGAATGAAAGCCTTTTCTGTCTAAGTTCCAGAGTGAATTTCATAGACACTCTAAAAGAGAATGGATGCAGGCACATAAAGGTCATTTTCAGTGGCGGCTCCTCTATGGGGGTGTTTGGGCACCGCCCCACTGCTTTCTCGCCGTGCGAGAAAGCATTAACAAATGGTAGTTATTACTGTAATAACTACCATTTGTTTCTGCCTTCTCGCACGGCGAGAAAGCAGAAGTTCCTGGTTGAGAGAGTGGGCGGTGTTACTCGAGGGCAGGGGGGAGTGGCTTGCCCACTGTTGTTAATACTGTCTGTTTGGGCAGCCTGAGGCTGTATTAACAACAGTGGGCAAGCCACTCCTCCCCCCTGCCCTCAAAAAGCACCGCCCACTCTCCCTGTTCTCTCTGTATGCTGCAGCATACAGAGAGAAAATGACTCGGGTGGGGCAGCCGGTCGCACCAATCACAGGGCTGCGCTGTGGTGGAGGGGAGGGAGGCTGCCTGCAGCCTTCCTGTTGACGAGCAGCACCCTGGGAATTCCAAATGCAGGATGGCGGGAGTCCGGAGTCTGGAGTCTCGGAACTTAAAGGCGGGAAGCAGGTAAGTTTGACTTTTAATAAAAGTAATAAATAATTTTAATAAAAGTTTTATTGATCCCGCCTCCCACCAGCCCCTCCACAGCGCGACAACACCATTTCCACCCCACCCCACCGGCCCGTAATGCCGGCCGCGACGGCCGCTGCAGGCCATGCCACAACATGAATTGGGCTTATCTCTACTGCGACGACCAAAAGACACAGACTAGGCTAGGCTGACCAGAGGGGTGTCCTCCATTTCGGATGCAGCGTTAGGAGAATCTCTGGCAGCTATGAAACCCTCTTTGTCCCCTATGTGTCCTGGCATTGCTTGCACTGAGCGTCCTTGCGCACCCTTTGCCACAGTCCCGCAGATCAAGCACCAGCAGGAGGGTGAGAACTAATAATACTGACTAGCTGTGTGGCTGTAAGTAACGGGAAATTTCAAATAGCATTACTCAGTTCACGAGTACTTGTCTTATCATCCTTAGAAAGATGATAGGCTGAGTCCGCCCCTCGAGGATTCGGGGATGAGACATGTAGTGATGTCTGTGCTGTTATATGGCAGAGCAGAGTGATGAAGCTGTGTCTGTGTTGCACTATAGCAGAGTAGATGCAGGCATGCGTGTGCTGTAATTGAGATGATGCAGTCATGCCTCTGCTGAGGTAATGCAGTCACGTGACACGTTGTGCTGTGATTGAGGTAATGCAAACATGCATAGCAGGGGTGATGCGGCCACAACAGTTCTGAATACAGAAATAGCGCTGCACTGTTGCCTCAGCGCTGTAATGAAGCAGTCCAGTCCTAGTTTGTGCTGTAATGTAGCAAAGGTGATGCTTTCCTGTCTGCCGTGTAATTTAACAGATGTGTTGCAGTCGTGTCTGAGCTGTTATGCGATACGTGATGGCGTTGTCTCACTGAGCTGCAATACAGCAGGGGTGATATAGTCTCCTCTCTGTACTGTAATAGAACAGATGCAAGGCGTGCCTCTGGGCTACAACATAGGGGAGGTGTTGTAGTCTTGTGTCTGTCCTGTAATACATAGTGGCAATGGGGTAGTGTCTTGCAAGCAAAGCTGTCCTCGTGCCAATCACCGTCACCTTGTACTCGGTCTTTTCGTGGTAAAGAGTGATTCGGGCTCATGATCTAGGCGAGGTGTGCCTCAATGCTTCTAATCTCTAGTCATCTATCTAGTCAGGGAAAAGATAGGGGCGCGAGTTTCCAGAATTCCGAACGTGGCGCCTCTATCTGGTTGAACTTGGTTGTAAAATGTAATTCGTTTCCTTTTAGTTCTATCCTACAGACAAAGTGAGAAGTATAAAGACTACTGACCCTCAGGAGAGGAGAGGCTTCCTAATCAGAAAGCTGGCAAACAGAACCAAAAGATAACGGTCAAGGGGGCCACAGTAACAATCACAAGGTGGCATTTTTATAGGGCTGATCTATTTCTGAAGCAGAGAGAGTTTGACTTAGGAAAGATTAAGCAATATGAATGAAACATTTAAAAGACAATCCTGGCACGATTAGGTTTCAGTGCACTGCTGCTTTTGCACCGTTTCAGTTTGCCACTGTAAATAAATTATCCCAGGCAGTACGGTATTATAATTCATTATTCCGTCTATGCCAACTGAGGAGGTTTTCATCGGGTGGATTGAAGGCCTGTCAATTAGTAATGGGGGCACATTAGACTTGTGAAAGAATAGCACACAGTGGCACAGATGGACAGAGCACATGGTAGGCCGGAGTCTGATATGCATCCTATCACACTGACTGTTTTACCAGTCATTGTCTTTGTTACAAAAGATTCACAATTGCTTTATTAACCTTCCTGGTTACTCAAATTTCCTTACAAATGCACCTTTTGCCCCCGGGACCCTCTGTAGGTGGTTCGGACTCGCTCACTCACCACAGTGCAGTACAATTATTGTTTTACGTCTCACCACTTTCAAATGTCACCAGCCGCCACTGGTCATTTTAAGATTTTGAGTGTCATACACTGCCATTGCAAAAGGAATCATTTGAGTAGGCAGGCCACTGATTGTGCTGAGAGTGGGGTTGCAGGGATTTACCTCGCCACCAAGAACAGAATATTACACTTTGATAAAAATGACATGCGAAGTGCTAAACAACAATACTGGTAATCATCTTAGTGACCTGATAAGGATAAAATTCAGAGTCAACCATAACCTCTCTGTGCTGTAGTCAGCCAACGAAGTAACCCTTTGTTATTGTTTTCACTCTCCTTTTTGGAATACTCCATCCACTTCTACTTATTGCTGTGCTTTTCCCTTCCCTTCTGGCGGCGACTTGCACCTGCTCTTTGCTTCAGCCTCCATCTGCCTTCCTCTTTCTCCCAACCTCCCCTACTTTCACTTTATCTGCCTTTCTCGCCTTCTATCTGCCTGCTGTTTCTTGTAAATGTTTCGAATACTTTCTTTTACATACTCCATTATTTCCCTCGGTCTCTGAGCCTGATTCAAATATTGCACTTTGAGGTACATATTGTAGTACTACAAAACTTACTAAAACGTACTATTCCATACCATAATATACTTTATTTCGGCAGTCGCCATATAAGCAAACTCAGAAACTGTAAAATCACATATACAACACTAAAAACATAGCATATATAAAAGGAAAAAAGTCCTTAAAGTATTTCTTTTAGCCCACAGTTAACACTAGCAGCATATAACAGGAGCATAATGTACAATATAAATTTTTTAAAATGTTAATAATACCTTATTAAGAGTAGCAGCATAAAGGGAGAACATCTCAGTAATTTAGAGATGCGAGAGTGGATTTCATCTGGAGCTCCTGCAATGGTTGCCTACTGTTGAACACTCTAAAAGGAAATCATGAATCAGAGCAAAGTGCAACTTGGACACACAAGATATTAATGTGCTAGATACTGGCGGCAATGTGGGAATTTTTTTCTGTTTGACTTTCCACATATACGCAAGAAACCTAGAGACAGCAAAAACAATGATCTGTGCAGAGTCAGCCCTAAGGACCCTAGTTGCAGTTGTATAGTCCCTGATGCCTAAGTTGCTATCAAATGGAAGAATCCATTTATTTCTATGTACATGGTACTGCGGACAAAAATACAGGAGGTGACCCACTGATTCCTTGTCCTCTGGGCAAACTGGGCAGCTTAGCTCAAGATCATCATTAACAGAGGTGCAATGCCACTTCCCAGTAAATGATTGAAGAGACAGTGTTCCAATTCAGAACTTGATGTAAAGGGTCTTGGCACCCAGAGGCTCAATTGTGTCCATGTACCTTTCCAAGAGATAAGTATCTTTAAATTCCAAAAAGGTAGAAGTTAAAGTACCTGCCCCCCAAACTGGTGCAGTGTGCCATTTACATGTCTCCAGTACCACTCCTTGAGGGTAGACTTGGAAATCCCACTAGACATTCCTGGGTAGGCCCACATGTTACACACCCTATATCCTCGAATGATTTCTTAATAAACCCCAACCATGGAATTCTAGGGGCCCCAGAAAGGGTTCTAATCTGTTCCGAGCCATGCCAATAGAAAAATAAATATGCTGAGGACCAAATCCTTCTCCAGTACATCACAGGTCTGAGATTTACTTCATGGGCAAGTGAACGGATGCCAGATCTAAATGAAGTGGCATTAATGTAGTTCTAGGGGGGAGGATGAACAGGAGTCGGAGAAAATGATTTACAGTCTGTTTCAAAGCATTGACATTGGCATGCCCCCAGAGCTCCCCCCACATAGGGACCCCCCTCCCCAGGGCTTGCAAGTTGTAAATTTGAATTGCAGGTGTCATTGGACGTGAGCTGAATCCCTTCAAGGCTCTCAGAAGGCCACCACTTTAGTGTTCTAATCTAAGTTTGGACTTATGAATCTGGGGGGACCGGCCAAATTGCTCTTTAAGAGTGAGCCCAGGTATTCAAAGGGGTGGTCCCTCTCCAATTGCCTACCATTGAGGACCAGGTGTGATTTTGCCATCTTGCAAGGGCACTACTGCTAGCCTTCTTTGCCTGCAGAAGACTCCGAACTGATCCAGAAAATGTTGGATACCCATTGGGGATCTCAAGACTAGTAGCTTGTCATCCACATACATGAGGGCTGTGAGCTTCCCGTTAGTCAGATGTGGTCCATCATGCTTGCAGTGTTCTATCTTGTTGACCAAATCATTAATATATAACAAAAACAAAGGGGGGCTAGTAAGCGCTCCTGTCTTACCCCCTGAGTCACTGGAATGGGATCTGTCAATTCCACCGTAGGGCCAAACTTAACTTAGGCATAATTATCCAGATAAAGCCTCATAATCACATCAAATGGGAATTTTGGGACCCCCATATTCCTTGGAACTGTCCACAGGCATTTCCTAGGAACTAAATCAAAAGCCGACCATAGGTCAACAAAGATTATGTAAATACGCCGACCCCCAAAGTGAAATTATTCCACTAGATTAATTGTAGTTCTAACAATTGGCCTATCGTGCTTGTTCCAGCCCTAAAGCCTGCTTGGAGGGGTGACAATATATCCACTTCCTCAATTCAAGCATCCAATCTACTCAACAGAATTCGGTTAAAAAGCTTTTGCGAACTATCAATATGACTAATACGCCAATAGTTTGGTGGGGCAGACGTCTTGCCTTCCTTATATATTGGGACAATTTCAGCCCCTGGCACAGTAAGCCCATTCACGATGTTGTTAAATAGAAGCACTGGTGAAATCCAGTCTATTGGGACTAAAAGTACAAGACAATTTTGTTTTTAGCTAAGTTGCAAGTTCATCTGATGGCCTATACTTCCCTGAAAACCGGGCAGGTCGATCCTAACAAACATACCCATTCTGAGATTCTGGCAGGACAGCCCATGTTTCCTGGATCATACATAACTCGAACCGGTCCACAAAACGACACCAATCTGGACAGTTTGTTTTTGATACCAGCTAGGTTCTCAGAGACAGGATTGATACAAGGAGATGCCAAGACAATGAGATCGTGACCATTGGAAGCACAGGGATCAGCAGATTTTTCTAATTCAGTATTGTTAAGGTCATTTTGTTGCAACAAAACGTCAGGGCTAGGAACTACAGGTGAGTTTGATTTAGATTCCACATGCAAGAAAAGTGTGGTGGATGCTGGACCAGATTCAACATCTCCATTGGACAAAAGTTCTAAACTTCCTCTGTGCCTCCCGAGAGCATACAAATCAATTTTTGGTATTCAGGCCTGTGAGTGGTAAATAACTGTTAGAAGTAGTGATGAGTGAAACACCCAAAAGTTCTGGGCAATGACCTCTGCCTTCTCTGCTTTCTGTTCACCTAGAGAGGTTGGGTAAACTCATTGGCCTTGGTCTGTAAAAGAAACCCAAAGGCACAATTCTGGCTGAGGTGCGAGTGCAACCTAACCTAGACCAAGACCCCAACTTGGACCCAGAATCGAGCAGTCGGTGCAGAGTACCAACAATTAATGATTATACAATCCCCCTCAGATGATTTTGGTGAGGAAGCAATCCATCTAATTCTCCTGACCAATAACATATTTTGTACTCGGTCATAGGGAATGTAGTGTTCCATGAAAACCAATGACTTACCTTGGTTTCCACTTCTGGATATGATTCGTCTATGTCAGCTGCCAGAGGTCGCACTCCTACCATTACCACTACCTCAAGGCAACATTTAGATGGCAGGTCCAGTGAATGTTGAATTCGGTCAAACTTGGGCATAGATTTTAACATATTTCCATAGGGAGACCCATTTGGCCTATTAGTCCTGGGTCCTGCTAAAATGTTGCTAAGTGGGGGACACATACTAACCCTCCACTTGTAGATGGTAAGGAGGTCGAGAGGATGGATGTGGCTGCAGAGTACAATGGCATCTGAGCAGATTTACAATTATCAATAGTAATGGCGCTGATTTCATTACCGATAGGTATAAAAGGAGAATCCCTTTCAATGAGCTCATCCTTTCTACAAGGGGGTAAATTCCAATGTAACTAGGGTTTTAACTTGTTCAGAGATAGATGGACATATTTTCCTGGAGCCAACCCCTAATGCTTCAGGTCAACCCTAGATCGTTTGCAGGTCTCAGGGTGCTCTGAGCTCTCTGGGCGCTAGCAGAGGGACAAGTGGGAAGACCCTATTTGTTAGATGAATCAGTAACAACTCCTGCTTTTGTCTTCTTCCTCTTCCTCACAGAAGGTTTATAAGGACTGAGGGACTAAGGTGGTGGGAGTGGATCTAAGGCAGCAGCAGGTAGCCCCTTATCCAAAGTTGGAGGAGAACTATTACTTAATGTCTTGGGGGGTAGTTCTGTTGGCACACACTGCAGAGGTAAGCTCGGGAAAACCTCAGGGGCATCAGTTAACAGCTCCAGGCAATGCATGGAAAAGCTGGGCCTATCTCCCATATTTAGAGATAACACCACTCAGCCAGCTCGATCTCCTTGTTAACTACACTGACTGTCCGTACCAAAAAAGAGTCTAATTTGGCACCAGGGAGAGGGTTATTCCCAGCTCTGTCCTTTGCTGATACCAATTTGCACTTGCCCATGGCCCTGGTTGAAATAGTCTTGGAAAGAATCCAGGTACCTTGCAAAGTTAATACAGGGGTATCATAAGGCTAACAGCTTTTCCAGAGATCTCGAATCGCTGTGTCGCAACTAGGTCACAACCCCAAAGGCCCCCAAGCAGTCTAGAGCCGACTAGTTAATTGATGTAATTCAATGAGGTACTTGGCCCCACCAGGAGATAAAAATGTAAGCCACACGTAGAAAAACAGGGCAGGTCATGCAGGTCATACAGGATCAGGTCAGAACATCAATCCAGGGAACCAGCAATTTTGCAGGACCAGTCAATAGTAAGTACAGAGTATACCAACATCAAATCCAGGTGCTGGCAGCAGGGATCAAGTCCAACAATCTTGATGGAAACATAAAAACCCAACCAAGAAGTAGCAGCATCAACACGACCATGTGACATGAACAGATTAAACCAATGTTAGTCACCCCCTCCCTCTGAGGCCCTCATGGAGTCCCCAACACCGCAGAGCCTCTACACACAATGAGCATGCAGGCTCACCCGACAGCCCCTACAGGGATGGAACCACCATGTACCGGAACTGACCCCGTAAGCCCCATACCAAAGTCACAAGAAACAACCACCCGTCCGCCTACACACACCACCCCTTCCCAACCACTTTTACCCAGTTCAACCTATAGTTAGTAGCCAGATGATTCCACAGGAAGTTGCACAAACCAGACTTAATATAGGAAGGACAATACCACATGGGCGGAGAAAACTTTCACAGCTATACCAACCACTCATATCCGACTAGCAGCTTACATCCATGCTAGCATTTAATCATTTCTTGGAACTAAGAATGTAATCTCTGTTGAACGATACCATGTGCTGAAAATGTATTGTAAAAGAAAAAAAAGAAAAACCCAATAAAATGGTTAAAAAAATAAAAAACAATGTTAGTCACTTACCTCCTCCCCCTGTCCTAGTCCTGTCCTATCCGCTGCCTCCACCCACACGGACTACTTGATCAAGAAGAATGCGAGTCCTCAAGTGGGTAGGTACGTTTCAAGTAGCCACTATGGGCAGGGGCTACCACAGCAGAGAAAAAAGAGCGAGAGTGGAACTGATGGAGAGAAAGGGGAAACACAGTTTAAACGCTGGTTCCACAACGTGGTATCATTACAACAATAATACTCTTCCTAAGTCCAGCGCGCCCCCTACATCAAGTTGTTGTAATGACTTGCGATGTAGTTGTATGCGTTCTAACAAAGCGGTCATTGTAATGGCATGCGATGTATTCACTTGTGTTGTAATGGTATATATTCGAGGGAAATTCAAGATTTCCCAAGAAGCAGAAACCCAAACAGCCTTGTTAGCACCACCATCGCAGCCACCACTTCCTGCTTGTAGCCTCCTGTTGCACACCCTGCTGCACACATCGGAATGTTCCTACTTTTAACACACCAGGCACAGTAGCGCCAACTGGAGGTGGGGGGTGGCAGCAATGGCTATACTAACAATGAAACTGCAGCAGCCAACCCAGTTACCAGGCTGGCAGATAGGCGGGGGAGGCACGAAGCCCATTTAAGCAAGAGTCCGCACCGCCTGCACCGCACGGCTCTAGTCTGCTTTTTGCCCCTCGCAGATCAGTAGGATCACAAATTGGTGTATCTCTCTGCGCAGCTATGTATGTATATCAGCTTTGTGGGCTTCGTCGAATAACGTCTGGCAGTGGGATTTTGAGGCACGGCAACCAAGCACACCGTCCAGCACGACTCAGTGCCCCGCACTCAGCTTTCATCATCTAACAACCCTGGAAAACCTCTGCACCCTAACTCTTCACACTATTCGCTACGTGAGTAGCTTGTGAGCAGGAATGAGCGTAACTGACGGGGAGGAGATCAGATTGAAGGGAAAAAGTAATATTCACAACTGCACATTTGTAGTAATATCCAACTTTGTAGTAATATACACTCTTGTATTAAGTCCCTTCCTCCATTATTTTCTATGGGGGGGTAACAGTTCCAGTTCTTGGCCATATGTAGTGCTGGACATACTACAAACATGAAAGTCACTACAAAAGTGCAGTTTGTGAATACCGAAACTAATAAATGTACTCAACTTGTAAATTACTTTTGTGAATAAGGCACTCTTTGTATCTCCTTCCATCATCCCCTACTTCTTTCAACTTGTTTCATTATCATTGCCTCATACTCGATTCCCTCTCTCTACTGCTCCCATCTATATTCTTTGTCTGTCCCTCGTTCTTCTGTCTTATTCTTAGTCTTCCAATCAATTCTCCTTCTTATTCTCTTCTTCACTGCGCGTCTCTCCTTTACTGTCGCTCCCTTCTTCTTCTTGCCTCAACCGTATACTCCTTATTTCCTTTTGCCCCATTTCTTTTTTTCTGATTTTACTTCTTCATACAACTCCCCTCTCAAAGTGACTCTGCATCCTCTGCCTTCATTCATGCATACTTGTATTAATTCTAAGTAAGATAACCACTACTGGTAGGCATAGACTAGAGGTTCCCCCACCCTTTCTATTTTTCATTTTATTTTGTACATCTTCTGCATTTGTTAACTGTGATCTTTTTTCAGTGCAATGTCAGTCAAAAGGGTCCAATAGCGATCTTTATTTGCTCCATAGTCAACAATCTGCCAGTTGGCATCATAACTTCTCCCATGCTAAGGCCCTAAAGTTTGGGATCTACTGACAAACATTGATTCACAGCTTCATGCCACGGGGGCAGCATCAGAGTGGATAACATCTGTTTCCAGGTCTCGGAGAAACTCCCTTAAACCGCTCTTATTAGTGCAATTGGGAAAAGGCACGGCTGCTGACACCCAACCTCAAGAGGTTTGGTGTCGGGGAGTGTCACTAGGCACACATATAGTACTAAGGTATACAAAGTGCTGTTAAACGGGGTTACCTTTGAAGCACCCTTTGCTCACAGGCCATATAAAATAATCTTGGACCCATGTGATACCTGATTGTGGCCTGTTTTTAAAACATCATCAACGTTTATAAGATCGTTACTTTTTTCAATATGGCTGCTTTTCATGCTCGTCTGCAAAAGAGTGGGTGAGTGAAATGATAATTCTAATGTGTAGTGTTTGTTCTAGGAAATTTTATTTCCACACTGAAAGTTTTTTTTTCTAATTGTATTTAGTTTGCTATTTTATGTCTGTATTTTTATATTTTTGAGAAACACTTTATTGATTTTACAACCTATGAAGTAAACCCTGTGAAGCACTTTCAACTAAATTAACCTGAACTGGGAGGCTAGAATTGCTTGTCTGGGGCCCTCTTTTGAAGATATGCTCACCATGCAGTATGGTACATATGTTTGTTGTTATTTAAACAGTACTGTGTGCAGGTGGTGCATGCCTACATTTCACTGGTCCCCTTAGAAGAAAAAGTTACTATGTATGCTCGTGTGCAGTGTAAAGTGCTTATGCGTGCTACTGAAGAAGTCATTAAACTTGATTTTAATGTGTGCACACAAAACTGTAGTTTACCCACACTTTGATTTTTAATATGTGCACACAAAACTATATCTTCAAATATAAATTAGCTAACCCCACACATCTTAAAAATGTGAAAACTCCAACCCCCTCTTTCTTGCTTTGCAACTCCCCATAAATCTGAATGAGCGCTCAACCTTATTGTGCAATACTCATTTTGGAATAGTGTTATTGACTTCATGGATTGAAAAATAAGAATGACACATATTTAAGTGAGACATGACATTGATCTTCGAATAGAAAATATGTTTAAACTTTTTAGCACACGGACACACACATGCACGCATATACAGACACATATAAATCTATCAGCATTTGAATATACACAATAGGGCCTCAACTATAGATGTTCTGGTCTCAGCTGTTTATAACTGTTTCTTGGCAGGACATATTGTCTCCAACACATAACATATATTTAGAGTGGGTTTCGGGTTAGCCCTTTGCTCATGATTAGTAGGCTTGTCTCTCTCAGTTCCATGCTCCTGATTTTGAGGCTTGCCACATTTTTTATTATGTTTGCCTTACCCAAGAGCCTTTTAGCATTTATGATTGTATGAACTGTATACATCCACTGAACACTTTAGGTGATATTTTTCCTTTTCTTTTAAGCCGTCCATGGGAGTGAATGTGTTTCCTGGCTCTCGCTCTCTTTTTTTTTCTCTTCCTGCCTTCTTCCACCAGATATTCTCAGTTTTCACCTCAAGAGCCCACTTCTCATCTTGCTCCACTTTTTTATTTTTTTTTACTTTTAAACATTTTGTTCACAACAGTCTAGTTGCTGCCAAGTACTATTGTTTCACATTTTCTTGTATTTATATCGACATGTTGATTTACATTTCTAATGAGGCATTAACCCATGTTGGAAGGACACATTCAAATGAGTCAAGTTGCATGCGAATGCATGTATCATGACATGTCTGCACATGTGTCAAAGCACGCATGCAGACATATCAGTGCAGTCAAAGTGCATGATCATGCATGTATCACAAAGTACATGCATGAATGAGTCCCAACGCATGGGGACCATCTAAAAAAGGGATTTCTTTAATGGGGAAACTCATTTCAGTATGGCCTGACATGAATGCACACATGTTTTAACGCCTGCTTTTTCAGGCTGATGACAACAGGCATTAGCAAAGCTAATATCTCAGCCATATAAAGATCCAAACGTTATTATGTAGAGAGACCAAAGACATACTGGATTCATATTGTAATTGTGGAAATAAACGGTTCATAGACCTGCCCACAAGTGCTCAGTGTTGTAAAATGATTTTTGGATGCACTTTGAACCTTCCCCTATGCTCGTACTAACAGTGACTATCCTCCCCTGTGGTATATCCCATGATGCTGTATCTGCATAGCTTTGAACCGCTAATAGATATAAAATAGTAACCTACTCTATTAATCAGTATCCAGGAATCCAAATTCTGAGTGCTTCCTGCTGCTAGCACATACTCCGATGATCTGTCTCCCAGTCTCAAATAGAGTGCAAAATGTCATAGTACTGCATTATCAATCATTACATATATATAATTACTGGAACTCTAATGTAATGAAATGTAAAATACAAATTATCCCTGAAGTTCTATTAAAATTGACTTTTTTTTAAATTGCAACTGTATGAACAATGTTTTAACAATGTTTTAATGAAAAAATGAACTTTATATTAAATTACTCCCTAGACTAATTTCTACACTGATTTCACTTTAATCTTTTGTTTGAATAATAATGTGAATGATCAATGTTTGGATCAGCAATATCTCCTGGGAACATGTAAAGCCTTGTGAAATATCCTGTCAAATCTAAAATTAAGAGCAGACAATATAAATTTGTTAAGGTCGCTCAGTGGAAAATGTCATAGTGTGAACCAGTTAATCAACTGTCATTTAAACTTACGTGTCCATTTTAAAAATAACTGGTCTGAGCTACACAAAGAAAACCTCTTTGCCAATAATGTATTGGCCCACGTAAGAGGAAGAGGGTCCGGTAGACAGTCGCTGTAAGAGAGGGGGGAGAAAGGTCGTGTCCCCAGTGATTGGGTGGTGTAGGCCCAAAGGTTCATTTTGAATATAATTATTTTCACTACCAGAATTCAGAGTAACCGTTTGGTGAAATATTGGCTTTTCTGGTGTTTATGTTTCCTTTTCTACACCAACATTATTTTGAATTATTTGGATCATACTGATTAGTTTCTTCATGCCTTCTAAATATTTGGCTTAGTTGTAATCTATGGAAACGTCAATAATTGCTCTTACATAGGTGGCTTTTTAGACAAGTTTAGATTTTCTTAAGAAGCATTAGAAGCTTTGAATCACTGGGCCCAGTTTACAATATCATAAGTGTAATCATTAGGTTTCTCTGACAATTGTACTAAAATTGTTTTGCAACTCATTTTCTCAGGCAAACTCCTTGACAGCTGTGACTGTTGCAGATTTACCACAGAAATCCCTTTGGGATGCCATTGTAACAAGGGCATTGTATTTGTGATAATGCACAATTGGTGGATTTAATGTAATTCTCTTTCTCTGCCACTTCCTGTGATGTAGGAAATATGCAGATATTTGTTTGCAGAGATGGATTTCACAAGCTAGAATTTTATTTTGAAACTCAAAAGTCTGGGAACGGGAAAAAGGGAAGAAGATAGGACTTGCTTCAAAATGGCAGGTTCTCCATCACAAAGAAGCATAACAACAGTCAATGATGTACTAATATTCAACCCATTTTGTGGTTTAGAGTTTAACACCTTAAAGAACTGACTTCTCTGCATTCAAAAAACTACCCTAGCCTCCTCTTAGGTTCTCTGAAAAACATCAGCTACATGTTGATTTTTTGTCATATATATTATAGAATTCCACATGACTCTAACTTAATTTCCTTTGAGATCTAAATTTCCTGAAGTAATGCATCGTAAACATTCTACTTGCCCAGGTATTCTTTTTAATTTAGCATAAGCACTGTCCTCTAATATTTATTTACCATCTAAAATTCATTCTTGAAGCAAAAGGTTTCCCTCGAGGTGCTCTTTTTGATTTTACCATCAGGTAATGAAATGGGAAAGAGTGACTGCCAATCCATATAATTAGCATGCAGGAGAAAATATAACCTGACTGAATAATTACAAAACCAATTTTCAGATCAGGTATACTTACTAATTTTTCTCAATGAGTCACTTAACACATACCCTCGAATTAGAGTCACAAGTGCTACTAAATATAATACAGACTTTTGATGTTTCTATTCAGTACTAAATGGTCATTCTACACTTGATCTTGAATAACTGCATAAATCAGTAATCAAGTATTGAAATAAATAAATGATCATATAAACTCTGAAAGATTAGGGATTTAATGATGATCTGTTCTCAGCCATCAGGTTTACTTGCTCTGAAAAGATGTATCTTCTTCTTCAACATACACTTAGAAGCGGACTTGCCACGTCTATAGATTGTGATTTTCATTATGGATGAGGAAGTCAGTACAGTTATGCATTTCTGAGCAGATAGGCAGAATTCACAATTGTTCTCGAATATTTTGCTTTCATTTATTTTTCATCTTCTTTTCTAATTATTGATGTTTTAGAGAAACACATCATTTTCAGATGCTGTTGTGCATTCATTAACTCTGATGAAAATGATAATTTTGAAAAGGTACTTGAAGAATGCAGTTGATTGTCAATCTTAGTGGGCATCATCTGTGGCCCATCATTAAGGTTGGAGAGGCCCTGCACCTCCACCTTTTGCAAGCAGGAAGAGTGTCTGTCAGCCTGAGTACAGGTCAGGCTGACAGACTCACTTCATGGTTCGGTCAGGCAGCCAGGCGTTGCACATGAGCTAAATGTGCAGGTGCCTGGCCGTCTTAACAGAAATTTGTCCGGCTGAAGATTTCAAGCAAGATGGAAGCAACTGCTTCAGCCCAGCAAAATATTTTATGAGCCTTCCCCTAATGAGAAAGAGGAGCGTCCCTGATAAACTTGGACCTAGGCAGTACAGTTTTAATCCCTTAAGTGCCATGGCCAGAGTGTCCATCATTCACACAGAGTGGGTGCGGTCATCAAGCCTCACTGACCCCGTCCCATTCTGTGACGAGTGAAGGATTGCTCTCATTGCCTGGCCAATTATAAGGTCAGCCAATGAGAGGTGGTGGCAGTCCCAATCTTCCAGGAACCAGTGAGGTTTTGCTCCCACCACCAGACATCACTGCTGCTGCCCGGTAAGTCTCTGTATTAATGTTGGGTGCTGCATGCATGTTTTGTAAGTATGAATGTTTATGTATATATGTGTGTGTACATGCTGTAAATACATGTGTGTATATGTATGTGCTGGATGTATGTGTGTTCATGTGTGAAAGAGAGTATGCATGTGTGTCTGTCTGTCACACCCCAGCTCCACAATATAAGCCAGCACTAGTGGGCAGTACCACTCAAAGCCCATTGAGCAAAAAGAACCAGGATCATTAATGAACTCTTGGGAGCCATGGAAATTATTTTGCTTCAAGATTATCAACAATGATTCATAATACTGGATTTTGATGAAACTAAATCAAAAGATACAAGGAAAGAAGCTAATATGCTAGTGTCATCCAAAAAGCTGTCTGAGAAGAATGCTAGCAGGGAAAAAATGTGGCTCTATAGAGATCATGGGCGCCGTATCACTCAAAATTGGCTCTACAGTGGTGTATTTAAGACAGGGTTGTGGCCTAGTTTCAACCTAAATAGTTGAAAAGCTCAAATAGCTATACTTTACCTGCTTAGACACTGGTAAGAGGATACTTTACACTGGAATTTAAAGGCATGTGATGTATTTGACTGAAAACTTAGCAATATTTGTCCTCAATAAAGGAAACACAGACCAATAACATAACACAATGTAAAACAACATAAAAAACACACAGCACACAACACCGCAAAACAGTAAAATAGAATACAAAAAACAATAACAAAATGCAGTAGTGTAGTACAAAAATTAAACAGCACTAAAAAGCACATCAACCTAACAACAAAATGAAACACAACTAATGTACACAAAGATTATGGTCACATGGTGGTTAAAGTGCATGGCCCAATTACCTCCTGATCTTCCACCAAGGACATGTACTAGCACCAGTCACAAATGTTACGTACGTGTACCAGGAAAAGTGAATATATTCATAATAAATGTGAAAAATCCTTGTAATACATCTGGTATTTATTTCTCAATATCAAAGATGTGAGAGGTGATTCTTGGAGGTATAAAAAACACTGAAGAAAAGAATCGAACAAAAATATTGTGAGGCACAGCCAACATGTGTTTCGCCCCATTGCCTTGTAAGCCTGGGGCTTCTTCAAGGCTGAAGTGTTGATGATACCAAGCTATAGAATACATGTGTACATAAAACAAGACAAATATATAGTGAAAAACGGCATATCTAATATTTTCAATACACTATCCCAGTAATCAAGATTGTTTTGTATATATACAATCAGTATTTCATATCGCACCATGCCGTATGAACAGTGAATTGGAATGGGAAAAGCAAGATGAATGGTAAAAAAATAAAAAAATAAATAGTACATTATCAAAGTTACATGCATTTGCAACATGATAAATAACATTACATAATAGTAAAAATTATAAAATGCACATCATATTAAAGCCATTATGGCATGTTAACATTGTTTCCAACATGGTAGTCAGACGCAGACAAAAATAGCCACTCAATCGAGAATGTTCACAAATAAATTGTAAAGTAGCAAGTGAAGCCATATACATGCATTAATGTGAATGTTTAGGTCAGATCAACTGTCACAATATTATGTGGAGAGAAATAAGACACATTGATGGTTCCTAGGTTATTTCACCTTCACGCAATCTACTATCATTGAAGGTAGAGAATGGTCAAGAAAGGGTGGGGGGGGGAACTTATGTGGTTCTGCAAAGCCTGTGGGTCTAAGTTGGGAAACATTGGTCGTGACATGTACATAGACGATGTATTATTGGTGCAAATGGAGTACACCTTAAAGTCAAATCTGAATGAAATAGTGCATCAACTCTGAATGTGGGTTTCTGTGAAATTAAAGCCTTAGTCAGCTGAATATTAGTGATCACCTTTAAATTGTAATATTTACCTCTCACCATAAGGTGTGTGTAAGTGACCCGTCAAGGGTGATAGTTTTGAAATCCTACCTTCATATCGGTTTAAGTTCACCAAACGGGCAATATAACTGTTCAAGATGCTGTAATTAGATTGAGATGATAATTTAGCAAGTAGTATACATATAAATAAGTATCAAACCCTGAATTCCGTAAAAAGGAGTAGGAAAGAGAAGGCGCTCTATACCTACACTCAGAAGATCAGTGATCGGTAATCCATCATAGCAAAAAATTAACTGAGAAACTCTGGGGGCACAAAAATGTGATTAACATCGAAGCCTATGTTGCAAAAGCAATTAGTGCTAGGCTTCAAAAATCTGTCATACCCAAAGGGTCGTGAGATGTGTGGTCTTAGTCAGTCAGCGTGGGCTGGAGGATAGGCATGTCACCGATAGTTAATGGGCTAAGGAACAGAAGTGTGAATCTTCCTGGAAATGGATACTTCCGGATCAGGAAGCTCCGGTGAGAAAAATATGAGCGTCATCTTGGAATGGTGCATTCCACTATGTGAGTATATATCGAAACCCATAAGAAATAATATGAAATAAGCGAATAAACAAAAGGTGAATAAAGAGGGGAGCTTGATCGGACCTAGGGGTTGAATGTGTTCCGTTTTATGTAGACTATTTCACAAGTCAAGAACCGCAAATATTTACATCTCATTCAAAGTGCAGGTGAATGTCGGTCATAGTTACTCCGCATAGATCCCATTTGACAAATATAGTCTCTTCTTAGGGCTTGAAAATTAGAGTTTACTAGTATACCCAGAAGGCAGGACAATGTCCCTATGTGCCTCGTATATGAGCAAACAATGGTAATATTTGAGGATCTAGCCTGAGTGTAAAGCACCACAGTACCTGTTCTACACAGGTTGATTATTTAGTAGGTGACATGATTACAAATTATCTACACAGCATCTTTTGAGAAATATTACAATATCCAGCAGGGTTTTGAGAAACGTATTCATAAAATACAGAACAGAGCTAAAAACCTAGGGCATCATCTACAGTTTCATTTGTTCAGTATATAATGCTGTTGAGCTATCTTGATCATGTTCATTGCGAGGGTGATCAACGGTAGCCTAGTTCTTGTTACAGTGCATTTGTCAAAACCCATCTAGCCAGCATTGCATTTCTGCATCCTTGTTGAGTCCATTTTTAACTGTGTAGTATTGTAAGATTAGTTCACTCTCCCTTCTCCGTAGTCTGAGTCCGCAAGTTCCATTTAGTTTATTTCTGTGTATTATTTCATTGCAAACAAAGGTGAAATTTTTTTTGTGATGGTGTATTTCATGAAAATGATCGGTAAGCAGTTGGCCGGTACAGAATTTGTTTATGTTCCTGTAGTTTTCTTGGATTCTGGTTCGGAGTAGCCGGATGGTGGCCCTATGTTGGTATGTCGGTTACAAGGACAGAAGATCAAGTAAACCACAAACTTTCTGTTGCAATCTATCCATTCTTTTATTTTGATGGGTGGTCCAGATGTCATATGAATGTGTGTAGTATTGTTCTGTAGAAATTTGCTTATATTGCAATTGTGACATGTGTGGAAGCCTGCCGGTCTATTCAGAAAGGGGCTGGCTATTTTTCTTCTGTAAACAAATTCAGATTTGCATAATAGCTGTTTTAAGTTTGATGCTTGGCGAAAAATCACTTTAGGGTAATATTGTATTTTGCCAATTATCCCTGGTGTATTCCTTAATAGATGCAAATGACGTTTCAAAATTGACCTGATGTTATGGTGACCATTATGATAGTCTGTATTGAAACAAATTTGATCCTCCTCTTTTATAGTTGATATTGTTTTTTACGGAGTGTAATGGATCCCTCCATTTGGGAGATTGTACTCTTTGTTGTCTTCGGGTGATGAGATTTGTACCCTCTGTTTTGGAGGTGTGTGATTCATTCCTATACTTTTACCTCAAAAATTGTATCCTCACTACAGTCCAGTTTAATTCTCAAAAATTCCCCTTCATAGTTTTGCGTACTTGTCTATAGAATCTCTGGTTAAAACTGAAGATATTTTGGGTCAAACAGCCCTCAAGCATATCAAGAAGCATTTCATTAGATTCAACAAAGTTTCCTGGTCTAGTCAAAAGTGTGCGTTCAATAGCTCCTGATGTTCAATGGAGGTGTGCAGGCTCACAATATAAAAAGTCACTAGAAAGAAATCAGGTTTCCAAGGAATGCTACTTAATTTGGTAAAAATATCTTAAGTATATTGGATGAATGATGGCATGTTCTTCTTGAATGGTTGTAATTTCTTGTTGATGTATTCTCCTAGTCTTGAGCAAGGAGATTTGATACCAGCTATTATATGACTTCCTAGTGGTGGAGTTGATGGAGCAAAGTTTCATACGTAAAGAAACTTGCTCAGATTCTATCCTCTCAAAATAACATGTTTTGTAATTACTAATACTTGCACCACACAACATTTATTTCATGTAGGGGAAGCTTTCCAATGTGCTTTACTAACAAGTAAACCGAGTGTCTAAATATGGCTGCCGAAAATGCGGGAACTCTTCTGCGCTTGCGTCTACTACATCTACGTAGTATGACGTCCTTTGCTTTTTGGTGGGAATTCTTTGCAGCTCACATGGTAATGCATATGGCTCTGCTAAAACTAAACCTTGAGTGTTTTGCTAATCTGCTAATGCCATAGTTAAAATAAAGTAATGGGAATAGAGTAGTAATAAGTGGTATTGAGTGCATTTATTTACTTTCGTATTCTAACGTGTTCTTCCTTTACTTTATTTTTAGTTCATAATTGGGCATGGAGGGTGACTAAGAGCGCCATTTTGTCATTGAGGACGCAGGCGCATTGACCACTCTGAACTTCATGAAAATGACCTTGAACCACAGCCAAAGGACTGTCTGACAAGAGATTCGCTTGAGAACTGCACCTTTTGACCCGAACAAGGAAAGAAGAAGTGTCAATTTTGAATACATTATTTTGAGTCAATGAAATGCGGGTGGGAATATTAAAGCATGGCGAACCAAGTAAGGGGAACAATGAACCCAAAGGACATTACATTAGTATGGTGTGATAACCTCTCCCCATCCCACTGACCAATCAAATGAAGGGAATACACAAATGTTATCGAGAGCAGAGGGCTGGTCGATCACTCTGACAGAAGAATCGTGAGATTGCTGAAGGAGAAGAATCGATCGATCTAGAGGGGTCCGAGAGTAGCACCAGAGAGGGGTGTGACGCTGGCGTTGCACTTAGAGGAGGTTACCTGTCCTTTCCTGCACCTGTCCTGACCTGTTGGCACCTGATTAGTTGGAAGCCCTTTTATTTTAAAGCCCTTGGCCAGGGATTGGTCCTCGCACCATTCTAAGTAAATATAAGTCTGTGTAGTATGTCCTTGAACAGGTTTCCCTTTTTCACCCTTCCCAGGTACCAATGTCTAGAAATATTACCAAGTCTCTAATTGTTTTTGCTTTGATAATTATTTGTATTCTTGAGAAACTGATAACTGACCTGAATTGGTTTTTGACTCACAAAATATTGCATAGATAAAACTTTTAAAACTCTCCTGACTCTGTGAACATTTTATGTAATAAGGTAAATTAATTATTTATACCTATTATTATAAATGCCTGATCCATTAACCTGAGTAAAATAAGAATCAAATTGGCAAGAAATTGGTAAGTTATGGTGTTCAGTTAAAAGTCCTTATAGGGTAAATAATTCCTGATCTTGCAGCAAATGGATTACTGGCTTATCATGTGTATGGTGAGTATGGTGTGTTAATGAGTAACCCGAGCTGGTAATCTCGCGCCATCAGGGTGACTCCTTTATGTGTTTTGGAGATTAGGTAGAGGTCTGGCATTGTAGGGTAAGAGATGAAAAGGTATATTTTTCTTCATAGCTCAGTACGTCATGTGTGTAGCATTCCTTTTATTTGGTTTTGATCTTGTTTTGTACATTTGAGGTTGGGTCCTGAGTCAAGGCCTGGTAACGTGTTGACAGACAGTTGCCATTGGGCTACAAGAATATAATCATCTACATGTAGGACTACCATGTTTTCACCTTTGTATGACTCTCTGATAAGCAGATCATTGCGGTGTTGAAGGTTTTTAATAGCCAGACGGTCTTCAGGGGTAATATTTTGGGGTAAGAATTTCCTTCTTTTCATATAATGTTGATGTTCTCTTTCCAAATCCTGTGATATGGCTAGGTGAAATGCATCTAAGCTGTTGTCCGCTAGTAGTTATGGGCAGAATGTAGACTTCTTAGTTAGTACATATGCCCAGTTCTGCTGCAGTAGACTGTATGGAACTGTTGTAATTTCCTGTTGCAGCCAGGCTGACAAGTAGATTCATATAAGCTATGTCTTGGATTGACAGATTATGCTGGGTTGAGTTTGTGGTCTTGGTGGTTTATATGAAAAAGGCACATAGTTTTAGTTTCTGTGTGAACTTAAAAAGTACATTTTTGTCTTTATTGGATTCCATGAAGCAGTAAGACAGAAAAATAATTCCTTATTTAATGTGTTAGACAGTTGAGTATTAGATAGGTTAATCACCAAGTTATATTTTTCTTTGGTGCCTTTTCTAATTGTTTCCTTCTCGCTTGTGTAGTCAGCCCTGCTGATGAGACCTGAGGTAGACATTGTTGTGGGGAGACAACAGGGGTTAAGGTATTTTGGATATTTGCTGTTCTTATACCTAATCTGTAGTGAAGGACTTCCTTGTAAAACTGTACTTTCCACAGTGATATGTTGGTATCTCAATGTGTTGCTGGAGATTCTTATATCAAAACTAGAGGAAGGACACTGTTGGGATATCAAGTTGTCAGGAACTTGTTCACGATTTCGGTGTTGTGTCATACTTTTTGGCAAATGTATAGACACGTTCAAGCTGGTACTCCAGTTGGTCGCGACGGAATTAACGGGTCTTTCTTCCTCAAATTCATCAATTAGGTTGTTAAGAATATCATAATTCTTCTTAGTCAGGTCACCCCAATTTGAATCTTTAACATGCTTGGTAACAAATATTATGTGCACAGGCCTCCTGCATTTAAATCCCGCTAATCCAGGCTTTATCTTCCATTGTTCTGTTAATTGTATACATCTCAACCATCCCAATTAAGGCAGAAGTCTCGCTATTTTTAGTGACTAAAAATGACTTTATTTCATATTACCTTTTCAAAATAGTTTATATTTAAATTTTAGTAAATGGGGAAAATTATTTAACCAGATGTGTTTCTACTATCTCCCTCTATATGGTTTAGAAATTTTGGAATGTTTGTAATTGGTAAATTGAGTACCCTAAAGAAGGTAATGGCTACGTCTGTTATTTGAAGTGCTTAGACATAGCAATGCAGTATGTTCTTTTTAGCCTTTGTGGAATGCACCAATGTTGCTGTCTCCCTCACACTGTTCTATGGACTACAGTATCATATACTGTAGAGGGGCATTTTTAAGGTCACAACAGTTCCCGCATGTTGCAATGCTGAATAATAATGTTTTCATGCTTTAGATGCCAAATTCAACAGCTCCATTGAAAGAGGTCATGAAGTAGCCATGATAATCATTTTTTCAGGCGTAGACATCTAAGAATGAAGCATCTGAACATAAAATCATCAGAACTCAAGAAAAAAATGTAGCTCGTTTAATGTTTACTTGAGCAAATTCTCCATCAGATGAAGAACTTAGTTCTTTTTTTACTGTTGTATGCAAGCTTCCTCATCAAAGGTTTGATCTCTGCCCGCTGAAGAGAGAGACATTAATATTCAGGAACTTTCAGCTGCCATAAGCAACTTCCCCATGATAAAGCACTGGGTTTGGATGGATTCACAGTTGGGTTCTATTCATGTTTTTCCAAAATGATATTATCAATACTCCTTTCACTGTTCTCCTTTTTTTCCTCCATGTCTGGTTCTTGTGGGACATTTTTAGAAGCCATGTTATGTCTGATCCCTAAGAAGGGTCAGGACCTGTATGTCTGTAAAACTATTTAACCATATTCCTTATCAATAAAGATAGTGAGATCATTGCTAAACTGCTAGGCCTTTGATTTATTTAATCAGTTCCTGAGCTAATTAGCAGTGACCAGTTGGGTTTCTTCATAGGCAGATATATTACTGATAATTCAGATATTTTCTCAATCTCATACACACTGCATAACACAGTAGGTTACCTATGGCCTATTACGTTAGATGCTAACAAAGTCTGCCCGAGTAAGCTGAAATTTTCTGCTGAAAGTATTGCAATGGCACAGATTTGTTAAGATATATCAATTTGCTTAATTCGACTCTCATAATGTCTGTGTTACCAGGCAGGGTTGTCCTCTTTTCAAAATTGTATTTACTTTACCCCTAGTACCCTTTCTAGAACAAATGAGACCACCTGCACGACTTAGAGGTCAAATATACCACCTTTGCAGATGGCATTCTCTTATTTACATTTACTCCAGAAATCCACTCTTCCAATATTTGGTAAGTTATTGCAGAAATATTCTGTGGTCTTGAGATCTAAGCTAAATACTGCCAAAACAGAAGTTATGACACTGACTAAGTTTTGTTTCAGAGAAAAGTTTTCAAATTCTGGTTTCTCATGGAACTCAACATCTATTAAATGTCTGGGTGTTTAATAATCTTCTTCAATTAGGGGGAATCTATTGCTATTAACTAAGAAGAACTTAAACAAAGTCTCCATCTCCTATGCATATTGGATACTATTATAATGATGATGCCCCCAATTGTTAATTATCGATTATCCATGCTGCCCATGAATATTCCTCAACATTTTTTTAAAGCCATTGACTCCATTCTCTTAGATGTTTTTTGAAATGGTAAAAACACGATGCATTTCCCTGTAGAAACTTAATATTTGTAAGTATAATGATTGGGTTTGTTTAGCTGCTTTTAATTGTTCCTCCTCCGCTTTCCACCTTAAACAAATTTGGACCTTCCTCTCTCCAGACTTTGTTGCTCCTACAGTCTGGAAGCAAATAGAATTTAATTCCATATTTCCTTATTCCTTTCAAGATCGAGTATATTTTTCTCATAAACCCTGCTTTCTTTGTTCACCTATCATACATCATTCTAAGGTCCTCACTAAAACGTTTATTTTTCCACCTTACCTTCCATTGTATAATTTTAGTTTCTCCCCTTTTTGTCATTCCACAAACATGACAATAAATAACAAATTCATTGATTGGCAGGGCTGGGTTTAGAAAGGTAACTGATATATGGATCAACTCATTATTATAAATGATCAATTCATATTCTTACATACATACCAACACTTTTTTCAGTATGCCATCAAATTCGCAGCAATAATGTAACCTATTAATTCTCTCTATTACACACGCTTTCCCCCTCCTATCCTAACCACCTTCTCAAATGACTGACTCTTTTTTCAAGGTCATTGGTTTTTGTGTTGAGGGAACAGCTTCTTAAATTTACAAATAGTTATTTTCTTCAGATAACCTCAGAGACAAAACCAAAGTTGAATTACAATGGGAAAAAGACTTCTGCCAATCCTTCTGTGTGGACCAAAATATGATCCAAAATCCACCCCTCTTCTCGTTCAACTACCACTACTCAAACACTTTTCTTCTCTTGTAAAAGGTTGTAGTTAGTGCTTTCTTTTCTGTGCATAAAATGAATCTTTCTATAAATATTAAATGCTGGCCCTGTAGTACAGATACCAGTGATGCTTTATGTGTGTTTTTTGAGTGTTCTTAAGAGTATTCCTTTTGGTTATAGGTTTGAGATAAAAGTATTGTCATATGCTCTATTCAGTTCAGTTTAATATAGTTTTCACTTTTTATAAGGTCTCTCTTACATCTTGAATGTTGGTGTCATGACAGGAATGTTTGTGCATCGTCTTATGGCTATTGCATCACTCATAATACCTTCAAATTGGAAAGACACGAGGAGATGACATAAACACAGTCTCAATAGAGACCATTCATCTTCTCCTCATTATATGATTAAGAGGGACCTTATCCTGAGGCCTTTGACTTCCATTTTGTCTATGCATGTCCCTCTCCTGGAAACAGGGTATTTGATCCCCCTTATGTTCCATTATATCATAATAGTTGTTTATACATACATTGTTCTGTTGTGAGGCTCCCCCCCTTTTTTGTCTTACCCATCTCTTCTTTTCTTTTCTTCTTGTACATAAAACCCATAGAATGCTTTGCAACTTTATATAGATAATCCCAATATAATAATCAAGTTTGCTATTGTTAACTATCTTACTTATTATTGGAACCTACATTGTAACTGCCTAACTTTTAATGATTTTACCTTCTATGGTCTTATTACAGCATTTTTAAGTGAAAACAAAACATTTGCACATTCTGCCAAGCAATATAAGCTGTTTGATAAAAATGCAAAGTGTGGGTTGCTACTATTTGTTTTTTTTTGGGGGGGGGTGAGTTAAAGGGTTTTGTCAGGAAACTGGCACCCTCGGTGTATGCTTGTAGAGTGGTCAGGAATCTGAGATGGGATTGTCTAAAACCTGACTCTCTACTCTAATGAGTATGACAGTTAGAAGAGAGAAAAATAGCAGAGGGCTACCCCTTTTGTCTAGACCAAACTTGCAACTCTCCAAGGTCTGTTTAGTTACCAATACACATGTTCTGACATGTTTAGTACATTTCTCCAATTGCATATTTCCCGAGAACCTCACCCATCCATGAACATATAAGTTATACACGGATGACTGAGATACTTATGGGTCGCATATATGGAGAAGGGGATCATATATGAACATCAGGTAATGTCCTTTTTCTGTAAAAGGTATGCATGCTCCTCGACGGGGACTGGGTGTCCTCCAAAGTATTGTGTACAATTGGAAAAACTTAAAAAATCATACAAATTGAAATATCCACAAGACTGGATAATTCATTGATTAGACCACTTCTTAATATGCACAATGTGTGAAAAACAATAATGGACATATGTCGGAAAAGAGTTAACACACTTCGGATTTCCACTTTTTTTTAAAGAAACACCAACATTTAGGCCTCGCCCATGTGAAAGTGGCAGGCCCCTATGCCACACCGTTTTTACATCTGCCAAGAGATAACTGTATGTGTTCAGCAGAGACGTCTGCAACCTTCCAGCTTTTTAGTCAACAACATAATGCATGTGGTGATGTTTGAGTAATACTTACAAAAGTTAAGACAATCTATAAATCCAAGAATGTAAAAAATGTGTTTATTAAAAAGCCAGTACTGGCAGATTGTGTCATGCATGACAGGGGCCCACTTGACAGCTGTGCTAATGGTCTTCTTTAAGACACTCCTATTACGTTGTGTGATTATAACATCTACCATTCTGGCACTTTCTAACAAATAATAAGCTAGTCCTATTGCCTTTGACAAGACAAAGCTTATTTAGACAAGGCATTTTGTACTTTGTAGATTTAAAAAAACTATTCTTTGTTGTTGCTTATCAAAGTGCTCTGGGACTCTGGTAGCTGTACAGTTACAGTACCAAGCATAAACTGGTTTTAAGACTGCCAATGGAACATCTAAAATAGCTGTGAAGTGATCAGCAAGGAACCAAGCATCCTTTGGGGGAGAACTTGTCTACATCAGATCTCTGTGTGTCGACAGCCTCTCCTTTTCTCTCATCCATCACCTTCTACACAGAGAGTTGGGAATACTATTTATAAATGCATATTCTGCCACCAGTGAGAGACCGTACCAGCTGCTCTATGTACATATAGTACAGTTAACCCTTGTAAACTCTTATTGTAGTTCCTTATAGAATTTACCTAATTGTACTCAACTAAAGCAATTAAGCTGCAAGTAATAAAAATATTGTGGCTGTTGAGTAGAATACATCAGTCTTTTTATGGCTGGGCCCCTAATAATTTAAAATGCACGTTTACCAACAATTGTTGGATTGTAAAAAAAAAACGCAGAACACAGAACCAGCTACAAGGATGAACTTGTGATCTATTTACAAAAGGTTAAAATACAGTTTTGTGCCACGGTCTATTTTTTATGACACTGCTAACAGTCGTCATTCTTATGAAGCACACACCTTATCACCATTTACTGGAGCATACTGTGTACTTTGTACTGAGTGTGTTGGCATCACTAGCTCTGGAGTTGCTGTGCTGCAGCCTCTGCCTGGTCCCTGTTTCCTGGTTCTCAACCCTCAGCCCCTGTCCCCTTGATACCCATCGGAGGTCCGAACAAGGAGTGAAAGGGGACATGAGCAGTGAAGCAGTGAGCGGCAGGCTGCAACCCCACAATCCCACCGCCAACGAGCTAGGTCGAGGCACTTGACCAGAAACTCCACATCGGCTGCACAAGTCCAGGCGGTGAGAAAGGAGCCATGACGAGTAATGGTAGAGCAGTGGTGGCAAGGGAGGGGTGAGAAGCAACAAGTGCGGGAGGAATCCAGGTGAGACTTAGAGCCGGGGGCCTCCCACCGGACACAGAAGCAGTCAGCATTAGGTAGGTGCGGCTTGCCCACCTCACTCACTCCCCTCTCTAAAAAAAGTTTGGATTACATACCTCTACCCACTCTTAATCACTAACCAACATAAATTCTGCACTGCTACTGTAGCCGCCTGAGGCCCAGCGGTGAGAGAAAAGGTGGGGGTGAGGTACAGGGAAACAGAAGAAAAGCAACAGCATTTGCCAAGTACCCTGGTCAGGCTTAGAGTAGGGGTGGAGTGACACTTACAACTATTTGCGCCCCTCCCTCTCCTCTCCCCAAAACTAACCCTGGGCGAAGAACTACGCTCCGTTCGCGGAGCTTGCGGAGTTTTGGCAACTCCGCGTTCTACGGAGAACGCGAAGCTGTCGATTACTCCGCGATCCGGTGCGTAGCGTAGTTCTCGCGGGCTGAATAACATTATCGCGTGCGCCGGGGGTAAGTTCGCGCGATATTTGACGCGATCACGCACTTTGGAAATAAGGGAACGCAAGCGGGCGGGACAAACCTCTTGAGTAACTTAGCGCGCTAGCTATCTCGAGCATGCAGGCAGCGCCCCGAACACGCGCACCGCGTTCCCGAAGACGAAAAACGGCGCGCGAACGGGTCTAGCAAGCTACTACGCATGTCCGCGGAGCTACGCGAAGGTCGCGGAGTGCAACTGCGTCTTCGCGTAGCTCCGCGGAGTGCGGCTCCGCGAACTACGCCCAGGGTTACCCAAAACCGATTTGAATGCACAGGGATATAAATGGACAGCGAAACTCTGAGGTAACCAGAGATAACCCTTGGAAACCTCAAACTGGGGTTCATAAGACACAACTTGAGGTGACAAGCATTTTGGCCAGCGCTCCAACCGGCGAACCCACTGAAGTAGAAAACAAAAAAAAACGGGAATAACACCATCAAAGGAGAGGTGCCAAGAAACGAAAGAATGAGATCAAGAAGAATAAGACAGACTCCTGGGCAGAAGAATTCCAACCAGAAGTGTGCATGTAAAATATAAAACATGAGTAAGCCCACAAACAAGACAAGTAAGGAAAGAGAGGCAAATATCACTGAAGGGAGTTCACTCATATCACCAATATTAACTATGTTTGGGAAAACTGAACACAAGTACAAAGTTCAGCTTCCTTAAAGACCCAGGAGCTATACTTTACTTAATGGCCGGAAATGTAACCGGTCTCTTAACACCCTTGGCACCATAGAAAGTAAACCCCCAATAGAAACATCTACCTTCAGACTTGACACGCGCCATATAAAAAGATATTGTGGGCAAAGAAACCAGCCAAGGTGTCAAGCAGATAGAGTGATCAGACATTCCATTCATAATAAAGGGGGATAGTGAGGCATTTAGTAAAATACTCCAAAGACGCAAATACATTCTGCAGGTCCCTCACGGGTGTAAGAAGAAAAAAACAAAGTAGAAGCAGAATAAAAAGATCCATCCGCAAAAACACATCGAAAGTGGAAAATATGAATCACGATAAAAAGCCAAAAATCTCAACTTAATTCAACAGGATAAAACACACACATTCCACGCCAAGAACAGTTATAAATCATGGAAACCCCTCAGGTGTTAAAAACAGATGCCGTGTTACAATTGGATGACACAGAAAACTCCTGGCTAAGATCCTTCTAAATTTTTGATAATGGGGACCTCAATCAGGCAATGGAAGAAACATCAATCAATCGGGAATGTGCAACTAATAGACCTGGAAAACACACCAACAACATTATTACAATATCAACCGAGCACACAGAATCAATGAAGGGTGACATGGAATCACCTGAGAAGTGCATCATCCCTAGTAAACTTGATACTGCCACACACTTTAAACACAGAAAAAATTAGATTAAAAACGAAATGCTAGTACTAAAAAACTGAAAGAACAATTAGCAGAAGATCAGGGAAGTCTGCAAGACCTCTATATTTCACTACTACACACTTTACAAGCCTCAACAAAGGCACTGGCAATGCAGTCAGACAAATCTGACATGTTAATAGATTTAATGAATAAAGTAACCATGAACATCTGAGGTATTAACACCAAACGTGAAAAACTCACTAACTTAAAAGTAAGAGTATAAGCAACCCACTCCCCACTACAAGCAACTGGAAGAAATAATAAGCATTAAAAAAGCCAATCTGGCCAACAATCCAGTGGCCACTACTTGTAAACCACAACAGGACAACAAAAACAATAAAAAACAGGAAAATAAATTATATGAGCAAGTGAACACAGGGGAAAGTAAAGTCTAGGAACCTTATGCACCTATAGGGGAAGAAGAAAGACGCATTCGAGTATGGCAGTCATGAAGGAGAATCAGACGCCAACAACAGATGTTTTCACACAAGAAACAAAAATGGGGAAGTAATAGGGAAGGCAAAAAAAACTTTATAGAAAAACAAGGAAAAAAAACAAGACATTTGTTAAATCAACAAAGACCAAGAATATACCCTATATTGAAAAAACGGCAAGATAACACAGTGGAATCTAACTTACTCTACACACAGAATGACAGTATAGTCGATGAAGCTGGTCTAACTGAGTGGGATGTAGAAGAGGCAGATGTAATGGAAAAGTTGAACCCAAACAGTTCCACGTCACATTCTCTGCAACAAGAATAAAGGACAGTACAACAGCAACAGACAACAACAGCAATAATCATAATGTGGAGGAGAAAGAACCTAGACCAAAACAAATCAAAAAGGAATCAAACAAATCAAAAGATCTACAAAAAGGTAAAAAGGTGCCCTTTGTACACTTCTCTAGAAGAAAACAGGCGAATAGATAAAGACATTTTGGGTTAAAGCCCAGAAGGCACATGAACACCCATGCAGTGCAAGGCACTACAAACATGATACATTTAAAATGGATCACTGACATAATATAGAATGACAAAATATAGACTTACCAAAATATAGTCTCCAAAATATAGAATGCCAAAATATCGAATTCCTATCTACAAACAGGTAAGTACAGAAATATCGAATCCAAAATATAGGCTGTAAAAAATATAGTCAGTCAAAATATCGAATTTTTTTAAATGTTTTAAAAGTAATTTAAAATTAATGAAATAATAAATATAATTAACTAAAACATACTTAAAAATACTCAAATAACCTTAAAATTAAGATATAATTAATTTAAGTTATTAATAAAACATTTACAATATTTTACCGTAGGATAGCAGGAGGGTAACATTTAATATTACCACTCCAGTGAGTGCAACAGTAGGGAAAGCGTTGGATAGCCTAGGGGTAAAAAATTACTATTCCCACTCCAGTGAGTGCAACAGTAGGGAAAGCGTTGGATAGCGTAGGGGTAAAAAATACTATTCCCACTCCAGAGAGTGCAACAGTAGGGAAAGCGTTGGATAGCGTAGGGGTAAAAATTACTATTCCCACTCCAGAGAGTGCAACAGTAGGGAAAGCGTTGGATAGTGTAGGGGTAAAAAATACTATTCCCACTCCAGTGAGTGCAACAGTAGGGAAAGCGTTGGATAGCGTAAGGGTAAAAATTACTATTCCCACTCCAGAGAGTGCAACAGTAAGGAAAGCGTTGGATAGCGGGAGGGTAAAAAATACTATTCCCACTCAAGTGAGTGCAACAGTAGGGAAAGCGTTGGATAGCGTAGGGGTAAAAAATACTATTCCCACTCCAGAGAGTGCAACAGTAGGGAAAGCGTTGGATAGCGTAGGGGTAAAAATTACTATTCCCACTCCAGAGAGTGCAACAGTAGGGAAAGCGTTGGATAGCGTAGGGGTAAAAAATACTATTCCCACTCCAGTGAGTGCAACAGTAGGGAAAGCGTTGGATAGCATAAGGGTAAAAATTACTATTCCCACTCCAGAGAGTGCAACAGTAGGGAAAGCGTTGGATAGCGGGAAGGTAAAAATTACTATTCCAACTCCAGAGCGTGCAACAGTAGGGAAAGCGTTGGATAGCGTAGGGGTAAAAATTACTATTCCCACTCCAGAGAGTGCAACAGTAGGGAAAGCGTTGGATATTTGAAGGGTAAAAATTACTATTTCCACTCCAGAGAGTACAACAGTAGGGAAAGCATTGGATAGCGTAGGGGTAAAAATTACTATTCGCACTCCAGAGAGTGCAACAGTAGGGAAAGCGTTGGATAGCGTAGGGGTAAAAAATACTATTCCCACTCCAGAGAGTGCAACAGTAGGGAAAGCGTTGGATAGCGGGAGTGTGAAAATTACTATTCCCACTCCAGATAGTGCAACAGTAGGGAATGCTTTGGATAGCGTAGGGGTAAAAATTACTATTCCCACTCCAGAGAGTGCAACAGTAGGGAAAGCGTTGGATAGCGTAGGGGTAAAAAATACTATTCCCACTCCAGAGAGTGCAACAGTAGGGAAAGCGTTGGATAGTGGGAGGGTGAAAATTACTATTCCCACTCCAGTGCGTTTAACAGTAGGGAAAGTAATGATTTGATATATTATTAAAAATAAATTAAATATCAATACCAATAAAACATTAATTGAAATTAATAACCAATTTAATATTATGTAATAATTAATTAGAAATACAACTACATATTAGTTATTAAAAATTAATAACCTATTCATAATTATTTTACAACTAATTAATTTTCAATAACAAAAACTAATTAATAATAAAAATTAATACCAATTAAAAATTAACAGTAAATTAATTATCAATACACAACAATTATTTTTAATATGTAATTAATTACAATTACATTACTTCCCACCCTATTCCCCAAGAAACCCACATCCCACTACAGAAAATACATTAATACAATTATCATAATTATCAAATATTTAATTAATACAAAATAAATACCAATTAATCAAAATTAATTGCCAATTAATAGACATTAATTACCAATTAAAAATTAATTAACAATAAATTTAAAATCAATATCAATAAATGAAAAAAAAATACTTAATTACAAATAAATTACTTCCCATCCTATTCCCCTATAAACCCACAACCCGCTACAGAAAATAAATTTAGAAAATTAACATAATTAACAATTAATCAATTAATACAAATTATTTGGCAATACATAAAAATCAATTACCAATTAAAAAATAACAAGAAATTCAAAATGAATACCAATAAATAAATAAAAATATTTAAATAATTACAATTAAATTACTTCCCACCCTATTCCCCTATAAACCCACAACCCGCTACAGAACTAAAAAGCAAAATGTTATTAAAAATTAATAATTATTGCTAAAAATTAATATTTAATTTAATATAATTAAATTACTTCCCACCCTATTCTCCTATAAACCCACAACCCACTACAGAATTTAATTACGCAAAAATTAAATGACATAAAATTCATTACTTAAAATACATTAAACATACATTACAAAAATTAATATACACTTTTCACACATATAGTAACATACAAAACACTTTAAAAAAATGTATATTATTAAAAAATCGATATATTTAATGCCTATATTGTATACTTCGATATTTTGACTTCTATATTTTGAAAATCGATATTACTTACCTTAAATTCGATATTTTTAACCACTATATTGTGTCCATTCGATATTTTGTCCATTCTATATTTTTACTTCGATATTATGTCCATTCTATATTTTGGAATCGATATTATGACTGTTTACCATTTAAAATGTTTGAGGTTGACCAAAGCAACGCTACAAGATCTGAACAGCACAATAATGGATCTAGCACTAACCTGTTCCAACAAAAAAAACTCTATAAACTCCTAGATAGAATTTACAACCAATCTGACATCATTAATGACTACCTGCTCCAGGAAAAAAACAAGGTTGGAAAAATAAAGCTATATCTTGGAAAACGCAAGCATTAAAACGAAAACTAAGAAAGGCCATTAGGAACTCCAAAACCACAGATACAGATCAACAGGAATGGGAAAAAGTATGCCAACTGAGGATGGAATACAAAAAACTACTATAAGAAAAGAAAACAAATCGGAGCCAGGTGAACTGGGCCAAATAAGTGTTCAGTTCTAAACAAACCAACTCGAGGGCTTTCTGGGATCAAGTTAACAATCTGAGCAGGCCAATGAAAGTTCTGAACATAAACGTTCAGGAGAAAGCTTGTATCGATTTTCTGGCCAGAAGATTTGAGGGGGAAATTCTGGCTGAATTTGTACAAACCTTGCAAACTGATTCACCTTTTAACAATGAGAACAGTGCAGGAACAACAATAAATGCAACTCCTTATCATACCTTCATAATTGAAGAAAGCATAATCACAATAGGGAGAAGAAGAAGTGATGGAGAACCAGCACCATATGGCATCCCTCAAGCCATTTTCAAAGGCGACATGAAATCCTGGGGCACTCATCTTTCTACATTGTTCCGGGAAGAGGATCTATTTGGCAACACTCCACTTAGCTGGTTAGGTTCTATAATAAACCCAATTTACAGGGGGAGAGCAACATCTAACCCGGCTAACTATAGGCATCTAGCACTCAGCCGCGGTCAATAGGGGAGTGCCTGCCGGGCGGTGACGTGGGGAGGGGGAGGGACAGGGTGGGGGTTAGTAATGTATGGATAATGGAGGTTTGCAGGTAAGTAAACATTTAAATAAATCAAACAAATTTTGTTGCACCCACTGCATCGCATTTGGGATGCAGTGCGCGCAACGAAATTCGTTTGATTTATTTAAATGTTTACTTACCTGCAAACCTCCATTATCCATACATTACTAACCCCCACCCAGCCCCTCCCCCTCCCCACATCACCGCCCCGGCAGGTACTCCCCTACCGACCGCGGCTGCTAGCACTACTGGATATTGAAGCAAAATATTATGCATCAATGAACCTAGCAGACTTGATCGAGTGGTCAGATAAGCTAAACCTGATCCCGGTCAATCAGACCGGATTTAGGAAAGGAACCAAAACAACAAGTATACTAGCACTTTCACTAATTGCCAATAAATGCAAAACCTACACTTTCTTTATAGAGCTAAAAGCAGCCTTGTATTGAGCGAATCGACACAGGTTGTGGTAAAAATTAGAAGCCTGGAAAATTCTGAAAAAAATACTGCGAGGAATAATGCGACTCTACACCCTCACCTGGATAAGGGTCAAACTCAGGGATAACACTAGCATTTCCAGAAAGACTTTAACAAATAGGGGATTGAAGCAAGGATGTCTACTGACCCCATCTATTTAGCTTGTTTATGTGTGATCTCGCACAATAACTTGACCAGATCAACTCTCACCCGCCGGACTAGGCAAATTAATCCTGTCACATCTTTCATTTGCCGATGATGTAGTATTAACAAGCCTAACACAAGTAAGTCTCTAAATAGCGCTTACAGAAATTAAGGACTATGTCACAACCAAAAAATTGGAAATCAATACAACTAAGTTCAAAACCATGCTGATGTAAAATTTACCTGATCACAAACATAAACTCTAGTTGAATGGTAAGATGCTAGAAGAAGTTACTAGCTATAAATATTTAGGAGTATATTTAGATAACAGATTAAATCAACACGATCAAGAAAACTCTATGTCTAAAAGGGCTGGCGTGCTAATATTTGACTTCAGTACACTAGCAAAAAAACTGGAATGCCCGTCCTTCAAACCATTTCTGTATGTGATAGCAGCAAGATTTCTACCAACAATATCCTATGCAAGCCTCTCCCTAAATGGAAAAAACTCAATACTTCTAAACCAACTACAAGTTGGGACCTAACTTTTCCAAATTCCCAAAAACGCATCACCAGGACAGGTACGGAGGGAAATTAGGCAACTTAATGAATCATTTGGAAGGATGTACTCCACTATAAACTGGTAGAAAATCAAATTATACTTGGGAAACCCAACCAATTGATTAAGCACTTTGGACTGAAGTGGAAAAAGATAAAACATCCTCATACAATCAATCCTTATTCAAAAACCTCCAACCTACCAAGATGGGGGAATTGTGGAACATAAACCTGCCCTTCACATCTTTTAGACAAATTACTAACAAAATGGCAAAACTACAATCTCTGATAGAAAATAAAAACACCCTCAGCCAGTGAGCACACACATGTATGGGAATCAATAGTTATGACTCTGTAAAACAAGCAACCTTACTTAAGTCTCATATTTTCAGCAATTTTAAAGAAATGCTTGCTGGCACTTCGGTTTAGTGAAATTCCAACAATAGCAGACCAACTTAGTTGGAAATACATGTGGACCAAAAAAATGATTTTATTATTTTTATTTGCATTGGTCTATATTTTTATCATGTACGTGTCTCTTATTGAGGTCAGATTTTAATTCAAGGAGGGTAGGACGTGCAGTGCAGCCATTATTCAGAGTTTTAACCATGTGGATCCTCAATTGAACTGTAAGGGGCCGATTCCAATCCCGCTCGGAAGGGCTCCGAACGCAATCAGGCCGGAACAAGTATGAGCCATAAGCGTGTTCTCTGCCCGACTCGTAACAGTTGTACGAGCAAGCAAATACGATGCGAGAAACCTAAAATGACTGACCGAATCGTTTCCGGGTCCGAACCGTTCCTTATGCCTCTGTATGCACACCGTGCCATGCAATGGAGGTGATTTCCGACCAAGCCAGTACGATGCACGCGTCGGACAGCCAGATCGAGCCGAAGTTTCCGGCTCGCAAAAAGTCCGGGAAGCAGACTTTGGGGGTCTGTGTCAGACCCCGCGTCACCCGCAGTCTTACGACTCGGAAACAGGGGGAGACCCAAGGGTCTCCCCAACACAAGCATGTATGTGCAGATGTCACCGCCACATACCCACTTTAGAGGGGGGCCTTGTGCGAGCCATACCCATTCAGTCAATTGAACTCCATGGGAGTCAGACCGAACTGAGTCCGGCAGCATGTGGCCGCATCGTACTTCATGAGTCAGACTGCAGGAGTCCAGCTCGGTCGGGAAACACTCCGGATCCGGCTCGGTTGGAGAGCTTACCAACTCAGAGCTTCACAAACATGTCCTTAAAAAAAAGAGCCTAGCCAATCCCCAGTGCAACCAATATTACATGAAGGTTCTTGAGTTCAATATGAAGCTGGAATAATTGTATTATAATACATTTTAATTTTAATCTTTAATAAAAAAAACTACATGTAAGTTATTTGCATTGTATGGTTTCATACTAAAATGTATATTATCTTGAAGGTTTTTATGTAACATTGTTATGGTTTTAATTAACCAAACAATAAAAAGCTTACTATATACTGTTTCACACACCTTATATCGCTCATCTACTTGCCAGCATATAATATGTACTCCTGATCAAAGTACAATTGAGTCTCAACAAAGTGGTGTTTTGTTGCATAAACCTCTTATACAAAACACATACAAGTACACAAGAGACGTCATAGACATGAACACAAATGGTGGCATTGCTTAAACAAAGATGGCACAGAACATTTCACAGGTACCTGCCTTCAGTAAAGCTACTTTCAGTGAGGTCTAATCACATTGTGGTGAATGTAGTGCTTGCATCTTTCTTTCAGTTTTCTTACACTTCATTTAAGAGTGGACTACTGATAATTTTTCAATGACATAATCTGCTTTTATAAACAGTAGAATTCAGTATTTACTTAGGTCTCCTGGCATCATAATGCAACTCATCATGTTCCAAAGATATAAACACAGATTGTGGCAGCACATACGTTTTTCCAAGAGTTTATGTCTTTAAACTTGTGACTTTTTGGCCAGACATCTGGACCAAAGGATTGTTCTCATTCTGGAATGAGTATGTATGTTTTTTACCATTTGAATTATTTTGCAGAACTGAAAGTCAGCACCACCTAACAAAGTTAAAGATCTTTATTGGAAGTGAAACATCATGATGTTAGGAAATGACTTTAGTAAACATTTAACAGGATAATTGTAATGAAAATGTATTAACTGCTCTGTATTTTACTGATAAATCAGACTGAAAGCAAAAAGAAAATTGCAAGGATTACATCTACCACAAAGGGAAAAGTTATTTATAAGGGTTAGACATATTTTTTTCATTCTTCAGAAATTGTTGTTCATCTGGAATCGCATCTGCTCTCATCATTTAAAAACAAAAAAGAGGATGGTGGAACTGTGGTCCTATGTCTGGTAACTTGCATTATCTCACTCTTGGCAGTTGTGCTCCACAGAGGCACATGGTAAAGTTTCCAATCCCAGTGGGACAGATGGAAATGAAAACAGTGCGGGTAGTCTACGGGGAGGAAGATGATTAGACCTAGAGAACCAAATGTACTATCACAATACGCGACTAGTATTTTTGCAACCACTAAAGAACTTAACAAACCAACCTAAGGTCTGATTTAGAGTGGGTCAAAATCCAACCTACCTCATGAATATTAATAAGGTATGTTTGCAAATTGAGACTCACTCTGATCATCGCAAGGATAGACTACTAGGGAAAGGGCCCGTCACCTATACACCTCTCCGTATGCCCGCCGAGGCATACGGAGAGGTGTATAGGTGACGAGCCTTTTTCCCTCCTGGATAACTAATATGTTTCTAAACCGGAGGCCACCCTCCCTCCATCCCGTGATGCCTTAAGACCCCCCGTGAGGAGTCTTTTTATATTTTCTTCATACCCTATTTTAGGGTCTTGAAGCATCAGCCTACTACAGATTTTGTAGATAAGGCTCAGGAATCTAGGGCTGGCAGGGTCTTAGTGTACTCTGACCCCCCCTTTTCCTTTCGGTCCTGAAGAAAACCCGGCTAACTGCTATGTATGGGTTGAAACATGTAGACCTTGCACATACTGATACACACAGTCATAACTCACTGTAATTGTATCGCAACACGTTTTTATTCAATGTCCAGTAATCTTAAAATAAAATCCATTTGTCATAGATATACCAGGACATTTTTTAACATTTTTTCTGCACCACTCACAAGAACCCGCTCCACTGTATTCCAGGTGTTGCAGCACACCCTGTTGGCACTCGGCCTTCGGGTGGCCCCGATGATGAAGCATGTCACCACTAGGTGGTGAGTGAGGGGTTTATTATAACCTAAGGAAGACTCCCGTCTCCCTTTGTCCAGCTTCATCATCTGTCCTCATTCAGATCACCTTTCGAGTAAAGCATAGTATCGGCATCAGTAAAATTGACTGTAGATCTGGTCCTAAGTTTCTTGTCCTTCACAAAGCTTAATGCAAATATTCTGACTCCACTACACCCAAGTGCTTTAAATAACATTTGCGTCAGTTGAGACTGGAGTCTTAAGTGGTGGAAATGTATTTGGTATTGAACTTATTGTCTTAATGATCATGATAGAAGAAACTTAACACCTTAGGAGCTTCGTACACACACCTCCCCAGTGCTGCGCTGTCCATTATCCAGTGCTGAACTGGACGTCCAACGGTCGCACGCAGCACTGGGGAGGTAGTGCCCGTGACGACCGTTGGCCGACGGCAGCACTTAAAGGGTTAATTGGCCAATCTGCCATCAATTGAAATTCATTTGTGGAGTGATTTCCAACCAAGATGTTGTTTTGCACGCAAACTTCAAAAAGGAGAAATGTGTATACTTCCACTATTGTTATTCCCTAAAACATTCCCCCACACCTATTCTTTCTGAAAGCAAACTTATCAATGGAATACATCAGTGGAAAGTGCTGTCCTGCTTTGTTTGAGTACTAACACCATCTGTGTTTATGTATTTAACACTTGGGACTTCCTGGGACAGTATTCTTCATCAAACGGTTGATCCCTTGATGGACCAGCAAGTTGGATAGTCCTCCATTTGTAACGTTCAGTAGTATTCAATGATAGCACATCCTACCATGGTTATGTTACTCTGATAATAGATAATGGAAACCAAATATCAAGATGTCAGAAGATTACCTCAGAGAGAATTGAACTGCAGTTTTTAAAAGAAAGTAGATTACCTCATGGGCAATTTCCAGTATTTTACTATTAAATGCAGATGGGAAAGGAAAAAGAAAGCTCAAAGGACAACCTCTCCCACAATACTATAGAGGTTTTCCAGAAACGAGCTTCACCAAAAAAATACACAGGTGAAAACATCTGTACTTCATTTTATAAGTGCTCCCATAGTCTAGGCTACAACACGCCCCTCCCAAAGTATATCTAAAAAACTTTATTAACTAAAGTGTGAAAAACTAACATGGCTTGAAAAGAACGTATTGACAGCTTTTATGAAATCCATGTGATTATTGATTTATGTCAGAGAGAGTGAGGCCAGAAGTGAGAGGAGTGACTCCAAGCAGACTTTGTTATCCTTAACTGTTGTAACCATTGCCTGTTCTTTGTGGATGGTAATGTTGCAAGTGTACAGACAAAAAGAAGGGTCTGTTCCATCTCCTACATTTGTGTAATGTGAAATGTCATGTTCATGTTGTATTAGTTGCCACTGCCAACCATCATGTTACTGTAAACTACACTAAATTACTTAGAACTGTCAGAATTGAAGATCAGCCTCTTAAAGGTAAGGGGTTAAATTATAAAAACGTTATACTGGCAAGTTTATTTCACAGTAATCTGTTACGTATCTACTGCCCTACGAGGTAACTAGTTTTTGTTCCTGTTTATATTACAGAATTGGTTTTGTACCATAACATAAACTGGGAAAATAGACATTCAGAGAATTTACAACCATATTGAACACATTTTTTGGTATTATGCCGCTACAGGAGAAATGCAATTTAAAATCTATGTCATCCATATTTTGCCATATGTAAATATCACTTGTTCATTCCTTATTAAAACAGACAAAAGCGAAATGTCGCACAAGTATTTGACCTGTGTTATGCACAATTGAAAAGTTTTTCTAAGATTCATTACATCTCTGCAAAGACATTGTATAGATAACAATTTTGAGATTTTGAATGCTTCAGACAATGTAACATGTCAAATGCAGCGGTGGCTCATCCACTAAGGCAGAGGAGCATTGCCCCACTTCACTGTGAGCAGTTCAAAAAGGAAAAATAAAAGATAATAACACAATGGGCCTGGTTACAACATTCTGACTCCTGTATGAATGAAACGAGTGAGGGGTTTCCAATGCCGTTCTGATGGGCTCTAGGAGCCTTCGGAGCATCAGAAGCAAGCTTAATCCCCTAATTACGGTGGAGTTATGCTCGGCTCCACCGTCGGGGATATGAGGACACTGTCTGACAGCCATTTCATGTCAGCCTTTCCAACATAAAAAGGCTGTCAAAAAGAGTCTTAAGGGGCTCCTAGCAGGGCCCCCTTACTGCCTGGCCCTCCGCAATGGGGCTTAAGAGGCATCAACATCCCCCACATGGGCTCTGACACATGGTGCAGGGATGTTTGTAAACATTCATTTGTTAATGGAAGCTTGTGCTGCATGCCTTTTCTCCCTGCCACACAAGCTTCCATTGACAAATGGATGTTTGTGACTGCCCTCAATGGGCAGTTGCACCGTTATCCTGTGGTCAGAATCGCCGACCTAAAGCCGGGTGGGTCCTTTCTGAAATAGTGTTGGGCCCACCAGACATCGTAATTAGGCCCAATGTTTTTATCATTTTAATTTTCTGTTGTGGATAAGCTGGTTACAAGTGGGACGATCTGGGCTGTCACAAGAACAGGAGGAGGAATAGTGTGCCGACCAAACAGTTCTACTCAGTTTGCAAGTTCTCTACTGGCTGCATTGCACAACCTGGGTGGAGAACATGCACAGCCCCCCAGTCCCTCTCTGAGCACCGAGCTACCGTGCTCAGACTAATCGCGAAGCTGCTTTAATGCAGCATTGTGATTGCTTAGGGGAGTCTGAGAGCCTATGTGCTTCCTGGTTCCTGATTCCTGCTTTGAGAGTCCTGGAGTCGACCGAAGAGGACTGAGAGGCGGCTGTCAGCCTGCAGGTAAGTGTTCTTGTTTCATTTACCCATTTCATCCCCGCCACCCTTGTTAAGTAGCAGCTGCCACTAGTCAAAGGTATAATTTTATAACCTACACATAACTGTTAATGTTAACATCTGTCAAAATATTGTTGAAGTTAACAAAGAAACACTGTATTTAACCTGATATTGATTTTTTTGTCTACAATGACACCTCTTTTGATCAAGGTACTTGGCCATGAAGGAAATTAAATTTGAAACATTGGTGATAGCAGCTGTACTTTCAATCATTATTCAATTATTAAGTATACTGCCAAAATTCGGTCACATTTGCCACATATAATATATTTTGCACTCACTCGAATTATATGAAGTGTATTAGAATTCATTTATTACTATGTCATTATCTATAATACATATTGTGTGAAAGGCAGACATTTTTTCTCAGGATCTGGCATTTAACATTTTTCTCTTCCATACATATTTGATATCTTTCATTCTTTAGTCATTGCTATCTCTAAGGATTGTAGCATTCCGTGCTTTTTCAAAATATATTCATTACTGCTTTTCGAAGTTGTCAATGGTAGTAACATTTATTCGTTTAGAATTAAATGCTATTGAAGTTGGATTTTCATGCCATCTTCCTACCAAAAGTAATTGTTCTTTTCAGTAATAAAAAGGTTAAATAAATCATCACACAGCAATGTATAGGGTTAGTGGGAAAGCACTTACAATGTTGGAAATGTATTAGAGTCAAATATAAAGCATAGATTAAGACCAATAATATACTCATCTTGCCAGAAAATTTAACTAGTGTCACTCTGTAATACTATATATATATAGGCCCCACATGCCAGTATTGATCGCCTATGGTTTAAAAAATTAGACGGGGTGATACTCTGTAGGTAAAGAGTTTTATTATTATTTCGAAAAACCTTATAGCTTATAATGGACAGTCTCTTTAGTTTCCAAACCAATGTGACACTTTCAGAATTCTGACCGTAGAATATAACCAGGATATATAAGGATATGGGAATGGTGGCTTACTATTTACAATGCTAGACTTATCTGTTAGGAGTACTATACCCGACCTGTTTAGCCCTTACTCCCTTTGCTCTTATATATATATTTTTTTTTACCTTTGTATCTTACTTAACAACTCGTCTACTATCTACATTTCAGTAATTACTGTCTGTCACTTATGAATTATTTCTTATAAACTATCTGGGAGTCTCTCCTCCATGTTCTTTCAAATTTTTCTTAACTGAACATTAATCGGGTACTACACCCTGAACGTTTTTCATATGTACCAGCAAGGTAATGCATTGCATAAAATCACACATTTTGGAATTGTGCCTTACGCCTTTATACACAATGAATGTTTTTCTAAAACGTATTATTTGTAATGGCACAATTGGGAACTCTGTGTGGCTCAAACACAGAGTCTCTCTTCCATTGTTATTGTTTTATTTTCTATAACACTAGCAAAATGTCCGTGGTGGTCATGTGACCAAGAGCCTGTGTGCTCGAAACGCGTCTTCTTTGTGCCCAATAAAGAAAACCTTGAAATCATACCCAGCTGGTGTGGCTTGTCGTCCCTTCGCTTCTGCGGGAGGATCGAGTGAATATATATATATATATATATATATATATATATATATATATATATATATATATATATATATATATATTACCTACTGGCGGTCGCCAGTAGGTATATATAGTTAGGATTTTTTCCCTATGGGATTTTTGAAAATTCTATGTCTAATAACTTTGGCGTTTGTGGACGGAATTGGCTGAAATTTTCTGGAAAATGGAACATTTTGGTACTGAGCAGCCCCTGAATATTTGGGGGGGGTTCGTCCAGGGGGGGCCGAGAAAAAAGGGGGGTCCCAAAACGTGTTTTTAACATTGAGTTTTCCATAGGGCGGTTGGCCTCACTTTTAGCCCGAACGGCTGAATGGATTTGCACGAAACTTGGCAAAATTGTAGGGACTGGTAGCCCGATGTGCCTTTTGTAGGTCTCAATATATGTGCTCCAGTGGATTTTGAGAAATTAACGTTTAAAAAAAGATATATATCTGTAACAGCGGACCGGGCAGCTCCCCGGTTTGCGGACCGGGGCGCGTACCAGAACTTCGCGTAGCGAAGCTGATTGGCTCTCCGGCGTCTGTCAACATTCCAAACAGTCCGGAGCGGCCGCCATCTTGTCTCTCGGTAGGATTGAGAGACAAGAGGAGGCCAAAACAAAGGGGGAAATAACCATAAGGGGGCATAGTAGATCCTCCCTGACCCCCTAGGTTTAATGTGGAGGCTTTAAAAGGGCCCCGCGGGGCAAAAAAAACAAATTTTTGTTTTTGTTTTTTTTGCGTGGGTAGCGCCCGGTCCGCGAACCGGGAAGCGTTCTGGGCAGCGTAACGTAGCACGTCATATGACGTATCACGCGACAACGCGAAACGTCATGCTGACGCGACGTGTCACGATGTTGTTTTCTAACGCGACAGTTGCGCAAACGGAACGTTTACCGGTTCGCGGACCGGGTCGCGGCTCCGAATTGAGCTAACGGGAAGCTAACCGGTTCGCGTACCGGGAGCGAAACAATAAAAATAATTTTAAAAAAATTGCATTAAAAACATGTAAAAAATATTTTTCGATTTAAAGAAGAATACATTGTAAAGGTTTTGATATTTGCTATTAAAAAACCATTGAAATTCACTGAAAAAACCATAGGTTATAGACCATATATAGTTAGGAATTAGCATTTACAAAACCTTGAAAATTCACTGAAAAAACCATAGGTTATAGACCATATATAGTTAGGAATTAGCATTTAAAAAACCTTATTTTATTCACACAAAACAATTGAAATTCCATATATAGTTAGTTGCACTAACTATATATCGCGCACCCGCAATCCACTGCTGATCATGTCACATATTACATCATTCATGACATGGTCAGTGACATCACTGATGACATCACTGATGACATCTCAAATGACATCACTGATGAGATCACTGATGACATCTCATTTGACATCAATGACCACATCACTGATGATATCATTCATGTGACAATACAATGCATCTCCTCACATTTTAATATAACCTCTGTTTCACCCAGTGTTAAATACAGAGTATAATTTTTGAAACCATTGACACACCAATACTAGTTACTACATACGTACTCACTGATTCCTACGTCTACACACACATTCACTCATTCACCCATACAATCATTCATACATACAATCACTCATCTTTACAACACTATCATATGCACTCATACACCTATACAGACACTCACACTCTGCCACTCATCCATGGAGTTACTCACACACCTAGTCAGTCCTGTAAAGAATCAATCACACTTCCATTTTCTTGTCTATACAGTTAAACATAGAGCACCTTACATTTTCAAACATATACTAACACATACTTACTTTCTTATACAATCATTGATACAAGTACACATTGATCTGCACAGAGTCACACACCTCCCAGCCAGCCACACACACACTCAGTCTCCCATACAAATACTTAGACAATCAATCAATAACCCATATAGTTAATCATATAGCTACTGATCAACACATGCAGCAGTTTACAGAACAACAGACATAATGATGCACAAATTAAGACAGTTTAGTCACTAACCCATGCACTCAGTGAGACACATTTAATCACTCACTCATACATTCAGTCATGCACCTACTAAATCCTTCGTCCAGACACTTATACATCTACTCATTCTTCAATATGTAAAACATATTTAAACTTTACAGAAACACACAGTCACTGGATGATGTCATCAGTGATCTCATCAGTGATGTCAAATGAGATGTCATCAGTGATCTCATCAGTGATGTCATTTGAGATGTCATCAGTGATGTCATCAGGGATGTCACTGACCATGTCATGAATGATGTAATATGTGACATGATCAGCAGTGGATTGCGGGTGCGCGATAAATAGTTAGTGCAACTAACTATATATGGAATTTCAATGGTTTTGTGTGAATAAAATAAGGTTTTTTAAATGCTAATTCCTAACTATATATGGTCTATAACCTATGGTTTTTTCAGTGAATTTTCAAGGTTTTGTAAATGCTAATTCCTAACTATATATGGTCTATAACCTATGGTTTTTTCAGTGAATATATATATATATATATATATAAATATATATATATATATATATATATATATATATATATATATAATATATATATATATATATATATATATATATATATATATATATATATATATATATATATATATATATATATATATATATATATATATAGGAAGCCGTTAGACAAATTAGCGACTTAAATTGCTACAAACTGAGCAACAATCAGATTGTCAAGACTGCACAAAATGAACTGTTTGCGAAACGTTTGGCCTTCGAAAAGCGTGGGAATGATAAACCAGGATGAATACAGGTTCCTCAAAAAAAAGTAGCCCATATTGCCTGTTATCTATTTCATACCAAAAGTACATAAAGATATCTCAAGACCCCCTGGATCGCCAATTATTCCTGTGAAACAGAGTTTACTCTAAAATGTGTTTGTGTACATTGACTCCTTCCTACAAGACGTCATAAAAGCCCTACCATCATACATACAGGATACCACTGACTTTTTGAGACAAATTCATAATGTCCAATGGCAAGATGACTGTCTCCTAATGTCATTGGATGTTTCTAACCTGTACACATCTATACACCATAATGATGCAATAAGGGCATTGGAACACTTTTTAGGCACCAGACCAATTGAATTGTATTTGCATAATAAGATGATCATTAGTCTGAGAAGATTTTGCTTAGAGAACAATTACTTTCTGTTCCAACAACAGGTCTATCAACAGATAAGGGGCATGGTGATGGGGGCCAGTTTCTTCCCAAGCTACGCCTGCCTCCACATAGGGTGGTGGAAGGAGATAATTGTGTGCACCACATATGCAGATATTATGGCAGACCATGTGATAAAATGGGTTCAATATATTGATGATTTATTTGTGGTTTGGCGGGGAGACATGAAAAGTGCAGAGGAGTTTGTTACACATTTGAATAGTAATAATATAAACCTGCACCTTACGCATAACATAAGTAACAGTGTGTATGCTTCCTGGATGTCGAAGTACATGTAATAGATGGTAGCTTACAAACAAGGCTTTACCGCAAACCTACTGCAGGAAATACCTTATTACATTCAACAAGTTTCCATCCCAGATGCTTATTTTGATATTCACTAAGCAGGAAGATAGCCTTAGTAGAATAATCAAAAAGAAATGGCATCTGGTTCGCAGTGACCCGGTGATGAGGTATAAACTTCCACAAACCCCTACAATAACATTCAGGAAAGCACCTAGTACTAGTGAATTTCAGGTTAGTAGCAGCCCAGAAATCAAAACGGGTTCTAGTTGGCTATCAGGCCGCAAGGGTTTTGTGAGAGTCACCTCATGTAGGGCATGCAAGTTTGGTATAAGCATGACGACCTCCAGTACGCCATGCTGGGACAAACCAGTGACAATCAACAAGTTACTAACCTGTAAGACAGAATTTGCCATCTATGTGCTGGAGTGCACTTGTGGACTGTGGTACGTGGGCAGCACGAAACTGCAGGTCCACAAGCGAATTCTCTAGCACTTAAGGGCCATAACCAACTCGGATGCCACATATCCGGCGCCGCCGCATTTCAAGGAGGTCCATAACAATGATTTGGACCACTTGAAAATCTTTGCGGTGGATGCAGTCCCGCAACCAAGACGTGGTGGCAATAGAGAGGCAATTCTAAGAAGGTTAGATCCTAGATACATCTTGGAGCTGGTTAGTAAAAGCCCACATGGGCTGAACACCACCGAGGACTTGCACACTTGACTATAACTCTGACTCAAAATCAGAGTCAAAGCACAGTCTCACAAACACATTTGAAAGAGACAGATACATCACTAAGGTACATATAGTCTCAATATGCTGCACTCCCTTTATCCCTGATGAAAAAAACTCCCAACTTTTTGCAAACAGGTGTTCATATTGGACTATTTTTTACAATCAGCTTTTTATTGCACTAGTAACTTTATTGCCGTTTATCTTTATACGGGAGTAGATATTACACACATTGGCACTTTACAACACTTGCACCTTGCATATATTATGTACTCTACAAGCAGCAGGGCATATGCCTACAGGGGCAGTATTTTCTTTTCTTTTGCATTTTTGCACATGACGTTAAGCTTGGTCCTTTTAATGATTTTTAACATTCTTTTTAAGCATTCAAGGCATATAAACCATATATTCAATGATACAAGTACATGTTGGTATTTAAACAACAATAAGGAAACAGTGGGGTGTTTTCATTTATTTTATGTACTTGCATTTATGCTTTTAGAATGTTATCAGCTATGTTAGCAAATATGTATTGTATTTATACGGAATAATTGCATATTTTGCACATACTTTTGAAATTACAGGATCCCCACTTACAAATGCGTAAACATGCTGCTGACTTGTACTGTGAAATCGGGACTCAGACAGGTAGTCTGTTTTCCATATTTATTTATGCACTTGGCACTTTAATTGTGGGGAGGAAATGACAGCACAGCATGTGATCAAGACCTTCCGAGACTGAAACGCGTAATGGCAGCACAGGGCACGAAATAAACAATATTTGCACAAGAAAGTGGAGACTGTTCCTTTTCTGATTCCACGTTGCAGGAAGCATTGCAGAAAAGGATTGTGTAATGACTATATATATATACTTCGGGCAAACGGGTAATTTTGGAAATAATATATATATATATATATATGTATATGTATATATATATATATATATATATATATATACATATATATATATATATATATATATATATATATCAACATCCAACTTGTCGCCAGCAACCGTCGGCAGGCAAACAGGTACACGGAATTCGATTAATCACCCAAGCCAGTCTTCTCTTTTCAAAAAAGATTTATTTCATTTCATAGTGGTGGTGCTAATCATCAGACGCGTTTCGGACTGGCGTCCTTGCTCACTGATGAGTGGGAATTGGAGAAGCCATGTATTTAAGGGGGACGAATACATTTCGAAATCGTGCCTTTTTTACAAGTTGTTAACATAAACAAAGGACTTCAAAATTCAAGACTCTTGCATTTCGGATTTCTACGGTCGCCATGTTAGACTAGTGTAAGGCGGTCATAATGTAAACATCTATACATATCAATTCCTGGTAGTTGTTGGTTAAACCAATATATATCATATCGTATGTCAAATGCCAAATTCATTGTATATTATGCAATTATTGTAAAAAGGCAAATAAGCATAATTAAATGTGAAACTATACGATTTCATAAAACTCAGTTCTAATATCGCAAAAAAGTGCATTTGTGTGTCTGTTCAAATACAGAATCATTCGTTAGTGCACAGATATGAATTGATAATACATGGTAATCTTTTGCCTAAAGTTATAAAGCAAAAAGAGTTTTTGTACGTCGCTTCCTATGCCTTCATCCATACAGATTATGACATTTGCAAAACATTATTGTATAAAGGTTGGGTCATATTTGTAATTGTCTGTACAAATACAAGATATATCGGTCATTCGTATGGACATCCTGAGATATATATCCCCTGTATTCCTAACTGTTCTACCTATTTACTGTACCTACGGGTACTAGTTAGTCGGAATTTATTGTAGTTTATACGTGCGACATTGATGTATATGTAACTCTTCAACAATATGGTGAAGGGAACTCTATGAACATGGCGCAAATTCATTACAAGGGGAATTGTCCCATTGAAGACCCAGCCTTTTATAATTTCATACAATGGAATTGACTTTGACCCCTTGAAAATGGTCTCCATAATTACGTGAAGGCTAAGAAAGGACAACTCACCTAAATATCGTGAGAGCCTTAAAGTGTGGTGCTATTGAGTGATTAAATGTGTTTAAATATAAACAAAACATATCATACAATAGACAAACAACTGGTTACATTTGTTTTCAATTAATTTACTTATTTGTACTGCCCCTATCATATATTTTTTAGAGTTGTATTTGCATATATGTATATATGATCACGGAATCCTAAAAATGACAAGGACTGATGGAAACTGCCTCATAACTGAATAAATGACTTGTAGGCCCAATGCGCAGATATTTCTACTCCCCCATATTTTTGTAAATAACATATTGATATGCATATAATGGAAGAATTTTTTTTTATAAGAATTTGCGCAGATGCTCCCCTGTGTTCAATCCCCCAGGATGTTTGCTATTAAGGAGCACTATATATTTAGACTCGAGCTGTCGGAGACGCTTTTCATTGTCCCCCCCCCCTTTTGTTAGGTTCGATCGCATCTATAACAAAGTACTTGAGATGGTTGAGATTCTGGTTATGTACTTGTTGGAAATGTCGAACAACCGGGTATGATGGGTCAGCATTGACTATATATATATATAAACTGAAAAAAAAAACATAGGTTTCAGGGGTGTTACAGTTGGCTGGACATTTCACTCATGCATAAACATAGAAATTCCTCCGTTATAGTTAGTTCTTCTAACTATAACTCGCGCCCCTGCAATGCACTGCTGATGATGTCACAGATTACATCACTATAACATGGTCAGTGACATCAGTGATGACATCTCAAATGACATCACTGATGACATCATCACATGACTGTGTGTTTCTGTAAAGTTTAGATATGTTTAATATATATAGGGAAAGGCATATTGAAGAATGAGTTGGTGTAAGTGTCTGAATGGATGATTTAGTACGTGCGTGACTGACTCTATAAGTGAGTGATTAAACGTATCTTACTGAATGCATGGATTAGTGACTAAACTGTGTGAATGTCTGTATCCGTCTGTCTGTTGGTGTGTAACCGGCTACATGGGTTTGTGAATAGCTACAGGAGTGTCTTTATGGGTTATTAATTGGTTGTCTGGGTATCTGTATGGGTGCCTGGGTGTTTATGTTGGTGGGGTGTGTGTGACTCTGTGCATAGATGTGTGAGTGGGTGATTCACTGGGTGCATGGTTTCAAGAGTTCATCTGTTATGGACTGTATGGGTGGGTAACTGTGTGTAAGGCCGTGCTAGTGAGTGAATGTATATCTCTGTGGTTCATGTGTGAGTAACTACATATGTGAAAGGCCGTATATATGTGTGTTGGAGTATATAAATGGCTATAGGTGAGAGTGTGTGATTCTGAGTGGCTGTATGGATGGGTGTATGCTTGTATCAGTGATTGTATAAGAGCGTAAGAATGTGCTAGTAATTGTATGAGTATTTGAGCTGGAGTGTGTATAACTCTATAGGTGAGTAAATGGCAGTGTGATTAATTATTTGCATGACTGACTAGGTGTGTGAGTACCAATATGGAGGAGTGGTGGTGTGTGAGTGTTTATATAGGTGTATGAGTGCATATGATAGTCTTGTATTGAGTGACCATAAGTACAAGTGACTGTACCGGTGAGTGTGTGGATGTGTGTGTAAACCTAAGAATCAGTGAGTATGTATGTAGGTATTGCTTTTGGAGTGTCTATGGTTTTGAGAATGGCAGTCTGTAATTTAGAGTGGGTATAGCAAAGGTTATATTAGGGTGTGAGAAGATGCATCAATTTATCACATGGATGATGTCATCAGTGATGTCATTTGAGATGTCATCAGTGATGTCATCAGTGATGTCACTGACCATGTCATTAGTGATGTAATATGTGACATCATCAGCAGTGCATTGCAAGGGCGCGAGTTTTAGTTAGCAGAAATAACTATAACAGAGGAATTTCTATGGTTTTACATGACTGAAATGTCCAGCTAACTATAACACCCCTGAAACCTATGTTTTTTTTCAGTGAATTTCTAAGGTTTTTTAAATGCTAGTTTCTAACGATGCCTACAGAAGTAGGACATGTGAAGAAAGAAGAAAAAACGCACCTAAAAAAGCAAAAGAAATGCAGATAGAAGCAACAGAAGTCCACAAAGACGAAGAAAAGTGCAGGAAGAAGCAAGACATGTACAGAAAGAACCAACAGAGGAGCTGAAAGAGGCCTTGTTACAAAATCATCATTGCCCACAACTTTTTCATACAGAGACTGGTGGTAACTAACTCTGACTAACCAGGCCTACAGCCAGTGGTATGCTAAAAGACACTTAGAATACAGTGAAAATACCTACATACACTAGGGAACACTATGCGTTGGGGTACCCCAGTGATTAGCATGACCTCCTTTGTAAGGCCCTAGTACATAATAAGGCAGGGGGATTAAAACTACCTTTTAAAACGCACTACACGGCGTGTTTGAAAAGTGGTGAAGGGAGGGGGGACCTGAGGTGACATGTGTGCAAACATGCCCTGTGGCCGTTTTAAGTTGGGAGATTAAGTCCCCTTGAATCCTGACAGTCCCTGAGGTCCAACTAGCCAACCAGGTACCTCCAGTAAGCGCCACAGAGATGCATTGCAGAGGTGTAAAAAGGGGTGTGGTCTGGACCACCTATCTGCAATGCAGGCCTCTGGCACTTACTGGAGGTACCTGGTGGGCTAGTTGGCCCATAGGGGCCCTCAGGATTGAAAGGGAATTTATTCCCCAACTTGAAACGCGCCACGGGGCGTGTTTGCACACATGTCACGTCAGGCCCAGCCCCCTTCGTTCACCACTGTGCAAACGCGCCTGTGGCGTGATTTAAGTTGGGGGATTAAGTCCCCTTGAATCTTCAGGGTCCCTGGGGTCAACTAGCCCACCAGGTACCTCCAGTAAGTGCCACAGAGTTGCATTGGAGAGAGGTGGTCAGAGGGCACGCCCCTTTTTACACCTGACTTACCGTTTAAGTGGCGAGCGATCTATCAGAGTCAAAAGTGCTACTGCTTAGCATGTTCCGGAAAATTTCTACATGTGTATAAACTGCCTGCAGAAATATTCATGACAAACCTTGAAAAACGACTGAGTCACTTACATATCTCTGAATGTAGGGCTCAATTATGTAACATCGCTCTAGTGAACTACTTTTCCTCAGTCTAGAGGCACGGAAACAAACTATGCTAAAAGCGAAACCGTGAAACTGCAAACAGACATCTTTGTTAAGGGGTATACGAAACGAGACACTGCATAAATTCCTCATCATGTAGGGGGTCATACTGGGGTAGTGTTTTAGGGTATAGGGTAGTGCAGTGGTATTTGTGTAGTGTAGGGGGTTGTGCTGGGGGTAGTGTGTTAGGGTTTAGGGTAGCCCAGTGGTGTTTGGGTAGTGTAGGGGGTCATGCTGGGGAAGTGTTTTAGGGTTTAGGGTAGCGCAGTAGTATTTGGGTAGTGTAGGGGGTCATGCTGGGGGTAGTGTTTTAGGGTTTAGGGTAATGCAGTGGTGTTTGCGTAGTGTAGGGGGTAGTGTTTTAGGGTTTAGGGTAGTGCAGTGGTGTTTGGGTAGTGTAGGGGGTCATGCTGGGGTAGATTTAGGGTTTAGGGGAGTGCAGTGTTGTTTGTGTAGTGTAGGGGTAGTGTTTTAGGGTTTAGGGTAGTGCAGTGGTATTTGGGTAGTGTAGGGGATCGTGCTGGGGTAGTTTTAGGGTTTAGGGTAGTGCAGTGGTGTTTGGGTAGTGTGTGCGGGTTCATGCTGGGGTAGTGTTTTAGGGTTTAGGATAGTACAGTGGTGTTTGTGCAGTTTAGGGTGTCATGCTGGGGTAGTGTTTTAGGGTTTAGGGTAGTGCAGTGGTGTTTGGGTAGTGTAGGGGGTCATGCTGGGGTAGATTTAGGGTTTAGGGTAGTGCAGTGGTGTTTGTGTAGTGTAGGGGTAGTGTTTTAGGGTTTAGGGTAGTGCAGTGGTATTTGGGTAGTGTAGGGGATCGTGCTGGGGTAGTTTTAGGGTTTAGGGTAGTGCAGTGGTGTTTGGGTAGTGTGTGCGGGTTCATGCTGGGGTAGTGTTTTAGGGTTTAGGATAGTACAGTGGTGTTTGTGCAGTTTAGGGTGTCATGCTGGGGTAGTGTTTTAGGGTTTAGGATAGTGCAGTGGTGTTTGTGTAGTGTATGGGGTAGTGTTTTAGGGTTTAGGGTAGTGCAGTGATGTTTGTGTAGTGTAGGGGGTCAGGCTGGGGGTAGTGTTTTAGGGTTAAGGGTTAAGTGCAGTGGTGTTTGTGTAGTGTAGGGGGTCATGCTGGGGGTATAGTTTTAGGGATTAGGGTAGTGCAGTGGTGTTTAGGTAGTGTAGGGGGTTGTGGTGGAGGTAGATTTATGGTTTAGGGTAGTGCAATGGTGTTTGTGTAGTGTGGGTGTAGTGTTATAGGGTTTAGGGTAGTGCAGTGGTGTTCATGTAGTGTACGGGATCATGCTGGGGTAGTGTTTTAAGGTTTAGTGTAGTGCAGTGGTGTTTGCGTAGTGTAGGGGTCGTGCTGGGGTAGATTTAGGGTTTAGGGTAGTGCAGTTGTGTTTGTGTAGTGTAGAGGGTAGTGTTTTATGGTTTAGGGTAGTACAGTGGTATTTGGGTAGTGTAGGGGATCGTGCTGGGGTAGATTTAGGGTTTAGGGTAGTGCAGTGGTTTTTGGGTAGGGTTTGCAGGTTCGTGCTGGGGTAGTGTTTTAGGGTTTAGGATAGCACAGTGTTGTGTGTGCAGTGTAGGGAGTCATGCTGGGGTAGTGTTTTAGGGTTTAGGCTAGTGCAGTGGTGTTTGCATAGTGTAGGGGTTGTGCTGGGGCAGTGTTTTAGGGTTTAGGGTAGTGCAGTGGTGTTTGTGTAGTGTAGGGGGTTGTGCTGGGGTAGATTTAGGGTTTAGGGTAGTGCAGTTGTGTTTGTGTAAAGTAGGGGTTTGTGTTGGGATAGTTTTAGGGTTTAGGGTAGTGCAGTGGTGTTTGTGTAGTGTAGGTGGTTGTGCTGGGGTAGTGTTTTAGAGTTTAGGGTAGTGCAGTGGTGTTTGTGTGGTATAGGGGGTAGTGTTTTAGGGTTTAGGGCAGTGCAGTGGTGTTTATGTAGTGTAGAGGGGTCGTGCTTTAGTGTTTTAGGGTTTAGGGTAGTGCAGTGGTGTTTGGGTACTGTTGGGGTCGTGCTGTTGGAGAACTTGGCCTTATGGGCCGAGCGGCGCAGGGCACGCCTAATATCTCCGGGTTCACCTGCCTTGTCAGACAGAGACACGAGACACTCTGTTAGGCGTAGAAAATCAGGTTTATTAGCTGCAGCTAAGCACAGTTATCCAAGAAGTACAGGAGGTAGATTCTTAGGAGACTGCCACTTAATTCAGTGGCACACAATCTTTTATAGTATACATATTTACCATGTCTACTCCCAAAACATACAAAGCACAAGCTTTCGAGTATCCTGAGTACGCCCTTCTTTCAGACCCTGTGTTCTCCCCTCCCCTCAAGTTAATCAATACTAGTGCATGTAATTCGATTTGCAGGTGGCAGGACGTATTTGCATGTTTCAAAGGATAGTTATGTAATAGGAGAATACAAGAGAAGAATAGCGAAGGCCAGTCAAATAAGATAAAGTAGAGGAAGAATGGTGAGACCCGAACAGTCAACTAAGACAAGAATCAATCAGTCTAGACATGGATTTAACAGACTCGGCCAGACCCTGACATCGGTTTCATAAACAAGGACAAGGCGTTACTTTTTAACAAGAGAGACGCATAGCAGCTGGGAAAGCAAAAACACTCTTTTTTCTCCGTGCTGCCTGAGTGAAGGCAACACAGAATGGCGGCTATCACAAAATGGCGGCTGACTACGAAGCGAAGTTGAAAATCACGGAACCTCAGACCCTCATTTTGCCATCACTGAGGCAAAACACAAAGAACTCAAGTTAATCTGAGTCAATGTCAATGGTCATGAGGTCATTGAGCTGTTGCTGCAACATCATTTTAATGTTCTCTCTTTTCTGTGACACAGGCTTTGGGACACACAAGGTGGCACAAAGACCACAGATGGCGGGGCCACACTGTAAACAAAGACAGCAAGAGAAAATGATGGCTAAGATCATTCCAAGGAACCTTAACACTTTCCATCCCCATGTGGACAGTAGTCCCCAAAACCATCCCATCACAGACCAATCTCCTTTGTCCTGATGAATAGACTCAGAAATCACGTGTAACTTAGAAATGGCTTGGTATACTGTAGGGGCATTATCAGGAATGTAAATGCAGCAACTAGACCCAATCAATTTACAGACTACTCATCTATCTGCATGGACGATGTCTAAAACCATTCGGTTTTGCAAGGTCATAAGATGATCCGTCTGAAGGTCAGCTGTCAAATTGCTCAGGGCTCCAGAGGTTACATTTATCATAGCCTCAACGACACAAACTAGCTTTCTAATGTTTCTGCTATTGGCCATTGGGCCCCAGAAAGGAAGAAACCCTTTGATAAAGTCTCCTCCCTCTTGTCCAACTGTGTCTTTAGAATCAATAACCCCTCAGCCATATCTTTTTCTGTGATGACCTGAAGGAGCAGTGTATGTAGGGGGAAGAAGGAAAGCCACATAACAGGTTCCTGAAAAATAGGCGGGAAGCCATGTATAGGCTCTGTCATGACAGACAAAATATGTACCTTGAGATGGTACCAGCGGTGAGGAAATCAAGGGGGAATAGATGTATGTATGGGAACAAACACTCTTTTCCTGTTTATTCTTATTACTCTGACCATTTATTTGAAGACATAAATTACCTTTATGAGGTATAGTCCAGATTGGTAAAGATCTTCTCTGTCTAGCCTTATCAGAAAGGCTAGTAATGTAACGAGTCACATTCCAACCATCATATGCTCGTTTCTCATCAACAGGAATCTTACTAATGTCGGCAATTTTGGCCATAGTCACTATTCCCTTTATCAAAGGACTATGACTATAATCTGTTCCACCAGAATATATATCACCAGGAGGATATCGAAGTTGATTCTGATATGCATTGGAAAACATAGTCAAATAAGCCCAAGCAGAACCTTCGTAGGAAAACGTGTGGTAAATAAATAAATAATACCTCTCTTTTTGAATGCATAAATGAATAACAGATAGCTCAATAAATAAGAGTCAAGATTCGAGGTAGTAGGAGTTTTGCAGGTTTAATACAGCATAAAGACAGGGACAGGACAACCTGCACAGGAATAGGATGGCAAGCCCTGGCAGCGCTGCCAGGATCAGGATCGGAATCGGCGGAAGGATAACTTTTTAATAACAGTACATGAGCATATATACATAACGCAAACACATAGCATTACATCGCAATAGGCGTAGCAGTGGGTGGAGCAATAGGCGTGACGCGTAGCAGTCGCGAAAGATAAGGGTGAAAAGAGGTGTAACAGGGCGTATACATAGACATGTGATGCAAACGTAACAGAATATGTCATGAATGGGGTGGAAACCATGGAGGGGGCTACCTAAGGAGCCGGGACCTCTAACCTGATGGTGCGCGCAAACTGGCAATGACGTGTTACTAGGAGAAGCTGGGGGCTATGAACTCTATGCTAGGAGCAGAGACTGAAGTCTGGAGAGTCAGGGCGACATGTGCCTAAGCAGTATCTAGTATCTGATGTTTAGAGAACATGTTGATAGAATCCAAATGTTATCGGGGTAAAGGCGAACAGACTCTAAGACTGGAGCATGCATTATTCTACATGTAGTGCGTGATGAAGAATATTAAATGATCATTAAATGCAGTATTTCTCTTACATGGAGACGTAGAGGCTAGAAAATGACGGAAACTATTGATGCGATTCAGTAGCTTTAGGAATGCAGAGAAGGAGGGCTGTACTGATAACTCGAATCATAACATACTCTTGGCAGACTCAGAGGCAGAGCCAGGCTGAACCGGGCACTGCGAGGCAGGAAGTAAGTGAAGGGTCGAGGATACAGGCGGGGGCTGTATCGCTCCTCAGCGAGGCTTCAGGGGACAGGAGCTGAATCTGGTGTCCAGGCCCTTTTGAGGCCTAGAAACGGAGATTTTACAATGGAATAACGTGCACACTGAGAAACGTGGCAACGTAGCTTTACATAGGCCTGATATTCGTAGTATTCACGAGAACTGGAAACTGACATACTAAAGGTGGACACAACTATAATTGCGTCTTTAATCGAACATGGGGAATAACATATGCATATTAATCATGCACAGATAACATATGATGGAGGACGCGTAGGGACACAGAACATGGCAAAATTTACTTTTCCACATTCCCTCCTTGTCACTACGTTTCCTTCAGGAAACATCAATATTCATGATACCATCTATTATTTCGTACAGTATCATTTGCTCGTCTCGAATTTTCTTGGAACGGGTTTTAGAACGGGGCTTGGGACTAGGAATACATGATGTAGCACAAATGCCGCAAATCGCAGGGCCACATTGTATACAGAGGCAGCAGCTAAATATGATCGCTACTGCAATACCTAGAAAGGACAAGACTTTCCATCCCCAGGCGGAAATTATATTCCAGAACCAACCGGACCATGTCCAGGTGCCTGGATTTTGGTGTAACAGATGGGCAATTTTATGAAGTCTGGTTATAGCTGAATAAACAGACGGCGCGTTATTTGGAATGAAAATGCAGCAACTAGATCCGATGACTCTACAGGCCCCGCCCCTATCGGCCAATATGACGTCAAGGACGAGACGATTCTGGAGCACGACAATTCTCATAAAGGATTGTTCTTCGGTTAAATTACTTAGAGCAGAAGTAGTCTCAATTACTACTGCTTCAAGGGTTCTGGTTAACCTACGTATCAGTTTACTATTCACAACTGTACCTAAATAAGGGAAGACACCTTTATTGATATCTATATATTGTTCTAGAGCAGTTTCAGTATAATCGACAATCGGGAGGTTTCTCTTGTGTCTAGTATGTACTAGGTGGGAATTCCTATGGTAGTCGGGTGGGGCTAGAAAAACCGGTGGCAGTAGGAAGGCAATGTAACAGGTTCCCTCCCAATCGAGGGGCAGACGAACATATGCGGTCTGACCACAAATAAAATAAGAATGACGTGAAGCTTTGAAAATAGATTTCCCACTGTCACTATACTTGACAATAGTAGTACAATCACTATGTCCTACGTGTGTAGAACCATTATTTCGGACACATAATTCGCCTTTGACTGGTAGTACTGAAATTGCAGGTAAGTCTGGAGTAGTATCAGACTGAACATTCAGGACCATGAAATTCGAAGAATAATTACCTAAATTATACACTTCATTTTCTAGATCTAACCCGGTTCTGTGGGGGAGACCTTGCTTGTCTGGAAAACATGTACTGTTAAGAAAAGACATATCTGTTGAGGATGACGTTAACGTGGACCATGCTCCACACGAACCATTATGTGAAAAAGGATAAGGAAAGAGTGGCAGAACTCCCTTCGGTGTCTGAAAAGGGGGGAGTCGACCACACACCCAACAATTAGTGGCATTGCTGGTCTGGTGTGAATAATGTAACATGCGGATGAAAGAATTATTTCGCATAGCGAGGCGGTAAGAGAGTTCATGAGGAGGCAGATCACTAAACGTGTGCTCTACCGTAACATTAGCAGACTTATTTACATGAGAAACTGGAAAATACAGGTAAAATGCATAACTGGTGCAGGAAATCATAATGCTGAGAAATAATATGAAACATAGAAAAACGATACATCGGATTGAGTTTTGACTAACTCTCTCACTATGGGGGTCTATTTTATACATGTCAGAAACAGTCTAACCGTTTCACCTAGGGGAGGACTTAGACAATCAAACTGGCTGACTTATTTTACTAGACCGGAGTTTCAACTTATACTCCTGCTGTGGAGTTTTCTCTAACAGGGAGGGTGCAGTATCATTGTTCTTTGCGGGACAGTCCTTAAGAATAGTACTTTGGTAATCCTTCAAATCCTGGGAAATGTTCTTTGAGACCGGTTTCAGTCCATAAAACTTCTTTATATGTGAAAGGTGTACCCAGCCTTTGCGTCCCTCCAACTTCACGGCTGTACGTGTGGCGAGGAGGACCTGTCGGGGCTCCTTCCAGCGAGGCTCCAGCGGACTTGAGCGGTCAAAATTTCGCACCAGGACCATGGATCCTGGAACGATTTCATGCGGTGCCACCTCTGTATTGTCTGGAAATGCGGCGGCAACCTGTGAACGACAAGAGTTGAGGGCAGACATCAAGGAAGCTAGGTAATCTGTCAGCATATTACTTGAAACATCGGTAATACTTCGGGGTCTGGGTGTACCCCACATGTTAGGGGGGCGGCCGAAAACGGCCTCATACGGGGACAGACCTGATCTGGAATGTGCGACCATGCGCATATAGAACAAAGCGACTGGCAGAGCTACTAGCCAGTCCACACCTTTCTCTTTACATACTTTGGCGATGCGGATTTTCAGAATCTGGTTATGTCTCTCTACGAGACCTGCTGCTTCAGGATGGCGTACACAATGGAACTTCCACTGGTACCCTAACAAAAGGGAAACATGCTTCATTAACTCTGAGGAGAATGGCTGGCCGTTATCAGAATATACGACCCTAGGGAGTCCATAACGGGGGAAGAACTCACGAACCAACTGCTTGGCAGTGGTCGCGGCTGTGTAATCTGGGACTGGATATGCTTCTGTCCACCTGGACAAAGCGCATACAACTACAAGGACATACTTGAAACCTCGACATCGCTCCATCTGAATATAATCCATCTGGAGGACTTCAAAAGGGTGGTCAGGAGGTTGAAATCCACCTTGTTCCACCGGGATACTTTTACCTGGATTAAACTGACAACATATCATACAGGTACGGACTTTCTGCTTGGCTGCAGCTCGTAAATGCTTGTTGAACCAAATGTTCTGGATACTGTCTAACATAGCTTTTTCTCCTAAATGTGCTGGACTATGTGCGGTATTGATAATGACTTGAACCATAGAGTCGGGGAGAAACCAAGTGGCTTTTCCTTTCGTTAACCATCCTTGATCTGTCTGGACCCCTCCTTGTTCGGACCATTTCTTGATTTCTTCGGGAGTAGCATGTAACTGGATATCTATGACATCTTGAGTAGGGTCCTTAACTGTCATACATGTAGTCGGATCTGGAGTGTGTGTCATGTTAACTGGAATGTCTGGAGTCTGTGCTGTAAGCTTGGCTGTGCGATCTGCTAGATCGTTACCCTGGGAAATAATGTCAGTAACTTTCGTGTGTGCCTTGCATTTCATGATAGCAATGGATGTCGGTAAATGTATTGCATCTAACAGAGCTTGAATAAGGAGACCATGCTGAATCTTGGTTCCATGAGAAGTCATGAAACCTCTCTCCTGCCAGAGCACTCCAAAGTCGTGTACGACTCCAAATGCGTAGCGTGAATCTGTGTAAACATTAACTTTCCGGTTCTTAGCGTGTATGCAGGCTTGTGTCAGAGCAACTAGCTCTGCTGCTTGAGCGGACAGGGTGTCAATACGGTGTGTTTCAATAACTTCGGTGTCGGTGGTCACTGCATACGCGGCGACTAGTTCTCCTGTACTTGTTCTCATACATGAACCATCCACATAAAGTGTCAGGTCGGGATCTGGTAACGGAATATCTGTCAGATCTTGTCTTGGCTTTGTCGTAATATTAACTACTTCCACACAGTCGTGTGTGTCCGGACTTAAAGTAACTGATGGTAACAGTGTAGCAGGGTTCAGGATGTTGCAGCGTCTGATTTCTATGTGTGGCTGGAACAGTGTCAATTCATAACCTGTTAAACGTGCAATTGTCAAGTGCTGAGTCTGTGTTCGGTTTAAAAGAACTTCCACGGAGTGTGGAACTTGTACTGTCAGGGAGTGTCCTAATACTATGGAATCACTTTGTCTGATAGCTAGTGCTGTGGCTGCAACTGACTTGAGGCACGCAGGCAGAGCCTGGGCTACAGGATCTAATGTGTTCGAAAAATAAGCACATGGCTTGTATTGTCCTGCTTGATCTTGTGTGAGAACAGATAATGCTGTACCTTCACGTTCTGTGACGAAAAGTGTAAAAGGCTTACTGTAGTTTGGTGTAGCTAGAACTGGAGCTTGACATAGGGCTTTCTTTAACTCATTGAAACTGAGTGTATGATCAGATGTCCAAGGGAGGACAGTCGATACGGCTGCCTCCTGTGTCGTTAACTGTATCAGTGGCTTGGCTAGAAATGCATACTGAGGAATCCATTGTCTACAATAAGAAGTAAGGCCGATAAAAGCACGTACCTCCTTCTGGGTCTTGGGCTGAGGAAGACTCGCTATTAACTGGATACGGTCTGGTGTCAACTGCCTACCCCTCTTGGACAGTAAGTGTCCTAAGTATACCACTTGCTGGACACAGAATTGAAGCTTCGAAGGGGACACCTTGTGCCCCATCTCGGCTAGGAAATACAGAACTGTGAGGGATGCTCGCTCGCAAGCACGTTCAGAACGGGCTGTGACCAGTAGATCGTCGACATACTGGAGCAGGGCAGTGTCAGTTGGCATGTGAATGTTGTCTAGTTGTCTCTTAAGTGCTTGACTGTAAATACTAGGACTTTCTGTGAAACCTTGAGGAGCTCGTGTGAACATATAGCTCCTTCCATTTAAACAAAATCCGAAAAGGAACTGGCTGTCTGAATGAATGGGGACACCAAAAAATGCATTCTTGAGGTCTATGACTGTAAAAAATGAGGCTTCTGAATCAATGGCTGTCAATAGGGAAGAGATATCTGGGACAACTGGGTACTGGGGAATAATACATTTATTAAGCTCTCGTAGGTCAATCACTAATCGATATACTGGGGGTGCATTTGGATCAGTACGTTTCATGACTGGAATGATCGGAGAATTGCATACATTGGAGTCAGTTTCTACAACTACTCCTTGAGCGATGAGCTCGTCAATAATTTTGGATAAGGCTGCTATAGCCTCCGGTGGCAATCTATACTGTCTGATTCGTGGTAACACTACACCTGGCTTGAGAGTCACACGATGGGGTGTGATTTGCATATACCCTACATCAGTTGGACCTTGCGCCCTTTAAATGCTGCGGAACATTAGACAATCTGGGATCAAAATCTCGTAATACATAGTGACCCTTAAAGTCACGCAGGAACAATCGTATTCCCTCTGGGGAACAGCATATAACTGCACCTAACTCTTTCAGTGTTTTAATGCCTAATAGGTTTTCTGGACATGACTTAGTAAGTAACAGATCAGTGGTACGGGACAATGGACCTACTTCTAGAGTAACTGGCTTTGATATTTCATTTACTATAGGTTTTCCTGAAAATCCAAGGGAAACATTTCTTGAGCCTGAGAGCGGAGCCCCTGGAACTTCGGCGTGGCTAATTGTGGTCCTACTTGCCCCTGTATCAATCAAAAACTTTCTGTCTTTCCCTAATACTTGACTGTGAACATAGGGACCTTCTTGATCTACAGGTATCTCGATGAGAGGCAAGCCTACCTCCCTCTCTAGGCTGTTTCATGAATATGGCTGATACTCTGGATACTCAGACTGTGCATACTGGTACATCTGCTGTGTAACGTGCTGTGTTGCAGCGATGGGCTGCGGTGCTGTAACTGTCTGTGGTGCATTCTGTGGCTGAGGAATCTGTGAAACTTGTTCTTGTCTAGGCGGACGTGGTCTTTCTTTAGTCTTACCAGTAGCTATGTTGTGTTTCAGAACTGCACACTCGTTTATAAAATGACCTGGCTGTTTACAATAATTGCAGTTCCCTTTAACGGGAGCTGCAGGATGACTGGCTTGATTCGGACCCCTCTTCTGACTGTCTTGAGGAACAGATTGTGCAACTAGTACTTTCATTTTCGTGTCTTTCATACGCTTTCTCTCGTGTTCTTGCTCTTCCCTGATTCTATTCTGGTGATATTGGAGCATCTGTAACATCTGGGACGGGGTATTAGCTTGCCAGGTACTTTCGACTTTCAAAACTCGATTTTTAATTGGTGGACTTGAATTCTCGACTAATTTAGTAACAAAAAGGTGAGGGTACGACTCACTACTTGTCTTGAGGCCACTGTTGATGCTAAAACATTTCTCAAATCTAGAATAAAAATCACTAATGTCTTCGTCTTGTTTCTGTTTACAGGCTGAGATTGCATCCCAGTCTTCCTTTTTCGTTGTTAACAATCTGGGTAAAACTTGAATCAATAATTCAGGTAATTCTTTACATTTCGCTCCAAGACCGGTACCTGGTACTCGTGCCTTATCTTCAGCTTCTAGAACTGCCCAATCGATCTTTTTCTCTCCCACCTCCCATTCTTTTTCCTTGAGCTTTTCATACACCCCTGCGGGCAGCAGAACCTTTAACATTTTAATTATATCTGGATACGTGTATTCTCCCATACGGAGCATGTCTTTTAATTCTCGATGGAACCCTGCTGGATCTTTATCGTGACAGGGGATTAATTTTTTCATCTCTAAGAGTTCCATCTTTGTGATCGGGGTGTAAACAAACACTCGTTCTAGTTCGCCACCCGTTCCTCTAACTGGGTGGACTTCTCGTAACGGATTCTGTCTCTCTATGTAAAATGGTTTACTTTCTGGGGGTGAGACATGAACAAAATGCGGGTTCAAAAACGTTCTATATTTGTGACGCTGTTCTAGAATGACACTAATTAAATCGGTACCTAAACCTTTCCATCTATACTGGAGTAACTCGTTCAGGATATCATGTAACGGGCCTGGATCAGAGTGCTGACCCTCATACAATGTAATGAGGTGCTGAATCATATACATACCCGCCAGTCGTTGCTTGGCTGGGGGCATTTTCAGAAACATTTGTGCCACTATTTCGTCTGGAAAAGTGGTAGAATCAGTAGTCCATCGGACTGCTGATCGGGCTAGTTCTTGTTCATGCATAGTACTTAACTCACTGTAACCGATTCGTGATTTCAGAATGTGATCGGTAGCTTGAAACACTTGTTCTAGAGAACCTTGTTCTGGTGCTGGATGATGGAAAGTTGACTTGTGTTCTAGGCGTAAATGGCGATCTGGAAATCTAGATTTTCCTACATACGCTATTCTGGCGGGATTCTCGTCGTCTACCTCTTCAGTATCAGAGTTACTTTCTTTCTCGCTTACTTGTGCTGCTTTACGCTGTTCGTGTAACCTTATTATTTCTTTACGGATTTTCTTGTACATACTTTCCATAGCACTGATGGTCCTGTGCTTACCCTCGGCTATATTATCACTCCACTTTGTCAGGGTTCTCATTTCGGCTTGATCTTTGGACGGGTAATCTTGTTCTCTTATTAAACAATTAATCAAAAACTTTAGTATCATGAGCTGGATCTCGGCTTTCCTTTGAGACATGACTTCGCCAATGCTTTCTGGATCATCCCCTGTACGGATGAAACGATATATTCTGTCTAGATCTTCTTTCATATTCGGTAGGGTGACTAGATACTCGGCCACCTTTCTTACACGTAATGAATATAAAACCATATTATCCTCGCCTGGGACTGGATCATAGCCGCATTCATTAAGGGCTTTTCTTATCTCTGCTACAGACTGATATCTGGGCGTACGCTGTGACGCTTGTGTATGTAATTCGGCTGACGTTAAACGCTTATGTGGCGGCGGGGTCTGAGGAGGACCTCCTCCTGCGGCCCCTAAACTAGAATCGTCGACTGATCCTCTTCGTACTAGTGTGGCAGGAAATTGAAATGCGGGCTGAACTGGTATGGCGGGCTGGACCGGGGGGACCGTAACAGGTACTGCAAGGGGTACCCCGGTGTCTGGAGAAACGGGGAGTGCCTGATTTACAGGGACTGGCGGAGCGCGAACAGGATTTGCATATTCTGGGACTGTGTCGTCCAAATAGGACGAAATGAAAATATCAGCTGCGGTCTGTTTGTGACGTAGCTTGGTCGGAACTAATGGTGGCGGAAAGTTACTGGATGCCTCCGGGGTCGCTTTTGGCAGGCCCTCGGCAAGAAGAGGATACATACCCTTAATAAGAGCATGCCTCTGTCTGTCTGACTGTTCGGTTTTAACTCGTTCACCAATCTCGATTAATTCCCTTTCTTGGGCTCGTTCCAAGGATTCTCTACTTAATTCTGACTTTCTGATTTCTTTTTCGGTTCTTTTATGAGATTCTTTGCGCCATAACTCGATGGCATCTTTCTGTGACTGTCGGGCTTTCTTTTTCCATAATGCTTCTTCTACTCTCATGATGCACTCGGCATCCCATGTGCCTGACACAGGCCATCTATACTTTTCCTCTAACTGTTTGGTATCTAGATACAACATGGCGCTTATGCCATGCTTCTGATACATAAAATGACCTGGACTGTCCCTAGGCGGGACAGGAACTGCTGCTTCTAGCAGACCTTTTCTAGTTCTCAACTGACGCAGTTTTGAAAAGAGCGGCATGACTGAACTATAATCTGGACACAATACGATACACAATAAACACGATAACTACTTCACACTCATACCACGACATCAAGATACATGAAGAACATTCAGATTAACAGTTCGAACAGAATACTACCTGGAATACGGAAAACAGAATACATGAATTTTCTCGAGAACAGAACTGACTAGAACAGAAACTAGATGCACTGCTGAAACAGTACGAAACTTACCGGTCTCATACAGAGACACGTCAGGACCCGTATCCACCGGAGTGGACACTTCGTTTGTGGGCTTGTGTACCACCAACCCACGGACCAGAGTCAATTAAATTGACCCTGTCTAGATACTACCCCAGTAATGGTACTCACCGGGCAGTAAGAACGGAAGGCCTCAGACTGGACGGGACTGCTTGGACGCCGGACGGACGAACTTCGGACTTCTGTTACGGGTGGGCCTCCGGATACCTCGGACCTTGGACTCTCGGCTTGGGCTCTGGTCGGGACTCGCCGCGTTCCTCCACCGTCTCGTCTGGATGCTGGACCGCCTCCTCCGTCTCCTCCGTGGGCCTGAGGGATACTTGAAGCAGAAATATCTGCCGGTGCGCAGAAGAGTTCCGTCACGACTGCAGAGGGTCAGGGGGTCGGCGTGGCTTCACCGACGCGTGGGGAAAGGGCAAGTCCCTATTCGGGCGCCATTATGTGGTAAATAAATAAATAATACCTCTCTTTTTGAATGCATAAATGAATAACAGATAGCTCAATAAATAAGAGTCAAGATTCGAGGTAGTAGGAGTTTTGCAGGTTTAATACAGCATAAAGACAGGGACAGGACAACCTGCACAGGAATAGGATGGCAAGCCCTGGCAGCGCTGCCAGGATCAGGATCGGAATCGGCGGAAGGATAACTTTTTAATAACAGTACATGAGCATATATACATAACGCAAACACATAGCATTACATCGCAATAGGCGTAGCAGTGGGTGGAGCAATAGGCGTGACGCGTAGCAGTCGCGAAAGATAAGGGTGAAAAGAGGTGTAACAGGGCGTATACATAGACATGTGATGCAAACGTAACAGAATATGTCATGAATGGGGTGGAAACCATGGAGGGGGCTACCTAAGGAGCCGGGACCTCTAACCTGATGGTGCGCGCAAACTGGCAATGACGTGTTACTAGGAGAAGCTGGGGGCTATGAACTCTATGCTAGGAGCAGAGACTGAAGTCTGGAGAGTCAGGGCGACATGTGCCTAAGCAGTATCTAGTATCTGATGTTTAGAGAACATGTTGATAGAATCCAAATGTTATCGGGGTAAAGGCGAACAGACTCTAAGACTGGAGCATGCATTATTCTACATGTAGTGCGTGATGAAGAATATTAAATGATCATTAAATGCAGTATTTCTCTTACATGGAGACGTAGAGGCTAGAAAATGACGGAAACTATTGATGCGATTCAGTAGCTTTAGGAATGCAGAGAAGGAGGGCTGTACTGATAACTCGAATCATAACATACTCTTGGCAGACTCAGAGGCAGAGCCAGGCTGAACCGGGCACTGCGAGGCAGGAAGTAAGTGAAGGGTCGAGGATACAGGCGGGGGCTGTATCGCTCCTCAGCGAGGCTTCAGGGGACAGGAGCTGAATCTGGTGTCCAGGCCCTTTTGAGGCCTAGAAACGGAGATTTTACAATGGAATAACGTGCACACTGAGAAACGTGGCAACGTAGCTTTACATAGGCCTGATATTCGTAGTATTCACGAGAACTGGAAACTGACATACTAAAGGTGGACACAACTATAATTGCGTCTTTAATCGAACATGGGGAATAACATATGCATATTAATCATGCACAGATAACATATGATGGAGGACGCGTAGGGACACAGAACATGGCAAAATTTACTTTTCCACAAACGGAAGGACTAAATATGGCATCCCTTTCTCAGCATTATGGGGCATAAGCCCACAAACCCAACAGTCAGTAGTGTTGACCACCAATTGATGTTGGTGTAACAACTAGATGAACAAATTGTTGAAATATTCTGTTCTCCTAATTTGCTCATGATCTGGGAGTGTGTAGAAGTGATGCCGAGAAATAGTAGTGGGAAGAGGCACAGAAACAGAAATTGGAGCAGGTGCTTGCTGCATAGTGTGGACAACCCAACCCACCCAAGCTAACAACATACATAGACATATTAAAATACACAATGCTACGCCACATCGACTAAACAATAACTTTTTATACTTCATTTTCATTAAAACTTTCTTATCATTCCCTTCCATTTTATTATCCATTCTCTAAGGCGTTGCTCACAGTAATCTTCCTAGATCACTTAGTTGTGGTTATTAGCCGTCCTATGACACTGCAAGTCCTGCTGACCTATGTCACTACTCAGGTCACAGCCTAAGACTCCTACCGTGACCCTGCAACTTGATGGATAGTGAAAAGGAAATGTCACTTAAAGAAAAGAAAACAAAGTTCAATTGTTTTTCGGCAACCTAGGTCTTAGGTTGTACCGTGTCTTGCCAGGTATCATTTGGTCTCAAAACAAAGTCTCTGGATTTCTTGTATCTAGTCTCAAATGTATTGGTACAGCTTCTTGCAGCACGTCGTCATCTTACTTCTCAGAACTTGTCCAGTCCAGGCGTACACTACTGAAAGGTACAAATCGGGGTACTTTATCACTCTCACAGTCACCTACGCCTTCTTGAACCCACTGGTCATAAGGTAAAGGCAAGGGTACCCTCTTACAGTGCACGCCATGGACACAGTTTTTCTTCCCAACAACTTTCACTGCTGTACGAGTCACAAGGAGCACTTGTCGCGGAGGTCCCCAGCGAGGTTCCAAATTCATTTTCCTCTGGAAGTTTTTTAGGCATACAAAGTCACCAGGTTGAATGGAATGCCCTGGATCTGAGGAAGCCTCCGGCAAAGCGTTTTGAACCTGTTGACGAATAACACGTAATTTAGTGGTGAGGTCATGCAGGTAATCAACCAACAATGGGTATGGAATGTCAGAATATTTTTTTGGTCGAGGGACTCCCCAAACATTGGCTGGGCGTCCGAAAACGACCTCATAAGGACTAAGTCCCAAACGAGAATGTACAGTTGTTCTCATAGAGAGAAGTGCCAAAGGTAAGGCATCGGGCCAAGCAAGGCCCGTGCTGGCCTGAATTTTTGCTAATTTGAGCTTGAGAGTGCCATTATAGCACTCTACCAAACCCGCTGATTGAGGGTGGTTTGCCGCATGGAATTTCTGCCTAATACCAAGACCCGCACACACCTTCTGCATAATTTGACCCACAAATTCACTTCCATTGTCACTCCAGACAATGCGCGGCAAACCAAACCTCGGGAAAAATTCCTTCAAGAGAACTTTAGCAGTAGGCAAAGCAGTATTATCCTTTAGGGGGTAGGCCTCTATCCATCTGGAAAAGGCACAGACCACCATCAGAACATACTTGAGGTTATTGGAACGTTCCATATGAATATAGTCTATTTGTAAAACCTCAAAAGGATACGTAGGGGGAGCAAAATGACCTGCCGGATTTGGCCTTCCCTTTCCTGGATTATGCATCAAACAAACAATACAATGCTTTACCACATTTTCCGCACATTTAGGAATACCTTCATTCTGCCATACTGGAGCCAGAAGCTTACGTATTCCTTTTGCACTGATATGAGCTGGACCATGCACCATAGTAACTACAGGCAATACATAGGCATCTGGTAACTGCCAACGTTGGTGTTCTGACGATTCCGTCCAATACCCTGTCGCATCCAAAATTCCCGTACTCTCTCTCCACTTACTCAATTCCTTCTCAGTTGCTTCTTCTTAAATCATTTTCACACTTTTCACTGTGTCCTCACACATTCTTGCTTCTTGGACCCATCTTGCAGGGCCTGCAACGTACATACAACTCTTAACATCTTTCGTTGTTTATTTTAATACTTCATCTGCAAAAGAATTCCCACGACCCACATCATCAGTGATCCTTTTATGTGCACTGCACTTTACAATTGCTATTTGAATAGGTAAGGCAAGTGATTCGAGAAGATCAGTTACCAACTGGCCATGCTGTATTTTAGTCCCATGGGAAGTAAATATCCTCTTTCCTTCCACAAACGACCAAAACTATGAGACACGGCAAAGGCGTATTGGCTATCAGTGTAAATAGTCACTCTCTTTCCTTTGGCCAACGTACACGCTTTCGTCAGTGCAATCAATTCAGCTGCTTGTGCTGAATTCTGTGTAATACGTGCAGTTTCTACTACTGTATGCAAAGTTGTAACAGCATAGGCTGCAGTCGTATCGCCATTAGGAAGCTTGCAACATGACCCATCTACCCATCTACCCATAGGATCCCATCCGGGTCCACAAGTGGTGTATCTTTTAAATCTATTCTGCCCTTAGTTTCCTCCTCTGTACGCAGAAAACAGTCATGTTGTTCTTGTGTATCTTTCTCTTCTGTAATAGGTAACAATGTTGCTGGATTTAAAACATTGCATCGCTTGATATGTATATGACTAGCTAAAAGCGTCAACTCATACCCAGACAAGCGAGCACTCGTAAGATGTTGCGTTTTCATTCTATTCAAGAGAGTATCCACTGCATGTGGTACCATAACAATAAGAGTGTGATCCAATACCAATCCAGCAGATTGACGAATAGAGATCGCTGCTGCTGCTGTTGCTCTAAGACAACTAGGTAATGCCTTGGCTACTGGATCCAAAGTAGCCGAAAAATAGGCACATGGCCTTTGTTTGTCTCCAAATTGTTGCGTTAAAACTGACAATGCACAACCTTCTTGTTCATGAACGTAGAGTGTGAAAGGCTTACTATAATCTGGAGTAACCAACACAGGAGCAGAACACAAAGCAGTACGGAAATCAGAAAAACTCTTCTGACATTCATCAGTCCAAGGAAGAGGTTGGGGTGTGTCTTTCAGGGTAAGTGCCAACAAAGTTTTAGCCAACAAAGAAAAATTCGGAATCCACTGTCTACAATAAGAGGTAATGCCCAAAAAGGCACGCACATCCTTTCGTGTCGATGGTACAGACATTCGTGCAATTGCGTGATTACGTTCTGGGGTCAATCGCCTTCGCTCCTTCGACAAGAGATGACCTAAATAGGTAACCTCTGGCCGGCAATATTGTAACTTAGAAGGTGACACCTTATGATGTAAATCAGACAAATGACGTAAAAGCGAAACAGTCGCATCTTTACAAACATCCGCTGAATCAGCAGCCACTAACAAATCATCTACATACTGAATAAGAGTAGCACCTGGAGGCAAAGAAAAGACATCGAGCTGGGATTTTAAAGCTTGGCTATAAATGGAGGGACTCTCACAATAGCCTTGAGGTGCACGTTGAAATCAAAAACTTTGGCCTCCGAGAGAGTAACCAAAGAGATCCCTACTTTCTTCAGCAATAGGAATGCTAAAGAAAGCATTTTTAAGATCAATAACTGAAAACCAGACCGCCGATGCAGGTATCATTGTGAGAAAAGCAGTAATATCTGGATCAACAGGAAACTGAGGGACAACAATTTTGTTGACCTCTCGAAGATCAATCACAAAACAATATACAGGATGCTTAGAAGGATCAGTACGTTTAAGAACAGGCAAAACAGGACTGTTGCAACTATTTCTTCTTGTTTCTTCAACAAAACCCTTCTGAACTAAATCATAAACGATAGCAAGCAAAGCTCTTTCGCCATCGTTAGAAATCTTATACTGTGGAATACGTGGCAATTGAACATCAGGTTTGACAGTAATCACGCACGGTGGAATTATGAGCAAACCAACATCATTCAGACCCGTGGCCCAGAGCGTAGCGGGAAGTGAATACAAGTCAAGTGGTAGTTGATCCTTAGACATATACATAGGAGAAATCAATTTATCACCCAAAGTAAGATGTACGCCAGAAGGGGAACAATACAATGTTGCATGTAGCTGTTTCAATAAATCCAAACCCAACAAATTCTCACCGCAACCAGTCGTTAAAATGAGCAGAGCTTCCAAATCATAAGGACCAACAGAGGTGGGCAAAGGACAAGAAACCGGGTTGCGAACCGGGGCGCCAGAGAATCCTACAGAAACATTTGTTAAGCCAGACAATGGGGCCCCAGGGAGTTTGGAGTGGATGATAGAACTTCTCATTCCACCAGTGTCCAAAAGAAATGGCTCTGATACACCCAATGCAACAATTCTGATCCACTGGAACTGATACCACTCCCTTGCTTTGTCCATGGCTATCCTAGCTAGAATGGAAATCCTCATTCTCACTCTCAGTACAATAATCGTCATTGTAATATTGTGCGGACTGAGAATTCTGCTGATCAAAATAATTAATAGTATTCTGAGGGGGAAAAGAACGCTGTTGCTGAGACAACGTACTGCGCCCTCTACCCCTAGGTGCTGACTGAAAACCACCACGGCCTTGTGGCCCTGGCAGACCAGCATTATGCTGTAATAAAACCGGACAACTACTCTTGAAATGACCTTCTTCTTTACAATAGACACATTGATTAGGACCCAGCGGAGGTCGCGGAACAAAAGGTGTAACAATCTCTGAAACTGTGGAGGCTGTTGCAACTTTTTCTATTCAATAAGCTTTATTCGGTTGAAATAAAAAAGCAACCATAAAAGCACAATACAGAAGTTAAAAATACATTCATTACGATACATAATAAAAAAGAATACTGTATCAAGGAACAATAAAGTTAAAAAAGAAACAGCCCTCAATGTCTCTTGCTGAGAATGATCTATTCATAATGGGTTTTCCACACTTAATGCTGTTACCTCCGCAGTTCTCCTAGTGTGGGCAAAAAGTTCATCACAGTATTACAAATGGGCTTCAGAATATGCGGGATTAAGAGCTTATTCAAGTGAAGGCTAACCCCATTCTATAAGTCATTATTAACAGGCCAATCAGAAAAAAAGATTGCGGGTGGGTATGTTAGAGTAGGTGGAAATGTGGCCTCTATAGCCTCTACCATAGTTCATTTCAGAGGGCAGGTATGTGATTCTAGGATAAAAGTCTCTCAGTGCTCTAACAGTGATGGGGCCGTCTCCTACTTGTGGCTGCCAACCTTGCAAATATTGGACAATGCGGGGGTCCCTGAAGTTTACAATAATCAGGTCACCCACTATGTCTTTAGATAGAGGTCCCAACCACCTCACCCTTCTAACGTTTGCAATTTTCCCTTCGATGTTTGGTGGAAGGGGCCTGTTCTTGGTTAGCCAGAAGGATTCCTTGTTTGCCAGTTCCACTTGGCCTTCGATCTTTTCATTGGTTAATTCGGGCACGCCTGAGAGAATGCACACATAAGGGGCAGCCTCCGGCGGTAGGTCAAAGTGAGTAGACTTTCTTTGCATATAGCCATGTTTGTGAAAAGTCCCTTCTAAGGGTGTGGGAGCATTTGTCGGCCCTACTCTGCTAACTGTTCTCTGCGGTACTACCAAGTTTTGAAACGGGTACCGGGTATTTGATGTTATTGGCGTTTTTTGGGCAGCTAAGTTGGCTGAAGCAGTAACGCTTTGTGCCAGAAACTTGGGAACTTCAGTAGTGACAAGAGGTTCCCCCTGCTTTGATCCTGCTAATCTTTTTACAAGTTTCAGGTTCTCCTTTGTTGCCTCTTCTATACTGTTGATCTTATCCCCTAATACCATGATTCTTTTTACCAGTGGGGATAATAGGGAATTGACAAGAAGTTCGATCTGGGCCAGAAGAACAGATGATGTGGTAGGTAAGGGGGAATTTTGAATTGCGCATGTCCTGGGTGATTTTGAGATGTTACTGTTGACTGGGGGGGGACTAGAATACAATTTTTTTTTGGTAGTCTGCCCCTTAGTTTGGCATCTCTACGCTTTCTTTTAGTGGAGGGAGTCTTAGGGTTTGTTGCTGAATGAGTGCTGGCTTCTGCAGGAGAAAAAAGGGGGTTCCCGGGTGACTTGCTTTAGGTATGGATGGGGCACCCATTTGTTTGTTTTCCTCGTCAACATTGACATATACAGTTTTACAGAGCTGATTAAGTTCATCCAGTAGGGTGAGATTTTGATTTTGGGAACAGTCTGCTACCGCCAGAGAGGATTGGGAAATATCGAAGGCTTCTATTAAAGGACTTTGTTCAACTCTCTCTAGTTCGCATTCAATGTCCGATGTAACCCTAATTAGAAAGTTGTCCAGAGTCCCCTTCCGAGAGCCCCCCTGGGAGATAACATTCTTTATACCTTCTTTACCAGTAATGATATGGCTTGCTTATGTAGTATAAAAAGACTCCGGCACTGGACCAACGTGTTAGATAGCTACCCTAACAATCCTTAAGTGTTGACCAAAGTACTCGGGGCAGTTTCTGTTAGGGATCTATAATGGCAAAAAACAGTACCTTCTTTATCCCGTCGTGAGCAGGCAAGAGACAGGTGGGGTGGCCCTGCCCTGTCTCTCCTGGCCTCTGAGGGCCACAGAGGGCCCGCCCTTTGCCCGGGCTTAGCCCGGCGCAGTGACTGGGCGTGCATGACTTCCGCTGGCAAGGTCCGCTGGGGGATGTAGTCCCCGGTCCGCCGCGATGTCAGGCGGCAGAAACGGCAGATGGCAGGCGAGCTGGGAAGCTGCGGCGCTCCTCTGCGTTCCCTCGGTCTCCCTCGCAATGCCCAGGTGAGTGGCTGTGTGTCCCCCGCTCCCCCGGGGCTCTCGCTGGTACAAGAGCACCTCCGGGGGCGGGACTGGGCGTGCACGACTTCCGCTGGCAAGGTCCGCTGGGGGATGTAGTCCCCGGTCCGCCGCGATGTCAGGCGGCAGAAACGGCAGATGGCAGGCGAGCTTAAGTTAAATTCATTTGGGCATCATCGGGCGTCTTCGGAGTCTTTGTCCTGCTTTGGCTCTGCTCCAGCACTGCTTGTGCTGACTATTCCACTGGGGGTCCGGTTTCAACTGCAACTGACACTGAGCAGAACGAGGGGGATAAGCTTGTTGCAAAAGAACCTTCGTTTTTAACTCTTTACTCTTTTTCTCCACTTTATCCTTTTCTTCCTTATCCCTATTCTCGTAGTACTGAGCAGTGGCTAATATCTGCGCAGACCAAGAAACGGCCCATGAACTCTCAGAGTCTTTTAATTTATGTGATAATTCTGGAAGTAAATTAAATACAAATGTATCCACAAATAATCGCTGTCCACCCTCAGTACTCATATCTTGACCACTATGGTCTATGAACGTCTCCTCGAAACGAGTATAGAAATCGGAGACATTCTCGTCTTTCTTCTGTTTACAGGCGGCTAACTTATCCCAGTTAACACGTAGAGCTGGCATCATTGTTTTCATCAAATCTATTATTCTACCAGGCAATTCTGTAATTAAATCATCGGGTTTAGCACCACCTATTTGTTGCGCATCTGCAGCAGTTAAAGCAGCCCAATTACTTCCTATAGCTTGATCGTGGTCCTCCTTACGAATCCGAGCCCACATTGCTTGAGGGACTACATTTCCCATCAACAAATCAATATCGGCTAAATTCATGACACACGCATCAAATAGTCTGGGACAACTCTTTATAATACCCAGCAGGATTCTTATGAGGGTCCGGTAGAGACTGTTTAAGTGCCAAGACCTCAGATCGTTTCCAGGGAACATGCACCCATATACGCTGGAAATGAGCAGGGATAGCCAGATTAGCACCCTGAGCTAGTACCGCATCTCTCCATATTGGAGGAACTTTTCGCATAGGATAGTGTTTCATTTTACGCCGAACCGCGGGATCATATTCGAGAGAAGATTGAGAAAAGAAGGACGACCTAAAAGTGACAAGTTTGTGGATGGCCTCCTCAACATCGGGTCCCACAATAAGTCCTTTATCAAACTTAGTCTGTATGTCAAACAAACCCTGAGGAGGTAAATCCAAGTCCATATCTTCCAATCCTTTAACAAGAGTATTACACATAACATCAAAAACATATCTCTGTGTAGGCGCATTCCACTGAAGGAATGTATCCAGAATATTGTGCACGCTATACTGTGGACCACTCATGATCCAATTGTGAGCGAGAGAATCTAACTTAATTCGCTCATCAGAATCCGGGATTTGACTACGAGATTGTCTTCGGGACGAGACAGGAGTCAAATTAAGAGACCCAAAGAAAGGTAAGAGAAGACCAGAAACAGTATCAACTAAACGTTGACGAGCTGTAGGAGAATCGGACAGTAGGACAGGAGATAATGTATTAAGCACAGCAGGAGAAGGACTAACAGATAAAAGAGGAGACTGAAGCTCAAGAGTCGGTGGTAAAGGAGGTGGAGGTGGAAATACTGGGAGAGGCAATTGCGGAAGAACCGTAACAACTGGCTGAGCAATAGGCTGCTGAACAACAGGTTGTAATGGGGGTGCGTTTGCACCTAATACATAAGGCGGAGGTAATCTCAACAAATGAGACATTAAAGGATCTTCGTCAAGATCTTTATTCTGTGGGGTAGTAGGCAACACAGGATAACATCTATATATCGCCATACGATGCTGTCTGTCTGAGACTTCAATCATTTTATCAGTCTCATCATTCGTAAGCTATTGTGCGGCCTGTAAAATCGTTATATCCTGCGCTTTCTTATCTCTTTTCGCCTGTTTAATTTCTTTTTGTTTGGCTTCCTTACGCCATAGGCGGAAAGAGTCAAACATTGCCGGCCAGGCTTTTCTCTTAAATAAAATTGCTTCTAAATTGTCTAATATGTCAGGCTCAAAGCTACCATTTTGTGGCCACTGCAGAACACCATCTTTCTTCGTATATCGGATCCATGTTTCATTAAAAATAATAGGACCAAGACCATGTTTTGAATAGAGCTCATAAGTGGGAGTTTCAACCGGAGGAATCGGCAAGAATCCTCTAGCCGGGAATCCCTAGTACAGTTAAAACAACAACATTTCTTAAACTTACTAAGCCCAGGCATTTCGTAACAAACTGGACTGTTCAAAAACTTCAAGGGGGTTTAAGGCAATGATCACAGCACAAACGTACTTACCCCTTGGCATCGACTAATGCATGAGTCGAATAACAAAAACAAAACAAAAGAGTGGGCGCTACCCACGAATACTTAACTAAGGTTTTTCGTACGCCAACAGATGTCTGTCTAACGTCTCGCGATACCAATCATCAACAGAGGGCCAAGGCAGGGCGACAGTCAGGGCAGCAGTCATCTGCAGCCGTCGGAAAGGAGTAGCCGCGCTGCAAAAGACTTTCGGTCCACTTTCGACATACAGGGGTCGCTTGACGTGGTTCGCGAATCCTCCAGGATTTTCTTGCGAGGCTCTTCACGACCTTCGGGCTGAACCGCTACCACTGAAGTCGCCCCACGTTGGGCTCCAATTGGAGAACTTGGCCTTATGGGCCGAGCGGCACAGGGCACGCCTAATATCTCCGGGTTCACCTGCCTTGTCAGACAGAGACACGAGACACTCTGTTAGGCGTAGAAAATCAGGTTTATTAGCTGCAGCTAAGCACAGTTATCCAAGAAGTACAGGAGGTAGATTCTTAGGAGACTGCCACTCAATTCCGTGGCGCACAATCTTTTATAGTATACATATTTACAATGTCTACTCCCAAAACATACAAAGCCAACGAATAGGAAAAGTTCGAAAACAAGCTATTGAGTATCCTGAGTACGCCCTTCCTTCAGACCCTGTGTTCTCCCCTCCCCTCAAGTTAATCAATACTAGTGCATGTAATAAGCATGGGCGGATTTTGCGGATCCACGATTCACGAATTTGCGTATTCACGGATCGTGGATCCGCAAAATCCGCGGATTTTGCGGATCGGCGGATTTGGGGGCGGGGCTTCCATGCCAGGACCATCGTGCCAGATTGAACCCTGCCCTTCATATTTATTCAAGAAGACGCCACCGTTTTGTGCCATACCTCTACTCAACTGGAGTACTTTCTACTGGATAATCAGTAAGTGCTACCTCGTTGGGTAAATGTATAGTGCTTTTACTACACTACAGCTACCTAAAGTGCCCGAGAGTTGTCAACAGCGACCAGGTGTGTGTTACTATGCAATCGCGCCGAAGGGCGCAGGGGTCCCTTGAGTGACCTATCATACTGGGTAAATGGCGGGAAGACGGTGCACACCTCGAGTGTGTGGGCGGGGCCAAACGGACGGGGCTTCCATGCGAGTGCACATGCCTCTTGTGTGTATAAAAGGTCAGAGACTGATCAGAGCAACAGATGTAGAGACAGAAGCTCCTGGTCACAGAACAGCACGGGGATTGCGCTCGTGAAGGTCAAAGATGCAAAGGCCTGTATCCAGCGTCACAGCTGATTTTCGACGGTATATTTGGGAAGAAGGCACACCTGCCCAGCCTCCACAACGCTCAGGATTGTTTTTGGGCTGATGAATGAGTCACTGAATTAAAGCTTCAACTAGGGCACATGCTGTATTGATATCTGTAAGTGCTTCCTGTTGAGGTGTAATTTTTGTGCCAGGACCGTCGTGCCAGAATGAACCCTGCCCTTCATATTTATTCAAGAAGACACCACCGTTTTGTGCCTGTTGTAACTAATTTACGATGGCGCCGGCAAGCTGCCAGCGCCATCCTAAAATAGTTACTAAATTAGCTTCAACAGGAAGCTCTAATTGGTAACATAAAGCAGGCGCTCGAGCCCCTGCTTTATCTTATCTATTAGAGCTTCCTGCTGAAGCGAATTAAGTAACTTTAGGATGGCGCTGGCAGCTTGCCGGCGCCATCGTAAATTAGTTACAGACCAGCAAGGCGTGAACTTTTGACCGAGGAATCCGCCGCTCGCGAATTGCGGATTTTCGGTAAATTCGCGAGAGTTCGCGGATCGCGGATTTACCGAAAATCCGCAAAATCCGCGATCGGAGCGGATTTTTCGCTCATGCTTAGCATGTAATTCGATTTGCAGGTGGCAGGACATATTTGCGTGTTTCAAAGGATAGTTATGTAATAGGAGAATACAAGAGAAGAATAGCGAGAGGCCAGTCAAATAAGATAAAGTAAAGGAAGAATGGTGAGACCCGAACAGTCAACTAAGACAAGGATCAATCAGTCTAGACATGGATTTAACAGACTCAGCCAGACCCTGACATCGGTTTCATAAACAAGGACAAGGGGTTACTTTTTAACAAGAGAGACGCATAGCAGCTGGGAAAGCAAAAACACTATGTTCGCCGTGCTGCCTGAGTGAAGGCAACACAAAATGGCGCCTATCACAAAATGGCGGCTGACTACGAAGCGAAGTCGAAAATAACGAAACCTCACTGGGGTAATGTTTTAGGGTTTAGGGAAGTGCAGTGGTGTTTGTGTAATGTAGGGGTCGTGCTGGGGGTTGTGGTTTAGGGATTAGGGTAGGGCAATGGTGTTTGTGTAGGGGTTCAGGATATTGCAGTGGTATTTATGTAGTATAGGGGGTTTTGCTGGGGGTACATTTAGAGTTTAGGGTAGTGCAGTGGTGTTTGTGTAGTGTAGGGGGTCGTGCTGGGATAGTGTTTTAGGGTAGTGCAGTGATGATTAGGTAGTGTAGGGGGTCCTGCTGGGGTAGATTTAAGGTTTAGGGTAGTGCAATGGTGTTTGGGTAGTGAAGGGGGTCGTGCTGGGGTAGTGTTTTATGGTTTAGGGTAGTGCAGTGGTGAATGGGTAGTGTAGGGGGTCATGCTGGGGGTAGATTTAGGGTTTAGGGTATTGCAGTGGTATTTGTGTAGTGTAGGGGGTCATGCTGGGGGTAGTGTTTTAGGGTTAGGGGTAGTGCAGTGGTGTTTGTGTAGTGTATGGGGTAGTGTTTTGGGGTTAATGGTAGTGTAGTGGTGTTTGGGTAGTGTAGTGGTTCATGCTGTGGGTAGATTTAGGGTTTAGGGTAGGGCTGTGGTGTTTGGGTAGTGTAGGGGGTCGTGCTGGGGTTAGTGCTTTAGGGTTAAGGGTAGTGCAGTAGTTGTTGTGTAGTGTAGAGGGCAGTGTTTTAGGGTTTAGGGTTGCGTAGTGGTGTTTGGGACGTGTAGGGGGTCGTGCTGGAGGTAGATTTAGAATTTAGGGTAGTGCAGGGGTGTTTGAGTAGTGCAGGGGGTCGTGCTGGGGTAGTGTTTTAGGGCTTAGGGTAGTACAGAGGTGTTTGGGTAGTGTAGGGTGTCGTGCTGGGGTAGGGGTTTAGTGTTTAGGGTAGAGAAGTGGTGTTTGGGTAGTGTAGGGGGTCGTGCTGGGAGTAGTGTTTTAGGGTTCAGGGAAGCGCAGTGGTGCTTGTGTACTATAGGGGGTAGTGTTTTAAGGTTTAGGGTAGTGCAGTGATGTTTGGGTAGTGTAGGGGTTTGAGCTGGGGGTAGTATTTTAGGGTCCTGCAGTGGTGTTTGTGTAGTGTAGGGGTCATGCTGGAGGTAGTGTTTTAGGGTTGTGCATTGGTGTTTGTGTAGTGTAGGGGGGTTGTACTGGGGGTAGATTTAGGGTTTAGGGTAGTGCAGTGGTGTTTGTGTAGTGAGAGGGTCGTGCTGGGGTAGTGTTTTAGGGTTTAGGGTAGAGCAGTGGTGTTAGTATAGGGGGTTGTGCTGGGGTAGATTTAGGGTTTAGGGGAGTGCAGTGGTGTTTGTGTAGTGTAGGGGGTCGATTTAAGGTTTAGGGTTGTGCAGTGGTGTTTGTGTAGTGTAGGGGGTTGTGCTGGGGTAGTGTTTTAGGGTTTAGGGTAGTGCAGTGGTGTTTGGATAGTGTAGGGGGTCATGCTGGGGGTAGTGTTTTAGGGTTTTGGGTAGTGCAGTGGTGTTTGTGTATTGTAGGGGTAGTGTTTTAGGGTTTACGGTAATGCAGTTGTGTTTGTATAGTGTAGGGGGTCATGCTGGGGGTAGTGTTTTAGGGTTAAGGTTAGTACAGTGGTGTTTGTGTAGTGTAGGGGGTAGTGTTTTAGGGTTTGGTGTAGTGCAGTGGTGTTTGGGTAGTGTAGGGGGTTGTGCTGGGGGTAGATTTAGGGTTTAGGGTATTGCAGTTGTGTTTGGGTAGTATAGGGGGTCATGCTGGGGTAGTGTATTAGGATTTAGGGTAGTGCAGATGTGTTTGGATAGTGTAGGGGTTGTGCTGGGGTATTGTTTTACTATTTACAGTAGTGCAGGGGTGTTTATGTAGTGTAGGGGTTAGTGTTCACCAGGGAGTTAACTGGAAGTCTACTGCTGATATTAAAAGTGATTGGTCAGTCTGCATGTCAGAATTGTCATATTAAATAGAAGAGGATTTGAGATCTCTCTTAAAACATGGCCTAATTTTTCTACAACACTAACCATATTTTCTATGACAAAATGAATCCCCTCATTTTGTTCCTTTTTAAATTAAATGTTTTAAGTGTTACCAGTTTATTCCAATCAAGCTGGCTTCACGTGTGCCATACTTTTGTCATTAGTAAGACTGTTAGCGCTCTAGTTGTTCTTTAGAACACTCTGGGAAGCTGCAGTAGAACACAAAGGAATCAAGTGCTAGGCTGCTCCTGTTGAAATATAACAGGAATATATTTGAGATCTCACTTAAAACATTTACTAATGTTTCTTTCTACAGCACTAACCATAATTTCTATGACAAAATAAACCCCCTTATGTTGTTCCTTTTTAAATTAAATGTTTTAAGTGCTACCAGTGTATTCCAATCAAGCTGGCTTCTGGTGGTCCAGACTTTTGTCATGAGTAAGACTGTTAGAGCTCTAGTTGTTCTTTAGAAAACTCTGGGACATTCTGTCATTGGGCTATACTTGGGCTACATCTGGGTGATATTTGTGCTACATTTCGGCTCTTTTGTCTCTGGCGGCCATCTTGGGAGACTTATTTGTTATGAAGTTTCCTAATTCCTCATTTACTACAGTCTCCTCAGTAGGAAATACTTTCAGTGTTTTACACTCTAGTTGCTCATTAGATCACTGTAGTAAAGTACTGCTCACCAGGGAAGTCTGCTGCTGGTATTGAAAGTACATGTTTCAGTCTGCATGTCAGAATTTTTTTTATGAAATAGAAGTCACTCAAAAATGTGCCCTAATTTTTCTTTCTGCAGCACTAATCATACTTTCTATGGCAAAATGAACCTCCCCATTTTGTTCCTTTTTAAATTAAATGTTTTAAGAGTTACCACTTTATTCCAATCAAGATGGCTTCAGGTGTGCTATACTTTTGTCATAAGTAAGACTGTTAGCACTCTAGTTGTTCTTTAGAACACTCTGGGAAACTGCAGTAGAACACAACGTAATCAACTGACAGTCTCTGCCCTTGTTGGATGTTCATGTTTTACTGAGAATATCAGACTTCATTCTCACATGACTGAGAAAGATAATGTGAATTTACAGAAAATATGCTCTCAGTTTAGCTTATAGATCACCTTCCAAACCTCTGTGGGAAAAGCATGAGAAAATAGTTTTCTCTCAAACATGATTCATGATATCCCAGCAGAAGGCTTTTTCACATGGTAAAATCACCTTAGAACACACCACAATGCCTAAAATGAGTATGGTACCATCAACAAAGATTTATAATGTAACTAAATTCTTAAAACCTTCTATTAACTGCAATGCTTTTGAATGAGGTGCTATCATGTATATTGGTCCCAAGATGACTGCTAACACTTCTTGGATGAAGTGCTGACAGCCAATCAGATCTCACGATGAGATGTATCGCTAGGCTCTTGCCAGATATATATGTATTTTTTTCCTTTAATATCTAAAAAACTACTGAACAGATTTACACCATTTAACCAAAAGGCACAAGTGTGAACCAAGGATTACCTCATTGCCAAATTTGGTGTAATTCCGTTCAGCAGTTTGAGCTGTAGCTGCGATTAAAGGTTCCTATAAAAATTGCATGGGGAAACACGTTTTGGGACGCCCCTTTTTTCTTGGCCCCTGCTTGACGAATCACCGTGAAACTTCCAGGATAGGGGTAGACCGAAGCTGGCCAGAAGTTTTGAAAATTTCGCAAAGATTTGTCAATCGGCCCCAAAGTTATTGGGAATAGAATGTTGCGTATTTCTCTTGGAAAATAGGTCCTAACTATAACTACCTACTGGCAGTCGCCAGTAGGTAGTTATAGTTAGGACCTATTTTCCATAGGAAATACACAACATTCTATTTACACAAAGACACACACACACACACACACACACATATATATATATATATTACCTACTGGCGGTCGCCAGTAGGTATATATAGTTAGGATTTTTTCTCTATGGGTTTTTTGAAAATTCTATGTCTAATAACTTTGGCGTTTGTGGACGGAATTGGCTGAAATTTTCAGGAAAATTGCACATTTTGTTTCTGAGCAGCCCATGAAAATTGGGGGGGGGGTTCGTCCAGGGGGGGTTGAGAAAAAAGGGGGGTCCCAAAACGTGTTTTTAACATTGAGTTTTCCATAGGGCGGTTGGCCTCACTTTTAGCCCGAACGGCTAAATGGATTTGCACGAAACTTGGCAAAATTGTAGGGACTGGTAGCCCGATGTGCCTTTTGTAGGTCTCTATATATGTGCTACAGTGGATTTTGAGAAATTAACGTTTAAAAAAAGATATATATCTGTAACAGCGGACCGGGCAGCGCTCCAGGACGCGTACTTTTCGCGCAACGGAGCTTTGTGAAGCGAAGCTGATTGGTTCTCCGGCGTCTGTCAACATTCCAAACAGTCCGTAGCGGCCGCCCTCTTGTCTCTCGGTAGGATCGAGAGACAAGAGGAGGCCAAAGCGAAGGGGCAAATGACCATAAGGGGGAATAGTAGATCCTCGCTGACCCCCTAGGTTTGATGTGGAGGTTTTAAAAGGGCCCCGCGGGGCAAAAAAAAAAAATAATAATAATAATCGAACGGCTGAATTGATTTGCACGAAACTTGGCAAAATTGTAGGGACTGGTAGCCCGATGTGCCTTTGCTAGGTCTAAATATATGTGCTTCAGTGGATTTTGAGAAATTAACGTTCAAAAAAAGATATATATCTGTAACAGCGCACCGCTTTGCGTACTTTTCGCGTTACGGAGCTTTGCGAAGCGAAGCAGATTGGCTCTCCGGTGTCTGTAAACATTCGAAACAGTACGTAGCGGCCGCCATCTTGTCTCTCGGTAGGATCGAGAGACAAGAGGAGGCCAAAGCGAAGGGGCAAATGACCATAAGGGGGCATAGTAGATCCTCGCTGACCCCCTAGGTTTGATGTGGAGGTTTTAAAAGGGCCCTGCGGGGCAAAAAAAATAAATAATAATAATAATCGAACGGCTGAATGGATTTGCACGAAACTTGGTAAAATATTAGGGACTGGTAGCCCGATGTGCCTTTGCTAGGTCTCAATATATGTGCTTCAGTGCATTTTGAGAAATTAACGTTCAAAAACAAGATATATATCTGTAACAGCGCTCCGCTTCGCGGAGATAAAATTATATCTGTATTACCTAGCTGTTGCTAACACCAGTTAGCGACGGCTAGTAGGAGATAGCGACCATCTTGGGCCCCACTTTGCATGTGAGTGATATTTATCACTAATGACATGCAAAGTGGGCATGCCAAGATGTTAGCGACTGGAAACAGTCGCTAACATCGCTATCTCCTATTATCAACTTTTGGAAATATTCGAGATAAGCGCGAATATCTCCAAAAAGTAACAGCTGCCCTGAGCAGTTCTTAGCCATGTTATCCAATGGGAGGTGGATAACATGGCTAAGAGCATTAGCTCGGTAATGCATGAATATCGCTGAGTTTTCAGCGATATTAATGCATTGCGGTCGTTTTTTATCGTATTTGCGATAAACCTTGATAATAGCAAGGTTTATCTGCGATAATTTCTGACGGTAAAAAAATCTTTGCAATGCATCGTTAGGGATAAATATCGCTTAACTTTGGTAATATGCCCCAACGTCTGTTAACGTTCTATTCGAAGGAAATCAGGAAGTGTTGAAAAACATTGTCTGCGCCATCTTGTCTTTTTTCAAATGCCACACTTTTGTCGTGCACGGCAGCCATTTTAGATGCCTTGACCAGACCCACTCTGTGCACGCTGTCGATCCTTAGCATGGCTCCCCACCCTCGCAAGCATCTCACCCAGGCAGTGGTCACCCCCGCTCTCTGTCTTATGCATGGGTAATAAACCTCCCCCCATCTGCGCTGCTCTTCCCTGAGAATCACACCCTGTGCCCGCCCGACACCTCCCTTTCGCCCTATTCACTACCGCACCCTCTGACACTCCTTTTCCTCTGTGTCCGATTGTCCAGGCCGGTCCTAGGCTATCAGCTAGCCCTGCAGATGTAGTTTATGGCCACAGCTGTAAAGAATCACCCCTCTTCAAAGGAGTTATAGTAGATCAAGGCCCACACTCGATGAGATCCGTCACAGCAGAAGCGTTGCTATTATCTGAAAACCATCCTGTATTGTGATTGGGGAGGGGACCGAGCGTGAAGCGGAAGATTCCAGGGATGACTCTTTGTACATCAAAGTTTTTACAATTATGTGTCACATTAAAAATATATAGCACTCCGACAAAGTAGTAAGATTATAAAACTTTAATAATTTATAAATATATACAAGAAAACAAAAATAGTAATAACATATAAACATTTTTAGGGAAAAACAACGAAGTAGCGGTCGGCTGTGCGAATAGTCCCAACGCAGCACAACGTCCAGATTTCCGGCGTGGGGCGTCGCGGGGGGTGGGTCATCAGTAGCAAACTGTTGTGCGAATAGTTCCAAGGCAGCAGAACGCGCCGAAATCTAGATGACACGAAAGTGATGTCTAGTAAGTTGCCACCCAGCAAATAACGGCGTGGGGCGTCGCGGGGGGTGGGTCATCAGTAGCAAACTGTTGTGCGAATAGTTCCAAGGCAGCAGAACGATGGCACCAAGGTGATGTCCAGTAAGTTGCCGCACTGGTTTTGGTATCCTACAATGCTGCTCCGAATAACGGCGTGGGGCGCCCCGGGGGAGGCTGCGTGAACGGGCCTCTCCAGGTGGAGTGTCATCTGTTGTAGTGGGGCGCCCCTTTACCGTTTCAGTTGCCATTCCGTCCGTTTTTGGTCCACTGTGTCAAAAGCCGCAATTCAGCTGAGTTGCGCCCACTCTTGCGGTGCAGCGATAGGCGGCTGTCACAGGACTCTCAAAATGGCGGCAGGCTCTTTCCTTTTTGGGCCTGGTCCACTGAAATGGCCCTGGGACACCTTGGAAATCGGACGATTGTCTGCTAGGTCTTGGACCCCATTCTCGAAAGCGTCCCCTCCGCCTTGAGAATTCATCAAAAGTTTTGGGGGCCCCGACTCCTGCAGGCTTCTGGTGGGGAGCGGCTGCCATGATTGCTCGCGGAATGACCACGACGGAGCTACTAGATGGTGGTGCTCTCATGCTGACGCCAGTTTAGTCTGAAACATCCAGAAACAAGGTGGGGCTTTCATCGTTTGGGGAAAAAAAAAGTTTTCATCCAATGAAAAGTGTTGTTTTTAGGTCATATGATCAAGCCTTCCATCATTAGGAAACCAAAAGTAAAATGAACCAATGAAAAGTTTTATAAACAAGTCACATGACCTGTTATGCGGCATAGGGTATAAAATGCGGAGAAAATACGTTGGCACGTGAGGCGGCGTCAGTAGCGGACCGATGTGCGAATAGGCCGAAGGCAATACAACGCGCCAAGATCCGGATGGCACCGAGGTGGTGTCCAGCAAGTTGCAGCACTGGTGTGGCCATCCTACAATGCTGAAAGTCGGCGTGGGGCGCCCCGTTGGCCTGTGAGTTTGCGTCAGTAGCGGACCGATGTGCGAATAGGCCGAAGGCAGCACAACGCGCCAAGATCCGGATGGCACCGAGGTGGTGTCTAGTAAGTTGCCGCACTGGTGTGGCCATCCAACAATGCTGAAAGTCGGCGTGGGGCGCCCCGTTGGCCTGTGAGATGGCGTCAGTAGCGGACCGATGTGCGAATAGGCCGAAGGCAGCACAACGCGCCAAGATCCGGATGGCACCGAGGTGGTGTCTAGTAAGGTGCACTGGTGTGGCCATCCTACAATGCTGAAAGTCGGCGTGGGGCGCCCCGTTGGCCTGTGAGTTTGCGTCAGTAGCGGACCGATGTGCGAATAGGCCGAAGGCAGCACAACGCGCCAAGATCCGGATGGCACCGAGGTGGTGTCTAGTAAGTTGTCGCACTTCTGTGGCCATCCTACAATGTTGAAAGTCGGCGTGGGGCGCCCCGTTGGCCTGTGAGATGGCGTCAGTAGCGGACCGATGTGCGAATGGGGCCAAAGGCAGCGTAACAATATTTTCTGACTGACACCACAAGGCGCTGAGATGCCAAGATCCGGATGGCACCGAGGTGATGTCTAAGTTGCGGACTGATGTGCGAATGGGGCCAAAGGCAGCGTAACAATATTTTTTGTATGGAAGATACCACTAGGCGTTGAGATGCCAAGATTCGGATGGCACCGAGGTGATGTCTAGCAAGTTGCTGTACTGGTGTGGTCATCCTACAATGCTGAAACTCGGCGTGGGTCGCCCCATTAGCCTGTGAGATGGCGTCAGTAGCGGACCGATGTGCGAATAGGCCGAAGGCAGCACAACGCGCCAAGATCCGGATGTCACCGTGGTGGTTTCATAGTTGAGAGGCACTTCATCTGCAGTGGGGCGCCGAGATCCGGATGGCACCGAGGTGATGTCTAGCAAGTTGCTGTACTGGTGTGGTCATTCTACAATGCTGAAAGTCGGCGTGGGGCGCCCCATTAGCCTGTGAGATGGCGTCAGTAGCGGACTGATGTGCGAATGGGGCCAAAGGCAGCGCAACAATATTTTCTGAAGAGAAGACACCAAAAGGTGCTGACATTCCAAGATCCGGATGGCACCGAGGTGGTGTCTAGCAAGCTATGCAGTTGAGTTGTGTGCACACTTGCGGCGAATAGGTCGAAGGCAGCATAACAATGTTTTTTGAATAGAAGACACCACAAGGCGTTGAGATTCGGTTACCACCGAGGTGATGTCTAGCAAGTTGCCGCACTGGTGTGGCCATCCTACAATACTGCTCCGAATAACGGCGTGGGGTGCCCGAAGGGGGGGGGAGCCGGCGTGAATGGGCCTTCCTAGGTGGAGGCTCGTCTGCTGTAGTGGGGCGCCCCTTTACCGTTTCAGTTGCCATTCAGCTGAGTTTCGGCTGCTCTTGATGCTACAGCGACAGGCGGCTGCAAGAGGACTCTCAAAATGGCGGCCTGTTCTTTGGATTTGGGCCTGGTCCACTAAAATGGCCCTGGGACACCTTAGAACTCAGACGCTCGATTTTTTTTTCCTTTCCTGTACATGCAAAAAAAGGTAAATGCCCGGTACGTTACAGGCTTCATCTGCCACGATGAACTCTCCAGAGGAACCGAAAAAAAATATAGTTGTGGTAACTATACCATGCATCGTCATATGGAGAGGTGGCACCAATTAATTATAGTGCTGCATAAAAGAGAGATTTGGAGGAGAACCCCTGACCTGCTAGTACATTCATCAAAGAAGTGGCACTGAGAGCTTCAGAGGCAAGGGAAACGGTCCCAAATATTTAGAAGAACTTTGGAAAGATTAAAATGACATGTTTAGATTGTGGCAAATTAATTTCATGTGGACAGATGAGTGTTACTCTAATAAATACAGCATATGAACATCATCATAGTCGATGGTTGGTAGAGACATTTTGACTATATCCTGGACCTGCCCGTCCTCGCCCAAAATGGCGCCGGAATAAATGGGACTCGTAACTCCTTGTTGTGTACTGGTTGCAGAACCTTGAAATCACGAGATACGTATGCAGTTTTGAAGCACATGGCGGGCGGGGACGAGAATTGATTGAATATTTCGACATCCCTATTGATATTAAGTTCTGATGTGTTATTGATTACTGTACTGTTGAAAGTTCGAATTAACGTCACCCATGGTACTTGCCCGCAAATGTATATCTAGATAATTTTATTGTAACTGGCCCTGTCGTATTTTAATTATAAAATGTACGTCCACCGATTCCGTAACTGTTAGACACCTTAGTTCTTGCAACCTAATGGCCCGCCCGTTACGTTCCTCTACAGTGTAAATGTCTATTCATCATATACGATTACAGTTTGCTCTGTGGCAGGCCCACGTGGTTATAGGCTCGTATTTGTATAATGAAATTTTCACAATAAAGGTTTTTAAAAGAAAACATGGTAGTAGTATATACATTGGTAAAGTTTTTAATAATAGTGACTGTTTTAGAATCATTAAAAGGCAAGTGAAATAAAGCAGACCAATTACATGAAGGGTAAAAGGTATAATACGAAGGAACGCAGTAAAGATAAATGGTCAAGGGCTGTTGTGTTTTCTATTCCTGCAACATAAAGTGATCGATAAGAATCTCATATTCAGGCGTATCGGCGACTAAGACAGCAGGTCGACCCTCTTTTGCTCAACGGCTCCGTCATGGGACGAAGAAACGCTCTTTTTCTCGAAAAAAGAATATATTTTACTTGCAGGACAGTTGTAAAATTTCCGGGAAAGTACATTAGCCTGGAACATTATAACATATATTTAAGAAAAAATAATGTTCGGAAGTAATGAAAAGCGTAATTTTTAGGTCATATGACCAAGCCTTTCATCATTACAATAAGAAAAGTAAAATGAACCAATGAAAAGTTTTATTAACAAGTCACATGACTTGTTATGCTTACGTTACGCGCTGCGCGCCCCGGATGACTTCCGGATGCGCTAACGCGGCGCGTCATATGACGCATTACGCGACAACGCAGGTACAGAATATAGTCAAAATGTCTCCACCAACCAGCGGTCGGAACACAACCCCTTTCAGCAGGCTAAATAGTTCTGTTAAATGACAACAGAAGGGACAGGCAACAAGAACCATCAGTCAAAGAGGGGAGGGCTAGTTCTTCTCTACCGGGTTACATTGGGGCGCTACCGGAACTGATCGAATTGGTAGTCTACAGTGTTTCTGGATGTTTCAGACTGAAGATGGGGTTAGCATGAGAGCAGCACCATTTCGTAGCTCCGTCGTGGTCATTCCGCAACCAATCATGGCAGCCGTTCTTTATCGTTATTTTGGGCGGTGTGGGTGGCGGAGCCGAGCTGTTTTGCAGCCATCATTGTGTGGAGTTCAGTTCATCTCACTAGTTTTGTATTTGTCATGAGGGGTTGTTCCTAATGTTTCTATTTTAGCGAGGTCAAAAAGAGATCCCATTAGTGGCCTACTGATTTTGCTCGATTCCTTTTCTTTTTTTTTTACACGATTTTTCGTTATCTGCAAAGACTAAACAGAGTATTGCGACTCTGTGTTTGTTTGTAAATGGAGAATGAACCAAAGAGAACTAATTCTAAAACAGTAAATACTTGGATAACAATCAATCAAATGGAGAGAGAAAGAGGCACGACGGATTACAACGGGGGCAAAGGCCTGCGTTAACTACCTTTCACTATCTGCAAAGAGAGAGTACTCCTAATAGAAATGAGGGGGGGGGCACCATTCAAAGCAGATCAGTGTGCATAAACACGAAAATGTTTTTACTTACCACGTAGTTGACATTCGACAGCTTATGATATTTGCTATTAAAAAACCATTGAAATTCACTGAAAAAACCATAGGTTATAGACCATATATAGTTAGGAATTAGCATTTAAAAAACCTTATTTTACTCACACAAAACCATTGAAATTCCATATATAGTTAGTTGCACTAACTATATATCGCGCACCCGCAATCCACTGCTGATCATGTCACATATTACATCATTCATGACATGGTCAGTGACATCACTGATGACATCACTGATGACATCTCAAATGACATCACTGATGACATCACTGATGACATCTCATTTGACATCATTCTTGTGCTAATACGATAAACCTCTTCAGACTCTAATATAACCTTAGATACACTCAGTGTATACAGACACTCACACACTGCCACTCATCCATGGAGTTACTCACACACCCAGTCAGTCATGCAAAGAAACAATCTCACCTCCATTTCTTCAACTATACAGTTAAACACACCTTACTTATTGAAACATATACTAACACATATTTACTCTCTTATACAATCCCTGATACAAGTTCACAATGATCGATACAACCACTCACTCATTCAGTGGCTCTCATGCACAGTTATTTATATATGCCAACTCTCACATGTACTGTGTTTTACATATGTATTTAGTATGACATGTAGCATTGAGATATCCATTCACTCATCAATACACTCATGCACACAGTCAACTGCCCATGTAGCTGTTTCCACATGCACTCTTGAACTCATACACCTAGTGAATAAACTGCTCACACATCTATGCACAGAGTCACACACCTTCCAGCCACCCCCACACAAACTCAATCTCCCATAGAAATACTTGGGCAACCAATTAATAACACATATAGCCTCTCGTATAGCTAATGATCAACACATGCAGCAGTTTACATCACAACAGACATAATGATGCACAAATTAAGACAGTTTAGTCACTAACCCATGCATTCAGTGAGACATATTTAATCACTCACTCATACAGTCAGTCACGCACCTACTAAATCCTTCATCCAGACACTTATACATCCACTCATTCTTCAATATGTAAGACATATTTTAACTTTACAGAAACATACAGTCACTGGATGTTGTCATCAGTGATGTCATCAGTGATGTCATTTGAGATGTCATCAGTGATGTCATCAGTGATGTCATTTGAGATGTCATCAGTGATGTCATCAGTGATGTCACTGACCATGTCATGAATGATGTAATATGTGACATGATCAGCAGTGGATTGCGGGTGCGCGATATATAGTTAGTGCAACTAACTATATATGGAATTTCAATGGTTTTGTGTGAGTAAAATAAGGTTTTTTAAATGCTAATTCCTAACTATATATGGTCTATAACCTATGGTTTTTTCAGTGAATATATATATATATATCTCCAACAGTCCTGTACTACCAATTCCTCCGGTAGTAAATCCCAGGTACAGACCACAAACGTGCAGAATTTTCTTTCGTGTGCTTTATTTCACCAATTTGGTCAGCATGACGCGTTTCGGCAGCGTCACCACGACCTTGATAACATGGCACCCGGGAACCGGATTGGGTTGTTTTATAGTGACTTCCTGAACATAAAGGTCACATTGCGCTGAGCTGACAATAGAGCTAAACAACATACTCACTGTTCGTATGTGTTGGAACAAGTTCAAATTATGTACATACAGTGTATTAAATACTGAAATAGTAATTATAAATACATACAGAAATAATAAAAAGACATTTAGCATAATTTAAAAAGTTTCTAAAATTGACAGTGAATGTCAATTTACTTAACCCCAAGTGGCTAAAATTATGCAGAATAAAAATGTCAGCGAGCCATAGCTCATACAGGCTGCCCTAATCACAACATGACCCAAAGATAAAGTGCAAGTGCAAAAAACACCAAATTTTTAAAATTAGTGCAAAAAGTGCAAACTATCCATAAAAAACAGTGTCAGGATTATGGGTACTGTTCAGGTCTCCAGGTCGAAATCTGTAGCAAAGCTGATTAGGCGCAAAAAGGTGCCATCAGTTCCCCGTGGAAGAAGAGGGTTCATAGTGTCCAACCTTATGTGGAAACTATGTTTGAGGGCACTTTGCAATCCTCATCATGGCCGCCTTAAGTCCTGTGATCGCTGTCCAGCGGCAGCGGTCTAGTGCTTGTGAGCTCGCGCTGGTGGCACAGCTAAAACTCAGATTAGAACGAAGGAATGACGCACTTCAACTGAAATCGCACCGTGGCTGGTGCGTTATCTGTGATGTCCGCCGTTCCTGTATCTGTTTATTGTCAAGACTTCAGTTCCCAAGTTTTTAACAGACTTCAGAATTTCCTTCAATCAAGACGCATGCGCTACGTGGGAGCACCAGCAACATTTGCCGTTTCAGAGTCAAGCTGCAACTTTTGCCGTTTCAGAGTCAGGTAAGAGGTTTTGAATTCCGTTTTGAGGCACAGGTCGTTAGTGCCATCTACAGGTACTTTCTAGAAGACAGTTCGTCGAAAGACTTGTATTTAGTTCATTTTCGTTCTTAAAGGAACATTTCAATTACTGAAGTCTCGGGGAGAAGGATTAGTAATATTGACATTAACGCCAGGACAGAGTGAGGCGTAATTCTTCCTAACTTCTCCCTGAGTGACATTCAGTGTACAGGACAATTCTTTTTACAGTTGAAGTTATTACCAGGACCTCTCATTGATCTTCTGGTAACCTTTGAGGCAGCGATACATAAAGGGATGGTGAGTAGAGGTGCTGGGATAAATATTCTGAGGTAGTGAAAGGTCACAAAACACAATAGTGAATTATAGTAATAATATATGTTCATATATGTTTTGCAGACACAGAACAGTCTAACCTATAAGTAGCTGTCAACCACCTATTCATATAAGAGAGAAGCAGATAGCCAGGTCTTCCAGGTAAAGTTAGTAATAATTAGACTGGTTATATTTCAGAAAATTGTTTAAGTATCAGAGAAGGTTAAGTGTGTGTCTTACTGCAGGTGCCAGTGTTATCTTCGACGTTGGCAGAAGACCAGAGAAGAACAATCCTCAACCAGGTTGTCTCTCTTTTTCTATCCACTTCCCCTTTCCCTTCTGCTTCAGAAGCGGCTTAGATGGTTTCTGGCCGTTGCTGAGGTGGTGGGGCATTGGGAGCATCGTCGGCTTCGATGGACTTCGAGTGAGCCTTCTGACAGATTGAAGTGCCAACTTTCAATCCAAGCCACGATGGCAGAGGGCTTTGATTTGAAAACTCTGGCAGGAATCTTGGATGGACTGCAAAGTCAGTTGACTCAGTCCATTGAAGATAATAGGGCGTTAAGAGAGGAAATTAAAAGGTCCCAACAAGAGAACCATATAATTAGGTCAAAAATGGAGGAACTCTTTGCAGGAGGGTCTTCGGGATCGAGTAGAAATTCAGCTTCAGAAGCAGCTACTCAGGTGATTCATTCGGTAGCTCCAGTGGTTCAATTGGCTAATCCAGAGAGATTTGGGGGGGACCCACATAAGGCCCAGATATTCCTTACGCAGTGTTCGCTGCACTTTCTTTGTCGACCTGTTGTATTTAAAGATGATAGAGTGAAGGTTGCGTTCATGCTGTCCTACATGAGTGGTGATGCGGCAGTGTGGTCAATGCCATTAATTTCAAGAGATGACCCAGCCCTGTGCAACTTCGATGTATTTAAAAAAGGAATTTTTACGAATTTTTGATCGCAGAACTGCAGAACAGGCCACGGATAATGAACTTTTGGATCTAAAACAAGGAAACCGGGAGTTAATTGCCTACATTGCTCAATTTAACAAATTAATTGTTGAGACCGAGTGGCCAGAAAGTAAGCGCTCCGCCATTTTTTACAGAGGCTTGAGGGACGAGCTAAAAGATGCGTTGGCGCAGACACCCAAGAGACCACGGGAGATATCAGAATTAATAGACCTGGTCTTGCAGCTGGAACATCGTCTTTCAGAAAGGAAGTCAGAGAAGAAAAAAAGACTTTCGGACCTATTTCCCACGTCTTGATCGGGTAAAGAGTGAATCTAGTCGATCTGAAAACAGTGCCGGGGAGGAACCAATGCAGATTGGCTCCATCAGGGGACCATTGTCTAAAGAAGAAAAAGAAAAAAGGCGAGCCAACAACGTGTGCCTGTACTGTACTGTGGTGTGTCAGGTCATTTTGTAAGAGACTGTTTGAAAAAACCAAAGGTCAGTGTAAGTTTAAAAGCCAAATCCCACCAGTAGAGGGAGTTGTTCCGGTGGGAAAAGAACAAAGTTCAACTCCAGAGGTGCAGCGGTTAATAAACACCCTACAGTCGGCAGCTCCACATTTGACAGTCTCATTCGTTGTGAGATTTGGCACTAAAGAAATTTCTGGGGTATCTGTCATAATTGACTCAGGTGCCACTGGCAATTTTTGTGACTTGTCTTATGCCAAAGAAATAGGCATTCAGGCTGTGATAAAGAGACACCTGGAGATAGTCAAAGCAGTGGATGGCACCAATCTCACTTCCGGACCCATCACTAAAGAGACTGAAACTTTAGAGCTGTTGGGATTACAGGGCCATCGGGAATTTCTTCGCTTCAATTTGATAGATGCTCCACAGTACAAATTAATATTGGGATTACCTTGGCTCACAGAGCACAATCCAAAAATCGATTGGGAACAGCGAGCAGTGGAAATGACATCAGCACATTGTCGTCGGTTTTGCTTTACCGCTTCTCATCAGAAAACTGAGGGTTCACCAGCTTGGGAATTGGCTCAACTTACACATCAAGTGTGTGCACTGGAAACTATAGAAATTCCTCCGGAGTATCAAGATTTGGCCAGTGTGTTCGATAAAGGAAATGCAGAAAACTCCCACCCCATCGTGAGTACGATTGCAAAATAGAGCTTGAACCCGGAGCCAGGTTGCCGTGCAGTCGAATCTATGCCCTAACAGAAGTAGAGAATAAGTTCTTAAAGAAGTATTTGGATGATTACTTAAAGATTGGATTCATAAGACCCTCTCAATCACCCGTCTCCTCGCCTCTGTTTTTCCGGCCGAAGAAGGATGGTACATTGCGCACCTGTATTGACTACAGAGCTTTGAACTTGGTGACAGTAAAAAATCGTTATCCACTACCACTCATCTCGCAGCTACTAGATCAAGTGAAGGGAGCGAAAATATATACTAAATTGGACTTACGAGGGGCATACCATCTAGTTAGAGTCGCGGAGGGTGAGGAATGGAAAACAGCGTTTCGCACCAAGTACGGCCTTTACGAATACCAGGGAATGCCTATTGGATTGAGCAACGCTCCGGCAGCGTTTCAACACTTTGTAAACGACGTTCTGAGAGAATTTTTGGACCGAGAAGCCGTCGTTTACATTGACGATATCCTTATTTTTTCGGACAGCATTGAGAATCACGTTCTTCAGGTGCGAGCAATTTTAAAGAAATTGTTAGAAAACCATTTGTATGTCAAGCTGGAGAAGTGTTCTTTTCACGTGGAGAAAGTGGAGTTCCTAGGATTCATCTTGTCGGCTGATGGGGTGGCCATGGATCCTTCCAAGGGTCAAGTCATTCAGGATTGGTCATCTCCGAAGAGCGTCAAGGAAATTCAAAGCTTCTTAGGCTTCTCCAATTTCTACAGGAGGTTTATTCCGAATCTTTCAGCCAAGGTTCAACCCATTACTCAACTCCTTAAGAAAGGGAAAGAGTTCTTTTGGTCCCTTGAAGCGGAAGAGGCTTTTCAGTTCCTTAAGAGGGCGTTTGTCACGGCTCCTATCTTGATGCATCCAGACCCAACGCAGGAATTTTTCATGGAAACGGATGCGTCAGATTTCGCAACTGGTGGAATTTTGTCCCAAAGAAACAAGCTTCCTGGACAACTCCATCCTGTGGCTTATCGGTCGAGAAAATTGTCTGAAACTGAATTTAATTACACCATTGCAGACAAGGAGTTACTGGCAGTAAAGGAAGCATTTCAGGATTGGCGTCACTATCTGCTTGGGGCCAGACATAAGTTAACTGTGTACACGGACCATCGGAATTTGCAATTTTTAAAGTCCGACAAAACCCTGACCCCTCGTCAATTGAGATGGTCGTTATATTTTTCGGAGTTTGATTTCGTCATTACCTTCAAACCAGGAGTGAAGAATGGCTAAGCTGACGCTTTATCGCGAATGAATTGTTCTGAAGATAAAAGAGTTCCCGGAGATGAACCAATCATTCCACGAGAGAGAATTGTGGGAGCTATTCAGTTAGAAGATTTCACCAAGGAAATATTGAAAAGATGTTCATGGCAGGAATTGGAAAAGTGGGCAGCGGACGATGAGAAAAAATCGATAAGGCACTCTTAACCATACTACGAAGAAGCTTTGTACTTGCCCACCTGAGAATTACAGGAAAAGGCACTGGCCAGTTGTCATGACGACCAGCTGGCTGGTCACAAGGGCAGTAAGAAAACGTTGCAGTTGTTACAGAGGCATTTTTGGTGGCCAGGAATGGCAGCTCAAGTGGGACAGTATGTCGCAACCTGTGAACTGTGCATAAAAGGAAAGCCCGCTAGACAGAGTCCACAGGGGTTATTACAACCTCTACCCAATGCTCCAGGCCCTTGGCATACAGTATCATTAGACCTAATTGTAGATTTGCCACTTAGTCAGGGGTACACTGCTATTTTGGTGTTAGTGGACACTTTTTCTAAAATGAGTCATTTTGTTCCTTTGGAAAAAGTTCCATCTGCTCCACAGTTGGTGAAATTATTTAACCAGCATGTGGTGCGAGCTCATGGTATTCCTCAGATTCTAATTTCGGACAGAGGTGCTCAATTTGTGTCTCGATTCTGGAAGAACTATATGCACAGTTTGGGCATAGACACTCGGTTCTCAACTAGTTTCCATCCAGAGACAGATGGGCAGACCGAGAGAGTTAACCAGGAATTGGAGCAATACCTGAGATTATATTTAATGGAGCAAGAAGGGAACTGGTCAGACCTGCTGTGGTCGGCAGAGTTCGCTTACAACAATGCAGTTCATGCTTCCACAGGTTTTACCCCATTCTATTTAAACTATGGTCGTCACCATAAGATAACATTGGGGAAACTTATTGAGGAAAATCCAACTGTGGTAGAGTGGATAGCAAACTTGAAAAAATCGTATCAACAGGCTCAGTTAAATCTCACCAAAGCAAAGATTTCCTATAAACAGCAGGCAGATTAAAAGAGGAGGGCAGGAGAAAATTTTGAGGTAGGTGATCAGGTTTGGTTATCCACTAAACATCTTAGATTGAAAGGAAACAGGAAGTTTCAGCCTAGGTTTATTGGCCCTTTTAAAATACAGAAAAAAATAAACCCAGCAGTAGTCAAATTGCAACTTTCTCGTAGTTTAAAAGTGCACCCAGCTTTTCATCTATCTTTACTAAAGAAAAATCCTCCTAAGGTTCGATACAAAAGTAAACCAGGAGTAGAGTCAGAAGAGGAATATGAGGTTAGTAGAATCTTAGATTCTAAAATCTCCAGGAAAAAATTGTTCTATCTAGTCGATTGGAAGGGTTTTGGCCCAGAGGAAAGATCATAGGAACCTTCCAGTAACGTTCATGCTCCTAAGTTAGTTAGACAATTTCACCAGACCAATCCCTCGAAGCCAAAATTGGGAGGGCCCCCTTTGGAGGGAGGTACTGTCAGGATTATGGGTACTGTTCAGGTCTCCAGGTCGAAATCTGTAGCAAAGCTGATTAGGCGCAAAAAGGTGCCATCAGTTCCCCATGGAAGAAGAGGGTTCATAGTGTCCAACCTTATGTGGAAACTATGTTTGAGGGCACTGTGCAATCCTCATCATTGCCGCCTTAAGTCCTGTGATCGCTGTCCAGCGGCAGCGGTCTAGTGCTCGTGAGCTCGCGCTGGTGGCACAGCTGAAGCTCAGATTATAACGAAGGAATGACGCACTTAAACTGAAATCGCACCGTGGCTGGTGCGTTATCTGTGATATCCGCCGTTCCTGTATCTGTTTCTTGTCAAGACTTCAGTTCCCAAGTTTTAACAGACTTCAGAATTTCCTTCAATCAAGACGCATGCTCTACGTGGGAGCACCAGCAACATTTGCCGTTTCAGAGTCAAGCAGCAACTTTTGCCGTTTACGAGTCAAGTAAGAGGTTTTGAATTCCGTTTTGAGGCACAGGTCGTTAGTGCCATCTACAGGTACTTTCTAGAAGACAGTTCGTCGAAAGACTTGTATTTAGTTCATTTTCGTTCTTAAAGGAACATTTCAATTACTGAAGTCTCGGGGAGAAGGATTAGTAATATTGACATTAACGCCAGGACAGAGTGAGGCGTAATTCTTCCTAACTTCTCCCTGAGTGACATTCAGTGTGCAGGACAATTCTTTTTACAGTTGAAGTTATTACCAGGACCTCTCATTGATCTTCTGGTAACCTTTGAGGCAGCGATACATAAAGGGATGGTGAGTAGAGGTGCTGGGATAAATATTCTGAGGTAGTGAAAGGTCACAAAACACAATAGTGAATTATAGTAATAATATATGTTCATATAAGTTTTGCAGACACAGAACAGTCTAACCTATAAGTAGCTGTCATCCACCTATTCATATAAGAGAGAAGCAGATAGCCAGGTCTTCCAGGTAAAGTTAGTAATAATTAGACTGGTTATATTTCAGAAAATTGTTTAAGTATCAGAGAAGGTTAAGTGTGTGTCTTACTGCAGGTGCCAGTGTTATCTTCGACGTTGGCATAAGACCAGAGAAGAACAATCCTCAACCAGGCTGTCTCTCTTTTTCTCTCAACTTCCCCTTTCCCTTCTGCTTCAGAAGCGGCTTAGATGGTTTCTGGCCGTTGCTGAGGTGGTGGGGCATTGGGAGCATCGTCGGCTTCGATGGACTTCGAGTGAGCCTTCTGACAAACAGATATAAATAATCATATCTAATTCAGGATAAAATATCAATACATTTAAAAAAGGGGATTATGGCATAGCATTGATACTCATATTGATTTACCATCCTAAAGGGCAAGTGCATAATTCATACATTTCAATTTGATATAAAATTATCAACAAGTCACTTACTAAATATTTCAGATAGTATACAGATAACCACCCACTTCTATGTGTGAACCATCGGGGTCACATTTATAACCATGATGAGCGAAAAACTACCCATCTGGCTAGAGGATATGACAAAAAGCAAATCTGAAAGAACGGTCAAATCGAGTTTAGTGTAGTTTCTTTATATAGGAAACCTTCCAGAATTCTAACTTGGGTACCACGACTAAAACAAAGTTAAAAGCCTGGTAAAAAACTGAGATCTCAGCCAGTCCTCATGGAAGGTTTGAATGAAAGGGAGACTGCCAAACTTCAGTGTTAACTCAGATGTGAGGGAGCACAACAGAATTCCTCAAAAGACAATCAGACACCAATGCCTCTCATATGCTGCTTTTAAAAGATGTTGCAAGAAATTATGAAGATCATCTCCTGTATTGAGGACTTGGGAATCCTAGTGTCTAACAGTAAAATGTATTTGGATTCCAATTGTCTGCGTTGTTTTTCCCTATTACCCCCTCTAGGGTTTTTAGGTACAGAGTCAATAACAAAGTAGCTCAAGTCATTAAGATTTTTATTGTGTACTAATTTGAAGTGACGAGCTACTGGATAACTTTCGTCAGAATTGACTATTGCCCACAAATGTTGCAGAATACGATTGAATGCTTGTAATTTGGTGCTACCAATATACTTCAGTTTACATGTGCGTTCGAGAACATATACTGCGGATTCTGTGTGGCAAGAAAATAACCCTTGGATTTTAACAGGGTTGGGATCAAATGCACTCCAATACTCTGTAGTGTTAGTGCCAAATTTGCAGGCCCAACATGATAAACATTTGTGGAAACCTGTCTTAGTAGATAGCCAATTTCTTGGAGTTACCACTTCCGGACTCGATTTCACTAGGGCATCCCTCATTGAGGGCGCCCTTCTGAAAGTGATAAACTGACTTTTTTCTCTTCCATACTAAAAGTCATTATCAGTATGATCTGATCTTCACCTCTTTGGGGATCTGTACTATTTCTACCCACTTCTGTGTTTCTTGATTTAGTGGATGTATTCAGACACTCTTCTCTTGTGTGGCTATTGGCCCCATTTTTGGCCAGCTCTAACAGTTTTGAAGTATCCATGGGCAATAAATCTTTTTTGGGCCAGTGTTTGGCATTCAACTAGATCTACTTCTGCAAATTCTTCGCATTCTTAAAAACTCACAATATGTATACTCTTAATAAGATGACAAGGGTGGGCATTACTGGAATGTAAAACTGCATTCCCTGCGGTTTTCTTTCTGTGTAATCTGGTTTGAAGCATGTTATTGTCTATGTAGATCTCAACACCAAGGAATTGGACACAATGATTACTGATGTCTGCAGTGAATTTTAAATTCAAATCATTCTTATTGATGGTTTCTACAAGTTCCCTAGCAGATTCTATAGCACCTTCCAAATCATGCATACGTCATCAATGAACCTCCAAAATTCAACCACTTGGGAGTCAAACAGTAGGCCGTGGGTACCCCTGAGGACATGTTGGTCCCACCACCCAAAAAGTAAACATGCAACACCTCTAAGCTGCTGAAAGACCTCCTTATTAAACAGAAAGTTGTTGTTTTAGAGACATAACTCTATCATTTTCATAATCATTACATTGTGTTGGCGATAATTGATATTCCGGTTATCTAAAAAGCACTTCACTGCTTTTAGACCGTCTGCATGATGGATACTCGTATAGAGGGTACATATGTCCATAACAATCAGCACATAGTCCTCTTCCCATTTACCAGTACTAAGTTTAGACAAAAAATGGCCTGTACCCTTAATAAATGAAGGTACATTTTCTACAAATTCGTGAAGGAAGTGGCCCACATATTTCGAAAGTCGTTCCAGGAGACTGCGCTGAGCTGAGCTGAAATGATTGGGCGTCCTGGTACAGGAGAAATCTGTTTGTGTATTTTCGGGATGAAATACAGAGTAGGTATGACTGGAAAATCATTCTTTAAAAAATGATACTCCCGTTTGCTCAACAAACCGTCCCTTTTCCACAGACCCAATTTTTTTATTACAGGCTCCTTTAAACATCTAATGTCATTAAATGTGCCTTTCCTATAGCAGGTGTTATCGCAAAGATGTCGTTCTGCTTCCTCCAAATATAACGTTCGTGGCCAAAAAACAATGTTTCCACCCTTATCCGCTTTGGTAATGATTAAATTAGAGTTGCTCCCTAGTTTTTGCATAAGTTTTGAATATTGTCTTTCCATAAACTTATATCTTTTGTGTTTACGAGATGTGGTACATTGTAACGTTTTCAACTCTTCAATCACAACATCATTACATGTGTCAATTGCATCCTTTGGCATGAGCGGAATGAATGTTGAGGGTGGTTTAAAATGACTATTGCCGGGAAGATTACTCCTTATGCCCAGTCCAATAAATCCTCTTGCGTGGATCCTGCATCGTCTTCATCATTGCTATTCAGAGCATGTACTGTTCTCAAAATTCCTGTGTCAGCAACTTGGAGTTTGCTGGTTAGACGAATTAGATTAGCTGTGTTGGTTGCCTGATCATGTGCTTTATTTAGCTTGAAATGTTTTTTCAGTTTGAGCTTCCGAATGAATTTAATATATATATATATATATATATATATGTATATATATATATATATATATATATGAGGTATGTTGGCTTCCCAACACCAGCAAACGCAGCAAGGCAGCCACGCACGCAAGCAGGAACCAGCGAGACCCTCGAAGGTGCAAAATTTTCTTTTTATTTAAATATAGCCCTGCACCAGTCCACCATATATATTATATATTCACTGAAAAAACCATAGGTTTCAGGCACGTTATAGTTAGATATTAGCATTTAAAAAAACCTTAGAAGTTCACTGAAAAACCATAGGTTTCAGGCATGGTATAGTTAGAAATTAGCCTTTAAAAAACCTTAGAAATTCACAGAAAAAAACAGAGGTTCATGGATGTTATAGTTAGAAATTAGCATTTAAAAAAACACTGAAATTCCTTGAAAAAACCATAGGTTTCAGGCACGTTATAGTTAGAAATTGGCATTTAAAAAAACCCATGGGTTTCAGGCACGTTGTAGTTAGAAGTTAGCATTTAAAAAACCTTAGAAATTCACTGAAAAAACCATAGGTTTCAGGGATGTTATAGTTAGTTGGATATTTCACCCGTACAAAACCATGCACCTCAGGGAATCACCGTCCCATCCCCCAGGGCCTGACCCCTTTTTTTTGTCTTTTTTTAAAAATAGTAAACGGGAAGGGGGCCACATAACCCCCCTCCCGAGGCCAATTTCAGCCCCGGGGACCCCATCCCCTAGGGCATGACCATCATTTTTGTAAAAAAAATATTTTTAATGTAGGGGGCTGCGTGAGCCCCCTCCTAAGGTCTCTAGTAGCCCCGAGGACCCATCCCCCGGGGCTGTGCCTCTTTTTTTGGCACCCCTCCCTAGAAGTGCAAAGCCCTGGGGAGGTGGTTGTCCCGAGGGCATGTGGGGAGGCTCGTGCCCTCCCCACATATTTTTTTATATTTAAACTGAGCCCCGGGGAGGTGGCCGTCCACGGGTCGGCGGGGGGCTGCATGCCCCCTGCTATTCATAAATCTTGCCCCGGGGAGGTGGCGGTCGGGGCAGCCTGTTTTTTTAAATATTGAAATGAGCCCAGGAAAGTGGCGGTCCCTGGGGCTGCGGGGGGGCTGCATGCCCCCTGCAACTCATAAATCTTGCCCCGGGGAGGTGGCGGTCCCCTGGGGCAGTGTGGGGGCGATTGGTGCCCCCACATATTTTATTCAGTGCTCCATGACCTGGCCCTCCCGGGGGCTTAAATACAACGCAACACTGCATTTTTTTTTCTCAGCCAGATTTGCGTCCCCAGCACGGATTTGGCCAATTTAAAAAAAAAATATTTTTGGGCCTGGGGGTCCTTGTGGGACCCGCTGAGCAGGCCTGGGGGTCAGGGTGTTTCTAGCCTGCCTCCTTTTCTTTTTTTTACCTTAGTTTTTCTGCTTTCTTGTGACTCGGCTCTACTGAGTCACAAGATGGCTGCCAACACTGGTTTGGAGTGATGACAATTACAATAAAGCTTGTGGTCGGGAGGGGTCGTGACTCCACCGTGGCCATAGTTATCAAAACATTTTTTTTTTTTATTTCTCAGAAACTACTGATCGGATTTACACCATTTAAAAAAAAGGTTGCGTTCTGAACCAAGCTCTACCTTTTTTCCAAATTTGGGGTAATTGCGTTCAGCAATTCGGGCTGCAGCCCGTCTCAAAATTTTCTATAGAAATTAACATGGGGAAAACGCGTTTTGGGACCCCCCTTTTTTCTCAGCCCTTGCTTGACGAATCACCCCAAAAGTTTTAGGATAGGAGCTGACCTGGATAGACTTTTGTTTTGGAGACTATTGTGAAGATTCGTCGAACGACGCCAAAGTTATTAGCAAATCAAAAAATGCTTTTCCTATGGAAACTAGGTTCTAACTATAACCACCTACTGGCGACCACCAGTGGTATGTGTGTGTGTATATATATATATATAAACAGCAACGACTCCGGTGATGAAAGAGGCCGTCTCACAGGGCGGTCCGTGATCGGGGCACCGGCAGCCCCGTACACTATTACCCACAGTCCTTCCTCACTCAGGAAGAATTCTCACGGACGCTTCGCATGGGTTTGCAGATAATTTCTTTGCACATCTGACTGCACAGCAACGCGTTTCGACTTTCGTCTTGGTCACGCTAAGAAGCATTACAGTTGGCACATTCAAATACACTTTTTGTTACTAAACATAAACAAAGGACTTAAACACCGTGATGAGATCCAATACTCAAAGTAAAACAAGTGGTGTGTGGCCGTGCCGCCATTTTAACCTAGTCAATGCCATCAATACATACAGGTTTAAAAGTGACTCCTGTGCATGGGATTCCTATATCACCCTAGGAAAAATCAACTGTTATCAAGTTGTCCAAAGTGTACTGACATACTGAGTGTGATCACATAATTTATAATGTCAATTTAGTGAACATCTCGCCCAAGTGGGCTAACTCATAATAAACCATGCGAGGTGAAAACATTCTGCTCAAGTGAGCTAATAATGCCATTATATGATCAATGAGAATTTCCAGTGCACATAGGATAACATCTTATGAATTAATCATATTTGGCCAAGTCCGGGCAATCAAGTTGAGTCAGATAAAGTCCCGCCCCAGTGGGCATAACATATCACAGGTATTCCCTGATTTGTATTTGCAAATGACCTTGTATCAAGTATGGTCCAGAGGCGAAGACCGCCCACACCAAAAAATGTGCCACAACCTAAAATCAAAACAAAATGATAAAATCAACTAATTGCATCACCAGATACATTGAAAAATGTTAGATTTTGAATTTTAAAACTTTCAACGACAGCAGATAATATATTCAACAGATAGATATATACACATATACATCAGGGCTACATCACAGGAATCTATATACAAAGGATAAATGATGTATTAGGTTTGCATCTTATAATCTCTATTCACATTCTACAATGCTAGATTAGTGCAAATCTATGGCTAACTCTTCATTAGAGTTAAGTCCCTGCGGGATCTTTGTTTCTAGGTCAATGATATATTTAGACTCTAGTTTGCGCAGGGCAAGTTTACGATTACCTCCGCGCGTGCAAATGGGAACATCATCAATGACCACCATTCTTAGTAATTTCTCATCTTGGAAATGTTGTTCATAGAAGTGTCTAGCGACAGGATACTGTCTGTTATTGTGCCGAATGGCCCTTATATGTTCTAGGACCCGTTTTTTGGCACAATGAATCGTACTGCCAATGTATGCCTTGTTAAATGGGCATAACAAGGCATATACAAATCCTTACGCAGTTGCGATGCTTGGCCTGAATACCTTGTTATAAAGCGTAAAGTGTTCTTCTCTAGGACCTCAACATTGGGATAGAGCAATTTGGTACGGGTCACAGCATCAACCTTATTACAGGCCTCCATAATGGTTTTATCACTGTAGCCTCTTTCCTGGAACCGACCTATCATGGTTTCTTTTTCTGATTGGTAATTCTCATCAGAGCTGCAGTTGCGTCTTGCCCGTAATAGCTCTCCATATGGGATGCTATATACTAGCTGTCTCGGATGGGAGCTAGCAGCATTTAAAATGCTGTTACCCGCAGTACTCTTACGGAATAATTTTGTCTGCATGGTGTTATCAACAATCTCTACTAAGACATCCAGAAATTCAATCTTTCTTTCACACACGTGTTCAGCGAAACGTAGATTATACTCATTATCATTTAAACGTTTCACAAAGTTCTGGGCAGATTCTATGTCCCCATTCCAAATCAAAAAGATGTCGTCTATAAAAAACAACCACAGGACACAGCGATCGTAATTTTCCACATGGGCGGCCACCCGCTCCTACCACCAGCCCATCACCAGATTGGCGTAGCTGGGGGCGAAGCAGGTGCCCATTGATGTGCCCTGTGATTGGTGATAGACAACATCATTGAAAAGGAAAAAATTATTTTCCGAGCAAAATTTCATCATAGTCAAAATCATTTTGGAGTGGGACAAAAAGGCAACAGAACGTCTGTTGAGGAAATGTTCAGCCGCTTTTAAGCCCAGATCGTGTCTTATACAAGTATACAAACTGCATACATCCAGGGTGATCATGATGTAACCTGGTTCCCAATGGATACCTTCAATAATGGTAAGAAAGTGAGTAGTGTCCTTGAGATAGGCTGGCAGACTGACAACATAAGGTCTCAGATAGATGAATCTGGATGTCATTTCTAATAAGGATCCAATGAACGACACAATCGGTCTCCCTGGTGGGTTCATGGGGTCCTTATGAACTTTAGGCAACAAGTACAAGATAGGAATACGAGGAAATGGACATTTCAAATAATTTAACTCTTCCCACTCAAGTAGTCCCTGTTCTTGCCACTCACTTAACATTTCTCCATAAATTTTGTTAGATTGCATAATACATGATCTATTTGATTTAGCATAACATGTCACATCTGACAACTGTCTGAACCCTTCATTCAAGTAGGCATCTTTATCAAAGACCACCACATTCCCTCCCTTATCAGAAGAGCGTATGACAATAGATGTTTTCGATTTTAGATTTTCCAGGGCCTCCCATTGTCTTGGCGTGAGGTTTTTATCACATTTAGGTAATCTACAGTACCTCATCTTTTTTAAATCCTTAAGTACACCTCTTTCAAACACATCGATCGCATCACATTCCACCAAAGGTAAGAATACTGATTTGGGTTTAAATCCACTGCATGGATTATTGCTTCCACTCAGGTTATATTGTGCCAAATCAACAGCATCCTCATCCGTCAAATCATTTTGCGAAGTCAGTATATTAAGTAATTCGACATCATTCATATTCAAATTACTATGTACCTCAGTTTCCTTTACCACATTAGGTTGCTGTTTAGTATCAAACCATTTCTTTAGTTTCAATTTACGGGAAAAGTAAAACAAGTCAATACGTGTTTGCGGGAAATTAAAATTAGAGGTAGGACAAAATGACAAACCTAGTCCCAGGAGTCCAATCTCCTCTGCCGATAGATCGCGTTTGGAGAGATTCATCACAGTCATACTTGGGCTTTCTTGCCCCTTGTTACCATTCCCACTGGGGTTGCCACCTCTTTTCTTGCGTCTTGTTTTGGCTTGTTTGTTCCTCTGTTTTTGCCTCTGCCTCCTCATCCGCCTCCTCTCTGGGGGTTCTGGCCCTGTTGTTGGAATTGCTGTTCTGTCCTTCCCTGATAGATCATTTGGAATTGGTCTAAAAAATTCGGCATTTTCTTTTGTTTTGGAATTGCAGGAGTAGATTTTACCGAGGAATCAGAGGCATTGCTATCCGAAATATCGCTTTCAGAAACTATGAAACTTCCATCCTTGGAAAATGATTTCTTTAATCCTCCTCCAGTTTTTATCAAAAAGATGATCGTATTTTTTATGAAATGTCAGAGTACGTCCTGACTCATAGTCCTTGTAATCTCTCATAAATTTCCTTTGCTTTTTGGCTGTGATTTCTGCTTCAAGGATTTACAAGCGTTTTGATAAAGTCGCCATGAATTCATCAATCCCCTCCTTAGTTGTCAATTTCTCCAAGTCCTTTATTACTTCATCAATTGCCAATAGTAATTTCTTTCTATCTTTTAAAGCATATTTCACCAATATTTTCATCATTGTTAGCGAACATGCATTAGAATTTTTGGACCAGTCATCCAACATTTCAGGGTCAGGGTCCTCATACGTGGGGATCGTAAAGATTCTCAACCCACGTGGCACTCGAGATGCCTCAATATAATGCTGAAGGGATTCAGCTTCCCACCATTTTGCAAGTTCTTTACGTTGGAGTTTTTCTAGCTTCGCGAAAAGTTCCTGTATTTTAATCTCATCCGAGATATTCCTGTTGGTGCTTTCCACATTCATGTTTTCCGTAGTTGCACCCCCTTGTGCAAAAAATAGTTTATCTGCTGCCGTTTTTCTCTTAGCTTCCAAAGCTGCAGCCATTATTGAGTATAATCCCTGCAATCACCATGCAATGCCACCTTCAGGACTACGTAGTCCAGAATGCACCGGTGGCTCCCTTCGCGTAAATGCCAAGCCGATGTTAAGAACCGGTGTACCCGGACCCGGGAATGACAGTGACACGCAGCGGTCCTACACTCCCCCACAGAAAAGGGCCACCCCCGCTGCGGTCCCGGTACTCACACAGGTCTTCTCCACCGATTCCGCACTTCGGCAACCGATCTCGGCGTCTAATCGACAATACCGCTGACTTGTTCGTTCACATTCAGCGGTCCAATCAAGGAGTTACGACCATTTCCTTACTCCTTTGGATGCCGATGACAAAGGCTTAACGCGGTCAGCTTCAATTTCAATATAAAATAAACAGCAACGACTCCGGTGATGAAAGAGGCCGTCTCACAGGGCGGTCCGTGATCGGGGCACCGGCAGCCCCGTACACTATTAACCACAGTCCCTCTTCACTCAGGAAGAATTCTCACGGACGCTTCGCATGGGTTTGCAGATAATTTATTCGCACATCTGACTGCACAGCAATGCGTTTGGACTTTCGTCTTGGTCACGCTAAGAAGCATTACAGTTTGCACATTCAAATACACTTTTTGTTACTAAACATAAACAAAGGACCTAAACACCGTGATGAGATCCAATACTCAAAGTAAAACAAGTGGAGTGTGGCCGTGCCGCCATTTTAACCTAGTCAATGCCATTAATACATACAGGTTTAAAAGTGACTCCTGTGCATGGGATTCCTATATCACCCTAGGAAAAATCAACTGTTATCAAGTTGTCCAAAGTGTACTGACATACTGAGTGTGATCACATAATTTATAATGTCAATTTAGTGAACATCTCGCCCAAGTGGGCTAACTCATAATAAACCATGCGAGGTGAAAACATTCTGCTCAAGAGAGCTAATAATACCATTATATGATCAATGAGAATTACCAGTGCACATAGGATAACATCTTATGAATTAATCATATTTGGCCCAGTCCGGGCAATCAAGTTGAGTCAGATAAAGTGATGTCACTGACCATTTTTTTTATTATTTTTTTTCGACAAGGGAACCCTCCTGGCTCCCTGACTCCATACATCCACTCTCTTCTCCACACTGTAGTACGCTCCCCGGGGAACTTTGTATTCTTCTGTGTGCTCTAGATTAGGACATGTACACTGGACCCCATTAAATATCGTCCTTCCACTGCTCCCCTCTTTGTTAAAAATCTTTGCGTGGGCCCGTCCCACGGAACCATCTAGGTTACCTCAAGCCACAAATTGCTGTGAGGTCCAACGGGTACCTCGAATTACTAGTTGCATTCGAGTGTACACCTTATCCCTTCTACCATACCCACCACTTCCCTCGATTCTATACCCCTGGTCGACCGTCCCATAATGGAGGACGTCCCGGGCATTAGTTTCGATGAGGAAGCTATAGCCGAAGCCTTGAGATCAGCACCCTCGCTCCTTGGAGCATCAGAAGCAGCCGCCACAGGCTCTTCCAATGATGATTGGACAACACTCACTACCCTGAAAAAGGAATGGCTTAGAATCACCATACATGGACTAATGATGACCGAGTACCTGAGAGTTAATATCGCCCCCCAGGGACTCATAGTTAACATCTTCCCCAGAATTTTCCTTGAGGACATCCAGTTTAAGGGGGACTGGTGCCAGGTCTCCTGGAAATGTACGAAGGATCTTTTATTCTTAATTATCAAGACAGCCAAAAGACTTGCTGATGCTCTGCTAGATAAGATCACAGCAATAGAAACGACAATGAAGGCAGCTGTCAATAAAAACTCTAAGACGGCCTTTACTTCTAAACTGGCAGAAATAAACCAGGAGATTGCTGATAATCAAAAGTATCTCCTCAAACAGAAGCTGGCCAAACTTGAAAAAGACGTGGCAAGGTTTGACAAGGAGAAAGTTTACCCTTACCTCAAGGAATGATATACCAATAAGAAAACCGGGTACTCTTCCGACGAGAATTCTGGCGTTGGTAGCCGCAGAGGGTCATCAAGCAGTGACTCAACAGGAAGCATTACATCTAACAATAACCGCCACCAACGCCGCTCGAACTGGAACCGAGGTTACCATCAAGGACCCATGTTCCAAGGACTACCCCAAATGCTGCCCCCTTGGCAATACCCTTTCTATCCGCAGGGACCCCCACAATTCTACCCCCTGAACCCCCCTTTTCACGACAGATGTTGGGGCAGAGGAAAAGGGCGCAAGCGAGGCGGCGGAAGAGGGGTGCAGTGGAAAGACCAGCCGTCGACATCCGCCCCGATGGAAACCAGGAGCGCAACGAGGGGGAGGAGAGCCTAATCGTCAACCTCTCTAGGAGAGTACTCACTTCCACTGAAATGGCGATCCTCAAGAAGGGTTTAGGTTTTGTCCCCACCCCCACCCCGGACAACTTCACAGAAATGTGCGCGATAAAACAGCTTTTTCGCACAGTACGCCTCAGGGCTTACTTCCCAGATCAACCAGCAACTGAAAAGACTGATACAGGGCTGCGCAATCCATCCACTTTCACCCCAACGGATGGGATGGTCCCACCAGAGGTGTTGACATTTGAGAGGGCTGTATTAAGGTCCTTAGAGAACAAACCACATACCAGTAGTTTTAATAATCTGAGTAGAGCTGAAAGACAGGCAGTCTTTTCTCTGGGTAATGACACCTCCATCGTTATCAAACAAGCCGACAAAGGGGAGCAACTGTCATACAAGACGCCATTGACTACGACACAGAGTGTAAGCGCCAATTAGCCAACACCACCCACTACAGACCCCTTCCGGCAGATCCGACTAGCAGATTGACCACAGACATCTCCAGCCTGATCATTGAAAGCGAAACCAACGGCTGGATTTCGAAAAATGAAGCAGAATTCCTCCTGGCGACAGACCCAGTGGTCCCTTATTTCTATACTTTGCCTAAGATCCATAAGGGTACCAGTCCAGTCCCAGGGAGACCCATCGTCTCAGGAATTGGCTCTTTGCTGGAGCCACTGTCCAAGTTCTGTGACGTATTCCTCCAGCCCATTGTAAAGAAAATACCATCATACCTGCTGGATACAAGAGATGTCCTACGCCTCATAGATTCCATCGAAGGCAGAGAAGAAGTGGACCTCCTCCTCACGCTTGATGTGGAAGCTTTATATACTAATATTCCCCAAGCAGCCACACTAGAAGCCGTAGAATCTGCCCTTATGCAGGAGGAATGGTCCACACCCACTCCAATACCTTTCATCATGGCATGTGCGAGCATTGCCCTAACGGAAAACTTTTTCCAATACGGATCGCAGATGTACCATCAAATCAGGGGTACCTCAATGGGTTCTACATTTGCTCCTAGCATAGCCTGTATTTACATGGCAGCCTTTGAGAACCAGTTCATCTACCCAGAATCCAACCCTTTCAGACAACATCTGACATTATGGCGTCGTTATATTGACGACATACTAATACTATGGAAGGGTGACCGCGATAGCTGCACTCAATTTTGTACTTGGATCAATCAACAGAACCCTTATCTGAAATTTACAGGCTCCATGTCTGATACAGCCCTGCCCTTCCTGGACCTCACGATACGCCTGGGCCCAGCCGGTCTGAGTACTACCCTGTTCCGCAAGGACACGGACAGAAACAGCCTTCTCTTGTTCAATAGTCACCACCCTAGAGCTCTAAGCGAATATCTTCCCTTTGGCCAGTTCTTGAGGGTGCGCAGAAACTGCTCCTCTAGGGATGATTATAGGCAAGAAGCCAATACCCTCCAACACAAACTGCAAGATGGGGGATACCCCACCAAACTGATTCGTGACTCCAGTAAGAGAGCCCTTAACAACCATAGGGAGGCCCTCCTTGAAGTACATCAAAAGGAGCGAGATGACCTAATAACGTGCGTCACCAGTTTCACAAGAAACTCCAACTTCCTTAAAAAAACTGTGAACAAACACTGGGGCATCCTGAACTCAGGAGGCACTGAGTTACCCAAACCAAGGTTTGCTTTTAAACGAACGGCCAACTTAAAAGACTCCCTGATACATACACGCCCTAAGAGACATCCAGGTGGCGGGCAACGGACACTGTGGCACCTCCCCCCTGTTGTTGGGCACTACCCGTGTGGTGGCTGTGCTGTATGTCCTCAGTCCAGACAATGTAAAGAAATCAAGCTTACTGATACCTTCACGTGGAAACTCAACAGACACACAAATTGCCACAGTACTAAATGTATCTACCTTCTTATTTGTCCATGCGACAAATTCTATGTAGGAATGACCATGAGACAGGTGAAGCTCAGAATAACGGAGCACAAAAGCAACATACGGTGCTCCAAGACCCACACGAGATTGTATGAACACTACCAATTACACAATCACCCCGCAGACAGCATCCAATGGTTAGTGCTCGAGTCCCAATCAGCCATGACCAAACAGGCACTGTTCAGGCTTGAACAGAGATGGGTACATCGCCTGCAGCTTGATATAGTAGGGCTCAATGATGCTATCCCCTGGGCTACCGTCTCTAGATAACATTCCCCAGCCAGCCCCCTTAACAAATCATAATCGCACACATCCTAGCTCGGCACAGGTCCTCCCACTATAGAGGGTTACTGACTTGACATAGGACCTTATGATACCTCCCCCTGGGCTATCGTCTCCAGATAACCTTCCCTAGATAGCCCATGGACCCAGCGATCCTTTGAATCACCCTTTTTCCTACATTGGAATAGGGCTTCCAACTTCAGAGGCTAAATGGCATGCACCACCATTGATGACTCACAGCTCCTGATCGACCCTTACCATCCCTGAGATGAACCTCACGTCCCGGCCACAAGAAGAGCTTCCTTTAACATTACCAGGGTTTCTGTAAATTGGTGATAGCCCCATTTCTCTTACAGCTACACGGTTCCACGCCTTTCCATATTCGAAAACCACTGCTTTCACCAAAAACATCCCCTCCAATAATATACGCCCCGCGCGTTAGTAGATCAAAAGGTCCTTCTTACAGTAATACCTGTATGAGACTCTGTTATCGGGAGCTACCCGATTTTACCGCCTTCCTTGACAGACCTCATCCACGGCCATAGCGACCTCTCCAACATGGCCGCATTTCCTTGCCTCCATGATCCCGATGTAGGTCTAGTCTCCACAAAGCTTACACGCATGCGTATTACGCACGTTATGCGCGACGTCATCGACGGCGCCACGGCGGACTACCAAAATAACCTACATAAAGGCGGACCCCTCCGGGATCCATCACCAGCTGCTCCGCACCCTGACCAGGTGCCGCGAGCGTGAGGGGTAGGTGTCCCGCCGTTGCAGCGCCTGTACCGAGGTAAGCCATGTCTCCCTCCCCTGACCCCCTGAGGCTCGTCTCACTGTTTACTACTGAGCTTTATTGGCATTGACAGGGACTGCTTTGAGTCCCGGTTTAGACCTGTGCACCTTCATCACAGTCCCAGATCAAGCTGATGCCCTTCTCCCTCCCCCGACCCCGGCAGACTCGTCTCAATGCTTACTACCCGGCGTCAATGATATTGACAGAAACTGCTTCTAGTCCCGATTTGGACCTGCGCGAACCCGTCACAGTGCCAGACCGGGCTGTTGCCTTTCTCCATACTTATAGCTCTAATCCCGCAATTTACCCACGCAACCTTGTATAGTGCAGCCATAAGTCTAGCGGAGTGTGGGGCCTGCCCCCCTGCCCCGACTAAACTAACTTGATCTATCCCATATTTTGAAGGCTGTGATCCCCGCGGTGACCCACAGCATCACGACGCAGGGTTCAAGAACACCTTAGGCTTGCTAATATGTGATATCATTGGGGCACCGTCCTGAAATACTGGGCTCCGCCCAGGGGCCATTTTGACCTTCATACTCATAATGTGGATAGGGTGGTCTTCCTTGCTCCAGCTTCATGATTGCTTACAAGGACGTGTGTTGTAACCCCGGGGGGCACCTGTTCAAATACCCTCCATCATCAGGCGCCAATATTTTTAATAATAAACCCCCCCCCTTGATGTGTAACACAAAAACCAATACCTCTCTTACACACCCTACAGGTTAATTCACCAGACAGCGCTGGCCTCACGGGAGCATGCTGCGAGGCCCGTGTTACTCTCCCTTAGGGTAAGAACCTGCCTGCTATCCTCCTAGGAATGGGTGTCACTTTGAAAGATTCGGCTCCACACTTTAGATTAGTGTTTTATTTGCACTCTGGTTCCTCCATTGAGAGATAATAATCGCGCCATCACGAGACGATTATAAAAAGTGAAATCTCACCCAGTGTCCGGTATGTTCGGTTTCCCTACACGCCCCCCTTTCACCCCTCACAGTGTGGAGAGCATTCACTGAAGTCACTCTGCATCTCCTGATTTTACAGTCATATAATTAAGATCTGATGTGACTCTCTCTCTTTTAACCCTTGTTTTTCCCCCCTACCTCTAGGTCGCCTAATTAGAGCAGGACCCCGTGGCCCTCTTTGCACCCGACCCAGAGAGGTTGTATTTGCTTTTTACTATGTGAATGAGCATTTAATCACCTGGTTTCCTGTGTAGTACCTTCCTTAGGTCCAGACGAATCGCCGGTTGGCGAGAAACATGTTGACCACACCAGGGGGTTGAGGTAGTTTGCTGTATACTTTCACAGCTTCTAGCTCCCCTCTCACCCCTTTTAATCAGGGAATCAGCCACGTCAATAAAACTCATTGTGGACTGATTACCCTTTTTAACATTCACTCACCTTGCACCGACTACACGCTCTTTCGTCCTTACTCACACTCATCATCGGCAAGGAACAAAAGAACTCCGCCAAAAGAGTGCCTTTGGGCACTCCGTCAGACATTGCAGTGCCGGTCTGACGAGGGGCAGTGAGCCGATGATGATACTGGACATTCTTCAGCCAGGGTGTGTTTCACACCTAACGCTCTGGGTGTGTGAGGCTCTCTAGTTCCGACAAGGGAACCCTCCTGGTTCCCTGACTCCATACATCCACTCTCTTCTCCACACTATAGTACGCTCCCCGGGGAACTTTGTATTCTTCTGTGTGCTCTATGTCACTGACCATGTCATGAATGATGTAATATGTGACATCATCAGCAGTGGATTGCGGGTGCGCGAAATATAGTTAGTACAACTAACTATATAGGAGCAATTTCAATGGTTTTGTATGAGTGAAATGTCCAGCTAACTATAACACCCCTAAAACTTATAGTTTTTTGAGTGAATTTTAAAGGTTTTTTAAATGCTAATTCCTAACTATATAAGGCCTGAAACCTATGTTTTTTTAGTGAATATATATATATATATATATATATATATATATATATATATATATATATATATATATATATATATATATTTATATATATATATTCCCTCTTCTCTCTCTTCTCTCTCTTCCTCCATTTCACTGTCCTTTTTACACCTTTTTACTCTGATTTGTTGTCACTTTTGCCTTTTTGCCTCTTTTGGGCATTTCACTTCTCTGCTGTTCCCCGCTGCTGTAATACCCCACAGACCCACCACCCTCTAGTGCCACTTTCTCTTACATAATCCAGGCCACTGTGCAGTGAAGGTGCAATCCACTGATCTTATCAGTGGACTGCTCCCTTCCCTGCACAGCTCTGCCTGGTAGCAGTTGCCCGTAGCTGCTGCTGACCCTCTGGTCAGTGTTTCAAGGCCCTCCTTCACCCACAGGCTCTCGCCTGCGCCTCACCCCTAGTGGTCCAATAGTAGAACCTCTCTGCTGCTGTGCAACCCTCTGTCTCTCTGCTCTGCCTTCTTTCTGCTTCTTCTTTCCCTTCCTCAATTTCACTGTCCTTTTTTAACCTTTTTACTCTGCCCTGTAGCCACTTTTGCTTTTTTGCCACTTTTGGGCATTTTCTTTCTTGCTGTTTCCCATCACTGCAATCCCCCACAGCCAGCCCCTTTCCAATGCCACTTTTCCTCTCCCTGTGTTTCCCGCCTCCCAGCGTTCCATCCCTGCCCTACACACTACCTAATGATGGCTGCTGTACTGCTGCATACACCCGGTGTGCCAAAGGCAAGCCCCTCTGTGCCCATCGGCACCTGTACTGCACCTAGCGCCACTGACCTTCAACCCCAGGTGCCACACTGCCTGTCACCTTGTGACACTGAACAACACCATTGGCCCCTTCTCATGCCACCACAGCCGCTTCACCTTCATCCACCACCATACTCCAGCACATCCGACTACTCGATGACCAACACCGCCCCCAACGGCCTCAGCTGTATCCAACTCAACACTTGCTCCCTCATCAAACACACCGTAGATATTTAGACCTACTCGACTCCGTCTCCTTTGACATGACCTACCTCACAAAAAACTGGACGAACCACAGCTCAGCCTCAAACAGCCCCACTGCCATTCCCGACAGCTGCAAGATTATTCACAAGGACCGCACCAACTAGGGGGAGGCAACGCCATCAATAACAAAAGCCCCCTCTGCCTGACCACCTACTGGGACAACCCAATGACCAACCTGGAACACCTCCACTTCCAGATCCAGACCAACCCGAACACCATCCGGCACGTCACCTACATCTACAGACCTAACGAATGTATGACGATACAACACAAACATTTACAATGCATGCCTTCACAACACAGGTTTTACATCGCAACATCCATTACAAAGCATGATTTTACATCGCATGCCATCACAATGCATTTTTAGAAACTACATTTACAATGCATTTCAATACAATGCATACCATTACAGTGCATACCATTAAAACACATATTACTTTTAGGGCAACAGTAGAGTAAGTGTTGGATAGTGTAGGGGTAAAAAATACTATTCCCCATTGCTTACCTTATATTGCGTTGTAATGGCATGCATTGTAGTGACACGCGTTGTAATGACATGAGTTGTAGTGACATGCGATGTAATGGCTGCGTTGTAATGGCATGCGATGTAAAGGATGTTGCGTTGTAATGACTGCATTGTAAAGGTTGTTTCCCGACCTAATGGTTCCCACCCACCCTTTAGCAGTGCCATCATCGACTTCATCGCACCCCATGCTCTCACATCCAATGACTACATCCTACTTGGCGACGTCAATTTTCACCTGGACAACCCCAAAGACCAGAACACTGCATCCCTTCTAGAGAACCTCACCACCTCAGGACTCAAACAAATAGTCAACTCTACAGCCCACTCAGTAGGTCACACGCTTGACTCTGTCTTCTCCACCAGCAACAACATTACCTCCAGCCACAACTCCGAGCTTCTCTGAACCGACCACTGTTGGGTCCACTTCTCCTTCACCAAACCTACTCTACATCCCCATGCCCACAGCTTTCCCAGCAGAAGCTGGAACAAGGTCACCAAAGAACAGCTCACCTACTCCCTCAGCAAAACCCCTCAGCCAATATCCACAGATGCCAACGCCTCAGCACGAAACCTCCACCAGTGGATTACCAACTGTTCAGAACACTCTGGCTCCCCTCAAGAATGCCCCCTGCAAGCTACAATCCAAGAAAGCAAGCTGGTTCACTCCGGCCCTTCAAGAGTCTAGGTGCACCTGCAGAAAGCTCGAGAAGAGATGGAGGATTAACAAAACCCCAGAAGACCGTGCAGCACCGTCACCGCACTCCACATCTTCCTCGAAACAAAAAAGAAAATGACCCTTCAAGAAAGAATCAACCCCAATGCACACAACAGCAAAGAACTCTTTGCTGTAGTCAAAACATTTGCCAAGCCCAACACCGAGACTACAGACATCCCACCCTCACAAGACCTCTGCAACAATTCTTTCACCACAAGATCAAGTTGATCTACAATGGCTTTAATACCAAAAACACTCCCACCACACCCACCACAACACCAAACAATGCACCCCTTCTCAGCCAAAGCCATTGAGAAACCCATCAATGCCCAAATCTCTGAGTTCTTCAAAGCCACCCACATCCTGGACCACTCCTAATCTGGCTTTCAAACTAACCATAGCACTGAAACTTCCATCCTCGCCACTATACGCAACATCTGCTCCCTTCTCGTTCAAGGTGAAACAGCAGCCCTCATTCTCCCCGCCCTCTTGGCCACCTACACTGTGTCCCACTGCACCCTATGCACAAGACGTCACTACGCCGGGATCAGTGATTAAGCCCTGGAATGGATCCGCACCTTACTCACCGGTCAAACGCAGAGAGACAGACTACCACTGTTCCTCTCGGAACCCACAGAGATCAGCTGCAGAGTGGCCCAAAGGCTCCTTCTTGAGCCCCTCCCTCTTCAACATCTATATGGCCCCACTCACAGCCATCGTCATGAACCACAGACTCAACATTGTCTGCTACGCTGATGACACCCAGCTAAACCTCTCCCTCACCAACTAACCCACAGCAGCCAGTAGCAAGCAGCAACTCCCACAATGGGATGAAGGCCGTCGCCACCTACATGAGAGACAGCTGCCTCAAGATCAACTCAGACAAAACTGAAGTCCTCATCCTGGGCCTCATCCCTCCACTTTGGATGACTCCTGGTGGCTTGCCCCACTATGAATATCCCACACACCCACAGACCACACAGAAACCTCAACATCATACTGAACTCTTCGCTTACCATGAACCACCAGTACAATGCTGTCTATTCATTCTGCTTTCACACGCTTTGCCTGGTTTGAAAGATTTTTAAAAGAGTTCCCCACAGAGTCCAGAAAGAGGGTCAGCCAAGCACTTATTAACAGCAGATTCGACAATGGCAACGCACTCTACTCACGCAGAAACTCCTCAAGAAATGGCAGCCAGACTCATCCTCAACATCCTCCACCACAGCCACATCACCGAACACTTGAGAGAATTCCACTGCCTCCCAGTTAACAAAAGGGTCACCTTCATGCTCCTCACACACACCTACAAAGCCTTCCACCACGCGTAACCTGCATACCTCTACTACTGCCTCTCATTCCATGCACCCACCAGACACTTCCGCTCTACCCAACAGGCCCTGGATACTGTCCCTCGGAATTGTAAGACCAGGGCTGGGGGAAGATCCTTCTCCTACCTCAACGCCAAGACCTGAAACACCTAGGCTCTCCACCTCAGGGAATCACCGTCCTTGCCCAAATTCAGGAAGGACCTGAAAACCTGGCTCTTCGATTGAACGACAGTGTCTACATGGATCAGCAGCCCCCTTCCCAGCACCTTGAGATCCTTATGGGTGAGTGGCCATACTTTACAAGCATTTGATTGATTGACTGATAGATTAATTGATATGGGTAGGTATCAATCAATCAATAAATCAATCAATCAGAGCACTTGTAAAGCGCGCTACTTACCCGTGAGGGTTTCAAGACGCTGGGGGGGGAGCTGCTACTGTTTGAAGAGCCAGGTCTTGAGGAGTCTTCTGGCATGTGAGTAGGTCTTGAGTCTGTCGTATGTGGGTAGGGAGGGTGTTACAGGTCTTTGCGGAGAGATAGGAGAAGGATCTGCTGCCAGAGGTAGTGCGATGGATGCGGGGGACGGCGGCGAGGGCGAGGCTGAAGGATCGGAGCTGGGGGTGTGGAAACTGAGTCTGCTGTTCAAGTAGGCTTGTCCGGCGTTGTGGAGTGCTTTGTGTGCATGTGTGAGGAGGTTGAAGGTGATCCTCATGTCGACGGAGAGCCAGTGTAGGTTTCTCAGGTGTGGGGTGATGAGGTTGTGGTGGGGGACGTTGACGATCAGTCAGGCGGAGGCGTTTTGGATGCGTTGTAGTTGGCGTAGATGTTTGGCTGGGATTCCTGCATAGAGTGCGTTGCCGTAGACCAGTCTGCTGCTGATGGGGGCATGTTTAACCGTTCTTCTTGTTTTGGTCGGGATCCACTTGTAGATCCTACGGAGCATGCAGACGGTGTTGTAGCAGGAGGAGGAGACGGCGTTGACCTGTTTCGACATGGAGAGGGAGGAGTCGAGGATGAAGCCTAGGTTGAGTGCATGGTCGGTGGGTGTTGGTGCTGTTCCCATTGTGGTCGGCCACCAGGAGTCGTCCCAGGCTGAGGGGGTGGGTCAGAGGATGGAGACCTCCGTCTTGTCTGAGTTCAGCTTCAGCCGGCTGTTCCTCATCCAGTCGGTGACGGCCTTCATTCCATTGTGGAGGTTGGTTTTGGTGGTGAGTGGGTGCTTGGTGAGGGAGAGGATGAGTTGGGTGTCGTTGGCGCTGGAGATGATGTTGAGGTTGTGCTGGTGGGCCACTTGTGCGAGGGGGGCCATGTAGATGTTGATCAGCGTCGGGCTGAGTGATGAGCCCTGGGGGACGCCGCAGATGATGTTGGTGGCTTTGGAACGGAAGGGTGGGAGGCAGATTCTCTGGGTTCTGCCGGAGAGGAAGGATGAGGTCCATTCCAGGGCTTTATCTTGGATTCCGGCTTCTAGGAGGCGTGTTTTTAGAGTGCGATGGAAGACAGTGTCGAAGGTGGCCGACAGGTCCAGGAGGATGAGGGCTGATGTTTCACCGTTGTCTAGTTGGTGTCTGATGTCATCTGTGGCAGCGATGAGGGCTGTCTCAGTGCTGTGGTGTCATCTGAATCTGGATTGGGATGGGTCTAAGATGCTGTTCCCTTCCAGGTGGCGGGTCAGTTGCATGTTGATGATTTTCTCGATGACCTTTGCCGGGAACGGGAGCAGGGAGATGGGCCGAAAGTTCTTGAGGTCCTTCGGGTCCACCTTGGGCTTCTTGAGGAGGGCGTTGATTTCTGCGTGCTTCCAGCTGTTTCAAAGGAGATGTTGATCATCTTCCGTGGTTGGGATGCGATGGCTGCGTCTGCTTTGTTGAATACATGGTGTGGGCAAGGGTCTGACGGGGATACTGAGTGGATGGAGTTCATGACCTTGCGTGTCTCGTCGTCATTGATGTTGGCCCAGGAGGTCAGGCGATTGGTGCTGGTGGTGGTCGCAGGGGAGGTGGCGACTGGCGTGGTGTGGGCGGTCATGGTGTTGAGCTGTCGTGGATGTCAGCGATCTTGCGGTGGAAGAAGATGGCTAGTGAGTCGCACAGTTCTTGTGAGGGCGGGATGTCGGTGGTGTTGGCGCTGGGGTTGGAGAGTTCCTTTACGATGCTGAAGAGCTCTTTGCTGTCTTGTGCGTTGTTGTCTAGGTGGTTTTTGAAGGAGGATCTCTTTGCTAGTCTGTTGAGGTCGTGATGTCTGCGGGTGGCGTCCTTGTGGGCTGCGTAGTTGTCCGGTGTGTGGTCGTGGAGCCATGTCTTCTCCAGTTCCCGGCATGCGCGTTTGTTTTGCCAATAACTTTGGCGCTGCTTGACGAATCTTCACGAAATTGTTAATAAAAATCCTCTTATTGGTTCAGCTGCTGTATTGAAAGTTTCAGGGTGATACATCAAGCGGGAGCCAAGAAAAATGTCTATGGGGTTTTTCATTTTTTGAACACGAATAGAGCCCGAACTGCTGACGGAATTACACCAAATTTAGCAGAAAACTAAATGTTGGTCCAGAAAGCATGCTTTTTGTTATTTGCTGTAAATCCGTTCAGTAGTTTCAGAGATATTTAAGTTTAAAAAATATAGATATATTGCAACCCAAAATCCTACTCAAACCCTACTGAAATTAGATTGGGGCCAACACTTTAGCCAGGAAGAGTTGGCAGCATCTTGGGACTCGGTTGAACCGAGTACCACAAAAAAATGTTTTAAAAAAACAGAAAAGGGAGGCAGGGTAGAAACATCCTGACTGCCTAGGTAGGCCTCTGGAGGTGGGAGGGGTTCCACTGACACCCCACAGGGCCAAAAAATGATTTAAAAAAAAAATTTCTGTGGGATCCATGGATTTGTTCATTATCTGCCCTTAGGTAGGCCAGGTCCTGGGGTAATTTATAATTATAGGAGGGGGCGCATGGCCCATCCCTCCTGGGGCATATTATGCCCCAGGAAAATCTACCTCCCCAGGGCATCTTTAAATATCAATGTAAGGGAGGACCATATGGACTCCCCCGTTGCCCCAGGGATCACCACCTCCCCCAGGGCTTCATTGTAAATTAATGTGGGGGACCTCCACAGCCCCATGGCTATTACCTCCCCGGGGATTGAATTATAAAAACAAAGTGGGGCCGTGCAGACCCTCTGCAGCCCTGGTGACCTCCCCAGGGCTATTTTTAGATTGAGTGTGGGGGCCATGTGTCCCCCATATCCCTGGGGACCACCACATTCCCGGGCCAAATACAAACAAAGGAGGGGGCCCCTCCTGAAGCCATAGATGGCCCTAGTGACTGCGAACACCCAGAGCCGGCTTCAGCAATGTCCTATTGTGCCCACCCTAGGGACTTTGCAGTTTGCTTGGGCTTTGTCCAAGCAAGAGCATGTAAAATGCTCTCGCTTTTACGAAGCCGAGCAGAATTGCTTTTGGACAGAGGGAGCTGCTAGACATGCAAGAGGTAGGGAGCCGGCAGGTCCTGCGGGGTCCCTAACAGAGAGGTCAGGCTCCAGGGGAGGAACTAATGCCCCTGTTACCTTCTGTAAGTCCCACACAGCGGGATTTCTGAGAGGTCTTCATGGCACACCCCCTTTCTCTACCACTCTGCAAACACATCTCCTGGTGCACTACTAGTTGGGGGATGAAGTCCCCTTTGCTGCTGAAGGGCATTGAGGGCAAACAACCCCTCTTGTTACCTCCAGTAAATCCCACACAGCAGGATTGCTAAGAGGTCTATAGAGGCCATGTCCCATTTCTCCACCACTGCAAATGAGTCTCTCGGGACACTACTGGTTGGGAAATGAAATCCTCTTGGATGCTATTGGACCTTGGGGGCCAAGAAGCCCTCCTGCTACTTTCTGTAAGTCCTACATAGCGGGATTCCCGAGAGCTGGTCAGAGGCCCTGCCCCCTTTCTCCACCACTCTGCAAACACCATTACTACTTAACAAACCATAGAGTATCACTCAAAGAAACAAAGTTTACAGGCATCATATAGTTAGGAATTAGCATTTAAAAAAAAACTAGAAATTCACGGAAGAATACAAAGGATACTGTGACATTATAATTAGATAATGGAATAAAAAAACGTACAAATTCACTGAAAAAACAACAGTTACAGAGACATTAGAGTTAGGCACAGGTTTAACTGGTACAAAACCTCTGAAATTCAGCAGTTGTAGTTGGCTGAGCTAACTATAACTCATGCCCTCACAATGCACTGCTTATGACCCCACATATTACATCACGCATGAAAAATAGATAGTGACATCATTGGTGACATCTCAAATGTGAATATTAAGTGAGGGGGTCAGGTGAGATGTTTCTTGACCCCTTGTGAATGCTTAAAAATGAGGGGTGAGGGTGTATTATGACCAGGAAAGTACCCACAATTATTACTTTTGGATCTTTTGCGGAATCCGAAGATTCCTCTCAAGGCTCAGTGCGGCCTCCATGTGACTTCGCAAAGGATACGTGGAGATAGCGTGAAAAAACATTTTATATATATATCTATATATATAAATCAAACAGTTTGCCACAGGTGAGGAGGCCACACAGAGTTTGGATGTCTTACAGCGAGGGCTCCAACAGACGCACAAACTGCCACCCATCGGTCACAACAGCTCAACATGTTTCGGGCCACCGCCCTTGATCACGAGCTTCCAGAATAAACGAACATGACCGCTAAGGAGTAGGAACACCTGCATTTATTAATCAGATCCGCCTACATAGGCGTGTCTTCAAGCCTAACTCGCCTTCGGCAACCCAATGCCTTCTGGTATTTGCAGTTCAACTCCAGTCACTATTACCCCAGTGGGTTGCGCCATGTTCATAATCCCATATTTAAAACCCCAAGTGGGTCCGGGGAAGGCAGAAAGGTGAGTCGGTCGAATTAAGCAACCCCTCGCGTTGACAAAACTCTGCTCCAGTTGACGCCCAGTATTTCTTGGTGTCAGGATCCATATCTCCGTGGCGGGCCATCCTCGCGACCAGGCCTGGCCGCTAAAATAAATCAAACAGTTTGCCACAGGTGAGGAGGCCACACAGAGTTTGGATGTCTTACAGCGAGGGCTCCAACAGACGCACAAACTGCCACCCATCGGTCACAACAGCTCAACATGTTTCGGGCCACCGCCCTTGATCACGAGCTTCCAGAATAAACGAACATGACCGCTAAGGAGTAGGAACACCTGCATTTATTAATCAGATCCGCCTACATAGGCGTGTCTTCAAGCCTAACTCGGCTTCGGCAACCCAATGCCTTCTGGTATTTGCAGTTCAACTCCAGTCACTATTACCCCAGTGGGTTGCGCCATGTTCATAATCCCATATTTAAAACCCCAAGTGGGTCCGGGGAAGGCAGGAAGGTGAGTCGGTCGAATTAAGCAACCCCTCGCGTTGACAAAACTCTGCTCCAGTTGACGCCCAGTATTTCTTGGTGTCAGGATCCATATCTCCGTGGCCGGCCATCCTCGCGACCAGGCCTGGCCGCTAAAATAAATCAAACAGTTTGCCACAGGTGAGGAGGCCACACAGAGTTTGGATGTCTTACAGCGAGGGCTCCAACAGACGCACAAACTGCCACCCATCGGTCACAACAGCTCAACATGTTTCGGGCCACCGCCCTTGATCACGAGCTTCCAGAATAAACGAACATGACCGCTAAGGAGTAGGAACACCTGCATTTATTAATCAGATCCGCCTACATAGGCGTGTCTTCAAGCCTAACTCGGCTTCGGCAACCCAATGCCTTCTGGTATTTGCAGTTCAACTCCAGTCACTATTACCCCAGTGGGTTGCGCCATGTTCATAATCCCATATTTAAAACCCCAAGTGGGTCCGGGGAAGGCAGGAAGGTGAGTCGGTCGAATTAAGCAACCCCTCGCGTTGACAAAACTCTGCTCCAGTTGACGCCCAGTATTTCTTGGTGTCAGGATCCATATCTCCGTGGCGGGCCATCCTCGCGACCAGGCCTGGCCGCTAAAATAAATCAAACAGTTTGCCACAGGTGAGGAGGCCACACAGAGTTTGGATGTCTTACAGCGAGGGCTCCAACAGACGCACAAACTGCCACCCATCGGTCACCTGCGGCAAACTGTTTGATTTATTTTAGCGGCCAGGCCTGGTCGCGAGGATGGCCCGCCACGGAGATATGGATCCTGACACCAAGAAACACTGGGCGTCAACTGGAGCAGAGTTTTGTCAACGCGAGGGGTTGCTTAATTCGACCGACTCACCTTCCTGCCTTCCCCGGACCCACTTGGGGTTTTAAATATGGGATTATGAACATGGCGCAACCCACTGGGGTAATAGTGACTGGAGTTGAACTGCAAATACCAGAAGGCATTGGGTTGCCGAAGCCGAGTTAGGCTTGAAGACACGCCTATGTAGGCGGATCTGATTAATAAATGCAGGTGTTCCCACTCCTTAGCGGTCATGTTCGTTTATTCTGGAAGCTCGTGATCAAGGGTGGTGGCCCGAAACATGTTGAGCTGTTGTGACTGATGGGTGGCAGTTTGTACGTCTGTTGGAGCCCTCGCTGTAAGACATCCAAACTCTGTGTGGCCTCCTCACCTGTGGCAAACTGTTTGATTTATTTTAGCGGCCAGGCCTGGTCGCGAGGATGGCCCGCCACAGAGATATGGATCCTGACACCAAGAAACACTGGGCGTCAACTGGAGCAGAGTTTTGTCAACGCGAGGGGTTGCTTAATTCGACCGACTCACCTTCCTGCCTTCCCCGGACCCACTTGGGGTTTTAAATATGGGATTATGAACATGGCGCAACCCACTGGGGTAATAGTGACTGGAGTTGAACTGCAAATACCAGAAGGCATTGGGTTGCCGAAGCCGAGTTAGGCTTGAAGACACGCCTATGTAGGCGGATCTGATTAATAAATGCAGGTGTTCCCACTCCTTAGCGGTCATGTTCGTTTATTCTGGAAGCTCGTGATCAAGGGCGGTGGCCCGAAACATGTTGAGCTGTTGTGACCGATGGGTGGCAGTTTGTGCGTCTGTTGGAGCCCTCGCTGTAAGACATCCAAACTCTGTGTGGCCTCCTCACCTGTGGCAAACTGTTTGATTTATTTTAGCGGCCAGGCCTGGTCGCGAGGATGGCCCGCCACGGAGATATGGATCCTGACACCAAGAAACACTGGGCGTCAACTGGAGCAGAGTTTTGTCAACGCGAGGGGTTGCTTAATTCGACCGACTCACCTTCCTGCCTTCCCCGGACCCACTTGGGGTTTTAAATATGGGATTATGAACATGGCGCAACCCACTGGGGTAATAGTGACTGGAGTTGAACTGCAAATACCAGAAGGCATTGGGTTGCCGAAGCCGAGTTAGGCTTGAAGACACGCCTATGTAGGCGGATCTGATTAATAAATGCAGGTGTTCCCACTCCTTAGCGGTCATGTTCGTTTATTCTGGAAGCTCGTGATCAAGGGCGGTGGCCCGAAACATGTTGAGCTGTTGTGACCGATGGGTGGCAGTTTGTGCGTCTGTTGGAGCCCTCGCTGTAAGACATCCAAACTCTGTGTGGCCTCCTCACCTGTGGCAAACTGTTTGATTTATTTTAGCGGCCAGGCCTGGTCGCGAGGATGGCCCGCCACGGAGATATGGATCCTGACACCAAGAAACACTGGGCGTCAACTGGAGCAGAGTTTTGTCAACGCGAGGGGTTGCTTAATTCGACCGACTCACCTTCCTGCCTTCCCCGGACCCACTTGGGGTTTTAAATATGGGATTATGAACATGGCGCAACCCACTGGGGTAATAGTGACTGGAGTTGAACTGCAAATACCAGAAGGCATTGGGTTGCCGAAGCCGAGTTAGGCTTGAAGACACGCCTATGTAGGCGGATCTGATTAATAAATGCAGGTGTTCCCACTCCTTAGCGGTCATGTTCGTTTATTCTGGAAGCTCGTGATCAAGGGCGGTGGCCCGAAACATGTTGAGCTGTTGTGACCGATGGGTGGCAGTTTGTGCGTCTGTTGGAGCCCTCGCTGTAAGACATCCAAACTCTGTGTGGCCTCCTCACCTGTGGCAAACTGTTTGATTTATTTTAGCGGCCAGGCCTGGTCGTGAGGATGGCCCGCCACGGAGATATGGATCCTGACACCAAGAAACACTGGGCGTCAACTGGAGCAGAGTTTTGTCAACGCGAGGGGTTGCTTAATTCGACCGACTCACCTTCCTGCCTTCCCCGGACCCACTTGGGGTTTTAAATATGGGATTATGAACATGGCGCAACCCACTGGGGTAATAGTGACTGGAGTTGAACTGCAAATACCAGAAGGCATTGGGTTGCCGAAGCCGAGTTAGGCTTGAAGACACGCCTATGTAGGCGGATCTGATTAATAAATGCAGGTGTTCCCACTCCTTAGCGGTCATGTTCGTTTATTCTGGAAGCTCGTGATCAAGGGCGGTGGCCCGAAACATGTTGAGCTGTTGTGACCGATGGGTGGCAGTTTGTGCGTCTGTTGGAGCCCTCTCTGTAAGACATCCAAACTCTGTGTGGCCTCCTCACCTGTGGCAAACTGTTTGATTTATATCTATATATATATATATCGAATTTTCACCTCCTCCAAAGATGCCGGGACACCATGACTGCGGTGCACCACAGGGTCAGAGGTTACCCTGCTGTCAATTTTTCATTTCACCAGGCATAAAGTCTTTACACCGATTCACTCCACTCCAAAGAAGTCTGCCACTCCAAATTCAGTTGCAATCAAGGTTTTTATTCCAAATTCATTGCAGCATGTTGAGTAACTGGAAACAACCCAACGCGTTTCAGTGACAAAATCACCTTGCTCACGGGTAACATTCACACGGAGCTTGGTGCAATAAATAAAGTTCATTCAAAAGTTTGCGTGATCACACAAAGGTGTAAACATAAACAGTGGACTGGCATAAACAACCCATATTGGAGAATTGAAATAAACAATGGTTATATAACATAATACATCTCTATTGCTTGTGACTAGTTGGTATTTGATCTAAACATTCTCGTGAAATCAATAACTTTAAAGATTTAAGTGCACATCATTGTGAGACAAACTAAATAACGTATGGTGGCTTCTTAAGTACACATTGTTCTCAAAATCTGCGTTGTGCACAGTACTCTGTAAACCTCGAATCAGGTTCTTCCTAAAATACTCATGTTATACCCATGTGGGTTAACCCATATTTTGATGAGATTCTTGAAAACAGGAAGTATCCTATATATTATATCGTATCTCGAAGCTGGTAAGCTAAATAATTCTTATATTAAGCTACCATGTATAAATCAATTTATCCCAAGTGGGAAATCAAATTAACTGCACACGCAAGACATCCGGTTTGCAGCCACCATCATCTCCATCCCAAGTGGGTACATACATGCAAATCTCCAATAATTTTGCAACTTCATTATTAGCATCATCTAAATGAGAAAAAGGAAAGAGAAACCAGTCAGTCCTCACCGGAATGTTCAAGTCCAGAATTTGAGAAAACTTAAGCTACATAACATAAATGTGATACTACGTGAATTAAAAACAAATTAGAGCTCATAATGCAGGAGGTTCTAGACCACAAGTAACCTAATGCCAGCACATCTAATGATACTGGTCAGGAATGCTCAACAGATCCCCAATACATAATAAAATACATAAATCAGACATTTAAAATATCAAAAATATCTCAATCTCCCAGGTACCAGGATAATTCCTCTTCCGAATTTAATCACCCCCCCTCTTCATGGGGGGGACCCTGTCAATCACAAAAAATTCAGGAGATTACGATTGCTCTTGTGCAGTTCCTCGAAATGCCTGGCAACTGGCGAGAATTGTTCTTTATTTTGAATAGCTTGCATGTGTTCAAGAATACGCTTCTTAGCTGGAAAGATTGTGCTTCCCACGTATTTCTTTGAACACGGGCAAACCAAGATATATACACAGTAGTCTGACAGGCAGGAAAGATGTTTAGTAATTGTCTTCTCCCTGTCTTCCACTGGGTAGTGGACTTTTTTGACATTGGAACTAAATTTGCAAATATAGGTAAGTAAAGTAAGTAAACATATAAATAAATAAAACGAATTTCGTTGCGCGCACTGCATCGCATTTGGTGATGCAGTGCACACAACGAAATTCGTTTCTATTTATTTATATGTTTACTTACCTGTTAAAGTCCGTAATCCATACAGTACTACACCCCACCCTGCCCCCCCCTCCCCACGTCACCGCCCTGCAGTTACACCTACTACCGGCCGCGGCTGAGTAAGTCTGTTAGCGCTCTAGTTGTTGTTTAGAACACTCTGGGACATTCTGTCATTGGGCTATACGTGGGCTACATCTGGGTGATATTTGTGCTACATTTGGGCTCTTTTGTCTCTGGTGATCAGCTTGGGAGACTCATTTGTTATGAAGTTTTGTAATTTCCTCATTTACTGCGGTCTCCTCAGTAGGAAAAACTTTCAGTTTTTTACTTTGATTCCATCAAGAAGGCAGTCGGATGTGTCACACATTTGCCATGATTTCAGAATGTTAGCACTCTAGTTGCTCATTACATCACTGTAGTAAAGCTACTGCTCACCAGGGAGTCTGCTGCTGGTATTCAAAGTGCATGTTTCAGTCTGCATGTCATAAATCTTTAATGAAATGGAAGAGGATTTGAGAAGTCAAAATGTGCCCTAATTTTTCTTTCTGCAGCACTAATCATAATTTTTCTGGCAAAATTAACCCCCTCATTTTGTTCCTATTTAAATTAAATGTTTTAAGAGTTACCACTTTACTCCGATAAAGATGGCTTCAGGTGTGCAATACTTTTGTCATAAGTAATACTGTTAAAGTTCTAGCTGTTCTTTAGAACACTCTGGGAAGCTGCAGTAGAACACAAAGGAATCAACTGACAGTCTATGCTCTTGTTGGATGTACATGTTTTACTGAGAATGTCAGACTTCATTCCCACATGACTGAGAAAGATAATGTGGATTTACAGAAAATATGCTCTCATTTTAGCTTCTAGATCACCTTCCAAACTTCTGTGGAAAAAGTATGAGAAAATAGTTTTCTCTCAATCATGATTCATGATATCCCAGCAGAAGTCTTATTCACAAGGTAAAATCACCTTGGAACACATCACAAATTTAGTATGTTACCATCAACAAATGATTTATAATGTAACTAAAGTCTTATCACCCTTTATACGTTCTCCTTTTGGTGACCCTCAAAACCTTCCATTCACTGCAATGCTTTTTAATGAGGTGCTATCATGTATATTGGTCCCAAGATGACTGCCAACACTTCCTGAATGAAGTGCTGACAGTCAATCAGATCTCACTATGAGATGTGTGGTTAGGCTCCGCCCAGATATATAAAGGTTTTTTTCCTTTAATATTTAAAAAACTACTGAATGGATTTACACCATTTAACAAAAAGAGCGCTAGGCAGTTCGGGCTGTAGCCGTGTCTAAAGTTTTCTATGGAAAATTACATGGGGAAAACACATGTTGGGACCCCCTTTTTTCTCAGCCCCTGCTTGTCGAATTACCCTGAAACTTTTAAGACAGGAACTGACCGGAGCAGGCCATTTGTTTAGAAAATGTTGCGAAGATTCGTCATCCGGCTACAAAGATATTGAGAAAACAAAAAACGCTCCAATCTAATAAATGTCTGGGTGTTAAATAGTCTTCGTCAACTAGGGGAACTATTGCAATTGATTCAGAACAACTTAAGAAAGTCTCCACTTGCTTTGCATATTAGATACTATTACAATTATGATACTCCCAAATGTAAACTATCGATGCTGTTCGCGAAGATTCTTCAAATTTTTTTAAAATCCATTAACATTATTCTCAGAAATGTTTTATGGAATAGTAAAACACCTAGCATTTCCCTATTGAAACTTAAAATATCTAAAGATAATGATGGAGCTTGCTTCACTGATTTTAATCATTACTACTCTGCTCTCAACGTTAAATACATTAGGTCCATTCTCTCTCCAGATTTTGCTGCTCCTACAGTCTGGAAGCAAATAGAATTGAATTCCATATTTCCTTCTTCCTTCCAAGATCAAGTATATTTTTCTCATAAACTCCGCTTTCTTTACCTATCGTAAAGCATTCTATAGTCCGTACTAAAACATTTATTCTTCCACCTTAACCTTACATTGTACAACTTTAGGTTCTCCCCTATTTGCCATCCCACAAACATGCAAATAAATAACAAAATTGGCAAGACTGGGTTCAGAAAGGTAACTGATATGTGTATCAACTGATTATAAATGACAAGTTCATATTCTTCTATACATTGCAACACTTTTTTAATATGCCATCATCTTCACAGCATAAATGTAACCCATTACTTCACTCCATTACACATATTTTACCTCTCCTACCCTTACCATCTTCTCGAATGACTAACCCTTCCTTCAAGGTAATTGTTTTTTGTGATTTTTGTGTTAAACGGATGGCGTCATTAATTTACAAATCCTTAGTTTCTTGAGATAACCACAGAGACAAAACCAAAGTTGAATTACAATAGGAAAAATACTTCTTCCAATCGTTCTCGCTATCCCTGTGGGGCAAAATATGATCCAAAATCTACTCCTCTTCTCCTTCAGCTAGCACTACTCAAACACTTTTCTTTTTTTATAATACGTTATATTAAATCCCCTTTTCTCTACATAAAATGAAACTTTGTACACATATTAAATGCTGGTCCTTTGGAAGGCCTTTGACTTCCTTTTTGTTCATGCATGTTCAAGGTCCCTCTCCTAAAAACATGCGATTTGATCCCCCGTAGGTTCCATCATAGATATTTTTGTTGCGTATGTTTTGTTTGATTACTGGTGGATTTCTACATCTCCATACATAATTCTGTTGTAAGGCTCTACCCCTTCTTTTCTCTTCCCCTTCTCTTCTTCTGTTTTCTTCTTATACATACAACCCATAAAAATGCTGTGCAACTTTATATTGACAATCGTAGTATAATATTCAATTTTGCTATTGTTAACTTTTGTTACCTATTGTTGGAACCTACATTGTAAACCGCCTACTTTGCAATAATTTCACCTTCTAAGGTCATCAATAAAGGCTTTTTTAAGTGAAAAAAAACATGCAAGTTCTGCAAAGCAGTAGAGCTGTTTCATAAAAATGCAAAGTTTGGGTCGCTACTATTTGGTTTTCCTTGGGATAAAGGGTTTTTATCAGGAAACCGGCACCCTCATTGTCTGGTTGTTGACTGGTAGGAAATCTGAAATGGGGCTTGTCAAAAGCCTGCCTCTCTACTCTAATGAGTGTGACAGAAGAGAGATAAAGAGCAGAGGGCTACCCCTTTTACCTAGCCAAAACGTGCCACTTTCTACAGTCTGTACATACCAATACACATTGTTCTGACATGTTCAGTACAATTCTCCAATTGCATATTTCCGGAGTACCTCATCCACCCAGAAACATGTAATGCATAAACGGGTGACTGAGATAAATATAGATTCCATAGATGGAGAAAAGGAATTATATATGAACATCACACCATGTCCTTTTTCTGAAAAAGGTATTCATGCTTCTCGACTGGGACTGGGCGTCCTCCAAAGTATTGTGTATAATTGTAAAAACTTTAAAAAATCATGTACATTGAAATATCCATGTGAAAGGGTAATTCATTGATTTGACTACTTGTCAAAATAAACTAAATGTGTGAAAAAAAGTAATGGACATATGTCAGAGAAGAGTTAATACACTTTGTATTTCCACTTTTGTTTAAAGAATAACCAACGCTTAGATCTCTCCCATGTGAAAGTGACAGGCCCCTTTTTCCACACCATGTTACATCTGGCAAAAGATAACTTTATGTGTTCAGCAGAGACTTCTGCAGGGCTAACCTTACTAGCTTTTAAGTCAACAACAAAGTGCATGTGGTGATGTTTGAGTAATGCTTACAAAAGTTGACAGTATATAAATATTAGAATGTGAAAGGTTGGTTGCTACAAAGCCAGTACAGGCACATTGTGTCATGCATGACATAGGTCCACTTGATAGCTGAGCTAATGGTTTTATTGAAGACACCCCTATTAGGTTGCGTAATTATAACATCTGACATTCTGGCACTTTGTAATAAATAATTAGCTAGGCCTACTGGCTTTGACAAAGAATATATGGACAAGGCATTTTGTACTTTGTAGATTAAAAACAATATTCTTTGTTGTTACTTTTCAAAGTGTATTTGGACTTTGGTAGCTGCACAGTGACAGGACCCAGCATAAACAGATTTCAAGACTGCCAAAAGAAAATCTAATATAGCTGTGAAATGAGCTGCAAGGAACCTGCCATTCTTTGGAGGAGAACTTGTCTGCACCAGATCTCTATGTGTTGACAGCCTCTCCTTTTCTCTTATCTATCACCTTATACACACAGAGAGTTGGGGATTCTTTTTATCAATGCATATTCTTCCACAAGTGAGAGATTGTACCAGCTGCACTACCGACACATAACATAGTACAGTTAACCTTTGTAAACTCCGATTGTAGTCCCTTATAGCAATTACCTGATTGTACTCCACTAAAGCAAGTAATCCGCCATCTAATAACAATATTACGGCCGTTGAGTAAAACATTTATTTTTATGGCAAGGACCCTAATATTTTGAAATGCATCTGTTTACCAGCAATTGTTAGATTTTAAATAAATAACTTCTGAACACAGAACCAGCTACAAGATTGAACTAGTGTTCAATATGGAAATGGTAACAAATACAGTTTTGTGGCATGATATAATTTCTATGACATGCTATAAGTATTCATTCCACTAAAGAACACACCTTATATCATTAAATTTACTTGATAACTTATAATATGTACTCATCATCATAGTACAATTGAGTCTCAACACAGTGGTGTTTTGTTGCATAAACCTCTTATACAAAACACATAAATGTCAGAGACCATAACATAAATGGTGGCAGTGCACAAACAAAGCAGTACAGAACATTCCATAGGTGGTTATCGTTAGAAAAACTACCTTCTGTGAGTTCCAAGCACTTTGTGGTGAATGTAGTGCTTGCATCTTTCGTTCCGTTTTTCTCACACTACATTTAAGAGGAAAATACTGATCGGTTTTGAATGAGGTTATACATTTTTATAAACATTACATTCAGGGCCGGACTGGGAACAGCAACCAGCCCTGGCTGATTGCTGCTGGATCGGCCCTGGGTGTGGGGGGCTAGTAAAAAGCACTGCTCCCACTTTTGTTACAGGGGGTCGCCCCGAGGGACGAACCTGGCCACCGCGGCCAGAAAAAGCCCCCAATGCCTCCGGCCCACAGGGGAAGTGCCGGTGCCCGCTACGGCCAGTCCGTCCCTGACTAAAGTTCAATATTGACTGAGGTCTCCTGACATCGCATCATATTGCAACCCATCAGGTTTCAAAGATATGAACCCAGATGGTGGCAGCACTCAAACAAAGAAGCACATACGTTTTTACAAGTGTTTATGTTTATGAAATTTGTGGCTTCTTGGCCAGACATCTGGACCGAGGGGTTGCTCTCCTTCTGGAATGAGAATGTATGTATTTTATCATTCAAATTCTTTCCAGAACTGAGAGTCTGCACCACCTAACAAAGTTGAGGAGCTTCATTGGACGTGAAACATCATGATGTTAGGAAATTACTTTAGTGAACATTTAACAGGATTATTTACTGCTCAATATTTTACTGATAAATTACAACTAAATGCAAGAAGAAAATTGCAAGGACTACATCTACCACAAAGCGAGAAGGTCTTTATAGGGTTGAGCAAAAAAAAATTAATGTGCTGAAATGTATATTTTCCTTTGGAATTGAATCTATCTCTCATCATTTGAAAAAAGAGGACGGTGGAATTGTGGTCCTATGTCTGGTAACGTGCACTACCTCACACCATGCCAGCTGTCCTCAGCAGAGGCATATTCTAAAGTCTACAGTCGCAGTGGGGACTAACAGGGACCTAAAAGGCAGATTGATAATTCGACCTAGAGAACTTGATGTACTAATTACTGGTCCCAATATTCTGCTCACAATTAGCGACCAATATTTTTATTATTAGGTTAGCTAAATTCTGATTCCGAGTGAGTCAGAATCCAACTTTCCTCATGAATATGGATAACTTAGGTTGCAAATTGAGACTTAATCTGACTATTACAGGGATGGCCTACTAGGGTCAACAGAGTACCACTCCTGTGATTGCCGTTAAAATACTTTTTTTAAAGGCAGCCCAAATTCCTTAAATGAAAGAAAGCTACATTGAAAAGTAAAAGTTGTCTTTTTTTGAGCAGCTTGTTTGAAAATTAGCTGTGGTCCCCTCCGTCACTGCCTTTTCTACAACACACTTTGTTTTAATAATCACAAAGGGAAATAGGTTCCAAAAGTACTCCTTCCATTTTGAAATGGTATTTCTAATGATTTCTAAAAATGGAATTTGCACATTTAGAAAAAAATTTTTGCAGGCTAAACTCCAAACCATAGTGTTGGAATCGGTACAATTGAGTGTATATCTGGCCCTACGTTTCTTGACCTTCACTAAATTTAATTCAGATATTCTGAAAAAAGACTCCACTAACCCTACTGGGCTTTAATTAACATTTATCTCAGTTGGGACTTTAGTGGTGGAAATGTAATTGCCATTGTACTTATTGTCTTAATGACCATGATAAAAGAAACGTAATTGGCCAATCTGCCATCAATTGAAGTTCATCTGTGGAGTTAATTCCAACTCTGATTTTGCTTGGCAGGCAAACTTCAAAAAGGATGAAGGGGTGTTTTCCCACTATTGTTATTCCATAAAATTATCCCCCCGCACCTATTCCTTCTGAAAGCAGACGTATTGAAGGAATACATCAGTGCTAGGTGCTGTCCTGCTTTATTCGAGTACTACCAACATCTGTGTTTATGTCTTTAGTACTTCAGGGACCCTGTTCTGCACCAAGCAGTTGTTTCCTTGGTTATCCAGCAATTTAGACAGTACTCCATTTGTAAAGTTTAGCAGCATTCAATGATTGCACCACCTACCAATATTAAGAGCATTCATGGAAACAAAATAGCACAATGTCAGAAGATTACTACAGTGAGAATTGAATGTGCTTTTTTGTCAAAACTTTTAAATGCCGTTTTATACATCACAGCCTACAGATGTAGAGACAGTATTAACAACAAAATCGTGTCGTCGACTTACCAAATGCATACACAGTATCTATCAGATGCAGAGACAGGTCAGAGAGGCATGGGAGCAGTACAATAAATCAGATTTTACACAGGTAATGTGGAACATATTAGACTTTCTCCCGTGAAATAACCTTCCCCCCACCAACTCCCTTAATCCTCATAAAGTGTCTTTTTGTCTAGAGGCAAAGATGCAAGAAGCAAACCTCAAACTTGAGACAAAGGAAATGAAAGAAAAACAGAAGGACAGCAAATGGATGTTTAGAAGTTTGTTGCATATGTTGTGGGAAACGAGTGAAATGACTGAAGGGAGAAGAGTATTATAGAGGACCCAATCTCAGGTGGTAGAGCTGTGCACAAATTAATAAAAACTTAAAGAGATGGAGTGTCCTCATTTGGGGGGGGGCAGGCCACCAGTGGGAGACCTATGGAGAAATGTGCCACATTGGGGCCCTAGATGTATTCAAAGTTGTCTCAAAAATTGTCAACCACCCTTTCCATTGTGATGGCTTTCCACAAATAATCATGCCGTTGAGTCAGTGCTTTTTCTTCTAGGCTTCAGCCATACTTAACTTCCCCTCACCTGGACAGAGCAAAATAATCGCTTTGTCACCCTTGGTTTGGTGTTTCAATGTGTCCTCTCTCAAGCCTAACAGTGAAACCTGGGGTTTGCACGAGCAGATAAACCAGAATGTATTTAATTTCTGCAAGGATCTCAGCCCAGAATGGGTGAATCATAAGACAATTCCACCAGATGTGGTGGTAGTCACCCGGTAGCCCATATCCTCTCCAAAATAAGCCAAATGTATCTGGGAATGTTAGTTTAGTAGGGCATACGTACCAGTCAATTATTACTTTATAGTGAGCCTCCCTCATTCATACTGAGTGGTTACATTTCGAGATGTCCCTCCATAGGGTTCTCCACTTTGTTTCTGGTATGTCTGCCTCTAGTGTTTGTTCCCAGAATACCTTATGTCGAGGCTGTGGTGTGTGGAGGGTGTCCAATAAGAATTGCAGATCTGTTGTTGAACCAGTGACCGGATACACGGGATAGAGTAGGTCGTGAGTACAGAAACCATAGGAGTCAGTGGTTAATCTCTAAATCAATGCGTGGGCATGACATAGGCAATTTAACGAAACATGGATTGAAACAGTAACAGCTAAATGCAGTAAATACCTTATAGTTTATAGATTTCACTCAGTTCGTTAAGGCCTGATATTGCCGTATCAAACTTGACTTTAAGGAATGCCTCTCTTTTAGAAAGTTTTAGGTTCAAGTCACCTCCGCGAGGGTCATTTTCAACTTTAGATATGACCGTCCACCTCAAGTCACTGGTTTGATGTTGCATTCTTATCCAATGGTGCACTGAGGGGGCATTTTCCACTTTTCTTTTGAGTCTTGATTTAGAGATTAACCACTGACTCCTATGGTTTTTGTACTCACGACCTACTCTATCCCGTGTATCCGGTCACTGGTTCAACAACAGATCTGCTTCCACCTGCAAACATTCCCCTTTTTTTACGACTGTGTCCGCTGACACCCTTGGGATTGTTTAGATCTTGATATTTTTTGAGCCATTTTAAGCCACACCCCACAACTGCGGGAGATGTCAAAGTTCCTCCTCCAGTGCAGACTCCCCTCGAACTAGTGGACTGTTCGCCACTCCCCCTAAGGGCGGCGCTTACAATCTTGCCCTGTATATAGCAACACTTCCTCTACTACGCCTTTTGATGCATGCGTGAGTGACTAGTGCTGACCTGAACGCCACCGGTCCGTGCGGACGCCGAAACTACAAGTAAGTTCTTAGACCCCCACTTAGTGTTATCCTTGGCCCGTGTCCTCTCTCAGAGTTATAGTTGCCCTGTTTGTTCTTGTAGATTATCCCAAGACTGCCGGCGAGTGGATGCCTGTTGCTCTACTACGTAGTCGAGTACGGGTCACAACCTAACGCTGTACCCGTTCTAGGTAAGAACTGGCTTTACTTTGGTCACTGTCAGTATAATCCCTTTAAAGACTTTTTGCCTGACAGGCCTCTCCTTGAGTCGTCCTAGTGATCGTGCCACAATGCCCCTCCAGCGTTGTCATTAGCTGGTTCCCCGTACTCGCACACCTAATGTTCGTCGTGTTTCGGTAAGATGGCTCGTGCCTCCTCCAACTAACTCTGCTCAGGTTCGTACCCGTTTCAAATATGTAACGGTCATTTCTTTCACTACAGCATGGATCCTCCAACCCCTGCTTGCGGACTGTTTGATCTATTTCCCTTCCGGGTATCCAAGTTTTGAAGACCGGTACGAATCGTTGATTTCGCCACATAGATAGCACACCCAGAAGTGCACCTTTCTGCACATTGAACCATTTATTCTTTACGTTGCAGTGTAGAACCGGTATACTGAAGCATTGTTGCCGTGTCTTCAGCCCCGAAACGAAACCAATTGATATTAGGGGTGAGACATTCTACAGCATTCCCGATTCATTCATTTACCTCAATTTAATTTGGCACACCAGCCTAAAATCCATTTTTTAAATTTTCCAAGCAGGTATTTCCTTTTTTCCTGCGGCGCTCAAGAACTTCCCCACAGGCCGATCTGAATTGGAAATACTTTTCCTGTATTTTTTGAATAGGTGAGTACTACGATACACTGAGAGAGTTGTCCATGCTAATCCATTGCTCTAGCTCTCTATACCCCATTTAGTCTTTTTTGAATATCCTGACACTGACTATCCTTTATTATCCAGGTTTAGGTCAAATCCTGAAAAAGCCCCTGTTCTTATTACACGTCTAGGACCCCTAACGTCTGGTAAGCCGGTGTAGGGACTCTTGAATGGCGAGTTTTGAAGACCGGTACGAATCGTTGATTTCGCCACATAGATAGCACACCCAGAAGTGCACCTTTCTGCACATTGAACCATTTATTCTTTACGTTGCAGTGTAGAACCGGTATACTGAAGCATTGTTGCCGTGTCTTCAGCCCCGAAACGTAACCAATTGATATTAGGGGTGAGACATTCTACAGCATTCCCGATTCATTCATTTACCTCAATTTAATTTGGCACACCAGCCTAAAATCCATTTTTTTAATTTTCCAAGCAGGTATTTCCTTTTTTCCTGTGGCGCTCAAGAACTTCCCCACAGGCCGATCTGAATTGAAAATACTTTTCCTGTATTTTTTTAATAGGTGAGTACTACGATACACTGAGAGAGTTGTCCCCGCTAATCCATTGCTCTAGCTCTCTAGACCCCATTTAGTCTTTTTTGAATATCCTGACACTGACTATCCTTTATTTTCCAGGTTTAGGTCAAATCCTGAAAAAGCCCCTGTTCTTATTACACGTCTAGGACCCTTAACGTTTGGTAAGCCGGTGTAGGGACTCTTGAATGGCGAGGCAGTTCTTTTTGTGTTGTCCTGAGTTTTAAAAAAATTTTTAAAAAATAAATAAAAAACTTTAAAAAAAACTTTTGTCCAATACGCGTCACTCATGTTTTTTTTCATTTCTTCACAGATACTACATTAGGCCCTGAAGAGAATCCCCAACGACTCCAGTGGGATTCGAAACGCGTAGGCCCCGCAACATTTGGTCTGCGTGAGCATCCGGGGACTCAAGTAGTTGATCCCTGACCTCTAATGTGTACATTACCTTGTAGCAGTAATCCTAATGAGTTTTATTTTGTTTATCAGAGATATAGGAATGTACTAAAGAAAAATTGTCTCCCTCATTAGTATTGAAAAGACTTGCAGACCTTGGCTCTTTTCCTTTCGTTACCTTGTATATATATTGTATTATATTTTTTGTCCCCCTGACTGTGCGAATGTGTTTTGGTTGGTTGTGATATGCTTGTAATCTTGAATGTATGATTGTGTGTAGAGTTATACTCCAATGTCCCACGTGTGTTTCAGGAATCTTTTTTCTGTATTATGAATTAAAATTGTGAAATATATCCCTTTATAAAACTTTCTGAAATAAAAAGCTATTGATTAGCAATTCCCACTCTTGAATTTTTGTTCGAGATTCGGATGAATATTGGTTATTTAAATCATCCACATCAGTATTGGCACTTCTGTTCTGTTTCATAAATATTTTGGCTCAGCCTTACTGATTAGAGCCAGCCCTTAGTTGTTCCTTGCTAAGTTCTCCACGGCATTGTTGGGCAGTCTCAGGTCATAATTTGGTCAGATTGATGCGGAAGCCCGCGATACCTTCAAACCTTCACCATTCTTCCTGTAGAGCCCACAGAGAGGAGGTAGGTGAGGTAAGAATTAAAAGCACATCGTCCACAAAGAGAGATATTTTGTACTCTATCGCACCAAACATGAGGTCCTAGACCGACAGGAAGGGGCGGATCCAGGCTGCCAGCAGTTCAATGCTCAGAGCAAACAAAAGCATGGAAAAAGGACAACCTTGTTTTGTCCATCTCCCGAGTTGAAAGGGCTTAGATCTCGGAAGTTGAAAGGGCTCAGAGCTGACCCCACTGATTAAGACTCTGGACCTTGGGGTAGCATAATTAGCTTGATTCATTTCAATGAATGTTTTTCAGAAACCAAAGCGTTTCAGTGTGAGAAATAGAAGGGGCCAATTCACCCTGTAAAAAGCCTTTTCGGCATCTAGGCCCAGTATTTGTATATTTGTATATTTGTAGCTTGCTCAATTAAGTGAATTACTCGTCCCAGATTATCATGCGTCTGTCTGCCCGTAATGAAGCCCAATTGATCTGGATGGATCAAATCTGGCATCATGTCATCAAGTCATGAGGACAGTATTTTTGCATAGAGCTTGGCATCCAGATTGAGTAGTGCAATGGGCCCATAGGAGCCACAAGCGTATGTGTCTTTTCTTATATTTGTAATAACCGTCACCAAGGCCTCACTCATAGAGGGTGTGACTATCCCCGTCTCTGCAAAGTGGTTAAATAGAGAAGTCAAATGTATGACCAGGTCAGAACTAAAAGTCTCATAAAATTGAGCAGTGATGGTGGCTGGCCCAGGTGCTTTATGGGGTTTTGGGGATTTGATAGTCTTGTACATCTCTTCCTCAGTAATAGGTTCTCCCAATATTCCATTTTGGGCCTCCGTTACTCATGGAAGCTATACCCCTTTCAGGTAATCGGATTGAGACTGAGTGACGGCCTGGTGAGCTATATAAAGCTTTTTATAGAAATCCCCAAATATGAGGGCTTTGTATAAATCAGAGGTTGCCATGAGTCCCGAATCTTACTGAATGTCACCTATATATTCCTTTTCTTACTTGGTCTGGAGTTGGTGAGCTAGATGTAAGTCCACTTTATTACCCTGTGAGTAGGAAGTGTATTTGATGCATAAAAGTGTAATTTCTGCTCTATTAATATAAATAGTGATTGTTCCCCCTCACTGTAGTGGCTTTCTGCTAAAGGGATAGGATTGGTGTGGTTTTATGAGACTGTTCATGCTGCTGTAGATCTGATTTAAGTGCCACTCGTCCTGAGTTTCTCTTTTTATTAAGAGTGGCGTATGGTGCTAAACATTTGCCCTTAATCCATGCTTTAAACTCGTCCAAATTGTTAGAGGGTGTGGTGTCTTGGGGCATATTAAGTTGGAAAAATTCCCTAATAGCTTTCCAAAAATCATCATGAAGAAGACGGTCCCTTGACAGGGTGTTAGGAAAATACAGTGGCAATATGCTGCCAGTGAAGTACCCCAATCTAGCATTGTGGAGACAAGTGCTTGGTCTGAAATAGTGATGAGAAGCATCAAAGCATCTCGAAAGTCCTGCCCAAGAGCTTGGCTTAAAAAAACGTGGTCCATCCTAGAGTAGGTACGATGTGCGTGGTGGAAAATGTGTAGCCGTGTCAGCTGGGGTGGAGCATCCTCCAAGCATTTTTGAGGCCCACGGTTGAAAATCCTGTTTAAGAGTTTTGGAGAAACTGCAGGTGGGTGATCTGCGCTTGACTGCCAGGTCAGGTTAAAGTCATCCATTATGACGATTTTATTCCACTAGGATCAAGAGTGAGTGTAGAAAGGGGACCTGAAGGTACACAATCTGCCCCTAAGATAGCCGGTCAACATGAGGATCTTGCCTTCCTTTTCTGTTTTTTAGCCTTCCGGTTTGAATTGCAATGAGGAGTGGAATAGCAGTGCTATGCCAGTATATTTAGAGGAGGTTGAGGACTTAAATATCATAGGGTAAGTTTTATGCTTCAGTCTATGGTACTCGCCCCTACTGAGATGTGTCTCTTGCAGCACCACTACATCATGGTGTTGATCTAAAAGATATTTTGCGCTCATTTTGGCGCTTGTCCAGCAATATGAGGCCCTTAACATTCCAATTAAGTGTAGTGATCACCATGGTTTTGTTTGTGTCTCAGCCCAACTCTGCCCAAGGCTCCTCCCAGCCAGACTTCTTATACATCACCTCAATCTAGCTCCGTGGCCCACCCAGATCCAGAACCCCCTTCCAATTACCTCCCCTGTCCCCCTCTCATCCTACTGCAAAAATACTGTCCATTCACTAAAAGATAAATAAAGAAAAAACATCAAACAAATGACCAATACAACATCTGGTCCCTAATCATATACATTTTGGAGATGACATTCAAGTGTGGAAGGTGAATCAGTAGCATTCGTATTTAAGGCATTTAACACAATCTGAGTATGTAGACCTGAAATAAGGAAGTCATGGTACAAGCTGGTCATCAAAGATCATCTCAAGCCCCCCCACACTGCCACGGAAATTGGATAGTGTCCCCGGGAGTCGACCTGATAACGTCTCAGTGTTTTTGGGTTCTAGCGAGGTGGTGGTACTTAAGGTAAGAGACTATAGGAGCAATAATCAGCAGTGGTCACTCATTGTTTCCTAGATTAATGTGGACAACGTTGAGACAGCCTCTGGCCTGCATTTTGGAAGCTGCGACTGTGGCCCTTGGAGATGTCTGGAGGCTCTTCAGATGAAGGCGCAGCAGGAATTTGAATGTCTAAGAGTGACAAGGCATCAGCAAGATTGGTGACATGGAGTGGTTTGTTATGGAGATCAAAGACCAAACCAAAAGGATATATCCATCGGTACTTGATGTGTTCACTCCTCAGTTTGTCAGTCACCGTACAGAATTGTTGCCACCTGAGTAGCGTCGCAGGGGCAATATCCTGAAAGAGAGAGCAAGAAGACCCCTGGAATGTGATTGTCTCTACCCTTTGGGCAGCCAGGAGGATGACTTATTTAGTCTTAAATGCATGCATCTTTACTAGGACAACCTGTGGGTGTCCTCTCTCACCCGATGGATCCTGTCAATCTTCACTTTATGCATCAAGCCACCCAGGAGCTCTGGGAAGAAGCCTTTTACAAAGGCCTGTTTGTATGGGTCCACTATCTCATCCTCCAAGCCTCTAATCCATATATTGTCACGGAGCAATCTATTTTCCATGTCTTCAAATTTTGGGCGGGCTGTTGGTAGCTGCTGTCAGAGCACACAGGTCGATTCCTCCATCTGTCCGGTGTGGTGCTCTAAATCAATTGTCTTGGTTTTGAGATCCATTATTCGGGAGTCCACTGAGTCTATATCTTATAGGAGCACGGTGAGTTTGCCATGTAAGTCAGCCAGTAGTGCCTACAGGGAGGAGGTCAGGTCTGCCCAGAGTTTCCCATGAAGCTCTGTCTTGAGGGGGATTTGGCATAGGGCAGTACAGCAAGTCACCTTGCTGTGCTGCCCTACACCAACTTGAAAGGGCATGAATGTGACTTATTTATCCAATATGGTTCATTCCTTTCCTCTCCCCCTAAGCTAGCACCATTTTGGCAGCCTAGCATCAACGCAGGCACCCTAGCACCATGGTGCAAAGGTGCCTGTATTGTCGGCAGGATTATTTGTGTGCAAGAAGTGCCTTGCTCCTGATGTATGAGGCCTTTCAAAGCCATGGAAAGTGGTTTTGCGTGACTTCATAGATATGATTTTGTCATTTACAGTATTGAAGCATCCCACAGACGCTCTGCCGGCGCAAGGGGCTCATAAATATGCCCCTATGAACTTTCAGACTTGAGAATGGGCCTATTCACTTTGGAGGTCAGTGGTTGTATTACAAAACGTTAGACTTGTGAAAAGTCCTGGCAAGTTTATTTTTCACTAGTCTGCTCCATATCCACTACCCTAAGAGGTGAATAGTTGTTGCTCCTGTGCATATTACAGAACTGATTTTGTAGTAGATCAAAAACAGAGAAAATAGACATTTAGAGAATTTTAAACTATATTGAACACACCTTTTGGTATGATGCAGCTACAGGAGAAATATAGTTCAAATCTGTTTTGTCTATATTTTGCTCCTATGTTAAAATCATTTGTTCATTCACACCAACAAAAAAAAGGAAAATGCTGCACGAATATTTGACCTGTTTTTGGGCCAAGTGAAACATTGTTTTAATAATATCTCTGCAAAGACAGTTAATAGTTTGAAAGGACGAGAATTTGAACTCTTCAGAAAATGCAGTGTCAAAAGTATACTTTTATAACCTACCTACGTCTGTTAAGGTTAACACATGTCAAAATATTGTTGAAGTTAACAACAAAACGCAGCAGTTAACCTTATATTGATTTTTTTGTCGACAGTGACACCTCTTTTGATCTTCGGCACCGGGCAACGAAGGAAATTAAAATTTGAAACATTGGTGATAGCAGCTGTACTTTCGATCGTTATTAAATTATAATGTATACTGCCAAAATTCGGTCACATGTGCCACATATAATATATTTTGCACTCACTCGAGTTCATATGAAGTGTACTTGAATTAATTTAATACTATGTCATTATAATACATATTGCGTGAAAGGCAGAAATTTTTTCTCAGAATCGCGCTAATTCGTTTCTCCACTTCCATACATGTTTTATATCGTTCATGCTTTAGGCAATGCTAGCGAACAGAATTGTAGGATTTTGTGCTTTTTCAAAATATATTCATTATTGATTTTCTGAGTAGTCAATGCTGGTAGTATCATCTCTTAAATTTAGATGTAACTGCTATAGGGGTTTAATTTGTGTGCCATCTTTCTACCAACCAGAATTGTTTTGTTCAGGAATAAAGAAGATACAATAAATCATTACACAACAATGTATAGGGTTAATCAGAAGGCACTTAGAAAGTTGGAAATGCATTTAAAATGAAACATAAATCATAGACTCAGACCAATAACATACTCCTCTTGCTAAAAATGGTACAAAGGCATTTAACTAGTGTCACTTTGCACAACTTTGTAATATAGTTTCAAATAATTCCGCTCACTGAAAAAAATCAAAGGTTAAATTGACGTTATTGTTAGGTGAATATGTCATTACCAACATAACGTTTTGAGCCAAAAAAACACAAAAATTCACCAATTATAGTTAGCAGAGCTCACTATAACTTGTGCCCCGCCATGTATGCTTATTATCTCACATAATACATCACTCATGACAACTTCTAAGACATGATTTATGACCTCACTGATGCCATCTCAAATTACATTGATGACATCACTGATATATATACTGAAAAAGCAAAGGTTAAAGGAACATTATAGTTAGGTGAAAATGTCACCTGAAACATACCACTTTAAACAAACGAAACCACTGAAATTCATTATAGTTCTCAAGTAATTGTAACTCATGTCCTAAAGTAACTATAACACTGCCCAGCAATGTATAGTCTTGTCATCAATGATGTAATTTCAGATGTTGCAGTAATTTTATGAATTATGTGACATAACGTCATGAGTGGTGTAATATTTTAAGTTCTAAGCAGCGCATGGTGAAGGCGCAAGTTATAGTTACTGCAGACAGGCCCTGTGGTCAATCCATTGTGGGCAGACAAACTGTGCCATGCACACCAAAAGGGTCAGACCCTGTGCCGTACTCCAGCTGCTGCCAATCTTCTTTTTTGCGCCTTAGCCATTGGTGAAGGAACAGAGTGTTATTTAAAGTAAGGCAGATATACTAACTTTGTCAAAAGATCAGAACACCAAAATATGAAAATTGGGCCTATTGGCTTTATGGAGGGACCAGGATATCGACATGTATAAAGCACATGTAGTGTCTTTGTTAAAAAATAACCTAATAACCAATAATTACAGCAACATGTATATTTCAACAGATTACAGTGCAAAGTTTAATAAAAGTGAATATAATTAAAAAAGTGGTTTCTTTAAAAATAAAAACACCAATTTATTATATACTCTTTGAAAAATATTTCCAACATGCAAAGTATGCCTATAGAAACCACCACAAGGGGGCTCTGCACTCCAGCTGAAGAGCATACGGATCGAGCTAAGAGTGCTTAAAAAAAATATGGTAAACTCTCCTGGGGTCATGAACCCAAAGGCTTACTTTTTTTCTTAATGTTGCTGGGGGGCTCCCTGCAGCCCCCTGCAATATTAACAAAATGCTTGGTTGTGCCTCATCTCCTTATATGGACATCAACAAGCTTAAAAAAAAAAGTTTAAGGAGCACTAGCAGAGCATTGTTGGTCACTCCTTCAAGGGGAAGAGAATAATACATGGGCGCTCCTGTTGCCATTTGTTATTAACTTTTTTTATTATTTTTTTCATTTTAGGTGTCCCCGTACCCACCCAAGACACCCAGATTCTTTTTTTACTATGCTAGGGACCGCAGGAGAGCGTCAGGGACACAGCACCCTACCTGCTCTCCTGCTAAAACCGATCCTGGGTGCTGGTGCAAGCCAACAATTATTATTATTTTTATAATTGTTGTGGACCCTATCCCAGGGCGTAAGGTGGGTGCCCCCGCAACACACACTTGGGGGGTCACAGGGAGATCCCCAGGGACTCTGCAGTCCGGCCGACTACCTGCATTAACTCATCCTGGGTGCAGTGGAAGTCAGTATTCATCCTGCCTAGCAGTGGCAGGGTCTTTTCTCTGCTACCACCTTCCAGGATCAATCTCATTTTCCCTGCCCACAAGAGCACAGACAAGAAAACAAATGTGTGCTCCCACCTGGCAGGAGCATTTTTGCAGTAGGCACCAGGTTTGAGCAGACAGGTTTTCCCTACCTGTACTCTAATTGGCAGGGAAACAGCATCCCAGGAGAAGGATCCCCTTGATATAGTGATTGAACCAGCCCTGGGGATGGGGTCCTTTGGCCTTTGGTTCTCTCAGGAAGGGGGGCCGTGAACCTCAACCCTTATAATTATGTTTCGGCCTCAGGCATGGTGTCCCTGGGGCCTTTCTCGGCAAGGCAGCGGAAGCTGTGCACTTCCTCCCCGTTTATTTTAAATACGCCCCAGGTAATAGGGTCATCTTGGCCTCTCTGAGGCTCAGGGATGGGGCTGCACACTCCCCTCCCCTTTAACACAGCCCTGAGGGATGAAGTCCCAGAGGTCTCCTAGAGGTTTGGGGAGAGGGACACATGTCCCCTCTCCATAACATTAAAATATTCAGCCCTAGAGCCATTGCCCACCAGGAGGTTTTTTTTTAAGTGCAGGACCACAATTCTTTTTATTTTTTGTTTTGTCGCGGATTCACTCATCCACCATTCGGTCCTAGGGCAAGCTCTGGACAACCCTTACCAGGCCTAGAGGGGCAGGTTATCTTTACCCTGCCCCTTTATATCTTTTTTTAATGATTTTCCTAGAGCTCAAGACTGAGTTCCAAGTCCTAAGGTGGCTGCCACCACATCATGGCTGATATAGTTGCAGCAAATCAAAGTGTGCCTTCAGATCTGTCATCTATGCAGACCATTCGCAGAGTGAAATATCTATATTTTAACCATAATTTCTCTAAAACTAATAAACTAAACAGATTTATATTGAATCACAAAAAGCACACTTGAATTTGGTGTAATTCCATTCAGCAGTTTTCCTGTATCGCTATTAGGCCGGGGCAGTAAAATCCGTTCGGTTCGTGCAATTTGCGAAATTATTTACTTGTTCGCGTTCTCAAAATGCGTGTTCGCGAGATATTTCCCCCCGAGCATGCAAAAGGCGATTGCAAACAGTAAAAAAGCATAGCGAACAATCAATTGCGCGTGTTTGCGAAATTTCTGTGCGTTCGTGGAGATTTTTTACAGTTTTGCGGAGATTTGCGTAATGCGATTATGCAAATTCCCCCCACCCCTCGCTATTCAAATTTCCATAGCACCCTGAATGAAGGCCTAACTTTAACTAGCCAATAGCGACTGCCACTGGTAATATACCTATGTTATATATATATTCACTGAAAAAAACATAGGTTTTACAGACGTTATAGTTAGGAATTAGCATTTAAAAAACCTTTAAAATTTACTAAAAAAACATAGTTTTCAGGGACTTTATAGTTAGTTGGACATTTGACACATATAAAACTAGAGAAATGTGTCCGTTATAGGTAGTTAAGCTAACTATAACTTGCGCACCCTCAATGCACTGCTGATGATGTCATATATTACATCACTCATGACATGGTCAGTGACAACACTGATGACATCACTGATGACATTTCAAATGACATCATCCAGTGAATATGTGCTTTTGTAAAGTTTAAATATTTTCCATATATATCTATGCCAAGCTGTTTTGAAGAATGAGTGCATTTACAAGTGCATGAAGGGATTATTTAGTAGGTGCGTGACTGACTGTATAAGTGAGTGATTGAACATGTCTTACTGAATGCATGGGTTAGTGACTAAACTGTTTGAAAGTCTGTATTAGTTTCTCAGTTGGTGTATAAGCAACTGCATGGGTTGGTGAATAGCTACATGAGTGTCTATGTGGGTTATTGATTTGTTGTCTGAGTATCTGTATGGGTGCCTGAGTGTCTGTGTGGGTGATGTATAACTCGGTGCAAAGATGTCTGAGTGGCTGATTCACTGGTTGTATGGATTCAAAAGTGCATCTGGAAAGGGCTGTATGGGTGAGTTAGTGTGGGTATGGGTGTGTTGGTGATTGAATGAATGCCTCAGTGGTATATGTGTGACTAACTACATATGTTTTAAGGCAGTATATGTGAGTGTTGGACTATATAAATGATTATATGTGAGAGTAAGTTATTTGAAGAGTGAGTGTATTAATGAGTGTCTGCTTGTATCAGTGATTGTATAAGACAGTAAATATGTGTTAGTATCTGTATAAATAAGTAATGTGGTGTGTCTATAAATAACGGAGTTGGTGTGTATAACTGTATGCATGAGTAAATGGGTATGTGATTGATTTTTTGCAAGACTGACTAGGTGTGTGAATAAGTCTATGGATTTGTGGGAGAGTGTGACTGTATGTATAGATGTATAAGTGCATATTATAGTACTGTATTGATGAGTAACTACATGTATAAGGGACTGGATGTGTGTAGACGTAGGAAATAGTGAGTGGTATGTAGTATATGGCATTGTTGTGTGTATGGTTTCAAAAATAGTAGTCTGAATTTTAGAGTGGGTGTATCAAAGTTTATATTAGTGCATCAGTAAGTGCATCAGATTATCACGTGGATGATGTCATCAGTGATGTCATCAGTGATGTATGTCATTTGAGATGTCATGAGTGATGTCACTGACCATGTCATGAGTGATGTAATATATGATGTCATCAGCAGTGCATTGCGGGCGCGCGAGTAATAGTTAGCTCAACTAACTATAACATGCAAATTTTTCTGGTTTTATATGAGTCAAATGTCCAACTAACTATAATGTCCTTGAAACCTATGATTTTTTAGTGAATTTCAAAGGTTTTTCAAATGCTAATTCCTAACTATAACGTCTGTAAAACGTATGTTTTTTTTGTGAATTTCGACGTTTTTTTAAATGTTAATTTCATATTTTAATATTTATAAAACCTACATTTTTTCTATTTTTTTGTAATTTTTTGGAACTCTATTATCCTTTGTTTTAACTTTTAAAATTATGTCATGTTTTATTTCTTCCCTTTTCAGACACTGAGTTGGTTGCGCCAAAATGGGGGGAGCCTGTGATCACACCGTTACGATGCCCTGGGCATTCTGGTACCTTCCATCGTGGTATCAAGACACCGTCCCCGACCAGATACCTGCTGTGCCACCGTGAGAGAGGCACCCCGGATTCGGAGCTTGCACCGGCACGTTGTTGGACACTCCGGTGGTGGCAGGTGAGCAGTGAAGCCTCGGTGCGTAGGAGCTGCAATTGAGCACAGTGCGGGGGAGGGGCTGGGGCGCTACAGCCTGGGTGCACAGGTAAGCAATGTTGCCATTGATAATAATGTAATCTCTGGCCTCATTCATATCTGTTTCATTTTAAGGAATTGCTGCACTGCACCCTTTCTTGCGGACCCCAGCGTCCCAGACACACGGGTGACAGGAGGTGAACAGTGAGGGCTGGGCGCAGTAGGCCGATGCTCTGTCTCCTCCTCCTTCTGTTCTTTTGATTCTCCCTCCCCTTCTACCTTCCACCAACTCCGTCTCTGTCCCATTTCCACTATCTTCCTTACATTCTGACTACCTTTCTTTTTCTCTTGGACATGTCACACATACTTATGTTTCTTTTTTGTCTTGCAGGTTTTGTACGCTGCTTCTGGAGGAGTCCCACCCACTTATTTCATGTTATACTGTTGTTTGTTCGAATAAAGTTGTGTTTCCATTTATTTGTTTTATTTACCAATAAATAAGTGAGTGTATGGGTCTTCTTTTTCTGACAACACTTGTCTGTAGTTTATTGTGAAAATCAACGGTTTATAGCAGGTTATAAGGGAAAACATTTATAATTTTGCGGTGCACCTACCAAATATAAACCAACAGACTATTACATAAATGAAGCCTGGGTAATTCTACAGCTGCAAGGGTTCTATGAGTGTATCACTTTACAACACCATGAGTACTGCCCATGTGATTACAGAACCAATAAGGCACTGCCTAGGGCCACCCAGGCTTCAGGGACTGGCGAGGCCCACCCTGCAAGTAAAGCCCTGGAGGGTGGAGATCCCCGGACTTCAGTTGGCCTTGAAGCCCCCGGAACAATTAGTAAACAATACCCGGGGACGTGCCGATCCCCTGGGCTGCGAAACATCTCTATGCCCTCCCGTGCCTAATTTACATGTGAGATTAAGATTCCCAGTGCTGCAGAGACCCTGCAATATAATAATAGGATTGGCCCCGGAACATTACCCACCAGGGGGCTCATTTAAATTAACGGGTGGGACCCAGCTTAATTTTTTCCCCCCATTATTACCATCCAGATCTGCTTTATTGAAGTGATACAAGGTTTTCCTCCTCTCGCTTCCATGAGGTAAACACGTATTTGCTATCACAGGGTGGAAGCGATGCACCCGCCCTGTAATAGCAAACATAAATGTCCCGCAGATGCACACCCCAGTACATTGTATGAGCTGCGCCTGGGAGGTGGTGCTCCCTAGGGCCATGATGCATTGGTTACTGCATAACTACAGAATTAGTATAAACACATACTAACACTACTTGCACACGTGTAGTACAGCAACCACAGTGTAGAAAAGTAGCAGAGGAAGCCCTAAATCAAAAAATTTAAATCCTACCAGAGGTCGGATGACATACTTCAATGAGCCGACGACCCCGGGATGAGTAGAAACAGCTTCACGAAGAAAACGGGTCTTCAGCAGAATGCAAGCAAGCTCAAAATATTGTTGAGTGCTGCCTTCTTTGTACCTTCTCCCATTCATCCCCAAATTTATGTAGTGAAGAAGCTGACAGCAGTGGATCCGATAAGTATTTTTACTGCAGGAAAACAAGACAGCTTAAACAGCCACCAACAGGAGCAGACAGCAAGGCAACCATCTTCTCCAGCACCGTGTACAAGCTCCCTAAGATTCTTCTCATGACAGCCCTATATTCTAACATTACATACTTACATTCTACTAGCATTACATACTAACATTTTACTATGACTTACATTAGAATACTACACAGAGCACATGTCTTTACAGCAAAGAGCTCATGGTTTCATCCACGAGTCTTGAGACCGGTAGGGGTGAGTAGTTCGCTTCCCACTCCCTGTATTGTATAAACGCAAACTAACACTACTTCCACAAGCATGCTACACCGCCCAGAGCACATCACTTTATAGCAATGAGCTCACGATTTAGGCTCACAGTTTAATCCCTGAGTCTTCAGACCAGTAGGGGTGAGTAGTTCGCTTGCCACTCCCTGTATAGAATAAACTCATACTAACACTACTTACACAGTTATACTATGGCGGCCAGTATGCTACAGCGCCCAGAGCCCATCACTTTATAGTAATCAGCTCGGTTTGAGCCCCGAGTCTTCACACCGGTAGGCGTGAGTACTTCGCTTCCCACTTCCGGTATAGTATAAACGCACGGTAGGGGTCAGTAGTTCGCTTCCCACTCCCTGTATGGTACAAACGCCTACTAACACTACTTGCACACATATGCTACAAAGACCAAAGAACATTACTTTACAGCAATGAGCTCACTGTTTAGGCTCTAGGTTTCATACCTGAGTGTAGCAGCATCTCATCTCAGCACCATGTCACTCTGACCAACACCACACTTTCAGACCGGTAGGACTGACTACTTTGCTTCGCATTCCCCCACAGAGGTTACAGTGCTCCTCTTTCACCCTTTTTCCCCTTACTTATTTCAATAGAATCACAAAATGGCTGCCAACACTTCCTAGTTGCAACCACTCACACTGCTCGCATCCAATAAGCAGCAAGCTCGTGCTCGTAACGCCTCAGTCAATCAGATGGCAGAATTCCCAAATATTTATATCTGTAAATTTTGATATTTCTCCAAAACTACTGAATGGATTTAAACCAAATAAACAAAAGTGTGCTTTCTAGACCAAGATCCTTCTCCCTGCTAAATTTGGGGTAAATCTGTTCACCCGTTCGACCTGTAGCCTTGTCTAAAGTTTCCTTTGGAAATGAACATGGAGAAAACACGTTTTGGGACCCCCCTTTTTTCCTGCCCCCCCTTGAAGAATCACCCCCAGACTTTAAACATAGGAGCTGATATGAACAAAGAATTAGTTTGGAAAATGTCATTAAGATTCATCAAACGACGCCAAAGTTATAGGCAAAACAAAAAATGTTCTTCCTATGGAAACTTGGTCCTAAACTATAACTTCCTACTGGTGACCGCCAGTAGGCAATATAGTGTTTAATATATGTATGCATTGATATTTGTCAGTAAGTTATTGGGGACACTGAGGCAATTTTGCACAGATTATATGCAGAAAATGTGCACATTATCATCTGAAAAGAGTAGATGATCTACTCTTTTCCTAACCGACTACGCGGTGAGATGATTACACGTTTTCAAGGTATTACTTATACCACAGAGATTGGATGCGGAACATGGCACAACTCTAACTACACAGTCTTGACAAACAGTAGTAGCAAATAAATGAAGGATTGGTTAGCAGTATATCAACAAGGTGGCTATCCTTTTCATTCCTGGATTCTTGAAAAGAAAGATTCCGCGAACAGATGTATTCTTTGTAGGATTCTTCAGTGACTTAGCCAAATCACGCTCTTGCCCTAAAGAAGTCCTCTGGACGAAACGCGTTGGCTACATTTTGTATGAAGCAAAAGAATAAAAAGAAATTTTAAGCCCTACTGAATGGATTTCTTAAATTTTTACTTGATGATTACTGTTTGATTTGGGGAGTGCTGAACCAGTGTGCTTTATAACTGCAGAATTTCACTAGATTTGTACAGGTGAAATCTGATCCTACTTTTAACATCCCTGTAGCCTTTGTTTTTTTGTGAATTTCTAGGCTTTTTCAAAATCTATTTGCTAACTATAAAGTCCCTCTTACCTTCAGTTAAGTGAATTTCTATGCTTTTTTACTAGTAGTCGTTTGCAGAGTGGTTAAGGAAGAGGGCGGGCCTCCAAGCATCTCTCAGGAATCCTGCTGTATCGGACTTACTGGAGGTAACAGGAGGATTTCTGGGCCCTCAAGGGCCCTCAGCATCCAAGAGGACGTCGTCCCCTAACCAGCAGTGCACTAGGAGGCGCATTTGCAGAGTAGTGGGGAAAGGGGGCATGGCCACCGACGACTTTCTGGTCTTTTTTAAATTGATGTTATTAATTTAATTGGGGATGGAGCCATGCGGCTCCCCTTTCTGTTATGTTATTATGTTATTATAGGTCTTCTATAGCGCGCAGCTACTCCAAAGGAGTGTCCCGGCGCTTTGTGCTCCAGACCTAAGAGGAGGGACATATAGAACATAACAATGAAAGGATAAAAAGACAGGACCAAAGATAAAACTAATAGACTCTAGCAGGTAAAGAGCCATGTCTTTAAACTCTTCCTGAAGGCGAGTAAGTTTGATGTGGAACGCAAAGACAAAGGTAGTGAGTTCCACAACCGAGGGGCCAACAACCTAAAAGACCGTCCTCCAATGCGGACTTTCTTTATACGGGGGACTACTGCCAGTGCAAGTGACTCCGATCTTAGAGATCGTGACGGGAGGTAGAAAGCAAGCCTTTTTTGTAGATATTGGGCTCCCTTGGCGTGCAAAGCTTTGTGAGCCAGTGTCATGGCCTTGAATATTATCCGCTTCCGGATGGGGAGCCAATGTAGAGTATGCAGTAGATTTGAAGCACTCGCTCGTCGATGTAGGCCGATGAAGCCCCCTGCATTGATGTTTTATTTTGCCCCGGGGAGGTGGTGGTCCTTGGAACAGTGGGCGGCCTGGGCTCCCTGCATTTACTTCACATTTTGCCCTGGGGAGGTGGAGGTCCTGTTCAGCAACTCCCGCATTTCTATGAAAATTAAACCAGGGGAGGTTTGGTGGTCCCCGGAGCATAATAAACCCCAGGAGAGAGGTGCTCATGCACCCCGTCCTTTATTTCTACAATGCCTCCGGGACCTGGCTCACACGGGGCCAATTAATAAGTAAGCGTGGGAGTCTGTACTTCTTTTTTTTCAATTTTCAATGGGATTGGTTGATCCATGGCGACTCCTACTCAAAATTCTTAAAAGAAAGCTTTTTGGGCTAGGGGAGGGGTCCCTGCGGGATCGCCCTAAGAGGCCAACGGGTTCAGGGTGTTTCTACCCACCCATTTTCTTTTTTTTAAAAGTTTTTTCTGTTGCCTGGTTTAACTGAGTAACAAGATGGCTGCCAACAGTTCCTGGTTTGAAGTGTTGGCAGCCAATCAATCTGAGGACGAGATCGAGAGAAAACTTGTTTTGGGTGACCCCCTTTTTCTCTGCCCCTGCTTAACAAATCACCCAAAAACCTTCATGATAGCAGCTGAATTGAGCATCAAACTAGTTTAGAAAATTTTGTGCAGATTCGTCAAACACCACCAACGTAATATATGTGTGTGTGTATATATATATATATATATATATATATATATATATATATATATATATATATATATATATATATATATATACATATATATATTCACTGAAAAAACCATAGGTTATAGACCATATATAGTTAGGAATTAGCATTTAAAAAACCTTATTTTACTCACACAAAACCATTGAAATTCCATATATAGTTAGTTGCACTAACTATATATCGCGCACCCGCAATCCACTGCTGATCATGTCACATATTACATCATTCATGACATGGTCAGTGACATCACTGATGACATCACTGATGACATCTCAAATGACATCACTGATGACATCACTGATGACAACATCCAGTGACTGTATGTTTCTGTAAAGTTAAAATATGTCTTACATATTGAAGAATGAGTGGATGTATAAGTGTCTGGATGAAGGATTTAGTAGGTGCGTGACTGACTGTATGAGTGAGTGATTAAATGTGTCTCATTGAATGCATGGGTTAGTGACTAAACTGTCTTAATTTGTGCATCATTATGTCTGTTGTGATGTAAACTGCTGCATGTGTTGATCATTAGCTATACGAGAGGCTATATGTGTTATTAATTGGTTGCCCAAGTATTTCTATGGGAGATTGAGTTTGTGTGGGGGTGGCTGGAAGGTGTGTGACTCTATGCATAGATGTGTGAGCAGTTTATTCACTAGGTGTATGAGTTCAAGACTGCATGTGGAAACAGCTACATGGGCAGTTGACTGTGTGCATGAGTGTATTGATGAGTGAATGGATATCTCAATGCTACATGTCATAGTAAGTACATATGTTAAACACAGTACATGTGAGAGTTGGCATATATAAATAACTGTGCATGAGAGCCACTGAATGAGTGAGTGGTTGTATCGATCATTGTGAACTTGTATCAGGGATTGTATAAGAGAGTAAATATGTGTTAGTATATGTTTCAATAAGTAAGGTGTGTTTAACTGTATAGTTGAAGAAATGGAGGTGAGATTGTTTCTTTGCATGACTGACTGGGTGTGTGAGTAACTCCATGGATGAGTGGCAGTGTGTGAGTGTCTGTATACACTGAGTGTATCTAAGGTTATATTAGAGTCTGAAGAGGTTTATCGTATTAGCACAAGAATGATGTCAAATGAGATGTCATCAGTGATGTCATCAGTGATGTCATTTGAGATGTCATCAGTGATGTCATCAGTGATGTCACTGACCATGTCATGAATGATGTAATATGTGACATGATCAGCAGTGGATTGCGGGTGCGCGATATATAGTTAGTGCAACTAACTATATATGGAATTTCAATGGTTTGTGTGAGTAAAATAAGGTTTTTTAAATGCTAATTCCTAACTATATATGGTCTATAACCTATGGTTTTTTCAGTGAATTTCAATGGTTTTTTAATAGCAAATATCATAAGCTGTCGAATGTCAACTACGTGGTAAGTAAAAACATTTTCGTGTTTATGCACACTGATCTGCTTTGAATGCTGCCCCCCACCCCTCATTTCTATTAGGAGTACTCTCTCTTTGCAGATAGTGAAGGGTAGTTAACGCAGGCCTTTGCCCCCGTTGCCCCCGTTGTAATCCGTCGTGCCTGCTTCTCTCTCCATTTGATTGATTGTTCTCTTTGGTTCATTCTCTATTTACAAACAAGCACAGAGTCGCAATACTCTGTTTAGTCTTTGCAGATAGCGAAAAATCGTGTAAAAAAACAAAAGGAATCGAGCAAAATCAGTAGGCCACTAATGGGATCTCTTTTTGACCTCCCTAAAATAGAAACATTAGGAACAACCTGTTGATAATACCAATGTGTATGTACATAAGCGGCGTTCATTTGTGTTCACAGTACCCCTTGTTGATTGTTTGAATCGAGCATTGAATTGTTCGAAGTTGATTCTCTTAAGAATCTTCTCTGCCTGCAAACGAGGAAGAATAGGAATATTCTCTCTCCCTTTGCAGATAGTGAAGGGTAGGTAACGCAAACCTTTAACACGTCGTGCCTATTTCGTTCCTCATTGATTGATTGTTTCCCCAAACATTGACTGTTTGGGAATTGGTTCTTTTTGGAGGTATTCCCTGTTTGCAAATATACGTAGGAAAATCTTTGCAAATAGTGAAAGGGTACGTAATGCGGACCTTTCTCCCCCGTTGTAATCTGTCATGCCTATCTACTCCCCACTGATTGATGCACCTGTTTCACCCGGACCATTTACTAGAGATACGTCATCTGGCCCGACCAGAGAGCACCCCTAGTGAAAAGGACATATGCAATAATAACGAAGTGATCACTGTATCCTGTTAACAGAAACTTTAGCATGAAACAACCTGGAAAGAAAAGAATAGGAAAACGAAAATCAGTAGGCCACTGATGAACATGAACTTTTATTAAACAACGAACAAAGAAACGATAACATAACGTAATGATAAAACCTATTAATGTCCTAGAAACAAGAAAACGTTAAAATATGCCAGTGGTGAGAGACCAGAAAAACAGTAAGAGAAACCAAATCACCCCTCGCTGTCCCACCGCCTGCCACGCCAAAAAAATCGATAGACTAGGGAAAATGCAAGTCAGTAGAACATCCGCCCCCACTCTGGAAACTTCCAAGGTGGGGCAGGGTTGCGGCTACGCCCAGCCGGGAGCAGCCCATATAAGGCGGGTCCTGCTGCCACGCCTCGGCCAGGAGATCCTAACGTAGGGTGTAGCCGGAGGAGAGGCCGAGGCCAGCGGGACCCGGCCAGGGGATTGCCTTTACAACGCTGAACAGTTGCAGGGGGGGGGAATGTCTCCTCGACCCTCCCCTCTCTCTCCCAGTCCGGCCGCGGTGGCCCTTGACAGTTTCAGGTAGTCCCGCCACATGCTCTTCCGGTCCGGCCACCAACGGTCGGGGGGCCGAGGCCGACGGGATCCGGCTGCAGCCGATAAACCAAGAAACCCGTTCATGGGGCCAGAGCCAGGGGCGTCCGGCCGACATCTACCGGAAGCCCGGCCCGAAGACGGACGGGACACTTCTTCTTTCTTGAATAATGGCTGCGACAACACTGGGGGGGGATGTCTTGCACATGCCTCCGACCCCCCCCCCCCCTCGTCCTCATCGCCTGGTCCGGCCATAACAAATCTCAAGCGAGACGCCGTGGGGTGCACTGGGAGGGAGAGACGGTGCGAACAGGCCTCTCCCGCCTCCCCAGGTAGAGGCTTCCCAGCTGCACCCTCAGCGCTCCAGGCGCCCGGAAAAGGGTTCTTCCACTGTGGCCATGCTGCAACGTCTCGCCCGGCAGGGTGGAGCCCGTCCGCTCATTTGACCCCGCGATCGCCAGTAGCTACCGAACTCTCAAAATGGCGGTCGACCTGGCAAGAGCGGGCCCAGCATAAAGAAATGGCCCAGTCACTGGTTGACTCCACCACCGTAGTCCTCCACGACCTTGAAGATTCTAGAGGAGCCGCGGGAGTCTCCGACCCCCGATGGGGAATGACTGCCATGATCGCCCGTGGAGTGACGAAACTGTATCCGCGGGACGTCGGCGCTCCCATGCTGGCGCCAGCCTCACTTTGAATTACTAGAATCCTGCAGACCTCAGTTCCGGTGAAAGCACAGTGTGACCCGGTAGGAAAAATTGTTGCACCCCCTCCCCTTTTTGACTGATAGTTCAAACCACCGATCCTTTCCTTTGCCCTTTTAACGGAACTTTGGACTGCCTCCCCCTCTTTTACATTTTCTAGAGAAAACAAAACATTAACCACTACATTAGCATAGCAGTTGACACCAGAACTGTATTCAAATTGAAAACCAACAACATCTTCAACAGAATCCTTTTTGTTTCTGCTGTGACCCTGCTACAGCACAGGCATTGTCCCCAGCAGTAATTCTGCAATGCCGGTAAGAATAGCTGTGGTGCCTACTGGACTCACTCACCCCCGCGGCGCCCCACGCCGTTATTTGCTGGGCGGCAACTTACTAGACATCACTTTCGTGCCATCTAGATTTCAGCGCGTTCTGCTGCCTTGGAACTATTCGCACAACAGACTGCTACTGACGACCCACCCCCAGGCAACATCTTCTGAATTTTCATAATTTGAAAGAACTAGTAACATGTCCTCATCAGGAATTCAAAAGAAATTGCCACGGTCTCTTCGTTCTTTAAATGTTTTTACTGTTTTTGTTTTGTTGCATATATTTATATGTTATTAAAGTTTTATATTCCTACTACTTTGTTGGAGTGCTATATATTTTTAATGTGACACATAATTGTAAAAACTTTGATGTACAAAGAGTCATTCCTGGAATCTTCCGCTTCAGGCTCGGTCCCCTCCCCAATCACAATACAGGATGGTTTTCAGATAGTAGGAACACGTGTGGTGTGACGGATCTCATCGGGTGTGGGCCTTGATCTACTATAACTCCTTTGAAGAGGGGTGATTCTTTACAGCTGGGGCCATAAACTACATCTGCAGGGCTAGGTGATAGCCTGGACAATCGGACACAGAGGAAGAGGAGTGTCAGAGGGTGCGGTAGTGAATAGGGCGAAAGGGAGGTGTCGGGCGGGCACAGAGTGTGATTTTCAGGGAAGAGCAGCGCAGATGGGGGGAGGTTTATTGCCGATGCATAAGACAGAGAGCGGGGGTGACCAGTGCCTGGGAAAGATGCTTGCGAGGGTGGGGAGCCATGCTACGAATCGACAGCGTGCAGAGAGTGGGTCTGGTCAAGGCATCTAAAATGGCTGCCGTGCACGACAAAAGTGTGGCATTTCAAAAAAGGCAAGATGGCGCAGACAATGTTTTTCAACACTTCCTTATTTCCTTCGAATCGAACGTTAACAGACGTTGGTGCATATTACCAAAGTTAAGCGATATTTATCGCTAACGATGCTTACCAACGAATTTTTTACCGCTAAGCATCGTCAGAAATTATCGAAGATAAACCTTGCTATTATCAAGGTTTATCGCAAATGCGATAATAAACGGCCGCAATGCATGAATATCGCTAAAAAGTCAGCGATATTCATGCATTACCGAGCTAATGCTCTTAGCCATGTTATCCACCTCCCATTGGATAACATGGCTAAGAACTGCTCAGGGCAGGTGTTACTTTTTGGAGATATTCGCGCTTAGCGCGAATATCTCAAAGTTGGTAATAGGAGATAGATATCTTGCATGTTGTAATGCAAATTATTGTGGTATATGGAACTCATACCATAATCTCTCAGGAAAGCAGAAACTGATCCTTTTGGGACCGCCTAAAAAGGCCTAGGGGGTGAGGGGTACTCTACTTTGCCCCCTTTTCATGTTCCGAACTATTTTATTTTACTCTCTTCTGTAATTACACAAAATAGCAGCGATAAGATGCATCGGAGACACACAGTGAGAGAAAGGAGGCCGGAGATGAAGAAGAGATGTCAAATAAACATTGGAGATAATATAGTGGCAGAAGGGAAGTAAATATGAGTAAACTTACCATGTAACATAAAAATTTTGCACTCTATACTATAAGTCTCATTTTATACTACAATCACTTCGCTACAACCTCATAAATTAAAAATAAAACTGAATAATGTCTCAAACAATTTTTGATTTCTAAATATAAATTTATTCTTCAGAATTTTCTAAATTTGAAAGAACTAGTAACATGTCCTCATCAGCAATTTCCTCATGAAAAGTCTGCAATGATGATTCTTGTAACTCTATGGTCTCCAAACATTCGATAAATTCGCCATCAACAGATTGATCAAAAAAATCATTCAAGTCATCTCCTCCTTGTGACAATATTTCATTATTGGTGCTGTCAATTTCAATCAATGTAGTGGAATCATTAAAGTCATCTCCTCGTGCCAATATTTCATTATTGGTGCTCTCAATTTCAATCAATGTAGTGGAATCATTCAAGTCATCTCCTCCTTGTGACAATATTTCATTATTGGTGCTGTCCATTTCAATCAATCTAATGGAATCATACAAGCCATCTCCTCCTTGTGACAATATTTCATTATTGGTGCTCTCAATTTCAATCAATGTAGTGGAATCATTCAAGTCATCTCCTTGTGACAATATTTCATTATTGGTGCTGTCCATTTCAATCAATCTAATGGAATCATACAAGTCATCTCCTCCTTGTGACAATATTTCATTATTGGTGCTCTCAATTTCAATCAATGTAGTGGACAATTCAAAAGAAATTGCCACGGTCTCTTCATTGTGAGCCATTTTATTTTGAAATTGCTTGCTGTAAATTGCAGAAAAAAATAATCACTTTCATTTATCGTTTTTAGTAATACATAATATAAAACTAACTTTATCAAGTATTTAGTATAACAGAAGGACTGCAAATAAATAACAGAAAACATTTTTCAAATTATCTTCAAGTGTACAACATAGTTCCCCTTACAAATTAACAACTCACCTTTTTAAAAGTAGGAGAAGTGTTAGTACTGTGTAAATCAAACACCAGAAATTCACCACCAAAAATTCCTCACAAATGTACCTCAGACAGTAGTATCACAAAATGGCTGTGGTTTCCTCTCATTTGACATATATACATAACCAATTAACTTTCATCACACACAAATACAAAACCAAAGTAACATTTTAATTGGTTCTAAATTTCAACACTTTCAAATGTGTTTTCCCCATGCAATTTTCCATAGGACATTTACATACGTCTACAGCCTGAATGGCTGAACGGAATTACACCAAACTTGGCAAAATGGTACATCAAACCTAAGAGGTCAGGAAGGATCTACTATGCCCCCTTATGGTCATTTCCCCCTTCGCTTTGGCCTCCTCTTGTCTCTCAATCCTACCGAGAGACAAGATGGCGGCCGCTACGGACTGTTTGGAATGTTGACAGACGCCGGAGAACTAATCAGCTTCGCAAAGCTCCGTAACGCGAAAAGTACGCGAAGCGGAGCGCTGTTACAGATATATATCTTTTTTTGAACGTTAATTTCTCAAAATCCACTGGAGCACACATATTGAGACCTAGCAAAGGCACATCAGGCTACCAGTCCCTAATATTTTACCAAGTTTCGTGCAAATCCATTCAGCCGTTCGATTATTATTATTATTTTTTTTTTTTGCCCCGCGGGGCCCTTTTAAAACCTCCACATCAAACCTAGGGGGTCAGCGAGGATCTACTATGCCCCCTTATGGTCATTTGCCCCTTCGCTTTGGCCTCCTCTTGTCTCTCGATCCTACCGAGAGACAAGATGGCGGCCGCTACGGACTGTTTGGAATGTTTACAGACGCCGGAGAACCAATCAGCTTCGCTTCACAAAGCTCCGTTGCGCGAAAAGTACGCGTACTGGAGCGCTGCCCGGTCCGCTGTTACAGATATATATCTTTTTTTAAACGTTAATTTCTCAAAATCCACTGTAGCACATATATTGAGACCTACAAAAGGCACATCGGGCTACCAGTCCCTACAATTTTGCCAAGTTTCGTGCAAATCCATTCAGCCGTTCGGGCTAAAAGTGAGGCCAACCGCCCTATGGAAAACTCAATGTTAAAAACACGTTTTGGGACCCCCCTTTTTTCTCGACCCCCCCTGGACGAACCCCCCCCCCCCAATTTTCAGGGGCTGCTCAGAAACAAAATGTGCCATTTTCCTGAAAATTTCAGCCAATTCCGTCCACAAACGCCAAAGTTATTTGACATAGAATTTTCAAAAATCCCATAGAGAAAAAATCCTAACTATATATACCTACTGGCGACCGCCAGTAGGTAATATTATATATATATATATATTATATATGTGTATATGTATATATATACATATATATATATATATATATATATATATCACTGAGCAAAACAAAGGTTACAGACACAATATAGGTATGTGAATAAGTCAGTTTCAATTTACCATTTTTAAACATCTGAAGTTTACCAGTTATAATCTTCTTAGTGACTGTAACTCAAGCCTTAAAGTACCTAGAACTTGCTTCCAAGCGATTCACAGTTTTGTCATCAATGATGTCATTTCAGATGTTGCGGTCATGTTATCAATGATGTCATAGAACGCATCATGAGTGATGGAATATGGTAGGTAATTAGTAGTGCATGGCGACTTTACATCACTTACAACATGTTAAATAACATCATTGATGACATCTCAAATTACATCACTTATAACCTCATTGATGACATCACCAATGACATTATCCGACCTACTGCTCCTTAATTTACTTTACAATCCTCTAGATCAGTTTAGAAAACAAAATAGGTTGTAAAGAGCCCACAAATATATACAGTATAGATTGTATGTACAGCTGTAAATGTACGAAATAGAAATAGTGTAGTCCCGGAGACAAGTCTGATTCAGTATTCTCAAAGTTATTTGATGCACTGTTTAACTACCAGTAAAGTTGTAAGTGCAAACAGTACCTTATTTAAAGAAGGTGTACATTGAGCACAACTAGTGTGAGTTGAGTCATATCTGACAAATAAGTTGTGGCTTAGATCAAAGTCCTCTTGCCAAAATATGTGAGAAAAAGTAAAAGTTATCATTACAATACATTACTCACCTGTGGATTTCTGTGCACATGTTGCCAATAAAGAGGTGTCATGTAGGGCAATTAACAATTTCAATTTAGACTGGAGATTTATGAGGTTCAGATATTTATTTCCATAAGTTCCGTGGAACTTTGAAGACATTATACATTGTTGAATAATGTTTATTGCATGGGTGATACACAAACTGTTCAAGCTACATCTCGCATATGCGCAAATTGTCGCGCACAATTCGCATAGCAACCGCGTGGGAAAAGTTGTACCCATCACACACCCTTCGCGGATTCTAGACAGCGACCCTAAAATGGCAGACATGTTTTACGCAGGTGTTCGTAGGGTGCGCAACTGCAAAAAAAAAGAAAAAAATAATAAAAAGTAATTTAATTATATTATAAACAATATAAAATAATGAAAAAAAATATTTTTATATAAAAAAATTAATGAAAAAAAGTGTAATGTAATTTAAAAAATAACATCTAAAAATAAAAAGATTAAAAAAGTGTAGTTAGAAAATATAAAAAAACATTAAAAATATTTACAAATTAGCATTTAAAAAATCTTTGAAATTCACTGAAAAAAAACATAGGTTTCAGACATGTTATAGTTAGGAATTAGCATTTAAAAAACCTTTGAACTTCACTGAAAAAACCATAGGTTTCAGACAAGCTATAGTTAGGAATTAGCATTTAAAAAACCTTTAAAATTCACTGAAAAAACCATAGGCTTCAGATAAGTTATAGTTAGGAATTAGCATTTAAAAAAACCTTAGAAATTCACTGAAAAAACATTAGGTTTTAGGGGTGTTATAGTTAGCTACACATTTCACTCATATAAAACCATTGAAATTATCCCGTTATAGTTAGTTGTACTACCTATAACTCGCGCGCCCACAATCCACTGATGATGATGTCACATATTACATCATTCATGACATGGTCAGTGACATCACTGATGACATCTCTGATGACATCTCATATATATATATATATATATATATATATATATATATATATATATATATATGCAATGTGTAAAGTATGTATGCAGCAGCTCAAACAGTAATGAAGTAAAAAAGTAAAAAACACAACAAAAGAAAAATCCCACACCAATTTAGAAAAATAGAGTAACATTTAGTAGTTTATTTGATACCAAAATACTAAATGCTAATCAGGATAACCAGAGATATACAATTTCAAAGTTTTAAGAAAAAAGTTCCTATTAGCACCAATCACCAATTGAGGCTATCTAAAATACAAAATTCTAATCAGGATAACCAGAGATATACAATTTCAAAGTTTTAAGAAAAAAGTTCCTATTAGCACCAATCACCAATTGAGGCTATCAGGTCTCGCCAGATAGGGACAAAGTCACAAGTTCAGGCTGACTGTGATAGGCCTGCTGAATAAAGTGCATTAATTCCTGGTTGCAGAGCATTGTGAGATCCTGCAACAGGGATGTGTCATGCAGCGGTGGTTCCAAGAAAGCTGATGTAGTGCTACATGAATTTTTACATTGTGAGATTGTGGTGACCATTGACTCCATATGTATTAATTTACTCCATATCGAATGTACAACATCAATTTATGCTCTTGCTTGACTTCTTTTTGTGCCTTCTTATAGCTTTAGAGAGGGAGGTTTTTATTTCTTCACAGCACAGAGCAAAACAACCTTGCTTTGAACAGAATGTGTTGGATGTGTGTTTGAAAGTGTGAGAGAAAAATGTACTTCTCTGTCTCAGAGTCAAAACACAGATGGTTGGTCAGCTTCCATCTTGACCTCAACACTGACTGGCTCAGTCAGCCTTGGTTTTACAGTAGATGAAGGGAGGGGGAATTTCTAGAAGTCTCTCTCCATGTTAGTATAGGTATGAAAGACGGGAACTTTTGACAATCAGACAGAAGCTCTCCTAGGTGCGGACATGTAGCCCAGGTTCATTCATGCTGTCCCATTGAGACTTCTGGATGACTGAAAAGGGCTTCCCCGTCAAGCTGACCACAATGATGTGTTTATCTCAATAGGTGAGGTATTCTATATATATTTTTCATCTGCTTCCATGCTGTGTATAAATGCTCTTTATGTTTTATTCTTGCAATTGACAGTGCTTATTTCTTGCAGTGGACGTCCATGATTATTATTATTTGCATTTGGTTTACTATTATTATGTGTTTGTGTTTTAGCCCATGAATTTGACAGTTTTACTTGTAATTGTTTTATTATTACTTGCTTGAACACATATATAAATATTTATACATGTGCATGTTGTTTGACTTGTTTCATTTGGCATCTGGGAAAGTCTTTCTGTTAGAGAGTGCTGTATTAATAAAATCCCAAAATGTTAATTTGACTCATTTTGTGAGTGCTGACTCTTCTTTCCAAGTGTTTCTTCCTGCATTACCAAGAGCCTCATCTTGGGAGTACTGAATTTCTATTATTTGGGAGTGTGGAGGAAGACTGTGGGCTGTGATATGGCGTCCCGCATCTTCGCCGAGGATGCCATCGATGAGGGGCTTGCAAAGCGAAGTCCTGTGTCGAAGTTGCGTTGTGCACCGGTGGTTCTGAAGAAGCTGTTGGGCGTCATCACTGAGGGTTGTGATGCACTAGGTCAAATTGAGAATGCATTGTGGAGTGGCAGTTACAAGGAGATTGTGGGCTGTGATGTGTAGTCCAGGATCTGGGCTCTGCCGTGTAGTGGCAGTTTCAAAACATAGCTATGATGTGTTGGTTCTGACCACAGGACTACAGATATGCTGGCAGAGCACCTTCAGGCCTCCTACCAAGGGTCTCAAGGAGGTTTGAATATTTCTGTCCCAGAGGCTCTGATCAGGAGACCTGCCAAGAGACCCTTGAAGCCACTCTGGCGGTCCACGGTTCAAAATGAAGGTCCAGTTCTTTCACTCAGGGAGCAGGGCAAAATAATAGCAGTCCTTCCTACAGAGCAGCACAGCAGTCCTTCTGTGATTTCTACAGGTCCAGTGGTGTACTAAAGTTGGTTCTGAGGGTCAATTTTTTTATACTTGGAGGAGAAGGCTTCCACCCCCTTAGGTGCTTGGAATTTTTTGCCTCCCTGCCCTGGGCCCAGCTGTCTGGGGTCACAAAAGACTACTGTCAAATACTTTATGATTGTGCTCAGGCAGAGCATTTGTGATGCACAAATGTGGTAGGTGACAGTTCCTCCTCGTCATCAAGTCAGACATGTACCATCCTGCGGACACTTATTCTACATTTGATTCACTGTGAGCACTACAAAAAGATCATTACCAGCTACAGCTAGTCATGAGACTCAGGATACAGGGTTCAGGCAAAAAATGGTCAGGAGAAGAAAATAGCAACTTGTTCAGAACTGTCACATGAAATCAGAATTGACCTTTAAAGACAGATTTAAATTACAATTCTTTAGACACCGAACTTGATATTCCCACCTGCTCCCAATTGAAAGTTAGCATGTATTAAATGTGAGAAGGTAGCCCAATGTTATCCTATGGGACAGGTAGGCCTAACCGTAGTGAAAAATGAATTTAAGAGTTTTTCACTACCAGGACATCTAAAAGTTCAAAGTAAATGCCCAGCTTTTTAAATACACCACACTCTGCCCTATGAGCATTTTAGGACCTACCCTAGGTATGACTTATATGTATTAAAAGAAAGGTTTAGCTTGGCAAACAGTTTATTTTGCCAGGCCGAAATAACACTTTAAAACTGCACAAACAGGCTGCAATAGCTGGCCTGAGACAGGCTACGTAAGTGGGTGGCACAATCAGTGCTGCAGGTCCATTAGTAGTTTAACAAAACAGGGTCTTGGCTCCTACCACAGCAAGGCTAAGGCAGCAATAATGAAGTAAACAAAACAAGTGCCAATACTGTATCTTGTTCTCTACAGTCAACTAAAACCCATATGAATGAAACATACTGGTCTGTTTAGTATAACGTCACTAGTTTAATGGTCTATTTATTCCACTAGTTTTTAATTCTTTTAAATTTTTTTGAGCAAAAAAACTTTTTTGTGCATATACAAAAGTGTACAATTGAATACAATCTATAGAAATAACAAACCATAACTATACATATATACAACTCATCCTTTCTAAATTTACAATCTGGTACATTCATTCCACAATCATACCATCCCCACACACAAAATGAAACAAAGAAATGTGGCTTTATGTCAAAACAAACATTTTCCTTAACATTTGATAAACCCTAGAGGCCGTTTCTGTACAACCATGTTAAATACAAATATACAGTTGAAAAAAATATATTCTGAATTCTTGTGACAACGTCCTTCTAATCCTAGTTAATGACACTAAGCCACCTACAGTCAGTCGATGCGTTTCGAACTCCCTAATTGCGGAGTTCTCCTCAGGACCAAATAGATCTAAAAAAGCAAAAAAGCAAGATTTAATCGCCTATTCAGATGTATCTGGTTTTAAAGAAACAACATGCCGCCACCGGCCAACTACAGTCCGCCTACCTTTAAACCAACAGGGTGCAAATCCCAATATAGAAGTCGTGTGGCGAAGTGACTCGATTCTAAACATAAAGGAGACATTTATATATACATGGGACTTTACTCACATATTGACATTAACCAGCGTAGAGACAACCGAAATCGACCATTTTTACGGGGACTAACCTTTATGCACATGAACCGATGGCAATAGTCTGATGGAGGGAAATTGAAGGGTGTTAATGCGGGCAGTTGTACTGATAGATCCCATAAAAATGGGTGTGCGTTTCCAACTAACCTTTTTCTTAAATACGTAGCTCCAGTTCCTGGAAACAAACCATAATGCCATCATTAATCTAATGTCCTTTTCAGGAAGAACCTGTTTACTCATTCATAGTAATTCAAGGCTTAGTCGGTATTATTCACAGCAACAATTGCCCGGGCTTTAGAGTTATTTCCGCCAGCGGCAGTTCTTTTATGTAATCCTGCGGGATAAAGCACGGAAGGGGTTATTACTTCTTTTAGTTATATCGGGGGAGAACAAACTAAGGGGCTCATTAGGATGGAGGATTTTCCGCATCCTCCAGGCCGGCGGAAGCCACCGCCGGCCCGGAGGATGCGGAAAATCCTCTGCGGACCCACCGCCACATTAGGATGGCTGGTGGGTCCTGGTTTCAGTCCGCCGCTTTTCCGCCGCAGTTGACTTACAACCGCGGCGGAAAAGCATTAACATGGCTGGCGGTGTCTATCAGACACCGCCAGTCATATTATGATAGAGTAAAAAGTATGCTTTTCCACTGCGGCTTTTCCGCCGTGGAAAAGCATACGGACCTTCACTTCAGGGGCCCGTTGTGGGCCCCCTGGGTGAAGGTGGGTGGGGGGTGCACATGGGGGGTACCTATGGTACCCCCCTGCATTTGCGTGAACAAAGCGGCAGGCACCGCGGGGTGCCTGCCGCTTTGTGCACGCAAATGCCGTGCATGCATTTTTAACATTGCGGCGGGTGCAGCTTGAAGCTGCACCCGCCGCAATGTTAAAAATAGAGGATGTGACCGCCACCCTGGCGGTCACATCCTAATCTGTATGGAGGGACCGCCGCTGCCCCTGCGGACGTTCCCTCCTACTCTATGGTGGCGGACGGACTCAGGTCCGTCCACCATCATAATCGGCCCCTAAGTTATTACGATGTCCTATCATTCTCCTTGTTTCTTACATTCAGCCATAGTGTCCTCGCGGTAAACAGTTCCGGGCGTTTTCGTGTTTGTAGAGTGCTTCTTCTATTTCTACCTCAACTTCCTGGTCATATGATCATCCTTTTCTTAAAGGTCCCGGGTCCACGGAAACATTGTGAAACTTTATCAATTCATTGTAAGTGTGATATGAACATACAAATGTCCTCGGTTTTTTGTTAAAAAAAGATGATAATAAATATGGTGCATAGAAAGATTTTCACACACAAACCGGTTCTTTGGAAGAAACATTTATCCCGGTGAGGTTATTCCCAACAAGACTCGAATTACATTCTAGACTAAAGTTCATGGAACAAAATGGTATTTGCTGCTTAGGTTCGAAACTTATGGAATAGTCCTAAAAATTTCCGAGATCTCATTAAGGCCTCTCTCTGCCCAAGTCGTGCCTCTATGTCACCTCCTCGTGGGTCATGGTCAATCTTTGAGATTATAGTCCAGCGTAATTCATCCTCTTTATGTTTCTTCAACAGCCAATGTTTTACCAATGGCGCATTGGGAACTTCTCTTCTCTGTCGTGATTTATGTTGTGTAATGCGCTGTCGTGCCTCTTTCGTAGTTTTTCCAATATACAGATTTGGGCATGGACAAATTATCCTTTAGACCACATTTTTAGTTTGGCAGTTCGTAAATTTATCGTGTCTCCAATGTATGCCATTAAAAGAAAACACGGCTCCTTCTTCTGTTTGCTCACAGCATGTGCAATTCCCACATTTATGATGGCCCAATATTTGAGGCAGTCCCAGCATTCCTCTCAGATTGGGTTTAGTTTCACGTGGTAATGCTGCCCGAACAACATGATTCGCCAGTCTTTTTTCTTTTTTATAGGCAAAAAGTGGTGGTTCCTGTAGATCACAGTGAAGGTGTTTGACCAAATGCCAGTTCTGCATCACCATTTTCCTCAATCGGTGTGTGTTCGGACCGAACGTCGTAACACACACAATCCTTTTAGAAACAGTATGTTCCTTTTTCTGTAATAGAGTTTCCCGTGGGACCCACCATGCTCTTCTTAATGAGTTTTTTAGAAATTTCTTTGGGTAGCCTCTTTCTAACAATCTTCCCATCAGTCCATTTGCGTGTTTGAAGTACTCATCTTTATTTGAACAATTTCTTTTTATTCTTAAGAATTGCCCAAATGGCAAATTTTGCTTGAGACTTCTAGGATGATGGCTTGTGAAGTGAAGTGCTTTGTTTCTATCGGTTGGTTTGCGAAACAGTGTTGTCCCTAATGTGCCTTCTGTGGCAAACACTTCCACATTTAGAAAGGTAATACTTTTATTCGATGCTGTATGGCTGAATTTTATATCTTCAGTCCTAAGGTTAAGCCATGCCACAAACTCACTCAATCTTTCTTGGGTACCCGTCCAGATGAAAAATACATCATCGATGTATCGCATGTACTTGGTAATGGACTCTGCAAATGGGTTATTATTATAAATGAATCTATGTTCATATAAACCCATGAATAATACGGCTAATTCTGGTGCAAAGGGGCAGCCCATTGCCACCCCTTTGGTTTGAAAAAAGAATTCCTGTCGAACTAAAAATAGTTTTTTTGTAGGGCAAATTTGGCTAGTTTGACTATAAAGCTTGTTGGAACTCTAGTCTGTCGCTCCCTTTTGTCCAGAAAAAAAGTCAGAGTTTCTAATGCCTGTTCCTGGGGGATTTGGGTGTATAAAGAGACAACATCCATTGTAACCATTAACTGGTTTATCTCATCGAACTGAACAGATGATATTGCATTAAGGAATGCTGTCGTGTCCTTCAGATGTGCTGGTACTTCTGTGATGAATGGTTTTAAAAAGAAGTCAATGTACTTCGATACCGGTTCCAACAGTGATTCACAACCCAATATAATGGGGCGACCTGGAAGGGTATCCGCATTTTTGTGCACTTTTGGAAGTACATAAAAAACTGGTATCCTAGGGTTCTTATTCTGGAGGAAGCACAATTCTTTTGGTCCTAGGATGCCTAGATCATGACCCTCCTGGAGAATCGAGAAAAGCTCATTCTGTAGTTCCTTCGTGGGGTTACTGCCAATTTGTTTGTAGCAGATTGGGTCCTCTAGATGGCGTTTCACTTCTTCCTTGTATTTATTAATGTCCCAGAGAACCACCACTCCCCCTTTGTCCGCCTGTTTGATTACAAGCGTCTTATCATTTTTTAAGGAACTGATGGCGTCCTTCTCTATTTTTGTTAGATTGAAATTCACATATTGTTTTCTCTTCTCCAGCTCTGAAGTTCCAGATAATAACGTTTTTTCAAAAGTGATCACCTAATTTGGGGTCTTGGAAACCGGTGGACAGAATAGCGATTTTTTCAGAAATCCGGTTACTTCCGTGTTAGAAATCTCAGGTGTGTCTTTGAAAAAAGTTTTCAAACGTAGTTTCCGGCAAAATTCAATCGCTTCTAGTTTCATCTTTATGAAATCTGTGGGTCTAACAGGGACAAATGAGAGCCCTTTTTCCAAAATGGTTGTTTCTGAAGCAGTTAGCACACGGTCTGACAGGTTGAAAAGTGGTGATAATTTTAACTCTTGTAGTACTGTCGTCTCGTTCTCATTTCCCATGGTTGGTAATTGGGACGTGACCGGCCTCTTGTCCGCTGCTGGCTGGGGATTTTGTTGTTGATTACCTCTATAGCCTGAATTGCTGCTTGATTCACTTGTATCCGTGTCTCCACCTGAAGAGGAGGAGGTATCCGAGAAAGTTAAGAATTTATTCCTAGATCGGCCTTGATTGTCCTGAAAGAACCGTCTTTGATTGGGTCGTGTAAAGAAATCTTGTTGCAGGTGTGGGTAAACTGACTCTAAGGAAAAATTCTTTTTATCTAATTTGAACTTATTTTCTTTCTGAGTTACAGAATAGTCCTTGAATTCCAATATTTCTTTCTCGATTTTCGCAGGTCCATTAGTAGCATTTAATTTACAAACCCTGGATACACGTAGTACTACTGTACTAGGGATATACTACAATAATTCAGCCAATTTGGGGTAAGTCAATGTTATCACCTTTAAAGGAGAGAGCACAAGCACTATAACACTGGTTAGTAGTGGTAAAGTGCACAGAATTCTAAAGCCAGAAACAATTACATCAGCAAAAACAGGCGGCTGGAAGGCAACATATGGAGGAAAACCACACCAAGGATGTCAGGTCCAACATGTATATATTTTAATTAAAAAATACTAATTAAATGAAAAACACCTGTGGCATCTCCCTTTCTTTCCACTCTCTGACTCCCAAACCTTTCAGGCCACAATGGAACCCCAAACATATTTTCCAGGCTCTTCTCTCTTTCTACCTACTCATCCAATAGGTGCACCTGTCCACCACTCTAAATACCATCTCACATCTTCCTTTTACTGTTCCCCTTCAATTAATTAAGTGAAAAAACCTGGCACCAAAAATCATACAAGAAAAGGTGAACCCATGATATTAATTAATTTTACCTATTAAGCTCTAACCTTGGGTTCCAGAGTAGCATGTTATTCACACCAAAGCACTTCAGTGCCTCGTCGGGTGAAGTAGTGCTATATTAATACAATATACAAATACAATTGTGATGAAACCCTATTAAAGCCAGTATTTCTGTCTTTTGATTGCTACACACCATTATATAGGCAATAATATAGTAAGTTGTTATTGTGCTTTAAAAGATGTAGGCTTGCTGGGTGTGTGAACTGTTAAGAAGGGTTCAACCTAGATATTTCTACGTGAGAACTTATATAGAAAGGAAAGGTGGAGATGCGACAGAAACACCAGCAACATCAAAAGAAGAAACTGCAAATTGCAACATTACTAGAAAAGGAAGGTGATGCAGACCACTGCAAACATTGTCAGAACTGCAACCATGTGGACTGGATAAAGGAAGCACTGGAGACAAAAATCCTAATGGGTGCCCACTGTTCTAGCCTTATGACATGTAACCAGAGCAGAAATCCAGGCATTAAAGCCATTCTCCAAGGAGACAAACAAACCTAAGTATGAATCCTTCACTGCTTGAAGATATGAAGAATCACATCTAAGAGGAAGCAGCTGGAGATGAGTCATTGTCCAGGAAATATTGTTCTTATCAAGGTTGTAGCAAGGCTGAAGTTCATCTAGAAATAAAACAAATCCCAACCAAAAACAGAGCCATATAATGGGAGAAAGCAAAGTAACACCAACACCAGAGTGACAGAGTGAGCCAAATCTAGAAAGATAGCACGACCAAGCTCAGAGACATTGAGAAACATGAATAGGCGACACCACTCCAGGTAAAACCACAAAGCACAAGGGTAAGAAAAGAGTGCCTGGGACAGAGAGATCTTCTGTTACTCATGCCAATTGATGGTAGCTAACCATGACCCCCAGGTGGAAACACATCAAAGAACCCTCAATGGGAATAGTGTAAACACAAGAGGGTTATAATAGATCAAACAAACGCCAGAAGAAATATTTCCCACATTGGGAATGCACTCATTCCTCAAATCAAAAAATGCAAGATGCAAAATTACTATTTCATTTGTGTTTAAATTCATGGTCGAGACCATATTGTATGGTTTATTATTCAAATACTCAAAGTACTTAGTTATTTTCTCTGGTACCTGTCCATATCAGAATATCACCTTTAAATCTGCTCGAAAAAAGATATGGTCAGCCAATTTGCTTGTTGCAGGTGTCCAGTCGTACATGTTCTCATACCAACCCAAAAAGAAGTTGGACTAAAAGGGCAAGCCTTGAGTGCATGGCAACAGCTTGAAATTGTTGGTACCATTATTCCTCGTACAACAACAAAATTTAGGACTGGAAAATGTCTACCATTTGAAACATTTGGCTATGTTAAAAATGGTTGGTCTTCTTATAAAACAAATGTTGTTCTTTTACTATGATACCAATTTAATTGCTTATGTTTGTGCGTAAACTTGTTATAACAACAGTCACGAACATCCCCTGGATCTACACCAACAAAGTCGCCCCCATCAAATGGCCAATATTAGCAGATCCACCAAAAATTCAAGCTGGTACACGAAACTGGAAAGACAATGAGGCTCCAACAGGAATCCCACTGACCTCGCTGCCTTCAAAGCAGCCCTCATCAAATACCACCAATGCCTTAACAAAAGTTAAGAAAGATGCCCTGACAAACTGCATAGAGGTGAGTGCCAACCACACCAATGAACTCTTTAGCATGGTCAGAGAGTTCTTCTGCCCGGCAGCCAGAGAGAGTACAGTCTACCCCTCCCAAGTACTCTGCGATACCCTAGTAAATTTCTTCCATGATATATTTTACTACATCTACTGCAACTTCAACCCACTGACTTCGCCTACCTCCTGACACCAATGGACCCCACCCACAACCACCCCTCACCACCTGGATGCATCTCACAAGGCAAGACCACTTCCATGATGACCTCCATCCATTCCGGAGCACCATTGGACCCCTGCCCACACAAAGCCTTCCACCTTGTACACAAAGAAATGATCAGCACACTGACCACCATCCTCAATAAATCCATCACTGCGGCCACCTTCCCTGATGCATGAAAATATGTAGAGGTCAGAACCCTCATGAAGAAACCCTCCACTGACCCCTGCAAACTCAAACATCACCGACCCATCTCACTGTTCCCGTTCCCCACCAAGATCCTAGAGAAAGCCATCAACCAAAAGCTCACTGAACACCTAGATAGAAACAACCTACTCAACGCCTCCTAAGCTGCCTTCCAGGCTAACCAAAGCACAGAGACCGTCTTGATCACCTCAACCAATGACATCAGAGCCCTCTTCGAATGAGGGGTAACTGCAGCCCTTGTATTCCTCGACCTCTCAGCAGCATTCAACCAATATCTCATCACACCCTCATCAAAAGACTCCACCATATTGGTGTGCAGAAAGACACCCTCAAATAGATTGCATCCTTCCTGACTGGAAGGACCCAAAGAATCCGCCTACTGCCTTTCACTTCCAAACCAAATAGTATCATCTGCGGCATCCCTCAAGGATCGTCTTTCAGCCCCACCTTGTTCATCACCTGCATGACACCACTGGCCGACATCATCTGATCCCATGGACTCAACATCATCTCATATGCGAACGACACCCAACTCAACCTGTCCCTGACGGAAGACCCCACTAGCACCAGAACAAACTTCTGAACCTCCATGATGAGCATCAGCAGCTGGATGAGGACCAACTGCCTAAAGTTAAACACAGACAAGACTGAAGTACTAATCTTTAGAAAAAACACTGCACCACAGATTAAGTCTGTCTCGCCTTAAATGTTCTGTTCTATATGCTATATTCCCTATGTAATTCATATATTTTGTCCTCCAAATTATGAAGGTCATCTGTGTCTCTCTAAGAACATATATCAATGCTACTGTATTGTGCCCTTGGAGGCAAACGTTTGGAATGAGTCCACAGCTCACTTTGGACATGATGCTGAAAATTCAATCTTTAACACAATATACAGTCAAAAAGCAAACAATCTGACAATTGTTAATTTTGAAGACACATCAAAAACATTAACACCTTCCGCAGAATTCCCAGCACACTGCTTTTATGTGCATTTACGTGTAAAGAAGGACGGTGGGGAAACCAGAATCAGCCCTGCAAAAATCTTCAATGCGGCTCCACATTAATGGATCCCTTCAGTGATCGATCTGTTGGACCTGGTAGCCCGCCATGCTTCAAAGCAGCTATCTAGCATTCAGCCCAATGAAGAAATGCAAGGGTGGCTGAATGGCCATTTCAGCTTTACACAACAATCCTCTGCATTAAATCAGATAAGTATAGTTGCAGTAAGGGAAACACAGAACCATCCAGCGGAGCTTTTACCTGCCAGGCCACTGAAACACATCCCAGAGAAGACAGAAGACCAGCCCTGCCTCTGGTGCCCCATATCGTTCTGGCAATTGAAGAATGTCTGCAAATGGTGGCAGAGATATCCAACCCAGATAAAATTGTGATATGCCAACATCTAGACTCGGTACCTCAGGACGGTGCCTCACTAACACAGACTGCTCAAATCCACCATGAAGTGCCAGCATAGCCCCACTGTGGTTCAAGCAGGGTGTTTGTGAAACAGCCAATATGGAGGAAAATTAAATACAATATTGAAGTAGAAAATTGTACTATCAATTTCTTCAATTGAATGCAACAGAATCAATCAAGGTGTTACAGAAAAGGTTTCAAATAGTGTGCAGCTTATTCAAAATCAAGCAGCCACAAGCAATGAAATATGGGCATATTCTTCTGACCCTGTGTACGCCACACTGTCTCCTTGCCAATTAAAAAATATTGTGTAAGTCCCTTACTATTTATTGCTCGTAAATCAGTTTTGCCTTTTCCCTCGTTTCTAGATTCACAACTGAAAGGATATGTCCCCCGCGCGTATTCTGAGATCCTATTCTCGAGGCTTGCTTCGTGTTCCTTCCTGCATCTCGTAGCGGAAGACCGACTGAAAATAATTTCAGTAGTTGCTTAAGGATGGCAAAGAGCTGTTTATTACAAACACACAAAGATTCACATTATAATCACATTTGTCTTTATTATTATGTGGATGTTGTTTCTCTGTTTTATGCACTGGGGTTACATTTGATACACTTGTTTGCATAATAATTCACAGTGTTTTCTGGTAAATAATTTAGGATTAAAATGTGCCCTTGTTCAAGATCAAGCGTGATGGTCTTATGTTGCATTATGAATTTTGATATTTCATTGATTATTGAAATTTGTCAATGAGTGATACCAATGTGAACCACTATTTTTTGGATAATTGCTAATTGCCCTGGATCCCAAGGGCTTCCGAGTTGCATATACTGCTGAATACATATCCAAAAGCATAAGACAGTAAAAGCCAAACCAATAGCCAAATTGATTTATACAACCAAGATGCATAATCACTGAAAGACAATCAAACAATGGAAAAAGAAAGTGCAAAAGAAATATCAACAATAATAAACGAAGCAAGCACGTACCTGACGGGGACATACAGTGAGACACAATTTCTGAGGGAGACAGATCAAAAGGAATGCATTATGGGTAGAGAGGATTTTATACAAGAGAAGGAAAAGGTAACAAAGGCATCAAAGGAGCAAGTGAGTTGCCTTTCCCCACGAGAAGGACTCACCACACAAGTTAAGACTGTGACGAGGAAGGCACTTTGAGATGGTAATAGAAACAGTGTCATGAAACCAATACCTACACTGAGCTTAGTCAAACCCAGCAGCTTGGATGGGGGAGATAGCACATTCTGAAGCAGAAATAAATCTACAGTCTCATAACTATTCATAGGACTAATATAAACTAATATAGTCTTTCGCCTCATACACTTTGCCTAACCTCAGAGACCCTTAATTTCCAGAACATTGCCTGGGGCCCACAGTTGCTTCCTTGAACGTGACATAGAGTATGGAAACGTACGTGGCACCGGGGAGGTTTGCAAAAGCACCAGCCATCAAAGAGAAAGTAGAAGCAAGATTATCCTCAGTGATTCACCGATGCACTAGCCCAGCCTCAGTGAGCCATTGATGCTCTGCCTGAAAAGTCACAGAAAGCATAATAGAGTATAACGCTCTGTGCTATACTAGTATTATTGGTGACTGTACACCTTTTCCTTACTCCTAGTAAACAAGATACAATATTACTGGGCCAAAACTATGGTGAGATCCTCATTGGTATGTTCTGTGTTGGAATTACTCTGCATGCAAGGTTATCCAAAAGTTGTAGCTGTATGTGTTTATTGCAGTGCGACAGTAACTGTATTGATCAGATAGAAGGGAAGGCGCATATATAATTATGTGGCACATGCTTGGACGGACTGCCCTTTTATTCCCAGCTGGGCTTGAGTCATTGGAGACCAGTTTCTAAAGCCCAAGACCACAACTGGTGAGGTTAATTGCAGCAAGTACAGGGTAGCTACGAGAGAGAGAGAGAGAGAGAGAGAGAGAGAGAGAGAGAGAGAGAGAGAGAGAGAGAGAGAGAGAGAGGAGAGAGAGAGAGAGAGAGAGAGAGAGAGAGAGAGAGAGAGAGAGAGAGAGAGAGAGAGAGCAGAGCAAGAGATCAAAGAGGGAAGATAGAGATGGGGGAAAAGGTGAGGTGAGTGGGTGGATGGAAAGAGAACGATTAAGCTGTTTTGAGCATTTTTGCCTGGACTACTTTTAATTTCCCAGTCTGGCCCTGGAAAGGTGTCATATATTATAAATGGCTTCAAAGTAATTATAACGCTGTTAAAAAATCAGTAGCATAATAACATTTCTTCTTCAAAAAAGATGTGTTTTCCATTCAATCCTGAGTAGGTGTAAATGGTGTGACACACCATAGGTAAAGGCATTGTGATCTAATTCAAATAAGCTAAAATATGGTTTGCAGTAGAAGTGTAATAAAACAGACTAAGACATAATATGGATAAAGGATAATAGTTGTCCTGGTATTGCTGTTTGCTTACGAATGAAGTATAAAGGACGTTTTTAAATGGATAATTATGCATATGCAAATATCTTTGGTTGAACAGTGTGCTCTGTAATTAGGACTGATAACATAAAATATTGATTATTCTTTTCGTGATTTTTGCTATGTTTCAAGCTAATGGCAGGAAGGGAAACCCTGAGGACTCCTGTGAGTAGGCACCTTGACACCTAGCTTGCCGCCTGCCAGTGGCTTCCAGTGCCTGCTTGTTCCAGTTGCCGTCTATTGGCCAAGAGACACCACCACTGCCTGGGTTTTCTAGCCTGGGTTTTGGCAGCTCACAGTTCTTCCTGTTAACAGAAACCCCACCCACCCATCCGCCATCCTCCATGATCTCAACAGCACACACCAGCAAACATGTGCATCACCCAGCACCACAGTAAGACCATTCTTCTGCACCTATTGTGATTTTGCCTGTGAAATCTCAGATGTCGACACCACCACCTCCAAACAAGGAGGTGCACCACCACCCCACACCAACTGGACACCATTTCTCTCAATGTCCGATCCATCAGAAAACACCACACCGAAATGTGGGACCTCCTCAGAAGCAACACACCCGACCTTCTCTTCTTGACCGAAACATGGCTCATCCCAGCTTCCAACCCAGACATAGTTGCAGCCATCCTGCCCACCTACCAATGCATACACCAGGACCGAACCCACAAACCAGTTGTAGAGCTCACAATTATCTACAAAAACATGATTGACTGTACCATGAACCTGGACACCAACCTCATGGAACACCCCCAGTTCAAAATAAGAAAGGAAAACAATGCCACTATTCAGGGACCCCTTGCCTACCATCCCGAGCCTCCTGAGCCGAACTCTGAGCACAGACTTCTTCGCTCCCATCTCCATCATATAAACCAGCTAATCCTCCTCCGGGACCTCAATTTCCACTTGGAAGACACCACAGACACTAGATCCACGGCCATCCTCGACAGCCTCTGCAATCTTGGACTTGCCCAGCTCATCAAAGGACCAACCCACACAACAGACCACACGCTCAACCCTATTTTATCCTCCAACAACAGGCTCACCACCACCCACACTACCCCGCTCACATGGCCTGACCACTACATCATACATTTCAAGATACCCGCACATAAAACTACTCGACCAGAAAATCTCATTGCATCCTCAAGACACTGGGGCAAAATATCCAAAGAAAACCAGCTCAAGACCCTACGGGAATGCTCACCCAACCAGACAGAGCACTTTGATGTGAACACCATACTCTTCAATAAATAGCTCACTGGCTGCACCAACCGCTCCCATTAGAAACAAGTCCTACAAAAACAACAAATGACCCATCTAACAAAAGAATGACCACAGGGAGTCCAAGTGTTACTGCAAACAACTCAACAAAAACACCATCGCAAGATCCACATACAAATCTGCCCTCTACCTCTACCACCAACAACTACGAGATGCAAAGAAAAAGGCCTTAACTCCCAGACTTGAAACCAGCTCCAACTGTGGCAAAGAACTCTTCCTCATCGCAAAGGAGTTCTCCAATCCTGCAGTTGCCAACAATGGCATCATCCCATCTCAAGCACTCAGCAACAACCTGTCAAACATCTTAGAACAGAGGATTGCCAAGATCTACAAAACATTCAACCCACAGCATACCTGTAGGAACTCCTCCGACCAGCCGGACACCTCCTTCATTGCCAAACAGAAACCACCAGCCTGATGAATACCATCCACTCAGGAGCCCCCTCAGACCCATGCCTACACTTCATATACAACATATATACCAGCTATCATCAACATCTCTAAAATCATTGCCACCTACACATCTTGTTGGAACAATGCAGAAGTCAGCCCGCTATTGAAGAAACAGCGGACACAAACCCCCTCAGCAGCTGCAGACTCATCTCGCTCCTGCTGTTTCCAACTAAAGTCATTGAGAAAGCCAGCCATACCCAACTCTCACACCACCTAGAACTCCAACAGCTCCTAGACAGCTCTCAATCTGGCTTTCACATCAACCACAGCAAGGAGACAGCCCTCCTTTTGGCCACCAATTACATCAGAAGCATCCTCCTGATCCTAGGAGAAACTGGCCCACTCATCCTCCTTGACATCTACGCAGATTTCAATACAGTCTGCCGCAAGTCACTCATCAGAAAGATTCAGCACTTGGGTATCTATGGACTGGCTCTCAAGTGGATACCTCCTTCCTCACAAACAGAAATCAACAAGTTAGACTTCCCCTCTACACCTCAGAACCCAAGAAACTCTTCTGTGGAGTCCCTCAAAGGTCATCGTTTAGCCCAACACTTCAATGTCTACATGATTCCCCACGTGGACATTGTCACAGTCCACACCATCAACATAGTATCCTACATTGATGATACATAGCTCATCCTCTCCCCTACCGATTCAACCAGCATCGGCAAAACAAACTTTGCCAACTGCATGAGCAACGTCGCTGCTTGAATGAGAAACAAATGCCTTCAGCTCAACACAGACAAAATCGAAGTCCTAATCTTTGGCAAATACCACTCCCCCTTGAATGCCTCTTGGTGGCCCTCTAAACTGGGCCCCAACCCACTCCAGCAGATCATGCCAAGTACCTCTCCATGAGCAAACATGTGAATGAAATCTCCTCATCATGCTTCCACATCATGCAAATGCTATGCAAGATTATCAAGTGGACCCCACTGAAGATCAGATGAACGGTCACGTAGGCTCTTATCACAAGTAGACTTGATTACGGAAACACCCTCTACATTGAAATACCAGCCCATGTCCTACGCTGACTCCAAACCAGCGACAAGGCCATGGCCATACTCATGGTTAACATCCTGCAAAATAACCACATCTCTCCACACTTCAACAATCGCCACTGTGTCCCTGTCCAGGCAAGATGTAAGTTCAAGCTACTCAACCACGCCCAGGAAGCTCTCCAGAACACCTGTCCAGCTTACCTCAACCACCACCTCAACTTCTACCAATCCACCAGACACATTTGATCTGCATCCCAAGCAAGAGCACACATCCCTTGCATCAAGAAGACCAGAAGCAGAGAACACTTCTCTCATATCTCAAAGCCAATACCTGAAATGACTTTCCAAAACACCTCAGTACCTCCTAATCGATCATGGACTTCCCAAGGAACCTCAAGACATGGCTCTTTCAGACAAAACTGATCTCCTCAATTCCCTCATGCCTACCTTACTCAGAGCTTTGATACCCTCACGGGTGATTAGCTATGGTCTACACATTTACATAACATAAGAAAACATCTGCAAGAATACACTGGGTGTGCAAGTGCAAGATTTGTTACATACATATTAGATGCATGTGAGAGCAGAAACAAGTAATAAGCAGTTAATTGAGCCTGCACGACTTTGCAATTGAGGCTTCCTCGTCTTACCTCCTTGGTTTGAGGGGTGTTGCATGTATGACTTCTGGGGAGCAACCTCTGTGCAACTCACTAATCTAAATTCTCAATTTCTATAGACTAGAAGGTACAGCCGATAACACTCCTGGAGTTGCATATATGATAGTTCCATATTTGAAAGACATTTCAATTGAGGAGATGTATGGCCTCATTTACATCTTTGTTTGGCCAGCTACCATGCCACTTGGTCAGTGGAGGTTCCACTGAGACTGCCGTATGTAGGGGTCCCCACTTTTCTGAAGGGTAACTTCCATCAAACATGTTCCCTCTGATATGCAGTACAAAAGGGGGTAGTGATGGACGAAGCATCCGAACCAATCAGACACTCACACCCAGTAAACAGATCTGGGTTTAATCCATCACCGTTCTTTAGCCCACTCTGCCACCCCAGTTCAGACATGGCCATATGCAAATCAGTCTGACCCTGTGCCTCATGGGAACAGTCCAGCCCGAACTGCCAAGCCATGCCTTCCCTGGACCGGAAACAAGCTTCCGAGGACCGGTTTCTGGCATTACAGCGGTCTTCAACCCAGCTGGCTTGAATCCAGTTTCAAAGTGAACAAGGGACTCACATCTGAGCATACCCTGCCAACTTATGACAAACAAAGTGGTACAAAAGGGGGTGGTGATGGACGGAGCATTCGAACCAATCAAACACTCACACCCAGTCAACAGATCTGGGTTTAATCCATCACCGTTCTTTGGCCCACTCTGCCACCCCAGTTCAGACATGGCCATATGCAAATCAGTCTGACCCTGTGCCTCATGGGAACAGTCCAGCCCGAACTACCAAGCCATGCCTTCCCTGGACCGGAAACAAGGTTCCGAGGACCGGTTTCTGGCATTACAGCCGTCTTCAGCCAGCTTGCTTGAATCCAGTGGCAAAGTGAGCAAGGGACTCACGTCTGAGCATACCCTGCCAACTTGTGGCGAACAAAGCAGTACAAAAGGGGGTGGTGATGGACGGAGCATCCGAACCAATCAAACACTCACACCCAGTCAACAGATCTGGGTTTAATCCATCACCGTTCTTTAGCCCACTCTGCCACCCCATTTCAGACATCCCCATATGCAAATCAGTCTGACCCTGTGCCTCATTGGAACAGTCCAGCCCGAGCTGCCAAGCCATGCCTTCCCTGGACCGGAAACAAGCTTCCGAGGACCGGTTTCTGGCATTACAGCCGTCTTCAGTCCGGCTTGCTTGAATCCAGTGGCAAAGTGAGCTAGGGACTCACGTCTGAGCATACCCTGCCAACCTATGGCAAACAAAGCGGTACAAAAGAGGGTGGTGATGTATTGAGAAGCAACATCTATCGCTCCCACCAATGTTTGTGTGAGCTCTTGTATAGAACGACCCCTTATAAAGCCCTTCTGGTCTAAATGTAGAAGTTTGGCTGCCGATCCGTTTAATCTTTTTGCTAGTATATTTGCCCTAAGCTTATAGTCAGTGTTAAGAAGGGAGATAGGCCTATATGAGTCACAGTGGTATGCTCTCTTCATTGGTTTTAAAATGAGAACCACTATGGCCTCATTCCAAGAAACAGGGATATTATCCCCTTCCTCAAATATACCGGAAAATAGCTTTTTCAAAATGGGTATAATTACTGGAGCTAATAGTTTGTAAATTTCTGATGGTAACCCGTCAGGGCCAGGAGCCTTACTATTCTTGGCGGAGTCTATCGCCGCAGCTATTTCAGTGGAGCTGATCTCTCTATTAAGATTATAGGAGGACTGATCATCTAAAGCTTGAACCTGGTATTGGTCAAGCCATGAATATATTAATTGTTGTTGAGGGCGTAAATCTTCTCTATAAACTTCGTCAAAGTGATGGAAAAAGGCGTGTTCAATATCTAGCCTGTTCTCAGAAATCACATCCATGTCTGTGATCTGCACTTCCTTTATGGAGTTCTTTTCATTGTCTTTTTTAGTTTTCCAGGCTAAGAGTTTTCCGCTGGCCTCTCCATATTCGAAATGTGCTAGTGCACTAGCCTGCCAGCGCTTCCTCAGCCTTCCATCTAATACCTGCCCGAGTTCTAATTTACAGGTTAGGAGATCTTTTTTATTGTTATTCTCCTCGTCTGGGGAGCTGGGGACTAGCACAGCCTGTTCTAAGACCCTTATTCTTTCTTCGATCTGTGTGATTTGTGCCCTGTATGCTTTATGATTTGCAATCTGATATGCTAGTAATCGCCCTCTCAAAAAGGCTTTGTACGTGTCCCAAACTATTGGGAGTATGGCTGTATCTAAGTTAAACGTAAAAAACTCATTTGATTCTTCAATCAATTTATTTATTACTTCTTCATCTAAAAAGATGCTTCTATCTATAGTCCATCTCTTGACCAGCTGGGGACCTGACAGCTTTAAAGTTAGAGTAACCCCTGAATGATCGGAGATATGGGCAGCGAGATGTTTTATCTCCTCCACTTGTTGGACTAAATGTTCTGTAATTATAAAAAAAATCTAATCTCGATTTGTGACGGAGTTTCTTATTAAGGAATATGAATTCTCTTTTTATACCATTTTTTTGTCTCCAGATGTCTTTCCAACCAAACTGAGCTATTGCATTAGATAATATTGCCCTGGTTTTAGGATTATGAGAGAACCTGGCCGCAGATGTTTTATCCAGCTTTGGATCGATTACTAGATTAAAGTCCCCTGCAAAGATGATTGGATCTTCAAAATCTAAATGTTCAACTAGAAGTTCTTTTAAGGGTAGGGGATCGTCTGTATTTGGACCATAATATCCTACAATCGTAAATTTATGTGAGTGTTGTTTTATCTTTGCTATAGCCCATCTTCCCTTTTTATCAGGCCTAGACTGTAGCAAATTTATCCCTGAATTAGATTTAATCAATATAGCAACCCCTTTAGTAGAGGACTGTTGTGAAGAAGTTATGATCTGTTGGATCCATTTTTTTTTCTCAAAGATGTCTCTTAGTTCTTTTTCGGTAGAATGAGTCTCTTGTAAGATAAATATATTTTCGGGTGCATCCTTTAAATACTGAAGGATTCTCTCTCTTCTATGTTTAACTCGTAACCCATTCACATTCCATGATAGAATCTTGATATATGATGTAGTTGTTACCCTACCTTGCGCTATCTGCCCTGACAAAGGTATAACCAGAAAAAATTAGAATCTGGCGATTTGGACATTTTTTTGTTTTTTTTGCCCCATGCTCCCCACCCAGTGTCACCACCTCCCCCCCTCACTCCCCTGAACCCCCGTGCTCCCCTGGAGTACCCCCCTCCTTTTCTTGGCCTAACTTGGCCATCAAGACTCTTCCGTCTGGGCATATCGTATAATTGAGTTGTGAGTGGTAGAAAAGAAATTCAGCTAACTATATATAGAAAAAGAATTATAAAAATATCATGATTGTGATAGAGGATACCTCATCTAGAATCTTTTAGTAATTTTAATAATTATTAGCTTATTCTCTCTGATGGTCATCTGTAAGTAGTTGAAGGTATTCCTCTGCTTCGTCTACCCGTTTTAGAACTTTCATTTTATTTTTATACATCACTTTCAGTGATGCAGGAAATTTGAGCTGGGCTGTAGCGCCTAGTTGTTTAAAGGGTTCTAACAGTTTGCCAAGCTCCCACTGCCTAGACGCTGTAATGGAGGAGACATCAGACCTGATCTGGTAGGAAAATCCTTCCGACGAGAGTTCACTAGTTCTTAAAGCTCTATTAAAGATCTCCTCTTTTAAAGTGTAAGTCTGAAAATACACAAGGATCTTTCTAGGTCTACTTTTATTCGGTTTCAACCTGAATGGATCCCTGTGAACTCGCTGGATATCTTTTATTTCTGCTTCTGAAACCTCCAGCTCAATAGTTTGCATGATCAATCTAGCAACGAACTCCTTAATATTACCCGCCTCTGCCCCTTCTGGAATCTTCAGGAGGCGCAGATTATTGCGTCTTTGCGCATTTTCTAGGGACTCCATCTTTTCCTGGAGCCCTTGCTCCCTTTGTTTGAGATCCTCAAGCTTCTTGTTATGTTGGTTGGCAAGCTTTTTTAAATCTACAACTGACGACTCCAATTCAGAAGTTCTGGTGGCTAATGTGTCAAATTTCTCTTTTAACTCCTGCTGATTGGTTAGTGTGGCTTCAAAGCCACTTTTTACCTCAAATCCCATTAGCAGTTATTACCCTGGATGCCGCAAAGGCTTTTGACCGTGTCAACTGGGAATTCCTTACTAAAGTATTAGCAAAGGTTAACTTGGGGAAAAACTTTTGTGGCATAATAGCAGCATTTTACCAAGCTCCGACGGCCAGATTATTGGTGAATGGTAGCCTATCTTCTCCTATAAAAATTCAAAGGGGGACAAGACAAGGGTGTCCGCTATCACCTTTACTATTTGATTTATACATGGAATCATTCGCAGAAAATATCAAACAAGACCAAGATATTCTACCCTTTAAATATAAGAACTCAGTGAAGAAAGTTGCCCTGTATGCGGACGATTTGATGTTATATACCACTGACCCTATCAAATCAATTCCACTAATTTACAAAGCGGCAGAGCAATTTTGTCAAGTCTCTGGATACCTGATTAATCAAGCTAAATCAGAGTGTATGTGTTGGAATATTCCTCAGATTAATCACATTCCAATCCTGAAAAACCAAATTAGATACTTGGGAATCCAAATTACACAGGACATAAACCAACTTGCAGAAAGAAATCTTGAAAAGATCGATAAAGAAATGGCGGATTCTCTAAAAAACTGGTTACTCCTGCCTCTGGCTTTAATTGGTAGGATAAATATAGTAAAAATGATGTTGTTACCCAAAATTATATATATATTTCAGAACATTCCACTTGCTTTCAAAGAAGCTAAATTGACTAAAATACAAGCTAAATGGAATTCGTTTATCTGGGCCTCAAAATGTATAAGAATTTCTTGGAAAAAACTACGAAGGAAAAGAGGCAAAGGTGGGCTGTGCGCACCGAATCTGAGAGTGTATGCCCGGACCCTATTATTGAAAGCCGGATTGAGTTTATTTGATACTTTAGGGGGTACAGAAACAGACATTATGTTTCAAAATATGCTTTCTGAGACTCGGGGAGGGTCTCATGCATTTATCTTTAAGTTTGGAGATATGCGATTTTTAAAAAAAGTGTGTCTACAGGTTCTTAGAGACATGCAATATGTATGGGCTAGAGAAAGGAAAATGCTTAACATTCAATATTATGCCAACTTAGCACCAATTTTGGACTCTCCGGGCGCCCCAGAATGGACTAAAGATCTATTATCCTTATCTCTCCACAGCGCAAATATCAGATTATGGGGCCAGCTAATGCCTGAAGGTAATCTCTTGAGCTGGGAAGACATTTCTGCCCTCACAGATAAAAATCTATCCAAATTCAAGTATTTACAAATAAAAAGTTGGGATCAGGCTGTCACAGAGGGCAAAGGTGCTAAATCTACTCTGGATGAACTACTAATGAAGAAAACAACTTTGCTCAAAACATCGACTCTATACTGGACAATACTTGAAGGAGAGGATGGAGAGTTCAGCCTTCCAGAACATCAATGGAGAGACCAAGTCCCGGATGCTGACTTTCAGACCTTATGGCAAGTATCTTTTGGCTTGCTACACCTTACGGTCTCTCCTGCCAATTTAAAGCGGAACCACTTGTTTTCTCTCCATAGGGTATACTGGTCTCCGGCCAGGATTGCTAAAATTTCAAAGGGGCCTACTCCCTGCTGCCCAAAGTGCCATCTGGTAAAAGCAGATGATCTCCATATGTTCATGACTTGCCCCGAATTATCGCAATTTTGGTTTGAAGTACAAGAAGCTATGAAAGCCCTCTTTGGGTATGAAATACAGGTTAGTACACAACAAGTATTTTTGGGAATTCCCTCCAATTACGAGGAAGTATCTCAAGATAGTAATAAGTTATTCTTATATTTAATTATTTTAGCATGTAGAGAAATTTGTAAATTGTGGTTGAGTACTAAGGCACCAATATATTTAGATTGGGTTAGGGCAATCAGGCACACTCTTAGCTTAGATAAAGTGGTATGGAAGAGAAGGAAGCATTTTTGGACTCCTTGTATTAATTGGCTTGATGAACTATAAATCAACTGTGTCCAATGATTATGCCTTTTTGCGGAACGAACCACCCTAAGATCAGTCCAAGGGTCTGGCAAAGTGTAAGACTGAGCTGACTATAGACATGGTGGTACCGTAAGATTCATATTGGGTGTCTGCAAAAAGAGCTTCCATAAAGATTCCCAGTATAATCAATGCCGAAAATATCTTTGATGGCGTATGAGGATAAAAATAAAAAAAAGAGGGTGGTGATGGACGGAGCATCCGAGCCAATCAAACACTCACACCCAGTCAACAGATCTGGGTTTAATCCATCACCGTTCTTTAGCCCACTCTGCCTTCGGCTCAGGAACACTCCTGGAGGTACCGACGGACAGAGCGGGGCCCCACAGTCCGAGCCGTTGCCGGGTGAGGTGAGGCCTTTTTCCCACACAAAGCTGGGAAGAACTACTCGTTATCAAAAAAATCACGAGGATACGGTAGGGTGGTTGAATTCACCACACTCGCCTATTTCAGTAATATTTATATGTTCTGAAAAAGATGTTCTTTCATTTACACTGATGATAGTGTACTTTGCAGTAGCTATATTTCCAGCCTGGCCCTGAAGAATGCCGGTGAACTTCCACCAACACGGCAGAAACATGTTGGCCTAATTAATCTTACTAGCATACTGGACAGTGATATTTTCACACTGTCATTATACTGTTTTTTACTTGACGTCAAGGTGGATACCAATAAACATATTTTTCTACTTTGACCGCCATTTTAAATCACTATTACATATTTCTTTTTGAGCACTGCACTCTATCAGCACCATGTGTGGTGAGGATACATCTATCTTTAGAACAATGGTCTAAAGAGACTAAGCCACTAACATTGGGCTTGGACATATGGACCTTGTTCGGAAGGTCCTAAATGACGATGTTCCGCCATATGGGTGGGCTGATAGGACTTATTTAAGTATTTGATGTTTCTTCACCACAGGTGGAAACTGTTTATGGTGTGATTCTTTCCTTTGGTGTCTGTCCTACTCAGCCCCTTCTTTTGACCTTCAAGTTTTTTGTTGTTAAAATATTGTTATAACACTTGCATTAAAGTTGCACCACCTCAGTATATAATTTCATGAGTATACATGGATATTTAAAAGAAAAAAAAAGAGAAAAAGATTTGTCCAATTAATACAATTCCTTCCTTCAGGGTGTTTATTCTTTTCTTTATTTAAGTATTCACATCCAACGCGTTTCGTTCTGAAACCAGAACTTCTTCAGGGCATCCAAAGCCATATAACGTCAATAGGATCATGGAATCAAATTCATTGCTTTTTACGTGAGTGCACAATAAATCATGTAACGAAAGCAATTCCAATATTTTGCAGCAAATTCTGACAATAATATGCCGATCTCTGGAACCACAGGTCCAATTGAGGTTTCAAATCCACCTCATTAGTGTCAAGAAATGATGTATTTCACCAACTATGTTCGTGGTCCGCCATAATAAGGCTCCTACAGTGTATCTTCTTGGCAATGTGGGTACTTATTTCATTTGAATCGACCGCCAAATACGCAGTCCCATAGGACACCTGGGTTAAAATCAAAATTGGAGATGGCTCTTGCGTATCAAGGAAGGTCCAAACAACTTAAGGCGTAAAACAGGGCTGTGGCCTAGCCCCCTTCCTTTTTAACATATTTTTGGAAGATCTTTCCACTGAGCTTGATGAACAGATTGCCCACACACTGTCTGTAGGAGGTAAGCAATTGTCACATATCCTCTATGCAGATGACCTGGTGTTGTTCAGCAACACGCGAATATGACTCTGAAGACTGCTCAACACTCCGGGGAGAGTGTTCACCCTGCAGCTCTCACCCGAGGGCCCACGCCCGACCCTGCCTACCGACTCCCCTTAGGAGTCCCACGGCTCAGATAGAGCTCAGGGCGGGGGCAGACTCCAGATCACAGTAGCCGCAGGCAGCCTGTGCCAGGCTAGAGGCTCCCTTGACACGGATCCCTGCTGTTGGACCCGGGCCAACCGGTGCATCACTGAAGGGACACATGAGGGGAGGGATCCCGCCGCTTCTGACAGCCCCAGGTATCCATGTGACCCATTCCCTGCAGCCCCATCTAGTATAAGCAGGAAAGATCCCATCATCTGTGGATGCATTGCAGTCCTGGCTCGCATCATTACAACTAATGGAACATCCCAGGACTAGAGCATTTTGCCCCTACATATACTTGCCGGGACTCATTTAATTCCCTTAGGCATCAGAATTAACTGAAAAGTTCTCTTGCCCAGTAAAGGCCTTCAAACATACCAAGACCCACAAGTTTGCTGCAGTGCCTGTCCCCAAGATGGCGACTGGGGCCAGTCCTAAACCACCGCAGGGCACTCTTGAGGTACCGGGGCACTCCCAATCTGAGCTGGTGGGACGTTCCACAGGGTCAAGTAACTCTCCCGATCTAAAATCATTGGTCATCGTCCTGTTCTAGATCAGCCCTCACCCGACCCCTCTCCTGATCACCCTCCATGACACATGACTCGGAGATCTTTCCATCGGCAGCTGAGACCTAGACATTTTGACTGATGCTCGGTGGAGCTTTCTCGTGAGCTAAAGGGGAGATGGGCTATGGATTTCCCTCCTTGACCTTCACCTACCCAGCCAGTCTTTGGGCAAACTCTCCTGCGTCTCTCTAATGGACTTTCCTCCCTTCTCCTTTCTCCTCTTCACCATACCCCTTACCCCCTCCTCTCTACTCGTCTCCTCTTTCCAGCTATTGACCTTTGCCCTCACCCATCCTTGCTCTTAGTTCCCACCCTGCCTATCCACAGGACTTTCTTCTGTGAACTTTCCCTCATCAGTTGAGACCTAGCAATCTGACTGATACCCGATGGAGCTACCTGTTTAGCTATTGGGATGATGGGCTGTGAATTCCCTCCTCGGACGTCACCTATTCAGTCGGTCTTTGGGCAGACTTCCTTTCATCTCTCTTGCCGTCTTTTCTTTCATCCTCTCCTTCACACTTCCCCTTCCCCCCTCTCCATGTGTCTCACCTTTATTTCTTCTACCAATTTGTTGCTTAATTTCTGACGTAATGTGTATTCGTTTTCATTCTCAGTAACATTGTGTAGCCTAATGTAAAGAGATCTGCTACCTACGGGTCTAGCCAGCACTATATATAACTCATAATTAACGTTCCTCTGAACTTCTGATGGACCTTTGACGACGCCCCATGGGCGTCAAAACAGTTTGTACTCACCTGGATACACGAGCAACCTTGGCCGATGCCCGGTGGAGCTGTCATATGCTGCTAAAGAGGTGTCTGGCCCTGGTTTCACCCCCTCAGCCGTCACCTACCCAGCAGAACATCTGTCGTTACTTGTTTTCCCTGTTTTCCCCCTTGTGTATTCCCTCCCTCCCCCTCCGACTCTTTGATTTAAGTGATGTAACTATGTAACTTGTAACTCGCTGTAACCCATGTAAAGCGCTCTGATACCTCCGGGTCTAGTAGAGCTATATGAAACGTTTCAAATAAAAAATAAATAAATTGTATTGTATTGTATTGTATATGGATTTATTAAGCGCGATTGCTGCCCAAGGGCGTCCAAGCGCTGAGTAAGTAGGCGGAGATGGGCAGTGCAGAAGAGATTAGAACTCGGTGGATTTAGCAAACAGTAAGGTTTTCAGCTGTTTGCGGAATGAGAGCAGGTTCGAGTTGGACCGGAGTTGTAGAGGAAGTGCGTTCCACAGCTTCGAGGTGTTCAGGGAGAACATCCTGCCTCCGGCCCTAGCTCTCCTTACTCTGGGTACCACCGCCAGGAAAGCCTCCGTGGAGCGAAGGTTTCTATTTGGGTGGTAAGGAATGACTAGATTGTCATTGATTGCTGGGCCTGTCTTCCAGAAGGCCCGATGGGCAATACATAGTGCCCTAAATGTCACTCTCTGCCTTACTGGTAACCAATGTAGACTTTTTAGTCCGGGTCTGGCTGACTGGGTGCGTGGAATCTGTAGCAGGGTACGGGCTGCACAGTTCTGTGCCACCTGCAACTTCCGAAGAGTCATCTCAGGGGCCCCCACATATAGGGCGTTGTTCGAGTCTAGACGGGACTGGATCAGGCCTTGTACTGCCACATGTTTGGCTTCCAATGGTAGAAGCGGGAGAACCTTCCTCAGTGTTCTGAGTAAGCCAAAACATGTGGCCGACAACTTGGTGGCCTGGGTGGAGAAAGAAAGATTTTTGTCCAGTCACACTCCTAGACTCTTTACACTTTCCTTAGGGGTGGGAGGGGTACCCAGACAGGGGGGCCATAAGGAGGTGAAAGGCACTGGTGAGGCTGGTCCCAGGAGCATGAGCTCCGTTTTATCTCCGTTTAGTTTGAGGGAGGAGGTGGTCATCCACTCCTTGACGTCCTCTAAACATTTCAGCAGGCCTTCCGGAGTTTGCCTGTTGCTCTCTTGTGCCAGCGAAACCACTAGCTGGGTATCGTCGGCATACGATATGATTTTGATACCGTGCGGTTCGACGACCCCAGCTAGCGGTTTCATATATACGTTGAACAACGCAGGGCTCAAGGAGGAGCCCTGCGGTACTCCACAATTTAGTGGTTTGCTGGATGACACTGTTTCCCCGTCAAAGATCTGAAAAGATCTATTGGTCAGGAAGGAGTCGAACCACCTCAATGCGTCGCCTGATACTCCGATGTTATATAGACGGTTCAGCAAGGTGGCATAGCTGACCATATCGAAGGCTGCACTTAAATCAAGGAGGATCACTGCCACTGATCCTCCCCGATCTAGTACCCTTCGTGATTCTTCGGTAACCGCTAACAAGGCGGTTTCAGTACCGTGCTTCGGTCTGAAGCCTGTTTGGGACGTATCTAGTAGTAAGTTATTCTCAAGGAACTGGACTAGCTGGCCGTTTATGTGTTTCTCCAGAACCTTGCTTGCCCAGGGGAGCAGTGAGATGGGGCGGTAACTGGAGTGATCGTCTGGGTCCAGATTGTTTTTTTTTAGTAACGCTCGCACCATAGCTCGCTTCCAGGCGGTGGGCACTGTACAGGAGGAAATGGAAGAGTTTAGTAGCTCCAAGATTACAGGCAAGATGGCTTGGCTTGCTTGTATCAGAGTTTCCGGTGGGGCTGGATCACGAGGGGAGCCCGATTTAACTTGGCGTGCCACTTTGCCAAGGGTGTCAAGGTCTAGTAGGGGAAAGTGCTCAAGACTTGGCTGGTCTGGGGAAGGAAGGTGTCTCGAGGAGGGTAGGTCGGTTGTATCTGGACTTGTGGCTGCTGTTGGAAAGGTCGAGTAAATTTTGGAAACTTTATTGTGGAAAAATTCCGCAAGCTCATTACATTGATCCTGGGTTTTAGTCAGAGGAGGTGCTGTGTTCACTTTAGTACATTGTTTTATTATGTGAAAAATTTCCTTGGGCTTGGATTTGGCTTCCATAGTTTTGTCCGAAAAATAGGTAGCCTGGGCCGCCCTGACCCCTTCTCTGTAGGCCTTGATTGCCTCTTTGTATTGTACCTTTTTTCCGGTAGGAAGTCTAGACGCCACGCTCTCTCTCGTTGCCTACAGAGGCGTTTTTTATCTCTTAGGGGATCTGAGAACCAGGGTGCTGATTTATGCAGTCTCTTTGAGGTGGATCTACGAAAAGGGAGAATCGTGTCCAGAGAGTTCGTGATCCAACCTTCATAATTTTTATTTGCCACATTGGGGTCTGTGCAGGGAGGTGGGCGGGTGGAGTCTAGGACGTTTGTCCAGGATTCCATGGGGAGTTTTGCCCAATTCCTCCTCGTTGTGACTTGGGGGATCGGCAGGGGGGTTTTGTAGGTGACCCAGGTCAGCGGGATTAAAAAATGGTCCGACCAGGGGAGGGGAGTGGGTTGGTCCACTATCAGGTCGGTGCAATTGCTAAAGATAGGATCAAGTAGGTTGCCCCTCTCATGAGTAGGGGCTGTGACCAGCTGGGTTAATTGAAGAGCTCCTAGGTCATCAATTAGTTCCGTAGCAATGTGATCTAAAGGGGAATTGAAATGGAAATTAAGGTCCCCTAAGACCGTGTAGTTAGCGGAGGTCATGAGTCGTTTGGCTAAGATTTCTGGAAGAGACCTATGGAACAGTTTGGCGGGCTCCGGAGGGCGGTATATCAGAGTGCCGGAGAAGGTACTGTTCGCATTAAAATCTATGCTAAATTCAAGACTCTCGCACTCAGGAATGGTTTCAGCTGTGATCCGACAGCGATACTGGTCTTTTAGTATTATAGCCAGACCTCCTCCTCTCCCCTCTGGCCGGTCCAATCTAAGGATTTGAAAACCAGCGGGTAAGGCTGAGACTATGTCTGGGTCGGATTGGGATGTGAGCCATGTCTCTGTTAAAAAGATAGCATCTGGCTTGTGCTCCTCAAGCAGCAAGGCAATTTGTGTGCTGTGCTTCAGCAAACATCGACAGTTTAGTACATACATACAGTATTTCTGATGAGCGGCCGGCGGAGTGGTGCTGCGAAAGGAGTGTTTGCAGCCAGGGCAGCGAGAGGGGAGCTCCGATGGTGCGTAGATGTGAGTACAGTGAGCAGCAGTTGTACTTCCTATGATGTGGATGGCTGCCGCGCTGTACGTCTTGCCCTGGTTTATGTGGGAGCCAGGGGTAGTGGCCCCTGGTCCCGTGTGGTCGCGGACGGGCGCAGACGGGCTTGCCTTTGGCGCGCCTTCGGCGCACCGCCGGCGCGCCCGCTGCGCCCGTCCGCTGCACCTCCGAAACCAACACATTCTTATATATCAGAAGAGGGGGGGGTGTGGCCTGTGTCAGTGGGCGTAGCCCGGGGGTCCCGGCGATTCTCCTGCGACCCGCTGCAGCGCCTGACTCGGCTGCGCGGGGAGGGAGTCACATGGTGAGCCAAGAGGTAAATAGCATTTTTTAAAAGCGAATACACGTTATTACAATCAACAAGTTTTAAAAGTAATCTTTAAAATTGTTCCTGCTCTCGGCTTTCCGCCTCAAGAGCTCTGCCTTACAAACAAGCGCTGGCGGGAAGGCGCGCTCTAAGTAGTGAAGGGGGCGTGGCCTGTGTCAGTGGGCGTAGCCCGGGGGTCCCTGCGATTCTCCTGCGACCCGCTGCAGCGCCTGACTCGGCTGCGCGGGGAGGGAATCACATGGTGAGCCAAGAGGTAAATAGCGTTTTTTAAAAAAGAATACACGTTATTACAATCAACAAGTTTTAAAAGTGATCTTTAAAATTGTTCCTGCTCTCGGCTTTCCGCCTCAAGAGCTCTGCCTTACAAACAAGGGCTGGCGGGAAGGCGTGCTCTAAGTAGTGAAGGGGGGCGTGGCCTGTGTCAGTGGGCGTAGCCCGGGGGTCCCGGCGATTCTCCTGCGACCCGCTGCAGCGCCTGACTCGGCTGCGCGGAGAGGGAATCACGTGGTGAGCCAAGAGGTAAATAGCGTTTTTTAAAAAAGAATACACGTTATTACAATCAACAAGTTTTAAAAGTAATCTTTAAAATTGTTCCTGCTCTCGGCTTTCCGCCTCAAGAGCTCTGCCTTACAAAAAAGCGCTGGCGGGAAGGCGCGCTCTAAGTAGTGAAGGGGGGCGTGGCCTGTGTCAGTGGGCGTATCCCGGGGGTCCCGGCGATTCTCCTGCGACCCGCTGCAGCGCCTGACTCGGCTGCGCGGGGAGGGAATCACGTGGTGAGCCAAGAGGTAAATAGCGTTTTTTAAAAAGAATACACGTTATTACAATCAACAAGTTTTAAAAGTAATCTTTAAAATTTTTCCTGCTCTCGGCTTTCCGCCTCAAGAGCTCTGCCTTACAAACAAGCGCTGGCGGGAAGGCGCGCTCTAAGTAGTGAAGGGGGGCGTGGCCTGTGTCAGTGGGCGTAGCCCGGGGGTCCCGGCGATTCTCCTGCGACCCGCTGCAGCGCCTGACTCGGCTGCGCGGGGAGGGAATCACGTGGTGAGCCAAGAGGTAAATAGCGTTTTTTTAAAAAGAATACACATTATTACAATCAACAAGTTTTAAAAGTAATCTTTAAAATTGTTCCTGCTCTCGGCTTTCCGCCTCAAGAGCTCTGCCTTACAAAATAGGAAGCTTACACTGAAAAGAACGGCCTGGATTTTTTTTTTCCAAAAACAAGTGTGATGGTCTACAATCATCCCGTCAAGACAAATCAAAAATGGGTTATTAACGGAAACAAAATTAAGAGGTCAAACTCTACGTATACTTAGGAGTAAAAATAGATGCAAATTCCTCCTTTGTTTCACAGAAGGCGGCGATTAGGGTGAAAGCGCAGGCCCTTCATTACGGCTTCTCGTCACTGGACAGATCTATTAAAGGTCACGATCTAAAGTCCATGGGATCAGTTCTGGAAGCCAAACTGTTGACAAGCCTTGCATATGGAATGGAGATTATGTTGGGCGATGATGCTCTTTTGTTAAAATCTGATGATAGGAGCATGTAAACACATTTTTTGGCTCCCCAAGTCGACTTCTCCGGCGCAAATCCGGCTAGAATTTCTGCTTACAAAACAGACAATCACTAGGCCGGCGGCATTCGTAAAGCTATGTTATAACTTGGGAGCAGCAGCAGAAAACACTCTGACAAATCTAGTCTGGACTGAAATTAACTTGCAAAGGGGCAACTGTGCTTACAAGACATTTTTAGGAAACAGCATTAAGACGCTTGATCTGGGTGACCTTTGGAACTCCTATATCTCTAGGAAAATCTTTAAGAAGCTCGTAAATAAATCTACAAAATTGCAAAGTTGGATGGGAGACAAAGAGACCCTGTCAAAACGTCACCACAGGTGGCTGGTGTTGAAATCATATTCCACTTTAAGGGAATCAGCCTTGCTAGCTGTGCCTTACCACCGGAAGATCAAACAGTTGTTTTTGGCCCTAAGATTTGGAGAAATACCCACGCTAGACCTCATGCCAAAATGGAGGATGTCCGGTCTAAGTGAAGACCAGTCTTGCTGTCTATGCCACCAGGGGCTTGAATCCCTGCTTCACATCGTTTGTGTTTGTCCCTCTTTGATGGTTCAACGAAGAGTTCTATTAAGACGGGAGTTCCTTGAACGGGGAATTAGGTCCTGCAGGCATGCACCGGTGGAGTCCATCGACCCAATCAACACCATGCTGAACATTCGACTGACTCAGTTATTGATCTGTTTTAGGAAATTGATCAGCTAACAGGATATGTGATGTGTGATCTGGAGGTGGTCCCTGAATTTAATCCTAAATTGTGATAACTCTGAATCCCTTAATGTTAACCGAGCACGCACAGTAACTGTAAAGGACTGGCTGCTAGGGACTAAATCTAGTAGTTCCCTATCTCCGACTCAGATAATTACTTTATCTATTACTGTATTTTTAATGATATGAATATTTGTATAATTGTTTTTTATAGTGGGTTTCATAGTCCATCTGGTACTGTAGTCATACCTTTCTTAGTACTGCTTGTAGGCATTTTAATTATATATATTATTGTACTTGAGAGACATTTTAGTTATCTGTGCAAAAAGCTTGCCTTTTTATACATTAGGGTAACAGATGGTTTCTGTTTAGTCACTTTTTATCTCACATAGATTAGTGTTGGTATCCTGACTAAAATTTCTAGGAAGGAAAGCTGAAGAAAGCAAATGGTCTGTAGCGTGAAGAGTCGAGGTTGTATTACCTGTATGACATACCTGTTTTATATCCATTTTACTTTTTATTCGTTATGTACTTTTTAACCGTGTGATTTTGTTTATGCTTTTAATTGACTAATTAACTAAACTACTACAACTACTAGTTTACTTTACTAGTTAAGTATAGGAAACCGTTATTTGTGTGATCAATATTTAATTTGCTATATTTTTGTGTTTTAATATTGTGTGCAACAATATAATATCAGTGATCCAAGACTGGCTATGGCAGCAGGCATTGTGTCATCAGACCTCAACTGTATTAAGTTACTACTGTTGAGTTCTGATGTCACTTCTTCATATTAGGCAACTGGATGCTTCACAAGTGACCAATTATAAAGAAATTAGAGACAGGTTTTTATATAGGAATTGTCTTCTAGTAGATGTCCTTGAGCAACTACAGGGCTGGTCTGTCCACCAGGAATCACTATCTCTGTACCAGTGCCTCCAGGTGGAAGATCTCTCTGTCCCCTGGTGAACTTTCAACAGACAAATCACCAGCTAAAAGGGAGGTCCCCTTGAAACCGTCACTATATATCAATTGATCATTTCATCTACCAGAACAGGGAAGGAATATCTTCACAGGATGTTTCAACCTCTGTCGATTTCCAAATGCAAAATAGCTGAAAAGAGGGACATAAGCCTCTTATACAAATGCTAATAGTGATGCCATAAATGGCTTGATAAATACATAAATCGACCTATGAATGTTTTGTTTCCAAAAATGTGAATGTTTAAAAAGTTATGACTGATTAAGATGATTTACCTATCCCTTGGCACAAACAAAGGGATGTTCTCACTTGTTTCCGGTTCCTTTCTTGCCAAAAGGCTTGTCTATAACTAGGAAGGCCAATTCTCTGATATTACCTCTCGGTTTGCTGTCTTTCTTACCTGCTTGCTGTTGGTGTAAAAAACATTGGCTTTGCCCCATGTAGCTGTTAAGTACTGAAGGATCTAGATATGCATTAGTTATCAAGTGTGAATTTTACTGTTAGAAATGTTTTGCTTATTTCTAAGAATATACAAGATTTAAAAGTGATTTATGAGTTCATTTAGAAAATCCAGGTTATATATTTACCTACCCCTTCATACCAATAGAGGAATCAAATGCAGCCTTTTTTTGTTCACACTGGTGCAATCTCCCATAAATCCCAATTATTGGTTTTTGCTTACTTCATAAGATGTTTGTTTCACTCATGCTTTTTGCTTAATGTTTGCACCTGACAGATTGGGTCAGGCAGACAGTATTGTGCAGGTATTGTTGAACTTAATGTGCTTGCCTTAGTCACTGCATGAATTTAGAAACTGCGTGGAAAAAACACTAAGCAGGTCCAAGCCTTCTTTTATGTCCAATACTACACAAGCACATCAATCCATGGGTGTGCAATTGAATTAAAACATCACACAATTGCTTCGTTGTGGATAACCAAATGTCTACAATGAGCATATCCTGGGTGATTTGCCCTTGTCATCTTGTGAAAAACCTGCAGTCTGGACTGGTAAGTAAAATAGGAAGAACATTCCATAACAAAAATGGTTCATTTCTGAGGTATCTTAAGGCCTTGCAAAAGTTCCAGTGAAAGCCCAATCGTCTCTAAATCGCTCAGGTAAATGAACATTTTTGGTGAAGAGAATATCAAAGAAATGTAGGATATCAACAGATACACAACCAAGCACAGTGCACTTGCCGTTTATTCTGTTTATTACAGCAGACTGCATCTCAATCAGAGAAATTGGTTTACCTATTATTACACTCAGTTCAATAGTGCTTTTTGACGTGAGGAATAACACCCATGTATTCAAACGCAGAACCTAGCAATGGTTCATCCTCGGTTTTTAATAAAAATGTAAAAATATATCTCCTTTTTCAGCATTTTTCTTCACAACTTTATCTGTAGGATTTATCAGTGCTACAATTGAAGTTTGCTCCCTTTTTCTGTTTAAATATGAAACTTAGAACTTTTCAGCCCTATAGGATCTGCTAAAATATTTACCTTTCGATTCTCTTGACCCAGTTCCTGAGGCGGAAAGCCGGGAGCTGGAGGTACTAATGTATTGCAGGCACTTGTGGTAACTTTAAAAAAACGAAGCTCATTTTTAGATTTGCGTGGTGTCACTTACTCTGTTTTTAATCTTGCACCACAGCCAGGATCTGCTATTCTTGAGCGCACAGCCGAGCTGAACGCTGTCACGCTCCCACCATCCCCAGCGGCCGCCATCAGACCAGGCGTGCACGCTGACCACGCCCACTTAGGCCACGCCCCCCGATTAACCTACAAAAGCGCTGACCACTAGCGATTCTGTATTCTCTTGACCCAGTTCCTGAGGCGGAAAGCCGGGAGCTGGAGGTACTAATGTATTGCAGGCACTTGTGGTAACTTTAAAAAAACGAAGCTCATTTTTAGATTTGCGTGGTGTCACTTACTCTGTTTTTAATCTTGCACCACAGCCAGGATCTGCTATTCTTGAGCGCACAGCCGAGCTGAACGCTGTCACGCTCCCACCATCCCCAGCGGCCGCCATCAGACCAGGCGTGCACGCTGACCACGCCCACTTAGGCCACGCCCCCCGATTAACCTACAAAAGCGCTGACCACTAGCGCTTCTGTATTCTCTTGACCCAGTTCCTGAGGCAGAAAGCCGGGAGCTGGAGGTACTAATGTATTGCAGGCACTTGTGGTAACTTTAAAAAAACGAAGCTCATTTTTAGATTTGCGTGGTGTCACTTACTCTGTTTTTAATCTTGCACCACAGCCAGGATCTGCTATTCTTGAGCGCACAGCCGAGCTGAACGCTGTCACGCTCCCACCATCCCCAGCGGCCGCCATCAGACCAGGCGTGCACGCTGACCACGCCCACTTAGGCCACGCCCCCCGATTAACCTACAAAAGCGCTGACCACTAGCGCTTCTGTATTCTCTTGACCCATATCCTGAGGCGGAAAGCCGGGAGCTGGAGGTACTAATGTATTGCAGGCACTTGTGGTAACTTTAAAAAAACGAAGCTCATTTTTAGATTTGCGTGGTGTCACTTACTCTGTTTTTAATCTTGCACCACAGCCAGGATCTGCTATTCTTGAGCGCACAGCCGAGCTGAACGCTGTCACGCTCCCACCATCCCCAGCGGCCGCCATCAGACCAGGCGTGCACACTGACCACGCCCACTTAGGCCACGCCCCCCGATTAACCTACAAAAGCGCTGACCACTAGCGCTTCTGTATTCTCTTGACCCAGTTCCTGAGGCGGAAGCTGGGAGCTGGAGGTACTAATGTATTGCAGGCACTTGTGGTAACTTTAAAAAAACGAAGCTCATTTTTAGATTTGCGTGGTGTCACTTACTCTGTTTTTAATCTTGCACCACAGCCAGGATCTGCTATTCTTGAGCGCACAGCCGAGCTGAACGCTGTCACGCTCCCACCATCCCCAGCGGCCGCCATCAGACCAGGCGTGCACGCTGACCACGCCCACTTAGGCCACACCCCCCTCAGGGTTAAATATGTGCATTTACAGGAAGCGCAGCGGACGAGCGCAGCGGGAGCGCCTAAGGCAAGCCCGTCTGCGCCCGTCCGCGACCAGACGGGACCCGGGGCCAGAAACCTTGGCTCCCACCCCACCCAAGGCATGACTTACAGCTCGGCGGACTTATACAACATAGGTAGGACTGTCACTCCCCAGTGCTCCCATATCTTTGCTCCCACAGAGCTACCCGCCCAATGCCCGGGGTGCAATCACTTCTTCCGTAAATCCCCGTCGACCGCGGCACAAACATACCATATGTATGCGCTCAACTGCCGCTCCTTACCTAAACACAGCCTACAGATTGCCATGCTGCTCGAGGAGAAAAAGCCTGACGCGGTTTTTCTGACAGAAACGTGGCTCACTGCTCACTCTGAACCTGATGTGGTTCAAGCCTTACCCGTAGGCTACCATATCATTAGAGTGGATAGACCGGCAGGGAGAGGCGGAGGGCTGGCGATCATTCTGAAAAACCAGTACCGATGCCGTACTACAGCAGAAACTATCCCTGAGTGCGAAAGTGTAGCATTCTGCATTGAGTTCAATGCGAATAACTCTTTCTCCGGCACCCTGATCTACCGCCCCCCTGAGCCTGTAAAACTGTTCCATAGGTCTCTCCCAGAAATTATAGCGGAAAGAATTCTTTCTTCCGCCAACCACACGATCCTAGGGGACCTCAATCTTCACTTTAACTCCCCCTCAGACCACATTGCCCAGGAGTTACAAGATGACCTTGAAGCCCTCCAACTGTCACAACTGGTTACAGCCCCGACCCATGACAAGGGTAATTTACTTGACCCTATATTTAGCAACTGCCAAGATCTAACTGTTGATCAACCCACCCCCCTTCCATGGTCGGACCATTTTTTGGTCCCATTTACCTGGACCAAACTCAAAACTCCCCAGCCACCGCCCCAACTCACCACCAGGAGGAACTGGTCAAAACTCCCATTGGAGTCCTGGCTGCATAAACTGGACTCCACTCGCCCGCTACCCTGCCTAGACCCCAATGCGGCAAACGCCCACTATGAAAGCTGGATCACCCATTCGCTGGATTCGATCCTCCCGCTTCGTAGATCCTCCTCGAAAAGACTTCAGAAATCAGCCGCCTGGTTCTCTGACTCTCTAAGACAGCTAAAACGCCTTTGCAGGCAACGAGAGAGAGCTTGGCGTCTAGACTTCCTCCCAGATAAAAAGGCTTCCTACAAAGAGGCGATCAAAGCCTACAAAGAAGGGATCAGAACGGCCCAGGCAACCTACTACTCTGCCAAAATACTAGAGGCAAAATCCAAGCCCAAAGAAATTTTTCAAATTATAAAGCAATGTTCCAGTGCCAGCACGGCACCCTCTCCCAACAAAACCCAGGACCAATGCAATGAGCTTGCGGATTTCTTTCACGACAAAGTTCTAAAAATTTACTCTACCTTCCCAACGGCAGCCACAACCCTGGATGCTATTAATCCACCTCCCCCTAGACCACCTCTTCACGTAGACCAGCCTTCCCTCGAGCACTTCCCTCCTCTGGACCTCGACACTTTAAGCAAGGTGGCACGACAAGTCAAGTCTGGCTCTCCTTGTGACCCTGCTCCGCCAGAAATCCTGATGCAGGCAAGCGAATCCACCCTGCCGGTAACCTTGGATCTTCTAAACACATCCATATCCACTTGCTCAGTCCCCACAGCTTGGAAGCAGGCCATGGTACGGGCGCTGTTGAAGAAACCCAGCCTGGACCCTAATGACCACTCCAGCTATCGTCCCATCTCACTTCTCCCTTGGGCGAGCAAGGTGTTAGAGAAGTATATAAACGCACAGCTGGTCCAGTTCCTGGAGGTCCACGCTCTTTTACACACATCCCAGACAGGTTTCAGACCGAAGCATGGCACGGAAACCGCCCTGCTAGCGGTCACCGAAGAAACTAGAAGGATACTGGACCAGGGAGGATCAGTGGCAGTGATCCTCCTCGATCTAAGTGCCGCCTTCGATACGGTCAGCCACACCATCTTGCTGGACCGTCTCTATAACATCAGGGTTTCTGGTGACGCTTTAAGGTGGTTTGACTCCTTCTTGTCTGGGAGGTCGTTTCAGATCTTCGACGGAGAGACGATATCCTCAAGCAAACCCCTGAGCTGCGGAGTACCACAGGGCTCCTCCCTGAGCCCTGTATTGTTCAACGTGTACATGGGACCGCTGGCGGGTGTTGTCGAACCATATGGCATTAAAATTGTGTCATATGCCGACGACACCCAGCTTGTGGTCTCGCTGGCCACGGAGAACAACAGGCATTCCCCAGCCGACCTGCTAAAATGCCTAGAGGACGTTAAGGGTTGGATGACCAACTCCTCCCTAAAACTAAACGGAGAAAAAACGGAGCTTATGCTCCTAGGTCCAACCTCTCCTGTGCCTTTTTCCTCTTTGTGGCCCAGCACACTAGGCCCCCCCCCCACCCCTAAGGAAAGTGTCAAGAGCCTGGGAGTGTGGCTGGACAACAAACTCTCCTTCTCCACCCAGGCCACAAAACTGTTCGCCACCTGTTTTGGCCTACTTAGAATCTTGAGGAAGGTTCTCCCGCTACTTCCCCTAGAGGCCAAAAAGGTGGCGATACAGGGTCTCATCCAGTCCCGCCTGGACTCGAACAATGCCCTATACGTGGGGGCACCTGAGATGACCCTCCAGAAATTGCAGGTTGTGCAAAACTGTGCAGCACGCACCCTGCTGAAAATCCCACGCACCCAGTCAGCCAGACCTGCTCTAAAAGATCTTCACTGGCTGCCAGTGAGGCAGAGAGTGACCTTCAAGGCGCTATGCTTGGCGCACTCCGCCTTCTGGAAGACGGGTCCAGCCATTAACACCGACCTTGTCACCCCCTACCACCCTAACAGGAACCTTCGGTCGACGGAGGCGTTCCTCGCCGTTGTCCCCAGAGTAAAGCGAGCCAGGTCTGGGGGTAGGCTGTTTTCTCTGAACGCCGCCAGGCTCTGGAATGCTCTCCCCATCTCACTCCGGTCTAACCCAGACCTCCTCCCATTCCGGAAAAACTTAAAGACACTGCTGTTTGCAAGTTCCTTCGTACCTTAGCCTCCCGTCTCTTCCTTGCTTCAATCCAGCGCTTGGACGCCTACGGGCAGCAACCGCGCTCAATAAATATTTTTACAATTACAATTACAATTACAATGGCGATGGAAAGATTTTTTTCCCTCTGGGACAATGATTTCTAGGCACTAAAAATGCAATGAGCAAGTTTGAAACATAAAGGAAGAAATTAGGGATTACTGACATGTTATCCATATCTTCATCCTTTTATAGTACATACGCCAATCAAAAATCAGTCAAAACTCAAAGGAAAGTTTGGATAGTGGGAACAAAAGCAGAGATTAGCCACCCACTTTTGTGTTCTAAACAATGAGACAGTATGTAATTCTGAAGCTAAAGATTCAAAGATCTGCAAAATAATGAGGGGGTTATTTTCTCTTTCAGGAAAAGAGGTTCAAAACCCAGAATAATATCATAAATAATACAAAAGGCTATTTGCTTCACTATCAGGATCCAATGCATTTAGTGCAGCTAAAATAACAGTAAAATCCAAATAGTTGTCAATCTGCATTGTTCATTATCATTTTTAATCTTGCGTTGTTATAAGCTTTAGGTCCCCCAGATTGGTTGATGACATACTGAGGCAGGCCGGGTCAGTTAGACTTCATCATGAGTATGTAAATGTACTCCCATTTGGAATTTTTTTACCCCCCTCAAAATATTTGGGCAGCTCATAGAGACCCACTAAAAGGGAAAGGTTCATATGAATTCTCTGTACCAGTTTTTAATAGATTTGATGCCTTTTCAAATTTGGGAGATATTGAGTGACTAGGTTCCCCCGAAGTTATTCTTACCTCTGTCACTCCACCTATAGCCCTTAGTTTGGACCCACCAGTAAGAAAAATTTGTCTCTTAGACGGGTGGCTCAACCAGCTATGGGTGTAAGTATAAAGCTTATAACATGGAACATCGCTGGCCTTAAAAATAAATTAGACGACCCGATCTGAAGAAAATCTTTATGTGGGGCTGACATAATTGGGCTGCAAGAAACTTGGGACACAGGGAATAATTTTAGTTTAGATGGCTATTCCACCCACTTCATTCCTGCAGTAGCATCTAATATGGGGAGGGCAAAGGGTGGGCTGGTTACACTAATCTCGGCTTCCATCCCAGGCACCCATACCCAATTAGATACAGGGTCACCATACTGCTTGGCAGTACAAATCGTCTGTAGCGGGGTGGGCAGTATCTTAATTATTAATTTTTATAACTCGTTTGATAGAGTCACCACGATTGAACATCTGGCCACGTTAAATCTTTTTTTGGCAGATTACAAAGAGGTCAATAAAATCAATGCTTCCTTTCCTTGAAACAATATTGGCAGATAACGGTTTAATGCTTCCATCTATGGTGGATGAGGAGATACCTACTTTTAAAGGGAATGGAAGTCATTCAGTTATTAACTACATCTTTATTAGCTCCACGCTGGGGGATAAGATCCACGGTTACTCGGCGGTTTGGTCACATTTTAGTGACCATAATCCAGTGGTTGTTAGCATTATGGACCTGATCAAAAAACCAGAGTTAGCCCATAATAGGACGGATAAGTTTGATGTGCGCACGACAGACCAGGCCCGCAGAATTAGATGGAGCAGAGTTGTACCTGGAGACTTTTCTAACAACCTACTAACCAAAGTAGGAATTGAGCTGCACACGTATATGAACATGCAAGCAAGTCAGAAGACGGAAAATTAGGGAAGCAGCCTGGGAAGAATTAACCTCTATAGATGTTCTTAAGAATAGCTCCAAATTTTGGGCTGTTGTAAACAAACTTTTTTTCAATGATCTTTGTAATGACCAATTGGATTGTGGTATTCAGGAACAGGTGTGGTGTTCTCATTTTAAGTCAGTCTATGAAGGGGAAAACTTAGATGAGGTGACTATACTTACCCCTATAGTGGATCCCTATACTTTAGTGGTTACTGAGATAGAGGTGGCAGACGCCATCAGGAAGATGACAAGTAATAAGGCTCCGGGCCCTGATGGCGTGCCAGCCGACCTCTTTAAATCAGACTTCAAGACCTGGTCTAGAGTTTTAACCAATGTTTTTAATAGGCTATGTAAATCAGGTATCCCGGGTACCTGGTCTGAATCCGTCATTGTACCCATTTTTAAGAAAGGAAATAGAGGGGAACCCAGCTGTTATCGCCCGATTTCCCTCATTGATTCAGCTGTGAAAGTGTTGGGTCGGGTGGCCCTAGGTAAACTCACAGATTGGCTGGCTGAAACAAATACCCTCTCAGGCCTACAATTTGGGTTCAGGAAAGGACGAGGCTCTATAGATCAAAGCCTTAACCTTCAATTATTTACACACAATCGCCAATAGGGGCACGCTATATTTAGCCTTCATGGACCTTTCCTCTGCCTTTGACCGTGTGAATAGGTCCTAATTATGGGGGTTGCTCCTCAAGCTTGGCTTTGAAAAAAATATTGTGTACTTCCTTGCTGACCTGCATAAGGACCTCTCGGCTACAGTCAGATATGACCGTTTGGGTAACTGTACGGGTAAGATCAAGATCACAAATGGGGTTAGGACGGCTGTATTTTAGCCCCCCTAATTTTTACCCTTTACATTAACGACCTAGGCACTGTTTTAACTGAGGTATGCAAGGACATACCGAGGGCAGGCAAGCGTTCTATTACGGCATTACTTTATGCGGATGATGCCGCTCTTATAGCACACACAGCAGTAGGGCTGCAATGTCTTTTAAATTCATTTGCTGATCTTATGAAAGCGCTGGATCTCACTGTACATTTTTCGAAATCACATGTAATGATTGTGAGCAGTAAACCTAAAAGAATGAAGACTTTGCACTGTGAAGGGAATGTTCTGCCTAGGGTCTCAAGATTCCCATATTTAGGGGTTATTTTTGATGATAAGTCCACTTGGTTGCCCCAATTGGCAGCAAAACGGAATGCTTTTGCAAGGTCGATTTTGGCTGTCTGGGGTTTTGCTCGCAAACTGCGGGTGAAGCCATTGCAGGCTGAGTTGAAGATCTATGATGCCAAATGTATTTCATTAGCCATGTACGGAGCTGATCTTTGGGGGCTTAAAAACGTAAAGGCCATGCAGGTGGCAGAGGATACGTTTTTTAAATCTATCTTATCCGTCCCCCAGTCAACCTCCAGTTACATCGCTCATCAAGAGTGTGGGGTTGCATACCTAGAAGATCCTATATCTATAGCCCCGCTATTAAAATGGATTTTAATTTGGCTGAACCCCGAACTGGAGCTGAACCATGAAATTCTTAGGGATTGCCTAGCCCTTGAGCATGGCAACTCCATCCCCTGGCTGAATTATGTTAAAAAACTAGCAGTTAAACTGGGCCCCCCAGAATTGTTTGATCAGCCGAATAAATTATTAAAGGGGGATGTGAAATGGGTGAAAGACACATACAAGATGATGGTATGTCTGGCCAGAGAGGACAAGGAGCTGGGCAAACCAACAGTAAGGGCCCATCAGTTGTTAATAACCTCAAGTGCAATAGAACCCTATTTAAGAATCGTTAATAATGCTAACCATCGATTCTTACTGACAAAATTCAGATTGGACAAATTTCATCTTCTTCTTACAGAACGTCCAGGGTGGACCAAGGAGGTAGATTTGGAGATTTGTTCGTGTGATGGATTTTCAATTATGGATACTGTCCACTTTATCTTTTTTTGCGAACATCTTCGCCCTATTCGTAAAAAGGTTCATTATTCTGCTTATTAAAGACAAGGGCTTTAGACCTGCCCTCTTGTATCTACAGCTGCTGTCTAATGTCTGGGAGATTTTTAACATAGCGAACTTCTTGACAATAGCGATTAGACTTAAGAGGAAGATTAAGTGGACCTATTGTACATAGCGAGGGTGTACCTTTGAATTGCGATCGAGCGCTTTCTCCTTTTTAAAATAGTTTTTCTCTTTTTATATGATATTTGCCGATATAATGAAATTTTCCCTTGCCTATATCATTAGTGTATGTTTTTAAATATGATAATGTACTGTATGGATTGCTAATTTGCACAATTTTCTTATGTATTTGATTGTGGTCTTGACTTTTGCTGTTTAGTATACTTTTATGGTTTTTATATGAACCGAATAAAGTACTTTTGACTGACTGACTGACTGCTAGTGAGCTAGCTTACAACAAGAGCAGGAGGATTTTACTTGATGGTCAGTGATAAGCAATTAAATGCTTGATACTACCATACATTTAGATCTACATGTACGGCTGCAGTCAAATAAAAAGACTTAGGGCCTCATTTACAAGTCCATTGGGCCGCAGGTAGATCACCATTTTTAAGGCACTTGCGTGCTTTCCCATATTTACTAGGACACCTAAATTCATACTGCTTGACGTTTCATGGCCTTGTAAATATGGGCCCTTTCTCTCATTACTCTGCATGAAAGGGCTGTTCCATGGGTGTTGCTGGGGGTGTTTCCATTCAACATCCATGGATCCTGACACATTCCCAGATTTATAACATTTTGTAAAGCTGGGAATTTGTCAGAATCCTATGGCTCCCCAGGGGAGACATAGGAGTGGCGCAGCGAGGAGAAATGCTTTTTTTCTCCTTGTTTATTATTCTTTCTATGCTTGAAAGAGGAACATGCCATCAATTATGGTTTTTGTGCAGGAAGGTGTCCCTTCCTGCACAAAAACAATCATCCCCACAGTGCAGGCACTCTTGTAACATGAAGCAAGGGTGACCTGACCCCAGGACACCCCAACGCCGCACGGCCCACCAGCTGTAGGCGTGTCTCTGCACCAGCACCACAGGTCCGTCCCTGACCTCGGTGCCCCCTCGCTGCTGCTCGTTTTTTTCCTCCCGCTGTTGCCCTCTTGTTTGCCCTCTTGTTTACCATCTCGCAATTGTATTGTTTTTAGTGTTTTCTTCTGTCAGTAGTTATTAGCGTTTTTGTCATTACTGTAACCCTGGTGTAACCCCCCCCTGCTCCCCACTTCCCGCCGCTGCTCCCTCGCGGCCCCACCCCCTTTGTTTTCTGTATCCCCATTGGCCGCCCCTCTCCCGCCTCCCTGCTGCTCCTCCCTCCCACTTGGCCTCAAATGGAGCCCGAAGGCGCGCCAAAGGCTAGCCCGTCTACGCCCGTCCGCGCCTGGACCGCGCCCAGTGCCAGGACCCCTGGCCCCCATCGATGCCAGCCCACACGACGGACCTACAACGCCGCCACCCTCAACGCACTCAAACCTGACCGGAACCCCGCCTGCTACCGTGCCACCCCGAAACGCACCCACGGACCCTTCACCTGCCAAGCCTGCAAGTTCACCTGCCTCCGGACCTGCAGCGCACCCGGAAGACCAGGCACCAGCAACAATCACCTCAAGTGCATCCTGCTCAACACCCGCTCCGTCCACAGACACGCCGTTGAACTCTGGAACCTGCTCGACACAACATCACCAGACGTCGCCTTCCTCACAGAAACCTGGATGAACGCCTCCTCAGCGCCCGACATCGCCATAGCCATCCCAGACGGATACAAGATCACCCGGAGGGATCGCGTCAACCAGACCAGAGGAGGCATCGCCATCGTCCACAGGAACACCATACGCATCACGACCAACTCCGACGACACCCTCACCGCCGCCGAGCACCTCCACTTCCAGATACACACCGACCCGAAGACCACCCTCAGAGGTACTCTCATCTACAGAACCCGCACACAATTCAGCGAAGCCATCGCAGACTTCATCAGCCCGCACGCCCTCACCTCCGCCGACTACATCCTCCTAGGGGACCTCAACTTCCACCTGGAGAACAACAAGGACAGCAACACCACCACCCTGCTGGACAACCTCGCCAACCTCGGACTCAAGCAACTGGTCAACATCCCCACCCACTACGCCGGCCACACGCTTGACCCAGTCTTCTCCTCCAGCAAGCACATCTCCTTCAGCCACTCCACCGGACTTCATTGGACTGATCACAGCTGCGTCCACTTCAGCTTCAGGAGAACCACGACCCACCACCACCCGCAACAGGTTCCCCGCAGGAGCTGGAGCAAGATCACCGCCGACCACCTCACCACCTCCCTCAGCCAGAACCCTCCCGCAAGCGCAACGGACCCCAACGAAGCAGCCCGCATCTTCACACAGTGGCTCGCCAACTGCGCCGACGACCTCGCACCACTGAAGAACCCTCCCAGCAGACCCGGCAGCAAGAAAGCCTCGTGGTTCACCGACGAACTCAAAAAATCCAAGAAAAACTGCTGCACCCTTGTAAAAGCCTGGCGCCACGACCAGACTACAGAAAACATGACTGCCCTCAAGAACGCCACCCGCACACACCACCAGCTGATCCGCACCACCAAAAGGACAACATTCAAGAACGACTGGACAACAACACCCACAACAGCAAGGAACTCTTCTGCATCGTCAAAGAGCTCTCCAACCCTAGCGCCGGAAACAACAACATCACTCCCTCGCAAGACCTCTGCGACTCACTCGCCTCCTTCTTCCACCGCAAGATCGCCAACATACACAACAGCTTTGGCGCACCAACCATGCACCCAACCACCAAACCATTGTCCCCCACCACCACCCTCTGAGCCTGGATCCCGGTCAGCACCGAAGACACCACCCGCACGATGAACACCATCCACTCCGGATCCCCAACCAACCCCTGCCCCCACCACGTCTTCAACAGGGCCGACTCCATCATCGCACCCCAACTCCGGGACATCATCAACCTCTCCTTCAACACCGCCACCTTCCCGGAGAGCTGGAAGCATGCCGAGCTCAGCGCCCTCCTGAAGAAACCGACAGCTGACCCCACCGACCTCAAGAACTACCGCCTCATCTCGCTCCTCCCTTTTCCTGCCAAAGTCATTGAGAAGACCGTCAACAAACAGCTTGCCGCCTTCCTCGAGACAAACGGATCTCTCGACCCCTCACAGTCCGGTTCCCGAGCCAACCACAGCACCGAGACCACCCTCATCGCAGCCACCGACGACATCAGATCCCTACTCGACAACGGGGAAACAGCTGCCCTCATCCTCCTGGACCTCTCTGCAGCGTTCGACACTGTTTGCCACCGCACCCTAATATAGCACCTCAGCAACATCGGAATCCAAGAGAAGGCACTGGAATGGATCATCTTGTTCCTCGCTGGAAGAACCCAGAGAGTCCGCCTCCCCCCGTTCAGATCCGCGGCCACCGAAATCATCTGTGGCATACCACAAGGATCCTCACTCAGCCCCACCCTCTTCAATATCTACATGAGCCCCCTCGCAGCCATCGCATGCCAACACAACCTGAACATCATCTCTTACGCCGACGACACCCAGCTGATCCTCTCCCTCACCAACGACCCCGCCACCGCCAGAGCCAACCTCTAGGAAGGAATGAAAGACGTCGCAGAGTGGATGAAGACCAGCCGCCTGAAACTGAACTCAGACAAGACGGAAGTCCTCATCCTGGGATCATCCCCCTCCACCTGGGACGACTCCTTGTGGCCCCTTGCCCTGGGCACCACCCCCAAGCCAACGGACCATGCACGAAACCTGGGCTTCATCCTGGACTCCTCCCTCTCGATGACCAGACAAGTCAACACCGTCTAGTCATCCTGCTTCAACACCCTGCACATGCTCCGTAAGATCTTCCGATGGATCCCCACCGAAACCAGGAAGACGGTCACCCAGGCACTCGTCACCAGCCGACTGGACTACGGGAACACCCTCTACGCAGGAACCACTGCCAAACTACAGAAAAGACTCCAGCGCATACAGAACGCCTCCGCACGACTCATCCTGGACATCCCCCGCCACAACCACATCTCCGTCCTCCTGCGAGAACTGCACTGGCTCCCCGTCAGCAAGAGGATCACGTTTAGACTCCTCACCCACGCACACAAGGCTCTCCACGACCTGGTTCCCAAGCTCCTCAACAACCCCCTCACCTTCTACAAGCCCACCCGCCAGCTGCGATCGACCAGCCTCGCCCTCTCCACCGTACCATGCATTCGCAGAGCCACCGCCGGAGAAGATCCTTCTCCTACCTGGCGGCCAAGACATGTAACTCCCTCCCCATCCACCTACGGCTGACCCAGGACCATCTCTCCTTCAGGAAGCAACTCAAGACCTGGCTTTTCGAGAAGTAACAGTCCCCTCCCCCCCAGCGCCTTGAGACCCTCGCGGGTGAGTAGCGCGCTATATACATTTGCTTGATTGATTGATTGACTGCTCTGGCCCATGGCAGCCTAATGTGCGCCATCGCAAAGGGAAGCACACGGATGAGTAATTTTGTTGTTAAGACAATGTGTCCCTGTGCTTTTAAAATGACACCGCTCAACGCAGCAAAATGGCTTGTGGGGTTGTGCTGTGTCATTTTGTAGTAAATGAGGCCTTAAATTCCTATTTACCTGTATTGGCATCAAAAGATGGATCCTTCCGAGGTCCATGTAGCCACACTTTCCTAATATTTGCATTTTCTAGAAAATTATTTGTGTCAATGATGGCCAATCCAGTCTCTGACTTCAAACATGCAAAAATGAAATGTAAAAGTGAGTGGTATGCTCCATGTATTGTTAGGAAAATCTGGGTATTGTCCACATACATATAGAATAAGAAACTATGTGGCCGGAGGAGGAAAGTAATAGGCACAGTCCAACTATTGAAAGAACTCTGACAAGTGCAGCTGTCTGGCTCATGCTACTCACCAAAGGGCAGAATGTAGGGGAGAATGGCTTAAAGAAAATAGCCTGAAGGTGGGTGAAAGAAAATATCTAAACCAGCGGAAACTTTACTGATCCAACTCAATCTCCTTCTAGTGAGAGAACTGAATAAAATGCTGTATGGTTACATATGTAATTAAGAGATCCAATAAGATCAAGGCTGTTACTCCAGCCACATCAGCCAAACAGACAGATTGACCAACAATCACAAAGGCTTTCAGTTTTTTTAGTTATGATTGACTTTCATTTTAAATATACTTTTAAGACTGTCTTGAAAGCCACCACTTGTGTAGAATCTTTCTAAATCTTCCATTCCACACAACATACGTTCAGATTTCTTTTCACCCTTCTTGTTTTATAATTTGTAAGGTAATTATGTTGCTTGTTAAATTGTCTAAAACAGCACCAAGTATATTCCCAGTGGACATTTTCAACTGTGTGTGAAATTCATCTATAAAACAACAAAGGCCTTGCTAGAAATTAAGTAGAGCTAATAACTAAGGAGACAATTTAGTGTAAAAAAACTTTGCAAAATGCTGTTTGTTCATTACCTGGACCCACTGACATCATGAGGTAAGAGTATTTATTGGGATTTCTTAATCAGATTGAGAAACAATCATACAAGCTTTCTGGAAATCATCTATGTCATTAGACTGAATCTCACCTGGTTTCTCATATAATTTATTGTAAAATGTCTGAAACTCAATAATTATATATTTGTTGAAAATAATAAGCCCAGGATCTTTTGTATGGGCAGCATGAATTTGATTTTTGTCTTTTTCAATACAATTATAACTAGCTATCATTTTCCATATTTATTGGCATTAAAATGAATTCTAGCTTTATCATTTCCAGTGGTTTAGAGATTTCACTAAGAACAGATTTATACTGAGAACAATGTTTTTGTAATTGTAATTTATAAAGAGTAATAGTAGAGATAAGAACAATCTTTGGTATTTTTTTTTAAGTTAGATATCTTACAATTACCAACTTATTATCATGATTCAATATAGAATAAGTAGTACCACTGATACAAGCTTTAAAAACATCTGAGCGTATTACATTTCAAGTTGCACGCTCAGTATTGAAATCTAAATATTGCTCAATGATCAGGCAGATTCCTATTTGCACCCTGTCCCTGCATATGCAGAATCATATTGCAAGAGGATGCTGCTTCTTTCTGCCACTCGATTAAATGTTTTTTCTCGAATGACAGCTTCCTCAACATGAAGGGAAAGTTTCTGAAAGCGAAGAGTTGCGACGGTCCGCAACTGCCCACATTCAGAAATCTCGCCGGGAGGTAGTCTAGAGTAGGGTTTTTCTCTCTTTTGCTTGCCAACCTAACGTTGGCGAGTATGAGCGAGGTAAACACCCAGGCTAACCTAAAGTCTTGAACCAGCTACCAATGCACCTCAGAGCTGTTTTTCAGTTCTTGAATTCTGCAAGAAATTGAAGACCTTGTTCTTCCCCCTCTCCCAACCTTGGCTCAGCTCTTATATCTCATGCTTCAGACCCAAGATTTATTCCAAGATTAGTTCTGTGCTATAGAAATACACATCATAATAATATTACGTCAAAATAATTTGTAAGAAAGAATGATAATTAAGCCAGTATGTAACATGGTTAAGCCAAACTGAGTTTTATTCACAATAGAGTCAAAATGCACACAATTATTTTTGTAAATGAATGTATAGGTGGAGAATATAGTAGAAAAAGACCCTAGGTATGTGAACAAATCAAAATCAAAGAAAACAAAGCACAAGGTGAAATTAATTTTCAACAAGAGCAGGTAGTTGGTTGGTACAGAAAGGAGGCAGCAGTTTCAATAAAGAACAATCATGGATACAAAAATACAATATATGTAATATATCTCCAAAAGGCCGGGACATCAGCAATATGACCATATAAATTTACCAGTTGTAGAGTAAATGTATCCAATTTGATCTTGACATACATAAATCCACCATCAGTATCACAATATCTATCTAATATTTGGTGTTGTATGTTTTAGTTGAATGGCAACATAATTTAGTAGTGGGAGATGAGATTAAGTGGTCGACCCAGTCCTTACTCATAGTAGACCAAATACTATCATAAACAGTAATTTCTTTAAACAGACAAACATCTACTTTATGTCTATCTAGATATTTGTGTATTTTCCTCCTCAGAACAGTGTGTTGAAGACCTTTATCATTAAAAGAACCAAGTGAACATTCCAACATGAAAAAACCTCCAGCATTTTAGGATGATCAGGGTATGAACCTGAAAAATCCAACACAATAGATTCCTACTATAGCTTTATCTTACCAATAACTGAAATGACAAAATAATAAGTACATTTCACATTTGCCCATGAAATATGTGTTGAGTGGTTAAGTTTGTATTCCAGATTTGTACTCCAATTTTGACAAATGTTTTCTGACAAATTAAAAATGAGGAAATTATATTGTCTATGGCGAGTCTCCAGATCCAGAAGTAGTTTACACATGGGACACAGGGGGGAGGGACCACACTGCCTCTCATCTCAGCACAGTTCGTCCCATTGCATCCTGGTAAATGCAGTACACTTACTTTCAAAGTTACTGTAGTCTTTCACCAAAGTTGGTGTAGGTAGTGCTGTTATTTCTAGACACGTGTTTCTGGGTTTAGCCCGTCATCAGTAGAGAGAAAAAAGTATTAAGAAGCAGAAAAAAGCCATCAGGGGTTGCTGAAATGGTGCCCAAGTCTTCACAGGTCACAGTACCTCTCCACAGGCACACAGGTGCATCCCAGGAGAGCTTGTCAGCTCGTTGGCTCAAGGGAGCCTTTTGAACACAGGGGGAGAGGGAGCACACTGCCTCTCATCCTAGCACAATTCACCCCATTGCATCCTTTACACATGGGGAAGTTGTGACCACTACTGGGTATGATGACACATTATGTCCCTTTTAGCTTTGATTTCAATTACATTATTGGAGAATTTCTTGGATAACTGAGCAAGGTGCCTTCAAATGTTTTTATAATATGTGAGCCAATACTTTCAGCGTTAGAGCAAATAACATACATTTCCTCCAGAATTGTACTATGTGAGTATTCCTGACATTCTATCACATTAGATTTAATGGGTAGAGGTAATATTACTAGTTTCCTTTCCTTGAAGTTGTTTTGTGAGCAGATGTAGCCATAATAACTGTGAGAAGATGAAGCCATGTTTAGTTGGTGCAATAGAATGTTCCCTATGCAGAGTTAGAAAATAGTTTATTGCATATTAGCTGTAATATGTAAGCAAAGAAAACAAAAAGGCAGATGTAGCCCACACAACACAATGAATTGTCCTGGAAGAAAAGACTAGTGAACACGTTCTACATGAATTAATAGATATAATAATACATTCCAAGTAATTAACAAATGTTGAATGTTCAAAAGTCAATTTGAAGACCTCCACAGAGATGAAAACAGGTGAGAGAAAGTGATGAATCCTGGAGTCAGTAGATAGGCATGTAAATGAATGTAGTGGAGACATGCATGAATATCTACACGTACCTCTTTAAGAGTTCCACTGAAATACTGTGTTTATGATATCCTGTCATTTGGCCATTAACCTGAATAAAAGAGAGATTAGCTCACAGGCACTGTATTCCTCAGATGCTGAGAACCCCACCTCAGCTAACCAAACTTTTGGAATGCATGATACAAACATGCTGGTGTATAGAATAACAAGAAGCAGCATTTGCAAATCACCATTCAAGTTACTGGAAATACAGACAACAGCACATGGACTCACCTTTACTCATAAGAGAAACCAAGGATTTCACGATGGCTTGTGATGATCAGAGAAGCATGTAAGTATTGTAGTGCCCATGCTCACCAAACTCCTGGCCATTGTTGTTTTAACAGGTTACTTTCTGACAAATTACCTCCATGGCTGATTAGGATCTTTTTTGTATCTTTGCTGCACCACCGAGATCAAGGAAGTCCAGGGTAAAAAGCAAGGTAAAGTGATAGCAAAATTCAATGCATCTTTCCAAGGAGAGAAAATGGCCTTCCCTTCTATAGAAGTTGAAAGGTACCACAAACTATGTAGCAATCACAACTGACTGATGTGACTGCATAGTATACTATAACATTCCAGGCTTGACTTAGCTGTCTGAACTATAGTTAACACCAACTCTTGAGCCCATTGGCATACTGGAATGCTTATGCTCTGTTCAGGAATGTGTATGATCATGGTAACAACAAATCAGTGCAAATCCCAAAATACTATGATAATTGTAAATGTAAATGTACAGGAATTTATATAGAATAAAAGCACTGAGCGGTTTCTAAGCGCTTGCTTAGGAAACCCGTCCTTGTATTCCCCTGTGAGATAACCCCGGCAGGGTATGCGCCAGGCATCCCGCCGCGAGGGGCCGTTGTGGAGATTAAGCAAGCTATTGCCCAGAGTCGCAGAGTGTGAACCCGTGAATCAAGTAGGCACCGGAGCAAGAATTGTCGAGTCCATGGACATTTTAGGGCTCAAGACCCCGCTGAGCCGGGAATTGAACCCTGGTCCCGGGCTGACCTCTGCTTCCAGGTCTGCCTCCTCTAACCAGTGAGCCACACTTCTCCGCAATAATTCGTACCAGATTTTCAGTAATACTATTCCCGCAGATACTCTTTGCATGTCACACACTACAGTGGATATTTGCTTAGGTGACGATTGAAGAACGTAATAGAAATATTCCATAATGCGATTAGATGTGCTTGAATACAATGGCCTAGAAGAAGACCAATTCCTTTTTCCACCTGACCCCTTTCTAGAACCCTTTCTATGGCTGTACACTACTGATCATCACAGGACTATTGTGCATATCAAGACAATATCAAACAGCCACATGTGGGACCAAGGTACACTCATGAAGCACAATATAAAGTTATTGAGGAAAACAAAAAGATGTAGCTGGAACCTCAGGCGACTCATCCATTATCCCTTCAGTTTCTTAGATATAGATTTGGATGAATGGGTTGTTGGCTACATTTTACAGAGTGGGAGACAACCGTCTGAAATGTTGGCATATTGCAAAAATCATCTATATTCATCAAAGCTGAACATTTCAGGAGGTCCATTTAACAGAATAAAATATTCCATATATATTATACAAATATGCTTTATATAAACGAATGCAAGAAGCCTAGAAAAGAGGACAAACAATGAATGCAATGGTCTCGTCAGGTTCGCACTGTCCTTTATTACTGTTCAGTCAGAAGTAGGGTTTTGGCGAAGAACTAATCACGATAACCCATGATGCCCTCACATCATCACTTGATAAAAATCCACGGATCTTTCTGACTTTTTTCCTATTGAAGCCTCAGCTGTCCTCAGAGTGTGCCACAGATTAGTGTCGCCCCATTGAAATCTATGGTATCCTCTCTGTCTTCTAAAACTAGATTAATAGTGGCTCAAAGTCATGCAAGCCTCATCGCAAAGCCTCTGAATTTCAATGTAGCTCAAGAAATTACCATGGTGTGACTAATTTAATGAAGGACTATCACAACCAGTTTTTGCCTACTTGCTATGTCCTGTAAGCAACATTAAGTAAAGAAATTCGGTAGAAAGCTCAATCGCCATGAATTTATAGTGTCTGAATCCACCTCAGTCATTCAGAGCATATTGATCAACATTTGTTTAAACAGCAACTTTGGGGCAAGTTAAGGCCTACCTATAAAATAAACTTATTAATTAGTTCTTTCCAGCCATTTCCCTCGTATTCCCAATCCAATGCTCACATTTTGTTGAGCAACCTACTGTGCTGAAAAGCTGTGTTGTATTTCCAGCAAGTTTTGCATTTCTATTTTAATAAATAGAAGATTGCTCATTGTTCTAAGTGTGCCACATTTTATGAGTTCTGGAAACACGATTAAAAAATACACATATTTCAGAAATGTCTATATTATTTTAGGCATATTTAGAACCTGCCTGCTAATTTTCTATAGTTCTATAATGAGTTGTTTTCGCATGCATGGTACAATTCCATGTACTGTTTCAGTTTTTTTGTGGAGTTGATATGCTTTAATGACATTTCCGAATATTTCACCGACTATGACAGTTCGGATAATCTCAATGCCATTCTACTCTTCCATCGCCGCAGGACACTGAAACCATCACACCAGCTGTCACAATCGTAATTGCTAAAACAGGGAATGTGCCCAAGATATTTTTCTTTCTGTTACTAAAACTGCATGCCTGTTTTCATAGTAGCTACAAAAAACAACTGAACCCCATCTGTTAAAGAATAGCCTCCAACTGCTTATGTAAAATGAACCTTATATGAAAAATGACCAAGAGCAATAGCTGAAATGCTAGACCAACATGTGGCAGTCTGAATGTTGTGTTAAGAATGACTTTCTGATGTTTAGCGACCTTACAGCTGATACATTCTAAGACAGACCCTCAGGCGTTCACTGTCGCTCTGGGTTTATTTCTATGACACAATAATCGCTGGTGGTTGATGGCATCGATTTTAAGAAAGTAAAATGATAATGTCAGCCTTTTCAAACATATTTAATGTTGTAAATTGCAATGCATTTTTGTCTATCGCCACAACCTCTGTTGCACTTTGATTGTTTTCTAAAACAAATATTGGCCGAACAAATACATCACCTGGTAAATTACATACATGGACCTGCAGTGATAAGTAGAGCCATTCCATCAGACCTACAGCTTTTTAAGTTTGCAGGTCAGGACATTTTCCTGACAACAACGTGTTACATAGACTAGAGACTATAGTGTAACTGAGTCTTGTCTTACGTGGAGGTAATCAGGATAGATGATTTGATGTAAGATGCAGAACATAATATTGGTCTGCTGAGAGGTACCCATTTTTAGCACATGAGTGAATTTGTTGTAAGAGGAGAATTTCATGATGTACTGGGAGAGAGGTAAGTGTTTTTAACAGAGAGAAATTCACTTTTGAGCAACAACATCCACCATTAGGGATAATTGTCATAGGCCCTACCTATGGATTTGCTTGTGGAATTATTTACTATTTATCTTGATGGAGTTGGGTTTGAGGTTTGGAAGGTTACATGTTGCAAGCCACAGTTGGAAACTAAACATTTCATAGTTTGATGTTGGTAGATATTCCCGCATACACACTGAGTAAGGGACGTACGCATGGAAGGGGTTTTTGTGATGTCACTCTAGCTGATAGATTAGTTCTACGTTGATAAGAGGTGTGAACCTGAAGTTGAACTCTCCTGCTGTTTCCTTGATATAAGGCATCTCTTCCATAGGTAGAATCCGAAGACATGACTTTGGTAACTCTCTCGATGGCAGTATTTTGGTTGCTGATAGTGTAGACCTTAGAGGGAGGGTAGAGGGTCAGCACTCCTTAGGGGAGTTCCAGGAGAAGTTCGAAAAAACTGATCAGAAGGAGATGTTGTTCAAGGTCCTGCTTGAAGTAACCTTAGCTCACGTTTGGGTATCACAGGCTGAGCTCAAGGCTCACCATGTCAGAGATAACGAGCTTAAGATTTATCTAACTGAAGGCCCATACTTTGTTTAATATAATATAATGCATACATATAAAGTAGTTGGCAGTAATAAAGTGTGAGAGGATGTTATGGTTCGCTCGTTGGGAACTGGCAATAAAGCAAAGATGAAATGAACAAAAAAACAAGAGTGCTCTGGTGACCAAGTCTGGATATGGTCACCTGCTCTAATGTTATGATGTATATCACTAAAGGCTCATACTATGTTTAATATAATATAATGCAGATATATAAAGTAGTTGGCAGTAATAAGGTGTGACAGGATGTTATGGTTCACTCGATGGGAACTGGCAATAAAGCACAGATGAGATGAACAAACAAAAAAGTGTGCTCTGGTGACCAAGTCTGGATATGCATCGACCCAAATCACATCTTGTATTTCTCATAATCGGTTTGCTAAGTCCACGTGTTCTGGAGTGCATTTTAAAATCTGGTGAATGAAAATGATTCTAAAGCTTTTGATATTTTCGGAAGAAACTTTTAGTGAAACGTATATATATGTATAAAAATCAGTGTTACCTGGAAAACGTTCTTACTTCTTCAGATCATTGCATCATTATCTTCCAATCTTTCCTAGTGAAAATGAAATGAAATGATTATGTCTCTGAAGATTTTCTTGTAGGTGTTCAAGCTTTTATGGTTTTTGGTATATATATCGTTGCTATTAGTGTAAGGATTCTTTACTCTATTTCGGACCTGAGTTCAGTGATATCTGTTAATGCTCCGGTTTCTGAAGGAAATTTGAAATAGGGAGTATACATTTTGCTGAATTTACTCCACAAAGTGAATGCTTGTGTGAACGATATTCCAGTGGAGGATTCTGCACCATAGACATCGCACCTCGCTTCATGTCAGACCACAATCCTCTCATACTAAACATTAAGGGATTAGGGAACTGGAAGGAGACACCAAGGTGGAGCTTTGAGAAAGCCCTCCTACAAGATGCAGGCTATCGACTACATATGCAAGGATGGATACAGGAGTTGCTGGAAATAAACATCGGAACTGCCTCAACAATGATTGTTTGGGACACATTAAAAGTGGGAGTTCGGGCAAAACTCTGAGATTTTCAGCTACGAAAAACAGGAAGGAGAAGTTGTTAATCTGTGCTCTACAGGAAAAAATAAAGAAAGCAGAAACAAAACTTGTCTTAATGGTTACCTCTAGACAGGATATTGAGAATGTTCAAAAAGAAGTCATTTTTGCACAGGCGGAAATAGGGGCAGTATTTGCAGAAAAAAACGCAGCTAAATGGGCGACAATGAGGGAAAAGAACTACGAGTATAGCGACTGTATTGGGCACCACCTTGCCGTAAAAACAAGGCAGCAGCTTTCAAGTAGCGAAATACACGTAATTAAATTGGCAACAGGGATAGAGACCAACGATCCTATCGCAATACAAAAGGGATTTCAAGAATTCTACACTGAACTATATACAGAAGAGAATGGCAGGGTAGCTAATTCAATAGGAAGTGAGATAATCAGCTACTTGAATGAAGTGATTTAGAACAGCTTGCCTCCGATAGCAGTGAGCAGCTGGATCTCACCCCAACTTGGGATGATATTGTGGAAGCCTATATCGTGGAAGCCTTAACCAGCCTACCAGACGGGAAAGCAGCAGGAATGTATGGCATTCCTGTGGAGTTTTATAAAGTCTTCGCTCCACAAATTAAACCGATTTTCATTGACGAAGTGACTTCCATCTTTAACCGGGTTTTCCCTCCTGCGTCCTGATCTAACACCAAAATATCCATATTCCTCGAAAAAGACAAATCACCGTTAGAAATGGGTTCATACAGACCAATCACACTTATTAACTGCGACTCTAAAGTTTTCTCCAAATCAATAGCAATCAGAATATCCTCTGTGGTTGAGTCCCTAGTCTCAGAATGGCAACACGCTTCATTCCCAAGAAAGGCACCACAGAACATGTCAGGTGGGCTATTACCTTGTTTGACGCAGCACAGGTTGCAGGAGACCCAATGTCATTACTACTAGATGCTGAAAAAGCATTCGACTGGGTCTCCTGGTAGTTCTTGTTGGGTGTCATGGACAGGATCGGGTTTGGGCCTAAACTTACTCAGGCTGTACGTGCTCTATATCAAAAGCTGATCGCCTGTGTTTCTATCAACGGGTGGCTTACGGAGCAATTCAACATCTCCCAGGGTACCAGGCAGGGCTGTCCTTGCTCCCCCTGCTATTTGCCCTCTATTTAGACCCATTTATTAAGAAAATTGAAATTATCCCCGCCATTATGTCAATAAGAATGCAGGGTATTAACACTAAAATTATGGCCTAAGCCGACGACCTGGCCATAACTTCTCCTGATTCAGAGAATGCCATCCTGGTACTTGAAACGGAAGCTCATAAATTCGGGAAAATCTCAGGGTGTGCACTGAACAAAAAGAAAACCCAAGTAATAATAAACAAGGAAATCACCTGGACCGATACCCGGGTAGTTCCGAAGGCAAAATACCTGGGGGTTCTCATTACTGCCAACATTGATGAAATTGTAACAGAGAACCTATCCCCCTTTGCAGTAGAAACAAAGAAAGCCCTTAAGCAAATTGACAACTTGAACCTGACTCTTGTTGGCAGATGTAACATAATTAAAATGACCTACTTCTTCCGTACCATACCATTGAAATTCAGCAAAGCTAATCTGCAGAAATTTCAGCAAATATTCACGCAGTTTATCTGGGCCTTCTCACAACTAAAGCGGGCTCTAAAGCAACTGTCTATCCCTAGGGAGCGTGGCGGCTGGACTTTCCCCAACATTGTGCTGTACTATGGGGCTTCAGTCCTGCAGTATAGTACCGAACTGCCGAGGGAACATACCCCCTCCACTCCACTCGAACTTGCCTCATCATTTCAGCTCTTATTGGGTGAAGAGCATCGTGGCTGCCTCTTCAGGCAGATATCCTTTAATGAACTCCTTTAAGGTCTTCCATAATATCCACAGAATTTTTAGGCTGGGGAGATTTAATTATTACTCTCCTATCCCTGCAAACTGCAAGCTCCCTGCCATCTTTAGTAGGTCCTATCTTTTAGATTGGCATAAGGTAGGTATCACAAAACTGGGGGACCTAATCACCAGTGAAAGAGTCAAATCTTTTGCAGACCTGCAAAACAAACTCGGTCTGAAAAGTAAAGATGCCTTTAAATACTTTTCCATACGCGACTTTCTTTCCAGAAAGGTTGGGGGTACCGCAGGGTTCGCAGAAATAGAACTTGTTAATACACTGCGGGACTCCGTGGCTCCTCGGATAGGTCACATATACAATGCACTAAACAAACAAACTCCAGACTATCTACCGAGAATAGCGGACAAGTGGCATACCAAACTTGCGTCCCCACACAGCACGTTCTACAACTCTTTAGAACTTTCCCAAAACATCTTGCTGTCAGCCAAACTGCAGGTACAACACTTCAAAACCATCTTTTTTCTGTATATTACCCCCAGCAAAATTGCCAAATGGGGAACCGGCAAAGCGACACTGTGTCCCCGGTGTTCGGAGTTTGGCGCTGACTCAGTACACATGTTCGCAACTTGCCCTAAACTCGCTCTAGTCCTCTTTAAGGTACAGGAACTTTTGGGGAAAGTCACTGCTCAGTCCATTGCGCTAACTCCCACAGTCACCTTGCTCGGGACCCAGACTGAAACCAACAGGAACAGAGGGGCATTAATTTTCATCGTAATGGCAGTGTGGAGGATCTGCACTGCTTCAGCTTGGTTGGATGTTGATCCCCCTCCTTTTTCTCAGTGGCTGGCTAGGCTAGTTGCAACCTACCATCTAGAAAAAGCTGTCTATGCCAGAAAATGTTGCAAAGGATGGAAGAAGGGCCTAGATGTCTGGGAAGCTCTTATTACATGGATGGGGCAGCCGTGCTAGCTTGGCCCGTGAAGTCTCTACTTCTGATTTCTCTTAGCCTCTAATACTTCTACTCTTCTTCTCTCCTTCTTCCTTCTCTTAGGGTATTACTTTTGATTTAGTGATCTAGCGATCTCGCACTCAACACATAGCTTATTTTCTGGCCTCTCATTATTTTTCACAGCATTTTTTTCCCTTGCTCCTTTCTTTTTCTTTTCCTTTTCTGTGTCCTTGTTTTTTCTTGGTTCTTTTTTTTTCTTTTCCTTTTCTGTGTCCTTGAACTGTTAGTCTATTGGTGTGGGGTGAGCTGTAAATGTCATACCTCTGTACTATTTTGTCTATTGCAAATATTTTTTTTTAATAAATATCTAAAAAAAAAGAAAAATATACTTATGTAGCTCACGTAGAAATGAAATTATATCTTTCTCAACGCCCATATCATGTGTAATGCCCCATAACTTCCTCCTGTTGACTCTTTAAAAGGTAGTTGAATGAAGGGAGCAGCACCTGGGTACATTATACTTGCCTACAAGCAGATGTACTTTTAGGCACTCTTCTAATGTGCCCTGCGCCGGTCTAAAGCTACACTTAATATCAAACAAGATGTTATTATCTTCAGCCCAGGGGGTCGAGGGATACAAAACCTTAAGGAGTAAGCCTGCATTGTTGTTGGAAAACACTGGAGTCTTCTTATTGTGTCATAAAGCGGTCTGCTAAATGTGGCTAGTACAAATTGATGACCATGCAATCCCCAGTCAAAGTGTTTTCACCAGGCCCCACTCATTTGGTCCTTTCAACCATATTACTATAGGAAAATAGATACCCCCCTCACTACTTTATGTTTGAGCTGGAGCATGGTTTCACTTACCCTTTGCTTTAGAAGTTGAACATTACCAAGAATAGCCATTAGTGGCTTTTATTCAAGGGTTAAATTCAAACTGTTCCTTGTAGGTAGAGCTCTGAGGGAATACAGGAGAGCTGCATCACCTATCACTACTCTCCCGACGATTGCTCATGTAGAAATGAATGGGCAGAGCAAATCTAAGCTGTTTCAACTCAGCTACTGGTAGCTAACTCTGACAGTCCTGTAATATGCAGAAGCTTCCCTACCAAAAATACATCCATTGACCCCTTTTTAGCTGATCTTTCTAGTAAGCTCCCAACTCTTCCTGTGGTCAGATCGCCCCGGGCTGTCACAGGGAGAATTTCCAGTACTTAAGCCTTACCCATTGAGTTTGTATTTTGGACAAATGAATGACTCAGGTTACCCATTGTTGGCTGTATCTTACTCAGACTGGCATCAAAAACATCAACAGTACTTGTGTTTAGAATGTCAACTTTACAATATAACAAATTCATAATTGGTTCAGTTAACAGTTTGGTATTGTTAATTAATTTGCTTTTAACATCGTCTCCATCAACTCTGTTTGTGCCTCTTTGAACACAGCCCATAGCCTCCATTACATTGCCATCTCTCAGAACCTCAATTTTCTTTTTGACCCCTAAATCTTTTATCCTCTGTTTTCTGGCTGATTTGCCAGAGGTTTTGTGTACCTCTGCTGCTGTTATCAGGAGAGAGTCCACAATATCAATATTGAGAGTATCTATGATTGTCAAACTATCCTTGGCTCCTCTAGGAAACAGCTCTTTTACTCTGGTTGTGGGTTCTGTCCTTGTTTTTCTTCCATGGATAGAATTTCTTCATTTAAAACCTGCATCGCCGATGTAAGAAAAGAAAGTGAGAGGAAGAATGTTTTTTACATTTGCCTGTAATATCCCTTAATCAGTATGGCCAATGAAAGGAATATGGCCCAACCCAGATTCTTCTGGGCTTTGACTGAGGCAGATGGGCACGGTCTTGGCACCGGCAGTGCCTGGCCACATCCCGTGCTGCGGGCTCAGGTACACGCTATATGGCACCCACTCAATGACTATACCCTTCCTCGCCCCTCCTGACAGCAAAGGATTAGTAGTCTGGTCAGCAGCAGCAATTCAATAGTATCTCATGCTACGGGGCTCAGGGATGCACTATACAGTGCTACCTTGCTGTCTTCACCCTTCCTGCTCCCTCCTAACAGCAAAGAATTATGGCCAACGTAGACCAATCAGCAGTAACTTCAATAGTATCCCGTGCTGTGGGGCTCTGGGGCACCTTTTATAGCGCCAACTCACTGTCTTCATTTTTCCATGCCCCACTTGAAAGCAAAGGATTATGGCCAATGTAGTCTAGTTAGCAGCAGCTTCAATAGTATTACGTGCTGTGGGGCTCTGGGGTGCACTGTTTAGTGCCAACACACAATCACCACTGTTGCTAGCCCCTCCTGACAATAATGGATTATGCTTGAATGGAGGCATTCTTGATGGTGGCCAAGGGGTCATGAGGTCCAGGTGTGATGCTGGGGCTATATTAAAAGATCTGTCTCAGGAGCTTCCTTTCTCAAATGAACCTCAGAGGTTGGTGGTTGTATCAGCTGTATTTTCACACCCATCAGGTCCCTCCCAGGGGTTGAAGCCATTTTCGCAGTTCATTTCAGGAACTCTTTCAGTTAAACAAACCCTGCAGTATTGAAACTATCTGTTTGGCTGTCTCTACACTGGAGAAAATGTTGTAGTTGCCAATACAGAGCTCAGGGACTCAGTTTTCGGGTCCTAAAATACATTTCAAAATGGCCTATAAGTGGGCAGGGTGAGCACACACTGACCACAAGACCTATGGATGCTGAGTTGAAAGGTACCCTACTGGTATTTAAAAAAAAGTTACAACATGGAAACTGATGCACAGTACTACAGTAGAGCCAGCTCAAACCTCGCTTGATACTACTGCAGTTCAGCAACAGTCAATTAGAATTGTACAGAAATATGACACCATTGTGTGGAACTTTGTGGGTTGGCAACTGTTGCGGGTCTAGCTGGGGTATTGGTTAGTCTTGGGGGATTGGTCACTCACTATGGTTTTGTGAAATTTTAAGCCATGGCTATGTCCCTGATTGCACTACAGCGCCAACCAGTAGGCATTTTATGAAGAAAAAGTAAGGACATGCACCGCTTAAATTGTGTGAAATGACAGTACATATAATTTAGAATTAGTATTTAGTAGTTAGTATATATTGCATTTTCTTGATTAGCATTCTGCGTCTTGTACAGTTAAGTAATCACTGATTATTAAATATTAAAAATGTTGGGGTAGATGGTGTCCACTGTAGGTTCACGTTCATAATGTATCCTATGTCCTCTGTCTTCCACCTTTACATTCTCTTTCTCACCCAATGCATGATCCTATCTCTCCACTATTGTATTCTCCTCTTTTCCTTTACTCCCTAAACAACTGCCTTCTAAATGTGCCTACCCTACTTGCCCTTTTGCATGTCCTCTACATTTCAGTGATTTAATCACTGCACCCATTCATTTACTAACAACATAGAAAACTATGTATCCAGAAGGAGATGCTCAGTACTGGTCTAGGACAAGGATAGGAAAATCAACCTTCGATGCTTGTATGACATTCAAAGTCAGACCTATGAACTTAAACAAGTATATAATGCCATGACACTAGGTAGTATAGGTAAAGGTTTTAAAGGAATATGCTTTTTAAATAATGTCCAATCTTACTGTAGATTATTTAACGTACATTGTAAGCAATAAATGGCATGTTTCTGATTAGGAAACTTTGCCTTGTACAATTAGAAAATCACTGATAATAATACTGTAAATATCTCCTCTCCTCTCCCCTCCCCCTCCCAACTTCACTTCCATTCCCTTCCCTTCCCTTCCCGCTTCCCTTCCCTTCCCTTCTCTTATCTTACCCTCCCTTCTCTCCCGATTCCCCCTCCCATCTCCTCTCCTCTTCTCTCCCCTGCTCCCTCCCATCTTCTCTCCTCTCCTCTTCTCTACACTCCCCCTCCCGTCTTCTCTCCTCTCCTCTCCCACCTTCTCTTCTCTTCTCTTGTCTTCCCTCCACCCTCCCCCCTCCGCCCTCCCCCTCCCATCTTCTCTTCTCTTCCTTTCTCTCACAAATGATAGGAGAAGCAGAGTCAAGACATCTTCACATAGGTTTGTAAATATCATGTTGTAGTATGTTTGTAGTATTATTGTAGTACTAATGCAGTTTGTGCATAGGCCCCTCTATGTCTCTTGACATCTCCTCTGTCACCTCTCATGCCTGAACTGGGAGCTTTACTTCACTCACACATAAAACACACAGACAATGACTACTAGGAGGGTGTACATCAATGTATAGAAAATGCAACATAAGACACTGAGGGCTGAAAATGTTGTGAGTCACATGTTAGCCATACTGGTCAGCATTACATGTTAACTGTGGTTGGTCTGAAGAATTAGAATCTGAAGATTGAAACATGATAGTGGCTGGAGTTGTCTATAGCGATAAGAGTTTATCGCATGCCAGGGAAGCCCTTCTTAATAATTTTAGAATCACAAAAGATTGTAGAAAAACAAATTGACAATTTCACATCTAAAAACATGTTTAGATTTCACCCACACATCCTGAAAAGCCAACTATGCCTCCTTCCAACTCCATCCTCAAATCACATTCTCACTGAAAGTAGGGTTACGCTAGGGTCTCCAAAACAGTGATAATCAGGTTCATAAACGTCACCAAAAACATACCATCCACCACTGTTGTACACTACAAAACACTTGTAGAAACGGTCTTTACTTCTCAGGAAGTAGAAGCGGGTAAAATTACACGGTATAGCCTCATATTGCTCACTAAAAAAAAGCAAAGTCAGATCTCAAAGTAAGTGGTGGAGTTTCAACACAGACATTTCAGGAACTCTTTCAGTTAAACAAACCCAAAACAACAGACATAAGTATACATTTCACATGTCTACAACTGAGGGAAAGATGTAAATGCGAAGGGAACTAGCAGAACGACATTCCAATTTCACCCAAACAACATGCATAAAGCAAAGTGACAACAGGTTTCTCTCTATTATGGTGAAACATGTCCAGAGAATTAAAAAAAACACCAATCGCAGCCTTGCACACCTAACCCAAAAACCTCTGAACCTTAAGGCAATGTGTGAGCTGTAGCAGAGTAGTGTCCAGCAAAAGTGGTTGTATACATTGGTAACATTGAATGAGAGATTAAGAGGTAACGTCAAATATTTAACAGCACACTGCCAGCAGTATGTTTTCTAATTGAAAGACACTTTTAGAGACAGTATTTTCTTTTTATATAGTTGAATATTTATTACATAATCTTTAAATATTTTGTAAAACTGTGTTTCTTTTTATTCTTTTCTGATTTTTGCTTTAGAATCACAAGTTGTTCAAGACCCTATGCCTTTGAATTTACACAAAAAGAGGGAAGAACTCCAACATTGTCGTGAAGGAAAGATTACATTTACAACAGAGAACTCTTGAAGGTCCAAAAAGAAATCGGGGTAAGAGTTTAAGCATTCATAAAAAACTAGTAGCTAAACTAAAAATATGAAATCAAGTTTATGATTATAAATAACTGAGAGCTAACTCAGAACCACATCAAGATAGCTTAGGGAAATGTTGAATGTTTTCAACTGTTTTTTACTCGTATTATTGCTGTTTCAGTAGGGGTAAGGAACTGCAGCAGCACTTTGCACTGGTCGTGTTCAGCACCAGATTTCATTAGTGGAGACAATTAGAGAAGACATTTTTGTTAGCGCTCTAGTTGTCAAATACGGGCTCGGCATTTAGTGAGCCCCAGAGGACAGACATGCAACGGATGCTCACAAGGGATGCGCCACTGGCAAGCAGAAGGTATGACAAAGGCAAACCCGTCTGCGCCATTCATGTCCAGCAGAAGCCAGAGGCCACAACCCCTGCCAATTCTTTCATCAAATTGTGGATAACCTTAACGGCATATGAACTGCTACAACTAAACACCTCGCTGGGTAAGGACTGCTATCAAATAGTAGACCCTAGGAGTACGTCCCTTACATGCAGCGCATGTAAACAGAATGTTAGTTGCCAAGTGCTAAGATTATATATGCCTACTTTAAAGCTGTTAAACAATAAAAGCTCAAAATTACAAATGTATCATAATAATTGTAGATCTTTCCCAGGCACAGTCTGGAGCTGTTCACTTTTTTGGAGGACAATCAGCCAGAGGCACTATTCCTTGCGGAAACTTGACTCAGGGAGGAATACATGCCTGATGTGATGGAGGACCTGCCACAGGGATAAATGATTGCTAGATGTGTCCAACAAAACAAAATGGGTGGCAGTGTTGCCATAATATAAAATAAAGAGTTAATTGAGAAATGTTTCCTCATTTATATTCCAGGGAGTGAAAGTATTTTTTCATGATAGAACTTTCCCTAATTTTTATCTTCTCAGGGATACTTGTGTGCCGCCCTCCAAGACTATTTCCCAATTTCTTCAGGCTCCGATAGATATTGAGGCAGAAGGATCTTATACAGGACCTCTCTGCCATCCAGCTTATTCAACTGGTAATGCAGCTCACATATAAACAAGGACTAAGCATGGGCGTAAAATCCGCTCCGATCGCGGATTTTTCGGATTTTCGGCAAATTCGCAATCCGCGAACTCTCGCGAATTTGTCGAAAATCCGTGAATCCGCTCGCGGCGGATTTTTTGCTTGGTTGCGGCGCGCGGCGTGGTGCACGGCGTTCACTTTCCGTCATTTAGCGTTTGCCGAGTTGTTTTTCTTTGCGAGTGCCGCGCCATTTTGGATCTTGCTGCGTGATCCCGCGGGAGTTTGGCGCCCGCGAATACGTAATCGCGGCTTGCCACCTTGCACAGCACACCTCGCGAGAGTTCGCAATTGCGAACACGTAGTTGCGGCGGAAAGGAACAATCTCGCACTCGCGAAATAGAGCTTTTGCAATTCTGCACAAGAAAATCACCAGCAAACAGGATAAACCTTCAGAAAATTATGATTTTTATCAGAATCACTACTCAGGTTGACATTTGTATGGCCTTTTTTTTTGCAAGGAGTCCATTTTTGGGGGGGGGGGAGGAAGGAAGTGCCCCACAGTCTCCAACTTCCTGTTCCTGTCCAGCAGGCTCCTCCCAGTGCTTTGTCCATCTCCTGGTCACTTTCATTTGGATCTGGAGCTGGAAGGATTACTTTTTGTGGGTGCTGCTGGATATTTGGATTTGAGGCCTTTTTGACTGTCTTTGGATCACTTTTGGATTAGAAATCAACTTTCACAAGTAAGTTTGTTTGGGGCATTACAGTTGCTGCAAGTACAATTTTGGAACTTTTTCAGAACATTAAATAAATTATATTGTGGGTAGCCACAGTATCCAGTAGGACCAGGGTTGGTTAGGGGTGCATGATACAACTGTTTTGTTGAATTTAAACACCATTGAGGCCATGGATGGGCTGGGATTGTGCTGATTTTTGTCGTTTTTTTGGGCCTGCTGGTGTGGCCCTTTGCCCAGGGGTGGTGAGTGTTGCATGGGCCTAGTCTTTCTGTGGGGTGTCTTCTTGAATTTAAACATAATTGAGGCCATGGATGGGCTGGGATTGTGCTTATTTTATTGTTTTTTGTCGTTTTTTTGGGGCTGCTGGTGGGGCCCTTTGCCCAGGGGTAGTGGTGCATGGACTGAGTGTGCCTGTAGTGTGGTCTCACTCTCTTTAATGTAAACATCATGGATGGCATTGGATTGTGGTGATTTCTGGCTGTTTTTCTGTTTTTTGGGGGTGAACTGTTGATGTGGACTGGCCATGTGGGTGGTGGTGGTGGCCATCTTGAGTGCTGGCTGGTACAGGCAACATGTGCTTGGGGTGTAAGGGGCCATTTTGAGGAGAGGCAGTGTCTGAGGCCTGCACTTATTTTGCCTACTTTTCATCCATTATGCCCAGGGGTAGTGAGTGTTGCATGGGCCTAGTGTTTCTGAGGGGTGTCTTCTTGAATTTAAACACCATTGAGGCCATGGATGGGCTGGGATTGTGCTGATTTTATTGTTTTCTGTCGTTTTTTTGGGCCTGCTGGTGGGGCCCTTTGCCCAGGGGAGTGTTGCATGGGCCTAGTCTTTCTGAGGGGTGTCTTCTTGAATTTAAACACCATTGAGGCCATGGATGGGCTGGGCTTGTGCTGATTTTATTGTTTTTGGTCGTTTTTTTGGGCCTGCTGGTGTGGCCCTTTGCCCAGGGGTGGTGAGTGTTGCATGGGCCTAGTCTTTCTGTGGGGTGTCTTCTTGAATTTAAACATAATTGAGGCCATGGATGGGCTGGGATTGTGCTTATTTTATTGTTTTTTGTCGTTTTTTGGGGGCTGCTGGTGTGGCCTTTTGCCCAGGGGTGGTGGTGCATGGACTGAGTGTGCCTGTGGTGTGGTCTCACTCTCTTTAATGTAAACATCATGGATGGCATTGGATTGTGGTGATTTCTGGCTGTTTTTCTGTTTTTTGGGGGTTTACTGTTGATGTGGACTGGCCATGTGGGTGGTGGTGGTGGCCATCTTGAGTGCTGGCTGGTACAGGCAACATGTGCTTGGGGTGTAAGGGGCCATTTTGAGGAGAGGCAGTGTCTGAGGCCTGCACTTATTTTGCCTACTTTTCATCCATTATGCCCAGGGGTAGTGAGTGTTGCATGGGCCTAGTGTTTCTGAGGGGTGTCTTCTTGAATTTAAACACCATTGAGGCCATGGATGGGCTGGGATTGTGCTGATTTTATTGTTTTTTGTCGTTTTTTTGGGCCTGCTGGTGGGGCCCTTTGCCCAGGGGTGGTGAGTGTTGCATGGGCCTAGTCTTTCTGTGGAGTGTCTTCTTGAATTTAAACATAATTGAGGCCATGGATGGGCTGGGATTGTGCTTATTTTATTGTTTTTTGTCGTTTTTTGGGGGCTGCTGGTGTGGCCTTTTGCCCAGGGGTGGTGGTGCATGGACTGAGTGTGCCTGTGGTGTGGTCTCACTCTCTTTAATGTAAACATCATGGATGGCATTGGATTGTGGTGATTTCTGGCTGTTTTTCTGTTTTTGGGGGTGTACTGTTGATGTGGACTGGCCATGTGGGTGGTGGTGGTGGCCATCTTGAGTGCTGGCTGGTACAGGCAACATGTGCTTGGGGTGTAAGGGGCCATTTTGAAGAGAGGCAGTGTCTGAGGCATGCACTTATTTTGCCTACTTTTCATCCATTATGCCCAGGGGTAGTGAGTGTTGCATGGGCCTAGTGTTTCTGAGGGGTGTCTTCTTGAATTTAAACACCATTGAGGCCATGGATGGGCTGGGATTGTGCTGATTTTATTGTTTTTTGTCGTTTTTTTGGGCCTGCTGGTGGGGCCCTTTGCCCAGGGGTGGTGAGTGTTGCATGGGCCTAGTCTTTCTGAGGGGTGTCTTCTTGAATTTAAACACCATTGAGGCCATGGATGGGCTGGGCTTGTGCTGATTTTATTGTTTTTGGTCGTTTTTTTGGGCCTGCTGGTGGGGCCCTTTGCCCAGGGGTGGTGAGTGTTGCATGGGCCTAGTCTTTCTGTGGGGTGTCTTCTTGAATTTAAACATAATTGAGGCCATGGATGGGCTGGGATTGTGCTTATTTTATTGTTTTTTGTCGTTTTTTGGGGGCTGCTGGTGTGGCCTTTTGCCCAGGGGTGGTGGTGCATGGACTGAGTGTGCCTGTGGTGTGGTCTCACTCTCTTTAATGTAAACATCATGGATGGCATTGGATTGTGGTGATTTCTGGCTGTTTTTCTGTTTTTGGGGGTGTACTGTTGATGTGGACTGGCCATGTGGGTGGTGGTGGTGGCCATCTTGAGTGCTGGCTGGTACAGGCAACATGTGCTTGGGGTGTAAGGGGCCATTTTGAAGAGAGGCAGTGTCTGAGGCATGCACTTATTTTGCCTACTTTTCATCCATTATGCCCAGGGGTAGTGAGTGTTGCATACTTGCATGTCCCTAGTCTTTCTGTGGAGTGTCTTCAATGTAAACATCATGGATGGCATGGGATTGTGCTCATTTTTCTGTGTTTTGTCGATTTTTTGGGGTGTATAACTGAACTGATGTTCCTCTGTCTTCCATTGCTTTTAGGTGCACAAGAAGACTCAAGAGAACCACCAGTGCCAGGAAGAAGTCCTGCAGCGGTGTGTGTGTGCAGCATAACGTCACGCGACGTCACGTCTGGACACAGAACCCTCTGCAACTCTTGCAACTGCTGCCTGCTGACCTGCTCTGAAGAAGATGGCCCCCAAAAAAGTAACCCGTAGCTCCTCTAGCAAGAAAGGTGCCAGTAAGGAGCAGAAGAAGCAAGTTACCAAGGACACTGGTGTGCCGCCCGCCCCTTTTTTTGGGAGTAAAAAAAAAAGTATGCCTGCAGCAGCAGCGGGATCTGCTGGGGACCAAGCTGGCAGCAGCACCCCCGCTCCATTGGGCTCAGTGCCACCACCACCACCACGCCAACTTAAGTCCAAGCCCTTGAGTGCTGCAGAGGCAGCCAGTATAGTTCTTCAATCACCATCGACCAGTGATGTTGGCTCATCGCAAGAAAGCAGCAGCAATGTCCCTCAATCAACACAGATTGTTGTAGCTCATCTGACGAGTGTTGAACAACCACAGCCGCAACAACAATCACATGTGCAAGTACAAGCCCAAGTACATGTGGAAGGAGAGGCAGCGCAAGGAGATGCGCAAGCAGAGGTGCATGGAGGGTCACAAGTGCCCACAATAGTTGTTCCTCCCGAAGTAGGGGCACATCAGGAAATCGACAATCAAGGCGAGGTATCATTTGAGGAAGCCACTCCTCCTGGTGATCCTTCATTGTCTTCCACACCCCTAGCAAGGAAGAGATCAAGGGTGGTGTCTACATCTTCTTCAAGCACACCTCCTTCTGATGATACGGATCAAACTTGGGAACCAGCACCACAGCCGTCTGAGAGTGAGGCACACCATGATCCGACAAAGGTAGTTAAGCGTAAAAGGAAGCTCGTCCAAAGTCTCAGAGTTATGGAGTGTGATGAGGCTCAACAAGAAGTGGCGGATACTGCTGCTGATGAAGACTCTGCCAACGACGACCCAGTCATCATAAAGGTCACTGCAGCCCCAGCGGGCATGCAGCAAACAGACATTTTGACCCTAGCCCGAAGAGCTGCTGAGCGTGATGATGATGATGATGTTGTCGATGAGGAGGCAGTGGAAACACCACAATCATTGGAGTTAAGTAGTACACCAACTCGTCCCGCTTCCATATTTCTTTCTGGCAAGAAGAGACCTCCATCCACCTCGACCTTAATTAGTGGCGGTGAAAGTGAACAACGTACAAAAGTTGGGCAATCCAGATCCTCCACTTCATCTGGCATTAGCTTCATGACCACCACCACCAGTATCGCCGCCTCCTCCAGGTCCCACAGACACTTCAAGTCCCCAGTTTGGGACTTCTTTACTGTTTGTCAAAAAAATTCCAAAGTTTGCCATTTGTACCCTTTGTAAGGTTGCAGTTAGTCGTGGTAAGCCAGGTACCAACTATGGTACCGGAGGCCAGAGAGGTCATCTTAGGAGACAGCACACTGTCAAATGGTTTGCGCACCTAGATGCGATCAAGAAAGGCCGAATTCAAGGAAACGTTGATGTTTCATCTGATGATGACGAGGAGGAAGAAGACGTGTCAAACACTTCCCTTACACCCAGTACCCCTGTCAGCAGCACACCCAATGTGAGGCACACTAAGAGTGTTGGAGCGAGTGAGACACCAACGCACAAAAGTTCACCAGCGAGCAAAATTGGGTCAACAAAGTCATTATCAGCCCGTAAATGCTTGGTCCAGGGCAACATTAGAACAATGCCTACTTCAGACGTGCCATATGAACGCAACCACCCACTGACGCGTCTGTATAACACTAAGCTGGCTAAAATGCTAGCTGTGGACCTTCTCCCTTTTTCTTTTGTAGAAGCGGTAGGTTTTCTAGAATTAGTGGCAACGCTCTGCCCTAAATGGAAGGTTCCTAGCCGGTTCTATTTTGCCAGAGTTGCGGTTCCAGCACTACATGAAGATGTGCTGGAGGCGATTGGGGCAGCTTTGCAGAAGAGTGCTGTTCACACAATACATCTGACAACAGACATGTGGACCAGTGGCGCAGGCGCTGATTACATGTGCATCACTGCACACTGGGTCTCTTTTTCAGGTGTTAAAGCAAAGCTAAACGCAGGTGTTGACCCGGACAAAGTTTTCAAAGCTGCTCGGAAACATGCAACACTAGCCATGTTTGGCTTGGAGAAAAGTCACACAGCAGAAAACATTTTGGAAGAGTTTGACAAAAAGGTCTTGAAAATGCTATCCCCAAAAAAACGCAAGATTGGTTATGATTCTACGGATAATGGCGCCAATGTAGTTAAGGCCATGTCGCAGGGTGGCTATTTCAGAGTGCCATGTTTGGCGCACTGTATCAACCTGGTAGTTCAAAAATTCTTGAGTGATAGAGACAGTGCAGCGTTCGCGGTAATGGCCACCTGCCGCAAAATGTGCAACCATTTCAGCCATTCTTTTAAGGCCCGGAAGCATCTGAGGAGGCTGCTACTTCAAAGTCGAATACCAGTGAAAGCACTCATCCAGGAGGTGGCAACACGTTGGAACTCAACCTTCTACATGCTTGAGCGTCTGTATGAGCAGTATACGGTACTCGATCACTATTTCTTCACAGAGGGTACATCTCAGAAGGAGGACCTGCGGATGAGTGCGGCGCAATGGGACATAGTTAAAAGCCTGACAGACATGCTTCGTCCTTTTGAGTTCTTCACGCGTGCAGTCAGCCAGGAGGACTGTAATTTGGGAAAAGCTATCCCATTGTTGTGCATGCTGGAGCACCAACTGATGGCTGTGTCTTCTGAGTTTGAAAAAGATGTACAAAAAAAAGACCATTTTATTTTGTCTGAGAAATTATTAGAGCGCCTACGTGGTGATGAACGTCTTCAAAAGATCAAGTCAGAACAGCATTACATTTGTGCTACTATTCTGGATCCACGCTACAAAAAGGCGCTGGCAGGCGAAGCATTCTTTCCTTTTGCTGATGCAGATGTTCAAAAGTACAAACATTGGTTAGCCTGGTCAGCCAAGAGGTTTGAAAAAGAACAGCAGGTTATTGAAGGAGAAGACAGTACATCAGCATCAGCATCAGCAGGCCATCCCCAGTCACAAGAATCCACTTCTGCACCTGTGGCTGGGGCACAAGTGACCTCTCAGTCGTTAAAGACACCGGCAACTGGATCATCTGCACCACACACAACACTAACAGTGGCTGCTAAGGAGGATTGGCTAAGTTTGCTTGGGTATGGTTCTCGAAAAAATGTCAAAGGCACAGCAAAAAGTAAGCAAAGTGGAGGAACCGTTGATGACCTTGAGTCGATGGTGCAGGACTATATGAATGACTCAACAGAGGTCTTTCTTAATGATGAGCCATTGCAGTATTGGCATGGCAAAAAACAATTGTGGCCACAGCTCTCCAACCTGGCTATAAACTATTTGTCTTGCCCACTCGCAAGTGTGTCTTCTGAACGTGTTTTCAGTGCTGCTGGTGGCATTGTAACTCCCAAACGGAGCCGCCTCTCGCCCAAAAATGTGGAGCGGCTGACAATGATCAAGATGAATCAGCACCTCATACCACCAGATTACAAAGTACGAGAAAGCACGCCGCATGAAGACGAGGAGGACGGCAACGTAGATGAGGGGATTTGTTCTCTGTTCGGTGGCACTGACCTCATCCTGCCTGAATTCGCAGATTATGATGACGAAATCTTCTTCTTATTCCCTGACACCGAGCCCTGAAAATGAGACAATGAATCAAGAACTTTCTTTTTCGTCCTTATTCACTTTTATTCCTGTTTGTCTCTCTTTCTTTGTTTTGCACAGTTAATTTAATTCAAACTTTAATCACCTAATCCCAAAAACAAGACCATCAGCAGAACTGTCTTCACTTGTTTGCTTATTGATTTGAAGGTGCCGCAGTCTACATTCCTCAGGTTCACAAGTTCTGAAGAACATGCTCCTCTATCCTCCTCCTCCAGACTGCGATTTCCCTCAAAGCAGAGTGCTGGATTACGCCCAATGAAGAAAGACTCAGCACTTGTGGGGGTGTTGTACTTCTTTGCGGGTGAGTTGACGGATTTGGGCCCATTGCTGTGAAGCTCTAATAATGGACAAAAGTGTTTTGGACCAAATATGAGGTGGAAATTTCTTGCCGTTTTTGCTGACTTGCTTGCCTTTGGGGTGCTCTTTGGCGGGGTTCCGGGTGTTTGTGGGTGATTTTTGGTGTCTGGGAGCACTGCTGCGACAGTCTAATCTTGATTGCATTTGCTTTTCAGGAAATCCGTGGTGGAAAACAGGAGTTATGATGATTGATGATGATGACCTAGCTGCGCAGCGCCGCGTTTGGACCGAAGGCCGAGAGATATTGTAAGTATGAGATTTAGCTTTTTCGCTGTTTGGGGGTGTTGTCGGGTGTTTTTTTGCGGGTGGGTTGGCGGGTCTTGCCTGGGGCATTCCTGGGAAGGTCTAATACCGGATAGAAGTGTTTTGGACAAAATCCTTAAGGAACAGCCTTTTTTTTGCTATTTCTTCTGTCATCTTGCTCAATGTAGCGTTTTGGGGGCCTTCCTGCTGTTCGTGGGTGGGTTGCGGCCGGGGTCTCTGTCGAAGCACTGCTGCGACAATCTAATCTTGATTGCATTTGCTTTTCAGGAAATCCGTGGTGGAAAACAGGAGTTATGATGATTGATGATGATGACCTAGCTGCACAGCGCCGCGTTTGGACCGAAGGCCGAGAGATATTGTAAGTATGAGATTTAGCTTTTTCGCTGTTTGGGGGTGTTGTCGGGTGTTTTTTTGCGGGTGGGTTGGCGGGTCTTGCCTGGGGCATTCCTGGGAAGGTCTAATACCGGATAGAATTGTTTTGGACAAAATCCTTAAGGAACAGCCTTTTTTTTGCTATTTCTTCTGTCATCTTGCTCAATGTAGCGTTTTGGGGGCCTTCCTGCTGTTCGTGGGTGGGTTGCGGCCGGGGTCTCTGTCAAAGCACTGCTGCGACAATCTAATCTTGATTGCATTTGCTTTTCAGGAAATCCGTGCTGGAAAACAGGAGTTATGATGATTGATGATGATGACCTAGCTGCACAGCGCCGCGTTTGGACCGAAGGCCGAGAGATATTGTAAGTATGAGATTTAGCTTTTTCGCTGTTTGGGGGTGTTGTCGGGTGTTTTTTTGCGGGTGGGTTGGCGGGTCTTGCCTGGGGCATTCCTGGGAAGGTCTAATACCGGATAGAAGTGTTTTGGACAAAATCCATAAGGAAACACCAGTTTTGGCACTTTTTGTCAGTTAGGGTTCGTTAGGGTTAGCCCTAGCAGCAGGATTGCATGTGTTTCGGGGTGTTCTATTGCAACGCAGTTCTGGTGTTTTAGAGCACTGTTGGAGCGATGCTGGCTATGGATACTTTTGCTTGCTTGCAAGTGGTTTGAATACAATCCACGGTCTGTATTTGGGCCTACTGTTACTTTCAAAGTACGTTTTGTCACCATTTTTCTGCTAGGCATCGTTTTTGGAGATCTGATTGGGGTTCTTCTACATTTTTGCGACTGGCTTTAGTAAGGGTCTTGGTGGGAGCATTGCTGGGAAGGTCAAATTTTGTTCTAAAACACAGTTTACAGTACACCTACCTTGAGGGGAAAGATCCGCTATAATATTTTGGCCATACTTATTTATCCTTAAAAAGGTGACTCAGACAGAGCACGCAATTTCAAAAATATTGTACTGTCTATTAGGGAAATCAAAGTGTCACTTTTTTAACCACACAGCGTACATACCTTTTATTTATTTATCAGTGGTATTGTAATAGCACTTCCTGTTTTCCGTTGAATAATTACAGGCCGGGTTTCAGTCAACATCCGCCAGGCAGGCAGTGGACAGGGTGTCTTCTGTCAGTGGTCACCAACATTGATGGACGAAGCGTCAGCTGGAATGGAGGAGTGCCGCCAATAAGAGGAATTGTTTGCTGCATGCAACTTACTTACCAAATTCAACAGGACAACTCCAACAACATACGCAATACAGATACAGTATCCATTGTTTTATTCTATGAGTGTGACTGCATGTGCTTAGCTTTAGTTTGTACCCAAAGATTGTCTTTATCTTCAATTATTGTTTGTCCATGCTGTGCTTTTTTTTTCTTCTCTCAACAAAACCTACCCAAAAAGAAACCCCCATTCCCATCCATTTTACAAACCCTAACCCTCTTCCCCCGGGCTGTGTTGTTTTGCTTGATGTCTGACTAAAATGACATCAATAATTCCACACACTTGCTGGGGAGGATAAGGTCATAGCAACAGGCTGGTGAAGGAATACGAGGATATCTTCTAGACTTACTCAGCTTCAGTACTATATCTTCTAGTAGTAGGAGCCAATGTCAAATAAATTCAACGCAAGTACTAGTTATACTTGCAAGCAAATACTTTACCATTTGTTAGGCTACATTATGGCACTGTTCTAGTGTACTGTCACCTGCTATATTCTCGATCGTACCATAACCGTTGTAATGCTACGGTAAGGACAAACAAGGTTTCGTTTTCTTTTTTTCCATAGGCATGCAACTGCCACTGTGTCACACCACTAGTACCACTGCAATGAGGAAATTTCACCCGCCCAGGATTGCCAACGTTAATCCCCATTTCACGTGGAGCCAGCCCTGGGCCTAGCCCTAATTTCTAACACAAATTACAGGTAAGATAAGCGTTTGGTGGGAGGTAGTATAATGGAGTATTATTTAGGAGTAGACGAGAGATTGACGGTTGTACTACTAAAGTCCTACGACTGTTCAGGAAAACAAAGTTACTGTTACACCCCCGTCCCCCACCCACCAGACTGAAAAGCAGTAAAAAACAGGTATGGTCAGATAAAGTTTAAAAATGTATATTTATGTAGCCCTAACAAAATAATCTCCCTCAAGACCCACCCTAACCCCAACGATTGTCTTTGAAACGTCCAAAAACGATCCCAACTCCCAAATCCCACCCCCCAAAAGTCTATAAAAAAAGGGCAAGGGACACTCCACTACTGGAGGGTGCTGGTGCATTTTGCGGCATGGGCATCATACTCCTTGCGGAGGGTGGCAAGCTCGGAGCGGAGGCCCTTCACCAAGTTCTTATAGTTCTGGACCTCCTGCTCCAGGTAGGACATTCGGACTCCTAGGCGGCGTTGGCGTGCCTTGCAGCTCCTGTGGGGGGCAGCTGGTCTTTCTGTTGCTTGGCGGTGGCGGTTGGCTTTGTTAGCCCGGCTCGGTCCCGCTGGAGCACTGCGCATGCTGGCGTCCCGTGGGGTCACGGAGGAGGATGCAGCGGTCCCAGTCGAGGATGTTGTTGTTGCACCGGTCGACTGCGTGTCCTCCTCCTCCTCCAGGGCCACCAGCCGCCGATATTCGGCGACAGTGGCATCCAGCCTCCGTTGCCGGGCCATTCTAGCCTGCTCCCTCCGTGATGTTGATTTGGAAGGAGCAACTATATGAAGAAAGAAAGACATAGTCTGTAACCAATGCTCCTTAGCATTAATAACACAAAGTGATTGAGCCGAAAGTTGGGTCACAGTACAAGTAGCAAATTGAAAGCACAGTACATAACTATTGAGGACAGTATCTATGTAACCTCCCCCTTCTGCATCCTTGCTCTAACATTAGTGGTAGTTTAATGAACAAATTCTACGACCACTATGGACTTCCATTACAGTCGACTATGACAGTACACCAGTCTTATTATTCTTCTTCTCTCTTGTTTAGGAAAATTGGTACGTTATCTTATGCAAGCCGGCAGAATGACATTGACAGCACAGTGAACTTGCACCCGAGAAAAACAGTTGCACACCATGATGAGTGAGACAGACTTGCGTTACTGTACCGGTCCAGTACATGCAGGTGGTGAAGCTATTACTTTTCTATTACGGGTGGCACTGAGAATACTCTGTTACAAGGGCTACTGCTTAATTAATTTACCTTTCACCCTACAGTGCAAATGAGTACTAGAAAAGGAAAATGAAGAAGCTAACTAATTTGATTATCTATCACTTCACATGGGACGTATTTGATGACATATGGGATGACTTTAGGTGCTTTGCTTAATATTGAGTGAACAGTGATACACCCACACATGAATGACGTACTACAAGTAAACTAAAGTTATTAAGAGAGGTACGGAGTGTCCACCGTAATAACCAGATATATGCTGTGATTGCAGTCGCAATACAAAGTACTGCTACTATTCATGGTGGTATTGGACACATTTACAATTTCTTTTCCTTGCCTTCCCTGCACTGGAACGGACGTGCGGGTGCGGTGGTACATGCTCTTCAAGGTAACACTTAGTTCATCCAGCGACCATCTACTCTCTCTAGATACACATGTGCTATCTAAGAGTCAGAGAATACCATGCTCCAGGCATCCATTCATTCAAAGTATACGCACACATACAGTTTCTGTTTCACCCACCCAGGCTGCTGTCCTTCCACCCATCCTTGCTTCATCATTGACCCAGCCATGCACCATACCATATTCTTTCCTTCCCAGCCACCTCGGGGGCCAAGCAAACACATATCGTTCTTCTTTGCCAGCCATCATACAATTTCGCGTCCCACTTACTTACACCCTTCTTTCGCTTTTCGTTCATCCCATCCATCACGTTCGTCTAAGAACTTATTGGGATTCTTCTCAACAAAAACTTCACAGCTAAGTCGAAGTACATTTCGAGGAGGCTACTACCTGGTTGATTTGTAATACACCCATGCAGAAAGCACACTATGCAGTCTTCAATCTCAATAAGTAAGGAATATATAGCTTACCTGTTTCCGCCACCACCGTTTGAACCCCCACAGGACCGTCCGCCGGCTCTTGCACCGCCTCCTCCCCAGAGTCCTCCGAGTCCTCGCCCAACACCGCCACCTCCGCGCTGGCCCCGTCACCAGATGTTACACCTACAAAGTACATTTAAGAATGTTAGAATACACCACTCACTACTATATAATATTTGGTCTAGGAGAAATGTAAAAAAAACAGAATACAATGTAATAATTTGTGACTGTCTACTCTAAAGTAAAAATGTCCCTTTTTCCAGGGAAGGCTGTTGTCTTGCTGCACTTTTATGCACAACTGATGAATGCTTGCTTTTTATTTTTAACACGCACCACTTTTTCTCCTAACAGACAGAAGCTTGACTCCTAAGAACACGACCAGGATCAAGTTCAAACCAGGTGAGAGCTCGGCTCGACCACAAGAAATGTGTCCAATTAATTGTCAGCACTAACCACTTTTCCGTTTTCAGTTAAATAGTTTTATGACAAAGTAGATTTTAATAAATGTGTTTACTTTTAATAAAGCTTTTAAACTTAAATAGACTCTGTGGATTTTGGTCCTCCAGACTAGAGTGGATGAGCTAAAGGTTTTGGAATTTTTGCAAGCATGAGTGCCTCTGACACTTCTTGACTGTGCTGTGACTCCGTACTCTCTTGTCCTGCGTACGATAATCTAGAGATCATTGGGGATCAATAATCGGTGACTTCGGGAGCTGAATGACTCTGCCACACTATCTAGTCAGTAAGGAGACAGTGCATAGAGCTATTGCTGAATAGAATGGGAGTCCAATGGAATTGCCAAATGTCCAATCTTAGTTAGCTACACAGACAGACTAATAAGAATAATCTAGTAATACCACAGGGAGTCATATTAGAGCCAGGATAAGAATTTATATCCAGTCTACAAGAAGATCAAAGACGATTTAGAAAAAATCGAATGAGGAACGCTAGGAAAAAATAGGTACTCTTTATTACAATTAAAACTTACTGGGGCCAGCAAAGGAGCCCTCGCCTGCCCGATCCTGGCCTGCATCCTGAACAGCACCCTCCTCCTCCTGTGTCCTCTTGCCCTTGGGGGGAGCTGATGTACAACATGAAAGAAAGAAAGACCAGAAAACATGGATGAGATTTGTCAACCAAATCAACCATTTCAAAAGAACAATAACAACATTTTTTGGAGAAATAGCAAATAGATAGACAACTATTCCACGGGATCTATCTCATGTGGTATACTACGTTATTCGTATTGCCTGATTTGCGGACCATTGACTTAGAAAGTTCCTATTTAACTCAATAAACAGACTACTAAAGAGGTTTGCCTAGGCCTGGCACTGCAGGCAGCAGTCCGCAGCACGCGAAGGGACAGACAAAGTCCATCCTGCTTGCAGATCAGTGAATACTCAAACTATCAATCCACCCACCACCACCACTATTTCTTCTTATAGCCATGTGTCTAAAGGAAGGAGTGGACTTCAGTCTGTTGGGGCTGATTTAGAAGTCCCTTGCGGCTCATTTTCCTCCATTGTTGCGTGACTTTTGTGACGCAGCGGCAGAACAAAAGACTCGCCATGGTGTTGGTGCGGCGTATATATTAAAAAAAAAGAAATTATGGGCGATGCATCACGTTGTAAAGCCCTGCGCCATCAGGGGGCGTTCCGGCGCAAGGGAGGGCGTACCTGCGCAGGGACGAATCCTAAAAGTGGCTGAGGGAAATCTACCAGATGTCAATCAGTCACTTTTAAGACAATGATGCATGAGTCAAACCCTGCGCGCTTGAAGCCGACGTACGGCTTGATGCAGCATTGGGGAGATAGGGTACCCCAGAGCATTGCTGGAGCTGCGCCATCGTTGGCACGCAACTCCAGCAATGCGCCGCCTTTACGGCACAGATGCGTAAGGCTTCTGTGATGTTTTGGGCCAATGGGTGGTGGTGGCATGGCACACAATTACTGCCGCATCCCTGCTACTTTGCAGGGATGCGCCGGTAATTGAAAATATGACCCTTAGTGTCTAGCATTACGCAGTTCTTATCTTTACACTACACTCATACATAATTTCTCAGGCCAATGAAATGAACACAATGTACAAAACAAATAAGCATAGTAGCAAGCAAGGCTACTGAGAAGGAGAGCAGTGCACCTGAAATGCATAGAAGATTTTGAAATATAATTTACCTACAATGTAATCGGCAGCATTATTGCTCTTGGTAAAGAACAAAGATTTGCAAATAACAGAGCCGGATAAAACAGAGTAGTGATGAATTTCGCGGGGCTAAGCATGTAGAGGGAGGCGAGCCCCGGAGCTCCTCCGCGGTCGCCCTCCATAAACATCGATCCTGGCCAGCAATCCTGGAACCCAGCGCCACAGTCTGCGCATGAAGGTCCGGTGCCCCTTTTAAGAGGGTCGACGGAGCCTAGAAGGGCCTAGAAGGGCCGAAAATTGGGGTTCTTACCTCTCTCCCTGCTCGTGAGATCTGCAGGCGACAAGATGGCGCCCGCGACTGTCGAGGCTGGCGTCAGGCAGTAAGGGGACCCTTCGAGGCTGGCGGCAGCACTGGGGAAGCTGGAACCCAGCCGCTGGGACCGGAAGAAAGACGGCTGCGCCCGTTCACGATAGCGGTGAGGAGGTATCGCATGCCGGCGGGCGGGGGCCACCCAGCGACATCTGTTTCCCCCCAGCTGCCTGACCCTAAGATGGCGGCGCCCGGGACAGGACGGACTTTTGCCATTTAGCGCGAAATCTCCTGCTGAGGGCCCTACGAGATCCCCACTAAGGACGGCGGAGGCCCCCGCATCGCCCTGGACCCAGCACCAAGAGCAGAACGAGGTCAGAAATGGGAAAAGCAGCCGAACCAACACGGACCCAGACGAACATCATTCTGCCTGACCCCCAAATGGCGCCCAAGTTGGGTCACCGCACGGAAAAAACATCTCTGTATTCCCTATCTGCCTTGGAGATAGAGGGGATTAAAGCACACATCCTCCCTCCACAGGACTTACAGGGTTAACCAATCCTGCTATTTCCACACATTAGAATTAAGATGGAAAAATTGTGCTGGGGGAATTTATGGCCTTGAGAAAATCTTTCAAAACAACGAGGTTTCCTGAAGTTTGTCACGTGACATGACCAGTGCGAGCCACCTAAATCCATAATACTAGACTATCATCAAGCGCGGAGAGAAACTTGGAGACAGAGAGCTCACTTGGTTGCTGCTGGGATTGAGACTTCCGTCATGACTTCAAACAAAGTAGTTGTAAAGGGACAGCTGAAATTCCAGGAGCCTAGTCCCGACAGTTCGACGATTTCGAAGGGCTGGAAGAGGTCCCCCGCTACACGGTGGAGGAGGGCACTGGACATTCCAGGAGCCTAGTCCCGACAGCTCGACGACTTCAGAGGGCTGGAAGTGGTCCCCCGCTACACGGCGGAGGAGGGCACTGGACATCGAATGCTGTCTTATTTAAAGCGCTTTGATAACCTAATCGGTTCAAGTTACTGAAATGTGCAACGTAACTGATTCTATGTAAACTGCTGTGTTAACATGTAACGAAACTGGTGCTATGTAAAGCGCTCTGATAACCTAATCGGTTCAAGTTCGCGCTATAGAAAACTCTAAAAATAAATAAATAAATAAAATAAATAGCTACTACTACTCACCAAGCCCGGGGACCTCTACGCCGAGCGCGTCCAGCAAGTCCCGTTCCCGGTCCATGACATCGGTCCAGCGGTGGGTGGCCTGGTTATATGTGCGCCAGACCCCAGAGAGCTTATACATGGCCCGGCACACCTTCTCCCACCGCTTCCGGCGCTCCCGGATGCCATAGCCAGTTGCGATCTTGCCGCCTCCCAGGATCGTCTTGAGGAGGCGGCGCTGGACGTGGAAGATGAGTGCCGCCACTTCCTCCGCGCTGAAGATCTCCCGCGGCACCACTTGCTCCCCCCTCAAACGCCCGCACGGGAGCCGGGCACGGGGTGCGGGACCCTTCCCCTTCTCAGGGTGCTTCCCGGCTCCCTTTACCATGGTCTGGGCAGAAATAAACTTAAATGATAAAGAAGAAATAGAATAGTGAAGAAGAAAAGAAAAGAGTTTAAAAAAGTAGTTTAAAAGTAACTAAAAGTAGCAGAAAACACAAAAATATACAGCTAGAAAAATAGAGGGATAGATAATAAGTAAAATAGATTAAATAAACTTCAAACAAGCAAAGGATGGCAGAGATTCAGAGAGGATACAGAAAGCATGCCCAGAACCATAGCAATGAATGAGAAACAAGATGGCCGCGCCCGTTCACGACCGCGTGGGTAAGTTCGCGAGAGATTTTCCTCGCGAGCACGCGCGAAATTGTACTAGCGAGCAGCACAGTTTGCGAGATTACACATAGCGGCCGGAAACGGAATTACGTCACGCAAACAAGATGGCCGCGCCCGTGTACGACCGCTAGGGTAACTTGGCAAACGTATAGCTACAAGCGCCTCGCGAACACGTGCAAAAGCACGCGAGCATACACGTCGCAAAAAAAAAGAAACGTGTATTCGCAAGCATTCGCGGCTCCCGAAATCGATCTCGCACGGATTCGCGCCCCAAAAAACGCGCGAAATTGCAGAAAAAACGATTTTTGCTAAACTGAAAGCAATGAGCAGGTGCAAAAGTTCAAACTTAACATTTGTAACATTCACTGTAGTGCTTCCTGAGGGGCCCCTCCAGAGTTTGCAACTATTCTATGACCCTGCTATGACCCAAACAGCAGGCTCATAGAATAGCTACAAGTAGACCATAAAGGTCCTGTGAAAAAAAAATTCACCGCAACAGAAAGCAAATTACAGATAAGGAAGGAAGCAGGTGCCAGCCAGACTGGAACTTTCTAAATAACTGACACATTAATCAACCCCCAATTAATTCATGGCAGTTGAAGTAGGGGAGGTGTGCTTGCTTTTTTCACCCCCCATAAACTACAGTGATAAACAAACCTAATGGGTGGCAGTGAGGATGTACCAGAGGGTGGCATGGGTGTCCCAGAGGGTGGCAGTGGTGAAACAGAGGGTGCTGTGAACCTGTGATGATAAACCAGACGTAGAAACAACATAGTCGCGGCCGTTGCGTGCCGAAAAGTAAGTTCGCAATTGCGAAATTGTCCCAAAATCGGCGCGAACGCTCGCCAACACAAAAACCGGGGAAATCCGCAAATCCGCGAGAGTTCGCGTATCTTCGCGGATTGCGAATCCGTAAATCCGCAATTTTGCGTACGCGAGATCCGCTAGATCCGCCCATGCTTAACAAGGACATCTTCATGCCTCCCTTTTTTCTAACAGACCCAAAATGAGAGCGGAAGATCCTCTCCAAATATGTTGGTCAGGTCAGAGAGTAGGAAATAATAATTACTACTGTTCAACAGCTAAGACGCAGTCAATGTTGGTCAAAACAAAATGCAGCACATTGGAAAAAAATCCTTTTTTATATTCCATGCCGGTAATGAAGTGAGAAATAGTAGAAATGCACTCAAAGTTCAAGGACTGGATGAAGAACTCATTGGACTTACTCAGTGTGGTGCTTCACCCTGAGTTCTGCTGTAATATGTTAGCAGAAAAAGTTAATAACATCTGTGTCACACTATCAATGGAAACGGATGCAAATTATGTTGCCTATGAATCACTTTTAGATGGGAGGGCAAAGGAGAAACTGTTAGTCTACCCTAAAATTATAACGGGTGACATTGGAGAGCTCATGAAAACAGAAAATCTGGATCCTGTTAGTCCCAGTACCTCCTGACATACTTATGAAAGTGGGAAGTGCAACCCTTTCGGACTTGACAGACATTTTTAATTGTTCATTGAAGAGTGGTAATGTTGCACCTGTCTGGAAAGATACCATTGTGAGACCTCTGCCAAAGAAACCTGCTGCAGACCCTTCACGAGTTGAAAATTACAGGCCAATCTCCTTACTCCCTAGTGTTAGCAAAATTCTAGAGAAATTTGTCAACAAACATCTCCTCATTCTTATAGACCCACAGAATGTTTCATCCAATTCAAACAGGCCTGGAAGTAGTATGTAAACTGCTCTGCCAGCTGTCACAGAAGAGCACAAAAAATCCTCAACCAAGGCCAATCCTAATCACGAGATTGGAAGAGGCTGGAATTACTGGATCAGCACTCAAATGAATGAATAATAGAAGCTTTCAGGTTTATGAGGAGTCATTCTGATCGTACTCCCGTCCTTTAAAGTGTGGGGTCCCGCAAGGACCATCTTTGAGCCCAAATATCTTTCATATTTATGTTGCCTCTCTTGCCGAGATAATATGTGCCCATGTCCTCTCTATGTAGTTGGTAATAACCCATCCCGTTGGGCAGAGTTAGCTGGCCTGATAACCTTGACAATCATCCTACTCGGAAATTAGAGGCACACAGTCTTGGGTTTTAGAATGATAATAAACTGAACATGGAGGTTCAGGTCAGGAAACTGGTCTCAAGCTTTTTCTGCCTGCTGAGCACCCTCATAAAGGTGTTGGGTGACGACACTATGCTACACGGAGATTAGTAGTACAAGAGCTTGTGCTATCACGTTTAGACTATACAAACTCTCTGTATTTGGAAAGCCCTCAATCGGTTGTTAGCAAACTCCAAGTGATATAGAATGTGGCAGCACAGATTCTGTTAAAAAACCAAAACATCACTCTAGCTCATCTACCTTGACCTCCCTACCATGCCTGTCATTAACCAAGAGGATTCTATTCAAGAACCTTTGCAAAGCCCATCGGGCTACCCATAAGAAGGGCCCTCAGCTGTTACAGCATGTATTAAATCCTTAATGCCCTAGAGCAGTGGTTCCCAAACTTTTGACTCCGGAGGCCCCCCATTTAGTCACCACTGGAAGCAGGGGACCCCCAAACAATTGTAGGATTTTCAAACATTATAACAGTAATTCGAAGAAAAAAAAAACATGTGTACACACAAAAAAATACTCAAATTACTAGGGATTTTATGGGCATATTTACAAGCCCATATCACCACCATGGGAAGGTCAATGTTTTGTGATGTTCCTGTGGCGATAGGGGCTTCACCATATTTACACTGCAGCTTTAAACCACTCAATGTGGCTTAGCGCTGCCTTGTAATTAGGGCTGGGCCGTGGGAGTTGTGGTGGGTGTTCCACCCAAACACCCATTGATTTTGATGCTGCCTTCTATTTACAAGGGCAGTGTAAATAGGAGGCAGTACCAAGATTAAGACCATAAAAAACCTGGTTTTAACTTGGCGAAACGAAATGAGGAGAAATGCGTTATGTGCTGGCCCTTCCAGCACATAAACGATCTTTAAAAAAAATACATTTTGTAACTTCCATGTGTGCTGCATTAGGCAGCACACATAGAAGTGACAAAACGGCATTTCACAATTGTTCATGTGCAGGAAGTGGGAACTTCCTGCACATAAACAATCTTCCCCTGCACGCAGACACCCTTGCACTATGGTTCAAGGGTGCCTGCATTGGCACTACACTGCTAAGTGTAGCACCAGTGAAGGGGGAAACAGAAGGCTGCACCATATTCTTGTAAACATGGTGCAGCCCTGTGTTTCTGAGGTGGCAGAGCATGTCGCTAAGCCCAGAAGGTTAACGACATGCTCCGCCAATTCTATTGTAAATATCACCTTAGTATTTTATATTGAAAGAAATTGCACAAAAAAAACATTTTAATGGGAAGGTTGGTGCTGCATCTCCAAGACTAACTTTTGAATGGTTAATTTTATTTCGCAGCATGAGGCTCCTGCCAGGGCCAGACTGGAAACCTAAAGAAGCCCTGGCAAATGTTCTCAGACCAGTCCCTATGTGGTGAACACCAAGTGCAGTGACTGAGCCTGATCACTACAAAGGGGGCTTTGGGAGGCTCGCCTCCCCAAAAAATGTAGGAAACAGTGGTGCAGTCTAAAAAACATTTATCATTATATAATGAATTGTATTAGCTTTTAAAGAATAGTAAATGAAGACCTAACTATGCACCAGGATACGACAATATTTGTTGGGGTTCTTCAATGATTCCCTTATTATCACCCTCCAACAGGGCCTCTCATCTCACCATAGCCCCTCTATCACATATATTTCATTTGTTTTATAGCATCTCTCATACCATTGTAGGATGTCAAAGCACTTTACATCACACACATATAGAGACAATGAATCATACGTGAAAATCAGTGTATAGAAAATATTATATAAGGCAAAGGGGACTGCAAAGTGTAGGATTCACATATCATTTTTATAGAGTGTTTGGTCTGGTGAAGCACAAACTCAGGATTCAGAACATAACAGTGGTTAGCATTGACTTAAACAATAAAAATGTATTTCCACCCAAATACATCCGGTATCCGGATAATTATAGACTGGGGAAAAAACATAAGTTACTAACTTGTACCATGCAGTTTGCAAGCAGCTCTTTGATGAGAGTTTATAGGTCACTGTGCTAGATTACGATTGTCCCTTATGAATTGCCCAGTAACAAAAGAATCTCTGCGACAAAAGCAGAAACCCACTGACCTATGCACATAAAATAACGTTTTTTAAAATGCATGGTACACATTCTTTGCAGTAGGCATATTAACCCTCTGTGCTACATTAGATAAGTAAAAGCTGCCACTGGACAAAACTCTCAACTCTCTCCAGCAGATACATTAATTACTGGCATTTTCATGACACTTTTATTGTTGCTCGAAAACTGCTAATTATACCAGGAACTTTGCAGTGCTTTTCAAACTGCTGCCTGAGGACCCCCTGGGAATGTGCCACGGACCCCCAAAGACGGGTCTTTGCATGCTGAGTGAACACAACCACATAGAGGTGCGCTAAGAGCTAGTGAAGCGCATACCATGAGAACAAGCGTGAATGATACGAGGCTTGAATGATTGCCGCTGTGGCAAGCACTTCACTAGTACGGGCATAATACTTGAAGTTTCAAGATAAGAAATGCCGTTAATACCGGGCACCCAGACTCAAAATGCACATCAATTTGAGGGAGCGGTGTGCGCCGATCTTTACACCTATGGAGATAGTATTTCTTACAAGTGCACCTATACAGGCACGTTCTATATGTAGCTACGCAATGAAGGAGACAGATGAATTACGTGCACGGACTTCGTGTTTTTCGAAATGGTTCTGTTTTAAAATGAGTACAAGAGATATTGGGCAATGGGCAGATAAAGATCTCTACACTTGATGAGACAAATCTGTACATACGAGTACTTTTGAATCTGATGACAATAATAATAATGATTGAATCCAGTTCTCCGCACTGTGTTGTAGTCAGAGCAGTTATGCAAACTTGATTATCTCCTCTAAATCCTTTCTTCTCTATGTTTGTTTATTAGAGCGGTGCTCCTATTACCTGCGCTGTAGCCAGGTGAGGTGGAGCGTTTCTCTCCTGCCACAGAGGTGATTGAGACGATACACTGGTGTATATGTGAGTAGACGTGTGCCTATTAAGTGAAGGCACACTTACTATTGAAGTACGCTTCTAATGGGAGCTCTGCCTCTTAAGGTGTGCCTATCAGGTGAAGGCATACACATTATTGATGTATGCTCTTAATGAGAGCATTGCCTCTTAAAGTATATGAGGCCACAAACAGACTATGACTAACTGTCGTGTGTTTCCTTTCTTTGTATCTGTTCGTGTGTGTTGTCCTGGGTAATTTGACGCACTGTTTGGACCAAGAAGTCAGGAGAAAGGTGATTCAATTCACAATCAGGTGATAAAATACCTTTTTATACATTTTTATTATATAACAGTAGCGTTAATGGTCCTGATGAAGCAGCAGTATACCTTTTGGCTCCGCTTAGTCTGCAGAAACATGTTGACCTAACATACTCATTAGTAGTTATTTGTTTATACTACTATTTTCGCACTCTTTTTATGATTTGGGAGTGAAGAGGTGCGCATTAAAGTTTTTTACCCCTTCACGATCCAATTTTACTTGTTGATACACATCTTCTCATTCATTTATTGTTCCACATTTTTGCACTGCTATTCAGTTGAAACCTGACACCCTTACATACTATTGAAATCACTGGGACTCACAGGTTAGAGTAGGCTTATACATCTGCCAATCCACTGTGGGTATACAGTCTTACCTTCATGGAGTGAAGGATCCCAGATGATGAAGGGCGTTCTCGGTCGATGACTGATGGGAATTTTGTTCACTAAGAATGAATACCCTAGGTGTGATTTCATTGGTCCGGCTGATAAGTTGAGTTGATTCCATCCTCTTACACACAGATACTTAGTTCGTAATTTTTTGACCCACTGCTACTTTTTTGTTGGTGTAACTGTACTCGAAAGTAGAAATGATCAAAGCAATGAAAGGAGGAACTTTATTTTTTTCAGAACAGAGTAATAATGAACTCTGAAATCATTGAAACAGGTGTAGAGGAGAATTGCTAGATGTAGACAAAAGCAGCTTGCCACAGTTTGTTCACAAAAGTAATCTCAACATTCTCATTCTGATCAGAATGATAACTTTAGAAGGCCTAGTGAGCTTATTAAAAAGTCAAACGTTTGTGACCTGTGTGAGGGAGACTGGAAACATACTTCTAACACAGAAGCATTTTTTTAATGAGGAAAGGTTATATCAGAAGCGCAGTTTTATTTTTGCCATGACACAGATGCACGTTCTTATGAAGGGAAATTAAGGTGCACCTGTTTTCAAAAGAGAAATTAATGCCAAGAGAGAAAGAAAATGTAATTATGGATCAGCTTTTGCCAAGACGGTCTCCAGCACCTGTTTATGAGTGGCAGTGCAGTAATGTTTGCATAAGACAACAGGTAATTCATAAACTGAGATTTTTCTTCAATAAATACAGTAGAGGAGCAGTTAAGCAGAAACATAGACTATTACAAAAAACTTGACCCTCATCAGTTAAGGAACTGTCAGATTTGCAGAGACATTCTTTGGTTTGTCTGTAGAAAAAGGTGTGTGCAAGATCTTGCTGATCATCTGGAGGAAATGAATAGTACACTTTAACATGAAACAATTTCTATTTTAACAAGCATTTCAGAAGAAAAACTTTGTGCCTGAATGAGAAACTGAGGAAAGTGTAGTTGAAGTGTGGGTGCCCCATGATAAATCACTTCACAAAATGAATTAGACAACGTTAGGTAGGAAATTGCTGAAATCACACCTATTGCAGTCGAAATTCAAAACTAGTTATGTGTTTATTGCCACTGGAAAAACAACAAGCACAGACTAAAAAGGAATACATCTTCAACCTCAAGATTGAAGACAGTGATCAGTTACAGTGGCTTAATGTAGTTCTTTCCTTAATACCTAAGGAACATTTTGATTTATCTGCAAACCAATTTGTCTGCAAATACTGAGTTAGTAAATTGGATGATAATAGATGTGTATAAGAGCCGTTCATGCCGACCTTCAGCAGTTTAATGTTAATGACTGCTTTACCATTCAAACTATACATCCTTTTAAAACAAAAGTTTGTTTGCAGCCAGAGCATGCAATGTTTCTTTAGAGTAAATTATTGAAACGTCTGCCAGGAAAAGTAGTTCATCTTTCACTGGAAGAATACTGAAACTCTTGGTTTGGACTGTTAATTTGAAGAACTACTTGTGGTTCAAATGAATGATGTACCAACAAAAGATTAAATATTGGTGAGAACTTGGTAGCTTACATAAGGTAAAAAAGGCCTACAATACTTGAAAGCAGAAAACAGGTATACATTGGGGAGCATTTGTCTTCATTCACAAATGGTGCATACACTATAAATTTTTACCATGAACAGCACATAATTACTGGATGTGGCTCAATAGCGTAATTACAGGAATTTCAAAGTCATATTTGGTGCCTGTGTTCTGCACCTAACTAGGGACTTTTTGCCCACCTCCCAGCAGCGTGAGGTTGATTATTAAATTAGCTAAATTAGAATTGCACTGGGCATATTACATAATACACAAAGTTCAGTAATGGCTGAGCTGTGTCAATTTGTGAGCAAAATGAAAGTGATTGTCACAAAAAAGTCCATCTTCTTAGGTGCTGGAAAATTACTTTTATTTTTATTTTTTTCATCCAGTTGTTCTAATTTGCTGTGTAACATAGGAGGGAGGGAGAAGGAAAGTACCCTAAAAGGTGGGCTTTTTTGCTCTAGCACTGGCACACATTCAGGCTGCCTAGTGTCACACATACATCTTTGCTCTATTGTACAATGGTGTCTGCATACCTTCCAGCTTAGGGTTTGTACACGAAGACCATCTTTCCAGTACAAAATACTATGCTTAGACACACTTTAATAGTTTGGTTCACTTTGGATGTGTGCTGTAAAGCCTAACACACCTCCAAAGTCAGATATGTCTGAAGAAACAGAACAATGCACCTTTTTAACATCAAAGCTATGTCATTCTTTGGTACAAGCCCTGTCTACAAATGTTTTGCATAAAAAAACCATGAGTGGCTGCATGAGAACGTTAATGTACCTGGCAAGTCCTGAGCCCCTGTGGCAAAGCAACACAAAGAAGCACCAGCCCTACATTTTTTTAATTGGGGCTACTTTCCAGTACAAATAAAGTTTTGTGCTGGAAATACATTCCAAATAAAATTTGGAGTCAGTTTGTATCAATTTTGTGATGAAAATCTAATGCAAAACAGTAAATCTGCCTCTGAGACTCATATCTACTAGCACATTCTACCAGGCTTGTGTTAGTTGACTATCATACAGAAAGTACAAAGTGTTGTGCTGCAATTTACTTTTGTATGGCTATCATGATTTTGATACAAATGATTATGTACACACAGGGATTTGACCCAAACATTACACCTGGTTTAGGCTAGCATAAAAAAAGTCGAAAGGCTGTTATTTCTTCATATAGTACCAACTGTATGTAAATGCTGTATTTTTAGGTTTCGCCTGGAGAACGGAGCGTAAGCTCCGCCTCCAGAGAAAACTCTTGATTTCAGTAAGGACTCTGGAATACGCCCCCCTGTCCCATTGGCTAGCTCCATAAATGGAGGCTAGCCATTGGAACAGAGATCTGTCCGTCATGGCCGGACCAGATTCGTGGGCGTTCCTGCATTTTTTTCCCTCTCCACCCACTTCTGACGTCATGTGGCTGTGGGCGTGTACTTTTTTTTTTTTTTGTCCCGTGATGTTTTCCTCATTTTGGAAAAGCCTTTGGCCGAAGTGGAGTGCTGCGCCCTCGCTGCTCTTCTCGCTGCTCTTCTGTGGCTGTCCGTTCCCGCCCCCCCCGCCCCCCCCTCCCGCTGTCCGTTCCCGCCCCCCCTCCCCGTGTGCCCGTAGGTGCTCAACAGTAAGGCCACTCCTGCTGACCCCTCGTGCAATGATCCTGCCTTTTGCTCCCCACCTTCCGGCTCATTCAGAGAGCCGGACCTAAGATAAATTGCATCTCTCCTGTGGTTTAAATGGTAATTTCTAGTAGCAGAAAAATTATGCGTTCAGCAGTCCGTGTAACGGCCTGAGCAGTCCTCTGTACATTGGTTATTCATATGTCTATTGCGCCCTTACGTTTCCACTCTATCATGGCCGTCCTATTCGTGGCGCCAACATGCCCGCCCAGAGAAGCTAGTGCTGCCCCCAGCATGTCGCGCGACTTTTGCGTGCCCCACCTCCGCCTCACGGGTTTCTGTTCCCGTCACAACATGGCGACTCAGGTGGAAGAGGCAGTGGCGCGAGGTGCAGCAGCCGTGGAGAGCTTAAGCTTAGAGAGTGCAGGAGACGGCGCAGAGCAGGTAACAACATTCGTCAGTCCTACATAGGGGTGGCGTTAATCGGCCACTCAGCCCGTTTCATCTTTTGTTGTTTTTGTGTGTACGTAGTACCCCGGAGGAGGGGGGATCACGGCACCTGCTGCGGATAAACCCCAGGAGGGAAACTACTCTCGGGACTTAGCCACTCGGGCTTGGCATCATAGTTTCCTGTTCTGCGCCTAGTGGTAGATGTGGGGGCCTTGTTCCCCGGCTGCTGCGTGCTAGCTACCTTGTGCTATGTTGTGTAATATTTTGCCTACCATGCTGCGATGCCTCCCGGCTGGCGGGAGGCGCAGGTCCGTCAGTTGTGCAGCTTGTCCCGCCAGGCATGGCGGCGCCGTGTTCTCATCCCAGAGGGTTTACGTTTATATAGGAACCGGCGCTTTCACGCCTGTTCTTCACATGGGATTATCTTGGCAGCTTGTGGAGCGAGGGATGAGCCTGTCACTACGTGGGTAATGCGGCCTCCTTCCGAGAGCAACCGGCTGCTTGGAGGCAAGCCTCTCACCCCTCGAGAGCGCGCACTTTTGTAGCAGCTGCGGCCACTGCTTCATTTTGATTCCTGGTATTTAAAATGAAACTTTCCAACTGTATAAATCTCATGCACGTCAGATGGTAGTCCCCCCCTGTTAAAGTTATTGTTTTAGTGAAGGATGGCCAATGATAACGGGATGACTCGGGTGGAAGGCAGATGCTAAAATAAAATTTTATTCAGTAACTAGTTATAGGTATGGAAAGCCCATCAGGAGCCATGATCTGAATGATCACCGCTGCAGTAGTTTATACTTCCAACAAAAAGGGATGTGTTACACAGCATGAAAACGCAACATTCCACAGTAGATTAGGACGGAAACGGGTCACAACGCATCTTTCTCCTAACAAAGGACACGAAAGCGAAGAAGCTGTACCATATATACGAGACACAACTAATGCATCCAGCTGCCGTGATACAATATAAATCTGATAAATACATTTTTCGTATTGAATTTTGGTTTAGATAAATCGTAAAAGATCTTGAATATCAAGAAAAGAATCAAACGCTTTTAAGACGATTGCTCAGCCCCTTCTGAAATCCTGAAAAAAATCAGATAACTTGCCATATAATCCTCCATTCAGTGGATGGACTGTAAGTGCATGTCGTTCACCGATTGAATATCCACTAATAGCGATGTACTAAGATCTGTCTATTCTCAAAGTTGAATACTTCAGGACCACGTGTTCAAAAGACAGCATTTTTTAGGACTTGCTTAAATTGCTCTCTAGAGACTGAAAGAGTTCAGTACCTCCGAAAATAAGCTGGCCGCATTGGCCTTCACCTTTCTAGATATTTAAACCCACACATTTCCAAACGGGGTGCACACTGCTAGTACTGACTTTTTAGGTTTCGCTGGAGCACGGAGCTTTTAGCTCCGCCTCCAGAGAAATCTGTAGTCTTCACAGCAGGCGCGGGGCGTCCATTGGGGCGTGGGGGCGTAGCCCCCCGCCCGCAGCTCCCTCGGCGTCTTTGAACTTAAGTAAACTATCAGTTTACTTAAGTTTAAAGACGCCGAGGTTGAACTGACAATCATGTCAGTCAACATGACGCCGGACCGCCCGGTCCGTGTCATGTTGACTAACATGATTGTCAGACAAGTGGGGGGCAACAGGAATCAGCACAACACAAGTGCGCATGAGTGGGGACGGAGGGCACCGTGCCCACTCATGCTCACTTGTGTTTTGACCTGTTTTGACCTGTTTGCGCATGCCCATTAGGAGCCCTTTGGGGTCCTAATGGGCGTGCTATGGGCAAAGAATAGCCATGACCTGGCGCTGCCAGGATTGGCTTAGAGGGGCTGTACCTTTGGTGGTGATCCTGCCTCCTGTCTGTGTGTGGAGGCGCTGCGCTCCCTCATCACACAAAATGTCCCACTGCGAGGAGGAGGGTTAAGGGTAAAGAAGGTTCATGTATAACCATAATTGTTTAAAAAAACACAGACCCTCCTGTGATGTAACGTGGAAGTTATTGCCTTAACATCAGAGCGCGGAAGGCTGTGTTTCTATAGTTTCATCAGTACTGACAAGAACTATCTGCACCTGGGGTTTCACAGCTGGCGAGCTGTTCTCTCTGCGGTTTGATTGGCTGGTACCGGGGCTATTGTTTCAGTAATAAATCCACGAACTGAAGTGTCCACCTATACAATAAGTATCTTTTAGGCATTTGCAGGACATAAACCTTGCCTGAGGGGCGGCGAATCGCTTTACATAATGAAAGCAGAGATATGCAAAGCGAGTAGTCTCAAATATAATGATACATTGGGGCAAGTAGGAAGGTGGGGGCACGGAATGTTAGGGCCACTGTTTGGTTTTAAAGTGACCATAGCTTATTTTTATGACATGAAAAATACAAATACACTGCGGCACCCGCTGGTGGATATCAGGCACAGCAACCTGCCGGGGATATTGGTGAATGGGGGGAGGGAGAGGGGGGTGGTCCTGGTGGCTGCGAGAATGGATGAATTGAATTCTATTGATGAAGGGTAGATGGATGAATGTCATGTGGGAGAGTTTGAATTCATGGCTGCAGGTGGATGGATGAATGTCATTGATGCAGGATGGATGAATCATGGATCCAGCGCTGGGATACCCCAGGGTGACTACGCGCTCTATAAAATTTTTTAATAATAATAATAATAATAATGGATGAATGTCATTGATGCAGGATGGATGGATGAATGTCATTGATTCAGGATGGATGAATGGATGAATGTCATTGATTCAGGATGGATGAATGGATGAATCATGGATGCAGGATGGATGAATGAATGCCATTGATGCAGGATGGATGGATGGATGAATGAATCATGGATTCAGGATGGATGGATGAATGTCATTGATGCAGGATGGATGGATGGATGGATGGATGAATGTCATTGATTCAGGATGGATAGATGGATGGATGAATCATGGATGTAGGATGGATGGATGAATGAATGAATGAATGTCATTGATGCAGGATGGATGGATGGATGAATGAATCATGGATTCAGGATGGATGGATGGATGAATGTCATTGATGCAGGATGGATGGATGGATGGATGAATGTCATTGATTCAGGATGGATAGATGGATGGATGAATCATGGATGCAAGGAGTATTTTCTAAAATATATCTTGGTTTCATATTCCCAGGTGTGACAACACGTGTACAACGGGCACACGCAGAATTTCTCCCTAGTGGAAGAATTCTCTGCCAGAGTATAAATCGTGTAACTTCTCCTGTGCTTTTTTCCTCCATGGGGAAAACATTAGAAATTCCCTTTCCTTAATCTCGATCGAGCAGGTTGCATGGCAAGGGGGCGAATGTAGCCGCAAAGTATTTAACGCTAATGTCTTTGTCGTGCCAGAACCTGTAAAATTGACTCGATTATCATAGAGAGACGCGAGTCAGGAAATAAATGAGATGTTTGACTAGCTAATGGGGCACATAGGTTACCACTCAGATCTATATGTGTATGCGCCTATATAGCTATATATACTCGGTGTAAGTCTCAGCCTCCCCTCTCTGTATGTCTGAATAATCCATACATATATTGAGATTTGAATACTTGCTGCAGAAGTTACATCCATGCCATGTCATTTCCAGTTGCACACAACGCGACAGACACAACATATCTGCAGATGGGCTGGCTGTCTTTGCGCCAACGGCATACTAAAGTTTCAAACTATTTGAAAGTTTATTCTCCCAGTACGTCCTGTCTGGTAGCTTAGATCTGCTACACAATTACAACGGCTTTGTTTGTTTTATTTATACAAAAGCAAACCGTTCTTGACTGGATAAAATGCGTACCACAACCGCCCGCGATAATAACGCTTGTCATTTACAGCGCTGTTGTGTTATAGAACTCGTCTGCAAGTAATTGCTGCCTGCTGAGCTCGTCCAGTAGGGTACCATAGGTCTCACATTTGCGAGAGATTAAGCTATTGCCAATGTAAGTGACAATGCCATTTATTTATCTGTATTCAAAACCAACACATAAATCAAAATTTTGTCATTTACAATGCCAATAGCTCTAACTTTTCAAGAGGCGAAACCGTTGCATTGTAAATGCTTGTTTTTACATGTATCAAAGTTGCAAAAGAGTTATAGCATTGTTTTGTACTGGAAGGGGCCCCTTTCTGTACAAACACATACACATAACACATCAGACACACTTTTCCACTATCGAGTAAGAGTATATGCATTAGTATGTAGTATTCCAAATCCCCCAGTGTAGGGAGAGGTAAAAACAACACCATATATTAGTAGATATTATTTTTTTTTCTTTCTGACTTTTACAGAATACGGTGCCTCATGTTTGTATGTTGTGCAATTCTTTTACCAAAGGACATTACATTTCACCTTTAAAACGTAGTAACATACTTCACCATTAGACACAGACTTGGCAGCCAAAATAAATATTTCTTACACTTTTTAACCAATTAGGATGGTTCTGACATGAACCTTTTTTTGTATTTTAAATATTTGTAATTTTTTTCTGTTAGTTTCCTATTTTTTGGTGGTCCTGCTAAAAATAAGAACACATTTAAAAATATCTTTTTTTGCTGTTGGTTTATGTGCACTGCAGTCACCTGCTTATCTCGAGCTGCATCATTCCGCTGCCCTACAGATTTGATGTTTGAGCACTTAATGCAGGTTTGGAGTCATGTTGGGTGGCAAAGACTACTCGCGGGAGAGAATTGGCAGGATGCCTGCTCAGGAGTAAAGCAACATTATAGATGCCCTCTCACATTCTTCTTGTCTCCCCTTTGCATCAGGTATTTCATCATGCCAGAAGTACTGAGTACATTTGTTGGTGCACTAGTTTAATTCTTTTTGGCACAATTGACATGTCATCAGTGTTGAAGACACCTTTTTTTCTCAGGGTGATGTGGAGAGGAATTGCCAGACGATGAATCCTGGAGAGTTGCTTGGCTGCTTGTTCTCATCCTAAAGCTGTTCACTTGCACTTTGGTCTCTACCAGACAGCATTTTACCTAATTTATTAAATGGAATGCCCCAAAAAGAGAAATCTTTAAAAAAGAGCGGTAGGACAGTGTAAAAGATGTGGAAACACTAATGTGCAAATACCTAATGAGAGTAATGGAGTGGAAACTACTTCAAAATGCTTTGATACAGTAGCATCAATAAATCAGTTGTGGTTTGCTGTGTTACATATATTCTAGTGCAATAATTGCTATACTGATAAACTGTGACACCTGAAAACTCTTCAAACTGCCAGCGAAGCTCCTAAGCTTTAACTTAGAATTAAATGACTCCTTCATAGTCAACTAAACATTTTTTTAAATATCTGAGTCTCACAGTACTACTGGAGACAGGGCCTTGCAAGAGTGACACCTTCAAAAAATATATAAATGAAACCATCCATCTGATTGGCCACTCAGAAAACACAATTCGAAAAAAACCTCAAAAAGTTCATAAAAAAGCCCAAATGAATTTCCTGGACACCATTAACATATTGCTATTTTACAGAAGCAGATTGGTCTGTAGACAATCGGAGCTCATCATTGCGCAGGGAAATTCCAGAACAGTAGCCATCAACCAGACCATTCACCAGCCCTTTTCCGAGCTGGATCTTCACATGATAATGCCATCATTGTGCTTCCATCAACATTTACAGCAGCACACCCAACTAGGCCTAAAAAAGATTCAGTGGTATGGAAATTATTTTCTGTACCATCTGGCCAAAAAACAAAATAAAAAATGCAGAAGAAGTAATGTGCTCCTAATGCAAACAGGTGATGCATAGTGTTAAACCTGGCAAGTACTCCAAAGGCATAAGTGTAATTTGGAGGTGACTAGCAGCTATGCATACTATCCTCATAGATTCTATAGTGTGGATGAAAACAACAGGGAGCAGAAAACAAGAAACTGCGTCACAGGAAGTACAGGGCCAAAAGCAGGCGGAATATGGAACATGTTGCTACCTACTGTAAACACTGTCTGTAAGCTGTGGCTTCTGGGGAGATCAATAATTTGTTTTTTAAAGCCATGAAAGACCATCTAAAGAAAAAACACAAAGATGTGCAAAAACCATATGAACTAATAAATACATTACATAAATAATAATTAAAAAATAATTATAAAGTTAGCAAATACAATAGTTGAACACTGTTAAGAAGTTTGAAAAACACTTTAGAAAATTATTAACACCTCTCATAAACACCAGAAAAAAATCAAATTGTCCAGAGGCAAAACTGTTTGGCCTGTCTCCTCTGCACAAAGCTGGAGGGTGCATGAAGAGTTAGTCAGGTCAGATCCTTGTAGAGGGTTAGGCACCTTGTGCACCCCCTTCCCCTGACATTACGGTACACCATGCACTGTAGGGTGCCCAACATGAGGAAGGGGTACAAAGCCTTTGTTGAACTGTAATACATTTCTGAACAATCTGGCTAGCTATTCACCTGCATGAGATGAGAGTTTAGGATGTTGTTTTCACATTTGGTAGAATCATTTGTAGAATCAAATTTTTGATTCTTTGCAAATTTGTTGAAATCACTACGTTCTAAAAAGTAGTGTGACAGCAGTGCAATTGTTTCATGTGAACAAAAGTGAAAGAGTAGACGTGGCAACATGCTAGAGACCGCTATTATTTTGAAGCATTCTATCTTTATCAACAGGAAGGTTCCTTATTAGATGAACATTAGACTTATATTTTCTATAATACTAGTCATATTTTTTCTTATCTGGCTCGCAGTTTGTCGCAACTCAAACAATACCCTATATGCTAATGTGGGTGTTTTAAGGACAATTTCTGCACTTTAAATCATCAAACAACCTGCTCTAAGATTAATCAGAGAGTTTGCAACTCATATACAAAGCCATCACAACCATCAACCCCGCTTATCTTGGAGACAAACTCATCATCTCTGGTGGTTCTAGTCACACCCGCAGCCAGGACTCCATCAGATCAAGAAGGGTAAAACAATAGAAACAAGACAGCAGGCCTTTTCCATCTATGCACCCAGGATCTGAAACAGCATCCTCATATCTGTCAGGACTGCCCCAACGCTTCCCCAATTTAGGAAAGCGGTGAAGTCTCACCTCTCTAAAGAACACTACATCAAAATTCATTAATCATCCACAGCACAGCTTTCTCTACTATTACTCGCTATCTTTGACCATGTACAGCTCTTTGCTACCTTTTTTCTCGGTTTGCACTATAGACATACCATATACATCAATGAAAACATACATAAATATACTGCTACAGAATGTAAAAGAGCCAGTAAAGCATGTGTTTCATCAGGGTAGTCCAATTTAAAGCTGTGACTGAACGCCATTGCATTTAATCCAGACAGCAGATAATTGATTCCTCCAGTACAATCCAATATAAAACAATATCAACAATAATTTGATGATCTCACTGACACAGTTCAGGTAGTTTGGGTGGAAAAGTGCCTACAACTTTCATTGCTTTGGCAGATTAACAAACTCTATGTCAAACAATGCACAATCATAGTGGAGCAACAATTCTAGAACATCATCAACTATTGTCTAGGATTACTATTATGATTAGACTTCAGGCCTATTTTAATTGCACCATTAAAATGTTGTAAAAGCCATCTAAATGTAGTGTCAGGAACACCTTGAAACTTGAAGGTTTTAGTAAATTAGCAATCAGAGTTTAGATCTGTCAGAGGCCTAAAGATTGTCCTTATATATTTGTAATTTATTGTATGTCAGAATACCATATGGAGAAACATTATCTGACATAAATACTGTGTCCTACATGTAGGTTATAAAATATCATCCCGTTGGGTGCAGATTTTGAATGATTAACTCCAATGGGTTGATATTTCTGTATGCACTATTTATGACACAATAAGTTATATGATCTTCTCAAAAAAGAGCCTAATGCTGAAAAGATGTATCTGTGCATCATCCACATAAATTGAAAAAAATTGCACGATTTTTAAAAAATTGAGGAAAAAAAGAACATATTTGAAATTACTTGGAATCTTCCCTGACAATAGTGTTGAATTAAGACTGGATAACGATAAAGGATTCTCAAGAAGTAACAGTTCATTATAAGGTATAGTAGGAAGCGGGTCTACAGATGAACAAGAGGCTCTCATGCTGTGGCCAGTGGCCAAAAATGGTCTTGATCAAGTGACGCCCTCAAAGTCAAAAATTTGTAGGGGCAACAGAGTGAGATAACAGGTCAAGGTACTTGATCAAATTCAGGCGATCATGGAGAGCATGGGTGATGGCAGAAACGTTATTTATGAAAAATTCCAAAAGTAAGTTTTACTTCTCCTCTGAAGATTTTAGGCCCGAAGAAGTATCAGGGTTTTTGGGTTCTATGTTTCTTTAACAGATATCAGTTACAATGTTTTTAATTCAGTTCCTTCACTGTACTGCAGTCTATGAACACAATTAACAGAAATGTTGTGAAATACTTTTGTAAGTCTTAAATTCAATAGTTAAGAAACTCGAGACTAATACTGTTCACTGTTCTTAAGAATTGTATAGTAGCAGCTCACATCGGGAGTGCTGCGGGCGGTGAGGCGGGGAAGGGGCAGGGTGGGGAGTAGTAAACTCGGATATACAACAGAACCGAGGAAAGTAATTTTTACGTTCCTCTGTTCTGTCGTATGTCTGAGTTTACTACCCCCCACCCTGCCCCTCTCCCGGCACACCGCCACGCAGCACGCCCTATGCGAGCCGTCACTGGAATTGTATCAGTGTTCATTTAATGGGGCGATGAATTGGAAAATTAATTACTGCCTCGTGAGTGCAATATGTGTTGGTGTAGAAATACTTCATTCTTATTTTAATTCATACCTAGTATTTCTACATTTGAAGAGCGAGTTCTTATGATTCCGGGGGCACCAAACAAGTCACAGGGTTACACTTCTGTGAAGTAGGTTAAATTAGCATCAATTTACATTTTGAAATATCATCCAGTTTTTTCTTTCTGTTTGAAATAGCAGTAACACTTCAATTATCAAAACAGAATAAAAATGTTCTTTTCTGCAACTCTAGATAGAAATTCTGTTTCTTAAAAGAACACTAAAATATATTAGCAGCTTATAGGTTCAGATGGTTTTTCGAATGGAAATTGTACCTGTCAGATCTTAATTAAAAAGTTCTAGCCGGCCCCATTTAAGAAATGGAAGGGTGCTAAGTGGTAGGTTCTTGCACAACTCACAATCTGCCTTCTGAATGAAGTAGGTAGCTTGGCAGCTATGCAATTAGCATCACACCAAGAATAGCTCAGGAAGTATGCTGAAGCTGTTGAAGGGTTTGATATGTACTGCGTTTTGAAATTGCAGAGATGCTAGAAATGCTGTACTACCTTTTATCTTTAATTTTCAAAGAGGATCCCGAATACTTTACGGACATCTTTTAACTCCAGATCGAAATGATATGCATATACTTTCATTTTCTCCAAGATTTACAACAATGTTGCAATTTATTTGTCTGTTGTTCTTGGCATGTGAAATTGTTTTATTTCAGATTAGGCAGTACATGCACTACTTTCAGTATTGGACCAGAAGTTAAAAGTAATGCCCAGATTAACTTCCAAACACAACCAAAATGCACCTGAAAAGATTGAAATTAATAATTCATTGACACGACCTCCATGACTAAATCTTTTTTAAATAATAAGCATAGCTAAATCCCGCCATGTCTTTTTACTAGTTTTGCTCTAGTCCGAGATTTGGCCTAATTCAGTGGAACAATGCAATGTGACCAAAGAGGACCTTGTTTTAAAATTGGAAGGCGGTACTCCATTTATATAAGTCAGCGCACAACGCTGCCCTGGTGGATTACTGCTCACCATGTTAAGTGATCTCTGCCAGACAAAAGATGGCCTCTGTGCAGAGGTGATGGAATGGCTGCTCTGATGATGACAGAGCAACTTTGCTGTGTGACGTCATGTTCAATGCGCCCGAGCAGCAACGTTTTTTGTTTTCCAACAACAGACTTCCAACGTGGGAGCTTGTAGGTGAAAAACAAATATTAATGGCCCAGACAAGCTGGGAGTATTTTCTTAGCACGTGCTGGCAAGTAGTCCCTTTTCCCTGTGCCGAACAACCAGCCTTTCCCAGTGGTCCTCAACAAGAATAAATAAAGTTGAAATGCCTGCTCTCAATATCCCCAAGAGTCTGATGTCCACTGACTGAAGGCTCAATGTCAGTTGAACCATCAGTCAAAGGTTTCCACCGGCATTGCCAGCGTACACTCTGCTGAAAGAAACAAGGTGCTTCACCATTTCTAAACAGAATTATAAACTAGAAAGGCGAAGGCACACCCATAACAAGCACTAGGGTCTCACATGCTAAATGTATGATTGGTAGGCTTCCTTCTGATAACCATAGAACTGAAGCTGTTGATACAATCAGAATAGACACAAACAGCAAACCTAAAGGATGTACCCATACTCACATCTAATTGGAACATCCAATCAAGGTGCTTGCCATTAGCTTCCATACAATAACAGATCAACAACTGTAAGTCATTCGCACAGAAATTCCCTAGAGATTGAAAGTGACTAGAAAGAGTTCCCCTTCTGCTACATGCAACAACCTGTATACACTTCCTCTCCGAGGCAGAATATGTAATTGAGCATGGACAGAGGAAAAACCATTGGAAGTAAAAAATGTAGGGAAACACATCTGACCCCAAACCCAATAGGATTCACATCTCACCATCCTGCAATGCAGTGCCTGGACTTCTACAGCTCTTTAAGCTCTAACAGATTTGAAATTAAATGCAATTTCACATGGAAGACTATTGCACGAATCTCAAGTCATGCCCATAGCCTGAAAATCAAACTCTGTTTTATTTAGACCTATCATTCAAACTGGGTATATACCATGCCTGTGTCCTTTGATCTTCATTATTCAGGACACTCAATTCTCAATTTGCAAAAGTCAAGCACAGATAGGGACAGACTCACCAATGATTCCATGCACACAATTGATCCAACTATTAGCTTCTTCTTTGAATTCATTTAGTGATTGTAAGAAGTTGAGTTGTTGGTTAACTGGGGTGTGAGCTCTGGTCAAGCAGCAGCCACAAGTCATGCAGAATGAGGCACAAGCCAACCCTAAAGTAGCCTGTGCTCAACTTTCTGGTAGCTTGCCACAAAGCAGTCAGGGTTAACTTAGAGGCAATGTGCAAAGATTTTGTGCAACACTTCCAACAGTCATAAACTGAAAGGCACCACACAAAAAGAATCCCACACACACCAAGTTAGACAAATAGAGTCTTGCAGGTTACCCCACACTCCACTTGCTTGGGGAACCCTACATGGCCTTGTGCTTCCCCCCTGACTTGCCACTAGCCGGCAGGTAGACAGTGACCTACAAAAGGCATCTGAAGCCCTCCTCATCTGGGGCAAATAAAAGTGAGTGACAAGAATGTCAAAGGTTTTGTCTTGCCCTAGATGACCTGCCATCGGAACATCATGAGCCAGCTCCAGTAGGAAGGTGCTGTGCACTGGGGGACCACCAACACATGTGCTGTCCTGGGCTCAGGAACCTTAGGCTTGCTATACACAAGACCAATCTCCCAGTAGATCAGGCGATCACCAGAGGTGTTGCCAGCTGCCTGGTGATTGGCCTGCCACCATAGGCTCTCAAGAGGAGGGCACTCCATCTGCATCTTGCAGAATTACTCCCTGGTGGTATCCTGTCCTGCTGCCAGTTGGCCAGCTCAGTTAGGTTGCCTAAGACAGCAACTTCCTCCCCGGTGGGCTTCAGGATGTCCTCCTTAGACTCAACCTCCTTCTCGACCATGGGAGCTTCAGGTGCAGATTTCCTAGGCCCGTTGCCCTTCCCCTTCTTGTCAGACACCTGGGCCATTCTTCCAGGCTCCAGGTATGACTGCCCTCTCTGGCGGCCATCGACCTTGTGGTCAGGCATACCCACTCAGGCAAACATATCATCTCCAAGAGCGACCTGAGCTCCGCCTCCTTCCAGATGATGTTCTCCAGGTCATTGCCAAGCAGGAAATCTACAGATTTGGACAGACTCAGACTTCCCTGATGGAATCTGAGACCCCTTCCCACTGGGTAGTGACTCCCATGGTTGTAATGTAAATGTCCAGTATTTGTAAAGCGCGAACAATTACCTGAAGGTGTCAAGGCGCTGGGGGCCGTCGGGAAGATTAAGCGAGCTATTGGCCAGAGTCACATGGTGCTGGGCTGATCTGCCGCCAGCACTGGGGATCAAACCGTGAGCCGTCCAGGTTCTGGAGTCAGTCGCCCTGGCTGCTGCGCCACACCTCTTCCTGTGAGATGCAACATTGGTAGACTACATTTGGGATCACGTGCTCTGAAGTCACTAGATGACATCTGATGGTTCATGCTGGCTCCAGTGTTTCTCAGAGCCTCCACTTTATTTTCTATCATCACTAGGCATGCAAGTTCTCTGCACCATCTCTCTGGCACCCAGGGGAACTAGGATAACCGCTACACTGTCTCCACCACTAGCTTGGACAATCTCCTTCTCAAAGCGCTACTCTAGCCAGCCCTAGTGACTGTCCATCAGTGGGGGCTGTACCCTGTTGGGACACTATGCATTCCTCTTGAAGTGCCCTTCCTTTTGGCATTCCTAGCACTTGGGGGTACCTTTCCTGAGGACTTATTATCATGGAAGCACTTCATCTTCTCTGTTGGGGAATGGGGGTCCTAACTCGTGGTCTGTTTCTGGGGCCTTTAGAGCACTCCTTATTTTTATTTTGTCTCTCCCCTCCTTCTTCTGGTGGGAACCCTGTCCAGCCTTGTGGTGATCTCCCCCAGATACCTTCTTGTGTACCCTGGTGCTGACCCAGCAGTCCACCTCCTCAGCAAGCTCCCTGGGGTCGGTGAGCATACTGTCAGTAAAGTACTGGTGTAGATCTCCAAAAGAATGTGCTCCTTTTCTATCTAATTGTACAGCCTCCAATAGTCCTTTACTTCACTGCCCTTCATCCAACCCTCCAGTGCTTTGAAAAATAAATCTACACAATCCCCCCAGGTCTGTTGGGCACGTTTGTGACTGTCCCTACACTTCTGCCTATAATTCTCTGGGTTAATGCCATACTTCCTAACAAGGGCTTCCTTCATGGGGGGATACCTCATCCTGTCCCAAGTTCTCTATGGCCAGTAGTGTTTACCTCCCTCTGCTAGGGATATGCTACCACAGACTAGCCCCCCCCCCCCTCAAAACTCCTCAGGGATCCTGTGATCATAAGCCTCAAACCATTTGCCTTGTCATCCACAATAAAAAAAGTCTGGCACCTGACCTTTTGGAATATAGATCCTTTTGACTCCAGAGGGCCCTGCAGGTATATTGCGACCATCTCTGCTGGACTTTGCCTGTCCGGCCTTATGAGCCAGTAACAACTTTTTCTTCTCTAAGACTATCTCTGCCTCAGCTTTCTTGGTCTTCAATGTCAGTTCCTTTTCCTCTTCCTCCATGGCCAGATTTTTCTTGCATCCTTAACTGAGTCATCTGCAGCCTGAACTCGCAAAACAGTAATACTTTACCACCAGTTAAAAAGTGGTGGTAACCCATTCGCAAATGGGAGGGGTCACCCAAAGCCCTTCCCTGTTGAGAATGTTAAAAAATATATATTTCTTAAAAGCAGGTAGTGGTCCTAAAGACCACTTCCTTCTCATAAAAACTTTTTTTGAAATGTATTCTGTTTTCCTTAAAGGAAACATGCTGCATTAAAAAACTGTCTTTATTGACAGCAATCAAATACATTATGGTCCGCTGCCTCAACTTCAGATTTCTAATGGGTAACACATTTTGACCTACTGAATTAAGTTTCATAAGGTAGGTCGATTTGCGACTTACTAAGAATCGCTATTTAGAAATAAAAAGTTTTGGGCTACATGTGCAAAAGTTTGGAACAGAGATTTTCTAATTAGTGATTTGTAGTGGGTCACAAATAGACCTACCTCATGAATATTAATAAGGTAGGTCACAATTTGTGATCCACTATGATTCGCTACATCACAGGGATGATGATCGGCGGACCACAATGTCTGTGATTGCTTTGAAACAAAGCAATCTTTTGTTTTTTCAACGCAGCCTATTTTTTTTATTGGAAAACAGGATGTGTTTAAAAAGAAAAAATGAAACTTAAAGTTTCATTTTTTAAAGTAGCCTGGGATCCGTGGGACCTCTGTTTGCTCTTAAAAAATATTTGGCCAACCATTCTGAAACGAAAATGGTCGCTTGGGGAACTGTTCTTCTTGTCTCGGTGGGGATCCACTTGAAGATCCTGCGGAGCATTCGGAGGGTGTTGAAGCAGGATGAGGAGACGGCGTTGACCTGCTTAGTCATGGAGAGGGTGGAGTTACAGATGACCCCTAGGTTGCGTGCGTGGTCGGTGGGTGTCGGGGCTGTTCCTAGGGTTGCAGGCCACCAGGAGTCATCCCAGGCTGAGGGGGTGGACCTGAGGATGAGGACCTCCGTCTTGTCCGAGTTCAGCTTCAGTCGGCTGTTCCTCATCTATTCAGCGACGGCCTTCATTCCTTCGTGGAGGTTGGTTTTGGTGGTGTGAGGGTCTTTGGTGAGGGATATGATCAGCTGGGTGTCGTCGGCGTAGGAGATGATGTTGAGCGTTGGGCTGAGGGAAGAGCCCTGGGGTACGCCACAGATGATTTCGGTGGCCGTGGAGCGCAAGGGGGAGGCAAAAGCTCTGAGTTCTGCCAGAGAGGAATGATGTTGTCCAGTCCAGGGCCTTCTCTTGGATCCCAGCGTCGTGTAGGTGTGTACGTAGTGTGTAGTATCAGACCGTGTCAAAGGCGGCTGACAGGTCCAGGAGGATGGGGGCTGCTGTTTCTCCGTTGTCAAGCAGGGTCCTGATGTCACCTGTGGCGGCGATGAGGGCGGTCTTGGTGCTGTGGTTGCTGCGGAACCCGAACTGGGACGGGTCCAGGATGCGGTTCTCCTCGAGGAAGCAGGTCAGTAGTTTGTTGACGATTTTCTCGGTGACCTTCACCGGGAAAGGGAGCAGGGAGATGGGTCGGAAGTTCTTGAGGTCCTTGGGGTCTGCCTTGGGTTTCTTGAGTAAGGCGTTGATCTTGGCATGCTTCCAGCTTTCTGGGAAGGTTGCTGTCTCGAAGGAGGTGTTGATTACTTTCCGAAGATGGGCTGCGATGGCTGTACTGGCTTTGTCGAAGATGTTTTGAGGGCATGGGTCCAGTGGTGATCCGGAGTGGATGGTGTTCATGGTCTCGCTGGTTTCCTCATCATTGACGCTGGTCCAGGAGAGCAGGCGGTTGATGCAGGTGGTGGTTGTGGGGGCGGTGGTTGTCAGGCGATTGTGGCATTGAAGCTGTCATGGATGTCGGCGATCTTGCGGTGGAAGAAGGTGGCCAGTGAATCGTACAGGTCTTGGGAAGGCGGGATATCGTTGGTGTTGGAGCTGGGGCTGGACAGTTCCTTCACGATGTTGAAGAGCTCTTTGCTGTTGTGTGCGTTGTTATCCAGGCGGTTTTTGAAAGAGGCCCTTTTGGCGGCTCTGATGTGTTGATGGTGTCTGCCGGTGGCGTTCTTGTGGGCTGAGTGGCTGTCTAGTGTTCGTTTGCGGAGCCAGTTCTTCTCCAGTTTTCGGCAGGTTCGTTTGGAGACCGGGAGGTCTTCGGTGAACGAGGTGGCGTTCTTGCTGGTGTGGTTGTTGAAGGGGGTCTTAAGCGGACAAGGGTATTGGCGCAGTCGTCGATCGACTGTCTAAGGTTGCGGGTGGCGGTGTTGGTGTCGGCGGGGTCGGCAGGTGGGCTCTGGGCAAGAATGTTGGTTAGCTGGTCTTCTGTGACCTTACTCAAGCAGCGTCGAGGTATTTGTTGGGTGCTGTGGTGCGTGGTGGGCCTCCTGAAGGTAAAGTGGATGCAGTGGTGGTCAGTCCAGTGGGGTTCTGTGCAGCCACGGCCCGTGGAGGGAGTTATGGTGGGCTTAGATGCGGGACGGGGGAGGGGCAGGGTGCGGCTTGCTAAAAACCGGAGTATGGATAATTGAAGGTAAGTAAACAATGTAATAAATAAAAAAAAAATCATAGCGCACCCTGCATCGCATTTTGCGATGCAGGGCGCCCTACAAAATTTGTTTTATTAATTAAATTGTTTACTTACCTTCAATTATTAATACTCCGGTTTTTAGCACGCCTCCCCCGTCCCGCCTCTCTGCCCCACCAAAACTCTCTCCACGGGACGCGGCTGGTTCGGTGGTGTGGTCGAAGGAGACGTGGGGGCTTGCGGTGAAGATGGGGTCCAGCGTGTAGTCGGCGGCGTGGGTTGGTGTTGTCACAAGCTGTCTAAGGCCAATGTTGGCGAGGTTGTCGATCAGGCTGGTGGAGTTGGTGCCGTTGTTGTTCTCGAGGTGGAAGTTCAGATCCCCAAGGAGGATGTAGTCTGTGGAGGCGAGGGCGTGTATGCTGATGAAGTCAGCGATGGAGTCACTAAACTGTGGTCGGGGTCCGGGGGATCTGTAGACGAGGGTTCCTCTGAGGGTGGTATTAAGCATGGGCGTAAAATCCGCTCCGCTCGCGGATTTTTCAGATTTTCGGCAAATTCGCAATCCGCGAACGCTCGCGAATTTGTCGAAAATCCGTGAATCCGCTCGCGGCGGATTTTTTGCTTGGTTGCGGCGCGCGGCGTGGTGCACGGCGTTCACTTTCCGTCATTTTAGCGTTTGCCGAGTTGTTTTTCTTTGCGAGTGACGCGCCATTTTAGATCTTGCTGCGTGTTCCCGCGGGAGTTTGTCGCCCGCGAATACGTACTCGCGGCTTGCCACCTTGCACAGCACACCTCGCGAGAGTTCGCAATTGCGAACACGTAGTTGCGGCGGAAAGGAACAATCTCGCACTTGCGAAATAGAGATTTTGCAATTTCGCACAAGAAAATCACCAGCAAACAGGATAAACCTTCAGAAAATTATGATTTTTATCAGAATCACTCCTCAGGTTGACATTTGCATGGCCTTTTTTTTTGCAAGGAGTCCATTTTGGGGGGGGGAGGAAGGAAGTGCCCCACAGTCTCCAACTTCCTGTTCCTGTCCAGCAGGCTCCTCCCAGTGCTTTGTCCATCTCCTGGTCACTTTCATTTGGATCTGGAGCTGGAAGGATTACTTTTTGTGGGTGCTGCTGGATATTTGGATTTGAGGCCTTTTTGACTGTCTTTGGATCACTTTTGGATTAGAAATCAACTTTCACAAGTAAGTTTGTTTGGGGCATTACAGTTGCTGCAAGTACAATTTTGGAACTTTTTCAGAAAATTAAATAAATTATATTGTGGGTAGCCACAGTATCAAGTAGGACCAGGGTTGGTTATGGGTGCATGATACAACTGTTTTGTTGAATTTAAACACCATTGAGGCCATGGATGGGCTGGGATTGTGCAGATTTTATTGTTTTTTGTCGTTTTTTTGGGCCTGCTGGTGTGGCCCTTTGCCCAGGGGTGGTGAGTGTTGCATGGGCCTAGTCTTTCTGTGGGGTGTCTTCTTGAATTTAAACACCATTGAGGCCATGGATGGGCTGGGATTGTGCAGATTTTATTGTTTTTTGTCGTTTTTGGGGGGCTGCTGGTGTGGCCTTTTCCTTGCCCAGGGGTGGTGCTGGTGCATGGACTGAGTGTGCCTGTGGTGTGGTCTCACTCTCTTTGATGTAAACATCATGGATGGCATTGGATTGTGGTGATTTCTGGCTGTTTTTCTGTTTTTTGGGGGTGTACTGTTGATGTGGACTGGCCATGTGGGTGGTGGTGGTGGCCATCTTGAGTGCTGGCTGGTACAGGCAACATGTGCTTGGGGTGTAAGGGGGCCATTTTGAGGAGAGGCAGTGTCTGAGGCCTGCACTTATTTTGCCTACTTTTCATCCCTTATGCCCAGGGGTAGTGAGTGTTGCATGGGCCTAGTGTTTCTGAGGGGTGTCTTCTTGAATTTAAACACCATTGAGGCCATGGATGGGCTGGGATTGTGCAGATTTTATTGTTTTTTGTCGTTTTTTTGGGCCTGCTGGTGTGGCCCTTTGCCAAGGGGTGGTGAGTGTTGCATGGGCCTAGTCTTTCTGTGGGGTGTCTTCTTGAATTTAAACACCATTGAGGCCATGGATGGGCTGGGATTGTGCAGATTTTATTGTTTTTTGTCGTTTTTGGGGGGCTGCTGGTGTGGCCTTTTGCTTGCCCAGGGGTGGTGGTGGTGCATGGACTGAGTGTGCCTGTGGTGTGGTCTCACTCTCTTTGATGTAAACATCATGGATGGCATTGGATTGTGGTGATTTCTGGCTGTTTTTCTGTTTTTTGGGGGTGTACTGTTGATGTGGACTGGCCATGTGGGTGGTGGTGGTGGCCATCTTGAGTGCTGGCTGGTACAGGCAACATGTGCTTGGGGTGTAAGGGGGCCATTTTGAGGAGAGGCAGTGTCTGAGGCCTGCACTTATTTTGCCTACTTTTCATCCCTTATGCCCAGGGGTAGTGAGTGTTGCATGGGCCTAGTGTTTCTGAGGGGTGTCTTCTTGAATTTAAACACCATTGAGGCCATGGATGGGCTGGGATTGTGCAGATTTTATTGTTTTTTGTCGTTTTTTTGGGCCTGCTGGTGTGGCCCTTTGCCCAGGGGTGGTGAGTGTTGCATGGGCCTAGTCTTTCTGTGGGGTGTCTTCTTGAATTTAAACACCATTGAGGCCATGGATGGGCTGGGATTGTGCAGATTTTATTGTTTTTTGTCGTTTTTGGGGGGCTGCTGGTGTGGCCTTTTCCTTGCCCAGGGGTGGTGCTGGTGCATGGACTGAGTGTGCCTGTGGTGTGGTCTCACTCTCTTTGATGTAAACATCATGGATGGCATTGGATTGTGGTGATTTCTGGCTGTTTTTCTGTTTTTTGGGGGTGTACTGTTGATGTGGACTGGCCATGTGGGTGGTGGTGGTGGCCATCTTGAGTGCTGGCTGGTACAGGCAACATGTGCTTGGGGTGTAAGGGGGCCATTTTGAGGAGAGGCAGTGTCTGAGGCCTGCACTTATTTTGCCTACTTTTCATCCCTTATGCCCAGGGGTAGTGAGTGTTGCATGGGCCTAGTGTTTCTGAGGGGTGTCTTCTTGAATTTAAACACCATTGAGGCCATGGATGGGCTGGGATTGTGCAGATTTTATTGTTTTTTGTCGTTTTTTTGGGCCTGCTGGTGTGGCCCTTTGCCCAGGGGTGGTGAGTGTTGCATGGGCCTAGTCTTTCTGTGGGGTGTCTTCTTGAATTTAAACACCATTGAGGCCATGGATGGGCTGGGATTGTGCAGATTTTATTGTTTTTTGTCGTTTTTGGGGGGCTGCTGGTGTGGCCTTTTCCTTGCCCAGGGGTGGTGCTGGTGCATGGACTGAGTGTGCCTGTGGTGTGGTCTCACTCTCTTTGATGTAAACATCATGGATGGCATTGGATTGTGGTGATTTCTGGCTGTTTTTCTGTTTTTTGGGGGTGTACTGTTGATGTGGACTGGCCATGTGGGTGGTGGTGGTGGCCATCTTGAGTGCTGGCTGGTACAGGCAACATGTGCTTGGGGTGTAAGGGGGCCATTTTGAGGAGAGGCAGTGTCTGAGGCCTGCACTTATTTTGCCTACTTTTCATCCCTTATGCCCAGGGGTAGTGAGTGTTGCATACTTGCATGTCCCTAGTCTTTCTGTGGGGTGTCTTCAATGTAAACATCATGGATGGCATGGGATTGTGCTCATTTTTCTGTGTTTTGTCGATTTTTTGGGGTGTATAACTGAACTGATGTTCCTCTGTCTTCCATTGCTTTTAGGTGCACAAGAAGACTCAATAGAACCACCAGTGCCAGGAAGAAGTCCTGCAGCGGTGTGTGCAGCATAACGTCACGCGACGTCACGTCTGGACACAGAACCCTCTGCAACTCGTGCAACTGCTGCCTGCTGACCTGCTCTGAAGAAGATGGCCCCAAAAAAAGTAACCCGTAGCTCCTCTAGCAAGAAAGGTGCCAGTAAGGAGCAGAAGAAGCAAGTTACCAAGGACACTGGTGTGCCGCCCGCCCCTTTTTTTGGAGTAAAAAAAAAAGTATGCCTGCAGCAGCTGCAGCGGGATCTGCTGGGGACCAAGCTGGCAGCAGCACCCCCGCTCCATTGGGCTCAGTGCCACCACCACCACCGCGCCAACTTAAGTCCAAGCCCTTGAGTGCTGCAGAGGCAGCCAGTATACTTCTTCAACCACCATCGACCAGTGATGTTGGCTCATCGCAAGAAAGCAGCAGCAATGTCCCTCAATCAACACAGGTTGTTGTAGCTCATCTGACGAGTGTTGAACAACCACAGCCGCAACAACAATCACATGTGCAAGTACAAGCCCAAGTACATGTGGAAGGAGAGGCAGCGCAAGGAGATGCGCAAGCAGAGGTGCATGGAGGGTCACAACAAGTGCCCACAATAGTTGTTCCTCCCGAAGTAGGGGCACATCAGGAAATCGACAATCAAGGCGAGGTATCATTTGAGGAAGCCACTCCTCCTGATGATCCTTCATTGTCTTCCACACCCCTAGCAAGGAAGAGATCAAGGGTGGTGTCTACATCCTCTTCAAGCACACCTCCTTCTGATGATACGGATCAAACTTGGGAACAAACAAAGGTAGTTAAGCGTAAAAGGAAGCTCGTCCAAAGTCTCAGAGTTATGGAGTGTGATGAGTCTCAACAAGAAGTGGCGGATACTGCTGCTGATGAAGACTCTGCCAACGACGACCCAGTCATCATAAAGGTCACTGCAGCCCCAGCGGGCATGCAGCAAACAGACATTTTGACCCTAGCCCGAAGAGCTGCTGAGCGTGATGATGATGTTGTCGATGAGGAGGCAGTGGAAACACCACAATCATTGGAGTTAAGTAGTACACCAACTCGTCCCGCTTCCATATTTCTTTCTGGCAAGAAGAGACCTCCGTCAACCTCGACCTTAATTAGTGGCGGTGAAAGTGCAAAACGTACAAAAGTTGGGCAATCCACATCCTCCACTTCATCTGGCATTAGCTTCATGACCACCACCACCAGTATCGCCGCCTCCTCCATGTCCCACAGACACTTCAAGTCCCCAGTTTGGGACTTCTTTACTGTTTGTCCAAAAAATCCAAAGTTTGCCATTTGTACCATTTGTAAGCAAGCAGTTAGTCGTGGTAAGCCAGGTACCAACTATGGTACCGGAGGCCAGAGAGGTCATCTTAGGAGACAGCACACTGTCAAATGGTTTGCGCACCTAGATGCGATCAAGAAAGGCCAAATTGAAGGAAACGTTGATGTTTCATCTGATGATGACGAGCAGGAAGAAGACGTGTCAAACACTTCCCTTACACCCAGTACCCCTGTCAGCAGCACACCCAATGTGAGGCACACTAAGAGTGTTGGAGCGAGTGAGACACCAACGCACAAAAGTTCACCAGCAAGCAAAATTGGGTCAACGAAGTCATTATCAGCCCGTAAATGCTTGGTCCAGGGCAACATTAGAACAATGCTTACTTCAGACGTGCCATATGAACGCAACCACCCACTGACGCGTCTGTATAACACTAAGCTGGCTAAAATGCTAGCTGTGGACCTTCTACCTTTTTCTTTTGTAGAAGCGGTAGGTTTTCTTGAATTAGTGGCAACGCTCTGCCCTAAATGGAAAGTTCCGAGCCGGTTCTATTTTGCCAGAGTTGCGGTTCCAGCACTACATGAAGATGTGCTGCAGGCGATTGGGGCAGCTTTGCAGAAGAGTGCTGTTCACACAATACATCTGACAACAGACATGTGGACCAGTGGCCCAGGCCATGATTACATGTGCATCACTGCACACTGGGTCTCTTTTTCAGGTGTTAAAGCAAAGCTAAACGCAGGTGTTGACCCGGACAAAGTTTTCAAAGCTGCTCGGAAACATGCAACACTAGCCATGTTTGGCTTGGAGAAAAGTCACACAGCAGAAAACCTTTTGCAAGAGTTTAACAAAAAGGTCTTGACAATGCTATCCCCCCTAAAACGCAAGATTGGTTATGTTTCCACGGATAATGGCTCCAATGTAGTTAAGGCCATGTCGGAGGGTTGCTATTTCAGAGTGCCATGTTTGGCGCACTGTATCAACCTGGTAGTTCAAAAATTCTTGAGTGATAGAGACAGTGCAGCGTTCGCGGTAATGGCCACCTGCCGCAAAATGTCCAACCATTTCAGCCATTCTTTTAAGGCCCGGAAGCATCTGCGGAGACTGCTACTTCAACGTAGAATGCCAGTGAAAGCACTCATCCAGGAGGTGGCAACACGTTGGAACTCAACCTTCTACATGCTTGAGCGTCTGTATGAGCAGTATACGGTACTCGATCACTATTTCTTCACAGAGGGTAAATCTCAGAAGGAGGACCTGCGGATGACTGCGGCGCAATGGGACATAGTTAAAAGCCTGACAGACATGCTTCGTCCTTTCTTCACGCGTGCAGTCAGCCAGGAGGACTGTAATTTGGGAAAAGCTATCCCATTGTTGTGCATGCTGGAGCACCAACTGATGGCGGTGTCTTCTGAGTTTGAAAAAGAAGATGAAGAAAAAAAAAACCATTTCATTTTGTCAGAGAAATTATTAGAGCGCCTACGTGGTGATGAACGTCTTCAAAAGATCAAGTCCGATCAGCATTACATTTGTGCTACTATTCTGGATCCACGCTACAAAAAGGCGCTGGCAGACGAAGCATTCTTTCCTTTTGATGATGCAGATGTTCAAAAGTACAAACATTGGTTAGCCTGGTCAGCCAAGAGGTTTGAAAAAGAACGACAGGTTATTGAAGGAGAAGCCAGTACATCAGCATCAGCATCAGCAGGCCATCCCCAGTCACAAGAATCCACTTCTGCACCTGTGGCTGGGGCACAAGTGACCTCTCAGCCGTTAAAGACACCGGCAACTGGATCATCTGCACCACACACAATGACAACACTAACAGTGGCTGCGGAGGAGGATTGGCTAAGTTTGATGGGGTATGGTTCTCGAAAAAATGTCACAGCCACAGCAAAAAGTAAGCAAAGTGGAGGAACCGTTGATGACCTTGAGTCGATGGTGCAGGACTATATGAATGACTCAACAGTGGTCTTTCTTAATGAGGAGCCATTGCAGTATTGGCATGGCAAAAAACAATTGTGGCCACAGCTCTACAACCTGGCTATAAACTATTTGTCTTGCCCACTCGCAAGTGTGTCTTCTGAACGTGTTTTCAGTGCTGCTGGTGGCATTGTAACTCCCAAACGGAGCCACCTCTCGCCCAAAAATGTGGAGCGGCTGACAATGATCAAGATGAATCAGCACCTCATACCACCTGATTACAAAGTACGAGAAAGCACGCCGCATGAAGACGAGGAGGACGGCAACGTAGATGAGGGGATTTTTTCTCTGTTCGGTGGCACTGACCTCATCCAGCCTGAATTCGCAGAGTATGATGACGAAATCTTGTTCTTATTCCCTGACACCGAGCACTGAAAATGAGACAATCAATCAAGAACTTTCTTTTTCGTCCTTATTCCCTTTTATTCCTGTGTGCTTTGTGTCTCTCTTTCTTTGTTTTGCACAGTTAATTTAATTCAAACTTTAATCACCTAATCCCAAAAACAAGACCATCATCAGAACTGTCTTCACTTGTTTGCTTATTGCTTTGAAGGTGCCGCAGTCTACATTCCTCAGGTTCACAAGTTCCGAAGAACATGCTCCTCTATCCTCCTCCTCCAGACTGCGATTTCCCTCCAAGCAGAGTGCTGGATTACGCCCAATGAAGAAAGACTCAGCACTTGTGGGGGTGTTGTACTTCTTTGCGGGTGAGTTGACGGATTTGGGCCCATTGCTGTGAAGCTCTAATAATGGACAAAGTGTTTTGGACCAAATATGAGGTGGAAATTTCTTGCCGTTTTTGCTGACTTGCTTGCCTTTGAGGTGCTCTTTGGCGGGGTTCCGGGGGTTTGTGGGTAATTTTTGGTGTCTGTCGAAGCACTGCTGCGACAGTCTAATCTTGATTGCATTTGCTTTTCAGGAAATCCGTGGTGGAAAACAGGAGTTATGATGATTGATGATGATGACCTAGCTGAACAGCGCCGCATTTGGACCGAAGGCCGAGAGATATTGTAAGTATGAGATTTAGCTTTTTCGCTGTTTGGGGGTGTTGTCGGTTGTTTTTTTGCGGGTGGGTTGGCGGGTCTTGCCTGGGGCATTCCTGGGAAGGTCTAATACCGGATAGAAGTGTTTTGGACAAAATCCATAAGGAACAGCCTTTTTTTTGCTATTTCTTCTGACATCTTGCTCAATGTAGCGTTTTGGGGGGCTTCCTGCTGTTCGTGGGTGGGTTGCGGCCGGGGTCTCTGTCGAAGCACTGCTGCGACAGTCTAATCTTGATTGCATTTGCTTTTCAGGAAATCCGTGGTGGAAAACAGGAGTTATGATGATTGATGATGATGATGACCTAGCTGAACAGCGCCGCATTTGGACCGAAGGCCGAGAGATATTGTAAGTATGAGATTTAGCTTTTTCGCTGTTTGGGGGTGTTGTCGGTTGTTTTTTTGCGGGTGGGTTGGCGGGTCTTGCCTGGGGCATTCCTGGGAAGGTCTAATACCGGATAGAAGTGTTTTGGACAAAATCCATAAGGAACAGCCTTTTTTTTGCTATTTCTTCTGACATCTTGCTCAATGTAGCGTTTTGGGGGGCTTCCTGCTGTTCGTGGGTGGGTTGCGGCCGGGGTCTCTGTCGAAGCACTGCTGCGACAGTCTAATCTTGATTGCATTTGCTTTTCAGGAAATCCGTGGTGGAAAACAGGAGTTATGATGATTGATGATGATGATGACCTAGCTGAACAGCGCCGCATTTGGACCGAAGGCCGAGAGATATTGTAAGTATGAGATTTAGCTTTTTCGCTGTTTGGGGGTGTTGTCGGGTGGTTTTTTGCGGGTGGGTTGGCGCCGGCGGGTCTTGCCTGGGGCATTCCTGGGAAGGTCTAATACCGGATAGAAGTGTTTTGGACAAAATCCATAAGGAACAGCCTTTTTTTCAAGGTCAAATTTTGTTCTAAAACACAGTAGTACACCTACCTTGAGGGGAAAGATCCGCTATAATATTTTGGCCATACTTATTGATCCTTAAAAAGGTGACTCAGACAGAGCACGCAATTTCTAAAATATTGTACTGTCTATTAGGGAAATCAAAGTGTGACTTTTTGCACCACACAGCGTACATACCTTTTATTTATTTATCAGTGGTATTGTAATAGCACTTCCTGTTTTCCGTTCAATAATTACAGGCCGGGTTTCAGTCAACATCCGCCAGGCAGGCAGTGGACAGGGTGTCTTCTGTCAGTGGTCACCACATTGATGGACGAAGCGTCAGCTGGAATGGAGGAGTGCCGCCAATAAGAGGAATTGTTTGCTGCATGCTTATTACTTACCAAATTCAACAGGACAACTCCAACAACATACGCAATACAGATACAGTATCCATTGTTGTCTTTTATTCTATGAGTGTGACTGCATGTGCTTACCTTTAGTTTGTAACCAAAGATTGTCTGTATCTTCAATTATTGTTTGTCCATGCTCTGCTTTTTTTTTCTTCTCTCAACAAAACCTACCCAAAAAGAAACCCCCATTCCCATCCATTTTACAAACCCTAACCCTCTTCCCCCGGGCTGTGTTGTTTTGCTTGATGTCTGACTAAAATGACATCAATAATTCCACACACTTGCTGGGGAGGATAAGGTCATAGCAGCAACAGGCTGGTGAAGGAATACGAGGATATCTTCTAGACTTACTCAGCTTCAGTACTATATCTTCTAGTAGTAGTAGCCAATGTCAAATAAATTCAACGCAAGTACTAGTTATACTTGCAAGCAAATACTTTACCATTTGTTAGGCTACATTATGGCACTGTTCTAGTGTACTGTCACCTGCTATTTTCTCGATCGTACCGTAACCGTTGTAATGCTACAGTAAGGAGGACAAACAAGGTTTCGTTTTCTTTTTTTCCATAGGCATGCAACTGCCACTGTGTCACACCACTAGTACCACCGCAATGAGGAAATGTCACCCGCCCAGGATTGACAAAGTTAATCCCCATTTCACCTGGAGCCAGCCCTGGGCCTAGCCCTAATTTCTAACACAAATTACAGGTAAGATAAGCGTTTGGTGGGAGGTAGTATAATGGAGTATTATTTCGGAGTAGACAAGAGATTGACGGTTGTACTACTAAAGTCCTACGACTGTTCAGGAAAACAAAGTTACTGTTACATCCCCGCCCCCCACCCACCAGACTGAAAAGCAGTAAAAAACAGGTATGGTCAGATAAAGTTGAAAAATATATTTATTTAGCCCTAACAAAATAATCTCCCTCACCCACCCTAACCCCAACGATTGTCTCTGAAACGTCCCAAAACGATCCCAACTCCCAAATCCCACCCCCCAAAAGTCTATAAAAAAAGGGCAAGGGACACTCCACTACTGGAGGGTGCTGGTGCATGATGCGGCATGGGCATCATACTCCTTGCGGAGGGTGGCAAGCTCGGAGCGGAGGCCCTTAACCAAGTTCTTATACCTCAGGACCTCCTGCTCCAGGTTGGACATGCGGACTCGTAAGCGGCGTTGGCGTTCCTTGCAGCTCCTGTGGGGGGCAGCTGGTATTTCGGTTGCTTGGCGGTGGCGGTCGTCTTTCTTAGCCCGGCTCGGTCCTGCTGGCTTAGTCACGGAGGAGGATGCAGTGGTCACAGTCGAGGATGTTGCCCCGCTCGGCTGCGTGTCCTCCTCCTCCTCCAGGGCCACCAGCCGCCGATATTCGGCGACTGTGGCCTCCAGCCTCCGTTGCCGGGCCAATCTAGCCTGCTCCCTCCTTGTTGTTGATTTGGAAGGAGCAACTATATGAAGAAAGAAAGACATAGTCTGTAACCAATGCTCCTTATTAATAACACAAAGTGATTGAGCCGAAAGTTGGGTCACAGAGTACAAGTAGCAAATTGAAAGCACAGTACATAACTATTGAGGACAGTATCTATGTAACCTCCCACTTCTGCATCCTTGCTCTAACAGTAGTGGTAGTTTAATGAACTAATTCTACGACCACTATGGACTTCCATTACAGTCGACTATGACAGTACACCAGTCTTATTCTTCTTCTTCTCTCTTGTTTAGGGAAATGGGTACGTTATCTTATGCAAGCCGGCAGAATGACATGGACACAGCACAGTGAACTTGCACCCGAGAAAAAAAGTTGCACACCATGATGAGTGAGACAGACTTGCGTTACTGTACCGGTCCAGTACATGCAGGTGGTGAAGCTATTACTTTTCTATTACGGGTGGCACTGAGAATACTCTGTTACAAGGGCTACTGCTTAATTAATTTACCTTTCACCCTACAGTGCAAATGAGTACTAGAAAAGGAAAATGAAGAAGCTAACTAATTTGATTATCTATCACTTCACATGGGACGTATTTAATGACAGATGAGATGACTTTAGGTGCTTTGCTTAATATTGAGTGAACAGTGATACACCCACACATGAATGACGTACTACAAGTAAACTAAAGTTATTAAGAGAGGTACGGAGTGTCCACCGTAATAACCAGATATATGCTGTGAATGCAAACGCAATACAAAGTACTGCTACTATTCATGGTAGTATTGGACACATTTACAATTTCTTTTCCTTGCCTTCCCTGCACTGGAACGGACGTGCGGGTGCGGTGGTACATGCTCTTCAAGGTAACACTTACTTCACCTGGCGACCATCTACTCTCTCTAGATACACATGTGCTATCTAAGAGTCAGAGAATACCATGCTCCAGGCATCCATTCAGTCAAAGTATACGCACACATACAGTTTCTGTTTCACCCACCCAGGCTGCTGTCCTTCCACCCATCCTTGCTTCATCATTGACCCAGCCATGCACCATACCATATTCTTTCCTTCCCAGCCACCTCGGGGGCCAAGCAAACACATATCGTTCTTCTTTGCCAGCCATCATACAAGTTCGCGTCCCACTTACTTACACCCTTCTTTCGCTTTTCGTTCATCCCATCCATCACGTTCGTCTAAGAACTTATTGGGATTCTTCTCACCAAAAACTTCACAGCTAAGTCGAAGTACATTTCGAGGAGGCTACTACCTGGTTGATTTGTAATTGTAATACACCCGTGCAGAAAGCACACTATGCAGTCTTCAATCTCAATAAGTAAGGAATATATAGCTTACCTGTTTCCGCCACCACCGTTTGATCCCCCACAGGAACGTCCGCCAGCTCTTCTACCGCCGCCTCCTCCCCAGAGGCCTCCGAGTCCTGGTCCAACACAGCCACCTCCGCGCTGGCCCCGTCACCAGATGTTACACCTACAAAGTACATTTAAGAATGTTAGAATACACCACTCACTACTATATAATATTTGGTCTAGGAGAAATGTTAAAAAAACAGAATACAATGTAATAATTTGTGACTGTCTACTCCATAGTAAAAATGTCCCATTTTCCAGGGAAGGCTGTTGTCTTGCTGCACTTTTATGCACAACTGATGAATGCTTGCTTTTGATTTTTAACACGCACCACTTTTTCTCCTAACAGACAGAAGCTTGACTCCTGAGTCCTAAGAACACGACCAGGATCAAGTTCAAACCAGGTGAGAGTTCGGCTCGACCACAAGAAATGTGTCCAATTAATCGTCAGCACTAACCACTTTTCCGTTTACAGTTAAATAGTTTTATGACAAAGTAGATTTTAATAAATGTGTTTACTTTTAATAAAGCTTTTAAACTTAAATAGACTCTGTGGTTTTTGTTCCTCTAGACTAAAGTGGATGAGCTAAAGGTTTTGGAATTTTTGCAAGCATGAGTGCCTCTGACACTTCTTGACTGTGCTGTGACTCCGTACTACTCTCTTGTCCTGCGTACGATAATCTAGAGATCATTGGGGATCTATAATCGGTGACTTCGGGAGCTGAATGACTCTGCCACACTATCTAGTCAGTAAGGAGACAGTGCATAGAGGTATTGCTGAATATAATGGGAGTCCAATGGAATTGCCAAATGTCCAATCTTAGTTAGCTACACAGACAGACTAATAAGAATAGTCTAGTAATACCACAGGGAGTCATATTCGAGGCAGGATAAGAATTTATATCCAGTCTACAAGAAGATCAAAGACGATTTAGAAAAAATCGAATGAGGAACGCTAGGAAAAAATAGGTACTGTTTATTAAAATGTAAACTTACTGGGGCCAGCAAAGGAGCCCTCGCCTGCCCGATCCTGGCCTGCATCCTCAGCACCCTCCTCCTGTGTCCTCTTGCCCTTGGGGGGAGCTGATGTACAACATGAAAGAAAGAAAAACCAGAAAACATGGATGAGATTTTTCAACCAAATCAAACATTTCAAACGAACAATAACAACATATTTTGGAAAAATAGCAAATAGATAGACAACTATTCCACGGGATCTATCTCATGTGGTATACTACGTTATTCGTATTGCCTGATTTGCGGAACGTTGACTTAGAAAGTTCCTATGTAACTCAATAAACAGACTACTAAAGAGGTTTGCCTAGGCCTGGCACTGCAGGCAGCAGTGCGCAACACGTGACAGACAAAGTCCATCCTGCTTGCAGATCAGTGAATACTCAAACTATCAATCCACCCGCCACCACCGCCACTATTTCTTCTTATAGCCATGTGTCTAAAGGAAGGACTGGACTTCAGTCTGTTGGGGCTGATTTAGAAGTCCCTTGCGGAAGTTGCGGCTCATTTTCCTCCATTGTTGCGTGCCTTTTCTGACGCAGCGGCAGAACAAAAGACTCGCCATGGTGTTGGTGCGGCGTATATATTAAAAAAAAAACACATATGGGCGATGCATCACGTTGTAAAGCCCTGCGCCATCAGGGGGCGTTCCGGCGCAAGGGAGGGCGTACCTGCGCAGGAACGAATCCTAAAAGTGGCTGAGGGAAATCTACAAGATGTCAATCAGTCACTTTTAGGACAATGATGCATGACTCAAACCCTGCGCGCTTGAAGCCGACGTACGGCTTGATGCAGCATTGGGGAGATAGGGTACCCCAGAGCATTGCTGGAGCTGCGCCATCGTTGGCACGCAACTCCAGCAATGCGCTGCCTTTACGGCACAGATGCGTAAGGCTTCTGTGACGTTTTGGGCCAATGGGTGGTGGTGGCATGGCACACAATTACTGCCGCATCCCTGCTACTTTGCAGGGATGCGCCGGTAATTGAAAATATGACCCTTACTGTCTAGCATTACGCAGTTCTTTTCTTTACAGTACACTCATACATAATTTCTCAGGCCAATGAAATGCTTCGGAACACAACATACAAAACAAAGAAGCATAGTAGCAAGCAAGGCTACTGAGAAGGAGAGCAGCGCACCTGAAATGCATAGAAGATTTTGAAATATAATTTACCTCAATGTAATCGGCAGCATTATTGCTCTTGGTAAAGAACAAAGATTTGCAAATAACAGAGCAGGATAAAACAGAGTAGTAAATGTACTACTACTACTACTCACCAAGCCCGGGGACCTCTACGCCGAGCGCGTCCAGCAAGTCCCGCTCCCGGTCCATGACATCGGTCCAGCGGTGGGTGGCCTGGTTATATGTGCGCCGGACCCCAGAGATCTTGTACATGGCCCGGCACACCTTCTCCCACCGCTTGCGACGCTCCCGGATGCCATAGCCGGTCGCGATCTTGCCACCTCCCAGGATCGTCTTGGGGAGGTGGCGCTGGACGTGGAAGATCAGTGCCGCCACTTCCTCCGCGCTGAAGATCTCCCTCGGGACCACTTGCTCCCCCCTTAAACGCCCGCATGGGAGCCGGGCACGTGTGCGGGACCCTTCCCCTTCTCAGGGTGCTTCCCGGCTCCCTTTACCATGGTCTGGGCAGAAATAAACTTAAATGATAAAGAAGAAATAGAATAGTGAAGAAGAAAAGAAAAGAGTTTAAAAAAGTAGTTTAAAAGTAACTAAAAGCTGCAGAAAACACAAAAATATAGAGGTAGAAAAATAGAGGGATAGATAATAAGTAAAATTAGATCAAAAAAACTTCAAACAAGCAAAGGATGGCAGAGATTGAGAGAGGATAGAGAAAGCATGCCCAGAACCATAGCAATGAATGAGAAACAAGATGGCCGCGCCCGTTCACGACCGCGTGGGTAAGTTCGCGCGAGATTTTCCTTGCGAGTACGCGCGAAATTGTACTAGCGAGCAGCACACTTTGCGAGATTACACATAGCGGGCGGAAACGGAATTACGTCACGCCAACAAGATGGCCGCGCCCGTGTACGACCGATAGGGTAACTTGGCAAACGTATAGCTAGAAGCGCCTCGCGAACACGCGCAAGATCACGCGAACATACACGTCGCAAAAAAAACAATTTTGTATTCGCACGTATTCGCGGCTTCCGAAATCGATCTCGCACGGATTCGCGCCCCAAAAAACGCGCGAAATTGCAGAAAAAACGATTTTAGCTAAACTGAAAGCAATGAGCAGGTGCAAAAGTTCAAACTTAACATTAGTAACATTCAAGGTAGTGCTTCCTGATGGGCCCCTCCAGAGTTTGCAACTATTCTATGACCCTGCTATGACCCAAACAGCAGGCTCATACAATAGCTACAAGTAGACCATAAAGGTCCTGTGAAAAAAAAAATTCTCTGCAACAATTACAGATAAGGAAGGAAGCAGGTGCCAGCCAGACTGGAACTTTCAAAATTACTGACACATTAATGAAACACAAATTAATTGATGTCAGTTGAAGAAGGGCAGGTGTGCTTGCTTTTTTCAACCACCATAATCTTCAGTGATAAATAAACCTAATAGGTGCCAGTGAGGATGTACCAGAGGGTGGCATGGGTGTCCCAGAGGGTGGCAGTGGTGAAACAGAGGGTGCTGTGAACCTGTGATGATAAACCAGACGTAGAAACAACATAGTCGCGGCCGTTGCGAGCCGAAAAGTAAGTTCGCAATTGCGAACTTGTCCCAAAATCGGCGCGAACACGCGCCAACACAAAAAACAGAAAAATCCGCAAATCCGCTAGAGTTCGCGGATCTTCGCGGATTGCGAATCCGTAAATCCGCAAGTTCGCGTACGCGAGATCCGCTAGATCCGCCCATACTTAGGTGGTATTAGGGTCGGTGTGGATCTGGAAGTGCATGTGTTCGGCAATGCTGAGGGTGTCGTCGGAGTTGGTCGAAATTCTGAGGGTGTTTCTGTGGACTATGGCGATTCCTCCTCCAATGCCATTGGTATGGTTCCTGCGGGTGATCTTGTAGTCTTCCAGGATGGCTATGGCGATGTCGGGGGCTGAGGTGGGGTTCAGCCAGGTCTCCGTCAGGAAGGTGACGTCTGGGGAGGTAAAGTCGAGAAGGTCCCAGAGTTCGACGGCGTGTTTGCGGTTGGAGCGGGTGTTGAGGAGGATGCATCTGAGGTAGTTGGGTTCTTTTGATGGAGGTTTGGTCGGCCGGATGCTGGTGAAGCTGCAGTTCTGGCAGGAGAAGGGTCCTTGGGTGCGCTTTGGGGTGGCCCGGAAGCAGGTGTGTTTTTGTCCGGGGTTGAGTGCGTGGAGGGTGTTGGCTTCGTAGCGGAGTCAGGCGTCGTGGCGTTTGCAGGGGCCAAGGGTTCTGGCGCTGGGTACGGTCCAGGTGCGGACGGGCGCAGACGGGCTTGCCTTAGGCGTGCCAGCGGCATGGCCGCTGCGTGCGGCCGCCATAAATGGAGAGGTGGGAGGGAGGTGCAGCTGAGAGGCAGGAGCAGGGTGGCCAATGGGGGCCAGTGGTGGAACAAAATGTGGATGAGCTAACACCCACACAATAATACAGGACAATTATACAGTACAGAAACAATCACCAAAAAACAACGATGAGCAGAGCCTAAGCGGGCTTTGAACCCTGACAAAATGGCAGGAGCTGGCTGGGAGCACTGGCGCAGAACAGGTGGATCTGCGCGGTGCGTGGAGCGACCTGCTAGGAGGCAGGGAAATGGTCACACTCACTGCCCTGCACGGCCGCCATAAATGAAGAGGTGGGAGGGAGGTGCAGCTGGGAGGCGGGAGAGGGTGGCCAATCAGTATGTCCTCACAATTATGAACCTGAAAAACACCAACATTTGGGTAAAATGTCAAATGTTCAATACTTCTGAATTACCACAATTCTCTTGATAAAACTGTATTAAACAAGTTGTGTTAGCACATTGTATAGAATGGAATGAGTCAAACTGGGACAATGTTAACAGCCTTTTGAAAGGAGCATTTTCAAAGACATTTGGCCCGTGAGTTGCTAGAGGGTTGAACACCAGAAATGCCCAACAGCAGGGTGATGACAGGCACGACGGTGGCCACTCCTACAATTTCTATAGCCAACTAGGTAAGCCAAAGGGGATTGCCTGCCTTATCAGGGAACCCCGGTTGAATAGAATCATGGGTGGTAATGTGCAAAGACACCGTATGGCAGAAACAGTTGCATTGTTCCTGCATACTGTGCTTTTTACAGCCTGCATGAGCCTTTAGGGGCTTATCCGTAAACCCAGGTGGAGAACTCCGCTCTACCAGTGGAGTTTACAGAGTTTTGCGTACTCCACGCTCCGTTGAGAATGTGGAGTTCAGGCAAAACAGCGGAGCAGAGTTAGCCTGCCCTCCACCCTCCCTAATTTAATTATACATAAACAAGGCAGTTACCTGCTGGGGCGTCTCCTGGCTGCCACCTCTTCACCATCGTCTCTCCAACCTCACTGTCCTTGCCGTCCTCGTTCATGGAAACCCCTGCGTTGTACGGGCATGCAGTTATGTTGGACCAGGTCAACGTCAAAAGTTTAGGTCGAGCATGATAGAGCACAGGTCGGGTACTGTCCCAGATTAGTCCCATTGAAGTATTAGCTTCTCAAGTTTTGTGCCAAGAGTCCAGTTCACACTGGAGTTAAGAGAGTGCTGCGGGAGACTTTCAGCGTGGCACGAAAAGCAGGTCGAACATCGCAGACAGATGTGCTGGAGCTTCACATTGGTGCTCCCTGAGCTAACTATAACTCGCGCCCCCGCAATGCACTGCTTATGACCTCACATATTACATCACTCATGACATCCGTGATTACATCATCCACAGCATCTTTCTGTCACACTCACTCACACCCCTATATAATCTTTTAAAACCCACTGCCACTACCACACCACCATTCACAAATTCTTTCATAGAGCCATACCAGTACTTACACACCCACTCACTGATTCATAGATCCACACACACATCCACTTGCTCACCCATACTGCCACTCATAGACCCACTCACTCACTAATACAGCCATTGACATCAACTCATACAGCCATAAAGGCACAAACACATTGAGTGAGTCACCCATAGAACTACTCACAGACCTAGATACTCATCCATAAGCCAATCATACAGCCACTTACTCACCCAACCAGTTACACACACACCTACTTACTTACTCATACAAATAGTAACACATACTAACTCAGCTATACAGTCACTGACAGAAGCATGCACTCATGTATGTAGCCACTCTCACATTCTTTCACTCACACATACAGTCACTCATATATGCCATCACTCACATATACTACCTTTCACATACACAGTTACTCAGCCATACTGACACATGCACTCAATCACCAACAGGCATACAGACACTCACTCAGCCATACATCTTCACACACACACAACCGTAACCCATACAGCCACTGACTCACCCACTCACTGATCCATACAGGCAGTCACACAACTCCTCACCCACAAACACAGACACCCAGACAACAATAGATCATAGATGTAGTCAGACAACTAATCAACCACCCACATAGCCATTCACTTACCCACTAACATACTCATACACCCACTTAGACATTAACTGACAGCAGTGAATTGCGGGGACACAAGTTATAGTTGGCTCAGCAAACTATAACGGCTGAATTTCCCTGGTTTTGTTCGAGTGAGATGTCAGGCTAACTATAACATCCCTGTAACCTTTGTTTTTTCCGTGAATTTCTAAGGTTTTTTAAATGCTAATTCCTAACTATAACATTATGTTATTTGAATTTGTAGCGTGCACAGATACTACGAGGATTGTCCCGGCGTTGACCTTGAGGAGTGAGGGGAAACTCATTAAACGAAAAAGAAAGTTTTTAGATTTTTTTTAAAAAGAGTGGGGTCCTGAATGCTATAGAGAGCAAAAGGAACAAATTCCAAGCCGGGCGGCCCTCCTGGCAAGGGAGCTGTCACCCGTCCTTTGCAGGCAAACGTGGAGAACATGAGCCAGGAGTTGGGAAGCAGAGTGCAGTTGTCGAGTTGGGGGTGTAGAAAATAAAATGTTTCCGCAAATAGATAGGCCCGGAAGTATACAAGGCAAGGTGCGTGATGACCAAGGCTTTGAAATTAACTCGTTCGGCCACGGGCAACCAGTGAAGTGTACGCAGATGCTGTCCTACACTACTTTGAATGGGGATGCTAAAATGAAGCCTGACACCGCATTCTGGACTACCTGTAGTTTGTTAAGAAGGTAGCCCAGTAAGCCAATGTACAAAGCATTAGCGTAATCTATGCAGAAAAAATTAGGGCTCGGTGACTGTTTCTTTGGCAGCCCTAGGAAGACGTAGTAAAAATTTCCTAAGGGATTTGAGTATCCAGAAACAATTCCCGGCAAGGCACCTGACCTGGGTGGGGAAAGAGAGATTCTCTTCAAATCAGATCCCCAGATTTTTGGTTGGTTGCCCCGATGAGGCCGGCAAAGAATAGTCAGCTGGCCAGAGTGCTTCTCTAAACTGAGGGGGGAAGCTTCCATAGAAGAGAATTTCAGATCTGCCCTTGTTGCATTTAAGTTGAGCAGCGGCCAGCCAATGAAAGACCGCTGTCAAACTATTTTTTGCAAAGGAAGTGGAACACTCAGATTTTCCACAAGTGAACAGAAGCTGAGTGTCATCGGCCTATGCAATAATTTGGGCCCCAGGTCCTCCTCCAGTTGAATCAAGGACCCCTGTAGATATCTTCTGCGGTGACAAATCAAACAGGGGGCCATACCTGTTGCGTCCGGCCCTCCAGAAATGATTTGAGCCAGCTCTAAGCAGTGCCCGAGATACCTATATCAGCAAGTCGGGCAAGCAGCATAGCGTGGGTGACGGTATCAAGTGGTGCCGAAAGGTCCAGCAAAATCAGAGCAGCCCGTCCACCAGCATCTGAGCAATCCTGAATGGCTTCTGAAACTTCCACTAGAGCTGACTCTGGACTGTAAGAGGCCCTGAACCCAGATTGGGCTGTATGTAAAAGGCCTGAGCTTTCGATAAAGTCAGTGAGCTGTTTATTCACAACCTTTTCACAGACTTTTGCCACATTGGACAAAAGAGAGATGGGTCGATAGCTCACTTGGTTCAGTGGATCCAGCAGTGTTTTTTTTAGTAGTGGCAAAATCTTGGCCTGTTTCTACGTGAGCGGAACAAAAGCCTCCTGGAAGGACAAATTGATAAGTCTGTTCACTTCCGGATTAACTGTCTCTACTACTGAAGCCAGAAGTCTAGCTGCACAGAGGGACAGACGGAGAGCCTGATTTCAAGGCCTTGAGGACCATAAGTGAGTCAGGCAAATCAATGCGTGCAAAGGCAACCAAAGAGGGTGATGAAGTAGGCAGAGCCACTGTAAGCAAGGTCAAGGCCATGGCCTTGTGGTAGGTAAGGAATAACGCCTGTATGGCGCTGATTTTGTCAATAAAAAACTTGGGAGGAAGGAAGCGAACTCAATGCCGCTTTGGGGTTCCAGAAAACTCTAAACAATGGAAAAAATGTCCTTGGCGTTATTCCTGGCTAGATCAATGCGGGCCATGTAATAAAGGTTTTAGCATGGGCTATAGTTGTATAATAGATTTTTGGGGGGTTTCTAAGCGTAAGCTTAGCCAGAGGGAGGAATTCCTTGCGCCATCCTTGCTCCAATTTCTTACATTGCTGCTTTAATTCTTTGAGTTCGGGCATGAACCAGCATGTTTCATGCTCTCGCTTCCATGAATCAGTGTTTGCTATGGAATGGCGGGAGCATAACAAACTGCAAAGTCCCAGGGGTGGGCACTCAATTATTTAACAATGTAATAATAAATGATAAATTCTGAAAAAAAAAGTTAATAATAATTCACTTCCCACACTATAACCCCACAGACGTAGCAGCCCACACTTACACTATAAGTAAAATACATAATAATAACAAAATTGACATAACTGATTATAAATTAGCTAATTAACAATGAATAATTATTTGTTAATTTATTGTTGCTTAATTAACACCCCACTCCATATTCCTACAAACATAGCAATGTGCAACTAAAATATAACTAAAATAAATAAATATTACATAATGTACATAATTAATTACCAATTCAAAATAATAATTGATGATCAATTAATACTTAATTAACTTCACCCCAAAGCCCTGTAAACCCAACAGCCCACACCTAAAATGTAACAAATACAACAGTGATTAAACTATGTATATAATAATAATCAATTAAATAATAATACTACATTAATATGTAATGATCAATTAATTACTAGTTAATTAACTAACCATCCTAAACACCTACAAAACCAGCTGCCTGCACATAAAATGTAACTAATATATTGTATTACACAATTTATATCATTAATATTCAATTAAATAATCAATAAATAATTAATAAGTAATTGTTTATTATTACTTAGCTTCCATCCCGATACCCACCCCTATAAACCTAGCAACCTGCTATGACACTATACATTTCTAAAAGAAATTAAAATAAAAATTGTAAATATCTTAAAATCACAAACTGTATTTAAACATTGCATTAACAATTATACAAACAATTATGACATAAAATGAATAAACAAACTAAAACACATTAAGATAATTACAAATAATACTTTTAGAGCTATATATTTAAAACGATTTTAACAGCAATGATATTCTTTTTGTATTAAATAGGTCTTTATTCAAATTTGTCTTTGTACAGCAAGGTGAGAAACACAATCAGATCATATAAGCTTCACTGTTCAACCCCCCTCCCCGTAGCAAATCCAGCCCACATATTGTCCAATTAACTTTTTACAAAACAATTAGCTTACATTAATGTATCCTATTAGCCTATTCCAGTTCATTATTCAAGCGAGACCAATTCATTAGGGGGGCCAGATAGCAAGCACCTTTGCCTTTCGCCCTGTGACTTCTTCTAGAATAAAGAGCTCTTTCCATTCTATGCACTGCAAGAAATCTTCCAAGCCAGTGTTGTCCAGACGGAGGAGTGGAGTCCAGCCAATGAGTGGCCAGACCTAGCCTAAAGACTGTCATGGCAATAAAAAGAAATGTCCGGCTTAGATGTGAGGATACAGGATGTCCTACCCCCAGTACAATCAATTGAGATGATAAAACAACTTCACAACCCATCATAGTTCTCAGCATATTGCTTACATCCTGTTTCAAAGTATCCAAACCGGGACACTCAGCGAACATATGGATGATATCCACTGTGTGATGGCTGCACCGGGGACATGTTGATCCTGCTACCCGAACTCATTTAGTAATTTTTGCACGTGTAATATAAAGGTTGAACCTTGTTTTGAAGCATTGGAGCTAAAGATTAGCTTCAATAAATGACGTCTGGGCTAAGTGTAATGCATCTTCTATTTCTCCCGGTCCCACCTGTAAAAGTCGATGCCAAAGCTCAACATGTTTATTCAGATCATCAGCTGTCAGCTCATTCAGTTTTTGACATATCCCTCCTAGTGTAGTAGAGCCCTTAAGTAATCCTTCAATCAGCTTAACCCCAGAGAAACCACAGGCTCCCCCGTTTTCTTGACAAAAAATCTCTTATTTGTAGATTTTGAAGAACTGCCGGTTATCTAACCCAAATCGATCTCTAATCGTCTCAAAGAGCACCACCTCGGACCCATTTATAACATCGCCCACCACCCTCACTCCTTTATCATACCAATACTTGAACACCTTTTTTTTAAAAACTTTATTTAAAGTTTCGCGTGAATACAAATTACAGAAATGCAAAAATAATGTAATGACATAATGAAAAGAACATAAGAAAAACAATAAAAGCATAATCAAACAGATACAATCCAATGTATTATCAAATAATGACCATAATAATAGAGCAGCAAAGCATATCCATGAGGTAGGAACATAAAAAATGATTATCGGGGTGAAGATCGATAAGAGAGTGCCACGATATCTCAGCATTGCAGTAGAATAAAGACATCATACCGAGTGAGCATCACTCCAAGAACACAATCACTTGTATTGAGTGGTGCCAGCAGACAACAAACAGCAAGATAGCGATGCAGATTCCGGCACTGTACCTCCCAGTTGTAGAGAGGGAGGTGATTCAGCCCACCCCGGTCGGAGTGATGCCGGATAGTGTCAATGGCTCTTGGGTCACTTGTTGCCGGGAGATGTAGTTACGGTAGGGGCCCCATATGTCAGTAGGCCTGGAAGAGGGGGGGAGTAAAGTGCTGAACTCCTCGCAGTTAGTGTTGCAGAAGGTTAAACTGTTTAGCCATGATCTGAGAGTGGGGACCCGTCTACTACCCCAGAGCCATGCAATTTCCCTTTTGGCCAACATGAAGCAAAGCGCTGCCAATCTACGAATGTTCCTAGGGAAATTTGCGACATATCCCAGCAGTGCAATCTCAGGAGTAGGCCGGAGTGGCATGGAGAGTATATCCCCCAGTGTAGTGTGTACGTCTAACCAGTATTGATGTATCTTGGGGCAAGTCCATGTCAAGTGCGTGAAATCTGCCAAGGGGGAAAGACATTTCCGACAGTGGTGGGGTCGGGAGTCATCTATACTATGTGCACGGGCCGGGCTAAAATACATCCGCCGGAGAAATTAAACTGTAGCAACTTGTGTCGACTGTTCAGGGAGACCTCCGTCGTGGCCTTACAGCAGTATGTCCATTGCTCATCTGTAATAGGACCACCTAAATCTCTCTCCCATGCGGCCCTGAGATTGGAGTCATCTATAGGTTTAAGCGTCACGCATTGTTTATATAGCTTGGAGATCAGGTGCGTGTTAGATGGGCTCTGTATTATTAACGTGAGGGGGGGACCTCTTCTGGGGCTAGAGGAAAGGAGGGGAAACATGCCCTCAACACTGAGCGCAGTCGGGTGAGAATAAAGGCGTCCATAAAGGAGCGGTCGGAGAAACGGGGTTCCTCCGTCATAGAAAATACATGACCATCGGGGAGGGTAGCAATCGTAAATTTCTGCAAGGTGTGTTTTACCAATGTCTCTTCTGTAATGGGAAGTAGGGAGGAATTTGGAAGGGGTAGTGCCGGTGAGTAGAGCACATCTAGCCCTAAAAGTTTACGAAGCTTAATCCAGGCCCAGCATGTGGTGGATACTGTTTGTATGTCCCGCTGGTCCCGAGGAAAGCCAGTGGGGAGAAGTGTGAGAAGCTGCCCAGGGAGAACCAAATCCGCCTCTGGGCGTAAGTATGGAATACGTGCGTCTGGGTGGATCCAAGAGTAGGCGTAGGCACATTAGGCAAGTAAATAGTACAGATAAAAGTCTGGTACACCCAGCCCGCCCTTATCTGGCGGCATGGTCAAGACCTTCCAACTGACACGAGGCTTGCGGTCACCCCATACCAATCGGAGCAAGAGTGAGCGAAGTTGCGTGAAGAAGGCTTTGGTGAGGGGGACTGGTATGTTATTAAAATAATATAAAAACCGTGGAAGAACCACCATTTTAATGATCGCTACTCTCCCGGCCATAGAGAGGAGAAGAGTAATCCAGCGGTTAATCTGTGACTCCAACCTAGAGACTGCAGAGCCGTAGTTGAGGTGTATCATCGAGGCAGTGTCTCTGTGGATATGAATCCCTAGATATTTAACGGAATCATTGCACCACTCTAATGGAAAGTCAAAGGACCAGGGTGTAGTGCTGGTAGTAAGTGGAAAAATGACAGACTTGTGCCAGTTGATATTTAGTCCTGAGAATGCGCCGATAATTTCCCGTATCAATGGGGACAGATTACAGTGGGGGTGCCGGACATACAGTATCATGTCGTCTGCGTACATGGACAGCAATAAAGGTCCAGTACTAAACTGCAATCTGCGTTGGAGGTGGTTTTCCTGGAACTGCCGGGCTAAGGGATCTAAAGCTAAGATAAACAATAGCGGGGAGAGGGGGCAGCCCTGTCTCGTGCCCCACGATAGGGGGTAGGGGTTAGACAATACTCCATTAAGTCTCAGCCGAGCGGTGGGCCTGGAATACAAAAGTGCAACAGTTTCAATAAAACACTCCGGCATGCCCATACGGCGCATGACAGAGAGGAAGAACGGACATTCCAGAGGGTCGAATGCTTTCTCTGCATCCAATAAAATTGCCGCGGCTGGAGTGACGGTGTCAATACGGTGTAGGACCGTGAATAGGGTGCGGAGGTTAAGGGACATAGACCTATGGGGAACAAATCCCGACTGTACGGGAGAGATGATGAATTCCATCAGAAGGGAGAGTCAGATCGCTATCACTTTAGCTAGGATTTTGTAGTTCGTGTTCAGCAGTGACAGCGGTCTATATGAACCGCAGAGCATGGGGTCCTTCCCTGGTTTAGGCAATAGAATGAGCACTGTTTCACGAATCGTCAGGGGGAGGATGCCCACCTCTAAGGACTCCGCGTAGACCTCAACCAGCCGAGGCACCAGAAGTTCTTTATATGTTTTATAAAAGTCGGCCGAGAAGCCGTCCAATCCGGGGGCTGAAGAGCCACGCAAAGCATCAATGACTTCAATGATGCTGTCTGCAGTGATAGGGGCTAGAAGGAACTCTTGCATGTAACGTTCCAGATACACGAGGTGTAAAGGGACTTATAATACGAGAGGAAGAGCTCACAGACCGCCGGGTCGACTGTACTGGGGTGCCGTCTAGACCAGACATGGAAAGGATGCAAGTAGGGGCTCTAGGAGGGCGCAGGGTGTTCACTAATAGGCGACCAGGGCGTTCACCTTCTCCATAACGCCTTGCCACGCAGTGTTTATTGAGAAAGGAAAGTTCTCTATTCACCGCGTCTCGGAATTTAATGTTTAGTGCTAAGCGAGCAGCGGACAGACGCCTGCTGGGGCAGTAAGTATATCGCGATCAACGGCAGCAATTTCTTTTTCGATCTTGTTTAGGGTGGAACGCAGGTCTCGGAGGATCCCTGAGTGTTTTGAAATGCACACCCCTCTGATAAATGCCTTAAAGCCCTCCCACAGGACCGCCCACGTGTCAACAGTGCCAGTGTTCAAATCAAAGTAGTCCTCGATAGCTTGTCGTACCTCCTCAGTGAAGACGGGGTCTAGCAACGCTCGTCCAGGGAAACACCAACACCTCTCAAAACCCCCCTCTCTAGGGACAGACAGTTGGAGCAGAACCGGACAGGGATCAGAAAGTGTGCGGGGGAGAGTGCGGACTGATCCCAACCAGCTGGCAATCATGGGCAAGACTAGCCAGTAATCCAGTCTGGTCCAAGTGTTGTGGAACCCGGAGTAGTGAGTGAACGTAGGATTAATAGAGTGTAAACGTGCCTCAACGTCGACTAGGGAAAAATTTGTGCAGATCTCTCGAAGGGCCCGCCGGGAGTGGGATTTGGTATCGGGGGTGGAAGCAGTACTATCTCTATCATGGTCCATGAGAAGGTTAAAGTTCCCACCAATAATCAGGAGCCCAGTGTCAGTAGCAAGGAAGTGGGTGGAAAGGGATTGATAGAAAGAGGGAGAATCCGTGTTCGGGCCGTAGACACAGACCAATGACACCCTATGGCCCAGGAGCTGCCCAGTGACGATCAGGAAACGACCTTCAGGGTCGCGTTTTGTGGCGAAGTGTGCGAACTGGATTCATTTATGCACAAGGTTAGCCACCCCTCCTGAGTACGAGCTAAAACCAGAGAAGTACCTGTTCGGGCCCTACCCGGCTGCCAGGCCACCAGCCATGGCGTCCGACAAATGAGTGTCCTGCATGAAAATGGATGTCTACCTTATGACGTGCCATGTAGTTGAGGACATGCCTCCGTATCCTATTATCGTTCAGGCCCCGCACATTCCAAGCCATCAACGACAGTCCGGAGGGACCGGGCACATTACCTAGAACAACCATATATGCAATGTTCTATAAATGGAGTCAATGCATCGACAAAACACAGCACTAAAAATCATCCTCATACTTTGCAGACTGCAGTAATCAACTGAAAAAACAAAAAGAAAAATAAAAAACACAAAAAACCCTTCCCGCCCACCACCCACCCTCTCCCTACCCAGAAAGAGGAATGCCCAAGTAACGTTCCCACAAAAACAAACCATGGAGGTATTCACCATGGGGCATGGCAACACCACGCCAGTCGGGCAAGTCAGCATTCAGATAATTAAAACAGTAGAATGGTAAATATGCATTCGAACGAGCAAGAACCAACAGTCACATTTTGAACCAAGGAGTAGAACCAAACAGTCATTCAGCCACTTCCGGACTGGGGAAAGAGGTCCAAGCTGGCTTGCAAGGACTGCTGCTGCGGAGGGGAGTGTGGCGCTGAGCCCCCGGGCGAGCCACTTTTGTTGTTCTTGAAGTTGCAGAAAAATTCCTGTGCGGCATTTGGGGTATCAAAAATTCTCGGTTTGCCATCAATGTCCACCCTGAGTCGGGTCGGGTAGAGCATACCATAACGGAGGCCTAGATTTCTCAGCATGTCCTTGACGCTCTGGTACTTTCGTCTGGCCTCCTGCACCATGAATGTAAAGTCCGGGAAGAGGGATAGGCTGTTGCCCTGCCATTGGATGTCACCTTTCTCACGGGCCGCTCGGAGGGCTGAGTCTTGATCGCGAAAGTTCATGAGCCTTGCAATGATCAGTCTGGCGGGCAAGCCAGGTTTGGGGCGAGGGCGCAGGGACCGATGCGCTCGTTCAACCACAAAGCCCTGGGTAAAGGTTTCCCTACCAAAGAGGGCCGACAAGAGTTGTTCCACAAACGTGTCCAGTTGACCAGTGGGTGTCGTCTCCGGAACGCCAAGAAGGCGTATGTAGTTGCGGCGCCCCCTTGCCTCCAAATCTTCGTTTTCCATAGCCACGTCCTTCAGGATATTTTCGACTCTTTCCAGCCGTTTCAGAGAGGAGGAGGCGCCATCTTTGAGGTCGGAAACCCTGAACTCCACCACGTCAAGCCTGCGGTCGTTACCCTGGATTTTTGCGTTCATGGTGGCCAATTTTTTATCGTGGTCGTCAAAGCGGGCGTCTAGGGCCTTGAAGCCGGATCTCATTTCGGCTATCATGGAGGCAGCCAGGGAGTTCGAGTCAGAACCCTCCACAAGGGGGGCTGCCGCGGCAGCAGAATCAGCGGTAGGGTCGGCCGAGGTGTCAGGAGGCTTTTCAAATCGGAGTTTAGGCTGTCTCGGGTCTTTTTTGACCATTGTGGAAAGTAAGCTGGTGCCCAGGGAGGGCGACGCAGTTTGTGGCGTTCAGGCGTAGAAATGACCTGGTCAGCCAGAGCCGAGGTGAGCCCCCGGGATAATGAGAAGATGTAGATGGTCAAACCGGGGCACTGTCGCGTGGATCAACCCGGGTCTCAGGGTGCCCAGCGTGCCAGGACCGGTCGGGTCGCCACCAGGACCAGAATGCCATTGAGGGCCGCACAGCGTTGAGCAGAGTCACTGCGTCAGAGATGGTCCCCAAAGAGATGGTATGTGCAGGTCCACTGCGGTTGGCCACGAACAGGAGACAAACAGGTGCCAATGTGTTGTGAAAAAGCAGCCAGTAGGCCTCCCTATCAGGGCGGCTGGTAGGTTAGGCAGGATAGTCGCAGTATTGCACAGCCGGGTGAGCCAAACGCGTGGGTGCTGCCGAGGGAAGGCCCGGGACAGGAGGAGGGCGGGAAGCGGAGCCAGATATCCTCCACTGGTCACAGGGCACCCCTCCGGTGTCGAAAGGGGGGGAAAGCATCATCACCCTAACCCTACCGTCCCACTGCCACCTCCCGACACCCCACCACCCCAGGAAGCCAGTCCCACACCACACGCACTCCATGCCGGCCTCCAAGCCTACTGTGGGCCCCGGCTCCGAAAAACCACCCTAGGCCCGAAGGCTGTCACCGCCACAACGGTTGCGGGGGGCCCAGCAGAGGAGGCCAGCCGGGAGACAGGGCGCAGGGATAGCACCCAGAGGAGTGGTGCACAGGAAGAGGCCAGCGTTCGGGCAGAGCAACAGGTGAAGACTCACCCCAGACGATGCCGGCGGTATCTCAATGCAGGCCCGGTGTCATCCGGCTCAACCGCCGTCCTCTGGAGTGCCGCAGTCGCACCAATCAGGCATCCCCCGGTAGCTGAGCTCTCCGCGCAGGTGTGTGGTTCCGCTCGCTCTACGCCATGTAAAGGGTAGCTGGAAACGCCCGACTGGCGGAGGTCTATGCGGGAGCGGCCATCTTGGTCGTCTTCGCAGCCACGCCCCTATCATACCAATACTTCATGTACCTATCATTAAAAATGTTTGGGAGATATCTGTTCTTAAATATAGGGGTATAGGTATTTATACTTCCGAGGCCAAGCTTTTTCTGGACTGCGCTCCAAACCTTATAAGCACAGAATAAAGATTTAAATGTAACCTTTTTGTAGTAATTCAGTTCTATATGTCATAAGAGACACCCTGAGCCTCATCACCCAGTGACAGCTCAGAAACAGACGCGGGCGGCCCAGTCTGTGTAGCCTCCGCCTTTTCATTAAGTAATATCCCTGCCTTATGCAGCACAGAGGCCCAATGATAAAGCTGAAGATTGGGTACTGCCCACCCTCCTCTTTCACTTGGTAATGTTAGAAATGTTAGCGCTCTCCGAGGGTGGCAATTAACCCATATAAACCTAGAAAATAAAAGATTCATAGCAACAAACCAGGAATTACAGACATTCAAAGGAATGACCCTAAAACAATACAAAATCTTGGGTAAAAAAAAGCATTGTAATAACGTTGCATCTCCCTACCATCGTAAGTTTGAGTTTTTCCAATCTATAGAATTCCGTTTTAAATTTAAAAAACAGCGGATTCAAATTATTTCCTCTAATCTCCACAACGTTTGCCAACCACAACCTCGGATTTAGTTGAATTCAGGCGGTAGTCAGAGATTTCCTGAAAATATCAGCTTCTTTTTCAATCTCCATCAATGCCGTCATGGGATTCGAAGTAATAATTGCAAGAACATCAGCATATGCCAGTATTATGGTGCTCTCTCCATGCTCTGCACTCCTAGAATCCGATTGTTGTATTCAATCTTCCTAAGTAACAGATCTATATATACTCCCCCTGCTGATCAAAACCGGGTTCAAAGTCTCTCCCATTATTGATATTCTTGCCACAGGGTCTCTATACATTATTTCAATGGCAGTGATAAAGCCCTCCCCTAACCCTCTGCTCTTTAAGGTTGCCCATAAAAACGACCAGGAGACCCTATCAAAGGCTTTCTCCGCATCAAGCAGGATGAGCCCGACAGGGTCCGCTGTAATTCCTGCTTCATCAATAAGAGCGATAACCCTCTGGATATGATCTATTGTACTCTGACCGGGTACAAATCCATGCTGGGTTGGACAAAACCAATTTCTTAATAATTGTCATCAGTCGCTTAGCCAGAATTTTAGTGTATATTTTGATGTCGGTATTTAATAAAGTGATGGGACGATAAGACCCCATCTCTTTCACCAGTTTACCTTTATTAGGGAAAATAACCATATTAGCTGACCCCCAAGATACAGGAGCTCCTTTCCCCACATGAGCTTCCATAAACACCCCTTTCATTAGCTCCTGCAATGGGGAAGCGAAGATTTTGTAGAATTCCCCGGGTATGGCATCCGTACCCACCGCCTTCCCATTTACTAATGATCTAATAGCTTCCTCAATTTTGCCCCCGGTTATAGGTACTTCGAGCCCATCCCTCTCTTCTATTGACAGACTCTCCTACAAATTCCCTGTTAAATACCTCTGTATGGCTTCCTCCCCACTGGGAACATCCTGCGTATAAAGCTTCTGCTAAAACCGCTGAAAAGCAGCTCAAATTTTTAGAGGCTGATTGACTAGCCCTAGCCCATGATCATCAGTTTCTAATATCCCCCATGTTATTCGTTGTCTAGTCCAGACCGCCAAAAGGCAACCCACTCTCTTATTACAATTGTATATTTTAGATCGCCACGTGCAGTATTTACCTGCCGCCTTATTGGCTGATAGATCCCTGGGCGTAGTGTGGGTAGTGGGGCTATGCGAAGCTACGCAAAGTGGGCGAGAAACTACGCACACCTGCGCACTTCGCGTAGCCCCACTACGCACCGCATGCTCCCCTCCCCTACATACCTAATTTAATTAAATGGGCAAAGAAAAATAAATAAAATGCACTTACCTTGTCCACGGCGTCCCGGGGCTCCCTCTGCTCGTTCACGCCGCCGTCTACTAACCAATGCGCATGCGCGGGCGGCCACGCATGCGCATTTCTTGCGGCCGCCCGCGCATGCGCATTGGTTAGCAGACGGCGCCGTGAATGAGCAGAGGGAGCCCCGGGACGCCGCGGACAAGGTAAGTGTATTTTTTTTTTTGCCCATTTAATTAAATTAGGTATGTTCGGGAGGGCGGGAGGGAGGCAAGTGGCGGGCAACTTCGCTACGCTCAAGGAGTGGGCGTAGTGTTGCCTGCTTCGCCTACTTTGCAAAGGGCGAAGTAGGCAACACTACGCCCACATCGTGGGCATAGCGAAGTTGCCCGCCCAGGGTTACTCAAGAGACTTTAGGTTTGCGGCCCTGGTATGAGTGCACACCTAATTTCATATTCTCATTATTTAGATTGACATTAAAATCCCCACACATGATTATAGGAAGCGGCCAACCAACCAACTCAACATACAACCACTCAAATAAACCCGAGTCATCCAACACTGATCCATAGACAGAACACAGTGTGAAGGAATAATAATCCAAACAACAGTGAGTGATAAGCCATCTACCGTACTGGTCTGATTTTGAGCGTGGGAACCTTATACCTTTTTTATGAGCCATAATCGCAACCCCTCTTGTGCGTGTTCCCTGGGTCGTAGCAGAGATTACCTGCTACACCTCTAGCTCAGCATTCTTTTGTCTACCGGCTTCAAGATGAGTCTCTTGAAGACAAACTACATCTGCCTTTAGGTATTTCATATCTTCATTAATCCTGCATTTTTTTTAGGGATTATTCAGGCCACATATATTAACTGAGGCTATCCGCAATTTACACAATGCCATTCATAAACCACAGCAAGTCCTGACTGTTCCAATTCCTGCTACCTACAAATACTAAATCAACAAATTTACTTGGCTGGATCCACCCCCTGAGCGCCCCTACCCTCACCACCCCCTCCCCCTCTCAACCCACCCCTACCCTCTTTCCCTAGGCAAAAAAGGTCCATGGACACTTGTGATGCCTCCTGCATAAAGCTGCCTCCCACCACAACTCACCTCGCTCCACCCTACAAAGGAAATGAAAACAGCCTCTAAGTGATAATAAAAACCAAACAAGCAAACTATAGAACCATATTCCTCCCATACTCCTCCCACTACTATCACTGATTTTCCCTCAAGTCCATTTACGCCCTTAATTTTCAGAGATTTCCAGCAAAAAGTCTTGAGCCTGTATCTCTGAAGAAAAAACTCTGGTAGTTCCCTTCCAAATCAATTTTAGTCATGCCGGGCTGAGTAAATAGGCTTTGCATCTTTTCTTTGGAAATGGTAAAATTAACTGGCGAAGCCTCCACCTTCTCTCTACTGTAATATAGCAGAAATCTGGCCTAACAAAGAAGGTTTGACCTTCCGCCGTGCGTCTTGATTCAGGTTGGGCTTTGCCAAACACTGCCTATCTAAGGAGCAAATTTCCCCAAAAAAATCAGTATAGCTCTGGGTTTTTTCATCACCCCATTCTGCCCCTGCCTTTTCTTGAGTATAAGTGGAAAAGGATGTATGCGCTTCATCTCAGTACCCCAATCCCAATGTGAGAGTTCAGGAAAACCACCCTTCAACAGGCGCAAAACAAAACCTCAAATATCCCATTTTCCAGGATGCCAAGAACTCTTAAATTGCTACGCCTCTGGCGGTTTTCAAAATCTTCTAACTTCCACATCACATCCACCATCCATGTTTTATTTGACGTGGCTTGTCAGGCTGAGCTTTCTGTTTCAGCCTCTAAAGCTACCACCTGTTCTTCAAGAGCCATAGTTCTCTCAGCGATCTGGGCGCACGATTTTTTTACTTTTCCAATGGCCCTTGGAGCTTCTTTGTAGCAAGGTGAGCCCGCTTATATTCTTGTCTTGCTTCCCCCTGCATCTGTTTTAGAGTTGAATATGTCAAGCTCATCGAAGAGGAAGATCCTACCTCCGTTGAAGGGTGGTCAGATTGGTTTTTGGGGACTTCTGCAAAGTCTGCATCATTAGTTTAAAACTGAGTAGTCGAGCAATCCCATTTTAACTGGCTGGACGACTATTATCTGAACCTGATTGCCTGGCTTCCTGTTTTTTCCTGCAATGAGTTCTCCTTCTTCTCTTGGTTAGAGAGGGCAGGAGTTTTTTGGTGCTAGTATTAGAGAGGGCACTATCCGACTCCGTGGCTGTATTATCCAGTTCTGAAGTCTCCCCTTCACTGGGATTGGATAGTTCAGAATCCTCATTTAGGGAGAATAATTTTTCCCTGCATTCGGAGGTCCTTCCAGCCTTCCCTAGAATGCCAGTAAACTTGGGGTCTTTTATTTTTATTGACCTGCCAACTATCATTAGCTCCCGCTGTATTGATTGTCAACTGTTATAGGAGTTGCCGCTTTGAGTGCCCTACTACCCTCCTGCACAGGATCATAAAGCCCCAATACAGCTAAACTGGTACTGACAATGTCCACTGGGAGATCAGTGTTCTCCTCCTTCAGCGCTGTCAGAGTCCCTCCATTCAAAACAGACGTCTCTCCTTTCTCCACAATAGTCACTTTCTTCTTTGATCTCCCTTGGCCAGCGAAAATCCCAGGAATTACCCTGTGCTGTCTAAAGGTTCAGCCTCTTCGCCAAGACGCTGTTCTTTGGTTTGGATTATGATTCCTTGCTGCTAGCTAGGGGAGTAGCGTCCCCAGCCTTTCTCCCGACCAGAGTCTTCCGCGAAACCAGTGGGCCCCATAGACTTACTGCGGCATTCCCCGCCAATGCGCCACTTTCTGCTCGGTCCCGCGGAAGTTTTGGTGGTTTAGGAGGCATCCTGCTCCATGAAGAACACACTCGCAGCCACCCGCTGCACCAATGTAGCAGCGATTTCAGTGCGGCTCGGAGCAGGATGGGCAGATAAGTAGAACTCCTTGTTTCATCCCTCGGCCTCTTTCTGTACACGTGCCCACCACCGTCTGTATTCAGGGGCATAAGCATTGGTAAAGTCGGGGGTTTTCATCCTTAAATCATGTTAGAGCCATGGAGCACTGATGAATGAACAATGATATTACTTACCTGAAAAAAAATCAATTTTCTTGACAACGGTATTTCTGCATCGCAATATTTTTGTATCACAATATTTTTTTCTTATATTTCGGTCTCCCAATGAAATTTTTTTATATTTTCTCCCAACACCACACAGCCCTAAAGATGGGAAATGTTTTACTAAGAGACCTAGACAATGTCAGAATATTGTTAAGCATGGTCTTCTGGATCCCGCCATAAGTGTGGCATTGAATGGGCAGATATCAGAGAACTATGATCCTGAAAAAGCTATTGTTCTCTCCGGATTCAATGAATATGACACTGATGGATGCCAACATCTCTCATCACACTGAAGGTGTATCAGCTGTAGCCTTTTCTGTAAAAAAGCATTGGGGGTGAGGAAGGATTTGCTACCCAGGGCTGGTCTTAACAAAGTGGTGGCTGCCCTTGTACAAACCAGGGTCAAATCTTGCTTTCCTTTGATCACCATAAAGGGGAGACATCGGAGTACTCACCTGCCGGGCATTTAACTTATTACTGCTCCCATTGTTGCTGAGGAGATAGGGTGTCCTAATGTCTCCGCCATATCTGCTTCATGGCACTTCATAGGTGACTAATCGGCAACCACCATGTCCCTGATGTAAAATGTGGGTATATGTTTCGTAATTATTTTTTTTTATTCAAAAATATTAGGTGGTAATTGCTTCAATGAACAAGTATGTACTAGAAATCTAGTTTCCATAGCAGTCCTACAGGCTCTGTGTACTTTATGGGGGACAGCTATTTGACTCTGTATCTATTAATCTGGCACTCACTCTTGTTTCTGTTATGAGAGGGCAGGTCTTTTTCCACCCCATGGGTAATAGCCTCATTTACCATAAGATCTGTTTTGATCCATGGGAGTTCTCGTACTGACCCAACGGTGGATAAGCAGCTATGAACACCTAACCCTTCTAAGACAAGTGGGGTTCGTAAAACCCTCCCTCACAAAATTCTCAGTACGTTGTTTGACTTTGAAGGAAGGTACGTTTTTGTGAAAATAACATTTTTAGAGCATGCCTAATAATTATAAGGTAATGTTTTTGGCTCAGCTATTTATATTATACACAGACTTTGGGAGAACGTGATCCCAGTTTTGAGGGTAAGGAATTCCTACATAAGTGCAATGCACAAAGTAATATTAGCTGACTGACCATTGTTTAGTCAGTGGATGTGTGGGAACAATCCAATTCGTCAGACAAAGACAACACTTATTATTCACAAGTACATAGAACATCCTCCCAGACAGACATCTGGTTCAGGATTCTCTGCTCCCCCCATTGCCGGTTGACATTATGCTGATAGGGGTGTAAGACCATGGTGCAATCCAACGTTGTTTATATTTGGGACACAATTTGTCTCTGACAACATATTAGTGGATGAAAACTTCTAACAATGAATTGTCTAAGGAGAAACAGCTCTCACATTTGAGTATATATATATATAGAACATAAATTGACCTTTCTGTAACCTCATCACAGACCCTTTGGCTGTGGATAACGCAACCTAGAGAAGCCTCCTTATGAGAGATTGCTATCAAAAAGAAAATGTTCTTAGTGGAAAGGAAGCAACTTGACAGTGTTATTTAACTGATTGTGGAATGCCATTCTTACTTTCCAGTTAAGTTGCAAGCATCAGAAGTTTGCACTCAATGAGTATTTTACATCTGAACCATACACACCTCTTGTAAGATTGAAACATGAAATGAGACACATGACGGGGAAAGGCAGGCAGAATGCTTGCATTCCAATTGCAACACATAACGTCCAAATTGGCTACACAGAGTGAAGGAAATGAGACCTTTCTCCAGGGTCACCCAAGATTGCTTACCTTTTGCCAGACCCTATATTTTTACTAGGTGTGTAACTCTGTGCACTTTAACCCTACTATCCAGTGATAAAGTGCCTGTGTGCCCTCTTTCAACATGGTGAAATTGACATATCTCTAATTGTCATATTTATCTTACCTATTAGTCCTAGTTCATGGCATAAGATATACTCATGACATGTAAATTAAATGTCACTAGTGGACTGCAGCACTCATTGTGCCACCCACTACAATGACTGCAAGCCTTCCATTTGTAGCCTGGCTGTTGCAGTTTTAAACTGCAAATTCAACTTGCTGCGTCAAAACCTTCCTTTTAAATATTTATTTCACCCTAGGTAGGCTATATTGCCTATGAGGCGAAGACCATTGTATTTAAAAGTAGGAAATGTAAGAATCTAGGGCCAGATGTAGGTGGCCATTTACCGCCGACCGGTAAATGGGTTATTGGGATGTAGGGGGCGAATTTTACAGAATCGGTAAATTTACCGAATCGGTAAATTTACTGATTCGGTAAAATACTGAATTGGTATTTTTACAGATTCAGTAACTTCTAGATGTAGGTGGGACTCTTCTGAGTTCCAAAGGCCTTTCAGATTCGGTATTTTACCACCCAATCCAATTGGGTGGTAAAATACCAAATCCAGGTGTGCATGCACATGTGTGCATGCACACCTATGCCATGTGACAGACAGACATGCCCTTAGGGCATGCTTTTATGAGCCACTTAGAACACATGCCTGTATTTGGGGTGCTTGACGGTGTCAAAATGACACCCCCTGCACGCTTGCTGGAATCGGTATTTACCGAATCGGTAAATACCGATTCGGTAATGCCCATTGATTCCTGTGGGCTTCAATGCCCATCGGATTCAATGGGCATTACCGAATCGGAATTTACCGAATCGGTAAATACCGAATCTTAATGATTCGTATATACCGATTCTGTAATACCTACATCCCCCCCTCTATTTTACCACTTCTTAAATACCGAATCGGTAAAATTCGGTATTTAAGTAGTGGTAAAATGAAATTACCTACATCTAGGCCCTAATTTTAAGCATATCCTTACAGTGAAAATGCTTCAAAAGCTAATGTTACTGTAGCAAGGCTGGTTGTTTAATTGGAAAACATTGGAGTCCATGATTGTGGTCAATAATGCTAATTTTAGATTGGAAACAGCAAGAAAAAGAAAGAACTAATTTGAACTGTTTTAAACAATTTCAATTAAATGAGCAAGTTGAATTTTTAACCAATGTTATGGAAAAGGTACTTTTTCCCTTCCTATAGACTCTGGAGGCCCATTTGCAATTGCGCTCCAATTTCTGCCAGCCAGTAATTAGCATTTGAATGGGAGTGAAAGGGTTTGAAATGCCTCCTTGAAGGAAACGATATGCTGATCTGAAAAGGCAGGAATGACCTGTCTGAACCTAACAGAATATTTAGGGCAGTGCTGTGAGTATTTCTTTAGAGCATTCCCATTGACGTTAATGGGAGCCTGTGTTCTGAACAAGAACACCGGCTCCCATTGAAAAAAGGGGAGGGTGGGGAAAACCTTGCACCCTGTGCATAGTTGGGAAGAGGGGTCCCTTGGGTACTCCCACAGGCCCCATTTGGATGCCTTTGGGTGAGGGGGGCCTGCAACGGGCTCCCAAAGACAGACTCCAACAGCTGTTTCATGTTGGGCAGATCAAATCTAAATGGCAGTCCAAATCGCTCTTCGTAATCGCTCATCCGGAAACTGTGTCCATAGAGCTGTACGAATCGGCTCCTAAAGACTCGGGATGTCCAAATGCCTTTCGGAACCCATTCGGACTGCCCAAATGGTTACCAGGCATACTAAACTGGTCATTGGGAAATGTGTACGATTTGTTCGGAAACAAGGGTTCCGAATCAGATTCTGCAATACTGAATCCCATTCGGAGCCTTTCTTAACTAAATTGTAAGCCGCCCATTGGGGTGCATTTGAAGGGCAAGAACAGGTGCCCAAAACAATTATTGTGTGTACATTGTCTGGTTGTTGGAAGCCCTTCTTTGTTCTACAAAAATTCTGTTCCTGGGTTGATTTGGTGTACACTGACTGGCCCACCTGGATAATAGGGTTAGATGTGGGAAGGAGGACACTAGGATTGCCGTACTACACTCCCCACACACATCCACAGCCATCAGAGCCCAGCTTTAGTGTGGCTGAAGACTTGCACAATCTTGAAAATGACCAAAGTGGGTAGAGCTATCCCCAGACCTTTTACCCCATTGGTTAGGGAATGCCCAGGTGTAATTTCTACTCAGTTGTGCCAGGCATAACTGTGGTATCTCCGGGAACCCACTTCAGGCCACTCTTGGACCTGAGGAAGATCAGAAGAGGACTGAACCTGCTCTCTGAGCCCTGAGAGGAGCCCTAAGGACTAGATGTGTTCTCACTCTTGAACCCAGGTAAAAAAAGTCGACTTCAAGGGTAATATGCTAGACCTTCTGTTCAAACTACCTGGACACAAAAAACTGCAATAGGCTTTTTACTCCAAATGACTGGGTGATCAGCAGCCACTGAACATAGGCAGGATAATGTTATTTGGTCTCCTAACTGACACCCTGTGAGTCTCTAAGTGTCCCTGTTGAAGTTGTGGGTGGGCTTTATACGTATACTCCTATTGTGGATTGGGACTTAAAGGACTAAATGAGAAGGTAAATCTTTGCCCAGGATCAACAAGGTTGCTGTAAGCGACCTGTGCTCCTCCTCGGTCAGCATTAAATTGTGTCTAGATCGCGGCCTACTGTGATCTTTGGCTATCATTGGCAATTTATGCTTGATGGCACTACTCCTACTTTAACCTTTTAAAATTAATGTCTCTGTTTCCCTTTATTTTATTACCGGCATTTCGATGTCATTGGGTTTATTAAATGCTGTTATATTGTTCTAATTTGGGTTAGGATTTTTATTATTTTGCATTTCAACATTATTACTATTTTGGTACTGCCTAAATACTTTACACATTGTTCTAAATTAAGCATTACCTCTGTGTGCCACAGATCAAAGCCCAGGTTAATTTTATGACTTTGAGGGTTCACCCTATCCAAGGTTGTGATTATTCCTTGAGGTGGGTAGACCCCCAACCCAATTATTAAACCGATTTCTTACACTCACCATCCACAACCCACGAGGCAAACGTCTTACACGCCTTAAGCACATAACATAGGCTTTCGTCTCTTACTATGAGTCCCTGTACACATGCAGCCTGATTCATGTACATGCCGTTTTGCGTGTCCCTAATAGCGAATCATAGCGATTCGCTATTGAGGACACGCAAAACGGCATTCATGTAGGAATTGCTACTTAAATAGCGATTCCTACATGTTCTTTATTTGCGAGTAGCAATTTGCTACTCGCAAATACTCCCCATTCATTCCTATGGGTCAAGAGGCCCATAGGAATGAATGGGGAGTATCCCTCATTTGCGAGTAGCAATTTGCTACTCGCAAATGAGATAGCGATTTTAAGGGTGCCAGGGGTGTCCAAAGGACGCCCTGTAGCACCCCTAAAATGCACATTTGAACAGGTGTTGCGCGCACACATGTCCAAAGGACATGTGTGTGTGCAACATGCAACTTAGAAAAATGCTTTTAAAAGCATTTTTCTGAGTTTTTGCTATTTACCGACAGGTCTGACCTCTCGGTAAATAGCGGCCCCAAAAGTCCAAAATCGCTATTTTGTTTTGTGTCATGAATAGCATTTGAGGAATCTCTATTAGAGATTCCTTAAATGCCATTCCACGCAAATATGCGAATTCTTACATAGCGATTTTTGCATTTGGTATCATGAATACCAAATGCAAAAATCGCACTCGCAAAGGGCCAGATTCTCAGAATCTGGCCCTTTGCGAGTGCAATTTACCTACATGAATCAGGCTGTTAGTCACATAGGTCCCTGTACTCTTTGTCACAAGATGAAGATCATGAGAAGAAAGAAAGATTTGTGTGCTCTCTTCACCTCCTCTACCACATACATGACTGTTGTCCATTATTGGTAGGTGAAATCACATTGAAAGAAATTAGCAATGCTATCAACCAACATGAATGTCTCCAGGGGAGGATGGCTTCCCCGTTGAATTCTACAAATCATGTAAACCCTAGGTAGCTCCAATGCTCTCCAATGTCTTCAAGGAGGCAGAGAACACTGTACCTGAGTATTATCTCCAAAAAGGCTATTATAACATTCCTACCAAAGGAGGGTAAGAATGTACTGGAATGTAGGGGCTAAAGCCTCATATCCCTTATTAATGAGGATTTAAAAGTATTGGCATAAATCCTAGTGACTAGACCAGGCTAGGTCATTCCATGAATGAATGAATAGTTTTATAAAGCGCACAGCTACTCAGTGAGTGTCGCAGCACTAGGTCTAGGGGTAAACCCTAAAATCGAACTGGAACAGTGAGTTCCCTAAACAGTGGAGTAAAAGAGCCAAGGTTACAGCTTTCTACAGAAAACTCATAGGGAGCAAGTTCCAGGCTTTGGCAGTTAAATATGAAAATGCCTTACCTCCCTTCTTCGAGTACTTTAATCAGGGCACTACCACCAGGGCAGTAGACACTGAGCACAGCGTTCTAGCAGGCACTAAGGGAGAAATCTGTCTGCAAGATAGCCAGGACTGGCTTGACGCACAGCACAATGAATTGAAGACAGGGATTCAAAGAGAACACTCTGCTTAAAAGGCAGCCAATGAGGAGATCCTAACAAAGGGGCAGACATTGCCCTAAGAGGAAGGCGGGCTGCAGCATTTTCCCCCACCTGCAGATGATGCAACAAAGTCTCAGACACCCACAAATAGAGGACATTTGCATAATCCAGCCTGGAAGTGAATAGCACATGTACCTCCCTCTTCCTGCAATGTATGTTCATCATTTATCAATTCTTCCCAAGCAAGAGGGTGATTATCCAGGTACCATTCGAGGAAGCTAGCACACCTACTGTGGGTCTCCAAGGACTCCAAGTCACTCAAAGTGAAGAAAGCATTCCATTGAGTGGAATGGAATTACTTAGTACTCAGTAACATTGGGCTAGGATGGAAATTAATTGACATGATGAGATGGCGATATCAGGCACCAGCAGCGCAACTTGATTGTGGCAACATTCTATCCCACAGTATCTTCATAATGTGGGACTCTTGGCATGGATGGTCTCCTCATTATTGTTCCTCCTCAAACCCCTAGCAGCAGCTATTAGACATTCTTCAAAGATTCATGGCATCCCCATCAGTGTAGGCTTCCTAAATTCTTTCTTTATGTGGATGATATTTTAATGAAGATAACTTAACCAGAATAAACCCTACCTGCCCTAATAACTCTGCTCAACTCCCAGTTCACGAGATGTAATGTAAACTAGGGAAATGTGAGGTGATACCCATGTCCCAACCCACCTCCTGGGCCGGCGTTGAGGGTTCAAATGAATGAACAAATACATAGAAAATCTGGGGATTTTCCATAATCTGGGATTGTATAATATGGTGAAAGATGACGTGCTGGCAATCGTAACAAAAACATTTGCACATTTTGAGAGGTTATCCAGACTGCAGCTATCTCTATGGGGTTGAGTTCAAACAGTCAAGACTGGGATTATCACTGGTATAATCATGTGGTTGGAATCCTCTCGATCTTGATTGCTAAATGTCGACTATCTCAAAAAGATTCCAAAATAAGGCCATTCATATGGGACTCCAGGAAACCACAATTGAAACCTGACAATTTGTGCACACCTACTGAGACAGGAGGGCATCATTTGCCTCATAAGGGCTGGTATAATCACACTCTCCAACTCTTGACATTAACAAATTGACTCTCTGATGCCCTTGAAAACAGTTGAATTTCCATTGAAAATGATATACTGTCCTGCAAGCATAATATAGATGGTCTTTACAAGCTCCATTCTTTCCCTGCCTGGCTCATAGCCTTTTCAAAATAAGTATTTGCCTACATACATTGGCTACCATATAGCACAACTGTAGTCCAACAATAGGAGGCACCTCTGTCTCCTGGACTGATGGATGAGTAGCGGATATTGCACGTATAGAACCACTATTCTCTAATGGTACTATTCAGACCTTTCAAGGCCTTCAACCTGACTTTGGATTAGCCCACTCCCAGCAATGGATATATAGTCAGTCAACACATTGCTGTTGGGACAGATTACTGAACAGTCCATATGTTATCTGGGATTCCTCTATATGCCATTACGTGGAGACTTCGGGATAAATAGAGGAGTAGTGTCTGGCTTATATGTGACGCTGGATGATCAGGTCTATTCCACTCCCACTAAGGAGAAGACTAGGTACTTCTTTCTGGTTTAATTCTATGTTATGTTATAAAGCTTATAGAGCTCAACAACTACCCCATGGGTATCAAGGCATTAAGTTTATGGTGAACTGATATGGTGCCTGATGGATTCCTTAATTGGCAATAGCTAGGTTTTTTTAGAGCCTTCTTTGAATGAGAGCAGATTAGGCATGGTTCTGATTTGGAGAGGAAGAAGGTTCCATTGTTTAGCTGTTGATGTGACCAAGCTTTTTCCTCCCTCAGATTGAGAGTCTAAATATGCTGAGCTCTAGCCATGTGTCAGAGAGTTCTCCTCGGTCTATACCATTCAAATGAGTTCTGCAGAAAAATGGGACGGATGCCATGCAGGGCCTTACTGGCAACCAGTGAAGTTTGATGATAGCCTGCGAGATGGAAGAGTGTTCAGGTGTCTGGCTCAATATTCGGGCTGCAGCATTCTGTAATACCTGAAGCCTATTTAGATGCTGATGCTGCATATTCAGGAAGAGGGCATTGCAATAACCCAGTTTGGCAAGCGCCAGAGCTGACATCACACTTTTCCAAGAGTTTAAGAGGATGAAAGGAAATATATTTTTGAGCATCCTAAGTATACCTAAGTTACCCGTGGTCTGAAGGTGAGCTTATTGTCCGTTACTACTGCTATAATTTTAGCTATTTGCATGGGAGTTGGGAGTGCACCCATTTCCTCAGGCTACCAGGAAAAAGACAATGAGGATGGGTTATTCCCGAACAGAATCACTTCCGTTTTCCCGGAAATTAAGTTCCACACAGCTTGGTCCATCCATTTTCCAGTTTCTCTCATGCAGTCAGGAAAATTACCACCCCTGTGTTATGGGTGGAGGACATAGCTATTACTATCTGAGTATCGTCTGCATAGGAGGTGAGGTCCAAACCAAACAAGATTAACGGGTTTTTCAGAGGTTTTTCATAGACATTAAATAATGTAGAACTGTGAACAGATCGTTTTGGAACCCTACAAGGCAGAGTAAATGGTTCAGAGATGTATGGGTCAAAGAAAAGATCTTAGTTTTAAAGCTAAGCCCTGGAGACTGACATCCCTGAGACAGTAGACTAAGATGCTGCAGACAAGTCAAGGAGCACTAATACAGCATTGTTGCCTTCATCCAAAAAGGCTCAGATCTCTTCAATTGGTTTATGAGAGCCGTTTCAGTGCTATGACCACTGCAAAATCCAAATTGGGTTACATCTAGGACCTGATCCTCCTGCAGGAACTGAGCCAGTTCTTGCTTCATGATTTTCTCCATAACGTTTGCTGACATAGGAGAGTCTGAGATGGGCCTGAAATTTTTAGGGATATTTTTTAAAAGAGGAAGAATGGATGCTTCTTCCGAATGGAGGAGAAACAGCCTTGTTCTATCATTGCAGTACTAGTCATAGCCAGTCCCTTTGCAATGCTGTGTGTGGAAAGACTGTTCACCTGCAAAGGGCAGGGATTGCAGGGAGATCCTGATTTGGTCTCTGTAAGAATTCTGGCCACTTGCTCTGGATCCAATGGGGAGAAGTTGAGAAGCATGGTCCCTCTTCAACTATGGTATAGGGTAAGGGACGATCCAGGCTGCTGATTGAATATTTTATCATACCTGTTATAAATTTGGACCACTTTATCTAGGAAGAAATTGCCAGTCTGTCACAGAATGCAAGGGAGTTAGAGGATGGATTGTTTCTTGTAGGACCAGCTGGGATGTGAACCACCTGAAAAAGCTTCTTAGTGGAGTTATTGGCCTCTACTATTTTATGGGTGAATTATTCCGTTTTCGTTTTAAAAACAAATTCTTTATATGTGTGCAGGCTAGTTCTGCATTTCTCTTTTTCTTGTGTATTAAACTCTTTCCTCCAGCGTCTCTGTTGTTTCCTACACACTTCCTTATGAAGTAGAAAGACTGAAGAAAGCTATGGAGCTGTGGGCTGAGTTGTCTGGGATTTCCAGATTAGCAGAGGTGTGGAGATTGATATTGCAGTATTGAGCCATTTTGTATAGCTTTTGATGGACTCATCTAGGTTGCCATTACACAGTGGCATATTATCCTCAAGACCTCAAGTAAATGATTGAGCAGCTCCAACTGAAGTATATTCCAAGCCTCTTTTTTACAGGTTTGTAATAGGATCTCATCAGTAGGGGAATTAAGTTTTGCTAAGATTTCAAACATGATTGCATTGTGATCTGTCCGTGCTAGGAACAAAGCCTCCTTCATGAAAATGTGAGGTTTATTAGAAAAGAGGTCATCTAAAATGTGACCAGCCAAGTGACTAGGCTCGTTAACCAACTGTGGCAAGCTATAGCCTTCTAAGCTTTCAATGAGGGCTGCTGTGTCCTTATCATCATGGTCTTCAAGGTGGAAATTAAAATCATCTAGAATGGTGAAGTCATTTGCAGTTAGACATATCTCTAGGAGTGTTCCGAAGGTCTGTGTAAAGGTGTTTCTCGGCCCTGGGGGATGGTAAATTAGCATGCCCCTAAAAGATTGCATGCTACTAAATTGTATATTAAATTGAATGCCTCACAGTGTGCTAAAGAAACTTATTCTATAAAGCCCGAGAGATTATCCCTGATTACCATGGCCAAACCTCCTGCTCACTTTACTGACATGTCCAAACTGTGTAAAATATAGTTGGGGGGGTTGAGGCTATCAAGTCGGGCCTGAGTCTTGGTCAGGCCATGTTTCTTTGACCCATGCAGTGTGCATTTGACTACTCTTCATGAAGTCTGCTAACTCAAAATGGTTTTTACTAATGACCTAGCATTTATTAGGGCACATTTAATGCTGATGTTTGGGTGCTTCTCAGAGGTCTGGCTGGGAACATTATATTTTATATTTAGCCAATGGAAAGCCCCACCGCAGTTTGAACAAACTGAGGTCAATTCTCAAGAGTCAGGCACAGTAAGGGGATTGAGACAGAGGCATCCCATGGTCTTACCTTCGACATTGAGAGCTAGCAACTTCTCTCTCACATAGCGTTTTATCACTGGAGTTTCTGAAGCCAAACAGACAGGGGGGCTAGTGCTCAACGTGATCCGGGCAGGCCCTCTACTGTTTCCACAGAAGACACAAAGAGAAAGCCAGCGATCGAGGCAAAACTGGGGGTGGGGCATAAACAGAACCAGGGTCCAGCAACCCTGATTATCCACTCACCTTGCTCCCCTGGGAGGGATAAAATACTGGAAAAAGATAGCTAAAATAAATGAAAAGGTACAAAATGTAAACATGAACTTAGCAAAAAAAGGGTGAATACACCCTTCAAAGATGGCGGCCGATTTAGACAGTGCCTCAACATAATTATCATCATGGCGATTGGTCAGACACATGAGAGTCTGATTAGGGAGACTAAACTGAAAATCGCTTACTTTAAGGTTTTTTCACAATTGGTATCGTTTGCCCCAGATGTTAATCTGGGCAGTACTCTTTCCTCAGTTGTGTGTTGGAGATGTGGGATAGATGGGTGCAACATACCCTATCTTTTATTTAAATGCAATGGCCTGACTCTCTACTGGACAATAGTCTGGCCCACTCTTTACAGCATGAGTGGTTTACAGGTTTTTCCTTCCATGCTCCGAGCTACCCTTCATGATATGGCTGTTTTGTGGCAAACACGCGTACACAAAACTGCCTAGTGACAGCACTTGCAGAAGCTAGAGCACTATGGGCCATGTTTATCATGGGTTGCGGCACTGTGCACCATGCAACTGGGTGGAAAAGCAACTCAACCCTTGCGATGAGATTTATCAAGCCATGCAGGGCCACCTTGATTACACAGTCCTTTTGGTTAGTCCTGACACTACATAGGGGTGCAATAACATGTTATTCTACAGGATTACAGTTTGTAAATGCATACGTACACGATTGCTAGCTGAACTTCAGTAGAAACTCAAAGCCTTGTTTAACTATTTGCATGAGTGGAATTTTTACATCCATAATTGAATTAAGTGACTATAGACTCTCCATGTTGAAATTAAAAAACACACTTTTAGGGACTCTTCAGAGGCAGGACATAAGAAGCTACTTAATGTGCCTCCATCATATGTCTTATACAACAGCTCTATGATCAAAACTTGTTCATGCGTGGACATTTATTAAGTGGGAGTGAGCTGTGGAACCACAACAACTACAGGGGCAGTGCACACTCTGATTGGTATTTAGCTGGGAGTCAGAGACAGCAGATCATCTAGTGGCTGGGGCAACTACTCTGGCACAGAAGGTGGAGGAGAATTCATCAGTGGCCAGGGAGAAACATGTATAAAACTGGTATTGAAGAAACTTAGAGACATCTGGTCAGGGAATGGACAAGGTTAGTATGCACTTTGTGAGCACCTTTCATAAAGCACATGCATTTTATAACCAAAAGCAAGGACATAAAAAAGATGTAGCCCACAGCTCAAGGAGGTACCTCTTATCCCAAGTTATTAACACATAAAAGCGCTCTTTTGCACAACACCAGGATGGGCCCATGGGTAGCAAAGTAAGAAACGAGCCATGCGAGGTCAGCACTGGTCATATTTAGCTATAAATTTAATCAGTACATTTTACATGTTTTTTATCATCATACTTGGGATGGCTTGTTATTACGGTACGTACGTTATTACCTACCGTATGCAAAGATTTAAAATATTATGCAAATAAACTTACTTACTCATCAGCAGTGCTTAATTTCAGCTGGTGGTTTCTGGTGGATAGGATAGGATGGGAATTAAAAAAGCGCGCTAAACCAGCAAGGTGTCAGGCGCTAAGCGGGAAGAAGGGTAAACAAACATTGACCAACTACGAGGCAAAAAGCCATGTCTTTAAGATCTTCTTAAAGGATGCAAGTGAGTTTGCTGTGGTGCTAGAGAGAGGCAAAGCGTTCCAAATTCTGGCAGCTGCAACAGAAATGAGCGGCCACCCCACCTGGACCAAAAAAATCTAGGCGAGGCAAGCTTCTTCTGAGTGGAGGACCTCAAGCTTCTGCCAGGGGAGTACCAGTGGAATAAGGTTGCAAGTTGAGATGATCGTGTATCATGCATGGCCTTGTACACCAAATTCAGAGCCTTAAAGGCACGATTCCTTCCCTGATGGACTGATGTTTAGGTATGTTCAGTATAAGTCGAGAGGTGACTAGAGCAATGATAGTGGGCCAATGAAGATCCGAGGGAATGTATGGCAGCACTTTCTTGAGAATTTTAAGAATATGGAAACAGATGCTAACCGTGCTGTTCACCTGGGCATCGAAAGACAGGCCCTTATCAAAAAACACTCCTAGGTTTTTGGCAGTTGTCACTGGGACAGGAAGAGGGCTGCTGGTTTAAGGTAAGCGTGGGCGTAAAATCCGTTCCGCTCGTGGATTTTGCAGATTTTCTGCAAATTTGCAATCTGCGAACTCTCGCGAATTTGCCGAAAATTCGCAAATTCGCGCGAAGCGGATTTTTTTGCTAGGTCGCACTTGCCAAATAGAATACTATACAATTTTGCAGCGCGCAGCGTTCACTTACCGTCATTTAGCGTTTGAAGAGTTGTTTTTCTCCATGTTTGCGTGTGCTGCGCCATTTTGGATCTTGCTGCAGGATCCCGCGGGAGTTTGTCGACCGCGATTACGTCATCGCGGCTTGCCACCTTGCACAGCGAGAGTTTGGCAACGCAACAACGTCATAAAGGCCCGTAATCACATATCGCGGGAGTAAACACTTGCGAACACGTAGATGCGGCGGGCAACGACAATCTCGCAATTGCGAGATTGCAAAATTTGCAATTTCGCACAAGAAATCCACCAGCAGGCACCCTAAACATTGAAAATTATGATTTTTATCAGAATAACTCCTCAGGTTGACATTTGCCTGCACTTTTTTTTTACAAGGAGTCCATTTTGGTGGGGGGTGGGAGGAAGGAAGTGCCCCACAGTCTCCAACTTCCTGTTCCTGTCCAGCAGGCTCCTCCCAGTGCTTTCTTCATGTGCTGGTCACTTTGATTTGGATCTTGACCTGGAAGGATTACTTTTTGTGGATGCTGCTGGATATTTGGATTTGAGGCCTTTTTGACTTTCTTTGGATCACTTTTGGATTAGAAATTTCACAAATAAGTTGATGTTGTTTGTTTGGGGCTTTACAGTTGCTGCAACTACAATTTTGGAACTTTTTCAGAACATTAAATAAGATATATTGTGGGTAGCCACAGTATCAAGTAGGACCAGGGTTAGTTATGGGTGCATGATGCAACTGTTTTGTTGAATTTCAACATCATTTAGGGCATGGATGGCATTGGATTGTGGTGATTTTTGTGTGTTTTTCGATTTTTGGGGGTGTTGTTGGGGCATTTTGCCGAGGGGTACTCACTCAGTGGTGCATGGGCCTAGTCTTTCTGTGTGGTCTCTTTAATGTAAACATCATGGAAGGCATGGATGGCATTGGATTGTGGTGATTTTTGTGTGTTTTTCAATTTTTTGGGGCTGTTGGGGCCTTTTGCCCAGGAGTACTCACTCAGTGGTGCATGGGCCAAGTCTTTCTGTGGGGTGTCTTGAATGTAAACATCATGGTGGGCATGGATGGCATTGGATTGTGGTGATTTATGTGTGTTTTTCGATTTTTGGGGGTGTTGATGGGGCATGGCCATGTGGGTGGGGGCTATTTTGAGGCCTGGTCCATGGCCATGTGGTGGGGGTGAAGGGGCCATTTTGAATCCAGGCAGTGTGCTTTGTGCCATAGGCCTGCATCCAATGTGCCTTGCTTTCATCCATTATGCCCAGGGGTACTCACTCACTCAGTGGTGCATGGGCCTAGTCTTTCTGTGGGGTGTCTTGAATGTAAACATCATGGAGGACATGGATGGCATTGGATTGTGGTGATTTGTGTGTGTTTTTCGATTTTTTTGGCTGTTGGGGCCTTTTGCCCAGGGGTACTCACTCAGTGGTGCATGGGCCTAGTCTTTCTGTGGGGTGTCTTGAATGTAAACATCATGGAGGGCATGGATGGCATTGGATTGTGGTGATTTTTGTGTGTTTTTCGATTTTTGGGGGTGTTGATGGGGCATGGTCATGTGGGTGGGGGCCATTTCGAGGCCTGGTCCAGGGCCATGTGGTGGGGGTGAAGGGGCCATTTTGAATCCAGGCAGTGTGCTTTGTGCCATAGGCCTGCATCCAATGTGCCTTTCTTTCATCCATTATGCCCAGGGGTACTCACTCACTCAGTGGTGCATGGGCCTAGTCTTTCTGTGTGGTCTCTTTAATGTAAACATCATGGAGGGCATGGATGGCATTGGATTGTGGTGATTTTTGTGTGTTTTTCGATTTTTTGGGCTGTTGGGGACTTTTGCCCAGGGGTATTCACTCAGTGGTGCATGGGCCTAGTCTTTCTGTGGGGTGTCTTGAATGTAAACATCATGGAGGGCATGGATGGCATTGGATTGTGGTGATTTTGGTGTGTTTTTCAATTTTTGGGGGTGTTGATGGGGCATGGCCATGTGGGTGGGGGCCATTTTGAGGCCTGGTCCAGGGCCATGTGGTGGGGGTGAAGGGGCCATTTTGAATCCAGGCAGTGTGCTTTGTGCCATAGGCCTGCATCCAATGTGCCTTGCTTTCATCCATTATGCCCAGGGGTACTCACTCACTCAGTGGTGCATGGGCCTAGTCTTTCTGTGTGGTCTCTTGAATGTAAACATCATGGAGGGCATGGATGGCATTGGATTGTGGTGATTTTTGTGTGTTTTTCGATTTTTTTTGGCTGTTGGGGCCTTTTGCCCAGGGGTACTCACTCAGTGGTGCATGGGCCTAGTCTTTCTGTGGGGTGTCTTGAATGTAAACATAATGGAGGGCATGGATGGCATTGGATTGTGGTGATTTTTGTGTGTTTTTCAATTTTTGGGGGTGTTGATGGGGCATGGCCATGTGGGTGGGGACCATTTTAAGGCCTGGTCCGGGGCCTTGTGGTGGGGGGGAAGGGGCCATTATGAATCCAGGCAGTGTGCTTTGTGCCATAGGCCTGCATCCAATGTGCCTTGCTTTCATCCATTATGCCCAGGGGTACTCACTCACTCAGTGGTGCATGGGCCTAGTCTTTCTGTGGGGTGTCTTGAATGTAAACATCATGGAGGGCATGGATGGCATTGGATTGTGGTGATTTTTGTGTGTTTTTCGATTTTTTTGGCTGTTGGGGCCTTTTGCCCAGGGGTACTCACTCAGTGGTGCATGGGCCTAGTCTTTCTGTGGGGTGTCTTGAATGTAAACATCATGGAGGGCATGGATGGAATTGGATTGTGGTGATTTTTGTGTGTTTTTCGATTTTTGGGGGTGTTGATGGGGCATAGCCATGTGGGTGGGGCCCATTTTGAGGCCCGGTCCAGGGCCATGTGGTGGGGGGAAAGGGGCCATTTTGAATCCAGGCAGTGTGCTTTGTGCCATAGGCCTGCATCCAATGTGCCTTGCTTTCATCCATTATCCCCAGGGGTACTCACTCACTCAGTGGTGCATGGGCCTAGTCTTTCTGTGTGGTCTCTTTAATGTAAACATCATGGAGGGCATGGATGGCATTGGATTGTGGTGATTTTTGTGTGTTGTTCTATGTTGGGGCCTTTTGCCCAGGGGTACTCACTCAGTGGTGCATGGGCCTAGTCTTTCTGTGGGGTGTCTTGAATGTAAACATCATGGAGGGCATGATGGCATTGGATTGTGGTGATTTTTGTGTGTTTTTTCGATTTTTGGGGGTGTTGATGGGGCATGGCCATGTGGGTGGGGGCCATTTTGATGCCTGGTCCGGGGCCATGTGGTGGGGGTGAAGGGGCCATTATGAATCCAGGCAGTGTGCTTTGTGCCATAGGCCTGCATCCAATGTGCCTTGCTTTCATCCATTATCCCCAGGGGTACTCACTCACTCAGTGGTGCATGGGCCTAGTCTTTCTGTGTGGTCTCTTTAATGTAAACATCATGAAGGGCATGGATGGCATTGGATTGTGGTGATTTTTGTGTGTTTTTCTATTTTTTTGGCTGTTGGGGCCTTTTGCCCAGGGGTACTCACTCAGTGGTGCATGGGCCTAGTCTTTCTGTGGGGTGTCTTGAATGTAAACATCATGGAGGGCATGATGGCATTGGATTGTGGTGATTTTTGTGTGTTTTTTCGATGTTTGGGGGTGTTGATGGGGCATGGCCTTGTGGGTGGGGGCCATTTTGATGCCTGGTCCAGGCAGGGCCTAACCATGTGAGTGGGGGTCTAGGGGCAATTTTGAAGCCAGGCAGTGTGCTTTGTTGTGTCATAGGCCTGCACCCAGTCTGCCATGCTTTCATCCATTATGCCCAGGGGTACTCTGTCAGTGGTGCATTTTATTGGTCTTTCCATTTTGGGGGGTGGGTATAATAAAAATGCTTACTTGCAAACTATTAATTTAAGCGCTACATATGCAACATTTATTTACCTGATGTTCCTCTGGCTTCGTTTGCTTTTAGGTGCAGAAAGACGAATCATCAGCCTCATCGTTCCTCATCAGTGCCAGGAAGAAGTCCTGCTGCGGTGTGTGCAGCACAATGTCACGTGTGGCCACAGACAACTCTGCAACTTGTGCAACAGCGGCCTGCTGCTCTGACATCTGAAGAAGATGGCCCCAAAAAAAGTTGCCCGTAGCTCATCTAGCAAGAAAGTTGCCAGTAAGGAGCAGAAGAAGCAACTGGCGCCACTTACCAAGGAGACTGGTGTGACGACCGCCACATTTTTTGGGATAAAAAAAAGTACGCCTGCACCAGCAGCGGGGTCTGCTGGGGACCAAGCTGGGAGCAGCACCTCCGCTCCATTGGGCTCAGTGCCACCACCAACACACCAACTTAGGTCCAAGCCCTTGAGTGCTGCAGAGGCAGCCAGTATAATTGTTCAATCACCATCGACCAGTGATGTTGGCTCATCGCAAGAAAGTAGCAGCATTCCTCAATCAACACAGGTTGTTGTAACTCATCTGACGAGTGGTCAACAACCACAGCCGCAGCAACAACCACATGCGCAAGTACAAGCCCAAGTACATGTGGAAGGAGAGGCGGCGCAAGGAGAGGAGCAAGCAGAGGTGCATGAGCGGCACAAGTGCCCACAATAGTTGTTCCTCCCGAAGTAGGGGCCCATCAGGAAATCGACATTCAAGCCGAGGTATCACATGAGGAAGCCACTCCTCCTGATGATTCATTGTCCTCCAGATCCCCAGCAAGGAAAAGATCAAGGATGGTGTCTACTTCTTCTTCAAGCCCCCTTCCTTCTGATGATATGGATGAAAATTGGGAACCACCACGGCCGTCTGAGAGTGAGGCACACCATGATCTGACAAAGGTAGCTAAGCGTAAAAGGAAGGTCCCCGAAAGTCTCAGAGTTATGGAGTGTGATGATGACGCTGAACAAGAAGCGGCGTATACTCCTGCTGATGAAGACTCTCACGACGACGACGCAGTCATCATAGGCGTCACTCCAGCCTCAGCGGGCATGCAGCACACAGACATTTTAACCCTAGCCCGAAATGCTGCTGAGCGTGATGATGATGATGGCGACGTGGGAATGGGACCACCACGAATGCAGTTAACTAGTACACCAACACCACCACCTCCAGCTTCCATATTTTCTCGCCAGAAGGAACCTCCATCCACCTCGACCTCCATTTCCTCAATTAGTGGTGCTGTAAGTGCACAACGTACAAAATTTCGGCAACACATATCCTCCAGTTCATCTGGTATTAGCAGCATTCCCAGTATCGCCTCCTGCGCCCCCCACAGACATTTGAAGTCTGCAGTTTGGGACTTCTTTAGTGTTAGCCCAACAAGGGAAAACTTAGCCATTTGTACCATTTGTAAGGTCCGAGTTAGTCGTGGTAAGCTTGGTACCAACTATGGTACCGGAGGCCAGAGAGGTCATCTTGAGAGACAGCACACTGTCAAATGGCATGGGCACCTAAGGGTGATCAAGGATGCCCGAATTGCAAGTCAACAAATTGTATCCATTGATGTTTCATCTGCTGATGACGAGGAGGAAGAAGCGTAAAACATTTCTTCACTTACACCCAGTACCCCTGTCAGCAGCAGATCTATGAGCCACACTAAGAGTGTGGGAGAGAGTGAGACACCAACGCGAAAATGTTCATCACGGAGCGTAACTGGGTCGCAGAAGTCATCATCATCCCGTAAAATGGTCCAGCCCACCATTAGAAGCATGTTGTTTTCAGAAGCGCCATATGAACGCAACCACCCAATGGCGCGTCTGTATAACACTAAGCTGGCTAAAATGCTAGCGCTGGGCCTTCTCCCTTTTTCTTTTGTGGAAGGGGTGGGTTTTCTTGAAATGGTGGCAACGCTCTGCCCTAAATGGAAGGTTCCTAGCCGGTTCTATTTTGCCAGAGTTGCGGTTCCAGCACTACATGAAGATGTGCTGGAGGTGATTGGGGCAGCTTTGCAGAAGAGTGCTGTTCACACTATACATCTGACAATAGACATGTGGAGCAGTTGCGCAGCCACTGATTACATGTGCATCGCTGCACATTGGGTCTCTTTTTCAGGGGTTAAAGCAAAGATAAACGCAGGTGTTGACGAGGACAAAGTTTATAAAGCTGCTCGAAAACATGCAACAATAGCCATGTTTGCCATGGAGAAAAGTCATACAGCAGAAAACATTTTGCATGAGTTTAACACAAAGGTCTTTGAATGGCTGTCCCAAAGAAAACGCATGATTGGTTATGTTTCCACGGATAATGGCGCCAATGTAGTTAAGGCCATGGATATGGGTAACTATTTCAGAGTGCCGTGTCTGGCGCACTGTATAAACCTGGTTGTTAAAAAATTCTTGAGTGAAGAAAGTCCAGTCTCCGAGTTACTGACCACCTGCCGAAGAATGTGCACACATTTCAACCATTCTTTTAAGGCCCGGAAGCAGCTGAGGTGCCTGCAACATGAACGTAAATTGCCAGTGAAAGCACTCATCCAGGAGGTGGCAACACGTTGGAACTCAACCTTCTACATGCTTGAGCGTCTGTATGAGCAGTATGCGGTAGTCGATCAGTATTTCTTTAAACTGGGTATAACTATGATGGACATGAGTATACAGGTGGAGCAATGGCACCTAGTTAAAATCCTGACACATGCTTCGTCCTTTTGAGGTCTTCACGCGTGCAGTCAGCAGGGAGGACTGTAATTTGGGAAAAGCTATCCCATTGTTGAGCATGCTAGAGCACCGACTGAAGGCGGTGTGTTCTAAGTTTGAAAAAGATGGAAAGGAAGAAGCATTTGAGTTGGCGGAGAAGTTATTACACCGCCTACTTGGCGATGATCGTCTTGAAATGATCAAGACAGAACAGCATTACATTTGTGCTACTATTCTGGATCCACGGTACAAAAAGGCAGTGGCAGGCAGAGTATTCTTTCCTTTTGATGACGCAGATGTTACAAAGTACAAACATTGGCTAGCTGTGTCAGCCACTCGGTTTGAAAGAAAACGGCACGAAATTGAAGGAAAAGGCAGTACATCAGCATCAGCAGGCCATCCACAGTCAAAAAAATCCACTTCTGCATTTGTGGCTGTGGCAGAAGTGAGTGATTTTCCCTCTCAGCCGTTAACTATTCCCTTGCCCTGGACGGATCACTTCCTTATTCCCATTAGTTGGTCCGCGCCCAAACCCCCTGAACCCCTACCCACCACGAGAATCATGAGAGCTTGGTCTCGCTTAGCAGTCGACAACTGGACTAGTAAACTCACAGAGAATCCACCCCTGATTGAAGATAAACCTGGCATAGCAAACCAAGCATATACCAACTGGATCACTAATTCGCTTGACGTCGTTCTCCCTAAAAAGGAAATTACGTTCAAACGCTCGCATAAAACAGCTCCATGGTATACAGATGTTCTCAGAGAGAAGAAGCGTCTCTGCAGGAAATCAGAAAGGCACTGGCGCTCTGACTACTCCGCAGTCAAAAAAACCCTATATCGCGAAAGCATCAGGGAATATAAATCACTGATAAAAGCAGCCCAGGCCACATATTTCTCAGAGAAAATCCTGCATGCCAAATCTAGACCTAAAGAAATCTTCCAGATCATTAAACAACTATCCAAACAATCGCCATGTCTGCAGGCGGATAAGACATCCTCCCATTGTAACAATGTTGCCGAATTCTTTCATCAGAAAATCAGCTCCATCTATTCTGCTTTCTCCCCGGAAAATTGCACCCTCTCAGTCACTCCCCCTCTCCCCACAGTCTCCCCGCCCAGCCCACACCTACCTATGCTAAACCACTTCCCCCTTCTGGACTTAGCATCTCTCGAGCCCTTAGCACGGAAAGTAAAATCCGGGTCTCCGAATGACCCAGCCCCTCCAGATATAATAATGGCTGCCGCACACACGACTCTTCCCATCATAAGGGAGGTCTTAAATACCTCCATCTCCTCCGGTACGGTCCCAATAGTGTGGAAGCAGGCTATGGTCAGAGCCCTGCTGAAAAAGCCTAACCTGGACTCCGCCGACCTGAGCAATTATCGCCCCATATCACTGCTCCCATGGCTAAGCAAGATCCTGGAGAAACATATAAACCAACAACTAATAAACTTCCTAGAAGCTCATCATCTACTGGACCCAACTCAAACAGGCTTTAGACCGAAACACGGGACCGAGACCGCTCTCCTCATGGTCACCGAAGAAGCTAGACATATTCTGGATCAGGGAGGATCAGTGGCAGTGATCCTCCTTGACCTCAGCGCGGCCTTTGATACGGTCAGCCATAACACCCTGCTATATCGTATGTCCCAGGTCGGCATTAAGGACAAAGCCTGGTCATGGTTCCAGTCATTCTTAGAGGATAGGTCCTTCCGCGTGTTTGAAGGCGAGTCTGTCTCCACTAGCAGGCCCCTGAAATGTGGAGTCCCCCAGGGTTCCTCTCTAAGCCCTGCACTCTTTAACCTGTACATGAGGCCACTGGCGGATGTCGTCCGTCCTTTTGGGATTAAGATCATCTCCTACGCGGACGACACACAGCTAGTGGTCTCCCTGACGCAGGTTGCCAATTCTTCAACACAGGGCAGGCTTAGAGAGGGCCTGGAGGAAGTGAAAACCTGGATGTCCCGCTCATCTTTAAAATTAAATGGAGACAAAACCGAGCTGATGCTCCTCGGGCCCCCAGACCTCAGTCTCCCCACCTCCATGTGGCCACCTAGTCTGGGCCCTCCACCTACCCTAAAAACAGCATCAAGAGCCTCGGAGTCTGGCTTGACAGATCTCTGTCCTTTAGTACGCAGGCCACAAAACTCTCAGCAACTTGCTTCGGCATCATGAGGATGCTGAGGAGAATCCTCCCTCTCCTTCCTATGGAGGCCAGACAAACAGCTGTCCAAGGTCTAATCCAGTCGCGCCTCGATTTTAATAATGTACTTTACCTCGGGGCCCCGGAATACACTCTGAGCAGGCTTCAGATGGCCCAGAACTGCGCAGCCCGCATCCTACTCAACATTCCTCGCAGACAGTCAGCCAGGGCCGGACTGATAACCCTTCACTGGCTTCCAGTGCGCCAGAGAGTTATGTTCAAGGCCATGTGCATAGCTCATCAGTCCTTCTGGAACACTGGCCCCAGTATCACTCAAGATCTAATAACCCACTACACACCCAACAGAAGTCTACGCTCGAGTCAGACCTTCCTGGCAATAGTTCCCAGGATAAAGAGATCCAGATCCGGAGGCAGGTCTTTCTCACATAACGCCGCGAGGGCCTGGAACGCCCTTCCGCTGCATCTTAGAGCCAACCCTAACCTTTTAGCCTTCCGCAAACAGCTGAAAACCTTTTTATTTCACCCAATCTAACCTACCCCCCCTTCTCCCCACGGGTGCCTCAGTCTGGTCTTACGGTATTCTTAGCGCTTGGACGCCTCCGGGCAGCAATTCGCGCTCTACAAATGCACATCCAATCCAATCCAATCCAACGACACCAGCAACCGTATCATCTGCACCAGACACAAAAGTAATATTGTGTGATGAAGAGGATTGGCTAACTCAGCTTGGGTTTGCTTCTGAAATGGTCCCAGAAGAAAGTAAGCAAAGTGAAGGAACCCGGGAGAACCTTGAGTCAATGGTGCAGGCCTATCTGAATGACTCAACAGAGGTCCATCTTTCTCATGACCCATTGGTGTATTGGCATGGGAAAACAGTTGTGTGGCCAGGGATCACCAACCTGGCTATAAATTACTTGTCTTGCCCGTGTGTCTTCTGAACGTGTTTTCAGTGCTGCTGGTGGCATTGTAACTTCCAAAAGGACCCGCCTCTCGCCCAAAAATGTGGCGAGGTTAACAATGATCAAGATGAATCAGCACCTCATACCACCAGATTACAAAATACGAGAATGCACGCAGGAAGAAGACGAGGAGGACACCAACTTAGATGAGGGAAGTTCTTCTCTGTTAAGTGACCTACTCCCGTCTAAATTCGCAGAGTTTGAGGACGAGCTCTTCTTCCCTGACACCAAGCCCTGAAAATTAGTCAATGAATCACTAACTTTCTTTTTCGTCCTTATTCACTTTTATTCCTGTGTGTCTGTCTTTCTTTGTTTTGCAAAATCTATATAAAAAAACTTTAATCACCTAATCACAAAAACAAGCCCATCAGCAGAACTGTCTTCACTTATTTGCTTATTGATTTGAAGGTGCCGCAGTCTGCATTCCTCATGTACACCAGTTCACAAGAACATGCTCCTCTATCCTCCTCCTCCTCCAGACTCCTATTTCCCTCAAAGCAGATGGCTGGATTACGCCCAATGAAGAAAGACTCTGCACTTGTGGGGGTGTTCTACTTCCTTGCGGGTGAGTTGACAGGTCTGGGCCATTGCTGGGACGGTCTAATACTGGCTAAAAGTGGTTTGGAGAAAATCGGAGCAGAAAAAGTTTTTGCGCTTTTGATCACTTGCCTGTCTTTAGGGTGCCGTTTGGCGGGCTTTTAGGTTGTTGTGGGTGGGTTTTGGGGTCTGGGAGCACTGCTGGCACAGTCTAATGTTGATTGTATTTGTTTTTCAGGAAATCCATGGTGGAAAAGGGGAGTTAGGGCCTAGCTGCACAGCGTATTTGGACAGAATTGAAGGAAGTAGGCCCATTTCTGCTTTTTGCCTGTTTGGGGGTGTTCTGCTTTTTTGCGGGTGGCTGCAGGGGTCTGGGGCCGTTGCTGGGCAGGTCTAATACCGGCTATAAGTGGTTTGGAGAAAATCGGAGCAGAAAGAGATTTTGCGCTTTTGATCACTTGCCTGTCTTTGGGGTGCTGTTTGGCGGGCTTTTAGGTTGTTGTGGGTGTGTTTTGGGGTCTGGGAGAACTGCTGGCACAGTCTAATGTTGATTGCATTTGTTTTTCAGGAAATCCATGGTGGAAAAGGGGAGTTAGGGCCTAGCTGCAGAGCGCATTTGGACAGAATTGAAGGTAGTAGGCCCATTTTTGCTTTTTGCCTGTTTGGGGGTGTTCTGCTTTTTTGCGGGTGGCTGCAGGGGTCTGGGGACATTGCTGGGAATGTCTAATACCAGATAAAAGTGGTTTGGACAAAATCGGAGGTGACATTTTTTTTGCGTTTTTGCTGACTTGCTTGTCTTTGAGGTGCTGTTTGGGGGGTTCCGGGTGTTTGTGGGTGGGTTTTGGGGTCTGGGAGCACTGCTGGGTATGGATAGTTTTGATTGCAAGAGGTTTGAAGCAAATCCATGGTGGCAAAGGGGAGTTTGGGCCTAGCTGCAGAGCGCGCGTGGAGTGATTTTGGAAATTTGCCTGAAAATTTCTAAGTCCCCATTTTTGTAGTTTTTCTTTTTGGCTGTTTGGGAGTCTTCTACTTCTTTCCGCCTGGGTTGACGGGTCTGGGGCCATTGCTGGGAAGGTCTAATACTGGATAAAAGTGGTTTAGAGAAAATCGGAGCAGAAAAAGATTTTGCGCTTTTGATCACTTGCCTGTCTTTGGTGTGCTGTTTGGCGGGCTTTTAGGTTGTTGTGGGTGGGTTTGGGGGTCTGGGAGCACTGCTGGCACAGTCTAATGTTGATTGCATTTGTTTTTCAGGAAATCCATGGTGGAAAAGGGGAGTTAGGGCCTAGCTGCACAGCGTATTTGGACAGAATTGAAGGAAGTGGGCCCATTTCTGCTTTTTGCCTGTTTGGGGGTGTTCTGCTTTTTTGCGGGTGGCTGTAGGGGTCTGGGGCCGTTGCTGGGCAGGTCTAATACCGGCTATAAGTGGTTTGGAGAAAATCGGAGCAGAAAGAGATTTTGCGCTTTTGATCACTTGCCTGCGGGCTTTTAGGTTGTTGTGGGTGTGTTTTGGGGTCTGGGAGAACTGCTGGCACAGTCTAATGTTGATTGCATTTGTTTTTCAGGAAATCCATGGTGGAAAAGGGGAGTTAGGGCCTAGCTGCAGAGCGCATTTGGACAGAATTGAAGGTAGTAGGCCCATTTTTGCTTTTTGCCTGTTTGGGGGTGTTCTGCTTTTTTGCGGGTGGCTGCAGGGGTCTGGGGACATTGCTGGGAATGTCTAATACCAGATAAAAGTGGTTTGGACAAAATCGGAGGTGACATTTTTTTTGCGTTTTTGCTGACTTGCTTGTCTTTGAGGTGCTGTTTGGGGGGTTCCGGGTGTTTGTGGGTGGGTTTTGGGGTCTGGGAGCACTGCTGGGTATGGATAGTTTTGATTGCAAGAGGTTTGAAGCAAATCCATGGTGGCAAAGGGGAGTTTGGGCCTAGCTGCAGAGCGCGCGTGGAGTGATTTTGGAAATTTGCCTGAAAATTTCTGTCCCCATTTTTGTAGTTTTGCTTTTTGGCTGTTTGGGAGTCTTCTACTTCTTTCCGCCTGGGTTGACGGGTCTGGGGCCATTGCTGGGAAGGTCTAATACTGGATAAAAGTGGTTTAGAGAAAATCGGAGCAGAAAAAGATTTTGCGCTTTTGATCACTTGCCTGTCTTTGGTGTGCTGTTTGGCGGGCTTTTAGGTTGTTGTGGGTGGGTTTGGGGGTCTGGGAGCACTGCTGGCACAGTCTAATGTTGATTTCATTTGTTTTTCAGGAAATACATGGTTGGAAAAGGGGAGTTAGGGCCTAGCTTCAGAGCGCATTTGGACTGAATTCCAGGTAGGCCCAAAGTTTTTTAAGTGTGGCTTTTCCCGGGTTTTTCCTTTTGGCTTGTTGGGGGGGTTAAAATTGTTTTCGCCCAGGTTGACAGTTCTGGGGCCATTGCTGGAAAGGTCTAATACCCGAAAGTAAGTGTTTTGGAGACAATCCCTGGGGAAAAAGTTTTAGCATTTTCTGAGATTTCGCTTACTCTACCGTTTTCGGGGGGCTGTTTGTGGGGGTTTCTGGTGTTTGTGGGGGGGGGGGGTTGCGAGTCTTGGAGCAATGCTGGGTATGGATACTTTTGCTTGCTTGCAAGTGGTTTGAATACAATCCATGGTGGTTAAGGGGGGATTTGGGCCTACTTTACTTTCCAAGTACGTTTTGTCACCATTTTCTACTAGGCCTCGTTTTTGGAGATCTGATTGGGGGTCTTCTACATTTTTGCGACTGGGTTTAGTAAGGGCCTGGGAGCACTGCTGGAAAGGTCTAATTTTGTTCTAAAACACAGTTTACAGTACACCTAGCTTGAGGGGAAGGATCCGCTAAATTAATTCGCCCATACTTATTTATCCTTCAAAAGGAGACTCAGACAGAGTAGGCACTTTCAAAAATATTGTACTGTCTATTAGGAATCTCAAAGTGTGACTTTTTGCACTACACAGGGTACATACCTTATATTTATTTCTCAGTGGTGTTCTAATATCACTTCCTGTTTTTCCATCAATAATTACAGGCCGGGTTTCAGCCTGTGCAATGGGAAAAAAAGGATGAAGTCAGGCTTCACATTAGCGAGCCGCAATTCAGCATCCGCCAGGCAGGCAGTGCACAGGGTGTCTTCTGGTCACCAACATTGATGGACGGAGCGTCAGATGGAATGGAGGAGTCCCGCTATTAAGGGGAATGGTTGGATGCATGCAACTTACCAAATTCAACAGGACAACTACAAAAACATACAGATACAGTATCCGTTCTTTTCTAATTATCTTTTAAGTAATGTTATTGCTGTGAACTTCTATGAGTGTGACTCTGCATTTCTTTGATCTCTGCTTCAAAATTCATCCCTACAGCCATTCTATAGGTTTTACTTCTGCTATTTTTTAAACCTAATTTAATGTAAGAAGTGTTTCTCTGAGTGCAGAGATAGGCAAGTGAAAACGCATAATTATTACTGCAGCCCTGTACAGTCGCATTCTTTCATTCACGGTTGTCGAAAGTACTACTTACTTTTCAGTAACCATGCATGCAGTAGTGCATGCACTTCCTTTATGTCACTTACAAGATTTATGGATAGCTTTGTACCCAGAGATTTGTTTATCTTCAATTATTGATTGTCCATGCTGTGCTTTTTTTTTCTTCTCTCAACAAAACTTTCCCAAAAACCCCTATTCCCATCCATTTTCCAAACCCTAACCCTCTTCCCCCGGGCTGTGTGGTTTTGATTGATGTGTGACTAAATGACACACACTTGCTGGGGAGGATAAGGTCATAGCAACGGGCTGGTGAAGGAATCCGAGGATATATTCTTACTCAGCTTGACACTGAGTCACTATTGGCAAATGAAAGCAGATTTTCATGTGCGCCATCAACTTGATTGGTCATCAAGAACATCCTCCTCCTAGACGTGGCAAATTAATATTACGCTGCTGTGTCCTTCACCTTCAGTACTATTTCTTGTAGTAGTAGCCAATGTCAAAGAAATTCAACGCAAGTACTTTCAATACTTTACCATTTGTTCGGCTACATTGTGGCACTCTTCTAGTGTACTGTCACCTGCTATATTCTCTATCGTACCGTTCTAATGATACGGTAAGGACAAACAAGGTTTCATTTTCTTTTTTTTCAGATGCTGCAACTGCCACTGTATAACATCACAAGTACCACCGCAATGATGACATTTCATCCGCCCAGGATTGCCAACCTTAATCGCCATTTCCCGTGCAGCCAGCCCTGTGCCTAGCCCTATTTCCAAACACAAATTACAGGTAAGATAAGCGTTTGGGGGGAGGTAGTATAATGGAGTATTAGGAGAGACAATAGACTGAAGGTCCGAGGACTATTGAATTCACTTACTCTGTGACAGGCACTTAGTTTTGAAAACATTTGGGCAATTACTAGTACTTACACAACTTGAATCAAGATGCCACTTAAGTTTCAGGAAAACAAACTTACTGTTAAACCCCCACCCACCAGCCTCAAAAGCAGTAAAAAACACGTATGCTAAGATAAAGTTTAAAGTATATTTATATATCCCTAACATAAATAATCTCCCGCAAGACCCAACCCACCCCCCCTCCCATACCCCAACCAATGTCCGTGAAAACTAAGTCCCAAAAAATAGAAAACCCAACTCCCAATTCCCACCCCCCAGAAGTCTTTAAAAAAGGGGCAAGGGACAGTCTCCTCCTACTGCTGGCTGCTGCTGTTGACTTTTCGGTCCAGGTCGGCATGCTCCTTGCGGAGGGTCTCGAGCAGGGTTTTGGTGTTGAGGGAGCGCCTGCTCGAGGTAGGACACCCTCAGTGAAAGGCGGTGCACGCGTGCTTTGCGCCTGCTGTGGGGGGCAGCTGATTTCTTTGCTGCTCAGCGGTGGCGGGTGGCTGTGGTACCCCGGCTCCGTACCGCTGGAGACCTGCTGTGCTGACTGGCTGACCCAGGGAGCGTGGAGGAGGATGCACGTGTCGCCGTGGATGTTGTCGACGTACTGTGCGTGTCCTCCTCCTCCTGGGCCACCAGCCGCTGATATTCGGCGACAGTGGCCTCCAGCCTCCGTTGCCGGGCCCTTTTAGCCAGCTCCTTCCGTGTTGGTTTGGAAGGAGCATCTATATGAAAAAAGAAAGACATAGTCTGTAACCAATGCTCTTTAAGATTAACACAAAATGATTCAGCAGAAAGTTGTGTCACAATAGAACTAGCAACTTGCAAGCGCAGTACATAACTATTGTGGCCAGTATCTATCTAACCTCCCACTTCTTCATCCTTGCTCTAACATTAGTGGGAGTTTAAGGAGTCAATTCTACGAGCACTATGGACTCACTCCATTAGAGTCGACTATGACAGTACACCAGTCTTATTCTTCTTCTTCTCTCTTGTTTAGCAAAATTGGTACGTTAACTTCTGCAAGCCGGCATAATGCCAGCGCAGTCAACTTGCACCCGAGAAAAACACCCGCCATGATGAGTGAGACAGACTTGCGTTACTGTACCAGTCCAGTACATGCAGGTGGTGATGCTCTTACTTTTCTATTACGGGTGGCACTGAGAATACTCTGTTACAAGGGCTACTGCTTAATGAATTTAACTTTCACCCTACAGTGCCAATGAATACTAGAAAAGGAAAATGAAGAAGATAAATAATCTGATTATCTATCACTGCACATGGTATGTATTTGCTTACATATGGGATGACTTTAGGTGCTTTTGCTTTTTATTAAGTGAACAGTGATACATCCACACATGAATGACCGAGTTCTACTAAACTTATTAACAGAGGTAGTGAGTGGCCATCGTAATAGCCGGATGTATGCTGTGCTTGCAATACAAACTACTGCTACTATTCATGGTAGTATTCAGACAAAATTACAAATTCTTTTCCTTGCCTTTCCTACACTGGGTGGGACGTGCGGGTGCGGTGTTACATGCTCTTCAAAGTAACACTTAGTTCATCCAGTGACCGTCTACTCTCTCGAGATACACATATGCTATCTAAGAGTCAGATAGTACCATGATCCAGGCATCCATCCATTCAAACTATATGTCAATCATTCTTCTTCATGTCTCTCATCTGGACAAACCTTACGTTTTCTCACGGGAAAACAACCTTTTCATTTTATTTTGGAAACCGCAAGCCATACATCCGTGCTTGACTTGCATTTGAATTTCAACCAAAGAATATATTGCGCACACATACAGTTTCTGTTTCACCCACCCAGGCTGTTCTCCTTCCACCCATCCTTGCTTCATCCTTCACCCAGCCATGCATCATATTCCTTCCCAGCCACCTCGGGCACCAATGAAACACGTATCTTTCTTCTTTGTCAGTCATCATTACTTTTAACTTGCTCGTCCTTCCACACTTACTTACACCCTTCTTTCGCTTTTCGTTCATCCCATCCATCAAGTTAATCTCAGATCAGATTTGGATTCTCGAAAAAAAAATCACCGCTGAGTTGAAGTAAATTTAGAGGAGGCTACTACCTGGTTGATAAAAAACGTTGTTCTAAATTTGAAAGTCTGCTCAACAGTATAGTAACTTAACTGTAGAACATATATACTACACCCGTGCAGGGAACACACTATGCAGTCTGCAATCTCAATAAGTAAGGAATACAAGAGCTTACCACTGCCCGCCACAACCGTGGCAACCCGTACAGCAGTTTCATCCGGCACTTGCACCGCCTCCTCACCAGAACTGTCCTCCTCCACCTCCGCGCTGGGCCCAGCACCAGATGTTCCACCTACAAAGTACATTTAAGAATGTTAGATGTCATAGACATACACCACTCACTAGTATTTTGTCTAGGAATGAAGAAATGTGAATACAGAAACCAATCTAATAATTTGTGACTGTCTACTCTAAAGTAAAAATGTCCCTTTTTCCAGGGAAGGGTGTTGTCTTGCTGCACTTTTTGGCACAACTGATGAATGCTTTCTTTTTAACACGCACCATTTTTCTCATAACAGACAGAAGCTTCACTTCTAAGAACAAATCATCATCACTAGGACGGAGTGACCAACGATTCAGCACCAAAAAGAAAAATTAAAGTTCAAACCAGGTGAGGGCTCGGCTCGCCCACAATAAATGTGTGAAATAAATCACTAAGCACTTCCCTATTTTTAATCAACCGTTTATGTTTTATGACAAGCTTGATTTTAATAAATATTTTTACTTTTAATAAAGCTTTAAATCTTAAAGAGACTCTGTGGTTTTTGGTCAAGAGTGACTGAGCAAAAGGTTTTGCAATTTCCAAGCATGAGTCCGTGCCTCTGACACTTCTGGACTCTGACTCAGTACTCTTGCCCTGCGTTGGATAATCATCATTGGGGATCAATCATCGATGAATTCGGGAGCTAAATGACTCTGCCACACTATCTAGTCAGTAAGGAGATTGGGGTTCTTCAAAGTCTGATATCACTGAGGTATGTGGAAAGTCTACCTGTGCCTATTATAATTGATAAACAATGCACTATTTAGTGTCCATAGTTCTGTTTGTGCAGATTTGTCCCTGCAACAGTAGTAGTATGGATTGTCCTCCTATCCAAACCAAAAGTAAAGTAGTATCTTATTCTTTCTTGGTGGTCATTCACCTTTTTATTGTTGGTAATTGTCAAAGCATAAACATTTAGAAGACTTGAAAAGACATTATGGACAATCCCAGAGTACTGCACTCAGTGCATAGAGCTATTGCTGACTGGAATGGGAGTTTCGTTTAACACCTTTTGCCAACTGTGCAATCTTAGTTAGCTACACAGACAGACTAATAAGAATAATCTAGTAATACCACAGGGAGTCATAGTAGAGGCAGGATAAGAATTTAGATACAGTCTACAAGAAGATCAAAGACGATTTAGAAAAAATCGAATGAGGAACGTAGGAAAAAATAGGTACTCTATATTAAAATTAAAACTTACCGGGGCCAGCAAAGGAGCCCTCGCCTGACCGATCCTGGCCTTGAACTGCAGCAGCAGCCGATAACCCCTCCTCCTCTGTCCTCTTGCGCCTGGGGGTAGCTGATGTACAACATGAAAGAAAGAAAGACCCGAAAACATGGATGATTGTTGTCAACCAAATCAAACATTTCAAAAGAACAATAACAAAATATTTTGGCGAAATAGCAAATAGACAACTATTCCACGGGATATATTGACCTATCTCATGTGGTCTACTACGATATTAGTATTGCTTGATTTGCAGACCGTCGACTTGGAAAGTTATGTAGCTCACTAAACAAACTACTAAAAAGGTTCGCCTAGGACTGGCAGGCAGCAGTCTGCAGCACGCAAAGTGACAGACAAACTCCATCGTGATTGCAGATCAGCAACAACACTAAAAAGTTTCCTACTACATTAACCAGTCATTAAAATACTCAAACTATCAATCCACCACCACTATTTCTTCCTATTGCCAGGTGTACAAAGGAAGGACTAGACTTGAGTCTGTAGGGGCAGATTTTCAAGCCCCTTGCGGCTCTTTTGCTCCATTGTTGCGTGACTTTTGTGACGCAGCAGCAGAACAAAAGAGGCGCCATGGTGCGGCGTATATTAACAACGTGACGCATATGGGAGATGCATCACGTTGTAAAGCCCTGCGTCATCAGGGGGCGTTCCGGTGCAAGGGAGGGCGTTCCTGCGCAGGAACGTATCCTAAAAGTGGCTGAGGGAAATCTACAAGATTTCAATCAGTCACTTTTAGGACAATGATGCGTGACTCAAACCCTGCGCCTGCTTGAAACAGACGTACGGCTTCACGCAGCATTGGGGAGATAGGGCACCCCAGAGCATTGCTGGAGCTGCGCCATCGTTGCGACGCAACTCCAGCAATGTGCCGCCTTTACGGCACAGATGCGTAACGCTTCGGTGACGTTTTGGGCCCATGGTTGCTACTGGCGCATCCCTGCTACTTTGCAGGGATGCGCCGGTAATAGAAAATCTGACCCTTAGTGTCTAGCATTACGCAGTTCTTTACACTACACTCATACATAATTTCTCAGGCCAATGAAATGAACACAAAATCGAAAACAAATAAGCATAGTAGCAACGCTACTGAGAAGGAGAGCAGTGCACCTGAAATGCACAGAAGATTTTGAAATATAATTTACCTACAATGTAATAGGCAGCATTATTGCTCTTGGTAAAAAACAAAAATGTGCAATATAATAACACACAGAGCGGGAGAAAACAGAGTAATGATGAAATAGCTAGAAATAGCTACTACTACTCACCAAGCCCGGGGATCTCGATGCCGAGCACGTCCAGCAAGTCACGTTCCCGGTCCAGGAGATCCGTCCAACGGTGGGTGGCCTGGTTGTAGGTGCGCCGGACCCCAGCGTGTTGAAACATGGCCCGGCACACCTTCTCCCACCGCTTCCATTGCTCCCGGAGCCCGTAGCCGCTAGCGATCTTGCCGCCTCCCATGATGGTCCTGGGGAGGCGGCGCTGGACATAAAATATTAGTGCGGCCACCTCCTCTGCTCTAAAAATCTCCCGGGCTATAACTTGCTACCCCCTCAAATGCCCGCAAGGGAGCCGGGCACGGGGTGCGGTACCCTTCCCCTTCTCAGGCTGCTTCCCGGCTCCCTTTACCATGGTCTGGGCAGAAAGGAAGGTAAATAATAAATAAGAAATAGAAAAGGGAAGAAGAAAAGAAAAGAGTTTAAACAAAGTAGTTTAAAATTAACCAAAAGTAGCAAAAAACACAAAAATATAGAGCTAGAAAAATAGAGGGATAGATAATAAGTAAAATAGATTAAAAAAACTTCAAACAAGCAAAGGATGGCAGAGATTGACAGAGGATACAGAAAGCATGCCCAGAACCATAGCAATGAATGAAAAACAAGATGGCCGCGCCCGTTCACGACCGCGTGTGTAAGTTTGCGCGAGATTTCCCCAGTGATCACACACGAACATGTACTAGCGAGCCGCACACTTTGCGAGATTACACATCGGAATCCAGGACAAGGCACTGGAATGGATCACCTCCTTCCTCGACGGAAGAACGCAGAGAGTCCGTCTACCACCGTACAAGTCAGAGGCCACCGAAGTCATCTGCGGCGTACCCCAGGGATCCTCGCTGAGCCCAACCCTCTTCAACGTCTACATGAGCCCCCTCGCGACCATCGCACGCCAACACAACCTGAACATCATCTCCTACGCCGATGACACCCAGCTGATCCTCTCCCTGACCAACGACCCCGACGCCGCCAGAGCCAACCTGCACGAAGGGATGAGAGAGGTAGCCGAATGGATGACGACCAGCCGCCTGAAACTGAACGCAGACAAGACGGAGGTCCTCATCCTGGGCTCCTCGCCCTCCGCCTGGGATGACTCCTGGTGGCCCCCCGCCCTGGGCACCGCACCCATACCGACGGACCACGCACGCAACCTGGGCTTCATCCTGGACTCCTCCCTCTCCATGACCAGACAAGTCAACGCCGTCTCCTCGTCATGCTTCAACATCCTGCGCATGCTACGGAAGATCTTCCGGTGGATCCCCACCGAGACCAGGAAGACTGTCACCCAGGCCCTCGTCACTAGCCGACTGGACTACGGCAACGCCCTCTACGCCGGAACCACCGCCAAGCTCCAGAAGAGACTCCAGCGGATCCAGAACGCCTCAGCCAGACTCATCCTCGACATCCCACGAAACAGCCACATCTCCGGACACCTGAGAGACCTGCACTGGCTCCCGGTCAACAAGAGGATCACCTTCCGCCTCCTCACCCACGCGCACAAAGCCCTACACGACCAAGGCCCGAGCTACCTCAACAACAGGATCAACTTCTACACTCCCACGCGCCCCCTCAGATCAACCAGCCACGCCCTCGCCGCCGTCCCCCGCATCCGAAGAGCGACAACAGGAGGAAGGTCCTTCTCCCACCTGGCTGCAAAGACCTGGAACTCACTCCCGTCCGACCTGCGCCTGACCCAAGACCACCTCTCCTTCAGGAAGAAGCTCAAGACCTGGCTGTTCGAGCAGTAACGGCACCCCCCCCCTCCCAGCGCCTTGAGACCCTACGGGTGAGTAGTGCGCTATACAAATGACTTGATTGATTGATTGATTGATAGCGCCCGGAAACGGAATTACGTCACGCAAACAAGATGGCCTCGCCCATGTACGACCGCTAGGGTAACTTCGCAAACGTTGCGCTACAAGCTGCTTGCAAAAACGCAAACAATCACGCGAACTAACACGCCGCAAAAAAACCAAATCATATATTCGCACGAATTCGCGGCTTCCGAAATCGATCTAGCCCGAATTCGCGCACCGCGAATCGCGCAAAATTGCATAAAAATAGATTTATGCAAAACTGAAAGCACTCAGCATGTGCAAAAGTTCAATCTTATCATTAGTAACTATTCCCTCTAGTGCTTCCTGAGGGGCCCCTCCAGAGTTCAGTTGCCTACTTGCAACTATTCTATGACCCTGCTCTGACCCTCACAGCAGGCTCAGAGAATAGCTACAAGTATGCCACAAAGGTCCTGCTAAAAAAAATTACACTGCAACAGAAAGCAATTACAGATAAGGAAGCTGGTGCCAGACTGGAAGTTCAAATTCAGTGACACATTAATCAATCAGCCCCTAATTCATTCATGTCAGTTGAGGCAGGGCAGGTGTGCTTTCCCCCCCATAATCTACAGTGATGAAACAGAGGGTGGCATGGGTGAGCCAGAGGGTGGCAGTGGTGAAACAGAGGGTGGCAGTGGTGAAAAAGAGGGTGCTGTGACTTAGAAACAACATGGTCGCGACCGTTGCTACCCGACAAGTAAGTTCGCATTTGCGAACTGGTAAAAAACCCTCGCGAAACAGCAGAAACACTTGCGAACACAAAAAAAATCCACAAAATTCGCGAGAGTTCGCGACTTTTGCGGATTGCAAATCCGTAAATACGCAATTTCACGGATTGCGAATCTGCAAAATTCGCCCATGCTTAGTTTAAGGCCACCAGGCGGCAGACCAGATTGAGGGCTGAAGGCCAAAAACCAAAACTTCGGTTTTCTCCGTATTAATTTTAAGAGAGTTGTCCTTCATCCAGCGTATTATGCTGGTCATACATATATTAAACCTTTGCACAACCAGCTGTAGATTATCAGAGATGAAATAATGATTGGCGAGTCATCCGCATAGGAGAGTACCTGGAAGCCAAATGATCTCACCATATAGCCAAGGGGTCGCATAATTGCTGGCACCAGCACTTAATTGCTGGAATCTGCACTTGTGACAGCTGCCACGTTTGTGTAATTTAGATCAGTAGAAAAACATTTGTTTGTTAATTCAATATACATTAAAAACAACTAATACCTGCCACCCAGGCCGTTCTTAAATCTTTGGTGTCCCTAAACAGTCTGAATTGTCACACTTGTAGGAGTGTGATAGTTAGTAGTTGTGTAAGTTCAGTGGCTATGTGTGGTGCAAACTGCAGTGGCCTCCTGAGAAGGTCCCTGGCACTTATTTATTTTACAAATTAAACACTACTCATTAGTGAGCATTATATTGCCAAAGAAGATCCCATGAGCACCACACTGTATCCAAATATAAATGTCGAAGAGATGCTACATTAGGAGATCCCTTATTATTCAGAAAGACCTGCCCATTGCATTTCAATATACTATTCCTGTTATTTTCCAACCATATGGTTGTGGACAATAATTAGTGTAGACGTGCAAAGGACACCACCCACGACCATCATAAATAACTGGACTGCAGGTTGCATTCGAAAACAGCCAGGTTTGTATTTTTCAATTACAATTCTATATATGTTCACTCTTTTATCTTAATTGCTTTTAAAATGATTATTCAATATGTATTTTATCTTCTTCCAGTCCACATCCTCCATGTGCTAACATTCCCTTGTATATTTTTTGCAATGTTACAAAACTTTATTAATGCTGTTCCTTGACTTGTTGCTACTTTAAATGCAACATTTAAATCAAATAATGCAGGCTTTAAGTCAAAAGAATGAGTACACATCTTCAGAGTGACTTGATAAAGATGAAATAATATAAATATTATGAAAGCTAACCATGGGGACTTTAATTTAAGGAGTAACTTTTAGCAAGTCTTCATGTTTGCAAAGTGCCTTCAAGCTCATCCATTCCCCTGACTGCCCTATTTAGTCAGCACAAGTAATTCCATCCTACATAATACAGACAATGGAAATATTATTACATCGGAGCCAAAAAAATCCATTATCTCTCAAAACGCTTGGAACACATGAGCACAGTGGAAACCAGGGGTGTTTCAGATTCCCAAGGTTCATTAGTCTCTAGTTTTTCAAGTTGTGTCCATATTTGCTCATTTCATGTCTGCTTTGTCTTTGTCGAATGAAAACAGCTCATTAGTCTGACAATAATAGAGAACATGTTCCTATTGATTCTCCTGGAGCTTACTTTCACAAGATTGTAATGAGTTTTAGATGTCTGTTTTGCTGTGTGTAGTTTCATAATGCTCTGGAGCAGCATTTCATTTATATTTAAATTTAGTTTTATTTATGTATATGCTAAATATTATTTGGTGATAATAATATAGGACCATATTTACAGATGGCCAATCACAAGTCTGAGGTGTGCAGAATGCGTGTTGCAGATTTTTGGGTAGGAGGTTACAGCACACGTTTACTGAATGATAGATGCGGCCCAGCCTCTGTGCTTGATTCTGAAGGTGAACACCACTGGTGCACCCACTTGTTCTCCAGGAATGACCAACTATTGTGCACTGATAGCCAGCTTTAGTCCTACTAAGTGGTAGTTAAAGGGCAAGGTTACCAGGTATTAAGCCACCTTGTGGCCGATTGCAGTATTCTAACTTGCAAGTAAGAGGTCATTCCCCCGGACATGCAAATGTTCTTTTATCATGCTGATAAACGTACGACTATGGACATATATGCAGACAGAAAAGATGTGAGGACATTCAGCACTCCAGACAAAGTCCCTGATTTAAATGTTGCCACAAAGGTTACTCTGTCGCAATGGTGATGGAGTACGCTGTCCTCCAACCTGAAGATTCTTCCCACCTCATTTAGAGTCAGTTGGACCTTCAGTGTATAGATGGCGGAGACTACACACACCTACGATGGCCGGATGGAGTTAGGGCCATTGTAGGTTTGGCCATGTGTTTGCCCACCATATATAGATTGGGTGGACATGTGGCTAGTTTTCACTTCCTGTCACCACCATGAAATACGTGGCTGTAAAGGGCAAGGAAAACTTTTAAATAACCCCAAATCACAGGAGAATGCTGCCATGGTGAGAGGGTCATTGTTTCTTTTATTTTGAAAAAGAAAATCCTGCTTTAGAATTTTGTTGTTGAGAAAAAAAAAGATGTAATCTTGATGTATGACTCCGTCATGTTGATGTCTCTGTCTGTCAAACTTACAATGCATTTCCAGGAACCGCCATGATAGGGGTTCCTGGAAATGCAAGAGATGTCCACAGGGGCACCGGCTCACTAAAAAAAAGCAGCAGAGTACCCTCGCCATGGTGGGAGTAAGGTACTCCACCATGGCGATGGTAAGTACTCCGTCTACCTTAATTTAAATCAGCCCCAAAATGACATTTTACTGCTGGGGAATGGTGCCCTTCCACTGAGATAACAATTTTTTTTTCAGGCAGGGCAAATCTGTATGGGCATAATTATGTAAATCAGAGATACTGTCTAGAGTGTGCTGGCCACACGCACTGCTAAGCCCCATCCCTGAGGTCACACATAAACCATGAGTTTTACACCCCTGCCAATTCTCAATGGCATTTGCATAAGCAAGTGCCAAATGCATGTCAGAGTATTGTGCAAACACATTTCATGCTATAAAAATGTGCTAGGCAGGATATTGCCACCAAAATATGTTGACGGTACGAATATTTTGCTTTTTCATTCCAGGTTGGCCTTAATAGTATTTACCAATCCAAAGCTGTAATGCTGTGCCTGAAGTGGTAAAAAGACATATTTAATTTTTCAGCTCGGCGTGGATGGTGCTTACTCTCCCTATGCTGAAAAACTTTGCTTTGAAAATGGCAAAAACCTAAGAAAGTTTTGGAGCACAGTTTTTGAGAACACTGGAACTGTACCAAAGTGATATTTCAGACAAGGGGTTGTTCTTTTTCTGCCTTTTCCTAAAGAGTAGATTCGACTCGTTTGGGTACAAAGAACACAAAAGTGCTAACAAAATGTTAAAGCCATATAGTATCAGAAAAAAACTATTGCACATGGTTTACAACACTGAAGAAGATTTTGCCTGGGGCCTCAGTTCACTTGCGCTTTCATATTTAACCAAGCCTTCTTGTATATTGGAGACACAGAAAAATGAAAATAAATGTCAATGGTAATATCTGAGGATGAAGGGCCTTGGTAAAAGGCAGCCAAACGCAGAACCATCTGGCAGCAAAAACTGAATGATATTAGAAAAACAGAAAGCAAGTCTGGTTATTAATACACATGCGAGCTAAATGTGATGCTGGCTCTCAGAAATGACCCAGTCACTGGATGTTTGGTTGATTATGATTAAAAATGGCAGCACAATAAGCAAAACTATAAAATAATTAATAGTGAGTGCCCTAATCTAAATTCTAGATCTTTGTTCTCAGTAACCAGTGGGTACCACACGTTTTATTATCATCCTTATTCTAAACTCAAACACAATAGGATCAGAATTATATAAAGCGTCCAGGGTGGTGCTATTGTTTCCAACCTGTTCTAATTTGCACTGCTTTGCCATTTTCCATTGTGGCTCTCAATATAAGTTCGCCTGAGTTTGCTGGAAGGACTGGTTGAAATCAATATTTTTATTTTAGCATGTAGAAAAACTCAAAGGTTGACTTTTGCACCCACAAAACAGCACCCGCAGTAGCAAAAAGAAGTTGAAGCAGCACAGCACTTAAAGAAATACTGCACATTGGTAACTATACGGCTGCCCGAGGCCACCAACGGTGGCCACTCAGGAGGGTAGCCCTCTAATAACAGAGGGCATCCCCCGCCACTCCCCTCTCACCTTACTCCTCCCCTGGCAGGAGGAGTCTCGGGCGGAGCAGGAGTAGGGGCTGTGAGGTCACGTCCGGTGCAGCAGGCAGGGCGAGGGATACTTAAGTCCCCCTTGCCATCTTACTGGCCTCTTTGCTGCACCGGACGCGTCGGGAGGGCCTTGTTCGTGGACACACAATCTCCAGGCCTAGGCTGCTGGTGAGTGCGGATCCAGTGTGGGGATTCCCCCTCCCCCCCTCTGCTCGCTCCCTACGCTATGGAGGTCGACGCTGGGCTGGGCGGCCTGCTTACTGCGGGCCGCTGAGGGGGGCACGTCGACTGTTTTCACGTGGGGCATCGGTATATCGTTTTATGGGGTGGCAGGGAACGGGGACGGGGAAGGCCCCGTCATGGTAAGGGAGGCTGTTTTAATCCAACCGCCCCCCCTTCCCCCTGCTTGCTCTATCTTCCCATCACTCGGGTCGAAGTTGTCTCAGCCGCTGATGAGGGGTGTGCCCGAGTGGACGTGGTGAGCGTCCTGGGTGCGAACGTCGTCCTCGGGCCTGGGGCTGGAGTTCTGACACCCCCCACCGGGTGGGGGCAACGCCCGGGCAGCCGCAAGGAGGGAGGTCAATCGCGCGAACAGGGAGCCGCCTGGCCTTGCGGTGCTACATTTATGAAGGTTCATGCAAAAAACACAGTTGATGGACAGAATGTAGAACAATGTCATACATTCACCCCAGTACAGGGATCTGGGCCTAAATCCATCGTTTTTTTGCACTCCACACCACCCTGGGTTAGACACTGGCTATATGCAAATCAGCTGTGACCCTGTGCCTCATGGGAACAGTCCAGTCCGAACTACCAAGCCATGTCTTTCCTAGACCGGAATCAAGCATCCAAGGACCGGTTTCTGGCTATCAGCCTTCATCAGCCTGGATAGCTTGACTCCAGTGGTGTGGAGATCCTGGGACTCACGTCTGAGCATCCCCAGCCCACTCGGGGTGAAATTGCAAAAAACACAGTTGACGGACAGAATGTAGAACAATGTCATACATTCACCCCAGTACACGGATCTGGGCCTAAATCCATCGTTTTTTTGCACTCCACACCACCCTGGGTTAGACACTGGCTATATGCAAATCAGCTGTGACCCTGTGCCTCATGGGAACAGTCCAGTCCGAACTACCAAGCCATGTCTTTCCCAGACCGGAATCAAGCATCCAAGGACCGGTTTATGGCTATCAGCCTTCATCAGCCTGGATAGCTTGACTCCAATGGTGTGGAGAGCCTGGGACTCACGTCTGAGCATCCCCAGCCCACTCGGGGTGAAATTGCAAAAAACACAGTTGATGGACAGAATGTAGAACAATGTCATACATTCACCCCAGTACAGGGATCTGGGCCTAAATCCATCGTTTTTTTTGCACTCCACACCACCCTGGGTTAGACACTGGCTATATGCAAATCAGCTGTGACCCTGTGCCTCATGGGAACAGTCCAGTCCGAACTACCAAGCCATGTCTTTCCCAGACCGGAATCAAGCATCCAAGGACCGGTTTCTGGCTATCAGCCTTCATCAGCCTGGATAGCTTGACTCTAGTGATGTGGAGAGCCTGGGACTCACGTCTGAGCATCCCCAGCCCACTCGGGGTGAAATTGCAAAAAACACAGTTGATGGACAGAATGTAGAACAATGTCATACATTCACCCCAGTACAGGGATCTGGGCCTAAATCCATCGTTTTTTTGCACTCCACACCACCCTGGGTTAGACACTGGCTATATGCAAATCAGCTGTGACCCTGTGCCTCATGGGAACAGTCCAGTCCGAACTACCAAGCCATGTCTTTCCCAGACCGGAATCAAGCATCCAAGGACCGGTTTCTGGCTATCAGCCTTCATCAGCCTGGATAGCTTGACTCCAGTGGTGTGGAGAGCCTGGGACTCACGTCTGAGCATCCCCAGCCCACTCGGGGTGAAATTGCAAAAAACACAGTTGATGGACAGAATGTAGAACAATGTCATACATTCACCCCAGTACAGGGATCTGGGCCTAAATCCATCGTTTCTTTGCACTCCACACCACCCTGGGTTAGACACTGGCTATATGCAAATCAGCTGTGACCCTGTGCATCATGGGAACAGTCCAGTCCGAACTACCAAGCCATGTCTTTCCCAGACCGGAATCAAGCATCCAAGGACCGGTTTCTGGCTATCAGCCTTCATCAGCCTGGATAGCTTGACTCCAGTGGTGTGGAGAGCCTGGGACTCACGTCTGAGCATCCCCAGCCCACTCGGGGTGAAATTGCAAAAAACACAGTTGATGGACAGAATGTAGAACAATGTCATAAATTCACCCCAGTACAGGGATCTGGGCCTAAATCCATCGTTTTTTTGCACTCACACCACCCTGGGTTAGACACTGGCTATATGCAAATCAGCTGTGACCCTGTGCCTCATGGGAACAGTCCAGTCCGAACTACCAAGCCATGTCTTTCCCAGACCAGAATCAAGCATCCAAGGACCGGTTTCTGGCTATCAGCCTTCATCAGCCTGGATAGCTTGACTCCAGTGGTGTGGAGAGCCTGGGACTCACGTCTGAGCATCCCCAGCCCACTCGGGGTGAAATTGCAAAAAACACAGTTGATGGACAGAATGTAGAACAATGTCATACATTCACCCCAGTACAGGGATCTGGGCCTAAATCCATCGTGTTTTTGCACTCCACACCACCCTGGGTTAGACACTGGCTATATGCAAATCAGCTGTGACCCTGTGCCTCATGGAACAGTCCAGTCCGAACTACCAAGCCATGTCTTTCCCAGACCGGAATCAAGCATCCAAGGACCGGTTTCTGGATATCAGCCTTCATCAGCCTGGATAGCTTGACTCCAGTGGTGTGGAGAGCCTGGGACTCATGTCTGAGCACCCCCAGCCCACTCGGGGTGAAATTGCAAAAAACACAGTTGATGGACAGAGTGTAGAACAATGTCATACATTCACCCCAGTACAGGGATCTGGGCCTAAATCCATCGTTTTTTTGCACTCCACACCACCCTGGGTTAGACACTGGCTATATGCAAATCAGCTGTGACCCTGTGCCTCATGGGAACAGTCCAGTCCGAACTACCAAGCCATGTCTTTCCCAGACCGGAATCAAGCATCCAAGGACCGGTTTCTGGCTATCAGCCTTCATCAGCCTGGATAGCTTGACTCCAGTGGTGTGGAGAGCCTGGGACTCACGTCTGAGCATCCCCAGCCCACTCGGGGTGAAATTGCAAAAAACACAGTTGATGGACAGAATGTAGAACAATGTCATACATTCACCCCAGTACAGGGATCTGGGCCTAAATCCATCGTTTCTTTGCACTCCACACCACCCTGGGTTAGACACTGGCTATATGCAAATCAGCTGTGACCCTGTGCATCATGGGAACAGTCCAGTCCGAACTACCAAGCCATGTCTTTCCCAGACCGGAATCAAGCATCCAAGGACCGGTTTCTGGCTATCAGCCTTCATCAGCCTGGATAGCTTGACTCCAGTGGTGTGGAGAGCCTGGGACTCACGTCTGAGCATCCCCAGCCCACTCGGGGTGAAATTGCAAAAAACACAGTTGATGGACAGAATGTAGAACAATGTCATAAATTCACCCCAGTACAGGGATCTGGGCCTAAATCCATCGTTTTTTTGCACTCACACCACCCTGGGTTAGACACTGGCTATATGCAAATCAGCTGTGACCCTGTGCCTCATGGGAACAGTCCAGTCCGAACTACCAAGCCATGTCTTTCCCAGACCAGAATCAAGCATCCAAGGACCGGTTTCTGGCTATCAGCCTTCATCAGCCTGGATAGCTTGACTCCAGTGGTGTGGAGAGCCTGGGACTCACGTCTGAGCATCCCCAGCCCACTCGGGGTGAAATTGCAAAAAACACAGTTGATGGACAGAATGTAGAACAATGTCATACATTCACCCCAGTACAGGGATCTGGGCCTAAATCCATCGTTTTTTTGCACTCCACACCACCCTGGGTTAGACACTGGCTATATGCAAATCAGCTGTGACCCTGTGCCTCATGGAACAGTCCAGTCCGAACTACCAAGCCATGTCTTTCCCAGACCGGAATCAAGCATCCAAGGACCGGTTTCTGGATATCAGCCTTCATCAGCCTGGATAGCTTGACTCCAGTGGTGTGGAGAGCCTGGGACTCATGTCTGAGCACCCCCAGCCCACTCGGGGTGAAATTGCAAAAAACACAGTTGATGGACAGAGTGTAGAACAATGTCATACATTCACCCCAGTACAGGGATCTGGGCCTAAATCCATCGTTTTCTTGCACTCCACACCACCCTGGGTTAGACACTGGCTATATGCAAATCAGCTGTGACCCTGTGCCTCATGGGAACAGTCCAGTCCGAACTACCAAGCCATGTCTTTCCCAGACCGGAATCAAGCATCCAAGGACCGGTTTCTGGCTATCAGCCTTCATCAGCCTGGATAGCTTGACTCCAGTGGTGTGGAGAGCCTGGGACTCACGTCTGAGCATCCCCAGCCCACTCGGGGTGAAATTGCAAAAAACACAGTTGATGGACAGAATGTAGAACAATGTCATACATTCACCCCAGTACAGGGATCTGGGCCTAAATCCATCGTTTTTTTGCACTCCACACCACCCTGGGTTAGACACTGGCTATATGCAAATCAGCTGTGACCCTGTGCATCATGGGAACAGTCCAGTCCGAACTACCAAGCCATGTCTTTCCCAGACCGGAATCAAGCATCCAAGGACCGGTTTCTGGCTATCAGCCTTCATCAGCCTGGATAGCTTGACTCCAGTGGTGTGGAGAGCCTGGGACTCACGTCTGAGCATCCCCAGCCCACTCGGGGTGAAATTGCAAAAAACACAGTTGATGGACAGAATGTAGAACAATGTCATACATTCACCCCAGTACAGGAATCTGGGCCTAAATCCATCGTTTTTTTGCACTCCACACCACCCTGGGTTTGACACTGGCTATATGCAAATCAGCTGTGACCCTGTGCCTCATGGGAACAGTCCAGTCGGAACTACCAAGCCATGTCTTTCCCAGACCGGAATCAAGCATCCAAGGACCGGTTTCTGGCTATCAGCCTGGATAGCTTGACTCCAGTGGTGTGGAGAGCCTGGGACTCACGTCTGAGCATCCCCAGCCCACTCGGTGTGAAATTGCAAAAAACACAGTTGATGGACAGAATGTAGAACAATGTCATACATTCACCCCAGTACAGGGATCTGGGCCTAAATCCATCATTTCTTTGCACTCCACACCACCCTGGGTTAGACACTGGCTATATGCAAATCAGCTGTGACCCTGTCCCTCATGGGAACAGTCCAGTCCGAACTACCAAGCCATGTCTTTCCCAGACCAGAATCAAGCATCCAAGGACCGGTTTCTGGCTATCAGCCTTCATCAGCCTGGATAGCTTGACTCCAGTGGTGTGGAGAGCCTGGGACTCACGTCTGAGCATCCCCAGCCCACTCGGGGTGAAATTGCAAAAAACACAGTTGATGGACAGAATGTAGAACAATGTCATACATTCACCCCAGTACAGAGATCTGGGCCTAAATCCATCGTTTTTTTGCACTCCACACCACCCTGGGTTAGACACTGGCTATATGCAAATCAGCTGTGACCCTGTGCCTCATGGAACAGTCCAGTCCGAACTACCAAGCCATGTCTTTCCCAGACCGGAACAAGCATCCAAGGACCGGTTTCTGGCTATCAGCCTTCATCAGCCTGGATAGCTTGACTCCAGTGGTGTGGAGAGCCTGGGACTCACGTCTGAGCATCCCCAGCCCACTCGGGCGAAATTGCAAAAAACACGGTTGATGGACAGAATGTAGAACAATGTCATACATTCACCCCAGTACAGGGATCTGGGCCTAAATCCATCGTTTTTTTGCACTCCACACCACCCTGTGTTAGACACTGGCTATATGCAAATCAGCTGTGACCCTGTGCCTCATGGGAACAGTCCAGTCCGAACTACCAAGCCATGTCTTTCCCAGACCGGAATCAAGCATCCAAGGACCGGTTTCTGGATATCAGCCTTCATCAGCCTGGATAGCTTGACTCCAGTGGTGTGGAGAGCCTGGGACTCACGTCTGAGCATCCCCAGCCCACTCGGGGTGAAATTGCAAAAAACACAGTTGACGGACAGAATGTAGAACAATGTCATACATTCACCCCAGTACAGGGATCTGGGCCTAAATCCATCGTTTTTTTGCACTCCACACCACCCTGGGTTAGACACTGTCTATATGCAAATCAGCTGTGACCCTGTGCCTCATGGGAACAGTCCAGTCCGAACTACCAAGCCATGTCTTTCCCAGACCGGAATCAAGCATCCAAGGACCGGTTTATGGCTATCAGCCTTCATCAGCCTGGATAGCTTGACTCCAATGGTGTGGAGAGCCTGGGACTCACGTCTGAGCATCCCCAGCCCACTCGGGGTGAAATTGCAAAAAACACAGTTGATGGACAGAATGTAGAACAATGTCATACATTCACCCCAGTACAGGGATCTGTGCCTAAATCCATCGTGTTTTTTGCACTCCACACCACCCTGGGTTAGACACTGGCTATATGCAAATCAGCTGTGACCCTGTGCATCATGGGAACAGTCCAGTCCGAACTACCAAGCCATGTCTTTCCCAGACCGGAATCAAGCATCCAAGGACCGGTTTCTGGCTATCAGCCTTCATCAGCCTGGATAGCTTGACTCCAGTGGTGTGGAGAGCCTGGGACTCACGTCTGAGCATCCCCAGCCCACTCGGGGTGAAATTGCAAAAAACACAGTTGATGGACAGAATGAAGAACAATGTCATACATTCACCCCAGTACAGGGATCTGGGCCTAAATCCATCGTTTTTTTGCACTCCACACCACCCTGGGTTAGACACTGGCTATATGCAAATCAGCTGTGACCCTGTGCCTCATGGGAACAGTCCAGTCCGAACTACCAAGCCATGTCTTTCCCAGACCGGAATCAAGCATCCAAGGACCGGTTTCTGGCTATCAGCCTTCATCAGCCTGGATAGCTTGACTCCAGTGATGTGGAGAGCCTGGGACTCACGTCTGAGCATCCCCAGCCCACTCGGGGTGTAATTGCAAAAAACACAGTTGATGGATAGAATGTAGAACAATGTCATACATTCACCCCAGTACAGGGATCTGGGCCTAAATCCATCGTTTTTTTGCACTCCACACCACCCTGGGTTAGACACTGGCTATATGCAAATCAGCTGTGACCCTGTGCCTCATGGGAACAGTCCAGTCCGAACTACCAAGCCATGCCTTTCCCAGACCGGAATCAAGCATCCAAGGACCGGTTTCTGGCTATCAGCCTGGATAGCTTGACTCCAGTGGTGTGGAGAGCCTGGGACTCACGTCTGAGCATCCCCAGCCCACTCGGGGTGAAATTGCAAAAAACACAGTTGATGGACAGAATGTAGAACAATGTCATACATTCACCCCAGTACAGGGATCTGGGCCTAAATCCATCATTTCTTTGCACTCCACACCACCCTGGGTTAGACACTGGCTATATGCAAATCAGCTGTGACCCTGTGCATCATGGGAACAGTCCAGTCCGAACTACCAAGCCATGTCTTTCCCAGACCGGAATCAAGCATCCAAGGACTGGTTTCTGGCTATCAGCCTTCATCAGCCTGGATAGCTTGACTCCAGTGGTGTGGAGAGCCTGGGACTCACGTCTGAGCATCCCCAGCCCACTCGGGGTGAAATTGCAAAAAACACAGTTGATGGACAGAATGTAGAACAATGTCATAAATTCACCCCAGTACAGGGATCTGGGCCTAAATCCATCGTTTTTTTGCACTCCACACCACCCTGGGTTAGACACTGGCTATATGCAAATCAGCTGTGACCCTGTGCCTCATGGGAACAGTCCAGTCCGAACTACCAAGCCATGTCTTTCCCAGACCAGAATCAAGCATCCAAGGACCGGTTTCTGGCTATCAGCCTTCATCAGCCTGGATAGCTTGACTCCAGTGGTGTGGAGAGCCTGGGACTCACGTCTGAGCATCCCCAGCCCACTCGGGGTGAAATTGCAAAAAACACAGTTGATGGACAGAATGTAGAACAATGTCATACATTCACCCCAGTACAGGGATCTGGGCCTAAATCCATCGTTTTTTTGCACTCCACACCACCCTGGGTTAGACACTGGCTATATGCAAATCAGCTGTGACCCTGTGCTTCATGGAACAGTCCAGTCCGAACTACCAAGCCATGTCTTTCCCAGACCGGAATCAAGCATCCAAGGACCGGTTTCTGGCTATCAGCCTTCATCAGCCTGGATAGCTTGACTCCAGTGGTGTGGAGAGCCTGGGACTCACGTCTGAGCATCCCCAGCCCACTCGGGCGAAATTGCAAAAAACACAGTTGATGGACAGAATGTAGAACAATGTCATACATTCACCCCAGTAGAGGGATCTGGGCCTAAATCCATCGTTTTTTTGCACTCCACACCACCCTGGGTTAGACACTGGCTATATGCAAATCAGCTGTGACCCTGAGCCTCATGGGAACAGTCCAGTCCGAACTACCAAGCCATGTCTTTCCCAGACCGGAATCAAGCATCCAAGGACCGGTTTCTGGATATCAGCCTTCATCAGCCTGGATAGCTTGACTCCAGTGGTGTGGAGAGCCTGGGACTCACGTCTGAGCATCCCCAGCCCACTCGGGGTGAAATTGCAAAAAACACAGTTGATGGACAGAATGTAGAACAATGTCATACATTCACCCCAGTACAGGGATCTGGGCCTAAATCCATCGTTTTTTTGCACTCCACACCACCCTGGGTTAGACACTGGCTATATGCAAATCAGCTGTGACCCTGTGCATCATGGGAACAGTCCAGTCCGAACTACCAAGCCATGTGTTTCCCAGACCGGAATCAAGCATCCAAGGACCGGTTTCTGGCTATCAGCCTTCATCAGCCTGGATAGCTTGACTCCTGTGGTGTGGAGAGCCTGGGACTCACGTCTGAGCATCCCCAGCCCACTCGGGGTGAAATTGCAAAAAACACAGTTGATGGACAGAATGTAGAACAATGTCATACATTCACCCCAGTAGAGGGATCTGGGCCTAAATCCATCGTTTTTTTGCACTCCACACCACCCTGGGTTAGACACTGGCTATATGCAAATCAGCTGTGACCCTGTGCCTCATGGGAACAGTCCAGTCCGAACTACCAAGCCATGTCTTTCCCAGACCGGAATCAAGCATCCAAGGACCGGTTTCTGGCTATCAGCCTTCATCAGCCTGGATAGCTTGACTCCAGTGGTGTGGAGAGCCTGGGACTCACGTCTGAGCATCCCCAGCCCACTCGGGGTGAAATTGCAAAAAACACAGTTGATGGACAGAATGAAGAACAATGTCATACATTCACCCCAGTACAGGGATCTGGGCCTAAATCCATCGTTTTTTTGCACTCCACACCACCCTGGGTTAGACACTGGCTATATGCAAATCAGCTGTGACCCTGTGCCTCATGGGAACAGTCCAGTCCGAACTACCAAGCCATGTCTTTCCCAGACCGGAATCAAGCATCCAAGGACCGGTTTCTGGCTATCAGCCTTCATCAGCCTGGATAGCTTGACTCCAGTGATGTGGAGAGCCTGGGACTCACGTCTGAGCATCCCCAGCCCACTCGGGGTGAAATTGCAAAAAACACAGTTGATGGACAGAATGTAGAACAATGTCATACATTCACCCCAGTACAGGGATCTGGGCCTAAATCCATCGTTTTTTTGCACTCCACACCACCCTGGGTTAGACACTGGCTATATGCAAATCAGCTGTGACCCTGTGCCTCATGGGAACAGTCCAGTCCGAACTACCAAGCCATGTCTTTCCCAGACCGGAATCAAGCATCCAAGGACCGGTTTCTGGCTATCAGCCTGGATAGCTTGACTCCAGTGGTGTGGAGAGCATGGGACTCACGTCTGAGCATCCCCAGCCCACTCGGGGTGAAATTGCAAAAAACACAGTTGATGGACAGAATGTAGAACAATGTCATACATTCACCCCAGTACAGGGATCTGGGCCTAAATCCATCATTTCTTTGCACTCCACACCACCCTGGGTTAGACACTGGCTATATGCAAATCAGCTGTGACCCTGTGCATCATGGGAACAGTCCAGTCCGAACTACCAAGCCATGTCTTTCGCAGACCGGAATCAAGCATCCAAGGACTGGTTTCTGGCTATCAGCCTTCATCAGCCTGGATAGCTTGACTCCAGTGGTGTGGAGAGCCTGGGACTCACGTCTGAGCATCCCCAGCCCACTCGGGGTGAAATTGCAAAAAACACAGTTGATGGACAGAATGTAGAACAATGTCATAAATTCACCCCAGTACAGGCATCTGGGCCTAAATCCATCGTTTTTTTGCACTCCACACCACCCTGGGTTAGACACTGGCTATATGCAAATCAGCTGTGACCCTGTGCCTCATGGGAACAGTCCAGTCCGAACTACCAAGCCATGTCTTTCCCAGACCAGAATCAAGCATCCAAGGACCGGTTTCTGGCTATCAGCCTTCATCAGCCTGGATAGCTTGACTCCAGTGGTGTGGAGAGCCTGGGACTCACGTCTGAGCATCCCCAGCCCACTCGGGGTGAAATTGCAAAAAACACAGTTGATGGACAGAATGTAGAACAATGTCATACATTCACCCCAGTACAGGGATCTGGGCCTAAATCCATCGTTTTTTTGCACTCCACACCACCCTGGGTTAGACACTGGCTATATGCAAATCAGCTGTGACCCTGTGCCTCATGGAACAGTCCAGTCCGAACTACCAAGCCATGTCTTTCCCAGACCGGAATCAAGCATCCAAGGACCGGTTTCTGGCTATCAGCCTTCATCAGCCTGGATAGCTTGACTCCAGTGGTGTGGAGAGCCTGGGACTCACGTCTGAGCATCCCCAGCCCACTCGGGCGAAATTGCAAAAAACACAGTTGATGGACAGAATGTAGAACAATGTCATACATTCACCCCAGTAGAGGGATCTGGGCCTAAATCCATCGTTTTTTTGCACTCCACACCACCCTGGGTTAGACACTGGCTATATGCAAATCAGCTGTGACCCTGTGCCTCATGGGAACAGTCCAGTCCGAACTACCAAGCCATGTCTTTCCCAGACCGGAATCAAGCATCCAAGGACCGGTTTCTGGATATCAGCCTTCATCAGCCTGGATAGCTTGACTCCAGTGGTGTGGAGAGCCTGGGACTCACGTCTGAGCATCCCCAGCCCACTCGGGGTGAAATTGCAAAAAACACAGTTGATGGACAGAATGTAGAACAATGTCATACATTCACCCCAGTAGAGGGATCTGGGCCTAAATCCATCGTATTTTTTGCACTCCACACCACCCTGGGTTAGACACTGGCTATATGCAAATCAGCTGTGACCCTGTGCCTCATGGGAACAGTCCAGTCCGAACTACCAAGCCATGTCTTTCCCAGACCGGAATCAAGCATCCAAGGACCGGTTTCTGGCTATCAGCCTTCATCAGCCTGGATAGCTTGACTCCAGTGGTGTGGAGAGCCTGGGACTCACGTCTGAGCATCCCCAGCCCACTCGGGGTGAAATTGCAAAAAACACAGTTGATGGACAGAATGTAGAACAATGTCATACATTCACCCCAGTACAGGAATCTGGGCCTAAATCCATCGTTTTTTTGCACTCCACACCACCCTGGGTTTGACACTGGCTTTATGCAAATCAGCTGTGACCCTGTGCCTCATGGGAACAGTCCAGTCGGAACTACCAAGCCATGTCTTTCCCAGACCGGAATCAAGCATCCAAGGACCGGTTTCTGGCTATCAGCCTGGATAGCTTGACTCCAGTGGTGTGGAGAGCCTGGGACTCACGTCTGAGCATCCCCAGCCCACTCGGGGTGAAATTGCAAAAAACACAGTTGATGGACAGAATGTAGAACAATGTCATACATTCACCCCAGTACAGGGATCTGGTCCTAAATCCATAGTTTTTTTGTACTCCACACCACCCTGGGTTAGACACTGGCTATATGCAAATCAGCTGTGACCCTGTCCCTCATGGGAACAGTCCAGTCCGAACTACCAAGCCATGTCTTTCCCAGACCGGAATCAAGCATCCAAGGACCGGTTTCTGGCTATCAGCCTTCATCAGCCTGGATAGCTTGACTCCAGTGATGTGGAGAGCCTGGGACTCACGTCTGAGCATCCCCAGCCCACTCGGGGTGAAATTGCAAAAAACACAGTTGATGGACAGAATGTAGAACAATGTCATACATTCACCCCAGTACAGGGATCTGGGCCTAAATCCATCGTTTTTTTGCACTCCACACCACCCTGGGTTAGACACTGGCTATATGCAAATCAGCTGTGACCCTGTGCCTCATGGGAACAGTCCAGTCCGAACTACCAAGCCATGTCTTTCCCAGACCGGAATCAAGCATCCAAGGACCGGTTTCTGGCTATCAGCCTGGATAGCTTGACTCCAGTGGTGTGGAGAGCATGGGACTCACGTCTGAGCATCCCCAGCCCACTCGGGGTGAAATTGCAAAAAACACAGTTGATGGACAGAATGTAGAACAATGTCATACATTCACCCCAGTACAGGGATCTGGGCCTAAATCCATCATTTCTTTGCACTCCACACCACCCTGGGTTAGACACTGGCTATATGCAAATCAGCTGTGACCCTGTGCATCATGGGAACAGTCCAGTCCGAACTACCAAGCCATGTCTTTCGCAGACCGGAATCAAGCATCCAAGGACTGGTTTCTGGCTATCAGCCTTCATCAGCCTGGATAGCTTGACTCCAGTGGTGTGGAGAGCCTGGGACTCACGTCTGAGCATCCCCAGCCCACTCGGGGTGAAATTGCAAAAAACACAGTTGATGGACAGAATGTAGAACAATGTCATAAATTCACCCCAGTACAGGCATCTGGGCCTAAATCCATCGTTTTTTTGCACTCCACACCACCCTGGGTTAGACACTGGCTATATGCAAATCAGCTGTGACCCTGTGCCTCATGGGAACAGTCCAGTCCGAACTACCAAGCCATGTCTTTCCCAGACCAGAATCAAGCATCCAAGGACCGGTTTCTGGCTATCAGCCTTCATCAGCCTGGATAGCTTGACTCCAGTGGTGTGGAGAGCCTGGGACTCACGTCTGAGCATCCCCAGCCCACTCGGGGTGAAATTGCAAAAAACACAGTTGATGGACAGAATGTAGAACAATGTCATACATTCACCCCAGTACAGGGATCTGGGCCTAAATCCATCGTTTTTTTGCACTCCACACCACCCTGGGTTAGACACTGGCTATATGCAAATCAGCTGTGACCCTGTGCCTCATGGAACAGTCCAGTCCGAACTACCAAGCCATGTCTTTCCCAGACCGGAATCAAGCATCCAAGGACCGGTTTCTGGCTATCAGCCTTCATCAGCCTGGATAGCTTGACTCCAGTGGTGTGGAGAGCCTGGGACTCACGTCTGAGCATCCCCAGCCCACTCGGGCGAAATTGCAAAAAACACAGTTGATGGACAGAATGTAGAACAATGTCATACATTCACCCCAGTAGAGGGATCTGGGCCTAAATCCATCGTTTTTTTGCACTCCACACCACCCTGGGTTAGACACTGGCTATATGCAAATCAGCTGTGACCCTGTGCCTCATGGGAACAGTCCAGTCCGAACTACCAAGCCATGTCTTTCCCAGACCGGAATCAAGCATCCAAGGACCGGTTTCTGGATATCAGCCTTCATCAGCCTGGATAGCTTGACTCCAGTGGTGTGGAGAGCCTGGGACTCACGTCTGAGCATCCCCAGCCCACTCGGGGTGAAATTGCAAAAAACACAGTTGATGGACAGAATGTAGAACAATGTCATACATTCACCCCAGTAGAGGGATCTGGGCCTAAATCCATCGTATTTTTTGCACTCCACACCACCCTGGGTTAGACACTGGCTATATGCAAATCAGCTGTGACCCTGTGCCTCATGGGAACAGTCCAGTCCGAACTACCAAGCCATGTCTTTCCCAGACCGGAATCAAGCATCCAAGGACCGGTTTCTGGCTATCAGCCTTCATCAGCCTGGATAGCTTGACTCCAGTGGTGTGGAGAGCCTGGGACTCACGTCTGAGCATCCCCAGCCCACTCGGGGTGAAATTGCAAAAAACACAGTTGATGGACAGAATGTAGAACAATGTCATACATTCACCCCAGTACAGGAATCTGGGCCTAAATCCATCGTTTTTTTGCACTCCACACCACCCTGGGTTTGACACTGGCTTTATGCAAATCAGCTGTGACCCTGTGCCTCATGGGAACAGTCCAGTCGGAACTACCAAGCCATGTCTTTCCCAGACCGGAATCAAGCATCCAAGGACCGGTTTCTGGCTATCAGCCTGGATAGCTTGACTCCAGTGGTGTGGAGAGCCTGGGACTCACGTCTGAGCATCCCCAGCCCACTCGGGGTGAAATTGCAAAAAACACAGTTGATGGACAGAATGTAGAACAATGTCATACATTCACCCCAGTACAGGGATCTGGGCCTAAATCCATCGTTTTTTTGCACTCCACACCACCCTGGGTTAGACACTGGCTATATGCAAATCAGCTGTGACCCTGTGCCTCATGGAACAGTCCAGTCCGAACTACCAAGCCATGTCTTTCCCAGACCGGAACAAGCATCCAAGGACCGGTTTCTGGCTATCAGCCTTCATCAGCCTGGATAGCTTGACTCCAGTGGTGTGGAGAGCCTGGGACTCACGTCTGAGCATCCCCAGCCCACTCGGGCGAAATTGCAAAAAACACAGTTGATGGACAGAATGTAGAACAATGTCATACATTCACCCCAGTACAGGGATCTGGGCCTAAATCCATCGTTTTTTTGCACTCCACACCACCCTGCGTTAGACACTGGCTATATGCAAATCAGCTGTGACCCTGTGCCTCATGGGAACAATCCAGTCCGAACTACCAAGCCATGTCTTTCCCAGACCGGAATCAAGCATCCAAGGACCGGTTTCTGGATATCAGCCTTCATCAGCCTGGATAGCTTGACTCCAGTGGTGTGGAGAGCCTGGGACTCACGTCTGAGCATCCCCAGCCCACTCGGGGTGAAATTGCAAAAAACACAGTTGATGGACAGAGTGTAGAACAATGTCATACATTCACCCCAGTACAGGGATCTGGGCCTAAATCCATCGTTTTTTTGCACTCTACACCACCCTGGGTTAGACACTGGCTATATGCAAATCAGCTGTGACCCTGTGCCTCATGGGAACAGTCCAGTCCGAACTACCAAGCCATGTCTTTCCCAGACCGGAATCAAGCATCCAAGGACCGGTTTCTGGCTATCAGCCTACATCAGCCTGGATAGCTTGACTCCAGTGGTGTGGAGAGCCTGGGACTCACGTCTGAGCATCCCCAGCCCACTCTGGGTGAAATTGCAAAAAACACAGTTTATGGAAAGAATGTAGAACACTGTCATACATTCACCGCAAAACAGGGATCTGGGCCTAAATCCATCGTTTTTTTGCAATCCACATCACCCTGGGTTAGACACTGGCTATATGCAAATCAGCTGTGACCCTGTGCCTCATGGGAACAGTCCAGTCCGAACTACCAAGCCATGTCTTTCCCAGACCGGAATCAAGCATCCAAGGACCGGTTTCTGGCTATCAGCCTTCATCAGCCTGGATAGCTTGACTCCAGTAGTGTGGAGAGCCTGGGACTCACGTCTGAGCATCCCCAGCCCACTCGGGGTGAAATTGCAAAAAACACAGTTGATGGACAGAATGTAGAACAATGTCATACATTCACCCCAGTACAGGGATCTGGGCCTAAATCCATCGTTTTTTTGCACTCCACACCACCCTGGGTTAGACACTGGCTATATGCAAATCAGCTGTGACCCTGTGCCTCATGGGAACAGTCCAGTCCGAACTACCAAGCCATGTCTTTCCCAGACCGGAATCAAGCATCCAAGGACCGGTTTCTGGCTATCAGCCTGGATAGCTTGACTCCAGTGATGTGGAGAGCCTGGGACTCACGTCTGAGCATCCCCAGCCCACTCTGGGTGAAATTGCAAAAAACACAGTTTATGGAAAGAATGTAGAACACTGTCATACATTCACCGCAAAACAGGGATCTGGGCCTAAATCCATCGTTTTTTTGCAATCCACATCACCCTGGGTTAGACACTGGCTATATGCAAATCAGCTGTGACCCTGTGCCTCATGGGAACAGTCCAGTCCGAACTACCAAGCCATGTCTTTCCCAGACCGGAATCAAGCATCCAAGGACCGGTTTCTGGCTATCAGCCTTCATCAGCCTGGATAGCTTGACTCCAGTAGTGTGGAGAGCCTGGGACTCACGTCTGAGCATCCCCAGCCCACTCGGGGTGAAATTGCAAAAAACACAGTTGATGGACAGAATGTAGAACAATGTCATACATTCACCCCAGTACAGGGATCTGGGCCTAAATCCATCGTTTTTTTGCACTCCACACCACCCTGGGTTAGACACTGGCTATATGCAAATCAGCTGTGACCCTGTGCCTCATGGGAACAGTCCAGTCCGAACTACCAAGCCATGTCTTTCCCAGACCGGAATCAAGCATCCAAGGACCGGTTTCTGGCTATCAGCCTGGATAGCTTGACTCCAGTGATGTGGAGAGCCTGGGACTCACGTCTGAGCATCCCCAGCCCACTCGGGGTGAAATTGCAAAAAACACAATTGATGGACAGAATGTAGAACAATGTCATACATTCACCCCAGTACAGGGATCTGGGCCTAAATCCATCGTTTTTTTGCACTCCACACCACCCTGGGTTAGACACTGGCTATATGTAAATCAGCTGTGACCCTGTGCCTCATGGGAACAGTCCAGTCCGAACTACCAAGCCATGTCTTTCCCAGACCAAAATCAAGCATCCAAGGACCGGTTTCTGGCTATCAGCCTGGATAGCTTGACTCCAGTGGTGTGGAGAGCCTGGGACTCACGTCTGAGCATCCCCAGCCCACTCGGGGTGAAATTGCAAAAAACACAGTTGATGGACAGAATGTAGAACAATGTCATACATTCACCCCAGTACAGGGATCTGGGCCTAAATCCATTGTTTTTTTGCACTCCACACCACCCTGGGTTAGACACTGGCTATATGCAAATCAGCTGTGACCCTGTGCCTCATGGGAACAGTCCAGTCCGAACTACCAAGCCATGTCTTTCCCAGACCGGAATCAAGCATCCAAGGACCGGTTTCTGGCTATCAGCCTTCATCAGCCTGGATAGCTTGACTCCAGTGGTGTGGAGAGCCTGGGACTCACGTCTGAGCATCCCCAGCCCACTCGGGGTGAAATTGCAAAAAACACAGTTGATGGACTGAATGTAGAACAATGTCATACATTCACCCCAGTACAGGGATCTGGGCCTATATCCATCGTTTTTTTGCACTCCACACCACCCTGTGTTAGACACTGGCTATATGCAAATCAGCTGTGACCCTGTGCCTCATGGGAACAGTCCAGTCCGAACTATCAAGCCATGTCTTTCCCAGACCGGAATCAAGCATCCAAGGACCGGTTTCTGGCTATCAGCCTTCATCAGCCTGGATAGCTTGACTCCAGTGGTGTGGAGAGCCTGGGACTCACGTCTGAGCATCCCCAGCCCACTCGGGGTGAAATTGCAAAAAACACAGTTGATGGACAGAATGTAGAACAATGTCATACATTCACCCCAGTACAGGGATCTGGGCCTAAATCCATCATTTTTTTGCACTCCACACCACCCTGGGTTAGACACTGGCTATATGCAAATCAGTTGTGACCCTGTGCCTCATGGGAACAGTCCAGTCCAAACTACCAAGCCATGTCTTTCCCAGACCGGAATCAAGCATCCAAGGACCGGTTTCTGGCTATCAGCCTGGATAGCTTGACTCCAGTGGTGTGGAGAGCCTGGGACTCACGTCTGAGCATCCCCAGCCCACTTGGGGTGAAATTGCAAAAAACACAGTTGATGGACAGAAAATAGAACAATGTCATACATTCACCCCAGTACAGGGATCTGGGCCTAAATCCATCATTTTTTTGCACTCCACACCACCCTGGGTTAGACACTGGCTATATGCAAATCAGCTGTGACCCTGTGCCTCATGGGAACAGTCCAGTCCGAACTACCAAGCCATGTCTTTCCCAGACCGGAATCAAGCATCCAAGGACCGGTTTCTGGCTATCAGCCTGGATAGCTTGACTCCAGTGGTGTGGAGAGCCTGGGACTCACGTTTGATCATCCCCAGCCCACTCGGGGTGAAATTGCAAAAAACACAGTTGATGGACAGAATGTAGAACAATGTCATACATTCACCCCAGTACAGGGATCTGGGCCTAAATCCATCGTTTTTTTGCACTCCACATCACCCTGGGTTAGACACTGGCTATATGCAAATCAGCTGTGACCCTGTGCCTCATGGGAACAGTCCAGTCCGAACTACCAAGCCATGTCTTTCCCAGACCGGAATCAAGCATCCAAGGACTGGTTTCTGGCTATCAGCCTTCATCAGCCTGGATAGCTTGACTCCAGTGGTGTGGAGAGCCTGGGACTCACGTCTGAGCATCCCCAGCCCACTCGGGGTGAAATTGCAAAAAACACAGTTGATGGACAGAATGTAGAACAATGTCATACATTCACCCCAGTACAGGGATCTGGGCCTAAATCCATCGTTTTTTTGCACTCCACACCACCCTGGGTTAGACACTGGCTATATGCAAATCAGCTGTGACCCTGTGCCTCATGGGAACAGTCCAGTCCGAACTACCAAGCCATGTCTTTCCCAGACCGGAATCAAGCATCCAAGGACCGGTTTCTGGCTATCAGCCTTCATCAGCCTGGATAGCTTGACTCCAGTGGTGTGGAGAGCCTGGGACTCACGTCTGAGCATCCCCAGCCCACTCGGGGTGAAATTGCAAAAAACACAGTTGATGGACAGAATGTAGAACAATGTCATACATTCACTCCAGTACAGGAATCTGGGCCTAAATCCATCGTTTTTTTGCACTCCACACCACCCTGGGTTAGACACTGGCTATATGCAAATCAGCTGTGACCCTGTGCCTCATGGGAACAGTCCAGTCTGAACTACCAAGCCATGTCTTTCCCAGACCGGAATCAAGCATCCAAGGACCGGTTTCTGGCTATCAGCCTTCATCAGCCTGGATAGCTTGACTCCAGTGGTGTGGAGAGCCTGGGACTCACGTCTGAGCATCCCCAGCCCACTCGGGGTGAAATTGCAAAAAACACAGTTGATGGACAGAATATAGAACAATGTCATACATTCACCCCAGTACAGGGATCTGGGCCTATATCCATCGTTTTTTTTCACTCCACACCACCCTGGGTTAGACACTGGCTATATGCAAATCAGCTGTGACCCTGTGCCTCATGGGAACAGTCCAGTCCGAACTACCAAGCCATGTCTTTCCCAGACCGGAATCAAGCATCCAAGGACCGGTTTCTGGCTATCAGCCTGGATAGCTTGACTCCAGTGGTGTGGAGAGCCTGGGACTCACGTTTGATCATCCCCAGCCCACTCGGGGTGAAATTGCAAAAAACACAGTTGATGGACAGAATGTAGAACAATGTCATACATTCACCCCAGTACAGGGATCTGGGCCTAAATCCATCGTTTTTTTGCACTCCACACCACCCTGGGTTAGACACTGGCTATATGCAAATCAGCTGTGACCGTGTGCCTCATGGGAACAGTCCAGTCCGAACTACCAAGCCATGTCTTTCCCAGACCGGAATCAAGCATCCAAGGACCGGTTTCTGGCTATCAGCCTTCATCAGCCTGGATAGCTTGACTCCAGTGGTGTGGAGAGCCTGGGACTCACGTCTGAGCATCCCCAGCCCACTCGGGGTGAAATTGCAAAAAACACAGTTGATGGACAGAATGTAGAACAATGTCATACATTCACCCCAGTACAGGGATCTGGTCCTAAATCCATCGTTTTTTTGTACTCCACACCACCCTGGGTTAGACACTGGCTATATGCAAATCAGCTGTGACCCTGTGCCTCATGGGAACAGTCCAGTCCGAACTACCAAGCCATGTCTTTCCCAGACCGGAATCAAGCATCCAAGGACCGGTTTCTGGCTATCAGCCTTCATCAGCCTGGATAGCTTGACTCCAGTGGTGTGGAGAGCCTGGGACTCACGTCTGAGCATCCCCAGCCCACTCGGGGTGAAATTGCAAAAAACACAGTTGATGGACAGAATGTAGAGCAATGTCATACATTCACCCCAGTACAGGAATCTGGGCCTAAATCCATCGTTTTTTTGCACTCCACACCACCCTGGGTTAGACACTGGCTATATGCAAATCAGCTGTGACCCTGTGCCTCATGGGAAAAGTCCAGTCCGAACTACCAAGCCATGTCTTTCCCAGACCGGAATCAAGCATCCAAGGACCGGTTTTTGGCTATCAGCCTTCATCAGCCTGGATAGCTTGACTCCAGTGGTGTGGAGAGCCTGGGACTCACGTCTGAGCATCCCCAGCCCACTCGGGGTGAAATTGCAAAAAACACAGTTGATGGACAGAATGTAGAACAATGTCATACATTCACCCCAGTACAGGGATCTGGGCCTATATCCATCGTTTTTTTGCACTCCACACCACCCTGGGTTAAACACTGGCTATATGCAAATCAGCTGTGACCCTGTGCCTCATGGGAACAGTCCAGTCCAAATTATCAAGCCATGTCTTTCCCAGACCGGAATCAAGCATCCAAGGACCGGTTTCTGGCTATCAGCCTTCATCAGCCTGGATAGCTTGACTCCAGTGGTGTGGAGAGCCTGGGACTCACGTCTGAGCATCCCCAGCCCACTCGGGGTGAAATTGCAAAAAACACAGTTGATGGACAGAATGTAGAACAATGTCATACATTCACCCCAGTACAGGGATCTGGGCCTAAATCCATCGTTTTTTTTGCACTCCACACCACCCTGGGTTAGACACTGGCTATATGCAAATCAGCTGTGACCCTGTGCCTCATGGGAACAGTCCAGTCCGAACTACCAAGCCATGTCTTTCCCAGACCGGAATCAAGCATCCAAGGACCGGTTTCTGGCTATCAGCCTTCATCAGCCTGGATAGCTTGACTCCAGTGGTGTGGAGAGCCTGGGACTCACGTCTGAGCATCCCCAGCCCACTCGGGGTGAAATTGCAAAAAACACAGTTGATGGACAGAATGTAGAACAATGTCATACATTCACCCCAGTACAGGGATCTGGTCCTAAATCCATAGTTTTTTTGTACTCCACACCACCCTGGGTTAGACACTGGCTATATGCAAATCAGCTGTGACCCTGTCCCTCATGGGAACAGTCCAGTCCGAACTACCAAGCCATGTCTTTCCCAGACCGGAATCAAGCATCCAAGGACCGGTTTCTGGCTATCAGCCTTCATCAGCCTGGATAGCTTGACTCCAGTGGTGTGGAGAGCCTGGGACTCACGTCTGAGCATCCCCAGCCCACTCGGGGTGAAATTGCAAAAAACACAGTTGATGGACAGAATGTAGAGCAATGTCATACATTCACCCCAGTACAGGGATCTGGGCCTAAATCCATCGTTTTTTTGCACTCCACACCACCCTGGGTTAGACACTGGCTATATGCAAATCAGCTGTGACCCTGTGCCTCAGGGGAACAGTCCAGTCCGAACTACCAAGCCATGTCTTTCCCAGACCGGAATCAAGCATCCAAGGACCGGTTTCTGGCTATCAGCCTTCATCAGCCTGGATAGCTTGACTCCAGTGGTGTGGAGAGCCTGGGACTCACGTCTGAGCATCCCCAGCCCACTCGGGGTGAAATTGCAAAAAACACAGTTGATGGACAGAATGTAGAACAATGTCATACATTCACCCCAGTACAGGGATCTGGGCCTATATCCATCGTTTTTTTGCACTCCACACCACCCTGGGTTAGACACTGGCTATATGCAAATCAGCTGTGACCCTGTGCCTCATGGGAACAGTCCAGTCCAAATTATCAAGCCATGTCTTTCCCAGACCGGAATCAAGCATCCAAGGACCGGTTTCTGGCTATCAGCCTTCATCAGCCTGGATAGCTTGACTCCAGTGGTGTGGAGAGCCTGGGACTCACGTCTGAGCATCCCCAGCCCACTCGGGGTGAAATTGCAAAAAACACAGTTGATGGACAGAATGTAGAACAATGTCATACATTCACCCCAGTACAGGGATCTGGGCCTAAATCCATCATTTTTTTTGCACTCCACACCACCCTGGGTTAGACACTGGCTATATGCAAATCAGCTGTGACCCTGTGCCTCATGGGAACAGTCCAGTCCGAACTACCAAGCCATGTCTTTCCCAGACCGGAATCAAGCATCCAAGGACCGGTTTCTGGCTATCAGCCTTCATCAGCCTGGATAGCTTGACTCCAGTGGTGTGGAGAGCCTGGGACTCACGTCTGAGCATCCCCAGCCCACTCGGGGTGAAATTGCAAAAAACAAAGTTGATGGACAGAATGTAGAACAATGTCATACATTCACCCCAGTACAGGGATCTGGGCCTAAATCCATCGTTTTTTTGCACTCCACACCACCCTGGGTTAGACACTGGCTATATGCAAATCAGCTGTGACCCTGTGCCTCATGGGAACAGTCCAGTCCGAACTACCAAGCCATGTCTTTCCCAGACCGGAATCAAGCATCCAAGGACCGGTTTCTGGCTATCAGCCTTCATCAGCCTGGATAGCTTGACTCCAGTGGTGTGGAGAGCCTGGGACTCACGTCTGAGCATCCCCAGCCCACTCGGGGTGAAATTGCAAAAAACACAGTTGATGGACAGAATGTAGAACAATGTCATACATTCACCCCAGTACAGGGATCTGGGCCTAAATCCATAGTTTTTTTGCACTCCACACCACCCTGGGTTAGACACTGGCTATATGCAAATCAGCTGTGACCCTGTGCCTCATGGGAACAGTCCAGTCCGAACTACCAAGCCATGTCTTTCCCAGACCGGAATCAAGCATCCAAGGACCGGTTTCTGGCTATCAGCCTTCATCAGCCTGGATAGCTTGACTCCAGTGGTGTGGAGAGCCTGGGACTCACGTCTGAGCATCCCCAGCCCACTCGGGGTGAAATTGCAAAAAACACAGTTGATGGACAGAATGTAGAACAATGTCATACATTCACCCCAGTACAGGGATCTGGGCCTAAATCCATCGTTTTTTTGTACTCCACACCACCCTGGGTTAGACACTGGCTATATGCAAATCAGCTGTGACCCTGTGCCTCATGGGAACAGTCCAGTCCGAACTACCAAGCCATGTCTTTCCCAGACCGGAATCAAGCATCCAAGGACCGGTTTCTGGCTATAAGCCTTCATCAGCCTGGATAGCTTGACTCCAGTGGTGTGGAGAGCCTGGGACTCACGTCTGAGCATCCCCAGCCCACTCGGGGTGAAATTGCAAAAAACACAGTTGATGGACAGAATGTAGAACAATGTCATACATTCACCCCAGTACAGGGATCTGGGCCTATATCCATCGTTTTTTTGCACTCCACACCACCCTGGGTTAGACACTGGCTATATGCAAATCAGCTGTGACCCTGTGCCTCATGGGAACAGTCCAGTCCAAATTATCAAGCCATGTCTTTCCCAGACCGGAATCAAGCATCCAAGGACCGGTTTCTGGCTATCAGCCTTCATCAGCCTGGATAGCTTGACTCCAGTGGTGTGGAGAGCCTGGGACTCACGTCTGAGCATCCCCAGCCCACTCGGGGTGAAATTGCAAAAAACACAGTTGATGGACAGAATGTAGAACAATGTCATACATTCACCCCAGTACAGGGATCTGGGCCTAAATCCATCGTTTTTTTGCACTCCACACCACCCTGGGTTAGACACTGGCTATATGCAAATCAGCTGTGACCCTGTGCCTCATGGGAACAGTCCAGTCCGAACTACCAAGCCATGTCTTTCCCAGACCGGAATCAAGCATCCAAGGACCGGTTTCTGGCTATCAGCCTTCATCAGCCTGGATAGCTTGACTCCAGTGGTGTGGAGAGCCTGGGACTCACGTCTGAGCATCCCCAGCCCACTCGGGGTGAAATTGCAAAAAACACAGTTGATGGACAGAATGTAGAACAATGTCATACATTCACCCCAGTACAGGGATCTGGGCCTATATCCATCGTTTTTTTGCACTCCACACCACCCTGGGTTAGACACTGGCTATATGCAAATCAGCTGTGACCCTGTGCCTCATGGGAACAGTCCAGTCCAAATTATCAAGCCATGTCTTTCCCAGACCGGAATCAAGCATCCAAGGACCGGTTTCTGGCTATCAGCCTTCATCAGCCTGGATAGCTTGACTCCAGTGGTGTGGAGAGCCTGGGACTCACGTCTGAGCATCCCCAGCCCACTCGGGGTGAAATTGCAAAAAACACAGTTGATGGACAGAATGTAGAACAATGTCATACATTCACCCCAGTACAGGGATCTGGGCCTAAATCCATCGTTTTTTTGCACTTCACACCACCCTGGGTTAGACACTGGCTATATGCAAATCAGCTGTGACCCTGTGCCTCATGGGAACAGTCCAGTCCGAACTACCAAGCCATGTCTTTCCCAGACCGGAATCAAGCATCCAAGGACCGGTTTCTGGCTATCAGCCTTCATCAGCCTGGATAGCTTGACTCCAGTGGTGTGGAGAGCCTGGGACTCACGTCTGAGCATCCCCAGCCCACTCGGGGTGAAATTGCAAAAAACACAGTTGATGGACAGAATGTAGAACAATGTCATACATTCACCCCAGTACAGGGATCTGGGCCTAAATCCATCGTTTGTTTGCACTCCACACCACCCTGGGTTAGACACTGGCTATATGCAAATCAACTGTGACCCTGTGCCTCATGGGAACAGTCCAGTCCGAACTACCAAGCCATGTCTTTCCCAGACCGGAATCAAGCATCCAAGGACCGGTTTCTGGCTATCAGCCTTCATCAGCCTGGATAGCTTGACTCCAGTGGTGTGGAGAGCCTGGGACTCAAGTCTGAGCATCCCCAGCCCACTCGGGGTGAAATTGCAAAAAACACAGTTGATGGACAGAATGTAGAACAATGTCATACATTCACCCCAGTACAGGGATCTGGGCCTAAATCCATCGTTTTATTGCACTCCACACCACCCTGGGTTAGACACTGGCTATATGCAAATCAGCTGTGACCCTGTGCCTCATGGGAACAGTCCAGTCCGAACTACCAAGCCATGTCTTTCCTAGACCGGAATCAAGCATCCAAGGACCGGTTTTTGGCTATCAGCCTTCATCAGCCTGGATAGCTTGACTCCAGTGGTGTGGAGAGCCTGGGACTCACGTCTGAGCATCCCCAGCCCACTCGGGGTGAAATTGCAAAAAACACAGTTGATGGACAGAATGTAGAACAATGTCATACATTCACCCCAGTACAGGGATCTGGGCCTAAATCCATCATTTTTTTGCACTCCACACCACCCTGGGTTAGACACTGGCTATATGCAAATCAGTTGTGACCCTGTGCCTCATGGGAACAGTCCAGTCCAAACTACCAAGCCATGTCGTTCCCAGACCGGAATCAAGCATCCAAGGACCGGTTTCTGGCTATCAGCCTGGATAGCTTGACTCCAGTGGTGTGGAGAGCCTAGGACTCACGTCTGAGCATCCCCAGCCCACTCGGGGTGAAATTGCAAAAAACACAGTTGATGGACAGAATGTAGAACAATGTCATACATTCACCCCAGTACAGGGATCTGGGCCTAAATCCATCGTTTTTTTGCACTCCACACCACCCTGGGTTAGACACTGGCTATATGCAAATCAGCTGTGACCCTGTGCCTCATGGGAACAGTCCAGTCCGAACTACCAAGCCATGTCTTTCCCAGACCGGAATCAAGCATCCAAGGACCGGTTTCTGGCTATCAGCCTGGATAGCTTGACTCCAGTGGTGTGGAGAGCCTGGGACTCACGTTTGAGCATCCCCAGCCCACTCGGGGTGAAATTGCAAAAAACACAGTTGATGGACAGAATGTAGAACAATGTCATACATTCACCCCAGTACAGGGATCTGGGCCTAAATCCATCATTTTTTTGCACTCCACACCACCCTGGGTTAGACACTGGCTATATGCAAATCAGTTGTGACCCTGTGCCTCATGGGAACAGTCCAGTCCAAACTACCAAGCCATGTCGTTCCCAGACCGGAATCAAGCATCCAAGGACCGGTTTCTGGCTATCAGCCTGGATAGCTTGACTCCAGTGGTGTGGAGAGCCTAGGACTCACGTCTGAGCATCCCCAGCCCACTCGGGGTGAAATTGCAAAAAACACAGTTGATGGACAGAATGTAGAACAATGTCATACATTCACCCCAGTACAGGGATCTGGGCCTAAATCCATCGTTTTTTTGCACTCCACACCACCCTGGGTTAGACACTGGCTATATGCAAATCAGCTGTGACCCTGTGCCTCATGGGAACAGTCCAGTCCGAACTACCAAGCCATGTCTTTCCTAGACCGGAATCAAGCATCCAAGGACCGGTTTTTGGCTATCAGCCTTCATCAGCCTGGATAGCTTGACTCCAGTGGTGTGGAGAGCCTGGGACTCACGTCTGAGCATCCCCAGCCCACTCGGGGTGAAATTGCAAAAAACACAGTTGATGGACAGAATGTAGAACAATGTCATAAATTCACCCCAGTACAGGGATCTGGGCCTAAATCCATCATTTTTTTGCACTCCACACCACCCTGGGTTAGACACTGGCTATATGCAAATCAGTTGTGACCCTGTGCCTCATGGGAACAGTCCAGTCCAAACTACCAAGCCATGTCGTTCCCAGACCGGAATCAAGCATCCAAGGACCGGTTTCTGGCTATCAGCCTGGATAGCTTGACTCCAGTGGTGTGGAGAGCCTAGGACTCACGTCTGAGCATCCCCAGCCCACTCGGGGTGAAATTGCAAAAAACACAGTTGATGGACAGAATGTAGAACAATGTCATACATTCACCCCAGTACAGGGATCTGGGCCTAAATCCATCGTTTTTTTGCACTCCACACCACCCTGGGTTAGACACTGGCTATATGCAAATCAGCTGTGACCCTGTGCCTCATGGGAACAGTCCAGTCCGAACTACCAAGCCATGTCTTTCCCAGACCGGAATCAAGCATCCAAGGACCGGTTTCTGGCTATCAGCCTGGATAGCTTGACTCCAGTGGTGTGGAGAGCCTGGGACTCACGTTTGATCATCCCCAGCCCACTCGGGGTGAAATTGCAAAAAACACAGTTGATGGACAGAATGTAGAACAATGTCATATATTCACCCCAGTACAGGGATCTGGGCCTAAATCCATCGTTTTTTTGCACTCCACAGCACCCTGGGTTAGACACGGGCTATATGCAAATCCGCTGTGACCCTGTGCCTCATGGGAACAGTCCAGTCCGAACTACCAAGCCATGTCTTTCCCAGACCGAAATCAAGCATCCAAGGACCGGTTTCTGGCTATCAGCCTTCATCAGCCTGGATAGCTTGACTCCAGTGGTGTGGAGAGCCTGGGACTCACGTCTGAGCATCCCCATCCCACTCGGGGTGAAATTGCAAAAAACACAGTTGATGGACAGAATGTAGAACAATGTCATACATTCACCCCAGTACAGGGATCTGGGCCTAAATCCATCGTTTTTTTGCACTCCACACCACCCTGGGTTAGACACTGGCTATATGCAAATCAGCTGTGACCCTGTGCCTCATGGGAACAGTCCAGTCCGAACTACCAAGCCATGTCTTTCCCAGACCGGAATCAAGCATCCAAGGACCGGTTTCTGGCTATCAGCCTTCATCAGCCTGGATAGCTTGACTCCAGTGGTGTGGAGAGCCTGGGACTCACGTCTGAGCATCCCCAGCCCACTCGGGGTGAAATTGCAAAAAACACAGTTGATGGACAGAATGTAGAACAATGTCATACATTCACCCCAGTACAGGGATCTGGGCCTAAATCCATCGTTTTTTTTGCACTCCACACCACCCTGGGTTAGACACTGGCTATATGCAAATCAGCTGTGACCCTGTGCCTCATGGGAACAGTCCAGTCCGAACTACCAAGCCATGTCTTTCCCAGACCGGAATCAAGCATCCAAGGACCGGTTTCTGGCTATCAGCCTTCATCAGCCTGGATAGCTTGACTCCAGTGGTGTGGAGAGCCTGGGACTCACGTCTGAGCATCCCCAGCCCACTCGGGGTGAAATTGCAAAAAACACAGTTGATGGACAGAATGTAGAACAATGTCATACATTCACCCCAGTACAGGGATCTGGTCCTAAATCCATAGTTTTTTTGTACTCCACACCACCCTGGGTTAGACACTGGCTATATGCAAATCAGCTGTGACCCTGTCCCTCATGGGAACAGTCCAGTCCGAACTACCAAGCCATGTCTTTCCCAGACCGGAATCAAGCATCCAAGGACCGGTTTCTGGCTATCAGCCTTCATCAGCCTGGATAGCTTGACTCCAGTGGTGTGGAGAGCCTGGGACTCACGTCTGAGCATCCCCAGCCCACTCGGGGTGAAATTGCAAAAAACACAGTTGATGGACAGAATGTAGAGCAATGTCATACATTCACCCCAGTACAGGGATCTGGGCCTAAATCCATCGTTTTTTTGCACTCCACACCACCCTGGGTTAGACACTGGCTATATGCAAATCAGCTGTGACCCTGTGCCTCAGGGGAACAGTCCAGTCCGAACTACCAAGCCATGTCTTTCCCAGACCGGAATCAAGCATCCAAGGACCGGTTTCTGGCTATCAGCCTTCATCAGCCTGGATAGCTTGACTCCAGTGGTGTGGAGAGCCTGGGACTCACGTCTGAGCATCCCCAGCCCACTCGGGGTGAAATTGCAAAAAACACAGTTGATGGACAGAATGTAGAACAATGTCATACATTCACCCCAGTACAGGGATCTGGGCCTATATCCATCGTTTTTTTGCACTCCACACCACCCTGGGTTAGACACTGGCTATATGCAAATCAGCTGTGACCCTGTGCCTCATGGGAACAGTCCAGTCCAAATTATCAAGCCATGTCTTTCCCAGACCGGAATCAAGCATCCAAGGACCGGTTTCTGGCTATCAGCCTTCATCAGCCTGGATAGCTTGACTCCAGTGGTGTGGAGAGCCTGGGACTCACGTCTGAGCATCCCCAGCCCACTCGGGGTGAAATTGCAAAAAACACAGTTGATGGACAGAATGTAGAACAATGTCATACATTCACCCCAGTACAGGGATCTGGGCCTAAATCCATCATTTTTTTTGCACTCCACACCACCCTGGGTTAGACACTGGCTATATGCAAATCAGCTGTGACCCTGTGCCTCATGGGAACAGTCCAGTCCGAACTACCAAGCCATGTCTTTCCCAGACCGGAATCAAGCATCCAAGGACCGGTTTCTGGCTATCAGCCTTCATCAGCCTGGATAGCTTGACTCCAGTGGTGTGGAGAGCCTGGGACTCACGTCTGAGCATCCCCAGCCCACTCGGGGTGAAATTGCAAAAAACAAAGTTGATGGACAGAATGTAGAACAATGTCATACATTCACCCCAGTACAGGGATCTGGGCCTAAATCCATCGTTTTTTTGCACTCCACACCACCCTGGGTTAGACACTGGCTATATGCAAATCAGCTGTGACCCTGTGCCTCATGGGAACAGTCCAGTCCGAACTACCAAGCCATGTCTTTCCCAGACCGGAATCAAGCATCCAAGGACCGGTTTCTGGCTATCAGCCTTCATCAGCCTGGATAGCTTGACTCCAGTGGTGTGGAGAGCCTGGGACTCACGTCTGAGCATCCCCAGCCCACTCGGGGTGAAATTGCAAAAAACACAGTTGATGGACAGAATGTAGAACAATGTCATACATTCACCCCAGTACAGGGATCTGGGCCTAAATCCATAGTTTTTTTGCACTCCACACCACCCTGGGTTAGACACTGGCTATATGCAAATCAGCTGTGACCCTGTGCCTCATGGGAACAGTCCAGTCCGAACTACCAAGCCATGTCTTTCCCAGACCGGAATCAAGCATCCAAGGACCGGTTTCTGGCTATCAGCCTTCATCAGCCTGGATAGCTTGACTCCAGTGGTGTGGAGAGCCTGGGACTCACGTCTGAGCATCCCCAGCCCACTCGGGGTGAAATTGCAAAAAACACAGTTGATGGACAGAATGTAGAACAATGTCATACATTCACCCCAGTACAGGGATCTGGGCCTAAATCCATCGTTTTTTTGTACTCCACACCACCCTGGGTTAGACACTGGCTATATGCAAATCAGCTGTGACCCTGTGCCTCATGGGAACAGTCCAGTCCGAACTACCAAGCCATGTCTTTCCCAGACCGGAATCAAGCATCCAAGGACCGGTTTCTGGCTATAAGCCTTCATCAGCCTGGATAGCTTGACTCCAGTGGTGTGGAGAGCCTGGGACTCACGTCTGAGCATCCCCAGCCCACTCGGGGTGAAATTGCAAAAAACACAGTTGATGGACAGAATGTAGAACAATGTCATACATTCACCCCAGTACAGGGATCTGGGCCTATATCCATCGTTTTTTTGCACTCCACACCACCCTGGGTTAGACACTGGCTATATGCAAATCAGCTGTGACCCTGTGCCTCATGGGAACAGTCCAGTCCAAATTATCAAGCCATGTCTTTCCCAGACCGGAATCAAGCATCCAAGGACCGGTTTCTGGCTATCAGCCTTCATCAGCCTGGATAGCTTGACTCCAGTGGTGTGGAGAGCCTGGGACTCACGTCTGAGCATCCCCAGCCCACTCGGGGTGAAATTGCAAAAAACACAGTTGATGGACAGAATGTAGAACAATGTCATACATTCACCCCAGTACAGGGATCTGGGCCTAAATCCATCGTTTTTTTGCACTCCACACCACCCTGGGTTAGACACTGGCTATATGCAAATCAGCTGTGACCCTGTGCCTCATGGGAACAGTCCAGTCCGAACTACCAAGCCATGTCTTTCCCAGACCGGAATCAAGCATCCAAGGACCGGTTTCTGGCTATCAGCCTTCATCAGCCTGGATAGCTTGACTCCAGTGGTGTGGAGAGCCTGGGACTCACGTCTGAGCATCCCCAGCCCACTCGGGGTGAAATTGCAAAAAACACAGTTGATGGACAGAATGTAGAACAATGTCATACATTCACCCCAGTACAGGGATCTGGGCCTATATCCATCGTTTTTTTGCACTCCACACCACCCTGGGTTAGACACTGGCTATATGCAAATCAGCTGTGACCCTGTGCCTCATGGGAACAGTCCAGTCCAAATTATCAAGCCATGTCTTTCCCAGACCGGAATCAAGCATCCAAGGACCGGTTTCTGGCTATCAGCCTTCATCAGCCTGGATAGCTTGACTCCAGTGGTGTGGAGAGCCTGGGACTCACGTCTGAGCATCCCCAGCCCACTCGGGGTGAAATTGCAAAAAACACAGTTGATGGACAGAATGTAGAACAATGTCATACATTCACCCCAGTACAGGGATCTGGGCCTAAATCCATCGTTTTTTTGCACTTCACACCACCCTGGGTTAGACACTGGCTATATGCAAATCAGCTGTGACCCTGTGCCTCATGGGAACAGTCCAGTCCGAACTACCAAGCCATGTCTTTCCCAGACCGGAATCAAGCATCCAAGGACCGGTTTCTGGCTATCAGCCTTCATCAGCCTGGATAGCTTGACTCCAGTGGTGTGGAGAGCCTGGGACTCACGTCTGAGCATCCCCAGCCCACTCGGGGTGAAATTGCAAAAAACACAGTTGATGGACAGAATGTAGAACAATGTCATACATTCACCCCAGTACAGGGATCTGGGCCTAAATCCATCGTTTGTTTGCACTCCACACCACCCTGGGTTAGACACTGGCTATATGCAAATCAACTGTGACCCTGTGCCTCATGGGAACAGTCCAGTCCGAACTACCAAGCCATGTCTTTCCCAGACCGGAATCAAGCATCCAAGGACCGGTTTCTGGCTATCAGCCTTCATCAGCCTGGATAGCTTGACTCCAGTGGTGTGGAGAGCCTGGGACTCAAGTCTGAGCATCCCCAGCCCACTCGGGGTGAAATTGCAAAAAACACAGTTGATGGACAGAATGTAGAACAATGTCATACATTCACCCCAGTACAGGGATCTGGGCCTAAATCCATCGTTTTATTGCACTCCACACCACCCTGGGTTAGACACTGGCTATATGCAAATCAGCTGTGACCCTGTGCCTCATGGGAACAGTCCAGTCCGAACTACCAAGCCATGTCTTTCCTAGACCGGAATCAAGCATCCAAGGACCGGTTTTTGGCTATCAGCCTTCATCAGCCTGGATAGCTTGACTCCAGTGGTGTGGAGAGCCTGGGACTCACGTCTGAGCATCCCCAGCCCACTCGGGGTGAAATTGCAAAAAACACAGTTGATGGACAGAATGTAGAACAATGTCATACATTCACCCCAGTACAGGGATCTGGGCCTAAATCCATCATTTTTTTGCACTCCACACCACCCTGGGTTAGACACTGGCTATATGCAAATCAGTTGTGACCCTGTGCCTCATGGGAACAGTCCAGTCCAAACTACCAAGCCATGTCGTTCCCAGACCGGAATCAAGCATCCAAGGACCGGTTTCTGGCTATCAGCCTGGATAGCTTGACTCCAGTGGTGTGGAGAGCCTAGGACTCACGTCTGAGCATCCCCAGCCCACTCGGGGTGAAATTGCAAAAAACACAGTTGATGGACAGAATGTAGAACAATGTCATACATTCACCCCAGTACAGGGATCTGGGCCTAAATCCATCGTTTTTTTGCACTCCACACCACCCTGGGTTAGACACTGGCTATATGCAAATCAGCTGTGACCCTGTGCCTCATGGGAACAGTCCAGTCCGAACTACCAAGCCATGTCTTTCCCAGACCGGAATCAAGCATCCAAGGACCGGTTTCTGGCTATCAGCCTGGATAGCTTGACTCCAGTGGTGTGGAGAGCCTGGGACTCACGTTTGAGCATCCCCAGCCCACTCGGGGTGAAATTGCAAAAAACACAGTTGATGGACAGAATGTAGAACAATGTCATACATTCACCCCAGTACAGGGATCTGGGCCTAAATCCATCATTTTTTTGCACTCCACACCACCCTGGGTTAGACACTGGCTATATGCAAATCAGTTGTGACCCTGTGCCTCATGGGAACAGTCCAGTCCAAACTACCAAGCCATGTCGTTCCCAGACCGGAATCAAGCATCCAAGGACCGGTTTCTGGCTATCAGCCTGGATAGCTTGACTCCAGTGGTGTGGAGAGCCTAGGACTCACGTCTGAGCATCCCCAGCCCACTCGGGGTGAAATTGCAAAAAACACAGTTGATGGACAGAATGTAGAACAATGTCATACATTCACCCCAGTACAGGGATCTGGGCCTAAATCCATCGTTTTTTTGCACTCCACACCACCCTGGGTTAGACACTGGCTATATGCAAATCAGCTGTGACCCTGTGCCTCATGGGAACAGTCCAGTCCGAACTACCAAGCCATGTCTTTCCTAGACCGGAATCAAGCATCCAAGGACCGGTTTTTGGCTATCAGCCTTCATCAGCCTGGATAGCTTGACTCCAGTGGTGTGGAGAGCCTGGGACTCACGTCTGAGCATCCCCAGCCCACTCGGGGTGAAATTGCAAAAAACACAGTTGATGGACAGAATGTAGAACAATGTCATAAATTCACCCCAGTACAGGGATCTGGGCCTAAATCCATCATTTTTTTGCACTCCACACCACCCTGGGTTAGACACTGGCTATATGCAAATCAGTTGTGACCCTGTGCCTCATGGGAACAGTCCAGTCCAAACTACCAAGCCATGTCGTTCCCAGACCGGAATCAAGCATCCAAGGACCGGTTTCTGGCTATCAGCCTGGATAGCTTGACTCCAGTGGTGTGGAGAGCCTAGGACTCACGTCTGAGCATCCCCAGCCCACTCGGGGTGAAATTGCAAAAAACACAGTTGATGGACAGAATGTAGAACAATGTCATACATTCACCCCAGTACAGGGATCTGGGCCTAAATCCATCGTTTTTTTGCACTCCACACCACCCTGGGTTAGACACTGGCTATATGCAAATCAGCTGTGACCCTGTGCCTCATGGGAACAGTCCAGTCCGAACTACCAAGCCATGTCTTTCCCAGACCGGAATCAAGCATCCAAGGACCGGTTTCTGGCTATCAGCCTGGATAGCTTGACTCCAGTGGTGTGGAGAGCCTGGGACTCACGTTTGATCATCCCCAGCCCACTCGGGGTGAAATTGCAAAAAACACAGTTGATGGACAGAATGTAGAACAATGTCATATATTCACCCCAGTACAGGGATCTGGGCCTAAATCCATCGTTTTTTTGCACTCCACAGCACCCTGGGTTAGACACGGGCTATATGCAAATCCGCTGTGACCCTGTGCCTCATGGGAACAGTCCAGTCCGAACTACCAAGCCATGTCTTTCCCAGACCGAAATCAAGCATCCAAGGACCGGTTTCTGGCTATCAGCCTTCATCAGCCTGGATAGCTTGACTCCAGTGGTGTGGAGAGCCTGGGACTCACGTCTGAGCATCCCCATCCCACTCGGGGTGAAATTGCAAAAAACACAGTTGATGGACAGAATGTAGAACAATGTCATACATTCACCCCAGTACAGGGATCTGGGCCTAAATCCATCGTTTTTTTGCACTCCACACCACCCTGGGTTAGACACTGGCTATATGCAAATCAGCTGTGACCCTGTGCCTCATGGGAACAGTCCAGTCCGAACTACCAAGCCATGTCTTTCCCAGACCGGAATCAAGCATCCAAGGACCGGTTTCTGGCTATCAGCCTTCATCAGCCTGGATAGCTTGACTCCAGTGGTGTGGAGAGCCTGGGACTCACGTCTGAGCATCCCCAGCCCACTCGGGGTGAAATTGCAAAAAACACAGTTGATGGACAGAATGTAGAACAATGTCATACATTCACCCCAGTACAGGGATCTGGGCCTAAATCCATCTTTTTTTGCACTTCACACCACCCTGGGTTAGACACTGGCTATATGCAAATCAGCTGTGACCCTGTGCCTCATGGGAACAGTCCAGTCCGAACTACCAAGCCATGTCTTTCCCAGACCGGAATCAAGCATCCAAGGACCGGTTTCTGGCTATCAGCCTTCATCAGCCTGGATAGCTTGACTCCTGTGGTGTGGAGAGCCTGGGACTCACGTCTGAGCATCCCCAGCCCACTCGGGGTGAAATTGCAAAAAACACAGTTGATGGACAGAATGTAGAACAATGTCATACATTCACCCCAGTAGAGGGATCTGGGCCTAAATCCATCGTTTTTTTGCACTCCACACCACCCTGGGTTAGACACTGGCTATATGCAAATCAGCTGTGACCCTGTGCCTCATGGGAACAGTCCAGTCCGAACTACCAAGCCATGTCTTTCCCAGACCGGAATCAAGCATCCAAGGACCGGTTTCTGGCTATCAGCCTTCATCAGCCTGGATAGCTTGACTCCAGTGGTGTGGAGAGCCTGGGACTCACGTCTGAGCATCCCCAGCCCACTCGGGGTGAAATTGCAAAAAACACAGTTGATGGACAGAATGAAGAACAATGTCATACATTCACCCCAGTACAGGGATCTGGGCCTAAATCCATCGTTTTTTTGCACTCCACACCACCCTGGGTTAGACACTGGCTATATGCAAATCAGCTGTGACCCTGTGCCTCATGGGAACAGTCCAGTCCGAACTACCAAGCCATGTCTTTCCCAGACCGGAATCAAGCATCCAAGGACCGGTTTCTGGCTATCAGCCTTCATCAGCCTGGATAGCTTGACTCCAGTGATGTGGAGAGCCTGGGACTCACGTCTGAGCATCCCCAGCCCACTCGGGGTGAAATTGCAAAAAACACAGTTGATGGACAGAATGTAGAACAATGTCATACATTCACCCCAGTACAGGGATCTGGGCCTAAATCCATCGTTTTTTTGCACTCCACACCACCCTGGGTTAGACACTGGCTATATGCAAATCAGCTGTGACCCTGTGCCTCATGGGAACAGTCCAGTCCGAACTACCAAGCCATGTCTTTCCCAGACCGGAATCAAGCATCCAAGGACCGGTTTCTGGCTATCAGCCTGGATAGCTTGACTCCAGTGGTGTGGAGAGCATGGGACTCACGTCTGAGCATCCCCAGCCCACTCGGGGTGAAATTGCAAAAAACACAGTTGATGGACAGAATGTAGAACAATGTCATACATTCACCCCAGTACAGGGATCTGGGCCTAAATCCATCATTTCTTTGCACTCCACACCACCCTGGGTTAGACACTGGCTATATGCAAATCAGCTGTGACCCTGTGCATCATGGGAACAGTCCAGTCCGAACTACCAAGCCATGTCTTTCGCAGACCGGAATCAAGCATCCAAGGACTGGTTTCTGGCTATCAGCCTTCATCAGCCTGGATAGCTTGACTCCAGTGGTGTGGAGAGCCTGGGACTCACGTCTGAGCATCCCCAGCCCACTCGGGGTGAAATTGCAAAAAACACAGTTGATGGACAGAATGTAGAACAATGTCATAAATTCACCCCAGTACAGGGATCTGGGCCTAAATCCATCGTTTTTTTGCACTCCACACCACCCTGGGTTAGACACTGGCTATATGCAAATCAGCTGTGACCCTGTGCCTCATGGGAACAGTCCAGTCCGAACTACCAAGCCATGTCTTTCCCAGACCAGAATCAAGCATCCAAGGACCGGTTTCTGGCTATCAGCCTTCATCAGCCTGGATAGCTTGACTCCAGTGGTGTGGAGAGCCTGGGACTCACGTCTGAGCATCCCCAGCCCACTCGGGGTGAAATTGCAAAAAACACAGTTGATGGACAGAATGTAGAACAATGTCATACATTCACCCCAGTACAGGGATCTGGGCCTAAATCCATCGTTTTTTTGCACTCCACACCACCCTGGGTTAGACACTGGCTATATGCAAATCAGCTGTGACCCTGTGCCTCATGGAACAGTCCAGTCCGAACTACCAAGCCATGTCTTTCCCAGACCGGAATCAAGCATCCAAGGACCGGTTTCTGGCTATCAGCCTTCATCAGCCTGGATAGCTTGACTCCAGTGGTGTGGAGAGCCTGGGACTCACGTCTGAGCATCCCCAGCCCACTCGGGCGAAATTGCAAAAAACACAGTTGATGGACAGAATGTAGAACAATGTCATACATTCACCCCAGTAGAGGGATCTGGGCCTAAATCCATCGTTTTTTTGCACTCCACACCACCCTGGGTTAGACACTGGCTATATGCAAATCAGCTGTGACCCTGTGCCTCATGGGAACAGTCCAGTCCGAACTACCAAGCCATGTCTTTCCCAGACCGGAATCAAGCATCCAAGGACCGGTTTCTGGATATCAGCCTTCATCAGCCTGGATAGCTTGACTCCAGTGGTGTGGAGAGCCTGGGACTCACGTCTGAGCATCCCCAGCCCACTCGGGGTGAAATTGCAAAAAACACAGTTGATGGACAGAATGTAGAACAATGTCATACATTCACCCCAGTAGAGGGATCTGGGCCTAAATCCATCGTATTTTTTGCACTCCACACCACCCTGGGTTAGACACTGGCTATATGCAAATCAGCTGTGACCCTGTGCCTCATGGGAACAGTCCAGTCCGAACTACCAAGCCATGTCTTTCCCAGACCGGAATCAAGCATCCAAGGACCGGTTTCTGGCTATCAGCCTTCATCAGCCTGGATAGCTTGACTCCAGTGGTGTGGAGAGCCTGGGACTCACGTCTGAGCATCCCCAGCCCACTCGGGGTGAAATTGCAAAAAACACAGTTGATGGACAGAATGTAGAACAATGTCATACATTCACCCCAGTACAGGAATCTGGGCCTAAATCCATCGTTTTTTTGCACTCCACACCACCCTGGGTTTGACACTGGCTTTATGCAAATCAGCTGTGACCCTGTGCCTCATGGGAACAGTCCAGTCGGAACTACCAAGCCATGTCTTTCCCAGACCGGAATCAAGCATCCAAGGACCGGTTTCTGGCTATCAGCCTGGATAGCTTGACTCCAGTGGTGTGGAGAGCCTGGGACTCACGTCTGAGCATCCCCAGCCCACTCGGGGTGAAATTGCAAAAAACACAGTTGATGGACAGAATGTAGAACAATGTCATACATTCACCCCAGTACAGGGATCTGGGCCTAAATCCATCGTTTTTTTGCACTCCACACCACCCTGGGTTAGACACTGGCTATATGCAAATCAGCTGTGACCCTGTGCCTCATGGAACAGTCCAGTCCGAACTACCAAGCCATGTCTTTCCCAGACCGGAACAAGCATCCAAGGACCGGTTTCTGGCTATCAGCCTTCATCAGCCTGGATAGCTTGACTCCAGTGGTGTGGAGAGCCTGGGACTCACGTCTGAGCATCCCCAGCCCACTCGGGCGAAATTGCAAAAAACACAGTTGATGGACAGAATGTAGAACAATGTCATACATTCACCCCAGTACAGGGATCTGGGCCTAAATCCATCGTTTTTTTGCACTCCACACCACCCTGCGTTAGACACTGGCTATATGCAAATCAGCTGTGACCCTGTGCCTCATGGGAACAATCCAGTCCGAACTACCAAGCCATGTCTTTCCCAGACCGGAATCAAGCATCCAAGGACCGGTTTCTGGATATCAGCCTTCATCAGCCTGGATAGCTTGACTCCAGTGGTGTGGAGAGCCTGGGACTCACGTCTGAGCATCCCCAGCCCACTCGGGGTGAAATTGCAAAAAACACAGTTGATGGACAGAGTGTAGAACAATGTCATACATTCACCCCAGTACAGGGATCTGGGCCTAAATCCATCGTTTTTTTGCACTCTACACCACCCTGGGTTAGACACTGGCTATATGCAAATCAGCTGTGACCCTGTGCCTCATGGGAACAGTCCAGTCCGAACTACCAAGCCATGTCTTTCCCAGACCGGAATCAAGCATCCAAGGACCGGTTTCTGGCTATCAGCCTACATCAGCCTGGATAGCTTGACTCCAGTGGTGTGGAGAGCCTGGGACTCACGTCTGAGCATCCCCAGCCCACTCTGGGTGAAATTGCAAAAAACACAGTTTATGGAAAGAATGTAGAACACTGTCATACATTCACCGCAAAACAGGGATCTGGGCCTAAATCCATCGTTTTTTTGCAATCCACATCACCCTGGGTTAGACACTGGCTATATGCAAATCAGCTGTGACCCTGTGCCTCATGGGAACAGTCCAGTCCGAACTACCAAGCCATGTCTTTCCCAGACCGGAATCAAGCATCCAAGGACCGGTTTCTGGCTATCAGCCTTCATCAGCCTGGATAGCTTGACTCCAGTAGTGTGGAGAGCCTGGGACTCACGTCTGAGCATCCCCAGCCCACTCGGGGTGAAATTGCAAAAAACACAGTTGATGGACAGAATGTAGAACAATGTCATACATTCACCCCAGTACAGGGATCTGGGCCTAAATCCATCGTTTTTTTGCACTCCACACCACCCTGGGTTAGACACTGGCTATATGCAAATCAGCTGTGACCCTGTGCCTCATGGGAACAGTCCAGTCCGAACTACCAAGCCATGTCTTTCCCAGACCGGAATCAAGCATCCAAGGACCGGTTTCTGGCTATCAGCCTGGATAGCTTGACTCCAGTGATGTGGAGAGCCTGGGACTCACGTCTGAGCATCCCCAGCCCACTCGGGGTGAAATTGCAAAAAACACAATTGATGGACAGAATGTAGAACAATGTCATACATTCACCCCAGTACAGGGATCTGGGCCTAAATCCATCGTTTTTTTGCACTCCACACCACCCTGGGTTAGACACTGGCTATATGTAAATCAGCTGTGACCCTGTGCCTCATGGGAACAGTCCAGTCCGAACTACCAAGCCATGTCTTTCCCAGACCAAAATCAAGCATCCAAGGACCGGTTTCTGGCTATCAGCCTGGATAGCTTGACTCCAGTGGTGTGGAGAGCCTGGGACTCACGTCTGAGCATCCCCAGCCCACTCGGGGTGAAATTGCAAAAAACACAGTTGATGGACAGAATGTAGAACAATGTCATACATTCACCCCAGTACAGGGATCTGGGCCTAAATCCATTGTTTTTTTGCACTCCACACCACCCTGGGTTAGACACTGGCTATATGCAAATCAGCTGTGACCCTGTGCCTCATGGGAACAGTCCAGTCCGAACTACCAAGCCATGTCTTTCCCAGACCGGAATCAAGCATCCAAGGACCGGTTTCTGGCTATCAGCCTTCATCAGCCTGGATAGCTTGACTCCAGTGGTGTGGAGAGCCTGGGACTCACGTCTGAGCATCCCCAGCCCACTCGGGGTGAAATTGCAAAAAACACAGTTGATGGACAGAATGTAGAACAATGTCATACATTCACCCCAGTACAGGGATCTGGGCCTATATCCATCGTTTTTTTGCACTCCACACCACCCTGTGTTAGACACTGGCTATATGCAAATCAGCTGTGACCCTGTGCCTCATGGGAACAGTCCAGTCCGAACTATCAAGCCATGTCTTTCCCAGACCGGAATCAAGCATCCAAGGACCGGTTTCTGGCTATCAGCCTTCATCAGCCTGGATAGCTTGACTCCAGTGGTGTGGAGAGCCTGGGACTCACGTCTGAGCATCCCCAGCCCACTCGGGGTGAAATTGCAAAAAACACAGTTGATGGACAGAATGTAGAACAATGTCATACATTCACCCCAGTACAGGGATCTGGGCCTAAATCCATCATTTTTTTGCACTCCACACCACCCTGGGTTAGACACTGGCTATATGCAAATCAGTTGTGACCCTGTGCCTCATGGGAACAGTCCAGTCCAAACTACCAAGCCATGTCTTTCCCAGACCGGAATCAAGCATCCAAGGACCGGTTTCTGGCTATCAGCCTGGATAGCTTGACTCCAGTGGTGTGGAGAGCCTGGGACTCACGTCTGAGCATCCCCAGCCCACTTGGGGTGAAATTGCAAAAAACACAGTTGATGGACAGAATATAGAACAATGTCATACATTCACCCCAGTACAGGGATCTGGGCCTAAATCCATCATTTTTTTGCACTCCACACCACCCTGGGTTAGACACTGGCTATATGCAAATCAGCTGTGACCCTGTGCCTCATGGGAACAGTCCAGTCCGAACTACCAAGCCATGTCTTTCCCAGACCGGAATCAAGCATCCAAGGACCGGTTTCTGGCTATCAGCCTGGATAGCTTGACTCCAGTGGTGTGGAGAGCCTGGGACTCACGTTTGATCATCCCCAGCCCACTCGGGGTGAAATTGCAAAAAACACAGTTGATGGACAGAATGTAGAACAATGTCATACATTCACCCCAGTACAGGGATCTGGGCCTAAATCCATCGTTTTTTTGCACTCCACATCACCCTGGGTTAGACACTGGCTATATGCAAATCAGCTGTGACCCTGTGCCTCATGGGAACAGTCCAGTCCGAACTACCAAGCCATGTCTTTCCCAGACCGGAATCAAGCATCCAAGGACTGGTTTCTGGCTATCAGCCTTCATCAGCCTGGATAGCTTGACTCCAGTGGTGTGGAGAGCCTGGGACTCACGTCTGAGCATCCCCAGCCCACTCGGGGTGAAATTGCAAAAAACACAGTTGATGGACAGAATGTAGAACAATGTCATACATTCACCCCAGTACAGGGATCTGGGCCTAAATCCATCGTTTTTTTGCACTCCACACCACCCTGGGTTAGACACTGGCTATATGCAAATCAGCTGTGACCCTGTGCCTCATGGGAACAGTCCAGTCCGAACTACCAAGCCATGTCTTTCCCAGACCGGAATCAAGCATCCAAGGACCGGTTTCTGGCTATCAGCCTTCATCAGCCTGGATAGCTTGACTCCAGTGGTGTGGAGAGCCTGGGACTCACGTCTGAGCATCCCCAGCCCACTCGGGGTGAAATTGCAAAAAACACAGTTGATGGACAGAATGTAGAACAATGTCATACATTCACTCCAGTACAGGAATCTGGGCCTAAATCCATCGTTTTTTTGCACTCCACACCACCCTGGGTTAGACACTGGCTATATGCAAATCAGCTGTGACCCTGTGCCTCATGGGAACAGTCCAGTCTGAACTACCAAGCCATGTCTTTCCCAGACCGGAATCAAGCATCCAAGGACCGGTTTCTGGCTATCAGCCTTCATCAGCCTGGATAGCTTGACTCCAGTGGTGTGGAGAGCCTGGGACTCACGTCTGAGCATCCCCAGCCCACTCGGGGTGAAATTGCAAAAAACACAGTTGATGGACAGAATATAGAACAATGTCATACATTCACCCCAGTACAGGGATCTGGGCCTATATCCATCGTTTTTTTTCACTCCACACCACCCTGGGTTAGACACTGGCTATATGCAAATCAGCTGTGACCCTGTGCCTCATGGGAACAGTCCAGTCCGAACTACCAAGCCATGTCTTTCCCAGACCGGAATCAAGCATCCAAGGACCGGTTTCTGGCTATCAGCCTGGATAGCTTGACTCCAGTGGTGTGGAGAGCCTGGGACTCACGTTTGATCATCCCCAGCCCACTCGGGGTGAAATTGCAAAAAACACAGTTGATGGACAGAATGTAGAACAATGTCATACATTCACCCCAGTACAGGGATCTGGGCCTAAATCCATCGTTTTTTTGCACTCCACACCACCCTGGGTTAGACACTGGCTATATGCAAATCAGCTGTGACCCTGTGCCTCATGGGAACAGTCCAGTCCGAACTACCAAGCCATGTCTTTCCCAGACCGGAATCAAGCATCCAAGGACCGGTTTCTGGCTATCAGCCTTCATCAGCCTGGATAGCTTGACTCCAGTGGTGTGGAGAGCCTGGGACTCACGTCTGAGCATCCCCAGCCCACTCGGGGTGAAATTGCAAAAAACACAGTTGATGGACAGAATGTAGAACAATGTCATACATTCACCCCAGTACAGGGATCTGGTCCTAAATCCATCGTTTTTTTGTACTCCACACCACCCTGGGTTAGACACTGGCTATATGCAAATCAGCTGTGACCCTGTGCCTCATGGGAACAGTCCAGTCCGAACTACCAAGCCATGTCTTTCCCAGACCGGAATCAAGCATCCAAGGACCGGTTTCTGGCTATCAGCCTTCATCAGCCTGGATAGCTTGACTCCAGTGGTGTGGAGAGCCTGGGACTCACGTCTGAGCATCCCCAGCCCACTCGGGGTGAAATTGCAAAAAACACAGTTGATGGACAGAATGTAGAGCAATGTCATACATTCACCCCAGTACAGGAATCTGGGCCTAAATCCATCGTTTTTTTGCACTCCACACCACCCTGGGTTAGACACTGGCTATATGCAAATCAGCTGTGACCCTGTGCCTCATGGGAAAAGTCCAGTCCGAACTACCAAGCCATGTCTTTCCCAGACCGGAATCAAGCATCCAAGGACCGGTTTTTGGCTATCAGCCTTCATCAGCCTGGATAGCTTGACTCCAGTGGTGTGGAGAGCCTGGGACTCACGTCTGAGCATCCCCAGCCCACTCGGGGTGAAATTGCAAAAAACACAGTTGATGGACAGAATGTAGAACAATGTCATACATTCACCCCAGTACAGGGATCTGGGCCTATATCCATCGTTTTTTTGCACTCCACACCACCCTGGGTTAAACACTGGCTATATGCAAATCAGCTGTGACCCTGTGCCTCATGGGAACAGTCCAGTCCAAATTATCAAGCCATGTCTTTCCCAGACCGGAATCAAGCATCCAAGGACCGGTTTCTGGCTATCAGCCTTCATCAGCCTGGATAGCTTGACTCCAGTGGTGTGGAGAGCCTGGGACTCACGTCTGAGCATCCCCAGCCCACTCGGGGTGAAATTGCAAAAAACACAGTTGATGGACAGAATGTAGAACAATGTCATACATTCACCCCAGTACAGGGATCTGGGCCTAAATCCATCGTTTTTTTTGCACTCCACACCACCCTGGGTTAGACACTGGCTATATGCAAATCAGCTGTGACCCTGTGCCTCATGGGAACAGTCCAGTCCGAACTACCAAGCCATGTCTTTCCCAGACCGGAATCAAGCATCCAAGGACCGGTTTCTGGCTATCAGCCTTCATCAGCCTGGATAGCTTGACTCCAGTGGTGTGGAGAGCCTGGGACTCACGTCTGAGCATCCCCAGCCCACTCGGGGTGAAATTGCAAAAAACACAGTTGATGGACAGAATGTAGAACAATGTCATACATTCACCCCAGTACAGGGATCTGGTCCTAAATCCATAGTTTTTTTGTACTCCACACCACCCTGGGTTAGACACTGGCTATATGCAAATCAGCTGTGACCCTGTCCCTCATGGGAACAGTCCAGTCCGAACTACCAAGCCATGTCTTTCCCAGACCGGAATCAAGCATCCAAGGACCGGTTTCTGGCTATCAGCCTTCATCAGCCTGGATAGCTTGACTCCAGTGGTGTGGAGAGCCTGGGACTCACGTCTGAGCATCCCCAGCCCACTCGGGGTGAAATTGCAAAAAACACAGTTGATGGACAGAATGTAGAGCAATGTCATACATTCACCCCAGTACAGGGATCTGGGCCTAAATCCATCGTTTTTTTGCACTCCACACCACCCTGGGTTAGACACTGGCTATATGCAAATCAGCTGTGACCCTGTGCCTCAGGGGAACAGTCCAGTCCGAACTACCAAGCCATGTCTTTCCCAGACCGGAATCAAGCATCCAAGGACCGGTTTCTGGCTATCAGCCTTCATCAGCCTGGATAGCTTGACTCCAGTGGTGTGGAGAGCCTGGGACTCACGTCTGAGCATCCCCAGCCCACTCGGGGTGAAATTGCAAAAAACACAGTTGATGGACAGAATGTAGAACAATGTCATACATTCACCCCAGTACAGGGATCTGGGCCTATATCCATCGTTTTTTTGCACTCCACACCACCCTGGGTTAGACACTGGCTATATGCAAATCAGCTGTGACCCTGTGCCTCATGGGAACAGTCCAGTCCAAATTATCAAGCCATGTCTTTCCCAGACCGGAATCAAGCATCCAAGGACCGGTTTCTGGCTATCAGCCTTCATCAGCCTGGATAGCTTGACTCCAGTGGTGTGGAGAGCCTGGGACTCACGTCTGAGCATCCCCAGCCCACTCGGGGTGAAATTGCAAAAAACACAGTTGATGGACAGAATGTAGAACAATGTCATACATTCACCCCAGTACAGGGATCTGGGCCTAAATCCATCATTTTTTTTGCACTCCACACCACCCTGGGTTAGACACTGGCTATATGCAAATCAGCTGTGACCCTGTGCCTCATGGGAACAGTCCAGTCCGAACTACCAAGCCATGTCTTTCCCAGACCGGAATCAAGCATCCAAGGACCGGTTTCTGGCTATCAGCCTTCATCAGCCTGGATAGCTTGACTCCAGTGGTGTGGAGAGCCTGGGACTCACGTCTGAGCATCCCCAGCCCACTCGGGGTGAAATTGCAAAAAACAAAGTTGATGGACAGAATGTAGAACAATGTCATACATTCACCCCAGTACAGGGATCTGGGCCTAAATCCATCGTTTTTTTGCACTCCACACCACCCTGGGTTAGACACTGGCTATATGCAAATCAGCTGTGACCCTGTGCCTCATGGGAACAGTCCAGTCCGAACTACCAAGCCATGTCTTTCCCAGACCGGAATCAAGCATCCAAGGACCGGTTTCTGGCTATCAGCCTTCATCAGCCTGGATAGCTTGACTCCAGTGGTGTGGAGAGCCTGGGACTCACGTCTGAGCATCCCCAGCCCACTCGGGGTGAAATTGCAAAAAACACAGTTGATGGACAGAATGTAGAACAATGTCATACATTCACCCCAGTACAGGGATCTGGGCCTAAATCCATAGTTTTTTTGCACTCCACACCACCCTGGGTTAGACACTGGCTATATGCAAATCAGCTGTGACCCTGTGCCTCATGGGAACAGTCCAGTCCGAACTACCAAGCCATGTCTTTCCCAGACCGGAATCAAGCATCCAAGGACCGGTTTCTGGCTATCAGCCTTCATCAGCCTGGATAGCTTGACTCCAGTGGTGTGGAGAGCCTGGGACTCACGTCTGAGCATCCCCAGCCCACTCGGGGTGAAATTGCAAAAAACACAGTTGATGGACAGAATGTAGAACAATGTCATACATTCACCCCAGTACAGGGATCTGGGCCTAAATCCATCGTTTTTTTGTACTCCACACCACCCTGGGTTAGACACTGGCTATATGCAAATCAGCTGTGACCCTGTGCCTCATGGGAACAGTCCAGTCCGAACTACCAAGCCATGTCTTTCCCAGACCGGAATCAAGCATCCAAGGACCGGTTTCTGGCTATAAGCCTTCATCAGCCTGGATAGCTTGACTCCAGTGGTGTGGAGAGCCTGGGACTCACGTCTGAGCATCCCCAGCCCACTCGGGGTGAAATTGCAAAAAACACAGTTGATGGACAGAATGTAGAACAATGTCATACATTCACCCCAGTACAGGGATCTGGGCCTATATCCATCGTTTTTTTGCACTCCACACCACCCTGGGTTAGACACTGGCTATATGCAAATCAGCTGTGACCCTGTGCCTCATGGGAACAGTCCAGTCCAAATTATCAAGCCATGTCTTTCCCAGACCGGAATCAAGCATCCAAGGACCGGTTTCTGGCTATCAGCCTTCATCAGCCTGGATAGCTTGACTCCAGTGGTGTGGAGAGCCTGGGACTCACGTCTGAGCATCCCCAGCCCACTCGGGGTGAAATTGCAAAAAACACAGTTGATGGACAGAATGTAGAACAATGTCATACATTCACCCCAGTACAGGGATCTGGGCCTAAATCCATCGTTTTTTTGCACTCCACACCACCCTGGGTTAGACACTGGCTATATGCAAATCAGCTGTGACCCTGTGCCTCATGGGAACAGTCCAGTCCGAACTACCAAGCCATGTCTTTCCCAGACCGGAATCAAGCATCCAAGGACCGGTTTCTGGCTATCAGCCTTCATCAGCCTGGATAGCTTGACTCCAGTGGTGTGGAGAGCCTGGGACTCACGTCTGAGCATCCCCAGCCCACTCGGGGTGAAATTGCAAAAAACACAGTTGATGGACAGAATGTAGAACAATGTCATACATTCACCCCAGTACAGGGATCTGGGCCTATATCCATCGTTTTTTTGCACTCCACACCACCCTGGGTTAGACACTGGCTATATGCAAATCAGCTGTGACCCTGTGCCTCATGGGAACAGTCCAGTCCAAATTATCAAGCCATGTCTTTCCCAGACCGGAATCAAGCATCCAAGGACCGGTTTCTGGCTATCAGCCTTCATCAGCCTGGATAGCTTGACTCCAGTGGTGTGGAGAGCCTGGGACTCACGTCTGAGCATCCCCAGCCCACTCGGGGTGAAATTGCAAAAAACACAGTTGATGGACAGAATGTAGAACAATGTCATACATTCACCCCAGTACAGGGATCTGGGCCTAAATCCATCGTTTTTTTGCACTTCACACCACCCTGGGTTAGACACTGGCTATATGCAAATCAGCTGTGACCCTGTGCCTCATGGGAACAGTCCAGTCCGAACTACCAAGCCATGTCTTTCCCAGACCGGAATCAAGCATCCAAGGACCGGTTTCTGGCTATCAGCCTTCATCAGCCTGGATAGCTTGACTCCAGTGGTGTGGAGAGCCTGGGACTCACGTCTGAGCATCCCCAGCCCACTCGGGGTGAAATTGCAAAAAACACAGTTGATGGACAGAATGTAGAACAATGTCATACATTCACCCCAGTACAGGGATCTGGGCCTAAATCCATCGTTTTTTTGCACTCCACACCACCCTGGGTTAGACACTGGCTATATGCAAATCAACTGTGACCCTGTGCCTCATGGGAACAGTCCAGTCCGAACTACCAAGCCATGTCTTTCCCAGACCGGAATCAAGCATCCAAGGACCGGTTTCTGGCTATCAGCCTTCATCAGCCTGGATAGCTTGACTCCAGTGGTGTGGAGAGCCTGGGACTCAAGTCTGAGCATCCCCAGCCCACTCGGGGTGAAATTGCAAAAAACACAGTTGATGGACAGAATGTAGAACAATGTCATACATTCACCCCAGTACAGGGATCTGGGCCTAAATCCATCGTTTTATTGCACTCCACACCACCCTGGGTTAGACACTGGCTATATGCAAATCAGCTGTGACCCTGTGCCTCATGGGAACAGTCCAGTCCGAACTACCAAGCCATGTCTTTCCTAGACCGGAATCAAGCATCCAAGGACCGGTTTTTGGCTATCAGCCTTCATCAGCCTGGATAGCTTGACTCCAGTGGTGTGGAGAGCCTGGGACTCACGTCTGAGCATCCCCAGCCCACTCGGGGTGAAATTGCAAAAAACACAGTTGATGGACAGAATGTAGAACAATGTCATACATTCACCCCAGTACAGGGATCTGGGCCTAAATCCATCATTTTTTTGCACTCCACACCACCCTGGGTTAGACACTGGCTATATGCAAATCAGTTGTGACCCTGTGCCTCATGGGAACAGTCCAGTCCAAACTACCAAGCCATGTCGTTCCCAGACCGGAATCAAGCATCCAAGGACCGGTTTCTGGCTATCAGCCTGGATAGCTTGACTCCAGTGGTGTGGAGAGCCTAGGACTCACGTCTGAGCATCCCCAGCCCACTCGGGGTGAAATTGCAAAAAACACAGTTGATGGACAGAATGTAGAACAATGTCATACATTCACCCCAGTACAGGGATCTGGGCCTAAATCCATCGTTTTTTTGCACTCCACACCACCCTGGGTTAGACACTGGCTATATGCAAATCAGCTGTGACCCTGTGCCTCATGGGAACAGTCCAGTCCGAACTACCAAGCCATGTCTTTCCCAGACCGGAATCAAGCATCCAAGGACCGGTTTCTGGCTATCAGCCTGGATAGCTTGACTCCAGTGGTGTGGAGAGCCTGGGACTCACGTTTGAGCATCCCCAGCCCACTCGGGGTGAAATTGCAAAAAACACAGTTGATGGACAGAATGTAGAACAATGTCATACATTCACCCCAGTACAGGGATCTGGGCCTAAATCCATCATTTTTTTGCACTCCACACCACCCTGGGTTAGACACTGGCTATATGCAAATCAGTTGTGACCCTGTGCCTCATGGGAACAGTCCAGTCCAAACTACCAAGCCATGTCGTTCCCAGACCGGAATCAAGCATCCAAGGACCGGTTTCTGGCTATCAGCCTGGATAGCTTGACTCCAGTGGTGTGGAGAGCCTAGGACTCACGTCTGAGCATCCCCAGCCCACTCGGGGTGAAATTGCAAAAAACACAGTTGATGGACAGAATGTAGAACAATGTCATACATTCACCCCAGTACAGGGATCTGGGCCTAAATCCATCGTTTTTTTGCACTCCACACCACCCTGGGTTAGACACTGGCTATATGCAAATCAGCTGTGACCCTGTGCCTCATGGGAACAGTCCAGTCCGAACTACCAAGCCATGTCTTTCCTAGACCGGAATCAAGCATCCAAGGACCGGTTTTTGGCTATCAGCCTTCATCAGCCTGGATAGCTTGACTCCAGTGGTGTGGAGAGCCTGGGACTCACGTCTGAGCATCCCCAGCCCACTCGGGGTGAAATTGCAAAAAACACAGTTGATGGACAGAATGTAGAACAATGTCATAAATTCACCCCAGTACAGGGATCTGGGCCTAAATCCATCATTTTTTTGCACTCCACACCACCCTGGGTTAGACACTGGCTATATGCAAATCAGTTGTGACCCTGTGCCTTATGGGAACAGTCCAGTCCAAACTACCAAGCCATGTCGTTCCCAGACCGGAATCAAGCATCCAAGGACCGGTTTCTGGCTATCAGCCTGGATAGCTTAACTCCAGTGGTGTGGAGAGCCTAGGACTCACGTCTGAGCATCCCCAGCCCACTCGGGGTGAAATTGCAAAAAACACAGTTGATGGACAGAATGTAGAACAATGTCATACATTCACCCCAGTACAGGGATCTGGGCCTAAATCCATCGTTTTTTTGCACTCCACACCACCCTGGGTTAGACACTGGCTATATGCAAATCAGCTGTGACCCTGTGCCTCATGGGAACAGTCCAGTCCGAACTACCAAGCCATGTCTTTCCCAGACCGGAATCAAGCATCCAAGGACCGGTTTCTGGCTATCAGCCTGGATAGCTTGACTCCAGTGGTGTGGAGAGCCTGGGACTCACGTTTGATCATCCCCAGCCCACTCGGGGTGAAATTGCAAAAAACACAGTTGATGGACAGAATGTAGAACAATGTCATATATTCACCCCAGTACAGGGATCTGGGCCTAAATCCATCGTTTTTTTGCACTCCACAGCACCCTGGGTTAGACACGGGCTATATGCAAATCCGCTGTGACCCTGTGCCTCATGGGAACAGTCCAGTCCGAACTACCAAGCCATGTCTTTCCCAGACCGAAATCAAGCATCCAAGGACCGGTTTCTGGCTATCAGCCTTCATCAGCCTGGATAGCTTGACTCCAGTGGTGTGGAGAGCCTGGGACTCACGTCTGAGCATCCCCATCCCACTCGGGGTGAAATTGCAAAAAACACAGTTGATGGACAGAATGTAGAACAATGTCATACATTCACCCCAGTACAGGGATCTGGGCCTAAATCCATCGTTTTTTTGCACTCCACACCACCCTGGGTTAGACACTGGCTATATGCAAATCAGCTGTGACCCTGTGCCTCATGGGAACAGTCCAGTCCGAACTACCAAGCCATGTCTTTCCCAGACCGGAATCAAGCATCCAAGGACCGGTTTCTGGCTATCAGCCTTCATCAGCCTGGATAGCTTGACTCCAGTGGTGTGGAGAGCCTGGGACTCACGTCTGAGCATCCCCAGCCCACTCGGGGTGAAATTGCAAAAAACACAGTTGATGGACAGAATGTAGAACAATGTCATACATTCACCCCAGTACAGGGATCTGGGCCTAAATCCATCTTTTTTTGCACTTCACACCACCCTGGGTTAGACACTGGCTATATGCAAATCAGCTGTGACCCTGTGCCTCATGGGAACAGTCCAGTCCGAACTACCAAGCCATGTCTTTCCCAGACCGGAATCAAGCATCCAAGGACCGGTTTCTGGCTATCAGCCTTCATCAGCCTGGATAGCTTGACTCCAGTGGTGTGGAGAGCCTGGGACTCACGTCTGAGCATCCCCAGCCCACTCGGGGTGAAATTGCAAAAAACACAGTTGATGGACAGAATGTAGAACAATGTCATACATTCACCCCAGTACAGGGATCTGGGCCTATATCCATCGTTTTTTTGCACTCCACACCACCCTGGTTTAGACACTGGCTATATGCAAATCAGCTGTGACCCTGTGCCTCATGGGAACAGTCCAGTCCGAACTACCAAGCCATGTCTTTCCCAGACCGGAATCAAGCATCCAAGGACCGGTTTCTGGCTATCAGCCTTCATCAGCCTGGATAGCTTGACTCCAGTGGTGTGGAGAGCCTGGGACTCACGTCTGAGCATCCCCATCCCACTCGGGGTGAAATTGCAAAAAACACAGTTGATGGACAGAATGTAGAACAATGTCATACATTCACCCCAGTACAGGGATCTGGGCCTAAATCCATCGTTTTTTTGCACTCCACACCACCCTGGGTTAGACACTGGCTATATGCAAATCAGCTGTGACCCTGTGCCTCATGGGAACAGTCCAGTCCGAACTACCAAGCCATGTCTTTCCCAGACCGGAATCAAGCATCCAAGGACCGGTTTCTGGCTATCAGCCTTCATCAGCCTGGATAGCTTGACTCCAGTGGTGTGGAGAGCCTGGGACTCACGTCTGAGCATCCCCAGCCCACTCGGGGTGAAATTGCAAAAAACACAGTTGATGGACAGAATGTAGAACAATGTCATACATTCACCCCAGTACAGGAATCTGGGCCTAAATCCATCGTTTTTTTGCACTCCACACCACCCTGGGTTAGACACTGGCTATATGCAAATCAGCTGTGACCCTGTGCCTCATGGGAACAGTCCAGTCCGAACTACCAAGCCATGTCTTTCCCAGACCGGAATCAAGCATCCAAGGACCGGTTTCTGGCTATCAGCCTTCATCAGCCTGGATAGCTTGACTCCAGTGGTGTGGAGAGCCTGGGACTCACGTCTGAGCATCCCCAGCCCACTCGGGGTGAAATTGCAAAAAACACAGTTGATGGACAGAATGTAGAACAATGTCATACATTCACCCCAGTACAGGGATCTGGGCCTATATCCATCGTTTTTTTGCACTCCACACCACCCTGGTTTAGACACTGGCTATATGCAAATCAGCTGTGACCCTGTGCCTCATGGGAACAGTCCAGTCCGAACTACCAAGCCATGTCTTTCCCAGACCGGAATCAAGCATCCAAGGACCGGTTTCTGGCTATCAGCCTTCATCAGCCTGGATAGCTTGACTCCAGTGGTGTGGAGAGCCTGGGACTCACGTCTGAGCATCCCCAGCCCACTCGGGGTGAAATTGCAAAAAACACAGTTGATGGACAGAATGTAGAACAATGTCATACATTCACCCCAGTACAGGGATCTGGGCCTATATCCATCGTTTTTTTGCACTCCACACCACCCTGGGTTAGACACTGGCTATATGCAAATCAGCTGTGACCCTGTGCCTCATGGGAACAGTCCAGTCCGAACTACCAAGCCATGTCTTTCCCAGACCGGAATCAAGCATCCAAGGACCGGTTTCTGGCTATCAGCCTGGATAGCTTGACTCCAGTGGTGTGGAGAGCCTGGGACTCACGTTTGATCATCCCCAGCCCACTCGGGGTGAAATTGCAAAAAACACAGTTGATGGACAGAATGTAGAACAATGTCATACATTCACCCCAGTACAGGGATCTGGGCATAAATCCATCGTTTTTTTGCACTCCACACCACCCTGGGTTAGACACTGGCTATATGCAAATCAGCTGTGACCCTGTGCCTCATGGGAACAGTCCAGTCCGAACTACCAAGCCATGTCTTTCCCAGACCGGAATCAAGCATCCAAGGACCGGTTTCTGGCTATCAGCCTTCATCAGCCTGGATAGCTTGACTCCAGTGGTGTGGAGAGCCTGGGACTCACGTCTGAGCATCCCCAGCCCACTCGGGGTGAAATTGCAAAAAACACAGTTGATGGACAGAATGTAGAACAATGTCATACATTCACCCCAGTACAGGGATCTGGGCCTAAATCCATCGTTTTTTTGCACTCCACACCACCCTGGGTTAGACACTGGCTATATGCAAATCAGCTGTGACCCTGTGCCTCATGGGAACAGTCCAGTCCGAACTACCAAGCCATGTCTTTCCCAGACCGGAATCAAGCATCCAAGGACCGGTTTCTGGCTATCAGCCTTCATCAGCCTGGATAGCTTGACTCCAGTGGTGTGGAGAGCCTGGGACTCACGTCTGAGCATCCCCAGCCCACTCGGGGTGAAATTGCAAAAAACACAGTTGATGGACAGAATGTAGAACAATGTCATACATTCACCCCAGTACAGGAATCTGGGCCTAAATCCATCGTTTTTTTGCACTCCACACCACCCTGGGTTAAACACTGGCTATATGCAAATCAGCTGTGACCCTGTGCCTCATGGGAACAGTCCAGTCCGAACTACCAAGCCATGTCTTTCCCAGACCGGAATCAAGCATCCAAGGACCGGTTTCTGGCTATCAGCCTTCATCAGCCTGGATAGCTTGACTCCAGTGGTGTGGAGAGCCTGGGACTCACGTCTGAGCATCCCCAGCCCACTCGGGGTGAAATTGCAAAAAACACAGTTGATGGACAGAATGTAGAACAATGTCATACATTCACCCCAGTACAGGGATCTGGGTCTATATCCATCGTTTTTTTGCACTCCACACCACCCTGGGTTAGACACTGGCTATATGCAAATCAGCTGTGACCCTGTGCCTCATGGGAACAGTCCAGTCCGAACTACCAAGCCATGTCTTTCCCAGACCGGAATCAAGCATCCAAGGACCGGTTTCTGGCTATCAGCCTTCATCAGCCTGGATAGCTTGACTCCAGTGGCGTGGAGAGCCTGGGACTCACGTCTGAGCATCCCCAGCCCACTCGGGGTGAAATTGCAAAAAACACAGTTGATGGACAGAATGTAGAACAATGTCATACATTCACCCCAGTACAGGGATCTGGGCCTAAATCCATCGTTTTTTGCACTCCACACCACCCTGGGTTAGACACTGGCTATATGCAAATCAGCTGTGACCCTGTGCCTCATGGGAACAGTCCAGTCCGAACTACCAAGCCATGTCTTTCCCAGACCGGAATCAAGCATCCAAGGACCGGTTTTTGGCTATCAGCCTTAATCAGCCTGGATAGCTTGACTCCAGTGGTGTGGAGAGCCTGGGACTCACGTCTGAGAATCCCCAGCCCACTCGGGGTGAAGCTGCACGCTTCTCAGTCCGCTTACAGTGGGCGGCGTGGGGGGGGGCAGGTTATGGGCCGCAACAAACATCAGAATCAGACCCCCCTGACCCACACTCCCCCCCATGCTGAACTGTGGGAGGGAGGCAGGTTATGGGCCGCAACAAACATCAGAATCAGAACCCCCTGACCCACACTCCCCCCCATGCTGAACTGTGGGAGGGAGGCCACAAAGTCATGAGCAGGCAGGGAGGACCCAAAATGACGGCCGGTCGCGGGTGCGCTCGATTTGCGCGCCATGGATACGATTGTTCTCCGGTGTGATGAGGGGGTCGGCCACAGCGAACCTGCTAGGCCTTGCGTGTCTTTGTCCCACCGCTGGACAGGATGTGTGCACGCTATTCAGGAAGTCGCCATTCGAGGGGGACAGCCCCCGGGGTTTCTCAGGGCAGCACCCCCCTCACCTAGGCGTGCCCGGCACCCTGCAGACCTGGGAGAGGGCTGGAGGCGGACGGAGGCTTAGAACGCCTCACCAGCCTGGTGCGTGCGGGGATCTGGCAGGGCATGGGTTTCATTGTGTTGGGGGTTTCTCCTTCCCTCTGGCTCAGACCAGGGCTCCGGCCCATGCGGGATCGAGGTTGCCATGTTGCGGTTTGGTTGGGCTCACTTGAGAGCGTGGTGCGGGCACTTGCTTGCGGATAGAGACCTCATGCCTTCCAGCCTGTGGCGCTGGCTCTCGGGGGGCGCGACTGCTGGTGGCACGGGTAGTGTGCGGTTGGGGCCTCCTGGGTGCCGCCGATTAGGAATCGGGTGCTGCAGTGCAAGCCTCCTGGCGACACCATTATCAGCATGCGGGTCCACAAGCCATTGCATGCCAGGCAGCGGCCTGTTGCGAGGATTGCGCGGGCTCCCAGCGCATTCGCAAGAGGTGCGGGGCAGGGGAATGGGAGGTAGGGCGCCCGCCGGGCTCGTGACCACTTCGCGCATGTTCTTTGTTCCCCGAAAGCTGAAATGTTATTTCATATGGCATTTGACCTCGTGTGCATCCGCCAGTGGATCGGAGGACTCCGGGAGCAGGTTGCACTCATTCCAGACCTGCGAGGCCTCCCGTGGGCTCGGTCTGGCATGACTTCCCTGCGAATCCGGGGGAGGTGCACAGGGGGTGGGTACCTGTGCCCTCACCAACGGCAGGGGGTACAGTTCATTAGGCCTTTCACCAGTCGGGGGGTCGAGACTGCCCGGTCCGCGATCTTGAGTGGCAGCAGTTGCGGGCCGGGAGCTGGGGCCGCCGGGGTGTCTTTGTCCCAGTTGCGGGGGACAAGAGAGCTGCAATTCTGGGGCCACGGCCTGGTGATGCACGGGCCTGACAGGTTTTGTTGATTGCCTTGTGCGACTAATAGCGGGGGAACCTGTTACTTAGTAAAGGGATGCCAGAACACAATGGTACATTATTACAGAGTTTCCTGTAAGATATTCTAGGACATTTGACAAGCATCCCCCCTTTTTGAAATTGATTCCTTCTTGCTCCAACACTGTTCAGACGGATAGTGACGAGGCCCGTGCTACGGCCTTACCACCCTTATGAGCCCGAGCTTGTCTGTTCTCTGAAGCTAAGCAGCGTGGGCCTGGTTAGTACTTGGATGGGAGAGCACCTGGGATTACCAGGTGCTGTAGGCATTGCCAATAGGGTTTTTTCCTTGCCGTTCGTTTTGCCCTGTTAATTGCAAACTTTGTTTTTTATCTGGTTTGCATACCGGGTGGCTGTATAGCCTATTAGCTGCTGCCCTCCTTGCTTTCCTTCCGCCAGTGCCAGCCTCCCCCCCTCCCAGTAATCCTCTGTTTTCCGTAAAATGGCGTCGGTTAAAACAACTATGTCCAGGCCCCTGCACAAGCAGTGTTTCATGACAGATCGGTGCCTAAGACTCCGATCCTGTGCCCCCACATGTTCTTTGGTACGGAGCTGCTGGATGAGTGCCCCCCCTTTCACGGTGGGGGGGCGGATGCCGTGCAATGGAGCGTGCCCCCCCCTTTGTGGTAAATGATGAAAAAGGCAGTGAGGGTTGGGGCATGCATCCGAGAAGCAAGGCCATGCTTCTACCAGGGGCGTGCTCTTTTCCTTTTTATTTAAAGTTTTATATTTATTAATAAGTTTTATATAGCGCAAGCTTGACCCGTAGGTGGTAATCTGGGGCCATGGGGATCGGTATCTACAGATATCCGAGATCTATCCATTAGCAAAAGAGGCAGACTGGTCGGGTGTTAGTCTAAACAGGCAGGCATTATCCCGTGGATAGGACCCTTCACCAAAATATGACGCTGCTTGCACTTTCAAACTACCAATTGTATTGCTGGTGTCTGTTCTCTGAACATTTTGTGTGTTTTGGGCTCCTTTGCCCTTGTACTTGTGGGTCTGGTCCTGATAGCGTCCATGCATCTTTACGCTGCGCGAGGGCACACAGACGAGCTGCCATAGCCGGTAGGCAAGAATTGACAGCTAGAACATTCATCTGCTTGTAAGGCACAGGGGTAGAATTTCAGTGTCCCTCCAGGCTGTTTCACAAGGTTATGGCTCTTTTGAATCATGTAGGTGTGCATAAGGAGCGAAAAGGGTTTTGACTGTAAAGTCGGCGTATTGGGAACAGAGCAGTGATTATGGGGGATGGAACATATGGCTCACTTGTCCCTCCCCTGTTTTGGGCTCCTTTTTTCCAGACATTCTCATAGTGCACCGTCTCTAATTGTTCCCTAATTGAGACAATAGCTTATGCATCTCTAAAAGTTGGGACTATAGCTGTGGGCACACACTCGGTAGCCTTTCCTTAGTTAGGTAAATGGGATCTAAGGCCTGGGTTTGGTCTCCCTTTGTGGCCAACCACCAGCTCAATGTTGGGAAAGTACAGTTTACACTTGTTGCTGTGCTTAGAGGCGTGGTTGGTGGTGCATTGTGGAATGAGAGGATTGATTTGGAAAGGGTCTCAATTCGCACAAATCAAACATTTTACGAAGATGAGCACTGTGGTCAGGGCACACCAGGCAGCCGTCAATTGTTAGTCACACAGATGATTACATTTGGCTCCTATATGGAAATATTGTACCTTTGAGTTTTGTAGTTGGCAGTTGCTACATTCTAACTGCGGGTTCATTGCAGATCATGGCTTGGTCCTGCACATTACCACAGTAAGGCTTTCGAATTCTCCTGCTCACTGCCTGGATCCTTGGCAACAGCACAGATGAATAAACCCATGGCTAGGCTTGACCATTATCAGATTTCCTATTTGAACAGGTGGACCGTTAAAAGCTATTGATGTGTTTTGGGGCCCTCTTACATAGGAAGGGAGACAAAGTACCTGTCTTCGATAGTTCAGATGGATTAGGCAATGGCGAATGCTTGGACTGATCTCATTGGCAAGTGACTCATGTGTGGCTTAGCTTAGTATGCCACCTTGCTGGGGCGTTGCTAAATAGAGTGAGGCAGTGGATAGGGTGCAAGCATTGCACACAGAGAAGGGTCCTCGCATCAAAATTACTCTTAAACTCGGTCAGGCCAGGGAACGGCGGCATGCCCCTTGTGCTGGGGGGGGTTTGTGGGTGGCCGCGTTGCGATGTTTGTCCCAAGCTTGCACAAGCTGTTTTCACATAGTTTGGGGCAGGTTAGAATCCATGGGGATGAGGTGCCTCCCGGGTCATTATGAACAAGTAGAGCTTGTCAGGAGTGAGTGTCAAAGGGATTGCAACGAAAGCCGGGTAAGGATTGCATTCATCCACATCAAGCCGATTGTTTAAGGTCACCCTGGCCCGCATTTACACAGCCCAGCTGTAGGTCTGGTGGTTAGTATAACTTCGGTGCATTGCGACGCAGTGCCGGCTGCACATGCCAAGGGTGAGCTTTCTATTCATTGAAGGGAGACATATAATGCATTGTTCAGCACCGAAAGGTGACAGTCCCACCAGTTCAGACGAAAAGAACGTTCAATATGCTATGCAGCGAGGCCAGAATTGTGGCTTCAGGTATCTGATACAAGTAACAAGCATTGTTAAGCCATTAGTATGGACCAGCCAGCCAGCAGCACACTAAGCTTAGCACCAATCCCAAGCCTAGGCATATATTGGGACACCTGCTGGCACCAGATAGACACAGGTCCAGATATGCACTGGGGGCCATTCCCATGCTCCGAGGGGCAGGTTACTGGTGGCTTCGAGGGCGACATTGTCACCCGCGCTTTAGCCAGAGCAACAGGTGGGTGGTGTAGTTGTCATCTAACGAGTGTGCAGCGGTGTACACAAGTTTGGCAAACACTACGTTTGAGCCATATGGCGACAGGGTAATATTGTCCATTAGGCAGTCATATGTTTAGCAAAGGGCAGGTATTTGCACTGAATGTTCCCGTCTGGCTCCCACAGACTTGTCTGCCCCCTGGGTGATCCTTCTATGGGTCACAACCTAAGACTTGAAGGGGCATCCTCTGCTCCTGTGTCCCAAATACTTTGATAGGCAAAGCGGGGGGTGGTGTACCATGAAGGGCCTGATCACTTCTTGGGCGACAGGGTATTTTAGACCAGGGGCATTACCATTATCCGTGGAACTTAAGGTAGTTGCACATAAGGTTTCCCTCGGTTTCCATCACACTTGGCCACCACCCTGGGTGATCCCTCCATGGGCTGGAACCGAGACTGTAGGGGCAGCTTCTGCGTCTGGTGTCCCAAAGATGAGGTTGTCTGGGGCAAACTGAGTGTAGGACTATGTCCTAAGGCCTTGGGTCCTTCCAGCATTCCTTCTACAGGAGGCATTGCAGTTGAAGGGTTGCAGGTAAAATAGGAAGCCAGGGTAGTGGGGGGCCTGGGCGGCGACGGTTGCTGCCGCCCTAGGCTGTGGCGGAGTTACAGGGCGATCTGGAAGCAGAGAGGTGCAGAAGGGTACCTCTGTGGGCACATAGGGGTGCCAGAGCCTAACACCAGGGGCCTCATGGGAGGTTCCTGGAACTTGTGTCAGCACCCCAGTAGTCCTTCGGACGGTTGTGGGCCTGTGCAACCGGGTGCTTGCCTAGCTACGCGTATAATCAGTAATACCATAATGGGCAGCACATAGGTGGTTCGCCACGGTGCTGCTTGGCTCAGCAGGCGGGCAGGTGGCGAGAATACGGCCTGCCCTTGGATTGCCCGTAAGCTAACCCAATATGATTACATTGTTGTATGTAATAAACCTGCAGCAACCTTTTCCCACATAACACTGGTGTCTAGTGTGTTATTTGCGGGTTACATGCATGTGTTGTGGGGTGGGGGCCGGTTGCCATGATGTTACTAGCACTTTAGCAGAGCAGAAAACAGCTCCTCCTCTGGCATGTTAGGCAATCCCTGAGAAAACTCATTCACTTCAGGCAAAACATTTAGTGTCCTCCTCTGATACATTCTCAGCATGAAGGCACAATGTACGAAGAAGTCTACTCTCTCCACTCAAGCTGCAAAATGAAGCTCTAAACTTTAGGTACTCTCTTTCTGCCAAACACATCGTTTATCACGGCCACCCCTTTGTTACTCCACTACCAGACACAGCCCCCGCTTGAGCTGTCCATTCTGAAACATGTTGATGCTTTCTACAGCTTCCGAGGTACAACATCAAAGCAGGGCACTCTTGTGCTGAAGATGATAGATGGCTTTAGGCCTCCTCCCCTTGAGAACGCGGGCTTCCTGTTCTCTATCTTCATAACGCCCACACACAGCTGCTCCCTTTTATTGGTTCAGGCATTTCTCACTAGCGCTTTCTCTGCGGTCTCGCTCACTTTGCGGCGTGCCAATTAAATCTTACTTTCTAGGTGCTATAAAACGTAACGCCGTTATCTTTGCGCCCTCCTCAGAAAGTAGCTTAGAGTCAGAAAATCTGCTTTGTGGTCAGACCGCCATCTGGGAAAGTTATCTTTATCCCAGGGGCGCTTCCTGTTTCTAACATTCAGTTATTATTTGGAATTTCTTTTGGAAACAGCTCGGTGCCAAATGTGTTCCCCATTCTGCAGTAAACCGTCCTCGCGCTGATGTCACGCGGCCCTGCCTTCTCCCCCGGCTCCTGTCTGGTTTTGTCTCACGTGCCAGCCGGTACAAGCCACAATTCAGGCGGGCCGCGGACTGCTGCCAGATGGAACTTTACTCCTTTGCCGACTGCAGCTAACTTGACAAAGTGTGCAACAAGACGAGCTTCCGGTCCGCGCAAATTGAATCTGTCATTCTTTCCCAGCAGGGTGGGTTTGGCAGGCGATCAAGGTTTGCTGTCGAAAAGTTCTTTTGAAGTATTGCTTTATTCAGTGTTTATTATATGTACCCTGCCACCTCTTTTAAAGTTGTAATCAGGAGAAGTTCCTTTAATTCCAGATGTCACAAAGCGAGAGCTAGTTATTTATCATGGTCATGTGGGTCAGTGCGTGGTTGGGAATGCGAGGTAAGACGATACTGTTTCAAAGAGCTCTCTGCTCTTCAAATGCTTATCAAGTGAAGAACTTACTTTCAAAGTAATATTCCTTACTACAGTGGTTTAGCTTTTGAAATCGACAACCTGCTTTTCGGTCCCTGTAGAACAGTTCTAGACGATAAATAGCATTTTTCTCAGACATGTTACCATCATTACTCGTCAACATAATATTTGTAAGGGAACACATCGGGGTCTAGACGGCATTTCAGTTAACACTAACTACTAAAATCCAGATTGCATTTTAAAACTATCTCCCTGCACTACGTACAGATTCATGCTGGTAATATTTGATTTTAAACATTTAAGCAAAAAATGAACCCGAACGAACAGAACATGGGATAGTGTGACCCAAACCACACAGTGCACCAAATTTAACACACAGGAAGATTTAATCTGCTTCCGTAAACTTCAGATTAGATTTTCTTCAGAGTAAGATTTAACCCTGCTTTATTTTTTACATTTATTTAGTTCTCGATTTACTATATTCCACAAAATATATCGAGGCCAACATTCCTTCTTTTGTTCCCCTCACATTCTGGGAATTTTACAGGCACCCGAGGTTTGGGTATTCACTTGGAGAGAATTTGGTTAATGGCTAAAATGTAGCACAATGTTGTTGTTTTTTGCAACAATGTGAGGAGAGAGCAGTGCATGAATGAGTGTTTTTTTTTAAATAAAAAGAGCATAAAGGAAAGCATAGACGTGCTAAGGTCACTCACTTACTAGGTCTCAAGAGCAGGCAGAATTGCAAAAAAACATTTTTTTCACCATAGTTCTTGCAAATTTGTAAGTGGTGGTCAATATTTCCTATTAGTAAAGTTTCTGCCTCATGCTTTCCAATGAGTAGCTCGTGAGTCACTGGTAGCTCTCCAGCTTCCTGGAAGTATCGCTCCTGTTTCGAGTTCAGCATTCTAAATTAGAAGCTTTCCAAAAAGTATACCCCAGCACTCCACATTCAAATGAAATACAATTAGAATATATGTCTGTCCAAAAGAGAATGTTATGAGACAAAGAAACTTCTTTATTCCTATTAGGATGTTATTCAATGTTTTTTCAAAAACCTTTTTTCTTTTCACAGGTTAATATTTACAAACACAGTCTTTTCATTAGCAGGTTCTAAATTAAAGATTTACAGTCCAGCCATCAACATGTTATGTTCATTCAAACTTTACAGAAAACAAGGTTATGGCTGCACAAGGTAAAGACGAATATGAAAAGGGGGGGCTCTTGGCCCCCCCGCCCGTATGGCGGCGCGGCGACCGCCTCCCTCTCCAGGCATCTCGGTGGTGGGGCGTGCCCTCCTGGGCGCGCCTCATCATCGATTGGGTGGCGCCCTCCCTGACCCGGATGTCACCATACGACTTCCGGGTCAGGGGGGCTGGCCGCAGGAGGGGCCGGGTGGGGGGCGTAGCCGCCACCCCCTCGGACCCCTCGGGAATAAAGAGGCAGGGAGCGCCCGGGAGACCCTCTTGTTCCCTGGGCGCTCCCCCACAGCCTGTCGTGCCCAGCGCTCGGGGGCTTCTTGTTTTCACATGCACAAGACCCCAGGGCACCTGTAGATTTAGGCATGCATGTGCAATCTGTGGACACCCGTCACACCCCGAGACAACCTGCAGGTTCAAGCAAGGCAACCATGGGCATAGGGGAAGGGGGAAGCCAGAGTAACTTAGACGAGCCGGGCCCCCCACGCCAATAGATGTGTTAGCCTTGATCCCATGGTTAAATAGATACCCTGACCACGCAGCGGCCACCCTACTTCAGGAGGGGTTTTCACAAGGTTTTAGGATCCCGGCAGAAGTTTACACAGGTAGCGGTAATTGCAGGAACCAATTGTCAGTGAAACACAATCCAACGGTAGTGTCCGCTAAGATTACCAAGGAACTGTCCTTAGGCAGGATAGCTGGCCCCTTCCAGGAGGTACCTGTCCCCAATTTTGTGTGTTCACCGCTTGGAGTAGTACCCAAAAAAGAGAAAGGTGAATTTAGACTGATCCACAACCTGTCTGCGCCGAGAGGGGCATCATTGAACGATGCGATTGACGAAGAGATTTGTAGTGTAAAATATGCCTCTTTTGATCAGGCGGTTGCCTTATTGCGTGCCCTGGGACCAGGGGCATTGATGGCTAAATCTGACATAGAATCCGCTTTCTGTCTCCTCCCAGTGCACCCGAGGGACCACCACCTTTTTGGTTTCACCTTTGAGGGCAAGTTTTACATGGACAAATGTATGCCCATGGGCTGTTCCATATCATGTGCCTATTTTGAGACATTTAGCTCATTCCTAGAATGGGTCATGAGACAGGCGACGGGCCACCAGCAGGTTATGCCTTACTTGGATGATTTCCTGTTTCTAGGCGCGGCAGACTCTCAGGAGTGTGCTTGGGCACTGCAGGAATTTTGCGTGCTCATGCGGGCTTTTGGGGTTCCGCTGGCGCCCGGGAAGACGGTGGGCCCGGCTACTTGCTTGGAATTCCTGGGCATTGAAATTGACTCAGTACAGGGATGCTTCAGGTTGCCCAAGGACAAAGTGTCTAAGTTCAGGGCAGCTCTGCGCCAATGCCTATGTAAAAGCAAGGTTTCCCTGCAACAGCTGCAGGAAGTGGTGGGCAACTGAATTTTGCACTGCGGGTCATCCCAATGGCGCGCCCATTCTCACGCTCTATTGCCCAGGCTATGAAAGGACTACGGGAGAAGCACCACCGCACTAGGCTGTCAGCTGAGGTTCGCCAGGATATGCATATATGGATGGCATTTCTGGAGGACTTTAATGGCAGGGTAGTGTGGTCAGGTCCTCCCGCTACATCAGCAGAATTGGGTTTATGGACAGACGCTGCTGGTAGTGTGGGCTTTGGCGCCATTCTAGGGACCAAGTGGGTAGCCCAACGGTGGCCGGAGGAATGGAAAAGATGGGGCTTGACCGCCAACATTGGCTTCCTGGAACTTTTTCCAGTGTGCGTTGCATTGAAGGTCTGGCCAGAACATCTATGTAACCAATCAGTGGTGTTCTGGTCGGATAACATGACAGTGGTCGAATGCATAAACCAACAGGAGGCATGCTGTCCGTTCATCTTGCGCCTGATTAAAGAGATTGTGCTTCAGTGCCTAAAATGGAATGTACTCTTCAGGGCCAAACATGTCCCAGGCGTCCTTAACAATGCAGCTGACTCCCTTTCTCGCTTTAAAATGCAGGTTTTCAGGGAACATCTTCCTGCAGCAGACCCCTCGCCAGCACAATTCCTGGCAGTACTCTGGCAGATTGGTGCCCCAGATTATAGGACCTCGTGGTTGCTAGCCTAGCCCCCAGGACCAAGACAGCTTACGAAGGGGCGTTTTTGTCTTACCGCGCTTTCTTAGGGCGGGATTGGGAGGTTAGGTGGGCACAGGAGGACAGCTTTGCGGACTATTTGGAATGGATGCACAGGGAAGGGAGATCAGTGGCAGCCGCAAGCAGACATAGGGCGGCGGTCTCCTTCTTTGCGCAGGCTAAGGGCATGCAAAACTTTTCTCCAGGCATTGGATGAGATGTGCTGGGGCATGTAGGATGCCCTTAAGGGTTGCTGTGTGGAGTCTGAAAGGCCATGGAGAAAGACTCTACCACCATCTAAATGCTAGAGCAAAAGGACTTGAACAGTAGTTCTGTAGTTGTTTTCCTGTAAGAACCAGTTTCACTTTCTTTATAAGAGAGAGCTGTTACCAGGCCACCTTTGTTTTTGGCAATGTATTCATTGAGTGTGAGACTGATGTTCAGGGTTATAGGAAATTGGGTTATTAGTTGTGAAGGATGTGAGTCCTCCACGACTGGAAACCAATTACTCCATTGTAGCACCTGACTCCCTTAGGGTAGTGAAGCAGAGCAGTCTAAGGCCTACCCAGCGGAGGTGATGTGGGTTAGTAACCCCAGCTTTCTGGCATGCAACAACAGCATATATCATTGTCTAGTCAGTGTTTTTTCTTATGAAAACAAAAAGTGTTTTTAATACACATGCACCACTAAATGCTCCTAGTGATTTCTGAACCCTGTAACTACAATAACCCCATCTCTAATAGATATAATGTTACAATAAAAGAGGATGTTTTTATCAATAAGGCAGGCCTACTGGCTTTGCCAGGTTGTTACCAACTCAGTAAAAGCAGCTACCAGTTATGAATTACCAATACAACACAACTGAAATCAATAGGGACACTATCAATACTCAAAACATGTTGTCTCCCTTTATTGAAGTCATAGGGGCAGTGCTCACATTCAACAGTTGTTGGGACAGTAAAAATGTCATCTGCATGATAAGGGTGTGTACACCTGCCCTGAGTGCCCAATTGTATTGTTGTCTCAATCCGTAATGAAGATTTTTTGTCATAGGTGAACATGGATCATGCATGTATGCCATGACTTAGGCCTTGTCTCATGGATTGCAATCTTGTTGGACCAGGAGGGGTGCCTAAAGTACTACCCTCATAGTGGTGGGAGACTACTGCCTTCACCAGAAGTTAAACAGCACAAGCGCTGTGGTGGCAGCATACTGTGTAATGATTAGTAGTAGTGACCAGGCCTTTTTTACCCTGTGTCATTGGAGTGAGGCCTACAGGCTCTCTCACATTTTTCAAAGGTTTCCTGCTGTGTGTTTAACTCACCCTTGGCGTGCATCAGATTGATGTAGAAGTGCATGCATAGCGAAAACGTGCTCAGTACATGTGATCAGGCCAGACATACAGTAGACACAGGACGCAGTGTGGGCACTGTGCACATGGTAAATGTGTGTGCCAGCAGGATGTGTTTAGTGTGACACACTCTGGTGAAGTACAGCAAGACTGTAGTATTGAACAGTATGCTTAGACTTAATGTGTGTGCTGAATGTGGAAATGCAGGTGGTATCATGGTGCATGGGCACAGCAATACTGGACAATAGAGTGTGCTGTGAATGCATGCTGAGTGCAGAAGTACCTGCACTGGTAAATTACAAGCAGGACCTTGGATTCCATTTTGGGAAGCCCAGGCCTGCCTATTGAAAACATGAGGAGTAGAGAAATTTCCCACAGACCGAATTGTATATTGCTGCATTCCTGTATGCTGGGTGGGACAAGAACTGGTTAAGGGGGAGCCATCATCTCCTTGTGCATTTGAAAGGGCTCTTTGATTCAGTGACAGGTGTCAAGGAAACGGGTCTTGACACATTTCAGGAAGGTGGAGCTGGGGCTGAGAAGGAAATCATAAAGTGTAAGGCTGAGGGCCCAGGATTAACCTTTGATGCGCATACCACTATGGCTGGCATCCATGTGTGAACGCTGGTCACTCCCATAAATCTTGTTGTGGATTAATCAGCTTTGGAGTCCTACCTGCTGTGACAGACATCCTTCAGGAGGAAACAAAAGGGGAGAGATGTCCATTTCAAAGGAGCAGAACCCCAATATACAACTTCAAAGGTCTAGATCTAAATCACATTTTGTTCTTGAAAATAACTATAAGTAGGGGAATCTGAGACTCCATACTTTGTCATCCACTGAGCAGCCAGCCAGCTGCATGAGGGGGGGAAGCTCTGCAAGACTTCTGCCAATGACAAGGACTAGGGGCCTAGCCTGATAGTGTCCCTGCTGGGGTGAGGGGAAATCACCCTGGGAAACCAAGATCACCTTTCCAGGAGGAACACCAGTACCTGCCTGGTCACCAAGACCAGTGTGCCTGTGAGTGAGAGGAAAGAGCGTGTTGGAGGGAGTGAGATCTAGAGAGGAGCCCAGAAGTTTGGGATTCCTGTACAAGGTGTGAGGAGCTGTGCCACGGCAATCGGGCATTTGTCTGTGTGCCACATTATAGAAGTTTGGTGAACCCATATGTCAAGAGGGGCCTCCGTTCACCAAGGATAGTGCCACATTGATCGGCCTACTGTCTGTGTGCAGCGCTATGGAAGTTGGTGACTCCATATGCCAGGAAGGGCTGCTGTGTGCAAAGGAACTGTGTCACATCGATCGGGCTGTCGCCCAAGTGCGGGAAGTGGTTGCAACTCAGCGTGCCAGGAGGCAATGCAGAGGAGGCAACCTGAGGCAAGCGTGACCTGAGAGTGTGGTTCATTGGAGTGAGACCATATGCGAGGATGGGTCAGTTGAAGCTCTGATTCCAGAGGTCTGTGTCATTGCCTGTGGCCTAAACGTCTGCTATAACCAAGTTGGGGAAAACTCTGTTTCCAAGGAGGCCCGAAGGCAGAGGAGACTCTGTCTGAGTCCCCGCCACAGCAAGGAGACTGCTCCCATCCCCGAGCAAGGAAGAAAGAAACGCTTACTGCATGTGGCTGGAGTCGGAGCAACTCCACCCGTCAGGACGCTGGTAAGCGTAGTTCAGCAGAGAGAGCTGGCACATGCAAGGAGCTGCACGTGTGAACATGTGAACCCCAACTTTTCCAATCCGGGCCAGTACCACACTGCACTGCTGCCAGGGCTCCTACCACCAGAGCAGTTAAACTAAAAACTTAGTTCACCAGGCCCTGGGGAGATACAGCCTTTGGTTTTTGCAACCCTTTATGACTCTTAGTGATTACACCTTCTTAACTGAGTCCAAGGGGGAAACCCTGTGAGCAGGGCCTTGTAGTTTACATTCCCTGGTTGTTGCAGGATGTGAGTGGGGAACAACAGCACACCCATTACATGGGAACTTGGTAGCTGGGGGTGGGTGGCCTGACAACTACTATGGTGCCTACCCCAAGGGGAACTGCGTAATTGCCTGTTGAATCTTGTTTACCTTTGCATTGGTAAAATAAGAATTAAAATATGTCTTTAATACAAAATAAGTATTTGACTGGTCATGGATTTTTTTCTGTGTGCTGCTTGCACATTGAGTTATGAGCTGTGCTCACTGATCTGTAGCTGCACTTCCCTCCGAGGGAGCCTTGACTTCTCACTGAACACTACCTACCTGAGACTCCGGTGCAGAAGGAAGTGCTAGACCCAGTTGAGCGTGAACTATAGTAAGGTCGGCCCCTTGACATCAGGCATAAAAGGCCTCAAACATTTCGGTTGGACCCAGTAACCCCTGCTTGCCCTGCCGTCCTCTGAACAGGGTTCTGTCAACAATGTTTGTTATATTATAAAAACTTGCTTTGTCAACCATTCACATTATTAATAGAGCATTTCATTGAATAACTTGAAGTCTATTTCTTCCACTTTTACTTTGCCGCTTCTGTAGCTTTCGGAGCAGCCAAGTGGGATCCCAGCACACAAGAGCTCAAAAGGAAAACTTAAATCTTAAGGCAAACCTCGCCCAGCATCAGGGATTAAAATCCCTAGGTGAGTTTCCATAAAAAGATTCTGGGGGCCTGTTGCACTTCCTAGAGTTCCCCCAGCACAGTTCCAGTACTGTTAGTTGCGCCTTTGCCCTTCCATGGGACACCACGACAAAGATATGCCCATTTTAATACCCTCATAATGGATTATGGATCTCTCATTCACACAGGTATAAGCAGCATTTTCAACACTGTTTTCTACACAGCGACCTCACATTGAAGCTCCTGTTCTTTTATTTTAGGGACCTCAGTCCCACACGGAGCACACACAATCTCCTTTTCTGTAGGGAGAGCCCCTGGGCCCTTGTCATCTCTGCTGCGACACTGCAATTTTCTGCTATGCAGAGCTCCTGCTCTCCAGCACACAGGGTTTTCGGGGCAAGTGGAAGCAGACTGTGCCATGGTTTACGCCATGGGTAAGAACAGTGTGACTGGGTACTCCCTCTCCCTCAGACATGGGCACAGAAGAGGGCAATGCACTCTGCCATGGTATCTGTGTCCCAAAGGATGGGGGGGGACAAATGCATGCCTCATAAACCGAAAGAGATAAAGATGATGTTGGCCTGACCCCCAGGCTACTGGCGCAGCTGAGGTTATTTTTAGAAATCAGTGTCACTTGGTCTCTCTGTGGGACCGAGCTTTAAATGTTGATTTCTTGAGACACATAGGGCCGGTCTTGATGCCTTTGGCTCATATTGCACTGGTAGCTAACTATAGCCACCCACAGTATTTTTGTCAGGCTTCCCAGTCATTAACAGATATTTTTTGTGGGGAGCTGGGTTTCTGGCACCCTGCCCAAAAACTTTCCTCTGCTTGGCTTCTGGTGTTCTTCTCAAGCTTGTGTGAGCATCTTCTGCAGCCCCTCCATAAACACCCTACCTGCTGCATTCCCCGGGTCCCACAACCTTCTGACTTCTTGCAGGGCACCTGTGTGTCACCAGAGTCAGGGGCCAGTCCACAGAAGTTATTCCCAGACTTCACAAGCAGAAGTGGAGTTCGGTCCTTTTCTCATCTTGCGTTCAAACTGTGGGGTCTCCTTCCATCAAGCTTTGGAACTCCCCTGATAAACTCACCTCAGAAAATCCCCCGTGACCTGGCTGTTTGAGAATTTGTGTTAAGATCTTGCCTGTCTTTTTTCCCCATCTCAGCACTGGGAGGCCCCTTGTGGTTAGCCATGCTCTTTACAAATAACAATAGAATCAAAAATCCTAAAGAACATCATTACAGGTGCATTACATGGCTTCTCTTTTCAGCTGGGCATTCTTTCTCCATTGTTGCTCCCAGTTCTAGTGTTGTCTTAACTGTTTCTCCCTCTTGATGGGTTTTGACAGGTGGAGTGTTTTTGAACTTAGGCATGCGTCATCTTTCCAGCCCTGGCAACATGGCAACTTCAAGTTGTCTTTGGTAAGATCTTACCTGAGAGCTACTGCTCTATCCCCATTGACACTGTTGCCTGATCCCTTCTGACTGAATTTTGAAGGTGAGACCCGCCTGTGTTTTGATCCAGCAGTCTGGCCCTCTTCCTCTGTTTCAATTTGGCCTTGTTTGTCTCAGCCCAGATGCAGTTAATTAACAGATGCAAACTTCCACCCAACTCCTTTCTTTCCCAAGATCTGGGCAAGCACTGCTAATGGCTCTATTGTGCTGGGAGGCCTTTGAGCCTCCTACTGGAGAGCAGAGTGATTCAATTGGCCTAGCAGGGGGAACAAAGGCCTGTAATCTGATTATGAGCTGATCTAGGACAATATGACAATTTCATAAGTGCCATTAAGGGAATAGCTATGATGTCAGGGACTGTAAATATACACTAAGGATGCATGTTTACCCCTAAATCGATACCTCTCTGCAATGGCAATCTGGGCATAGATAAATCACTGCGCAAGATGGTAGTCTCACAGAGGAGTCTGCACACATGCACACATGTGTGCTCATGGGTTTACGTGTAACTACCCCAGAGCCTCTTAACCTATCTATGCACCAGCAGATATGCTGGCAGTTAACTATTGCATTCCATTCACTGTAAATTTACAGTGTGTGAGACTTACGTAGTATCCAAAAACAAGGTAGTCAAAGGTAAAAAATCTAGGATTTTTAAGCGGGTGAAGCTACAAGGGTGAGTCCAAGTAAATTGACATTTGGTAAACGTTGGGGTTCAAAACCATCACAATTGATGTCATTGATCCAGGATTGTAATATTTCTTGTTTGTTTTTCTTGGCAAATAAAAGGAAATCTATCTTGGTTTGTCGACCTTCAGGAAGACACACAACATCAAGTTCTGGATGATGTGCTACAAACTTTTAATTCAAGCATCAAAATCATCTGAACTTACCAAAAAGGCATACATTTTAATTCTTCTTTTCCCTTGCCGCCAAGAAATTGGAATAAGAACAAACACCCTATGAGGCCCAAGGGACACAGCCTGCATTTTGGGCCAGTGCCGCTCCAAAGACTCCATACATTAATTCAGGTTTTGAGGTGATTCTGAAGTCTAAGCTTGTATACTGGCAGAAGGACGGTTTCGAATCCACATAACTGATGGTATACCAGGAGTAAAGGGGGACTGCATTAAGACTCAGATAACAATAAAAAATCAAACAGTGCAGCAAGAAAAGTTGCTATGCTGTGTTGAGTGAATGGGAGAGAGTAGAGCAGCACCATATCTTACAAGGTTTCTCGCTGTTTTTCTTTATCCCTGCACTGGTGCACTTTTGGCTGCCATGCACCAATGCAGGTACCCTTGGGCTGCAGTGCAAAAGTGTCTCTGTTGTGGTAAGCATAGCCTTTTACAGGAAGAAGTCTCACTTTGTTTTTCTAACTTTGTATGCCTGCTGTAGAAAGCAGCATACATGCAAAAAGGGGAATACAAGGAGAAATAAAATATTTCTCCTCATTGCGCCTGCTTTAAGGAGGTGGGGTATTTTGGTGTAAATCCCTGCCTGCAATTATTTGTAGATAGAGATTTATGTCAAAACTCATTGGTGGTTGCATGGGAACACCTATGCACCACCCATGTAATGCCGCCTTAAATGCAGAGCAATGCAAGGCAGTGCAGTGCACAGTTTTTGTGTTACTTGTGGTTACAATCCAATGAAAATCATGATTTTGTTAGATTCTAAATTCCACCGCTGCATTTTTCATCGAGTCTGCATAAAAATGAGAATACAAACTGGACACAAAGTGTTTGTAAATCAGGGCTTCAGAATGCAATGTTATACCAACAATGTCGAGATGAGGTTCTGTGAATTCTGAACCCGTGGGTTCCATTTTGTGTATGGCAGCCATTTTGTGGTTGCCCTCACATAGGCCCATGATTGTGGCTGAACCAGTCTTTTAAGGACATGTAGACCTTAGCTCGAGTTCATGCTGACTCCTGTTTGACCTGAGTGAACTGACCCTGTTGCCCGAAGCTGACCTTGTTAATCCAGTTCCTGCCCTTTAGCTGATCAAGATTGAGGATCAAAGCACAGGACATTGTAGAGTTTGGTATGCACACACACACCCCTTATACTGCTTCTTATCTGTTTTCTGTTCCTTATTTTATGGTCTGTTTATGATATGGGTTGTGTTCCTTTTATTATGGGTTTGTCCGGGTTGTGTAAGAAGGAATGTTAGGCATTTTGCATGCTTGCAAAAGCAAGGACTGCCCCTTACTTTTATGCTGAGTTTTGTAACCCTGAGCATATATATAAGGCCTCTGTTCTCTGTATTCCTCAGACTTCCTCATTCAGTTGCTATGGCGTCTGTGTGACGTGGCCTCACTTATTAAATTTAATAAAGATGTCTTTTCATATTTTCAGCTCCTGTGCCAAGTTCTTTTTTATTAGTAAGTATTCCCTGAGAATGAAGATTACAGTTCTTCAAATGGCGCGGCCAATGTGGGCTTCATCAGAGAAGTGACTTTCTGTGGGAGTGATCTTGTCATAGGACTGAAATCTACTGAGGAGGACAGAACAGGATTCTACTAAGGAGGTACTCTGTGCACAGGGATTCTGGAGATTCTTTGATTCTGCAGCCCAGTATATTTCTGATCTTCCTGATTTTGATCCTCTACATGATGTCACTCCTGACTGAGAACCTTTTTGGCGTGAGTATTCTAAAAAAAGGCCGTTAGGTCATGTAGAACTTGACAGTTAGAATTTGGATAACCTTTTGATTAGTAAGAATAAGAAGTACAAGTGGGTCGCTCCCACGACTTTGTTTGGTTTCTTGGTTTTGATTTGGTTATTGCAATTACCAAAGCCGAGGGGTTGGTTTCTTGGTTTTGATTTGATTATTGCAATTACCAAAGCCGAGGGTCTCGTATATTTGCGAGTATATCATTTTTGATAACCCCTTGAAGTTTGAAGCTAGATTAGTGAGCTATAAGATGCCTGGTCTTAGCAAATTTAGGACTGTAACTTTAGAACTTTGGAATTTGTGTTGGCCAACTTTGGATTTGTATAGGTTTGTAGATGCGAATTGATATTGTGTAGAACAGGTAATGAGGAGAATTTTCTCTATTTGGTTTAGTTGAACGGTGCACGTACAAAAAATGCATTAAGCACTACGTTGATTATAATATTGTATATTTTGCAATATTTTTGGCATGCCTGTTTAAAAGCTCACATAAGAATGTGTGGCTTTATTTGGAAGGTACCATAGTGTGATGTGAAGTAAATTAGCCGGCTTCCCTAGAGGGAATATCTAAATAGGTTTAGATTTACACACATATTTCTTCCTTGGTGATTTTGTATCCCCAGGGAATTAAAATATGACATAATACATATAAGGATCCTTTGTTCTGCGCAATGTTATGAAGGAAGATATGCAGAGCGATTTTTTGGTGTTCTGCTAGCCAAAGCTAGTGAATTGAGTGTATTTTCGCTTCTTGGGCATACATCAGTCTGTTGGGCTGTTTTTGCAGTCGTTTGAAACACAATTGAGAAGCGTTTCTTGTAAATATGACTTACAACTAGTATTTACAAATGGTTTGGTTTAAGTACAGTCTGTGGGCTGTCCTTGGTTTCTGTCAGAGTATTGATTTGTGGGTTAAATGTGTGTTTAAATGTCTATGTGGGTTTCCCATTAGTGCAACTTCTGTAAGTACATAGCGATGGCGCTATTCACGAAATGCATGGCTAAAGCGCGCTGTATTGTGTGTCCTGAGTGTTTGACCCCTTTCTGTTTATGTCTGAAATGAGCTCAATGTCTGTTCGTGGTTTTTCTTGATGTTTTCAGTCTATTAAGCAAAATGTCTAAAATGCTTAAAAACTAAAATTTAAATTCACATTCACTAGGAATAAAAAAGAGCCTCAAAAACGAAAATGGTGTATTTTGTAGGAAAACAAACTTATAGCATTTTTTACTTACATACATTGTATTAGAAATTACCAGGCAAGCATTCAGCTGAAGTACATTTTTTGCTGAACTCAGACGCATTGATATGTCTTAGTTTGAAAAAGACTGTCACCATGCTCATGTTACGATACTGAGAGGAGAACTTTTATTACCTCTGAGCAAATAGCTGTTGTCTTGGCAGGTCACAGAATAAACAGGAGTATTTATTCAGCCAGGACTTTGCCCTTAGCTAAAACACGGGTGAATCTTTACATTTTAGATTGTTGTTTTCAAAAGGTTCCAAACCTGAGGTTCATTTTTTTGTATTACAGGAAGACATTTTAATTAAGGGTTTTCCTCTCTCGCATATTCTTGGCTCAGTTGCTAAATAAAATTGTCCTTTTTAGAAAGAAAAAATGTGGCGCCAAATTTTGTCATGTTTCAAGTTAGGTTTCTGTGCTTAGGCTTATAAATGAATGCGTCTAAAATGATAGGCAAGGGTTGCAGCTTGCTTTTATATGTGAAATTAGCAAAAATGATTGGGTTTATTAAAAATAATTATTAATTATTAAAAATAATTATTAAAAATAAGTGCTACAAAATTCGTTTTTTACTATTCATGAAGCTTAATACTCATACTATGACCCCCTAGCATTAAAATTTATTTCAGTTGTGTTGCACTGCATAATGAGGACATTAGCATATAGAATTTCACTTAGCGCAGGCATAAAAAACTCATTTTTCTAAGGATTTACATGAGATATGTCCAATGTCTAATCTCTGTAATGCGTAAAGAACATTCTGAGGATGATTAATATATAACATACTTATAGGATATTTATTTTTAAGTGCCCCAAATATCAAAGTCGAATTTGGGTATTTTTGCCATTTATAATAGCTTTAAAGTGCTTTAGGCTTCAGTAAATGCATACATTTAGGTATAAAACACAAATTTGCAGGTTGTTCCCATTTGGGGTTGCGTTTAATAGCTCAGTGAGCCAATGTGCCTAGTGCAGAGGTTTGAGTTTAATATCAGGGTTGAAGGTTTTAACTCCAGCTGGACTTACTGAAATGTTTATCTATTTAACCCCTTCCACGCTCATGACGAGCTGGGCTCGTCATGAGGTAGCCTCCTCGCACGCTCATGACGAGCCCAGCTCGTCATGAAACAATGGGAATCAACAAATCTCAGCACAGGAGGGAAATACCATGAGCATTGATGTGGTTAATGTTGCTGAAATGAGTACCATTGCATAGGGTAATAGCAAAGATCTGTTCTAAAGATGGTATGTTATGTTATTATGTTTTGCGAATTAGTCACAGTAACTGTTTTAATAATCTAAGTATAGAAATAAATTGTAGCCCCTAACAGGAGTAATATATATATCATGTGTTTTAAATAGGGTTTGTTATTGCAGGTTAGAAAGAGTTGGGAAGGTTTTTTGTCTTTTTTCAGCCTTAAGAGTGAGGAAGAGATAGAGGGCTGAGGAGCCCGCAAGCCAGATTTTGACCTTAAGGTCAGTAAGGTGGGAGTTAGGAGTAAGTGTAAACAGATGGAGAAATGATTGCTTGGAAAAGCAGGGCCTCAAAGGATGGTGGCGCATGGTACACGCAGAGTGTCAGTGAAAGAGTTTTACTTTTGGAAAGTTAAAAGGGCTTCATGTTGCAAGCTGTCTGACAAGATGGTAACAGTTAAGTAATGGAAATTCTTTTTGTGTCTGTTAATATGTATCATGTTTTGTCTTCTGGTTAAAAGTTATAATTGATGTCTGTTTGTTATGAGAAATTTGTCTCTTTTGTGTGTTATGTATTTTTTCTTTTTGCTTCTGCTCACAGATCATTCATGGATTGTTCTGGGTGATTTTAAGGCTGACAAGACACGTGAGTTTGGTTGGTTGAAAAGAGATGTCTTTTTGCGTAATTTCTTTGAAAATAAATGTTTGTACATTTTACATATTCTTGCATTTTATCCTTTTATGAATTGTCCTTGCTGGTCCTGTGTGTCAGAAGTGACACACAGTAAGTTGCATTTGACAGCCAAATATCCACTACCTGGTGATCTACTGTCAAAAAGGAGGGTAAGGATTTTAAACCTGACACGGTGTTATGCGTCACCGCTCATTTATATATGCTATTGTTTTGTCTATGCTTTTTGTGCTTGATATACAGCGAGTATATCTGATGGCTTGACATGTCCGTTTTGTGCGGTTTTTTGCATGTTTTTGTTTTATGTTGCTGCTTATGATACTATTACAAGTTTACCTGTGTTGTGAAGGGATATACATGACGATGTGTCTCCTGTACAACAGCTGGGTGAATTTGCGCTAAATTTCACAGATATGATATTTTTTCATCCTGTGAGCAAGACAGACAACACTTCACCAGTGCATGTCAAATTTGGCTATAATGGTATTTGAACAAAAATAAAAAAGATATACAGGAAATAAGGTTTCACCTACAGTCACGTTACTGCCCCCTTTCCTGTAAGGAATAGGCAGTCCTAAAATTATGTATCCAGAATTGGACGTAAGGATAAATTATAGATCTGTGACTTTTGTGCATGGTGACCTAATTTTCATATTACATTAGTCAGTTTTGTTCTGCTTTCTGACTAGTGTATGGCTTTGTACCATAAAGGATGCAATGCTTAATTTTTCCCCTGATTGATGTTGCATCGTGCCTAGTAATTGGGGATTTTAGCTGTGTCCTAGTCCCATTTTCCCTTTTCCATATTCCTTTCACCAGTTAGCCTTCTTTTATTATTATTATTGTATTAGGTTCCCACTTCCAGATTGCAGTAATGTACTAGGAACCCCTATATTATGTATAATTCCCTTTTGTATGACTAGACTGCTTTTTAAGAATTTTCTTTAGTCCTAACTCGATGTTTTTCAGTCTAACTGTCATGGTAGTGATGGACTGGTTAACTGACTCAATGCTATTATAAGACAAGTTTCCACATTTTGATCATTAGCCTGTGTATTGCATAGTGCACTTGATGCACAGTTATTAAAAGGGAGGTATCTACATGTCCCTGATAATCTGTATCATGTGATTTCTCTTTTGAGATGTTCTAGATAAGGAATTTAGGAACACCTAGACTTAATCATTGAGAGAATAAAATGTGTTTACCCCATTAGACGATGTCACTATGTGTGAGGACATCCATTTAGATAAAATTCTCAAATAGTCATCTACCCTTAGATGGTAGAGAATATGCTCTCACATGGAAACCCAATTGAAGAAATTAGAGGCACTGTTTTGCTTATTGCCTTTGTCTTTGTATTCTATGAGAATGACAGTGTGTTCTAGACCAGAATTGTCTCATGGCGTATGGCCACTCCCTCGCAGATTGCAGGCCACCTGCTTGCAATCCTCTTGTTAAAAACAAACTGTTTTTGTACTAAATTGAAAGAAAATAACAAATGTGTCCCATTTCCTAAGTCACTAGGTTCTGCGGGATTAAGTCATAATAACCTGCGGACCTTTGATGAAAAGCTAATTCCCATAAGTGTCAGCTACAGTCCCAGCACCCAGAAAGCAGTAAGGCTGGACAAGCAATCGCCAGTGCGTAATCAATGGTACCTCCAAAGAATCAAACTTGCTCCATCAGACGGCATTGGACATCACAGAACCAGAATTTCAGTGCAAAAGAGCAAAATAGAAGGATATCTGTTGCTTTGAAGTTTCAGTTTTCTCACCTGTCATGTGCTTGTAACCTCTGACAGTAGGCAGTCCATTGAGCCCCTTTGCCTGAGTTTTGGCCACACACCCCCCCTTTTCTTTGCTTCGACGGAAAGGCAGTGCACCAGAGGATCCAGGATTGGAAAAAGGCACTACGTTGTGGTACCTATGATTAAATGGAAGAGCAGCCTGAGCATCCTCTGACACTGAAAAGCGAGTGTTGGAGTCTGAAAGTGTTGCTGAGTATGAAAGCCTGTTGCTCTTTCCTGATTAATAGTACTTGGGTCTGCATGAGATGATCTGTGCCCATGATCAATGGAGAGCACACTATCTGTAGTGCCTGTTGCAGAGAAGAGATATTGGTGCACTGCCTTGAGACATTGAGACTTTCAAATGAGCTGTGAGTGTTTGCCAGGAGGGCACTCCAACGGATACTGAAAAACACTATTTTTCATGGGAGGCCTGAATCAAGAGGCCCATGCAACAACGGGAGAAGATTTGATGGACGATAGAAGCCTGTCAGAGAGGCTTGAACGGACTCTGGGCATAATTGTTGCACAAAGTGGTTTCCGTGCGATTGCATAAAATGGGTGTTAAGAGACTAATTTTTTGCTGTTTTGCTGGCATTGTTTTAAAGTAGTATTCTGTTTAGTAAAAGCAGAATAAAATCCATTCTCTGTGGAAGAGTACCCCCTTTTTACCTCAGAGCATTGATGAGGATCACCACTGTTTCAACTAAACATGAACTGGTTAGGAGGTCAGAGTTTACTAATAATTTCTTTGTACAACGTCTGCATCAACACCAGTTAGTAATGCACACCGCTAATTGTTGGGTGTGTGGTCTTATGCCACATACTACAGATAGAGGTAGTCCCTATTTGGTTCTGTCATTTAGTTACAATGGGTCTGTATGGGCATATCAGACGATGTTTATTTATGCCAACGAAGTCTATTCCGTGCGTTCCATGAAAGATAACTCGAGTAATAATGCCTTAGTGAAGGGAATAACGGATAATATTGACATCGATTCAGACACAGACTGAGTGATTGCCTATGTAAGGGCAAAAGGAGGGTCTGAGGTTCCGTGGATTCCATTTTGTGTATGGCAGCCATTTTGTGGTTGCCCTCAAATAGGCCCATGATTGTGGCTGAACCAGTCTTTTAAGGACATGTAGACCTTAGCTCGAGGTCATGCTGACTCCTGTTTGACCTGAGTGAACTGACTCTGTTGCCTGAAGCTGCCCTTGTTAAACCAGTTCCTGCCCTTTAGCTGATCAAGATTGAGGATCAAAGCACAGGACATTGTAGAGTTTGGTATGCACACACACACCCCTTATACTGCTTCTTATCTGTTTTCTGTTCCTTCTTTTATGGTCTGTTTATGATATGGGTTGTGGTCCTTTTATTATGGGTTTGTCCGGCTTGTGTAAGAAGGAATGTTAGACATTTTGCATGCTTGCAAAAGCAAGGACTGCCCCTTACTTTTATGCTGAGTTTTGTAACCCTGAGCATATATTTAAGGCCTCTGTTCTCTGTATTCCTCAGACTACCTCATTCAGTTGCTATGGCTTCTGTGTGACGTGGCCTCACTTATTAAATTTAATAAAGATGTCTTTTCATATTTTCAGCTTCAGTGCCAAGTTCTTTTTTATTAGTAAGTATTCCCTGAGAATGAAGATTACAGTTCTTCAGAGACAGTAGAGGGGTGAAAGCAAAAATGCCTATTATGCATTAGTTTCCCTAAACAGGGTAAGTATAACCTTGTTTCATGGGACTTCCCAGGCAAATGTGATTTAGACCACCTGTACACTAGTGGTGACTAGCGGGAACTCCTAAGGGCAGTGGATTCCAACAGACAATAGTCTCTGATAGTCACTGATTCCATTGCATAATTACTCCATTGTACAAATCTCCCGCTAATGCCATGTAGGAATAACTATATTAAATGATTCATAGTATGTTTTATTGTTTCTTCAATTAGTCTTGTTCAGGTGAAAAAAAATGAATGTACTCTCTCAAGGGCAGGGATCGGGGGAATACAATTTATGTGGATTTTAGTGGGTAAACCTGCTCGGAGGCCAATGGTAGCAAAAAAAGCTCAGAGTACTGTCATTGACGACATCATACCAAGATACTAGAAATGAGGTTTCTGTAGCCTGCAACTAATGCATACCTAAATAGTAGATAGAAGTGTTAAAACTACAACAAACGATTTCATAGAAGACAGACTTTGACCGTGTATTCCATAAAGGTTAACTCATTCTATATACAACCCATATCTACTTCATGAAAAAAGAAATGCTATGCAAATCCTTTTGATTTGTATCAAATTCCACGCAATTCCATTAATGCAATCTAGAGATGAAGTCATAGAAAGTCTGCAAACCTATCAGAGATTCCCATTACAACAGTAACTGCTTCTCCATCACCCAAGAGTGAGCCTGGCATGGGTTCATGCTTAGAACATCCGCATTGTTTTTTATTCAAAAAAAGGTCTTGAGCTGGATCACAATATAATTTTGATTGATGCAATGACGTGTCCTTTAATATTTTTTTTATGAGGCAGTGCCTGATGCAAACACATTTTAACAATTTATTTCAATTTCAATGTATTTATTTTTATTTTGTTTTGGAACTCCAACGGAGGTCCACAAAAACAGACTAACAATTTAAAAAGACATTCATTGCATACAGTACAAAATTCCTTCCTTATACATTACTATAACATGATATCAAACATAATGTGAAATGTGCAAATAATGCTATAATACGTAAAACAATCACATAACCGGCCAATAAAATTTCTTATATACATACTAAGTAATGTGCAAATGATGCAATGAATACATGAAACAATTAAATAGCCAACCAGTTGATATTAAATCGAAACCAGAGTACTACTGTTAGACAAGATTCTAGTATATAGGCAAAAATGTTCTAAAAAATTGGTATATCTTAAAACAAACCATTTCATTCGGGGGTGACAAAACCAGAGAACGTGCATCCTAAGCAGAGTGAATATTACATTTGATAAATACTGGTTTTAAAAACACTCGCCTGGCACTTTGCAGTTTTGAGCATGCAAATAAGACATGATTAAGATCTTGGATTTGCAACTGGCACAGTTCACAAATTCTCTTCTCTCTGAAACTGTAGGAGCTCTGAATAACATTACCGCCGAGCTTCAGGCGGATCGCCTTATGACATTACAAAACAGAATGGTGTTAGACATCATTCTTGCAGACCGTGGTGGAGTCTTAAATTGACCGGATCCAGCTGCTGCGTTTACATACCTGATAACGCACCTACAGTATACCAAGCCATCTCTAAACTACACCACATTGCTGAGTCTATCCACCAGGACGAAGGAAGTTGATCTCTGATGGGATGGTTTTGGGGATTACTGTCCACATGGGGATGTAAAATATTAACTTTCATTGGAATGATTTTAGCCATTGTCTTTTCATGTTGCCTCTGCCTACAATGTGGTCCTGCCATCTGTGGCTTTTGTGCCACCATGTGTGTGCCAAGACCTATTCCGCAGAAAGCAGAAAATATACAAATGATGTTGCAACAACAGCTTAAAGACATTATGGCTATTGACATAGACTCAGAGTAACGTGAGTGTATGTATTGCCTGCGTAATGGCAAAAGGAGGGTCTGAGGAAATTTGGTTCCGACTCCATTTTGCGTTACACCGCCATTTTGTGTTGGGCAGCCTGACGAACAGAAAACTCTTGCCCTTTCATACTGCCACGTATCAAATAACCCCTCTATCCTTGAGGTGAAGTCGATTCCAGGAACCAGTCCGTCTCACTAATCCTTATCCAAACTGCCTGTTGGCCTTCAGTATTGTTGTCTCGACACACTAATCCTTGTTTCAAGCCATTTGTTTGTTTTCATTGTCCTTCTTCCCGTCTTATCCTGCCTTGCAAATTGATCTCTTTTACAATACACAAACATGTCTACCACTGTTGATTAACTCAGGGACACCATTATTGAATCACCTGTGGGCTAGTCAAAACATGACCTAGGGGGTAGATCATTTAATCGTGTGACGTCTTGTTTTTCTCAAAAGATTTTATCTTCTCATTGGTCCATATTTTGCACATTGGGAGTGCTCTTATGTAGGTGTAAAAAGAATATAAAAGACTATGAGCCCCGGAGTAAAGGGTCAGTCTCCTGAGAATATACCATTGGTGTACTTCTAGGATCACTGTGCATAGCTGCACCTAATGAATCCTGTTGTCTACGCTTAACAGAGTGTCCAGTGTCTCTGTACGACAAAGCAGGTGAACTCGAAGATTTAGGCGTGCCCTGCGCCGCTAGGCCCATAAAGACCTGGTTCTTCGAGTGGCGCCCAACGTAGGGTGGTGTCAACGGTCGTGGTCAAGCCCGAGGGTCGTGAGGAGCTACGTGAGGAAATTCCGGAGGATGCGCATCACATAAGTGACCCCTGCATGTCAGAAGGGGACCGAAGGTCTTTACAACGCGGCTTCTCCTTTCCGACGGCTGCTGATGACTGCTGCCCTGATCGCCGCCCTGCTTTGGTTCGCGTTAATGATGACTGGCATCTCGAGACGATAGACGTGCCTCTGTTGGTGTGAGAGAATACTTAGTTAAGTAATTGTGGGTAGCTCCCACATCTTTGTTTTTGATTTTGCTTTGATTCGATTGTTGCAATAACCGAAGCCGAGGGGTGAGTACGTTTGTACTGTGTTAAATGGATTAACCCCTTGATGTTAGTAAGAGGCCAGTGAAATAACTATGCCTGGTTTCAGTAAGTTCAAGAGATGGTGTTGTTGTTGTTGTTCAAGAGATTCCCAACTAGAAGACACGTGTCCAGTGCCTTCAGTAGGGACTCCAAAATATGAAGTTTATTCCAAACATGGAACTGGTCCTATCATCTTTGTTGACCTTTGAAAATACACTAAGAATGACGGTATTTTACAATGGCCGAAGGATGGTAGTTTTGAGCCATGTGTGTTGGATAATTTAGAGGAAAGACTATTTAAGAGAAAAGCCCGGCCTGTAATGTTTGACTCATTTCGTATTTGGTGAAAGGAATCAAAACAGAAAGAAATTAAACAAGCGAAAAGAGATAGAAAAGACAAGGAAATGTCAGTTATACAGGCTGCCCAGCAATTTAAAGACAATGAAACTGATCGTGCGATTGAGGTTTTAGATAGACAACATAGTATGGCAATAGATAAGTGCTATCCGGTGTTGCCAACTTCCCCTGCAGACAAAGATGTTGACCCCGAAAAGGATCCTTTAATTTCTCACCCTTTGAGATTACCCCCGCCCTATGCACCGGGTGCTAATGCACCCCTACTATTGCCACCCGCTCAGCCACTTGTTGCTCCCCAGCCGGTCCCTGCACCTTTGCCCTTGCCCCTTCCTTAATGCCAATCCCGCCACCTCTTTTGCCTCAGACTCCCTTTATTCCTGTCACCACCTCTTCTACCCCCTCTTCTGCTGCGTCTAATACCTTGTCCCCTGTCCTGCTGTCAAATTCCCCCTCAATTCGTAAGCGGATGGTTGACACCGTTTCTGGCTTTTTGTCCCCTTACTTCGGGTCGTTCAACAAGACTTCTGTTCTTCCTCGTAGGCAAACCCGTAGTCCGCTTCCAGGTCCCGAAGAAAAAGATAAACTAGACCTCCTTGCCCGCAGGTGGATTACGAATGGTTCCCAGTATGATGTACAAGACATCATGGATACTTTTCAGCATGGATACTTTTCGCTAACACAAAGATACGTTTTTAATGCCATGTGTGTTATTCTTATTCAGGAGTGGGAGGATACGGGAATAGGACCAGCCCCTCAGGGTCTGCTAGACGTTCAGGTTGAATTTGGCAAAGGGACAATTGTGGGTGCTGAGGTTGAGGATGCTGTGCAGACGCTTGTCACCTTTAGAACAATGTTCACTTGCCGGTCTCTGCCTGAACATGATTCTTCTGTTCGAAGAAAACTAAAACACTATCCTATGAGAGAGGTTCCCCCAGTTTGGAGAGATGTGGTTCCAGTCCAGGGTGCTAATCCTGCTATACCCGCTCACTTTCAACGTGTATGGGTACATGTACCTTGGAAGAGATCTGAAGTACTGGCATTGAAACAATCCTTACCAGACCCCCGTAAAAATCCTGCTGGTTATTACAAAGAGTTGTCCCAGACTGTTGATGCATGCATTATGAATTTAGCCGACATAGACATGTTGATGGGAAATGTGGTTCCACAACCATTATGGGCTAGGATTCGGAAAGAAGACAATGCTCAAGAATTGGGGGGTGATTGGGCTGCTATCCTTGCTGCAGATGGACTCCACGTGGGTGGTGCTAAACCTGATGCTTTAATTGCAGACCTTCCCACTAGGATCATTGCTTTAATGAAAACTATGATGCCCCCTCTGCGAGTTAATTGGGATAAGTTAGCTGCTTGTAAACAAAAGAAAGATGAAAGCGTTTCCGACTTCTTTACTCGATTAGAGGAAACGTTTCTTGATCACAGTGGTCAGGATATGAGCACGGAAGGTGGCCAGCGATTGTTTGTAGATACATTTGTGGTTAATTTTGCACCCTGAACTCTCCAATAAATTGAAAAATTCTGAAAGTTCATGGGCCGTTTCTTCTGCTGCTCAGATATTGGCTACTGCTCAGTATTATGAAAATAGGGATAAAGAGGAAAAGGATGAACTTGATAAAAAAACGAAGGAATTAAAAACGAAAGTTCTTTTACAACAGGCTTATCCCCCTCGTCCTGCGCAGCGTCAGTTTCAGCCGCTTCCCCAATTCCAAAAGCTATTACAAAAACCTGAGCCCTTTGTTCCCCGGCCCCCATTGGGACCAAATCAATGCGCGTATTGTAAGGAGGAAGGTCACTTCAAGAATAGTTGCCCGGTCTTGCTGCAGCGTACTGGTGGTATGCCTGGGCCACGAGGCCGAGGTGGCTACCAGTCAGCACCCAGGGGTAGGGGGCGAGGTACATCATCTCAAGACCAGCGTGACCAGCGTTCCTTTCCCCCTCAAAACTCCATGAATTATTTTGATCAGCAGAATGCTCAGTCTGCCCATTATTACAATGATGATTATTATACCGAAAATGAGAGTCAAGGTTTTCATACTAGCTAGGACAGCCATAGACAAAGTGAGGGAGTCATATCAGTTCCAGTGGACCAAAATGGGCCTCATATTAAAGTCATTGCACTAGGTGTTTCAGAGCCATTTCTATTGGACACTGGTGCAACAAAGAGTTTTATCATCCACTCTAAACTCCCTGGGGCACCTTTGTCTGGCTTAACGAATATTTCCGTAGGATTTTCTGGCGCCCCAGTTAAAAACCCAATTTCTCAACCTTTGCCCATCTCGATAGGTCCTTATGATCTTAGAGGCTCCACTTATTTTAACAACTGGTTGTGGGGAAAATTTGTTGGGTCTGGACTTATTAAAAAGATTGTATGCAACCCTACATTGTTCTCCTTCTGGTGTACACCTCACTTTGGGTAGGGAATTGATTTCTCCAGTATATCTGTCTAAAGACAAACTTCCCCCTGAGTTACATTCTCTTCCTACTACTCTTTGGGCTACAGGTCCTAATGATGTTGGCCTTTTGCAAATCCCGCCTTACGTTGTCACCCTCAAACCCAATATTACGCATCCCCAGTACAAAGTTTCCAGCGATGGTGAAAACACTCTTTTGGCTATTATTTATGATCTGGTTCAGAAAGGTGTGATTGAAGAGACCAGAGGGAATACATGTAATAGTCCTGTTATACCTATTCTTAAACATACTGATTCTTCCCAACCCCCTGTTTATCGCTGTGTGATCGATCTCCGGGAGGTCAACAAGATCAAGATACCCCAATTTCCCGTTGTCCCAGATATCACTGCCCTATTGACAACGGTACCTGCTTCTGCTACTTGGTTTTCTGTGATCGATTTGAAGAATGCATTCTTCAGTATCCCAATTGCTGAAGAAAGCAGAGATATTTTCGTCTTCTCTTTAGGAGGCCGAAGCTTCCGATTTACACGCGCCCCTCAAGGCTCTTGCGAGAGTCCTTCAATTTATAGTCAAGCTTTAAAAACACAGCTCGATACTCTCACTTTACCTTCAGGAGCCACTCTTATTCAGTATGTAGATGATTTGTTGATCTCTGCTGATTCTGAAGATATTTGTAAACAGGCTACTATTAAATTGCTACGACACTTGGCTGATCTTAACCACAAGGTTTCACCCTCTAAGATGCAATATTGCCAACAAAAGTTACCTATTTAGGTCATCTATTATCAAAGGAGGGAAGACAATTAACTGCAGAGCGTATCCAAGCAATTGCTCAAATGTCTGTCCCAAACACACAAAAGGAGGTACGTGCCTTCCTAGGCATTACCTCTTATTGTAGACAATGGATTCTGAACTTTTCTCTGTTAGCCAAACCCCTATTGGCACTCACTCTTAAAGATACACCCCAACCTCTCCCTTGGACTGCAGAATGTCAGAAAAGTTTTAATGATTTACGCACTGCCCTGTGTTCTGCTCCTGTGTTAGGTACTCCTGATTACAGCAAACCCTTTACACTTTACGTCCACGAGAGAGAAGGTTGTGCATTGTCAGTTTTAACACAATAATTTGGGGACAAGCAACGCCCATGTGCTTATTTTTCGGCCACATTAGACCCAGTGGCCAAAGCGTTACCTAGTTGTTTAAGAGCCACAGCAGCAACGGCAGTATCCATTCGACAATCTGCTGGATTGGTGTTAGATAATGCCCGTATTGTTATGGTGCCACATGCAGTAGATATTCTTCTGAATAGGACAAAGACTCAGCACCTCACTAGTGCTCGTTTGTCAGGGTACGAACTGACACTTTTGGCTAGTCATGTGCATATTAAACGATGCAATACCCTAAACCCAGCCACATTGATACCGATCCCAGAAGAAACAGATACTCAAAAACAACATGATTGTTTCTTCCGTACAGAAGAAGAGACAAATGTAGAGAAGATCTAAAAGATACTCCGCTCTTGAATCCAGAGGGAATCTTATGGGTTGATGGCTCTTGTTTTAAACTCCCTAATGGTGAGACGACCTCAGCCTATGCAATTACGACTTTGTATACAGTTTTAGAAACCGCACGTATAAGACAGAATTCAGCTCAGGCAGCTGAATTGATAGCTCTTACTAGAGCTTGTGTATTGGCTAAAGGAAAAAGAGTGAATGTGTTCACCGATAGTCAATACGCGTTTGGAGTGGCACATAGTTTTGCCCGCTTATGGAGGGAGAGAGGATTTCTCACCTCCCATGGTGCTAAGATACAACATGGCGAGTTGGTAAATGACCTTCTCGAATCACTTACCTTCCCTACTCAGATAGCAATTATCAAGTGTAGTGCGCATAAGAAAATTACTGATGATGTGGGTCAAGGAAATGCGTTTGCAGACCAAACAGCAAAAGAAACAGCCACAGAAGTTACAAGCCACATGTATGTTGCAGGCCCTGCTAGATGGGTCAGAAAAGGAGGGATGTGTGAGGACACAATAGAAAGTGTGAAAATCATTCAGGAAGAAGCTACAGAGAAAGAATTGAATGAGTGGAGAGAAACTATAGGAATGTTAGACGCAAAAGGGTGTTGGACAGAATTGTCTGAACATCAGTGTTGGTTACTACCAATGCTTATGTGCTTCCGGTTGTTACCATGGCACATGGTCCAACTCACATCAGTGCTAATGGAATATGTAAACTTCTGGCTCCTGTATGGCAGAATGAGGGTATTCCAAAATGTGCAGATAATCTAGTTAAACACTGTATTGTTTACTTGATGCATAACCCAGGAAAAGGAACACCAACCCCAGCAGGCCATTTTGCTCCTCCAACATATCCTTTTGAGGTGTTGCAAATAGATTATATTCACATGGAGCGATGTAATAACCTCAAGTACGTCCTTGTGGTGGTATGTGCCTTTTCTAGATGGATAGAGGCCTACCCCCTGAAGGACAATACTGCTCTATCTACAGCCAAAATTCTCTTAAAGGAGTTTTTCCAGAGGTTCGGCTTGCCTCGAATCCTCTGGAGTGATAATGGAAGGGAATTTGTAGGCCAGATAATGCAGAAAGTATGTGCAGGTCTTGGAATAAGACAAAAAGTTCATGCAGCAAATCACCCTCAGTCAGCAGGTTTAGTGGAATGTTATAATGGTACCCTTAAACTTAAGCTAGCAAAAATACAGGCCAGCATGGGTCTTGCCTGGCCCGATGCTTTACCCTTAGCACTATTGTCCACTCGAACAACTGTTCATTCCCGTATGGGACTCAGTACCTACGAGGTTGTGTTTGGACGCCCAGCAAATGTTTGGGGAGTCCCAAGGCCAAAGAAATATTCTGACATAGAGTACCCATTATTAATTGATTATTTGCATGACCTCACCACTAAATTGCGTGTCCTTCACCAACAGGTACAAGACGCCTTGCCACAGGCTTCAACTGATCCTGGACATGACATACACCCAGGGGACTAGGTGTGTATGAAAAATTTTCAGCGATCAAAGAATTTGGAACCTCGCTGGAGAAGGCCTTGTCAGGTCTTATTGACAACACGTACAGCTGTAAAGGTGGTCGGCAAAACAAACTGGAACCACGGTGTGCATTGTAAAAAGGTACCTTTGCCTTTGCCTTATGACCAATCGGTCCGTGAAGGTATTGGTGATTTTGAAAGCGAAAGGATTCCTCGATTTGTACCTTTTTAGCGATGCACACCTATATTGGACTCAATCTGAAAAAGAAGATGATGACGTCTTGCAGGAAGCTGTCCCATACCATCTGAGGTTGAACACAACTAATCCAAAGACACTTTTTCGGAATCAGACTGTGCCGAATAAAACCAGGTACAATTTGAGATCTAGAGAAACTAAGAACAATTAAAAGATCTATTTTGTGTTTTTGTGATATTGACCATCTAGTTAGGTTGCAGGGTCGTGGTAAGAGCCTTAGTTAGTGACCCAAGTAGTGACAATAGGTCTGCGGGACTTGCAGTGCCATAGGACGGCTGATAAGCACGGCTAAGTGAACAAGGAAGACTGCCACGAGCGACATCTAGAAGATGGATTCTGTTATATTAGAAAAAAATAATGAAAAGAATATAAAGTATTGTAAATTATTATATACCAGATGTGTTATAACATTGGGTATTTTCTTTTCTTTATGTATTATATTAGCATGTGTGGGTTGGATTGTTCACGTTATACAACACAAACATATATCTACCTCCCAGCCCATCCCTTTTCACACTACTGCCTCCCCACATCAATTTCGTACACTACCGGAGCATGAGCAAATTAGGAGAATGGAATATCTCAACAATTAATTTATTCAACTGTTCAACCGTTGAACTGTTGTTCATTTATTCAATTGGTTATTAATACCACCGACTGTTGGGTTTGTGGACTTTTACCCCATAATACAGATAAAGGAATGCCATATTTAATTCTCCCCATCTCCCTAAAAGGTTCTGCCTGGGCTTACACCTCAATGTTTGCCAATGCCTATGAAAACCAGCATCGACATCCTATCAGTCCATATAGGGATGGAGTTGACGTTAGTCATGACGCGTTAATAAAAGGAATAGTGGCTATATCAACACACTACAACAAATGTAATGAATTTCCCACTGACGAACGACAAGCATACATTGATTGGAACGTGACACATTACGTCACAAGTCTTACAGACAGAGCCAAAAAGAAAAGATCTCCACCAATATATACTGTACCCCACCAAGGTCACCTATGTCTCCAAGGAAATGGTCAGAGTCTTAAGGCCCAATTGGGAAAGAGCACCTGTAACATTACATATACCTATACATCCCAAACTTCTCCACCGATGGTAGCATCTCAGGGAACATATTTTGTTTGCCATGATAGAGCTTATACATGGCTACCAGCTGATTTCTCAGGAACTTGTTTTATGGCTTTTCTCCTCCCTCCAACATATACCACTCATTCAGGACATCATAGAAATAAGTACAAGAGAGATGTTTTTGATCAAAAAGACAGAGCAGGACAAGAGGGAGGCGACTTCCTTAAAGGATTCATCCCATTTTGGGGCCCTATGGCCAATAGTAGAAATATCAGACCTCTCATTCGAGTAGTTGAAGCAACCATAAATGAAACTGTAGGAGCTCTGAATAACATTACCGCCGAGCTTCAGGCGGATCGCCTTATGACATTACAAATCAGAATGGTGTTAGACATCATTCTTGCAGACCGTGGTAGAGTCTGTAAATTGATCGGATCCAGCTGCTGCGTTTACATACCTGATAACGCACCTACAGTATACAAAGCCATCTCTAAACTACACCACATTGCTGAGTCTATCCACCAGGACGAAGGAAGTTGATCTCTGATGGGATGGTTTTGGGGATTACTGTCCACATGGGGATGGAAAATATTAACTTTCATTGGAATGATTTTAGCCATTGTCTTTTCATGTTGGCTCTGCCTACAATGTGGTCCTGCCATCTGTGGCTTTTGTGCCACCATGTGTGTGCGCCAAGACCTATTCCCCAGAAAGCAGAAAATATACAAATGATGTTGCAACAACAGCTTAAAGACATTATGGCTATTGACATAGACTCAGAGTAACGTGAGTTTATGTATTGCCTGCGTAATGGCAAAAGGAGGGTCTGAGGAAATTGGGTTCCGACTCCATTTTGCGTTACACCGCCATTTTGTGTTGCCCTCACTCAGGCAGCCTGATGAACAGAAAACTCTTGCCCTTTCGTACTGCCACGTATCAAATAACTCCTCTATCCTTGAAGTGAAGTTGATTCCAGGAACCAGTCCGACTTACTAATCCTTATCCAAACTGCCTGTTGGCCTTCAGTATTCTTGTCTCGACACACTAATCCTTGTTTCAAGCCATTTTTTTGTTTTCATTGTCCTTCTTCCCGTCTTATCCTGCCTTGCAAATTGATCTCTTTTACAATACACAAACATGTCTACCACTGTTGATTAACTCAGGGACACCATTATTGAATCACCTGTGGGCAAGTCAAAACATGACCTAGGGGGTAGATCATTTAATCGTGTGACGTCTTGTTTTTCTCAAAAGATTTTATCTTCTCATTGGTCCAAATTTTGCGCATTGGGAGTGCTCTTATATAGGTGTAAAAAGAATATAAAAGAGTGTGAGCCCCGGAGTAAAGGGGCAGTCTCCTGAGAACATACCATTGGTGTACTTCTAGGATCACTGTGCATAGCTGCAGCTAATAAATCCTGTTGTCTACGCTTAACAGAGCGTCCCGTGTCTCTGTACGACAAAGCAGGTGAACTCGGAGATTTAGGCATGCCCTGCGCCGCTAGGCCCATAAAGGCCTGGTTCTTCACCTGTTTTAAAATTATCATATGAGACCTATCTTGTTTATACGTGAGGGGTTCAGAAGATGTGGAGCTTAAGTTACAAATCTTCTTCATTTGAGCCTCAAAAAAGGATATGAAATTGGAGTGAGTAATACCTTCCTTTTCGACATACACCATCTTCACAATAGAGCCTACTTCAACAGTGTTTTTTTGCGTCCAAAAGGATCGACCATTTCCTTTATTAAAAGTGGCCAAGCCCGGACCGGCATTCCCTGAGTCCAGTGTGGGTAGATCAAAAGCCACTGACATACCCACTATACAGTGGTCGCTCCATACCGACGGGCTAACAAAAAAGTTATCACAAGCCCCAAACATTTGGTAGGAAACAATCACATAATCTAAAAGGCTCTGAGTATGTTGAGAATGAAAGGTAAAATGGGGTGTTTTATCGGCGGGCACTCTCCCATTTAAGATAACAAGATCCGAACTTCTGATGTTATCAAGGAAGAGAAACCCCCGCTTGTCTGTCTTTACTTTATTTGGTAATATGATGTCAGGAATGTTCCAGATTTCCTCTTTATCAGTGTTGGCATAAATCTCAGAGGCAGCATTTGAAATTTTAGCATTTAAGTCCCCCACTACTATCACTAGGGGGCAATCTTCCCTAGTAGCTATTTCCTGAATGAAAGAAAAAAATATGGGCAAAAGATGATCAAAATTTTTCCCAGGGGGGACTTACAAGTTTGCCACAAGAAAGGAGGTGGGCGTGTCAGAATCTCCAAAGCATGCCAACTTCAAACATATACAAAGGTTTGAGGGGTGAGGAAAAACCTTCTGGTTCCAATTGATGGAGTTTTTAAGCAAAATAGATACCTCCCCCCCCCCCCGCAGGCATGTCCCCTTTCTGATCGCTTTGCATAACACGAATATACAAAATAGCCATCACATTAAAACTCTTTACAAGACCACGTTTCTTGTAGACATATAATTATGGGATTCATACTTTTTAAGGAATTTAATTTTGTTTCCTTAGGTCCCAGGCCAGCCATATTCCAGGACACGAGCAGCCCACCCCGGCTACCTCAATGGAGCACTCCTTACTGCCTACACATGGGTATTATTCAGGGCTCTTTCAACCCAGCTCCACTGGGCGAATTCATCTTCTATGTCTGGGGTCTGTAGGGCAGCTACTACGATGGGTACAACATTTATTAAATGCCCCCTCCAGTCCACGGAAACCACTATATCTTTAGGATTGACCGCAGAATACTCTATTTCGGGGCCCAATGCGTCTAGTGCCACTGAATTAGTAGCCTTCAAGACTTTCAGGTTTTGGCTTTTGGGGCCCGCAATTTGATTTTCATCAAATTCAATAACAGATGTTACATCAAGCCCTCATTTCAAAAAAGCCTCACAGTTCTTCAAAACCAAGTTAGCCACTATCGGTGAACAAAAAGTGGCCCTGGAGTATGGGACAATGTCATGTGAATAAATCATCACATTTAAAATATCCTTGCTAGCTATCAGCTTTAGTGGCTCTAATTCTGAAAATAAATTGAGAATGAAACCTCTATTTACTGGGATGGATTCAGTATCAAATAGCCAAGTAAAATCCACCATGGGAGATAAGCCAGGGTGTGCCCCGCTAATATTCTTTGGGGCATCTCTCCATGGGATCCATAAGGGAACCCTATCCGTGGAGCAGGCAACTTGCGTCCCACTGTGTTTTTGGATATTCGAGTGTGGGACTGTATTGGGTATTGGGGCCTCAGAGTATCCAACAGACGGGAATAAGGTCCCTCCGAGGGTTCTATTTGGCCCAACCTGCAATGTAATTGGGGCTTGGGGCCCTCCCTCTTGGCTACCAGCCCCCCTGGAATCAATAGAGTCAATTGCCCCAGACCCTATGTGCGGCGAGGAGACCCCGTAACCCATATGCTTTTCTCCACCCAATGAGTCTAATATCTCCTTAGTGGGGGGCTGGGTTCCTTGGAGGGACTGCAGTGACCGGGTAAAAGGAGGTACTTCCGGTCCTGAGTCCCCCAAACTCCCAGTCAATACTGTGGATAATATAATGGATTCCCTTAGGTTGCCATCTACTGATGGAGTTTTCGGGCCTCTCTTCTCTGTTATTAAGTGGGCATCACTCTGGCTTTCCAAAATCCTGGAAAAATGCAATTTTGACGCTTTACGTTTGGAAAATCGTCTCTTTTTTTATGTTTCTTCTTCATATTTTCCCCCTTAAGTTTTGATACTGGGCCATCCCTCTTACCTACTCTCTGTCCTCCCTTCCCTGACAATGTAGGAGAGTACACATGAGAGGTAGTCAAAGAGGTTAAAGCCACCTCCTCCCCCCCTGCCCTCTCCACTTGTTTGGGTTGCTTGACAACGGCCCTGATTTTCTCATTTTCTCCGGTTCCCTCCAATCTACACTTTTTAAACAGGGGGAAGAATTTTAAGGTGGGTTTTTTCACAGGAGGACTCAGTTCGACCTCCTCAAATAATGTACTTACGCATAGCTCTTCCTTTTCAAGATTACATACAGGAGCCATAGGGGGCACCAGGGGGAGAGGGGTTCCTGCCTGTACATAAACATCTCTCGACTCTCCAGAGGGAAGGTCTAATACCGACCTATCCTTTGGCCGTCCATCCATGTGGGGGAGAATCGTAGGGATAGATTTAAATTTAGGAGTAACAGTGGTAACAGACTTGTTTCTCTTTTGGATTTCAAATAGCATTACAGAAATCATTTCCAGCATATGGTCAGAACTTAAAACAGATTTCTTTATTAAGGATAATATGGAGTTTAAGATATTTTCAATACACACAAGATAATCTGATGCCACCCCCTCTCTCTCATTTCCCCATTTTTGTTGGGAATCAAGCAAGAATACATCATGGCCAGACTCCATGGAGGTACAATCAAGTGACTTGTGCTACTGTATAAGAGAGGCATAGAGAGGCGCCTTGGCGAAGAGCTTACAATTGGAGTATTGACATATTTGTGACCACTCATTGACTGGACGTCTTTATGCCTGCGATCGAAACAGTCTCCCAAGACCCTTTTTTGGGCTTCTATATCAATGTCCGGGAGTGTAAAGTCTTCCCCTAGCGATGGCTCTTCGTGTGGTATTGTCCTCTCTGCCGGGGTAACGCCAAGGTGGTCACCCAGGTGGACACCAAGGTGGTCATCCGGGATACCGTCCCCACCTGGTCCCTTTTGGAAGCCCATCCGTGGAGATAAAACAACCTGTGGGGACTCCTTCATACTGGCAATAATTGACTGATTTAACAGCTTTAACCCATTTATTAGAATAATTGACTGACTCTGCTGGCTGGCAAGAAGATCCAAGTCTTAAGGGGCACCAGTGAGTGCATCAGACAGTTGCACACTGGATCCAACCTCCACTTTCTCAGTAATCTGATCCACAGACCGAGACCCTCCATTAGACTGCACCTGTCCCCCAGCCCGGCTGCCTTGGAGCTCCAGAAAATCTGTAGGGGGCCATAAAGAGGAGATTAACGGTAGTGCGGGGTGGAAGTTAAAAGTCTGGCCTTCTTGGGCCACAACTGCCACCTCTGGATCCATCCGAGGCTTTTTACGGAAGAAACCAGTAATAGCGGGGTGGGATTTATAGCAAAGATGTCGCAATTGCCTGGTGCCGCTGAAAGATCTTCTCAATTTATGAGTGGGTGAGGAGGAGAGCACCCGCCCTGAGCGCAATTTTCTAGAGGTCATCTCACTCGGATATCCAGATACAGGTGACCAAATAACCAAATAAAGGCTCCCTTCAGTGAGCAAAAGGCTGCTGCTATAATAGATAAGGGGTTTCCAATTTAGGAAGGGCGTGGGTTGGCAGGACAGGGCAGGTTTCCCCCGCAGTTCACAACAAATAGATTGCGGCACTCAGGTTTCAGGTCCGAGCTGCCGCCGTTGCCACCGCTCTAGTGCTTCGCCTGCTTCCTGCTCTCCTGAGTCACACGTAGAATGCCCTACTGGATATCCTCTGCTTCCTGCATCAGTTACATGGCTCCCGGTCCCGAGCTCCCTGCCTCACGCTTGTAGTTCTTCTAGCACTTCACGTGCTTCACTCCAGCAGCCTCGTCTTTCGTCACGGCCGGCTGACAGAGGGCGCTTCAATGGACACAATAGGCAAGGCAGGGGGAACACGGGGGGCACTGCGATGGCAGTGACCGGGATTCACCCCTGCGGCTCTCTCCGTGGCTCCATTCACCGCTCACCACGCCGCTCACTGCAGGGGGAACACGGAGAGCACCGCCACAGGTGTTCAGGTCCTTTGCCTCACCTCGGGCTCCGCGCTAACTGCTCCAAGTCCCAACTCCCACGATGAAGGGGGCAAATAGCGGATAGCTTGTCTGTTCACTGGCGACGGCAGTGACCGGGTTCACCCCTGCGGCTCTCTCCGCGGCTCCACTCACCGCGGCTCTCACTGCTCACTGCTCACAGCTCGCACAATGTCATAGCTGGCTGATGCGAAAACACGGTCTGAAGCCTTCAGTGTACTATCACACTACTATGCATCTTGGAGTACGCAAGGGGTATCATTAAAGAGCTCTATTTTCTCTGGCCATATTATGAAATCAGTGAAGGTGGTAAAGTGTGACAAGAATGTTTGCGCATATTTGTTCAAATGATGTGTTGTACTGCGGTTGTTCATTCTGTTGTAACTGTTATGATGTATTTTTAACTGTGTTTTCATGTTGCTTTACACATGTGATTGTGTTAAGTTCGGCTGTTTACTTTCGATATGTCAACAAATGATGCTGCATTTCCAGCAAAAAACAACATATGCTTTTTAGGCCTAGCCTTAGACCAGACCATTTGATTTTTTGAAAAATATATATGTATAATATAGTTATTTTTAGAGGCTTCCAGCCAGCTGTCTTCATTCATTGGTCTGTTGGTGTGTCATTCAGTTTTTGCTTCCACTCACTACTGCATGGGCAAGGGGACCAGCCTGCTCTAGCCACTGAATTAACCCATTGACCGCGGCGCGAATTCCGCTGCGGTGCGGGTGATTTATGGAGTAGGCGTGTTTCGAATGACCCCCGGCTATCCTTCACACACACCCACTGTGACGTTGGATGGCCGGGGGCTGTCCAACGCACCGAACGGGTTGATAACTTCACTTTGAGTGACTTCACAAGGAGCACATCCACTTCCAAGTATTTCTCTTCGGTGCCCGTGATTTTGTAGTTACTTTATTGCTTTGATGTTGCCTTTCTGCTAAGATTCTGATGTGATAGCAGACACTTCTACCAGTTCTTCCATGTTGAGTACAGGGCACATTCCAGCGTTATCAGTTCCTGTCTCCTGCTAATGGTGTTGTAGATCCCTTTTGGGGTGGCCTTTGATTTACCTGGTTGCAGCCATTTTACTGCACACCAAAATGTGTCCATTTGAAACTGTTCTTCAACAGCTGTAATTTTTTTAGTATGCATGCAATGAGGTACATTTGTAACCACTCCTGTATGCCATGCTGGCATGTATTTTAATTGAGAACTACACTTGTATTTGCAAACCAATTTAGCATCTTTATCCTGTTTGTATGACTCTCTAGTTTGCATTCAATGCTCTTTATTTGTAAACCAATTTAGTCTCTGTGTCCTATCGAATAATTTCACTTTGAGTTACATTATGATGCACCTTTCACAAGGAGCACATCCACAGGCAAAGTAGTCCCCTTCACCATCAGGAAAGAGACTAACATGGTAATGAGTGCTTTTTAAAACCCCCAAACATTTTTTGCCTTTAGCCAATGATGTTAATTCAGCTTGATGATGGCATGGCTGCCTGTCAAACAATAGGTTTTTGCACTGATTATGACAGAACAAAACAAGAATTACCAAAACTAAAAGGCTGCTGGACAACGCCAGATCTATTGACTTTGCCGATGCTTGTTTAAATGTGTGTGACGAGCAAATATTATCACTTTCTAAGGTGTAAGATAGCTCTGCTCCATCTCTTTAATTAGTTAAGACATCAGAGCTAGAGCACCTTTCCTTTCAGCTTTGAGTAGCTTGTTAGAAGAAGCTATCTGTGCCAACTCATTTACGATACTAGGGGACTTCAACTTCCACCTAGAGAATGACTCAGACCCAGACACTCAGGATCTCCTGGATCTGTTACTTGGAGTGGAGCTAAAGCAATTGGTCAGTGGCCCGACTCATAAGACAGGGCACACCCTGGATGGTATCTTTACAAACCATCCTAACCTAGAGGTCACGGCAGTTCAGCTGGTCTCCTGGTCGGACCATGCGGCAGCCCATTTCAACATTATCCTAGCCCCTCCTACCAGACCCAGTAAGGCCAAAAGCCCCCCTAAAAGGATTAGGAAATGGAAAAATATAGAAGGCAAGACCCTAGAGGGACTTCTGAAATCCTCTTTAATGTCCACCTCTAGAAATGTGGAGGAAGCAGCCACGGACTACACGAGCTGGCTAGATGCCACCTGTTTGCAACTTGCGCCCCCAACTACCCATCATTCTACTCGCACAAGCCCCTCCGCCCCTTTGGTTCTCAGAACAAATTAGGGACCACAAAATCTTCTGTAAAAAATTAGAAAGAGTGTGGCGGAAAAACTATAGGGAAGAGGATAAAAAAAAACTGCTCAATGTAGAGCTGATTGCGTTGTATGTAAGGGGTCCCAGACCAAAACACAATTCTTATTTTCAAACACACATTATTTGGATAAATTCAGAAACACACTAAATGAAGGTGACCAGTGTTTTTAATATTCACTGCACCATTTAAGCAATCAATGATAGAAAAATCAGACGTAAAATGTACAAAATTCAATGCGCCCACAGAGAGAGGGAGGGGGGGGTTGTGCAGGGAGGGGGATATATTTCACTAAATTATACATCACTAGTCAAAGTTCAAACAGCATTGAGCGTAAATCCACAATTCAAAACATAATTGCCATACATGAGAAGCCATGGAAAATGACATATATCATAACAGAAATTTTTACACATGAAAGATACTCCTATAGTGATTATTATATCAATCTAAGGTTAGGAGTTCCTGATTGTAGATGTCCAGAGCTGAGAGCTTACAAGGAAATGATCCGCCAGGCTAAATGTGAGTTCTTCTCTAAACGTATCAAAGAAGCAAATAACTCTTCTAAGGAATTATTTAACACAATTTCCTCCTTGGCAGCACCTAAACCAGTAGAAATACCACCTAGTCGCCAACTATGTGAAGATCTAGCCAATTTCTTTCTGAGTAAGGTAGAGAAGATCTTTCATCCTCTGGACAATCAAATCACGATTAGTGCCTCAGACCTTACCTCAGAAACGCATACTGAGATCAACAAGAAACTTGATATACTAGAGAACTTCTCCCCCATCAGTGAGGAGGAGGTATCAAGTCGGCTAATGAGGATAAAATCAGGCTCCCCTCACGACCCCTGCCCTGCCATGATTGCTAAACTAGCCCCCGCCACCATTGCTGCGGGACTTACCCCCCTGTTCAATGTCATGCTGGACAGGGGGGAATTTCCCCTGCGCTGGAAACAAGCCTCCATCTTGCCCCTTCTAAAAAAAATCCAACCTAGACGTAACCGACCTGAACAACTTCCGTCCCATCGCCAGACTACCCCTTCCTGCTAAAATCATGGAGGGCATACTAAACAAACAGCTTAGCACCTTCCTGGGATCAGGAGGGATGCTGGACTCTTCCCAACACAGATTCAGGGCGGGACATAGCACAGAATCGGCGCTGATTAAATCAGCTGAGGACATTCGAAGGGTGCTGGATCTATCAGCGGCCTTCGATACGGTCCACCATAAATTATTGGTGGACCGATTGAGGGCCAGCGGGATCCAGCGAAAGGCACTCGACATCTTGAAAGCCTTCCTATCCGGCAGGACTCAGTCGGTGGCCTTGGGGAACTTCTAATCTGAGCCATTTGTGCTCCCCTGCGGAGTCCCACAGGGTTCATACCTGAATCTGACTCTTTTTAATGTGTATGTCTCCACCTTGGCGCCAGTGATTAGATCCTTCGGATTTCATCTCACATCCTACGCTGACGACACGCAGATTGTTGTGTCGCTGCGTCCGGGAGAATTGGACAGCACAGCAGATCGGTTAAGATGTTGCATGCGGGAGGTGAGCAACTGGATGGCAGGAAACTGCCTCAAGCTTAATTCTGCAAAAACAGAAGTGCTGCTGTTTGGGTCAAGAGACAATTTCTGGTCCCCTCGCTGGTGGCCAGAGGAAATGGGGTCTCCCCCCTCTCCAGTGGCAAAGGTAAAAAACTTGGGTGTCTTGATGGACGACTCCCTGTCCTTCAGGCCACATATCAATGCACTGTCCTCGGCTACCCACTACGTGCTTAGAACTATCAGGAAAGTCCTGCTATTTCTGCCGGTGGAACTTAAAAAGACTGTAGTGACCGGACTGGTGATGCCCCGGCTGGATTACTGCAACGCTCTGCTACTGAATGCCCAGCAGGGACTTTTAGATAAACTTCAAATCTTGCAGAATGCAGCTACACGTCTGATTACAGGCACCCCCAAGTTCGCCTCTGTCTCTCAGGACCTTGTAAAGTTGCATTGGCTGCCAGTGCGCAAAAGAATTGTGTTTAAGGCACTCTGCGTGATTTTCAAGGCACTGCATGACCTCGGCCCCCAATGCATGACCCCTCTGTTCTAGTGGTACAAGCCAGTACGAGCTCTTAGATCAGCCGAGCAGGGGCTGGTTGTAGTCCCCAGAGTAAGGAAAATCCGCTGGGGAGGCAGAAGTGTATCCCTGGGTACCGCCAAGGCATGGAATGCGCTGCCTTCGAGCCTCAGACAGATCCCCGATTTGCTCAAATTTAGGAAGGCCCTCAAAACGTGGCTCTTTACACGCTAACTCCCCAGGCCAAGCCCGCAAGCGATCAGTCAGCGCCAGGACACCCTCGGGTAACAGTGCGCTTTAAAAATGTCAAAAATAAATAAATAAATCAGTGAACCTAATATTAGAGAACGTGGGCTGGCTCTCTAAACGTTTTTGGCTGGAGTTGTTTAATGTAATATCTTTTCAATGAAAAAGGGTTCTGGAGGTGGTAATTGTGTATATTTGTTATGTGTCAATTTGTTGAGGTGGTGATGTTTTATGTTCTTTTTCTGTGTTGATTTGTTTTGTGCTGAATTATGGCAATGTGATGTTGTATTGGACTGTGGTTGTGTTGCGCTCTGTTTTGACTATTTTGTTCTGCTATGTCCTGTATTTGTTGTTATTTTGCTTTGTGTATGCTATTCTGTTAAGTTCTGTTTGTTACTTTAGCTATGTCAACACCCGTTGCTACATTTCCAGCCACAAGTGACAAACGCCTTTAAAGTTCCTGTGATAAACAACTACCAAACACTGACTATTGGTGCTAAAATAACACTGCTTCAGCTCTTCAATTAGTTAAGACACTAAACTGTCCCAAAACTGTGGCAAATACGGTGTCCTAAATTAGTAAGTTATGTGATATTGGCCCATCTCCTCAATTAACTCTTTTGGTGCTCATTTATGGCCTGATTATGTTTTTGGCGGATGGGATATTCCATCACAAACGTGACGTATATATATACCGCACATCGTATTACAAGTTCCATAGGATAAAAAAAAAAATACAATGAAATTGTAATTTGGAGCACAGGATAATTCTTACGTTTGTGATGGAGTAACCCTGTCCGCCAAGATCCTAATCAGTTCTTTCATGTTATATGTTCCCTTAAGCTCAAATAGTCATTCAGTCACACACAAAGTGGTGCCACACATTAGCGGCTCCCTTTCTGAGCAAGTGGTGAGACAGGGAAGAGGGGGACGTGTGGGGGGTCGAGAGAATATTATAAATGAAAAAAAACACTCACCTGCTGGTGCATTGCCGGAAGGCATCTTGGGATTCTTCTGCTCAGGGTCCCTGCACACTGCACAGCCTCCTAGATGCCAATCAAGGCGCTGCTCTCATGAGAGCAACGCAGAGATTGGCCTCAGCAGGCTTGTTTAATGCTCAGTAAGGGCCTAGGAGCCTGTGCTCTACTCCACCCAGCTGTACAAAACTGCTCGGGTGGAGAGAGAGAAAAGTGTGCCCCATGACTGTTTGGAAGGCCTTAGATAGTCAGCCAAACCATCATGCACACTTTACAGTGTGCACTACTCCTCCCCCTACACTCATATTGGCCCACCATGCCTAGACATGGCTGCCTGCAGCAGGAAGAATAATAAAATGATGATAAAATGGTTTTATTATCACTTTATTTTTGTAGTTTCTATATGCTGCCTGGCACTTAGCAGGGGGGTAACGCTCCTCCACCATAGCAGAGGAGATACCACTGGTGCCACAATAGATTGTGGTTATAAATCAACAGTTCACGCCAAGGCATGGCCTTCCTACTATCTCTGAACTCCAAAAGCAGTTTATCATACTGTTAATAACAGACAAGTATATTTTACAAAGTGGTTCTGCTACCATTCCCTGTAAGCTCTTTCAGGACAACAAATGTTTATAATGTATGACTGATCTTGTTGAGTGTTCAATGGCACATTCCTCTACAAGAGCATGCTTGATAACTAGAGTTTTATATTTGCTCTGTGATGTTATGGACAGCTATCAAAGGTGCTTCAAGGTCGTATTAGTGTTTACTCAGTGTGCACTCATTTTTCATCTCTGTCTACGATCATAACTGATTGATTTAGGCTGTTGTTTTCACCTTGTGGCTGCTTTCTTTTGCAAGCAGATGGATTGTGTATCGCAGATCTTCACCTTTTCACCTTGACTTCGATGTATTTTCCCTTGATAAAATGGCAACATGATCCGCTGCCTGAAACATTGCAAGCTTCTAAGTAGTCCACGATAATGAATGCACTCGCCAGAGATGTTGCTGAGTCTCCCATACGTCTTTCATCTTCACTGAATCTGAACAATTTTTTATATGAAGTTGGTCGGGAATACATGGGCTCTTTGGCCTGTAATTCACTCTGATAAATTATGTGCTTTCATTTTGCATATCGAGGAAGATAATAATTGTCACCTTCAGAGAAAAGCGTTCAACACTGATTTAGTCCAAAGATAAACAAAGATGTATTCCCAAATACAAAATAGGCAAAACATTAATATCTGGAGTCTGTCAAGAATATGTTAATACATTATTCATATTAATTTTTCACTCCGATGACACAAATATATTTGTGAGTATCAGTAGGTAACAATAGAATTCCTGAGTATAGGACGCTGTTAATTAGTTAAAACATGATCAGTCCCAAGACTATGAGGCAAACAAGCATTGGCACAACCAATATGCCTGGCCTTCACTTGTGGAATGGTTAGTTTTTTTATTCAGACATTTGTCACAGAATACGATAATAAAAAATGATATTCAGCCATCTTAACGTGACTATCAAATGTTAGCATACATTTTTTAAACCACCAGAAAGCATCACTGACCGCTTTAATAATGATGTTTTTCAAATAGCAAGCCTTTCATTTGTACAGTGCATTGTATTATGTGTGGAGACAAGAATAAATCACTACCAAACCAAGTTCTCAGATTGAAGACAGCCACAATGTCACTTAAACACTTTATTGAAAGGAGATAGAAAATATATCCCCATCCAACCGGGCACCTAAACCAGTGGGTAAAGTTGACTGACCCATTACCATCATGAAAAAGCAAAATCTGAATAATACTTTATCAATGACGTGGCGAGTTAAAGCTACCTCAAAGGCTAGAACTAATAATACCCAAACAACAATACTGAGTTTCACAAAAAAAAAAGGAAACGTGCAGCTGCAGACTTACTACCTCCGATTACTTACCTTGTTTGAATATTGGCTTTCCAATGATTTCTCAATATTAGGAATAAAAATAAACCAAAGTGACTCCTAGAATTGTGTAACATTGTCATGTTTCAAGAAGTGCTTTTGAAAAACATTTGTAAACTTATATCTGTGTTCATGGGTGTGAATGGCTTTCCAAAGCTGCAGCTTAAGATAGTGTACAACTTTGCATGCAGAATGCATTTCGGGTTGTGTAATTGCATGTTTTTCTCCGCAGGAAAAAAATTGTCTCCTTTGAGAAATCAAGGTTCTATCCACCCCGTAAATTTTCGTGGTGTTCTCTTCACATTCACACCTGGCAAAGGGAAATACTCCTTACTTTGGCAGAAGTGAATAACTGACACATTCTAGGGTGGTACAAGGTTGAAAAAACTTTGTAAATCCAAATTTTCCGGTAGTGCCAACCCTACGAACACCTGTTGTGGTCCTTGATTGTTGTGTACAATTTATTGTGATTCATAATTAAATCCCTTTACCAGTTACCATTGAGGTCTTGCAGTTACTTAGCTTGGATTTTCACGTGTAAATTAAGTCCGGGGTACATGAATGTGGGACATACACTTGCAAACGGTTTTAAAAATCGGGCTTCATGTATGTTTTAATTCTGCACAATTCAAGAAATCCGTGTGCAAGGCTTCCCTCTTTTTATTGTCTGAGTAAGGGAGATTGCTAGATGTGTTTCTTTTCTTTTATATGAATAATATTTGAAAACAAAAAAAATGATCTAGAAACCTATTTCAGGGACAAGCTAGTGGGGAAGGATGAAACAAGCACATCCTTCCATTGGAAGCTGCAATATCAGACAAAGCTACGGCTCCAGCAAGTTTGGGGTCCACATGTGATCTGAAACAGAAATATACCAGCAACTTATGAAAGATGCCAGAATGCTGGCTTGGGTTTTACCATATTTAGACATCAAAAAACACTTTTTCCCTGTCTGTGCTGATGCTACATTCAACAATTACTTTACCAGAAGTACAGGAATCACCCGTTAAGTTATTATAGTGAGCTCACTAAACGTTTAGGCAGAAAACAAACGAATGGATTAAGGCATCAATTTTTAGGTTACTGAACACATTGACATCACTTCAAAGAATTATATTTAAAAACTTTTTATTCAAAAGTAAAACCTGGGACCTCCCTAGCGGTTACAATCTAATTCACTTTAAAAAAGAGTTGTCATACACTTGATAAAAAACAATAACAACAGTTTTTAAAACAATATAAAAAACACAAAAGTCGACGTGGCGTTTCGGTGTGCATTTGTTTCCACCTTCTTCAGGACATTTAAGATTCTTTATTGTAATCTAGAAGTGAAAAACAGATTCCTTTAAGCTTATAGATATTTGTTACAGACCCAATTTTATCTTCTGCCTACACATTGTATTGGTTGATACCATCGTAAAACAAAGGATATTTTTTATTTAAAATGGCATAGCCATATTCACTAGAAAATGAGGAGTATGTACCCATAGTTCTCCATTCTGTAAATCTGAATGGCTGCTATCATTCTATATTTCCAGAAATCAGAGTCTAAATTGAGAAATAGACCATCTCCTTATTTGAAACAGAGTATTGAAGAAGAAATAAGGAATAAACCTACAGGAATATAATTGTGGTAAGCCTATTGAAAGCTATGATGCTTATTAGTAACTACCAGTACAAAGTGGGGATGGATGACATTAAATAATTAATTATTTCCTCAACTCTTTTTTAATGTTGCAGTTTTATTATCAACAAACAATAGTACAGTGGCTCCAACACACATTAAGGAATGAAGTCTCTTTAAATAAGGTAAACAGATGAGAATGGTGTACCCAGGTGTCTAAGAATGATGAATAAATGATTAGAGCCTTATAGAATTCATACTTATATTTGCCTTTATTTTCAAGGCTTTGACTTCTTCATAACTAAGAAGTGGAATAGTGAAGGTGAACAAGGACTAATGAAAATTAAAAGATATAGCCTACTAAATTGAATAAGGTATGGAACACAGATGCTATTAAGAATACCACAACAGGATGAAAAATGTGAAAACTGGCAAAATCATACAGACTGAGAATATACTCTTAGCTGTTTAATATGAAGATACTGTATAGACTGAGAATATACCTCCAGTTATATAAAATAAAGAAGTATTTATAAATAAAATCTATGGGTTAAAATGGAACAACCAATACAATGTGTAGGCAGAAGATAAAATTGGGTCTGTAACGAATATCTGTAAGCTTAAAGGAATCTGTTTTTTACTTCTAGATTACAATAAAGAATCTTAAATGTCCTGAAGAAGGTGGAAACAAATGCACACCGAAACGCCGCGTCGACTTTTGTGTTTTATATATTGTTTTAAAAACTGTTGTTATTGTTTTTTATCAAGTGTATGACAACTCTTTTTTAAAGTGAATTAGATTGTAACCGCTAGGGAGGTCCCAGGTTTTACTTTTGAATAAAAAGTTTTTAAATATAATTCTTTGAAGTGATGTCAATGTGTTCAGTAACCTAAAAATTGATGCCTTAATCCATTCGTTTGTTTTCTGCCTAAACGTTTAGTGAGCTCACTATAATAACTTAACGGGTGATTCCTGTACTTCTGGTAAAGTAATTGTTGAATGTAGCATCAGCACAGACAGGGAAAAAGTGTTTTTTGATGTCTGCATTAACCCCCTCCCTGTATAACTTATAGGGGTAGCTTCCTTATATTCTTGATTTTTTACCATATTTAGCCACAGGTGTCAGTCTAAATTAGGACTAAAGGGAAAGCAAACTTCAGTATTTTCAGAATTTCAACACAATAAATACTCTGCGGCTGATTTATTATGACTTTGTCGATAAGCGATGCTAAGAGGCACAAAGTCTTACTACAGCATATATTTTCCACCACAAATCATTTGTGTGAGGAAAAGGGCGCTTAAAGGAGCGCCAATACCATATTGCACTGCTTTGCACTACTTTGTGCCAAAGGGGCTTTCCTTGGGTGTTCCAATGCTATCATCCATAGATTTTGATGCAAAGTCATATCTTCAAAGTTTGATAGTCCTGGCTTTGAGTAAACAAATAATGCCTCTTTAACACAGGTGCAAAGGCGGATCATTTTTATTATCTCTCCTTATAGTTCACTCATTGCACGTGCTCAACGCATGCTGTACTATATTTTTGTAAATGTGGCCCTTGCTTTGGGTGGTAAACCTCATACACCTTATACAACTAATGAGGAGACTGCCTTTAAAAAAGCTTTTCCAACTTTATGTATACAATTAATGAAAAGATGGCAATTCCTTTATGGGACTCTTGCACAGGAACATGTTCAGAGAAGGTATACCTAGTCCACACCCCTTAACGTTTCTTGACACTACAACTACAAGACATGTACAAAGTAGGCAAGCATTTCAATCAATCAATCAAGCAGGGAATTTTAAGCGCGCTACTCACCCGTGAGGGTCTCAAGGTGCTGGGGTGGGGGGAGTGGTCAGCAGTGCTGTTCAGCCGAAGAGGCCAGGTCATGAAGGTGTTCAGGGAGGGGGCGTGTCTGATTTCTATCGGGAGCTCGTTTCAGGCTGCAATGTAGGAGAAGGATCTTCCTCCTGCTTTGACTCTTTGGATTCGAGAGGTGGCGAGGGCGAGGTTGGCTGATCGGAGGTATCTTTTGGGTATGTGGGGGGTGAGAAAAGAGAGCTACAGTGAACCAGCAGATTTATAAGTAGTTTGTGTAAGGAGAGCGGAAAGAGTGTAGGATAATACCCATCAGCCCACCCATTGGCGAAATCTCATCATCTGGGTTTTGTTAGAAACTGGTATCTGATAAATACCTCCTTGATTGTATATGGAGGAATACTAGCGACATATCCACCAGTGATGGAAAGCCTACAGAAAGTGTAGGTGGGTTAAGAATGGAGTATTGTTGCAGTGCTAAAAAGAAATTTTGTGAAGTAGTGAAAGGGTGTGTCTGTTAGATTGCCTAGTGTGATGCCGAAAGCAGACTTTATTGAGAGGAGGTCATCATACTGGCAAGATTAAAAGCAACATGAAGATAGTATGTTAAACAAATATCACTATCAGTTGTGAAAGTAGAATGGTCAACATTTTTCAGCCACCTAAGGCTTTCGTCAGGATCTGTTGGTATTACACTACTGCAACTGTATAAGGTGAAAAAGAATAATAAACGACCTACCAGAAATAAGTTATTTATATGGTGGTCTCAATCGCCAAGAACAAAGAACTCTCCCATAAATTTATGAGGAGATAGCCTCACCTCGCCTGGCGCTCGCTCAGGTCAGGAAGAGGCCCCCTCTGTCCGTCAGTGCCTCCTGCCACCTTCTGAGCCGAGGGGAAGGAAGGTGGCAGGAGGCAGCTGTTGGTCATCGAGGCTGTGACGTCCTGCATTCCTTTCTGGAAGTTGAGCCTGGCAGTGGTGGGGTCCTTGGTGAGGGAGAGAATGAGCTGGGTGTCATCAGCGTAGGATACAATGCTGAGGCCATGTTGTCAGATGATGGTGGCGAGGGGGGCCCTGTAGATGTTGAAGAGGGTTGGGCTGAGAGATGATCCCTGTGGGACTCCACAAGTGATTTCTGTGGGAGCAGAGAGGAAGGGCGTCAGTCTGATCCTTTGGCTTCTGCCAGCGGGTAAGGATCGGATCCAGTCGAGGGCGGTTCCTAGTATGCTGGCGTCATGTAGTCTGGCTGAGAGTGTGCGATGGGAGACGGTGTCGAAAGCTGGAGATAGGTCGAGTAGAATCAGTGCTTTGGTGTGTCCCTGGTTGAGTAGGGTGAGGATGTCGTCTTTGGGGACGAGTAGGTTAGTCTCGGTGCTGTGGTTGCTTCGGAATCTGGATTGAGATGGGTCAAGTATATTGTTGTCTTTGATTAATGTCGTCAGATCCACGTTGACAGTTTTTTTCGGTGACTTTAGCAGCAAAGGAGAGAAGCGAGATGGACCGGTAGTTCTTGAGGTCCGTGGGATCGGCAGAGGGCTTCTTGAGCAGGGGCCTGACTTCTGAGCATTTCCGACTGGGAAGGTGCATGTTTCAAAGGTGGTGTTGATGGTGCGTTGTAGTTCGGGTGCGATGGTGGTGGCAGCTCTGTGGTATATGTGAGGTGAGCAAGGGTCGGATGCTGTTCAGGGTTGAGGCAGTCTCGTTGGCGGTGATAGGTGTCCAGTAGAGGATGGTGGGCAGGCTTGTGTGGCTGGAGGACTGGCTGACTGTGGAGTCAGGTGTATGGGTGTATGGTCGACAAAGTTGTCGTAGAGGTTTTTGATCATCGGGTGTAAGTAGAATCTGGGCTTGTCACAGAGGTCTTAGAATGGGGTGATGTCCGTGGCTTCGCTGCGGGGTTTGGTGAATACCTGGATGACACTGAAAAGTTCCTTGGAGTTGCTGGAGTTGGCGAGGATCTTGTTGTGGATGAAGGTCCCTATGGTGGTTCTGATTTGTTGGTGGTAGTCACTCATGGCGTCTTTGTATGTGGTGTAGTGTTCCGGTGTCTTGCTGTTTCTCCAGTTCTTCTCCAGGCTTCTGCAGGTGCGTCGAGATTCTTGTAGATCAGTGGTGAACCATGTGGCTTTCCTGCAGCGCTGTTTGTCGGGGTTGCGTAGCGGGCGAGCTTGTCTGTGCAGATGGAGATCTAGGTGTGGAGTTCCCTGGCTGTGACCTTGGCATTGGATGCCACGGTGTGGTTGTCTCGGGAGAGGGTGGAGTTGAGTTGCTTTCAGTGACTTTGCTCCAGTTCCTTCGCAGTGGGCGTCGGACTGGTTTGGGTGCCGTGGGTTTGTCGAGTATGAAGTGTACACAGTGGTGGTCGGTCCATGGAGGTTGCATTGTGTGACTGAAGTGGGCGCTGTTTCCTCCTGCAAAGATGGGGTTGAGGGTGTGTCCTGCGCTCTGGGTTGGTGTGGTGATGAGCTGTTTAAGTCTAATGTTGGTGAGGTTGGCGCAGTTGGCGTTGCTGGGGTTGTCTAGGTAGAAGATCAGGTCTCCAATTAGTATGTAGTTTATTGAGGCGATGGCGTGGGGTGCAATGGGGTCGATGATGGTGGAGGCGAAGGGAGCCTGGGGGCCGAGGGGTCTGCAGGCGAGGGTGCCATGGAGTGTGGAGTTGGGGCTGGTCTGGATCTGGAAGTGCAGGTGTTCCGCAGAGGGGAAGGTTCGGCTGGAGGCAGTGAGGCCGAGGGTGTACTTGTGAATGATGGCGAGACCCCTTCCTTGGTGGTTAGGATGGTCCTTCATCTGGATCTTGTGAAAAAAGCGATGTCGGGCGAGAGAGAGTCGAGTAGGTTCCAGATCTCCATGGCGTGTTTGTACAAGGAGGTCACGTTGAGAAGGATGCATCTCAGGGTGTCGGCGGTGTAGGCGGCCGGAGTGGTGGTGAAGGCCCGATGGCGGCAGGAGAACTGGCCATGGGTCGTGTTCGGCGTGGCGTGTTGGCAGTTGCTGTTTCTTCCGTGGTTGAGTGCGAGGAGGGCATCTGCGCTGTTGTGGTGGGTGGATCAAGATTCAGGGTCCCTGCCGCTGGTCGCGGTCGGGTCGCAGACGGGTCACGGACGGGTGCAGACAGGCTTGCCTTAGGCGCACCTTCAGTGCACCAGCAGCGCGACCGCGCAGCGCCCACCATTAAATAAGGGAAGGTAAGGGACGAGAGGCTGGGAGGCGAGCGGCGCAGTCAGGGCGGGAATGGTCGCAGGGGCAGCAGCGACAGGAAGCAGGCAAGAACCCAAATTACTGAACAGGACAGTAAATAAAATGAATATTTAAGGGCTGAAGGCAGAACAGTGGCGGAGACAGTAAAGGCAGTAAATAAAAATCAAATGATTACGGGCTGAAGCAGGCAGGTTACAGGGCAGAGCGGGCAGCAGGCGCGGGTACCAGAGGGAGTGCAGCAGCCTGGAGCCTCCCAGGAGGAGGTTGGAGGTCTGAAGAGTGTGAGGAGCAGGTGACGGCACAGCGGAGCTGCTGGAGAGAGAGTTGATCTAGACTAGGGTCAGAGCATTTCAGCAACACCTCAGAAATATTGGTTTGACAGACTTTATTTGGTGACAGATATCAACCAAAGCACACCAGTGAACCATTAAAAGGAGATATATAACCAATTGCTGCACAACTCCAGAAAACTATCAATAAGTGAACATCTCCTAGTGGAAAAGGAGGTCCAGGATAAGGATATATCTTCCTCTGTGTGCAGGGATACCAGGTATGAATAGGTGTTTTTTAATGACAATAGTCCTCAGAATAAAAGTAGTTCAAGTAAGTAATTTGCAGACAATTTCTTATGTGAAAGCTGACTTTGCACATTGCTCTTTGTGTGATTGGTAACTTTAGAATCATGTGAAGATGTGGTAAAGTAGTAGTGAATCTATTTGTGCTTGGCACATGTCCCTTTCTTTGACTGGCTTGTTTGGAGACCACAAAGAAAACAATAATTTTATATGCCTCTTTTAGAAATGAGCAGCTACACGATAACCACCAAAAATGGTGAAAGTCCTGGGCTTTCTGCCTCATTTAGAATCAAAGGGAAGGTTATGTACCTGATAGGAGAGATGCCACTTACATCACTATTGGCATCCCCATTTAGGCTGCTATGATGCTGACAGTCAGGCTTTCAGAGGAACCCCAAAGTAAAGGAGAAACCTCTGGGTTTAAGTGCCTGGAACAATATCCTGCTTTGTGGCTCCTATCTTCAGTAGATGCATCATTCTGCTAGACTTGTAGGTTTCCCTCACTATTTAGAGGTGGGGAAACCATAGATTTCTGCCAACTGAGCCCCATCTGGCTCTGCCAGCAAAAGCCTTTGCCCAGCTGTCTGCCTATGAGGCATTTGCAGGTTTGTAGCAGAATGTAGACTTCCCTACTTAGGATGGGGCACCTGTCACTCATTTTTCCTACCCAGATTGCCATACAAGACATGGAGGTTCAAGCTACGAAAATCATAGCAAGGTTGTAGACCATAGGCTCCTGACATACTTCAAATGAGGCTTACAGCATATTATTGATGATGCTATCTACCTTTTGAAAAAGTTCAGAAAACTAAAGTATGAGGATTTACAGGTGTTCAGTTTACAGTTGAGCTGTTATTTTATGGATAGATGGATAGCACAAATGTAGAAAGGGGATCTAAAACAGAGCCTATTCCAGATCTTCCAGTCCTTTCTACATTTGTGGATTGGTTTTTACAACCTTTGGTAGTTAAGATGCCATCCGATATTAAGGACTCAAAAGACATGTTGAAAACCATACAATTCTTTTTTCTTTACTTAGTGTTAAGAATAAGGTAGCGTGTTTTACATATGAAGCTGACTCTATAATTCGTCGCACGATGTACGAAAAGTCCAGTTTTTTTTTTGACTGAACTTTGTATGGATGTAGATACCCATATACCTGCTCTTTCCCATTTGTTTGGCTGTAAATATACTATGAGCGATATATATTGGTCACACATTTTATTAAATGTGTTACCCATCTAGTCTAGTTTAGTGACCGTATGAAAACATTTTTCGGGTCACTTAATTCATGCATATCTTTTTCCAGTCGCAGCTATACCTTGAAGGAGCAGGCTGGACAAGTCTTCCATCTGTTGAGCTCCCTTATTATTTGCATAGTATGCTATTTAGATCTATTGCATTCGATTTTGGATCTGAGTATGACCTAAGGCCTCTCTGTTATTTTTGTCCATCTGTTGAGTCATATAGGGTAATTAATTCAATTGTTCATTTGACCAACAGCATTCGATTCTTGAGTCTTCCATACTGGGGATTCCATACGTTTGTGATACTTACGGTTGGATCATCCTTATGATTAGGTGACTTATGGCTCATAGTTCTTTTGCTAAGGTGTTGGTTACTGATTGTTTTCTTTCTTATACACTGACACCTATTATTTGTTATGCACATACATTCATTTTAATTTATTTAATTTTTGCACTTTGGAATTCGGTATGGACGTAATGTGTATTCACAATGGCACTCACTGCTAATTTTCATCCTTCCTGATTTTTCTCTCTTTGGGTTTTGTGATTCATTCTTTAATCACCCACCCTAATAATTTTCTTATACTGTGACATAGCCTCAAAGTATTTTTATCTTTTGATGCCCTTGCACATATTTCTCTCATTTTTAGATGTTTTAACTTGGACGCTCCCATAATCGTTGTCCTGTCCTGATGATGACCATCTAATTATATTATGGTCGAAACGTCGTCGAAGCATACATGTGTCCTAACTTGAAGAGGATGCATTTATGCTGTGTGTTGTTTTTTGTCTTGTTCTGAACTTCCCATTGTGTATAATAATTTCCACAGCCACTTTGTGATTACACTTTGTATTGTTCATTTTGTTTGTGTACCGTGTTGAGTGCCAATGTTTTTGAATGTCTCTAAGTTTAATTATTTATCTACTGACACATTTTTTTTGTAATTTGCTTTTGCATTGTGTATATTTATATCATTTTTTCTTTCTTTGATTTTTTTCTTTTTGAATAGTATAAGTATTCTTCTCTGATGCATGTTTTGTACATACATGTGTTAAACTTGAACCTTTGTTAGGATTCTACTATTGAAAACCATACAGAACATGACTTCTGATTCCAACAGTGAGATAATGATCTGTCTAGATGTCTAGGCACTGTATACAAATATACCACCGGAACAAAGCCTACAAATTATCCTGGAAGCACTACAAACTACACACCACACTTTGCTTTCCTATTTATCAATCAATTTTAAAAAGAAACAGCTGGAAAAACAATCCATACCAGACACACATATGCCTTGGCAACAATAAATAGATGATATTTTCATCATAAGGTAGAAGGGAAAAGAAATGGGAAACAACTTTATTAATTGGATCAACAAAATAAATCAATACCTAACATTCAAAATGTCAATGAACAAACAAAAGATCTCTTTATTACATGTATTGATTAGGGCTTTGTGGCACGTCAAAGACCAGCAGACATTTGGGTAGTTCCTATGGATAGATGGAATTGTTCTAATTTGGAGGATTTAAATCAGATGCTGAAAAAGTAAGTAAAGAATAATTTAAAGATATTACCCAAGAAAGATCATAGAGAAAACTAAGAAAATGGGCTAGATACATTCAGAGAGAGTCCTTACTGAAAGACAGAGAGCTGAACTGAAGCAGGTAATCCGTCTCAGTGCCTATAAAACAATTCAAATCAAGTCAAAAACATTATTTAGAAACATTGTTGCATATTGAATATAAATAAACTGAGTTTAGGTAAGCTGATGCTCTCATTCAGAAGGAACACACATATAAGAAACAAATTAGTACATACAAAACACAAACAATTGAACCCACAAGAGACTTACACATGGTGTAATTCACCACACGTAACTGGACATCACCTGTGTAGCCAGTGTTCTGCTTGCAATCTGATGTCAGCAACTAAAATGATAGATCCAGACCTACCCAGACCTTGGGGACAGCACCGCCATACAAACTGTAATTCTACAAACATTGTTTACATGATTAGGGGCCAGATGTAGGAACCCTAATACCGGTCGGTAACGGCCGAAATTACCGAATTTCGGCCGTTACCGACCGGTATTAGGCATTTGAGATGTAGGTGGCTACATTTCAGATTCGGTAATTTACCGAATCGGTATTTGAGAATTCGGTAAAATACCGAATTCTTAAATACCAATTCGGTAAATTACCGAATCTGAAATGTAGGAAGCACTCAAGTGGGTGCTTTTCACCTCTAAGGATTCGTTATTTACCACCAACTACAAGTTGGTGGTAAAAAACGAAAAGCAATTTTGTGCTTTTTTAACAGTGCCATGGGGCAAACATAGGAATGAATGGGGAATACCGATTCGGTAAATACCGAATCGGTATTTACCGAATTTTACAGATTCGGTCAAAATTACCGAATTAATACCTACATACCATTTACCCATTCTAAAATACCGAATCGGTAAAATTCGGTATTTTAGAATCGGTAAATGGTATTTACCTACATCTGGCCGTAGGTGCACATGTGGGTTAATGTACATTGGGATGGCCTCCAGGAAAATAAAGATCAGAATCTGTGAATACCGCAGCAATGTAAGTTACAGCCGCTCTGCTACTAAAATGACAGCCCCATTTTTAGCAATGGGACATTTAGAAAAATATAGAAATGGGCAATACTTGAATCATTGAAAAAATACCAATAAATACTAACATCACAAAAAAGATATGGACCCCGGGAACAATGATGGGTTTACAGATTTTAACCCTAACATCTACTGACCTGAAACGTGGGTACCTTTATTTCTGAAAAGCTGCGAGTTGAGACAACATTCCATCCTCTAATACGAAGAATTTCTTCTCAGGATTCATCAACTGCCATCTGTTTATGATGGGGTGTACAATAAATGTAATGTATTCACTTTAGAAGTTTCATAGACCGCATGGAACTCTGTGCCGAGGTACATGATTACATTACACGGCAGGCTCTGATGCACTTTGCACAACATGAAGACGTCACACTCAGGTGTATGGTGACATATGATCTACTATGTTGAATTGCACGCGCTCTACTGAAATACCAGGAGCTTACATGGCCTCGAAATACATATGGTAAAATGCAGTACACTAGTAGTGTAGCCAGTGACATGGTACCCTTGGCGTGGTAAGTATTTATTACATTTTCCAATAAAAATCTCATTGGTAGTACTATTTCAAAACAGAGAGAATTGTTTAATGACCCATATATGTACCTATGACTCCCTTTTCAAGTGCAGAGTTTGACTACAGGGACATGTCTGCCCAGCCTTCCAAAAACAAGGCAAATAGCCGGTTACGTTTAGGGTGAGAAAAAACTTTCACTCTGTATCCTAGTGTAATGACCTTCTCAAGTTTGCAGTGCAGTGCATCATGTGTGACTGTTTCATATATATTATGTTTACGTGGTGAGTCAAATTCTTTCATGGACCACTCAGCATGCAATCTGTATAATAATTTGTCAAGTTCGATGTAAGGGTTAAAATACCCTTTGCACATGGTAATGAATGTGATGATGGTGCAGCAACATATTGTTTTTATTTTTCTTTGTTTTTGTCCTCATTCACCTCAGTTTACATCAATAAGATCTTATTCTGTTTTTGCCCTTGTCTTAGAGGAAATACCGCACTGAAGTCATAGTTTACTTTCCTTCTTTATTCCTTGGCTATACACCAGGTAACGAAGTGCCAAAGAAGCTGGTAGATATAATCATGGGACAGATCAATAACTTCCAACATGTGTACAAATTACACCAATTACCCCTCTCATTTTAACCACCTCGCCATTGGTGCCCAGGAGTTATGCCTTCTATCTTTTGGGTCTTCTGTATCCATTTCAAAATTATATATATTCAATTGACCATAGCTAATTAACATGAGTCGGTGGAAGATTACTCAATAATTGGCAACGTGGCCTGTAGGTTGGATTGATAGACCATAAGATCGTCTGTATAGAGGGTAACCATTTTTTCCCAGCTGTTACACCTAAAGGGCTTTCTGATTTTACTTGCTAGTGGTTCAATATATAAGTTGAACAAAACCGGTGATAGCGGGCACTTCTGTCTCACCCCTCTGGTTTTCCTGACAGCAGAAGCAAGATGACCATTTACTAATACTTTGATACAGGGGTTTAGATATATCAGTTCCAACGTCCTACAGAAATTAAGAGACCTTTCTGATACTCATGTAGGAGATCACAAATCACTCCATTTAGTCACTCTGCTAATATCTTAGCAAAGATTTGATAGTCACAATTTAGAAGGGATACTGGCCTATATGACTCACAGCTTAGGGCACTTCCCAGGCTTCAAGATTAGTGTGACTGTAGCTTTGTTCCATTACTGAGGTATTGCTGACCTTTTATCAAATATCTCCCCGAATACATTTGTCAGAACTGACAAAGAGTATTAGTCAGGATTTTATATTGCTCATGTTGTAGGCAATCAGACTGTATTGCTTGCTTACCTTCAGGGGGTTTATATTACGATTGAGATAGATGTTAATAACCTCAGTCACAGCACCAAAACTGCTCTGATCCCATTCGAACCCTCCTTGATCAAGAAAAAACTGCAACTTTGCTCCTCCTTGCCCTCTCGCCAGCCTTAAACAACGCATCTCAGCACACACTGACCAAAAGACTCCACCACATTGGCATCCAAAGGGGACGCGCTCAGATGGTCACCTCCTTCCTCGTCTGGGGCTGTATCACACAAAGTGCCCCGGGGGTGCAACATGCACGTGCACCCACTTTGCTCACCACCGGGGCAATTTGGTATTACAGAAGGGGCCACAGATGCTTGAGTGTCCCCTTCTTTAATACTGAAAATGCTGACGCACATACAACACCAGCGCTTTCTCAAGAGGGCATTCTCTCATTTGCAAGGGGTTTTTCCCCATGAAATTGAGGGAATCCCTTTGCCTCTGCACCCACGCCATATTACAGATGTGGTGGCAGAGGCACGGAAGCTCTCAGGAGCTGCACTGACAGTGCGCCACCCAAAATGGGGTGCGCTGTCAGTGCACCCCCTGATAGCAGCCCTCTGGAGGAGGATAAAAGGGTCCTATGGACCCCCAGACATCCCCTTGCAAGTGGGTGCCGTCACTCATTGCACCTGCCTGAAAGGGGATCTATAATCCCCGTTAAACGTACAGGCTGGTTGCTGCCTGCACAGCAAAACACGGAGCGGATGCTTTAAAGCCGCTCCGTATTTCATTTCAATGCACTGCCTCTTGGGCAGCACGAGTTTGCAGCTGCCCTGAGGGCAGCTCATTCAATGTAATAGGGCACACTTGCTGTTTTAAGGTGTGCCAGGGAGTAAACAGGGAAAGTGTGCCCTAAACATAATAGGGCCACAGAAGAACTCAGAGGATCCACCTCTCACCTTTCACCTCTGAACCTAAGGACTTCACCTAGTACCTTTCTATGGGAGAGCTAGCCTTGTGAAAATGGAACATAATGCAGTCCATTGAAGGACTACTAAGCTAGTATGCCAGGCAATGGTCTAGAGTGAGTGCATTGTTGAGAGCTGCCTAAAATGTATTTACTGGAGCCACAGGTGACAAGTCACCTGTGTGTGCTACCCTGGCATTGTCAGCTTTCATCTTTACCGATAAATGGCACCGATCTTAGGATATGGTTTTCCAATGAGAGTAATGACAACACCATTTGATAATGACGTCCAATATCATTGTTACTTGAGATGATGCCTTGACTGACTTGTTCATCATTTATGTCCATGCCACTCTGCATCCATTGGTTAATCTCCTTCAGATGTTGCTCGGAAAAGCTTGGCAGCACCAAAATGTCTGGGATCGAACAGCACTTGGTTCCCTAATATGAAAATGAGTTCTGACACCAATAACAAAATGTTTTTTTTTTCGAACTAACATATTTTGGGACCCGTCTTTGTTAGTGCTTTCTTTGGCACGCTGTATCATGTGAGTGGGTAGTCTATGGGCGCAAACAGTAAGCTATTAAGAGGGGTGAGAGGCCCACGCAAATAAATCCATGTCAGGGTGAACATAAAAGTAACTAAATATTCCTGTGCTTAACCCTCTGTGAACTTGACACAAAAGCGGTCGGACATACCTTTAGACAATGTGCAAAGTATTCATGCAGAACTCAAACAATAATGCAAACAAAAAATAAAACAATTTAGCAAAATAGAATACATTTTAATTAAAAAATGTCAAAAATTCCAATATTTAGAACTAGAGTTATAACCTTTAAAAGTAAAAATAGCGCCCAAAATCACAAAGCACCTATTGAGGTTAACTGTCCGCGCTCGACTGGGTCAAAGTCAAAAGTTTAGGCTGACCACGATGGAGCGCTGGTAAGACACAAGGACAAGGTACATCCCAGTAGAACGTTTATCTTCTAATTTAGTCTGATTCCATGTAAGGAGACTTCGCATTGGCTGAAAATTCAGGGCTGTTGCTGTTGATGTGAAGAGCACAGTGTGGGTGAAGGCCTTTGTTGGCTTTTGTAAAGTCGCCTCACATTTACGATAAGAACAGGGACACTACTTTACTTTGTAAAAAGACCAGAACCTCTCATAGAGTCCAGTTCTTTCAGTTTTAAGGTTGAATGAGTATACTATAACAAAAATCAAGATCCCTGGACCTGCTGGAACACCTTTTGGTGTTACAACTCGCTCTAGAAGAAGCTTTCAGCAGGGTTCTGGCAGTTCCACTGAAACTGATCAGCTGGGCAGTTGCAGGAAAGGCTTCTGGAAGCTTGTTGTGTCCCTGAAGCTCAAACAGAAGGTCAGCCAACTGAACTGTCGAGTCACTTCTGGGTCCTGAACTTGTATCTTTTTATTGAGTTTTCAAACAGAAAAATGCACAAGTTACAGAGGATAGATGTATAAATGCCTGCAGAAATGCATTTAACATACAGCAATAAAATTTGTCGTCTTGAAAAATCACAGTCGCCTCTCCTGAGTCGAGTAGGTGTAGAGTAAAAAGAGAGAGGTGATATTTGTAAGTCATTGCCTACCAGTAGGCGTCTGTGAGTCTGCCAGTGATGTATTTGAACCGAGAGAGGTAGGAAATCAGGGACAATGCAGGCTGTGGTAGTATAGAGGGGTGGCAAAGAACAGAGTGATGTGGGGCATTGCGATCTAAAAAGGTTTGGTGAATTGCAAAACATTTGTTCCTCGTCAGGTGACTGGAAATGGGGGGAGGGGTCCCAGGGGATAGTCCTGTAAATGGATGGCTGGTAGGCATGTGGAGCCCCAATCATTCACAGTGGAGTGGGGACCTTCTGGAAAAACTTGCGTACAAGCCTAGAGGCAAAAAGATTGACCAGGATCACATGAAATGCTGTCAAACAATAGCAGCAGAGATGGGGCTCCGAGAATAAGAAGCCACCATGGAACTTTATAGAGTAGTGAGCTCCCTATATCAGTGAATATGTGTTCTTGATCGTTCTGTTAGTTGATCAAGCATTCATGTGGAGCCAAGGTCATCATAATCTCCTACCAGTCCTTCTGAGTCTGGGTAGTGTGTGCAGACCACCAGTGGAGTATGCACAGTTTAGCTGCAGTCAGGATTGAGATGATCTAGCGAGTTTTATGTTAAGTAAGAGCAGGCAGGCCTTGGGTGTCCTGGAGAATTGCCTGCAGAGTCTGAAGTGGGGGGCATGTCTATGATTGTCCTGCAGAAGCCAGTCAAATCCATTCTAAAAGGTCATGAGCGAAGAATGTGCAGCATGTCACGTTTCGGACTTTAGCACTGCCAAGAGTCAGATGTAGGTAGCAGTCGGGCCCTGTGCAGCTTAGCCGTGGACCAATCACTTCTGGGTCCTGGTTTCAAGGCAAGAATGTTTAGTCTCCCTTCAGGCTTCAGACAACAGGAAAGTCCTTTTTCTAAGTCTTCAAAAATCCAGGAGTGTTCTCATGAAAGTTTCTGAGGGTTCAACCTTTATACCCAGTACCAGCCTGTCTGTGGGTGTCACTCTGTTGTCTAATCCTGAACTGGTTCTGGTTAGTTCTCCCCTTTTTCCCTAGATTTGGCTACAATGTGTCTAGTGAGACAAAGGGTAGGCAGGTCCTGGTATGAAATTAATTTGCTAATGGCAGAGCAGTCATCTTCAAAAGTCAGGAATGCAATGGGTGCATCCCTCAGGCTACCCTTTGAAGTTCAGGGAGGACTGAGTACAACCCCTAGGCCATCCTGCACAGGAGAGGAATGCCCTTCCACACACCCAAGGCACTTTTGTCTCCTGTCTGGAAGGATTGCATCTCACACCACAAGAGAGCCATTAGTAGTCAAGTGGCCCTGGACAGTGGCAGAAAGACACATTTGGTTCAGGATGAAACATGCCAAATTTATAAAAGTGGTAATTTCAGAATATTAGTTTAACATTTGACCTTACTATTAAGGAAGATTTTAAATTACAATTCAAATTAATTGGAAGTAGCATTTCTCTATCTGTCCCCAAACTGAAGTTATCAATTATTAAAAGTAATAAGGTAACCCAGTGTTAGACTATGGGTGAGCTAGCCTTGTTACAGTGGAACACAAATATAAGAGTTTTCACTGTTAGGTCAAGTAACACTTAAGTACATAAACCCGTATTTTTATGAACCATTCACTCTGCCCTAAGAGCTCTTAGAACTAGCTTAGGGGCAATTTATAAATATTAAAAAGAAAGGACTGGACCTGGAAAAATAATTATTATGCCAAGTCGAAATGTTAGTTTTAAAATTAAATTAGACTACAGAGTGCAGTGGCAGGCCTGAGACCTGTTTTACAGTGCTACTTTAGTGGGTTGCGCAATGAGTGCTGCAGCCCACTTGTAGCACTTAATTGTAAGACCCTTGGTACATGCAGTACTATGGTCTTATAAGTAAACTAAGTGTCCCAGTCTGGTCATGCCAATTTTTGCCATGTTTGGAAGAGAGAACACAAGCACTTTACCACTGGAGTCCTAAATGTCAACATAAAAAGACTCAGCAAAGAATGGCAGAAATCTGTGGTGACCCTGTAGAAAGAGCCAGGTCCAACAGTACGGTTGCACTAAAATGGTATAGTGCTTCATTTTATTTTAAGTTATGTATATATTCTGCACCACAATTTACCTTTGCCTTAGATAGATGTAAAAGCTGGGGTGATGCACAAATGTTATGGCTAACAAGGATCACAGGTGCAGATACAATTTTACATATATCTCTGACTCAGTTCCAAATTAGGTTTTCGACTTTTGCTCACCCTGCTGGGCCCAATTAATTGCTCTTCTTATATGCAGGAGGATCAACGGCCTCCCGACACACTAGGACATTTCACAGTGTTTAGGCCAGTTCATGGAAGAGGAAAGGGTTAGGACAGAATAGCATGTGCTAATTATTTTTTACACTGTATCAGACCTGGGGCAGCTCAGCCCAAAGAGAACAAAGGGCCCCTTTAAAGTTTCAGAGGGTAGTTAACAGGCAGATATAGCCTTTAGGGATGTGGTTTCTAGCTATCTGAGTGGTCTTTTAACAAACATCTTCCCTTTGCCATGTTGTGACATCCTAAAATGCTATGCAGCAGGGTTGGGACCAGAGTAGGGGGATGTTGTGTCCTCCTAAAATGTAACAGATGTGCCTAACATCTGCATCTTACCACACGCACTTAAACATAGATAGACTGATAGTAGCAGAGGACTTAAAGTAATGCACAACTTCAAATTCTGCTCCAACCAAAGATTTGATTGCAGCGGGTCTCATACTCCCTCATTTCAAAGAATGGCTCAGTGAGATAGAATTAGTGTCCATCTGGAAGGATTATTTTCAAAGTAGGGGATGGAATGGGGGGCTATTTCCACTTGTCACAAGTGGGAGGTCCAGCAACACCAGGTGCCCCGAAAAAGTCATCAAAAAGGATAGTAGAGCTGTTCCTCTGGTAGAGGTTGTAAAAGTCACCCGAGAAATGGGACCCACTCTGTCTCACTGAGATCTGCAGGGGGAATACATTTGTTGGATTTTAATGCCCTCACACACCCTTGCAGGTGTCATGCTTCATCATCTGGGCTGCTCCTCGTCGGGTCGGCGGTGCAATACCCAACGGGCTCACCTCAAAGAGGGGCACTTTATTGGAGATCTTCTAGCCAACAGCCGTATTGTGAAGTGTGGGTATGGGGCCAGAGTAAGTGTAGATGTGATAGTGATTTAAAATGGGGCTGGGAGTACCTGGGATAAGACTTTATTCTGGTGGTCTCCTACCTCAATTAAAACCGTGTAACTGACACTTGTTGGGGTATAATGACCACTGTTAATGTGTCAGTCTTTAAGAATTAAGGATAACGGTCAACATGTTTCTCCCGTACGTGTCGATTGCCTCGCGATTCTTCAGGACCAAGGGGATTAGGAGTATCTACACTAAGTTGTATGTATATTTATAAACCTAATGGCTCATTAACCGCTTGGGCGCGGCCGTGATTCTGCACCTGTGCGGCCGTTTTAATGAGTGGGCGGGTTCATGACGGCCACCAGCCGTCATCAGCACACACCCACCGTGATGCATGACGTCTGGGGGCTGTCATCAGCATGGAAGGGGTTAAAGCATAAGGAAACATTTCTAAAGTGTAAATGTACCTGTGATGGGCTGGAACTGCTTGTTTTAAGGAAACAAAAGTTGCATATATTACCGGTTTGTGCTTCAGCGAGCAAAATATTAGGCAGTACCTTTGAGAACTGGTGGTGACTTTCACATAAAACCAACACAATAAAAGGTACTAGGAACCGTGGTGGCTAGGTGTCTATAGTGAGTTATAGTGGTTATATAAACCCCTGTGGAGTACACATTAAAATCAGCAGACAATTCTTATAGGACTCACCTAAAAGTGTCAAGAATCCAGGCATCAACAGTACCCGGCAGTCAACACATCAGGCTTGTACTCCCAAGTATGTGGAGCTGTACATGGAGGGATGTTTGCAGTCAGGTAAAAACATAGCAAACCTTAGCAGACTCCTTGTTTGTTAAATCTATCTGGTTAGCCAAATAACAAAGGTAGTGGTCTTTAAATCTGTTCTCAGGGCATTGGTGGCCTGTAAAACTATTCTAGGGACAGTCAGATGTAGCTTCTAACATGATGTCCTTAGTACTAACGACCCCATGGCATCCATTGTACTGTCGGGGTACCACCCGCCCGTATATCGCTCAATAAGCTAAATGTTATTTATTTTAGCCTTCTATGGGATTGTCTTGTAGGCTGTGTCTATTGAAAAGTGGTTAATGTGTCATCAAGATCTGAAAGAGCAGTGTATAAACAAGGGCACGAGTGATGGCACAGTGTCCCTGTAAGCGCTAGGCGATCGGTTGTTGAAACCACGCGGTGCCCCAGGCGTGCCAAATATCCTGGGTATGGTTTAAAAAGGGCTTTCTGCGTGGTGTGCATATCTTTTCACAGAAGTGTGCCGTTACCTGGCAGTGTGTTAACATCAGAACAGGTTAGCAGCGTGGCATCTAAGTGAAGGCGGGGGTTGTATGAGTCATGTTCCGACCGCTAGTCTTATAAAACAACTGCGTGCCTAGGTTAATATGCTCCGTTCCGGCTGCTATGTCAGAAATAGACGCCAGAGGAAGCGATGGCCATTTACAGTAAAGTGACTAAGCGCCTACGTGATTGTGCTCCGTTATGGCGGCTCTGATCTAATCTATAAAATATGTACGACCAAAAATGTGGTGGCCAAACACTACTCTGTATACGCGTTTATCTCAGTTCAAATTCCCCTTCTGGAAAAAAGACAATCCTATATGCTTGATCAATTGTTTACTCGCGTTTTGAAGACCTGTGTGGCTCCTGGAGACCTACCCACACTGCCGAGTCCGGGTGGTACCGGCGTGTTTTGTGGGCGGCCGCCACTATGTAGACTGAAATGTCATGTGATAGGGGGCATGTAATGTATACCTGATCACGTGGGTGTATCGGGTGACTCTGGCGGCCATTACAGAGTGGAGTCTCGTGCATGTTAACTCCGTTAGTTCATGGCTGGTCTCATGGTTAATTAGGTATCAGGCACAAATAAGGTAGTGCGCTTCTATCAATGTACATAGTGGCACGGTAGTCATTTGAAAATGAATTAAAAGAAATTAAAAGGGCAAGAGCATGAGCATTATTTATGTACCTATTCGATCAAAAACATTTGATGGCTCAGAGAGTATGATCCCAGTGTTGCGGACCATACTCTCATACACCCCCCGGTTGTAACTGTTTGTGGCATTATGGCTGTTAAGGTTTGGTGTAGAATGTCCAAATCGTGGAATGTGGAAGCCGCACACGGTTGTGTTAGGTGAACCAACGGTGTACTAGTAGGTGGTGCGCTGAAGTAAAACCCCCTGTGCTAGGGGTTGAAATCATACGAAAGTTAGCACTGTTTACCGTAGCAGCAGAGTCCCTTCAGTGCACTCGTGGAGAATGAAGTTCTTTGGTGATGTGATCAAAACTCTTAATGTATTTTATAAAAGTTAGTTTTTATTCTTTTTACATTTTTAGATTCCACATTATTCAGTCATAATGTTAAATTACTTTTTCTTTTCGCCCAATGCATTTCGGGCATTAGCCCTTCATCTGGGGACTTTAAGTTTGTAGGTTGAACACGAAGTTCTTTTCGTATTCTGCGAGTATCAACGAGGTGCCGCCGCAAGTTTCCAAACGGTCTGGCGTGTACGAATCTCCGTGTGTTTGTGGTCAATCCCACAAACACACAGAGATTCGTACACGCCAGAACGTTTGGAAACTTGCGGCAGCACCTCTTTGATACTCGCAGAATACGAAAAGAACTTTATTTTATTTATTTATTTATAGAGTTTTGTATAGCGCGAACAAGACCCGTGGGTATCAGAGCGCTTCACAAGAAGGATAAGTTACATACATTACGGTGGCAATTCAAACATAGGTATACAAGAATGTAAGGGTCTAAGCCAATAAGCTGTAAAGGGGTTATAAGTAGGAGTTCATCAGCCTATACAATTAGTGTAAGGAGGTGAGTGAGGTAGTGTTGTATAGCAAAAACAGTGCAAATATCGTGGGGTAAGGGGGATTATAAGATAAACATGGGTAAAAGGTTTGAGGCGATAGGCTGTAGGGGGATTATAAGTAAGAGTTCTTCAGCCTATCTCATTAGTATGGGGAGGGGAGTGAGGTAGGGTTGTATAGCATAACATTGCAAATATCATGTGTAGATAACGTTAAGTCATAGAAAGTATTTCCACATATCCGGGATCCTAGGCACCAAAGCAAAGTGAGGTAGAGGGTATATCGTATTGGCTGAAAGATATGGGTTTTGAGTCCCCATGATTTTAGGTAGTAGTGACATGCGTGGTCAATGTATAAGCACGGAATCGGTCTGTTAACAGATAATTGATGCTCAAGAAGGTCAAGTCGAGGCCGTCTCTTTTTGATGAAGATATTCTCAACGGTAATCAGTACTCATTCTTAAGAGAGGTATTTGCTCATCATGTGGTTCTTCAATTCGCGTTTAAATAATATCAAGTTTTTAATCTTCCTGATGTTAGGGGGTAGTGAATTCCAGACTCTGGGGGCGGCTCCTGAGAATGCTCGGTTGTAGGTCTTTTTCTTACGGAAGAGGGCTGGCCTCAGTAGCAGTTCTTCAGCGCTTCTCGTTGGTCTGTTGCTTCCCGATAGCTTAATTTTCTTGGCAAGGTATCTCGGCGTGTTGGAGTGAACTGCTCTGTGGGTGATACAAGCAATCTTCATTTGAATTCTGGCTTCATAGGGTAGCCAGTTTAGTGTCTTCAGGTGAGGGGTTATGCGGTCGAATTTCCTCGATCCCGTGATCAGTCTTGCCGCTGCATTGAGACAGGCTTTTAGCGGTGCTATGGATGTTTTGGGTAGACCCGCTAACGTAGTGCAACCGTATTCAATCCTTGAAATAACTAGGGATTGTACAGCCAGCTTTAAGTCCGTCTTTGAGATGTACGGTTTCAATTTTCTTAGATAGTTCAGATGGAAGCGGGCACCTTTGGCCATTGAGTTTATGTGATCTTTCATGTCAAGGTTCTCATCCAAGGTAATTCCAAGTGATTTAGCTGACTTAACTAGGGTAGGGGTGCAGTTCAGTGCTGTCACCAGTTTCGTCAGTTCCTTAACCTCGGGACGGTTTTTTGTCGATGAAATTAGCAGGAATTCTGTTTTATGGGCATTTAATTTCAAATGGTTCGTGGATAACCATTGTAGGGCTCTCTTTAGTGTCTTGTTCATTAGGTCAATGTCAGCACGGGAGGCGATCTTTAAGTATATCTGCGTGTCATCTGCGTACATGTGATATGGTATCTGTGAGCTCCGAAGGATCTCCGTGAGAGGTTCAACATATAGGTTGAATAGATCTGGGGATAACGTTGAACCTTGTGGTACCCCGACGGCAGTAGGACAAGGCGATGAGGTCTTTTGATTGACCAGGAAACGTTGAGTCCTGTTCTGCAACTTTGTGTTCAACCTACAGACCTAAAGGCCCCTGATGAAGGGCTAATGCCCGAAATGCATTGGGCGAAAAGAAAAAGTAATTTAACATTATGACTGAATAATGTGGAATCTAAAAATTGAAAAAGAATAAAAACGAACTTTTACAAAATACATTAAGAGTTGTGATCACATCACAAAAGAACTTCGTTCTCCACGAGTGCACTGAAGGGACTCTGCTCGTACGGGAAACAGTGCTAACTTTCGGAAGGTTTGGTGTAGCACAGTAGCATGCTATGTCCAAAGTATTGCCATTACATTGGTACTATCAACATGTAGTGTATTGGATTGCAGCTAGGACAGTGGTTGCTACTCTGTCCAAGAACCAAAAGATGCCCCCTCCTGTGGGCATGGTCAGAGGTGGCAGTCACCATTAGAGGGTTTCACGGTATCACAGTCAGGCCTTGATAGTACTCCAAGGTATTTCTTCATTTAGACCAGCGCTGTCTGTAGAAAGGCGGTGTATCCACCTTTGTACTTTAGTAGACAGATTGTTTTTACAAGATCTGGGATTGGCCTCAAGTACTAGCCATTTCAAGGAGTCCGGTGAGTGGTTTTGCTCCAGAAAATGAGTACACATTTTCGTGTTGGTTTTCTTACAGCGAAAATTGCTGCGGTGTTCCGTGATCCGAATTTTGATTGGGCGGGTTGTCATCCAGACGTAGTGCAGGTTGCATGGACAGGTCAAGAGATAAATGCAGTTAGTGGTATAGCAGTTTTTGTGTCCTCTCATTTCCCAGGTAAATGAGTTGTTCAGTGTGATAGTTTTATGCACTGCGGTGAATGCGCATGCACTGCACGTTCCACGTGGGTAGTGGCCTTTCACTGGAAGGATTCCCATGTCAATGACATTGATTGCACTCTTTAGTCAACCACTTTCTCATAAACGCTAGACTTGTGATGAGTGTCAAAGAGACAGAGGAGCACCACATTGCGATTTCTGACCAAGCACCAATTTGCAAATCAATAAACACACTAAGTCAAACATCTAGATCATTCACATGCCATCTAAATAAATACTTTTTGCATGACTCAGCAGTTCAAGCAGAGGTGGGAGAGCAGTTAACAAGATTCTTGGCAGAAATGTGTAACCAGAAGATCTCATGGTCCACTTTGTGGGATACACTTTGAACTTACAGAAAGAACGTATTCACATTAGTGGCACCACATTTGAAAGGGATGGGTCTCAAGGTGGGACCTTCCTTAGAATCTCAGTTATCAGAGAAGGCGAGAGAGCACAAAAGAATATTCCCAATTAAAAAATACCATCAGGTTTTTGTACAGAAAAACACTGGTAAAACAGAAATACTTCTCCTAAGGTAATGACACAGAAAGACTCAAAGTCATGCCAGAGATGGTAAATTATCATATGGATATGGTTAAACAGATTATTAATGTAAGGATTTGGGCGCACTATATGATAGGGCTGTGGGGACTTATTGAGCAGTACACTCACAAAAACTGTCTTCGGTCCAGCCAGGCACTTGTTTGCTTAACCTCAAGCTCAACCCTGGGTAGCTGTGAGGAGTAAGGCTTAGCAAAGGAACTATGTATAAAACATTTAACAGCACCAAACAACAAAATAAGAAAGTCACAACACACGAAAGAAAGAAGACATAAATTAATCAAAATAGATTATATTTGTATTCATTTTTGGAGACCTAGATGTTCAAAATCGATTGAAGGGTTACAGAAGATACAGATTTTAGATGATATCTTTACTTTTAAATATGACTACAAACAAGCATTGATCAACAAACATTTTAAAAACTTTTGAAAAGTTTGAAACAGTTAGTTCAGCAACTCCGGCCTGGACCGGGTGACCAATTCTGGTAGGAAAGAGGTAGGAAGCCAGCGAAGATACTTTGGATGCTTACCTGGCCACCAGAGCCTTTTTGAAGCAAGATCCAAACTTTATAGGACAACCGCCATAGTTTCAAGTTTAATGCATAGTTAAATTGCAACATTTAAAAAAGAAATGGAGTAAAGCTAATATTGTACATCAATAAAATGGATAAAACACATGCTATAAAAATACTGTTCTGTGGTTAAAAATTCTCAGTGCAAGCGAAGGCGAGAATCGTTGGTTCATAGGATAAGCGTTGCTGTTGCCAGAAGTACACGCGATAATGTGCCATATAGTGCATATTGTTCGGTTGTTAGAGCCTGCTCAAAGTTTGTTCAGTAGAAAGTGTTCCTTCCTTGATGTGGTCGAGAGTAGCCACACCCAGTTTGCGGGCCAATTGCTCCACAGGCAACTTCTTACTTATGTGGCCGACATTGGGCTACTATTTTAGGCACTTTTTGTTCGCCCAACATAAGAAATGTTACCATTCTGCAGTTCAGTTGCGTATTCCCCGGATTAAAGCATGCCAGCACCGCTTGCCTCCTGGTGTGGATGCCTTTCTGCTTAAAGGGTGCTTTTAGCAACTGTGAACATTCTTGTTGCAGTTCCTTGCATGTGCAGATTAAGTGTAAGATGTCTCCTTGATTGGTGTTGCACAACGGGCCAGTGTTTTTGGTTGTTGCCCTCAGCCAAGGTGGAAGGTGCTATGTGCACGGGAGGATGCCCAGTCTGTGCATTAAGAGTTTTATTTTTATGGATTTGGGATATCCCTGGTTAAAGAACTTTTGCGGGGCAAGTGTTTTGTAGGAATCTAGGGTCATCCAGGCATGATATCTAGCTGAGAAAGTTGCTTTGTCCTTCACCAATGAGATTTGTTTTATGTATTTCCAAACCAATTTTTTCAAAGTTAGATGCCGGAGTTGTGTATTCCAAAGTTCCATGAGCCTGGTAGTTTCCAAAGATGTCTTAAGGTACCTTCTCGCGTGGGAGGTTTACCTGTGCTGGATTTCGTGCCATAGCAAGTGATTTAAGGTGTTTGAGGTGGCACTTCTGATCTTATGCGAGCAGATGATGTAAGACCCATGCCTGGCCAGGGATTGTTGTAAAAGTCTGAACTCCAGCCTTATTTGAGCCTGTGAAGTGTAGTGCGGGAGGCAAAACATGGTTCTATAAGCTTTGACCAGCGTACTATCTAGAATATTGGCATCTCTTCCCCGCATTCCTTCGCTGCCGTAGTTGATGGTGTGGAGTAGTATGGCTTGGGCTACCTTCAGAAGTGGGCTCAGTGTTGGCCCCGTCAGTTTGTTTGTGAGATTTTTCATTGATAGTGCTATTATCAGCCCTCTCCTTCTTATTTTGTCTTTTTGGCATGTGAATATCCCTTCCTTGTCAATTATAACTCCTAAGCACTTGTATTCTTGTGATGGTTCAAGTTGTGTGCCTCCCAAATACCATTTACTCTGGCAATTTCGTTTGTTGTTTATTGCATTGACCGAGACTTGCTAAGATTAATTTTTAACTTGTTTTCTGTGGCGTAGTTCTGCATTTTCGTTAGTAGATGTAGGAGACACACATAAGTGAGGCTGAGCAGAACTACGTCATCTGCGTACATAAGATTGGTCAGTGTTTTGCCTCCTAGCTTGGGTGAATGTGAGTTGCAGATGCTGGGTACCTTTGGAAGGTCGGCCATTAATAGGTTGAACAGAGTGGGTGCTAGCACACCACTCTGCTTCAGTCCTTTGGTTGTGGGGACTTTTGAGGAGAGGTGAGTGCCGCCACCTAGTTTCCCCGGCAACCAGGTGTCTGTATGAAGGCGTGATAAGATGTTTAAGATGGGCTGTGGGATTCCCCAGCATGCCAGCTTCCCCCACAGTCTGCCCTCTCCACGTTATCAAACGTAGAGCTGAAATCGATGAAGCATAGATGTGGAGAAAAGTTTGTTGTTTTTGCTGCGTCAATCAGTAAAGAGATTGCTAGAATGTTTGTTGATGTGCTAACCGTTTTATGAAAGCATGTCTGATATAACAGTATTGCCCAGGTTGTTAGATCCTCTAGAATAGTGCCCACAAAATATTTTGCTTCATTGTCAATCAGTGCTACAAGCTGATAGTTACTTGGCTCGGCCTTATCGCTTTTTTGTGTATCAGCAGAATTGTCAAGCCCTTCCATGATTCTGGAAGCCTGGTTTCCAGGAAAAGAGGTTGCAGGATGTCAGCTCAATCATCTGACTTGGCTTTGAACAGTGCAGGCGGTATACCGTTCAGCCCCAGTGCCCCTTCTCTCTTCCGTTTTGCAATCTGCTTTTTTATTAGAAGTGACAGTGGGCTGCTGGCTTTGCTGGACTGTATAACTTCTGTGGCTGTCATGTTCAGCTCCGACGTCTCCTTGTGGCGCAGTCCTATATGGTATTCTGTTGGCCAGCTGTTAGGATCTTGTATTCTGGCGCCTCCCGTTTGATTGTTGAAGTGCTTGGTGAGGAATTCCAGACAAATTTCTTCTGAAATATGTGATAAAATTCCCTCATGATGAGTGTGGATTATCCCATTCAGGGTTTTCCAAAAGCGGGTGCTATCATTGATTTAGGTCATGGAGAAGTTTTGCCCAGGTTGCATTATCTTAGTCTTTGTTGATGTCCCATGTCAGTTTTTTGATTGATGTCCCTTGGTCCCTCAGAAGTGAGCGTGTGCTTGCGTCACCAGGGTGTCTTCTCAGCCTGCGCATTGTGCTGTTTGTTGATTTTTTGAGTAGGTTAAGGTGATCTCTTTGTCGTTTTGGGATTCTATTTCTCCGAAGTGAGGCCGGGAGTGTCTTTTTTGATTGAGGTGGCGGCCTGACGTTCTAAAAGTGTGGCTGTGAACTATCCCCATTGGGCTATTTGATCTTTTGAGCTTGTTGCTTGTGATTTAGAGAGTTTGATTGCAACTTCTGCCCAAGGTTCTACGTTAGTTACTGAGCATTTAATCCTCCTTAGGTTGGAGGTGTAGATGGGCCCCAGGGTTAGATCTTGCTTAATAGAGCTAGGTGCGGTGGTCTTTAGCTGCAGTTCGTGTGGACGGTGGTCACTCTCCCCCTTGTCTCCCATTCTGAACCCCAGGATGTGTGGGAACAGTGAAAGACTTGCAAAAGTATAGTCCAATATGGAGCTTGTTGTTGCAGAGTAGTATGATTCAACAGGTGGTGAGTCACCGGGGAATCTGCCATTAAGCGCTCGGAGGTTTAGATGTTCTAAATCTTCTAGTTGGCAGCTTTTCTTGCGGTTCAAGCTTCCATATATTGGTGCGCATTGGGTCGGGGGTGTTATAAAGGACAGTTTGTAAGCAAGCCTCCTTTACCCCTGATGTGCCAAAAAGGTATTGGTTTAGTTCCCCTGACAAGACAAACTTTGAGATTTTCATCTCTGTTGCGAACTTTGTTACTTGGTTGGTAAGCCTTTTTTGAATCTTTCACTTTTTTTTGGATGAATATATGTGTTAATTATGCCCACCTGTTTCCTCTCCCTGGAGGGAGGTGGTGATTATGACTGCTATAGTAGCTGCTGAAGTCGAGCCCACGAGCGCTGCTGATAGTATACTCATCATAGATGCGTAAGTAGCAAGCCCCCCCCCCCTTGTGGCTGATGTGGCAAAACACATAAAACCCTGGATGTGTTGTTGATCTGTGAGCCAGTTTCCCTGTAGCACAAATACATATCAACGGCAGTCACATATTGCAGGAAGTCCGGGTCTTCTATTTTTGTTGATAAACCATTAATGTTCCACGAGCATAGACGGAGTGGGGTCTCCTTTGCTCTTCTTCTGCCTTCGTCCTGTGAATAGCGTTAGTACCCCTCTGCTCATGTAGTTATTGTTTGGGTAATTGGTTCTTTATATTCTTATATGCTGATTGACACCGAGAGGCTGGTGCTATCTGGAATCTCGTGGGTCCGCCGATCCACTGGCCCTCTGTTGTGGAGATCTTCCCAGTGCCCCTCTGAGCACAGAGTTTGTGCATGTATAATGTGTTGTTGGTGCAGAACTTGAGATGCGTGCTAAGAGGGGAAATGGATACCCTGGTTTTTGGTATGGAGGAATGTCAATGCCACAGGCTTGGAAAGGGCCCTGTTCTGCTAGGATTTTCTCTGCAATTTTCGTTGATTTCCGTGTTGCCTTTGTGGCCTCTGGACTTAGAGGGTTTGCAGTGCGGATGAACTCTATGGAGAGTCAGTTGAGCTCAGACCAGTGAAGGTTGGAATTGCCTTTGTTAGCCTTATGATGTTGCCTATATTCAGACTATCCCGATGACCTTTAGAAGTGTACAAGGGGTGGAAAAGCATAGCCTGTGTTTCATGCTGCGTGGTTCTTACTTGTTGTAATAACGGCGCATGATCAACAGCTATGGCCATTTGTTCAGATTAGTATGCAAGGCTAGTTACTTGTTTTTGCTGGTTTTCCTTCTTGTTTGCTTGGTGCTCTCAGCATTGAATTCCATGGGATTGATTTAATTGTTATTGGCTCAGAAGGTGCCTGTTTTGTGGCTTGCACACAGGTCTGTATCTCCTTGTCTGGGTTCCTCCAACTGGAGTGGTCGTTGGTCAATGAGGAGGCCTGTTTACCCTCTGTAAGCTGGGAGTCCCAATTTGCCTAGCTTTATTTCCTGTGCATTCTCCACTGTGCCTGTTGCTTAGATTATTGGTGATTGCTTTACCCATTGTATCTGCCAACCTTTAGAACCCCGAGCCTTCCTCAGCTGCATTTGGCTGTTGGAGGTGTTCAGGGGTTTTGAGTGTTGTGGAGGGCTCTCCTGTAAGAACATCGCAGTGCGGCGACTGAAGGCAGCAGCCCTTACTGGGCTTTTTAGTTAGAGGGTTAGCTATGATTCCTTGACCATTTTCTTCCCCATTTTACGCAGTTACCCTGACAATGTTTGACAAGGGTGAAGCTCCTCCTTGTTCCGGAAATTTGTTAGAGCTGTTGGGCTGCTGTGGGGCTTGATTTTGTGGGCTTGATTCGCCTGAGTTAGTGTCCCGTTTGTTATGGTGACCTGAGAAAATGGAAAAATAGGCTGTTGTATTTAGGGTGGACTTCCGATGGTGCCCTTTCCGTTTATGCTAACGATGTTGTTTGGAGTTAAGCTTCGGGGCTTGAGCCCCTTCTAGGTGGTCTTTTGTCAATTTGCTGTGGGCTCCTTTGTTACCAGGCCCGTCTGTCTTCTCAATGTTCTCTTGTGGGTTGCCTTGGAGCGACTTGCTATTTAAGAGGTTTGTTGATTGACCGTTGACCATGTCCTGCATGGTGTTGAGATTGTCCTGGCAATTACTTGTGGATCCAGAGGTTACGTATTTTATATCCTTTATCATGCTGTTTAGCATTAAGGGCAGAGTGCAAAGCTTATCGACAATCTGCTTAGCTACAGCTAAGGTGGACATCGGATTGAACTCTCTTAATTAGGCCGTTCAGGTCTCCTAGTTTCTTATCGATACCTGCCGTGAAGAGTGCCAAGATGTTCATTAATGAAAGCTGGATATCCATCTTTTCGGACTGGTATTGAAGTGCTTCGACTGCCAGTTGTATTGTATTTAGTAGAGAAGCCCAGATACTGATAGCTTGTTTAATCAAGGTCACACCCACCTTTGACTCGTTTGTGGTCGAGTCCATGGGTGGTAGGTCCTGTTGGGGCTCTTGAGAGGGATACTCACTTTGTGACTGGTCTGGTGAGTAAGTGGCGAGCATGTCTTCCCATTCTTGTGTGTTCAGGTAGGAGATGATCGCCTTCCTCTCCTCTTGCTAGGTTTGGTTCGAGGTCTTTGCAAATGGTCCTCCTTGATGAGTAAGCAGACTTGCTTGTGCAAACAGTAATTGAGTGGTTGGTGAATTTGCATCTACTGGCTGTGTTATCAATGCAGGAGTGCTATCAGTGCTGGTCATCATGTTCTGTATTGGGCTAAGATTGATGCCCATAGCTAGTTCCTCTGTCACACTCCCTGTATCTCCTATGGCGACACTCACGCCTTTGGTAATAGTGGCACTATCCCCTGCGCCGAGCCCAGGCAGTAGAAACTGCATGATTATTTTGTGTCAGGATCTTCCTGTGAGGGGGTCCTCTGTGAAAGGCCCTGTTGGCAAGTTGTTTTTAGGGGAGGCCTGGAGCACTCAGGCTCTCCGTCAGAAGCTGGAGGAGGTGTTAATGCTGCTGCTATTTCCGATGATGGATTAGTTGGGTCTCGAGGCTTGATGTGAGCTTGTTGCAATTTGGATGTGGTTGCAGTTGATCCGGCAGCATCGAGTTTCTTAGGAGGCGCGGTAGCCGTGTTGAGATAAAATTGTATTCAGCAGTGGTAGGCAAGACCCTTGGGCTACCCAGTTGTTCATAGCCGGCCGTTCACATAGATCTCCTGGTGCCACCTACCTCTTGAGCTGTTAGGCTGAGTTTTGAGGTATGTTAATTAGCTATTACATTTGCCATTGCATTATTGGGCACTAATGGGCTCGTTAGGTCCCTAGTGCCCAGGCTGGCCTCCTCTGGTGGCGATATAATGGGGCAGACAGTTGCGACTGTAGGGGTATCAGCAGGGTTTGCAGACCATCCTGGTTCTTCCTGACATCATCTATTTGAATATGTAGTGCTTAGGATTGCTTAGGGTAGCTTGTAATTTCTGGCAGTTGATGCTTCAGAGGTCACTTCAGAGGTCCCGGTCTTTATGCCACGGTGTCTCACAGACATAATTCACTTGGCAGGGCTTCGCAGGCTTGCAGGCTTACAGAGGCTTACAGTAATATGGAAATGGAAATGGATAACCCGGGTCTTGTAATTTTAATTGTTATGATTGGTTGGTGCGCAGTCCTTGTTACCGCTCGGACCTACTGAAAAATCAACACCGTGGTCCGATCCGTCCAAAGGGTTGCTGCTGTTGGTGTTGCAGTCTGTCCTTTTGAAACCCTCTGTTTCCTTGTACCCCCTTTTTCGGGTGTACTGAGTGCTAGGGCACTGGGTGGTTGGAGGCCTGTGGCTGTGGTTATGCTGATGGTGGCCCTCGGGCACCCAAGGGGGCCTAGAAAGATAGATGGGAGACCCAGGTAGGTGCTGGGTGAGGCTGAATGAGGCTGGAGCTTTTTGTTGGTTTTTTATTGGCTTTTAGGCTGGTAGGCTGGTGGGAGGTTAGTATGGAAGACTCTATAGGAGACCCTATAGGACCTCCTGTGCGGGCCTGGCCCCCCTGCTTCTCTTCACCTCTCCTCACCTGTCGTTCAACAGCCTGGGCGATGGGCTAAACAGCTGGTACGACTTTGGACAGAGGGTTGGTGCTGTTGTCTGTGGGTTAAAGAGCCTTCTGAGGGGGAGGATGGAGAGGAAGGAGAGGACCCGAGCGGGCGCCCTCAGGGACGTCGCAAGCTGTGCCCAGCCTAGCCGGCCGCTACCGCAGAGATCCCCAGCTCACTCTTCACGGGGGATACCCCACCACCCCGAGCTCAGGCCCCTTACCTTGTGCCAAGCCGCTATTCACCGGCGCCGCCGCTTCTCGCTACGATGCTCTGTTTTTTATTCTCTTTTTTCCGCCACAACAGCAGCAGGAGGACAGCAGGGCAGCAGCAGCAGAGGCATGGCAGAACAGCGGGGTCTGCGCACCCTCACCCTCTCTCACCCACCTCACAGCTCACTGGTGCACTGTCTCACCCTAGAGATGAAGGTGGGAGCCCTGCGCCAAAGATGTGGGCTGAGAATGGGTGCAGGACCTTGGCACCGCGGCAGTCTGCCTCCTCACCACACCTCACTTCGGGCCCAGTGTGGAGGTGGATGTGCCTGCTGCCCACAGATTCTGAAGCCGGAGGTCTCAGAAAGGCTTTGCCAGACTCCAATCAGCCGCAGAGCGGCAATCAGCAGCAACGGGTGGCCGGCAGAGCTGGGTTAGGCACCAGTTGAGCCGCGACAGCTTCGCCTCAGGAGCACGGCATTTGGTGTTTGGCACCTAATATCACTTCAGATAGCAGCCAGAACCGCCATAGATATGGAGTTGTCCTGATGTTGAGGAATGCAGGTAAAAGATACACAAAGAATGCTCTAGTTGTGTTGTGGTCGATGGGGGTGTCTTTGTGGGTCTTCCCCACAAAGATTGGGGTCCCTTGAAGTTCTCTACGTTGCAGTACCAGGCTAGCTGATGCTGGGCTACTGGTCAGTCTGCACTGCCATTGGGGCGAAATACATTGGTGGGGGCTAGTGTCCTTTTGGTTGTTCGCTGACTTTGTAGCAGCAAAACTTCAGCAGTGCATACCAACTTTTTAGTTTGGGCTACTTCAGATCTTATGTCCCTGGAGCTGGTTCCAGGAGCTCAGCCAACTGATCCTTGGCGTCACTCCTGTAGTTTGGGACTGGAAATCAACTTTTCCCTGAGCCAGGAATCACAAGCACAGTCCAAACTATGCTAACCGAAAGTGTAGCAGGTGCAGTCCTTCCGACGGTGCAGCTTCTCTTTTGTGCGGGCTCAAGGGTAGCTAGGCAGTCCTTCTTCTATCCTCTCTCCATTTGCAGCATGATCTGAGGGTCAGAGTTTCAGGGTTGTCATATTTATCACAGGAGAGTGGCCTGAGGGGCCCATGCAGTCACTCTTCAGTCGGCTATTGGGTCCCCTCCTACCTAGTGATTAAGTTCCTGTGATATGCGACATCTGGCTATCCCAGAGTGCCACATTCTGGTCCCTTTCAAGATGGCACGACCCTTCCTTAGTTGTTATGAGCTTGGTAGCTCACCCTAGCGTTGTAGCTCCCTAGGGCATTAGGCCCACAGTAAAACCGGTTTAGGAGCGAGATTTCCCTCCTTGACCCTGTCCCCACTTTGTCTATAGAAACAAAAGGTATCCTGCTCAGGGGTGTTGGTGCAACTTCCCTCACAAAGTGGCTTCACCTTTGAACCTTGTCTTTTGGACTAACACCTTGAGTAGTCATCCTGAACGAGGAAGTGACACATCACTTTTGGGCAACTGCTCCTGTACTGAAGAGTCATTCACACATCTCCCCAAGAGGTCAGAAATCTGTCTGTGTGCAAGGGCCTTTGTGAGGCCCCTGGGCTAGCTGGAGCACAGAGTAGCAATTTTCTGAAAATTGCTAAATTTCAATTGAAATATTAAATGTAATCTGGAATTTCAGGTAAAGTTTAATGGCACACGTAATTTGATACCTTATATGACCCAGTTAGGTAGTCCCATTCAGTAGTTAGCCCTGTTGGAGTGCTAACCGGGGCCCCGTATTAGCCGATGGGGCTACTAACTTTATCCACAAGAAACAATAATTTGGAAGTGTTGTTGTTAAATCACATTAAACATATATGTCTTACTTAACAAAATACAGTTCCCTGCCATATAACTCTATAGCCCTTCTTCAGGGGTGACTTATATATATTGTTCAGAGATGGCGTGGCTTTGCCATTGGTGTAAATGGCAGTCAAACTGGCAGTGCAAACACTGTCCTTCCAGTGTGCAGTGGCAGGCTGGGACCCATTGTGTACTTTGTCACACACACAATGGCACAAATAGTGATGTAGCCCTCAGTGGACACTCTGCCTTACCTGCCCCGGGCATCATATACGAGGGACGTATAAGTAAGCCAGTCCTTGCCAACTGGGTGTAGCAAATTCAACATATAATTTGTATAGGGTCAGAACACTGGCCCGAGGTCTGGCTAACAGCCCTCAGCGCACTCTCAATGTAAAAAATTCAGCACCATACACGTGGCATGTACAAGCAAAAAGAGGCATTTCCTTACATTCAGTCATAATGGAGAGATAGTCAATCAAAGAATCAATCATTGAAGACATTTGTAAAGCGCACTACGTACCCGTGAGGGTCTCAAGGCGCTGGGGGAGGGGGTGCTGCTACTGATCGAAGAGCCAGGTCTTGAGGAGTCTTCTGAAGGCAAGTATGTCTTGGGTCTGCTGCAGGTTGGTGGGGAGGGTGTTCCAGGTCTTGGCGGCAAGGTGGGAGAAGGATCTGCCACCTGCGGTCGTTCTTCGTATGCGGGGGACAGTGGCGAAGGCGGGGCCGGTGCAGCGGAGCTGGCAGGTGGGGGTGTAGAAGCTTGGTCGTCTGTCGAGGTATGCAAGGCCGGTGTTGTGGAGAGCTTTGTGTGCGTGGATGAGGAGCTTGAAGGTTATCCTCTTGTTGAAGGGAAGCCAGTGCAGGTCTCTCAGGTGGGGTGTGATGTGGCTGCGGCATGGGATGTCGAGAATCAGACGTGCCGAGACGTTCTGGATGCCTTACAGTCGTCTCAGGAGCTTGGCCAATGTTCCTGCATAGAGGGCGTTTCCGTAGTCCAGCCTGCTGGTGACTAGGGCCTGAGTGACTATTCCCCTAGTTTAGGTGGGGATCCACTTGAAGATCCTGCAGAGCATATGGAGGGTGTTGAAGCAGGATGAGGAGATGGCGTTGACCTGCTTAGTCATGGAGAGGATGAAGTTGAAGATGACCCCTAGGCTGCGTGCTTGATCGGTGGGTGTCGGGGCTGTTCCTAGTGTTGTCGGCCACCAGGAGTCATCCCAGGCTGAAGGGGTGGAGCCTAGGATGAGGACCTCCATCTTGTCCAAGTTCAGCTTACGTCGGCTGTTGCTCATCCTTTCGGTGATGGCCTTCATTCCTTCGTGGAGGTTGGTTTTGGCAGGGTGGTGGTCTTTGGTAAGGGAGAGGATCAACTGGGTGTCATTGGCGTAGGAGATGATGTAGAGGTTGTGCTGTCAGGCGACGTGGGCGAGGGGTGCCATGTAGATGTTGAACAGCGTCGGGCTGAGGGAAGAGCCCTGGGGTACGCCGCAGATGATCTCTGTGGCCTTGGAGCAGTAGGGGTGGAGAACCGTAGCCTTAAGGATCGGTGGCGCAGGGTACGCCTAAAATCCCCTGGATTCACCTGCCTTGTCAGAAACAGAGACATGGACCCTTCGTCTGGCGTAGAAGAAAGTATTTATTAGCTGCAGCTAGTACAATTGTCTTAGAAGTCGTTGGTAAAAACGAGGTTCAAAAGAGACTGCCACTAAACTCCGTGGCACACAGGTTTATATACGGTACAATACAATGTAAAATGCAATCGCACAAGAGCATGAGACATGGGCAAACGTTCTAAACAATACTGTAAGACTTAAGCAACTCAAGTTTCCTGGTTGTATTTGTTACTCGACCCCTTGAGTAAATTACAAATGAATCCACACAATTCATTTTACGAGTAGAGAAAACACAGCTGCATGTTGTAGAAGGACAGTCGTGAAACAGGAGAATGCATGAGACCTGTTGCAAGGGACAGCAGATAAGATAACATGGAGGTAAGAATGGTGCGAACCAACAAATAGTCCGGACGGGGATTAATCAGCTCAGACAGGAATTAGTGTACTCAGCCAGACCCTGACACTTGTTAGTAAACATGGGCAAAGAAGCCGCCTGACACGTAAATGCAGAAACGACAAAAACATCGCGTTCACCGCGCTGCATGAGTGAGGGCAACAAAAATGGTGGCAACTACAAGATGGAGGCTGAGCACGAACGAATCCGTAATTACAGAACCTCAGACCCTCCTTTTGCCATTACTCAGGCAAAAACAAACCAACTCATGCTAATCTGAGTCGGAATCAGCACCGATGTTCATAAAATCCTCAAGCTGCTGCTGTACCATCATCCTAATATTCTCTGTCCTCTGAGTTGCAGGACGTGGAACGCATAAAGTAGCCAGCAGGCCACACACTGCGGGACCACATTGAACACACAGACAACAAGAGAATATGATGGCCAAAATTGCTCCAAGAAACGTTAAAATCTTCCATCCCCAAGTTGACAATATTCCCCAAAACCATCCCATAAAGGACCAATCCCCTTCGTCTTGATGAATCGACTCGGAGATGGTATGCAATTTGGCAATGACTTGGTATACTGCCGGAGCATCGTCTGGAATATAAATGCAGCAGCTAGATCCGATCAATCTACAGACGCCTCCTCGGTCTGCTAGGATCACGTCTAGCGCAATTCGATTTTGCAGAGTCATAAGACGGTCAGCCTGAAGCTCTACTATAATGTTACCTATTGCACCTGCAGTAACACTTATAGTGGTCTCAACCACACGCGTCAATTGCCTGATGTTTCTGCTGTTGACCACCGGGCCCCAAAAGGGAAGGAATCCTTTAAGGAAGTCTCCTCCCTCTTGTTCTGCCGTGTCCTTGGCAGGCATCAAATATACCTCAGCTGTATCTAACTTTGTGGTGGTCTGACGGAGCCGTATATGTAAGGGGGAGAAGGAAAGCTATATAAGAGGTTCCAGAAAAGTTGGAAGGGATCCATGTGTAAGCTCCATCTTTACAAACAAAATAGGTTCCTTGAGACGGGACCAACTGAGGGAAATCAGGGGACGAGAAAATGTAGGTGTGCAAACAACTCTGCTTGATGTCAATTTTCTTACTATTGACTTGGAGACACAAATTACCTTGATGGGGTACAGTCCATACAAGAGAAGACTCACCCTTTCTTGTTTTGTCGCCAAGGCTAAAAACATAGTGGGTAACTTTCCATCCTTCCTAAGCTTTCTTCTCATCTAATGGAATCTTGCTCTTCTCTACGATCTTAGACATCGTCACTATACCTTTTATCAAAGAGCTGTGGCTGAAATTCAATCCATTCCCAGAAGTTTTTACAGGGCTTCGAAGTCTGTTGTGGTATGCGGCTGAAAACATAGTGAGGTAAGCCCAAGTTAAACCTTCATATGAGAAGGGAAGAACCAAATATGGCATCCCCTTTCTTGTATTGTGTGGCATAAGACCGCACACCCAACAGTCAGTCATATTAATAGCCAACTGGATAAACGCAGCAATTGGATAAACGTATTATTCATATATTCAGCTCTCCTTATCTGTTCATGAGGGGGTAGAGCATGCATTTTATGTGAAAAGACAGAAAGACAAGAGGGCAAAGAAGTTGTAGAGATAGCCACATTTTGCGGGTGTAGAACATGTACAATCCAACCTATGCAGGCTAATAAAATACACAAAAACATGAAAATACACAAAGTTACGCCAAATCGACTACGCAATAATTTACAATATTTCAATCTCATTTCCTGCTTCCTATTTTCCCTACCTATGGTTGTGGTACCATCCATCTTTATCAAAAATATGTCGCTCACGGCAATCTTCCTCAATCACTCAGCTACGTACTTCTGTATATCCTGAGGCACTAGTCACTTTCTAAAAGAACAAAAGACCAGGTTACAGTCTGAGTCTCCTACCGTGACCCTGCGACGGAGACAGATGGTACATCTACTACTAAATATCACACCCAAAAGAAAATGTCTCTCATCAGTAAGAAAAAAGTGTTCAAAGTGATCAGTTCCTTTGGCCAGCTCTCGGCCTCAGGTTGTAGCGGGTTTTCCTCGGCACCGTCTGGTCCTTAAACAGAGTTTTTGGATTCGTAGTGTCTATTCGAAGATGTGCAGGCACAGCGGCTTGAAGAATATCGTCATCTGCTTTCTCAGACTGAGTTCCATAAATTTGGGCATCACTGAAAGGCACAAAACAAGCAACCGCTGCAGTATCTGATTCCCTTACACCACTGCGAATCCACTGGTCGAAGGGTAATGGCAATGGCACCTTCTTACAGTGCACGCCATGCACCCAGTTTCGCTTGCCGGCCACCTTCACAGCTGTGCGGGTTGCGCGCAAAACTTGCGTAGGCGTGGACCAGCGAGGCTCCAGATTCTTAGTTCGTTGAAAATTTTTGACGCAGGCCCAGTCACCGGGCAAAATGGTATGACCTGGGTCTGTGGAGGCCTCTGGCAAAGCACTTTGTACCTGTTGACGAATAATACTCAATTTAGTAGTCAAATCATGCAAATAATCAATTAACAGAGGATATGGTATGTCAGAGTATTTCTTGGGACGAGGAACACCCCAAATATTAGCTGGGCGTCCGAATACCACTTCATATGGGCTAAGTCCCATACGAGAGTGCACAGTAGTTCTGGTGGACAAAAGAGCTAGGGGCAAGGCATCTGGCCAAGCAAGACCCGTACTTGCTTGAATCTTAGCTAGTTTAAGCTTGAGCGTACCATTATAACACTCAACCAAACCCGCTGATTGTGAATGGTTGGCCGCATGGAACTTCTGTCTAATACCAAGACCAGAACATAATTTCTGCATAATTTGACCCACAAATTCACTTCCATTGTCACTCCAGACAATTCGCGGCAAACCAAACCTGGGGAAGAACTTTATAAGCAACACTTTAGCAGTTGACAGAGCAGTGTTATCTTTCAAGGGGTAGGCCTCTATCCAGCGGGAAAAGGCACATACCACCACCAGAACATACTTAAGGTTGTTGCATCGATCCATATGAATGTAATCGATCTGTAACACCTCAAAAGGATATGACGGGGGAGAAAAATGACCTGCCGGAGTTGGGGTACCCTTTCCTGGGTTATGCATTATACAAACAATACAATGCTTAACCACATTCTCTGCACATTTCGGAATTCCTTCATTCTGCCACACAGGAGCCAAAAGTTTACAAACGCCTTTCGCACTAATGTGAGCTGGACCATGAGCCATAGTCACAACCGGCAGCACATAAGTGTCTGGTAATAACCATCGCTGATGTTCCGACAATTCTGTCCAACAACCCGTCGAGTCTAACATTCCCGTACTTTCTTTCCATGTTCTCAATTCCTTCTTAGTAGCCTCTCCCTGAATCGTTTTCACACTCTCAATCGTGTCTTCACACATTCCAATTTCCCTAACCCAGTTTGCAGGACCTGCCACATACATTCGACTAGCGGTGTCTCTAGCTGTAGTTCTTGCTACCTTATCTGCAAATGCATTTCCACGACCCACATCATCTGTGACTTTCTTATGTGCACTGCACTTTATGATCGCTATTTGTGCAGGTAAGGTAAGTGACTCAAGAAGATCAGTCACTAACTGACCATGCTGGATCTTTGTCCCATGAGAGGTAAAGAATCCTCTCTCCCTCCATAACTTACCAAAACTATTGTCGTAATTTGGCAATACCTGATTTAGCGTTTAGCTCAGCTACACGAACATTTCTGTTAACTTGACTAAACGTGTGGGGGCCATTTTGTATTCGGTGGCTTCCATTTTCTATGAACATGCGGCCTCGTGGTCAGCATGTCCTTTTGTCCTTCCTTCATGCCAATGAACCTTTACCCTACCCAGCAACAGGCTATTTTTAGCAATGGTCAGTCTCGCGCATGCGTACATCTGATCTTTGGACTAGAGAGTGGTCACTCCTTAGGAATGTTCCTTCCAACTGACCAGTGGTATTAAACCCCTCCTTCATGTTGGCTGTGTTCCAAAAATGCCCTTATATGTACCTAAAACTGTTCTAATGTATACGGCCTACCTTTTTATTACCTTTAAAATGTATAAAAGAGGTCGCACACCGATGTTCGGTGTGATACTTCTTGCATTGCCGAAGGGGGCTGTATGAATGTACCACCACCCCATGGGGTCCTAATAAACTTGTCTCTTTGCATTTTCAGTTTCCGTGCCAACTTCTGTTTTATGGTGTGAGAGCGTTTTTGCAAGTATGTAGACCTGATAGAACCCGACACCACAATTGGCGACCACGAAGGGACCTCATCGGCGACTCGTATGCCCGAAGGAGAGGTCACGACGAAGGATTGGAAACTCGCTATGGACGCGTACGCTGCCACTGAGTGACCCGAGTCTTGGCACCCACGGTGTTTTTTTCTTTCCTTCTGACCTGACCTTCCAGGTGGCGCCGGTCCTCGACTGAGGTTCTGATCGTTTGGCTTGTCGTGTAGTGCCTGTTTTGGCTGATTCGGCTACGGAACTTGGCAGTTGGAATCTGGACACTTTTGAAGATATTTGGTGAGCTTATGTTTGGTAAGGTAGTCTATTGACACTTACTGTGGCTTTTTGAATTTGAATTTGAATTTGTATGAGTTAGCTAACGTTTGGACCTATGATTTGAATTATATGTGGAATGCACCTCACATAGGCAGGGATGTAGGGATATTTCTCTGCTTTTGAATTTGTTTGAACGGCACATTGTGCATAAGTACCCTTAAGTGCCATTTTATGTAATATCGCATTTTTTCCGTGATATTTTGAACATGCCTGTCCCTAGCACACTCCGAGGAATGTGCTGCTTTGGAAATGGTACCACTTATCGATTAAATGAATCTCAGGCGGCTCCCCCAGAGGGGACTCCTAATCGCGAAATGTACATTAAATTTGGCCTTCCTCCCATAATGTATAGCACGTTATGGCACAAATACACTAAACCTGATCGTGAATTGCAATGGCCACTACATGGGTCATTCGATTTGCGAAAAGTCCAGTATGTAGAACAGTGTTTGTTTCAGCGCAGGTCTAGGCAGGATATGTTTGATTGTTGCGTATGTGGGAGAAAGCGGTGCGTGAACGAATGAAGCATGCAGAAGCCTTGGTGGACAAAGAGCAGCGAAAGGCTGCTCGGGATAAAGCTTTACAGCTACAGGAGAAGGAATTGCAGGAACAGAAAGAGAAAGAGAGTCGAGAACGTAACCTGCAGGTTAATGGTCAGTTTCCTATTAGACGTCCTCTTTATCCTGTCCTTACTAATGAATTAGATGATTTTTCATTGTTAGATCATTGTCCGCCCCTGTATGTTCAGCCTATGGCTCCGGATGTGGAATTGGACGAGGATAATCAGGACAAACAACGTACCAGGTTACAGGTCGAGCGTATGACGGAATTGCGTTCGATTGCCCGTAAATTTAATGTAAATTCTGTAACTGTTTCAGAGGTTGATGATTTTATGAGCAAGTGGTCCGACAAGGTACGATTGTATTTTTTAGATCATCTTGCAGGTGAAATTGTTGAGCGGTTTAGAAAACACTCTCCCGAGTTGGAACCTAAAGATATATCAGTTTGTCGTGAGAATTTTCGTAAAGGTATTTTTGCTCTTTCAGATGCGGACGAATTCTTCCGGCGGTTGGTTCAGTTACGAGATGAGGCGACGTGATTGCGAGCGGCGAACAAAACATCAGAGCAATCAGCGTCTGGATCGACGGAAAATTCCCGAGTGTGTCCTATTTATGGATCAGATAAGAGTGTTGCAATTAATGTTTTGCCTATGCGGGAAGCTGCATCTTTGTATGTCCCTCCTAAAGGGGACGGTACGGATGATGATAAGACGTCTAAAGATTCAAAGGGCTATTTTGTGTATAATTGGGTTTATACGCCATGGAATAGAGCAGATGTTATGGCACTTAAGAACGCTTTGCCTGACCCCCGTAAAAATCCAGCAGCTTTCTATGAAGGTGTGGAGGGTGCTATTTCTTCGTGTATTATGACGTTAGTTGATATTGATCTTTTCTTTCGGCTGATATTGCCTCCTGATATGTGGAGGGTGATTCGTAAGTTTGACGATCGAACGGTATTAGGCGCAGATTGGAAGGACATAGTGGGAGCTGATTCAGATAGGGAACCTGCATGTAAACTTTGTCAGTTGATTTTAGATTTGCCAACAGCTATCTTGAATAAATTAAAAACGCTTGTCCCTCCTAAGAAAATAGATTGGACAGTGTTAGCGTCGTGTAAGCAGAAGCCAGACGAATCGGTTTCTGATTTCTTTTCACGTTTTGAGGAAGCATTCCATGATTACAGTGGTCAATCATTAACAGAGGACACGGGCAGGCACTTATTCGTAGATAAGTATGTGGCTAATCTCCTACCGGAGATTGCTAAGCGATTGAAGGCTAGTGAAAGTTCATGGACCACGGCAACGCCTGCCTCCTTATTAACTATGGCTCAGTATTATGAACGTCAGGAACTAGAGGCTAAAGAGAGTAGTGATAAGAAAGCGAAGGACTTAAAGACGAAAGTGATGTTGGCACAGGTTTGTGCTACGCAATCGAGAGGGAACGATAGGGGTAGACGAGGATCGTACGTTACGTCTCCCCCTCGTTCCGACATTTCTGAGGATCAGTGTGCATACTGTAAGCAGTTTGGACATTGGCTCGCAGATTGTCCGGTGCTTCGTGAACAGCGTAGTCAGAGGGGTCGAGGAAGTGGAAGGTCGCGGAATAGTTATTCAGGACCAAGAGGTGGAGCGAATGATCGCGGTAGGGGTGAAGAGAGGGGTCGTGGTCAGGTTGAACATAATACTTTTGATCGACGGAATCAGTATCAGATAGCAGAAGGAGAGTATACTGAGTCTCAGGATAAAAATTATGCATAGGGTTGCGTAGGATGGGGTGTGGAATCGGTTGAAGTACCAGTCGTCCAAAGTTGTCCATATATATCAGCACATGTTTTGGGTTCTACTGATCAGTTTCTGGTCGACACAGGAGCTACTTGAAGTGCTCTGTCTAAACACTTGGTTCCAAGGGCTCCCCTGTCTGGCGAAACGATTACAGCAATAGGGTTCGATGGAACACCTTCACTAAGCCCATTGTGTCAACCCCTTACATTTCATGATGATAAATTCACTGCCCCATGTCCGTTTTTATTATCTCCAAATACACCAGATAATATTATGGGACTTGATATGCTAAAGCATTTTCGTGCAACAATACGCTGTGCCCCTGAAGGGGTGCGGGTCATTTTGAATGAAAACTACCCAGAAATAGAGAGATCGTGCCTCATGCAAGAGGCCGACGCATTAGCTTCCCTTCCAAGTACGTTATGGGCTACTTCCGATACTGATGTGGGTCAAATGATTATGCCTCCTGTGCGCATTACTGTGAAGGAGGGAGAGGTTTTACCTCGTGTTCCTCAGTACAAGATCTCTAGAGAAGGTGAAATAGCTTTGATACATATTGTGAATGATTTGATAATGGCAGGGGTGGTGGAGGAAGTTCCCTATAATGTTTGCAATAGTCCAATTCTTCCGATCCTAAAGAAAGACACAGATACTAAGATTTATCATTTTATTATTGATTTGAGGGAAATTAATAAGATAGTTTTACCGCAGTATCCAGTAGTATCTGACATTACCACTTTACTTACTTTGGTTCCACCCACGGCTACTACATTTACAGTGATTGATTTGAAAAACGCTTTATTTTCAATCCCTATCCATCCTGATAGCCGATATTTGTTCGGCTTTACATTAAATAATAAATCGTACAGATTTTGTCAAGTTCCTCAAGGTTACACCGAAAGTCCTAGCATTTACAATCAGGCTTTGAAAAGACAACTTGATTAATTTGATTTGCAGTCTGGGGTGGCACTCATACAATATGTTGATGACATTCTGCTTGCAGCAGACACACAGGAGCAATGCGAGGAGAGTACACTCTCCCTGCTTTCTTTCCTTGCGGAACACAATCACAAGGTTTCGCGGAAGAAGCTACAATATTGTAGACCAAAGGTGACATATATTGGTCATCTTTTGTCTAAGGAGGGACGTGCATTAACATCAGACCGAATCCAAGCAATCTTAGATACACCAGTCCCTTGCACGCAGAAGGATGTTCGTGCTTTCATAGGGTTGACGTCCTTCTGTAGGCAATGGATACTAGGATTTTCGTACATTGTAAAACCCTTGTTAGCATTGCTGTCCAAAACTGCATCACTCCCCCTCGAATGGACGGACGAATGTCAAAATGCTTTTGAACAATTGAGACAAGCTCTTTGTTCTGCGCCAGTGTTAGGTACACCAGATTATACAAAGCTCTTTACACTGTATGTACATGAGAAGGATGGGTGCGCATTGTCAGTCTTGGTACAGTTACACGGAGATAAACAGAGGCCTTGCGCATACTTTTCTGCGGTACTCGATCCTGTGGCTCGAGGACTGCCTGGATGTCTTCGAGCAGTTGCAGCAACAGCAGTAGCTATACGGCAGAGTGAGGGAATAGTTCTGTCACACAAATTGTTGGTACTAGTTCCCCATGCAGTAGATGCGCTATTGAACCAAACGAAAACGCAGCATCTAACCAGTGCCCGTTTAACAGGATACGAGTTAACATTGCTGGTGCCACACATTACATTGAAGAGGTGCGCCACTTTGAATCCCGCTACTTTATTGCCATATCCTGTTACTGAGACCCAGGAGGAAGAACAACATGATTGTGTTTTTCTGACTGACGAACAAACAAAGGGTCGTGTCGATTTACAGGACACGCCACTTCCTTATGTAGATGGGGAACTGTGGGTTGATGGATCGTGTGTGAGATTGCCAGATGGTACGGCTTCCGCAGCCTATGCGATCACGACACTTAAGACAGTGGTAGAAACAGCACGAATACCACAAAAATCTGCTCAAGCGGCTGAATTGATAGCCTTAACGAAAGCATGTGAGCTAAGTGCTGGATTATGTGTGAATATTTACACCAATAGTCGTTACGCCTTTGGAGTAGCGCACGATTTTGGCCTACTCTGGAGGGAACGAGGATTTATGACCTCGCACGGAACACACATCATGTATGGAGAGTTGGTATGCGACCTCCTGAATGCACTATTATGCCCAAGGAAGGTGGCGATAATAAAATGTAGCGCACATAAAAAGGTGACAAACAAAATAGGGCAAGGAAACGCTTTTGCAGACCGCATAGCGAGAAAGACTGCCATGTTGCAAAATGACTCCCCTATGTATGTGGTGAGATCGCAAGCCGAGCGATGGCATGTTGCTAGAGAGGAAGTTTTAGACATACAGAAATCAGCGTCTGAAGCGGAGCTTGCAGCATGGGCAATAGAGGGAGTGTTGGATGATGAGGGTTGCTGGAGAAGCAAAGACATGAAGAGATGGAAATTAACTGCTGCTTACTTGCAGGCAATGGTTCAAATGACACATGGATTGGCACTTATTGGACCTCTTGCGATTACTAAATCGCTTACACAAGTTTGGGAGCATCCTGAGATTACCAGCACGGCTAGGAGAATAGTACAGACCTGTCTGATATGCCTACAGTACAATCCTGCAAAAGGAACCCCTAATCCTAAAGGAGGGTTCGTTCCACCTACTGCATCATTCGAAGTACTGCAAATGGATTATATCCAACTGGAGCATTGTAATAACCTTAAATATGTCCTAGTGGTGGTGTGTGCCTTTAGTAAATGGGTTGAAGCCTACCCCACAAAGGACAATACAGCATTAACAATAGCTAAGGTACTACTAAAAGAGTACTTCCCACGTTATGGTGTTTGTACATTTTTGTGGAATGATAATGGTCCTCATTTCGTTGGGAAGATAGTAGAGCATGTCCTGAAAGGATTGGGAATCAGACAAAAATTCCACGCTGTATTCCATCCGCAGTCAGCAGGTCTAGTAGAAAGGTATAATGCGACTCTGAAGCTGAAGCTAGCGAAGATCGTGGCATCCACGTCTTTGAAATGGCCTGACGCTTTGCCATTGGCATTATTGTCTATTATATCAGTGCCACACTCCCGAACTGGCCTCACACCCTATGAAGTGGTGTTTGGAAGGCCCATGAATATCTGGGGAGTTCCAAAGCCTCGTTTGATACATGATGTGCCTTGTATAATGATGAACGATTATTTGGCACGATTAACAAATGATTTACTTTCTATTCATCAACAGGTTCGAGAAGCGCTCCCCGACAAATCCATTGGAGAGGCTCACAATCTTCGTCCTGGAGACCATGTCATGATCCGGGTGTTTGAGAGATCCAGCAGTTTGGAGCCGAGGTGGCGTGGCCCTGAGCAAGTGCTGCTGGCAACGCGAACAGCTGTGCGAGTCACGAATAAGAAGCGGTGGATACATTCAACGCACTGTCGACGTGTTTCTCCGGATCTGGTGAACCCTACTGTCCTGTCTGATTACCAAGATATCTTGGATGCGGAGAAGAGCCCAGCTGTTACGCCTCCCGAGTCGGAGGGAGCCTTCCCGGACCACACTATTTCTGGCGGAGTGAAGTACAATCTACGACCAAGGAAATACATTTTTTTTGTATTTTTTATGACTGGTTGGTAACCGTTCCGAGGTTTGTGAAACGGAAGCCGGGAATATCAAGGGGGGGGATCAGTTCTGTCCAGTGTAGCGACACCCGTCTTGAATCTCGGAGAAAAACTCAACGGCAGCCTCGGTTCTCAGCACCATATTTTTATTTTTTAGTTTGTTTCTTGAGACTTTTGTTCATTGTACCATGACACCTATGACATTGAAAAACAGATTCTTTTTATTGCGACAATAGTGGTAATAGCAGTAATAGCTTGGACTATAGAAAGACTATTTCCTGCATGGGACTATTTACTGCCTACCACTCCAATTCCATCTGAACATTTCCATTTTACTTTGCCTTATCACGAAGAAAGACATAGACAGACCTATTTGAATAATAGTTTCATTCAGATATTGCACCACACGCATAATATGACCAACACGTCCAATTGTTGGGTATGTGAGATGTTACCCGGGCATCAGAAGAAGGGAGGAACCCCACTTATTCCTCTTCCCTTTTCTCACAATGGGTCATGTAATGCTTGGTACACTCTTCTCTTTACATTGAGATGGCCAACAAAAGGTGGACTACTTTTTCGATTGAACAAAGTTTGCTATAACGATCGAGACGGCTATCCACAAGCAGAAGGAACTAAATTCGAGTGGGAAGAATATCGACCGGACAAAGTATCTACGCCTCGTATCTTCACCAATCAGAGACTCACAAATATGACCAGTTTACATTTAATTACCGTTATTAATACAAAAGCAGACCTTTGTATTAGGAATAAGGGAACAATTCCGGTGGGGAAAAGTGAATGCAATGTTACTCTTGCCTTTGATGCACCACATGGTGTTTCATTTGTGGCCTCACGAAACACTGACTTTATTTGCGGAAATAAAGGTTATCATCGTCTTCCTCATGGATGGTTAGGTAAATGTTATATATCTTTTGTATTACCCCCTGTGTTTATTGCCCCACCTATGTACCATAATGATTATGTATTGTATCACGATTTTCTATTAAATAGAGTTAAGAGAACATTAGATATTGATGAAGTCGACCAAACTGACACCTCACTACAACAATATGTGGATTTTAATTTAGGGTTGTTCTCTTTTGTAGGTGCTGCCCTAAACAGCAGGAAAATTAGACGGTTAACGCGTGTTGTGGAGGCAGTTGCTAATGAGACCGCTTCTGCTTTAGGGAATTTAACTGAAGAGCTTCAGATTACAAGAATAGTTATGCTTCAGAACCGGATGGTTCTGGACGTAGTGTTAGCTGATCGTGGGGGTGCATGCCGCATCATTGGAAGTAGTTGTTGTGTTTATGTGCCAGATAATTCACCATCTGTGGATGATGCTATCTCTAGGTTGCACAAAATTGCCTCTGAAATTCACACTGACAATGGTACTTGGACTTTTTCTAGCTGGTTTTGGACTCGGCTTAGTACATGGGGTTGGAAACTGTTAACTGTTCTATGTGTGATTATTGGGATATTTTTCTTCTGTTGCCTATGTATTCAATGTGGTCCTACTTTATGTACTGTATGTATTACAGCCTGTATCCCATCCAAACGAGCTATTGCTAAAAATGTACAGATGAGTAATGCCGAAGTGAAGCAAATAATGATGATTGACATTAATGATGAGCATTCAGATTACTTCCATTATGAGGTAGCTTCAGCTAAACGCTAAAAGGGTCGTCTGTCGTAATTTGGCAATACCTGAGTTAGCGTTTAGCTCAGCTACACGAACATTTCTGTTAACTTGACTAAACGTGTGGGGGCCATTTTGTATTCGGTGGCTTCCATTTTCTATGAACATGCGGCCTCGTGGTCAGCATGTTCTTTTGTCCTTCCTTCATGCCAATGAACCTTTACCCTACCCAGCAACAGGCTATTTTTAGCAATGGTCAGTCTCGCGCATGCGTACATCTGATCTTTGGACTAGAGAGTGGTCACTCCTTAGGAATGTTCCTTCCAACTGACCAGTGGTATTAAACCCCTCCTTCATGTTGGCTGTGTTCCAAAAATGCCCTTATATGTACCTAAAACTGTTCTAATGTATACCGCCTACCTTTTTATTACCCTTAAAATGTATAAAAGAGGTTGCACACCGATGTTCGGTGTGATACTTCTTGCATTGCCGAAGGGTGCTGTATGAATGTACCACCACCCCATGGGGTCCTAATAAACTTGTCTCTTTGCATTTTCAGTTTCCGTGCCAACTTCTGTTTTATGGTGTGAGAGCGTTTCTGCAAGTATGTGGACCTGATAGAACCCGACACCACACTATGTGCAACGCCAAAAGCATATTGACTATCTGTGTACACATTCACTCTCTTTCCCTTCGACAGCACACACGCTCTAGTCAAGGCTATCAATTCAGCTGCTTGGGCTGAATTATATCCAATACGTGCCGTCTCAACGATTGTGCATAAGGTGGTAACAGCGTAAGCAGAAGTAGTCTCCCAGTTTGGAATCTTGAAACAAGAACCGTCCACCCATAGGATCCCATCCGGGTCCTTGAGCGGAGTGTCCTTTAAATCAATCCTACCCTTCGTTTCTTCTTCTGTTCGAAGGAAACAATCATGTTTCTCCTGAGCATTTTTCTCCTCTGGGAGTGGCAACAGTGTAGCTGGATTTAATGTATTACATCTTTTGATATGTACATGACTCGCTAGAAGTGTCAGCTCGTATCCAGACAAACAAGCACTCGTAAGGTGCTGTGTTCTTGTCCTATTCAACAGGGTATCCACTGCATTTGGAACCATAACAATGAGTGTGTTATCCAACACTAATCCGGCAGACTGTCTAATAGAAATCGCCGCAGCTGCCGTAGCTCTGAGACAACTGGGTAAAGCTTTAGCTATTGGGTCAAGTGTAGCGGAGAAATAGGCACATGGCCTCTGCTTATCTCCAAATTGCTGTGTCAAAACTGACAATGCACAACCCTCTTTCTCGTGAACGTACAGTGTAAAGGACTTGCCATAATCTGGGGTACCCAACACTGGAGCAGAACACAGAGCAGTACGAAGGTCATCAAAGCTTTTCTGACATTCATCCGTCCAACGGAGCGGATGTGGCGTATCTTTCAATGTTAGTACCAACAGTGGTTTAGCCAAAAGTGAAAAATTGGGAATCCATTGTCTACAGTAGGAGGTGATGCCCAAAAAGGCACGCACTTCTCTCTGCGTGACGGGTACAGACATCTGTGAAATAGCATGAATGCGTTCTGGGGTCAATCGCCTTCCCTCCTTCGACAAGAGATTACCTAAATAGGTAACCTCTTGGCGGGCATATTGCAGCTTAGAGGGAGACACCTTATGATGTAGAGCAGACAAATGATGCAACAACGCAACAGTCACATTCTTAGACACAGCTTCATTATCAGCAGCCACCAGTAAATCATCCACATACTGATTAAGCGTAGTACCTGGAGGCAAAGAGAAAGCATCAAGTTGTGACTTAAGAGCCTTGCTATAGATAGAGGGACTTTCGCAATAGCCTTGAGGTGCTCTTTTAAATCTAAAACTTCGGCCACCCAAAGAAAAACCAAAGATGTCCCTACTTTCTTCAGCAATAGGAATGCTGAAGAAAGCGTTCTTAAGGTCTATGACCGAAAACCAAGCTGCCGAAGCAGGAATCATCGTCAACAAAGCTGTAATATCCGGAACAACAGGAAACTGTGGCACAACAATTTTGTTGACCTCTTTAAGGTCAATAACAAATCGATAGACAGGAGGCTGTGAAGGATGCGTTCTCTTAAGGATCGGAAGGACAGGGCTGTTACAAACATTGCCTCTCGTTTCTTCAACCACACCTTTCTGAATAAAATCATCGACAATGGCCAAAAGTGCTCTCTCTCCATCAGTAGAGATACGGTATTGGGGAATGCGTGGCATTTTCACATTCTCTTTAACTGTGACAACATACGGTGGGATCGCAAGACAGCCCACGTCATTCGGGCCTGTAGCCCAAAGACTTTAAGGAAGAGAAAGCAATTCAGGTGGGAGCTGGTCTCGAGACAAATACATGGAAGGCGTCATCTTCTTCCCCAACGTAGGATGCACACCAGAAGGGGAACAATACAATGTTGCATGTAGTCTTTTCAATAAATCCAGACCCAGCAGGTTCTCACCACACCCAGTTGTCAAAATAAGTGGAGCATTCAAATCATAGGGACCAATCGAAACGGGCAAGGGACAAGAAACCGGATTATGGACTGGGGCGCCAGAAAATCCTACAGAAGTATTTATTAAGCCAGACAAAGGTGCCCCAGGGAGTTTAGTATACATAATAGAACTTCTCATCGCACCAGTATCCAAAAGAAACGGTTCTGAAACACCCATAGTATTGATAGTGACAAATGGCCCATTTTGATCTACTGGAATCGACACAACTCCCTCACTTCGTCCATGGCTGTCCTATTCAATCTGAAAATCGTCAGCCCTTTCTTCACAATAATCGTCATTATAATACTGCGTAGACTGAACTCTCTGCTGATCAAAGTAATTCGTAGTAGATGGAGGAAAATAACGCTGCTCCTGAGAGGACACACCTCGTCCTCTACTCTAGATCCTGTCTGGAAAGTACCACAACCCCGTGGAGCAGACATCCCATTATTACGCTGTAATAACACCGGACAACTATTCTTGAAATGTCCCTCTTCCCTACAATACGCACATTGATTAGGACCCAACGAAGGACGTGGTGCGAAATACTCAGGTTTCTGGAGCACTTTCTGAGACTGTGGGGGTTGAGAAAACTGAGGCTGTGCAGAACGCGAGGATAAGCTTATTGTAAAAGAACCTTCGTTTTCAAATCTTTATTTTTCTTCTCTTGTTTCTCCTTCTCCTCCTTATCTCTATTCTCATAATACTGTGCGGTAGCCAGTATTTTAGCAGGGGAAGAGACAGACCATGCACTTTCAGAACTCTTTAGTTTATTCGACAATTCGGGAAGCAAGTTGTATACAAACATATCCACAAACAACCGCTGACCACCCTCTACACTCAAATCCGGACCACTATGATCAATAAACGTCTCTTCGAAACGAGTGAAGAAATCCGAGACGCTTTCGTCTTTCTTTTGCTTGCATGCAGCCAGCTTATCCCAATTAGCTCGCACCGCAGGCATCATAGTTTTCATCAATTCTATTATTCTGCCTGGTAGGGCTGTAATCAGATCCTCAGGCTCCGCACCACCCACTTGATTTGCGTCAGCGGCTCGAATAGCAGCCCAATCACCACCTAATTCACCAACATGATTCTCCCTTCGAATCCTTGCCCATAAAGCTTGCTGAACAACATTTCCAAATAACATATCAATATTGGCCAAATTCATAATACAGCCCTCAACTGTTTGAGACAATTCCTTGTAATATCCAGCTGGATTTTTACGAAGGTCCGGAAGAGTTTGTTTAAGCGCCAATACTTCAGACCTTTTCCAGGGTTCGTGAACCCATATACGCTGGAAATGAGCAGGGACAGCAGGTAGACCAATCACCGCTTCCCTCCATACGGGAGGAACTTCACGCATCGGATAATTCTTAATGCCTTTGTTTTCGGCAGGATCAGTCTCGGTAAGGGACAAGGACAAAAACATTGCTCGGAACGCAACGAGTATATTCACCGCCTCTACAACTCGTTGTCCTACAACAAAACCTTTATCAAAATCAGCTTGTAATTTCAGTAACTCCAAAGGAACTGTATTCAACTCCATATCTTCCCAACGTTTGATAAGAGTCTGACACATGACATTAAAAACATATCTTTGAGTGGGCTCTGCCCATTGATGAAAGGAACTCATAATGTCCCCTGTACTATATTCTGGCCCATTCTCAATCCATTTACGAGCTAGGGAACCCAAAACCACTTTCTCATCCGTGAGAGGAAGTTGACAACGAGATTGTCGTCTAGAGAAAGCTGGAGACAAGTTCAAAGACCCAAGAAGAGCAGAAAAGAAATTTGAAACAGCGTCTGCTAGTCTCCGGTGTGAGGTAGGGGAGTCCCTTGAGAGAACAGGAGTCCTTACAGACATAGAAGGCAAAGGGGACTTAAACGTAGCCGACTGAGGAACAAGAGCGGGGGATTGGAGAGGAGGTAGGGGCTGAATTACAGGCTGTAAAGACAGAGCAGAGGCAGGCAAGGAAGCATTAATAGGCTGAGTCGGTTGCTGAATAATCAGCAATTGAGCAACCAATGGTTGAGCAATAGGAGGGGGTAACAGAGGTGCATTAGGATTTTGGGCATAGGGCAGAGGTGAATTCAATAAACAAGACATTAGGGAATCTTCTTCCAATTCCTTACTTTTAGCTGACGAGGAAGTAGGCAGCATCAGATAGCATCTATCTATCGCCATGCGATGTTGTCTCTCTAGTATCTCATTCGCACCGTCTGCTTCATTATTTTTAAACTGCTGAGCAGCCTCTATAATTGACATGTTTTGCGCTTTCTTCTCCTTTTTTGCTTGTTTAATTTCCTTCTGTTTGGCTTCCTTACGCCAAAGGCGAAAAGAGTCAAACATTGCCGGCCGGGCTTTTCTTCGAAACAGAATCGTTTCCAAATTATCCAATATTTTAGGATCAAAACTACCATTTTGGGGCTAACTCAAAACTCCACTATTTTTCGTGTACCGGACCCATGTCGCGTTAAAGGTAATGGGACCAATACCATGCTTCGAATAGAGCTCATAAGTGGGAGTCCCAACCGGAGGGATCGGACATGGATCCTACAACTGGGAATCCCTCGTACAACCTAAGCAACAAATTCTTTTGAATTTACTCAGTCCAGGCATCGTTACTTCTCTAGACTGCTTACAAACAACAAGGGGTGTAAATCAATGAAACAGTACAAACGTACTTACCCCTTGGCTTCGGGTATTGCAATACCTGAATAAAAACCCAAGAACCAAAATAGAACAAAGTTTTGTGGGAGCGACCCACCAAATACTTAACTAAGGATCGTCCTACACCAGCGAAGGTCCGACTATCGTCCCGCTTTACCAAACATCATCAGAAGGGTGCAAGGCAGGGCGACAGCCAAGGCAGCAGTCATCAGCAGCCGTCGGAGAGGAGTAGCCGCGCCGTCAAAGACCTTCGGTCCACTTCCAACATACAGGGGTTGATCACGTGGTGCGCTTCCTCTGGAATTTTTCTGCGGGGCTCCTCACGACCCTCGGGCTCAACTGCTACCGTTGAAATCGCCCCGCGTTGGGCGCCATTTGGAGAACCGTAGCCTTAAGGCTCGGTGGCGCAGGGTACGCCTGAAATCCCCTGGATTCACCTGCCTTGTCAGAAACAGAGACACGGACCCTTCGTCTGGCGTAGAAGAAAGTATTTATTAGCTGCAGCTAGTACAGTTGTCTTAGAAGTCGTCGGTAAAAACGAGGTTCAAAAGAGACTGCCACTTAACTCCGTGGCACACAGGTTTATATACGGTACAATACAAAGTAAAATGCATTCGCACAAGAGCATGAGACATGGGCAAACGTTCTAAACAATACTTTAAGACTTAAGCAACTCAAGTTTCCTGGTTGTATTTGTTACTCGACCCCTTGAGTAAATTACAAATGAATCCACACAATTCAATTTACGAGTAGAGAAAACACAGCTGCATGTTGTAGAAGGACAGTCGTGAAACAGGAGAATGCATGAGACGTGTTGCAAGGGACAGCAGATAAGATAACATGGAGGTAAGAATGGTGCGAACCAACAAATAGTCCGGACGAGGATTAATGAGCTCAGACAGGAATTAGTGTACTCAGCCAGACCCTGACACTTGTTAGTAAACATGGGCAAAGAAGCCGCCTGACACGTAAATGCAGAAACGACAAAAACATCGCGTTCGACGCGCTGCCTGACTGAGGGCAACAAAAATGGCGGCAACTACAAGATGGAGGCTGAGCACGAACGAATCTGTAATTACAGAACCTCAAGGGGAAGGCGGACGCTCTGAGTTCTGCCGGAGAGGAAGGATGTGGTCAATTCCAGGGCCTTCTCTTGGATCCTGGCATTGTGTAGGCGTGTTCATAGTGTGGGGTGGCAGACCGTGTCGAAGGCGGCTGACAGGTCCAGGAGGATGAGGACTGCTGTTTCTCAACCAGGGTTCTGATGTCATCGGTGGCGGCAATGGGGGCGGTTTCGGTGCTGTGGTTGCTGCGGAAACCGAACTGGGATGGGTCCAGGATGCTGTTCTCCTCGAGGTAGAGGGTCAGTTGTTTGTTGACGATTTTCTCTGTGACCTTCGCCGGGAACAGGAGCAGGGAGATGGGTCGGAAGTTTTTGAGGTCCTTGGGGTCTGCCTTGGGTTTCTTGAGTAGGGCATTGTTCTCGGCGTGCTTCCAGCTTTCCGGGAAGGTTGCTGTCTCAAAGGACGTGTTGATTACTTTCCGGAGATGGGGTGCGATGGCTGTGCAGGCTTTGTTGAAGATGTGGTGAGGGCATGGGTCTAATGGTGATCCGGAGTGGATGGTGTTCATGATCTTGCTGGTGTCCTCGTCGTTGGTGCTGGTCCAGGAAAGCAATCGGTTGGTGCAGGTGGTGGTCGTGGGGGCGGTGGTTATCAGGGCGGTTGAAGCTGCCGTGGATAGTAATAAATGATAGAACACTAGTGGAAGCTTTCCACAGTTTACTTCACAATCTTTATGCCAAAGTAAAGGTGACATACTCAGGACTATTAGCATACCTCCATAACAAGGTCATCTATGAAATCCCAATAGAGTAATCGGACACAGTGGAGGAGCCCATAGCTAGGAAGGAAGTTATCAGTGTCAGTAACAGATTTAAGGCAGGGAAATCCCTTATTCCTGGCAGATTTACTGCAAACTTTCATAAACTATATTACAGTGATCTGGCCCATGTTCTCACTAGACTATTCATGGGCAGATGAGTGAAGTGACTGATACATTCAACAATCGGCAGTGATAAAAACAGTAATAACTATGCCTGATAAGCACTCCTCTCTGTGTGCCTTTTATAGTAAGCATGGGCGGATTTTGCGGATTCGCAATCCGCGAATTTGCGGATTTTCGTATTCGCGGATTGCGAAAATACGCGAAATCCGCGAATTCTCGCGGATTTGCGTATTTTTTGGGGGTGTGTGTGTTCGCACGGGTTTCTGCAAGTTCGCGAGGGTTTTGTACAATTTCGCAAATTGCGAACTTACTTGTCGGGTCGCCAGTTTTGCGAACTTGTTGTTTCTACGTGCCCAGCCTGTTTGCTAAGATTTCTTCATCACTGCCACCCTCTGTCACCACTGGCACTCTCTTTGGTCACCCATGCCACCCTCTGGCTCACCCATGTCACCCTCTGTGTCATCACATCACCCTCTAGTTCACCAGTGTACATTATTGGGGCAAAACAAAGCACTGCCATCCTCTGTCAACACTGGCACTCTGGTTCACCCATGCCACCCTCTGGCTGGCACACCCATGCCACCCTCAGTGTCATCACAACACCCTCTGATTGACCACTGAGTGAACAAACACCTGCTAAGTGCTTTAAGTTTTGCAAACAACAACACCTGCCCTGCCCCAACTGACATTAATGAAGGTTGGCACCTGCTTGTCTGCTCCCTTTCCTTTTTGTTGCAAATGCAATGTAAATAATTTTTTTTAACAGGATGCAATGGCATACTTGTAACTATTCTGTGACTGTCAGAGCAGGGTCACACAATAGTTGCAAGTAGGCAACCGGATTCTGGAGGGCCCCTTCAGGAAGCACTACAGCCTGGTAAATGGTTACAAATGATGAGCTCGAACTTTTGCACCTGCTCGTTCGTTTTGCTTTTGCAAAACTCGTTTTTCGGTAATTTCGCCCTATTCGCGGGGCGCGTCGTAGTGCGAACTGGCCCGTGGAGGCCGCAAACTTGTGCGAGTTACCTCAAGGTTGAGTATGGGCGCCGCCATTTTGTTTGCGTGACGTTTTTCCGTTTCCGTCCGCTATGTGTAATCTCGCGCAACTCGCGCCTTGCGAATACAAGTTCGCACGAGTTCGCGAGAGAAATCGCGTGCGAACTTACTTACGCGCACGTGATCGGGCCGCCATCTTGTTTTTCATTCATTCCTATGTGTCTGGGTATGGTGTTTCTATCCTTTGTATATCTCTGCCATCCTTTGCTTGTTTTAATATTTTGTTGATCTATTTAACTTATTTTCTATCCCTCTATTTTTCTAGATCTATATTTTTGTGTTTTAGGCTACTTTTGTTTACTTTTGAACTACTTTTTTAAACTTTTATTTCCTTCTTCCCTACTCTTATTCTTTTTCATTTTTTCTCTTCTTTACTGCTAACACCTGCCCAGAACATGGTCAAGACAGCTGTCAAGCTGCCCAAGACGGGCACCGCAGCCCGTGCCCAGCTCCCGTGTGGTCGCTTGAGGGCGGAAATGGTGGTGCCCCGGGAGATCTTCAGCCCTGAGGAGGTGGGCGCACTTGTTTTTTATGTGCAGCGCCGTCTCCCCAGGACCATCGCGGCAGGCGGCAGGATCGCTGCTGGTTACACCAACAGCCAGGAGCGACGGAAGCGGTGGGGGCAGGTGTGCCGGGCCCTTTTTAAGATCACGGGGGTCCAGCGCACCTACAATCAGGTGACCCACCGCTGGACCGACATCCTGGACCGAGAGCGTGACCTGCTAGACGTGCTGGGAGTGGAGGTCCCCGGGCTTGGTGAGTAGTAGTAGCAATTTTTTCATTACTCACTACTCTGTTTTTTCTCCTGCTCTATGTGGCTGTGTTATATTGCAAATGTTTGCTTTAACTTTTTTACAAAGAGCAATAATGCTGCTGGTGATTACATTGATAGGAGAGGTAAATTACTATTTCAAAATCTTCTGTGCATTTCAGGTGCACTGTTCTCCTTCTCTGTGCCGGTGCCACTGCTTATTTGTTTTCTATTTTGTGTTCATTTAATTGGGCTGAGTAATGTATGAGTGTATTTTACAGAACTGCGTAATGCTAGACACAAAGGGGCAGATTTACAAGCCCCTTGTTCCACGTTTACACTGCCTTACCTGACGCACAGCGACGTAAACGTGGCGCATCCCTGCGAGTCATGTACAACGTGATGCATCTAAGGAGATGCGCCACGTGAAGGCCTGGGCCTGCGCCACAATGGGTGCGTTCCCACGCAGGGGGGGGGGTGGGGGGTGGGGGGTGCCGGTCAGGCAGATATGTGCCTCGCAAAAGTGCCTGCGTGAAATCTACAAGATTTAACGCAGGCACTTCCGCGACGCTGCTATGTCAATTCTTTATGCCTGCTTGCTTGAAGCAGGCGTAAGGACTGATGCGGTATGTTGAGTATTATTGGGCAGCCCTGAGCACTGCTATAGTTGCATCGCGCCCGCGACGCGACTCTAGAGATGCGCCCCTATTTCGTCACGAGATGCGTCACGCATCTGCCTACCCTTGCGCCAGGGTTTGCCGCATTGTAATAGCGGCGCATCTGCCGTGACGCAAGGTTAGTTTTGCGTTACGCATTTGTTCTGGTGCACATCTGGAGGTGTCCAGCTCAGAACTCGTAAGTATGCCCCTAAGTGTCAGATTAGCAATTACCTGCGCATCCCTGCAAAGTGTGCGGCACGCCAGCACCACCCATGGTGCGCCGTATTTACAATGCGGCACACCATGGTCCCAAAACGTCACCGAAGCGTTACGCATCGGTGCCGTAAAGGCGGCTCATTGATGGAGTTGCGCTGCATCGATGGCGCAGCTCCAGCAATGCTGCGTCAAGCCGTTAGTCTGCTTCATGCAGGCGCAGGGTTTCAGTGACGCATCATTGTCCTAAATGACTGATTGAAATTTTATATATTCCCCATAACCACTTTTAGCATGCGTTCCTGCGCAGGAACGCCCTCCCTTGCGATGGAATGCTCCCTAATGGCGCAGGGTTTTAGAATGGGATGCATCTCCCATATGCGTCACGTTGTTAATATACGCCACACCATGGCGCCTCTCTTGTTGTGGCGCTGCGTCACAAAATTGACGCAAGAATGGAGCAAAAGAGCTGCAAGGGGCTTGTAAATCTGCCCCTAGAGTAGAGGCTCAGGTGCAGTCCTTCCTTTGTAGCCCTCTTTTTGGATGAAATAGTAGGTTCTAGTTCTTTCTAAATGTTTGATTTGGTTGACAAGGACATCGGCAAGCAGCAATCATCAATGTTTTCTGTTATTTCTTTCATGTTGTACATCAGGTCCGCCCAGGGGCAAGCGGACCGAAAAATCTGATGCAGCAGTGGCTCCAAAGGAGGAGGATGCAGGCCAGGGCGGCGAGTGCTCCTTTGCTGGCCCCAGTAAGTTTTCATTTAAATATAGAGGACCTATTGTTGTCCAAGCATTCCTAATTTAATTGTTTCGAAATAGTGTTTAGATAGGAGCAAAATCAATAATCCTACTGTTGCAGGGACAATTCTCCACAAACCGAACTATGGACACCAAAGACCAGAGTAATAATATTTCAGAGTGGCGTGTTTGGCACACTGTATAAATAAAGTAAACCTGGTAGTGTCAGCAGCACAGATTCCTCCTTGCAAAAATTGCAAAACTTTTCGCTCAGTCACTCTAGTCTGGACTCTCTGGAGGACTAAAAACCACAGAGTCAATTCAAGTTTAAAAGCTTTATTAAAAGTTTAAGTAAACACATATATTAAAATAAAGTTAGTTGGAAATGGAAAAGTGCTTGGTGCTGAGTTGATGAGTACTGGATTGGTACACATTTCTTGTGGTCGAGCCGAGCTTTCACCTGGTTTCAAGTTGATGTTCCTCTTGTCCTTAGAAGTCCAGTTTCTGTCTGTTCAGAGAAAAATAGTGTGTGTTAAAATTAAGCAAGCATTCAACAATTGTGACAAAAAAATGAAGCAAGACAACAGCTTTCCCTGGAAGGAGGGACATTTTTACTTTAGACTAGAGTAGACAGTCAATTAATTTTTCTGTTGTTTTCACATTTTTTCATTCATAGACCAAATACTAGTGGAGTGGTGTAATCTAACATTCTTAAATCTACTTTGTAGGTGGAACATCTGGTGGCGGGGCCAGCTCGGATGTGGTGGTCATCATTGACTCGGAGTCCGAGGGTCAATCTGGGGAGGAGGCGGCGCTAGAGGAGTCGGACCAAGAGCAAGAAGTACAGACTGTGAGGAAGGAGACGGTGGCGGTGGCGAGTACAGGTAAGCTGGATCATGGAGGTACTATCTGACTCTTAGATAGGATATGATGTGTATTCAGTGGTGGCCCAGTGACAAATTACAATATGGTAATTACAGCAGCCTGGGACCGACAGACAGATAGAGGCAGAGACAGAGAGAGAGGAAGACAGAAGGAGAGAGAGAGAGGGAGGGAGCCAGAGGGAGGGTGAGGGAGGGAGACAGAGAGAGAGAGACAGCGAGGTAGAGGGAGACAAAGGGAGACAGAAAGAGGGAGACAGAGAGAGAGAGAGAGAGAGAGAGAGGGAGGGAAACAGACATATCGCCTGGGCCTGGTGCAGATGATACGGTTGCTGGTGTGGTTAACGGCTCAGAGGAAAAATCACTCACTTCTGCCAGATCTCTTTCATATGAAAGAGCACCAAACCAAGGATACAAGTGAGTTGTGGGAAGGGAAATGGTGATTCAAGCGCCCCTCCCTGCGGACGCCCATGATACTGGCCTGAATAGTTTTGTACTGCCCTGGCTAGTTGCTAGTTGTACTGTGACACAACTTCCTGCTGAATCATTTTGTGTTAATCATATTCTTAAAGAGCATTGGTTACAGATGATGTCTTTCTTTCTTCATATAGTTGGCAATACTAAAACCTCCAAACCAACGAGGAGTATGCTGGCTGTACTGGCCCGGCAACGGAGGCTGGAAGCAACTGTTGCCGAATATCGGCAACTGGTGGAACTGGAGGGGGATGACACGCACTCCAGTGCATCAAACCTAACATCATCTACATCCTCCTCTGTTACCCCACGTTCTGCCGGTAAGCACAGTGCTCCAGCGAACCGGAGCCGTGCCGGAAGACGCCACTGCCGAGCAGCAAAAGCTGCACCTCGCAGCACTGTTAAAGGTCGCTTGCGCCGTGCACTCCGCAGAGTGTCCGACCTAGAGGCGGAGGTCCAGAAATGGCACAAATATCAGAATGTGGTGGAGGGCCTCCGCCTAGATCAAGCCATCCTCCAAGAAAAGTATGATGCCCTGGCCCTAAAGCATGATGCCCTGGAGGCCAAACTTAACAGCTTGCATCCCTAGAGTGTCCCTTGCCCCTTTTTTTGAGACTTTTGGGGGGTGGGAATTGGGAGTTGGGTTTTTTGGGGACTTTTGAGGACTATTTATTTGTTGGGGTTAGGGAGGGTCTTGCGGGAGATTATTTTGTTAGGGATATAAATATACTTTTTCAAACTTTATCTGAGCATACCTGTTTTTTTACTACTTTTGAGCTGGGTGGGTGGTGGTTTTGCAGTAATTTCATTTAACTGAACACTGTCATCGTGTTGGTTCACGTGCAATAGGCCAAATGTTTTCCTAAGTAAATGCCTGTCACAGAGTTTGATAATTCTTGAGCCCTAGGACTTTGCTGCTAGTACCACTGTCACTCTCTCGCCTCTCCGAATACTCCATTATACTACCTCCCATCCAAACGCTTATCTTACCTGTAATTTGTGTTTGAGGGCTGGCTCCACCTGGAATTCACAGAGTCCCACTCCTAAAGCGTTCTGCAGCAGGGCCACAACTGGAGTTTCCCGGCGTGGATTTTCTGCAAATCAAAAGCAATCAACATTAGAAATGTGGCAGCGGTGCTCACACAACCCTAAAACCTAGAAGCCCCACAGACAGCACCCCTGAGACAGGCAAGCGAGCAATAATAACGCCTACACGTTCACGTGCAATAGGCCAAATGTTTTCCTAAGTAAATGCCTGTCACAGAGTTTGTTAATTCAAGAGCCCTAGGACTTTGCTGCCAGTACCACTGTCACTCTCTCGCCTCTCCGAACACTCCATTATACTACCTCCCATCCAAATGCTTATCTTACCTGTAATTTGTGTTTGAGGGCTGGCTCCACCTGGAATTCACAGAGTCCTAAAGCGTTCTGCAGCAGGGCCACAACTGGAGTTTCCCGGCGTGGATTTTCTGCAAAACAAAAGCAATCAACATTAGAAATGTGGCAGCGGTGCTCACACACCACAAAAACCTAGAAGCCCCACAGACAGCACCCCTAAGACAGGCAAGCGAGCAATGATAACGCCTAAAGGTTCACGTGCAATAGGCCAAATGTTTTCCAAAGTAAATGCCTGTCACAGAGTTTGTTAATTCAAGAGCCCTAGGACTTTACTACCAGTACCACTGTCACTCTCTCGCCTCTCCGAACACTCCATTATACTACCTCCCATCCAAACGCTTATCTTACCTGTAATTTGTGTTTGAGGGCTGGCTCCACCTGGAATTCACAGTGTCCTAAGGCGTTAGGGGACTCGTCAACGTAAGTTTCTTCATTGTGCAGAATCCAGGCATCAGCATTATGGGTAATGGATAGGGTGAGTCTGGAGGAGGAGGACTCAGGATAGACGACCAGGACTGAGTTCTTGTCAACTAACTGTTGTGAACCTGAGGAATGCTGCGGCATCAAAATCAAGACAGTTCTGTTGATGGGCTTGTTGTTTTATTGGTTGATTACAGTTTTGTTGGGAATGTGATGAAGCACTTGCTAAAGAAAGACAGACACACAGGAATAAAAGTGAATAAGGAGGACTATTTACAATTAATGAATGATTGAGTCATTTTCAGAACTCGCTGTCAGGGAAGCAGAACTCGTCCTCATACTCTGCTAAATCATCAGTCGGGGTTACTTCTGGTAACTGAGGAGAACTTTCCTCAGGTAGGGCGGTGTCCTCTTCTTCCTGCGTGCATTCTCGTACTCTGTAATCTGGTGGTATGAAGTGCTGGTTCATCTTTATCAAGGTGAGCCACTCCACATTTGCGGGCAAGAGGCGGGACCTTTTGGAAGTCACAATGCCACCAGCAGGACTAAAAACACGTTCTGAGGACACGCTTGCGAGTGGGCAAGACAAGTAATTGATAGCCAGGTTGGTGAGCTCTCGCCATATTTTTCTTTTCCCATGCCAATACGCCAATGGGTCCTCAGTAATATTGACCTCTGTTGAGTCATCCAGATAGGCCTGCACCATTGAAAGAATGTCCTCCCGGATTCCTGTACTTTGCACTTCTGTGTCTTTTCTAGGACCAGGAAACCCTAGCTGAGTTAGCCAACTCGCTTCTGACATATCGCATGCGCCTGGTGCAGATGATACGGTTGCTGGTGTGGTTAACGGCTCAGAGGGAAAGTCACTCACTTCTGCCACAGGCACAGATGCAGAAGGGCTTTTTTGGGACGCCTGATGGCCTGCTGATTCACTAGTAGTACTGTCTTCTCCTACAGTTTCCTTCCGCTCTCTTTCAAAACGAATGGCTGACTGAGCTAGCCAACCTTTGTACTCTGTAACATCCGATGTTTCAAAAGGAATTATTACTTTGCCAAACAATGGCTTTTTGTAACGTGGATCCAGAATAGTAGCACAAATGTAGTGCTGTTGTTTCTTGATATTTACAAGCCGTTCATTGCTAACTAGGCGTTGTAATAATCTCTGCGCCAACTCATGTGCTTCGTTCTTTCCAACGTCCTCTAATTGTGAAGACACCACCTTGACTTGGTGCTCGAGCTTCAGCAACAGTGGGATAGCTTTGCTCAAAGAACAGTCCTCCCTGCTGACGTCACGCGTGAAGACCTCAAAAGGCCGAAGCATGTCTGTCAGGCTTTTAACTAGCTGCCATTGCTCCACCGCTAGCATCATTTCTGTCGTATCACCACCCAGGTTGTAGAAATACTCATTGACTACTGGAAACAGCTCATGCAGACGCTCAAGCATGTAGAAGGTTGAGTTCCAACGTGTTGCCACCTCCTGGATAAGTGCTTTCACTGGCATTCTACGTTCATTTTGCTTGCGCCTCAGCTCCTTCCGGGCCTTAAAAGAATGGTTGAAATGTGTGCATATTCTTCTGCAGATGGTCAGTGTTTTGTCGACTGCAAGTTCTTTTTTCAAAAAATTTTGCACAACAAGGTTGATACAGTGCGCCAAACACGGCACTCTGAAATAGAAACCGTCCGCCATGGCCTTAACTACATTACTGCCATTATCTGTAGAAACATAACCAACCTTGCAATGTCTTGGGCGCAGCCATTGCAAGACCTTTTTGTTAAAGTCAGCCAAAATGTTGACTGCAGTATGACTTTTCTCCATGCCAAACATGGCTAATGTTGCATGTTTACGAGCACCCTTAAAAATCTCGATCAAGTCACCACCTGCATTTATCTGTTTTATAACCCCTGAAAAAGAGACCCAGTGTGCAGTGATGCACATGTAATCAAGGGCTTGGCAACTGGTCCACATGTCTGTTGTCAGGTGTATAGTGTGAACAGCACTCTTCTGCAAAGCTGCCCCCACCAACTCAAGCACCTCTTTGTGTAGTGCTGGAACAGCAACCCTGGCAAAATAGTACCGGCTAGGAACCTTCCATTTAGGGGCCAATGTTGCCACGAGTTCAAGGAAACCCACACCTTCGACAAACGAAAAAGGGAGAAGGTCCACCGCTAGCATTTTTGCCAGCTTAGTGTTATAGAGGCGTACAGTTGGGTGGTTGCGTTGAAATTGCGCATCTGAGGAGAACATGGCTGAAATGGTGCGCTGGACAAATTTACGGGATGATGCTGATGCCTTCTTCGACCCACTTCTGATCAGTGTTGACATTTTCCGCATTGGTGTGTCTCCCAGACTCTCAGTGTGCCTGCTATGTGTTACGGAGGGTGTGGTGCTGCCAGGGGTACTGGGTGCAACCGGACACATGTCTGACGCTTCTTCTACCTCCCCATCATCTTCAGATGAAACACCTACTATGGGTATATTTTGGCCACTTGCCCTTTGGGATCGCTTTCCCTTGACGTTTGCTAGGTGCGGAAACCATTCGACAGCGTGCTTTCTTTCAAGATGACCTATCTGGCCTCCGGTTCCATAGTTGGTACCAGTCTTACCACGGCTAACGCTAGTCTTACAAATGCAACAAACGGCTATGTTATCATATTTTTCATGGACACTAAAAAAGTTCCAAACTGGGGACTGGAAACTTCTGGTTTTGCCGCACGAGGTGATACTGCTGCCAATGCCAGATGAAGCAGTGGTGGATGAGCCTTGCAGACATCTACTGGGTTGTGCAATTATTGCAGCAACCTTACTTGAGGGAGTCGAGCTGGATGGAGTCCCCCTCTGGGGAGAAAATATGGGAGCTGTAGGTTTTGTTGAACTTGTGGTACTACTTGACTGCGTTGGTGGTGCTACCAGTGGCACGTCGCCAGGGTCACGCTCAGCATGACGTCGGGATAGGGTGTAAATGTCTGTCTGCTGCATGGTCGGTGTGGCTGGACTGACATGTGTGATGAATAGATCATTGCTGTCATCCTCTTCAACAACATCAGAATGCACCACTTCATCAAGTCGGACGTTCGGATCCATAAGTATGAGCTTTCCGGGGCCCTTCCTTTTAACATGTGATACCTTTCGCAGCTCATGGTGTGCCTCCCTCTCAGACGTCAGAGATGGTTGCCAATCTAGATCCAGATCATCATCTGATGGAGCGGGGCTTGAAGAGGAACTTCTACACACCCTCCTTGATCTTTTCCTTGCTGGGGAGCTGGGAGAAAATGAATCATCAGGAGGAGTGGCTTCGTCTTCCTGACATGATACCCCGGCTCCAAAGTCAATTTCCTCCTGTGCCCCTACTTCTGGAAGAACAACCATTGTGGGCACTTGCACCGCTCCATGCGCCGCTACATGGGCATCTTCTCTGACCTCTACTTGCAAGTCTCCATGGACCTCTCCTTCTCGGCCTTCTCCTTCTCGGCCTTCTCCTTCTCGGCCTTCTCCTTCTCGGCCTTCTCCTTCTCGGCCTTCTCCTTCTCGGCCTTCTCCTTCTCGGCCTTCTCCTTCTCGGCCAGCTCCTTCTCGGCCTTCTCCTTCTCGGCCTTCTCCTTCTCGGCCTTCTCCTTCTCGGACAGCTCCTTCTCGGACAGCTCCTTCTCGGACAGCTCCTTCTCGGACAGCTCCTTCTTGGACAGCTCCTTGCGCATGTACTTCTGCTTGTACTAGTAGCCCATGCAGTTGTTGTTGCGGCTTTGGTTGTTGAATAGTACTTGTGAGATGAGTTACAACCTGTGTTGATGGTGTGCTGCTACTTTCTTGCGAGGAACCAACATCACTGGTCGTTGGTGATTCAACAACTAAACAGGCTACCTGTGCAGCACTCATGGTGGGCCTTTGTTTTTTTTGTTGTTGTTGCCCAAAAAATGTATTGGTTGAGCCACCAGTCTCCTTGGTAAGTGGTGCCACTTGCTTCTTCTTCTCCTTAGTAGAGACATCTTTATTGCAAGAGGACCTACGGGCACCTCTTTTTGGAGCCATCTTCTTCAGATGTCGGAACAACAGGCCGCAGCAGCACTTCTTCCTGGCACTGATGCTCAACGATGATGCGGAGTTTTGTGCACCTAAACGCAAACGAAGACAGAGGAACATCAGTAAATATAAATGTTGCATATGTAGCGCTTGAATAAACAGTTTGCAAGTAGGCATTTATGAATACACACGTGCACACTGCACACCACCACACAATATGGAAATTTCAAAATTAGGATTTGCTAAATTTTTGGGAAACAGGAATTTAACATTGATCCAAGAGAGCAAACACACAGAGGGTTGTACTTTCATGTACCCCTGACTCCGCCTGGGCACAATGGGTGAAAGCAAGGCACAATGGGTGCAGGCCTATGTCTCAAAGCTCACTGCCTGCCTTCAAAATGGCCGCTTGACCCCCCCATCCACATGGCCAGGACCATGCCTCAAAATGGCCACCACCAACATAGCCAGCACCCAACCCCTACTCCAAAAAGTCAAAAAACACAACACAAATCAAATCACCACAATCCAATGCCATCCATCCATTTTCAGAAGGCTTATGCTGCCTGCTGGTGGTTTTCCGGTGCAAAATTGCAATTTTTACAATTTCGCGAGTGCGAGATTGTTGCTTCACGGTGCGAACGTGGCAAAAACCCGCAAAAACCGCGAACAGACCGATTCTGGGCCCCCCTGGGCATAATGGATGACATCAGAGCACAGTGGGTGCAGGCCTATGGCACAAAGCACACAAACTGGCTTACAAATGGCCCCTAGACCCCCACCCACACGGGACCAGACAATAAAATGGCCCCCACCCACATAGCAAGCCCCCAACACCACCCCAAAAAGTCCTAAAACACTCAAAAATCAGCACAATCCAATGCCATCCATGCCCTGGCCAGAATCATGTTAAAAAAAAATCAACAAAACAGTTGTATCATGCATGCACCCATAAATAAGCCTGGTGGTTTTCTATTCATGTGCAGCAGAATTGTAATTTTTACAATTTCGCGAGTGCGAGATTGTTGCTGCGCGGGACACGAGCAGTGCGAACACAAGCAAAAACATCCTCAGCTCGCGAACTTGCAGATTTTCCCCCCAAAAAGTCGAAAAAAAAGCAACACACACAAAAATCACCACAAACAAACAACATCAACTTACTTCTTTGTGAAATCAAATTTCGAATCCAAAAGTAATCCAAAAGGCCTCAAATCCAAATATCCAGCAGCAACCACAAAAAGTAATCCTTCCCAGTCAAGATCGAAATCAAAGTGGCCAGGAAATGGAGGAGCTTACTGGACAGGAACAGGAAGTTGGAGACTGGGGCACTTCCTTCACCCCACCCCTATGGGAGGAGCTTGCTGGACAGGAACAGGAAGTTGGAGACTGGGCCACTTCCTTTACTAATTTTTGTACTTTCGCTAGTGCGAGATTGTTCCTGCCCGCGCCGCGGACCGCGAGCAGCGCGAGCAGTGCGAACACAAACAAAAAATCCGCTTCGCGCGGATTTTGCGTATTCTCGCCGCATCCGCGAGAGTTCGCGGATTGCGGATTCTCCGAAAATACGAAAAATCCGCGAGCGTAACGGATTTTACGCCCATGCTTATTTTATAGGCCAATCACCCTTGCAAACATTGACATAAAATTCAGGAGTGGCCCTTGCAGATAAGTGTGTTGGGGCAGGAGGTTTGCGGGGAGGGAGGGAGTTGACAGACGATGACTAGGGAAAATGTAATAAAAATAGAGAAAACCAGTTATCGTGCGCTCACTGCATCGCTAAGTTGGCGATGCAGTGAGCACCAGGTAAGTGGTATTCCTAATTCAGTTTTCCCATATTGTTGTCTGTGAACACCCCCCACCCCACCCACCCCACCGCTCTTACCTGCATGGGCCACTCCTGAAAAAAATTGTAACAAATACTTTTGCGGCTTAACTGGGACCGATTATCCCACTAATGATAAATGCAGACCAATCACGTTTTAATCCTGGCTAACAGCATGGAGGTAACACTAAGATTCTCCTACATTCCATTGACCACTCCCAAGGGAAACAAAGTCATGTCTTTATTTGGACACTTTCACAGCATCCGACAGAGCAGATTAGACTTGCATGGCTCATGTAATTCATAAATTGAGATTTTCTGAGCCCTTTTTTAAATAGACTATGGCGAGCTGTCAATGGATCCACCTTGGCTTCAATCGCAACTGAGCATGTGCCATCAGTCGAGGGTCTTGTTGCATATGTTTACCTTTAGTAGGGAACCGTTTGTGAATGCCATAGGGAAAAGTCAAGACATTTCAGGGCCAAAAATTGTGGACGATATGTTTAAACGCACAAAGTGTGTGGATAACATTTTGGTATACCTCACGGGGGAAACAACGTTTACAACGCAACTTTTACAACGCACTACCATTACAACGAAACTTTTACAACGCAAAAACTATTACAACGCATACATTTACAACGCATTTTTTTACAACGCAGATACTTTTACAACGCATACCATTACAACGTAAGTATTGGTAAGTATATAATTATATTTAAAATGTTATATGTTTGGTTTTTTGGGTAAAGTGGTATTTTTAGGGTTCAGGGCTAGGTTTGGGTTTTTGGATAAAAGGGTATTTTTAGGGTTCAGGGTCAGTTTTGATTTTTGGGTAAAAGGGTATTTTTAGGGTTCAGGGTCAGTTTTGGGTTTTTGGGTAAAAGGGTATTTTTAGGGTTCAGGGTCAGTTTGGGGTTTTTGGGTAAAGGGGTATTTTTAGGGTTCAGGGTCAGTTTGGGGTTTTTGGGTAAAGGGGTATTTTTAGGGTTCAGGGTCAGTTTTGGGTTTTTGGGTAAAGGGGTATTTTTAGGGTTCAGGGTCAGTTTTGGGTTTTTGGGTAAAAGGGTATTTTTAGGGTTCAGGGTCAGTTTTGGGTTTTTGGGGTACAGGGGTACAGGGTAAAAAATTTTTTTAAAAATAAATTAATTAAATGAAATGAAATTAAATTAAATTATATTAATTTTACTTATATTACATTAAAAAAATTATTATATACTTACCAATACTTACGTTGTTATGGTATGCGTTGTAAAAGTATATGCGTTGTAAAAAATTGCGTTGTAAATGTATGCGTTGTAATAGTTTTTGCGTTGTAAAAGTTTCGTTGTAAAGGTAGGCGTTATAACGTCATACATCCACCTCACGGACCTGCTGCTTTCAGTGCAAATTGTAGGGTAAGATGGAATTCTACCGACCTGTGATCATCTTTAAAATTAACATCACAAAATTGGAAACTGTTTTACTTCAACTACTTTGAAATCAAGTAGAGGTGTTTCACAAGCTTCCATATCCATCGAACTAGGCTCAATGATCTATCTAGGTATTCAGCTGGGGCACAGTACCACACAAGTAGTCTCATTTAACGGCTATCGAATTATTAAATCATTCAGACAGGAATTTTAAAAATGGCACATGAAACACTTTTATTGATTGAGCAGGATCGCAGTTATTATGATACCTCACTGAGCTGTGACTATGAGTGCGCGTAATTTGCTGTAGCGTAATTACGCGAACGTACAGTAAAATTTAGCATAAATATTCAGAACTACGCAGAGTATAACTCAGCAGTTCCGCAATTTTCTAAGTGCAAAATATGCATCTTAGCATCCAAAATGCACCAGAGGACGTATTTTGTGCTAAGAAAATAGTTCTAAAAGAAACATGCCACAAACAGCAGCAGTCAGCAGCTGCTCGCTCAATTCATTGTGCCTGTGCTCCTGCTATAGGAGTTTTGTGCCAAATTGGGCATAATTACTCACACAAGTGTAATTCTGAAATTATTGGTAATTTTGCATAAAAAGAGTACCGCACAAATACTGAAATGACTAGTATTACTCAGGCATAATTACAATTATGCAGTGCTCTGGTCATGACCCGTGGGGATTTGGCAGCTCCACAACTTCTATCATATTTCCATGTCACACAGTTTAAATTTCTGGGGAGTTGGGAACATATGAAACAGCAAAACAGTGGTGTGTGGTAGATTTTTTTATTGCTGGTACCCTTCTTTCACAAGTCCCTTGTATGCACAAGGCGCAGAGAAGCTGGGGACACTACTCCTCATCTGTCACTAGGGTTATGCTAACAATTTGGGACAAAATTAGGCAATACTTGGGCTTCATATTCTTTCCCTCTCAGTTCACTCCTGTATTTTCCAACTAAGACGTTTCCCCATCTAAAGACAAGAAACGTTTTCAACCATGGATAGAAAATAAATGAGGTATAGATGGATAATTGCTAAAGAATGCACAAATAACTTGAAGATCTCAGGAGACAGTATAACCTCCAAAAGTTGTGAGGTTCACCTACACACAGATTAAGCATTGGGTGCTGCATCCCACAATGAAGGAGGAAGACTCACCATCTCTATCTAGCTTAAATAAATGGCCTAAAGATGGATCACATGAAAAAAACGAATCTCGATGCTGCACGAACAACTGGATGAATGCACCGTGGCACCTTAGAAGGTAGGTTCCTGAGCCAGAAATGATGGGTAAACAAGCACAGAAAAAAGATTACCATTAATGAATGGGAAAAGTAAAACGACTGACCATTAATCTACACACTTAGGGGTCGATTCGGATCTGGGTCGGAAGGGCACCCAAATGCGATCCGGCCGGAAAAACTATGAACCGTATGCGTGTTTTCGGCCCGACTCGTACAGCTGTACGAGCGAGCAAGTACGATGCGAGCTAAGTGAAATTCACCGACTGACTCGTTTCCGGGTCCGAACCGCACCGTACGTCTTGGCCGTAAGCTAACCGTGGCGTGCAATGGATGCGATTTGCGACCGAGCCAGCACGATGCACGCGTCAGACAGCCGGTGCGAGTCGGATTGTCCGGCACTCAAAAAGTCTGGGAAGTTGCCTTCGGGGGTCCGCGTTGGACCCCCTGTCACCCACAGCCCTACCACTCAGACACACACAGGCATGTACGGTGCGGATGGCACCTACGTGTACCCACTGTAGGGGGCGCCCTTGTGCGAGACGTACCCATTCAGTCAATGGGAGCCCATGTACGCCTCGTACGACCGACTCCCATTGACTTCTATGGGAGTCTGACCGAACCGAGTCCGGCAGTACAAGGCCGCATGGTACTCGCTCGGTTGGACTGCAGGACTCCGGCTCGGTCGGAAAACACTTCGGATCCAGCTCGGTCTGAGAGCTTTCCGACCCGGATCGGAATCGGCCCCAGAGTGTTAGGATGAGAGAGACCCGATATAAAATCCTTACTTACTGGTACAGGACACAAGAAAAGATAAGAAAGTAAGATAAAACTAAAAGTAATCGATACTAGTGAGGACATGAAGCCACCGGTACTTTTTTGCTTCTGCTCTGGCACTGCCTTAAAGTAGGTAGATTTTGGGAAGAGGTAATCAAAGAAATAGAAAGACTACAGATACTGAGGGACTGTGGGCAATTATTTTGGTCCTTTCCTTCCCAAAGCATAGATCTCACAAATCTATGAAAGGTAAACTACTAGGAGTCATCCATAGGGCATTTAAACACACAATAATCACGTACATCCTAAAAACTCTCTACTCTTGGCAATCAAGCATCCATTCATCACAAAACTACTTGAATCAGTCCTCTCTAGCCAATTGTCCTCTTACCTTAAGCCCAACAGGTTTATAAATGACTTCTTGTCGGGGGAAAGATAATTTTATTAAATGATTGGACGCTGATCCTGCAGCATCTTTTGGTCACTCTTTACACCATAGTCAGCTCAATGCTAATCAAAAATCTGTCTATCCTGGTCATATCAAGAACAGAGCACAATCATGGTTCACTACATTCCTGCAAAACTGGGCTCATCTAAGTAGGCTCATTTCTTTCTAGAACAGTCAGCAGTCAACATGGCTTACCTAACGGCTAACCCATATATTCATTGCTTACATGGCCTTCCTGACAGATACCATAGACCCCTTCCATTTCAAACTTGACAATGACCACAGCTATATATTTTTATGTGTGGAGTTCTCCTCCCTTACTGCGGAGTCTCTGCAATCATAACAATACTGCTACTAAACTTTAAATCATAGTTTGGGAATATCCACAACTAGTTAATTTGTACAAAAGTGTAAGTTTACCTTTGTATATCAGGCAAAAGTTTATACACAAGAACAGCTCCTTGGGAAAGGGTAAAACATGTGGAGAGTATCCCTTTAGTTCTTTTATAGAAGGTAGATGTCTCCTGTGAACAATGCAGTAGATGAGACAATCAAATTTCCAATATAAAGAGATTATATACTGAAGAACAGACAGTTAGACAGACAGTTAGCTCACTCAAGGACTACGATGACTGTATCGTTTGAGAGCAGGTGATGTAGCTACCAATAGTATAGTAGGCAGAGTTGCACCACGACCCAGTGAGTGAAAGGGCAGTGCACACTAAATAGTGGCTGTTTTATACTAGCAAATCCTGGAAAGAGATGGCCAATTTCCTTGTGTCCATTTGGGCCCGGGGCACCAGTACTACTCCACTGTTTGAGACCAAATATTTTAAAAGATTCTGGTCCATTATATCGTGGAGATTAATTAGCTCTGTGTTTAAATGTCATGCCCTCGAACCTAGACCTTTAGTAATGATTATGCTTTTAGGATGATAGCAGAGGAGACAGGTAGGGCCAGTTGGGACTGGTCGGCTGGACAGCAAGAAAAGTCCTCTGGAAGCTTGTTGTGCCCACTTGCTCAAACAGATCATCCTCTTGACCCTTGGAGTCACTTCTGAGGTCCTGGGTTCAAGGCAAGCAGCTCTAGTCTTTCTTAAGGATTCAGACAGCAGTACTGCTGATTCTTCTCAAGGTCCAGGAGTTTTCTCAGGTGCAGTATGTGGGTTTATGCCAATTCCCAGCCTGTACATAGATGGTATTCCTTAGTCCAACCCCCTAAGCCTGTTCTGATGAGTTCCTTCCTACTAACTGGGTATGGAGGCATCCTGACTAGAGAGACAAAAGGGAGGCAGGCAGAAGTGTAAACTTAATCTTGCCAGTAACAAGGTAGGCATCCTTAGAGGCTCTGGAACGGGTAAGGAACAGCTTCTGCAAAGGGTGGAGAACCCCTTCCCACACCAAGAGCCATTAGTCCACTGTCTGGGAGCAATACACATCTTACCACAGTGGAGTCTCCAGCAGTCTGTTAACTGCTGGGCACTGACAGGGAAGCCTTTTGGTTTTAGGCAGTAAAATGTAAACTTTCTAAAAGTGTAATTTCCAAAATAGTAAGATCCAACTTGCCCATTAAGTTGGCCTTTAGATGACTAGCAGGACAAAGTCTTTGAAATATTTTTGTTGCTGTTTCCAAACTGAATTTAGTATTTCTTAACTATAATAGTATAAACCAATATCGGAGAGTGAATCTTGCCACAGTGCAGAAACTTTGGAGCTGCTAACACTCTTGAGAGCCATCTACTGGTGGCTCTGGTTCCCTCTGAGTGGGAATGGGGAGGTTCTACCATACCTCTTAATTGTCTGTTGGGCAATGACCTTGAGCACATTACCTGGGGGGAGGTAGAACTCAGGTCTCAATTTGATTTGATGGGGTTGCCTGAGTGAGTCTGTATGACCACATAAGCCATGGCCGCCCACAAAGCGAGACAGGGATGTCTGGAGCTTGAAACAATGGTACAGACAGCTGCCAAGGAGAAAGGCAATGGACGTGTGAAACTCATCCCTGAAGTTCCTGTGGTGGAGATTGACGGGATACCTGAGGAGGAGGCCCAAGCCAACCGGAGAAGGCATTACCACCCTAGGTGACCTATCTGAGCTTGCCAGCTGGCAGGTTGAGGATGGACACACCAGGAAGAAGTTCTGCCAAATGCAGAAGCAGTATCCTACTCTTGAGGGCTTGAGGCGCCTGGCCTCAACCCATGCAGCATGTGAAGACTCTGGGAATCTCCTAATCAACAATGTCCTTTACAGTGACCCTAAGGTTCCTGATCCTGAGGCAGCCAGTGTGCTGGGGGTCCCCCAATGCTACTGGACCTGGCTTAGTTCTTGGCATACCCCTGGCTGGACACTTAGGGGAAGACACGACCTTTGCCAGCTTGTCTCCTGCTTTTATTGGCCCCGAATCAAGACAACTTAAGATGCATTCTGCAGGACTTTTCCCATCTACCATGCCAGTGGGAAATCAGGGAAAAGTACAAAGCTCCCCTGATCCCACTACCCACATTGGCACTCCCTTTGAAAGGGTGAACATTGTTGTCATTGGACCTTTGGACCTCAAGACAGACTTAGGGAAGGGTTTTGTCTTGATCTTGTTGGACCATGCCACCCGCTACCCAGAGGCAATGCCTCTGAAGTCAGTGACCGCAACTGTGCTGGCAAGAGCTCCAATGGAGATCTTTACCTTTGTCAGGTTCCCTAAGGAGTTAGTGTCAGATAAAAGCATAAATGTCATGTCAGCATACATGAAGTTCACGTGGGATGAGTGTGGTGTGACATACAAGTTCAAAACACCCTATCACCCCTAAACCAGTGGTCTGGTTGAAAGATTCAATAGGACGTTGAAGGGCATGATAATGGGCCTGCCTGTGTCTTTGAAACATAAGTGGGATGTTCTCTTGCCATGCCTTCTCTTTGCCTATAAGGAGGTACCATAGAAAGGAGTAGGGTTCAGCCCCTTTGAACTCCTCTATGAACGGGAAACATCCTTTATAACGCAACTTTTACCACGCCGTGCCTTTACGACGCAACTATTACAACGCATGTCATTACAGCGCATTGCGCTGGGGGGCACTCTAGGATAGGGAATAGATTTAATTTACTATCCAACACCTTCCCTACTATCCACGGGGACTGGAGTTGGAATAGTAAATTAAACTATTCACTATCCAGCACCCCAAAGTGCTATGCGTTGTAAAAGCATGCATTGTAAAAACGCGTCGTAAGAGCATGCGTGGTAAAATCATGCGTTGTAATGTCGTACATCCCTATGAACGCTCTGTTAAGGGACCTCTGAGCCCTGTCAAGGAGAGCTGGGAGCGAGCTTCCAGGAATCCCTTCTTGAATGGGGTCTGTTACATGCTGGCCCTCTGCAATCAGATGTGCAGCTTCCTAAAGAAGGCAAAAAATGCCTAGAGACCAGCCAAGACGTTATGAAACTCTGGTATTACCAGAAGCCCACACTGTTGGAGTTTCAGCCTGGCCAGAAAGTATAGATCATCGGCCTAGTAGAGCGCAGATCTCTCCAGGACTATTGGACTGACCAGTGTGAATTTAAGGAGCAAAAGGGGGAGGCCACCTACCTGGTTGACATCCAGACCTCTAGGAACCCCCCATGGGTTCTCATGTGAATAGACTTAAGCCTCACTTTAAGAGGAATGAAGTAAGCATACTCATAGTGACAGATAAGGAAGAAGAAGAGGAGACTGAACCTCTCCCTAAGCTCCTCTCTGCACAGGAATATAATGGTCAGTGGAGTGTGGCAACCTCTCTACCACACTGACCCAAGAACAGCAATGTGACTGTTACCAGTTGCTGGGACAGTATGCCTCACTGTTTTCCCTCAACCCTGGACTCAAACATCTGTGTGTCCATGATGTTGAAGTGGGAAACAGTTCCCAGTAAAGAAAAGAACAAAATGTACAGGTTGCTAAAGAGGGTGAGAGGCAGCATAAAGAAGGAAGTCTCCAAGATATTAGCCTTAGGAATGATTTAGCCCTCTAACAATCCCTGGTACAGGCCTGTAGTGTTGGTACCAAAGGATGCCCCACCAGGTGCCAAAACAGATCTCCAGTTCTGTGTGGACTAGAGAGGGCTCAATATAATCACCAGGACTGATGCACTGCCTATCCGCAGAGCTGATTACCTCATTGACTGTCTAGGCAGTGCCACATTCCTTAGTACCTGTGATTTGACTTCATGATACTGGCAAATTGCCTTTACTGAGGGGGCCAGAGAGAGGTCAGCATTTTCATCCCCCAGAATGTCATTACTAATACAGAGTGATACCCTTTGGATTTGAAAATGCCCATGATACCTTCCAACAGGTCGTTTAACAGGGTCCTGGCTGGTAAGGAGGCTTTCAGTGCCAACTCCTTAGACAGTATGGCTGTCAATAATTCCACTTTGGAGGAACACCTGTATCACCTAAACGAGGTGCATCAGACTCTCCAACAAGCACGTATGACGATCAAGGCCAGATTGGGTATGGTTTAGTTGTGTATTTGGGATACCTGGTAGGTGGAGGCAAGGTGCAGCCCCTCCAGGCCAAGATTGAAACCATCATGGGCTGGAAACCACCTAAAACCCAAACAGATATTACCATAGAATTGTAAAGGGTTTTGGTAACATTGTTTCCCCCTTATCTTAGCTGACTTCAAAGAAGCAGACCAGATTGGTGACATGTAAAGAGGCTTGTCAGAAAGCCTTTGACTCTCTCAAGAAATCCATGCGCACAGCACCTCTGGTCAGAGCCCCTGACTTCCCCAAGTAATTCAGTGTGCTAACGGACGCTACAGAGCATGACATAGGAGCAGTCTTGGCACACCTTAATGAGGAGATCCTAGAGCAACTGGTAACATTCATTGGTAGAAGGTTACCTCCATGGGAACAGAGGTGGAGTGCCACTGGAAGAAAAGTGTGTGTTGTGGTCTGGGCCCTGAAGAAGTTTAGACAATACCTGTTTGGGACTCACTTCCTGGTTCAGACAGGCCACAGGCCCCTCAAATAACTCAGGCAAATCAGCAGAGAAAAGCCCAAACTGTTGAGGTGGTCCATCTCCCTACATGAATGAACTTTAATGTTGAGCATCACCCGGGGACTGACCACGCCTATGCTGATGGTCTCTCCAGATTCTTCTGCCTTAGTGAAGAGACCTCCCAAGGAGTTGGATAGCTCTTTCCATTTTCAGCTGTTAGACCTGACAGCCTTAGGGTGGTCTTTCTCGAAATTCTTTTCCGCATCACTCCATTTTTCTGAACTCCCTTTTGCTGGTTTTAGGACTCTGCGCACCTTACCAATGTTAAAGTGCTTGTGCTCTCTCCCCTAAACATGGTAACTTTGTTTTAAACCCAATTGGTATATGTAATTTACTTACAGCGCCCTAGCAAAGTGCACCTCAGGTGCCCAGGGCCTGTAAATGAAATGCTACTAGTGGGCCTGAACCATTCATTGTGCCACGTGCTTAAGTAGCTCTCTAACCATGGTTACAAGCCTGACATTGCATAACCTGTATGCGCAGTTTTAAACTGCCAGTACAACCTGGCAAGGTAACCCTCTTACCAGGCCTATACCTTACCATTTTTTGCATATTAGTCACCCCTAAAATAGGCTGTGTTTAATCCACAGGGCAGGGTACCAATTTCATTATTTCACTACTTCAAAGCCTATCTCTCCCATAGGATAGCATTGAGGTTACCTTATCTTGTAAGTGTAATTCCCAATTGCGAAGAGATAGACTTTCCAGGTTTGATGCTACTGACCTCACAATTTAAAACCACAACTTATGGTGAAGTTGGACTTTAAATTCCAGTTTAGCAAATGCCATTTTTAGAAAGTTGCAAAAAGATTATAACCCAGATCTCTTAACTGGGGTGAATGTATGGCATTGTTCTGCATTCTGTCCATCAATTGTTCTTTTTGAATTTGTCACCCGAGTGGGACAGGTATGCCCAGACGTGGGTCCTCTGCTCTCCATGCCACCGGAGTCAAGCTATCCTGGCTGAATAGGGCTGAAAGCCCGAAACCGGTCCTAGGATGCTCGTTTCTAGTCCAGGGAGGACCTGGCCTGGCAGTTCGGGCTGGACTGTTCCCATTGGGTGCAGGGTCAAGACTGATTTGCATATGGCTGGGTCCAAACTGGAATGGCATGGTGAACAAAAAAACAATGGATTTAGGCCCAAATCTCTGTACTGGGGTGAATGTATGAAATTGTTCTGCATTCTGTCCATCAATAGTTCTTTTTTTGCATTTGTCACCCCGAGTGGGATGTTCTTTTTGCATTTTTAGAAAGTTGGCATTATTTACTTTAGCCATTTGGTGCCTACTGACTGTCTCTGGAATATACATTTGGGGTGAGTTACAGCTAGCTTGGTGGATTCCCTCTATACAGGTACACACAAAGGAAGGGTAACTGTGCCTGAGGGGTCATCTCCATGCAGACAGGCCATCAAGAGCAGGATGAGAGGGAGGAGCTGACACTTAAACCTGAAAAGATTGATTACCCCCCTGTGGTGTGTCTGGAGCCAGGGCAGGAAGGCAGAGCCTCTGTGCACAAAGCTTTTTTGAAGTCTCCCCTTGAAGTGCCTTTGACAATGGACCTCTGGCAATGCTAAATGAGTACACTTCTGTACCTGTGACCACTCTCCCGGGAAAAAGAGGATTCGCTGTGTTGCTCAAGGACTGCAACTTTGCTGGAACTGCTATTTGCTGAACTTTTCCTTGCTGTGTTGTCTTACTGCCTGCTATTTTCTCTCTGCCTGGGAGAGAAGGACTGGATCTGCATTACTTGAACCCAGAGTGACTCCAAAGGCTTGTTTCCTGCTGCCAAAGTCTTAGGGACAAAAAAGATTTAGAACTTTCTTGGTCCAGCCCTTGCACTCATATGAGTCTGTCCTGCCAAGTGGTGCCACCCCAGTCCTGGGACCTTGTAAGTAGACCTTGGGGTTTGCAGAATCCACACATCATGCTGTTATAGGAACCAAACCAGTGCATTACACTGTATCATCCCCTGGACCTGCCCCAAGACTCGTCAGAGTCCTGGGGGCAAGTCCAGGCGATTCAAATAAAATGATAATAAAATGGATTTAAACCCCATTTTATTTGCTGGTGGTGGCGGGGGGACAGCGCTCCTCCACTCCTCCACTCTAATGGAGCGGCCGTCGCAGAACATAACAGCATTTGTTGAAGGCACACCTAGGATTTTGTTGCATTCATACATATACTGTATAGTGGATTAATAGATTGTTTAAGTTCAGTATTTGAAGAATTCCAACTATGTTTGTTGATAACAATAAATCATCTGTGAATTCACTAGTAGACAAGACCCAGACGATAACATTTAGCAGTTCAAAATACATATAAGTGAACTAGATCCGAGTATATAGCTTGTCTAACCAAGTAGTGACATCAAGAAATAAATACAATGATAGAATAGAATAACCATGTGTGGGGCACAAATTATCATGCAGCTGGGGTTGCCAACACAAATCTTATTATTTGCAAAATGCTTTATTAAATAATAGAATGTGCAGCATATACCTTTAAAAATAATGTATTCCTCAAAACAACAGGTCTGTAACATAGAAACGAAGCACGGATTTCTAAATTGACATGAATGAAGGCCATGATTGAACATGAAGACCCATTTATATTGAAATGCTTGTTTCTCACTTTAAACAGTGGTTGTGCAAGTTTTGCAGTTTTGGAAACTACTGTTTATTAGTTATTTAACATGTATTCACTGTATTAGACGACTCATAGTAAGATTCTCACCACAAACAATGCAGATGACAGGGAGGATGACTCATTGGAAGTTTTTGGGAAACAAGAACGGATTCGCCACACCAATAACGGACTCATGGTTAAAAGACAATTGTACCCTTTTGAGAAGATGGGGAGTAGACCGGTTTCCAGGAGCGTGCTGAATTTTTATTAGTCAACATGAAGAAGTAGTAATATTAATGTTGCATCATAGAAAAAAGGTGTTTATATTAGTGTATGTTCCTAGACTAGCTAGCGGGATTTTCAGAGATTCCCAAAGTATTCCGATTGGCAGCAGTTGGTGTATGTCTGAGAGGAGAGTGTTTACTGAATTTTTCTTAGACATCCCTTCCTTAGAAATCTTTTTTGATCTGTTGTTAGTTGAGCTGAGAATACTTTTCAGCTTATTTTGCTGAAGCTTTGAGAGAGCACAAGTTTGAAAAAATGTATAAGTGCACCATATTTACAAGCACATAGTTAGTTTAAACATGTTTTGCACACGAGTGTTATATATCTAGGAGTGAAATATACAGAGTGTTCTATATTCAGTAGTGAAATGTTTCGAATGTTTAAGCAGTGTAACAATAATTATAACTGTGTGAGATTAATGTAGAAATGTTGGAATGAATATGAAAACCTCACGTTCTCATGTTAAAAGAATCATGTCCGAATTAAATGTAACTCTGAAATCCAGTTAAATGTGTAGGCCTCAGGGCAATTCACAGCAAACCTAAACGTGCTGCTAAAATAATGTGAGACGAGGTTGACATGGTTCTTCCAAATGTATTATTGAACTTAGGGTTAAAGTATATGCTTAATAGATGTGTTATTTTAGAAACGTATGCTAGTTAAGAATGTTGCTGCTTAAATCAAGTTAATGTTTTAAGAGTGCAGGGACCTGCTTCATGTAAATCAAGTAGGCCTGAACTGATAATGTCATATCGTTTGAACTGCCATGTGCTCGTTAGGGAAGAAGTCGAGAGGTGTCCAGCACAGAGCTTGGAGTGTGTTTTACGACCTAAAGATATGGTGGAGTCTGGAATTTGAGGCCCACTGCAGGACGAACTGTATGCAGGTGTGAGGGTCCTAATCAGCTCGAATGAAAGGGACTTTGTTCAGTGGCGCCTTGCGCAGGCCTGTAGGAGTTTCCAGGAATTTAGGGGGTATCGGCGCACTGGAGAAGAAGCCTGGGAACCAAAGTCAACTTCAACGAGGGTCTTCAAGAGTACCATCATGGAGTTTACCGCGCAAAGATATACCACGTGAGGGGCGTCCCAAGGGGCGTTCCTATCAGAAATGTGATTTGGTATTAGGGAAAGAGACCCGGGAGGAGAGCAGAGCAGATGATTTTGGGAGCCTAAGGAAGCGGATGGGTAGGCAGATAGGCTGATCAGGAGAGACCCATTATCAGAGAAGAGACAAAGAGAAGTGCGTGATCTTCTTAGGAAGTCACTACGGCTGACACCTAGAGGGGTAAAGATCTTGCTAAGTAGGGATGACACTTAGTATAGTGTAGGGACAGACTAACCTTAATTTTCTTTTCTGTAATGACTTTGAGGTTGCAACTTGTATCCATTTTGGCAACCCTTATGGTTTTCGAGCTTGTACTTATTATTCTGTTTTTCAGACTCAGGCTACTCAAAAAGTTCATGTTCATAGTGATACCAATTTATCTTCTGAATCTCATTTTGAGAAGTTTGTATCTTTAGTTATCTTTGACTTTATATTAAATCTTTGAAACTTAAATTTGGTCAGTGGTCATTTAGAGTGGTGTAAGTTCTTAAATTGATTGACTTAATGTTAGATTACCTTTTACTCAATGACAGGTACCAACGATTCAGTCGACGTAGTTTGGGATTTGGTAAGGTAACTAGTAACCAGTAATCCCGCGTTAGCAGCTGGTAGCAGAGTGAGGATGGTTATCTTCTTGAGGAAGGTAATCTAGAGAGGTTAGTTTACTCCAAGGCCCCTAGACGTCGAGAGACGGGCAGCGGAAGAATCGTGTGCCGAAAGGTGCAGACGGTGCGAGAAAAGCAGCAGTATCGGAGGAGAGTGAGTATAACAAGGGTCATGCGTGAATAGATTGCGGTGTTTTGTGTTGTATTTGTATTGTAATGTCTTGCGGAGTTGAATGCCTGTAGTGTGAATGAGAGAAGGTTGTGAGCGCGCGCAACCTGGTAAACTGGTAACCTGGTAAACGGGTGAACTGGTGAAATCTTAAGTTCAGGCCAGAGCTTAAGTGGTTTTGGGTGTATCGAACATCCAGGGTAGTTGTCGACCATAGTACGGAGGTCACGAGGTACCATTGACCGCCGTGGATCCAAGATAGGGGGAGTGTAAGAGTGAGTGTATGAGTAACGGACGCTGGTCGAAAGTTACTGTGTGTGAGTAACCTATCGGAGAAGGCGATTGTCTGGAAGTAAACGGAAAGACATTTCGTCAAGTTAAGGTGACAACTACAGAAAGACTGTGGACGTACAGTCAAGAAAGGTGATCGCTTGGACGGAAGTAATCATTTTTCAGAGTATGAATGGGACGCGTGCATGACCGAGGAGACGAGCTGAGTAAGGAGGGGAACTGCTGCGAAGGGGGACGGGTGACGTCGGCTAGAGCCGCGCTGTGATTGAGCGGTTGGTGTGACGTTAGCTAGAGCCGCGCTTTGGTTGGGCGGCTAGAGTGACGTCGGAGGAAAGTCGCGTACGGATAGGCCAGCTAGTGAGAACGGGGCTGAGATTGGTGGAATATCATCAGGAAGAAAACAAACGCGGAGAAAGAGCGAAATCATGAAGTGTTTTAAGTGTTTGAAAGGGATTTTTAAACGTAAACGAAGTGAACATTATTATGGGGAAGAGGCTCCGCCTGAGGGTACACCAGCTCATTATATGGCAACGAATGTTGGGCTGCATACCATATTATGGATTGGGGCTTGGAATAAGCTTACAGAAGGGAATGAGGAAATACAGTTCCCGAGGTACGGGACGTTTAAGTTAGAAGTGTTACATCGGCTAAAAGCAACCATGTCCTCATTGAAACCCTCGCCCATACCAACACAGTTTGAGGCCCTTAATGCATGGATTAGGGCTGCACATGACAGAAATTTGAACAGGCGTCAACAAAGGCTGACGCGATCGGTAAGAGCAGTGCGAGATTCCAAATGGGATGAGGAGGCAAAGCGTTGGAGGGTACAGGCTATTGAGGTGGAAAAAATGTATCCGATGAGGGAGGTGGCAGGAGGAGGAGGAAACCTCATGGAAGAAGACGAGGAAAGCGAGTCGGAGGACAATCTGATAAATAGATTGTTAATGGATAGACCACCTCCGAGAGTGGGGGTGATAGAAGATAGAGGGCTCGCAAGGGAAGATGGGAATGCCATAGAGGGGTATACACCACTCCCTATATCGGAATGGACACCTATCAAAGGCGGAGAAATACCTCAAAACCACACTGTACAGAGTGTAGTGGGAAGGTTTGTGGTGCAGAAAACGCCAACCACCGAAAGGGTTGAGTCTGTTGGATTGCCAGATGCTCTTCAGGTGCCTGTTACCATAGGACCCATAGTATCGATCTATAACCCAGAAAGAGATAGAGAGGAAGAACAGAGGCAATTGGATAGGGAAAGGATTGAGATAGAAAGAAGGAATAATGTGACAAATGCACGGAAACAATTGCCAGGATCGGTAACATGGAATACCCCATTAGACACAACAGTCGGTCCCAATTCAGAACAGGGAGGTCCGAGAGGACCAATGGATCTAAGGGGACCGCGGCCAAGACCCTATTCAGAATTAAGAGCTGATTTGAGGGAATGGGACGGGTCCATAGTATCCCCGAGTAACAGGACAAGAACGGAACCAGAGTGGGAAACCAGGGGCAATGGGACTGTATCTCATTGTGGGGCCAGCGAAAGCAGTCAGGGCCGGGAAAACCAAAGTCCAGAGAATAGAGGGGATGCACGTCCTACAAATCAGGGAGAACAGCCGGAACAAAATACTAGGATTGTAGAGTGTGAGGAAATGTCTCGTCTCTGGGGGAAAGGGGGAGATGAAATGGTACGGGCTTTTCAGAATAGGTTTAGGTGCCTTCATCATACACTCGGGGAAGACGTTCAACATTGGAGGAAGGAGAACAGTGACAGGTCCCGCCATGCTTCGAGTAATCAAGAATCACAGGGCAATAGTGAGGAAAGGGGGAGCAATGGGATGCCTTACTATGCACCCAGAGAAAACAGGCAGATCGGGGAAGGCGGGAAAATGAGAAACAAGGAAGTATTTCATCATCCACCCCGAGAGGATGGAAAGGCATGGGACCTAGAGAGATGGGAAGAGGGGAGGACTCCCTTTAACTCACCAGTGCCTAGGCGCAGGGCTAGGAGCTGGGACGGGAAGGATGTGGAAGGTACATCTGGACCAGAGGTGCTGAAAGCTGCGATAAAGGTTAAAAGGCTTGATGTCTCCAGTCTAAAATCCGATCTAGACGAGATTATAGAAGGAACGGTGCCTTTAGAAAGGATCGATTTGTACGAACAAGATGAGTTGCTGTTCATAGCGAAGGATACTACTAGGAGAGCTAGAGCATTCCATGAGAAACTGACTAATTTGGCCGACAGGTATGCTGTAGATTTATCTAGGACAAGGGCACTACAGAGTAACCATAGGTTACAATACTCAGACCAAGACCTAGATGAGAAGAGGACTACTGGATTGAAAACTCACATAAGGGAGTTGATATCTGGGATAGGAGTGTGGAGAGAACTGGACAAATGGGAAGAAAGGTGGTCGAAAAAGGGCACGGTTAGGCGAAGTACAAATGTGATGACCCCTGAGGGAAGGGTAATGCAGATGGAGGCATTCCCTTTGCGAGAAATATCAAATGGAAATTATGTACATGTGCCCTGGAGTAGAGGAGACTTAGCTGCATTTACCAACTCATTTCCGAAGTTAAGGGACAATCCAGTAGAGTGGTATAAGCAGGTAGAAAGGTTTGTCAAAATCTCGAAAGTATTGTGGATTGATTTGAACACGTTGTTTGACATCGTGGTCCCATCTGATTTGTGGACCCCGTGCAAGACTAGTGTGATGTTCGAACTAATGGACCATCCGAGATTGTCATGCGAAAGTATGAAAGGGTAATAGCTTGGTTGAACGAGAAGGTACCACCACAGGATATAGATTGGGTAAAGATAGATCGAACGAGGCAAGAACCGAAGGAGACCGTGCATGAGTTTTATGAGAGGTTGTTGAAAACATTCAAGCAATACAGTGGACTCGATGTAATGGATCCCAAAGATATAGGACAATTTGTGTCTAAATTTGTTTTGGGGTTGAGACCTGATATTTGCTTGATGATTCAGCAACATTTAATTTGTTGGCAAAACAAACCACTCGATGAAATCCTACGTTATGCAAGATACTGTAGTGATGAAATAGATTCTAAAGCCAAGAATCTAAAGGAGAAATTGATGGTGGTGCAAATGCAGTCCGCCGGGAAGGGTGGCCAGCAGAAGCAGGGGATGGGACGAAAGCCAAACGGTCAGAATAAGGACAATGAGGAAGGGCAGAGACCTAGGATAGACTTTGCCACTTTAAAGAAAACGACAAAGTGCCATCAGTGTCACCAGGTGGGGCATTGGCGACGCGAGTGTCCCTTTAACCCTGAAAATGGAGAGCTAGAAGTAGAAGAGCAGGTCCAAGAAGTCCCAACTCAAAAGGTGACAGTTCCAGGTAGCAAGGTGGCCAAAGGGGGGACTTCGGCTCCACGGGCCCAATTCCCACAGCCACCGAAGATAGCGACAGGGGGAAAGGTCTTTAACAAATGCCTCTGTTTATCGAGGAAGAAAAGTGTTATTACATTGATCCATTGACAGGACAACGTGTGAGCAGTGAAGAGGACTGTACCCTCGGGGCAGTCCTAGAAGTGGATCAGAGAGGGCCATTTGTTGAGGCAGAAGTGGCAGGGTGTCCCACTACGTTCTTGGTGGATACTGGGGCTACTCGATCGACTCTGAGATCAGCGGTGGTTCCAGACTTGCCGATGTCAGGGGAAACAATTCAGGTGGTAGGAGTCGCAAATAAAAGGATGACTAGTCCCTTGACAGAACCAGTGTCTGTGAAAATTGGAAACCACATGAACGAACATCAGTTTGTGGTTTGTGACTCGAGTCCGGTATGTCTGTTAGGAAGGGATTTGTTGTGCAAATTGAACTGCACCATATACTGCACCCCGCAAGGAGTGGAGGTACAGACTACCGACGAAGATGCTACTTTTAAGGTGGCCAATTCAAAATCCTGTGTAGAACTATATCCTACTCTGACTGTAGAAGATCTTCCCCAAGACCTACGAGATGCAGTGGCGTCAGAGGTATGGGATTTCACCGGAGAGGAAATAGGATTGATTAAAGGGGTAGAAACGGTAAAAATTCTGGTAAAACCAAATGCTGAGTTTCCAAGAACGCCTCAATACAAATTGTCACAGGAAACGATTGCAGGAATAAAGCCTGTGATCGAGTCAATGATACAACAGGGAATACTGAAAGAAATCGTGGGTAGTCCTTGTAACTCCCCGATTATGGGTTTGCAGAAACCTAGTGGGAAATTCAGGATAGTGCAGGATTTACGAAAAATTAACAGCATAGTCGTTTCATATTGTCCCGTGGTACCGAATCCTTCAGTAATACTGTTTCAAATACCATGTCAAGCAGAATGGTTCACAGTGATAGATCTTTGCCAGGCTTTCTTTTCCATCCCATTGGATGAAGAGAGCAGATATCTTTTCGCTTTTAAAATGGAAGATCGCGTTTTAACATGGTGTCGAATCCCACAAGGATTCACAGACAGCCCATCCATCTTTAATCAGTTGTTGAAGAAGAATCTTGAGAATCTAGTACTGCCACAGAATTCGGTTCTGGTACAGTACATAGATGACCTACTTGTTGCGTCAGAGACAGAGGAAGCCTGTAAAGCAGACTCAATTGCCTTACTGAACCATTTAGCTGAAAATGGACATAAGGTATCTCCGAGCAAGTTGCAATATTGTCTGACAGAAGTACAGTATTTAGGGCACCGATTAGAAAAAGGGAAACGTAAGGTGTCCCCAGAGAGGATTGAGGCGATAATGAAGATGAATGCGCCTACAACACAGAGAGAAGTTAGAATGTTCCTAGGAATGGTGGGTTACTGCCAACAGTGGATAGTTAACTTTTCACTGAAAGCAAAGCCCTTACAGAAACTGACGCACAAGGAGGTGAGTGATCCGGTACCATGGGATGAAGAATGTCTGGTGGCGTTTTTACAGCTGAGAGACGATTTATGTCGTGCTCCGGCTCTGGGAATGCCTGATTACGAGAAAACATTTTCACTCTATTGCTGTGAGAGAGAGGGATGTGCTTTGTCAGTCTTGGCACAGACCCACGGAAATGCCCGTAGACCAGTTGCATATTTTTCGGCTACATTAGATCCAGTAGCCGCAGCGTTGCCCGGATGTCTCAAATCCGTTGCTGCAACGGGTGTCAGCATTGAAAGGAGCGAGAGTATTGTGATGGGACATCCAGTGGTGGTGTATGTACCACATTCAGTTGAATTGTTAATGACCAGGACGAAGACGCAGCATCTGACCAATAGTAGGCTCACGCGCTACGAGCAAGTTATTCTTGCTGCAGAGAACGTGACTCTCAGGAGATGCTCTGTCTTGAATCCTGCTACTTTGATGCCATTACCCACTGTAATAGAAGGCGAAGGATGTGAAGACCACGATTGCCTTGATGTGACTGAACTATGCACGAAACCTAGACCAGATATTGTGGATGAGCCATTGTCAGACCCCGATGAAATTTATTTTGTTGATGGCTCATGTTTAAGAGACGATACTGGTCGGTTGAGAGCAGCTTATGCTGTTTGTACCATTACTGGAGTTGTGGAAGCCGCTTGCCTGGAAGGAGTACATTCCGCACAGGTAGCAGAAATTATTGCCCTAACTCGTGCCTGCATAGCAGGAAACGGAAAGAGAGTCACCATCTACACGGACAGCCAATATGGTTTCGGTGTGGTTCATGATTTCGGGCAGTTGTGGTCTCAGAGAGGTTACATGACCTCCTCTGGTTCGCCCATTCGAAATGGAGAATTTGTGCGGCTGTTGTTAGAAGCATTACAAGGTCCAGTTGACATCGCAATAGTAAAGTGTGTAGCTCATACTAAGAATACAGATTTTGTGTCACAAGGCAATCGATATGCTGATGAAGTCGCACGTTATTGTGCGGAACAAAATTATTCTTTCTCAAAAGTGGAAATAGAAGGTGCAGAAGAAAGGACAGAATTAAGCATGATGTTAGAGACCGTGGATTCCTGGGAAGATTTGAGGGTAATGCAGGAGAATGCACCAGAAACTGAGAAAAGGGCATGGGAAACAGCAGGTTGTGTGCGAAGTGAAATGGATTTTTGGGTTTCAGCAGATGGGAGAGCTGTGTTACCTGAAGAATTAGCTAATCCCATGGCAAGATAAATACATGGTCCAGTACATCTAGGAAGGGATGCTATGATGAGAGTGTTTAGGCAAACTTGGTATTGCCCTAAATTTAGAATAGCAGCAGAATCAGTATGTAAGCGATGTGTTACCTGCCAACAACTGAACGTAGGCAAACGAACACCAGTCACACTGAGTCACATTGGGAGGTCGGGGGGGCCTTTCAATAGAATGCAACTAGATTTCATCGAAATGCCAAGAGTCAATCGCCTTCGGTATGTGTTGGTGATTGTATGCGTATTTTCCAGATGGGTTGAAGCGTACCCTACACGTAGGTGCGATACACTCACAGTGGCTAAATTGTTGCTCAGGGAGTTGATACCGCGCTTCGGGGTGCCTGCCTCTTTGGAATCGGACAGAGGAAAACATTTTAACAGCGAAATAGTGAAGATGTTGTGCTCCACACTGAATATCGATCAAAAGCTGCATTGTAGTTATCGACCAGAAGCTTCAGGAATTGTGGAACAAGTGAATGGCACATTGAAGAATAGATTGGCTAAAGTAGTGGCATCCACATCTTTGAGTTGGCCAGATGCTCTTCCTTTAGTGCTCATGAGCATGCGCAGCACCCCTGACAGGAGGACAGGTCTCTCTCCCCACGAGATTCTGATGGGGAGGGCCATGAGACTTCCCACAGTTCCAACTGCTGCCCTATTGAATATTACAGATGATCTGATCTTGGATTATTGTAAAGGACTGTCTGACGCCATCCATTCTGTGTCCCTTCAGGTGCATGCGGTTGAAGTTCCAGCATCGAGGAACCTGTGTCATGACCTGAACCCAGGGGATTGGGTGTTGGTTAAAAAGCACGTCCGGAAGAACTGCCTAGATGTTCGCTGGCGTGGGCCCTTTCAGGTAATCCTGATAACGAACACCGCGGTGAAGTGCGGGGGGCTGCCAAATTGGATCCATGCATCCCATACTCGAAGAGTTCCAGCACCTCTAGAAGGAACAGCTCCTATCCCAGACGAAAGCCCGGAAGTGGAAGAAGAGTCGCAAGAAGGGATTGAGGCAGCTGAGGGGGTGTCGGAAGAAGTTGGGAACGCATCGGATTCAGAAGAAGAGCGAAGGCAGGACGGCAGTGAGACTGAAGACGCAACTGAAGGAGAGAGCAGCAGTGAATACGAAACAGACACTGAGCAGTACCAGAGTGATCAAGAACCGAGTGTGAGGACAAGATATCGGAGAACAAGGTGTGAGGCTGCCACTTGGCCGGGAAGAGACAGGAGGCTAAGTTTGAGGTCGGCCCAGGAAGAAACCCTTGTTCCTATATCCGAAGACTCGGATCAGGAAGAAGATACCCAGGAGGGAACCGAGGAGGGCCTTAGAAGATCAAGGAGGGTGCGAGTGCCTAGTAGAAGATACTCTACTCCTGATTGGATCTACCTCGTTGCAGATGTCGGGGGGCACAGAACCGGGAGGATCCGGGAAGTGGACTTGGTCAAAACTAACCCGATCATCACAGTGCAAATAAGGTTTCTACTGCCAGGAGCGGAGACCGAAAGGTTGCTGACACTCAACATCGTTCATCCTCCTCTCCTGAGCGGAATAAGAAAATTGATTTTAGAGACAGTTGAATTTCCAGTATGCTGTTCACGGTATCCAATATTGGAGGGAACTCTTCTTCGTTTGGAAATGCTTGAGCGAGTAGTAGAAATTCTTGGAGCGCTCATTGTCGTGGATTAATACCATATTGCGAATGTCTTCAAAGGGGCGCAGAACTGGAAAGGTGAAGAAAGTGATCCTGATTAGAACAGACCCCTTTGTAATAGTGGATGTAGAACTGATAGTACCAGGAGTAGAAATTGAAAAAACGTTAACTCTCAATTTCGTCCGTCCACTTGTCCAGAGCGAAATAAGGAGAATAATCCTAGAAACAGTTGACTTTCCATGTTGTTGTACGAACTGCCCAGAACTTGAGGGAATGTTTCTTCGGATGGACATTTATGAAGACGTAGTGTCACTCCTTGAGCCATACATAACTTCAGACAGAGATAAGACTCTTGAAAAGAAATTGTAAAATTGCTGCAAGATAACCTAGCGCCGAGTGGAAGAAGAAAAAATGGTAGGGGTTTCCTTTTAGCGGATGGAGAAGGGCTAGGGTTGTCTATTTTCTACTGGACTTTGAACTGTTTTGCGGAAATAAATTGTCAAGCTTCCAAGTGTTAAAAAAAAAAGAGACATTGCGAGAGAGAAAGACTTTGTTCGAAAAGAGGAAGAAGTCGATGCAGGAAGAGCGTCCAGAACCATACTGTTTGAGAACATGGAGGCTGGCAACCCGAACCGCAGGGCAAAATGTATAGTTGGCACATTGTTGGGAGTAGTGATTTCCTTGATAGTTTTAGTGGTTACTGTCTCATACATAGTGGGACACGAGAGAGATGCAACTACAGTCCAGGAGGTCAAGGGAGTGTCAACACCGAAAACTACCATTATTAATGATAAGGGAAACATCAATGATAAAGACAAAGCGTTGTTAGATGCCGAAATAAAAAGGTTACACACAGATGAGTCACAGGGAAATTTCAGGTCAAATGCTTATGCTAAATTGCTTTATGAATACGTTGATGCCATGGAGGTGAAGAATTGCTACGTTTGTATGCAATTACCAGCTTCGGTAGAGGAGGGTATCAGATACCATCATCTTCCGTTGACATATGGAATCACGTGCAGTTTGTTGTTGAGCATATTTTATGGACGAGAAGGATTTGAGTATTATTTCTCGAATTTCGACTCGACATTGCCAGAGGTCCCGAATTACAAGCATTTGAACAAGTGGGACTATTACAAAAGCGAAGACAGATTACACAAATGGTTTATTCCATGGAAAACGTTAGATACTTCACATGCTCGAAGAAACAATCTGACTTGTCAAGTGTCAGAAATTGAGAAAAAGTTTATAGGACAGGTAGATACTAGATACAGGAGGCAGAAGATTCTGAAGGCCTCCGGACAATGGGAAACAGATTGGACCAAGGAGGAAAGGACACATCAAAGAAAGGGTAGTATTGGTCCAATTGCTTTAGATAAGGAGAAAAGGGGGAAACTGTGTATTCACAGGAGTTACTCCTATTATGAGAATTTTTATGTAGGTCAGGTCAATTGTGAACATGCCTTTCAACTGGAGTATTACTCTAAGGATTTTTTGAAAGGGATGCAAGCAATTCCAAATGTATATTTTGTATGTGGAAGAAATGCCTATGTGAAGTTACCAGATAATTGGTACGGATCATGCTATCTGGCTGTTGTCTTCCCTAAAATATATCATGTTGAGAATTTAGAAACGACAAAGAAAGAAATACCAACTAGGTGAAAGAGAGGGCTGGGTGCAGCAGAAGTAGTTGGAGATGTACTCGGTGCTGCATTCCCTATTTTAGGGGTGATATTGAGTGACATTAAGATCAGGAGGTTAGCTACAGTCGTAGATAGGCTATCTGCCAGTACTGCTAGATCATTGATGCTGATAGAAGGTGAGATGCAATCGATTAGGGCAATGGTTCTTCAGAACCGACTTGCTTTAGACGTCCTGTTAGCTAAAGAGGGAGGAGTCTGTAAGGCTTTGAAGGTCCAGGAATGCTGCACTTACATTCCAGACAATTCAAAACCTCTAGAGAAGTACATACGAAACATCACTGCCATACACTACGAAATTGAGGATCTGACAAAGATAAACGTGTGGGAAAAAGTAGGTCATGGAATGGGTAAAGTTGGAGGTTGGTTTGCAAACTTAGGAAAGGGTATCGTTTGGTACATACTGAAACCCATCATCATAATTGTGATTTGCGTAATCACTTTGTGGGGATTGGTGCGTTTGTATCAATGTTATAGAGCAAATAGGTTACAGAGAACTATGAGGAAACAGGAGGACAAGTTGACAGCGATGCAGGACACTCAATACAAGAGTCTGAAAGCATTGGAGACTATGAAAAGAGGTGGCACTGCCATGACTTCACTTTGAAGGGTTCTACATTTTTAATGGTGTCTTGATGGTGATGACCCCTGAAGGTCATCAAAGGGGGGATTGAGAGAGCACAAGTTTGAAAAAATGTATAAGTGCACCATATTTACAAGCACATAGTTAGTTTAAACATGTTTTGCACACGAGTGTTTTATATCTAGGAGTGAAATATACAGAGTGTTCTATATTCAGTAGTGAAATTTTTCGAATGTTTAAGCAGTGTAACAATAATTATAACTGTGTGAGATTAATGTAGAAATGTTGGAATGAATATGAAAACCTCACGTTCTCATGTTAAAAGAATCATGTCCGAATTAAATGTAACTCTGAAATCCAGTTAAATGTGTAGGCCTCAGGGCAATTCACAGCAAACCTAAACGTGCTGCTAAAATAATGTGAGACGAGGTTGACATGGTTCTTCCAAATGTATTATTGAACTTAGGGTTAAAGTATATGCTTAATAGATGTGTTATTTTAGAAACGTATGCTAGTTAAGAATGTTGCTGCTTAAATCAAGTTAATGTTTTAAGAGTGCAGGGACCTGCTTCATGTAAATCAAGTAGGCCTGAACTGATAATGTCATATCGTTTGAACTGCCATGTGCTCGTTAGGGAAGAAGTCGAGAGGTGTCCAGCACAGAGCTTGGAGTGTGTTTTACGACCTAAAGATATGGTGGAGTCTGGAATTTGAGGCCCACTGCAGGACGAACTGTATGCAGGTGCGAGGGTCCTAATCAGCTCGAATGAAAGGGACTTTGTTCAGTGGCGCCTTGCGCAGGCCTGTAGGAGTTTCCAGGAATTTAGGGGGTATCGGCGCACTGGAGAAGAAGCCTGGGAACCAAGGTCAACTTTAACGAGGGTCTTCAAGAGTACCATCATGGAGTTTACCGCGCAAAGATATACCACGTGAGGGGCGTCCCAAGGGGCGTTCCTATCAGAAATGTGATTTGGTATTAGGGAAAGAGACCCGGGAGGAGAGCAGAGCAGATGATTTTGGGAGCCTAAGGAAGCGGATGGGTAGGCAGATAGGCTGATCAGGAGAGACCCATTATCAGAGAAGAGACAAAGAGAAGTGCGTGATCTTCTTAGGAAGTCACTACGGCTGACACCTAGAGGGGTAAAGATCTTGCTAAGTAGGGATGTCACTTAGTATAGTGTAGGGACAGACTAACCTTAATTTTCTTTTCTGTAATGACTTTGAGGTTGCAACTTGTATCCATTTTGGCAACCCTTATGGTTTTCGAGCTTGTACTTATTATTCTGTTTTTCAGACTCAGGCTACTCAAAAAGTTCATGTTCATAGTGATACCAATTTATCTTCTGAATCTCATTTTGAGAAGTTTGTATCTTCAGTTATCTTTGACTTTATATTAAATCTTTGAAACTTAAATTTGGTCAGTGGTCATTTAGAGTGGTGTAAGTTCTTAAATTGATTGACTTATTGTTAGATTACCTTTTACTCAATGACAGGTACCAACGATTCAGTCGACGTAGTTTGGGATTTGGTAAGGTAACTAGTAACCAGTAATCCCGCGTTAGCAGCTTCATGCTTGTATTTGATTCTCTCAACAGAACCCTTAATGAATATCTGAAATGACACTATAATTCTTCCCGCAATTCAACATGACTTAGTTTAGAATAGGGATGTTTCTTCTTGGAATGCACTTGTTGCATTTTCCTTAGTCAGGGCCATGTCACTTCTAAGCTTGCCTGTATGGTCCCCACTGGCTTCAAAAAGTAGCTGGTAATCCTGTTCAACTAGGCTTTCTTCGTGGCATAGGAGTCTAGGCTCCTTCACTAGTTCTATAGCCCACTTACAAATCAGATCACCCCCACCTGGGATGACTCAGAGATGCTGCCAACAAAACCCCTAGCCGGCGAGGTGGCTTAGCAGCTGGAAATTCCTCTACTACCCACATGCATCAGCCTCTTTCCACAGAAGCAATGACACTCAGAGGTTGCTCCCGGGCAGCTCTCATAGTTTTTTTCGTGAGCTCCCCCCTATATCACCTCCATGTCCCAGCAGACGAGGCAATACTATGTCGATGGACATATATCAGAGCTAGTGCCAGCCCTTCTAGAAGCTCAATCTCCCAGCTCTATGTGTCTGCTATCAGTGAGTAGCGGTGTGCTACTGAACCATGATGAGGAGGATACACAGGTCTCGATAGACCAGAAGTCAGAGGCCCAGCGAGAGGCTCCTGGCTCAAAACAGCCTTATTTGCGTGTGTTTCCAGCTACTGCTGCACTGGGGGAGCGGGCCATCAATATCCCACGTACCGCAGTCTGGAAAATGCCTTCTCTGTTATGCCTTTGTACTACTCCTTAAGAGGATCTCCGATCTATCACTGGGGCCCTTTCACTTAGTAGCCCTGTGCCGCCCACCTCTCTTCCCGCTGCCCTTTCCACAGAGGCCGTCTCTGGTGGAGGCCTCAGAGGATCCTCGCGGGTGCCACCATCTTGAAGTCAGGCAAGGGAGGCCCGGCGTCTTTTGAGCACAGCTGACCCCATCTGGTGGCAATGGTGTCCTCCTTCAGGCCAACACCTTGGGGACAGATGACGACCAGGTCTGGCAGCCTAAGAACACTGCTCACGTGTGGGTGCTAGACACCCACACTACTCCTCCGGTGCCATGACACCTCCAGTGGTGTGTCTTCTGTCCATCACTCTCCGGTTCTGTAGACGGTCGCGACCAGCACTGGGCGGGGGGGAGGTGTTCAGAGAGAATGCAATACCATTGCAACAGCAAAATATTAGAAAAATAGGGGGGGTTAGTGAAACCACAATATTGGTGACAGAGCATGGTGTTGGGAAGCAGAGAGAGCTCAGCAGAGGAGATAGAGGGTAGAGAGAATCACCCTACACCCACGCATTGGTTCTCCTGTCACAAGTGAGCTGATAACATACTTTTGATTAACTCAAACACAACTCACTCAGACCACTCTCTTTGTCCATTACCAATCTTATGCCAGTTCAACAATTACAACTTTCTGATCATTTTTGGTCACTGGAATCTCTGCACGTTTTTCGTTCATTTAGACTTTGGGGTCACAGATTGGATTTCTGTGTGAAATGTATGTGAACTGCAGATTGTGCCACTACCCAGCTCTGCTGTAGTATTATTTTCTGCCTTAACATGTTTTCCAAAAGTCAGACCTCTATAAAGAACTGTAATGTCAAAGTGCTATTCATTAGAAATGCAGATTATACATTTTAGAGAGTTTTCTTTATTTATACAGAATCCAAGTGGGCGTTTGATAGAGGTCAAGTGTGGGCAGATATCAAATTTATAAGTATAAATGACACTGGTTTATAGTTGATGAATACTGATGGAATAATTATTAAAATGTCCATTAATGTGAAATATGCATTTCCTCATAGGGTATGTAGAGAGTTGAATTGGGAGCATTGATAACAAAAAAGTAAATTATAATATTTTTCGCAGGCTCTTTAGCGTTTTAACATGTGGACAATTAATAGTCAATTAAACGCCATCGTTGATTGGCCACGATAACTCTAAAGGCAGGAATGGGGCTCATTCCGTTTTGTTTCTTCAATGACAGGAGAACAGAGTAAATATTCACATGTGGCACCATAAAGACTAGTTTTCTATTGCATGACATTTAAGTATGAGGAAAAGAAACAGTTTTCACTCTTTCCCAGTGCTCAGTAGTTTGCTGCCACGAATTCATCTACACTCTTTGTCATATATTTGCCCTCGCAGAAAAAGACTTTGAAAGGCATTACTTTCAGGGTATTCACATCTTTTCTCACGAAACACACCCCGTGTTCAAAAGTTAGGTAAAATAGGTACAAGGTACCAGATTGAGAATACAATGTCTCCTGTGAGATATTGTCTATTGGGAGCAGTCTCCTCAAGCACATTTTCTGCCTAAAGGTGTAAACTTTCATACATGCAAAACTAGAATTTTGCATAGTGCTGATTTCATGGATTTTATGGTGCATTTTAAATGCGCAACTCTAGTGCAGACCTGATCTAGATATAGAGTGTTTATTTATTTTTCTTTAAAGGCAAAGATGTGTGCAGACAGGTTGCTGTAGATAACACAGCTGCAGAGGAATGTCAGGATTAGAACTCTTGTTAGCTCATCTCAGTGATCAGATTGCAGAAGTGGGATCATTTTCTGAAGAAAGAAAGCTTCACACTCACACTTTTTACCAGAAAAGTGGTTACCAAAATAATCCCTGGGATCCTTACCTATAGGGAGGTGGAAGGCCTTTGAGCCTGTCAATTGGCAGAGAAACAGACTCCAGTTAGTATGTTTTTGATTTTGAAACCCTTCATCCACAAGAAGCTCTAATTCATTCAATGGAATTAATAGTCCAGATAAAACGTGATGCTGATTTAGATCTCTGGACCAATTCCTAGGTAAATATGAACTGGTGTGTCATAGATGTGGACGTTCACCTCGCACTGCTCAAGAAACTTGGCCATGGAGAGTATGTAGGTACTGAAAAGAAGGTATATGAGGGATGATCTTTAAGAAACACTGTAAAGCACCAGGCAAATGGATGATTCAAATTACCTCGTCCTAATTTTGTACTATGTTTGAGGTGAAATGATTGGGTGCATTTCAGTGCAGGTTTGAAAATGCTGTCCTGTATTCGATCCTTTTCAGCAGCATTTTGTGGTCCTCGTTTTCCTAGGCACCTGACTGATCAGGGAATATAAGGTCAGTGTTATAGCGTTGTGTGAGTTAGCAAAAACTGAACAATTTTGACTCCTGATGCTCTCCTTAGAACTGTGATGTAAGTGTTAGAGCATAGTGATGTGAATGCAGTTTTAGAAGGTTGAGTTACCGAATATACATAGACAAATAAAGATGTTTAATGTGTGGCTTAGTCATTGGTGGGTACCCAGGCAGGGGAGAACGTTATAACTGGTGATGAGATAGGGATTAAGTAACCCTAAGATTGACAGTGCTCTCCTAGAGAGCTTGCCTTGGTCCAGCAAATTGCTTGGGCGTGCCACATGTGCCTCAGTCAAAGTGCACAAATGACATTAGCGAATATGGAGTCAAAGCGCAACTCCAGCCAGTGTGAAGTATTTGAAGGTAGCGAAAGCTTCACTGAGAAGTCTACACATCGCTGGCCAAGAACTAGCTGATAAGGCCATAAAGAAAGGTACACCATTTATATGCAACCTAAATCTACATTGGCCACAGGGTGATAATCTAAAAAGTGGATATAAAAGGTTTTGAAAGAGCAGCAAAATAGTGACAGTAAACTTCAAGATAACACTGCAATCAAAAGTGTTGCGAGGGAGAGATCAATCAGGTATCAGACAGTACAGAGAGACACCTACAAGTAAAGCAATTCTGCTTACCAGAACTGTGTAAAGAGAGACAACGTATCACAGCATTGGGTGGAGTGGCCCCAGTGTAAGTGCCCGTGGTTGTGCTTATGGAGCCGTTCATACACAAAGCGGCACGTCACCAAAACTAGAACAACTCTAAAAGTCTCCATGAAAGTGAAGGGCTCCAATAGAGGCCAAGAGGTAGGTCAAGTTTTCACAGACTGTCCAAGATTACCTAGAGGCCAGCAAGAATTGCTGTTCCAGAGAGTCTGTGACAGCAGATAATTGGAGTGGCCTATGAAGGACATCGTAGAGTTGTCGCAAACAAATGAGTGCTGAGAGATCAAGTCTGGTTTCCTCATCTCGATGAGAGAGATGAAAGAGAATTGAAGACCTGTGATCTATGTAACTGCCTCTCACCAAAAACCACTAAACACACTTTAAAAATGTCTAAGTTAACATAGCATGTATGGGAAAGATGTGCCTTTGACTTCTTCAGTCCTCTTGACAATGGACATCACCTGATGGTGATTGTTGATGAATAGTCCCATTTTCAATTGATGGAATATCTCTTCTCTATCACTCAAGAAAGAGTCATAGAGAGATAAAACAGCATCTTTGCTAGATGGGATATTTCCTGCAATCTTAAATCCTGACAACGACCTACCTTTCAATAGTCAAGAATTCAGAGACTTTCTCAGTCATCTTAATGTGATGCATCTGAAGAGCACGACTCTTTGGCCACAGCCCAATGGCCCAGTCGAACATTACATGAGTACTATTTTTTTTTCTTTCGGATGGGGAACATGATACTTGATACATGAAGTAGTCATACAGTGCAAAATAAACACACCACTTGTTACATTACATGCAGGAATCCCACAAAGCTGGGTCCAGCGGGGATCGAGGAAGGGCAGCTTCAAGGATGACATGTGGGTGCACATCCATGGGTATGACGGTATTTTTTTGGTGTCTGATGGACTGCATAGAACTATGATGTAAGTGTTAGAGCATAGTGAAGTGAATGCAGTTTTTGAATGTTGAGTTTGCGGTTACACGCAGATATGTAAAGACGTGTAGTAATAAGCTCCGTGTGTAGATTAGTCATTAGCAGGTACCCAGGCTGGTGAGGATGCTACAAGGTTGTTGAAAGAAAGAGCTCTTCCCTCATGTTGGCCAGGTTGGGTTTGCTGCCAGTCGAAGGGAGCAATCCAAACTGCTAGTCGTGGTGCAGGTTATTGAGTTCAACATTTTCATGAAGTTGCCTCATTATCTCTGAATGATTTTTCTGATATTTGAGATATGTTAATGTTTGGTAGGGTTTTTTGTCCACCACAGGTATTTCACAGAAGGGGGTGATGATATTGTGTTCAGCGAGTCAGTGACAACACCAAAGAGATGGGTGGCATTTATTAAGTTAGTATTTTGAGAAGGTGGAAAGAGTTGTTTAAAGCAATTGGCTGAGAGTTACTCAATGGGAGATTTGCAGAATTTTGCAGCAAAGTTTACTACCACTACATATAAAGGAGTAATGAAGTGGTTGAAAAATAAGGTCGGGAATTACAACAGTAGCCTGCAGTTGCATGATGCACATAGTATGTTTGTGCTGATACTGAGGGCACGATACATTCAAGGTGATTCTACCACTGGTAATAAGACCTGAATGTTTCACTTGCTTATCTGGTTGCATTTATGGTATATGACCGCATTTTTCAAACTTGAAAGGCTAGACGAGGCATGTCCATTACTGTCACAGTTCAAAGCAGGCACCATAGTTTTATTTCAATAAAAAATATTAAAGTCCTTATTTTAAATCCTACTTTTAAGCAGCCTTGTGATGTTTTATAAACTTTACTTGCCTTTTGTGATACTCATTTGTTTTTCAGATATGTGGAGTGAAGATCACCTGTAAGGGTGATAAGATGATACATATTTCATGGTGACCTTGCTGCTTCATACAGATAGCTGCGTGTTCTGTTGCTTGCGGTATTATTTTGTTTAACAATGGCCAAAGAACGCCATAATCAGTTATGCTGTAATCCCACTGCTGAATTCTGCTCCAGATGTAAAAGGCACCATTGAAACTTAAATGGTCTGAAGAAAAAGATTGATTGCGTCAATTTAGAGCTGAAGGGATCTATTTACTAAGTTTTATCCTGTAATCACTAAAACATATTTAACAAATTTACTTTCCGGCACTAAACTTGTTTAGCCTGGAAATTCACCAGAAAGTAGCACTTAGTACATTACTTAGCGCCAAGGGGGTGTACCATGGGTGGTGCATGGGCATTCCCACACAACCACCCAAGAATTCTGATGCTAAGCCCTATTTAATTAGAAAAGTAGACAAGGTTTAGCATCAGAAAATAGCACCCACTTCAAATAGGAGCTGTCACAGAGAAATGCTTTTATTACTTCTGTCTTTTGTTGAATTGTCATGCGTGCTGCACTGTGCAACACACATGAAAAGTGAGAAAAGCTTTAAAGGTAGTCTAAGCATAGTAGTTTGTACTGGAAGGTATAATTCCAGTTATAAACCTATGCTAGACTCATGGAGACACCCTTGCACTATGGTGCAAAGGTGTGTCCGTGGTGCACAGCAGCACATTTTTGCGCTGGCACTAAGGAGAGAGGAGTAGAATGGCAAATTTCAGTAAATATAGTGCTCTCCTGCTCTCTCCTTCTCAAGCAGTGCAGCATTTACTACTGTTGCGCTAGCCTCAGCTGGTCCATTGGGGCTGTGGGGCCATGCCCCCCCACCTTTTGCCCCTCACCAACAGTGTCTGTCAGGCTGAACAAAGGTCAGACTGACAGACACTGGTCAATTTCAGGACAGGGTGCCAGGAGCCAGACATGCGCTAAATGCGCAGGCTCCTGGCTGCCTGAGCTGAAATTTGCTGGGCTGAGGAAGTCACAGTATTGTGTTTTTATCCGGAGCCTAAATCGATATTACTATTTTATGCCCTTGTTCGGTTATAATCAATAATATCCCTATAACGGCATAATAATCATATCCATATTCAGTCGTAGCACATGCTGTCATATTAAGCAAGGCTACTTCCCGGCCCCCTAGAAAGCACAACGAGTTCTCTAAACAATCCAAACCTCCAGCAACCTGGGAAATCCCCCTTGCTTTTGTTTTGATTTCATCCTAGAACTCCTGTAAAGCACAGTACGAACGGCCAGTTCTTAGTGACATCTTTATTGACGTCTTATGTCCAACCTTACGTCAAACCCGGCACCTTTCAGGTATAAATATACCAACGTTGCCTTAAGCAAACACACGGTGGTGGTTTTGGAGCAGAGCAGCTATCTACTTGCCCGAGAGCCCAGCTGATGCGAGAGCCCACGGACGCTGCCCCTCCTCTTTTGACGCACTGAAGGAGAAACTGTCTTTTCTCCTGCCGAGAAATCCAGCTCCGGTGTTTCCAGATACCTTCGCGGGTTACTGGGATATCGAGTCCTGAGAGAGAGATACAAGACCTCCTGCTTTCTAATACCCGGATACGGAGCTGACTAAAACCTTAGAGAGAATTCTTGAGTCAGATTCTTGGCAAAACCAACTTAACTTAACCCCTTCCATGCTCATGACGAGCTGGGCTCGTCATGCAGTAGCCTCCTCGCACGCTCATGACGAGCCCAGCTCGTCATGAATAATGGGGTTCATGGGTTTCCAGCACAGGGGAAAAATCCCCATAGCATTCAAGAGGTTAAACTGCTACTTACTTACTCCTTCCCACGTATTAGGCTTAGGTCAGGTACACCGGGGTAGGCGTATTTAGAAGCACCAGTTGAGTACGTTAGTCAATGTATATAAGTATGTATATATTTTATCTATTTTAAAGTATCTTATGGCTAAGAAACTATATCAATGCTTTTACAGTATTATTTCTTAATCCTCCTTTTACTGTACGCACTTTACTTTACTATGAGTATTGCAATTGTGGCAATTCATTTCTCTTGTATGAGGAAGAAGACTGCTCAATAAATTACACCTTTTATTGAAAACGCCCGTCTCTCTTTTCTCTGCACTCTGGTGAAATTAAGTATGCACACTTGACTGCGTGAATTAGCTGTCTATTGTTTTCACATGACTCTAGAGATACACTCTTATTCTGAGAGAGCAAAGTTGTCATGTTATATGGTTGTCAGAAGCTAATCCCTTCTTGTCTATCCAGGGAGGTTAAACTCCTCCTCGTTTATTCGAGAAAGTTTCTAGTGACCTCTGAGCTAGCTGGCAAAAACTTAAGTCTAATATAGTAAGTAGAGACCTAGTTGAACTCAGTCCTACGTCTACACTGCTGAATATATTATTCCAATGCGCAGAGCCTATTGGGACTATAGGAACTACACTACAACAGTTCCTGTGGGCGTGACCTCCTCAACTCAGGAAACGTCCCTTAGGCCCTCCCCTCAGTGACAAGGGGTAGTGTCACTGATTGCCTCGCACCTGGGCGCATCAGTTTTAAGCCCTGAAGTGCCCAGGGTCGAGTGTCCATCAGTGACACTACATCAAAGAGTGGGGAGGAGTCAGCAGTCTCACTGACCCCATTCCACTCTGTGAATACTTTGGGACTGCTGCCTGACCTCTGTGGCAGAGCTGCAGGTAAGGTGTGTTTTTATGAAATTAAAGTTAGGTGAGTGTGTGCGTGCATGTCTGAATGTTTGGTAATGAGTGTTGTGAATGTATGTGTTTGTGTGTGTGCGTATGTGAATATGCATGGCTATGAGTGTGTATGTGTGTCTTGTCCGTCCACCCCTCCCTCTTAAAATTACCGGCTGCCACTGTGCTGCACTGTACTGCATGAGAATCTAGTAAATCTGGGCCAAACTGTATCGACCTCAGAGCTTCCCCTGATCTCATATTTACTAAGCAATTTTCTTCTATAATCTCTGGATGGATTTGAAGTTAATGTACATGAACCTTATTGTCGGCATATAAGACAGCATTGCTTGAGAAATGCATACCATGGCTTGGTAACTCTGTGCAGTTGCACTTGGACATCAACATATTATAATACATATTCTAACTTCCATATAACTGAGCCTGGACATGGTCATCATAGTAATATGTGACATCTTCAGGGGATAATTGAACTGAAGTTCAATATAGCTCCAGTTTGCTTTACTGCTGCCACTGGATTAAACAAACCCAAAGGTGGTGATGGACGGAGCGTTGACAATACAAGCACTCACCCCCAGTCAACTTATCTGGTTTTAATCCATCACCGTTCTTTAGCCCACTCTGCCACCCCAGTTCAGACATGGCCATATGCAAATCAGTCTGACCCTGTGCCTCATGGGAACAGTCCAGCCCGAACTGCCAAGCCATGCCGTCCCTGGACCGGAAACAAGCTTCCGAGGACCGGTTTCGGGCATTACAGCCGTCTAATAATATTTTGCCTGTGTTAGTGAATTTCTGGCAGCAGCTTAGAATACGCTCTTTTCAACATCCCATTGTGGCTGATTAGGGGTATAATATGTTTCGTAAGCAACGAGGACAGTAATTGATTGCAAAGTAAAAGATACTGATTACATAGCTTTAAGATTGTCATTTATGGTTACCTTACGTTTAGTTTTTTTTCCAAACTAGAAGTGTATTAATGGAAACCACTCTATGATGAATAACGCTAATGGACATGGGATAATTCCCCAATCTGTCACAGTTTGGGCAGTGTTAGTGATAATAAAACAATACTTCACTTATGGCACCTGTCACTCACTACTTATTTCAAGGGCGTTATTACAAATTGGATGCACTGGCGGTTTACACCAAAGCACACTTTAAATTGGTATGCCGGTTGCAGACAGGAACAGTGTGTCCCTAAACTGATAATGTTTTACTCTCACTGCAGACGTGCACTTGCAGCAGTCCTGGGATAATACATTTCAATCAGCCACTCTTTCACTGTGCAAGCGGCACCTGCATGCACTTCAAAGAGGAACAGAGATTCCATTGAAGCGGCTGCAGTGAGTGACCGCTCTCACCTGCAGTAGAATTTCTGGGTGGGTATGAGACCTCCTACCCTACTCCACAGAAGTGCCCTCAAGGGGTCATACTGACAGTGTTCCACCTTTCTCTGTGTGTTGTCTGTGCACCTACCGATGCCATATATGACTCTCAAAGTACATTCATAATATGGCATTGATGCAGAGGAAAAAGCGGTTCCCTTATTTGCGTGGGACCTCACAAGACGACTTTGACATATCAGGATTATTGAAAGGGTCTCACATGTGTATGTGGTCCCTTCTACAATACAAAGTGACTTTCTGTAATATGGACCCAGGTATCCAAAGGCTCTTTCAGTCTATTCAGGGAGAACCTGAGGGTAACCACAAATGTATCCACTCTACCCCAATGCTGGACCTCACATGGTGAGGAAGGCATTGCCACCCGAGTAGCAAATATATACAAACCTAAAACGTCCCCACTTGATGGAAGACGGTGCAAAACATAGACCAGACTGTCCATGATCTACATTTCTGATCACTCTAACGGGGTTCTTGACCCTGTGCTTGACCTGTCATGGAAATACTGCTATGTCAATATAAAGCATTCTTGTTTCATGGTTCATGCCCGATGAATGGCAGGATATTCCATGTTCCGAATGAGTGGCCATGTATTTTCTTTTTTTTTTTATTGGAAAAGGACATCTTAACGGTATTACATACAAAAAGTAACAAATCCACAATGTCTATGTCCTTGCCCACTTTTTAATTATATTCCACAACCCCCCTCCCATTCCCTCCCCCAAACCACTACCGGAGGACGAAAAGCACAATAAAGAAAATACACAGAAAAAAGAGAACTGCACAAACTTAGTAAAAAAAAAAACATCTTCAGTTTCATCTCAGATTGTATCATGATTACTTCCTCTTGTACATCTATAAATTCAGCCAATTCATTAAAGGCCCCAACATCAGTTCCCCTTCTCTACGAGTCCTTGGACCTTTCCTCTTAAATATCAGTAGTTCCCACTTTCCTACGTTTATAAATGTACTAAACCATTCAAAAAAATTCGGGGGGGGTAGGATCTAACCATATCGTTGCTATACACAATCTCAATATGGCCATAGCAATATATAATAGCTTCTTCTCTGATTCAGACAGATCCATATCGCCTATTCCCAACATTATAACCCGTGGAGACAATTGTATCCTATGGCCAATAATCAGTTCTAGCCGTTGTCCAATTTCATTTAGCAGTGGAGTCAGGCTAGGGCAGGATGCAAACATGTGAATACTATCCACAGCAAACTCCCCACATCTAGGGCAGTTTACTCCATCAACCCCGCCCCATGAGTGGCCATGTATTTTCAATGGGATATCAATAGGCTGGTTACTGGGACCTTCATGGGTTTGGAAATCAACTATACAATGTTCAGGCTTGACAAAATTATGGTGCTAAATAATGTTCAGCTTCAATGTACTTAACAAAATAGCACAAACCTTAAATGAAATTAGGTGGTTTCTCTGTCACAGATTCTGCAGCAGCATGTCTTCCACTGTTTGCTAGGACACATCACCATCTGCCTACCCTTTTGTCTCATTTAATATTTCACTGTCCAAGTAACTTCATCTGTTTCTCCCTGTTCCAGCTTCTGTCAGTGTGTTTATGATGTGGTGATTCTTAGAGGTGAGTAACGAAGAAAAAAGGAAAGGAGAAAGGTTATTTTAACCCAGTTGAACCACTTGTAGTTCAACCCATGATGAAACACTCAGACACTGAGGAGGGATCGAGTGTGAAGATATAGTCAGATGTGATGTTTGGAAAACAAAGACTAAGAGGAATCAAAATAAGGGCAACAAGGATCAAGACTAGGAGGATGGGAGGTGAAGGTGGAGCTATTTAAGCATGTCTTGAATGCAGAGTTTGAGAAAGTACCTTACGTAGCTTAAGGTAGGTCATTTAAGATACTTGGTGCATAACCAAGTGATGACTGTGAAAGGGTGTATATTTTCCTGAATTCTTCAGTTTCATTCCAAAGAACATTAAACCATTTTGTTGAGACTGCATTGTCTTCAAGACTAGATACATTTGTCGGTCAGACACTTTGGGTATCAAGTGGAAGATCCTATTGACAAGACGTGCCATCATGTAAATACATCTCGCGTTGATAGGGAGGCATTGTAGCCATCTGAGATAATGTTTTACGATAGTGAGAATTAGCATTTAGAGTTGCTTTAATCAAGTCCAGACACGCCATAAGTAGACAGGTATTATAATATGTAGGAGATTGGAGTCTAATTATAGTTCTGCAGATGTAGGACAGCTGCAGAAAGTGGTGGGTGCCCCATCAGCTCATTTAGAGTTAGTACGGGATCTATGCCACATAAATAATGTGAACAGCGCGTCCACTACTTTTTGATGGATGTCCTGAACTTACCAAACTCTAAATAAGTCCTTAAGTCCTGAATTTTTTTTAAAGTCATTTGTTGACTTCCATCCTTTTGTGCTGAAACTGTTTTGTTTGGGCCAGGTAGTTTGCATGTGTTTGAAGGTGCAGGTTACTATTAAAGATTGAGCTCAGGGATTTCAAATTATTGCAAATAGTACATGTAAATGGGTTCCGCTGGTTATTTAAAAGCATCGGAGATGAGAAGTTTTTCAGTTTCCTGGAGTGCTGAGATTGAGAAAGCATTGGAACATCCAGGTTTGGCGAGGACATGTTTAAATGTCATCACAAAGACCTGTGGGATATAAAAAAAAATTGGAAAGAAATTTGGAATGTAAAAAGTAAGAAATTAAATGTCCAGAGGAGGCAGGTAAGTAGCATTAAGAAAAGAAAGGGATTGGATAAAAAAAAACATGGGGAAAAGGGACAGGTTACGAGGGTCTCCCTACATAAACAAAAAAGGTAATATAGGGGTCACAAGTTCAGGGATAAAGATGAAGCAGATGGACCGACCTCCATAATAGAGGAAATGAAGGGCATGTGAAGCCCAGCAATTTCGGTTGGTAAGAGGAGCAGTATTCCTCTTGCCTAAAATACGGCACAATGTGAATATCCCTTTAATGATATTTAAAGTCAGCACTCCACATGATTGAATTTACATTAAAATAGCCAACAAATTGTGTGGCTCAAATTTAAGCAAGCACAGTCAAACACCAGAGTGTGATTCTTTGTTCGGTCGGTTTGGGTAGAGTTAATTATATTGGATAAAGGAAGGCAGAAATGAATGTTGCATTGGCAGAATGTCTTCTGTACCAGTGCACATGTATTACCATTGCCCACTGTAAGTGGCTTGTTATTCTTGTGTGCTCATATCAGTATCTTCTTGCTTAAAAGTTTGTATTGTCTCTCCCTACCTTGATGTGCATATTAATGTCTTCCTTGTCCTAGTTTGTGAGGCAGTATTTTCATGTCACAGGGAATGATGCAGCTTGCCTTTTCCACAGTCTGCATCCCAAATTGCAACCTATGAGTCCTCCACCAGACAGATCGTATCCAAGTGTATCTTGAAAATGGCTCCTCCACCCACCTCCTCTCATCCCGTCATTCTGTTTAGATTCCTGATAGACCATACGCCCACTTCTAAAACATTCTCTCGTACTGTGACCATCTGGCACTGTGCATCCTTCTCTGCTCAACTGAAAGTGTGTGAAGGAAGACCATGTTGCGATCCATGACAAAGTTAGCTACAAGTTCTGTCTCCTCATTGAAGTGCCTTTTTCTCTAGAGAGATGGTCTGCTTCTGGAGCCTGTGACTGGTCTATTGTGTCTACAGATCTAGTTTACAGTAGCAGGATGAACAAGGAGAAGAATCCTACTTATACAACGTGAACAGTATTTTTTGTGCTTTCAATGGTAATATTTGGTGTGTGTTGATTTTCCCAGCTGATTGTGTCTGAAAATATGTCTTTAAAGTTACACGTAACAACTTTAGAGGCATAGTTTGAGTTGTAAGTCTTCCCAACAAATTGTATAAAAGGGATGTAGACACCTTCTCTTACTAATGTCGTGTATCTCTGTCCAGAGGAGCTGATTGGCAAGTACATAGAGAGTTAAATCCTGGAATAAGCGTGAATTATGTGTGTGGAACCTATGTTAATATATCCCTATCAGTATTAGAGGTTACATTTGGAAGGTTGAGCCTTTCCTTCTGGCTTCATCTCTGCTGCTGTACATGGAGCATTGGAAACACACATTAGGTCAAGGTTAGGTACTCCTTTGAACATTCTAGAGCCTCCTTAAGTGAGAAAATAAAATCATGCCGTTTATTTTGCGTGTTGTATCTCTCCTGATACCTCAAGATAAATGCTGACATCCACTGCCCCCAGGGATTTTGGAGTGGGGTGTCCACCTGCTGTGATGGAGCAGGGTCGGTTCTCTAAAACAGCTTCCATGTTTCTAGTCAGCGTTTCCCTGTCGCTGTGCTCGGTCTTGTGGCACATTGTCACAGTGTCTCAATTTCAATATTTGTTTCTGCCACATCTCCCCATCATATAATGAGTGTGCATGTCACAGATTCTGCAGCAGCATGCTATACATTGTCTGCTTAGACACATCCCCACCTGCCTACCCTTTTGTCTAATTTAATATTTCATGTCCAAGTAACTTCATCAGTTTCTCCTTGGTCCAACTTATGTCAGTGTGTTTGTGTACCTACTCTGCAAAATAGTTCTCTGTCCTATTTTCTGTGTTGGTGTCAGAGAGTTCCATTTTTTTTTCAGAGTCTCCCTTTACCTAATATATTTTGTATTCTTTTTAAGTAACCAGGACCTGTAATGGCACCCCTGGCTGTATTTTTAAGGAACTCTGCGTCTCTGTATTTTTGCCAGGATTTACCTTTCCCAGAGTCTGTCTCTAATTCTTTCTGGCACAGAATCTATTCCAGTGTTTCTTTGCAATGTTCTGTTCCTGGGGATCCCTGACCCTGTGTCTCCCTTTTCCAGGTTCCTTCTGTGCCCCTGACTCCTTCTCAACACCTCTTCTTTTTCCTGTCCGTGTGTCTCACTGCCACTGTGTCTGCATCTCACTGCCACTGAATCACTCACTCCCCATGTCCAAATGTCAATGTTTCTGTGTCTCCATGTTACTGCGGCTGGGTGTTTGACCTGGCAACCTTGGTATGATTTCCCCTGACATTTTGCCTTCTGACCTCCTGTTTTGCTGACTTCATTTGTTAAGGCTTTAGGATTCTGGGCACTACTAATCAGTGAATATGCTCTGTCTCCCTCACATCATAGGCACATTTTGGTATCAGCACTGGACCCCTGACAGCACCATATTAGAATGTTGCTGGAACCAAGGACATTCTGCCTGGAAGAAGAGATGCTGTGCTGTAGGAGGGACTACCACTTTGCTACCTGCATTGCTGTGTTGGCCTTCTGCCTGCTGATTGCAGTGCTATTGGAGGGACTGACACTTTTCTAGCTGCTATGCTGTGTTGGTCTGCTGCTTCTTGCCTGGGAGTGAGAAGGATCTGTTCTCTCTATCCTTGAACCCTAGTTTCTCCAATGACTTGTTGGCTTACCTTCTGTTCTCTGAAGTCTCAGGGTCACAACAGACTTCTTGACACTCTGCGGGTGCTGCTGGACCCTGCCATCTGTGATTCCTTCCCTTGCCTGAGGTGTTCTCTTCAGTACTGAGCCTCAGAAGTGGGTTCTGCAGCTGTTTTCTGCAAAAATGGATGCAGTGGCCCCTTTATGGTGATTAGAACTAACGCAGTACCAGCCGACGCTGATGCAGTGCCGATTTGATGATGACGTGGGTCTCGACAGCAAGGTACAACAACAACGAAGCGCTGATCCGAAGACTCCACTGCTCGGCTCAGCTCCAACACAGCTCTGACTTTTGACACCAACTGTGAGGCTCAACTTCGACGCATCATGAATTGGCTCCGACGTTGATGCTCATTCCATACAAAGATACTTTTTCAGCAGGCCCTGCATGGGTTCTGTAGACAGCCTGCCCTCTATTACGGGCGGCCTGAACTTTAGATTTATCCTAGTCTAGTGAGACCTTAAGTAACCTTTTAGCGATATTGACTTCTAAGCACTGCTTTTTTATTTAATATTTAAAAATTCATAGCTCGAGTTCTACTTATTGGATTTTTTGTCATTTTGGTCTTGTTTTACTCACATAAATAGTCTCTATTTTTCCACTGTTGTGGAGTTTTATGTGGCATTTTCACTTTGATACTGTAATTTAAATGCTGCACAAATACTTTACACATTGCCTCTTAAGTTAAGCCTGACTGCTCTCTGCCAAGCTACTAGGGGGTGAGCACAGGTTCATTTAGGTTGTGTGTCTGACTTACCCTGACTGTGGTCCCTACTTAGACAGGGTGGAAACTACTACCAACTAGAGACCCAATTTCTAACACACTCTTTTGATGTTGCATATTTCACTTTTCTTGACTTTTCTGCCTGTGCAAATGCCTTGCCTCCTAGTCCCAGTCTGTATTTACCTTTTCCAAATGTTGTGCTTGCCCTATGTCTGTATATCTCTGCCTCAATGTCTTTTTCTGTATACCACAGCGGTTGTGTTTTGCACTGTCCCAGTGTCTATATCTTCCGCTCTCAGTGGATGGCTCTCCATGTCACACTAGATGCCACTCCCTACTTGTATGGCCATAGTACATGACTATCTGTCCCAAAGTGACCCAGGGCTCACCTTCCTTAGCCAAGTTGCCAATTTTGCTTGACGCAGTGTCCACGTCTTCCTGTTCCGCAGTCTGTGCATCACAATTCTAGTAGCATCTTACTCGTTCCCAAGGATCTATGTTTTCCCCCTCTGACATTATTTGTTTCCATGTTCCAGTGCCTGGGTCTTTGTCTGCCAGCATCTAGGTCTCTAGTTTCAGTTTTCATGTTACCCATTACCATATGTAAGTTTCCCTGTCCTAATTCCCATGTACCTCTGTCCCATTACCCATGTCTCCGTTCACAATGACTTTCATCTATCCGTGGGCCTTTGCTTTCCTGCACAATTGGCTGTGCCACAATGTCCCAATGGGGATTTCTCTTTGTTATGTGGACTGTGACACATTTTCCTAGTGTCCATATATTTGTATACTTGCAGCCATGTCACAAAGTTAAAATGTCCCCGTCCTAATTGTTATTATTCACTATTTCTAATGACTGTGTCCTTTATGCCCCCGGTGTCTGTTTCCATTTGATATTCCCTCGTTACACTGATGGTGAAACATAAATGAGACACTACATTAATGTGACCAGTAGACTAACCTCAGTTATATCTTACAAGAGAGGTAACATTAAGCAAAATTGAGTTGATGTATTTCATTTACATTTACCATTGATATTGATAGTAAATTAATTTAAATTAATCTAAAATAATTAGGATTAATAATTTACTTAATTTTAATTAACAAAAATATATTTGGGTTCTGGTTAATTAATTAATATGCAAAGTCCATTCATTTAAATTAAAAAAAAACCATTAGGGCTGTGTTTTTGCATGCTAATTAAAGGTAAAGGTAGATAGTTTAAAATATTTCATTTAAATCGAATTTGAATTATTTAGTAATACGTTCCTTAATTAAAAGTACATTGAGGAATTAGCGTTAATGTTAAATATTATTTTAGAAATTATTACTTTTAACTAATTATTGGTAATAGTGAAAGTCCAGGATAGATTAGGAATATGCATTTAACTAAATGATAATTAATTTAATTTAAAGTAATTAAAGGTAAGGAATGTAACTGAATCTGCATGTATTTTCTATCACTGAAACTTAATTTAATATTAAGTAATTTAAATGAAAAATGCCTTTTAATATGAAACAATAGGCATGCAGTTCGTTATTATTATTTATCTCGCTACAGCGGTAACCTTTGTTTGTAGCCGCTGAGGGTCAGAAGCACAGACCCCTTTTATACTCCTACCACAATTTAAGAAGATTTTCCTTAAGTCCTTGCCACCTGTGACCAGTTAGCATGTAGAGAAGAAGGGAAAAAGAGGATCTTGCTGCAGGGGCGGTGCTTAATTGCATCTGGCCACTGAGGTCCAGAAGCACAGTAGCACTTTATTAGTTTTACTTGCTTTCATCACCACGCTCCTTAAATCTGCACCTATTGTGACCGGTTAGCATGGTGGTGAATTTATTTCAAGCTAGATTGAGGATTTCGCTGCCTACCTGATTGTAAAGTTGTACTGGACACATTCTAGTGTCTCAGCAGACACTTAGTTTACCAACCACTTCCACAAGGGCTGGACACCCTTGCACACCACACCCATCCACCACAGGTGTCACGAGTGACGTGACCCTGCCAATAAAAGAACCCCAGTGCACATGCTTGTGACCAGTTAACCAACTATCACCCAGTGTCTGTAAGTATTATATTAGTAGTGTGTTGGCCTCTGGCCCAAAATATTACACTATTAAGCTAAATGGCTGAACAGCACAATGATGATCATTGTACTGAGGTAACCGTTGTATTTAGCACTGAAGTTCAAAAACAAAACAGCATTTTTCTTGATCTTGCCTTCTTTTATCACTATGCTCCTCAAACCTGTCCTTCTTACAGCCAATTAGAGTGGCGGTGAAGTTGTTTCAAGCTGATAGGGGGGATCCAGCTTCAGGAGCAGTGTGTAATTAGGTAATCTGTCTATGTAAGCTAATTGGTTGATTAGAGGGATGTCAATCGTACTGATGCAACCTTTGTTTGCGGCCCGTGGCATTCTCAAGCATAGCAGCACTTAGTCCCTCTTGGCACATTTAATCATTACTCCCCTAAAACCCTAAAAACCTCTTTCACTGTGCCTATTTAGAGGATGGAGAAGACGAAGAGAAGCAAGTAGGGGTGGCTCTCTGCAGGGGTGAAGCATGATTGGCTCAGGGTACTGCATAAGAATGTGAGACCCCGAGTGGAGCAGTGGCAACATGACATCGCCACATGTGTAACTCATGAAGTGACTACTTGTGCCATCTTTGCGCCCTTTGGCTGGCAGCATGGAGGCGAACATGCAGTAATCCATTTATGGAGGCTTGTTTCTATACCCATGGAAACAATATACATAAGTTCATTACAAAATCCTTATGTAATCACTTAGGGCCTCTGAGCAGTCAATGTCTACGGTCAGGGTTTTAGATAATGGAGACTCCCCTGCTCCTTATTTTTAATATTCATGGTCACCAGGTTACATAGTTTTAACCACGATAATAGTGGGCCTAATACCTGTCCAGTTTCCAATAGCCAGTTTAGTGCAGACATCAAGGACCTGATTTATTCTTTGGCTGGCCTCTATTCTGATGGACTACTGGCACCTAAAGTTATAAATCATGCCATCCGAGTTTGGTGTCTGGTGGTCCTTCACTAAACCTTTTGTTTTTCAGTAACGACCTTCAGAAGTGGGAGTTTGTTTCTGAGAAACAAATGAAATGAATAAATATTACACACCGGGAGGTTTCTCCCCGAATGCGAGGGTCCTAATTATTTTTTTCAGTTTGGTCACTGTCTCGTTCTTTATTGTGCTGATGGACAAAAACAAAACATTATATTGTCCACTCTAAAAAATGTGGGTGGTTTGGTGTCCTTACTCTGATGGCCCCTACGTCATCAAGTCAGTGGGGATACTGGCATCGGAAATCTGTTAGTCCACCCAACTTGAAATAAAGTGGACCACTGAGGGCTTAGTAGTCAGGGTACTCTCTCATGTTTGTGACAAAGTACCCTGTCCACCAAACTCTAAATCAGACCCTAGGTATGGAACAGCCACATCTTGACAGGAGGCATCCTACAATTGTAACTGCAGAAGTACACAGCCAATCACACTTTGCCTCCTTAATTGCCGCACAGCTGGTGAATTCCTCATCGTTTTTATTTTTAAGTATTTTTATGACTAGCTAGCAAGCAACATAGAGCTGTTCAGTGAGAAAGACCTGGGAGACACATAAGGGGAAAGAGAGGTAGGTTGGTGACATTTTAAAGTAGATTTTCTTAATGAGGTGAGATTCCAGCCTGTCAAGGGTAGTGTCAAAGGTAGTGTTCCTCGAAGAGGTTAGTTTTCATTTTTTTCCTGAGTTGTTTGAGAGTTGTTGTCATTGGGATACTTATGTGGATGATATTCCAGATATTTTGAGTGTGAGCTGAAAAGGTTTCTCCTCCAGTTTTCTCGTTCTTGTAGTATGTAATCTCCAATCTGGTGATGTTGGTGCTCCTCATCTGGCATTGTTCTCCAGAAAAGCCAGGTTTTGTCAACTAGGCAGGTCATAATCTTGGTATAGAGAGCCTTGTATGTGATGCTGCTGGTTTTAACGATTATCCTGACATGCAGGTCGAGCCAATGTAAAACCTTTCACATGGGAGTCATATGGTTCAATTTCTTCAGACCCTTGATGAGCCATGCATCTGCAAGAATTATGCATTTCACAGCAGAAATTGGGATTTCTGGATGACTGCAGAGCAAGGCACTGCTTTATTCTGAAGTCTTTTTCCAAATTAAAAAGTTTCAATTCCTTCAGCAAAAGAAAGTTGGACCTTGGCTGCTTTGAACTTCTTGGTGATGTGCTTTTAAGTGAGAGGTCAGTATCAAAGGTGAAGTGGAAGGGTTTGGTCTGGATTGCGGAGTATTCCGGCTTTAAATTGAAGAGTTATGTCTAAATCAGAAAAGTCCAATTTATAACTACCGATTTCTGATGGAAAAGGAATGTCAATTACTTGATTTTGATGCTGTGAAAAATGATGACTTAAAGAGGCACTTCACATTAAAATTGACGAAGACATTATGACGCTTACTTACAATTTATTGTCAGCAGATACATCTTCCACTGATAATTGCTTTTTTACTATGACTCCGCTAAGTAGCTTTAATAACACTTAAGCAGCCTCTGTAAAAGCACTTTTTTGACAGTCGGATCATTAGACACTCAAGTGGGTTTATGAAGCATTATGGGTACATGTTAAGTATCAATAATTGAACATAGGGTAAAATTCTAATAGAAGACAGCAGCTTAACCCTGCTATGCCACTATCCCCCTATTGTGGATAAAATGATCACTATGTCAGAACATTTAAGTGATCTGATATATAATCTTAAAACAGGCATAGCAAATTTGAGCTGGAAATGTTTGTGATAACTGGAAGCTGATACCCTCTTTAAAACCAGCGTCTGACATTTTTGTGAATAATGTCAACATTCTCAAAGGAAAACTGGAGTATAACATCTGTGAAAAGGGACCAGATGGGTTGAACATCAGAAACGTACTTATGCCTAAGCTTAAGGAAGCTGGCAGGTAAAGTGTTAAAGAGTTAGATTAAGTGCATAACATTTTGCCCGTGAATACTGCCATCTGCTGTGGTGGTACCTCGAGATGGGGTGCCTCCTCTAGTAGATAATAAAGCACTGATAGCAAAGTAAAATTGGAAAGTTGTAACGTATGTTGAGAGTAGAAAAAACATCTATTGAAAAATATACCTAAAAATGCAGACATTAGGAATCATGTACAATATAAAAACAATTCAAATTGTTCACCACTCGCTGCCGAATAACTCAGTATAATGAATTATTCGCGATTAATCAATAAGATTTGAGCGATTAAGTAGAGGTACGCTCGCCTAAGAATGAGTTTACTACAAATTACGAGGTCACCAGGGGTGAATGAGCCACAACTGACTCACACAATACACAAGAAGATGGTATCGCAGAAAAACGTCAAATAATGTAATAAAAAGACATTCTACATCCAGTTGTAACACAATGCCATCCTACTTTAGAGCATAGTTTACTGAACATTTCCATGCCCATTTTTTTGCAGTTAACTAATGAACCGAAAGTATTACTTCAATCTCAGACAGATAGTTCACAAGATATAAAGCTTTGTACTCCGGGCTGTGCCCATTTTTGAACAAATAACTCTAATCATCATAAAGTATCTGTTCAATACAGGACTATTATCCATGGATGAGACCACAAGAGATCAATAATGCAATAATATTGATTAAAATCAGGCAAAGAAAGAATGAAGACCCATGTAATACCAATCCAAGTGGTTATCTTATTGCAAATGTACAGTAAAGTTGACCTGGAAATAAGGGATGATTCATCTAATACACAAAAAGTTTATTGAGAGCAAGTTAGATTCCGTTTCTGAATTTAATTTTTGAGACTAGTAAGTGGCCATTTATTTTGTTCTCATAGCGGGGCATGTTTAAATGTAATTAAACTTTTACACCTGTTGACACTCACACAATTTGATAGTTTTGCAGGAGACACAAGCAGGTCAAAGCTTTAATCTAGAGGGTTATCAGTGCTTCCCTAAAGTGCCAATCTTATCCAAAACAAAGGTAGTCATCCTAGCTCTAGAGATGAGCTTTAGTGAATCCTTTCTGGGACCGTCATGTTGTTGGTAAAACCTTTAGTTCCGCAGAACGAAATAATAATACTTCCAGATAATTATGTGAACCTACAAAAAATCATAAATTGTACACAAATGCCTAGCATTTAACCTGCTGTATTTTTGTAGCATGAATTTCATTTGCAATCTTCCTGGTAGTGACTATGGTCATATGTATAAAAAAAGAGTTTTGCGATTCTCAAATTGCGATTTTTAGCAAATCGCAATTGGAGAATCGCAAAATGCAATGTATGTAGGATTTGCTAAAAATTTTGTGAATCCTACATATTTCTTATTTGCGAATCGCAAATTGAGATTCGGAATTAAGATTTACCCTCCCATTCATTCCATTGGGCAAAGAGGCCCATAGGAATGAATGGGAAGTCATTCTCAATTTGCGATTACCAATTAGAGAATCTCATATTGAGAATGCAATTTCAAGGTTGCAAGGGTGCCAAAAGGACACCCTGTTGCACCGCTGAAATATGTTTGTATGCACATTTTGCGCACATACGTGCCCTAAGGGCATGTATGTGCAACATATGGCACTTTTAAAAATCAAAAAAAGTGCTTTTTAAAAGAAATTCTCAAATTACCACCAACTTGAAGTTGGTGGTATTTTGCAAATCCTTAAGGCCAAATAGCAAATTTCTGGTGCTTCCAGAATTGCATTTAAGGAATCACAATTTGCAATTCCTTAATTGCAGTGGCAAAATAGAGAATCGCAAATTTTGCAATTCGCTATTTTGCGGTGGTCTTTTGGGATGATACATCCCAAAAGGCTTTTTCCTATTCGCAAACGGACTGATTCTGAGAATCTGCCTGTTTACTAATGGGAAAAAGGCTTGATACATATGGCCCTATATTTATCTTGACAAACCTTGCAACTAGAAATTCCAAAGATGGTTGCCCATAACAAACAAGGCTCATTTAGTTTCGTTTTTTGTTTTGTTTTATTTTTTACCAAAACTTCATGACTTTAATCTTCCTACTCTGAACTGTGGTGTTATTCCCGATTATCTGCCTAGTTTAATTTCGCACCTGAATTCAAATATAGAAATGCAATTGTAGATTTTGTTTCCTCTCAGTTCTTTGCTCATTATAACAGGTTAATTACTGTCCCCAGGATAGACAGTGATTATCAGCCAGAGTTTGTCAGGTTTATTTTCGACAGTAGGATGGCTAAAGAACTTGTATGCACAGATCACATGGAAGGTAAGTAAACGTAACCAAATCGAGGGCCTTATTTATGAGACTTTGTGTCACTTTTATGCCGCTGGTACTTCACTTTTGTGACTCACCGGTGGCGTAAAAAATGCACCAGATTGCGCCCTATTCACAAAGTGACACATCTATGCAAATGCGTCACTTTGTAAACCTCTACGCCACATTATACCAGCGCCAGGTATAATGTATGCAGGGTGGGCGTTTCCCCGCAAAAAGCATCATAGAAATCTATGTGATTTCAGTGCACCACTTCTAGGACGCTATTGGGTCAATATCTTACGCCTGCCTCACAGTTGGCATAAGGCTGACACAGGCCCTTTCACATGGGGATTGCTCCATGAAAAAGGACACAATGCTGGAGTTGCGTCTGTTTTCAGACACATCTCAGCAATACGTCATTTTTGCGCCTACAGATACGCCTACGGATACGTCAGAAAAAGTGCCATATCTGTAACTCCTTGCGACATGATGCACCTATCATGTCGCAAGGTGGGTGTACTGAGAAGTGACGCATTGCTGTTTTCCTGCATCTATCGTGCCTTTTCATAAATAAGGCCACCAGTGATTATTAGTTGAAGAGATAAATGCACAAAGGACTGCACGCAGACACCCTTGCACTCTAGTGCCTGGGTGTCTGCTTAGCACCATCGCAAGGGGAAACGCAAGGCTGCACCACATTCTTGTAAATAGGCCCCCTAGTCTTAAACTGGTGGCAATCCGCCTGACATTCTCCTCCGCCCGTATGCCATTTCCCCCACCATATTAGTATGGTGGGGGGGACCCCGGCGGACAGAAAGACCGTCCGCCGGTTTTCCGCCGATCACACAGGTGACCGGGTGGAAAAGGGGCCTGGTTATGGTGGCGGTGTCTGCTAAACACTGGAATCCATGTTATAGATCAGTTGGGGGCCTGTTGCGGGCCCCCAGGGTATTAGGGGTACGGGGGGTGCACAAGGGGTTTACCTATGGTACCCCCCAGCTTTTGCATGTACAACATGGCAGGCACTGCGCAGTGCCTGCCATGTTGTGCATGCAAATGCACGCAGTGCAGCCACAGCATTGTGGCGGATGGTGCTGAGTGCACTGCCCGCCACAATGTTGTGGGTGGGGGGTGCCACCATGGCTGTGGCATCCTAATTGCCGTGCAGGACCACCGCGCCACTGGCGGCTGGTCCCAGCAGCACTAGGATGGCGGGTAGACGAAAGTCCGCCCGCCATCCTATTAGGCCCCCTGGTCTTAAACTGGTGGTAATATTGCGTTCTTTCACCTTTCATTTATAGTTTATATCCTGCTGAATTACCAAACTGTGTAGCAGATGTAACTATTAATCCTTAAGCCCTTTGTATTTACTTGAACTAAATTTCTCTACTTTAAAGATGGTACAGTTATTCTGCCAGAATGGGGTTACAGTGAGATTACAATGAACTAATAATGCCTTGAAAAGTGCAGTAATGTAAAAATGAAATCACTCTTCGGCCTGCATCTGTGGCAAGTCCTCGCCTTCTTGCAGCTCAGGTTAAAGCTTTTGGGGTAATGCTCGACTGCCTTATAATTCAGTAGGAGCAGGTCAAGGCTGTATGTAGTATCTTGTGTTTTTTTCCTAAAACCGATTAGGAAAGATCCTCCCATTTGTCTCACCAGTTGCATACAATCGCAGGCAAATTTCCTTTACCCTAGCATGATCTCACAATATTTCTAGCATGCTACGGAGGAGCCACAAAATGCTTTACATTATGCATTTGTGCCACTTCACATGCAAACTGAAATTAAGCACCTTTGTCAGGCGCTGATACATCAGCATGGAAATTCATTTTGAGTTGTCATTTTGAGCGAACCATTCGGGTAACTTTTTAATTTGAAATGCATTTTTAGCTTTTAATTAATTTTTCTGCAGGGCAAAATCCATAGAAAGTGTGTCTCTTCTATTTCAATACCATTAATTATTTCTGTCCTGATGACTTATCACTGATGTTTGTTGGGTCCTTGCAACCTATGCAGCATCAGCCAAGTAAACAAGTTATCTCACTTTGCGAAATGTTTTCTGTTTGAGGGAGGAAGGCACCACCACTTGTCTTTCTTTTTTCTTTTGTATGTTATTTTTTTGCTGGGCAGCCTAGAAATACGGGTCGCAGGCCCAAGTGGGATTAAGGGATACATGTTTAAATTCAATGGTCATTTTTGAGAACATGAAGCCTGAGGGTTAGATATATTTCCTCCCTTTCCAAGTGTTTTTATCCATATTTGTGATTATACTAGGGTGTTTTTCTGTTTGGGGCATAGTCTGCTGTTTGTTGTTTTTTTAATGTGTTTTTAAATGTTCACTGCTCCTGTGTAACAGATTGTTAGGGGCTCATAGATGGCCTTCTGCTGGCATGTGCCTAATTGTGGCTTGAGTGGGGTTAGTTTGAGGAGTCCAGGTCCATGTAGACCGACATGCTCCTACGTGCTCAGCCACCTTCTTCCCCATGTGCTTGACCACAGTTTTGTGTGTGCCTCTGTGTGTGTGAAAAAGTTGATTAATTACTGTTTCTGCAACCTTTAAAGGTCCTTGGCTGGGGTAATTGTTGCCTATGATGTTTGTGTTTAGAACTTTTTTAAAGCTAATTTTAGTTTTTTTTGTCAATTTCTGTGTTGCTGTGCTGTCATTATTTGGTTAATTTTTAACATACTTCTCGTTGCTCTACTGGTGTTTTATAGGCTTGTGGATAGGCTTAGGCGCATTTTGGATATATTTTTGTGGATAATTCTTATGAAATGCTGTGTGTTTTTGTTGGTGAACGGGAAGGTAAGAGATGTCAGGGCTTTCTCCTGCATGCTTCCTCTTTCCTTGCCATGTGCTCATCCAAAATGTTGTGACATCGGCATGTGTCTCATTGGTGTGATCTTTTTAGGTCGAGCCTGGATAGCACATGCGCTGCTCTGCAAGACATGCTGTATTGAGGTATGGAATAGAAGCTCCGCCCATCTTTTCAATTGGCTCCTGTTACTGTCTTTTCTAAATCAATGCTTTTCCATTTGTGAATAGGCTTAGTAGTACCTCTTTGGTACCCCCTTATCTGTATTTGTAACCTCCGATAAGGACTGGACTTTTTTACTTGTGCTGCATGTAGACAGTGACAAGAACAAAAATGGATGTACCCTCTCCTCCAATTTGTTAAGAAGTTATTACTAATGTAAGGAAAACGAAAATGAATACGTTTATCCTAGCCATCAATTTTGGCTAATTAGTTTTAATTATTCTGCATGTTGCAATAAATTCCAAAAAAGAACACATAGTCTAGTTTGTAGACTATGTCTATATAAAAAAATTGGAGGAGAGGGTACATCCATTTTTGTTCTTGTTAATAGGCCCTACCTTCCCTCCTTGATCTTGTTGGGCCAAACCCCTTCTTTCTATAAGCATGTAGACAGTGAGCACTATTTTCTCTGATGATTTTACCCTATTCCACCCATGACATCGCAGCACACTGCCCGCTTTTATATTGTTATTAGTAATGTATTTAATTAATTTACAACACGGTCCGCTTTAATTATAGCAGCCACGCTTATATATTTATTTAATTTACGGTGCGGTCTCGGCTCACTTTAGCGGCTGCACTTTAATTATTTATTTTTTCTTTTGGGTGATAGCGCTCCATATCATGCTTTCACTTTAATGTTGGCCTCGTCCCTTTCTTTAGATGCTGCTCCCTGTAACCTGAATCTGGCAAGCAGCGCCTAAAGGAAGGGGCGCGGCCACTATTAAAGTTGTCTAGCATTTGCGAGATTTTGAGCTATTAGCATTAGAAATGGCCATGCCTTTTATATATGTGTTATTTTTACAAACACACACCTAAAAGGCATTGTCATTTACAATGGCAATAGCTTAAACTCTTGCAAATGTGAGACCTATTGCTTTGATAATACTTGTCGTTTGTTCTCCTTGCCTTTTGCAGCCATGTGCTCATTCACCAGTCTATGAAACCAGTTTATGCATCTGAACTTTTAAATGCCTTCTACTGGGAATATTGTATTATGACCCTTTGGGACTGGAGCCCACAGATATTTGTGACTATTTTGACTTTTTTCAATATATATTTCTTGCTAATATTATTTTTTGCTCATAGGCTTATTGTAATAGCCTTTATACGATGCTTATTATGTTTAATAATTTAATCAACTTTATCCTGCCTTCTCTTTGCTCCCATAGGGCTCACATGGGCTGTAGACGTATACTGGGTATTTACTTCAAATTTTTTGTATTATTTTCCACATGTTCTGCCACATGGATTGGACCCTCTGAGTCATAGTTCTTATTATTTTTAATTAACATAATTTATTTTTGCCAACCTCAACGTCCTGCAGCTTTCACAGGGGTCTGAGGAGCCAGATATGAATGCCAGGAATTTATTATGCAGCTTTTTAATGATATTTGTTTAATTGGTGCACTTTCGAGTGAGTTTACTACTTTTTGGTATTCAGAAACTGCACATGTGTAGAAACTTACACTTTTGTGGTAAGTTACAATTTTGTAGAAACTCCAGCACAACACATGGCAGCCACTGGTTCTGCAACACCATCTCATAGAAAATATATTTCCACTGAAAATAATGTTACATTTAATTATCGAAAATAGTTCAAAATATAAATAACTATAAAATAATATTAAAAATATATACAATGGTAAATATGTAGTAAATAAAGGAGGTAAGGACTAAGAAATAATGTGTAATTAAATGTATTTATTTAAAATAGTAAAAAATATACACAATTTTAAATTAATGGTAAACAATATAAAATAGTAGACATTTAATAATTAACTTTATATTATTTAAATACAAATATTTTATAAAGAACTGGTCCATTTATCCAATAGGATACTAGCCAAAATGTTATCTGTAGACTTCGTCTCTGTTTTTTGGTGGACGCAGAGGAGTTTCTTGAATTTATTGTTGCCCTTTGTTCAACTGTAACTGTGTCCCTGCTCCACCATCAACTGCTGGAATTGATTGCTGACACAATGAGGCAGCGGCCTGTGCAGTTCATTCATCTCCCTACTGACAAGCAGCGTACTTAGGAAGCTGCAGACTGTGGGGCAGATTTACTAACATTTTATGCCGTTTGTTTCACAAAAGTGACATAAATCTGAGCAAACTGCTTATTTTAGGTTCACTTTCCAATACAAAACCTGTGCTGGAAGATTGCCTGAAAGTGATGCAAAGTGCCACTGCAGAGATGTACTGGAGAGTTACCTGATAGTAATGCAAAGCAGCACTTTGCACTGATTTTCATTACTTTGCATCAAGGGGGCATTCCATTGACGGTACATTGGCATCTCTGTGCTACCATTCATGGTTTTTGAGTGAAAGCCCTAGAGCAGTAGACAGGGCTGAACTGTACCACTCACATTTAAAGGTGAAATGGTTTTAAAGTGCTAAGCATAGTGTTTTGTACTGGAAGAATACTATTTCTGTACAAAACCTAAGGTAGACATGGCTCAAACACCTTTGCATTATGGTGCATAGGTGCGTAATTGGTGCTAGGCAGCCTGACTGGTCTCCAGCTCTAGAGAGACATTGGGACAATCCCATAACTAGTACAGTAGATGTGGTGCTTTTCTGATCCCGCCCTGTCAATCAATGCAGTGCTGCAACCTTTGTTGCGGTGCTGCATTGCAGGACCCGTTTTGTAAATCAGTCCCTATATGTGCATATTGGGTATTCTTGAATGGGGTTTAGTTAAACAAAGGCTAATTGTTGTTGCCCCATTTGTTGATGTTTTTCAAGGGATTCATTGGCATATAAAAATTGCAACGTTCTCCATGGAGAAAGCACACAGAAAGGTCTCAGCATTTTGTTCCTTGCTTGCGACAATATGAGCAATATTATGAAAGCCACAGTAGATGGAGAATACTTCATGGCGCTTTCTTTAGCTCATTGCCTCAACACATTTGTGCTGGCCATCCCCAAGAAAGAAGCAGTCCACAATATACTGTTGACCTGTCACAGGAGTTGCACACATATAGGACTTATCGCCGCATTAGCTGCACTTTTCTGCCGCAAATGCGGCCATAATTTTATCGCCCTATTACCAAGCTACAGCTAAGGTCCATTGGCCACAGTGTTTAGGCAAAGACGTCCGTTATAAAGATCACTTCTTCTGTTATATGCAGGAGAGGCGTTCCCGTGCAAAAATGCCCGCAAACAACACTACTCCATATTCACAACGGGATCCTTGAACTTCTGAAGACAAAAAAAACTGAGCTCTAACTGCAGAAAATAGCTGGTTTTGGGGCCAGATCACAGCAAGTTTTGGTGCTGGACAGCGCTGCAAGCAATGTTGCAGCGTTGCCCTGTGACAAAACAACAGTGCTGGAATGCGCACCATCAATAAGATAGTGTACATTCCTGGGCCCCAGTCATGAAAAGTGTTGCAACGCTGCAACAAGACAGCGTTGCAACACTTCTCACTACCCCCTTCTTGTGACAGCATGGATGTGCTGTATTCACTGGACAGTGCTCCATGACACAAGTAATGACAGATATGTCAGGAATCCGTACGTATCAGCGCTATAGTCACGCATTGCTGCAGTCGTGTCACTACCATGACGCAACTCCAGCAATCCATGGGGCCAGCCTATTCATGTGGCCTGCATCACCCTCACGCCTGCCATCAGGAAGGCAGAAGGCACAGATGCAGTGACGTTCATCATGGGTGCCCAAATGTCAGCACTGTTAGAGATCCATCGGTGGTGGTTGTGCACTGCGGTGTCATCATTTGGAAGCATTGGTGGCGTATTGTTGCGGAGAGAGTGGACGAGACATTCTTCAGTGACTTTGATCTAGCTGCGAGGGGGTGCGGTGATGGCGGTGGCGTCCGGTGGGCAAGGTGAAGATGTGATGTTACCAATGATGGTCCAGTGATGCAGCTGTAGTTGAAGTTCCCGCTGGCGGAGGTGACGTGCTCAACCGTGTGTCATGCTATATGACTTGTTGATCTGATTGCTGCTTGCGTCTGATGTAGGGGAACTTCCCCAGGAGGGGGTAGTGTCCTGGTCACTGGGGTTGTCCAGGTGGAACTTGAGTTCACTGAGTAGGATGTCATTGGTGGATGGTAGACCCTGGGGTGCAATGAGGTCTACAATGGTATTGGAGAATAGGGGGCAATGGCCCAGGGAGGCCGGCACTTGAGGGTGCCGCAGAGGATGTTCTTGAGCTTGGTCTGGATCTGGGAGTTGAGGTGGTCCATGGTCACCTTTGGGGCATTAGAGTGCATGGTCAGTCGGAGTGTGCTTCTGTAGGTGATGTCAATGCCTCCTCCTTGATAGTCGGGGTGCTCCTTGCGGGCGATACTGCAGCCATCGGTGATGGCGATGGCCATCCGGAGCAGAGGTTGGTCCTGGCAGGCGAGGTGGCATCCAGGGTTGATGGCGAGGAGGGTGCTCGCGTCGTAGCAGTGGAGTGTCCAAGAGGAAGGTCCCTTGGTGCAGAGTGCGGCCCAGGGGAAGAAGGACGCAAACGGCATAGCCTATGGGTTGCCTTTGGCACGGGAGACAACCATTACAACGAAGGCAGTACATTGTCAACAATGCAGGTCCGACAACACAGGTTCCTTTACATTGCATTTGATTACATTGCATTGTGAGGTCGGTAATGGGGTAATTTGAAGTTTTTCGCTTGGGTATGGGTTTCCGATGTAAAATATTAAAATTGGAGTGTGTGTTGTGGTAAAATATAGAATTTGGGGGGTGTTTTGGGGTAAAATATGGAATTTGGAGCGTGTTTTGATAAAATGTGTATTTTGGGGTGTAATATTGAAATTGGGGTATGCATTTGGGGTATAATATTGAAATTGGGGTGTGTATTTGAGATAAAATATGGATTTTGGAGGGTGTTTTGGGGCATAATATTGAAATCGGGGTGTTGATATGGGCCAAATTTGATTTTTGGGTGTGTTGTGGGGTCTCAAAAAGGAATTCCAGGGCTACGGTTGGGTTTGGGGTGCAAAGGATAGTTTTGGGTTGCACTCACTGATGTGGGAATAGTGGTATTGATGTCTCCGCTATGCCACACCTACTCTACTGTTGTAATGTGCCTAGTATTATTTTGCATGGGAATGGAATGCAATGTTAAGGCATGCGTCGCAACCATGTAGGTGCATTTGGCACACAGATGGTACGCCTGCTGTGCATGGGCGCACTGAAAAATTAACAGGGGTTATGCCCACATTACCCTCCCATACCTGGACAAGGAGCATCAAAAGATGAAAAAGTAGAACAAACTAGTATTGAGGGATAAATTCAATTTATAATTTTAGAACATGAAAAGATTAATTATCCTGTTCTATATAACTAAATATATAAAAAGAGTCACTTACAAAATTCTGAGGACGTATAAACATGTACAAAAAGGAGATGGCGCAAAACAACTATATATAAGGAAAATAAGTTCACTATATACACACAATACAATGCATTATATACAAATCACAAATACAATCTATACATTACATATATATACAAAAGGTGTACCCATAGACAGATCTCAATGGATGACCTATTACGTAATATACACTCCTAACTTCGAGTGATATAACTCTATAATGGAGATCCCCAAAGCGCCTGAGATGTAACTTCTCTCAAAGCTCTCTTTTGCAAAGGCGCCTGAATAAACAAACAAAGATAAACTAAGAAGGGACTCCTAATCACAAGGGTGTCGACGCTGTCGCGGTCGCGTTTCCGCCACTGGAATCTTTATGGCTTCATCAAGACAAGGGTACTGAAGACAAAAACTCGCGCTCATCAAAGTGGAGGTCACCCAGGGTGGGAGGGTGATATCGATCCACTCGTCACCAGCGCCCATAGAGCACTTAACGGAACAAGCCGAAGTCCCACAAGAGGTTAGCCGGCTTCAGAAAAGGTAATCGACAGATCCAAAACCAGGGTCGAGGCTACTACACTCGTTCCAAAAACAGGCGGCCAACGTTAGTCAATGGTCCATCCACGTTAGTAAACCGGAGAAACACATCTGCGTCACGCATGGGCGCACAGCGGCCGACATTGAGAAGTGCTGGGGGGGCTGGACAGCTGTGAGGTGAAAAATGGTGGAAACAGCACTGGATGGGGCGTGGACACAGAGTTGTGTGTGTGAGCAGGTGTTGTAAACATTTTAATAAGGGAAGTCTTGTGTCTTCGTTGTTCCTGCTCTCCTGTGTCTGCTTCCAGGAACAGGAAGTAGGCAGTCAGGCTCCTGAGCCAATCGCACCGCTTCAATGCAGAGGTGGGATTGGTATTTGGCAACGGGACAAGGCATGCAACCAGGGGCTGGAGGAGTGAGAATGTTCTCCAAACAGGCAGTAATGCAGCCTGTATTAGGAACAGGGAAGTGCACATGACTGCTTTGGGCCGCCTGAGTGGGCCGACCAAACAGTCATTGCGCACATGACTGGGCATGCCAATCTGCTCATGCCTTCCCCCATGCTTTGAGCAGTCTTACTCACCCTCCCACCCGCAAGGGAAACATAGCACGGTTACATCAGTAAGTTATCATCATGTGATGATTGTTCCTCCTCTGCACTGCTTGGAAGCAGTAGGGCAACGCTCTGCCGCCATAGCGGATGAGCCGACACTGGGGGTGCGTCATCTACGTGTGCAAGGCCTGGGGGACTCGAACCCCAGGCGTCCTGCGCTATGCGTCCCACCTTCTCCTTACCTGGACATTGACACAGTGGCGCAATCCGCTGCACTCTCTCCAACTCTGTGACTCAGCCAGCAGGAGCCTCAGCCAGGAGGGTTATCACAAGCCTGGGTAAGGCAGTCACCGCCAAGTTCGCTGGTGAACCTCCTGATGCAGTTGTTGCAGCATGGCCCCCTTAGGCATGAAGTTGCAGTGCTCACGCCACACAAGTGCAGCGCAGCTCAGGGGCCTCACCTTCCACAGCGTTGATCCAGCCAACATCATCAGGCCCGTGATGCAGAGAGGTGGCACCCAACATTGGTAATCCCCTCTGTGCACCCCGGTGTAGTGGTGGATCATAGTATGCGATGCAGACCTCCCTACGTCGGGGGGCAGGAGCGCCTCTACTATTGACAGCTCCAAGGTGCTCAAGGCGGTCTTCTCACACAGGTCAGCAACCTGCCAGACTTTACCAACAGATAGGGGCGATCGTTGCGCATCAATGTCTACCACCACAACTTATCGACTCCACTGCTCCTCCGCATCCCACTCCAGGCTTCGGACGCAGGTCCAGGGAGGCTTCCAGGCTCCAGACACCTGTCCAGCGAGGCACCCAGGCTCCATGTTGGGCTGACTAACGTGAGTTTTTTTGCCGCGAATGGGCCTATCAGTAGTTATCACCCGCTAACGCCGGATTTCCTATCGCCATCGCGCTGATGTTATGAGAAGAGAATGGAGGCAGCACCAGATTTGAAGTAAGACAGAACCACGTTGTATCAAAAATTGTATTTTTCTTAATTTTTTCATTCTTAAAACAGCCAACGCGTTTCGCTCCCCAACCTTGGGAGCTTCGTCAGGGCAAAGATCTTGGTTAGTCCTGATACGGCGCAATAGCGTGGGCACGACGACTGGTCAAATCCAGCAGCAAGAAGTTCCAGTATCAAGGTTCCCGTATCAGAACAGAAGATGAAGACAGCGTCACGGGCTTTAAGGTAAATCTCATCAAGAATCAAGAAGGTAATATTTTGAAAAATCTCCAGTTTCAAGTTAATGTAACAGGACAAAGATGAAGGTATACATCTCGGGCTTTAAAGTGAGTCACATTGGTAGCCAGGGCCGTGATTTCAATTATATAATAATTTTGTCGAAGAGCGTATGTGCAGACCTTGATAAGCTGCTAACATAAAAGCTCCAAGCTCCGTAGTGCAACAGCAACCCGTGGCCGATTCGCCATCGCGCTGATGTTAGCAGCAGTTTTCACCGCTCTTACATGATACTATAGTCATGTAGCAACGGCCTGGTAACACATCGCTAACATGGCGATCATTTTCAGGGTTAGGTGGCAATAAAAAAACTGCTGCTAACTGGCTTTTGCGGTAGGTATCGCCGGTCCTTGAGAATATCCCCTGGGTGTATTGGTGCTGGTGATACTTTGCACATATATGCAACCTCTCACAACACAACTGACTCATGTGACTCTTCCATTGTTATAATCCAACCTCTATGGATCTTTCACACACCAACCATATATATATGTCTCACAACATTTTTAATAGATGATCTCTGGGAAAAATATCAATGAACATGTAGTCATTAAAGTCTGAAAAATTAAGCCAATTTCACATCCACTTTATTCTTTTGAATATCAATAATTTGAACAATAACATCCAGATATACTATCAGTTTGCACTGGTTTTGCATCACCAAAGTGACATAAACTAGTGTAAGGTGTACAATTGGGATTTACTTTCCAGGTCAAAACTAGTTTTGTGCTGTAAAACAGCCCTAAAGTAGCCCAAAGTAATGTTATGTGCTGTGTTGACCTTCATTAAGGAGGAGTCCCATGGGCGTTACATGTGTATTTCCTTTGACGTCTATCTCCGTTTACAAAAGGAGATAGACAGGGTTTGGCGCCAAGCAAGTATGCCTCCTCGATGGAGGTGTAATGTTTGGAAAAACAATTTCTTTTCTGCAAACTTTTACAACTTTTCATTAGTGATGTACTATACAGCACACATACAAACTTGGGAAAGTTTTACATTATGACTTGAGATTGAATTTTGTACGGAATAACCCTTCCAGTACAAATCCTTTGCTAGACATCACACACATATTATGGTGCTATGGTGTTTGTGTGGGGCACACATTCTTGTGCAAACTAAAGTAATTGTGCACAGGAGAGTGAAAAAATGCTTTATATTGGATTTGGTGCTGTTCTGCTTTCTCTATTTCACGCACTGCAGCAAGCCTCTTGTCAGCCAATCAGTAAAAGCATCAGTTTATATAAGGATATTAAAATGCAGCAGTAGTAAAGTGGATGTGACATCTTCTGGTAACTTGCAAAGCAGCACATCTTCTGGTGCTGGATTTTAGTTGTATGAAGATAAATTTGTGTTGCTGCAGGGTTCAAGATTAGCTTTCCATTCAGAGAAGTATCGATATTTCCTCCCCTTGCTGGTATTTCTTAGAACAATGCGTTTGTTTCAACGAACGTTGTGCAGGTGCTATCTCGCCCAAGGAAGAATTCTGCCCAGACTTTTCAGACTTCTGAATTTCAGCAAATGTCTTTGTAAAGGTGCTCTTTCCAGCTGGAGAAGAACAGAAGGCTCATTAAAAAGACAGTAAATGCGTGGCCAAGCCTGGCAAAGTGCCACGAACTTAGAACCAGAATTGTATAATGAGTTCCTGAAAAAAAAAAAGTTCTGAAACACTACAGGAAATCAATAGGTGAAAAGAGCTGACTGGCAGCTCCGGTGATTAAGTATAGTATTTGTATTTTTTTGGGGGGGAAAAGGGGGGGGTAAAATCAAAAGATGTTGGAGAATGCCAGACAAAAAAAGTTGTATTACTTCTCATGATGCACTGGGCCAGGGTCAGACTAATTTGCATATAGCCAGGTTCTGAACTGGGATGGTGCAGTGAGCTAAAAAACGGTGATGGATCAAGCCCTGATCTTTTGACTGGGTAGGAGTGTTCTGCTTAATTCAGATACTCTGTCCATCACCACCCCCCTTTTTGAATTGTATTACTTCCTTAAGCACAGCTTAGCCATGGGACAACTCTTTCCTATTGAACAAATAAGCACTTTGAGTAAAAGAATAATGTCCCTTTTTTGAAAAAAGATGTAGACACAGAAAAGTACCAGGAATTATAAATTGAACAGAAATGTGCTATGCTAACTGGAAGTAATCAGAGCATAAGGCAAGTTGGTCGATAAAACGTTTCTTCTATAAATGTGCCAAGCACGATCCAAAATGATGTAATGAGGCCCCAATGGCCACTATTATGGAATTAAACGGTAATCGAGTTTCATCTACTAGCACTTTGCAGAAATTACTGGGAACTGAAAAAAAAATCAGCCCTAGCTTTGTAGAACAGTCGTGTATGAAGAAAGCTACAGAAACAAATCCCAGAGGGTCCCAGTTAGATAAAATAGGTCGAGATGTTAAGGCAGTAAAAATGTGAAATTGTACGTCATGCATGGTGGGGTATTGCAGGTATATTTTCGAGAGATATATATTTCTTTAGTTCTACTTTTTAGCCTCATTACCATCAAATCTCATGCTAAAAATGAAAGCATTTTATAGCCAAGATGCGCCAAGACTTACGTCTTTTTTTAAACTGCCCTTTTGTGAACTATTGATTATTACATTTTTTATTGTTTGTGATTTTATTTTTATTTAAAATGTTATAGTTGTTCTTTCTATGCTTATGTATTATTTATTCATGTTTGTACTTACTTTATTTTTCGTACTGCTCCATCACTCTCACACTGGGAATCTCTTAGTAAGCATCTTAAGAAAGAAAGAATCAATAGCTATGTCCAAGACAGCAAATAGTTAAGGATGATGAGGTTGTACATGCATTGTACACTAAATTCTCTCCTAAGTTATTCGTAATTTATTTGGCCATAAATATTACTTGTACCTTGTACAACAAGTTCCTTGAACATATAGAAAGGTATGAGTCCCGGCATAAGCCAAAAACGTTTTACAAAAATATAACTAGCATGCACTTATATTCACATATTGCCTTGAGAAAATGTAACGGGAATCACCTACATCTTAATTAAAATTAACAGACTTTTGAAAGATCAGTAAGTGTATGCATACCTATAAAGTAATACCGCTGTGCTTCCAATTGGTTCAGCGTCATTGCTCCAGTCGTGCATTTCAAGTGACATTACGCAAGGAAAGGTATTCAGGGTCAGAAGCGTTTTGAAAGCTCAGTACCTTCAGGCACAGTATTTGTTCCAAACTTGCAAAACCTTATACAGGAAATGTTCAGTCAGATGTCACGGTAAGTGAGGACATGTCTAGGTGCGGAATTCTTTATGTTTCCAGTTAAAACCAAGGCCAAATACTAGGGTTCATGCTTCCCTTCTCTATTAGATTGTCTGGTAGGACCATTTCATGCTTACCCTATAGGAAGAATTGTGGTTGTTGCCTATTTAAGGCTCATGAAATAAAGCTCCACCAGAGATAATCAGAGAACCCTGTCCTTTTTTTACTTCATGTGGACATATTCACGAGGGGTTTCTTATGGGAAACAACTGTTGCAACGCATGCATTTCAACTTGTGCTTTCACCCTGCGTGCCATTACAACGAAAATGGCTTGCTGTAGGGGATATAAGGTGTGGATTTAACTCCAAAACCTTCCCTACTGTTGCACAGACTGGAACATTATAAAGTAATGTAAAGTAAATTATACTATTCCAAACTCCAGTGTACCGGCAACAACAAGTGAGGGTAAAAAATCGTGTTGTAACGGCATGCAGGGTAAAAGCATGCGTTGTAACGTCATTCAACTGTTTCTTGCCAGTGATTGCTTTACAATGAGTCTAGCTCTTTCCACATTCTTTATTAATATGAAAATGAGTGTATCCCAGGAATAGTCCTAATTGTCCATTGTTGAAAACCAAAGGCTTTTTACTCTCTCATAAATTTAAATAATTCCTCCACCCACCATCAGATCCTTTGTGCACTAATTTGAAGAAAGATTATCAAACTCCCATCAAATTTGGAAAGAGGATCTTAAATTCATGCTATGCTGAATGGTTAATTACCTAAGCACGTGTGCCAAAATTGATTTGACGCCCACTAGTAACAAGGGTTTGTGATTGAGATTTGATAGAGAAGAATCGAAGTCAGTGGTATGCATCCTGAAAGTAAGCATTGCTATCTTTACTACCTACTCCCACTTTCTTGCAATCATCCTTAATCACTTGATGAAATGCAAAGATTCTGTAATATTTGATGCCACTACAAAAACTCAATATCACATAGCTACCAATAATGGCAATGCACCACCAGTGAACTACATTAAATCAATATTTGGAAATCAATAACAATAAAGACACATTGACCAATATACTTGTAAATCAAACTCATCCAAGAGCGGATCCCCCTATACTTATTGTGTGATGCTGAACAAAGGTATGTTGCAAGGCCCATGTGACAGCAATAGCAATGGCAAACAAGGTGTACCCTTGTGATTCAGCCCAGGAGACTGCTATCATATTGAAATCATACCAAAAAATTACTGAAGAAAGCTATTTTCAGTCTCATAGACCGTTTGATTTGCAGTTTACACCAATGACTTCTGATAGGTAGAACCTGCACTCCTAAAGTAGGCTATATAGGCTCATAGGGCAGGGTGTATTGTATTTAAAAGGTAGAATATGTGTACTTAACTTTTATATGTCCTGGCAGTTAAAACGCCCACAGTCAATTTTTACTGTTGCAAGGCTAGCCTCCTATAGACTAACACAGTTTTACCGTATTACCTTTAATAAGCGATACATTCAGTGTTGAAGCAGCTAGGAAAAGATATATTCCAATCATTTTAATTGTGATTTAAAATCATCTCTAATAGTAAAATCAGATTTTAAATAAAGCTGACATTTTCATGCCTAAACCACATGTGCCTTTCTTCCAGTGTCCAGGGTCACATGATGTCATTGGCTCTCCTCTGGTGTATTCCTTCCAGACTGGGAAACAATGCCTGGGTGTGGGCAAGGGTGTTCCTCTCCTGAGTAGGTTGGATGGGGTTGCTCCTAGCCCCTCCCTGAGCTTCAAACAGTATCCTGAGGGATGTTAGCTTCCCCATTCTGACTTCGGAATATTCCTACCTTGGTGGGAGCCAAACCCAGACGAAAGGGAAGAACTGACCAGAACCAGTTTTAGAGGTTACATAAAGGGGTGCCCCCACCCATAGACTAAAAATGGCAACCTCAGAATCTGATATCAGAGAAACACTCCTGGACCTGAGAAGAGTCAGGAGAAGGTCTACCTTGCTGTCTGAAATGAAAGACCGGACCTGCTTGCCTTGAACCCTGGACCCCAGAATTGGCTTTAAGAGTGTGTTGGTTGACCCCCTGCTTGATCTACAGGGATGCAATAAGCTTCCAGAGGCCTCTCCTGATTTCTAGCTAACCAGACCCAACAGAACATGGCAATAGGCCCCTCTTCTATTCTATTCTCTGTGGGATTGAGTCATGATCCTCCGTCCTGCAACTGCTGATCTCAAGGTCCTTAAACCTTGGCTGGAGTCAGAGTGTACTCCTCTCTGCTCAATTGTAGGTTTCACCAGATCGAATGCAGTGCAGTGCAGAATGACACAGGACCTTTTATTGCAGCACCACACAGCTCCTGATTTGTGACTTCATCGTGCCCAACACAGAACCGCACAGAGGCTCATATCTCAGTACTGTGCACTTCCTGATCGGTGGCTCATCAGACCAGACACAGCATGATGCAGAGATTTGCATCACAGCATAGCACTGCTCCCGCACCAAGGAGAAAATTTAAAACTCCCAGCAGGCTTCACCTGGTCCCATACCCAACCAAAGTTCCATTTCAGTGGGCCTGAACTTTTGAATTTGTCTCAGTGAATTGTAGCCAGACAGTCGCAGTCAAAGCTTTGCACCTTGCTGGCACTATTTTCACCTTAAAGTTTGAGAACTCAGAACTCTGGTCTACTGGCTGGATGTTTGCCAGTTTTATGCCATTTTATTTATTAAAACATTCCATGTTATGTCTAAATTGGGCTGCAACTGTTCTTGCCTGAGTGAATTGTGCTAAGCCACAAGAGTTAAGCACAGGTTTATTTACTGACTTTCGTGGTTCACCCTGGCAAGGATTGTGATAATTACTTGAGTGGGGCTCTCACCCTTCTCAGCTAATAACCCAATTACTTACGTAGTCTATTCTATACAGAAGAGGTTTCGGTATTAGGATAGGAAGCATCCCAAAAACATAATTATATTGAGGTACAACCACCTTTAACGCTTTGTGTTCGGTCCCATAGAGACAATTGCAATTTTGACCACCTCTCAAAATTGGCTTAAGTTTTAGCCAGTGGTGGGATCTACTCACGTATTTTGCTGTAGTATATTTACCTGAAATTACAGCGCAATTTCATGGCGATACGCAAGGAGTGTAACTCTGATTTTAGGGCTCATTTCTTAGCATACAATGTACCTTCCCATCCAAAATGAACCTGAGATTGCATTTTGTGCTATGATAATTGCAGGAAATGCAACAGAACAGAAACAACGGCTACAACCTCTCACACACTGTTCCTGTGCTCTTGCGTAAGCATTTTTGCAGCAATTATTCCATATTACGTAAACAGGCGTAATCGCATAATTTTCGGTCATTTTAGATCAGAATACTAACTCTAAATTGCAAAAATTGCTCTGATTTCTCCACCGTTATTAACATTTGGCCCAGTCCTAGTATTAGCAATGTTTGAGTTTCATTTTATTTTATTAAGGGGAATAGTAAATTAAAACTTTTTCACTGAGAGGAGCGCGCGCACCGCAACCCAAGATGGCTGCCTGACACTGCAGCTCTGCATACCATCGGACATCGTCCCTGCTTTACTGCAGTTCCAGCGCTTTCTCATACAAAATCATGCCATTTTTTAAAATCAGAATACTAGCGCTTCTGAATGCTGTCTTTTTCCATTTGGATCTGCCCAGGAAGGGAGAAATATGCAGGTGATACATTTTGCTTAATAACAGCCGCCATTTTATTTGCTTTCTTGCCGCGTTTCACCTGAGTGCTTTTTACTTCATTGCTCTTCATGCATGCTACATTCCTCTCATATTCTGGATTTCTGCTCTGGACATTTAATTTTTTCTATCAGAATTAATATATATTTAGAAGCTATTGATGCTAGCTTCCGCCGGTTTGCAGAATAGGAGGAATTTATTGAGCTGAAATTTAGTTTGTGGTTTTGGCGACCGCCATTTTGTCATTTTGTCTTCATCCTGCCGATTTTCTCCATATAATCGTTCTCATGATGCACCTTCTCACAGTCTTTTGGATGCTTCTGCCATGTTTTTTACTACTTCTTCTGCTCTGATACCTGGTCAACTCTCAAAAGTCGCTACTTTTGAGGATTTCTTCTTTTCATTTGTGAGGTATCTTCACCTTTAATTTGTGTGGTACTCTTCCTCCTTCAAGTGCCTACTTCAGTACTCCATGGGTAGGAGCAGACGTCTCTTACAACACTCCAAATATTCAACAAATACTTCTGCCATCTCTGGATCCAGTGCCTCTACCTTTAATCCATTTTCTTGTTTATCTCAATTACCATCAAACAGTGACTGCCTCTACTTTACAAGTTGTTCTATTACCATTGTCGACTAAAGGGTCGCTACCCTCCACTACTGGCAAGAGACTTAAACAAGATCCTACTTCGCCCCCTAAGTCTACCTCTCCGGTTTCTCTGGATATGGTTTGGGATGAACTTCGTGCCCATCGTCCATTCCTTGAGGAAACAAATTCTTGTTTACAAATGTTGGACAATAAGCGGTCTTCAATGGATTTTCGCATCACAGTGGTGGAACACCAACTTGACGATGTTCAAACCTTATCTACCAAGTTGTCTTCGCTGGAGTTAGAAGTTTCACAGCTGAAAAGGGCATCTGTAGATTTAGAAAACAGAAATTCTTGCAATAATCTACGTATCTATGGACTTCCTGAGGGACTTGAGGGGGATGACCCCGTCACGTACTTTACATCTTTTTTGCCTCCATTTTTGGACCTTCCTAATACCACCAAACTGAACATTCAATGTGCTCATAGACTGGGTCCTCGTCTCTCTTACTCATCTGCGCCCTCTAAGCCCTGTGGCATAAATATTTTATTTTTGTGATTCACTGACTTTTTGCTGGTTCTGAATGTAGCCAATCAATCAATCAATCAACAAAATTTGTATAGCGCGCTACTCACCCTTAAGGGGGGTCGCTACTGCTCGAACATGCCAGGTCTTGAGTTATTTCCTGAAGGAGAAATGGTGCAGGGTCACCGTAGGTGAGTGGGGAGGGAGTTCCATGTCTTGGCTGCCAGGAAGGAGAAGGATCTTTCTCCGACGGTGGATTTCCGAAATCGTGGGACGGAGGCAAGGGCGAGGCTGGCGGATTGGAGCTGGCGGGTGGGTGTGTAGAATGTGAGGCGGCTGTTGAGGTATTCCGGGCCCATGTCGTGGAGAGCCTTGTGTGCGTGGGTGAGGAGTCTGAACGTGATCCTCTTGTTGACGGGGAGCCAGTGCAGGTCTTTCAGGTGGGCAGAGATGTGGCTGCGGCGAGGGATGTCCAGGATGAGTCGTGCTGAGGCGTTCTGAATGCGCTGGAGTCTTTTCTGGAGTTTGGCTGTGGTTGCAGCGTGGAGGGTGTTCCCGTAGTCCAGACGGCTGGTGATGAGGACCTGGGTGACCGTCTTCCTGGTTTCGGTGGGGATCCATCGGAAGATCTTTCGGAGCATGCGCAGGGTGTTGAAGCAGGATGACGAGACGGCGTTCACTTGCTTGGTCATCGTGAGGGAGGAGTCCAGGATGAAGCCCAGATTGTGTGCGTGGTCCGTTGGTTTGGGTGCGATGCCCAGGGCAGGGGGCTACCAGGAGTCGTCCCAGGCGGAGGGAGATGGTCCGAGGATGAGGACTTCCGTCTTGTCTGAGTTCAGTTTCAGACGGCTGATCTTCATCCATTCTGCGACGTCTCTCATTCCTTCCTGGAGGTTGGCTTTGGCGGTGGCTGGGTCGTTGGTGAGAGAGAGGATCAGCTGGGTGTCGTCGGCGTAGGAGATGATGTTGAGGTTGTGTTGGCGGGCGATGGCTGCGAGAGGGCTCATGTAGACGTTGAAGAGGGTGGGGCTGAGTGAGGATCCTTGCGGAACGCCGCAGATGACTTCGGTGGCCGCGGATCGGAACGGGGGGAGGCGGACTCTCTGGGTTTTTCGGGCGAGGAACGAGATGATGCACTCCAGTGCCGCTCCTTCTCAAGGTCAAAGTCAAAAAGAACCTCTCCTGGCTTGGCACTAAGGTTTTCATTTCTCAAGATGTCTCCTCATTGACTGCTAAACGCCGTAAGGATTTTCTGGATCTTCGTTCTCCTCTTCATTCCTTAGGTTCTCGTTATAATTTATTTCCTCCATGTCTCTTCAAAGTCACCTATCTCAACAAAACTTCCACTTTCGAGGATCCAGCTGAACTTCGCAGATTTATTCAATCCCACTCTACTACATCAATTGAGACGTCTTCCTCCTCGTCTGGAACTTGACTCTTTCATCTTATCTATGTTGTTCATTCAACTTCTGTCTTTTTCCGTTGCTATTTTTAGATCTGATGTAATTAACCTATTGTTTCCTTTACAGGTGTATCGATTTCATCCTCGTCTTCTGCTTGTTTTTTATTTTAATTTTTTATCTTTATTTAGCGTCCTGTTGTTAAATAAGCATACCCATATCTGATCTCTCCTTGACTATTTGTGTCCCCATTTTACAGGTCTAATATATTTTTCCAGACTTCACTCGTTTTCATTGTTCCCGCTCCTGCTAGTATTCATTTTATGGATGTCCTGGTGTGCTCTGTAGCCCCGTGTTGGGTGTGCTGTCTTATTGTCCCTTGCCACCTCTCATTCTTTTCTTGTTCTTTTTAAGGTATGTATTACAGTCATCGTTCGACATGTACTGTCTTCTCTTTTTCTAATTCTTTCTTCCCTTCTTTCTTTCCTCCTTTTCTTCTGCATTCCTTTTTTCCATCTCACTACTATTCTGCTCATCTGTTTTCTCTGCTTTCTCTGGCTATTCTATTTCTTTCCCTTTCTATTTAATTATTATTTACTTTGCTATTTCACTATTGCATATTGTATTCCTTGTGTGTTTCTGATCTTTTGAGTGTAGGGTTATTTCAAAGAATGTGAAAGGTTTTATTAATCCTATCAAGAGGCAGAGAATATTGTCTCATCGTGCCACTTACAATCCTGATTTGGTCCTTCTTCAGGAAACCCATCTTACAGAGATTGAGGCACTGAAATTAAAACGTGGCTGGGTGGGTACAGCTCTTTGCTCTCCGACTTCAAATAAGATAAATGGTGTTCTAATGTTATGTCCCAAAAAACGTAATTGCAAAATGTTATCACAAGAAATTGACACTGAGTGGAGATGGTTGATAGCCAAGTTATTAATAAATAACATTTGTTTAATGGGTTTTAATGTTTATGGTCCTACGCATCCAGACCCTTCCTTTTGGCCTCTAAATACACAGAAATGTATTCAATTTAAAGATGATTATTTTATATTAGGAGGCGATTGTAATCAAGTCATTGATCCCTTCATTGACCGCCAATCTCAAGTTCGTTTTTCTCCTCACAAAACACATAAACAATTTTTGGACACTATATCCCACTCTCATCTTGTTGATTCTTGGAGACTCTCTCATCCTGACACTCTTGACTTCTCTTTTTTTTTTTCAACCCCTCTTAGTTCTCTCTCCCGTCTAGATTATATTTTCCTCTCCCAATCTTGGTCTCAAAATCTATTATCCTCTTCTATTGAGCCTATTGTTATCTCTGATCATGCTCCAATTCATGATCAAGTCCTCCCGTTGGCGTTTCAATAACTCTCTTCTTCTTGACCCTGTTTTCTCTTCATCTTTTGTTACTTTTGCCAATGACTTTTTTGATTTAAAAAGCCCTACTACTTCTCCCCCCCCCCATATTTTATGGGATTCTTTTAAAGCTACTGCTAGAGGCTTCATTATAGATTTTGTTTTTAAAAAAAAGAAAAGTTTCCTTCAATAACATAAAGCTACTCTAGCACATATTAAATCTCTGGAGCATAAGATTCACACATCGTTGACGGACTCTGTTCTTCCGGCCTTAATTCGTGCCAAATTAATATTCAACAAAACTTCAACTGACAATGCTTCTTCTATTCTTTTACGCAGCACTGCTCACTATTATGGAGGCCAAAATAAGGTTGGAAAACTTTTAGCGAATTATTTGAAAGCCCACAAGGAACGTACTCTAATTGATTTTATATATTCTCCAGATGGTTCTCTGCTGCACAAGGATCAAGATATTCTGGACACGTTCAAAATGTTTATATGGATCTTTATACCCCTGAATCCCCTCCCTCTAGTTCCCTCGTCCAATCCTATCTTGACAACATTCCACCACCATCTAACTCTCACCTTCATTTAGCGGATCTTGATACAGATTGAACTCTAACTGAACTATCCTCTGCCCTAAGGATTCTAAAAAAAGGGAAAACTCCTGGACCAGATGGATTTCTGTTGAATTTTATTTGCATTTTTCTAATTCACTGCTTCCTAACTTTTAAACCTTTTTCATTTTTTCTATCTTTTTGGGGAAACAGAGGCTACTTTTCAAAAAGCCACCATTTTCCTTATTCACAAGTACGGGCAAGATCCCATGTACTGCAAAAATTATCAACCAATCTTTCTAGTTAATATAGATTACAAGCTTTTTTGCCAAAACACTAGCACTACATTTAGATCTTCTTATGCCACACTTGGTTGGAAAGGAGCAGTGTTTTGTCAAAGGTAGTTTGATTTCAGATAACTCTCGCCTCTTTTTTAATGTTTTAAATAAGATCCCTCCCCCTTACCAAAACTTGTTTTCCACATTCCTTCTCTTCCACCGGTTTTGTTTGGAGTGGCTCCAAAATCAAATATTTGGGTATGAGGTTCTCTAACTCCATTGCTTCTACCATTAAACTAAATATTACTCTGATTCTTCCGCGGATTGATAAATTACTTAAATCTTGTAACTCCCTTTTTCTTTCATGGTGGGGCCGTTTGGATTCAATCAAGAATATGATTACCCCTATTTTGACCTACGCCCTCTCTATGCTTCCTGTACATATTCCTGCTTGTCATTTTAAACAAATTGACTCTCGTCTTTCTAAATTTCTTTGGAAAAACAAAAGATCCAGAATTTCCTTATCTTCTCTATGTAAGACAAAATCTAATGAAGGTGTTAATTTTCCTGATTTCCGCCTTTATCACAAATCATTAAGTCTTTGTCAAGCTTCAAAGTGGCTTCTTTCTGAATCATCCCCCTTTTCCCCTCTCTGGCTCTCCATTGAAGGTGTCTTCTTATTACTTTTTCTTTTGTAGAAATACTCTCTTTCATTGCGAAAACTTCTTATACATCTCTTCCTTTGTTCAAAAATACTTGTTCTTTATTAAAACTTCTTATTTCCTCAAATCCTATGTCTGGAGAATCTTTTTTAGACTCGCCTATTTCGCATAATTTCCTTATTACTATTAACAACAGAACCCTATTTTGGAAGGCCTGGAGACTGAAAGGTATAATTTGGGTTAAACTTCTTTTTGATGGCGTTTCTCCTCACTCTTTTCCCCAATTTCAATACATTTTTCACTGCCCTGCTCCTTCCTACAGAAATTTTCTATTCTAATGAAGGTTATCCTAGACACTTTTTATTCTCTTCCTTTTCCCATTCCCCTGCTGTTCCAAACTCTCTTTCACAAACCCTTCTTTTGTTACCCAAGGCTTCTCTTATTTATAAATATTACTCTGCTCCTAACCCCGAGTGCGCTAAGACTAAATTGGGGCTCTCGTGGGAATCTGACCTGGGATGTGAGTGGACTATTTCCTTTTGGGATCAACTTTGGTCTTGTTCTCTTAAAATCCCTTGTTCTGCATCTCTCACTCAATCAATGTTCTTTCTATATCATAGACTCTACCTCACTCCTATTTCTTGGCTCGCTTCTCTCGCCCTACTGACACTAATTGCTGGCGTGTGGCTCCTCCAATGCTGATCTTTTATATCGTCTTTTCCTTTGTTCTTCAGTCTCTATTTTTTGGGAGAAAACTTGGTCCTATATTACTTGTATTTTTAATATTTCTATTGCCTATTCCATCCCTCTCCTTTTTTCTGGTAGTTTGTCAGATTCTTTAGATCTTTTCCCCCATACACACAGTCTCTTTATCCTCATGCTTGCTTTGGCTTTCCAATATATTACACTTACCTGGAAAACACTCAAAAACCTCTCTGTCACACACTGGTGCTACAGTCTCTGTCACTCTCATTGATATTGCTTTTGCCTCCTCCAGCAAAACAAAGCTTAATAGAGATCTCACTTGGTTACCTCTTACGACTTACTTAGATAAACCGCCTTGAATGTTTTCTCTGCTTTTTGATTCTTATATGTTATTGGCTTAACATATTTATTTAATTGTTGAAATTATTTTTCACTTTTGATGCATTATGCACCTATATATTTTTCCCATATTTATATTCCTTTATCTATCCTATTAATTTCCCTCTACCTTTCCTTCCTTCTTCCCTCCCCTCTTATTTTTCTTTTCCCCATCTAAAATTTATAAAATAGCTTTCTCTTCTAATTTTTGTGCTCCAGCATCTTTGTTGTTATAATTCTTATTTTTAACTTCTCTTTATGCATTACTGGTTTGCTGTAACTCTGGTATTCTTCAAATAAAGCTTTTGAACTAAAAAAAAACGTTTGCACTGACTGTTAAAACATGCATTCATTTAAAAGGGTGTTACACATACTGAAAAAAACTGAACATACAAAATAAAAGTGATTTAAATATGCAGTGCTCTATAGGTAAAACAGCAGAATACCGGGATTCTATGATAGCAATGTTAAACACTGAACTTTCATGATGCAAGGCACCATTCTGGTTGACTGATAGACCATGAAAGGACTGGCCCTGTATCTATGCAAGGCGATTAGGTAGCCTAAAGTGCAGACTATGCCGGTGTTTAGCGGTATTAAAGATTGCAGCAGGATGGAGACAGTTAGGTCTTAAGCAAGTCTGAACCCCAGTATAGTGTCAATGTAGGCAAATACTTGCCGATACGGGAGTCAGACCCCCCACTCAGCCACTCTGATTCGTATAAACCGCGTAGTGTAGCGTGCCAGTGCATGTCTATGTTGGAGTTTTCAAAAAAGTGTCAGTTCAATTAGAGTCTCGTGCAAAGGCAGTCATGATATCAGGTTCTGCCCATATGCCTTTTCTACAGGAAGGCTTGTCTGTTCAGCCCTTCTTCATATAAAATGGTGATACTGCGTACACTTAAAAGACTTCAGGGTGCCTAATTTAACTCTAATACTGTACAAACGGTTAAGTGGTTAATTTTCAGTTCTAGCCTTGTCAAGTGTTTAGCCAATCTGTAGTTTAGCTGAATGACAGAGGAGTTCAAGCAGGTTATAATAGCCTGTCTACAACTGCGCAATCCCCTTGGTACCAAGTTCATGGTAGCTAATTGCATCCTATTTATGTTTTCACTTCACTTTGTTGCGATTCACTTTTTAGTGGCAGTAGCTCTATTTCTTGGTCCTGACGAAAGCCCGACGACACGTCCTTTGGGCTGAAACATGTTGACCACCTGCACAGCGCCATAGTGTAGTCATTAGTTCCAACTACCCGGCGTGTTTTTAACCTTAACACTCAGACTTTCTTTAATAAATTTGTTCCTGTCTGGGTCGCTAATTTTAACATTTTTTCACCACAGCACTGCACGTACACCTTCATCACCACTCTAAGAGTGTACGTTTGGCACGAGTGTAAGATCTACATCCACTCCCGCACCATCAGCTGATGGTTTGGGCGGTAGAGTCGGGTGCTCCTACGAATATCCCATATGATGAGACTCCGCCAAGTTAGGGTGGTTTGATGGGAATATCTCGGCCAACTGCCACTCTACTATCCACTCCTTTTGTAGTTTTCTTGTGTTACCACCTATCCTAGACCTCTCATCCTCCTTGGTATATAAGTGATTGATGTTGGAGATGGGATGATAGGTCTTTAAATATATCTCCTTTGACCCTTCTCAAATTTTTTGTTTCTTGATTTGCATATAGCCATGTCTGAACTGGGGTGGCAGAGTGGGCTAAAGAACGGTGATGGATCAAACCCAGATCTTTTGACTGGGTGTGAGTGTTTGATTGGTTCAGATGCTCCGTCCATCACCACCCCCTTTTGGTCCCGCTTTGGCCGCCATAAGTGTGGCAGGGTATGCTCAGACGTGAGTCCCTTGCTCGCTTTGCCACTGGATTCAAGCAAGCCGGGCTGAAGACCGCTGTAATGCCAGAAACCGGTCCTCGGAAGCTTGTTTCCAGTCCAGGGAAGGCATGGCTTGGCAGTTCGGGCTGGACTGTTCCCATGAGGCATAGGGTCAGACTGATTTGCATATAGCCATGTCTGAACTGGGGTGGCAGAGTGGGCTAAAGAACGGTGATGGATCAAACCCAGATCTTTTGACTGGTTGTGAGTGTTTGATTGGTTCAGATGCTCCGTCCATCACCACCCTCTTTTGTACCGCTTTGGCCGCCATAAGTGTGGCCGGGTATGCTCAGACGTGAGTCCCTTGCTCGCTTTGCCACTGGATTCAAGCAAGCCGGGATGAAGACGGCTGTAATGCCAGAAACCGGTCCTTGGAAGCTTGTTTCCGGTCCAGGGAAGGCATGGCTTGGCAGTTCGGGCTGGACTGTTCCCATGAGGCACAGGGTCAGACTGATTTGCATATAGCCATGTCTGAACCGGGGTGGCAGAGTGGGCTAAAGAACGGTGATGGATCATTCAAACCCAGATCTTTTGACTGGGTGTGAGTGTTTGATTGGTTCAGATGCTCCGTCCATCACCACCCCCTCTTGTACCGCTTTGGCCGCCATAAGTGTGGCAGGGTGTGCTCAGACGTGAGTCCCTTGCTCGCTTTGCCACTGGGTTCAAGCAGGCCAGGCTGAAGACGGCTGTAATGCCAGGAACGGGTTCTCTGAAGCTTGTTTCCGGTCCAGGGAAGGCATGGCTTGGCAGTTCGGGCTGGACTGTTCCCATGAGGCACAGGGTCAGACTGATTTGCATATAGCCATGTCTGAACTGGGGTGGCAGAGTGGGCTAAAGAACGGTGATGGATCAAACCCAGATCTTTTGACTGGGTGTGAGTGTTTGATTGGTTCAGATGCTCCGTCCATCATCACCCCCTTTTGTACTGCTTTGGCCGCCATAAGTGTGGCAGGGTATGCTCAGACGTGAGTCCCTTGCTCGCTTTGCCACTGGGTTCAAGCAGGCCAGGCTGAAGACGGCTGTAATGCCAGAAACCGGTCCTCGGAAGCTTGTTTCCGGTCCAGGGAAGGCATGGCTTGGCAGTTCGGGCTGGACTGTTCCCATGAGGCAGAGGGTCAGACTGATTTGCATTTAGCCATGTCTGAACTGGGGAGGCAGAGTGGGCTAAAGAACGGTGATGGATCAAACCCAGATCTTTTGACTGGGTGTGAGTGTTCGATTGGTTCAGATGCTCCGTCCATTACCACCCCCTTTTGTACCATGTTTTTGTAAGAGGCCTGGTTGGGCACATCTGGAACACTTGATGCTTTTGAAGAGGCATGACACCTTGTGTAGGAAGGTGGATACCTGACTATGGTTACCCAAGATTTTTTTCCTTGTGTTTAGCTGGTTTTCGACTTTGTTGGCCTGGGATCCTGCTAATCAGGGCCCCAGGCTATCTGCTCTCTCTGTAAAATGGACTTCATGTACTTTAGGTACATACCTAATTGGATATTGGGTCACCTTATGAGCGCCTGTATAGTGTACTATAGGTACCCAGGGCATAGGTGCATCCAAGGCCTACCAGGGGCTGCAACATATCTTTTGCCACCCCTGGCTGGCCATCCAAACTGACACAACTGGCTGATCACTCAGCTGGGGCAAGGTCGTGTAATCACCCCTTGCTTAGATATAGTATTCCTACATCTAACCTTATCTCTAGACACATATACACCTGTAAGTCACTCCTATGGCAGGCCTTAACAATCCTGGAGGCAGTGTGCTTGGATTTATATGAGATGGTGCTCTAGCATGAGCTGAGCCTGTCTGCAGCTTTCGGAACCATGTCCTTATAGCTGTTCTAGGATATTGCCATACCATATACTCTTAAGTGCATTATGAACCTCGCAGTTAAATGCTAACTCTGGTTTGGCCTTATCAAAACATGTCGTGTAAGGTGTCATACGCTTTGGAATACTACCCCCTCGCCAGTTCTGGCGAAGGGGGTAGCATTCCACTCTTCTAGAGGGAGAAGACATGTTGTTCCTACTAATCCCGGTTAAAGTTAACCAGAGCCTCAGCATCACAAAATGGATGCTGCTGCCACAGACACAAGTCTGACCTCCTGCTGCTGGGAGTCCTTCCAGCGAGGGAGGCTTGGACAATAGGTTTCCTGTCTTGGGAGGTGCTAGCATCACCCCCGACAGGCTATAGTGTATTGGGGCAGGGAGGGCTGAATGAAATGAGACACTGCCTGGGGCACACAAGGTGTCCCATGCATAGTCCAGTTCAAACCGGTGCTGGGGCACTCCAGCCCTAGCTCTGGCGCGAAACTGGACAAAGGGAAAGGGAAAGGGGTGTAACCACCCCCTTCCTGGGTCCCACCCATAGGAGGTACCTAGCAGGTAATCGTGCCCCTAAATTTGGTATATAGGTAGGAGCTGAGTCCCAAGACTTCAGATTTATCCTGACTGAAACTCTTATATGAAACTCTGGACCTTCGGCATCCTACTCGACGTAGAAGACTGAAGAATCTCCCTTGTGGTCAAGGAGTGACCACCCTGTGCAAACAGTGCCTGTGCAAACAGGCACCATCAAGCAATCCGCCGTCCGATGACAACCCCTTTAAGGATCATATACGCCTGTGGAGGCGCTATGTCGACGACGTGCTCCTCATTTGGTCTGGAGAGGAAGACTCCCTCCTGCGTTTTCTTAATTGGTTAAACACACAGGATATGAGCCTACGTTTTACGTGGAAATATCACCACACAAGCGCAGTCTATCTGCATCTAGATATTGAAGCCTGTGAAGGAAGGTTTGCTACGAGTGTACATCAGAAACCAACTGATAGAAACTCACTGCTAACTTACCAATCATACCATCCTAGGGCCCTCAGGGACTATCTTCCAGTGGGACAATTTATGCGATATAGGCGGAACTGTTCTTCAACTGAAGTCTACAGAGAACAAGCTGAGGACTTAAGCGTAAGGTTAAAAGACCGTGATTATCCACGCAAAGTCATCCGACAGGCGAATAAAAGGGCCTTAAGTACTCCTCGTGCAGCCTTGTTGGAATCCCAGAGAAAAGAAAAAACAGAGTGTTTACCTGTGGTCATGACTTATGACCCCTTGGCAACAAGAATTCGCCAAGCGATTAGAAAACATTGGTCCATCCTATCCACATCAGACTATAAGATGCCCCCACCCCGTTTTGCCTTCCGGAGGGCCAACAATCTCAAGGATAAATTGGTCCACACCAGAATGCTAGAGAAAACAGAAGCAGAAACCACCACTGTACCGAACGGACATTTCCCCTGTGGGAATTGTTCGGTCTGCCATCTCACAAACAAAAGCACTACAGTTGTGTTACAATCTGGAAAAGTATGGACATTGAATCACTTCAGTAATTGTAATACTACTAATGTAGTATATAGACTCAGATGTGAATGTGGCCTGGAGTACATCGGTCTCACAACGCGGAAGATTAAACTCCGCATTCAAGAACATTTGAGTACAATACGACAAGGGAAATTGACGACGAAGTTGGTACAACATTGCCACTGCAATAAACACTCGTTCACTTGGGTGGTCTTAGAAAGAGTGGTAGGGGAGGCACAATCGATGGAAAGACGGCTGATGACCAAAGAAGCGCGCTGGATTTTCCAGGAACAAAGCGAACAGAGAGGGTTAAATGAACTCCTTGAATGGAATAAGCTACGCTGAACAACATGGCCTTATGTTCCTTGGTTCAGTTTTCTAACGCACGGCCTCCAAATGCAGAATGGAGTGTGTAAAATTCGATTTCAGCAAGTGAAGCCTCTTATGCAAAGTCCTGGGTATGTACTTTTGATTAATATACACCTTACCTGAATATATGACATTATATGAACATTGATTTAAGATTTAACATCTCTCAGGCTAACTGTTGGGTCTGAATTGTGAGTGAACAGGCTAAATTCATAAAAATGAATTAGGTACTCAGAGAAAGCACATCAAAATGAGTGATGAGACATTTTTATATGATTATCGAAATAGAAATAAAAAACAAGGTGGGGGCACTGTAGACCTATCTGTCCCAGGGGCCACCGGGCGTGCACCTAGGATAACTTTAAATATGTCACCGAAATAATAAGCGGTAGGTACAATGGCCATATAATACTAGCTCTGAATTGAGCTAAACTGTCCCAAGATGGCCGCTAACAATCACCTGCTCCGATGATACATTGGAGATATTGGAAGAAAAATTGTGAGTGGGTTCCTAGTCGAACTACCAGTCATAGGGGCCATCGGGTGGACATTTAAGGGACTAATGAAAATGAACGATGAACATCAGTAGGTGCTAGGGCCACCAATACTGGCTTGCACTATAGCTAGCCCGTTCCAATATGGCCCCCAAAGCTATCTTCTCCGACTAAGACATGCGAGTCACGAATTCCAATACATAGTCGAGCAGTCGCAGTGCGGACAAGCACCCAGGGAGGAAATTTTTCAAATACGAAAAATGAAGGGATTAATTTTTGTAGTAAAAACTTCTGTTCGAAGCAACACAAGTCACGTGACCTTATCGCCCAACCAGAGCAAACTAGTGTCGATGTCCGGGAAGTAAATAGAATGGAGAATCACTCGCTCGGCGTTCCGGTGCTGAGAAGACGCCGACCGAGTATTCTCCACTGGTAAAAGCGGCAAATGGTCCTGATGCGGTTGTGGTTTACAAGAAGAATGTGGTGAGATTAGATAAGCCGACTTTTAATCGCTGTCCCTGGGACGTTTCTCCTTTGTCCTAGATTTAAAGATTGAAGGGAGATACGAACACACTCACCTCTTGGGAGTTGTGGTTTGACATTTGAAAGTGGTTTCTCTTCCAAGGTATGAAAGAAAAACCGGCCAACTAGGTAACTATTGTCTATTACTGTATAATACTCAAGGGGTGAGCAGTAGGCAATATACTATGGTATTAGAGACAGCCTCTGAAACGCAGTTTCCTCTCTTGATTTACAGCACATAAAAACACAGTGTCATTGGCAGTGGCAGTTTAACATTGTTTGCCCTGAAGAAATTGCCTGATAAAGACCAAGGCAATGAAACATGTCGGCTGTAAGTAGAGTGCGAGTCGATAGGTAGTATTCGCTACTCTCTTTTTTATGTATATGTGTGTACTGTTTGCAACAAGAAAATGTGAATAAAAGTTTTTGTATCTTGTGTGCACAGTATTTTTCGTGGTATATGTTGAATGTTGTCAGTCCTTGTCACATATAAGTTGTATGTACACTGCACCATTCACTGTCTCTTTGGGTCTTGGACACGTTTACGTTAAGCTGGGTGTCACCAATGATGAGAACAGGGCCATCCTGGTGAGTACCAACCAGGGGTCCCATTGGTGGTGCGCCCGTGAGGTGACATCTAGCTATTTCACAATTTTTTTGTCGTCCTTCTAGTGAATGTATGTCCTGTGTTGTTTTGTAATATATTGATCAGAGTATGGCTATTTTTATCATGGCAATAGACTGAGACACAGCAACAATCTCTATAGTTAGAGGTGTATCTGGAATGATTTTTCCGACAATCCGGGTGTGTTCACTGGTCTAGAAGAAACATTGCCTAAAGGACTAGGTCTTTTTGTTGTGGTACCATCAAGCAATCCACAGTTTGCTTTGTCGACGCTCCTGCTGGAGCCCAAGCACAGAGCCTGACAATTCCCAGCCTTCCAGCCTTCCAACAGCCCGATCTACAGTCACAGCAGAGCCGAGACCCGTGGAGGTGACGAGAGACGTTGAGACGGGCCATCTTGGAAAGCCAGCAAATTGCTTTCCGTACAACTTCTTAGGCACCCTCGAAGTTGTGCATTGGGGATTGGAAGCTCCAGCCCCGAGCACCAACTGCACTGAAGATCAGCCCTCCACACTCCACGAGTTCTGCGTGGGGCCCTTCTGCATTTTCCTGCTCAAGGCGTCTGTCCGGTCACTTGCCCGTTGACTAGTGGCCTCTGTGACGACGAAACCTTTGATTTGCAATGCTGGTCTGGTTGCTCCAGACTGGCCCCTGCTCCCCTGAAAAGAAGCTGCCCATCAGACCTTGCTGATCTGATTAGGAAGCCATCTTCCTTTTCTGCGTGGGTTGCCTTTGCCAAGGCTTGCTGACTCCAATCAGAAAGCAGACACTGCCGACAGCGAGATCCTTTGTGGGACAGTCCGTATCCAGCGCCTGGTTACCGTTGACACCTCCTGGTCCACGTGGCTGCATAGACAACCTTCATGACATCACCTGATTGCTTCGCGACATCGCCTGGCTCCTTCCTGGTTCCATCCTGGTCACTGGCTAGTGACCCAGACTCTGTCCCCTCTACTTTCAGGTACTCTTCATCCTCGATCCGCCCTTGTATCCACCCGGACACTTCTCTCCTGGTCGCCTGCAGCATCTTTCTCCAAGGCTCCTTAGGAATCAGCGACGAAACCCGACACACTTTGACACCTATGCACCCGCTTCCTGTGGGTGAGGTAACGCGAGTAATTCAGTACTCCTGTGGGTATTGACTATCCTAGTGTCCTAGTTTCAAGTAGCTTTTCCCTAATCCATCCGGAAGTGTCCTAAAAGAACTAGTTTCCATTTCTTTCGTTCCCTTTCTAACTCTATGGTAACTCGCGTGCGTGTAAAGACACTGCACGCGCATCCCGTGGGCCTCCTGCTCTCTATCCATTGGTAGTACAGTGTAGCCCCAGCGATTCTACAGGCCCTAGGCCTTTCCTTTGTTTGTGACGTGGTTCTTATACCACTATTTTAGTATATGGTTCGAAGTGCCCCTAGGGCATTACTGTATTTTGTGCAACTTATTGTATTTTAATTAAGTATCTTGTATTGTGCTTGTGCCTCTGACCTCATAAAGAGTTCAGAGGATTGTGTTAGAAATAAATACATATGTATTTTGATATACAACCTGTGTGGTGTCCTTTCACTTGGTATTAAAGGGATTGCATATGGTAAAACAGCTGGCTTCACATGCCCTCGTGAGTTTAGCCTAAGACTGCTTTGTCCATGCTACCACTAGGATAGCTGGTCTTTAAGAGTGACTTTACCACCATCACCATAAGGGTTGTTTAGACTGATACAAGGTGCCCACTAGAATAGTGGACATCACATATCAGGCCAACTACTCACACCTTGCACATGGAATAAAACAAAACTAGTGACAAAAGGATCAAAATAAACATAGATGAAATGGAGTAAAATGGAGGAATATATTATATTGGAGTATCAATGTATATCGATGATTTCGCTGTGCAACTGGGATTGGGGCGTAATGACGCTCCACACAGCACGTCTTTTGTTTAACCAACATATATTATTAACTAGACAAGCACATATTTGAGCCTCTTGAGTTGGGGTATAGTGTGGTGATATTGGTGCATCACACTACAGTGAAGTCACTGCACCAGCTAGAATTCCCTATAAGTTGCTTCAGAGGGCACCGAAGCTAAGGTTGGAGGAAGCAGGCGTGCGCCTTTCTTTAATGAGCAAAGCGCCCGCATCATGGCTTCAAACATTAAGGGCAGGAAGCTGTCTGGTGCGGGGGACAACACTAATGGGCATGGAAACTGACCAGGAACAGCCTTTTTAAGGTCGGAGGAAGTGGTCGGGAAGAGCCCGTCTGTGATGATAAAAGAAAACACATGTACTAGTGATATACAGCAGATCTCCCCGGTTGCAGCAAGCTGCGACGGTGGATATAGGGGCTGGAGGGGAGGGAGGGGCGAGGATAGGGTGAAAAAAAGCTGCAAGCGGTTGCGTTTACAGATGATCTTCATTAGTTTAAAGCAATTAACGAGGATCAGCTGAAAAAACAAGCACTAATTAAACAAACACACATATTTTATAGCCTTCTACAGTTATAAGAATGGGGACTGATTTCCTCACCCGAGCCACGGGGATGTTCACAGTGGCAGATCCTTCCTTTTCTTCCTCCATGGCTGGGCTACTAGGTGAAAGAGACGAAGGCAGCTGCTGGGAGAAGCAGGAGGGGATGTAATAAGGGAGGATGAGTGTTGGCCCTAAACAGGGAAAAACAAGCAGTGACAAGAGCAACAACGAAAGCCAGCAGGAGTTACAGCAAATAATTTGTGCTGTGGCCCAAGTAATAGGGAGGCACATTTGGGCTACACGGAATGGCACCTGTGTTGTAAATTTCAATAAAAAAACAATGCAGAGTGCACAACAAAAGAAAGGCGCAAGTGCGCCGTATTAAAGCTAAAGCACCTTGATTAAGAATTATTTTGAATCTGTCCCACTACACATCCGTTTCATATTTCCCATATTTTCTTAGGAAGTTTATCACCTATTTGGAATTCTTGCAATTTCAATATAAAAATACTTGACTTACTTCTTGCAGTAGCCTATCAGCAAATTACCAAGGCTTGGAAGGACTCCACTAAACTCTCCTATCAGGCTTGGTGGTACGCTGTTTGCTATAATCATAGATGTACCCACATATGTTTACCCACTTGCTTTAGCCCCAAAGCGAAAACAGTTATGGGATCCGGTTACTTCATTTTTTGATTCATGTGCTCTTCGTTTTCTGCCTAAATCTCCCTTTCAACAAGAAGTTGCTAAACCTCCTTGAGTTCCTCGTATTGTATAATCTTTTTTCTTTTTCATATTACTTACATTATTATCCTGTTGTTTATTATTGTATTTAAAAGTACTGCATTAATCTATATTTCCTAACTGGTATTTTCTGTATTCTCATTCTACGAATTGTTTTCTCTTATCTATTTTTGAATTTCATTATTATGCATTTTATTCTTTTTTTTTTGTATAATCTCATGTTTTTATTTCATTACATTGTATATATGACTGTTTAAAACTTTCAATAAACTTTACTTTGAACTTAAAAAAGAATTAGTTTTAATGTTTTACTTACACTGCATCTGTCAGCCGCTTGTATGCTACTATATATTCGGTCAATGTAAAAATGCACTTCTATTAAAGTGAAGCAGGAGGAGGCAGTGGCCGTGTTGATTGTATGGCCATATTATTATAAAAGCAGGTGCCCGGGGTCGGAGTGTGCTGCAGGGTCAACATTGAAATGAAACCATGACAAGCGCCGTGCTGACTATGTAAGATTAACAGCGCAGCGCTCGTGACGAGCTTCGTGCTAATTATGTATGCAAGTGAGTGTGTCATGCTTCAACTCAGCATGCTGGCCTGGAAAAATTACAAAAGAAAGTTTCCCTCGAAGACACATGAACAACGAGAGCAGACGAAAACTGTAGTTAGGCGGTGCTGCTTCCGGAATAAACAGAAGTGACATATTGCATCGACATCTATTGTTTAGAAATGGTATTGACAGAAAATATCTTTGAATTCGGATGCAATACTTACCGCCAGATCAAGGGGCGTGAGTATGGGGGCTTCAGTAGCGCCTTCAATTGCCAATATATTCATGGCTGCGTTCGAAAAAAGATACGTCCAAAATGAGATGGCCCCCTTCTTCGAGTCTGTCTCCCATTGGTCCAGATACATAGATGATATCTTCTTTGTCTGGACCGATGGGAGGGAGACGCTAGAGGGGTTCATTCTATGGATTAATGCAGCTGACCCTAACCTGCATTTTACCTCAAATATCAGTCAGGACAAAATAGAATTCTTAGATATAGAAATAATGAACGCAGATGGCACTTTGAAGGTAGATTTACATGTTAAACCTACAGCAAGAAACACCTTGCTTCACTACAACAGTTTTCACCCCAGGTCGCAAAAGGACAGCATCCCCTTCTCGCAATTTTTGCGAGTTAGACGAAACTGTAGCAATTTAGCTGACTTTGACCGACAAGCCCTCATTATGAGAAGCAAATTCATCGAAAGAGGATATCCCCATCGACTGGTTAGACATTCATACAAACGCGCACGTTATTATGACCGAGACTGTTTGCTCCAATCTAAAACCCCGAAACCAACTGAACAGGTTGTCTGCATCACAAAACACTCCACAATAGATGCAAAAATCAAAAGAGTCATAAATTCTAATTGGCACATCCTAAATAGTAACTGCTCCACTGAACAAAAATTGGCAAAACCACTATTTGCCTATAAAAGAAACAAAAACATAAAAGAGCATATCGTCCACTCACGTTTTAAAAATTCAATCACTGAAGGGAATTCGACTCAAAGGTCGATCATAACAAATAAACCCATCAAAGGAACCTTTCCTTGCTCCTCCTGCTCTTCCTGCACCAGTATCTTGAAAGGAGAAGAATGTACTCATAATGGACACAAAACATGTGCTAAGGAAATGAGTAACTGTAGATCATCGAATGTCATTTACTTTATACAATGCCCGTGTCTTCTAGGATATATAGGCGAGACATCACGTATGATCCAGACACGCCTAAACGAACATCGTTCAGCTATTCGGACAAAGAAAATTGCTGCCCCTATGGTTAAACATTTCTTGGACAAAGGCCATAAAGCAGAAGACTTTACATGGCGCATCCTTGAAAAAATCAACACTCCAGACACCCATGGAGGTTTAGCCATAAGAAAGAAACGGGAGGTGTTTTGGATTTTTGTCTTTGACACCTTCCGAAAAGGAATGAACAGCGAAATTCCTTGGGAACATGCCATATGTTAAAATATCCAGTCACATATGACTTTTTTCCTTGGTGATTCATATTGTGACTCCTCTCCTTGTTTCAAGGTAGTAGATACTGTAAGTCTAAACCAGACTGGCCTAGAAATAATATATAGGAGGCTCAATTTTCTAGGAGGCTAAATATCTGTAAACTCCATAGAAGACATAGCCCCCGTTCTACTTTTTGGCAATATAATAGCCAGTTCACTGAAGCCTCTATTGGCCTAATAAAGTTATTAGAGTAAAATATTTCAGGGTCACTTACATGTCGCAGTATCTCCATCTCCCTTTAGTAATGAACAGTGAGCCCCTGGGCCACATATAAATATCCCTTCCCCTGCCCCCTTTCAACCTTATCAGCAGTCCCAAAAAATTTCATTATATTTACAAATCTTATTTTATCCCTTCTTCCTTTTTTTACGAATTTGTATTTCATCTTTTTAATTATGAATATATGTTTCATTAGTATCATTGACTAACCTCACCCAAAAATATCCATTTGAAATTAATTTACATAGTTCCCTTATCGCACATTTTGCTGTCTACTGTGAAGTCCCAGTCCTTTTTTCATATTATTCAACATAGTTTCCTTCTTTGTCCTCCTTTATTTAACGAGTCTGTTCTCCAATTCTGGACAAGTACAGTCCTTTTTTTATTTCTTTCCTCGTAGTCCGCCTTCTTTCATTTCAACAGGAAGTGCTATCCCTACTCTTCCTCTATTCAACTAAGTCCACTTTCCATCTCTGGTCAAATACAGTCCTCTCTCGCTCTTTACTATTTACTCACCTGATCTCCATTTCACTTGCCTCAGGCTCTATTTAAACACAACCTCGGCATCGTTTCACATTTCCATCTTCGTGTCGATCGTGAGAAGTCGCTGTCCTGCCGCCGGAAATTTGGAGCCCTGTTATATCTTTTTGGGTAAGTCCTTAGTGGAGCGCCTGCGAGGTTAGCAGTCCCCTTACTTTAAAAACGGAGTAGTTATACCCCCTCTTTGTCTCTCTGTTTTTTTCCAGACAGGGAGTTATTTTAATCAATAAATACCATTACCTCGCCAAGACTGAAGCACCTCATGTAAGGTAATATATAACACAAAATAGAGAACTTAATTTTATAAAACGACTTATAGTTGATAAAAACTAATGTAATAATATCGCCTATCCCTAATACAAAACATATTTAAATTTTCTTGTCTGTAGTGCAAAAAGAAAAAAGTTTTTCTTAATCAAAGATCCCCATATCAGGAGGATACATCATTTTCACGTCTTGTCAAGATATCCTTATCTGACTCCAACAATTTAAAGGTTCCGGACGGCAGAAGTAACCTCACTTCTTTTTAGTTTATCAGGTAAATTGCCATACTATTTTGAATTTATGGTATGCATAATACCTCTATATAGTCTGAGATCTCACGAACTTTTCATGTTTCCTAAAACAGAAAATTTACATTAGCGATCAGAGAGTATCTGGCTATAAAGACAGCAATTCAGAAGTTACCTGGACATCTTAGGTTTAAAATAGTAATAGATATGAACAATATTGATAAATGTAACCTGACCCCTATACCTATAAAGCTCTTTTATCCTATCTCCTTTTTTTTAGTACAAACCCTCAAAATAAAGAATATCGATGTGGGTTCAGTTTTATCAAAACAACGTATTCAATGCATCCAAAAAAACTCTGATCATGTAAGTACAGTCAAACGTGTGATTATTGATAAAAATAGTAAGGTCAAACATGTGATTATTGATAAAAATAGATCGATCTCACAGGATGTAATCCAACCAGAATTTTTTCTGTCTGTATTTCACCTACCTACCATAAATGTAGAATATACTTACCTGGAAAAACGAGCTAAATACTGTCTCTAATTCTTAGAGAACACACAATGGGCGTCCCCCCTGAAACACCGTACAATTATATAATAAGTGCACCTGTCTTCTTTAGGTATTTGTCACCTCCACTCAAAGGTTATCGTACCCTTAGAGAAATATGACAATGGCAAGTGTCGCAAGGAAATGAAAATGCTAATATGATTGTACCATGACATGTGAAATATCTATTAATCTGACAAGGTTTTAGGCTACAAAAGAAACTGTATAATGTGTATTGCATAATTTGTTTTCAATTAGTTTTGTTAGTAATTCTTTTTTCTGTATATTAAATTTTACTTTATAGAATCATTCGTGGCTGCTCCAGAAGAAGGCGCTGGTCGTCGAAACGCGCGTAGAGCACCAACTTGCCACTCATTTTCCTCTTACTTGTTGTTTACCAAAATAAATGTTTTAATACATAAAATGTTTTTATTATAATGTCAATTCTCTAAATGTAGAATTTTTTAATAAGAACCTTTTTCTCAATTCCAATAAAATACTGAATTTTACTTCACTGTTGTAGCTTAATTTCCTTGTTTAATTTTGACATTGATCTATGTTCTCTATGATTGCCTAGATTGTTATTTCTCAAGCATTGTTTATCCCTGGTCTAGGAATCTTATTCTTTTTTAATACAGGGGGTCCTTGTTACATATACACTAATATTGCATCGACAGCCAATAGTAAGCCAGCTAAAAAGAGCAATGCCACAGTTAACCAATGGAAAGCAGCAGGAGAAATTACCCTCAATATTGTATTTATTACAGGTCTTGCGACAGCGCATGCGCTGTCTAGGCTCGACCGAAAAACAGAATGGCATGAAGGGAAACATTATACCTGTTCAGATGTCATAAGGGTCTACATGTTTCAGCCTGGGACCCCAAAGGTTTTGTGGTCTTCGTCAGGACCCAAAAAGGTTCCACCACTAAGAAAGTGCTCAGAACCAGAAGAAATAAATTAAAATATACAAAAATACAAAACCAGTGATCCCTTAGAGTGTTCAGGGGTGGTGGATCCACTGGTACTACCTGTGAGGAAACAAGAATGGAAAGGGTACAATTAAAAAGTGCTGGGAAATAGTGTTTTTTCTTCAGACACAGGTAACATTTAGATAAACATAAAATAAATTAAATTAATCTAGAATTGGACCCATCAACTGTCAACTGGACACTAATCACTTATTCAGTTAAGTGGTGTCTTTACCCTCGAAGAGCGTGCTTCATCAGTAGTATAATATGGTTAATGTCAACATCAAACTAGTCTCTAGTTAAGCAAGAAGAGCTTACGCGCAGACATCGGGTGTCATACCTATGCTGATCTTGGCATGGGTGTCATGTAGCAGAGAAGTCTCTGTCCTGTGTGACAATCATAAGGCAGATACATTAAAAAGGAGAATGAGAGAGAATCCAGAGAGCTAGGTCAGAGTCCTTAAGTGATATCCTTAAAATAGCCGTTAGACATAATACATAAATGATATCATAGTTAAAACATGTACAAGAGAAATACTGAACTCCAATGGTGCAAGGTCCGTTAATTCCAAGGAGCCCATTTACGAGCTGGTTTGCATCGCTCTTGCACTATGGAACGTGGTACAAGAGCAACGCAAACCGCAAGTCAGATTTATGAAGCTGCGCAAGGCCATTTTGCATGTCCCTGAATAGCTCCATAAATCTGGAGTAAGGCAACACAGCACACATCACTGTCTTGCCTTCCTCTGCCCTGGGAATGCATTCCATGGGTGTTGCATGTGTGTTTTTTGCACATATCCAGGTTTACCAGAACTGGTAAATCTGGGAATGCACCAAAAAGGTATGCCTTATCAGGTAAGGTGTAACAAGAAGAAATATCATAGTTTCTCATTGTTATTTCCTCTTTCTATGTGTGCTGCAAAATGCAGCACGTATGTTTAATTTCGGCTTAGGTATGATGAAGAGTTGTGGTCCAACCTATTCTAAAAATGCATTCTCTGCCTGTCAGCAGCCAGTTGACATCAGCTATAAATGTGGCTCATCTTATTCCAGACTGTTATTTCAGTACAACTCTGTCAGAATTTCTAACCTTAACATCATTCCTCCACTATATCAACATATCACACATGCCAAAACAAAACAGCTGATTTTAAACAACCAAACTTAAACAATGTCCGATACATAATTAGGTTGCAGCTCATCTAGTGTCCAAACCACATCAACATTGCCGTGCCCTATCTACTATGGTTTCAACAATAGTGGTGCCCCAGGTACGATGACAACCCCCCCCCCCCAACCCCCATCCCCACCTACCCCCTTCATTGGCTCACTTTTTGATCTGTGTGAGGCCGAGTCTGCCTAGTGAACTTTGCACTGCCAACAGGTAAAATAAACATTTAAAGATTTGCAAATTATATCATGAGCATTTCTCGAGTTGCCATGTGTATTCTAAAATAGCTTCATATTATATCTCAAGGAACTTGGTGGATTGTTTTGAGCAGTTTGGGAAATAACTCTGGAAAAAATGATGTAGCTATTGAAGGGTTAATGTGCAAATGGCTGTTCCATAGAAAGAGCCAGGCTGCTTTTGCAAGAGTGTCTCAAGAATGATGCCCAGAAAAGGCTGCACAAAACAGATTTGCATCTCGCAGAGAGCAGGACGTTCACCCTGCAGGAATGACGGGCAGCCTTTCTAAAATCAGAGTCGAATCTGACCAGCAAGAAAAATATCCCCAGTAAGTTTCACAGCCTGCAAAAAACACTCTTTGCAGTGGAGCACACTTGCGTTTGGCCTGGGAAAAGTGACCATGGTTTCATGGTCAAAAACTTTAAAAATTATTTCTTGTTGCTTGTGCTGCTAGCGTGGCATCTTACATTGTGTCTCGTGTGACATGGGTTGATTGGCACCAGGCCGAGGCGGATCAGTGGGAGTGAGCTATGAAAAGATTTTCCCTCAAAAGTGTCTTTACAGCGCGCCCATTCGCAACACTTTTGAGATCTGATTACTGGCAGTGTAGAGTTGCTGTGAGCATAGTGATTTTGTTTTGGGGTCGAATATTCTAGGGCACCAATCACTGTAACATTTTTAAATGTATCTGTAAAATGCGTCCAATGTTTATTGTTTTATTAATTGATTTTTGTTATGGACATTTTTAGCTCCTCAAAGCTCACTTGGGATGGGCTTGAGGCACTGACATTTTTAATCATAGAAAATGCAAAAGTAGTAGTATACATGAATTGGTTTGCATTTAATTATTTATGCTTTACTGCATTGTTGGTGATTTGTTGTCTGTTGGCAGGCATCACTGCTTTGTAACAGTGTTCTGTGATCGCGGGTAGCTGATTCCTGAATAATGACCAGATTCTAAAATCCTATATGTTGTCTATATATACGGGATAGATAGAAATTGTGTTGTTTGCGTATGCATTTTGCGAAATTCAGCTCTTCCTCTCATGGGTGTGATTGCAGGGTGTATGTCGTTTGAATTTTCAAAGAATTGTGGGGCATATTACCAAGCAATAGCGATAATTATCGCTATTGCTTGGTTAGAGACAAAATTTTAACGCTGAGCTGCGGCGATTTTTACCGCAGAATGCGATAAAAAACGGCCGCAATGCATGAATATCGCTGAAAAGTCAGCGATATTCATGCATTACCGAGCTAATGCTCTTAGCCATGTTATCCACCTCCCATTGGATAACATGGCTAAGAACTGCTCAGGGGCAGGTGTTAGCTTTTGGAGATATTCGCGCTTAGCGCGAGTATCTCCAAAAGTTGGTAATAGGAGATAGCGATGTTAGCGACTGTTTACAGTCGCTAACATCTTGGCACGCCCACTTTGCATGTCATTAGTGATAAATATCACTGACATGCAAAGTGGGGCCCAAGATGATCGCTATCTCCTACTAGCTATCGCTAATTGGTGTTAGCGACAGCTAGGTAATAGGGAGATAATTTTATCTCCGCTTTCTTGGCTTTTAAAGCCAAAAAAGCGGAGATAACCCCCCTTGATAATATGCCCCTGTGTTCTTTATATTGAAGGTTTCTATAATCGTGTTTTCTTTTTTGTATAGTTTTGTATTTTCGTGTTATTGGATCCTGAGTGGCTGTAATGAGGTTATCAATATGGTTCCCTAGAATTGTGACTGATGTGGCTCATTGGGTTGGCTGGTTTGTGTGGCTATGAATGCCAATACCATCTTAAGGTGAGAATTCTTCTGTTGGCTTTCCTCATGGAGAAATGGGAAAGTGTCGCCTCTATAAACTTCATTTGTGCATCAGTAAGATGTGCGAGGATTTTTGGGTCTTGCTGTGGTATGCTGCATGCATTGAGTGTTGGGCTAAGGTGAATCCATATCCCGGAGTGTTCTGTTGTTCACTTGGCAGGATCTTAGTCGATGGCTGAGTTGAGTAGGGTCGTAGCTCCTGGTGGGGTGCGGTTGTTTATTTCAAACTATATTTATCAATCAATCAATCAAGGACATTTATAGAGCGCACTACCTACCCGGAGGGTCTCAAGGCGCTTGGGGGGGGGGGGGGGGCGGTGCTGCTGCTGCTCGAACAGCCAGGTCTTGAGCTTCTTCCTGAAGGAGAGGTGGTCTTGGGTCAGGCGCAGGTCGGTCGGGAGGGAGTTCCAGGTCTTGGCGGCCAGGTGGGAGAAGGACCTTCCTCCTGTTGTCGTTCTTCGGATGCGGGGGACGGCGGCGAGGGCGTGACTGGCTGATCGGAGGTGGCGTTTGGGAGCGTAGAAGTTGATGCGGTTGTTGAGGTAGCTCGGGCCTTGATCGTGTAGGGCTTTGTGTGCATGGGTGAGGAGACGGAAGGTGATTCTCTTGTTGACGGGGAGCCAGTGCAGGTCTCTCAGATGCCCGGAGATGTGGCTGCGTCGGGGGATGTCGAGGATGAGTCTGGCTGAGGCGTTCTGGATCCGCTGGAGTCTCTTCTGGAGCTTTGCGGTGGTTCCGGCATAGAGGGCGTTGCCGTAGTCCAGTCGGCTGGTGACGAGGGCCTGGGTGACCGTCTTCCTGGTCTCGATGGGGATCCACCGGAAGATCTTCCGTAGCATGCGCAGGATGTTGAAGCATGACGAGGAGACGGCGTTGACTTGTCTGGTCATGGAGAGGGAGGAGTCCAGGATGAAGCCCAGGTTGCGTGCGTGGTCTGTCGGTGTGGGTGCGGTGCCCAGGGCGGGGGGCCACCAGGAGTCGTCCCAGGCGGAGGGCGAGGAGCCCAGGATGAGGACTTCCGTCTTGTCTGAGTTCAGTTTCAGGCGGCTGGTCGTCATCCACTCGGCTACATCTTTCATCCCTTCGTGAAGGTTGGCTCTGGCAGCGGCGGGGTCGTTGGTCAGGGAGAGGATCAGCTGGGTGTCATCGGCGTAGGAGATGATGTTCAGGTTGTGTTGGCGTGCGATGGGCGCGAGGGGGCTCATGTAGACGTTGAAGAGGGTGGGGCTCAGCGAGGATCCTTGAGGGACGCCGCAGATAACTTCGGTGGCTTCTGACTTGTATGGTGGTAGACGGACTCTCTGTGTTCTTCCGTCGAGGAAGGAGACGATCCATTCCAGTGCCTTCTCCTGAATTCCGACGTTGCTGAGGCGCTGCACTAGGGTGCGGTGGCAGACAGTGTCGAATGCCGCGGAGAGGTCTAGGAGGATGAGGGCCGCTGTTTCTCCGTTGTCCATCAGGGCTCGGATGTCATCGGTGGCAGCGATGAGGGCGGTCTCGGTGCTGTGGTTGGCTCGGAAGCCAGACTGTGAGGGGTCGAGGGATCCATTCGTCTCGAGGAAGGCGGCCAGCTGTTTGTTGACGGTCTTCTCGATGACTTTGGCTGGAAACGGGAGGAGCGAGATGGGGCGGTAATTCTTGAGATCGGTGGGGTCCGCTGTTGGTTTCTTTAGTAGAGCGCTGAGTTCGGCGTGCTTCCAGCTCTCCGGGAAGGTGGCGGTGTCGAAGGAGGTGTTGATGATGTCCCGCAGGTGGGGTGCGATGACAGCGTCGGCCTTGTTGAAGACGTGGTGAGGGCAGGGGTCGGTTGGAGATCCGGAGTGGATGGAGTTCATCTGTATACTGTATGTAACTCAACATGAATAATAAAGATTTTCTTTTTTTTTATTGTTATTATTGGTTTTGAACACATACATTTTATACAGTTTCCATGCCTAAAATAGGATGGCAACAACAAATAATGTAGCTATTACATATAATATCAGCATTGTTATGGCAAGTAACAACATAACTAACAACCTAAACCAATTCACATGGGAAACACAACACTTCTACCCAGTTACCTCAATGTATCGTATTCCCTTCACTCCGAAATACCCTGAGATGAAAGCAATAATGACAACCCTCAAAGTACGCCTAACTAAATCTACTGAGTTGAACCTGCTGGGTTTGTTGCAACCCATTAATCACATTTGGACCTACCTCTGTCTCCAAGTACCCTCTTGCTTTGTGCTATTTGTAACCCCCTGCATCCTGCCGGCTCCTCCATTCCTCACTGTACCAAAGCACTGGCCCCCTTGAATCCCATGCATCACCCTCCACACCAATAATTTTCTGCATTCTTAGGTTTATTTCCAGTCCCAGAAGATTATGGTCGTCTGGTATCTGGGGGTTATTTAATGACTACATAATTTCTGCCCACATCTTCAGATCTTAATCTAATTTTTCATCCTACCTAACCCACTTCATTTGAGTTGCTCTCGCAGTCGCCCATTCCACCATATCTCAAATCCAACAACCAACATTTGGTGGCCTGACACTCAGTCAATATCAAGCCATTCTACTTCTGCAAGCAACATGCAGAATATTATGAATTTCTTGCCCATCCTCCCTTTTTTCTATTCTGGGATTAATGTAAGCATACATTGCTTAATCATATGTTGCACTATTCTGCCGGTGCAACATCTGAGCATATTTAATACTTTATTCCAAAAACCTTGCACTGCTTGACAATTCCAAGTTTATGGATATAATCAGCCCCTTCCACTTTGAATTGAGGGCATCTAGAGGAGCGTCTGGGATAAATTTTACTGAATTTATTGATGCCAGATAGGCCATGTGGACATAGGTGTGCTGGAAAACAGTAAACTGTGCATTACTCAATGTTGTTTTAGCACCGATAGATAGTTTGCCCCACTCTGCATCAGTAATAAGTGTGTCAGTACCTACACGTCATTTATGCTGTACATTCAGCCCCACTCAGGTTCTGTCGATGTGTAGCACCCTATATATTTTAGTCCTCAATCTTTTTACATCTTGACAATACATATATTGCTACCATTGTTTGGGTGGGTGCTGGTGCTTCTGGAAAACAGGCCATATTTCTCTAGCTGTGTGTGCTATTCTGGCATAATGTAGGAATTGACCTGCTCCAATATCATTGTGTCTCCACAAAGTTCAAAAACCTATTGTCTGATAGAGATCTGCTAATGTCAGACACCCTCCCTGCTTCCATCTGCCTACAGCCATGCTTTGGGAAATTTGTGCAAAAGGATGTATGCTCCAGATATGCATGGCAGGTGCAAATGGAAAGTGCTTTAAAATCTTTTTAAACACAATATCCCATACTCAGCATACCTGTTTAACAACAAATGTCATGCGAGCTGTGATCCACTGGCACTCTATATAAGCAGATATTCTAATTGGATATCCCCGTGTGTTACATCCAGCAATCTCTTTTTCTAATTTTCATCCTCGTCGAGCCAGTGCATGGCATGATACAGGTGTGTGGCCATATTGTAAAGCTCCATACCAGTATTTTCCTGCCCTCCTTTATCCCACTTCCTCTTTAGGATTGTTAGCTTGACTCAGCTTTTTTTCCAGCCCAAATCAGTTCCATAAGTAATTGATCCAGCTCTATAAAGACCAGCTCTAGAATGAAATACATTGCATCTTGAAATATGTAAAGGTATATTCGCAAGAAGACTATTTCTGCAAGTCCACCTTGCCCCTTAGGGATAATTGTAACATGTTCCAGAATTTGATAGAGGCTCTTTCCCTATTTTTATCCTATAGCTGTCTACCTCATTGTGTGTGACACGTTTACGAAAATATTAGAAGCTCGAAATTAGATTGAGAGGTAGATTGAAAGTTCAATATTATTGTCCTACAAACATTATTGTAATCAGAGTTTCAACCAGTGAGTAAGGACAAAGAAGGCGGTAAGGACCCAGACTTTGTGCTGGTATTTTTGAGAATTTTAAACTGCTCTTTTACTAAACCTGTGACAGCTTAAATTTATCTCTTAATTTCCGTGCAACTTGTACTTTTAAAACTGCTCTTTCCCTATTCCCACAACTGTTTACATGTATCACCTGGCTTTCTGGTCTCACGAAAGACAGGGCACCTATTTAGAACTGTAATGCTTGACAACACACAACTTTTTTTTGACGTCTTATCTAAATCCTCACATTTCTAGGAGTCCCTTGCAGCAATAGCATTAGACGCGGAAAAAGCATTCGACAGAGTTGAATGGTCATATCTTTTTTATGCCCTTAGATGGTTTGGTTTTGGCCCCAAGTTTCTTTCCTTAATTTCGCTTCTTTATGCAAGCCCTCATGCTGCTGTTTGCGCTAATGATCATATTTCTCCTTTTTTTGATTTAGGGAGGGGTGTTTGCCAAGGTTACCCTCTATCCCCTTTCCTTTTTAATTTGGCTTTGGTGCCTTTCCTTTCAAAAATCTGTCAAAATAAAGATATCCAGGGATTTGATGTCAAAACTTCTCACATTAAACTCGTAGCCTACGCTGATGATATCCTGCTTTTTATTTCACAGCCACTGACGATCATTCCTGCTTTTTTAATGGAGGTGCAATCCTTCTCCTCTATTTCTGGATACAAATTAAATACTGATAAATGCGAGATCCTTCCCCTCACCAAGTACACCTTTAAGAATGATTTTGCCTCTTCCCACTTTACATGGAGCCCGAATCATATCAAATACTTAGGGTTACATTTCACTCCCTCAATCCCTGACACGGTATATTTATGTATGAATAAATGTTTCCAGAAGAAGCTTCTAAATGGCATCCTCTTTACTTGTCCTGGTGGGGCGGCCTGGATATGATAAAGATGATGCTTTCCCCTATAGTGTTATTTACTATTTCCAACATACCAGTCCCTATACCTGTCAAAATGTTTAAGAAGATCAATTCTGTCCTTTCCTCCTTTTTATGGAATAACAAGAGGGCCCGATTGTCACTAGCCAAATTAACTCACCCTAAATCTGAGGGAGGACTTAATTTTCCAAACCTCTCCATATATCATAAGGCTTTCCTTTTACGCCAGTCTGTATATTGGCTGAGGTATTCCATAGATGATTGCCCTTTATGGACCTTATTTGAGAGCTTAATTTTATCTCCATTTACCTTTCAAGAATATCTCTCCTTTTCGCACAAGTCACAATCTCTTTCTACTCCCATAATTAATCTCACATCTCTACTTCTAGGTTCCAAATCCTCTTCACTTAATACTGATTCTTTCCTCGACTCAACAATTTGGCATAATAAATCCTTGCTAATTCACAACAAACCCTTCTACTGGAAGACTTGGAGGCAAAAGGGTTTAATTTGGGTTTGTCAGTTGTTTTCTCACTCAGAAATTAACCCCTTCTTTCGACTCAGTCAACTATTTGGCCTGTCCATTTCTTTTCTTCCTAAATATAATCTTCTCAGTAGGGCTGTGCTGGACACTTACACTCAACTTGCCAAAGTACCTGCTTCTGCCCATACTCCTGCTTCACTTGATAAGCTTCACACCCTGCTCCGCACCAAGCCTAAGTCTTCCACTCTTAATACAAATTTGAGCTGCCCTCAAGACACTAGAAAAAAACCTAAAATAGAGAGTGCATGGACACAAGATTTAAATTCCTCTTGGACAGTATCTTTTTTGGGGAAAGTTTGGACGAAGTTACGTAAATCCTCAAGAGCTGCCAATACAACGCAAACACTGTTTTTTTATTTATAATAGGCTTCTATACTGCCCTAACACTTTAAGCAAGGGGTATTCCTTGGTATCGAACTCTTGCTGGAACTGCTCATCCTGAATACTGATCTGTTTCATAATCTATTTTCCTGTTCATTTTCTCACAGTTTTTGGAAATGTGTATGGTCTCAAGTCAATTCCATTTTCGGCACTAATTTTTCTTTTTCATTCACTCATGTATTCTTGGGGAGTCTTTTCCCCGTCTGGATTGATTACCCATCCAGTATCAAAATTATTGATTTATTATTGGCCGTTGCATTCCAACAAATTACAAAAAAATCTCTTACAAAGCTTCGTGGTATGCAGTCTGCCACAACCACAGACTGGATACTTCTTTTGTTTACCCTGTATCTATGGCGGTAAATCGTGTGAACTTATGGTCACCTGTTACGCTATATATTGAGGTAAGTGCCAAGCACTCTCTTTAGCTAACGCCATATCAACAGGAGGTTCTTAAGTAACCATGATTCCCCATAGAATCCCATTGTTTTACTTTGCAATTAGTTGTTTCTCTTCTTCACCTTTTTTGTTTTATTTCCATTGTAGATTACTCCAATAAAAGTATTTCTTTCAGCTCTTTTTTGTACTTTGATGATCCTTGCTTGAACTTATGCATTGTATGTTGACACCTTTATTTTCTCAATAAAATTCTTTTTGAACTTAAAAAAGAGCTGAAATGCTTGTTTTTAATTATGGTGTCAATGAATGTCCTTGTAATTCCGTCTCTGTTTTCCTGCCCTCCTGACTTTAGTTTCAGGTTTCTTAGGTGTGACGCACAGTTTCTTCACCTTAATAACTCAATGACCGTGCAATCTGTCAAGTTCACATTTAGTGGTTGCAGTAGTATGTACAAGTGCATTTTCCAACTGCCCCCTAGTCACCGGTTTGCTGAAACAGAACTAGTCCATTTAATGCACTGTTATTTTTCCACAGTGGTAGCAGAGGTTCCTTGTTTTTACCCCTTTTGATACATGTACTGCCACCCCCACTCACGCAAGCCTTTAGTGTGTAATTTGGTATGCAGAGGGCTGCCCTGCATATACTATTTGATTTGCATGTGATGCCATTTAGCTTCAGTCTTTAATTCTGGCTTCATGGGATTTTGTTCATGAATCTCTGAAGGCACCAGCCTTTTTGTGGCAGCTTTCTTGCAATAGCATCTCTCCTGTGGTAATTGGGACCACTTGCCTCTTTTTTTCTGTGGTAACTTTTGCAATACCTACTCTCCTCTGGTAGGTGGAGCGGCCCTCCCCAAAGCAAGCGTCTGACGCTGAGCTGGGAATACGGAGGAGCTACGGGGCTACGGCGGTGAGACTTGGGGAAAGGTGTATGATGTTTTAAATCGCGCGTCAGCACTAGTGTGTAACTAGGTGTGCAGCGCTATCGCATTTTTAATTGATCCCGTTTTTGGCATCTCTGTTATATTTACGTTTGTTAGCCCCTGATTTTAACATTTACCTTCGCGCCCTCATACTTGCATTTTAATTGTGCCCCCCACCGCTTGTAGAGCGGTTTATTTCCTTATCCTTCAGCCACTCGAGGCGCCTCGCCGCCATCTTGGGGGTAATTGAGATTTTGATCCTGTTACTTGCCTGAGCGCTCTAGTGCTCGGTTTCCACATCAGGTGAGCCTCTATTTAAGGCGAGCACCTTGAGCTGCTCGTTCTTGGGGAAAGGTGTATGATGTTTTAAATCGCGTGTCAGCACTAGTGTGTAACGAGGTGTGCAGCGCTATCGCATTTTTAATTAATCCCGTTTTTTGGCATCTTTGTTATATTTACGTTTGTTAGTCCCTGATTTGAACATTTACCTTCGCGCCCTCATACTTGCATTTTAATTGTGCCCCCCACCGCTTGTAGAGCGGATTACTTCCCTATTTTACAGCCACTCGAGGCGCCTCGCCGCCATCTTGGGGGTGATTGAGATTTTGATCCTGTTACTTGCCTGAGCGCTCTAGTGCTCGGTTTCCACATCAGGTGAGCCCCTAGTTAAGGCGAGCACCTTGAGCTGCTCGTTCTTGGGGAAAGGTGTATGATGTTTTAAATCGTGCGTCAGCACTAGTGTGTAACTAGGTGTGCAGCGCTATCGCATTTTTAATTAATCCCGTTTTTGGCATCTCTGTTATATTTACGTTTGTTAGCCCCTGATTTTAACGTTTACCATCGCGCCCTCATACTTGCATTTTAATTGTGTCCCCCACCGCTTGTAGAGCGGATTACTTCCCTATCTTACAGCCACTTGAGGCGCCTCGCCGCCATCTAGGGGGTGATTGAGATTTTGATCCTGTTACTTGCCTGAGCGCTCTAGGGCTCGGTTTCCACATCAGGTGAGCCTCTATTTATAGCTCACAATACCCGCGCAGTGGTTGACGTGCAGCGGAAGCGCCTGACTCGCGCCTGAGCCGAACCAGAGTCTGCGCCCATCAGCGTTCCGGAGGCGTCGGGGCGGCGGTAGACTACGGTCCGGTCAGGCGTGGGTGAGGATGATTTGTTACACCTCGGCGACGCTGCGGGCAATGCAGACCTATTCCTGCTCCTGTCGCGTGGTTTTTCCGGGGCGCTTCAAGGGTCAACGGCGCTGCCCGGGCTGCGGCTGGTCGCCTACTTGGACACCAGCCAACGCCCATAGGCTAGTTGAGGCTCGTGTTAAACATCTATGCCTGCTGCTCAATACGAGGTCAGTAGGTAGCCATGCCCAGCACATACGTGATCTCCTTGTTAGGGAAAATCCCCTATGTCTTCTTCTGACCGAAACCTGGTTGGGAGAGGCGTCCAATCCGGACATTTTCTCTGCCATTCCACCGGCGTATAACATTTTCCGGCAGGACAGAGCTAAGGGAAGGGGTGGCGGAGTAGCTGTGGTGGTGAAGAAGAACGTCTCCTGCTCGGTTCTCCCCTTGAATCCCATCGGGGGCTCTGAGTTTCTTGCCTTTACACTTAGATTATCCCCGGGCCAAGCGTTTAAGGGGCTGCTGGTTTACAGGCCACCAGGCCCCATGGGCTCTTTCTTGGAGGACTTGCAGATAGCTATCTCCGAGTTGGTGCTATCTACACAGCATTGTGTGGTAGCAGGCGACTTCAATGTCCAACTTGACGTGATAGATGACCCGGATGCTATTAAACTGCTGGACATTACATCCCCGTTGGGCCTCGCACCGTTTGTGTCGGGTCCTACACATGAGAAAGGGCACACCCTCGATCAAGTGTTTTCGTCAGTCCCGATTGCTGATATCGAAACCCTGCCGGTGCTCTGGACGGACCATAGGCTGATTAGGTTCTCCGTGCTGGAGAATGGGCGGCCGGACAACAGCGCCCCCACGCTGCCTAGACCAGCCTCGAGAGCGTTGCACAGAGTGACGCCTGATATGTTGGAGCAGGCGCTCACGGAACATCCCTGCCACCTCTCGGGGGATCTGGAAAGAGACACTGAGGCTCTGCAGCTGTGGTTGACTGAAAGGTTGGAGGATCTTGCCCCTAAGGCAGCCCCCCGCTCCACGGTAATACGGCAATCTGCGCCGTGGTTCACGGAGGCGCTGCGTGTGGCTCACAGCCAATGTAAGGTTGCTGAGCGGGCCTGGCGCCTTCAGTACGACGGGGAGGCTAAAATTGCCTATAGGGCGGTTGTGAAGGCATATCACCGGGACATCCTAGGTGCTAAGAAAGAATATCTTGCTAGGAGGATTGAGGCGTCGGCAAACTACTGTAAGGAGATCTTCACCATTGTGAAGGAGTTCACGACCCCTAGCTCCCATTCACCCCCGCCAGTATCATCGGATGCGTGGGCGTGTGATCTCGCCAGTTTTTTTACCAACAAGATCAAGGCGATTCAGGCCTCCTTCTTGGAGAGCTCGGAGGAGGGTTGCTGCGGCCCCGGGGCGGGACATGGGTTACCGTCCATGCCTGTCGCTGTGCTGTCAGACTTTCCAGCTGTTTCTAGCGATGCGTCCCGGGTGCTGTTGGCCAGTCTTAAATCAGGCTCGCCACTAGACCCCTGCCCTGCCAAATTTTTGGCCGGGATGGCGTCGGTGGTGAACCCCCTGGTCAACCCTATCCTCAATGCCTCCTTGAGGGAGGGGAGTGTCCCACGCACATGGAAAAGGGCGATGGTAATCCCCCTCCTGAAAAAGCCTGGTCTTGATGCCGAGGTTCTGGCCAATTATAGGCCAATTTCACTTCTCCCGGCTCTGGCCAAGATCACAGAGAAACATGTCCAGGGCGTCTTGTCGAGCTTTTTGGAAGCCAACAATCTGCTCCATCCATCCCAATCCGGATTCCGTCCTAATTTCAGCACGGAAACGGCGTTGTTGGAGGTCTCGGAGATCATCAGGGAGACCTTGGATGTGGGCGGCAAGGCCATGTTAGTCATGTTGAACCTGTCGGCGGCCTTTGACACCGTCCCCCATGAGGTGCTTCTCGCCAGGCTTTATGACATCGGCATTAGGGGGACGGTGTTCAAATGGTTTACATCTTTTCTTGAAGGCCGCCGCCAGACGATCTGGGTTTCCCAGAGCTCCGCCGAGATGCCGCCATTGGGAGTCGGGGTTCCACAGGGTTCTGTGTTGAGCCCGTCGTTGTTTAACATCTTCATGTCCCCTTTGGCGGCTGCTGTGGAGGCCTATGGGGCCCAGATCGTGTCCTACGCCGACGACATGCAACTCCTCTTCACATGCGGTAAAGACCAGGCATTTGATGGAGAGAGTATTCGGGGCTGTCTGGGAATGGTCTTCGACTGGTTCCAGCGGAACAGTTTGAAGGCCAACTCCAGTAAGTCGGAGGTCTTATTCTTTGGCTGTGTCACCGACCCTGAATGGCGGCAATGGTGGCCGTCTGACATGTGTCCTCCCGCACAGTCATCACAGGTCGCCAAAAACCTTGGTGTCAAGCTGGACAATAAGCTTTCATTGAGAGCTCATGTCCTTGGGCTGGCTGGCACCTGTTTCGGCATTCTGAAGATGCTCCGCAAGTTTCTACCACTGCTGTCTGTGGAGCATAGGCGCATTACTGTGCAAGCGCTCATTGGATCCAGGTTGGATTACGCCAACACCCTTTTCCTTGGCCTTCCTGATTATCTGGTCCAGCGCCTGCAGGTGGCACAAAACTCTGCTGCCCGCGCCATTTTTGGCCTGCATAGGCGTGCACGAGCTGCTGGGTTGCTGCATACGCTTCACTGGCTGCCTATCCGGAAGCGGATCATGTTTAAATCCCTGACGCTGATGCACAAAGCATTGTTTGGTTTAGGTGCGGGATACCTGCAGCGAAGATTGGCCTTATATCGCCCAGCCCGCTCACTGCGGTCCGAATCTCTCTTTAATGCCGTGGTCCCGCGTGTGAGGAAGGCCCGCACTGGGGGGCGCTCCTTCAGCTTTAAGGCTCCCCAGTTGTGGAACTCGCTTCCGCTGGCGCTACGCAGCACCTCCAATCTGCTTCAGTTCAGGAAGAGCCTGAAGACCTGGCTTTTTAATCTTTAGGCTTTTTAATCTTTAGGCTTTTTCTGGTGGGTTTTTCTTTTCTTTCTTTATATCTGTTGTTCCTTGTTGTGTTATTCTACACCGAGCTGCCTGTGGAAAGCGCCGGGACAGTCTTTCAGAGTAGCCGTGCGCTATATAAACTCAATATAACATAACATAACATAACATAACATAACATAACAGGTGGCACCTTTTGCCTCTGTCGCTATTCCATCCTGCTCATGAACATGATGACAAGGAGTGCCATAAAGACTCCAGTTCTGTGTCCTGACATTAGTTTTTATTTTATTTGTTAACATCCAAAGACACAGATCTGGAGCTTAGCTCGTACCTATATGTTTTTTTCATCATCAAAAAGTTAATGGTTACCACACAGTTCCACGCCACACAATACGACTCTACACATTTAATTCGACACCAAACCACACAATTCAACTCAACAATATAATTACACAACACACTACATGCATTCAATTCACACCACAGAATACCACATTATGCCAAAAAATTAAACCTCACACTACATAAATAAACTCCACTACATACGACTGCACAACACAACACAAATGACCATTCCACAAAATTGCACTTCGTAACGCACAATCCCACTTCACATAATTCCAGTACACTCAGTACCACATAATTATTATCCACCTATTTCTACTGCACACCGTGCCATATAATTCCACTACACAATTTGACTCCACACCATACAGTTCCATGCCACACAAATAAACAACAATCAATTACAATACTGCACCCATCAGTCCACTACTAACTACATACATGGGTAAAAGTAGTCATCACTCACAATGCTGATCGCTCTAACTCAAGCAAATGCTAGACCTATTGCATTGCAAATGCTTGTTCCAGTTAATGCTGTTCATGTTTGCGGTCTATGAGCTGCTTTTCAGTTTTCCATATGGAGTTCTTGAGGTTCATGCTATGAAGGGTGATTCCCTGAGTCCACCATACAGTTACACATATAAACACTCAGCCCATTCCGTGTTTTTTTTAATACTACATTTCTTTCGAAATGCACAGAGTTGCTAGCTGCAGTCTGTAGTGTTCTGAAGGACAGTAAATAAACATAGCATAGTGATTCTGCCTGTTGAAGTTGAGTTGAGCTAGATTTTTGGCCTATTACTGCTTGCTCATGGGCAATACTGTTGTTAGAACTGCTGATGTACTCGCTCGAGCCCGAGGAGATGTCTGTTTCCATTTGTTGTTACCCAGATGGGTGATGAGAAGGCACGTTTTGCTTGTTTATTTTGCATTTTGTCTCTATTTTGGCTGCTTGACGGCCTACTATCTCATGTGCAATGGTAGGTGTTTTTTCTTGTAATCACTACTGGAGAGCGAGAGAAAGTGAAATCAGTTGCACTCTCCCACTACTGAACATTTAAATTACACAAGCAACTGATTAAACAGAGGTTTCTTGGAACTATATCCAGTTCCCTCTTCGTAACAGGATTTGAGGTATCCTTTCTGCTGGATTTTTTAACTTCTGATGGGGTATCCAAAGATTTTGGATTAGACGCCACACTCACTTATCGTGACATGCTTCATCATTGGCTTCTATCCACACCCTGGTAAGATAATACTACCTTGGCGGACTCAACCATAGTTGAAAATGGGAGTTCTTAGATAAAGCAAAACTGGATATGCAGGAACCCAGAAAAGTAAGATGTTAAAATTACCTGCTAGCACTGTAATTTACTGTAATGCGCATTATCCTTGAGTCTCATTAACTAGGCCTGCAGAGCCAGCAATGCTTGATTTAATGTATTGGTCACTGTAGTCCAATCTGACCTCTTTTGTATTTTTATATGGCGTTTGCCAATTGCAGGACTGATTAATGCGCTATGGTTTCTTATAAATGCTAATAAAACGTGTTAAAACAAAAATTCCTTGAGGTATACTCAAAATTTAATTTTATTAAATGGATACCTGGGGTATGGATAAAATAATGAATATTGAGGGTTCTATTGAAAGACAATTGTTCAATTGTACCCTCGTTTTACTGCCAACATGTTTCAGCCCTTGCCAAGAGCCCAACCGGGTCTGGGGCCTTCTTCAAGACTATCTTGTGAACGTCCCTGCCAGTTTACGTGCACGCACGCCATGCAAATGTGTGAGGCCTGATGCTCTCACATGTCTTACCATCTTGACTTTCTTTTTCCAGAGGATTTTCTGCAACGTAGAGGAAACAAGAAAAAGACTGGAGAAAAGAGAAGAGACTTACAGGTACATGCATCAAACGATTTAGGAATCGCAAACGGTGCGAATCGCAAAAATCGGCTGTTTGCGATTCCCAAATCGCTTTTTGGGATGCATCATCTATTTTAATAGAAATCGCTATTTATTGCGACTTCTTAAAATGCAATTGCATTTAAGGAATCGCATTTTTGCGATTCCTTAAATGCAATGCATGAATGTTTAAAGAATTGCGATTTTTTTAATTAGAGGGAGCAAATTAACACGAGGTTGGACCTCGTGTTAATTTGCAAAAAATTGCAAAAATGCACAAAAATGAATTTTTTATACTTTCATGTTACACACACACATGTCCTTGGGACATGTGTGTGTGAAACTTGTACTTACAAATACATTTCAGGGGTGCAGGGGGGGTCCTTTGGACCCCCCCTGCACCCTTGCAATGCATTAACGAATTGAGATTCGCAAAAAGAAAATCGCAATTTGTAAATGCCTTCCCATTGATTCCTATGGGCCTGGACCAATGAGTATTGCTGTGCCGCTAGCGTTGTTTCTGAAGTTGGAGAAGTATCTGTGCGCGCCCCAACTAGATGCAAAGCGTGCTGGGTCAGATTTGGAGAGATGCGTTTCTTGTATCAGCGCAATGTCAATGTTGTGGCATAACATGTAGTGAAAAATGTGTCTTCTTTTACAGTTGTCGTTAAGGCCTCTGACAGTCCAGGTTAGTAAGGACAAACCAGAGGGACCACTAATATTTCCTAACTGAGCCATTCAGTAATCCTGACAAACATGACTAACTCAAGCAATTGTAGCTAAGTAATGAATCGGACAGTGAGCATAACAAAAAAGAACTCAAGACTTTTAAACATAAGAAATTGTCCCCCACCCAACCTCGCCAGAACAATAGCAAGGCCTGACCCACGTCAAACAACAGAATATGATACACCAAGTAACTTTAAGCAGGAGTTAAATATCCCAATATTGGCATATCCATAAATTGAGAAACAAATCAACGGTGAACACCTTGGGGGTGGCAATGTCACGCCAGTTGGCCTGCCATCTTAAAAAGTTTGTAATAGCATGTGTTCTTATGCCAAAGTATAGGTGCCTTACTAAAGGAGCACTGGTGAGTAAAGAGAAATCAGCCGGTGTCTGCACTCGAGAAAAGTTCCATGCTGGCATTGGAGCCGCTACGAGGAGGAGAGAACACGCTACCCTCTGCGCCCGCTCGGTTGTTGCTTTGTTTTTGAGAGTGGCAGAACTCTTGAGCCTCAGCAGGGCTTTCGAAGATACGATCCCGACCATTGACCTCAACTCGCAGACTAGCCGATCAGAGCATGCCATATTTTAGACCCAAGTTCCTGAGGGTTGCCTTGACCCCGTTGTATTTACACCATGAGTCTGAAGTGTGGAAAGAGCGTTATTTTGGAGCCCTGCCATGTGGTGTTCCCATGCTCCCTAGCGAGGCGGTGCACCGCATCTCGGACTCTGTAGTTGCTGATGACGGAGATAATTGGTCTAGGGGGAAAGCCCAGGTTAAGCCTAGGGCCCAGGGTGCAGTGGGCACGCTCTACCACAAACTCAGGGATAAATGACACCGTCCCAAACATGTCAGTGAGCAAGGTTTCAACAAAGAGGTCAAGGCGGCCAGTGGCAGTGGTCTCCAGGACCCCCAGAATGTGGATATTGTTACGTCTACTGCGCGCTTCAATGTCCTCATTCTTAATTGCGATGTCCTTGAGGATGCGCTCCACTCTCTCCAGTCGTTTGAAGGACTACGCGGTGCTGTCCTCGATGTCATATCTGCGAGCCTCTGCCACATTCAGACGCCTGTCGTGGACCTGAATTTTTGCCCCCAGGCTCTCGAGTTGTTTGTCCAGGGCATCGAATCGCCCATCTAGTGACCTAAAGCCCGCCCTCATTTCCTGCAAAAGTGAAGCGTATGGCGCAGAGGGGACGTCAGCGCGGTCTGGGCCCTGGCCCCCATCCGCCATTGTGGAGCTATCCTCCAAATCTTTATCTGCAAGCCTTTCAAAGGTGAGGGTCCGCTGCTTGGGATCTTTGCTGCCCATGCCGCAGCGTAACCACACAGGAGAGGTGGCGGCAGAGCTCTCCCCGATCTACGTGAAGGTGGAGGAGGCTGGGATCTTCATCCAAAGCAGTGAATTGGGGGAATGGCGTCAGGTTCTGAGTGCAGAGAGAAGGATAGGGCCCTGACTGAACAGTCTGTAAGGGCGATGATAGCCACCCAAAGGATCTATCGTGTAGCAGATCCTCTCCACAGAGTGAATGGGAGCAACGTTGAAATATAGCACTGGGGAGAGTCTGGGCCTCTGGGTTGACTTGAGGAGGGCAGGGTGCAGGCAGTTTGCATCGCGTTGAGAAAAATACGCAGACCAAAGCAACGGGTGAGGCTATCCACTTCTGCTGTGTAATGGTGTATTTCGTTTGCAGGGGTCGTAGGCTCTGTGTTGCAGGCAGCAGCTAGGGCGCCGGGCTCAATAAAAATGCACCAGATTCATGCAGGCAGGCTGGAGAAGTGGTCAAGCAGGGGGCAACCAGGCGCTGAGGGCGGTGTGGATGCTCTCTTCTCCCTCCTGCTCCCAGCCCACAACTGACCGGGTGGCCGTCTCCCAGGCTTGCCCGTGGGCCCTGTCCTCGCAATCCGGGCGTGGCCGAGCGAGGCTGCGTCCCGGCAGGAGCCTTGATTAGGTGGGGAGAATACGAGTAAACAACAGCGGCAAGTGAACTCACCGCCGCAGCCACGGTTCGCTGCACTCTGATGTCCAACTTCGGCCTGGATAGCCCCTCATCGGCACTATCAGAAAGGGCCTGTGTCGTCTTCTGTGCACCGGGAAGTCAGCGTCTGAGAGGTCTTGCCACGGTCTGATGGGATCGCCAGGGGCATCACATGAAGAGCCAGCAGCTGGAGGTAAGCCGGTGTGAATCACTGCAGGATTTATGAGAGATAAGGTAGCTGGGCAGGGATCGGCCAGGGGAACTTCAATGCAGCGCGGCCATTTCGGTCAGCGGATTGGCCACGCCCCCGCAAACAATCACTTTTAGCTGCATCCTTTCTGATTCACTCTGGTATGTGGCTAGATGCCCCTTTGTCACACTCGCACACGCCCAGACACTTTGAGACTTACTTCGGCAAAGAGCACGCACCTCAGACATAACTAAGTCCTGCTGCTATGTCTGCCATCGATAGCTTGATCTGCCGGTGGTGTATCGTTTTTAAAAGCAATTGCTCCCACTTCCTGGTTACGTCATTGACCTGAAACTAAGCGATGCTGTAGGAATGCTGGGAAATGTAGTCTTCACTATCGAATTGTGTTTATTGATCTTGTGCCAGTATTTCATATATCATTTGGGAAATGCTGGTTAGTGTGTGTATCTTATAAAACCATGTGTGGAAAACTGAAAGAATGGTTGGGGGCATTTTAGAGCGCATATTTCAGATAATAGTTTGTCGTTCTGTGGATTCCTGTGTTTGCTTTCGTTGCAAGGTTTTTTTAAAGAAAGTTTATTGAGAAACATCAGAGTGTAGCCTAGTTCACTGCAGTCTTTTGGTTACTCATTCTCCTAGAAGATTCCTTTTCACTAGGTGGTTTCCCATAGTTAAATATGTTTTATTTTTGGGAACAGAATTAAATGCTCTTTTGTTATGGTATGCTTGAAAGGCACATAGTGGTGGAGCGCCAATTTTATTGATGTGAACCTCTGCTTTGGTGTGGCCAATGGTGTTTTTAGTTGTTTCCATTATCCATTAGGTAGAATAAGTCCCTTCACATAGTAGGGTCTTAGAAGAACTAGGCACTAGTTAAGTGTGCGGTTAAATAAAGATTAAGAGATGGAGATCCATTGGATTTCCTCATTTAACCTATTTGTTGTCCTGTAGATCCACCATTGTTCCAGTTTCAATAGTTGTTTTTAATTCGTGGTTGGAGGTAATTTCTCTATCACTGTCTATGTAAAGTCATTTTCCGTATCTCCTGAGGTTTGGAAGTGACGCATCAATTTGGTAATGGTCTTGCTGCATCTAAATGTACTTCTGTGTTCATTAATCCAAGCTTTTATTTTGCATGTTGGCATGCCCACATATCTTAATTGGCATTTGCATGTAATCACATATACAACATTGATACTATTGTAATTTGTGTGTTTTTTCAGGACCCATAATGTGCGAAGTGAGGGAGGCGTCTACTCCAAAATCTTTGGATACCCCATCAGAAGTTAAAAAATCAAGCAGAAAGGACACCTGACATCCTGTTAGGAAGAGGGAACTGGATATAGTTCCAAGAAACCCCTGTTTAATCCTGCCTGTGTGATTTAAAAAGGTGTTTGCTCTTCTCTGGAGTTAGGTTCAGTGTGGGGATTCCTGACCTCCTCTGCCAATGATCTTGTCTCTGAATAGGTGATCTGTTTTGTGAGAGTGTTCCACTGAACACTGGTCTCTTCTAAGTAAGTCTAACATCAGCCCACTGTTGCCGTGGTCCTGTTTGGTCCTGTTCTTTCACATCTAAGTCTGACACTTCTTCTTTGCATGACATGATGTTAGTTTGATGACTTTCAGTTGTACCATATGGCTTCACAGATACTCTGTCCAATGATGCTGTATGGCTGGCCTGTTTTCATCTGTGTTTCTGAAGATTGTTGTGCCATGCTCTTCTTTTTGTCTGGACTTACTATTAAGGTCACTTACAAATCTCACTTGTTTCACTGCTGGAGTACACCTTGGTCCTCTTGGGAGCTTCTTCCCTGTAATTGGAGCTTCCAGTCCTCCTCACATGGTGTGCTGCTCTGTCATCTGGCACCTGAAGATCTTGTTTTCAAATTGTTCTTGATCAGGGATGGTTTATTTGCTCAGTTGGTCAGGAATCCACCCTAATAATGCCACACCCATAGGTGGTATGGACTCTATCTTCTGTGCTACTTCTCTTTGGTTGCTGTATCGGACTGCCACAAGGCACTGTTTGCTAAAAAAATACAATACAAATGTTTGTGCACAAAAGTTTTTTTTAATTCTTCTTCATCATGGATTTTTTTTTTTTACAGTAATGCACTTTAGGATCCTGTACTTTTCAAATTATCATTCTAAGATGATCCCATGAGGAATTCAGAATTTTGTCTGGTTTTAAAAAAAAAATTAAAAATTGAGTTCTCTCATGGGTTGGAAATCTGTTTTCACCACAAACTGAAAATTGGTAAAAACCATAAAAATCTGAAAAATTGACTATCACTTAGAAAATTGTGAAGGCAGTATATTAGTTCACAAAGTTATAAATATTCATGGAGTATATTGCAAAGATTTTTGGCTTGTTCCAGTGACTTTCACTGTATTGTTTTTAGGTCTTGCCTAGGTAGTGCATGCGCCATCTGTTCGAGAAATGCTGTATCTAGAACATGTGTTGTCCATTAAGGGGCCGAGCAGTGGATTATCTCCTATGGGCATAGATGGTGCATACAGAACCTCTTGGCGCGCTCTTCTTGCTATACCTTTCCATGCCCATCTCATCGTCTCCACCGTATCTATTTCTTGATGTGGACGCTTATAGGGGGCATAGACAGCCGTATTCAGTGGGAGTGGTGCAACCGTATCTATTTCTATCGCCACATTGGGCTGAAACGGCGTGGAGTGGCGCCAGAAATGTAGGAATTGCGCCAGCGCAGTGTAGGCGTACTATTCAAAGTCTGGAGCACCCAGCCCTCCTCATGTAAACGGCATCGGTAATACCTTCCATGAGACTCGAGGCTGCTTTCCCGGACAAATTAGTTCCAGTATGTTTGACCGTAGTCGTTTAAAAAAATGTGCGTTTAGTGGCATAGGAATATTCACAACAAAATAGAGTAGTTTAGGCAGTATAATCATTTTCATATTGGCTATTCGCCCCATCAAGGACAGCGGCAACCTTTTCCATCTTTGAATTTTGCTTCCCAGCCAGTCTATCACTCTGCCATAATTAGTTAGCCATATTTCCTTCATCCACCTACTTATCCAAATGCCTAAGTATCGTGTCTCTCTTTCCGCCCATTGTATCGGAAATTTCATGTCAAATGGAAAGGTATCATCAGTTAGCGGCACCATGACAGATTTCGACCAGTTGATCTGGATCCCGGTTAGACCCCCATATTTTATCAATTGCCTCATCACCATGTCAAGATTTTCATTAAGATTAGTCAAATATATCATCATGTCGTCCGCATACATAGATATTAAAAGGCCCCTGGTCGTGAAACCTATGCACCTTTGCGTATGATATTGTCTAAGCTTGGCAGCCAGCTGTTCCGTGGCTATGGCGAATAATAATGGCGACAGTGGGCAGCCTTGTCTCGTCCCTCTTGTGATGGCAAATGGCTCAGATACCTGCCCATTAACCCTAATTCGTGCTGTTGGGCTCGTATATAATATTTGAATCTGCCTGATGAATTTGGGGCTGAGACCCATACGAGTCAGTAAAGTAAATAGAAATTTCCATTCTAGCGAGTGAAACGCTTTCATAGCATCTAATAGCGCCACAATGGCCTGTGCATGGGGTGCTAAATAATGTAGTGTGCCAAAAAGTGTTCTGAAATTATGGGCAGTGGAGCGACCTGGTATAAACCCCGATTGGTCTGGTAACGCTATCTGGGACAGCATGGGTTGCAGTCTGTTTGCAATGAATTTTGTGTAGATTTTGGCATCTAAATTTATCAGAGGTAATGGACGATATGAATCTGGGTTAGTCGGGTCCTTGTCTGGCTTTAATATAGTTATTATAGTGGCCTCACGAAGCCTTGGAGGTAATATACCAGTCTCCATTGCCTCCAGAAATACCTGCAGCAATCTGGGGGCCAAGACATCAGCATATTCCTTGTAGCCGCTATTAAGCCGTCCATCCCAGGGGCCTTATCAGCCAGCCTACTGTTTATTACTTGTCTTATGTCTTCTGTCGTTATTGGCAACTCCATGTATTCTCTGGTGCCATTATTAAACCATGCCAGTTCTATATCATCTAGATAACCAATTATGTCAGGCTGGGCTGGGTCCGTTTGTGAGGTGTATAATCGACTATAATAGAGAGCCATTTCGCATAGTATGTCAGGTGGTGTTCTTGCCATGTCCCTGCCGTCTGAGCGCAGTTCAGTTATGTAAGCTGACCCTCTGGGTGTGCGTAGCAATCCCGCTAATGTTTTCCCGGGTCTGTCGCTCTCCCCATACCTTGTTTGTGTATACTTAGACATATATACCGTTTCCCTTTCTGCCTCTTCCTGAAATTCTGTCAGTTTGGTCCTTATCTTTGCTATGTTGTCAGGAGCCGGGTTTGTCATTTGTGAACTCTCTAGTTCTCCTATCTCCCGTTCTAATCTATGTAAGGTGTTGCGTATGTCTTTCCACACTCTTGATTTAAGCGCTATGCAATGTCCTCTTATAACTACATTAAATGCCTCCCATAGAGTTCCCGGTGAGTCCACTGTGCCCTCGTTGAGCTCCAAGTATTCTATGACCTTGTCCCGCAGCCCCTCTCGAAAGACCAGATCTAATAGGTTGTTTGATGGGAACCTCCACTCAAAAGGCTGGGCATATGCAGGAGGAGTGCACATCCATATCTGAGCGGGCGCAGGGTCTGAGAAGGTACGGGGTAAGTGTGTGGTTTCTAACAGCCAGGCATGCAGGTCTTTAGAGACCAGCCAAAAATCTAATCACAACCACACATTTCGATGGTGTGTTACACATGTCCCCTCTCTCGCCAACGTCTGTAATGTTCTCCAGGAGACTACTAAGTGAAGGTCCTCCATTATGGTATGCAACATTGCTGCCGCTTTTGGGTGATGCCCTCGAAATGTTCCCTGCCTTCGGCGTGTGTCAAGAGAACAACATTAAAGTCCCCTCCCCACATAACTGTCGTATGCCCTAGCGCTTGTAGTTGTTGCCCAATGTGCTGAAAGAAGTCTGGGCTGTCCGTATTCGGTCCATATGTATTCACTAAAGTCACAGCGTCCCCTAGAAAAGAATGTATCTACCTTCCCTCTCTTTTATCGTTTGGTGCGTCTGCCAATGTAGACCCCTACACAGCAGTATCGCCACCCCTATGGAATAGTTGGAATATCCAGCTTCTATTAACCCACCCCATCTTTTATTCCTAAGCACCCCTGCCAGTGTATTGGTTAAGTGTGTTTCCTGTAAAAAACAAATATCCACCTCATGTCTCATAAGATAACAGTGGATTAGTCCCGTCATCCTACGATCATTTAGGCCTCTGACATTCCAAGTAAGGCACGTCATGGAGGTCATTTTAGTTGGTTGTGTCATCAGTAATCAGAAACATTCTAGGCCTATAGTGGCCTCGCTTTCGAATGACCCGCTGCTGAACTCTGCTGATGTATGAAAAATGCATAGCTAAATGGACAAAAAAAAAATACAACTTCCACCCAAACCAACCCCCCAATTAGGTTGTGCAATACCCCCTCCCACTTCCCACAACAGTAAACAAACTACGTAAAGTAGCTGAAATAAGGGAATCATCCCATGGGGTGCACGGGGTCGCTGGCTAACTGCCCTGCGCTTGTGGCAGGGTGGCCGAGCATGTAAGACCGCACCCAAATACCAGGAATCTCACAGAGTGAACCCACAGCGTACCATATCAAGGAAATTCAAACATGTAGGTAGGTCCATGCTCCGTCCCTTGTTCTATTAAAAGCGCTGTTTTTACCAGTGAGCATCTGCCCTCCGAGAAGTGGGCCGCCAAGCGGTCTGCACATTTCTACAGTATATATTACCGTCTGTGTGGTTTAATCGTTATCACTCAGTCTGGTTTCTGTTTGTTCCTCGCCTGATATCTTCGGTTTCCTCTGGTCCTTCGCAAGTTGTTTCGCATACGTTAATGCTGCTTTAGCGTCTGTGAAAAAGGTGGGCTTGTCAGTTCTTTGTATGCACAATTTGGCTGGATATATCAGTGCATATTTCATACCAATTTGTTGAAATATATTCTTTGTGGGAATAAATTCCCTACCGAGTGCCTGCACTTGTAGCTTGAAGTCAGGGTATAATGCAATGTTGTTGCCTTGATATTGGATAGCGCCCTTTTCTCTGGCTAGACAGAGTATTGTATCACAGTCTCTATAGTTTAGTACTCTCGCTATAACCGGCCTCGCCGGCGCTCCCGGCCGCGGCCTCGGGCCCAGCGACCTGTGTGCTCTTTGAATGAGGAAGATCGTGGATAGGTCAGATCCAAAAAGTTCTCCTCCGCACGGTCTTGATGTCCCACATCAGTCTCAGCCTGTTTAGCTGTTTTTTTGTCAAAATTGATCCGGGGTTGCCTAGTATCCGGCTTGCCCATGTTCAGGTATGTTGTCCGCCGGTAGCTAAGGAATGCGTATGGTATGCACCCCCTCTGCCAGTAGTGTCAGAAACATGTGTACTGGTAGGTCACAGGGTATGTCTTGGTTACTTATGGCCCTGTAATTCGTCAGCCAGCAATCTCCTCCACCGCGCCACGCAACCTATGACTCCTCACCTGTAGTCAGTGTTATAACGCGGTCTGTATGTCGTAGGCCACTATGTCTCTAGTTGTTACAATCTGACCGCGCAGCTGAGTTGTAGCTATGTGCTTCAGCAGCGCGTTTTCCGGTATAATCTACTGTAGCCGACCTGCAATCCACTGTTCGATCCACCCGGGTGCAGGTGGGGACACCTCCGATTGTCTGCAAGTGGGGAGGGATCAAGCTGAGTCCCTGCAAGTAGTCCTCCTTCAGCAAATAGCAGCCACCAGATTGGCCTGTCCTTGCTCCCTCAGAGCGTTAGTTTACCCAGCGTTGGTCTTCCACCGCGGTGCATTATTTACGGCACCCTCAGGAAGAAATCGGCCTTACTGGGTATGCGTTCCTCGGCAGCGGCAGCGGCGCTCTCGATCTCAGAGTGCAGCGACTCTCCCCGTGCTGCACCGCGCTGCATATGCCTCCACTGCGAAGTCAGTTATAGAAGGGTCACCAATGTGCCACATCTTTTATTGTACTGGTCTCATGCTGTGCCACTCTCCCAGCACAGGGCGCATGGCATGAGATATGTCGGCAGGCAGCCTCCGCAATGTACAAAATGGCGGCGTCCCCTAGTCCTCTCTGTGTTTCATCCACTACAGGGTCGAGGCAGCCTAAATACAGTTCTAAAGCAAGTGTCATGCCTTTCCGGGAGTTATTGCACACGTGTCCACCTCAACAGCGGTCGCGGCAACTCCGCACTTCACACACGCAGCGCTCTCCATCTGGACCTCAAATGGCGGCCGCCGGGAATACCGCTCAGCGCCTCCTCCTAAACAGTTCTTCAGCGCACCAGGTACCTTAACCGCCGCTTCAGCGGTAGCGATCACCTCGTTGCATTATCTCTGGCCGCCTTGATCCGAGAGGTTATTTGCAGCTCCGTTCAGTGCGCTTGATCTCCCTCCTCTTCCGACTCACTGCAATCAGTGCCACCTAGCCACCCCCACTCGAGGCCCCGGCCTCAGCCCCCGAACAGGCTGCACCCCAGCTCCGCACGCAGAGCAGCCTTTAACTCGGTCACCTAGGGCATACGCCTTCAATTTTCCTCCAATAAGCTTAGGGACAGAGCTTGTGCTTTCCGCCTCCTAAATTCTCCTGCATTCAAGCGTGGTGTGCGTATTTTTAGCGGATAATTAGGGCTCGGCCGACGGAGCCGTGCTAGTGTGCTGCCATTTCGCTGCACAGTGAAGCCACGCTCCGACAGCTGTGGACTTGGTTACATCTTGTAGAGAGCCAGTAAGGGATGTTAAATTGTTGCTGAACCTCCAGAATATGCGACCATACAGGGGAAGCCTCTATCCTCTGAAACTGATACACATGGGGTTTCAAACTTAATGTTCAATAGGTCTGAAGCCACACTGTTATTTGAGAAGTGGCTTCAGAAACTCACACTTTTGGATATTAAATTGTAAGACTTTCAATCTCTGTACCACAGTCGAGAGTTGTACTCGTCAAGTGTGCAGTTGAACAGCTTTCCTTATGAGCCACACTATGACTTGAAAAAGCTAATCCAGGTCTTTCAACAGGTAATCTAAATCTCAGTCATGAAACCAATAAGCAAATTGTATCTGGATGAGCTGCTCCACTGTTCTGCAGCTGAGGAGAGTCCTGATTATATTTTGGGTAACAGAAAATGTAATAATTACGCAATGACCTTGGTATTCATGCGGTGGAAATGCAATACAGAAGCCATGGCAAAGTTTCTTCAAATACAGTATCTACATTTTTGTGGGATACAGTGTTAGAGATGTTTGCAGCAGGTTGATTTGCACAATTTAACATGATGTTTGCTGACATTTCCATATTGATGAGAGTGGTTATCATCTGGCTGTCACTCCTAATGAGATTGGCAGTATCTGCTACTTTGTCTTCTACTTTGTTCAATGGAGTTTACTTTATATAAGACACCCTTGACCTCTTCATTGCTGTCCATATCATTGGTAGATGGTTCAGGACTGGTAGGTGTGATGATGGTCACTATCGTCTTGGGTGCCAATTTGCAATAGTCTTTGCTGAAATGGTTGAGTTTGGTGAGCACTGGGCATCCTTTTCCCTGAGCTGGACATTCAAAGGGATGTTGAATTGCAACACCGCAGCACCAACACCGACTGGTTCTCTGTAGGTACGGTGTTGGTTTAGGTTGAGTGGTGGTTTTTAATCTGATTGAAGGTTTCTGCTTTGAATTCCGGGCTGCTTTCATATGAAATGCTATGGAGTTGGAGCACTCCAGAAATCAGCCCAATGTCAGAATATCTGGCAAAGTATTACTGGGCTCTCACATGATCTTTTGATATAGCTTTGTTGATGCACAGCCTTGAATGAATTGAGCTCAAATGTCTTCATTTTTGTCTTGCAGATTGCATGGGCTAGTGAGTTCTTTCTGTCTGGTGTGAAAGACAATAGCTGGCTGTTCTGCGCTTTGTTTTGTTTGATGCAGTAGGAACCTTTTCTTAGTTGTGGTTTGCTAAAGAGGTGACCTGGACTTTTTGTTTCAATATGGTAGCATCATAAGTGAATGGTGGCCCAGTAGGAATGCAGCACAGTCTGAGGATTTTTCCTCTGCAGAAGTACTGGCCACAAAGTACATTTCCAGGCACTCCACCTAGAGTGTCCATAAGAGGGCTTAGGACGATAGAGTACCAGTAACTTAGAATGGCCCGACAGAGGGAATGAACATCTTTATGAATGAACTGATAACTTCTAAATCAACTTAGCACACATGTTGGTTCTGTGTGTGATCATGAGGCAGAGACGCTGTCCTACAGGCTTGCACCTAACTTGAAGGCATGGCCTGTGGAATTGGGGTCCAACAATTAGCACAATAGATGAGGACACACACTCTCTTTTGAAGAGTACTGTGTGGATGAGTCACACTGCCAAGTGATGCAGGAATCTGATGAGCAACATTTGGGACTACGATAAGAGAAGTGGTGCAGTTAGACAGCACTGAATAATCTTAGCTTTGCCCATATTTGCAGAGGTGGTGCAGTTTTTGCAGGTCATGTACAGGAGAGAGTCACTCCTGCTAGGGACCGTTGGACCCACGTGTTGCAAGTGGTGCATAGGGCCTGGCTTCTTTTACCAGGGGCTGCCGGAGGCGAGAGAGAATACCACACAGAGATCAGAATAGCATTGTGAATGCCCTTTGGTTGAAAACCATTCAAACAAGTCTCCAAAAGGCGGAGTGCAACAAACCAGTTTCAGAATAAAATGCAGGGTGTAAGGGAACTGGGGAGTACAATAAACAAAGATGGGCTTGCTTTTATGTGTTTCATGAGTCCTCTACAACCTGCATTGTTAAAATTTACCCTCTGGTCAAAGTGACAATGAAGGATGAGGGAGACCCAATGGAATAGGAGGCATAAAATAGGTGCTATCGGGAAGTAGCAAAAAAGTGCAAAGTCTGAGGCACTTCATCAAGTGAAAACAGTTACTGCAGAGCTCACCACACTGGAGAGGGATTCGGTCTGATAGATTTCCTTAGCCAATCACTCTCAACCTGCCTGACATTCCCTCTGGATTTATGACGTTCCAACGCATGCTTTTACCACGCATGCTGTTACAACGCAGTTTTTACAACGCAAACCTTTACAACGCATAGGGCTTTGGGGTGCTGGATAGTGAATAGTTTAATTTACTATTCCAACTCCAGTCCCCGTGGACACTAGGGAAGGTGTTGGATAGTAAATTAAATCTATTCCATATCCTAGAGCGCCCCCCAGCGCAATGCGTTGTAATGGTTTTCGTTGTAAAACCTGCGTTGTAAAAGCACTGCGTTGTAAAAGTTTTGTTGTAAAGGATGTTTCCCATTCCGTCTCCACTGAGTGGTGACATTGAAGAAATACAGACGTCAGACCAACATAGGGGTGTAAGGGGGAAGTTAGAGAGTAATGTTCACAGCATAGGGCTCTCCATCATGGCAAAACAAAGGTAGTGTGGAATGACAGAATCAAGAAATCTATGGATAGCATTAATAAACCACATATTCATTACAAGGTTTAAGATGCCTTGTACGTAATTTAACACCAGTGTCTTACAATAACTATATGTTTTTCGTCATTTTTCTCGAATGTTGATCTGGATTTGAGCCAAGCCGGGTGTTGCTTATATTACTGAACTGCAGCTGTCAATATCCCACATCGCTACAAATTGACATTCAATATTGGGCCTCTCAATTACCTTTTGACGTTTTATCAATTCAGTGTTATAATTAATATTTCTCACGGCTTTTTTTCTGACAGACAGGTGCTATACTGATTTGTCCAGTTTTGAAACGTGTTACTTTTAAAGATGGTGTGATTTATGTTGATTCTTTGAAATAAAAAACGAAGTGGTGAAAGGAATGCCTGATTTTACCCTCATTCATTGGTGAGTGCTCGGATCACATTCCCGCCCTCCACTTTTGCCATTGTACACAGATGCCAGCAATGTAAGTCAGATCCAAGTCAGACTTGGTCTCAGTAGAGTAGGACCAGTTCCTTCTCTGATGGGCCTGGCTGGGCAGTTCACGCTACATTGTTCCAACTGGAGCAGGACTAAGGAAGAATTGCTCATGTCTGGTTCCTGTTTGAGGTGGCATAGTGGGCAAAAAAACGATAGAGTAGAATGCGGCGCAGGGATTAATCCGAACAATCCACCCGTTTTCGCTTGTCTCGTTTTTATTCTCGGCATGAATGGGAAAAAATCTATCACACCATCTTCACTGAATTAATCTATTGCTATGAATCTTCACGTTATAATTGTGCATAATTTAATACCAGAATGTATCACCAGATGTTAAACTGCCAGAGATCATACTTACAGAATAATCACTTAAAATATCTGTTGTAAAGATTTTCCAACAGAAGCTTTATGCTAAAATTCTGGACGTGTTAATCGAGCGCCTTATCACGAGTGGAATAATGTATAATTTTGTTTTATATTTAAAACACCACTTGGAATTTTTGCTCATAGGATGCTCAAAATAAATTCTACAGTCATCGTTCAGTAATGCAAAAGCACAAAGAAAAAACAAATGAACTGAGAACCACCTAATAAATGAGGAAAAACATCATTTGAATAAAGGTTTTGGGGCACAGGCTTTCAAACATTGTATTAGTGATTCTGGATGTATTCCATGCTCCCTCGTGCGTCATTTTGATTCTCGCTGTCTCTTATTTTACCCAGGTAGGTAGAATTGATTAACAAGAGCGCCAAGCTAATATTTGTTCATTTGGTTGGAAATAAGTGTAGCATATTGAACATGTAGAATGTTTTTAAATCCAATTTCTTACCCTGTGTACCGGCTTGAAAGTGCTTACTACGATACATGAAGGTAGATGGTTATTTTTTTTATATTTTCAAGACTGATTACTGGTTGTGCGTCACCTCAGGGAAGGCTCGAGCTGGCATGAACGAGGATGACAATAAATGGTTTTGTGGTAAAAATGACACAGGCTGCAAAACGTGGATGTCTCAGAGCACAATCGGCCTGATTCATAAAGAAAGTAAAAAAATTACAGACGGAGATCCGGGCCTGCCCCTTGATATATTTGCCACCCAGCCTATACAGAATGCTAGTGACGGCTCCACAGCTAAGGCGGAGGAGCATTGCCTCACTGATTTTTTTCAGCAATATAAGAAAGAAAATGATAATAACTGTCGTTATCATTTTATTTTTTCCTATTTAGTGCACAGCAGCTGAGCTTTGCGAAGGGGGCGGGGGTGACAGAGCAGCCGAGGAGTGGTTGGCCCCACTCCTAAGTGATCAATGACTGTTTGACTGGGACACTCAGGCCGACTATGAGTCATGCACACTTTTTCTCTTCTCCACCCAGGCTGCATTACAGCCTGTGTGGAGAACATGCCCAGGCCCCCATGCCCTGTCTGAGAACCGAGCCATGGTGCTCAGAGCAATCACAACGCTGCATTGCAGCATTGTGATTGGCTCAGGGGAGCCTGGGTGCTTCCAGGCTGCTTCCTGTTCCTGCCTGCAGGTGTAGGAAAGACACAACGAGGAGGAGCCGCAAGGAGGATGCAGCAAGCAGGTAGTTTTAATTATTTTTTTTATTTAACAACACCCCCACCGCCCCTCAGTTTCCGCCCCTCCACCCCCGATCAGTGCCAGCCACCACTGCAGGATGTCACAGTCAGACTTATCCTCGGTCTTCCCCAACTAACCCATTTCACACCCCACCTCAGGCAACTCTACTGGCTCACCGTACCGAAGAGATGCCAATTGGAGCTGCAGACCCATGCACACGGGGATCAACACAACCAAGGACCCACATACCTTAACCACTGCCTAAATATCCATCAACTGTTCTGAAGACTATGCTCCACCACCCTTTCAATTGCCCATACTCCCCACATCTAGCAGAAGTGGAGGATTTTCCTTCTCCCACATTGCAGCAAAGACCTGGAACAGCCTCCCCACGCACCTACGGACTGTCACATCACTTCCAGAATTCCAAATGGCACTCAAGACCTGGCTGTTCAAATAAGACTCTGGTATCTGCAAAGTGCCTAGATACCCTATCGGGTGATTAGCTGCGCTTTATAAACCCTGATTGACAAAATCCTGATTGGCATTTTAGAATTCACAAAGATTCACAGAAGTATATCTAGAAAGCTACGCCATGTGCTGGTTTCTAGAGGTACTTCTGGAAAGATCACTTAACGTTCCCAGTAGAATCCTATTCAGCTGTGTGTGGTTCTCTATAGCGTTCACCAACTCTATGTGTGATCTATTCTCTTTTCCAACCTAGAAAGGGATTCATACCAGTCCTTGGTTGAATTAAAAATCCAGGGCCCGATTCACAGAATTAACGTAAGACAAAATCCTAAACTTACTACATTTGGTATTCACAGAATGCACTTACTAGTTTTGGTATTCACAGAATGGATTTACGACTACTAACTTTACGTCTGCACTCGGGGCGGAGATTCCAGCCCAAAGGCAGAGATTCCGGCCCGTAGGTGGGATTTCCGGCTCGTAGATGGGACATCCAGCCCGTAGGTGGAACTTCCGGCCTGAAGGTGGGACTTCTGGCCCGGAGGTGGGGATTCCGGCCAGTGGCGGAGATTTAGCCATGGCCGAAATCTCCACCTCCGGGCCGGAAGTCCCACCTACAGGCCGGAATCTCCGCCTCTGGGCTGGAATCTCCGGCCCAAGTGTGGACGTAAAGTTAATAGTCGTAAATCCATTCTGTGAATACCAAAAGTAGTAAGTGCATTCTTTGAATACCAAAAGTAGTAAGTGCATTCTGTGAATACCAAAAGTAGTAAGTTTAGGATTTTGTCTTAAGTTAGTTCTGTGAATCGGGCCCCCAGTGTGGAAGGGGCAAAGAGAGGAGTGTGTGAATGCCCACAAATATACTTGTTTATTAGGATTTACATATTTTTAAGGCTAACCATGCCTTGAAACTTCCATTATCCTAAGCCTTGACTGGAATTTACAAGTGTAGCGCACTCAGCATTCATGTCAGAGCTCTCCACACACATAAATGGGCTTCCACCTGCCAGGGATCCCTTTCTTATTCCTTGGTTGGCATTTAAAGGTAAATTTGCATGTAAACCTAGGCTTACATCTGAATTTACCTTTGTGGATAGGGCCCAGTAATTTAGGATCCACTTCTGGTACAGATTTGAAGGTGAGAACTTCAACATTCATAAGTCATATCCTGCAAAAATCTAATTTCAAGTATTGACAGCACCTTTGAATGCTATATATCAGAAAAACGAAAGCAAAAGTAGTTAAAGACTAAAAGTCAGGCAACTAGACATACTATGATTGCTAAGTTGAAGGAGCAAGGATGAAGGTGAGCACTCAAGCTGTTGCTACAGTAACACAATTGTGGACACCGCAGAGTCCAAACTGCAACAAAAGTAATCCAATGAGTACCTATTGCTAGGAAAGAGGGAACACCAAAGCAGCAAAAAGTCTTTTTATATGGGCCTCCGAAACCCTTACCGTGGTCAATGATCTTTAAAGAGCTACTTGTTTCTACTTCCCATATTTGCCAGTGAGTGTAGAAGAGACCATTCCTGTAACTGATGAAGAGAGCCAGAAATGCGTAATGAACAGATATTCCGATCTGTTATCTTGTGCTTTTGTTGTTGAATGTTCTAAAAATGGAGGGTAAATGAAAATACTTCGAAGGACATTTTATGCTGCCACCTTTCATTACTCACAGAGGTAAATATAGCATTAACATTCCTTTCTTGAATACCTTCACATGGATTAGAATGCCAATCTTAGGTTGCATCATTGAGCTAATGCTTAAATTATAAAAGTAATTTACGTTAGTGTAAAACATAAGGAGTGAGTACAGCGCACAACATCTAAAGAAAGCTTTCAATATATTTTTTCAAAATCTGGAACATTTGTAAAAAAGTGCACTGTTCTGTGTTCATTCCTGAGTCACACCTACACCTTGTAAAGACAACCATATTTTGAAACGTGCAAACTAACATAACTATTATTATTATTATTATATTTGAGTTTATAGAGCGCACAGATACCCAGGGGTTTCCCGGCGCTAACAGAGCCAAAGAAGCAGGGAGACAAGAAGAAGATGAATTAGGCAGAGAAAAGCCAAGTTTTCAGGCCTTTTCTAAATTTCAAATAACAGGTTTCAAATCGCAAAGCGATGGGGAGAGAATTCCAGAGTGATGGCGCCAGATAGGAAAAGGAGCGACCACCCACTCTGGTGCGTTTGAAACGAGGCACGAAAAAGGTGCCAAGAGAGGAGGACCTGAGAGTACGCACTGGACAATACGGATGGACCAAACTAGAGAGGTAGGAGGGGGAGTTACCTGTTTTAATCCGGTGCATATAACAAAGGGCTTTGAATTTTGCTCTTGATTCGATGCGCAGCCAATGAAGGTTGCGCAGGGAAACAGTGGCAGAGGCAGTTCTGGGCAGGTTGCAAAGCAGGCGAGCTGCCATATTTTGCACCACCTGTAGTTTACGTATTACCTCCTTGCTAGCCCCAAGGAGTAGCACGTTGCCATAATCCAACCTGGAGGTAACCAATGCCTGGACCACAGTTCTTTGCGTGTCTGGCGGGAGCATCCATGCTATTTTCCTCAGCCACCGCATGATGTTAGTACAGGTGGCTGAGACTTTCACAACATGCTGCTTCATGGATAACTGGTTGTCAAAAGTGACTCCCAGGTTGCGAGCCTTGGCAGAAGGAGCCGGCAGAGGACCCATTTGCTGCGGCCAGTGCTTGGGGCCCCAGAGAGAGGTGTCAGGACCGAATAAAAGGAGTTCGGTTTTGTCACCGTTGAGTTTTAATTTATGGGTCTGCATCCAGTTGGCAATATTGATGAGCCCGGATCTAAGAGATGAGGAGGGAGCGTGTTTATTAGAGGAGAGAGAAAAAATGATTTGGGTGTCGTCCGCGTATGAAAATATCGAAAGCCCAGATTGTTCTGCCAAAGAGGCAAGGGGACTGACATAAATATTAAAGAAAAGGGGGCTTAAGATAGAACCTTGGGGTACACCGTGTGGGGACAGGAGGGCAGTGGAGGCAGACGTAGGGGAAAAAACCTGAAAAGTACGTGCGGACAAAAAGCTAGCGATCCAGGCTAGAGCCGTGCCATGGATGCCAGCGGCCTTTAGGGTAGAGAGGAGGATATCGTGGGAGACGGTGTCAAACGCCGCGCTTAAGTCCAACAGGATAAGCGCCACCGTCTCCCCTCTGTCCACCTGCTGTCTGATAGCCTCTGTGACACCTAAAAGGGTGGATTCAGTAGAGAATCCCGCCCTAAAACCAGACTGGGATGGATGAAGAAAATTCATATCCTCAATGTGAGAGGAGAGGCAGAGGTTAATATGTTTTTCCAATATCTTGGATAGACAAGGGAGTAAAGATATGGGACGGAAATTAGAAGGGTTGCTAGGATCAGCGTTAGTTTTTTTGAGAAGAGGAACCACCATGGCATGTTTCCAAGCTGCAGGCACGGTGGCTTCCAACAGAGATGCGTTCAGAAGGGCAAGAATGGGTAAAAGAACGGAAGTATCAAGGGTACTTAAAATTTGAGGGGGCAAGGCATCAAATGGAGAGCCAGATTTGATTTTTGTCATAAGTTTAAAGAAGAGTTCTAACGAGATAGGGTCCCATTTATCAATAAAAATGTGATGGGCATGGGTAAGAGTGTCCTGGGGAACTAGTTCAAGGATACAAAAATGCAAGACCCGTTGAGGTGCAGGTAATTGATTGAATGTGTAAAATTATAATGTTTACAAGGTTATTTTATACTGATTATTGATTCTTAAAAGCCTTTTCATCTTGATTGGTACAGCAATGTTTGAAGCCTTTCCATTGTTGAACATTTTCTCGGCTTTAAAATCTACTCATACATTACTTGATAGTTTTTGATCTTGCTGGCGAATCAGTGTAGACTGCGCTTTATAAATGAATAAATAAATAAATCCATATCCCTCTAAGCCTTTGACTTGCCCAACATAAGTAAGGCTTTCATGCCTCACCTGATACGTATGATACACTACATTGATGGACTTTTTCAACATAAGCAAGGATTTCAGACTAATTATCCTTATCACAAACGTCCTTCTACCATTATCACTGGCAGCCTCCAGAGCTAATATACTTGACCATTCGGCAACCTCGTAAATCTTCTAATTTTGATTTCGGCATTCAGACTGACATGTGGTAAGGGACGTTCGCTTGCTTCCACAGTCTTAACATTTGCACAAGAGCCATTGTTAGAAATGGTTTTTTTGGCTGGCTACATTCACCCAAGCCGTCCGGATGATACCACTCTAGTAAGGATAAGGGGATTACTCGTCTAAAATAACCCTTGCTAACCCCCTTGGCAGTTTGGCACGAGCAGTCAGGCTTATCTCAGAGGCAACGTGTAAAGCATTTGCACATAACAAGCAGTAATACCACGCTAGTTTTAGAAAAATATCCAATATTCATCTGTGTAAAACAAGACCAAAACGATAAAAATCCAAAATACAGTAATCCAAAATATCAATAAAGCAAAAATTAACTTTAAAAACAATTCCTTGAAGTCAATAGCTCTGTCCGTGGCTATCACTGCGTCATGAGTAAACAAATTCAACAGTTCTGGGTGACCCTGGAGTCACGGGCCCGCTATGGTGTCGGGGAGACTCGTAAAATAGTACCTTTGGAGGTATAGGTCATCAGACCTTGCGGTGAGCTCTGGATGGGCGGCATCGGCAGGTGTTGGTTCCATGAATCGGTGCAGGAGTCGTCGGGACCTTAAAGTCACACGCATTGCAGGTCGAACAACTTGAGTTTGAAGTCAGGAGTGCCAGCGTCAGCAGGCCTGGTAGCTGCAGTGTGAAGTGGAGCAGTGCAATGTGCAGTGCCCTCAGGTCGGTCCGACAGCGGTGAGACCAGGGCTGCATGCAAAGTGGGCCGTGATCATTGCAGTGCTGACAGGTAAAATGTAAAATGTAAATTGATACTTTATAGCGCACTACTCACCCGCAAGGGTCTCAAGGCGCTTGTACGAATACCACTGTGGAACCCATCCTGGCTTTCCCTGTGAGATGTCCACTCCTGGGCACCCCCAAGGTGGAGGCCAGGCATCCTTTAGCGCTGTGGGGGCCGTTGTGGAGATTAAGCAAGCTATTGCCCAGAGTTGCAGAGTGGGACTCCATGATTGGAATAGGCACCGAGGCGAGAATTATCAGGTCCATGGAATTTTTTAGCCCAAGATCCGCCGAGGCGGGGAATTGAACCCTGGTCCCAGGCTAGACCTCTGCATCAGGGTCTCCCGCTCTAACCATTGAGCCACACTTCTCCACTCATAGTGGGTCTTAGTGCAGGTCATAGTGCAGGCAGTGGCATCGTCATTGCTGAAGTGCTGTCGTCGGTAGACCCAAGGTTGAGGTGCGAGATGGAGAAATGCGGTGTGTGGGGCCCACAAGTAGCGGTGCAGGCAGCGTTGTTGGTTGATGATCTGGAATCGATGGTGCTGGCAGGTGGTGTGGGACAGGGCAGTGCATTGAGTAACCTATGAGCTGCTCCCCCAAACACAGTGCAGGCAGCAGCGTCGATGTCAGCTTGGAGCATTGTTGTTGGTGAGACCAGGGCTGGGGTGCGAAGCGGGACGGTGCTCCGTGTTCTCCATGAGTGGTGTCCACAGGTCATCATGTAGGCAGCGGTGTTGGTGATGGCATTGCGGCATCATTTGGGACGCCAGGGCAGCTGTGTGAAGCAAGGCGGTGCAGAGTGTTGTGCCCACAGGTCAAGTTGCAGGCAGTGGCTCATCAGATGGCATCGGTGTTGAGACCAGGGTTGTGGTGCGAAGAGCGGCAGTGCCATCTGCGGTGACCTCTGCGGTGCCTTCAGGTCACAGAGCTGGCAGCAGCATCTTAGATGGTATCAGGTTACCTTTTTCCTTTGTGGCACCTGAAACATGCAGTTCCAGAAGCCAGTTCTCAGAAGATGTTGAAGTCTTTGATTTCCCTGCAACTTGCTACAGGAGGCAAGCTCTACATCAATTCCTTGGAGATACTTAGCATGCAAAAAGAACAGTCTAGTATTTTCCCTGCCCAAGACAAAAGCAGCAACTGCAGGCCAAACCCAGCACACAGCAAAGTGGCAGTCTCTCCTCACAGCTCTTCCAGCCCTTCTTCCTTGCAGGTTCCTTAGCACAAGAGTAATCTAAAGTTCTGGTGTCGGGCCCCATTATTTGTGTAAGGCCGCCACAGTCAATTCAGGTGCAAGTTGCAACTCCTCCCACTACTCTCAATGTAGCCAGGTCTATTCAGCCTGGTTATGAGTTCCCCAGGAAAGGTAGGATACACTTCAACCACACACATCTAGTGTGAATGCACATCCCCTGCTCCTGTCACACTAAACCCATACAGAGAACACTCAAAAGGCAGAGGCACACAGGATGGTTAAGCAAGAAATTATCTTCTTTCTAAATATAGCATTTTCAAACACACAATATAAAAAATCATCTTTAATAAAAGATATATCTTTAAATGCTGAGTTTAGGAAGCCTAAACTCCATTTCTCTGTCTTGTCCCCATGGAAAGTTAAGCTTGTAAGAAGTTACCAAGCAACTCCGATGTTATCCTATTAGATAGCTCGCCTTGTAATAGTGAAACACAAAGTGGCCAATATTTCACTATCAGGACATGTAACACACACCACTACATGTCCTACCTGTCACGTACACTTCACCCTACCCATGGGGATATCTGGCACCCACCTGAGGGGTGTCTTACATGTACTAAAAAGGAAGGCTAGGGCCTGGAAAGTGGGTGCGCTTGCCATAGTGATAGTGAATGTATTTGTAGAGTGCAACGGTCGCTCCGGAAGGAGCATCTTGGCGCTGATACTGGAGGTAAGCAGTCATTTACGTAAGAAAAATTAGATGGCGGCCATGACATAGTCATCTGGAAGATTAAAAATCCAGGTTTTCAGTTGCTTCCTGAACTTGGATTCTAGAGTTTGGGATCTGAGGGCTTTAGGCATGGAGTTCCAGGCTTTGGAGGACAGATAAGTCAAGGTTTTGCCCCCTTTGGTTTTGAGGTTAAACCTAGCTATCTTTATTTGGTTGTCGTTAGAGGAACGGGAGGGTTGTAGTGGGGGTAGCGCCTGGAGAGGTATTTAGGGCCTGTGGAGTGGAATGCCCGAAAGGCGATGGTTAGAATTTTAAAGAGAATTCTTTTGTGCAAAGGTAGCCAATGAAGAGTCTTTATGGCATCAGATGCAGAGGATTTCCTGGGCAGTTTTAGAACTAATCTGGCTGCTGAGTATTGTACACTTTGCAGTTTTTTTAGTGTAGATTTTTTAACTCCTGCCATCAGACTATTGCAGTAGTCTAAGCGGGCGAGGATTAGAGCCACTGCTACTGTCTTTCTTGAGTCCGTAGGCAGCAAGTCGAAGAATTTTTTAAGGGATTTAATGATGCCGAAGCAGCATCCGGCAACATTCCTGACGTGTTGGTCAAAGGACAGCTCAGTGTCGAACAGGACTCCAAGATTCCTTGCTGTTGTTACGGTCTGGGGAGGGGCGGTGGAGCCCTCAGGCCACCAACGGTTGGGACAGAAATTGACATTTTTCCCCATTGGGAGGATTTCGGTCTTGCTAGCGTTACATTTGAGGTGATTTACTCCCATCCAGAGAAAAACTTCCTTTAGACAGTTTTTGAGATTCATGTCGAAATGGCAGTTGAAAACTGTGCGCAGACACTGCAGTAGCAGTTCTGAGAGCCAGTTTGACTGCCTACTTGTGTGGGTGGCACAATCAGTGCTGTCAGCCCACTAGCTGCCTTTGATCTACAAGCCCTGGGCACACACAGTGCACTGTACTAGAGACTTAGTAGTAAATGAAATAAGTCAAGCATGGAAACCTCAATCCATAAACACAATTTACATGGAGAGCATATGCACCTTAGAACTGAATAGCACTGGTAAAGTGCACATAGTCCTAAAATCAACAGAAACCAGGTCAAAAACAGGAGGCCAAAAAGCAGAAAAAATGCTGGGAGTGCACCCGCTGAAAAAGCCAAGTCTAACTAAACCCACTCCCAGCCTAAAGCCAGGGTAGACTAATCAATAACTTGATAGACTTCCCTGCTTGGGTCGATATAACATAGACATGGCTCACAACAGCAGGGGCATGGTCTGGTTCTATGACTCCCTGAACCCATTTGGATCCCTCTGTCCATACTCTAAGGGCTGTTAGACCTGGCACCATTGGCGTGGGTTTCCCCAGAATTTTTGCCTTTGCCTCCTGTGTTTTTGCTGTGTGTGGACGTCGATTTTGCTGGTCTAGATGCTTTGGGCACTTTGCACTGCTGTTCAGTGCCAAATTGCAAAGGCTGGCCATTATACTATTGTGTCAGTTGGTTGACTGTTGAGCTCTGATCTCTTGTTCTCTACACTGCCTCCCTCAAAGCCTTCGACTGCTTACCCACGCTACCCTAACAATCAAATGTGGAAAGAGTTTTACTTGGCCCAGTTTGGAGAGCAATAGTAGGATAGACCCCAGGACACCAATGCTTAGCAGGATCAAACACCATGGTCGGGGGCAATAGCCCTGCCTGCCCTGTGCCTCCCAGTGGAGTATGACACTGCATAATTCAATAAAAGCAATCAGCAATAGCAATCGGTAACCGGAAGTCCAAGGTCCCAGAGGAAAGCAACCCAAAAATGTATAAGTCACAACATTATGTTTGGAAATGTTTATGATTCCAATACAGCAAGTACTTTTTGAGTTCTGCCTATTAAGGGGACTGTCATACCTGAAAAAACAACGATTTATAAATATTGATTTATTACTGTAAAATGATTTGAATACTTTAACGTCTGTGAAACTCTGTGGAAAGCCACAACACGTATACCACTCCTCCAGTGTACATCTCTTTGATTTTCATATTAACATGCATAATTTAGAAACTCACATATTAAGGATCGACTATCGGACACCGACAAACTCACCCATAGCCATTAATTACTGGCTATTACTGCACCAATACCATGTACCATAACATTAAAAAAGTAGCCATGATGACAATTAGGTCTTTAATAACAATGATTGCAAGCCCGTCCGTCACTTTCGCTTGTGACAACTTATTTAAGCTTTGGTAAAGTACAGTTGACAAATAAATCAATACTACATAGTACATCAGTACATAAGGGAAAATGAATGACGTGAAACAATGAGGTGGTACGAAAGTCAATAGGGTTTTACTAAATTCAGAAAACAATAACAGAAATGTACTAGTGTATAACTTTGCTGTTTTTAATTGTATTTGACTGCATAGCACACGCCTGATAACCAATCAAAATATGAGAACATCTACAAGCAGCATGTTAAAAAACAAGAGTGTGTACAGGCTAAACTGATGTCATCACCTCTGTCCTTGTGCACAGGCCCTTTTCTGTAAATAAGTAAAACCATCATCGTTAAAAACAATGCATATCTCTGAACGCGAGAATATAAAGCTGGTAGACATTTCTCATGCTAAATTGAACAGCAGAAACTTAGTTTAGCAACGTTGCTCAAATAATTGGTATTAATGAGGCAGTGGTGTTTCAAGAGCAGGTGTGATGCACCATCTGCTGAAAATGTAAAAGAATCTTGTTAACTGAATTCACAAGTAGAAAGAGAGGCTGTTCTGTAGGCGTCATCTTCTAAAGTTAAACCTTAAACAACTGCTGTACTTTTCAGATTGACAGTATATTGAAATCAACATATATAAGAATATATATTTCACACTCACATATGGTGTCTATGGAGAGAGCGAGAGAGAGTGCACATAACGGGTAATGATGTAATACAGTCCAGTATTAACATCGATGGGTTCTGGTGACATCATAAACCACGAGGCTCCAAAATTTCTATGTGTCACCAGAACCTCAAGATGACTATATAGGACCATATTACACGTTACTAGTTATATCTTTTTTCTTTTTTTTATATTTTTATTGTCATTCAGTTCATAGCATAATCAAAGTAAATACGAACACATATAGACATCAGTCCGTTAGCTAACATGCTACAGATACAATAAAACACAACGAGAGCAAGCTATCATGGCACAAACAAACCGAAGAGAAGAAAAGCAGGGCAAAAAAAAAGATTGAACAATGAATCTACAAATTAGTCTAGGCTTTCTAAGTGATCAATCATAGGCTGCCAAATTTTGATCCCCAGTTGTTTTTTTCTCAATGATTTGATGCGATACAGATTGTATTCTAAATAGAACACATTATATAACTTTGCCCACCACATCTCATATGAAGGCTCATCAGGCTTCAACCACATAGAGGCAATGCATAATCGGGCAATTGACATAGCCATAAAAAAAGTACCGATTCTGATAGTACAATGGCAGAATATCCATATCTTTACAGAATCCAAACATCATCATCTCTCTAGATATCAACACATCAAAGTTTAAAATATTTGACAGAAATTGTGCAATGGATACAAAAAAAGGTTTCAATACACTTATATCTTTTTTACTGCATGTTTATTTTGAGGTAGTTATCCTGAGAAATATGTTGGAATAGGCAAGGATTCCAGTTCGAATATTTATGATGTACCTTTTTCATGAAAACAGTGCTGTTAATACAATGGGCAATGGTGAGGGCCAGAGAATTTATGTGATTCTGTGGCTGTAATGTTTACCATATAATTATGGATTTACATCATTTGGCACCTACTTTACCACATCATTTTCAAAATTTGTAGAGTTCACACAAATAACCTGGCTAAGAAAGATAGAGGAAAATACTTCCAGAGAATCTGCCACATAAATAAAACAAAATCCTGCATAATTATGAAAATCTCATTACATAACTTGGTCCTCTGTGCTGAGTGATCCTACTAGCCCATAAAATGGTAAAGCTCTAAAGAGTGGTTCGGGGCTATCATTATGATGTTGAAATCCATATTTCAAAAGGAACCATGAAATATTCTCCATATTTAATAGCACACTGAGAAATATGGGCGTTAGGTGAAATGTTCAATAGCAACGTAATGTTTTAAACTTTAAAAACCACATAAATTCACCATGTATAGTTATCTCAAGTAAGTACAACTCATGCCCTATGGTAACTATAGCTGTCACCCCCGCCCCACTTGCACCCCTTGCAAGTACAGCAGTAACCAGCATTGCACCAACCCCATGGGAGCAGTCTTCTTTGAGGAGCAATTCAAAGCATTTCCCTACCCAAGAGCATAGGCTGGGAAATGTTTGCTCCGCCCCCCGCTACCCCCCCCTCCCCCTCTTGTAGGCTTGTTCCCTCCCCTTCACTTGTTACGTGACCCTGGGGGATGGTGTTGCTGAGGCCTATTCGAGGCTTGTGGAGGAGGGGGCAGCACAGTTCCCTCCCCTTCAATAAAGTGTTTCCCCTTGAGGAGGGGGTCTCCGTGGCCTCTTGGAGGCTTGAGGAGGGGTCCATGAGCCATGTGGCAGATGCAGCAATGTTTCAGACAAAGGACTTGACATAACTGAGTGGAAGTGTCGGATCTTTGTTGCATAGCTGCGTAGGAGGCACAAGGTATGTTTGTAGTGTAGAAACAGGGCTTGCTGTATTTATGCCAGTGAGATAAATCTGTGTCAGATTTCCACAAACCTTGATATTTGATGAAGATATGTGGCCAATGTTTAAATTCAATTCCAACAGGTTTTTCTTAGCAGACTGAGTCATTCTTTCTTTCTCTTTTTAGCAACTAGTATCTAGTTATGTTTTTGTGTGACTGACCAGAAAGAGACACTCAGCTTTAGCTTGAAGTAATTAAGTTAATTCATCTCTTGTATGATCTGGTTACTCTATACCTGCATGACTGCTCATGTTTATTCTGCTGGTGTAATTTTGGTTCGAAGAGTTCTTCTAACATCTTAAATGGTACTTAAAAAATCTGAAGGTGCGAGCAAAAGTTCTTCTTTCTGCTATAAGAATCCAAGTTGGTACCTGTAAAAAAGTCCTCAATAAGAGTAATAATACTATTGTTAGAACTACTCCAGTCAAATAGGATAGCAATGAGGGAACATCGACTGAGCAAGCTGCCAATACCATAGCAGGAGCTATTCCCAAAAAGATGTCGCAGAGGGTTCAGACAAGTGAGCTATAAAATATGTAAATTTGCATTCCAATTAATAATAATAATAATAATAATAATAAAACCACTTTTAGAGCGCCTGGTTACACTCAAGACAGTGTGTCCCCGCGCTTAGAAATGCTACTGCTCCATGAAGAGGCCGAGGTCCTCGACTGGCCTAAGTCCTAGGCTACAAAGAAGCAATTATTTGCTTGGAAAAAGGTGAGTTTTTAATTTTAGTCTGAATCTCATTTCGGAGGGCTCCATGCGTAAGTCAAGAGGGAGATTGTTCCAGTGTTTACTCACAAGAAATCGAAAGGAGCTGCCTCCCATCCTAGTCTTGCGAACGCGAGGGAGTTGAAACAACATCGCTCCGGCAGATCTGAGGTTCCGGGTGGGGCGATGGATGGTGAGAATATTTTGCAGGTAGCCTGGGCCTTTTCCCTGGGCAATGCGATGGGCAAAACAGAGTGCTTTAAACTTGATGCGCTCCTCAATAGGGAGCCAGTGAAGTTTAAATAATGCCGTTTTTCCTGATGCTCTGCGTGGAAGGTTGAGTACCAGGCGGGCGGCAGCGTTTTGGACGCACTGCAGTTGGTGTATGCCTTTTTTGCTTAGGCCTAGGAGTAGAGCGTTGCCGTAGTACAAATGTGGTGTGACTAAGGCGTGAATAAGTGTTTTCCTGGCGCTAATGGGGAGCAGGTCAAGGACTTTTCGGAGTGTTTTTAGTATTCCAAAACATTTTTCTGTAATTTTGCTGATCTGTTGCATGAAGGACAGCTCTGCATCCAGCATGATTCCTAAATCTCTAACGGACTCCGTCGGGAGGGGGATCGCCCCTAATTCTGTTGGCCACCAAGCCTGCGACCAGGCCGAGGGGGACTTTCCAACCACCAACAGTTCTGTTTTGTCGCCATTAAGGCGTAGGCAGTTGTTGTTCATCCATCCTGCCACAGAACGCATGCAATTGGAAAAGTTAGTAGCGTCCTCTGCCTGATTGTAGGTGAGTCTAATTATTAGTTGGGTATCGTCAGCATATGTGACGATATCCACACCAAAGGCTTCCACAATATGAGCTAGGGGCTCCATATAAAGATTGAACAGCGTAGGGCTCAGACTTGAGCCCTGTGGGACCCCATGTCTCAGCTTGCGAAGGGACGATTTGTGAGGAGGGCAGTGCACCTGAAAACTCCTGTTTTCTAGAAAGGATTTTATCCATTCCAGAGCTGATCCTTCTACTCCCAAATCTGAGAGGCGAGACAGCAGCGTTGAGTGCAGCACGGTGTCAAAAGCTGCACTAAGATCTAATAAAACCAACGCTGCCGTCTGCCCCTCATCTACTAGTTGTCTCAGACATTCAGTGGAGAAGAGGACCGCCGACTCTGTTGAGTGGCCTGCTCTAAACCCTGACTGAGTGGAATGGAGAAGAGAGTTTTCCTCAACAAATTTCATGAGTTGGCTGTTCACTACCTTCTCCACAACTTTCCCGCAAAAGGGGAGGAGGGAGATAGGGCGGAGATTTTGTAGCTGGGAGATATGTATGGTTGCTTTTTTTTTTAGGGGTATAACCTGTGCCGTTTTCCATACGTCAGGCACGTGGCACTCCTGAAAAGATAAGGTGATCAGGTGTTCAATCTGATCAATCATGCAGTCTTGGACTCCCTTACATCGCTTAGGAGAAATCACATCATAGGGAGAGCCGGACTGGATGCCGTTTGCGATGGTAAGCAGGTCTAGCCTCTCAGGAACTTTAAAGCATGTCAGATGGGGCTTGGTAGCAGACTCACTTCTCCCTACCAAGTGTTCCATTGGCATGCTACCTGTAAAGGTGGCGCGTATTAAATCGACTTTTTTTACGAAAAAGTCTGCAATGTCCTCGCATAGCTCATTAGAGTATGTATCTTGGGCCTCAAGTCTGGTTGGGACCGTAAGCTCTTTATAAATAGAGAAAAGTTCTTTGGTGGGATTTTTAGCAGATTCAATGCGTTCCTTAAAATGAGCGCCTTTGGCTGCTCTTACGAGTTTGTGATAAATTTTGAGTTCTCTTTCATAATTCAGCTTGTCCTCTGGATTGTAATTTTTCCTCCAGCCACGTTCAATAATTTTACATTTGGCTTTAGCTTCTTTAAGTTCTTTGGAAAACCAAGGAGCAGTTTTGGTTTTTCTGGCGGGGGGTTTGAGTGTCCATGGTGCTACTGTGTCTAGAGCCCTAGACATCCATATTTCGTAGTCATCCCATGCCTTCAGCAGATTGTTGCTAGGAGGAGGGGATTCTTTAAGTAGGGCGGATCTAAAGTTTTCCTGCGTGAACTTTTTCCAGTCTCTACGTTTCTGAGGCCTAAGTTTGGTCACCTTGCAATCCTGTGGGGCAACTTCGACCTGAAATGGAATGACGAAATGATCTGACCATGTAATTTGCAACGGTGTGGCAATTTTAATACCCTCCCAGTTAGCAAAAACGGGGTCTAAGAGGAGGCCCAGTTGATGCGACGGGGATGTAGATTGTAGATTGAGCGACAGGGATTTCAGTGCATCCACCACAGCCAGTGCCTCCTTGCAATTGGGATCCTCAAAGTGGAGATTAAGGTCTCCTAAAATGAGAAATTTCTTATACCGAAGTGCGGGCTGAGTTATCAGTTCTGTCAGTTGATTGCAGAACTGTGAAGTCTTGCCTGGAGGCCGGTATAAGAGGAGTCCATTGATAATATTTTTTGGATTGGCTTTTATCGTAAAAAAGCCCCCTTCACTATTGGGCAATGTGGCCTTCTCTAAGGTGCACTGTAGATAGCCTTTGTAAATCATTGCCAACCCCCCACCTTTCTGCCTTTCTCTGTCAATTCTGAGCAGGCAATATCCTGCGGGAACAGCTTCCAGAATTTCGGGTGTTGAGGCTTTGTCTAGCCATGTCTCTGTTAAGAAGAGCACGTCAAAATCCCCCTCTAGTACCAAGTCATGGATCTCCAATTTGTGCTTTTTCAGGGATCTATAATTTAGTAATATCAGCTTCATATTTATCAGCTTCAGCTCATCGTTCCTCCACCCACAGGTGGTAAAACGGCAGGTCGCACAATGCGGCGATGGTGAGTCTACTGACAAGGCATGGCGACAACTGTTTTCAACATTGGGGCGGAGGGCAAGTAGGTCACTAGTAGTGTACCTAATTTGTGGTTTATTATTTCTGGCATTGGAAATAAAAGGGGCAGGGGTTCTGGCCCCGTGCCCGGGTCGGCCGCGGATGGGCGCAGACGGGCTTGACTTTGCCGGCGCGCCCGCTGCGCGGACGGGAAGGCGTCATCTTTTATCCAATGGGAGGCGGGTGGGAAGCGTCCAGTTACTGGACCGCTACCCAATTCCTCCCCCCAAGATGGCGTCCCCCTTCTAGCCTACCGGCGTCAGCACCTAAATCGGCTGCACCGGTCAGGAAATGGCATCGAGGGGCCTCGGAGCAATGTAATTCTCACACCGAGGGGTCAGTAGTGCAAGCAGATAAAAATGAGCAGGTTAAAATATTTTACAATTTTTAAAAAAAGTTCTGCAAAGAATCGAGTAAGTGCCTGTGGGCTAAAGGGATAGCAAAAGAGAGCCCCCGGCTTCCGCCACAGGGGTGAGCAAAGCAAGTCTGAGCCCTGACTGAAGGGATGAGTTTTTAAATACCTGGGCGGGCGGGAAGCGTCCAACTACTGGACCGCTACCCAATTCCTCCCCCCAAGAAGGCGTCCCCCCTGCTAGCCTACCGGCGTCAGCACCTAAATCGGCTGCACGGGTCAGGAAATGGCATCGAGGGGCCTCGGAGCAACGTAATTCTTACACCGAGGGGTCAGTAGTGCAAGCAGATAAAAATGAGCAGGTTAAAATATTTAACAATTTTTTAAAAAAGTTCTGCAAACAATCGAGTAAGTGCCTGTGGGCTAAAGGGATAGCAAAAGAGAGCCCCCGGCTTCCGCCTCAGGGGTGAGCAAAGCAAGTCTGAGCCCTGACTGAAGGGACGATTTTTTAAATACCTGGGCGGGCGGGAAGCGTCCAACAACTGGACCGCTACCCAATTCCTCCCCCCAAGATGGCGTCCCCCCTCCTAGCCTACCGGCGTCAGCACCTAAATCGGCTGCACCGGTCAGGAAATGGCATCGAGGGGCCTCGGAGCAACGTAATTCTCACACCGAGGGGTCAGTAGTGCAAGCAGATAAAAATGAGCAGGTTAAAATATTTTACAATTTTTAAAAAAAGTTCTGCAAACAATCGAGTAAGTGCCTGTGGGCTAAAGGGATAGCAAACCAGAGCCCCCGGCTTCCGCCTCAGGGGTGAGCAAAGCAAGTCTCCTCTCATTTAACAATAGAGTGCTTACTCATAGAAATCAGAACTTTAAACCATTTATATCGGCTATAAGTAGGACTTTGCTGAAAATTGAAGAACAATTGTTTGGTCTTGACAATATGAAAAAATAGAACGGAGGAGAAATAGTAATGCTGAAGGTGCAATTGGGAAATTCAAGGTTGTGTCATAGTGTCACTAGAAATAGAATACCTTATGAAAATCACGTAAAAACCTTAAAATTAGAAACAGGAGAAACCATCTACACTTTTATGGAGTCCCAAAATGTGCAGAAGGTGATAATGAGATTACCAAACCAAAGTCAACACTATTTGGTTTATTAGATGACAATAGCTGAGTATCATTAAACATTCAAACAGCCTATTGGAAAGACTCAAGGACCTCAGCTTCCTCAGTAAGTGCCGTGTGGTAAAGGAGAAGAAACAGCTGCAACGGAGGAGTCACAGAGCTTTTCTTTGACTAGGTGTTTCAAGGGTCATCACCAACAGAATGAAAGGGTATCTTGCTCTTCAAACTATGTTGAGGGACATGAATGCCAGATTTGTCTTGATCCATTTATGCTAATTCAAAGTTGCCTTAAATAGAACTATCGCTTTTGATGAGCCAGATAAGTTAAAGATATCATAAAACAACACAAAGAAAAGGAAAACATATGTTGTTTCTTTAGCAAATCTCCAAAGAGACTTCTTCTATATAGATTTATAACGACTCTAGTGCACATTGATTAGTTGACTAATGTTTATGTTGCCAACTTTTGACTAATTATTTCATTTCTTTCCATCCCTTCAGGCATTATCTTCTGTGGAATGTCATTAGTTCCTGACTGTCATTAACTCGTCTTCACATCCAGAGAAATTGGTATTTCTGTTTTGATCATCCCATTTGGCTGTTGACTCTTTTTGGCAAGTCCTTTTTGGGTTTAATGTTGTTTATTTTCTAATTTTCGTTTATATATATTTCTTCTTCCTATTTTGCTGTATATATAGTGTAGCAGTTGGTTCTATTTGTAGTTTTCTCCATGGTTATGTAGCTGGAGAGCACTGATGCCCATCTTTACTTCTTTGACTTATTTCCCAATCTTTGTTACATCGAATTACTGCTTGAGTTGTTGATCAAGACTGTGTATTCTAGTGCACTTGTTTTTTTTATCTACTTCTTCACAGTTTGTTTTCTTTGGTCTTACATCCCTCGGTTCCTCTTGTTGCTGAATGAGACTTTAAACTATTTTTATCCATCTATTTCATAATTACCGATTATAATCTAGAATATCAATGCATTAAAGAACTCTGTTAAAACACAAATGGTCCAATTTAGAGTTTGGCGGACAGAAAACACCACAAGAAATACTGCAGCTGTCCCTTCCGCCTTATTACAAGTGCATTATGGCACCTGAAATATGCAGGACATTATGCTTGTCACGTTTTGATGGAGTATCATGCCAATCAACTTCCAAATAAAGACCAAAGAAAGATCCCTCTTCCACCTAGCTAGACATAGAGGGCAACTTGGTCTTTTTGTAAGAGACTCACTGATCAAGTGTACATGTAATGAGTGTTAAGAAACATTGGGTGGGTAATAATTATGGGTCTGCTTCTTCAGATAATAACAATGGGGCTGCAGTATTGTTCCATAAGGATTTAAATGTATACATTTGTAAGAAATTGGGTTACAGGTTGGGGGGAAGCCCTACTTAAACAACATCCACAATCATTGTCAAACTGAATTCACAAGCAAAACCCAAATTAACCTGTGCTTATCCATTGGTAGATTGGCACAGAAGCAAACAGGCTTAACTTAGAGGCAATGTATAAAGTATTTATGCAGCACTTCAAACAGTAATAAAGTGAAATCCAACACAAGAAAAATCCCACACCAATTTAGAAAAATAGAGTAAAATGTAGTAAATAATTTAAGACTAAAACAACAAGAATCCAATTAATTGAATCAGAAATATGAAATGTATTAGTTTTAAGTGAAAATAGCACCAAAAAGCACAAGCACCAACTGTGGTTATCTGGTCATGCCGCACTAAGACAAAGCCACAAGTTCAGTTCGACCATGATGGAGCATGGGCTGGCTGCAAGGACCCAGTTTGGCCCGCTGAACACAGTACCTTAAATTTGGGGTTAATCCGCCCATGGAATTGGCAGAATTTGGCAACTCTGTGTTATACCCTTGGAACGCAGATCTCTACCCAGATTCTGCCAATCGCCATTTGGTGGAGATTTTCCTGCGAGGCTCACAAATGTGAGCTTGAGTGAGATTTGGCATCCCATAGCACCATTTTCTAGCACGGGAATTTGCGAGTGGTTGTGGTCAGAGGGCTGTTTCTCTAATTAATTTGCTGCCAATCGAGTAGGTTTTCTACTCAAGCAACAGCAGAAACCACTTGATTGGCTGCATGCTCTTGCGCACTGCATTGTGTTGTTTGTGCTGATTTGTCAGTGCTGCTCGTACTACTGATGCTAAATTACAGCTCGAGCAGCACAACATGCATATTTTCGGCCCATACATAGAATTTCCCAGAATCTCGCAGAGTATTTTTGTAACTTCGTAGAAACTCTGCAAGTTCCACCTGCCTCTACCATAAATCCTGGTTGTGGAGTGATGCAGAGTCCCGTGTCGAGGATGCATCACACAGCTGCTGTTCCTAAAGGCTGCATGCCTGCAATGTGAATTCCTGGGTTGTCGTCGAGGATGCCATAGACGAGGGACTTGCGATGCGAAGTCCTGTGTTAAAGATGCGTCACACAGCCACTGGTTCCAAAGAGGCTGCAGGTTTGCAATGCAGAGTCCTGCATTGTCATTGAGGATACAAACAATAAGGGGCTTATGATGTGAAGGCCTGCATCCAGGATGCCTCATGCAGTGGTGGGTCCTAGGATGCTGCAATGCACAGTCCTGTGCCTGGGATGCAGCATGCAGCTGTCCTAATGAAGAGTTTGGTGAGGCGAGGCTTCGCAATGCGTCTGTTCTGTTGACCCCACAGTTGTGCTGGCAGAGCACCTCCATGCCCACTTCCAAACGTCCAGGACTGGAGTGGCCCCTCTTGAGAGGGCAAGACTCACAGGTGTCCAGATGATGGTTTCAAGAGAGAGTAAGTCTGCTCTGTCCCAGAGGCTTTTGATCAGGAGGCCAGTCAACTAGCCCTTGGAGTCACTCTGGTGGGCCTGGGTTTAAGATGCAGGTCTCCTCCTTCTCACTCAGGCAGGAGGCCAGCAGGGCAGCACAACAGGGCAGCAGAATGTCAGTCCTTTTTGCAGTGAAGTCCTCTTTGTTCTTGCCTTAGAGCTACTGGCCATACATCACTCAAAGTACATCTCTGGTAATCATATTGAGCCATCTCAAAATAATTCTCTATGCAGTTGACACTCTCTTTACCTTCGGAACTTCGGCCTCGGGTTCTCATGAACACCAGCTTCCTATTTTCCATTTTTTGGGACACCATATTAACTGGTTGAAAAGTGAGGTTCTCCCTATGACACTATCCATGACATACTGTTCACACTTGGCCTGCCAACCTGCTAAATGCAGATTAAAAATTTGTGCCTTGGTAACTTGGTGAACAATGTTCTCCGAGAAATAATAAGAGATAACATATATCTTCTTTTTGAGCACATTTACAAAAACTTTGTGATTTGGACCACCTTTCAATGTTGGGATGTTCAAGATTATCAAAATGGTGAGTGTTCCATGATTTATTAATATTGTCAGAAAGCTGTCATTCTAAATGATTGTCAGCACACATCACCTTGTTGACCAACACATTAACCACCTCATTTGGACAAGGAACTATTCCTCTGCAGTTTAATGAAAAACGACATGCCACCACTACCTACGGAGGCCTCCACCACCCACTTTCCTCCAGTGTGAACTGGAAAAAACAATATGGTACTATTGGAGCACCACCTACAAGACAGGCAAAAGGACCCTCTATTCTCTAACACTAACTGACTGCAATTTCTGTGGACCTCAGTCCACTCTTGCCAGGATCACAGAAAATAATGGCTGCCTGTCTTAAGTCCTTGAAACAAAATCCTTTCCTACATCTGAGTAGCCCAATCTGGAACAACGCAAGAATTCAACTGTCTGAAAACACAGTGGTTGAAATGGATCTGCTACTGGATTCACAGAGGCTTTCAGAGGGACCCTTGGGATCCTATGAAGATCTATTTGTGGAATTCTATTTAGACCTTCCGAAATTTCTGCAAATCCACAATTGGATGGCCGTCTGACTGGTAAATTGAATAATTCTAGGGGTGGGCAGTAAATTCCACTCCGCCGGCGGAGTTCACAGAGTTTTGCGCTGAGTTCTGCAGAAACTCTCAGATATTTTGAGGAACGATTGCTGTGTTATAATTACATCTGCAAAGAGCATGGCACTTGGTTGCTATCTGCTTGCATTTATTGTGGACATCTCACCAGGTGGCAGCAGACTGTACATGTCTGTTCACCTCTCATTCTAGCTTCACTGTTCTCTCTTTTGCTTCAGCAGTACCTGTGGGCGCTGCCTCTCACCACCTACTCCTCGCAGCCCAGGATGCAGAGCAAGTTATTCCTTTTCTCTGAACAAAAGGCAGTGAAAATGCCCTTTCACAGGGAGGTCAGCGCGCCTTACCTTAAACAGCCATTCCCTCCATACGTGCTTAATTCAAACATAATGCTCCCAGCAGCAGCCCTGGTCACTCGTTGTGTTCATATGATTTTTGTGCTGCCAGGCTGCGATGACAGGCTGCAAGCCAGGCCTGCAGAAGACATACAGTAACCAGAGAGCCTTCAGCCTTTTCACAGAGCAGCCTTGTGGGAAATGTTATCTCGCTCAGGAGTGCACTGCTGTAATGGAGACTGTAAGCCTCCTTTGGCAGAGCTTCTCCTCGCTTTAGTCTTTGGAACACACATTTTTGCATACATCCTCAGGAGTTCCTAATTACACACAACATAGCCTCCACCTGGAAAGAGAACTACAGACCCCACAATGCAACTATTTGTGTCCCTAGTTTTGCAGAAATACACCTTGAAGGTGCCACCTGTTTGTTGGAGTTCACATGTGCCCAACCCTTTTAAATGGCATCTGACACACCTGTCAGCATTTTAATGAGCAAAGTGCAGCTTTCATGCCCCTTTTTTTTGATTCTCACTTCATTCACTGTTCTCATGCTTGTGCACATGGTATTTCTTTCCATAACCATCAGTCCATTCATTTTTCAAGGGAATGCTTTGACATTGTTATAAGAAATAAAAAACCTCAGCTGACCATTGGTTGTATGAGAGTGGATTTTGATCACATGGAAGCCCACAATTTTTAGTTTGCCTAACCCCAGTATTGTTCTTACGGTAGCTGAGCAGTTACTTGGGCTTTGTAGTCAGGTGGCCTCTGTAAGACCATGATGAAGGCCATACTGTTTCTGGTAGAGCCGTGTTAAAGATGATAGTGAACTACACAGCTCTGCATGTGATGCTATAACAGATGAAGGGCAGCAATGTTGTCTACCTTCCCATACCAAGAGAGATATATTCAGTAGGGCTGGCAGCCACTCTGTTGGCACACTGGCTCATGGTGCCACCAGGCCACCTTCACCACCTTACCCGCCTTCTGTTACCCCTGTTTTGCTGAAACAAACCATAGCAGTTGGATGGGCACATGCACGCTTAAACACCATCTCCCTGGATACAAAGAGAAGAGCTTGTCGGCGATATGTGGGTCAAGGGACTTCCAATTGTGTGCTTCTCTAAACCAGATCCAGGGTATGTTTAATTAAAAAGAACAGCAAGAAGTTGTTGGGTTTAAATTCCCATCCCTGCAATGCACTAGTTTCATGCTATATTAGGTTAGCAGTGTGTGGCTAAATAGATGCCATTTGTATTCATGTTATGCAACCCACTGAGTTATCCCCGTAATGTGCACGCTTCAGTTAGCGAGTGTGAGTCCATTTTGCATTTCGTAATCCCTATTAGGCTGCTTAGACTGTGCCTGTGTTAGGCCTCATTACTCGTATTGCTTGCCAGAACACTGTAATTCATTATTATTTTCTCTTGTGTTCAAGGCTGTTTCTCGACTTACTAATGAATAGGCCATTCTACCCTCGCATTCCTATCCAAATGTGTAGTTTCTGCTCCCACGTTGATGCTGAGACTGAGCACCGAATCCTTGAATCCCTGATAGCGTTTACCCATCTGGCAGGTGCTAGCTCATTCTACTGTGCCTCTTTGTTCATGTTTGGCCCAGGCCAGTAGTTTTCCATTATGGGCGTGTTTGAAGGCTTCTTGGGATGAATGGTTACTCACTGTGGACCGTTGGGGGGGTCATTCCCTCGACAGACATCTTAGGGTGCAGGCCATAATGGACTCCTCTGCAGAGTATTGCTAAATAAATGTAAGTTTGTATTCTCTACTCTCTGGCCGACTCTTCATTCTTGGGAAGGCATAGCAGGTCATTGTAAGTAACCTGGATGGCCCCTAAAGGCCACTTCCTTCAGTTGGCACCTGAACATGAACCCTGCAAGGTGATTTGCAGTTTCGGGGGTGCGTCTGGTCAGTCGGGCGGATCGAGGTACCCCACTCGATCGAGCTTGGTTCCCGCAGCTGCCCCGCTCGTCTGATTGCGCGACTCCTCATCTAGTGGTCACCGGCTGGGTTCCTGAGATGGCGAAATCTTGGAGTTGATCGTTTGGTCCGAAGAGTCAGCGGTGGAGAATAATTTGACTTGACCTGAGTGCACCAGGTGGATGATTTGATTCTTGGAAAATTGCACCATTCTTGAATGGCATGAGCCTGCGGGCTGTGTCCTGATACAGTCTCCTGACTGCCTCTGTGCAGTTTTCAGACTTGCTTGATTGAACGGCACAAGCCAACGGGCTGTGTCTTGGTACGGTCCTTTGGGCTGTTTTGGTTTGAACTTGGTGGGTTTGCGGACCTTTTTTGAAAGACACAGAGTGTTTGTGAACAATCTGCCAGGCCAACTGGTAATTTGTTTTTTCTCTCAAAAAGGTCTGGAGCTAGAACCTGTCTTCTTGAACTTGGTACAGTCTCCGGACTGCAGTGGGTGGTCTTTGGACCATTTTAGTTTGGTTCTCGAACTGTTCTACTTTTGTTGAGGTTATACTTGTCTGTTGGGGACAGCATATGTGTCTTATATTAAGATGCCTTGTTTAAGTAAGTTAGGATGTTTTGGATGTCAATGTGTTTCTACTGATGCTGCATTGGAAGAGAGCTAGCCTGGCCTCCGGAGGGTTCTCCAAATTTTGACGTATACGTCAAGCATGGTATTGGCCCTATTATGTTTAGCATGTTGTGGCATAAATATACGAGGGACAATGCTGAGCTGCAATGGCCACTTACAGGTTCATTTGATGAACAAAAATTGAATTACTTGCAGTATAAATTGTTGACTAAAAAGAGCAGGCAATCGATGTTTGATTCTCTAAGAGTGCGGCAGAAAGAAGCAAAGCAACGTCGTATGTGAGCAGAAAAAGAGGCTAGGAAGAGACAGATGCAAACTATAACACAGAAAGCAGTGGCCTATGAGAGGGAAAAGATAGAGAAAGGCATAGAATGCACAGATAGAAAGTTTTGATTACAGACTGATAAATGTTATGTTACTAGAGAAGAAGGTGATGATTTTGTTGAAGAACTATTGGATTCTCGACCCCACCTCCTTATGCCCCTGAACGGATATACCCGACAGTTCCAACGTCCCAGTCTTCGGCCCCTAATGCCACCCTCTCTAGCATTTCAGTTTCTGGCACTACTGCTTCAGCCCTGGCCCCACTCACTTCTCCTCTACCCACGCCACTCACAGGGGCAGGTGCTGTTAGCTCTCCCTCCCTGTCAGTGGGCTCTGTATTGATTGCTCCCCCCTTTCATCCCTACAACCCTGTCTCCCTACATTATGATACCTGTCTCTGTTCTTTCCCCTGGGAGTGTGGCACCCAAGGACTGTCAAATGTCAAAATGCCTAAGCGTGGAGTACATGAGGCGGGTTGGGCAGCAGCGCGAGACCGCATGGAAAAACTGTTGGTGCATTCTGCTGTGGGTAATGAGGAAAAGCAAATGGAAGCAAATCAGGCAGTCCAGTGGGCTCAGAACTCAATCTATAGTGTGGAAGATGTGTGGAGTGTGATGAAAGATTATGAGCCCTTCATACAGCAGCATGCTCTTAAGCACATGTCGGCCACGTTAAAAGGACTGTGGGAACAGTATTTTCAGGGTGTTGCACCGCAGATCATCTATGACATATGGGACAGGGTATATGCCACAGGTATGGCCCCCAACAAGGTCTTAAGCAATGTAGCAACATTAGTGGGTTACCGAGGCATATTGCTCCAAAAGGTTCCGACAATAAGGACACGCCACCCCATGAGAGAGGTTCATCCCATTTAACACCCTGAAATACCAGAACTGCGTGACTCCACGGACACTGTAATTAGACTATGAGTCGACACTCGGTTACAGGAACAGTGGAACTATACTCCTTGGAAGAGGAGTGAGGTCCTATCCCTAAAGAGTCAGCTGCCAGACCCCCGAAAAAACCCTACTGCATATTATAAGGAATTGAAGGAGGCGGCCTCCTCCACAGTGATGACGTTAGCTGATATTGAATTGTTCTTTGGTCTGATGGTACCGGTAGACATATAGAGGCAGGTACATATGCAGGAACATGCTTTGCAGTTGGGTGGAACATAGGATGAGTTCAAGGCATGGTATAAGGAGCTTAAGCCCAGCGATTAGCCGAAAGCGGATCTCCTAGCTTTACCGGGGGGTATTATCACTTACATGCACTCACTTATCCCGCTGAAGACAGTGGACTGGGAAAAGTTGACCGCATTTCATCAGAAGAAGGATGAAAGTGTGTTGGATTTCTTTACTAGATGTGAAGGGGTGTTCTTAGATTTTAGTGGACAGGACCTGTCACAGGAAGGTGATGTTCGTTTGTTTGTTATAAGATTTGTCAGTAACTTGCTTCCTGAGATTGCAACCAGGTTGCAGGCTTAGGAAAGTATTTGGACGACCTCATCCCCATCAGTGATTTTGAGTATGGCACACTACTACGAGCATAGAGATAATGAGGACAAAGAAAAGGTGGAGAAAAAGTCAAAGGTTTTGAAGACGAGGGTGTTGATGAAGCAGATTACGAGGGAAAGAGGCAGAGGTTCGGCTTTGGCTCAGCGGTTACCCAGATCCAATAGGATTGGTACTTCAAGTGCACCCCTCGGTGGAATGAGTGTCTGGAGTTGTTGTAGAAAGGAAAGACCCCGAGAGGGCAAGGGTTTAGAGGACGTTCGACAAGGAGGAGTTGGCCGAGGGGGGACGCAGTCAGAGGATACATCGTACAATAGGCAGAGCAGGAAATATTTTGACAACCCTCAGAGCTGACAGTACGATGACAATGACATGGATGAGGTGACGGAGTTGTTTCACAGCTAGGACAGCTAGGGACAGGGCAAGGGACCAGTTCCGGGGCCTATAGATCAGCACCGACCCTACATCACTGCTGATTTACAGGACACCACAGAAACATTTCTAGTTGATACAAGGGCTATGAATAGCTCTGTTTCCCATTCACTGGTCCCGGGGGCAGTTCTGTCTGGCCAGAATAATGTTTAGGTGGGTTTCTCAGGTGTGACGGTTGTTAACCCCTTTTCCAAACCTCTTGCCTTGACTATTGGTCCCTTCACGGTTGATTCACTAGTATTTTTACAGACGTCCAATTGTGGGGAGAATTTGTTGGGATTGGATTTGTTGAAAAAGTTACATGCAACAATATTTTGTACTCCTGATGGAGTATACATGACCATTGAACCACTTGTGGCCAGTGCAAAGCAATGCTTCACAAAAGATGCCCTCCTCCCCGCAGAGTTCAAGAACGTGCCACACACATTGTGAGATACAGGGGACACCAATGTGGGGTGGCTCCAGATCCCCCGGTCTCCATTCAAATAAAGGACAATTCCAAATTGCCACGCATTCCCCAGTACAAGATCTCGAAGGCAGGAGAAAAGGCTTAATTCCAAATAATACAGGATTTGATTAAGTCTGGTGTGGTTGAAGTGACAGTGGTGAATGTGTGTAAAAGCCCTATTCTTCCTATTCTTAAAAAGACACCCTTGGATTCTGCTGATGCTCACCCTGACGTTTACCATTTTGTGATCGACCTTAGAGAGGTGAATAAGATTGTGGTTCCCCAGTACCCTGTGGTCCCAGACATAACCACGATCCTGACAATGATTCCTCCATCTGCAAAATTCTTTTCCGTAATTGACTTAAGAAGGCTTTCTTCAGCATACCAATCCATACAGATAGCAGATATCTGTTTGGATTTGCAATAACCGGTCGGAGCTTTGGATTCTGCCATGCTCCATAAGGCTATACAGAAAGTCCTAGTATGTATAGCCAAGCCTTGACAGTTCAATTGGATTCTTTGGAGCTCCCTCTTGGTAATGTGCTGTGCATTACGTTGACGACCTACTTGCGGTTTCGGACACTGAGGATGGTTGCAAAGAAGTCACTGTAAAATTATTGTTGTATTTGGCACACCATGGACACAAGGTGTCACTTTCAAAATTCCAATATTGTCGACAGAAGGTAACCTATTAGGTCACCTACTGTCGAAGGAGGGTTGCAGACTAACACCTGAACGCATAGCTACAATTATTAATATGCCTGTTCCTAAGACCCAATGCGAGGTATGCACATTCATTGGGATAACTTCATATTGTCGGCACTGGATCCCTAATTATTCCCTACAAACAAAACCTCTTCTTTACCTGACCACCAAAGATGTGCATGAACTCCTGCCTTGGACACCTCCATGTTAGCAAGCTTTTTTCTGCAATTAAAGGTTGCGCTTTGCTCTGCTCCTGATTACCAGAAGCCTTTTGTGTTTTACGTGCATGAGGCAGACGGTTGCGTGCTTTCTGTTCTAACACAGGGTTTCTGCGGTAAGCAGAGACCCAGCACTTATTTCTCTGCTATTCTTGATAATGTCGCCAGAGGTCTCCCGTGCTGTCTGAGAGCTACAGCGGCAGTGGCAGTTTCTATCAGACATTCGGCAGGGCTCGTCCTTGAGACTGATCTCCCAGTAATGGTACTTCATGCTGTGGATACGCTATTGAATAGGACAAAGACGCAACACCTTACTAGTGTGTGCCTGACTAGCTATGAATTTATCTTGTTTGCTCTGCACATTATCATCAAACTATATGCTACTCTGAACCCAGCCACGTTACTACTAATCCCTTCGGAAGAAAAGGACAATGATGTCCATGATAGTTTATTTCGGACTGAGGAGGAAACGAAAGGTCAGGTAGACCTGACTGATGTTCTGTTATCTGAACCCCAAGGGGAACTATATGTTGATGGCTCTTGTTTCAAACTACCAGATGGCACCACCACTGCAGCCTATGCAATCACAATGTTACACACTGTAGTTGAGACATCCCGTATCCCACACCAATCAATCCAAGCTGCAGAATTGGTTGCCCTCCTCAGGGCTTGTGAGTTGAGTGAGGGACTGGCTGTTAATATCTACACCGACAGCCAGAACGCCTTTGGGGTGGCCCATAATTTTGGGTGCCTCTGGGCGGAGAGAGGGTTCTTGACTTCGCACGGACTGTGAATACAGAATGGCAGATTGATACATAGATTGCTGACCGCATTGACACTTCCCGATAAGTTAGCAATAGTAAAATGTAGCGCTCATAAAGGCATCAAAGGTGATTTTGGGAGGGGAAATGCATTTGGAGACCAGACAGCTAAGGAGACAGCTCGATCAAAGATGAAAAAGATGTTTGTGGCAGGTCCCGCTACGTGGGTCCCAGACAATGGAACATTTGAGAATACATTGGAAAATGTCAGGGAAATTCAGGGTGAGGCGACTCTAGATGAATTGGCAATGTGTTAGGAGAGAAGAGGTCGTTTGGATGAGGATGGGTGTTGGACTGACTTGTCTGTGAAGCAGCAATGGTTGCTGCCCAATTCCTATGTGCTCCCTGTTGTTACCAAGGCCCATGGCCCAGCGCATATTAGTTCCAAAGGAATATGCACGCTACTAGACCCAGTATGGCAGAATGATAATATCGCTAAGGTTACCATACACCTAGTGAAGCATTGTATCATTTGTTTGAAACATAACCCTGAGAAAGGTACTCCTACACCCGCTGGTAACTTTGCACCGCCTTCTTTCCCTTTCGAGGTTCGTCAGATGGATTTCCTCTAAATGGAATGAGTTAACAATTTGAAATATGTGCTAGTAGTGATTTGTACAATCAGCAAATGGATTGAGGCTTATCCAACTAAAGAGAATATAGCTATGGCAATGGCAAAGGCACACTTAAAAGAGTTCTTCCTGTGCTATGGATTGCCACGTGTGATTTGGAGTGACAAAGGAAGTCACTTCAATTCAAAAGTCATTAAATTGGTGTGCAAGGGCTTGCATATTCAGCAGAAGTTTCATAGAGTGAACCACCCCCAGTCAGCAGGCCAGGTTGTGAAATACAATGGTACTCTCAAGCTGAAACTAGCAAAGATTCAAGAAAGCACAGGATTGTGATGGCCAGATGCATTACGCTTGGCTTTGTTATCTACCAGAGCGACAGCACATTCTAGGATACGGTTGTCCCCCGTATGAGGTGGTCTTTGGACGCCCTGCTAATGTCTGGGGCACCCCAAGATGCAAGTGCTCTTCCGAGATAGAGTACCCCCTGCTTGTATACTATCTGTATGAGTTGTCTAAAGATTTTTGTTCTCTTCACCAACAGATACACGCCATGCTGCAGCCAGTACCAGAGGGGCTGGGGCCTCAAATCAAGGATGGTGACTTTGTTTTAATCAAGAACTTTCAGCAGAGAAGCTGTTTGGAGCCAAGGTGGTAAAGGACCTCTCCTCGTCCTTCTTGCCACCCATTCAGCAGTGAAGGTAGACTGCAGAAAACACTAGATCCATGGTTCCCATGTTAAACAGATAACTCTGCCTCTCCCGTATGACCCTTGGGTTAACGAAGGCATCGCTGATCAGGAAGGAGAGAGGGTGTCACGCTTCGTTCCCTTCTCTGACGCCTGATTGAGATGGGCACAGACGGACGAAGAAAGTGACCCAGCCCTATCCGAGGCAATCCCACTAGAGATAAGGGCCTTGGATAACACCTTTTCAAATACACCAGAATCTGAGCCTCGATGCCCACCTGACCCTGAGTTTCTACCCCTTTTTGTTGATGAAACAGTGCCTGAAGTCACAAAATATCATTTGCGGCCCCGAAAGAACGACGGTGCATCAGCCGAACAGCCCAGGAGTTATGGAAGGACTTGGGCTTAGGGCGCAGGTTCTGTGCCTAAGGTGCCTGTATTAGACTAGGGTGAGCTACACTGGTGCACTGCCCTGGACATTGGACAGGATAGGTGAGGGTACTTTCCCAGGTGGGAGGATGCCCTATCCTGAAAGCAGAGGATTTGATTTTTCTGCAAGGGCTGAGATCGCGCAGCTCCTCTGTGGGAGTGCTTCATAATAACGTCATTGATGAACTATAGGAGCCTATCAGTGAGGTTCTGAAGGACACTGAGTGACTTGTGCCCCCCTAGTACTGTTGTTGCAATAGTGGCTCCAGCTTGTGATTTTCTTTCCTTGTGACACATATAAGTTGCCCTTGAAGTTTTAGAAATGTATCTCTTTGGTAGTCCTATCCATGATGAGGAGCAGCCCTTTGCGGCTCCACGTCCCAGTAAGATGGGCCTGTTTGGTCCTCTTGGTCCACTAAGAGTAAAATAGTGTTTGTTGTAATAATTTTGCTTTACCTGCTAGTTGTATTTGGGGTGCTGTTCTTTCTAAAAGAGAAAGATCCTGTACATGCTTGGATAAGTACAACGCCAACACCTCCTGAACATATTTTTGTTACCCTAACGCCTCACAGAACAACACTGGAAGTCCTATAAGGACAATGTTTTTATTCAAACGTTGCACCAAACGCATACTGTTTATAATACAATGAAATGTTGGGTGTGTGGTTTATTACCTACTGTCACGCTTCAAAGTGAGAACATTGTTGCCTATGCCTTTATCCTATGTTAATGGGTGTGAGGGGTGGTTCACCTTACTTAGTATGATCCGCTCATTTTCTCAAGTTGACTCTTTGGACAAAAGAAGCACCAGTTCCCGCTCCTTGGCAATGAATGTGTATTCCCAGCATAGGTCCCCACCTGGTGTTTCCCCTGGAAATGGGTGATTTGAATGAGTTTTCTTGAGCTCTTGCCTTAGAACAGCAGATCGAGATAGAAAGTCAAACAGAACAGAGATGGACAGAGATAGGTTCTCGCCGTTCAATGTATCAGAATATTAGTAATCCTTCAAAGTCAGTAATGTCATCGAGGATAAGCCCATATCCCTGTTGGTGGTAGATGTACAGGCTCCCTTTTGCGTTCAAGGGACAGGAGAGATATAGTTGCGGGAAAGCAGATGCAATACTAATTCTATATTGGGGATGCCCAAAGGTCCGCCCCTGATTCCGCCACCTAATGTTTATTTTGTTTGTGGTGCTCGTGGTTATGTGTGGCTCCCTGAGGGATGGTCTAGCCGGTGCTACCCTTCTTACCTCCTTCCCCCATCTATATAGCCACTCCCAACTACCACAAAACTCATCGTTTACAGCGTAGGGGTGTCCTAGCCTCTCGATTTAGGAGAGTAGTCAATACAGACGATATTGATCAGACAGATACTTCCTTGCAGCAATTTACTGATATCATGAAGGTCATTCTGCCGTTTCGGGGTCCCATGTTCAATAGCCGCAATAGTCCTCACCTTGCCAGAGTAGTTGAGGGAGTCATTAATACTACTGCTGGTATATTGACTAATATTACAGTCGAGCTTCAGGCTACGAGGCTCGTTGCTCTTCAAAATCGGATGGTTTTAGACATAATTCTGACTGATAGGGGTGGAACCTGTCATGTCATCTGCAGCAGCTGCTGCGTGTTCATTCCTGATAGAACCCCTACTGTGTAATCTGCAATACAGAAATTGCACAGACTTGCTTTGGACATCCACCAAGATAATTGTACATGGTCCATCACAGGGTGACTCTGGGGTCTGCTGACAGCATGCGGTTGGAAGATACTCCTTGCTCTAATAGCTATCATGGGTGTCATCTTCACATGTTGTTTTTGTATTAATTTCCTTTCAGCATGCTGCACCCATTGTATGAGCAAGCTCACCCCTACTCCTAGGTTCTCAGGATGTGATAATAAAGTCTGTACTATCAAGATGCAGGGTATCCAGGATATGATGCTCATAGACTAGGGCATTTTCGAGTATGAGTTGTATTCCATACAAAGTGTGTTGCTTTCTTCTCTATTGTTACGTGATTGTCACATTAGTAGTTATGCATTTGCCCCCCCCCCCCCACCCCTAGAATTGTGAAGACCCTACAGAATAGCCAATAAAGCATTGGGCCATGCATGCTAAAAGGAGTGTCTGTTAGGTTTCAAATTCGCATCCCTGCAACACACTCTTTTCATGCTATATTAGGTTAGCAGTGTGTGGATAAATAGATGCCATTTGTATTCACGTTATGCAACCCACTGATATATCCCCAAAATGTGCAGGCTTCAGTTAGCGAGTGTGACTCCATTTAGCGTTTTGTATTCCCTATCAGGCTGCTTAGACTGTCCCTGAGTTAGGCCTTGTTACTCATATTGCTTGTCTCAGCAGAACACTGTATTTCGTTATTATTTTCTCTTCTGTTCAAGGCTGTTTCTCGACTTACTAATGAATAGGCCATTCTGCCCTTGCATACCTATCCAAATGTGTAGCTTCTGCTCCCATGTTAGGAGATGCTGAGACCCAGCACCGTAGCCTTGAATCCCTGATTGTGTGTACCCTTCTGGCAGGTGTTAGCTCTTCCTACTGTGCCTCTTTGTTCAGCCCTGGCCAGTAGTTTTCTATTGTGGGCGAAATTGGAGGCTTCTTGGGAGGAATGATTACTCACTGTGGACCGTTGGGGGGGTCAGTCCCTCGGCAGACATCTTAGGATGCAGGTCATGATGGACTCCTCCAGAGTACTGCTAAATAAATGTAAGTTTGTATTCTCTACTGTCTGACCGACTCTTCATTCTTGCGATGGCATAGCAGGTGGTTGTAATTAACCAGGGTGGCCCCTAATGGCCACTTCCTTCAAAGTCAACTTGGTTTTTCAAACACTCTGAAGGTGAGTTTTGTGAAAGTATACACCTGCCTCTCTCCCCAGGGTTATACAATGTTCCACAGTGAAAAATCTTCTCTACGACAAACAATAGCCGGAATAGGTAAGCACCCTGCATATGACTTGCACATGCAGAATAGATTTAAATTGGATCTTTCCCCAAAGAGGGAACATTGATTTATAACTAAAAATATGGCTAAAGGTTCACGTTTAGTTGCGCTGATTTAGTATGCAGTGATTAAGTTAATTTGACAGCATGCACACTTTGGAAACACTTACCAGGCTTTGAGTACTCCCAATTAGAAGAAATCAAACATGAGGTTAGCTGACATGATGAGAGCAGAGATAACCAGGCAAAGTGTGTTGGTGGTGCTCGGAAGTGCTAGTCTCCTTTTTCTTCATTATAATATAATCTCAGGTCCATATCCAGGAAACCGTGCCTTAGTCACACAAAACAGTCTACGTTTTCTAGCTCCAAAGCATGCTGCAGGTATCCAGGGTCTTATAGGTGATCCCGCCAGAGGATCTCTCCTTCTTTCACCACTCACACTCAGGGGCATATTCTCAAGGAGTTATCGACGAGTTATAGGTGCTTTATCGCAACCAAAGTCGCAATAAAATGATTACCCCATTCACAAGCATGTGTTAACAGCCTGTAGCACCAGTTTACCTGCAATAGCAGGCGCAAAAAATATCACCACAGATGACCTCCGCAACTATTGCTAATTAGATTCAGAGTAGGTGTTCCCATGCAAAAATCCACGACAACACCACTCCGCAACATTCTCAACGACCAGCCAGATCAGCGATATGACCACAAAACATGCGATCAGGCAGGTTAGCACCAGGAAATTAACACCTGCTCTGACCTGCTGTAAAGTTGGACCACAGCCTGCACCACAATAGGGAGCCCAGCCAGAGCCACACCGGCAGAGCAACAGATGCCATGGATCCACTGATCTGCAACTGGGAGCCCCAACAGGACCACTGCATCCACCGCCACTACCCTCAGGACCTCCCTCCCCGGGCACCCCCTCCAGGTCAAAGACATGTCACATCAACTACACGGAATCATGTACCAAATAATCCGCCCGATGTCGCACAATCACATTTGGCGCCACAAAAATGAGCACACATTCACCTTCGAATTAACAAATGAAAATGCATTCAAATAAAAACAGAACAGAAATGAAGACACATGGCGGCTCCCCTCTGGACAAGTCGTAGGTCACAGCCTGCAAGACAAAAAGCATGATGAGAAGGTGTGTCTTGCACACATCAAAGGACAGAGAGAGAGCGAAGGAGAGAGAGAGATACAGAGAGAGAGAAAGAAAGGGAGCAAGAGAAAGACGGACAGAGAAGGGGAGAGAGAGATAAATGGACAGAGAGGGGGAGAGAGAGAAAGGCGAACAGCGAGGAGGAGAGAGAGAAAGATGAACAGAGAGGGGGAGAGAGAGAAAGACAGACAGAGAAGGGGAGAGAGAAAAAGACGGACAGAGAGGGTGAGAGAGACACAGATAACAGAAGAGATGGACAGGGAGAGAGAGTACCGACACTGCGCACCGAGGCCACACTGCTCACCTGCTGACACCGGTGTGTCTCCCACCACGTGCCGGTATGTAATGCAGTTCACCAGGTCCCACATCTGAAACAGAGTCCAGATACATGAATGGCAAAGTACATACAATTGCAGACGACATGATCGACTGTTCGCCCCTGCGCACCCAGGCAGATGCACCCCAGCCCCTCCCGCAGCCCAGCTGTGCATGCCCACCCCTGGGCACCCAGGCAGATGCAACCTAGCCCCTCCCGCAGCCCAGTGGTGCATGCCCACCCCTGCGCACCCAGGCAGATGTACCCCAGCCCCTCCCGCCGCCCAGCTGTGCATGCCTGCCCCTGTGCACCCATGCAGATGCACCCCACCCCCTCCCCCAACCCAACTGTGGTTACTATGTGGGTTAGCTTGCTTCATTGTATGACCAAATCAAGCTCCCATTGCTCAAACTGCTGCCTGTGTCTTTTTAAATTGTATGCTTATTGTTTATTGTCCCCTGTTCTTTCCTAAATTTCGGGTGCAGGATTGTGTCCCGTTATATTATTTGTGTTCTTATTGTAACAAAGATTCCTCTTATTTTGAAAATTAAAATTCTCTGTCCGGCTGGGCATTGAAAAGAATATAGTACCCATTAAGGCCTATATTGTATTTGTTTTACTTTATACGTGTTCTACTAAGCAGTGTATCCAGTGCCACCAAGTCTGTGCCCCGCAAGTCATGGACCCTGTATTATTGGGTATCGTGGTGCAGATGCCATCATTTCACCACCAGGCCGGCGGAATGTGATGTTGCAGGGCTCTGGGGGATGTATGACGTTACAACGCATACTTTTACTCCGCATACCATTACAACGCGGTATTTACAACGAATACCGTTACAACGCATAGCGCTTAGAGGTGCTGGATAGTGGTAAGTATAATTTTCTATTCCAACTCCAGTCCCCGTGGACACTAGGGAAGGTGTTGGATAGAAAATTAAACTTATTCCCTATCCTAGAGCGCCCCCCAGCGCAATGCGTTGTAATAGTATGCGGAGTAATGGTCGCGTTGTAGTGGTAGTGCGGAGTAAAAAATGCGTTGTAACAGGTGTATACCGGCTCTGGGCCCCCATTCCTACATGAATACCACACGATACACCCCGATAGAAGTTGGAAATTGCGTCGAGCATGTGCGTCTGGCCCTTTTTATTGGCAGGGTCACATGTCCTGTGATGCGTGTGCTGGATGGGTGTGGTGTGGGTGTATACCAGCCATGAGGGAGTGGCTATGGCATGATGGTACTCGCGCGCTGCATCACGCTTTGCGCCTTAAGTGCCGCGTTACTATTTTTAATCCGACCTTTTGACTATCTGTGTTATTTTTAGTTGCTTTTTCCCCTGTTTTTAATGGGACTCACTGTACCCCCCTTACCTGCACTGTAATCGGCTTCCCACCGCTGTTCAGCGGGTCCGGTTCCTGGGGTGGGATTTTCTTTGGGCACCATCTTGGAGTGGTGTGCACTCTCAGTGGGTGACATTGACGAGCGGTCTAGCGCTCCGGCTGAGTGGAGGGACGCCTATTTAAGGCGACCTGCCCTGTGGACTGCCTTGAGAAGGTACTCGCGCACTGCATCACGCTTTGTGCCTTAAGTGCCGCGTTACTATTTTTAATCCGACCTTTTGACTATCTGTGTTATTTTTAGTTGCACTTTCCCCTGTTTTTAATGGGACTCACTGTACCCCCCTTACCTGCACTGTAATCAGCTTCCCACCGCTGTTCAGCGGGTCCGGTTCCTGGGGTGGGATATTCTTTGGGCGCCATCTTGGAGTGGTGTGCACTCTCAGTGGGTGACATTGACGAGCGGTCTAGCGCTCCGGCTGAGTGGAGGGACGCCTATTTAAAGCTCCCCTCAACGCGCAGCGGTATCACGCAGCGGGCGCGCCTTCGCGGCGCCTGAGTCGTGCCAGAGTCCTGCCCGTCTGTACCCGTCAGCGCTAAGGAAGCGCGGGCCGCGGCGGGACTCTATGCCTCTTCCTCCTCATCATGACATCGCCTATGATCAGGTATCAAAGGGAAGATTTGCTGGCCATTCGGGGACTGATCACTGCCTGTGATCTTCCACCAGTGGCCCCGACATGTGGTCCTTGTCGCTGTACTTGTGGTGGTTGGGCATTGGACACCCCCTCGCGCATTCGATCCTTGGATTTGCCATCTCGGCAGAAACATATGCCAGGAGTGCGTGATCTAAACATATGGAACTTGAATGTCAGATCACTGGTAAAACACTATCAGGAGATATATGATCTTCTTAAAAAAGAGTCCCCTGATGTGCTGTTTCTGACCGAAACTTGGCTGCAGGATTCGGATTCTTCCATACTTAACCTGGCCTTCCCCCCTGACTATGCTATCTTTACTCTTAACCGGGATACTAGAGGAGGGGGAATTGCGATGGCCGTTAAGTTGTATTATCCATGTGAATGGAAAGCCCTTAAACTTCCAGGGTGTGAATGTGCTTTTTTTAGAATTTCGTTTAACCACCACTTCTCCTTCTCTGGCCTTTTAATATACCGCCCTTCGGGTTGCGATGCTGCCTTTAGGGCTGCTCTCCCGGATGTAATCAGTACGGAGGCACTAGGTTGTGCGAATTTTAATGTCCTCGGTGACCTCAACCTCCATCTTGACTGTCCGTCCTTGTCCTCTATCCGGAGTTTCTTGGCTGATTTAGAGGCCTTGCAGCTCTCCCAGCTGGTGACCTCCCCCACTCATCGAGGTGGTCACATACTCGACCCGTTTTTTACCAACTTAGAGGGAATTAGAGTACTCTGTCCTATCCAGATGATTTGGACCAACCATATGCTGGTGAAAATGATTCTTCCCATGTCTGAACCTCCTTTCATATCTCAGGACAGAACAATTCTTAAACGACATTTGAACAAACTAAAATTGGAGGACTTCTATCATTTGTTGGAGAAAGTCCCCGTGGGCCCTGTCACCAATGTTGATTGCGGATATGACTCCTTTTGTGTGTGGATTTCCCGCGCCCTTGATTCCTTGATCCCTCTGGTATGGTCTAAACAGTGCTCAAAAGAGCATATTCCTTGGTACGACAGTACCTTAGCGTCCCTTAAAAGAGCCTGCAGGCAGGCTGAAAGGCTATGGAGAAAATCGTATGATCCTGAGCTCAAGGCTTGCTACTTCGTGAAAACGAAGATCTATCATAGAGCGGTATGCAGAACCCCCGCAGCCTATTATGCTCAAGAGTTTCTGAATAGCCCCAACCCCTCGAAACTTATATTCAAGGTTTTAAAGGACCTCATGGCTAAGAGGACAACGGCTGTAGAAATATGCTCGGACTCCCATTGTGAGGGTCTGGCCTCTTTTTTCCTCGAGAAGGTGCAAGCCATCTATCGAACCTTCCCTACGGTCTCGTCTAATTTAGAGCGAGCCAGTTGTATCTTGGGAGATAGTGAGTGTCTTGACACCCTGCCTTCCTTGACAAGGGAGGCCTTTGATTCCTTGAGTCTAAAAATTAAGTCGGGTTCTCCTGCAGATCCGCTTAGGAATATGCTGCCGCTATGCAGCAATCCTGTGTTGTCTCTGATCAACCTGTCACTATCCTCAGGTGTAGTGCCTATTAGGTGGAAGCAGGCCGTAGTCACACCCATTTTGAAGAAGGCTACCCTTGATCCTCGTGAGCCTGAGAACTATCGCCCGATCTCCTTGCTTCCCTGGGCCACAAAAGTTGCTGAGGCCCATGTGAACGGCATCCTGGCAGACCATCTTACCAGAGCTAACATTCTAGACCCTACTCAGAATGGGTTCCGTGCGGCCACAGCACGGAGACGGCCCTACTTTCTGTGGTCGAACACCTGCGTTCTGTGCTTGATGCGGGTCGGACAGCGGCACTACTACTATTAGGTCTTAGTGCCGCGTTCGATACGGTCTCGCACAGGATTTTACTTCAGCGACTCGAGGAAGTAGGAGTCAAGGGCTCTGCCCTAGGCTGGTTTCGATCTTTTCTCACGGATAGGTCTTTCCAGGTTGCGATCTCACCCGGCAAGTCCAAATCCTACCCGTTGGCCCTGGGGGTCCCACAGGGGTCATCGTTGAGTCCCACTCTATTTAATCTTTACGTGAGGCCACTGGCTGCGGTCGTCAAGCAATGGGGCCTGACGATGGTCTCATATGCTGATGACACGCAGCTGGCGGTCATGTTGAGTGGGGACTCTGATGTGGAGGCTCTCAGGTTCCGTGACGGTTTATGGGCAGTGGCCAATTGGATGAATTCTAACTGTCTCCAGTTGAACACCAAGAAGACAGAGGTCATGGTGGTCGGCAAGCAAGTGGGGCTGTGGGGTGACAAACGGTGGCCTTCTGAACTCGGAATGCGCCAATTAAATAGTTTTTCCCAAAGTTTATTCCGGTCCACATGGTCGAAGGCCGCAGTGTAATCGATAAATGAGAGAAATAGCGGTAGCTTGGTGGTTTTTGCTTCGCCCATCAGTAAGGACAGGGCCATGATGTTGGTTGTTGTCCCTTGGCCTTTACGGAAACCTGTTTGATTGGGAGGGATAATGGCTTTTTTGGACGCCCACGCCGATAGTTCTTCCAGAATGAGACCGCTGAAATATTTTGCTTCTATGTCAAGCAAAGCAATGAGACGGTAGCTGTTCGGATTACTCTTGCTCCCATGTTTGTATATTGGACTCGTTAAAGACCTGACCCAAGGATGCACTCCAAAAGGCTACGTCAGATTTGTACAACATGGGGGTGATTCCATTCGGTCCCGGGGCCCCATTCGGTCGTCCCTTGGTGATTCGCCGCCCGATGACTGCTGGGGTGTATTCCGTGAGCCCTGTCTCCATGATCCTTATAGGTCTGCCTTCCCCTTCTAAGAGTTCCAGTTGTGGTAAGGTCATACCCTTAAATTCCCCCAATCCACACATGCTTGTCCCGCTTTGATTACTGGAGTTACCATCACGACCAAGCTTTGTGATTTCCATGCAGGGGGACTTTGTTGTCGTATCTCCTATGTTGTCATTATTAAAATGTGACAATAAGTATTTAGTCCATACTTCCTCTGCTATGTGCGAATTTTGCCCCAAATGGTCAGGGTTCTGGATTCTTTTCACCATTTGCCAGAACCTAGAACTGTTTTTTTGCTTTCCTTCGTGAACAAGTTTCCCCCAAAGTTCTTCATTCCTTTGTTTTTGACTTAACCATTTCAGCCGTTTGAGTTTCTTTTTTCCTTCCCTCAGCACTACTTGCAAACTAGGGTTTCCCTCCGCCTCAGAGTTTGATTAATCAGGCGTTTTTGTGTTTTACATGTCCAACCACATCTGTCTCGTGCTTGAGGGTCCCCTCACAAGGCGAGAATTGGAGGGCCTGGTACTACCCAGTTGTACCCCGATGGTGATGATGAAGTCATGCCAGACATTTCCCAACTTGGATGAGCAGTAAATTTGGTGGAAGAGGCTTTTCGCAATTGAACCAATAAGGTCGATGTTATCAAGACTACACCGTATCCGTTTTAAATTTGCACCGACTTCACGTTTTTAAGCAGCAGCGACCTCCGGTCCTGACGAAAGCAGCGGACACCTACTTGGGTCCATAGACTGCAGAAACATGTTGATCTAGTTGTTATACATAGTAGCTATTTGTTGAAACTTCTTTATCTTCGCACTGATTTTATCTTTTGGAAGCTGAGAGGTACTAATTAAACTTATTTTCCTCCTGCCTCTCCAATTTTAGGCTTCTTTGCACCTTTTTTCACCCTCACTTTGATTCACGCACTGCTTTTCAGTTATCAGTACACGCCAACATACCCACAGCCCACTGGGGCACCCACATTTTCGAACAACTTACAAGTGGTTGCAATGTTGTCTCTTCTCGGTGTTAAGGGTCCCAGATGATGACAAGGGCGGTATCGGTCGATAACTGATGGGTATTTTTCACATTTGGAAAGTATCCTGTTGACCTTGTATCACACCTCTAGATACATTTCCTTTCTCTCTGTTTGTGTCAGGTACATCATTAGTCTGCAGATTACTTTTGACCCACAGTTACTCTTTGTTTGCTTATGATGACAACTAGACCTGGGACATGTAGCATTGCCGTCCTCCCTGTGAGCATAAGCAGAGTGGGCTGGCCTGGCGTATGCCAGTCCAGCGTAAGGGTGTGAACAATGACCCCGCGGCCCTGGGTGTGGTTCCGTACTGGGCTGGACAAGGAAGTATCTCATGCGTGTGTCCCTGTTGTTGTGTCAGTGCCACCCTGACTGCATTTGGCAATGTGTCACCCTGTGACCCCTGGTCTACGACATGAGCCACATGGACATAAGGGAAGTCCGGTGAGCCTACATTCATCCATACTTCCACACTTGAAAGACCATAGAAATGACCCATCTGTTTGATTATGAATGTTTAATGCACATTAAGTGGAGTGTTACATCTGGAGCAGTGCAGGGTCAAGCACACCCACATGACAATGTTGGCCCATGGAGGGCCAGCAACAGTCCTTCAGAGAATGACAAGTCCAAGGGAAGAGTCCGCAGTCAGATTGCTATGTCATTGGCAATCAAATAGCATATGGCAGTTCATGTCGTGGTCCAAGGTGAGTGTCGCAGAGTGCATCGGGGGACAGTGGAAGGTGATGATGCAGAGGGCAGAACCAAGCTGAAGCCGGCCGTATGCCAGAGATGCATGCTACTGCATCTTTCTTACCACAAGGGCAGATTCATCCGCATCTTTGTCTTCTGATGTGCCTCACGTGTGGGTGTGGTGTTCTGTCTCCAGCAATGTGTGGCAGTGACACATCAGTGGCCGGAGATGAAAGGCCTGCCGCACTGTGTGGCACTGACACTTCAGGGGGCGGAGATGTGGATGTAGTATTAGTAGCAGCATGCATCAGCGCCAGGCCTTGTGGCAGGAATGCCGCGAGGATGGTCCTGAGGTCATTGAGGAACCCAGCTACCACTCGCTGGGGTGCAGCCATGGCAGCCGCTCTTTCCGCATTCATCCGCTCCGTGGTCTGCATTAACCTCCGCATGTTTTCCAACTCCTGTGTGACATCGCTAGAGCTACTCTGACTGGACAGTTGTTCTAGTCTCTGAGTCAGGGCACCAGCGAAGTCAACCATGGTTTGTTGGAGAGAATGGAGCGGACTGTGGGTGTCCGTTAGGGACCGTGAGTGGTCCCTGATGGGACTCAGACACCCATGTATGGCATCTAGTTTGTCTGCCATGCAACCGAAGCCCACCCGCACCTGTTCAGGCAGCTGCTCCTAGCAACCCAACACATGGCATTGGAAGACCATGTGTTCTTTGTGGGGGTACTGGGAGTCCTCCTGGTGGGTACTGCCTGCTGTGTGGTCTGTGCAGGGGGTGGGGTCTCCTTGTAGCTGCTGGGCATCCCTTCTCCTGGAAGTGGGCTGCGCAGGCTCTCCACGAGCTGTTATCCGCCCCTCTGTTTGGAATCAGCTTTTGACTTGGAGGTATTTAAAGCTCAAAACTTTATTGTTGAAAGCCTGCACAAGTTCTTCCCAGGAGATCATCTCTCCCTCCTTTAGCTCCTAGTTTTTACAATGGCTCCAGCCATTTCCCTAGTTCCCATTGCTTGTTTACGGTGGTCTGAGAAATATCTGATCTAATCTCAAAACGTATCCCTTCAAACCTAAGAGATTTCATTTCCAGAGCTTTTGATAAAATTTCTTCCTTCATGCTATATGTATGAAAATTAACTAAGATGTTCCTGGGCTTTGTTCTATTGGGATGTAACCTACAGGGGTCTCTATGTATCCTCTGAATATAATTGATAATGTCTTGCTCTGGGAATTCAACTTTAGTCTACCTTAATCAATCTTGCAGCAAAGGATTTCAGATTATCACCTTCTGCCCCTTCTGGAATTTTCAGAAGATGCAGGTTATTCCTTCTCTGATTATTCTCGAAGGACTCCAACTTTTCTTGCATACCTTCTGCGCTTTCTTTCAAGAGTCAAATGCCTTCCTTATTTTCAGCAACTTGAAGTGTTAACTCCTTAACTGAATTTTCCAACTCCTTGGTCTTATGCGCTAGATCAGTGGTTCCCAAACTTTTGACTCCTGAGGAACCCCGTTGACTCACCACTGGAAGCCGGGGACACCCCAGCAATTTGTACAATTTAAATTTCAAACATTAAAAGAGTAATTCGAAAAAAAAAACACATGTGCACACAAAACAAATACTCGAATTACTAAGAATTTTAGTATTTTATATTGAAAGAGTTTGCAAAAAACTGAAAATTTTAATGGAAAGGTAGATGCTGCATCTCTGTGATTACCTTTTAAATTGTTACTTTTATTTCGCAGTACAAGGCTCCTGCTCCTGCCAGGGCCAGAGTGGAAACCAAAAGCAGCCCTAGCAAATGTTTTCAGTGCACACCAAGTGCAGTGAGTGAGGCTGACCACTACATAGGGGGTTTGGGAGGCTCTCCCCCAAGAAAATGTAGGATACAATGGTGCATTGTACAACACATTCATCATTATATATTGAATTGTATTCGCTTTTAAAGATTAGTAAATGATGACCTCACTATGCACCAGGATACAACAATCTTTGTTGGGGTTCTTCAATGATTCCCTTATTATCACCCTTGGACAGTGCCTCTCAATTCTCCATAGCACATCTGTCACATGTATTTCATTTGTTTTATAGCATCGCTCATACCATTGTAGGATGTCAGAGCACTTTACATCACACACATATAGAGAAAATTAATCATACTTGTAAATCAGTGTACAGAAAATGTTAAATAAGGCAAAGGGGACTACAAGGTGTCGGATTAACATGTCATTCATACTGGTAGGCATTTTTAAAGAGTGCTTGGTCTGGAAAAGCACAAACTCAGGATTCAGAACCTAACACAGTGGTCAGCATTGACTTTAACAATAACAATGTACTTCCACCCAAATAAACCCCTTTAGCAGCATCAAGATAATGAAAGTCTGGGAAAAACATGAGTCACTAACTTGTACCATGCAGTGTGTAAGCAGCTCTTTGGTGACAGTTTATAGGTCACTGTGCTAGATTATGATTGTCTCTTATGAGCTGAAGAGTAATAAAAGAATCTCTGTGACAAAAGAAGTTATGCACTGACGTATGCACATAAAATGCTTTTTTTTCAAATGCATTGTACGCATTCAAACCTGCCACTGGAGAAACATCTCATTTCTCTCCAGCAGGTACACTGTGCTCCACAGAAGCGGCCGCTCCTCACACAGCTCCCTGCCCGAGACTGGTATCGTTGCACTTCTCAGAAAAACTGCTCCTCACCTTTAACGAATTACTGCGCTTCCAATTTGAGTGCCCCTGCAACTATCATAGTGCCTGCATTATTAGTGCCTTTCATATCGCCAGCGCGCACTTCTTGGCTGTGCTTGTTAAGAGATACTTTATTATTTAAAAGCACCTCCGTTTCCCCTGCTGCAAAGCTTGTTGTTGTTGCTTCCATTTTGTGTGCATCCCCTGGCCCTTCCCCCACCTCGCTCCCGCCTCCCGGCTGACCCTCCCACGCTCCACCCCCCTCCACTCTCCACTTAAGACTGACGTCCCAACGCGCAGCGTCCACGCGCTGCGGCCGCGCCGAAGGTGCGCCAAAGGTAAGCCCATCTACACCCGTCCGCGCCAAGCCCGCGCCCAGCGCCAGACCCCCTGGCCCCCGTCCCACCCACCCCACCCGCATTACATACGCCGCCTCCACCCTCCTAGCCCTTAACCCAGGCCGACTCCCCAACTGCGCCCAAGCCGCTCCTAGACACATCCATGGACCCTTCACATGCAACTCCTGCAAGTTTGACGGCACCAAGACCAACTCCTCATCCACTAACACCAAACAGAGACCTGACACCAACCACCTAAAATGCATCCTGCTCAACACCCGCTCGGTCCACAAACACGCCATCGACCTTTGGAATCTACTAGACACCATCTCTCCGGACGTCGCCTTCCTAACAGAAACATGGATGAACGCCTCCTCAGCCCCAGACATCACCATTGCCATCCCGGAAGGCTATAAGATCATCCGTAAGGACCGCATCAAGCAAACAGGAGGAGGCATCGCCATCGTCCATAAGAATTCCATCCGCATCTCAACCAGCACAGACGTCAACCTCGCTAGCGCCGAACACCTTCACTTCCAGATCCACACCGACCCCAAGACCACACTCAGAGGCACCCTCCTCGACAGGCCACCAGGACCCCGCGCACAATTCAGCGAAGACATCACTGACTTCATCAGCCCACACGCCCTCCCCTCCGAGGACTACATTCTATTGGGAGACCTCAATTTCCACCTGGAAAAGAGCAACGACAGCAACACCACCACCCTTCTGGACAATCTTGCCAACCTCGGACTCAAACAACTTGTTAATACCCCCACTCACCACGCAGGTCACACACTCGACCCTATTTTCACCTCCAGCAAACATATCTCCTTCAGTCACACCACAGTTCTCCACTGGACTGACCACAGCTGCGTTCACTTTGTCTACAAAAAGACCACAACCCACAACCATCCTCAACCTACTCTGCGAAGAAACTGGAACAAAATCACCATCGACCAGATCTCCTCATCGCTTCTTCAAAACCCCCCTACCCACTCCTCTAACCCCAACCAAGCAGCCATTAACTTCACTCAATGGCTAACCAACAGCGCTGACAAACTAGCACCTCTGAAAAAACGTCAAATCAAACTAGGCAGCAAAAACGCCCCCTGGTTCAATGATGATCTTAAGAAATCCAAGAAACTCTGTCGATCCCTTGAGAAGGCCTGGAAAAAAGACCCAAACACCAGCACCAGGAACGCCTTCAAAAACGCCACCCGCATACACCACCAACTGATCCGGACTGCCAAGAAAGCCGCATTCAAAGACCGACTAGACAACAACGCCCACAACAGCAAGGAACTATTCAACATCGTCAAAGAATTTACCAACCCCACTGCCAACTCCAACGACATCACTCCCTCTCAAACCCTTTGCGACTCCCTAGCTTTGTTCTTCCACGACAAAATCGCAGACATCCACAACAGCTTCGACAACCAACCCGAAGTCCAACCCACCCACCCAACCTTCTGCCGTACCTTCACCCCCCTTGAACATCCTTAATGACTGGAACCCAATCTCCACTGAGGACACCATTCGCCTGATGAACTCCATCCACTCAGGATCCCCCACAGACCCATGCCCCCACCACATCTTCAACAAAGCAGACTCCATCATAGCACCACACCTCCGAGACGTCATCAACTGCTCCCTCAACTCCGCCAGCTTCCCGGAAAGCTGGAAACACGCCGAACTCAGCGCCCTTCAGAAAAAACCCACAGCGGACCCCACCGAACTCAAAAACTACTGCCCCATCTCGCTCCTTCCATTCCCGGCCAAAGTCATCGAGAAAGCTGTCAACAACCAGCTCGCCGCCTTCCTCGAAACCAACAAATCCCTCGACTCATCACAGTCCGGCTTCCGAGCCAAACACAGCACTGAGACCGCACTCATCGCAGCAACAGACGACATTCGCACTCTACTGGACAATGGAGACACAGTCGCCCTCATCCTCCTCGACCTCTCCGCAGCCTTCGACGCAGTCTGTCATAGCACCCTGTTACAACGCCTCAGAAACGCCTCAGAAACACCGGAATCCAAGGAAAAGCACTGGAATGGATCACCTCGTTTCTTGCCGGAAGAACACAGAGAGTCCGTCTCCCACCATTCAAGTCAGAGGCCACTGAAGTCATTTGCGGCGTGCCACAAGGATCTTCACTCAGCCCTACCCTCTTCAACGTATACATGAGCCCCCTCGCGGCCATCGCACGCCAACACAACCTCAACATCATCTCCTACGCTGATGACACTCAACTGATCCTCTCACTCACCAAAGACCCTAGCACCGCCAAAACCAACCTACATGAAGGAATGGAAGAAGTAGCCGAGTGGATGAAGCACAGCCGTCTGAAACTGAATTCAGACAGAACAAACTTATCTTAGGCACCTCCCCCTCTGCCTGGGACGACTCTTGGTGGCCAGCGGCCCTAGGAAAAGCACCCATCCCTACGGACCACGCACGGAACCTGGGCGTCATCCTGGACCCCTCACTCTCGATGACCAGACAAGTCAACGCCGTTTCTTCGTCTTGCTTCAACATTCTTCGCATGCTCAAAAAAACATTTAGCTGGATCCCCACCGAAACAAGAAAAACGGTCACCCACGCACTGGTTACAAGCCGACTGGACTACGGAAACACCCTATACGCCGGTACCACCGCAAAACTTCAGAATAAACTCCAACGCATCCAGAACGCATCAGCTAGACTCATACTAGACGTCCCGCGTAAAGACCACATTTCTGGTCACCTGAAAGACCTCCACTGGCTCCCCGTCAATAAGAGGATAACATTCCGCCTCCTAACCCACGCACACAAAGCACTTTACGATCTTGGACCCGAATGCCTCAACACTCGACTTTCCTTCTACACCCCCCCCGCCACCTACGCTCTTCCAATCAAGCCCTTGCTGCCGTACCTCGCATCAACAAAACCACCATGGGAGGAAGATCCTTCTCCTACCTGGCGGCTAAATCCTGGAACTCACTTCCCATTCACCTGCGCCTCACTCAGAACCACCTAGCATTCAGAAAGCAACTTAAAACCTGGATATTCGACAAGTAATTCCCCACTCCTCCTCTAGCGCCTTGAGACCCTCTGGGTATGTAGCGCGCTATATAAATTCTTTGACTTGACTTGACTTGACTTGACTAATCACTGGTGTTATCTTGACACTTTTATTGTTGCTCAAACTGCTAATTCTACAAGGGATTTTGGAGTGCTTTTAAAACTGCTGCCTGAGGACCTCCTGGGAATGTGTCACAGACCAGTTTGGGAAACACTGCGCTAGATCATCAAACTTCTTTCCCAGATTATCACAGACCGTCCTTATATCTTTCTGATTTGGTTACGAAGTCTTGAATCTGTTCGTCCGTCCATCATCCCAAAGGAGCTGATGGACGGAGTGTTGAACATTGCAAGCACTCACCCCCAGTCAACTGATCTGGGTTTAATCGATCATCATTCTTTAGCTCACTCCACCACCCCAGTTCAGACACGGCCATATGCAAATCAGTCTGACCCTGTGCCTCATGGGAACAGTCCAGCCCAAACTGCCAAGCCATGCCTTCCCTGGACCTGCAACAAGCTTCCTGGGACCGGTTTCTGGCTAATCAGCCGTCATCAGCCAGGCTAGCTTGAATCCAGTGGCAAAGTGAGCAAGGGACCCACGTCTGGGCATACCCTGCCAACTTAGGGCAAACAAAGCAAAACCAAAGGGGACCATGGGGCACAGGGTCAGACTGATTTGCATAGATCCATGTATGATTTGGGGTGGCGGAGTGAACTAAAGAATGACGATAGATTAAACCCAGATCAGGTGACTGGGGGTGAGTGCTGGCAATGTTCAACACTTTGTCCATCATTCTCTTTGGTTTTGCAAATATTATTCTTGTTCTGATCTTAAGGGTGACTAGAATGTAATTCCACTGGTATAAGGAAATAATCAATAACATAAAACTGATATATCTGTTGTGGCTATTTTTATTTTATTTTATACATATTAAATTCAGCTACATGTTTTTCATTTTTTCAAATTGATTAGGGGGACAAGAGTTCCTAAAAGTTTTAGTTTTATCGTTAGGTTGAGCACTATGTTACAGTCAATAATAACTTTAGGGTTACTTTGTGGGGCAGCAGTTGAAAGAAAAATTCTATGCTATAATTTGCAATAATGTTTTAAGAATAACAGAACATATATGACTCAATTATGAGTTCACTGCTATTGGTGCATTATTTATCACACAAGGTAAAATCAAATGATGATCCCTTGGATATTGCTATTTATTGGGTGTGAAGAATAAGGGCAATTTTGAGTTATCTGTTAATAAATGTGGAACAAAATGCATATGTTGGTGCCTACAGCACTAACATCTGCATTTCCCAGTGTTTTCTGGCCTGCTTCACTGTTAAGTTCTAACAAGTTTAACATGTCGAAGCACGCTCTCACCCCCCTCAAAGAACTGAGGTCTAGGACATTCTTCTAGCAGTTAACCCATCTAACCACTTCATCTACCAGCTACCATCATCAATCTTCACGGAGAGAAAAGCTGCTAAAAGCTGCTATTCTCCCCTTATGATCCCTTATCATCTAAGATTGTAAGTGCCTCACTACGGCAAGGCACTATCCCTGACTGACTAAAATTAGGGCAGGTAACCCTCATTCTAAAAAAGCCTAATGCAGACTGTTCAGATCTTAACAAATTCCACCCTGTCTCCAATATCCCTACTAAAATGTGTGCAGATTCAACTCTACAACCACAAAGAGAACTTCCAACTTCTTGATCAACACCAATTCAGATTTCATCAAGGTCACAGCACGGAATTTGCATTCACTCACATACATGACATATTAAAAATGCTAGACCAAAATGAATCATGTCTTCTGATACTACTTCACTTATCCTCTACGTTCCACACTGTTAAACAAAAGTTTACTGTCCCTACTGGAATGTAGGATGGGCCTATCAGGACCTGTGCTGCAATTATTTACTTCATTCTTCCACAACAGAACCCAAAGCGTCATGGTGAATCAATCCCTCTCCCAGCCCTCCATGGTCACTCTGGGGGTACCACAGGATTCCGCCCTTTCACCCATTCTTTTCAATTTATTCCTGGAATCTCATGCAAACGCATTGAATTCTGTCAACATTCTTTATCGCATGCATGCAGACGACACTCATTTGCATCTGAAAATCTCCTCCCCAGAAGACACAATTTCCCGCAACTCTACTTTGCAGAACACTCAAAACTGGTTCACTGGCAACCACCTCAAGCTCTACAATAGCAAAACGGAATTCCTCCTCATTACTCCTCCTAACCACACACCCAAGATTGACCTTTGGATGAAGCATCACACAGCCCTCAACTGTTCTTCTCACATTATTGAATCCGCTAAATCCCTGGGAATTACATTAGAACAATACCTGAATATGCAGAATCATATCAGTAATGCCACCAAAGGAGCAAATTACCAGATGAGTATCCTAAGGAAATTTAAAAACTTCTCCCACAGGACAAATTTAAGCTGGTAGTCCAAACTCTTGTGTTGCCCAGGTTGGACTACGTAAGATCCACTATATGCGGCTGTCCTAAATACAATCTGGCCCTGCTATGGGCCTCCTTTCACACTGCTGCCAGACTTGTTTCCAGAACAAAAAGAAATAATCACATATCTCTGCCCTAAAAGCACTGAACTGGGACCCTTATGAGGCAAGAATACAACTAAAGCTTGCTTGCATAACTCAAAAAGCCCTACATTTCAAGACAACCAGATATTTGGTACAAAAGCTAGAATTATCGTGATATGCAGATCTTCACAAAGTGCGATCTCCCGCTATTGAAACCACAGATTTTCCACAAAAAGAAACATGCTACAGAACCTTCTGAGGTATCGCCCCAAAGATTTGGAACTCTCTGCCGCCGGATGTCCTCCTAATCTCATCTACCTCCTCCTTCAAAAAAGAAGTGAAAATTCATCTGATGAACACGTTTCTGCCCTACACCTTATGTTCTATTGGTAACACCGTATATTTTATTGACTATATACCTGCCTACTATTCCGGTACTATATATGACTACTACACTAATGATCCTCTATAAATGTCATACTTACTATTCTCTGTTCATATGTGACAAGTTTTTGTTCTAACAACTATATCCTGCTTTCCTCTCATGTAAAGCGATTTGATAACTTCTAGTACTATGTTTGTGTTATAAGAAAATTCCATAAGTAAACAAATAAATAAATATCGGATGTAAAATCTGAGTCCTGATTTCCAAAAGTAAACTTACACTTTTGTATACGTTTATGATTAGTTGCCATTCACAAAGGAGTCATTGTACATAAAATGATAGGACAGTCCTATCTTTTTATGAGCAGAGACTGCAGTTGTAAAGATACTACTAATAAAATACGTTTGTGAATAACAAACAATTGTAAAGTTACCCAAAAGTGTAAGTTTACATTTGTGAATACGACCGAGAGTGTTGGTTTTATTGACTAACTCATAATTCTGACCACATTGCAAACCTGTGTTTATACGGGTGTGGGAATTTAAAGACATTCGTAATCAAGGCAACATTGTCAAGTAAGATTGTTTTTTCACCATGACTCTATTTCTGTATAATGCATTGTTCGATAATGAGATAGAAGTGTTTGCCAAGCTTTTGCATCATGACTGGCGCTGATCTTTGGCCTGTTTGCTTACTCTGAATTGCATTTTCTCCGTTTGAATGATGAAACTTTTCATCAGTTTGCATTTTCATATTAAATATTGGCTGCATTCAGTATGACATTTTTTATTTGTTCAATGCTTTTTCATTATGAAAGTTACAGAAGGACAATGAATGCATTTCATATTGAACATCAGGCCAATAATGGCGATGGGATCGAGTCAAAAATTGATCAATTCATCTAAAAGTGGACATTTGTCAGTCCTGGGGAAAGTGAATTCTGGGGCATTTATCCGCAATTTACAAGATTCTTATAAAGTGACCCAGGGTTGGTTTTAATAGTCAATTTACTTATATAATTTAGGTGACTATCACTAATCATTGATTCGCAAAGTCATGTTTCAGCAGGTTCAGTAGAATTTTCTGAAAAAGAAAAATGACTTACAGATGATTAATCACCAATCAACCATTTAAACAGGGATTTGTGACGCGCGCTACTCACCCGTGAGGGTGCCAAGGCGCTATCTCACCAATCACCAATCTCACTGGACAATTCTGAGTGATCTGCTGGGCATTCTCAGATTTGGCCTTTAACCTTAAAACAAAAAGTCGATTCAAAACAAAGCATTCAAGAGATGAATTAACGCAGCGTGATAGGGAGTAACAGCGTGAAAGCTGAACGAGGGTTGGGTTGCGACTAGACAAAGGATGACCAAACGTCTAGTAGACTTATAAAGAAGCACAACTCAGAACAAAACATTTAGCAGTACCACAACTCAGTGAGCAAAGTTTCTGCTGCAAATGCCTGCGTATAAACCTGCAGACAACAGGTTATTATCTTTGTATAATGGTTTCTGAGTTATAGAGCTAGTTGCATAGAGCTGTGTATATACTGATGGTGCCATGCTTAACTTTCAGAATGGCAGCTCAGCGGGCTAAGATACCTGCTGCAAAGGAGAGTGTGTAGTCCGTGATAGGTCCCAATGCCTATAAAATAGGTTTAATGTATTAAGGCGCCAGCTAGAGACATATGTGTGACTTGCGAATTGCAGGTACCACTTCAAGTAAGAAAACTCAGGGGCATATTACCAACAACGAGCGATAATTATCGCTATGTTGGTTTAGCGGCGATATTTTTATCGCCGAGCTGCGGCGATTTTTATCGCTTAGGAACCTTGCTATTATCAAGGTATATCTCCTAAGCGATAAAAATCGGCCGAAATGCATGATTATCGCTGAAAAGTCCGCGATATTCATGCATTACCGAGATAATGCTCTTAGCCATGTTATCCACCTACCATTGGATAACATGGCTAAGAACTGCTCAGGGGCAGGTGATAGCTTTTGGAGATATTTGCGCTTAGCGCGAATATCTCCAAAAGTTGGTAATAGGAGCTAGCGATGTTAGCGACTGTTTCCACTCGCTAACATCTTGGCACACCCACTTTGCGTGTCATTAGTGATAAATGTCACTGACATGCAAAGCGGGGCCCAAGATGGTCGCTATCTCCTACGTAATAGGGAGATCATTTTATCTCCGCTTTCTTGGCTTTTAAAGCCAAAAAAGCGGAGATAAACCCCCTTGATAATATGCCCCCCAGTGTATTAGCTAGACTGCAGATTTAACATAAGTCCATGTGATGGGCACAAAATCATTACGTTTATTTATAAGTTTCATTTTGTGCATAATGAAAAGATGTTTTACAATCTTGAATGAAGTTCAGAAATATAAAAAAGTGTAATGCTGTGAATAGGCTCAAGCAGAAACTATTGTAACATTTCCACCTGTTGTTTACTAATACTCAAAATGGCCAGGGACCTTTTACCGACGTCCATAGTTTATCCAAATCATTAAGGCCTATTCAGGAGACATTTTGGAAGAATAACCTGCAAGCCTGGCAAAATAGTCAAATTGGAATGTGTTGATGTATTTATTTTATTGGGAAACGTTTTCAGTAATGACGACTACTAGTTGTTGTATTGCGGCTTTCAAATCGACTTCTTTATTCATATCCTTTCTCCTGAAAGCAGATTGCAAAAGAGCTCCTGTTTACTGAGCTCTGACTCTTCAGTAAACGCTGTATAACGTCCCTAAAGTAAGAATATTCCTGCTGAAGAAATGGCGGACTCACTTGATATATACTGTAATATGTTTAACCATACTGCTCCGTTAGGTCAGTGCCTTACATGGAAAATGCATATTACTTTTCCACTATGTTACTTTACATCAAATAATAACTCCCTTCCTGCTTCTTTCACAGCAAACCAATATTATACAGTAGATTTCAAGTCTTGAGATACACATCTGAAGGCTTCATGTCTGTGCATTTTTCAAGCTCTTACAGCTTCTATTACAGAACAGGCCCGTGATAATGAGTTGCTGGAATATATTGTTGATGAAATATGAGATCATGAGATTGCATAATATTATAAGGTATTGCAGAATTTATGAGAAACTTGCTTTCAACGAAATACTTGATATTTCGCACATACCTTGCACTACTCATCCAGTATGTAATCAGGAATCAATGACGAAGAGCAAATGGTTTTGAAATAAAAAGCTCCAAGAAGTACCTTTTTTCCAATGCAAAGTATAATTGATTACATAAATATATATGTACGGTTAGTACCAGTTATATAACATCAAATGAACAGTAAACATGCGGATGGAGACATCCATTTTGATCAAGATGAGCATTAATTGAGGGCTAGTTGACATTAGCCACGAAAGACACTCTTACACACAATAGAAAAGCAGTTTCAGAGGCAATATTATCATGTCAGTGTGTACATGTAAAATTCAAGAGTTAATCTTCCTTCTACGCATTGTTAATACTACACAAAAATATAAACAGAAAAAAATTGTGTTACACTAGTTGCTTTTTATTTTTCACATTGGCGGACCATCTTGGGATAAGAAGATTCTGGTGTGATGGAAAAAAAAGTAGCCATGTGTAGGGGTTGAACACATGTTGTGCGGGTACTTGAGCATAACCACTGATACCAAAAATATTATGTCACAACCAATATCACCACCTGTAATATCAGTACAACCACTTAAACCACCACCAGCAATACCACTGTCAAAATGATCACCCCAATAAAACCTATACGACACCACCAGCACCACTGTCACCGTAAATAAGAACTGGCAAAGACAGTAGGTCTGCTTTCCTTTGCTTTCACATGGAAAACTTTGTTCTCATGAATTGTTACATTAAATCCTGGTCTATAATTTGCTAATGTTTTTGATCTTATTCAGATAGAATAGATTTTTCTGTGTGAAAGAAATCTCATACTCGACCTACACATAATTCAAGCAGACACACCTTTAGACGTGCACTAAGGGTGGGAAAATAGATTGCAAATGTTAAAGAATACGCGCAAAGTTACAACTTTTTGACTGTTCACATCATTGATAATGCCAGCTCCCACAATAATCACGTCGGTTTAGCCATTTTCCTAGCACCAACTCATATCTATGGTTTGAAAAAGAAGCCGACTGGCTGATTTTACACAGTAGGGAGTACCGTGTGCACCAGTCTGCTGATCCTGATTCTGTAAATCGGCATTTATAATCTGTTGCAATGGATGGAACATTTTCTACATGTAATTTTGATTTACATGAGCAAAGAGTTTTGAAAATCAGCCCCTACATTTTCAGTTCCAATTTAATATTCTATTGATTTGCTTCACAAAACCCTTTTTCTAAGATCCTTTGGTCCAGTTCTTATGCTAAACTTTTCATATTTGTAATGTATTTTGTAAAATTTGAACAATTTCATATTTTGCTAACCTAAATATTAGGCATTTAATATTGGTACTCAAAAGTCAAAAGTCAAAAACTGCTTTATTCGACTTTGATTAGAAAAACCATAAAAGCAAGTCATATTATAAAAAGTTTACAGATAAAAAAGTACATAAACATTAAAAAAAAAGCAGCTCATATTGAATACATAAAAACTTTACACTAACTCAGACGGATTATTATCAGTCAATTCATTGTAATCTTGTATCTGATTACAGCTTTTAAAAAAGAAGACATAAGGAACATGATCAATTCATCCTCCAGCATTTGTAGCCTCAAGAGTGCTGTTCTACATTGTCTAAGTCCCCACTTTCTCAAGATGGAAATTAAGAATCTTCTCCTTGGCAAATCATAAAATGTAAAAAAAAGTATGCAGTGTAGCATTGATTGGGCAGAAATATCGTCACATGGACATAACGACAAATTTTTAGACCAACCTCTTACATTTCTCTGTCAGACAGCGCTAATTTTCTAGAAAATGTAAACAATTTCTTTCAACTTCTTCCTTGATACAGTTTCCATGCAACTTGGGGAATCAAAATATTCTGGGTAACCAATGTCATAAAATATTTCTTTACATGCATGATCCATGAGATCCTTGTAACCCTCTGGAGATTGAGGCAATCCTTAATTATATCACGATCCAAAAACGGTCTCGTCAGTGGACCATACCTTATGCCATAGAAGAAGGACATTCACTTTAATAAGGTCTGGTATATATGACAAACCTAATTCCTTATGACATACATAGGTAGAGGTGGACCCCGGGACGACTAGAAGATAGCGCAAGAAAGCATTTTCACAGAGTTGTATGTTGTGAGTTTCTGCTATTCCCAGATCCCTACCCTGTATATCGCTGTGGATACGCATTTAGATTTATATATGTCTACAAGCTCTGGAACTGGTCGTCCACCCAACTTATTAGCAAAGTTGCGAACGGCACCTGAGGCTCTCGAAAAAGCCAATTTTCTCGCATGTGCCGCAGATGACCAAGTGCCCGTTTTCTCAAAGTTAATACCCAGATACGAGAGTTTATCAATCGTATCTATTTTCGTTTTTGAGATAAAAGTTTTACATGTAGTGGTTTTATTTGTAGTACAGTACATAGTGAACGTTTTGCTTATATTTATTTTTAGACTTCTATCATTCATACAATTTGAGAATTTAGTGATTGCTCTTTGGAGGCCTACTTGAATCCGTGCCATAATTACTGCGTCATCTGCATATAATAATATAGGGACTGCGGCGTTCCTAATCTGAGGGTAGTCCTGCTTATCCTGGACCAGGTGGGAGCCAACACTATTTATGTGTAAGTTAAACAAAAACAGTGCGAGTATACAACCATGTCTAACTCCTTTGTTTATGCTGAACTTGGATGTACACTCGCCCTGCTTCCCAAACCGCACTCTCGCCACGCCCCCCGATATAGCTCCTTGATAAATATAAGTAAATTAGAGTCCACGCTCATTTGTGACAATGTGCTCCAGAGTTTGTTGTGATTTAAACAGTCAAAGGCTGAACTCAGATCGACAAATATCAAGAACAACTTTTCCTTTTTGGCTATTACATACTTAGCTATAATCAATGCTAAGTGTCAATCCTTGTTCTGTCGTACCGAGTCCTGCCCTAAACCCACATTGAAATTTTGAAAGTATGCCCTTTTCGGCCATCCAAAGTTGTGGTTTATCTAATATGACCCTCCCGGCAACTTTCATGAGGGAGTCCAGTAATGATATTGGACGATAGCACTTTGGTTCATTACGGTCACCCTTTTTAAAGATGGGGATCACAATGGCCTCTAGCCAAGAGGAAAATAACCTATATTTATTGCAGCTATTCAGTACATTAGTTAGAAGTGGGGCCCATAGCTCAGTGTTAGATTTATATATATCCACTGGCACACCCTCGGGTCCTGGGGCTTTCTCTGCAGCACTCTCATTGATGGCAGTTAGAAATTCTATAAGTGAGAATTTGATGTTCATGGGAAAAGGTGCCTGATTCACATTTACATCCACTTCAGTTATGCCAGGTCCCTCACATTCGGTTGGATCATCTGCCTGATACAGCTCCTTAAAGTAGTTAACCCATCTGTTTTCCGTAATTGCCACTTCAATTGAATTAGTTACCCTGTCTACAAAGAAAGGGGCATTTACAGCCTTCCAGAAGCCCATGTTGTCCTTAGTTAGGCAGGCTTCCTGTTTCAACTGACTCTTATGCTTTTTAACTACTCGTTGATAGTCAGTTCTAGCCAACCTCACTTCATCCTTAATTCTCGGGTCGCTTTTTAACACCTTCAATAAATGAGCATGGGCCTTGCTACATTCATTATCAAACCATCCCTGCGCCTTAATCTTACCCTGTCTCTGTGTCCCTGTGAGGAGTTTACGTATTTCCTCAGTAATTCTGAGGAAAGCCTCAGTGACTAGGACATTTTCACCTGTCTGAGTTAGACACGTTTCAAATTCCTTATATTTATTTTTTATAAGGGTTTCAAAAAAGGCAGTGGGTTCTACTTTGTTCCACTTTATTGAATATCCATTAGTCTTTGCAAGGCTTAATTTATAGTTATATACATTTTCTGTTGTTTTAGTTGTTTTTTTGCTCCCTGCAAGAGAAAAAAGTAGCCTATTTGGAAGGTGGTCGCTCGATACTATATGACATGTTTTACAAATAGAAACATGACAAGAATACCGATTTGATATAAGAACGAAATCAATTAATGATTTACACCCCCTCCCAGTAAAAGTTGGTTCAAAAGGGACTGGAGGTGTACATAATTCATTTGCAAAGCCCAAGTCAAATTGAAAGGTCAATTCAGTTAGCCAATTACCCAGAGTAGTAAGGGAAAAGTGTGTTAGGGGTCATCTTTATCTGTGCCCAATCCACAAATGCCCAGATGACTATATGGGCATAGAAAACAGTTGAAGTCGCCAACCCATATTACACATATATCCCCAGACTGATGTTCTTCAATGTGCTTCAGGGTTTGGCTAACTCTTCTAATACCTTTTTAATTTACATTTTTGGGATGTTAATATAGAAGTTTATTAGATCTGTTTTCTTCTTTTCCTCGTCGCTTACTAGCAGTATCTGATTATATTCAGATCCATTTTCAAATTTCACTACTAGATCGTTCAGAAGGTTAAACACATAGATACACAATCCCTCTTTATTCCTTCCCCTTAAGCTCGGGATGGCAGGAGTGTGGAAGGTGCGATTGCCAATTATATGTATTGCCTCGATTGCCCAGGATTCCTGCAAACAGATGATAGAAAAATCCTGTATGAAAGTTAAACAATTGGGGTCCCTTATTCTGGAAGATAGCCCAGCGATGTTCCACAACATCAGCTTGAGAGATTACCCATCTCTGGTTTATTAATATTTGGGCTGGCAACTATATGGGTGCTAACATCTCCTAATGTGCTCCTTAATTTACTATACCGTACAGATGTATTCACTCTATATTGTCTGGCCAGATTAATTTTTTTCCAGAATCTCTTCCCTTTCTACTATCTCTTCCCTTTCTATTATTTTCAAAGTTATATTCGGCTCAGGGAAAAGCTCACCCACACTAGACATAGGTTGGTTAGTTTCAATAGCAATATTGGCATATCCCCTTTCTTTGCTGGCACAATCTAAACTATATTTGGTACAATTTGCAACCCCCCCAAGAGCCTCATTGATTGGGTTGTTGTCAAGTTGTTGCCTCATGACCTCTACTTCCCTTTCCATTAAGAAGACATTCTGGAAGTTAGCACTATTTGGGGTAAGTCAATCCACCAAATCAAGTATGCTGTACGTGTTACTGAGGGGGATACTAGATACCAAACCATAGCCATCAATTCCAATCCTATTTCTGGCATTATTTACTCCAATACTCCCTTCAAGAACCTTTCCATTGAAAACATGATTAACTCGTCGCACCCATCTCAGTTGGTCTTATTGTCAAATATAACTTTTAAAATAGGGGGGGATTTATACACCACAGAGATAATCATCTCACTTTTACTCCCCATATATTTTGCAGTATATTAAATAAAATACTAAGAAATGAGAGAGACTTAAGGCTACCCAATCCTAATCATTGTAATATAAACTCACTCAAATCAGCAGTCAAGTTACCTCAAAAGAGACTATAAGTCAGGTCCAGGCCAGAGGGAAATATATTCAGCTCTGAAAACGAAACAATAATATTTAGTCACTCTGAGCAAAATATGATTACTGGTCACTTTTCGCACATACAGCGGTTCCAATATCGCATATGTTGCAGCTCATACATTATGCTCATTCTTTGCATTTGGCATAGTTATTCCTTACGGGTATAACATCCTGAAAAAGGCTAAAAGGCAATCTATATCAATATTCCAAAAGAACCAATACGAAAGGAAAACACAAATTATAAGATACAAAGTAATTTCACAATCTAAATAAATATAATGTAGGCGCACCTACAAGATTATACAGCCAAAAGGTTATGCACCTCACATTACCTGCGTTACAAGATATTGTCTCCATTAAATATAACCGATGCAAGAGACATATTAATGTAATTTAAAGTGAATGAGCCTTAGTAACATTGTTGACCCAAACACAGTAGCTGACTCTGTCATTTCCAGTTTACGCTGCGAACTAATGAACGCACCCAATATATTCGCAGGGAGCATCAAACGTATAAAGCGGCACATCCACAGTCTATAAAATTGCGACAAGTCCAAAATTAGCCCAATGCAACACAGTTAAATGAATACTATAGTTCAAAAAATTGCCTCGCAAGCTCCAAATTGTCCAGAAAAAACAGTCTTACCTAGGAGAGTACTCCCATCATCTTCTTCAATGTTTCAGTAAGTAAGTAAACCAAAGCTATGGAACCCACGAGTTTAAATAGCCGACACCGGTGACTAATTTCCGGTTCAAAAAGTAAAAACAGACTATATCATTGAGTGCCACTCTCCAATGGGCACCATTTTGGAGTGGTAACGTACACTTAAGTTCCGATATAAAGAAGAAAAGCTCCCGTAACTGATTTCCGGTTCAAAGAGTAAGAACGGACTATATTGTTAACCCCTTCGATGCTTGTGACGGAACCATTCTGTCATGCCTCACGGTTGAGCTGTGCGGATGACGGAATGGTTCTGTCACGACCACACCCGCGAATGGAATGTACAGCACCGGGGGAGAATCGGTGCCGCAGGCAAGGTGTTAAATGCCACTCGTCATTCGGCGCCATGTTCCAGTGGTAAAATACACTTAATTTCCAATATAAAGTGTAAAAAACGGAAAATAAAATCAGACATTGTCTGCAATAGTCACCATTTCCGAGTGATAAAAGGGCTATCTCATTGCCACATATAGGCTCACGATAAAAGGCACAGAATTTACGTTACGAGCAAAATAAATGTAAATCATGCCTCCAAAATCTACCACATTTAAAATGTATATTCGCTTTTTTGCAATACAACCAACTCCCATATATAGTCAATCATCGATATTTACGAAGGTAAATTATAATAGCCTTCTTGTACTATAGATGACTCTCAAATACAGTCACTAGCACTAACTAGATGAATTTTCAACTCAGAGGGGAATATTACATAGAGCAGGGGAATGGCGAGTAAAGATACAGAGTTACACCACTGTGCACTACAATAATATTCAATCCATAAAAAGATGTCAATAATTTAAAATATAAGAAGCAATATTAATTCCGAGTTATGAATTCACAGAATTACATATATCTTCACATGAAAAAGATAATTAAGATGTCCATCAGTACGTAAAAGACAAATGAAATGATATAATTAATGGGCATTTGTATCATAAGAGACAAATGATATTATCATAATATCATTAATCAACATTTACATCAAATTCGTATATTCACCTCATTGTGAATAACATAATAAAATGTCTTACAGCAAATCCTAAATTCTCCATTACATAAAGAGCACTCTAAGCACATGTGTCTTGTTCAAAGAAAGTAGTGCAGTTCCTGATCTGTATTAATTCCACACTACACTGCTCAAAGCCTCAATATCCATCGTGCTTCACACTGTCTCAGTTTATGCTCTCTATCTCCACCCCTGGGATCACTAAATACAACTTCAATGCCATGAAATTGGAATCCTAGTTTTGTCTTTTGATTTGGGCAGATTTTCGCATGACATCCTATTGGGTATCTAATGTCTAGATTTTTTAGAGCACGAAAGTGCTCAGCCATTCTTTCTTTTAAAGGGCGAATGGTGCTCCCTACATAGATTTTCTTACACTTACATTCAATCACATAGACTACATATTTAGTCAAGCAGACTATGTGTTCGCGAATCTGAAAGACACAAGATCCCTTATACTCAAATTCCTTTACTCCTTTCTTTGCCAGGCTACACATGCTGCAGTTGCCACATACATGAGTCCAATATTCAGATCTCTCAGCCAAGTTGTTTTTGCCACTGACTGTGTTGGATAGCTTGGGCTTATAAGGCTTTAGATAGTTTTACCACTTCTGTATGTTATACTAGGGGATTTAGAGATGTATTGTGCCAAAGCTTTATCCACCGTCAGAAGAGGCCAATTCTGTTTGAGTATCATAAACAGTTTATGCGACCATGGATGATGGGTTGTCACTAAACGGACTTTATTGTTCTTACTCTTTCCTACTTTAGAGACAGATTTCAGAGTTTCTGGACGTTTCAATTTTAAAGTTCTTTCTTTCGCTTTTTTTATTGTTTCACCAGAATATCCCCTGGGATAAAATCTCTTTTCAATGTCTCTGCCATGAGTTAAACAGTCCTCGTCTCTACTGCAGTTTCCTCGGGCCCTCAACATTTCCCCGTAAAGGATAGCATTAATCTGACTTCTTGGATGGGCACTGTTAGCGTGCAATAAAGCATTACGTGCTGTTGTTTTTCTATACATTCTGCTCTGTATCCTTCCCTCGCAATAAAATAGTTCTAAATCAAGAAAAACAATACTGTTTATATCTGATTTTATTGTAAATGTCATATTGCTCTGATTATCATTCATATGGTCAAAGAAGTCCCATAAGTCCTCATCAGTACCCGTCCAAATCAATAAACAATCATCAATATAAAAACCATAATATAGGATGTATTCCTGCCATTTAGCTCCGGATGGGCCCCAGATGTGCTCCGCCTCAAATCATTCCATAAAGAGACAGGCAAAAGACGGAGCAAATCTGGAACCCATCGCGGTACCACAGATCTGTAGGTACCAGTCGCTATTATAGAGGAAAGCATTGTTTTTAAGAATAAGTCGTGACACTTCAACAAGCATCTCAGAATGTTGCAGTAATTGAACTGGACGTCAAAATAAGTAATATTTCAAGGCCTCTATTCCATGGTCATGCAAGATATTTGTATACAATGAACTCACATCCATTGTAACAAATCTCATACCTTGATTCCAGGTTAGATCATTTAAAATATTAAGTACATGTTTACTATCTCTAATGTAGGATGGCAGGTTGGTTACATAAATCTGTAGGAATTTATCCACAAATTCTGCTATTTTTCTGTGGGACCCCAATCCCTGATATTATTGGTCTTCCTGGGGGTACAATCAGATCTCTGTGGATTTTTGGAAGAGTATATAGGCAAGGATAACGTGGTTTGTCTGTCTTCAGATATAGGAACTCCTCATTAGATAAAAGGCCATGTACATGCCATCTAAGAAGCTCGGTGTTAATTGTTCTCACATTTGCAAACATTGGATTGTTATCAAGCTTTCTGTAACATGTTTGATTGTTAAGCTGTGAGTTGTGCAAGGTGTAACCTAGCCACGCGTTGTTGTTCCTATGTATAGATCCCCTAAGGCAAAAGTATGTGTATTGGGACTCGAGTCTGACTCTGTTATATTTTCAAGAGGCACCCGGCTACGGTGTACTTGTTCCCCCCTATTATTTGCCCTCTACATTAATCCTTTTTTGAACATATTGGAAAACAGGTTAAATGCTCTTTTGGCGAGACCTGGGAAAGGTCTGGGTTTAAATCAAATATAACAAAAATGGAAATAAATTGTACAGAGCAAGTACGTATTAATGATCCTAGGGTTACAGAGGAGGCTACGTATTTGGCGATTTGAATTAACGCATGCCTGGACAAGATGGTATTTACTAACTGGGAACCCCTGGAGTAGAAAATAAAAAGGGATTTGGATAAAATAGAAGGCCTACATCTATCAATAGTAGGCAGATGTAATGTTTTAAAAATGGATGTCTTGAGTACTTATGGGGAAGCAACTTCAGACATTGCAATCTATTTATAGTAGCTTCTTGTGGGTGCAAGGTAAGCCCTGTCGAGCAATGAAGTACATGATCTTACCACGATCTCGAGGGGGGTGGGCCGTTCCTAATTTTCTGTTTTTTTATTGGGTGTGTTTAATACAACAAATGGGAGTTCTATTGGTTGGGTAAGGTGAGGAAAAGGTAGATGAGTCCCCGAATATTTTTCAGATGCTGTTGGGCTCAAAAGCAGAGAGGAGTTTCCTCCAAAACTTAGAGCCCAGTTATTATAGAAAAATTCGCTTTAGGGAGGTTGAGGCAAACACATAATATATGGTTGCAGACACAAATGTTTAAAGATCGGTTAACTTAATTATTACACACCTACCTCCTCCCAAGCACTACCTCCCTCCATCTTCCTCGACACCGTCATGGCTAGATGGAGATGAAAGGGACTTATGACCTTGGGGGATTTAATTGACAATAGTGCTATCAAGGCTTACTCCTCGTCAGTTTCCGAATATGATCACCCTAAAAGTGTTTTTTTTAAATATCTACAAATTCGGGATTATTTAAAAAAAAAAAGAGTAGAGGTATTAAATCTGGATTAAAAAAAGTAACCTGCTGTAGGCAATAAGGATGCGAGGAAAGATTGGCACCTTGTGTCAAGTAGTATTGAACTAAAAGGGATGATCTGGAAATACAAAACCCCAAATGGAACACTAAACTTGATCAGGGAGGAAATATCTTACAAGAATCAATTGTCTTGGCAGATAATCTTCTGATATCCTTTAGTCTCAAATTGCAACAATATAAAACCATAATTAATTTATATTACACGCCTGCCAGAATTGCACAGTGGGTGGGGGGGGGGGTTAAATGAGGCCAAATGTATGTGCTGTGGGGTGGACCAAGCTGACAGTCTGCACATGCTTTTTGAATTTCCAGATCTGATACAACTGATAAACAAGATGGAGGCCTTCTTGACAGAGGTGAGAGGGGTACAGATTGTGATTACATCCATGGGTATGTTTTTGGGAGTATTGGAGGAATCATTAACCACACAGGGGATGCATGAATTCAGGTACTTTATATTTATAGCTGTGGCGGTGGCTAGACTGTGCATAGTGTCATTATGGGGGCAAAAAGAGCCAGCATCCTTTGAAATGTGGAGGGGTAGACTATACACCGTATGTAACCTAGAACATATTCTTTATGCCCTTAAAGGGTTACAGAAACATAGGTTAGGTATTAAGATAGTTTAGTGTTTGAAATATTATGTGGGTTTATCTTTGTTTTGGCGTTTTATCAAGATAGAGAAATATTTTATATTTGTATATGCCTTCCAAGTGTAAGTCATGAGGTTTCTTATATGTTTGTATGTTTTTGCCATCTCTCTCTTCTCTTCTTTTTTTATTTTGCTCTCCCCTCCTTCTGATTCTGACTCTGCTGTCTATTCTGGTTCTGGTATTACGTATTTTTTGTATCTTTTTAAAAACCGTAGTGTGAATAAATGTATGTTTTGGTCCCTCTTGCTTTTGTTCTTGTTTAAATAATCTCACTGTAACATACCTGACATAGATGATTGTGAGCACCAAGGCCCTTCTCCTACCCACTTGCACATGGGTATCGTCAACACCCGTCAACTAATGACTAACAGTGGACGGTCTCTGGCACCACATTATGGGCACCTGAGTGAGTTACGCACACACACCTCATACGGCAGAATACTGGAATCTGGGCACAGGGGTAATAGAGGGTGGGTGTTATTGTTCCTTTTTTGGATTTTCCTTTTTTGTTGTTGTTATAGGGCATGTTTTTATGAGGCCACCGGACTATATTACAATTGTTATGATATCATAGTGTCTTGATTGCAGTTATAGACCTGCACTGCCACGGACTTAACACCCCACAACTTGCGGAGGATAGCATAGCAGTAGCAATGGAATGCGATCTGAACCAACTGCTAGTGATCCTGTACTGTGTTTGTACTCTATATATTCCATTTATTGTATGACACGAGAATCTGCCTTCCTGCATAATGCGATGTATCACTCTTTTGTTTTGGTGGAGAAAAAAAAAAAACATGTGGAAAAAAAAAGAATCTCACTGGAAATGCATAATGTTTATTATTGGCTTAACATACAATTTTTAAAAAACAACAACAAACAAACAATCCTTCTTGCAACAAAGGCACCCTTGCACCACAATGCCAGTACTGGGGAGCAGGCAGGAATGTGTCATATTGCCTTAAATGCAGCACTTTCCTGCCCTTTCCCTGTGACACAGTGCAGCACAGCAAGGTGATTTACTGCACTGCAGAATACACACAAATAATGGACGGAATGCAGAACAAATCAAATATTCACCTCCAGTCAAGAGATTTGGGTCAAATCCATTGTTTCTTTGCTCACCATGCCACCCAAGTTTAGACCTAGCCATATGCAAATCAGTTTAGCTTCTGCTCCTCATGGGAACAGTCTATCCGAACTGCCAATCCAGATTCTCCCTGGATCAGAAACAAATTGAGTTGAAACTGGAATGGCATGGGCAGCAAAAAAACTATGGATTTAGGCCCAGATTTCTGTACTGCTGTGAATGTTTGACATTGTTCAACATTCTGTCCATCAATTGTTTTTTTTGGAGTTGTCACCCTGAGTGGAATGGGTATGCCCAGATGTAAATCTCTTGCTCTCCATGCCACTGAAGTCAAGCTAGCCTGGCTGATGGGGGTTGAAACCCCGAAACCGGCCGCAGGACGCTTGTTTCTGGTCCAGGGAGGACCCAGACTGGCAAATCTTGTTGCATGGTTACTGGTTTATGTCTGGAGGTATCCTCTATGTGGAAATAGAAAGGATGTTCTTCATCTTCTAGGTTTGCACAAACTGTAAGTCAGAGACCAGAATGTCATATCACACTGAAGAAAGGATTCTGAGAGTGCAAAGGCAGGTCGTTGATCCCCAATCATCTAAATAGGTGATAGACACCAGTGGGACCAAGTCAAAGAAGCCTCCTTAAGATCTAAGTGCAGTGATGTCGAACAGTGCATGGCTACTGACCTAGCCCAATGGCAGGAGGCAAACCACTATCATTATAGGAGAGGTAATGCTTAAAAACCGGAAGGGGTCGGGCAAGAATGTGAGGGTTGCAGTGAGATAGATTTTAGGAAAGGAGCAGTTCTTTTGCTAAATAGAGCACATATTATAGGGTGGAGAAGCCCAACATTCAGGGATGTTGCCAGGAATACGGCATAAATGCATCCCTGAACTGCTCTTCTCCAGCCTGTACAGCTGTCACATGTAGAGCTGAAAGTATCAGTGGAAGGCCTAGAAGAAAGCTTATTCCTTGAACTTAGGAGAGTGCCCAGCCAACAGAGGCAACCTGGATCGTGAGACCACTGAATCAGCAGTACTATCTGAGAGTGTGCAGGAGTACTGCACCCTTAACAAGTTTGATCCAGAGGAGGACAAAGAGCCAGTGCTAAAAGAAGGATTCTCTTTGACATTTCAAGTTCCACCCACCAACTCATTATTTACTGGAACCTATATGGGGTTGTCAGCCAGACGAAATACTCAGAATCGGTTTGAGACTCAATAATGTCTACCTCTCGACAGCCTCAATTCCAAAATACTGCAATAACACAAGAGTTAGAGGTGGTCAAGTGAAAGAAGGATGTGGGAAGGAAACATCTGGGAAGGAGACCTAAAGAAAATAAAAATTAAAACATTTAAACATGAGAAAAAATATATGTCATGAAATCTATTTCTGGATAATAGAACAATTAAATCCCTTGGAACTCTGTTGATGCCACAGAGCGTTCATTCAAAGTCACATGAAACGAATTAGAACTGCAAACGAATACAATGTCTAGAATGTAGATATCTCTGAACACATAGCCAGTAACAGGATTTCTGGCCAAAAACACAATGTGTAGGGGAGGAGGTGCTCCTGCTGTTTTATCACTAGATTAAAGACACACAAAAGATTTGTTGTGCCCAACAATTCTCCTTGCACACGCAAATGAGGCAGAGCAGTTGAATCAGAAGGCTGAATGGTGCAGATGCACCCTTACCGCACCTGTCAGGGGTTGACCAGAACCTTGATCTAAAGTGCTGCTGATCTGGAACAATCAGCAGCTCGATGCAGTATGAGGCGATACTTAAAGAAGAACGACCTGCCATTTCCTCCCCATTGAACGTCGACGTGCAAGCTGACGCTCATGTTGCCTCATGGAAAATGTAGTTGCTGCTGCTACTCACTCAGTTCAAATATGCCTTGCTCAAACTACCACCAATGAGCAGGTTTCTGATCATTAGCAAGTTCTTTGCATTCCCTGCAGCACCAGCTCTCACATAACCACTGAAACATTTCTGCATACGGGCCATGGTACACAGGAATTTAGCCAAGTTCTCTAGAGTTGTCTTGTCACTAATGCTCGCAATATAATGGTAGAGGGCATCTATTAGAAGGAAGGTGAAGACAGGGACACTATATCTTACCTTAATCGAATCACAAAAAAGATGATTTAGCTGCCTATGATCTCAAATGGGCTTCGCACTTTGGAGTTAAGGCAGAGGCGATTCGGACTTCTATAGATGTTGCAGGAAAAATTCTACTATTATCGAATTTACAAATGCAGCATTGTAAGACTATCTTTGATTTATATCATTCACCTGAACGCATGATGAAATGGGCTGTAAGAAATTATGGTAAATGCTTTAGGTGCTATAGTGACGGCGCAGATAGTGTACATGTTTTTAATGTCCTGTATTGTCACAACAAAAGCATCAAATTGAACTGCTTTTGCAAGAAATCAATCACAGGTACCTCTATACCAATAACTAAGGCAATGATGATATTAGGGATTTGTACAAATATCTCAAACGAGAACCCAATGTATAAATTTAGATATTTATTATTCACTAGCTGTACCCTGCCAAGCGTTCTGTGGCTCAGTCTGGTTAAAAGGACGAGAAAGAAAAGAGTAAGCGCACGTTTCTAATATATTTAATTTCACAATGCTTGTGGGCACACAATATGATTTTTTTGTGACTATTGTCACATTGTGTATATATAAACATGCGCTAATGTTGCAAAGTGAACCTACTCCTCCTCGCTCCCTCCACCCACTTCCCGGTCTGCCATCCTGACACCAACTGTCCATCCTAATATATGTAGACTATTGTTTCTATGCGTTCCTTTTAGTTTTTGCGCAGCAACCAAATCGATAGGGTCTGTTCAGCTTTTCAATTAAAAACACGCGCGTATTGGACACGCGCATATTCTAATCCCACGTTGTGTATATATAAACACACGCTTAATCGAATCCAAGGTTGTGTCAAAATTTCAAATCAATTGGTGAAGAACTTTCGGAGCTTTAAGATTTTGAAGAAAGAAACATTGACATTTTTATGTGTCTGTTGGGCTTTCGATTAAAAACATGTGCGCATTCGACACGCGCGTATTGGAATCCAACTTTGTGTATATAAAAACACCTCCCTATTCAAATCCAACGTTGTGTCAAAATTTCAAAGCAATCAGTGAAGAACTTTTCCGAGATTTGTGATTTTGAACAAACAAACATTTACATTTTTATTTATATATAGATTGCTGTAGCTGTGGCGTGTTTATGTATTGCCTCTTCTTGGCTCCAAAGGGAGGCTCCCACACTTGAGATGTGGAGGGCAAAATGTTACCATGTTTATAACATGGAATATAGTTATATGCCTTAAAATCAGTCAAACGCCATAAACTTGGGCTTCAGATCTGGGACGCTATGATGCATTATATGAAATAAATGACTTCACTAGGTTGCATAACGATACAAGGTCTATACGCTGCCTGTCATTGATGTGTTAGTTGGATCTTTTCTTGAGTTTTGTTTGATAATGGTATTGTTATGGTCTTCTCAATGATATTTGTTATGTTATATATTTGTGACATGGATTGAATCAATAAAAAAAAGAAAGTGTTTTTCATAGTGTTTTACTCCTTGGGAGTATTTTATCCTGCCAAAAGTTGTTCAGTGTATACAATATTTTGCACAATCTGTTATTTGTAACATTTCTACAGTGTATTTTTTATTATCTTTAGTGGTACTGTGTTTTTCTGGCACATTTTCCACCATTATGCTAAACACAACCAGAGTAACTATATGCCCATTTATTGTTATTTAAAGAGAGTCCTTATCAGCTATTTTGGCTGCAGCTAGCATGCGTCACCCTCCATCTTTCCCGAATGAAGTGGGAGAAACAGACCTGCCCTGGGAAATATGGATTGGATTTTTTTAATCCTACCTGATTGCCATAGATGGGGAAAGGTTTAACCCAATAAGAAAGCAGCATATATTATTACATAATATGGGTTTACATGCTGAAAAATATATCAAGATTTTCCAGAGCAGGCTGGGAGAGGGAGAGGCGAAGGAGCTCAACAGAATGTATTTCGAATTACCCTAAAAATGCTAGAGAGCTATTTTAGGGAAATATTAATTGTGTGTGGGAGACACAAGTTTTTCAGCAGAGTTCAATGAAAAGAAGAGAGAGTTGCATATTATATTGCAGTGTTGAGGGGGTTATTTGCTGTCTGTGAGTTTGGTCAGCTTACTGACTCCCTTATAAGATACCAATTGGTAAGAAGCACTAATAAATCTATGTTAATGTTAATAACATAAGTGAAGTAGTAGAAATGTTCAAGGTAAAAAATTTACAATTTCAAAAACCTGGTACGGGCTTCAACAGGGGGTACAAGTTGAAGTGTTTCAGATATGGTAACTTTAACCGTTCGGCTAACACTGTTAAATGTCCTGCAAGATCAGTTTTATGTAAGAAATGCAACAACGAAGGGCATTTTGCCAAATTATGTTGAGATAATGAAACAAAGGAAGTTGAATTTGTAAAGTCCAATGATGGAGTTTGCATTGAAGGTGATAAGCATGTTTTTTAAATACACTTCATTGGAAACAAAGTGACAATTACCCCCACTTGTGACATTTCTCTTAACAATATAACTTTTGATGTATTTGCTGATTTGTTCTCTCCCTATACTCTTAATGATAGTAAAGTATTCAGAGAAAGATTTATGGGGGACAATTACAATATAGAGCCTGCAGAATCAACCAGGAAGGATACAACTGAGACCCCATTCAACTAGTAGGAATGACTAGACTATATATATATCATTTAAAGACAGGAGTACAGTAAAGAAAGTGTATTTAACAGAAAGAGAGTCTAATTTATTAGGCTGGAAACACCAGAAGGAACTGGGGATTAAGTTCGACCCTAACGAAAGAGAACAGTATTACTTGTTGACACATCAGTGATAACCACAGATGTGTGTAAGGAGTTCCAGGAATTTTAAAATGACGAATTTAGCCTTTAAAAAAACTTTATTCACAAGATTAAATTAAAAGATGGCACAAATTCGCTAGTTCACAAAATAAGACCTATTCCACTATTAATGGAAGCTCCTCTAAATAGAGAACTAGGGGCCAGATGTAGGTGTCCAATTACCGGTCGGTAACGGCCGAATTCGGCCGTTACCGACCGGTAATTGGAATTTGAGATGTAGGGCACTCAATTTTACAGAATCTGTAAATTTACCGATCGGTAAATTTACCGATTCTGTAAAATTCCGAATCGGGATTTTTACTGATTCGGTAAATTTGATATGTAGGTGGGACTCTTCTGAGTCCCACAAGCCTTACCGAATCGGTATTTTACCCTCAAATTCAATTTGATGGTAAAATACCGATTCCGGTGTGCATGCACATGTGTGCATGCACACCTATGCCATATGACAGGCAGAGCTGCCCATAGGGCATGTATGCCTGCCACATGGCACCCAAACCTGTTTTGGGGGTGCTAGAGGGTGTCAAAGTGACACCCCCTGCACCCTTGTGAAAATCGGTATTTACCGATTCGGTAAATACCGAATCGGTAATGCCTATTCATTCCTATGGGCTTCCAAGCCCATAGGAATGAATGGGCATTACCGGTCGGTATTTACCGAATCGGTAAATACCGAATATTACCGATTCGGTAAATGCACATCTGGATTTACCTACATCTCCCTCCTTCTATTTTACCGATTCATAAATACCGAATCGGTAAAATTCGGTATTTATGAGTCGGTAAAATAGATTTACCGACATCTGGCCCAAGATCGCTTAGAGTCACTAGGTTTCATTGAAAGTATAGAGCGTTCCAAATGGCTTGCAGCCATAGTCATTGCTTCTAAAAACAATTCCACAGAAATCAGGTTATGTGTGTACCTTCGTAGCCTTAATGCAAACATTTATGTGTACAGGTGTCCGCTTCTTCGAATAAACAAGATTCTGAGTTTAATTGACAATGCACATTTTCTCAGTGTATTTGGATTCTCAGCTGCATACCACCGAATTGCTCTACACAAGTATTCATCACTTTAACCTAATTTACTACTCCTTTTGGGGCATACCAATACTGTAGGATACCTTTTGGGCTGGCATCCGCGGCAACCGTTTTTCAACAAGTGATGAAGTACATATTAAAAGACTGCCAAGGAATCCGTTGTTTCCAAGACAATATTTTAACCTATGGGGCATCAGAAGAAGAACACAACAAGAAATTTAGGTGAGATTTAAATAAACTCAAATCAGTTGGATTGATGATAAAAAGGGAAAAATGCAAAATCAGTGTCACTGCTGTTGATTATCTAGGACATACTTTTTCAGGTGTAGGCATCAAACCTAAAATCAACATTATTAATTCAGTGAGAGTTACCCCTTGCCCTGGAAACAAAGAAGAGCTTAAATCCTTTTTAGGTCTTGCGGAATATACGTCAAAATTTGTCAAGAACTTTTCTGACCCTGTGCACCCTTTATGCCTCATCTTGAAGAAGGTGAGAGTGTATGAGTGGAGCGCTGTGCATTTTGTAGCTTTTGAGAATATAAAAGATGTGATTGCAAAAGCACCTAACATTGGTAAATTTATTGTTAAATATAAAACTATTTTGATAACTTTTGCCAGCAACAAAGGCCTCGGAGCCACTCTATCCCAGACAAAGAATGGTTCAGAAAAACATAATTGCATTTCAATCCAGACAGTTGAGGGGATTATAACTCAATTACTCAGTGATAGAGAAGGAAGCCCTGGCATGTTTTGGGGTATAATGCACTTCAAATTCTATTTGTGCCATCTACAAATCTTACTGAGAATGGACCACAAGCCTTTTACTCTAAGTGTTATCCACCAAAGGCATGGAAAATACCACTCCCTGTATTTCCAAATGGACTCTGGGTTTGCAACATTTTAACTTCAAACCTGTATATGTGCTAGGGGAGAAGAACCTAGTGAGGATCTGTTTGGCTAGATTACCCATCAAAGAGCATGTGCCTGACCCTATAGCTCTTGACAAAGCAGTATATTCTGTTACTGTGCCTGCAAGTGTGAAAGATAACTGGGAAGAATGCTACAAGAGAGACAATACTTTGATAGCCATTAAGGATACAATTATACATGGATGGCCACTAAAATGCAAATCCTTACAAGACAACTTACAACCCTATTGGAATGTAAGAAATGAACTGTCCGTACAGGTAGAGTATGTTTAAAATGTTTAAAATATTCATAGAATGATACTGCCAGAAGGCTTCAGAGAAGTCATTATTGATATAGCTCAAGAGGGACATATTGGTAGGAGTCTAAGTGAAAATAAGATAAGAGCAGAACATTGGTTCCCAAATATGGATAAAATGATGGAGAACAAAGTAAAAGACTGTTATGCAAGCAGCAGAAGTGATACGACTTAAGTTAAATGCAAGATTCCCCTATCTCCCATCATTGGTCCACCCAAACCATGGGATAAATGTCGACTTGACGTTATAGGCCCAATCCACCTTTTGAGGATTACTCACAAATTCATATTTGTGCTAGTTGATTATCATTCACACTGGGTCACTATCAAGGTCATAAATAACACCAACACTGATTCCTTGATAGAATTTTAGCAGTTACATTCTCACAAGAAAGTATTTCACTTTATAGTGACTGATGATGAAGTACAGTTTGTGTCTGAATCTATGTGCACTTTCCTCACCAAGAATTATATAAAAACACCCCTTTACTGTCCCATAGCCAATGGATAATAAGATAGGGTAAATACAATGATCAAATAATCCATTCAATTGGCTCACAGCACTGGCAAGCCCATCCTTAAGAATGTGAGGGACATGTTGTGGTCAAACCATATTTCACTATAATTGTTGTATCCCCTAACCTTGGCTTTAAAAGGTAGGACGCCACAATCTAACCTTACTTCAAAAAGGCTAAATGGTGGATGTCCCGTGTGGTTTGACAGAGAAAACATGGCTGATTTCAGTTTTGTTCACCAAGAGCAATACAATTCATGGTGTGACAAAACATGTGGCGCTAAGGAACATAAATGGAAAGTGGGTCAATGAGTCGTGGTGAAAGCTCTGTTGAAAAGTCACAACTCTTTCACTAAATTCTCACAACCTTCTAAAATTCCTAAGATCAAGCATGACACTGTGATATCAGAAAATGGCAAGTTGTGAAGCAAGGGCAGAATAGCTCTTTGCCCTGAACCTTCTTTAAATGGACCTACCAAACAACAAACGAAAAGATCTTTCCAAGCATAACATGGCGAATCCCAGAAGAAGCAACAGGATTGCGAAACCCCAATTAGTGGCACATGTTTTGTCAACCCATGAATTGCATTGCTCTTGGTAAACAAAACTGAAATCAGCCATGTTTTCTCTGTCAAACCACACGGGACATCCACTATTTAGCCTTTTAGAAGTAAGGTTAGGTCGTGGCGTCCTACCTTTTAAAGCAAAGTAAGGGGATACTCCTATTATAGAGAAATATGGTTTGGCCACAACATGTCCCTCACATTCTTAAGGATGGGCTTGCCAGTGCTGTGAGCCAATTGAATGGATTATTTGATTATATGGTAGAAAGATTACGCTAGTACTTATATGTTATCTGTAAATTGGATATACTACTTTGTTATTTTGCATAAGTTTTAATATCTGGATTCTGAGTATACTATCTATTATTATTAGGTATTTCTGTTTTTCTATTTATGATTGGTTTCCTTTTTATTCCCAGTCAATATTCTTTTTCTTTGGAAAGGGAGATATGTTGTAATCTACACATTAGTTCCTTCCTTTTTCACTCCACAATTCTATATTCTCATTTGGAATGTTGGAGTGCTCTACCAGATTGTCATATCCTGCAGTCCTGTTTCAGTCTCTCCGAGTTCACTGGACCTTGCTATAACTTCTGTTGTCATTTTATGGAGTCCTGGCTATAACATCTGTTGTCTTAGCTTGCAGTCTTTCTGAGTTCACTCGACCTTGCTGTAACATTTGGTGTTTTATCTTGCAGTCCTGCTGCAGTCTCTCCGAGTTCACATTTACCTTGCTGCAAATTATGTTGTCTTATAATTCAGTCCTGCTGCAGTCCCTCCAAGTTCAGTCAACCTTGCTATAACCTCTGTTGTTATATCATGCAGTCCTGGCGATAACATATGTTGTCTTGTCATACAGTTCTCCTGAAGTCTTTCTGAGTTCATTCGATCTAGGTATAACTTCGGTTGTCTTATCATGGAGTCCTGGTGCAGTCTCTCCAAGTTCACCGGACCTTGCTATAACTTCTGTTGTCATATCATGCAGTCCTGAAGAGTACTGCTATCAATGTCTCCACTTTCCAAAATCACCCACATTCATTTATACACTTCACTTCCTCATTTATTGTTTACCAGGCAAACACCACAAATATAAACAAACCTGGCCATGAATTACCAAACACATTTAGTAACAAAAACAAAATCTATTGGCTTTAACACTGCTTGCTTTAAAATCATAACTCATATAGACTGAATTGAGGCAGTTCAATTGTCACATTTTCGTTTAGTTTTAAAGGACTTGAATCAAAATTCACAACATAATGAATACTACTTATTTTACTCAAAGTCCAGATGCTTGCCAAATCTGGAGTACTTTCTGTCTGCCCACATTTGTTTTTCCTAGCTAATGTTACCTTCTGAGTATAACATGTTAAATCAGGAAATCACAGTTCTTCAGATATTATTACATTTTTTGTCCAACTTTCACAAAATGTAGAAGGATGAAAGTCTGTGTGTAATATTACATTGCATATATATTGCTTATTACCCCAGACAAGGCATTGAAGCTCTTGACGGCGAGTAACATGCTACCAGGGAACCTAAAGTTAGTGGTCAATCCATTAGTCATTGGGGTTAGTTTTGCATGCTAATTTCACGCATTTCCTCCAGTTTCTTTGTGGTACATTATGGACATTTATGCGACCGTTAGAAGGGGCTATCTGAGAAGTATGTGCTAGTTTGAGTTATTGGATAATTTCATGATTTCCCAAAAAATGAGCCTAACACATGAGATGTAGAGTAGTTTATATACATAAGAAGCATGTAGAAGGTCGTAGGGCAGAAAATGTGCATTAAAAAAATGAAGGATGGATGTAAGTAAAAGTTTCATTGTAGGTCAATTTTTTATGCATGATTTTAATTAATATAACAGGTTGAGATTTTATGCATGCAATCTGTGGATGTAAAACTGTTGAAAGTTTTAAATTCTGCTCTAAAGGAATGTTGCTTTTACAATCTTTCCAGAGACACCTTATAGGTGGCAGAGATACTTTCCGCACTAAAAAAGGAAGTTATGTTCTTGTTGAGATCCGTTTACAAGTGACGGTCAAGCAATGCAACATTTAAGCACATCCCATTACCCTTAATTATAATTTGACAACATCATATTCGCCCGACTGTATGTAATGCAAACAATACTGTCAACCCCAGAGAGACCCCTTTTATACTACAACAGTTTAGGCAAATCATTTGTGCCATACATAAACTATGCATATAATCTTATAAAAGATTTGTTATGTATATACCCACTGATTTTAAAGTGAAACAAGGCAATTGAAAAGCGCATTCCAGAAATCATTGTACATTCAGTGCATGTTTTTGGCCAATTCAATACCCTGTTTGGAAGGTGATTTCTTCTGCTTCCACCCGAAGAGCACCCCAACATACCAGACACCACGCCCTGCACAATGAATGAGTCTGAGGTCACCTTGATCGTCCAGCATATACCTTGCCTCATAGTGGATTTACATACCCTGGAGAATTGGCCAGAAAATAGCACATCAAAAGTACACCTACATGTAGAGCTCCATACTAACTGCATATTAACCTTGTAAGGCTTCACTTGAAGTACAGTGCAATAACAGTAGGCTAAGGTATACTTTAGAAGGATACAGCAGAAGCACAAAAGTACATGGCAAGTAGACTGAAACAAAAAACCCTTGACAGTGAGGCTGCAGGCAGAGTGTGGCAAAAAGAATCCCTTGACAGGTAGGCAGTTAGCATGGTGCTGTAAGAAGAATTACACCAGGCAGTGTGCAGTGTAAAGAAATACACCCCCTCAATAGAAGGGGTGCGGCCACAGAAAGGCAGTAGATTACCCAACCAAAACACTGCTCTGCAAACATGGCACTCTGCACTCTGCAGAACGTAGTATGCACAGCAGAATGGAGGCAAGATATGCTCACTTCAGGCGCACACACGTAGGATGAGCAAAAGTGCAGCAAGATAGAGGAGGTGAAGGCCCCAAAACACTGCTCTGTGATCGCTCCACTCTCCGCTGAACAAGGATGGAGGCAAATTTGATTAGATAACCCCCTTCAACGCCTCCTAACTAGCTCAGACATCAATTCTGAGAGGACACAGCAAAATGGAGGCTGGGTTGAGGTGGAATGCCCACTGCAACGCTCCTTCTATCACAGCACTGGTAGACGTCGGATCTGAGGAGATGCGGTGAAGAAAAACACCCACAGCAGGAGTTGCTCAGAGCCAGATGGAAGCTTTTGCGGAAATCAATGAGGAAACTGGCTTGCACAATGAAGAGGATGCCAGGCGGCTCATAGCTGCGATTACACAGCAACATGTGCAGAAACGAGACACCAGTGCAACAACAGGCATGTAGACACTTTGCTGCCCCCCTGAACAGCATCCCTCACTGATCACCAATATGAAGTCATGACCACTCAGTAAGTTGAACATTTTATACATAAGTAACCAGTAGTAAACCATAAGTGTCTCCATATTCACCATGCACGGTAATCTGAAAGAGCACTCCAACATTCCAAATGAGTTTCAACAGTATGTACCAAGTGGCATAGAATGTGAGCTGAGAAAAGAAGGAACCCGTGTGTGAATTACAACAGACATGACAACAGAAGGTAAAACAAATTTGGTTGAACTCGGAGAGACTGCAGCAGGACTGCAGAATATGACAACAGAAGTTAAATCAAGGTCCAGTGAACTTGGAGAGACTGCACCAGGATTGCATGATATGACAACAGAAGTTACAGCAGGGTTTGGTGAACTCAGAGAGACTGCAGCAGAAGATATGACAGACGCATCATCAACAACATCATCAGTGAAAACATGCGTGAAAAAGAGTGCAGCAAGTGTGTAAATTCCTTCTGTGAAGGAGTCCTAACTTTACTACTCCTAAACTGAGAAAAATCCTAATTTTAAGACTTTCGGTATTCACAGAAGGCATTTAGGAGTCCTCAAGTTAGGAGTCCTAACTTTACTACTACTAAACTGATAAAAATCCTAATTTTAAGACTTTCGGTATTCACAGAAGGCATTTAGGAGTCCTAAATTTTGGAGTCCTAACGTTACTACTCCTAAACTGAGAAAAATCCTAGTTTTAAGACTTTCAGTATTCACAGAAGGAATTTAGGAGTCCTAAAGTTAGGACTTCTAACTTCTGTGAATACCAAAATGAGTAAGTGCCTTCTGTGAATACCGAAATGAGTAAGTGCCTTCTGTGAATACCAAAATAGTAGTAAGTTTAGGATTTTGTCTTAAGTTAGTTCTGTGAATCGGGTCCTTGGTCTGCTGTTGTCCAGTACCCTGTTTTGTATGGAAAAGTTGCACTGCTGATGTTCAAGTTGTACTTGCCCTGAGCAAGGAACACTTGCATTATTGCTGTGTTGTTCCCTTTTTTATCTTTAAACTTTGCTTTGTTGCCACCTGTTGTTTACCTACTCTTTGTGGTAAGGAAGCCTGTGCTACTACCGCGTATGCTGAACCTATGCTGTGTGTTATTAAATATTATCAAAAGGCTTGTTGCTAAGCAAAAGACAAGCTTGTTTTATCACATGCTACACATCTAATTGGGAACTCTCACACAATATGTGAAGAGAGGCTAACTTTGATCTTGGTAATGAAATACACAGTTACAGTTTTGCAAAAGAACTAGATCACTAAACAACATGTTTAGATATAGTTGACTAGTGCCTCTGTGTTATGAGTGGAGCCTTCAACCAGACCTGGCTATTTAGCAATCCTCAAATGGCAATGTGAAACTTGGGTAAACCCCAAATCAAAATGACACTCTTCATAGTGGAGCACATTTCTGGTTACAAATTCCTGATCAACCCCCCTCTCCCTTCATTTAGTCACTCTCTCAAACAGCATATATTGCACCAAGAGGGCATAATGAAGCCTGCTTTGGCAGCACTCTTAAGGTTCTAAGTAAAACAGTAATCAAATCATAAGCATTAAAATGGTATGGGGAGTATTTTTAAGTACTGATGTATGTATTCCGCAAAGGTGCAAACATTAAGTCTGTTCTAAAACAAAAAGGCATGTTACAAAAGAACAATGACAGTTAACATTGGATTTGTGCACACAGGTATTGCACAGCCTACATGCGTCTCTCCCCCTTTGATTAGTCTCTGAAGCAGCATCATCTGAACATGCCTCAACACAACACAAAAACGAAAATTGCCAGCGTGGAGTCTGGAAGACCATTGTGTAGGGCATCACCATCACCCAAATGCAACAGTATCAGGGCTTGTACAGCAGTTCTGGAGTCACTTTCTGGAAGAAACAGTTTGAATTTAGAAGAGAGAGCTGGTACCGGACTATCTGTATTTTGCTAATGGGTTCCTTGCTGGTAAAGGTGATTTGAAGAGACTTGTCATTTAGTGGCAGTTTGGGTTCGAAGCTCTCAAAGTTCATGTCAGTGAGCAAGGTTTGTCCTTTATCTTGCTTGTTGTTCTTGGCAAATATCTGGAATTCTATCTTGGTTGGGATGAGCTTCAGGTAGGCTCTGATGTGTAAGGAGTATTTTAGGCATTGTTTGTCTGAAGCAGATGAGACATTCAACTAGGGCTGTTTGGCACAGGCATATTTGTGAATGATGATACTGTGAGCAGAGCACTAGTTGGTCCATGTAAAAGTTAACAGGAAACAGTATGGAACCTTGGGAAACTCCAAATGTAGTAGGAATTGTTTGTGACCTGGAGGTGCCCTCGTGAGCAAACTGGTTTCAGTTGGAAAGGTAGGTGGATAACCAGTGAAAGGCATTGACAGTGAATCCCACACACGAGGGTGCATAGGAGGGTGGAAGGTCAACTGGTTTGAACACAGCTGATAGTTCCAGCAATATCTGAAGGCAGTGGTCATCTTCATCTGTGGCATCGTGTACGATATGTAAGATGGCAGTCTTGATGCTGTATTGTGATCTGAAGCCAGATTAGTAGACGTGCAGGATATGATTCGCCTTGATGTGTATTTGGAGTTTTACATAGCCTGCTTTTTCAATGATCTTGTCGAAAAAAGGCCGGTCAATGATGGCCCAGTAGTTGCAAGGTCATCAAGGTTAAGTGCATGCCTCATTCGAAGTGAGAGGATCTGGCCTATCTTGAGATCTTCTGGTAAGATATCTTGAGTAAGGGAAATATTGACAATGGTAAGGATGAACAATAGAACACCAGCAGCGAGAGCACTGATGAAGGGCAATGGTAAGACATGATCTTCATAAAAAGTTGTTTTGGGGGAATTGAGTGTAACATCCATATGGGTATCATCCATAAAATGCTCAGAATGCTGGCTATTATGGATTCTACGGGAAAGGGCAGGTTTAAGAGATGAAACAAGTTTGGTATCCTTAATATATTGTTGGATCTTATGTATTTTTTCACTGAAGAAGAGGTTGATGGTTTTGCCGTTTTCTGTGAAGTGAGCAATAGATGGGTGCGTCAGAAAGCAGATGCAATGTTTGATTATCTTGAACAGCCTTCCAATTCTGTTGGTAGCTTCATTTATGTTGATGGCATAGTACATTGCTATAGCCGATGTGATTCAATATCTAGAGGTCTTCAAAGGTTAAGCGGTTCATTCATTTTCTATCCGATCTCGGGTTGGATCCTTTATTTTCAGCAAGGTCTTTAGAATACCGGGGTACTGAAGGCTTTAGCATACACTTGTCTGTTGTATTTTGGTTGTGGATGTTGACACAGCTTTCTAAAACATTGATGAAGTTAGAAGTATGTTGGCATTGGACGTGGATTTGAAGGGGTAAGAGACTGGTTCAAGTACTAAGGTTGTCTATGGAGAAGTGTTTTAAGGGTCTGAGGGTTCGATCATCTTCTTTGTGTTGATCCTGGTTTACTGGTAATACACTAAGCAGGGAGATAGGTTTGGCAAGGTATTCCTCTGATCCAAATGTATAGGTGGTTTGCATCAGATTGTTAGTGATGTTAAGAAGACAAGATCAAGAATGTGGGATTTAGAGTGTTTTGAACTTCATCCTCATACCAAAACTAGTTCCCTATCAATGCACTCCCTATTGATGCTCTCTAGCTTGGGTTGTGGTCTACTCTATTTTTAGAAATGGGGGTCTGTAGTTGGCAATGGTTTGCACCGTTGTCCAAGTAGGGACCCTTCTTCCTAGTCACGGTAAGGGGGATACACTCCTAAAATAACCCATGCTTACCCCCTTGGTAGCTTGGCACTACAAATGGACACGACATCAGTTTAGAAAAATAAGTAATCTTTATCTAAACCAAAACATGACCAAAAGTACTAAAATCCACAATACAATAATAAAAATATGACTTTCAAATGATAGGAATAGTTCTGTTCAAAGCGAATTGCAGATACAACACTTTTCACACAAAGTACCTTGGACGCATCGTAAACACACACAAAAAAGGTGATGCGTCGGTTCCTTGCTTCGGGGGAGGTGATGCAAAGGTTCCTTACTGCTGAGCAGGGGAGGTGGTGTGTTGGTTTCTTACCGGAGAGGAGGTGATGCTTTGGTTTCTTACTGCGTAGGGAGGTGATGCGTTGGTTTCTTACTTCATCCCTCAATGATGCAACAGACCTGGTGCCCCGATGCGATGCATGACGATACAGGACGATGCGTGGGTTCTTGCAGATGCACCGCAGGGCTTGCGTCAGAATCAGTGCAGTGATCTCGGACTTTGGAGATCGGGTCACCCGATGCGGTGTGTGCGATTTTTTAGAGCTGCAGGCAGACGCTGAGTTGGTTTCCTCAGTGATATGTCAGAAACAGGTACAGATGCGTCGCTCTTCTCATTTTTGCACTGCTTTTCCATATCCCAACAGCCACAACAACATCCAGAGGCCCAGAATAGCTACAGGTACCTCTTGGCAGGTCAGACCTCCCAGCATGGATGTTCAGGAGAGTTGGGGGGAAAGCCTTTGTGTCCCTGGGACTTCATAACAGGAGGCAAGCTCTTCTTCAAATCCTTGGAGATCTTCCTCAAGCATGGGACACAGCACACATTAAAGTCATTTTCCTTTCCTTGGCAGAAAGTAGCCACTGCAGGCCAACCCCAGACAGCAAGAAGCACAGGGGCAGTATTCCTCCTCAGTTTCACCAGCTCTTCTACTCTCTACTCTTTGTCAGAAGTGAGCTTTGCATTATTTTCTATCCCTGGGACTTCCAACAGGAGGCAGGCTCTCCTTCAAGCCCTTGGAGAAATCTCTAACAGCAGGATGAGTCCAGTCCTTTCCCTGCCCAAGACAGAAGTAACCACTGCAGGCCAACACCAACAGCACACAGCACAGGGGAAGTACTCCTCCTCCAGGTCTCCGAGTTCTTTTTCCTGACAGGTTCCTTAGTTCAGCAGTAATCTAAAGTTCACGGGTCTGGGCCCTACTTTTTATAGCACAAATTCCTTTGTTCTCTGATGGCAGAGAAGCACTGTGCCCAGCCAAAACCAATTCTGTTCTCTCTGGTGCAGTTGCCCGGCAGGAGGTGGAAACAACATTATATAAGGCAGACAGGGCCTATTCAGGTGCAGAGAAAATCTACTCCCACCACTCTAAATGCAGGCTGGGCCTATTCAGGTGCTAGTGAGAACTCCTCCCCCTACTCTGAATGCATCCCAGGTCTATTTAGCCCAGCCCTGACTCATTTAGGAAAGGCAGGACACACATCAACCCCCCCAGTGGCTCTCTGAAAGAATACACAACCCCAGCCCCTGTCACTCCAAAGCCAGACATTCAATACACAAACCAGCAGAGGCACACAGAAAGGTAAGAAAATACCAACTTTTCTAAAAGTGGTATTTTCAAACACAGAATGTAAAAATCATCATTACTTAAAGATGCATCGTTACATTCTGAGTTCAGGCATGCTAATCTTTACCTTCCTTTCTTGTCCCAATGGGAAGTTATATTTATAAGATGTTATAAATAAACTCCCATTCTAATCTATGCTGCCGATAGCCTTTCAATAGTGAAAAATGAAATTGGCAGTATTTCACTTTTAGGACGTGCCACACACCTCAGGGCAAGTCCGACCTTTCACAGACACTGCACCCTGCCCACAAGGGGTACCTTAGGCCTACCTTAGGAGTGACTCACATGTTAAAAAAAGGAAGGTTAGGGCCAGCCAAGTGGGCGCACTTGCCAGGTTGACATGGCAGTACCAAACTGATCACAGACTCTGCAGTGGCAGGTCTGAGTTACCTTTGAAAGGCTGCTTGTGTGGGTGGTACAATCAGTGCTGCAGGCCCACTAGCAGCATTTGATTTACAGGCCCTGGATGCACACAGTGCACTGTACTAGGGACTTAGTAGTAAATCTGATAAGCAGTGGTAAAGTGCCCAGAGTCTTAACCAAAATCACGGTCCAAAACAGGACACCAAAAAGCAAAAAGTCTGGGGATAAACCCACTGGACAAGCAAGGTCTAACATCTATCAATAACCAGGAAAGGAAGAGTTCAAGACAGGGAGAGGCTGCTGCTTTGGCAAGCGAGACAGAATCAGAAATCTACATAATCTGGAGACTGGAAATGGTTCTTTACAGAGCAACTCACAGTGTTTATTTCACTGCAGTGTCTCACTACTGGTGAAATGCTCCATATTGGGACTCAAACGATTAACAAATCAATGAATGGCAAATGTTTCATCCACTAATGTGTGAAATTGATTTTTTTGGTTAATTTTAGGATATCTGGTACACAGTAAAAAGGTCTATAAACTTCAAGGTTTCGCAAGTGTGCTAAAATATTATCTTCCTTGTCTCATTCTGCCTCATTTATAATCCTAACAATAATTCCCCCCAAAAATGGACTACTAGTTTCATCCCATCACGCAAAAATATGGGTCCATAACTTCAAACTGGAGTTCAAATGGAAAACAAAATTGACCTATGGAATTAGACACAAGCACTGCATCCCTTTGGGTGAAAATCTACAGGGAATTCTAGAATCCTGGAAAAATTAAACACGTGCAGTAACCTGATATGATGCAGTAACACTGTTGGTTACCGGGGGTCCATAAGTAATGAAAACAGAAAACACAATTTACAGGGTTAATATGCACAATTTCCAACTTGGAACTTAAGTTTTCTTTCCCATAACCGAGAATAAATAAATCACTTTATTTACAGCACACACCCCAACTCAACAGGGAGGCACTAGCACTTTTCTCTCATTGCTTGTAATGTTGCACCTATTTGTGAGATTCCCAGGATAGGGAAATTCACAGTTTGCATTTAGCTTCTGTGCCACTGCGCTTCTCTTTTCCATTAGCACTTCGTCTTCAAATGCAGTCCGGAAGCCCCTGCAGATCATCTCCTTTACTCCCGGGCCCTGTGAAGATAAGCACTCATTTCTCTCTTTTTACACAAAGATAACAGCTTCCCAGAATCCCTCTCAACAAATCCACCCTAGGTCCAGTGTACTAAATGTATGCATTGGTAATTTCTTCATGCAATTGTTTGATATAAAGAAACACTATTTATCAGAATGAATGAATAGCAGGAAATACCACATGATTTAAAATATAAAGCCATGGAATGATTCGAGGATTTTGAATCTGAAATAGATATGACACTTCTCAAACGCTGTCTCAAACTAAACAAGGACATTTTGAAGCATAAAAACAGTTCATATCAGTTTTGAATCTCAATGTTATATAAAATAATAATTTTGGTGCTTCTTTTTAGAATGTTTCACAAAATTTGATTTGTTATTTCAGCAATACATATATCTAGCTAGCAAAATGTGATAATAGAGAATTATGTATATCATTTTTATGGTGTGAATACAATTGTGACTTTAACCACGTTTTCGTTCATTAAAAGCAAAAGCCCATTGAGTAGTTTAAGATTAGTGGCAAAAAGTCAGAGTTGTAGGGTGTTTAAAATTATGGGCTGCTTCCAAAATTACAAGAGAGGTTTTTGAATAGACACTGAGAATGATATTGCAAGTTTGATAATTCTGATCTTTTGGAGGCCATCACAAGAGGTTTCACTGATTCTAGGGTAGACATTATTAGACATCTGTTAGAACTTGGGTATCTGGTTCTCAAAGGCATGTACCCTATCCAAGTAGTAGCCTTAATCCTAGTCAGGGTAAACTAGATACGCACTGAAAGATAACCTGTTCTCACCCTTTGGTAGCTTGGCACAGAGCTGTCAGGCTTATCTAATAGGCAATGTGTAAAGTATTTGTACAACACACACACACACACACAGTAACACAATGAATAGCCAACATAAAGACTCCACAAAGGCAGTAGCGGTCGGCAGTAGGAGTTACTGCAGGGCAGTGACGTCCACAGGGGAGGGGAAGGGGGGGGTAGTAATGTATGGATTACGGAGTTTTACAGGTAAGTAAACATTTAAATAAATAAAATGAATTTAGTTGCGCGCACTGCATCATCAAATATGATGCAGTGCGCGCAACGATATTAGTTTTATTTATTTAAATGTTTACTTACCTGTAAAACTCTGTAATCCATACATTACCACCCCCCGCCCTGCCCCTCTCCCTGGCCACATCATTGCCCTGCAGTAACTCCTACTGCCGACCGCTACTGCACAAAGGTTTATAGACATAGATTATTATGTTATAGACAAAACAAAACAGAAATGACAAATATCCAATGTATATAAGTTGAGAAATTGAATTTTAAAAGAATAACAGCAGTAAAGCACTTAGAAGCAAGTAGATCTAAAAGGTTAGTTTAGGTTGCGCTAGACCAGGGCAAAGTCAAAGTTCGGGCTGACTGCGATTAAGCACTGGCTGGCTACAGGACCCACGCAGAGGGTGAACAAAGTACATTTCCTGGTAGAAAACAAAACAATTTGTTGATCTTCTCCACACAGTGAAGGCAATGCGTCTGTTCTGAAGACGGGTGCCAGAGTTGGGAGGCATCGAGCAATGCACCGGTTTCTGCCATGCAGTTGAGGTGATGCATCGATCTCACCAAGCTGCAGCAGTGGTGATACACTGTTGGATGCATCAATCACTGGAGGCAAAGTGCTGGTTCCGAGGCAATGGGATTTTTCTCCCACAACCAGGTTGCTGTGCTGGTTCTACTATACACAGATAGGAGATGCAGCAAAATCCATGTTGCAAGTATGTGGTCCACTTCCAATGAGCCAGGCACAGGAGAAGGTGTAGAGCCTTTGATATCCCTGCGCCTCAAGGAACAGGGGGAAAGCCAACATGCGCTTGGAGATCATTTGGAGGGCAGGTAGGGCCCAGCTCTCCTTCAGCAGAGTCAGAACCAGAGAGCAGCAGGGCAACAATCAGAAAAGCAGTCCATCCAGATTAGCAGTGCAGTTGAGTCATTTAAGCAGCACAGCAGTCCTTTTTACTGAGGTCCAGTTCAAGATCAAGAAGTATCTTATTTTAGGGGATCAGAGACCCAGTACATATACACAAAAATGCCTTTGATGTGGGGTGACTTCAATGCAGCTCTCTGAAGAGTCTATAGGGGTAGTGTGGGGACAGAACACTACCTATTCAAGTACAGTGTTAGCCCCCCCCCCTTTCATCCTGCCCAAGGGAGACCATCAGAATGCAGATATATGTAGATTGTACTTAGGCACACTTGTCCTTCCTGTGTTGTGACTGGTTAGAGGGAATGCACAAAGTGTAGCTGTCACCCACCCCAGACGTGCATTGGAGATAGGCTGTTAGGCACGCAGAGCAGTAAGTGCAGAGAAATGTCATTTTCTAAAAAGTACATTTCTAACATAGTAATGTTAGATCCAACTTCACCAGTAAGGACGATTTATCATTACCATTCCGAAGATATAAAACATGAGAAAGCTACTCCTCTCTAACCAGGAATTACAGCTTAAAAGTGTATTAAGGAATTTCCAATGCTAGCCTATGAGAGGAGTAGGCCTCATATTAGTGAAAAGCGAAATAGGCAGTTCGACACTACCAGGACATGCAAAATATAAAAGTACACATCCTACTTTTTACTTACATAATATCACCCTGCCTGTAGGACTATCTAGGCCCTACCTTATGGGTGATTTCTATGTAATTAAAAGGGGAGTTTTAGGCTTGACACGTAGTTTTCAAAACCAAGTCAAAGTGGCAGTAAACAGCTCACACAGGCACTGCCGTGGCAAGCCTGAGACAGGTTTGAAGGGATACTTCTGTGGATGGCACAATCAGTGCTGGAGCCCACTAGTAGTATTTACCATACAGGCCCTGTGTATATGGTATACCAGCTTACAAGTGACTTACAAGTAAATTAAATAGGTCAATCGAGTATACACCAATTACACACATGTTTCAGGAAGAAGCACACGCACTTTGGCACTGATTAGCAGTGGTACAGTGCTCGGAGTCCTAAGGGAAGCAAAAAGATTCTGCAAAACGTGGAGACAAAAAGCCAAAAGATTGGGGGAGACATCCCTAAGGCTGACAGGTCAAATAACATTTCTGGACAGTTATGGATAGTCAAGTGTGCTCTTTGATAACTAAGTCCAGTGGGAGGTGACCTCTCTGCACTATGGAAGAACTCAAAATATTCAATGATGAGCTTTGTTCGTCTTGAGTAGCCTATGTCATCTGAGTCTGATCCACAGGCCACAATTTGGTCTCTGTTTTTAAGCAAAGCTCCTGAATATGGCTCTGGGTTTAGTCTGCTGTGCTGCATTGAGAGGTTATATATAGGCATATCCACTGGATCATTGACATATGAATGCTGCTGTCCTGAATACACCTAAGTAGACAAAATACGTGAAAGCTGTATTTACTGTTACTTTTACCAGGAAGGAGAATGAGATATAGAAAGGAAAGAGGACAATAAACAAAGACAATTGTCTATCAATTACATTGCACCATTATTATTTATTTGGCATATCTGTAGGCCTGCAGCTGTGTTTTTAACACTAAAATTAGTCCTGCAATAATGTGATGTTTGCTCCATTCAGGATCTACTGTGTTGCTTCATTCCTTCCTGCACGCCCATCTTTAACGGTGAGAGCTCCTCCACCCACTGTCCTCACTGTGCATTCCAACTCACCCCTGTATTGAAAATTCGAGTGCCCCAGATCATCATTAAGATGGCCTTATTAAACTGCAGATTCCTGCCAAAACACAGCCATGAAATCTTCATGCTCCTAGAACAAGAGCAACTAGACATCTTATTCCTCACGGAGACCTGGCTCACCCCAAATTCAGACTTTGATGTGGTGCAGGCGCTGCCACAGGGCTACCTTATGCAGCGACTGGACCGTGCCAAGGGAAAGGGAGGAGGGATAGCGATTATCCATAAGGAACAACTTTCATGCAGATTCCAGGATAGTCCTCTGCTTGACTGTGAAAATGTACATTTTAGCATTCAATTGTCCCCTTGTAACTCACTCTCAGGAGTCCTCATCTACCGCCCTCCGGGTGCCTTGGGCCAATTTTGCAGCTCCCTTGTGGAAGTCTCATCAGCTTTGACAAGTACCCTGTCCAACTTGCTAATCTTAGGGGATCTCAATATCCACTTCGATAATAAGGAGATACGGCCGCCTCCGAGCTACTCTTAGACCTTGCCACCCACCACCTTCATCTTCAGAACGATCAATCCACGCACAATCGTGGACATTTACTCGATCCCATTTTTTGTAACATCGACACCCTGATAACAAATGCCCCGACCCCTCTACCATGGTCAGATCACATGCTTATCCCCTTTAGCTGGGAGATTCCGACCAACCCGCCTCATAGTCAACCATACGGTAGATTGGCTCGTCCCTGGGCAAAACTAGACCTAAAAAAATGGGAGCAGGCCCTCGATCTCTCCAAGCCTGGCCATGCCACCGACCCAGTAATAGCAGACACGGAGTTCTCCTCTTGGATCGAGAACTCCCTCAACATCATCCTTCCAAAAAAACCCTGTCGCTCATCCCGCAAGAAAACTTCATCCCCTTGGTTCACTCAGGAAACCCGACTCCTGAAAAAACTCTGCAAAAGGGCTGAAAGAACATGGCGGAAGGACTTCGACCCTAATAGCAAGAAAGAATATAGAGCGGCTATTCTCAATTATAAAAAAGCCTTGAAAAATGCTCAAACGACTTTTTTCCAAGAAAAAATCAACGCTGCATCCTGCTCGTCGAAGGAAACTTTCCGCATTATAAAATTGCTCTCAAAAACCCCAGAGTCCACCTGCTTAACTGACCTCGCTGACAACCACTGTGAAAAATTGGCAACGTACTTTGATCAAAAAATCCAGACCATTCTCCAGCAACTCCCGCCTACTTCCCCCCGGGTCCAACCTCTCACCCCTCTAATTCAGGCACAGAACCCTCAGATAAGACTGAAGACGTTCACTTCCATAAGTAAGGACACCCTAGCCCCTATCTTCCAATCTCTGAAAAGTGGCTCACCATCTGACCCTGCCCCTGTTAAGATCTTAAAGCAGGTAGCACCCACCATCCTTACACCCATGGTAAATCTGGTCAATGCCTCCCTTACAGACGGTGTGGTGCCCCCCAGCTGGAAAAAGGCAAAGGTCAGAGCCTTATTAAAAAAACCGAACCTTGACCCGCTCAATCTTGCCAATTTTAGGCCTATATCACTCCTTCCCTGCATTAGTAAAATGACAGAAAAATTCAAAAATACACAGATGTCACACTACCTTGAATCGAACGAATTACTCAGACCATCACAGACAGGTTTTCGTCCCGGCCAGGGCACGGAAACTGCAATGGTGACGGTGGTCGAGGAGGCCAGGAAGATCATGGACGCAGGAGGATCAGTGGCAGTGATCCTCCTGGATCTGAGCGCGGCCTTCGACACGGTCAACCACCAAATCCTGAGCCAGCGACTCAGAGATCTTGGGATCACCGATGTTGCCCTGTCCTGGCTTAAATCCTTCCTGCATGATCGCTCATTTCAGGTGATAGAGGGTAGCTATACTTCCAGGGAGACCCCGATACGCTGCGGAGTGCCACAGGGCTCCTCGTTGAGCCCTACGCTCTTTAACGTATACATGTCCCCGCTGGAAAAAATGGTCACCTCTCATGGCATCAAACTCTTAACGTATGCCGACGACACCCAGCTGGTTGTTTCTCTCTCTCAGCAGAGTAACCCTAACACCGATCTCTACTCCTGTTTGAGAGACATAGTCAGCTGGATGGACAGTTCTCACTTGAAGCTTAACAGCGACAAGACTGAGATACTGGTAATGGGGAATCCGTCCCATTTCCGGCCAGACTCTCTTTGGCCCCCATGCATGGGTAAGCCCCCAACTCCTAAATCCGAGATTAAAAGCCTCGGAGTATGGCTTGACCAAAATCTGACCATGCATACCCAAGCGAGAAAAACGGCCGGGGTCTGCCACGGGCTTCTGCGTTCCACTCGGAGAATCCTACCCCTACTCCCTTTCCCATCAAGGAAACTCCTTATCCAAGGCCTCATTCTGTCTCGGCTGGACTACGGCAACGCACTGTATCTGGGTGCCCCTCGGAAAGTCGTTGCGAAACTCCAGGTAGTGCAGAATGCGGCCGCACGGATCTTGACTAATACCAAGAGCCGGTGTTCAGCTAGGCCCGCCATTAGAGCGCTCCACTGGCTGCCTGTGGCGGAAAGAGTGCAGTTTAAGGCGCTTTGCCTAACGCACAAAATCCTCAATGGGAAAGCCCCTCCCATTCTCAGAGATCTGGTGACTCCATATACCACTGCCAGACCCCTCCGATCTACCAACGCCCATTTAACTCTGCCCCCTAAGATCAGAAGAGCACGATCAGGAGGTCGACGTTTCTCGTACAACGCCTCCAGACTGTGGAACTCCCTTCCTCCTGATCTCCGGGTACAACCCAACCTTTTGGCCTTTCGTAGGTCCCTGAAGACTTGGCTGTTCCCATGAGCCTCCCTCTTCCAACTCTGCCTGTACTTATTCAGCGCTGGGACGCTCACGGGCAGCCATGCGCTCTAGAAATCCGGTAAATAAAAAATAGGAGCTCACATTTGAGCAAACTTTCCTCTTTCAGTGGTTAAATGATCAGTGGATGGTGAAGCAGTTGGGGGTGTATTTCAGTTGCCCTGTTGAGTGGCTAAACCTGTTTTATTAGCTGATGACTTGTAAACAGACACAAGTTGTTTTAGCAATGTGTAAATAAAGACTAAAGGGGGCATTTAGAGTTTGTAGGAGTGGGAGCACCACTGTAAATTTGCAATGATCCTGCCCTGCCAAATTTCTGGTTCCCCTATACCATTAATAGTTAAATGAACCAGTGTTTTTTATCTACAGTCTCATTTTGCTTTGTTAGTGGAAACCCTTAAACCTCATGGTCTGCCCATCACTGGATCACTGAGTCTCATTAGTGCACATATGGCTATGTTCACTGTTTTTATTAGTTCCTGGTACGACATTTCTTTGAAATTATGATGTTCCACTATCCCTGCTTTGCAGGGAAACAGCTCTATGCACATCAAGGACATTTGTCTTGTGCTTTGCATCAACAATCCTGTTGCAAAGCAAAATACAAAGCTCGACAACCTCGACAACCTCGGACTCAAACAGCTCGTGACGACACCCACCCACGCTGCTGGACACACGCTGGACACCATCTTTTCCACAAGCCCCCACGTCTCCTTCAACCACACCACCGAACCCCGCTGGACCGACCACAGATGCGTCCACTTCACCTTCAGCAAACCCACCACACACCACCGCACCCGACAGCTGCCACGCCGCTGCTGGGGCAAAGTCACCAAGGACCAACTGACCACCACCCTCGCCCTGAACCCACCAGCCGACCCCACTGACCCAGATACCTCCGCAACCAACCTCAAACGGTGGATCAACGACTGCGCAAACACCCTCACCCCCCTCAAAACCTCCACTACTAACCACACCAGCAAAAAAGCAGCCTGGTTCACCGAAGACCTCCGGATCCCCAAGCACACCTGTCGGAAGTTGGAGAAGAAATAGCTCCACGACCAAACACCAGACAGCCACACAGCCCACAAGAACGCCACCCGCAGACACCACCAACTCATCAGGACCGCCAGGAGGACCGCCTTCAAGGACCGCCTAGATAACAATGCACACAACACCAAAGAGCTCTTCAACATCATGAAAGAACTCTCCAACCCAAGCTCCAACACCAACGACATCCCACCGTCACAAGACCTGTGCGACTCCCTGGCCACCTTCTTCCACCGCAAGATCGCCGACATCCACGACGGCTTCAACTCCGACACCCCCGCACCCACCACCGAACCTATCACCCCTGCGACCACCACCCGCACCAATCGCCTGACCGCCTGGTCCAACGTCAGCGACGAAGACACCATCAAAACAATGAACCCCATCCACTCCGGATCCCCCTCTGACCCCTGCCCTCACCACATCTTCAACATAGCCAGCAAAACCATCGCACCCCACCTCCGGAAAACAATCAACAGTTCCTTCGAGACCGCAACCTTCCCGGAAAGCTGGAAGCATGCCGAGATCAACGCCCTTCTGAAGAAGCCCAAGGCGGACCCCAAGGACCTTAAGAATTTCCAGCCCATTTTCCAGTTCCCATTCCCGGCAAAAGTGACAGAGAAGATTGTCAACAAACAGCTAACTCACTACCTCGAAGACAACAATATCCTGGACCCTCCCAATCCGGCTTTCGCAGTAACCACAGCACCGAGACCGCCCTCATCGCCTCCACTGACGACATCAGAATCCTGATGGACAAGGGAGAAACAGCCGCCCTCAATCTCCTGGACCTATCAGCAGCCTTTGACACAGTCTGCCACCGCACCCTATCAACATGCCTCCATGACGCCGGAATCCAAGAGAAGGCCCTTCCTCTCCAGCCGAACCCAGAGCGTCCGCCTCCCACCCTTCCACTCAAAAACCACGAGATCATCTGCGGTGTTCCACAGGGATCCTCCCTCAGCCCGACGCTGTTCAATATCTTCATGGCGCCGCTCGCCCACGTCACATGACAATATAACCTCAACATCATCTCCTACGCTGACGACACCCAGCTGATCATATACCTCACCGAAGACCCCCACACCGCCAAAGCCAACCTCCACAGAGGAATGAGGGCCTTAGCCAACTGGATGAAGGACAGCAGATTGAAGCTGAACTCAGATAAGACGGAGGTCCTGAATTCTCGGACCCACCCAATCAGCTTGGGACGACTCCTGGTGGCCCACATCACTAGGCACAGCCGCCCACAGACCACGCACGCAACCTGGTGGTCATCCTCGACTCCACCCTCTCCATGACAAGGCAAGTCAACGCCGTCTCCGGGTCCTGCTTCAACACCCTCCGTATGCTCCACAGGATCTTCAAATGGATCCCTCCTGACACGAGAAAGACCGTCACCCAGGCCCTCATCACCAGCAGACTCGACTACGGGAACACCCTCTACTCAGGAACAACAACTAAGCTCCTGAGACGACTACAACAAATCCAGAACGCCTCGGCACGACTGATCCTCAACATCCCCCGACGCAACCACATCACACCCCACCTGAGAGGCCTGCACTGTCTCCCCGTCAACAAGAGGATCACCTTCAAACTCCTCATCCACGCACACAAAGCCCTAAACAACACCGGACCTACATACCTCAACAACCGACTCAGCTTCCACACCCCCGCCCGAAGCCTCCGCTCTGCCAACCTCGCCCTCGCCACAGTCCCTCGTATCTGGAAAACCACCGCCGGCGGACAATCCATCTCCTACCTCGCTGCCAAGACCTGGAATGCTCTCCCTACCAGCCTACGACAGACTCAGGACCTGCTGGCCTTCAGAAGAATCCTCAAGACCTGGCTCTTTGATCAGTAGCGCCCCCCCCCAGCGCCTAGAGACAGGTATGTAGCCGCTTTACAAATGCAATGATTGATTGAAAGCTGAGTAGGCTGCTTTAATATTGAAGTCATCCCCCACATCAGTGTATGCATTTTTATTTCAAAGATCCATTCTAGGTGGGGAAGCGGATCTCTAGGTATGAGCGGCAGGCCTCTGCCAGTGCCTCTGCTGACCTGGCAGGCCAGCGGCCCACCCTCAAGGATCTACATACATTTTAACCTTTTTTGTCCAGATGTTTTACTTATAATATCTTGTTTTGATTTACACTAATAACTAGTTATGACTTTAGGCTTAGCACATTCATGTAGGCATTGTCATCTATGCAAACATAAAACAATCATAGTTACTGATTAAAATGTGTGTGATTAGTAAGGAAATGCACACAGTAAGTTTTTGTCATATGATTTTTCCTAATGGGATGTTGATTGAATTGAATTGAAATAACTTTATAGAGCACATGGCTACCCGGAGGCATATCAGAGCTAGATGTCATCAGTGATGTCATCAGTGATGTCATTTGAGTTGTCATCAGTGATGTCATCAGTGATGTCACTGACCATGTCATGAATGATGTAATATGTGACATCATCAGCAGTGTATTGCGGGCGCGCGAGTTATAGTGAGTCCAACTAACCATAACGTGGGAATTTCAATGGTTTTGTATGAGTAAAATGTTCAGCTAACTATAACTGGTGTGAAATCTATGTTTTTTTCAGTGAATTTCAAAGGTTTTTTTAATGCTAATTCCTAACTATAACAAGTGTTAAACCTATGGTTTTTTCAGTGAATTTCAAAGGTTTTTTAAATGCTAATTCCTAACTATAACGTTTGTGAAACCTATGGTTTTTTCAGTGAATGTCATAGTTTTTTTTAAAAGCTAAATCCTTTATATATCGACTTTGTAACCTACGTTTCTTTTTTTTTATTAGCTGTTTTTTACAAATAATAATTATATATTTTTTTAAATAAAATATTTGTTCAATGTATATATTTTTTTTAAATAATTTTTTCCTGGTGCGCTCAGGGTGCGCGCACAGGTAAGCTTACCCGTATCATTTTGACTTGGAGCGCTCAGGGTGCGCGCACCGGTAAGCTCTCCCGAGAGCGCAGCGAGAGCGCTATTTCTGCATTCGTAAAAAAAAATATGTATGAAAACGAAATAATAATGCAAGACATTCTGTACCATACTTATAAAGCAGTATTTTTGATTTTCCGAATGAAAATGATTTTGCATTTCCGTAAAGCTACCAAAACGTCACTCAGGCCCGCCGCGTAAGCACCCCCGGAAGCGCCTACGTTCATGCTGCGTAAGCGCCCCCAGAAGCACCAACGTTCACGCCGCGTGAGCGCCCCCGGAAGCGCTCCTGTGTGTGTAGCGTAAGCGCGTCAAGTCATGTGAACTTAAAATAACAATTTTCATTGGTTGCTAACAGATTTTTTTTCCAAAGAATGAAAACCCCACCCTTTTCCTTCACTTCTTCTTTCACTTTGATGAGAGCAAGACCTCTTTTTTTCTCTACTTATAATCTGTGGATACAATGGCTGCCAGAGCATCCAGCAGCAGTGAGGAGTCAGATGGATTCATAGATGAAGAGCCTCCTCAGCCGAAGGTGAAAGAACATTTCATCTGGAAATTTTTTGATATTCCTGAGGGATTTAAAAAAGTAAATGCTCCAAAGGTGGAGTGTAAGATCTGCCATACTGTACTTTCCCGAGGAGACCCCCGAAGGAAGTACAGTTTGGTAATTCCACCATGATTCGGCACGTCCAGAGGAGGCATCCCCAGAACTATGCCCGGGAGAGTGTCAGGGCTCTGGCACGAGAGGCTCCAAGGGATGGTGGCTCTACTTCAACTGAAGGAGCAACTGCATCGGTGAGGGGGCGACCAGAGCAGCTGATCCCAAATATTCAGCCTATTTTTGATGAGGCATCCATCAAATGCAAACATTGTGATGCCCTAATTTGTTACGGGGAACAAAGTATTTTGATCATTGCTCGAGCATTAGAGAACCACCGCTGCCATCCCCAGCCCTAATTTAGATTTTTTTTTTGCTCCTGTTGAGCAGTTTGCCATTCCTTGTTTTTGTTTTTGTTGAAAAAAAAGAAAAAAGAAGAAAAAAAAGTTATTTTTAGAACTACCTCCAATTCTTATTAAAGAGCTGTATTCTTAAAAAAAATGAAAAAGAGTAACTGAAGTGGAGTGCAGTGAGAGGGGAGAGGAAAATGAGTGAGAAAGACAAGAAAGGGACGAGAGGGGAAGGGAAGTGAAGTAGGGGGACTGAAAGAAGGTGAGTGTGGGAGGTGAGTGAGGAGAAGGAGAGTGAACATGGGGAATGAGGATAAGTGAAGAAAATGTAGTAAAGGAACGGGGATGTGGAAGGGTAAGAAAAGAGCAGTGATGTTTAGGAAAGAGTGGAGATGCAGACTGGATAAAGGCAAGTGAGTGTGAGACAAGGTGAGTAAGGGAGTAAAGAGACAGAGAAAAAGAAAGAAAAAGTGAAAGTAGAAGACTGAGGGCCTCATTTATGAGGCCATGCGTCACTTTTACGCCGCCGGTGCGTCACTTTTTGTGACGCACCAGTGGTGTAAAAAAAGGGCCTTGTTGAGTCATATTTACAAAGTGACGCATCTAGGTAGATGTGTCACTTTGTAAACCCCTGCGCCATATTATACCTGCGCCAGGTATAATGTATGCAAAGGGGGCATATTGACGCAAGGAAGGGTCGTAGAAGTGACGCAGTGAAATCTATGAGATTTCACTGCGTCTCTTTTAGGACGCCGTTGCGACAAAATCTTGCGCCTGCCTCACAGCAGGCATAAGACTGACGCAGGCCCTTTCACATGGGGCTTGCGCCATGTGAAAGGATGCATTGCTGGAGTTGCGTCATTTTTGTGACACACTCCAGCAATGCGTCACTTTTGCGCTTACAGATACGTCAGAAATACTGACATATCTGTAACTCCTTGCCACATGATGCGTCATACATTAAATATGACGCATCAGGAATGTCTCAAGGAGAGCGCACTGAGAAGGGACGCATCGCTGCTGTCACGCAGCGATGCGTCATTTCTCATAAATGAGGCCCTGAGTGAGGGAGGAAAGAAACATAAGTGAGGGAGTGTGGCTGTGTTATAGTGAGTGAGAGTGATAGAAGAGGAGTGACAGACTAAGGGATCAGAAAGAATTACTATAATTTTTTACACTGTTTTTCCCTGTAGTGTGCTCAGGGTGCGCGTACCGGAGCGCGCACCTGGGAACGCACCCAGCGCTTACCCTGCGAAAATTTAAAAAAAAAAAGTTTTTTTGCCCTTAAGAATCCTTCTAGGCCCCCCTCAGAAAACCTAGGGGGTCAGGGGGTGTCTACTCTGCCCCCTTTTAATTATTTCCCCCTTTCTTTTTCACCTCTTGTGTCTCGATTCTACCGAGACACAAGATGGCGGACTCTCTGGACTGTTTAGAATGTTGACAGACACCCGACAGCCAATCAGCTTTCCGCTCGCGCACTCCCATAGCGCGCCGGGTGCGCTCCCCGGTACGCGTACCGGTGAGCGCTCGGAGCGCGCCTATAGATATATATGTGTTTTTGAAGTTAATTTTAAAAAAAAACACTGGAGCAATTTTCAGCAAATATAGCAAAGGCACATCTGCGTACCAGTCACTACAATTTTGCCAAGTTTGGCGTAATTCCGTTCAGCGGTTCGGGCTGTAGACTTGTCAGACCGTCCTATGGAAATTAACATGGGGAAAACACGTTTTGGGACCCCCCCTTTTTCTCAGCCCCCACTTCACGAATCCCCCCGAAACTTTCAGGGAAGGAGCGCAGCGGAGCTGGCCAAAATTTTGGAGAATTACACAAAAATTCCTCAAGCGGCGCCAGAGTTATTCCCAATAGAATGTTGCGGATTTCCTATGGTAGCCAATCCTAACTGTAACTACCTACTGGCGACCGCCAGTAGGTAATATATATACATATCTATATATATATATAAATCACCGCTCCAATATCCGTATCTTTGGACTTCCGTCCACCCGGAAAAAAGGCAGTCACGGGGGGTTGTTTGGATTATTTATTTTCACCAGCAAACAGACACTCCATCAACAGACGCGTTTCGGTAAAAAACCTTCATCTATGTTTACTGTAGCGCCATCTTAGACTCCAAATCCGTGTCCGTCTCATACGCGTTTCGATCGCCTCCGCGATCTTGATCACTATATATCCACACATTTTCCACACAGAAACGCCCGCCGCTTGCGGTGGCGGGCTCAGGCGGGGTCGTAAGCCCCTAATTATCCACACAATCGTTGATACCAGTAAAAAAAAAACGATGTCCAAGCCACTTTCTCCTTGCCACGCTGACAACGAGACAGTGGCATGGACATCGTTTTTTTGATAATGGTATCAACGATTGTGATATATATATATATATATCAAACTAACGCCTGCTCCCAAATGTAGAAAAGGCACGACACAACTCTGGGATCTTTAGAAAGACTTTATTGTTGTTATCTTGCATGGTGCAGGCAGTCCATGAAACGCATTGGCATGCGCGTTTTAGCCTTCAATAGCCTTCGTCATTGCCAGATTTCACAGGCTCCACGCTCCTTCAGGGGGTCAGACAGGATACAGATGATGTGGGCTCCGTCCCTGGTTAAATGCTGTTACGCCCCTCCTCCAATTAAAGGTGTACTGTCCTGATGCATTCATTCTCCTGAGGAGATGCATGCTGGTAGTTATCGGGCATACGGGCATACGGGCATACGGGTCTATACCGTGATAGAAACACTCCAAACATCCAGCGATGTCCCAATTGAATGGACACGGGCCACACACCAGCTCAAGTGCACTGAAGAGTGTTGGTAAGCCTTTTGTGGATCCCTTTCTCAGGCAATACGTATTGCCTCCTCTCTCCCCTTGCAGCAGATGAAACCAAATGGCAATAGATACTGCTGGGGGGGCTCATTCTATTGCAGACAATGCAGAACTCCAAAAGATTCTGGTCTCACACGGTGCTCCTGACCGAGAGGGTGTGTCGTAAGTCAGCGACCCGCTTGCTGACAAAACACCAAACCAACGCCTGCTCCCAAATGAAGAAAAGATAAGGAGAGCCAATGGGTAAAGTAGACTGATCCATTTCCTCATGGTGTATGTTCTGTGGCGTAGGTAGTACTCTGGCAGACCATGGCGGACGATGTGTTTGTCGCAGCAGCAGCAGTGAAGACAGGGGGGTGCTGGTGAGAAATTTCTTTGTTTGCTGCCCGTACCAAATGCATTAAGGAGTGGGGGGTTGCTATTGCTGCCCCGAGATGGTAGGTTAGAGCGGGGGCCACCGCCTCCAAATCTTGTGCCGCCTGGGCCCCCAAAACTCAACTCCCCCCCACTCTCCCCAGCTACGCCACTGTGTGTATTGTATTTATGGATTCAAAATGTGGATGACAATTTAACAGACCAATGGATGAAGCCAAGAGACCAAAAGCCCTTATATGTATGTTTATTGCGTATTTTTTGTTTTTGTTTAAGCAATAGTCTGGCAAGACAGCTAAAGTTCTCCAAGGTCAGGCTTAAAATTAAAACTATTTTGTCAAATATGCCAATTATGTACTGTGCTTTAAACATAGGAACACAAATACATGGTTGAGAGGTAAATTAATGTCATACTGAGTTTAAAAAAATGCTCAGTCTCCTGCCGAATTATGCAGTGTCACCCGCCAAGCTGCTTCAAAAGATTGAGAGTCAAATTTATTTTATTGCATAGTTAATTAAATTCTTTGCAAAAAAAGTTTACACAAGGTCAAAATATGAATTTAAAAACATGACACCAACAGCATGCAATATAAAGTGCTCTTTTCAGTAAAGCCACTGTCTTTCAAATAAAGTGCCAAAGTGCCAAGGTGCCGAAAGAGATTTTCATTAGGGTGCACCTTGCAGTTTTGTCCTGGCTAAAACGGCACAATAGACTCCTTTGTAGGGCTTGCCAGTCATTTCAACACAATGGCCAGAAGTGGAAAGAGCTGGAAATTTAAAAACATGCCAGCAGCATTCAGTTGAGAAAGGACTCATTCCAATAAAACCTCTATCTTTCGAATAAAGTGCCCAAGGGCCGGTGGAAAAAATTAATTGAGACGCAACGTTCTGTTGTGTCCTGGTCTAATGAGAATGATAAGAACCTTTGTAAGGCTTTGCCAGGCTTTGGGATTCTATCCTGTTGGGTCCTGACTTTATGGGCACCAAGGCACCTATGTACAGCTTGACAGTCTTTTCAATGTTGTGATCAAAAATGTAAAGAGCTGGATATTAAGGCAAATGTTGAGCCCGTTGTAACATATGATGACGGCTTGTCTAGCACTGCTTACCCTTAGTTGATTAAAAAGGGGCAGACGAGGAACCCTCACTCAGGAGTAGTACATGGCAGATGCAAATTATATGGAGAATTGACTTTTTGTGTTTGTTTTTGTTTTATATAGGACGAACTCTACCCCAGGGTATCAGACCACTGTACATGAGCACCAATTGCATTAAAGATGGACACATTAATTTTGTTAGGCACCAGGACATTAAGTGATGTGCCCAAAATCACAGGATGTTGGGGGTCCCTGCCGAGATGGGAACCCAAATCCCCAGCTTCCACGTCGACTGCTCTATCTATTAGGCCACATCCTCTCGAATTTACCAGCATAATCTTCATTAGAACATTGGAATGTTCGGAGCTTCTTTGTAGTTAATGGAGCGGCTCTGGGCTCATGATGGCTGGTATAAGACCAGATCGCCAACATTCCATGTTTGTTTTCATGTTTCTTCTTTTTTCATTTAGAGCATTCTACCCTCATTGGATGGAATGTTCTAACAGCTTTATAGACCTTATGCCTCGGGCCATACTGGTTGTGTTCAGGACCTTTAACAAGTGGTCTAGCCCTGGGCAAAGGGCTACAAGTCTATACGATTTATCAAAGGGTTGAGAGGTATATATTACATATGCGGTTGTACTGGAATCAATGCTGATCCCGTTTGTGTAATACTTAGCACTCAGACACACAACTGAATTGTAAAATACTTTCATACTTGGTTATAAAAACTGGGAATCTCCAGCTGAAACTGAGGCTCATCCATCAACCTGGTGTAAAAGGTAAATAGGAATGCTCACTAACCTCAAGGATTTGGTAACTGGTCTATTTAGTCGCCGTGTGTTTTTTTAAATGATCTCTATTAGTACAGTAGACATCGGACATGTCCAGGGCCGGACTGGCCGTGGCGAGCACCGGGCATTTCCCTGGTGGGCCGTGTAGCGTTGTCCCGCCTGACTTCCTGTCCGGGACAGGACAGGCGAGCAGGAAGAGGAAGTGAGGACACAGGAAACGAGTAGTCTGTAAACCAGTGTGAGGCTGGCAGGGAATAAAGCAAGACGTGTAATCCTTACCCTGTGTCGGTGTATCCTTGCGATGGGCGCCAGCGCTGCGACAATGGCGACGAGGGTGGGATGTTTATAAAACCCACAAGCAGCATTGCCCAGCCACCCAACGTGGCCGACCACCGAACCCTGCCGCGGAGAAAACCGCCAAAGCCAAGAACACCTGACTGCTGCCGGCGAGGGGCGCTACTGCCCAGGGAAGAGAGGCGCGAAAGAACCAGAGCGCGGGTGCGCGAACGACACCCCAAGCAACCGACTGCTGCACCAGGAGGTAGGCGCGTATGCCAGAGCGCGGCCCCCACGTGCCCAGAAGAAGCAGCCTAGTGTGCGGCGCCGGAAATCAGCACCCGACCCCAGGCGCGAGCAAGGAGAGAAGAGCCAGAGCGGAATACAGCGCGAGGAGCGAGGGTGAGTCCAAACCCTACCGCTACCCCAGGCGCGAGCAAGGAGAGAAGAGCCAGAGCGGAATACAGCGCGAGGAGCGAGGGTGAGTCCAAACCCTGCCGCTTCCCTCACGCGCGCTGCCTAACTGGTCCCAGAGACAGAGACACGAGGCATACTGTCCCGCGCGGCGGCCATTTTGAAGTCAGGCGCCCGCCCTCAAACAAACCTGCGCTCTCTCCATGGCGGCCATCTTAAAGTCAGGCGCCACTCGTTAAATAAGGACATTGCCAATATAAAAAGTCAACCAAGATACATGAAGGCTCAAGGAGCTGAATGGTGACCAATAAACACTGCATACTGCCAATACTACGCAAATAAGCACCAGATAACGCTCTATACAGCTTTTCAGAGCCAGCTAAGGGCAGATGTCCAATCCGGGCCCTGATAGCTCCTCAGGCACTGCCACCACAGCGTCCAGTGCATCAAGCACAGCGAGTTCAGGAAGCCCAGCTCCTAGTACAGGAAGCCCAGCTCCCAGCACAAGAGGCCCTGCTCCTCCAGCCACCGTACCTGCAATGGCGAACAACCCAGTTGGAGCCTCATTCATGCGCCAACCTCAGCCTTTACCACTGACGCCAGGCAACAGCATGGGCCCATCGTGGAAAACATGGAGTGAAGATTTTGAGGACTACATGGTCGGATCCCTAGTACAAGATAACAAGCAAAAACTTGTGGCTCTAAGAAATCTGATTGGTCCAGACATTGCACAAATCATCAAAGAACTACCTAACGCTGCAACAGCCACCTATGATGAAACCAAAGCTGCACTTGACAGACGCTTTCTCCACAAACGCAATGTAGATTATGAGCGCCATACGTTCAACCTTGCCACGCAGGAGAAAGATGAATGTATGAGTGACTTCATCATGCGCATACGTAGACTCGCACTATAATGCGACTTCGACAACTTCAAAACGGAAGACGCCCTGAGACTCCGCATCATCGACGGCTGCTCATCTGAAACCTTGCGCCGGAGACTTCTAAAAAAACCATACACACTAGACGAAATTGAGGAACTGACAAGAATTAATGACCAGGCGGAGGACTACGCGAAGCGGATGGGGACACAGAAATCATCGGATCACAAAGACCATGCTTTGCGCATTCAGGCACACAGGTCCTCCAAGACTACCAAGTCCACCTCCAAATCCCACAGGTCTCAACCATCACGACGAAGCTCGCGACACACGAGATCCACAAAAGCCTCGCCCACCTGTTATAGATGCGGGCAGGACTACCCACACTCAGGACAGTGCCCAGCCATCGGGCAACGATGCCACCGCTGTGGAAGAGACAATCACTTTGAGGTTGCATGCCAAGCCAAGCAACCAAGTCACAGATCATTGACCAAAGGGCATGAGTCACGCCACCACGCCCGAGCCATAAAAGACAAGGGAAGCAGGTCCTCCAGCTCGTCCAACTCCAGCGTTCAGTCAGCATACTCACATCAGTCAAGAGGTCCCTCCGGAAGTGGCCATCGCTCAAGGCGTCATGTGACGGACTCCTATCGGTCACGCAGAGACACATCCAGTGAGTCACCATCGGGCACCCCCACATCACAAGACAGTGATGAATACATATGCATGGTAACAACCCCGGATCGTGATGAGTACATATGCATGGTTGCTGACCCGGATCGACTGAAGCGATATCCAAAACTCGACATCCTGATAGGCGATCACCCAGCTAAATTTGTTTTGGACTCTGGAGCATCCTTGAACTACATCTGTGCCTTAGAACATCAAAACATGAAACACAAGCCCAAACTGGAACCAGCTGCTGTCCGTGTGTTCACGTGGATGTCACGCAAGTCACTGCCTTGCTTAGGCCGCTTCCGCACCACTCTCACGTTCAAGGACCGGACAATTGATGCCTACATTCATGTAGTGGAGGGACCAGATCTGGCAGACTGTCTCCTCAGTCTCCCCACAGCAGAAAGACTCAAACTCGCAGAACTCCTCTACATGACGGAGGACACTCCTGACATTATTGCGAAATTTCCCAAATTATTCAAAGGACTCGGGAAGCTCAACCACTTCAAAGTGAAACTTCATATCAATGAAAATGTGACACCAGTTGCCCAACATCACAGGAAGGTGCCATTCCATCTACAAAAGCCGTTGATGACGAGCTCCAAGATCTCCTTCGAAAAGACATCATAGAACGCACGACGGGTCCCACCCCATGGGTATCACCGGTCGTGGTAGTTCCGAAAAGAGGGGAAGACAACAAGGTCAGGCTATGTGTTGACATGCGCGCGCCCAACACCGCCATCGAGCGGGAACGCCATCCTGGGCCGCATATCAGTGACATGATTACCAAATTAAATGGCGCCACAGTATTCTCCAAGCTTGACCTTAATAAAGGTTACCACCAACTGGAGCTCCACGACAAATCGAGATACATCACGACCTTTACCACGCACCAAGGCCTATTCCGCTACAAGCGCCTGAACTTTGGCATATCCTCGGCTGCCGAGATCTTCCAGGAGGCCATCAGGCGAGTCATCCAAGGCATCCCAAATGCCTTCAACTATAGTGATGATCTGCTGGTATTTGGGAAGGACCGAACAGAACACGACACAGCCCTGGACAGGGTCTGTCATGCACTGATGACGGCAAACCTAACACTTAATGCCAGCAAGTGTGAATTCCATAAAGACACCTTAAAATTTTATGGACACATCTTCTTGAAGGAGGGCATGAGACCGGACCCTGAGAAGGTAGCAGCCCTGGCCGACACTCAGAAACCCCGAGATGTCACTGACCTACGTTCCTTCCTTGGCATGGCAAGCTATTGCGCGAGGTACATCCGCGACTACGCCACAATCAGCTACCCACTGAGGGAACTTACTCGGCAAGGCCAGCCATTCGAATGGACGGAAGGGTGTCAACATGCGTTCTCCGTCATCAAACATGCCGTGGGGTCAGCTATCAATTTGGCGTACTTCGACACGAAGAAGAAAACTGAAATCACAGTGGATGCCAGTCCAGAGGGCCTGGGTGCCATTCTGGCCCAATACCGCGAAGACTCAGACCAGCGACACATCATCGCTTACGCAAGCCGCAGTCTGACGGATACAGAAAAAGCATACTCCCAGCCGGAGAAGGAAAGCCTAGCTGTGGTGTGGGCGTGCGAACACTTTCACCTTTTTGTTTATGGCAAACATTTTACGATCATTACAGATCATCAGGCGCTCATTACAATTTTTGGTAACCCCAATGCGAAAATGCCACCACGCATTGAGCGGTGGGGTTTGCGCCTCCAAGACTACGTCTTCTCCATCATCCACAAACCTGGGAAAGCTGAAAACCCAGCTGATTTCATGTCACGACACCCGCTGGCGGGTGCCCGTTCTGCGCTTTCTGTGGCTGACGAATATCTCCACTTCGTTGTCGACGCTGCGTGTCCTCCCACTGTTCCCGTCGAGGCCATCCAGGAGGCGTCCACACTTGACCCCCTCGTCCAAGCAGTGATGACCCGCGTTCGCTCCAACTCATGGAGGGACGTGAAGCAGTCCTCCTCCGAGTCAGCTCAACTCCGACAAGACCTAGCCGCATTCCAACGAGTGCGTGAAGAACTTTCCATCAGTGACAATGGTCTCCTTTTAAGAGGGGGGAGAATTGTGATTCCTCTCAAACTGCGCCAAGGGGTCATCAACCTGGCACATGAAGGACACAGAGGCATCAATGCAACCAAGAAAGCTCTGAGAGAATGAGTCTGGTTCCCCACCCTTGACTATATGGTCGAGACAACTCTGAAAGACTGCATCACATGCCAAGTAGTCAGCCGGGAAGAACCACCAGCACCGTTACAAATGTCAGAACTGCCGGACGGAGTATGGCAACAGATTGCGGTCGACTTCTTTGGCCCACTACAATCAGGACAGTATATCATTGTTGCTATGGACGAATACTCCCGTTTTCCATTCGCACAATTGATATCATCGACTCGAGCAACGACCGTGATCCCAGTGCTTGATGAGATATTTGCAGCCTGGGGCATCCCGCTGCGGGTAAAGACAGACAATGGACCCCCTTTCAACGGTCATGAGTTCACAAACTTTGCAACCCATCTAAACTTCAAACACCAGAAAATCACTCCGCTGTGGCCACAGGCAAATGGCATGGTAGAGCGATTTATGGGGACACTAAAGAGGGCAATTCAGCAAGCCGAACTAACTCACCGAGATGTCCAGCAGACATTGAATGAAGTACTCAGGGCATATCGGAATACGCCGCACAACACCACTGACCAATGCCCAGCAACTGTAATGCTAGGAAGGACACCTAGAACAAGACTGCCCATGCTAAATGAAAATCCCCAACAACGGAAAGTCACGGTTGATCACAACACCCTCGTGGAAATCGATCACACCAAGAAGCACAGAATGAAGACATATGCTGATCAACGCAGACATGCCAAAGACTCCAACATACACGAAGGAGACTGGGTAATAGTGCGAAGTGATCGGCGATCCAAAGCAGACAGCCGATACCTCGACATTCCCATGCAAGTCACCAAGAGGAAAGGAACCATGGTCACAGCCAAAGCTGACCACAAACAAATAACAAGAAACATCTCACACTTTAGAAAATGCAACCGGCGCGGCTGCCACGAGACCGTGTCAAACCTACCCTCAAGTGACTCTTCCAATCAGAGTGACAACAGTGACCCAAGCCACCATAGCCCCACGCGAATGGTGGATATCACAAGCCACCACAGTCCAGTGCTCAGGCACAGAGACCGGCCACCACGTCAAATAAGAAAACCTCGACGTCTGGTCGAAGAGATGTAGAGGAAGTGAGACTTTGCAAAACAGGGGAGATGTAGCGTTGTCCCGCCTGACTTCCTGTCCGGGACAGGACAGGCGAGCAGGAAGAGGAAGTGAGGACACAGGAAACGAGTAGTCTGTAAGCCAGTGTGAGGCTGGCAGGGAATAAAGCAAGACGTGTAATCCTTACCCTGTGTCTGTGTATCCTTGCGATGGGCGCCAGCGCTGCGACAGGCCGGAAGGGTGGGGAGTGGTTTTGGCCCCGTAGGGGCTGTTTTTGGTACATGGGGCTTGTTTTGCAGCAGTGCTGCAATATCAAACCCCTTTACCAAAAGCAGAAGCAGCAGTTCTTGCCACCAGCATCCCCCCCACACACACAACCCCCCCAGCGGGCCGGTCTGACTTATCTACCAGGGCTGGTTTGCGTTCCCAGTCCGGCCTTGGATATGTCTGGTTCTAGACTCAGTTTAAATGTACTAAAATAAATAAAATAACTATTGTAAAGCCGTTGTTATGGCTTGTGAGATGGGCATTTTTCAATAGCATGCAATTAGGTAATGCATGTTCCAGCAGGCACACTGTATTATATCAGCCAACATTGAGAAAACAGTTCTTACAAACAACATAAAGGCTTCTTCCCGAAGTTCCCGATACCTATACAAGACAAAAGAACTGCCAACCACTGTGTGAAAGAAATTAATTCCTGCACATCACCTGAAAAGAAAAAAAAATACAGAGTAAAAGAAAAAAACAAAGAATGCGATTCTGAAGTGAAAACACGTAGTGCCATGACAGTGATCGCTTCTTATATTTCTGGCTAATTAAAAAAGATAAGTAATCAGCATATGTATGCAGAGAGCTGAATAATAAATGAGTCTTTTTTTAAAAACACATTGATCCGATTGCATGGGAAGAATGCTCATCATAACCCGTGTCATGACTGTTAAAATTCCTGGTTAGATACCTTTGTTCTTATGAGCTAAACCTGTTCGTACAAAGCCAGTAAATCAAATTAGTTAAACCCTTTCAATGCTAATAAGCTACATTTCCCATTTATTTCCAATTAGCCTTTCTTCAGTTTCTGTGCACGTAGGCGTCTAGTTGAAACACGGGCATGGAAATGATCGGAGGGTCGCGATTGAATGGATATTTTCTTGTATACTCCAAGTAATTGAAAATACTGCAGGACTGAAAAATGGACAAAAAAAAGGATCCAACCGTGAATTTCAATTTAATGGCCAAGAAATGGCAGGACACGTCCCAATACTCAAAAATGTGAGTAGCAATTATGTCTCTGCATTCATAAATGCCTGCTTGAAAGTAAATCTAGGATTTCTGCAAATTAACAGAACATGAGCTCATAGATGTTCTGCATGCAGCTATATAATGCAAGGTCGGATTGGGCTATTGGGCGATCAGGCAGTGCCCGAAGGAATGTTCTGACAGGTCAATGTGTGGGCTGCTTGTGGGCCTGTTTTATTATCTGCGGGGCTAGTTTTTTTTTTTACTGTTGATTCCCCTGATATTAAAACAAAAAAGTTGCACCAACCTTCAATCCAGGCCGTCTCCCATACCTTGCAATGCACCTCTACAGTGTGTCTTTAGAATTTCAAAACTGCACTAATTTGCTAGCTGATGCAGTAATGGGGTCACTTTGATGTTGGTGCCCGGGCCTGTCTGACCCTGATAAGAAAAAGCACCCACTCTTTATGTCAGTATATCATGTTTGGGGTGCGTCCATACGATGTTATATTCTTAGATATACAACCTTTCAGATGAGGTTGCATCTAGTACTATGATGCTGAAACATGGGTATGCACCTCAGATTATAAATAAAGTATGTAATGGTGCACAGCGAAATATAGGCATAGAACGGCCATAGATGCCTGATGCATTTACTAATACACTTGCAGGGCCGGCTTTAGCGCTGGTGGCGCCCTGTGCGACAGTGTCTGTTGGCACCCCCCAGTGACCATCTCTACCACGGATTCCCTCACTAGCACCCTTTAACTTTGCCCCTCCAGTCTCCATAACCTCTGTCTCTCAGATTCATTTTGTTTTATAGCACCACTCCTACCAGTGTGAGGTGTCAGAGCACTTTATATCACACACACATTACAAAGAGACAATCAATCATGCATGTGTAAATCAGTGTATAGGAAATGTTACATCAGACAGGGCTACAAGGTGTAGTGTGGGAGTGACATGTCATCGATATATGCCATTGATACTGGCAGGCAATATAGTTTGAGTCCTTATTCTAGAAAAGCACAAATTCAGAATTTAAAGGGTAACATCATTGTTAGTGGTTTTCTTTAATAATAAGAATTGTTTTCTACCCAAACAAACCATTTTCAGAACATTAGGATGATGAAAGACTGGGCAAAAAAAGAAATAGCTCTAACATAAACCTTGCATGCTGCTATTTGTTGACAGTTAATAGATGAATGTTCTATATTAGGATTTAGACTTATAAACGACAAGTAGCAAAAGGAGCTTTCTAACAGAAGCAGTAACCCACTGACCTATTTACATTATATGCAGTTTTTTTTATCTGCATGGTACAGGTTCTTAGCAGCAGGTATTTTAATCCTCTGTGCTACCTTAGGACGAGGCAAAACTTCCACTAGACAAACCTCTGGCCTCTTTCCATGAAGAGGATTAATTACCAGAGTTGTCTGGACATTTTCATTGATGCCTGAAAATTGCTCTAGGCCGGAACGCTTCAGCAGGTGCTTCTAAAATGATACTTGCTAAAATTTGCAAGAATGGCGCCCCCAAACCATGTCAGCACCCGGTGCAATGGCACCGATTGCACTGCTCTAGAGACGGCCCTGTTGTCTTGGGAGGGATTCGAGACCAGGTTTGAAACCTTTCCCTTGTCCTCTCTTATTGTTCAACTCTCTGGCCATCTATTCCTCCTCTCCATGTCTCCCCAAAGTTGTGTTACACTTCTTTTGCCTCCTCTTTCTCCCGACTCCGCCTGTTCCTTACTTACTGATTAAAGCACAGCTCCCTGTAATCACTGGTACCCTTCATCAAGCCCCTCCTGTCATGAGGCCCCTTATAACACTCTACCCTAGACTCTGCCACACCTCATAAAGGAAGCTGCCCCTGTGTTATCCCCAGTCACAAAAGTGTTATTTCAGTTTTCTCACGCCAAAATCGACAGCTATTTTAATGGAATTCAACGGGCAAATTAAAATGCAAAATGTGGAAACGAAATCTACCTTTTTGGTTTGTTGTCACCTTAGTAACTGTACCCAATTGAGCCCATGGGTATCAGTCCCTTCACATGTGCACCAATAAGCTCTTCATCCTTTCCAATTCCCACTTCACTCCTAATATAATACATCTGACTGGTTTAAAAGTGCCAGAGATTAAGTGCCTGCACTTCCTTAGATCCAGAATTTCTCAGTAGGGGTTCTACACTTTTTTATGTTTGAAAAGCTTTATTAAAGAAAATTATAAACAAACAAAGACATCAGCAGAGAACAATAAAATTGTTTAAACATGGCAAGTAACAGTAAGCGCTAATGCCAATGAGTGGGAATCAAAAAAGCATTTTATGGGGATTTTAAAGAGAGAGGGAAAGTGGAAAGGAGGGGGAGGGGGGAAAGACAATAGCAATACAGAATATATAATACTAAGGATAATTACGGCAGCTAAACAAATGGTACAATATCCAATACAAAATTAAACAGCATAAAAAGTAACAAAGCATGTGAAAAACTGTAAAAGATAAAATAACAAGAAGGAGAGAGTAGATGTCCTTCAAGGGGGTTTAAAATTCTCTGAGTTGACATAAGTAGGCTGTTTACAATAATGTATACAAAATGATCTAAAGGTAAACCTGAATGTATAACACCAATCGGAATGCTATAAGAAGAAAAAACAAACAGATGTAAATAATGACTCAATCAGCCACTAGAAGTGAAGGTATCCATGGCACCATTGGATTGAAGATGAATAAAGTTCTTAAGTTCTCCAGGATCTTGAAAAGTCCATGTTAGATTTTGATGAGTGACCTTGAAAATACATGAGTGAAATAAGCCATATCTAACTCCAAGAGATCGCAAAGGCGCACAAAGGTTCAGAAATTCTTTTCTTCTTGATGCCGTGATATTGTAAACATCTTGAGAGAGGAACACTCTGACCAGCCAGGAAACTTGATGTTTGGACATAGCTGTAGAAAGGACTGAAAGGATATCCGTGAATTAAAAAAAAATAATAATGACTCCTCGTGGTTTCGATGAAGTAGATGAACGTGGGCCCAGCCAATGGGCTCTTTGGATACTGAGAGAAGTAGTTGGAGGCATGTCCAGAAGTTTGGGAATGAAGGAGGTGAAAAAGGTCACAGGATCATCACCTTCCAAGGATTCTGGTAAGCCGTGAATTCAGAGATTATTCCTCCTATTCCTATTTTCTAAATCTTCAGTATGTTGCTGGGGAGCAAGGACCGACTTTTCCAGAGAAGCAATGCGTTGAGAATTAGTTTGTATCTCCGAGACTTGTTGTTCCACAGTTGTAATCCTATTGTCCATCGTTGACCATTTGTCCTTCAAAAATAGCATTTTCTTGTTAGTTTCTTCAACAAAGGGGCGTAAAGCGCGTATCTCTTCTAAAAGTAACTCCATAGAGATAGGAGAGGGTGGCTTGTCTGGAGATGGAGGCTCCTGTTTCAAGCGTTTAGACGAAGCAACAGGAGGAGAGGACTTGTTTGATACAGATTGTGCTGAAGGAGAGCGATTGGGAGTAACTCCAGCCATTTGATCCACAGCAGTAGATGCACTTGAGGTTGAAGAGGATGTCACTTGAAGACTCTTAGAAGATATAAAAACAAACTTTGGTTTACGCAATTTGCCCATAGGAAGTAAGGTATTTCTGATTGTGAGGCAAACAGGAAACCTTAACGTCAAAAAGTAGATCAATGTTACACATAATCGAGCAGATGAATAGAGAAGCGATGTGTTACACAGCAAATGGATGAATGGAAACTATAGTGAAACACAGCACCGTAGGTATCTAAGGCAAACAGCAAAAAAACAATAGCGGCAGTGACAAAATGTTCCTGAAGCTAGGAATAAATTGGGAAATATAAACATATGACTCAGGAAGCATTACTGAAATAACTGTTCAGGATAGCGCTGTCTAATTTTATACCACGTTGTAAGTGGAGTCATGCAGGAATGAACATATGACATAGGCATTTGAAAATGTATTCCAGAAACTTTCTGTTGAAAAGCTCAGCATGCCACATTACATATAGATAGAGAAAGATGAGTCCAGCCGGAGCAGGTTGAACATCATGACCATGACATAAAAAAAAATAGGCAGCATGGTTGTGAATTATTCCTCGTTGTCACTGTAAGCCATAGATAATGTCACTAGTATTTAGCATTAAAGGCTCAGAAGACCTGTCCTTTGTGACACCTCATGAGAAAGCTGGCAAGTAGAACACCAAAATAATGAAAATTGCGGTGTTCATCACAATTATGTGGCAGGCGCTTTAAAAGCAAGAAAAAAGTCACATTTGCCACGGGGCGAGTCAACTTGCAAAAACGAGTCGCCCTGAAGAGGCGCGCAGCTCCGTGAAGAGAATGCGTGCAAACAAAATAGCGGGCGCTGCAGGTTTACAGATGCAACGGCGTTGAAAATGAGCGAAGCGCTGAGTAGCGGATGCTGGAGAAGAGCTCACCCGATGCTGCTCACATTCCGGTTCGCGTAGACATCAGCCTCACCAGGAAGACGCCGTGATAAAGCAGCAGAGGTTCAGCAAGCAGGTCCGGTATGGCAGAGAAACACCCTCAGGCAGCCATCTTCCGTGGTGCCGTAGCCCCGCCCCCGGGTTCTAAACTTTTAAAGCCACTGTATCGACAATCCTCACAAGCCAACAGTCAATGCCTGCCTGGACTTCTATTTTGATTTCAGTTACTGCTCTCCAGGAAACTGGTGCACAATGGGTATATTGGGCCCCAGAGTGAGCAAGAAAATGAGCCTCTCTAACCCCAACTGGGTAGTGAAGAAAATTCATAATAGGGGTAAATTATGCTCAGTACCACTGAACTTACAATTACAACTATATTGACAATCGTATCACAGGCTGGAAAGTTACACAGGCAACTTCGCTGATGCTATTCCAATCTGGCCCTACTTAACATGTCCACAACACAGGGTGGTCTTACACATCCACGCGGACAATTCAAAGACCGTCAAATCTGATGTTTCTCCTGCAATGCCTTTCTCCCTTTTTGTGTCTCATGAAGGAATGATACTCCAATACCATGCCTAGTGGACTGTTATGCTCCTGTCTTTGATGCATCAGCTGAGTGGTCGTCTCATAATTGACCATTTCACCGATCATCCATCTGTCCCTCCTCAAACCTGCCCCCCAGGGTGGGATGTCCCATCTCTTCATGCTGGGGCCCTCCTTCGACGATGGTAGTAATTTTGTATTTGGAACAAAATTGAAGTAATGGAAACAATAAAAAAGGTAGAATCTAATATTGCAACTTCCTTGATAGTGTGATGATGGTAATACATAGGTATAGTAATTTCCAAGTTTACTGTTACTTACTACTAAGTTATTTTTAAGTGGAAGGTGTAAATACTCTTTTAACTTCACAGATATTTTTTCTAGGCATTCAAATTCCCCTTTTTTTGTTTCATAAATTGTGAATTACATGGCTTCATAGATATATCCAACCGCTCTGCTTTCCCTAAGCCAATAACATAGTTTTCATGGCATCCTGCGGTGGCATTTATATATCATTTAACACGCTGCTTATACCATCCAGTTTATATTTTAGGTTTTCAAACCATTGTTTCAGTGTGGTAGAGGTCCAAGTGTACTTCTTCAAGATTGTCGGGTGCAGCAATATAATGTGAGGATCTCCTTTACTGCATCCTTTCATCCAGGTTAGCAAACCTAATGGTGAGCACTTAACAACTTCCCAAAAACTTCCAAAGTCATGTTTTTGTAAGCAAAAGACAGCGTAAGATGCTAACAATATGTAAATGCATCAACTTTTTAAAATTAAAATTGTAATAGTAGTTCAACTTACAAGGTCTAGTACCAACATAACCTTCAATAAACACTACTTTTGAGAGTCAACTTCGGTTCTGAAGCCCTTGTGGTCATTACCACTTCATAGCCTTAGCTTTAAAAATGTAGAATATACCAGTTCCGAGTGGGACTGGAAAACAAAACAGGCCCTGGCAAAAAATGTTCAAACCACCCCCTGTACAGGACACCATACCAAGCATAGAATGGGACCCTTCTCCAAAAGCAGCCACCTACCCCACTGCCCAGTAGGCAAATGACAGAATGGCCAGTCCTGTCTGCCTGTAGTTGTATTTTCCAGTTTGTAGTGGACAAATTTGTTAAAAAATGTGGCTTCCTGGCAAAAACCCGTAGGCATTTAACTTGCTGTGAGTGCAACAAATAGGCGTAAGCATTCTTTGGCTGTTTATGGATGCTGATGCCCTATGAGGTAAATACATCTGATTGTGCAAATCTTTTGTTGCCTCCGTGGCCCAAGACAATTTTGATGTTCCCACCATTGTGTGAATACTCCATGAGACATAGTAGACTTGTTCCAAAATATTACCTCTGTTTAGTATGGCATGCTGGCCAATGTGACCTGTACGTCAGAGTGAAAACTGTAAAGCAGCTCAATCTTTCAGTGGGAGCATTGATGTTTCTGCCCTATCAATGTATTGCACATTCCCTGCTCTGCACCTGCTTGCATCTCCACTTTCCTCCTTTCACTCACTTGTGTCCCAGACCAGCCACTAATTGTTGAATCCCTTGCTTGAGCACATGTCCCTTGCTCTTGAATTACAAGAAACCTTCAGATTAGTAGAGACATAACTCATGGCATAAATACTAGTTTGGCAGTCCTCGTGAATGACCGCCAGCACTGTGCCCATAGGAGAACCACTAAGCCCGTGGTGCACCTGCCCGCCAGATTTTGAGTTGAATCCAGGGCGGGTGGGTGGTGCTGCAGTGTTGTCATGTCAGATCATAGGAGAGCCTTTCCAGCAGACCACTGCCATGGGAGTGCCTGCAGCACATTCCTGCACAGTGTGGCAGGCACCATGTTTTGCATGCACACCGTGCAGGAACGAGGGTGCAATTCCAGGGAGGGGCGCACCATCTGCCCCCCAACATTCACCCCAAGCCCAGAATCGGCTGGGGTACTGTTAGGGCCCCCTTACACTCATCTCCATCACCCTTTTCATGGCAGGCTCCCCAACATAAAAAGGGTGCTGGAGATGCCAATAAGAATATGCTCGACGGTGCAGCATCGGCCCGCCAGTATATTCAGTGCCCTTTCTACTTCACCACTGCTGTGGAATCCAGGATCCCGGCGTAGGTCCACTGGTGGTCCGACCGCCACACCCAGATTATGATAAGAGGACCCGCTGGGGTGGCAGTGGGCACACCGCCACAGCGAGTACAGTGATCCCAGGACAGCTCTGCACATAATAAGCCCATCTGTGGTTGCCTCCCTGATCTTGCCTGTCTCTTTAGAAGAGGTAACCCCTTGTAAGTGCCCCCTCTTTGTCATTTTGTGTTATGATGTGGTATTATGACGGATCTAAAGGATACATTTAACAGAGATACTAGGACGACTGTTATCCAAATCAAACTGAAGTAAGAGTTCATTTGTGTGGAGGAGAGGTCTGTGATGCAGTCTTAATCACCACTGGCCAATACATAGATAATGACCGTAATAACAGATTTATTTGGGAAATTTTCTCCCTAGTACCTCAGGAGTTGATCTCTTGTTTGTGCTATGAGTTTAATTGGCCCTTACTGTGCATTCTTGTGAACACAGTGATAAGCTTTAACTCCTAGGTAGAATCTCATTTTGGCTGTGACTTTTTTCTCTATAAGCAGTAGATTTCATGGCCAGGAGGCACCTATCCCACAATTGTTATCCAAGTCCAAGTCGACAGCGGCCTATGGACGGGCCTCAACTTATTGTCGCTTAATAGTCGTAGCTTAAGAGGGGGTTTATTATTGGCTATACTTCTAATGCAATGGCCTTCAAAACTATGTATATACATATGTATATAAATAGAGAGACAGACTACAGATAATATAGAATGCCCCAGCCCATTTAATATTGATTTCCCCAAAAATACACAGCAACAAAACCAGCAAATACTGCCATCACAGTGCCAATAGAATGCAACTGATCTCTTTTAGCCAGGGACAGACTAATTTGCATATAGCTAGGTTCTGAGCTGGGATGGGGCAGTGAGCTAAATAACGGTGATGGATCAAGCCCTGATCTTTGGACTGGGTAAGAGTGGTCTGCTTAATTCAGACACTCTGTTCATCACCACCCCCTTTTCTGAATCATTTTGTCCACCATAAGCGTGGAAGGGTATACTCAGACATCAGTTCCTTGCTCACTGCTCCATCAGGATTCAAGCAAGCCGGGCCGACGACGCCTGAAATGGCAGAAACCGGTCCCCGGAAGCTTGTCTCCTTTCTGGTGAAGAATTGGCTTGGTAGTTTGGTCTGCCCTGTTCCCATGATGCACTGGGCCAGGGACAGACTAATTTGCATATAGCCAGGTTCTGAGCTGGGATGGGGCAGTGAGCTAAATAACGGTGATGGATCAAGCCCTGATCTTTGGACTGGGTAAGAGTGGTCTGCTTAATTCAGACACTCTGTTCATCACCACCCCCTTTTCTGAATCATTTTGTCCACCATAAGCGTGGAAGGGTATACTCAGACATGAGTTCCTTGCTCACTGCTCCATCAGGATTCAAGCAAGCCGGGCCGACGACGCCTGAAATGGCAGAAACCGGTCCCCGGAAGCTTGACTCCTTTCTGGTGAAGAATTGGCTTGGTAGTTTGGTCTGCCCTGTTCCCATGATGCACTGGGCCAGGGACAGACTAATTTGCATATAGCCAGGTTCTGAGCTGGGATGGGGCAGTGAGCTAAATAACGGTGATGGATCAAGCCCTGATCTTTGGACTGGGTAAGAGTGGTCTGCTTAATTCAGACACTCTGTTCATCACCACCCCCTTTTCTGAATCATTTTGTCCACCATAAGCGTGGAAGGGTATACTCAGACATGAATTCCTTGCTCACTGCTCCATCAGGATTCAAGCAAGCCGGGCCGACGACGCCTGAAATGGCAGAAACCGGTCCCCGGAAGCTTGACTCCTTTCTGGTGAAGAATTGGCTTGGTAGTTTGGTCTGCCCTGTTCCCATGATGCACTGGGCCAGGGACAGACTAATTTGCATATAGCCAGGTTCTGAGCTGGGATGGGGCAGTGAGCTAAATAACGGTGATGGATCAAGCCCTGATCTTTGGACTGGGTAAGAGTGGTCTGCTTAATTCAGACACTCTGTTCATCACCACCCCCTTTTCTGAATCATTTTGTCCACCATAAGCGTGGAAGGGTATACTCAGACATGAGTCCCTTGCTCACTGCTCCATCAGGATTCAAGCAAGCCGGGCCGACGACGCCTGAAATGGCAGAAACCGGTCCCCGGAAGCTTGTCTCCTTTCTGGTGAAGAATTGGCTTGGTAGTTTGGTCTGCCCTGTTCCCATGATGCACTGGGCCAGGGACAGACTAATTTGCATATAGCCAGGTTCTGAGCTGGGATGGGGCAGTGAGCTAAATAACGGTGATGGATCAAGCCCTGATCTTTGGACTGGGTAAGAGTGGTCTGCTTAATTCAGACACTCTGTTCATCACCACCCCCTTTTCTGAATCATTTTGTCCACCATAAGCGTGGAAGGGTATACTCAGACATGAGTCCCTTGCTCACTGCTCCATCAAGATTCAAGCAAGCCGGGCCGACAACGCCTGAAATGGCAGAAACCGGTCCCCGGAAGCTTGTCTCCTTTCTGGTGAAGAATTGGCTTGGTAGTTTGGTCTGCCCTGTTCCCATGATGCACTGGGCCAGGGACAGACTAATTTGCATATAGCCAGGTTCTGAGCTGGGATGGGGCAGTGAGCTAAATAATGGTGATGGATCAAGCCCTGATCTTTGGACTGGGTAAGAGTGGTCTGCTTAATTCAGACACTCTGTTCATCACCACCCCCTTTTCTGAATCATTTTGTCCACCATAAGCGTGGAAGGGTATACTCAGACATGAGTTCCTTGCTCATTGCTCCATCAGGATTCAAGCAAGCCGGGCCGACGACGCCTGAAATGGCAGAAACCGGTCCCCGGAAGCTTGTCTCCTTTCTGGTGAAGAATTGGCTTGGTAGTTTGGTCTGCCCTGTTCCCATGATGCACTGGGCCAGGGACAGACTAATTTGCATATAGCCAGGTTCTGAGCTGGGATGGGGCAGTGAGCTAAATAACGGTGATGGATCAAGCCCTGATCTTTGGACTGGGTAAGAGTGGTCTGCTTAATTCAGACACTCTGTTCATCACCACCCCCTTTTCTGAATCATTTTGTCCACCATAAGCGTGGAAGGGTATACTCAGACATGAGTCCCTTGCTCACTGCTCCATAAGGATTCAAGCAAGCCGGGCCGACGACGCCTGAAATGGCAGAAACCGGTCCCCGGAAGCTTGTCTCCTTTCTGGTGAAGAATTGGCTTGGTAGTTTGGTCTGCCCTGTTCCCATGATGCACTGGGCCAGGGACAGACTAATTTGCATATAGCCAGGTTCTGAGCTGGGATGGGGCAGTGAGCTAAATAACGGTGATGGATCAAGCCCTGATCTTTGGACTGGGTAAGAGTGGTCTGCTTAATTCAGACACTCTGTTCATCACCACCCCCTTTTCTGAATCGATCTCTTTTAGCATAGCATACTTGTTTACAATAAACAAAATCTGCATTTACACACCCGAAAATGTGAACACTGCTCATGCACTTTTCCAACTTTACCACCGAAAACCAGCATACTTGTGTTGATGATTAAGGCTTGTCTTCTGTTTCCTATTCCAAATCAAACTCTTGATGGCACTTAAATTTCACCCATAGATTTAGGCATTACTAAATGACAAAAGACGCTTGAGTTTCAGACATAAACTGCATTTAAAAGTGGCAGGCAGACATTTGGTGTATGAAAAGTGATAACAATTAATGGGGCCTGCTCAGATGCTTTCAGTCTAATGAATCATGTTAAACCATGCTCAATTAATTAAATTTGTGGTTGATTTAAATGTGTTTATTTTAGATTTGACCTCACTATAGAAGTACATTTAATTTGGAAAATGTGTTTTGAACTTTCAAAGCAGCATATATATATATATGTTTGTGCTGAATTAACACACATTTTAAAGTGTGAAGGCCGAAATACAGGTGATTTAGTTTGCTTTGGGAAGTCTCAGCACAAGACCTTGAGATTAGAATGGAATGTCTACCTCCCCTTTCTGTTTGTTTCTTCATGACAAGACCTTTCTTATCATTTACTGTGGCTTACTTGTATCAGTATGCAGTTGTTTAAAAAAGCTTTATTAATTTCATTTTTTAAATTTTTTAATTAAAATTTTTTATATTTTTTTCCACATATTCCAACCAGTGTTACAGCACACTTAATCAAAAAATAACATAACATAACATATTTTCACCGTTTCCATACTTGTAATTATACAGAACACTTTCTATTTCCTAAGACCAATATATTGCTTACCCTCCATTAACCAGGAGCCACATTAAACAAGTAGAATTTACCCTTAAAGAGGCTACTAGGCAGTGTATATAGGTACGGCTCCAGACTCAAGGCCAGCATGCATCCTTCTTTTCCATTGTTCTATAGGTCGCCAGATTGTCCCCCCTCCAACGCTCTGGCTCTACGACCTTTCCTATCATATATTGCTTTCTCTAGATTATAGGTAGAGAGTAGCCTAGCAATCCAAATTTGAAAAGTTGGTGGAGCTCTATGGAGCCACGCCTTTGCTATACAGATTTGATATACTGCCATGGTCATAAACAGAAACTCTGTAGGGTGCCCCTCTGCCCCTCCCGACACCCCCAGCATTATTAATTCAGAGGAAATTGCCACCCTCACTCCCAATGATACATCCATGAATTTCTCAATTGCAACTATAAGGGAGTATAATTGTGGACATTCTGCAAACATGTGGATAATATCCGCATTATTTTCGCAGCGTGGGCAAGTTATGCCCGAGGTGCCGCCCCATTGTGCTATTCTAGCAGGAGTATGGTACAGAGAGTACATTGTCTTGTAGTGCTGCGCTTGTAGCGATGCTGAGCATAAAACAGTACATCCCAAATCTAAAGAGCCCTGCAGTCTCTCATGGAGGAGCCTACTTTCTCTACCCACTTTGTGGCATATTTTTCCCTATCATCAGTTTTGAGTGCATATGAGTCTCCGTATAGCTGTCGAATTGAGCAATGCCCACAACTCTCTACATAATCCAGTAGTCGACATTGGCCAAATCCCAGTGGCCCTCCCTGTTTATTTGCAAAGAAACTTCTCACCTGTAAATACTTAAAGAAACTCCTACCACATAAATTACATTTTGTTTGTAATTCTTGAAACTGAAGGATGCCCCCCTGATCACACAAATCCCCTACTTTCTTAATACCTTTATTCTCTCATTCCCTCATAACAGTGTCCCTAAAGATATCCCCTGGAAGTGAGAGATTTGTAAATAATCGAGTATATCTATTGTATCTTCCTAACCCTAGCTTTTTGAGACTACTTTCCAGATATTATATGCTGCTTTTAACGTCTTAAACCTTGCGTGCTTAAAATAACTAAAGTCAATTGTATTTAAGAAACCGTTTTCTACATCCCCAACCAGCAGTGCGCTATATACATTCGTGAAGGTAGGTCTGTTACCCAATTGCTCATTACCACCGCCCCCTATCAATCCCTGAAAGTACTGCAGGGCTGCTGCCCAATAATAGAGCCTAAAGTCTGGGGCCCCCCAGCCGCCTTTTTCCCTAGGGAGAGTAATGTGACAATACGCTCTCCTAGTTTTTCCTTGCGCCCAGATAAGCCTATTCAATATCAATTCTATTTTATTAAACCATGAATGGTCAAAAAATAGCGGAATAGCTCTGAAGATGTATAGGAATTTAGGGAAGGTGATCATTTTGATGACATTTATGCGACCCATCAGGGTTAAGTGTAGATTATGTATGCTTTCGGTGTTCTTCTTAACTTTTGCTAATAATGGCTCCATATTTACCTCTACCAGTCTATCTAAATCTGAGGTCACTTTTATCCCTAAGTAGACTGCCACAGGAACAACCCTAGTATCCTGATATAATGAAAAATTATTTTGTACAATCTGCGTCTTCCCCTTATTAATCGAGTAGCCTGAAATTGCACCAAACTCCTATGCCTCCTGCTCAATTTCCACAATAGCTCTCCCTGGATCTGGTGTAATAATAGCCACGTCATCCGCATAGGCGAATACTTTGTATTCCCTACTGTGCAGTTTGACTGGGAGGATATTATTATTACCAGCTAACCTTCGTAGTATAGGGTCCAAATATAACGCAAACAAGAGAGGTGAGGCCGGGCACCCCTGTCTTGTCCCGCGCTTTATCTGTACTGCTTTTGTGTAGCCTTTGTTAATTCTCACCCTTGCACTTGGCTCTATATATAGGGCCTGAATTGCTTTAATAAAACCCCTACCAATGCCGAACCATTCCATGACCTTCCAAAGATCATTCCAGGAGACACTGTTGAAAGCCTTTTCCGCATCTAGGAATACAGCCGCAACAGGATCTCCTGCAACCTCTGCTGCATGCAGGAGGATTATCATTTGTCTCGTATGTTGAGTTGTTCCTTTCTCTGAGATAAACCCGTGCTGTGTACTGCTAACTAAACTCTCAATGACCCTCACTAATCTTTGTGCCAACGTTTTAAATTTTTTTTTAGCATCCGCGTTCATTAACGTGATTGGCCTATATGACCCCGGTTCTAGTGGAGGTTTATCTTTTTTTTAATATAACTATAATGTCTGCACCTGCCCACAAATTCAGGACTGACAGCCCTAACTGTGCCTGCCTTATAGTCTCGTACAGATCTTTACCCAAAGTTGCCCAAAAAGTTTTGTAAAATTCTAGCGGAATTTGATCCGGGCCTGTGGCTTTCCCCGAGGGTAGTTAGTTTGTTCATGGCCGACTGTAGTTCCTATAAGGTAAATGGGAGGTCTAGTTCCTCTTTCCCCTCTTCTTCTAGTGCTAAGTGTGGTATTTCCGCCATATATTCCATAGCTTCTGTATCTGAATTGAGGAGGCTCTGATCATACAAGGTTGCGTAGAATTACCTGAAAACCTCCCTCACATCTTCTATCTTATTCACCACCCCTCCTATCCCGTCATTAATTTCTTTTATTTCCCCAGCTGCCAGATTTTGTCTCGTGCGAATTGCTAACAGGTGACCTACCCGCTCGCATTACTCGTAGCATTTTTCTTTCTTGGAGAGATAGTTACTCTCCGCTTTCCTTGCTATACTTTCGCTTGCCTCCGTTTTTGTTATTTCGATTCTTATAGTATGTCATCTAATGGATCTTGTTTGGCTATGGCCACTATAAGAAATTCTTCTAAATCTGCCAGGTCTTTAATCCTTCTTTTCATCTTAATCCACTCCTGTCTATTCCTATGGAGCGTATAACTCAGGGTTTCTCCTGTAATTCCAGCCTTAAATGCATCCCAAACAGAACCCGGGGGGGCTGTTCCCCTATTAGTCTACAAGAAGAATGCGATCCACTCATGCATATGCTTAATATATTCTTCATCCCTTAGAAGACCTCTCTCAAAAGTCCAGAATTGCTCCTTCTTCCTTCTATTGCAGAGTGATAATGTTAAGACAAGCGGATTGTGGTCTGATAGGATCCATGGCAGTCTTTCCAACTGACTGTTACCTACCAAAGAGCTGGAAATAAAGAAGTAATCTAACCTGACCACGACCCTGTGCGGGGCCGAATAATACGTGCTACCCGTCCCTGACGGGTTATTCTCGGCCCACATATCCACTAGTGCATTGTGCCGTGCTAAGTTACATATAGCCTGACATGTCCTCTTCTTTCGACCCCCATAAGACCTCCCCCCCATTGTGCCTAGCCCAGCCAACCCATTAACATTGAAATCACCACAACAGATTACTGGTTCTGGCCATAATGATAGCTCCGTATCTAGAAATTCAAAAATATCTGGTTCGTCATCCGTGGAGCCATAAATAGAAACAATTGTGCAAATTCCAGCTGCCGTTTCCCCCTCCACCATTACCCACCTCCCCCACTGATCTTCTTTTTTCCTTTTAACCTTAACCCCTCCCTTCTTGGCTAACATGGCGACACCTCTTGTTTTAATACCCTGTCTTGTGTATGCAATTACCTCAAAGCCTAATTGCTCCAGCATGTATTTATTGTTCCCCTCGATATGGGTCTCCTGAAGGCATATTACATCTAGCTCTAACATTCTCAAAATAGCAGCCACCTTCTGCCTTTTACCACCATCATTAAGGCCGCAGATATTCATGGAAGCAATCCTTAATGCCATCTGTATTTGCTAGATGTTTCCTTTCTTGCAACAAGTTTCCCTCTCATCTTCACTAGTGCAATTAACGAGAAAAAAAGTGTGTCCCTGTGTCCTCTTGATTTGTGCTGTACCTACCATACTGCCACCACCAACCCCCCCACCCCCACCCCTTCCCTCCCTACCCCCCTGAACCCCCTCCCTCCTCTAACATCCCCCCCTTCTACAGGCAAATAGGTCAGGTGTGACCTATGTGTGACTGCTGTAGATTGTAGTGTCGCTTCCCTCTCCTTCCCTTACCAATCAGATAAAAGTTGTGCCCTCCCTATGAGCCATACCTTGTTGTAGGTGGACCTTTTCCTCTGTTCGCTTGTCCCCTTCCCTGCCCTCTTAATTCCTCTAAAAACTGCCTTGCCTTAATTTCTGAATAGGACATCCTAACTTGCCCTCTAGTAATGGTCTTTAGTCTAGCTGGGAACAATAAATATGCTTCTGAGCCTTGGCCTTGGAAGGGTGCGATTAGTTGCCTAAGTTTCCACCTTCTTTCCACCGTCACGTGGCAGAAATCAGGCCTTGCAAAAAAAGTAACCCCGTCATGTGTTTTTTTTAAAGTCTGGTCTGGCTTTATCCAGGATTTCCTGTCTCGCCAGAAAATTCCCAACAAAAACCAACATTGCCCTTGGCAGGCTATCCTGGTTGCCATCCCTTCTCTTTTTAAGTGTAAGTGGAAACTTATATGCCCGTTGAATCTCTGTCTCCCACTGCCACTGTGACTCAGGGAACGCTCCCTTCAATAGCTTAATAACGTAGCCCCTTGCGTCCTGCCCTTCCACCCCCTCTGCCAGTCCAAGAAGTGTAACATTATTGCGTCTTTGGCGGTTTTCAAAGTCCTCAATCTTCCATTGAAGATCTTCTACCACTTTCTCTTGATCCACCTTAAAAGACTGCCATTCCACCAAATCATGCTCAAGTCTGCCAGTTCGTTCTTCCACATGGGTCACCCTATCCTCTACTTCTTCGTACTTTCTATTCATTTTCCTGAGTGATGCTTGGATCTTCTTAGTTGCCTGTCTGGCTCCCTGGCTTTCTGCTCTGGCTTCCCCCTGCATTTGTTTTAGCGTGTTAAACAGTAAGTCCATCGTAGCATGCTGCGGGGCTGGTTCACTGCTGTTTCCTGCCAATGACATTCCCATAGGGTTACTTTCTTGATATACTTTGGAAGTAGCGGAGTAATCCCATAATAGCTTTTTATCTGTGCTAGTGGGAGAGCCTCCAGCTAATCGTCTGGCACTGGATTTCCTTCTTTTTGTGTACTTTTCCCTCCTGAGCCAGTGAAGCTTAGTTCAGAGTCTGAGCTGTCCCCTGTGGAGCCTTCCCCTTCACTTGAGAGCATAGAATCCGTTTCTTCATTAACTGAGAAGAAACTATCCCCCTCGGGGAGCCCCCCTCTATCCCCTTTACTCCGACTAAAAGTCTCTCCGCATTCCTTCTGCGAATCCAGACTTACCAAACTGCGCCACCTTCCTCCAGCAAACTGAGTGTTGTCCAGCCCTGCCTCGACCTACAACAGTGCATCCATCATTTGTACATTGATCGGCGTCTTTTTGCCCCCCTCAGCAGCCTCCTTCTCCACCGGGCCCCCCCAGCTCACCTCCTGTTCGTTCTCCACTCCGCCTGAGACCTGCGTGATTGCCGCGGCTATCACACTCTCAGAAACAGTCTTCACTCCTTGATGTTACCTAGCGACCGCGTCGCTTGCGTCCTCGAGGACGGCTTCCCCCTGCTCGGCGTCCTCCAGAGCTGGCTGATTTACCGGTGTCTTGGCTGCCGCTGCTGCTGTCCTGGAGGGGCCGGGGGGCCTTGCGCTGAATGCAAGACAAGGTAGGCTGCCGAAGTGTACTGTCTTTGCTGGCTGAATTGATGTTCCGCTGCGATCTTAGTTCCGCAGACCCACGCTTTTCCTCTCCCATTTTTGACTCAAGGAGCTTGGACCTCGACTCCAGCTTCTTCTCCTTTTCTGTTTTCCTCTGCTATGCCTTTGCTGCCGCGCTGGTGAGAGAAGCTGACCGCTTACTCATGGGAGGCATTTTCAAATTACCCCCGGAGTTTGAAGTGTCTTTTGACTTAGCCCCTTTGTCACGCATAACGGGGACCGGCGGAGGCTTCTCCTTTTCTTGCCTCCTGCGTTGGGACATCTCACCGGGTACCTTGTAGGCGCTCACATAGTTATATAAACTCCTCAGTCTGATTTTAAAAGCCTTTAAAGTTGTTGTTATCGCCCAGTGTATCCACAACTCTGACCTTAGAACTACCGTTCCCTGGCCCTGCATTCGGCCATAGGTCCACAGCATACCGATATTAGTCATCCATCTACCTCCTGGTCGGGAGAGGGAGTTGATGCGACTGTCCTCTATAACCCTGTAGCGGCCATCTTGCCTCACTCTAGGTTATTCTACTACCTTTATTAATTTCATAATGTAGAGTGAAACTGCAAAACATACATTTTTCTTCTTCATTATTATATTATGTATTCACTGTTTCTGCCTAGAACAATACTTTCTTGCTGGAGTAAAGGTTTTCTGATTAGTTTAAATAAGTTAAACTAAATTGTCTCTTTAGCAGGAAGAGAGATTAAATCATTTAGAGCAAAATTAAAATGTGTTACTAGAACATGCCTGATTGATGACGTGAAAGTTTCTTCAACTCCAATTGAGCAAAGTACAAAGACCAAGTTACATGTTTTGTTGGAAATATATACTAGCTCCTAGCTGAGAGGTGTGGGGGCTTTGCTTATTTTTTTAGCAGGTCACTTGCAGAATCACACAGCTTTTTTTTAAGTTCTGCAGAGAGAGAGAAAGGAGGGGCAGAAGGCAGCTTCTGTGGAAGAAACAGAGAGGCAAACAGAGATGAAAAGGGAGAAGAGAGGGAATCAGCTGAGGCAAATAGGGCAGATTTAAATGCTAAAACCCTAAGTTTTATGCTTTGACTAATTGGCTTTGTAAAGACTTATTTGGCTTAAGCTTATTTCTCTTAATGAGAGATTTTGCAATTATTAATTATTGATTTAGCTTCATGCAAAACTCACTCTTGCATCACATTTCTTGAACTCTTTATGAGTTCTGACTGACATTTATGCCTCATTTCCCATAGAAATAGGGATTACTTCCTTTATGGAGTGCTTTGTATGCAATTTATAATATGTTCTGTATGAATTCAATTTTTTCCCTATTTTTAATTCTATAACTTGATTGATATCTGACTAATAAACGAAGAGTCAAAGACACATACATTTGGTTGGAAAATAAATCCCTTTAAACATACTCACGAACTCTCATTTTTTGGCTTAAAATGTATTTGCATTTGATTTGCTCATGTTTATGTGAAGTTTCCTTTTGGTCAATGCACAGTGGCAAAGGCCCATCGCCTTAAGTGGAAAACAAGGGGTAATGGTGTTTTCATTAAGAAATTATTGTCAAATTTCTGCTCCATCACTCTCTAACACTAATGTCCAGAACTGTCAAATGTCGTCTTGCCTTTCCTGAGAAATTGAGACATGGGTCCTTATGGAATGTGGGGCAGGTTGCAATTCAATCAGGGTTTTTTTTAACTTCGATACATTGCTATCTGCCCTGCATTTTGAGATGCGACTGACATACTCAGTCACACTGCAAATAGTACATTTGTTCAAGGTCCCAAAACTTGCTCCCTCACAGATGGCATTTTGCAACACCATGTAAATGGGTGCGAATGCAGGGATGAAGGCATGTGAGGAACAGCAGGACTTCTTCTGCATGTGCCTTCCTTGATTGTCATGGTCTGTTTTTAAAGCAAGCAACGCCCCTTAAAGGGTCAGATGCTGCTCTAGAATAAAATGCTGATGTCCAGTGAAGACGTCCTAGGGAACATGCAATGTTTCTCTTGAACATTGTCTGCTCTTCTTGACGCCATGATTCTTTGATCCCATAGATACAGCTTTCCTTTTGTGAATTAATTTCCACTTAAAGTCTAGAGTTGGTAAATGATGAATGGTTTGCAACCACATTTACTGTTACAAACCATTGGCACATTATATTTTGAATCGTAATTTGGAGAGGGATGTCCCTTTCATGCCTCTTCCTAAATACGATTTGTAATTAGTAGCAAATATTGCTTTGCAAGTAAGACATATCTTTCTACTAACTATAACATACTGCAACATAGATTTTTGAAGCTGCAACATCTGTGGTTTTGCAAATGTCATGCTTCACAACCAGAAGAAACTTATGTACCTTAGGTCTCTGCTTCTTTGATCTGCAGCCCTTAGTCTCCACCCTGATCTATGCTCTTCATTCAGGGCCTCATTTACTTCAAAATAGCGCAGTGCCGCAAACAATTTTGCTGTGCCAAGCTGCATCATTTTAAAAGCACAGGGATGCATCATATTAACAACAAAAGGACGCATCCATGTGCTTTCTTCTGTACTGGCACACAATTGGCTGCCATGCGCCAGTGCAGGCACCCTTCCGTCATGTTGCAAGGGTGCCTGCATTGCAGGGATGATTGTTTTTGTGCAGAGAGGGACACCTCCCTGCACTAAAACAATGATTGGTGGCATTTTCCTCTTTTTATGCATGCAGCATAATGCAGCACTCATTGAAAGAGGACAAAAGGAGGAGAAATAAAAGTATTTCTCCTCGTTGCACCACTCCTACAGCTCCTCTGGGGAGGCTAGGATTCTGACGCAGAACCATCAGGTTCCATGGATGTTGTGTGGGAACACCAACAGCAACACTCAAGGAACACCCCTTTCACGCAGAGTAATGTGTGAAAGGGGTCCAAATTTACAAGGCCATAAAAAAGTTCCGCATGGTGACTATACATGGCCTTGTAAATATGAACAAGCCCATTGCACCGCCAACTCATTAAAATGAGTGAAGCACCGTCTGTACAATAGGCTTCTATATAAGGCCCTCAGTTTCTCCACCCTTGTTATCACAGAGTGGAGGCATAGAGCAACATGCTGCTTGATGCGCAATGTTACCCTGGCAATGAAAATGAGGATTACAATTATTGATGACAATCAACTGCAAACTTGCCTACAGCAGAATAACTGCTTCTGTGTGTAATGTTTTTTAGCTGCCCAAGTAACAAATGCAAAATAGAGACCAGATTGGTGTTATAAAAGACAACAAATATAAATTAATTGTTTAGGCTTTAGCACCAAAAATTGTAACAATGAGTGCATTTCAAAATACTTCACAATAAGCAGTACTAGATTTGATGAATGAATTGCTAGACTTGTCAGCCAATGATACAGTGTGGTAAAAGAAAAGGTCAGGAGGCTGGCACGTTCGCACTCCATTATGAAAAATAGGATGCAGTCAATGGAGAGAAGTATTGAACCGCAATGATAATAGGTATAGGTCTCTTATGTCCGTCATTGTAAGCCCATAATTCATGACTGGCCAACTAAAAGTAGTCAGGAATTACCAGCATTGATGCGTAACCACGACTCCTAATTTTTCCCCCAACATTTCATCTGTCAAAAGCAGGCAAACGTGTGAGTGAATGTAGTGGGAAAAACATGCTGGAATTGGAGCAGAAAAAACATCTCCTGCTGTTGGAATGAGCCCCAGTTCCTGTATGCTAGAAGTACCTAAACCCATGGTATCTATACTTTTGAGTGCAGGAAACTTTGGCTATGGTTCATTAGTTTTACAATGATCACTAAAGACAAAACACTGAGGGGCATATTTATGAGAGGCTTGTCCCCTCGTTGCGTTACTGATTTTGACGCGACATCGGTGCAGACATTATTCCATATCTACAAGCTGATGCATTTGGAAAAAAGCATCAATTTTCGAACCCCTAAATTGAAAAATTCCTGCCCCAAAACTGACAGCAACAGTAGAATATATGTAAGGTAGGCATTCCCCTGTAAAATCTATTGTAAAACTCATGCAGTGATATTTATGGTTTTGTCAATATGTGATGAATTGTTATCAAGTGGCGTGCAAAGCCTGTAATGTGTCAAAAGTCCTGCGCATCAGCAACCTACGACGCAGTGGCTGTGGTATAGAAAGACAAGCCACTCAAAACTATTATACAACTACACAATAGAGATAGTCATTCTGCAGCTTATGAGAAGTTGCGAGGAGACCACCACCACCACGTAGGCAGTGCCAGAGAAAGGAAAGTGTTTTTTGCCAGCGGGCTTCAATCATTGAACTCAGGAAGGAGGAGATCATCAGATATTACAGGCTCAGGAGGGACTCCATTATAGGATCACTGAAAAAGATAGCCTCAAGGCTCTGGCCTTCAACTGCCAGGCCCCCTAACATCCCTCTGCAGGTCAAGCTGATGCAGTTCTCCACATTCCTTTCAGATCACAGCAGCCAGAGGGGCAGGAATATTGCAATCATAATTTCCTGCCTTCCTATACTCTGTCCTGGATGCCATCATCCACCTCACATTGCAGTACTTTCTCTTCCCCAACACCCAACAGCAGCAGCTGGAGACCTTCTATCCCATTGCTGGATTTTCCCATGTGTTAGGTGTGATGGATTGCATACGTATGCAACTGGTTTTGCCTGCAGAAACATCACACCTGTACAGGAACCAGGAGCACACCTACTCCATCAACAACCAGGCCATCGTGGATCATCTGGGGATGTTCGCCAATGAGATAGCAAAATACTCTGGAAACTCCCATGCTGCCTACATCTTCAGGCACAGCATTATCAATGAGCACTTCCTGAGATGGGAATGGCCTACTTGTAGGTAAGCATATCTGAAGCACATAACAGACTTACTAACACTAAGAAATGTACAGCATTATAGCCATCTCAGAGTCTGTCAATGGAGCTAAGACCATATTTATGAGGGGGTGGGCCTCACACTTGCACCATGCATCATGGTACATGTTTAAAGCAAACATCTAAATCAGACATATAAAAACACATGTGACTTTCTGCCTTTGAATCGTGTAAAAATTCGGAGTAATGTAACGTTTCGCAAAATGCAATGTGGCATCACTGTGTGCAAGGGAGGGGTGCCATGGGTGTTGTGTGGGTGTCTCCATGCAACTCCCATGGTACATGACGCATGTCATGTATATCACACCTGGTAAACCTGGAACTTTGTCAAATAAATATGTTTCCCCAGGTGATGTGTAATAAGGATAAATTACTCAAGTCATACAAATATCTAAAGACAAGGCATCTAAGGGTTAATTATGTGCAGGAAGGTGCCCCACTGCTGTACAAATACAATCCTGCATGCAACTTAGGAACCATTGCACCATGGTGCAAGTGTGCCTGTGTTTGTGCTAGGCAACCCATTGTGTGCCAGTGCAGGGTGAATGGAAAGGAATGCACTGTTTGACCAAAATGCTGTGCACTACTGCCATTTTTCAGTGACGCAGTGCAGATAGGTAACTTACTTCACTGCACAGTGCAACCTTCCCAAATATTTGGGCCTTTGTTCATGTGCACATAGTGAGAACAACGTACTGCAACATGTACCTAATGATTTACCACATTGACATTCCTGCACTAATCTGTCAGTGGCAGTAGCTACAGAACATCAGTGAGTAGTAATGTGTTATTTCACTCTGTGTGAATGAAAGGAACAACATCATCTGCACTGGGCAACGAATCACGGTAAAAACCCAGGTGGTAAACCAGACAAGTCAATATGAGTACAAAGGCTTCGCAATAGATAAGTGTGAGATTAGTGTCTCCTCAATGGCATACCTACTCTCGGTATCAGTCAAAGTTCAACAAATTCAACAGTGTGATAACGTACTGCAGAAATGAGCAAGTGTCTCACAGATGGCAGTATACTAGTAGGTTGACCAACATATCAGGCGCAATACAGGGAGGTGTATTTGGAAAGGCTATGTGTGGCATGCAATATCAGTGTAGGCTCCATACATGAGTAAATGTCAATAGTGGATAACCTTATGACATCAATAGTACAAAACACACATATGTCTCAGCCATACTGGCCATCTAGGTACACACATTCACATAGGTTTCAAGCCATATTACATATGTACTTAATGTGATAGATCACCTGTTTTGTGGTGTAATTTACATAAATGAAAAGCAAATGAATCCCGCAACGTGAAACCCGCATAGTCTATCACAATGCCATAAAATGTCATACATCTGTCATGAACATTTAACAAAATGCAACCTAGCTAAGGCAGCACAGTGTACTGAGGATACCAATCTCAACATTCATTCACCACAGCAATGATGAAATAGTCAAGTCTTAGTAGTACACAATCCCCTACAAGTTAGAGTCATACATATACATATGAAAAACCACAGTATTGTGTCCAGGTCAGTGCCAGACAGATACCTGTAACAGCATCCATGTGTCTTACATAAAGATGGTCCAATTTACAATACCTATGCGTTAATCCAAGTGCATCATGACAACTTTTCTGAAGGAAAGCAATAGCTGAAGGCTGACAAAATATTGTACAACTATCCATGTTACATGTCAGAAATACAACACATGTATGTATCAAAATCATATGCTAAAGTAAGTGAACAATTGAAAGGGTGTGTCATTGTCATGTGGAGCAGCAACAACATCAGAATAAAGTAATGGCCAAACATGGACGTCTCCATGGAGAAGTGTCCAAAGTATCAGGGCATGCTCATCTTTTGCTATTACACAGACAACTGGAAGAGACATGTGTAATACAATTTTCAAATGTATATGTAGCATACATTGTTAACCACTTTAACAAATGTGTATGAGTCATTCAGTAAACATAACACACATGGACAGGAATGTTGCTGTACCAATCAGTACTATCATTGACAGTAGTATTTATTTTCTAATTTCAGCTAATTAACCCCTTCCACGCTGATGACGGCCCCCGGCGGTCAGGCACCACGATGGGCGTGTGCTGATGACGGCTGGGGGCCGTCATAAACCCGCCCACTCAATAAAATTGCCGCACAGGCGCAGAATCACTGCCGCGCCCAAGGTGTTAAGGGTCATGACCCCAATTGCACATCCCCAGACTGAGCCGGAATGCCAGTACAACCAGGCACTGATCAAGACCAGGAACATTGTGGAATGTATGTTTGGTGTGCTGAATCCAGGTTTTGATGCCCCTGAACATGTATGGGAGAGATTGCTGTACTCGCCCCATGTGGTGTGTGAGATTATCCTTGTATGTGCCATCCTACACAACATATGTGTATGGACAAATGTCCCGTGGGACATGGACCACGAGGAGCAGGAACAAATGGAGGAGAGTTCCAACACACAATGGTGCAGAATGTATTTGCTTAATTTATGTTTACTGGGTGGAGTAAATCTCAGATCTTATCTGAAATGTGCAAGATTAAATCAAATGTTTGCACTTATTATTTGTGTTGGCTTTTTGTGTCACAGTCACTGTAAACATCAAGTCGCTCACATCTCCCCAACTACATTTAGGCCTTCACTTCTAACTCTCATTTTGTCAGACCCACTGAGCAACATGGGGCCATTGTCTCATTATTCAATCCACCTATACAGAAATGCAATGTGATGCAGTGCACTACATGAAAGGGACAGGCCAGGAATGCCACATATCCACATCCAAAATAATCATTCCTGAACATTGCAGTGCTGCACAGCTAGCAGTCTTGCTGTATTCTGCAGCAATCTCTTAGGTATACCCTAACATATGTTTAAAGATTTGGAAGCATGCTTATATCCAGAGAAATTTATTTGATACTCGCACTGCTGGTCGAGTCCTTTGAGATGTCATTTACCTACCTTGATGAGGAGAGGACACCAATAATGAAGCATGCCACAAAACATTATGGGTGAGGTGTCCTATTTTAATACCTTGGGATATCTGAGATAGATTAAGATTGTATTACCTACAACTCCGTTTGCTAAATATATTCAGCTCAAGCTCGGCTGAAGGTTTAACCAAATGGATCTACAACACCCTTCTTTATAATGTCTGTTACTTTTTACCTAGTTAACATCTTACCCAACCATGACTGTAGTTCCTCTTCTTCAAGGTTGTTGAGCAACAACAAAACACATGTGCCAGGCCCAAGAGAAGGCCTGAAATGGATGGGGAGTCAGAGGTGAAAATGTCATTTGTATTTTTTATGGACTACAGTAGGTGGGCTCATGATGGAGTTAGCATGCAGTTAAAGCTCAGAACAAAGAAAATACCTTTGGACTGTGGGATACCATATTGGCAGACATCATATGTGAGTGGATAGGTGTGGATTGCTACAGTTCATACCTTGCTGGAAAGCAGTGTAGAAGTGTATATATTGGTAAGGTAAAACATAAAGAAACATTAGTATTGGGGAAAAGGCTATGTTATGTTCACGGGATAGTGATTTTAGAGAATGGATATGCTTTATAGAGTGACCACAATACTGCACAACGGAAAGGGAGAACGATAGGCTTGATGTTAAAGGAGAGGGTATGTGTGGTGGTGGTGATCAGTAGGGCAGGGAGGGGAAGGTGAGGTGGAAGGACAAAGGACTGAGTGTGGAGGAAGGACTTACTTTCTCCAGGAGTACCGCTGAAAATGAGGCTATGTAGACCAAGACAAAGAGCAGGGATTGTGCCTTTTCTGAAGTCGAAAAATCAGCGTGCTTTGTGTGACGTATAGCAGGAGAAGGCCTTGTAGCTAGATTTCTTCCTACACTTAATGATCTTGAATCTGGTTTTAGTTTAGCACAATTTTCCAGAGGTCTTGAACTGGGAAGCTATGTAAGGAGATGTGCCATCATGGACTGTGTCTAAGCAATGCAGTGGGTATTGAAGATGCAATCAGGGAGTATCTTTTAGGGCTTGGGTGTTCCTGTCAAACTTTTGCAGACCTGTGTTAAAGCAGGCCAGAGCACTGAAAACACACACTTTGCAGTGAAGATAAGTGAGCTTCTAAAATACTGAACAATCATCTATTTTACTCATCTAAGATGACAATGGAAGATGTTACCTGGAAGGAGAGGCCTCACAATTTTGTGCAAGGTCAGTTCATGCCAGGAAGTGTTGGCCTTGTGTGCAGTTGGAGACTTGAAGCTCAGCAATTTTGAGCTACCAACAATATGTAGTGTGAAGTGATTCATTCTCATCTCATCAAGCAAGGCAAGGGCCTGTTGTTCTTTGCTGCCAGTGGTGATGATAACAAACTCTATCTTGGCCAGGATTAGGTTGGGAATACCCTTACATACCCAGGTTTAGATGGTCATGAGAAACATCTTTAGCCAAGTGGTGCATGGACTCCACTCTCAGGTGAACATGGGCAAGTTGTCAGATGGTTTGCCACCCAGTATGACACCAATGGGTCTGAGAAACATGTAGAAGAGTATCAGGGAGAGAATAGAAGAATAGAATTTTGCAGGATACTGCACACCACTGGTATCTCAACTGGGTCAAGCATGACTCATACCACTGTTTGACAATGTCACTGCTGCCTATTGGTGAGTCCAGGCATCAAACAGGGTTTCATGACCATATAGGGTTGAACATTTTCCGGTTAATTTGAGAACACAAAGAAGCCAGTGACTACAGTTGTATATACCTAGTTGTAATCAACCACATTTATGGTAAATATTTTTATGTTTCTTCATGCCAGAAGGCAGACGGATACCTTTGTAAGGGAGCTAGCATTTACCTTTTAAATGCGCTCATTAGTGGGTACTTTTTGATGTCCTTACCTTGGAATAGAAGGTGTGTGATTGGTTATAAGCTGGTAAGATTGTCACAATCCAGACTGTGTTTTTTGAAGGCCATTGGGATTTGTCCAGTCTTGAGTGCATTTGAAAAGGAGGCTTTCTGGAAGGATGAATTGTTGCCTTTTATGATTGATGCCAGACTCTCTTTTGAGATTTCTTTGATGATGGGTGATGAGTTGGTAGCCTCTTCATAAGAAGTGACCTTCAGATACTGGAACAGGCTGGTGAGTTTTTTGTGGAGAGGGTGATAATTGTAGCCTATTTGGGTCTGATGTGATGATCGCAGGAGTTTGTGCAAACCATGATGTCTAATTGGAGTTATTTAATGTTCCTGAACATGTTGATGGCTGCCAGCATCGCATGTTCTGGAACACATGTTGAAATTGGTTATTATAATGTCTTATATATGGTTCATACAGTGATTGATCATTAGGAAAGCCTTGCTTTTGTTGGTTTTCTGATGCCATCTGTAAATTGAGCTGACCAGGGGCCTGATTTAGATCCCTGTGGATGGATCACTCCATAACAACAGTGACAGATATCCCATCTGCCAAAATATAAATCCTTATATTGCAGCAGACAGGATATCTGTCACCATTTTGATGGAGTAACCCGTTCACCGAAATCTAAATCAGGGCTTTGGTCTCTATCATGAGATGTTTAAGGAGCAGAACTGTTTCAGAGCACTGAGGCACTTGCAAGCTTCTCTACCCATTTTCTTGTCATCTGATGGTAAATTTTGTGGTAGTTACACTATGTGAGACATTGGGTTACTAGTTGAGGGAAGTAAAACCATACTGAAGCAGCAACCATAATCCTTGTTAAGGTGAAGTCACAAGCAAACCCTAAATTAACCTGTGCTCAACCTCCTGGTAGCTTGGCACAGAACAGTCAGGCTTAACTTAGAGGAAATGTGTAAAGAATTAGTGCAATGCTGCGAACAGTAACACAGTGAAAACACACCATGGAAGGATCTCACACCTGATGTATAAAAATAGATTGTTCTACAATAAATAAAACACATCCAAAACAACAAAACTCCAATCATTAAAACCAGAGATATTCAGGTTGAAAGATTTCAGTTAAAATAGCACAAACAAATAAAACGCTCCAACTTGGGATATCTGGTCACGCCAGATCAGAAAAAAGTCAAAAGTTCAGGCTGACTATGATGGAGTGTGGGCCGGCTACAGGGTCTCAGTTAGGCCTGCTAATTAAGATTACCTTAGGTCCTGGTTGCCGAGCATTGGCGATACGTCTGTTCTGAAGTGCTGCAGAGATGCAGTGCAAGGTCCGGCTTCATCATTAAGGATCCCGTCCATGAGGGCTTGTGCTGCAAAGTCTGGCATTGATGATGCATCTCGCAGTCGAGGCAATGCATCGGTTCTGAGAAGGTGTGAGGTTGCGATGCAAGATAACCCTGTATTGGACAAATCTCCATCCTGTCTAAATCTCAAGAATATTTGCTGGGGGCTATAAAGCAGTTTACCCTATCAGACATTTGGAGAGAAAGATCTGGGCAGCAGCAAGAGTGTCATATCGGAATTGTAAATATAGACATCAGTAGACATCAGTCACGTATTGACTTTGTGTTGGTTAGCTACACATTAGGGAGCCTGGTTAAAAGTATAGTATATTTGGCACCCCATCTTTCAGACCATTCTGGGGTCCTTCTGACTCCTAAACGCCAAGCGCCCAGTCCAGTTAGGACTTGGTCTTTTAATCGTGCTATACTTTTGGAGGAGGAAGAAGAACGCCATCTCTCTCAAGAAGTGTCTTGGTTTTTAGAGGTGAATGTTGGCACAGCCTTAATCACCTCAGTCTGGGATCCTACGAGGCCAATTCACCAACAGGTCCTGTTATAGGAACAGAAAATATAAGGAGGAGATCACATATATTGAGCATAAGTTGAAGGATGCAGAAGTAGACCTATCTGCTCCAGGGCCTCCGGAATTCTTACGGGAGAAGCTAGATAAGATCAGGGATTTGAAAGTCCAGCTTGAAGGCATCCTGAACACAAGGCTTATCCGAAGGTGGGAAGCCAGTAAGATCTCACACTTTGAATATGGAGAAGGAGCGGGTATGGTCCTTGCTTGGAAGAGTAAATCAGACCGATCAAGGAGCTATATTAGAAAGATCAGAGATGAAAGGGGAATTTCTGCTACAGATGAGGGAATTCGGGATGCTTTCACTCCTTCTTCCAGAGTAACTACTACGAGGATGGCAATGCAGATAGCCAGTGTGCTCAGAGGTGGCTTAAAGACATTTCGCTTCCTTCTCTTAGTCCGGAGCAACAACGATATCTGGACAGGGACTTTTCCTGTTCTGAAGTAAGGGAGTCAATCTTTAGCACTAAGACTGGCAAGGCCCCAGGGCCGGACGGCTTACCTTCCAAGATCTATAAGGTAATAGGAGATCAGACTATCCCCATTATGACCAAACTCTTCAATCAGATCTTGCGAGAAGGCCTGATCCCGCCAGATTCATGGAATTAGGCTATTATAGTCTTGATACTGAAACCAAGGAAAGCGGCATCCAATTGCGGGTCTTATAGACCCATATCTTTCTTGAATGCCAATTATAAAATGTTTACATCTATAATGGTTGCACTTCTGGGTATAGAGGTTGCGGATATCCTGAATCCAGATCAGAAGGGCTTTGTGAAGGACCGCCAGTCAACACACCTAACTTACGATCTTATTGGGGCAATAGACTTGGCGTCTACATACACCATACCTTTGGCAGCAATGACTCTAGATGCCTCTGTGGTTCTGAAAAATATGGATCCGTAATAGTACCGGACTCGAGAATAAAAACTTCGTCGAAATAGGACGAATTTGGTATCAAAAGACCGGAAATGACGAGTACATCAAGCACATGTATTTTCAGTATATTCGAGTGACAATTTCACCTCGAAATCGTCATTTACCTTCTGAACCCTTAGTTGCATGTTGCCCTCTACATAGGCCTTAATCCAGTCGAATTTGATTCCACAAGGACACGTACTCCTTAATCGACTTCTTCCTGACCCCAGTACAAGTTAGAACCATTGCCCCAGGCCGAACTCGTTAGGTCAGTTCCCTCCCAGTGGCCAAGCAAGATAGTATCTAGGCCCAACCGGCCATAAAGCCATTTCAGCACGCACACCTGCCATATCTCGCTCACATCTTTCTTCACTCCTTTTCCTCACTTATTTTATGGTGGGGAGGTGACCATCTTTATTAGGGGTCCAGCGATATCTGATGAAATGTTGGGCCTTGCCGGATGATTTGTTATGGGTATCACGACGTGAAATATGTACATGTCATCATGACTCTGCTTTCTTTTTGTAATCAGTAACCATAAATGAAATACCGCGCACCCAAGGAATGTTTCGCCAAAGGGCAAATGTTATGTATAAGAAGAGAAGCCTAACTTTGTGAAAGTGTGCAGTCTCCTGAATATACTGGCATTGTACTTCTAGGACCCTGTCACCTTGGTTGCAGCCAATAAACTAATCTTTGACTTCACCTAGAAGACTCTGAAGTTTCTGTGGGTCTGACTCAGGAGAACCCGAGGTCTTTGGTGTGTTGATCCCCTGGCACCGCTGGGTTACCGGTTCGGTACCGGTTCCTAAAAACCCAGTACCTCACCACCAAGGCCTTCGATAGGGTGAATTGGTCATACCTGTTGGAGGCCTTGAAAAAAATTCAATCTTGGCGGGAAATTTTGCCATACTGTACAATCCATCTACAGGAGCCCCTCGGCGAGGCTGTTGGTAAAAGGCAGGGTTACGGCACCCTTCAACATATCTAGAGGCACTAGACAGGGCTGCCCACTCTCCCCTCTCCTTTTTGATCTATACATCGAGCCATGGCTAAGGGAGGATATTAACATCCACGCTTTCAGATATGGAGAGTGGGAGAGGAAGGTAGCTCTGTACGCCGACGATATTTTAATTTGTAAGGCCGACCTTAACAGGGCCTTCCTAGCTGTCATCAGGCAAGCCCAGGATTTCGGCTTAGTCTCGGGGTACGAAATCAACGCGGCTAAAACCAAGGTAATGGTTTGGAACCAGGTGGCAAGCCAATATCAGTATCAGATAAGCCCCAGAATGAGGTACTTAGGGGTTAATATAGTCCAAGACATAGCCAAGATTGCTGAGGCTAATCTGACTGCGGTGGCGAGAGAGTGTGTGAAGCCGATGAAGATCTGGGCTTCGTTGCCTCTCTAGATCATTGGTAGAGCCAATTTGGCTAAAATGTCGATACTTCCTAAAATCACCTTTCTTTTTAACTGTATCCCACTGCATTTTGATAAAACACAAATAGATAAAATCCAGAGGGAAATTAACTCTTTTGTTTAGGGGTACAAATATGCGAGATTAGCCTGGAAAAAACTGAGACGCCGAAGAGAGAAGGGGGGTCTGGCTTTGCTCGATATTCAGCTTTATGACTGGGCCTTCCAACTCTCTCATGCCCGGCTGCTCTTAAAAATGCCGGCTAATACTGGGATAGGAGGGATGTTTTTAGCAATGCTTCAGGGTGCACATTTATCAGTGGAGGGTTTTTTGTTTAAGTTTGGAGATGTTAAGTTCTTTAAGAAAGTAAGGCTAAAGGTCCTGCAGGGCCTGGCAAGAACATGGGCAGACTTGAGGAGGTTGGTCACTCTGGGATACTTCTCTAGTATGGCCCCGTTGTGGGATTCACCCGGGGTCCAGAATGTCTGCGGGACCGTTTGGCAATCCCGCTAAGGGAATCGGGCCTGGCAGTCTTGGGGGATCTTATCTCAGATGGCATATTGTTAACATGGGAACAACTTAGGGAGAGGGTTGGGCCAGGTTTATCTACGTTCAAATACCTCCAGCTGGCCAGTTAGGTTCAGGCTCAGCTACAAACCACCAAGGGTGGCCTATTAGGGAGAGGCACCGACTTAGAGTTTAATTTGGTGACCAGACCTCGAGGGAAGAAAGACGTTTCCTTTTGGTACCAGGCAGTACTGGAGGCAGTGGATGAAGAGTTCAATCTTGCTGAATACCTATGGGGGAGTGTCTTTCCAGACCAAGACTGCGACACTCTGTGGCAGACCTCGTGTAAACTCCTGTATGATTTAGTAAAGCTGGCATGGCTAAAAAGGAATCATCTGTATACTATTCACAGGGCTTACTTTACCATGTTGAAGCTCTCTAAAATAAACAAGGAGCTGCCCGTATGTTGCAAGATATGCGGCCTGGTCTCGGCTTCTGACACACATATGTTTAAAGATTGCCCAGCTCTGGCCTTTTTTTGGGACAGTTTTGGCAAATTTATGTCAGACATAATCGAAGTCCCGGTAATCATCGATATATCCCTAGTCTTTTTCGGCCTTCAGGATAATGTTAGAGACCATGCAAGATCGCTAATTTTTTATGCTATGCTCCTGGCCAGGAGGCGAATATGCATAAAATGGACAGAATCTATCCCTCCTTCCTTTTTAAAATTGCAATCCTCGGTCCTGGCGACTTCTAAGTTGGATTTATCTAGAACTGGCAGCCAAAAGAAGAGAACCTCCTGGAACATTCTGAAATCACGATGAGACCCGGAGGTATTTTTCTTTTCTTTCTTTCTCCCCCTCTTGGGTCCTTTGAATATGCTGCCTGAATACTCTAAGGCCAGGTCAGGATCACTCCCAGCACAAGCAGGGAGCTTCCATGATAAGGCCAGCAAGCTCTAGAAGCTTCTAAATAGAGGTATCTCAGTGGGCGTCTCGGTGTACACATCAGTAAGTCTTAGTGCCGGTAGGTGGGCGAGTCTTAACCTCTCTGCTGCCTATGCCTCTCTGTTCGCTGAGTGTGGGTACGGACGGTCTGAATGTACACTCAAAGTGAGATGGGCGGTAAATGAGGACAAAAAAAAAAAGATAATGCGTCATCATCATCATCATCAATGCTTCTATCGACAAGGTATTTGCTATTTGAGGTCCTGCATCAGGCAATCTGCACCCAGGCGGTGCTCTGATGTGGGCTGTGAGGTTGATGTGGAGTCCTTGCATCAGAAGCACCCTCACAGCAGAGCTGATTTTTCCGTTCTGCTGGAGGTTGAGCATTAGAGCACAGGAGATGCATTCTGCTGGATCTACAGGTGGGCTGACAGAGCACCTTCAGGCCCACTTCTAAGGCTCCAGGTCTGCAATAGCCATACTTAGCAGGGTAGGACTCACACATGGGTGCTGGGTTCAAGGTTGGTTGAGCCTTTCTGAGGCTTTAGTCATAACGCCAGTCAGCTAGCCCTTGAAGTCACTTTGGCATCCTAGGTCCTTCGCACCCAGACAAGAGGGTGGCATGCAGCAGGTCAGCACATCAAGGCCCCATATTAGTAAGGCAGTAGCCCAGTAGGGCAGCAGTCCAGCAGGGTGTCATTCTTTTCAGCAACACAGCAGTCCTTCTTCCTGCAGAGTATACACAAGTGCAGACGTTTAATGAAGAGGTGGTGTCTATGATCCAATATTTATACCTGTACCCTTCTTCTGGAAGGTGGGTGAAACGTCTAGAAATTATCTTTTAAGTGCACAGGCTTCCCCCTCACCCCCTGTGTAACTGCAGGGATTATGCAGGCCTTACTGTGGAGGGAGGACACAGCCTATTCAAGTGCAAGTGCAACTGTGCCCAGCTCTGCCCTCCCATTCTGACAGCGATGGCCCATCCAGGCACACCTACGCTCTTTATTGTGTGTGACTGTCTGGGAGAAATACACAAAACCCAACTGCCAGCTTCACCCAGACATGTGTCCGAGAGACAGGCTACAGGCACTAAATGGCTAAGACATGAAAAATACTACTTCTTATAAGAGGCGTTTTCAAAATTGTAATGTAAAATCCAACCTCACCATGAGAGAGTATTTTTTTATTACAATTCTAAAGACACCAAACATAAACTTGTCACCTGCTCCCATTTGTTCGTTATCATTTAATAAATAAAATAAGGTTACATCCCATGTTATTCTATGGAAGAGATAGGTTTTGCAGTACTGAAAAACAATGTGTGGGGTGTTTCACTACCAGGACATGTAAAACCTAAAGATGCATCAGCAGAATATTAAACTATACAGTGCTGGAATCTAAACTTTGTAAAAGGTGCCTCACAATGGATATTCTGTTTCCGGAAATGAGAAAAGTTTCTTTCCTCCCACTTACAGCTATTTTAATCAAGAAACCCAATTTGAAACACCCCCTGGGATGGTATGGATGTCATTCAGCTTGTTAAAAAAAACACTGATGAACTTGTTACATATCTCTATTCTTGGGAACCTGATAAACTTGAATGAATAATCCATGTTGTAAGTATCAAACTTATTTCCCTAGAATCCCTGCTAAGAATGTCCTCACCCACTAATGAGATGTAAATATGTGAGAACAGCTATTCACACATTTGCCCACTCATTCTAGGATCGTACACCAGCTCTAGCTGCATGAATACCAGCAGGTTAGCAAAACCACACAGCGGAGTGAAAACAGGTTAACAACTGACAGGTCCCCAGTGAGTAATGCATCCGCCCACCACAAAACTGACATGGCTCAAGAACTGTCCCATTACATTCCTGAATAACCTGTTCTATGCAGTCTTCAAATATAGATCAAAAAAGAGTTAATTTTCGAATGTTATATTAGCATAGATCTCAAACACTGCTTTTCTTTACCACACATGTCTATATTTTACTGATTTTGGATTGGAAAATGCATACTTGTGAGATGGCTGAGGGAGAAAAGGCAGTGGAGGGTTGCTAACAGCTTACGCCACATTTGCCTAAAATAAACCCACAACTCTATTCTTTTCTCACCTTTGGGTACTGTGAGCAGAGCACACAACCTATTGGGAGGAACTACTTGGAATTTAAAGATATAACAAATAAAAAAGCAATGAAGATAAGGTACGCATCAAGAGGCTCATTTATGAGGTTTTGGCGCAGGGCAGCGCCACAAGGAATATTGATGCGCTGCCCTGCGCCAATAGAAAAAGGCAGTAATGCGCGGCATATATGAGATACATTGCATTACTGTCCTTTTCCACTGCCCTGGCACAAAATGGGCTGCCATGCGCCAATGCAGGCACCTTTGCGCCATGGTGCAAGGGTACCTACGTTGTAGGTGTGATTGCTTTTATGCAGGAAAAGATACCTTCCTCCCCCAAAACACTCATGTGTTATCCTCTTTCTAAATGTACTGTAGAATTCTTCGTAAATCTGGAAATGCTTCAGATTCCATGGGTGTTGCATGGGAATACCCACTCGGGGTGAAAATTGCAAAAAACACAGTTGATGGACAGAATGTAGAACAATGTCATACATTCACCCCAGTACAAGGATCTGGGCCTAAATCCATATGCAAATCAGCTCTGACCCTGTGCCTCATGGGAACAGTCCAGTCCGAACTACCAAGCCATGTCTTTCCCAGACCGGAATCAAGCATCCAAGGACCGGTTTCTGGCTATCAGCCTTCATTCAGCCTGGATAGCTTGACTCCAGTGGTGTGGAGAGCCTGGGACTCACGTCTGAGCATACCCAGCCCACTCGGGGTGAAAATTGCAAAAAACACAGTTGATGGACAGAATGTAGAACAATGTCATACATTCACCCCAGTACAAGGATCTGGGCCTAAATCCATCGTTTTTTTGCACTCCACACCACCCTGGGTTAGACACTGGCTATATGCAAATCAGCTCTGACCCTGTGCCTCATGGGAACAGTCCAGTCCGAACTACCAAGCCATGTCTTTCCCAGACCGGAATCAAGCATCCAAGGACCGGTTTCTGGCTATCCGCCTTCATTCAGCCTGGATAGCTTGACTCCAGTGGAGTGGAGAGCCTGGGACTGACGTCTGAGCATACCCAGCCCACTCGGGGTGAAAATTGCAAAAAACACAGTTGATGGACAGAATGTAGAACAATGTCATACATTCACCCCAGTACAAGGATCTGGGCCTAAATCCATCGTTTTTTTGCACTCCACACCACCCTGGGTTAGACACTGGCTATATGCAAATCAGCTCTGACCCTGTGCCTCATGGGAACAGTCCAGTCCGAACTACCAAGCCATGTCTTTCCCAGACCGGAATCAAGCATCCAATTACCGGTTTCTGGCTATCAGCCTTCATTCAGCCTGGATAGCTTGACTCCATGGTGTGGAGAGCCTGGGACTCACGTCTGAGCATACCCAGCCCACTCGGGGTGAAAATTGCAAAAAACACAGTTGATGGACAGAATGTAGAACAATGTCATACATTCACCCCAGTACAAGGATCTGGGCCTAAATCCATCGTTTTTTTGCACTCCACACCACCCTGGGTTAGACACTGGCTATATGCAAATCAGCTCTGACCCTGTGCCTCATGGGAACAGTCCAGTCCGAACTACCAAGCCATGTCTTTCCCAGACCGGAATCAAGCATCCAAGGACCGGTTTCTGGCTATCAGCCTTCATTCAGCCTGGATAGCTTGACTCCAGTGGTGTGGAGAGCCTGGGACTCACGTCTGAGCATACCCAGCCCACTCGGGGTGAAAATTGCAAAAAACACAGTTGATGGACAGAATGTAGAACAATGTCATACATTCACCCCAGTACAAGGATCTGGGCCTAAATCCATCGTTTTTTTGCACTCCACACCACCCTGGGTTAGACACTGGCTATATGCAAATCAGCTCTGACCCTGTGACTCATGGGAACAGTCCAGTCCGAACTACCAAGCCATGTCTTTCCCAGACCGGAATCAAGCATCCAAGGACCGGTTTCTGGCTATCAGCCTTCATTCAGCCTGGATAGCTTGACTCCAGTGGTGTGGAGAGCCTGGGACTCATGTCTGAGCATACCCAGCCCACTCGGGGTGAAAATTGCAAAAAACACAGTTGATGGACAGAATGTAGAACAATGTCATACATTCACCCCAGTACAAGGATCTGGGCCTAAATCCATCGTTTTTTGCACTCCACACCACCCTGGGTTAGACACTGGCTATATGCAAATCAGCTCTGACCCTGTGCCTCATGGGAACAGTCCAGTCCGAACTACCAAGCCATGTCTTTCTCAGACCGGAATCAAGCATCCAAGGACCGGTTTCTGGCTATCAGCCTTCATTCAGCCTGGATAGCTTGACTCCAGTGGTGTGGAGAGCCTGGGACTCACGTCTGAGCATACCCAGCCCACTCGGGGTGAAAATTGCAAAAAACACAGTTGATGGACAGAATGTAGAACAATGTCATACATTCACCCCAGTACAAGGATCTAGGCCTAAATCCATCGTTGGAGTCAAGCTATCCAGGCTGATGAAGGCTGATAGCCAGAAACCGGTCCTTGGATGCTTGATTCCGGTCTGGGAAAGACATGGCTTGGTAGTTCGGACTGGACTGTTCCCATGAGGCACAGGGTCAGAGCTGATTTGCATATAGCCAGTGTCTAACCCAGGGTGGTGTGGAGTGCAATAAAACGATGGATTTAGGCCCAGATCCTTGTACTGGGGTGAATGTATGACATTGTTCTACATTCTGTCCATCAACTGTGTTTTTTGCAATTTTCACCCTGAGTGGGCTGGGTATGCTCAGACGTGAGTCCCAGGCTCTCCACACCACTGGAGTCAAGCTATCCAGGCTGATGAAGGCTGATAGCCAGAAACCGGTCCTTGGATGCTTGATTCCGGTCTGGGAAAGACATGGCTTGGTAGTTCGGACTGGACTGTTCCCATGAGGCACAGGGTCAGAGCTGATTTGCATATAGCCAGTGTCTAACCCAGGGTGGTGTGGAGTGCAAAAAACGATGGATTTAGGCCCAGATCCTTGTACTGGGGTGAATGTATGACATTGTTCTACATTCTGTCCATCAACTGTGTTTTTTGCAATTTTCACCCTGAGTGGGCTGGGTATGCTCAGACGTGAGTCCCAGGCTCTCCACACCACTGGAGTCAAGCTATCCAGGCTGATGAAGGCTGATAGCCAGAAACCGGTCCTTGGATGCTTGATTCCGGTCTGGGAAAGACATGGCTTGGTAGTTCGGACTGGACTGTTCCCATGAGGCACAGGGTCAGAGCTGATTTGCATATAGCCAGTGTCTAACCCAGAGTGGTGTGGAGTGCAAAAAAACGATGGATTTAGGCCCAGATCCTTGTACTGGGGTGAATGTATGACATTGTTCTACATTCTGTCCATCAACTGTGTTTTTTGCAATTTTCACCCTGAGTGGGCTGGGTATGCTCAGACGTGAGTCCCAGGCTCTCCACACCACTGGAGTCAAGCTATCCAGGCTGATGAAGGCTGATAGCCAGAAACCGGTCCTTGGATGCTTGATTCCGGTCTGGGAAAGACATGGCTTGGTAGTTCGGACTGGACTGTTCCCATGAGGCACAGGGTCAGAGCTGATTTGAATATAGCCAGTGTCTAACCCAGGGTGGTGTGGAGTGCAAAAAAACGATGGATTTAGGCCCAGATCCTTGTACTGGGGTGAATGTATGACATTGTTCTACATTCTGTCCATCAACTGTGTTTTTTGCAATTTTCACCCTGAGTGGGCTGGGTATGCTCAGACGTGAGTCCCAGGCTCTCCACACCACTGGAGTCAAGCTATCCAGGCTGATGAAAGCTGATAGCCAGAAACCGGTCCTTGGATGCTTGATTCCGGTCTGGGAAAGACATGGCTTGGTAGTTCGGACTGGACTGTTCCCATGAGGCACAGGGTCAGAGCTGATTTGCATATAGCCAGTGTCTAACCCAGGGTGGTGTGGAGTGCAAAAAAACGATGGATTTAGGCCCAGATCCTTGTACTGGGGTGAATGTATGACATTGTTCTACATTCTGTCCATCAACTGTGTTTTTTGCAATTTTCACCCTGAGTGGGCTGGGTATGCTCAGACGTGAGTCCCAGGCTCTCCACACCACTGGAGTCAAGCTATCCAGGCTGATGAAGGCTGATAGCCAGAAACCGGTCCTTGGATGCTTGATTCCGGTCTGGGAAAGACATGGTTTGGTAGTTCGGACTGGACTGTTCCCATGAGGCACAGGGTCAGAGCTGATTTGCATATAGCCAGTGTCTAACCCAGGGTGGTGTGGAGTGCAAAAAAACGATGGATTTAGGCCCAGATCCTTGTACTGGGGTGAATGTATGACATTGTTCTACATTCTGTCCATCAACTGTGTTTTTTGCAATTTTCACCCTGAGTGGGCTGGGTATGCTCAGACGTGAGTCCCAGGCTCTCCACACCACTGGAGTCAAGCTATCCAGGCTGATGAAGGCTGATAGCCAGAAACCGGTCCTTGGATGCTTGATTCCGGTCTGGGAAAGACATGGCTTGGTAGTTCGGACTGGACTGTTCCCATGAGGCACAGGGTCAGAGCTGATTTGCATATAGCCAGTGTCTAACCCAGGGTGGTGTGGAGTGCAAAAAAACGATGGATTTAGTCCCAGATCCTTGTACTGGGGTGAATGTATGACATTATTCTACATTCTGTCCATCAACTGTGTTTTTTGCAATTTTCACCCTGAGTGGGCTGGGTATTGTCAGACGTGAGTCCCAGGCTCTCCACACCACTGGAGTCAAGCTATCCAGGCTGATAGCCAGAAACCGGTCCTTGGATGCTTGATTCCGGTCTGGGAAAGACATGGCTTGGTAGTTCGGACTGGACTGTTCCCATGAGGCACAGGGTCAGAGCTGATTTGCATATAGCCAGTGTCTAACCCTGGGTGGTGTGGAGTGCAAAAAAACGATGGATTTAGGCCCAGATCCTTGTACTGGGCTGAATGTATGACATTGTTCTACATTCTGTCCATCAACTGTGTTTTTTGGGAATACCCACAGCAACACCCATGGAACACCCAATTCACTCAGTGTTCGGCGTGAAAGTGGCACATAGTTACAAGGCCATGAAAAGTCATGCAAAGTGGCTTTGCATGGCCTTGTAAATATGCTGCAGCACATTGTACCACCCTGCATCCAAAAAGTGACGCTCCGGCAGGCGCAAAAGTGCCTCTAGGGCCCTCATAAATGAGGCCCCAAGGTCATACATAAGGATAAGATAATAAGTGATGCAAAAATACCAACATGGAAAAGGATCACTAACTAAATATCGACGGACACAATATAGACTACCCAAAATATCGACGCCAAAATATCGACGGACAAAATATCGAATTCCTATCTACAAACAGGTAAGTACCAAAATATCGAATCCAAAATATCGTTTATACATATATACATTGTAAAAATATCGAATTTGTTAAAAATAATGTAAAATTAAAATAATTTTAAAAATAAATAGCTAAAATATACTTAAAAATACTTAGATTACCTTAAAATTATTAAATAAATAATTAAACTTATAAAAAAAGTACAATCATATCTGTTAAAACATATATATACATATAAACATAATATTAATAAAAAATACACAATATTATTACCGTAGGATAGCGAGGGTGTAAAAATTACTATTCCCACTCTTGGAAGTGCAACAGTAGGGAAAGCGTTGGATAGCGTAGGGGTAAAAATTACTATTCCTTCTCCAAAGAGTGCAACAGTAGGGAAAGCTTTGGATAGCGTAGGGGTAAAAATTACTATTCCCACTCCAGAGAGTGCAACAGTAGAGAAAGCGTTGGATAGCGGAGGGGTAAAAATTACTATTCCTACTCCAGACAGTGCAACAGTAGGGAAAGCGTTGTATAGCGTAGGGGTAAAAATTACTATTCCCACTCCAGTGAGTGCAACAGTAGGGAAAGGGTTGGATAGCGTAGGGGTAAAAATGACTATTCCCACTCCAGAGAGTGCAACAGTAGGGAAAGCGTTGGATAGCGTAGGGGTAAAAATGACTATTCCCACTCCAGAGAGTGCAACAGTAGGGAAAGTGTTGGATAGCGTAGGGGTAAAAATTACTATTCCCACTCCAGAGAGTGCAACAGTAGGGAAAGCATTGGATAGCATAGGGGTAAATTTTACTATCCCCACTCTAGTGAAAATAAATTCATATAAATCACATAAGTATAAATTAATCAATTAATAAATTTTAATTAGCAATTATGAATTAATTAATTACCAATTAAAAAACTATTTAACAATTTATTCTAAATAAATACCAATTAATTAATTAACATATTTAATTAATTATAATTAAATTACTTCCCACCCTATTCCCCTATAAACCCACAGCCCGCTACAGGAAATAAAAGAATATTATTCACATAATAATCAATTAATCAATTAATAAATATTAATTATCAATTAACAATCTATTAATTACCAATTACAAATTAAATATCAATTAATCAATTAATAAAAAATAATTATCAATTACAATTTTATTAATTACCAATTAAAAATTAATTAATAATTTATTCTAAATAAATAGCAATTAATTAATTAACATATTTAATTAATTATAATTAAATTATTTCCCACCCTATTCCCCTATAAACCCACAACCCGCTACAGAAAATAAAAGAATATTATACACATAATAATCAATTAATCAATTAATAAAAATTAATTATCAATTAACAATTTATTAATTACCAATTAAAAATTAAATACCAATTAATCAAATACAAATTAATTACCATTTAACTATTAATTAATTACCAATTAAAAATGAATTAATTTTTTTTTCAAAATAAATACCTATTAAATAATTAACATATTTAATTAATTATAATTAAACTACTTCCCACCCTATTCCCCTATAAACCCACAACCCGCTACAGAATTAAATTACGCAAAAATTAAATAACATAAAATTAATCACTTACAAGAAATTAGAAATAAATATACACTTTTCACACATATACTAACATACAAAACATTTAAAAAACATTCGATATTATTAAAAAGTCGATATTTTTAATAACCTAGATTATGTACTTTGATATTTTGACTGTCTATATTTTTAAATTCGATATTACAGTACTTACCTTCAAAACGATATTTTGGATGTCTATATTCTGTCCAGTCGATATTTTGTCCATTCTATATTTTGGACTCGATATTTAGGTTGCTCGATATTTTGGAATCGATATTTAGACAATTTACCAATGGAAAAATGCATAAAAGCAGCTTTAACCATAATTTGACTAGCAGTTAACATGCAACTACTTGCAGCCAGGTTGATATTAAGGTGAAGGTAAATGGTTAGGAAGTCAGGAACATGATGAAGTGTTGCTATAGGGCTTTTTACAAAAACTTTGAAAACATCCTAAATTCCTTTAGGGACTACTAACATACATATCAATCCGGATTCTTCCAGTGTCCCCTGTTTTTTCTGATCAACTACTGCAGTGAGTTCAAAATCTCACAGGGGCAAATACCACAACATATGTATGCACTTTATGTGCTATAAAGAATTATTCTACCTACACTGTATAACTCTGTTGGGGGAGCCACTAACAGCCACGGCCGGTAGTGGGAGTACCTGCCGGGCGGTGATGTGGGGAGGGGCAGGGTGGGGGGTAGTAATGTATGGATTACGGACCTTAACAGGTAAGTAAACATATAAATAAATAAAACGAATTTCGTTGCGCGCACTGCATTGCATTTGGTGATGCAGTGCACGCAAGGTCTATTCCGTAGATGTAGATACACTAAACACTGAATTGGAATTTGTTGTAATGAGGGCTCCTATCATTGTCATTAATGGAGCAAGTGTCTATGTTCAAGATGGTTACATTGACTAGATTACTCTATACTACACAAAACTATCCATATAGGGCTCCCATGCACTTCTTTTTGACTGGTGACATCATTGCTATGGTGTTTCAGTTGAAACAAGAATTCTGCCTGTGTGGCCATAACCAAGTATTTCAATACAAATCTGGGGGTGTATTATAGAAGTGCCCCGGGGTGCAACAATAGTTTGCCCACTCTACATGCCCCAGGGCACTTCTATAATATGGCCCCAGATCTGTACAGAAGGGGCCGCAGACGCTTGTGCATCCTCTTATGGTTTACTGAAAGTCCTGGAGCACATACAGTGCCAGCGCTTCCTCAAGAGGGCTTTCCCCCATTTGCATGGGGGCATGGCCCCAAACAAATGAGAGAATTCCTTTGCCGCTGGGTTGTATTACAGACACGGGTGCTCTACATGAATGCGCTGCCCGTGTGGCAGCGCATTCACCCTAATACGGCACATTTTCTTTGATTGCGCCGGGTGCATTCTTTAAAAGGTGCGCCCAGTACAATCAAGGAAAATGCGTCACATGTTTATAATATGGCCCCTGGTGTGCTCATGTGGAAGATGGCCATTTTCTCCTTTTATGGTTCAGCCGCAGCTAATGGTTTTAAACAAATGGCTATTTAGGACTCATCTTGCAGAAGTGATCTCTGGGCAGGGGTGAATGTAAACCCCTTCACTGCTTCTATGGTGGACACATGCCTAGCAAACTACACCCTGGCTATGACTCTAGCTCTTCAGGTCTAGAAAGATTCCCTGAAATCAAATGGCAGGATTGGCTAACTGGCAAAACTCCTCTGTGGATCAACATTCACCTGTTCCAGGTGATAGTGCAGGAGAGATTTGAGGGTGCAGCCACATTTGGAATCATGATTCTAGTATCACTCATTTTACAAACTCATAAATCCCATGTGGCAGGAGGACTCCTTTCCTCACAGTTCTATACATATCTGATGCTCCACTGTTGCTTTGACGGCATATCTCTTAGGTTTGGAGACCCTATTGTAATGTCACCTGATGGAAGGTAAACTCACAAGGGGATCTCCCTAACAGGAAAATATTGCGGGAACATAGGACTATGGAAGTTACCACATCTGACACATTTGATGGATTTACAACAACAGGAGAGACTGACTTAGGCCCATTAGAGGATGGAGAGTAGAAAATAGGTCCTCATGGAACAACATGAGATAACAATTGATTGCATTATGTAATGAGCTTATCACATTAAACTAATGTTGTATGCCCATTTCACATGAACACATTTATGCTACTTAAAATGTGACTCATCCCTGCTTGGCCTTTGCTGTCAGACAGGAGATGTAGAATTCATCCATATGTGATGGGATGCAGGATCATTCTGGGGTACAGTAGTGACAACCCTCTCAGAGGTCCCAGAGCCGCCAGTAGTTACCATCTCTCAAATGTCTCTTCTAAATATACCTAAAGAATTCGAGACCAAAAGATGTAAAAGGATTTTCATCAATATAGGACTGGTTGTAGCTAAATGAGACATAGGCCAGAACTCCAGCGTGGCTGAGGCTCTGTGACTGCCCAAATGGGAGATGGATATCTTCATTGTAGAGTACTGGAGGCACCGACAGATGAAGTCCTTGGTTGCTCCTGAAAGCACCAGACGATCTGTGGCCCATGGAGGCCTTAACTTTCATTCTACAAAGTTGCCGTTAGGATCATGGATTTGCTTCAATCAGTAAGCACTTGCTTATACTTTTGTTGAAAGAACAGATGATGGACAGAAGGCTGAATTAATCAAACATTCACCCGCAGTGACAGATCTGGGTTAAATCCAATGTTTTTTGCATGCAACGCCATTTCAGTTTAGACCCAGCCATATGCAGATCAGTCTTGACCCTGTTCCGCATGGGAACAGTCGAGCCCAAACTGCTAGGCCAGGTCTTTCCGGGACCAGGAACAAGCATCCTGAGACCTTCTTCAGGGTAACACCTCCATCCAGACAGGCCAGCTTGATTCTGATGGCACAGAGAGCACGGAACCCATGTCTGGGCATACCATTCCCACTTAGGGTGACAAATTAAAAAATAACAGAAGATGGAGGGAATGCTGAATTAATCAAACTTTCGTCCCAGTCATAGATCTGGGTTAAATCCATTGTTTTTTTGCACACCACGACATTCCAGTTTAGACCCAGCTATATGCAAATCAGTCTTGACACTGTTCCCCATGGCAGTTCGGGCTGGATTGATCCCATAAGGAACAGGGTCAAGGCTGATTTGCATATGGCTGGGTTCAAACTGGGGTGGTGTGGTGAGGAAAAGAATGATGGAATAAACCCAGATTCTTGTGACTGGGGGTAAAGGTTTGCACTGTCCAACATTCCGTCCATCAATTGTTTCTTTTACATTTGAGCCCTAAGTTGGAAGGGTATGCCCAAACGTGGGTCCCGTGCTCACTGCACCACTGGATTCAAGCTTACCTGGCTGATGAGGAGTGATGCGCTGAAACTGGTCCCAGGATGCTTGTTTCCGGTCCAGGGAGGCCCTGGCTTGGCAGTTCGGGCTGGACTGTTCCCATAAGGAACAGGGTCAAGGCTGATTTGCATATGACTGGATCCAAACTGGGGTGGTGAGGTGAGCAAAAGAATGATGGAATAAACCCATATTCTTGTGACTGGTGGCGAATGTTTGCATTGTCCAGCATTCCGTCCATCAATTGTTTCTTTTATACTTTTGTTGAATAACAGTCAATACATGTTCACTGATCTATAATTTATATGTGCTATGTTAATGAGCGAATAAAAAAGCACTGTGTGTTTGTTTTATGTGAACTGGTTGTACTTATTAAGAAGGCAATATAAAAACTGATAGGAAAACTACAGACTTCTTAGGCCATTTGCATGGATAGCTAACTATGGCCCTAATTCAACAAGACTGATCTGGAAATATCAGAAATTCATTTCATTCGTGAAATAAATGTGTTTCTTCAGGAACCTTTCCTGACCTACACTACATAGTCCTGTTTTGTGCATGTCTAATTGCTGTCAAACTCATCCCAGTGCTTAATTTGTGCAGGTGAATACAGGTGCTGGCATACATTTTTAGGTTTCTTTTTGTAGTGAAGCCCGCTGACCTTATGTGGTAAACAGAAAAGGGCTTTAAGAAGCACAGCTGAGAGAGGGCCTACTGCTCCATCCACAAGTTGTACCTCCTTGCTAGATTTGACAGGGCAGAAGTTGTGTGCTTTCACTGAAAAAGAGTGTTAGCATAGCAAAAATAATGCACAATAAGGCAGGTGCAAATCGGTTATGGTGACAAGCCAATGATCAAGGCTGTAGGCCTGATCATTTTATTATGAAAAGTTATTACATAGACAATATGGCTGAATTATTTATTGTGAAAGCAAAGCATATTTTAAAGCGAATAGGACTTTATTATTATACGTTGTTAAAATCTATGGGCAAATATTTTCTAACCTGGATTCCCACATATTTCTTCAGTAGGCAAGGGTTTTGTTTACCTCCTCTGACAAACCCTGTTCTCTTTTTAATTTTGTTGGTCTTTAAGCCTGGCTAGGCAGCACAGCTGTCTGTGAATGCTTATATGATCTCCAGATATAATAGTTGTAAGAAACAGTAATAAAGGAGGAGCAGTGACTCTGCCCACACATTTATCTTCTTTTCTAAAAGCATTTGATTGAAAAAATTGTGTTGACACCAAAGAAAAGATCCATTTATAATAGCCGATAGGAACACTTTTAGCGCAGACCCTTGATCAAATCCATAATAAGGGACTTTGCATTGTGTAATCCCATGACCAATATAGTAGGAAGGGATTTCACACTATGAACTCTCTGTGACAAATATAATAGGAAAGGGTTTTATATTGAGCTGCTTACCAAAAACCATACACAATGGCTTTTCACCGTGAATAGGAAAGTATTTCTACTCTCTTGCAACTTCCCAAACAAGATATGCAGGGGTTCTAACACTATTAACCATATGACAAATGTAATAGGAAGAGGTTTCGCTGTACACGCTCTGATAAATTCAATAGCAGGAGGTTTTTCATTATGAACTCCATAACAAACCCAACAGGTAAAATGCTTTACATTTGACAAAATGAATAGGATTGGGTTTTACACTGTGAACTCTCTGACCTGTGCTACAGGAAGGGGTTTAGTATAGACTACAGTGGTTACTTTTAAGGTTTGGCTATAAATGCTTGGTGTGACAGTGAAGTCATAATGCTCATGTCAATGTAAAGCTTGAGTCTGACTAAAATGTTTGATAGAGCACTTTAGGCAAAGGCCACATGACAATGTTTATGTTAATTTTAAAGCCGATTGGCTTACATTACTGATTTTTAGATGTGGTTATAAGGCAGTAGGCCTCTCATTGTACAAGCATTTTTGCTTGGAGGTCCAGCTGTGGGGTATCCCTCTTGATAGTACAACACATTCTGTGTTGCTCTAAGCGGATTAGTTGTTATATATAACCCAGGATGCGTCAGCAGGTGTGTCCTCAATATTGTCTACTTTTCGGGAGTTTGCAGAAGCAGCTGGGGTATTTCCATTTCGCAGCAATGCCCGCCCGCAGGTAATCCAAATGAGCGACACTCTACTAGCCTAGAGGACATCTGCCTCCCATTATGTGGGGGTCCGCTATACCATTCCCAAAAATACCTATTTGAGTTTAATCTAAAACGTACCTACATAACCCTTAGATCTCAAATCTGCTTCTGGCAACGGCTCCCCCGGCTATCACAGGCAGGATAGCACTTTCTAAAATGATCGTCCCCCTGCCTCTTACATTATTTTGTAAACGTCCCAGTGTTTCATTAACATCTCTTTTTCTATAATTAAGATCAAATGTTGGGGGACTCACTGTGGCATGACGGGGGCGTCTAGCTCAGCTGGCCCCCCCTCCCCACTCGGGGGGTTTGGAGGTGCCGCCGAGCTCTTTGTCGGGGCCGGTTTTCATCCGATTTTGGTTCAGGGCCGATTTTGCAGCTATGCTGCAGAAACGGCCATGTAACAAAAACGGCCCCCAGGGGCCCAAAACCGGCCCCCGCCCATGCGGCGCACCAGGGGATTGCCCGGTGCCCACTATGGCCAGTCCAGCCTTGTTCAGCTGCCTGTGGGTCAAGGGGGGCTTGGTGCACCATGTTTTGAGACTTATTACCTAGCAGCATAGGTCCAATGGGTATTTAGATGGTTGGCAGGAATAAACCTCTGTGAGACAAGCACAGGAGATGGTCCACTTCCCTCCTGTATAATTCGCTAACTCTTAAGCCTGAAAAGGTGTAACAAGAGTTCTCCTGCTTATGAGTAAAATCCTACTACAAACAAGGGGGGGCTGGCTCTAATCAGTAAGGCTGAGCCTCAATAATAACTAACAGAACACAAGTGCCAGTACTGATATGAATAATTCAATCGAAAACAATCCGCATCCACCTCTAGAACAAAAATCCAAAAATAGGAAATACTATTCAATAGTATTTTATTTAATGATTTTTAAAGTTATTTTCAAAATTTAGTACATAGTGCAAAATATTTCTGAAACTTACACGTGGAGCATAAAAACATTGACTAAATACTCAGTCTTACATTCAATTGTTCATGCATATCACAGGCATCCATCTTACATACTCATACAAGAAGAAAAAGAAAACATTCTTTCTGTATGTAATTAAAGAAGAAAAAAAAGGGAGCAGAGTAAAAAATTACACAAAAACAGAAAACCACAGGTCTGCAAATAATTTCAAAAAGTAATACACGTATTTGTTCAAACGTACATTCCTATTTAACTGATAATTTAAACAACCATCAATAAAAATTAATCCTGCAAGGTAATGTACAACATAGAGCTCGGGATTCGATTGTTTGTATATCCAGATGCTCTCGCAGACCGGTGACAACAGGGCCTACGCGTTTCGAATCCCACTGAAATTATTGGGGATTCTCTTCAGGGCCTTCTCAGTTCTCTATAACAAAGGAAAAGAAAAGAAAAAATGTATAGATTGCAGGTTTATGCAATAAAGGACAACATCGGGCCACATCTAGAACACTGCCCAGTGCAGCATCCGCCAGTCATTTATGGAAGCTTACCAATGGGGGAGAGTCCTAAGTTAGAACTTGAGGGAGCACTGTATTGTGAATCGGTCTGGTCCTATAGAGGAATGTGAAGAATTCCACAATCAGGACGGTAACAACATTAATAGAGTGCTAATGCTTGAACATTGGTGGGGTTCATCTCCTAACTGCTTGGAAGGTGTTCAAATACTTACTTCAGTTGATGATAAACATGTCTCTGTAAAAATTCCACGTGTTGCCAATATCCGGTGTCTGGATTCTGGTGCACCACGAGATATAGGAAGTGCCTGGAGGCGAGGAATGTTAAATTAGAATATACTTTCTAACTGGAAACATATGTTTTGTAAACAAAATTCCAGAGATCTCTTACCCCTACTCTTTCACGGTTATAATTTGAGGCTGAATACCGGATGGACAAAGGAAGGTTGAGATAACGAAGTCTCCGCTAAACAGAAGCAAGATGGAAGAGCCATTACTATTAAATGCGAGACGCCCCATATACCATATTAACTGAATTGCGCAATTGATCTTACCCGTCTATCTCACTAGTGGACCCGATGAGTGCAAGTGTCTTCTATTACAGGTAATGATTTCAGGAGGGCACAGTCTTATTCAAACGACCCACCGCAGGGAGCAGCGTGCCACCCCTCTCATGCAATTCTAACGGGCGCACTGCAAGGAAAACAGTGCAATGAGCGGGAGTCGGCCATCTATACTTATCTGGAAGTAAACACTAGATGTTGGTTAAGTGTCTCTTACCATAAAATTCGGGTGCTTTAAAGATACACTCGTATTCCGGTATGTAATCGCACTAAGGACGAGGTCCTGGCGTGGGGGGTTCATTGTAATCTATAATAAGAAGGGCAACGTTACTTTAAATTACGGCGGCGATAGGGTGTAAACTACAGTGCAAGGTAAAAACTTACTATTATCGCAGGGGTCCATCCGAACCGGCGGCGTTTCCTTAGATACATACTCTATACATCATGGGAGGGTGGTTGACATCTCATCACATGGCTATACAAAGCCATTAGGGAACACATGGACATTTCTCTGGTTCACCTCTGCTGCCTCTGGGAGACAGATTTAACCAGACCTCTTCCCAACACTGAGTGTCTAGTGCCCTGGAGTCCCCTAAGATTGTTTCAAGGAATGTTTTTTTTAAAAAGTATACAATATATGATCCTTCAGGGATTACGTTACATCTTCTCATCTAATCATATGTTCCCAGAAGCCATTTTCACTTGTCCTAGATGTTTCACCCAGGTTTCTGACTTCCAGCACATGCTCTGGTCATGCCCTATAGCAAGTTTTGGGCACTCAATACATGCTTCATTGAGTACAGTCACAGAAAACATCCCAATAAATGTGTAGGAGGTTACTTTCTTAGGTATTTTCCAACGACAAAAAAATCACAGTGTTTGGGTGCAATTTGGCAATCTCGCCCTCTTGGTTGCCAAGCGTCTACAAACTATGCACTGGAAGGCCCAACACCCACAAGCTCTCTCCCTATGGCATAAGACAATACATAAGTGGGTGAAAGCAGAAAGCTCTGCACTGCATTAGGAGGAGGCCGGTCGTATACGCTGGCGCCATATTGCTGCTGTCTGCGACACTGTGCTTATACAGTATAAGGAACTGACTGAAGAGGATCCCCTTCTCACAATGTGTTAAATTAATTGGTACCAGGTGACCCTCTCTCTCCATCACAATACATCTGAGTTCATAACCACTCCATGAACCCCCAAATTTCTGTTTTGCAGCATTACACTATTTTCACTTGTGCGCCCCCTAGTTCAGACTGTAATGCGAGTGTTTGGAGTCCGGCATAAAGAAGAGGTGTCGCGGATCAGCGGCTCCCATCTGGAAACCATAGAATGGGATATTTAGATTGCTTCTATACTGAATAGGACGTGTTTGGCGGGAAACAATTGAGCAGTCACCAATAGGACTTCCCTGTCTCCCGGTGCATGCCCGCCCTCCACCAAACGCGGCTTCTGGAGGGCAAGGACTGGCAGATGATGAAGCATAAGAAATCTCCTGGGAGGTTCCCAGGAACCTAATGCACTGCCCATTCACTCAAACGAGTGTAAATAGTGAATCATCAAACAGTTACAATGTGTTTGTCATAAATGTTTCCAATTCAGCATAGTAAACATGCAAATATAACAATTAAAAAAAACAATTAAAAAAAATGTCGCAGATGCCATTGGTGGTTTGTTGCTTGATGGATTTTTAATAAATGTTTTTATGAAGTTGTTATATAATCACAAATTCCAGAACTGTGGCAGCGGTGTTTGTTTATACATCCCAATGCATTTCGGGCTAAACAATGTGCCCTTCGTCAGGGGAATCTACAAAACGATGAATTTATGAATTAATCAACAATGTCGGCAGAACTATGTGTGGCACATCATGCTAAGAGAACAGGAACTCATTAACAAATCAACACTTGAAGAATTATGAGTAGATGCAAAATGACCAGAAAAAAGAACCCGTTTTGTCAGGGGTGGCTAAGGAAAAGTGGAAAGAGGAAAGCTGAAGAAATACTCTGTGAGAGAGGAAAAAAAAAAAACATGCGTTGCTTGGTGCGAAAGCCCGTGTTGGGAGTGGAAAAAAATGGAAGTGCTTACATTATCTTGCCGGGAGCATGGAATAAAGACTGTGTGAGTCGATGACTCTACGCGATAATGCGTGAGTGTGCTGATAAAAAAGAATGAGTACAAAGGTCACACAAGGGTAATCCGGTGTTGGGGGGGATGAAAAGTGAAAGATAAAAACGTGCCCTCACCCGTAGGCGTTTACTCAAAATGTTCCCGTTCCCGTAAGGGAAGCGTCCCTGAAAAGGAAAAAGAGCAGTGTATAATGAGTGACCTCGTGTAAACGTGGTCAACCTGCTGCGACAGGAGTCTAGTAGCTGATAGAAGACTTACCGATTAGGATTTCACGTGTGTGCAACAGGCTGCTCTGTAGCGAGTGAAACAAGTGCGTGAAAGGAAGTGCTTTGCTAAAAGGAGAGCGGGGTGATAGAAAGAGGACTGCGTGCGTGTGCGCCATCTTGAAGCTAGAAACTAAAAGATTGGTGTGCAACAGCGTGATGATGTACCCGGAAAGGTAGTACAATCAGTGTTAGTGACTCTAATGATTGGAAAGATACACTTCAGGATAGGTCCAGAGTATTTGCTAATAAAAACGTCAAATCGTAAAAAACAATGTCGAAAAAAACAACAATGTAATGCTGCCACTCCACGTGTGCACAATCTACATGATCGCGATAGGGAAAGGCAGTATCAGAAACAAGTAAAAGAATCATTGATTGGCCTGGGGTAATGGACTCTTACATAAAACATGCTAATTCAAATTTATCATTTAAGCCTGGGGGGGGGTCAAGGTTTGCATGTGCCAAATCCAATATGATTCTCGCTGTGATAGTGTTTGTGCTCGATCATACTCAGGGTTAGGTTCAATGACCTGTAGGATGCCAAATTTTAATTGAGCTATGTTGTGTCTGTGGGTGAGCCAATGTGGAGCTAGTGGAGAGTTTGCGTTCTGTGTACGTATTCTGCTCTTATGTTCAGTGATTCTTGTGCGCAAACTTCGCTCAGTTTTACCTACATAATAGAGGTCACAAGGACATTTTATGTAGTACACAACATAATTGCTGTTGCAAGTTGCTGTGTGTGCCAGAAGGATAGGTTTGCCAGATCTGGGATGATTCATGGTTTTCCCTGTAATTGCATTATTGCAATTGGAGCAATTCATGCATTTAAGTAAACCTTTGGGTTGAACCTTAGATTGTAAAGGTTTTTTATTCAGAATTTCCTTTAGATTGTTCACCCTTTTATAAGCGAAAAGTGGTTGGTCACTGAACATGCCCCCAAAGTCGGGTTCAGATTGTAGTAAGGACCATCGGTTCAAAATGATAGATTTTACTTGTTTGGATTGAGTAGAGAAGGTTGATACAAAAACTTCCCTGAGGGGAAGAGTTAGGTGCGAGTCTTTTCTCTAGGAGTGACTCACGAGTAACATTTGAGGCTCGATTGGCTGCTTGATCAAGAACAGTTTCAGGATAGCCTTGTTGCTTATATCTTTCTTCAAAGACGTCAATCATCTGCATGCCAGTAGTTTGATCGGAATTGATGCTTTTAATTCGGAGGAACTGAGAGTACGGGAGATGCCTTTTCAATGCCCATGGGTGAAAGCTGTCGTAAGCTAAAGTGTTATTCCTATCAGTGGGTTTTGTGAAGATAGAAGTCACGATGTGTCCATCAGTCACATTAATCAGAACGTCTAGAAATGGGATTTGTTGTGTTGCGATGTGATGTGCGAATTGAATGCGAGGGTTGATAGTGTTAAGCTTTCTAGTAATGAATACTATTTGTTCAACTTGCTAATTTTGTTTACTGAGTGCACACGCTTCTGCGTCAACCTAGATGATGAAGCATGACATCTGGTGGTGTGTGAGGCCAGTCCATCACTTTTTGTGAGATGCCATACTATTGTGTTCACTATATTTGATTGGAGGCTGACCGTCTCACAGTACCCTACTGCCTCTCGTTCCCTCCCCGGGCTACTGCCTGGGAAATGTTGTGTTCTCCCACCAATAGGACTTCGTCTTATGCCACAAGAGTAGTGTGGCTTGGAATTATCGCAGCGCTTAAAAATCCAATAGAGTGAATCTGTTCAGCCGTGAACAAGACAAGGCGACGAAACACATGTTGGCTTGGGAACTGTTCACATATTGAAAACATGAAGATCTATTAAAGAGAACAAGAAAAAGAGGAAAACAGATTGATTTATTCTATGTTATGTTTAAGCAACTACTGGAACCACCAGTTGTAATTTTTCGTGTGCTTGGGTTTACAATTCATGATGTCTTGCTGCTTTTGCAACAGAACCTAGGGAGGCAGGTGGTTCTCTCTAACCCTTGAGCACCATTGCTAATAAGATTTATTTCGAAATAATTGGCACAATTACCTATAGTCGTCTACATCCTATTACTTATACCACCGATTCTAACCTTTGGCAAATGCAGTAGGGAAGGGTTTTACATTGAAAACTGTGACGACTACAAAAGAAATAACTTCCCTTATGAACTTCTTGACAAACACTTTAGGGAATGTATTGTATCAAACTTTGAAAAGCACCGCTCGAGAATTTGGATCTCCACCATATGTGGGTGATAAAGTCTGTAATCAGGAGTGTTCCAAATGAAAAACGCTGAATCCGTAATTGCAAAAAAGTTCAAGGTTCTTTTAATAATCCATTTGAGGTACCAGCCAACGCGTTTCGTTCCGTCAAGCGGAACTTCTTCAGGGCGCAATGAATATCATCAGCCGTACGTATATTCCAAGTCAAGGTATCGAATTGGGATATGAATCTGTTCCCTCAATGTAGGTAATGGAAAATAAAGTGGATCCAAGATAAAAGTTTTTTCAAAACCTGTTTCTTGCCGATTGTTTCAAAGTATTTTAGAGATATAGTATTCACCTTGCAATTTCAATTTCAAAGGATATATTTCTTGAAAAAATGCTCCTATTTCTTCATCCTAGTTTCGGATATACTGCGTGATTCACTGTGAGGTATTAACCTTAAGTAATATAACGTGCACGTTTTGCACCGTCACGTGGTCAAACTCCTAAATCTTCGGTTGACTCCCAATTCACAGTCACTTTAAGGTAGTTACCTATCAGGGTCAAATTCCAATACCCCCAGTTGGCGTCTCGATGGTCCGAGCGCCAAATCCTTTCCGGCAAGTATTTAGGGAATGTCTAAACATTGTTTAACACTAAGGGCCCGATTACGACATTACAGCAGAGCGGTGGCGCAATGGTGCAAACTGCAGCGCCACCGCTCTGCTGAAGGTCGTGACCGCCCACCCGCCAGATTACTACTTTAGAGTGGTCTGGTCGGCGGGTGGCGTGGTGGTTAACTCTGTGGTGCCCTTTTAATCCGGCGATGCCTTTTAAAAAGGTACCACAATGGAATCGCCTCACAATGTTTCTGCACTGCATGGACTCGTAAGTCCATTCTGTGCAGGAGCCTATGTGCATGCGCACAGGAGGGCAAATGTTATGCCCCCTGTGTGCATACACATATGTCTGAGGCAGAGGGTGGGCATTGTAGCGACCCCTTTGTTTCCTCTCTGCCAGGCTTTCCATGGTGGTGGACCCGTCATATAAAGCCTGGTGGAGAAGAAACTCGTGATATGCTTGGGGGGACCGTGGCAGCACTGCCAAGCATTTTGCGGCTCCTGACCACCGCATTTACACCAGGGAACAGTAGTTCCCTATCGCAGCAGGCGGTCCTAGTGCGGTCCGCCATTGCTGTGCCATCATTAGACTGGTGGTCCGAGGACCGCCAGACTTGTGACAGGGCCCCTAAGAGACTATCTACTACCGATTTCTAGTTCAGGTGGATCTGAAGAGCTCTCATTTTCATTCAATATATTTGTAATTTTACATTAGTATTTAGTTGATTGTGAATAAAAATATATATGTTTTTAAAAGGTTAAACACCAAACGTTTTTTGTGCAGTTTTTGGAGTTCCTTCCATTTATTTAACTCTTCAGTTGCTTAATTTTTTCTCTTCCCTTTATTTTCTTTGAACTACGATTGAACTACGATTTTCATATTCAATTCCTGATACAACAGAGTGGTAGTAAAGTTTGGAAATTAAATGCTGATAAAATGGAGGTTTTGGTTTTAGGAAATCATCCTTCGGCTTGGACCTTTATTTGTTAGTCACTAGATTTTGGCAGACCCCAAACCCCTGTTACTAACACCAACATTTTTATTTTATTTATTTATTTATAGCATTTATAGAGCACTCTGCAACCCTACGGGCATCCTGGCGCTGAGTACATATAGCTGAGAAAACCTGTGTAACAGAGAGGGCAGTGGTCTAAAGTTCTGATCGATTAGATTTTAGGGAAGAGCCATGTTTTAATCTTTTTTCGAAAGGCCATCAGTTCGTTTGTTTTTCTGATGTCAGTAGGAAGGTTGTTCCACAAATGAGCTGCAGCTATACTAAAAGCTCTTCCACCGCAGGTGGCTTTCTTGATCCTGGGTATGCTGATAAGGTTTAAAGATGAGGATCGAAGAGACCGGGTAGGCTCATACCAGTTAAATTTATTTTGGAGTGCTGGCATTGCTCTCAATGCTGATCTTACCTTCGGCACGCTTGTCAACAGAATCATTGGTACATGTTACACGCAATTCAAGACCTTAAGGAAAATGTATTTGTGTCTGTGAGTTGTAGGGAGAAGGTTAGTGATCCAGGCAGCTCAGCAATTCTTTTAGTAAATTCCAGTTGGATTTTCTCAAGAGGGTACCAGTGAATAAACGTATCCTGATTAGAGCAGTTTGGGAGATGCAATGACACACTTGCTGATACTTGTCTTGAGTATATCAGTTCATGATTTCAGACATACCTTCCGTAGCACATGTAAGGCTAACAAAAAAAAAATGATTGTGTCCTCATGTAATGCAACTGGTGCTATGTAATCAATAAATCAATCAGGGATTTGTCAGCATGCTACTCACCCTTGAGGGTCTCAAGGCGCTGGGGGGGGGGGTGGATGCGCTGCTCTGTTCAGCCGAAGAGCCAGGTCTTGAGGGTCTTCCTGAAGGTGTTCAGGGAGGGGGCGCGTCTGATGTCTGCTAGTAACTCGTTCCAGGTCTTGGCTGCGATGTGGGAGAACGATCTTCCGCCTGAAGAAATGTAAAGCGCTCTGATACCCGATACAGGTCAAGTTTGCACTATATAAAACTCTGTAAAATAAAAATTGCTCTTGCTTTCATGGATTTTTGGTTATGTCCATGTTCCATCGCACCAGAGCAGGCAGATGCTCTTTCTTGGTTCTGTCTCCTATTCCCAGTAATCCAGCGCTCAAAAAGTCTGCCCATGTGAGTGCAGGGTGTGTCGTGTGTCTCTGACAGTGCAGGGTTCAGCACATTCAAGTTAGATTTATTGGTATTCTCAATGCTTGTAGGTGACAGGGACTTAATTGTCCAGACTGTGACTCAGAGCATGGGAGAGAACTTGTGAAACGGGGAAGAAAGAAAGAATAAAAGAAACAGGGATAATAATGATTAAATTAGAAAGCAGGGATACAAAAGAAACGGGAAAGAGAGATGTAAAAAAGAGGCATGAGGTGGAATCAAGAGTAGCTCGAAACATATTTGAGGCCCATGGGTGTATTTATTTAAAATCAAGCACTTTCCCTAGCCAGTTCTACCTCCATAACAATTCTCTATTCCGAACGGAATTTAAATCACACATAATATGACTTTATCTATCAAGGCACAACAATTCACCCGTAGTCGGAGAAGGAACTCATTCTTCCAGACATGCTAAATGGCAAACTCCTACAGGATAGGCCTACACAGAAGTGCTTCTGGGAGTTGATTGCTTAGTAAGATTAAGTAGTCCAACAAATCACTCCTGCGCGTAATGATAACCTTTAGGCCAACCCGGAGGCCTGGAACTAATAAGATGAACTGTGAGGCGCGAGCGGGTTGGCCAGAATCTTTAGCATGTTTATTTATGAACTGTGGCTCCCTCTAAAGCATGATGTGAGCAGAACGTAATTGCTGAAAGGAAGTGGCCTCTTGAAGGGAAGCCATTCATCAGTGTAACCAAGAAAGCGGCCTGTCGGGCTTGATAAATGAAACTCTCTATTGACACAGCTCCAGCCGGTGATGCATGGCTGTAATGTATAATGCTTAATTACTGTAGGTGCAGCAGATTAATCGGCCTCTGTGCGCCGTGTTTGCATGCGCGCGGTCTGCTGGTGAACCGAGGCAGGCATAGCTAGATTGGCATCGCATATCATTCACCGCCGTGGCTGTCCATCACACGGGCTTCCTCTGAGGACTTGAAGTTACTTAAGCGCAGGCTTCCCTGGTAATGCAATGAGCCCCGTGAAATATGATGCTGCACTGAGCCAGTCAAAGCATTCTGCGACTGAAAGTGTTTTTTTAAAAGTGATGATGGGCGAAGCGCCCCCGAATGTGTCAATGTATCCGCTTCGTCTGATGACCTTAGCAAGTAAGGCCGGTCTCAGTTGCTTTTTTTAGACCGCACAGTGGCTTCTCCTGCTAGCATCTAATTAGGCACATGAGCTTTACAAGTGGATGAGTTCGCTGATGTGAACGGCATGTTTTCCCTGTTTATTAATTGAGCCCAAATTAGCAATAATTATCTTTATCATTATTTTCTGGATGTAAAATCAGCTAAACGTGCTGAGCGTGGCAGAGTTTTATGAAGGAGACTAAATGCATGCTCAAGGCTCTCATTGCCATCGGCGTACAAAGCCCTGGCTAACCAGCACAGTGGGAGCCAATAGGCCTTGATTTTTATCAGAAGACTTTTTTAATAGTTGGGCGACACTGTGTGCATTGCCCCCGGTTGTAGAAATGTATATATTGATACAAAAAATATTATAAAAGACACTTTCGCTCCAGATGAGCATCTTGGAGCTGAGCAAAAGGAAAAACAGCAAGCATTGGCATAGCCAATAGGTCTCGCCTTTGGAACCTTATAAGTGTTTAGGCAGAGCCTTTGGCTTTGGCAACGTTTTTAAGCAACAGATATGCCGAATTAGAAAAGAGAGCGCTTGATGTACCCAACGATTGTAGAGCTTGTTGGTGTGGAATAAAACAATACAGAGATCCTTATGTTTTAATAAAATGTGTGGTGTTTTCAATTTATCAACTTTCAAAGCTAAGGGACTGAGACAGTGCTAAGAGCAATGTACACAAAGTTTGGCTGTAGCAAAGTACTGTGGTTTCGTTGTGTAGTTTTTAATATTTTTAATAACCTCCTTTTCACATTTCCAGCACCTGTGTGCGCTGTGTTGTGTCTGTTTTAACATATTGCTTTAGCATAAACTTTTGTATGTTACGGTCCTGAAATGCACACCAGGGGGCAATTTGCGAAAACATGTTATTGCTGAAAACGTGAACTATAAAAAGTATTACTTCTGGCAGGCAGGGGAGGAAAGGAAGGATGGAAGGACGGAGAGAAGTGCACACAGAGAGTGAGAGGGAGCGAGAGCGAGACAGAGAGAGAGAGCAAGAAGAAGGGAGGGTTTGGATTGAGGCATATAGTTATAAAAAAGCAAAGAGAGTTATTACTGTTGTTATAGTACTTTATTCGATAAAAACATTTATCATAAAAGTAAAACCAATTTCAAGTACAAACAACCCTTAAAAATTCATACAAAGCGATATATAGATCATAAATACATTAAAAGGACATATGTACATTTTAAAATTTGAACAAACCAGAAGGGCCATTAAAAATGGCAGCAGCAGGGTCCGGCACAGTAAACCAAAATTATCTTTTGATACCCTCATTCAAAGTCCTCTTTATCTGGTTGGATCGTATCTGCCAGGCTCTTCCCAAGAATTTTGCAACCCCACACACAAGAGCCAGTGATGATACATTTGATGTTAGAATGCGTAGGGCTTCAAGATGCTGTCTGAAGCCCAATTCCCCACAAATCGGCCTAAGCCACTGTCTTCTTGCCCCACTGTAGGCTCTACAAGCGAACAAGAAGTGGGCTAAGGACTCTTCGGGGCATGGGCAACATGGACATGAAGTGCGGTCAGACAGGGAAGATCTCCACTTCTCAGTGAATGAGTTTAATGGTAAGGTTCCATACCTAAATTTTAGGAAGAGAGATCTGTCACTAGGTGATTGGATAAAATCTAATAATGGTTCGAATTTCTGGCAGGCTTAATGTTCAAAAATTGCTCGGTCAGAGGTCCCCACCTTTGCCCCTCTAATTCCTCCTTATGTACCCAGCTCCAGTACATCTTTTTAACAACATTTTTTGGTGGGGGGGATTGTGTCCGCCAGAACTCACCTAAACCTATCTGTGTGACCAACTCCTTCAACTTACTCAGCCATCGGGTTTTAGCACAGCCGCCCAAGCTGATGAGTTTGTCAAACACTGCAGCATAATTGGCCAAATCTGGTGATCTTCTCAACCGAACCCAGAACCATAATGGGCGCAGGCGGACTATATCCTTGATTGAGCGTCTGCCCAAATCAAGAAAAAGTGGCTTTAGAGGGGTTGAAACTGGAAGGGAGACTAGATCTCGTAAAAACGTATTCTCTGCCCTAACCAGTTCCGGGATGTTCTCGAACCCCCAAAGTTCGGAGCCATAAACTGCTGAGGCTAATGCCTTCCCTTCCTAAACTGCCAGGGCCGGGGCTATGGGTCTGCTAGTCGAGCCTCGCTGGTCTCTTGCGATAGCACCTGAGACTCTCTTAAGGTTCAGAACCATTTTCAAGACATGGGAATTCCAGGTCATGTTGTTGTTAACTCTTATTCCTAAGTAATCAAATGCCTCGACCACCTCCAAGGGCGCCCCATTAAGTGAGATGTTTAGCCTTTTTACTTTTTTGGATAAGGACAATGACATCAGCTTTGTTTTGGAGATGTTGATGGTTAAACCACGCTCATCACAAAAAAAGCTGAATCTGTCCAGAAGTTTCTGTAGGCCCATTGGGGTCCTAGACATCAGGAGGGTATCGTCTGCGAAGAGGAGGGTTGGAGTTTTCTCGCCCGCCAGGACTGGGGCGTCGGACGGGTCCTCCCTCAGATGGTCCACCACCCCATTCACAAAGCGGGAGAACAGGGTCAGCGCCATCACACAGCCCTGGCGCACCCCTCTACTCACAGTTACCCCCTCCGTCAGCTCTCCCGGGCTCCCCCATCTAATCTTGGCATAATTACCCTTGTGTAGTCTCTTTATTAATTCAAGAAGATAGCTCGGGAAACCTGAGGTTCCGTGAATTCTGAACCCGTGTTTTAAATGTCTTACAGCCTGATTCATCATCGGCGTGTTTTGCGAGTCTTTAATAGCGATTCATAAGGAATCGCTATTACAGACTCGCAAAACGGTATTCATGTAGGAATCGCTAAATAAATTGCGATTCCTACACATTCCTTATTTGCGATTAGCAAATTGCTAATCGCAAATAAGGAATAACTCCCCATTCATTCCTATGGGCCTAATGGCAATTTAGCGAATTAGCAATTACCGATTTTTGCATTTGGGATGATGAATCCCAAATGCAAAAATAGCGCTCGCAAAGGGCCAGATTCTCAGAATCTGGCCCTTTGCGAGCCGATTTCGGCTTCATGAATCAGGCTGATGGTTCCGTTACGATTTTGGTAACAATGAACCGTAACTAATGAGTTCGGCAAGTACGAGTGTTTTCGCCATGTTACACACAAGGATTCACAGTGTATTTGAAGATTCCGTTCCGAACCATAGTCTTCATTTTGTGTAAGGCAGCCATTTTGTGGTTGCCCTCACATAGGTCGATGACTGCGGCTGACTGAGTCTTTAAGACCCGTGCCCTTTAGCTGGGGTTTGTGCTGACTTTTACATGACCCGAAGTGAACTGACCTCGTTGCCTGAAGCCGACCTTGCTGAGCCAGTTCTTGCCCGCTAGCTGATCAAGACTAAGATCAGAGCACAGGACATCGTAAAGTTTTACTACACACAAATATGCCTTATCCTACTCTTACCTGTTTCTGTTTCTTTCTTTATGGTCTATTTATGATATGGGTCGTGGCCTCTTTTATTATGGGTTCGTTCGGCCTGTCTAAAGAAGAATGTTGGGTTTGTCCGATGATCGATCATGGGCCGGAAAATTGAAAAGTGGGTTTTACCGTCATGCAATACTTTTGGTGTGGATACATGTGATTGGACAGTTCGTAAATATTAGGTGTTTGTCTGGAATGTGATTTTTGGCATAAAAAGGGATGACTTGCTTTGTAAAATTGAGCAGTCTCCTGAGAACTCATACCGTGATGATTTCTAGGACTTCTGTTACTGGCTGCAGTCAATAAATTCGATCTTTGACGTCACCACGAAGAGTCCCGTGTCTCTGTATTCTAAGACAGGTGAACCCGAAGACTTTGGGCGTGCCCCTGGCGCCGCTGGGTTCTAAATAACCCGGATCTTCAGTTGGCGCCCAACGCGGGGTGACATCAAGCGGTACCGGTCCAAGCCTGAAGATCGTGAGGAGCTTCGTGAGGAAATTCCGGAACAAGGGCCCCCACTCCATTGACCCCGGTATGTCGAACGTGGACTGAAGGTCTTTGCTGTGCGGTTTCCCGCTTTCTAGACGGCTACGAAGGACTGCTGCCCTGACTGCCGCCCTGTCTTGGACCCCCATTTGTGCAGCTTTGTAAGGCGAGACGATAGACGGGTCTTCTGGTGACGTGACTGATACCTTAGTTAAGTATACGTGGGTCGCTCCCTGTTCTTTGTTTTTTGGTTCTTTGAATACTTAGTTTTTGGGTCTTTGATTTGGGTATTGCAATTTCCAAATCAGAGGGACTTATATATTTGCGAGACTATCGTTGTAGATAATCCCTTGAAGTTTGAAGCTAGATTAGTGAGCAAAGATGCCTAGTCTTAGCAAAATTAGGAGGCTATTCTGTTGTGGTTGTAACAGGGATTCCCGATTGGAGGATTCGTGTCCGATACCTCCAGTTGGAATACCGACTTATGAACTCTATTCTAAACACGGCGTGGGCCCCATTACGTTCAATGAAGTGTGGGTCCGCTATACTAGGAATGATGAGGTTTTACGATGGCCCCAATATGGTAGTTTTGATACTGAGATTTTAGATAATTTAGAAATGAAATTGTTTAGAAAGAAAGCCCGGCCGGCAATGTTTGACTCCTTTCGCCTTTGGCGTAAAGAAGCCAGACAACAAGAAATCAAACAAGCTAAAAGAGATAAGAGAGAAAAGGGGTTGTCGATAATGCAAGCTGCCAAGCAGTTTAAAGAAGACGAAGAAGATAAAGCAATTGAGGTATCAGATAGGCAACATAATATGGCTATTGATAAATGTTATCCAGCATTGCCACCTCTTCTTGAGAAGGCAACAAAGGACCCTGAAAAGGACCCTTTAATGTCACATCTATTGAGATTACCACCCCCTTATGCACAGAGCGATACGGCACCTCCTCCACCTCCAGTTGTTCCACCTCCTGGTCCTGCTCAACCACCGGCTCATCTTCAGCTGGTCCTTCCTCCTACGGCCCCGCCTCCTCTGGGGCCGCAAACTTTGCTATCAGTTTTGCCTGGACCTTCTTTGCCTTACTCTCCTTTACCTTTGACTTCTGCTACTTTGCCTCAAAATACTTTGTCTCCTGTCCTTATGACGGCTTCTCCTTCTGCTCGACAACGGATGGCCGAAACTGTTACTGGTCTTTTGTCTCCTTTCTTTGGGTCGTCGAGTATGACCCCCGTTTCTGCACGTAAACAACTGCGTAGTCAGTTACCTAGTCCCGAAGAGCGGGCAGTGTTGGATCTCCTGCTTCGCAGGTGGATTTCGAATGTTTCGAGGTATAATTTAGAGTCAGTTATGGATGTCTTCCTGCAGTGGGAAGCACCCAAGCAAAGATATGTGTTTGATGTAATGTGTACTTTCCTCCGTGAGGAATGGGCAGATAATGATTTGGGACCAGTCCCGGTAGAGTTGCTAAATGTCCAGTCTGAGTTTGCGAAAGGGACGATAGTGGGTCCCGGAATTGAGGAAGCAGTTGCGATGGTACTTGCGTTTAGGAGCGAATTCCCTTCTCAGCGACTGTTTGAGCCTGATTCCGCAGTTAGGAGAAAGGCACGACAATATCCAATGAGAGAGGTTCCCCCAGTTTGGAGAGAAGGGGATGCAACCGCTGCTCCGCCTGTTCTGACTCATTTTCAGAGAGTATGGGTACATGTGCCATGGAAGAGAGTAGAAGTTTTGGCCCTTAAACAGTCTTTACCTGATCCCCGTAAGAATCCAGCTGGCTATTACAAAGAATTGTCCCAGACAGTTGACGCATGCATCATGAATTTAGCCAACATAGATATGCTGTTGGGTAACGTAGTACCTCAACCTCTATGGACAAAGATTCGTCATGAGGATCATGCGATTGAATTAGGTGACTCATGGGTCAATATTGCTGCTGCGGACGCTAGACAAGTTGGTGGTTCTAAGCCTGAGCCTCTAGTGGCAGATCTACCTGGCAGAATTATAGATCTTATGAAAACGATGAGGCCAGCGTTACGAATAAATTGGGACAAGTTAGCAGCATGTAAGCAGAAGAAGGACGAAAGTGTATCTGATTTCTTCACTAGGTTTGAAGAGACATTTATAGATCATAGTGGTCAAGATATGAGTACGGAAGGTGGACAAAGATTGTTCGTAGATAAGTTTGTCTTTAACTTACTTCCTGAACTGTGTAATAAGTTGAAAGATTCTGAGAGTTCTTCGTCTGTTTCCTCGTCGGCCCAGATATTGGTGACTGCACAGTACTACGAGAATAGGGATAAGGACGAGAAAGAAAGAGTAGAGAAAAAGACAAAGGACTTAAAGACAAAGGTTCTTTTGCAGCAGGTGTATGCGCCTCGCTCGAATCAGCAAGAATCACAGCAACGCCCACAGTTTCAGCAACCTCCATCGTTTCAGAGACCGCAACAGAAGGCTGGGTATTTTCCTCCAAGACCACCTTTGGGCTTGTATCAGTGTGCGTATTGTAGGGAGGAAGGTCATTATAAAAATGAGTGCCCTGTTTTACGACAGCGCGCGAGTGGTATGCCGGCCCCAAGAGGTCGTGGTGGTTTCCAGCAAGTGTTTAGGGGTAGAGGACGTGGTGCGTTTCCTCAGAACGAACGTTCCCCCCACAGAATTCTATGAATTGTTTTGATCAACAGAAAATTTCGTCTGGTCAGTCGACTCAGTACTATGCTGATGACTAATATGTTGAGAGTGAGAATGCTGACTATAATGATTGTTAGGACAGCCATGGACAAAGAGAGGGAGTAGTGTCGGTTCCAGTAGATCAGAGTGGGCCTTATGTTGCAGTAGTTACATCAGGTGTGGTAGCGCCTTTTCTTTTGGATACCGGTGCAGCGAATCGTTCTATCATGCACTCTAAACTCCCTGGCGCACCTTTGTCTGGCTTAACGAATGTTTCGGTAGGATTCTCTGGCGCCCCAGTTCGTAATCCAGTTTCTAGTCCCTTGTCTCTTTCTATAGGGCCTTGTGAATTGGAAGCACCTCTCATTTTAACGACAGGTTGTGGTGAGAATTTGTTGGGTTTGGATTTGTTGAAAAGGTTGAATGTGACATTGCATTGTTCTCCTTCGGGAGTACAGCTTACATTGGGTAAGAAAGTGATCTCTCCGATGTATTTGTCTAAAGATCGGCTTCCACAGGAATTGCGTTCTCTCCCTGATACTCTTTGGGCTACTGGTCCTAATGATGTGGGTCTTTTAGAGATTCCACCTTATGTTGTAACGCTTAAAGCGAATGTTAAATTGCCACGCATTCTCCAATATAGGATTTCTAGCGATGGTGAAAGAGCGCTTTTAGCAAGCATTTATGATTTGATTGAGAAAGGTGTGATTGAAGAAACGAGAGGTAATGTGTGTAACAATCCCGTTTTGCCTGTCCTGAAGCGCACTGACTCTTCTCAGCCACCTGTCTACAGGTTTGTGATCAACCTTCGAGAGGTTAATAAGATTGTTTTGCCACAGTTTCCTGTTGTTCCGGACATTACTGCTTTGCTGACTATGATTCCTGCTTCAGCTGCCTGGTTTTCGGTTATAGATCTGAAGAATGCTTTCTTCAGTATTCCAATTGCCGAGGAGAGTAGAGATATTTTTGGCTTCTCTTTAGGAGGCCGAAGCTTCCGGTTTAAGCGCACTCCTCAAGGCTATTGCGAAAGTCCTTCCATTTATAGCCAGGCTTTGAAAACTCAGCTTGATACTCTATTGTTGCCTGCTGGTACTGCTCTTATTCAGTATGTTGACGATTTATTAGTGACTGCTGATGATGAGGAAACTTGCAAGGAAGCTACTCTTTCTTTGTTACGACATTTGTCTGACTTGCATCATAAAGTGTCACCTTCAAAGTTGCAGTATTGTCGCCAAGAGGTTACCTACTTAGGTCATCTCTTGTCGAAGGAGAGAAGAAGGTTGACCCCAGAACGAATTCAAGCGATTGCTCAAATGACTGTGCCAAGTAAGCAGAGAGAGGTACGTGCTTTTCTGGGTATCACGTCGTATTGTAGACAGTGGATTCCTAACTTTTCTTTGTTGGCAAAACCTCTGTTTGCATTGACTTGTAAGGATATACCGAACCCTCTTCCTTGGTCTGACGATTTTCAGAAAAGTTTTTCTGAGTTGCGTGATGCGTTGTGTTCTGCTCCAGTGTTGGGTACTCCTGATTACAGTAAGCCTTTTACACTCTACGTCCACGAGAGAGAGGGTTGTGCATTGTCAGTTTTGACTCAACAATTCGGTGATAAGCAGCGTCCATGTGCGTATTTCTCGTCGACTTTAGATCCGGTAGCTAGAGCGTTGCCAAGTTGCTTAAGAGCTACAGCGGCAGCGGCTGTTTCTATCCGACAGTCTGCTGGATTGGTGATGGATAACACGTTGGTCGTGATGGTTCCACATGCAGTGGATACTTTATTAAATAGAACCAAGACTCAGCACCTTACTAGTGCGAGGTTATCGAGCTATGAGTTGACGCTTTTGGCTAGTCATGTGCACATCAAGCGGTGTAATATATTGAATCCAGCGACATTGTTGCCAATTTCTGTGGACACAGATGGTCAGGAACAGCATGATTGTTTTCTTAGGACGGAGGAGGAAACGAAGGGTAGAGTCGATTTAAAAGATACTCCTCTTTCGGATCCTGATGGTACGCTATGGGTTGATGGGTCATGCTACAAGCTCCCAAATGGCGATACGACCGCGGCATATGCCGTGACGACATTATGTATGATTGTTGAAACTGCACGAGTGAGCTATAATTTGGCGCAAGCAGCAGAATTGATTGCATTAACGAGAGCGTGTATTTTATCTGAGGGAAAGAGAGTGAATGTGTATACCGATAGTCAGTACACGTTTGGTGTAGCACACAGTTTTGGACGCTTGTGGAAAGGAAGAGGATTTCTCACATCGCATGGGACTAAGATCCAACATGGGCAGTTGGTGAATGAGCTTCTTGAGTCACTTACTTTGCCAAAGCAAGTTGCGATTGTGAAGTGTAGTGCTCACCGGAAGGTTACGGATGATGTTGGTCGTGGTAATGCGTTTGCGGATGAAGTTGCGAAAGAAACAGCGAGAAATGTGATGAGTCGAATGTACGTTGCAGGCCCTGCGAGATGGATTGGTGCATCTGGAATGTGTGAAGATACGATTGAGAGTGTGAAATCAATCCAGGCTGAAGCTACTGAAAATGAAAAGAGTGTGTGGAGAGAAACTACGGGTAGATTGGATTTGACTGGTTGTTGGGTTGAGTTATCAGAACACCAAAGATGGATGTTACCGGATGCATATGTGCTTGCGGTGGTTACGATGGCACATGGGTTGTCTCACATTAGTGCGAAAGGAATTGTAAGTTGTTGGCTCCAGTGTGGGAGAATGGTGGGATTCCCAAATGTGCGGAGAATGTGGTCAAGAATTGTATGGTGTGCTTTATGTATAATCCAGGTAAGGGAACTCCAACTCCAGCTGGTCACTTTGCGCCTCCAACGTATCCGTTCGAGGTTCTGCAATTGGATTTTATCCACATGGAAAGATGCAACAATTTGAAATACGTCCTTGTAGTTGTTTGTGCCTTTTCTAGATGGGTAGAGGCATACCCCCTAAAAGATAATACTGCCTCGTCCACAGCTAAAGTCTTGCTCAGAGAATATTTCCCTAGGTTTGGGTTGCCAAGGATGGTGTGGAGTGATACCGGAAGTGAGTTCGTGGGGAAGATCATGAAGAGAGTGTGTGAGGGTTTGGGCAAAAAACAGAAATTCCATGCTGCGAATCATCCCCAATCAGCTGGGTTAGTGGAATGTTACAATGGCACTCTGAAGCTGAAGATAGCCAAAATTCAGGCGAGTTCTGGTCTCCAATAGCCCGATGCTTTGCTGTTGGCACTTTTGTCAACTAGAACTACAGTGCATTCCCGAATCGGACTTAGTCCGTATGAAATTGTTTTTGGTCGACCGGCAAATGTGTGGGGAGTGCCGAGACCAACAAAATTTAGTGATATTGACTATCCTGTGTTGGTGGACTATTTGTATGACCTGACGGCTAAATTGCGTGTCTTGCATCAACAGGTTCACGATAACCTGCCACCAGCCTCTGTGGACACAGGTCACACCATCAATCCTGGTGACTGGGTCCTCGTGAAAAAATTTTAAACGACCAGCCCCGCTGGACAGGCTCTCATCAGGTGTTGCTGTCTACAAGAACATCTGTAAAAGTCTTTGGGAAGAAAAATTGGATCCACGGCGTACACTGTAAGAGGGTACCTTTACCTCTGCTGTACGACCAGTGGATCCTCGAAGGTATTGCAGACACCGAGACTGAAAGGTTGCCGAAGTTCACACAGTTCAGCGATGCTGAATTGGTATGGAGAGGGACTGAGAAAGAAGACGATGATGTCTTACAAGCAGCTGTGCCTTCATCTTTGAGATTGGACACCACCGAGCCTGAACTGTTATTTCAAAAACAGACCGAGCTTGGTAAAAACTGTTATAATTTTTGACCTAGAGATAATGGACTAATAAAGAACAAATAATTCCTTTTTTGGTTTTTAGAACTGCACTCTCTCAGCCAAGAAACTGTTTTGATCTGTTTTTTTTTTTTCCTTTTCCCAACCGCCATCTGGGTTCAGCTGTAAGGTCGCGGTGTAAAGACTTGGGATTGCAGCCGTGTAGACACAAGGTAGACGGTTCTGGTTGGTCTTAGGGCGTTCCCTGGACTGACAGACGCACTCCTTAGCAGAAGAAAACCAACCGCCGCGAACAGCCCAGTTAGACGATGGAGTTTTTTGAGATCGAGAGAGCTGCTGAGAAAATGAACTTCAAGATGAAACTATGTAGAATAATGCATAGCAAATATTTTCTGATTACATGTATTCTGATGTTTTTTAGCATGACGTTAACTTTGGTGGGTTGGATTGTTTTTTCTACTCAATTGACTTCTGCACCCATTTCCCAACCTACGACCTTTCCTACTACTACTTCTTTGCATTCTTTTCATATCTTACCCGAACACGAGCAGATTAGAAGAACAGAATTTGTACATAATACATTCGTACAGCTACTGCATCAACATCAGTTGGTAGTGAACATTACTAATTGTTGGGTGTGTGGTCTTATGCCACATACTTCAGATAGAGTTGTTCCCTATCTGATCTTACCGTTTAGTCAGAATGGGTCGTTATGGGCTTTTCAGACAATGTTCATTTATGCCCTGGAAGTCTATCCCCTGCATTCCATGAGAGATAACTTGAGTAATCAAGCCTTGGTGAAGGGAGTTATGAATATGAGCAGAGATATCAATACGTACAGGACTATTCCCAAGGAAGAGTTATCGGCTTATGTTGGATGGAACACGACCGGATACAGTGTTAGTCTGAGTGAAAGGCAGAAACGAAAGAGGTCACCTCCGATTTGGATCGTACCCCACCGAGGTCTTTTTTGTCTGCAAGGTAATGGCAAAAATCCAAAAGCTCAGCTGGGGAACAGTGTTTGTACTCAGACGCATGTTTTTACGTCTCAATCTTCCCCGCTGTTTTTGGCAGCTAAGGGCACGTATTTCCTTTGTTACAACAGAGCATATACATGGTTGCCCCCTGATTTTTCAGGAACGTGTTATGTTGGATACTTGTTGCCTCCTACGTATACTGCCACTGCAGATTACCACAAGACAAGAGTTGTTAGAGGTGTCTTCAATCAGGAAGATACCGCTGGACAGGAAGTGGTAGACTTCTTTAAGTGTTTCTTACCGTTTGGGGACCTATGGCTAACAGTAGAGGCTTACAGCAATTGATGAGAGTGGTTGAATCCACCATAAACGAAACTGCCGGTGCCCTTAGTAATCTGCCAGCTGAGCTTCAAGCGGATCGCCTTATGACGTTACAGAATCGTATAGTTTTAGACGTCATAGTCGCAGATTGAGGTGGAGTATGTAAAGTGATCCAATCGAGTTGCTGCGTTTTCATCCCAGATAATGCTCCGACAGTATACTAGGCCATTTCCAGGTTACATAAGATCTCAGAGTCTATACATGTGGACGAAGGAGGTTGGTCGTTAACTGGTTGGTTTTGGGGACTGTTTTCCATTTGGGGATGGAAGATTCTGATGATCATTGGTCCGGCTCTAGCGGTTCTTTTCTCATGTTGTCTTTGTGTACAGTGCGGTCCTGCCATATGTGGCCTTTGCGCTACTACGTGTGTCAGGAGACCGCCTGTCTCGAGAGATGCACAGAGAAACAAGATAATGCTTCAACAACACCTTGGTGATCTGATGAAAATTGACATCGACTCATATATAGACTGAGTAATTGCCTATGTATGGGCAAAAGGAGGGTCTGAGGTTCCGTGAATTCTGAACCCGTGTTTTAAATGTCATGGTTCCGTTACGATTTTGGTAACAATGAACCGTAACTAATGAGTTCGGCAAGTACGAGTGTTTTCGCCGTGTTACACACAAGGATTCACAGTGTATTTGAAGATTCCGTTCCGAACCATAGTTTTCATTTTGTGTTAGGCAGCCATTTTGTGGTTGCCCTCACATAGGCCGATGACTGTGGCTGACTGAGTCTTTAAGACCCGTGCCCTTTAGCTGGGGTTTGTGCTGACTTTTACATGACCCGAAGTGAACTGACCTCGTTGCCTGAAACCGACCTTGCTGAGCCAGTTCTTGCCCTCTAGCTGATCAAGACTAAGATCAGAGCGCAGGACATCGTAAAGTTTTACTACACACAAATATGCCTTATCCTACTCTTACCTGTTTCTGTTTCTTTCTTTATGGTCTATTTATGATATGGGTCGTGGCCTCTTTTATTATGGGTTCGTTCGGCCTGTCTAAAGAAGAATGTTGGGTTTGTCCGATGATTGATCATGGACCGGACAATTGAAAAGTGGGTTTTACCGTCATGCAATACTTTTGGTGTGGATACATGTGATTGGACAGTTCGTAAATATTAGGTGTTTGTCTGGAATGTGATTTTTGGCATAAAAAGGGATGACTTGCTTTGTAAAATTGAGCAGTCTCCTGAGAACTCATACCGTGATGATTTCTAGTACTTCTGTTACTGGCTGCAGTCAATAAATTCGATCTTTGACGTCACCACGAAGAGTCCAGTGTCTCTGTATTCTAAGACAGGTGAACCTGAAGACTTTGGCGTGCCCCTGGCGCCGCTGGGTTCTAAATAACCCGGTTCTTCAAACCCATGTCATGTAGCACCTGCCACAGTTTATTGCGGGGCACCAGATCGAATGCGGTTTTCAGGTCAATAAAAGCCAGGTAAAGGGAACCCCTCCCGATGGACACAGATTTCCAGAAAACCTCAAAGAATCTGAAAACCTGGTCCATCGTACCCACCCCCGCCTAAAACCCGCCTGGAAGTGTGACAAGATGTTTCCTTCCTCTAACCATGCTCCCATTCTGGAGACAATGACCCTGCCAAATGAAGTACCGGGTTATTTAGAACCCAGCGGTGCCAGGGCACGCACCCAAAGACTTCGAGTTCTCCTGTCTCAGACTACAGAAACGCAGAGACTTCTTGGTGACGTCAAAGATCAAATTTATTGTCTGCAGCCAGTAACAGGTATCCTAGAAGTACAACACGGTGTATATTCTCAGGAGACTGCTCAAACTTACAAAGCCAGTCAACCCTTTTTTATACAAAATATTATGCTTCAGGCAAACATTCCTCATTTACAGTAAACCAATTCCATGTGTATAATAAAAGCATTACATGACAAACCCACTTTTCATCGTCCAGCCCACCATCAATTACCCGGCAAGGCCCAACACTTTTCATCAGATAAATCGGCTGGACCCCTAATAAAATCGGGCACCTCCTAATCGTAAAACAGGTCATAAAGAACGGATCAGAGACAGGTGTGTGTAAGATTAGACATAGTTGTGTGCAATGAAGGGTTTATGGTATGCTGTGCCTTGATCCCTAATCTCGATCGGCCACTGGGAAAGGAACTGGCTGAACAGGTTTGGCTTCGGGCAGTGGAGTCAACTTGCCCAGGTCACACAGAAGTCAGCTGAAAGTGTACGTGTCCCTAAGACTCGTTCGGCCTTAGTCATCGGCCTATGTGAGGGCAACCACAAAATGGCTGCCGTACACAAAATGGAACCCGAGGGTTCAGAACGGAGTCCCTGATTTCATGGTGATCACGTCGCTCAATCATGCCGAATATACTAGTATATAGTATGCTCGTTATTCTCGGTCTGCTGATACCAAAATCGTCATGCTACGATGATGTTTATGACACGGGTCCAGAATGCACAGAACCACAGACCCTCCTTTTGCCCTTACATAGGCAATAACCTATACTCACGCTAATCTGAGTCTAGGTCTATATTCATAAAGTCATTGAGATGTTGCTGTAGCATCATCCTATTACTTAGCTCGTCCCTCGATACAGGTTTCCTTACACAGGATGTAGCACAGAGGCCACATATAGCAGGAGCACACTGTACGCAAAGACAGAACAGGAAAAGAATGGCTAAAATCATCCCAATGACCATCAGAATCTTCCATCCCCTGGCGGATATCAGTTCCCAGAACCATCCCATCAACGACCATTTTCCTTTATCCACATGTATAGATTCTGAGATTTTATGCAGTTTGGAAATGGCCTGGTACACTGTCGGAGCATTGCCTGGAATGAATACACAGCAACTTGATTGGATCACATTACATACCCCACCTCGATCTGCAAGTATGACGTCTAACGCGACCCTGTTCTGAAGAGTCATGAGACGATCCGACTGGAGCTCAGCAGTCAAATTACTAAGGGCACCGGCAGTTTCAATTACGGTGGACTCCACCACTCTCGTCAATTGCCGTATGTTCCTACTGTTAACCATAGGTCCCCAAAACGGCAGAAAACCCTTCAAAAAGTCTCCCAATTCTTGTCCTGCAGTGTCTTCCTTGCTGAAGACACCTCTAACTATCCTTGTCCTGTGGTAATCTGCCGCAGCTGTGTAGGTGGGAGGCAACAGAAACTAAACAAAACATGTGCCCGAGAAGTCAGGGGGCAACCATGTGTATGCTCTATCATAACAGATGAAATAGGTACCCTTAGCTGCTAGGAACGATGGGGAAGTCTGGGACGCAAAAACATACGTCTCAGAGCAGATACTCTTACCTAGCTGAGCTCTCGGATTCTTGCCATTACCCTGCAGACAGTAGTGACCCTCATGGGGTACAACCCAAATCGGGGAGGATCTTTTCGCTCGCTGGTTCTCATTCAGGTTGACTCCATATCCGGTTACATTCCATCCAATATATGCTAGTGTCTCATCACTCGGGATAGTCTCATAGGAAGTGGCTCCTCTAATCATGTCTACTATACCCTTAACTAGAGCACTATTCTTTGGATTATCTTTTACAGAACGTAGGGGGTGGACTTCACGGGCGTAGATGAACATTGTTCTGTATGCCCATACAGAACCATTGTAGCTGAATGATAGGACCAGATAAGGGATACCTTTATCAGTAGTATGAGGCATAAGACCACACACCCAACAGTTAGTCGTGTTCACTACTAATTGGTGTTGGTGCAAAAGCTGAACGAAGGAGTTATTGACAAACTCTAATCTTCTAACGGACTCATGTTCAGGTAGAGGGTGAAAAGAATGCGAGGAAACAGTAGAATGGGCTGTACAGTGGGTGCAAATGTCACTCGAGAGGAAAATAAAACATATCCTATTAAAAACATCATTACACTAAGCAACATAAAAATGCAAAATATCAGAAAATGTTTCTTGGTCATTATTATACACATTTTGGCTTTAAAGTTCATCTCTTTGGCAGGTCTCTCCATCTTGAAAAACTCCATCCTCTAACCTTGCTGCTCGCGGAGGTAGGGTGTTCCGTGCTAAGGAATGCGTCTATCAGTCCAAGGGAAACGCCCAAGAACCAACCAGAACCATCGACCTTGTGTCTTCGGCTTGCACTCCAAAGACTTGTCGCCCGCGACCCTACAGCTGAACCCGGATGGTGGTTCGAAAAACAAAAAATAAAAAAGTTTCTCAGATGAGAGAGCTGCACTTTCAAAAATAGCAAAGAAAGGAATTTTTATTTGTCCATAGTTCTCAGCCTCAGATTATAACGGCTTTTCCCTGGTAATGTCTGATCACAAAACAATAGGTCAGGTTCAGTAGTGTCCAGTCGAACTGACGGTGGCACGGCTCTTTGCAGAAAATCGTCGCTTTCACGCTCAGAATTTGTCCCTTTTACACGTGCATCGCTGAAAGGCAGAAAATGAGGCACAGTCTCAGTTTCAGAATCTGCAATGCCCTCCTGGACCCACCGGTCGTACGGCAGAGGCAAAGGGACCCTCTTACAGTGTACGCCGTGGATCCAGTTCTTTTTTCCTTGCACTCGTACAGCAGTTCTTGTGGACAACAGGACTAAATAGGGGCCATTCCAACGAGGCTGATCATTCTTTGTCCGTTGAAATTTTTTTACTAGGACACACGAGCCAGGATCGAGGATGTGTCCTGGATCTGCAGAAACTTGAGGCAGAGTATCGTGAACCTGTTGGTGTAAAACACGCAATTTAGCCGTCAAATCATATAAGTAATCAAGCAGTACAGGGTGTTCAATCTCGCTGAATTTTGTTGGCCTTGGCACTCCCCATATGTTGGCCGGGCGGCCGAACACAATCTCATACGGACTAAGTCCCACTCATGAATGCACAGTCATTCTCGGTCTGCTGATACCAAAATCGTCATGCTACGATGATGTTTATGACACGGGTCCAGAATCCACAGAACCACACAACTACCTTCTGCACCACGTCGATTAAACTATTCGGCCTGTAGTTGGCAGGGTCCTCTCTATCCCCCTTCTTGTAAATTGTCACCACCTCGGCCGCCTGCCACGACTCAGGAACATCCTGCCCCTGGACAATTAGATTCAACAAGAAACTAATGTAGGCAGCCCAGGTCGTAGGGTCGTCTAAGAGTAGGTCGCCAGGCAGGCCATCGGGACCCGCAGCCTTGCATGGGGCCATGTTTTTAATGGCTCGTTCGACCTCTTTAGGGGTGAAGGGATCAGGGACAAAAAGGTTTTCCGCGGTGGATTCCAGGTAGGGCCCAGGTGTAGGCTCTGGTTCCATCTCTAAAACCGCATCACCACAATATAGATTCAAAAAATGGGCATGCCATTGTTGTGCAGTTATATTGTTAATAATGGGGTCCGAACCTCTCCAGTTAGAGATGTTTATTAAATCCCAAAACTTGGTTGAATCTTTTGCTTGAGCTGCAAGTTTTAAGCTTTGCCAATGGTCTTCCTCCCATTCACGTTTTGCCACCCTTAAGGTGTTATTGTAATCCTTCCTCGCCTCTCTTACTGCTTCCGTGTTTTTTGACCTAAGTGCTAAGGATATTGCCTGTCTCTTTATCCTGCATAAGGGAGTGTACCATAGATTCCCCTGCTTTAATCCTTTACTATTGTAGCTTCTTGAGACTTTTGTAGAGAAAAACAAACCCAACTTCTCCACCATTTCCCTATAAAGGGTGCCTGCATGTGAACTCTGTTTAATGCCCAGGGATACATTGAGAGTAGCGAGCTCTATATTTCCTAGGCGCACTGTATCTCTAATGCTACCTAGTGTGTCTTTTTGGCTCACAATCCTATTCCATTTTAGTCTGCGATTGCAGTTTGCGGGGACTACTTCTTTTGATGCCAAAAACGGAACTTTGGGAGCTTCCCCAGTGGCTCCCCATCTGATTTCCAAACACAATGGATTGTGGTCACTATCCTGAGACTGCTTAATCTCCATATCCACCAGGTCCCCCCATGAGTGCATATCCAACAGTAAATAATCTATCCGCGATGGGCTGCTGATTGAGTTAAAAATATTGGCCCCTGCAGGGTCCGATAATGTTCTGCCATTTAATGCACGCAAATTAAACTCCATGGTCAGGGCATTGATTTGAATCGCCCTAGGTGACCACTTTTTTATTGGGGCCAACCTCAGCAGGGGTATAGAATGTTTTGCATCCTCCTCGCTGGTTCCCAATAGATCATCCTCACTCAGGGGCTCAAAAGTGCTATTTAAATCTCCTCCCACCAGCACTTTGGACCGTGGCTGGATACTCGCCAGGGCTGATTCTAGGAGCGATATAGTGCCCGATATTTGGGCCCCCGGCGTGCCTCGACCATATATATTAAAGAGCTCCACCTTGCAAATATTCTGGGCCCCTTTGATTGTTAAATGTAGGATGTCTTCGGAACCAGAATCGTTCATTTTAATGGTCCAGTTTAAGGCCACATTAACCCAAATGGTCAGGCCACCTGCTGGTCGGCCTTTCCCTGATCTCGATGCCGGGATAGAATAATTAGTGTACCCTGACTTATGTAGGGGAATCATACTCCACGTTTCCTGGAACATGCAGACGTCATAATTGGAGATGAAACCATTCCATTCCGGGATAACCATTTTTTTCTCAAGGCCTGCAATGTTCCAGGAAAGGAGCTTAATTGCTTTAGCAGTCCTACTCTCCACAAGAGGAGTGCCTTGAGCTACTTGAGCGTAAGATGCCTCACATGGGGGTCCTGTGATCATCTGCACTGTGGGCGGTAAGAGTTCATGCCTCTCGACTACAAGTGTCTCTACCGGGGGAGTCAGGACAATGTCACTAGCACTGGCTAGTCAGTCTATACTGTGAAGCTCAGAGTCGTCCTGTTCCCTAACAAGGGACCAAAGTGGCATATGTCTAATTTGGATATTTGAGTATTTGGGTGGACAGGACCGAAACTCAAGGGCCAGCAAATTCTCCGCAATTTCTCTAATGCATAAGTCAATTGTAATACAATCAGTCTGGGAATTGAGCAGGGACATTCTTTCAACCTTAACCATATCTTCTTTAATGATTGAACGACACCCCCTCACGTGACGCAGCCAATGTATCGCTTTATTATGAACTGCTTCCCTATCCTCTTTAATAGCACTTAAGAGTAACTTTGGGACATTGGTCATATAAACGACTAATGGATTATTTCTGGTGGGAGTAAGATGATTAGGTGGAATAACGTGCCTAGTTCCTAAATTCATTCTTCCTGTGGTTCTTTCTTTAGTTAAATAGGAACCCCTACGCTTGTCTTCCTCCAGTCTAGATACCGCCATTCCGGCATAGGTGCTTAATTTAGGGTGCCCCAGTGCACTATTTTCATTTGAAGGCTTTTGCCCTAGGCTCCCTCCCATTCTGCCCTCTCCACCATGTGGTTGGGTAGTGGGAGCATTGGATCCCCTTTTAACAACCCTGGTGGGAGGTGGGGGTGCTTTATCCAGAGACTCCTTAATCGCGTCCAGTTTCTGTTTCTCAACCAACCCTTTCAAAATATTTTTAATAAGTACCAATTCGTTCTCTAATTTCTCTAGTTTCTGCACTAAAGTCCTGTTTGATTGAAAACAGTTTGCACAGCCCACAACCCCAGCGGGAGGTAGCTCCAGATCCTTAGAACCAGCCGCTGGGTTATCAGGTTGATCGCCCGAAAGACCTTCTAAGACTGCAAATCTGTTGAAACAGTTGATACCCATACTGGGAGATAACTCAGCCTCCTCCCCTTGGGGCCCCGATTCAAGTAATATGTTCTCAGTGCTTTGAAAGTCTGTAGGTTTTAGTGGCCCTTCAAAGGGATTATGAACTTCACAGATGGGGGGCATGTATGGCGCTTTTTTATTAAAAATAGCAGGGATCACTTTTTTACGGTATGAATTTAAGGCATCAGAAAGAGGGTCACGAGTTCCAGGCAAATTCGTATTTGGGGCCCCAGCCACACATTCACTGACAATGCTTTCGATCCTAACAAGAGCACAATTAGTTGTTGTAAGAACCGATTCCCCTTTTTTGCCTGTACGAGTGAGAGGCCTCCCTCAGTTGCCTTCCTTTTACCCATACTTCACTCCCCTGAAAGATTTCACCCAGGTGAACTAACTCACTAATGTAATACAACACCGACAGACGATATATTGTTCTGCACACTCCCCCTTAGGAGCCCCACAGTACCTTGTTCCCTGCAAATGGGGAGTCTTTGTCCAGTGCTTAGGGAGGGGGCCCTGCCCTGCCTCGTCCTGTCCCCGGACGGCCACAGACGGCCCGCCCTTCGCCCGAGCTTAGCCTGGTGCCGCCCGCGCGCGTCCCGCGGGGCGGGAGGCGTTCCTCCGCCTTAAAGCGCCTCCGGGCGCGTCGCTGTCGTCACGGGTGCTGCGCCGGACCCCTAGGACAGCTGGGAGATGGAGGTTGCTGCTGCACCGGGTCCGGCGTGTAGGAGACTGATGCCGTTGCCCTCACCGCTTTGGTTATGGAAAAGTGAGGAAGGGACGAGATGTTGGAGATGCCGTTTCCCTCACGGCAGATCTGAAGCCAGCTGTTGTACCTCCCGAGAGTTATTACTTCTTGTTCATGGCTGCGAGAGTCATAGCCTGTGAGCCCAGGGTGAAAGAGTAAATATAAGGGAGAGTGCTGTGGCCCCACCTTTCTAGTAAGGCTGTACTGCAGGGATCAGACTAGTGTCGAAGGGAACAAGGAAGGCCACCATTTAGACGTTTATCCGAAGAAGGAACAAAGAGAAACAAAACCCTTAGACAGTTTAATCTTAAATAATACCAAAGGACGCTTGTGTTTTCATTTCCAGTTACAGGTTGGAAATTGCATCTATTCTGAACATTTAATCTACAGCCAAACCGGATGTCAGAATGCCTTTTCAGAAACGGAGGTCAAATGTCTCTCTCACACGTAACCACACAGTTTCACAGCTTAAGACAACATTGCTTTAACTAGTTGTATTTGACAACATGCACTTTTGGTAATATTAAAGCAGATAGTTCACCGCACATGGAGTCGGAGAGGAGTCCATTTAAAAGAGAGAGACAGACTGAGTTTGGGGTGGGAGGAGACGGGGGAGATCGGGAATTTGAGGGTGAGAGGGAATTTGGTGAACAGAGACAGGTAGAATTTGGGCTTGAGGAAGAGAGTAATTTTTAGAAGAGTAAGGGTGTAAGGGTGCCCGCGAGATGGCGCCTGTGCTCATAAGCGCACGCCCGCGCGTGTAACCGCAAGCTCTAGGCCACCACCAAATGCGTGTGGTACTATTTTTCTGAAGCCCCTACTAAAAGTCTTGCCAGACAGCACATGCGCTGGCTCAGGCGAGACCTTAAAAAAGGCTCTAGGCTACTGTGTACAGATGCGGGATAAAATATGAGAGGGGCACAAAGAGTCCGGGGCTGCAAAGATCCACGTTTTTAGCAATTTCCTAAAGGTGGGTTCTGAATGAGAAAATATAATATGGCCAGGAAGCAAGTTCCATGCTTTTGCTTCGAGGACAGCTACCAAGTTTCCACCTTAAGTATTTATAAAACCCTATAATGAAGCAACATCTTAGGCCAGTGGTTCTTAACCTTTTGACTTCTGTGCACCTCATTCCTGGAATCTGGAGACCCCCCCACTGACTCATTATTGCACTTCTAGGACCCCAACAGAGTCAGTGTGAAAGTTGGAGAATCCGGCCTTCGCATTTTCAATGATTTGAACAGTGCAAAAAAATACAGAAAAAAGCATTCATAAAGCAAATACATGAATTATTAAATATGTTATTGAGTTCATGAATACATATAAAAAGTCCAAATTATGTTGGTAAGGTTGGAGCATTACTAAATTAAATTGAGGCCACCCTTCGCCATACTATATTTTTATTGAGGCACTTGCTCTGCTCCCACCAATCAATCAGAGGATACCAACTTCATTTTTAATCTCCAATTTTAAATACCATTCATATTTGCAGAACATTTAACATTTTATATTTTACACTTTGATTTTTCATTCATATAGACTGTATTAATCTCAGGGCGCAAGTCCTAAAAAAAGAAGTGGGGGGACGCTGACGTCACAACAGTAAATGACGTCACGAAAGGTGGCTTGCCCCATCAGACTCATTGCCTCCCCTCGCTCACCACTGAGATGCGATTGCATCAGAGAAGCCAGCGTGTGAGCAGCGTTCTGAATGAGCTCCGATCTCGTCCCAGAGAGGCCATAGAGAGAATGTGTGGCTCCATTTGCTCCAGTTATCAAGCTCCCGTTAAAATAAGTGGGGGGGGGGGCGCCATCCACCTGCGTGGTACCCTGACTCGGCCCTGATTAATCTGTTAATGTTATTTAATTTTGAAAGCAGTAACGGAGACCTTGAGTAGGCCTGCGGACCTCCAGGGCCATTAGCAGACCTAACCTGTACCTTCAAAGAGAAGCGTTGTGAAAAGGCGTCAGAAAATGATCATTGTGTTGTAAGTAGTGCACTTAAAAACGAACACATATTACCTATTCGATCATTTTGATGAAGGGAAATATTTTATCATGACAGTAAAGTAAAATAAATGGTTGACATGAATAGAACTGTCCCTTCATTGGAGACATAGATCTAACCAGAACTCTGAACCCAAAGTATAAATAAACAATTAAAATGTACTAATGAATAATGGCCATATGTATCAACCGAATTTTGATTCGCAAACGCTGCGAATCGCAAAAAAACAGCGTTTGCAAATCAAAATCTGGAAAACGGTATGTATGAGGATTATCGAAATGCAAATTTAAGGAATCGCAAATTAGTCCATTTATTTTTTATAAATGCCCAGTCACCAGGGCTTTAAGTAGTTTATGTTTTTCAATTGGGAGACAATGCAATGGTTTCGAATGGGAAGAGATAGGGTGCCTTTGTGGGATGTTTAGAATTAGCCTTGTAGCTGTGTTTTGAAGCATGTAACTAAGGGTTTGGAGTACCAGGCAGCGCTAGATAAACTCCACTTGCATAATCTAACCTGGAAGTGATCAAAGAATGCCCTATTGTGCTTTGGGTTTGATTAAGAACCAGCTTTAAAGATCTTAATAGAAAAAAAAAACAGTTGGCTGTGATTGACTGAATTTGAGGATGGAAAGAAAGAAACCTATAAAATTTGATCCCTAAATTCCTGACAGAAGAAAATAGAGTGGAGGCTTACCCAGCTCCTCTGGCCACTATCTATGTGCCCAAAGCGACGGGGTGTTGAGACACAACAGTCTTTCAGTTTTCTCTGAATTGAGCTTCAAACAACTTTGTTACATCCAGTTTGTTACTCCTCTGAGGCTACCTTGAAACTTTCAAGGACCCCTTTGCTAATCTGATGCCCTTTGTTGATCTGATGAAATGAAAGTATCAACTGGGAGTCATCTACATATGACTCCACTTTGAGACCCCGAAATTTGACTGACTTAGCCGGAGGAGCTATGTGTCTTGTAAACATGTTTGTGTTCAAGGCTGAACCTTGTGGGACGTTGTGTGTTAATTCTTAGGAAGCAGATTTGAAACTTGGAAGTTAAATAGCCTGAGACCTGCCGACAAAAAAGACTAAAACCATTGGCATGCCAGTCCTTAGATACCTACTCTCTCCATGCATTCTAATGGAGCAGAGACATTGTCAAAGGCTGCTGACAGGTCCAATAAGATCACCACCAACGCAATGCCCAGCTCTAAGTTTTCCTTGATGGATTTGGATTCTTCTAGCAAGGCAGTTTCAGTACTATATCCTGGGCTGAAACCTAATTGAGTCCTGTGGTGCAGGTCATTGTCTTCCCGGAACTGTGAAAGCTGTTTATTGCTCAACCTTTCTAGCATTTTCGAAACAGCTGCGAAAAGAGAGATAGATCTAAGGTTATTCATGATTTGATAAATAGATCTGCATTTATTTTTTTCAAAAGTGGCCACAGTTGGGCTCATTTCCAGCTGATAGTGACCACCCCTGTACCCCAAGACTGGTTAAAGAGGTAATTCAGTTACGGTTTAATAACGGGAAGAGCAGTTTTTAAAATATGAGTGGCTGAGACAGTTTTAAGGCAAGTGCATAGAGGGTAATTGCCCAGGGTCCCACCTCTTAAAGGGCCCCATTGGTAAAGTAAGCGACAGTCAAAGTTCCTGCCATAGTGACACTTCTGATATAAAACAACTTCTCATTTAAATTTCACCTCAGATATGCTTACAGGACGTTAAAACCATATTTAATGAAGACTTGCAACAGCAGAAAAGTCATAAAAAGGAGCACACGCTAATACAAGTTATTTACATTCTTTGCACTGGTAAGGCTCCCTTTTCTCAGTGCAAACAGCGGTTTGCTCTGCTTTCCATATTTTGCTTTAAGTAAGCAATACTTGAGTGGATTACTTCAAGTATCCATAGTATTTTTTATTTTTATATAAAGCCTGATCTACTAAAGAAAGCCAGACTGGACATTGCATAAAAAAACACCACCTTGAAGCAGGTGGTAAGATGGAAAAATATTTTAATTTCTGCAAACAACCACACGTATGTATGCTGCACTGTTTGGCACATATGCAGTGTTAGAAATGGGTGTCTCTAGTTGGCAGAGGTTGTTACCTTTGTCCAAATAGGGACCCTTGCTTCTAGTCAGGGTAAGGGGGATACACTTCTAAAATAACCCCTGCTCACCCCCTTGGTAGCTTGGCCCAAGCAGACAAGGTTATCTCAGAGGCAGTGTGTAAAGCATTTGTGAACACATACAGTACTGCAGTGAAAACACTACAAATGGACACCACACCAGTTTAGAAAACTAAATAATCTTTATCTAAACCAAACAAGACTAAAATTGACAAAAATCCACACTACAGTAAAACGATATGACTTTCAAATTGTAGAAATAGTTCAGTTCAAAGCAAATTGCAGATCCGCCACTTTTCACACAAAGTACCTTGGATGCATCACTCGCAAAGCAAAAAAAAGGGCCACAGGGCAGGTGATGTGCCGGTTCCTTACAATCAGGGAAGGTGATGCGTCCGTTCCTTGCTCCGGGGTAAGTGATGCGTTGGTTCCTTACTGCTGCCCAGGGCAGGTGAGGCATTGGTTTTTTACTGCGTGGGGAGGTGATGTGTCGGTTTCTTACTGCGTCCCCCAATAATGCAACAGACTTGGCGATTCGATGCGATGCAACGATCCGGAACGATGCATGGATTCTTGCAGCCTCACAGCAAGGCTTGCGGTGGAATCAGTGCAGTGATCTCGGACTTCGGAGATCATTGCACTCGATGTGGCGATTGCTCGAGCTGCAGCAGGTACTACAACAGTTTCTTCGGTGATGCGTCGGAAACAGCTATGTATGCATCCCGCTTCTTGGTGTTGCGTTGATATTTCATTCCCCAGCGGAAAACTGCCTCTAAAGGTCCAAAACAATAGCAGGCACCTCCTTGCAGGTTAGAACTCAGAGCATGGAAGTTCAGGGAAGCTGGTGGTGAAGTCTTTGTGCCCCTGTGACTTCAGAACAGGAGGCATGCTCAGTTTCAAGCCCTCGGAGGCAGGCCAACCTCAGCAGCAAACAGCACAGGGGCAGTATTCCTCCTCAGCTTCTTTAGCTCTTCTCCTTTCAAGGTTCCTCTTGATTCCAAGAAGTGATCTCAATATCTGGGGCCTGGGCCCCAATATTTATACTACAAATACTTTGTTCTCTGGTGGCAGAGAAGCCCTGTGCTCAGTCAAAACCAGTTCTGTCCTCTCAGGTGCAGCTTTCTGGCAGGAGGTGGAGACAGCATTTTGGAAGGCAGACCAGTCCCATTCAGGTGAAAGGAAATCACCTCCTCGTACTCTAAATGCAGCCCAGGTCTGTTCAGCCCAGCCTTGACTCACCAGGCTCTCTGGAGCTACTGCTCCTCCCTAGCCACGTCATCCAAAGTCAGACAAGCAATACACAAACCTAGCAGAGGCATACAGGATGGCCAAGCAAGAAAATACCCTAGCTCTGCCGGCACCTAGAGAAACCTAGCAAACGTACACCTTTTTGAAAACTAGACACACTGGGGAATCCAGGATCGGGTGACTTGTCTGCTCTCACTTGGTTCTGTTTCTCAGAATCCCTTGCAAACCTCAACGTTTGTCAAAAAACACAAATTTTCCTCACATTTCTGTGGTGGAAAGTTCTGGATTCTGTGTGGATCCACAACATTCCACCCAGCCCACATTCCCCAAAGTCTTCGAGAAAAATGGTACCTCACTTTTGTGGATGGGTCAAGTACACGCAGCAGGAAAAGGCCCAAAACCTATTGTGGCGACTTCAAAATTACCTATCACAAAACAACCTGGTTTTGCAAAGGGGGGTCCCATGAGTTTTTGGCCCCGGGCTCGGCACACATCTAGGGAAACTTACCAAACCGACACATTTCTGAAAGCTAGACACCCTGGGGAAACACTTTTTTCTCAAATTTCTGTGTGGGAAAGTTCTGGAATCTGCGTGGATCCACACATTTCTTTCTACACAGCATTCCCCCAGGTCTCCCGATAAAAATAGCACCTCTCTCGCGTGGGTGGGTCAAGTACCCGCGACAGGCAAGGGCCCAAAACCCTTTGAGGCAAAATCAAAATTACCTATCACAAAACAAAGGGGGTCCCAGGAGATTTTGGCCCCGGGCTCGGCGGCCACCTGGGGAAACCTACCACACTCACACATTTCTGAAAACTAGACACCCAGAGGAGTCCATCAAGGCATGGCTTGCATGGGTCGCCCAACATTTCCCTACCCAGAATCCCCTGCAAACCTCAAATTTTGTTGAAAAAATCTTTTTTTTCCCATATTTCTGGGTGAGAAAGTTGTAGGATCACTGGGCTGACATAAATTTCCTACCACCCACCTTTCCCCCAGGTCTCCCGATAAAAATGGTACCTTGCTTGTGTGGGTAGGCATAGTGGCTGCAACAGGAAATAGCCCAAATCGTATTGTGGAGACTTCAAAATTACCTATAACAGAACTACCTGGTTTTTGGCGGGGCACCTGGGGTTTTGTCCACGGGCTCGCCACCATCTAGGGAAACCTATCAAACTCACACATCTCTGAAAACTAGATACCCTGGGGATACCAATTAGGGATGGCTTGCGTGGATGCCCCAACGTATTCCTACCTAGAATATCCTGCAAACCTATTTAGCTAAACAAACCACATTTTCCACATATTATTTTGTCGAATCATACTGGCGGCACAAATGTCCTACCCCACAATGTTATCCTTAGTGTCCCTAGTAAAATGATACCTCACTTGTGTGGGTTTCCAATGCAGAATTGGCTTGCCCTTGCCTGTCGCGGTTACTTGACCCACCCACACGAGTGAGGTATAATTTTTATTGGGAGATCTGGGGGAATGCTGGGTGGTAGGAAATTTGTGGATCCAAGTGGATTCCAGAACTTTCCCACACAAAATTTTGCGAAAAAAATGATTTTTTTCATCAAAATCTGAGGTTTGCAGGGGATTCTGGGTAGGAAAACATTGTGGGATCCATGCAAGCCATACCTTGCTGGACTCCTCTGGGTATCTAGTTTTCAGATGTGTGTGGGTTTGGTAGTTTACCAAGATGGCCGCCGAGCCTGGGGCCAAAAACCCAGGTGACCCCCCTGCAAAACCACATTGTTTTGTGATAGGTCACTTTGATTTCTCCTCAATACGTTTTGGGCCCTTGCCTGTCGCAGGTACTTGACCCACCCACGCCAGTGAGGTATCATTTTTATCGGGAGACCTGGAGGAACGCTGGGTGTGGTCCAGCAAGGTATGGATTGCGTGGGTCTCCCAACATTTCTCTACCCATAATCCCCTCTACAGCTAGGCACTTTTCATAACAAGCGTTTGCAATGCAACAGGTCTCGCATTTCGAGTTTAGGCTATTTGCATAGTGTTGGACCTGGGGTCACCAGTCTACATAGGGTAGCTTGGCACCGAGAAGGAAGGCCTATCCCAAAGGCACATGTGTAAAGTTTGTGTCGCACCCTTCAGTAACACAGCGTCCATCCACTAGAAAAGAAAGACACTACACCAGTCTTAGAAAAATACGAGCTGCTTTATACGTGTGGCCTGATCCACCAAAACCAGGAAATACCTGTGACCAGCTGTAGTTGGTTGATCCAATGGCCCCACAATGTCGATGCCCACCCTTTCAAAGGGGGTGCTAACGACAGGAAGTGGTTCCAGGGGAGCTTTCAGCTTCACCCCTGTCTTCCCACTGGCTTGGCAGGATACACATGTCCGACAGTATGTGTCGGATGCCACTTTCATCTGAGGCTAGTGAAGTGGGAGACAAGCCGGGCAAAGGTCTTGTCCTGTCCTAAGTGTCCTGCCAAAGGTATCTCATGAGCCAATTCCAAAAGAAAGGCTCGGTAACATTGAGGGACAACCAAGGCCCGTGATGAACCGTGCACTGGTGCCTTAGGTTCACTGTAGAGGAGTCCATCCTCCCAGTAAATATGGTAACTCCCAGTAACGTTCCCTGCTGCCTGGGCTTCGGCCTGTCGCCTCAGTCCCTCAAGGGTAGGGCACTCCTTCTGGCCCTTACAAAACTCCTCCCTGGTAGGACCACCTTCCACATGCCACTCAGCAGGGATAGGTAAGTTCTCCAGGGAGACAACTTCCCCCTCCACGGACTCCTGGTCCACCACCGCAGGTGGCCTATCTGTCTCATGGGGTGTAGAAGCCAAGGCAGGCTTCTCCTGTCCTTGGTTCTTTCCCTTTTTGGCAGCTGGCTGTGCCTTTGTTCCAGGCTCCAGCCCAAGCGAACTCCCCCTCCGGGTAGTCGCAGACCTTGTGCTAGCACAGGCCCAGTCAGGTGTACCCAGCATCTCAGAATGAGTCCGGTATTCCACCTCCTTCCAAGCATTGTGCTCCATGTCATTCCCCAACAGACAATCGACTGGCACGGCAGGGCTTACGGCAACTCGAAGTGAACCTGCAACCCCTTCCCACTGAAACCTCGGCCACAGGGTAGTGGCCCAATCTGCCGCCAGCCATCGCGGCGGGGTGGAGTACATGTGGAATCACCTGCTCTGGAGACACCAGTTGACTCCTTACCATAGTCATACTGGCTCCTGTGTCTCTCAGAGCCTCCCCTCTTTGGCCATTGATGGTAACCCACTGCCCATACTTTACAGTATTTGAGGGCACCTGGATCTTAGGAACCATCTCCCGATCTCCCAGGGACACTAAGGTGACACCCGCCCACTCACCCCCCTTATCTAAGGGCAACTCCTCCCCGAGCACTACACTAGCTACTCCCGGGGCTTTTCCTCCAGTGGGAGGGGGTGGTCTCTTTGGGCACTTGACATCTCCCGTATAATGTCCAACACCACCACACTCAAAGCAGTGGACAACCCTTGGCTGCTGACTTTGGCCAGGATGAGGGTTTCTGGGCGGGTTAGCCTTAGGGGTGAACCCTGTTCCCTTTCCCTGGAAACTGTTTTGGGGGCCTTTTGAGAACTCCCTCTTTTTCTCTCCCCCCTCTTTCTTCTGGGGGGCGCGCTGTTCGGTCCTTTGGGAATCCCCTCCAGTCCCCTTTGAGGACACCCGGGTACTTGCCCAGATGTCCGCCTCCTCAGCAAGCTTCCGGGGGTTGGTCACCTTGCTGTCCACCAGGTGTTGACGCAGCTCGGGAAAACATTTCTCGAGTAGGTGCTCCTTGAGAATAAGGTCATACAACCCCTCATAGTCCCCCACCTCGCTGCCTTGCACCCAACCCTCTAATGCCTTCTTCGCATAGTCCAAGAAATCCACCCAATTCTGTGTGCCTAGTTTGTGACTACCCCTAAACTTTTGTCGGTATTTTTCTGGAGTCAGTCCAAACTTTCTTATTAGCGCCACTTTCATGGTAGGGTAGTGGGTCTGCTCCCCCTGCTCCAGGGCCAATAGTGTATCCCTTCCTGCAGGAGGCATGTATTTATACAAGCCACCCCCCAGTGTTTGTCCAATATCCCATGGGCTCTTAAGGAGACCTCATAGGCGGCCAGCCACTTAGCGATGTCATCCCCTGTACTGTAGCTGGCGACTACGTCCTTAGGTAGATAAGGTCTGGGTTCCCTGGTCAAATCCTTAGGTTCGCTGCCACCATTTGGAGAATTGGAAGTCCCTACTTGCAGGGCCTTAAAGTCTAATTCTCTGAGGCTCAACTAATGAGCTAGTCTACTCTCTTCTCTTGCCTTTTCCAATTTCGCCAACTTCCATTTTAACTGTCTCTCCTCCCTCCTATCCGCTAGTTCGGCTTCAGTCAAGCTTCTTGCGGAGACACTGCTGCCCTCTCTTGAGAGTGTTCTGGGACCTGTCAGGAAGTTCTCCCTCTCAGATTGGTACAACACATCTACCCCGATGACAGTGTCCCTGTCTGCCTCCTCCTCCTCCTTCCCATCTGGGTGAGCTGCCACCCACGCCCTCAAGCTGGTTTGAAGTTCCCCCTTTTTAGCACCACGCTTGAAGAACACTCCCATATTTTGACAGAATTCTCGGAGTTGAGCCACAGTATAGGTTTCTAACTCCTCCAGTGCGAATTCCATTTTGCCAATGAGAGTTCGGGACAGCCACTTGGAAGGAATTAATTCAGAGGGTATTTAAAAGCTACCTCCACCCACCACCAGGAGTAAATTTGGAAAAACAAAAATATAATTAGGGAGTCCGCTAGGAGAAAACTCCAGGTGTAGGCCTGTGGAGTACACTATGTTACTATAGAGTGGACGCAATCTGTGAAACAAACAAGGACCCCCTGATATGGATCAATTTCCTGGGTCAGGGCAAACAATTAGTGTGAATATAACACCCAGGCAAATTCTCTAATTACCACTAGCACATGAATATTGGCATTTGCCAAACAAAATAATGGTGATCAACAACTGTTTTTGCACATAAGATACATTTTAATTCCCTTTATAAAACATTATTAAACGATAAAAATTTGATACATGATTATACACAAATAATAAAATATTTCAGCATTGTTGCATATGCATAAGTTCAGACACTAGTCAATTACAATCTAAAAAAACTAAAGGATGGTTTCCTGTCAGGAATTAATTCAGAGGGTATTTAAAAGCTACCTCCACCCACCACCAGGAGTAAATTTGGAAAAACAAAAATATAATTATGGAGTCCGCTAGGAGAAAACTCCAGGTGTAGGCCTGTGGAGTACACTATGTTACTATAGAGTGGACGCAAGCACAGTTCCCATCCCACCGCTGGACACCAATTATGTTGGACCTGGGGTCACCAGTCTACATAGGGTAGCTTGGCACCGAGAAGGAAGGGCTATCCCAAAGGCACATGTGTAAAGTTTGCGTCACACCCTTCAGTAACACAGCGTCCATCCACTAGAAAAGAAAGACACTACACCAGTCTTAGAAAAATACGAGCTGCTTTATAAAATAAGTTCTCTGATCTTTAGCATATAGCGTTCCAATACATAGACAGTCAAATGATTACACTTTGGAGAATGGATAAAAGGGGATCAGCTCAACAGTACATATACAACATTTCCTTACTTTTAGAATCTCAGGGTTGTTATTTTCAGCAGGATACAACCTTTGTCAATTACACCCCGCTTCCTCTTCAGCACCTTAGCTTAAAAGAACAGGAATATCTGCATCACAACAAGCAGAGTAATCATCTAATGCATGAGGCTCATAATAGCAACAGTCTCATTCCCCTCAATGAAACCCTGACCAAGTTTCCTCATTGGGTTATACAGTAAGGGACACTCTGTCTTGTCCCACAATCAGTTACACTTCTATGAGGCACTCTTTTTGGATAATAAATAGCTAAGGGACACTCTGAAACCCCTTCACGTATTGGTTGAATGAAGGCACTTGAATTCCTTTTCCCCACACTGCTCACCACCTTTTAGGTCTCTTGATTAGCCCCAATTTCCTGCCTGGAACAGATTCTGTTAATGGGACAAGCTCCCTCTCTCTCTCTTGGAAGAACCTCCCTCAGCTTAGCAATACTCAGGAGGTGTTAGTCCTGCAGTAACTAGGCACCTGAGGGTAATGCGAGTCAAGAGGGGGGGGCAGAGGACTGGATTCCACTTCCTTTTCCTGCCCCACTGATGGCCCTCCTTACTGTAGGTGAGAGGTCCTGCTTGCCTGTCCTCCCGCTGGGCCCGTGCAGTTACCTGAACCGGGGAAGGCTCCGCTGTCAGTTGACTGCCCCCGCTTGGTTTCTGAGGTGCGGGCTTACCGCGCTTGTACCGCGTTGGTTTCACCGTTCCTCAGGCCAGCACCCAGCTCTTCCGGGGTTCTTCCTTCGCCGTCTCCGAGCGAGTCAGGTCTCCGCCCACAGCCGGCCTCCGTCTACTTCTTCCGGGGCATTTCCCTTGCCGACTCGGCAGGATTTCAGGTCTCCGCCCACAGCCGGCCTCCGTCTGCTTCTTCCAGGGGATTTCCCTCGCCGACTCGGCAGGATTTCAGGTCTCCGCCCACCGCCGGCCTCCGTCTGCTTCTCCTGCCCTTCCGACGCGGTGATGACAGCTGGGGAGGTCACTCGCCTCCGCTGCGCTATGTTCGCTGACTTCTCCTCACAAATACGATGGGCTTCACCCACGACAGGCACGCGCTCCCACAGCTGTTGGTCACGCTACCGCCGGGGAACTCCTCCACAGCTCCACAGTGCCGTTATCGCAGTGAGTGGCTCCTCAATCACTTTTACTCCTATTTAGTGATGCCACGTATGACAGCTTTCCACCTCATACAGGGGATAGTCTTGGAACACTTTTATTTCGTCAGTCCCCACACAACAGGGCTTGGTCGATGAGTAGGGGGCACGTCACTTGAAGAGGCCGCCGGCTCAGAAGTCGATCTCCCCTTGCTCAGTGCGCTTTCCTCCCCACAAGATCGCCTCACTCCTTTCCTGACCAGATATCACAACAGCTCACTGGACTCTACAAAATGGCTGCCCTGTCCCTGGCCTTATATAGGCTAGCCTCAGGACACTAGAACCAGCTGGAAGGTTCTAGAGTCTCCCTATGTTGTCCTATGGGCCCCTTCCCTGAGGTAAACAGTTATGGCAGTTACTGGCCACCATTTTGTGTAGCCAAACTTGCCCTAGAAAAAGGAGGGATTTCCAGGCCTATGAGGATCTATGGGGTCTAGGAGCACCTAACCCCCAAGACAACACCAAAAAGTTCCAGTGGACATAAAAAAAAATAAAGAGAATTGAGGGACAAAAAGGGGACAAAAATAAATAAATACATAGGAGGGACCACCCAAAGGGCTGACAGGTCTCACACATAGTAAATGACAATGTCTTTTATTTATTTGTTTCGCAAACCAACACACATAAAAGGCATTGTCTTTTTTAATGCCAATAGCTCAAACTCTTGCAAATGCGACACTACTTTAATGGTGGTCGTGACCTTTTTTAGACACTGCTCGCTGTATTCAGGTTACAGCGAGCCACGTCTAAAGGGGCACGACCACCAATAAAGTGAAAGAACGGAATGGGGAGCTTTTACTGGGAAAAAATAAACAGCTAACATAGCGTGGCCACTAAAGTTAAAGCGGACTGCACTGACAAATACAATAATTAAAGAAGCACAGGTGCTATAGTTACAGCGGACCGCACTGGCAAATTAAATATATAAGTACGGCTGCTATAGTTAAAGTGGACCGTTATTACTAATTAAATATAAAAGCCGGTGGCGTGCTGCATTGTAGGAAGCACGCTGTGGGGAAAATCAGTGAAGAAAGTAATGCTCACAGACTAGATAAAGCAGACTGTGTAACACGATTAAAAAGTCTAGTTCTCATAGGAGGTTACAAATGCAGAAAAGGCGGTACCAAGGAGGAACTACTAAGCCTATTAATGAATCAAATGCAACGATTTAGAAAGGACAATAACAGGAGCCAATTGAAAAGATGGGCGGAGCTTCAACTCCCTACCTGAATACAGCATGCCTCGCAGCACAGCGCTGCCTAGGATCGACCTGAAAAGTAACAACATCCTGGAAACAGCAAACACTCATAGGGAATGGAAGATGAAGTAAAGCATGTGAAATGTACGCAGGAATAACAGTTACATTAACGTTTTTACACTTATTGAGAAATCATGGAGTGTTTTTGCCTGAAAAGTTAATAGGACTACATGGCTGAAAGAGACCTGTTTCAATGTCCGTTGCTTTTAGCCTTACAAAACGTAAGCAGTATGGTTTAAAAAGAACACTTTCCAGAACAAAGAGTAGCGGTGCACATTTTATAAAGCAAAATAAAGAAAACCATTAATAAATCTCTTGCTAAAGAGCAGAAAGCCTAACACAAGATATATCACTAATGTACTCTACATTAACAGCAGTGCCTTGACAATAGACGCATTAAAATATTCATGGACTCGTTAAAATATTCCTATGCACAGAGAGCATAAAGTCTCAAACTAACAGACAAAGATGTCCATGCCATACTATTTATTAACCCACTGTGAAGTCTATACAAATCAGAGAAACAACTTGTTTGCTTATTTATACCAAGGTATATTTTTACATTTTATTAAGTACAATACATGTGAAAAATAGATTGCTGAGCAATAAAAACAGATTAAAATCAACTGTTAAATTTCAAAACATGTAAAAAAACGTGAAAAAAACATAAAGGCATTACATTATACAGGTTATATTATTCATAAAAAGTAGTCAGACCACAATATTCATAAAGACTAGTTTGTCATCAGATCACAATATTCATACAGAGTAGTTTGTCAAACAAATAGTAATCAAATCAAATAGTATGGCATGGACATCTTTGTCTGTTAGTTTGAGACTTTATGCTCTCTGTGCATAGGGACTTTCTATTTTTGCAGCTTTCTCTTCCTCTGTCCCTGATTGGATTTATTAGGGGTCCTCTTTTTGTTTTTTGTTTCACATTAAAATATTCACTGTGCATTCCAGAGCACAGTGCTTATATACAGGCACACCAATATTCTCCACTGTGCACACATAGATGAGGCAATAAAGGCAAACCTGTTCAAATACCAAAATGTCTGCTTTCAAGCTTATATCAGTACCTTTGTTGCATCATTCATTCAGAATATTAAAAACACCATACAATTTTGCTGGACTGAAGAGATATCTTCAAAGGTATATAGTGTACCCTGCGTTTCGTGGCCGGCTTTATCTAACTAAGTAGATTTAGGCAATGTTAGTGAAAATAGATGTGGCCCAATGATATTGATTATTTTGAACATGTGTAATCATGCTATGGTACTAGGTGGACCCGAGTTTTGTGCGGTCTACGCTTTTAAAACCGGAGGGCTGCGAGATATCAGCACCTACGCATATCCCTGAGCAGGTGATGTGTGTCTGATGGGGCAAACAAATGATACATAACTAAATAAACGTCAAACAGCAGTCACCAGAGTGGTGACAAATCAGGGACCCTGTTGCCTTCTAGGCCTGTGCACTCACTGAAGCACTGTTGTGCACTTGGTCAGCGTGGTGTGAACAAATATGCATTCACCACGCCCACTGCTTGTTTATTCCTCAAGGCTCCTCATGCTGCACAGAAAATGTTCATAATAATTGGGGCTTACAAGAGATTTACGTCTGAGGCTATCTAACGGGCTACTGAATATGTAAATAAATACCTATATGAGAGAGCTGCAAGTCCGTTTCCGCCCCGGCGTCTTCAAATGCCTGTGCCCGACAAATGGAGCAGCAGGCAAGGCACAAGAGTTGTTTTTTGGATCCATTTCACAAGAGAACAAATCACGGAGAGGAAAGAGGGGGTAAGACCTGCTAGTTGAAGTAATGGCTTTCAGCAAGTGAGGAGAAGCGAGAATCAACAAGAGCTTGTTATTGGTTAGGTTTGGCATGTCCCAAGCAAGCAAGCGCCAAACCTAGAACTCCCCCCCCCAAAACTCAACTAAGATCCACAGACTAATTATCGTCCCTCCCCTATAGACCTGACAGCAGCCCAGGATAACGCATGGCGTTTGTGCGGGGAAGAGACCTAGGAGGGGCGAGGGCTGGCCGCGCATGCGCGGTAAATGTTACATTTCGCGTGCGCTGTGGCTCGAGCATGCGAATGGTGTATGCAGTGCCTGTCCCCTTCCGGGGCTCCCGTGATGAAGAGGGAGCCCCGGCACCAAAGAGGAAGAAAATAGCAGTGCGGCCTCCTATGCCTAAGGAGGAAGCCCCGCATCGTGCTGCTAGAAATTTGGAAGAGCTGGAGATTGACAGCAGCCAGGCGCCACACCGGGTGAGTTTGCACGATTCTTCTTTTGGAAGGGAGGGGGGAGGGTCTTGGTCGGACGGGGAGCCGGTCTTAGTGGCACGAGGAAAACACAATTGTGCTGGTGTGTAAGGAGCACTTCTGTGCGCAGTGATGGGCCGTGTAGCCGATAGGTATCGCGGAGTGAAGCTGCCTGTGGCGGAAAGAGCCCGGTGAGTGGGGGGGGTTGGGTGGGAGGGTGTGTGTGCGCGTGTGTGTGTGTCTGTGTGCGTGTGTGTCTGTGTGCGCGCGTGTGTCTGTGTGTGTGTGTGCACGAGACACGGAAGTCATTAGGCGCGCTCACAAAACCAGCAGCGCCCAAGAGATTCTGCACACGTGATGAAAGCCCGCCAGCAGAAGGGCGTCCTAGAGATGAAATCGCCGAGGGAAAGCGCGTACCCTTCCCCTGTCCAACATTCCCGGCAAGTGAACAACATAAGGTCTTTCGCTGGATCTAGCACTTCGCGCTGCTGACACCAGCGAGACCTAAAAAGGGTCAGTTTTCACAGTGAAAATCAATCAATCAATCAATCACAGCATTTATATAGCGCACTACTCACCCGGCGGGTCTCAAGGCGCTGGGGGGGGGAGGTCTGCTACTGCTCGAACAGCCAGGTCTTGAGCTGCTTCCTGAAGGCGAGGTGGTCCTGGGTCAGGCGGAGGTGGGTCGGAAGGGAGTTCCACGTCTTGGCGGCCAGGTGGGAGAAGGACCTTCCTCCTGTGGTGGCTCTTCGGATGCGGGGGACAGCGGCGAGGGCGTGGTTGGTCGATCGAAGCTGGCGTTTGGGAACGTAGAAGTTGAGGCGGCTGCTGAGGTATTCTGGGCCTTGGTTGTGTAGGGCTTTGTGTGCGTGGGTGAGGAGCCGGAAGGTGATTCTCTTGTTGACCGGGAGCCAGTGCAGGTCTCTCAGGTGCCCGGAGATGTGGCTGCGGCGGGGGATGTCCAGGATGAGTCGTGCTGAGGTGTTCTGGATCCGCTGGAGTCTCTTCTGGAGATTGGCGGTGGTTCCGGCGTAGAGGGAGTTGCCGTAGTCCAGACGGCTGGTGACGAGGGCCTGGGTGACCGTCTTCCTGGTCTGGGTGGGGATCCATCGGAAGATCTTACGTAGCATGCGCAGGATGTTGAAGCACGACGAGGAGACGGCGTTGACTTGTCTGGTCATGGAGAGGGAGGAGTCCAGGATGAAGCCCAGGTTGCGTGCGTGGTCTGTGGGTTTGGGTGCGCTGCCCAGGGCGGGGGCCACCAGGAGTCATCCCAGGCGGAGGGTGACGATCCAAGGATGAGGACTTCCGTCTTGTCCGAGTTCAGTTTCAGGCGGCTGTTCATCATCCACTTGGCAACGTCTGTCATCCCTTCGTGTAGGTTGGCTCTGGCGGGGTCGTTGGTGAGGGAGAGGATCAGCTGGGTGTCGTCAGCGTAGGAGATGATGTTGAGGTTGTGCTGGCGTGCGATGGTTGCGAGGGGGCTCATGTAGACGTTGAAGAGTGTTGGGCTGAGCGATGTGTTGTGTCCATGTTGCGTTTTGGGCAGTTTCCTATTACGGGGATTAGGCCTACCCACATAAGTGAGATACCATTTTTCTGGGAATACTTTGGGAAATGCGGGTGGGTAGAATTTTGTGTATCCATGCAAATTTCCACCACAGAGATATGAGGAAAATGTGTTTTTTTTTACAAATTTTGAGGGTTGCAAGGGATTCTGGGTAACATAACCCAGTGAGAGTCAGGCAAGTCACCCCATCCTGGATTCCCTGGGTGTCTAGTTTTCAAAAATGTATAGGTTTGCTAGGTTTCCCTAGGTGCCGGCAGAGCTAGAGTTCAAAACCTACAGCTAGGCACTTTGCAAAATAGTTTGTTTCCACTTTAAAATGTGGTGTGTTCACATTGCATTTTGCACAGTTTCCTGTCGCGGGCACTATGCCTACCTACACAAGTATGATCCCATCATTCTCGGAAGACTTTTGGGAATGCGGGGTCAGTGAAATGTTGTGGATCCACACAGATTCCAGAACTTTCCACCACAGAAATGTGAGGAAAATTTGTTTTTGGGACACATTTTTAGGTTTGCAAGGGATTCTGTGTAACAGAACCTGGTGAGAGCCAGTCAAGTTACCCCATACTGGATTCCCCTGGGTGTCTAGTTTAAAAAAAGTATAGGTTTGCTAGGTTTCCTTCAGTGTAGGCACAGTTAGGGTTCAAAATCTACAGCTCGGCACTTTGCAAAAAAAGGTCAATTTTCACTGTGAAAATGTGGTGTGTCCATGTTGTGTTTTGTGCCGTTTCCTGTCTTAGGCACTAGGCCTACCCACAAAAGTGAGGTGCCATTTTTCTCTGAAGACTTTAAGAAACGCAGGGTGCGTGGAATTTTGTGCATCCATGCAGATTCCAGAACTTTCCACCACAGAAATGTGAGGAAAATGTGTTTTTTTACAACGTTTTAGGTTTGCAAGGGATTCTGGGTAACAGAACCTGGTGTGAGCCAGTCAAGTAACCCCATCCTGGATTTCCCTGCATGTCTACTTTTCAAAAATATATAGGTTTGCTAGGTTTCCCCAGGTGCTGGCAGAGTTAAGGTTCAAAATCTAGAGCTAGGCACTTTGCAAAAAAATTGTCAGTTTTCACTGTGAAAATGTGGTGTGTTCACGTTGCATTTTGGGCCGTTTCCTGTCACGGGCACTAGGCCTACCCACACAAGTGTGGTACCACTTTTCTCGGGAGACTTTGGGGAATGCAGGGTGGAGGGAATTCTGTGGATCCTTGCAGATTCTAGAACTTTCCACCGCAGAAATGTGGAAAATGTGTTTTTTTTTCAAATGTTTAGGTTTGCAAGGGATTCTGGGTAACAGAACCTGGTGAGAGCCAGTCAAGTCACCACATCCTGGATTCCCCTGGGTGTATAGTTTTAAAAAATGTATGGGTTTGCTAGGTTACTCTAGGTGCCTGCAGAGCTAGGGTTCAAAATCTGCAGCTAGGCACTTTGTAAAAAAAGGGTACATTTTCACTGTAAAAATGTGATGTCTCTACATTGCGGTTTGGGCCATTTCCTGTCGCGGGCACTAGGCCTACACACACAAGTGAGGTACCATTTGTCTCGGAAGACTTTGGGGAATGTGGAGTGGGGGAATTTTGTGGATCCACGCAGATTCTAGAACTTTCCCCCACAGAAATGTGAGTAAAATGTGTTTTTTTACAAGTGTTTAGGTTTGCAAGGCATTCTCAAGGTCACGTGGGCATGTGGATTTAAGGCCATAAGAATTACGCACTAGATTTAGCTCACCTGTGAACAACGCTATTAGAGCCGAAATGCATCAGGGAAAGAAAATGATGCCTCTGTGTATTTGAATAAAGCTGCTGTTTTATTGGCTTGAAGCCTCGGTATCTCTTCCTGTGTTGTGGTTTTAAAGGACAGGAGACTCCTTGCCTGTTCAAATGAGGCCGCCCTGCAGGGACGGGGGCTCCTAGCAAAGTGGAGACCTGTGCTTGGCTCAAATTTGGGGAGCCTGTCCTGCTCGCCCCTTTTACACCTCGGGTGAAGAAGGCCACAGTGGTTGGTCAACAACCACACCTCCTTTTTGCAAGGATTTCAGATTGATCAGAGAACAACAACTAGAGGAAGGCAGAGGAAAGCCTCCAGACCGGGCAACAAGAGGAAGACGAGGTGGGAGCCCAAAAAAACGAAGGCTCACCTCCCGTAACTCGCAGCAAGAAGTCTTTCAACAAAAGAAACTAGAGGAAGACGACAATCCGACCATAATCAATCTGACGCTGAAAATATTGACCAAAGAGGAGGAATCCATTTTGCAACTGGGCCTTTCTTTTTGTCCACAGTAAAACATAGAGTTTACCCAGACCAGGATAGACTTGTTTAAGTTTACTCGTAAACTTAAATTACACAAATTCTTCAAATTAAAACCTTTACCCAACAAATCTAAAGCATCAGGACCTGTTAGGATGGATACAGATGAATTAACTGAGAAAGACATTGGAATCCTCAGAACTATGGAAAGCCTGAGAACTGAGGCCAAGGAAATTGAAGATATAAATATGGGGGTCACTCAAGTGGTGGCACAACAGGAAATCCAACAAAGTGGTGGTTTGAGTCCATTCAAACCAGTATCTGTATTCCTTCCGCAAATGACCACTGATGCTATTGATACCTTCTCTGAGGCAGTCATCAAGGATTTGGCTCGCCTACGAAAGGACAATAAATACTGCAAGAAAACGAGAAATTTCTCTAAAGATCAGCAAATGACATTAGAAACATGATGCCGGGATAGCTCCCTTATTTGCAAACCATTTGATAAGGGCGGAAATATCGTCCTGCTCACTCAAGATCAATACGAAAGAGAGGCATATCGTCAACTTAATGACACTACCTTTTACATGAAAGCAGATGAAAAAATCTACAATCAGAGAGTCGCCGATTTGCATTCACTAATTTCTTGCTGGTATAAGAGGAATATGTTGGACTCAGATGAATATCTGTTTCGACTATGCTTAAATCCGACTATTCCAACTTTCTATTACCTGCGGAAGGTGCATAAAGACATCATGAACCTCCCTGGGATGCCCATTGTAGCCTCACAAGGCAGTCTAACAGAACATTTGTCAATGTATATTGATTTCTTTCTTTTCCAACATGTAACTGAGTTGAAATCATATTTGAACGACACAAAAGATTTTCTTACACGCATTGACGAATTGGAAGGGAAGGAGGGAGTCTGTCTGAAGGTACTTGACATCACCAGCCTTTATACCTGTATTGTACATACTGACAGGTTGAAGGCTGTATTATTCTTTCTGGAATCCCGGCCTTTGAAGTACTATAATCACAGTTGTATGCTGCTTGAATTTGTAAATCTTTGCTTGACCAACAATTTATTTTTGTTTCAGAACCAACTATTTAGACAAATGTCTGAAACAGCTATGGGCACCTGCTTCACTACCAGCTATGCAAACCTTTTCATAGGCTGGTGGGAGGAGCAGGTGGCCTGGGGCAGCACCAATCAAATCTGGAATACTAGAGTAATGGCGTGGTATCGGTACATTGATGATCTTTTCATTGTGTTTGATGGTCCCCCTGAACTGGCTAAGTAATATATTGAGGTACTGAATCGTAATGATGTTAACTTAAAGATTACCGGAGAAGTTAGCACTCTGGAGGTCAACTATCTAGACCTCACAGTTTATATATCAGAAGGGCAGATTTGTACCACACTTTTTAGGAAAACTACCGCAGGCAATTCTACCTTGTTTGCTACCAGCAGTCACCCTAAAAATCTCAATGACAGCATCCCTTACGGAGAGCTGCTAAGATCGAAGAGGAATAAAACCAGTGACTTAGAGTTTCAGAAGGCAGCTCAGCTGAGCATGCAACGCTTTAGAGTGAGAGACTATAGCGAAGCAGTGTTGTCTCATGCTCTATCCAGAGTCAAAAACATCCAAAGAAGTGAATTGCTATCAGATAAGAAAATCAAAAAATCTGACAGTAGAATCTTTAGGATGATCACCACCTTTTCCGAGAATGCTGTGCATTTGAAGAGAATATTGAGGAAGAATTGGAATATCCTTCTTACCGACAATATCATCAGGAAGGATTTGCCATTTAATCCTTCAGTGACTTTTAGGAAAGCAAGGTCACTGAAGGATCATTTAGTACATAGCCATTATGATGTTAAACCCACTAAAACATCTTTGGGAGCCCTTAATGGGTTTTATCACTGTGGGAGGTGCAAAGCTTGTAAAAAGAGTAAACGGGTGATGTTCCCTATGATGTTCCCGGACTTGACAATCCTAAGAAAATAATGAAATTCCTTACCTGCTCCATCCCTTACGCTATATACTGCTTGGTCTGTCCATGTGGGCTTCGTTATATTGGAAGCACAATCCATCCTGTTAAAATACGGATATTGGAAACATGCAGGCAATAAATAATGTTGACGAGTCGTACGCTGTAGCTAGACATTAGGACAAAATGCATGGCCGCAACAGGGATCTTCTGTCTTATTTTTGTTTGGATCATATGCCAGCTAACCCAAGGGGGGGAGATCGTACACAGAAACTCAGGTGTTTGGAGTCCCGCTACATCATAGACCTTCAGAGTAAAAATCCACTGGGTCTTAATAGTAGTGAGGACCTTGCTGTACATCTGGGGTAATCTTAAGGAATCTGGATATTGTATATATTTCATTGAAATGTTGCTTACTTTCATGAAGCCTCTTTTTGTGTCTTGAATGCTTCTTTCTTTGATATTGATGAAATTTGATACTGAACTGATTTGATTGAACAGTTTTTATATGTTGCATTTTAATGTTCCGGTCAACGCATTGGATTTGTCCCATCCAGGGTGTAATAAGTTAACTAATAATGTTAGGCAACCAACAAAACCCCATACATGGGCTAATTATGTCACCATACACAATCCATTGAGGCTTTGTATATTGATAACATTGTTGGCACACGTTGCTGTTTTTATGGATTAACAGATCGTGCTTTATTGTTCGACATCAACATTTAGAGATGGCGGACATTTGTGGAGTATGCCTCTTTTGTCCTCTTTCCATGCCTATGTACCGGTAACTTGCATGTGCATAGATAAATACCAATGGCGGCCACCGCGTTTTCGTGCAACAACTGACAAAGGCTAAGTGCCGAAACACGTCTTGGTGTGCCCGAATTCTGAGTCTTTGAATACATTTTCTCGGAACTCTCCTCGTGAGTGCTGTTGATCACCTGGTGGATTTGGGAGCTTCATATATATATATATATATATATATATATATATATATATTCACTGAAAAAAACATAGGTTATAGACCATATATAGTTAGGAATTAGCATTTAGAAAACCTTATTTTACTCACACAAAACCATTGAAATTCCATATATAGTTAGTTGCACTAACTATATATCGCGCACCCGCAATCCACTGCTGATGATGTCACATATTACATCATTCATGACATGGTCAGTGACATCACTGATGACATCACTGATGACATCTCAAATGACATCACTGATGACATCATCTAGTGTCTGTGTGTTTTTGTAAAGTTTAAATACGTTTTACATATTGAAGAATGAGTGGATGTATGGAAGACTGAGTGTGTGTGTGGCTGGCTGGGAGGTGTGTGACTCTGTGCATATCAATGTGTACTTGTATCAGTGATTGTATAAGAGAGTAAGTATGTGTTAGTATATGTGTGAAAAGTATGGTGTTCTGTGTTTAACTATAGATGAGGAAATCGAAGTGTGATTGATTCTTCACAGGACTGACTAGGTGTATGAGTGCATATGATAGTGTTCTAATAATAACTGACTGTATGTATGAGTAATTGTATGGGTGAATGAGTGAATGTGTGTGTAGACGTACGAATCAGTGAGTGCGTATGTAGTAACTGGTATTGGTGTGTCATGATGTCATCAGTGATGTCATTTGAGATGTCATCAGTGATGTCATTTCAGATGTCATTAGTGATGTCATCAGTGATGTCACTGAAGTATGGTGTTCTGTGTTTAACTGTATAGATGAAGAAATGGAAGTGTGATTGATTCTTTACAGGACTGACTTGGTGTGTGAGTAACTCCATGGATGAGTGGCAGTGTGTGACTGTCTGCATAGGTGTATGAGTGCATATGATAGTGTTGTAATAATGAGTGACTGTATGTATGAGTGATTGTATGGGTGAATGAGTGAATGTGTGTGTAGACGTAGGAATCAGTGAGTGCGTATGTAGTAACTGGTATTGGTGTGTCATGATGTCATCAGTGATGTCATTTGAGATGTCATCAGTGATGTCATCAGTGATGTCATTTGAGATGTCATCAGTGATGTCATCAGTGATGTCACTGACCATGTCATGAATGATGTAATATGTGACATCATCAGCAGTGGATTGCGGGTGCGCGATATATAGTTAGTGCAACTAACTATATATGGAATTTCAATGGTTTTGTGTGAGTAAAATAAGGTTTTCTAAATGCTAATTCCTAACTATATATGGTCTATAACCTATGGTTTTTTCAGTGAATTTTCAAGGTTTTGTAAATGCTAATTCCTAACTATATATGGTCTACAACCTATGGTTTTTTCTGTGAATTTCATTGGTTTTTTAACAGCTAATATCTGTAGCTGTAAAATGTATTCTTCTTTAAATCCAAAAATATATTTTATATGTTTATGAATAATTTTTTTAAAAAATATTTTTTTTTCTTCGTTCCCGCTTCGCGAATCGGGAAGCTTCCCGTTAGCTGACCTTGATGCCGCGAAATAGACCGCGAGCCGGTAAACGTTTCTTTACCGCAAGTGCCGCGTTAGAAAACAACATCGTGACGCCTCCCGTCCGCATGACGTTTCACGTTGTCGCGTGATACGTCATATGACGTGCTACGTTAGCGAACTGGTACGCGAAGCGAGTCGCAAAGCGCAGGTTTCTGGAAGCAAACCGGGAGGCCCTGCAAAGCGCTTAACGTAAACACAGCAAGTCATGTGACTTGGTAATAACACTTTTCATTGGTTCATTTCACTTTTGGTTTCCTAATGATGTAAGACTAGGTCATATAATCTAAAATGAACACTTTTGATTGGTTGAGAACTCTTGTTTTTCCCAAATGATGAAAATCCCTCCTTCTTTCCTCACTCTGACTTTCATCATTGTGAGAGAAAGACCCTTTGTGATCACTGAGCAATGGCTTCTTTAGTAGCTTCAGCTGGTGCTTCCCCACCACCTCCACCACATCCAAGGAAGAGTGGACCACCTGCTCAAGTTATAATTCAACAAGAAGAGGAAGAAGAGGAACAGGACGACGAGCACGAAGAGAGGCAGTTTTTGCCTGAGCAGCCCAGGACGTCTCACCGGAAAGAAAACTTCATTTGGCAATTTTTTAAAATTCCCAAAGGTCAGAAAAAAGTAAATGCAAGATACGTAACTTGCCTTATATGTCAAGATAGACTGTCCAGAGGAACCGAGAAAAAATACAGTTTCGGAAACTACACAATGCATCGCCATATGACTAGGTGGCATCCTAACAACTACAGTGCTGCACAGTTTCGGAACGACCTAGATAATCTCCCTATTATGGCCAGAAGATCTGTTGTACCGGAAGTAACGGGACCAGAGGGCAGGGAGATGGTGCCAAATATACAAATGAAATTTGGTGAAGTAAAACACATCTGCGTATTTTGCGATGGATTCATTTCCTACGGAGAAAGAAGCATCACTCTGATCAACAGAGCTATTGACTATCATATGCAAGTTTGTACGAAACGCCCAAAATAATAAATACTTCTTTTTTTGTTTTGTTGCTCCTGTTGAGCCCTTTACAATGAATCGTTTTCATTGCCCCCTCCAAGAAAAACCCCCAAAAATATAAAACTGTTCAGAAAAATTCAAAAAAAGTAAAAAAATGTTCCGAAAAATAATAAAAAAAATATAAAACAACAAAAACAATAAAAAAAAAAGTTCTTTTCAGAACTACCTCCCCGTTATTAAAAAATTGGTACAATATTTGGAACTGTGCCAACCTCTATTTCTCTTAGTTCGCTTCCCAGTTCGCTCGCCGGTACGCGAACCGGAAGCGAACCAAAAACAGTAAGTATAAGGGAAGGAAACAGACACTTATGTTAAAAGAAAGACAGCTATAGGGGAGTAAACTAGAGATACTATTACCCGTAATCCACTGCTGATGATGTCACATATTACATCATTCATGACATGCTCAGTGACATCATCAGCAGAGGATTGCGGGTTTTTTGGCAACGTGCCTTATCCACGGTTTAATAACGCTGCCTTTTGCTTTATATACGTTTTCAAATTGTATGAAATATATACCAATAGGTCGTTATGAACCTTTAGGTAGTGCTTTTCTTCATGAGGTCTGGTCGCTTCCATACACATACAGATGTTTCAAAGATGATCAAGAAGTTTATCTGAATGGAGAGGAATGCACTGAGACGCCAGATCATTCACTAATGTGTAGGCACATACAGTTACACGGTTCATGCAACAAACACCGACCAAATATGGCTTGCGTGTTGCAAGGCACGCCAGTTCCTGCTATCATCCCCACGTTCAAGTTGTTGGAAAATGGTAGTTATTTGATGCTCAATAATGAAGATTGTTCTGAGTTAATTAAAAGTATTCCTTTTATCGTAACAGTAAGTGAACGGGTTATTTGCTGCAGAAATGTTCTATTTCCTCCCACACATGAACATAGGGAGTTTTCAATCTGGCCACAAATACCAACCTTGGGGCAGATTTCAACGGCATGGCAAGAATAAGAGCTCTTTTGTCTCAGAGAGAGGTGGCCTTGAGTTCGGCCCGTGAAACTTTCGTGCTTCACATAGCGAACACCCGTACAGAGGTGCAGACCCTTTTCAATTCAGATTTGCCTTTCAATTTCAGCAAGATGGTTCCGACTATCTTTAACGCATCCTCCACAAAGGCCCTGGCGCACTTTTTTAAAGTTGTTACCAGTGGTCTCGTGACTTCATTTGAGAAAATCTTTGGAGTCATCCCTGCTTCCTTTCATTCTATTTTCTCCACTCTGGTTCGTGGATTGGCATTTTTACTTGCATTACCAGCGGACGCTCTTGTGCTTTTTTACATTTTTAAATATGGATATCCCTCCTATGCAACCTCCCACCCTGCAGCTGCTGACACTGTTCCGCAATCGCATGCTAGAATATTATGGCACAATGCCGTTGGCGATATTAAGCACGGCATATGGATTATCTTTTCGATTCTCCTACTTCACCTGTGTCCAGCCTGTATTTCACTGCCTGACCTGTGATTTCGATTGGGCCATTGATTTGTGTCTCTGCGGACCGGTTTCTCCTGACGTCGACTTTAATCAGCTGATGACTCCTATCATTACTCACGAGTTGGTTTGTCCTGGCGAAAGGATTATGGCTGTGGCATTGATGCATGGACTACTTGGTCCCTGGAATTTACTGGCGGCAGCACAGTCTTTCTTGGAACAGAGCTTTCTTGAAAACCCACCGAGCTGTCCTCTGATGGTGATAGAGGATCCGGTGCTGGGAGAGCACGTATGTTCTTTTCCGCTTTTAAATTGGATGGCTGAACTGTTTCGGGTGAAGACAGTGACTTCCTATTGGAGGCTGTTGCAGCTTATTTTGCATACACAGTTATGTCATAGACCTTTTTCATGTTTGATATGCTGAGTACTAGCATTTCATTGACAATTCATTGACTTATTTGTCAAGTTTTTATTATTTACCTTGCCTATTGGCTTAAGACTCGATAAAGTACTTGGCTGTTTTATTTTTCTTTAGCATTAAATTTTCCTAGTTTTTAATGCTTTACCTTGCGGACCGTCCACATATAAACTTGCAATCTGCTCTCATGAGATGGCACTTCTATTATCTTATTCAGTTCGTTTCCGGATCATGGGGAGGTGTCATCTAGGTCCTGGATATCTTTACACCGTGTTAAGTTAGCATGGGCTCATTACCGGTTTAAACGCCATTTTTCCTTTTTTGCAACTTCTGCACACGACACTTAGTTGTTGCTTTAGCTTTCCACCTAGTAGTTCATCGTGGTTTACATGAGAATAATATGTTATTGCTCTACTATCTGCTTTGCTTGTTAAACTATATCCGTACAGCGAGTGCTAAAGTTTCAAGAACAACACGATACAGAATTGTTATGAGGTCTGATCTCCACGACTTCATACTCATAACATAAGTGCAACTTCTGCCAATTCTGGGCATGAGGCGGGTTTTATATTGCTTTGCCGAACACACATACACAACAGTTGATGCGGTTCACATGAAGAGAGAGCTGGTGTATGCTGATGTGATTCCTTCAAATCTAAGACACTAAAGTATGGGCACGCCCTAAACCAACACAAAGAGACCTTCTTAGCAAATAATATAATATGTGTATTAGGGAGGGTGAGATATAAGCAGCCGCGGGCCGTGGAGGGAGTTACGGTGAGGCAGGGAGGCGGGGAGGGGGAGAAGCAGGGTGGAGCCCTCTCTACCTTGCCCCTCCCCCTCCCCGCCTCCCTGCCCCACCGTAACTCCCTCCACGGCCCGCGGCTGCTTATAAGTGTTGCTAACTCTTATTCATTTACAGCATGTTAACATACTGTCACCATTCGCTTTTTATGTACTAGTAACTATGCTGGTAATTTTGCTACTGATAATATGTGTACTTGTATTCTCCAACCTGCTTCTCCCCCTCCCCGCCTCCCTGCCTCACCGTAACTCCCTCCACGGCCCGCGGCTGCTTATAAGTGTTGCTAACTCTTATTCATTTACAGCATGTTAACATACTATCACCATTCGCTTTTTATGTACTAGTAACTATGCTGGTAATTTTGCTACTGATAATATGTGTACTTGTATTATCTAAGATACTACGCCTGAGAAGACGGCATTAGTAAATAAACATTTCAAATACACATGTGTTCTTCTTAACTCCATGTTCTGGTTTCTAAGAAATATATAACGACCGACTGTTCATGAGTTCCACGTATCCTGAGGTACTATAAGTTCATATTCTGGATTGTCTAAACATTGAGAGTTTGTTATATCCAATGTGACACTGTACCTAGCTTGCTAAGGAGTTTTTGATTACTAACGTGAGTTTTGGGACACCCTAATTCGCCGAGGTTCCAATCCTCTGTCCACAGTTCTGTGTGAGAACAGAAACCCTGCGACAGGGGCACCCCCGACCCTTGCTGGAGCTTCATCACACTTGCGATACAACTCCAGCAATGCGCCACCTTTACGGCACAGATACATCACGCATCTGTGCTGTTTTTGCCCCATGATGCGCCGCATTGTAAATGCAGCACACCATAGGTGACGGAACAGCGGCACAGAATGACTAACACATCCCTGGTGATGCGCCAGTCATCATAAATGTATCCCTATGCTTCTTATCTTGTTAGAGATGAACCGCCATATGTATCATCAAAGTTTTTTGCATTTCCTAAATAGCGAACTTTAAGGAATAAATAGCGATTCTTTACCATTCCTAGTTTGCGATTAGCTATTTGCTAATTACAAATTACCCATTCATTTCCTTCATTTCCATAGGGCGGTTGGACTCACTTTTAGCTCGAACGGCTGAATGGATTTCCACGAAACTTGGCAAAATTGTAGGGACTGGTAGCCCGATGTGCCTTTGCTATGTCTCAAGATATATGCTCCAGTGGTTTTTACGAAAATTAACTTTGAAAAATATATATTGGGCTACATTGGCCTATATATATGTTGGAGCCCAAATGTAGCCCAATGTAGCCCAATGAAGCCCAATGTAGCCCAATGTAGCCCAAAGATGGCCGCCAGACACACAAAAAAACAAATGTAGCCCAAATATCAGCCAGATGTAGCCCAACTATAGCCCAGTGACAGAATGACCAATCAGCTTCGCAAACCTCCGTTACGCGAAGCGGAGCGCTGTTACAGATATATATCTTTTTTTGAACGTTAATTTCTCAAAATCCACTGGAGCACATATATTGAGACCTAGCAAAGGCACATCGGGCTACCAGTCCCTAATATTTTGCCAAGTTTCGTGCAAATCCATTCAGCCGTTCGATTATTATTATTATTATTTTTTTTTGCCCCGCGGGGCCCTTTTAAAACCTCCACATCAAACCTAGGGGGTCAGCGAGGATCTACTATGCCCCCTTATAGTTATTTCCCCCTTTGTTTTGACCTCCTCTTGTCTCTCGATCCGACCGAGAGACAAGATGGCGGCCGCTACGGACTTTTTGGAATGTTGACAGACGCCGGAGAACCAATCAGCTTCGCTTCACAAAGCTCCGTTGCGCGAAAAGTACGCGTCCTGGGACGCTGCCAGGTCCGCTGTTACAGATATATATCTTTTTTTAAACGTTAATTTCTCAAAATCCACTGGAGCACATATATTGAGACCTACAAAAGGCACATCGGGCTACCAGTCCCTACAATTTTGCCAAGTTTCGTGCAAATCCATTCAGCCGTTTGGGCTAAAAGTGAGGCCAACCGCCCTATGGAAAACTCAATGTTAAAAACACGTTTTGGGACCCCCCTTTTTTCTCGGCCCCCGCTTGACGAACCCCCCCAAATTTTCAAGGGCTGCTCAGAAACAAAATGTGCCATTTTCCTGAAAATTTCAGCCAATTCCGTCCACAAACGCCAAAGTTATTAGACATAGAATTTTCAAAAATCCCATAGAGAAAAAATCCTAACTATATATACCTACTGGCGACCGCCAGTAGGTAATATATATATATATATATATATTCACTGAAAAAACCATAGGTTATAGACCATATATAGTTAGGAATTAGCATTTACAAAACCTTGAAAATTCACTGAAAAAACCATAGGTTATAGACCATATATCGTTAGGAATTAGCATTTAAAAAACCTTATTTTACTCACACAAAACCATTGAAATTCCATATATAGTTAGTTGCACTAACTATATATCGCGCACCCGCAATCCACTGCTGATGATGTCACATATTACATCATTCATGACATGGTCAGTGACATCACTGATGACATCACTGATGACATCTCAAATGACATCACTGATGACATCACTGATGACATCATCCATTGACTGTGTGTTTCTGTAAAGTTTAAATATGTTTTACATATTGAAGAATGAGTAGATGTATAAGTGTCTGGATGAAGGATTTAGGTGCGTGACTGACTGTATGAGTGAGTGATTAAATGTGTCGCACTGAGTGCATGGGTTAGTGACTAAACTGTCTTAATTTGTGCATCATTATGTCTGTTGTTCTGTAAACTGCTGCATGTGTTGATCAGTAGCTATATGAGTAACTATATGGGTTATTGATTGATTGTCCAAGTATTTGTATGGGAGACTGAGTGTGTGTGTGGCTGGCTGGGAGATGTGTGACTCTGTGCAGATCAATGTGTACTTGTATCAATGATTGTATAAGAGAGTAAGTATGTGTTAGTATATGTTTGAAAATGTAAGGTACTCTATGTTTAAATGGAAAATGGAAAAAATAGAAAATGGAAGTGTGATTGATTCTTTACAGGACTGACTAGGTGTGTGAGTAACTCCATGGATGAGTGGCAGAGTGTGAGTGTCTGTATAGGTGTATGAGTGCATATGATAGTGTTGTAAAGATGAGTGATTGTATGTATGAATGATTGTATGGGTGAATGAGTGAATGTGTGTGTAGACGTAGGAATCAGTGAGTGCGTATGTAGTAACTAGTATTGGTGTGTCAATGGTTTCAAAAATTATACTCTGTATTTAACACTGGGTGTAACAGAGGTTATATTAAAGTGTGAGGAGATGCATTGTATTGTCACATGAATGATATCATCAGTGATGTGGTCATTGATGTCAAATGAGATGTCATCAGTGATGTCATCAGTGATGTCATTTGAGATGTCATCAGTGATGTCATCAGTGATGTCACTGACCATGTCATGAATGATGTAATATGTGACATCATCAGCAGTGGATTGCAGGTGCGCGATATATAGTTAGTGCAACTAACTATATATGGAATTTCAATGGTTTTGTGTGAGTAAAATAAGGTTTTTTAAATGCTAATTCCTAACGATATATGGTCTATAACCTATGGTTTTTTCAGTGAATTTTCAAGGTTTTGTAAATGCTAATTCCTAACTATATATGGTCTATAACCTATGGTTTTTTCAGTGAATTTCAGTGGTTTTTTAATAGCAAATATCATACGCTGTCGAATGTCAAGTATGTGGTAAGTAAAAACATTTTCGTGTTTATGCACACTGATCTGCTTTGAATGCTGCCCCCCCCCCTCATTTCTATTAGGAGTACTCTCTCTTTGCAGATAGTGAAGGGTAGTTAATGCAGGCCTTTGCCCCCGTTGTAATCCGTCGTGCCTGCTTCTCTCTCCATTTGATTGATTGTTCTCTTTGGTTCATTCTCTATTTACAAACAAGCACAGAGTCGCAATACTCTGTTTAGTCTTTGCAGATAGCGAAAAATCGTGTAAAAAAACAAAAGGAATCGAGCAAAATCAGTAGGCCACTAATGGGATCTCTTTTTGACCTCGCTAAAATAGAAACATTAGGAACAACCTGTTGAAAATAGCAATGTGTATGTACATAAGCGGCGTTCATTTGTGTTCACAGTACCCCTTGTTGATTGTTTGAATCGAGCATTGAATTGTTCGAAGTTGGTTCTCTTAAGGATCTTCTCTGCCTGCAAACGAGGAAGAATAGGAATATTCTCTCTCCCTTTGCAGATAGTGAAGGGTAGGTAACGCAAACCTTTAACACGTCGTGCCTATTTCGTTCCTCATTGATTGATTGTTTGCCCGAACATTGACTGTTTGGGAATTGGTTCTTTTTGGAGGTATTCCCTGTTTGCAAATAAACGTAGGAACATCTTTGCAAGTAGTGAAAGGGTAGGTAATGCGGACCTTTCTCCCCCGTTGTAATCTGTCATGCCTATCTACTCCCCACTGATTGATGCACCTGTTTCACCCGGACCATTTACTAGAGATAGGTCATCTGGCCCGACCAGAGAGCACCCCTAGTGAAAAGGACATATGCAATAATAACGAAGTGATCACTGTATCCTGTTAACAGAAACTTTAGCATGAAACAACCTGGAAAGAAAGGAATAGGAAAACGAAAATCAGTAGGCCACTAATGAACTTTTTATTAAATAACAAACAAAGAAACGATAACAATACGTAATGATAAAACCTATTATTGTCCTAGAAACAAGAAACGTTAGAAGTAAGCCCGTAATAAGAAACCTGAAAACAGTAAGAGAAACCAAGTGTGACATTGCAACGGCCACAAGGCAACGAGGCTTCATCGCCCCTCACTGCCCCAAAACGTGTCTGTCCCACCGCCTGCCACGGCCAAATAACGGCAAACTGGGAAAGATACAAGTCAGCAGACATCCGCCCCATTCTGGAAACTTCCAAAGTGCAACAGGTTTCCGGCTACGCCCAGCCGGAAGCAACACATATAAGGCGGGTCCTGCTGCCAACCGTCGGCCAGGAGATCATCACGTAAGGAGTAGCCGGAGGAGAGGCCGAGGCCAGCGGGACCCGGCCAGGGGATTGACAACACTGGAGAGTTGCAGGGGGGGGAATGTCTATGTCCTCGACCCTCCCCTCTCTCTCCCAGTCCGGCCGCGGTGGCACTTGAGAGTTGCAGGTTGTCCCCCCACTCTCTCTCCCGGTCCGGCCACCAACGGCCGGGGGCTGGGGCCGACGGGATCCGGCTGCAGCCGATGAGCCAAGGAACCCGTTCATGGGGCCAGAGCAAAGGGCGTCCGGCCGCCATCCACCGGAGGTCCGGCCCAAAGACGGACGGGACATTTCTTCTTTCTTTTATAATGGCTGCGACAACACTGGGGGGGGATGTCTTGCACATGCCTCCGACCCCCCCCCCTCGTCCTCATCGCCTGGTCCGGCCATAACAAATGTCAAGCGAGACGCCGTGGGGTGCACTGGGTGGGAGAGACGGTGCGAACAGGCCTCTCCCGCCTCCCCAGGTGGAGGCTTCCCAGCTGCACCCTCAGCGCTCCAGGTGCCCGGAAAAGGGTTCTTCCACTGTGGCGATGCTGCAACGTCTCGCCCGGCAGGGTGGAGCCCGTCCGCTCATTTGACCCCGCGATCGCCAGTAGCTACCGAACTCTCAAAATGGCGGTCGACCTGGCAAGAGCGGGCCCAGCATAAAGAAATGGCCCGGTCACTGGTTGACTCCACCACCGTAGTCCTCCACGACCTTGAAGATTCTAGAGGAGCCGCGGGAGTCCCCGACCCCCGCAGACACCCCCGATGGGGAATGACTGCCATGATCGCCCGTGGAGTGACGAAACTGTAGCCGCGGGACGTCGGCGCTCCCATGCTGGCGCCAGCCTCAGTTTGAATGACTAGAATCCTGCAGACCTCAGTTCCGGTGAAAGCACGGTGTGACCCGGTAGGAAAAATTGTTGCACCCCCTCCCCTTTTTGACTGATGGTTCAAACCACCGATCCTTTCCTTTGCCCTTTTAACGGAACTTTGGACTGCCTCCCCCCCTCCCCCGCGGCGCCCCACGCCGTTATTTGCTGGGCGGCAACTTACTAGACATCACCTTCGTGCCATCTAGATTTCAGCGCGTTCTGCTGCCTTGGAACTATTCGCACAACAGACCGCTACTGACGACCCACCCCCAGGCAACATCTTCTGAATTTTCATAATTTGAAAGAACTAGTAACATGTCCTCATCAGGAATTTCCTCTTCAATCATCTCATCAGGAATCTCCTCATGAAAACTCTGCAATGATGATTCTTGTAACTCTATGGTCTCCAAACATTCGATAAATTCGCCATCAAGAGATAATTTCATTAAATGTAGTGGATAATTCAAAAGAAATTGCCACGGTCTCTTCATTGTTTAAATGTTTTTACTGTTTTTGTTTTGTTGTATATATTTATAAGTTATTAAAGTTTTATATTCCTACTACTTTGTTGGAGTGCTACATATTTTTAATGTGACACATAATTGTAAAAACTTTGATGTACAAAGAGTCATCCCTGGAATCTTCCGCTTCAGGCTCGGTCCCCTCCCCAATCACAATACAGGATGGTTTTCAGATAGTAGGAACGCGTGTGGTTTGACGGATCTCATCGGGTGTGGGCCTTGATCTACTATAACTCCTTTGAAGAGGGGTGATTCTTTACAGCTGGGGCCATAAACTACATCTGCAGGGCTAGCTGATAGCCTGGACAATCGGACACAGAGGAAGAGGAGTGTCAGAGGGTGCGGTAGTGAATAGGGCGAAAGGGAGGTGTCGGGCGGGCACAGAGTGTGATTCTCAGGGAAGAGCAGCGCAGATGGGGGGAGGTTTATTGCCGATGCATAAGACAGAGAGCGGGGGTGACCAGTGCCTGGGGAAGATGCTTGCGAGGGTGGGGAGCCATACTACGGATCAACAGCGTGCAGAGAGTGGGTCTGGTCAAGGCATCTAAAATGGCTGCCGTGCACGACAAAAGTGTGGCATTTCAAAAAAGGCAAGATGGCGCAGACAATGTTTTTCAACACTTCCTCATTTCCTTCGAATCGAACGTTAACAGACGTTGGTGCATATTACCAAACTTAAGCGATATTTATCGCTAACGATGCTTAGCAACGAATTTTTTACCGCTAAGCATCGTCAGAAATTATCGCAGATAAACCTTGCTATTATCAAGGTTTATCGCAAATGCGATAAAAAACGGCCGCAATGCATGAATATCGCTAAAAAGTCAGCGATATTCATGCATTACCGAGCTAATGCTCTTAGCCATGTTATCCACCTCCCATTGGATAACATGGCTAAGAACTGCTCAGGGCAGGTGTTAGTTTTTGGAGATATTCGCGCTTGGCGCGAATATCTCCAAAAGTTGGTAATAGGAGATAGATATCTTGCATGTTGTGTAATGCAAGTTATTGTGGTATATGGAACTCATACCATAATCTCTCAGGAAAACAGAAACTGATCCTTTTGGGACCGCCTGAGAAGGCCTAGGGGGTGAGGGGTACTCTACTTTGCCCCCTTTTCACGTTCCGAACTATTTTATTTTACTCTCTTCTATAATTACACAAAATGGCAGCGATAAGATGCATCAGAGACAGACAGTGAGAGAAAGGAGGCCGGAGATGAAGAAGAGATGTCAAATACACATTGGAGATAATATAGTGGGAGAAGGGAAGTAAATATGAGTAAACTTACCATGTAACATAAAAATGTTGCACTCTATACTATAAGTCTCATTTTATACTACAATCACTTCGCTACAACCTCATAAATTAAAAATAAAAATGAATAATGTCTCAAACAATTTTTGATTTCTAAATATAAATTTATTCTTCTGAATTTTCAAAATTTGAAAGAACTAGTAACATGTCCTCATCAGGAATTTCCTCTTCAATCATCTCATCAGGAATCTCCTCATGAAAAGTCTGCAATGATGATTCTTGTAACTCTATGGTCTGCAAACATTCGATAAATTCGCCATCAAGAGATTGATCAAAAAAATCATTCAAGTCATCTCCTCCTTCTGAGAATACTTCATTATTGGTGCTGTCAATTTCAATAAATGTAGTGGATAATTCAAAAGAAATTGCCACGGTCTCTTCATTGTGAGCCATTTTATTTTGAAATTGCTTGCTGTAAATTGCAGAAAAAAATAATCACTTTCATTTATCGTTTTTAGTAATACATAATATAAAACTAACTTTATCAAGTATTTAGTATAACAGAAGGACTGTAAATAAATAACAGAAAACATTTTTCAAATTATCTTAAAGTGTACAACATAGTTCCCCTTACAAATTAACAACTCACCTTTTTAAAAGTAGGAGAAGTGTTAGTACTGTGTAAACCAAACACCAGAAATTGAGCACCAAAAATTCCTCACAAATGTACCTCAGACAGTAGTATCACAAAATGGCTGTGGTTTCCTCTCATTTTAGATATATACATAACCAATTAACTTTCATCACACACAAATACAAAACCAAAGTAACATTTTAATTGGTTCTAAATTTCAACACTTTCAAATGTGTTTTCCCCATGCAATTTTCCATAGGACATTTAGATACGTCTACAGCCTGAATGGCTGAACGGAATTACACCAAACTTGGCAAAATGGTACATCAAACCTAAGAGGTCAGGGAGGATCTACTATGCCCCCTTATGGTCATTTGCCCCTTCGCTTTGGCCTCCTCTTGTCTCTCGATCCTACCGAGAGACAAGATGGCGGCCACTACGGACTGTTTGGAATGTTTACAGACGCCGTAGAACCAATCAGCTTCGCAAAGCTCCGTAACGCGAAAAGTACGCGAAGCGGAGCGCTGTTACAGATATATATCTTTTTTTGAACGTTAATTTCTCAAAATCCACTGGAGCACATATATTGAGACCTAGCAAAGGCACATCGGGCTACCAGTCCCTAATATTTTGCCAAGTTTCGTGCAAATCCATTCAGCCGTTTGATTATTATTATTTTTTTTTGTTTTGCCCCGCGGGGCCCTTTTAAAACCTCCACATCAAACCTAGGGGGTCAGGGAGGATCTACTATGCCCCCTTACGGTCATTTGCCCCTTCGCTTTGGCCTCCTCTTGTCTCTCGATCCTACCGAGAGACAAGATGGCGGCCGCTACGGACTGTTTGGAATGTTTACAGACGCCGGAGAACCAATCAGCTTCGCTTCACAAAGCTCCGTAACGCGAAAAGTACGCGAACTGGAACGCTGCCTGGTCCGCTGTTACAGATATATATCTTTTTTTGAACGTTAATTTCTCAAAATCCACTTTAGCACATATATTGAGACCTAGCAAAGGTACATCGGGCTACCAGTCCCTACAATTTTGCCAAGTTTCGTGCAAATCCATTCAGCCGTTCGGGCTAAAAGTGAGGCCAACCGCCCTATGGAAAACTCAATGTTAAAAACACGTTTTGGGACCCCCCTTTTTTCTCGGCCCCCCCTTGACGAACCCCCCCCCCAAATTTTCAGGGGCTGCTCAGAAACAAAATGTTCCATTTTCCTGAAAATTTCAGCCAATTCCGTCCACAAACGCCAAAGTTATTAGACATAGAATTTTCAAAAATCCCATAGAGAAAAAATCCTAACTATATATACCTACTGGCGACCGCCAGTAGGTAATATATATGTATATATATATATAACAAGCTCCCTAGTGGAGTGAAACGCGTCGTCCCTATATTGAATAAAACGTCAACCTGCAACTCACTTGAGGAGTGATTCTTTTTTGCTATATTATTCGCTACATTGGAAGAGACTTTTGGAGGTCCATACCTGTTCCGCCGTTCATTGACGGAACAGGAGTGCTTTTTCATATATATATATATATATAAATCACGTAGCACTTTACAATTGAAATAATGGAGGGAACCTCACAATCACCACCAGCGAGCAAGGCGGCAGGTACGCCGAAACGCGTTTGGTTAGGCACGGTAATGCACTTTAATTAACTGAAAAAAATAAAGATTCTCAGCGGCTGCTGAATTTGAAAAGAGTCCGTCTCTCTCGTTGTTTGTGGACGCCGTATGGATGTTGGCGTTGAGAGTGGATTCAAGATATATATATATATATATATATATATATATATTACCTACTGGCGATAGCCAGTAGGTATATATAGTTAGGACCTAGCTACCATAGGAAATCCGCAACATTCTATTGGGAATAACTTTGGCGCCGGTTGAGGAATTTTAGTATAATTTTACAAAATTTTGGCCTGCTCTGCTGCGCTCCTTCCCTGAAAGTTTCGGGGAGATTCGTGAAGTGGGGGCTGAGAAAAAAGGGGGGTCCCAAAACGTGTTTTCCCTATGTTAATTTCCATAGGACGTTCTGACAAGGCTACAGCCCGAACCGCTGAACGGAATTACACCAAACTTGGCAAAATTGTAGGGACTGGTACGCAGAAGTGCCTTTGCTATATTTGGTGAACATTGCTCAGGTGGTTCTTATGAAAATTAACTTCAAAAACACATATAGATCTGGGCGGAGCCTAACCACACATCTCATCGTGAGATCTGATTGGCTGTCAGCACTTCATCCAAGAAGTGTTGGCAGCCATCTTGGGACCAATATACATGATAGCACCTCATTAAAAAGCATTGTAGTTAATAGAGGGTTTTAGGACTTTAAGTACATTATAAATCAATTGTTGATGGTAACATACTCATTTTAGAAAATGGTGGTGTGTTCTAAGGTGATTTTACCATGTGAAAAAGCCTTCTGCTGGGATATCATAAATCATGTTTGAAAGAAAACTATTATCTCATTCTTTTCCCACAGTGGTTTGGAAGGAGATCTATAAGCTAAACTGAAAGCATATTTTCTGTAAATTCACATTATCTTTCTCAGTCATGTGAGAATGAAGTCTGACATTCTCAGTAAAACATGTACATCCAACAAGGACAGAGACTGTCAGTTGATTCCTTTGTGTTGTACTGCAGCCTCCTAGAGTGTTCTAACGAACAACTAGAGCGCTAACAGTCCTACTTATTACAAAGGTATGGCAAACCTGAAGCCATCTTGATTGGAATAAAGTGGTAACTCTTAAAACATTTAATTTAAAAAGGAACAAAATGAGGGGGTATATTTTGCCATAGAAAGTATGATTAGTGCTGCAGAAAGAAAAATTAGGGCACATTTTGAGTGACCTCCCAATTCCTCTTCTATTTCATTAAAAAATTCTGACATGCAGTCTCCCAAGATGGCCACCAGAGACAAAAGAGCCCAAATGTAGCCCAAATATCACCCAGATGTAGCCCAATTATAGCCCAATGACAGAATGTCCCAGCGTGTTCTAAAGAACAACTAGAGCGCTAATAGTCTTACTTATGACAAAAGTATGGCACACCAGAAGTCATCTTTATTGGAATGAAGTGGTAAGTCTGAAAACATTTAATTTAAAAAGGAACAAAATGAGGGGGTTCATTTTGCCATAGAAATAGAAAGTATGATTAGCAGCAGACTTCCCTGGTGAGCAGTAGCTTTACTACAGTGATCTAATGAGCAACTAGAGTGCTAGCATTCAGAATTTATGGCAAATGTGTGACACATCTGAATGCCTTCTTGATGGAACCAAAGTAAACAAGCATTGAAAATGCAATAGATCTCGCCCTCGTTTAAGTTAAAGCCATTCTGTTTGTAATGAGGTGGCTTTTTAGCTTTGCTTTTATTAGTGTTTTTAAAACTTTCATGTAAATAACATGCATATGTATACATATATGTATATGTATGCATGCATTTATATTTGTATTTATATAGATATGCAGATTATATATGTTTATATATGTATGTATAAATATATATACACATACATAAATGCATATGCATATATATGCATATATATATGTGTATATGTGTGCGTGTAGAGAGAGGTAGAGAGGTAGAGGTGTAGAGGTAGAGAGGTAGAGGTAGAGAGGTAGAGGTAGAGAGGTAGAGAGGTAGAGACTAGTAGAGAAGGAAGTAGAGAGAGGTAGAGAGGTAGAGAGAAGAGAGTGAGTAATAGAGTAGAGAGTGAGTAGTAGAGAGTAGTAGAGATCAGTAGAGAGAGTAGCAGAGAGTGAGTAGTAGAGAGTAGTAGAGTGAATAGTAGAGTGAGTAGTAGAGAGTAGTAGAGAGTGAGTAGTAGAGAGTGAGTAGTAGAGAGTAGTAGAGAGTAAGTAGTAGAGAGTAGTAAAGAGTGAGTAGTAGAGAGTAGTAGAGAGTGAGTAGCAGAGAGAGAGAATAGTAGAGAGTAGTAGAGAGTGAGTAGTAGAGTGAGTAGTAGAGAGTAGTAGAGAGAGATTAGTAGAGAGTGAGTAGTAGAGAGTAGTAGAGAGTGAGTAGTAGAGAGTAGTAGAGAGAGAGTAGTAGAGAGTGAGTAGTAGAGAGTGGTAGAGAGTGAGAAGTAGAGAGTGAGTAGTAGAGAGTAGTAGATAGTGAGTAGTAAAGAGTGAGTAGTAGAGAGTAGAGAGTAGTAGAGGGTGAGTAGTAGAGAGTAGTAGATAGTGAGTAGTAGGGAGTGAGTAGTAGAGAGAGAGTAGTAGACAGTAGTAGAGTAGTAGAGAATGAGTAGTAGAGAGTGAGTATTAGAGAGTAGTGGAGTAGCAGAGAGTGAGTAGTAGAGAGTAGTAGAGTGAATAGTAGAGTGAGTAGTAGAGAGTAGTAGAGAGTGAGTAGTAGAGAGTGAGTAGTAGAGAGTAAGTAGTACAGTGAGTAGTAGAGAGCAGTAGAGAGTGAGTAGTAGAGAGTAGTAAAGAGTGAGTAGTAGAGAGTAGTAGAGAGTGAGTAGCAGAGAGAGAGAATAATAGAGAGTATTAGAGAGTGAGTAGTAGAGTGAGTAGTAGGGAGTAGTAGGGAGAGAGTAGTAGAGAGTGAGTAGTAGAGAGTAGTAGAGAGTGAGTAGTAGAGAGTGAGTAGTAGAGAGTAGTAGAGAGAGTAGTAGAGAGTGAGTAGTAGAGAGTAGTAGAGAGTGAGAAGTAGAGTGAGTAGTAGAGAGTAGTAGATAGTGAGTAGTAAAGAGTGAGTAGTAGAGAGAGAGTAGTAGAGAGTGAGTAGTAGAGAGGAGTAGAGAGTGAGTAGTAGAGAGTAGTAGATAGTGAGTAGTAGGGAGTGAGTAGTAGAGAGAGAGTAGTAGAGAGTAATAGAGTAGTAGAGAATGAGTAGTAGAGAGTGAGTAGTAGACAGTAGTCGAGAATATTCCAAAGTTTGACACAGCACCACTTGCACAATAAGTCCAATCAAATCACATCACTTAGAGTCCTTATTGAAGCGCTGAATCTTGGTGTATATTCAAATGCTTTTATTTTCCTTAAGTTTATGTACCCCAGCCAGCTGACGCGTTTCGTTCTGTACAACAGAACTTCTTCAGGGCGTTCTTATTTCCTTCAAGTTATGTCTGTATCCTGTTGTCATATAACTAGATATTTCTTCCAAATGTTAGACGAGACGTAAGTACATTCTTATTCAAAGTGAATAGGTATCAATTTTACCCACACAATTCGGGCAGACTTGAGTAATTTATAGCATCCTCAAAGTCAGTCTTTCAAAAATTCCAAAGTATAGGACATGATAATCCAAATCCAAATGTTTCTCAAGAAAAGTAATTTTCAATCACTCGGTATTTCGGCGTTTGGGCAGATATGACCCAGGGACCCCCTGTATGCAAGGGGAATTAGTCCCCCCTCTGCAAACACGCCAGTGGCCTGCGTTGCAGAGAGGTGTAAAAAGAGGCATAGCCTCATTACACCTCTGTGCAATGCAGTCCCCTGGCGCATACTGGAAGTTCCAGGTGGGCTAGTTGGCGCCCAGGGACCCCCAGTATGCAAGGGGAATTAGTTCCCCTCTTCAAACATGCACGGGGGCTGCGTTGCAGAGAGGTGTAAAAAAGGGTGTGGCCTCATTACACCTCTCTGTAATGCAGCCCCCTGGCGCATACTGGAGGCTCCTGGTGGGCTAGTTGGCCCCCAGGGACCCCCGGTATGCAAGGGGAATTAGTTCCCCCCTCTGCAAATGTGCCAGGGGACTGCGTTGCAGAGAGGTGTAACAAGGGGCATAACCTCATTACACCTCTGCAATGCAGCCCCCTGGCGCATACTGGAGGTTCAAGGTGGGCTAGTTGGCCCCCAGGGGCCCCCAGTATGCAAGGGGAATTAGTTCCCCCTCTTCAAACATGCACGGGGCTGCGTTGCAGAGAGGTGCAAAAAGGGGCGTGGCTTCATTACACCTCACTGCAATGCAGTCCCCTGGCCAATACTGGAGATTCCTGGTGGGCTTTCAGGTCTTATATAGTTAGGAATTAGCATTAAAAAATACTTTGAAATTCACTGAAAAAAACATAGGTTTCAGGCCTTATATAGTTAGGAATTAGCATTTAAAAAACCTTGCAAATTCACTGAAAAAAACATAGGTTTCAGGCCTTATATAGTTAGGAATTAGCATTTAAAAAAACCTTTGAAATTCACTGAAAAAAACATAGGTTTCAGGCCTTATATAGTTAGGAATTAGCATTTAAAAAACCTTTAAAATTCACTCAAAAAACTATAAGTTTTAGGGGTGTTATAGTTAGCTGGACATTTCACTCATACAAAACCATTGAAATTGCTCCTATATAGTTAGTTGTACTAACTATATTTCGCACACCCGCAATCCACTGCTGATGATGTCACATATTATATCATTCATGGCATGGTCAGTGACATCACTGATGACATCTCAAATGACATCACTGATGACATAACTGATGACATCATCCACGTGACAATCAGATACACCTTTTCATACAGTAGTAAAATCTTTCATCACTCTTTGTAAAATACAGAGTATCATATTTGAATCCATTGTTACAGCAATACAAGTATCTAAAAACCCACTCAGTGATTCATAGATGTATACACACATCTAATCACTTACCTGTAGATTCACTCATACATGCTGTCAGTGAACAATAGAACACTATCAAAACTACTTATGCACCTAAATCGACATTACACACCAGCACACATCCTATTCACATATGAAGTCATCCTACTCACTTATGCAAACAATGGATCATACTTACATATTTACTTAGCTACACACTTATACAAACACAACTTCATCCATTCATTTAGATAGTAAGTCATACTTAGTGAATTATAAAATCATTATTACAAGTATAACGTTAACCATACAGTCACTCACACAATCATTGTCTTATGTATACTTATTAATATACAACAACTGACACATACACTGCCTCTTATTTTTCTAGTTTGTTGGACATGTACCATTGAGAAATATATTTGCTCATCACCACACCCATAAAGATATTCACTCACCCAAACAACTGTTAGAACATGTAGTTTTAACTTCATATATCTAGTGAATCAACTATTCACACATCTTTGGGCAGTCACACCCCCCCCACCGAACCACACACACATTCACTCTCCCATACAAGTACTCAGTTAACTAATCAATAACTAATACAGACTTTCACATAGCTAGTAACCAACTGGAGAATCAGTTTACACAACAACTGACAAAGGGCCAGATGTAGGTAATTCCTATTTACCGACTCTTAAATACCGAATCATACCGATTCGGTATTTAAGAGTAGGTAAATAGGAAGGAGGCATATGTAGGTAATTCTTATTTTCCAATTACCGATTCGGTAAGATTCGGTATTTACCGATTCTGTAAATACCGAATCAATAGCATTGGGTGGTAAAATAAGAATTCCTAAGGGCCTGTGGCACTGCAAACTGTGCCACCTACATATGGATTTACAGAATCGGTATATTTACCCATTCGGTAAAATACCGAAGTGGTAAATTTACCGAATCAGTAAATATACAGATTCTGTAAATAACGACCCACTTACATCTCAAAAGCCAAATACCGGTCGGTAACAGCCGAAATCGGCCGTTACCGACCGGTATTTGGCTACCTACATCTGGCCCCTAGTGATACAGATATTCAAACAGTTTAGTCACTATCCACTATATTTAGTGAGACACTATAAATCGGTCAAGTAAACAGTCAATTACACTGCTACTAAATCCTCCATCCAAATATTTATTTTTATATATCCACTCCTTCTTCGATGCAAATTGCTATATATATATAATGCATATTTAAATAACGAAGCAAACCACATTCACTGGATGATGTCACCAGTGATGTCATCAGTGATGTCATTTGAGATGTCATCAGTGATGTCACTGACCATGTCATGAATGATGTAATATGTGACATCATCAGCAGTGGATTGCGGGTGCGCGAAATATAGTTAGATGTATATTCACTCATACATGCTGTCAGTGAACAATAGAACACTATCAAAACTACTTATACACCTAAATCGACATTACACCCGCTGCGAGGAATGAACGGGGCCTGACCGCCGGATTGAAATTGGCAGGGTTGGAAGCGGCCCTCACAGTCCTCATGCCCACTGGGGTAAGATATTGTTTAAGTGAACATTCCAAGTCGGGGAACAGTACCCAACCGGATTTTGTATGGAACTAGGACATAGCGACGATGGGCTGCACTACAAAGACCATGATGCCCTGTTCTACTAACGCCCACAAGGGCGGGTCCGCATATTCAATAAAAGCTGTTTCCACCTAAATCCGCTTTTCCCTGTCTAATTGGAATGAGCCAGTGATCAAGAGCATTACATGCTCGAAACGCATTTGGCAGTCACGCTCTGAGTACCGGAGGGCTGGCTGAGAACTCTGCTGCCGGTGGCTGTGTGCACTACCTCTTCATGTGTGATTTCCTCACTTGGGGCAACCAGTGGTTTTTGTGTTTAGCGGCTGGCCTAGCCTCGAGAAAGTCCTGCTGCGGCGTTGCGGTTCCTTGGTGCTTGGATGTGACAAGCGCTGAGAGGAATGGAGGGGGCCTGACCGCCGGATTGAAATTGGCAGGGTTGGAAGCGGCCCTCACAGTCCTCATGCCCACTGGGGTAAGACATTGTTTAAGTGAACATTCCAAGTGGGAGAATGGTACCCAACGGGTTTTGTGTGGAACTAGGACATAGCGACAATGGGCTGCACTACAAAGACCATGATGCCCTGTTCTGCTAACGCCCACAAGGGCGGGTCCGCATATTCAATAAAAGCTGTTTCCACCTCAATCCGCTTTTCCCTGTCTAATTGGAATGAGCCACTGATCAAGAGCATTTACATGCTCGAAACGCGCTTGGCAGTCACGCTGTGAGTACCGGAGGGCTGGCTGAGAACTCTGCTGCCGTTGGCTGTGTGTGCTACCTCTTCATGGGCGATTTCCTCACTTGGGGCAACCTGTGGTTTTTGTGTTTAGCAGCTGGCCGAGCCTACCGTGACTCATGACCGCCGGGAGCTGTCATGAGCACCGAAAAGGTTAAACACCTACCCAGCATGCACCAGTAAAAGGAATGCTGTGGGCATTAACAGAGCACCACTATCGCAATTACCTCTTACAACAACAGCTATTACTACCCAACTCTGAACATAAAATCCCAGACTACATGCATATGCAATTACCTAGATATTAAGGCACTTGGGAGGCGATAAACAGCAAAGGCCATGAGTACAGTCACAAACGCACACAGCAACAACTCCCCGAAAACTCTGCCCCAATAGAACTAAACAGGTGCCCGTGATTAAACCAATAGGAGCCATCTTTAAACACTGCATTATATCCTTTGCTATACAGATATGACCTAAGAGTCCACCACCACCATGCCATTTTTTATGGTAGAGCCTTGGACCGTGTGGCAGTCAGTTGCTGCCTTCTACTGTTTGCTGCACTTTGACCAAGTTTATGGGCTGTGCCCTACTGGTCTCATAAACAAGTGTGTCTGTGTTGTCCTTGGCTAATGAAGGGGTTCTATATTAATGCTTGCTGAGCTGAACCAAGGATTTAGCTGGTATAGTATTTCACTTTTCTTTGGGACAGGAGTGGATGTTGCCCCTCTGGCAGTACAAAGACCAAGCTGTCTGGCAGCACTGCATTGGACATACTATTTCAACGGCTCGATATCTGGCCGTCTGGCTGAATGCTGGCTGTAATTTGATTTGTTGTGTTCCCTTAGTGGATGCCGTCTAGATGCATAATACTGGACACAGGATGATTTATCCACAGCCCCAAGCTGATCTGCCGTACTCTCGATGGCTGGTATAAAGCTGCTAACTGAGCTGCCATCTGGCGCTTGCAATAAGTCTTTCAACCCACATATAGCCACCCACTGGTGCACGGACCGAGTAGTATTGTGGGTTTATAACCAGCAATAAGGACGGAACCTTAGTCAACTCAGTGAAAATATATCACACTACACTTTCTGTCAGTCTCAGTGCCTGCTATGTCAGTTAAATGGTGGCTTTTAATTCACGGACAGGCTTATTAGGTGCCTCATTAGTACCTCCTTTTCTACTGTTGTGACCTCCCATGACAACTGCCCCTGTTAAATACGTTGTTGCTCGGTATGTCTTATTTACATACTGTGAACACTTTGTATTGCCTTCAGAGCTCAACAAACTGTCGGCCCAGACTATTTGATTCAGCGTTTTCAATGCTGCATTCCTTCTCACCCTCTATGCTTATCCACATGTGGTAATCTTGTAATCCCCAGATTAAAAAAAGCCAACTGGGGTGGGAGAGGCTTCAGTGTATGCACCTTGAGGCTGTGGAACTCTCTACCAACAGAACTTAAATTTAAGAAAAATCTGTTAGATTTCATGAAACACCTGAAAAAACTTGGCTCTTTCGCAAATAACTGTCATTTTCCGAAACCTCCTAGCTGTATTGTCCACCTAGCGCCTAGATACCCCCGGGTAATTGTTGCGCTTTATACATTTCATTTTCATTGAATTAATTTCATTTTCTTAAATGACTGTCTCCTACCTGCTGTCATAGGCATAACACACTTTCCTGCAATGCAATACATTTTCTGTAGCTGGTGCAATAGGTCTCGCTCACATTACTGAAAGTTTGAGCTATTTTCATTGCAAATGGCAATGTTTGTTCATTTTTTCTTTTTTGTTAAGAAATATTCCAGCAGTAGCATGAGTAATCAAATCAAATCTGCGAAGCAAGAAAAAATTGCATAACCACAAGCTCTTACTAGGTATCCCTGTGGAGTTGTAAAGGGACCTCTATTAGCCACGTAAGGTACTGCATCCTTAATGCAATTATAAAGAGAAAGATTGCAGCTGACTATGGGCCAGATGTAGGTCGCCAAATACCGGTCGGTAACGGCCGAAATTCGGTAATTTCGGCCCTTTTCCGACCGGTGTTTGGAATTTGAGATGTAGGTGCCAAAAAAGTTCTGAATCGGTAAATAAGAGTCGGTATAAGTCCGAATCGTAATTCTCCGAATCCTTATTTACCGAGTCGGAAAATAAGAAATGGTAAAAATGGGCCATCGAGATGTAGGAAAGGGAAAAAATACCGAATCCGATGAAATTCGGTATTTAAGAGTCAGTATTTACCATGGATTGAAAGCAGGTGGTAACCAAGTGCAGCCTTTAAAAAGGGGCCCAAAATGCAACAGTTCTGCAAGAATGGCGGCATTTTATGTCATTGCGAGGCGGCAACGGCTACAGGCAGCAGGAGAGAGGGTCTGGATGAGGGAGGAGCAGGTCTACAGGCAGAGGATCACCCTATTTCAACTGACTGAGCCAGAGATACTGCAGAGGTACAGGCTGCACCCCAGAACCATCCTGGACTTGATTAGGGACCTCCATCCATAACTGGATCACCCAACACCCAGGGCCCACGCCATCCCCCCCCATGTGCAGGTGCTCTGTAGCCTACACCTGCTTGCCTCTGGAAGCTACCAGAGTGTGATTGCTGCAGTTGGTGGTGTGTCCGAGAGCTGCTTATCACGTTTTTTCCGGAAGTTCCTGGAGGCCATGACGCAGCGAATGGAACATTACATCTGGTTCCCTGACACACCTGTGGAACTTGCAAAAACAAAAACTGATTTCTATCAACTGGCACACTTCCCTCACGTGATAGGCTGCATAGATGGCACCCACATTTCACTCTGTCCACCTGCAGCCCCTGAACACATCTACAGAAACCGTAAGTCAACGCACTCCATCAATGTGCAGGTGATGTGCAATGCTGCCAAAATCATCACAGACATAGTGACCAAATTTCCAGGTAGTACCCATGACTCCTACATCTTCTAGAATAGTGGGATATACACACGGCTTGTTGCTGGAGATTTTGGCGATGGATATCTGCTAGGTAAACTACAGTGACACACCCTGATAGTCATGGCAGATGTATGTGTGATGCATATATGACTAATGGTGCTCTATTTTCCCCCATAGGCGACAGTGCATATGCCCTACGTTCCTTTGTGCTCACACCATACCTCAATCCAACTACCAGGAGTGAGAGGCGTTATAATGTGGCTCACAGGTCAACTCGCAATGTAGTGGAGCGCACATTTGGGCTACTCAAAAGCAGGTACCGCTGCCTTCACAAGAGTGGAGGTGCACGGCAGTACACCCCCATCCTGTGCTGCAAGATAATAGTGACTTGTGCCATGTTGCACAATCTTGCCACCAAAGAAGGCACAGGGGTTGAGGTGACACATCACGAGGACATTGATGATGACCAAAAACAGGCAGAGCCCCAAGCAACAGGAGCAGCAGCAACAGATGGTAGATTGAGACGGGCAGAGATCACACGTCGATATTTCTAGGTAATGTATGACACACAGACAGGTATAGTGTCTGAAGAGTGTAGTTTAATATTCACTACATCATGTAAAAAAAGTAAAAGCCATTGTCCTGCAATGTCCCTGTCTATGACTGCGTGTGTTTAGTTGCCGTCACTGTGAGCAGTCCTGTGGAGTTCAGGCAATGTTCAATGCTTACGGCCACGCAATACATTGCGGGATTTACGTAGCTGGGTTTCCATATCTTGGCTGGGGCCTGACTCAGCATTGCTGCGCCTGATGCTCCTGCGCACCTCTGGTACAGGTGTGCTGGAGCCACTCCTGCTGGTGGACCCTTCTGTCTCCTCCACACCGGTGTCACCAGCAGTGCCTGTTTGAGTGGTGAGCTTACGCTTCATCGCAGAGGTCACTCTTCCCATGCCCCCTGTAAAGTCTGTGCAGCAGTGCACTATTACATCCTGCATGGTTATTGAGCGGCGGCACAGTAGTGATGTTGATGTTGCATATCGGTTAAGTGCCTTGGACTGCTGCCGCATACACTGCCGCTCCCTGCGACGCTCTAGATGGTCCCTGTCCAACTTATCATACAGTACACCCATGTATGTTGAGATGTCTGACATCCCCTTGGCAATTGACTCCAAGCTACCAGCAATGTTGCCTATTCCCTTGTCCATGTGTGACAGTTTGTAGTTTATGCTGCGCACCTGCCTGTGCACGGCCAACATTGCCTTAGCCTGCAGGCGCTGTACTTTCACCATTGCGGCCTCCAGGCCACAGAAGACTCTCTCTCCTTCCTGCCCCTTGCCACCCTCATGTGCCCTCCTGCCAAGGACACTGGTACGCGCAGCGCCTGCTGTAATCTGCGGCCTGGCCTTGTCAGCCACAGGTGCCATGGTTTGATTTTCGCCCTCCTCATCCTCCTCATCTGAGGTATCCAGTATACTCAGATGGGGCACATAAGGCCTACTTGCCCTTCCCTGCATGGATGACCTGTACGTTGGTGTTGGTGTAAGCGGTGTGGGTTCAAACTCAGGGGTTCCAAACAATAGGGGGGATTGCAGCACAGGTGTTGTGGCTCGCTCAGGTGTTGAGGCTTCCTGGGATGTGTTGTTGCCTCCTTGTACAGCGCTATGACCTTTGCTTTGTTTCTCTTTTTCTTTTCTGTTAGTTGCTGGTCCACTCTCCTCCCTTGCTGGTGCTGTACTGTGTGAGGACACACCTGTGAAAACATATGGACATAGGATCAATGGTGTTGTTCACCTGTGTGTACTTTTTAAATAAATTGTTTACACACATTTGCCTAGTGTACATTGTGTGCTTGGAGATGTGTGTGGCATGCCTTGCTGAATTGTGTGGTGTATGCATTGCATGTATGTAACTATGACTACGTCTCCCATGATGCATTGCTGGACCCCTGTGAAAGCTGTTCAGGAGTGTAATGATTATACACTGTGGGGAAGGGGTTCAGGGTAATGGGTTTGGATTAAGGTCCAAGCATCTTACCTTGTTTCTTTGTTGCTCTTGCTGAACTGTCCAAGTCACCTATCCCATGGATGCATTCTTGCTCCAGGGTTGATTCCACTAACTCCTCCAGCTCAGTCAGTTTTGGTGCTTTGTTTCTACCACCTCCTGTCACACCAGCCTCCTTTGTTTGGGCAGCAATCTTCTTCTTGGTCATGATGCGCAGGTCGTACCATCGTTTCTTTATGTCGTCAATCTCCCTGTGCATCACCCCAATGGCATTGACCTTTGCCTGTATGCCAAGCCATATGTTTCTCTTAACAGACTCTGCAACATGCAGAGACTGTTTGCCAAAAATTTGGGTGTAGTGACTCACAATTTCTTCCACAAGCACCTGCAGTTCTGCTGGGCTGAACTTAATTTTTCTTTTGCGCTCACCACCATCCTTTTGCCCTTCCTGAGACTCCATTCTGTTTAACAGCTTTGCTCTGGATAGTCAGCTCCTCTCACCTCTGCTCTTTTGTTTGTTCAGTTGCTCTGCACCTGCATGGGTGTGGCCACTCCCAGGTACTGGGGAGGGGTGCTTCATTCTGATTGGTTGGTTACTCTGCGCCTTGGTTGTGGGGTGTGCATCGTGTCCTTGATTGGTTAGCAGGCTCACATGTCAATTTCAAAACTGACGATTCGGTATTTACCGAATCGGTATTTACCGAATCGGTATTTACCGATTCGGGAAATGCCGAATCGGTAAATCCCATTCATTCCTATGGGCCTGAAGGCCCATGTGAATGAATGTGACTTACCGATTCGGTATTTCCCGAATCGGTAAATACTGATTCGGTAAATACCGATTGGATATTCCGAATGATACCGAATCGGTAACATTTAGCGAAATTTTACCTACATCCCGTTTTCCGATTCTAAAATACCGATTCGGTATGAGTCGGTATTTAAGAGTCGGAAAAAAAGATTTACCTACATCTGGCCCTAAATGTTTCCATTTGTTCTTATTGGGAGTGAGACTTTTGTTAGTCTGCAGTTTAAAAATGCACCAATGTTGTTTATTCTAATAGTGCAATTTTTAAATGCAGGCTAACAAAAATCTACCTTACAATTACAACAAATAGAAACGTATGCTCCGCTGCAATCTTTCAGTTTATAATTGCATTAAAGGTGCAGTACATTATATAGCTAACAGAGGTCCATTTTCAACTCATTAGGAACAACTAGTAACAACCTATAGTACTGCACCCTTTCCTTTCCTTCGTGGGTTTTCTTTCCTTACTTATGCTACTGCTTGGATATTGGTTCACAAAAAATGTACATCCAAGGAACATTATTATTTGCAACACCAATAACTCAAATTTCAGTAATGCTGAGCCTATTGCATTGCAAATGCTTGTTTAACCCCTTCGATGCTGATGACGGAGCGGTTCCGTCATCAGCATCGGTTGGGCTGTGCTGATGACGGAACCGCTCCGTCATCAGTACAGCCCTGGGGGAGAGCGCTGGTGCTCCCCCCCCCCCCCCTGTGCGGCGATCTTTTTTTTTTTTGCATGGGTGGCAGCGGAAGACTTTCCGCTGCCACCCCCTGGCCCCCCCATGCTTCCTGGTGACGTCAGCGCGCACAGCGCGCGCCGACGTCATCAGGAAGCGCTGGACGCGCTGGAAGCCATTTCTTTCCAGCGCGTCCAGCATAGAGGTGGGTGTTCGGTGCTCCGGTGGGGCCATTTTTCGGTGCCTTGAGGCATCGGGGGGAGGAAACTGTGTTTCCTCTCCCCTGATGTCCCAATGCACGGCATTCCTGGTGCACGATCGCGCACAGCGTCGCGATCGTGCACCAGGAATGCCCCACTAGACACCAGGGATTGTTTTCTTTGGGCAAACTGTGTGTAGGAAGCGACCCCTTGGGCAAGGGTCGCTTCCTTGGGCTGGCATATATATTTTCAGACTTTTCTGCCCCCCCTGGGGCAGATCGGCCGTTTTTTTGGGCCGATCTGCACCCAGGGGGGGCAGAAAAGCCCACTAGACACCAGGGATTGTGTTTGCCAATGTTTTTCTTTGCAGGAAGCGACCCCTTGGGCAAGGGTCGCTTCCTTAGGGGGCCATATCATATGTTAGACTTTTCTGCCCCCCCTGGGGCAGATCGGCCGTTTTGTTTGGCCGATCTGCACCCAGGGGGGGCAGAAAAGCCCACTAGACACCAGGGATTGGTTGGTATTGATAAAGGAAGCGACCCCTTGGGCAAGGGTCGCTTCCTTAGGGGCCCACATAATTTTTTAGACTTTTCTGCCCCCCCTGGGGCAGATCGGCCGTTTTGTTTGGCCGATCTGCACCCAGGGGGGGCAGAAAAGCCCACTAGACACCAGGGATTGTTTGTTATTGATAAAGGAAGCGACCCCTTGGGCAAGGGTCGCTTCCCTAGGGGGTCAAATAATGTTTTAGAATTTTCTGCCCCCCCTGGGGCAGATCGGCCGTTTTGTTTGGCCGATCTGCACCCAGGGGGGGCAGAAAAGCCCACTAGACACCAGGGATTGTTTGTTATTTATAAAGGAAGCTACCCCTTGGGCAAGGGTCGCTTCCTTAGGGGGATAAAATATTTTTCAGACTTTTCTGCCCCCCCTGGGGCAGATCGGCCGTTTTTTCAGCCGATCTGCACCCAGGGGGAGCAGAAAAGCCCACTAGTCACCAGGGATTTGTTTTTTATTTGAAAAGGAAGCGACCCCTTGGGGAAGGGTCACTTCCTAGTGGCCCTAATATTTTTTTAGACTTTTCTGGGGGGGAATAGAAAAGCCCACTAGACTCCAGGGTTATTTTTTTTTATAGGGAGCGACCCCTTGGCCAAGGGTTGCTTCCTTGGGCCCATTTGTTTTCAGTATGTTCTGCCGTGTCTTTATTTGGCCTCTCTGCCCTCCGTAGGGTTGCTTCCAGGGGGCCCACGTTTATAATGATTTATAATCTTCCCCCCTTGGGGGCAGACACCCCATTTGTGACATACCCTGGGACATAGCCTGTTGTAATGTGTGTTGTTTTTGTTTCTTCTAATGTGTATTGTTTTTTTTTCTCTTTAGATTGTTGCAGTGTGCGGTTCTGTTACTGGTGGTTCTGTTGTTCTGCTGTTTCTGTAGTTGCATGTGTTTGGTAAGAGACCTTTTTTTGTTCAATTGTAATGTAATTGTTTATTTTGCAAAGTGTGTAGTAATACGAGTATGTGTTGTTGCTGTTTGTTGTGATTGTAAAACATGTTTTGCATTTGTTTTTGATGTGTCCTTCTGTAGATGTAAGTTTTTTTTTCTTCTTCTTTCTAGTGGGATATCGTTGCCTATTTGCTGTGTCTTTGCAGAGTAGGTGCCGGTGAGTGTAGTTGTGTCTTGTAAGTGAATTGTATATTTTTTCTAAATATATTTTTTGGTGAAAAAGTCTTACATTTTTATCTCACTTTGCGCAGTGTTGGGGTTGTTGAGTTGTTTGTGCAGACTCCTTTATTTGTAAGGATAATGGCTAGCCGCCGGATTACTGCTCAGCAAGTTGTTGGAATGCTTTTTGATTCTTCCTCTGACCATGGTCCAGAGTCTGACTCTGATTCTGAGCCAGAGGTGGGAGGTGAAGATTCAGGTAGTGAGTTTTCTCTACACATGGCTTCATCTGATGATGAAGACACTTTGAGTGCTGATGAAGCTACTTTTGGTGTGGATGATGTGCCTGTGGTTGGGGAGGACATTGCTGTGTTTACAGTTTTGGAGGACATGGTTGTGCCTGTGGTTGCGGAGGACAGTGATGTGCCAATTGTGCGGCAAGAGACATCTGGGCTGCAGCCTGGGGCTGCTAGACTTCCAGTTGGTGTTGTGGGACAAGAGTTAGCTGGGCGGCGGCCTGCGGCTGCAAAACTTGACGATGAAAGTTCTGACCTCTGGGTTGCACCAGGCATGGTGCAGCCGGCATTGCCTGAATTTACTGGTGTTCCAGGGTGTAGGGTGAACACTGAAAACTTTTTGCCTATTGATTTTTTCAAGTTGTTTATGGATGATGTGTTTTTGGCAGAGATTGTAGAGCAGACTAATTTGTATGCTGAAATTTTTTTGAGGGTGAACAGTGCCAGCCTTAAGCCCCACGCTAGAGCTACCCAGTGGACTCCCACCCATTTGGAGGAGATGAAAAAGTTTTTGGGTTTAACTCTTTTGATGGGCTTGCTTAGGAAACCATCAATGTCTTCATATTGGTCTACTAGTCCCTTGATGGCAACAGCTATATTTCCGGCAGTCATGACTCGTGATAGGTATTTGCTTCTGCTGCGGATGATGCATTTTGTTGACAATAGTCTTGCTTTGCCACAAGATCACCCTGATTGTGACCGTCTTTTCAAGATTCGGCCTGTCATTGATCATTTGGTTGATCGATTTTCTGAGATCTTTTATCCTGGGAAAGAAATTGCAGTGGATGAGTCTTTGCTGTTGTTCAAGGGCCGCTTGGTATTTCGGCAATACATTCCTAGTAAGAGGGCACGCTATGGAATCAAACTGTATATGCTGTGTGACAGTGAGACTGGATATGTCTCTAATTTCAGGGTGTACACTGGTAAGGAATCCAGGATTAACCCCCCTGGTTGTCCGTCGACTTTTGGAGTGACTGAGAAAATTGTGTGGGAACTTGGTCGTGGATTTTTTAACAAAGGCCATCATTTGTATGTCGATAACTTCTACACTGGTGTGCGGTTGTTCAGGGAATTGGCCAAAGTGGACACTGTTGCTTGTGGCACAATCCGCTCAAACCGTAAAGGTTTCCCAAAAGAACTTGTTTGTCGAAAGCTTGCTCGGGGACAGTGCAGTGCTTTGCGTTGTGAGGAGCTTCTAACTGTGAAGTTTACAGACAGGAGAGATGTCTACATGTTGACTACAATACATGATGAAAGTACTGAACCGCGGAATGTTTGGGTCAGGTTGCAGAAGTGCGCAAACCTGTGTGCATACTGGACTACAATAAGTACATGGGTGGTGTTGACAGAGTTGATCAGAGGTTGGAACCGTATGCTGCTCTTCGTAAGGCTTACATTTGGTACAAGAAGTTGGCTATCCATCTTTTCCACTTGGCAACCTTTAATGCTTTTATTGTGTTCCAGAAATCTTGTCCCCAGTCAAAGTTGACTTTTGTAAAGTTTCAGGAGTCTGTAATAGGCAGCCTTGTTTTAGTGGAACAGGCAAGTGTTCCTAGATTTGGAGTGGTGGAGGATGTTGCCAGATTGAAAGATCGCCACTTTTCTGATCATATTCCTCCTACACCCTCAAAAGACTTTCCCAGTCGGAGATGTAGAGTCTGTTGGCGAAGAGGTTTGCGGAAGGAGGTTCGCATGTACTGCCCCGACTGCCCTTCAAACCCCGGGCTGTGTGTACCTGTTTGTTTTAGATTGTACCACACGCAAAAGAATTTTTGGGAGTATCAATGAGTGGTAAAGTGAACTGGTTGGTCTTTATTCTGTAATAGTTATTGTTCAGTTTCAAAGTTTGTATTTGTGTAGTCTTTTTAGATTTAGCTGTCGAGTTAGTAGATTTGTATCAATTTGCAATTTGTTTTTGTTTCTCTTTTATTTAAAAAAAAAAACTAAAGTATGATGTTGGTTTGCGTGTAGTGTCCATTGTCTGACTGTGTGCATGGTTTGGCGCTTGCCTGGTGTTGTGTTTGGATTTGTCTTTGGCTGGTGGTGTTCGTGGAGTGGTGCTTGACTGGTGGTGTGTGTGGAGGGGCGCTTGGCTGGTGGTGTGCATGGAGTGGTACTTGGCTGTCTGTGCACGGAGTGGTGCTTGGCTGGCGGTGTGTGTGGAGTGGTGCTTGGCTGGCGGTGTGTGTGGAGTGGCGCTTGGCTGGACGGTGTGCGTGGAGTAGTACTTGGCTGTCTGTGCACAGAGTGGTGCTTGGCTGGTGTTGTGTTTGTGGAGTGGCGCTTGGCTGGTGGTGTGTGTGGAGGGGCGCTTGGCTGGTGGTGTGCATGGAGTGGTACTTGGCTGTCTGTGCACGGAGTGGTGCTTGGCTGGCGGTGTGTGTGGAGTGGTGCTTGGCTGGTGGTGTGTGTGGAGGGGCGCTTGGCTGGTGGTGTGCATGGAGTGGTACTTGGCTGTCTGTGCACGGAGTGGTGCTTGGCTGGCGGTGTGTGTGGAGTGGTGCTTGGCTGGCTGTGTGTGTGGAGTGGCGCTTGGCTGGATGGTGTGCGTGGAGTGGTACTTGGCTGTCTGTGCACGGAGTGGTGCTTGGCTGGTGTTGTGTTTGTGGAGTGGCGCTTGGCTGGTGGTGTGTGTGGAGGGGTGCTTGGCTGGTGGTGTGCATGGAGTGGTACTTGGCTGTCTGTGCACGGAGTGGTGCTTGGCTGGCGGTGTGTGTGGAGTGGCGCTTGGCTGGTGGTGTGCGTGGAGTGATGCTTGGCTGGTGTTGTGTGTGGAGTGGTACTTGGCTGTCGGTGTGCGCTGAGTGGTGTTTGGCTGGCGGTGTGCATGGTCTGGTGCTTGGATGGTGGTGTGGGTGGACTGGCACTCGGCAGGCGGTGTGTGAGTAGTTACTTTCTGTTGGTCACTACACACACTGCTAGTTGAGTGACACTCCACACAGTCCATCATTTTGTGTAGTTGCAGTGTCCGAAATGTGAGCGTGTGAAAGTGATGGGCCCTTGAATGGCGCTGTTTGCTGGTGTGAGTGTTGGAATGTGATGGGTCCGCGGCTGGCGGTGTGAATGTTTTGTATGTGTCACGCGTACGAAAGGTGTATGAATGGCCTGTAAAGAGGTTGGTGCCTTGACGTGGCTTTACAGCTCACGAGCTGTGAGTCCGTGGTTCAGTTTATCATAGTTCCAATTATACACAGTGTATTTAATTTTTGTGAAATTACTTGCGTATACAATTGTATGTACTGAATCATCACTCACCCTCGTGCCAAATCCAACCAGTATGTGTGTGTGCTTGCGGATTAGATGGGTGTGCAGTAATAATTGTTTTTTTTCTCTTTCTGCAGTAGGGTGTACCTTGCCCCTTATTGTGATTGTTGTTATGTGTTGCTTTTCCATTCGGATGGTGTCAATGGTCTGGTTTGTATCAGGTATGAAAGGTGCGTGAATGGCCTGTAAAACGGTTGGTGCCTTGTCGTGGCTTTACAGCTCACGAGTTGCGAGTCACTGGTTCAGTTTTTATGCATTTATTTATTGACAGAGCATTTCATTTTTTTGAAATATCTTGTTAATAAAATTTTATGTACTGAACCATCACTCGCCCTCGTGCCAAATCCAACCTGTATGTGTGTGTCTTTGAGGAATAGATAGCCGTGCTTGAATGTTTGACTTTTGAGTAACTCTGTTAAGGTGTGGTATCCTTTTACTCGGGAGAACAAGGGGAACGCAGGGTGGTAAGACTTTTTTGCCGGCACGGCGATCCCACACCAAAATGTTTGGAAAAGTGCTATTTTTACCTATTTTTAAGGTTTGCAAAGAGTTCTGGGTAGGAAAACATTGGGGGACCCACACATGCCATACCTCCCTGGACTCTCCCGGGTGTCTAGTTTTCAGAACTGTTTGGGTTTGCTACTTTCCAAAGAATACCACCCAGCCCCGGGCCAAAAACTCAGGTGCCCCCCCCCAAAAATCAAAGTTATATTGCTTCAGGGTATTTTATATTCACCACCGTTAGATTTGGACCTTTTCCTGTTGCAGCCACTATGGCTACCCACGCAAGTGAGGTACCGTTTTTATCGGGAGACCTGGGGGAACGATGAGGGTGGGAGGTAATTTGTGTGAGACCAGTGATGCCACGCTTTCCCAGACTACAACGTGTGAAAAAATTGATTTTTTTCTGCTAAAATTGAGGTTTGCAAGGGATTCTGGGTAAAGGAACGTTGGAGGATCCACGCAAGCCATGCCTCCTTGGAAGCCCCCGGGTGTCTACTTTTCAGAAATGTGTGGGTTTGGTAGGTTTCCATAGATGGCTGTCTCGCACGGGGCCAGAAACCCAGGTAACCCCTCTTGCAAAAGCTGGTGAATTTAACAATGGTGAAAATGTTAAGTCCACCAGCTTTTGCAAGAGGGGTTACCTGGGTTTTTGGCCCCGTGCGAGACAGCCATCTAGGGAAACCTACCAATCCCACACATTTCTGAAAAGTAGACACCCGGGGGCTTCCAAGGAGGTATGGCTTGCGTGGATCCTCCAACGTTCCTTTACCCAGAATCCCTTGCAAACCTCATTTTTTGCTTGGAAAAAAACAGTTTTTTCACACGTTTTAGTGTGGGAAAGCGTGGCATCACTGGGCTCACACAAATTACCTCCCACCCAGCGTTCCCCAAGGTCTCCCGATAAAAATGGTACCTCACTTGCGTGGGTAGGCATAGCGGCTGCTTTAGGAAAAGGCCCAATTCATACTATGGAGACCAAAACATTACCTTTAGCCAAATAATCTTATTTTTTGAGGGGGTCACCTGAGCTTTTGGCCCGGGGCTTGGCAGGCATCTTTGGAAACTACCAAACCCAAACAGTTCTGAGAACTAGACACCCGGGGGAGTCCAGGGAGGTATGGCATGCGTGGGTCCCCCAATGTTTTCCTACCCAGAAACCCCTGCAAACCTGAAATTTTGGTCCAAAAACCCACTTTTCCATACTTTTTTGGGTGGGATCTCGCTGCCGGAACAAATGTCCTACCACCCAGCGTTTCCCTTGTTCTCCCGAGTAAAATGATACCTCACTTGTGTGGGTGGGCCAAAGGCATGTGACTCAGGCTGGGGTGCTTAATTTGTAAAACTTAAATATGACTAAAAACTACTTTTTTCAAAATTCATTTTTGGCGTGTTCTGCTTTGGGGCACCCACACAAGTGAGGTATCCTTTTACTCGGGAGAACTTGGGGAACGCAGGGTGGTAGGACTTTTTTGCCGGCACGGCGATCCCACGGCAAAATGTTTGGAAAAGTGCTATTTTTACCTATTTTTAAGGTTTGCAAAGACTTCTGGGTAGGAAAACATTGGGGGACCCACACATGCCATACCTCCCTGGACTCTCCCGGGTGTCTAGTTTTCAGAACTGTTTGGGTTTGCTACTTTCCAAAGAATACCACCCAGCCCCGGGCCAAAAACTCAGGTGCCCCCACCCCCAAAATCAAAGTTATATTGCTTCAGGGTATTTTATATTCACCACCGTTAGATTTGGACCTTTTCCTGTTGCAGCCACTATGGCTACCCACGCAAGTGAGGTACCGTTTTTATCGGGAGACCTGGGGGAACGCTGGGTGGGAGGTAATTTGTGTGAGACCAGTGATGCCACGCTTTCCCAGACTACAACGTGTGAAAAAATTGATTTTTTTCTGCTAAAATTGAGGTTTGCAAGGGATTCTGGGTAAAGGAACATTGGAGGATCCACGCAAGCCATGCCTCCTTGGAAGCCCCCGGGTGTCTACTTTTCAGAAATGTGTGGGTTTGGTAGGTTTCCATAGATGGCTGTCTCGCATGGGGCCAGAAACCCAGGTAACCCCTCTTGCAAAAGCTGGTGAATTTAACAATGGTGAAAATGTTAAGTCCACCAGCTTTTGCAAGAGGGGTTACCTGGGTTTTTGGCCCCGTGCGAGACAGCCATCTAGGGAAACCTACCAATCCCACACATTTCTGAAAAGTAGACAACCGGGGGCTTCCAAGGAGGTATGGCTTGCGTGGATCCTCCAACGTTCCTTTACCCAGAATCCCTTGCAAACCTCATTTTTTGCTTGGAAAAAATCAGTTTTTTCACACGTTTTAGTGTGGGAAAGCGTGGCATCACTGGGCTCACAAAAATTACCTCCCACCCAGCATTCCCCAAGGTCTCCCGATAAAAATGGTACCTCACTTGCGTGGGTAGGCATAGCGGCTGCTTTAGGAAAAGGCCCAATTCATACTGTGGAGACCAAAACATTACCTTTAGCCAAATAATCTTATTTTTTGAGGGGGTCACCTGAGCTTTTGGCCCGGGGCTTGGCAGGCATCTTTGGAAACTACCAAACCCAAACAGTTCTGAGAACTAGACACCCGGGGGAGTCCAGGGAGGTATGGCATGCGTGGGTCCCCCAATGTTTTCCTACCCAGAAACCCCTGCAAACCTGAAATTTTGGTCCAAAAACCCACTTTTCCATACTTTTTTGGGTGGGATCTCGCTGCCGGAACAAATGTCCTACCACCCAGCGTTTCCCTTGTTCTCCCGAGTAAAATGATACCTCACTTGTGTGGGTGGGCCAAAGGCATGTGACTCAGGCTGGGGTGCTTAATTTGTAAAACTTAAATATGACTAAAAACTACTTTTTTCAAAATTCATTTTTGGCGTGTTCTGCTTTGGGCCACCCACACAAGTGAGGTATCCTTTTACTCGAGAGAACAAGGGGAACGCAGGGTGGTAGGACTTTTTTTTCGGCACGGCGATCCCACGCCAAAATGTTTGGAAAAGTGCTATTTTTACCTATTTTTAAGGTTTGCAAAGAGTTCTGGGTAGGAGAATATTGGGGGACCCACACATGCCATACCTCCCTGGACTCTCCCGGGTGTCTAGTTTTCAGAACTGTTTGGGTTTGCTACTTTGCAAAGAATACCACCGAGCCCCGGGCCACAAACTCAGATGCCCCCCCCAAAATCAAGGTAGTTTTGCAATAAGGTAATGTAAATTCACCACCGTACGATTTGAACCGTTTCCTGTTGCAGCCACTATGCCTACCCATGCAAGTGAGGTACCATTTTTTTCGGGAGACCTGGGGGCACGCTGGGTGGGTGGAAATTTGTTGATCCACGCAGATTCCAGAACTTTCCACCACAGAAATGTGAGGAAAATGTGTTTTTCTGGTCAAATTTTTATGTTTTCAAGGGATTCTGGGTAACAAAACCTGGGGGTAGGCCGACGAGTCACCCCATCCTGAATTGCCCTGGGTGTCTAGTTTTCAAAAATGTATAGGTTTGCTAGGTTTCCCTAGGTGTTGGCAGAGCTACGGCGCAAAAACAAAAGGTAGTCTTTTTGTCCGAATCGTGCTAAATTTCACTGGGAAATTGAGGTGCGACCATGCTGCGTTTTGCGCTGTTTCATGTCGCAGCCACTATGCCTACCCACGCAAGTGAGGTACCATTTTTTTCGGAAAACCTGGGGGCACGCTGGGTGGGTGGAAATTTGTTGATCCACGCAGATTCCAGAACTTTCTACCACAGAAATGTGAGGAAAATGTGTTTTTTTGGTCAAATTTTTATGTTTGCAAGGGATTCTGGGTAACAAAAAGTGGGGGTAGGCAGACGAGTCACCCCATCCTGAATTGCCCTGGGTGTCTAGTTTTCAAAAATGTATAGGTTTGCTAGGTTTCCCTATGTGCTGGCAGAGCTACGGCGCAAAAACAAAAGGTAGTCTTTTTGTCCGAATCGTGCTAAATTTCACTGGGAAATTGAGGTGCGACCATGCTGCGTTTTGCGCTGTTTCATGTCGCAGCCACTATGCCTACCCATGCAAGTGAGGTACCATTTTTTTTGGGAGACCTGGGGGCACGCTGGGTGGGTGGAAATTTGTTGATCCACGCAGATTCCAGAACTTTCTACCACAGAAATGTGAGGAAAATGTTTTTTTTTGGTCAAATGTTTATGTTTGCAAGGGATTCTGGGTAACAAAACCTGGAGGTAGGCAGACGAGTCACCCCATCCTGAATTTCCCTGGGTGTCTAGTTTTCAAAAATGTATAGGTTTGCTAGGTTTCCCTAGGTTCTGGCAGAGCTACGGCGCAAAAACAAAAGGTAGTCTTTTTGTCCGAATCGTGCTAAATTTCACTGGGAAATTGAGGTGCGACCATGCTGCGTTTTGCGCTGTTTCATGTCGCAGCCACTATGCCTACCCACGCAAGTGAGGTACCATTTTTTTCGGGAGGCCTGGGGACACGCTGGGTGGGTGGAAATTTGTTGATCCACACAGATTCCAGAACTTTCCACCACAGAAATGTGAGGAAAATGTGTTTTTTTGGTCAAATTTTTGTTTGCAAGGGATTCTAGGTAACAAAACCTGGGGGTAGGCTGACGAGTCACCCCATCCTGAATTGCCCTGGTTGTCTAGTTTTCAAAAATGTATAGGTTTGCTAGGTTTCCCTAGGTGCTGGCAGAGCTACGGCGCAAAAACAAAAGGTAGTCTTTTTGTCCGAATCGTGCTAAATTTCACTGGGAAATTGAGGTGCGACCATGCTGCGTTTTGCGCTGTTTCATGTCGCAGCCACTATGCCTACCCACGCAAGTGAGGTACCATTTTTTTCAGGAGACCTGGGGGCACGCTGGGTGGGTGGAAATTTGTTGATCCACGCAGATTCTAGAACTTTCCACCACAGAAATGTGAGGAAAATGTGTTTTTTGGGTCAAATTTTTATGTTTGCAAGGGATTCTGGGTAACAAAACCTGGGGGTAGGCAGACGAGTCACCCCATCCTGAATTTCCCTGGGTGTCTAGTTTTCAAAAATGTATAGGTTTACTAGGTTTCCCTAGGTGCTGGCAGAGCTACGGCTCAAAAACAAAAGGTAGTCTCTTTGTTCAAAGAACGTAAAATTTCACTGGGAAATTGAGGTGCGACCACGTTGCATTTTGTGCCGTTTCCTGTCGTAGGCACAAGGCCGACCCACACAAGTGAGGTACTGTTTTTATCGGGAGACCTGGGGGAATGCTGGGTGGGTGGAAATTTGTTGATCCACGCAGATTCCAGAACTTTCCACCACAGAAATGTGAGGAAAATGTGTTTATTTTGTCAAAATCTTAGCTTTGCAAGGGATTCTGGGTAACAACACCTGGTGGTAGGCAGTCGAGTCACCCCATCCTGAATTTCCCTGGGTGTCTACTTTTCAAAAATGTATAGGTTTGCTAGGTTTCCCTAGGTGCCGGCAGAGCTAGGGTGCAAAAACTACAGGTAGGCACTTTGCCAAAAAAGGGTCAATTTGTAACTGCTAAATTTAGGTGTGACCACGTTGCATTTTGCGCCGTTTCCTGTCGCAGACACAAGGCCGACCCACACAAGTGAGGTACCGTTTTTATCGGGACACTTGGGGTAACTCAGATTTGTAAATCAACTGTTATTACCAATTGAGCTTTCATGCATTTCTCCCTTTCAATGAAAGACATTGTGTAAAAAAAAAATCTTTATGAAAAATGACCAATAATTCTCATGCTAGTATGAGTATTCCCAACTTTGAAAATGTGCAATTATATACTGTTTCTGAACTCTATCATTTGTACCCAATTCAGAAATACATAGGTGTCTTTCATACAGATTATTCCATGTATACATTTTCCAAGACAAAATGCACTATACCCAGTAAATGAAAAAATACCATTGCAAGTTGCTGCTCAGTTTTCGGATCTGGGTTCGTCGGGTTCTTGGTGAAACTACAAGTCCTATATATCCCCACAACCAGGAAGGTCTAACAAATGTAACGGTATATTGCTTTCCAAGAGCTGTCAAAATTAGAAAAAGTTATAGGTGAAAACGTTGAGACAAAAGGCTGTTTTTTTCAACAAAATTTCAAATATTCCAATATCTAACTGTTAGTTTCTATAACGAAACCTTCATGGATTTAGACAAATGACCCCTTTCTGAATTCAGAATTTTGTCTACTTTTCGAAAATGTAAAGCTTTCCAGGATCCATTATTGCTTTCAAACTCATTTCTACCATTAACTGGAAGGAGGTGGAAAGCTCTAAAAATAGCAAAAATAGGCTATGTCCCAGAAAAATGCCAAAACTGAGTGAAAAATTTCGGTTCTCTGACAAAAGTCTGTCATTCCCTGAAAGCTGAGAAAATGGAGTTTTCAGCCCCACAAACCCTTTTGTGATACCATTTTCAGGGAAAAACCCAGAGGCTTTCATTTGCAGCCCGTTTTTCCCATTTTTCTGAAAAAAACAAAAAAATCACTATATTTTGGTTAATTTATGGGACCCCTCCAAGGGAATCCACAAACCCTGGGCGCCTTTAGAATCCACATGGTGTTGGAAGAAAAGGACGCAAATTTGGCGCGGGTACCTTATGTGGTCAAAAAGTTACAAGGGCCTAAGCGCGCACTACTCCAAAACGCCAAAAAAAGGCTTAGCACAGGAGGGGAAAAGGCCTAGCAGCGAAGGGGTTAAGGGAATGCGTTGTCAGACCAGTGGCTGACCATGTGTAGTGCTGGACTTACTACTTCTTTTTGGTACTAACTTACACACGTAGGGGCATATTATCAACAACGGCGTTAAAAATTATCGCCGGTTTAGCGGAAAAAGTGGCGATAATGGGCATGAAAATATGCCCTTGAGAATTCCAATAGATGTCCTTGTTCTGGTGTGAACATGGGCTTCTATTGGAATTCTCCAAGGCATATTTTCAAGCCCATTATCGCTGCTTTAGCAGCAGTTTTCTGCCGCTAAACTAGTGATAATTTTAACGCCGTTCTTGATATTATGCCCCGGAGTTTGTAATTCCTGCAAAGTAGCAAACTTAATCAAAAGTGTAAACTTACTCAAAAGTGTAAGTTACCTTTCAGACACGTAATGTTTGAACGCCGTTTTGTGACCTTTTGAAGCGATTAATGTCTGTTGCCTTTCAAATTGAAGTAGGCAACTAACAACAATGCTCCTTTCTCACAGGTAATTGTTATTATGGCGCTGATGCCTTACATCAAGAAATTGTTGTGACTTCTACTGGATCTTGTTTGAATGCCTCTTCTCTTTTCTGTCTTACAGGAAACAAAGTCAAAGCCTTCTAAGAAAATGCAGAACCTTAGCAGACTGGTTTGTGTGATCAAAAACAGATAGGAACTAACACAGCTGAGACACAATAGTCTCCTTTCAATGACATTGATAAAGAACGATGTGCACTTCTTTGGGCACGACTTGAATACTGGCACGCACTCATGATGGCATCTGTTCTTGCAAAATCTGAAAATCTTGCCAGAAACCCCACCTAGGGCCCAGGGAACAGTTTCCTCATTTAATGTGCTACTAACGTCAATTTACTTCCAGCATTCAATAGGATTCTATCATTAAAACATTACTGCATGATACGCATTAATCTAACCAACCTGCCACTAAACGCTGATGGTGTACAATTTGTCATTGCGAGCCTACAACAACACAGTCTCTTCTTTAGGTGAGACAGGCTTGACAGGTGTTCGTTGTGCAGCAACAAAACGATCGACCCAAAGATAAGCAGCGTTTTTTTTAACGAGGACAACGTGACACAAAATGTCATTTAGCGTTCATTTTTTAACTCAAGTGCACCATTCAGGTACATTTTTTGTTTATTTGAATTTTTTGGTTTTAAACAGGGAAAATACCATTGACATTGATGCTACCATACATACAGTATCAACTTCCTCTTCCTGTGCTAAAGACACCTCCCAGTGTTTTGTCCAGCCCTGGGTAATTTTGGGTTTGGATTTTGGAGGAAAGCATCACCCTTCCTTTATCTGCTATCTCTGCTGCATTTTTTACCCTTGGACATTGGACTGTTTACTTAATTTTGACCATCAAGAAAGCTGAGTGCAATTGTCTACAAAACGTTTGTGCTCGCATGCACCATATTTTAGTTCTTTTTCCCCATTTTTTTTTGTTTATTATTGATGGCCCCGATTTAAATTTAGGCAGTGTGCAGGCAGGGGCACATGAGATTAAAGCACAATGGCCATTTTTGAATAGTGGCAGCCAGGGATTAATAACATTCTCTAATTTTCCTTATGTTTTTGTGAATTGTGTCAAGATTTGTCTTCATAGTGTGGTGTGTTTACATTTTGTGGCCTATTCTGCTGTAAGAATTGATATGTATTAATGCAGGTTTCGCATTCTTACTGCTTATGTGCTAGAAACATTGGGCATATTTACAAGGAGTTAACGCCACCAAAACATCACTTTTTGTGACGCTCTGGTGGCATTAACTCCATTGCCTAATTTAGAAGGCAGCATTAAGCCACTTAACGGGGCTTAATGCGGCCTTGTAAATATGCAGTAGCAGCTCGTACAGGTAAGAGAGGTGGGGTGGTGGGGCAGGGCAGGATGAGAGCAGGGCTGTGTGGGGGGTGGTGAAATTCGCAGACACAGTGATGCGGCGAGCGCAAAGTAAGTTGTTTTATATATTTATTTATTTAATATTACTTATTCCGTCGTCTGTTGAATTCCACCACCCACCCTGGCCCCGGCTCACCGCTCTTAACTGTGCAAGTGCCACTGTAACTATTCCCCTGTTCACGCAGCTCTTAGCGTGATAGGAGTGGGCAATGAGTGTTGCAGTGGGCGTTCCGCTACAACACCCATTGCTTGTTGACGCTGCCCCATATTTCCTAGGTATGGGGCAGCTCCAAAAATAAGACCTGGAAATACCAGATCTTAAATAGGAGATACGAGGAGAAATGTTTTATTTCTCCTTGTACATTGCTAGGTTAGAGGTTCCACACAGAACACACAGTAGGCTTTTTAAAAAGTCATTCTCAGCCACCTGGAGGGCATCTGCAGCAATATCTCCCCAAATTTTTGACTACCATAGCTAGCTATACCATGGTTTTGGCTTTATAGACTTTCAACATGGCTCCTGTTGGTTTCTTCCCTAATTTGGTAGTGAAATTAAACATTGATCCATTCACCTGACCAGGTCCCCCTTTTTCCTCAGAATTAAAGGACCCCATTTTAGTTGGTCATCAAAGAGAACCCCTAGATAGGAAAATACATTGATTCGGGGATCTTAGCGGGCCAACACTAAATTGGAAACTTTTTTGGGGTTGGTGCCCCACCTGCATTATGTAAGATTTTGAATTATTTATTGCCAGGTCCCGATCAGTCATAAATCTAGAGAATGCTGTTAAAAGAGATTGCAAACCTACTGCGGTCCTAGAAATAAGGACGGCGTCATCCACATATAGCAGGATGGGAATGCCACACCGCCCTACACATGGGTAATCAACCCTGGTAGCTCTTTGTGCACTATCCAAGTCATTGATGTAAAGGTTTAACAAAAATTGAGCCAAAATGCATCATTGCTGTACTCTCTTCTTTGTTTCAAGGTCCCAAGTGACCCGAAGGTCCTGCGAAAACCTGACGTTAACCGTGGTTGATTTATGGAATTCCTCTAGCAAATGAACAATGCTATTATCCACCCCCATTGCCCTCATGGACTGCCAAAAGTTCACCCTATTAGTGCAATCAAATGCGAAAGACAGGTCCATGAAGGCAAGGTGGATAGTACCGGGGCGGACAACAGTATATTTGCTCAGTAACATGGATAGATTAAGACACTGAGCAACTGCCGAACGACCCGACCGGAATCCAAACTGGACATCCTACAGGATCTTGTGCTCCTCCGCCCAAGTGGATAATCTCTGCAAGAGGATACATCCTACAACCTTGACCCCTGAGTCAATAAGGGAGATTGGCCTGTAACAATGGGTACTGTTCCTGTCACCCTTCTTAAAAACAGGGACTATGGTGGGAGGGGCCCAAGACTGAGGACAGCCATTCTGAGCTGCTGTGTTAAACACAGCCTCCAATACCGGAGCCCAGAACCGGGGGTCGGAGAAATACCGTCTTTATTAATGGCTAGCCCTGCAATACCAGCCATAACCTCACCCTTTTCAAAGGTTATTACAGGGGCATTTGTATCCCAAACCAGTTGGCAGATGTACTCCGTAAGACTGTCAAACATAGATTTAAAGTAGAGCACCCATTCCTCCTCGATGATATGTGAGTTTCAGGCCCCTCCACTTCGTGACCAAAAAGGGGGGATTCACAATGTTCCAGAACCTGGAACTGTTCCTGAGAGTGCTCGAGTCAATCAACTCCCTCCAAGCCTCCTCCTTCAGGGCACCCTTCCGTCTAGCCAGGGCTGACTTGTATTCATTGCGGCAAACTCATACTTCTGTTTGTATTCTTGGTTTGGCTGACAGAACTTCCTTCAGCTTTTTTGCTGCCTTGGTGCATTGAGAGTCAAACCATCTGGGGCCAAGTATAGCCATTCTACCAGCCGATGCTCTTAGGATTTCGCCAACTTTATGCGCTATTGATTCATATGGGCCAATAATCTCATTGGGGAAGAGCCTGCAGCAGTACATAGTGTTAACACAGGGGCACAAGATACATTTACTTCACTCTAAAATTTGTCTGGGGAAATCTGAGACCATTTAAGTTGTCGCTTGCCATCAGTCAGTCTCAATAAACCCCTGGTTGAAGCGTCGCCAATTTGTGCTGATAATGGGCCCGCCATGTGAACACATAATGGGTTTTGGTCCCTGTATTCCCTCTCTATAATATTAAAACCATGGAATAAAGATTGTAGGGATGAGGAGATTCAAATAAAATCTAAAAACGATCCCCTATCACACCCTTTAAAAGTTGGCACAGCAAATATGGTATGTGGGGCAATTAAGGACATCAAGGCCAACATGTCCAATTCATTTATCAAGTTATTCATCCGTGCCCCCTGGGTATCGTGTTCAAAATGGAACCCCTTCATGCAGGGGCATCCTAGCTCAGAAATACACGATTGCATTGGGTTTCCACAGGGATGTACATTAAAATCACCAGAGACCAAAATATTATGTAGGATAGGACCAAAAGACTGTCTGATAAATGCACCCAGAGTGGTAATATTACAAGCACCATAAGGGCAGGCCACAGAATTGTAAAAGTTTATTATGCCCCATCTAGTATCCCCCTTTTTGGCTGTCAATGCCAGTATTCCTGGGTTTGTGGTTGATCAACCTGAATCTTGCAATCGATGGCCACGGATATGTATACGGCTAGACCACCCTTGGGTCTTCCACTCACAGAAGGAGTAGCTGGGACAAAAAAAGCATTATAGCCTTCCAGAAATAGACCGCAGTCCACCGACAGCTAGTTCAAGAGAAGGGCCAACACCAATCTGGCCATCTGTTTCAGAGGATGAGTGAGCCAAAAGGCTAGGCTGCTGCCTCTGTACTATTCTATTTGACCACCCACCTCGTGAAGCTGCCAAGAAGTCCAGCGGTAAAACCCTGATGACAGATCCAGAAGAAGGAGCGAGGCAGATATCCCTGGATAAAAGCCTGCCCGCAGTGTGAGGGTTTTCAAAGTTTACAATGACACAGTCGCCCATGCCCATTTTACGCGAGCTCCCAATCCAGCTCACCCTCCGGCCATGAGGATGATTTTAGCCAGGCGGGCACCCAGAGTGGTGTTATGTGTGAACCAGTGAGTTAATTTATTTATTAGCTGCCCAAAGTGCTCACTAGCCCCTTAAGGGAGGGAAGGAACGCTCCCAAATACCACTACATAGGGGGTGGATTCCGGTGGCAGATCAATAACTGGAAGACTCGTTGGTTGTAACTCCCTTATCTTTAGATTCCTGACCCTTGAAGGAACAGAGCACCCTACTCTAGGGGAGGACTGACCAGTACGAGCAGGAATATCAGCAGTACTGGATTTAGTAACATTAGAGCTACTCTTGACTGACATCTCTCTATTTGCAACAGAGCTAGAAGATGAACCTAACCCCGTGCCTGTTCCCCTAATAGCATACTGGGTACTGGTCATCAAAATAACTGCCAGTATAGCCTGAAGTTTGCAGCTAACCATCCCCTCTAGTTTTAATAATCCATCTTCTACTGAGCTTATTTTCTGCAAAATAGGATCCAATAAGGTTGTCATCATGATTTCAAGCCTGCCCCAGAAGTTCCCCTCCTGTGTGATATTGGCGAGCTGCCCTATGGCCATCTGGATCTGAGAGGTAGGGGTACCCTCATTGGAATCATTAGCATGGATAACAGGTTATATTTTTTTTCCGGTTGTTCTCTGAACAGGTTTTCCTTGTTTCACTACTCCACAACTTTTCTTTTTCTTAGGAGGGATTCATTAGTGTGAATTGGCCTTAGTTTAGCTTTCTGCCCTCTGGTCATAACTTTGGGTCTAGCAGGGATAGGTTCTTGGTCAGAAAATGAACAAGAAACAGTATTTGTCACTGGGTCTGAAGCAACGTGTTGGGACTGACTAGTCCGAGATGGGGATACTTCATGGTTAGAAACCACCAAGGATTCAGGGATTGCGGGAGATAAAGAAAGTCTGATCTGCGAGGATAGGGGCTCAAGAGAAAACCTTTGTTCAGTGAGCTTTATCTCATTAATGAGGGTTGATTCTGCCCTCAATAAAAAGGTGTCTAGAGTTCCAACCACACTTTTACCTATACTGGGCTTGCGCTTACTCATGTTAACCGTATATCCACGCGCAAGTCTATTGTCAATTCCCTGTTGAAATACTTCACAGCTAACAGGACAGAGTGCAATGTGCAATAAATACAATGCAATACTGGGTCACAACCATATAGTGCCAAGACAGACAGACTATCCAAGAGCCTTGCTTTATCAAAAGAAGAAAGCATTTATTTTGACTTTGTTCTCGTCACCTCCTTCTTTGATGGCCATAGAGTGAGTGACCACAGAGCCAGTGCCTGTTTCTAATTTAGTAATCATTTTGTTCCACTTTTAAATGCCTTTTTTTTCTATGAGCAGTGATATTAGAAGAATCCTTTGTTATTTTTGTTCCTTTGTGGGGGGGGTTTCTTATAGATTTTTCCTAATTTGTTCATGTCCTTGTGGCTGACTGTAGCAATCTGTAGAAAATAGCTGATGTTTTTAAGTGATCTATTTGATTTTGCCTGCCTCCTCCTATCTCCCATAGGGCTTCATGGGATCTGGAGGAACAGCACATATTTGATAGTAATTACAAGTTTTTCCCCTGCTCCCATGGGCCTTAGAAGCACTCAAGGTTTTTACAATTATGTATTCATGTTTTACCTGCCCTCTACTGCCTCCTATAGGTTGCCCATGGGCCCTTGTGGTACACCAGTTGTTTTCATATTACTTCAGGTTTTATAAAATTGTTATGATGATGATGTTAATTGCATGGATTACATTGCAAGAATAATACAGTCTCACTCTCTTCCTTCTTTATAGCCTGCAGGTGCAGAAAAGGATGTTACTGGATGAGATGGAATGCGATGGAGAGACATCTGTGAAGCATATGACATTGGACTCCTAAGTTAACCTGGGCGGACCTCCAGGAAGAGACAAAAAACTCTGCTGCTCTATGTGGAGTTCTGCAAGCAGCGGAGTGTATTAGGGTCATGCCGTTCGCAGTGATTTTCAGCGCCGAGTGTTGTCCCGCACTGGAAACTTATCGGGACCTGCACCATGCTCAGCACAAGAGGGCACTGCTTTCTTTCAGCTTCTCGGGTAGATTTTTTACCCAAGCGACAGCTTTCTAAACGCAAATGGAAGGTTCTTTAATGCAAGCGATTGTGAGCATACGCAACCACTTGCATTGAGAAATCCAACTACCTGCGTTGAGAAATCTCACCAGGAGGTTAACTTTCCTCGCTTGCCAACTTAATGTTGATGAGTGAAAGTGGGGAAAAACCTTTCAGAACTCCGTGGAGTGTGGAAAACACCACAAACCATGTGAGTGGAGTGGGGTTCACGACCCAGACTTACTCCAGAGACCTCTCTGAAAGTGCTTCCGATCTGCTGCTGACTCAAACAAAAGTAAAGAAGATTGCCTGCCAAGGAAGATGCTTTTGCAATGAAAGTGGCCAGCGAGAAGAGGAAGTCTTTTGCCACCACTGATATCAAGCATGCATCCTTTTTCCATCAAGGCTGTGTTCCTGCTTCAATTATGTCTAACAACCAAGGAGTGACTACTGTTGTGACTAATCTCGAATTATAGCCAACAAATAAGAGAAACTACAAAAAAGGGGGGAAGTTGTGCAACATGAAAAAACCAAAGGTTTTTATATAAAACCCTCACTCACCCGTCTATTGGATGACGTTGAAGAACCGGGTCAGAACCCAGCGGTGCCAGGGACACACCTGAAATCTTCGGATTCCACCTGTCTTGGTATACAGAGACACGGAATGCTTCTGGGTGGGGTCAGAGATCAAGTTTATTAGCTGCAGCTAGAAACACAAATCCCAACAATACATCACAATGTATATTCCCAGGAGACTGTTCAAATTACTAAGGCAAGAAATCTCCTTTTATACACCATATTCTCATTATAAATGTACACCCACTGCGCAAAATTCTAACCAATAGGGCACATTTTCTAACTGAGTATCACATTAACAAAAACCCAATTTACAGTAACCCAACCCAAAAGTTAATTATTAGGAATGTCCCAAATTCAATCTTTGCAAGCCGGACAAATTTATAATTGAAAAGCACAACCCATGTAATGTCAGAGCATAAAGGAAATAGATGCTGAACAAGATAAAACATGTGCAAGGAAACTAAAGGTTAACGAGGTCCTGAACATTAAGTGGCAATCTTAGACAAGGATCAAACCAAGGGAAATTGGCTTTGCGAGGTCAGTTTCAGGTGAAGAGGTCAGTTTCTCTGCAGTTCTTTCAGAGTCGAAAGAAACCTTAGTTAATGTATACATGAACTCAGAAGGCCAGGCCACTTGTTCGCCGGGCCTCTTTCACAGGCCTACGTGAGGGCAACACAAAATGGAGTCAGGCTCGAGAATTACAGAACCTCAGTAACCAGCATTTCATTTATTGATTATTGAAGATGCCACATCGCATTAATTTGGTGAGCACTGGATCTGTAGTATAATGTAGCAGAGAGTTCTCCCAGGTTAATAGGAAATATCAGAGAATCCCTAGCTAACCGTTAGATTTGGGAGACAAGGGCATGCATTACATCAAGAGAAGGTTCTCATAGCTCTTAAGTACCCACCATAACCACATGTATATTGAATCACATAAAAAGATACACAGAGATGAAAACAATTACAAAATTGTGTATAGAAAAATTGTACAATTTATTAGGGGAGTCATACAGTCATAAAACAATTTTGTTTTTAAAAAACTTTTCAGTGCCATAGAAAAGTAGTTAAAAAATTGGGTCAAGCAATATAAGAAATATTTAAAAACCTATATTTGTTACAAAAGTTGTCAAGGTTAATAGGAACCCCTTTTTCTAATATAGATGTGCTTTGGTTCTCTTTTTGTATAGGTTGCACACACTTTTATGTAGCGCTGATGAAGACCCCAGATTGACAAATCAAGTTTATGCGACACAAAGGGGGGCCGAAACGTCAACTTCCTAATCAATGTCTAATAAGTGACTGCACATTTCAATTCTGATGATTTGATATATGATCTAAATTAAGAATAGGATGTGATCTGAAAAACTTGATGTTGTATATTAACATTTTTATATGTATACATTGTAATGTGTTGTGATGTGCATATTTATGTAATCTTCACACTTGCCTATGTTTGTAATGTGATGTGATTTATTTATGTTATCAATAATATGTTGTCTATATTATGTGTGTGGATACACTTTCAAACTTTATGATAAATAATAATTTTTCAGAAATATTTGGGAGAATTCTCTTGTTTTGGGATTAATATCCCCCCCCCCTTTTTGTAATTGATCTTTACGTTTCATTCAATGAACATGCCACTATAGGGGCCTTGATTTGATAGTAAATTGTCTTTGCTTTTTCCATGATTGAAAGTAGCAGAACCATTGTTCGCTTACTGCACTAATCCCCAGGTTCTGTGCTTTACTGGGTAACCCCATTGTTAGTAATAGCTCACATTCTGTAGCAGTCCATGTTATTAAGTAGCAGATAACTGCCGTTAGAAAGCTGTGTGAATGTTGGTCTGATTGTGGGAGTTGGCGTGCTTTTAAGAAAGCACGCAAGATTGGGCGCTGTAAGCTTAGAAGCGTTGTGCAGTTGGACATTCTTGCATAGTAATGAATGACTGCCGTTGTGGTCGCACTTTTCACCTGTGAGAAAAACTTCTGTATCCTCTTTAAGACAGCGATATGTAAATGAGAGAAACCCCTGCTCTTGAATAAATACGCCACCTTACATAACCACATACAACATGACAAACAACATGCATACCTAACAGATACAATGACACTAGGTACTGTGGGAACCGTGGCTAGCCATGTACACAAACCAAACATGGCATGGCACCTCTGCCACACAATGCAGAATGAGGGGAGAGATGGGAGCAAAGTATGTGCAAAGGTGGCAAGTGATTCTTGATTATAAAAGTATACAATGCAAGGTGTTGAGGGGATTTGCCAGACAGACTTGAGTATGCAGAGCACATGTCAACATACACTGATGGTCTAATGAGTGAAGTGGACAGTGGACGCAACCATGATAGTACAGTGAGTAGGGAAGATTATGAAAACATAGCTCGTACGTGCCCCCTCCCCCCAAAATCTTTAGAGTAGTGGGCTGGCTCGGCGAACACAAAGCTAGCGTAGGGGTATGAATAAAAGGCAGGTTTCTCTGGGTGTGGTTCCCTTCCGGAATGGCGAATGTGTCTGCCAGGTCTGCGCAGCTTACACCGCCATGAGGCTGACACTGTGAGTGAAGGTGGCTGCGTGAATGATGCTCTCAGCCTGCTGGTACCCAGAAACTGTAATGGCGTCGCACATATGCCCCACAGTTCACCTTTTGACACTGCCGTATGCCAGCAGAAGCTCCTGGGCCGAGGTCTGCAAGTTCGGAAGGCTCCTGAGATCCGCGCTGGCTACCGCAACACAGGCACACAGCGCCCAGCCTGAGGCCCAGCACCTTGAAGTGCTCTGTATACTTCTAATACAGTAGTCCAACAGGTACCAACAGTGGAACAGTGTCTTGACCCCACAATAGACGAAGTTTGAACTGCAACTGAGAGTGGAGATGAAGGTACTCCCTTCGACCAGGTGCAACCAACTCAGGGTCCCAACAGTGGAACGGTGTCTTGATCCCACAATGGACGATATTAGAACTGCATCTGAGAGAGGAGATGAAGGTACTCCTTTCGACCAGGTGCAACCAACTCTAGGTCACAATAGTGGAACATTGTCTTGATCCTACAAAGGACGATGTCCGATATTACCTGCTGCTTGGTTTTCATACAACTTCCTCCGTCGAGTTGCATCACACTCTGTGCTTCCGTAGCTAACTGCTGCACATGATTATTGGGCTTGGCCGACTGCAGTCGCTGGACTACACTGTGGTTCAACAGGTCCGAACAGTGAACCGGGGTCTTGATTCTATGATTGAGGATGTCAGAAGTTAAAGTCTGTGATGATTTCTGTGTACCCCCTCCAATCAGGTGCAACCAACTCCGTGCTTCCGAATCCAATGGCACATGGCTGTGAGGCATTAATAACCACTGCCTCTTGCCTACACTGCGGTCAGCAGGGCTCACAATTCAGATCGAGTTGTGATTGTTTAATTACAGAATCTAGTAGGCAACTAACTACAACATCTATTGAAATATACACAATATCCTTTTAGTATACTTGCTTGAAGAACTTTTTTTTAGATGAGTTATAGGTTTACTACAATGACCAAATTCTTCTTGGTAGTGGAAAAGAACACTGAATAACAGTCTACACTGTGGACAGCAGAAATCGCAATTCCAATTGTTTTGATTTATTTATTGCAGAGTTTCTCGTAATTTATGTTGTTGTATTTTGTGAAGAGGAAGTGAGAAATAGTATTCATGGATATCTGTGCTGACTACTGCCATCAATTTACCCTGCAGACAGAAGTGTTCACAATTCAGATCGAGTCGCTAGATGACGCAGTCCTGTAGGCAAAAGACATTGCTCCAGTGCGCTCTGTCTGCACCACGCATATGCATCATCGCAGGCTCCACACACGCTTTTTGTTGCTTCGTGTATTACAAACTGGGCAGATCAAGTCAATGCCACGTGGTGCGAAGTTGCACAAACTTCGTAAACTACATGAGCGTAGCGTAGTGCTTTGCCCAGGGTTAGTTTTACAGATGTTATAGTTAGGAATTAGCATTTAAAAAACCTCTGAAATTCCCTAAAATCTATAGGTTTCAGGGATGTTATTGTTAGTTGGACATTTGACTCATGTAAAACCAGAGCAATTCACCTGTTATAGTTAGTTAAGCTAACTATAACTCGCGTGCCCGCAATGCACTGCTGATGACGTCACATATTACATCACTCATGACATGGTCAGTGACATCACTGATGACATCACTGATGACATCACACGAGATTCAAAAAACTGTTATTCAATTTTTTTTAAAACTGTCTAGAGGGAAAGGTTTGGCTCTGAAAAGAGACCAGGGGTCCATTAGGATGGCGGGCAGATCGACCCCACCAGGCCGGCAGTAGTCACAGCAAGCTCGGCGGGGGCGATCCACCCGCCATCCACTCAGCAAAGACCCCCGCCATATTATGATGGCTGGGGGGGCCGCGGCGGACGGAAAGACTGTCTGCCGCTTTTCCACCGGTCGACTCATCGACCAGCGGCAAAAGTGCCTGCATATGGTGGTGGTGTCTGAAAGACACCGCCATCCATATTACAATGCTGGCGGTTGTACGCCGCTGTGGAAAGGCATACGGTCTTTGCTGTGGGGGCCCGTTGTGGGCCGCCAGGGTGAAGGGGGGTGGGTGATGCACATTGCCATGCACTACATGGCAGGCACCTCGTGCTAATCCACTCTTCCGCCAACTTGCTCCTGTTTACTGTGCCTCTAAAGCGCCAAGAAACCGTCTGGTGAACGCTGCGCTCTATAAATATTTTAAATTCAAATTCAAATTCAATGCTGTGCACAGTCCTTTTCCATTGCAGGTGGGTCTGTAGCCAGCAGATTCACCCGCAATGGAAAAGGCACATGATGCGCCCACCGGTGTGGCAGGTGCATCGTAATGTGCATGGCAGGACCGCCGCCGCATTGTCGGGCGGTCCCCCGCTCCGTTACGGTGGCAGTCCGCCCGCCATCGTAATCAGCCCCCAAGTGTTTTTGATGTGTAAGTGATAACTACACATAATACAGGATGCAGTCTTTGAAGTTCTTGAGGAACACCCTGTTGCATTTCTCAGTTAAGTGAACGCTATAATTTCTATATATACCCTCCATTTGAAATTGCAAATTGTTGTTGTGGATGGAGCCCATGTTGTGGTCTCCGAGTCATGCAGAAAAAGTTTTAATGACATATTTTTTCTCTTTGTCTATCTGTGGACAGAATTCATTTGACCGCATCCACTTCTGCATTTGGCAAATGTTAAAGAACACCAAGGCAGTGTGATGGAAAAGTGCCATTAATTGACTAAAGGTATTCTTCATTTGGATTTCCAGTACTACCACAGTAAGTGTGCCTAGGTCATTGTAACCACAGTGCCCAAACAAGAGGTCTCAATGTTGGCAATCTTCAATGCTTTCAACCAAAAGCAGCAATCGATGCCACTTTAATCCTCTCTGGCCAACCCAAGAAATGTCCACCAGCCGCAGCGCATGCAGGTAAGAGCGGTGGGACCGGATATGGGGGAGTTCGACAGATGATGATGAGGAAATAATATTTATTTATTACATTTTCCCTCGTAGTCGTCTGTCAAATACCCTCCCACCCGACACCACCGCCCCACTGGTCTTACCTGCATGGGCTGTGGCTGATGTCCACACTAGGAAAACCCAAGGCCTTGATAATGCCACTCTCTAGCCCAAAACACAAACCTATGACCACAATCCACACTCTAACCATTTTGAGGCCAAGGTGGAGAATCACACAGGAGAAGACTGGAGCTGAATGAGACAGTTTTCAAAATGAAAGGCAGTTAAAGTGGAGAGCTGCATCTAATTTAAAAAATAACAAATTTCATTGGCTGGCGTAAATATTTCTGGTAGCTAAAATAAGGTAGAGATTTACAGCAGAAAGTAGGTAGAACTATGATTGACTCTGGAAAAATTAAAAAGAATGTGATGGTATTTTGGATATGCTTACATTTCCAGTCAATCACACCTGCTACCATTGAACTTAAAGCTATTATGCTGCTTACAGAAAGAGTTGTGAACTTTTGATTCAGTGGTACAAGAGAGTGTTCCAAAGGGAGTTGCTGTGGAAACTGAGCTAAACACTGTGGGGGGAAGGCTTCTGTAGCGACTGTACTTTCAAATGTAACAGTAGAGTAGTTTAGACACATTTCCTAAAATGGAGGAGTTACTTTCAAAATCACTACTATCTTATGTTGTAAAATGTAGATGTAAAATCATTGTAGTACAATGTTAAATGGTTTAATTGCCTCCCTTACAGATTATCAAATCCAACGTGAAGTTACACGGGAGCCGTGCTGAGTGTTCCTGTGGATCTGCATTTCCACTCAAAACCCCTACCAAAGGGGGAGTGTTAAAAAGAGTTGAAATATGCTGACCACTCTGAAGTGGTATACCCTAAGTTAAATAATATGACAGTAGTGTTCTAATTTGTTTTCAGACAGAGTAACCTTGAAAGCAAAGTTGAAAAGGTTGCCATTCATGAATGGTTGCCTTGTATGAGAGTGGTGTACCATTCTTGTGCTTGTGTAGTATGAAAAAATAATGTTAGAAAAATGATGAGTGTATATATGGTGGATGAAAGTGAGTAGGATATTTACAAAAAAGAAAAGGGAAAAAGGGAAAATGGAGGGCACATGATGAAAATAAGGAAAAGTACAGTGATCACAAAGGGAACTGTATGAAGAGTAACAACACCCATGCATATATCACTGCAGACACTGACACAACCACTCAAACAGTAATGCGTCCAATAATACACCCAGGCATTACATCATGTATACACCGACACACTCAGGTATACACTGATGCATACACTTAGAAACCCAGGCACACACTGATGCATACACTAACACACCCTGGCACACACCCATTCATACACGAACAGCCCGAGGCAAACACTGATGCATACAATAATACACCCAGGCATTACGTCATGTATACACTGACACACCCAGGTATACACTGATGTATACACTGACATACCTAGGCACACACCCATTCATACACTAACAGCCCCAAGCAAACACTGATGAATACACTGACACACCCAGGCACACAGTCATACATGCGCTGCCACACCTAGGTATACATTCATGCATACACTGACAGACCCACCCAGGCACATACTGATCAATATACTGGCACACCCAGGCACTCACTAATTCATACACTAACACACCAAGGCACACACTGATTCATACACTGACACACCCAGGCAGACATGCATATGCTGAAACACCCAGACACACACTCATATATATCCTAACACACTCAGGCAGACACTGATGTACACACTGACACACCCAGGCACACACTCATTCACACAGTAACCCACCCAGGCACACACTGGCCACATACACTGACAAACCTATGCATGCACTCAGGCATACACTGACACACCCAGGCACAGATGATGTATACACTGGCACACTCAGGCACATACTCCTGCATACGTTGACACACCCAGGCAGACTCCAATGTATACACTAACACGCCAAGGCAGACACCCATGTATACACTGACACACTGAGGCATACACATTCACACATTCACAAACACATCTAGGTGCACAAAGATGCACACACAAACACACCCGGGCACACACTTATGCATACATTAAAATACCAAGCCACACAATGATCCATACACTGACACATGCAGGCACACACTGGTGCATACACTGAGACACCCAAAGGCATACACTGTTCATGCACTAAAACAATAAAAGCAAAGAGTCTGCTCTTTGTTTGACCACATGGTGGTTCTCAAAAGAACCTTTTGTTTTTTCAAAGTGTTTTGTTCTTGTTTTCTTATTTTTTAAAGAAAAACTAAACAGGGTAGAAAAACTGTAGGAAAAGGCAATTTCACAGAATCAGTTTGTTTCATTTTTCAAAAAACATGATCAGGCAACTAGAGGGACCCACTAACAGCAATGCTTTTTGGCTGCATCGAAAAACTCAGGAACAGAAGAGATTTTAAGTGCAACAAGCATGTGGCAGTTTGCACAGTGAATGATCATGCCATGGAGTTCTGCACAGGTAGCTGGTAGGGTTACTTGTAGAGTAGACAATGGTTGTCCAGAAGAAGTAGCAGATCTGGACTTCCATGAGGCACCAGCTCTCTCCTGCATCATCCTACACTCTCTTGTGTATTGTCTTGAGCTTGAGGTGTTTCCACATGCTGCTAGTACCACAAAAGTACTTTTTTGCTGTCCCCCTTGACAACTGCTTGCCACAAATAGTACATTTGACATGCTTGGCAGTCTCTTTTTTTCCTTTAAAGGGATAGTGAAGTGTTTCCAAACAACACTCTGTCTTTTAGGTTGTGTAGATAGTTCCTACTCCTCTTGAACAACCAGTGGACCTTCCTCCTGCTGAGAGGTTTAAGCTACTGCCATGTTTCCCAAAAACTGATGGCCACTCCTTATGGATCCTCTTTGAAGTAGAGGAATAACTGTTTTGGGTGTTTCTGATATGTATATTGGTGGAGTCCAAAAGATTCCATTCAAAGGGCAAGTTTTGCCTGTGTCAACGAGTTAAATCGTGAATACAGTCAATAGATTTTCAATTTTGTGCAACCCATAAAATGACTAAGCTCTTGATTTAGATTTCGGCAGGTGGGTTTCTCCCTCACAATGGTTATGGACATCTTGTTTGCTGAAATATAAATCCCAAAGGATACTATGGGATTTTTCTTTCGGCAGACAGGATATCCGTCACATTTGTGAGAGAGTAACCAATCCACCAAAATCTAAACTAGGTCCTTAGCTTAAAAAAAAATATATATATAGAGTGCCATATATATACTTCCATATATGTTCACCATGATGTGATTAATCAAAACAGGGGCACCTACATATGTAAAATCTTATTTTACATTTTTGGTTCCGCACTCGTGGATTCATTCCGATCACCTTATCAGAACAGAAAACATAGAGTACTCCCCATCTATGTTTGTGGACTTGCAATGGAACCTTGGATTCAAAGTATTAAAATAATAATAATTATAATAATAATTTAACCACATTTACAAGAACATTATATAGTCTAAATTAACAAGATATGTAATTTTAAGGCTTTAAAAAGAAAATAGAGTGTATTTGAAAAAAATAGCTCTAACAAAAAACCTCTCAATGTGTCTCTGGTTGGTTGTATGAGTGTCTGAGTGGGTCTGTGAGTGACTGTGTCAGAATATCAATGGGTCTGTGAGTGAGTGCATGAGTGTCTGAGTGGATCTGTGAGTGGATGTACCAGTCTCTGGTAGGTCTGTGAGTGGGTGTGTGAATCTCTGAGTGGGTCTGTGAGTGTGTGCATGAGTGTCTAAGTGACTCATTGAGTGGGTGTACAAGTTTTGAGTGGGTCTGTGAGTGGATCCATGAGAATCTGGTTTGGTCTGTGAGTTGGTGCATATAAATCTGAGTGGGTCTGTGAGTGGGTGGACCAGTCTGTAACAGGTCTGTTAATGGGTGTTCAGTGGGTCTGTGAGTGGGAACATGAGTCTCTGAGTGGGTCTCTGAGTGGGTGTCGGAGGGTCTGAGTGGGTCTGTGAGTGGGTTCATGAGTGCCTGATTGTATCCGTGAGTGGAAGCATCATTCTCAGAGTGGGTGTAATTTGTGTGTGTAATTGTTTAAGTGAGCCTGAGGATGGTTGTTTAAACATTTATATGTTTTAATTTTTTCAGTGATATGTGCGAATTCATGTTACATGAGGGGCCGCACTGATGGTCTTATTGAATTCACGAGTGGTAAAAAAGCCCTGTTTTATTGGCATATTATACTCATAAAGGGTTCCTCGAACACCCCTATACTCCTCTCCTGGGTCAGGGCACATGCAACCTGACGCCTTATGTCACTTTCTGCCATTTGCTTTGAGCCCCAAGGACTGTTCCGATGAGATAAAATGGCAGTCGTAACTCTCTGATCAAGTTGTTACCAGCCAATCACGGGATTCCTACTGGTGTGCGCATTTGCGATCAATTGTGAAATCATCATGAATTAGCTGTGATTACATATAAACAAAATAGGATTTCCTTATATTTCTCAACAACTACTGGATGGATTTGTACAGAATACCTGAAAGAGTGTTCTGTGAACAAAATTCAACATTCCTACAAAGATCGGTGTAATTCTGTCCAGTGGTTTGGGTTGGAGGCGTGCCTAAAGACTCAAAGGGAATTAATATGGTAAATGCACTATCTTGACTTCCCCCCCTTTTTCACAGCCCCCATTTGACAGATCACCCCCAAACATTCCATGCACAACAAGATTCATCAGGGCATTTTTTTTAGAAGGTTTTGTGAAAATTTGTCAAGCGATGCCAAAGATATAGGTAAGTGAAAAAACACTTTTCCTACAGAAACATTGTCCTAACCATAACTACCTACAAGCAACCGCCCCTAGGTCCAGCACGTCCTGCTTGCAGTCAATGATATTGGTCCAAGGTGAATGATCTGCGGCTCGGTCTCTCCGACACTGGAGGGGCAGCATATCCTGTGCTGTGCTTGCGCCTAGCACCTCATCCTCTCCTCATTAGAGTACTCCTTGCAGGACCCACAGCCTGCCACCAAGGTGAGCGGGCGGTGGCACTCCACCCCCCAAAAAAGTACATGCCCCCTCCTCCTCAGAAAAAATGTTGCGCTGGATTACTGCCTCATGCCAGCATAGGAGGAGGGAGTGGGAGTTGGTGTCCTGAGAACACTGCCTGACTCGGCTTTAACTGGGGGCGCCACAGGATGAACAGAATAAACTAAGCAGGCAGAGGAAAAATGCATAGGGGCATGTGAAGGAGACAAAAGTTGAAAAGAAAGTTAGAAAATCTGGATGGGCAGCAATGTGATGGATGGAGGAAGTTACAGAACATGAGGCATACAGGTTCAGGCTAGAGTCACACCCTAATCAAAATGACAGCATGCATGCATTGCATGTGATGCTATTTTGCACTCTATTTTGTATGAGAAATGCATTATCGTATAACTTTTGAGCACAAGACCCATTTCAGATCAATATGCTCAATTTTCCATAATTTTTGGAACTTTCACGTAATTATGCTACATGAGACTACACAAATTTCCCATAAGCCTAATAATAATGTTTTTGAAATTGTATGGATATCATTATTATATGCTCCAACTGATCACGTGCAAAGCTTTGATACATTGAAACCGCAATTGCCTTTCATCATTTTTGATTGTTTGCTGCCTATTTTGCATTAAATGATGATAAGCCTTGTTGGGTAACCCAAGTGCTATTTTTGCTTTTGCAAACATTAGGTCAGGCCCTGGGACATTCTGTGGTGTAAAGATCCTAAAAAGACCGAATTGATGCCCAGGTATCCCTTGTGACACTGGACCTTCCACATCTGTTCCCTCAATGGGATTCACTTGGTCATCTCCTGGATATGTAGAAAAGCCCTAGCTTTCAATTACAGTTCATATTTTTTTTATAACTTATAGATGTACATATCCACTAGGTAGACAATTCACCCGACTAAAGGAGATCATTCAAGGTTTGTGTACAGCCTATCAGCTCTCAGGTTTGCCAAGTCAGCGGATTCTATTGCCTCTTTTCACCTGGAAGAGGACTCTGGGCCAAATTCGGAGAGCCCCCTTTGGCCTATAAGCATTATCTCTGCTTTTAGTGAAGCCTCCAGTGCAATGGAGTAGAGAGGTTTCACAAGTTTTGGTTCCTACTCAGCAAAGTATTTTTTGTTTTTCAAAACAAACTCCCATAAAATCAAGGACCCTTATGTGGAGATGATTTCTCAGGCTCAATTTATCCTTTAAATGATTTTCATGCCAGGAAGCCTCATGCAAGTCATGGCGTCTTAGCAAGAGAAATCTAATGCCGCTGTTCTGCGGTTAACAAAAGTGGGGTGACTCTCAATGTAATCTGGGGGGCCATTAGTCGTTGGACAGTCAGGTCTGTGGTTTTCAATGGCTGAGCTAGATGAGGCTCTGCAGTAGGAAACCTTGTGATTGTCCTGACTGCCTATGGGGTGTACAAGTAAAAGTTTGGGAAATGGGGAATTTGTGATTTCTTGGGAGAGGCACCTCAACTGGCAGAACTGAAATGAGCTCTTGGGGTGGCCAAAAGGTGCATGAACACTTTTAAACTTTTTTTTTCTCAATGGGGAAAAAATGTTTTACCAAGATACCTCTATTTCTACCCCACAGGGAACCTTGCGTTGTTCCGTTTTCACACCCGCATGGGATATAAGAGCATATTATCAAGTAGGACGATAAGAGATTATCGCCGCTTTAGCTGCCATTTTCGGCCTATTAGCAAGCTGTCGCTAACAGCAGTTAGCGACAGCTTGTAGGCGATAGCGAACAGTTTGGGGCCCGCTTTGCATGTCAGCGATATTTATCGCTTATGACATGCAAAGTGGGCGCACCCAACCTGTTAGCGACTGAAAGCAGTCGCTAACATCGCTATCGCCTATTATCAACGCAGGCGTAGCGATGGAAATATTTAAGCTAAGCGCGAATATCTCAAAAACCTAACGCCTGCTCAGACCAGTTCTTAGCCATTATATCCAATGGGAGGTGGATAGTCTGGCTAAGTCCCTGTTAGCGATAATGCGTGAATATCGCTGTATTACCAGCGATATTCACACATTTTGCTGCTAACGCCGGAAATGTTATTGCATTTGAGATAAATGTTGCTAATAGCACGTTTTCTCTGCAATAAAATCTGGCGATGCACGGCGATGGAAAAAAATTCGCTAAGCTTAGTTAGGGATAAATATTGCTACTTGTTGATAATATGCCCCATTGTTATTCCAACTTCTTTCTCGGAATAGCTTTAAACTTGTTTCCAAAGTGGAAATGGTTAAGCAGAATGTTAGTGAATATTCACAGATGTTCAAGTGTGTGTTCATGCTTTTTGTGTGGTGACCTACATTACACCCATAACTCAGAATACATTTTTTGTGCTCGTATGTATTACTTATGTACATTAAGAAGGTGACAAAATAGGCTGTGAAAGCTAAGAAAGTTGTAACACGGATTCATTATTTTGCTATGTTGTTTCAGTTTTAAATTAGCTGCCAACGCCTATATACTCAGATTAATTACTCATGAGACTAAGAGAGATTTAGGAATCAGATCCTGTCAATTGTTTTCTTGGGGTGGCAGGGCACAGAATAGTTTTCATACTGTCTCAAAAACAGTACAGCAAGCACAAGCATATAAAACATCACTCCGTGCCATGGCTCTTTTAGGTCTTGTGATTCTGCATTCATAGCCCATAGTTATTATTCAAAGTGACAACGAAATACAGCAGTGCAGTCTCCAAGCCAAGCTTGATGGTGCTGACCTGCCTTGTTCTGCAAGAAGCTGCCAAGTGATCGCCTTAAGGAGAATGAACATGGCAGGATCTGGCGCAGCAAGAGCCGCTTCCACCCTGAAAACCTAAGATCTGAAGAAAACACGAGATAAATTACTAGGGCAGCATTTCAGGATGTTTTACACGTAGAAATGAGAATAAATAAAAAGGAAGTGAGTCAGCAAAGAATTATGTTATATCAGCTATTTTAACCCATGTAAGTCGTTCCATGCAAACGAGGGCTGCAGAGCCAGGCGTTTTGAATATAAATGTTGGCCACCGCAGTTCATTTTCGACACGAACTAGTTCATGTATAAATTAGATCTCCCACAAAAATAAATTGACAAAGTGTCCTGGTAGGCACTTTCCAAAGCATTTTGAGGTCGAAATCGGCCATGAATGGCAGAGTTCAGTGATGGAAAAGGAACAATGTACTCCAGGAACGTATACATTATTTGTCAAGTTGTGGCTGCAGGAAGAGGGTGGCGTCATGAGTCGAGGATTTATGAAAAGTGCAGACTGACACTGTCAAAAAATACTTAAAAATAAAAAAAACTCTAGCACAAAACATTTGGCAACAAGGACAAATGTGATAGTAAATCTGTTCTGACTTACTTAATTGGCCACAAAGAAGCTGCATTTAAAATATCTTAAAGGGTTGAGGCACCTGTTCATAGAGCTACATGTGCCCAGCAATATTCAGGTGATAATAATAATGGTAAGATAACTCTTTTTTTATTTTTTATTTCAATATGCTTTGGCAAATGCACCTACAGGAGAGATCTGGATTTAGCCAGTGACATTTTTGACTCATAAAGTTGTATAGATGGTTCATGTGCCTGCTGCAAAGCACATCAAGTAATATGCAGAACTCAGGTTTGTATTTTATGCGGACAGCACAGTTGATTACTGCTTTTGTCACAGAGGTTCTTTGATTACTTGTCATTCATAAGTTACATTTTAGTCCTTCTAATGTAGCATAGTGATCAATGGAGTGACATTAAGAAGCTGTATGCAAACGGTTTGGTATGAGTTTAGAACCTTAAGCTTTTTTTCTCAATCATTATTTATTCCAACTTTTATAAAGGCGGCAATGGAAAGCTGTTGCACATACAATTGATATTTTTAGGGCCTAGTTAGTTTAGCTAATATAATTGTATGTTAGCTACGCTGTACTGTTCTCACACCCCGCTACCCAGGAGTGTAAATTGAAAAACGATGCCTGTGTTAAAATACACATAAATAGTTGTACACAGTCTAGTAAAAGTCCTTAACAGTCATGAATACCAGCATTTCCTGAATGTCAGTTGTACGATCAAGGCAACTGACATGTTTTGTCTTGAATAGTGTGACCTGATTTTGAGAAGCAAAAACCGGGACAGGCCATACATAAAAGTAGGACTAAAGCCTTCAGTCTAACTTCTATATCTGGCCTGTCCCATTTTTTGTGTGGTTTAAGAAAAAGTGGTTCTGTTGGGTAAAACAAAATGATTTAACCATGCTAATAATGCAATCCAAGATTAACGCTCTCCGATAAGCACAGCTCTAGAAATAGGTACTCAACAAATAAGTCATGAAATCAAGAGATTGTACTATGTATTTATAACAGAATTGCTTCATTCAGTGTTCACATACATAGCACGAATAGACTGTCGGAATCAATATTAAAGTGCAATTCAGTGACATTGTGTAAATACATAGTACAATCTCTTCATTTCATGACTAATTTGTTGAGCACCTATTTCTAGAGCTGTGCTTATCGGAGAGCGTTAATCTTGGATTGCATTATTAGCATGGTTGAATCATTTTGTTTTACTCAACAGAACCACTTTTTCTTAAACCATTTATTACCCAGGTTCTGAGGGACACTGGGTTACCCCTTTTCTTTAAACCATTTTTTGTGTGCACATACATACACACACACTAGGCTTATATATGTCTGTTTGTATATGGAATCCTGTTTCTCCCCTAGCTACGCGTGTTTACACGTTGGCTGGTGGGGGGAACAGGTCCTGAACAAAGAACATCAGGTTTGGGTTAATGAAAAGATAGTAAAATATCTTCGTTATATCGACGATATTTTTATCTTATGGCAGGGTGTTGAAAATGAGGCTTCTCTCTTTTTGGACGAAATTAACGATACTGCCCTCAATTTAAATTTCACGTCCCATATTAGTAAGAAAGAAATTGAATTTATAGATGTGAAAATTTATATAAAAAATGCCAGAATAGAAACTACCCTTTTCAGGAAATCTACCGCGGGTAATACTACCCTACATGCCACCAGCTTACACCCCAAGCACAGTATTAATAGCATTCCTTACGGAGAAATTTTAAGACTCAAGAGAATTTGTAACACCACCAGTGATTTCGAATCTTGTTTAAATGACATGAAGGCTAGATTGAAAATGCGGGGTTACTCGGATACCAGTTTGAATCAGGCTATAGCTAAAGCCAACTCGCGACCCAGAGAAAGTCTATTTCTTCCACAATCTAATGATACTGAAAATTCCAACAATAGTTTGAATATCAATAACTACATTGAAGACAAAGAATGTCCAAGGCTAGTTACTGCGTTCAGTAATGAGGAAAGCCAAATCACGTCTATTATAAGGAAAAACTGACCCATAGTGTTGACTGATGCAGTACTGGGGTCTAAACTACCCAATTCCCCTCTTATAACATTCAGAAGAGCTAAAAGTATGGGGTCTACTTTAGATAAATGCAGTCCAGAAGTAAGACAGAATACTATGTGGCTTCAGCCTGCACAAGGTTTTTACAAATGCTCTACGTGCAGAGCATGCAAATTTGGTAATAATAAAACCCATTATCAAGCACCTTTCAGTTCTCAAGATATAGCTATCTCAGGCAGTTTTAATTGCAAGATGGATCATGCTGTTTATGTCTTGTCATTTTTAAAGACAACAAAAGGTCCTAAGGAAAAACAAGATAAACACAAAAATGAATTTACAGACCACAATCGGTACTATAATCAAGCTTCCAGACCCAGCTGGGTAAGGAAATATTTAATTTAAGAATAAAAGGAATAGGGTGACCTAGAGGTGGTCAGTAATACACACTTTGGATAGGGTACAGTCCTGTACCTATCCTTCAAGGAAGAAAGTGTAATAGAAGTAAAGAGAGAGAAGTTTTTCAGGCAAGAAGTTTGGAGCCAAAATGTCGCTTGTAGATTAGTGATCAATACACACAAGTTTCGACATGCAGTATTTACAGAATGGCATACAATTGAATTTTCTGCAATACTGTTTCAACCGTCAACGTTTCGATCCCTTGGCTCCTAATGAACCGGGATCATAGGTACTCGTTGGGTTCCCTTGTTTAAATATAAATGTTTATGTCTTGTCATGCACCTGTGGCTTGAATTACATTGGAAGCACCAAGCTGCAGGTGCATGTCAGGATTCTGCAGCATCTTAGGGCGATTTTACACAATGATCAAGCCTATCCGGTAGCGCGGCATTTTTAAAAGATTTCATGACAATGACCTAGCCTATTTGAAATATTATGTGGTAGGTGCTATTCCGAAATCATGCAGAGGTGGCAACAGAGAGCACAGGTTAAGGCAACTTGAAACCACCATGATTTTGGAATTTGACAGTAAATGGTCAAACGGGTTGAACAATACAGAAGACATGCACAATTTTTTGCGATGATATTGTTCCCCGTTAATATTGTAATTTTGATTTCTATTTCTACCTTTTACTGTTGTTTTTATTCATGCATGTTTTTTATATGTATTTTATAATCTTTTTAAATACATGTATATATCCATGCTATAATATTATGCCCTGAAATAACACATACATTGTAGTTGATTCTTTTGATCTCCTAAGCTGACTGTCCATAACTTTCCCGCTAGTTACTAATTCATCTATTACTTCCTCAACTGCTTATATAGATGAACATTTATCAAGATTCAAAATAGAGAGGGATAAATAGTTCTTTGTTTCATCTATATATTATTCTCTACTTTTTTATCACACTTGGCACTTTTTTAACTGTGATGATGATACTTTGTTATTTATATGATTTTAATAATGAAATTGGACAGTTACCAATTTTTATTGTTATTAATAGCCATATTTAATATTTGTCACACAGTTAGCACTTTATATTATATTTGCACTAGTTTTTTGCGCAGTTTTGCACTACAATCATATATTCTGTTTGTTATGTAGGAGAATTTGCACTGTACCAAGATCATATCTAACATCTATTGCTGTCTGTATATTATAATGTCGATGATTTTAAATCATCCTGATTGCCTTTATAGAGAATTTTAGGATTTATCCTTTGATAAATTATAATCTCTGTATTTATACTGATATATTTAGGTAATACATGCATTTATGCTGTTATAACTACCTTCAAATATTCCTGCTTTTATATATTTTAAAGTATGTCATTATGAAATTGGAAAAGAGAAACAGCACAACAGTATCTTTTCAGTGTCTATTGGTCACATGACCGGCATTGCAATGGTGTGGAGGCGGGCTTCTTTAAGTATTTAAAAATACAATATGGTTATAGCTTTCCGTATGTGAACAAGGGCTCCTGAGCCCGAAATGCGTCATCGCTGTTTTTTCACCCGAAAGAAACTTAAATGAACCAACTTTACCAGATCCTGTAGTCCGTCTCCTGCTTCGCCGGTTTGCGTGATCGGAAGTGGCTCTGGAGTTTGTCCTGCATATATATATATATATATATATATATATATATATATACATATATATATATATATATATTCACTGAAAAAACCATAGGTTATAGACCATATATAGTTAGGAATTAGCATTTACAAAACCTTGAAAATTCACTGAAAAAACCATAGGTTATAGACCATATATAGTTAGGAATTAGCATTTACAAAACCTTATTTTACTCACACAAAACCATTGAAATTCCATATATAGTTAGTTGCACTAACTATATATCGCGCACCCGCAATCCACTGCTGATGATGTCACATATTACATCATTCATGACATGGTCAGTGACATCACTGATGACATCTCAAATGACATCATCTAGTGTCTGTGTGTTTTTGTAAAGTTTAAATATGTTTTACATATTGAAGAATGAGTGGATGTATGGAAGACTGAGTGTGTGTGTGGCTGGCTGGGAGGTGTGTGACTCTGTGCATATCAATGTGTACTTGTATCAGTGATTGTATAAGAGAGTAAGTATGTGTTAGTATATGTGTGAAAAAGTATGGTGTTCTGTGTTTAACTGTATAGATGAGGAAATCGAAGTGTGATTGATTCTTCACAGGACTGACTAGGTGTATGAGTGCATATGATAGTGTTGTAATAATGAGTGACTGTATGTATGAGTGATTGTATGGGTGAATGAGTGAATGTGTGTGTAGACGTAGGAATCAGTGAGTGCGTATGTAGTAACTGGTATTGGTGTGTCATGATGTCATCAGTGATGTCATTTGAGATGTCATCAGTGATGTCATTTGAGGTGTCATCAGTGATGTCATCAGTGATGTCACTGAAGTATGGTGTTCTGTGTTTAACTGTATAGATGAGGAAATGGAAGTGTGATTGATTCTTTACAGGACTGACTAGGTGTGTGAGTAACTCCATGGATGAGTGGCAGTGTGTGAGTGTCTGCATAGGTGTATGAGTGCATATGATAGTGTTGTAATAATGAGTGACTGTATGTATGAGTGATTGTATGGGTGAATGAGTGAATGTGTGTGTAGACATAGGAATCAGTGAGTGCGTATGTAGTAACTGGTATTGGTGTGTCATGATGTCATCAGTGATGTCATTTGAGATGTCATCAGTGATGTCATCAGTGATGTCATTTGAGATGTCATCAGTGATGTCATCAGTGATGTCACTGACCATGTCATGAATGATGTAATATGTGACATCATCAGCAGTGGATTGCGGGTGCGCGATATATAGTTAGTGCAACTAACTATATATGGAATTTCAATGGTTTTGTGTGAGTAAAATAAGGTTTTGTAAATGCTAATTCCTAACTATATATGGTCTATAACCTATGGTTTTTTCAGTGAATTTTCAAGGTTTTGTAAATGCTAATTCCTAACTATATATGGTCTATAACCTATGGTTTTTTCAGTGAATTTCATTGGTTTTTTAACAGCTAATATCTGTAGCTGTAAAATGTATTTTTCTTTAAATCCAAAAATATATTTTATATGTTTATGAATAATTTTTTTTTTAAATATTTTTTTTTCTTCGTTCCCGCTTCGCGAATCGGGAAGCTTCCCGTTAGCTGACCTTGATGCCGCGAAATAGACCGCGAGCCGGTAAACGTTTCTTTACCGCAACTGCCGCGTTAGAAAACAACATCGTGACGCCTCCCGTCCGCATGACGTTTCGCGTTGTCGCGTGATACGTCATATGACGTGCTACGTTAGCAAACTGGTACGCGAAGCGAGTCGCAAAGAGCAGGTTTCTGGAAGCAAACCGGGAGGCCCTGCAAAGCGCTTAACGTAAACACAGCAGGTCATGTGACTTGGTAATAACACTTTTCATTGGTTCATTTCACTTTTGGTTTCCTAATGATGTAAGACTAGGTCATATAATCTAAAATTAACACTTTTCATTGGTTGAGAACTCTTGTTTTTCCCAAATGATGAAAATCCCTCCTTCTTTCCTCACTCTGACTTTCATCATTGTGAGAGAAAGACCCTTTGTGATCACTGAGCAATGGCTTCTTTAGTAGCTTCAGCTGGTGCTTCCCCACCACCTCCACCACATCCAAGGAAGAGTGGACCACCTGCTCAAGTTATAATTCAACAAGAAGAGGAAGAAGAGGAACAGGACGACGAGCACGAAGAGAGGCAGTTTTTGCCTGAGCAGCCCAGGACGTCTCACCGGAAAGAAAACTTCATTTGGCAATTTTTTAAAATTCCCAAAGGTCAGAAAAAAGTAAATGCAAGATACGTAACTTGCCTTATATGTCAAGATAGACTGTCCAGAGGAACCGAGAAAAAATACAGTTTCGGAAACTACACAATGCATCGCCATATGACTAGGTGGCATCCTAACAACTACAGTGCTGCACAGTTTCGGAACGACCTAGATAATCTCCCTATTATGGCCAGAAGATCTGTTGTACCGGAAGTAACGGGACCAGAGGGCAGGGAGATGGTGCCAAATATACAAATGAAATTTGGTGAAGTAAAACACATCTGCGTATTTTGCGATGGATTCATTTCCTACGGAGAAAGAAGCATCACTCTGATCAACAGAGCTATTGACTATCATATGCAAGTTTGTACGAAACGCCCAAAATAATAAATACTTTTTTATTGTTTTGTTGCTCCTGTTGAGCCCTTTACAATGAATCGTTTTCATTGCCCCCTCCAAGAAAAACCCCAAAAAATATAAAACTGTTCAGAAAAATTCAAAAAAAGTAAAAAAATGTTCCGAAAAATAATAAAAAAAATATAAAACAACAAAAACAATAAAAAAAAAAGTTCTTTTCAGAACTACCTCCCCGTTATTAAAAAATTGGTACAATATTTGGAACTGTGCCAACCTCTATTTCTCTTAGTTTGCTTCCCAGTTCGCTCGCCGGTACGCGAACCGGAAGCGAACCAAAAACAGTAAGTATAAGGGAAGGAAACAGACACTTATGTTAAAAGAAAGACAGCTATAGGGGAGTAAACTAGAGATACTATTACCCGTAATCCACTGCTGATGATGTCACATATTACATCATTCATGACATGCTCAGTGACATCATCAGCAGAGGATTGCGGGTTTTTTGGCAACGTGCCTTATCCACGGTTTAATAACGCTGCCTTTTGCTTTATATAAGTTTTCAAATTGTATGAAATATATACCAATAGGTCGTTATGAACCTTTAGGTAGTGCTTTTCTTCATGAGGTCTGGTCGCTTCCATACACATACTGATGTTTCAAAGATGATCAAGAAGTTTATCTGAATGGAGAGGAATGCACTGAGACGCCAGATCATTCACTAATGTGTAGGCACATACAGTTACACGGTTCATGCAACAAACACCGACCAAATATGGCTTGCGTGTTGCAAGGCACGCCAGTTCCTGCTATCATCCCCACGTTCAAGTTGTTGGAAAATGGTAGTTATTTGATGCTCAATAATGAAGATTGTTCTGGGTTAATTAAAAGTATTCCTTTTATCGTAACAGTAAGTGAACGGGTTATTTGCTGCAGAAATGTTCTATTTCCTCCCACACATGAACATAGGGAGTTTTCAATCTCGCCACAAATACCAACCTTGGGAGCAGATTTCAACGGCATGGCAAGAATAAGAGCTCTTTTGTCTCAGAGAGAGGTGGCCTTGAGTTCGGCCCGTGAAACTTTCGTGCTTCACATAGCGAACACCCGTACAGAGGTGCAGACCCTTTTCAATTCAGATTTGCCTTTCCATTTCAGCAAGATGGTTCGGACTATCTCTAACGCATCCTCCACAAAGGCCCTGGCGCACTTTTTTAAAGTTGTTACCAGTGGTCTCGTGACTTCATTTGAGAAAATCTTTGGAGTCATCCCTGCTTTCTTTCATTGTATTTTTTCCACTCTGCTTCGTGGATTGCCATTTTTACTTGCATTACCAGCGGACGCTCTTGTGCTTTTTTACATTTTTAAATATGGATGTCCCTCCTATGCAACCTCCCGCCCTGCAGCTGCTGACACTGTTCCGCAATCGCATGCTAGAATATTATGGCACAATGCCGTTGGCGATATTAAGCACGGCATATGGATTATCTTTTCGATTCTCCTACTTCACCTGTGTCCAGCCTGTATTTCACTGCCTGACCTGTGATTTCGATTGGGCCATTGATTTGTGTCTCTGCGGACCGGTTTCTCCTGACGTCGACTTTAATCAGCTGATGACTCCTATCATTACTCACGAGTTGGTTTGTCCTGGCGAAAGGATTATGGCTGTGGCATTGATGCATGGACTAATTGGTCCCTGGAATTTACTGGCGGCAACACAGTCTTTCTTGGAACAGAGCTTTCTTGAAAACCCACCGAGCTGTCCTCTGATGGTGATAGAGGATCCGGTGCTGGGAGAGCACGTATGTTCTTTTCCGCTTTTAAATTGGATGGCTGAACTGTTTTCGGATGAAGACGGTGACTTCCTATTGGAGGCTGTTGCAGCTTATTTTGCATACACAGTTATGTCATAGACCTTTTTCATGTTTGATATGCTGAGTACTAGCATTTCATTGACAATTCATTGACTTATTTGTCAAGTTTTTGTTATTTAGCTTGCCTATTGGCTTAAGACTCGATAAAGTACTTGGCTGTTTTATTTTTCTTTAGCATTAAATTTTCCTAGTTTTTAATGCTTTACCTTGCGGACCGTCCACATATAAACTTGCAATCTGCTCTCATGAGATGGCACTTCTATTATCTTATTCAGTTCGTTTCCGGATCATGGGGAGGTGTCATCTAGGTCCTGGATATCTTTACACCGTGTTAAGTTAGCATGGGCTCATTACCGGTTTAACGCCATTTTTCCTTTTTTGCAACTTCTGCACACGACACTTAGTTGTTGCTTTAGCTTTCAACCTAGTAGTTCATCGTGGTTTACATGAGAATAATATGTTATTGCTCTACTATCTGCTTTGCTTGTTAAACTATATCTGTACAGCGAGTGCTAAAGTTTCAAGAACAACACAATACAGAATTGTTATGAGGTCTGATCTCCACGACTTCATACTCATAACATAAGTGCAACTTCTGCCAATTCTGGGCATGAGGCGGGTTTTATATTGCTTTGCCGAACACACATACACAACACTTGATGCGGTTCACATGAAGAGAGAGCTGGTGTATGCTGATGTGATTCCTTCAAATCTAAGACACTAAAGTATGGGCACGCCCTAAACCAACACAAAGAGACCTTCTTAGCAAATAATATAATATGTGTATTAGGGAGGGTGAGATATAAGCAGCCGCGGGCCGTGGAGGGAGTTACGGTGAGGCAGGGAGGCGGGGAGGGGGAGAAGCAGGGTGGAGCCCTCTCCACCCTGCCCCTCCCCCTCCCCGCCTCCCTGCCCCACCGTAACTCCCTCCACAGCCCGCGGCTGCTTATAAGTGTTGCTAACTCTTATTCATTTACAGCATTTTAACATACTGTCACCATTCGCTTTTTATGTACTAGTAACTATGCTGGTAATTTTGCTACTGATAATATGTGTACTTGTATTATCTAAGATACTACGCCTGAGAAGACGGCATTAGTAAATAAACATTTCAAATACACATGTGTTCTTCTTAACTCCATGTTCTGGTTTCTAAGAAATATATAACGACCGAGTGTTCATGAGTTCCACGTATCCTGAGGTACTATAAGTTCATATTCTGGATTGTCTAAACATTGAGAGTTTGTTATATCCAATGTGACACTGTACCTAGCTTGCTAAGGGGTTTTTGATTACTAAGGTGAGTTTTGGGACACCCTAATTCGCCGAGGTTCCAATCCTCTGTCCACAGTTCTGTGTGAGAACAGAAACCCTGCGACAGGGGCACCCCCGACCCTTGCTGGAGCTTCATCACACTTGCGATACAACTCCAGCAATGCGCCACCTTTACGGCACAGATACATCACGCATCTGTGCTGTTTTTGCCCCATGATGCGCCGCATTGTAAATGCAGCACACCATAGGTGACGGAACAGCGGCACAGAATGACTAACACATCCCTGGTGATGCGCCAGTCATCATAAATCTATCCCTATGCTTCTTATCTTGTTAGAGATGAACCGCCATATGTATCATCAAAGTTTTTTGCATTTCCTAAATAGCGAACTTTAAGGAATAAATAGCGATTCTTTACCATTCCTAGTTTGCGATGAGCTATTTGCTAATTACAAATTACCCATTCATTTCCTTCATTTCCATAGGGCGGTTGGACTCACTTTTAGCTCGAACGGCTGAATGGATTTGCACGAAACTTGGCAAAATTGTAGGGACTGGTAGCCCGATGTGCCTTTGCTATGTCTCAAGATATACGCTCCAGTGGTTTTTACGAAAATTAACTTTGAAAAATATATGGCTACATTGCCCTATATATATGTTGGAGCCCAAATGTAGCCCAATGTAGCCCAATGAAGCCCAATGAAGCCCAATGTAGCCCAATGTAGCCCAAAGATGGCCGCCAGAGACGAAAAAAAACAAATGTAGCCCAAATATCAGCCAGATGTAGCCCAACTATAGCCCAGTGACAGAATGACCAATCAGCGTCGCAAACCTCCGTTACGCGAAGCGGAGCGCTGTTACAGATATATATCTTTTTTTGAACGTTAATTTCTCAAAATCCACTGGAGCACATATATTGAGACCTAGCAAAGGCACATCGGGCTACCAGTCCCTAATATTTTACCAAGTTTCGTGCAAATCCATTCAGCCGTTCGATTATTATTATTATTATTTTTTTTTGCCCCGCGGGGCCCTTTTAAAACCTCCACATCAAACCTAGGGGGTCAGCGAGGATCTACTATTCCCCCTTATGGTCATTTGCCCCTTCGCTTTCGCCTCCTCTTGTCTCTCGATCCTACCGAGAGACAAGATGGCGGCCGCTACGGACTGTTTGGAATGTTGACAGACGCCGGAGAACCAATCAGCTTCGCTTCACAAAGCTCCGTTGCGCGAAAAGTACGCGTCCTGGAGCCCTGCCCGGTCCGCTGTTACAGATATATATCTTTTTTTAAACGTTAATTTCTCAAAATCCACTGTAGCACATATATTGAGACCTACAAAAGGCACATCGGGCTACCAGTCCCTACAATTTTGCCAAGTTTCATGCAAATCCATTCAGCCGTTCGGGCTAAAAGTGAGGCCAACCGCCCTATGGAAAACTCAATGTTAAAAACACGTTTTGGGACCCCCCTTTTTTCTCGGCCCCCCCTTGACGAACCCCCCCCAAATTTTCAAGGGCTGCTCAGAAACAAAATGTGCCATTTTCCGGAAAATTTCAGCCAATTCCGTCCACAAACGCCAAAGTTATTAGACATAGAATTTTCAAAAATCCCATAGAGAAAAAATCCTAACTATATATACCTACTGGCGACCGCCAGTAGGTAATATATATATATATATATATATACACACACACACACACACACACACACGCGCGTGTGCTATGGTTGTAACACTGTGTGTATGTGTGTGAGTATATATATATATATATTTAATCACTCACTCATACATTCAGTCATGCACCTACTAAATCCTTCGTCCAGACACTTATACATCTACTCATTCTTCAATATGTAAAACATATTTAAACTTTACAGAAACACACAGTCACTGGATGATGTCATCAGTGATGTCATTTGAGATGTCATCAGTGATGTCATCAGTGATGTCACTGACCATGTCATGAATGATGTAATATGTGACATCATCAGCAGTGGATTGCGGGTGCGCGATATATAGTTAGTGCAACTAACTATATATGGAATTTCAATGGTTTTGTGTGAGTAAAATAAGGTTTTTTAAATGCTAATTCCTAACTATATATGGTCTATAACCTATGGTTTTTTCAGTGAATTTTCAAGGTTTTGTAAATGCTAATTCCGAACTATATAAAGTCTATAACCTATGGTTTTTTCAGTGAATTTTCAAGGTTTTGTAAATGCTAATTCCTAACTATATATGGTCTATAACCTATGGTTTTTTCAGTGAATTTCAATGGTTTTTTAATAGCAAATATCATAAGCTGTCGAATGTCAAGTACGTGGTAAGTAAAAACATTTTCGTGTTTATGCACACTGATCTGCTTTGAATGCTGCCCCCCCCTCATTTCTATTAGGAGTACTCTCTCTTTGCAGATAGTGAAAGGTAGTTAACGCAGGCCTTTGCCCCCGTTGTAATCCGTCGTGCCTGCTTCTCTCTCCATTTGATTGATTGTTATCCAAGCATTTACTGTTTTAGAATTGGTTCTCTTTGGTTCATTCTCTATTTACAAACAAGCACAGAGTCGCAATACTCTGTTTAGTCTTTGCAGATAGCGAAAAATTGTGTAAAAAAATTCGGCGGAATCGAGCAAAATCAGTAGGCCACTAATGGGATCTCTTTTTGACCTCGCTAAAATAGAAACATTAGGAACAACCCCTCATGACAAACACGAAACTAGTGAGATGAACTGAACTCCACACCATGATGGCTGCAATACAGCTCGGCTCCGCCACCCACCCCGCCCAAAATAACGATAAACTCTATGCAAATATTACAAATATATACAACACACCAGCAAAGTAACAGGGTAAAACATTTTATTAAACAACTATTTACATAACTATTTTTTGTTGCCCGACCCGGCTAGCTCAATCGATCGAGCATGAAACTCATGCACTCTGATGGTTCAAAGTTTTGAGGAGTGCTTGTAACACTGTCTGAAGCCTGTTTGCACTTGCTTCAGCTTCACTTTTCTCAAAGTAAAGTGGGGGCTGTTTGAGGACGTGACTGCATTTGTGAACAATGTGATGCGGTGCCACCCTGAACCGCTTGACGGAGGCCCCCGAGGGACGGTGTGATGGCGCGGACTCGGAGGGGGCGCTTGGCTCCGGCTCCCTCCCCAAGTCGTGTTCTCCTGGTGTAGCCTGAGATCGCCCCCGACATAGGTGGCCGGCTCCCGGGATCAAGCGGAACTTTTTGCCTTTTGGTAACTCTTCCATTCTTGACCTTGTCCCACAATCCGTTTCACCTAAAGACACGCTGTAGTGGGGCGCCCCTTTACCATTTCAGTTGCCATTCCGCCCGCTTTTGCTACACTGTGCCTCTTCCGCTATTCAGCTGTTTACCGCCCGCTCTTTCGACTACAGCGTCTCGCTCACCATGTAGTTGAGTTGCTCCCGCTCTTGCGGTGCAGCGATAGGCGGCTGCCACAGTACTCTCAAAATGGCGGCCGGCTCTTCAGATTTGGGCGTGGTCCACTAAAATTGCCCTGCGACACCTTGGAACTCGGACGCTTGCCTGCTAGAGATTGGGCTCCATTCTCGAAAGCGTCCCCTCAGCCTTGAAGATTCTACAAAAGTCTTGGGGGCCCCCGACTCCCGCAGGCTTCTGGTGGGGAGCGGCTAGCATTATTGCTCGTGGAATGGCCACGACGGAGCTACGAAATGGTGGTGCTCTCATGCTAACGCCAGCTTCAGTCTGAAACATCCAGAAACACTGTAGACTACCAATTCGATCAGTTCCGGTAGCGCCCCAACGTGACCCGGTAGAGAAGAACTAGCCCTCCCCTCTTTGACTGATGGTTCTTGTTGCCTGTCCCTTCTGTTGTCATTTAACAGAACTATTTAGCCTGCTGAAAGGGGTTGTGTTCCGACCGCTGGTTGGTGGAGACATTTTGACAATATTCTGGACCTGCGTTGTCGCGTAATGCGTCATATGACGCGCCGCGTTAGCGCATCCGGAAGTGATCCGGGGCGCGACGCGCAGCGTGTAACGTAAGCATAACAGGTCATGTGACTTGTTAATAAAACTTTTCATTGGTTCATTTTACTTTTCTTATTCTAATGATGAAAGGCTTGGTCATATGACCTAAAAATTACGCTTTTTATTACTTTCGAACATTATTTTTTCTTAAATATATGTTATAATGTTCCAGGCTAATGTACTTTCCCGGAAAATTTACAACTGTCCTGCAAGTAAAATATATTCCTTTTTCGAGAAAAAGGGCGTCCCATGACGGAGCCGTTGAGCAAAAGAGGGTCGGCCTGCTGTCTTAGTCGCCGATACGCCTGAATATGAGATTCTTATCGATAACTTTATGTTGCAGGAGTAGAAAATACAACAGCCCTTGACCATTTATCTTTACTGCGTTCCTGCGTATTATACCTTTTACCCTTCATGTAATTGGTCTGCTTTATTTCACTTGCCTTTTACTGATTCTAAAACAGTGACTATTATTAAAAACTTTACCAATGTATATACTACTACCATGTTTTCTTTTAAAAACCTTTATTGTGAAAATGTCATTATACAAATACGGGCCTATAACCACGTGGGCCGGCCACGGAGCAAACTGTAATCGTATATGATGAGTAGACATTTACACTGTAGAGGAACGTAACGGGCGGGCCATTAGGTTGCAAGAACTAAGGTGTCTAACAGTTGCGGAATCGGTGGACGTACATTTTATAATTAAAATACGACAGGGCCAGTTACAATAAAATTATCTAGATATACATTTGCGGGCAAGTACCATGGGTGACGTTAATTCGAACTTTCAATAGTACAGTAATCAATAACACATCAGAACTTAATATCAATAGGGATATCGAAATATTCAATCTATTCTCGTCCCCGCCCGCCATGTGCTTCAAAACTGCATACGTATCTCGTGATATCAAGGTTGTGCAACCAGTACACAACAAGGAGTTACGAGTCCCATTTATTCCGGCGCCATTTTGGGCGAGGACGGGCAGGTCCAGGATATAGTCAAAATGTCTCTACCAACCATCGACTATGATGATGTTCATATGCTGTATTTATTAGAGTAACACTCATCTGTCCACATGAAATTAATTTGCCACAATCTAAACATGTCATTTTAATCTTTCCAAAGTTCTTCTAAATATTTGGGACCGTTTCCCTTGCCTCTGATGCTGTCAGTGCCACTTCTTTGATGAATGTACTGGCAGGTCGGGGGTTCTCCTCCAAATCTCTCTTTTATGCAGCACTATAATTAATCGGTGCCACCTCTCCATATGACGATGCATGGTATAGTTACCATAACTATATATTTTTTCGGTTCCTCTGGAGAGTACATCGTGGCAGATGAAGCGTGTAACGTACCGGACATTTACCTTTTTTTGCATGTAGAGGAAAGGAAAAAAAATTCGAGCGTCCGAGTTCTAAGGTGTCCCAGGGCCATTTTAGTGGACCAGGCCCAAATCCAAAGAACAGGCCGCCATTTTGAGAGTCCTGTTGCAGCCGCCTGTCGCTGTAGCATCAAGAGCGGCCGAAACTCAGCTGAATGGCAACTGAAACGGTAAAGGGGCGCCCCACTACAGCAGACGAGCCTCCACCTAGGAAGGCCCGTTCACGCCGCCTCCCCCCCCCCCCTTCGGGCACCCCACGCCGTTATTCGGAGCAGGATTGTAGGATGGCCACACCAGTACGGCAACTTGCTAGACACCACCTCGGTGCCTACCGAATCTCAGCGCCTTGTGGTGTCTTCTATTCAGAAAACATTGTTGTGCTGCCTTCGACCTATTCGCCGCAAGTGCGCACGCAACTCAGCTGCATAGCTTGCTAGACACCACCTCGGTGCTAACCGAATCTCAGCGCCTTGTGGTGTCTTCTATTCAGAAAATATTGTTGCGCTGCCTTTGGCCCCATTCGCACATCGGTCCGCTACTGCCGCCATCTCACAGGCCAACGGGGCGCCCCACGCCGACTTTCAGCATTGTAGGATGGCCACACCAGTGCGACAACTTGCTGGACACCACCTCGGTGCCATCCGGATCTTGGCATCTCAGCGCCTTGTGGTGTCTTCTATTCAGAAAATATTGTTGCGCTGCCTTTGGCCCCATTCGCACATCGGTCCGCTACTGCCGCCATCTCACAGGCCAACGGGGCGCCCCACGCCGACTTTCAGCATTGTAGGATGGCCACACCAGTGCGACAACTTGCTGGACACCACCTCGGTGCCATCCGGATCTTGGCGCGTTGTGCTGCCTTCGGCCTATTCGCACATCGGTCCGCTACTGACGCCGCCTCATGTGCCAACGTATTTTCTACGCTTTTTATACCCTATGCCGCATAACAGGTCATGTGACTTGTTTATAAAACTTTTCATTGGTTCATTTTACTTTTGGTTTCCTAATGATGGAAGGCTTGATCATATGACCTAAAAATAACAGTTTTCATTGGATGAAAACTTTTTTTTTCCCAAACGATGAAAGCCCCACCTTGTTTCTGGATGTTTCAGACTGAAGCTGGCGTCAGCATGAAAGCACCACCATCTCGTGGCTCCGTGGTGGTCATTCCGCGAGCAATCATGGCAGCCGCTCCCCACCGGAAGCCTGCAGGAGTCGGGGGCCCCCAAGACTTTTGTAGAATCCTCAAGGCGGAGGGGACGCTTTCGAGAATGGGGTCCAAGACCTAGCAGACAAGCGTCCGATTTCCAAGGTGTCCCAGGGCCATTTCAGTGGACCAGGCCCAAAAAGGAAAGAGCCTGCCGCCATTTTGAGAGTCCTGTGACAGCCGCCTATCGCTGCACCGCAAGAGTGGGCGCAACTCAGCTGAATTGCGGATTTTGACACAGTGGACCAAAAGCGGACGGAATGGCAACTGAAACGGTAAAGGGGTGCCCCACTACAGCAGACGAGGCTCCACCTGGGGAGGCCCGTTCACGCCGCCTCCCCCCGCCCACCCCCCCGGGGCGCCCCACGCCGTTATTCGGAGGGCGGCAACTTACTGGACATCACCTTGGTGCCATCCACATTTCAGCGCGTTCTGCTGCCTTGGAACTATTCGCACAACAGACCGCTACTGACGACCCACCCCCTGGGACGCCCCACGCCGGATACCCAAATCAGTGCGGCACCCAGGCAACATCACCTGGGTGCCGTCCAGAAATCTGGACGTTGTGCTGCCTTGGGACTATTCGCACAACCGACGGCTACTGACCATTGTTCCTTCTTTTTCCCTAAAAATGTTTAAATGTTTTTACTGTTTTTGTTTTGTTGTATATATTTATAAGTTATTAAAGTTTTATAATCCTACTACTTTGTTGGAGTGCTATATATTTTTAATGTGACACATAATTGTAAAAACTTTGATGTACAAAGAGTCATCCCTGGAATCTTCCGCTTCAGGCTCGGTCCCCTCCCCAATCACAATACAGGATGGTTTTCAGATAGTAGGAACGCGTGTGGTGTGACGGATCTCATCGGGTGTGGGCCTTGATCTACTATAACTCCTTTGAAGAGGGGTGATTCTTTACAGCTGGGGCCATAAACTACATCTGCAAGGCTAGCTGATAGCCTGGGACCGGCCTGGACAATCGGACACAGAGGAAGAGGAGTGTCAGAGGGTGCGGTAGTGAATAGGGCGAAAGGGAGGTGTCGGGCGGGCACAGGGTGTGATTCTCAGGGAAGAGCAGCGCAGATGGGGGGAGGTTTATTGCCCATGCATAAGACAGAGAGCGGGGGTGACCAGTGCCTGGGGGAGATGCTTGCGAGGGTGGGGAGCCATGCTAAGGATCGACAGCGTGCAGAGAGTGGGTCTGGTCAAGGCATCTAAAATGGCTGCCGTGCACGACAAAAGTGTGGCATTTGAAAAAAGGCAAGATGGCGCAGACAATGTTTTTCAACACTTCCTGATTTCCTTCGAATCGAACGTTAACAGACGTTGGGGCATATTACCAAAGTTAAGCGATATTTATCCCTAACGAAGCTTAGCAACGAATTTTTTACCGCTAAGCATCGTCAGAAATTATCGCAGATAAACCTTGCTAATATCAAGGTTTATCGCAAATGCGATAAAAAACGGCCGCAATGCATTAATATCGCTGAAAAGTCAGCGATATTCATGCATTACCGACCTAATGCTCTTAGCCATGTTATCCACCTCCTATTGGATAACATGGCTAAGAACTGCTCAGGGCAGGTGTTACTTTTTGGAGATATTCGCGCTTAGCGCGAATATCTCCAAAAGTTGGTAATAGGAGATAGCGATGTTAGCGACTGTTTCCAGTCGCTAACATCTTGGCATGCCCACTTTGCATGTAATTAGTGATAAATATCACTGACATGCAAAGTGGGGCCCAAGATGGTCGCTATCTCCTACTAGCGGTCGCTAATTGGTGTTAGCGACAGCTAGGTAATACGGAGATAATTTTATCTCCGCTTTCTTGGCTTTTAAAGCCAAAAAAGCGGAGATAAACCCCCTTGATAATATGCCCCGTTATCTCTCCCACACTACCGGTCCCCCTGGGCTTAAACGCCGAGATGGTAGGGACTGCATCCCGTGGAGATAGGCCGAGACGTCACTCAGCAGAAAAAAAAGTTAAAAAAAAGTCTATAAACATACAATAAGTTAAAAGTCAATCATTATTCTTTCCTTGTAGTACGCTCCCCAGTCCGCTTCCCGTTACGCTAACCGGGCGCACCCCACCAAAAAAATGATTTTTTTTTTTTTTTGCCCCGCGGAGCCCTTTTAAAGCCTCCACATCAAACCTATGGGGTCAGGGAGGATCTACTATGCCCCCTTATGGTCATTTGCCCCTTCGCTTTGGCCTCCTCTTGTCTCTCGATCCTACCGAGAGACAAGAAGGCGGCCGCTACGGACTGTTTGGAATGTTTACAGACGGCGGAGAACCAATCAGCTTCGCTTCACAAAGCTCCGTAACGCGAAAAGTACGCGAAGTGGAGCGCTGCCCGGAGCGCTGTTACAGATATATATCTTTTTTGAACGTTAATTTCTCAAAATCCACTGGAGCACATATATTGAGACCTAGCAAAGGCACATCGGGCTACCAGTCCCTACAATTTTGCCAAGTTTCGTGCAAATCCATTCAGCCGTTCGATTATTATTATTATTATTTTTTTTGCCCCGCGGGGCCCTTTTAAAACCTCCACATCAAACCTAGGGGGTCAGGGAGGATCTACTATGCCCCCTTATGGTCATTTGCCCCTTCGCTTTGGCCTCCTCTTGTCTCTCGATCCTACCGAGAGACAAGATGGCGGCCGCTACGGACTGTTTGGAATGTTTACAGACGCCGGAGAACCAATCAGCTTCGCTTCACAAAGCTCCGTAACGCGAAAAGTACGCGAACTGGAGTGCTGCCCGGTCCGCTGTTACAGATATATATCTTTTTTTGAACGTTAATTTCTCAAAATCCACTGGAGCACATATATTGAGACCTAGCAAAGGCACATCGGGCTACCAGTCCCTACAATTTTGCCAAGTTTCGTGCAAATCCATTCAGCCGTTCGGGCTAAAAGTGAGGCCAACCGCCCTATGGAAATTAACATTGGAAAAACGCGTTTTGGGACCCCCCTTTTTTCTCGGCCCCCCCTTGACGAACCCCCCCCAAATTTTCAGGGGCTGCTCAGAAACAAAATGTGCCATTTTCCTGAAAATTCCAGCCAATTCCGTCCACAAACGCCAAAGGTATTAGACATAGAATTTTCAAAACTCCCATAGAGAAAAAATCCTAACTATATATACCTACTGGCGACCGCCAGTAGGTAATACATATATATATATATATATATATATATATATATATATATATATATATATATATATATATATTCACTGAAAAAAACATAGGTTTCACACCAGTTATAGTTAGGAATTAGCATTTAAAAAACCTATTAACTTCACTGAAAAAACCATAGGTTTCACACCAGTTATAGTTAGCTGGAAATTTTACTCGCATAAAACCATTGAAATTCCCACGTTATAGTTAGTTGGACTCACTATAACTTGCGCGCCTGCAATGCACTGCTGATGACGTCACATATTACATCACTCATGACATGGTCAGTGACATCACTCATGACATCCTGATGACACCATCCAGTGAATGTGTGTCTTTCTGAAAAATAAATATGTGTTATATTTGTATATGCAAAAGTTGATGGAAGAATAAATGTTTAAATAAGTGTTTACATGGATGTTTTTTAAAAATAAGTTGATTGGTTAAGTGGCTTATTAAGTGTATCTTAGTGAATACATATATTAATGAGTAATGTTTAAATATTTAAATATATGTATTATTGTTTCACTTTGTGTATAAGTGGCTGCATGGGTTGGTGAGTAGCTACATGTGTATGTATATGTGTTATTAGATGTTTTTCTTAGTATCAGTATGAGTGTTTGTATGGTTTGGTGGGGGTATTACTTAGCACATAGATGCATGAATGACTGACTCTCTCTTTGTATGTGTTTTGAAGACAGCATATGTGCAGGACTGTATGGGTGGATGAGTGTGTATGTGTGTGTGTGTTAGTGAGTGAATGACTGTCTCACTAGTGTCTTTATCAGTAACTACATATGTTTTAATCTAGTACATGTGAATATTGATGTATATAAGTGAGTATATGTGAGAGTGAGGGATTGTAAGAGTTTCTGTTTAAATTAGTATGTATTTCTATAAGTGATTGTTTAAGAGAGTAAGTATGTGTAAGTTTCCTTAGAAGTAAAGTGGTAGTGTGTGTATAGCTGTATATGCAAATAAATGGATGTTCAATAGTTTATTAGCATGTGTGAGTATGTGTGAGAGTATCTTTTGGATGACTGTTGGTGTGTAACAGGATGTATAGATGTATCACTACATATGATGAGTGAGTATATGTATGAGTGACTATATAGAACTGTTGTTGAATGAGTGGATGTGTATATAGATGGTGGAATTACTGAATTGGTTGTTGTAACTGGTATGGGTATCTCCGTTTTTTTGTAAATTTTAGTTTCTATTTTTGAATATATGTTTCAAGGGTTACATTACACTGAAAGGAGGTCTGTTACTCTGTCACAAGGATGGTGTCATGAGTGATGTCACTGACCATGTCATGAGTGATGTAATATGTGACGTCATCCGCAGTGCATTGCAGGCGCGCAAGTTATAGTGAGTCCAACTAACTATAACGTGGGAATTTCAATGGTTTTATGCGAGTAAAATTTCCAGCTAACTATAACTGGTGAGAAACCTATGCTTTTTTCAGTGAATTTAATAGGTTTTTTAAATGCTAATTCCTAACTATAACTGGTGTGAAACCTATGGTTTTTTCAGTGAATTTCATAGGTTTTTTAAATGCTAATTCCTAACTATAACTGGTGTGAAACGTATGGTTTTTTCAGTGAATTTCATAGGTTTTGTAAATGCTAATTCCTAACTATATATAGGACCTTAAACCTATGTTTTTTTCAGTGAATTTCAAAGGTTTTTTAATAGCTAATTTCTATAGCTGTGAAATATAATTTATTTTATAATAAATCCTATATTGTATATTTATGTAATACTATTTTTTTATGTATATTTTTCCCTTTTTTTTTTTTGCCTTGGTGCGCTCCCGGTGCGCGTACCGGTGAACGCACGGGTAAGCGCAGTGTTATGGCGCGCCCCGGTGCGCGTACCGGTGAGCGTCCCGTTAGCGCCATTTCCGCGAATGAAAACATCATCGTGACGTATCGCGTAGCTGCGTGATGCGTCTTATGACGCACGGCGTAAGCGCACCCGGAAGCGCCCGAGCGCATACGATCGCGCAACGTAAGCGCCGCCGGGCGCGCACCGGGGCGCGTAGCGTAAGCGCGTAGGGTCATGTGACCTGAAAATAACACTTTTCATTGGTTCAGAACACTTTTGAATTCCAAATGATGAAAGCCCGGGGCATGTGACCTGAAAATAACACTTTTCATTGGTTCAGAACAGTTTTGTTTTCCAAATGATGAAAGCCCCCATCTTTTTTCCTCATTCTCACTTTGTTCTTTGAGTGAGGAAGACCTGCTTCTATTGATAGAGAAATGGCTACAGTAGCAGCAGCAGCTGGAGCATCTGCACCACCACCACCACCACAAGGATCACCACAACATCACATTGGTGGTGAACAAGAAGAGGAGGAGGAGGAGGAGGAGGATGAGAGAAGGCAGTTCCTGCCTGAAGACAATCCCCCATATAAACCTAAGGAGCACTTTATATGGGAGTTTTTTAAAATCCCAAGGGGTGCAAAGAAGGTAAACGCTGCAAAGGTGACCTGTCTCATCTGTGGCGCTGTACTATCCAGGGAGAACCCTGCCAAAAAATATTCATTTGGGAATCACACAATGATTCGCCACATGCAACGATTGCACCCCAATAACTATTCTGCAGCAGAGGTGAGAGAACTGTGCAGTAACCTTCCCCAATCGTCTTCCAGAACCTCAACAAGCAAAGAACCCACTCCATCGGGTCCAGAGGGAAGGGAGATGGTCCCAAACATACAAACCAAGTTTGGTGGATACAAAATCGTTTGTATATTTTGTGGAAAAACAATTACTTATGGTGAGCAAAGTATTAATCTCATCAACCTTGCTGGTGACAACCACAAGTGCTCAAGGAAACCTACATTTTTCCTGGTTTTTTTTGCTCCAGTTGAGCCGTTTACAATTCCCTGTTTTTTGTTTGTCCCCATAAAAAATACAAAAAAAATATAAAATTCTTCATAAAAGCCAAAAAAAGTACAAAATGTTAAAAAAAACAATAAAAAAATATAAAACAACAAAAAGAATAAAAAAACAGTTATTTTTAGAACTACCTCTAATTTATAAAAAAAAATGCTACATTTTTTAAAAACTCTGTCATTCTTTTTTCTTCCGGGTACACTTACCGGTACGCGTACCGGGGCGCGCACCCAAAAAATAAATAAATAAATAAAGGAGTGAGCATGAGGGAAGGACACAGATAGAGTGATGTTAAGAGAAAGAGAGCTAGAGGGAGCAACACAGAGGGACTGTTTATTACATAGTAAAACAGAGAGAAGGTGTAATAGGGTCTAACTAAGAAAAGGAAAATGAATAAGGGAGCGAAAGAAGGGAAGAGAATGGAAGAAGACTAAAGCAGAGGTACTGGGAGAATGTGAGTGGGTGTTGAAAGTAAAAGGAAGGACAGTAAAGGATGGGGAATGAGGGGTAGTGACAGAACCGGAGTAAGGGAACAACGGTGAGGGAGAGTGAGAAAAGAGAAGTGAGTGTAAATAAAGAGGGGTGAAAGAGGGTGGATAAAATTGAATAAGGGTAAGACGTAGGGAGTGACAGAGAGAAAGGACAGAGAGAGTAAAGGAAGGAGTGACTGAAATGGTCTGAGTGAAGCAGCAAAGAAAGGTAAGTGAGGGAGTGTGGGTGAGTTGTAGGGAGTGAGCATGACGAAAGAGTAGTGACAGAGTGAGGGGACAGAGACAGCGACGGTAAGAGAGACAGAGTGAGGGAACGGAAGTGAGGAACTGTGAGGACAGACGGACTGAGAGAAGGAGTGAGAGGAGTGAAGTAAATGAGTAAGGGAATGAGTGAGGGAGCGAAGGAAGGGAACAGAACATAAGGGAAGTAAAGCAAGGGGGACTGAAAGAAGTTGAATGTGGTAGGAGAGTAAGGGAAAGAGGATAAGAATAAGTGAGGGAAGCAGAGTAAGGAAAAAGGAGTGAGGTAGGGTGAGAAAATAGTAGTGAGGTTAAAGCAAAGGGTGATGACAAACTACATTTCTTTAGTCACAATTACCATATAATTAATGTAACTTTAATTACATGTTTTACTACACTTTGTATCTGTGAAAGAGAGAAGAAAAAATAAGTTATAATTAGTCAAATATATATTTTAAAATAAAAGATACAAGTGAAGAGGTTAAAAATCATAACAGTGTATTAAGAAATAAAGTACGAGTGAAAGACACAGAAAGGGAAATAAAGTAATGTAGAAGGACAAAAAGAGGGTAAAAGAAATAGAAGGAGAGCAAATTACTACGAGTAAGGCATATACATTCACTGACAGAGAGGAAGAGAAGAAGAGAGAAATGAACTGAAGGTAAGAAAGATACTAAAAGAATGTGAGTTAGCAAAACTAAATCAGGAAACAGGAGTAAGTAAAAAGAGAATGACTGAGAGGGAAAGGAGTCTGATTGAGGATGCATTTAGAAGAATGAGGAATGGAAGATAACTGAGAGTAAGTGAAGGGGAGTCATAGAGTGAAGTGATGAAGGGAGAGAGGATAATATAGAAGGATTGAGGGAAACGGAGTGAGGAAGTTAGTAGACAGAGAGACTAAGGGAAGGACTGAGTGAAGTGGAGTACAATGAGTGAAGAAAGTAAAATGAGTAAGGGAGCAAAAGACGGAAAGAGAGGAGAGGAGGACTAAATCAGTGGTACTGAGAGAAAGGGATTCGGTGATGAAAGTAAAGAGAAGGACACTGAAAGATAGGAAATGAGGGGTAGTAATGGAACCGGACTAAAAGAAATGGGGTGCAGAACGATGAGAGAGGAGCAGTGAAGTTGTTGTAAGAGAAATGATAGAAGGTAGATAAACACAAGTGAACATAACACAAGGAGAGGGAGGGACTGAGGAGATAGAGGTAGTGAACGGAAAATAGAGAGAAGAGGTCAAAAGAAAGGAGCAAACAAAGATAAGCGAGGGAGAGTGGGTGAGTTATAGTGACAGAGTGCAACAATACTGGTGAGTGAGTAAAGAGGAATTACTATAAGAGCAAAGGATGAAAAGACGGAAAAGGGAAGTAAAACAGAGAGACTGAAAGCTGAAAAGTGGTGCAAGGGAGAGAAGGGATGCAGACAGTTGAAATGGGAATGAGGGGTTGTGAAAGAAGTGGAGTAAAGGAACGGGGGTGAAACAGAGTGAGAGAAAGACAGTGTGAGTGAGTAAAGAGAGCTGAAAGAGGGTGGAAAAAAGAAAGTGAGTGTGAGACAATGGGAATACAATTTAAATTACACAATACAAACTATGGAATAACTTGTACAACATGTTACATAGTTTATTTTTGCTGTTGTCAGAATATATTGAATTTCACTAAAAATAGTGAGTTCAAACTACTCATCATATGACAGCGGGAAAAAAAACACAATCTAAAAGATTGTGTTTGAAAAAACCCATATAAACTTACAAATCAGATATGTACACTAATGTTTGATTCACTTACTTTTCTTTTAAGCCAAATAGTACATCATGAAGGTCCTTTTCATTGAAAAATACTCTGCTGTTCTCTAAAACTTCCATTTCATCGACTTTCTATAAGAAAAGCTCCAAGAACATGTGAAATATTTTTCAATGTTTTCATTTCCTTCTTGTGTTCAGTCATGACTCTTTTCTTATTCCTTCACTTTTCCATAAGGCCAAATAGTGTCAGATGTATTAGTATGTTTTAAATTACTCAAAACAAACTCTGAAATGACCGTTTTCCCAACGTTCTGAAAGAAAAGCTCCTACAACATTTTCACAATGTTTAAATATTTATATTTCCATCTCTGGCTCACTGATATTTCCTATAATACTGATATCACTTACTATGAGAACCATTTACAGTACCTATATGACAACTAGAATTTTTATATTATCTTGAACACTTTTACTCACAATATAATTTTAAACAGCAGACTAACTTTTATTAACTGCTCCCGTCTTCATAGGCCAATTACCTTTACTTCAATTTTGGTTGTAAAAACACTAGGTATGAATATTTTAAGTCAAAAGGCAAACGTTGTTTGAAAGTCAAATGAGTATCATTACAGTTAGTCCAACCTTTTCGACATTTTAAATAAATTGTATAATGCCCTGATGTTGTTGAAGGACCGTCATGATAAATAATAGCTACAGTTGCAAATGTTCTTCCTGAAATTGATAACTGAGAAGCCACGAAATTTTTAATAGAAGTTGTCAATTTAGTTCTATCAGGTCTACATCGTTGGAACATTAAAATTACATACTGACCATAATTTTGTATAAATAATGTGGACAGCGTTGCAGACTTACATTGGGTACACACCATATTGTGATCAGCTGCTTTAACTAGATTATTAAAAGGCACTGATTTGCAGTCTGGTAAAGTCAAATATATAAATCTTTCGGTGTCTATTGTAGTACTACTTGATAAACTACAGTTGTCGCAGTCATGCTGCCATTGATAAGAAAGGCTAAAAAGATTTTTTATATCTACACCTTCATCTTCCAATACATCAAACATATACATTAAAAATTCCTGTCAATCCTGCTGAATATTCTGTGAAAATTGATTTTGACCAGAACATATGTCTAAAAGATTTCGAATTTCTGAAACACTTTCTATTTTTGCTCTATCACTGCTACATTTCTCAAACACAGAATTCAATAAACAGCAGAATGTTTAATCCCGATATTCAACAATCTGTTCTTGTAAATTTTGAAGAAAAAAAACATTAACCACTATATTAGCATAGCAGTTGACACCAGAACTGTTTTCAAACTGAAATCCAACAACATCTTCAACAGAATCCTTTTTCTTTCTGCTTACAATTACAGTTTCATCTACTTTTTGTCTTTTTGCTACTACCTCACTGCAATTATTCTCATTTCTTCTTTTTCGGCCTACCACACGTTTTTCAAACAGAGGATATTGAGGCAAATGTGGAGCATACTCTCTTCTTAACCTATTGTATTCTTTAACACAATCTAGATCTGCACAAATCTTTGTTTCATCACACTCAATCAAGTACAATCCTGATAAAGTTCTGACTCGTGATAATGCCACATATGCCATACCCTCTTTAAACACAGAACTTCCAATGTTCACCAAAGCACTATCTACACTTAAACCTTGAGATTTATGAATTGTCACCGCATATGCCAAACAAACAGGAAACTGTTTTCGGCGAACATATAAGTCTTTCACAAGCAAAAATCTAGCTGAACAACGACAAATTTGTTCTATTTTGTCAATGCCATCAAATTTAATTTTTTAAATTTCAATTCCATCACTATTTTTGTAATTCACAAAATCAACAAAATGACCCATTGCTCCATTTACCAGACCTCTTTCAACATTTAAATTCCTTCTCAAAATGATACGACAATTTAAACACACATTCAGAGTCTTTTCAAAACCAGCAGTTTTAGATATACTCTTCTCTAATTAATCCAATTTTGATTTCAAATTTTCAGACAAAATAATTGTTGCTCCCATATGCTCTATTTTATCTATAGCTTCCAGTTTCACTATCTTTTCATTTTCTAACTTTAACATTTTTTTGTTGAAGATGGAACATTCTTGCAGAGTTGGCATCAAACATATCCCAGATTTGTTCTCATTAACTTTCTTAAAAATATTCTCTGGAAGAATGTTTTCATTTGGATACAAATTTGAAATTAATCGTGCATGTAAAGCTTCTTTCCCATGCTCACTTACTTTTCCGATTCTTACATCTTGTAGAATATTTTTATAATCTTCATCCTTTGCCTGTCGCATATTTTGAAGTAGTTCTGCATATTTGAAATTTAACCATATATTAACGTTTCCAATGCTTCCTAGGCACTTCCTGGTATCTTCATGCGTGACCATTTTAAACACTGGTTGTCCTTTCACTGGAGTCAACTGCAGTAGATCTCCAAAAACAATAATGTGTTTCCCTCCAAATAACACATCATACTCTTTTCTAAGAATTTCTTGCATTCTCAAATGCACAAAAGCAAGCATTAGATTTGAGACCATGCTTACTTCATCAATGATAAGAAGTTTCATTTTCTTCAGGAAACTTCAGAACACGCATCTCCAGATAGCTTGTGGTATTGCAATTTGTTATCATGCTCAACTGGTAGCATCAGTAAACAATGTAAAGTAATGTTATGTGCTGCCAGCCCAGTTGGAGCGGTAACAACACAAGATAGCGGTGATTCAGTCCTTTTCTGCAGATAAGTTGCAATTGCTTTAATCAGAAAACTTTTTCCAGTTCCCGCTTCTCCACTCACGTACAGTCGGACAGGTTTAAATGATGTACATGAGCACTCTTTTTTCTCATGACTGAATCCATGTTCAATCTGTTCTGTGACTTCGTCATATATCTGTTTCTGCTCAAGGTTTAGTTGTTTCACCAAATCTTCTAAGTTAACTACATCATCTTGAGCTTGTTCCATAGCTCTTTCCACCTCATCCATGGCAGTGGCAGCTTCATTTTGGATAATTGGTCCTCCTAGTGGATCCTGACTCAATGAAGTAGAACTCTGACTGTCTTGAGAACTGTCTCTAGCAATCTCTACAGCAATTGTGGCTTCTTGCTCTATTTCTTCGTTCAACATTTGCAGATAATTTGGAAAAACAGGACATTCTATGGTATCGTTGGTTGCATTAAAAGAATCTTCGAAACAGAGAAAATCTCCAAGTAGTTCCTCTTCTGTACGCCATGGCTTAAAGAGTTGCAAAAGAGCTAAATAGTAAAATTCCCTTTTCTCTGGATTTTCGCAACTCAATTTTCGATGATTAATCAAATGGCCTTTTCTCTGCTTCACTAGACTTCCTTCACACCCAATGACAGCATATATTCCATTATTGATATCTTCTCTAATGTTCCTCTTATAAATATAGTTTTGCAGAACTTCATACAAACAATTGTTCTCAAGATGACTACTTCTATTTGGATAGTATGTATCCAACATGTTTGTCTTCAAAATATCTGTACTATTTGGTTCTTTCTCCGCCAAATACTCAATTTCTTGTACAGATTTCAAAACCTGGTTTCGTGTTGTAGCAAGACCTAGACTCGCCCAAATAATTGTTCTAGACTTGGTGTAGAGACTTGCTGATGATAACTGATCAGAACATTCATATGCTCCAATTTCTCGAAGCGATAACATCTTCAGACTGAAACTGTATAATTTTTTACTTATACTCTTTTCATGTGAAATGTCCTCCCACATTTCCTTCAGTTCTGTCTTTTCTTTTTTGTGATGTAAGACGTCACATATCGAGCCACAGCAATAGAGTTGTCAGCAACGAACTGAATATCCATGTTAGCATTCCACATGGACAAAATCACTGGATTGTAGTCGTTGATGTATTTGGACTCTTCGTTTCTTTTTAAATTGTATGTATTTTTTGGTGATTTCCTCATCACAGTATGTCGCAGAGAAGACATCAAATTATTTACTCTTCCTTTAGAAATCACTGGTCGTGGAAACCCGAAACGACATTTTGTGTAGAACTTGTCCTTGTTTCTGAATTTTCGACGACAGTACTTTCAACAACGATGGGATTGAAAGCGTAAAACTTGTTGCCTTAAACTGTTTTCTTCTGTAGTTTTCGGAACAGCACATGTTGAATACTTTTCAATGAAGCTCATCACTGTCTCATCCGATTCTGTTCCAAATTTGGGTGCATCTTTAATCCACAACAACATATGTATGTGAGGAGCACCTCTCGCTTGATATTCCTTTCTCCAGAAGAAATCCAAAACCTCTCCAAGGGGAGGATTTTTTTTGTTCGTCATAAAAGACATCATAGCTTCAAATCTATGATTGAAATATCTGCATACATTCACTGGATCCAAAGAACACAGTTCTCCAGCTTTTTTTAATTCTATATTTTGTATGTTTGCTTTTGCCTCTTGTAGAAATTGAAGTAAGTCGTCCCATGCATACTCAGCACAGCTAAGAGTGAGGAACCATGTAGGAGTTCCTAAGTTTCTTAGCATACATTTCAATTCCCCATGACGACGGAACCAATACTCGTTTGTACCACGTTGACATGCCATGAGATTGATTAGCTGAGATTCCAAAATACTGTCTTGCAGATTGACTTTCTCCATGAAGTCCCTCGCCGAAACATTTTGCAGATGTGGTCCACTTTTCAGTATATGGTTCACTGCATAAGAAAGCCCAGACAAGTCACTTTCATACAGTAGATGAAACAAATACGGAATGCATTGACAATACCTTGGATCTTCAGCATATAATCTTAAAGTCCGGTATTCAGATGCAGGAATTTGAAGTGGCCGATCGTCATACCGTCCACCTTGACCTGTTGGAAATAACTGTGGAAAACAACAAGCTTCCAAACTTTCTTCCCATACACTAATGGGACTTCCTTTTGCTGCTTTCATTTGAAACAAGTCAATTGCATTCCCCATTACTTCTTTGGAATGCAAAGGATGAACAGTATAATGTTCATATATTTGTTCACTTCTAGACACATCATCTTTTTCAATTTGGCCGGCTGAACAATCACTGTCTTCTTCTGCAACTGTTTCCTCTGCTCCAACACATACATGTTTGTAGTACTCATTGTTTTTGACCAAATACAACGTTGCCTTTTTGACTTTCCTAACATCCACTAAATCTTGCCAGATTTTCTTACTCTTTGTCGGAACCCCATTAACTAGAATAACCAGAGGTTCCTCTTCCACTTTTTCTACACCAATTGTATCAATATTTTTCTTGAAATCTAGAGGCAAATAAACAACTCTTCCCTTTAATCGTCTCTGTAAATCTGAAGGAGGCAATTTCCCTATCTTAGGCTCCATGCCAACAATAGCCTGAAAAGGATGCACACATTGAATCAGAATAGACTCATAGGTATTTAAATCCATTAATTCAGAAGGAATGTCTACCAACTCCAGATTATTATGAACAGCTCTAGCAGGTATTCTGTTTTCATTTAATTTATTATAACAATATTTACAAATACGTTGATCGGAACCCAAATCAAAACAATTTTCTACCAACAAATAAGTTGCAAAATCCTTCCACTCATTATTATTTACCTTTTTGCTTTTTACCTATAAATCAACTAATCTAGTCTGATGCTTATAATGAGTTCGTCGACAACCCACACAACTAAAATTTGGCCTTTCACTTGATTTCACCTTAAACTTGGAAATTTCCTGGTCAAACTTTTCTGTACTTGAAATCTGTACATTATCTTCCACATTACCTTCTATTACTGTGTCAATTTCTACACTGTCCTCTTTTTCATCAAAGTAACTTATCTCAGTTTCTTCACAAATGTTCTTCACATCTAATTCACTTCCATGCAAAAGAGCACTGTTTAACTGTTTATGCTTAAGTGCTGGACTTTTTGCATAATACAACATTCTCACTAATTTCCTCATTTTAGTATGATGCACTGCTAACATCCTAAAATGATGAAAACACTCTGACATACTTTTCTATAAAGACAAGCTAGTGAATGCCCATGCAAACCTGTGTTTTCTCTCACTCTGCAAGGATCTAAGTCTTGCAACATCTTCATTTTCTGTTTTAGACTTTTCTTACTATATGTCCGTAAGAAATTACGAAGCAAATCAATTGAATCCTGTCACACACTACAAATACTACTACACTTCCAAGTGTACACAGGACCCTTAGTACGTCTCCCTAAAACTTCATCAGCTAACACCTCCTCTGCATCTCTAGACACAAGATTCTCTTTTTCAATCGGACAACCGTCTTTCACCTCATATGCTCGACCACTGGTGTCAACTGCATGCACCAAAACATTCTCCTGGAAGTAACTCTCCTCATTAAAAAATGGCTCACAACTTGAACTATGCATCCATTCTCCAGAAAAAACTTTACAAAAATTAGTCCGATTAATTATTCTCTTGCATCTTTATTTATTTATTTATTTATTTGCTTGTTAAGCGCGTGACTCAATTCCCGAAGGGATATCTCTGCGCTGTTACTTGCTTTTGGCAGATTACTGTAAGAATAGAGCTGGGGATGGGGGATCAGACAGGCTTAATATAGGGTAAAGAGGTATGTCTTCAGTTTTTTCCTGAACAACTCCAAGGTCCTGGTCTGTTTCAGCTCGGTGGGTAAGGAGTTCCACAGGATTGGTCCTGTGTAGGACAGTGCTCGGCCACCCTGTCTGGCTCTTTTTATCTTTGGGACCTGAAGCAACAGATGGTTGCTGGAGCGGAGAGTGCGTCCCGGGATGTAGGGCAGGAATTTTTCTTTCAGGTACCTGGGGCTGGTACCAAACAGGCATCGATAAATGATGTTACAGACTTTAAACTTGATGCGTTGTTTTATAGGTAGCCAGTGAAGTTGATGGAGAAGAGGGCGGGAAGGCGTTCTGGGGGGGGCATTGAGGGCCAGTCTAGCAGCCGTGTTCTGTACCACCTGAAGTTTGTCTAACTGTTCTACATTAGCTGAGAGATATAGGCCGTTGCAGTAATCCAATCTGCTTATGATGAGGGTCTGAATGAGAGTTTTCCTATGGCTTTCGGGTAGGAAAGGAAAAGCACGTCTCAAAAGCCCCACCACATGGAGGCAGGCACCCGCCACTTGCGTGGTGTGCTCCTTAAGCAGGAGTGCCTGATCTAATTTGACGCCGAGATTTTTTGCTGTTTGTTTAGGGTTGGGTACGGGGCCCAACTCCAGAGGCCACCACTGCGGGGACCAAAGAAGGGTCGCCCCTCCAAACAGCATGACCTCGGTTTTTGATACGTTGCACTGAAGAAAGTTTTTTGACATCCAGCGTGCTACTGCCCTCATCCCATCAGCAAATGAAGACTGAATTGCCGGTGTTAGGGTCTGGAAAGGGAAGAGCAGCTGGGTGTCATCGGCGTACGATACAGGGGTAAATCCATAAGATCTTATCAGATTAGCTAAAGGGGCCACATAAATGTTAAACAGCGTGGGGCTGAGGCACGAGCCCTGTGGCACTCCTTTTGCTAGCTCTCTCGATGGTGAGGAATGAGAGCCCAGTCTGACGCCTTGTGTTCGGTCTGAGAGGAAGCTATGCAGCCATAACAAGGCTGTGCCTCCCACCCCCACATCTCTCAGTCTTTCAAGTAGGAGATCATGTGATACCGTGTCGAAGGCAGCGGACAGGTCTAACAGCACTAGAATCACCGACTCCCCCCTGTCCAGTGACATCCTGATGTTGTCGGTCACGGAGAGGAGGGCAGATTCAGTGCTGTGGTTGGGCCTGAAACCAGATTGGGATAGGTCCAGGCCCTCCGCTGCCTCGATGTAGTTCGACAGGTGGGTATTTACATGCTTCTCGGTAAGTTTACTGAGATAGGGTAGGAGGGATATGGGTCGCAGATTAGATAAATCCGACCAGGGAAGTGTGGTATTTTTCCTGATTGGATTTACGACTGCTTGTTTCCACTCAGACGGTACCTGCCCTTCGCTGAGGGATTTATTTAGTATAGTTTGTATGAATGGACCTAGGAAGGGGCAGAGAGTGGACATCTTTCTTGCAGGTATGAGGTCGTTAGGAGAGCCAGATTTTATGTGGTTTATTAGGGGGGGGAGATCGGTATCAGATATTGGGGGAAAAGTAAGTAGCGATACAGTTCTTTGCTGTGAGGTCGTCCTAGTAGCGCTGACATTGGGGGCATGTCTGCCACTGTTAGTGAGGGTGGCATTCAGGATTTTGTCATAAATTATGTTAATTTTGCTCTCGAAGTACATGGATATCTCTTCGCAGAGTGGCAGAGAAAAATCGTCTGCGCTAGCACATGCAGTTGGTTTCACAAAGGATTCAAGAATTTTATATAATTCCTTCGAGGAGTTGCCTGCCTCTGAAATCTGCTGGGCCAAACTATTCTTGCGGGCTTTTCTGATATTTTTGTAGTATGTGGATTGGGCCTCGGAGAAGGCTATCCTATCTACGTTGAGGTGTGACTTCCTCCACTTCTTTTCCAATCTTCTACACCCTTGCTTCTCACTTCTTAGTACTTCTGTGTACCATTTCTCCTTCTTGTGGGTGGGGAATTGTTTGTGGAGTTTGAGGGGTGCTAGCTTGTCTATTGCCTTTGTTAGAGAACCCTTGAATTTGATTAGGGTATCTTCTACTTTGTCTGTTGCAAGGGATGTGGGTATTTCCCAAACCTTCTGTAGTCCTTCTATGGTGACTTTATGCCATTGACGTCGCCATATGGGAGGAAGGGTTTTATGAGGTATCAGTTTATTTTTTGTTGGAAGGTGAAACTCCAGCAGATAGTGATCTGTCCAATCTAACTGAGTGGTGACTATACCAGACATAGTGGAGCAATTAGAAAAAAGTAAATCCAGAAGGTGACCCCCTTCATGAGTGGGGTCCGAATTATGAAGTTGGAGTCCAAGAGTGGACATGTCTTGAAGCAGGGACATGGATTCATTCAATTCAGGGTTATCTGCATGTATATTGAAGTCGCCAAGGAGGACAAAATCTTCCTTGGCTCTAATGTAAGGTGTCAATGATTCCATAAGGGAAAGAGAGAACCCTGCATTAGGCCCCGGTGGGCGGTAAATGAGTGCACCTTTCTTGGCGATTTTAGTGGAGAGATTAATCCTGAAGATTATAAATTCAATAGTTGGACTACACTTTTCCTCAATAATAGTTACTTTCAGGTGCTCTTTATGTATGATGGCTAGGCCGCCTCCTATTTTAATGGGTCGGTCCATGTGTAAGAGCTTATATCCTGAGGGGATTGCGATCGTAATGGCGGGGGTTGTGTGGGGTTTGAGCCAAGTTTCCGTCAGGAAACACAGATCAGGCTGAGAAGTGTGGATTAGATCCTATATCTGTAGTTGATGTTTTGGCATAGATCGTACGTTTAGCAGGAAACATTGTAAATCGTTTTTATATTGAGTAGGCTGTGGCATCTTACAATCTGGTTGAGATTGAGTGTTAGCTTGGAAGTGGCATAGTTTACATGAGAAGGGACCTTCTGGATATGTCCAGTTCACATTTTTGCAGCATAGTGGAAGAGCTGGTTTAAGGGCCAATAGGTCTGAGATGGAGTACCTGATGGGTCTCTGTGCGGCATGCATTGCGGGCATAGCCTCTGGCTCCTGGCTCCGTCCTGGCGCGGACGGGCGCAGACGGGCAGGTCTTTGGCTTGTCTTAGGCGCCGACTAAGGCGCCCCGCTGCGCGCAACCGCTGCGCGCTAGACCCGACGAGGGGCTAAATAGCCCTCAGAAGACAGCAGCTAGAACGCTGACTGCTCGACTTCCTGTGGGTGTCTGGCTCTTGCCTGCCCCGCCCTCCGCACAACGGTATTGGCTACCGAGTCGGACCGGGGCGGGCAGGCTGGATTATTGAGCACAGACAGAAAATGTGACCCTTAGCAGCTTTAGGCAGAGTGCAAATAGCAAAACAGGTGAATACAAGTTAAAATTACCAGTCAATTTCAACAGCTATCCGCCGCTAGTGAAAAGTGCAAGGTGCTGGGTAAGTTAAAATGTCGTTTTCTAAAATTCGTAATCAATTTTAAAAACTGTGCGTTTTAAAATCCAGGGAGTAATCTACTATTTGATTTGAAAACATCAATTGGCTTGTTAAGTGTCCTAATTCTATTGATTACTAAAATAAATATTTTTTTCTTAACTTCAAAAGCCTGATCAACAATCTTTTCTACACTTTTCTTTTTCTTGTAAAAAGCAGCTCTCTGTTTACCTTTCTTAATATTTTTTAACAAATTTAAAACTACCCTATTGCGAAACATTCGTCTACGAATGTCCCTAAATTGGTTTTGCCTTCTATTCCTATACATACTGTTCTCTCCTGCTCCAGTATTAACATTTTTGGGGGGCCTCTCCTTCTTTTTCAAATTTGCTCTCTCCTTCTGTATGTTAACATTTCCATTAACATATTTTTTTATCTACATATGTTCCGAAAAAAAGACTTAGTTGTCTTACCAGGAGCTTTTTTGCTGTTTTTTGAAGTATTTGTTGTAGGGGAGTGCTTTAATTCCGTTGCTGTTTTTGATTTTTTCCACTTGGCATCTTTCCTTCTCCTCTGCCTTGAGGGCATATTTCCTTACTATTGAAATCTTGATTTCAATCTGTGGTAAACAAAAAAAATAACACATTATAGACCACTATTACCAAACAACAAAGCAATGACAATAAGCAAACGATATAAACACTAGTTTACAACATATCTAAGTTTATACCACAGCAACTATGTAACTAGGATTAAGACAGAGAAAAAGAGCTAGAGGGAGTAACACAAAGAGACAGAGAGAGTCAGACAAAGAAATAGGTAGAGGGAGTAAAACATACAGAGGGAGTAAAACATACAGAAGGAGTAAGACAGAGAGAGTGTATAATATGTTGTAAGACAGAGAAAGGATGTAATAGGGAGAGGGAGTAAGTCAAAGAAAGGGAGAAAGGGAGTAAGTCACAAAAAGGATGTAACAGGGTGGAAGATAGGGAAAGGGTGTAAGAGGATGTAAGACAGAGAGAGGGTATTAGAATGGGAGAGGATGTAAAAGAGACTAAAACACAGAGAGGCTGTAAAAGGGAGAGAGAGGCTGTAAGAGGAAATAAATCAGAGAGAGGATGTAACAAGGAGTAAGTCAGACAGAGGGTGTAACACGAAGAGAGGAAGAGAATAAAAAAGTCAGAAACAGGGAGAGAGGGTGTAAAACAGACAAAAGGTGTAATAGGGAGTAACTCTGGGAGAGAATGTTACAAAGAGAAAGGTTGTAAGACGGAGTAAATCAGGAAGAGGATGTAAGAGAAAGTATGACTTACAAATTGCTGTAAAAAAGAGAGAGAGGGAATACATTAGAGACAGGGTATAAGAGAAAGTAAGTCAAAGAGAGAGTGTAACAGAGTGTAACACAGAGTCAGGATGTAAAAAGGAATAAGTCAGAGAGAGGGTGTTAGAAGGGGACAGGTTGAAAAATAGAGTAAGTCAGGAAGAGAATATAATAGAGACTAATACATTGTTGCTAATCCTTGGTAAAGAAATGTTGGTGCATAAAGGAATTGTATTTTCTAAATGAGTGAGGTTTCAGTAGTGTAATGAAATGCTTATACATATCACCTGTGCTCTGTTTTGTAAATGTTATTTAAAAAAAGATTTCGGGCACATGAATTGGTTTTACATTATTGACAAGGATTAGATAGTATCTGCATGATTAAAAAAATATATTAGCACATTTCACAATCATGTCACCTGTGTTTCCTCAGATTAGTAAGCAGATTGTGCAGATGAGGTGAGGCCTGTCCAGGGGTGCAGAGGACGTAAGTCCTGTGTCCAAGAGTGCTGTGGACAGGACTCACCTCCTCTGACCCCTATACAAGCCTCACCCCCTCCGTGCCCCCTGAACAGGCCTCAATCTATTGGGTATAATAGATGGTAACAGGATGCAGATGAGGTGAGACCTGACCAGGAGTACAGATGAGGTCACGCCTGTCCTGGGGAGCAGAGGTGTTGAGGCCTGTGTCTAAGAGGGCAGTGAAATGGACTTCATGAAGCCTCTACCCCACTGCACTCTTAGACACAGGCCTCACCTCCTTTGCACCCCTGGACAGGCCTCTCTCCCACTACACTCTTGAACACAGGCCTCATCTCCTCTGCACCAGTGGACTAGCCTCAACTCATCTGCAACCCTGAACAGGCCTCACCTCATCTGCACCCCTGGACAGGCCTCACCTCATCTATACCCCTAGACAGGCCTCACCTCATCTGCACCCTGTTACCATCTATTATACCCAATAGATTGAGGCCTGTCCAGGGGGCATGGATGAGGTGAGGCTTGTCCAAGTGTCAGAGGAGGTGAGTCCTCTCCACTGCACTCTTGGATACAGGCCTCACCTCCTCTGCACCCCTGGACATGCCTCACCTCATCTGCACAATCTACTTCCTAATCTGAGGAAACACAGGTGACACGACTGTGAAAGGTTCAAATATATCTATTTAATCTTGCAGACACTATTTATTCCTTATCAAAAATGTAAAAGCTATTCATTTGCCCCAAACTCGTTTTTTCCAATAACATTCAAGAAACAGAGCGCTCGTCCTATGTACAAGCATTCAATTTCACTACTGAAACCTCACTATTTCACAAAATACTATTCCTCTATCTTGCAAATGTTGATACCAAGCATTATCAAAAAACATGACACAAACCAACAAGAAAGAATCTCAATCTGCTTCCTAATCTGAGGTAACACAGGTGACATCATTGTGAAAAGTTCAAATATATTTATTTAATCATGCAGACACTATTTATTCCTTCTCAAAAATGTAAAATTCATTCATTTGTAAGCAGATTGTGCAGATGAGGTGAGGCATGTCCAGAGGTGCAGAGGAGGTAAGTCCTGTGTCCAAGAGTGTTGTGGACAGGACTCACCTCCTCTGACCCGTATACAAGCCTCACCTCCTCCGTGCCCCCTGGACAGGCCTCAATCTATTGAGTGAAATAGATAGTAACAGGATGCAGATGAGGTGAGACCTGACCAGGAGTACAAATGAGGTCAGGCCTGTCCTGGGGAGGTGTTGAGGCCTGTGTGTAAGAGGGCAGTGGACTGGACTTCATGAAGCCTCTCCCCCACTGCACTCTTAGACACAGGCCCCACCTCCTTTCCTCTATCTTACAAATGTTGATACCAAGCATTATCAAAAAACATGACACAAACCAACAAGAAAGAATCTCAATCTGCTTCCTAATCTGAGGTAACACAGGTGACATCATTGTGAAAAGTTCAAATATATTTATTTAATCATGCAGACACTATTCTTTCTCAAAAATGTAAAAGCCATTCATTTACCCCAAAATCGTTTTTTAAATAAGATTTAAGAAACAGAGCGCAGGTCCTATGTACAAGCATTCCATTTCACTACTGAAACCTCACTATTTTACAAAATACAATTCCTCTCTCTTGCAAACATTGATACCAAACATTATCAAAAACCATGACACAAACCAACAAGAAAAAAGTACAATCTGCTTCCTAATCTGAGGTAACACAGGTGACATGATTGTGAAAGGTTCAAATATATTTATTTAATCATGCAGACACTATTTATTCCTTCTCAAAAATGTAAAAGCCATTCATTTGCCCCAAAATCGTTTTTTAAATAACATTCAAGAAACAGTGCGCAGGTCCTATGTACAAGCATTCAATTTCACTACTGAAACCTCGCTATTTCACAAAATACTATTCCTCTATCTTGCAAATGTTGATACCAAGCATTATCAAAAAACATGACACAAACCAACAAGAAAGAATCTCAATCTGCTTCCTAATCTGAGGTAACACAGGTGACATCATTGTGAAAAGTTCAAATATATTTATTTAATCATGCAGACACTATTTATTCCTTCTCAAAAATGTAAAATTCATTCATTTGTCTCAAAATCGTTTTTTTAAATAACATTTTAGAAACAGAGCTCAGGTCCTATGTACAAGCATTCAATTTCACTACTGAAACCTCACTATTTCACAAAATACTATTCCTCTATCTTGTAAATGTTAATACCAAGCATTATCAAAAAACATGACACAAACCAACAAGAAAGAAGCTCAATCTGCTTCCTAATCTGAGTTAACACAGGTGACATCATTGTGAAAGGTTCAAATTTATTTCTTTAATCATGCAGACACTATTTATTCCTTCTCAAAAATGTAAAAGCCATTCATTTTCCCCAAAATCATTTTTCACATCACATTTAAGAAACACAGCACATGTCCTATGTACAAGCATTCCATGTCACTACTGAAACTTCACAATTTTACAAAATACAATTCCTCTATGCAGTAAAAACTTTTTACCAAACATTATCAAAAAACATGACACAAAGCAACATTAGAAAACCACAATTTGCTTCCAAATCTTCTCCATAGAGTATACAAGTCTCTATCTATATTAAATGAATCATTACTCACCTTTACAAATGCTTTCGGAGATTGAGAACAGTGTCAGACACACACACCAATATTTCTTTAGCAGAGCAAAAGGTATGTACTCCAGGCACTGCAACCATGAATGGCACAGAAAACCTCGAATTCTACACACATATCCCTCATGTTAACCAATTAAAACTCTTTCCTCTCTATTTTCAAACCAACACCCTTCCCCCCCTCAGCTCTTTCTACCTGTTACCATAGCAACTCCCTCCTCACTGAGCTCTCAGGTTTAAAAGTTTATTCTACAATGTTGCAAATGAACTCAGCAAGGATGTTTGACCTCTCAAAACACCAGCTTATCCGGTGCAATGTTTCTTTAAATGACTTTTTCTTACCCATTCAAATGACTTCTTTCTTAGAACAGAACCATGCACCCTAACTTTCAGTTTTTAACTATCTGAATCCACCAATCATTGCTTGTGATTCAAGAGCACTGAAACTCCACAGTTTTTTTTTACAAACTCCTACTGTTCCAACTGCCATTTCATTCCCACACTTCATCTGACTGCACCAGAACCTCCTCTCACCATGTATTCTGTCTGGATTATTGGACATAGCTACATCCACTGGGCTCAAAGGTATGCAGCTATCAGAAATTTTCACAACCTTGATTTACCAAATGTAGACATCAAGTGGATTGGCCAAAGAGGATTGAGATGTCATCAATTGATACAATTAGTGAAAACCTTTTACCATCTGCCACACCCTGACCTCATAATTTTGCACTGTGGTGGAAATGACCTAGGCACTTTGAATGGGGTAGGTCTGGAAATGCTTTTAAAGGACACCTTTGGGCAATTGATGACACTTTTTCCACAAACTGCCTTGGTATATTCCAATATATGCCAAAGACAGAAATGGAAGTGGTCCAACCAATTTTGTCCACAATTTGAGAAAGCACGGAAACATGTGAATAAATCTGTTTCTGCTTACATGAGAGACTATGGAATGGGTTCAATATACAACAACAACTTGCGTTACAACATGCAAGATATCTACAGAGGAGATGGTGTGCACTTCTCAGATGAGGGGAATAGAATATTCCTCCTAAATTTAAGACTGTGCATTGGAACCTACTTGTAGGTACCTAAATCAGACACAGAACCCAAAAGCTCTTTTCAGGGCTACCCTACCTCTGATCACTCAAAATAATTACTTTACTCTAACTTTGTTCACTGTTTTTCACCAAAGTACGCTCCCCGGTATGCTTTCCGGTGCGCTCCCCGGTGCGCATACCGGGCGCTCACCCCGCGAAAATAAAAAAAAAATATATATATATTTTGGCCTATATGGGCCTCCTAAGCCCCCCTCAGAAAACCTAGGGGGTCAGGGGGTGTCTACGGTGCCCCCTTATACCCATTCCCAACGTTGTTTATACTCCATCTTGTGTCTCAATTCTACCGAAACACAAGATGGAGGACTCCCGTTGCGCTGCCGGTGCGCGTACCGGGCGCGCACCGGTGAGCGCCCCCAAAACATTTTGTAAGTCAATTTACTTAAAAACCACTGGAGAAACTTTCACCAAATATAGAATAGGCCCTACTACATAACAGTCCCTACCATTTTCCCAAATTTGGTGGAATTCCATTGAGCCATTTGAGCTGTAGCCCTGTCTAAATATCCTGAGGTAAATTACATGACAAAAACACATATAAAGTGTTAGGATTTACAACCAATTAAAATGTTACTTTCATTTTCTACTTTTATGTGCTGACATTTGATTGGTTATGTACATGAATATATATGAAAAATGAGAGGGAAACACGGCCATTTTGACTAGAACTACCTCAGGTACATTTACACAGGATATTCTCAGAAAACTTCAACAGCTTTCTGTAAGGTAAGATGTTAATTTGTAAGGGGAACTATGTTGTGCACTTTAAGTTAATTTGGAAAAACGTTTTCTGATGCTTATTTACTGTCCCTCTGTTATAGTTATAGATTGAGATAGGTTTCTCTGTTATAGTTATAGATTGAGTTAGGCTTCTCTAGTATAATTATGAATTTACTTAGACTTCATCACATGCACTTTTTTATATTTCTACTTCATGCCTGATACCATACACTGCCCAAAGATAACTTGACTTTTAAAAACTCAGAAGTACCTCTCTGAACTTAAACCCAACAGTGCCCTAACTCTACTGATATAGTTATTTTTTATGCAATTTACAGCAAGAAAATGGAAGATACACAACAGACAATCAATATTTCTTTCGAAATTACTGATGAGGAGATTCTTTTCGAAATTACCGATGATGAGATTCTTCAAGAAGATTTTGTTGACTTCCTGGATGAGTTTCTTGACCAACAATTCATTGACTGTTTAGATAATAGGGAATCATGCAAAACAAATTTCGAGGAGATTCCGGATAATGAAATGTTGCAAGTGTTATTAAATTATGAAAATTCAGAACAATACATTTATATTTAATAATTAAAAATTGTTTGAGACATTATTCATTTTTATATGTAATTCATGAAGTAGTACCAAAATGATTATAATATAAAGTGAGACTTACAGTATACTGTGCAATTTTTTTGTGTTACATAGTAAGTTTGCTCATAGTTACTTCCTTTCTCCCACTATATTATCTCAAATGTGTATTTGACATCAATTTTTGATCTCCAGCCTCCTTTCTCTCACTGTCTGTCTCTAATGCACCATATCACCACCAATTTTGTGTAGATTCAGAAGAGAGTAAAATGTAATACTTGAAAACATCATAAGGGAGCAGGGTAGACTACCCATGATCCCATAGGCTTTCTCAAGGAGTGCTTAAAGGATCTGTTTCTGCTTTCCTGACAGACTATGGTATGGATTCCATATACCACAATAACTTCTGTAACAACATGCAAGATATCTACAGAGGAGACGGTGTACATTGAATGTAAGACTCTGCATTGGTACCTACATGTTGGTACTTAAATCACCCACACAACACAACAACTCTATTCACAGCTACCCTACCTCTAAGCACTTTAAATTATTATTTTACTGTTTCACTGGGTTTTCCCCAAGGTACGCTCCCCGGTGTGCGTACCGGGCGCTCCCCCCGCGAAAATCGATTTTTTTTCTTTGTTTTGCCCTGCAGGGCCCTTTTATGGCCCCCACATCAAACCTAGGGGGTCAGGGGGGGTCTACCCTGCCCCCTTTTGGTCATTTCCCCCTTTGTTTTTGCCTCCTCTTGTGTCTCGATCCTACCGAGACACAAGATGGCGGCCGCTCCGGACTGTTTGGAATGTTGACAGACACCCGAGAGCCAATCAGCTTTCCGCTTGCGAACTCGCGTTACGCGCTGGTACGCGCCCTGGTACGCGTACCGGGGCGCGCTTATAGATATATATATTTTTTTTAACCTAAATTACTTAAAATCCACTGGAGCACATATCTTGAGACATAGCAAAGGCACATCGGGCTACGAGTCCCTACAATTTTGCCAAGTTTGGTGGAAATCCATTCAGCCGTTCGGGCTAAAAGTGAGTCCAACCGCCCTATGGAAATTAACATGGGGAAAACACGTTTTGGGACCCCCTTTTATCTCGGCCCCCGCTTGACGAATCCCCCCCAAACTTTCAAGGAAGGAGCGGAGCTGGCCATTTTCTTGGAGAAATTCAGCCAATTCCGTCCATCAACGCCAACGTTATTCCCAATAGAATGTTGCGGATTTCCTATGGAAACTAGGTCCTAACTATAACTACCTACTGGCGACCGCCAGTAGTTAATATATATATATGGCGTGGAATACCCAGTATGGAGAATGGACCCAACATATACTGGCCTGGTATAGATATATAGACGATCTGCTAAATGTCTGGCGAGGACCAGAAAGAGGAGCTGAAGAGTACATTGACAAACTCAATACTAATACATATAATTTACACTTCACGGTGGAAATAAGCAGCAGCAAAGTCAATTTCCTAGATCTTGAGATCAGAATAGAGCAAGGGAAAATACATACACAGCTATTCAGAAAGCCAACAGCTGGTAATTCGATACTACACTCAAAGAGTAGTCATCCACCAAAGCTAATTTACAGTATCCCCTATGGGGAATTACTACGCATTAAACGTAATTGTACGTCAGAAGAAGACTACATCAGGAATGCAAATGAGAGTGTAGAAAGATTCAGAATACGAGGATATGGGGAAAAGTGCCTGAAAGAAGCCCAAGAAAAAGTGAAAAATATCTCACGCCAAGAAATGCTAAAAAACAAAGTAAAAGATACTGACAAAGATGGCAGGTTCAGATTTATCACTACGTTCTCAGAAGGGGCAGGTGTGTTGCGCACAGTGCTAAGAAAAAACTGGAATCTTTTAACAACTGATCCAGTAATAGGAATAGACATCCCAAGCCAACCAATGGTAACTTATAGGAGGGCGAGAGCACTAAAAAACACCCTAACTAATAGTTACTTAACACGCCCGGTAGAACAACCATTTGGTGAGCCAAAACCAGGGTTCTACCCTTGTGGGCGATGTAAGGCGTGTAAACATAGCAAAAAAGTAAAGTCTTACCAGGTGAGAGGAGAAACGCGCAAAATTAAAACATTTCTAACGTGCTTAACTCCTTATACGGTTTACTGTCTCGTATGTCCATGTGGACTGCGTTATATTGGGAGCACAGTGAACCCCACCAAGATGCGTATCTTGGAGCACCTGAGAGCTATTACAAACTTTGACCCATCGTATCCAGTAGCGAGACACTATAAGCAACAACATAAGAGTAACAGTGAGCTACTAGTGTACTTTTCACTAGATCATGTACCAGCGAGCCCAAGAGGGGGGGACAGATTAATGAAACTGAGAAGACTAGAATCCAGACACATTATAGGCATTGGCACCAAGACCCCCGGAGGCCTGAATAGCCATGAGGAAATGACAGTACATTTGGGGTAGGGGGCTCCCTGCTCCAAGGAAAACCGTGTAGTTAGAATAGACCCTTAGGAATCTACAAATGATATGAAAATGTATGGTTTTAATAATTTTAATAATTTAATTTGGTTTAAGGTTAAGGGTATTATGATTTTCACTGTGTGTGTTTTGTAAAAGTAAGTCTAGAGAGGCAGAGAATTAGAGGAAACATTAATCAATGGGAGGATTTCTGGCGTTGTGGGAGCCCATCCAGGGCTTAGAAAATGTTAAAAAATGTTAAAAATGTTAAATACTGCATAAGAGACTGTTCTTAATCACCCATCCAGGGTATAATAACGTAAACAGGATAATGTCTGTGATCCCGATTGGAAATATGCAAAAGTAAGGTCGTTATAAATCGTACTCTATGAATTAACATGTAATCTAAAGGTGCCCATCCAGGGCGAAATGAATTGAATTACAATCATGAAACGTTGTAAATAACGATGAAACCTTTCCAATATGTCACGTAAATATGATGTATTAGTCCTCTCTCTACCTTCATGACTAAGGATGACACGTGATGGGTATTTAAAAAAGAAAAAATGGCGTGTCAGTGTACCACTGACAAAGGCAGTAGCCGAAACGCGTCTGGTGCTCAGAGGGTCTGAAATAAATCTTTGATCCTCCTCCCGAGAGTGCTGTCTCTTCTTTTGCAAGACAAGAAGATAGTAGTTTCGATATATATATATATATATATTCACTGAAAAAACCATAGGTTATAGACCATATATAGTTAGGAATTAGCATTTACAAAACCTTGAAAATTCACTGAAAAAACCATAGGTTATAGACCATATATAGTTAGGAATTAGCATTTAAAAAACCTTTATTTTACTCACACAAAACCATTGAAATTCCATATATAGTTAGTTGTACTAACTATATATCGCGCACCCGCAATCCACTGCTGATCATGTCACATATTACATCATTCATGACATGGTCAGTGACATCACTGATGACATCACTGATGACATCTCAAATGACATCACTGATGACATCACTGATGACATCTCAAATGACATCACTGATGACATCACTGATGACATCATCCAGTGACTGTGTGTTTCTGTAAAGTTTAAATATGTTTTACATATTGAAGAATGAGTAGATGTAGAAGTGTCTGGATGAAGGATTTGGTAGGTGAGTGACTGACTGTATGAGTGAGTGATTAAATGTGTCTCACTGAATGCATGGGTTAGTGACTAAACTGTCTTAATTTGTGCATCATTATGTCTGTTGTTCTGTAAACTGCTGCATGTGTTGATCAGTAGCTATATGAGTAACTATATGGGTTATTGATTGGTTGCCCAAGCATTTGTATGGGAGACTGGGTGTGTGTGTGGGTGGCTGGGAGGTGTATGACTCTGTGCATATATGTGTGAGCAGTTGATTCACTAGATGTATGGGTTCAAAAGTGCATGTGGAAACAGCTGTATGGGCAGTTGACTGTGTGCATGAGTGTATTGGTGAGTGAATGGATATCTCAGTGCTACATGTCAAAGTAAGTACATATGTAAAATACAGTACATGTGAGAGTTGACATATATAAATAACTGTGCATAGGAGCCAGTGAATGTGTGAGTGGCTGTATGCATCATTGTGAACTTGTATCCAGGATTGTATAAGAGAGTAAATATGTTTTAGTATATGTTTGAATAAGTAAGGTGTGTATAACTGTATAGTTGAGAAAATGGAGGTGTGATTGATTCTTTGCATGACTGACTAGGTGTCTGAGTAACTCCATGGATGAGTGACAGTCTGTCAAGTCAAGTCAAGTCATAAAATTTGTATAGCGCACTACATACCCAGAGGGTTTCAAGGCGCTTAGGAAGGGGAGGAGGATTATTTGTCAAATATCCACGTTTTAAGCTGCTTTCTGAACGCTAGGTGGTTCTGGGTGAGGCGCAGGTAAGCGGGGAGTGAGTTCCATGTTTTAGCAGCCAGGTATGAAAAGGATCTGCCTCCCATGGTGGTCTTGTTGATGCGAGGTACAGTGGCGAGGGCTTGGCTGGAAGACCGTAGTTGGCGGGGGGGGGTGTAGAAGGACAGTCGAGAGTTGAGGCAATCTGGTCCGATGTCGTAGAGTGATTTGTGTGCGTGGGTAAGCAGTCGGAAAGTGATCCTCTTATTGACGGGTAGCCAGTGGAGGTCTTTAAGGTGACCAGAGATGTGTTCGTTGCGTGGGATGTCTAATATGAGCCTGGCTGATGCGTTTTGGATTCGTTGGAGTTTTTTCTGGAGTTTTGCGGTAGTACCCGCGTAGAGGGTGTTTCCGTAGTCCAGACGGCTCGTGACCAGAGCGTGGGTGACTGTTTTCCTTGTTTCGGAGGGGATCCAGCGAAATGTTTTTCTGAGAATGCGAAGAATGTTGAAGCATGAAGAGGATACGGCGCTGACTTGTCTGTTCATCGAAAGTGAGGAATCCAGGATGACGCCCAGGTTCCGTGCGTGGTCTGTCGGGATGGGTGCTTTTCCGAGGGCTTCCGGCCACCAGGAGTCGTCCCATGAAGAGGGGGAAGTACCTAAGATGAGGACTTCTGTTTTGTCTGAGTTCAGTTTCAGACGGCTTTGTTTCATCCATTCGGCAACTTCTTTCATTCCTTCGTGTAGGTTAGTTTTGGCGGTGCTGGGGTCATTGGTGAGAGAGAGGATTAGTTGAGTGTCGTCCGCGTAGGAGATGATGTTGAGGTTGTGTTGGCGTGCGATGGCCGCGAGGGGGCTCATGTATACGTTGAAGAGGGTGGGACTGAGTGAGGATCCTTGAGGTACGCCGCAGATGACTTCAGAGGCCTCGGACTTGAATGGAGGAAGGCGGACTCTCTGGGTTCTTCCGGTGAGGAACGAGGTGATCCATTCAAGTGCTTTTCCTTGGATTCCGATGTTATTGAGGCGTTGTAGGAGGGTGCTGTGGCAGACTGTATCGAATGCTGCAGAGAGGTCGAGGAGGATGAGGGCGACTGTGTCTCCATTGTCCAGTAGAGTTCGAATGTCGTCTGTTGCTGCGATGAGGGCGGTCTCAGTGCTATGTTTTGCTCGGAAGCCAGATTGTGAGGGGTCGAGGGATTTGTTGGCTTCGAGGAAAGCGGCGAGTTGGTTGTTGACGGCTTTCTCGATGACTTTGGCCGGGAATGGAAGAAGCGAGTTGGGGCGGTAATTTTTGAGTTCGGTGGGGTCCGCTGTTGGTTTTTTCAGAAGGGCGGTGAGTTCAGCGTGTTTCCAGTCTTCTGGGAAGGTGGCGGAGTTGAAGGAGCAGTTGATGACGTCTCGGAGGTGCGGTGCGATGACGGAGTCTGCTTTGTTGAAGATGTGGTGAGGGCATGGGTCTGTGGGGGATCCTGAGTGGATGGAATTCATCAGGCGGATGGTGTCCTCGGTGGAGATTGGGTTCCAAGCGTTAAGGGTGTTCACGGGGGGAAGATGGTGTATGTTTACAATGAGTGTATGTTTACACTGAGTGTATCTAAGGTTATATTAGAGTCTGAAGAGGTTCATCGTATTATCACATGAATGATGTCATCAGTGATGTGATCAGTAATGTCAAATGAGATGTCATCAGTGATGTCATCAGTGATGTCATTTGAGATGTCATCAGTGATGTCATCAGTGATGTCATTTGAGATGTCATCAGTGATGTCATCAGTGATGTCACTGACCATGTCATGAATGATGTAATATGTGACATGATCAGCAGTGGATTGCGGGTGCGCGATATATAGTTAGTACAACTAACTATATATGGAATTTCAATGGTTTTGTGTGAGTAAAATAAAGGTTTTTTAAATGCTAATTCCTAACTATATATGGTCTATAACCTATGGTTTTTTCAGTGAATTTTCAAGGTTTTGTAAATGCTAATTCCTAATTATATATGGTCTATAACCTATGGTTTTTTCAGTGAATTTCATTGGTTTTTTAAAAGCTAATATCTATAGCTGTAAAGTGTATTCTTCTTTAAATCCAAAAATATATTTTATATGTTTATTAATAATTTTTTTTAAATTTTTTTTTGTTTCGCTCCCGGTCCGCGAACCGGGAAGCTTCCCGTTAGCTCAATTTAATTCCGCGACCCGGTCCGCGAACCGGTAAGAAATCAACATAGTGACGGTATCGCGTTGCCGCGTAATGCGTCTTATGACGTACTGCGTTAGCGCACCCGGAAGTGCCCCGGGGCGCGGACCGAGGCGCGAAACGCAGCTCCCCGGAAGCGATCCGCGGCGCGAAAGCGCGACGTATCGCGTTGCCGCGAAATGCGTCTTGTGACGTATCGCGTTAGCGCACCCGGAAGTGTCACGGGGCGCGGACCGGGGCGCGAAGCTTAGCGACCCGGAAGCTAACCGGGGAGCGTTCCGCAGCGCGTAACATGAGCGTGAGAGGTCATGTGACTTGTTAATAAAACTTTTCATTGGTTCATTTCACTTTTGGTTTCATAATGATGGAAGGCTAGGTTAGGTGACTTAAAAATAACACTTTTCATTGGTTGAGAAGTATTGTTTTTCCCAAATGATGAAAACCCCTCCTTTCCTCACTCTGACTTTCATCATTGTGAGAGGAAGACCTATTTTGCTTGTTGGAAGACCTATTTTGCTTGTGTGAAAATGGCTTCATTGGTTGCTTCAGCTGGTGCACCCCCACCACCACCACCACCTCCTCATGGGAAGAGAGGACCACCTCCCCAGGTCCTTACCAACACTGAGGAGGAAGAGGAAGAAATGGATGAGGAGGGAGAAGAACCACAATTTTTAGAAGAGTTGCCCCGGGTTTCCAGAAAGAAAGCCAGTTTCATCTGGCAGTTTTTTTCAATGCCTCGTGGCCAAAAAAAGGTCAACGCAAGGTATGTCACCTGCCTGATATGCAAGGAACAATTGTCCAGAGGGACGGACAAAAAATATAGCTTTGGAAATCACACAATGCACAGGCACATGACGAGGAAACATCCCCTAAATTACAGCCGGCAGAATTAAGGGATATGCACGACAATCCAAGACCAACTCCTGTGGCCAGACCAACAATACCGGTTTCTCTAACACCAGAAGAGGCACGGGAAACTGTGCCAAATATTCAAGAAAATTTTGGGCACATGATTCACTTATGTATGCACTGTCGTGCATTATTAGCTTGTGGCAACATGAGCATCAATGCACTCAACCTGGCATATGAACACCATGATTGCCCTAACCGCCCCCAGTAATTTTTTTTTGCTCCTGTTGAGCCATTTTCAACGCCTGTTTTTTGTTGTTTCCCCCCCCCCCAAAAAAACCCAAAAAATTATAAAATCGTTCAAAAAATACAAAAAAAAACAAAAAATTAAAAAAAAAAAAAAAAAGAATTATAAAACAACAAAAATATTAAAAAAAAAGTTCTTTTCAGAACTACCTTCCCTTTCCAAAAAAATTGCTAGAATGTTTAGCACTCTGGCAAGCTCTATTTCTTTTGGTTCGCTTCCGGGAGCTAACCAAAAAAAAAAAAAAAAGTGTAAGTATAAGGAAAGGAAACAGAGAGTGATGTTAAAAGAAAGACAGCTATAGGGAGTAAAGAAGAGATACTGTTTAATAGATCTATTTACCGAAGAAAAGACAGAAGAGGGTATAATTGTGAAAAACAAAATAGATAAGGAAGTGAAAGAAAAAAAAAGAGAGTATAACATTAACAAAGAAGAGTTTCTTGGAGAATGTGAGTGAATGTTCAAAATAAGATTAAAACATGAGGAATAACAGAGAGAAAAAATAGTAAACAGAAAACAAAAAATAACAGAAAAAGAATAATTGAAACAGCAAAGAAATGTAATTAACATAGAGCCATATCATCAACATAGGCAATAAAAGTTTTGCAGCTTTTATTGGCAGAAATGTGTCGCTAAAGCTGCTTTTGTGGCAGAAAACTGCCACTAAAACCACTTTTGCACCAGTTTTCTGCCAATAAAAAGAGCAATAATTTTATTGGCTGTGTTCATAATATTCCCCTTAGTGTGCTTCAACTACACAGAGAAAGCATTATGAACAAGTAGTGATAGACTGATCAGGTAAAGACAGTAAGAGTAATAGAGACGCAGTGAGTGAACAAGAGTGAGGAACTATGAGAAGAGAGGGACTGAGAAAAAGAGTGGAAGGAGTTGAGTAAGTAGGTAATAGAGAAAGGAATGAGGGAAGTAGCAAAGGCAGGAAACTGAGGGTTAAAGAAATGAAGCAGTGGAACTAATAGTAGTTAAATGTGATATAAATGTAACGAAAACAGTACAAAATATTTACCTTATAATTGTCGTTAAATTACTCACTTTTTGTTTTTATACTTTCAATCTGTGAAAGAGAGAACAAACATTTGAAAAATATTAAAACATGTATTTAAAAATTTGAAAAGACAAGGGAAAAGATTGAAGGACAAACAGTTTTTCAAAAACTTTGACACTTACAGAAGCTTCTGCTTCTCCAGGCCCCCTACACAGTCCTAAAGATATACATTTTAAACTAACAGTATCTTGATGCAGATGAAGTGAGGCCTATCTTAAAACATGGTGCATCTTTTGCATTGCTGTTGTTTCAGAAAAGTGTCGCAACACACTAAAATTTTAAATAATTGCTTCAGGATGCCAATAAGATGTCTACTATCCAGAGGTTTGTTTCAGGTGAGGCCTACTCAGGGTTGCAGATGAAATTTCGAGTTGTTGAAGAGAATAGAGGACATAATACATGTGAAGGTCTACCAATGAAGTGAGTCATGTCCACTGCACTCTTCAACAAAGTCCAAACCTCCTATGTTTCCCTGGACAGACCTAAACTTGATCTGCACAATGTGATTCGTAATGATAGGAAACACAGGTGATGTAATTGAAATACATGCAATTTATTTTGCTCATTTCACAATCACATCACTTGTGTTTGCTTTGCTTAGGTATCTCATTGTGCAGATGTAGTCTAGCATATGAAAGAATACGCAGAAGTGCAGCACTGCATGCAACAACTTTGACACTTACAGAAGCCTCACCTTCTCCATGCCTCCTACACAGTTCTACATATACATCATAAATGCAAACAGTACAGAATTAATTATACATGTTAAATGGTTTATTTTTGCTGTTCTCAGAATGTATCAAAATTCACTAAAAACAGTGACTTGAAGGTATTCATCATGTAACAGCGGGGAAAAAAAAACACAATCAAAATGATTGTGTTTAAAAAACCCATACAACATCAGAAATCAAAATTCAGAACTCCTTAAAGTTAACTTACTTTCCATGACGTCCAAGGATGTCCTATGAACAGCTTACACTCTTTTGTGCTGTTATTACTTTCAGCCCGCCACTTTCTGAAAGAAAATCTCCATCGTTTTTAAAAACACGTTACATGCAATAAATGACTTCTTGCTCTCTACCACAATTTTCCACAAGGCCAAATCTGGTCAGAGCCATTTATAACTCTTGGATTTCTTGTAAGCCAATCCCGTCATTTGGCATTTCCGCAACTTTCAGAATTAAAATGTTGAAGATCATTTTCACAATCCTGGAATAGTAATATCTTCCCCTTCTTGCTCAGTCATGTTCTACTTTTCCTATGACACTGATACAAGCAGACTTACACTACCTCTATGACTACTACAATTATTTAATTCTCTACATCACTTTTAATCACAAAGCAATGTAAAACAGTAGACAGCATTGCAGACTTACATTCCCTCTACTCCATGTTTTGATTGGCTGCTTCAATTAGCTTATAAAAAGAAACAGTTTTTCTGAACTCATTCAAAGTGCACGTATTTCTCCATAATGTCCAGTCCTATGGTTAGAAGTTATGTCTCTGAACTACACTTATCCTCAAGGCCAAATTGTGTAGGAGCCATTAGAACTTCTTGAAATTCCACAGAGCACATCCCGAGATTATTTCCCTAAAATTTTGGTTTTAAAAACACCAGGTAAGAGTTTTTAAGGTCATACGGCAATTTTTTTTTGAAAATTAAAACAGAATCATTGCAGAATGACCAGCCATTTCTAGACTTTAAATAAGCTGTGTAATGTCCTGATGTTATTGAAGGGCCGTCATGATATATAATTGCTGCAGTTACAAAAGTCCTTCCTGATATTGACAACTGCGAAGCTACAAAATTTTTAATTAAAGTTGTCAATTTTGTTCCATCAGGCCTACATCGTTAAAACATTAAAATGACATACTGGCCATATGTTCGTATAAATAATGTGGACATCATTTCAGATTTACATTGGCTACACTCCATGTTGTGATCAGCTGCTTTTACTAGCTTATTAAAGGAGACTGATTTACTGTCTGGCAAAGTTAAATATATAAATCTTTCTGAGTCTACACTAGTAGTACTTGATACCATACAGTTCTCGCAGTCATGCTGCCATTGATAAGAAAGCCCAAACAGCTGATCCACATCTACACCTTCAGCATGTAATACATCAAGCATATACATTAAAAACTCCTGACAATCTTGCTGAATATTTTGAGAGAATTGTGTTTGGCCTGAACATCTGTCTAACAGATTTCGAATTTCAGACACACTTTCTATGTTTCTTCTATCAGTGGTACATTTCTCTAACACAGAATTTAACAAACTGCAAAATCTTTGATCAGAATTGACCACAATCTCTTCTTTTACATTTTTTAGAGAAAACAAAACATTAACCACTACATTAGCATAGCAGTTGACACCAGAACTGTTTTCAAACTGAAAACCAACAACATCTTCAACAGAATCCTTTTTGTTTCTGCTTGTAATTTTAGGTTCATTGACTTTTTGTCTTTTTGCTACAACCTCCCCAGTATTGTTCTCATTTCTTCGTTTCCGGCCTACCACACGTTTCTCAAACAAAGGATACTGAGGCAAATGTGGCGCATACTCTCTTCTTAACCTATTGTATTCCTTAACACAATCTAGATCCGCACAAATGTTTGTGACATCACACTCAATCAAGTACAATCCCGATAAAGTTCTAACTCGTGACAATGCCACATATGCCATACCCTCCTTGAACGCAGAACTGCCAATATTGACCAATGCACTGTCTACACTTAAACCTTGCGATTTATGAATTGTCACCGCATATGCCAAGCAAACAGGAAACTGCTTACGGCGAACATATAAGTCTTTTACAAGCAAAAATCTAGCAGAACAACGAGCAATTAGCTGTACTTCCTCAATGCCATCAAATTTAATTTTTAAAAATTCAATTCCATCTCTATTTCTGTATTTCACAAAATCAACAACATTACCCATTGATCGATTTACCAGACCTCTTTCAACATGTAAATTCCTTCTTAAAATTATACGGCAGTTCAAGCACACATTCAGAGTCTTTTCAAAACCTGCAGTTTTAGATATACTCTTCTCTAATGAATCCAATTTTGTTTTCAGATTCTCAGACAAAATAATTGTTGATCCCATATGCTCTACTCTATCAATAGCTTCCAGTTTCACAATCTCTTGCTTTTCTAAATGCAACATTTTGTTGTTAAATTTGGCACATTCTGCAAGAGTTGGCATCAAACATATTCCAGATTTCTTCTCAGTAATTTTCTGAAAAATATTCTCAGGCACAACATCTTGTTCTGGATATAAATTTGACAGTAATCGTGCATGTAAAGCTTCTTTCCCATGCTCGGTCACTTTTCCAATTCTAACATCTTGTAGAATAGTCTTGTAAACTTCATCCTTCGCCTGACGCATATTTTCATGCAGTTCAGCATAATTGAAGTTTAACCATATATTGACGTTGCCAATGCTGCCTAGGCACTTCCTGGTATCTTCATGCGTGAGCATTTTGAACACAGGTTGCCCTTTCACTGGTGTAAGCTGCAGAAGATCTCCGAAAACAATGATGTGTTTGCCACCAAATAACACATCATACTCTGTTTTGAGAACTTCTTGCATCCTCAAATGCACAAAGGCAAGCATGACATTGGAAACCATGCTTACTTCGTCAATGATAAGAAGTTTCATTTTCCTCAAGATTCTTGAAACTTCAAAACAAGCATCTCCAGATAGCTTGTGATATTGTAATTTGTTGTCATGCTCCACTGGCAGCATCAGTAAACGATGTAAAGTAATCCCTTTAATATTATGTGCTGCCAGTCCAGTTGGAGCAGTGACAACACAAGACAGCGATGACTCTGTCCTTTCCTGCAAATAGCATGAAATTGCTTTAATGAGGAAACTTTTTCCAGTTCCCGCTTCTCCACTCACGTACAGTCGGACAGGCTTCAACGACGTACATGAGCACTCTTTCTTATCATGACTTAATCCATGATCAATTTGCATGGTAACTTCGTCATATATTTTCCTCTGCTCAACGTTGAGTTGTCTTTCCAACTCTTCTAAGTTAACCGCATCCTCTTGAGCATGTGCCATGGCTCTTTCCACTTCATTCATAGCAGTGGCAGCTTCATTTTCGATAACAGGTCCTCCTAGTGGATCCTGACTCAATGAAGCAGAACTCTGACTGTCCTGAGAACTGTCTCTGGCAATCTCGGCTGCAATCGTTGCTTCCTGCTCAATTTCCGCATTCAACATTTCTACATATTTGGGAAAAGCAGGACATTCTATGGTCTCCTTGGCGGCATTGAAAGAGTCTTCGTAACAGAGGAAATCTCCAAGCAGTTCCTCTTCTGCACGCCAAGGCTTGAAAAGTTGCAAAAGTGCTAAATAGAAAAACTCCTTTTTTTCAGGAGATTCACCACTCAATTTTCGATGGTTTACCAAGTGGCATTTTCTTTGCTTGACCAGACATCCCTCACTTCCTATTACAGCATACACTCCTTTCTCAGTATCTTCTTTGATGTTCCTCTTGAATATGTAATTTTGCAGAACCTCATACAGACAAACATTCTCGAGGTGACTGCTTCGATTTGGATAATATGTATCCAACATGTTTGTCTTCAAAATGTCGGTACTGTTTGGCTCCTTTTCCGCCAAATACTCAATTTCCCGCACAGGTTTGAGAACTCGATTAAGCGTTGCTGCAAGACCAAGATTCGCCCAAACGATACTCCTGGACTTGGCATAGAGACTTGCTGAAGACAACCGGTCAGAACATTCGTACGCTCCGATTTCTCGATGCAACAACATCTTCAGACTGAAACTGTACAACTTCTTGCTGAGGCTCTTTTCATGGAAAATGTCCTCCCACATATCCTTCAATTCTGTCTTCTCTTTTTTGGTGATGTAAGACGTCACATACCGAGCCACAGCCATACAGTTATCAGCCACAAACTGTATATCCATGTTAGCATTCCACATGGACAAAATCACCGGGTTGTAGTCGTTGATGTACTTGGACTCTTGGTTCCTCTTCAAATTGTAAGTGTTTTTAGGTGATTTCTTTATGACATTGTGTCGCAACGAAGACATCAAACTGTTTACTCTTCCTTTAGAAATCACCGGTCGTGGAAAGCCGAAACGACATTTAGTGTAGAACTTGTCCTTGTTTCGGAATTTACGACGGCAGTACTTTCCACATCGATGGCTTTGGAAACGCAGAACTTTTTCTCTTAGGCTTTTCTTCTCCTTTGCGTTTGGAACAGCACACGTAGAATACTGTTGGATGAAACTCATCACTGAGTCTTCTGGATCCGTTCCAAATTTAGGTGCATCCTTGATCCACAGCAACATATGTATATGAGGAGCACCTCTTGCTTGGTACTCCTTTCTCCAGAAGAAATCCAACACCTCTCCAAGAGGTGGATTCTTCTTATTCATGATGAAAGACATCATAGCTTCAAATCTATGATTGAAGTACCTACATACATTGACTGGATCCAAAGAGCACAGTTCTCCAGGTGTCTTGAATTCGATGTTATCTACGTTAGCATTTGCCTCTCGTAGAAATTCAAGTAAGTCTTCCCAGCCATACTCGGCACAGCTCAGAGTGAGGAACCATGTGGGAGTACCTAAGTTCCTCAGCATACATTTTAAATCACCATGACGACGGTACCAGTACTCATTAGTACCACGCTGACACGCCATGAGATTAATCAGGTGAGAATCCAAAATACTGTCTTGGACATTGACTTTATCCATAAAGTCACTTGCCGAGATGTTTTGCATGTGTATACCACTTTTCAAGATGTGGTTCACTGCATATGACAGTCCAGACAGATCGCTTTCAAACAGGAGATGAAACAAATAAGGAATGCATTGTCGAAACCTAGCATCTCCTGCATACAATCGCAAAGTCCGGTATTCAGAAGCAGGAATTTGATGAGGTCGCTCATCATATCTTCCTCCCTGACCTGTTGGAAAAAGCTGTGGGAAACACCGAGCTTCCAAACTTTCCTCCCAAACACTAATGGGACTCCCTTTGGCTTGTTTCATTTGAAACAACTCAATAGCATTCCCCATGACTTCCTTGGAATGCAAAGGATGAACACTATAATGTTCATATATTTCTTCACTAGTAGAGGGTTCTACTTTCTCAATTTGACCAGCACACAAATCGCTATCCTCTTCCTCACTTACTTCCTCTTCTGCAACATATACATTCTTATAGTATTTATTATTTTTTTTCAAATACAATGTTGCCTTTTTAACTTTCCTAACATCTACTAAATCTTGCCATATTTTCTTATTCTTTGTCGGAACCCCATTAACTAAGATAACCAGAGGTTCCTCTTCCACTTTTTCTACTCCAATTGTGTTAATGTTTTTCTTCAAATCTAGAGGCAAATAAACAACTCTTCCCTTTAATCCTCTCTGTAAATCTGATGGAGGCAATTTCCCTGTCTTTGGCTCCATTCTTACAATAGCCTGAAAGGGATGGATACTTTGAATCAAAATAGATTCATAAGTATTTAAATCCTTCAATTCAGAAGGAATCTCAACCAATTCCAGATTATTATGAACTGCTCTAGCAGGCATCTGGTTTTGATTTAATTTGCAACAACAATAAGTACACACACGTTGATCCAATCCCAAATCAAAACAATTTTCTACCATCAAGTATGTTGCAAAATCCTTCCATTCACTATTATTTTCCCTTTCATTTTTTGCATATAAATCCACTAACTTAGTCTGATTCTTATAATAAGTGCGTCGACAACACACACAAGTGAAATTAGGCCTCTCACTTGATTTCACCTGAAACGTGGCAATTTCCCTCTGAAAATTATCTGTACTGGAAACCTGTACACTATCTTCCACATGACCCTCTTCTTCTTGCTCAATTTCAACAGTCTCCTCTTTACTTCCAAAGTAACAAAACTCAATTTCTTCAGATATATTTTTCACATCTATTTCAGAACCATGCAAAAGAGCAGCGCATAATTTTTTAAGCATAATTGCTGGACTCTTAGCATAATACAACATTCTAACTAATTTCCTCACTTTATTATGATGCACTGCTAGCATCCTGAAATGATGAAAAACACTCTGGCATACTCTCCTGGAAAGACAAGCCAGTGAATGACCATGCAAACCTGTCACTTCTCTCACTCTGCAAGGATCTAATTCTTGCAACAACCTTATTTTCTGCTTCAAACTTTTCTTATTAAATGACCGTACAAAATCACAAAGCAAATTGATGGAATCCTGTCGCACACTGCAAATACTACTACACTTCCAGGTGTACACAGGACCCTTAGCACGTCTTCATAAAACCTCATTACCTAACACCTCTTCTGCCTCTATTGTCACAAGTTTTTCTTTTTCAACTGGACAACCATCTTTCACTTCATAAGCACGACCACTGGTGTCAACTGCATGCACCAAATCATTATCCTGGAAATAACTCTCCTCATTAAAAAATGCCTCACAGCTTGAACTATGCATCCATTCTCCAGAAAAAACTTCACAAAAATTACTACGATTAACTATTCTCTTCCATCTACTATTTCTTTTGAAATCATAAATTGCCTTGTTTAGCTTCCTAATTATATTGATTATCAAAATAAATAACTTACGTTTAATTTCAAATGCCTGATCAATAACTTTCTCAACTTTTTTTTTTCTCTTATAAAAAACCAGTTTCTGTTGACGTTTCTTAATATTTTTTAACAAATTGCCAATTATCCTGTTGCGGAACATTCGTTTACGAATCTCCCTAAACTGTTGTTTCCTTCTACTATCATGCACAGAGTTATCTCTTGCTCTAGCAGTAACATTTTTCATTGGCCTTTCCTTTCCATTTGATTTCCTTCTCGTTTTATGGACTGAAACATTTTCTGTAGTAATATTTTTTTTACTACACATATTTCTTATGAATTGTTTTGTGCTCTTACCCGGTGCTTTCTTCGTGACTTGACAAATCTTTTTGTTAGAGGACTGCTGCTTATTTTTTTTCACCTGCTGTCTTTGACGTTTTGCAGCCTTTCTCTGTCTTTCTATTGTAGGCATGGTGAAATCTTGAAATGATCTGCAGTTGAATCTGTGGTAAAATATAATAAAAAATGTTATTAACCATTATTACCAAACAGTAAAACAATAACAGTGATCAAAAACTTAACACACTACTTGACATTTTAAATAGAAGATTTTTTAGTCCTTGCAAATTTACAATACAGAAATACCAGAAAAGAAATGACATTTATATTTATGTTACCTATGCTATTTTATATGTGAATCTGATCTAATTTTATGAGCATATTTTAATATTTTATTGAAGACACTACACATAACCTGCTTTTGAAGGTGTCTTTATTTTTAAATTAAACGGTTTACCTTTTTACTTTTTATTAATTATAAATTTTAAAAATAAATGTTTATATTTCCATAGGCTCAAGCAGGTCAGCTTCCCATCCTATTTCATATAATTCCGACAAATCTGCATCCTCATCACGCTCTTCTTCATCCTCAGGATTTAAATCATCCAAGGGATCAACATCCACTGATGTTTCAATTACAAGTTCAATGATGAGGTCAAAATCAACTGATTGCAGATTGTCGCTCATGTTGAGGTTGTCTTTATCTTTAAAGAAAGATAACAACAATGAGATGTTGCAGAGTAAGAGACAAATCTCAGAGATTATAATAGTAAAATTGTTTAACAAGAGTAAAATTTTGCAGCTATTATTTAGCCATGTCCAGCGATGCTGAGCAGGTGAAGCCTATGTCTAATTTTTCACTGAACAGGACTCATCTCTTCTTAACCTTGGATAAGCCTCACCGACTCTGTGTCCCCTGCACATACTTAAATGTAAAGAGGCAGATTTATGTTAAATGGCACATCCCCAGGCATGGACCAGTTAACGTGCACCACTGCTCTGCCACCCATGGTGTGCCGCATTTACAATCAGATAGGAGAAACCTGCGTCAAAACCCTGCGCCTGCTTTAAGCAGGCATAGGTCTTGACGCAACATTGTGGAGATGGTGCACCCTTGAGCGTTGCTGGAGCTGCATCGCACTTGCGATACAACTCCAGCAATGCGCCACCTTAACGGCACAGATGCGTCACGCATCTGTGCCGTTTTTGCCCCATGCTGCGCCGCATTGTAAATGCAGCACACCATGGGTGGCGGAACAGCGGCGCAGGATGACTGGCACATCCCTGGTGATGCGCCAGTCATCATAAATCTATCCCTAAGCTTCTTATCTTGTTAGAGATGAACTGCCATATGTATCATCAAAATATTTTGCATTTCCTAAATAGCGAATTTTAAGGAATAAATAGCGATTCTTTACCATTCCTAATTTGCGATGAGCAAATTGCTAATTGCAAGTTACCCATTCATTTCCATGGGCTAGGAGGCTCATAGGAATGAAGGTTTAATTTGCGATTAGCAATTTGCTCATCACAAATTAGGAATTTTTCCAAGGGTGCAGGGGTGTCTCAAGAACACCCTGCTGCACCCCTGAAAAAGAAATTTGGGGGCATATGGCACACATACATGCCCTAAGGGCATGTGTTGGCGTCATATGTGACCTTTTGTTTTTTTTAAAAAAAGCTTTTTGAAAAGAATTCACAAATTACCACCAATTTACCACAATAGTTTACAAATCCTTAATGTCATTTTTTACATATTTTTTGTTTGATACATTGCATTTAAGTAGTCTCAAAAAAATGTGCAAATCCTTCAGTGCAATTGCAAAATAAGGAATAGCAAATTTTGCTACTCCTTATTTTGCATCAAACTTGTTTGATACATACCATTTGTCTAATTAACATTCGCAAAGGCCAAAATTCGTAGAATTTTGATCTTTGCGAATGCTAATTAGCTTGATACATATGGCCCCAAGTGAGGCCTGTCTTGCGACATGGTGCATCTTTTGCATCACTGCTGCATCGGTTTCATGTGGTACGTTTTTTTTACACCATGACATATCTGCCTAAATGCATCAATTTGTAATGTTGTCGCCTCATAGCAAATCTTTTCCACCGCCGCTGCATCATAAAAGTGACGCACAGTGGCAGAAAAGAGGCATACACCTATCATAAATCTGTCCCTAGCATTTTAAATGATTAATCCAGGATGACAATAAGGTGTGGCCTATCCAAAGGTTTGTTTAAGTTGAGGCCTACTCAGGATTGCAGATTAAAGTTACGCTTGATGAAGAATACAGAGGAGATAATACATGTAAAGGCCTACCAATGAAGTAAGTAATGTCCACTTTATTGCGCAAGTCATCATAAATGTATCCCTAAGCTTCTTATCTTGTTACAGATGAACCACCATATGTACCATCAAACTATTTTGCATTTCCTAAATAGCAATTTTTAAGGAATAAATAGCAATTCTTTACCATTCCTAATTTGCAATGAGCAAATTGCTAATTGCAAATTACCCATTCATTTCCATGGGCTAGGAGGCTCATAGGAATGAAGGTGCAATTTGCGATTAGCAATTAGCTCATCACAAAATAGGAATTTTTTCAAGCGTGCAGGGGTATCTCAAGAACACCCTGCTGCACCCCTGAAAAAGAAATTTGGGGGCATATGGCACACATACATGCCCTAAGGACATGTATGGGCGTCATATGGGACCTTTTGTTTTTTAGAAAAAAATGCTTTTTGAAAAGAATTCGCAAATTACCACAAACTAGAAGTTGGTGGTAGTTTCCAAATCCTTAATATCATTTTTTACATATTTTTTGTTTGATACATTGCATTTAAGGAATCGTAAAATTTGCAAATCCTTCAGTGCAATCGCAAAATAAGGAATAGCAAATTTTGAATTAAGGACATTTTAAGTCATTTCCATATGTGCAGTGTTTTGAAAATATGATTTGAAAATCGTTTTTGGGGAAAAGTAATGGTTTGCAAATTTATGACAAGGACATAATGGTGTATGCTTCTCTATAAGGCATTTCAGTGTCTCTGATGTCATTTTTCCCATATTACATTATAAGACCTTTCCCCATGGAGCACATTCCTTGTAAATATGCTCCCACCTGAGCATGGCGAATTTAGATTTTGACTGTTTGAGTCACATAACCATGTTAAAAGTGACCCAAAAAAATTGCAAACGTTTTAAAAAAACACATTCATGTGTCTTAAGGACATTTTAAGTCATTTCCCCATGGACAGTGTTTTCTAAGTGGCGCAAAAGAGGCATACACCTATCATAAATCTGTCCCTAGCATTTTAAATGATTAATTCAGGATGACAATAAGATGTGGCCTATCCAGAGGTTTGTTTAAGGTGAGGCCTACTCAGGATTGCAGATTAAAGTTACGCTTGATGAAGAATACAGAGGACATAATACATGTAAAGCTCTACCAATGAAGTAAGTGATGTCAACTTCATTGCGCCAGTCATCATAAATGTATCCCTAAGCTTCTTATCTTCTTAGACATCAACCGCCATATGTATCATATAACTATTTTGCATTTCCAAAATAGCGAATTTTAAGGAATAAATAGCGATTCTTTACCATTCCAAATTTGCGATGAGCAAATTGCTAATTGCAAATTACCCATTCATTTCCATGGGCTAGGAAGCTCATATAAATGAAGGTGCAATTTGCGATTAACAATTTGCTCATCGCAAATTAGGAATTTTTCCAAAGCTGCAGGGGTGTCTCAATAACACCCTGCTGCACCCCTGAAAAAGAAATTTGGGGGCATATGGCGCACATAAATTTTAACAACATTCCTTTACCTCAAAAACGATTTTCAAATCATAATTTCAAAACACTGCACATGGGAAAATTACTTAAAATGTCCTTAAGACACATAAAAGCGTTTTTTGATTGCCTTTGCAGCATGTTTGTATCACTTTTAACATGGCTATGTAACACAAACATTCAAAATCTAAATTTGCCATGCACAGGTGGGAGCATATTTACAAGCAATTTGCGCCACAGACAAAGGTCTTACACTAAAATGGGAAAAATAACATCAGGGACAGTCAATTGCCTTATAAAGAAGCATACACCATTATGTCCTTGTCATAAATTTAAAAACAATTCCTTTTCCCCAAAAACGATTTTCAAATCATAATTTCAAAACACTGCACATGGGAAAATGACTTAAAATGTTCTTAAGACACATGAAAGCGTTTTTTGATTGCCTTTCCAGCATGGTTGGGTCACTTTTAACATGGCTATGTAACACAAACATTTAAAATCTAAATTTACCATGCACAGGTGGGAGCATATTTACAAGCAATTTGCGCCACAGAGAAAAGTCTTACATTAAAATGGGAAAAATAACATCAGGGACAGTCAATTGCCTTATAAAGAAGCATACACCATTATGTCCTTGTCATAAATTTAAAAACAATTCCTTTACCTCAAAAACGATTTTCAAATCATAATTTCAAAACACTGCACATGGTAAAATTACTTAAAATGTCCTTAAGACACATAAAAGCGTTTTTTGATTGCCTTTCCTGCATGGTTGGGTCACTTTTAACATGGCTATGTAACACAAACATTCAAAATCTAAATTTTCCATGCACAGGTGGGAGCATATTTACAAGCAATTTGCGCCACATAATTCATAATTTTCTCCTTAAAGCACACTATTCTCTATCTAAATTAAAGAAATATTTTCTCACCTTAGCAAATACTTTGAGTTTGAAAACAGTCTCAGAAACACACCAATTTGTCTTCAGCAGAGCAAAAGGTATGCACTCCAGAGTCTGCAGCTATCAAAAGCACAGAAATGCTGTAATTCTTCACACATATTTCTCATGTCACCCAATCAAAACTCTTCCCTCACTTTTTTTCAAATGAAAACCCTTCCCCCCTCTGCCCTTTCTGTCTTTTCTGCATGGCAACCACCTCTTGGAAGACTTCTGGTGTTTGCAAGTTCACACAACTTTGTTGCAATTGAACTCTGAACTCTCAGTGCACCTGCATATCCAGTGCATTCTTTCATTTAATGATTTTTTATTGACCATTCAAAATACATCTTTCAAAGAACACATCCGTGCACCCTAACTTTCTGTTTTCAGCAATCAAAATCCACCAATCACTGTTACTGCTTCATGAACACAGAAACTCCACAGTTTTTTTCATTTTAAACTCTCATTTTTTCAACTGCCATTTCATTGCCACACTTCATCTGACTGCAGGAGAACCTTCTCTCACCATGTTTTCTGTCTGGATTGTTGGACATAGTTATATTCACTGGGCTCAAAGGTACGTTGAAAACAGGAAATTACCTAACCTCAATTTACAAGATGTGGAAATTAAGTGGTTTGGCCACAGAGGATTAAAATGTCACCAATTGATACCATTGGTGAAAACCTTTATGCATTTGCCCAAACCTGACCTGTTAATTGTGCACTGTGGAGGTAATGACTTGGGCACTTTGACTGGTGTAGGTCTGGAAATGCTTTTAAAGGACACCTTTGAGCAATTAATGGCACTTTTTCCTCAGACTGCCTTGGTATATTCAAATATATGCCAAAGACAGAAATGGAGGTGGTCAAACCAATTTTGTCCACAAATTGAGAAGTCGAGGAAGCATGTAAACAAATCTGTTTCAGCTTACATGAGATACCATGGAATGGGCTCCCTGTACAACAATAACTTGCGTTACTACATGCAAGATATCTACAGAGGAGATGGAGTTCACTTCTCAGATGAGGGCAACAGAGTTTTCACTCTGAATTTAAGAATGTGCATTGGTACCTACTTATAAGTACCTAAATGTACCATAAACCCAAAAGCTCTTCTCAGAGCTACCCTACATCTGATCACTCACAATTATTATTTTACTCTAACATTTTTCACTAATTTCCAACAAAGTACGCTCCCTGGGGCGCTACCCGGTACGCGAACCGGGAGCTAACCTCGCGAAATTTTTTTTTAAAATGTTTTTTTTTCGCACATATAAGCCTCCTCAGCCACCCTCAGAAAACCTAGGGGGTCAAGATAACTCTACCGTGCCCCCTTCTACCCATTCTGAACATTATTTGCCCTCCATCTTGTATCTTAATTCGACCGAAACACAAAATGGTGGACTCCCGGAACGCTTAAGGTTCGCGAACCGGGGCGCTCAACGGTTCGCGTACCGGGTCGCTCTCTGGGAAGCGCACCATCAAAAAAGGTGGGAAAGTAGTTCACAGAAAAGCCACTGGAGACAATTTCACCAAATATAGATTAGCTCATACTACATACCAATCCCTACCATTTTCACAAATTTGATTGGAATTCCATTTAGTCATTTAGCCTGTAGACCTCTCTAAATACCCTGAGGTAAATTACTTCACAAAACACATCTGAAGTGTTGGAATTGACAACCAATGAAAATGTTACTTTCATTTTCTATTTTTTTTACCTGACATTTCATTGGTTATATACCTGAATATATATAAAGGAAGAGAAGAAAACACAGCCATTTTGACTACTACTTCTTGCTGTACATTTCAATAGTATTTTCACTAATTCCTTCAACTTCTTTCTAAAGGTAAGTTTTTATTTTTAAAACTGAAGTATATTGTGCACTATAAGTTAATATGGTAAACTTTTTCTGATAGATATATACTATCCCTCTGTAGTAGTTATAGATTTAGAGAGACTTCTCTGTTATAGTTATGGATGGAGTTAGGCTTCTCTTGTATAATTATGAATTTACTTACGTTAAATCACATACACTTTTTTATATTCCTACTTCCACTCTGATACTATACACTGCCCAAAGATAAATTCACTGATAAAAAATGCCTATCTAAAATTATTCCCAACATTGCCCTATCTCTACTAATATATATTTTTTTAATCCAAATTTCAGGCAAAATGGAAGGCGAAAACCAAGTTTCTTTTGAAATGGACCTGCAAGAGAGCAGCCAAGAATTGATTGATACAATTGATCAAATTGACATTGAATTTTTCGATGAAACTTGGGACAATGAACTACTGCAATGTGTACAAGCAGTAGATAACCTCCTTGCAAATGAGGACATTTTACACCCTCAGAGACTACAATGTATATTCCATGATAATTATGACATTTCTGACAATGAAATGTTAGAAAGTTTAATAAATTATGAAACACAATCACATTAAAAAAAATGCTTAAAAAATAAAGAAAATAAAAAATAATCAACAAAAACAACAATCAATTAACATACAGCATTTGAAAAGTCTATCATTCATTTTTCATTGCAGTACGCTTCCCAGAACGCTTCCCGGTTCGCGGACCGGGCGCTCCCCACGCAAAAAAAACAAAAAAATGTTTTTGTTTTTTTTGCCCCGCGGGGCCCTTTTAAAACCTCCACATTAAACCTAGGGGGTCAGGGAGGATCTAGTATGCCCCCTTATGGTCATTTTCGCCTTTGTTTTGGCCTCCTCTTGTCTCTCAATCCTACCGAGAGACAAGATGGCGGCCGCTCCGGACTGTTTAGAATGTTGACAGACACCGGAGAGCCAATCAGCTTAGCTACGCGAAGTTTCGGTACGCTTAAGGTCCGCGGACCGGAGCACTGCCCGGAGCGCGCTTACAGATATATATCTTTTTTTAAACGTTAATTTCTCAAAATCCACTGGAGCACATATATTGAGACCTAGAAAAGGCACATCGGGCTACCAGTCCCTACAATTTTGCCAAGTTTCATGGAAATCCATTCAGCCGTTCGGGCTAAAAGTGAGGCCAACCGCCCTATGGAAAACTCAATGTTAAAAACACGTTTTGGGACCCCCCTTTTTTCTCGGCCCCCCCTTGACGAAACCCCCCCAAATTTCCAAGGGCTGCTCAGAAACAAAATGTTCCATTTTCCAGAAAATTTCAGCCAATTCCGTCCACAAACGCCAAAGTTATTAGACATAGAATTTTCAAAAATCCCATAGGGAAAAAATCCTAACTATATATACCTACTGGCGACCGCCAGTAGGTAATATATATATATATATATATATGTATATATATATATATATACATATATATATATATATATATATATATATATATATATATATATATATATATATATATATATATATATATATATATATATGTATGTATATATATATATATATATTACCTACTGGCAGTCGCCAGTAGGTAGTTATAGTTAGGATTGATTTCTATAGGGAAATCGCAACATTCTATTGGGAATAACTTTGGCGCCGGTTGAGGAATCTGCCTGAATATTTCAGCAACTTTGCTTTGCAGCTCTCCGCTCCTTCTCTGAAAGTTTGGGGGGGATCCGTCAAGCGGGGGCTGAGATAAAAGGGGGGTCCCAAAACGTGTTTTCCCCATGTTAATTTCCATAGGGCGGTCTGTCGCACTTTTAGCTCGAACGGCTGAATGGATTTTCACCAAACTTGGCAAAATTGTAGGGACTGGTAGCCCGATGTGCCTTTGCTATGTCTCAAGATATGTGCTCCAGAGGATTTTGAGTAATTTAGTAATTGAGTAATTTAGGTTCAAAAATATCTGTAAGCGCGCCCCGGTACGCGCACCGGGGGGCGCTGAGGGCGCGCCACGCGACTTGCGCACGGAAAGCTGATTGGCTCTCGGGTGTCTGTAAACATTCCAAACTGTTTGGAGCGGCCGCCATCTTGTGTCTCGGTAGGATCGAGACACAAGAGGTGGCAAAAACAAAGGGGGAAATAACCAAAAGGGGGCAGGGTAGACCCCTCCTGACCCCCTAGGTTTGATGTGGGGGCCATAAAAGGGTCCCGCGGGTCCCAAAAAAATTTCATTTTTTTTTATTTTCGCGGGGGGAGCGCATGGTACGCGTACCGGGGAGCGTACCAGGGAGCGTACTTTGGTGAAAAATAGTGAAAATAGTAGTGAAAAATAATCATTTTGAGTGATTAGAGGTAGGGTAGCTCTGAAAAGAGCTTTTGGGTTCTGTGGCTGTTTTAGGTACCTACAAGTACGTCCCACACACACCCACACGCACACAACCCCACACCCCCACAGTCACACACTCCCCACACATACCTCACACACGCACACCTCCACCCACACCCAAACACCCCACACCCCCACACCGACACCTTACACATCCACACCCACACCCACACATCCCACGCACCCACACACACACCTCACCCCCCCAACACACACACACACACACAGATACCTCACAGACACACCCCACACATCTCACACACACACCTCCCTCCCCCCCACAGACACATACACACCTCACAGACACACCCACACATCCCACACATACACACACATCCTACACACATATCCCCCCCACACACACACCCCCCACACACACCGCACACACTCACACCTCCACCTACACCCAAACACCCCACACACCCACACCCACACACACAGCTTACACAGCCACACCCCCACCCACACCCACATACCCCACACACTTACACACACCTATACACCTCACCCCCCAGACACACACACACACCTAACAGACACACCCCACACATCCCCCACACACACCTCCCCCCTCCACACAAGGGGAAAAATCAGTGAAACAGTAAAATAATAATTTAAAGTGCTTAGAGGTAGGGTAGCTCTGAATAGAGTTGTTGTGTTGTGTGGCGTATTTAAGTACCAACATGGAGGTACCAATGCAGAGTTTTAAACTCAATGTAGACCGTCTCCTTTGTAGATAATTTGTATGTTGTTACAGAAGTTATTGTGGTATATGGAATCCATAGCATAGTCTTTCAGGAAAGTAGAAACAGATCCTTTAAGCACACCCTGAGAAGGTCTAGGGGATCAGAGGTAGTCTATCCTGCTCCCTTATGATGTTTCCCAGTATTACATTTAATCTCTTCTAAATGTATAGAAAATTGGCGGTGATATCGTGCATTAGAGACAGACTGTGAGAGAAAGGAGGCAGGAGATGAAAAACAGATGTCAAATACACTTTGGAGATAATATAGTGGGAGAAAGGAAGTAACTATGAGCAAACTTACTATGTATCACAAAAAACATCCTTGCTGAGGTGATTTGCAACATTGTAGAATAAACTTTTAAACCTGAGAGCTCAGTGAGGAGGGAGTTGCTATGGTAACAGGTAGAAAGGGCTGAGGGGGGAAAGGGTGTTGGTTTGAAAATACAGAGGGAAGAGTTTTGATTGGTTACCATGAGGAATATGTGTGTAGAATTAGAGGTTCTCTGTGCCATTAAGGTTTGCAGTGCCTGGAGAACATACCTTTTGCTCTGCTAAAGAAATATTGGTGTGTGTATCTGACACTGTTGTGAATCTCCTAAAGCATTTGTAAAGGTGAGTTATGATTCATTTAATATACATAGAGACTTGTATAATCTATGGTGAAGATTTGGAAGCAAATTGTGGTTTTTTAATGTTGCTTTGTGTCATGCTTTTTGATAATGCTTGGTAAAAAGTTTTTACTGCATAGAGGAATTGTATTTTGTAAAATTGTGAAGCTTTAGTAGTGACATGGAATGCTTGTACATAGGACCTGTGCTGTGTTTTTTAAATGTGATGTCAAAAACGATTTTGGGGAAAATGAATGACTTTTACATTTTTTTAAAAGAATAAAGAATGTGTGCATGTTTAAAGAAATAAATTTGACTCTTTACAATGATGTTACCTGTGTTAACTCAGTGTAGGAAGGATATTGAGTTTGTTTGCATAGAGGAATTGTATTTTGTAAAATAGTAAGGTTTCAATAATGACATGGAATGCTTGTACATAGGAAATGTGCTGTATTTCCTAAATGTGATATCAAAAACGTTTTTGGGCAAAATGAATGGCTTTTACATTTTTGAGTATAATGTGGCGCAGAGGTTTAAAAAGTGACGCATCTACCTACATGCGTCACTTTTTAAATATGGCGCAAAAAGGTACATGTTTGGGCTTTCCTGGGGAGCGTAGGTGCTGAGGCTTGTGTCTAAGAGTGCAGTGGACTAGGCTTCATGAAGCCTATCCCCGACTGCACTCTTAGACACAGGTGTCAATTTGACTCTTTACAATGATGTTACCTGTGTTAACTCAGTGTGGGAAGCATATTGAGTTTGTTTGCATAGAGGAATTGTATTTTGTAAAATAGTGAGGTTTCAGTAATGATATGGAATGCTTGTACATAGGATCTGTGCTGTGTTTCCTAAATGTGATGTCAAAAACGATTTTGGCTAAAATGAATGGCTTTTACATTTTTGAGTTTAATGTGGCGCAGAGGTTTTAAAAGTGACGCATCTACCTACATGCGTCACTTTTTAAATATGGCGCAAAAAGGTACATGTTTTATGCCTCCGATGCGTCACAAAAAGTGACCCATCAGCAGTGCAAACTGACGCAGGGCCTCATAAATGAGGTTCTTTTTTTTTGTACAGTGCTCCAGTTTAGTCCTGTCCACTGCACTCTTGGACACAAACTTCACCTTTTGTGATCCCCTGGACAGTCTTCATCTCATCTGCACTCCTGCTTAGGTGTCAGAATCCTATCACATGGGGAAAGCTCCATGTGAAAGCGTTTGCCTCAGTCTTATCCCTGCTGTGAGGCAGATGCTTGTACATAGGACCTGTGCTGTGTTTCCTAAATGTGATGTCAAAAACGATTTTGGGGAAAATGAATGGCTTTTACATTTTTGAGTGTAATGTGGCGCAGAGGTTTAAAAAGTGACACATCTATCTACATGCGTCATTTTTTAAATATGGCACAAAAAGGTACATGTTTGGGCTTTCCTGGGGAGCGTAGGTGGTGAGACTTGTGTCTAAGAGTGCAGTGGACTAGGCTTCATGAAGCCTATCCCTGACTGCACTCTTAGACACAGGGGTACATTTGACTCTTTACTATGATGTTACCTGTGTTAACTCAGTGTAGGAAGCATATTGAGTTTGTTTGCATAGAGGAATTGTATTTTGAAAAATAGTGAGGTTTCAGTAATGACATGGAATGCTTGTACATAGGACCTGTGCTGTGTTTCCTAAATGTGATGTGAAAAACGATTTTGGGGAAAATTAATGGATTTTACATTTATGAGTATAATGTGGCGCAGAGGTTTAAAAAGTGATGCATCTACCTACATGCGTCACTTTTTAAATATGGCGCAAAAAGGTACATGTTTTATGCCGCCGATGCATCACAAAAAGTGACGCATTAGCAGTGCAAAACTGACGCAGGGCCTCATAAATGAGGTTAATCTTTTTTTGCACACTACTCCAGTTTAGTCCTCTCCACTGCACTCTTGGACACAAGCCTCACCTTTTGTGCTGTCCTGGACAGGCTTCATCTCATCTGCACTCCTGCTTAGGTGTGAGAATCGTATCACATGGGGAAAGCTCCATGTGAAAGCGTTTGCCTCAGTCTTATCCCTGCTGTGAGGCAGGTGCAAGATTTTGATGTAACAGTGTCATAAAAGTGATGCAGTGAAATCTCATAGATTTTATTGCGTCATTATTACGAGACTTTTTGCAGAGAAATGACCCCTCTATGTACATTACACTTGACAGAGGTATAATGTGGTGCAGTGGTTTAAAAAATGATGCATCTAACTACATGCGTCACTTTTTAAATATGGTGCAACAAGGGACATGTTTTATGCTTCCAATGCGTCACAAAAAGTGACGCATCAGTAGCGCAAAACTGACGCATGGCTTTATAAATGAGGCTCATCTTTTTCTTGCACACTACTCCAGTTTAGTCTTGTCCAATGCACTCTTGGACACAAGCCTCACGTTTTGTGCTCCCCTGGAGAGTCTTCATCTCATCTGCACTCAAGCTTAGGTGTGAGAATCGTATCACATGGGGAAAGCCCCATGTGAAAGCGTTTGCCTCAGTCTTATCCTTACTGTGAGGCAGGTGCAAGATTTTGACTTAACAGTTTCCTAAAAGTTACGCAGTGAAATTTTATAGATTTCACTGTGTCATTATTACGAGGCTTTTTGCAGAGAAATGACCCCTCTCTGTACATTACACTTGACAGAGGTATAATGTGATGCAAAAGGTTTTAAAAATGACGCATTTACCTACATGCGTCACTTTTTAAATAAGGTGCAACAAGGCACATGTTTTATGATGCCAATGCGTCACAAAAAGTGACGCTTCAGTAGCGCAAAACTGACGCATGGCTTTATAAATGAGGATCAATTATGTCATCTGTGTTACCTGAGATTAGGAAGTAGATTGTGCAGATGAGGCGAGACATGTCCATAGGGACAGAGGAGGTGAGGTTTATGATCAAGACTGTAGTGGGAGAGAGGGCTTTCCCGGGAAGCATAGGTGGTGAAGCCTGTGTATAAGAGTGCAGTGGACTTAGACATAGGTCTCATCTTCTTTGTACCTGTGGACAGAACTGTCTTCCACTATACTCTTCAATACAGGCCTCACCTTTTGTGTACCCCTGGAGAATCCTCACCTGATCTGTAACCCTGAATAGATCGTTTGCTTTTTGTCATTGCTTTGTTGTTTGGTAATAGTGGTCTATAATGTGCTATTTTTCTCTTTAACACAGATTGAAATCCAGATTTCAAGAGTAAGCAAACATGCCCACAAGTGAAAGGACAAGAAAACAACGTAACCGAGAAAAATCAAAAACAGCAATGAAATTACAGCACTCTTCCACAACAAATACTTCAAAAAACAGGAACCAAGCTCCTGGTAAGACAACTAAGTCTTTTATTCGGAACATATGTACTTTAAAAAAAAATGATGGACAGCATGTAGAAAAAGAAAATGAGAGAGTAAATATGAAAAGGAAGGAGAGAACCTCAAAGAATCCTACAACTGCAGCAGGAGAGAATAATATGTATAGGAATAGAAGGCAGAATCAGTTTAGAGACATTCGTAGACGAATGTTTCGCAATAGAGTGGTTTTAAATTTGTTAAAAAACATTAGGAAAGGTAAACAGAGAGCTGCTTTTTATAAGAAAAAAAAAGTGTAGAGAAGATTGTTGATCAGGCTTTTGAAGTTAAGAAAAAGTTATTTATTTTAATAATCAATAGAATTAGGACACTTAACAAGACAATTGATGTTTTCAAATCGAACAGTAGATGGAAAAGAGTAATTAATCGGACTAATTTTTCTAAAGTTTTTTCTGGAGAATGGATGCACAGTACAAGTTGTGAGCCATTTTTTAATGAGGAGAGGTACTTCCAGGAGAATGATTTAGTGCATGCAGTTGACACCAGTGGTCGAGCGTATCAAGTAAAAGACGGTTGTCCGATTGAAAAAGAGAAACTTGTGCCGAGAGAACCAGAAGAGGTGTTAACTGATGAAGTTTTAGGGAGACGTACTAAGGGTCCAGTGTACACTTGGAAGTGTAGTCGTATTTGTAGTGTGCGACAGGAATCAATTGATTTGTTTTGTAATTTCTTACGTACATTTAGTAAGAAAAGTCTAAAGCAGAAAGTGAAGTTGTTGCAAGACTTAGATCCTTGCAGAGTGAGAGAAAAGACAGGTTTGCAAGGCCATTCACTGGCTTGTCTTTCTAGAAAAGTCTGTCAGAGTGTTTTTCATCATTTTAGGATGTTAGCAGTGCATCATACCAAAATGAGGAAATTAGTGAGAATGTTGTATTATGCAAAAAGTCCAGCACTTAAGCTTAAACAATTAAACAGTGCTCTTTTGCATGGAACTGAATTAGATGTGAAGAAAATTTGTGAAGAAATTGAGATTTGTTATTTTGATAAAAAAGAGGATAGTGTAGAAATTGACACAGCAATTCAAGGTAATGTGGAAGACAATGTACAGATTTCAAGTACAGAAAAGTTTAAGGTGAAATCAAGTGAAAGGCCGAATTTTACTTGTGTGTGTTGTTGACAAAGTCATTATAAGCATCAAACTAGATTAGTTGATTTATACGTAAAAACATGAAAAGATGAATAATTATGAGTGGAAGGATTTTGCAACTTATTTTTGGGTGGAGAATTGTTTTGATTTGAGTTCTGATCAGCGTATTTGTAAATATTGTTATGATAAATTAAATCAAAACAGAATGCCTGGTAGAGCTGTTCATAATAATCTGGAGTTGGTAGACATTCCCCCTGAATTGATGGATTTAAATACATATGAGTCTATTTTGATTCAATGTGTCCACCCTTTTCAGGCAATTGTTCGCATGGAGCCTAAGATAGGGAAATTGCCTCCTACAGATTTGCAGAGAGGTTAAAAGGGAAGAGTTGTTTATTTGCCTCTAGATTTCAAAAAAAATATTGATACAATTGGTATAGAAAAAGTAGAAGAGGAAACTTTAGTTATTCTAGTTAATGGGGTTCCGACAAAGAGTAAAAAAATCTGGCAAGATTTAGTGGATGTTAGGAAAGTCAAAAAGGCAACGTTGTATTTAGTCAAAAACAATGAGTATTATAAACATGTATGTGTCGCAGCAGAGGAAACAGCTGCAGATGAAGACAGTGATTGTTCAGTCAGCCAAATTGAAAAAGTTGATGTCTCTAGAAGTAAAGAAATATATGAACATTATACTGTTCATCCTTTGCATTCCAAAGAAGTAATGGGGAATGCTATTGAATTGTTTCAAATGAAAGCAGCAAAAGGAAGTCCCGTTAGTGTATGGGAAGAAAGTTTAGAAGCTCGTTGTTTTCCACAGCTATTTCCAACAGGTCGAGGTGGACGATATGATGATCGACCACTTCAAATTCCTGCATCTGAATATCGAACTGTAAGATTATATGCTGAAGATCCAAGGTTTCGAAATAAGAAATTGTAAGGGGTTCTGCCCACTTAACCCTCCCGTACCTGAGCAGGAGACATCCAAGGATGAGGAAGTAGAAACAAGGGGGTACTGAAGGGATTAATCCTTTTTTAATTGTTCAACAAGAAACATCTAATTATCTTGTGAAACACAAATAAAGCATTATACACATATGTAAGAAAATTCATATACACACATATGAGCGGACATCTAGGGAAGCACGACAATCAACAATCTATCTACAAATTATCACATATACATTATGTACAAATATGAAAGACATATACAATCTCAAAAAACATTTATCTGTACCCTAAATTCAACAGATATATACAAATATATATACACTGATTTAAGTAAATGCCTCCTCCTGATTTACAAAGGAGTGCACAATAAAGTGGAAGTCCCAAAAGAAAAGCACCAGGGGGTTAGACCATTAACCCAATCTCAAATTGTATAGGTGCACCACAGAAACAAATCAAATCTTTTTAAGTTATAACAAGGGACTCCATTCAAAAGGTGTCGACGCAGTCGCGGTCGCGTTTCAGCCAGATGGTGTAGGCTTCATCAGGACATGGGTACTCTAATCATGAAGGTCCTGGCCACGCCTAGGTCCCGTATATCAGATGATCTCACAAAGCCACCCACACGGGTGGGGTGGGGACCACTGTCTTAAATCAGGTACTGTCAATAATACCTTATATATAAAATATGTCCGCTTGGCAAAAAAGGTAGGTTCTCAGCATTCGTGGCTTAAGTCACACGGTCTCTCTCAATTATACCGGAGTCACGACCAAATCGAGTCCGCCTCGGCGTTGTATATTTTCCCGAAGATCCAAGGTTTCGTCAATGCATTCCCTATTTGTTTCATCTACTGTATGAAAGTGACTTGTCTGGGCTTTCTTATGCAGTAAACCATATATTGAAAAGTGGAGCACATCTACAAAATGTTTCGGCGAGGGACTTCTGCAAGATAATATTTTGGAATCTCATCTAATCAATCTCATGGCATGTCAGCGTGGTACAAACGAGTATTGGTACCGTCGTCATGGGAAATTGAAATGTATGCTAAGAAACTAAGGAACTCCTACATGGTTCCTCACTCTTAGCTGTGCCGAGTATGCATGGGATGACTTACTTCAATTTCTACGAGAGGCAAATGCAAATATACAAAATATAGAATTCAAAACACCTGGAGAACTGTGTTCTTTGGATCCAGTAAATGTATGCAGATATTTCAATCATAGATCCCCTTGGAGAGGTTTTGGATTTCTTTTGGAGAAAGGAGTATCAAGCGAGAGGTGCTCCTCACATACATATGTTGTTGTGGATTAAAGATGCACCCAAATTTGGAACAGATTTGGATGAGACAGTGATGAGCTTCATTGAAGAGTATTCAACATGTGCTGTTCCGAAAACTACCGAAGAAAACAGTTTAAGGCAACAAGTTTTACGCTTTCAATCCCATTGTTGTGGAAAGTACTGTCGTTGAAAATTCAGAAACAAGGACAAGTTCTACACAAAATGTCGTTTCGCCTTTCCACGACCAGTGATTTCTAAAGGAAGAGTAAATAATTTGATGTCTTCTCTGCGACATACTGTGACGAGGAAATCACCAAAAAATACATACAATTTAAAAAGAAACGAAGAGTCCAAGTACATCAACGACTTCAAGCCAGTGATTTTGTCCATGTGGAATGCTAACATGGATATTCAATTCGTTGCTGACAACTCTATTGCTGTGGCTCGATATGTGACGTCTTACATCACAAAAAAAGAAAAGACAGAACTGAGGGAAATGTGGGAGGACATTTCACATGAAAAGAGTCTAAGCAAGAAATTATACAGTTACAGTCTGAAGATGTTGTCGCATCGGGAAATTGGAGCATATGAATGTTCTGATCGATTGTCATCAGCAAGTCTATATGCCAAATCTAGAACCATCATTTGGGTGAGTCTAGGTCTTGCTGCAACACGAAATCGAGTTTTGAAATCTGTACAAGAAATAGAGTATTTGGCGGAGAAAGAACCAGAAAGTACAGATATTTTGAAGACCAACATGTTGGATACATACTATCCAAATAGAAGTAGTCATCTTGAGAACGTTTGATTGTATGAAGTTCTGCAAAACTATATTTATAAGAGGACCATCAGAGAAGATATTAACAATGGAATATATGCTATCATTGGGTGTGAAGGATGTCTAGTGAGACAGAAAAAAGGCCATTTGATTAATCATCGAAAATTGAGTTGCGAAAATCCAGAGAAAAGGGAATTTTACTATTTAGCTCTTTTGCAACTCTTTAAGCCATGGCGTACAGAAGAGGAACTACTTGGAGATTTTCTCTGTTACGAACATTCTTTTAATGCAACCAAGGATACCATAGAATGTCCTGTTTTTCTAAATTATCTGCAAATGTTGATCGAAGAAATAGAGCAAGAAGCCACAATTGCTGCAGAGATTGCTAGAGACAGTTCTCAAGACAGTCAGAGTTCTGCTTCATTGAGTCAGGATCTACTTGGAGGAACAATTATCCAAAATGAAGCCGCCACTGCCATGGATGAGGTGGAAAGAGCTATGGAACAAGCTCAAGTTGATGAAGTTAACTTAGAAGATTTGGTGAAACAACTAAACCTTGAGCAGAAACAGATATATGACGAAGTCACAGAACAGATTGAACATGGATTCAGTCATGACAAAAAAGAGTGCTCATGTACATCACTTAAGCCTGTCCAACTGTATGTGCGTGGAGAAGCGGGAACTGGAAAAAGTTTTCTGATTAAAGCAATTGCAACTTATCTGCAGAAAAGGACTGAATCATCGCTGTCTTGTGTTGTTACCGCTCCAACTGGGCTGGCAGCACATAACATTAAAGGGATTACTTTACATTGTTTACTGATGCTGCCAGTGGAGCATGATAACAAATTGGAGTATCACAAGCTATCTGGAGATGTGTGTTCCGAAGTTTCGAGAGTCCTGAAGAAAATGAAACTTCTTATCATTGATGAAGTAAGCATGGTGTCAAATATAATGCTTGCTTTTGTGCATTTGAGAATGCAAGAAATTCTTAGAACAGACTATGATGTCTTATTTGGAGGAAAACATATTATTGTTTTTGGAGATCTTCTGCAGTTGACTCCAGTGAAAGGACAACCTGTGTTCAAAATGCTCACGCATGAACATACCAGGAAGTGCTTAGGGAATATTGGAAACATTAATATATGGTTAAACTTCAAATATGCAGAACTGCTTCAAAATATGCGGCAGGCAAAGGATGAAGATTATAAAAATATTTTACAAGATGTAAGAATCGGAAAACTAAGTCAGCAAGGGAAAGAAGCTTTACATGGACGATTAATTTCAAATTTGTACCCAAATGAAAACATTCTTCCAGAGAATATTTTTAAGAAAATTAACGAGAAGAAATCTGGCATATGTTTGATGCCAACTCTGAAAGAATGTTCCATGTTCAATAACAAAATGTTACAGTTAGAAAATGAAGAGATAGTGAAACTGGAAGCTACAGATAAAATAGAGCATATGGGAGCAACAATTATTTTGTCTGAAAATTTGAAATCAAAATTGGATTCATTAGAGAAGACTATATCTAAAACTGCTGGTTTTGAAAAGACTCTGAATGTGTGTTTAAATTGTCGTATCATTTTGAGAAGGAATTTAAATGTTGAAAGAGGTCTGGTAAATGGAGCAATGGGTCATGTTGTTGGTTTTGTGAATTACAAAAATAGAGATGGAATTGAAATTTAAAAAATTTAATTTGATGGCATTGATGAAATAGAACAAATTTGTCGTTGTTCAGCTAGTTTTTTGCTTGTGAAAGAGTTATATGTTCGCCGAAAACAGTTTCCTATTTGTTTGGCATATGCGGTGACAATTCATAAGTCTCAAGGTTTAAGTGTAGATAGCGCTTTGGTGAACATTGGAAGTTCTGTGTTTAAAGAGGGTATGGCATATGTGGCATTATCACGAGTCAGAACTTTATCAGGATTGTACTTGATTGAGTGTGATGAAACAAAGATTTGTGCAGATCTACATTGTGTTAAAAAATACAATAGGTTAAGAAGAGAGTATGCTCCACATTTGCCTCAATATCCTCTGATTGAAAAACGTGTGGTAGGCCGAAAAAGAAGAAATGAGAGTAATTGCAGTGAGGTATCAGAAAAAAGGCATAAAGTAGATAAAAGTGTAATTGTAAAGAGAAAGAAAAATGATTCTGTTAAAGATGTTGCTGGATTTCAGTTTGAAAACAGTTCTGGTGTCAACTGCTATGCTAATGTAGTAGTTAATGTTGTTTTTTTTCTTCAAAATTTACAAAAACAGATTGTCGAAAATCGGGAACAAACATTGTGCTGTTTATTGAATTCTGTGTTAGAGAAATGTAGTAGTGATAGAGCAAAAATAGAAAGTGTTTCAGAAATTAGAAATCTTCTAGACATGTGTTCAGGTCAAAATCAATTTTCACAGAATATTCAGCAGCATTGTCAGGAATTTTTAATGTATATGTTTGATGTATTGCAAGATGAAGGAGTAGATATAAAAAATCTTTTTAACCTTTCTTATCAATGGCAACATGACTGTGATAACTGTGCTTCATCAAGTACTACTAGAATAGACTCTGAAAGATTTATATATTTGACTTTACCAGACTGCAAATCAGTGCCTTTTAATAATCTAGTTAAAGCAGTGGATCACAATATGCTCTGTACCCAATGTAAGTCTGCAATGCTGTCCACATTATTTCTACAAAATGATGGTCACTATGTCATTTTAATGTTCCAACGATGTAGACCTGATGGAACTAAATTGACAACTTCTATTAAAAATTTCGTGGCTTCTCAGTTATCGATATCAGGAAGAACCTTTACAACTATAGCTATTATTTTTCATGACGGTCCTTCTCCAACATCAGGGCATTACACATGCTATTTAAAAACTTCTAAAGGTTGAACCCAATGTAACGACACTCATTTGACTTTCAAACAACGTTTGCCTTTTGGCTTTATAAATTCATACCTAGTGTTTTTACAGCCAAAATTTAGGTAAAGGTAATTGGCCTATGAAGACGGGAGGAGTACTGATATATACTCATACATCTGACACTATTTGGCCAAATGGAAAGGTGCAGGAATGAGTAAAGAGTCATGACTGAAAAAAAGGAGTATATGAAAATATTGAAAATATTTCAGATGTTCTTGGAGTTTTTCTTCTAGAAAGTCGATGAAATGGATTTTTTACTGAACAGCAAAGTACTTTGCAACGAGAAAAGGACCTCCATGATATACTATTTGTCCTCAAGGAAAAGTAAGTCAATAAAAGATTAGTGTACATTTGTCATTTGTCAGTATCTAAGGTTTTTTTTAAAACACAATCTTTTAGATTGTGTTTTTTTTTGCCGCTGTCATATGATGAGTAATTTGAACTCACTGTTTTAAGTGAAATTCAATATATTCTGAGAACAGCAAAAATAAACTATGTAACATGTTGTACAATTTATTCTATACTTTGGATTGTGTAAATTAAATTGTATTCCCATTCTCTGACACTCACTTTCCTTTATCCATCCTCTTTGAGCTCTTTTTACTCACTTATAATGTCTTTCTCTCACTCTCTGTAACCCCCGTTCTTTTACTCCACTTCTTTGACAAGCCCTCATTCTCATTTCAACTGTCTGCATCCCCTCTCAGCCTTGCATAACTTTTCAGCTTTCAGTCTCTCTGCTTTACGTCCCTTTTCCGTATTTTCCTCCTTTGCTCTTTTAGTAATTCCTGTTTACTCACTCAGCAGTATTATCGCACTCTATCACTATAAATCACCCACTCTCCCTCGCTTATGTTTGTTTGCTCCTTACTTTTGACCTTTTCTATCTATTTTTCGTTCACTACTTCTATGTCCTCAGTGCCTCACTCTCCTTGTGTTATGTTCACTTGTGTTTATCTACCTTCTATCATTTCTTGTACAACAACTTCACTGCTCCTCTCTCCTCGTTCTTCATCCCATTTCTTTTACTCTGGTTCCATTACTATCCCTCATTTCCTTTCTTTCAATGTCCTTCTCTTTACTTTCATCACCAAATTATTTTCTCTCAGTTCCACTGTTTTAGTCGTCTTCTCCTTTCTTTCCTTTTTTTGATCCCTTACTCATTTCCTTTTCTCACTCATTGTACTCCACCTCACTCAGTTTTTCTCTTAGTGTGTCTGTCTACTAACTTCCTCACTCCATTTCCCTCAATCGTTGTATATTATCCTCTCTCCCTTCATCCTTTCACTCTATGACTGTTCTTCACTTACTCTCAGTTATCTTCTATTCCTCATTCTTCTAAATGCATCCTTAATTAGACTGTTTTCTGTCTCAGTCATTATCTTTTTACTTACTACTGTTTCCTGATTTAGTTTTGCTAACTCACATTGTTTTAGTATCTTTCTTACCTTCAGTTCATTTCTCTGTTTTTCTCTTCCTCTGTGTCAGTGAATCTATATGCCTTACTCTTAGTAATTTGCTATCATTCTATTTCTTTTTTTCTCTTTTTATCCTTCTACCTTACTTTATTTCCCTTTCTGTGTCCTTCACTCTTACTTTATTTCTAGATACACTGTTATGATTTTTAACCTCTTCATTTGTATCTTTTAATTTAAAATACATATTTTACTAATTATAACTTATTTTTTCTTCTCTCTTTCACAGATACAAAGTGTAGTAAAAAAATGTAATTAAAGTTACATTTATTATATGGTAAGTGTGACTAAAAAAATGTAGCTTGTCATCACCCTTTGCTTTAAGCTCACTAATATTTTCTCAACCAACCTCACTCCTGTTTCTTTACTCTGCTTCCCTCACTTATTCTTATTCTCCATGTTTACTCCAATTTCCTTACTTCCCCTCTCATATTCAACTTCTTTCAGTCCCTATTCTTTACTTCACTTACCCTCTGTTCCCTTCCTTTGCTTCTTCACTCATTCTGTTTTTCTTAATTATTTACCTTACTCCTACACACACACCTCATTCCCCTCCCAACACATACACACACCTCTGACATACACCCCACACACACACCACACACACACCTAATACACACACAAAAATCCCCCCACACACACACTTCACACACACACACACATTCCATACACACACATACATCCCACACATATACCCCCCACACCCACACACCCCTCACACATATCTCACACGCCCTCACCTCCACCCACACCGAAACACCCCACACAGCCACAACCACAGAAACACCTTACACACCGACACCCCGACCTACACCCACTGACTCCCTATAACTCACACAAACTGCATTACTTATCTTTGTTTGCTAATTCACTCAAACCCATTCAGGTACTGTTACCTTTATTTTCTCTGTCCTTTGTGTTTGTCACTCCCCATCTCTTATCCTAATTCAATGTTTCACTCTCTTTCACCCCTCTTTACTTATACTAACTGGTCTTTTCTTACCCTCCCTCACCGTTCTTCATTTATCCCAGTTACGCCACTACCGTTCATTCTCAATTTTTTTCTGTCCTATCTTTTTCTTTCAACACCCACTCACATTCTCCCACTATCTCTAGTTTAGTGTTCTTCCTCTCTCTTCCCTTCTTTCGCTCCTTTAGTGATTTTACTTTTCTCATTTTCACCCTATGACACTTTGTCTGTTTTTAACTTTGTAGTAAACCATCCCTCTGTGTTTCTCCCTCTAGCTCTCTTTCTCTTAACATTACTCTCTTTGTGTTCTTCCCTCATGCTAACTCCTTCATTAATTTTTTTTCTTCTTTTTTTTTTGGTGCGCCCCCTGGGGCGCGCCCCGGTGCACGTACCGGTACGCGTACCCTGCTGAAAAAAGATTGACACAGATTCTTTAAAAATATAGGTTTATTTTTATAAAGTAAAGGTAGTTCTAAAAAGAACTGTTATTTTTCTTCTTTTTGTTGTTTTATATTTTTTTATGTTTTTTTTAACATTTTGTACTTTTTTTGGCTTTTCTGAACACTTTTATATTTTTTTTGTTTTTTTTATGGGGAGAAACAAAAAACAGGGAATTGTAAATGGCTCAACTGGAGCATGAAAAAAATCAGGAAAAATTAGGTTTTTTTTGGACACTTATGGTTATCACCAGAAACCATGATAAGTTCAATGCTTTGCTCACCATAAGCAAGTAACTTGTTACAATATTTGCATAAAATTTTGTAATCATTAAACTTTGGTTGGATAGTAGCCAATGTGTCTCTTGGCCCCGAACCCGATGGAGTGGGTTGTTTTGATGTTGAGCGTCGAGACGTTGATGGGGGTAGTTTACTGCAGAGGTCCCTTAACTCTGCATTAGAGTAGTTGTTTGGATGCCAACGCATCATGTGGCGAATCATCGTATGATTCCCGAAGGAATACTTTTTGTTAGGGTTCCCCCTGGATAGCTCAGCACCACAAATTAAGCAAGTCACCTTTGCTGCGTTGACTTTTTTAAAACCCCTTGGGAGTTTGTAGAACTGCCATACAAAGTGCTCTTTGGGTTTGTAGGGCTGTTTATCTTCTGGCAGGAACTCCCTTGTCTGTGCCTTCTCTTCCTCCTCCTCCTCCTTTTCCTGTTCACCACCAATATAATCTTCTGGTGGTCTTTTAGATGGTGGTGGTGGGCCAGATGCTCCAGCTGCTGATACTACTGTAGCCATTTTCTGAGATAGAACTCGAAACAGGTCTTCCTCAGTCAAAGGACAAAGTCAGAATAAGAAAAAAAGGAGGGGGCTTTCATTATTTGGAAAACAAAAGTGTTCTGGACCAATGAAAAGTGTTATTTTCAAGTCACATGATCCAAGCTTTCATCATTTGGAAACCAAAACTGATCTGCACCAATGAAAAGTGTTATTTTCAGATCACATGACCCGACGCGCTTACGCTACGCGCCCCGGGGCGCGCCTCGGGGAGCGTCGCGTAAGCGAGTCGATACGTTGCTCGATCGTATGCGATCGCGTGCTTCCAGGTGCGCTTACGCAGTGCGTCATATGACGCATCATGCGACTACGCGAAACGTCATGATGTTGTTTTGGTTCGCGGGAATAGCGCTCTCGGGACGCTCCCCGGTACGCGCCCCGGGGCGCTCCGTAGCATTGCGCTCACCCGTACGTTCACCGGTACGTGCCCCGGGAGCGCCCCGGGGCGCGTACCGGGGCAAACAATAAAAAAAACAAAAAATATTTACACAATTTAAAATTTGTTATAAAAATTATTACTTTCATACCTACAGATATTTGCTATTAAAAAACCTATGAAATTTGCAGAAAAAACCATAGGTTTCACACCAGTTATAGTTAGGAATTAGCATTTAAAAAACCTATTAAATTCACTGAAAAAACCATAGGTTTTACACCAGTTATAGTTAGCTGGAAGTTTTACTCGCATAAAACCATTGAAATTCCCACGTTATAGTTAGTTGGACTCACTATAACTTGTGCGTGCAATGCACTGCTGATGACGTCACATATTACATCGCTCATGACATGGTCAGTGACATCACTCATGACATCACTATAACGTGGGAATTTCAATGGTTTTATGCGAGTAAAACTTCCAGCTAACTATAACTGGTGTAAAACCTATGGTTTTTTCAGTGAATATATATATTTAGTTGGACCTCTCAACCCTGAGCTCCCCCTGACCTCCTGCCCGTTCTATCTCTTTTGGGAGCCTACAGCCATTCTCCTCCTGTGCTGCCTGACAGAAACAGATAAATGACTTATGACTTAGTTAAAACATTTTATTTTTCAGAAGTGCCTGTGAGGGACCATATATCTGCTATACATAATGACTTAAAATTTGTCCTAAGAACCAGGACATTTACCTAAAATTAAGAAAAGTGTTGGGACTCCAGGACAGTCCTCTCAAAATCGAGACTGTCCGGGGACATCTGGTCACCGTAATCTTAACATCATTTTTTCAAGGCTCTTGATTCATTTGTAATGGTTTGATCAGTTATTGTCCAGTGGTGTGTGGGGGATCAAAGTATACACCAGATGACCTGCTTTGCATTCCCAGACAAATGGTGTGGGATGAGAATCAGGAAGTCCAAATACTCTCTTCACAATTTGGACCGCCTGATTCACATCCCATACAAACCGTTGCTGTTGTTTCTCCACTGAGAAACACTGTCTTAAATCAGCTGGTTAATTCTCCTGAAGGTTCTACCAACCAAATACGGCTGCTTCACTGTATCAACCTATTATTTCAGGAAAACTTCAGGCCAGTACTTCCTGCAAATCTCACTCAATACAACTTCAACACTGTTTTGGATTTATATCTGGTCCAGTTAATACTTTTTGGGTTTGATTCACAAAGGTAAACTTAGACTTTTGTGTGAATTAAATTTTTTCTCCTTTCTGCATTGTATATTATAAGTAGTATCTTTCCGAGTATGGAGTTTCCACACTTGGGGGTCCATTAGGATGGCGGACGGACAAAGTGCGGAGGAACCGTGTCCCCAATTAGGATGCACCCGCCACAGTGGCGGGTGCATCCCGCATTTTTAACATTGCGGCGGACGGTGCTTAAAGCACCGGCCGCCGCAATGTGAAAAAAGCATGTTGTGCGTGTCACAGCACAACATGACAGGCACCATGCGGTGCCTGCCATGTTGTGCTGTGAAATGCAGGGGGTACCATAGGTACGCCCCATGTGCACCCCCCACCCCCTTCACCCTGGGGGCCCGCAACGGGCCCCCAAAGCAGGAACCGTATGCCTTTTTGTGGCGGCATTGCCGCCACGGAAAGGCATTCCCCTCAGGACATCCTAATTTGGCTGGCGGTGTCTGATAGACACCGCCACCATATCAGGCCTTTTCCGCCGCAGTCGCAAGGCGACCACGGTGGAAAAGCGGGGGACGGTCCCCCCGCCATTGTAATATGGCGGGGGAAAAAAGGTGGCGGATGGGCAAGGATGGCGGACGGATCGCCACCGCCTGCATTGCTGCGGCGATCCGTACGCCATCCTAATGGACCCCTAGGGGTGGAAACTCTACACATAAGCATAAAGGACTGTCACATCTTTTTATGTGCAGAGTCTCCACCACAAGGGCGTTGGCTCCACAGTCATAAAGATACTACTCAAAAAATACATTGGTGAATAGGAAAAAAATCATACATTTACATAAAAGTGTAAGTTTACCTTTGTGCATTGGGCCCAATGTCTACTACTGTAAAGATCCCGCCGCTAGGTTGGATCTGTACTATATCCAACCCCCTAAAAGTGTTGGACATTGGACAGTTCCCCCCAGTGCACTGGCATCTAGGTAATAGTCTCCAGATAGCTCCCAGTCAAGAACCAAAAGAGGACTGATGGCCCTTTTAATGATGTCTGAAAGTAAAAATAAGAACTTCCCCTCATCGCCTGTAGTTTGCTGCTCCGAACACCAAGCAGACAATCTACTAACACTGCTGAATATGACGTGGTGGTGCCAATTTACAGCGGGACAAATTCACAGGTTAGTCTGGATCCTGCTCAGTAATAAGATGCTCGATCCAGGATCTAGCTGGTCCCCCTAACCCATTTGCTCCAATGAAGGAGATTAAATGATAAAAAAGCTGTTATATAAAACACACTTTGACAAAGGCAATAGCTTGACTTTTGTACTGTGCACACACAAAGAAACACACAACTTGCACAGGACTTGCACACAGTAATGCAAAAAAAGCAAGCACATAAGTAATGATACCAACACAACTGAGGACAAATATTTCCACTCAGTTATACTAGCTCCCAGATCAACACACATATAGGTAATAGCGTATGGTATACAGGCATTGCATGAGATATTTTTTTTATTATTTATTTGCATAAATTACTTTAAAGCATACTGCCACTTAACAGGTATCCTGCCATTGTATTATTTTGTTTTTTATTTTTATGTTTTCTTCTTTCCGTATTTACCTTTATTGTTCCAATCTATTGTTATGGTGATATGTATGCTTACTGATTTTTGCTGATATATGTACATTTGGTTAAAATTACGTTATGTTTTTGTGTGTTTAAAAAAAAAAACTTATCAATAAGACATCTGGTGCCGTACAGCGTGCCTGTGACCCGCATTTATTGGGCTAGTATCAAGTCATATACCACACTCTAATTTTTGGCAAAAAGCAATATTTTAAACCCTTTTTAAAGTGGGTTAAATCGGCAGACAGCCTCAAGGCGGTTGGGAGTTTGTTCCATAGTTGAGTTGTTTCAATCGTGAATGCTTGCCCCCTAGTCTGGTACTTCGGAATCTGGTCAAACTGGCCCTATTGGCTGAGGACGAGCGTAAGTTCCTATTGGGGACATGTCATTGTATTCTCTTCTGCAGGGGAATTTGTCCTGTGCTGTCAAGGGCCATAAAAACAATGCGGAGAGATGTAAACATTACTCTTTGTATTAGAAGGAGCCGGTGTAGCTCCGTCATAGACTAAGATGCAGAAGAACCTCTTGGCCTATTTAGGGCCAGCTTGGCTGACAACACTTGAACTCTCAGGAGTCTCTCAATGAGCTACTTCTGAGCTCTTAGTAGCAGGACATTACAATAATCCAGCTGACTCAAAATGACACTGTGTACTACTAGTGCTCTAGATGAGATGGGCAGCAGTGGGAGAATCTTGCACAGTTCTCTGATTATGGAAAAACAAATTCCAGCCGTCTTGTAACCATGTACTCATGAGTGCAAAGGATAATGTACAGCAGAGGAGCATAGTGGCATGCACCCCAGGCGAACACATAGGAAGATATGCACGAAACATGCACTGGGTATAAGCCTCAGGAGAGCACTGGCTTATGTACTTCAGCGTGGCACTAGGTAATGCACCTCAGAGAAGCACTGGGTGTGGTGCTTCAGAGGAACATCAAATGATATCTCTCATGAGAGCAGAGTGCTGTGACGCAAGGGAGATGTTGCTTAATGCACATTTTGTATACAGTGCTTCATATGACACATTAGATTTCTAAACGCTGTTAATAGCAGCTTTTAATATTATGCAATGAAATGGTATTCGCTTTGCTCTCCTAGCCAGGATGAACGGCTAAGTCAACCTTGCTAGCATTCTAACTTCTACCCTACACATCATCGAATGTTTCAGCAGTAACATTTATATGCTAAGACATCCTGTTGGATTTAAGATGGGAACTCTGTATTGTGATTCTGAAGGGTACTCGATGCTATACATTTCAGGGGCACCTGGATGCATACATTATTGACCTCGTGGATGTGCACAATTAGGCACATTGCTTATCAAATAAAGAGCAAATGGTGGCACAATTGGATGTTTAGTTTGTGGGTAACAGTGTGATGTGAGAGATGTCTTATCTTGTCTAAAGTTAGGTAAGATCAGCTCATCCAGTCTTGTGTTTCTTTGCGTGGTGGGACTTGAAACAACTTCTTAAAACCACTGCATTTACCTAATAATTATGGATTTTGTACATTTGCAGTGCATTCTACTGTCTGCTGCATATTGACGGATTTGAGCTAAAAAAGGTTTTTAGTTCAAACGGATCAAAGGTTACTGAACAAAATTCAGAACACCAGGTGCAAAGGACTTTCAGACACTTTTCAGAATATATCATCTGTTGAGTGCTGTATTCAGATGTTAAACTGGTAACAAGGGGGTGAAACTGTTGCCTAAACATTACAAATGTGATGTCCCCAATGATGACTGTCTTACTGGTGCCTGTCTGGATTACGAAAATAATATTGCATGTTTCAAGATAATTTGCACTGGAAAGAAATATGCATTCCTTGTTTGTCACCAGTTGTTTGTTTGTTTCATTAGTCGTGCACATTCATATTACACCAGAGATAATGTCAGATGTCAATCCTAACTTTTGTCTTCTTCTTATTAAGGAGGTGGTGTGGGTATCATCCACATTGAAGGAAATGATCACATCACTCTCCTGATGGCACTCCACTGGCTCACTAATAACGCCAGACCTAACAAGCATTGATAAAATCATCACGTTTCACCTATGGGAATAATAATAAGAGGTGTGGGGGCAATTTATGAGTGCAGGGAGAGTGGTGTGAGTGCTCTCCATGCTGGTAGTTCATAAGTGTCTTAGTGCAGGGTGAAAGCGCCTGCATGCATAGTGATTTATGTGTGTTCAGTGTGGAATGAGAATTGTGTGAGTGTACCGGGTGAGAGATGTTACCCTGTACAAGGTAAGAGGTGTGGGAGTATAGGGTGAGTTGTATGTCAATAGTATAAGTACAGGATGAGCAGTTTGAGTTGAGCGTGAGAGCAGTGAGTGGATGGTGAGAGGAATGGGAGTACTGGGTGAGAGGTATGTCAATGGCTCCTCTACCAATACATCCAGCACAGGGTGGCAGCTTCCTATCAGCTCAGTGAGAAGCTCAGTGAGACTGCTGTCCGCAGGGGGCTCCAGGTGACTGAGCAGGTTAGCCTGCACCCGGAGGGAACTGCGGTAATCTACACCAGATGGAGAAACAAGGAGAGTGAGACACAAGCTAGACCAGGGACTGCATTTACTAAATTATGCAAACCCAGGGCAGTTGGGATGTGTAATTTCATCATTACAGCAATATTCCGTCAAAGGCACACAGATTAAATACCTAAAGGAAACATCAGATGAGACGTCTTAAAAAAAATAGAAATGAGCCAATATTTACATAATTGTGTAAATTAATACATTTGCTAATACAAGACAAACACTTGTTAAAACCTGCATTAATATTAATAGACTTAATTAAGTGCCAGAGTGCTTGTAAATATTGGATTTTAGCAACAAAACAGCCATTACATCTAAAAGGATCCACATATTTGGTTAAACTTCTTCTTCGGCTCCAAATGAGGATGTTGCAAACCACAAGCATTTTAAAATAAAATGTTTGTCAGCAATGCACAAAGATAATGCTATAGCCAGCCATTGTATACAAAAAGAATGAACAAGAGTGAAACGAGCCACAAAATAACAGACTGCAGGAGAACTTCAACCCTATGTTAGTAATTCGCTAGCCACAAAGACAGCATGTGAGAAAAAGATATTCAGCTACAAAACCATGCCATTGGTCTGGTGAACTGGATAGTTGGACTGCCCATGCTTGGAAATAGGAGGAGTTAATTTTTAATATAGAAGATAGCCAAAGTGTAACCTGAGTCAACACAAAGATACCTCATTATGTTTAAATATTTTTTATTTGCATCAAAGGGTCACATAGTCAATAAACAGTTCATTTTTTCCAAGAATTACAAAAAGAACCAGGGATATAACAGAATTCCATAATTACATTTAGATAGCTTTGTAGTAAATCTTATACAGTGCAAAACAAAGAATTTAAAAAAACAGTAACCAGGTATTTTGAAAAATATTTGCTAAGACATGAATAACCCCCATATTCTGTCAATTTTTCGTCTGGCCTGCACTCCCCTAGAATCTGCAATAGCGGCTTCCATACTATGGATCTCCTTTACTAAACTCCACCATTCTAAAACTTTTGGAGGGTTCTTTTGGATCCATGCTCTGGCAACAATTAACCTTCCACATGTGATTAGAATATTCAGCAGATCTTTAGACACTTCACCCCCATTGACGCCTACACAAACATCGATATTTGAGAATAAGAAAGGTTGTTCCAACCTCTCAGTGATAACCTTAGTTATTCCTTCCCAATATTCCTTAAGGTGAGGGCAGGTAAAAAACATATGAACAATGTCCGCACCACTCAAATCACATTTCGGGCATTTCGTTTTATCTGAATGAGTGTTGTTCGTTGCCCATTTAAGTATCCTTTCAGGAGTATAATATAATTGACAGATTGTTTTAAACATCTGCAATTTTAAACTAGAAGATTGAACTGATGTGTTTAGGCTTTTAAATGATGTGGCAATTAGATCTGTGGGAATACTCATTGCCAGTTTCCTATTCCACTTCTCTGTTAAAATAGTAGCATCACCGGTCTTGAGATCAGAAAAAAGCTTATAACCGAGACTTATAATAGATTTATCAACATCCCTATAGATACAGTCCCATATCTCCGATTCTGAGATTGTGGAGAGTTCTATTTTTTTTACTAAGTAATCTCTGACCTGATAGTATTTAAACCTAGCTGCTTCTGGTAGGTTGTAGCAGAGTTTCATCTTATCAAATGCCATAAAGCCAAGGTGATCAAATAAATCCCCCAAAAGGCAGATACCAGAGTTTAAAAACATTTGACACGCTGAGTCATGAAAAATAGTAGAGAAGCCGGGATTGCCCCATAAAGGTGTTTGACTGTGAAAAAGAGATGTATTGCATTTAGCCATAATAGATCGCCAGATACTCACAGTATCCCTTATGGTCTTAAATTTAACCCTTTTAAAATAGTTGGGGTCATTCATCCTATACAAAAACATATTGACATCTAATCCTAGTAAGAATTTGTGAAAATATAAGCATTTATCCAAAACTGCCAGACTGCAAATCCGGGTCATAAATGCTGACCAGTAGTAAAGTTTAAAGTCTGGAAAAAGCAGTCCTCCTTGGCTAAAAGGAAGTTTAAGCAGTGATACAGCCCGCCGGGCTTTTTTATATCCCCATACAAAGCTTCCAATAATACCTTCTAGTCTAGTAAAGAAGGAATTATTGACCCGCAATGGAATTGTTCGGAACAGATACAGAAATTTTGGCAATATTTTCATTTTTATTAAATTTATTCGCCCAATCATATTAACAGGAAGTTTATGCCATTTTTTAAGTTGCATGGCAGTTTCTTTTAATAAAGGTTCATAATTTAGTCCTATAATGGAATCAATATCAGAGCATATTTTAACACCCAAGTAAGTGGCTACATTACTAATTCCAGGGACAGGAATGCTAGGTTGATAATTCATAACGACTTGGGTTTTGGTGGTGTTAAGTTTGTAGCCAGAAACTGAGCCATAGATGCCAGCCTCTATTAAAATACCTTTCATAGTTTTAGCGGCATCTGGGGAAAAAACTGCGATATAGTCAGCATATACAGTTATATCTAGTTTGTTTAATCCATTAAAAAAAGGGCTGATTAGTGTTTGACGTTGTAAAGCAATCAAAAAAGGCTCTATTGCAAGAGCAAAAAGTAATGGTGATAAAGGGCACCCTTGCCTTGTCCCTCTTTTGATGGAAAACAAAGAAGAGCATTTTCCCATATATGAGATCTTACCCATAGGATTATCATATAAAGATTGGATCCATCGTAGATGTTTTCCTTTAATGCCAAATGACTGTAATGCGGCCCACAAAAAACCCCACCCCACCCGGTCAAATGCTTTTTCAGCATCTAATAAAATCATACCGAGTGGGGTGTGTTTAATCCGTGCCGCATCGAAAGCTGATATAGCCATATTAATATGTGCTGTGGTGTCACGCTTAGGGATGAATCCATGTTGTTGAGGAGAGACGAGTTGGGACATATACGGAGCTAATCTAGTAGCCAGTATTTTGGCAAAGATTTTTGCATCACTATTAATAAGAGAAATAGGCCTGTACGATCCCATCTCTTGTGATGCTTTACCTTTTTTCAAAAAGAAAATAATTTGAGTTAGATTCCATGACCTAGGTGCTTGTTGCCCTTTACCAATAGCACTAACTACATCAGCGAATAGTGGTGATAATTCTTCAGTGCAATATTTATACATTTCCAAAGGAATAAGATCTTCCCCGACAGCTTTGCCCATTGCAAGGGATTTAATTGCTCCCCTAATTTCTAATGGCGTGATTTCAGCCTCTAGTTGAGCCGATTGATCTGGACTTAAGTTATTGACTTTATTATCATCAATATAATTATTAATACAGTCATCTAAGATAGCATTTTCCGGTGTATAAAGAGTTTGATAAAAAGAAGCAAACTGTTGTAGAATTGATTTTGGATCACAGAATAATTGATTATTGTCCCCCTTGATTTCTTTAACCATATTAATGGAGCGATCTTCCGCAACTTTATAAGCTAGTATTTTCCCGCTTTTATCTCCACTTTCATACTGTTCTAAATGATATTTTTTCAATTTATTAATGCTTTTATCCCTCAGAAGGTTCTTAATTGCAGTTTTAAGCTCAATTAATTTGAAGTTTAGATCCTCTAAGTTTAAAACATTGTTACAGATAGCATCAGATATCTGGAGTTCAATATCCCTAATTTCGTTTAACCTTTGTTGATTTAAAGTTCGAGATTCTTTGTTTTGTCGCCAAATATATTGTTGGGTAAATCCCCGTACGCTAGCTTTACACGAATCCCAGACTATCCATGGCAAGCTCGATTCTCTGTTAATGTCAATGAATTCTTTTATATGCTCTTTGAGCTGATTTATAAACATGGCGTCAGAAAATAAATAACGTGGAAAAGAAAAGGAGCGAGTAGTTTTTTCCTCAGTTATAAGTGTAAACGTTATAGAAATCGGGTTGTGATCCGATGTAACCCTTGGATATATATCCATTGAGCAACTGCATTTATCAAGAATCAAGCCTGAGCCCCAAATCATATCAATGCGTGAGCATACCCTGTGTGCAGCAGAATAAAAAGTATATCCAGCTATCTCGGGATTTAGAAATCTCCATATATCTTTTAAAAGATGAGTTGCTGCCAGATCCACAATAGCAGCTCTAGTTTTCCTCATCCTTTGAAAAGCGTTTTTTCTTGTGATATCCAATTTATAATTCATTATGCAATTAAAATCTCCTAACACAATAATCTCCCCCCCCCATCCCAGTAGTTCCATATTAATTTGGTCAAAGATTATAGGCTCATCTTGATTAGAAGCATAAACTCCACATATTGTAAGATTGAAATTTCCTAACTTTATCTGCGCTATCGCCCATCTGCCAGCTTTATCGGTTATCGTCTTAGTTATTTCACATTTCAATCCTTTATGTTTTAAAATCGCTACTCCCCTAATTGAAGCATGAAAATCCGTGCAAACTATTGGATCAAATCCTAATTGTTTGATCAACTGTTTGTCTTTATAGGCAATATGTGTCTCAGTTAGAACTACTATTTGCGGGCTATACATCCTAAGTTCCTCATAGACAAGCCGGCGCTTAATTTTGTTGTTTATTCCTGACACATTCCAGGTTAAGCACTTTATTAAATGCATTCTAAATTATATATTTCCTTACCTATGTAGCCAAAAATAATCACAATCAGTGCTTTGTAAAACGTCTTAATTTTTTCTTTGTCATTTTTGTGTCCTTTGATGCAATTTTTACCCCAAACCATTACTTCCCTTAACCCACCCCACACTCTAGTACTACCTCCCCCCACCCCGTGTTTACCTGTGGATCCCCCCTTCCTGTTGACTGCCGTTCACCTGGCAGTCGGTGGGTGGATGGAACGCCAATCGAGTCCAGGTATTTATAATTAGTCCACACGACACAGTCACAGTATTGCGCATTTCACATTGTCTTAAATTTAACCTCTTCATTGTCATATAAGCACACATTTAATATCCCGCGAAAATTTTGTGTTTGACAAGAGACTGAAAAGATATTGACTTCAATATATCTAATAAGACCAATAGAACCACAAAAAAAAAGGGGGAAGTATAGCACCCCTATTACGCCCCCTATTACGCCAGTATTTACTTAGCATTAAACCTGAGCTCAAACATTACCCAGTTTTCCAAGAAGAAATTGCTTTTTCGACCTCATCTGTATCCAAAAAGAAATATGAGCGACCATTTTTTATCACTTTTAGCTTTGCAGGTTCTTGCAGATAAGCTTGAAATCCAAGTTCTTTGATCGGATCTATAAACTGTTTTAGCTTCCATCTTTTCTCTAACGACTGTTTACTTAAATCCGATCTCACAAAAAAGGTTACTGACTCAATATTAACTGGGGTATTGGGGCGAGCTTTTAAAGAGATGGCTTGACGCAGCAGATAGTTACCAATGTAGATCAAAATGGGTCTTGGAAATTTCCTGCTATTGTCTCTCTGGAATAAGGGTAATCGATGCGCCCGTTGGATCTGTGAGTCCCAGTCCCAGTCTGAGAGATCAGGAAAAGCCTTTTGAAACAAATGAGTAATGTATGCCCTTGGATCTGCCCCCTCTGCTCCTTCCGCAATACCAAAGACACGGAGGTTCTGCCTCCTATTCCTATTCTCCAAATCTTCCAGTTTGGCCTGCATCTGGGCTATTTGTAGATCATGCCTATTCAGTCCTGCCTCAGAGCTTTCCGATTTCTCTTCTGTAACAGCCACTCTCTGCTGCAATTCTTCTATGTCTTGTGACACCGCTCCCAATTTGCAAGCCATTTCTTGTAAAGAAATCTGAGTTCTGTTGTTGTCTTCCCTCATTTGCTGATAGTGAGTTTTGGCCTCTTGTTTCTGTTCATTTAGGAGGTGTAAAATTGTCTGAAAGGAGGCGGTCACTTCCCCCTGCGGTATCCACTCAGTTGCCCCAGTAGATGAAGATGAGGTATTGTCACCCATGTGCGTTGCTTGTATAGACTCACTAAGTGGGGTTCTTAAAGCCTCCGGGGTAGTAGCTTTGAGCATATCGCACATATCATCAACAATTATGCTGTCACTCCCATTATTGCCACTATTCCCGCTGTTACTGCTGGTACTGCTACAGTCCATTAACACGGAGGCTGAAGCAGGGTTGTCCCCGGTAGATATCGCGGTGGATGCAGAAGAGTGAGGTTGTAGCTGATCAAACGTGCTAACTCCAGTGCTAGCCCCGATAACCTTTAATTTCTCAGCGAGAATAGGTTGGGTAGGGCCGGATGGAGCGCCAACTTTTGTTTTTGTTTTGTCGATGGGTACAGTGGGTACTGTGATTGCATCATTAGGGCTATTACCAGATAATCACAGTGCCATACCTCATTATGAATTAAAAGAGTGTATTTGACAAAAACAGCAAGGTTTTTACATGAATATGATATCAGGAAAAGAAATTAGGAAAATGTGCAAAATTAATGAAACTATACAGTTTTCAAAAAACATTGCGTGTTGAGAGGAAAAGTTCAAGCAAAAAACACGTCGTTAGTTTAATTACGTGTTACACGTATGCAATGGTCATTGGACAAGCAACAAAATGCTGTGCTAAAACAGCATGGAATGATGGCTGCATTGTAATAGGCCACGTTTATTAAAAACACACAACCCTGTAAGTTAGTAAACACCCAGATTACATTTTTATTAACTTTTAGGTTGTGCATGGGAATGTTTGTTTAATCAGCAACAACTAATGTAGTGCCAGTAGACAATCAGGGAAAGTAAACAAAATGCATTTGCCCAACATAGCCAACAAAATGCAGTGCACCCCAAAAACATAGAAACCATACTGCTCTGGAAACTTTTCACAAACCATGGTGAAATGAAAAAATTATATTTATATATGTGTATTGACACAAAAGCAAGGAAAACGTATTAACAGTTACATTAGTTTAAAAAACTAGTCATTGAGCCCCAAAACATAATAAATAATACAGCTCTCAAAAACCTTGACAATGCATAACATGACATCAAAGTAAATGTTGCCCGAACATTAGTTGGAAGGAAAACGAGTCAGTGTGCCTTTAAAAAAATGTAAGCTGAAACAAAAGGAAGCAACAGAAGTGTTAAATGAGAGTAATCATCGTTTGTGTAATCACCCTTTAAATGTGTGCAATGGTTGTCGGACAAGCAACAAAATGCTGTTCTTAAACAACAGTTACAGATAATGGGTATGACCCAGATGCGTCACTGGGACCTGTGTAAATGTCAGTGAGTTTGGCGCAGTGAAAATGCACTGTTGTCCACACTGGCAATGGAAACAAAAAAATCGACATTTAGGGGCATATAATCAAGGCAGGCGAATTTAAATTATCGCCGCTTTTGCGGACGTTTTCGGCGCAAAGCAGCGATAATTTCATCGCCCTATTAGCAAGCTGTCGCTAACATCAGTTATCAACAGCTTTTAGGTGATAGCGAGCGGTTTGGGGCCCGCTTTGCATGTCAGCGATATTCATCGCTAATGACATGAAAAGAGGGTGTACCCAACCAGTTAGCGACTGAAAGTAGTCGCTAACGTCGCTATCGCCTATTAGCACGGCAGGCGTAGCGATAAAAAAAATTGCGCTCAGCGCAAATATCGCTAAAAACGAATGCCTGCTCAGACCAGTTCTTAGCCATTATTTCCAATGGGAGGTGGATATTCTGGCAAAGACCCTATTGGCGATGATGCGTGAATATCGCTGGTTTTCCAGCGATATTCACGCATTTCTCCGCTATCGCCGGTTATTTTATCGCATTGGAGATAAACGTTGCTAATAGCACGTTATCTCTGCGATAAAATCCGGGGATGTTTGGCGATAAAAAAAATTTTGCTAAGCTTCTTTAGCGATAAATATCGCTAGTTGTTGATAATATGCCCCTTAGTTTTAGAGGGGACGGAGGGCAATTTTTATTATGCCTAATTAATTAGATATGTCAAATTCATTCAAAAAACGGGCCAAGATTAATCCAAAGGTTCCGTGTTTCTGTCTTTTTTTGTGTCCTTCCATCGCTGCTGATGGAAGGAAGGAGGCTGAAGGTGGAGGAGCGGGATTGTTGCAGCCCTGTACAGATGAGTCGTGAAGGAACTAAAGGAAGAATTCACATCCGCCTATCAGATCAGAATAAATTCCTGACAACATCCTCTACACAAAAAAGGACAAAAACACAGAACCTTTGGATTAATCATGGCCCGTTGTTTGGATGAATTTGACGTATCTAATTAAGCATAATAGAAATTTCCACCTGTCCCCTCTCGGCTACAGGAGCCCACCGGCCCACTATTATCATTGTGACCACCACAGTCATTGGTGGTTCACAGTTCCCCCTTCAGTCCTGAGGAAGACCCCTCTGTAGGGATCAAGGTCAACCTACAATTTTCCTGAGGTCGAAACGGCGACTTTTTGGTTTCTATTGCCAGTGGGGACAACAGTGCTTTTTTACTGTGCCAAACTTAACACAAAGGCTGAATATTCGTTTCTTAGCCATATGTCAGGCTGGACAGGCTTCTCTGTATATAATATTGTGGATGTATATATTGTCACTACCTTTCCTTTCCCACAGAACCTTCAATTTTGCACACAATTTCCCCCTCCCCTTTTTTCCTATTTGGGGCACTTTTGCATATACTTTCCAGAAGTTTGCTGAATTTTGAAAATTTCTATGTGTGTTCAATGTGAGTAAACGATATTGAGCAGAATCTCTCATTACAAGTAATTTTAATGCATGCTGCTATATAAAGGATTGTTTCCTTCAATTGTGTTCCACTGCAACTATTTTCTTCTGTACCATTCTTAAACAGCATGCACTAGTTTCAATGCGTGCAACCGGGGAAAGTAAACCAAAGAAAAATCTCCACACAAAAGCAGATGAACACAGTACTTTGGCAATGGGAACTGATAAGAGCCCCTTTTAAGATATATTAAATGCAGGGGATTGTAGAAGGCGAAACCTAAAAACATATGCACTAAAGTGCAATTATACTGCACTGAACAGAAAACATGCCTGTGTGTGCATGCTTCTAGCAACACGCACTATTCTATTTTTCATTTCCAGTCAAGTCAAAACCATTATTTGTTTGCGCATCATAATTTTAATAGGATATGGTGAATGTGTATATGTGTTTTAACTAAGGAACATTTGTGTTCTGCTCAGCATTTGGGATTTTTGTGTATCAATGTTTCTTAAAATGACAACACAGCGAGACAATATTGCTACAGAATGCGCCAAATAATGCTGCATAATAGGTCTTTTCTTGCCACATTGTTTAGTCAAACCAATGTCATAATTTAGTTCTTCATTGGTCCATGCTCCAGTGGCCCCAGCTATACGTTTCTTTGGGTAGATACAGTATTTACAATAGGTAACTTTGTATTGTATTAACAACAAGAGAGGGAGGATTAGAAAAGGATCACTCCTATATCCCCGATCATAAATACAAAAAACAACTAAGGAGTGACTTATTGGAGCCTTAGACATAAAAATAGAGTTAGACAACCCATAGGGCTAGAAATTCTTCCACCTCCTAGTGATAAACCGATGTTGGAACCAGACAAAGGAAAAAAGTGAATACACATACACCAGAAACAATTAATGAATTATTAAGAAGAACCCTCACTCACCCTAGTGGTGACATGCTTCATCACGGGGTTCCCACTGGAGGAACCGAATGTCCCTCCAGTGTGCTTCGACGCCTGGTTTACAGCGGAGCAGGTTGTTGTGAATTGGACTTAGTGTATGTGATTGAGTGCAGGTGATAGTGAATTAAAAAATATTAGTTGTACCCAAAATATATTTTATTCAGCGGTCAACCAATATTGTTAAAAACAATGTGTGGGATATTAAGGGTGGTAATATTATTGACCACTTCTATCCCTTCAATGGTAGGTCGACATGTTTCAGCTGTCTCTTGATATTCATGCAGCTTTCTTCAGGACCAGTGACGTGAAAAATCCCTGGTGGTCCGTGCTCGCTAAGGCGCGTCCAACCAGTGGATATATGTGAAAAATAAGCAAAAAGAATTACCGTAAAGTAGGGTTGCTGCAACCTAGTAATTCCAGGTGCGCAAAAAACTGTAATGGAAAGCACAACATTAATGCATATTTTGTAAAAAACGTTTCATAATAAGCACACACTTTTCACTTATACTTATAATCCGTTTAGTTCCAGCACAATAAGTCACTATTTAGTGACCTACCATTTAATTGCCCAAATTCATTTCAATAGGGGAGATAAGAATTTGAAAGGGTGACTACTTCATGTTTGTAAGTAGTACATGGTAGCTTATTTGAAGGAACAAGCCTTCCAAGTGAGCAAGTTATCTCATTGATCTTGTTTAGTCAGTTGTAAAACGGAATTCACTTTCAACTGACTGTATTCCGTGTAGAAAGTCTCTTATCATTAAGAAAAAGGTGCATGTTTAAAAAGACCCGATTTGAATTAGTTTTGAAGCGAGTATAAACCCTCCAGGCCATGAGAACACGAACATGAAGGTCAGGACCCACAAACACAAACACATGGAGAAAACCCGGTTTATAATACTTACAGCACAGATCTAAAGTGCTGTCATCTGTGGGCTTAGACGGGGGAGGCTATCTTCACGCTACTGCAACTGCGTGAAAGAAGTAGAGGGTAGACGTTTTGTTAGATAACTCGGCATTGGATTGGCGTCCCTGCCGATAACACTCAAACTAACAAAATAACCCTCACTTACTTAGCTCGTAACGGCTCGCCTCCATTAACCTATTAGGTCCACTGCCGCCGCCCGGAAAATGAAGCTACACTCCCGTAGCTTCCGTATAAAGAGCGAGGTCAGGGGTTGGTCACGTGGTAGGCGTGAGCTGCGTCTTAAAGGGGTATACTCTGTATTAACTCTATATGTTTAGATTACGCAATGTTAGTGCAACTTGATTAATACAAACATGCGAAGGAATTCTAAAGTAATATACAGAAAGGCCGATCCCACTCGCATACAGCGCAATACTGGGAAGTCACATCCCATAGTCAGAAATTGCCGCAGAGCCTGTCTTCTCAAACTCTATCTCATTCTTCTCATTTACTTTTTCGTTATCGAGCCCAAACTTTATTGATCATGACTAAGTGCCGACATAGCATGCCAGGAATAAAACTCAATTTATTCAGAGGAGCAGAAATAGTGCGAGTTCGCAAATGACAACCATTTAGCTTGGAAAAAGAAGCGAGTTGGCAAATGACAACCATTTAGGTTGAAAAAAGAAAAGTACTGCAATTACATGTATGTTTAAAAATAATAATAATAATCCTCATCAAGAACCAGGTAACAAGTAACGCATTTTTCTTTGTCCTTTCTAGTGTAGAATCACGTTTTAAGGCAAATCAGTTATGTACAATCTATAGAAAGAGATGTTATCTTCTCATCACTGTCCCCCAGGGAATATCATCATTAAGACCAGATACGTGGCTAGACAGACGATATATCCACCTTTGTTCCTTCTCGAACAACCTGGCCTCAGAACCCTGGGCCAGTTGTTCAATCACTGTCCAATTCAACTCATCTGGGGTATGTTTATGCTGGAAAAAGTGAGATGTTAATTTGGTGTTGGTCTTGTGGCATCGGATATTACTCCGGTGTTCACGGATTCTCAGCTTCACTCGTCTCGTCGTCATTCCTATGTATTTTAGCCCACAGGGGCAGGTGATTAAATAGATGACGGAGCATGAGTTACAATTTGTGTGGTTTCTTTGCTGCCACACCTTTCCTTCTTCCAAATTTAGAAATTTCGAGGCGCTAGTCAGAGGGCACACGGCACAACCTCCACATGGATAATGACCGATTACCGGAGGTAAACCCCAAGCACTCAAAACACCTTCAGCGTTGGTCTGTTCATGTTGTCTGGGGCGAGTGTGGACAAGGGCATCTTTGAGACTTCTGGCACGTTTGAATGACATGAGGGGCTTCTCCCACTTATGATTCGTACTCGTGAGCACTCGCCAATGCTTGTTTATACTGCGAGTGACTGCATTCGATAGCGGGTTAAATGTTCTCACACATGTAAGGGGGACTTCAGAAGATAATACCCTGGGTTGGTCCTCCAGGAGGGCATCTCTATGTTGATTGCGTGCCCGTTTACAACTCTTGTTCAATAGGTGTTTTGGATATCTCCGGCGTTGTAATTTGCCTGTCAGGTCTTGAGCTTGTTGCTTGAAGTCACTCAACTCACTGCAATTGCGTCGTATTCGCAGATATTGTCCAAAAGGGAGATTCTCCCTGAGTGGTTGAGGATGGAAGCTAGAGTAGTGTAATAAGTTATTTCTTGACGTGGGTTTATAATAAGTCTTGGTACGTAACTCATTACCAGTGCGTGAAATTATCACGTCTAGGAACACAATCTTGTCCTCAGCGTGTTCATGTGTGAACTTGAGATGTCGATTCAGACCGTTCAGCCAGTTAAAAAAAGGTGTTAAGGACGTACTATCCCCTTTCCAGATCATTAAAACGTCATCTATGTACCTTTGCCATAGTAACATGTTTGACGAAAAAGGGTTTGACTCATTCAATATGTGCTCACACTGAAAGTGGTACACATACAGCCCTGCCACACTTGGCGCGAACGTGCTTCCCATTGAAGTCCCCGTTGCTTGTAAATACAGTCTGCCATTGTACTCGAAGAAGTTACGTTTTAGGGCTAAAGTGGCCATCTCCATGACAAATGCTCTGGTGGTGTTATATTCCCATGTAGTCTGTTGTAGCATTTCTGCCAGCACATTGATAGTCGCATCCTGTGGTATACAGGTATACAGACTTTCGATGTCTAGTGTGACAAGTAGGCACGGATCGTCTGGTAAAGTTATTGTTTGCAACATGGCTAGCAGGCTTTTCGTGTCCTTAATGTAGGTACTTGTGGCTTCTATAATTGGTCTTAAAAAGTAATCGCAGTATTTTGAAAGCGGTTCAAGAATAGAGCCAATACCCGACACAATGGGTCGGCCTGGTGGTGGTAAGACCCCTTTGTGTGTTTTCGGAAGGGTATAGAAAAAAGGAATTTTTCCCTCTGTGGTGGTTAGAAAGTCAGCCTCATGCTTGTTGATAATACCATCATGTTCAGCAGCTGCTACTGTCTCCAGAATTTCAATTTTTAGACTTTCAGAAGGATCTTCTCGTAGGGGAACGTAATTCGTCTGGTTGTTCAGAAGACGACAACACTCGGCGTCATAATCTGCTCGGTTCTGAATCACAATTCCTCCCCCCTTATCCGCACTCTTAAACACTATGGTGTTGTTGTTCTGTAGGGATTGGATTGCTTGAAATTCTGCTCCCGTCATATTTTTAAAGGGGATTGGCTCATCCAATTGTTCTATTTCGGTGATCACCGCTTTTTCGAATGCCAGTATTTCTGGAGGTATCATGTGGGGGGGGGGTGAAATTCGATTTCAATCGAAATGTAGTATCACTTTGTGTGTCTAGAGATAGATCTTCTGACTGTTTTTGCTCCAAAAAGTTTTTTAGCCTGATCTTCCTAAAGAAATCGGAGAGCTCACAGCGTAACCTGAACCGATCTAGTCTAGGGGTCGGAACAAATCCAAGTCCCTTTTCCAGAGTGTTCATTTCTGTAGGAGTCAAAGTTATAGAAGATAGGTTTGTCACTAGAGTCTCTGATTGCTTGTCCCCGCTCTCTGGTCTTGTGTTTTGCTGCGGGTATTGTCTCCCACAGTTTCTGTTCTTTTTCCAGCATAAACATACCCCAGATGAGTTGAATTGGACAGTGATTGAACAACTGGCCCAGGGTTCTGAGGCCAGGTTGTTCGAGAAGCAACAAAGGTGGATATATCGTCTGTCTAGCCACGTATCTGGTCTTAATGATGATATTCCCTGGGGGACAGTGATGAGAAGATAACATCTCTTTCTATAGATTGTACATAACTGATTTGCCTTAAAACGTGATTCTACACTAGAAAGGACAAAGAAAAATGCGTTACTTGTTACCTGGTTCTTGATGAGGATTATTATTATTATTTTTAAACATACATGTAATTGCAGTACTTTTCTTTTTTCAACCTAAATGGTTTGCATTTGCCAACTCGCTTCTTTTTCCAAGCTAAATGGTTGTCATTTGCGAACTCGCACTATTTCTGCTCCTCTGAATAAATTGAGTTTTATTCCTGGCATGCTATGTCGGCACTTAGTCATGATCAATAAAGTTTGGGCTCGATAACGAAAAAGTAAATGAGAAGAATGAGATAGAGTTTGAGAAGACAGGCTCTGCGGCAATTTCTGACTATGGGATGTGCCTTCCCAGTATTGCGCTGTATGCGAGTGGGATCGGCCTTTCTGTATATTACTTTAGAATTCCTTCGCATGTTTGTATTAATCAAGTTGCACTAACATTGCGTAATCTAAACATATAGAGTTAATACAGAGTATACCCCTTTAAGACGCAGCTCACGCCTACCACGTGACCAACCCCTGACCTCGCTCTTTATACGGAAGCTACGGGAGTGTAGCTTCATTTTCCGGGTGGTGGCAGTGGACCTAATAGGTTAATGGAGGCGAGCCGTTATGAGCTAAGTAAGTGAGGGTTATTTTGTTAGTTTGAGTGTTATCGGCAGGGACGCCAATCCAATGCCGAGTTATCTAACAAAACTTCTACCCTCTACTTCTTTCACGCAGTTGCAGTAGCGTGAAGATAGCCTCCCCCGTCTAAGCCCACAGATGACAGCACTTTAGATCTGTGCTGTAAGTATTATAAACCGGGTTTTCTCCATGTGTTTGTGTTTGTGGGTCCTGACCTTCATGTCCGTGTTCTCATGGCCTGGAGGGTTTATACTCGCTTCAAAACTAATTCAAATCGGGTCTTTTTAAACATGCACCTTTTTCTTAATGATAAGAGACTTTCTACACGGAATACAGTCAGTTGAAAGTGAATTACGTTTTACAACTGACTAAACAAGATTAATGAGATAACTTGCTCACTTGGAAGGCTTGTTCCTTCAAATAAGCTTCCATGTACTACTTACAAACATGAAATAGTCACCCTTTCAAATTCTTATCTCCCCTATTGAAATGAATTTGGGCAATTAAATTGATGGTCACTAAATAGTGACTTATTGTGCTGGAACTAAACGCATTATAAGTATAAGTGAAAAGTGTGTGCTTATTATGAAACGTTTTTTACAAAATATGCATTAATGTTGTGCTTTCCATTACAGTTTTTTGCGCACCTGGAATTACTAGGTTGCAGCAACCGTACTTTACGGTAATTCTTTTTGCTTATTTTTCACATATATCCACTGGTTGGACGCGCCTTAGCGAGCACGGACCACCAGGGATTTTTCACGTCACTGGTCCTGAAGAAAGCTGCATGAATATCAAGAGACAGCTGAAACATGTTGACCTACTATTGAAGGGATAGAAGTGGTCAATAATATTACCACCCTTAATATCCCACACATTGTTTTTAACAATATTGGTTGACCGCTGAATAAAATATATTTTGGGTACAACTAATATTTTTTAATTCACTATCACCTGCACTCAATCACATACACTAAGTCCAATTCACAACAACCTGCTCCGCTGTAAACCAGGCGTCGAAGCACACTGGAGGGACATTCGGTTCCTCCAGTGGGAACCCCGTGATGAAGCATGTCACCACTAGGGTGAGTGAGGGTTCTTCTTAATAATTCATTAATTGTTTCTGGTGTATGTGTATTCACTTTTTTCCTTTGTCTGGTTCCAACATCGGTTTATCACTAGGAGGGGGAAGAATTTCTAGCCCTATGGGTTGTCTAACTCTATTTTTATGTCTAAGGCTCCAATAAGTCACTCCTTAGTTGTTTTTTGTATGGAACTTTGTATTGTATCCATGCACACCATTAAAAGAAAAGTGAAAATATAATGTGTCACTCACAGGCACACAACCTGAGCTACAAGAAGCCCCATATTATGTGGAACAGTGGCGTTTGGTGCACCTGGAGTCAATGTGAAAATCATGGGGTACCATGTGAGACATAACAAAGTACATGAGCAAAATAATCATTCAGATTAGACAGAATAGGTAGAATAAGTGCATTGATCTTTTTCACCTTAAAATGCAGCAATTCCTTGTCTCTTGCTTCCAATCTCATTTTATGTGACATCATTTATTGTGTTAGTTCATCCATTAGGTGTTTCAGACCATAGGGGCTAAAGAGCCTAGAACTTTATCAAGGCAATGGTTTAACCATCGTTTTAGCACAGTGCACAGGCGTACATAATTATCATTGGCTCAGGTCTATTGAGAGTGTTATGTTATTGATATTTGTTAAGCGCACAAATACCCGGAGGTGTCAAGGTGCTAGCCCTGAAGGTATCAGTAGCCTAGATCGTACAAGGAAGTTCTGTGATCTTTGTGATTGGGAGACAGAAACATGGTCGTCAGTGAGGTGTACTATTCTGTAGTCAGTCTATGGTCTATAAGGGTTTGACGTACATCTTGGAATAAGCGGACAAAATGCAGTCTGGGATTGTCAGGTCTATCAAAGGAGCCTTTCATCTCTGGCCGGATGTTCTATTGCCAGGGCGCCTGCCTTCTGAAAGAACTGGAAAAGTTAGCAATGGGTGATTAACAAAGTTGGAGGATACTACTGAGTGACAAATATGAATGCAATTAAAAGCCATCAGTCTCTCTTTACAGAGCTATAACATCAAAGCTTTAAAACACCATTCAAGGGTATGGTATGCTTTTCAAAATGCTCTCATTGAGGCATTTATATGTGCAATTTCTCTTCTATTTGTAGAGAAGATTTGTTTGATTTACAAATTGTCAGCTAATATTATGTTTTTTGTGTTGCATTTGTACAGTGTTCACACAGTGATGGAGCACCATTAAAAATATGTAACACAGTGAACCCACATCCATATACACTTGAGTGCTGTAATACAGTGAACTCACATCCATATTTATTGAGTACTCTAACACAGTGAACCCAGATCTGTATACACTTGATTACTGTAACACAGTGAACCCACATCCATATACACTTGAGTACTGTAACACAGTGAACCCAGATCTGTATACACTTTAGTACTGTAACACAGTGAACCCACATCCATATGCTTTTGTGTGTACTGTAACACAGTGAACCCAGATCGATATACACTTGTGGACTGTAACACAGTGAACCCACATCCATATACACTTGAGTACTTGAGTTAGGACTCCTAACTTTAGGACTCGTAAATGCCTTCTGTGAATACCGAAAGTCTTAACGTTAGGATTTTTCTCAGTTTAGGAGTAGTATAGTTAGGAGTCCTAACTTTAGGACTCCTAAATGCCTTCTGTGAATACCGAAAGTCTTAAAGTTAGGATTGTTCTGAGTTTAGGAGTAGTAAAGTTAGGACTACTAACTTTAGGACTCCTAAATGACTTCTTTGAATATGACTTCTTTGAGTACCGAAATGAGTAAGTGCCTTCTGTGAATACCAAAATGAGTAAGTGCCTTCTGTGAATACCAAAATGGTAGTAAGTTTAAGATTTTGTCTTAAGTTAGTTCGGTGAATCGGGCCCTTAGACACTCCCAAACGTGATGGATAAAATCAATATCATGCACTAGTAGCTACTAAAGAGCCAATATTAAATTCCATATTTTTGCCATACTAGTGCTACACCTTTTGGGTGTTCTGAACCAGGATCATCCGGGAGAAATTCACTGCTTCACAATATGGTCCTAAGCACTGCGATTGTGCTATGAGCCAAGTTACATAAAATGGTAACTAGACATAATATCGACTCCACAATATCGAATGGACAAAATATCGAGTTAAAAATATCGACAATAATAAAATATCGATAACAAAAATATCGTTGAGAAAAATATCGATTAAAATAATGATAAAAAAATATCGAGTACAAAAATATCGACTCAAAAAAATCGACAAGACAAAATATCGATAAATAGTCAAAGTAAAAAATATCGATAATATGTAGAAAAAAGATATACAAAAAATACAATTTATTAATAGTAATATAAATTGTAGTTAATGTTTAGGAGCGGGATGTTGGGTTAATAGGGGATAAGGGTGGGGAGTAATTTAAAATAAATAATTAATTAATATATGTTTGTAAATATTTTTAATTATTAATTAATTGATAAATAATTAATATTAATTCGTTAATTAATTAATATAATATTGCACATATTTTTTATTAGTAATTAATTGGTAATTAATTAATATTAATTAGTTAATTAATATTAATTAGTTAATTAATTAATATAATTTTGTACATATTTTTATTAGTAATTAATTGGGAATTAATTAATATTAATTAGTTAATTAATATTAATTAGTTAATTAATTAATATAATTTTGTACATATTTTTATTAGTAATTACTTGGTAATTAATTAATATTAATTAGTTAATTAATAATAATTAGTTAATTAATTAATATAATTTTGTACATATTTTTTAATAGTAATTAATTAGTTAATTAATATTAATTAGTTAATTAATAATAATTAGTTAATTAATATTATTTTGTACATATTTTTTATTAGTAATTAATTGGTAATTAATTAATATTAATTAGTTAATTACATTAATTAGAGTTATGTTTTTATATATAATATTTTGTTCTTGTTAATTAATTAATTGGGAAAAAATAATATTAATTATTACATTACATTAATTACAGCTAATGTGCTAATATATTATCTTCTTTGTTATTGTTAATTAATAATTAATTGGTAATTAAATAATATTAATTAATTTTGGGTAAAGGAGTATTTTTAGGGTTCAGGGTCAGTTTTGTGTTTTTGGGTAAAGGGGTATTTTTAGTGTTCAGGGTCAGTTTGCAGTCTTTAGGTAAAGGGGTATTTTTAGGGTTCAGAGTCAGTTTTGGGTTTTTGGGTAAAGGGGTATATTTTAGGGTTCAGGGTCAGTTTACAGTTCTTGGGTAAAGGGGTATTTTTAGGGTTCAGGGTCAGTTTTCAGTTCTTGGGTAAAGGGGTATAATTTTGGTTTCAGGGTCAGTTTTTGGGTAAAGGGGTATTTTTAGGGTTCAGGGTCAGTTTTCAGTTTTTGGGTAAAGGGGTATTTTTTGGGTTCAGGGTCAGTTTTGGGTTTTTGGGTAAAGGGGTATTTTTTAGGGTTCAGGGTCAGTTTGAAATTCTTGGGTAAAGGGGTATTTTTAGGGTTCAGGGTCAGTTTTCAGTTCTTGGGTAAAGGGGTAAATTTTTGGGTTCAGGGTCAGATTTCAGTTTTTGGGTAAAGGGGTATTTTTAGGGTTCAGGGTCAGTTTTCAGTTTTTGGGTAAAGGGGTATTTTTTGGGTTCAGGGTCAGTTTTGGGTTTTTGGGTAAAGGGGTATTTTTTAGGGTTCAGGGTCAGTTTTAAGTTCTTGGGTAAAGGGGTATTTTTAGGGTTCAGGGTCAGTTTTTCTGTTTTTGGGTAAAGGGGTATTTTTTGGGTTCAGGGTCAGTTTTGGGTTTTTGGGTAAAGGGGTATTTTTTAGGGTTCAGGGTCAGTTTGAAATTCTTGGGTAAAGGGGTATTTTTAGGGTTCAGGGTCAGTTTTCAGTTCTTGGGTAAAGGGGTATATTTTTGGGTTCAGGGTCAGTTTTCAGTTTTTGGGTAAAAGGGTATTTTTAGGGTTCAGGGTCCGTTTTCAGTTTTTGGGTAAAGGGGTATTTTTTGGGTTCAGGGTCAGTTTTGGGTTTTTGGGTAAAGGGGTATTTTTTAGGGTTCAGGGTCAGTTTTAAGTTCTTGGGTAAAGGGGTATTTTTTGGGTTCAGGGTCAGTTTTCAGTTCTTGGGTAAAGGGGTATATTTTTGGGTTCAGGGTCAGTTTTCAGTTTTTGGGTAAAGGGGTATTTTTAGGGTTCAGGGTCAGTTTTCAGTTCTTGGGTAAAGGGGTATTTTTTGGGTTCAGGGTCAGTTTTCAGTTTTTGGGTAAAGGGGTATTTTTAGGGTTCAGGGTCAGTTTTGGGTTTTTGGATAAAGGGGTATTTTTAGGGTTCAGGGTCAGTTTTGCGTTTTTGGGGTACAGGGATATTTTTAGGGTTCAGGGTCAGTATTGAGTTTTTGGGTTACAGGCGTACAGGGTAAATATAAAATAATTTTATATTAAATCAATGAAATGAAATTATTAAAAAAAATTCCCTGATAATAGTTTGACTGGAGTAGGAATAGCAATTATTAATTGGTCAGTGTCCAGCACCTTCCTTGATATTAGCTTGACTGGAGTAGGAATAGTAATTAATAATTGTTCTGTGTCCAGCACCTTCCCTGATATTAGCTACACTGGAGTTGGAATAGTAATATATTTTTTTTCTGAGTCCAGCACCTTCCCTGATATTAGCTAGACTGGAGTTGGAATAGTAATTAATCCTTGGTCACTATCCAGCACCTTCCCTGATATTAGCTTGACTGGAGTAGGAATAGTAAATAATTATTGGTCAGTGTACAGCACCTTCCATGATATTAGCTTGACTGGAGTAGCAATTGTAAATATTAATTGGTCAGTGTCCAGCACATTTGCATATAATTGTACATTACCGTGTTATTATATTACAAAATAATGCAAAATGGATGTTTTCACAAAACTTTATTAACATTTTTTAATTTTTTTATGTGTACTACAATACAATCACAATCAAAAAGAACATAACATGTTTATTAATTGTAGTATTTGCAGAATAACACATTATCATTTATGTACATGTTGTACATTATAACACAAAATTATTTTACAACATTTTTCCTGTAAATAAACATATTTATCATCATTAACTTTGAGTAACAAGTATTTATATTGAAATAAATAAAAAAACAGTTTTTTTCAGCTTCTTCCATTTATATTTAATAATGTTAATATTATATGTTAATATTATTAAATATTTATTTTTTAAATTTACATTTTTATAAAGTAAAGTAACATGACAATTATTATATTTGCTCAAGATATGGAAATACAAAGTAAGACATTTTTTGGTACATATTTCAGACAATGTTGTTTTTAAATTAAACATATAAATATATTATGTTGTAAACTTTATAACTGTATAGGATAAGAATATGTTTTATAATAATATCTGGTATTGGCAAAAGATTATTTATGCAATTATATACTTCTATAATACTTAGAAATTATTATAAAACATTTTGTAATAATTAATAAAAATAATAACTATTATATTTATTATTATTATTATTAATTAATAAACATAATCATTTATCTCTTCTTTTCTGAAAAACATACATTCAGAGAAATAAAAATACATTATTTCAGGGCATTGTTTATATATTAAATGGTTATATTTTTTTATTAATAACCATAAATAAGTTATATTATTTATTATTATTAATTATTACCATAAACAATTATAATGTTTAGTTATAAACAAACACAAAGTTATTCCAATAAATGTACACAATAAGAAATTATTTACATATATTATTTCAAGTGTTACATAATTTTTTAATATTATTAATATATAATAATTACTATATATTAATTAATATTAAATATATTTATATTTTTCAAATAGTTTAAATTATAATGAGTCTAGTGTATTAATTTGTTAAAATAACAATGTGTATGTATTATATTTTTTTACTATAACATTGTATTTTCTATGATACCTTTTCAAAAATGGTTTAAGGGGACTACTTTTTTACCGCGTAAGGTTATTGCGCTTCATTCAGGACTGGAGAAGCTCGCGGTTGGGAGTTGCTTCGCGTGGAGAGAGGTAAGGTTAATTTTACATACAATTTATAACTGAGTGGTAATGTTTGAGGGTATATTCGAACTGTGTAGTGTTTTTGTGTGTATGTATGAATTGTTTATGTAGCGTTTAGGTGAAATGTCGTCGTTATAGATGCGTCGTGTATGTTTTAGTTCTAGTGTTCTTTTAAGTGTTAGGAAATGTCTTCTTACATGGTTAATGTTAATTGTGAGTGTATTTACAAATGTTATGGGCTATTTGTGGGTGGGTTTCGTTATGTATGTTTTTTTCCAGGTTCCGGTTCCTCGCATGAAAACTACATGGAAGGAAGCGTGTTTTTTTCCGGAGAAACTAATGTATGACTTATTATGGTCATATTTTGACATGTATCTCCTATTTTTCGTGTTTGCCAGGAGCGGATTTTACATTTTTAAACATTTTTCGGGTTTTTGGAGGGTTTCGTATTGGATTGATACATTGATATGCGTGACCGTTTTTTAAAAGTTGTGTGTATATCACTTTAAATACTAAAGTGTCCACACTACTGTTTTCGGGATTTCCTGGAGAGTTTATTTCATTTTTACATAATTTTCGGGTTTTTGAGTGTTTCCCATATTGGAATTGTCCTACATTGCAATGGATTGTATGGATTGTATTTTGCTTCATTACGTCTTTTTCATCTACAAAAATTGTAAGTATTTAAAGTAGTTTTTTTATTGGGTGGGAAATGTCGATCTTTATGTCATGTGTATGTGTGATGTAATTATAAATATTGCATATTTGTTCAGAAATAATGTCCCAAATTTTGATAAGTTTCTTAAACAAATATGTATTATTTATAATTGTTTAGAAATGTTTATGATTTTTATATTTACCATTATTGTAAGAAGACATTAGTATATTTTGTAGACATTTTTATAGTAGGCTTTTAGCTATTATTGACAGGTATTCTAATCCTCTAGTTGTAGGATATAGTGTGACTTGACTTTGCAGTAGTCGGAACATTTGTTTAGTTTGTTTAGTTAGTTTTGGACCAATTTGGGTCACAGATTGTTCCATTCTTAGTTCTTGATAGCTTTTTTCTTTTTTCAAAGCTTCTAGTAGGTTATGGAATGTGGGTTTGGCTCTGCTTGTGGTAGCTTGGAAAGCATTATGCCACCCTTCTACACTGTTGTTTGTTTTAGCCTCTTGGTTTGAAGTACTAAGATAGACATTCCACCAAGGGATTTGGAATTTGGGTTGGCGTCGATGTCCAGATCTGTGCAACCTTCCCACCCAAGTATCTTCGAAATAGTCCAGTAATGGGGTTAGTTTATCTTCATTCCTCTTGTAATATGTGCTGTCAATTAATAAATTATAGTGTTCCGCTACATCGGTAACAGGAACGTAGGCCAGTGCTATAAATTTTTTAATTTGATAGGCAAAGGTGCTATCTGTTGAGTATAGAATACTTAAAGTTGAATTCTGGAGATGTCTCCATATGCTCTGATTGAAATGATAGTAGCAACCCTGGATTGCTGTGTGGGGAAATGTTTTCAAAATGCTATTAATCATAGCTAATTCAAAATCAATAATTATTTTTTGTCGAAAATAATTATTGATTTCATTTTTGAGAACATTTAATAATTCTGTATAAGTGTTTTGCTGTTTGTTAGGTAGCAAACAGTAAATGAAAGGGATGTTATAGTTATGGTATAAACCGTGGATGGAATATAGTTGATAAAAAGGTTTTGGGCATGGTGTAAATGTTCCATCCATCATCCATTGGGGACACTGTTGGATTTTTCTTAAATTACTTGCAGTTGCAAACATTATGATTCTGTTTGTACTGCTTTCATTGTCAAAAAGGATAAATTTGTCTTTATTGTGTGTGATGCACATTTCTGGTGAAATAATAATTTCCTCAAAAGTAGTAGGGTTGGGTTGGGTTGTGGTAGTGAGTCTTTTAGTGTATGCAATTGTGCGTTTAAGGGAGTCAATAGAGGGTAGTTGACCTGAAGCATGGGCTGGGACTTTTAACAGTTCTTCTTTAAGGATTTGTGTTGTTGGTTTATCACTTTGTGTGCTAGCAGTTTTTATACTTTCTAAAGCATCTCTTATTTCAATTTCTGTGACATTGGGGGGATGATTGTGTTCCCTGGTAAATAACACATTAGTTTCCTCAGTAGTAGCCCTTCCATAACATTTGTTTGAGTAATATTTGGTACATTTCCAGAAAACTTTTCTACCACTTTGTCTTTCCTGATTATAAACATAACCCATATAACATAACAGTAATTTATTTTTCTGTGACATAACAAATTCTGCACCTTCTGTCATTTTGTTTTACTTGTTCTAGGAAAGAGTAGAAAGAAACAAAATCAAAAAACATATATTTCACTTTGTGGTGTAAACATAATTAATGATGTTTTTATACTTACAGTTACTAAAAGTAGTAATCACAAATGCAGAACTGTATTTTGAAGGATTTTCTTGTATGTATTTCTTTATTTACTGTTGGTATGAAAATATAGAAATGCAAAGTTAATGTTTACACATAACAAACGTTTTTCCTAGGAAAAAGCAGTTTTCTATTTTGCTTAGTAGTACATTTGATGTAAACATTACATATACTTACTTGTTTAAATAGTTGAGTTGTAGTATTTGGTGGAGTACATCAAGGTAGTAAAGTTCAGATCTGTAGAGAAGATAGAATAAATAAATGTTAAATATTATAAATAATATTTGGAACCGTTGGGAAATTGGAAATATTTAAAAGTATACAAACTTCTAAATAAGTAGTTTTGTTTGCTGTAGGTAGAATAGATGTATGATGTATTCAGAATATCTGTAGAGGAAATATAAAATAAATAACATGGTGTTAAGAACATAGTTTTCGTTTTTTTCGGAAGTTTTAGACAAATTACAAGTATACTTACATTTTTTACAAGGGTAGTCTTGTCTTTTGGTATAGTTGATGTTGGATGTTTTTATTGGATCTGTAGGGAAGATGTAATATGCAAGATATGTTGTTTAGAAAATAGCATTTTTAATATTGGGTGTTTACTAACCAAAACATATATACTTACATGTTTAATTAGTGTAGTTTTATACATTTGTAGTGTTGAAATAGCAAAATCTCAGAATATCTGTGAATAAAATGTTTAAAATAAAGAATGAATCTTGTGAAATAGTGTTTAAAAACAGCAGTTGGTGTATAACAGAGCATTAATATATACTTACTATCTGATTTTCCAGGTGAAGAAATAGGAGCATGTATTAGGAATTTATTTGGAGTAGTTTCTATCAGAAATGTAGGAGGAGATAAAAATTAAATAAGTGCAATAGTTAGGAGATATAAGTAAAATAGTAGACTACTAATTTAGATTTCTAAATAATGCACTGTAACTTACTTGAATAATTAGCTAGTGAGCTGGATCTTTAAAGATGTTTGTTCAGGAACAAAATCTTCAGAGTGTTGGCATCTTCTTTCTATAGAGTTAGCAGCAACAAATGGTAGAATGTATGTATCCCTTTTATAGTATGTGTATTTTGTGTGCTTTGATTTGATTGGTTGTACGATGAAATGAAGCATTGTATAGGCTAGTTTGAATTTTTTTTTTGTTAATTGGTGTGTTTGTTGATGTGAGAATGGTGGTATGTGGTGATTTCCGCATTAAAGCAGGTTAGTTGTTAAATAAAATAGATGTGTAAGTGAAAAAAAATAATGAAAATGTTAGTTAAATGTAAAGAATATTTTTCAAATGATAGAACGCATTTAATAGAATGTATAGCAAATGTAGATAAATAGGAATGTTATAAAAGTAACAGGTATTATATGTAAAATGTTTTTGTATAGAGCAATGACTTTTATTGACGATTAATATGGTATTTTAGACATGAAAGGGTACAAAAAAGAACTCGATATTTTATTTGAAACGATATTTTTGTACTCTATATTTTAGTAGTCGATATTTTTGTAGTGTTAGGGGTAATTTCATGAAAAACGATATATTTGTAGTCGATATTTATTAAGGCGATATTTATGTACTCGATATTCAAAAGAGTCGATATTTTTGACTCGATATTTTTGTAGTTGGTGTAATAAGTATACAAAGTCGATATTTTTGTAGTCGATAATTTTTCAACGATATTTTAGCAAGTCGATATTGTGACCGTCGATAATATTTCAGTGATCCACATAAAATATAGAGGCAGATGCGTAGGAAGTAATAACCCATTTCTTACAATTCATATGAGGGAGAGGAGCAACATGACCCACTTTTGAAGTCATTTCTCATCTTTCCTGAGTAATGGCCTGTATCACACTCAACAACACAAATAAATACCAAATATGACAATGCACATTTGCCAATATGCAACATCCCCAGTGCCATATCATGATGGGCGAGACTGGCTCAGCACAGAGCCGAGTTTCAGTTTTTATGTTAATGCAGGGCATACAGTGGATTCATCTAATCCTCAGTTAATCAGAAAACTCATGTCATAAAGGCCTTTAAGGCCAGGCTGACATGGCTCTCTGAGTGCCTGAAAGCTCAGCGCTGCACGTCTGTTTTGACTGAAAGCAGAAAGAATAGCTGCAGGAGAGGGAAGGGGGGCAGGGAAGGTGGCTAGGGATAGATAAGGTTTGCTGGTAAGGTATGTTTCTTTCACATCCGGATCAGGAAGGGGATGCCATGTTATGTATGACTTCCTCATTATTCCTCTGCCCCTGTGTGGCACTTGAATGCAGGGGCAAATGATTTTGGGGGCCATACATAACATACAATTTATAGGTGGGCGAAAACAAAAAGTGAATTGCAGCAAAGGCTTCAACTTCTGGATTTCGAGTGACATCAAAGACAACTTGAGATTGAGTCTCGTTGTCTATTTGATCTCATTCAGAATCCTTCAAAGAAAATAATCCCTTCAACACGCTGTTTCCCACCTGTAATTATTTGTTTAACTTGTTTCTTTTCTGTAACTTTTGTCTATTCAACAACTCCTCTATACTTCTGTGCTTTTGCACCACCATTGTCAAATGCTTGACTGAATCATCTTTTCTTGGAATATCTTGGTGCCCTTCAATATATCACTCTTTCCTGCTCAGCAGGTGTGAAGGAATGCTTTTTCCCCATATCGTGTGCTTTGCCTGGTTTTCCTTTGTTAGCCTACACCACATCCACCAGAATCACGTTATTTTTGCTAATGTGGTCAGGGCCGGCCATGCCATTGATTCCATAGGGCTTATACCGGTGGGCTGGAACCCTTAGATGCTGGATTTGAACATCCAGAGCCTCTGTGGCGCTTCTGATACTTTCTGTAGCAGGCAGTGGGAGGCTTCAAGAGAGAAAGAAAGAGATGAAGGGAGAAGGAAGGTAGAGAGAAAGAAATCCAAGAGGGAGAAAAGAGGTGGGAGAAGGAGAGAGTGGCTTCAAGAGAGAAAGAAAGGTAGGAAGTGAGAAGGAAGGTAGAGAGAAAGAAATCCAATAGCGAGAAAAGAGGGGGGAGAAGCAGAGAGTGAATGGATGGATGGAAAAAGATAACACAATGAGACGTAGGAAGCGGGTTACTTGGTCCCCCAGTGGCCCTGCATGTGATGCATGAAGATGCATATGATGACTTTAATCTCGTTGCTTACTTTGCGTGAACGGAGAATTCACAACACGCTGCACCTTGGTACATAGCACAACAGTGTATTTATTTGCACTCGACTTCACCTCGCTACCTGCCAGGCGCGCAACACCAATAGGGCTCACGGGGCTTCAGCGCCCCCCCTTACCCCCCACCCACGTCGTGTGTGTCAGCCCGGGGTGACAAAGCTTTGCAGGCTGGCAACCATCTAATTGCAGCCGCACCCGAGTACTTAACAGGTCTTTAAAAGACCATTTAGTTGTAAATTAGGCTTTTGTAGTGTTTCACCTCTTCTTTCAGCCTATGGTTGTCTATGGTTGGAAGAATTAGCCCCCCTCCCCCCGAAATATTTTTCAGCAAACCCCCCCCCCCCCAAAAAAAAAATTGGCTCTAGTTGCCCGCCTGCTACCTGCAGTTCAGCAAGCTGCACTATAGGGCTGAGGAAAGAATTCTAAAAAATGTATTTGAAAGGGTGATGGCACGTGCTATTTTAAATGTGAGAAATAAATGGAAGACAAGCGTTAATAAAAAGCACAATGCCAACAATGTTACTTGGACAAAATAAAGATATACCTTGTCACTCTCTAAATTGATTGCCTACTGCAGTGAAGTGTTTTCTAAGACGTTTTTCTAAAAATAGCTTAACAAAGACGATAGGTGATGTTCCAGACTTTAGCGCTGTATAAATAACGTTGATCAACATAATTAGCTGTCTTTCCATCTCGCCAGCGCCAATGAACGTGTTTCATTCCAGCTCATCCATGGAAAAAGTGCCCTATAATTTTTGGCAGTCACACATTCACAAACTTTTGGTCAATTGTTTTGCTGTTCCAAGGAAATGTAAGCACGTTATAATCAAAGAGTTAGGTGCAGACACAAGATAGGAAGACCATAGAATTCCGGAACTAATTTACACAAAAAAATGCTCCTGTATTTATTTCAAGGTCGGGTTTTTGTTAGATGGAGGAAGTTGCAGATCTAGATGGAAGTACCCTACATTTAAAAGCAATAACTGGCTTGAGAGCACAACTTTTCTCATTGAACACTGCAGTGGAATGTAGGTCAATCTCAATGTATATTTGGCTCCAAAATGTAAGCACATATTTTCACATCTTTTTCTTTGTTTCTGCAAATTAGAGAGCATACAAGCTTCCCCTCACACAATGACTCCTCGGTCCTGCTCAACATAACCCCAACCACTACCCAAGCCAGAGTCAGTTTGCAGAATACACCATTTCCATTTCCAACACTTGGAGAAGGCCACGGTATGTCATGTTATGTTAGTTGGATTTGTAAAGCACAGCTTATCATCTGAAAGGATATCCAAGCTCTGGAGCAGGTGTATAGGTGTGTGGGTCAAATTCAAATAGTCAGGAGGAGGCCCTGATGTGTAGAGGGAGGTCGTCTATGTTTTGGGTGTGATGTGGGAGAAAACTAGGCATCCCATTCTGCCTTTTCAGATTTGGAGGGTGTGTGCGAAAGAGAGTGAGGTTGAGCGCAGGTGTCTGGTGGGTTGGTGTAAGTGAAGGCAGCTGTTGAAGTATGCTAACCCTATGTTGTGCAGTGCCCTGTAAGTGTGTTTGTGGAGTTTGAAATGTATGGCGTTTGTGTTTCGGAAGCCAGTGGAATTGTCATGGTGTGGCATGATGTGGAAGAAACGCGGGAGGTCTAGGATTTTCTTTATTTTTTTATTTAGAAAGTTTTCTATAGATCAAGCATGAGCACTGAGGGTATCAGAACGCATTACAGTTTATACATCAAGAAGGATACAAGCAGTCAAAAACAGAACAAACCAAGACGATAGTTAACAGCCTTGTAGACCTGGGCACCCTTCGGAACCTTGGCAGCTAGGACACAAACCTGCGAGGGTGACCTCAGTCTCCATTAGAAGCTCCCTTTCTAAGGCAGAAATTTCTTCATCAATAACACTTTGACATCCTTTTTGAAAAGGACAGTAGAAGGATTCAGCCTGACTTCAGGGGATAAGGAGTTCCAAATCTTCGGGGCGATACCTGAGAAGGCTCGATTGTAGCTTTTTCTTTTCTTGAATTTTTGTGCTTTGAGCAGTAGAGTGCTGGCACTTCTATCTAGAGGCTCTTGATCCACCTGAGAGCTCCAGTTTGTGAGCGAGGTACAGCGGGTATTGAAATCATTGGGTTTATGTGCCATGCATGCAATTTTTATATGTAACCGAGCTTCTTTTTTTTTTTTACCAATAAAGTATGTGAATATATATTTATTTTTTAATTTTTTATTCATCAACATCAAGAATGACCGTTCATTACACATTGCAGAGTGAAATTAATGCACAAAATGTAAATAATAAAACATAATTTTCGTTTAAGAAACCACAAAAAGAAATAGTCCATCCGGAGAGTACATCCAGTATGCGGAGAGCTCATTCATGATACATAATAACTTAAAAATATATCATTTCTTATAGGATTTTTTATTAAAGTCTAACAGAGCTCTTCTCCCCCTCTATCCTTCTTCCAGTCTTTGTTTCCATTCTGTAACTGGGGCCCAGATCCTTCTCCCTGCTTCCTTTTTCATCCTTCCCTTTCTTTCATATAATGCTTTTTCTAAGGTATATATAGCCAGCAATCGAGAAATCCACTGTTGCAGAGTTGGTGGATTTAAGTCTTTCCAGAGCGTGGCAATACATAGCCGACTGAGTGTCATTGCTAAATATACAAATTCATAGCGGGGAACTTCTATGCTCTCTCTTGTTACCCCTAAGATCATAACTTCATCTGAAGAAATAGAGATCCCCAATGCTTTCTCAAAAAATTTCACCAATGATCGCTTATATACATCCAGAGCAGGGCATGAAGCAAACATGTGTACCGTGTCAGCTTGAGTAGATTGGCATCTCGAGCAGGTTACCCCGCTTGTTCCACCCCATCGTGCTCTTCTATACGGTGTGTAGTACAGCTCATACATGGTTTCATATTGTTGTGTTTGGAGATTTGCCACTCTTAGCACTAAACTTGACAGTTTAAACGACTTTTCAACCTCATTCCCTGAAAGGTTTAACTTAGTTTGCCATTTTTCAAACATCCTCCCACAATCATCTTCTTTATGCTTACTAATTTCACCATACAATTGTGATATAGAGCACCCTGCCTCATCTCTTAAATATTCCATGAGTTCATCTCTTTTAAAATTGATATCACCCCCCTGTTTTTTTAATAAGACTGATTCAACCTGTAAATATTTAAAGAAATCTCTACGCTCTAGATTATATAAGCGTTGCGCCTGTTCAAAAGTCATTAAGCCTGTTGACCCTATGAGATCCCCTATGGTTTTAACCCCTAAGAGATCCCAACTCTTCATTACTTTGTCGTGAAATACCACAGGTAGCGATGGGTTTCTAAATATAGGGGTATAGTAATTCATCCTCCCTAATTTTATTTTCTTCCTAATCCCTGACAAACTGACATTGCTGCCCCTAAGGTCTTAAACCTTACTTTCGTATAGTAGCTTCTTTCATTAAATGAGAGCAACCACTTGTTAAAATCTTTAACTAATAGTTCATATACATCAGGGACCCCCTCTCCACCCCTCCATCTATCCTTGATGTTCCCACCTAACAGCCCTCTAATGTACTGTAAAACAGTGGCCAAATAATAAACTTTAAAATCAGGCGCCGCTAGTCCACCCCGCTCTCTTGATAAAGACAGAAATTTTAGACCCCGGCGTGTTTTGCCGTTTGCCCAGATAAATCTGTTCGTGACTCGCTCTAGCTCACTAAACCAGTTGTTATTGAACTTTAAGGGGATAGTCTGAAATAAATATAACACTTTTGGCAAGAACGACATCTTTATTATGTTGCACCGGGTATCCGAGCTTCATATGGAAGCCGGTTCAGGGATATCGGATCTGGTGAGATATGATTGTATCTTTTAGCACCTGTTAAGAGCCTAGCAGCAGAATTGAGGGCAACCCTAAGGGGAGCCGTCGTCGTTCTTGGAAGGCCACAAAGGGTTGCGCTGCCATAGTCCAGCTTTGAGATCTCTAAGGCTTGCACCACAACATTTAGGGTATGCGGTGGGAGAATATGTTTTATTTTCCTTAAGATGCCGAGTTGGAATTTTGCTATTTTGGTGAGGGTTGTAATGTGCTTCTACAAGTTCAGACTCTTGTCTAGCAATATTCCCAGAGAGGTTGTGGAATCAACGATGTGTGGCATACAGGTAAGAGCAGTTAGCTGAGTCATCCATTGTTCTAGGACTGGAGATTGCTTGTTCAGTGCGCCCATAGGAGGAATTCCGTTTTGCGAGCATTTACCTTCAAGTGGTTATGTGTCAACCATCTTTGTGTTTTCAGTTGGACTGAGTTGAGGGACTTGATGTCCTCAGGGGAGGGGATCTTCAGGTAAAGGTGGGTATCATCAGCGTACATGAGATAGTGAATGCTGGATGATTCAGAATTGCTGTTAGATGCTCCATGAGAGTTGAAGAGTGTAGGTGAGAGCGCAGAACCCTGTGGAACCCACAGCGTGACCGGAGAAGGATGAGATAGGGAATGGTTCAACATGAAGCTTTGGGTTCTATTGTGAAGGAATGAGGAAAATCCACAAAAGAAGACTGCCCCTAGATTGTGTTCCTAAAGGTATCTACATGGTTAGGGGGAGATGCGTTGCCAATGGGGCCATCTCATAAAAAGTTACTGACCGGCCTCACACACTGCCCGGTGTCATGCTTCATTATTGTCGGTCCTCGCCCTCTAAAAACTTTGTTTGATAGAGGCGGGCATACACCTGAGACAGGGATGCACTTCTAAATCTAAGTGATGGCCGTGTGGGGAGTGAAAAAGTGTATTAAAAACCATTACCCTTGTACATATCCTACGTTTTTTCAGGGATCAAACGTATGGTAGTTAAAAGAAGTGGTCAGTGATATGGGACATTAATCTCCCTTCACCGTGTTATAAAGGGTCAACATGATTCTGCTAAAGTGTCCCCGAAGGGTACGCAGCATTCTTCAGGACCAAAGGGGAGGGTATTACCTAGAGGTCCACTTTCCAGCACCTAGTGTCAGAAAAATGGACCTGCTACTAATGTGTGAAGGGGCTGTGAATTATAAGTACCCCTCTTGGTGTAGTAACCTAATGAGTGACTCCTATAATCTAGCCTACTTGCTCCATGGGAGGGCAGAGGTGGAAGGACCTACTGAGACTTTTGTCTATCTTCAGTACTTCTAGCAGCTTTCCCTTAGGTGTCCTCTCGGTCTCCGAGAATGAGGAAAACCAGTTTAGTACAGGCCCAGACAACCCCATCCTGTGTTCCAGGAGGTCAATTAGGTTATCGTGTTCGACAGTATCAAATATAGACGAAAGGTCAAGGAGGATCAATAGGCAAGCTTCATTTTGATTAAACCTTCTTAGCACATCATACACAATGTGAGTGAGAGCGTATTCTGTACCATGACCCTGGTGAAAACCAGATTGAAATTGGTCCAGGAGTTGGAATTGATCGATGTAGTTACACAGTTGGACAAGCTCATATTTCTCCAGGAGCTTTGCCAACGTGGGGATGTTAGAGATTGGGCAGAAGGTATGTGGGTCAGTGGGATCCGCTCATGGTTTCTTTAGAATAGGGATAACTTGCCCAGATTTTAAGCAGTCCAGAATAGCACCTTGACGATCTTAGTCCAAGGTGGGAGTATGGAGGTTCTAATTTCAGAGAAGAGGTTCAATGGCAGGGGATCGTTGTAATGAATAAATGGTTTCAGAGTAGCCAGCATTTTGCGTATAGTGCTTTCATCAAAGGTTTTGAAAAAGCTCCAGTGAAGTAATATATAAATAACATAAATGGCTATACCTACCAATAGCCCCAATCCCATTCACCAAATAATCAGTCAGTTGGCAGTGAAGAAAGTTCAATCATTTATTAAGCAAAATACTCTATAGAGGAGCCTCTCCAACCCTCACCCATCAGGTGAGTGGAGCAGACTGTTGGCTTGTATTCAAACATGAGGTTATATACTTTTCGTTTCAACACATATAATCACTGTAAAAGGAAAAACACCAGTTGGCCCTCGAGCTCGAGTAGACAACCTACATTCAGCTGCTCCCAGTAATTCAGATGAGCTGGGGCTTGACAACTGCCAGAGACTAACACGTGATCACAGCCCGTATTCGAGCATAGGTTCAGAATATGGCATCTGTATGGTTCTCGGTCTACTCTATTAGCAGTAAATACACAAGGAGCAAATAAACATTTTCCTCCCTGCAAATATATGTATATATCAAGAAAAAGGGTACGTATAGATGCATCATGCTAACATAATATAGGCCCGATACTCCTTATGTATAGGAAATCTATTTCTTTATCCCTCAGAACGGCCCTTTTAGCATGATGTAGCTAACTAAAACAGCTCAATCTTCAAATATTCCTTCATCAATCTGCATTAAATCTTTGAGCTCCTGCTGAACTAACTGAGCCTTTACTGCTGCTGGGGATGGACCGGCCAAGGAGGAGGTGAATTTAGTTGTACAATAAGAGCAACATGCAGGTCCACATTGTACACAAAGGCAATACGTGAATATGATACCGGCTATACCTGCCAGCACTATCAACATTTTCCATCCCCAAGTAGACAACAGACCTCAGAACCAACCAGAGAGGGACCATGTACCCGTCCCTACATGTATTTTGGAAGCCAAACGATGTAGCTTCTGGATAGCCAAATGAACGGAGGGGGCGGAGTCAGGGATATAAACACAGCAAGAACTGCCGATCACACAGCATGCTCCTCCTCGATCTGCCAAGATAACGTCTAAAACCATACGATTTTGAAGCGAAACGAGTCTGGTCGCTTGTAGCTCTACGGTCAGATTAGTCAATATTCCTGCAGTGGTGTTAATTACCCCTTCAACTACTCTGGCAAACGGCGTACTTCTTTGCTGGTGATTATAGGACCCCAGATGGGAAACACTCCTTTTACAATGTCGGTAAAATGCTGTTCAGGAGTATCTGTCTGATCTATATCTGTAGCATCTATCATTCTTTTATTTCTCTTAACAGGCATACTTCGTTTATCTAAGCGGTGATCCTTGTGTTAATTAGAATGGGCAATATAGACTGGAGGGTAGAAGAAGGACAGCTAGCAACGTCCAGCCCAACCTCGTGGAAGCCAAGTATAGGCATTTTCTCCACAGACAAAATATACATTAGGACGGGTTAACAATGGAGGGCTGCTCAAAGTACGTAACTGATAAGTGTAATTACATCGGCTTTCTCCTACTGATATGTACCCTACTCCCTGAACACAGAACGCAGAGGTACTATTTAAAATAGGCACTGGAATAGCCCTATCCTCAGTAACATTACGGTCTTGAAAATTTCGGAAATACTGAGTGAAATTGAACTCAACAAAGTCCAAAATCTCATTTTTCAACCAAGTGGTATTTTCATGTGTTGTATACATATTCATACATGCATTCGGATCTAAGGTCCCCCCTCTATTATTCCCGTCGGGGTCGAATCCTTGATGAACCTCAATATATGCTAACATCATTTCATAATCTTTTTCCGAAAACCTTTGAGTGTCCACAGTATATTGCATATACATCATTGAACGTAATTTAAAGCAAGCTTCACAACTCCCAAGATGAGACAAGGGTAGGGATATGAATAAATCGTGCTTGTGCATAACAGATGGTAAAAGACCACACACCCAACAATTTGTGGTATTGGTGGCACTGTGTGTTTGATGAAGTATGTCAACAAATACATTTTTCACATAAGTCTGATAATGCCTTTCCTTATGTGAAGCTACAGTATGAAACACATGTTCCGGAGGTGGGGCAGTTGTTCCTATAACAGTATGCATAGGGTGACAAAATTCTAAATAGATAAATACTCCCATTATTGTTATTAGCAATATCGCTACAATAACAATAAATGCAATTTTAACACGCTGAGTCCAACTAGAAAAGACAGGCATATATGCAGGGAAATAACGCGGTACAAAAGGGTATTCTTCTTCAGGAACGAAACGAGCAAAGGGATACATACTAACTAAAAGTCTAAAAATAAACTCGGGCAATGCAGTCCAACCTGCTAGAGGGTGCTTCTTTCTTGTGTCCGTTTAGAGTCTCACAGGCAGGCTCCTATCGTTCATCACAAATAGGACCAAAGCAAACTCCTCACATTGGAGTTATGTTCTCACACAACCCTTGAAGAAAACACAAAACTGGGCCTCTTTAAACAAGGAATTCAGTCTTTCTTTCTGAACAGAGCAAGCAAATGTTCAAGGCTTCCAGCGCGTTCAGTCCAGTGTCTCGCTCAGTACCCCAGAAGTGCATCTAACAGACATTCGTGGAACAGGTCTGGGCCCTATCACTAAAGTCTCTCCCTCCCTTCTACCATGTTCACCTGGGGTACTGCATTCTTTTCTGGGCCGCAGGTTGTATTGAGCATGGCCAGGCACTTCCTGATCAGAGAACAAAACAGAGGATGATGAATCCGGTGCAACAGGCCTCTCGTTCGACTGTAGGGGCAACAGAATCTGGGGCAATCACTTGGGCTGATGACAGAGCCCCTTCCGAGTCCGAGACACCTTCTCCTTGCCCTTCTCCAATTACCTGGGTGTCAGAAAAAAGGACAAAACAAGGAACTCGCTCACTTTCCTGGGTCAGAACCCCTTCCTGGGTTCGCTAATCATATGGAAGCGGGAGGGGTAATTTTTTCAGATGTGATATATTGATCCAGTGTCGCTTGCCGTTCACCTTTACCGCTGTCCGCATGGCCAACAAGATTTGAAACGGTTCAGACCAACGGAGATCCAGGCCGGATTTTCGTTGGTAATTACGGATCAGAACCCACTGTCCTGGCTGCAAGCGATGTCTGGGACCCTCTGGCAGGGGCTTCAAAACTGCTGCGACCTGTTGATGATTGGAACGGAGATCTTTAGTCAAAGCATACATGTCAACATAGGATACTCTATATCACGAAACGTTCTGGGTCTCGGGATGCCTCAAACATTAGCAGGGCACCCAAAGATGACCTCATATGGAGATAAGCCAGAACGAGAATGTGGGGTAACCCGTATTGACATTAATGCCAGTGGCAGAGCATCTGGCCACTTCAATCCGGTGCTTTCTTGAATTTTTGCTAATTTGAGCTTCAGTATTCCAATATTCTTCTCAACCAACCCAGCGGACTGGGGGTATCGAGCCACATGGAATTTCTGTTTAATCTGTAGTCCATTACAAATGTGACTGATAAATTCTGCATTAAAGTGTCTCCCGTTATCACTCCAGATTACCTGAGGCAATCCATAGCGTGGGAAGTATTCCTTTACCAACGCCTTTGCCCTTGCCAAAGCAGTATTTTCTTTGGTCGGGTAGGCTTCCACCCATTTACTGAAAGCGCACACCACGACCAGGACATACTCCATTTGGAGCACCTCAAAAGGCAAAGATGGTGGTGCAAAGTTTCCCCTCAGAACAGACTCCCTGCCCCAGGATTATATCGTTAGCAAACCATGCAATATTGTACCAAATGAGCAGCGGTCTTTAGAATATTGGGATTGTACCATACAGGAATCTAACAATGCACAAATACCTTTTGCCCCAATATGATCTGAACCATGTGCCATTGTTACCACCGCATTCACTAATGCATTGGGCAACAACCACCGTTGTTTTTCTGTCAAATTAATCCAACAATCATCTGCATCTAATTTCCCACTTTCTCTTTCCAGTGAGCCAGCTCAATAGGGATAGCTTCTTTCTGTATTTCTCGGACAGTTTCCATGGTGCTATTAAACATCTCTGTTTCAGCCACCCACCTAGCAGAGCTAGTCACAAACATTGAGGTTAATTTGGATTTTGCAGTTTCCTTAGATCCTTGATCAGCAAAGGCATTACCTTCACCCAATGCATCAACCATGACTTGTGTGCACTGCATTTAACTACAGCAACCATCTCTGGTAACTTCAAGGCTGTCAGCAATCCCAAAATCAAGGGGCCATGCTGTATTTGCTGACAATGGTAAGTGAGAAGACCTCTTTCGGCCCAAAGCCGGCCAAAACTATGAGCCACGGCGAAGGCTTACTGGCTGTCGGTGTAAATATTTACTCTCAATCCTTCACTTAACTCACAGGCCCGAAGCAATGCCACTAACTCAGCTGCCTGTGTTGATTGATAGGGTACTCAAGAAGCCTCAACTACAGTGTGAAGAGTAGTTCTTGCATATGCAGCAGTTGTCATGCCATCTGGTAATTTGAAACAAGAGCTATCAACATTCAACTCCCCTTGAGGGTCAGATAGAGGATTGTCTGTCAGGTCTACCCATCCCTTCGTCTCTTCCTCTGTCCGAAATATACAATCATGAACATCATTGTTCTTTTTGTGTTAGGGAGGGGTAGTAACGTAGCAGAGTTCAGAGTGGCACATAGTTTAATCGTAATGTGGGGAGCAAACAAAGTCAATTCGTAACCTGTAGGACGTTTTATTCAAAAATGTATCCACAGAGTGCGGTACCATCACTGTGAGATCAGTGTTCAGAACAAGCCCTTCCGACTTTCGAATAGCCACTGCGACCGCAGCAGTAGCCCTTAAACAGCTAGGGAGTGCTCTGGCGACGTTATCCAACACCCCGAGAAATAGGCACAAGGCCTCTGCTTACCACCAAATCCTTGTTTTAACACAGAAAGCGAGCAACCGTCGACCGTGTACATAAAGCACAAAATGTTTTTGGTAGTCAGGGGTACCAAGAACGGGTGCAGAGCAAAGCGCAGATTTCAAAGAGTCAAAAGCATCTTGGCAAGCATCAGTCCAGGGTAAAGGTTCATGCACATCTTTAGTGGTTAAATACAAGATAGGTTTAGTAAGAAGGGAAAAATTAGGGATCCATTGGCGACAGTAAGAAGTTATGCCGAGAAATGCCAGAACATCACGCTGAGTACGAGGTACAGGCATATTAAAAATGGTAGTCACATGCTCAGGGGTTAGTCTCCTACCCTCTTTCGACAGTAGATGACCCAGGTAGGTCAGCTCCTGTCGACAATATTGGAATTTAGAAAGAGATACTTTATTGCCATTAGCCGCCAAATGAGACAATAATTGTACAGTGGCTTCCTTACAACCTTCATCAGTGTCAGAGGCCACTAACAGATCATCCCCATATTGCAAAAGCACATTACCAGGGGGCAGGACCAAATATTCCAACGAAGGGGCCGATTATGATGGCGGACAGACCTGAGTCCGTCCGCCACCATAGAGTAGGAGGGAACCTCCGCATTGCCTGCGGAGGTCCCTCCTGTGCAATTAGGATGTGACCGCCACCCTGGCGGTCACATCCTCTATTTTTACCATTGCGGCGGGTGCGGCTTCAAGTTGCATCCGCCGCAATGGTGCCTGCCGATTTTAGCATACAAATGCGGGGGGGTACCATAGGTACCCCCCATGTGCATCCCCACCCCTTTCACCCAGGGGGCCCACAACAGGCCCCCGCAGTGAAGTTACACATGCTTTTCCACGGCGTAAAACCCACCACGGAAAAGCATTTTTCACAGCCCTTCCTAATATGGCGGATGGTGTCTGAGAGACACCGCCACCATATTAGAGCTTTTCCGCCGCGGTTGTAAGCCAACTGTGGCGGAAAAGCTGCAGACGGAAACCAGGACCCACTAGCCATCCTAATATAGCGGTGGGTCTTTGGTGGGTCCGCTGTAGTTTTTCCGCATCCTCTGGGCAGGCGGAAGCCACCGCCGGCCCAGAGGATGCGGAAAAACCGCAATCGTAATTGGCCCCAAAGTCTTCAAAGCTTGACTATAATATACTAGGACTCTCTGTATAACCCTGGGGAGCACGACAAAATCGGAAGCTGCGACCAGATAATGAGAAGCTGAAAATATGATGGCTATCAGGATGTATCGGAATGCTAAAGAAAGCATTCTTCAAATCGATCACAGAGAAATATTTGGCAGTGGGAGGAATTATAGTGAGAATAGTAATGATGTCAGAAACCACAGGGTATTGGGGCACCACTATTTTATTAATTTCAGGCAAATCAATCACAAAATGATAAGTATCAACATAGTCAGGATCACTTCCAACGGAGAAATTTTGTACTGGGGTATACATGGAAGCCGAGAATTTTGCTTCAAAGTAATAGAAACGGGTGGAATACTTAATAATCCTACATCTGTGTCTCCAGTGGCCCACAGCGTCTCTGGGATAGCAGCAAACTCAGGAGGGAGGGGCTCATTTTTGGTGAAACACTGCAAAGTATGCCTGCCCAGGGGTTGATAGTCAAATAAATACCATCAGGTGAGCAATACATTTTTGCATGTAATTTCTTCAACAAATCCAAACCCAATACATTTTCACCACAATGGGAAGTCAAGAGAAACGGTGAGTCTATCATAACTGGACCAATTGTGAGCGGAATACTTGGAAATGAGGCTTACCACCAGAATTCCTGAGAATCCCACTGAAACATTATTGTGCCCGGACAGAGCAGCCCCTGGGACCGGAGAACGAGAAATAGAACTATTCATCACACCCGTATCAACTAAAAACTTTTCAGATGTCCCCATCAAATGCACTTTTACATAAGGAACTTGCTGATCAACGGGTACTGACACCTGGCCCCCACTCTGTCCTTGGCTGTCCTATGTATAGGCATACCCTTCGGTTGCGTCCATCACACAGTCCTCATTATAGTACTGCCTACCTCTCGGATTATCGAAATAATTATTTTCTGATCCGACGTGCGTTGCCTCCTCTGGTCGCATATCACTGCTATCCACACCACCTTGACCTCTTCCTCTCATAGCCCCATTCTGAGCCAGCAACAATGGACACTGAAATCGCCAATCCCCTTTCTCCTTACAGTAAGTGCACTGGCTTGGTCCCAAAACAACAGCCGGCCCTCCGCCTCGTCCGGTTCCCGCCCCCCTCTGGACGAACCCTCTACCGCCTCTCTCTCTGCCTCGACCTCGAACGACTTGTTGAAACAACACCCACGTCTTAAGATCTTTCTTTTTCTTTTCCCTCTTATCCTTACTCTCATTTTCTCTATGTTCGTAATATTGGACCATACTCAATATCACCGAGGGCGTAGACATGGTCCAGGTACTTTCAGCGGTTTGTAGCCATGCACAAACTTCTGGTAACAAATTGGTCACAAAATGATTAACAAATAATCGTATACCGCCTGCCAATGATAAATCCTGTCCACTAAAGTCAATGAATACACCTTCAAATCTAGTGAAGAAATCAGAAACGCTTTCGCCTTTCTTCTGCTTACATGCTGTCAATTTATCCCAATCCACCTTACAAGGCGGAATTAAGGAATGCATGTAAGTAATAATACGGCCAGGTAATGACAATAGTTCGGGTTTTGGTTTATCACCAGGCTTACGTTCCTTATCCCAATCTTTTATCTGTTCCCATGTTCCGCCTAACTCCTGAACATGGTCCTGATCATGCACCTGACGCCATACATTAACAGGTACTAGCAACGCAAAAAATAGCTCTATGTCAGCTAGGGTCATAACGGCTGAGGAAGCCGCTTTTGTGAGTTCTTTATAATAAGCCGTGGGATTCTTACGGGGGTCAGGTTGTTGTGATTTTAGCGAGAGGACTCCACTCCTCTTCCACGGGGTGTAAACCCATTGTTCCTGCACTCGCGCCTCTACACAAGGTCTAGTCACTACATCCTGATCATTTTTAATTCTGGTATTTCAGGGTGAAAGATAGGATGGACTTCTCGCATAGGGTGCTGAGAGTCCCATGAGGGACATTTTTATTGCATCCGCTCTCAATAACTTAATAAAACCTCTGGTCTAAGTTCAGACGTATGAGCCCTGTCCCAAATATCATACATCACTTGGGGGGCCATCCCTCCTGCAAAACACTGTTCCCATAAAGTAATAAGACATGTGGTCATGTGTTTCAGGGCATGTTGCTGCATAACAGACTCAAAGTCTCGAAGCGTGCTCCATATATAAGTTATAGTTTAAATAGGCTGTCGCATCCACTGGGATGACTGATTTTCAATCATCTGTTTCTCATTTAGTCCTACAGTCGAACGAGTAAACAACTTTCGTGTGTCGAAATCCCCTGGAGCACGGGCTGGAGTTGAAACAGCTAGGGATAGGGTCGTGCTCGCAGACTGGGAAGCCCACGCAAGGGTAGGGGGAGACAAAACAGCTGTGGACATAACAGAAGATGGCAACGTAATAGACCATAAAGTAGCCATTTCAGACACAGAGGGAGATAAAACAGAGGAAGTTCCCGGTAAGACAGGGGAGGAGGAAACAACAGGGGCGGAGGTTGAAGGGACCTGTACTGGAGTTGGGGGATCAACGGGATATATACGTTGTGGAGCATAAGGGGGAGGTGGACGAGTATCCAATAAATCCTCCATCTCATCCTCCGCTTCAGTCCTAGCCACATAGGTCTTATCCACTTGAAATCTAAATTGCCTGTCTGCACAATCAATTCCCTGTTCGGTAGAGCTTTATCATAATCAATGGCTTTCTGCGTAATCGTCTGACCTCCCTTCATTCTGCATACTTTCTCCTCCTGTACACGTCTACGCTTTGCTTCCTACTGCCATAGGTTTAGGGAATCAAACATTGACTGTCGACTTCGTTTAGAAAACAATCGATCTTGCAGAAAATGTATCTTTTTCTCATCAAAAGACCCAGTCAAGGGCCATTACAACTCTACATTATCCTTAGTATATTTATGCCATAGTGTATTAAACAGGATAGGTGTAATACCATGCTTTACATACATATCATAACTCGGGCTGCCCTCAGGCGGGGCAGGTAGACAGTCAGCCAAACGCGTATCATTAGGGTGGCGACAACATCCAAAACAACTGATTTTGCTAATACACGGCATAGTAATCGTTGTCACGTATTCCACATTCAATCATAAAAACATACTTTCAAACATGGCCATCTTCAAACATTCACAACATATTCAACCTAACTCTCATTCAAATCATACACAGAGCAATAATATATGTACATACACAGATGTTCAAAACGACATGTCTCTTTTCTGTCTTTCCAAACAAAGAACAGGGCCAGTCGACTCCTGTTCATGGAGAATCAATCAATTCAGATTACAGACCAACAGATACCAAAATCAAGCAGTCCAAAGACTACCAAGAAACCGTCGGACAGGTATGACCACTGACTGTGCTACAGACCATCCTGCAGTCTTCCTGGTTCACCCCTGGGACTATTCTGACTAAGCCCGCTTCCTTAGCACCGCTTCATATATGTCCCAAAGGCTACCCAGGTACAACCACAGGCCTTTCTGAGACCAGTCCGGCCGGGTGTGTACCACACGAGCCACACCAGGGCGTCCGATCGGCGCCTCTATTTATTCACAAAACAAGTCCGTGGAGCATCTACCCGTGCAGCCACAATGCTGCCCTGTCAGACCCCCAAGATTCTCTGTGGTACACCGACCACCAAATCCTACACAGTTAACTGCTTCAAAAGCACTGCTCAACAGCGCGTTACAAAGAAAACACCAAAAACAATCCTCTCACCTGGTGCACGCAGGTACAATTGCGTATTCTCCACTGCCAACTCCTGAAGACCAACACGGTCAGCTCCTGGGTTACGCCCGTAGGACTCCGGCGAAGGGTCACTACCAGCTGGGGCACTCTGATCGCGAGAGCGGAGTAAGTCAAAAATCTTCGGTCTGTCCACCCGCTCGACCAGAGCTCCCCTTTCTTTGCCCATTCTACCCAGTTATGGGGAGGACGACCCTATCACGGAATCCTACCAGAGTCACCAAATTAAGTACTATTAAAATAACATAAAGGGCTATACCTACCAATTGCCCCAATCCCATTCACCAACTAATCAGTCAGTTGGCAGTGGAGAAAGTTCAATCATTTATTAAAACAAAATACTCTATAGAGGAGCCTCTCCAACCCTCACCCATCAGGTGCATGGAGCAGAATGTTGGCTTGTATTCAAACATGACGTTATATACTTTTTGGTTCAACAAATATAATCACTGTAAAAGGAAAAACACCAGTTGACCCTCAAGCTCCAGGGAAGGACCATATATGGCACACATGATTAGTTCAAAGCTTAACTATTTATTACTGGGAAGGTCAGGAGGGGTGAATCCCTTTCGTCTTGGTGCCCCGGAGTGTAGGCACGGCGCCTCCAGGAATGCGCTTATCGCACCCAAAGCCAGATGTGACCTTGAGTCTCAGGACAGTCGAGTAGACAGCCTACATTCAGCTGCTCCCAGTAATTCAGATGAACTGGGGCTTGACAACTGCCAGAGACTAACACGTGATCACAGCCCATGTTCAAGCATAGGTTCAGAAAATGGCATCTGTATGGTTCTCAGCATACTCTATTAGCAGTAAATACGCAAGGAGCAAATCAATGTTTTCCTCCCTGCAAATGCACAGTTTTGACTTAATACTGGGTGCTCCCTTGTGTCTGGACAAAGCTATACCTCTCTGAAGAGCTCTAATTAGAGCGAAACACTGTGACAGGGGTTGCTTTTACTCATTTCAGGTTGGCTTGAGTTGGTATTTTACCAATTCAAAGCTGTAATATTGTGCCTGGAGTGATAAATGGCTTTTGTTATTTTACAGCTCGGCAAGGACTGCACTGTACTAGTCCTATGCTTAAAGACTTTGCTGTTTAAATGGCAAAAGACTTTGTCATTTTCTATCTCGGCGTGGATAGCACTGTGCTAATCCTATGCTTAAAAACTTTGATAGAAAAACAGACATTTGAGGTGAGCAGATCTAGACTGTCGCTGGTGTTGAGAGTGCTCTAACAGGAGCTGCTTTCCATCTAAACTGAGACCTACCCAGAGTTCTCTCCTTCTTTTTTGCATAATTTATGTGTCACTCTATGCCTGAAAGTGTTTTGTTTTGACTTAATACTTGGTGCTCCCTTGTGTCTGGACAAAGCTATACCTCTCTGAAGAGCTCTAATTAGAGCGAAACACTTTGTCAGGGGTTGCTTTTACTCATTTCAGGTTGGCTTGAGTTGGTATTTTACCAATTCAAAGCTGTAATATTGTGCCTGGAGTGATAAATGGCTTTTGTTATTTTACAGCTCGGCAAGGACTGCACTGTACTAGTCCTATGCTTAAAGACTTTGCTGTTTAAATGGCAAAAGACTTTGTCATTGTCTATCTCGGCGTGGATAGCACTGTGCTAAACCTATGCTTAAAAACTTTGATAGAAAACAGACATTTGAGGTGAGCAGATCTAGAGTGTCGCTGGTGTTGAGGGTGCTCTAACAGGAGCTGCTTTCCACCTAAACTGCGACCTACCCAGAGTTCTCTCCTTCTTTTTTGCATATATATATATATATATTCACTGAAAAAACCATAGGTTATAGACCATATATAGTTAGGAATTAGCATTTAAAAAACCTTATTTTACTCACACAAAACCATTGAAATTCCATATATAGTTAGTTGCACTAACTATATATTGCGCACCCGCAATCCACTGCTGATCATGTCACATATTACATCATTCATGACATGGTCAGTGACATCACTGATGACATCACTGATGACATCTCAAATGACATCACTGATGACATCACTGATGACATCATCCAGTGACTGTGTGTTTCTGTAAAGTTTAAATATGTTTTAGATATTGAAGAATGAGTAGATGTATAACTGTCTGGACGAAGGATTTAGTAGGTGCATGACTGAATGTATGAGTGAGTGATTAAATGTGTCTCACTGAGTGCATGGGTTAGTGACTAAACTGTCTTAATTTGTGCATCATTATGTCTGTTGTTCTGTAAACTACTGCATGTGTTGATCAGTAGCTATATGATTAACTATATGGGTTATTGATTGATTGTCCAAGTATTTGTATGGGAGACTGAGTGTGTGTGTGGCTGGCTGGGAGGTGTGTGACTCTGTGCAGATCAATGTGTACTTGTATCAATGATTGTATAAGAAAGTAAGTATGTGTTACTATATGTTTGAAAATGTAAGGTGCTCTATGTTTAACTGTATAGACAAGAAAATGGAAGTGTGATTGATTCTTTACAGGACTGACTAGGTGTGTGAGTAACTCCATGGATGAGTGGCAGAGTGTGAGTGTCTGTATAGGTGTATGAGTGCATATGATAGTGTTGTAAAGATGAGTGATTGTATGTATGAATGATTGTATGGGTGAATGAGTGAATGTGTGTGTAGACGTAGGAATCAGTGAGTACGTATGTAGTAACTAGTATTGGTGTGTCAATGGTTTCAAAAATTATACTCTGTATTTAACACTGGGTGAAACAGAGGTTATATTAAAATGTGAGGAGATGCATTGTATTGTCACATGAATGATATCATCAGTGATGTGGTCATTGATGTCAAATGAGATGTCATCAGTGATGTCATCAGTGATGTCATTTGAGATGTCATCAGTGATGTCATCAGTGATGTCACTGACCATGTCATGAATGATGTAATATGTGACATGATCAGCAGTGGATTGCGGGTGCGCAATATATAGTTAGTGCAACTAACTATATATGGAATTTCAATGGTTTTGTGTGAGTAAAATAAGGTTTTTTAAATGCTAATTCCTAACTATATATGGTCTATAACCTATGGTTTTTTCAGTGAATTTTCAAGGTTTTGTAAATGCTAATTCCTAACTATATATGGTCTATAACCTATGGTTTTTTCAGTGAATTTCAATGGTTTTTTAATAGCAAATATCATAAGCTGTCGAATGTCAAGTACGTGGTAAGTGAAAACATTTTCGTGTTTATGCACACTGATCTGCTTTGAATGGTGCCCCCCCCCCCCTCATTTCTATTAGGAGTACTCTCTCTTTGCAGATAGTGAAAGGTAGTTAACGCAGGCCTTTGCCCCCGTTGTAATCCGTCGTGCCTGCTTCTCTCTCCATTTGATTGATTGTTATCCAAGTATTTACTGTTTTAGAATTAGTTCTCTTTGGTTCATTCTCTATTTACAAACAAACACAGAGTCGCAATACTCTGTTTAGTCTTTGCAGATAACGAAAAATCGTGTAAAAAAAAAAGAAAAGGAATTGAGCAAAATCAGTAGGCCACTAATGGGATCTCTTTTTGACCTCGCTAAAATAGAAACATTAGGAACAACCCCTCATGACAAATACAAAACTAGTGAGATGAACTGAACTCCACACAATGATGGCTGCAAAACAGCTCGGCTCCGCCACCCACCCCGCCCAAAATAACGATAAAGAGCGGCTGCCATGATTGGTTGCGGAATGGCCACAACGGAGCTACGAAATGGTGCTGCTCTCATGCTAACCCCAGCTTCGGTCTGAAACATCCAGAAACACTGTAGACTACCAATTCGATCAGTTCCGGTAGCGCCCCAATGTAACCCGGTAGAGAAGAACTAGCCCTCCCCTCTTTGACTGATGGTTCTTGTTGCCTGTCCCTTCTGTTGTCATTTAACAGAACTATTTAGCCTGCTGAAAGGGGTTGTGTTTCGACCGCTGGTTGGTGGAGACATTTTGACTATATTCTGGACCTGCGTTGTCGCGTAATGCGTCATATGACGCGCCGCGTTAGCGCATCCGGAAGTCATCCGGGGCGCGCAGCGCGTAACGTAAGCATAACAAGTCATGTGACTTGTTAATAAAACTTTTCATTGGTTCATTTTACTTTTCTTATTCTAATGATGAAAGCCTTGGTCATATCACCTAAAAATTACGCTTTTAATTACTTCCGAACATTATTTTCTCTTAAAAATATGTTATAATGTTCCAGGCTAATGTACTTTCCCGGAAATTTTACAACTGTCCTGCAAGTAAAATATATTCTTTTTTCGAGAAAAAGAGCGTTTCTTCGTCCCATGACGGAGCCGTTGAGCAAAAGAGGGTCGACCTGCTGTCTTAGTCGCCGATACGCCTGAATATGAGATTCTTATCGATCACTTTATGTTGCAGGAATAGAAAACACAACAGCCCTTGACCATTTATCTTTACTGCGTTCCTTCGTATTATACCTTTTACCCTTCATGTAATTGGTCTGCTTTATTTCACTTGCCTTTTAATGATTCTAAAACAGTGACTATTATTAAAAACTTTACCAATGTATACACTACTACCATGTTTTCTTTTAAAAACCTTTATTGTGAAAATTTCATTATACAAATACGAGCCTATAACCACGTGGGCCTGCCACGGAGCAAACTGTAATCGTATATGATGAATAGACATTTACACTGTAGAGGAACGTAACGGGCGGGCCATTAGGTTGCAAAAACTAAGGTGTCTAACAGTTACGGAATCGGTGGACGTACATTTTATAATTAAAATACGACAGGGCCAGTTACAATAAAATTATCTAGATATACATTTGCGGGCAAGTACCATGGGTGACGTTAATTCGAATTTTCAACAGTACAGTAATCAATAACACATCAGAACTTAATATCAATAGGGATGTCGAAATATTCAATCAATTCTCGTCCCCGCCCGCCATGTGCTTCAAAACTGCATACGTATCTCGTGATTTCAAGGTTCTGCAACCAGTACACAACAAGGAGTTACGAGTCCCATTTATTCCGGCGCCATTTTGGGCGAGGACGGGCAGGTCCAGGATATAGTCAAAATGTCTCTACCAACCATCGACTATGATGATGTTCATATGCTGTATTTATTAGAGTAACACTCATCTGCCCACATGAAATTAATTTACCACAATCTAAACATGTCATTTTAATCTTTCCAAAGTTCTTCTAAATATTTGGGACCGTTTCCCTTGCCTCTGAAGCTCTCAGTGCCACTTCTTTAATGAATGTACTAGCAGGTCAGGGGTTCTCCTCCAAATCTCTCTTTTATGCAGCACTATAATTAATTGGTGCCACCTCTCCATATGACGATGCATGGTATAGTTACCACAACTATATTTTTTTTCGGTTCCTCTGGAGAGTTCATCGTGGCAGATGAAGCGTGTAACATACCGGGCATTTACCTTTTTTTGCATGTACAGGAAAGGAAAAAAAAATCGAGCGTCCGAGTTCTAAGGTGTCCCAGGGCCATTTTAGTGGACCAGGCCCAAATCCAAAGAACAGCCATCTCACAGGCTAATGGGGCGACCCACGCCGAGTTTCAGCATTGTAGGATGACCACACAAGTACAGCAACTTGCTAGACATCACCTCGGTGCCATCCGGATCTCGGCACCCCACTGCAGATGAAGTGCCTCTCAACTATGAAACCACCACGGTGACATCCGGATCTTGGCGCGTTGTGCTGCCTTCGGCCTATTCGCACATCGGTCCGCTACTGACGCCATCTCACAGGCTAATGGGGTGACCCACGCCGAGTTTCAGCATTGTAGGATGACCACACCAACTTGCTAGACATCACCTCGGTGCCATCCGAATCTTGGCATCTCAACGCCTAGTGGTATCTTCCATACAGAAAATATTGTTACGCTGCCTTTGGCCCCATTCGCACATCAGTCCGCAACTTAGACATCACCTCGATGCCATCCGGATCTTGGCATCTCAGCGCCTTGTGGTGTCAGTCAGAAAATATTGTTGCGCTGCCTTTGGCCCCATTCGCACATCAGTCCGCTACTGACACCATCTCACAGGCCAATAGGGCGCCCCACGCCGACTTTTACCATTGTACGATGGCCACACCAGTGGCACAACTTGCTAGACATCACCTCGGTGCCATCCGAATCTTGGCATCTCAACGCCTAGTGGTATCTTCCATACAGAAAATCTTGTTACGCTACCTTTGGCCCCATTCGCACATCGGTCCGCAACTTAGACATCACCTCGGTGACGCAAACTCACAGGCCAACGGGGCGCCCCACGCCGACTTTCAGCATTGTAGGATGGCCACACCAGTGCGGCAACTTACTAGACACCACCTCGGTGCCATCCGGATCTTGGCGCGTTGTGCTGCCTTCGGCCTATTCGCACATCGGTCCGCTACTGACGCAAACTCACAGGCCAACGGGGCGCCCCACGCCGACTTTCAGCATTGTTGGATGGCCACACCAGTGCGGCAACTTACTAGACACCACCTCGGTGCCATCCGGATCTTGGCGCGTTGTGCTGCCTTCGGCCTATTCGCACATCGGTCCGCTACTGACGCAAACTCACAGGCCAACGGGGCGCCCCACGCCGACTTTCAGCATTGTTGGATAGCCACACCAGTGCGGCAACTTACTAGACACCACCTCGGTGCCATCCGGATCTTGGCGCGTTGTGCTGCCTTCGGCCTATTCGCACATCGGTCCGCTACTGACGCAAACTCACAGGCCAACGGGGCGCCCCACGCCGACTTTCAGCATTGTAGGATGGCCACACCAGTGCTGCAACTTGCTGGACACCACCTCGGTGCCATCCGGATCTTGGCGCGTTGTGTTGCCTTCGGCCTATTCGCACATCGGTCCGCTACTGACGCCGCCTCACGTGCCAACGTATTTTCTCCGCATTTTACACCCTATGCCGCATAACAGGTCATGTGACTTGTTTATAAAACTTTTCATTGGTTCATTTTACTTTTGGTTTCCTAATGATGGAAGGCATGATCATGTGACCTAAAAACAACACTTTTCATAGGATGAAAACTTTTTTTTTTTCCCAAACGATGAAAGCCCCACCTTGTTTCTGGATGTTTCAGACTGAAGCTGGCGTCAGCATGAAAGCACCACCATCTCGTAGCTCAGTCGTGGTCATTCCGCGAGCAATCATGGCAGCCGCTCCCCACCAGAAGCCTGCAGGAGTCGGAGCCCCCAAAACTTTTGATGAATTCTCAAGGCGGAGGGGACGCTTTCGAGAATTGGGTCCAAGACCTAGCAGACAAGCGTCCGATTTCCAAGGTGTCCCAGGGCCATTTCAGTGGACCAGGCCCAAAAAGGAAACAGCCTGCCGCCATTTTGAGAGTCCTGTGACAGCCGCCTATCGCTGCACCGCAAGAGTGGGCGCAACTCAGCTGAATTGCGGCTTTTGACACAGTGGACCAAAAACGGACGGAATGGCAACTGAAACGGTAAAGGGGCGCCCCACTACAACAGATGAGACTCCACCTGGAGAGGCCCGTTCACGCCGCCTCCCCCGGGGCGCTCCACGCCGTTATTCGGAGCAGCATTGTAGGATACCAAAACCAGTGCGGCAACTTACTGGACATCATCTTGGTGCCATCGTTCTGCTGCCTTGGAACTATTCGCGCAACAGTTTGCTACTGATGACCCACCCCCCGCGACGCCCCATGCCGTTATTTGCTGGGTGGCAACTTACTAGACATCACTTTCGTGTCATCTAGATTTCGGCGCATTCTGCTGCCTTGGAACTATTCGCACAACAGTTTGCTACTGATGACCCACCCCCCGCGACGCCCCACGCCGGAAATCTGGACGTTGTGCTGCGTTGGGACTATTCGCACAGCCGACCGCTACTTCGTTGTTTTTCCCTAAAAATGTTTATATGTTATTACTATTTTTGTTTTCTTGTATATATTTATAAATTATTAAAGTTTTATAATCTTACTACTTTGTCGGAGTGCTATATATTTCTAATGTGACACATAATTGTAAAAACTTTGATGTACAAACAGTCATCCCTGGAATCTTCCGCTTCAGGCTCGGTCCCCTCCCCAATCACAATACAGGATGGTTTTCAGATAATAGCAACGCTTCTGCTGTGACGGATCTCATCGAGTGTGGGCCTTGATCTACTATAACTCCTTTGAAGAGGGGTGATTCTTTACAGCTGTGGCCATAAACTACATCTGCAGGGCTAGCTGATACCCTAGGACCAGCCTGGACAATCGGACACAGAGGAAAAGGAGTGTCAGAGGGTGCGGTAGTGAATAGGGCGAAAGGGAGGTGTCGGGCGGGCACAGGGTGTGATTCTCAGGGAACAGCAGCGCAGATGGGGGAAGTTTATTACCCATGCATAAGACAGAGAGCGGGGGTGACCACTGCCTGGGGGAGATGCTTGCGAGGGTTGGGAGCCATGCTAAGGATCGACAGCGTGCACAGAGTGGGTCTGGTCAAGGCATCTAAAATGGCTGCCGTGCACGACAAAAGTGTGGCATTTGAAAAAAGACAAGATGGCGCAGACAATGTTTTTCAACACTTCCTGATTTCCTTCGAATCGAACGTTAACAGACGTTGGGGCATATTACCAAAGTTAAGCGATATTTATCCCTAACGATGCTTAGCAACCATTTTTTTACCGTCAGAAATTATCGCAGATAAACCTTGCTATTATCAAGGTTTATCGGAAATACGATAAAAAACGACCGCAATGCATTAATATCGCTGAAAACTCAGCGATATTCATGCATTACCGAGCTAATGCTCTTAGCCATGTTATCCACCTCCCATTGGATAACATGGCTAAGAACTGCTCAGGGCAGGTGGTAGCTTTTGGAGATATTCGCCCTTATCTCGAATATTTCCAAAAGTTGATAATAGGAGATAGCGATGTTAGCGACTGTTTCCAGTCGCTAACATCTTGGCATGCCCACTTTGCATGTCATTAGTGATAAATATCACTCACATGCAAAGTGGGGCCCAAGATGGTCGCTATCTTCTACTAGCCGTCGCTAACTGGTGTTAGCAACAGCTAGGTAATACACATATAATTTTATCTCCGCGAAGCGGAGCGCTGTTACAGATATATATCTTGTTTCTGAACGTTAATTTCTCAAAATGCACTGAAGCACATATATTGAGACCTAGCAAAGGCACATCGGGCTACCAGTCCCTACAATTTTGCCAAGTTTCGTGCAAATCCATTCAGCTGTTCGATCCTACCGAGAGACAAGATGGCGGCCGCTACGGATTGTTTGGAATGTTTACAGACACCGGAGAGCCAATCAGCTTCGCTTCGCAAAGCTCCGTAACGCGAAAAGTACGCGAAGCGGTGCGCTGTTACAGATATATACCTTTTTTTGAACGTTAATTTCTCAAAATCCACTGGAGCACATATATTGAGATCTAGCAAAGGCACATCGGGCTACCAGTCCCTACAATTTTGCCAAGTTTCGTGCAAATCCATTCAGCTGTTCGATTATTATTATTTTTATTTTTTTTTGCCCCGCGGGGCCCTTTTAAAACCTCCACATCAAACCTAGGGGGTGAGCGACAATGCACTATGCCCCCTTATGGTCATTTGCCCCTTCGCTTTGGCCTCCTCTTGTCTCTCGATCCTACCGAGAGACAAGATGGCGGCCGCTACGGACTGTTTGGAATGTTGACAGACGTCGGAGAACCAATCAGCTTCGCTTCACAAAGCTCCGTTGCGCGAAAAGTACGCGTAGCGGAGCGCTGCCCAGTCCGCTGTTACAGATATATATCTTTTTTTGAACATTAATTTCTCAAAATCCACTGAAGCACATATATTGAGACCTACAAAAGGCACATCAGGCTACCAGTCCCTACAATTTTGCCAAGTTTCGTGCAAATCCATTCAGCCGTTCGGGCTAAAAGTGAGGCCAACCGCCCTATGGAAATTAACATGGGAAAAACGCGTTTTGGGACCCCCCTTTTTTCTCGGCCCCCCCTTGACGAACCCCCCCAAAATTTTCAGGGGCTGCTCAGAAACAAAATGTGCCATTTTCCTGAAAATTTCAGCCAATTCCGTCCACAAACGCCAAAGTTATTAGACATAGAATTTTCAAAAAACCCATAGAGAAAAAATCCTAACTATATATACCTACTGGCGACCGCCAGTAGGTAATATATATGTATATATCAAGCAAAAGGGTACGTATAGATGCATCATGCTAACATAATATAGGCCAGATACTCCTTATGTATGGGAAATCTATTTTTTATCCCTCATCAGGATGCGTTGTTTTTGGGGGTCGAAGCTGAGCAGGTAGGGTGATATCCAACCAGGAAGGAAGCAGAGTGTTAGGCAGACCGATCAACAAGTGCTCAAGGGCTTACCGTAGCTCAGCTTCTATCTTAGTATTCTTATCCGTGAAGAATCGCAATTTGGCTGTGGCCCTCGACCCACTGCGGAGAGCTTAGGTTGAGTCTTGCTGAGGTGTTTTAGATGGTCTGAAGTTGGTGGAGGAGGTGGTTAGAGATTTTGATGTATAGATCATTGCCATAGTGTAGTCTGCCTGTGCAGAGGGCTTGGATGATAGTTCACCTTGCATTCCTGGGTATTCATTTGAAGGTTTTTCTCAAGGTGTGTAGTATATGAATGGAATGGAAGGGAATGAAATGGAAGCGGTTTTTATAAAGCGCGATAGCTACCCAGAGGTGTCCTAGCGCTGTGGACTGGCATGTGTGCTTGAGAAATAGAAATGACTTTATTTATTGAATAGTAGGGTTTTTAGCTTTTTTCGAAAAGATAACAGGTTGGGCTCTGATCGGAGGAGAAGGGGAAGGGAATTCCATAATCCTGCTGAGTTAAAGGAGAACGTTCGGCCCCCGCACCTGGCTCTCCGAATCTTGGGTACTGTGACTCGGAAGGCATGGGTGGATCTGAACTGCCTGCTTGGGTGGTAGGGGGAGATCAGGGAGTGATTGATGGTGGCACCCTTTCTCCAGAAGGCACGGTGAGCAATGCACATGCTCTTAAATTTGATTATTTTCCTGATTGGGAGCCAGTGGAGGTCTCTTAGTTCTGATGCTACGGGGAGACGACGAGGAATCTGGAGGAGGGTTCGTGCAGCACAATTCTGGATGACCTGGAGCTTGTTTAAGGTTGATTGGGGGGCCCCCAGGTAAAGGGCATTTCCAAACTCCAGACGGGAGAGGATAAGGCTCTGAATCATGATATGCTTGCCTTAAACGGAAGGAGGGGAAGGATTTTACGAATGAGCCTGAGTATACCAAAGCAGATGGCGGAGAGTTTGACTTCTTGGAAGTTGAAGGTGAGCGCCTTATCCAACCAGATCACTAGGCTCTTAATTGTGTCCTTGGATGTGGGGGCGGGTCCAAGAGAAGTTGGCCACGTGGAATCAATGGGGTGGTGAGGGGAATTGCCTAACACCATCAGCCCAGTCTTGTCCCCATTTAGTTTGAGAGAAGACGCGGTCATCCAAGAGAAAACTGCTTCTAAACAGCCCCTCATGTCTCTGGGCCCGGATTGGGGATGGTTCACAGCCACCACTAGCTGAGTATCGTCCGCGTAGGAGATGATTTTTACTCCAAATGGATGGACGATCTCAGCTAGGGGGCTCATATACACATTAAAAAGTGTAGGGCTCAGGGAGGAGCCCTGTGGCACACTGCTGTTGAGTGGTTTGCTGGGGGAGGTGACTTCGCCCTCGAATACCTGAAAGGAGAGGTCCGACAGAAAGGACTCAAACCATGTAATAACTTTTGTTGATACTCCTAGATTAGAGAGCCTATTCAGCAGGATGTTATGGTTTACGGTATCGAAGGCGGCACTGAGGTCCAGGAGTATGATGGTCGCAGTGCCTCCTTTATCCTTAATCATCCTGGCTTCTTCTGTCACGGCAAGGAGAGCGGTCTCCGTCCCGTTCATGGGTCGAAACCCTGTTTGGTAGGGGTCTAACAGGTAATTCGTTTCGAGGAACTCTGTCAGGGTGTTATTAACATGTTTCTCAGCAATTTTGCTTAACCAGGGCAGCAAGGAAATGGGTTGGTAGTTTCCTGGGTTTTTCTGATCTAGGTTAGCTTTTTTAAGGAGGGCTTTGACCATTGCCTGCTTCCAGCTGGGTGGAACGATGCCTGTGGCAAGAGAGGTGTTAATCAGGTCAAGGATGATGGGGAGAATATGAGTAGTAACAGTCGGCAAGGACTGCGGGGGTGCTAGGTCGTTAGGGGAGCCAGATTTGACCTGTACCATGATGGATTGTAGAATGGTGGGGTTCAGTGGGGGGAGGGTTTCCAGAAGGACTGAGGGTTGGAGTCCAGCATCCGTGGGCTCAGTTTGTGGACGGGGGGTTGAACGTGAGGGAAGGAGGAATAGATGGTGTGATGCTAGATAATTGCAGCGAGATTGGGCATTGTGGTGATCTAGGGGTTTTCCTGGGAGTTTGAGCAGGGTTTTTGCGATTTGGTAAATTTCTTTAGGCCTTGAGGCTGCTGCACTTATTTTATTTTCGAAGAAGATGGCTTGTGCACTTCTAATTCCCTTTTTGTAAGATTTTATGGCAGTCCGAAACGCGGTTTTTCCTGAGGGTGAGTAGTCTAGACGCCATTTCCTTTCCAATTTTTTACATTGCCGTTTCATGTCTCGTAGATCCTGGGAGTACCAGGGGGCTGTCCTGGAGCTGCGTTTGGTTTCAATGCAAATAATTGGTAATATTGAGTCTAAGGATTGTGTTATCCATCTATTATAGTTCTCGTTACTTAGGATGGGGTTGGGGTTTCTTGGAGGTTTGGAGGATTCCAGGGTGGCTGCCCACTGTGTGTGGCTAAGTTTGGACCAGTTGCGGTCTCTCCGGAGTACTGTTAGTGGAGGGGGTTGTGGGGTGGGGGTTACCCAAGAGATGGGGATCAAGAAATGGTCTGTCCACGGAAGGGGGGAGGGTGTGCCAACTAAGAGGTCCACACAGTTACTGAAGATGGGATCTAGGAGATGGCCCTTCGAGTGGGTCGGTTTCGATATAAGTTGTAAAAGTTGTAACACCTCAAGACTGGTTGTTAATTCTGTGGCCGCGTGGTCCGTGGGGTCATCAAGATGGATATTGAGATCCCCTAGAAGGGTGTAGTTGGGTAGGCTGCAGGCTCTGTTAGCTATAGAGAGGGTCAGACAGTCGAGGAATTGGCCCATGGTCCCTGGTGGGCGGTATATAAGAGTACCTGAGAATGTGCTGGTGGGGGAAAAATCGAGGGAAAAGGAGAGGCTTTCGCAGCTAGGCATTGGATTGGGGGAGCTGTGGCAGTCATAGCATTCTTTATAGATGACTGATAATTCTCCACCTCTTCCGATTGAGCGGTCTTCTCGAAGGATTTGATATCCTCTAGGTAGGGCTTTAATGAGGTCTGAGTCAGACTATGAATGGAGCCAAGTTTCCGTGAGGAACAGCGCATCAGGTTCAAGCTCGTCTAAAATTAACGAGATCTCTAAGGAATGTTTAGGGAGTGAACTACAGTTTACAAGAAACATGTGTCGATGTGTAGAGGGGATAAGGGGGCCAGGGTGGGGCTGGTAGGCACAGTGTGGACAAGTAAATATTTTTTTGGCCTGGTTCCATGATGAGAGGCAAAGGGCGGGCGCCTTTCCTCTAAGTTTGAGTAGGGAGCTGGGGCTGTATTTTCTAGCTCGGGAGGGGGGATGACCAGGGGTCATGGTCCCTGGTCCCGGCCATGCGCGGACAGGCGCAGACGGCCTTGCCTTTGGCGCGCCTTCAGCATCTGAAAGCAGGAGGAGCTGAATATGTTTACCTGTGCTGACCTGTTGAGTTTGTCTTCTAAGATGATTCACAGGTTTCTTGCATCATGAGTGGGTTTTGTTGTAGGACCAAGCTCCGACAGCCACCAGGTGCAGTCCTGGGGGAGTTCCTGTTACTGAAGATCAGCACATCCGTCTAGTCAGAGCTGAGTTTGAGGCAGTCGTTTTACATCCATTCTGTTGTGCTATGGTGTCATTCAGTCAATTAAGTTGGTCCTGGTAGTGGTGAACTTGTTGGGTGTTGAAAGGATGGGTCGAGTGCCATCAGCGTAGGAGATGATGGATATGCTGTGTGCTCTAATGACATAGGTGAGAGGTGTCATATAAATGTTGATGAACAGAGTTGGGTTGGGAGACAAACTTTGGTGGACTCTGTAGACCAAGTCCTTGGGCTCTGATGTATACGGTGGGAGTCTGACTCTTTGTGATCTTCCTGTGATGAAGTAGTATATCCATTTGATAGCTGATCCATGTATGTCATTTTCATTAAGTCTTTTGATGAGGCTGCAGTGTGACACTGTGTCCAATGCAGTGGAGAGGTCCAGCAGTACGAGGTGCAGCAGTATCTCCTCAGTTTAGTAGGGTTTGGATCGTGTGAGTGGCAATGATGAGTGCTGTTGTTGGATTATGGTTGCTTTGAAAACTGGACTGGGAGTGGTTGAAAAGGTTGTGGAGTTCCAGGTGGTTGGTGAGTTGTTAGTTGATTGCCTTTTCCAACACTTTGGCTGGGAACAGGAAAAGGAAGGTAGGCTGGAAGTTGCTCATCTTGCTGGGGTTGACAGAAGGTTTCTAGAGGGGGGCCATGACTATTCTGTGTTTCCAGTCTTCGGGCAAGGTGGCGGAGTCAAAGGAGGAATTGAAAATGTGTGTGTGGAATTTTCTGATCAGAGGATTTCCCAAATTGTAAATATGATGTGGGCATGGGTGTGTTGGGGACCCGAGTGGACGCTTTCATGACTGTAGTGGTGTCTTCCTCAGTGAGTGTTTTCCAGTTGGTTATGTGGGTTCCCAGGTAGGTGATGGGTGGATTGGTAATGATATCTTTGGTGTTGGATTGTTTTTGAAGTTGTTGTAGATCTTTTTGATTTTATTGTGAAAGATGTTTTAGAGGTTGTAGCAGAAATCCTGGGAAGGAGTAATGGAGTTGGCTGTGGCGTCTGGAGTAGTATACTCCTTAATGATGGAAAAAATATTGTGGTTGTAGGATCAAGCTTCAAAATGATCTGTGAGGGATTTACACTTGGTGTCCCTCAGAAGATGGTGGTAGGGCCTGAGTGTGGCCTGTAGGTAGATCTTGCGTCAGCTTTGTGGTTGGTTCTCCATTTCCTTTCCACCTGCTTGCAGTATCTCTTGCAGTTCTGGAGTTCATCTGTGTACCAGGCGGCTTGTCTGTTCATTCTGTGGTGTTTATGAACTTTAATGGGTGCGAGTACATTAGCACAATTTGAGATCCACTGGTTGAAGTTGATGATATCTCCGACTAAGTTGTAGGTGGTGTTGAGTTGGTTTGTTTTGAGCATGCTGTGCCAGTCAGTTGATCTTATTCTGTTGCAATTTTGGCTAAGTAGGTTGATTATGGTGGGTGCTTTGTAGAGATTGTGAAGTGGATGGTGGAGTGGTTGTTCCATGTGTGGTGAGATACAGTTGTAGTTGACGTAAATGCTTGAGGTAAAGTTTGCATCTAGAGTGTGTTCTGAGATGGGTGTGGGGTCTGTGACAAGCTGGGAGAGACTAATGTTGTGCAGAATCTGAAGTAAATCAATGGAACAATGGTCGCTGGGGTCTTCTAGGTGGAATTTGAAGTTGACAGGAAGTATGAAGTCCTTGAAGTTGATGGTGAGGGGAGCAATGAAAGTTCAGATGAGTTTCCTGAAGTTGGCCCATTCAGCATGCTAGCGTGCCCTTCTGGGTGGAGGTGTCGTTATTTTGTAATCTGAAGTGCTTTTGTTCCATGAAGGGAGTGTCCGGGTCTGTGGTTGTTGTGCTTTGATGGGGTCCTTGAATAAGATGGCTAGTCCACCTGCAGATTTGTGAAGGCAGCCTAGGAGTACAATCTGGTATCCCGCAAGGATGGCCACAGCAATGTCAGGAGACAAGTCTGGTTCATCCAGGTTTCCATCAGGGAGAGGCGGTCCGGTGCACTGCTGATGAGAAGTTCCCAGATTTTGATTGTATATTTGCTGAGCGAGTGGGTGTTGAGGTGCTTAATGCCCTCACATTGCAGAAGAGGGGGAATCAATTAGACTAGGCCTGCTGCTTGTGGAGGAGAAGAAAGACTCTTCTTTCACTTCTGGGTTGAGCTTTCTTCACCTTTTAAATTGTACTTCTTGCCACCTGCCCAGTCAATGTGGAAGCACCATGCCTGCATTGCTGGCAGTGCTGGTACTGTGCTGGCATCCACAGAGAGTGAAAGCGATCAGTTCAAAGAGAACTTCAAATTATGTATCACCATCACTCAATGTCAGTGTATTGGTGTGCAAGACGCTCTTAATTTGGAAAAAAAGAATTAGTGCAGAGGTGTGCTGCTGGCACTGTTGCATGCACTGGTTGCTGAGAACCAAGCCTACATAGGTTTGATTCTACCTCAGGTCTCTTACACCACCAACCTACCCTTCCTGTCTCGTTTCCGTTCTCTTCATCCCTGCTTTCCCCCTTTTAACTGTTTCCTTATATTTCTCTTCTTCCTTATTTTTAAATTCATGTTTTGCCTTTTTCTCTCTTGCTCTGGGTCAATGTCTAATGATATGGGATGCTGCAGCATCTTAAAACTAACCAAGCTGGAGTTCAGGTGGTGAATGAGCAACAAATATGACTTTATCTTTAACTTTATGATTATCATGGCACCTTTGCTGTGCATTCAAAGACAAAGGGGAAATGTAAGGCAAGATCTTCTGCCATATTGCTGCTTATCTGTTTAACAGAAACTGGTGTTTACTATTCTTTCTCTCACTGGAAAGTGAGAGGATTTTGTAAAAGTAAAAGTGACGTAGGGGCTTGGCTTTATTTACAAAGGAGCGCCAAGCCACCTAACGTGGCTTAAAACTGCCTTATAAATTAGGCCTTTCAAGCATAAAGGGGGTGGGCAATGGGTGTTGCTGAGGACGTTCTGCCACAACACCCATTGATTTTGATGCTGCCACTTATTTACAAGAGTGTGTAAATATAAGGCAACTCCAAAATTAAGACCAGTGAAAACCTGGTATTAACATGACAAAATGAGGAGAGATGATTTATTTCTCCTGGTTCAGCTGTTGCTAATGGTGCTGCATTGTGCAGCACAGATAGAAATAGCAAAATGCCATGAATAGTTTTTTTTATGTGCAGGGAGGTGGCTGTTTCAACTTCTAAGTGTGCTACACAATGCAGCACACATAGGAGTTACAAACCACCATTCGTGATTGTGTGCAGGAAGGGACATCTTCTGCACATAAACAATCATTCCTCCCAACGCAGGCACCCTTGCACCATAGTTGGCATCTTAATTCAGCGCCAGCACTAGGGGAAACGCAGGGGTGCGCAGTATCTTTGTAAATACGATGCATCCCTGTATTTTCAGAATGGTGGAGCAGGGCATTAGCAGGTTTTGCTTAACACTACACTCCGTCATTCTGTTGTACAGATGCCCCTCTGTGCCCTATTGAATCTCCAACATGGAAGGGTCTATGAACTCCTGCAGGACAAATAGGGCGAATCTCCAGATGTGAAAGAGAAGGATCCTCTTGCGATATATCTTATATACATATCAATACCATTTTGTTAATAGCTATTTTCTTACTTATTCTGGTGAATCTTGATGAGTTGTAATTACTAAGCTACTTGTTAAGGCCCTGGATATAAATTGAATAGAGTGGAATCCCTGGACTGGATACCTTTCTACCCAATGACAAACATCCCAGATCAGATGAATCTATGAGGTGCAGGAACACAGGAGCTAAAGTTACCTGCTGAAAAAGCAAGTGGAGCCCAGCCCCAGTCTCAGCCCTCACCCAACCACTTCCAATGGCACAGGGAGAATATAATGCTCTTCCCATCCCAGCTTTGCCACATCCTTCCCTGCTACCCTCCAAGCTCTCTTCCCCCAAGCTCACCCCCTAAAAGTCCCTCCCCACCACCATCCACAACCTTATCAGAGAAAGTGGTAAATAGGAACAATAATCCACACAGAAAAGAGAATACCATGTCCAGTTTGATCCACAAAACAGAGTCCACGTGGGTATATCCCATTCCGTGGGGATTATCTCATCATCATGCTGTTTTAGGTGTGGGGATGCTATCTGAATTTGTTAATTCTGGTCACAAGCTATCTCCGCACCTTTATCTGCTTAACTCATAAGTCGTGTAACTAGAATTTTCCTGTTGTCTGGCAGCTCCTTAACTCTGAGATTTAGCACCTTATCTAGAACATACTCTTTCAATCCCCAGTCTTGTTTGTGTTGCTTGTTATCTATTATAACTGCGGCATATATCATGCAAAATTGCTAAGCAAAGAAACATATTTTAGAAGAGAAACAAAAATGGTTGTGCTTTTCTGCAAGGAAGAATTAAATTGTGTTCTGCATAAGCTGCTCTGATAAGAGCACATTATCATGCTGATGGCTTAAAAGAACAGTTTATTACTACCCATTAGTATTCATGCACAATAATGAAATGAAAGACTAATGTGATTACGGGTTGTATCATAATAGAAAAAAACAAAGACGTGATATTGTTCAATTATAAAAGTATGTAAATGTGTTCGGATAGAAACTGCTTACACACTGCAAAGCTCTTTCTACAATCTATCGTCTGCCCTTTGAAAAGTTTGGAGTGACTTTCACAAATGTGTATTTAATAAAACTATGAGTTGTATTAGTTTTATTTTCTAACAGAAACCTTTCTTGTAGGAAGGAGCGTAAGGACACCAAATATTCTTTATATATTTAGATTTTAGGCTTACACTGCTTCCTTTTAGAAATGTAATACCTTTTATTATTAAAAAACATGTTCCTTGGCATTGTATTGTAATCTTTGTGAGACTGTGCATTTACAAGTAAGAATAACAGCGTACCATAATGAGGTTTTAAATTAGGAAAACTTCTTAAGCAAATAGTTCAATCTTTAAAGTTTATTTAAACTCATTAAGGATAAAAACCTTTCTTTTTCAGTGCATTAGATGTTGTAAAAGCAAGTTCTACTGCTAAGAACTCAATGGAAATATCAGGGCAAGAAGACATCCACAGGGAAACACAATAAAAATAGATCGATGCATGCAACATTTTATTATAAATGCTGCACTCAGATGATAGGGAGGGAATAAGTCATAACGTAGAAAAAAACAATATTTATTATCAAGTATATCAAAGAGTCTTTTATGAGCTTAGGTTAAGTTAAGTAACTCATATAGGCATGGGTCCAAATTTGCAAAAACTTTGGTGCAACCCTGATGCAAAATGTATTTTGGGATTAACAAAGCCATGCAAATCCCGATTTGCATTTGTGTGGCTTTATAAAATAGAAATAATGCAATGCAGTGCATGGTGCTGTGTTACATTACCCAGCCTCAGGTAGGCATTACATGCGAGGTGCATGGGGGCACCTGTGCATCCACCCATGTGTTTTGCCAGAACACCATATCTGCAAAGACTTGTAAACATGGGTTTTGTGCCAAAAAGGTGCGCCTATCTGAGGCTGGCCTAACAAAGAGAAATATCTTTATTTTTCCTTGTTTTTTCTTCTTAGCATGTGTGTTGCATTCAGGGGCATCTCCTCCGCTATGACGCAGGAGTGTCGCCCCACTGCTTTCTCGAAGTGTGAGAAGCAGAAACATAAAATGGTAATAACTTTTAGTTATTGCCATTTTATTTTTGCGTTACAGGTGGGCGGGGCTGCTCTGCTCTCCGAGCAGGGCAGGGGAGTAGTGGTGTGCCCACTCCTGAGTGGGCAAAGACTGTTCGGTCATGTGCACTTTGCCGTTCTCTATGCAAGCTGCAATGCAGCCTGCATGGAAAATATGCCCACCCCATAAGCCACTGGTTGGGCGCCATCTCGACCAATCACAACGTTGCATGCAGCGTTGTGATTGGCTTAGGGGAGGGAGTGTGGCTGCCTGTTTCCTGTTCCTATGGGAAGGAGGAGAGCAGGAGCCGAGAGGATGCGGGACTTGGCCTCAAGGTAAGTATAATTTTTTTTTTTAATTAAACCCTCTCCCGCTACACAACCTCCCCAGCGACCCCCCACATGACCCCCCCGCAACCACCCCCCACCCACGAGCCAGGCCGGCCGCAACTGGTTGCATTGTGCAGCACACATACATAGAGGAAATAGTTTCAAAGGATACTTTTTGTTCATGAAGGTATGGCTTTGTGGACAATAACTAGCCTAACCACAATACAGGGACCCTTGCCATATGATGAAAGGGTTCCTGTCTAGGAAATACACAATCTCCAGTGCGCCAACACTAGGAGAGAGTTACAATGCATAATATCTTTGAAAATATTTCATATTTCTTTTCTGTCCCTTTCACACAAAGCGGTGCTGCAATTTCACGTGCTGCGAAGCTTTGCGTGAAATGTTAGTAAATACACCCCCTAGTACATAATCTGTAGAGTAGCTGAAATGCAAATAGCTTAGAAGTGTACGTTTAAAGAAAAAAGCATATCAGTAACATGGCACCTAAAAGTAGGCACTGATGGATGTCAAACAAGGATTCAAACTTAACCAAGGCACATTTGATCATAGACAGACTAAACTAAAATTCCTGATGTACCCTGTTCACTGTTCTTTGACCTCTTAGTTTCAGCTTGAACTTCTACTAAGATGCTGGTCTACAGCTAGGGTGAGCGGGTGAGAAAAGGGGATGCTGATAGGAAGAGAATGTTGATTGACACCAACTACACTTTAGATGCATTCCAGTTCTTGGGGAGAAAAGATGAAAAGTTGACTACCTAGAGCAAGTGGAGTTGTTCTTCATCAGATGAAACATTTGGGCAACTAGGGTCTGAAATACCAACCAACTTTATAGTCATAAAGGTCAAATTTGAGCGTTTGTGACCACAAAATGTTTTTTTTAAATGTACAAACCCCAATTTGTGAATCAGTAGCATGTTGCTGAATTGCAATTTGAGATTTAGAATAAATAAAGAAACAGTTTTTGAAGGGGTGTGTGTAGGGTATCCCTTCCAAATACCAACTCTTTAGCTAATGTATTAATGTTTTGTGACAGAAATCTGGTCCTAAATCATCAATATCTTACCACCAAATCAAAATTGGTGGTAAAATTCGCAAATGGGAAAAAGCCCGCAGGGGATCTACTCCTCTCTGTGAATGTTGCCAAAAAATCTTTTCACAGACAGGCACTTGTCCTTGCGACTGCCTGCTCCTACAATTTTTATATAAAAGTATTCATTTACTTTTTGAAACCCATTCCGTTTTCCAATTAGAAAAAGGGTCTGCGCTAAAAAAAAGACTGCTTCATTTAAAAGCAATCACAGCCATGGTGGTCTGCTGACCCCTGAAGGTCACTATGACCCTAACCAATCATAGAGGGTCTCAAATTGAAACCTACCTCATCCATATTAATGAGGTAGGTCAAATTGCAATGCACTATGAATCCATTGGATCACAAAATACCAATAGATTTTGAAGAAGTTGGTGTGCAAAACTGACTTCTACCAAAACTATTTTAGTAGATTCCTAACAAGAAATCACAAATTTCAAATCATTATTTGATTCAATTTACATTTTCCTAATGGGAATCTTAGTACATCAGGTCACTCATATAGAAAAGCAGATGCGGATATTAGTGGAACTATCTCAGAGTGATAATAAATATAAGTGTCATAAATTCATCTAATTTTGACTTCTAGGCACAAGGGTCAATTAGAAACAATGTAGAAAATTTAGGAAACAGAGAACATAAGGCCAAGGAAAAATTCAGTAAGTGCTGTAAAAATAATGTACTTGGTGAATTCTTCTAAAAACTTAAAGCACCAAAGCAATTCGAGCCTAAAAAGACAATCGAGACAATTAAATGAAGTATAGCACTACTAGAGGAAATATTTATATGAGCGGGTAACGGTAAACCAATGGAGTACTTTCAATATGTCTTGAAACATTACTAACCATAGAAATGTTCAGAAAATGTGTGTGTGGCACCTCAAAACCACAAATCTTTGAGGCAGAACGGGACTAGGAGGAATGGTGACACTTTGTAAAGTTGTTTATCGACTTAGTTCATAGGGGGAGTTAAAAAGTGTCTGACTGGGTTTAGGATGAAGACTTAGAGAAAAGAAGAGTTATCATATATCTCTTGAGAATGATTCAGGACTATTTTTCACTAGACTCCTTCTCTCTATAGAGCTTTTTATGTAGTATTTGTCCTGTCCACAATTACGTTCGAATAGTAACTGATTTCAGGGTACAAATACGCAGTGAAATCTAGTACCACATCCTTCCACTATGTGTAACTAGTTCTATGGATGAAAGGGATAGAACGGCTTGATGGCAGGCTTACATGACAGGAGTCATGTGGGAGTTAGTGCCAAACTCCACAACCCAACATGTGATGCTCCTGAGACAAGGCCCTTTGTTGGAGCGGCAGCCACCACCTTGTTTGTGTTTATTTGTGTTTTGTTGCTGCTTGCGCTGTATTGGTGGTGTGTGTGCACTGTGGAAGCTTGTGTCGGTGCTACCAATGCTCTATCGCTGCTGTGTGTTTGTGTGTTCTGTGTATTAGCCAAGGTTACACTGCTTCTGTTCATATGGAACCAGTTTTGCTTGTGAGGAAGGGTTGCAATGCTGTTCTATATGTTTGTGTGTGTCTTTAATGTATGCTACTACACCGGAGCACAAACTATTGTATACGCCAATGCTTGCAACTCTTTAATGTTGGAATATATCTGTGTAGATGCTTGTTCTTGTTTCGTGTTTGTGTGTGTGTGTGTGTGTGTACCACTGGGTGCACAGAGGAGCATATATTTTGATTGTGTTCGACTGTACAGATGTTGATAATTTTTATGAGTTACTATTTTTTATCAGCAAGGCATAATTCGCAACATATCGAATAGAATTAACTAGTACAAATATGATGATAATCCAGTTTACTTTAGAATTCAGATCTTGACACAATAGTGCCTTGAGACCCTCATGGGTAATTTGCCATGATTTATAAATCTCCGATTGATTGATTGATATGAATGCGTACTATAAATAATGTGTTCCTGACACTTTTTGATAATCTCAAACTGGATAGTAAGGAAATAAAATAGGATAATTTGGTTCACACCAATAATGTTGAATGGAGATCTAGCGATGAGTCAGTAAATTTGACCAAAACAATGGCTTACGCGTTTTATTAAATGGTTTATACCTAATTTCAATCCCATTTTATGGGAGGTGTTTAAGTATACAAACCAGAGAGCAATCATTTCCCCATGCCAACGAAATATGAATGTTTCAACTAAATAAATAAAAAAAAGTGGAATTAAGTAGCCACTGGTATACTGTAAAAACACCCCACATTAAAGAACTATTGAAAATAATGTATTATTAAACATAGCTAAAGAATCCCCTTTTATGTTGGAATTGTTTCAGTATAATTGATTATAAACCAAAAGACCTCTCCCGGATTAATTTATATGATATGATCTTGGATGACCTATTGATAATTATTTTATTTATTTATTTATTATTTATTTATTTATTTATGTATTTATTTATTTATTCCTCATATGACATCCGTAGCTATAGCAACCATTCGACCTGTCCCACCTCTGGTGCATATATCTTGGTTATTCCATTCTCAGCCGATGTTCTTTAAAGGGATTACCCGTAACAAATATCCTGAGCTGACCAGAGGTTTGAATCATTGGAACTTATCCTGACCCTTAATATAACATGACTCATCCAGTTAAAGGATCATCTAACAAATTCCTAAACATCCCCATATCTGACCTTTCTCTATATGTATTTACCCTCTGATCTAAAGCTCTAAAATATCTTACTGAATTCCACCAAGCTTTCCAAGTAGGCGGTTCCGTCTGACACCACAATTTACAAATCTGTCTCCTGGCCAACAGGAACAAATAAAACACCAATTTATGATGCACCCCCACTGGGCCCATCTCTCCCTCTGATCAAGGTATTATATCAAATAATATAAGAGATGGGCTTACCTCCACGACATGACCCAGGGCCTCTGAGATAGTCTTACCCACACTTCTCCAGAATTCTTGTACCTTAGAGAAAGAAGCAAAAACGTGAACATCATCAGCGTTCTGGCTGCCACATCTAAAACAACTGGCTTCGCCACTGCCCTTTATTCTGGATATCTTAAGAGGTGACCAATAAATCCTGTAAAGTGTGAAACAATGGTTTCTTCTGAGTACAGCAGATTTAACCACTGGGTAAAGAATGTCTAGAGATACTTGCCATAAATCCTTCAGCTCGTCCCTCGGCAAGTAATTCTCCCAGACCCGGTATGGCTGTTCCATCTTTCTGTCTACTGCATCCAGGAGGTGAATATACAATTGAGCCACTTCTTTCTTCCTTGGGGCCAAGTCTTGTAACTTGTTTTCCATGTAATTATCTTCCATTAGGGACGAATGTTGGCTCTTACACCAAGACGAAAGTTGATAAAACTTAAATCTAGACAGAGCTCCGTTCGTGATATGAGTCCAAAAATCCCACGAGTGACATTCATTACCCATTACAAGATCCTTCCAGTGTGAGACTCCAGCCTCTTTTAGCGGATGAGCTAGAGTGTCATGAAGACACTCTGGTGTACCGGGAGAATCCCACACTGTAGCCCATTCACTATAATAAGAAAGTCCCAAGCAATCTCGACAGTCCGACCATAACTTGGCCGCCATACGCAGCGTCTTCAGACGGACCTTTTTAAAAAATGTAGGAGAGCCAAATGTATACATGAAGCCTTGCTCCACTATGCCCACTAACATAGCTTCAAACATCCCCTCTTTCAATGAGTCATCTGGAGTGAGCAGCAACATCCTACAATTCTTTGGTTGGTAGGCACAACAATACAGCTGGAGTTCAGGTAGGCCCTTGCCCCCTCGTAAGAGTTTGCGCCTACGTTTTTTCTAGGACAATCTAATCCCTTTACCTGCCCAAATAAAAGAAGATATCTTACTCTGGATTTTGAGAATATATTAGCTCTCGCGAACTCTAGGGGAATATTATTGAACAGATAGGTGTATTTCGGGCGCACACATATATCTTTTCAATTTTTCTATTTTTTCTTTTCTTTTTAAGGCTGAGGGCTGCGACTCGAAAGGCAATCGTTTTATTGCCAATGGGTGGTCAGGGAGGAATCCAATGGGGGGTGGGGGGGTTAGTGAAAGGCTTTCACGGATGTTGGTGGGGAGCATTGGGAAAAAAAACAAAAAAGGTGGAACAACAATGTCATGTTACATAACAACCTCCAGTAGTTATATCAGAGGGTGGAGTCAGGATAATGATGGGGGATAGACCAGCTCAAGGTGGGAAACAGCATCTCAACTTCATAAGATGGAATGTAAATGGTTTAAGGGTTAAGGGGAGACAGTGTTTAATTCTCCAGTATCTAAAAAACAGCTCAGGTAGTATCCTTATGATTCAGGAGACTCATCTTTTACAATCAGAATCTAAGGCATTATTTGGGAAAATAAGGTGGGTAGACAAGGTTATAGCCACAGACCAGTAATGTTGCTCAAAAGGACTTGCAGTTATTTTTAAAGTGAATTCGGGAGTCAAACTCATTAAGTCCCAGGTTGATGATAAAGGGCGCTGGGTTATTGCGGAAATCAAATATCAGGAGTCTATATATACCCTTGTTAGTTATTATGGGCCCAACGAGGACGATATAACTCCTCTGAATAATCTGTGTCTTGTCCTAGCTGACTATGAGTCTCCTCCGATCTTGGGAGGAGAGTTTAACGTGCTTTTAAATAACCAACTTGATAGGTCATCCATTAGAACACAGATAGCAGTTCCGCGCGTCAAAGCTTATCTCTTGACTATATTAAAAAACTTTAATCTTTGTGATGTATGGCGGAAAAAAATGGTTGAGAGTAGAGAATACTCTTTTTATAGCGAGAAAAATTCCCATTACTCTAGAATTTACTATATATTTATGGAACATTCTGACCTTGAAAAAGTCAGTTCAATTGAATATCTGCCCATACACTCATCTGACCAAGGTGCCATAGCTCCTAACCTAGAACTCCCCCTAGCACTCACGCAAAGGAGGTGGACTTTAAATAGGAAATTTCTTCTGCAACCCTCAACCTTTGTTTTTTTAAAGTCTGAAACAAACTTTTTGGGGATAATTTGTGGTCAGCTCCCTTACGTGGTATGGGACACTTTCCAGGCCTAGCTGAGAGGGATATTAAAAGGGGCGGTGGTGGGGTAGGCCAGGGTTGAGAGGAAAGATTGTGCTGATCTAGAGCTACAGATAGCAGGGGCAGAAGCAGATTTAAAGATGTCTGGCTCTCACGGCACAGAAAAGGAACATTTAATAAAGAGAGTTGAGGAGTTGCAGTTGCAGATTAGACTGAAGTCTGAAGAGATCTTTCTCCAAAAATGGGAGGCAGGCAAAATGAGGGACTTTGAGCAGAGGGAGAACTGTAGCAAACTACTTTCCATGAAGAGCAGTGTTGATAGATCTAATAATTATATTACTAAGATTAAAGTAGGCGTACAAACTCTGGAAGATAAAGAGAATATAGAACAAGCTTTTGCGCAATTTTTTCAGGGGTTATATCAAGAAGATTTACAGGTGGAGGAGGAACATATAGATGGGTGGCTCAAACAGAAAGAGCTTCCAAAACTATCTGTGGATAGTCAGAAAAGCCTTACCTTAGAAGTAACTGGGAGCGAGATATTAACAGTATTAGATTCAGCCAAGAAAGGAAATGCGCCAGGGCCGGATGCGATTCCAATCGAGGTCTACTCTATTTTGAGGGAGGAAGTGATCCCTGTCCGGTTGAAAATGTTCAATGAAATTCTGGATGGTACATCTCTCTTGCCTGATTCTTGGAGTGATGCAGTTATTGTATTGATCCTAAAGCCCGGCAAGGATCCTACCCAGTGTCAGTCATATCGACCGATTTCATTATTAAATGTTGGTCTTTGCTGGAATCTTGAATAATCTGCTCTCTAGGATCATATGGCCAATAATTCATGAGGACCAAAAAGGCTTCTTGCCGGGGTGGCAGATGTCACACCCGATACATACTTTAATTGAGGCAGTCAATTTGGCTACATCTCAGGATCTTCCCCTTTCAATCATCACCATTGACGCAGCCAAAGCTTTTGACCGTGTTAACTGGCATTTTTTGGATAGGACCTTGAAGATCTTTATGCTTTGTCGACAGTTTCAGGGAGGTTCTCAAAGAAAAATACAAATCCCCTTGGGCACGGATTTTGGTTAACGGTAGTCTTTTCCCTGTTGTTAAAATAGAGCACGGCACTAGGCAGGGTTATCCGCTGTCCCCCATTTTGTTTGATTTTGATTATAGAACCATTAGCCCAGAGTTTAAGATTAAACCAGAGGATCGCCTCTTTTCAAATAAATGGGTTTGTGAGGAAATTAGCGCTATATGCCGATTATTTGATTTTATTTTCCTCTAATGTTAATTTTACTCTCCTGGAGCTCCTTGCGGAAGCTCACATTTTTGGGGAATTGTTGGGCTATGAAATAAATAATGACAAAACTGAGATCATGGCATGGAATATCATAGACCAGGAGGAATCTTTGCTAAGGAGCTTAGATACTTGGGAATTATAATAACGCAGGACCTTACCCAAATCCCTAAAGTCAATCTAGCTAGAGTTTCAAAAGAGGTCGATCTCTTATTAAAAAGATGACAGAACATCCCACTCTCCCAATATGGGTGGGTTAACCTTATCAAGATGTGTGTCCTATTAGATCTTAGCGCCGCCTTTGACACCGTCTCTCATAATATCCTTCTCCAGCGCCTGGAAGAAGCTGGCATCTCAGGGACCGCCCTCCAGTGGTTCTGTTCCTTTCTTGCCGATCGCACTTTTTGAGTAGCCATTCCTCCCCATCAGTCCAAATTCCATCCGCTGGACCAGGGGGTGCCCCAGGGGTCCTCGCTGAGCCCCACGCTATTCAATCTGTATGTGAGGCCGCTGGTGGATGTCGTCAGACAGTGGGGCCTGACTATGGTCTCATATGCTGACGACACTCAGCTTGCGGTCACGCTCAGCGGGGACTCTGACGTGGATGCCCCTAGGTTCCAGAACGGGCTGAGGGCGCTTGGCAGCTGGATGAATTCCAACCATCTCCAGCTGAACGCTACTAAAACTGAGATCATGGTTATCGGCAAGAAAGCGGAACTATGGGGTGACATCTGGTGGCCTCCGGAATTGGGACCTACCCCGATTCCGGTAATGGAGACAAAAAATCTTGGAGTGTGGCTAGATCCCACCCTTAGTTTTGTCTCCCATACTAAAAGAACAGCCGCCAGTTGCTTTGGCATTTTGCGAGGATTAAGACCAGCCCTGAAATTCTTTGATGCCTCCACCAGGCAACTGGTGTTGCAGGCGACGGTGATCTCTCAGCTGGATTATGCCAGTTCTCTCTTGATTGGAGTGAACCAAGCTGAAATCACACGTCTGCAACGGGTGCAGAATGCGGCAGCCAGGGCTGTGGTTGGTCTGCCCAGTTTTTTGCTCCGCTGCCAGTACTTTGAAGTCTCTGCATTGGCTTTCTGTCAAGCAGAGGATTGAGTTTAAAGTACTCTGTCCTATAAAATCTTTTAAGGGACCTTCGGCACCGATCCTTACGAATCTTTTGACGCCTTATGTCCCTGCCCGCTCTTTGAGATCTTTAGGCCAGGATCTCGCAGTTGTCCCTCGGTTCAAGCTTAGCCGAGCTGGAGGCCGCTCATTTAGAGTTCGGGCTGCTGCCCTCTGGAATTCTCTTCCTTTAAAGATACGTGCATCGGACAATCTTTTTCTGTTTCGTAGGGCCATCAAGACTTTTTTATTCCCTTAAAACCTGTTTCTTCTTAGTTTGCTGCCTTTTTTAGTTGTGTTGTGTTGACTACCTTGTCAGGCGCCAGGACGCCCCTTTGCTGGGGCAGCTGTGCGCCGAATAAATGTCTATAACATAACATAACATAACATAACATAACATATTGATAATTATTAATGCAAGAGGAGGAACTTCTATCGAGGACCGTGTCAATCGGCGTTGCTACAGCTTATAAATTCCAACAGGCAACACGCAATTCGGTAAGCCTACTTAATCAACCGACCCCGCTTGTATACAGCGATATAATAGGCATATAACTGAGTCACTTTAACTTACAGGTAATCCAAGTTACCCCAAACCACTCGTGGGTTTTCTATCAGCTTGACGGGCTTGGTAAGTGCCAGCCCATAATTATTACAAATCCAGTGCATGAATACCACATATTGTTAGAGCATAATAAGACCCTAGCTCCCTTGCATGTGAACTATTCTCCTTAAAACACGGGTTTGCATAGTGCTTTTTAGTTGATAGTCCCCTATTATATAATGAGGTCGTTCCAAAGTGCTCAGATTTTTGCTAATTTTTGCGTCCAGGTTGTGAACCATGTCACATGGGTTGCATGGGTTGGTGTTATTAGTCACCTACAACACAGTCAATGAAAAGTTGCTTTTAGTAAAGTGTTTTGGACTAATGTAATCAATGCTGTGAGTAACTTACATGCCATTCTTCTAATAACTTTTTTCTAATATTTTGTTCTATTTTCTTCTTTTTTATGTGTAATTGTATGTCTAATTTTATGCTAATTTACAACTGTACCATTGGCATGCGTAATTATGTTAGCCATTGAAAATAGGCAAAGGATCAATAGTCCAGAAGATGAACTCTTAATTAATTGAAGTTCGAAACGTCGTCGACAATATACGCAAATGTCACTAATCTATTGGAATTTTTGTGTGCATATGTGTATTTTATGAATAGTCTGTATATAATTTATGCCAATCAGACTGCTTTTTGTTTTGCCTACAAAATTTGTGTTGTTTGTCTCCCCTTGGTGGAGTGTGTTGAGTCGGGCACCGGCTGGTGTCCCACTTATATCTTTTAAAACTTTGATACGAATTTTTCATCTAATATAATAAAACTGTCCGGCTGGACATCAACATAGAACTATTTAGTCTATTTGTATTGAATTGACTTGGTTGTTTTAGGGACCATTGTCTCTGTAAAAAAAGTACTACCCATAGGTCCCTAACGATTGCACCTTGGGTTCCCTTGTTTTGTAAAATATGTTTAGCGCAATCGGTTGATTAATACCCTCTGTATTAAGTGGGTTCCTTCCTTGTCCCCTTAAACCCCCCCGTCTAAATTTCTAATTGGCATGTCAGACCACACACCCTTATACAATGAGGAATATATTAAAAAAATGATTGGAGGTCCTTCCTTGCTCACAGGAGCTCCTGATACACCTAGTGCTCTGACTATCCCACTAGGAGACCAGCTTGAGAAAGTACAAAAGAAAGTTGTGAGACTACAATTAATGATACTTCTTCTCACTGAATATCTAAAAGCTAATATCATTCCGCTTGGGTTACAGGTGCGTAATGTACCTGGCGTATTTACTGATAACCCTAAGTACATCACGGGCTTCAGTTATATAAGTACTACGTGTTCCCGCCATTGGATGGCTTTAGGGATAGACATAGCTGTTGAAGAATTAAAAAAACTTGAAGCAGAAATAGACGATATTAAGAAACAAATCAGTGATAAAAGTACAGTACCTGAGTGTACTAAACTATTGGAGGAGGTTGAAAAGACGATTGCAGATTTCCATAGGATAGAACTAAATAAAAAATCGATTAAAGTAAGGAAAGACATAAAGAACTTTACGCAAGAGAGAGCATATCCTTACTTGAATAAAGATTTCTACACTCAAAAAGGCTACAGTGGCCCACAAAATCATAATCAGAGACCGTGGGGGAGATTCAATAAGAGACAAACATTGGTTGGTTTCTCCGAATCATCTGCTGAATCTTCTGAGAACTCCGATTCTGGGAGTACTCCTGGCCCTTCTAATAGAAATCCTTTTTTACGGAGAGGCCGAGCGGACCCTCCGAAAAGAGGGAAAGCAAAACAATCACAGCGATGGCCAAATCCACCGGGGGAACGGAATACTCGACGCCAGCATTATCAATGGTAGCCCCTGAGCTACTTGAGTGTTGTAATACTGCTAGCCCCTCTATTATGATGGATATACACAATACCTTGCCTATTTTCAACCTAACATGTCATCAACTTACAAGTAATGAACTTTCACTGCTTAGTAAAGGGTTATCATTTGTCCCTACCATTCGGCCACATTTTTTAGAAATTCAAACTGAACTTCTAAAGTTTTTTCGGAAATTAAGGCTACAGGCCTTTTTTCAACTTAACCCTCAACCAACTAAAATAAGTGGTACTCCATTCAGGCCTCCTTCTACCTTCTCACCTTCTGGGGCTATGGTCCCGGCTGAGCTACGTACATTTGAAAAATTGGTCTTAAATGACGTTAACATTTTGGGCAAACAGCGGTCGTTCGTCCCGTTTAATATCTCCTTGGAAGAGAAAAAGGCGCTATCCACTCTTAAATCAAACACTAATCTGATCATAAAACCCGCCGACAAAGGCGGCGGGATTGTCCTAGAGGATATAGAATCCTACAAATCAGAAATCCATCGGCAATTGAGCAACCGAGAACATTATGTGAGGCTTCCAAGAAACCCAACCAAAGAGATACAAAAACTTATTGGAGAGGTCACCAATGTAGGACTTGAGAGTGGGTTCCTTAGCAAGAAAGAACATTCTTTTTTGAACGCCATAACATCTAGGATACCGGTGATTTACACGCTCCCGAAGATTCATAAGAGCATTGAATCCCCTCCTGGGAGACCAATAGTCTCTGGGTGCGGCTCTATTTTAGAACCTTTGGGCCTCTTTATCAATCATTTTATCAAAGAATTTGTACCATCAACTCAATACTATATACGTGACAGTATGGATATGATAAACACCATAGAGGGCTATCCTTTTGACTCCACATCCAGTGTGCTCTGCACCCTGGATGTGGAGTCACTATACACCAATATACCCCAAAACGAATCCCTACTGGTCATACAGGAAGTGTTGGATAAAAGACCTCGTCCACATCAAGTACCAACTTTGTTTATTTTGCAACTTTTGGAAATTTGCTTAACAAAAATGTTTTTCTTTTTGATGGAGACTATTTTGGCCAGATCAAGGGGAGATCTATGGGGGCAATTTTTGCCCCTAATTTAGCCATCTTATATATGAATCATCTGGAGTGTGGTCGTATCCTTGTTTCATCTAATCCCTTCCATAGTGCCATTGCACTGTGGAAGCGGTATATAGAGGATATGTTTATGGTGTGGACTGACTGTGATGAGTTGATTCCACAATTCATCCATTTGCTAAATAGTAACTGTAGTGGCTTGACTTACACCTCCACTACCAGTCATGTCTCCATTCCATTTCTTGATCTTAATGTCCAGGTACGAGATGGTGTTTTGATAACTAGTCTTTATAGAAAACCGACTGAACGTAACACTCTCTTAAGTTATCGAAGTCACCACCCGCGAGCACTTAGGGACTCCTTGCCCTTCTCACAATTTTTAAGACTGCGTCGAAATTGTTTTCTGAAAGAAGATTTTTTCAAAGAGTGTGAGATACTTAGTGCTAAGCTAATCAATCGTGGCTATCCACGTAGGCTTGTTCGGAGATCTGTTAAGAGAGCCTGGTATTGTCCAAGGGATACACTACTTGAGCCAAAATTAAAGAAAAAGGAAGAACGTCTGGTTTGTGTAACTACATTTTCCCCTGTCTCCAACTCCATTACTAAGAGTATAAAACGCCATTGGCCATTTCTGAATGCAGGAACCTTACAGATTGACAGACCCCTGTTTGCGTTTAGAAAATCTAAAAATATCAAGGACCATCTTGTCCGGGCAGCTCTCCCTTGTCCAGAACAATGTGAGACCTTGGAGGGGGTATGGTCATTACCGCGTATTACAGGTCATGCCAAATGTGGTAATTGCACAATGTGCGACAGTACAATAGAAGGAAAAGATTTTTCTTTCAATGATGTGAGACATGTTCGGAAGCAATTGACGAATTGTAACAGTAATAATGTAATTTATGCTATCATTTGTAGTTGCTCTAAGATTTACATTGGTCAAACCACGCAAAAAGTCAAACTAAGGATGTGTCAGCACAGGAGCCGCATTCGATGCAAGACCCCGAATGCTCACTTGGTCGATCACTTTGTGGACATGGGCCACACAGAACTTGATTTCGAGTGGACTGTGATTTCTTTGGTCAAAGTGCCCCCCGAGGTGCTAATCTTCAGCAACTCTTGAATAAGGAGGAGCTACATTGGATTTTGAAAACACGAAGTCTACATGAAGGACTAAATAAGTTGGAGGACTGGACCTCATTGCTAGAAAGTGTTTTTTGAGTATGATCTGTTATGAACCGTGGCTTAGTGAAGGTCTGTTCCATCAATTTACAATTGAGAGTAAGATCGCCTCTTGCTTTCCAGACTGTATGTATGTTGGTTAATGGTAGAAATGTCTTTTTACAAACGTTAGACAAGTTCCTCTGTAGTATAAGGAGTACATTGCACTTATAATTTATGCACTTTGTTTTGGCTTGTTGCACTTTAAAACCATTCTGCTTAATAATCATACAAAATGTAGAAAGTACCGGATTATTAACTGGGTTATATAAGTAATTGACCTTATTGGCACAGATTAGGTTTAGTAGTTCGCTGAGACTCATTATTAATCCTAGCGTTTTAAACCACTCCAAAATGGCCGCCATAATTGCATCTGACACACCGTTTGCCCGTTTCTAATATTAAGTGAGCATGCGCAGCGTTTCAATTCTCAGAGCGTTGTCAGTTGTATGCAGAACTGATTCCCATCGAGGAGCCGCGATTTTTCAAGCCCGGGTGAGTTTCAGCTCGCCTTGCAGGCCGGCTCTCCAAACTAGATTACATCAGAACTGTTGGTTTCATGTGTAATTCCTTTGATTCCAGGGCAACGACCCTTTCTGGAAATCGAATCCCTATTGTGGATGTTTCCTGCCTTGCTATCGGTAAGCGCAATATGTGCAGCGTCTTAATAAGTTGCTGACTCACACGTTATGGCTGTGGGTGCTTATATTTTTCATTCGCTGCCTCCCTAGGATTATGATCTACTTTTAACGGCCTTCTATCGAGGACCGTGTCAATCGGCGTTGCTACCGCTTATAAATTCCAACAGGCAACACGCAATTCGGTAAGCCTACTTAATCAACCGACCCCCGCTTGTATACAGCGATATAATAGGCATATAACTGAGTCACTTTAACTTACAGGTAATCCAAGCTACCCCAAACCATTCGTGGGTTTTCTATCAGCTTGACGGGCTTGGTAAGTGACAGCCCATAATTATTACAAATCCAGTGCGTGAATACCACATATTGTTAGAGCATAATAGGACCCTAGCTCCCTTGCATGTGAACTATTCTCCTTAAAACACAGGTTTGCATAGTGCTTTTTAGTTGATAGTCCCCTATTATATAATGAGGTCGTTCCAAAGTGCTCAGATTTTTGCAAATTTTTGCGTCCAGGTTGTGAACCATGTCACATGGGTTGCATGGGTTGGTGTCATTAGTCACCTACAACACAGTCAATGAAAAGTTGCTTTTAGTAAAGTGTTTTGGACTAATGTAATCAATGCTGTGAGTAACTTACATGCCATTCTTCTAATAACTTTTTTCTAATATTTTGTTCTATTTTCTTCTTTTTTATGTGTAATTGTATGTCTAATTTTATGCTAATTTACAACTGTACCATTGGCATGCGTAATTATGTTAGCCATTGAAAATAGGCAAAGGATCAATAGTCCTGAAGATGAACTCTTAATTAATTGAAGTTCGAAACGTCGTCGACAATATACGCAAATGTCACTAATCTATTGGAATTTTTGTGTGCATATGTGTATTTTATGAATAGTCTGTATATAATTTATGCCAATCAGACTGCTTTTTGTTTTGCCTACAAAATTTGTGTTGTTTGTCTCCCCTTGGTGGAGTGTGTTGAGTCGAGCACCGGCTGGTGTCCCACTTATATCTTTTAAAACTTTGATACGAATTTTTCATCTAATATAATAAAACTGTCCGGCTGGACATCAACATAGAACTATTTAGTCTATTTGTATTGAATTGACTTGGTTGTTTTAGGGACCATTGTCTCTGTAAAAAAAGTACTACCCATAGGTCCCTAACGATTGCACCTTGGGTTCCCTTGTTTTGTAAAATATGTTTAGCGCAATCGGTTGATTGCAAGGGATAGCACCCCTACCCTCTGTATTAAGTGGGTTCCTTCCTTGTCCCCTTAAACCCCCCCTGTCTAAATTTCTAATTGGCATGTCAGACCACACACCCTTATACAATGAGGATTATATTCAAAAATTGATTGGAGGTCCTTCCTTGCTCACAGGAGCTCCTGATACACCTAGTGCTCTGACTATCCCACTAGGAGACCAGCTTGGGAAAGTACAAAAGAAAGTTGTGAGACTACAATTAATGATACTTCTTCTCACTGAATATCTAAAAGGTAATATCATTCCGCTTGGGTTACAGGTGCGTAATGTACCTGGCGTATTTACTGATAACCCTAAGTACATCACGGGCTTCAGTTATATAAGTACTACGTGTTCCCGCCATTGGATGGCTTTAGGGATAGACATAGCTGTTGAAGAATTAAAAAAACTTGAAGCACAAATAGACGATATTAAGAAACAAATCAGTGATAAAAGTACAGTACCCGAGTGTACTAAACTATTGGAGGAGGTTGAAAAGACGATTGCAGATTTCCATAGGATAGAACTAAATAAAAAATCGATTAAAGTAAGGAAAGACATAAATAACTTTACGCAAGAGAGAGCATATCCTTACTTGAATAAAGAATTCTACACTCAAAAAGGCTACAGTGGCCCACAAAATCATAATCAGAGACCGTGGGGGAGATTCAATAAGAGACAAACATTGGTTGGTTTCTCCGAATCATCTGCTGAATCTTCTGAGAACTCCGATTCTGGGAGTACTCCTGGCCCTTCTAATAGAAATCCTTTTTTAGGGAGAGGCCAAGCGGACCCTCCGAAAAGAGGGAAAGCAAAACAATCACAGCGATGGCCAAATCCACCGGGTGAACGGAATACTCGACGCCAGCATTATCAATGGTAGCCCCTGAGCTACTTGAGTGTTGTAATACTGCTAGCCCCTCTATTACGATGGATATACACAATACCTTGCCTATTTTCAACCTAACATGTCATCAACTTACAAGTAGTGAACTTTCACTACTTAGTAAAGGGTTATCATTTGTCCCTACCATTCGGCCAAATTTTTTAGAAATTCAAACTGAACTTCTAAAGTTTTTTCGGAAATTAAGGCTACAGGCCTTTTTTCAACTTAACCCTCAACCAACTAAAATAAGTGGTACTCCATTCAGGCCTCCTTCTACCTTCTCACCTTCTGGGGCTATGGTCCCGGCTGAGCTACGTACATTTGAAAAATTGGTCTTAAATGACGTTAACATTTTGGGCAAACAGCGGTCGTTCGTCCCGTTTAATATCTCCTTGGAAGAGAAAAAGGCGCTATCCACTCTTAAATCAAATACTAATCTGATCATAAAACCCGCCGACAAAGGCGGCGGGATTGTCCTACAGGATATAGAATCCTACAAATCAGAAATCCATCGGCAATTGAGCAACCGAGAACATTATGTGAGGCTTCCAAGAAACCCAACCAAAGAGATACAAAAACTTATTGGAGAGGTCACCAATGTAGGACTTGAGAGTGGGTTCCTTAGCAAGAAAGAACATTCTTTTTTGAACGCCATAACATCTAGGATACCGGTGATTTACACGCTCCCGAAGATTCATAAGAGCATTGAATCCCCTCCTGGGAGACCAATAGTCTCTGGGTGCGGCTCTATTTTAGAGCCTTTGGGCCTCTTTATCAATCATTTTATCAAAGAATTTGTACCATCAACTCAATGCTATATACGTGACAGTATGGATATGATAAACACCATAGAGGGATATCCTTTTGACTCCACATCCAGTGTGCTCTGCACCCTGGATGTGGAGTCACTATACACCAATATACCCCAAAACGAATCCCTACTGGTCATACAGGAAGTGTTGGATAAAAGACCTCGTCCACATCAAGTACCAACTTTGTTTATTTTGCAACTTTTGGAAATTTGCTTAACAAAAAATGTTTTTCTTTTTGATGGAGACTATTTTGGCCAAATCAAGGGGACATCTATGGGGGCAATTTTTGCCCCTAATTTAGCCATCTTATATATGGATCATCTGGAGTGTGGTCGTATCCTTGTTTCATCTAATCCCTTCCATAGTGCCATTGCACTGTGGAAGCGGTATATAGAGGATATGTTTATGTTGTGGACTGACTGTGATGAGTTGATTCCACAATTCATCCATTGGCTAAATAGTAACTGTAGTGGCTTGACTTACACCTCCACTACCAGTCATGTCTCCATTCCATTTCTTGATCTTAATGTCCAGGTACGAGATGGTGTTTTGATAACTAGTCTTTATAGAAAACCGACTGAACGTAACACTCTCTTAAGTTATCGAAGTCACCACCCGCGAGCACTTAGGGACTCCTTGCCCTTCTCACAATTTTTAAGACTGCGTCGAAATTGTTTTCTGAAAGAAGATTTTTTCAAAGAGTGTGAGATACTTAGTGCTAAGCTAATCAATCGTGGCTATCCACGTAGGCTTGTTCGGAGATCTGTTAAGAGAGCCTGGTATTGTCCAAGGGATACACTACTTGAGCCAAAACTAAAGAAAAAGGAAGAACGTCTGGTTTGTGTAACTACATTTTCCCCTGTCTCCAACTCCATTACTAAGAGTATAAAACGCCATTGGCCATTTCTGAATGCAGGAACCTTACAGATTGACAGACCCCTGTTTGCGTTTAGAAAATCTAAAAATATCAAGGACCATCTTGTCCGGGCAGCTCTCCCTTGTCCAGAACAATGTGAGACCTTGGAGGGGGTATGGTCATTACAGCGTATTACAGGTCATGCCAAATGTGGTAATTGCACAATGTGCGACAGTACAATAGAAGGAAAAGATTTTTCTTTCAATGATGTGAGACATGTTCGGAAGCAATTGACGAATTGTAACAGTAATAATGTAATTTATGCTATCATTTGTAGTTGCTCTAAGATTTACATTGGTCAAACCACGCAAAAAGTCAAACTAAGGATGTGTCAGCACAGGAGCCGCATTCGATGCAAGACCCCGAATGCTCCCTTGGTCGATCACTTTGTGGACATGGGCCACACAGAACTTGATTTCGAGTGGACTGTGATTTCTTTGGTCAAAGTGCCCCCCGAGGTGCTAATCTTCAGCAACTCTTGAATAAGGAGGAGCTACATTGGATTTTGAAAACACGAAGTCTACATGAAGGACTAAATAAGTTGGAGGACTGGACCTCATTGCTAGGAAGTGTTTTTTGAGTATGATCTGTTATGAACCGTGGCTTAGTGAAGGTCTGTTCCATCAATTTACAATTGAGAGTAAGATCGCCTCTTGCTTTCCAGACTGTATGTATGTTGGTTAATGGTAGAAATGTCTTTTTACAAACGTTAGACAAGTTCCTCTGTAGTATAAGGAGTACATTGCACTTATAATTTATGTACTTTGTTTTGGCTTGTTGCACTTTAAAACCATTCTGCTTAATAATCACACAAAATGTAGAAAGTACTGGATTATTAACTGGGTTATATAAGTAATTGACCTTATTGGCACAGATTAGGCTTAGTAGTTCGCTGAGACTCATTATTAATCCTAGCGTTTTAGACCACTCCAAAATGGCCGCCATAATTGCATCTGACACACCGTTTGCCCGTTTCTAATATTAAGTGAGCATGCGCAGCGTTTCAATTCTCAGCGCGTTGTCAGTTGTATGCAGAACTGATTCCCATCGAGGAGCCGCGATTTTTCAAGCCCGGGTGAGTTTCAGCTCGCCTTGCAGGCCGGCTCTCCAAACTAGATTACATCAGAACTGTTGGTTTCATGTGTAATTCCTTTGATTCCAGGGCAACGACCCTTTCTGGAAATCGAATCCCTATTGTGGAGGTTTCCTGCCTTGCTATCGGTAAGCGCAATATGTGCAGCGTCTTAATAAGTTGCTGACTCACACGTTATGGCTGTGGTTGCTTATATTTTTCATTCGCTGCCTCCCTAGGATTATGATCTAATTTTAACGGACTTCTATCGAGGACCGTGTCAATCGGCGTTGCTACCGCTTATAAATTCCAACAGGCAACACGCAATTCGGTAAGCCTACTTAATCAACCGACCCCCGCTTGTATACAGCGATATAATAGGCATATAACTGAGTCACTTTAACTTACAGGTAATCCAAGTTACCCCAAACCACTTGTGGGTTTTCTATTAGCTTGACGGGCTTGGTAAGTGCCAGCCCATAATTATTAGAAATCCAGTGCGTGAATACCACATATTGTTAGAGCATATTAAGACCCTAGCTCCCTTGCATGTGAACTATTCTCCTTAAAACAAGGGTTTGCATAGTGCTTTTTAGTTGATAGTCCCCTATTATATAATGAGGTCGTTCCAAAGTGCTCAGATTTTTGCTAATTTTTGCGTCCAGGTTGTGAACCATGTCACATGGGTTGCATGGGTTGGTGTTATTAGTCACCTACAACACAGTCAATGAAAAGTTGCTTTTAGTAAAGTGTTTTGGACTAATGTAATCAATGCTGTGAGTAACTTACATGCCATTCTTCTAATAACTTTTTTCTAATATTTTGTTCTATTTTCTTCTTTTTTATGTGTAATTGTATGTCTAATTTTATGCTAATTTACAACTGTACCATTGGCATGCGTAATTATGTTAGCCATTGAAAATAGGCAAAGGATCAATAGTCCTGAAGATGAACTCTTAATTTATTGAAGTTCGAAACGTCGTCGACAATATACGCAAATGTCACTAATCTATTGGAATTTTTGTGTGCATATGTGTATTTTATGAATAGTCTGTATATAATTTATGCCAATCAGACTGCTTTTTGTTTTGCCTACAAAATTTGAGTTGTTTGTCTCCCCTTGGTGGAGTGTGTTGAGTCGGGCACCGGCTGGTGTCCCACTTATATCTTTTAAAACTTTCATACAAATTTTTCATCTAATATAATAAAACTGTCCGGCTGGACATCAACATAGAACTATTTAGTCTATTTGTATTGAATTGACTTGGTTGTTTTAGGGACCATTGTCTCTGTAAAAAAAGAGGAGGAACATGGCGGCGGGTTGATGCCGGTCGCGGGAGCTCCCGCAGCAGCAGCGAGACCAGAAAGACACGGATAGCTTAAGAATGGCATAACATGCTATGCAAGAATGTTTTCTGAAAGGTAATCGCTAGAGACGCAATATGTAGATACGGAATTCAGGCATCAAAACCTTATTTTTGTGTTTTTTACTTTCCTTTCCATCATATGTGTAATACGACTTTAATGAGCCGCATGGGATTGGGAGGCGGAGGCAGTGACCACCGCAGTTGTGGTGCTTAGCGGCAGACTACCAGGACGAAGAGTGGAACTGTGGCGGAGAGTGCTGGCTGCGGTGGTGCGAATCTATTTTCAGACCGGAGGTTTCGGTTTCAGCTTATTGCGAAGGCAGGGAAAGGATTCCAGGAACTGCGGGAGGACACCAGAGTATTGCGGAGAAACGCTTCCCAGGGAGAAATCAGGACCAGGGTAAGCTGTACGTCCGCTCGAGAGGAGGAGGCTCAACAGATGGAAAATTCGCCGTCTGTTTTTCATTTAAAGGGACAAGATATAAATCTTGAGGGGGCAGAAGAGGCTGAGGTTAGTTCGGGGGAAAAGGAAAAGGAACAGTTTCTGCCAAGTCCTGCTGAGGAGGGTCTTGGAGGAAGCAGAGAAGACCAGGGACAGAACAAACCGCAGCAGGGGGAGCAAAGGGTGCAGCTTGAGTTAGAAAGGCCCATAGATAACAGTAAAAATTTTATAACTCCATCAGCAAATGATGGGGCTGAATTCCCCCTGAGAAACAGATATCAACTCCGCTCACTGCTAGAGGCGAAGAGTAAGGGGAAAGGAAAAGGAATAGTGGCAATTACAGCAGCGAAAACTGTGGGAGAGGTTCTTCCATTAACCCCTAAGAAAAAAGTCACTAAAACAGGGGACAGTAGGAAAAAAATGGAGGCCAAGGTTAAGGCTGCATCAATTCAAGTAAGACTAACCCCTCCCTAAAATCGTATTTTAAGATTAAGGGGCAGGTAACTAATTCCTTTGAGTGTGGGCAAGTATTATTGCAGACTCTCACTCTGCTTTTATTAGAGAACCGTTACACTCCATTAGTGGATGGTGGAGATATGAGTGAAATAGGTGGGAGTGAGAAAGAAGGAATACATGAGGAACATGAGGAACACACCTCCACAGAAATATCACCACCAAGTGTGTCCACACCTCCGATAATAGCGCAGAAAGATTGCAGCCCAATGTCTAGAGAAGATATGGACCCCGCAGCGGGAGCAGCTGGTGGGAAACCGGACCTAGAGTCTATTCTGATAAGTTTGAGGGGGGAATTGTTTGTAAAGTTTCAGATCTCTGCGGCCAATCAGAAGGGCATACACGATAAATGTGAGGTTCTGGAGAGTAAAATAGATGATATAGCCTCCCGCACAGGGGTTTTAGAATCTGAAGTTAAGAGCCTTTCTGAAGCGATATCGGCTAATACCAGAGAATTGCAAAATGTAAAGATACAGAATAAAACTCTAAAGGATGAAATTGAGAGACTGGAAATGCAGGCTAGATGGAACAACCTTAGGCTCCTAAAAATTCCGGAAGGGGGAGACCTAAAAGCTTTCATATGCCAGATCCTTAGAGAACAAATCTTAAAAGACAGACCGGATATCGACCTGGATAAGGAAATCCAGAGGGTCCGTAGAGACCCTTTCAAATTGAATCCAGCAAGGAAGGCACCAAGGAAAAATTCTGATATATTTTCTTTCATATTCGGTAAAAGAGCTGATACTGGGGAGAGACCTGAAGGAACCTGCGCAAGTATTTAGTCTGATAAGTTATCAAATCAGGTCAGATCTCGGGAAGAGGACTGCACAGAGGCAATGGGGCTTGGGCACAAGAATGCCAGAACTGAGAAGTCGGGGTGCGCAAGTTCAGATGACATATCGAGCCATGTTAAAGATAATGTGGAAAAACAAAATGTATAATCTCAGCTCTACTGAGGAAGTGGACTCTTTATTGAAAACAATGGAGTAGGGGCTCAGCGGGAATCGGGTATTTAGATTTCGGAGAAGGGGTAGTAATGATTAGAAAAGCCTCGAAAATGGGTTGTCGGAAGATAGAATGCAATGGGTTATAAAAAAAATTAAAAAAAGAGAAGATGGAAAGGAAATAAAAAAAAAATATATATATATATATATTACAACTTTGTTTAACTCCCAGGGGGAAAAAAACGTTGGTCACACCTGGAAACTCTGTTTCTGCTCCTTTATTAATGGAAAAAACAGCGGCGGCTTGATAATTCCGACATGTTTCGTTCCAACATGGAACTTCTTCAAAGGCAAGCCTAGCTCTGAGAACAACCAATGTCCGATGTTTTAAATTCATTTCGTTTGCCCCAATGGCATTCTTTTGAGGAATCACTTCCGTTTTTGAAATGGCTTGTGGGACTTGTGGTTGTGCTTTTTGCCGTTTATTTCGTTTCACAGTTCGATTTATTTTGCATCACTTTCCCTTTATTTTGTGTCTCTTTGCCGTTCTTTTTCCATGTTGCCTTTTGATTTTGAGACCTCTGTACGAACCTGTGATCCAAAAGAAACAGTTTTTTAATTACAACCCTCCAGTGGGTAGAGCCTTGTGCTGTGAATTTTTCCAGCGCGTGTTTGCGCTGTATGTTTGTTCCAGTCCCTTTGTTTCTCCGTCCGATTTGTTTTGAGTTTCTTTTCCTTTTCTTTCATGTGTCTGCCCATGGCTTTCTTTGCCCATGTTGATTTTAAGTTTCAAGACACTTATTCGGATCCGTGATTCAAAGGGATGATTGCTTCCATCGTTTTGGCAGAGAGTTTTCCCGGGTCAGTCCACGTTTGAAACTGACACACTCCAATACCGAGATTCAGTCCTCGGCGGCACCAATCTCCCTATGTTCGGGTTTACCGAGTCCAACAGCAAGGTTCAAGGCGGGAGAAAAGAGGCGCTCTTGTGGTGGTGAAAGACCTTCGGCAGAACCACGCCGATAAATATTACAACTTTGTTTAACTCCCAGGGGGAAAAAAACGTTGGTCACACCTGGAAACTCTGTTTCTGCTCCTTTATTAATGGAAAAAACAGCGGCGGCATATATATATTACATATATATGAGAAACACTGGGGGGTGATTTCCTTATTTAGTGAAGAGGATGTGCTATGATGCGTTATGATTTGAGGTCTCGGCTGCGATGGGTAGGTACCGAAGACGGTTGTTAAACCGCAAAGGGGACAGTAGGAGGGTTCCTTATGGGTCGGGAGGGAGGGGTGCAAATAGGGTGGGGGGTTCATGGGGAGAAAGGGAAAAAAAGAAAAAAGTTCTCATACATGTTCAAAAAGTTTTGTTCTGAGTTTGAAAGTAGGATAAATGGATAGGCAACATAAACTCAAGCTAATAACATGGAATGTGAACGGGTTGAGAGGCAAAAGAAAATTATCTAGGGTAAGGGAGTTTTTGAGGAATAGTTATGCCGATCCCCTCTGTCTGGAAGAGACTCACTTAGAATCTCAAGAATATAGATTAGGATTGTGGAAAGGAGAGGTGGGTACAGGAGATTCTCTGCTCCGATCAACGGGGGAGTACCAGAGGAGTGGCCCTGATTATAAGGAGCAATGCAGGTATCAGGTTGTAAAAAAAGAGACCGGTTATTCGGGGAGGTGGTTGGTGGTGACTCTAATGGTTAAATATTTACCTCTAGTTTGTGCCGTATACTATGGCCCGAATGAGGATAATCCAGGAGCTCTTCGTAGATTAGAGGCCTGTCTGATGAATTCTACCGGGCTAATAATAATAGGGGGAGATTTTAATTTAGTTCTAAATAAAGAGAAAGACCGCACCTCCAGAGCGAAATATAATTACCCGCCAAAAAGATTCGCAACGCTTAATAATATGATTAAAGAGTTTAATTTATTAGATATATGGAGAAGAGATGCTTCTAATGATTATACTTTTTACAGCAAAAAATATAAGCATCACTCAAGAAATGATTTCTTTTTGGTAGATCACGCATTGTGTTCTGATGCTCTACATATAAAACATACTCCAGCCATACTGTCAGATCACTCTGCAGTTGAGATGGTCTTGGGATTTAAGAAAAAGGAAGTACAAAGGAGATGGACCCTAGATAGAGCCATGTTGTTAGAAGAAGACTTGATAATGGAGGTGATAAATAAAACAGAGGAGTATTTTAAATTCAATATTGGTACAGCCAAAGTACAGACGGTATGGGGGCCTATAAAGCCTATATAAGAGGGGTACTTAGTTCAATATCAGTAGGGAGAAAGAGAGTTATGAGAAACGAAGAAATGGAGAAAATAACAAAGATTAAAGACAAAGAAACAGAATTACAGAAAGCTTCTTGGGATGCTGGAGGGACCTCAGAATTTGTTGTATCCCTAGAAAAAGATTTAGATAAACTGCGAGCAGAATATCAAACTATGATTGATAAGAAGTTATTAGATGAGAGTCACTAAGCTCCAGCATTTTTCATATGGTGAAAAGTGTGGCTCCTTGTTAGCCTGGAAAGCCAGAACAGATAAGGCTAGGAACTTGATAAAGAGTCTAATATTGCGAAGTTCTGGTAGACTAACAAGTAGAGAGGATGAGATATTAGAGGAAGCTAGATGTTTTATGAACGATCTCTATACAGAAGATACAAGCTCAGAACAAGAAGAAGGGGAGAGATGGCTAGAATCAGTTATGCTCCCCGAGCTATCAGAGGAATTTAAGGCTCTTTTTACAGTCCGGAATTACAGAAGAAGAAATCCGGGTACAATGTAAAAAAATTACCAGAGGGAAAGCTGCAGGACCAGATGGGCTTCCGAGTGAGTTTTATCAGGTAGTTCTGGAGAGCTTAGTACCAATGTTAAAAAAATGTGTTCAATAAGGTCTATGTCAATGGGGCAAATACGCCCCCAAGCTCATGGGCAGAAGCCACAGTTACATTAATTTTAAAACCCAATAAAGACCCACAATCAATTGAATCCTTTAGACCCATATCATTACTAAATTCAGATTACAAACTGTTTACTTGAATCTTGGCGGCGAGAGTGGCAAAGACTATGAAGATGGTAGTTCCTTCAGATCAACGAGGTTTTATACCTGGGAGGCAGCTCAAAGAGTTGACCTCCCAGGTAATGGAAGCTATTGATACGGCTGAAGTAAATAAAGTACCACTAACAATAGTAGCGATAGACGCTGCTAAAGCGTTCGACCAAGTTAGATGGTTATATCTTTGGCGAACTCTAAAAAGATTGGGCTTCCCCGATAATTTTGTTCAAGCCCTCAAGATGGTTTATCTTAGTCCGAAAGTCAAGGTATTGGTAAATGGGGTGTTTACAGATTGGTTCAATGTTAGGAGAGACACAAGGCAGGGGTGTCCCCTGTCACCCTTAATATTTAATCTTTATATTGAACCTTTTGTTAGTAAGCTAAGGCAGGATCCCGCCATAGACCCTTATCGGTTGGGAGAGATGGAACTTAAAACCGCACTCTACGCGGATGATTTGCTTTTGTACACAACCAACCCGATAGAGACCATACCACGGTTATTTGAGATGGCGGAAGAATTTGGACGAGTCTCGGGATATATAATTAATAAAGATAAGACGGAAATTATGGAGTGGAATCAATTTAACAGCTACGCAGGGGCAAAGTCTCGTATGAGGTATTTAGGGGTCCACCTAGTGCAGAATCTAGAGGATATTCCAAAAGTAAATTGGAATAGGATCTCGAAGGAAGTTGTTAGCTTACTTACAAGATGGGCAAATCTCCCCTTAAACATCTATGGGAGAGTTCACCTTGTTTAAATGATTATTTTGCCAAAAATACCTTTCCTATATAATACAATCCCCTTAAACTTTAAGCGAGAAGATATTGCTAAACTGCAAGGTAAAATAGGTAATTTTATATGGGCGACGAAGGGTTTCAGGATAACCTGGAAAAAATTGAGAAGAGGCCTCAAAGTGGGTGAGTTAGCCTTACCGGATTTATTATTTTATTGTTATGTTTTTCATTTTAAATATTTCTGAATCTTTTTTTATATTTAGAATTTTTATTAGGGAAATGACATAATAACCAAATCGTACAAAAAAAAGAAAATTATCAGCATACATAATATCTATGTCATTGCTCAAATTTATATTTTCCTACCACCGCCCCTCCCCTGACCCTCCCCCCATGGATCGCTGCAGGAGGATAATCAGGAAACATAGGAAAAGCGAAAAAAGAAACAAGATCAAAGAAAAAGGAAATCTATTTCAAGAGTGATTTTGTCAGGTTACCCACTATGCGGGTTTTCTAAATTCATCCAATTAGTTAAGGGCTCCCAAATTAATTCCCCCTCTCTCCTAGCCCTCGGGCTTTTCCTTTTAAATACCAACAACTCCCATTTGCAGAAATTAATAAATTTGCTGAACCATTCATGTACATTCAGGGGGGCAGAGTATTGCCAGACCGTTGCTATAGACAATCTCAATACAGCCATAGCTATAAAAAATAGCTTTTGCTCTGGTTCGGTCATGTTCAGATCCGCTACCCCCAGCATTATAGCCTGTGGTGACAATGGTATAGCATAGCCAAACACTTGTTTTAACCGTTGTTCAATTTTGTTAATCAATGGTGTCAGACAGGGGCAAGAGGAGAATATATGAATGCTATCTGCCCCTAGCTCCCCACATCTAGGGCAGTTAACTCCTGTCAGCCCACCCCATTGTTGTTTACGATGTGGGATTACATACAGATTAAACCATGTCTTAAAACATTGAACCTGGAGATTTGCAGATATAGTAGCAGTTTGGCTGAAAGTTAATAAATCTTCACATATCTCCTGTCCGGCCTGTGGTCCAATCTGCCAACGGCTAAAGTGCTTGGATAAATCATCAGTCCTTCTTTCATTAACCCATTCATATATCAAAGAAATAGTCGATTGCCCCCCCTTGATTGCTTCTACTAACGGGATGCGGGTCCAGCTAACAGTTTTTCTAGAAAAAAAATCTCGAATCTGTAAAAATTTGAAAAAATGCTGATTGCTAATACCAAATTTCTGTCTAATACATTCAAATGTCAACACCCCTGTTTCAGAAACAATATCCCCTATTACAGTGACTCCTTGAGTTGTCCATTCTCTAAAATATCCATCCCTAAAAATTTCCGGTAGGAGAGTATTTCCAATAAGTGGGGTATATAGATGTATTCTCCCAATATTAAATAACTTCAGAACGGCCGTCCAAACTTTGAAAGCCCCTAGCAACACCTTAAACCTCACCCGCTTAAAATAAGCAAAATCAATATGTCTGAAAAAAAGTCCCCTAACCTCTTCACAATAAATTAAACAATAGATTGATATATCCGAGCCTTCAGGTACCTGATCATCTAGTAGTTCGGGAATATGTCTCAATGTTATAGCCCAATAATAAGTCTGAAGATTTGGTAAAGACCAACCCCCACTTTCTCTAGGTGGCGTCATATACTTCATAGCTCGCCTAGGACGTTTACCTGCCCAAATAAACCAGGAAATTATTCATTCCAGTTTCTTAAACCAAATTTGATCAAACAATAAGGGAATAGCTCTGAAAGCATACAAAATTTTGGGTAAAAATATAATCTTAACCACATTGCATCTACCCATCAATGTTAGCTGCAGATTATTGAAACGGGGAGCATCCATTTCTATTTTATCTAGCAAAGGGTTTAGATTGTTCTCTGCTATCTCTTCCGGTTTAGAGCATAGCTCAATCCCTAACTATTTAGCTTTACCGATGACCCGTGAATCCACCAATGTAGCTTTGTTATTACATATAATTTGGATTTTGGCATCATTTAAATGATATCCTGACATCCTGCCAAACTGCAGCGTCATGTTCTGGATTTCTAGCAATGCAATCTGCGAAGAATCTGTCAGGATAGCAAGGTAATCAGCATAACCTAAAATGTTGGTGTCTCCAACTTTAGCGTTAACCGGAGTGATCAAACCATTAGAAAGAATTTTTTTAATTAAAGGGTCAATATAAATTGCAAATAATAAAGGAGAGCAAGGGCACCCATGTCGTGTACCTCTTAAATGTTAATTGTCCCTGTCAGGGTTGCAATGACCAAAATTTGAGCCCTAGGTTGTTCATACATGCTCTGGATAGCACAGATACATTTCTCACCAAGACCATAATGCCTCAAGACAGCCCATAAAAAAAGGAGACCCTATCAAAGGCTTTTTCCGCATCCAGCAGAATTAAAGCCATAGGGTCTCCTGAAACCTTAGTATAATCAAACAGCGCAATTGTACGACGTATATGATCAATCATTTCCCGGCCGGGTACAAAGCCATGCTGTTGACACGATACAAGTTTCTTAATTACCCCAGATAGTCGATTTGCTAAAATCTTGACATATATTTTAATATCACTATTGATAAGTGTGATTGGACGGTAAGACCCCATATCTAACGGACTTTTATCTTTCTTTAAAAATGACACAATTCTAGCTCATCGCCATGATTCGGGAGGGGCTTCCCCCCTTTGGACCCTGCGGAACATCTCCAGCATAACTGGAGTAAGCTGGGATCGAAAAACTTTATAAAATTCGCCTGGTAGAAAGTCAGGACCAACAGCTTTGCCAACAGGGAGAGAGTCTATAGCTTGCCAAAGCTCATCAATACGAATATCTGCATCTAATGTCTCAAGTTCTGCTAGGGATAATCCATCCACGTTGATTTCCTCAAGATATTTCTGAATTTCTACCTGTAATGCCATATTATCGCAGATATCCTCATTGTAAAGTTTTTGATAGACTTTTTGTAAAGCTAATGCTATGGCACCCTCTTCAGTTACTAGCCCCTCGTCTGGATCCAAGATGCTTTTAATGCGGGTGGCAGACTCCCTTTCTTTAATTCTTGCAGCTAGCATATGCCCCGCTCTTTCACTGTTCTCAAACATTTTAGATCGCCATGCTACAAACTTACTGGCCGCTTTTTCTTGTGACAATTCTGTTATAGCTGACTTAGCTAGAACGATCTGTGTTTGAGCTGCATCGCTCTCCTCGCCCCGGAGTATTACTTGGGCCAGTTTCTTTTCAGCCTCCTCTAAATCCTTATACAATCTCTGTAGGTTAAACTTTTCTTCTTTCTGTATTTCAGGATCTTGATGAGTAACCTAGATTCTTCATCATTAGGTCTTTTGTTTAAGGCCATGTTACGAGATGTGTTTCAAGGCCAGGTCTCTTTCCTGTACAAGTATGGAGATCCTAAATTTTACAAAAAAGTAAGATTAAAAATATTAAGGGCCGCCCTGAAAACATGGATGTTCATAAGGGAAAATATTCCGTACTATGCTACACAGGCTCCAGTCTGGGATTCTCATTGCACTCCTGAGTGCCTACAAGATCAACTGAGCATGCCTCTCAAAAGAGGGGGAATAAAGTGTTGGGGCGATTTACAAGATGGGTGTAATTTGATGAGCTGGGAGGTACTGAGTAGGTTAATCCAAGGATCGTGACAAGGTTTAAATACTATCAGATTTCATCTTGGTGGTCGACGCAGACATGGCAGGTCAAGGAAGCTCATGTAGATGTATTAGATCAAGTGGCCAGAGGGGGTATCTGGAAGAAGGAAGTTGCATATTGGTATGGAGCATTGCTCAACATGGAGGACCAGGGAAAAACAGAAGTAAGCAGACTATGGCGAGAGGAATATGGAGAGAACGGAGGAAATAGAAGTGATGTATATAAGGTTTGGTCTGATTCTTTTGCAATGTTACATGATTTAGTGAAACCTGCTGCATTAAGGAGAAATCATCTCTATACAGCCTATAGAGTCTACTGGTCTCCAGAAAAGTTGACTAAGGTGACTGGGACAATATACAGCTGTCCGAGGTGTAAATTCTCAGACGCAGATGATGTTCATATATTTAAAGAATGTACAGACATTAAACCCTACTGGAAAGAGGTATGTGCTTTTTTAGAATCTATTTTGGAGAGACCAATTGATATAAGTATTAGTTTGATTTTCTTCGGTCTACCAAATGACTATCAAATGAACACACCTATTTTTAATTTTATATTCTATGTCATTATTTTGACCAGGAGAGAAATCTGTAGGCTTTGGAAATCAGAAAAACCTCCAGTATTTTAGGAATTTTTAAGAAATGTGATATTTACTAGTGAGAGTGACATGGCATGTGATTTAAAAAGTAAGGTGAAGACATGGGCAAAGTTGTTAATTTGGAGAGAAAAAGACACTGGGTCCAATGATTAAGCCAAAACACCGCTGGATCAAATCTTCTTAGTAACTTGGACCGTCTAACCGGATAAAGTGAACGGGATTGGAGAAGGTATCGGTGTCTTCATGTAGGGAATGCTCTATTATTCTCCATTGCCTATCCGAAGGGTTGGTAAAGTTAGGTATGGAGTACTTGGAGGTATCCCAACTGGAGTTCTTTTTACTTTTTGGCAGAATGAGGACAAAAAAAAAAGATAATTATTGATGCAACACAATAGAACTAAATGTCTACATAAGGCATACAGGTAACAGCCATTGTTTGCTAGTAATCGAAAGAAATGTGAAATAAATATCCTTAAATTTTCTATGTGGAGGAAGAGCTGAGACAATGAAGGATCTATTTAGATTTAAGAGGTGGCACCCGCACCATTCAGGTCTGATTCCAGTCACCACATCCTAGGTTCTGCCAGAAGTTTGAGGATTTAGCATGGTTATGTAGTTAGCACTATGCTGATGCCCATCTTTTTTCTAGTAGTCCTACAAACCCAGCTGCATGAACCCAGACCTATTAGACACCTTGCAGTTCTCTCAATGAAGTCAGCCTCGGGACCTGGGAAGCCACCAGGAATCCCCCTTACCTGTCCAATCGTGGCTTGACTTCCTTCCGCAAAGGTGCAATTCAAGTCCTGAATGTTATTCAAAAGCACATTTTGGGCCAGATGTATGATCGTTTTTTGCAGTGGTTCAGGGCTTTTCGGTCCATTTGCGACCGCTAAAAATGTGTGGCCAATGTACTAACCCTATTTTGCAAGTTGCTAATCAACTCGCAAAATAGGGTTAGCAACTCGCTATTAGGAAGGGGCGTGCCAAGGGTGTCCCTTCCTAATAGCGAGTCCCGAACCCACGTATGAATGTTTTGCACCCGCAATTTCAGTTGCAAAACACTCACAGTTTACCACCTTTCTCAGAACGGTGGTAAAGCACTCGCAAAGGGGAAGGTTCCCCAGGGGACCCCTTCCCCTTTGGGAATGCATGTGCAAATATTTTTTAAGAGCAGGCAGTTGTCCCAGGTACCACTGCCTGCCCTTAAATTATAAAACTGAAAAGTTTTTTTTTTAGTTTAAATCTTTATTGCACATTATTCAAGCAGACACAGCTAATTGCCTACAACCCGGGGGCCGGCAGCATGGTGTTGTGGTCAATTATACACAGCTATTAAGCCGACAACCCCTAGGGCTGGCAGCAGTCGTGCATCGATAACTAAAAGATTCTTTATGCATAAAGAAAACCGATAATGCAAACCGTAATAATAAACCAAACATACTCAGCCTGCGTCATTGGAATGTTGAAAGATGTACTCGAATCGAGGAAAGGTCGTTGGAAGTCAATGTACGGTGGGATGTATAATCTATCCAGCGTGTAGCGCCTAGACCCGCGCTCCCTGCAAACAAAACTCTACATGTTAGAAGTTGCGGTGTGAGCATTGCTATCTATTTCATGGGGGGACTCTGGGTTAGCGTTCGCTTCTCTAGCAAGCATATAGGATGTATAAAGTCCCCATAAATTCTTGGGTCTGCTCCTGGGAGGAAGTAATTCGCTAAAATTCTCAGTCTGTGTGCAGCAGTAAAGCATGACGTGTGTCCACTGTGTCATCGTGGGCAAGGGGCCCCTAGACCAGCACATCGCAACTCGCCACTTAGTTATGAGAAGTCCCATATCAACTAATCTACGTACTGACTTAGGCAGTGTTTTAGAGTACCCTAAAAGTGCCAGAATCGGGTCTGGGGTTAGCTCTATATCTATCATGTCCCCCAATTCCCAAAAAATAGACTCCCAAAATGTATACAACCCCGGGCACTGACATGCTAGGTGGAAGAAATCCACCAGGTGCGCTCTACATCTCATACAAGCCGAGTTATCCCTAAAACCATATCTATGTAATCTCTCTGGGGTGTAGTACACTCTATTCACATACTTGAAATGAATCAATCTGTGTCTGTTGTGCAGGGAAATGCGTCGAGTACTGTCACAGCAATACGTCCACATGTCATCATCAATGTTTGGCTGTAAATCTCGTTGCCAGGCCAGCCTGGCTTTAGTGTAGTGATGTGCTCTGTAGGACATCGCTAATTTATATATATTAGTGACCATTTTGCGGGGTGACTTTGCTCTAAATATGTATGACGGTACAAAAGGGGGTAGTGATGGACGGAGCATCTGAACCAATCAAACACTCACACCCAGTCAACAGATGTGGGTTTAATCCATCACCGTTCTTTAGCCCACTCCTCCACCCCAGTTCAGACATGGCCATATGCAAATCAGTCTGACCCTGTGCCTCATGGGAACAGTCCAGCCCGAACTGCCCAGCCATGCCTTCCCTGGACCGGAAACAAGCTTCCTAGGACCAGTTTCTGGCATTCCAGCCGTCTTCAGCCAGGCTTGCTTGAATCCAGTGGTAAAGTGAGCAAGGGACTCACGTCTGAGCATACCCTGCCAACTTATGGCGACAAAGCGGTACAAAAGGGGGTGGTGATGGACGGAGCATCTGAACCAATCAAACACTCACACCCAGTCAACAGATCTGGGTTTAATCCATCACCGTTCTTTAGCCCACTCCTCCACCGCAGTTCAGACATGGCCATATGCAAATCAGTCTGACTCTGTGCCTCATGGGAACAGTCCAGCCCGAACTGCCAAGCCATGCCTTCCCTGGACCGGAAACAAGCTTCCTAGGACCGGTTTCTGGCATTCCAGCCGTCTTCAGCCAGGCTTGCTTGAATCCAGTGGTAAAGTGAGAAAGGGACTCACGTCTGAGCATACCCTGCCAACTTATGGCGACACAGCGGTACAAAAGGGGGTGGTGATGGACGGAGCATCTGAACCAATCAATCACTCACACCCAGTCAACAGATCTGGGTTTAATCCATCACCGTTCTTTAGCCCACTCCTCCACCCCAGTTCAGACATGGCCATATGCAAATCAGTCTGACCCTGTGCCTCATGGGAACAGTTCAGCCCGAACTGCCAAGCCATGCCTTCCCTGGACCGGAAACAAGTTTCCTAGGACCGGTTTCAGGCATTCCAGCCGTCTTCAGCCAGGCATGCTTGAATCCAGTGGTAAAGTGAGCAAGGGACTCACGTCTGAAGATGGTCATGTCTGAACTGGAGTGGCAGAGTGGGCTAAAGTACGGTGATGGATCAAACCCAGATCTGTTGACTGGGTTTGAGTGTTTGATTGGTTCAGATGCTCCGTCCATCACCACCCCCTTTTGTACCACTAAATATGTATGACCGCTCCTGCACTTCAGGCAGTTCCTGCAGTCCGTCTCCTAAAATTCCACTCAATGCCCTCCTCACTCTATGAAACTGAAATTGTTGCAACATATTGCTAGAAACAACCGGATGCCTTACCTCTTCCCAAGACTTAACTACTCCGTCTTGGAATAAGTCCCCAGCCATCCGAATATTCAATTATTGTAATGGACGTACACCCCCTTTATCCCTACACGGGGCCAACCAGATAGTCCATTCAATGGGCATGTCTGGGGAATATAGCAGGGCAACGCTTGCAATTGCAACATGCTATGTCATGCATGTCGAGTCGAGTTGACAGTGTCCAAGATCCCCGTCCTGCAATCAGGGGGGACAAAAATCGTGACCTGAAGAGGGAGAGGGGCTGCAAAAAAAATTCCATGCGGAGAAATGATATATCAGGAGAGCCGTGCATTCAGTAGTAAGCCAGAGCGCCTTGCACAGCTCAATAATACAAATTTAAATCTGGCGTGCCCAACCCCCCCAAATGATATGGCAGTGTGAGTATAATAATATTGCTTGCCAGCCCATGGCAATTTTACCAATAGTGTGTTAACTCTTTGAAAGAAAGAACGGGGTATCACAATAGGTATGTTTGTGAAGAGGAACAAAAAATGAGGCAGGACCACAATCTTCATAATTGAGATTCTACACAATAAAGAAAGAGGTAACCCAATCCAAGTGTCAACGTCATCCTCCAGTCTGCTGACTGCTGTGCCGTAATTTTCTCTAAACACAATCTCTGAGTCCGTATGAAGGCAGACACCAAGATATAACGAAATAGAAGGGGGTTCCCCGGGGGGGGCTAGTTGGGATACTGGCAGGAAAGGGGAAATAACAGCAAAATAGAAGAGAACAAAACCCTGCCAGGGTTGGATTGTGAAGTCCTACTAGGGGATCCTCATGTTAAATGGAAGGTGACAAAAGTAACCATATCAGGGCAGACATAGAATGATACAAGGTCCAAACAATTCTCTATGAAAAATAGATATATTTTATTTGTGGTTGATCGAACATAGATTATAAATATACACCGAGTCACAAGAATTTGTAAATCAAAATCATTTCATCAAATACCACTTTCTCCCATAGTCATCCAAGGCAGGTACTCTCATTCATAACATCATTCAGCACATTATTTACACATTCATACACAGACCAACATGGGGGTGCTAGACAGTCCGGGGGGAGAGATTTTTAATGGCCAATCGGACTGAAACTATGACATGGAGGCATGGCACAATAGATCGGATGGAAGGGCTTGCGCTACATGAAACGCCATCCAAGTAGTTCACGCCGACGCGCGTTTCGATGCGGTGCCTATTTAGGCTGCATCTTCGTCAGGGCGAGAAGGGCCATGGGAGAGGGCAGAACAAAATCACTGCGAATAAGAGAGGATTTGGTTAGGGACATGGGTTCATGTACATTTAATCATATAAAAATCTACAACCTAGTTGTTATCAAGCAATTACAAACATTTCTCACAATTGATTATGGAAACGGATTTATCTTTTTTTTTTAAAACATTTTTTTTACAATTTATATATACAGTTAAGAATGATATTTAGTTAGAGAACATTCATTTCTATTGTTGGACACATTGGTCTGATTCTAGGTCAGTACTCTGATAGGTAGGCGTCACTCATTGTATTGAAAGATTCCTCTAGGGACATGTACTCACAGGTATTGATCAAACATTCAAACAACTATTTTCAGACATACAGGGGTATCTATCTATATGTGGGGAGGCCCAAGATTTAAGTTCTTTTAAGGGGGGAAATTATTTTACGGGGGTGAACTGGGAGATTCCTAATGACCTCGGTCAGGTCTCTGATTCGTCACAATGGAATACATCACATTACATGGTTTGGACGGATTACCTTTTTCCACACCAAGAGGATACAAGGCGTTGGATGGGAGTCCCGAAGTAGTCAGATTCTGTTTCAAAGGGGACGCTGGGAAAAAATATATATGGAACCGATTCACCACCCGGAGATGATCCTATGTTGGATAGAATAAACAACATTTCAAGATAAGGTATAAAGGGGAGGGACAGGACAGAGATGGAGCAACGTCTATACAATGAGTGACGCCTACCTATCAGAGTACTGACCTAGAATCAGACCAATGTGTTGGTCTGTGTATGAATGTGTAAATAATGTGCTGAATGATGTTATGAATGAGAGTACCTGCCTTGGATGACTATAGGAGAAAGTGGTATTTGATGAAATGATTTTGATTTACAAATTCTTGTGACTCGGTGTATATTTATAATCTATGTTCGATCAACCACAAATAAAATATATCTAATTTCCATAGATAATTGTTTGAACCTTGTATCATTCTATGTCTGTCCTGATATGGTTACTTTTGTCACCTTCCATTTAACATGAGGATCCCCTAGTGGGACTTCACAATCCAACCCTGGCAGGGTTTTGTTCTCTTCTATTTTGCAGACACCAAGATATAGTATCGCTTCAGTGGACCATTGCAGTGGATAGTCCGGCTCAAATGGAATCGTGGCCGGGGTGAGCAGGAAAATTATGGATTTTGACCAATTAACACGTAGGCCCGATAGCGCCCCAAAGTGCACCACCTCCCTAAGGACCAAAGAAAGATTGTTTTCGGGTTTGCGGGCATATGATAATGTATCATTCACGTAGGTAGACACAATGATCTTATAGTTTGGAAAGCAAATGCCTCAATGGCAATGGTACTCCCTTAATGCGCACGCAAGAGGTTCAGCTACAAAGGTGCATAAGATTGGGGACAATGGGCAGCCCTGCCTCTTTCCTCTAGTTATCGGGATAGTGTCGGTCACTAGGTCGCCTATTTTGATACGAGGCGTGGGGGAATTATAAAGCACTTCAATCAGTTGGAGGAAGACTGGGCCCAGTCCCATCCTAGTTAGAACTTGCCGCTTGAAAGGCCATTCGACAGAATCGAATGCCTTCTCCATGTCAAGGAAAACCGTAACTGCTGCAGTGTCCGGGTTGGTATGTTGTATGGTACCAAACACTGTACGGAGATTGTATGTAAGGTTCCTGTCCGGAATAAACCCCGCCTGTTCCGGGAAACTAAAACTGGCGCCAGTGGCATGAGCCGATTAGCGAATATCTTAGCGAATAACTTGGTATCCACATTAAGCAGGGTGAGCGGACGATATGATCCACATTTGTTCAAAGGTTTACCCGGTTTGGGGATAGTAACAATCAATGCTTACCTCATTGTCGGCGGCATCGGGCCCGACACACACGTCGTCAAATAGGGTTGAGAAGGGTGGAAGTAATACATCGCGAAAGCATCTATAAAAACCAACTGTGAGGCCATCCGCTCCAGGGGCGGTCAGGGCTTTCATACTGGCCAGGGCATATACAATCTCAACCTTTTCTATAGGTCGCATGAGAATCTCCCGGTGAGTGTTAGTGAGAAACGGTAATTGAATATGCTCAAGATATGAAAGAATTTCATCCTCCGAACCTGACGACCGAGACGAATACAATGCTATGTAAAAATGTCTAAACCTATCTGCTATCACCACCCCCTCCATCAAAATCTCACCATCCACCGACTTAAGTTCAGTGATCTGCGTTTTACCTCAATTGGATTTCAATATTAGTGCTGATACAGAACGTGGCCTGTCCCCTTCACCATATACTTGGGCCATGGCATATTTGCCCAGATGCCTAATTTCACTATCAGCAGCATCCTGATTTCCTGTGTTATCGCCTCCTCATTACACACCTGCTGAAGCTATTCCAAGGTGCCTAGTTTTCGCTCGAGGTCAGCCAGCCTCTGTTTGAAAGATCGCAGAACTCCAGAGGGTTTTTCCATGGCTACTCCCCTGATGTAGACCTTAAAGGTTTCCCAGATAATTTGGAAACTATCCACGGAACCCACATTTGTATTGAAAAAGGTTTTGATAGAGTTGGCTATGTCTTCTTTAAAGACAGGGTCCAGCAATGAATGGGGCGAAAACTGCCAAGTGAATAGCGGAACCGTTTTCTTAGGCATGTTAAGTACCAGCAACAGTAGAGAATGATCCGATAGTGTAAGAGGGAGTATCAAGCATTCACGGATGCATACCATAAGAGGGCAGGATATCAACCAATAATCTAAACGAGTGTGTAAATTGTGATAAGCTGAAAAATGCGAGAAGCCACCTCTCTCCGGGTTTCTCGTTCTCCAGATATCGCACAGATCCATGCCTAACATCACACTTTCCAGTGCCTTGGCTGCCGCAGCTGGTCATCTCGCCGTCCGCCCGATATATCCAGATTCGGATTTCTGATTAGATTAAAATCCCCTCCCAAAGATAGCACAAATGCAATTACCTATATACAATACTAGCAAGGGTATCAAAAAAACTCTGGGCAGTCATAATTTGGGCCATAAACATTCACTACAATGAGTTCTACTCCTTTCTATTGACACTTGGAGATCACATAGCGGCCATTGTTATCTGAGTGTAATTGTACCATTGAAATAGCCGACCTGGGGTTAACCCATGTTAGCACCCCCCTAGCTTGCGTATTGAACCCATATGTGGTAATGTTGCCTAACATTCCTCTGCTTCGCAACAACGCGCTGGTTAGGGGCAGATGTGTTTCCTGTATCAGGGCAATATCAATATTGTGCCTGTTAAGATAATTCAACACTTTGCGCAGCTTCCAGTGATCATTGAGCTCACGTACATTCGATGTAAGTGCACGCAGGGAGCCTATAGTCTCTTTCCCCGTGTCCCATCATCATGTGTAGTGGGGCATACCTTGCATCCCGACCTAAACAACTGGTATATGAAACACTCATCTGATACATATAGACGCCGGGCTTCGTACAACTTAAACATCAATGATTTCCCCATTTGCAGACCTCTCCCCATCCACAACAGACCTCCCCCAACTCCGTCGTGATAAATCCCCCTTGAACTCTCACCCCACTCCCCTCACCCACCCAAAAATCCAAATGTCCACTCCCTTGTGTAATACACTTGTGGGCGGATGTTGCTCGCTCTACTACCAATAACCGTATAAACATTAAACAGTTCACCCCTGTGCATCAACAGTACAAAGATGTGCAGCCTCTCAGACCAATTCTATTAAAGCCATAACTGACATACAGGGCGAGCCAGATGAAAGTTACTCCCTGTCCTTTCCTCGGGAGACTGTGATGCAATATTAACAACCTATAGATATTCCAACAGGCTCGTTACCAGATCTGCCCCTCCCGCTGACCTCACCCAATATGCACCCATATCCTGTTGAATTATCCCACCACACGACCCACGAGGCGGCTTTGATTGCACCAGTGTATCCCCCCTCCCCTACAAATATGGTAAGGAGCTGATCCCCCCAAATTGCACCCTCAAAATCAAACACGTCATCAACCTCCCCTCTTTTCACCTCTCACCGAAAAAAACATACTTATCATCTAGGAGTGCACTGCTCTGTCAGTCCTGGTCCTTTAGGGAACCCCCAGTCGCCTCAGCCTGTAGGTGTCGCTCCGGGCTATGATGTCACTCCTTAGCCCAGTCTTTTAGGGCCTTTTGCAAGGCTTTTGGGTCCGTGAAAATGTGGGATTGTCCTTGCTTGTTGACCCGAAGCTTCGCAGGGTACAGCATTGCGTAGTCTACTCCCATGTCGCTGAGTTGTTTTTTCATGGGGACAAATTGGCGGTGGGCCTCCTGCACTCGGACAGTAAAATCTGGGAGCAACCATATCTCAAAGCCCTCAAAGTTCGGAGTTCGTTTTTCCCTCGCCAGTCTCAGAGCAACATCCCTGTCTATAGTTGAGCAATTTTGCGATTATCAGGCGAGGTGGCGTTCCCAGGGGCAGGCACGACCCAAGGGAGCGGTGTGCTCTCTCCACTACAAACATGGCCGAAAAAAAACCCTTACCCAGCAGCTTTTTTTTTTTTTAAATTGTATTTATTGAGCACTGCAAGTAACATACAGGAGTACACAGTAAATCAGAAGCATTTTGAGAGCATCATAGAAGAGCAATTCGGCATAAATCTCAGCTGCATGTTGAAACAAAGCAGTGAAGTAGTACAAGGAATTTACAGATAATACCGCATTACTTCGCAGCATAAGTATACAAACTGTACATTCAGTCAGGTAATAACTACACTAATAAGTGATATCCGGTGTAGTACCCATTACTTCCCCCACCCAACATAACCCTCCCACAGCAATACCCCAATGAAACAAGTAACTAAAGCGTTGCTACATTGACTATACACGTCGCTGATGTTCCTGCATCCGGCGTGTGTCAGGTCTGAGAATCCCCGGAAGGGGCGTGCACCGAGGGGGGAGAGAGAAAGGGGGGAGGAAAATGAGGGGGGAGCAAGAGGAAGGAGAGATAAATGGGAGGAAAGGAGTAAATAACAGAGCCGGGGATAAGGGAAGAAAGGGGAGGCACCCAGATAAAGCATGGGCAGGCATGAGTCCGCTAGCGCCTAGACCACTGCCCCACGGTCCCCCAAGCCATACTGCGATATCCCAAACTCAACTTCCTCCATAGCCTTATATTGTTCCACTAAGTGCGTCCAGTCCAGCAAAATCGGTCGCTTTCGCAGAGTCCTGGATTCTTCACGGTGTAAAGCCTCCCTCTCAGCAACCGCCCACCTGCCCACCTCTTTGCACCAAGCGCCCACCCTCGGCACTAGAGTAGACTTCCAACGTTGTGTTATCATACGTTTTGCCAACATCAAAGCCAACCCTGCAAATCTAAGTAGTAATTTTGCCTTCTTAGGGAGGGGGAATAATCCCAGGAGGCAGACCTCAATTGTGTCCCACCGTGTGCGCTCCGTCAACACCTCCACCCCCCAGAAAACTTCTGACCAAAACCCGACAGTACCATATCATATGAAGGAAATCCGCCTAAGGCATTTTGCACCGCGGGCACTCCGCAGTCGACGCGGGAAATATTTTTCGTATAGTTTCCAGGGCAAGGTATGCTTTGTGTAGTATAAATAACTGGATCGTTTTCAAACGGCAATTCCGGAAGACTCGCCGGGGATGTTCTAGCTTTTGAGTCCACTCCCTATCCTCTAATTCCCGCCCCAGGATCAAGTCCCATTTCTGCCTAAGATGTAGTAGCGGAACTTGCAAATGTTCTCTCAAGCCTCGGTAAAGCCAGCGCACCAAGTGTCGACTATGCCCCATAATGTGTAGTGACCTCAGCAATTGGAAAGTTGAGGGTTCTGCCTGATCCACATACCAATAGGTCCGAATGAAATGCAGAAAAGCAGCATGAGTGAGGAACAATGTGGCAGGCACCGAGTGAGCACGAATTAACTCGTCATGGGGCATCATTTGGCTCTCAAAAAATAAATCCCAGACTGTCCCTACCCCCTCCTGAGTCCACCCCGTATCTGGATCGTCGGTAATACCCCACGCCTAGAAGGAAACACCCATAGGGGGATATTCGGGGCGTACGGATGTGGCAATCTAGCCAGCCTCTTCACCTGTGCCCAATAATGTAATGCAACATGCAATAAGTAAGAAGGATTACGCAACTTCTGTGCACCCGGACAGAGCTGCAACTGAAGGAGCCCACGCTTTAAAAATTCCATGGAGTACCCAATTTAGAATAAATTCTTACCTGTCAACCAATATGCCATCCACTGTAATTGGCCCACTATACAATATGTCTTAAAATCAGGTGCCCCCATGCCCCCCGCTGCACTAGGTAGCTGTAACTTAGACAGCGCCAACCGATGCCTGCCCGTCCCCCATATCAAGGATGTTAATAGCGTTTCTAGCACTTTAAAAATCCAAGCCGGCAGAACCACCGGTAAATTCACAAAGTAATATAGTAGGCGGGGTAGCATAACCATTTTCGACACCGCTACACGGCCCACCACTGTCAATGGTAACGAATTCCAAAAGGTAATCTGAGAGCGCAGTGAATTAATGTTGTGAACTACATTACCATCTATTGTACCGGCCTTTGATCTGTAGCCATTAATCCCCAAATATTTAAAAGTGACAGGCTCAACTCGGAATCGCATTGGACAAAATTGTAGAGTGAAAGACGCATAAGTATCATAGCAGGCGAACGCAACCGATTTAGAAGCATTAAGACCCAAGCAAGATATTTCCCCAAATCTAAAAAATGCGTTTATCAACATCCAAATCACAAAAATATAACAGCATGTCATCCGCGTATAAGGACACTGAATGGATCACCCCCCGTAATGGGATGCCATAAGGAATCATAATCTGTCGCAGGTGCTGTGCAAGAGGATCAAGGGCCAACACAAAAAGCATGGGGGACAAGGGGCAGCCCTGGCGCGTACCCCGGGAAATTAAATAAGAAGAAGAGATGGCCCTACCCGTCTTAGCGCGCGCCATGGGACTAGTATATAGCAAGTTAATCCATGCACAATAGGACTGAGGGCAGATCAAATTTAGACAGCACAACTAGCATATACGGCCAGCTGAGAGTATCAAAAGCCTGGCGCACGTCTAGTGACAAGCAACCAGCGAAAAGGGACGAGTCGGACGCCGAGTGTACTAAGGCATGAAGCAGGCGGATATTTAATGAGGTACTGCGTTGGGTTATGAATCCATATTGGTCCGTGTGGATCAAACGGAGAAGGAGTGGGAGGAGGCGAAACACCAAGACCTTACTGAGTATTTTATATTCTGTATTCAGAAATGAAAGTGGCCTATGAGAGAGAAGATCAGTGGGTACCTTGTCTGGTTTCAATAAGGCCGTGACTATCACCTCCCTGGTAGTAGAAGGCAAGATCCCGTTCTCCAGGGAAGTAGTACAAAGTTGTAACAACCTCGGAATTAACCTATCAGCAAACGTGGAATAATACTCCATAGGGAGGCCATCAGAACCTGGTGCCTTGTTGCGGGCCAACGCCTTTATCGCCACCCGAATTTCCGCTGCAGTAATCGGAGCAGCCAACTCTTTGGCCATTGAATTAGAAACCGCGGGAAGCCGGACCTCGGACAAGAAGGAAAGTGTGGGAGCCAAGACATCTATGGACGGGGCGGCATACAAACGAGTATAATAATCCCGAATTGCAGCATTAATCTCAGCCTGAGACGCAACCAATATATTAGTAATATTCACAGCCAAAACGGGAGTGGGACTCATCGTAGGCCGGATCAGTCTCACTAATAGCGTACCCGCCCTATCCGCCTCAAAGTGTGCTCGCAGTGTGTAAGAATCAAGATCCAACAAGCTTAAGCACTCTAACAACTCTGCATACCTAATCCTAGCAGACTGAAGTGGTTCGGCACCATCTACTCTCCTCTGAGCCGCCACCTCCAGGGCCTGCAGCTTCCCCTCTAGGACAGTAATGTCCCTAATCATTTCCCTCCGAGATCCTGCCAAAGTCCCCATGGCAACCCCACATACAGTCACTTTGAAGGCCTCCCACTCGATAGCCCTGGACGAGGCAGTACCCTCATTTTCCACAAAAAATGTGTCAATGGTCGTACCCAATGCCGCCCGATAAACCTGGTCTTCTAAGTGTAAAGGCTGCATCCTCCACGTTGGGATTGGAGCAGGAGAAGGGCCCCAAGTCAACCGCAATTCTATGGGATTATGGTCAGAGATAGCCTTACCCAGAAACTCACAGTGTATAACAGAAGAGGAGAGGCCCGGGGAACAGAGAAAATTATCCAGACGTGGGTGCAACTTATGGGGGAAAGAATAAAAGGAATATTCCCTCACATTCACATGCATTGCCCTTCAAATGTCTAACAAGTCCCAACCTCATGCCCAACGAGTTAAAGTTACAGCCTGTGCCCTCGCCGCTGTATTAAATAAAGGAGGATGGAAACGATCCAGGCCAATGTCGAATACTGCATTTAGGTCACCCCCCAGAAGCCATGGGACATGGGACCAGCCAGCAAATGCCCGGGACACCTGCATAAAGAATAAATCTTGGTCCACATTCGGTGCATAGAGGGACCCCAGCACAACCTGTCTTCCATCCAACGTTCCCAACAGAAGAACAAACCGGCCCTGATCATCTATCTTGCACTCAGTGAGAGAGAAGGGGATGCCCACCAGAACCCAAATAGCAACCCCCCTGAAAAGGCCAAATATGCTGACGCAAAAACTTGACCACGCCCTCTCCTCTGTAGTTTCGCAGTTTCAGTAGGGCCCAAATGAGTCTCCTGAAAACAAATTATGTGTGCCTTACAGCGATGTAATTGTGCAGCTATTTTATGTTGTTTGGCCACGGAACCCATATCTTGCACAATCCACGAGACAAAAGTATAAGAATTAATAGCAGACATAATCAAGTGGAACAAAGAACACCTCCACCCCCCCCCAACCACCCCCTGAATGTCCCCCAGAGCTGCGGCATAGTTACAACAAATTCAACAGAGTCCCAATACTGGGTCCAACGCCCAAACATCGTTCAACCAAACTGTGCAAACAAAGTGAAGATACTTCACATTCAACCAGTGCTATCGCCTTTGGGGGAAGGTCGCTAACACTATCCACAGTCGCTCAAGAGCTATAAAGCACTCAGGTAAGCACCCAGAAGGTGGGCCGGGCCAGGGAATTCACTCATTCATTCCCACCTGTCGTGATGGCATACAACTTCTACAGTACTCTGCCGGACGGGCATAGGCATTTGTAGTGAACTACAGATCTTCAATCCAGACAGGAAAACAAGAAGAGGCTGAGCATATTCTACAAAGTATAAAACAAAGAATTAGGAGTCTGCCGAGGTAAGAGGACCATTGCTGAGTCGCGAGGTTGCAAAAGGAAACAGGGCAACGCTGCCATCAGAATCAGTGTCCGTGTTCAATCCTTCAGACGGGCTAGAGCTAATATCTGGGCGAGAGGTGCGAAAAGTGGAGGCAGCCTGTAGAGCACTTGCTTGCCCTCCAGTACTTGCTTGCGACCCAAGGAAGATGAGATCGAACTTTGGGTGAGATGACCCCTCTTCCACCTCCGAGGGGGGCGTTGCGATGTGGGCAGTGAAGAGTCCATGCATCTCATAGGTTGGACATCGGGTAACGTCTTGTCCAGTCATTCCCTCGCGCTATCAGGGCTAACAAAAAACAGGGAACGCTGGTTATGTTATGTTATGTTATGTTAATTTTGTCTTTTATAGCGCACGGCTACTCAGGAAGAGTGTCCCGGCGCTTTATTGACAACCTGAGAAAGACAAACACAACACAAAGATAAAAGACGGAATCAGTTAAAAAAGGGGAGTCTAAAGGGCAAAGAGCCAGGTTTTAAGGCCCTTCCTGAAGGCCAGCAGGTTTGAGGTGCTGCGCAATGCCAGAGGCATAGTGTTCCAAAGCTGTGGAGCCCGCAGCCTAAAGGAGCGCCCTCCAGTGCGGGCCTTCTTCACACGAGGGACCAAGGCAAGAAACATCGATTCTGATCTCAGAGATCGTGCCGGATGGTAAAAGGCGAGCCTCCTTTGCAAATATTTAGCCCCAGATGCGTAGAGAGCCTTATGGGCCAGGGTCAGGGCCTTAAAAACTATCCGCTTCCGGATAGGCAGGCAATGGAGAGACTACAATAGGCCGCAGGCTCTGGCTCGCCTGTGAAGGCCAAAAATGGCTGGCGCGGCCGTATTCTGGACCACCTGCAGCCGTTGCAAGAGGTACTCCGGCAGGCCAAGGTATAGGACGTTGGCATAGTCCAATCTTGAGCCAATTAAGGCCTGTACCGTCGTCCTCCTGTGGTCCTCAGAGAGCAAAGGAAGAAACTTCCGAAGCATCCTGAGGAGGGCAAAGCAGGTGCCAGTAAGTGCAAGGATCTGAGATCTTAAAGTCAGACCATTGTCTATCTTGATCCCCAAGTTATTAGCCGACTGAGACGAGCGAGCTGGAGGAGACATATCGGCGGGCCACCATTCCTGCCAATCTGGATCGGATTGACAACCGAAGAAGAGTACCTCCGATTTATCTGAGTTGCACATGAGGCTGTTTAGCTGGAACCATTTAAAAACAGCCCCAAGGCACTCACGGATACTCTCTCCATCAAAATCCTCTCCTTTCCTGCAGGTAAAGAGGAGCTGGGTATCGTCGGCATAGGATACGATCTGGGCCCCAAAAGATTCAGCCAATGCCGCCAGAGGGGTCATAAAGATGTTAAATAGAGTCAGGCTCAGCACCGAGTCCTGCGGGACTCCGACTCCCAAAGGCGGCATCTCAGCCGAGCTGGATGAGGCCCAGACCGTTTGTCGACGGCCAGCTAGAAACGATCTAAACCAGCTAAGCACCGTCCCCCTCAGACCGATCTCATGAAGTCTGACGAGCAGACCCTCGTGGGGGACGGTGTCGAAGGCCGCTGACAGGTCAAGCATTGCCAGCATGGCTTTGCCGCCCGAATCCAGTGCCTCCTTGATGGCTTCAGAGACCTCCAGCAACGCCGTCTCAGTACTAAGGTTAGGGCGGAAGCCAGATTGAGTGGAGTGAAGCAGATCGTACGATTCCAAAAAATTAGAAAGCACAATGTGCACATGCTTCTCATGGTGAACTTTCAGTTTAGCTGGGAACAATAAGGCAAATTTAAGTCCCGCTGCTCGAGCACGTGCCTTCACCTACATAAAGGAAAATCTTCTGCATTGGACCGCCAATGTGTAATCCGGAAAGATTGAAATCTTGACATTATCAACCTGTAGAGGACCATTGTCTCTTGCCGCCTGCAGCAGATGATCCCGATCCCTGTAATTTAAAATCCTGGCCAGGATGGGACGCGGGTTGGCACCTGGAATTGGACGTTGTGTGGGGACCCGATGTGCCCTCTAGACCGTGAAATGTGCGGACAGTCCAGTGGGGGACACAGCAGTCTTCAACCAGTTCTCAATATATTCCGTAGGTGCAGATCCTTCCATCCCCTCCGACAGACCCATGATTCGGAGGTTGTTCCGGCGTTCCCGGCCTTCTGCATCATCCGCCCGCGCCTGGAGGGAGTCAATCTGCTGACACATATGTTGTAATTGCTCCTCATGGGCCCGAACCTGGGGAACCATGATGTCCACCTTCTGCACAGGTTTTAGCCTTCTCAGCCAATTTCGTGTGATCATCTTTCAACAAGTTGAGATCCACCAAGATGATACCCAGCTGCGCTTCCAATACAGAACAGGAATAACGAATCTCTCGTAAAATCATGTCCAGCTTGTCCCCCGATGTGTTGGTCCCCCCAGCCCCCTCCATCTGGTGGGACAGAGCGGAAGACTGTCCCGAATTCGGAGAGGGAGATCCCGCTCTCCCGGACCTTGTCGGCACTCTAGGCCTTCCCTTGCCTTTAGCTGGCGGCGTAGTAGGGTCGGGTAGCAAGCCCCCAACAACAAGTAATTGGAAAGTCACAACTACACCACAGCGAGCGGAGAGCCACACCAGAAAGCAAGCTACCAGTCCACAGCAGTAGGCAGTAAGAAGGAATCCACTCAGTTTAATCGCAAGGGCCCCCCAGATACCGCGGCAAGTTATGGAAGCCGCTATGTTATGTTATGTTATGTTATTTTAATTTTATACCGCGCCTAATCACCTGCAGGTCTCTAAGCGCCCGGAAAGATGGTACAGGACAATAACATAACAGGGTCAGAACAAAAGATCGCATTGGATTAAGCCATGCTCAGGCTTCTCCTGAACAGTAGCGTTTTCAGACTCTTTCGAAATTTTAGGAGGTTTTGCATGACCGCAGCCCCCTTCAGCTCACCCGGATGAGAATAGTAGAAAAGCGTCCAGAAGGTTCTCGTGTAGCTCTCATGCCACTAAGACCAACCTGCTCAGGTAGGCCTCTGCACAGCCGGGTGCTCCCCCAGTCTATACACCAATGCAGGGCGCCAACTGCTGGCTCATGGCAGTCCCAGCTCACCCCTGATCTCAAGTTCGCGTCAGGCGCCACCAGTCCAGGCAAGGCACCATCACAGCCCAGTGATTGGATGGGGCTCACTCAGGTATAGAGCCGCCATGTTGTTGTTGTTGTTTTTGAGCTTGTAAAGCGCACTGCTACCCGTCCATAGGTCTCCTGGCGCTGTATAACTCTGGGGAACCCGTCCTGGCCTTCCCTGTGGGATGGTCCCTTGCTGGGAGTCCCCAAGGTGGAGCCAGGCATCCCCGGAATTGGTGGGGCCGTTGTGGAGATTAGGCAAGCTAATGCCCAGAGTTGCCGAGTGGAACTCCTGATTAGAGTAAGCACCGAAGCGAGAATTATCGAGTCTGCTGACCAAGGTCCACAACCCTGCCGCGTCGGGAATTGAACCCTGGTCCCGGGCCGACTTCTGCTCTCGGGCCTGCCGCCATCCTTCCATAATACCAAGTTTATGAGGCAGGATAAGGGGGGGCCACACCAACCAGCTCCGACAGTCTGTACCCCCGCAGCTTCACCAGTAGGCTGAATTGGAACTCCAGAGACCACCTTACACAGAGAGGGGGGGCGCAGGATAAAATCCACAGCGGCTACCCACAGCGCACTCCACGATCATACCTCAGCACTAGGGGGAGGGGCCGCCACTCCAATACTTCCAGCCTCTCCTCTGACCTGCAGTGTCACGCAAGTGCAGCCGGGGTCTGCGGTGAAACCGCCACCAACCTGTGAAGCAGCGTGGCTCCACAGCCGCTCGGGGCCTCTCCGGGGAAGCCTCCCTCGGTAACGGGAACAGTAGCACCAGTGCTCCAACACGCACCGATCTTCTCCGGCGGCAGCTGAAACCCAATGCCCCTCAGCACGCCCGGGTGGATCACCACTTCAGGAGACTCAGCCGCTGTGAAGAGTTATGGGCCCAAATCCGGGGTCTCACGTAGGCACCCACAGTCCCGCCAGTCCACAGTACAGCTCGCGGCTCCCAGCTCTCAGCGGGCCTCAGGAATGCCAGAAATCTCTGCCACTGATAGGATCATTCCAAGGGGGCACCAGACGTCCGCAAAGCACCTTCGGGGCAGACCTGCCGTCTGGATGTTTCAGCCGCTCGCACACCACCATCGGACAAGGTAGGGAAAAGTCGGATTGATGCTCGGATTAGAAGCCCCGGCCCGGAGCTCGTCACTTAAGCGACCACCATCTTGGGCTGCTGACCACGCCCCCCCTCACCCAGCAGCTTTACCAACAGGTTCTCAATAAAGTGTTCCATGTTACCAGTCGGTGTAGATTCTGAGGTTGCAGCAGCGAGAACGAGCTTCCAAGTCCTCTGTTTTGTCCTGGAGGATACGTAGGACTTTTCCCAGTTGTGTATGCTCTGTGTCCATTGTTGTGTGCGCTTCCTCCACCTCCGTAAGTCTCCGCTCGGACATGTCCAAGCGTTCAGCATGTTTGTCCAAGCGCTCAACCATTCTATTCATACGGTAGGATAAGGCATCCATCTTCGTACCCAGAGAGGTGATTCCGTTCTGCAGGCTTTTTTCCATAGACACCAGCATCTCATTTATATCTGGGCTACGGTCCTCCGGTGCAGGGCTGGCCTGCCTCCCTTCCGCTCCTTCTGTAGAGGCGTCATGGGATTTTAATCGCTTCTGCTCGAATGAGAGCTTGGGCTGAGGTCTATCTACTTTACCCATGTTGGCGTTCAGTGGGACTCTCCGAGCAGCTCTCTCCAGCCCACCAGACCCCAGGCCTCTCACTCTAGTTGTCGGGCAACGTCTCAAGGGCACCACCAAGTTAATCAAATCCTGCCTCTAGCCGCCTAACATCAAAACGTTGTCCTCCTCCGGGTGATACCAGCAGCTAGCGTCTACTCTCATCAGCTTGTAGGGCTATGTTTCAGGGCACCAGTCAGCTCCCAGATGCAGTACAGCTATGGGGTAACAATCAGGTGGCGTCTCAGCTTTCGAACTTCGATCATGCCGCAGTTATCCAGGTCAGTACTGTTCTAAAGTCAAACTGCCCAGCAATTTGTCAGCGCCTCCTGACTGCATTAGGCTGAGCATGACTTCAATACCACACTCCTAGGGGCTGGAGTGAGGAATGGCGACAACCCCTGTCCACACTGAGGAAGATTTCTCCCACTACGTCCAGGCACCCCAGAGCGGTACTCATACGCCGGCTTAGCCAATCCAGGGTGGTCAGACCCTCTCAGTGCGTCCTGCAGTAATTCCCTACGTTCCAGCACCGCAAGGCTCTCCTTGTCAGGGGCTCCCTTGATCACACACCCCCTGAGCCAGAACGGGCAGGGATCGTATGGCGCAGTACCTCTCTGTACCCGTGCATGCAAAACACACACAAAGAGCGAGATGCTGGTTTCAGCGGAGGGGGGGCGAGTCTCCTATCCACCTGAGCCCACTCCCGAGTTCCGTTCTGAGCTTCCACCGCAGGCCTGACTCCCCGCTGGGTCCGAGTAGTAAACCAAGCACCGGGGTCAGAGAGGTGGGAGCGCGTAAATGTGCAGCGCTTGTGCCGTCCCGCTGGGGATTGTGTGACTGGTCCCCGGTGCTCCACTCCTCCCACGCATCTCACTCCTTACGTGCTCGGGGGTAGTGGTGTGTCTCTCGGGGTACCGGTGCTCCTGCTGGGGGGAGCAAAGACAATCTGGTTCCTCGCAGGTGATATATGTCAAACAGCACGGGATACCACAGCGTCTCATCTTCAATCTGCTCCCGCCGCTGCGTCACACCACAGCTCGGGGATTCTGGCCTAGTGTGGCGGGCAAAGTCCGGGTCGCCTAACTTCGTTTTTTTACCGGAGAAAGATCCTCAGATTACCGGCCCGCTCCGACGTTCAGTCTTTGGTCTGTACAACATAGGCCATCCATAGAGAAACTGCCGGATAAATGCTGAATAGTGCTGCAATGCGGTGGAGCTGAGGCCTCAAGCGGCCATCTTGGTCATGAGCAAGCTCCGCCCCCGAAAAGTTGTATTTTTCTTTTTAAATGCAGCCTGCTTTCCTTTTAGGAAAACAGCCTGCATTTTTAAAAAAAACTGCTTTACTGACAAAACAGTCCCGGACATGGTGGTCTGCTGACCCCAGCAGGCCACCATCCCTGGGAGTGCTAGCCATTCCAAATGGGGTCGCAAATTTCGACAGCCTCATTAGTATTCATGAGGCATGTAGTTTGCGACCCCATTGGGAATCGCTAACAGTGTCTCAGACACTGTTGTACATAGAATGTTGCGATTCTCAATTTGTCGCAATTTGCAAGTCACAAAATGCTATGGTCGTACATCTGGCCCTTCAGCAGTGTTAAACACATTTACATTTTTTTACAGAGAACAAAGTGAAATGCGGATCAACATACAGTGCTTTATGAATGCTCACTGTTTAACATGTGACTGCCACCGACTGCGGATGAATCGTCATCTAAGATGTGGCACACTTGATGTCCCGGCACACATGCGGATTCCAGATGACTAACCACTGCCTCAACTCCATGCTAGGAATCTATACTTTCTTGCTACACTTTATATTTCCTTATGCATCCACCATATGATGTTGTTCTAAGCCCCTGCAGTACCACAGCGCCACACCAATAAAATAGCGGAACAACACCTCTCAGACATGTAGGAAGCACCAGTCAACAACCTTCACATCCACACATGTCTTAATGACTATTCCTAGAGAGAGGTGACAGTACTTCAGGGCCACTCCAGTATCAGCAAACCACTATAAAAATAGAAGTAGAAGCAATAGAAAGTGTGATCGATGAAATGGAGAGCTACTTTCCAATGGGTGACTGAGGATTGTGGCAAAGCTGCTAATATGGCATTTCCAAAGTTGAAGCAAGAAATGACCAAGATGTAAGCCGTAGTACTTGGATAGATGATTATGAATATATGTTTAATCTTTTGGAGCTGATGAAAATCATACTTAGCAGCTTTGGCCATTTTATTGATTTGTGATCTGAATGAGAGGGTGAAATTGGGAGTGTAACCCATTGATTTTGCGGATGGATGCTTGGCAGGAGAGAGTCCTTTCACCCTAAATTGTCAATATGTGAGGATCATACTTGTATTTACGTTGAGTCTGATGATTAGAATGTCCATGTCTTGCAGGCTGGGAATTGAATATATTTAGCTATTGGTATTATGTACAATGCATATACTTAATGTTGGTTTTCAGTTGGCACTTTGCTTACATTAGTTGGCTTCTTGTCAATATCTTATGTGATAGCTTTTCTTCCTCTTATTGTGTTTGTTCCTCCCTTTAAGCATAGCTGTGGCACGGTGGAGAAGCAGACCAGGAGAGCAGGTGAGTTAAAGGGTAGGACGTTTATTTCTTTTGAACAAAAGTAGGGGTTTCTGGGAGTTGTAGTTCGTATTCCCGCCTTCGGGCTCCTTCTTTAAGGTTCTGCTCATGGGTCTGGCGAGTGGTCATCTAAATACAGGGGTCATCAGGAAGGTGGTTTGCCTTCTAGGATTGGCACTATGAGCAGGGGGGAGTGTAAGGGAGTATCACCAACTATCCTTCACCAGTGTGTCTGAATCGGAGTAAAGCGATATCTTAAGCAGCGGTGGTCGAGTCGGCGTATTCACTCTCGGGCACCCCCACTCTTGTGGCCGTCAGTCATGCGCCCCCAGACTTGCCTGAAACGCCCCCGTACCTTGTATAGCCATGACCCTCCAGGGCCATGGCGGGCTTCCTTGTGTTGCCATGTGCGGTCTAGCTGCCCGTTTCCTTCTCCGCCGGTTGCCTCAGGTTCCCGGGACACTCCGCTGGTGGTTGCAGGATCCTCGTCTTCCCCGCGAGGTCCGAAGCTGCTCCGTGGAAGAATTGAAAAGGTCTTCCCCCACTGCTGCTCCCACATTGAATCTGCCAGCTCCCAGGATCCGGTCGACAACGAAGAGTCCTTGGCGTCTCCCGTATGAAGCACCTGCTGGTCAGATGACCCTGTCACGTGACCCGAAAGCCTTATGGGCTTAAAGGTACAGCGGTCTCCATTGGCTGTCTGTAAATATAAAAGGGGACAGGGAGAGAGGTAAGGGGGAAAATGTTCCGATTTCGGGGCTACTTTGTGGGAGGCTTCATGCTCCCGCTCACACATCCCTACCCCAGTCTGTTCACGGTCGGGGAACAGGGGTAGACGAGAAAGGAAATCCGCGTTCCCATTATCGCTCCCTTTCTATGTACAACATCAAAGGAGTAGGGCTGGAGTGAAAGGAACCAAAGTAGAATCCGTGGATTGTTCCCCTTGTTGCGGCTCATCCACTGTAGTGGCGCATGATCAGTGTAAATGCGAAAATGGGCCCCCTCTAAATAGTATTTAAGTTTGTCCACAGCCCACTTAATCGACAGACACTCCTTTTCAATGATTGGGTAGATTTGTTTGCGGGGAAAACGTTTTCTACTAATGAAGAGGACAGGGTGCTCAATGCCGTCAGGGGATATATGTGATAAGACGGCCCCTAACGCATGATTTGATGCGTCTCTATGCAGCAAAAATGGACGGGAGAAATCAGGGGAGCGTAGAATGGGTGCAGTGGTTATGGAAGTTTTTAGGTCTTGTAAGGCTTTTCTGGCTTTTGGATTAGGATTTTGGAAGTCTTTCGACCTGACGTTTTTCTGCAGAAGGTCCATCAGGGGTGTAGCGACTTCGGAATATTGACGGATAGATCTCCTGTAATATCCCAAGAGCCCTAAAAAAGCTCTGACCTCTCTTTTGGTGGACGGAAAAGGTGTATCTTGTATGGCTTTTATTTTCTTGGTTTGAGGTTGACCCATCGCCTAAGAGGTACCCTAAGTATTTAACTTTTTTGAACCCTGTCTCTGATTCTTTTGCATTAACGTGCAAACCAGCGTCTTGTAGAGCTGATAAGACTTGGGTACAGTGCTGCATGTGGGTTTCCCAGTCAGGGCTATATATAACAATGTCATCAAGGTATGCTGATGAATACTCTTGGTGTTCGAGTAGTACCCTGTTCATTAGCCTTTGAAACGTGGCAGGTGCACCATTTAACCCAAAGGGCAATACCGTAAATTCATACAGACCTGTAGGCGTTGAAAAGGCCGTTTTTTCCTGGTCTTCGGTTTTCAAGGGCACCTGTCAGTAACCTTTTGTCAGGTCAAGGGTCGTGATAAACTGGGCCCCTCCTAATTTTTCGATTAGTTCATCGACTCTGGGGATGGGATATGAATCGCATTTAGATATGGAATTGACCGCCCTGAAGTCGATACAAAACCGGACAGAGACGTCCGGCTTTGGCACTAGAACGATTGGAGAGGACCACTCACTCTGGGACGGTTTGATAACACCCAGGGCCAACATGCTTTTTACCTCCTGGGTTATCGCTTCTCTTCTTGCTGCAGGGATACGATAGGGTTTTTGTTTTACGATTTTTCCTGGCTGGGTCTGGATGGAATGTTGTGCAAGAGTAGTAAGACCCGGTATGTCGGAAAAAAGGGGTTCAAAGGGTTTCAGGGTTTCTTGGAGAGTGTTTGCTTGTTCCTTTGTCAGTTCAGGATTAACAACTAACTGTGGCAAGGTAGTTTCTGGTTTGGCTGATTCCTCTGTTGTTATATGTACCTCTTTTGGGGGAGGTCCTAACCACTTTTTGAGTAGGTTTATGTGGTATAACTGCTGTTTTTTTGGGGTGACCTGTATCTTATAGGAGGTCAAACCCACCTTTACTGCCACTTTGTAGGGTCCTTGCCAACTTGATTTAGATTTTGCTATGGCAGAGGGTAAGGACTAACACCCAATCTCCTATGTTTAAGTGCCTCCATCTCTTTCCCTTATTGTAAATTAGTTGCTGTTGGACTTGGGCTTTTTCTAAGTTAGAGTCAGCAAAGTCTCTTAATTGCTGTAACTTTGAACGAAGACTTTGAGTGTAGTCCAGAAAGGACTTGGCCTCTTTTTCCTTTTCCTGTTCCCACACTTCCTTCGTGATTTCTAATAGACTATGAGGTTCCCTCCCGTAAAGAAGCTGGAAGGGTGAACAGCCTAGGCTGGCTTGGGTTTGGCTCCTGACTACGTATAGGGCCAAGGGGAGTAACATGTCCCACTCCTTACCCTCTACTGTTAACAGTTTTTTTAGTGTCATTTTTAAGGTGCCGTTATAGCGCTCGCAGAGGCTGTCTGTCTGTGGGTGGTACACAGAGGTTTTAATGTGGGAGATGTCCAGTGAATTACAAATCTGGGACATTAACTTAGAAACAAAAGGGGTCCCTTGATCGTAAGTATTTCCCTGGGAACCCCACCCGGGAAAACAATTCAATCAATTTCTCCGAGATGGTCTGAGTTGTGGGGGTTCGCAAGGGAAATGCCTCCGGATAACGTGTGGCATAATCCACTATGACCAAGGCATATAAGTGCCCTTTTTTTGTTCTTGGAAGGGGTCCAATTAAATTCATTCCTATTCTTTCAAACGGTGTACCTACAATAGGAAGAGGTTGCAAAGGAACTGCCGGGGGTTTATAGAGATTCTTTCTTTGGCACACTTCGCATTCTTGACAGAACTGGGTGACATGTGAGAAGATCCCAGGCCAATAAAAGTGTTGTAACACCATTTTGATGGTTTTTTGGGCCCCCCTGTGTCCTGCAAGCAGGTGTGAATGCGCAAAGAAAAGGACGTGGTCCCTAAAGGCTTGGGGTACTACCAGCTGAGGAGTGTCCCCCTGTTTCCCAATCCTGTACAGGAGTTTGGTATTTATCGTAAATAGGGGAAAAGTAGGGTTGGCTTGAGAGTTCACTTGTTGTGCATGATCCCAGGCAGGCTGGAGAGTCGGGTTGTTTTTCTGTGTATACCTGAAATGTTTGTCTGACAACCAGGGAGCCTGGGTTAAAAGAGTCGGGTTTATTGATGTTTTGGAATTCATAGTGTGCACTTTGTCCTGTAACATATGTAAAAAAGACAGATTGTCTTGACCTATAATTATTTGCTCGGGAAGAGTTGGTACCACCCCCAGTCTAGCTTCTAAAGTTTGCCCAGTTGGGAGGGTGACCGAAACCTTCATTACAGGGTACACCTTGATATCCCCATGTACGCATCTAATAGGTACAGTCTCTTTGGTTGTCAAGGACAGAGGCGCTATAAGGGAAGAGAGACCTACAGAATGTCGACACCCTGAGTCCAGTAGTGCTTTTACCCTTACTCCCTTTATATGTACACTTACATGAAAGCTAGGTCCCAATTCCGCTGTATACAGAATGGAGTGGGGTATGCAACCAATATCCATTGGTTCCTCCTGCAGTTTCTTCCGTGGACAGTTTCGTGCGATATGCCCCCACTCTCCACACTCAAAACATTGAGGATTCCTGAGGAGAGGCGGCTCTAATCGCAACTGCTTAGGTTTTATCGGTTCTGGTGTGGGCTTCAGAGGTTTTCTCTCTGGTTTTCCCTGAGGATATGGTTGACGTGTGGACTTCTCTGTGTCCCATGGTAAAGCTCAAGGTTGGGCCCTATAAAATGTAGTAGCCATGTCTACCCCTTGCTCGGGGCTCAAGTGCTTGTACTGTTTAAGCCATCTCTGTATAGGAAAGGGGAGGGCCTCAATAAACTGCTCTAAATATATAATTGCCATGATTTCGTCTTTAAAGTGGTTCTGTGGTCTTAACCACTTGTCTGCAGCGGCTTTGAGCTTGAAGTACAAAGTTTTAGGGCTATCATGGGTGGGACCTCGTTCTTTTCGGAAACGGACCCTGTAGGCTTCTTCATCCATTCCCATGTGGTCTAGGATTGTCTCTTTTATTTCACTGTATGGAGTATGTCCATTGCGGTTAGCCACCTGATACGCAGATTGGGCCTCGCCTGTGAGGAGGGGAGCTAGAAAGAAAAGCCACTTAGTTTTGGGCCAATCCACAGCTCGGGTTGCTCTTTCAAAGTTCAGCAGAAAGGCATCTGGGTCCTCTCCAGCACTATAATTCAGCAAGGAAACATTAGGTCCGTTCACTGCTCTTATCTGGAGCTGCGTGGTAAACTCTAGGAGGTCATCGGCAACCTTTCACATTTGTTCCGCTTGGTTGGCTAGACTGTCTTTTAACAGTTCCCGGTCTGCTTGGGCGGAATTCATTTGTTTTTCCACCGCCCATTCTAATTTTTCCTGGCCGTGGATTAATTGTTGAATCAAATTTTCCATGGTGAGGCGGACTGTATCCCACTTCTGACACCACATGTGGCGCGGTGGAGAAGCAGACCAGGAGACCAGGTGAGTTAAAGGGTAGGATGTTTATTTCTTTTGAACAAAAGTAGGGGTTTCTGGGAGTTGTAGTTCGTATTCCTGCCTTCGGGCTCCTTCTTTAAGGTTCTGCTTGTGGGTCTGGCGAGTGGTCTTCTCTCCTCTCACGATGTCAGGTAGGCCAAAAGAAAAAAAAGAAATACAGGGGTCGTCAGGAAGGTGGTTTACCTTCTAGGACTGACGCTAGGAGCAGGGGGGAGTGCAAGGGAGTATCACCAACTATCCTTCACCAGTGTGACCTAATCGGCACATGTGAGCATGTAAGATGACCCATGGGCATGTATACATCCTCGTATACACAATTGCACTGTGGAAAGGCATTTTTTATTTGTTTTTGCTATTGACTCTCAGCAACAGCAAAACCCTTTCTTGTTTCTTTTTGCCAATGTTCTTCAGCAATTTCTACATTTTACAGAAACGATGTGCAGGCTTGCATGGCCAATAAAGCAGGAGGGTCCAACTCACAAAGGTAAACTTAGACCTGAAGACTAAATTTACCTTTGTGAATCTGGCCCTTGACCAAAGTAGTAAACTTGGACTTCGGGTTTAAATTTAGACTTCAGGTCTAAGTTGAACTTTGTGAATTGGGCCAGAAGCATTGATCGTACACAAGGATTCAGAGTGCATTTCATTGACTTGAAAGTGACAGGATGTGATTAATTAGTAATCAGATGCAACTTCTTACCCAATGAGGCATATTCTTTCATACTCTTTCCTGGTTATCTGTAGAACACAATCCACCAACCCAGCACTCAGGGAAATCTTGCTAGACTCTTGTTGAATGCTTCTTACTCTTTGGAACATTAAGAAGTATACCTAATCCTACTCTTCAATAAGTGATTAATCCAATTGACTATTCCTCAGACAAAGATACTTCAAGGACAACATCACATAATTGGACCAACCCTCTCCAAAGGATCTAACGTAGACACCATAAAGCGTGACTAAGGATTATATTAATCACAAGAAGTGATCTGCTTAAAAAACAATCACTAATATACAATCTCTTTACCTTACCTTCACAATCTCACGGGGTGACTTCCCCAACCCCAAACGTTGGCCACTATCATGACACTGGGCACATTTCCTCTTCCAGATCAGGCTCGAGTTCTCTATGCATTCCCCTCTTAGTCAGCCTTTCTTATTTTGCTAAGCTGGTCACATCTTTTCATCAACAGGTGACTTAGGGCTTAAGCACCATAATACTCAAAGAAAGAGGGTTTTCCAGGCGTCTTTTAAACATGAAAAGGTTCACGAAAGAACCTGCATATTTAAAAGCTATGAGCAGGGCTATTGAAAGATGATTTAGGAAATTACATTTCTCCACTAATAAATTAAGGTGAAGACTCATCTTTTGATTTAAAATTACCCCCAATATGTTAGAAACTCACTAGTCAGCTAGACTGTACTTTTGGCTTTCCCCCTATGTTCAGTGCGCCACTGCTTCCTAGCTAGAAAAGTACTATACAAATAGATTTGCATATATACATACATATATAAGCTATCACCATCACCTAGGTATCAATCTGGTGATGACTGATATATGCAATGAATAAAGGAGTCCTTACACATTGCATATACCTCAATTGTCCGATTCAACTTAAGAACTGTAAATTATCATCTTAGATAACGATATCAAAGAGCTACCATGGCAACAGAACACATGCACAAGACGTACCATTGAAACTCACTTATGAAGGACCAACAATTATTAGATGCCTTCTTCAAGCAAATCACCCTCTGGTCTACCTCTATACTTTTTTTACTTTCATGGCAAGCACTGGTACCCCTGCTAAAACCTACTTTGGATTCGCAGTGCTCACATCCAAGGCTTTTACTGGACTTGTGAAAATGCGCCACGAAAGGGTGGGGGCTCCTCAGATGATGCATGCCTCCTTGAATTTCAAAGCTATTTTACCTTTGACATCAGCTGAAGCTGCTGCAGACAAAAAAGCACCATAAACCTCTTGATGGCCCTGGACACCAAATTGACCTTAATACATCTTTAATAAAAAAAAACATAAAATAGATAGCAAAGGATCCAGAAATTACACACTCATTTACAATGGATAGTTCCAGAACGAGTTGTTTCAATGAGCAGCTTTTCAACTTCTGTCTCAGTTGATTGTAATGCCCTCTTGTCTTGTGCCTAGTCTGGGTTCTATGGTGGTATAACAGACAATCATCTGTTACCTTCATATGGGATGACAATAAAACAACTGTGGACTGGAACAGGTAGTGCTACTACTCAACGTCACCTTCTGACGTTTGACGTTTTCTCTTTTCTACTTCAAAGCAGTTATACTAGGCTCTCTGCTGGTACCATTGAATTCCATCACGTATCTCTTCCTTACAGATAAAGGTCAAATTTGGCAATAATAAAGGAGATATTGCAGATGTTCACTACTAACAAGAACACTGGGTATTGTCATGGAATGGAAAGCGTCACGCCTAAGCCTCCTTGACAATCTAAGGTGGATATTTTACAAAATGACTACCTCAAAAACGGTGCTGGGGCATTTGAAATTAGTTACAGTGTAATACAAGTATAACAGCCAAGTCAAGGATCGCCCAGATCTTTCTTACAAAAAGAGAAAATGTTTAGCACCTCAAATAGAAAAATATATCTTTAATAACTATACGAACTAAACATTGTAGAGCACAGAACTAAATAAAGAAACAGAGCATCAAATATTTAAGAGCGATTGGAAGTCCAAACAACAAAGTTATCTACTATGTATACTTTTCTGAATAACTAACTGATTACAAATGCTGTACAATTCAGAAGGACTTTGGTTCTTTCACCAAAAACGTTGACTCCTAATACACTGTTTACAATCACTGTGAAAATTGATCAGTATAAAAAATGAAGCTTGTGGGGAAGAAAAAAAAAACTACCACAGCAAAATCAAGATTCTCAATATTCAGGGTTGTTATAAAACCTCTTTTTTGCCTTGGCAGCCTCTATTTTTAGGGCTCGGCCTACGTCACCACGAAGTGGGGCGGAGCTCCGAGCTCCTATTGTTAAAGAAAAGAAAAAGTTTCTTTAGGGCTCGGGAAAGAAACATTCCTTAGTGCACGAGCTTTTTTTTATTATCTGAATGGTGATTGGTCGTAGCGGTGCTGTTTTTGTAGTAGTCTTGATGCCATAGGGCATATGTAATGTTAGGCGGCCATGTTGGCATTTTCTGTGCGGTTACGCGCACGGCAGACTATTAATCTTAATTAGGAGCTGTCAGAGTGCCCGTGTAATGCAATCCAGATGGTCTGAGTGGTGAGCGCGTTCAATGTAAAATGACGAGAGGAGAGGCAGCAGGCGAGGCTCACAGAAGATGACTCATACATGCTCCTTCACACTGTAGTTCTTGTGTTTCCTGAATACTCTCATTTCCAAAGGGCGCCATTTCCTTCTTTTCCTCGCACGCTGCGCTGCACTATTTTTGTCTGTGGTTTAAAAAACGGGGTTTAAAGCTGTTTTATTATAAAACATTTGGATTCTGGTTCTGTAAGCTTTGTTTTCCGAATTTTAATAAGTGCTGACATGCAGACTACTGGTTGATTAAATGATGAGGGTTAAAAGTGACCTTCGTGACACGTGCTGTCGAGCCTGACTCGCAGAGTTAACATGCAGTCATCATTATTGTAAAGTTTTTGAAAAAAACGTGAATACGCAATAATCAGGGAAAACAGAGCCTTCCCGCGGTTACAATGGGAATTCACAAATGTCTTGTGTGTCTCACGTAATGCCAATGGCTATTTCATTAGGAAAAATTAGACTCATTGATACATGCACCACCACCAGCAGTACTACCAGTACTACAGCCCCCAGTACTACCACTACCACCACCACCAGTACTAACAGTAACACGACCACCAGTACTACCCCTAACACCACCACCAGTACTACCAGTACCACCACCACCAGTACTACCACTAACAGTACTACCACTACCAGTACTACCATTACCATTACCACTACCACTACCACCAGTACCACCACCACCAGTACTACCACCACCAGTACTACCAGTACCACCACTACCACCAGTACCACCACCACCACCAGTACTACCACTACCAGTACCACCAACACCACCAGTACTACCAGTACTACAGCCACCAGTACTAAAACTACCACCACCACCACCAGTACTAACAGTACCACGACCACCAGTACTACCACTACCAGTACTACCAATACCAGTACCACTACCACCACCAGTACTACCACCACCAGTACTACCACTACCAGTACCACCACCACCAGTACTACCCCTACCAGTACCACCACTACCAGTACTACCACCACCAGTACTACCACCACCAGTACTACCACTACCAGTACCACCACCTCCAGTACTACCACTACTACCACTACCAGTACCACCACCACCACCAGTACTACCAGTAACACCACCACCAGTACTACCACTACCAGTACCACCACCACCACCCGTACTTCCAGTACTACCAGTTCTACCACCACCAGTACTACCACTACTACAGCCACCAGTACTACCACTACTACAGCCACCAGTACTACCACTACCACCACCACCAGTACTACCACTACCAGTACCACCACTAATACCAGTACTACCACCATCAATACTACCAGTACTACCACCACCAGTACTACCACTACTACAGCCACCAGTACTACCACTACTACAGCCACCAGTACTACCACCACCACCAGTACTACCAGTACCACCACCACCAGTACTACCACTACCAGTACTACCACTACCAGTACTAGCAGTACCACCACCACCACCAGTACTGCCACTACCAGTACCACCACCACCACCAGTACTACCAGTACTGTGAGTAGTGAGTAGTGAGTAGTGAGTAGTGAGTAGTGAGTAGAGTAGTGAGTAGTGAGTAGTGAGAAGAGTAGTGAGTAGTGAGTAGAGTAGTGAGAGTAGTGAGTAGTGAGCAGAGTAGTGAGTAGTGAGCAAAGTAGTGAGTAGTGAGTGCAGAGTAGTGAGTAGTAAGTAGTGAGTAGAGTAGTGAGTAGTGAGCAGAGTAGTGAGTAGTGAGCAGAGTAGTGAGTAGTGAATGCAGAGTAGTGAGTAGTGAGTAGAGTAGTGAGCAGAGTAGTGAGTAGTGAGTGCAGAGTAGTGAGTAGTGAGTAGAGTAGTGAGTAGAGTAGTAGAGTAGTGAGTAGTGAGTGGAGTAGTGAGTAGTGAGTAGTGAGTAGAGTAGTGAGTAGAGTAGTGAGTAGTGAGTAGAGTAGTGAGTATTGAGTAGAGTAGTGAGTAGAGTAGTGAGTAGTGAGTGCAGAGTAGTGAGTAGTGAGTAGAGTAGTGAGTAGAGTAGTGAGTAGAGTAGTGAGTAGAGTAGTTAGTAGTGAGTAGAGTAGTGAGTAGTGAGTGCAGAGTAGTGAGTAGTGAGTAGAGTAGTGAGTAGTGAGTAGAGTAGTGAGTAGTGAGTAGAGTAGTGAGTAGTGAGTAGTGAGTAGAGTAGTGAGTAGTGAGTGCAGAGTAGTGAGTAGTGAGTAGAGTAGTGAGTAGTGAGTGCAGAGTAGTGAGTAGTGAGTAGAGTAGTGAGTAGTGAGTAGAGTAGTGAGTAGAGTAGTGAGTAGTGAGTGCAGAGTAGTGAGTAGTGAGTAGAGTAGTGAGTAGAGTAGTGAGTAGTGAGTAGAGTAGTGAGGTGAGTAGTGAGTAGTGAGTGCAGAGTAGTGAGTAGTGAGTAGAGTAGTGAGTAGTGAGTAGAGTAGTGAGTAGAGTAGTGAGGTGAGTAGAGTAGAGTAGTGAGTAAAGTAGTGAGTAGAGTAGTGAGTAGTGAGTAGAGTAGTGAGTGGAGAGTAGTGAGTAGTGAGTAGAGTAGTGAGTAGAGAGCAGAGTAGTGAGTAGTGAGTGCAGAGTAGTGAGTAGTGAGTAGAGTAGTGAGTAGAGTAGTGAGTAGAGTAGTGAGTAGAGTAGTGAGTAGTGAGTAGAGTAGTGAGTAGAGTAGTGAGTAGTGAGTAGAGTAGTGAGTAGTGAGTAGTGAGTAGAGTAGTGAGTAGTGAGTGCAGAGTAGTGAGTAGTGAGTAGAGTAGTGAGTTGAGTAGTGAGTGCAGAGTAGTGAGTAGAGTAGTGAGTAGAGTAGTGAGTAGAGTAGTGAGTAGTGAGTGCAGAGTAGTGAGTAGAGTAGTGAGTAGAGTAGTGAGTAGAGTAGAGTAGTGAGTAGGACATCACAGGCAGCAGCTGTGCAAGCTTCTTACACTCACAAGGAGACCACAGGCAGCTGAGGTGCAATCTTCTCCCACTCACAAGAACGACATCACAGGCAGCAGCAGTGCAAGCTTCTTACACTCACAAGGAGACCACAGGCAGCAGAGGTGCAAGCTTCTCACACTCACAAGAAGGACATCACAGGCAGTAACAGTGCAATATTCTCACACTCACAAGGAGATCACTGGCAGTACACACCACATGAACACACTCCATAACACATAGCAACAATACATTGGCATTTACAATGCCATTAGCTCAAACTCAAATAAATCCGAGCCCGATTGCATTTCTAATGCTTGTTTTCTGACTGGTACTGCAAGTGTTTGTTTATTGAGGCACTCCAGACCAGTCTCTAGAGTAATAGCTCTGACCAATAAATCATGGTAAAGTTGGTTAATCCCTAACTCGCATCTTTAACTTTCAATATATGTATATATATATATTACATAGTGCCAGTCACCACTGTGTAGTGAGAATTAGGTGAGATTTTCCATAGGAAGAGTGTTTTTTATAATGCTAATAACTATGGCGCTGTTTGACGATCTTTCACAAAAATTCCCCCCGAAACGTTCATTCATACTATCTTCTTCCTGGAAAGTTTCAAGGTAATTTGTCAAGGGGGTGACAAAAAGGGAGAGCCCCAAAATGCTTTTCTCCAATGAAATTTCTATGGGTAATTTTGGACAGCACTACTGCCACAATGCTTGAACAGAATTACACCATATTTGGCAGAAAGATGGATGTTTACCCCGATAGGGTATGATTTTGATTTGGTGTAAATCCATTCAGTAGTGTTTGAGAATTTAAAGTTAAAGATGTATAGATATGTTGACAGTTGTGCTGAAATAAAAAAAAATCAAGCCCTTTGATTGGCTGAATGGGCTTTTTTGTTTGCAAGCAATCTGATTGGTGGGCCACAACATGAACAAAAATGTTGCAGCTTCCATTACAGGACTCGGGGACTTGGTCCCCTGTCTCGAAAATGTTCTAGAAAAAGGACATAAAGGGGCAAGGTAGGAATACCCTGTTCCAACCCACAACGAGCTGTCAATCAACCCTCGCCAAGTACAGCCTTTGGACGTGCACAGCAGGGGATTGGCTGCAAGGCCTAGCCAACACCCCATGGGTGGCCAGGACCCTACTGCTGGTCAAGACCCATAGTCTTGCAGTCCCACAAGGCCCTGTCCCTTTTTTATTTTTTCTGCTGTACCATAGTACTACAGCAAAATTACATGGGGCCCACTGGAAACTGAGGTAGTACCACTGTTCTGCTGCAGCGTAAAAAAAAAATTATATTTTTAATGCGACCACAAGCAATGTCCCTAGGTTACCCCCCACAAGGGACAGGGGGGGTGAGAGAGACCCTACCCTGCCCCATTAGTCCTTATTTGTATTTGTTTTTTACGGCACAGGGACTGATTGCCTGAGGTATAAAGTGGCGGGAGCAACTTTCTCTTCATGTTGCAGCCAGCTAGTCAGATCATGTTTTAGTGAAGTGATTGTACAGTGGGAGTACCACACTAGTCAATCAAGTCACATATTTTGAGCTTGCGGTGCTACAGTATTCCGCAGAGATACAGAGAAGGTACTGTGCCTCTATAAACATACATATTTAACCTTAATTTCTCAAAATGTACTGAACAGATGTATAGAAAATCAGAAAAGCACGCTTTATGGATCACAATCTAGTTTTCTGCCAAATTTGGTGTTATCACTGCCTAATTTCCCTATGTAAAATTGCATGGGGGCAAATGTTATGGGACTCCCTTTTTTCTTGGTATCAGCTTGACAGATCACCCCAGAACCTTCCAGGAAGGTGCTGAGCTGGATATAAAAATTATTGGAAAGTTTCTCGTAGATTTTCAAATAATGCTGTTGAAAAATGGCCCTCTTTGAAGGGTCATTCCAAACTTTTTGCCTTCCTCCTCCTACTTTTCTGGCCTTCGTTTTTTTGGGCTTTAGGACTCTGTGCACTTTACCAATGTAGATTAGTGTTAAAGGGGGCTATGACTCAAGCCTTTTTCCCATTCGCAAACCAACCGAATCGGCCTGTTTGCGAATAGGAAAAAGCCTTTGGGATGTATCACCCCAAAAGGCCATCGCAAAATAGGGATTCGCAAGATTTGCGATTCCTTATTTTGCAAATGCATTTAAGGTATCGCAAATTGCGATTCTATAAATGCAATTCTGAAAGCACTCAAGTTGTGCGAATCTGCCTTAAAAAATCGCAAATTTCCATCAACTTCGGGTTGGTGGTCATTTGTGATTTCCTAGAAAAATTCACTTTTTTGCATTTTTCAAAGTGCCATGTAGGGCATGCATGTGTGCCACATGTGCACACATGCATATTTTAGGGGTGCAACAGGGTGTCCTTTTGACACCCTTGCACCCTTGAAATTGCATTGGCAATTTGTGAGTATCTAATGCACACTCACAAATTGCGAATGCCTTCCTCTCGGCCCTTAGGAATGAATGGGAAGGTATTCCTTAAATGTGAGTTGCAATTTGCGATTTGTAATTAAGGAATACGTAGGAATCGCAATTAATATTGTGACCCCTACATACATTTCATTTTGCGAGTCTTTAATACGATTCACTAAAATTCACTATTAAGGACTTGCAATTTTTTTTTACATATGCCCCCAAGTCTATGTGCTTCTCCCCTAAACATGGTCTATACACAATTGAATTTATATCTTTAGTTTACTTGTAAGTCCCTTGAAAAGAGGTATACCATATGCGCAGGGCCTGCAACCTAAATGACACTAATGGACCTGCAGCACTGATTATGCCACCTATACAGGTAGCCTTTCAAACCTGTCTAAGTCCGACATTGCAGGGTCTATATGTGCAGCTTATTGCCACCTCATCTTGGCATTTAAAAATTCTGCCAAGCCTTATACTCCTCTTTTATAAGGTATCCCTTAGGTAGGCACTAGGTAACCCATAGGGTAGAGTGATGTGTAATTAAAAGGAAGGACATGTACAGGGCTTTCATGATCTAAAAGTGACAAACACCCAAATTTGCTTTTCACCACTGTGAGGCCTACTCCGTTCAAGGTTAGTCTTGGGAATTTCTTAATAGACTTTTAAGCTGTAATTAGTCATTAGAAAGGAGTAGTTAAATCATATTTCATTTCTTTGAAATGGTAATGATACATCATCATTACTGGTAAACTTGGATTTAACATTACTGTTTTAGAAATGACACTTTTAGAAAGTGGGCATTTCTCTAATCTTCCTGCACAGTGTGCCCTGCAGCCTGTCTCTAATACACCTCTGGGATGAGTGGCATCTACACTTTTTGCATTCCTTCTAGACAGCCACAAACAAAGGAAGGAAGGGTTATTGTGACAGAGAACTCATCTGCATTCATCTGCATTCCGATAGCTCTCCCTCGGCAGGAAGAGAAAGTGGGAGCTGATGCTTACACCGAAAAGGCAGTTGCCTGTTTACCATACAAATGGCTGGGATAAAAGGGGCACCTGTACAGTTCAAGGTTCTGCTTTGAAGTCACCCCCACTTGGAAGGCACAACTGGATAAATGTCCTGGAGCTCTGGCTCTACCAAGAGAGTACACTACTGGACCTGTGAAGAACTCTGATAGGAGTAAAGACTGTTGTGCTACAAGGATTGTTATTATGCTTGTCTGCTTCTCTGAAAGAACTGCTTTTCTGATGTGTGTCCTTCTCTACTACCTGCTGATCACTGCCCTGCTGTGGACAAGGACTGAACCAATCTAACTTGAACTCAGAGTGACTCCAAGGACTTGCTGGCTTACTCCCTGTTCTGAATTTTCAGGGACATCAAAGACTTCATCAACCCTGCAACAGCACCTTGAATCTGCCATCTGTGAGCCCTGCCCTGCCAAGTAGTGCCAATCCAGTCCTGTGCCCCTGAAAGATGACCTCTGCTGTAGAAAACCATCAAGATCAATGCAGTGGCAACTTTGCTGATTGGAACTGAGGCATTGCCCTTCGACAACGATGCAGGAACTGAACAACAACATTGATTCGAATGACTGTGCGGCTTGACAAAAACAGACAGAGTAGCTTGACGATGATGCAGTGCCTGCATTGTAAAGAGGTTCGTTGACAAAACCTTCATCACCTCCACGGATAGGAACCAATGGATTGAGTCTTCAACGTCGACGCTTGCCCCATCCTAGGTACTTTTTTTAGCGACCTGCGTGAGTCTTGTAGCCAGCAACCCTACAACGCGGTCAGTCTGAACTTTGGATTTACCCTGCTTCAACGCGACTTCAAGCAACTCCTAAGCGCTATTTGACTCTAAGCACTAGAATTTCATTTCATCTTAATAAATTCCTAACTCAGTTCTACTTATTGCATTTTGTTGCTTTGATCTCATTTTACTCATGAAAATTAAATGTATTTTTCTAACTATGTGTGGAGTATTTTTGTGGTGTTTACATTGTGTTAGTGTGTGTGTGTGTTGCAAAAATAATTTACATATTGCCTCTTTAGGTAAGCCTGACTGCTCTGTGCCAAGCTACAAGAGGGTGAGCCCAGGTTATCTTTTAGTGTGTATTTACCTTACCCCGACAAGAGTGGTGGTTCCTGCTTGTATAGGCTGCGTACTCTGACAGACAGTAACTCCATTTCTAACAGACCCCCAAAGTATTGGCAACCCAAAATTCCATCTTCTATGTAAACCTAGTCAAAACCATAACTACACAGTGGTATATATATTGTATTTCCATAATGCAAACCTAGACCAAAACCAGTGGAGTGCTTTGCGGAGTCAAAGACAGACATACGGTCAATGAGTGATCAGAGAGGCAGCTCAGTTGTGGAGGGTTCATGCATTGTGATGTAGTGTTATTATGTCTGCAAGATGAGTTGTAATGGCTTTATAAATGATGTAGCGCATTTTGAAGATGGTGCAGACTGACAAGGGAAGCCAATGGTAATCAGGAAAATTAATTTTTAGAAAGTTAGACTTTTCCTGTCTCAGCTCTAGTACTTCAATTAGTGTTAGTCTTCCTGCAGCTGCCCTACCTGTCACTGCTCCTCCCTTGCTGAGGTGTGAAATCTGCTCTCAGAGCAGAAACTATGGCTTAGGTCATTTTGGCAGGAAGGCCTAGCTATGAGGTATGTGACACATCCTCTTTCAAGAAAGGGCTCAGAAATGTAACTAATTTGAAAGGAACCAGAGGGAAGCCTGCTTATTCATACTTAAGTTTGAATTGAGTTATCTGAAAGAGTAGCCCTTTGATCATAAGGCCAACTGTAGCTAGCCTGACTCCAGGCCAGTTTGATATGAATGAAGAGAATGACACTGCTCTTTTCTTGAATACACCCCTGCCTTGGCCACCACACTATGACAAGAGCTGGAAGTTCTGCCGTCTTTAGTTTCACTGAGAATGTTGCATTGTAGCATAGTTTGCTGAAAGGCAAACAGGATGTGCTGCAAAAGGGAACAGATTTGGCCTTGGGAACCTTATGCTCATTGGTTAGTGATTTAGGATTTAACATGAATATGAAAGTGAATTCTCCCATTAGTTTTCCCACATTGTTATTAATTGGGTTTATTTAATGTAAATCATTTGGTTAGCATAAAATAGCTGTTCTCAACCCTCTTTACACGAAAGAGCAGTACTTTGATACTTCCAAGACAAAAACAAAAAGCAGTGCAGCTCCTCCCAGAGCAACATCTGGGTCATCAAGATCATTGTTTTATGACAATCCTTCTTCAGAGATACAATTCAATCATGCCTCAAATTCATGGAGGCAGCAGACTAGATAAATAGAGGAAGTTAAGATACGCATAATGACCTTCAAAACAGCAGACTTTGATGTTGAAGTTCAGGCATGTAGTGATCCTTAAAAAATGCATCTTCAAAAATGTTGTCTAATTTAATAATATGTATATTTTGTGTTTTAGATTCAATACGTTTCTATTAATTTCTTCACTTGCATTCTGAAAATTATTCTTAATGAATACTGTCTTGAAATAATGCCTTAAAAATAACAGTGTGGATGTTGTGCGTGTATGTCTGCGTCTGTGTCTTTGAGGTTTAAGGCAAGGGGGCTCCATGTCTTAAATGTGATGTAAGAGAGGCGATTTTGAAGATTTAGGACATGTTAAATAGGCAGTTTTTGGCTGTGCATAGAGCTCCCTGGTCTTCACTATGTCAGAGCCTATAGAGGCTGAAGAGGGGCAGACCTACAAGTTTTGATCACAGTGGTGGAGAACAATCAGCAACTATTAGAGCTCTTAATTAGCTGAAACATCAAAATAATGTAATTTGTGAGCTGGTCATACAACTCTATAGAAGGCGTGATTATGGTATTAAAGAGGGCTTAATTTGATAATTCCAAAGATATCTTAATTATCGGTATCTCGCACCACTCTTTGGCTCATATGTGCCTTGACATTCATCATCACTCACACCCTCTTTGTGCCTGATGAGAACTGCCTAATATAGCCAAATGCTGTATTTTGGATTGGCAATAATTCTATTTGGAGTGACCCGTGGATCTTTGTGATCAGACAAATGGGTGATTTATTTTTTGATGTTGCTTTTAAATCCTTTCATGCTTTATGTACTGAATACAGCCTGAATAGCAATGAATTCTGGAACTATGGTCAGCTTGCACACTGTCAAATAGTCTTGATTTCACTTCTCTTAGAATAGAGTTTGTCATCCTTAACTATCTTAAAAAGTGGAAACTTTCAAGGGTGTAATCTCTGGTCTCCATGAGATGCCCACAGACTGGCTGTTTACATACTGCACAATATTTGAGCATCCAAAAACTGTGCATTAATGTTTTCACTAACATTTTTATCTTAAAATAAGAAATCAACAACACTTCTAATAAATTAAAAAATATTTATTATCTTTTTCAATTCTTTACTGATAATGGCATCCAATACAGAAGCTAAATACATAAAGTCCAGCCCAGGGACCGTCTTTTAAGTCATAGTGGGTACGTTTATTGTACGAAGAGACTAACTGAGCCCAGGTGTCATTGGAGGTGTGTGCAATATTACTCATCCCATTACACGGGCAGAGCGGTTACTCTTGGTGACTGTTGAAAGAACCACAGAGCATAACCACTCAGCCTCTGCAATGGAGATAGAGGTTCAAGAAAACATCAATGAAATAAAAGCACTTGCATCCACCTCCAATGAACCCTGTGGCTCAGTTTTGAGGGAGGTTTCACAACACATTCCATCACATGTAGCAAGTTGTATGCCCACAATACCCAACCTACGCCGAATTATTCTGCGTAAAAATCAGGCATGTAACCCCCTACGAGTAACACCCCAAGCCTATTCTGACATTAACGTTCCTCCCGAACTTTCTATAATAATTACTATTGAACCATTTCTTTTAAATGACAAAAAAAACACTCTTAAAAGAATACTAATGTTAAGTTGGAGAGCAGTGATATGTGGATGATGGATTAGACATTTAAATCCACACCACAACCATTTACCCAAATATGCACTATTCATGCCTATATAAACCATACAGTTGTTCCCTTAGTGTACAATTTACTCAATTTACCACATCGTCCACATATAGCAGGACAGGCAAACCTCGATGACCCACCCAAGGAAAATCGGACCCTGTTTTTACCAGGGTCTTGTGTAGGTCATTGATATATAAGTTGAATAAAAAAGGGGACAAGATGCATCCCTGCCGTACACCCCTCTCAATATTAAAATCCCTCGAAACGCGAAGATCCTCAGCATATCTGATGTTAGCCTTGGTGTCCCTATGCAGGTCCTCGAAGAAGCCAACCAAATTGTCCTCCACCCCCATGGCCCTCATGGATTGCCACAGTTTCCCCCAATTGACACAGTCAATAGTGGAAGAAAGATCCATGAAGGCCTTGTAGATCGTACCTTGGCGGGCAATTGTGTACTTCCCCAGGATCAAGTATAAATTAAGGCATTGGGCTAAAGTGGAGTGCCCTGGACGAAACCCATATTGGATATCAGCAACAATCGCATTCTCTTCCGCCCAGGAAGCTAATCTTTTCAGAATTACCCCCCTACAACCTTGACCACGTCATCAAGAAGGGAGATCGGTCTATAGCACAAAGTGCTATTACGATCGTCCTTCTTGAAAACCGGTACAATTGTTGAGGTACCCCAGGATCTGGGCAACCAACCCTGGCCACCGCATTAAGCACGGCCACCAGGACTGGGGCCCAAAAGTGTGGGTTTGATTTAAAAAGGTAAGGAGGGATACCATCCGGGCCTGGAGTCTTATTGCACTATAGCCTTAAGATGCCCATCTTCACCTCTTTCTGATCGAACTTTACAGGGATATGTGTATTAGCCCTAGCCTGGGGTTGTTGGCATACCGTCATACTTTTGAAAATAGATGTAAAATGTGCCACTCATTCATCCTCAGTTATATTTGTGCCTATTTTCCCATCCCTAGCCTTCTCAAATAGGGGACGAATAATAATGCTCCAAAACCTAGAGCTACTTACTAGGGTACTGGGCTCCAATAGTTCTCCCCAGGTTTCCTCCTTCAATTCACCCTTCCTGAAAGCCAATGCCTGCTTGTATATCAGATGGTGGGCACTAATCAACGATTGATCCCTCAGGATAGTTTTTAAGGCTATCTTTAAGAGTCTCGCAGCTTTAGAACAGGAAGCGCCAAACCATCTGGGTTCAGAAGGCAGTGTTCTATGACAAGGGGCACTTAACAGTGTCCCTACCTTCGAGATAATACCATCGAAGGCCTTAAGGACACCTCCAGGTCGGGTGCCCGAAGACACACAAGATGCTATTTCGGAAGCGCATATAACTTCCACCTGGCTGAACTTCTGCCACTTTAGGCGGCGCCTTCCATCCGTGGTTTTCATCTTGCCTGGCACTAGTACCCTAGCTTGACTAGTCAGCAGACCCCCCTCAAGTGCACACAGATGGGGTTGTGATCACTAAATGCACTGTTCACAATTGTGGACCCTCGTAGGCTGCTCTGTAAACCAGCTGAAATCAAAATGTGATCGATGAAAGAGCCCTTGTACCAACCTTTAAACGAGGGTACAGGCTGTTTGCTAAGTGGAGCAGAAAAGGCCATTGACGGAAGCAAGTCAAATACGTTGAGCACATTATTAAGAGCGTCCCCCTGAGCAGAGTGCTCAAAGTGAAAGCCCTGCATCCTTGCGTACCCCAGCTCTCTCATACATGTAGTTTCCGGGTCGCCACAAGGGTGGATGTTAAAGTCCCACATCACCATAAGGCTATTTACAACAGAACCACAGAACTGCCTTATAAATCTACTCAGCTGAACAATCTTGCACTCCCCCTGAGCAGGCATGACGTTATACAAATTAAAGATTCCCAGGCTATCCTTTCCCTTTTTAAGGATAATTGCTTGAATATCTTTATTGTCAAAAGGGAATTGCTGGACCTTGCAAGACACAGCCAACGCTATGAATGTGGCCAGACCACCACTAGCTCTTCCATGCACTGATGGGGATGCCGGAACAAAAGATGGCTGTATATCCCTCCAAAGACAAGCTACAGTCCACCAGCCAAGTCTCCTGGATACAGATCACATAAAACTGCCTGATGAACTGCACCCACAGAGGATCCTGGATTTTCCCTGTCAAACCTGCAATGTTCCATGACAGGACATTGTAAGTATCTAAACTAAGCTGCTTTCCTTGGTGTGCTGCCGGAGAAGTCACCTGCTGCTGGGGGCTAGGTAACCCAGGCTGCTCCATACCACAGGACACAAATTCCCGGGTTGTTGGGCAGGGAGACTTCAGCTGCTGAGATAGGTCCCTTACTGCCTCAGGATTTCTATGCAGTCAATCACGCTCATCCAGTCTTGAAAGAGCTAAGAATCTATTCGAAAGCTGTAGCCAAGGAACCGGCTGGTGCCAACCGGTCGCAACACCCCCGAGATATTGAGAGTGACCCATCCCCAGCACCTCGGAGGATCTTCGAATCCACCTAATATATTTGGGTTCAATGAACTTCCGGGATCGGCCTTATAGAAAAAACCCAGAGGGAGAGCCTTTATATCATAATCAATGTGAGTAAAATTAAGATAAATATCCCACAAGATTCTATCAACAACCGAACTATTATTAAAATTCACAATGATACACCCCCCTCAGATTTCTTTGAGCTCCCTACCAACCCCACACGGTGCACCATGATGATATTACATTCCACCATTGGGCCCACAGAGGTAGTACTTGATAACCAATGAGTTACCTTATTTTTAAGTTGAGAGAGATTCTCCTGTGACCCTTGGGAAAGTGTCGGAACATTTGCGAAGATTACTACCAGGGGCGTGGATTGATGCGGGAGGTAAATAACTGTTACATTTTGGGGGTCAAAGATGGGGGGACCCTGAGGATCAACCGAAGTTCTTCCTGATCCCTGGGGAGCCTGCCCCTGTGGAATTGTGGGTAGGTCCCCATTAGAAGCTGATCTTACAGTTGTACTGCCAACCACCCGCCCATATCATTGGCAACCATGTTTACACTACAATGTTGAACGCTACTGGGAAGCAGTGATTCTTCTACTTCTCTGGATAGGATTCGAGGACACCGATTTGGAAGAATGGGAGCATTCTAGAAGCTTCTTATGTTCTACTAGAATTTTCCCTATGCAATTTAGTTTATCTAAAATAGGTCTCAACCTATCTTCCAACATACAACTCATGGTTGATTTAAAAGCTTCCATCATATCCCAGTTGACTGTGCTTACCATTGACGGAGCAGCTGCCTTAATTTTCGGGACAGATTTAGGGGGTACATTTGGTCTGATTTAATTGGCCTGACTCCCTATTGGCTTAAACTTCCTTTTTGCACCCCCACTAGACCTAGGGGCCCCCCTAAGATTTTGTAAAGGGCCAGCATTGTCGGGCGCTTCCAGGGGCACTTTGTCCAAGCTACCACCGGTCCCATCAGTACCTAACATGGCGGCAGATGCACCACTCTCCCTATTCGTGATAATCGCAGCGGGAGAGAGTACTCTGTCGGGTGCCACACGAGGAGAACCCGCAATAGGAGATTAAGCTTCAATAAACTGAGAAGTGTCACCCGACCCAGGGGATGAGAGAATACTCTGAGAATCAATAATGGCTTCCCTTGGTGGATTTAGGGCCCCCCCGTGAAAGAGAATAGGCCTTTTGAGGGAGATCTGGAAAGACGCCTATTCACTAATTCGATTTCCTTGTCAATAACTGAAGCAGCTCTTATCAGAAAATCATCCATAGTTGTAACATTAGCCCTCGTGGCAACCCTCAACCCATCTTGACAAGCTTGGATCTTCCTTCTCCCCATGGTACATGCCCAAGATAACCCCCCTATACCCTCAGTAACGTAGCAGCCCAGCTATTAGCACAGTACCAAAAGCCCAGATTAGAATATACCACTGTGGAATAGTTAGGAGAAACAGTAAAAAAAACCTCTGGTGCATCACTGTTTCACACAGAATGGAGCTGTACCAATACACTTCTACAGACAAACAACTCAACAGATGAAATGACCCAGACCACAGGAATCTTGACAACAGATTACTCCACAGATTATAACATTAAAAAACCCAAGAGGGAGGGCCCGGCCCTGCCTTATCTGGCCCCTGACGGGCACAGATGGGCCTGCCCTTAGCCCGCGAGAGTCCCGTGGTGCAGGAGCCCGGGGATCCTTTTGAGCACCTCCTGGCGCTTGAATGACGCAACGGTGGCGTGCGTGCTGCGAGTGATGCCGGGAGATGTAATCCCGGTGGGCCATGATGACTCTCTGGCGGTGGCGGCTCCCAAAAACCGTTGGGCAGAAACAAGTGGCGACACAAGTCAGAGTCTCAGGGTCAATGGGCAAAAGCGGCATAGGTCTGTGTCCCAACATCAGCAACGAGCTCCCGCTGTGTGGGAGCCCTGGGATCCTTTTGGGCGCCTCCTGACACTTGAATGACGCGACTGCGGTGTGTGTGCCGCGATTGATGCTCGGAGATGTAATCCTGGTGGGCCGCGATGACTCTCTGGCGGTGGGGGCCCCCAAACACCTTTGGGCAGAAACAAGTGGCGGCACAAGTCAGAGTCTTAGGGACAATTGGCAAAAGAAGCACAGTTCTGTGTCCCAACGTCAGCAAAGCGCTGCATAAAGTCATATTGCCAACAAAAACGGATTTAGCAACAGAAGGCTAACATTCTGGGGTACACTCTGCAAATAGGGCAAGGTCCAGTACATATATGTGCAGGACATGTCTATCCCCAATGGTAAATTTGTTCATAAATACAAGTTTACAACCAAATTTATATTTACTTCCACCTTCCAGGAGCCCTTTTTTGCTGCAGACATCTCTGCCATGAGTATGAAGCTATCTACATCAGTAAATACCACTCATGATGTGAATTCAGGGCATTTCTGGGTGTTACAAGGCATGGTTATCTCTGGAAGGAAAAGGTTGAGGTTTACTGCAGTCAAGGGCTTGTGTTAATCTCTTTCCGGGATGAAACGGGAGTCGGATCAAAACCGATCACCAGGAAATCTGATAGGGTTATGGAAACAGTTTTCTCCTCAGGAAAATATTTTCCCAGTGGAAAGAATAGTGTCAAAACATGCACTTGTACAGAAGATTCAATAACCCCATGGAGAATTCTCCAACACTGGGCAGTCCAATAGGAGGAATGGTATCACATGATTTTTCATGGTTAATTTGCATAAGGTGGAGATTTCAATCCAGATTCCAATATGCCTTTGTGAATAGCGTAACACAATAAAGCTTCCCTCAGAGGTGTATTTGAGTATTTGAATGTAGTTTTACATTTTTTTGTTTGTGAATAGGGCCCAATGTATTCAGAAAATATCATAAATGTAAACCTTGGTAATTTTTCTCTTGGAAAAACAGTTTTGCACAGGATCACTAAGGTGTTGCAAACACATATCAAATGTGGACATGCATTTACATTTCCCACCCTAAATTTCCATGTCTGAAAGCATAAGCTTGTGCATGAATAAATGGAGGTAGGTCTACAGTCGTAAACTTACTATTAAAGCCACTTTTGATAATACCAAAGCAAACACAAAAGTATATTTTTACCCTTATCGATCAGGCCCTACATTTTCACATCGAGGCATAGGTGCAGGAATGTGGGTATTTAGTGAGCAACAAACAATGTGTGAGATTGTCGCCATGCATTAACAATTATTAGAACATTGGAATGTTGGTAGCTCCATTGAAGACAATGGAGTGCTCCGTGCTTCTACGGGTCGGTCAAGGCCACAGAGCAAGATTCCAATGTTTTACAAAGGCCTCTCAGCCCTCGAGGGGATTTAAATCCCCTCGAGCTTCGAGAAGCCTTTGCTTTATTTGTTAGAACATTCTGCCCTCTAGTAGCAGAATGTTCTAATAGCCTTATAGCCCTTCGTAGCAGGGCTATATCGGCGATTAAAGTCCTGCTCCCTTGTTAAAGTCCCTCGCCTTCAGCTCGGGCCTTTAATGCGGGAGCGGGCCTTTAATAGCCGGTATAGCCTGCTAAGGCGGGCTATAAGGCTACATTAGAACAGTGGAATGTTGAGCACTCGATTGAATACAATGGAATGCTCCGGGCTTCTGCGGGCTGGTAAAAGACCGGAGAGCAACATTCCATAGTTGTTTTTGTTCACAGCTGCTGCTGTGAGCAAAGGTCTCTAGTAGCCCGAGGGGATTTAAACTCCCTTGGGCTTTGAAAGGCCTTTGTTTTAAGTAATTACAACATTCTGCCCTCTAGGGGGCAGAATGTTTTAATAGCCCTAGAGCCCTCCTAGCAGGCTCTACCAGCCAATAAAGGCCCGCTCCTTTGTTAAAGTCCAGAGCTCGATGCTTAGGCCTTTAATGGCGAGTAGAACCCGCTAGGTCGGGCTCTAAGACTATATTAGAACATGGAAATGTTGGGCACTCTATTTGAAAACAATGGAGTGCTCCTGGCTTCTAATGACCAGTAGAAGTGTGGAGCTTCAAATTTCCAAAGTTGTTATTCACATCTGTTACTGTAAACAAAGGCCTCACAGAGCCAAGGGGATTTCAGTCCCCTTGGGCCCCATGAGGCCTTTGTTTAATGTGTTATAACATTCGGCCCCTAGTTTTCTAATATCCTTATAGGTGGATTATACATGTATGAAAGTCCCTTTGGCTCGGGCCTTTAACCCTGGAGCAATGGCCGATATAGGACGCTACAGCAGGCTATAAGGCTATAGTAGGTAATTTATTAAGTTGGAAGCACCTGCTCATTTTCAATTGTGAAACGCAGGTGTAACTAAATTTCCATTATGGCTAATGGGAGGGATCATTCCTGATATTTAACGTGGCGTAATGGAAGGTTATTCCCCATAAATAGTTTCCTTATGGAGTAAACAAAGTTCCATGGGCTAATCCACATTTTCCTATCATTTAATCGTTCATAACTTTGTACCTGGTAAACATTCTGCATGTGTACTTTTTGTGTACTGTAGTACTTCACAGGAATCTACAAATGAAATTGATTTTCAGCAACACTCCTCTTTCTGAATCACATGAAAACGACTCCAGATGTAGGAATAAACATAGCAGTACATGTATTAGTTGTACACCCTAAGAGGAATATTAACGGAGTCATTTTTAAGTATTTAAGTAGTACCTCTGTAGTACTCTATTACATACTCTTACATACCTTTGCGACTTAACCCCAAAGTATCTAAAATGGGAATATGATGGGAATATTTTGGGCATGTTCACGTACAATTAGCAAAAATAGAAAGGATTGTGGACTCTTTGCACTTTGACTAAAAAAAAAGTTGCATTTTTCGTTCCGATTCACGAAGGCATGTAAAAGTTTGTGAATTAGTACTCCTGTAACTTTCGGTACCCTTAAATGATTTGTGAATCAGTCTTATATGTACAATTGTGATGAAGTGTTGCAAGCCTTTTTCTGAAAAAAAGTTCTTCATGCCTGTCCTTGGATACAGGCATGCATGATAACTTGCACATCACTGTACCGCCAAGTGCCTTGGTTACCAAACCAGAAATTGCATGGGCGTCAAATTAGCGTTTCCCCACAGGAAGTGTCATATAAATTGTAATATCCCTGTTAAACAACGGTGCGTACAGCCCATTGGACTGCAGCATCTCTATAAAAAACTCCGGAGACCTATAATTGAAGTGTTTCAAATATTATTTTCCAAATAGAATATCCTGTAATGTTCGCTCCCGCACCGCTGGAGGCTGCAAGACCTTGCCGGGATATGAACTTGTGAACTTGAGACTGCACAGATGCTACGAGCTTGGAAAACTATATTTCACCATTGCCGCTGACTGAGTGAGGCATTTGCTGTTCAACTGTATTCTGAGTGAGAATGGATAAGGTTTTAACTAAAAAATGCGCGAACTTGCTCAGTTGTTGTCACCGACTGGGAAATATTCGGCCAATACAGTTATGAATGATTCTTAAAATGATGTTGGCTCTGATGTACAGAAATTGAGTTCAATATGTTGTGATTAATATCGGAAAAGCACAGGACCATCACAAGTTGTTCATATTTCAGGCGATTTTTCTCTTTCAAAGATCACATTTACTTAGGTTGAAGTTTAGAATATATGATTTCTCAAAGTTTTCCCTTCTACATGAGGTTTACAGATTCTTATTTGTGCATATGGAATTTGTTGAAGTTCGTAATGTTATGCTTTATAAAATTGTGAATCATTAATTTTATTGGAAAACATCTCCTCCGGGTGAATTGGTCCACAAATATTCTTTTTTTTACGAAAAACTATTTTTCTGTATATGCCAATTTATTAGTTTCAATATACCACAATAATTAAGCATGGGCAAAATTTTATTCACACCCGTGAAATGTACGTAATTCCTGATTTATCCTTATACAACATTTCTGATATTCCTCAATATTTTGTTTTTTTCCTGCTAAACATTTAATCATGGGCAAAATGTCTTGCGGAGAGACTTTTTCTGATCGTACTAGTCTTCTACCAGTAGCTTGCAAGATGTTTTTTATGCAAAGTTCTTGCTCGTGGAAAAAAGGTCATGCCAGCTACATTCCTCTCTGAGAGTGTCATTTCATTAAATGTTTATGGCATTTCATTGAATTGTATTTAAAGTTCAGCAGTTTCATATTTGCTGTAAAAATATTCTCATAAAATTTCATTTATTTTGTGAAAGTGTCAGTTTTCGCTTTTTTTTGTTCCTCTACATCTATTCTTTTTAAGAAAACCTTTCAGAATTCACCTGGGTTTACTCCTAGCGACTTACTTATCAGCCTTGAGCCATATCCACTTTAACTAAGCTAGCAAAGGAAAAATCTTTGAAAAAATGGAAAAGGGGTGACTGTCATATAATTAATGATCTCTTCCAGGGTGCAGTTAGATCATTCGAAAATTGCAAGACTAAATTCGAGTGGATGGAGATGGAATGCTTCCACTATCAAAGTTTCAAGCTACAGTCAAACAGATGACTGTTAGACAAAAAGACACCTATAGAGGAATGGATTATCTCATTAACAAAAACAATACAAAAGGTTTCTGGAATGAAAAAAGGGATCAGACAACCCCTAAGAGACATGAAATGGAAATATATAGACAAATAGGAGATCATGCCAGGAAAAGCTATACCACTTCTTCAGACCACACAGGTAACCTCAGTATCATCCTGGACTCCTCCCTCACCACAAACTGACAGATCAACACCATCTCATCATCCTGTTTGCACATGCTACGCCTTCTCTGAAAGACCTTCAAGTGGATCCCCATTGAGTCCAGAAAGATGGACACCCACGCACACATCAGCCACAGACTCGACTACAGCAATGCACTCTGCGCCGGCATCACCCAGAAACTCCTGAAGAAACTGCAGTCCACTTAGAATGCCTCTGCCAGACTCATCCTGAACATCTCCCGTCACAGTCAATAAAAGAATCACCTTCAAGCTCCTCACACACACCTACAAAGCCCTACGTGAGGCAGGACCTATGTACCTCCACCACTGCCTCGCATTCCACGCACCCAGCACAGACCTTAGCTCCGCTTAACTGGCCCTGGCCACCATCCCACACATACGCAATACCACAGCCAGAGGAAGATCCTTCTCCTACCTTACAGCAAAGACAAGGAACACCCTGCCTCTCCACCTCAGGTAATCACTGTCACTGCCTCAATTCAGGAAGGACCTCAAGGCTTGGCTCTTCGACTCAACCAAAGTGCCTTTGACGGATTAGCAGTCCCCCCCTCCCCAGCACCTTAAGACCCTTATGGGTGAGAAGTTGCGCTTTACAAGACACCTGATTGATTGATTAATACTTTGGATTCAGTCAGAGAGCCTAAAGTGAGGCAAAACTAAAAGCAATATCACTGTCCTTCTTATTGGAACCTCCATCATACCTACTACAGTATGGTATTTGACCCAGTCAGTCTGAGTAAGATGTTTTGAAGCACCTAGAACATCTGCTTAAGAGAATGGGAGAGAAAGGAAGGCTTGCAAATATATTGAAGCCAGACCTTAACGTGAAGATATATTGGGATGATGTGGATGCAGCCATTAAAGAAACAGTGGAATTCCCTTTGCCATGTGATCTTTAGTGAGTGATCCTGGTCTCAGGTCACTGATGTGGAAAGATGCCGGAGGAAAGCTATGGAAACTGATATTTCAATTGCTGGATCATGACACAATTAGTGATTTCAAGACAAAAGAAAAAAAATTCAGCCTGAGGATTATCGTGAAGAAGTGGGAAACAATGACAATGAAGAAGCTAACAAGATACTTAGTGAAGAATACATATGACTTCTTACCAATATGGTTCTTAGTCCTTTATATAGAAGATAGCACGTGAGAACTGGCATGCTTAATTTGATATAACATTTGCATTTATTCGATTGAATTGGAAGAACGTCAGTCATCACCTTCTCCCCGAATCGGGAAGGGATGCACAAAAATATGGGACATTTCTGTATTTGTGAAGGGCATATTTGCAGGTTTTTGGCACCCTGGCGCTCAATAATGCTTGAGTCGTAGCTTAATGATACTCATTGTTTCATTCAGTGGTGAATGAAAGGTTTAATGGACCTGTCAGGATATAAATGGATGGCAATGAGGACATGCAGGGCCACCAGGGAGAGGTGTACTGAGTTGCCAAGGACTGGACTTTATGTTGGGAGCAAGGTGTTTTAAGAAGATGGATGGAGTTGCTATCGATTTGGTCATTTCAGTGCAGCATTGTGATTGAGCGGATGTTTCTGCCTGTTTATGGCATGGCTGTAGGAAATGATATGACTTTAAATTCCAATAACAATTATTTAGGAAAAAATCACAGGGAAAAAAATCACAAAAGTTAATGGAATGTATGAAATAGTGCAGAAAGAAGTGATTGGTATTGTGATGGAACTGAGAGAAAGGAGGCATATCACTCATGTGCCTCACAGCTTAAGAGACGCTCATTCAATATCGTTATGATCACAAATTCAGTTCAAAGTTTTTATGTTAACTCATAAAGGCTTGACAGGAGTGAACGCAACTAAAGAAATGTGTTTTTTTAACATTGCATACTAGATGTCTGCTGTTTCAAAACACTATATTAAAGGTATTTCTCTTACTCAATTGGCACTCAATTTATTGGCAACAGAAGGATGGATAGCTGAGTCAGCTTCGTTGGGATGTTAACTCATGGCCTTCAGATTGAGAGAGCGCAAACTGATCTAAATGTATGAGTGCATCACACTTACCTGTAGTAAGCACAAATCATGAGGAGAAATGCCATGAGTGCTAGTAGTATCTGCAATTATATTCTGAATGTATAGCTAATGTAGAGATTTAAGTAGAAGTGGAACTAATACAGAAATGTGTGACACTATATGATTTTATTAGATGTGATTATTCCTGAATCCATGTCGTATAGCTGCTAAAATGTAAGATGGCATGTGGTTAAACGCAGAATGTGGTAGGCCTCAGGGCCAGAGCTAGAAGGGAAGGGGAAGGTGTTTCTTTTCACGACATAGATTGAAATAATGTTTTGGCCATCGCATTAATGGGCCATGATTTATAGATGTGTTTACTGAATAATAGAATAAGAGTATTAACATGCTTAATTAATGAAGAAGTTGAATGCTATAATCATTATGAGAAATGCTGTAGGCCTGAAATGTTTTAACGTTGATTTACACGTACATGTCTGGGCCGAGAAATGTTGCAAACCTTTTTGGAAGTCTATGAGAGTTGGGTTCTTGGCTGCAGATGTCTGTCTGCAAGAGAAAGGGAGGATCCGATTATAAATAATATGAATAGAGGTCTGTTCAGTAGACGGCCCAGACATGGAGGAGGGTTCTGGAATGTTTAAGGGGTATCAGCGGGCCGGAGAAGAGTCTGAGAAGCAAGGTCAACTCCAACGTATGAGGCCCAATACAAAGCAGCATGGAAAAAGCCAGAAGCTACACCACGTGAGGGGCGTCTCATGAGGGGCGTCTCAAATGTTGTTGACTGTTTTGTATTAGGGACAGCACCCCTGGGTGGAGTTAGAGCAGATACCTGAGGACCCTTTAGAGAGCGGATGGGTAGGCAGAGAGGGGTCATGACTGGAGAACTATAGGTTTTCACCAAGAGACTAAGAGTGAGTGACTTCCCTTGGGGGTCATTCACTGCTGACACCTTTGTTAGGTTGGGATTTGGTTAAGTAGGGATACCATCTAGAGCAGGGTAGGGACAGCCTAACCTGTGTGTTTTCCTCCAACTTAAATGAAGGAGAGATATGCGTCAATGCTGATAGCTTTATTATTCTTAGAACTTGTGTTAGTAATTTCCGTTGCTCGTCTGAGGGCTTTCAGAGAGCACATGTATGTAGTTGGACCTGTGTATCTCGTGAATCTCATTCTGAGATGCCTGTATTTGCAGCTTATCATATCTTTACAATAAACTTTTGAAAGCTAGAAGTTGTTTGTGATCTTTTGGAGCGGGGTCCTTTATTGGGTGAACTAACTTGATAGGAGAGGCACTTTCTTCCTTCAATGACAGGCAACAAAGGTTCAGTCGACCAGATCGGGGTTTAGATCAATAGTGATAAGGTATCGATCAAAATCTCGCCCTTCCAGTTGGTAGCTATAGAGGATGGTTGCCTTCTTGAGGACGGTGACCTAGGCCAGGTTAGCTTACCCCAAGGCCCCTAGAAATCGATGATCGGAAGAACCGCCCGCTGAAGAAGATCCGGATGACGTGAGACAGAAAAAGCAGCAGTATCGGTCGAGAGTGAGTATAAAGGGTCATGCGTGTTAGATTGCGGTGTTTTTGTATTGTATCTATGTTGTAATGTCTGGCGGAGTTGAATGTCTGTAGAGTGACTGTGGAACAGGTTGTGAGCGCGCGCAACCGGTGGAAATCTTAAGTTCAAGGAGAGCTTAAGTGGTTCGGGTGTATCGGACACCCAGAGTAATTGTCAAATAGTGTGAAGGGGGTCATGAGGTACCATTGATCACCCGAAAGACCGAGATAGGGGGAACGTAAGAGTGAGTGCGTGAGTAACGGACGCTGGTCGGAGGTTACTGTGTGTGTAAGCAACCTATCAGAGAGACGATAGACATTTCGTCAGTTGTGTTGACAATTACATATAGACTGTGGACGTACAGTCGAGGGAAGTGACCGCTTGGTCGGAAGTAGTCATTTTTCGGTGTATGAATGGGACGCATGCATGACCGGGAGACGAGTTGAGAAAGGAGGGGTGCTGCTGCGAAGCGGAGAAAAGTGACGTCAGGAAGTGTCGCGACGTGATTGGCCGACAGGAGAAAGACCGCGCTGTGATAGGCCAGCTAGCAAAGACGTCAGAAAGTGTCGCGACGTGATTGGCCGACCGGAGAAAGACCGCGCTGCGATAGGCCAAGTTAGCAAAGCCGCGACAGGATTGGTGGATTGTCATCAGGAAGTAAACAGAGTAGCGAGGCTGGATATTGTGCGCATAATTATGAAGTGTTTTAAATGGCTGAGAGCGGTGTTTAAAAAAGAGAAGCGGGGATCGTATGAGGGGGAAGAAGCCCCGCCGGAGGGTACGCCAGCTCGTTACATGGCAGTGAATGTTGGGTTGCATACGATCCTTTGGATATCAGAGTGGAGTAAGATTACGGAAGGAAATGAGGAACTGACGTTCCCGAAGTACGGGACGTTCAGATTAGAGGTGTTACATCGATTAAAATCAGTCATGACCTCAATGAGACCCTTGCCTAGACCGACCCAGTTTGAAGCCCTTGATGCATGGATTAGGGCAGCGCATGAAAAGAATATGAACAGACGACAAGAAAGGGTGAAACGATCGGTAAGGGCAGTGCAGGATGCCAGGTGGGATGCGGATGCTAAAAGATGGAGAGTGCATAACATGGAAGTAAATAAACTGTACCCGGTGTTAGAGGTGCCCGGAAATAAAAGCCCCCTAGAAGAAGATGATGAGAGCGAAACAGAGGACAGCCTGATAAACAGATTATTGACAGACAGGCCACCCCCGTATAATAGAGCAGGGGGAGAGGTCGAGCATAGTGAAAGAGAAAAGGGGGGCAATGCAGGAGAGCATGGACCGCTTCCCAGTTCAGAGTGGGATCCTGAGGCAAAGAAAGAGCTGTCCCAGCCTAGTCAGGTGCAACAGGTAGTCGGGAGGTTTGTGGTACAAAGAGCGCCGGAAACGGAGAGCGCCACATCCTACGCATTACCAGATGCACTACAGGTACCTGTTACCATAGGTCCTATAATATCGATATATGACCAAGAGAGAGCAAGAGGGGAAGAACGGGTACGGAAGGACAGAGAAAGAGCAGGGACGGCAAGGAGGAACGATACGATTAATTCCCCAAGTCAGATGCCGATACCCAGAGAGTGGAGCACCCCGATGCACACAGCAGGGGATCCAGGAGGGGATCCTGGGGGCCCTAGATGGCCAGTGGATCTGAGGGGATCTGGACGAAAATCCTTTCAAGAGCTAAATGAGTACATGAAGAAGTGGGATGAGGCAGTGGAGGCTCACAAGAGCATCATAGCTGCAGAAGCTGAAAGGGAAAGTCAGGACAGCAGAGCTCGGACTCACTGCGGGGCTGGGGAGAGCAGCCCGGAGTGGGACTGTAGAGAGAGAGATAGTAGGGGAGTCACCCATTGGGCCCGGAGTGGGAATAGAACAGACCTGGAAAACGGGGGCCCCGGGAGTGGAGGGGTGGCGTGCCCAATTCTCAGTGAAGGGGAGAGGAGAGCGCAAGAGTACAGAAACAGCTTTAAGTGTCCACACTGTGTGCCCGGCACCAGAGAACTGAATGGGAGTTGTGAGAGGTCGCATCATAGTCCCTGTGATGACGGAAATGAGCGCAGCCCAGGGAATATGGGGAACCAGGAAGGATCGTATCGGATACTGAGCGATACTAGGCAAAGGGAGAGTAGCGACCAGAGGGAAAATAACAGAGAGGCGTACGGTGAAAGGAGAGAAGAAGAAGAGAGTGGGCAGAGCAAGAGTGGGAGTAACAGGCCCGTGTTCCATCACCTTCCAAGATCGGATGGCCGAGCATGGGACCTGGAGAGATGGGAGCAAGGGAGGGCACTCATTAACTCTCCCGAGCCCAAACGTAGAGCTCGAAGTTGGGATGGTAGGGAGACCAGTGAGCCCCCTTCGAAAGACATATTGCGAGCTGAGATAAAAGCTAAGAGACTCGATGTCGCCAGCTTAAGGTCAGACCTGGATGACATGATAGATGGTACCCTGCCTTTAGAAAGAATGGAAATGTATGAGCAGGATGAAATACTGTATATGGCAAAGGACATCACTCGAAAGGCGAGAGCAATCCATGAGAAGTTAGTCGAACTAGCAGGCAAATATATGGTGGACCTGTCAAGAACCAAAGCATTACAGGGTAACCACAGGCTACATTACACAGATCGAGACCTAGATGAGAGGAGAACGATTGGGCTGAAAACGCACATAAGGGAACTGATCACTGGAATAAGGACATGGAGGGCACTAGATAAGTGGGAAGAGAGGTGGTCCAAGAAAGGGACCGTCAGGAGAAGCACGCTTGGGACGACACCAGGAAGGCTGCAGGGAATAGAAGCATACCCTTTGCGTGAAGTCGCCAATGGGAACTATGTGCATGTCCCTTGGAGTAGGGGAGATTTAGCTGCTTTTACCACCTCCTTCCCCAAATTGCGGGAAAACCCAGTGGAGTGGTACAAGCAAGTCGAGAGATTTGTAAAAATCTCAAAGGTCCTATGGATAGATCTGAACACGCTGTTCGACATTGTAGTACCAGGAGATCTGTGGACAGCATGCAAGGTTAGCGCTGAGTGGCCCACAACGGAGCCGGAGAGAGATGCTAAGACTAATGGGCCGTCCGAGATTGTGATGGCAAAATTCGAGAGAGTGATGACTTGGCTGAAAGAGAAAGTGCCAATGCAAGACATAGATTGGGTCAGAATAGACCGAACCAGACAGGAACCCAAGGAGACCGTCCACGAATATTACGAGAGATTGCTGAAGGCGTTTAAACAGTATAGCGGCCTGGATGTAATGGATCCAAAAGACATAGGGCAATTCGTGTCCAAGTTCGTCCTGGGACTGAGACCGGATATTAGTTTAATGATTCAGCAACACTCGATTTGTTGGCAAAGTAAACCCCTAGACGAAATACTGAGGTATGCCAGGTACTGCTGTGATGAGATAGACTCCAAGGCTAAGAAACTAAAAGAAAAGTTGATGGTGGTACAGATGCAGGCAGCAGGGAAGGGGGGACAGCAGCAACAGCAGCAAGGAACAGGTACAGGAGGAAAGAAGCAGTACAGTCAGAACAAGGGCAATGAGGAGAGTTCCACCTTTAGACCCAGAACAGACATAGCTGCCTTGAAGAAAACGACTAGGTGCCACCAGTGTAACGAGGTGGGGCATTGGAAACGCGAGTGTCCTTACAATGTAGAGATAGGAGAACAAGAGATAGAGGAGGAAGAGGTCCAGAGCGCGCCTACAAGAGGGGTGACGCCATACCAGGGAAAGGTGCTCAAAGGGGGGGGGGCTCCTCCCCGAGCCCAGTTCCCGCAACCTCCTCGAGTAGGGACTATGGGTAAGACCTATAGGCAGATGCCCCTGTTTGTAGAAGGAGAAGAGTGCTATTATGTGGACCCATTAACCGGACAGAGAGTGGAAAGAGAAGACTGCACCCTCGGGGCAGCCTTGGAGGTGGACCAGAGGGGACCCTATGTCGAAGCGGAAGTAGCAGGGTGCCCCACGACATTTCTGGTGGACACAGGAGCCACTAGATCCACGATCAGATCAGCTGCAGTTCCAGACCTGCCCATGTCTGGAGAGACCATACAAGTGGTGGGGGTCGCAAACAGGAGAATAACCAGCCAATTGACAGAACCAGTACAGGTGAAAATAGGGAAGTACAGCGATGAGCACCAGTTTGTGGTTTGCGATTCAAGTCCTGTGTGTCTGCTAGGTAGAGACCTGTTGTGTAAATTGAATTGTACAATATACTGTACACCTCAGGGAGTGGAGGTATTGACCAATGATGATGACGCAGACTTCAAAGTTGCAAACTCAAGAATATGCGTGGAGCTGTACCCTACTTTGACAGTAGATGAGCTCCCCTGGGACTTGAGAGAGACAGTGGCACCAGAAGTATGGGATTTCACTGGGGAAGAGATAGGATTGGTCAAAGGGGTGGACCCAGTGAAAATTGTAGTGAAACCGCATGCTGAGTTCCCAAGAACACCCCAATATAAATTGACTCCAGAAACGATTGCAGGCATAAAACCCGTGATCGAGTCCATGATTAAACAGGGAATACTGAAAGAAATCGTGGGTAGTCCATGCAACTCCCCGATTATGGGTCTGCAGAAACCAAATGGGAAATTTCGGATAGTACAGGACCTTCGAAAGATTAATAACATAGTCGTTTCGTGTTGTCCAGTGGTACCGAATCCATCAGTGATACTGTTTCAGATTCCATTCCAAGCTGAGTGGTTCACTGTGATTGATCTTTGTCAGGCTTTCTTTTCGATCCCTCTGGACGAAGAAAGCCATTTTCTTTTCGCATTTAAGCTGGAAGGTCGCGTCCTAACATGGTGTCGCATTCCTCAGGGGTATACAGAGAGCCCATCGATCTTTAACCAGCTTTTGAAGAAAAATCTTGAAAGTCTAGTGCTGCCCCAGAAGTCAGTTCTGGTCCAGTACATAGACGACCTCCTCGTGGCGTCAGAAACAGAAGAAGCTTGCAGGGAGGACTCCATTGCTTTGTTAAATCACCTAGCTGCCAATGGGCACAAGGTGTCCCCGGGAAAGTTGCAGTACTGCCTGACAGAAGTGCAGTACTTGGGACACAGAATAGAGAAAGGCAAACGAAAGGTGTCACCAGACAGGATAGAGGCGATCATGAAAATGAATGCGCCTAAGACACAGAGAGAGGTCAGGATGTTCCTAGGGATGGTGGGTTATTGCCGACAGTGGATCGCGAACTTTTCACTGAAAGCAAAGCCCTTGCAAAAACTGACGCACAAGGAGGTGAGCGATCCGGTACCATGGGACAAAGACTGTTTGATGGCATTCCTACAGCTGCGAGAGGACCTGTGTCGTGCTCCGGCATTGGGAATGCCTGATTACAATAAACCATTTTTGCTTTACTGTTGTGAGAGAGAAGGTTGCGCATTGTCTGTGTTAGTCCAAATCCATGGGAATGCCCGTAGACCAGTTGCTTATTTCTCGGCTACTTTAGACCCAGTAGCCGCAGCGTTGCCCGGATGTCTCAAATCCGTTGCTGCAACGGGTGTCAGCATTGAGAGATGTGAAAATATCGTCATGGGGCACCCGTTAGAGGTGTGCGTGCCCCATTCCGTTGAACTGTTGATGACCAGGACCAAAACACAGCATCTGACCAACAGCAGGCTCACGCGCTATGAGCAAGTTATTCTTGCTGCAGAGAATGTGACCCTCAAGAGATGCTCTGTTTTGAACCCTGCCACCTTGATGCCACTCCCAAATGATATCGAGGATGATGATGAATGTACAGACCATGACTGCCTCGATGTGACTGAACTATGCACCAAACCCAGACCCGACATCGTAGATGAGCCACTGACCGACCCAGACGAAATATTCTTTGTCGATGGCTCATGTGTAAGAGACGAAGTTGGGCAGTTGAGAGCAGCTTACGCTGTTTGTACAATTACTGGAGTTGTAGAAGCTGGGTGCCTGGAAGGAGTACACTCCGCTCAGGTAGCCGAGATTATTGCCTTGACACGTGCTTGCTTGGCAAGCAATCAAATTCGAGTCACCATATACACCGACAGCCAATATGGTTATGGGGTGGTTCATGATTACGGGCAGTTATGGTCTCAAAGAGGGTTCATGACCTCTTCAGGCTCTCCCATTCGCAATGGAGAGTTTGTGCGCCTGTTGTTAGAGGCGTTGCAATGCCCAGCAGGTATCGCAGTTGTAAAGTGCACCGCACATACCAGAAATGAGGACTTCGTCTCGAAAGGCAATAGATATGCCGACGAAGTCGCGCGGTATTGCGCAGAGCAAGGGTACTCTTTCACAGAGGTGGAAGTGGGTGGAATAAATGTAAGGACTGAATTAGCCATGATATTGGAAACTGTTGATACTTGGGATGAACTGGCAAACATGCAAGAAAATGCTCCTGATTTTGAAAAAGAAACATGGGAAAAGGCAGGATGTGTAATGGGTGAGTCCCATTTTTGGGTCTCAGCAGACGGCAGAGCAGTGTTGCCCAATGAGATGGTGAGTCCAATGGCCAGACTCATACATGGTCCCGTACACTTAGGGAGAGACGCTATGCTGAGAGTGTTTAGACAGACTTGGTACAATCCTAAGTTTAGAATAGCAGCAGAAGCAGTATGCCAGCGTTGTGTGACCTGTCAGCAGCTGAACGTAGGAAAAAGAACACCAGTTGCACTGAGTCACATAGGAAGGTCTGGAGGTCCATTCAATCGAATGCAGATAGATTTCATTGAAATGCCGAGATGCAACCGCCTCCGCTATGTCCTGGTGGTTGTTTGTGTGTTCTCCAGATGGGTTGAGGCATACCCTACACGTAGGTGCGACACCCTCACAGTGGCCAAGTTACTGCTTAGGGAACTCATTCCGCGCTTCGGGGTGCCGGCCTCTTTGGAATCAGATAGGGGAACGCATTTTAACAGCGAGCTTGTGAAAATGATTTGTGCAGCTCTGAATATCGATCAGAAGTTGCATTGCAGTTACCGACCAGAAGCCTCAGGAATTGTGGAGCAGATCAATGGCACGATCAAAGCCCGAATTGCAAAGGTGTGCTCCTCAACGACCCTGAGTTGGCCTGACGCCCTGCCATTGGTCCTCATGAGCCTTCGTAGTACCCCAGACAGAAGAACGGGGTTGTCACCACATGAGGTGTTAATGGGGAGAGCAATGAGGCTGCCATCTGTCCCAACTACTGCACTGTTAAATATCACAGATGATATGATCCTGGACTATTGTAAGGGGCTGTCTGACGCCATTCATTCTGTGTCCCTTCAGGTGCAGGCTGCCGAGGTTCCATCGTGCCAGGGCCCGTGCCATGACCTGTACCCTGGGGACTGGGTCCTGGTGAAAAAACATGTGAGAAGAAGCTGCCTGGATGTTCGTTGGCGTGGGCCCTTCCAGATCATCCTGATCACGAACACGGCTGTGAAGGTGGGAGGCCTGCCCAATTGGATCCACGCGTCACATACGCGAAGGGTTCCAGCACCTCGGGAAGAAACAGCTCCTCTCTCGGATAGACGTCCAGCAGAGGACCGAGAAGCCATAGAGGGGGCTAGCCAAGCTGAAGAGGTGCCAGCGGAAGCAGGGAACGAGTCTGACCAAGCTGAGGACGGTCAGTACAACAGCGAAACAGACGACGCTACAGAAGGAGAAAGTAGCTGGGAGTACGAGTCAGACACTGACAGGTCTGACAGAGAGCGAGAACAGACAAGAAGGAGAAGGAGTAGAAGGGCACGTGGAGAAGCTAATTGGCCGCAAAGAAGGAGCTCTAGCCTGAGGTCAACTCCAGAGGTAACCCTTCCTCCGATATCAGAAGACTCAGACCCGGAAGAAGGTGCTCAGGGCGCTGAAGCACCGGACCGAAGAAGGTCAAGAAGAGTGCGTGTGCCTAACAGAAGATACTCCACACCTGAGTGGACATATCTGGCGACAAATGTCTTTGAAACAGGAGACAGGGAGGATTCGAGCGGTGGTGGTGTCCAGTTCTGAGCCCATCGTCACCGTGGAAATACGACTGTTGGTACCCGGAGTCGAACAAGAAGGGTCACTAACATTCATGCTCCCCAGACCTCCCCGCCTCAGCAAGTTAAAACACATGTTTCTTTCAGAATTGCAATTCCCCGACTTTGGTACAACGATAACAGCCCATGAAGAGCACAATCTTCGTTTGGAAATACTGAACTTTGCTATCGAAGCTGCAGGCACAAACTTGATAGTAGATGCTTAAAGGACTTTGTAAATAAAGCGAGCAGAAAAAGAAGATTACCTAGCGCCCAGGAAGCAGAGAATATTAGGGAACTTCCCTTGAGTTGATGGAGAAGGGCTAGGGTTGTCTTTATTGAACTGTTAAAGGACTTTGCGAAGAAGGTTGTCAGCTTCCAGTTGTGTGGATTCTAAAGACAAAAGGATTAAAAAGAGACTGTAAAGGAACGAGAAGAAAGGAACTTTGTGCTAAGATAAGAGAGAGCCATATTGTCTGACGAAATGGAAGCCGGCACCCAGAACCGCAGAGCTAAATGTATAATAGGTACACTAATAGTAGGAGTGATAATATTAATAGCTTTAGTGGTAACAATTTCTTATGTAAAGGGACATGAGGAAGAGGCGAAGGTAACTGATGTGAAATCTGTAGAAACGCTTACACCCACTGTTGCTGGTGAGAAAAGGGAAAACACTCAAGAGAAAGCGTTATTAGCTGCAGAAGCCCGCAGGTTACACGTAGATGAGTCCCAAGGAGACTTTAGGTCAAATGCTTATGCTAAACTCTTATATGAATACGTGGATGCCATGGATGTTAAGGACTGTTACGTCTGCATGCAGTTGCCGGCGTCTGTAGATGAAGGCATTAGATATCATCACCTCCCGCTGACATATGGCATTACATGTAGCTTATTGCTTAGTATATTTTATGAGAGAGATAGTTTTGAATACTATTTCTCCAACTATGATTCAGTGTTGCCAGAAGTCCCAAATTATAAGCAGATGAACAAATGGGACTACTGGAAGAGTGAAGACAGATTGGCCAAGTTCTTCATTCCTTGGATTACCTTAGATACTTCACATGCCCGTAGAAATAACCTGACATGCAAGGTGTCAGAAGTCGAGAAGAAGTTCATAGGGCAGGTGGATGATCGTTACAGGAGACAAAAGATTTTGAAAAAATCAGGACAATGGAAAACAGATTGGACCGAGGAAGAGAAGGCACACAAGAGAAAGGGTAGTAGTGGTCCAATAGCTTTAGATAAGACGCAGAGAGGAAAGCTATGTCTTCACCGAGCCAAAACGTATTATGAAAATGTATACGTGGGAGAAGTCAGCTGTGAACATGCTTTCAATATAGAGTACTATACTAAAGATTTCCTGAAGGGAATGCAAGTGATTCCAAATGTGTATTTTGTATGTGGAAGAAATGCCTACGTGAGACTACCTGACAACTGGTATGGATCATGTTACCTAGCAATTGTCTTCCCCAAAATATATCATGCACAAGACTTAGTGATCATCGAGGGCAAGACATCATCGAGGGGAAGGAGAGATATAGGAGATGCAGAAATGGTTGGAGATGTCTTTGGAGCTATGTTCCCTCTTTTGGGACTAATCCTTAATGATGTTAAAATTAGACGACTGGCAACAGTCGTCGACAGGTTGTCTGCCAGCACTGCTCAGTCCTTAATGCTGGTAGAAGGAGAGATGCAATCGATAAGGGCTATGGTTCTTCAGAACCGTCTTGCGTTAGACGTCCTACTAGCAAAAGAGGGCGGAGTCTGTAAGGCTTTGAAGGTCCAGGAATGTTGTACTTACATTCCAGACAATTCAAAGCCCCTTGAGAAAGTTATTAGGAACATAACTGATATTCACAAGGAGATCGAAGACTTGAGTAGAGAAAATGTCTGGGAAAAGGTGGGCCACGGAATGAGTGAAGTTGGAGGGTGGATTTCCACCCTAGGCAAAAGCTTTGTGTGGTATATACTAAAACCTGTCATCATAATATTGATCTGTGGGATCATATTGTGGGGATTGGTGAGGGTATTCAAATGGTACAGAGCAAGAAGGTCAGAAAGGGCCCAAAGAGAGCAGTTGCAGAGATTGGCTGCCATACAAGATAATCAGTACAGGAGTCTGAGGGCTCTGGAAGCGCAGAGACAAGTTATGCTGCCAATAACTGCAGTTTAAATGTTAGTGATGACCCCGAGAGGTCATCAAAGGGGGGAACTGAGAGAGCGCAAACTGACCTAAATGTATGAGTGCATCACACTTACCTGTAGTAAGCACAAATCATGAGGAGAAATGCCATGAGTGCTAGTAGTATCTGCAATTATATTCTGAATGTATAGCTAATGTAGAGATTTAAGTAGAAGTGGAACTAATACAGAAATGTGTGACACTATATGATTTTATTAGATGTGATTATTCCTGAATCCATGTCGTATAGCTGCTAAAATGTAAGATGGCATGTGGTTAAACGCAGAATGTGGTAGGCCTCAGGGCCAGAGCTAGAAGGGAAGGGGAAGGTGTTTCTTTTCACGACATAGATTGAAATAATGTTTTGGCCATTGCATTAATGGGCCATGATTTATAGATGTGTTTACTGAATAATAGAATAAGAGTATTAACATGCTTAATTAATGAAGAAGTTGAATGCTATAATCATTATGAGAAATGCTGTAGGCCTGAAATGTTTTAACGTTGATTTACACGTACATGTCTGGGCCGAGAAATGTTGCAAACCTTTTTGGAAGTCTATGAGAGTTGGGTTCTTGGCTGCAGATGTCTGTCTGCAAGAGAAAGGGAGGATCCGATTATAAATAATATGAATAGAGGTCTGTTCAGTAGACGGCCCAGACATGGAGGAGGGTTCTGGAATGTTTAAGGGGTATCAGCGGGCCGGAGAAGAGTCTGAGAAGCAAGGTCAACTCCAACGTATGAGGCCCAATACAAAGCAGCATGGAAAAAGCCAGAAGCTACACCACGTGAGGGGCGTCTCATGAGGGGCGTCTCAAATGTTGTTGACTGTTTTGTATTAGGGACAGCACCCCTGGGTGGAGTTAGAGCAGATACCTGAGGACCCTTTAGAGAGCGGATGGGTAGGCAGAGAGGGGTCATGACTGGAGAACTATAGGTTTTCACCAAGAGACTAAGAGTGAGTGACTTCCCTTGGGGGTCATTCACTGCTGACACCTTTGTTAGGTTGGGATTTGGTTAAGTAGGGATACCATCTAGAGCAGGGTAGGGACAGCCTAACCTGTGTGTTTTCCTCCAACTTAAATGAAGGAGAGATATGCGTCAATGCTGATAGCTTTATTATTCTTAGAACTTGTGTTAGTAATTTCCGTTGCTCGTCTGAGGGCTTTCAGAGAGCACATGTATGTAGTTGGACCTGTGTATCTCGTGAATCTCATTCTGAGATGCCTGTATTTGCAGCTTATCATATCTTTACAATAAACTTTTGAAAGCTAGAAGTTGTTTGTGATCTTTTGGAGCGGGGTCCTTTATTGGGTGAACTAACTTGATAGGAGAGGCACTTTCTTCCTTCAATGACAGGCAACAAAGGTTCAGTCGACCAGATCGGGGTTTAGATCAATAGTGATAAGGTATCGATCAAAATCTCGCCCTTCCAGTATCAATGCATGTCTCTGCTGTGACAGATTCAAAATGCCATGCATGAAGAACTCGCTTTAAAATAGCGATTTCTTAAAATTCCTTAATTGCGATTCTCAAATTGCGAGTCGCAATTAAGGAATACCTCCCCATTCATTCCAATGGACATAGAGGCCCATAGGAATGAATGGGAAGACAATCTCAATTTGTGATTCTCTATTAGAGAATCGCAAATTGAGATTGCAATTTGAAGAGTGCCAGGGTGTCAAAAGGACACCCTGTTGCACCCCTGAAATCTGCATATGGGTACATCTTGCACACACACATGCCCTAAGGACATGTCTGTGTGTAAAATTGAACTTTGAAAAATGCACTTTAGTGCATTTTTCAAAGTTTTTGCAAATTACCATGAAGTTCAACTTCATGGTAATTTGCGCCCCCTATTAGCGAAATCGCTAATTTTTTTACTTTAATGCATTGCATTTAAGGAATCTCAATTTGTGATTCCTTAAATGCAATAGGAATTTAAGTAATCACAATTTTGCGATTTCTTAAATTGCGATTTTTGCATTTGGGATGAATGCATCCCAAATGCAAAAATACCAGTCGCAAAGGGGCAGATTCTGAGAATCTGCCCCTTTGCGAGCGTTTTTTAGCTTGATGCATCTGGGCCTAAGTCATTAAATAATACTACTAGCAATAAACACTGTTTTCAAGTTACCAGCTGCAGCTCCCAAGTTTTCCCAAACACTTAAAAAGGACAATCATTTCTGCAAAAAAAAGTTATTTATTTTACCTGAAAATGTCTTGCTCAATGTACTGATGTTTATTAAGTAGGGTAACGTTTGCGTTCCACTGTTGTCTGGAAGCACTGTAAAGCTTCAGTCAGACCACTATACAAAAAGAAAATCTCAGAGACACTTAAACATTTTTTGTATGATATAGTTATAAAAAATGAAATTGAATGTGAATCAGTAGGAGTCTCTTAAGGTAACATACCAGGGAATCAGGTTTCCAAAGGGGAGCTGTGCTACTTTTGTAGTCAGACAGATTTTCGTGAATGTATTAGGCTAGGAGTGTGTGCCCCCCACCTCCCTCCCAAACATTTGAACTCTTCCATTGGCTGTCACCTCAACTCAAATTCTGATCACTTGTCTCCAAACGTCTAAAAAAATGCATCCCACTGCAATATTAATAAAAATGCCAGTGTATGCGGACAAATGTCTTATTTACCTTATTTTGAGCGAAGTGAACTCTGCCTCAAAGGGACATACCGCTTCTAATGGCATTAATTAATCTTCTGCCTCCTGAATCAGTCAGACCCTCTGCAAGTTTACCGGTCTCATAAATACTCGTTAAAAATATTATGTTTTCCAATAAAAGATACACATTTTCCTTAAAAAAAATATTTGTTCCATCCACTTCTCTGCATATTCTCCTGACACATGACTCTGACATGTCAGTTTACAGTAATAGAAGCTCTTAAATCACTCGTGCGGGTTATATTGTGTTTTTGACAGGAGTTACATGAAGCAACGATTTAATGACTGAAGTGGCACTGTGTTTTTTCGTGCTAATAGAACTTTCATTTAGTCAGAGAAATAATGGCCCTGTCAGGTGAAATCAACTAAGTTCCACTGTCTTAAAAGATGGGTATTACCATGGTGAACTGAGGATGAGACTGTCCTCTCAGATTTCTGTTTTGTGCAAGAAAGAAGCAGGACTGACATTGAGAATGAAGAAAGCGGTGGCTGGAATGACATATATTCGTTACTATATTTTCCCAGATCTTGCTAACTTTCTGTCTACAATGCCACGTTGAATTACTGCATCATTCTTAGGCCATGATTATGGGTAGGAGTTTTCTCACCCCTGTGCAAATCCCTGATGGAGTTTATCTTACCCAGTAACTACTGAGTGAAATAAAGTCTGCACCCTTGATTACATTTTGGCATGTTGCCCTTCCAGAACTCAGCAGGGCAAAAAAGTACAGCATTTACCGTGACATATGGATGTTAACTTAGAAAACGCCGAAATCCTCACGTTGTTGGCCAAAATATTGTTGCAATTTACTGCATCCAATAAAATAAGAATCACAGGGAGTCACATTTTAACTGGTGGAAAAACAGTCCCTCCAGAATGCTTGAATGACTATTTAGTCTTTTCCATTTCTTGTTTCTTTTGTCTTAACAACGTCGAACTCAATTATCATCAACTTATTGTTACACAAGTTATAAAAGTCCTTTTTTTGAACTTAGATTTATTTGATACGCCTATTTCTACTGCCTTTCTTTCAAAGACCCAGAGATACCTACACAAGATCATAGTGCACTGCTCGCATCTCGTTAAAGCAGCCACGAATTGACCGTGTAGCGAACTGACTCAAAGCACTCAAAGCACGGGGAGGGGGTTAGGATGGGGTCGTCGCAGAGTAGATACTGTGGAAAGGTGAGGTCTACATTAGATAAGGATCGGCTTGTCTTTACAAGAACTCACACGTACATGATTAAGATTTCTACCTGAAGGGGACCCAAGATTGTTGACAGTGGAGAATTGACACTCGACTGAGATGTTGAGTTGAGTGAGGAATTGGGGATGTGATTTCGAGCTGCAAAAAGAATCCGTGAACAATTACAAACAGAAAACAGCAGGTCAAACAATAAACAGTAATGAAACTATTCACAAATGTAGCAGTACCATGTTCCCTTATATTTTATCCTGACTTGAAACTTGACTTATAACGTCTATTCTCAGGTTAACATGTCTTGCTTCATTAGCTCTTGATAGGGAAATATTAGAGTTTTTCCCCACAAAAAATTGTGGTTGGACTTGGGGAAAAAACAAAACCCACTCTGCTTTCTCAGTCATAAATGGAGAACCTTTGAAACAAGTTCCATTCTGACCTTTACCATCAGTCATCTTAAAGCTCTCGAGGTTTGACTGGGCCCAGTGGTTGAAATTATCTTTGTTTCTGTTTCTTCCTGGTACTTCTGTTTGAAAGAGCCTTACCTCTGAGTGGGTTGTCATGACCGAAAATGGAGTTTAGAGGAAATTCTGCCAGTCTGCTGCTCCAGTCTGATCAGTCTGCTGCCTGGTTCTGGAACCTCCCTCAATGACTGTTAGGTGGGATAGGGCCTCCTTAAAGAGAGCAGGCCCCACCCACTGGACTCCACCTGAATGACACGTGTCTCTGCATTCCCACCAAACCTCATGAGAAGAATGCAGGCCTAACAGTTGGGCAGAGTTTCACCCTACAAGTTGTTGCTGCCCCACTGTTCAAAAATTCACATTGCTAGAGGGTGCAATGCTGTACATATTTAAAGTTAGGGGGATTCGATTGCTCAAGACCTGCCACCAGCGGTATTCTCTTGAACTTGCGATGCAGCAAGGTGTTATATGTTAGCAGTCTAGTAGCTGGGTGGGAGGAGTTAGGTGGTCAGGGAAAGGAAGAGGCGGAGCAGGGACAGGATGAGGGCAGATAGAGTAGGGACAGGGAAGGTACTGGAAGTACAGAATAAAGCTCCAGATACATAACGAGCAGTGTCTGTGTATTACTTGTAGCACGATGCTACAACTGCCGACGAGGGTGGGATGGGCGTGAATGCCGCCCACAGAATCCCACAAGAGTGCCCTGTCCCGTGCAGCGCCGAAAGGAAGAAGACGCTGCTGTGGAGAGCTGCCCCTGAGGAGACAGGCCAGCAGCAGGTGACCCTATCCCTCCCAGTGGTGGTGAGGGAGTGCAGAGGGAGCCGCAGCAACGAGCGCTGAAGCGCTTGAAAGAAGAAGCTGTTTGCGCCGAAAGCGCGAGTCCCGCCGGATGCGTGCAACTTGGCACCCTTGAAGGAACAGGAGTCGGGAGCCCACTCCGACCCTGTCCAGCACCTCAGGACGAGATAAAGGTCCCCCGACGTGGAGGACGCTGCCCCTGAGAGCCGGGTGACGAGCGCTGCTGAGCGCGCTGAAAACGGAGCCCGGGTGCCGTCGTAGGTCGGAAAACCTCACGCCCGATGCGTGAGTTTCGGCACGCCAGCGGAGAAGAAGAGCGGGAGCGCGAAAAGTAAGGCGGGAGCCCACCCCAACCTCACCTGGTAGATGCCGCGGCCAAAGAAGAGTGAATCCTGATGTGTGCTGCCCTTGGAGCTGCTGGCCGGTGAGTCTTGCATGAACCTGGAGAGAAAGCCTCGTGTGTGCCTGCAGTGACGGCGGCCATCTTGAAGTCAGGCGACTTTCAGGACAAGACCCTTGGTTGTTGTAGGGCGGCCATCTTGAAGTCAGGCACCCGGCAAAAGAAACAAGCACTGACTGTGACAAATAAACAAGCATTGGCGAACAGAAAGAAACAAGCATTGTCAAAAGCAAGTAAACAAGCATTGGCGCACGGAAACAAACAAGCATTGGCGAGAAGAAACATACGAACATTGACAAGAACAAGCAAACAAACATTGGTGAACGCAAAAGAAACAAGCATTGTCAAGAGTAAATAAACAAGCATCGGCAAGAAGGAACAAACAAACATTGACAAGTACCCGACACAGCACTACGCGGTCCCACGATGTCAACATCACCGCGACGAAATGAGGTCAAGCCCCTCTTCGCAGGAGGATCACATTTGAGGGCCCCTGAGCCAGTCGCCCTAACGACAGGTGGAAGCATGGGCCCCAAGTGGCAGGAATGGCTCGAAGACTTCGAGGACTACCTTGAAGGGTCCAAAGTGACCGTTGACAAGGACAAGTTAATTGCTCTCTGGAATCTGGCTGGGCGTGAAATAAGTAAACTCATCAAGGATCTCCCTGCTGCAGACACCGGAACGTATGACAAAGTGCGTGACGCACTAAACAAGAGATTCCTCCACAAAAGGAACGTGGACTATGAGCGCCATGCTTTTCATCAGGCACGTCAAGGGAAAGACGAGGCCATGAGCACGTTTATCACTCGACTGCGGCGACTATCGAGGCACTGCGACTTCGATAATTTTTCCACCGACGCTGCCATCAAGTCTCAGATCATAGAGGGGTGCCACTCTGAATCCCTCAGAAGACGGCTGCTGAGGAAGCCACAAGAACTGGACGACATTGAGGAGCTAACTCGCGTATACGATCAAGCTGAGGAGCATGCTGCCACCATTGAATCTGGGCGCAAAGTGAGCAATGAGCAAGCCCACCGAGTTCAAGACCGTGGTGGCGGGCGTAGACGCTCGAGGGACAATCGTTGGACATCACGACCGTCCTCTCGCTCGAGGCGATCAGATCACCGGAGGCGAGAGACCGGCCGGAGAGAGAAGAGACCAGAGAGAGCGAGGAGGTGCTACAGGTGTGGGTATGACTATCCTCACGTGGACGTCTGCCCTGCCATGGGCCAGCGGTGCAGGAAATGTGGTCGGACGAACCATTTCGAGGCGATGTGCGGCGAGTACAACAAAGAGAGGCGAAGCAGCACTGGGAGGTCGTCTCGATCGAGCACCAGAAAGCACCATATTAGAGCCGTCCATGACAAAGACACGGGGTCCTCCAGCTCGACACATTCCAGCAGGGAGTCACACAAATCGCGATGGGAGCGCAGATCTCCGTCCCGTGACTCCAGGTCTTCGTCTCGAGACTCCGAGTACACGACCCACCGTGCCTACATGATCGCAGACCCAGATCAGTTGAAGAAGTATCCTCGGTTACACATCAAAGTGGGGAATCACAACACTAAATTTGTTATGGACAGCGGGCTTCGCTGAACTACATCCCCGTTACCGAGTATGAGAGGATGCGCCCCAAGCCGACCCTCACTCATGCACCTGTACGGGTCTTCACCTGGATGTCAAGGAAGCCGCTGCAATGTCTTGGCAAATTCCCGACTACACTTGCACATGACAATGTCACGATTGATGCCGTCATTCATGTCATCAAGGGCCCCGAAGCTGACTGTCTGCTGAGCCTGCCGACTGCGGAACGTCTCCGTCTTGTGGAGATCCTCTTCAAAGTCTGTGATGACCAGAACATCGTCGACCATTTTCCTCGCCTTTTCATCGGGCTGGGGAAGTTGAAGGATCGTCAGATACACCTGCATATCAACAAACAGATCAGGCCTGTTGCTCAGTACCCCCGGCGTGTTCCTTTCCACCTCCAAAAGGCTGTCGAAGAAGAGATCAATGACCTCCTGTCTGCCGACATCATTGAACGCACAGACGGCCCTACCCCATGGGTTTCGCCAGTGGTCGTTGTACCGAAAAAGGGCACCACCAGCAAAGTAAGACTCTGTGTCGACATGCGAGTATCCAACACTGCGATAGAACGTGAACACCATCCAGGGCCACTTCTATGTGACATGATCTCGGCTTTGAACGGAGCCACGGTATTCTCTAAACTGGACCTCAACAAGGGCTATCACCAGCTGGAGCTGGATGCCCAATCAGGAGCGGGAATGAAACCTGACCCGGAAAAAGTGGCATCCCTGAACAACGCCAAGTGTCCTCAGGACGTCAGCGATCGTTCCTGGGAATGGCCAGCTACTGCGCCCGGTATATCCGGGATTACGCGACCATCAGCCACCCGCTCTGCACCTTGACCAAGCAAGGGCAACCCTTTGAATGGACTCCTCAGTGTGAGCAAGCATTCACAGAAATCAAGCGGGCTGTGAAGTCAGCCGATAACCTTTCCTATTTCAACCCCAGACGCATGACTGAAGTCACAGTTGATGCCAGCCCCGTAGGGTTGGGGGCCATTCTGGCACAATATGACCATGACTCTGACCAGAGACGGATAGTTGCCTATGCCAGCCGCAGCCTGTCTGATCCCGAGAAGGCGTACTCTCAGCCCAAGAAGGAGAGTCTTGCAGTGGTCTGGGCATGTGAACACTTTCATGTGACGGCAAGCACTTTACCCTGATCACTGATCACCAGGCGCTAGGCACCATCTACGGCAACCCCCGGTCTAAAATGCCCCCCAGAATTGATAGATGGGGCTTGAGGCTTCAGGAGTATACTTTCACGATCGTACACAAGCTGGGAAAGTCTGAAAACCCGGCAGACTACATGTCTCGGCATCCGCCTGCATCATCCAATTCTCATCCTTCAATTGCAGAGGAATATATCCATTTCGTAGCTGGCCAGGCGCTACCTCCGGCCATTCCAATGGATGTAATCCGAAACGCCACCGTGCAGGATGCCGTCCTACAAAAGGTACTCCGCAAGATTCGAACCAACAGGTGGAGACATGACCCTCAGGATGAAGACAGTGAACGGGACACCAAGCAGGAGCTACAAGCTTTCCGGCACGTCCATGATGAACTGTCAGTGACCTCAGACGGAATCATACTGCGAGGACAGCGAATTGTGATCCCCAGCAATCTACAGCAAGGCGTCATCGATCTTGCCCATGAAGGCCACCGGGGAGTTGTGTCCACTAAGCGAGCACTCAGGGAACGTGTGTGGTTCCCCTGCTCGACCAAATGGTGGAGTCCACCCTGAAAGACTGCCACCCGTGCCAACTGACAAGCAAAGGTGATCCCCCAGCCCCATTGCAAATGACCCCCTTACCGGCCGGAGTTTGGCAAGAAATTGCCGTGGACTTCTATGGACCATTATCCTCCGGCAAGTATGTGATCGTCATAGTCGACGAGTACTCGCGCTTCCCCTTTGCACAGTTCGTGCCCTCCACTGGTGCCGCCAGTACTCTCAAGGTGCTGGATGAGTTATTTGCAACCTGGGGTGTTCCTAGAGAGGTGAAGACGGACAATGGTCCCCCCTTCAATGGACATGATGATGCATATGCCCGACACTTGGATTTCCATCATAGGAAAGTCACACCCCTCTGGCCACTAGCAAACGGCACCATTACACGCTTCATGGCCACGATCAAGAAAACATTTCAGCAGGCCTGTGCCAAAAAGAAGGACCTACAGATCGCCCTGAACGAGGTCCTCAGAGCCTACAGGACAACTCCCCATTCGACCACCGGCAAGTGTCCTGCCACGCTGATGTTAGGTCGCCCCATGGGGAACCGAATTCCAACATGGGATGGAGCCCTGCGTGCTATATCACCCACCCCCAACCATCGAGAGATGGCGGACACGGATAAGCGTAACAAGGACAAGATGAAGTTGTATGCAGACGCCAAGCGAAGAGCAAGATCTCCCTCTGTACACGAAGGAGACTACGTACTAGTGAAACAAGACCAGCAGAAGAAAACGGACTGTCGTTTCCGCGATGAACCACTACTGGTCACTCGGCAGAAGGGCACTATGATGATGGCGGAGTCTGACCGCCGTAAAGTTACGAGGAACGTGTCTCACTTTAAGAAGTGTTCCCGAGACACGACCGGATTGTTGCTTGATCACACTGCGTCACTAGATCCTGAGACCTCTGAACGGGACGCTTTAGAGGATCCGGGCCAATTGGATGCACCTCAGACTGAAGAGAACTCTGATGAAGTGAACGCACGGCCACGTCGCAATGTCCAGCGACCAAAGAGACTCATTGAAGAGATATGATTGAATATGTCGTTAATTTTGTTAAGAAGGGGGGAGATGTTATATGTTAGCAGTCTAGTAGCTGGGTGGGAGGAGTTAGGTGGTCAGGGAAAGGAAGAGGCGGAGCAGGGACAGGATGAGGGCAGATTGAGTAGGGACAGGGAAGGTACTGGAAGTACAGAATAAAGCTCCAGATACATAACGAGCAGTGTCTGTGTATTACTTGTAGCACGATGCTACACAAGGGTTGCAGGGCTATTTGGTGCTAGGGTCCGGGGATAGGGGTGTGAGTGGTCCTGCTCTGTGGCAGGGGTCGCAGCTTCATGTGGTGCTGGTTTCTGGGTCTGAAAGGCCCTTATACTTTTTTGCTTACAATAAAAGCAGTTACCGTTTTTGTAATGAAGCCTCTGCAAAGCTTTGAGGAAGGCGTTGATATGATCATGGTGCGTCATTTCGAGCAGGCGATGGGGCAGCGTGGTGTTTGGCTTTTACAGTTTGGGAAGATCTTTTATTTGTACATTTATCTATGAGGATATCCACAAAATCTGGCATGGCTTCAGAAGTCATGAAGTTATGTTCAACAGTCCTGACTCCAAGCCTGATCTAAATCTTGGTGGATCTGGTCCTGCGATCACTTTCTTTTTTTTACTTTATTTACTTCTTTGCATGTTTAGTTAACAAACATTTGTAGCAGTTACTCAATGCAGCAGTACATCAATTACAATAAGGAAATGCAGTGTCACACATATACATCTTTTCGTGAGAGCGTCGCACATAAAACGCACAAGATAAAACATTAGTAAAGTCAAGTTACCACTGTACAACATTGCTGCGGCTAGTACAACCTTTGGGTAGCCGTATGTATATAATACCGTTTCCAAAGTAGATCAGCCCACCCCGGCAGGGACAATCCCATCAGGAGATTGGGATGACAAAACAGAACTCTCCTCAAGCAGATAGTTTTTAAAGGACCCCATATGTCTTTGGGACTTGACGATGGTGGCATCATGGTAGCAAATAAATCACTGTTGGTATTACCATATATAAGACTGTTCAGCCAAGTTTTAGTTTTTGGAATAGATCTAATTCCCCACTGTCATGCTAGTTCTCGTTTAGCTAACAGCAAGGCAATGGCTACGAATCGTCGAACTTGTTTCGGGGAATTACGAACGTACCCCAATAGGGCTACCTCTGGCAGAGGATTAATCTCAAGGTGTACCATACGTGACAATATTGTGTACACTGCCTTCCAATATCCCCCACCTTTACACAGGTCCAGGTCATATGGGCGAAGTCAGCGTGGTGAGCTCTGTATTTCGGGCATAAGTGTGATGGCGAAGGGTCAATGGAGTGGATTTTAGCTGGTGACATGTATGCCCTCCATAAAAATTTAAAATGTGTATGTTTACTATTCATGGAGACTTCTTTTGTCTGGGTACAACAAAAAACCCAATGCTTGTCTTCTATTGGGTGGCCTAGGTCACGTTCCCAGGTCTCACGTATCTTGAGGTCTCTGCTTGGGATCAGTGCCATAGAGGCTCTATATAGTTTGGATATGAGGTGGGCCCCATCTTGATTAGGTATCCCCAAAGCATTTCGGGCATACCTCGGCCCTTCATCAGGGGGTGAATTCCTAAAAACAACAAATAATCCACAATAAAAGTACAGCTCACCAAAACATTCACCTCAAGATGGCATGTAACCCACATTAACCACGCTTGACACCATATAAACACTTGGCATGCACAAACCAATACCAGCTTTTTATAGAATAGTCATGTTAGACATCATGTTGTGAAGCTCCGATCGAAATCACTGAAGGTAACACTAACACACATGGCTGATTTATAAGCATATGTTGATGTTGTCTGAATGTAACCACATTCAGGCATGCTGAAACTACTGAGATATATGATAAGCGACACACCAAACATTAGGTGGGGGTCCAACTCCACATTAAGGCAGTCATTTTATTTTGCATTATTTGTTGCTTCTAGGAATTCATCCCCTGATGAAGGGCAGAGTTATGCCAGAAATGCATTGGGGATACATGTAAGAACAGTTTATATAACGGATGCACATGAATGAAGCATTCATAAGGAATATGATGTGAATTAAAAGATGTACTAAAATAATCAATTCCAAACAAGAGAATTCACAGAATCGAAAACCTGAATATTATTATTATTATTGTTAATGCTTATAAAGCACATCTGACACCCTACAGGTAACCTGGCGCTGTCATACTAGCATCTAGCTGAGTGTGTGAACTGAGTCCCCTGCCAGAGTAAACTATGACAATGCATGTAAGGGACGCTCCCACATATGGATAGCACAATATTCTAAATATTTGTATTTTCCACATACAAGTAATGCACTCATATTGTATTCCTATGTTTCACTTCACTATATAGCCCTATTGTACAGTTTTCAACAGGTTTCATGTAGCAAGGGCCACAAACTATCACTACCTACTGGTGAATGGGACTTTTGTTTACATCAACTGGTAATTCCTGTAGATCACAGAGATATTTGCATATTTTCAAATCTGCCACCTGGAGGGAGCAGAAATCCCACTGGGTAATAGGACCAGACTATTTAAACACAAAAAGAATGGGTTGGAGGTACCCCATCTTGTGTGAGGCCACATGCCCATTTCTAAAGCCCCAACAGTCTTACTGTTTCCCGGGGCAGAGAATTTCTATAACTCCCTTGGGATTATATTTGCTGCATAGTTTTGACATATGGGCTGTCAGAGAGGGGGTTATTTCCCCTTGCCCGTAGGGAAGAAAGACTGCCTTGTGGTCAGAGTGAGGGATACACTGGAGTGCCATGTTGGGCAAACCACACAACACATTTCAATCGTTTTTCCATGGTGTTTTTTTGGCTTTCTGATTCCCCCTGTGATGGGCAGATACACCTCGATCTAACCATCCAGAAAGGGCTGGAAGTCCTCAACTACCAGGGAAAAATTGGGAACAGTAAATGGATGGGGTACTGGAATAGCTTCACATCAGTCCACCCCTGCACCAGATAGTATTTCAGCCCCAAAGTGTAATGTTCCATACAGGTTCCCGATATAGGCTCAGGTAGCAACCTAACCGTTCACCTATATTTCCCCTGCCATTATACTACATAACGGTTCTGGCGACTGACCTTTTACCTAGTTACGGTACTGCTAACAGTACGTGTGGATTCCCTGGAAACTAGCCTGATTCATTATGCATGAGGATTCTTGGAAACTCAGCGAGACTACCATCTCCTGCATAAAAACTATGTATAAGGGTCATTCATTCCGTCATCCTAAGTCCGACATTGTTAGGTTTGAAATTCCCACCTGCAATGCACCGGTTTCATGCTTCAGACTTCAGTTAGCGAGTGTGACTCCATTTTGCATTTCGTAATCCCTCTTAGGCTGCTTAGACTGTGCCTGCTCTTCATTCTTGGGAAGGCATAGCAGGTGGTTGTAAGTAACCCGGGTGGCCCCAAAGGGCCACTTCCTTCAGTTAGCGCCCAAACAGGGACGCCGCAGGGTGACCCCACTCACCCAAAAACAGGTTGTAGGATTGGGGTTGTGTCCGATCAGTCGGGCGCATCGGGGTACCCCACATGGTTGACCTTGGTTCTCGGAGCTGCCCTGCCTGTCTGATCAGGCTACTCCTCATCTAGTGGTCACCGGCTGGGGTCCTGAGAAGGTGAAACCTTGGAGTTGACCATTTTGTCCGAAGAGTCGGCAGTGGAGAATAATTTTACTCGACCTGAGTGCACCAGGTGAGTGATTTGACTCTTGGAAAGATGGCGCCATTCTTGAACGGCACGAGCCTGCGGGCTGTGTCCTGATACAGTCTCCTGACTGTCTTGGTGCAGTTTCTAGACTGCCTAGCTTGAATTGCACAAGCCAACGGACTGTATCTTGGTACATTCTTTTGGGCTGTTTGGTTTTGAACTTGATTAGTTTGCAACCCTTTTAAAAGACACAAAGTGTTTGCGAACAATCTGCCAGGCCAACTGGTAGTTTGGTTTTCCCTCAAAAAGGTCTGGTGCTTCTTAAATGTGGTACTTGGTACAGGACTGCAGTGGGCAGTTTTCGGACCGTTTTGGTTTGGTTCTTGAACAATTGTTCTCTTGTTTATTTTTCCTTCTATTATTTTTGTTGATGTTGTATTTGTTTGTTGAGGACAGCGTATGTGGCTTATATTAAGATGCCTTGTTTATGTCGGATATTTTGGATGTCGTTGTTGTTCCACTGATGCTCAATTGGAAGAGAGCCAGCCTGCGCCTCCGGATAGTTCTCAAATTTCTACGTATACGTCAAGCATGGTATTGGCCCTATTATGTTCAGCCCGTTGTGGCATAAATATACGAGGGACAATGCTGAGCTGCAATGGTCACTTACTGGTTCGTTTGATTAATAGAAATTGAATTACTTGCAGGATAAATTGTTCGCTAAAAAGAGTAGGCAGTCGATGTTTCTCTAAGAGTATGGCAGAAAGCAGCGAAGCAGTGGTGTATGAGAGCAGAGAAAGAGGCCCCGAAGTGACAGACGCAAACTATAACCTAGAAAGCAGTGGCCTATGAAAGGGAAAAGATAGAGAAGGGCATAGAATGAGCAGATAGAAAGTTACGATTACAGACTTATAAATGTTATGTTACTAGAGAGGAAGGTGATGATTTTGTTGAAGAGCTATTAGATTCTCGCCCCCCACCTCCTTATGCTCCTGAACGGATATACCCAACAGTTCCAACATCCCAGTCTTCGGCCCCTTCATGCCTCTCTTTCTAGTGTTTCTGTTTCTAGCACTACTGCCCCAGCCCTAGCCCCACTTGCTTCTCCTCTACCCGCACCAGTCACAGGGGCTGGGAGCCGTTAGCTCTCCTGTCCTGTCTATTAGTTCCATTTTGACTGCTACGCCCCTTTCACCCCAAAAACACTGTCTCCCTACATGATGGTACCTGTCTCTGCATCTGCTCTTTCCCCATTGGGTGTGACACCTCAAACACAGTCAAATGTTGAAATGCCTGTGCATCGGATGCATGAAGGGAATTGAGCAGCACCGCGAAACTGCCTGGAGAGAGTATAGGTGCGTTCTGCTGTGGGTGTTGAGGAAAAGCAAATGGTGGCGAATCAAGCAGCTCAGTCGGCTCGAAACGCAATCTATAGTGTGGAAGATGTGTAGAGTGTGATGAAAGATTATGAGCCCTTCATACAGCAGCATGCTTTTAAGCACATGTCGGCCACGTTAATAGGAATGTGGGAACAGTGTTTTTAGGGTGTTGCACCGCAGATTATCTATGACATACGGGACAGGGTGTATGCTACAAGTATGGCTCCCAATGAGGTTTTTAGCGATGCAACAACACTGGTGGGTTACCGAGGCAGATTGCTTCAAAAGGTTCAGACAATAGGGACACAGTACCCCATGAGGAACGTCTATCCCATTTACCGTCCTGAAATACCAGAACTGCGGGACTCCACGACGATGTAATTAGGCTACAAATTGATGCTTGGTTTCAGGAACAGTGGATCGATACTCCTTAGAAGAGCAGTGAGGTTCTATCCCTAAAGAGCAAGCTGCTGGACCCTCGGAAAAACCCCACTGCATATTATAAAGAATTGACGGAGACGGCCTCCCTCACAGTGATGACGTTAGCCGATAATGAATTTTTCTTTGGTCTGCTGGTACCGGTCGATATATGGAGGCAGGTTCATATGCAGGATCATGCACTGGAGTTGGGCAGAGAGAGGGTTCTTGACTTTGCATGGACTGCGAATACAGAACGGCCCATTGATACATAGATTGCTGTCAGCATTGACACTTCCCCGTACGTTAGCAGTAATAAAATGTAGCCCTCATGAAGCCATCACAGAGGGGAAATGCGTTTGCTGATCAGACAGCAAAGGACACAGCTTGATCAAAAATGAAAAATATGTTTGTGGCAGGTACCGCTAGGTAGGTCCCAGACAATGGAATGTTCGAGGCCAAATTAGAAAATGTCAGGGAAATGCAGAGTGAGTCGACCGTAGATGAACTGGCAAAACGGGAGGAGAGTACAGGGCGTTTGGAGGAGGACGGGTGCTGGACTGATTTATCTGGGAAACAGAAATGGTTGCTGCCCAATTCGTATGTGCTCCCTGTTGTTACCATGACTCACGGTCCAGCGCATATTAGTGCCAAAGGAATATGCAATCTACTGGACTCAGTATATATGAACGAAAATATTTCTAAGGTAGCCACAAACCTAGTGAAGCATTGATCATTTGTTTGAAGCATAATCCTGGGAAAGGTACTCCTACACCTGCTGGTAATTTGCACAACCATCCTTCTCTTTTGAGGTTCTCCAGATGGATTTTATCAAAATGGAACGAGTTAATAATTTGAAGTAAGTGCTAGTATTGATTTGCACATTCAGTAAATGGATTAACCACTCAAGAGAATACAGCTATGGCGATGGCGAAGGCACTCTTAAAAGAGTTCTTCCCTTGCTATTGATTGCCACATGTGATTTGGAGTGACAACGGAAGTCAGTTCAATTCAAAAGCCATTGAATTGGTGTGCAAAGGCTTACATATTAAGCAGAAGTTTCATGTAGCGAACCACCCCCAGTCAGCAGGCCTGATTGAGAAGTACAATGGTACTCTCAAACTGAAATTAGCAACGATCCAAAGAAAGCACAGGACTGCGATGGCCAGATGTGTTACCCTTGGCTTTATTATATACCAGAGTGACAGTGCATTCTAGAACAGGGTTCTCCCCGTATGAGGTGGTCTTTGGACGCCCCACTAATGTCTGGGGCGTTCCAAGGCCCAAGCGCTTTTCAGAGATAGAGTATCTCCTCCTCATAGATTAACCGTATTTATTGTCTAAAGATCTCCGTTCTATCCACCAACAGGTTCATGCCACGCTGCAACCAGTTCCAGAGGGGCCTGGGGATTTTGTTCTTGTCAAACACTTTCAAAGGAGGAGCTGCCTAGAGCCGAAGTAGAAAGGGCCCCTCCTTGTCCTGCTCGCCACCCGCACAGCTGTCAAGCTGGAAGGCAGAAAACATTGGGTACATGCCCCCCACATCAAATGGATTCCTCATCCGCTCCTGTATGATCAGTGGGCCCTCGAGGGAATCGCTGACCAGGAAGGAGAGCGTGCACACTGCTTCCTTCCCTTCTCTGATGCCCGGTTGAGGTTGGCGCAGACAGATGAGGAAAGTGACACAGATACTCCTGCATCTGGTGCACAAGAGTCTGAGTCTCAACGCCCAACTGACCCTGAGTTTCAACCCCTTTTTGTTGACAAGGCAGTGCCTGGAGTCACCAGGTACAACCTGCGGCCCGAAAGAAGGACAGTTCACCAGCCGAACAGTCCAGGAGTTAGGGAAGGACTTGAGCTTAGGGCACAGGTGCTGTGCCTAAGGTGCCTGTATTAGACTAGAGTGAGCTACACTGGTGCACTGCCCTGGACACTGGACTGGATTGTTGAGGGTACTTGCCCATGAGGGAGGGTGCCCTATCCTGAAAGAAGAGGATTTGTTTTTTAGCAAAGGCTGCAATCGCGCAGCTCCCCCATGGGAGTGCTTCATTGCACCGTTGTTGATGAACAATAGGAGCCTGCCAGCAAGGCTCTAGACCGATGCTGGGTGATTTGTGCCCCTCTGGTCAATTGTATTTTTGTGGCTCCAATTCCGAAGATTTCTCTCTATGTACCCATTTGGCCGTGCAGTCATGAAGGAGGAACAGCTCCTGGTGGCCCCTCCATTACAGCAGAATGGTCCTGTGTGGTCTAGTTGGTCTACTGTGAGTAAGGTAGTAGTAGCAGTAGTATTAGTTATCCTCATTGTACTGTTAACACTATTTGGGGTGGTTTGGTATTTAGAAGAACAGCATCCTGTACACTATCTGGTAGGGACTAACCCAATTCCCCCTGAGCGCCTATTTGTTACATTGGCCCGCATAAAGAGAGACATAGACAAACTTACACCGAGAACGTATTTCTTCAAATGCTTCATCAGGTACACAGTCACACAGTCACACTAATGCCACAAATTGTTGGGCGTGTGGGTTACTCCCCTCCGTTATGCACAAAGATGATTTGCTGGTGTCATTGCCCCTGTCATATTTGGGTGGCTGTGAGGCATGGTTTCACTTGCTTTCTATGGTATACATGCACTATCATGCTGAAGCTATGAAAATGGTACAGTCTGATTACGAAGCAGTGTTGGAGTATATAGTGGTACTAAAGGAGAGGAGCTGGCCTAACGGCTAGGGCGCTCGACCTCGGACCTGGGGATCTGGGTTCGAGCCTCGGTAACGACGCCAAAAAATCTCCTGTGATTCTGGGCAAATCACTTAATCTCCCTGTGCCTAAAATAAAAAAAATAAAATAAAATAAAAATGAAAGTGTGTGTCCTCATGTTAAAAAAAACCAAAAAACGTAACGTGTGCTATGTGAAGCGCTCTGATACCTGATTCGGTTCGGGTCTAGTTCGCGCTATATAAAACTCTACAAAAAAAAAAAGAAAAGAAATAAAGGTAGGAATGGGGGTCTAGGGGTATATATTTATCGACCTTAACACCTCCGTACCCCAAACTATATGACAGCAACAAATACGGGAGGTGTCCGGTCAAGAGAGAGAATGTGTGTGTTCTATACTGAAGACTGAAGATCGCAGGCCATCAAACAGCAACAACAAAGACAACACTTGGTTCAGATATTCCCATCAGCCCACCCTTCCGGCGGAGCATCGTCATGTGGGATTTGTATGGTACATCCAAGGGTCGCCCAACTCATCGAATTGATGGTGCGAAACTGGATAACAAAGATGAACTCTAACCAAAGTGTGTCTTAATGGTACTGATGGGGTGCAGTGCTATAGTGTAAACGAGTGAGTGAGATTAAAAATGACTACCAAGACAAAAATTATGTTTAATCAGTATTATCTTGGCGCCAAGGTTAAAAAAACTCCTGATAGTCTGAAAGTATGACTAAACAATGGCGATGTGCAGAGAGGTCACACTAATGCCACAAATTGTTGGGCGTGTGGGTTACTCCCCTCCGTTATGCACAAAGATGATTTGCTGGTGTCATTGCCCCTGTCATATTTGGGTAGCAGTGAGGCATGGTTTCACTTGCTTTCTATGGTATACATGCACTATCATGCTGACGCTATGAAAATGGTACAGTCTGATTACGAAGCAGTGTTGGAGTATATAGTGGTACACCAGGGATATACACCTTGGGCAGATGGCAAGGAGGGTACCCTGCATCCAGAAGCTTGCATGAACATTTTTTAAGCTGATGAAAATGTCACTTGGTTACAAAATGAAATGCTAGATTTCCAAGGATTTAATGTTACTAAATACTTCAAATGTTTAAGGGAACGCAATATCACTGAAGACAAAGCCATGCCCATCCCTGTGATCAATGCAACAGGTAGTTTCTGTGTTGAAGGATCAGGGAACATTCCTGTAGGACAGAGCAGTTGTAACTACACATACCGATTGAACACTACTAGTAGCCCACCTTTGCTTACACCTCCAAATGTATACTTTATCTGTGGGGAACAGGCTTATACATGGCTTCCCAGGGGATGGTCTGGCCGGTGCTATGTCTCTTTCCTCTTACCTCCCTTTTACATTGCACCGTCTAATTATCACAAGGATCATAGGCTACAGCCTAGGGATCTCCATGTGCATCGAGTTAAGAGAGCTGTTAATCCTTACGATATTGATCAGACAGATACTTCCTTACAGCAATTTACTGACATAATGAAGGGCTTTCTGCGATTCTGGGGTCCCATATTCAATAGCCATAATATTTGTCACCTTCCCAGTGTAGTTGAGGGAGTTATTAATACTACTGCAGGTATACTGACTAATAGTACAGTCAAGCTTCAGGCTACGAGGCTTGTTGCTCTTCAAAATTGGATGATTTTAGATGTCATTCTGGCTGATAGAGGGGGAGCCTGCTGTGTCATCGGCAGCAGCTGCTGCGTGTACATTCCTGAAAGCGCCCCTACTATATACTCCGCAATACAGAAGTTACACAGGCTTGCTTCAGACATCCATCAGGATAATGGTTCATGGGCCATCACAGAGTGGCTCTGGGGTCTATTGACATCATGGGGTTGGAAGATACTACTTGTCCTAATAGATATCGCAGGAGTCATCTTCACATGTTGCCTCTGTATAAATTACCTTCCTGCATGTTGCACCTATTGTGTGAGAAAGCTCAGCCCTACCCCTAGACTATCAGGACGTGATACCAAGGTCTCTACTATGATGATGCAGGATATCCAGAATATGATGATCATAGACAAGGGCATTTTTTAGTACTAGATGGATTTTACTACTAAGGGCCTGATTCTGATGCGGGTTGGAAAGATTCCCGATCAAATCTGTTTGGAAATGGTTTCCGACTCACTCGGATAAGGAGAGTCTGACCGACGGAGTACGATGCATCTGGATGCTTCCAGATACGAGTTGCTTGGACTCCTATTGACTTCAATCTTCAATGGGAGCATATGTTTCTAACTGAATCATAATTGGGCCCTGGGTCGGGAAGACACGTTCCCAATCTGAAGGAGCAAATGCCAATAGAAAGGCCTTCCTAACCGCGGCAGATTCAGGCCCTAGGTGGGAATGCTTTCCTTATCGCATCAGAATCAGGCCCTAAGTCTGTTCCTTTCTTCTCCATTGTCATATAAGTACCTTTGCATTTGCTTTCTCCCACTTAGAATTGTAAAGACCCTACCGGATAGTAAAGCATTTAGCCGCCCATGCTAAAAGGAGGGTCTGTTATGTTTGAAATTCCCATTCCTGCAATGCACCCGTTTCATGCTATATTAGGTTAGCAGTGTGTGGTTAAATAGACGCATTTGTCTTCACGTTATACAACCCGCTGAGTTATCCCCGTAATGTGCAGGCTTCAGTTAGCAAGTGTGACTCCCTTTTGCATTTTGTAATCCATCTTAGGCTGCTTAGACTGTGCTTGAACTAGGCCTCATCACTCTTATTGCCTGCCTCAGCAGAACACTGTATTTCATTATTATTTTCTCTTCTGTTCAAGGCTGTTTCTTACTAATGAATAGGCCATTCTGCCCTCTCATACCTATCTGAGTGTGTATTTCTGCTCCCACGTTACGAGACGCTGGGGCTCAGCGTGGCAACCTAATTTTTATTTAATTTTATTGATTTAACACAGTTACAGATCTTCCGTCGTCATTTAGTACAAAACTACACATGTCGGATATCAGCAAGCCTAATCTTTGTACATTCCAAAAAAACAATATCATGTTCATACTTAAACATTTTAACCATACAACAATCCCGAAATTCACCATCCACCAGCATATGTAACCGCACATCTGTATCTATCCACAGTAAATTAATCATTTCTCTCACACCCTTCACATGTGCAGTTTCCGCTTCTCAGACCCTCTCCCACCCATCAGAGGAGCAGTGTTACCGTCCTATGGAGTGGCTGCACTTACAGTGTGGCACCGCATTTTCACCTACCTGTTTCTATTTGTCTAATCTCTGCGAAGATCCACCCCTCCTGCCGACAACCACATCACAAAGGGTTCCCAAATATCTTGTGGTCTAGATCTAATTGCCATTAGCTTCCAGTAGTGGAACAGTTGATCTTCACACTACGTGGCTGCTCCCACCCACTCTGCTATAGTTGGCGGTTTTTTTTTTCCAGTGGATGGCAACCTGTCTCTTTGCTAATAAGCAGTAACATTGCCGTTAGTTTATGCTGACCCTTCGGTACCTCTTTTACATATCCCAGTAATGCTAGCAACTGTGTGCTGTTTAGCGAGTGATTGATCATGTGCCCGATATGTAAAAACACTTCTTGCCAGAACCGTGCTATCGGTCTGCAGTCCCAGGCTAAACGGTTGAATGTTGCATTTTGTGATCCACATCTCCAGCAGCATGTGTCAGTGAGCAGACCCATGCCATGTAGCTGGGGAGGCGTGCAGTATAATCTGTGTAGATAGTTAAAATGAATTTATCGCAGGTGGTAGTTCGGGGATAGATTTTCTACCTGGGTACAACAGAACTGCCATTGTTTGTCTGTGACATCGATATCTGTGTCTTTCTCCCACTCTGTTTTGGACAGGACAGACACCATCGGAGACTCCCTTTAGGTGATGCTATATATATGTGTGATGAATTTGCGGGGAGAAGGTGTTCATAAAACGTTCTCCAGTGCCAGCAATGTGGGTGGTATTGTAGGAAACTATTCGTGTCTAGCGCGGCATGCCGCCCTAATCTGGTAATATAATCACAGATCCGATGCTGTGGGAGTTTGTGATTCACATATCTGTTATAATGTTAAGAATGTACTGTCCGGAAACAGGTCCCCTCCCCTTTCCAGCCCATGCGAGGATGCTCTAAGCGTAGTGGCTTTGTCTAGTATTGGTGCTCGAATCGGGTTCCTACCTATTGCCATAGTTGGAGCAAATAATACCTTTTGGCATGCCCTCCTTGCAATTCCCTAACAAACCCAGTGTAGTGTTTCGACAGAGTCAATGTCTTAGTTTGGGCATTTATATGGCTGATAAAGGGCCGTGTTAAGTGGAAGAGGGGCTACCCTGTCAGTTTCTATAGCTACATGCGGTTGGTATGGAGTGTGGTGTTTCCAGTATTGTAGAAATTGTGCTTGCGCACTGTAAGCATATAATTCATAATCCGGTGCGCCTAGACCCCCTTGTGTAAATGGTAGAGTGAGTACTTTCCATGATATCCTAGGTTGTTTGTCAGCCCAAACCAGTTCTAGTATACTGGTGAAGAGTCTCTTAAAGAAGTGCCTATTTAAGGACAGAGGTATGTTTACGAAGATGTATAGTAGCTTTGGTAGTATAATCATTTTTGTGATAGCTATACGTCCTGTGAGGGATAGTGACAGTGATTTCCAACGTTGTATTCAACCTTCCAACCAGTCTATCACTTTCCAATAATTGGCCAGCCATATTTCTTGTATGTCCCTACTTATCTCGATCCCTAAGTATTTTGTACCTCCAGCGTCCCACTGTATCGGGAATTCCGTGTCAAATTGGGTGGTGAAGTCTGTGAGCGGCAACATCGTGGATTTTGACCAATTTATCTAGATACCAGTTAGTCCGCCATAGCGGTTCAATTCTCGCATCATAGGGGCGAAATTATCATTGGGGTTGATCAAATAAATTGTCATGTCATCAGCATACATTGAGAGTAAAAGCTCTCGAGATGTGAACTCAATACTGCTATGCGTGTAATATTGACGGAGTCTGGCTGCTAGCGGTTCAGTAGCTATCGCGAATAACAACAGCGATAGAGGGCATCTTTGACGTGTCCCTCTCGTAATATTGATTGGTTTTGAAATTTGACCTTTCACCCTTACTCTCGCTGTAGGTATTGTGTATAATAATTGGATCTGCTTTATAAACAGTGGACTTAATCCCATATGAGTCGGCAGAGTGAACAGGAATTGCCATTCCAGCAAATCAAAGGCTTTTGTGGCATCCAATAACGCCGCAATGGCTTGCACCTCTGGATCTAAATAGTGTAGCAGGTCAAAAATGTTCTCAGATTATGCGTCATCGACATTCCAGGGATGAATCCTGACTGATCAGGCAGAGCGATCAGTGGAAGCATCGGCTGTATTCTATTTGCTATTAATTTGGCATATATCTTTGCGTCCAGGTTTATTAAGGACAGCGGACTGTATGATTCTGGTTGTATCGGGTCTTTACCTGGCTTCAGTATGGTTATTATGGTGGCTTTGCGCATTGTTGGGGGGAAGACACCTGTCTCCAGTGCTTCCGCGTATACCTGTAGTAGCCTCGGGGCAATCATATCTGCGTATTCGTTGTAGAAGGCTGCGGTTAGTCCCCTACCGGGGCCTTATCTGCCGGCATACTGTTAATTACCTGTCTAATGACTTCCACTGTGAAAGGCAGCTCCATATATTCATGCGCACCCTTATTAAACCATGCTAATGCAAGTCTATTTAAATAGTCCACAATGTCGGAGTGTGTCAGATTTGTCTGCGAGGTGTATAATCGGCGATAAAAACATGGGATGGTGTCTAGTATTTCTCTAGGTGTTCTGGCGAGTGCATCTTTCTCAAGTCTAAGTTCTGTGATGTACGCCGACCCCTTTGGCGCCCTCAACAGTGCTGCTAGGGTTTTCCCTGGCCACTCGCCCTCCCCGTATCTGCGCGCTCGTGCGTACTTATGCAGATAATGTGTTTCTCTCTGAGCTTCTTCCTGAAACTCAGTCAATTTAAGCCTAATTTTTGCTAATGTGTCCGGTGAGGGGTTGGCAAGCAGTGATTGTTCTAGGTCTCTTAGTTCACGTTCAGTGCAGGTTAATGTATTTCATATGTCTTTAAGTATCCTGGTCTTTAGTGCGATGCACTTCCCTCTTATCACAGCCTTGAAGGCCTCCCAGATCGTACCTGGAGAGTCCACCGACCCTTCATTCAGGGAAAAATAATTATCTATTTTAACTCTCAATTCTTCACGAAACACCTGATCCAGGAGGGCTCCTGAAGGGAACCTCCAGGAGAATGGTTGAATGTAGGGTTTAGGTATTTTGAACTTTAATTGTGCGGGTGCGTGATCTGAAAAGGTGCGGGAGTGATTTGTTGCTTCTGTCACCCAGGCATGCAGATCTTTTGAAGTCAACCAGTAGTCCAATCTAGACCATGTGTTGTGGTGGTGCGTTACGCAAGTGCCCTCCCTAACAGTCGGGTGCAGGGCCCTCCAGGAGTCCACCAACTGAAGTTCCTCTTTTACGTCCGCCCACTGTGCCGCTGCTCTGGGGTGATGTTCACGGGGTACACCCTGCCTGTCCGCTATCGTCGAGAGCACTACGTTAAAATCCCCGCCCCATAAAATCGCCGCATTCCTTAATGTTTGTGCCATGTGCCATATATGCTGAAAAAATGATGGGTTTTCTGAATTCGGTCCATAAATATGCACTATAACCACTTGGTTGTTGAACAGCTCACTGTGTAGTAAGATGTATCTTCCTTCCCTGTCACTTATGACGCAGTGTGTTTTCCAATGTAGGCCCCTGCGTATTAAAACAGCTACCCCTCTGGAGTAATTAGAATACCCAGAGTCATGTATCTCTTCGCATCTATTATCTTTGAGCAGGCCTGCCGTTGCAGTCATCAGGTGAGTTTCTTGAAGCAAGCATATGTCTACTGCATGGCAGATAAGATAGGATTGAATGAGCCTGGTCTTTCTGCGGTCATTTAAACCCCTGACGTTCCAGGTTAAGCATTTAAAGGAGGTCATGACTGTGCCGATTGGTGTCTATGCGGAGTGAAGGGTGAACCATTAAAAGTGGTGACCTGTGGATGAGTGTACGCTCGTGTATTGTGTAGTTGCCTATTTGAAAGCATTCCAGTTAAACTCAACATTTCCCCAAACCTCCCCCTCCCACACTAACCCCCCAAACAGGTTGTGAAGTTCCCTCCCGGCCCACCCTCAACATTGACCCAATTACCCATAGTTCAGAACTTAAGGGAATCATCCCATGGGGGACAGTGGGGCCACTGGCAAAACACCCCTGCACTTATTTCAGGGTGGCTGAGCACATAGTTTAAGACTATCGCCCACTGGCCCGCATAGTTCTCCGTGCTCACGCGGATTGCATGGGAGGGCTATGACAATTATGCCCACAGCACCATTCAGTATTGTAAGTCTTAAATGGTGGTCTTCAATCTCCTTGCAGTGGTATCCACTGCGCACAGCATTGTAATCAGTTACTTATCTGCCTTTCCATCGCGTGTGTCTATCTGCCGATCAGTCATTGTCACTCAAGGCAGACTCTGCCTGTGCCCCAGTTGCTGTCTTGCGTTGTTTCTGTTCTAGTGCCAATTGCTTCGCATATGTCAAGGTTGCTTTTGCGTCAGTGAAAAACGCGGGTTTGACGGGACCTTGTACCTTGAGTTTGGCAGGATATATGAGTGCATATTTAGTGCCGAGTTGCTTGTAGATTTTTTTAGCTGGGATGAATTCTCTGCGGGCAGCTTGAACTTGCGTGGTGAAATCGGGATACAAAGTAATAGCATTGCCCTGGTAATGGACTGAGTCCCTTTCCCTGGACAGCCTGAGGATAGATTCTCGGTCCCTGTAGTTGAGCACCCTCTCCAGTATTGGACGCGCCATTGCACCCGGCGGTGGTTTTGGACCTAGTGTGCGGTGCGCTCTCTCAATAAGGAACATTTTTGACAGGTCAGATCCAAAAAGTTCAGTCATCATAATTCCTACGTATAGTTTCCGGAATTCCTGTGATACGTACGTTGTTTTTCCTCGATCTGACTTCTATATCCTCATTCTTTTGCCTGATGACATTCAGCACTTCATCCATTTTCAACATGTTGGAGTTCATAGTGGTCTGCCCATCTTCGGTCTCTGCTACTCTCGTTTCCAGCTTATCTATGCGTCCCTCTTGTTTTTCCACTCTTTGCTTCATCCTATCCATGCGGTCGACGAGCGTGTCCATCTTTGAGTCTATTCCTCGGAGACTCATTTTTAGCTATTTAAACATTGTGCGTATGTCATCATCTGACATGTGACCTGCGTGGAGTTCCTCAGCATGTTCTAGTGCAGCCGGGTCTCCTTCTGCTGTTTTAGACCCCTTTTTGTCAAACGTGAGCCTGGGTTGATGTGTGTCCGGCTTTCCCATTGTGGGTTTGTGGTCTGGAATTCTCCTGCTATACAGTCACACCCGTCTCGCGTTTGTTCCGAGCACGGCTTCAACAAGATTTCCCCCAAAACATCAGCAAAAGGGATCTTCTCTCTTACAAACTCTCTGGGCACTACAACCTTCCTGCCCCATGTACCTGTGAATGCTTCCGTCCTGGATTGAGTGCAGGGGGGGATTGTGCGGTCCTCGTGTGTCCCCAGCCAACAATGTTTTCTGCTCCCACTCAATAGTCAGCCTTACAGCTGTTCACTGTTTCATTGGAGCCTGGGGTTTTGGGGGTCCCAGCAAGACCACACATTTGATTATCTGTGGTGTGTGGCATAGATCTTGGCTGTCACTTCGGTTTGCCGGTCGATTACTGTAGTGGCTGTTGTCTCACACAAAATGGCAGAACCTTCTGCCGCCTTAACGTCTTTCTCCTGCCCTTTGCTGGATGTTAGTGCATCAATGACTGGCCCCTATTCGTGGCAAGTCATGCTTGTTAACTGGCCGCCACCCCCGGCCGAATGTCCGCAGTTGCCTCTCACTGTGTGTGTTTTCGGAAGTTTAGTGTTACTGTTAGTTTTGCCCGGCGTATCCCACGATTCACCCATGCTGCTCTGCTCCCTATGTTACGCAAAAGTGTTCCATTATGGGAGAATGTGAACTTCTTACAATAGGGCGGATCCGCCTGCCGTCTTGCTTCCGTACTGTTACTGCTGTTATGTCTGGTCCCAGTTTGAGGTTGTACGTGTTTGCCTGCGGGCCATCGCTCCCGGCCTTATGTTCTGCTCTCTCCCCCCAGCCTTCCTCTGTGCGCGCTGTCGGATCTAGACGCTGCCATGAGTCTTGCCCGGCGTATCCCTCGATCTTCCCATGCTACGCTATGATCTATGCTCCGCAGGAAGGGTCCGGTGTGAAATTATGTGGACTTACCTTGTCTTTAGTTCTGCACCTCCTTCCGAACCATCCGGAGCCGCGCTGTTTCTCCGGTCGTCAGTGTGCCGCGACCTGGATTGTCTGACACTTGAGGTCCCGGCTTCCAGGAGGCGGCCCACGTGACCAGGCCGTCCGGGAGAGCAGGCCTGCTTGGACTCGCAGAGCATCTCTCTCTGCAATTTGTGCCCCGTACCACCAACACTTGTGTCCTGATGTTCCTGGAGCTTACTTCTTCTTGTGAGGGCCTCAGGGGTTGGCCTGATGTCGTATTATGACAGATTATACTAGCTCAGCTGGCGGAGCTGCGTTAATGTGCGGCCATCTCACGGCACAGCGAAGCCACGCCCCCAGCACGGCAACCTTGAGTTACCGATAACATGTACCCATCTGGCAGGTGATAGCTCATTCCTCTGTGCTCTCTATGTTCATGTTTGGCCCAGGATGGTAACTTTCCACTGTGGGCGTGGTTGGAGGCTGTTGGGGAGATTCATTATGTGATGTAGTCAGTTGGGGGGCCAGTCCCTCGGCAGACATCTTAGGATGCAGGTCAGGATGGACTCCTCTCAAGAGTATTGCTAATAAAATGTATGTTTATATTCCCTACTGTCTGACCGACTCTTCATTCTTGGGAAGGCATAGCAGGTGGTGTAAGTAGCCCAGGTGGCCCCTAAGGGCTACTTCCTTCAACATGACACAGCAAGGTAAATCCCCTGAGGATATCACTTTGGGTATATGAACACCATATTTTTGCTGAGGCAGGGAGAGGAGAAAAAGGACTTTCATGCTGACACACTGACGTGAGGCGCTGAGGTTCCTACACACAGACACTCCAGCTCGCAGTGGTCTGACATCCCTCACAGGGTGTCCATCTCGAGACCAAGACAGGGTCCCACAGTCAGTAATTGGGTTGAATTTATCCTGGAGGGATTCTTGGCTTCAGACCTACATACATGCGAGGTACACTTAGGTACATCTAGTTAGGGTTGTATCATAAGAGTAGCATTATTACTGTCATGTATTTTGATACCTGCCTGTAGTCATTGTTTTAGCACTATGGTAGAAATCTACCATTCTTTTACTTTGTTTGTGCCTATAATCATTTGTCTCTGTGATGTATTATGGTTGTTTCAGCACACCTATTTTACACTAGAATGACACTGGTTCAGTAAATGCTTATTAAAGACGTCCCACTGTGTATTCTGTGTATCTCTCTGAGACAAAGTGAGCACGAGTGACTAAGCGTAAAGTACTGTACTGTTTCCATGATCCCTGATGGGACAGAGTTGTCATGTTCGATAGTTGACAAGATTAGGGGCCAGATGTAGGTGGCCAATTACCGGTCGGTAACGGCCGAATTCGGGCGTTACCGACCGGTAATTGGATTTTGAGATGTAGGGGGAAAAAACCAGGCATTTTCGGTAATTTTACCGAATCGGTAAATATACCGGTCGGTAAAATTACCAAAAATGCATTTTCGGTATGTAGGTGCCAAGTTGCACATTGACACAGGGCTTTGAAAATCGGTATTTTACCATGCAATACAATTGCATGGTAAAATACCGATGCAGGTGTACATGCACATCTGTGCATGTACACCTGTGCCATGTGGCACACATACATGCCCTAAGGGCATGTATGTGTGCCACATGGCACACAAGCCTTAAACAGGGGTGCCAGAGGGTGTCAAAGTGACACCCCCTGCACCCTTGCTAAAATCGGTATTTACCGATTCTGTAATTACAGAATCGGTATTGCCCATTGATTCCTATGGGCTTCACAGCCCATAGGAATCAATAGGAAATACCGAGTCGGTATTTCCAGATTCGGTAAATACCGAATCTTAACGATTCGGTATTTCCACATCTGGAAATACCTACATCTCCCCCTTCATATTTACCACTTCTTAAATACCGAATCGGTAAAATTCGGTATTTAAGAGGTGGTAAATATGAATTACCTACATCTGGCCCCTAATCTCTCCTTGGTAAGAGGAGTTTACAGTGGCACTGTGAGCTAGCTGGTATATCAATCAATCAATCAATCAATCAATCAATCAAAGCATTTATATAGCGCGCTACTCACCCGGAGGGTCTCAAGGCGATGGGGGGAGGGGGTCCGCTACTGCTCGAACAGCCAGGTCTTGAGCTGCTTCCTGAAGGCGAGGTGGTCTTGGGTCAGGCGGAGGTGGGTCGGAAGGGAGTTCCAAGTCTTGGCGGCCAGGTAGGAGAAGGACCTTCCTCCTGTGGTGGCTCTTCGGATGCGGGGGGCGGCGGCGAGGGCGTGGCTGGTCAATCGAAGCTGGCGTTTGGGAGCGTAGAAGTTGAGGCGGCTGTTGAGGTATCCTGGGCCTTGGTTGTGTAGGGCTTTGTGTGCGTGGGTGAGGAGCCGGAAGGTGATTCTCTTGTTGACCGGGAGCCAGTGCAGGTCTCTCAGGTGTCCAGAGATGTGGCTGCGGCGGGGGATGTCCAGGATGAGTCGTGCTGAGGTGTTCTGGATCCGCTGGAGTCTCTTCTGGAGTTTGGCGGTGGTTCCGGCGTAGAGGGAGTTGCCGTAGTCCAGCCGGCTGGTGACGAGGGCCTGGGTGACCGTCTTCCTGGTCTCGGTGGGGATCCATCGGAAGATCTTACGTAGCATGCGCAGGATGTTGAACCACGACGAGGAGACGGCGTTGACTTGTCTGGTCATGGAGAGGGAGGAGTCCAGGATGAAGCCCAGGTTGCGTGCGTGGTCTGTGGGTTTGGGTGCGCTGCCCAGGGCGGGGGGCCACCAGGAGTTGTCCCAGGCGGAGGGTGAAGATCCCAGGATGAGGACTTCCGTCTTGTCCGAGTTCAGTTTCAGGCGACTGTTCATCATCCACTTGGCAACGTCTGTCATCCCTTCGTGTAGGTTGGCTCTGGCGGTGGCGGGGTCGTTGGTGAGGGAGAGGATCAGCTGGGTGTCGTCGGCGTAGGAGATGATGTTGAGGTTGTGCTGGCGTGCGATGGCTGCGAGGGAGCTCATGTAGACGTTGAAGAGTGTTGGGCTGAGCGAGGAGCCTTGAGGAACGCCGCAGATGACTTCGGTGGCCTCCGATCTGAACGGGGGGAGGCGGACTCTCTGTGTCCTTCCGGCGAGGAAGGAGATGATCCACTCCAGTGCCTTCTCCTGGATCCCGACGTTGCTGAGGCGCTGTACTAGGGTACGGTGGCAGACAGTGTCGAAGGCCGCGGAGAGGTCCAGGAGGATGAGGGCCGCTGTTTCTCCATTGTCGAGCAGGGCTTGGATGTCATCGGTAGCTGCGATCAGGGCGGTCTCGGTGCTGTGGTTGGCCCGGAAGCCAGACTGCGAGAGGTCGAGGGAGCTGTTCGTCTCGAGGAAGGCGGCCAGTTGCTTGTTGGCGGTCTTCTCGATGACTTTTGCCGGAAACGGAGCAGCGAGATGGGGCGGTAGTTCTTGAGGTCGGTGGGGTCGGCGGATGGCTTCTTAAGTAGGGCGCTGAGTTCGGCGTGCTTCCAGCTCTCCGGGAAGGTAGCGGTGTCGAAGGAGGTGTTGATGATGTCCCGCAGGTGGGGTGCGATGACAGCGTCGGCCTTGTTGAAGATGTGGTGAGGGCAGGGGTCTGTCGGAGATCCGGAGTGGATGGAGTTCATCGTGTTGACGGTGTCTTCGGTGCTGATCGGGGTCCAGGCGCGGAGGGTGGTTGTGGTGTGCGGTGGTTCGGTCGTGGCGTGCGTCGATTGAGTGCTGAAGCTGTTGTGTATGTCCGCGATCTTGTTGTGGAAGTAGGAGGCGAGGGAGTTGCAGAGGTCTTGCGAAGGGGTGATGTCGTTGTTTCCGGCGTTGGGGTTGGAGAGCTCTTTCACGATGTTGAAGAGTTCTTTGCTGTTGTGTGCGTTGTTGTCCAGTCGTTCCTTGAATGCGGTTTTCTTGGTGGCGTGGATCAGTTGGTGGTGTTTTCGGGTAGCGAGCTTGAGGGCAGTCATGTTGTCCGGTGTTGGGTCTCTGTGCCAGGTTTTCTCGAGTGCTCTACAGTTCTTCTTGGAGCTCTTGAGTTCGTCGTTAAACCATGGTGCTTTCTTGCTGCCGGGTCTGCTCGGCGGGGTCTTCAGAGGGGCGAGGTCGTCTGCGCAGTCGCTGATCCATTTCGTGAGGTTGGTGGCCGCTTGGCTGGGGTTCGTTGTGCTGGTGGGAGGGTTCTTGCTCAGGGAAGTAGCGAGCTGGTCTGTCGTGATCTTGTTCCAGCTTTTCGGGGAACCTGTTGCTGGTGATGGTGGAACGTGGTCCTTCTGAAGCTGAAGTGGACGCAGCTGTGGTCCGTCCAGTGGAGTCCCGTGGCGTGGCTGAAGGCGATGTCCTTGCTGGAAGAGAAGACCAGGTCGAGTGTGTGTCCGGCGTAGTGGGTGGGGGTGGTCACCAGTTGCTTGAGACCGAGGTTGGCGAGGTTGTCCAGCAGGGTGGCGGTGTTGCAGTCGTTGTTGTTCTCCAGGTGGAAGTTGAGGTCCCCGAGGAGGATGTAGTCAGCGGAGGGGAGGGCGTGCGGGCTGATGAAGTCGGCGATGTCTTCGCTGAATTGTGTGCGTGGTCCCGGGGGTCTGTATACAGGCAAACATACCCGGTGGGGGTGTCTGGAATCAGTCCAGACACCAGTCTATGTTGTCTAAACCTGCAGATCCTATATAGATTTATAGGAACTACATGACATGGCATCGCCAACATTGGTTTGGACTACTTGCTTGCTGCCACGCGGTCCGTTTTGTTTGGGCTAAATCAATTTGTAAATTAAAACTGTGTCAGGAATACTGTGGGATTTTCTAACTTGTGAAATACTGTGTTTTTAAATTTACTTACCGAATCGCGTGGGGCATTAAAATCGATCTGTTACACTGCCTGACACCCTCCTAGCGGCCTTAGCCAATCAGCTAGAGCGGGACGGAGCTTAGAGGCGGGGTCAGACCTCAAAAGGAGGAAGTACGCGAGGGGCCAGCTACTACTTGCTTGCTGCCGCGCGGTCCGTTTTGTTTGGGCTAAATCAATTTGGAAATTAAAACTGTGTCACGAATACTGTGGGAATTTTTAACATGTGAAATACTGTGCTTTTAAATTTACTTACTGAATAGAGTGGGGCATTAAAATCGATCTGTTACACTGCCTGACACCCTCCTAACGTCCTTAGCCAATCAGCTAGAGCGGGGCGGAGCTTAGAGGCGGGGTCAGTGCACGTATATATGTGCATAAGCACGCGGGAGCGCAGCGGATGCGCTCAGCGGGCGCGCCGGTGGCGCGCCAAAGGCGCGCCAAAGGCAAGCCCGTCTGCGCCCGTCCACGCCTGCCCGGGCCCAGGGGCCACAAACCCTGGTCAAATTACGGCTTATTGCTCAGATGAGCTCAGATCCCTTGAGCAATATGATTCCGGACTTCCATCAGACATCATGGACCGGATTAGGATGCACGGTATCTCGCATGATAAGGCAGATTACTCTGCTCCTCCCCCGCAAACCGTGGAGTCACCTATAAAACCTAAGTCGACTTCCCTGCGGGTTATGTATCTTAATACCCGCTCGATGGTGAGGCATCAACTAGACATCTTTTTACTGCTGACGTCAGCGAAACCAGACATCTTGCTGCTCTCCGAGACGTGGCTCACTCCCGACTCCACCCCCGACATCTTAGCTGTTCTTGCTGCTGATTATTACATTCTCTCAGTTAATAGGCCGGCAGGGAAGGCGGGAGGGGGAGTTGCTGCCATTATAAATAAATGCCATAAGTTCAACAAACTGAACTCTTTGATCCTTCCCGAGGTTGAGAACATGGTTATCAATTTCAAAACAAACTCAGGGTCTCTGGCGTTGGTACTCATGTATCGCCCTCCCCAGCCTATGCCCTCTTTCCCTTTCTCTTAGCGAACAGATAGTTAATCTTGCAATGAACGACACTAGAGTCATGCTTATTGGAGATTTGAATTACTGGTTTAACGACGTAGGTGGAGGGACCCAGTCGGCAGAACTGACTGAAACGCTTTCTAATTTAAACTTGGTCCAACATATCTCGCCCCCCACGCACGTAAAAGGCTTAATTTTGGACCAAATATGGTCGCATAATGTCGAACTGTCATCTCCGCTCATCTCTCCCTGTATTTGGTCGGATCATCACTTAATTGAATTCACAGTCACTTTTAATGGTAGTTATATCGCGTCTCAATCTGCGATCCCTCAGACGCAGAATAAGGAGCGAATGGAGTATGAATGAGAGAGTTTGGGTGTTGTGAAACTGATTAAATTGTTTATTCTTATATGTTTTTCTGCACGGAGTGAAAAAATATTTTTTATTGTCTTAAAGAAATCACTATGTGTCTTACTAAATGAATTATTGAAAATGTATATGTTATAAATGAAAATATGACGAATGCGATTTTGTACTCAAAAAATTAAAAATAAAAAACACAAATGAAAATAAGTTGTTGCCATACTGTGTGAAATAACAAGTGTAAAAATATAGAAGTAGTTGTCACTTCTAATATAGAGGTCGTGAGGGAATTTTGTTTATATTCTGCTTTTGCTGTTCCTCTCTTTCCCAGACCGATAAAGTAGACATAGAGGGGGTCCCAAATATATGTTAATGGTAGGGTTAAGCCATCGAAGTTCGTAGGAGGCATGACCAGAAAATGGAAATCGCTCAGCACCCAGGATTTTATGGCTATCTTAGCCAGCTCCCTTCCTTCTGCTGACATTAATATTAAAGTCGACTCTATGGAAAAGGGTATTTTTAACTGGCTACTAGCTGCAAGTGACATCCATGCCCCTCTCATTAAATTCTCCCGGGCGAGACAGGCCGAAGCCCACAAATGGTTCACTGCGGGCCTGAAATCACAAAAACTACTTCTACGCCAGGCAGAAAGGAAGTGGAGGCGCAGTTATGCCAGTGATGAAAAATTACTTTAACTCACTGCTCGCAGGGACTACAAGAATGAAGAATGCCCTATTGGCTGCAAAGACCTCATACTTCTCCACAAAGGTACTCGCTGCTTCAAATAAATCTAAAGAAATCTTTAGGAGTGTTAATGCCCTCAGTAGCGAAGACAGAATCACCCCCTGTTTGGTCCCTATTCAAGAGCGGTGTAACGCACTGAACAGTTTCTTTGTGGAGAAAATTGAGACCATCAGGGCTAGTATACCCCTGGTAGCCCAGGAGGAACCCTCTGGGGCTAACCCCGATAATCCATTTATGATAGATCAACTCATGGAAATTGGTCCTGATACCCTACTCAAACTAATGTCTCGATTCAAGTCGGGCTCTCCCAATGACTGCTGTCCCCCCGTTATTTTGAGGGAAGTCTTCTCGGCCTTACCACACAGTCTCCTACCCCTTCTCAAAGAATTTCTGAGCAAAGGGGAAGTGCCTATTGCTTTTAAAAAGGCCATGTTAGTGCCCCTGCTCAAGAAACCAGGAGCAGATCCTTCCGTCTCTGCTAACTACTGCCCGATCTCGCTCCTCCCCTATCTCTCAAAGATATTGGAGGCCCATGTGGCCAGATGCTTGTCTAAGTTCATTGAAAATTCCAACTACCTTGAACCGAACCAAGCCGGCTTCCGGCCCGCCCACTCTTCAGAATCGGTAATTCTGGCGGTGATGGACACACTAAGAGCCAATGCTGACAAGGGTACCCCGCAGGCACTTGTACTGTTACATCTGTCGGCAGCGTTCGACACGGTCAATCATAACATCCTAATGCACTGTGTCGAACAAGCGGGGAGGCGGGGAACAGCTCATGGGTGGATAAAATCCTTTTTGACAGGTAGAACGCAGGCGGTGTACCTTGGGAACTATACGGCCCCTAACCTGACTACCTCATGTGGAGTTCCTCAGGGCTCATCCCTATCTCCATTGTTGTTCAATCTGTACATCCGCCCCCTGATTCACTCACTCAAGGCTAGGAACATAACTGTATTCAACTATGCTGACGACCTTCAGTTGATCTTTAAGCTAGACTCCCAAAATGCAGCTGCTGAATTCCAAGCCACAATGCTGCATATTCAAGGTTGAATGGGTCAGAACCAACTAAAGCTTAACCCCGGGAAAACCGAATTGGTGTTGCCTGGGAAGAGTCTCACTAGCTGGGAACCTCATTATTGGCCGGGCGATTTAGGCCCCGCTCCCGTTCCGTCCCCATCAGTGAAAAGTCTGGGAGTAACTATAGACTCCGATCTCTCCTTGAGGGGCCATGTGGGCACGGTCATTTCTTCCTCTCTGTTCCAACTACGAAAAATAAGAAAGATCGCCTATCTGCTATCTCATCAAGCTTTGATCCAGGTGATGATTGCGCTGGTACTCTCCCGCCTTGACTTTTCCAATTCTTTGTATACCGGCCTTCTTCTTGGTCTGATAAACCGCCTACAAATAATTCAGAATCAGGCGGCGAGATTGATCTATAGGCAGCCAAGATGGCAGTCTGCCAGGATGTTACTGCGCACTTTACATTGGCTACCTGTGGCGCAACGCTCCGCATTCAAATCGGGCTGTATAATTTTTAAGGCTTTGCATTGCACTAGTCCTAGATTTCTTAACAGCTTAATCTCGAGACATGTCCCTTCTCGCAATCTTCGTTCCGCCCATCTGCACCTTTTGTCTATTCCATCAATCAAATTAAAACAACTAGGCGGGCGTAGGTTTGCCTATTTGGCCCCCAGGCTCTGGAACTGATTTCCTCTCTCAGTCAGGAACTGTGATAGTCTCTTGGGATTCAGAAAAACCTTAAAAACTGTTTAAACTGGATCCCCAAAGCAGCTTATGTAGGAACAGCACCAAGAGACCTATGGTGTAAGTGCGCTTTACAAATTTATCCTAACATAACATAACATAACATAACATTTATTTAATGGTCAAATCTGAGTAGTTCAGTCGTGCTATTCTCAGAGACCCCTACTAACATTTTCCAAGAGACGTCTGGAGGGGGACACGGCTGAGTAGGCACATCCTATTTATTGGCTGTAGGTTTATCAAGTTTGAAAGACAAATAGTTCCTATTGTGCATAAAACTCTATTTCAGTTTCCTTGAAACATGCTCATTTTACAATAATGGCTGATGAAGACGCACTGTGCCAGCACAATTTGTGACTGCAGCAAGGGAGGAGGAACAAGAAGATGAAATAAACATTTCAGAAAATGTCACAACTGCCCTTACTTTAAACTAGCAGACTATGGAGTCACAGCTAGGGGTGGAACAGTCACATTTGTGATTGAGGCACACAAATCATACAGAACAGAGGTATTCTATTGATGGGTTACATTCCCACAAGCAGATGCACAAACACATACGTTTCGTTCTTATACTGAAGTTTAAACACCTGATGAATTCTGTCTGTATGAGGGAATTTAAATTCCGCTCACCTACCAGGAGCAGAGTTTAAAGGTGCCCTCCCACACACAAAACAAAAAGTGAGACTCGGTCCGCTCAGAAGCGATGGAGCAACTTGGCCAGTGCTAGTGTCTCACGCACTGTATCCAGACACTGACACAATGCCAGTAGCAGACTTACATCCACTTCATAAAGAATTAATAAAACCTTATAGAAACCTGACACAATTTGTGATGAGAACACTCACACTTCAGCCAGCAAGGGCTACACCAGCAGGACAAATTCAGATATCTACAACTAAAATAACATCATAAACGCTACACGCAGTCATAGGTAAAATGCCCACTAAAAGTGAGAAAATGCCTCTCTGGATACCTAAACAAATAACACAGTTAGAGGCAGTATTTCCACACACAAGCACTCAAGAAAGGCACCGAATGCTAACAATCTGCTTGCCAATGGGTATAGATCCCCAGATAGAGTATTGTACCTCTAGGGATACAGTTTATGCTGCCATATATACCAGAACTCATGGTATCCCTGCATTAGCAGTAATACTAGATGTATTAAGACAAATACAGAATGGGTATAGAGCAGAACCAGCTCTGAACTTAGGGAAGAAATTGTTAGGAAATGTTGCCCTGGTATCAGCTATTATATTAGCTAACATAAAAGGGGAAGCAGCAGTAGTGGCAATATGCCAATGCCTGAGGGATGTCACTCCTTTACAACAGGAGCATGAATATTATCGAAGACACATATGCTGAATTAGATTAAGATAGTTTGGGAGCTAGAGCAACACAACCTCAAGCCATGGATGGTCCTGAAAAACACCAAGAAAGTACCTGATTCTTCCAAGAAGAAAAGGGATAACAATAAAAAACAAAAGAATAGAGAGAGTAGATCATAATCCAGGGGTGGGTTTCCTCAACATGAGCCCTCCGAAAGGAGGTACAACCTTAGGAATCGTGATAGCATTAAAATCCTGACAGGTATCAGGATAACGGATACATGTTCCTCTTGTTCTTTTCAGGGTTTATCAAAAAACTCAGAGAGGGAAGGACGGTCAGAACAGAGACAAAAAGAGCTTACAAAGTCCAGAGACATGCAAAGCACTTCAGACTATACTTCCAAAAAAGAAGAGAAACCAAAATCAAAACCTCAATTTAAAAAGAAGAAAGTAGCAGGTCCTAAAGTTAGACATGCCCAGAATTCTGAGGACTCAACTTCTAAATAGGCAATGGGCTCTGATGATGCTGGACAGTGCAGCAGAAGTACCAATAGCTCAGCAGAACCTGATGGAATTTCTGGTAACAGCTGAGTTGAATGAACAACTCACAGTGGAAACACCTGATACGAGGGTAAGTGTCCCACACAGGTTACATGAAATAATACTCCAAGTGGAGGGAGACAAACCCAGAAAATTAAAGGTCTCTTTTGGGAGAACCTAACTCTAGGATATGACATCCTTTTGGCTGAAAAAGATTGCCCATCTGAAATTGTTATGGATGGCCCAAAGGGAGAAACTGTAATTTTACCTGCTTTTTCCGACCTCGTTCAATATACCTAAAATATACATACGCGCAGGAGTGGGCTCTAGCACTTGCTCTAGCATTTTATAGCAACTATTTTGAGTGGGATTGTAGTGTAGATCCGATAGTACCCTTTCATGCAGGACTTACGCTGTGTACGGATAACATATACTGTGTGCTTGGTGGCAAACTGACTCTGTATGTACAACCCCACCGAATATGTCAGCCTATGTTTTTGCATTAGCTAGTTCGCAGTGCCACTAAAATCTCCTGTTATCAGAGAGATTAGTTTCATCCTCCTGGGGTTTGACCACGTGACAACTCTAGTAGCCCAAATTGCTGACGGAGACACTATCCTGACTGATACGATGTACATCCCATGCTACTCTATCAACGGGGCGAGCTTACCAGCTTGGAATACGCTATATGCTATTAATCGGTCCCACAACTGTACACACAAGACTTAATGACTTAGTGACATGCCTGGTGGGAGGGGGTTAGGTTAAAGGGAAGAGGGTTGGGAGGGGGTAAATTGAAGGGGGCGGTTATTTGTTGAGCAATAACAGAGGAATAACACCCTGATGAGCTTCATTCTTATTTATGTGAATTGAGTATCAGTACATGAAGAAGGATTGTGGACCCCCGCAGGTCTGGATTTAACTGTTATCCTCTTGCTTCTGAAAAAAATTGGCACTTGTATGCAACTAAATACCCTGAGATTCTTATGTTCCACAACGTTCAGATGTATACTGGAATTCGCATGTATGCACAGGCGGTACTGAGAGATGTATAAGCATATGTCTTACCAGAAACAGCGTTGGCTGTGGCGAAGCGGGATATAGCAACTAGATGGTCCCAAGCTGAGGCGCCGGCACTGCGGCAGTGGAGGAGAGGGGTGGACTGGTGCGGGATGCAGGAAGAATCTCTCTTTGAGGCCCGAGGATGCCCAGAAATGTTCAACAAAGTGTGGGGCAAGTGGTTTGGCCTACTTCCACCCTGAGGGTCCCTTGCCTGATTCCTCAGTGGGCGGTGATGAAACAATTTCCTTACTCAGGAAGGACTAATGTGATTTATGCTATCATCGGGGAAGGAGAGGGGTTTTTATTTTCAACTATGATGTGTGACTTGTTAGCAATGATATTTCTTGTACCAAAATTCAATACATTTGATTATCAAAAAAAAAATCTGTAAAAAAAATTAAAAATCAGAGACATTAGTTTCTGGCAGAACATAATAACCTCAGACTCGTGGAAACAACATACTACTTTTCACCCAGTCACTCGTGCTTGCTTCTTTTGCTCTCAGAGAGATACAGAGAAGAAACAGTTGAGCGTGTTTACAATAAGAATTTATTGTACTGTTGTTCTTCTCATGTAAAATAAGTGCGGTGCTGCAACTGTGACACAGTAACAGAGATATAGAACCAGCAGTATAGTGAATAAAAATAACTAGTATTGTTCTACCATTTTGCATTAGCCATCAACACATACATGAATATAAAATGCATTTATAAAATAAAGTGTGTACTCCTAAGATGCCTGTCTAGATGTACCTAAGTGTACCTAGCAAGTGAGTAGGTACTAAAGAGCCTAAGAGCCTAATTCTAGGAGCCTAAGTCTAAGAGCCAAGAATCCCACTAGGATTTAGTAGGACCCCCATAACTGAATAATGAGAGTGTGGGACTTCGTCCTGGACTTGAGTTGGACACCCCACAAGGGATCGTCAGACCACTGTCAGCTGGAGCGATGGCATGCCGGAGCGTCTCTGGTCAGTGTGTCGGCCTTGAAGTCTCGGTTCCCTCTTGCTTTCTGATAGCAAGAGGTGCTGTATTTATGCAGTCTGTGTACGTATGTTCCCAATTGTTCAGTATGAGGATGACATTGGGGATTAGACCTTGTACGTCGATGGGAGAGGTAAAGTGTACCTCCTGGAGAGTGTACTCATAAATTATTCATATGTGCTAAGGATGACGTCTTAGCAATATCGTTTGGGAAAAACCCACCCTCGGCATGGAACTAGGTGAAAGGTTTAGTCCATAAAAGGCTACAGTCCTTATAAGGCGTTATGTCCATACAAGGCAGTCTGTCCTTATTTGGAGTTATGTCCTTATAAGGCTCTTTCATATGAAATGACGGGGAGATGATGTAGGGAAAGTGTACGATGTCCCCTGGACCTATATCAGGGAACCGATATGAAATATAACAGGATGCTGAGTCACCTCACCATGAAATCCCAGTAAAAACTACCTCAACTCCACAGAGACAGAACCCAATAAAACAAGAAGCAAAAAAACAGGCCAGGGAGATTTTAGATCAACATGGATGCCAGGGTGTAATTGAAACTTGCAGATCTTCAATGATAATCCTTTGTTTCCTGTAATAAATCCCGATAATTCATACTGTCTAGATTTAGACTACAGACATCTGAACACATGCACTGAAACATTTGCAGGACAGAATGCACACAGTGCTGCATTAATGAATAACATTGTGCAGAAAAAAACTCCCATAGATATCTCAAATAGATTTTTCTGCCAAACTATAGTGCCTAAAGCAGATATTTAATAGCATTCTCAGCGCTCGGATCTCAGAGTCAGTTTTGTTGACTCCCACAAGGGTATAAGAATAGCCCTGGGTGTTCTTCACCGGGGTAACAGAGTTACTTCCGAATTTGGATGAAGAGGCATTGTCCTATGTAGATGATATTTATCTGACAGATGATGATTTAAAGGATCACTTGACCAGGGTGAGCAACATAATTTGGGGGTTCGTCCCTGAGGGCTACAAATCTATATATATAAAAACGAATGTATGTCTGTCTGTCTGGCTGTTTGTCCTTTATGCATTACTACACCATTCATACAATCGCCATGAAACTTTCGGAAGTTGTTGAGTACACTCCCGCAAAGGTTTCTGGCATAAACATTTTTTAAATATCGTCACCCCAGGGCCCTCATAATCTTTCGAATACTGATAAACGTTTACAGTTTCCAGTGCGACTCGCTTTTGAAATGACCATCAACAAAGCCCAAGGACAATCGCTGCAAGTGTGTGGACTAGATTTGGAGAATCCGTGTTTCTCACATGGACAACTGTATGTGGCCAGCTCACGCGTCGGAAAACCTTCTGATTTATTTGTGTACGCACCAGACGGAAAAACAAAAAATATCGTGTATCCACAAGCACTCGAATAAATAAATAGAATTAAAACGACACTTTTAAATGTTTTCCATATTAAAATGAATACGTTTCAATAAAAACGACACAATGTAAATTGAATGTTATCATAACAAGTTTCCTTGAATTTCCTTTCTTCTGAGATTGCAGCAACGCGCGACGGGTAAGCTAGTCTAATATAAAAATTGAAAATAGCTCACCTCAATGTCCTGTTTTTGGATATGAACTTTCAAGTAAAGGGACAAGCCTGGTAGCTAACTTTTTAGAAAAGTGTGCGCTGCTCCAACCACCTTAATCATTGAAAAACATACAATCCATATTGGGATTTTAAAATTTTGGCAGAACTTACATTTTAGATTACGCAGAAAAAGTAAAATCTTTCTGCGACTTAATAAAATCTGATTTTTCCGTTAGGCATTGGACACAGGAACATACAGATACCCCTTGTTCCAAACAAGCTGACATGATATCTTCAAAACACCTACACACACGTGAACACCAAAAATTTGCTGATCCGTGTTATACTGGGTCAATCTGGTTACACTTACCTAACCTTCAATGAAGGTGAAACAGTACCCATGGCATACAAATCACACTTGTACACAAACGCTGAAATGCATTTTGCTTCAACAGAAAAAATTCTGATAGCAGTACAGACTGCTGTGGTGAGACAAAGAGCACTGGCTCAGGGGAAACAAATAATTGCCTTAGAGGCTGTCACAAAAGCAAGCATTCCAAATGATAAAGCTTTACATCCAAGATGGATACAATGGTCTAACTCTCTCACTGCAACAGATGTAGATTACACATTTGACTCTACACTTAAAACGTAAGCATTCCTGCAATACGAATGAGAATATCCTCTCCCGAATAAAATAATGCCTCTAGATCAGTATGAATACATTATTTACACTGACGGTTCTCCTCAGCCAGCCATAAATAGTAAACAACAATACAGTGCCGCATGTGCGATTGTGAAGGGTCATATGCAGGAAGGTAAGTTCAATCCTAGCAGTACGAAGACACAGTCCCTAGGAGATAGCACGGCACAACTGTCTGAACTAAAAGCCCTGTTACTGCCACTATTAAATACCAATGGAGAATTTCCCACGATGATTGTATGCGATTATCTTTACTGTGTCCAGTCATAGAATGCATATCTTCACTATTGGGGTCAAAATGGATTTAAAGACTCAAAAGGTGACCCATTTAAGCATAAACTGCTATGGGAACAGGTAGCTGAGTTGAAAAACGAAGTACCGAGAGCTCACGTGATATACCCGCTGAGTCATCAACATTATGGCGTTCACATTGAAGGGAATTCATTGGCTAATGAAGCTGCAAAAGGGGCAGTATGAACTGCTGCCGTAACTGCAATCACTTGTTCTAGTACGAGAATAGACAGACAGATAATGGTAGCTGGCATTGCTTCACGCAAAAAAATCACAGCCTTACTGAAAGGTTTTCCACTCAAGTACTCTTACAAGTTAGATGCAAATAACATTCTACATGCTCAAATTCCAGGAGTGGGGGATAGAGTAATACCAAACATGGATAGGGGATTAGGCTTAATACTAGCTGCACACGAAGGTCTAGATCCTGCACACGCAGGAGTTACTGCGACGGTTTCTTTACTGAAACAATGCTATTGGTGGCCAGGACTAACTAAACAGACAAAGAATTTTGTCTTAAAGTGCGACATCTGGCAGCAGATGAAGGGTTCCACTGTGGCACGCCCAAGCAGACACCATTACTAATATCAGACAGACCACTCGCTTGCGTCTATTTGGACTGCTGCGGCCCCCTACAATTGGATGAGGCTAACAAGTATATCTTGGTGGCAGTGGATTCATGCTCTAGATTCCTGTGGGATAGGCCTCAGTGCTCGGCAGACGCTCGAACTGTTATAAAAGATTTGCGAGTCTTCATAGGAACATACGCAGTTGGAACATTACATTCTGACTGCGGCCCGTGTTTAGCTATAGGGCTTACAAGGAAGCCATGGGAAGTTTGGGTGTTCAATTGTGGTACTCCTCTCTGTACCATCCCAAGGGAAATTCGGTCATGGAGAAGAAAAACTGTGACTTAATACAATCTTTAACAGCAAGAGTATTAGGTTTGGGTGGTAGTTGGGTCAATCACTTATATAGGGTCCAGAGGGCTCCTAACAATATGCCAAGAAGATCCCTAGGAGGTGTCACTCCTTACGAAGTCCTATTTGGGATGAGAATGTGGGTACCTGATCTTGATTCTGAAAGCACAGTGGCGGATGAAAAACCATTTGACATCAATAAACTTTTGGCTGTTTTACAGTATCTAAATGAGTTCTGCCTGTCCTCAGATGCCTATGCTGAGGACAAGAATGTGTGTTGGACCACTGTCTAACTCTTCCATCGGTTGTGCCATTGGACATGGATGCTTTACAGGACTTGATAATGGCCCATGTACTGCTGTGTCCTCAGCATATTTCCATGTTGATGTCTGCATTCTTAGAGCCACCAAAGGATGCTTCAGCTCCTGTTGGAACGGATGCCGGCTCCTCTACAAACACTCAGGCCTTGGATGTCACACAGGCTTCCCCAGCATCAGCTGTGGATAATACAGAAGATCATCTGTGCTCGATTGACCTGATCTGTGAGGTGTTGCAGGGACCATCATCGGCAATGTCAAGCAACAGTGATGTTGCGTCTCCCAGCCAGGACACATAAACATTTGGCTCATTGTGTGCTGGGAAAAATTCTGAATTTTTCAAAACAAACAAATTTAGAATTTCAGACAAGACACTTTTTGCTGTATTGCATGTCTTTCAGACACTCACAGTTGTTTAAACTATGAATACGAAGATATTTTAGCATTTTTGTTTAAGTATTTTATAACGCACTATTGTTTGAGACTGTACAAATGCCTGGAAGTACATAAAAAATGTAGTATGTCGTCCAGTCGGTTGAGGAGTGGGTGTTATGTTTCAGACAGGAGCCCAATATAGGCCCAGGTAGCAACCTAACCTCTCACTTATGAGGATTCTTGGAAACTCAGCAGGACTACACTATCCTGCATAATAATTATGTATAACGGTCATTCCTTCCGTAAGCCTAAGTCCGACATGACACAGCAAGGTAAATGCTCTGAGGATACCACTTTGGGTATATAAACACCATATCTTTACAGAGGTAGGGAGAGGAGAAAAAGGACTTCCATGCTAACACTGTGATGCGAGGTGCTGAGGTTCCTGCATGCAGACACTCCAGCTCGCAGTGGTCTGTCATCCCTCGCGGGGTGGCCATGTCGAGACCAAGACGGGGTCCCACAGTCTCTCAGTTAACTTTATCCTAGAGTGAAACCTGGCTCTACACCTACATACATGCTAGGTACACTTAGGTACATATAATTAGGGTTGCATCATGGGAGTATGCATTATTGATGTCATGTATTTTTATACCTGCCAGTATTCATTGTTTTAGCACTATGGTACAAATCTACCATCCTTTTACTTTGTTGGTGCTTATAATCATTATATATGTTTCTGTCTTATAGCTGTTTCAGCACACCTATTTTACACCAGAATGATGCTGCTTCAATAAATGCTTATTGAAAACATCTCCACCATTTATGCTGTTTATTTCTCTGAGACAAAGTGAGCACAAGTGATTGAGCGAAAAGTACTGTGGTGTTTCCACGATCCCTGATGGGACAGAGTTGTCATGTTGTAATAGTTGCCAAGAACTATTCTCTCCTTGGTAAGAGGAGTTTACACTGGCATTGTGAGCTAGCTGGTATACAGGCAAACATACCCGGTGGGGGTGTAAACGTGCAAATCCTTTATAGGTTTATAGGAACTACATGACAAAAGTAAGGCAGATTCAGGGGTCATCCCTTTCTACAAGCTCCTTTATCAAAACTATGCCCAATTAAATTACAATTTCCTTTCAGTAGTCATAGTGAATGGCAGAACTATTTGACCTCTGGCAACCAGGGAACCCTTAGCATTTCAGAAAAATAGATTGGTGGGAAAATCCAGATTGGGTATGGCTAGCGTGCATCTCGCCAAGTGTTCTTTACCACAATTCACAGCAAACATCACAGTATGGCTGCACTTCTCTCAAATGACACAATGACTCCCGTGTATGTTTGAACCTCTTTCATATGATAGGAAAGGCCCAATACTGTACGTATGTGAAGAACATATTGACAGAACATTGACAACTCATCCACTTTTTGACTGATTCCCATTGAATGCAATAGGTCCAGCCACAAAACTGGGGTTCTGTTTATCGTAAGAAATATGGGAATGCTAGGTGTCAGGACTTTTGTGGATTTCTGCTGAGGCTAGAATATTCTCATACAGAGATGTGAGGTAAATCTGTGATTTTAGCCAATCTTTGATATTCTTAGGGCATTCTATAGATATGGATATACATCATTTATATATAGGCAAATGAAATAAAATAATAAACATACTAATTGAACATAGAACAAATAAAATTACATTTAATACATACACATTTTATATTGCAAGTATGTTGGAAGGTGGTGTATTAGTCGGGGAAGGTAGGCACAGCTAGTAATAACACAACAATCACAAATAATGTCCAGTCAAGGCTCAATAAATGAATCCTTGCTCATCCCTTAGTAACTTGGCACACGAGCAGTCAGGCTTAACTTAGGAGGCAGGTGTGTAAACATTTAAATACTCAAATTATAATGAATAAGTAAGACACAACACACAGTAAAAATCGAACACCAACTCATAAACAATGGTATCTTTTTATGGTCAAAATGACATCAAATTGACAAACGTCCAAAGAAGTGAACTGGAGATATGCATTTTTAAGGATTAAATGCTTTCTAGTTCCTAAAAGCCAAAAGCGCCAACTTGGACCATCTGGTCTCGCTTGAGTTTCAGGCCGACCACAATGGAGTGTGCATCGATACGATGAGTGGTAGGGCACAGTCAAATTTTTACCTTCTAAAAAAAAGTGACGTACTCACTTTTTGGAATCTTTTTCTCTTGATGTTGAGCAAGGCTTCTCGTCAGGCTGGATTGCAGTTCAACAATGGCAGTTTGCTTTCACGCAATGCCTTGCTGAATCCTGGAAGTCTTGATTTTCTTCATCGATAATGAACAGCTCCGGAGATTTCAGTGAGGCAAATCTGGATGTCAGGCCAAGTCGCGGTTCTACGTCGCCGGTTTGACTCTTAACTATGGGTTGGTCAGCTTTTGGATATTTTTATCAACAATTCTCTAAATGGTCTCAACCTTCTGGGTCTTTTTTCCAGAAGGTCTTTTTGGGGTCTTGAAGAGTCTACAACATCAAACCAAGCATCCAGAAGCTCTAAGTTGCCATTTGGGAAGTTGGTACTACAAGACTCACAATACACTTAGACAAATTCTTTTTTTTCTTCAAACTTTATATTAACAAAGCTTCGAGAGACCATATCATACAAAAACAGTGTCATGACTAAATCGCTTGCCATATACAGAGAATCCATGCCATCATATTATTGGATAGAGCAGGCATGCATGTAACCCCCTGACGTCCTGCTATTCTGCCACCCCCAGCCCTCTATACCTTCTCCATGGCATCCACACCTTTTCCCTTTTCTTAACAAACACCCTACTTTTGTACAATGTTTCCTCGGCCCTCTGGCACCAATCGAGATCTTGTTTCCACTCTTCCACCTGCGAGGGTGCAGGCGCCCCCCAGCTTCTTGCAATATTGCGCTTTGCCACCTCCGCTGAGAAGGCCAGCCATGGACCAACATATGTGGACCAGTCTGCATCGCCACAAATCAATAATAAAAGCCATTTTGGTTCTAATGGAACAGGCTCTCCCACAACCTCTGACATGACCTTTGTGACTTTCCTCCACAATGTGGACACCTCCGGACATTCCCACAGTATGTGTATGAAGTTCCCTTCCTCTCTGCACCCCCTGACACACAGTGCAGACAGGGCTCGATCCCAGGAGTATAGGTGAGTGTGAGGATAGTATGTGCATTGGAGGATCTTGAGCTGCACCAATCAAAATCTGATACGCATACCCACTTCTCTAGGGCTCTTGAGCGCCTCCTGCCAGTCCTCATCATCCATAGCCCCTAGATCATTGACCCAGGCCCCCCTAAGAGTGGCCAAGGGACCCAGGAGGTTGTTAATTTGTGGTAGATCATGGAATTCCCCTGGTTGGGGTCCAGCTGTAGCCGGTACTCTAGTGGGGAGAAGTCTGGAATGGAAACCCCTTGCTGGATGTAAGTGCGCAGAGCATGCAATAGCCTCAGGTGTGTGTATCGCTGCGAATTGTACATATCGTACTCTCTTTGCAGATACTAAAATGTGCGGGGAGTGTCCCTCTTCCACACGTCTCCCAAGTATTCAATTCCTATCAATTGCCAGCCTTTGAAACCCGACAGCGTAGCCACTTCCTTTAGATGATCATCCGCCCAGAGTGGGATTCTGCCCGTCAACCTCCCGGCCCAGCCTAATAGTTTATTAACATCCCTCCAACACTGGACCACCACTTTGGTATGCTCAGGCCAGTCCGGGTGTGACCAATGGGAGTACAGAAGGGGTTCACAAATGCCCTGTGGCATTATTGCCCTATCCACTCTGTAGGCCGGCTCTTCCACCCCTACATATACCCAGTCATTGATCACCTGCATCTGGGAGGCCCAGCAGTACAACCTGACTTCCGGGACTGCAATCCCTCCATTTAAGAATCCACTACACAACTTATGTAGAGGAATTCTCGGTGAACCTCCTGCCCACAGCAGAGTCCATACTTCTTGCATGATGCGCTTGAAGATAGTAGGCGGGATCTGAAAAGGAGTATTCTGTGATATATAGAGGAGCCGCAGTAGCATCAGCATCTTAAAAAGAGCCGCTGTCCCATAAGTGAGAGCAGAAGTGAGTGCTTGTGACTAACATCTGCAGTCAAACGACTCATTTGAGGCCGCAGGTTCCTCACCAGGAATTCTTTCTGATCCCTAGTAATGTGTATCCCCAAATATTTAAAACCACCCACCACCACCGGGGCCTAGCACTGCTGCGGAACCCTGGGGGAGGGGCCAGATAGAGGAATGATCACCGACTTTGACCAGTTGATATAGTACCCTGACTAGCTACCAAAAAGCTCAAAGATGTGGAGGGCTCGCACTATGGAGTAGTATGGTTGTGCCAGGTGTAGCGCAATATCGTTGGCGTATAAAGAAATACTTTTTTCCCAACCTCCCGGTACCCGCAGTCCCCAGATCTCAGGATCCCTCCTGACCCAATGAGCCAGGGGCTCCAGCGCCAAGGCAAATATGAGCACCTCCAAAGCCGAAAGGATCGAGACATGGCACCGTTCACCAGCACCCGTGTTGTAGGCCTCACATATAGGAGTCTGACCCAGCTACAAAAGGAGGGACCAAAGACCAACCGCTAAAGGACCATAAATAGATATGGCCATTCAATACTATCGCAGGCCATTGAGGCATCCAGCACCATCAATGCTGTCTGCTGAGACACGTTGCCACTAGTCATGTGCAACACCTCATAAAGCCTCCGTAGGTTGTCCCTAGCGCTTGTACTAGGCATGAACCCCGATTGGTCCACATGCACCAGGTCTGCGATTACCAAACCCAACCTGTCCGCCAACACATTTGGCAGGACCTTGGCCTCCACGTTGATATGGGAAATAGGCAGATAGGAACTGCACTGGTCAGCTGGCTTGCCATCTTTATAGATCACCGCTATCGTGGCTGCTCCTTTGGTCTGCCGGCAAGTGGCTCACATCCTGTGCCTCCAGGAACATATGTAAGAGTGGGGAAGTATGATCGCTGCCTGCTTCCTAAATATTTCTACCGGGAGCCCATTGGTTGCGGATGCATTTCCCGATCTAAGAGAGCCCAATGCTTTACTCAGCGCCTCTACTGTAAGGTCCACCTCCAGATGGTCTCACACCTCTGAGGGTACCATTAGTAGGTCAAAATCCTTGAGGAATTCTGCACAATCTGTTTCTGACTTCATGCTCACTGGGGCGTAAACTCGCTCAAAGTGTGCCGCAAAGGCCCCTGCAATGATAGTACTGGTGGACTGGAGCACGCCTTCTGCATCACGGATCCCCACCACCCAAGACATGTCCCTGTCCCTGTCGCGCCTCTCCAGCCATGCCAGGAGTTTAAGAACCTTGTCCCCGAGATCATATAGGTGATGCTGGGTGGCTAGTGCATATGCCTTTGCCTCACTTTCTGCCAGTGCCCGAAGTTCCCGTTGTTTCAACACCAACCGGTGACGCGATTCCACTCACGAGGCCTTCTTACCCTCACTTTCCTCCTGACTGATCACTTGCTCATTTCGTCTACTCTGTAGGGTCCCTTCTTTTTTCTGTGCTCCAATCAGCGCCTGTGCCTGCCCCCGCAAGAAAGTCTTGTAGGCTTCCCATAGCGTGACATGCGATTGCACTGTCCCCTTTTTTCTTTAAAGTACAGCTCTGATCCCTCCCGGAGCTTGCCGCTAAGTACCGTATCTCGCAGGTACCATGTATCTATCCACTTTGACAAATTCTTTAATGTCCAGGTGAAGCTGTTCAGCTGAGTTTGTCTTGGTGAAGATGATGCAGGTGGAGCTCTGTTAACCTTTTGCTTTCAGGGAGTCTGCTACTTTGGCTTTCAGGGCAAGGTAAAGTCCTTCTTTTGGTGAGACCGAAAGTGTGCAACAGGTGCAGTACTTAAGAGTGCGGTCCTGTTGGTGCAGACCAGGGGTTCAGCAGGGCAGTCCTTCTTGTTGTTGGGCTGGCAAATAGGGATGTACCTCTGACCAAATGGTTGCAGGGTACCACCCTCCGTGATGACTACTTTCCCTGAAGTGTGGCATTTTCTTGTCCTAAAAAGTTCAGGTGTGGATAACCCAACCTGCAGGTGTGCCTAATTTTCCCTAACACTCCCCTTCCAGTCCCTCTGCTTATTCAATTGCAGGGGCTCCGATCTGGCTGATAGTTGAGGAAGTGGGGGGTGTGCCTGGTTCCTGTTCATTCTGTCTTTCTCCTGTTGAAGACCAGTTTGGCTTCCCAACACCCTTCATGCCTTTTGCTTTGTTGATCTCCTCCCACCAAATGTCTCTTTGTTTCCTTTCAAGCTAAGTCACACCTCATCAGAGTAGTTTGGTTCAGCCAGCCAAAGACTGGCCAATCAGGAGAGGCTGCTGCAGTGCTGGATTTAGGCAACTCAGAAAAGCACGTTCTATAACTAATAGATCCAACCCTGGCAAGTTGTTGGATTTATTCTTTTATTTTAGCACTTTGAATTCTAACTATTATTTTTAACACTCATGTCAATAGTTAAACTTTATTAATGTTGAATAAAGCCTTCCGCTGTTAACATCTGGAGCTAATGCACTGCAATGGGGGAGAATGAAATTGGTAGTTCTTCCCTCAACAGAGCATATACAACAACTTCTTTTCAATGTCCCCGCTTACTTTACGTCTCCCCTACCCTTGGGACACCTGGGGGAGATATTAGGGGTGACCTATATGTATAAATATGGTAATTTATCGCTTTGGAAGTACTTTTAATTCCAAAGTAAAATGTGAGCATAGTTTTATTTTAAAAGCAGCCTGAAAGGCAAGGCTGTTTTTTAATGACAGAAGGCGCCACAGCATTGCATACTTAAGTGCATTATATCTGTTTGGTTTCTAAACCTACATGCTCTACCATATATTAGGGCCATACAGGCAGGTTGTCATATCAATTGTGATTACACCAAGTTACTATATACTTTTTAAACAGAGCACTGGCCCTGATCATGTTTAGCAGGGCCCAGAGCACATTCAGGGTCAGTAACCACCAGTCTCAGTCAAAAAAAGAGAGTCATCAGGGCAAAAAAGATGACTTTCTCGCACAATATAATATAAAATCTTTAAAATAATTACACATACTTTCACTGAAAAACACTTCCCACCTAACTACCCTACAAGCTGAATATGCCAAACAATTACATTGAAAACAATAAAAAAAATTGCATAATAGAAAATGTTGTCACTTTTTAATATGATGTTAATTACTACATTGAGGCAGCAATTAAAAATTGTAAATCAATAAGTAATAGCATTCTGTATAACTAATTATCAATTAAATAAAACAGAATTATAAACTACAAATAATCATATGCATTTTAAAATATTTGCCACCTTAACTCCCAACAACCCACTACTAAATTAACAATTTCAAATAACATTTAAAAGCATTTCTCGTGAAAGATTTTCTGTACATACTAAGACAAATTAAAACATAAATATCACCGCAATACCAAGAACATATAATAATAAATAGCTAAAATGTGTCTAACTAATTGAACAACGTTATTGAATGTGCCTTTTGAAAAATAAATATTAAATACCTAAAAACTAAATTTTACTTCCATTTACTGCCCCACAATAGTTTTGACCATGATATTTTTGAAACAATATTTGTTTGTCTCACAATATTTTTACGCAATATTTTGTTGGACCACACACTTAAAGTTATACTATATAGTCTCCACTACAGCATCAGATGTGGTTTACTCTATTTTTTTCCTATGGTATCACACCATGGAAGAAGTTTAATCTATACAACAACAACTCCTGTTAGGCAAAACATATGTATTTTGCTCACTCCTACGTGTGATGGAAAAACGCAAGTAACAACTCACTACAGGGATGACAGCCTTATAGGTTCAAGTAAGCTAAACAAAGACTACCTGTTTAGAATGGAGTGATGTAATAAAGTGGACTCTTAAGACTGTAAACTGCTTGTTCTTCCAATAGTGCCCTGATTACATACACATTTTCTAGTAATTTCTAGAAACGTTTCAAATGCTCCAGTGAAGAGAAATTGTGGCAACCAACTTACCAACATCTTTAGTTTCTGGAGCAGATTGTACACATGTACGGTATAATAAGGAATAACCTACATAGCACTCCACCGTTGACTGGTATGAGTATAGATTGAATCCAAACAACATGCTTTGCACTGTCAATAAGTAATGTGTCCGCTGAAAATAGAAACTCCAGAAGGAAAGAGAGATAAAAGCAGTTGTTTTCTGAATTGTACACATTTATTAAAACAAGCTTTTGTTGCAGCTTCCTATACAACCCAATTGTGCTTTCTATGGACATGAAGTACATCTTTTATAGCCTGGTATTTTATGCTCATACAACTCAGTGGATTATATCTGCATTATTTTCCATGCCTGTATATAAAATGTTCCATTAAGAGTTCATTTCATCCTTCGAGATAACTATTTTCTGTTGTGACTAGAATATGAGACCTTGGTGGCTTGCATATATTAGTTTCAACAGCTGAGTAAAATGGATTCATGCGCTCTTTCTGACAGTACCCCAGCTGAGTAAACTTGGAAACAGCAGCCTTGGTCCCCCGCCATACAGCACACTATTAACTGAGGTCTCTCAGCTGCAAGTAAAATTATGTCCGGCAGTGCAAGGGAATTACTGCAGAACCTCAGCACATCATAAAGCAAGTCCTCAATCTAGCTGGGTGTTTTTCCAGGCACAGAATCAAGTGTATGTAAATAGAACCCATATTTTAGTTTTTGGACATCACAACCCAATTTAAATCTGCCTCTGTATTACATCTCATATTGAAACACCACTCACGGTGGCCTAATTAGCGCCAACACTGCTTGGAAAAAAGAACAAACAATGAAGCTTGTAATTTCTATGCCGTTTTCTATGCCGCAGCTCCAAAGGAAATAATTACAGCAGCTAAAGGTGAGAAAAAGTTTAGCTCTTTTACGAAAGTGGTAATGTATTCGGTCTACACTGTGTTGCAGTTCCCGTTTGTTATGAGTATATGTGGCATGGGGTAAAGGTTAGGTAATGTGTAAGGTAGTTATTTTGTCTTCAATCAATGCACGTCACACATAAAAGTATTTATGTGTAGCTCTTAGGATTTATGGATTTTGGTGTGTATGGGGCTCATTACGTTGGCGGGCGGACTTGAGTCCGCCCGCAATCGTGGTGGTGCTTGGGATCGTCTGCCTGTATTGTGGTGGTCCCGCATGTAGAATTTGCTGGCTGCAGCACCCACTGCAATATAAAAAATATATGTAGTGCCTTTCCCTGCACTACGTGGCGGGCACCACGCAGTGCCTGTCATTTGGTGCATGGAAATATAGGTGGGTACCCCGCAAGTGCACCACCACCTCCCCCCAACAACAACCGGCTCTCGATTGTAATCTCTGCCAGCCTTTCAATGGCGGTTTACCCGCCATGGAAAGGCAGACTACAGCCAGCATCATAATCTACAAACGGTGCCTGCTAGGCACCGCAACCATTTTAGGCATGCTGACTGCTGCACCAAGCAATAGGTACCATTGCCTGTGGTGGAAGAGTGGGAGGCGGTCTTTGCACCCGCCACGGTCGGAAAGCAATTCCTTTCTGATGGCTGAGGGTCCGCCACTGCACTGCTGTCGGTGGCGGGCCTTCCACCATCGTAATGACCCCCTTAGTTTTTGATCTACTATCGTATGTCCTGATTTACATTTAAAGGTTGCAATCTTGTGTCCACGTTTGTCGTTTCAGTGTACCATGTCATAAAGGTGTGTGCCGTTTATATGTTTTTTTTTTTTTTATGGGTTTCAATGTTTGTTGCTGCTGTTTTGCAATTTTACAGCGCTTTTTTCTTGCAAGTCTTCTTTTTATGCAAAACATTCAGTAGTGTACAGATAATACAACTATCCAATACTGATCATTGCTGTCCTCTTGCAAGCAATATTGTCTGTCTAGTACAACTGGACATTCATGAGCTTACCAAATCATTTTGCAAAATGGATTATTTGCGAGAAATTATTTTTATTTCTTAACAATAAAAAACCTTTCACCCCAGTGTTATATGTCTTGCCTAAATTACATAAAAAGCTTGATAATCCGCATGGATGGTCCATTGTCTCAGGCTTTGAATCTATACTGTAGCCAATACGGAAGTACATAGTTCACTTTATTAAGGATTAAATACATGAAGGACATACAGATTTAATTCCTATCATAGATGACGTGGAATTCAATCTCACAGGTGAGATCATGGTAGGATTTCATATCAAGTCACTATTAACTAATGTTCGCTGACAAGAAGAGTTATTAAATATTCTTGTTAAATAATTTTGAAAATCTGGGATCCCGGACCTCAACCACATTGCATACCTACCTCCTGCCTTGTGAGTTTGTTGTCATTAGCTCTTAAAAAAAGAATACTTTCTCTTTAAAGACACATATTATCTTCAAAAGAAAGGTATTTCGATGGGGTCTGTATCACTCCTAATTTTGCGAGACTGTATCTGGATGGTTTTCAACCCAATCTGATTCTAAACCAGTGTAATCCATTTTTCAACCATATTCGTCTTTGAAAATGTTACATTGACTACGTTTTCCATATTTGGAGAAGTAGCATAGGACAGCGTACTGCCTTAATGGAATGGTTGATTAACAGTCACCAACACCTGGGATTCACATTCGGGGCCAAATAGAATATCCTCCCTTTTTAGGATCTTACTATACAAACATCTGACAGTTCATTGAGACCTCTTTGCCCACAGAGAGAAACACTTGTCATGTTGTGACATCAATACCGACATACAAATATGTATATTTATAAGAGCTTTATTGCTTGCTTCCATTCGTGTCCCTGTCCCTACTCTAACTGCCCCTTTCCTGTTACTGCTCCTCCTCTTCCTCCAACCCCTAAACTCCTCCCATCCCAACTACTAGAGCGTGTACAACATCACATCTCCCCCTTTGTTAACAAAGAACTTTAGCAATTTCTAGTCCAGCTCTTCAATCAGTCTCTTTGGCTTGAGTATGTCTCTTCGTGGTCGGACACGCGTTCCAACATCTGTAGGCTCATCTTCCTGCTGCCTGTCAAGTCTCAGGGTTGGACTTGGTCGACTCAGTCCGCCAACATCTCTTTGGGCGGTGTCCTTCTCAAGTGTCTCTTTCAGGCCTGGTGTACATTTTTGAAAATGAGACACATTTCGGGTAATCCTTTTCTGCTCAGACTCGGCCGTGATCATGGTGCCTTTATGCTGAGTAACAATCAAAGGTTCATCCTTGAACCGACAGTCTGTTTTCTTGGCCTGCTCTTGCTTGACCACAACACAATCTCCTGTCTGAAGGGAGGGAGACTTGGCGCGCCACTTGGCGTCCGCATACGTTTTCATCCTGCTCTTTTCCACATGGTCAGCCCTTGCTGTTTCTCGATGGGTGCGTGTTGGGGACACCGGTGCCTGAGCCCCTTCCCACGTCGAGATTCTCGTCCTGATGGGTCGCCCGAGCATGAGCGTGGCAGGGCATTTTCCGGTGGTGGCGTGCGGAGTAGTCCGGTACGCTCTTAGTACTTCGTTTAATGCTATTTGTAAGTCCTTCTTTTCCAATGTGGCCTGTTGAAAGGTCTTTTTTAGGGTGGCCATAAACCTCTCGATGGTGCCATTGGCTTGGGGCCACAATGGTGTGATCTTTCTATGTCGAAAGTTTAGGTGCTTCGCAAATTCACTGAATTCATGTCCATTGAAAGGAGGGCCATTGTCTGTTTTGAGTACCTTGGAAACGCCCCATGCAGCAAACACTTCGTCCAACACGGCAATTGTGCTGGAGGCATTGGTGGAAGACACAAACTGCGCTATCGGGAATCTTGAGTACTCGTCCATGATAGCCACCACATACCGGCCCGATTGGAGGGGTCCATAGAAGTCCATGGCAAGTTCCTCCCATACCCCTTTGGGCAGTGGAGTCATTTGAAGAGGAGCTGGAGGCTCTCCCGACATTGACATTGGGGACAGTCTTTCAAGGTGAGCTCAACCATTTGATCGAGTTGCGGGAACCAGACTCTTTCCCTTAAAGCTCTCTTTGTGGCAACCACTCCCCGATGACCTTCATGCGCGAGGTTGACCACTCTTTAACGTAGCTGCCTCGGGATGACAATCCGATGGTCCCTCAGCAGGAGCCCTTCTGAGGTGGTTGACAACTCGTCACTGACATGTTGAAAAGCTTGCATTTCCTGACGTGTTTGTGAGTCACTCGCTTCGTCCTCGCTATCATGTCTCCAGCGATGTGTGCGCAGTCGGCGCACTACCTTCTGAAGGATATTGTCCTGTGCCGTAGCATCTCTGATCGCTTCTAATGGGACTGCCGGTGGTCGGGCTACACCTACCACAAAGTGTATGTATTCCTCAGCCATCGATGGATGCGACTCATGGAATGTTTGGGGGTGTCTGGACATGTAGTCCGCCGGATTCTTACCTTTCCTGGGTTTGTGAATAATGGTGAAAGTGTATTCCTGCAATCGCAGACCCTATCTTTCAATGCGGGACGGCATCTTGGCTTTGGGATTGCCGAAAATGGTGACAAGGGCCTGGTGATCTGTGATCATGGTGAAATGTTTGCCGAAGATAAACACATGGAAGTGTTCACAAGCCCACACGACCGCTAGGCTCTCCTTCTCGGGCTGAGAATAGGCCTTCTCAGTATCGGAAAGGCTGCGGCTGGCGTATGCCACGATGTGACGCCGCTCATTGTCACTGTCATATTGAGCTAAAATGGCACCCAAACCCACTGGACTGGCATCCACCGTTATCTCCGTCTTCCTTTTGGTGTTGAAATAGGCCAGATTGTTCGCTGATTCCACCGCTTGCTTGATCTCTTGGAAAGCCCGCTCACACTGAGGGCTCCACACAAATGGCTGTCCTTGCTTCGTGAGTGCACGAAGGGGGTGACTGATCGTTGCATAGTCCTTGATGTATCTGGAGCAATAGCTGGCTATGCCCAGGAATGATCTGACATCGCTGACATCTTGAGGACTCTTGGTGGTGTTGAGCGCAGCTACTTTCTCGGGGTCGGGCTTCATTCCAGCCCCGGAAAACACGTGACCGAAGAACTTGAGAGTGGACTGATGGAATTCACACTTGTCCTTGTTCAACGTTAAATTTGCTTCCAGGAGAGCATGGCATACTCAATCCAGGGCTTTGTCGTGTTCTTGTGTGTTCGATCCATATACCAATATGTCGTCACTGTAGTTTAGGGAATTCGGGATATGCCTGATGGTTTGGCGTATCACCTCTTGAAATATTTCCGCTGCGGAAGAAATGCCGAAACTCAGTCTTTTGTACCGAAACAGGCCCAGATGAGTGGCAAATGTTGTAATGTATCTTGATTTTTCGTGCAACTCCAACTGATGGTATCCCTTGTTGAGATCTAACTTTGAGAATACCCTGGCTCCATTCAGTGCCGCTATCATGTCACTCAGGTGGGGCCCTGGGTGCCGCTCCCATTCTATGGCTGTGTTGGGAAGCCTCATGTTCACACATAACCGTACTTTCTCAGGGGTACCCTTTTTGGGGACAATTACAACTGGTGACACCCATGGTGTGGGACCGTCCATTTTTTCAATAATGTCTGCTTGAAGTAGTTCCTGGATCTCATCCTCTACTGCCTGCTAAAGGTGGAAAGGTACTCGCCTTGGGTGCTGAGCAATAGGACGCACTTGGTCGTTTATGTGTAGGCGAATCAGGCACTTGTTCATTTTGCCTAGTCCGCTGAACAACTTGGGAAACTTCCGGACAATGTCTGGATTGTCATGTACCCGGTCCAGTATTTCAACCAGTCTGAGTCTCTCTGCGGTGGGCAAGCTGAGGAGGCAATCAGCCTCCGGTCCTTCAATGACATGGATGTACGCCGGTACTGCTGTGGATTCATGTTTGAGTGTCATTGCAAACTTGCCCAGGCAGGGAAGTGGTTTCTTCGCCATCCAGGTAAATGCTCTGACATGTGCGGGACTCAGGACCGGCGGCGGTTTCATCTTGTGATATTCGGTCACAGGCATGTAGTTTAAGGAGGCCCCACTGTCAAGTACAAATTTGGTGGCGTGAGTCCCCACTTTAATATCTAGTGGAGGATACTTTTTCAGCTGGTCCGGGTCAGCCACCATGCATATGTACTCATCCGTGAATGCTGTCTCTTGAGAGGTCGACCTCGAATCCCTCGACGGTGACCTTCTGATCCATTGAGACCTGTGCGATTCCTTGCTGGAATGTGACGAGCCAGAAGATGACAGTGCTCTGTCCTGCACAGCCTTTGCGTGATGTCGCTTTTCATCTGGTCGAGATCTGGTTTTCCCTCTCCTTCTCTCCATGCTGTACACTCCACACATGGCTTCGAAATGGTTCATGTGCCCACATTTCCGGTACTGTTGGCCCATTGCTGGACAGGTGTCTGTGTGTGGGAAGTCGTACTCACATCGGTAACATTTCCTTGTACGTTCTGGCTTCTTGGTGTAACTCGATCTCTTTTCTCTCTTGCTCGATTCATGGCGTCGATGACTTCGGCGTGTGTGTCTAGACGCTGGACGAGACCTTCTCTGATGGTTGCTTGAACTACTCTGAGGGCCAGAGCTTTGAGTCCAGTATGCTTGCTCTTTTTTCTCGCCCCGCCCTGTCTCCATGGTTTGTGCGTGTTCTTCCGCCTGGTCGTATACTCTCGTCATTTCCTCAATCTCGTCGAGATCATGGCTCTTCCGTAGCAGTCGTCTTCGGAGCGTTTCTGAATGACAGCCCTCAATGACTCTCAGTCTGATGGCATCCTCTGTTGAAAAGGAGTCAAAATTGCAGTACTGCGACAGTCGGCGCAGTTGTGAGATGAGGGTGCTCATCATTTCATCTTTGTCCTGACGTGCCTGATGAAACACGTATCTTTCGTAGTCCACATTTTTTTTGTGCACAAATTTTTTGTTGAGTGCATCACGCACTTTGTCATAAGTTCCTTTGTCATCCGTCGGTAATTCTTTGATTACCTTACCGATTTCTTTGCCAACGAGATTGCGAAGTGCAATTAGTTTGTCTCTGTCTCCTGTGACTTTCGACCCTTCTAGGTAATCTTCAAAATCCTCCAGCCACTCCTGCCACCGAGGACCCATACTTCCGCCCGCCACCAGAGTCAATGGTTCCGGGGGGCATAGATGAGAGACGATGGGTACGGCTGGGGCAGCCGCAGCCGCTGTTGCACCACCTCCGTTACGGGCAGGTGAAGTCGACATGGCTGGACTGAAGTGTTAACGCTGCACTCGTATTTTGACTATCGCTTGCTTTTGCAGTGTTCAATGCTTGTTTTGGCCTCACACTTGGGTTGCCTGACTTCAAAATGGCCGTTCATGCACTTCACAGGGATGTCCTTCCCAACTGCCTGACTCTAAGATGGCCGCCACATATCACCCACGAGGCTTGAATCGTCATTCATTCTCCAGCTCACTCGGTCTCCTTGGACACTCACCGAGGATCTCTTCTCCACACAGCAGGAATTGTGCAGCTCAGCTCTCACTTCCAGGCCACTTTCACCATCCAGGTAGGCCAGGGGCAAGCTCCGGTTTCTTTCTTCCGCCACGTGCCGTTCCTCACGCATCGGGGGTGAGACCCGATGTCGGTAAATCGGCGCTTTTCTTCCGGCGCCTCCGCGGGGGTCCCTGGCTTCTCCGGACGCTCCCCACTCCTTCAGGGCACTTCAGGAGGACTGAGGTGGGCTCTCAGTTCCTTCTCTATTGGCACAGTCTTCAGGGCGCACTCGCGACCTTCTTTTGGAGCGAAGGGTCACGTCGGGTGCCAGAGAGGCAGCGCTGCACTCACGCTGTTTTGGAGGGGCTCTACACGATCGCCTGATCGTGGAGCAGCTCATTCACCGCAGGCCTCGGGCTGTAGTCGGCAGCTTCGTCGGGGCACACGTGTCCTGCAGACAAATTGTTTTTTTCTTCGTGGTGCCCAGGGACAGGACGCTTCTTCTAGGGTTCTGGGGTGATTATCGTCACATCCCACCCTCGTCGCCAGTTGTCATGTCATGACTTCAATAACGACATACAAATATGTATATTTATAAGAGCTTTATTGCTTGCTTCCATTCGTGTCCCTGTCCCTACTCTAACTGCCCCTTTCCTGTTACTGCTCCTCCTCTTCCTCCAACCCCTAAACTCCTCCCATCCCAACTACTAGAGCGTGTACAACATCACAACACTGCTCTGCTTTAAACCATTATTCATCCCAGTGGCCTCTGTGGTGGATTATCATAAGGTATACCTGGCTTTGCAGTACGGGCTGGACTGTTCCTATGAGGCACAGGGTCAAGACTTATTTGCATATAGCTGGGTCTGGACTGAGGTGGCAAAGTGAGTTAAAGAACGATGATGGATTCAACCCAGATCTGTGACTGGGGGTGAGTGTCTGAAAAGTTTCAGCGCTCCGTCCATCATCTCCTTGTGTTTGCTTTGGATTACCATAAGGGCACTTTCTGCATTCACGCAGAAATTGTCAATTGTTTAAAGACTATTATAGGGAAGCAGCTATTGTCTCTAAAAAGATTGATTGAGAATACCCGGATCAGTTCATGTCTTATGCCCGCCAAAGAGCCTGGTATTGTCCTGGTGAATCATCCCCTATGATGAGTCCCACCCCCTTCTTTTTTCACAGTTCGATAACATACTTATTTCATTTTTTATGTTGGACTTTTTAAGAGACTGTTCGGCCCACACGCCGACAACATGAACTCTGTCACTCAAGCAACAGAGCCAGAGCAGTCCCTGACCAATAGGGTTTCTCCCAGAACTACAAAAACAGAGTCCCGCCTCTCTGAAACTTCTTCAGTTTCCGGGGCAGCGTAGAGAGCCGCCGCACCTGCCATACAAGTCCCACACGGTAGGACTACACACCACATCGCTGGCCTCATGGGACAGAGTCGCCCCACATAGCCCTCAGGTAAACTGCACACTAACCCCTCTTTTCACATATTATCTTTTTCCTCATTGAGTCACGCTGATGAAGAGTCGGGAATTTTGACTCAGAATGCTAAGCACCGTCTATCAAACACACATCTATTTTTATTTACTGCGCCACATCGTTATTATAGTTTCACTTTTTAACCAAGTCCACTTTGGCAAAATTATCTTGTGTGCTTTCTGACAACAAATGGTCACTGCTTTTAAGCCATATTATAACTAAGAACCTTAGTAAGTTCATAATTACAGAACACTTGCCCTATACAATAACTAGAGTCATTTTTTCTTCCATAAGTCGATAAGCCTATTTCTATTCTGCTTTGCGTAACTAACCAAAAAAGTGAGTTATTAAACCACTTTTTTTTGCCCTGCGCAGCTATAGGCCAAACTTTGGCCTATAATCTCATGCTTTACAAAAGATAAAAAATATAATCTGTCAGGGTTAGCAAATCCACTTACCTTCTTTATCATACACAAAGCCACTCTACATTTGAGAGGGCTGATTATTCTGGTCTTGGAGAAAGCATCCTGACCCACTAGGGCTACATAAGCTGAAACATATCGACCGACTTCTCATAAGGTTCAGTGGATCCATAAATATCCAGACAAGCACCAGGTGCCGTTTTTAACCTTATCCCTCCTCTGTGAAAATAAAGGCAATCGACACAGGAGAGATGATATTTTAATATTTTTTATTCTTTTTTACGACTTTCCATCTCACAACTGTCACATCCCAGACTGTCTCACTCCTGGTGGAGGATGATGAACACCTGGAGAAGGGGACACTCAGGTGCTGAAACCGATGATGATTAATCCCACTTAACCAACTAAGCAGAGAACCAAGATATACCCCGGCTGAGAGTCTTCCTCATACTTTTTCCAAGAGACTCTGGATAAATGAACCCTGTGATTCATTAATTTTTGATTACTTACTAATTAATGCATAAGCTGAATGCATCTCTGCTTCTCTCTCCCTCCCCTTGATTTTTGAAAAGGAATCATTGCTGACACCTGAGGAGAAGATACTGAACCAACACATTTCTTTTGTATATACATTTTCCCTGCCACAAACCAAGTGAGTCAAATCATGAAACAGAACTGGAAAAACTTTGATTACATGAAATGATTAAGGAACCTTCCCTATTTTCATATAAAAGGGGGGAGAAATCTGAAAGAACACTTGCTACATTCTTTGACCTGAGACCCAAAGGTAAATACTTCTGGCCCCACCATTACCAACCTGTTGGGCTTTCCTCTAATGGTTGGTCACTTTAAATAACAAAACGTTTTGGTCGGTAGCCAAACCATGAACACATAAGCCTTCAGACATAAGCACACTGCATACAGTATATGACAGTTCACTGATTGCAATGCATCAGCTGTTATGTATTACATTTTGTGCCCCTGTGTTACTACTCAATAGTTTAATTTGCTCTGGCTCACCCTTTTTTAAATGATTTTGTAACTCTATTCTCTGCACATCTTTGTGTTTCAGAAGTTTTAGCAAGTATACTTTGTCTCTAATACATCTGACTGAGCAGTGTTGGAGTAATGTCGTACAAGCAACCAGTTCCCTTCGCGCCTTATTACAGGTTTGGCAGTCCGACCACTGAAGGACCATGTCCGCTACTACTAGGAGACTGTTGCACTTTTGGCCGTCTGACCACCGTATTATGAGCTTGCTGAGGGGTTGGGGGTGTGGCCGCGGTGGTGTTGTGGCAGTGAGCAATGCATTTCCATATCATGCACATTCTGACTGCTTATGTGTTGATTGCACACATATGCTTGATATATGTTGAAAAATACCACCTACCCATTTCAGGCATCCGACCCATTTGTGGGCAGTTCTGGTAATGGGTATGTGATACCAACGCACTTACCTTTATTAAGTTGTAGGCAGGGTCATGTTCGGGTGCAGATGCTCTTGCGTAGGGGGGACCTAGAGAAAGAGATCCACTTTGAAATCTGCTGGAAAGAACTGGACAGGGGTTAGTATGCCCCCAAGTGCTTTGTCTCTGTCAACTTTTAGGCAGCACTCTGACCACCACGGTCGGCTCGTGGGAAGTCAACTCATAAAACGGACGTTGATGCTGTGCCTCTGTCCCACCCAATGGAGGCTTCATTCCCCGACCTTGGTAGGTGGTGGTGTGCTGGTGGTACAGCAGTCTAGTGGCAGTATCTGTACAGGCAACACTTCCAACTCATAATACTCCAGACGGCTCACTGCTGTCGGACCGGCACTGCTGGGAAGGCAGTCCACAGACCATAGATTGTAATATTGGTCTTAGTAAGTAGATTGGGGAAGATACTTCTTTCCCCCTTGCTGTTCTCTTCTACACACCACGAGCACTTAAACCATGTTTTATTCATAAGATTTTACTATGTAAATAACTAAATAGCATCAAGAGGGTTACTTCAGTTGTTGGCTATGGGTATGGCATGATTCTGGACAACCAGCAAATACCATATTTACCTGTGACCAAAAGGACAGACAAAATGGTATATTACTTCTGTAAATCAGCCATCGTTGCAAGAAATTGCACATGAATACTTTGGCACCTATTTCTATTTTTCCCAAAATATTTTCATGTTTTTTGTGTTTCAATGATAGTTTCTTTTAGAAAGTAATTAGCTATTAACACTACTGACCCTTGTGGAAATTGAAATGTTATTTACGTTTCAGAAATGTATAGCTTTCTGGGTTCACTAGTTCGTTTCACATGCAAGTCTACCGCAAACGTAGAGTAGGTATGACCACACAAATAAGACAAATGCACTACAGGTTTAAAAAATGCAAAACATTTTTTTTTCACATTTCTCCTTTTCCTGAAAGCTGGGAAAATGGTGAGGTTAGAGCATCAGACCTTTTGTTAATGCCCATATGAGAAACATTTTCTCAGTTCCTCCTAGGATGTACACAAACCTTGTGTACCTTTAGAATCTTCAACAATGAAGAAAAGGCTTAAGCAAAAAGTGTTCCAAATATCAAAAATGGTTCAGGAGTGGTAAAAGAAAAGCCTCAGCAACTACGTGGCTATCTGACTCAACGTCATTAAAACGTCATTAGAATGTATGGGAGACTAACCCTAGTATTTTTTCTTTCAAGTAGTTAATCATTTTCTTCCTCTTAATTAAACTGGTTACAGCATAAAAAATCCAGCTTAGAATTTTCCTTTAGTAACCTGTAGGGAGAGTCTTATAAACATAGCAAATGCGTTTTTGAGAAGAAAATTTAAATCTTTTTTACTTATGTTAACAAGTGTCAAATTAATTTACACCTGTATTCTTATGTACAAATATACAATCAAATAGAAGAAATTATATAAACAAATGCTTCATTATAAAATTATGTAAAAATATATAAAAATGTAATTTGGAAAACCAGTGTCATCTTAAAACGAGCATTACCAACTCCAATTGGACTGGCTATAATTAATGTCACTTATATTAATTGTTAAATCTATTAGTAAAGTTGATGAAACACAATAATAGTATTTTAAACTTTTATTAGTGTACACAAGATATTGGAATTAGCATCTTTCATTTTACCACTCCTAGGGAACTAGCATTCTGTCTTCCTAAGTGCTAGCTTGCTATTTGACATTGTGCACCATCTTCCCTCAAGGATCCCCCTTTAGACAGTAGACTCACATTAGCCATCTAAATTTGCAGCACTGAAAAACTGATAAAAAATACAGCTGTAAATATTTCATTAGATGTATGCTTAGCTAGGATGCCACAAGCAGTGTTTTGATGGATCCTAAATGTTGACCTAGCAATAGTCTGTAAAATGTCACTTCAAATGGCACAATAGCAGCTGTGTCCTAAACAATGGTGGCAAGTTATCACTGGGCCATTTGGATCATGCTCCCTAAATCTCAGAGAACAAAACATAAATAATTACCTTGTGATGAACACATGCAGATTGCATGGGATGCCTTGAACTCTACTGTGAAAACATTAGTCCACTGAGGAGGCTTGCAAACTTCAGTTACCTTTTCTTTTACTTTTCTGTACAATGTTGTGTATTTGTATGTTATACTACACAATTCTGTGTTGTTTTTTAGTTCTATGCACTGATGGCTTAGGTTATGTTATGCTATACTTTGATAAGTTATTATGTGCTGGGCTACATTAAAAAGTGTTCTGTGCCATGCCATGTAATACTGTGGCATTGGTCATTATATAATGTCTTATATTATGTTGAATCATTCTGTGCTATGCTGTATTGTGTTAGGGCGAGTTATGTTGGGTTGTGATTTGTTTTATTGTATTATAGTATGGTATTTTATGAGGTGTTGTGCAATTCCACTATCCGCTGTATGTTTGGATGTCTTATGCTTTGTTGTGCGGAGCTATGCCATATTGTTATGTTATGTTACTTTATGTTATGTGACTTTTTTTGTCTTCAAAGGCTTCTTAAACACCATTCCAGTTGCACCTTTGAGTGGGGTGTCCTGCCCTTCTTGCCGGAAAGAAAGAAGAAAAAAGAAGGATTTGGGAGTTTTCCTCTTTACCACCCTTGTTTTTATCTCCCTTTTCTTCAATTTCACACCTATTGATTCCATTCTCTCCTATTGAATCAGAGAAAAGATGAAAATCTACAAAGGTGCCAGCAGAGGCGGAGAAGGCTTAATCATTTGACCCTCCTAATTCTGTTTCTCATCCCACCTGAGCATGGGGAGCCAGAAATCACACTTTCTTGGGCCATCCATGTCTAAACTGGCCACATGCCTAACAGAGGCTAACCAATCAACAAATCTAGGGGGGTCCACAGTTACCCAATGTTTGCATATCCCTCTACGAGCCTACAAAATTGAGTAAAAGATCAGCCTTGCTTGATCCTTAGCGGATGTAACCGGAGGATCCAAACATGACAAGTAACACTCTTACCTGGATGTTGATCTCCAACATGCTAGTCAAAGCCTTACTCATGTGTTCCAAAAGACCCGGATCTCTGGACAACCCACAAACATATGTACATCGTCTTCCCTCTTACTGCCACACTTAGTACAGGCTACTTCACGCCCATCCCCGAACTTTGACAGTCTTTGCGGGGTCGAGTAAGCTCTGTGAAGAGGAAAGAGATGGTTTCTTCTGAGATATGCAGGTTTGACTATTTTATATAGCATAGACATAGATACTTGCCATTGATGTTCCAGCGCCGTCTCTGGCAAGCATTCTCTCCACAGATCCAGTGGCAGAGTAAAGGCTCCATCTTCCAGTTTGACTATCAGCCAATAGATACAGGCAAGTTCTTTCTTTAGTACCCTCTCTAGCATAAGTCTATCCTCAAGCTCATTCCGTTCCCCAATTGTACCGAATGCATGAAAAGAGCTTTGCATTTGCAGATATTTAAATCTGGAAACTTTAGAGTCCGATTTTTGTTTACACATTTCCCATGAGAGCAACTGTCCATCCTGTATAATGTGCTCCATTGTGTAATGCCCGCATCCAATAATGGAACTGCCAGAGCATATTTTGTCCATTCCGGAGAACCTGGAGAGTTCCAAATGGGGGCTAGAGAACTGTAATATGGTATTTTAAGAGCTTTTTTGATCCTGTACCATATCTCGGCCAACCCTACCAAAATCTTCAACCTGACCTTCTTGAAATATTTGGGGTCGGCATATTTAAAAATTAAGCCCTGCTCACCCCCTACCTCTTGCCTCTACAACACTTCCAGCAATCTTCCAATATTAGTTGGTATAGACCTGTTAAACAGCATCCCCCCTTTTTCATTGAAAAGGCCTATGAATAGAACAGAAGATCTGGCAATGCTAGTCCGCCCTTTTCTATCCTTCTTCTTAGTTTCTTCCATGCTATTCTTGGGCCTTTAGAAGCCCAAAAGGAAACTACCAATCTGGCTTTGCATGTTTTTAAGCCACTCCTTCTTAAAAGGTAGGGGGATTGTGTCAAAGAGAAAAGTAAACTTGGGGAGGATAATCATTTTTATTAAATTTACCCACCCAAACTGAGAGAGCGGGAGGTGAGAGCAGATTTTCAGAAGCCCACAAACCACGTTTTTAACTTTTTCAAGGCTGTCTTTGTTTCATTTATTGATATCCTGTGTTATCATCACTCCCAAGAATCTAATTTCTCCTCTATTAACCTCCGCTCCTACCTCCATATTCCAGGACATAATCTCCGTCTTTTTCCTGTTAATGTGACATCCTGAAACCCTCCCAAACACTGCCGTCAGGATTATTACACGCCTCAGAGTGTTTTGAAGGTGTGTTGTGTAAATAAGTATGTTGTTTGTTATAACGATTGAAAAGAAGTGGTGATGTAGGGCAGCCCTGCCGCGTTCCCCTGGTGATGCGTACTGGGGCAGTCAAAGACCCATTAACCAAAATTCTGGCTTCTGGAGATGCATAAAAACCCGCCAGTGCCCGACAAAAGTTTTTCCCGAAATTTAAGGATTTCACCACGTATTGTAGATAGGCTCAGTTAACCCAATCAAATGCCTTGGTGGCATCTAGGGCCACCACCGCAAGCGGGAGCTCAAAGGCAGTTGCCAAATCCATGGAGCCATATAATGAATGGGTCAACTCCTTTAGCGATCTTCCTCTTATAAAACCCTTTTGGTCTTCCTGTATCAAATCTGCTTTTGATCCATTAGGCTTATCGGCCAACACTTTCACGTAGATCTTATAATTGTAATTTAAAAGCGATATTGGCAGATAGGAGTCACAATTTTTTGGACACTTTCCTGGTTTCAGAATTAATGTTCTATTGGCCTCTTTCCATGAAGCCAGCATTACCAAACCTCCAACAAAGAAGTCATTGAAATCTTTAACCAAAATGGGTAACACCTTTGCCAAGGCCTTATAGACTTCCTGTGGAAGGCCATCTGGCCCGGGCACCTTCCCTGTCTTTCCCTGTCCTACTGCCTGTTCTACCTCCCTCACATTAATCTCCTTATTCAACTGTTTACTTTCCTCACATGAAAGGGGATTTGCCCAACCTTGCCCTACCCATAACCTGGCCTCCTCCTCTGTGGTGTTCAAATCTTCATGATAGACTTCAGAGTAATACTTATGGAAAGCTTTCTCAATCCCCTTATTATCTCCAATCTGGTTTCCTGTCTGATCACATTTTACCAGGTTTATCCTATTTCTCACCTGCTCTTTTTTTGCTTTTTGAGCCAACAGCTTACTGCATCCCTCACTATACTCAAAGAGAGACAACCTACTAACCTCCCACCTTTTCCTAACCCTGTCTTGTACAATTCTAGTCAGTTTGGACTTTGCTTCTGTTACTCTCTGCGACAAACCTTCCAGAGCCTCTTCATTAACCCTGGGGTTTATCAGGTCTCTTTCTAAGGAGCGAACTACCTCTTCCAATGATGACACTTCCTTATCATATCATCTCCACTTTTCTGCCGATAATGCCACAAGTCTTCCCTGAAAGAGCTTTGTAAGCATCCCACATTTCTCCAGTCGCCGCCGATCCATGATTAAACTTGAAAAAACTCCTTGGTTTCTGTAATGATGTGAAGTCCACACGTTGAGTAGTATTTAGTGATGCTTTAATCCAAGTTGTATAGAGAGACGGATAGAGACCTCACCAGGAGCATCCAACATGGTGCTCAGCCCAGCCAACTGTAATCTCCCAGGCAGGACACTAACATTCTGAAAGGTGCATCATATGAACATTCCAATGGAGGGAGAGAAGGGTAGCATAGGGAATACCAAGATACTACATTATCCTCTCCTGTCAAACAGATAACAAAAAGCTAAAAACAGCAACGGAGAACAGAAGGAAAAGAAAGCTAGAGAATTAAGTAAAAGTGGAAAAAGGAACAGCAAAGAGAGAATACTCATAAAAAGAGAATAAAGAAAGAAGAATGCGAAAAATGCATAAACCATCCTCCTTTCTTACACCATATAATCTATATAAACCATCCTCTCTTCTTATAGAACTTAAAAGGAAGGAAATAAAGGAAGACAATAAGAAAAGTGAAAGAATGAAAGAAGATTACATTTCAAGAACAAGAAACAGAAAAAGTGAAGATTCATCAAAACACTATTACCGCTATGCAAACTACAATACGCAATGCAAGAGATAATAGTGTAAAAGTTGCAATAAAATACATTAAATCTAAACATATTTAGCATATAAAGCATAAAAGCACATAATTATAGAAACACAAGCTAAATATGTAGATGTAAAACTTTGAAAATTTAGACTCTTAAAAGTGACTGGTGAACTAGTAAATGTGGATTAAAACACAAAATAAGTTCAAAACACTAGATAAATAATGCTATAGGACTATAACCTTAGCAAAGCTCTCCCAAAAAAATAAAAATAGACGAGGTCCATGTGGACAACTGACATAGTGTCAGGTGGGACTAAAACCACCACAGTAAAATGGGATGAGAACCCCATAGCAAAACACTTAAAATTAAGTAGATGGGACTAAGACCCTCTACAAACAAGTGGGACTGAGACCCATTGTAAATACAAAGAAACTGCGCACGTAGGACTAAAACCCACTGCAGGCTAATGGGACTTGAACCCATAGCATAACCATTAAATAAAGTAGATGGAACTAAAACCCTCTACAAACAAATGGGACTAAGACCCATCGCAAAAACATTGAGATGGTGCAAGTGGGACTAAAACCCCTTGTAGACAAATGGGACAGAAACCCAATGTAAAATAAACAGGTGGGACTGAAACCCACAGTCTGCAAATGGGACTGGAACCCAATGCAAATATTTTTGTAACGCAGATGGGACTAAAACCCACTGCAAAGAAATAGGACTAGAAACCCATCGCAAAATACATTTAAATTAAACAGATGGGACTAAAACCCACTGTAAGTAATTGGGACTAAGACCCATCATAAACATTTAAACTACACAGGTGAGACTGAAACCCACTGCGCTGAAATGGGACTAGGAACCCATCGCAAGAACATAGAAATTAAAGCAGATGGGACTAAAACCCAGTGCAACAAATGGGACTAGAAAAAAAAAAAACGAAGCACACCTCCTGTCGCCCTACGCCTACAAAGAGTAATACTTCGACATGTAAACACTGCATTATCAGAAAAGAACACGCTGCACTGGCCCTTAACACAAATGCAAATAAAAACGTGAAAAAGTGCAGCACAGGAGTTAAAGATCACACACAAGCATACAGTCATGTTTTTAAACACCGGGGCTTGATGCTTGCCCCCGAAAAACATCCTTAAAATTGATGTCAAGATAACTTTTCGTAAAACACCTTCGTATCCATGAAGAGAAATGCACAGTACCTTGGGTTCATGGCGGAGGTCCGTTTTAAATTGAGGGAAAGATTACACTTTTGTTATTGTCTGCTGTAACGCCAAACCATCGTGACACACGTTTTGTAAATGAAAAACTAGATGAAGGTGTGCGTACCACCGTGAAGGAAGTATCGGGACACACACAATCCAAATGAGTAGGCTGATCTACTTCCCACGAGTGAAGATGAGCTCTATCAGACATACCAAACAACGTTGAAGCAAAGGACGTAAAGGGGGCTCCAAGGTAAACATAGCGGCCATGTCTGAACTGGGGTGGCCGAGTGAGCTATAGAATGATGATGGATTAAACCCAGATCAGTTGACTGGGGGTGAGTGTTTGATTTGCTCAAACGCTCCGTCCGTCCATCATCCCCTTTTGTATCGCTTTGTTCGCCCTAAGTGTGGCAGGGTATGCTCAGACGTGAGTCCCTTGCTCACTTGGCCACTGGATTCAAGATAGCCTGGCTGATGAGGATTATGAATCCGAAACCGGTCCCAGGATGCTTGTTTCGGTCCAGGAAAGACATGGCTTGGCAGTTCGGGCTGGACTGTTCCTATGAGGCACAGGGTCAGACTGATTTGCATATAGCCATGTCTGAACTGGGGTGGCCGAGTGAGCTAAAGAATGATGATGGATTAAACCCAGATCAGTTGACTGGGGGTGAGTGTTTGATTTGCTCAAACGCTCCGTCCATCATCCCCTTTTGTATCGCTTTGTTCGCCCTAAGTGTGGCAGGGTATGCTCAGACGTGAGTCCCTTGCTCACTTGGCCACTGGATTCAAGATAGCCTGGCTGATGAGGATTATGAATCCGAAACCGGTCCCAGGATGCTTGTTTCCGGTCCAGGGAAGACATGGCTTTGCAGTTCGGGATGGACTGTTCCCATGAGGCACAGGGTCAGACTGATTTGTATATAGCCATGTCTGAACTGGGGTGGCCGAGTGAGCTAAAGAATGATGATGGATTAAACCCAGATCAGTTGACTGGGGGTGAGTGTTTGATTTGCTCAAACGCTCCGTTCATCATTCCCTTTTGTATCGCAAACATAGCGGCACGCACAGTGACGCAAGGCAGGGTGGTTCACGGCGTTACTTCACATCGGGAGATCAGGCATCACACGCTTCACGTCACAGAAGCTCCACAGCGGCGTCATATCAACACTCATGAAGGCCGCAGGTGAGAGCGTGACACGCGCTGAATATTTAAACAGTAAAAGATTGTTAAACTGACAAAGGCAGGATTTGCTCGATTTTCGGTGAAATTCGCAGAAAAAAAACAACAAAATCAATGGTGATGAGCCGGTAAAAACTGACAAAGGCTGCAGTGGCTTGATTTTCAGTGAAATGCGCAGAGTAAAGGCAGGTTAAAAAGGTTAAAGTGTCAAAACAACATTGAAAATATGAGGCCAGTTCTGTAGAGAATATTTTCTTCTTGGCCAAATAAACCTTTAAATAAATCCATTTTCAAACGAGACACTGTAGAAAGTAAATCCATAGTAGATAAGACACAATTCTTCCCTAAACAGCGTAAGATGAATAGAGTCAATGCCTACTCTCATGTAAAGGCATAACACAGGATGAGCCAGGAGCAAAAACGATTCTGTTTTAACCCATTAAAGGGGACTGTTCCAAGACAGCATACACAAAACTCTCCTTGTAAATAGGACAGTGGCTCTCCTTGTAAATAGGACAGTGGCTCTCCTTGTAAATAGGACAGTGGCTCTCCTTGTAAATAGGACAAAATGAAAGGTTGTCCAATAAAACGCTTACCCTCATGTGAGGAAACAGCGTGAGTCCCAAAGTCAAAAGAAACAGTCTTACCCAGCGTGAGGGCACAGCTCCAATATAAAATTAGTAGACTTACTGTTACCCAGGAAGACTGCCAGACTGCTGTGGGCGACCGGTTGTAGGTCACTGGTGGGGTCATGTTGGCAGTTGGGGTAGCTTTTCTTGTTGCAGGAGGTCCTTTAAAGGTTTGAAGTTTCTTTTCTTATTATTAAACAGCTTGAAGTACTTCCAGACTTGATAGGTGTAGGTTCTTTCTTTAGATCGTCGCCATGAATGTAATGATGTGAAGTCCACACGTTGAGTAGTATTTAGTGATGCTTTAATCCAAGTTGTATAGAGAGACAGATAGAGACCTCACCAGGAGCATCCAACATGGTGCTCAGCCCAGCCAACTGTAATCTCCCAGGCAGGACACCAACATTCTGAAAGGTGCATCATATGAACATTCCAATGGAGGGAGAGAAGGGTAACATAGGGAATAACCAAGATACTACAGTGTCCTTACTCAGGACCTCCAGTACTCCCTCCTCTCGCAGAATCGTACGGTCTAATGTCCATCTGGACTGGATGCCTCCCTCTCCTATCTTCAGCCTGAGTATCACAGCTGAGTAATCCGACAGATGGACACCCACATGGTCAACTTGCAGTACCCATTCTCTTACGCTGCTATCAATTAAGGAGTAGTAGAACCTCGACTGAGGCCTGTATTTTTTATTATAAAATATGAAACCTTTCTGTGCCCCTGCCCTCTGCCGCCATGTATCGCACAACCCCAATTGTTCCATCATTTGATTAATAAAACCTGACATTCTAGGATTTACCATTGCCCTACTGTGAGAAGACCTATCTAGGGTACTATCTAAAACCAAATTAAAGTCCCCTGCCATTATAATTTCATCTGTAGAATATAGTAGTTCGGCCATTGACTCCCCTAATAGGGAGATATCATCTTTATTTGGCCCGTAATAAGCCACTAGAGTAAAGGAACGACCTGGTATCTTTAGTTTGGCCATGAGTCATCTTCCTGCTTTATCTGAAACATGACCCTCCATACAAATTTGTGTCCCCTTCTTTACTAGGACCGCCACCCTGTTTGTTATAGCTGAATGTACAGTACAAACTACTTGGGCGATCCATTTCTTGGCCATAAAGAACTCTAGACCCTCCTTCTCCGTTAAATGCATCTCCTGAATAATAATTATCTGAGCCAGGCAGTCTGTTAAGCATTGCAGTATCCTCTCTCGTGTACCTCAACCCCTAAGACCATTTACATTCCCTGACAGCATTTTTATTTCATTCTCTCGTTTTTCACCCTCGTTAAAGACTATAAAAGGCACCTATTTTGTATATAAGAGGCATCAGAAAAACTTTTTTCTCCTTTTTCCAACTTGCTCCCCACCATTGTCACCCCGACCCCCCCTCCCTTGGAAAACCCATCCCTGAATCCTCATGGCTTAGGGCCCTATGGGTGTCCCCTCCAGAGCGCGTGTCTGTGTTTATTAAGTGAAGGGAAAGTTAGATATATTTGGCTGCTCTTCCTCCGGACCCACCATAACAGAAATAATGCTTGGATGCTGCTATATGAAAATCCGACTCATTTAAAAAACGCTAGCCCCCCTGGTTGTAAAATTTTTATAAAATCATCCGCTTCTTCACCAGAATGAAAAATATGCATCTTATTATTGAGCATCACTTTAAAAAAAGCTGGAAATCTGAGCTTTACCGAGGTGCCCAAATTTTTCAATGGGTCAATCCTTTTCCCCAGCTCCCATTGCCTGTTGGAGGTAACACTTGAGACGTCCGATCTAAATTCATATCTAGCCCCATCTACCTCAATTGATTTCATGCTTAGGGCTTTAAACAAGATTTTTTCTTTTAGCGAATACGTTAGAAAATGTAAGAAGATTTTCCTGGGTTTGGATCTGTTAGCGTTCAGTCTAAAGGGGTCTCTATGGATCCGTTGTAGATCTTTGGCAATCTCTTGTTCCGATTTTTCCAAATGTATCTCTCTCTTAATCAATTGATCTACATAGATTTAAACATCTTCACCCTCCCTTCCTTCTGGAACCTTCAAGATTTGTATGTTATTTCGTCTTGAGAAATTTTCTAATCTTTCGACTCTATCTTGCTGCTCCCTCTCCCTTAATTTTAACTTTTCTATTTCAGTGCCATTGACCTGTACTGTCTCTCACAGATCATTTACCTTACTTCTAACGTTGCTGTTCTGCTATTTAGATCATCTAATTTCTTTTCCAAAATTTCACAGGCATTCCTCATTTCCAATTGGTTTCGTTCTGAAATCTTAAACCTATTCTTAACTTCAGCGGTCAGTGCTACCAAGAGCGCTCCAATGGAAGATCTAATGTTATGTTATCACTATCACTCATGAGGGTATCCCGGTGCTGAGCAGGTGTGAGTCTAGCCAAGCCTAGGGCCTAGTGGAACTTCTTGAAAAGCCATGTCTTCAACTTCTTGTAGATGTTAAGAAGTACAGAGGAAGCTCTTATGCTCAGTAGCAGGTTGGTTCCATGTTTAACCACTTCAGCGCTAATGACAAGGGTAACTCGTCATGGACTTTCCATTGATTTCAATGGAAAGTCAATGGAGCTCGTCGAGGACCCTTAGCAGCCAAGTGGTTAAGGAGCAATGCAGGAAAAGGCTCGACTGCAGGGTTTGGTTTTCTGTATGCATTGGATTTGTGTGAGTAGAAGTCTAGATGAGTGGAGATGTCTGGAAGGTTTGTGAAGGCAAATGCTATTGTTGAGGTGTGCTCAACCAGTGTTATGTAGTGCCTTGAAACTGTGAGTGAGGAGTTTGAAATGTGCTTATGTATGTATGGGAAGCCAGTGGAGCTCCTTTAGGTGTGGTGTAATGTGACCCTGTGTTATATGATGGTGTGCAATATGCCAGTGTTCTAACCTATATAATGCTTTATCATTTTGTGTATTGATTTGCTATGCTGTATTATGCAATGATGTATTATTTTATATAAAGAAGTTATGTTATGCTATGGTGTGCTATTTTATAACATAAATAGGCTGATTCAGATTCAGGTCAGAAATCGGCCCGACTGACTTGTACTGGGACCGGAGTCCGACCGACACCTACATGCAACGTACGAGCCTTGCAATATGATGTAAAGCCTGTGATTTACAACCGAGCCGTACGGAAACCAAGCCATACGACCGAGTCGTACAAAATTCAGCCATCCGGCCAGAAAATGGACACGAGCCGCACCGACCGAACCGAACCCGACCGATACGTACCCGTGACGTCCGAGCCGCACAGTACGATGCCAAATGCATGAAATTCGACCGAATTGCATGGAGCCCAAGCCGCACGACTGACCCGGACAGAAAACGTACCTGAAGCGAGAGAGACCACTGTGATAGACTTGCATGCAACACAGAACACAATCAGCATGAAAGATACGGAGCAGCCTGCACAAGCCAACAAGAGCGTCCGATTTGGTCCGAAGAACATCTCCTACATGTCCACCAAAAACAATGGCAAAAACACAAAAAAAGGACCAGTCAAGCCATGACAAATACAATAAATACTCAAAAAAACACAAAGACACACCCACAACTCTACCTATAAAAAGGCAAAACTACGCTACCATGATCCTTTGCAAATACAACAGAGCAGCCAGCACAGAACAACTTGAGACACCAACCACAGACACACACACAACTCACAAATCACACAACCTCATCGCTCCTCACCACCACCCATCACCATGCCCCCTAAGAAGAATCCACCGTTCACAGAGATAGAGTTAGAAATATTGGTAGATGAGATCCTCAGAGTGGACCCACATTTGTTTGGCACATTGGTACAAAGGACCTCCATGTCACAGAAAACCAAGAGGTGGGACAGGATCATGGACAAGGTGAATGCACAAGCACCAGCGTATTGCACAAAGACCGACATCCAGAACAGGTGATATGACGTCGCAGAAGGATCAAGAAGCTACTCCAGAAGGAACACACCTTGAGCCAGGTCACTGGCAGTGGCCCTCCTGCCAAACCAGTCTACTTCAGGTCCTGGGAGAAGAAGGTGCGGGACTTCTACCACCAGAGGGCATCCATGGCCTACCTGACATACCAGAGCCTGGTGAGTACACAACCAATATACCCAATATTATCGTGCAATACACACACATCACTGTTAAGGGGACAGTGAAACCATGCACTGATAGCAAAGGCCCAGTAAACAAAAGTCAATCAGCCCAAGAAGTGTATGCTAGTCAGATAAACACAATAATGGCCACATCATAGTGATTTGTAACTGTGTCATGACATGTACAAACCTATCAACAAATATGGCAAGGCAGTGCCACTAATCTGAGTTAATAATGTCAGACATCCCTGCCACCACAACCAATATCTCACAGTGAATCTGACTGACAGGAAGAAATAGTGGGTATGCTTGTGAAGTGGGTGTATACCAAAGCATGATGGTGTTGTTGTCACAGATAATGCACCCCCTCAAAATTGCAACATCGACACCTCTCTGAACAATGCTCACCTCAGAGGGGCTCGAAATGGGCTGGCAAGTACTCTGGAAGTGGGCTCTGTTGTGGGCAGCACAGGGCCCTGCTGGGAATTGGCCACCAACAAACAACAGAACTCCACTGTCAGCGATCTTGTCAGCACAGGCACACCCCTCACAGGGAAGCAGAGTCAGAAGGAGGAAGGAGGGAAGTGAGGGCATGTTGGGAAGGGGGTGTAGCCAAGAGCATGCTGGGACTTGCAGTCACTCACAATACCTACCCAACCAAATGTCCCAGCAAGCTCACACTGAACCCTGCTCACCTCACAGGGGGGAGAGGACTGACAAGAACTCTGTGACTGGGCACTGTTGTGGGGAGTACAAAGCTCCACTGGGAATTGGCCACCAACAAACACCAGGACTCCAATGTCAGCCATCTTGTCAGCACAGGCACACCCCCTCACAGGGAAGCAGAGTCAGAAGAAGGGAAGTGAGGGCATGCTGGGAAGGGGGTGTAGCCAAGAGCATGCTGGGACTTGCAGTCACTCACAACACCCACCCACCCAAATGGCCCAGCTAGCTCACACCGAACCATGCTCACCCCACTGGGGGGGGGGGGGCTGACAAGAACTCTGTGACTGGGCACTGGTGTGGGGCATACAAAGTTCCACTGGGAATTGGCCACCAACAAACACCAGGACTCCACAGCCAGCCATCTTACCAGCACAGGCACACACTCTCACAGGGAAGCAGAGCCAGAAGGAGGGAAGTGAGGGCATGCTGGGAAGGGGGTGTTGCCAAGAGCATGCTGGGACTTGCAGGCACTTACAAACCTCCACCACCTTCATGGCCCAACAAGCCCACACAGCACTATGCTCACCTCAGAGGGGCTGGAAATGGGCTGGCAAGTACTCTGGGACTGGGCTCTGTTTTGGGCAGCATATTGCCCTGCTGGGAATTGGCTACCACCAAACAACAGAACTCCACTGTCAGCCATCTTGTCAGCACAGGCACACACCCTCACAGGGAAGCAGAGTCAAATGTTAACAGTGATCACACTACTGTGTCAGCCACATGATGGCCCTTGAGTAACAATGACCATGTACATGGAAATCCATACATGAGCTGGGTATGTGCACACATCAACATGCACATTGAAACGCTTCATGTAGGCAGGACAATGTGCTACCACAACATCAATCTCTGTGACGGCTGAAGACAATGCAGTGTTCAGGCATGCATCCTGATGTCACGTTGCAAATGTCATGTATATCAAACAATGTTACAAAGATCAAGGAGGGGTGAATGGTCTACTCCTCCTGTGGAACCTGGTTCATAACGTATTGTGTTGCCTCCATTGACAGCCTCACATATGTACACATGAATAGTGTGTGATATCATGCTTTGCCGCATCAGTGTACTGTAGCAGCAGTGTACTGTAGCAGCAGCATCATTGGCTTCCCCTTGTTGCAAATATGCTGTGCCTCCAAATGGAGGTAACCTGGCTGGTTCCCCAGTAGTGCCCAGAGGAGAAAACTGAGAGTGTGTGTTTGTGCTCAAGTGCTGTAAGTCAAAAACACACATACAACCAAAGGCAAAGGTAAAATGTTGAACATTGTGATGTATGAAGTTACAAAACAAAATTGTTGTGTGTCGATCCAGCTACTTATCCACCGCACCAGGGTTGGTCACTGTTGGTCAACATGTAGTAGCCCCAAGTGATCCTAGAGCTAATATCTCCTCCGGAAACTACTGGGAAAGCAGCCACTCTGCCTCCAGGTGGAGGTACATCATATTTTCAGTAAAGGTGAACCAAAGTAAATGCAGCTACAGTACAATGAGGCAGCAATCCAAGAAGCAGGGCCCCATTCCGGTATACTTATAGGAGGGAATTTACTAAGGAATGAAATCATGTACATGCCATGGCTGCACAGGATGAGTGATCTCTTGCCCCCTCCTTCATAGTTAGTACTACCAATTGCAAGATACATGTATCAGTACCTCTTCCTCCCTCCCTGTTGCAACATACATAGTTCAACCATTGATGTCTGTAGTAACATAACTGACAATGTCTGTCTCTTCCAAACACAGGTGCCACTGGGGAAACAGCAGCAAGTGAGGATGAGTCACTGGCCCAGACTCTGGTTGAGGATGTGGTCTCTGGTGTGGATCTGGCTCTATCCTCTTCTGATGACGAAGATCAATCTGGCATCTCTGGTGTGAGTAATCAGGCAGCCCCACCATCAAAAACACCTGCACCCCCTGCAGCCACGCCAACACCATCTGGCCACAGACCTAACACCCCCGCCAACACGGACAGACCTAGGAGACCAAGTTCAAGCAGCACTGGGGCCCCGGCCACCCAGGTTGCTACGAACAATGACACCAGTAGCAACACCCAAGGGGCCCCGTGTCAACTGTGCCTGCCACCACAGGTACAGGCTGTGTGTCTGGGGGTGGTGGGAGCGGTGTTAGGCAGAGGTCACCGTCTGCAGAGGGGCCTGGACTGCCTGATGACCGACCTCTATTGGTACACATCATATATGGTTACCAGGATAGCACCAGAGGATTCAGCCAGGTAGTGGGGGTCCTCAAGGACATGGAACAGGAGCAGGCTGGCCATCATGCACGCATGGAGGCCAAGTGGGACAAACTTACAGCGGTGCATATGGACATATTGACCTATCTCTGCCAGATCAGCTCAAATATGGCCACACTTCCCTGTGTGCCCACAACATCTCTTGCAACAACATCTGCAAATGCCACAGGGAGGGAAGATGAATCTGGTGGAGAATCCGATGCAACATCGGGGCCTGATCCTGAGGATACCCCCCAGAAGAGAGGAGGGGTGTGCCACAGTAGCCCCTGCACATCCCCATGAACCCAGAACCTGTTTTGGATATTGGTCTTTGTGTGCTAAGCGTTCACCCTGTTGCACATAACACTAGTCCCCAACATGACATGGAGGGTCCATGTTGTACTAATGTAGAAGTTGAATGTGGACTTCACTCTGGACATTTCATCTACCAATACTTCAAACTCATCTGTGAACTTTGGATTCTAAACCTCATGTACATCACTATCTCCACACTTGTATGTAAATAAACTCACTCTTACACTATACTTGCCTATGTTGTGAGTCAAACTTGGTATGTGTCATAGAGATGATGAAATGCCGAAGTACACAGTGCATGCCAACTACTACAGCAATGTCATTACCGTTATGTGACTCATGTTGTTGTGACACCTATGAGAGAGACACACCAATAGAGCACCACAACACATACTCACCATGGACATGAGACATATTGCCTACAAAGATGGTTGCCAGATATACGGTGTAATGCAAAGACACCACACATTTCCACAGTCACTGCCAACAAGCCCACAGGTGAGGTACCCCAATGTCAGTCAGATGTGTGAAGACAGACAACACACATAACTAAGTGAAGCTCAGGTTCATTACAAATCAGAAACAAGTTTATTACACAACTATATCAAGGTGAATCCACATGACAGTGGGCACATGGTCACCAAGTGCTGTCAAATAGCGCTTTAAGGGTGGATTCTGCTTGTCGGTTTCAGACTTGCCCCAGCCACTGGAAATGTACCTTGGGAAGGACAGAAATTAGACACAGTCAGAAGCACACCAGAACAGTATGGAAATGCAATAAACATGTCACAAGAAACCTACACACTAACAACTTAGCATGTCAACACCATTCTGGACTACAGACCATCTGACAGGACACATCACTGCACACTTCGAGTCAAGTACCACACGACAAACTTTAAGAGCAACTGAGCTGCACAAACACACCACAGGCTCACTCAGGACATTGACATGACAACCCTGTGAACTCACCTTCAGCTGAAGAAGTTGTTGATGAGCTGTGTGCGGACGTCACCCTCATCATCATCACTGGCCTCGTGGCCCAGGCCAGGATCCTCCACAGGGGTGGATGTTGGTGGTGGTCGTCCTGGATGAGAGGCACCTCCTTCCGTACTGCCATGTTGTGGAGCATGCAGCAGACGATGATGATTTTATACACCTTTGCAGGCTCATATGGGAGGGCTGCTCCTGTCTTGTCCAGGCAACAGAAGCAGCTTTTCAGGAGACCAAAGGTATACTTGATGATTCGCCTGGTTCTGCCATAGTCCTGGTTGTCAAAAATTAGGAAAATTTCCTGATTGTAGCACATCTCGGATGCTGTCACAGGGTTCCCCAGGGGTGTCAGCAACCATGGCATGTTGGGGTATCTAGAGTCAACTACATACAAAGAATCACACATTAGTTGATTATTGTAAGGGGTGGGAGACAACATTGTAAAACACACAGAATGGTAAACAGTATACACCAACAAGCCAGGCACGCTGGTTTGGCATCTGTGACATCATCAACGGTATGCGATGAGTCCTCAAGATGTAGGCATTGTGGGCCGAACCAGGGAAACGTACACACACATGTGTAATCACCATGTCCGCCAGGCATACCACAAGAACATTGATTGAGGTATGCCTGGCGAAGGATGTGTGCAGTTGTGGTATGTCTGTTCCTGTGCTCGTGGTGGTATCAGGGTCACATGTGTGCCATCAATTGAGCCAATCATATTTGGCATCCTCCCCAGTACATAGAAGGCATCCTTGATCTCTGCAAGTTCTTCGGTGTAGGAAACTTGATGTAGGAGTCCAGGTGAGTCAACATCCCCTCCAAGACATCTCGTAGCACACGGATGAACATTGTTTGTGACATACCACCAACACTAGCCACAGTGTGTTGGAAGGTACCGGTAGCAAAGAAGTGTAGGGCTGCCATCACCTTCCCCTTTGGTGTCAGTGCTGTCAGGTATATGCGGCCAGGTAGCAGATTTGGTGCCAACTGCTCTGCCAACTCATCGATCATGCTCCTGGTGAAGCGGTACCGTCGGATGCTGTCGCGTTCCTCCATGGTCTCGAGATCAGGGAATGGTCTATGGACTGCTGGGGCCCTGCAGTACAGAGATGAGCAAAGTAATATCATATATTCAGCTACCCATGTGGCACTCACCTTGCAAAAAATCAAATTTTACATCATAGCTATTCACAATTAACTAAGGTGTGTGCGGTTGGTTATGGACACATATGTCACCTTCATACCCATCATCACACATATAAATCGCACATGTGTACATGAGTTCCTTGGGGTGCAATGGCAAATCATTGGGCTGTGGCACAGTACCCATGGACTGCTGTCACGTTCAAAACACACAACACAGTGACAAGGGAGGACTGATGTTTCACAGGCATCACAACTCCATGTCAGGGAAATAGCCATGGTCCCTGTATTCCCACATGTGCACTGGAGTGACATGTTGTATCATCGACATCAAACAACCAATAATGTGTCGCACAGTTAGTGGCCCCTGTGGTCCCTGCAGGCCATACATGGATGCCCCTTACACACACACACACACAGCATACAATTGCATGCACAAGGCATAGGGTGGACCCTGTCTCACATTGGGCATATGGAACCACAAACATCAGAGACACAACGTGCACACAGACTGTGTGGGTAGATCATGATTGTATCCATGGGTCTGGCTGTGACGTACAGGACATGCAACCCTGTACTCATGGTGTATGTGACAGATCATACACATCTGCAAACTGGTACTGTGTCCATTACACATGCCCATAAGTCAACACTTTCAAATTACATTTGTGAGGTGCACCACACCAAAACTAATCTGTACCCATGAACTCCTGCCCAGCCTGGGAGTGGCTTGACCTAAGTGCCATTCAGAATAGAAATGTTGCCCCCCCATACACACACAGGTGACACAGCCTTACATGCCATGGGATGCAGTGTGGGACATACTGTGTTGAAGGTGTGGCCATGGCAATTAAATCTGTGTTTAAACCGTCTGCAAGTCACACCAATGTGATCCGACACGGCTGACTTGTATGCAGATGCGCCGTACATGCATGGACCGAGTAGTGCTCACACCTTGTCCCTTGACTGCACGATGCATATGCATGACAGTCACTCGCACCTGATCACATTGATGCCAATGGGCAATGCTTGTGCGCGGCTCGGTTCATGCATGATGGACACGTATGCAATCTGACCCAACACGGGTGACTTGTAAGCAGACGCGTTGTACAGGGATGGACCGAGCTGTGCGCATGCATAGCCCATAAAATCGTACCCAGACAGATGCGTCTTGTTAAAAAAATACTCGTCGGATAGTCAGCTTACCAAGCCGTGTACACTAATTGGCAATAGGCTGTCATGGAGACGGACACAAATTAAAAAAACGTTTGAGTCGTGCGCTGGAAATACAATTGGATGCGTACAACAATGTTGCAATCCCAGGGCGTCCTGAAGGTGAGTGATTTGAACGAAGCAGAAGTCTTACATTTCCATGGATTGGACATATTCATAGAATGCAACTGTGTCTGGCCTATCAGTGAGGGGCAATGTCACAGAATCTGCCTCTGCAGCACTGATTTAAGGGTGGCAGGCCCCCATGGAGCTCACTTGCCTGCACTACATGCTACAGGACCACTTTCCCAAATCCACTGCTGCTGCTGTTTGTGCTTCCTCTGGATCCTGCAATGGTACATACTTTGGAGAGGGCCCCAGCATTCACTGAGGAGGAGAACCAGGCCCTGCTGGATGGGGTCCTCCCAGAGTACAGTAAGCTGTATGGGAAACCAGGGGAACAGGTGAGTGTGCAGTCCACTGCCTATCATTTTATGCAAGGTGTCTGACTAAAAGTAATAGAAGTGTGCGCAGCAGTGTGAGGCATATGCACTAAGTACTTCCAGCTACCTATTTAAGTGGGTACATGTGATGAACAGGTGTCCTGCTGCAGTAGTGCAGGAGTGCTAGCCTTAAATTCCTAGCCAGTGTTGCCATGTCAGACCTACAGCACAAATGCACATTCATATGGGCCCACTGCCTGTGTACCTCTTTTAGCTTTGTGATGACTACATGTATTCTCAACTGTATGCAGCACAAGTATGAGGCATGTGTGGTAATTTCCTCTTCACGTTGTCATACTCACAGGTTGATGCCCACCAGAAGCAAGAAATCTGGCTGACCATCGCCCAGGCAGTGCGATCGGTGGGGGTCTACAAGCGCTGGATCCGCAACTGTCAGAAGAGGTAGCAGGACCTACGTGGCTGGACCCGTAGGATTGCGAGGGTCCAGCTGAAGCTGTCTCCTCCTCGCCGTTGGGGCGGACACCGGACCCTGACCCTGACCCCCACATGCTCAGGATTCTGGTGGTGGTCTTCCCGGACATGGATGGGAAACCGAAGGCCAGAAAGCAGCAAGGAGGAGGTAAGTCCATGCCTGATCTGTGAACATGTCTGACATGCCATTTGCAGTCTTTTGGCCTGGTCATACTCCCATATTACGTTGGTCTTGGAGTCCAGGACTCATGTCCCTCAATTGTGTCAGTCACACTCCTCATCTGATCCACAGTTGTGGCCCCTACAGTCTGTGACTTTTTTAACTTGGGCACTGTGTCCCTTCATTCAGCTATGCTGAGGGTCCTGCACAGCATATGTTACTGGGGCTCTGATGTGTACATCGTGGGTGGGTCTATTCTTTGCACTATGCCTGGTCTCTGACATGCCTTTCACATGTGTTCAAATTGCTGGTCTGGGTCACAACATGTGTGATGGGGTTCTTAAAACATGCACATGCATCAGGTGAGTCCATGTAATGTCCTCAGGAGTATGTTTAGGAAGTATGTCACACTTGCCCAGACACCTGCCTACTGTCCAGGCCAATGCACTGTTTTAGGTTTACCTGGTCAGTCATGCCCACTCCACAGCATTGGGAGAGTCTGTACTCACACTCACATGTATGGACCTACTGATTGTGCTTCCTGAAACGTGCCATCAGGTGTCTGACACAATGTCATTGTGTTATGGCTTCCTTTTTGTGACAACTGGTGTGTTGAGGATTTTAGTGTCAGCAGGATATCTGAGTTGTGACAATGCTGATCATACCTGTGCAACATTTAGGGGTGTCAGTTGAATGTGCAGAATGCTGTATGCAAGAGCGACTTTCACACAGCTGTGTGTCATTGTCAGCAGACTGTGAGGTGCTCATATTCATGTAGTTGTGTTTGCAGTCACTCATATGTCAGATTTGAGTGATGTAGGTTCATCATAGTCGAAGAACAGTGTGTAGCAGGGGACAGAGTGGTGCACTTGTCAGCTGCAGAGTTTGGTATGGGCACAACCTATGAATGTGACGCAGTGCAGACTGATGTTGTCCGGATGCAATGCCCCATGACGTGACAGTGAAGACTGACTTACCATGCGTGTCCGTGCCAGGAAACATGCCCCTATGGGTGGGGTGGCATCAGTGATAGGCAACATGCCCCTATGGGTGGGGTGGCATCAGTGATAGGCAACATGCCCCTATGAGCAACATGACACATATGGGTGGGGTGGCATCAGTGATAGGCAACATGCCCCTATGGGTGGGGTGGCATCAGTGATAGGCACCATGACACATATGGGTGGGGTGGCATCAGTGATAGGCAACATGCCCCTATGGGTGGGGTGGCATCAGTGATAGTCAACATGACACATATGGGTGGGGTGGCATCAATGATAGGCAACATGACACATATGGGTGGGGTGGCAGTGGCGGTGGGTAACATGCCCCTATGGGTGGGGTGGCATCAGTGATAGGCAACATGACACATATGGGTGGGGTGGCATCAGTGATAGGCAACATGCTCCTATGGGTGGGGTGGCATCAGTGATAGTCAACATGACAAATATGGGTGGGGAGGCATCAATGATAGGCAACATGACACATATGGGTGGGGTGGCAGTGGCGGTGGGTAACATGTCCCTATGGGTGGGGTGTCATCAGTGATAGGCAACATGACACATATGAGTGGGGTGGCAGTGGGGGTGGGTAACATGCCCCTATGGGTGGGGTGGCATCAGTGAAAGGCAACATGACACATATGATTGGGGTGGCATCAGTGATAGGCAACATGACACATATGGGTGGGGTGGCAGTAGGGGTGTGCAACATGCCCCTATGGGTGGGGTGGCATCAGTGATAGGCAACATGACACATATGGGTGGGGTGGCAGTGGGGGTGGGTAACCTGCCCCTATGGGTGGGATGGCATCAGTGATAGGCAACATGACACATATGAGTGGGGTGGCAGTGGGGGTGGGTAATATGCCCCTATGGGTAGGGTGGCATCAGTGATCGGTAACATGCCCCTATGGGTGGGGTGGCAGTGGGGGTGGGTAACATCCCCCTATGGGTGGGGTGGCATTGGTGATAGGTAACATGCATCTAATGGTGGGGTTGCATTGGTGATAGGTAACATGCCCCTATGGGTGGGGTGGCAGTAGTGGTGGCCATGGGTTACCTAAGGAGGCGTGGTAATGGTGGACAGGGTCTGGACCCCTGGATTTGTTTTTAGGGTCGGTGTCCGACTTACCGTCTGCGCCATCCGCGTCTGTTCCTGATCCGGTCATATATGTACAGGACTGGTATGACCTGTGCGAATGGATTCATGCTCCGTCTCGATCCTTTGCTGGCTGCTCCGGTTCGAATCCGTGGAATGGGTTAATGCCGCAAATCTGAGTTGATATGCAGCTCTTCCTGGTGGTGTCACGTGCTGTACATGAGGACCTGTCCGGAACGTAGGAACTGCGCATCGTACTTGACCAACCGGAAGTAGCAGTGTTTATGTTGCCGTGCGGCGCGGATTGGGTGTTTCCGGGTCAGGCTCGGATGGAAATTGATGATGTAGTCAGAGCGTGCGGATTGGTCGGGAATTTGGCACTTTTTCGCATCGTACTTCCTCGGCCGGACGGTCCCGCTCCTGGTACGGTTCGGACGTAAGGTAAGGCTACTAACACGTCTCGGAGTGCTGATCATCCGAGATCGGAATCAACCCCATAGTGTTATGCTTTGAATGTTTATGACGTGCTCTGCTAAAGAGGTTTAAGTTTCAGACTTTGTGCCTTGGTGTGTTACGGTACTGTGTGTTGTGTAATGCTATGCTATGGCATGCTGTGTAAGTGAGAATGTGCTAATATATATCTTGTCGGACTGTGTTATGTTTAGTTATGCAATGTTTATTGTACTATGCTACACTGCATTATAGTACAGCTTAATGTGCTATGTTGTGTCATGCAGTGCTTTATTGTTTAATGTTGTTGCATGCTGTGTTATGTTGTCTCATGCTGTTTTATGTTTTGGTATGTTGTGTTTTGCTGCACTTCACTGTTATGGTGTGGTGTGTCATGTTCTATGTTATAGTGTGTTATGTTGTCCTATGCTGTTATTGTGTATTGTGTTATGATGTGTTATCCTGATATGTACTGTGTTAGTTTATTATGTGTTGTTTTATATTATGTCATGTTGGGCTATGTTTATTATATGATCTGTTTTAATATTAAGTAACCTTAGATAAGTCGTGTTCCACTAGAAATCTACAGTCATGCCTAGGGCACCAATATCTAGGACAGTAATATAATTAAAGCTAATACATTCCTGCTGGTTATTTATAAGCAGTTTAGTCATGGTTGATATGAGGAGGTCCTGTTCTTAAAGCCTCCTGGTTGGTATCAGATGATGACTGTAGATTTCTAGTGGAACACGGCTTATATAAGGTTGCTTAATATTAAAACAGATCTCTGTTGAATGAATGCTTCCTGACTAGTGTTTCCTGTGATTTGTCACATTTAGTTTTCTATGTATCTTTTAGGCTTACAGCCATAAACAAATAGGAATTTAATTTGGAGAGTGCCGAGGCACAATCTGTTGTATTGATTATCTTAGAGTGTGTTGTGCTATGCTGTAATATTATGTTCTCTTGTATTATGTTGTGTCATTGTGTCAGCCAAGTAAGAACTAGGCCCGGGCAGAAACATATTTCTCTTGCGGAGTTGGGAGAATTCAGGAACTGCACAGTATGCATGTAATGCAGAGTTCCAGCTCAATTCTGCCATCCGGCGCATGGTGGTATTATATTTCCTTTAGCTCATGCAAGCCTTCTTTTGGTGCATTCTGGCAAGCGTGAAGAAATTTGTCAGCCAGTGAATGAGATTTGCTGTCTGCTAGCATGGCTTCCAGTTGCAACAGCGTATTCTGCTGCAATTTTGTGATGCTGGAGAGCGTCCACTGCTGCATCTCAAGCAGATTCTCTACTGAAGAAGCAGCTAAATCTAGTTCGAAAGATGTTTTTGAAGTAACATTCCACTGTAACGCACCATTCACATTGTTTGTTATTGCGAGAACTTTTTTTTCCCTTTTTTTCAAGAAGAAGGAAGTGCCCCAGACACTTGAACTTCCTGTTCCTGTCCAGCAGGCTCCTCCCAGTGCGTTGTCCAGCTCCTGGTCGCTTTTCATTGGGATTTCAAGGTGGAAGGATCACTCTCTTTGTCTGCTGCTTATATAACATTGGATTTAAGGACCTTGTTTTTATGATATCAGAAGTCAGTTTTATAACTTTTGTGCAAAGGTGTTGTTTGTTTGATAGAGGACAAGCACCAGTTTTTATTTTTACTTTTATAAATTTTTAATATTTTAGTGTGGTGAGTGGCCTGCAGTTACAGAAGGGGACAAGTTATTTTTTATTCAGTTAATTTGTTATCTTTAGTAAGGGAAAAGGATTGCACAGATCAATACATTTTCTCCATGTTTGTTGAATTTGCGCTATTCATTTAACTTAGAATGTTGCCAAGCATGCCCAACAGCTATCGAGCCAGTAGGCCCAGTACTAGTCTTGGGCACATGAATCAAGTGATACTGCTGTATATGTTGTTTAACAACATAATTTAAGCCAGGGATGGCATTGGATTAAAGAAATATGTTTTGTATTTCAAATTTGTTTCTGTGAAGAAAATGCAATATATGATGCCTTGGGGGAACGAATGTAGTTGTAAAAATTGTATAGCTCATTTCATGTAAAATTTTGACATTGCTGAATTAATAGTAGTGTTTTCTTCAATATTAAAAAATAAAAAGAAAGGCACCCCCTAGGAATACTTATAGGTCTAGGATAAAGGGGGGAAACCAACAAAAATCTCCCACACCACCTGTATTTCTTCTATAAAGGCCCACTTGGGCTTCAAGGGTGACCAATACTAGGATCATTAAATCATGAACATTGCATCATAAACATGTACATGATATTTGTCATTTTATTGTAGTGTAAACATAATTCTTCTTTCAATAGTACAAACATACAAGATTAAAAACCTAATATAAGACCACATATACGTCAAATATGTTATCATACAGTGCTTCCACATAATGGCACATAAAATGAAAACAGAACAGATTGAAAAAAATACATATATCCATTGTTGCAAAAAAGTTACAGAATATTGTACCCACTATGGTCAGCCACACCTTGCCATTCTCACCTCATCCACACTAACACACTCTCATCACATATATGACCTTCCCAAATAATCACATACATTGCTGGTTTCAACAATGACAGTAAATCAAAAGAATTTTCGTTGTAGTGTTGTGGGTTGTGAAAACTGCCACTAGGTAAACGTATGTTTCGGTGAAAGTATATATTTTGTAACAACCTTCATCAGGACCACCCCTTTATTTGATTTGTGGTGAGTGGGGGTTATCTGTGAATCACAAAATGACAAAAATATTTCTAAATGGCCAGCCTTAAAATGTAATATTGCTTTTAAGAATAAACAAGAATGAGCCTCTAACGTTTGTCCAAAACAGATTGGGACCACCACTAATGAGCAAGCAGTCAATAGATATATGTTTTTTCAATCTGTTCTGACTGTATTTTGTGTATCAGTATTTGGAAATACAGTATGACAACATCTTTGATGTATATGTGGTCTTATATTTTTAATCATGTAATTTTGTACTATTGAAAAAATAAATCATTTTTACAATCACAAAAAATGACAAATAATAGCATGTGTATGATTATGATGCAATTATCATAATTTAATGATTCTAGTATTTGTCAGCCCTTGAAGCCTCAGCGGGCCTTTATAGAAGAAACACAGGTTGTGTGGGAGCTTCTTTGCTTTTAGGTACACAAGAGACATTATTCCACAGTACTGTCAGACAGAAGGCCTGTACAAAGTGACATAACCACAACACGTGACTTGAGTCCTCCAGTCTCTTCCGTTTGTGCAGCTAAGTGCTACTGCCGACTGACAGCTTCAAGATGGCTACAAAGAAAGGTTCTACCAAGAAAGTCAAAAGTGAAGAGAAGAAGAAGAAACAGATTGCCACCACCGGCTTACTGTCCTTCTCCTTTTTCAAGAAACGTAATGTGCCTGCCTGACCGTCCTATGGGCAGCAAGCTGGCAGCAGCACTCCCACATCAATGTTGGCACTACCGCAACCAAAGCCCAAGCCCTGGTTCGTCTGCGAGGCAGCCACTGTAATCATGGCATTGAGGCTGAGTTGGATTTGTCTCAGCCACAGACTGCATCCAATTGCCACAGGAATCTGAGAGAAGTGGATAACAGGAGCCACAGCCCCAAAGGTAGATCTTTTAAAAGAAGGAGCCCAATAGGAGGTAGAGCTTCCTGCTTAGCAAGATATACCTGTTGTTGAAACACTGGCTTCCGGATTTCCAGCAAGGAAAAGAAAGGGTACTCCACCATCTTCTCCAATCCCCCCTTCTGATGATCTGGACATGGATTGGACCCCGGCTGAGTCCGAGCCATGCCAGGAGAGACAAGGGAAAAGGAAAGTTTCTGAAAGCCTTACAATTATGGAAGGGGATCAGGATGAGGAGCCAGTCATGGTCATGGAAGCTGGCTCAGAGAACACCGACATTACCCCTCCTTTTCAGTTGGCTCTGAGGGATGTGGTACTGGTACCATCACCAACACCATATCTGTAAGGCCCCGCTGAGACCTGCAATCCACCACTACCTTAGTTGAAGTATGTACTGCAGAGAGGCAATCGATGACACACCCACCTACCTTTAGTTCTACTTCAGGCATTGGCAGTGGCAAACTAAGAAAGTTCTCCCCAGTTTGGGACTTCTATACGATTAGCAAGCAGAAGAATAACATTGCAATATACTTCATTTGCTATGCAAATGGTCATCAGGGTAAGCCTGGTTCATAATATGGTACTGGAGACCAAATGACGCATATGAAAAAACATCATGCAATGTGGTGGGAAGTGCACCTTAAAAACAATGCTGCAAGTGGTGGTGGTCATGAGAGAGGGGATCAGCTCTGTCATGATGGGAGGTGAAGGTGATAAGTAAGAAGGGGGATGACATGTAGGGGTGGGCGGAATTTGCGGAATTGCGTTACGCAAATCTCCGTGAAACGGTAAACAAATCTCTGCGAACAAGCAGAAATTCCACAAACACGCGGAATTGCTTGTTAGCTATGCTTTTTTCTTTTTCGAAATTGCTGTTTGCGTGCTCGGGGGAAAAATCTCACAAACATGCATTCTGAGAACGCGAACAAGCAAAACATTTCGCGAAGTCGCGGAAGGCAGAATTTTGGACACGTTTGCGTTCTCCGGAATGCGAAATTACCCAAATTCCACAAGCGGAACGGAATTTACTGCCCAGGCCTAGGTGACAGCTTTATGCAAAGGAGTACTGACCCTAGCAGTGTGCCAGACTCACCCACCTCAAAATAGTGTAAGATACATTTATAGACCAGAGTCAGCACTATAAATCGAATTCACTCCGTGTACCCAGCCGGGCCACGGGTGTTTATTTTGTAATAAATGTAGTAATAACAGTTGACATACAAACAAGTGCTAGGCCACAGTCCTGTACCTATCATTCAAAGCAACAAAAAGTGAAGTAAAGGAAAGAAATAACAGGCAAACAGAAGTGGAGCCAATTTTGTGGCTTGCAAACCGTTACATAACATGGCAAACTCACGATTACAGTTACTACACGGGATTTAACACAATGGTCATATATGTAGTACTATATTTAACAAGGTTGACGTTTCGATCCCCATTCGCCACACCACTCCAAGATGGCGGGACCTTGCCCCTATGGCCCAAAATGGCCGCCATTTTCACGAGCTCGTGAAGTCCGTCCTCTCTCTCAAGTTTACGATATCACAGGCCTTCACCCCAGGCCACACAGTCAGCATCCAGCCTAGCTGCCCGAAGGTGAGACCATCGAGCCATCACCTCGCCACATATCTTGATTCATTGAAGGTAAGCCAAACCTGGAATCGTTTATGGATCCCAGCACGATCTCTGATCCCGGGAAGGGGCCACTTTCCTCACCCGCTTCCTTTTTTTCCCTAGGGCATCTCCCCATCGTGGGACGCCCACTGCAACAAGAGAACGCACTGGGAACCCCCCTCGCGGCTCGACATCAATCAGGAAACGGACAGCGGCTCCACAACCGCATTGAGCTCTTTCGGAGCCCACTACGAACAAGTACGGCTGTATTTGTATCTAGTATCAGCCATGTATGCCTCACTCTGAGTGAATTAGCGGCCGAACCAATATCCTTCACTGCACTAATCACCTTGTACAATCCCTTCCAACAGGAATTTCCTGTACCTCACTACCGTCCAAATCACCCTGAACCCTATCCTAGCCTTGTGGCTCTTCATGTCAGCAGCCGCAATCCAATCCAACGTGGTCAGTAAATTGAAGCATAACGTTGCATGTTTTTCTGCACAGTCAGCCCGTTCAGCCACTTCACTCCCTCTGTTTTTAAACTACATACGCCGCTAGAGTGTACACCTCTTTCTAGAACATTGTCACGCACAATACAGGTCACTGTTAGTTATCGTGAGTCACTACTTTGACGCCGAGTCCCGAACTAGCTATATATGAAACGATTTTCACAGCGCCGTTTTTTAACTCCGCACTGCGTCGCAACCTTCATAACACCCGGCTCACATTCATCTTTGCATGAGTCCGGTTGCACACGCTCCTCTTTGAGCTGTTTTTACTTAACCTGAGGTTTGACACGGATGTGTATGCACTTAAAGTATTGTGTACGAGACGTAATGACATGCTGCCCACCCCTTATAATTTTTCTGTCCAAAGGATACCTACCTGACCGTCTCCTTGCGCTTTTTCCCTTTTTTCCCCCTCCATTAACAGTTTGGAACCACACCAGGCAACTAATCACAATAGTCCTGATGATGATCCCGGTTTCTTAGGAGCCAGGGGATCGAAACGTCGACCTTTTTAAATATAGTACTGCATATATAACCATTGTGTTAAATCCCGTATAGTAACTGTAATCGTGAGTTTGCTATGTTATGTAACGGTTTGCAAGCCACAAAATTGGCTCCACTTCTGTTTGCCTGTTATTTCTTTCCTTTACTTCACTTTTTTGTTGCGTTGAATGATAGGTACAGGACTGTGCCCTATCACTTGTTTGTATGTCAACTGTTATTACTACATCTATTACAAAATAAACACCCGTGGCCCGGCTGGGTACACGGAAGGAATTCAATTTATAGTGCTGACTCTGGTCTATAAATTTATCTTACACTATTTTGCTCCCTTACCACTAGGACCTTTGTTCTTTATAGTAATTGACTACCCATGGTACTAGGTTATCCATTGGTTCCCCTTGTGTTTCATAAAAAGACTCACCCACCTCAGCAACCTCAAAAAGGCACAAGAATCAGATGGACATACCACTGCATACAGTGACTGCCCCAAGATGCACATTGTGTCTACCATACCTCCTATTTCTCACCGGACGTCACCTGCATCAGTGGCTTCACAAAAAAGAAAATATCCATGTTACTATTATAGGCATGTTAAGACAGGAGGGGCTCTATGAACGCAACGTTATCGCTAGTCCTTCTCCCTTTTTTTGTGGAAGAAGTGGGATTTTTCACATTTGTGGCTGCCATCTGCCCGAAATGGAAGGTTCCTAGTCAGACATATTTTGCCAGAGTTGTTGTACCAGCGCTCCAGTATGATGTGTGGCAATTGGTTGGAACAAGCATTGCAGCAGAGTGATGGTTGTTTCTAGTCCAGGCTGGCTTGGCAGTTCAGGCTGGACTGTTCCCATAAGGAACATAGTCAAGACTGATTTGCATTTTGCTGGGTCTGTACTGGGATGTCGAAGTGAGCTAAAACCATGATGAATTTCAACCAAGATCTGTGACTGGAGGTGAGTTTCTTAAAAGTTTCAACGCTCTTTCCATCATCTCTTTGTGTTTGCCAAATTCCTTTCTCACTACACATTTTTCTCAAGCAAGACCCCCAATTTGTGGACACCAGACAGAATGTGCTGGCTGCTCATTGATTCCGGTCGAGGCAGACGTCTTCAACTATTTGTTGGCTTGGTTGTTGCAGAAGTTTTGGAAATCCTGTAGGACAGCACAACAATCATTTACGTCAAAGGACATGGGCTGCCACCACAATGTTTGGACTGCCAAGGTGTGGAGCATACATTTTTATGCCAAAATTACCTTGTGTGGGGTTTGGCAACCCAAAGATCTTTTAGGAAATGATTGAGTGCTGTTTGTACCCCTTATAGGTGATGAATCCAGCTATGCCCTGAATCTAATATTCTAGCTGTTAAGGATTGCTTTAAATCATGGTTCATCCTCTCCACTACCAAATTTCCCTCTGGATGGTAGGGAAAGAGTAGTGCACCTCTACACCCAGGAAAGGCATAGCATCCCCATAAGCCTTAGAGGTGAAAGCTGGGCCGTGGTCTGAGTGGAATGTAGTACATGCATGTGCTTCGATAAAGAGTTACAAATCTTTATTAACAGTGCAAGCATCAGCTGAACGTTGTGGCCACATGCAGGTGAACCTTGAGCAAAATGTTTTGGGGAAGATCACCCTAAGGCTGACAGGTCTAACAACTATAGAAATACACAGGAAAAAAGTACAGCTTGAGAAACACTAAATATACTTAATGGCCCTCTGACCCACTAGACCCTGCCCATCCCAAAAACTATCAATTAATCAATCAATCAGAGTACTTGTAAAGCATGCTACTTACCCGTGAGGGTCTCAAGGCACTGATGGGAGGGGGGGGTGCTGCTACTGTTCGAAGAGCCAGGTCTTGAGGAGTCTTCTGAAGGCGAGTAGGTCTTGGGTCTGCCGTATGTGGGTAGGGAGGGTGTTCCAGGTCTTGGCGGCGAGGTAGGAGAAGGATCAGCCACCGGAGGTCGTACGTTGGATGCGGGGGACAGCGGCGAGGGCGAGGCTGGGGGAGCAGAGCTGGTGGGTGCGGATGTGGAAACTGAGTCTTCTGTTCAGGTAGGCTGGTCCGGCGTTGTGGAGTGCTTTGTGTGCGTGGGTGAGGAGCTTGAAGGTGATCCTCTTGTCGACGGAGAGCCAGTGTAGGTCTCTCCGGTGGGGGGGGTGATGTGGCTGCGGCGGGGGACGTTGATGATCAGTCAGGCAGAGGCGTTTGGATGCTTTGTAGTCATCGTAGGTGTTTGGCTGGGATTCCTGCGAAGAGTGAGTTGCCGTAGTCCAGTCTGCTGCTGACAAGGGCCTGTGTCACCGTTCTTCTTGTTTCGGTCGGGATCCACTTGTAAATCATGGGGAGGGTGTTGTAGCAGGAGGATAAGTCGGCGTTGACTTGTTTAAACATGGAGAGGGAGGAGTCGAGGATGAATCCTTGGTTGTGTGCATGGTCGGTGAGTGTTGGTGCTTTTCACATTGTGGTCGGCCACCAGGAGTCGTCCCAGGCTGAGGGGGTGGGTCCGAGGATGATGACCTCCGTCTTGTCTGAGTTCAGTTTCAGACGGCTGTTCCTCATCCAGATAGCGACGGCCTTCATTCCCTCGTGGAGGTTGGTTTTGGCAGTGTGTGGGTCCTTGGTGAGGGAGAGGATGAGCTGGGTGTCGTCAGCATAGGAGATGATGTTGAGGTCGTGATGGCGGGCCACTTGTGCGAGGGGGGCCATGTAGACATTGAACAGCGTCGGGCTGAGCCCTGGGGGACGCCGCAGATGATGTCAGTGGCTTTGATCGGAAGGGAGGGTCCTGCCTGAGAGGAAGGACGTGGTCCAGTCAAGGGCCTTCTCTTGGATTCCAGCTTCTAGGAGGCGTGTCTTTAGAGTGCGATGGCATACCGCTGACAGGTCAAGGAGGATGAGGGCTGATGTTTCGCTGTTGTCTAGTTGGCGCCTGATGTCGTCTGTTGCGGCGATGAGGGCTGTCTCGGTGCTGTGGTTGCGTCTGAATCCGGACTGGGACGAGTCTAAGATGTGGTTGTCTTCCAGGTGGCGGGCCAATTGCATGTTGATGATTTTCTCGATGACCTTTGCCGGGAACGGAAGCAGGGACATGGGCCGGAAGTTCTTGAGGTCCTTGGGGTCCGCTTTGGGCTTCTTGAGGAGGGCGTTGATTTCGGCGTGCTTCCAGCTTTCCGGGAATGTCCCTGTTTCGGAGGAGATGTTGATGACCTTCCGTAGTTGGGCTGCGATGGCTGCGTCTGCTTTGCTGAATACGTGGTGTGGACATGGGTCTGACGGAGATCCTGAGTGGATGGGGTTCATGATCTTGCGTGTCTCCTCATCGTTGACGTTGGACCAGGAGGTCAGGCAGTTGGCTCTGGTGGTGTTGACAGAGAAGGTGGCGTCTGGCGTAGTCGGGCGGTCGTGGTGTTGAAGCTGTCGTGAATGTCAGCGATCTTGCGGTGGAAGAAGATGGCTAGTGAGTCTCACAGTTCTTGTGAGGGCAGGATGTCGTTGGTGTTGGCGCTGGGGTTGGAGAGTTCCTTTACGATGTTGAAGAGCTCTTTGCTGTTGTGTGCATTGTGGTCCAAGCGGTTTTTGAAGGAGGATCTCTTGGCTAATCTGATGAGGTGGTGATGTCTGCAGATGACGTCCTTGCGGGCTGCGTGGTTGTCCGGTGTGCGTTCGTAGAGCCATATCTTCTCCAATTTCCAGCATGCGCATTTGGAGATCTGGAGCTTGTTGATGAACCAGGTGGCTCTCTTGCTGGCATGGCTGTTGGAGGGTTTCTTGAGCAGGGAGAGGGTGTTGGCGCAGTTGTCGATCCACTGTCTGAGGTTGCAGGCTGCGGCGTCTGGGTTGGTGAGGTCGGTAGGTGGGTTCTGGACGAGGGTGGTGATCAACTGGTCGTCGGTGACTTTGCTCCAGCAGCGGCGAGGTAGCTGTTGGGTGCGGTAGTGCTTGGTTGGTTTCTTGAAGGTGAAATGAAATGGATGTAGCGGTGGTCAGTCCAGTGGAGTTTTGGTGGGGTGGTCGTAGGTGACGTGGGAGCCTGTGGAGAAGACGGGGTCCAGCGTGTGGCTGGCGGCGTGGGTGGGTGGGTGACGAGTTGTCTGAGGCTGAGGTTGGCAAGGTTGTCGATCAGGGTAGCGGAGATGGCGTCATTTTCGTTCTCGAGGTGGAAGTTCAGGTTCCTGAGGAGGATGTAGTCCGTGGAGACGAGTGCGTGGGTGCTGGCGAGGTCGGCGATGGAGTCGCTCAACTGAGCCTGGGATCCGGGGGGTCTGGAGATGAGGGTGGTGTTGGGTTCGGTGTGGATCCGGAAATGCAGGTGTTCGGCGGTGTTGAGTTTGTCGTCTGCATGGGTGGCGACCTTGAGGGTGGACTTGTTGACGAGGGCTATTCCTGCTCCGATTCCGTTGGCGCGATCCCTGCGTGTAATCTTGTAGCCGTCCGGGATGGCTATGGGGATGTCGGGGGTGAGAAGTCATTCCACCAGGTCTATGTCAGGAAATCCACATCTGAGGTGGAGTTGTCGATCAGATCCCAGAGCTCGACGGCGTGTTTGCGTGCGGAGCGGGTGTTGAGTATGCAGTGGAGGTGGTTGGGTCCAGTCCTTGGAGGTTTGGTGGTTCTGTCGCAGGTGAAACTGCAGGTGCGGCAGGAAAAGGGTCTGTGGGTCCGTTTCGGGGCTGCCTAGAAGCAGGTGTGGTTTCGACCAGCGACGTTGAGTGTGTGGAGGGTGCTGGCGTCATAGTGGATTCTGGTGTTGTGGCATTGGTGGGGTCCAGGGGTTCTGGCGCGGGGCGCGGTCCAGGTGCGGATGGGCGCAGACAGGCTTGCCTTAGACATGCCTTCGGCACGCCAGCAGCGCGCCCGATGCGCGCATCCGCTGCGTGCATCCGTTGCGTGCGGTCGCGCAGCGGCCTCCATGAAAAGGTGGGGAGGGAGATAGGAGCAGCTGGGAGGCGGGGCGGTGAATGGGCGACGAGGGGGGCGGGGCCGCCGGGGAACAGCGGTGGAAATGGGCAGGGGTTACCAAAGCAAAGAGGGGGAAAGGGGGGGGGGGCAAGGGAAAGAAGAGAAAAAAACAGGGCACACCCAGCACTAGACAGTAATTATATAAAAAAAAAAACAGAAGGCACTGGTGCAAACACTGGGCCGCAAGAAGCAGCAGTAAGGCGGGCAGCTGTCAGGCACCGTGGGATCAAACCCACGCCTCACAGCGCCACGGAGCAGCGGCGGGAGCAGCGGCGGGAGCACTGGTGCAGCAGGAGGAGCTGTGCGGCAGACGGGGAGCGACCTGGTCTGGGAGCAGGGTCAGGGTCACTCTTCCTGTCACGCAGCGGCCTCCATTATACAGGCAGGGAGGGAGGAGCAGCTGGGAGGCAGGAGCAGGGCGGCGAAATGGTGATGAGGGGGGCGGGGCCGCTGGGGAGCAGCGGCAGGAACGGGCAGGGGTCACCAAAGCAAAGAGGTGGGGGGAAGGCAAGGGAAAGAAGAGAGAAAAAAAGAGGGCACAACCGGGATTAGACAGTAATTATACAAACCAAACAGAAGACACTGGGGTAAACACTGGGCGGCAAGGAGCAGCAGTAAGGCGGGCGGCAGTCAGGCACCGTGGGATCGAACCCGCGCCTCACAGCGCTGCGGAGCAGCGGTGGGGGCACTGGCGCAGGAGGAGGAGCTGTGCGGCAGAGGGTGAGCGACCGGGCCTGCGAACAGGGTGAGGGTCACTCTTTCTGTCACGCAGCGGCCTCCATGATAAGGCGGGGAGGGAGGGAGGAGCAGCTGGGACGCGGGAGCAGGGCAGCAAATGGGCAACGAGGGGGGCGGGGATGCCGGGGAGCAGCGGCTGGAACGGGCAGGGGTTACCGAAGCAAAGAGGGGGGAGGGGTGGGGGAAGTCAAGGGAAAGAAGAGAAAAAAACAGGGCACAACCGGCACTAGACAGTAATTATACAAACCAAACAGAAGACACTGGGTCGCACGGAGCAGCAGTAAGGCGGGCAGCAGTCAGGCACCGTGGGATTGAACCCGCGCCTCACAGCACCACGGAGCAGCGGCGGGAGCACTGGCACAGCAGGAGAAGCTGTGCAGCTGAGGGGGAGTGACCTGGCCTGCTAGCAAGGTCAGGGTCACTCTTCCTGTCACGCAGTGGCCTCCATGATAAGGCAGGGATGGAGGGAGGAGCAGCTAGGAGCGGGGCGTCGAATGGGCGATGAGGGGGGTGGGGCTGCTGGGGAGCAGTGATGGGAACGGGCAGGGGTTACTGAAGCAAAGAGGGGAAGGGGTGGGGGAAAGGCAAGGGAAAGAAGAGAAAAAAACAGGGCACAACCGGCACTAGATAGTAATTATACAAACCAAACAGAAGACACTGGGCTGCAAGGAGCAGCAGTAAGGCCGGCGGCAGTCAGGCACCGTGGGATCGAACCTGCGTCTCACAGCGCTGTGCAGCAGCGGCAGGAGCACTGGCGCAGCAGGAGGAGCTGTGCAGCAGAGGGAGAGCGACCTGGCCTGCGAGCAGGGTCAGGGTTACTCTTCCTGTCGCGCAGCGGCCTCCATGATAAGGCTGGGAGGGAGGCAGGAGCAGGGCGGCGAATGGGTGACGAGGGGGGTGGGGCCGCTGGGGAGCAGCGGCAGGAACGGGCAGGGGTCACCAAAGCAAAGAGGTGGGGGGAAGGCAAGGGAAAGAAGAGAGAAAAAAAGAGGGCACAACCGGGATTAGACAGTAATTATACAAACCAAACAGAAGACACTGGGGTAAACACTGGGCAGCAAGAAGCAGCAGTAAGGCGGGCGGCAGTCAGGCACTGTGGGATCGAACCCGCGCCTCACAGCGCTGCGGAGCAGCGGTGGGGGCACTGGCGCAGGAGGAGGAGCTGTGTGGCAGAGGGTGAGCGACCGGTCCTGCGAACAGGGTGAGGGTCACTCTTTCTGTCACGCAGCGGCCTCCATGATAAGGCGGGGAGGGAGGGAGGAGCAGCTGGGACGCGGGAGCAGGGCAGCAAATGGGCAACGAGGGCGGCGGGGATGCCGGGGAGCAGCAGCTGGAACGGGCAGGGGTTACCGAAGCAAAGAGGGGGGAGGGGTGGGGGAAGTCAAGGGAAAGAAGAGAAAAAAACAGGGCACAACCGGCACTAGACAGTAATTATACAAACCAAACAGAAGACACTGGGTCGCACGGAGCAGCAGTAAGGCGGGCAGCAGTCAGGCACCGTGGGATTGAACCCGCGCCTCACAGCACCACGGAGCAGCGGCGGGAGCACTGGCACAGCAGGAGAAGCTGTGCAGCTGAGGGGGAGTGACCTGGCCTGCTAGCAAGGTCAGGGTCACTCTTCCTGTCACGCAGTGGCCTCCATGATAAGGCGGGGAGGGAGGGAGGAGCAGCTAGGAGCGGGGCGTCGAATGGGCGATGAGGGGGGCGGGCTGCTGGGGAGCAGCGATAGGAACGGGCAGGGGTTACTGAAGCAAAGAGGGGAAGGGGTGGGGGAAAGGCAAGGGAAAGAAGAGAAAAAAACAGGCACAACCGGCACTAGATTGTAATTATACAAACCAAACAGAAGACACTGGGCTGCAAGGAGCAGCAGTAAGGCCGGCGGCAGTCAGGCACCGTGGGATCGAACCTGCGTCTCACAGCACTGTGCAGCAGCGGCAGGAGCACTGGCGCAGCAGGAGGAGCTGTGCAGCAGAGGGGGAGCGACCTGGCCTGTGAGCAGGGTCAGGGTTACTCTTCCTGTCGCGCAGCGGCCTCCATGATAAGGCTGGGAGGGAGGCAGGAGCAGCTGGGAGGCAGGAGCGGGGCAGCGAATGGGCGACGAGGGGGGCAGGGATGCCGGGGAGCAGCAGCGGGAACGGGCAGGGGTTACTGAAGCAAAGAGGGGGAGGGGTGGGGGAAAGGCAAGGGAAAGAAGAGAAAAAAACAGGGCACAACCGGCACTAGACAGTAATTATACAAACCAAACAGAAGACACTGGGCCGCACGGAGCAGCAGTAAGGCGGGCAGCAGTCAGGCACCGTGGGATTGAACCTGCGCCTCACAGCGCCTCGGAGCAGCAGCGGGAGCACTGGCGCAGCAGGAGGTTCTGTGCGGCAGAGGGGGAGCGACCTGGCCTGCGAGCAGGGTCAGGGTTACTCTTCCTGTGGCGCAGCGGCCTTCTTGATAAGGCTGGGAGGGAGGGAGGACCAGCTGGGAGGGGGGAGCGGGGTGGCGAGTAGGCGACGAGGGGGGCCGGGCTGCCAGGGAGCAGTGACGGGAATGGGCAGGGGTTACTGAAGCAAAGTGGGGGGAGGAAAGGCTAGGGAAAGAAGAGAAAAAAAAAACAGGGCACAATCGACACTAGACAGTAATTATACAAACAAAACAGAAGACACTGGGGCAAAAACTGGTCGGCAAGGAGCAGTAGTAAGGCGGGCGGCAGTCAGGCACCGTGGGATCGAACCTGCGCCTTACAGCGCCGCGGAGCAGCGGCGGGAGCACTGGCGCAGCAGGAGGAGCTGTGCGGCAGAGGGGAAGTGACCTGGCCTGCGAGCAGAGTCAGGGTCACTCTTTCTGTCGCGCAGCGGCCTCCATGATAAGGCGGGGGGGAGGAGCAGCTGGGAGGCAGGAGCCGGGCAGCGAATGGGTGACGAGGGGGGCGGGGACGCCGGGGAGCAGCAGCGGGAACAGGCAGGGGTTACTGAAGCAAAGAGGGGGAGGGGTGGGGGAAAGGCAAGGGAAAGCAGACAAAAAAACAGGGCACAACCGGCGCGAGACAGTAATTATACAAACCAAACAGAAGACACTGGGTCACACGGAGCAGCAGTAAGGCGGGCAGCAGTCAGGCACCATGGGATTGAACCCGCGCCTCACAGCACCCCGGAGCAGCGGCAGGAGCACTGGCACAGCAGGAGAAGCTGTGCAGCTGAGGGCGAGTGACCTGGCCTGCTAGCAGGGTCAGGGTCACTCTTCCTGCCGTGGAGCGGCCTCCATGATAAGACGGGGAGGGAGGGAGGAGCAGCTGGGAGGCAGGAGCAGGGGGCGAATAGGTGACGAGGTGAGCTGGGCTGCCGGGGAGCAGCGGCGAGAACGGGCAGGGGTTGCTGAAGCAAGGAGGGGGGAGGGGGGGAAAGGAGAGGGAAGAAGAGAAAAAAACAGGGCACAACCGGCACTAGACAGTAAATATACAAACCAAACAGAAGACACTGGGGCAAACACTGGGCCGCAAGGAGCAGCAGTAAGGCGGGCGGCAGTCAGGCACCAAGGGATCAAACCCGCACCGGTGGGAGCACTGGCGCAGCAGGAGGAGCTGTGTGGCAGAGGGGGAGCGACCTGGCCTGCGAGCAGGGTCACTCCCTGACTAGTATTTTTATTCGTAAGATTCTACTGGAATTGCAACATATCCAGATGTTTAGACCACAATTGGTTGGAACAAGCATTGCAGCACAGTGATGCTTGTTTCCAGTCCAGGGAAGACCAGGGTTGGTAGTTCGGGCTGGACTGTTCCCATAAGGAACAGGGTCAAGAATGATTTGCATATGGCTGGGTCTGTACTGGGATGTTGAAGTGTGCTAAAGAACAATGATTGATTACACATATGGATCATTCCTAGCACATAACCAACCAGAATCAACACACACTGTTTTTACAATAGAAATTATGAAATGTATATTGTAACCTGTACGATTACTTTCATGAATGAAACTGCACGCAAAAAAAATGCCACGCAGCACTGAATAATCTTTTGCATGTAACCAAACTCTCTTCTAAGTACCAAGTGAGGCACAACGGAGTTACACTTGGATATTGCCCAGGGAGCACATTTGTTCACTCACAAACTGTGCTTTTATGCATTTTGCTATATAAAGTCTCATCCTGTGTGTATATATATATATATATATACGTTTTACCTAGCCGTGAACAAGTCGCATGTACTAATTTACAAAAGGCGATGAAACACGTGTTGGCTTGGAAAACTTGAAAACCTGACATCAGGAAGACTGATTAAAAAGAAGAAAAAAGGTTGACAAAATTGTTCTGCTTCGTTGTGTGTTTTTACAACCTTCTGAAAAGATTGTCTTTTGAATTTACGTGTGCTGGGGTATTGTTTTGCTTTGTTCTGTTGCTTCACCACAGAGATTTAGGGAGGCGGGTGGTTCTCCCTAACCCTAGAGCACCGTCACTAACATTTGAATCCACATGATTAACTCTAAGTGAAAATACCCTGTAGCGCCTATAACCTATCACCTATACCACCGATCTTGCTTTAAACCATTTGTGTAGATCATTCAAGGTTTCTTTATAGAAACTAACAGTGAAATATTGGAAAAATTGAAAATTAGTTGAAAGCAATATACCGTTATATTGGCTGGACCTTTCTGATTGTGGGGATATATAGGACTTGTAGGTTCACCAAGAACCGGACGAACCCAGAGCCAATATCTGAGCAGCGTCTTGCAATGTTTTTTTATTATGTACCGGGTACATAGCAATTTTTCTGGGAAAATGTATACATAGAAAAATCGGTATGAAAGACACCTATGTATTTCTGAAATGGGAACAAAATATAGAGTTTAGAAGCAGTAGATATTTGTACATTTCCGCAATTGGGAGTACCCATACTAGCATGAGAATTATAGGTCATTTTTCAAAATGACTTCTTAATTACACATTGTCTTTCATTTGGAAGGCAGAAATGCATCAAAAGTCAATAGGTAATAATAGGTGCTCTACAATTCTGTGTTACAATAGGTCTCTTATTACAAATTGTACCTCACTTATGTGGGTAGGCCTAGGGCCCACGACAGGAAATGGCTCAAAACGCAACATGGACACACCACATTTTCACAATGAAAAATTACCCTTTTTTCCAAAGTGCCTAGCTGTAGTTTTTTAACCCCTAGCTCTGCCGGCACCTATGGAAACCTAGCAAACCTATACATTTTTTCAATCTAGACACCCAGGGGAATCAAGGATGGGGTGGCTTAACTTTTTCTCACCAGGTTCTGTTACCCAGAATGCCTTATAAACCTAAAAAATAAAAAATAAACACATTTTCCTCATATTTCTGTGGAAGAAAGTCCTGGAATCTGCGTGGATCCACACAATTCCACCCACCAGCTTTTCCCACAGTTTTACGAGAAAAATGGTACCTCACTTGTGTGTGTATGCCTACTGTCCTCGACAGGAAACGGCACAAAACGCAACGTGGACACACCACATTTTCACAGTGAAAAATTACCCTTTTTTTGCAAAGTGCCTAGCTGTAGTTTCTGAACCCTAGCTCTGTCGGCACCTAGGAAAACTGAGCAGACCTAAAAAATTGACAAAAAAAACACATTTTCCTCACATTTCTGTGGTGGAAGGTTCTAGAATCTGCGCGGATCCGCAAAATTCCACCCACCCCGCATTCCCCAAAGTCTTCAGAGAGAAATGGTACCTCACTTGTGTGGGTAGGCTGGTGCCCGAGACAGGAAACCGCCCAAAACGCGACGTGGACACACCACATTTTCACAGTGAAAAATTACCCTTTTATTGCAAATTGCCTAGCTGTAGATTTTGAACCCTAGCTCTGCCGGCACCTAGGGAAACCTAGCAAACCTATACATTTTTGAAAACTAGACACCCAGGGGAATCCAGGATGGGGTGACTTGTCTGGCTACCCAGAATCCCTTGCAAACCTCAAAATTTTTCAGAACAACCATATTCTCCTCACATTACAGTGGTGGAAAGTTCTGGAATCTGTGTGGATCCACCAAATTCCACACACCCCACATTCTGTAGATTGGGGCTACCACCACCATAAGCCCCCCAGGAGGGCCGAAAGCCTGACATTTTTGCAAGCGGGGTGGGGCATTGGCATGCCTGTTTTGGGCAGCCCCACCCCTGATTGAAATTGGCAAAAGAAATCCCTGGCATCTAGTGGGCTTTTTGCCCCCAGGGGCAGATTGGGGGCTACTGCCCCCATTTGCCCGCCAGGTAAGACAGAAAGGCTGTCATTTTTGCAGAGGAAGTGGGGGCATTGGCATGCTCCTTTTGGGCAGCCCTCACCCCTAAGTGTAATTGCCCCCCAAAAAAACTGGTTTCTAGTTGGCTTGCGGCCCCCCCAAGGGGGCAGATTTGGGGCTACAGCTCCCATCTGCCTCCCAGGGGGTGCAGAAAGACTGTACTTTTTGTGGGGGGGTGGGGGCATTGGCATGCCTATTTTGGACAGCCCCACCCTAATTCAAATAGCCCCAAAAAATACCTGGCATCTAGTGGGCTTCTTGCCCCCCAAGGGGGCAGATTGGGGGCTACTTCCCCAACTGCCCCCCATGGGGGACAAAAAGGCTTTAATTGTGGTGGGGAGTGGGGGCATTTGCATACCCGTTTGTGCAGCCCCCACCCTAATTAAATTTCCCTAAAAAAATCCCTGGTGTCTGGTGGGCTTTCTGCCCCCGGGGGGACAGAGACTGTAATTGTGGTGGGATGGGGGGCATTGGCATGCCCGCTTTGGGCAGCCCCACCCTAAACAAATATGGCAACAAAAAAATCCCTGGCATCAAGTGGGCTTTCTGCCCCCCCCCCGGGTGCAAATTGGGGGCAACTGCTCCCATCTGCCCCCCCGGGGGGGAAGAAAGGCTGTCATTTTGGAAAGGGGTGGGGGCATTGGCGTGCCTGTTTTGGGCAGCCCCCACCCTAAATAAATATGGTGGCAAACAAATCTCTAGCATCAAGTGGGCTTTCTGCCCCCCCAGGGGGCATATTGGGGCTTCTTCCCCCTTCTGTCCCCCGGGGGGCAGAAAGATTGAATATGGCCAATTTTATTGGGGGAGCAAAAACACTTGCCCAAGGGGCCGCTCCCCCCTCCCTGGTGTCTTAGTGGGTGGATCCCTGCTTGGGGATTTTCCTCCTGGGGCGATCCCCAAGCAGGGATCCATTGAGGTGGGGAGCCAATGAAAAGGGGAGATTCTCCCCTTTCCAATGATACCTCTGCTGTCTTTCTACATGCTCAGGGGGCTTCAGTTCCGGTTTCTGTGAAATGACATCAGCGCAACATGCGCGCTGAACGTCATTTCACAGAAAAAAGGGGGGTCTCGGGAGCTGGGGAAGCTCTTCCCCAGCTCCTGAGGCTTTGGCAGAGAAAAAGAAATCCCTCTGGTGCCTGCACCAGAGGGATTTTGTGCCCCTGTCCTCATGACGGAATGGTTCAGTCTTGCGCACAGGAGCACCAATGCTCATGAACCATTCCATCATGAGCATCGAAGGGGTTAAGAGAGTCACATTGACTCTCTTCTTATTCTCATTATTTATAAAGCCTACACTATTGACTGATGTAGTATCATTATACTGAAGAAGTTGATAGACTGGGCAGTGAAAAAGCAACAGTGGTAACTACTGAAAACCTTATTAAGAGCTCATCTGGAATTCCACTCGAGAGGGTGACAAAGGTTTCCTGCTCCATGAGAATTGTGAGATCTGCAGAGGTGATGGTCTTTTTAAGAATGGGGCATCCATATGAAATTCGAGGGGAAAAAAGAAATAACTAGCCCTGGGCAAAATTTACATTATGCTGCAGTAAATAACATAATTGTGGAAACTTTGCATTACACTTATTACTTGCAATTCATGAAATTATGCCATTAATCCACTTTAAACATTTGAATGCACTTCATGGTAATAATTTACTATATATGACCCATTTTCTATAAAGATTTACCACAACAGTACAGGAACAGCGTGAGTGGCTGTTGTTCATGGTAATTTTTTTGCACTTTTAAAAAATGTGAAATTAGTTCTTGCATCGAAAATTTCATGCTATTGCTTAGCATTTTCACTGCTATACAATTACATGAAAGCAAATTATGCAACTTTTATACACCCATAGATATATCTAGGAGTATCAGGACTAGAATGAAAGATTCCAATGGTAATTCCTGCTTTCTCTGGAGCTCATAATTTTCCACACATTAATTAATTGTAACTTCACTGCAGCCCTTCGAAATATTAAAAAGAAATCTGCGTTAACTCCAGGAGAGTTATTGGGTCTGGATATGGGACATTTCTGACAGTTCCTTTAAAATAGTGATATTGAGAGCATAGATAAAATTCTAAAATGAAGGGAGAAAAATCAGCACCATGAAAACAGAGTACAAGTAGTAGCATTAATAAGGATAAAGGAGAAAATTAGAGACAAAAAGGCAGCTATCAGAAAATGTCAATTAGGAATAATGAGAGGTTTTGGAACAACATGAGAAGATTGCAATGAACCTCATGACACCTCTGCCGGACACTGCTTGCAAACCAAAGACTCATCATCATCTCCTATGCCGATGACACCTAGCTCATCCTGTCCCTCACAAAAGATGCAGACTTCACAATAGCCAACATCCAAAATACCATGACCAACATCACCACCTGGATGAAGAACAACTGCCTCAAATTCAACTCAGATAAGACAGAGGTGATCTTCTTTAGACATAAGCCATCCCCATGGGATGACACATGGTAGTCCGCAGCACTTGGCCAATCACTCACCCCTACCAGCCACACACAACCTTGGAATCATCCTACACACCAACCTGAACAAGAAACAGCAGATCAACACCATCTCCTCAGCCTGCTTCATCATCCTCTTCATACTCTGCAGGATCTAACGATGAATCCTCATCTCAACCAGGAAGACAGTTACCCAGGCCCCCATCGCCAGCAGACTCAACTATTGTTATTGTTAATTTGATTTGTAACGCGCCCAATCACCTGCAGGTCTCTAAGCGCTCGGAAATCGATGTTATTACAATAACTTGGCTCAACACATCAGAGAGACACAGCTACCAGTTTACATTGCGCTCAGAGCTTTACCAAACAGTAGTGTTTTCAACAGTTTTCCAAAACGCAGAAGATTCACTTCCCTGCGTAGCCCCTCAGGCAGCTTATTCCATAGCTGAGGGGCCAGTACAGAGAAGGCTCTCCCTCCCTTGGTTACTAATTTGTAACGGGGGCAGACCAGCAACTGGGAATCCGATGATCTGAGTGTTCTCTTTGGACTGTACACCTCCAGGCGATCTTTAATTTAGACAGGAGCGTGGCCGTAGATCGCCTTATGGGATATGCATAGGCTCTTAAATTCAACCCTCTCTCTAACAGGGAGCCAATGAAGATTCTGTAGTAGAGGGGAGGCCTTCGTTCTTCTAGATAATCCAAAGATCAATCGTGCGGCGTCGTTCATCACGACCTGTACTCTGTTAGTCAGCGTTTTTGGGAGGCCAAGATAAAGGGCATTCCCATAGTCAATCCTTGAGATGACGGTCGCTGCTACAATTGAGCGCAACATAGGTTGAGAGAGAAAGGGGGCTAACTTTCTCAGTTGCCTGATAATATTCGTGCAGCTTCCCACAACGGAAGATATTTGGATGCACATTGACAGATCACAGTCTTATTTAATCCCCAAGCTCTTTACGTTTGCACTTGGCTTTGGGGCTAATCCTAACTCTGAAGGCCAGTACAGATCGCTCCAGGGTGAGGTGGTAGATGGAATTACCAATACCTCGGTCTTATCCGGGTTAACCTTTAACAGGTTTTCCGTCATCCATCTTACGGTGTACCTCAAGATGTTCTGGGCTTGAATTTGAGCTGCCCCTGTATTATCGACACTCAGCACAAGCTGAGTGTCGTCAGCATAATTAAAGACTCTGCAGCCCATATTGGCCAAGGATGCAATCAGAGGTTCTAGGTAGAGATTGAACAGAAGTGGGGACAGTGCGGAGCCTTGTGGTACCCCGCACTCTAGGGTCCCCACCTCTGAAATCAAGTCCCCCAGTTGTACGCTCTGTGTCCTTCCTGAAAGGAAGGTTTGGAGCCATTTAAAGGCTAGGCCTCTGATCCCAAAGGCCTCCAGTCTTTCCAGCAGCAAGTCATGGCTGACAGTATCGAACGCCGCTGACAGATCTAATAAAATCAGGGCGCTCGGTTTCTTGCTGTCAGCCATGCCTCTTAATTCATCCAGCACCGAGAGCATCACTAACTCGGTGCTGTGATGCGCTGGGAACCCTGCCTGCCGCTCATGTAGTAGACCATGGGATTCCAGGTACAGGGACAAAGACTTCAGCACATGCTGTTCTAAGATCTTTGAGAGGAAAGGCAGCTGGGAAATCGGCCTGTAGTTCTTCAGAACAGCCGGGTCTGCGCCTGGTTTCTTTAACAGGGGCCTAACTCGAGCCTCCTTGAGTTCGTCCGGTAGATACCCTGTTTCTAGGGACCTATTAAGGAGAGAGATAATCCGATCTTCCAGTAGAGGACGTGCCACACGGAAAACATGTCGGGGGACACGGGTCCGCTGGGAAACCGGATTTAGTTTTACCCATCAACTGCTCTAGGCTCAATTCATCCAGCTCAGGGAACTGTACTATAGAGCAGTGAACGGGATTACAGTCATCAGAGTGTATAGTAGCACTATTCACCACACTACTCTTTATTTCCAGGATGATGGTCTTTACTTTTGCTGAAAAGTACCCCTGGAAAGTGTTACAGTTTATGGGGGACTCGAAGTTCTCCTGTTTTTTACTCAGCTCCGACAGGATTTTAAAGGTCTCCTTCTGGGTATTCCTGGCCTTCTTTAGGCAAGACTCATAGTACTCCGCCTTAGCTTGTGAAATGAGTTTTTATACAGATGAAGAGAGCCTTTATAATGGTTCCTCGCTGTATCCTGCTTAGTTTTCCTCCAGGATCTCTCTAGAGCTCGGAGTTTTCTTTTTTGTTCCCTCAATAGTGGGGTAAACCAAGGAGCCACTTGGCCAGGTCCTTTTATTAGCTGAGTTCTTTCCGGCGCTATCTGATCAATAGCTTCGGCCAGACTCCTAGTTAGATCCGCATAATCTAGGTCCAGGCTTTTATCTGTATTCAACAGACAGGCCGCTTTCTGGAACACCAAGGTCAGGGTTTTTAAGTCAACCTCAGCCCATTTATGGGTTCTTCTAATACCCCGGGGTAGGTATTTTAAATGGTCATTAATGTTTACCTCACAGGTCACTAAATAATGGTCAGTCCATACACAAGGGACCACATCCCTAAGAATGACATTTGGGTCTGTGGTCCATACTAAATCAAGAGTATGACCCTTGATGTGTGTGGGTACTTCCACGAGTTGACTAAAACTCAGGGAGGACATTGTAATGTCCAATTGGCGTGTAGCCAGGTCCCTATGGGGGCTATCCCAATGCAGGTTAAAATCTCCCATTATCAAGATTTTCTTATATCTTGTACGGAGGTCAGACATAATAGGAGCAAATAGGTCATTAAAAAGTGGGGTTGAGTTGGGCGGGCGGTAAATCGACAGAACCACCCAGCAGGAGTTGTTCAGGGTAATCTTTACTCCTACCAAATCAGCTAGATCCACCGTTTCTGACAGTAATCTTTCTACGGACAAGGTCTTTTTAAATAAGATCGCTACTCCACCCCCCCCGCGCAGCCCCTACGCGGTTCTGCCATATTGCATCATAGCCATTTGCAAGAGCAGCAATAATGTCCGGCATGGAGTTTTCGCCCATCCAGGTTTCTGTGAGGGTCAGGACATCAAGGTCCCTATCCTGAAGCAGTGTATAAATCTCCACATGGTGGCTGTGAAGTGACCTGGTATTTAAATTAGCTATCTTTAATGCAGGGTATTGGGCTCTAGGAGTTCCAATGTGAGGTCGCTGTATGACATACTTTTTTAGCCAAGCAATGACTCCATGATCTATTAGCGGCTCACCATTATCTAAGTAACGTAGCTCCTCCGACGTATAGATATGCCGATGGTCAAGAGTCCCGGCCCCCGAGCCCGTCCGTGCGCGGACGGGCGCAGACGGGCTGGACTCTGGCGTGACTCCGGCGATGATCTGGCGAGCCCACAGCGCGTGACCGCTGCGCGTAGGTATGGCCGGCTTAAGTACCGGTCTAGCGTCCTTGTGACGACTAGACCGTGAGAGCCTCACCCCCCACCCAAGATGTCCGCCGCTATGGCAATGCATTCTATGCTGGAACCACCTAAGAACTCCTGGGCCACCTGCAGTCCATCTACATCTCGGCAGCACAACTCATTCTCAACTTCCCCAGAAGAACCAGCCTAACCCCTCACCTTTAAAATCTCCATTGCTGTCCACCCAGGAAAGATGCCTCTTCAAGCTCCTCACACATACCAACAAAGCCCTCCACAAGTCTGGATCCACCTACATCAACGACCACCTAACATTCCACTAACTGTCTAGGAATCTTCGAGCCTCCTTCCTCACCTTGGCCCACATATCTGCATCTGCCGCAGCCACTGTGAAGGCTGTTCCTTCTAATATTTCACCACCAGGTCCTGAAACGACCTCCCTCTCCACCTTTGCACCTCCCCATCTCTGAAGAACTTCAGGAAGCAGCTCAAGACCTGGCTCTTTGACCGAGGCTCACACAGCCCACCAGTGCCTCGAGAATCCCCAGGGTAAACAGCCACGCTATACAAGACCTCATGGTAACTAGAAAAAACAATCATTAACATAAGAAATTTGGTTGCGTGGGGTGAAACCCTACTCAAGCAACAGCCACAATCTATGACAGGGTGAACCACTAAAGTCACTAAATTAACCTGTGCTTAACTCTCTAGTAGCATGGTACAAACGCAGTCAGGCTTAACTTAGGGGCAATATGTAAAGTGTTTATGCAGCAGTTAAACAGTCATAAAGTGAAAACACAGCACAAGAAAAATCCCACACTAGTTTAGATAAAAGACAACAATGTTAAAACTATGCGGTGAGGCTTTATGGGGCTTTGCATCACTCTGTGTTGGAACGGATAAGTTGTGCTGTGGGATTTTGTGTCTCTTGGAGTTGGTTCTGATAAAGCTGGCAGTTGTGTGGCAGTGCATTATGGGCCTTCCTGTCTCTTGGAGTGAGTTTCAATAAAGCTGTGCAGTGAGGCTTTGTACGGCTTCACATGCAATGCTGTGCATTTCTTTGCTCTGGATTTGGGGAAACTTCATTCTGACTATGAGGGGCTCTCTCTGATGCAAGCTAAGGTCCCTGGGTGTGGGTAGGAACCACTTGGGGATGAGGAATCAATTTAGCAGAGGCCAGCAGAGCTCCAGCAAGTTCAGTTGCAGGTCAAGGTAGGTCCAGTGCAACAGGTTAGCTAGGCTGGTGCAGGTAAGCCTCAGGAGCTTTTTGGGGGGCTTTAAATCAGAATAGGAACTCATTCAGCAGTCCACTTAGCCTGGAATTCAGTTTTTCCTTCTCGGACAACAGGCAGACCACAGGCATTGGGCAGTCCTACTTCGGTAGTTTCCACAGGTCCAGGAGTGTACTGAAGAGTGGGTCTGAGAGTCCTGTAATATGCCTGGTGCCCCCTTTGAAGCTTCTGGTTTTTCCTGCCCTCCCACAGAAGTGTCTGACATGACCTTCCTCCCTGCCCTGGTCCAAGTCCGTCTGGGGGCATAATAGGTTAAGGTAAAGTTCTTTGTGTGTGTGCTGGGGCAGGTGAGTGACAGATCTGCCCTCCATCCTGCCCTAGATGGCCAATCCTACCAGCGCCTAATCTCTGTATTCTGTGGATGTCCAAGAATAATACACACAGGTGGGCTCCCAACTATCCCTGGTCATGTGACCCAGGATACAGGCTGCAGGCGCCAAATAGTTAGGACAAGAAAATGACAACTTTCTAAAAGTGGTATTTTAAGAATTGTGACTTAAAACCTAACTTAACCTTTAAAGAGGATTTTCAATGACAATTCTTTAGAGACCAGAAGCGACATTCCTACCTACTCTTAATCATAATTCACCACTTATTAAATGTAAATCCTAACTTTAAGAGTTTTGGTATTCACAGCAGGCATTTAGGAGTTCTAAAGTTAGGAGTCCTTACTTTAGGACTCCTAAATGCCTTCTGTGAATACCGAAAGTCTTAACGTTAGGGTTTTTCTCAGTTTAGAAGTAGGTAAGTTAGGACTCCTAACTTTAGGACTCCTAAATGCCTTCTGTGAATACCGAAAGTCTTAAAGTTAGGATTTTTCTCAGTTTAGGAGTAGTAAAGGTAGGACTCCTAAATGCCTTCTGTGAATACAGAAAGTCTTAAAGTTAGGATTTTTCTCAGTTTAGGAGTAGTAAAGTTAGGACTCCTAACTTTAGGACTCCTAAATGCCTTCTGTGAATACTGAATGTCTTAAAGTTTGGATTTTTCTCAGTTAAGGAGTAGTAAAGTTAGGACTCCTAACTTTAGAACTCCTAAATGCCTTCTGTGAATACCGAAAGTCTTAAAGTTAGGATTTTTCTCAGTTTAGGAGTAGTAAAGTTAGGACTCCTTACCTTAGGACTCCTAAATGCCTTCTGTGAATACCGAATGAGTAAGTGCCTTCTGCGAATACCAAAATGAGTAAGTGCCTTCTGTCAATACAAAAATGGTAGTAAATTTAGGATTTTGTCTTAAGTTAGTTCTGTGAATCGGACCCATGCAGTCTGACACTACTAGGAAGAGCTGCTATGTTTACATTGATCACATTACCCAAGCGACTATACATCTTCCGAAATATGTATTGTAAAATACCGGAGACAATCTTCAGGACAATAAATGATGAATTGCGCACTTTGCTATGGGACGGAGGCCACCCCCAAATGGCGCTGAAAACGTTGCAATGCAGCCAATATAATGGGGGAGTCTCACTACCGGATGTCTGGACATACTATAGAGCGGTAGACCTCCTAGTCATCAATAAATGGGGGCACCCAGGATCACCCCACATACGCCCTAGAGAGACACCAATTTCACAAATGCTCACACCTCCACTACATATACGGGGCCACAGGGTGAGAAGCCTGCTGCCAACAATGCAGAGGGGGATTGAGGCATGGGGGGAGGCCGAACGTGTGATGAAATCAGAAAAAAGACTAACTAAGTCCACACCCCTATGAGAGAGTAAACAGCTGCCTGAACTTGCAAAATTACTGGGTGTTAAAGGATGGGACAGAATTGGAATCATCACTAAGGGAGACATAACATGACAGGGCACCCTGATGACATTTGCAGATCTAGAAACAGAATATAGCGTGACAGATACGCAGCATTATAAATATATTCAACTCCGACACACTTGGCAGGCGCAAAAACCTGATATTGTAGATCTCCCGGAATATGCCCCGTTAGAAGGCCTGCTACTACAGGAAGAGATACCGGAGAAAGCAGTCTCTTGGACATATAAAACCCTAATAAACAACATGTCTGATGATTTATTAACTCTTAGGGGCAAGTGGGAGAACCTCGTAGTCACAATGTAGACATAGGTTGGGAGACACCCCTAATGCAGCCTAGAGGCTTGGCAAATAAGCTCAGACTACAACTGGTTCAGTTTAAAATCTTACCTAGGGTGTACAATAACAGGGTCTAATTACACGCGATGGGCAGGGCAGAGATGCTGGATATTCTGCGATGCAGAATAGAATGTGGTTCCTTCGACCACACTCTATGGGACTGCCCAGAAATACATAGCTACTGGACACTTAGTGCAATAACTAAATAATATACTGCAGGCACAAATCCCGATGGACCCTAAGTTTGTTCTGTGAGGCATCCATACGGATGTTGATATTCCTAGATATCAACTTTTACTCAGTAACTTAGGCCTCGTAGTGGCAAAACGTGACTTAGCCAAATACTGGGAGAGACCAGAACTTCCCACCCTGAAGAAGTGGCGGACCAGAATGGATATGTTCATGGGAGCTGAAAAGACAGTGTATAAAGCGAGGGGATGCCCGCAAACGTTTAGGGAAGTCTGGCAGCCATGGCTGAGCTACTACAACCTAGAAATGGAAGAGGACGATATATATGCACTGGAAAACACATAAAATAGTGCAACGGCAAGGGGTTCGTTATTCTAGGCACATACTTAGCTGAGGGACCCGAGAAATATCTAGCATTGGGGGGGAGTACCACTGGGGCCGTGAAGGCAAATCATAATACCGTTAACTCTGTATCCTTACTAATCGTAAATTTTGTCATATGTAACCGATGGACACTGATTGAGATGAACCTGCTGAGTTGTTTGATGTTTTATCAAAAAATATTAAACATATATATTTTTTTAAAACAATATTAAGAGGCGCCAATTTAAGAAAAATATCATTTTATACCAAATGGTTACAATATGGGACCCCAGCCTTCCTGCACAGTGTATTTCCCAAGGAGGCTAAATGCTTCTGGTATTCAGCAGAAGGGTGGGTGGGGGGAGGGGTGGGGGGGTAACTGGACTCACATTGTCTGGGAATGCCCAAAGATTAAACATTCCTGGGAGGAGATTTAGAAATATTGTAGACACAAGTTAGGCCCTTGGAGAGCTGTTGGGTATTTCCCAAATATAATAGTAGTGTACAAGCGGAAGGTTTATACATTTCTACATTAGTGGCAAGATCACTAATAATTCAAAACTGGCGTAGTGAGAATGTACAAACGTTTTACCTCTGGCAGACTAAATGACATAAAGTCAGAGAATTCGAGAGACATTATACCCTATGTCTGGGTTCTTGCGTAAAGTTTAGTGCCCGCTGGTAATCTTTTGGAATTTAGCCAGTAGATAATGAAGATCAAATACAAAGTGGTCATTTTTTTATTTTTTATTTTTTTTAGGGAAATGTGCAATATGTGTTTTTAATGCATCATTTAAGTAATACCCTCTTTTCATATAAGAAGTATATTGTATTGATTAATTATGTAAATTTGATTATATGTGTTAAGCTTGTAACTTAAATATTGAACATTTTAGGCACTTTTGTATATGTGTTACTACTAAATGAACTCTCAATTAAAAAAAAGAGATCTGAAAAGACTATGAGCAGTGCTGTCAGCACCCCAAATGTAAAGGGCTACTTACCGAAGGTCAACATCCTATCTAGACATACACAGCACTTGCTGCATCAGCAATGGTGAATATTAAAGACTTCAATCAACAACAAAAAAAGGTTAATCTACTGTGTCACTTTCTTTAGTAGCTAGCTCTGAATATATTTGTGCCTGTTAAGACAAATATGTTGTTTACATCAGAATTAGAGATCTAGGGTGAACATCTTTTCTCATCTTTGTAGATCCACTACATGCCATGTTCCGAACACACACTGGCCCCAGCAATGTAAATATTCAGGGCCTATTCACTAATAATAATAATAATAATAATATAATCTTTATTCGGTTTAGCATTTGCAAAAACCATAAAAGATGTCATGAAAATACAAAGAATCATGAAGAAGAAAATACAATAAATTGTACAATTTAAAAATAAAAATAAAAATGCCAGCAATTTACATAAAATTAGGATAGGTGCTACATTTTAAAGGTTATTTCTATGTCTTATGATACATTTAAGAAAATTTAGTACATGGTACACGGTGGATTCAGAGTCCAAGTATTGTAGTGCCAACATAGCTGGGCGGCATTGTCTGTGGCCCCATTTTTTTAATAGGGGGATAAGCCATATTTTTCGATGGGGGTGGAAAAACTTGCAAAACAGTATTGTGTGGATGGTGGACTGTATGGAAAGGCCATCACATGGACATGGATCCATCTGAGTGTTCCAGTTGTTTTTTTCCGGAAATGTCACTAGTCTGAAAAAAAGGTTCATTCTGAACCTAGTGAGGAGCATCTTTTCGTATGTCGAGATCTCTAAGGTCAAATATAGCTGCATCTTCAGGGACTGCTGCGTCTTAATTGCATGGATGACAGATTTTTTTGCAATCGATGAAGACAGTCTCAGGGAATCCAGGTGGCTCAGCGCAGTTTGCTTCAGATCTTTTTTAGATATGTTTTTTAGGTTTTCTGGTTCATGGTAATATTGTGGTAACCCTAAGTCGGTAAAAAAATGTCTTACATAGGAGAGCCAAGCTATTTTATTGGCGTGGTCCAAACCCATAGTATCCTGTAAGATTCTTTTGGTCAAATTGTTTTTTTCCGACAGCCATACTCGCCTCCAAAGCATAAGTGGTTGGATTTTAATTAGATCTTCGATATATGAGATTCCCAGTTCTATATGTGAGGCATAGGTGGAAGTGCCTCGTGGAGTTGATAGAAGGAATCTTAAGAAAATGTTTTCTTCTTTTTGTAAGGAGCAGATGGATGTATGGCCCCAGATCCCTGCACCATATAGTGCTATAGATTGACATTTCGCAGCATATATCTGTAGTAGTTCTGCTGGTGGTCTTTTTCCAAGCTTATTTGAGAATTTAATCAGCGCCATAATTGCACGTTTAAATAGATGTCTCCTGGCCTCAACCGCCGCTTTCCAGTTCAGGGCGTCATCTATCATTATACCTAGATAAGGGTATTGTGAGGTTTTTTCGATTTTTTGATTGTTCAGAAAGATGGACTTGGATACTTTTCTTGGTCCGCCAACCACCATAACAAAAGTTTTTTTGATATTGATGTGCAAATCCAAGGCACCCATGAAATCTGCATATTTCGATAGAGATTTCTGCAATTCGATGGGAGTTCGTGCTAAAATGACTGCATCGTCAGCGTAGAGTAGCGCTGGGATCAAGCGATCTTTTGCTCTTGGAAGGTCCTTCCCCCTCTCAGCATGGCCTCTTCTAGTCCGTTGGTGTAGAGAGAGAAGAGGAAGGGGGCCAGGACACAGCCTTGCCTTACTCCTCGCTCTACGCTGAATTGTGCCGTCAGTTCTCCTCTTGTCCCATACCTCACTCTCGCAGTAGCTTTACTGTAGAGCTCCCTTAAAAAATCCAAGAGGGGGGGATCAACCCCCATGGTGCCCAACAGTGACCAAAGCTTTGCATGTGAAACGCAATCGAAGGCGGAAGACAAGTCCACATATACCATGTAAATGGCACCAGGTTTAGCATGGGTGTACTTAGATGTAAGCAGGCTTAGGTTTAGGGCCTGTTCGATGGTTCCAAAGCCCTCCCTAAAGCCAAACTGTAGGGACGAAAGGATGTTTTTGTCTTCTACCCATTGTTGTAGCTTTCCGAGGAGAACTCTGCCGACTAGTTTGCCCAAAGAGTCAAGAAGGGAGATTGGGCGATAGCACTTAGGGTCTTGTCGGTCCCCTTTCTTATAGATTGGGACCATGATGGAAGAAGACCATGAATCTAGCAGGCCGAGTTTTGAAGTTGCTATACAGACTCTTGTAATTATTGGTACCCAGAGATCGGGAAGGTGCTTAAATAGATCAACTGGGACCCCGTCAGGGCCTGGGGCTTTTCCGGACTTACTTGAGGAAAGCGCCATTTCAAAGTCCTGCAGATCTACCTCCAGTTGTATGGGATAGATTACTGGGTTAAAGTTGGACTCATAATCTTCGGTGTTAGATTGCTGTTTGAAGATTTTTGAGAAATGGTTCACCCACGTATCCTCATCAATAGCTACATCAATTTTTGGGGCGTTGGAGTCAGTTAGCAGAGGGGATTTGACTATTTTCCAGAATGCCTGAATGTCTCTCTGAAGTGCACTCTTGTGCAAGGCTTTCCACAAGGATTGTTTTAGCTCATTTTTCCTTGTGCTTCTGGCAATGTTATACACCCGTCGAAGAGCTTGGATGGTGGTTTTATCTCTGATTGGATTTCCGAGTGCTTTCCTCAAGTTGGTCTGCGCTTTAGTACAGTCTCGGTTGAACCAACCTATAGAGGTTTTCTTATTTTGTATGGGGGTGTTGGTTAACAGTTTTTTGACTTGTTCAATTATTAGATTGAAGTTTTCCAAAATTTGATTTGGCTGTGCATGTGGATCAAGACAGATCAAAATGTTGTTATAAGTGGTTGTTACTAGCCGCTTTGTAAGAATGTTGGCATCACCTTTTTCCCATTTTATCGTGAATCCGTTAGTTTTACCCAGTTCGAGCCTATTCTGGGTTAGCGTGTTTGCTATAGTTGCCATCGATTACCTTTGTCGGGTTATTTGGACTTTTAAGCTTAATGCAGAATGATCTCTAAGGTTGTTTTCCATGATTAGCATACTATTAATTTGATCTTTCAATCCTTCTGTCACAATTACATAGTCCACGGTGGTTTCGTGGCCCCTTCCTCTGTAAGTGGGTTCTAGCCTGGTATTACACTCTTGGATGGGGTTTATAATTTGCAAGTCCAGATCAGAGAGCATTCTATTCATGGCGAGCCCCACTCCTGAGTGAATAAAGTGGACAAGGGGGTTATCATGTTCATCTACCAATCCACAATTGACATTGTTGGAGCAGGGATGAAGGTTAAAATCTCCTCCCCAGATTACATGGGAATTTTCTTTTTTCTGTTTAGGATGACAATGTTCAACTATTTTTTCCTCAATTCGTAAAAGAACGGCTAAAAATTTATCTTCCTCTAGGTTATTATATATATTGATTATTGTAATGGGGGGATTTTTGCCAATTATAAGAGTAAGGATCTGGAAGTTCGATAGGAGGTCAGCCTTATGGATCTTTGTGTCAGCAATTGTATTTGCCAGGTAGATTACCAATCCCCCTTTGGGTCTACCTGAAATGCTGGGAAGGGCAGGAGATGTAAATGTCCTGTACCCCACGAGGTGGAGGGGGGTCGTTGCCCAAGTCTCTTGTAGGCATATAATTTGTGTGTGCTTCAAGAAGCCGGCGACAGAACCATCCTCAATTTTCTTTCGGAGGCCCGCCACATTCCAAAAAACTATCGAAAGCTGGGTAGAAGTATTGTCTAAGGCAATGTTTTTCATTTGTGGAGGGGCGGGAGGGGAGGTGCGCAGATCCGGAGTTATTCGAGGGGCCTCCGGACTTTTGGTTTTTGGTCAATCGACCATTTCCAGGCCACTGAACCTGTTCATGGTCGGAATACCTCGCCAATTTTGTCCATTGGTGGTATCTCTGTAGTTAGACCCAAATGATTGATGGTGTGGTCTCTCCCACTGCTCCCAAGTTCTGGATCTGTTTTGTGGGCCCACGATCTGCCAAGGTGCTTCTCTCTGCTGGGGATTTCGATTTACTAACCACCAAGAGTCATCATGGTTGCTGTAATGCGGTGGTAACCTTGGCCCACCGACCTCTAGCTCCCACGGCTGCGGAATTGGTTTCCGCCAGATGTTATCAGTGTGGCGAGTATGATTATGGGTGTTGTACCTTTTTGGGTAGAAGAAGGACAGTGATCTTGTTGCGATCCCCCCGAGGTGGTGTTGAATTCCCGGGAGCAGATGTATTCAGCTATACTGGGTTCCTCAAACGTGATTACGATGCAATCACCCCGGAGGGTTTTTTTCCTATAGCCTACCCACGGGGTCCGACATACTGACGCTATTTTACTGTTCCAAGGGGGCGGGACGGGGCGATTTGTATTCAACCAATGCTGAACCTTGTTCTGTAGAGACCAATTGGGCTCTGTTCCCTCACCTGTGAGTTCTGGTACCCCTGTCATAACTACCACGTATGGAGATGCCTCAGGTGGCATATTTAAGGTGGGTCTTTGATCAATCAGCCTTCCTGAGGCGCTTTTTGGTTTTGATGGGTTTGTGTTTATTGCGGCAGGAGTACTAGGAACAGGTGTATTTATGGTTGGGGTGATTGCTGTTGGAGTTAATTGGGAACTGGTTTGTAAGGAGATGGTCAAGGGCTTGGGAACTGGTTTTTGTACGGCAGGAGGATTAGCTACTGTTATAGGGGTTGGTATAGATTGTGTTTTGGTCTGTGCGGGAAGTAGAGTGACAGATTTCTTGACTGCAGGAAGAGTGGTCATGGAACTTTGGGGTGGTTTTGGATGAGATTGTAGTGGAATAGGTTTAAGAGAGCCTAAGATTTTTATTAATTGACTCTCAATATTGGTGAGTCTGGATTCTAGAGGGCAAATGTAAGAATTTAGGAGAGAGGCTATCTCCTTCATTAGCCTCGCTAGTTCTCGCTCTCTACCTGATTGCTGTGGGCTTGGGGGTTCTGGGATTAAAGAATCTTGTAAATCGTGTGGTAAATGGTGTTCTATTACAGCATTATTTGTTGGGGGAGTAGAGTGATGGGATAGTGTTGGAAAGTTTGTGTCATCAACCAAAATTGGGTGATCGATTACTTTGGTATTTTCGATGTGCTCAGAGATTTTCCTTACGTTCCTTTTCTTTATGGCTCCCTCCCGCCTCCCTCTCATTTGCCTTGTTTCTTCAGACGTTGGATCAGGGAAAATATCAGGGTTTTTTTCCAGATCGCTTTCTGTAAAAGTTACTGAGATTTGTGATGCTGAGAGGTCTACATTGTTTGGAAGACTAAGCCTATTTACGTTCACCACAGTTTGTCTAGGTGCTGACTGTACTTCTGGGGTTTTTGCGGTTGCCAGTAGTCCCAGTGAAGATCGACGAGCGATTTCAAGTTCAGTTGAGACTCTCCTCTCGATTAAACTTATGCTTTGGTCGATAAATGTGTTTGCTTTAGCTAAAAAGTCATCCATTGGGCCCAATAGTATTTCTCCTATACCATTCTTTTTAGGGTTTTTCTGCTTAGTAGATCTTGTATTCATTTTTGTGGTCATTTTCCAAGAATTAGGCGTTGGTAGCTCTTTTTGTGTTAACTATCAAGTTATAAGAGTATTCAATAAAGATAGTTATTACCTGTGTTGGAACGACCAGGATGTTGAACTTAGGGGGGTGGGCCGGACCGGACTCTCACGTTCTCGAACGGCATCAAACGGCCCGCTCTTTGCCCGGTCTTCCCCCCGGGCTCCGACCCGCGCGCGTCCCGCTGCGCGGAGGAAGTGGAGTACGTTATATGTTGAGGGCGGTGGGCGGTAGTCGTGTCTGTGGGCGTCTCCGCCGGGGGAAGAGGATCCAGCTATGCAACGTGGGGGTTGCTGGTCCTCGCAGTCCCCCGGCTTACTGATGGTCAGTTCAATTGGCTAGCCTCAACCCAGGGGACTCCAGCTGGGAGCGGTGTGCACGCCCTGCCGATTGCAGGGCTCGCTCACACCAGCGAGTCCTCGTAGAGGGGAGGCGGCAAGCAGACAAAACGGGAACAAAGGCAAACGGAGCTCTGCTCTCTCCGTGGGCGGTAAAAGCAGCACGCTACTGGGATCAGCTGAATTCACTAAGGTAAACTAACACTTTTGTGCAAGTTTACTATTTTTTTTGTATTTACGAACTACCAACCTAATTCACAAAGGTAAACTTACACTTTTGTGTAAGTTTGCTATATTATGGTACTCCCAATCTACAATTTTAATTTCACTAATAGTTATTTCATGACGGTGGGATTCTACATTTGTTGCAGAGAACTCCGCACATAAAAATATATGATAGGCCTCTAACTTTATGTGCAAAGTCTCGAGCGCGGAGTCTCCACAGTCATAAACTTACTATTATCTCGTAGTTTGTGAATACCAAATAAATATTAAACTTACACATAAGTGTAAATTTATCTTTGTTAATCAGGCCCTCGATGTTGGACTTTTATCAGAAAAGGCTGTTCTTGAGTATTAAGCTGGTAATACTGCTTGGTACTAGACTAACCCCGTGCCTGCCTCTAAATAAAGACTGCAACGTGAGGAAAATGAATTCCAGGGACATTAGCGTGAATAATATCTATTGCACAGCTCCATCTTCTAATCACCAGATGGGTCAAAACATCTGGGGCGTTGGGCTTGTAGCCACCTAATCTCCATTCTGGCAACAAGTGCAGTGTTGTTTCATCACTGCTGAAAAACCTCTAGCTAAAACATAACCAACTAATGTGCCAGTTATTCAGGGTTGCTGTTATCTTGTAGTGTTTCCAGGTTGAGCAGCGTGAATGGAGAATCAGCAGGAGTGGAGGCAAGAGGAACAGAAGCGTAAGAGCTTCTTCCAGGCCACATTAGCGATTGGCAGGCACTAGGTGCATGTGTGGTAATATGGGAAAGTTCAATGCAATTGGCCTGATGATCTATTAACTTTGTTAGTTCAGTGGAATCTTTATTGATCACTACCGCAGGTGTAAAGTAAATACCGAAGAACATAGAAGCACCTATGTAATTTTCATTTTTTTCATAAAGTATATCTTTGTGTCTTTTTTAAAATGCCAAGACTAGTCACGAGTGCCTTGGAGAAGCACAGGGGCAGATTTAAAAGGAACTGACGCAGCTGCATAGATGCGTCAGTTTCCTTGCGCCAGAGGCAAATGTCCTTGCGCCACCATGTATGCGCTGTATTTACAATACAGTGCTCCATGGCGCAAAGATCAACAGATGTGTCTGAAATTCTGACGCATCTGTTGGCACGAAAGTCACGCATTCCTGAAATTGTGTCACTAGCAGCACGCAACTCCAGCAATGGAGGGCTATACTCACTGTGCTGCGTCACCCCTTACGCCTACTTCATGCAGGCGTAAGGTTTTGACACAGTGGCAACATAAAGTGGAGCAGTGAAATCTTGTAGATTTCACCGTCACTTTTAGGAGGCCTTCCTGCATGGGAACGCCCACCTTGCATGCATTATACCTGAAGCAGGTATAATGTGAAGCAGGGCTTTACAACGTGACACATCTCCCTAGAAGCATCACGTTGTAAGATGGCCGCATTGTTTGTGCCACCGTTGCATCAATAAAAGTGATGCAATGGCAGCGGAAGGAAGTGCAAGGAGACACAAGGAGCTTGTAAAGCTGCTCCACAACATTTAACACAATATTGCAACGTTAAATATTAGTTGTAAGAACCGCTTTTGTGACCTCAGTAGCATTCTGTGCAAGAATGCTTCAATTGTGCTCTATTAAGATACCATTGACACTTTTGTTTTTAGAGAAATTGATAATAAATTTTTTGCAGAAATTGCTATCAAAGTAAAAGCAGGGCCGGCTTTAGGGCAGTTTCACTGGCGCAGCTGCCCCGGTTCTGACATTAAATATGGGGGCTCACTGTTTAAAAATAACTCATAGTTTTAAAAGCACGTGCTGCAGATTTCCTTATGTGTCCAGCAGTTTTCAGGCAACAATAAAATGTCACTGTTGGACCCGTCCTCGTGGCTTGGTCCTCCCTGACCCATAGTGACTCCCCCCTGACCCGTGCACATCCCCAGGGCCCTGATTCACCTGACCATTCCCTCCATGACCCACATCCACGACACTGGGCTTCCCCGTCCTCCCCCTCCATCTTCCTGGTACCCGAGGCCCGGTGCCCATTCCCCTGCACCTAAGATGGCCACCCCCGGCCCCAGCACGACCTCGGCCCTAGACGCGCCATACCCGGCTGGGGGGTAGAGCGCTCCCCGTGAGCGAGAGAGGGAGGAGTAGTGCGATCACACCTCCCACCTCCCCTCTAGAGATGAGTTTTGATCGCCCATCCGGCCTCCCTGAGGGCTGGCTCTAAGCCTGCTGCATGTCTGGGATCCCTCCAGACCCAACTTGAAAGGACGAAAGGGGCCGCCTAGGAGGAACCCCCAACAAACGGCCCCCAGGTGCTAAGACCTCTGCCTGCGAGGACTCTGGACATCAAAGGGGAGCAGTCCTATATCAAGGGGTGCTCTGGGACTATAAAGTTAGTTGTATCCTGGAACTACGAGAGCCCTGCTGACATTGTCGCGGCTCCTACCCGGCATAGAAGGACTTCTGCACGAAATCATCTGAGCCCTGCTGACCTCGTTGCGGCTCTTACCCGGCAGAGAAGGACTTCTGCTCGAAACCACCTGAGACCTGCTGACACCGTCGCGGCTCCTACCCGGCAGAGAAGGACTTCTGCCCGGAACCCTTTGAGCCCTGCAGATGTGGTTGCGTCTCCCTTGCAACTTTGAGAACCCCTTAGCCCTGCTGATTCGATCACGGCTCCCTAAAGACCGTAAGAACTGCCTCATCCTTGCTCGAGCCCTGCTGATTCGATCGCGGCTCAGAGACTATCCTGGTCTGGCTGGACCCAAGATCTACTCGTATCCCCCAGCTCGAAGATTGAGAGCTGTGCACCGGATACGCACCCGCATCGACTTTGAACATTAAGACTGTCCCGCTACCCTAATCCCTACGGAGACTCTTTGAGCCCGTGCTCTGATTGTACCTAAGAATCTTGCGGATCATAAATATCCATTTTGCTTGAGAGATAAAGAATACGTTCTCTTGAAATCTACGGTGTGGTGTCCCTTTGTCGAGTGGTGCTAGCTCAGCGCGTGCGATCCTAGATCCGAGACTCTCCCTCTGAAGGGTCTCCCGCCAGTGCTCGGCAGTATTCCTAGGAGAGGTAGGTCACAGGGTGGTCAGGTACATATTCTGGCCTCCCCTGGGATCGCCCTTCTAACAGTCACACTAACTCTGTTGATTAATGTCCTGCTGGAAAGAGATCATAGTTTTGTATAGTGACCTTTTGGGCTCATAATGAAGTAACGCCTAGGGTTAATATGCCTGCTACAACAAATGTGTATTGTGGGTAAACTTGTGAGCTGTGAGTTGAGCTATAAAACAGGAAATGTATGTCAGATAGGGGCTAAGGAGAGATGAGAAAGACTGTTGAAGGGTAGTAGTGAGGGAATCCATGGAGAAGAAGGTCATAGGTGGAGGCAAAAAGATTGCTGCACCGGGCAACATCAGCAACTTTTTGCTTCTGTTTTTTAATGGTCGGATCTGGGGTTCCTTTGTAAACACTGTGGCACATACTTATAGGTGTGCGTACCATCAGCTGCTTCAAATAGTTATGAGCAATAGGAAAGAGTTCCAACTAAAATGACTTTTAAATCCAGAAATGCTCCGGGGAACTGGAGTCTAGCTTCTAATTGGAAGACCAAATAACCTCTGAAGGATTACAGAGACCTAACTTAATTCAAATGCTCCTAGGAGCCCCATGTATGCTCTGGCTCGATTTTGTCCTGATTGAATTGCAATGCTTCATCTAGTCAACTGGTAAAGATTTTTGTTTCTGTTAACTTTTTACTTTGTATGCCCTATCTAAACACTACCATGGCCACCTCAATTTTAATATGCTACTTCCGATCAAGCTGTTGTGTAAGCTACGACTCTGGTGTAGCTCTACAAGGCTTGCTTTCCCACATACGGTGACCTAAATGAACTCAGTTCAGTGCACCAATGCTGAATTTGGCAGACAGGTTATCAAAGTCCCACAAAACTGCACTCAATGCATAGTTCAAATAAAATATTTTGCATTTGGGTCACTAACAATTTCCGAAAGAGAATCAAGGGCATTGTGCTAACGGTAAACCTATTTTGTTCGTCACAGCTTCACATACACACTGTACGAAAAAGAACAAACACGTTTAACTAAAAGTATTTATTACAACAGGGTGAACCTGTTTCTTGGTACACCTAAAATAATCACACAGGAGAACATAAAACAGCATGAAGTAACATTGCAAGCAATGACAATGAAATACAAATTTCTAGCATGGGTAACATGTAATCTAAAAGCCTAAAACCCAAAACCTACTTCTATGCGTTACCGTAGCAGAGCATATAGTAGAACATCTTGTGAACTAGAGTTTCTTGGGGGGACGCAGTGCACTGCACACCTTGTTGATAGCTCAAGCTGTCATTACTAAAAGCTGCAGAGAAAGTATTTTCTGCCAAAGGCAAACATGTGCTTTGGTAGCATCTCTCCTCAGGGACTCGACTCTTATCAGCTTCAGGCAAGATGCATCAGCTTCTCTAAATGACGGCAGTAATCAAGATCGCCTTTGGATGGTATCTTGTAGTATATAATCTGTGATGAAAGAGCCCTCTCCCTAAGGGGTTGAATGATGGTCCGTAAATACTGAAAAGTTATCAGGGATGAAAACCTCAGACATAGTTTTGGGAATGTGGTGTATAGAATGTAGTCGCCAGAGAAGGGGTCATACATATCTTTAAGAAAATGAGAAACAAGTTTACATGAATTTGAACTACACCTCTTTGATGGATTTTCTAAGGCCTTAAAGACAATGGTAGTATATTGTGCACTTCAATTCAGAATCTATTTGTATCAGGCATTTTTTTGTTTGTTTAAGAAATTTTTATTCAGTTTTAACAAAACATAAAACAAAGCCATACAGTAATAACAATGAATGTAAAGGTAAAACATGAGGCATATAATGAATACAAAATCCAGAATAACCTAGATGAAGAAGAAAGAAAAAGGAAAGAAACGAATGAAAGAGGAAGAGAAAGAAAAGAGATGGGAAAAGGAAAGGGGGGAGGAGGGAGAGGAGGAGGGGGAGAGGGAGAGACCGGAGGAGAGAGGAATATATGCTGAGAAAGAAAAACAAATTATGTAGTTAAAGGAGAAGGTGAAGAAGAGAGGAAATTAACAAAGGGGAGCCATAGGAGATCAGACTTAATTTTTAACGAAATAGAGGAAGAGGAAGCAACAGCAATCCTATGCTCATATGAAATTCCACCAGGTAGTAACAGATAGTTTGGAATTATCTTTCCAGCAAGATAAAATCACTTTAAAAGCAATAGCATGAAAAGATCAAGCAACTTAGCATTAGAAGAGGGGACAGCAATCTCGTAATAGGCATTTTTGATCAAACTGATTTGCGTGCCACATATGACTTTTGTCTGCCTGACATGTGGTATTGAATTGTAGCACGGCCAAATTGGAAAATCCTGAATCCCTTTTTCTATCACAGTTGGCATTCGAAGAAGCTCTTCGATGAAACGCTTGTTACAGTTTCGCTACTAGTAAGTGCGTTGGTTGTGACACTTGTGTAGATATCACACTGGGTTATGTCGGATGATTCTATCTCACTAGTATGCGAATAATTGTATCGGAGACACGCTGACGTGATTTACAGGAATCATAGTAACCTTTAAAAGACACACAGAGGGTTCCATCAAATTTGAGAATAGCATTTCAACACAGCACATAAAACTTATCATCACCTTCACAGTAAGTTGTGAACCAGGTACCAATAAGTGCATGATACATTCTTGTTTTTCCCGACAGGTTTGCCCTGACGAAGGGACAGGCAGTCCCAAAATGCATTGTGCACTAACTTTTTATCTTTTTTCATTTCAGTTAGGTTGTAATACTTTGTACACAGTAATTTGATCATTGGATGAAACTTTAAAACGTTTTAATATTGCAATGTAAAACTAATATGGAATTGAATTTCTTGTGAAGTAAATACAAAGAAAGTTGTATGAAAATAAATACAGTTTTGAACACAATTAATTGGGGTGAAAACCGATTATACATGAAGTATTAACCCATAAGGCTGTGCATGTGTGTGCCCAAGTTGCCATTTGGAACTTGACCACATATACATTATCTAAGGCCTTGACATATTGATGAAGGAACACTTGTTCCATAATCTGTGTCTCATCCGGTGTTATAACTGGGTCATTATCAGAATGCCTTAACAGTCTTTGTCCTTTTCTCAGTTTAACAAAGGTTAAGAGTGGACACCATTCATGGTGTTATTGTTTACAACAGAGACCACAGAAGATATGGAGAAGCTGTGAGGAGGAACTACCACTTTGCTGAGTGCTTTGCTGTGTTGGCCTGCAGTGGCTGCTTCTGTCTTGGGCAGTGAAAGGACTGGACTGAACTTTCTGCAACTTCTTTATTGAGAATCTTCAAGGGCCTGAAATAGAGCTTGCCTCCTGTTCTGAAGTCTCAGGGACTGCAAAACTTCACTAACCTCAGGGTACAGCTTCTGGAACCACTGTTTCAGCTGGCGCAGAGAAGGGAAACGCAACCGACTCCGACGCTGGCTCTGTGTCCTGACGGCACCGCAGACTGCACCATCCACATCTCGCACTGCAACCCTGGTCTCACTGACCAAGATGACCAACACCGCTGCCACCGATCAGCTGCTTGCACCGTGTCCTATGGGCACTGCACTCTGCACTGCCTCGCTCACTTCACCATTCTGGTCTCACCGACGCCGTCACGGCTGCTGACTTAGACACCCGTGACTGCATCGTGGCTGGGGTACTCCTCGTACGTTTCACAATGCACCGCCTCGTCCCACACAACCGTCTGGGCTACCCGATGCCAGCTCCCGCTAACCGGCTCTGTCGCCTGCACTGCAACCTGCCAGCACCACATCGAGCACCGTCTTGCCCTGCACCGTAAGCCTTGGTCTCACCAACGCCGTCTGGATGATCATCACCAAGCCGCTGCCTGCACCGAATCGAGAGGACACCCCACCTTGCACCGCCTCCATTTTGCAAAGCAACCGCGATGGTTGCCATGATTGGCTCGCACCACAGTGTCAGCCGCAACGAGAAAGGTACTGTTACCGAGTCTGTCCATGCTTTCGCTGGCCCGTACTGACGCGGCCGGTTGGAACTGTTAGATTTTTTTTTTTACAGCATTGCGGTAGTCCCAGTTGGAGCTACCGACTCATACAAACTGCTTTTTTTCAAGTATTCTTGCAAAGTGTACCTTTTTAAGTACTGTATTGTGGATTTGTATTGTTTTGGTCTTGTTTTAAGTATATGAAATATTGGATATTATTCTAAAACTGGTGTGGTGTTATTTTGTAATGTTTTCACTGTATTACTGTTTGTCATTTGCAAATGCTTTACACACTGCCTCTAAGATAACCCCGACTTAAGCAGGAGTTATTTTAGGTGTGTAACTCCCTTACCCTGACTAGATAGAAGGGTCCCTACTTGGACAAAGAACCAACCCTTGCCAACTAGAGATTCACATTTCTAACGGTTTCCATGACAGTAAGACATTTGTTGGGATCTTTTTTTTGCAGTTTTAATTACCTTTACTTTTATAGATATTATAGCTCTTTACTATTCTTTACAGAGACATTTTGCAGCACATATTGGCTCGTTTTATCAAATTGGGATAAGTACTGTATTGTGGATTTGTATTGTTTTGGTCTTGTTTTAAGTATATGCAATATTGGATATTATTCTAAAACTGGTGTGGTGTTATTTTGTAATGTTTTCACTGTATTACTGTTGGTCATTTGCAAATGCTTTACACACTGCCTCTAAGATAAGCCAGACTTAAGCGGGAGTTATTTTAGGTGTGTAACTCCCTTACCCTGACTAGATAGAAGGGTCCCTACTTGGACAAAGGAACCAACCCTTGCCAACTAGAGATTCCCATTTTTAACGGTTTCCATGACAGTAAGATATTTGTTGGGATCTTTTTTTTGCAGTTTTAATTACCTTTACTTTTATAGATATTATAGCTCTTTACTATTCTTTACAGAGACATTTTGCAGCACATATTGGCTTGTTTTATCAAATTGGGATACCATCACTTCCTGTTGTGGAAATATTCAAGGTATTATTTCTGTGTATTTGGACATTTCTCTTCATCTGCACATAATCTGTTGGAGATGATAGCCATAACTTCACATGTTATTTTGCAGGATACATTTTTTTGAATTACGTATTCTTGGAACTTTGAACAAAGTTTTGTTTGCTTAAGTAAGTTTATTGTTTCTCCTTTGCCTCAGCTCGTTATGGTTTTCTTCCCCTAGCTTTTACACTTTCTGTAGGTTGGAATGTCACTACCACTTAATGGATAAATGTTTTCTGGGTCTTTCAGTGTTCGTATTTCATTATCCTCCCTGCATGTTTCATTTAACCCAGGTGTTCATAAGGCATTGGTATCTTATTCTTTCTTTACTTCTCAAAGCACCACAGGGCATATTATCAAGCAGGGCGTTAAAATTATTGCCGTTTTAGCAGCAGAAAACTGCCGCTAAAGCGGCAATAATGGGCTTCATAATATGCCCTGGAGAAATCCAATAGAAGCCCATGTTCACACCAGAACATGGGTTTCTATTGGAATTCACACGGCCATATTATCAAGCCCATTATCGCCTCTTTAGCAGCAGTTTTCTGCCGCTAAAACTGTGTTAATTTTTAACGCCCTGCTTGATAACATGCCCTTTTGTTCTTTAATCCTTTTAATATGCAACATATTCGTTTTCACACAGTTGATATTTTGGAGACCATGCCTTTGTCAATTGCTTAGCAAAGGCATGGTCTCCTTTCCATGGCGTGGTGCCTGTCACATAGTGCAGGGAAATGCAGTGCATGCCATTTTAACAATGCGTACGGTGCTGAAGCCAGCCGCACAATCCGCAATGTTAAATGCCCTGGATGCGCTCGCCAGTATGCTAGCACATCCTAATTGCAGTGGTGGGACCGCTGCATGTCTGGCGGGTGGTCCGGAACATGGCAACGATGGTGGGGGACTCAGTTCCGACCACCATCGTAATGAACCCCTAAATCTTTTGGGACACTACTGGAAGGAGCAACTTCCAGAATTTGGGATCTAGAAGATACCCAGAATGCATTGTCTAAAACAAACTCGACCTTACAAAGTATCTTGCCTCTTTGAAGCTACAGTTGGAGGATCAAGAAAATCATTCTAGGAGGAACAATCTTAGGTTTGTGGGGATACCAGAAAGTAAGGAGGGGGAAGGCAACCTCAGCAATAGAATTCATGGATGACCTTATTTGCAACCATCTACTACCAGGAAATGCATGAAATTTGATGAAAACTCGAGCTCACCTGGTTCCGCTGCGCAAATATCCAGATGTATCAAGACCGCAGACAGTGGTGATTAACTTTGTGGTATATGGGGTGCGATAAAAAGTGCTGTACAATCAATCAATCAATCATAGCATTTGTAAAGCGCACTACTTACCCGTGAGGGTCTCAAGGCGCTGGGGGTGGGAAATGCTGCTACTGGTCGAAAAGCCAGGTCTTGAGGAGTCTTCTGAAGGTCAGCAGGTCTTGGGTCTGCCATAGGTGGATGGGGAGGGTGTTCCATATCTTGGCGGGAGGTGGGAGGATGATCTGCCGCCGGAGGTCATTCTTCAGAGGCGGGGGGACTGTGGCGAGGGCGAGGTCGGCAGAGCGGAGCTGGCGGGTGGAGGTGTAAAAGCTGAGTTATCTGTTGAGGTATGCTGGTCCGGTGTTGTGGAGAGCCTTGTGTTCGTGTGTGAGGAGCTTGAAGGCTATCCTTTGGTTGAGAGGGAGCCAGTGCAGGTCTCTCAGGTGGCGGGAGATGTCGAGGATCAGGCGTGCAGAATCATTCTGGATGCGTTGGAGCCGTTTCAGGAGTTTGGCCGAGGCTCCTGTGTAGAGGGAAAATCCGTAGTCCAGTCTGCTGCTGACAAGGGCCTGGGTGACTGTTTTTCTCGTTTCGGTGGGGATCCACTTGTAGAGCATGTGGAGGGTGCTGAAGCAGTAGGAAGAGACAGCGTTGATCTGCTTCGTCATGGAGAGGGTGGAGTCGAGGAAGACCCCTAGGTTGCGTGCATGGTTTTTGGGTGTTGGAGCTGTTCCCAGTGCGGTCGGCCACCAGGGGTCATCCCAGGCCGAGGAGGTGGATCCGAGGGTGAAGGCCTCCGTCTTGTCCGAAATCAGCTTTAGTCGGCTGTTCCACATCCATTCGGCGACGGCCTTCATTCCTTCGTGGAGGTTGGTTTTGGCTGTGTGGGGGTCGTTGGTGAGGGAGAGGATCAGCTGTGTGTCGACGGCATAGGAGATGATGTTGAGGTTGTGCAGTCTGGCAACGTGGGTGAGCTGTGCCATGTATATGTTAAACAGCATTGGGCTGAGGGATGAGCCCTGGGGTATGCCGCAGATGATCTAGGTGGCTTCGGAGCGGAAGGGGGGGGGCGGACGCTCTGTGTTCTGCCAGAGAGGAAGGAGGTGGTCCAGACCAGGGCCTTCTCTTGGATCCTTGTGTCATGGAGACGTGTTCGTAGTGTACGGTGGCAGACAGTGTCGTTGTCTAGCAGGGTCCTGATATCATCGGTGGCGGCGATGAGAGCGGTTTCGGTGCTGTGGTTGCTGAGGAACCCTGACTGGGACGGGTCCAGGATGCTGTTCTCCACGAGGTAGCCGGTCAGTTGTTTGTTGACGGTCTTCTCGATGACCTTTGCCGGGAAAGGGAGGAGGGAGATGGGTCGGAAGTTCTTGAGGTCCTTGGGATCGGCCTTGGGTTTCTTAAGTAAGGCGTTGATCTTGGCGTGTTTCCAGCTCTCTGGGAAGGTTGCTGTCTCGAAGGAGATGTTGATGGCTTTCCAGAGATAGGGTGCGATGGTGGTGCCGGCTTTGTTGAAGATGTGGTGTCTGCAAGGGTCAGATGGAGATACGTAGTGGATGGTGTTCATGATCTTGACGGTGTCGTCATCGTTGATGTTGGTCCAGGAGAGCAGGTCATAGGTGGTCATGAGGGTGGAGGTCTCAGTGGTTGTCGGGCGGTCATGGTGTTGAAGCTGTTGTGGATGTCTGCGATTTTGCGATGGAAGAAGGTGGCCAGCGAGTCACACAGGTGTTGTGAGGGTGGGATTTTACTGGTGTTGGAGCTGGGGTTGGAGAGTTCCTTCATGATGTTGAAGAGCTCTTTGCTGTTGTGTGCGTTGTTGTCTAGGTGGTCTTTGAAGGAGGACTTTTTGGCGGATCTGATGAGGTGGTGGTGTTTGCGGCTGGTGTTCTTGTGGGCCGCGTAGCTGTCCGGTGTTCGTTCGCTGAGCCAGTACTTCTCCAGCGTCCTGAAAGTTTGCTTGGAGGCCCTCAGTGAACCAGCTGGCTCTCTTGCTCGTGTGACTGTTGGAGGGTTTTTTAAGCGGGGAAAGGGTGTTGGCGAGTCTTTGATCCATTGTCTGAGGTTGCAGGTGGTGGTGTCGGGGTCCGTGGGGTCGGCGGTTGGGCTCTGGGAGAGGGTTTGGTTAGCTGGTCTATGGTGACTTTGCTCCAGCAGCGGCGAGGCATCTATTGGGTGCGGTGGTGCATGGTGGGTTTCCGAAAGGTGAAGTGGATCCAGCGGTGGTCGGTCCTGTGGAGTTTGGTGGTGTGGCTGAAGGAGTTGTGGGAGCTTGCGGAGAAGAAGGGATCAAGCATGTGTCCGGCGGGGTTGGTTGGTGAGTCATGATGAGTTGTTTGAGTCTGAGGTTGTCGAGGTTGTTGAGCAGGTTGGTGGAGTTGCTGTTGTTGTTGTTCTCGAGGTGGAAGTTCAGGTCCCCGAAGAGGATGTAGTCCATGGAGGCGAGGGCGTGTGTGCTGATGAAGTCGGCTATGGAGTCACTGAACTGTGGTGCAGGTCCTGGGGGGTCTGTAGATGAGGGTTCCTCTGAGGGTGGTGTTGGAGTCGGTGTAGATCTTGAAGTTCAGGTGTTCGGTGGCGCTGAGGGTGTCGTCGGTGTTGGTTGAGACTCTGATGGTGTTCCTGTGGATGATGGCGATTCCTCCTCCTGCTCCATTGGTGCGGTCCCTGCAGGTGATCTTGTAGCCGTCTGGGATGACTATGGCGATGTCGGGTGCCGCGGAGGGGTTCAGCCAGGTCTCTGTCAGGAATGCGACGTCTGGGGAGGCTAAGTCGAGGAGGTCCCAATGTTCAACGGCGTGTTTGCGGGCAGAGCGGGTGTTGAGAAGGATGCATCTGAGGTGGTTGGGTTCTCTCCTGGTCGGTGGTTGACGGGTCGTATGCTGGTAAAGCTGCAGTTCTGGCAGGAGAAGGGTCCTTGGATGCGCTTCATGGCGGCCAGGCGTGTTCTCGTCCGGTGTTGAGTGCGTGTAGGATGTTGGCGTTGTAACGGTGTTGGAATTCACGGAGGTCAGTACAGGGAACAAAATACAGTGCAATACAGAGCAATTAGCAGGAAAACAGTAAAACAAAGTAAAGGTCAGAAGCAACCTACGGCAGGCCTCGAACTGCAGTCAGCGGGGGCAGCAGCTGAGCACTGAGCACGGGCACAGACAGGTGGAGCTGCCCGGCGTGGGGAGCTAACTGCCTGAAAGCAAGGTCAAGTGTCGCTCCCTTCACTGTGCAGCGGCTGCCATAAGAAGGGGAGGTGTGAGGGAGGAGCAGCTGGGAGGGGGAGCGGGCGAATGGGAGAGCGGGCCACAGGGGATGCAGCGGCAGGAAAACAGGAGTGGGGATCGGCGAAAAAGGGAAAAAGAAGGCAATGGGCACAGAGGGAGGGGAATAAAAACAAGCACAAGTACAGGGAACAAAATACAGTGCAATACAGAGAAATTGGCAAGAAAACAGTAAAACAAAGTAAAGGTCAGAAGACCAGAAGCAACCTACGGCGGACCTAGAACTGCAGTCAGCTGGGGCGGCAGCTGAGCACTGAGCACGGGCACAGACAGGTGGATCTGCATGGCGTGGGGAGCGACACTGCTATCAAACAAAGGGGTATCAAAACTAGGGATGGCCAGACTATTTAAGTTTTCCCAAACCGGACATGTCATACAAGACTTCAAAACGGTGGAGGGATTTCTGAAAAATGATATCCTTATTTTCCCCTGTGGGGGTCAAGCAAAATTTATACAACTAGCTAAACTTAAAACTCTAGCCAAAGGAGAATTCAGAGTGTTTAATGATGTTCTAGAGGCTTAGAATTACTTGTCCTTGATACAACCCATAGAGAAATGATGTGCTAGTTTCATGAATATGGTGGGTTTTCACTATTTACATAATTTACTTTTACAAGTTTAAGGGCGTGGGACTTCCAGGGAGGTAGTCAGACCACCATGGCTACTGTAATGTGCAAGCATTGCACTGAATGGGAGGAGGGGCGTTTGTGATCCAGAGAAAAACTCATGATGAAGTGTGGGTGTTTGGGCACAGATGGGGCCAATTGTTTGGAATACTAGATGGGCATTGAAGTGTGGGCAAGCGCTGTGGAGTGACCTGAGAAACCTGAAGAGGGCTCAGGTTGAGTGTTAATATTGGGATAAAATGATGTCTTACAGGGAAATGTTAAATTCAAGGTGGAGTACGTATTGGTGGTTTGCAGGGTCTTCTTGCTGCTGTGGGAATCAGAATTTTACATCCTGCTATGTCAAGTGAGATTGTAGGGAGGTTGCAGGATACTTTGAGCCTGATTATGAGTCTGGCGGTCCATGGACCACCAGACTCATGGTGGCACGGCAGTGGCTTTTCAGCCACCGACTTGGGCTGTCGGACCGCCATTGTGTCGCTGCAACCAGCAGGGATCAGAGATCCCTGACAATGGCATGGCAGTTTGAGGGCCGTAATATGCTTGAAGGTGCCCTGCAGCCTCGCTAAGCATAGTATGACTTTCCTCACTGCCAGCGGTCTCATGGAGGTTTTCACTCTGTGAAACTGCTGGCGGTAAAGAAAGAAAGGGGGCCCTACAGGACACACTGTTGCCTCTGTGCACTGCGATGCATGCAGGGGGGCATATGTCGTGCCCCCCGGTGTGCATGCACCCCTTTCCGGCATGGCATTGACTGCATAGTCCATGCCATGCAGGAATGTTCACTGGCAGTCCCGCTGTAGTGCAGTTTAAGGATCACAAATGAACCTATAAACTGTACAGCCGTGGGACCGCCATGTCGCCCATTCGACAGACCAACAAAAATACTTGTACTCTCGCGGATAGGAGGCAGTGACTTTTGGCAGTGCACGTGCATGGCGCTGGCATGCTGCCCGCACTGCCAAAACTCATAATTAAGCCCTTTACGTTAATGTAAATCGGTTAAATAACCAGCATAAGGGTTGAGATGCTTTGGAGTGGCTTATGAAGCAAAAGGCCTCCTTGGTCGTACGACAGGAGACACATATTAAGAAAGCTAAAATGCCATCAATCAACTGGCTTACTTTTCAAATACTTTGCTATTCATGAGCCTGTGCATCACATTGTAGGGTTGCAATTTTGGCTAGTAAGGGATTTATGCTTCAATTGGGGCACCGTGAGGGAAGAAGGATGTTAGCAGGTATCTCTATTAATGATGTGAGGCACTCTAAGGCCTCTTTTTATAGTGCAATATCAGATGACTCTCAGACATTGTATGAACTGTCTTTCCAATTGGCTAATGGCTAATGGTGGGAGAATTATAACAATAGTTGCGATTTTAATATCCCTCAGAATTTAGAGGCAGATATCAGCAGGTCTCAGCATAATCCGACAATGGTGAGGGCAATGTTTAGAGTTAAAGAGGAGTATTGCCTCATGCATCCACATTTAAACAATTTAAATCAATTACTGAATATAATATTTAGTAATTGTTTCAGTCCCAAAAAATCTGTGCAGACTAGAAGCATGGTATATTTTAAGACTGGATACATCAGAACCTTCAGGTTTAAATGTTGACACAGAACTGCATGTTTTCATTTAGTGGCTTCTCTTTTCTTTAGTTGATACATGGCAATGTTTTTGAATATGAAATTATTTTATTTCATTCTTTTCAGGTTCTACTCTGAGAGCAACTAGTGTGGCAGCCAGTTATAGAGAGAGTAGGGCTCCCAAGAGCTATTTATATGTTTCATTTCTTTTTATAACATTTATGAATGTGTGTAGGAAGCTGGCTCTGTATATACTATAGCAAAGTGAGGTACAGTGTACACAGAATCCAGTGGAACCCAAAAGGTAGGTAGAGGTAAAAGTTAGATAGAACCTTACTCTTTAACTGTGGTAGTGTGGTTGAGCAGTAAGGCAGTATCAGAGGACAGTGTTAGGCATTTGTTGTACACACTCAGTCAGCAAATTAATTCACACACTCAAAGACTGAACTTCAGACCTATTGTTTTTGTATAAAAATATTATTTTAGTTATGTTATTTCTAGAGCCAAGCAAGCCTGGCACATGTAAGCAATAAATACTTTACAGTCAGCTGGATGAACAGATCCCACTTAAAGCTTAACAGCGATAAAACGGAGATACTGGTGATGGGCAACCAGTCTCACTTCCATCCCAAGTCCTTGTGGCCTCCGTGCATGGGCCCGCCCCCTACCCCCAAGGCAGACATTAAAAGCCTGGGGATCTGGCTTGATCAAACGCTTACCCTGAACACTCAAGCAAGGAACACAGCAGGAATCTGCTTTGGTCTACTTCGTACCGCTCGCAAGATCCTCCCCCTGCTCCCTTTCCAGTCAAGAAAGCTCCTTATACAGGGCCTTATCCTGTCCAGATTGGAGTATGGAAACACCCTGTACCTTGGCACACCTAAGAATGTCATAGCTAGGCTACAGGTTGTGCAAAATGCTGCGGCCCGGATTCTTACTGACACCAAGAACCGTTGCACGGCTAAACCAGCCATCAAAGCACTGCATTGGTTGCCTGTTATGCAAAGGGTGCAGTTTAAAGCCCTATGCTTAACCCACAAAATCCTCCATGGAAAAGCTCCTCCTATCCTAAAGGACCTCGTTGTCCCATATACCACCGCCAGAACTCTTCGATCCTCCAGTGCCCACCTAACTTTGACACCCAGTTTCAAGAATGCGCGCTTCGGAGGCCGACGCTTTGCATACCACGCATCCAAACTGTGGAACGCTCTCACTCCAGACCTCCGTGCCCAACACAGTCTCTTGCCCTTCCGGAAGCTTCTAAAGACCTGGCTGTTCCCGTAACTTTCCCTCCCGATCCTCGCTTGATCTTCTGTTCAGCGCTGGGACGCTCACGGGCAGCCATGTGCTCTAGAAATCTTTTAACATTTAACATAACATTTAACAGTAGTGAATGCAGATCTAATACAGTTGAGTTGCAATTGTAAATGTACTTTGGTTTGGCTCACATATTGTTTCAGAGAACTGCAATCACTTGTAAATACAGTATATAGACTTGAATGGGATTTTCAGTAAAATATCAGGTAAGTTACATTTTGGATTACTTTTCTTACTAAGAGTAGTATGCCTGGATACTTCTCTGGGTCATTTCCTTCAAACAGGTAAGTAACATCGTTTTTGTTAAACAGTGTAATTTTAAAGAATTTCTTTAAATTTCCAAACTCCACACCTCAAAACTTTTCCAAGAAAAACAGCCAATGTCATCCTAATGGAGGATCATATTGTTGACAGGTCAGTTACTTTTGAGATTACTTTTCTGACACAGTGTAGTATACCTGGATACTAAATGGGGACATGTCCTGCACACAGGTAAGTAAAATCTTTTTTGTTAATCGGTACAATTTTAAAGAATTTTCAAAGAAAAACAGTCAATGTTATTCTATGGAGGAAAATATGGTTATTGGTTTATCGGTTTTGAGGTAAGTAGTTGGTAGAGGGAGTTGAGGTTCTGGGGTTAGACACCCCAGGGTCAGGATGCACTCTTGTTGCACACTCAGCGGCAGTAAGACGGCTGGGCGCAGTGATGAGGTCCAATGTTATCCAGTGGGGGATAGGGGGTCTCCGGTTAGTGGCTGCTGACTAGCAGGCCACTTGGCTGTGGGAGCAAAGCTCCTCGACTTTAGCTGAGGGCAATTGGGGAAACAAGCCAGCACAAAAGGTGCACCCTCAGCGGTGCTGAGGCGGCTGGGTGCAGAGTGCCGTTTTGGCGTCTGGTACCCCTTTGTTTTCAATGGGGAGTTTTGGTTTCCAGCTGCAGGCCCGGTCCAGGAAGACTTCCGGGAGGAACCAACAGCTGGGCAAGTAAGTTAAAGGGCTCGGGACATAGGTGGACCTCGGGTTCTTTTTTCCAGGGCGCAGGGTGGCTGGATGCAGGGGTGTCTTCTGAGGTCAGATTTCACCTTACCGGGCCACTCGCCGTTGAGGGGGTTCTCTGTGCAGAGGCTGCAGGCGATGTTGGGGAGTCCTGGAGGGGTCGTGGAGGGGTCAACCCACGGTGGATTCAGACTCTGGAGCACTGGGGGACCTTGCTGGAACCGGTGGGCCACTCGAACTCGGGCTGTAGGCGACGGGTGAAGTGGTAGTTCCAGGCGTCCGGTTTCTTTGTCCTCAGCAGGCTCAGAGTTTCTTTTGAACAGGGCTGCTGTTTACAGTAGATCCAGTCTATGTTGAAGGCAGTCAGTCCTTTCAGGGGTTCTGGAGGTCACTGGGTGCAGGACAAGATGATTTGTGGCGCAGGATCTCTGCATGGTGTCTTCTTTCGTCCTTTTTAGGGCTCGGACTCCATCCCCTGAAAGGGGAGGAGTTATTAGGGCTCGGACTCCATCCCCTGAAAGGGGAGGAGTTAGAGAACTAATGTTAAAGGAGAAAAAAAAGAAGAAGAGGGCCTTGGAGAGAGAAATTCCAGACATTCCTTAGCGTTTTATGTCATGTGGCCAGTGATTCGTCTTCCTTGTGTTTTCTTTTTAATAGGCTTGAAGTGATAGGGTAACTGTAGTTTTGTTCCGCCATTTTGAGGCATATTTCGTGCGTGCTCGCGCAAAGAAGTACATTAATTATAATTAGGAGCTGTCAGGGTCCCTCCGTTAGTGAATCCAGATGGCCGGGCGCGTTCACAAATCTGCAGCGCTCATTGCGCGCAGCTTCCTTTTCTGTGATGCTGGCGGCAGCTACAGGTAGCTACAGGTGGGGGGCCGTTCACTGCTCACCGAGTTGCACCGCTTGGCTTGCTTGGCGGGAGAACGGCCGCGGCGGACAGTTAGCGGTGGTTGTGGCGGGGACGAGTGATGATACGATCTCCGCTTACCGCTTGCTGCACTCCGCTCTCTCCTTTGCCGGCGGGCTGTGGTGGGCTGTGGCGGCGGCGGCGGTGACGGTTCTGGTCACCGGCCCCCGGCTACGGCTCCAGTTCTTGTTATTAACTCGCCAGTGTTATTTTGGCATCGAGTCGCAAAGCTTACTAGAAGGAATGCCGTGACTGGAGGAGCGCTCACATAATGTTACATAACAATTCAAGCATCATAAAAGTGATCATGTGCTCGGTGTATACGGAAAGGCCTCCTCGGGTGCGCAGTTTATCAAGGCAGCTGTTTGACTCCCTGACTTTGGCGCGAGCCAGCGTACTGCTTGGCCCTGGGGTTAGATAAAGGGGGAGGGGGGTTAGTAATAAAGACTAGCTTCTGAAAATTCTTGACAACTCTTTGCTTGTTTAAAGATTCCAGAGGTTGTGACACATGCATAACTATCTTACCGCATACCATTTCGTCTTGATTAATCCTGCACTTTTTCTTGGTGCAAGTGTTGTGTGCCTGGTGGACCGGTAATGTTCCTGAACATGTTCGACTCACTAGCACTGTTCTCTGCCGGGTCGCTTCTGTGAGATCGTGCACTCACCCAGGCATCTCGTTTGGGGAGCGGGAGCATCAATACCACACGTTGGTTCTGGCGGTGAATGGGTCGTGCAGGAGGGCACCGAGGCAGTGGCTTTCGGAAAGGAAACAATACTCCACTGTGCACGGAGTAAGTACAAGGACATCCTGAGCCTGCGAATCTATTCCACCATCCACCCACTGGAATGAGGCGGATGTGGCGGGCCAACGGTGCGGCAATCAGAGCAGCCATTTAAACGCAGTATTGTGCGTTAACGTAAACTTAAAGTGTCAGATAACACTCCCCCTGCCCCCCTTCGTCAGGCCCTACATACTGCAGTAAAAACTAAAAAATAGTTTGGAGTGTTAACAATCGACACTAAAATGTAAGTGCAAGCACAAAGTGTCCTGGTGTTTTAAAACGAGTGCCGGTTCGCCACACCGGCGCAAATAAAGCACTGCTTCCTCCCCCGAAAGAGGCCCTCGGGTGCCATGAACCGCGAGGCTTTTGTTATGAACGCTTTCTGTAGCAGGTGTGCTGCTTTCCGTCTGCCTTGTGCGTGCGCAGACGAACAAGACTATCCGCATTGTGATGGATGGAGGCTTGACATCTGAGATGTCTCCTCGGTGCCAGGACCCGTCTGAGGGATGCGAGGACTACATCCGCACTGTGTGAGACCGACATCTCCTGGCTGGGACGCCCAGGGGATGTAAGGACATTGTCAAACTGGTCAGTGCTGTCTGTGAGGTGGCAGGCCTCGACGAAGGGAAGGCAATGCCAGGGCCCGGCACTCAGCAGAGAGTGCTGGTCAGACTAACATAAAGTGGCCGTGGTTTGCACGGTGAAGCAGGTATTGTCAACCACGGCGGAAACTGCCTGCAGGTCACAAGAGGGGATGGATTTCCCTAGTGGGAAAGGAGGTCTCTTGCCATTACAAACGCTCGAAAAACCTTGCCAACCGAAGGAAACTGACGATGCTTGGACGTTGTCAGAGGGACTGAAAGTGCCTGGTTTATAAGTGCTGTGTCAACAGAGGGGAACTCTGGCCATTGCACAAGCTGTAAAGGTGTTTTCAGACTGATGGGAGGTGTTTGTGGATGACACCGCTTATAGAGATACTATCGGGCCGAGAATGGCACTGTCTGTTATTCACTGCAAGTACATCTCGGCCCCGGGAGTCAAAGCAGGGTTCTACTGCAGTGAGGTAAAAATGCTCACTTCTGGAGACGGCGCCTTCCTCCTTCAGACCACGTTTCTTTCTTTCTTTAAAATACCAGAATTAGAAACACCTGCTCACAATATTAGACCAGGCCAGCCTGGAACCGATTTCCGACAAAAAATTGTGGATGGATAACTGCGAATAAAGGTGATTTTTTTTTCATCCACAGAATCCAGTGACAGTGTAGACCATGCCAGCTTCGATCCTGTCCATTTCATGCCGCTCAGACTCCTTTGGCGAAAAACATCCCAGTATCCACAGCTATCCAAATATAATTCTGAACCTCAGACTGACAGGAATTGAATATTCATTACGAGAGACGCAGACAGGTCTTCGGCTGAGAAGGGGGATTCTTTTTTAGTTACTTGCAATTTGGAGACACTATCAGCAGGGCCACTCGAATTATGTGGCGGGGAGCACCAAATTATATAGCAGGGTTAACTAAATTATGTGGCAAGAAAAGGTTAACTGTGCGACATAATGCAGCACATTTTTGGTAGCATACCATCATGATTTTGTAATTTTTACACCTGGTAATACATTCTGGGGATAGATTTTCACCTCATTAGTACCAGTTTAACAACCAAATATAGAACTAAGCAGCTGAAAGATGACCAGTTAACCTTTTTGTAAAGTGCTTTCCACTGTGGACAAATGTCACTTTATTTTAGAACACTTTTAATTCAATTTGGCATAGGTTTCATCATGAAAGAGAAACAAAGCAATAACTGTACATCTATGGTGATTTTCTCCCCAATCAAAGGTTGTATAACAAAACCACGCATGCCTAAACCACGCAGTCTTTACAGCAACCGCGTCTTTACCACGCATGCCTTTACCAATCATGCCTTTGCAACACATTTTCTTGTAAATGGCATATGTAGTAAAGATCCGTCCCCAGTCGCCCCAGCCCGGAGCCCTAAAGTTCGGCCCAACTTACCAAGCTGTGTCCCGGTCCTTCTCCCTGCTGCGATCATTCCGGTTCCTCTCCCCGCCCATCTGCTCAGACAGCTAGAACACCAACTACCTAAGGCACGCATTCACGTGTTTAAGGCATATGCATAGTTAAGGCACGCGTTAGCAGTGTGTCAGTGTGCAGGGTCAGCAGTGTGTGAGTATGCAGGGTGAGCAGAGTGTGAGTATGCAGGGTGAGCAGAGTGTGAGTATGCAGGGTGAGCAGTGTGTGAGTATGCAGGGTGATCAGTATGCGAGTATACAGGGTGATCAGTATGTGGGTGTCCAGGGCCAGCAGTGTGTGAGTGTGCAGGGCGAGCAGAGTGTGAGTGTGCAGGGTGAGCAGAGTGCGAGTATGCAGGGTGAGCAGAGTGTGAGTATGCAGGGCCAGCAGTGTGTGAGTGTGCAGGGCGAGCAGAGTGTGAGTATGCAGGGTGAGCAGAGTGCGAGTATGCAGGGTGAGCAGAGTGTGAGTTTGCAGGGTGAGCAGAGTGTGAGTATGCAGGGTGAGCAGTATGTAAGTATGCAGGGTGATCAGTATGTGGGTGTCCAGGGCCAGGAGTGTGTGAGTGTGCAGGGTCAGCAGTGTGTGAGCATGCAGGGTGAGCAGTACGTTGGTGTCCAGGGCCGGCAGTGTGTCAGTGTGCAGGGTCAGCAGTGTGTGAGTATGCAGGGTGAGCAGTACGTTGGTGTCCAGGGCCGGCAGTGTGTGAGTATGCAGGGTGAGCAGTGTTTGAGTATGCAGGGTGATCAGTATACGAGTATACAGGGTGATCAGTATACGGGTGTCCAGGGCCAGCAGTGTGTCAGTGTGCAGGGTCAGCAGTGTGTGAGTATGCAGGGTGAGCAGAGTGCGAGTATGCAGGGTGAGCAGAGTGCGAGTATGCAGGGTGAGCAGAGTGCGAGTATGCAGGGTGAGCAGAGTGCGAGTATGCAGGGTGAGCAGAGTGCGAGTATGCAGGGTGAGCAGAGTGCGAGTATGCAGGGTGAGCAGAGTGCGAGTATGCAGGGTGAGCAGAGTGTGAGTATGCAGGGTGAGCAGTGTGTGAGTATGCAGGGTGATCAGTATGCGAGTATACAGGGTGATCAGTATGTGGGTGTCCAGGGCCAGCAGTGTGTGAGTGTGCAGGGCGAGCAGAGTGTGAGTGTGCAGGGTGAGCAGAGTGCGAGTATGCAGGGTGAGCAGAGTGTGAGTATGCAGGGCCAGCAGTGTGTGAGTGTGCAGGGCGAGCAGAGTGTGAGTATGCAGGGTGAGCAGAGTGCGAGTATGCAGGGTGAGCAGAGTGTGAGTTTGCAGGGTGAGCAGAGTGTGAGTATGCAGGGTGAGCAGTATGTAAGTATGCAGGGTGATCAGTATGTGGGTGTCCAGGGCCAGGAGTGTGTGAGTGTGCAGGGTCAGCAGTGTGTGAGCATGCAGGGTGAGCAGTACGTTGGTGTCCAGGGCCGGCAGTGTGTCAGTGTGCAGGGTCAGCAGTGTGTGAGTATGCAGGGTGAGCAGTACGTTGGTGTCCAGGGCCGGCAGTGTGTGAGTATGCAGGGTGAGCAGTGTTTGAGTATGCAGGGTGATCAGTATACGAGTATACAGGGTGATCAGTATACGGGTGTCCAGGGCCAGCAGTGTGTCAGTGTGCAGGGTCAGCAGTGTGCGAGTATGCAGGGTGAGCAGAGTGCGAGTATGCAGGGTGAGCAGAGTGCGAGTATGCAGGGTGAGCAGAGTGCGAGTATGCAGGGTGAGCAGAGTGCGAGTATGCAGGGTGAGCAGAGTGCGAGTATGCAGGGTGAGCAGAGTGCGAGTATGCAGGGTGAGCAGAGTGCGAGTATGCAGGGTGAGCAGAGTGCGAGTATGCAGGGTGAGCAGAGTGCGAGTATCCAGGGTGAGCAGAGTGCGAGTATGCAGGGTGAGCAGAGTGCGAGTATGCAGGGTGAGCAGAGTGCGAGTATGCAGGGTGAGCAGAGTGCGAGTATGCAGGGTGAGCAGAGTGCGAGTATGCAGGGTGAGCAGAGCGTGAGTATGCAGGGTGAGCAGAGTGTGAGTATGCAGGGTGAGCAGAGTGTGAGTATGCAGGGTGAGCAGAGTGTGAGTATGCAGGGTGAGCAGAGTGTGAGTATGCAGGGTGATCAGTATGTAAGTATGCAGGGTGATCAGTATGTGGGTGTCCAGGGCCAGGAGTGTGTGAGCATGCAGGGTGAGCAGTACGTTGGTGTCCAGGGCCGGCAGTGTGTCAGTGTGCAGGGTCAGCAGTGTGTGAGTATGCAGGGTGAGCAGTGTTTGAGTATGCAGGGTGATCAGTATACGAGTATACAGGGTGATCAGTATACGGGTGTCCAGGGCCAGCAGTGTGTCAGTGTGCAGGGTCAGCAGTGTGTGAGTATGCAGGGTGAGCAGAGTGCGAGTATGCAGGGTGAGCAGAGTGCGAGTATGCAGGGTGAGCAGAGTGCGAGTATGCAGGGTGAGCAGAGTGCGAGTATGCAGGGTGAGCAGAGTGCGAGTATGCAGGGTGAGCAGAGTGCGAGTATGCAGGGTGAGCAGAGTGCGAGTATGCAGGGTGAGCAGAGTGCGAGTATGCAGGGTGAGCAGAGTGCGAGTATGCAGGGTGAGCAGAGTGTGAGTATGCAGGGTGAGCAGAGTGTGAGTATGCAGGGTGAGCAGAGTGTGAGTATGCAGGGTGAGCAGAGTGTGAGTATGCAGGGTGATCAGTATGTAAGTATGCAGGGTGATCAGTATGTAGGTGTCCAGGGCCAGGAGTGTGTGTGTGTGCAGGGTCAGCAGTGTGTGAGCATGCAGGGTGAGCAGTACGTTGGTGTCCAGGGCCAGCAGTGTGTCAGTGTGCAGGGTCAGCAGTGTGTGAGTATGCAGGGTGAGCAGTACGTTGGTGTCCAGCGCCAGCAGTGTGTCAGTGTGCAGGGTGAGCAGTGTGTGACTTTGCAGGGTGAGCAGTGTGTGAGCGTGCAGGGTGAGCAGTATGCAGGGTTAACAGTGTGTGAGTGTGTAGGGTGAGCAGTGTGTGAGTGTGTAGGGTGAGCAGTGTGTGCGTGTGTAGGTTAAGCAGTGTGTGACTGTGCAGGGTGAGCAGTGTTTGAGTATGCAGGGTAATCACTATGTGAGTATTCACACACACCACCAGCCGTCACTGCAAGCTTTCACCAGGCGCACACACACACCATTAACCATCAGTGCACACTTTCACCAGGCATACACACACCACCAGCCGTCAGTGCACGCTTTCACCAGGCACACAGAGTAGTGAGTGCAGAGTAGTGAGTAGAGTAGTGAGTAGTGAGTAGTGAGTGCAGAGTAGTGAGTAGTGAGTGCAGAGTAGTGAGTAGTGAGTGCAGAGTAGTGAGTAGTGAGTGCAGAGTAGTGAGTAGAGTAGTGAGTAGAGTAGATTAGTGAGTAGTGAGTGCAGAGTAGTGAGTAGTGAGTAGTGAGTAGAGTAGTGAGTAGAGTAGTGAGTAGTGAGTGCAGAGTAGTGAGTAGTGAGTGCAGAGTAGTGAGTAGTGAGTGCAGAGTAGTGAGTAGTGAGTGCAGTAGTGAGTAGTGAGTAGAGTAGTGAGTAGAGTAGTGAGGTGAGTAGAGTAGTGAGGTGACTAAAGTAGTGAGTGCAGAGTAGTGAGTAGAGAAGTGAGTAGTGAGTTGAGTAGTGAGTTGAGTAGTGAGTAGAGTAGTGAGTAGAGTAGTGAGTAGTGAGTGCAGAGTAGTGAGTAGTGAGTAGAGTAGTGAGTAGTGAGTGCAGAGTAGTGAGTAGAGAAGTGAGTAGTGAGTTGAGTAGTGAGTAGAGTAGTGAGTAGAAAGTAGTGAGTTGAGTAGTGAGTAGAGTAGTGAGTAGAGTAGAGTAGAGTAGTGAGTAGAGTAGTGAGTAGAAAGTAGTGAGTTGAGTAGTGAGTAGAGTAGTGAGTAGAGTAGAGTAGAGTAGTGAGTAGAGTAGTGAGTAGAGTAGAGTAGTGAGTAGTGAGTGCAGAGTATAGTAGTGAGTAGAGTAGTGAGTGCAGAGTAGTGAGTAGTGAGTGCAGAGTAGTGAGTAGTGAGTGCAGAGTAGTGAGTAGTGAGTGCAGAGTAGTGAGTAGTGAGTAGAGTAGTGAGTAGTGAGTAGAGTAGTGAGTAGAGTAGTGAGGTGAGTAGAGTAGTGAGGTGACTAAAGTAGTGAGTGCAGAGTAGTGAGTAGAGAAGTGAGTAGTGAGTTGAGTAGTGAGTTGAGTAGTGAGTAGAGTAGTGAGTAGAGTAGTGAGTAGTGAGTGCAGAGTAGTGAGTAGTGAGTAGAGTAGTGAGTAGTGAGTAGAGTAGAGAGTAGAGTAGTGAGTAGTGAGTAGAGTAGTGAGTAGAGTAGTGAGTAGTGAGTGCAGAGTAGTGAGTAGAGTAGTGAGTAGTGAGTAGAGTAGTGAGTAGAGTAGAGTAGTGAGTAGAGTAGAGTAGTGAGTAGAGTAGAGTAGTGAGTAGAGTAGAGTAGTGAGTAGGACATCACAGGCAGCAGCTGTGCAAGCTTCTTACACTCACAAGGAGACCACAGGCAGCAGAGGTGCAAGCTTCTCACACTCACAAGAAGGACATCACAGGCAGTAACGGTGCAATATTCGCACACTCACAAGGAGATCACTGGCAGTACACACCACATGAACACACTCCATAACACATAGCAACAATACATTGGCATTTACAATGCCATTAGCTCAAACTCAAATAAATCCGAGCCCGATTGCATTTCTAATGCTTGTTCTTTTAGGTTGTGGGAAGCTGCCTTCTTGGTTCAGGGCTTCCCCTAATTACTGTATTTAGGGGGCATTTAGGGGTCTTGGGGTCAGTAGCCAATGGGCTACTGACCTTAGGGTGACTCACCCTTGGTGTGCTCACCCCATGTGGGGGAGTGAGCACAATCCCTAATCCTGATTGGAGAGTGCCTGCCATCTGCAAGATGACTGGCACTGAAGAGTGTGCTTCACCTCGCCTCCCCCACCTGAGGGGTGGAGTTGGCAGAGATGGGCACACCTTCTGGGCTGGGTAGTTTTTCCCACCTGTCTTCCCGCCTAAAAGGAGGGTAGACAGGAAGGGGCCTGCTCCTGATAGCAGGAGAGGCTGGGGGTCACATTACAAAGGGTGCCAGGCCTTTGAAGCTCCCCTGCAACAGATGACTCTTTCTGGCGTGGGGGAGGTGTGAACACCTCTGCTCAGGAAAGGCTTTGTTTCTGGGCTCACTCTTGGGGCCCAGAAACATGTCTTGTTTTGGCAGGCTGGTGTGTACCAATCAGGGAACCCACCAGAGGCATGTCATTTTTCATATGTTCTTTTTTTCATTAAATTTCACACTGGCATCAGTGTGGGTTTAATGTGCTGAGAAGTTTGATACCAAACTTCTCAGTTTTCAGTCCAGCCATTATGGTGCTGAAGAGTTCGCAATGACAAGCTCCCAGCACAATATACTCTTAATGGCAAGACTGCACTTACTCTCTAAATGGACTTAGACACTGTAGGGATACAGGGCTCATGCCTCTATACCCTCACTACTGGTATAGTGCACCCAGCTAGAGAGGTGGCTGACCTATGCCAGGGCAGTGGGCTGTAGACATGGCACACAGGGATGTGTACCATGTTGACTCTTCACTTTGTTCTGCACCAACACATGCAGCCTGTAAAGGCAGTGTGTGTGTAAAGGTACAGGGCCTCTAAGGGTGGCACAATAAGTGCTGTAGCCCTTAGAGGTCTTCCCTGATCACAGTGCCCTGGGTACCCGTGGCACCATTTACCAGGGGCTGAACTGTGGCTAGAGATGCCAATTGGGTTAGTTTTGGGGAAAGAACACAGGCCCTGGGAACCTGATTGCCATGGACCCAGGGCATATCAAGTCAAAGTGCATTGGTAGTCTGGCAAAAAGTGTATGTGGGGGGGGTGACTGCAACAGAAACCCACCTTCCTACAATGTGGCAGTCATTTGTTTCCATAACAGTGTATCACAGTTTTTATATTCGTCAAAGCATTTGATGTATATTTTTCCAGTTGCTATATTATTTAATTGGTATCAAACACCATGCTGTGCAATCCATATGCTTGTGTACAGAAGAGCTTCAAACCCACCCACTATGCCAGATTTATATGTTCAGATATAGGACACATGTATCATTGATCATATTTAAATAATTTGGACTATGTTTGTCTGAAAGTATGATTGACTAGCCCACTGGTGAATCGTGTGTTCTTTTGAATCAAGTGACTACCAGAATTTAGCTGCTCTCAAGATGATTAATGCTGGCCGCTAAATTTCAGGCCCTTTGATTGCCTATTCGATTTTCCTCAGCAATTATGTTTGTTATATTTTTTGTTTTTATATTCATGCATTGGACGTTTGGTGTACCAGCCTACTGGGGCATTAAGTACAAAGGGGCATATTTACAAGCCCCTTGCACTGCAAGTGCATCACTTTTTTTGATGCACAGGCAGTGGAGTGTGGTGCTTTAGATTTACAAGGCCACATAAAGCCACCCTGCGTGGCTTTTCGTGGCCTTGAAAACATGGCCCCATTTCACACAGCACTTTGCGTGAAAAGGGGCGTGCCTCATTTTTTACTGCATTCTGCAACACACATAGAAAAAGGAAAACACCTCACACAATTGATTGTGTGCAGGAAGGGACACTTTTCCTGCACAAAAACAATCTCCCCTAAACGCAGACAACCTTGCATCAAGGCGCAAGGGTGCCTGCGTTGGCGCATGGCAGCCAATTGTGCACCAGCACTGGGGAAAGCACAAGGATGTGACATATTGTTGTAAATATGATGCATCCCTATGCTTTCAAAGTAATGCAGTGTGGCACAGCCAAATGGCTTGAAGTCCCCCGCTGCGTCACTTTCTTGTAAATAAGGCACATAGTCTATATCTAGCACTACCAACCTTGTTTCTAAATTGTTAATTTTTTTGTTATTTGTGCCTGTTACAAGATGGCTGCTGCGCTCTAGGCAGAGGGTCCTTTGGTTATGGTACGTACTATACGCCATGAATATATACTGAATGCAATATTGAACCCATGATCGTGACCAAGTTCCTATTTAGGTCCTAAATGCATTGATAGGGACTTGTTAGGCATAATGAATCACTTGTGCATACTAGTTCTTGGAGTGCCATGTACTTCTATATCGATGTGGTTGTCATTTTAGATTTACAGCGTGTGGGTTTTCATATATATATATATATTCACTGAAAAAACCATAGGTTATAGACCATATATAGTTAGGAATTAGCATTTAAAAAACCTTTTTTTACTCACACAAAACCATTGAAATTCCATATATAGTTAGTAGTACTAACTATATATCGCGCACCCGCAATCCACTGCTGATCATGTCACATATTACATCATTCATGACATGGTCAGTGACATCACTGATGACATCACTGATGACATCTCAAATGACATCACTGATGACATCACTGATGACATCTCAAATGACATCACTGATGACATCACTGATGACAACATCCAGTGACTGTGTATTTCTGTAAAGTTAAAATATGTCTTACATATTGAAGAATGAGTGGATGTAGAAGTGTCTGGATGAAGGATTTAGTAGGTGCATGACTGACTGTATGAGTGAGTGGTTAAATGTGTCTCACTGAGTGCATGGGTTAGTGACTGAACTGTGTTAATTTGTGCATCATTATGTTTGTTGTTCTGTAAACTGCTGCATGTGTTGATCAGTAGCTATATGAGTAAGTATATGGGTTATTGATTGGTTGCTCAAGTATTTGTATGGGAGACTGAGTGTGTGTTTGGGTGGCTGGGAGGTGTATGACTCTGAGCATAGATGTGTGAGCAGTTGATTCACTAGATGTATGGGTTCAAAAGTGCATGTGGAAACAGCTGTATGGGTGGTTGACTGTGTGCATCAGTGCATTGGTGAGTGAATGGATATCTCAGTGCTACATGTTAAAGTAAGTACATATGTAAAACATAGTACATGTGAGAGTTGGCATATATAAATAACTGTGCATAAGAGCCAGTGAATGTGTGAGTGACTGTATGGATGATTGTGAACTTGTATCAGGGATTGTAAAAGAGAGTAAATATGTGTTAGTATATGTTTGAATAAGTAAGGTGTGTATAACTGTATAGTTGAGGAAATGGAGGTGTAATTGATTCTTTGTATGACTGACTAGGTGTGTAAGTAACTCCATGGATGAGTGACAGTCTGTGAGTGTCTGTTTACACTGAGTGTATCTAAGGTTATATTAGAGTCTGAAGAGGTTCATCGTATTATCACATGAATGATGTCATCAGTGATGTGATCAGTAAAGTCAAATGAGATGTCATCAGTGATGTCATTTGAGATGTCATCAGTGATGTCATCAGTGATGTCATTTGAGATGTCATCAGTGATGTCATTTGAGATGTCATCAGTGATGTCATCAGTGATGTCACTGACCATGTCATGAATGATGTAATATGTGACATGATCAGCAGTGGATTGCGGGTGCGCGATATATAGTTAGTACTACTAACTATATATGGAATTTCAATGGTTTTGTGTGAGTAAAAAAAGGTTTTTTAAATGCTAATTCCTAACTATATATGGTCTATAACCTATGGTTTTTTCAGTGAATTTTCAAGGTTTTGTAAATGCTAATTCCTAACTATATATGGTCTATAACCTATGGTTTTTTCAGTGAATTTCAATGGTTTTTTAATAGCAAATATCATAAGCTGTTGAATGTCAAGTACGAGGTAAGAAAAAACATTTTCGTGTTTATGCACACTGATCTGCTTTGAATGCTGCCCCCCCCCCTCATTTCTATTAGGAGTACTCTCTCTTTGCACATAGTGAAGGGTAGTTAACGCAGGCCTTTGCCCCCGTTGTAATCCGTCGTGCCTGCTTCTCTCTCCATTTGATTGATTGTTATCCAAGCATTTACTGTTTTAGAATTGGTTCTCTTTGGTTCATTCTCTATTTACAAACAAGCACAGAGTCGCAATACTCTGTTTAGTCTTTGCAGATAGCGAAAAATCATGTAAAAAAACAAAAGGAATCGAGCAAAATCAGTAGGCCACTAATGGGATCTCTGTTTGACCTCGCTAAAATAGAAACATTAGGAACAACCCCTCATGACAAATACGAAACTAGTGAGATGAACTGAACTCCACACCATGATGGCTGCAAGACAGCTAGGCTCCGCCACCCACCCCGCCCAAAATAACGATAAACTCTATGCAAATATTACAAATATATACAACACACCAGCAAAGTAACAGGGTAAAACATTTTATTAAACAACTATTTACATAACTATTTTATACTTTTTGTTGCCCGATCCGGCTAGCTCAATCGATCGAGCATGAAACTCATGCACTCTGATGGTTCAAAGTTTTGAGGAGTGCTTGTACACTGTCTGAAGCCTATTTGCACTTGCTTCAGCTTCACTATTCTCAAAGTAAGTGGGGGCTGTTTGAGGACGTGACTGCATTTGTAAACAATGTGATGCGGTGCCACCCTGAACCGCTTGACGGAGGCCCCCGAGGGACGGTGTGATGGCGCGGACTCGGAGGGGGCGCTTGGCTCCGGCCCCCTCCCCAAGTCGTGTTCTCCTGGTGTGGCCTGAGATCGCCCCCGACATAGGTGGCCGGCTCCCGGGATCAAGCGGAACTTTTTGCCTTTTGGTAACTCTTCCATTCTTGACCTTGTCCCACAATCCGTTTCACCTAAAGACACGCTGTAGTGGGGCGCCCCTTTACCATTTCAGTTGCCATTCCGCCCGCTTTTGCTACACTGTGCCTCTTCCGCTATTCAGCTGTTTACCGCCCGCTCTTTCGACTACAGCGTCTCGCTCACCATGTAGTTGAGTTGCTCCCGCTCTTGCGGTGCACCGATAGGCGGCTGCCACAGGACTCTCAAAATGGCGGCCGGCTCTTCAGATTTGTGCGTGGTCCACAGAAATGGCCCTGCGACACCTTGGAACTCGGACGCTTGTCTGTTAGAGCTTGGGCTCCATTCTCGAAAGCGTCCCCTCAGCCTTGAAGATTCTACAAAAGTCTTGGGGGCCCCCGACTCCCGCAGGCTTCTGGTGGGGAGCAGCTAGCATGATTGCTCGTGGAATGGCCACGACGGAGCTACGAAATGGTGGTGCTCTCATGCTAACGCCAGCTTCAGTCTGAAACATCCAGAAACACTGTAGACTACCAATTCGATCAGTTCCGGTAGCGCCCCAACGTGACCCGGTAGAGAAGAACTTGCCCTCCCCTCTTTGACTGATGGTTCTTGTTGCCTGTCCCTTCTGTTGTCATTTAACAGAACTATTTAGCCTGCTGAAAGGGGTTGTGTTCCGACCGCTGGTTGGTGGAGACATTTTGACTATATTCCGGACCTGCGTTCTCGCGTAATGCGTCATATGACGCGCCGCGTTAGCGCATCCGGAAGTGATCCGGGGCGCGGCGCGCAGCGCGTAACGTAAGCATAACAGGTCATGTGACTTGTTAATAAAACTTTTCATTGGTTCATTTTACTTTTCTTATTCTAATGATGAAAGGCTTGGTCATATGACCTAAAAATTACGCTTTTTATTACTTTCGAACATTATTTTTTCTTAAACATATGTTATAATGTTCCAGGCTAATGTACCTTCCCGGAAAATTTACAACTGTCCTGCAAGTAAAATATATTCCTTTTTCGAGAAAAAGGGCGTTTCTTCGTCCCATGACGGAGACGTTGAGCAAAAGAGGGTCGGCCTGCTGTCTTAGTCGCCGATACGCCTGAATATGAGATTCTTATCGATCACTTTATGTTGCAGGAGTAGAAAACACAACAGCCCTTGACCATTTATCTTTACTGCGTTCCTGCGTATTATACCTTTTACCATTCATGTAATTGGACTGCTTTATTTCACTTGCCTTTTACTGATTCTAAAACAGTGACTATTATTAAAAACTTTACCAATGTAAATACTACTACCATGTTTTCTTTTAAAAACCTTTATTGTGAAAATGTCAGTATACAAATACGGGCCTATAACCACGTGGGCCGGCCACGGAGCAAGCTGTAATCGTATATGATGAGTAGACATTTACACTGTAGAGGAACGTAACGGGCGGGCCATTAGGTTGCAAGAACTAAGGTGTCTAACAGTTGCGGAATCGGTGGACGTACATTTTATAATTAAAATACGACAGGGCCAGTTACAATAAAATTATCTAGATATACATTTGCGGGCAAGTACCATGGGTGACGTTAATTCGAACTTTCAATAGTACAGTAATCAATAACACATCAGAACTTAATATCAATAGGGATGTCGAAATATTCAATCTATTCTCGTCCCCGCCCGCCATGTGCTTCAAAACTGCATACGTATCTCGTGATATCAAGGTTGTGCAACCAGTACACAACAAGGAGTTACGAGTCCCATTTATTCCGGCGCCATTTTGGGCGAGGACGGGCAGGTCCAGGATATAGTCAAAATGTCTCTACCAACCATCGACTATGATGATGTTCATATGCTGTATTTATTAGAGTAACACTCATCTGTCCACATGAAATTAATTTGCCACAATCTAAACATGTCATTTTAATCTTTCCAAAGTTCTTCTAAATATTTGGGACCGTTTCCCTTGCCTCTGATGCTGTCAGTGCCACTTCTTTGATGAATGTACTGGCAGGTCGGGGGGTTCTCCTCCAAATCTCTCTTTTATGCAGCACTATAATTAATCGGTGCCACCTCTCCATATGACGATGCATGGTATGGTTACCATAACTATATATTTTTTCGGTTCCTCTGGAGAGTACATCGTGGCAGATGAAGCGTGTAACGTACCGGGCATTTACCTTTTTTTGCATGTAGAGGAAAGGAAAAAAAATTCGAGCGTCCGAGTTCTAAGGTGTCCCAGGGCCATTTTAGTGTACCAGGCCCAAATCCAAAGAACAGGCCGCCATTTTGAGAGTCCTGTTGCAGCCGCCTGTCGCTGTAGCATCAAGAGCGGCCGAAACTCAGCTGAATGGCAACTGAAACGGTAAAGGGGCGCCCCACTACAGCAGACGAGCCTCCACCTGGGAAGGCCCGTTCACGCCGCCTCCCCCCCCCCCTTCGGGCACCCCACGCCGTTATTCGGAGCAGGATTGTAGGATGGCCACACCAGTGCGGCAACTTGCTAGACACCACCTCGGTGCCAACCGAATCTCAGCGCCTTGTGGTGTCTTCTATTCAGAAAATATTGTTGCGCTGCCTTTGGCCCTATTCGCACATCGGTCCGCTACTGACGCCACCTCACAGGCCAACGGGGCGCCCCACGCCGACTTTCAGCATTGTAGGATGGCCACACCAGTGCGGGAACTTGCTAGACACCACCTCGGTGCCATCTGGATCTTGGCATCTCAGCGCCTTGTGGTGTCTTCTATTCAGAAAATATTGTTGCTCTGCCTTTGGCCCTATTCGCACATCGGTCCGCTACTGACGCCACCTCACAGGCCAACGGGGCGCCCCACGCCGACTTTCAGCATTGTAGGATGGCCACACCAGTGCGGCAACTTGCTAGACACCACCTCGGTGCCATCCGGATCTTGGCGCGTTGTGCTGCCTTCGACCTATTCGCACATCGGTCCGCTACTGACGCGAACTCACAGGCCAACGGGGCGCCCCACGCCGACTTTCAGCATTGTAGGATGGCCACACCAGTGCGGCAACTTGCTAGACACCACCTCGGTGCCATCCGGATCTTGGCACGTTGTGCTGCCTTCGGCCTATTCGCACATCGGTCCGCTACTGACGCGAACTCACAGGCCAACGGGGCACCCCACGCCGACTTTCGGCGCAGCATTGTAGGATGGCCACACCAGTGCGGCAACTTGCTGGACACCACCTCGGTGCCATCCGGATCTTGGCGCGTTGTGCTGCCTTCGGCCTATTCGCACATCGGTCCGCTACTGACGCCGCCTCACGTGCCAACGGATTTTCTACGCTTTTTATACCCTATGCCGCATAACAGGTCATGTGACTTGTTTATAAAACTTTTCATTGGTTCATTTTACTTTTGGTTTCCTAATGATGGAAGGCTTGATCATATGACCTAAAAATAACACTTTTCATTGAATGAAAACTTTTTTTTTTTCCCAAACAATGAAAGCCCCACCTTGTTTCTGGATGTTTCAGACTGAAGCTGGCGTCAGCATGAAAGCACCACCATCTCGTGGCTCCGTCGTGGTCATTCCGCGAGCAATCATGGCAGCCGCTCCCCACCGGAAGCCTGCAGGAGTCGGGGGCCCCCAAGACTTTTGTAGAATCCTCAAGGCTGAGGGGACGCTTTCGAGAATGGGGTCCAAGACCTAGCAGACAAGCGTCCGATTTCCAAGGTGTCCCAGGGCCATTTCAGTGGACCACGCCCAAATCTGAAGAGCCGGCCGCCATTTTGAGAGTCCTGTGGCAGCCGCATATCGCTGCACCACAACAGTGGGCGCAACTCAGCTGAATGGCGGATTTTGACACAGTGGACCAAAAGCGGACGGAATGGCAACTGAAACGGTAAAGGGGTGCCCCACTACAGCAGACGAGACTCCACCTGGGGAGGCCCGTTCACGCCACCTCCCCCCCCCCCCCCGGGGCGCCCCACGCCGTTATTCGGAGGGCGGCAACTTACTGGACATCACCTTGGTGCCATCCACATTTCAGCGCGTTCTGCTGCCTTGGAACTATTCGCACAACAGACCGCTACTGACGACCCACCCCCCGGGACGCCCCACGCCGGATACCCAAATCAGTGCGGCACCCAGGCAACATCACCTGGGTGCCGTCCAGAAATCTGGACGTTGTGCTGCCTTGGGACTATTCGCACAACCGACCGCTACTGACCATTGTTCCTTCTTTTTCCCTAAAAATGTTTAAATTTTTTTACTCTTTTTGTTTTGTTGTATATATTTATAAGTTATTAAAGTTTTATAATCCTACTACTTTGTTGGAGTGCTATATATTTTTAATGTGACACATAATTGTAAAAACTTTGATGTACAAAGAGTCATCCCTGGAATCTTCCGCTTCAGGCTCGGTCCCCTCCCCAATCACAATACAGGATGGTTTTCAGATAGTAGGAACGCGTGTGGTGTGACGGATCTCATCGGGTGTGGGCCTTGATCTACTATAACTCCTTTGAAGAGAGGTGATTCTTTACAGCTGGGGCCATAAACTACATCTGCAGGGCTATCTGATAGCCTGGGACCGGCCTGGACAATCGGACACAGAGGAAGAGGAGTGTCAGAGGGTGCGGTAGTGAATAGGGCGAAAGGGAGGTGTCGGGCGGGCACAGGGTGTGATTCTCAGGGAAGAGCAGCGCAGATGGGGGGAGGTTTATTGCCCATGCATAAGACAGAGAGCGGGGGTGACCAGTGCCTGGGGGAGATGCTTGCGAGGGTGGGGAGCCATGCTAAGGATCGATAGCGTGCAGAGAGTGGGTCTGGTCAAGGCATCTAAAATGGCTGCCGTGCACGACAAAAGTGTGGCATTTGAAAAAAGGCAAGATGGCGCAGACAATGTTTATCAACACTTCCTGATTTCCTTCTAATCGAACGTTAACAGACGTTATCTCTCCCACACTACCGGTCCCCCTGGGCTTAAATGCCCAGATGGTAGGGACTGCATCCCGAGATAGGCCGAGACGTCACTCAGCAGAAAAATAAGAAAAAAAAAGTCTATAAACATACAATAAGTTAAAAGTCAATCATTCTTGTTTCCTTGTAGTACGCTCCCCAGTCCGCTTCCCGTTACGCGAACTGGGCGCACCACACCAAAAAAAACGTTTTGGTTTTTTTGTGGTTTTTTTTGGCCCGCGGGGCCCTTTTAAAACCTCCACATCAAACCTAGGGGGTCAGGGAGGATCTACTATGCCCCCTTATGGTCATTTGCCCCTTCGCTTCGGCCTCCTCTTGTCTCTCGATCCTACCGAGAGACAAGATGGCGGCCGCTACGGACTGTTTGGAATGTTTACAGACACCGGAGAGCCAATCTGCTTCGCTTCGCAAAGCTCCGTAACGCGAAAAGTATGCGAAGCGGAGCGCTGCCCGGAGCGCTGTTACAGATATATATCTTTTTTTGAACGTTAATTTCTCAAAATCCACTGGAGCACATATATTGAGACCTAGCAAAGGCACATCGAGCTACCAGTCCCTACAATTTTGCCAAGTTTCGTGCAAATCCATTCAGCCGTTCGATTATTATTATTATTATTTTTTTTGCCCCTCGGGGCCCTTTTAAAACCTCCACATCAAACCTATGGGGTCAGGGAGGATCTACTATGCCCCCTTATGGTCATTTGCCCCTTCACTTTGGCCTCCTCTTGTCTCTCGATCCTACCGAGAGACAAGATGGCGGCCGCTACGGACTGTTTGGAATGTTTACAGACGCCGGAGAACCAATCAGCTTTGCTTCACAAAGCTCCGTAACGCGAAAAGTACGCGAAGCGGAGCGCTGCCCGGAGCGCTGTTACAGATATATATCTTTTTTTGAACGTTAATTTCTCAAAATCCACTGGAGCACATATATTGAGACCTAGCAAAGGCACATCGGGCTACCAGTCCCTACAATTTTGCCAAGTTTCGTGCAAATCCATTCAGCCGTTCGGGCTAAAAGTGAGGCCAACCGCCCTATGGAAATTAACATTGGAAAAACACGTTTTGGGACCCCCCTTTTTTCTCGGCCCCCCCTTGACGACCCCCCCCCAAATTTCCAGACTCTGCTCAGAAACAAAATGTGCCATTTTCCTGAAAATTTCAGCCAATTCCGTCCACAAACGCCAAAGTTATTAGACATAGAATTTTCAAAAATCCCATAGAGAAAAAATCCTAACTATATATACCTACTGGCGACCGCCAGTATCATCTGTACGCTATAACATTATGCATATCTGTTTGAAAGTATGGTAAACTTATGAAAATGTAAATATGTATATAGTGTACATACTGTGCTTAGACTATATGGTTATATTACATACCTAGGCTGATCACTAACTTCTGCAGAGTAATGTGTGTGTAATTACATACATATATGTTTTCTCAAAATTAACAGCATACTGTATATACGCTATACGTCTCGTAACGAAGCTCACTCCTCTTAGATTGTGATAGTATCTGTAAGTTTGTGTGTGTATATATATTCTGACTTTGATCACTCTCTACATTAATATGGTTTTGATTTGATGGATCTTATGAGTATGACCACTCTCCATTGTACAGTTGTGATCATTTGTAGATAGATTATGGTTCTTATCTCCCGCCAGACGGACGTTTGGCTGTTTGTTTTGCTGTGTTGCAGGATTGATTAACTTTATCTATATTATTTATTCACGGTGAAATTATAGCACCTAACATATTCATTTTGACTGCTGATATGAAGTAGGCCACTTCCTCTTTGCATATATTTATATATATTCTCCAGCACCTTATTGTATGTGGTCATGAAATTGTTTATTCTCTTCATTCAAGGGACCCCTGCTGATCCACGGCTATACTTCTTTTGTATAATCATTGGAATGCATTATTGAATTTTGCCCTCTGCCTATTTGACTTAATCAATTCATGGTTATCTATGTGGTTTTGATTTTTAGAAAACCACTCCAAGATGGCGCTTATGGTATTGCTGAGGGTCTAGTCCCCTGTTGATGTTCATGAATTAACACATGATTTTATTTAAGGTGTGTTTTGGGATTACGGGTTGTGACACCGACGAAGGCTTTTAGCCGAAACGTTTGTCTGTGCTAAATAAACTGCACGCTGCTGAGTAATTCCCCTGAGTGCTGCTCTTTTCTTTTCGTACCACGGAGAAGTTCTTTGAGCGTTATATATATATATACATATATATATATATATATATTCATATATATCCCAGTGGGTGGTCTGGTATTTCTTTAGCCATCTATCATCGTATATGTACTATATAAATGTAAATCCTGTAAATCCATGCACTAGTTGTCATATCTGAATATAAAATAAGAAGACAGTCAGATAGATAGATAATGTGCATCCCTTTGTCTATACTTTAAAAAAAATGCTGAGTTTCATTGTTTTACTCCTTATTTTAAGGCACACTATTTTAAATCATAATTTTCGTTAAAAACATTTTTACAAATCAATGAAACGGCAGAAAAGTGGATCAATATATAGCTAAAGCATTATCACGTTGCACTCATTACATGGAATGGCCGCATTGGAAAAATGAGGCGTACGTTCGTTTAATTTAGGGACATAATACAGATACTTTATTTAGAGACCTGCTGCATCCGCGTGCTTGCTACCCACCAATATTCTTTGCATTTGTAAATGGGATTATCTGTGGCCCGAGTATTTGTAAAGAAGGCAGTAAGCTTTATTAGTTTCTGTGAATATCCCGTTTTTGCAATGTGCTTCTTTCTTCGTGTAACTTATTGAAGTAGTGCGACAGAAATGTTTCGTGTCACCTACCTATTTGTCAAGTCAGAAGGTAGACTGACTATTCAGCGGTTGAAATATTTATTATATGTCTCGTGGAGAGCTGGTGTTTTTAATTTGTGTTTTTGCAGATCAATAATTGTTGAAGCATGTGCAAGGCCCTGTGAGTGAGTCCATTACCGAGAGAAGTTCTGTCACACATCCCTGTCCGCCTCTGATGGTTCATATTTATAGCTGCACTTCGAGCCTTGGCATCTGAAGCTTTTCAGAGCACTTCAAGAGGGGAAAACCGTAGCGTTAAAAATAGAACTGAACCATCCAGGGAAGGAAATAGCTAAGTGTCACTGTTGAAGGACACCTCTGCACAATAATTACATGCTTTTCAATTCATTGCGCCTGCATTTTTGTACAGCGTAACACCCCTTGAAATGAGAAGTGGTTGGGGCTGGCTGAGAGTGCACTCTGCTTCCCTCGTCCACTGCTGCACAGTCCTGTTTCTATAAGTGACACTCAAGAAGAAAGCGGTGAAAAATGCACCACTTTGGTCACGATTGGAAAATGCAAAGGCCCTCATTTACAGCATTTTTTGCATAGGCAGTGCAGCAAGGCGCCTTGCTGTGCTGCCCTACTCCAAAGTGAAAGGGCAGGAATGCACTTTATTTATGCAATATGGTGCATTCTGTCCTTTCTCCCTGTGCTGGTGCGAATTTGTCAACCTAGTGCCAACGTAGGCATCCTTGCACCATGGTGCAAGGGTGCCTCCACTGCATTCAAAATTGTTTTTGTGCAGGAAGGGCCATCGCCCTGCACAAACACAATCCTAAGAGGCGTTTTCCTACTTCTATGTGTGCTGCAGAATGCAGAACACATACAAAGAGAGAAAAACGAGGCAAAATAAAGATACTTCTCCTCGTTACGCCTCACCTTGGGAGGCAAAAAGGTATGGTGCTTCCCCAGGTTTACATGACTTTGTAAATCTGGGGCAGCATCAAAATCCATCGGTGTTGCATGGGAAAACCCACGTCAACACCCATGGAATGCCTCCTCTGGCTCACAGTAAGGTGACATAGCTATTTGCGCTGCGTTGCCTTACTCAAGATTAATGAGGCCACACATGGTGGCTTTGTGAGGCTCTATAAATCTGATTCAGATCCTTGCATCTTGCATGTCCCACATTTTGTTGTGCAATAGTCACTCATCACTCTCACAAATTATCCCCTGAGTGTATGAAGAGTGGTCAGTGCTTAGGAGCTAAACATTTAAACTGGGCACACAAAACTACGTGCAGTCAGGTCACGTTCTCCCAAAGTTCCCCTTTCTTCATAGTTTATTCATAAATTGTTCTCAATCATGTTGATTGACCATGCCATGACTTAAATTAGTGTGTTACGTGAATTTTGCATCTTTTACAGGGCTCATAGGTGAGGAAAGGATCAGACCATGGCAGTTCACTCTGCTTTTCAGAATAAATAATGTCTATTTTTCTTAAAGAAACAAAATAGACGGATATACATTGTTGCCCAGATTTACAAAAGTGAAGTAGTGCTGTGTTGTGTCAGAAAAAGCTTGTGCAGTGGTATGCAACTTTTTATCAATTTGGGCAGTGCTCTATATACTATGTGGCACACTAAGACGCAAAGAGAGATATTTACAGTGAAATTGTGCAGTGCGTTGCCTCAAGCTATTTTGCTGTGCTGAGCTGCATCATTTAAAAAATGCTGGGATGTACATTTATATTACAGGGATAGGGTGCACCCCTATGCTGTCCCCTCTGCTGCGCTAAAACAGCACCTGTACGCCAACATAGGCACCATTGCACCATGGTGGAAGGGTGCCGGAATTGCAGGGATGATTGTGCTTGTGTGGGAAGGGCAAAAAATGAGAAGTAAAATTATTTCTCCTTGTTGCAAATGTTTTCTCCTTGTTGCGCCACTTTAACACCGTTCCTTAAAAGACATACATTTTGGGATGCTGCCTCAGATTTACCAATCCTTGTTAATCTGGGCCAGTGTCAAAAAGCCATAGGTGTTGTGTGCCGGCACCCACAGCAACGCCAATGACACACCCCTTTAACCTACAATACTGTCTGAAAGAGCTCCATATATACAAGGCTGTGTAAAGCCACACAAAATGCCTTTGCCTGGCCTTGTAAATATGGGCCAGAACACAGCGCCACAGTGTAAAAAAAAAGTATTCTCCGGTGGCACTAGGGGCTTGTAAATATGCCCCCAAGTTCTTTGTAGTAATGTGCTGTAGCGTAATGTCCCATAATGCAACTCATCCTTTTGTGACTCAAATTCTACTTGGATGCTACAAGTCGTGCAAGAAATCTTTGTGGCACTTTTCAGTTTAAAAAACAATGCAGATCCAATGCAACATTTCTGCTTTTTCAACATGGCAAACCAGCAAGGTTCTACAACCCAGAATGGTACCCATAAAAAAGGAGAGCTTTTCCAGGAGTGGATCAGGAAATGAAAGGACAACTTTTCTCACCGAGAAATAACATTTCTGATATGATAAAACAAGAGATGTATCTGTTTGTCACCTCCAAATCACCAATATCCGAGAAGGAAGTTTTATGAAGGGTTCTAGTTGATAAAATAAATGCAATAGCACCAAAATGCAGGACTGTTGTAGAATGTAAGAAAAGGTGATTTCATTAGGTGCAGGATCTAGGAAAAGCTGCCAAGGAATGTAACACGAACTATGGAGACTGGTACAGATTAACCCTGGGCGTAGTGCGCGTAGTCATGCTACACGAAAATTTTCTTGCACTACACGAGCTACGCGTAGCTTCGCGAGTGTGTGTAGCTGCTTGTCGCACCCGTTCGCGGTGCGTATTTCTTGTTCGGGAGCGCGTTGGGCATGTCCGGGGCGCTGTTTGCGTGCTAGGGGGATAGTATCTCGCGAACTTACCCATGCGGTCACCTATGGGCGCGGCCATCTTGTTTTTTCAATCGTCCCGCTCGCGATTCCTTATTTCCTGTTCCGGGTCGCGTATAGCGTGTTCGCGATGCGCATGTCATGTTCGGGAACGCTATTTACTGGTTCCCGACAATTAGTGCGTGCTCACGGGAAATATCACACAAACTTACCCACTTGTTCGCGATGGGTGCGGCCATCTATTTTTTTCACTCTATGCTATGGTTCTGGGCCTAGTTTTCTATCCTTACTTAATCTTTGCAATCCTTAGTTTTTTACCCTGTTTTTCTGACTTTTTTATTTATCATCTATCTCTCTCTGTCCCTAAGTTTATATTTTGCATTTTATTTCTACTTTTACTGTGTTTTTTTAACTTTTCTACTGTTTTATTTTACTTCTTTCTTTAAGCTCCTACTTCTTCCCCCTAACTTTATTTTTTCCTTCTAACTTTTCTTTTCCGCCTCCACCCCAGAACCATGGCCAAGGGCAGCAGAACCGGCTCCAAGGGCAAGACACCTGCGCCCTGCAGGGGTGCAGGCCTGGCAGCTTTTCAGCGAGGCAGAGGTGGCCGCCCTTGTTTTTTTTTATCCATCGCCACCTCCCCTTGACCTTGGCAGCAGGCGGCAGCCCAGGCTCCGGGTATCCTACCCAGGAGCATCTCCCCGGTGGGCGAAGGTGCGCCGGGCAGTGTTTCGCTGCTCAGGGATCCGGCGCTTCCACAACCAGCTGGCCCACTGGTGGTCAGATATCCTGGACCGGGAGCAGGACCTGTTGGACCTGCTGGTGTCGAGGTCATGGGGCTTGGTGAGTAGCTACTATATTGTAGTATAAGAATTGTGTATAATTGTTTGACGAATAACATGATTACTGGTGCTTACATTGCAGGTAAATTACATTTCAAACTCTTCTGTGATTGTAGGACACAGGTGCTTGGTGCTTCTCTTGTTTGCAACTTTGAGCTAGCTTGGGCTGATTAATGTAAGAGTTTACTTTAGAGAACTGAAGTTAGTTAATGCTATTGCTAGAGAGAGTCTAGTCCTTCCATTACCCTTCTGTGAAATAGTGGTGGATGGATACTAGGTTTACTTAGCATTAGTTCATATTTTTTTTAACGGTCTGCATGATGGCTGCTTTGTCACTGAGTGCTGCTTACCCCTGTTCTCCGTAGAACCTTTTGTAGTATGTTTAGTGAGTGGTAGGCTTAGCATTGTTAGTCAGCGGCAGAACAACATCAGACGCAACCAACCAACAATTTGGTCTATGCACAAATGTATGCATGCGTCCTCCATCTCATCTATGCATTTTTTTAAGGCAAAAATAAAATGGAAATGCAGACTTACTGAACAATTGGCCCTCTGGAAAAGGTGGTCTAGTTCAGATGGTACTTAGGCTTCGTTAGTATTCTGGAATCAGAATGAATATGGAACATTTATTAGTGTTCATAAATAAGTAGACGGTCCGTGAATCCTGCAAGCCAGTAGTCGATCTGATTGGATAGGTCAATTTTATTGAAATTGTTGTTTCCTAAAATGTTTTTGAGCATTTTTTTAAATGATTTATCTGTTTCACAGCACTCATTAATGTTTGTCTCTTGCTTTATTATTTCTTACATGATCAGCACCACCCAGGGGCAAGAAGACGGGGTCCGAGTCAGCGGGACAACCACCAGAGGACCGCTGCTCTACCGAGGGCCCTGCTGCTGGCCCAAGTAAGTCCTCCAGTGGTTATATTAACAATTATATTACCCTAACTTTTACTGCACCTTATTTTTTCCAAACTACAATTACGGTTCCACTTCCTAATTCAATTTTTAAAAAAAGCTTCTTTGACCCCTGCTATCTGTTTCCAAATTCTGGTTATCCCTACCTTTAAGTTCCTTCTAACTGCCTCTGCTATGACTCTCTGTACTACTACTATTAGTCTGTCTGTATCTATGCTTGCCCAGTTGGCCACTCTTTATTTAAGGTGTTCTTTTTAATAAAGCTCAGATTGACCAATAGCTCTAGCCACTGGGTCCTCTCCTTTGGGTTGTCCTCTTTAATCTCTAGGCTTTGATAATTCCCACCAACAAAATGCCCAACCAGATGTTTGACTAGTATTTCTGTTAGGATAGTAGTACATACCACTACTGTTGTGGGGATTCTGCACAGCCCCATACAGAACTATGCACAAGAAAATAGGATGCTGGTGATGGGAGGTTGGACCTTACTCACACCTCAATCAGAACTCAGAACCCACAATCCCCTGACCGACTAGCTATAGTGTCTCATTAGGTCCCGAACCCCCACACGAAGATAACCAATGATTACACAACCCAGAACATAACACCCTTTCGCTCACTCACTCGTCTATGTGTAAGTTCATAAGGTTTATTTTTTTTTAAATAACACGCTTTGTACGTTGTTCTATGAAATTACTACAGCCAGCTCCAACAGCAAAAATGCATAAGATTTAAACAGTAAACATTTGTTACAAGTGCATGATAGAAGACAAAAGATCTGTGTGAATTCTGGGAGACCCCTCACCGTTGAACGTAGAAATACTGGTTACATGCATCGTAAGCTCTGCAAATCTCTGGTTTGTAGAAGGGAATCTTATCCTTATTATGAGAACAATGGTGCACGTTAGACAGTATAATGCAATTATGCAAGCATTTCGCAGTTATGCCAAAATGTGTAACATCAAGGCTAAGCAATAGGAACTAACCGAACTCCATAAAGAAAAGTGGCTTGTTTTTCACCCTCTTCACTTGTACGCAACACTCATGTGGCCTCAAAGGCGCCTTACTTCACAACAAGCTGCAAGGTAACATGCGCAAAAGAATAGACATGAATTTAAAATGGTTACATGGCTCAGGCTAACTTTCCAAAGAGTAGAGTAGGATTTGAGATGACCCTAGGGATCATAATACTACTAATGTCTGTCTACTGACTCTACTCTAGTATGCAATGTAGACTAGATGATGTATGTTGTACTAATAACTGTTTTTTCAATCTTTCTAGTGAAAAGGAATAAAATAGGAGGAGGAGTACAGGCATCTAAAAATGTGTTTGTTTTTTTTAGGCGTACTACCAGTACCAACCACGAGTTCCGGCGGGGCCAGCGGCGATGGCGATGCTGCCATTCTGGAGGGGGCAGGAGATGCGGCACCAACAGGAGCTCCAGTGGAAAGCCAGCCTCAGTGGTGGGCGGTGGTAAGTTATATTCATTACTTAGTGGCATTACTACTAGCTGGGACGGGAACACTTCACTCACTGTAATGTGAGACTTATTAATTAAGTATGAACTTGAAGTTGTAGTGAACAATATACAATGGTTGAAGAATACACCCTTTATTGAGCATTACCAATGAATTAGCAATAGCATTACCAGCGTGAGTTGAGTAACCAATGGCCTCTTCTATCTGGCTCCAACTCAGCTGTGAAAGTTTTATGAAGAAGACTAAAAGTCAGATCAGATGACCTTGATGGATGTGTTGAACAAAAAGGGAAAGAAGGGTGGAAGGAGGAAGGACGGGTGAGATATAATACGACTAGCAGAGAAGGATACTTTGGAAGCAGCATGCAGGTGGCTGATAGGAATCAGATGCATGGGTTGTTGAAGGATGGGTGGAAGGTGAAAGAAGATGCCTGCCTGGGTGGGCGACACAGTATGGGTGGATACTGGAGAGCAAGGATAATCAGCGGTGTTTGGGTCAAACTCAAAGTCAAGTCAAGGAAGGAAGGAGTGGACGCATGGGTGGTTGTTGGTAAAACCAGCTAAGGTTTGTTAAGTGATATATAAAAAAGAATGATAGACATTTACTTTTAATGGATGGATGCCTGGATGTATTCGTCATAGACAGCATGGGTGGAGACTGTCACTGGATGCAGAGTCTTACTTTGAAGAGAATGTAAAAGAAACTGCGCCAGGGTAGCAAAGCAGAGGGGAATATATAACAGAAGTATTTTCAGAATACAGTTGACTCAGTAGTTTGCAAGCACATCATATATATATATTATCAAGCGCCTTCCTCTGACTCCGAGGACCACTTCCTACCTATATTAATTTATTTTTGATTGTGTCAGCCAGCCTGCAAAGGGTGGCCTATCTGTTGGTTACACAATCAATGAACAAAGTACCTTATGCAGTAGCAGTCGGTGCTGGGAGTGCTGGCGGGCGGTGATGTGGGGAGGGGGAGGGGTAGTAAACTATGGATTATGAATGCAGTACGCGCAAAGAAACATGTTTTATTTATTTATATGTTTACTTACCAGTAATTGTCCGCAATCCATAGTTTGCTATTCCCCACCCTGTCCCTCCCCACGTCACCACCCGCGAGCACTTCCACCACTGACCGCTACTGTACTGATATGTCTTTCCATATATAAGCGGTGATCATTGGATCAGATATATAATATTAATCTGCCTTCTTATAGTGGCCAGGGCAGAGTGAAAGTGAAATTGAGCAATTGCCCTCATGTGACAGAGAGAGTATGGCCAGGGCCACCCGTAATCGAAAAATACGAGCATCCCCCCTGCAGACAGTAGTAAGTAAAAGTAACGGGAGTCTGCGTATTGACTCGTATGTTGGTCTTGGACACAAGCTTAGCTGACTGAGCTGGCATGCCGGCTACAACAAGGTTATGTAATTTAGCTAAACTAGAGATGAGAAAAAGACTGGTGTTCTGTGTACTGGAGTCCATAGTACTAGGGCTAGTATAATGCCTGAAACTCCAACAAATGTTAGAGGCCGAGGAAGTGGGAGGATAGATACTTACCACAAATGTTATGTACTGTGCTTGCTAGTGCTACTGTGCCACTATGTGTTGAATTAATTTTGTGTTACCATTTTACTAAGAGTATTGGTTACAATTCTGTTTCTTTCTTTATAGATCATCCTTCCCATGAACAACCAACGCAGAAGGAGTTGGCAGCCACGGCCTGGCGCCAGAAACTGGAGTCCATCTGTGAAGAATACCGCTGGCTGGTGGCTCAGGCAGAGGAGAGGAGGAGGCAACTGCAGCCTCTTCTAATGCCCCGGGCCCCAGCCAGGCCCCACCTCCAGTGGTAAGGCGCCGCGGTCAGGCAGCTGCCCCCACCGCACATTTTCAAGCACTGCTGCCGCCCATGGATGCAAATGCAACTGCAGGGCATTTCGCCGCCAAATTCTCCTCCGGGTGGCACAGCTACAGGAGCAGTTAGAGGAACGAGTAAAGATCATGGTGGACAAACACCTAAAAGTCCGCCGAATGTAGAAGGACCCCATTAAATTGCCACTTTTTTATTACTTTCGTCCATGGGTGGGAATTGGGTGTTGAAGTTTCTGACTTTCTGGACATTGTTTGGACTTTTTTCGATATGGACATTGGTTGGGATTAGGGAGATTGGTGGGTCAGGTATGGAATAGTTTACTTTTGTTAGGGAAATACACTTTATTTATTTATACTTACACATACGATGTTAATGTTTTGTGGGGGGGTTACTTTTTTATGGATTTATTTACATCACATGCTTTCATTGCTGATGCAGGGCAGCAGCTAGTGCTGGATTTAAATAATCTGCCAATGTTGAAACACGCAAACAGATAGATGCGGTACGCCTCACTGAGTTATATTTGTCCTACTAGTACTGTCAGTCGCTCCTCCTAGTCCATTATACCTCCCAGCAAACTTATCTTACCTGTGATTGATTATGCTTAAGTTCGGCACAGCAATGGCAGCATAGTTTCCCAAGAGAATGGAGAAGATGTCATGGTTGTGGTGGTAGTAGTAGACACTGGCACTAGCATTTGCAAACAATTGAAAAGTGACAGTCACTTGCCTGAGAGAGACTGTGGGAGGAGTAGTAGAACAAAGTAAAGTACAGTACAGAAGAAGACTGCCAAACAAACAATATTGCAACTGCTAAAGTAAAATAAAACATAATGTGGCGGGGACAGCCTAGTACAAGAAGTTAAGAAGTTATAATAAACTGTAGTTGTGTTGAGTGAGTGACATAACACAATCGTAATTCGTAAACTTTACTGCTGTGTGGTAGGATGTTGAATTTGATGATGAATCCAATCAATGCCGGCAATTAAATATGATGTATTAGGTGGTGCCTTGTAAATAGACTGTGCATGGCTGGGCTAGCAGAAGAAAATACTCGCCCTGCCTTGAAATTGAATTAGTGTTGCTTTCACCACATCTTCCCCAGCAAGCGTGTGATCAATTGTTGGTGTACATTTAATGTCGTCACATCACACCTCAATATAAATCACACAGCCCGGGAGAAAAGGGTTAGGGTTTGATGAATGGATGGGAAGGGGGGTTTGGGGAAAGCTTTGACAAAGCAAAACAGTACGCATGGACACAACAAAAGTAAAACACAATCTTTGAAGACGACGATGATCCACTATCCAATTAATCTATAAAGGGAGAAATAGGAAATGCATGCATGATGAAGATAACTTGATGGTTAATGAGTAATACTTACTAACTACTACTACACAATTAGACAGTGCAGGCCAGCAGTATTATTTGAAATTTGCCTTGCCTGTATGCCCTCAGAGAGACCCAAATTACCTGCTGTACTGGGCTTACTTTTAAAGCTAGCAAAGAAAATTAAAAAATAGTTGTAGAGATCAATTAGCAAACAAACAACAATACAATAACACACAGTCATAATGATTGAAGAGAAAAAAGGAATCAAATTATTTAAAAGACGAATGATGAATATGATACTAAAGTTACTGTATTATCGAGGTCCAATTATGGAGTTGCATCTCGTCATTCATCTTGGTCCTCCCTTCCATGGACACTCTGCACATCATTCTTGGGTACCACTGCCTGCCTGATGCGGATTGGTATGGTAAGTGTGAGTTGTTGCTCCCAGTATAATGGCACTGGGTACAGGCCGGCCTGTACATGTAGATGGAAAAACAAAAGGGGTATTGAAAAATAAATGAATTTAAAAAAAGCATCAATTACGGTGTAGTGCAAGAAGACAAGACTCTTGAGTGAGAACACTTTCAGACTGAGACGACTAAGATACATCGTGTCTACTCTAGTATTTATGCAGTATTAAGCTACAACAACAACAGGTCAGGAGCCAGCACAGAATAGCCAAACTGCAACGGGGCCGTGCTCCAACCTCCATTTACCTTAAATTTTGACAGAGCTAGACAAAGGGCATATACAGCAACCTAGAATTTTCCAAATCAAGTGACTAAATCAATGCACCACTGTCAGTCATACCACTATTCGACTCCACCACTACACGGACATGTAGCCTAGGTCTGCTGTGGTTCTTGTTGAATTGTTGTGTTTGCCTTTTATTACAGTTCATGAAACAGTTATTCTATCAATCATCTCCGATCCAACTGACTGACTGCGGGCAAAGATAATATGGCCATCATCATCATGGTGTGGTACGTGTACGTGTTGTCCAATACCAACTCAGTCTGTAGTGAGTGACTCTGATTAAGTCCAGACTGCAGCTGCAGTAGTAGGAGTACAATGTGGTTATTAAACAACAAGGAAACATTGACTATCACTTGAGTCACTTTTACTTTGTAGATTAACTACTATAGTTCGACTTCATGCACATTCGCTCAGAGTCAGCAAGCATCCAATGCAATGCATGGCTTCATTCATTAATCATACCTGTCTTGCTCTTCTCTTTGGCTGTCAGATCAGATGCTGAGCCTTCTGACAGTGATGAGTTTACTTTTGGATGCCTGCTCAAGTTCTGACAGTGAAGAGTTGTGGATGCCTGCAGACAGTGGCGGTAGTCTTAGGACAGTGATGAGTTTCGGCTCGGAAACAAAACAGAAGATAGCTATAGTCACGTATGTTTCACTTCTTATGGAGGGACTGTTAGAGGCAACATTTATTGTACTATTCTCCATCTCCATCCAATGTCTGGCTTGATGGAAATGTATTTAGCGTGAGTCAGGAAGATGGAGCAGGACTCTGAGGAGTGGAGTGGACAGTTAAATGCACAGACGTGCAACTCCATTAGGTAAATAAAAATAGGAGACGGTGGTGATGGATTTGTTGTGATTTGATTTGAACCAGAAAGACAGATACACACACAAATAAAGGAAGGAAGAAAGTAACAATTTGAAAGCCTAGTTGTCAGGGAAGAGCAGCTTGTCCTCAAACTCTGGTGGTTCAGACAGAAGTAGGTCATGGAACCCACTACCTATGTCTTCAGAGTCGCTCTCCTCTTCATGCTGTGATTCACGTATTTTGTACTCCGGTGGTATGAAATGATGATGCATTTTGATCATGGTTAACCACTCCACGCTTTTGGGCGAGAGACTGGTCCTTTTCACAGTTACAATGGCACCAGCAGCATTGAAAACACACTCAGAAGAGACACTTGTGACAAGGCAAGCCAGATACTGTATCGCCAGTCTGCTAAGCACTGGCCATTGGCTTCTTTTCCCATACCAATACACCAATGGGCTTTGCTCCATGGAGACCTCTGTTGTGTCATCCAGGTAGGCCTGGACCATGCGCTCAATGTTCAGGGGTGCTCCTATTTGCTTGGCCTCTTTTGACTTTGCATCAGCAATGGACTTACCCCTCCCTTTCCGTAGAAACCATTCAGTTAAAATTTAGTTTGATGTGGCTGATGAACATGTTGGTGCTGTTGTTGATGTTATTATTGGTAGTGTTGGTGACTGCTGGGATGCAAATGCACTGCTCTCATGCTCTGAAGTAGAACTTGACTCTGGATGCCCTGTAGTACTTGCTCTGTCCTGGGGTGGCAGGCCTCTAATTAAGAGCCGTTCGTTTTCTAAATCAGCGTCTTCCTCAGCTATCAAAGTTTTGTACTTGGTAACATCCACTTCGGAAAAAGGAATTACTGTTCAGAAATATTTTGTACCGTGTATCCAATATTGTGGCAGTAATGTAATGTCGATGTGACACAATCTTATTTTGAATCCTTGTATTTTCAAATAAGCGAACGGTTAAAGCATCCACCAAATAACATGCGTCTACTTTGTCATCCACACCTTCGTACATTTCAGACACCTCCTTCAGCTGTTGCTCTAGCATATACAACAATGGGATAGCTTGGCCCATAGTACAGTCCTCCCTGCTGCGTTCAACGTGTGACGACCTCAAAAGGAAGTAGCATCTCTGTCAGGCATTTAACGAGGTCCTATTGGCCCATCTTAACGATCATGGCTTTCACAGTAGGATCCCCTAATCTTCTTGTCATGACATAAGCATTAAGTGGTATGGACTGCACAAACAGACGATCAAGCATGTAATAAGTTGAGTTCCAACCTGTTGGCACCTCCTGGATGAGTGCTTTGACTGGCATTTTATGCACATGTTGAATGACCCTCAGCTGCTTCCGGGCTTTAAAAGAATGATTTAAATGTGTGCATATTGTTATGTTATGTTATGTTATGTTAAATGGTTTTTTATAGAGCGCACGGCTACTCAAAAAGAGTGTCCCGGCGCTTTTATTTGAGGTAGGCTGCAGTAAACTAACATAACACATTTAAGAAAAAAAGTGTCGTAGACAGAAAGAAAACAACAAACTAAAAAAGACCTACTGGGTAAACAACCAGGTTTTGAGGTCCTTTCTAAAAGCTAGTAGGCTAGTGGCTCCCCGAAGACTAAGAGGCAGAGAATTCCACAATTGTGGCGCCAGTAGTCCAAAGGAGCGACCTCCCACGCGTGCTCTCTTCACTCGCGGGACAGTCGCCAAAAGTAACGATTCCGACCTCAAAGAGCGAGCCGGTCGGTAGAAGTCAAGTCTCCTTTGGAGGTACTTTGCTCCCGTCGCGTGGAGGGCCTTGTATGTCAGGGTCAAAGCCTTAAAGGTGATCCGCTTGCGGATTGGGAGCCAGTGCAAGGTCTGGAGCAAGCCCACAGCACTGGCGCGTCTGTTCAATCCATAGATCGCTCTCGCCGCAGCATTCTGCACAACCTGGAGCCGCTGTAACAGGTATTCTGGCAGGCCCAGGTATAGAACGTTGGAATAATCCAACCTAGAGCCTATCAGGGCCTGCACAGTCAGCTTCCTGTGCTCCTCCGATAATAGGGGAAGAAACCTCCGAAGCATCCGGAGGAGGCCGAAGCACATGCCCGACACCCCCAGGATCTGGGACTTCATGGTCAACCCCATGTCCATCTTAACACCCAAGTTCTTAGCCATTTGGGATGAACACGTTGGGGGGAACATGTTGGTAGGCCACCAAGCCTGCCAGTCTGGCTCCGTGTCACACCCATATTCTTCTGCAGGTGGTCAGTAAGTTGCTGACTTTGCTTTCATTTTTCAGAAAGTCTTGAACAACAATATTAATGCAGTGTGCCAAACACGGGACCCTGAAACAGCCACCATCTTTCATGGCCTTAACTGCATTAATGCCATTGTCCGTGGCAACAAAACCAATGTTAAGCCCTCTTGGTCGCAGCCACTCAAAGACCTTGCTGTTAAACTCATCCAAAATGTTTGCAGCATTATGAGATTTCTCCAAAGCAAACATTCCTACAGTTGCATGTTTGCGAGTGTCATTAAAAATCTCAGCCGTTTCAACACTTGCAGATATCTTTTCTCTAACACCTGAAAAAGAGATCCAGTGTGCAGTGATACACATGTAATCAGTGGCTTGGCAACTGATACACAAGTATGTTGTCAGGTGTATACAGCACTCTGTTTTAAGGCTTTTCCAAGCAGTTCCAGCACGTCATGATGTAGTGCTGGAACAGCAACTCTGGCGAAATAGTAGCGGCTGGGAACATTCCATTTTGGGCAGATGGTTGTCCCAAATTCCAGAAAACCCACCCCTTCAACAAAAGAAAAAGGGAGAAGATCCAATGCTAACATTTTAGCCAGCTTTGCATTGTACAAACGTGCTATTGGGTGGTTGCGTTCGTACTGTCCCTCCTAGTAAAAATGCTAAGAATGGTAGGCTGCGTGGTATTCCTTTCTGTTTGGCTCAACGCAGCACTTTTCTTGTATTGCAGTACTCCTTGGTGTCTCAGGCTGACTCTTACTCTTGTGCCCCTGAGATGTTGCTGATTCTGAGGATGTGGGCAGTACTACTGCAGTGCTGGGGACAGGGCTACTTTGTGTACCACAACCAGAGAGAATGTCTCTCTTCTTCTTCCTGTTCCACCGTGAGCGGACCTTCTACTCGTTTATCCCAACCAACAGCAATGATTCCAGTTTTTATGTGACGAAGGTGGTCCTCCCAGTTGATCGCGTGGTATTTTTTCAGATGGGTGATTTGGCCTCCGGTACCATAGTTTGTACCAAGCTTACCATGACTAACAGAGGTATGACAAATGGAGCATATAGCAATGTTCTCCTCCTTTTTGCTAACCGTAAAGAAGTCCCACACTGGGGAGCTTAACTTTTGTCTCCTGCTGGAGGTGCCACTTCCAATGCCGGATGAACTGGAGGGTGTGTTTTAAATCTGACTCTGTGCAGTACCACTACCTACTTCTGCTGAGGTGGTGCTTGTGCTTGATGTAGGACGCCCTTTGCTAATGTAAATATGGAAGCTGGAGGTCGTGTTGGTGTTACCTGTGTTGGAGGTATGCGTGCTACATCCCTACTAGTCGCAGCCATTCTGGATAGGGTAATAATGTTGGTCTCCAAGTCCTCGGGCCGGGACTGATATTCGTGATGACTGGCTCATCATCATTATCTTTCTGGAACCTTCCTTTTCCCTAGCCTGGTCTTGGGATGTGTCTCCCTCTCATGCTCAGAATATTGTGGCTGTGATCTAGATCATCAGAAGGGATGCTTGGCGAAGAACTCGATGGACTAACCCTCTTTTTCCTTGTGGGGATTCGGAAGATAATGGATCTCCTGAATGAGTAGCTTCCTCTTCTTCTTCCTCTGCATTAGACTCAATTTCCTGAACTGTCCCCACTTCGGGAGGAACAACAACTAGTATTGCGGGCGTGGTTGCGGCTGTTGTTATTCACCACTAATCTGCTGTGTTTTTTTTTTTTTTTTTTTTTTTTTTTTTAATCTGCTGTGTTCCCTCCGTTGATTGTGCAGCCCGACGTCTTGGCAGCCCTTCCCCCCTCCTACTCAATTCTTCGGGCCGATCGGCCGGAGGGGAAGACGGGGGGTGGAGTGGCCCTGATCTTCCGCACTGGACTTCATTTTCAGGTTCTTCCTTTTCCTCCCATACCTACCGCCGACTGCCTAGTGGTAGGATCGGCCTCCTGTCAGGTCCCCGATACTTACGTCTTAGTATATCGCCCCCCCTACCCCAATCCTGGGTTTATCCCTGCTCTCCAGGATCTATTAGCCACCTTAGTAGTTAACAACACAGCTGTTTCAGTGCTAGGGGATTTCAACTTCTGGCCTGGCGACCTGGCGGAAGACACCCCCGTCTAGAGATTTCTCTCAGCTCCTTTCTAGTCTTAATTTTGTCTCCCATGTCCATTCCCCTACCCATGCCCGCAGCCATACTCTCAACCAAATCTGGACGTTAAACGTCCTTATTTCCATCCCTATTGTTACTCCTTGTCTGTGGTCTGACCATTTCTTCATTTCCTTTCACCTACACCTCAATCTGGCCAAAATACCTTTCTCTTCGAGAAACTCCTGGGCTAGGAACTGGAGTAAGGTAGACTTTTCCGTCCTTTGCTCTACGTTGTCATCCTCCTGCCCTGATCTAACGGGTGCCCCCTCATCGTCCTAAGTAGCCATGCTCAATGGCTGGCTCTCGAGAGCTTGCGACCAAGAAGCCCCTCTGAGACGTGTCACTGTTAGGCGCGCTCATGAGGCGAATAAATGGTTCTTCTCCCTCCTTAAGACAAAAAAGCTGGAGGTGCGCCAAGCAGAACGCGCCTGGAGGCTTGCTTACTGCCCTTCCCGCAAAGCCCATTATAAAACTGTATGCAAGGAATATAAAATTGCCATCTTACAAGCTAAGACTGATTACTTCTCTGAGAAAATCCTTGCCGCGGAGAGCCAGCCCAGGGAAATCTTCGCCACAGTGCGTGAGCTGGCTTCCTCGGACAGGACATCCCCTAAAATTCCCCCTTCCCAGTTGCTGTGCGATTCACTTAACGACTACTTTATCGATAAGGTCGCATTGATTAAATCCAACATCTCCCCCCTCCTTCTCTGGGGGGGACAGGGGGGGGGGGGGGAGCAGTAAGCACAACAAGCCAGACAGGGCAGTCCGGGGACTTTAAATTCAGGACCAGGAAACAACAACGTAGTGTCCCACCATCCCAACCTCAAGCGCTGTCATCTTCCAGTGGGTCAGTTATCAAATAACATTGTAATGGGGCCCAAATATCAGTAGGCCTAGAAGTAGGTGGCAACAGCTCGGAATAAGTATGCAATTGTTCCTGGCAGTATACCATGTCGCTCATCCAATCCTTAAACTTGGGCACTCTTCCTCTCCCCCATCTACAGGCCACCCTGCGTTTAGCCAGAAGCATAGCCAGCGCCACAAATTTGCGGTGAGCCGCCTGGAGTGGTGCAACATACCCCAGAAGGGCCAACAATGGGGACGGATCCACCGTCACGTGCATCCTTTTGGACAGTGCTTGAAACACCTGGGTCCAGTATCTGCTCACTTCGGCACACCCCCATGCAAGGTGAAGGAGGTCAGCCCCAGGAGCCCCACACCTGTCACACGTGTCTGTAGGCCTCAGCTGAAATCTGTGTAAGCGCGCTGGAGTACGGTACAGTCTGTGTAGGAATTTATAATGAAGTATCCTATAACGGCTATTGGAGGATATGCGCTCGGTCTGTTGCATGCAAAATTCCCATTGTGCATCCGTAAGAGTCAAGGCTAAGTCCTGATCCCATTTGTGCCTAGCGGGCAGAGCAGTGTAGGTCATGTTAGCGCGGACAGATTTATAGAGTGTGGACACCAGCTTATTGGGATTGTCGTGAAGCAGCATGTTCTGTAGGGGAAGAAGCACCGGGGGCTCACAGGGGAAGTCAGGCGTGATGGCCTGCAGCCCGTGCCTGAGCCTGATATAATAAAACAGGTCTAGAGGTGTCGGCTGTATGCCCTCGTATAACTGGTCCTTAGTACGGAAGGTGCCATCCCGATACAAGTCCCCCCATGTAGTGACATGTATGCTTTTCAGCAATTTTTGAAAGCCAGCTTCCTGCAGGAGCGGGAGCTGTGGGTGGTAGGTCAGTGGCAATAGCGGAGCATATAGGAAGTGTAGGTCAAGCCGCACAGTAATGGAGTTCCATGCCGTGACCGTGCTAGACACCGTGGTAGGAGTCTTGTCTCTGCCTTCAACTTGGGAATAGAGTGCGCCTTCAATGGGAGTCGGGTGGGCCAACCAGTGTTCGGCCGCTAATTGAGGCATATATCTCTGCTGACGCACCCAGAAGTATGCATAGTGGGCCTGAGCAGCCCGATAGTAAAGCTCAAAATCAGGAATACCGAAGCCCCCTTGCGAGAATGGCCGAACTAGGATCTCCCATTTGAGTCTTGGTGCCTTCCCACCCCACACCAGTCGGAGCAACTCCGAGTGAAGTAGCCGAAAGAAATAGGGTCCGGGATGACGCGGAATGTTCATAAAAAGGTACAAAAGCTGAGGGAGTATTACCATCTTAACTAATGAGGCCCGCCCGGCCATGGAAAGGGGGAGTGATATCCATCTGGATATATTGTCACTTATCTTGTCCATCACAGTGCCATAATTAGCACGAATCAGCTCTTCTCTACTCTTCTCCACATGTATACCCAGGTACTTAAAATCCCCTGTACACCAGGCAAGCGGGAACTCTAGCGGAAATTGACTCGTCGAGGCTGTAAGGGGGAAGACACACGACTTACTCCAGTTAATTTGGACTCCCGAAAGGGCACCAAACCGTATAAATTCCCGGAGTATGGGATGTAGGTTATCGCTAGGGTGGCGAACATAAAGGGTGATATCATCAGCATACATAGAGACGAGTATTTGTCTCTGAAAACAGCGTAGTGCACTGTCCCGATGATGCTGCCGCAGTTTAGCAGCCAGGGGTTCAGTGGCTATAGCAAAGAGGAGTGGGGACAGGGGGCAACCCTGCCTTGTCCCTCTGGAGATCGGGAAGTCCGAAGACAATTTCCCATTGATGAGGACCCTGGCCACTGGACGCGTATATAACAATCTAATCCAAGAAATAAATATAAGCGGGAATCTCATTCGCTCTAGAACTTTGAACACATAGTCCCATTCGAGCGAGTCGAATGCCTTGGTGGCGTCTAAAAAAATGGCAGCCATTGGTAGGTCTTCGTGGATGGAGTCATAGACCGAAAAAAAGGTACGAAGATTGTGCGACATCGCCCTACCAGGGACAAAACCGGCCTGGTCCGGTAGTATCAGGTCAGGCAGGAGGAGGCTGATGCGTGCTGCTATCAATTTTGCAAGAATTTTCACGTCACAATTCAACAGGGACAACGGTCTATAGGAGTCGCAGCTGGCAGCGGGTTTACCTGGCTTGAGCAGGGACGTAATAAGGGCAATTCTCATGGAGGCAGGGAGATGACCCACCTCCAGCGCATCTTCATAAACCTTCCGCAGCACTGGCGCCATGAAGTCAATAAATGTTTTGTAGAATTCAATAGGGATGCCATCCAGCCCGGTGGCCTTGCCCGACTTCATACTCATGATAGCCTCCCGGACCTCATCCAATTCAAACGGGGCGCTCAAAAAGGCTCTCTGTGCATCGCTCAACCATCCCAAGGAGACATCCGCTAAATAGTCATCCAGTGTGAGTTCGCCAGTCCTGGTAGAGAAGTATAGCGCACCATAGTGTCGCACAAATTCGTTCAGGATTTGTGCGGTGTCCCTGAGTACCAGCCCCTCAGCCGTGTCAAGTTCCAGTATAACAGTTGGCGAGCGCATTAGCTTAACCATCGCCGCCAGGGCCTTCCCAGGTCTCTCACCCTCTCCATATCGCCTGGCCACCCAGTACTTGTTCCTAAACTTTACCTCGCGGGCAGCCTCCTCGGAGTACTCCGACAGTTTTTCACGTATGGTAGCGAGGGTTGCATTGTCAGGGCCTGCTCTGAGGCGGTCCTCTGCACTACGTAGGTCAGCTTCTAGACTGCGTAATCTATTCAGTATGCTCTTGAGCACTCCTGAGCCCTTCGAAATACATAAGCCCCGGAGTGTGGCCTTAAAGGCGTCCCATATGGTCTCAACGTCCTGGACTGAGTCCTTATTGCGTTTAAAGAAATCCAGACATTCATCCCGGAGTTCTTCCCGGAAGGCCGAGTCTAATAACATAGAGGGCTGCATACGCCACGCCGTCACTGGGGGGCCCAGCTCAGAGCCGGACAACGCAATAAGAACGGGGGAATGGTCGGAATATGTCCTGGGGAGGTGCAACGCGTGAACCAGCGCCGTGTACAGATGTGAGGTCAGAAGGAAATAGTCGAGCCGCGCCCATGATTTAGCTTGCGCTGTAAAGTGTGTACCTTCCCCTCTAGACCCGCAGTGTGAACGCCAGGCGTCTATGAGATTGTTACCGGCTATGGTAGCTCCAAGGACTTCTCGCCCGTTAGTGTAATGGTGGGGGACGGGGTGTGACCTATCCAGAGGGGGGTGCAGGGTCGTATTGAAATCTCCCCCCCATATGAGGTGTTGTGGTCCCGTCTCCACTATCGCAGCCCATAAAGCAGTGAAGAACTGTGGGTCATCTACGTTAGGCCCATAACAACATGCTAGTGTCACCGCCATATGCCCCAGTCTACCCCATAACAAACAATACCGCCCCTGGGGGTCAGCCCTGGATCCAGCAAGCCGAAAAGGTGTAGACTTCTTAACCAGAATGGCCGTACCTCGTGCATATGAGGAGTAATTAGCGAAGACCGTGTGGGAAGCCCACCTACTTCCAAAAGCGTGCGACCTGTGGGGTGCAAAATGCGTTTCCTGCAGGAAAGCAATGTGGACGTTATGGCGATCAAGGTAACTCAATACTTGTCGTCTCTTCCTATGGTCTCCCAGCCCCCTCACATTCCAAGTAATCACATTTAAGCGTGTGTCACCCATGCATAAGTGCGAAACAATGAATACAGGAGTAAAGCAAGTGAAACGGCCCAGTCACCATTAGCAATAAACAGGCCATCGCCCAATCGAACCGGCCCATTGATACCCAGAGGGAGCAGGGAGTGGAGCACTGAAGGAGCGCCCCCACCACCTGTGTCATGTTTTAACCACAGACAACGCACATCACATCCATCCCACCCCCACATCCCCCGGCCACAACCAAGGAGCCCTCCACAGGGCAGATAAGTGAGTTCAAAACCCAACACGCACATGTTATAACCAGAACCCCAACAGAACCCCCGGCACCCCCCCCACTCACCACCCCCCCAAGAGCCCTAACAAAAGGACCCGACCCAAAGAAAGAAAAACATTGCACAGTAGTCGACCAGATAGGGCGAAACATTCCTGCTCTTCTAAAGGCAGCCATACCTCGCTCAGTGCATTCCCATTCCACCAGATAAACAGTCCACCACCCCTCACCCACTGAAGCATCCCCAACTCGCCAGCACCCCAGGCCCACCCCCCACCCACTTACCAAAACAATGCAAGGAAACAATAAACAAGCAAAAACCAAAGTCAATGTCATTGGGGAACACCCAGTAGGGGTCATCTGAGGCGCACGTTCCACCACCCCCAGTCGTCCCACTCCGTGCAAGTCCACCCTTAGGGTCTCCATCCAGAGCAGAGAAGGAGTAAGGGGGTGGGAGCCCGGCATACATTACCACCTGCAGTCCAACACCCGTCCATGGCACCCCAGGGGCAGCCGCAGCCATCGCAGAGAAGGATGGGACCCCCTGTGCAAAGAGGGGAGCGAGGACGATCTAGTTGTGTGCAGGATCAAGCACCATAGAGAGCCAGCCAGTGATTATTCGGGACCAGATGCATTTAAGTCTTCAGCGTCCGCAGGTCTCCTGTTTCGTTTAGGCAAAGTCTTAAGGTAGTCCTCGACCTGTTGGGGGTTGAGAAAGAAGTGTTGTGTACCCTGGTGGGTGACCAGCAGCTTGGCCGGGTACAAGAGAGCATAGTCAATGTTCAGGTCCCGAAGCTTCCTCTTGACCGCAAGGAATTTTCGCCGTTGCTCTTGAACCACCGGGGTAAAGTCAGGGTAGATGGAGAAAGGCACACCATCATATGTTAGATTCTGGTTCGCTCGGGCTGCTCGGAGCGCCGCATCTCGATCCCGGTAGTTGAGCAGGCGCGCGATTATGGGTCGCGGCGGGGCTCCAGGTTTGGGCTGAGGTCCAAGAGAGCGATGGGCGCGCTCCACTATAAATTGATTCGAAAGAGCTTCTGCCCCCACTGCCGCTGTAAGTAGTCTCTCTATGTACAACTCCATCCTCCCCGTGTTGGTCGACTCCGGAATGCCCGTGACGCGAACGTTGTTCCGCCGACTCCTAGCCTCCAACTCCTCATTCTTGGCGGCAATCACTCTTAACACATTGTCCATTCTAGCAAGGCGAGAGTCATGTGCCGCGGTGGTGTCATCATTTTCTGATATTCTGCGTTCCACCTCAGTTATGCGCTCCTCATGCACATCCATCTTTTGGACTATCCCATCCATTCTAGATGAAAGTCTATCCACTTTGTCAACCACCGTTGCAAAGCCCTGGCGCATCTCCTGCAGGATGGTGGCTATATCTGGGGTCGGCGGGGTCGATGTCGAGGCCTCCGTGACCGGGCTCCGGGGCTGCACCGCGTCCCCCGTGTGTCACGTCGTCTTCTTCTGCGACGCGGGCTCAAACTGCAGCCTGGGTTGGCGACTGTCCGGCTTCCCCATGTCAGCAATGTGAAGTATGAAGCTTCCGCGTCTAGGCGCTATCCGCACTGCAGCTAGAGAGGAGCAAGTGAAGGGGACAGTAACTCCGCACCACTAATTGCTGTGCAGTGGCGTATCCGCTGCAAACGAGGCGTCAGGCAGCGGGGGAAGCGAGGCGGAGGTCTGCAGGGAGGCCCACTGTGAGATAGAGTGTAGTTCGGCAATAGATCGATCTCCCAGGTAAAAGTGCGAGAACACCAGCCAAAGATGTAGCGCCTCGAGGTCTCAGCCAGGAGCACTAAGCTGTTGGAGTCGCCAGCTCATCAGGGTCGCGGCAAGAATCAGGCCTGTAGGCTGTGTAAGGCAATGTTTATGGCCAGGTCGTCAGAAGTCTCAGGCCCTCTGCAGGCGAGCGCCGCCAGTCCAATATGGCGCTGGTAGATCGCGCCTATCCCAGCAACGGTGGGGCTCGCAGCGGGGTGAAGCCAGCGGGGGCACCGCACCTCCTCTGCCCCCGTGTCGCAAGCAATGCGCACCGCACGTACCTCTGTAGTCCGCACTGGATGCCGGCCCCACCGGCGGTACAGGCCGCTCCTCTCGCCAAGCTCTGGAGGCCCACTTGCCTCGTGGCGAGCCTCGGGCTCGCGTAGGTCCAGGAGCCGAATGCAGGCTCCGACGCGTCAAGGCACTCGTCAGCCGGGGGCTCCGCAGGCTGCAACTCCGGAGTCTGAGGGGGTAGAGCCACCAAAGTTGCACCGAGTGTGCAGTGGCCTCTGCCGTCCCTCCGTGGGGATTTTCAGGCGGGTGGGAGCAGGGAAAGGAGGATAAATAACGGATAGTTATGCCAGGCTGCTGGAGCCTCACGCAGGTGTGGCCATTCAGCAAGTGCGCCCTCTAGCGCCCCTTAGGACAGCGGCTATCTTGCCCCCTGTCAGTCTGGTTTCCGTCCTCGACATTCGACCGAGAAGGTGGTCATCTCGGTCATGGACCAGCTTAGGGAAGGGCTGGACACTAACACCCCCCAGGCCCTCGTCCTCCTCGATCTATCCGCCGCCTTTGACACGGTGGATCACTCCATCTTACTATCCCGTGTCAGGGCGGCGGGTATAGGGGGTTCGATTCTGGCCTGGATCAGCTCCTTCCTTAATGGCCGTACTCAGGCTGTCCATTTAGCCGACTTCTCAGCTCCCCCGCGAGAAGTTCAGTGTGGTGTTCCCCAGGGGTCCTCCCTTTCCCCTTTATTATTTAATTTGTATATTCTTCCCCTTGTGCTTGCTTTACAACAGATGGAGGTCATGGTGTATAATTACGCCGATGACCTCCAGCTGATTTTTAACCTTTCCCCTTCTCAATCTGGAGTTCATTCTTTTCAGTCGGCCATGCTATTTATCCGGGATTGGATGAATCATAACTATCTGAAACTCAACCTGGATAAAACTGAATTAGTCCTGACCGGCGGCACTGGTAGCCCCTGGTCCCCTGTTTTCTGGCCCCCGTCTTTAGGTCCCCCTCCACTACCCTCCCTTTCTGTCAAAACCCTTGTTATCACCATTGTAGGAAGGTGGCTACCTGACTATGGTTACCCCAGATTTTTGCCTGTGTTTAGCTGGTTTTTTGACTTAGTTGACCTGGTTCCCTGCTAATCAGGGCCCCAGGCCATCTGCTCTCTCTGTAAAATGGATTCCATGTACCCTAGGTACATACCAATTGGAAATGGACTCCTTGTCAGCCCCTGTAGAATGCACTATAGGTGCACAGGGCACAGGAGCCACTAAGGCCTACCAGGGGCTGCAGCATATCTTTTGCCACCCCTGGCTGGTTCTTAAATTGACACAACTGGCTGATCACTCAGCTGGGGTAAGGTGGTGTACACACCCCTTGCTTAGATATAGTATACCTATGTCTAAACCTATATCTGGACACATGTAAACCTGTGAGCCACTCCTATAGACAGGCCTCACCAATCCTGGAGGCTGGGTGCGTGGTTTTTATGTGAGATGGAGCTCTAGCATGAGCTGAGCCTGTCTGCAGCCGTCGGGAACAAATCCCTAAGCTGTTTCAGGATAATGCCATACCATATACTATTAAGTGCCTTATAATCCTCGCGGTTATTTAGCAACTCTGGTTTGGCTTTATCAAAACATGTCGTGTAAGGTGTCATACGCTTTGGAATACCATCCCCTCGCCAGTTCTGGCGACGGGGATGGCATTCCACCCCTCTAGAGGGGTAAGACATGTTACTTCACTTTAATGCGGTTGATTTCTCCAAAGGCCTTAAGATCCACAAAATGGATGCCTCTGCCACAGACAAATGTCTGGACCCCTGGAGCTGACCGAAACCCAGTCAAGGGGGTCCTGGACAAAGGGTTTCCTGTCACAGGAGGGTGTCACCGCCCTCCAGACAGGAGATAGTGTATTGTAGCAGGGAGGTTTGAAAGAAACCAGACACTGCCTGGGGCGCACAAGGCTGCCCCTTGCATAATCCGGCCAAACCGGTTCTGGGGCACTCCAGCCCTCGTGCCAGGGCGGCCTGGATCAAAGGAAGGGGTGTATCCACCCACTTCCTGGGTCCCACCCATAGGAGGGGACCTAGCAGGTAATCACGCCCACCAGATTCGAATAAGAGTGGGAGCAGTGCCAATGCACATCGGATTTCCTGGAAGAAACATTTGAAACGATATTCTGGACCCTTCGCCCTCCATCTCAACGTGGAAGCCCGAAGAATCTCCCTTGTGGTCAAGGAGTGACCACCCTGCAGCAGCAGGCACCATCCAGCCCTCGACGTCTACTTAGTTGCAGTTCCCGCCGGAACTCGAGCGACTGAGATCGACGAGATCAAGCCTGCCCAGCTTCTAACAGCCCGATCCACAGTCCCTGCAAAGCTGAGACCCGTGGAGGCGACCGGAAGCGTGGGGCACGCCATCTTGAAGTGACCACGAGACGCTGACCGTGCAGCCCACGAGTGACCCTCGAAGCTGTACACCGGGGTTTGAGAAGCCCCCACCCTGAGCTACTCCTGAGCCGAAGTTCAGCCCTCCACACTCGACGAGTGCTGCGTGGGGCCCTTTGGCACGATTTGGCTCAACGCGTTGGCCCGGTCACTTGCCAGCTGGCTTGTGGTCCCTGTGCCGACGAACTACAAAAGAAGACTCGTGATTCTGGTTGCTCCAGATCCACACCAGCTCCTCTGAAAGGGAGCCCCGACTCTGACCTTCCTGGTCCGAGTGAGACGCCATCTTCCAATCCCGCGTGGATTGCTCTTACCAAGGCTTGTTTGCTCCAAACCGGAAGCCGACTGCACCGACGGTGAGAGCCTGCGTGGGACAGATCGTGACCTGCTCCTGGACGTCGCAGATGCCCCAGAGCCCACGTGACAGCGAAGAGAAGCGCCTCGACGACCACCTGATTGCGCCCGACATTGCCTGGTTCCGTCCTGGTTCCACCCTGGTCACTGCTGAGTGACCCAGACTCTGTCCCCTCTGCTTTCAGGTACTCTACAACTTGAGTCCACCCTTGGACTCCACCGGACACTTCGTCTTCACCCTGCCTGCAGCCCTTTCAGCTTCAAGCACCAAGAGCCTGCGTGTCAAAACCCGACGCCACTTCGACCCTGTGCACCCACTTCCTGTGGGTGAGGTAACTTTGCTCCGCCGGTGTTCCCACACTGGTGCACACCTCTAGGGTCTGTGTGTTAAGTTTTGTTCCTCTAGGTTCAGCGGAAGTGTCCTTAAACTTTAACTATTTGACTTTTACGCACCATTGGTTAACATTGGCGCATGCGTGCGCTTTCCGCACACCTCCCGAATCCCGAGGGCCATTCCCGACTTCAGCATTGCTTGTCCTGACTGCTCCCAGCGATTCCCTAGGCCCTAGGCCTAACCACTGTTCGAGTGGCCTCTCTTATACCACTTGTTTAGTATATGGTTTGAGTGGCCCCCTGCCCTCATCCATAATTGTGCAACTTTGTATGTTTAAACAGTGCTTTTGATTTAACGCTTGTGCCCCTTTATTCATAAAGAATACTGGGGATTGTTTTTAGTAATAAACACATATATTTTTATAATATATACTTGTGTGGTGTCCTTTCATTTGGTATTACAGGATTGTATGTGGTAAAACAGCTCGCTTAACACGACCTCTTAAGTTAAGCCTTTAGGCTGCTTAGTCCATGCTACCCCTAGGATAGCTTGTCTAATAAGGTTGACTTACAACCAGACACCATAAGGGGATTGTTTGGTCAGGTAGTAGGTGGTTCCAGAATTGGAAACATCCCCTACCAGGCCAACTTCTCACATTGGTGAGCAGCGGTGCGGATTTGAGCTTGCTGTTGTTTTACCATTGCAATCTTTATATCAAATTGAAAGATCACATCAAGTACCTCTAGGTACATATAAAATCAAAAGCTTAGCATATTAAGTTCTACTGAACTTAGTAGTTGTAGGTTGAAGGGAGTAGCACACCCCTGACTACAACTCACTAGCAAGGTCCAGTAGGAAAACACTTAGTGTAGGTAAGTGCACCACTTACACCTCACTAGTAACCATGTCTGACACAGGAAAGGCCTCAGGGTCTAGTCCTGTGACAGTTGACCCTACCAAGGCAACTTTTGGATATGACAAACTAACCCGCAGAGACTTGATTGTCTTGTGCAAAGCAAGAGGGTTAAAAAGGGGCAGAAGCCCCACCTGCCTAATCCTGGTAGAACTCCTAGAACAGGATGACTTAGAGAAGGCAAAAGCAGCTTCCCTAGATACAGGAACTGGAGGGAACCCCCCTGCAGTTGATCCCCCTGAAGAGGAGGATGATGATGACTTGGATGAGGAATCAGAGGTTGAGGACTTAGAAGTACAGGATCAGGGTAGCCAGGTTCCAGTTGGTAGGCTTAGCCAGGCCAACTTGGACCTACTGGGGAATGGAGAGGGCCAGCACCTCCCCAGAACCCAACATATGATTCCCCCAGGCAACAGAAGAGTGAGATCTCCCTCAGGGGACTCTCATCTTTCTAGTGCCTCCAGAGAATCAGAGAGAGGCATGAGTGCTTCTCAGAAAGCTGAGCATAGGGCTAGAATGAGGGCTGTCAGACTCCAGATAGAGAGAGAGGAGGTAGCCCTGAGTCAAGCTAAGCTTACCTTAGCCCAAGCTAAACTTGCCTTGGCAAGAGAGCAAAAATTGTGTGGCTTAGATGCCACTGGTGGCAGCAATATTCCTAAAGAGAAACCCAGGTCCTATGATAGTAGAAACCTGACAAAGATTGTGCCCCCCTACAAGGAAGGGGATGATATCCACAAATGGATAACTGCTCTTGAGAGAGCCTGCATGGTACAGCAGGTTCCTGAGGAACAGTGGGCAGCAATCTTATGGTACTCCTTTTCAGAGAAAGGGAGAGATAAGCTCCTCACTGTTAGACATGAGGATGCAAACAATTACAAAGTCCTGAAGAGTGTTCTGATAGATGGGTTTGGCTTAACCACTGAACAGTACAGGTTGAAGTTCAGAGATACCCAGAAGACACAGACTCAGGACTGGACTGATTTTGTAGATTGTGCTACTAAGGCTCTGGAGGGTTGGCTACATGGCAGCAAAGTACATGACTTTACAGGATTGTATAATTTGATTATGAGGGAGCAGATCCTAAGTAATTGTCAGAACCAGCTCTTACACCAGCACCTGGTAGACTCTGATCTGACCTCTCCCCAAGAATTGGGAAAGAAGGCAGACAAATGGGTCAGAACCAGGATTAGGCCTAAGAATCAGGACAGTAACCAGAAGAAGGAGTCTACCAAGCCTCAAGATAAGGGTGGGGATAAAAGTAAAGAAAAGACTTCCCCAGGGCCCCAAAACTCCAAGGATGGGGGTGGGTCCCAAGACACTTCTTCAACTGAGAAAAAACCCTATTGTTATCCCTGTAAACAGGTGGGGCATTACAAAACAGACAGCTGTTGTCCCAAGAATAACAATAAAGAAAATATACCTCCAAAGCCAGCTTCAACACCTCCTGTTACTGTCAGCAGTAATCCCCCAGGAAGTGGGAGCACACCCAGGAATCTGGGTGGGTTTACTTTTGGAAATCAGGTGGACCCTGGCCTATCCAGGTCCCCATCACCCAATGATCTTGTTTATGAGGCTGGCATGGGGTTTGCCAACTTCTCTGCTTGCCCAAATACTTTGAGCAAGTATAGACAAGAACCCATCATCAATGGTTTAAGAGTTGAAGCTTTTAGAGACACAGGGGCTAGCATCACCATGGTGGCTGATGGCATAGTCCCCTCTAAGCAACTTTTACCTGGTGCCACATACCAGGTAATAAACATTGATGGCATCCAAACAAATCATCCCATGGCAGTAGTAAGTCTCAGCTGGGGAGGTGTCACTGGCCCAAAGAGAGTGGCAGTGTCACCAAACTTGCCTGTGGACTGTCTACTGGGTAATGATTTAGAAATCTCAGCCTGGGCTGAGGTTGAACAGGAAACCCATTCTAGAATGGTGAATTCCCATGGAAAGGTTAGTGAGGCTGTACTGGCTACAGCCCCAATCCAAGATGTCCTTCCTGAAAAGGTTGGTAGGGCTAAGAAACTCTCTGCCCCATCTTTAGTAAAAGCTCTTCCTGAACAGAATAGCAAAGCTGTTATGATAACAGCAGAAACCCAAACTGAGTCTCCTCCTGAAAAGGTTGGTGGGGCTGTGATGGCCACAGCCCAAACTCAAACTGACACGTGTGTTGTGAAACCTGAAATGATGGATAACTCCACACAAACTGAGAGCATGGAGGAGGAAGAGAAAGCTCCCCCTCACCAGACTTTAGGACAGGATCAGCCTCCTCAGGGAACTGATCTTACCCCTGATGAAGGAACTGCCCCAGAGGTGGTTGGGCCTAGCCTGACAGAACCTCTGATGTCAGTGGAACCTTCTCAGGTGGGACCCAGTCTGGAGCAGGTAACCTGCCCCTCTCTACCTTGCCTTAGCCAGCCCAGGGCTGCAGAGGACAAGAAGGACAGTGAGACCCAGAGGGCCCCCTGTCAAATAAAGCACCCCCATCAAAAGATTAGGTGTACCAAAACTAGTAGCCCTAGTAAGGTGAAAACTTTAAAAACTCCTGAGGGAGCCCCCTTAAAAACAGTTAGGGACCTCCCACAGATGGATTCTGTTGGGCACAGCCAAACCTGGGACCCAAGGGGCCCAAACCTGAACTGTCCCTCCAGCAAGCCAAACAGAGGGACCCAGCCTCCAGCTTTAGGTAGCCAGAGGTTGACCCTGAGAGCACAGTGCAACTCAGTTAAAGAGAGAAAGGCACACATGGTGGAAGATAATTGGAGGAAGCTAAGCCCTAAATTAGTAGAGCCTCGCTTCAATACTCCATATCCAAACCAGCCTTTAACTTTGCATAAACACACCCAAGGTAGTGATTCCCTATGGTGGAGACCCTCTAATACCCAAGGGGTGAGGGACTGCTTAGTGGACCATGAGACAGGGGGTACCCATGCTAGTGCAGGTACTTCCTTATATGGCCACTCAGGCAATATAGGCTTACCTGGCCAAGGATAGCCTTATCTCCTTTCGTTTGGGGGGGGGTTATGTAGGAAGGTGGCTACCTGACTATGGTTACCCCAGATTTTTGCCTGTGTTTAGCTGGTTTTTTGACTTAGTTGACCTGGTTCCCTGCTAATCAGGGCCCCAGGCCATCTGCTCTCTCTGTAAAATGGATTCCATGTACCCTAGGTACATACCAATTGGAAATGGACTCCTTGTCAGCCCCTGTAGAATGCACTATAGGTGCACAGGGCACAGGAGCCACTAAGGCCTACCAGGGGCTGCAGCATATCTTTTGCCACCCCTGGCTGGTTCTTAAATTGACACAACTGGCTGATCACTCAGCTGGGGTAAGGTGGTGTACACACCCCTTGCTTAGATATAGTATACCTATGTCTAAACCTATATCTGGACACATGTAAACCTGTGAGCCACTCCTATAGACAGGCCTCACCAATCCTGGAGGCTGGGTGCGTGGTTTTTATGTGAGATGGAGCTCTAGCATGAGCTGAGCCTGTCTGCAGCCGTCGGGAACAAATCCCTAAGCTGTTTCAGGATAATGCCATACCATATACTATTAAGTGCCTTATAATCCTCGCGGTTATTTAGCAACTCTGGTTTGGCTTTATCAAAACATGTCGTGTAAGGTGTCATACGCTTTGGAATACCATCCCCTCGCCAGTTCTGGCGACGGGGATGGCATTCCACCCCTCTAGAGGGGTAAGACATGTTACTTCACTTTAATGCGGTTGATTTCTCCAAAGGCCTTAAGATCCACAAAATGGATGCCTCTGCCACAGACAAATGTCTGGACCCCTGGAGCTGACCGAAACCCAGTCAAGGGGGTCCTGGACAAAGGGTTTCCTGTCACAGGAGGGTGTCACCGCCCTCCAGACAGGAGATAGTGTATTGTAGCAGGGAGGTTTGAAAGAAACCAGACACTGCCTGGGGCGCACAAGGCTGCCCCTTGCATAATCCGGCCAAACCGGTTCTGGGGCACTCCAGCCCTCGTGCCAGGGCGGCCTGGATCAAAGGAAGGGGGTGTATCCACCCACTTCCTGGGTCCCACCCATAGGAGGGGACCTAGCAGGTAATCACGCCCACCAGATTCGAATAAGAGTGGGAGCAGTGCCAATGCACATCGGATTTCCTGGAAGAAACATTTGAAACGATATTCTGGACCCTTCGCCCTCCATCTCAACGTGGAAGCCCGAAGAATCTCCCTTGTGGTCAAGGAGTGACCACCCTGCAGCAGCAGGCACCATCCAGCCCTCGACGTCTACTTAGTTGCAGTTCCCGCCGGAACTCGAGCGACTGAGATCGACGAGATCAAGCCTGCCCAGCTTCTAACAGCCCGATCCACAGTCCCTGCAAAGCTGAGACCCGTGGAGGCGACCGGAAGCGTGGGGCACGCCATCTTGAAGTGACCACGAGACGCTGACGGTGCAGCCCACGAGTGACTCTCGAAGCTGTACACCGGGGTTTGAGAAGCCCCCACCCTGAGCTACTCCTGAGCCGAAGTTCAGCCCTCCACACTCGACGAGTGCTGCGTGGGGCCCTTTGGCACGATTTGGCTCAACGCGTTGGCCCGGTCACTTGCCAGCTGGCTTGTGGTCCCTGTGCCGACGAACTACAAAAGAAGACTCGTGATTCTGGTTGCTCCAGATCCACACCAGCTCCCCTGAAAGGGAGCCCCGACTCTGACCTTCCTGGTCCGAGTGAGACGCCATCTTCCAATCCCGCGTGGATTGCTCTTACCAAGGCTTGTTTGCTCCAAACCGGAAGCCGACTGCACCGACGGTGAGAGCCTGCGTGGGACAGATCGTGACCTGCTCCTGGACGTCGCAGATGCCCCAGAGCCCACGTGACAGCGAAGAGAAGCGCCTCGACGACCACCTGATTGCGCCCGACATTGCCTGGTTCCGTCCTGGTTCCACCCTGGTCACTGCTGAGTGACCCAGACTCTGTCCCCTCTGCTTTCAGGTACTCTACAACTTGAGTCCACCCTTGGACTCCACCGGACACTTCGTCTTCACCCTGCCTGCAGCCCTTTCAGCTTCAAGCACCAAGAGCCTGCGTGTCAAAACCCGACGCCACTTCGACCCTGTGCACCCACTTCCTGTGGGTGAGGTAACTTTGCTCCGCCGGTGTTCCCACACTGGTGCACACCTCTAGGGTCTGTGTGTTAAGTTTTGTTCCTCTAGGTTCAGCGGAAGTGTCCTTAAACTTTAACTATTTGACTTTTACGCACCATTGGTTAACATTGGCGCATGCGTGCGCTTTCCGCACACCTCCCGAATCCCGAGGGCCATTCCCGACTTCAGCATTGCTTGTCCTGACTGCTCCCAGCGATTCCCTAGGCCCTAGGCCTAACCACTGTTCGAGTGGCCTCTCTTATACCACTTGTTTAGTATATGGTTTGAGTGCCCTCATCCATAATTGTGCAACTTTGTATGTTTAAACAGTGCTTTTGATTTAACGCTTGTGCCCCTTTATTCATAAAGAATACTGGGGATTGTTTTTAGTAATAAACACATATATTTTTATAATATATACTTGTGTGGTGTCCTTTCATTTGGTATTACAGGATTGTATGTGGTAAAACAGCTCGCTTAACACGACCTCTTAAGTTAAGCCTTTAGGCTGCTTAGTCCATGCTACCCCTAGGATAGCTTGTCTAATAAGGTTGACTTACAACCAGACACCATAAGGGGATTGTTTGGTCAGGTAGTAGGTGGTTCCAGAATTGGAAACATCCCCTACCAGGCCAACTTCTCACAACCATCAACCATCAACTCACCCTTCACTCCCAGATTAGTTCTTTTGTGTCTTCTTGTTTTTTTATGCTCCGCACCATTCGGAAAATCTCCCGTTTCTTTTCTATCTCTGCCCTTAAATTGATTTTGATGGCGATGGTTCTTTCCCGGCTAGTTTATGGGAACATCGTGTATAATGGTGCTCCCATCTATGCCCTTCAGCGCCTTCAGGTAATCCAGAACCAGGCGGCCCGATTGATTTTCGGGCTGTCTAAATTTCACCACTCCTCCCCTTTACTGAAGTCCCTTCACTGGCTGCAGATTAAGGAGCGGGCCTTATTCAAACTAGGCTGTACCACCTTTCAAGCCCGAGCGGCAACAGCGCCGGCCTACATTTCTTCCGCAATTCAAGCTTATCAGCCCACTAGGGAGCTGCGTTCTTCCTCCATGTGTCTCCTGACAATTCCCCGCTTCAAGAAGAGCCGGATGGGGGGCCTGACATTTTCTGTCTTGGCCCCTTCCTTCTGGAACTCCCTCCCGCTGGCCTTACGTTCTGCTCTATATGGAGTTCTGAAAATCTCTTAAAACTTTTCTCTTTCTGAAAGCTTTCCCGGCTTAAAATAAAAAAAAAAAAATTCCTTCCAATCCCCTGTCTCTGGTTTTAGTGTTCTATAGCGCCATGAAGCCGCACGGCATACGCGCGCTTTATAAATTCTTTTAAATTAAATTAAATTGTGTACTACTTTGAGAAAGCGATACGTTTAGGTCAGGCTCAGCATCAGTGCTTTCCACCATTAGGTTGGCTACCTCTTTCACACTCATGTGCTTGGGTCTAGGTTGGTGGGTTGGGCCCACTGATGCGGAGGTGCTGTCCCCAGCTTGCCCCCCAGACACCGCTGCTGCAGGCGTAATTTTTGGTTTCCCCAAAAAGGTTTTGGGGTCAACACCAGACTTACGTGTCACTTCTTTCTTCTGTTGTTCCTTCTTCTCAGCAACTTTCTTGGTCTTGGAGGACCTGGTACCTGCTTTCTTCTTCAGATGTCAGCAGTACTCAGTTGTACAAGTTCCAGAGATGTCTGGTCAGGTCACACCACACGTCACATTGCGTACAACAGTAGGGCGTCTGTCTGGCAGTACAACGGGCGATGATGACAGACACCTCCTCCTCAGTCTTTTGTGCACCTAAAAGCAAAAAAGCCAGAACATCAGTCAAACATGGAATTTGTGGTGATTTAATTTTAATTACTACTAGGGTACTGTGTGCACTCAGGAAGAGTAAGAATAGCAAAGAACAAAAATACAAATGTAGTGGAAGTGGAACCTGTTTGGCATTAATTTGTGCATCATGTGGGATGGATGCAGCATCAGGGACCTGCAGCTGGCAATGGGGATGGAAGCAGTAAGCCAATAGGAACAATGGAAAGACACACAGGCCTATGTGGCAAAAACAGCACACTACTACTACCACCACAAAATGGCCCCCAGCCACATGGTCATTCATCACAGGCACAAGGGCAAGGCCCGGAAAACAATGAACTCAAGCAGGCCTATATCCCTATATGACCAGACAAAGGATGCCTGTTACACAGCACAGCTTTAATGCAAAAAAGAAAATCTGCATGGCTCAAAAAGTTGGAAAGTTACACAATAACAACACATGCACATGCAACAAAGGCATTTATTAACACACATCCAAAAAGTTAACTACACCCCAAAAACACATTTTGAAATTCAATCCAATGCCATTCATGGCCTAAATGATGTTTAAATTCAATAGACAACATAGAAACAGTTGCTTCAAGCACCCCTGATGAGTACCTCTGGGAGTCTGGGGCTACTGGCAGAATAGGCCACAATTTTGGAGGCCTATGGCAAAAGCACAGTGGATGGTCCCACAAAATGGCCGCCATCACATGACCTGGCCACCCACAACAACATGAAAAGAAAGAGAAGACAGACAATGCAGGCCAATAGCAAAAGCACAATGATTGGCTTCACAAAATGGCCCACCCACAATAACAAGAAAGTAAATACAAAGGACAGGAACAGGAAGTTGGAGTCTCTGGGGAGCTTCCATACTCTTTTAAATAAATTAAATAAAAGAAAAATGACTCCATGCTTCAAAAATTAAAACCAAGAGACAACCTGAGGAGTTTTTTTAGCAAAATGAACAAAATCATCATTTTCGAGAAGGTTTTATGCAGTTCGAGAGATATTGTTCGCCAGATTGCAAATTCGGCGTGTTCGGCATCGCGAACTGTACAAAAAGTCAATATTGCATGTGGGAACACGCAGATTGACCGCGCAAAGAAGACAAAAACTGTAAGTCCGCTTTGTCGAGCTGTACAGAGTTACCAAAACTACGCAAGCTGAACTACTAGGGTTACCTACTGGCAGAAAAGCCCTATTTATTTAACACACATCCAAAAACTGAAAATCCATCCCAAAAACACATTTTGCAATTCAATCCAAAGCCATCCATGCCATCCAGGCCATACGTGATGTTAAAAATTTAACAGACGGGGGGGCGTGGCCAGCAGCCAACGATGGCGGCAGTGTAGAAGGCGAGCTCCGTAGTTGAAGCGGCCTCCTTTGAAATCCGAGCAATCATCCGTCTAACACACATCACCTCTGGTAGGGTACTGGAACCCAGGACCGGGCGGCACAAGCGGAGACCAGCCAACTCGAAATCCGACGGTGAGAAAGTCGACCCGAGGAGTGACCGGTCTGGGCCGTTGATAACTGCTGGAGCCGGGGACTCGATTGCGGCACAAGGCTGGCCGGAAGTACACTGTGCGGAGAGAGACGCCGCCGGAAGTGCCCGCTTGGTGACGGGACCAGGACTTGAAAGGGACGGAGAGACGGACCCGGCATCACCTCGGACTTTCCCAGGTATAACGGGCGGGGGACCACAGGTCACGACACGGAGAGATCCTGAGGCGCACAAGGCTTCCCTGATCGGACGATCGAGGCGCGGGCGCGGACGCCCAGAAGGGCGCAGGAGCCAAAGACACTACCCTGAGAGCCTACCTCGGTGTGACCGAGGACTCGGACAGTCATCCAGCGGCACGGACCGCTGTGGTCCCCCGCCGCCCCCGAGACCGTCACATGGACAGCAGACTCCCCGATGGGGGAGGGGTTTAACGCGGGAGCATCCACCAGAAGGCAACGGCGCTAACTCTGGAGCTAACTCTGGCATAATCACCCGGCGCTCGCACTCCCCACGCACCACTCGCACTACACTGTCTCCTGAGTGCGGGCCCAGTACCACGGAGCCTCGTGTCCCGTCGGGTGTGGTGGATCACAGTGAGGAAGCGGGCTGAACGGCAAAACTGATGCGACTGAGGCGGCGCTAGTACCCACACGGCTCGAGCCTCCGACGACGCCAACCACTGAGGGGTAGAGTGGCCGGAGCCGACTACGACTGCGGGCGACGGGGGGACTGAGGCTGGGGTGACACAGCGGGCCTCAGAACGTGCTTAATTTAATTTCCACAACATATCCCCCCATACTACCAGCAAGCGGCGAGGAGCGAAAATCACAAGCACCATTGGTTCAGCAAAGCAAGGACAACACGACTTCGACCCGAACGTATCCAGGGGCAGACACGAGGGTAACATCCCTTTAGGCCCCGCATCATCGGGGACCTTGCACGAGGACAGAAACCATACCCTACCACAACACGTCGAGGGAAGGCAACGAGATGGCTGGCAAGGGCATACGAGGCGGAGCCGCGCAAGCCCGGCTGGAAAAATATGCCTATGACAAAGTACCATCCTCCACACAGGATCCAAAAACACCGCCAGGCAAGACGATGGAGGCGGCGGGAACCAAAAAAGCGACCATAGATGACGTGATGAAGGCCCTCGCCCAGGTACAGGTGATGGTGGGGTCAATATCAACGGAAATCACTCTAATAAGAGCGGACTTCCAAAAGATGTCAGAGAAGGTGCAGTCGATGGAAGTAGTGACTAAATCCTTAGTGGAGGATGTCGCGGAACTACAAACATGCATTAAGCGGATCACGAAGGAGAACAAGGCCCTACGCGACAAGTTGTATGATCAAGAAGGGCGCTCAAGACGCAACAACATACGTATCATCGGGGTTCCGGAATCGGAGGGTACGAGAGCTATGGACCTGTACGTGGAGGAACTCATCAAACAACACCTGCGTCCAAAAGGACTCTCTACCTTTTTCACAGTAGAAAGAGCACACCGGGTTCCTGGAGGCCGCCCGAAACAGGGAGCTAACCCGAGGCCGATCATAGCTCGCCTCTTCAACTTCAGAGACAGGGATGCGATCCTGCAAGCGGCTAGGAACTCCCCGCCAGTCCGGATCCTTAACTCGCAATTGGCATTTTTTCCGGACTATACAGCGGAAGTAGCACGGAGAAGGAGAAGCTTTTTTGAAGTCATAAAAGAACTTAGGGCCAGAGAAATCCCCTATTCAATGCTATTCCCTGCTAAGCTCAGAATAGTGGCAGACAATAAAACTTGGTTCTTTGACTCTCCAGAGACAGCACAGGACTGGCTTGAGGGGTGGAGGTCAGCGACCCGCCCGCGCCGATCTAACGGAACGACTAGGCAAAGCAACGACGAAGCCCGTTCGAGTTCCCAAGCATCCGGGGGAGGACAGGACCTCCACACACCGCAGCACGACCTTCCGGAAACGGAGGATACAGAAGAATAAAGACTTCTCACAACCACATTTGCAGAACACAAGCTACGCTGGCCGGGCGTGCCGCCATGGACACTGGACGAAGGACCCCCGGGACTGAGGAAGGGGGTCGCTGACTGCGGAGGGTCCTTCACCCCAGCGTGCAAGTACTATGTTTGGGGAAGGGTTCAAGCACTCTGCTGAGTTGGGGGGGCGGGCAGTTTCGAGTCCGTTAAGCAGGGGGGCAGGGTGGGGGGGAGTTGGGGGGGGGAGGTTTTTCGTTATCAAGAAGATTGCACTGATAAATATTGGATCTACATGGCATACACATTTAACTTCACAGGCATTAGGCAACACAATCGAGCACCATCAGAGCACCGCGATGTTACATTCACGAACGGAATCTATGGCGGGACTGACTCAGGATGACACCGAGAGGGTGGACACGAGATTGAGGCGACTATCGCAGTTAGGCATTATGTCATGGAACGTACGAGGGTTAGGGGACAAAGTCAAACGGGGGCTAGTACTGCAGAGTATAAGACGCTTTAGTCCTGCTTTGGTCCTATTGCAAGAAACACACCTAACGGGCACAGCTACACGGGCCCTAGACAGGAAAGGTTACCGTATGATTACACATGCAGAGTTCACTAAGGGATCCCGGGGCACAGGAATCCTCATGCACCGCTCCTCGGAGTTCATAGTTCAGTCCACGAAAACAGACACGCAGGGTCGTTTTGCGGCCGCACATGGGCAATGGGAAGGGAGGCCACTGAATGTGGTCTCGGTCTATATTCCGCCGGCGCTGCACGCAGTTGCACTCCCTGATTTGGGAAGCTTTCTGTTGGAACTGCCCGAGGGTGATCTAGTCTTGGGAGGGGACTTTAATGCAGTGGCACATAATACACGTGATAGATTCCCGATGCGAACACACGACCCTGGGCCCTCCCGCTTGCATGGCTTCCTGGAAGCCCAGGGACTGGTGGACCTTTGGAGACACTTTCATCCAGACACTCAACAGTATACATATCATTCGGCAGTCCATGACAGCCTGTCGCGGAATGACTATCTCCTGACACTGGGACACGGCCTCCTCACTATTACTGACGTACAAATTAGACCGCGGGGAGTTTCAGACCATTCACCATTAACACTAACTGTCTCTAACCCTGAACGAACCAGAACACGCGTGTTCCCGATCTTCCCGGGATACCTTAAAGTACCTCTGATAACCATAAAACTGAGGGAGGGTACAAGAGCCTACTTTACTGAAAACGAGGGAACGGTGGAGTCTCCCACCACCCTATGGGAGGCCTACAAGACGGTCCTCCGAGGGCAGGCCATCTCTATGATAGCGAATCACAAACGTACACAAAAGCAAGAATTAATAGACCTAGAAAATGAATTGGACACAGCCAATACTGCCCATGAGAATAACCCGACCACGGTCACACGACATGCACTACAATTATGCCAACGGCGTCACACTGACTATCTACGCAGCAGGGTGATAGATAGTTTAACGACCACACAACAAAGGATATACGATGTAGGTGACAAGGCCGGCAGACTCCTTGCCTGGTTAGATAGGAAGAAAGACGGACAAAGAGCCATTTTACAGCTGAAAGATGGCGCGGGTATATTACAAACACACCCATCTCTAATAGTCGAGCTTCTGGCTGATCACTTCCAGACAGTGTACACCCCCGACACCGTGGTTACCCAGGAGATGGCGGAGACATCTCTCGTGGGGATACCCACCCGCACTCTGTCACAGGCCAACAAAGATAACTTGGAGATGGACTTGACCACTGAGGAGATTAAGGTAGCTATAACTGCCCTGCACTCGGGGAAGGCCTTGGGTCCCAACGGGATTCCGATAGAATGGTTCAAGACAATGTCAGACACGCTCTCCACACCCCTACTTAATATGATTCAGGACAGTTTAGGACAGGGACAGTTGCCGCCCGACCAACGAGCGGCAACTATAGTGACAATACCAAAACCAGGCAAGCCTCCTGAGGATTGCGGTTCATACCGCCCGATTTCGTTATTAAACGCCGAGAATAAAATATTGGCAAAATTACTGGCCAATCGGCTATTGCCGCATCTGGAGCATTTAATACACCCTGACCAGGCAGGATTTATGTCACATAGAAGCACAGCGATGAACCTAAGGCGGTTGCATGGGGTGATGGCGCGAGCATCACTGTTGACGGAACCGGCGGCGATCCTCTCGCTGGATGCCAAGATGGCATTTGATCTGGTAGAATGGAGATACCTGTTTGCGGTACTGGAACACATGGGCTTTGGCCCGAAATTTGTAGCATGGATCAAACTACTATACCAAGACCTGGTGGCACGAGTGCTAGCAAACGGCCGTCTCTCCAGAGAAATATCACTGAAGAGGGGTAAGAGACAAGGCTGTCCGCTCTCGCCGGTACTATTTGCCCTGGTCCTAGAACCGCTGGCTACTGTCATTCGGACCACCAGGTTGCTAAGAGGAGTGCAATGGGGAGACGGATGGGAAGACAGGGTGTCATTGTATGCGGATGACATGCTAATATACTTTATGGACTTACAGGAGAGTATACCGGCGTTACTAGCGCTGTGCGAAAGGCATGGGACGACGTCGGGTTATAAAATAAACTGGACGAAATCAGTACTATATATGTTACGTGGCGCACCACCGGACCTGAACGCTAACTGTCCATTGCTACTGGAGGAAGTATCCTTCAGGTATCTAGGGATCCGTATTACGCGAGCACATGAGACTTTCAGGACCCTGAATCTTCGACCACTGCTTGAACGATTAAAATCAGACGTGCGACATTGGAGCACCCTCCCCCTGACGTTATTGGGCAGGGCAGCGCTGTTCAAGATGATGGCACTGCCCCGTTTTCTCTATGTCCTAGAAAACACACCGGCGATAGTCCCACCACAGTTTTTCAAACAAGTCTCTACTCAACTGTCGAGCCTGCTGTGGGGGAACAAGCCAGCGAGAGTGGCGCATTTAAAATTGATCAGGGATTGGTACAGTGGAGGGATAGCCCTCCCAAACCTGGAACTGTATTATTGGGCAGCACACCTCAAGATAATTAACCGATGGGTACATGGCCCGCAGGAGGACCCGGCGTTGACGGCGGATAGGAGACAGCTGGGCGTTGCCACCCTACTGGCCCCTCTCTACAACACTGGACTACTTAAAAAACTGATAGGACCCACCAAGCACACAGTGACACTGTGGCATAAAGCCCAGAAACGATTGAAATGGGAGGGTGTGATCACACGTATGACAGCGTTATGGGACTCCAGGGCGTTGGGTAGTCTGAGACACAGCAAGGGATTTGACCAATGGGACACCATAGGGATCTCAACAGTTGGGGACCTGTGGGCGGGAGAAGAAGTGATGCCATTTGAAACACTCAGGGAACAGTACGACATGAGGGTGACTGAAACGTACCGTTACATACAGATACGGCACGCGTTGATGACAGCTTTAGATCCTGATACCACGGTCCCAGAGTCGGCTCCCCTGGAAGACCGACTGTTGACAGACTACATGGAGAATAGGGCTACCTCCCTCACTTACCGTAAATTAATAAACAACTTGCCAGACCCACTACAGAAACTGAAGGACACCTGGGAGGAAGATCTTGGGGAACTAGATGATGATTGTTGGAATGCCGCACTGGCATCCCCCAGGGAGGCCGGAATATCGGCAAGATTTAGACTGGTGCAGTTTAAGATACTGCACCGAGTTTACTATACACGTACTATGCTGCATAAAATACATAGAGCGGAACATCCACACTGCCTGCGCCTGTGCGGAGCACAAGGCACCCTGTTTCATACTCTTTGGGAGTGCCCTAAAATCATGATATACTGGCGAAGAATAACACGCACTATGGCCCAAACCTTACAATTGACCGTTACACCTGACCCGAGGCTGTGCCTACTCAATATTTGGGGCCCAAATGATTTGACGACATATGGGAGGCGATGGGTGGGGATCGGCATGATGTTGGCGAAACGTGACATAGCGCAAAAGTGGAGAGCAGAGGAAACACCTACCTTGGGCCAATGGTGTAAGCACATGGACTTACTTATGGTGACGGAGAGGGCGGTGTATAAACAAAGGTCGAACCCACGCAAATGGAATAAATTATGGCTACCCTGGAATACCTATAGGGGGGATATATGCACGCCGCTGCCAGAAGAAACAGATATTGATAGCTCAGGGGAGGAGGGGGATGAGGACGAAGGGTGAAGAGAGGGGAATAGGATCGAGACAATGGGTAAACTATGACAATAGGTGTTCACAGAGCGGAGATACAGTTCACGAAACACATAGAATGTTCGGGCGATATTGCTGATTAGATCGTTAATAATGTACTGATGATTGCAAGAATTGATGCCAGAAATCCAATCAGTGATGTTTTTAGTTGATAGTTATAAAACAGAAAATGTACGTTGCTATATTGATGGAGTGTGGCTGAATGTTGAAGCCACACTTCTAAATGTCGATACGCATGATGATGTCCATTACAATGCAACAATAAAAATATTTTAAAAAAAAAAAATTTAACAGACAACACAAAAACAGTTGGTTCACTTTCATGCACCCATGATGACTGATGATGACTCTGAGTAGTACCTCTGGGCCTACTGGCAGAGTAGGCCACAAGTTTGGAGGCCTATGGCAAAAACACAGTGGCTGGTCCCACAAAATGGCCGCCACCACATAGCCAGGCACTCACAAAAAAAAGAAAGGGAATAAAAAGACAGCCAATGCCTGCCTATAGGAAAAGCACAATGCCTGGCTTCACAAAATGGCCACATGGTCAGCCCACCAACAATAACAAGAAAGTACATACAATGAACTCAATCAGTCCTATATAACTATATGGCCATACAAAGGATGACTGTTACACAACACAGCTTTAATGCAAAAAAGAAAATCAGCATGGCTAAAAAGGTTGGAAACTTACACAACAACAACACATACACACATGCAACAAAGGCATTTATTAACACACATCCAAAAAGTTAACTACACCCCAAAAAACACATTTTGGAATTCAATCCAATGCCATCCATGCCCTAAATGATGTTTAAATTCAACAGACTACATAAAAACAGTTGCTTCAAGCACCCCTGATGAGTACCTCTGGGAGTCTGGGCATACTGGCAGAATAGGCCACAAGTTTGGAGGCCTATGGCAAAAGCACAGTGGATGGTCCCACAAAATGGCCACCACCACATGGCCTGGCCACCCACAACAACATGAAAAGAAAGAGAAGACAGACAATGCAGGTCTATGGCAAAAGCGCAATGCTTGGCTTCACAAAATGGCCGCCATCCACATGGTCAGCCCACCCAAAATAACAAGAAAGTACATACAAAGGACAGGAACAGGAAGTTGGAGTCTCTGGGAAACGTCCTTCCTCTTTTAAAAAAAATGTAAAAACAGAAAAATGACTCCATGCTCCAAAAACTACAACCAAATGACAACCTGAGGAGTTTTTTTTAGCAAAATGAACAAAATTATCATTTTCAAAAAGGTTTTATGCAGCTCGAGAGATATTGTTTGCCAGATTGCAAATTCAGCGCGTTCGGCATTGCGAACTGTACAAAAAATCGTTATTGCGTTTGCGAACACGCAGATTGAGCGCACGAAGACGACAAAAACTGTAAGTCTGCATTGTCGAACTGTGCAGAGTTACCAAAACTACGCGAGCTGAACTCCTAGGGTTACCTACTGGCAGAAAAGCCCTATTTATTTAACACACATCCAAAAAAACTGAAATTCCACCCCAAAAAACACATTTTGCAATTCAATCCAAAGCCATCCATGCCATACATGATGTGAAAATTCAACAAACAACACAAAAACAGTTGTTTAACTTTCATGCACCCATGTTGACTGATGATGAGTTGTACCTCTGGGCCTACTGGCAGAGTAGGCCACAATCTTGGAGGCCTATGGCAAAAGCACCGTGGATGGTCCCACAAAATGGCCACCACCACATGGCCAGGCCACCCACAATAACAAGAAAGTACATACAATGAACTCAAGCAGGCCTATATCACTATAGAATACAGTTGACCGCAACGGGGTTGCTCCGCTACTCCTCTTGGACCTCTCAGCTGCCTTTGACACGGTTGACCATGACACTCTGAAACAAGGACTTTATGAAGCCGGCATAGAGGGAACTGCTCTAGACTGGATCGCATCCTACCTTCGAAACAGAACTAATATCATCCATACCCCACCTTTCTCGTCCACACTCCACAAAAGCAGGGGTCCCTCAAGGTTCTATCATCTCGCCCATGCTTTTCAACATCTACATGAAGTCTTTACCAGTACTGATCAATAAATTTCACCTCGCGTGCTACAACTATGCAGATGACACGCAAATACTCCTTCAACTGGAATGCCCCAAAGACATTGGAAAATCACCAATTTTCAGCTGTTTCAGAGCCGTGGATCAGTGGATGACTTGGAGCCATCTCAAATTGAATGCTTAAAAAACTGAATACTCACGTGTGGCGATTGGAAAAATTACAACCCGCTTGCCGCGTGGCCTGATGAACTGGGATCACTGCCTAAAGTATCGAAGGAAGTAAGAAACCTCGGAATGACCATGGACTCCAAGCTGTCGATGAATGTCCAAGTAAATAAACTAGCAAGATCAAGCTTTGCTACTATAAAAACGCTGCGACGAATTTTCCCTCATTTGGGATTTCCACACAAGGTCCAAGCTACCATCTCCCTTGTTCTATCCAAACTCGATTACACAAATAGCCTCTAGCACGGATCACCTTTAACAACCATGAAAAGACTACAACGGATTCAGAACTCGGCTGCCAGACTACTCTTGCATATCAAACCACGAGACCACATCTCCCCTGCCTTGAAAGCCCTGCATTGGTTACCGGTTGCCAGAAGATCCACGTTCAAGCTGCTTTGTATTACCCACAAAGCAATACATGGAATAGGACCACTCTTCATCAGAAATAAAATTACCAAACACATTCAACAAAGGAGCCTACGCTCTAAAGGAGCATCTCGCCTCAAAATCCCACCATACAAGAAAAAAACAATGGGTGGCACATCCTTCTCTGTTCAAGTAGCCAAACTATGGAACTCTTTACCCCCCAACATAAGATCCACCGACAACCACCTTATCTTCAGAAAACTACTCAAGATATGGCCCTTCCCCACATAAGCACCATACGGAAATAGAAATTTACAGCATATCCCTCTGTATATAAGCATTTGTTTTCACTATAGATATGTACCTATCTTTGTGTATTACTTTATAAAACATGTAAAAAAATTATGTTGTTAAGAGAAGAAAAATAATAATAATAATAATAATAATAATAATAATAATAATAATAATCATCAATAAATAAAAATCATTTTTGGTCTACATGTACACACTTCCATTGTACATCTATGTACCTTCCATGTACTTGGATCTGTGTGTCTGTTACTTTTCTCCTGAAAAAGCATATCCAATGCACTACCCTATCTCTCATCCTGTGCCTCTATCAATATATTTAATCTAAATATACTTACTTTTTTATGTATCTATATACTTTTAATGTACTTATGGATCTATATACTTATCTCTTTCTTCTAATTTAGCATTTCCAATGCACTAGCCTATTTCTCAGCCTATACTTCACTCAATATATCTTCTAGCCCAACCTTCTGACTCCTCTCAAACTTCTTTCTACTACTCCTTCTAAGGCACTACCCTATCTCTCATCCTATAGATCTATCAATATATCCTCTACATCCACTCTCTCATTTATCCCAAACCCCATACCACTACTAATATCGCCAAAATAACCTTTTCTAGACTCTCTCCTGCTCTACCCCTCCTTGTATCATCTGACACCTCTTTTTACAAACTCTCCCCTCTGACTCCTTCCCTCCAAAACTCCTTTTTACTCATCCAAAAGCCTCTTCCTACTGCTAAGACTTAAAAAAAAAATTAAAAAAAAAATCCTTCACTCTTTTATCCCTCCACTATCCTTTTTCAATAAAAATTAACAGACTGACATGTTTCACTTCTCAAATTCCATATTCCATATTCAACTATACTAATATAATGCCCAAATAACTGAATAACATATCTACTACTCAAATTACTTCATATTTATACTATACTAATTTTCAACACTAATCCTTTATGGGTTCCAGAGTGGCGTGCTACTCGCCAGAAAAGCGCTTCAACGCCCATCAGGGGTAACAAGTGCTATATGAATGCAAATCTTTCTTCCCCTTTTATCCATCCGCTATCCTTCTCACTCCAAGTAACAGACTAATATCCACCACTGAAATTACCTCATATTTCACCATATTAATTCAGCACTAATACTCTATAGGCTCCCTGAATAGCATGCGTCAACAAGCGAGCGATAAATAAATACAAACCTTTGTCCTACTCTATCCTTCTGCTATCATTCCAAATCCAAATAACTGATTAACCTATCCACCACTTAAAATGTACTTGCATGTTTCACTATACTAATTCAACACTAATCCTCTGTGGGTCCCGGAGTAGCGTGCTACCCGCCTAAAAAGCGCTTCGACGCCTCGTCAGGGGTAGTAAGCGCTATATAAATGCAATTACAATACAATACAATATGAACTTCTAGGGTTACCTATTTGCTGAAAAGCCCTTATTTAATTTACACACACCCAAAAACTGAAATTCCACTCCAAAAAACACATTTTGCAATTCAATCCAATGCCATCCATCATATTACAAACTTGAAATTCAACAGACACCACAGAAACATGGTTGGACCCATGGGTACCTCTGGGCCGACTGGCTGAAATTTCAAAGAAATACAACTTGGCCCCTACTGAAAGTACAGGCCACCCACAACAATAATTTTTAAAAACGATGAAAAGCTCAGAAAACTGTAGGTTAAAAAAAAGCCCCAATCAAACAAACATGTACACCAATTCTCCAACTTACTTGTAAAATAAAATCTCAAATGCAAAAGTCCTCAATAAATCCAATCCAATGATATGATGTAGCAGACATACACAAAAAGTGATCCTACCAGCTCCATTCCAAATGAAAGTGAACAGCACATGGACAAAGCACTGGAAGGAGCCTGCTGGACAGGAACAGGAAGTTGGGGACTCAGGAGCACTTCCTTCCTCTTGAAAAAAAGAGTAAAGAAAAAGGACTCCTTGCACAAAAGATTACAGCCAAATCACAATCTGAGGTGTTTTTCTGAGCAAAATTATCATTTTCTAGAAGGTTTTATCGACCTCTAGAGATATTCTTTGCCAGATTGTAGTTTCTGCGTGTTCGGGAACGCGATCTTACCAACACTTCCGCCAGAAGGAAGATAGCGCATCCGAATGACGAGTTCGTGTTCGCACAGTCTCGTGGGATCATGCGGGCGGATTCCAAACCTCGTGGAACGGGATAGAAAATCGAGTTGGCGAACGCAGAATCACAGTAAGTCATTACCACACCCTAGAGAACGCATATTGAGCACGCGCGGAAGAAAAACAACTACGTTATGCTGTAGAGTGCGTAGTATTTGTCAACTTCGCACTCCACTACCAAAACTTTGCAAGCTCCGCGAGCGGAGCGGAGTTCACCGCCCAGGGTTAGTACAGATATCAATGAGGAACTGACAGCAATGGAGGAGCAGGTGGTAGCATTCCTAGGACCTGATATGATTACTGGCATTTAGAGCACGGATACTGCCAATCTTGAGGACTTATCTACATCTCAGGGAGAGTTTGCATTACAGAATAATATCTCCCTATATATTGTAATACTAGGTCTGGGAGAAATTTTAATTATGCTGGTGTAATCAGAGTAATTTCATGATTTCACTTTATTCCTTTTTTGCAAAATTACCTAAAAGAATGCAAGTACACCAGTTTGCACATTTATGAATAATTTGTAGGGGTTGGTGAAATTTATGAAACTTCCCGTAGAGTTTTTTGTGAAATTATGTCAAAATTACATGAAATTACACAGATTTATGCATGGAGTGTAACCCAGCATTTAGCGCTATTTTCTGAGCGTAAAATGCACCCTTTCATCCAAAATATAGCTTCCAGGTGCTCATACTCACTTAGGGGTATATTCACCAAAACGTGTGCTAAACATCACCAAAAAATGCTAACCCAGCTTTACACAGCGCAGCCGATTATGGGAAAATAACCCTGTGTTAACGTGGAATTCACAACAAGGCAGTAGCATGCGATAGTCTGCCAATACTGCAGCCAATGTCGGAGATACAACCACCTTCACGGTGATAAAAATACAAACATCAGCACAAAAAAACATGCAATGGGCCAAAGCGTGATGAGGAAATCAGAGATAAGCAGCGCCAGGCCTGCAACACACACATGGCAGGCAGGAAAAATCACTATAAAAGTAGAAAAAACACCCAAATACAACACACAAGCACGATAATAATAATAATAATAATCCACATTTGTAAAGCGCACAATCACCCGTAAGGGTCTCTAGGCGCTGGGGGCCGTCGGGAAGATTAAGCGAGCTATTGCCCAGAGTCACATGGTGCTGGGCTAACCTGCCGCCGGAGCCGAGGATCGAACCCTGATCCCCAGATTCCAGCGTCAGTCGCCCTGGCCGCGGCACCGGAGGTAGCTGGAGCAGGCGCAACCCCACAAGCACCCCAGACGACCAGCCCTGGACCTCGAGGACAGGGATAGGCAAAGAAAAGAAGAAGAGGAAGACGAAGTTCAGTGTGCAGGAAAACATGAGCCCGATTACGGGAGTGATGGAACACCATCAACAACTGTTCGTCATCTCCAATATGTCGTTGGGAACCAAAAATGGGATATGGCGGAACATCGTGGACAAGGTGAATGCAGTCGGAGAGCAAAGGAGGTCAGTGGACAATTCCAAGAGGCGATGGATTAACATCAAGCAAAAGACCAAGAAGAAAGTCGCAGCCAATCAGAAGGCAGCAATGCAGACTGGTGGTGGGAGCCCAGTGCCACAGCTCATGCTGGATGACATGGCGGAGCTAGTGTCGCCAGTCATCAGTGTGGAGACTGTGGCCGGAGTCGGGGGACTGGACACTGCTCGACAGGAGACAACACAACCACAACAAGGTGAGTGACCACCAGGTACTGGGGGGATGGGTAGAGAGGGCCACAATGGCACACCTGCACAATCAAGCAGTGCACACCCACAAAGACTCTGGGTCATGCCCCTGATCTACATAATGTCACAATGTACAATGCAATGCAGTCTGAATGTCAACATGTACCATGCGGCTACATAAATATGGACACATTGTAATACACCATCTGCCCTTCCCATTGCAGGGGCACTGTCAACACCTCCTGCAGAGCAGTCCCAGCCACTCTTCACTGATGACGAGGAGGACACTGCCAGCATCGACACCAAAACCCTCCAAAACATCATGGACATCATCGGCAACTTACAAACAGTATCAGGGCTGCCCAGCTGCATCGAGGAGACCACACCTACTACCCGAAGTACCCAGCAGGAGGCACCCACAGTCCTGGCAGTCTTCCAAGACCCCCAGGAATAAACGATGGCCTTCCAACGCCGTGTGCTGAAGGGCCAGAGGGAAACGGCTGAGCAGGTGCGGGTGGGGTTCGACCACATGGCTACCAAAAAGGATGCCATTCATGAGTGTCTAGGTCCCATCAGGGACCAGCTCGGGTCCCTAACGGACACCCACGGCCCGCTCCATAGTCTCCAAGGAGCCATGACTGACATCACTGGAGTCATGACGCGGAGAGAAGAACACCTGTCCACTCAGATTGGCTCCAGCGATTCCAGCTGTGAGCTGGCACACATTCGGAGGCTCATGGAGGACATGGTGCGGATGGAGACGGAAAGGATGGCAGACACTGCTGCACATCAGCAAACACAAGGCATGGTGCTGATGAATGCTGCTGCCCCCACACCGTCCACATCTCCACCCCCTGGTGTGTCAGTGCCTCAGAGTGCAGCAGGGGTATCCACTCTGGCACCTATTGTGTCACTGCCACACAGTGCAACCAACAATCCTCCTCCGGGCCCTGATGTGTCATTGGGACACAGTGCCGCAGCCGGTACTGCAACACCCACAGGTGGGGCAGAGCACATATATGAGGACAAGGATGTGGATGGGATTGTTATCAGGAGGCAGTTGCATTCATCTCCGCCACCTGGCCTGTATCTGCTTGGTGTCGCACATGGCCTCATGACCTCCCACTGACCCCGATACACTCCGATGCCTTCACCTTGCACCGCAACATTGACTGCCATATCCTGTTTGATGACCAATGACACAGTGACCAGACTGTGGTCTGTACCGTTCTTCTTCCGAAGTACCTGTCGTGACCGGATGGAAGCTGGCCCTCCACGGGCACATATTGTATGGTGTGCCTGGCATGGCCCTGTACCGCTCCAGCTGCAAAACTCCACTGGATGTGCAGTAAACATCAAGTAATGCACTTCTGTGTCATGTCTTTCATCATTCCTGCACGGATGTGTGGACAAAAGTGCGGACAGTGATTTCCCTTACGTCATTGATGCTCATGTAGTGGGATGCCAGTCACCGTGTGCTACATTGCCTATTATGTCCCGGGTGCCGTGGACACTACAACAGGGACACATGCATTGGTCACTTCCTTGTCCGGACATTGACTGACCATACCCAGAGACCGCAAGCCATTTGTGCAAGCCGTACGCTGGTCCGGCATACGCCAGGCCAGACCACTCCGCTGACGCTCTGAGGGGGGGACCCACATAGCTACCTGTCGCAGGCGCACTTGCTGGTGGTGTGCAGGTCACTGGTCTAGTTGTTAGCATGTCACGGCCACTCCCTGAGGACAGGTCTGCACACACACCACACCCATCCGGCACAGGCATCACAGGTCATGTGACCCTGCAAATATAAGGGCCCGAAAAAGTCATATTCCCCTCTGCCTGTGGTGACTGAATGACGGACGCTCCACCGTGCTCAATCATAAAGGGCCCATGATGTGCTGCACTCAGGGTTAGTGCCACCCGAGGCCTTGCGGCAAACACAGGCCTACCACCACGTGGCGCTGACTGGCGTTGCACAGGTTGGTGGCACATGTAATTGCTGAGTGGGTGTGCAGCCTGCGATGATGATGTGTCCTCTGATGTGGCCTCCGCCATTGACGACTCAGGACTCAGCGGCATGTGTGGGAGCTGCTGGGCCACGGGCGGGCCCACATGGTGTGGACCATGCCATGGTGTGCCTACTGATGGACACACCAGTGGCAGCAGGTGAGCAGTGGGTCCTGTGTGCGCAGGGGTGGCAGTGTCTCCCTCTCTCCCTTCATTTCCTTCTCTCTCACTCCCTCTCCCTTCATCTCTCTCTCTCACTCCCTCTCCCTTCCCTCTTCCTCTCTCACTCTCTCTCCCTACCCTCTCTCTCACTCTCTCTCCCTTCCCTCTCTCTCTGCCACTCCCTCTCCCTTACCTCTTTCTCTCTCCTTTCATTTCTTTCCCTCTCTGGCTTACTTTCCTTCTCTGTTTCTCTGTGTTTCGCTCCTTTGATGGGTGCATGACACACGTCGTGAATTTGTGCTTTCTTTTCCAGGCAGTGTCGTCGAGTTTGTCCCTGGCGGACCAGACAGTAGTCATCCGTATTGCTGTTTTGTGTTGTGTTTCATTAATAATTTGAGTTGTTACTTCAGTGCTGTGTAACTGTTTCTCGTTCTTCTGACCACATATGTGTGTATTTATTTTGGCACTGTGTGTCATCGTGCGTTTGTTGTGGCTCTTGTGTCGTGCATGGTATTTGTATGTCCGGGAGGGAGGGCCGGGGGGCCCGGGGTGGTTGTGGGGGGTGTTGTGGCCCTCATGGGTATCGGAGCTGCATGATCATTGTCTCCATGGCATCTGTGGGTCTTTAGGTGTGGCTCTTGGCTTGGCTCCATTCTTTCATGCTGCAGGTAGTCGTCCTGCTTCACACCAGCAGAAGGCAGGTATTAATTCCCTTATCACCTGTTCTTGGTTCGCTTTGCCGATCTGGCAGTTCGTTGTGAATGTGGTGGTGTGGTTTTTCTGTGTGTTTTTGCACGGGAACGCCTACTCTGCATCTCATTAGGGTTAGTTGGGGGTGTCCACCTCTGAGGTACATTTTGGGGCAGTTATCGTGGGAATACAGGCGATGTCTGCAGTTTGCACCATCTTCTGAATGGGGTCTTAAATCTAGCTCTACATTTTGTGCGTTACGGTGGGGATAATTCGGAGTTGAGCATTGTTCCCATGCTCCTGCTGTACGATTTCTGAGCTTCTTAATGCACTCTGACAAATTGTTGTGTACTCCTACACAACCAAGAAAGCAGAATGAGGCCACCCCGGGACACTGCTGTTTGCTATGGCAGGGTGAGAGCTGTGCGGGCATTGGGGCTCCCCCGGTGGTCCCCAACGGATAGGGCTGCCCCGGGGGATGAGGTCCCTGGGGCTAGATGTGGCCCTAGAGGGGATCCACGTGGCCCCCTCCCCCAGAAAACAAAAATAAAAAATATAAAGGCAGGCCCCGGGGGATGGGGTTCCTGCGGCCAATAAAGTCCTCAGGAGGGGGGCCACACAGCTCCCCTCATAAAAAAAAAAATAATATGTGGCCATGACCCGGGGGATGGGGTCCCCGGTCCGGATTTGGCCACGGGAGGGGGGCCCATGCAGCCCCCTTCCCGTTTAAAAAGGGTCAGGCCCTGGGGGATGGGGTCCCCAGGGCCCACAACAAGGAAAAAGACGGGGGGCTACACAGTCGCCCTTTTAAAAAAAAAAAAATAGAAAAAGACCAGCATCATGCCGGAGTCCCTGCCCCCTTCCAGCAACTCTCTGCAAATGCGCAGTGTGAGGCATTTTAAGTTGGGGAATTAATTCCCCTTCAATACTGGGGGACCCTGGAGGCCAACTAGACCACCAATTACCTCCAGTATGCGCCACAGGGCTGCCTTGCAGAGAGGTGGTCCGAGGACATGCCCTTGTTACACCTCTTTGCAACTCAGGTCTGTGGCACTTACTGGAGATACCTGGTGGGATAGTTGGAACCCAAGGACCTTCTGGATTTAAAAGTACTTAATTCCCCATCCACGTGGTGTGTTAGCACAGTGGTGAAGGCAGGGGGCGGGGCCTGATGTGACAAGTGTACAAAGGCACTCTGTGGCGCGTTTTAAGTTGGGGGATTAAGTCCCCTTGTGTCCTGAGGGTCCCTGGGGGTGAACTAGCCCACCAGGTACCGACAGTAAGCACAAAAGAGTTGGTGTAAAAAGGGTGTGGCCTTGGACCACCTCTCTGCAACGCAGCTCTGTGGTGCATACTGGACGTAACTGGTGGGCTAGTTGGCCTCCAGGGACCCTCAGGATTCAAGGGGAATTAATCCCCCAACTTAAAACCTGCCAGGGGGAACGTTTGCACAGTGGTGAAGGGAGGGGGCGGAACTGATGTGACATGTGTGTACTTATCCAATCACTCCACCAAAACCCAAGCACTTATAAATTCACCGTGCACTCTCCTCGCAGTACTCTAATCATCCAGTCTCTACTCATGTAGTCATGCAATGATTCAGGACTAACACATGCACTGCTACAATCCCATTGTACTACCCATGCAGTCCTCTGACCACCTACACACTTCTCATTTGCTCCTTCAATTCTCCTGGTAGTACCCATGCAGTCCAGCAATCACCCTGTCACTCCCCGTGCAGTCATCTAGTCACCCAGCCACTACCATGTACTAATCCAAACACTCCGCCAATACCCAATCACTTATAAATTCACTCAGGCACTCTCCTTGCAGTATTCTAATCTTTTAGTCAGTAGCTATGTACTCATGCAATGGTCAAGGCACTAACTGATCACAGTTACAATCCCATATGCCCTAACCATACACTCCTGTACCCACTTACAATCTTCTCATTTGCTGCTTCAATTCCCATGCAGTCCCGGAATCACACTGTCACTCCCTGTGCACTCCTCCAGTCACCTAGCCACTACCATGTACTATTCAAACACTCCTCCAATACCCAAGCACTAATACATTCACCTCACACTCTCCTTGCAGTACTCTAATTATCCACTCAGTACCCATGTGCTCATGCAATGACCCAGTCACTAAAACATGCACTGCTGCAATGCCTTGAGGACTACCAGTGCTGTCCAGTAATCTCCCTGGTACTATGCAGTCCTTCAATCACCCAGCCAATCCTATGTCCTTATCTGATGACTGCGCCAAAACCCAAGCACTCATAAAATCACCATGCACTCTCCTTGTAGCACTCTAATCATCCAGTCACTACTCATGTACTCATGCAATGACCCAGGCATTAACTCCTGGCAAATACGGAGGAGGTCATGCTAATCACAGGGGTACCCCAATGCATAGTGTTCCCTAGTGTATGTAGGTATTTTCACAGTATTCTAAGTGTCTTTTAGCTTAGCACTGGCTCTAGGCCTGGTTAGTCAGAGTCAGTTACCCCCAGTACCCATCAGCAAAATGTTAGGGGCACAGGAGCACTTTGTGCTCCTCTGTTGGTTCTTTCTGTATATCTCTTCTTCTTCCTGCACTTTTCTTCGTCTTTCTGGACTTCTGTTGCCTATTTCTGCATGTGTCTATTTTCTTCCTCCTTCTTCACATGTCCTATCTTTGTAGGCATAGTTAGAAATTAGCATTTAAAAAAACTTAGAAATTCACTGGAAAAAAACATAGGTTTCAGGGACGTTATAGTTAGAAATTAACAATTAAAAAACCTTTAAATTCTCTGAAAAAAACATAGGTTTCAAGGACATTATAGTTAGAAATGTTCATTAAGAAAACCATTGAAATTCACTGAAAATACCATAGGTTTCAGGGACGTTATCGTTAGAAATTAGCATCTAAAAAAACCTTAGAGGGGGAGGAGCTTCGTGCGCATCCAAGATGGCCACGTGAGCTTAGGGCTCCGAAGACCCTCATAGGCCCCGAATATATCCTGTCGTTTATCCTGTTTACTGTGGAGTGATTCTTGCAGTGGAACCGAAGGAGAATCGGAAGCTGAAAACCGCGTTTTGAACGAACCCCGGAAACCAGAGTTACAGAATCGTGACGTTTGAGGCCTGTTTCTCTCGGATGTCCGGTGATTGAGTTGACACTGTGCCCAAGTGGTAGTGCAACAACATCGGCCTTCGGTACCGGAAGTGACTGGCCCGGCCCGCTACTCCATTTGGTTTCGCTTTCGATTTCGCCTGGAACTCTCGGTAACCTCACCTGGTTCCACTCCAGATCATCTGAGACCCTGGTTGGCGACAGTTGTGCCATGCTCTGAGGACACTTCAACAGACGGCAGACCTCTGGACTTGAAATCAAGGATTTTAGCCGAGTGTCGCGCCGGTGAGGTCGCAGAGGCCTGTGCTCCTAGCCGATTACTGGATATTACGGAACCACAGAAGGCTAGCACACTATCCTAAAGAATTGACAGCAAGGGGCTTGATACGGGTCTAAATACAAGGACTATTGAGCACTGTCTCCCGAGCTGGACGGTGAACGTTGGATTGTCCCAAAATAGTGACCAAGCCGGAGGCGGATAAACGACAATCGAAAGCCGTTAGAGGGGGAAGATATACCCAATCTAACAACATGGACTGGTATGCTCAGACGAGAGGGTCGCCGAGTGGACTGGGAAACTCCCAAGAAGGACTAAAAGAAACCTCTCTCCTGGAAGCGGAGCTGACATTAAAAGAAGTTATGGTCGCCATTGATGGGATCAAGTCCTCTCTCGGACAAAAGATGGAGACTCTGGCTCATAAATTGGACACTGTGTCTATTGAGGTAAATTTGATTCGTACAGACCTCATGAAGACGAGTGAGAGAGTGAAATCACTGGACATTAAGACGACTAGTCTTATGAATTATGTGACGGAATTGCAATCAGAAGTTCGGAATCTGGCGGCCTCAAATGACCTGACTATCCGTAGGCTGGAGGATTTTGAAGGGCAAGCCCGGAGGAACAACGTACGTATTATTGGTGTGCCGAAAAGGCAGAGGGACAGGCTGCGGACCTCTTCGTCGAAGAGTTGGTACTTAAGCATCATGTGCCCAAAGGTCTGTGTAATTTCTTTACCGTTGAGAGAATGCACAGAATTCCCGGAGGTAGACCACGTTTCGGTGTCCCACCTCGACCCTTGATAGCGAAAATATTTAATTTTAGGGACAGAGATGCGATCCTTCAGGCCTCCAGATCTGGAGGCCCTTTGAAGTTCGAAAACTCCTCCATCAGTTTTTTTCCGGACTTCACGCAAGCAGTCCAGAAGCAGAGAATGAGCTTTATGGGGGTTAAATGGAAGCTTCGCGACAAGAGACTCGTATACGCCATGATGTACCCGGCCAAGCTGAGAATCGAACATGATGAAAAAGTTTACTTTTTTGACAAGCCGGAGATGGTAGCGGACTGGTTGGACACTTTAACTGCTCAACAAGAACCTCGAAGACAGAGTGGAGATGAAGGAGGGGGTTCACAAGAACAAGAATAAGTACTGTTACCATGAGAACTCTGGAAAATTAGGGAACGGATTATGGTTATACTCTTTACGATAACATGTTATAACACAGTAACCAAGGGGGGTCAACGGGCTGTCCGTGGGTCACTTTCCTCCTCATATTTAGCTTTTTTGCACTTTAGTTTAGATGTTGGGGCGACAGGGGAGGCTTGATAGTCGTAAGCAGAGGTGCAGGGTGGGGGGTGGTGTAACCAAAAGTTTTGTGGGGGGTGGGGAGGAATGTTAATTTTTTGTTTTGTTTGTGTGTTTTTTGTGTTTTTGCAAGGCATTGTATTCCAAGACTGCTTATTGATGGTGCGAGGATTGGAGTAGGGTTGGGCCTTTTTTATGTTTTTTGATGGGGGTAGGGGGTTACGAGTATTACGTTGGAATGTGAATGGGCTGGGGGATAAAATCAAACGCAGTGTGGTCCTACAATTTCTCAAAAGACACTCCCCGGATTTAGTTCTCCTTCAGGAGACTCATTTGTTAGGGAATGCATGTAAGGCGATGCATAGAAAGGGCTATCATCTGGATCTTCGGGGTCCCGGGGGGTTGGGATCCTCATCCACGTGGTGTGTCCATCACCACAGATGAGAGGGGTCGATATATAGCAGTGTCAGGACGTTGGGAGGGATACACTCCCTCCTTGGTCTCAATTTATGTCCCCCCGGGTCTGCAAACCACTACCTATACTGAATTGGGGAAGATTGTTTTAGACCTTCCCAGAGGGTTGCTGATTCTGGGTAGGTATTTGAATGCTGTAGTCTCTGGCACCATGGACAGGTCTCCGCCCCGTGATGTGGGACGGGCAAAAAGATGGCTTCCTGATTTCCTGGAGGCTCTAGGTCTGGTAGATAGCTGGAGATTGTTCCATCCTAATCAGCGACAGTATACCTTCCACTCCGGTGCTCATGGTAGTCTTTCTCGCATCGATTACAGTCTAGTGCCGGCGGCTCAGGTGTCGTATATTACTGAAGTAAAGCATCTGGCTAGAGGCATTTCGGATCACTCGCCGCTCTGGATCAGATTGGAAATGACCTTGGGTGCGAGTGGTAGGATCGCTCCTATTAATCCCTGGTACTTGCGTAATCCTAAAATTCGCAAGGAACTGTTAAAAGCGTTGGAACACTACTTTCAAGAAAATGAGGGTTCGGTTTCCTCGTCGATCTCGCTGTGGGAGGCCTTTAAGACAGTTGTTAGAGGTCAAGCCTTGTCCCTGATTTCGGGAGTTAAAAAACAGAAAGAGGAAGACGTGGTGAGAGTTGAATCGGAAATAGCGAATATTGAAATGGAAATAGAGCAGGAGGTTACCCGTGCTAGATTGCACGTTTTGTAACTTAAGCAGCTTGAGTACAGGACGCTGGTCTCTGATAGTGAGAAAGCCCTGAGCCGAGAGCAGCAAGGGCCTTTATATGATGGGGGGGACAAGGCCGGTAAACTGATTGCTTGGTTGGACAGGAAGGATAGAGCAGACCGGGTAGTTCCTGAGATTGAGACGACGCAGGGGAATTATATAAATGACCCACAAGGGATAGTAGATAGTTTTGCTGACTATTTTCGTAACGTTTACACCTCCGTCTCAGATAGGCCAGAGGAAGACTCATGCCTATTATTGAGGGATATTCAGCTCTCATGTTTGACTGAGGAGGATCGCGACCTCATGGATAGTAAGCTTACGGTGGATGAGATTGCCTTGGCGGTGCGCTCTTTGAATTCTGGGAAAGCAATGGGTCCCAATGGTCTTCCGATCGAGTTGTACAAACTTAGACTGGACAAAATTGCCCCCTATTTGAGAGACATGTTTTTGGAAGCTCGAGAACGTGGGGTCTTGCCCCGAGACCAGAGAGTGGCTTCGATAGTGGTGATACCTAAAGAGGGGAAGCCGAGATTTAGTTGTGCTTCGTACAGGCTGATCTCGTTGTTGAATTCGGAACCCAAGATATTGGCTAAAGTCTTGTCCAATAGGTTAATCAAGGTTATTAGTGAACTGGTACATCCCGATCAATCTGGATTTATTCCGCATAGAAATACAGCTGTGAACCTAAGGCGATTGCACGGAGTTCTAGCTAAGGCGCATACCTTGCGAGAACCGGCCATAATAGCGTCACTAGACGGGACGATGGCCTTCGATACGGTGGAATGGCCATATCTGTGGGCTGTTTTTGGCTAAATTTGGTTTTGGTCCTCAGTTCATTAGCTGGGTGTGGCTATTATATACCGAGCCTCTTGCCCAGGTTGTTGTGAACAATCGTGTCTCGGTGCCATTTTGTCTTGGGCGGGGCACTAGCCCCTCTGTTCTCGCTGGCTCTTGAGCCTCTTGCGGCTTGGATCCGTTGGAAGCCCTCGATCAAGGGTATTCGTTGGTCCCCACAGTTTGAAGATCGGATCTCTTTATATGCTGACGACATTTTACTTTATCTGACTTCTCCCAGGAAATCCCTTAACGTTGTCTGCGATGTTTTGGCCTCTTATGGTAGGAATTCGGGATTGAAAATAAACTGGACAAAGTCCTATCTCTACGTTTTGTGTGGCGACGTCCCCGTCCTGCCTCGTAACTGTCCTATTCAGACCACTAGGGATAGTTTCAAGTATCTCGGGATTTATATTTCAATGGATCCCACAGTTCGATATGATAAAAACCTTCTTCCTCCACTGGCTCGGCTGAAAAGCGACGTGGCTGGCTGGAAGAAACTTCTGCTGTCGCTGCTAGGACGGGAAGTCCTGTTTAAAATGATGTCTCTGCCCCATTTCCTCTATGCCCTCCAGAACACTTTGGATGTAGTATCAGCTAGTTACTTTCGAGGAGTGGAGGGATTGCAGCGTAGTCTGCTTTGGGAAGGCAGATCACGTATAGCGTTAGCTAAGTTGACGCTCCCATGGTACGACGGAGGAATTGCCCTCCCTGATATTAAAAGATACTACTGGGCATCACAGTTGGGAGCTATAAACCATGGTACTGACGGGTCCAATAAGGATCCAGGTTATGCAATGGATAAATGGCTGCTCCCTGGTGGTAATTATAGCAGAGCGCTGTATGCTAGATCTATAGAGAAAAATGTAACGGGACCGACTAGAGTAGCTGTATGTATATGGCACGATGTTACCTGTTCATCGGGAAGGAAAAACCGTTTGACTCTGGCTACCCCTTTATTTGGATCGGATAGGTTGGGCAGGTTATGGAATACGAAGGGTTTTGACAGATGGACTTGATAGGGATTGCTACCGTGGGCGATGTTTGGGCGAAGGGAAGGGTTAAGCCGTTTGCTGAAATTTCAGTCCTCATTGGAAGACCGAATACTGGATGGGCATCTGCCAGACAGCACCATTTCTCTTATTTATAAAAAATTGATAAATCACAGAGCTGATCTATTAACAGATTTAAGGAACAAGTGGACGCAGGAAGGTATTGAAATTGACGATGAAGATTGGCAATCCGCCGTTTCTTCCCCTAAGGAAGTTGCGATTCCGGCGAGATTGAGACTCCTCCAGTTGAAAATACTGCACAGGGTTTATGTCACTGGTCCACGTCTGTTCAGAATGGGGTTAACGGAAGATGGCTTGTGTAAGCGTGGATGTGGTCAGTTTGGAACGCTTCTTCATATCCTGTCTGAATGTTGATATATGATAGATTACTGGAGCGCAGTCCATAATGTTATGCAGGAAGTAACGGGTGTGACTCTTTTGCCGGAAGCTAGGAGATGTCTATTGAATATTTGGGAGCCTACAGACCTAAACACTGCACAAACTCGATGGGTCACTCTTGGGGCCATGATAGCTAAGCGGAACATTGCACAGCAGTGGGGATCTGCAAGGCTGCCTACGATAGAAGGATGGAAAGAAAGTATGGATTGGTGTATGTTCCGTGAAAAAATTGTTTACCTGGCAAGGGGTCGCCCTCGAAAGTGGAACAGTGCTTGGGGTCCTTGGAATCAGTACAGAGGGAATATTTGTGTACCACCTGTAACTGTCAACTTTGAAACTCCTCTTTCCCCATAACCCTTACATGTGAATCTGCCTGACATCTGTGCTCCATACCCCCCTCGTTAGTATTTTCTGTATCATAGATTGCATTTGTGAACGACCCTCTTCTGTACTATGCACTAATGTATTTTTATTTTGATGCCTTGTTTTAATAAAAAGAAATATTAAAAAAAAACACCTTAGAAATTCACTGAAAAAACATAGGTTTCAGGGACGTTATAGTTAGTTGGAGATTTTCCTCGTACAAAACCATAGCAATTTGGCTGTTATAGTTAGTAGACCTAACTATAACTCGCGCCCCCGCAATGCACTGCTGATGATGTCACATATTACATCACTCATGACATGCACTGTGACATCACTCATGACATCACTGATGACATTTCAAATGACATCACTTATGACATCATCCATGTGATCATCAGATGCACCTCCTCATACCCAATAAAACCTTTCATACACCCACTCTAAAATACAGACCACCAATATCGAAACCATGGACAGAGCAAAAGCAGTTAGTACATACCTGCTCAGTCATTCATATGCCTACACACACATCCACCCACTAATCCACACACACATTCATTCATCTATACAGCCACTGATCTATCCACTCATACACCCATATAGACACTCACACACAGCCACTCACCCAGAGAGTTACTCATACACCAGGTCAGTCATGCAAAGAAACTATCACACACCCATTTCCTTGCTTATACAGTCATACACACACCACTGCACTTATTTATATAGATACTAACACATACTTACTCTCTTAAACAATCACTCATAGAAACAAAAACTCATCCATACAGATACTCTTGCAATCACTCACTCTCACATATATTCATTTATATATTCCAACACTCACATATACTGCTTTAAAACATATGTAGTTACTCACACATGAACTACTGAGACATCCGTTCACTCACCAACACACCCATACACACACTAACCCACCCATGTAGCTGTTTTCATATGCACTCTTGAACCTATACACCCAGCGAAACAACCACTCTAATGGACTTGTATCTGTTTACAAGTCCAAAATTCATAGCTGAACATATTATAATCCACACTACTTTTATAGGTGAGTGTACAAGTCTTCTTCTATATTTAGACCAGCAGGGCTTTTTCAATTCAATTTTACAATATACCAAGATTCTAGTTTCCGTAGGTTCTTCGTTCTATCCCCACCCCTTACATTTGGTGGAATGGCATCAATTACGAAGTACACCAAACTTCGAACATCCTTGTTGTGAAATCTTTCAAAGTGGCATGCTACCGGGTAAGTCCTGTCCCCATTTTTGATTGCTCTAAGGTCGCAGGTAGAATAGTGCTACCAACGTATTGTAAATTACATGCACACCTCACAACTTAAACAGCAAACTCTGTTTTACAATTATATTGTCCCTTAATTTTCTGTACTCTTTTCAATAAACCTGGATTGTAAGTCGAGACATTTTTACCATGTTCGCATGCTTTACATTTTGTACATCTTACAAAACCATCTTTACGTGTTAACCATGAGCAACTAGCTGTATTTTTCTTCTTGGTCATGGTGTTGCCTACTAGCATCTGTTTAAAAGATTTTTCCCGGCGGAAAGTAATCAATGGTCTTTTAGGAACTAGCGCTCCTAATATCGGATCATTTTTAATCACATGCCAATGCTTCGTCATGATTTTTCTAACCGTGTAGTTTATTATAGTCTGTGATTAATCTACACTAATTTTTTGGTATTCTGTTTGTCTTTCATCTTAAAAATGACTTTTTTCCTCGTTTGCTTCTTTACTTTCTCTATTGATGCATTTAAGCACTTCTCCGTATACCCTCTCTGCCTAAACCGATTCCTCAATTTCATCATTTCCTTAGCTTTAACTTCTGGTTCACTGCAATTGCGTAACACCCTTAAGCATTCTCCATAAGGAATACTATTCACCAGATTTGACGGGTGGAAACTCTTTGCATGAAGCAATGTATTCCCAGCCGTCTCCTTTCTGTAGAGCTTAGTGTATAATTTACAGTCCTTGACATAGATAGTTAAATCCAAAAAAATTAATGGACTCTGCGCTCACTGTACTGGTGAATATAAGATTAAGGCTGTTAACCTGTAATTTGGAGATAAAAGCATTTTGGGATGTTGTCGTATCTTTCCATACAATAAAAAGGTTGTCTTTATAACGACTCCAGTGAACAATATTATTGTCCCATTCCTCTTGGTACTGCTTCCGGACCACCTTCTCCTCCCACCATTAAAGATAAAAAAATTGTTTTTTAGGCAGGTGGAGACCATGGACAGAAGCATCTGGGTATGAGACCATAGTGTAATTGGTCTACTGCCCAAAAAAGGTCTAACGGCATTAAGTCTGTCACTGTGTTTGATGCTTGTGTACAATGTGGTAACGTCAACTGTTACTAGCAGTAAATCTTCCTCCCAAGGTATATCATAAATCACTTTAAGAAAGGCACCCGGGTGTCCGGTTCCAATTGCAATCCTGTTGTGTTGTTAACAAGCTGTATAATTACAGCCATACAGTCCCGTATCTGCTTTCAAACAGGTGGTGCATCCTCCGCGGCCGGAGCCACCGTGTATCACATGTTCCAAACGTGCCCCAGGCATAAGGAACACTACAACTCCCAGTATGCCACTCACTGGGGAGTGCATACATAAAGCGAAAATTTATGTTGAGGGCCTTTCTGTCCTTTGCTGATCTTTGCCCTATGAGGAAGGAGCAGCTGCTCCGAAACGCATCAGGGACATGAAAGAATTCAGAAAGGATTGCCGTTTTTTGAAAATAAAGGTTCTGTGAATCATCCTGTTGTGGAGTCGCGTCCTTATGCCTGGGGCACTTTTGGAACATGTGATACGCGGCGGCTCTGGCCACAGTGGATGCTCCCCCTATTTAAAAGCAGATACGGGACTGTATGGCTGTAAACATACAGCTTGTTAACAGCACGACAGGATTGCAATTGGAACCGGACACCCTTTCTGAAGGCCCACCGGATGGCTTTAAAACATTGTAGCATGAAAACAAAGTCCAAATATTAAGGCAAATGTACGGATCCCAAACATGGGTATTAATTAAACCCTACACCTCCCAGTATGCCACTCACTGGGGAGTGCATGCATAAAGCGGAAATTAATGTTGAATGCCTTTCCGTCCTTTGCTGATCTGTGCCCTTTGAGGAGGGAGCAGCCGCTCCGAAACGCTTCAGGGACATGAAATAATTTGGAAAGGATTGCTGGTTTTTGAAAATAAAGGTGCTGTGAATCATCCTGTTGTGGAGTCGCGTCCTTATGCGTGGGGCACTTTTGAAACATGTGATACGCTGTGGCTCCGGCCGCGGAGGATGCACTACCTGTTTGAAAGCAGATAATGGACTGTATGGCTGTAATCATACAGCTTGTTAACAGCACGACAGGATTGCAATTGTAACCGGACACCCTTTCTGAAGGCCCACCGGAGGGCTTTAAAACATTGTAAGGTGCAAACAAAGTCCAAAAATTAAGGCAAATGTACAGATCCCAACCATGGGTAGAAATTGAACACCTCAACTCCCAGTATGCCACTCACTGGGGAGTGCATACATAAAGCGGAAATTAATGTTCAGTGCCTTTCCGTCCTTTGCTGATCTTTGCCCTATGAGGAAGGAGCAGCTGTTCCGAAACGAGTCAGGGACATGAAAGAATTCGGAAAGGATTGCCGTTTTTTGAAAATAAAGGTTCTGTGAATCATCCTGTTGTGGAGTCGCGTCCTTATGCCTGGGGCACTTTTGGAACATATATATATGTATACATATACATATATTACCTACTGGCGTAGTTATAGTTAGGACCTAGTTTTCATAGGAAATCCGAAACATTCTATTGGGAATAACTTTGGCGCTGGTGGACGAATCTTCGCGAATTTCTCAAAGAAGATGGCCCGCCCCGCTCTGCTCCTTCCCTGAAAGTGTGGGGGGGATTCGTCAAGCGGGGGCCGAGATATTTGGGGGGTCCCAAAACGTGTTTTCCCCATGTTAATTTCCATAGGGCGGTTGGACTCACTTTTAGCCCGAACGGCTGAATGGATTTCCACCAAACTTGGCAAAATTATAGGGACTAGTAGCCCGATGTGCCTTTGCTATGTCTCAAGATATGTGCTCCAGTGGATTTTGAGTAATTTAGGTTCAAAAAAATATATATGTCTATAAGCGCGCCCCGGTACGCGCACCGGGTCGCATACCAGCGCGCTATGCGAGTACGCGAGCGGAAATCTGATTGGCTCTCGGGTGTCTGTCAACATTCCAAACAGTCCGGAGCGGCCGCCATCTTGTGTCTCGGTAGGATCGAGACACATGAGGTGGCACAAACAAAGGGGGAAATGACCAAAAGGGGGCAGGGTAGACCCCCTAGGTTTGATGTGGGGGCCATAAAAGGGCCCAGCGGGGCAAAAAAAATAAAAAATAAATTCAATTTTCGCGGGAGGAGCGCCCGGTATGCTCACCGGGGAGCGTACCGGGGAGCGTACCCTGGAGAGAAAAGAATGACAGAGTTTTTCAAAAATGTAGCATTTTTTAATAAATTGGAGGTAGTTCTAAAAATAACTGTTTTTTTATTCTTTTTGTTGTTTTATATTTTTTTATTGTTTTTTTGAACATTTTTTACTTTTTTTGGCTTTCATGAACAATTTTATATTTTTTTGTAATTTTTATGGGGACAAACAAAAAACAGGGAATTGTAAACGGCTCAACTGGAGCAAAAAAAATCAAGAAAAAATTAAGGCTTCTTTTTGCACTGGTGGTTGTCTCCAGCACGGTTAATCAATTTGATGCTTTGTTCACGATAAGAAATTGTAGTCCCACAAAATAGGCAAACAATTTTAAAATCTCCAAACTGGGTTTGGATGTTTGGGACCATCTCCCTTGCCTCTGGACCCGATGGAGTGGTGCTTGCAGAAGATTGGGGAGGGTTTCTGGTTAGTTCTCTCACCTCTGCCGCAGAATAGTTGTTGGGATGGCTCCGTTGCATGTGGTATTATTACCAAAAGAGTACTTTTTCGCAGGGTTCCCCCTGGAAAGTACAGTGCCACATATCAGACATGTCACTTTCGCCGCATTGACTTTCTTTTCGCCCCTTGGGAATTTAAAAAAACTCCTACACAATGTGCTCTCTCGGTTTATAAGGGGGATTGTCTTCAGGCAGGAAAGTCCTCCTCTCCTCCTCCTCCTCCTCCTCCTCCTCTTCTTCTTCACCACCAATGTGGTGTTGTGGTGGTCCTTGTGGTGGTGGTGGTGGTGGTGGTGGTGCAGATGCTCCTGCTGCTGCTGCTACTGTAGCCATTTCTCAATGAATGGAAACAGGTCTTCCTCACTCAAAGAACAAAGTGAGAATGAGGAAAAAAGGTGGGGGCTTTCATCATTTGGAAAACAAAACTGTTCTGAACCAATGAAAAGTGTTATTTTCAGGTCACATGACCCGACGCGCTTACGCTACGTGCCCGGGGGCGCGCCCTGGGGCGCGTAGCGTAAGCGCGTCGGGGCGCTTACGTTGCGCGATTGTATGCGCTCGGGCGCTTCCGGGTGCGCTTACGCCGTGCGTCATAAGACGCATCTCGCGGCTACGCGATACGTGTCTTATGACGCACGGCGTCGCGGATACGCGATACGTCACAATGTTTTTTTCGTTCGCGGAAATAGCGCTAACGGGGCGTTCACCGGTACGCGCACCGGGGTGTGCCGCAAGACTGCGCTTACCGGTGCGCTCACCGGTACGCGCACCGGGAGCGCTCCAGGGCAAAAAACATTTTTTTTTTTAAAAGGGAAAAATATACATAAAAAAAATTGTATTACAAAAATATACAATATAAAATTCATTATAAAAAATATTATATTTCAGAGCTATAGAGATTTGCTATTAAAAAAACCTTTGAAATTCACTGAAAAAAACATAGGTTTGAAGCCCTATATATAGTTAGGAATTAGCATTTAAAAAACCTATGAAATGCACTGAAAAAACCATAGGTTTCACACCAGTTATAGTTACCTGGAAATTTTACTCGCATAAAACCATTGAAATTCCCATGTTATAGTTAGTTGGACTCACTATAACTTGCGCGTGCAATGCACTGCTGATGACGTCACATATTACATCACTCATGACATGGTCAGTGACATCACTCATGACATCACTGATGACACCATCCTTGTGACAGAGTGGCAGACCTCCTTTCACTGTAATGAAACCCTTGAAACACATATTCAAAAATAGAAACTAACATTTTCAAAAAAATGGAGATACCCATACCAGTTACAACAACCAATTCAGTAATTCCACCATCTATATACACATCCACTCATTCACCAACAGTTCTATATAGTCACTCATACATATACTCAGTCATCACATGTAGTGATACACCTATACATCCTGTTACACAACGACAGTCATCCAAAAGTTACTCACACACATGCAAATAAACTATTGAACATCCATTTATTTGCATATACAGCTATACACACACTACCACCTTACTTCTAAGGAAGCTTACACATATTTACTCTCTTAAACAATCACTTATAGAAACACATACTTATTTAAACAGGAACTCTTACAATCTCTTACTCTCACATATACTCACTTATATACATCAATATTCACATATACTAGATTAAAATATATGTAGTTACTGATAAAGACACTAGTGAGACAGTCATTCACTCACTAACATACACATATACACACTCATTCACCCATACAGTCCTGCACATATGCTGTCTTTAAAACATATACAAACAGAGAGTCAGTCACTCATGCATCTATGTGCTAAGTAATACCCCCACCAAACCATACAGACACTCATACTGATACAAAAAAAACATCTAATAACCCATATACATACACATGTAGCTACTCACCAACCCATGCAGCCACTTACACACAAAGTGAAACACTAATACATATATTTAAATATTTAATTCCTTCGACGCTCATGACGAGCTGGGCTCGTCATGAGGTAGCCTCCCAGCACGCTCATGACGAGCCCAGCTCGTCATGAATAATGGGTTTTTTAAAACATGAGCACAGGAGCGGAATTTCGCTAGCGCTCATGTGGTTAAACATTACTCACTAATATATGTATTCACTAAGATACACTTAATAAGCCCGTTAACCAATCAATTAAAAAAAAACTATCCATGTAAACACTTATTTAAACATTTATTCTTCCATCAACTTTTACATATACATATATAACACATATTTATTTTTCAGAAAGACACACATTCACTGGATGGTGTCATCCGTGATGTCATGAGTGATGTCACTGACCATGTCATGAGTGATGTAATATGTGACGTCATCAGCAGTGCATTGCACGCGCAAGTTATAGTGAGTCCAACTAACTATAACGTGGGAATTTCAATGGTTTTATGCGAGTAAAATTTCCAGGTAACTATAACTGGTGTGAAACCTATGGTTTTTTCAGTGAATTTCATAGGTTTTTTAAATGCTAATTCCTAACTATAACTGGTGTGAAACCTATGGTTTTTTCAGTGAATATATATATATATAGATGGAGAGATACGCATGTATTTTTTTATAAGTATTTTATATCTATATACATATATATACATATATATAAATACAAACACTTTCTGACCACCAAATACGGGGCGGAACCACACAGGCACGGACCTCTGAGAGCTTCTTCCACAGGAATAAGGGACTCCCACACATCTTCAGTGTGCAAGCAGTGCAATCTTTATTTTCGGCATACAAAGTTGTGGACAAGTGTCCTCCATGACGGGTTTCGCTCCACGAGGGATCTTGATCACATGATGCGTCTCAGTGAGTATGACATTTTTAAAGTGTGCTGTGTGCAGAACCATCCATAAAAATGGACTGATTGATCGTTGGTGCAAGATAAACATAAATAACAGACTATGGCACACAATATATGATGATAAAAGTGCAATACACCTTCTGAAAATTGAGAGTAGGATCCACAGATATCAAAACTAGCTACACAGTGCATATAGAGTCAAAAAGTGACAAACAAAAATCACCTCAATGTCACCTCGATTTTATAACTGTAATGTTACTTGAGGCTACAAAAGGTTACAATACCTAATATCCTGTACAGTTTAAACCAGAATCAAAGCATTGTGCAAAATAAACTGTTCACAATGATGGATATCACATTATGACTCAGATAAAAAAAGAGCAGATCATTCAAAGATCAATCATGGTTAGTGCCTAAAAATGTCAACTCCCATCATTATGAACTGCTATGTAAACATTCCTTAATGTTCAAAAATTGATTAATGTGAACGGCCAAAATATATATTTAGATCTTTTCAGTGCAAAAATTCCTACCACTTCATAGTAGCATGTGTATCTCTATAAAAGCAATTACAAAGGGTAGCTTCCATTTAAAGTGCAAATACATGGAGGTAAAATATAGCTAATTATAGGGCACATATGACTAGTGGAATTAATGCCTAAAGAATTTCAAAATACATAATTAAAACCTGCCTTATTTACACATTAAAAACATAGAAGCATTGAAAAAGAGCTGAAAGTGCCACGGCCTGTAAAGTGCAAATAGTGGTGTGCAAAAAACAGTTAACTGTCCAAAAAGCCGATCATCACATTAGCAGCAAGAAGAAACCCTCTAGATTACTTAAGCCTAAACAATCCTAAAGTGCAAATGTGCCAGCTTTCACAGAATTGAGCTCTTAGAAAATAGCCATAAAAATATATACAGATATAAAAAAAGGTTTCATAAAGACACAGGGAAATTAACAAATGCAACCATTACTAGATTACCACATGATTATAAAATAGGGTACTACAGAAAATTATGGAGATCCTCATTCATATTAAGGCCATTGGGGACTCTCGTATCGAGAGCTAAAATGAAATGAGTTTCTTTTTGTCTTAAAAGCTTTTCTCGATTTCCGCCCCGTCCGGGGTTGGGAACAGATCCTAGAACTGTATATTCCAAGTCCTTCAGTTTATTATCATGCACAGACTTGAAATGTCTGGCCACCGGATAATTGTGGTCAGAATTAACAATGGCCCTAACATGCTGGGGAATGTGCCTATGCTCAGGGAGCTTGGTGCTGCCAATGTATTCAAGGTTACATGTGCACTTCAGCTTGTGTATTGCATATTCTGAACGGCATGTTAGATGTTCCTGAATAGAAATTTCTTTCTCATTAAATGCTGTTTTGTAGTGCGTGCTATTCTTGGCAAACGTTCATAGACGGCACGAGGAGCACTTAAAGAAGCCAGTTTTCACTAACCAGGATTTTTTGGGTATCACCTCCGGCATCAATTTAACCAGGCCATCCCTCATAGAGGGCGCCCGCCTGAAGGTAGTGGATGGCTAACTCAGCATAATGGGGCCCAAGATATTATCTGTTTGGATGATAGGCCATTCAGAATTGATGATTTTATGAATAGCCTGCTCCTGTCTTAGTCTTCCTAGAATTGGGCTGCAGTAACACCTCCCTCTGCCTGTCATTAGCTTTATTCAGGGCTATGTCAAGTATGTTCTTACTGTAGCCTCTGTTGAGAAATCTATGGTATGCTTCCAACTGACATTCACCAGATACTGTAGCACAGCTACAAATACGCCGGATATGGATGAACTCCCCGTACGGAATGCTATTTATTAGATGCCTAGGGTGTGAACTATGGGCATGGAGAAAATAATTTCCCGCCGTAGATTTCCGATGTAACCTGGTCTGAAGGGAGCCTGCTTTAACATATACTAGAACATCCAAAAATTCAACTGAAAAAGCATCAATGGATGCCGTAAATCTCAAGTTTAAATCATTCACATTGATGTCATTAATGAATGCTAAAGCTTCTTCCCTTAACCCCTTCCAGATGAGACAAACATCATCTATGTAATGCCAGTAGTGCATTACATGGCTCCACCAACGGTGGTGAGTGGTTCTAAGCACATGCTCCTCCCACCAGCCCACATGTAAACATGAGTAACTGGGGGAGAAGCATGAACCCTTTGCCAATCCACGCACCTGCTGGAAGATCTCGTTCTGGAACTGGAAAAATTAGTGGTAAGGCATATTTCAATAATCTCCAAAAGCATATCATTATGATCTCTCAAGCTAAGATCACGGTTTCCTAGAAGATGCTGATAAAAATGGCAGAACTATGTTTGGAAAATAACTTTTTCCTTTATGGAAACAACACTTACAGGCAGCTACGGGGTACGCCATGAGCACCTGCTTCACCCCAACCTCCACTTGGGCTGGTGGGAGGAGCAGGTGCTCAGGGTCAACTTCCAAACAGAATGGCTAGATAACATCAAGGTTTGGTGTTATTTTATTGATGACTTATTTATTGTATGGAGGGGGGCACCAGAGAAGGTGAGAAATTTTATAACAGCCCTGAATAACAATGAATTAAATCTAATTTTTACCAGTGCCATTAGCAAATCCCAAGTAACCATTTTAGATTTAGAGATTTTTATCAAAGAAGGCATACTGCACATGCGCACTTTTAAAAAACCGACCGCGGGAAACTCCATCCTTCACTCAAGTAGTTTTCATCCGCATAAACTCAAACAGAGTATCCCTTACGTTGAATTGCTACGCATGAAGAGAAACAGTAGCGAGGCTAGCTCTTTAGAAAAGCACAAACTGAAATGACAATAAGTTTCAAAGAAAGAGGCTACAGTCAGAGAGTACTAAAACAAGCATTAGAAAAAGTAGATGGGCTACCAAAAAATACATTTTGTTTATAAAAGAAAGGGAAACAAAAAAAGATACACCACAGGAACTAAGGATGATAACCAGGTACAATGCCTACCATGTCAGAGTGAGAGACTGCAAGAGTAGGCACTGGCACCTGGTAAAAGGGGATCCGGGGCTGGGTGCCCTGGTCCCGCGGAAACCCCTCATCACCTTTAGACGAGCCAATTCGATGAGGCACCAATTGGTGAAAAATAGCCCAGAAGTAAATGAGACAGCGACCTGGCTGAGGGCAAATCCAGGTTTTTACAAATGTTTTAAGTGCAAGGCGTGCAAGCATGGAACGAGCAGGAAAGAAATCTATTTGATCTTTTTCACCAAACCATGGAAGATTCCTCACTTTTACAACTGTAAAAAGTGATTTTGTTATTTATGTCCTCCAAAGCACCTGCCCTAAAAATTATATCGGGAGTACAATTCTCATGGTTCATTTGAGGGTTCTGCAGCACTTGCAAGCAGTGAAAAACAGCGACAAAACATACCCTGTAGCCCGTCGTATCAATGATGTCCATGCGGGAGAATAGAAGTACTGATATATTTTGTAGTAGACTTAGTACCAAAAAGCAGAAGAGGTGGAAACCGTGAAGCAAACTTAGGCAGCTAGAACCTCAATATATATTGATGTTTGATTGCAGAACATCTAGAGGCCTAAACTCTGACAACGACTTGCATGTCCACCTTGAATGAATTCCACACAAAGATAATTAATAAAATGCGGAAGAAATGAAACCCAAAAGATATGAGATTTATATATTTTATGCCAAATTTGCCTGAACTATTAATTTGATGTTTTAATGTTGTTTAAGTAATTGATCACAGTGGTGAAAAAATCTTCTTTGTTGAAATCTTTTATGTAAGTAACCAAAAAAATCTTCTTATGCAAGTAACCTAAATTTTAGAACCAGGTTCTCTAGTCCGCCATTGTCTTAAGAAACACACAATGTAGGCAGCTTCGTGTAAGTTGAGCAATCACAACATCTATGTGAGGACACACATGTCAAATTTAAATGAAGAGTACACCATACTGTTACCCAGTGTTGTTGGACTTGGCCCTTTTTGGCTAAAGTTCCTTTTACTTTTTGCCTTCCTCCTAGACCTTTTTCTGACATTGTGTTGCCGACTTACATGCTTTGGGCACTTTACCACTGCTGTTCAGGGTCAAAGTGCAAGTGCTCCCTGTATAAAGTGTTATGGTAATTGGTTGTCCATAATTGGTATGTTTGTCTTACTAGTAAAGTCCCTAGTAAAGTGCACTATGTGTGCCAGGGCTGGTAATGCAAATGCTACTAGTGGGCCTGCAGCACTAATTGTGCCACCCACACCGGTAGCCCCAAAAAAGGATCTCAGCCCTGCCACTTCAGTGCCTGCATGCAGTTTGTTAACTGCTGTGTTGTCCTGACAAGTGCACCCTAATGCCAGGCCTTACCCTTCCCTTTTTATGCACATCAGACACCCCTATGGTAGGCCCATGGTACCCCCTGGGCAGGGTGCAGTGTATGTGAAAAATAGAACATATACTGAGGTGTGTACCATGTCCTAACAGCGAAATACTGCCAAAAGAGTTTTTCACGGTTGCAAGGCCATCTTACCCATAGGACAGAATGGGGAATGCTGCATCACATGTTTCCAGCACATCTTTCCATAGGCATAAGATGGAGAGATGGAGTTTAGTGTGCCTGAACTCTGAATTTAATAACACATCTTTTTGTGAAGATGGTTTTTAAATTGTTTGTTTAGAAACCACACTTTTAGAAGAGGCTGGTTTCTTGTTCGAACCATCCTGCGTGCCTCTGCCTGGTTGAGTCTTGACTGTCTTTGTTTGGAAGTGACAGGGTTGGGGAGTGTCTTGACACCAGGGAGGAGTAGGTGGGACAGCAACAGGCTGGCCTGCATTTAGTGTGGTGGGAGGAGTAGTCCCTTTGATGCGAAGAGGGCTGTGCTGTTGCCACAAAAGAATGGCTCCACCTCCTGCGGAGCGTCTGGGCCCAGACCCTGACAATCGAAGAAAGAAGGTGTGCACTGGCATGAAGACACCCAGGTCTGGTTTGGACTGGGCTCAGAGCCCCCTGAACACAAAGACTTCAAAGGCATTTAGGGGTATAAATGTTAGAGCGGAAACCCCTGAACTCAAGACTGAACTCAAGCCTGAGAAAGGATTGAAACTACTTCATGATCAAGAGTAACCCTTGCCCAAGAAGAACAGCTGAAGAGACTGAAGAGAAGGACTGCCCTTGCTGTGTATTCTGGGGCTGGCCTGCAGTTAGCTGATTTGACTAAGGAGAGGACAAGGGACTTTGTTGTGTGCTGTGTCGCCCTCCCTGCTTGAAAGGACTTTGCTCTGAGATGTATCTTGTAGTAACTTGTCTCCAAGGGCCCGAGAGGAGCTGGCTCCCTGTTGTGGAAACTCAGGAACATCAAAGTTTCCAAGTGTGTCTCAGCGACGCTGTGTGCATGTGCTTTTTGCAGCCTGAAACCTTCGTAAAAATTGCCCCTGGACCATGTGCCTCGGAGCAGTCTTGCGTTTTGTTTCGATCGACAGCGTGACCAGAAGTGCTGTGATCGTTATCGCCATCGGCCTGGACCATCGTCCCAAGTGGGAGCCATGAGAAATCACTGCCCCCGGCCTGATCCTGCCTCTGCCAAGGAGAGACCTGTGAACCTTCACCATCGTGGGTCAAAGGTCCTTTGCCCAAGATCAACGAAGTCGTGCCGGGAGCCGATCAGCTGTGAGGCTGTCGCCTGGTAACCCAACTCTCACTGCACGGAGCAGCCGCCACCAACCCGAAGCCGCTCAGATTGACGCCCAAGCCATGAGGAGGGGAGAGAGAGACTGCACCCCCCCCCGGTAACGCTCTGTGAGCGTGCATGTGTCGCCGCCTGGGGCAGAGTGCGTGCTACGAGAGACCGCTCTCGGCCTTTCCCATCTTTGTAGCGAGAGCCTCCGCTCAAGTCAGTATCGCGCTCCATACTCGCCGAGGAGTGGCAGTACCGGGGTCGGATTGTGGAGCTGCACTTTGTTTCCTTCATAACAGTATCAGACGAATATTTTGGCAGTCACTGACCGCAAGTCAGCCAAGAGTGGCCTAAAGAACTTCACTAGCATCGGTGCCGAACTGCATTATTACTTGCTTTTACGATCCACATTAGTACTTGCATTACAGACTGCATTATTACTTGCTTTTACGATCCGCATTAGTACTTGAACCACAAACTTCATTAGTACTTGCTTTACGAACCACATTAGTACTTGCATTAAGGACTGTCATATTTCTACATTACGAACTGCATTGCGAACTGCATAGCATTGCATTAGCACTGCATTAGTTCCTTCTGAACTGCTCATTAATACCCCAAGAACCTACAAGTGATTGGTGGCCTAATAACTGGCCCAGTGAAATATTACGAATATGCATATGCTGGATATTTCTATCGTTTGGTCTCATCGTATTTCTTCTTGATAAAGATACCGCTATTTTCCTAAATCAGTTTTGTGTCCATTTGTGGTGTTATCACTATGTTACTGGGAGTGTGGTTGCAAATACTTTACACATTGCCTTGGAGATAAGATGGGCTGCTCGTGCCAAGCTACCGTGGGGGGGGGGGGATGAGCAGGGGTTATCTAAGAGTGTGTCCCTCCTTTCCCTGACTAGAAGCAAGGGTCCCTATTTGGACTAAGTTACCTACCTCAACCAACTAGAGATGCCCAGTTCTAACAAGTGTTATATATTTAGTTGAAAGCACTTCTATTTTTATCAACTTCCAGAAGTACTCTTATGGTCCTCTTATTGCACTTTAACCTGCGAAGTTGCACGGAAGCATTGGCACTTCATCCTTAAACGTGACCACTACTTGCAAATTAGCACTATGCAGGATTCTTTTTTTTTTTGCAGAGTTTTATATAGCGCGAACTTGACCCGAATCGGGTATCAGAGCACTTTACATAGCACCAGTTACGTTACATGAGGACGCACATTCATTTTTTGTTAAGTGATTTGCCCAGAATCACACGATGTTCAGCATCATTGCCAAGACTCGAACCCAGTTCCCCAGATTTGAGGTCAACCACCCTAGCTGTTAGGCCAACTCCTCTCCCCTAGGAATAGGTTGGTCCGTGTGTGTTTTTATCGAGGTCATTGCAAAAGCACTTGCACTATATTTTTGCAATTTGCACGGAAGCACATGAACTTTAATATATAGGCCAAAAATCAATAAGAGTACTTCGCATAGCATAAACACTGTGTCTCAACATCAGTAATAATCAGATCCTCCATTGGGTGGAGAGAGCGTTTGGCACTGCACACCCAGTACATTGTCCGGACATATTTGCACCGCTTGAAGCAATAATAGTATTGTATTTTAAAGACAAGGAGATGAGGCAAGTGTAGCCCATACCTGCAAGATTGAGTGTTGTACACATAAATGTAGATCCCAATGTGCGGAATATGAAAGAGTTTACACACATGAGGTTTCTTTGGACACGCATACATAGGCACCTTTTAATTATTTTATCATTAATTGCACTTTGGTTACACTAACACATTCAAAAATGTAAAAATGAAAAAAATAAACAAACTAGAAAAGTAAAAAAATGGACATTAAGTGTAATATCATGTTAGATAAATGATTTAATTATTGGTGAACATAATACAGGAAATACGATAATGAACTCCTAAACTGGTCCAACTATGTTTCAAATGGTTTTCGTCACTCAATTGGGTTTTAAGGCTGGCTACAGTATGGAGTCAGCCCTACTCTGTGTCACTGAACAACTAAGCCTCCAGATTGATAAAGGCGGTACTGTGGCTGTAAGTTTACTAGGTCTTAGTGCCATATTTGAAATGGTTAACTATAATATACTGCTTCAAAGAGTGGATGAGATTGGTGTGCATGACCAGGCAAGACTGCTCCTTTCAGCACTGCTCAAAACCTCATGTGCTTCCATCTGGCATACTGCAAGGTTCTACACTTAGCCCTACCATCTTTAATGTTTGCACCCCCGTTGGCAGATATTATAGAGGGCTGCGGTCTCTCTCTTTTCTCATAAGCTGATGACAACCAGATTGTGGTCACATAGTCATCCAATAAAAATTACAGTGCTAATGATCTAAATAGTTGTCTCATGAAAGTTGTCACCGGGATGAACAATAACTCCCTCAAACTTAATTGGGGCAACACTGAGATTTTATTCTTGGGCAACCAACCTCACCTTTGTGGGCCTCATTTGTGGATGGAGTCTCTAGGCATAGCTCTTATCCCAGTCCACGTAGTTAAGAATCTTGGCGTTTGGCTGGATAACAAGCGCTCAATGAACCAATAGATTATGATGGTGGCATCCACCTGCTTCGGAGTGCTGAGATGGCTGATGAAAATCCTTGACTGCCTCCCCACTTCTACCGAGGGGCCGATTCCGATTCCGGTCGGAAGAGCTCCAAGCCATGTTCAGAGCCCTTCCGACCGAATCGGAACGTGTTGGCCGGATTCCTTTCTGACCGAGCCATTCCGATGGGCTCAGTCGGAATGGAATCCAACTCGGATTTCCGGATGGTTTACGACGGGCTCGGAGAGCCCATCTGGCGTCTGCCATCCGGAAATCCTTCAGTACTCTCCTGGTCGCCTCTTTACGACCAAAGGAGTACGATGGCAGTTTTTCACTGCCTTTTCATGCCATGAGTCCGGCACAAAAAGGCAGTTGGAAATGGTCTCTGGGGGCCCCCAGCAGGGCCCCCATGGGTGTGAGGGTGCCGACCAAGAGCTTCTGTTTTAATTCCCACCACTATTAAGAATATAGGCGGTCTGAATTGAAACCAGCAGGTCATTGCAGATGGATTTGGAGGCCGGGCCATAATCCCAAATGGATGGCATTTCCACTGTTGGGATTATAATGCTCCGTTTCCGACAGGCTTTCCATGCCGAGCTTTCTAACGTGGAAAGCCTGCTGGAAAGCAAGTATGGGGGCCCCTAGCAGGGACTCTTTCTCTTTGCGGCCTCCGGTTGGGAACCGAGGGGGGCACCTGTGGTAACCCCGCAGTTCATCCCTGCACCCTGAGGTGTCTGTCAGGGATGAACACAACCTCCCGTTTCCCTACGGGAGCTTGTGCTACTGCCGGTTTCTGGTCATAAGCACAATCTCCCATAGGGAAATGTGAGTATGCGACTTCACCATGTGCGGTCTCATTGTGGAAGGGGCCACGGACCGGAGTTCGGTCAGTCCCGATTCCACGATGATGTTGGTTAGAGGCAACTCTGACAGACATCAAGAAGGGCCCAAAGTGTCCAGAGTGCCACAAATATGCCTAAACAATATTACTCAACATATATATATTTTAAAAGGTGCATTTCATAACACATACAATATTTTCTAGGTACTAGCGTGGTATTCTGTAAAATTATTTACAAATATTACAAAAATATAAATAAAGTTACCTGCCTATTGCCACTTTAGTAATGTGGTAAAAGGAAGTGAACAGAAACAAAACCTACTACTTACCTATATTTAAGGCCCTAACCAAAAACACAGCCAAAGTGTAGGAAAATCAATACGGCTGCCTGTTAATGTTGGAAGTACAGCCATTAGCCATTCATATACTGCCCTGTAGAATGTACCACTCCATACCACAGAGTTACAGTGGTATACCGTGGTCAAATATATAACTAAGGCCTAACTACATTTGGGGCATATTTATGTAATTGTAACACAGTTCTAGGGGCGCCTGATTACTGCCTGCAAAAACTCCAGCGGATTCAGAACTGCGCAGCATGTACATTGCTTGGTCTGCCACGTAGAACCCCGGTGAAGCCTGGGCTGAAAGCCCTGCATTGGCTCCCTGTTAGAGAGATAATTGAGTTCAAATCTATGTGCATCTCCCATCAAGCATATTGGAAATCTGGCCCAGTAATCAACCAATCTCTGATCACTCCTCATCGACCCAACAAACAGCTTCGTTCTCTCCACGCCTTTTTGGCGGTAGTTCCCCGGATCCGGAGATCCAGAGCTGGAGGTCGGTCATTTTCTTACAATGCAGCCAAGTTATGGAACTCACTCCCTCTTCATTTAAGATCTAATCCTAACTTGATGACCTTCCACAAACAGCTTAAAACTTTTCTTTTTAATAAATCAGGTTAACCCCTGGCTTGATCTCATTGGAGGGTACTAACCTAGTTTGCTAGCGCCTGGACACCTCAGGGCAGCAGCCGCGCTTAATAAAACCCTTTTTCATTTCATTTTCATTTTATTTCATTTCAGTGCAGCAAGTCACCTTGCTGCTTAGCATTACAAGAAAGGGCAGAAATGTGCCTTAAATATTACAAATTGGGCAATATTAGTGCCTTGTGCTTCTCATTTTCTTGAGGTGGTTTGTATTTTCTAGTGTTTATGTGCTGTCTCTTCGTTGTAGGGGACACTAGTCCCAAGTCCAAACACAGCAAAATAAAGGTCTGATTGGACAACTCCCTCTCAAGTATGGAGCCAGTATGTGTTTTGAATTTCTTTCCAAAACACAGCCGGAAAATTGATTTTCTAGAACCTCTGCTACTAAGGTCTTAGCAAATGTAATAACCTGAGAAAGAAAAGCAGAGGGGATGCAACAGCTCTGCAACCAACTGAACATTAATTGCATGAGATGATTAGTCCCGTGAGATTTCACATGGATAGTTAGTGGCACCCACATCCTCAGAGAGTGGCCCTATCTCTAGTGCCCTTGATCATACTAAAAGACAATGCATCATGGAACACTTTTAAGACTATCAAACGATGTCAAGCTACTGAAAATCATAACCTCATTCAAATCCTCCAATCATTTCAATGATCTTTTGCCTGCCACATTCTTCAAAGAGCTTAGATTTTCCATTCTCCTTCTCTGGTACTTGATTATCCATGAATCTCTCCTACAGGGTAGTATTCCTGATTGTCTGGTCTCAAATTGGTTTGCCTCATTCCTACATAATAGAACACAAAGGATCAAAGTTCACTATTCCCTTGCCAACAGTACACTTATCTCAATTGGAGTGCCCCAAGGTTCCACACTCTCACCCACGCTTTTCAACTTGTTCATGGAACCCCTCACCAAAATAGTCTCACCGGAGACATAAAAACTCTGAACTGTGCATTGGCTATTGCTCGAAGCTAGGATTCCGTTCAAGATTGCCTGCCTGACGCACAAAGATCTTTATTATAATACCACGGTGTACCTAACAAAAAAACTCGAACTTTCTGGTCTGAATTGGGCCATAAGCATCTCTAACACTCTCCTGCTGATACCTCACAAATTCACAAAGAAAAGAACCTATAAGTGCTCTTTCCCTGGAACTCTCTTTCCCCAGAAATCCGATCTAACCCTTCGTCCTCCTCATTCAAAAAACAAGTCAAAGGGTTACTCCTGAATAACCAGCTGCAACAATCGACCTGAAGACACCATAACTAACTTTTATGTCTTATAGACAGCATGGGTCTCTCATTCAATGGTGCAATTTATGTCACTTTGCATGAACCAAATGTTTGGTTATCCACTTTTGTAACTGTGCTTGTTAACTTACAATATGTTTTTTATGCATGCCTTTGCCGACTAATCTTATCTACTTCTTGTACAGCACTCTGCTACCCTTACGGGTGATGTTCACACTATATATATCCTTTTAAAATAAAATAAATGAAGTGCGAGTCATTATTTCTTGTGACAAATCTTTTGAAAGTTCCTACTTTTTCACCCAATGTGTACATTTACAGCTGCGGAATATATGCACATGGTCAGCGACTAGCTGCCGCCTCCCCCCCAATCCGGCACCCAACACCCAGGAACGTGGACACGAGACGTGTTTTACTTTTTGGAAGGCGGGCGCTAGTCGCCCGGCCGTATTTATTAAAGTATGAAATTAAAAAAGGTTTTAATTGCATAATCAACAATGAATACAAAAATCAGCAGGACATTTAATTTATACAATTCTTATCAACAAGTTTGAGAGCCTGACCTTAACAAAACTCTAATACATGTTGTTCCTAGCTTAAACTAAACATCCTAAACTTGATTTTTGTACATTTCTGGCCATATGGCAGGGTCACTACCGGTGTCAGGTCCTACAAGCTGCGCCTCCCCCCTAGAAGTGCGCATGCGCAGTGTTACCCCGGGAGTTGCCCGGTCTACGCCCTAAACTCCATTTACCCACTAAAGGAGGGCCCTTACTCTGCGCCGGTGGCGTCATGAGTCCACGCGCGCGGGGTGGCTACCAGCCTAAGGAAAGCGTGAACTACTCCTACCCGCGCTCCTTTGCCTATTACCTTGCCCCTGGAGTTCTGGGAGTGGCCCGCAGGCCCCTCCCCCTGGGCGGGAACCTCCATAGGATGATGCCCGCCCCCTCAGACCTCAAATATGTGCTCACCGATAATGACCTTACCGCATGCCCCATACCTAATAAATACGACGACCTATGGAAAAAAATTCTAAAGGACAGCTACACTGGCTAATAAATAACAGTATCAACGTATAGCTAAAAGGGAAAAAAGGCCTAACGACACATGGCATTAAATTACAATTCACTTCACACATGTTTCGCCAAATAACAATATCAACGTATAGCTACAAAGGGAAAAAGGGCCTAAAGACACATAGCTTCAAATACAATTCACTTCACACATATTTTGCTAAAAAGGGGAAAAAATTCCTAAACAACGCATCACAAAATACACCAACAGCCCCCTCTCTACTGTGGTCCGTACCTTCGAAACTTACCATTAAACCAGACATAACACTGCTCAAAGCTTTGTTCCAAGGGATGGTGGGTGGGAAAACAAAGAAGCCCCGAACGCGGGGCACAACGTTCAGCGAGGGAGCGTCCAGGGACAAGGGGGTCTCCTGGGCGCTCCCTACCTCTTATTCCCGAGGGGCCGGTCGGCCCCTCCTATCGCCCGCCCCCCCTGACCCGGACCCACTAAATTGAATCCGGGTCAGGAGGGCCGCCAGCCAATCGGCGGTGGGCCGCACCCCCTCAGGGCACGCCCCCACCGCCGAATGACCTCAAGGAGGAAAGGGGGGCGACGGTCGCCGCGCCGCCATGCGTGCGGGGGGGCCGAGGGCCCCCCCTTTTCACATGGTCAGCGACTAGCTGCCGCCTCCCCCCCAATCCGGCACCCAACACCCAGGAACGTGGACACGAGACGTGTTTTACTTTTTGGAAGGCGGGCGCTAGTCGCCCGGCCGTATTTATTAAAGTATGAAATTAAAAAAGGTTTTAATTGCATAATCAACAATGAATACAAAAATCAGCAGGACATTTAATTTATACAATTCTTATCAACAAGTTTGAGAGCCTGACCTTAACAAAACTCTAATACATGTTGTTCCTAGCTTAAACTAAACATCCTAAACTTGATTTTTGTACATTTCTGGCCATATGGCAGGGTCACTACCGGTGTCAGGTCCTACAAGCTGCGCCTCCCCCCTAGAAGTGCGCATGCGCAGTGTTACCCCGGGAGTTGCCCGGTCTACGCCCTAAACTCCATTTACCCACTAAAGGAGGGCCCTTACTCTGCGCCGGTGGCGTCATGAGTCCACGCGCGCGGGGTGGCTACCAGCCTAAGGAAAGCGTGAACTACTCCTACCCGCGCTCCTTTGCCTATTACCTTGCCCCTGGAGTTCTGGGAGTGGCCCGCAGGCCCCTCCCCCTGGGCGGGAACCTCCATAGGATGATGCCCGCCCCCTCAGACCTCAAATATGTGCTCACCGATAATGACCTTACCGCCACAGGCCAGCATTGTTAACCGACGATCTGGCCTCCCCCTCTAGCCCCTGCCTAAGGACACCCTCCTCCTTTCAAAACCCTCTAGCCAGGCCCAGATATTGTCAGACCAAAGGACATTACCCTCCTCTGTCAAATGCACCCCGTCCTTTAAGTAATACTTGTGACCCCAGATGCACCCATGAGGTATTGACTGTAGCAAGGGGGTCCGAAACAACCTATCCAACCGTGTGTTGATCCTCTTTACCGAGTGATTCAACGCCCTGACCGAATGTCCCCCCCGCCACTGTAGTCGAGGTATGAGTTGTGACCATACTAGTGTGCACCCGGGGCAGGTCCTAGCCATCCAACCCGCCGTTGAGATAATCTCCTCAATGAGAGTGCGCCTGCCCAGTGTTGCCAAATCATTCTCCCCAAGGTGAAGTATCACCACTGACGGTGGAGACTGCTGGCGTGTTAACAGCCCTTGGAAGAATCCCCTAAACTCGTGAAGACATAACCCCCCTCTGCCAAAGAACGTGATGTCCAACCCTAGTTGTGCCGCCCTTTTCTTCTTGTCACCTGACAGGAAGACACATTCTGCTCGCTTCACATATGAATGACCAACAATCCAGACATTGTTCTTCATTATTTCCTGGTCGCCGCTCCGTGCTGATGAATGTTGCCGGTGCCCGACGACAAATTCCTCCCCTGCGTAACAGGTCTGAGAAACTGTAAGAGAGCGGAAAGAGACCAGGCGTGAGTGACAAGTAATCATAGCATGTCAATCCGAACATAACGTTTATAGCATTCTGAAGACCATCTCCCAATTGTCTTCACTCTTTCCACCGGGAGGCCCCCCGCCACCGCCTCAGTTGCTGCCCCAATCCTGAAGGAATGAGAGCCAAAATCTTTAGGGTCAAGACCTGCTTTCCTAACCCCCATCTCCAACACTTTCCTGAATTGATACCTGGTCAAGGGGCTCCCGTCGGCGTGACAGAGCAATGCCCTGCTCGCTGAACCTACCGATAGTCCGTGGAATAATTCTACGTGCCTCACCGGGCAGCACGGGTTGGCGGGGGCCCGTTGCAGAACTATGGTGTGACCCCTAGCTTCTTGGTCGGTTTTTGATTTTTGGATGTTCACCCACATGGTGTCCCCCATTATCGTCACACCAGCCTTTTGCAAGCCGCCCAGTAGGTCTGACTTGGAACCCGTCACAAGTTCGCTAATTCTCAGCGCCCCATAGAATGCCAGGGAGAATGTCGCCTTAAAAAGAAGCACCTCCCACTCCGAGCTACAAACAGTCTCCAGCGTGCCCAGTAAGGCTATTAGCCGGGCCAATCCAATGGGCTTTCTCTTATCCTTCTGGTGTCCCTGAATACGGCGCCATCCCCTTAAAGCCTTACGTATCATAAAGGTATTAGTGGGATCCCGGAAGCCCCTAGCTTGAGCGAAGAATGACACCGCTGCCCTATGTCTGGTCGCAGCTGCCACCGAGCGCCCCTCCTTATGCATCCATTCTAAATAGGCTGCAAAGCCATCCTCCTCCGCCCAAAGCGCTTCCCACTGTGGCCCCAAGAAAGAACAATAAGACAGAAACGCCCCTTCGTAAGCCGTCTTGGTCCTGGGGGCTAGGCTAGCGACCACGAGGTCCTGTAATCTGGGGCACCAATCTGCCAAAGTACTGCTGGGAAGTGTGCTGGCGAGGGGTCTGCTGTGGGAAGATGCTCCCTGAAAACCTGCATTTTGAAGCGAGAAAGGGAGTCAGCCGCATTGTTTAGAATACCAGGGACATGTTTGGCTCTAAAATTAGCATTCAGTTTAAGGCACCGCAGAACAATTTCTTTGATCAGACGAAGTATGAAAGGACACCGCGCCCCCTGCTGGTTGATACATTCCACCACCGTCATGTTATCTGACCAAAACACCACTGATTGGTTACATAGGTGCTCGGGCCAGACCATCAGTGCCACCCATATTGGGAAGAGTTCAAGGAAGCCAATGTTGCTGATCAGACCCCATGTCTTCCATTCTTCTGGCCACTGTTGAGCGACCCACCTGTTCCCTAGGATGGCGCCAAAGCCCACACTACCGGCCGCATCAGTCCATAGGCCCAAATCCGCTGATGTTGTGAGCGGGCCGGGCCAGACCACCCTACCGTTAAAATCCTCCAGGAATGCCATCCAAATAAGCATATCCTGGCGAATTTCAGACGATAGGCGCGTGCGGTGGTGCTTTTCCCTCAGCCCCCTCATCGCGTGGGCGATGGAGCGAGAGAAAGGGCGAGCCATGGGGATGATTCTCAGTGCGAAATTCAATTGCCCTACCACCTCCTGTAATTGCTGTAAAGTGACCTTCTCCTTCCGGAGGCATACCTGTAGCGATGTCTTGAATTTGCACACCTTGTCCTTAGGTAATCTAAAACATCCCTCCATTGAGTCAATCTCGATGCCAAGGAATTCTAAGCAGGTGGTCGGGCCAACAGTCTTCCCGGGCGCAAGAGGAACCCCAAAAGCCCGCATGAGCACGCAAAATTCCTGCAATGCCAATGCACACTCCTGAGATCCCGCTGTACCCAGGAAGAGGAAATCATCTAAATAATGCATGACCCGCTGATGGCCCGTCACTTGTCTCATGGCCCATTCCAGAAAGGAGCTAAACATCTCAAAGTAAGCGCAAGATATAGAACAACCCATAGGCATGCATTTGTCCATGTAGAACCTATCCCCAAAGGTGAAACCTAAAAGATGTTGGTCCGCCGGGTGGACTGGGAGGAGGCGAAAGGCTGATTCTATGTCTGATTTCGCCATCAGCGCCCCGGGTCCCGTGGCCTGTAATAATTTAACAGCCTGATCAAAAGAGGCGTATTTAACACTACAGATACCCTCGTCAATGGCATCATTCAGTGACGTCCCCCTAGGTGCTGACAGGTTATGAATCAATCTGAATTGCCCCTTCTCTTTTTTGGGGACAACTCCCAGTGGGGAACACACAAAATTGGGTACTGGCACTTCAGAAAAAGGGCCAGCTATCCTGCCTAATGAAAGCTCCTTGTCAATTTTAGCGGCCACAACAGCCGGATTGTGCTTGACTGACAATTGATTTCTACAGTGCGCACTGCCTGTGTATCCCCCGGCTGGGATCCTAAAACCCTTAGAAAAACCTTCTTGGAGTAGGGTGGCCGATTTGTGGTCTGGGTATCTGTTCAACCATGGAATCATTGCCACCACATCCACTGGAGTGGGGGGGCCTAACCTGTCTGACTTATAGTGGCTTTCCCCTACCCCTCTGGCCTGTGTTACCTTGCTTGGACCTACAGGTAGTTTCTGGATGAGAGGGGTGCCCACAGGAGGAACATGCATGTCTAAACTTACACGCGGCCCTTGTGCAGGTGCGCCTATTAAAATCCCAGCACACCCCTTTTTTCTCTGGCCCACCTGCCCTAAACTTCCCAGGTACCTCACTCGTTTGGGGGGGCCGAAAGGGCTGATGCGGTCTAGTGAACACCTTGACCGCACCGAACTGAGGGGGAGGTGCAGTATCAGAGAACTGTTTGTGCCAAGCCATGGAATCTACCGTGTCCCATGGCAATGATCTATTGAAATCCAATGCCTTCCTGAAATTGACATCATAACCCTTCCATGCTTCCCCAGAATACTGTTGACTCCACCCCACAATCCTGCTCGAGTAGCATGCCAATGCTGCTTGTAGATCTGGAGGACGCTCCGCTTTAATTGCAGTGAATACAGCCCATGCTTGCATCCAATTGTTGAGATTTTCCTCAACCCTAAATCTAGTACACTGCGCCCTCCATTCACTTGGGAGCATCCACTCCTTTAGTGCTTTTGCCTGCTCCATTTCCCTATTATCTAACAACAAAGAATAAATGTACACATATTTATCCGCCCAAATCATCTCTTTCACAGCTAATGACACATGCTGAGCCAGATTTTCGCTCCTGGAAGGTATAACACCGTCCCCCAAGAGCGGCAATGCCACTTCCTTACCAAGTGCGGGCACCGGGGGCGGCTGCCCTTTAACTCCGTCCGGCTGGGGAACACTTGGACCTGCAAGGGGAGAAGAAATTGGCAATGCAACACTGTCGGCGACCGGTGCCGATCTGATTTTTTCTACAAACCTTGCCGCCTCTGCCGCATGGTCTGCAGAATTCGGGAAGGCTCCCCCTTTTTGGAGCCATGGCATCATGGCCGTTAACTGAGATAACAATTCGGGTGGCATTGAATCTACATTACCCCCCGGGACAACAGGTACCACTGGGGTTATGCCCAGTGGTCCTGGCACAGCTGGCAGGGCGGGCGCCGGGTGTGGCCAGCCTGTACCCGGGATTGTAGGCACCGGTGCGGGAGCAGACCCAGCGTCTACTGGTTGACCTGCCGGCACCGGCACCACGGGGGCAATGGGTGTAGGCACATGCGGGGGTGGGACCACCGCCGGCGGCGCGGCAGGTAACGGATCCACTGGGCCTGGGGTGGGGGCCGCATCCCTGGGTCTTTTGGACCTAGATTTCCCTTGCGGGGTGACAAATTCCCCCCTTGGCACTGGTGCCACCCTCTTGCGGATCGGCCTCCCGGATGGGCCCGGGGCATCACAATCTCTCTCATTAAACCGTGCTTCCAGCTCCTTAACTTTCCCTAGCTGTTGCTTAATGTCACTCATCTCCCGCATCATAGCCCGCATCATAGCCTCCATGTTGGACCCCCTTTTTCCACCCCTTGGACCTGGCATGATGCTTACCCCAAAAAACACCCGCTGCCTACTCTCTTAATTACCCGACAGGCCAACTGTGTGTACCTTTCAGATGGAGGGTCACCAGGGGGCTTTCAGCACCATGCAACGGCGACCTCAACACTAGCGGCTTGTCCGCTTATGTAAGGGGTGAGTAAACCTAATGTAGACCCACCCGGCGGCCACCAGGAGCGATGAGTGCTAGCCCCCCGTACCCCTCTTACCGATCAGTCCTGCGTCGTCGCCAGCGATATCAGTCTGCAATCACGCTCCACACCCGGAGTCCTTACGTCCTTATCTGTGAGTGAATTGCACCAGTAGTATCGTTAAATCCTGAAATATAGATATGTATTACCACCATGCAATAAAAACAGGGCCGATTTAGGAAAACCTAGTTTCAACACAATGGAGGCCTGAATCCGCACCTATTACCCTATTGGGGTGTGTACTACTAATTCGTTGTGAACAGTAACAGAAAATTAACATTCCCTCCAGGCCAGACTAATTATGAGACAACAGTCATTTCCCTTCTTGTTCACCACTGCATTTCGTTAGCAATCACCAATAGCAAGAAGTAATGAAGCCTTAAAACATTTCAAAAACCTCAAATCATTTTCTCTTATAATTGTAAGGCAATTCTGAGTCAATAATCACTCTTTTTTACTATTGCACACGCTTCTAATTGGGGTCTCCCATCCAGGTGTTGCCCTGGTCGACCCTGCTTCGCTTTTTTTTAAAACAAACACGTACCCAAATTGCCCTAGGAGCACTCGCGTGCGCAAATAGAGACAAAGGCGCGAAGCGGGTAGTTTTTTGAAGCGAGAACTCCTTCAAACCGCCCAACAAGTACCGGCGGTTTGTTATTATGTGCCACAGTCTTAGAAACGCCGTATGCCCTCACCCGGTCCCCTTTCCTTTAAAAACAAGCTAAGGCAATGCGGGGCGGGCGGGGACACAGAACCCTGGAAACTACTCTGCTCAAGGAGGCAGGGAACAACGGAAGCAGACCGCAGCCTCGAACCGCTACCTGTCTCAGATTGGACGGGGCACACGCGGCGAAGCTCAGTCGGCGGCGCTGCACGGGCGGGGACGTTGACTGTTCCCAGGCAGCCGCCCTCGTGCACGGATTCGCCCTGCCCCTTCCCGCCGCCCCTACACAATACCTTACGAGGCCTGACCGCCCCACGCCTCCTCCGCCGCTACGAGCACCCGCGGCTAGTATTCCTCGGTGAACCGCAACCGGTGAAGCGACGCTCCGTGTCTCTCGACGCGGCTGGCCCCCACGGGCTATTAGCAACCTCCGGAGCCTAAAAAGGAAGCGAAAAATTTTTCGAACAATGGCGCTCTCTGCCCTCTCGACGACTCCCTCAGCACGGCTCTGGAAATGCCTGAAAAAGAAAGCAGGAGAATTAATAAAACAAAGAAGCCCCGAACGCAGGGCACAACGTTCAGCGAGGGAGCGTCCAGGGGCAAGGGGGTCTCCTGGGCGCTCCCTACCTCTTATTCCCGAGGGGCCGGTCGGCCCCTCCTATCGCCCGCCCCCCCTGACCCGGACCCACTAAATTGAATCCGGGTCAGGAGGGCCGCCAGCCAATCGGCGGTGGGCCGCACCCCCTCAGGGCACGCCCCCACCGCCGAATGACCTCAAGGAGGAAAGGGGGGCGACGGTCGCCGCGCCGCCATGCGTGCGGGGGGGCCGAGGGCCCCCCCTTTTCAGTTGTGACCGAATTGCTGCAGTCTCACCTGCACACGTCTACCACTACGTGCATCATTTTTACTAATTATTAACCTTTGAAATGTAAGCATTGTGTCTGTTCTATGGGTACACTTGCTATAATTTCTAAATGGGCATTTGGGGGCAGATATATATCCAAGGGGCTTTTTTCATTATGTGTTTATGGAAAAATGTGTTCATACATATGTCTCTTAGACTTTTATGAATCCGGCAACGTGGCTACTTATAAGCGAGTGAAATACGAGGGCATTGTTTCAAACATTATGAAATTTTACAAGTTTCATGTCACCTGCAATTTTGTCCGCACTGTGTTCGAAATAGGTTTTGCCATACGCAAATATGAGACGTTTTTCAGCTGTATGATTAAACAAATTTCCAAAACAGGGCTGCTGATCGAGTTTTTTTGCAAAAACATCAGAACATTCTACCAGAGGCATAACTGCAAACAAAAACATAATTTGAAAATGTATGGAATAACTTAATAACTCATTTTGTCCAATTATGATCAGAAATATAATTGTGTACGCACTCTTCTTCCTGAGAAGGAGAAAGCAATATAATTGTAAATAAGTGTTCGGTATGGCCGGTCTGGAATCTTTTTTAAAGTAACTCAAGGAATATACATATATTTCCATGATCCACAGAGACAAACAAAGAACATAAAATTAGTGACTATCATTTCTCCAGCAGGACAAAAATCTGTTTCTCTCATAGATGCCAGCAGGCACGCATAAGTTGGGTCATTCGAGGCTGCAAACCAATCTGGTGCGCAGAATATACAGCAGGAACCTGCCTGCAACTAAACTATTTGCGGCATATTAATCATCACACCGAGATGTCTTTAAACCCACATTTTTCAGGTTAGGGAAATCGTCTGTTCTTCCTAACTCCCCTCAGCAACGGTAATAAACTGATATAACTTAACGTGTTATCCTTTTCAGTACGAGGGCATCGCAATATTGCATATTTCAACTTATACGTAGCCAAATATGTCCCTTCAATTTAAAATGCCGATTTGACAAGCTATAAAAGACCTTTCACAACATGTCTGCAATATTATTATGTTTGAAAGAGCACTTAAAACTACACGTTTTGGATAGTCTAAGCTGTGTTCCAATAAAATGAACTGGTAGTCGATTGATCTCGGAAAGATGAGCGAGTTGGCCCTTTAAGTATTCAAACTTGTGCTTCCGGGTCACTCACTGACGTCGGTCCCGAAGCAGGACGATTTGTGGCGTAATTCTAGAGCTGTTCACTTTGGAACGGGGAATCTTGTTCGAGTCCTAGCTTTAGCTGAAATTTCTGTGATTCTAGATTGGTCGTTTAGTGTCCCCGTGCTCCAAGAAATAAAATAAAAACACTTGTTCAATGTAAAGGGTGCTAACTGAAAGAACTCTAATGCCCATGGTCCATGTTTGAGATATTTACAAATGCAAAGAACAAATTAGTAATTGCAATAAAATCCTATTTCAGTTATTATATTTGATTATGTGTCATGCATGTTATACTTCAAGGTAAAATATTTGGCTTAGGCTGGGCATTGCACAGTACTGTGTTATTATAGTGACCATCTTTCATGCCATGAAAGACCACAATGAATGCTTCAATATGATCTTGCTTTGAGTGGCAATTGTAAAAGCCTAAGCACCTCTTTCTCAGAACCCACAGGTTAATTGGTCCATAAAATAGCTCAGAAGAATACTATTGCTACACCAGACGGTCTTACTGGATGATTGTAGGTTTTCCCTGATGGAATGGCGGATAATGCTGCGTCATCTTACTTTCAGTCTCTTTAGCGCTCAAATGGCTTGGTGGGAAAGTAGGAGGACAAATCTGTAAATACACAGAGAGGGAAAGGAATCAGGTCAGCCATGCTCTCTCCTCTGGCCATACATGCTCCCACCCATTGAAGGATCAGTACGGTGAGTGTGAGGCTGGATGGAGTGTGTTTGGGCTGAGAGAGATGGTGCCGCTATACTATAGAGTCTATAGTATAGACTATCAGCACACTTTGCCTTCTGAACTCTTATCCAGCCACATTCTAGATGGATTAGGCTTAGCTTCTTTGAGGGTGAGGTCTATGGGAGTGAGTGAGGGCTCTAACACCACCTGGGGAAATTGGACCTTGGTCCCCTCTTGTACATCTTATTACTAATCCAGCCCTCCCTCCTCTTTGCCCAATTAGCCATCAGTAGGCTGGGCAGGATTCTGAATGAGGCAGAAGTGGCTCAGAATTAGAATAGGGAGAGTGGAGAATGCAGCAAGTTGAAATATGAAATGATAAGGGACTACTATGGGGCACGTTGGAATATACTAATATGCAACAATGATTGCGGCAAACATATTGAAAGCTAGAATATTGTGAAGGTAAACATATATTGGCAACTATACATTTACTATTCTTAACTCCACATCTACATACCTTGGAGAAAAATATATCATATAAGTACATAGAAGTGAAGATAGGTAGGATAAACCTATATTTGCAAATATTCTTATACCTTCAATATATTCTGTTAGGCGATTGCCTTGACAAAATATTTTTCAATGTCAATATTTTAAACTCACTACTGGTACCATTTCCACTAGATGCCACAAAAAGGCCACACCAAGGATTGTGCTACTATAAAATGTGATGTTTTTGTAATGATAAAGTATTTTGGTACCATTTACATACTGACAATATTTTCACTAGAAAAATATTTCAGATGATATTGATATTTTCGCATTGAATCAGTTTACAGTTCTCCTGTTTCTAGCTCTGAAATCTAGAAGCTATATCACAAGTTTTCCACAATTTCATTAAGAAACGGAATTTTATACATCAATAAATCTCAGTACCTTTTTTGTTTGCTCGACTGTAATGTTATTTTATTTTTTTAATTTTTGTGTTCAAATCATTTTTATTGAAAAAACAAAAAACAAAAGAAAATACATACATAAAATAAAGAAGGAAAGAAAAGAAATGAAATAACAATAATAATGGGGCCCGATCAAATAATACATGATAATCAATACATACATTCAATCAGTATAATAATAATAATAATAAGGGAGCTTATAAAGCGGCTGGTTATGCCAGAAGGCATGTCTCCGTGCTGTAGTGAGTAGCCGAGTGAGCCCCCCTACCCTGCAGTATCAGCATGATCCCATATTTCCGAAACAGGTAAGTTTTAAGCCTTGATATAAAATTGCCCTCCGATGGCTCCAGGGTAGTTCATTCCACCTCCTGGCCGCAAGAAGCCTAAAAGACCTTCCACCCATTCGATCCTTCTTCACTCTTGGGACAAGTACCAGACCCGCTCCAGTAGATCTAAGGGACCGTGTGGGCTCGTATAGGGTGATAAGACTTAGAAGATCTCTGGGGCCTCTGCCCTGGACAATGCGGTGGCATAAACAGAGCGCTTTGAACATGATTCTCTTCCTGACAGGAAGCCAGTGAAGAGTGTCCAGTGCTCTTATAGAGTTAGTCCGCCTTGGTCGTCTTAGCACACACCGTGCAGCAGCGTTTTTCATCACCTGGAGCCGGTTCCGACTTTTTACCGTCGCACCCAGATATAAAACGTTGCCATAGTCCAGGCGTGACGTAACAAGTGCATGCACTAACGCCTTCCTTGCCTCAATCGGGAGGAGATCCATGGTTTTTCGCATGATTTCAAGACCCCAAAACATTTCCCCACCACTAGTCTGATCTGGGATTCAAAAGTTAGGTCGGAGTCTACCCACACACCCAAATTCTTGACCAAGGGGCCTGGTGTTGGAACAGGACACAGATTTTACGGCCACCAAACCGATGACCACACAGAGGGGCCTCCGCCCACCGCAATCACCTCTGTCTTGCTGCCATTCAACTTTAGGCAGTTGTCCGCCATCCAGGTGGCAAGCTTCTGCAGACATGCTCTAAAGTTGGATGCATCAACATCCGGCACCCGTGATAGCGAGATGACCATCTGCGTGTCATCTGCATATGACATAATTCTGACTCCAAAGCACTCCACTAGCTCCGCCATCGGGGATACATATAGATTAAATAGTGTAGGGCTAAGGGCAGAACCCTGTGGCACACCATGGTCCAAATTGACAGAGTCAGAGTAGTGTGTACTTTGCCTAACTTGGAAACTACGTCCCATCAGGAATGATTGTATCCACTTGAGAGCAGATCCTGAGACACCACCTCTATTCAGACACTGTAGCAAGGTGAAATGTGCCACAGTGTCAAAGGCGGCGCTCAGATATAAGAGAATGAGCGCCATTGTCTGACCCTCATCAGATCTCTGCCTGATAGTCTCCATGGCCATAAGTAGGGCTGACTCTGTAGAATGTAATGACCGAAAGCCGAATTGGGTGTGGTGAAGGAGGTTGGCTTCTTCCATAAAAGCCATAAGCTGGGAGTTGGCAACCTTTTCTGCCACCTTTGCCATATAGGGTAGCAATGAGATTGGCCTAAGATTGTCCAATTTCTCGGAGCTAATATTGGGCTTCTTCCTGAGTGGCACAACCACCGCTTTTTTCCTGCTGGCCGGCACCTTGTGCGTGTTGAATGAAACATTTAGAAGGTGCCTAATGTATGGCTCAAGAAATCGAGCGCTTTCCCCCAGCAGTTTGGCTGAGGCAGGATCTCTAGGAGAGCCTGATTTTACAACCCTGCAGATATTACACAGAGCCTCAGGGGGAGGGATCATAACGCTGTCTAGCCTTAGATCTTTCCCCAGTTCTCCCGGTTGTTCCTTGAATTCTGCCGCCGTTTTCCTGGGGCCCGGAAAAGAAGAATATATCTTTCCCACTTTATCAGAAAAAAAAGCTGCGATACGATTACAAGAATTAACCGAGCCCTCGGTGTCAACAGTATGGGCTGCTAGTGAAGAGATCTCTTTATAGATCTTGAATAGTTCCTTAGAGGAACTACCCGCAGCTCCAATTCTACCTGAATAATAGGTTGCCTTAGCCTGCCTAATGAGCCTATGATATTTTCTTCTCTGAGTTAGATATCTAGTATTGGCCTGCTCGAGAAAACATTTCCTCCATTGCCTCTCCAGGAGTTTACACTCAGTCTTGGCTAGGCGAAGGTCATCATTGTACCAGGCTGCCGATTTCTGTACTCTGTTTAGAGTTTTGATCAGCCGCAGCGGGGCAACACTATCCAGTGCTTCAGTAATACGTCTGTCTAGGTTAGCGGAGGCTGTTTCACTATCGGAGCCCCCTGGGCCCCCCCAAGATCAGCGCTGCATTCAGCGTTGACCGTGAGAAGCCTACCCACCTGCCACATAAATGGTTAAGTGCTGGTTGATCCTGATTTTTAGATTTGAAGGTCTTGACCACAAAAGGAACAAAAAAGTGGTCAGACCAAGGTACAGGTAAGGGGATGTTAACATCAATTCCCTGCCAGGTAGCAAAAATAGGATCCAGCAAATGCCCCTGTTGATGCGTGGGAGATTTAGATTTCAGCTCTAATTGCAGTGATTTAAGTTCTTGGCATAGATCTACTGCCCCTCTGTTAAGGGAGTCTTCAAAATGAACATTGAGATCCCCCAGTAGAATACATTTATGATTCTGTAAGGCCACGTCTATAATACCTTCCAATAGACTAGGCCCAAACCGCATCTGCGAGCCAGGGGGTCTATATACTAGGAACCCTTTCAACGTGTCATAGGTGCTGATTCTAATAGTGAATAGGCCTGCCTCACTGTCCACTATATTCACAGGTTCTAATGTGCAACCCAATGGGTGTTTAAACACAATTGCCACCCCACCACCTCTGACGACCGGCCTGTCGATTCTGGCTATCATATAATCAGGCGGGAGGGCATCAATGATTTCTGGCTCTAAATTGGCATCCAGCCACATTTCCGTAAGAAACAGGAGATCAAGTTTCACATCAGCTAGCAGGTCATAGATATCCAGTCTATGTTTTACCATAGATCTGCAGTTGAGCAAGCCACATACCAGCCCAATGGCCCCCAGCTTTTGTATGCCTGAGATGTTATAGCTGAATAGGCAGTGATTACACCTATTGCTCGAATTTACTTGCATACTGTGCCTACAGGCACTTAGAGCCTTGGGGTGAAGATCATGCAGCTGTCCTGAACTCCATTGCACACGGGACGCACATTGACCAGAGTTTCTGGCCCCGGTCCCCCAACGGCCGCGGACGGGCGCAGACGGGCTTGCCTTTGGCGCGCCGCCGGTGCGCCCGCTGCACGCGTCTGCTGCGCGGCCGCTCTCCCATGTGCCTTATATCCTGTGCAGGGCTGCAGCCACTAGAACGCTAAACGTGAACCGGAAGTGCCTTTGCTCTTCCTGTCGCCGCGTCGGACCAGGGCGGGAAGGAGGGACAGACAAGCAAGGCCTCCAGTAAGTTTCTCTATCACCCACCAATGACTGGCCTCAAGTTAAAATCGCCATAAATTGCCGGTAAATGCCTACATAAAAACACAAGACCTAGAGTCTAGACACACTTTCAAAATTAGAGCAGTGTTTCCTTTTTTTAAAAGCTTATTGCATGTTTCGAATAAACGCAGGGAGCAGCAGTCACAAGCAGCTTGAGGGCTCTTCCACAACCCACTCACCACGCGCGGCCGCTCTCCCGGGTCCCCTATATCCTGTGCAGGGCTGCAGCCACTAGACCGCTAAACGTGAACCGGAAGTGCCTTAGCTCTTCCTTCCACGCCCTCCGCGCAACGGCGCTTGTCGCCGCGTCGGACCAGGGCGGGAAGGAGGGACAGACAAGCAAGGCCTCCAGTAAGTTTCTCTATCACCGCCCAATGACTGGCCTCAAGTTAAAATCGGCATAAATTGCCGGTAAATGCCTACATAAAAACACACGACCTAGAGTCTAGACACACTTTCAAAATTAAAGCAGTGTTTCCTTTTTTTAAAAGCTTATTGCACGTTTCGAATAAACGCAGGGAGCAGCAGTCACAAGCAGCTTGAGGGCTCTGCCACATCCCACTCACCACCACATATACATATACTAGCGTGCTCAAGTGCCTATTGAGTGCAGCCATTGTCCACCTGAAAGCCATAGGATATGAGAACAACATTGAACATAGTAATATACCATGCGTGACCATTTGAGTAAACATTATGGTGACATATAAGAGGATTCTGTAAAATTATAGCATACACCTTCGTAGCAGTGGCGATACAATGTAGTTATTTATATTACCACAATAGGTTAAATTCACAGAGGATCAAATGATAGTGATGAGGCATCAAGGGATTTCCAAAGTTTCTGAAGAGTCTTACGCCATGGGGAGGAATGAAGTGCTGGGTTGTCCGCACCTCTTAGGAAGTACAGCCATTCTTGCCAAATTCTAAAGGACCCGTCTTTAGCATTTTTCCATTTGCACAATATGACTTTACAGGCTAGGGTAAGTAAGAGGTCCATCAGGTGTCGATCGTTATCATTGACAAGTACTGGATCAAGGACGCCTAATAAAATATATGAAAACTTCCTTGGAGGATGGGTGTTGAAGATGTGGCCTATACATTTGTAAATTTTATCCCAATATATCCCAATATATCTGTAAAGTGGGGCAGGTAAACAACAAGTGAGAGAAATCACCAACAGCAGAATTACAGTTCCAGCATGTCGGAATATCGCTGAGGCGGAGTTTAAAAAGTTTTCCTGCGTCCAATATGAGCTATTGAGTAACATGTACTTAGTCTGTGATAAAATAGGGGATATTTTATTCGAGAAGGCTGTGCTATATATTTTATCCCAATCGAATGAGATATTAGTGGAGTTGGGTTCGGATTCCCACTTGACCTTGTTTTGTTTATGCATTTTCCTTGGGTTAGGTAACAGGAGTTTGTATATTCTGGAGACGGTGTGTCCTGCCTTCAGTATCAGTGGCAATTGAGAGACTAATGATGGAGCGTGAGGTTTAATAGGGCGTGCTGAGAGGAGTGTTTTCAATTTTAGGAAGTCATAAAAATCCATGGGTGTTACATTGTGTTGGTTCTGAAGGGTTGAGAAAGGTAACGGCTCGACTGTATTTTTAATAATATTTTAATGTGCCTGTCAAATGTGAATGGATTTTTGCTAAATTTGATATGGTGTGATTACATTTGATATTAGGATAAATGCATATTTCATAAATATGGACAGTGTCTAATTCCAACTGTATATTACACAAAAAAGGGAAGAGAGAATAAAGCAGGTAAACGCTGCACAACCCCCTTTTCTAAAGAGTAGGAGCCTGATTTACAAACGTAACTTACACTTTTGAGTCATTCATACTTTTGAGTAAGTTTACAACTTTTTGCCTATTCACAAAATTCAAGTGTGAGTTACTCAGAGTCTCTTTATGGTACAGTATAGGTAACATTTTAAAAAACATATTCAAATTGAAAATACACTTTAAAAATATTTTATATTACATTTTATGTAAATTCATTTTACATATTGATTTCAATTGATGAACAAAATGAAGCAAATGCTGCAGCACTATTAGCTTAAAAGTAAATCTTTAAATAATGGAGATAAATCACATTAAATGTAAATTCTTTTTCTGAACTTTATGTTAAAAAATAAATTCCTATGTACAGAATAAAATATATTTTTATTACGCATTAATAATTGTTAGAAGTGATGTATAATGCTAAATAAAATTAATTTAGGTGTATTGAATTAAAATTATGGTTACATCCATTTTTTTATTCAATAGAGGGCAATAAAATATTCATAATAACATTTTAGATATGTACATGTTTTTGACATTTCTCAATGTTAAAAACATTTGTTTATATTTTTAACCATTTTAAATATTTTTATATATCTTAACATTATTTCCTGGTGATTTTTACTTTGACTCCCTACCTCCATTATTTTATAAGTAGTGTGTTGCTGTTCCTGTGGTTGGCCATGTGTGGTGCTGGAGTTACTACTGTTTTTTGTTTTGTTTAGTGATTACTTACTCTTGTCTTTTGTGAAAAAGCAAAAAGTATTAAAATTGCTCAAAAGTAAAAATTATTCAAAAGTGTAAGTTACCTTTGTGAATCAAGCCCTATGTCACAACAGATGCTCTGACGTGTGTCGTATTGCACATATCATGTTTCTAGAGGATACAAAGAGTCTGAATAAGGAAGCATCAACACTTTTTTGTGGCATGCTTAATCATAGATAAACTCATCCCGCCCCAGCTAGGTAGTACTGCCATGATGGACTCAAATTCCTGTTGAAGCAGTTCTTGATAAAGTGTCACTGGATAGGTATACGGATCAGTTGTTAAAATGATGTCAGGGGTAAACTAAATAACTTTATTAGTGGTAGCCTAGATAAGATTAAAAAGAAGAACAATTAGCATTCACAGTGAGTACTGCGACTCTAGCACCCCTTATTGTGCCCACATGTTTCGTCCTATGTACCTCTTCTAAGAGTTCAAGGTCTTCTTCAGGACCTGAAGCGATCTCTTTGTAAACTGTGCATTCATTCATATAAACAGAGTCAGAATCCTATTTAGGAACATATGAGTGTATTATTACCATAGGGATAGTAATCATTAAACCTTACTGATTGGTTAAAAATGTGTCATGGTCAAAGTAGGGAGCACCCTTGGTAGTCAAATATTCTTCAACAGTCAGTGCTGGCCTCATCACCTATTTAATGCGCTCCATCCACCATAGTGGGAATATGCTACTTAAGATGAGAAATGCCACGCAAGAGGTTTCCTTATGCAGAATCTCCAGATCCTCTGGGACGATGATAGTCTCCATTGTATGCATGTCCCCACACCTGTTGTGATATAGTAATTTCAACAACACACTGTTGACGGAATTTGAGAACAGAGGGATGGGATTTTTGTGGTCTCGCAAATGCATTGCTGGCAGGTGTTGACCTATTAAATAGTGCAGAGATGTCTGATACAGGAGGAAGTTATCTGCACTCATAAATCCCACTCACCAGTTGGGAATATGGGCATTCTGAGGCAATCCAATGTATAATTAGCATTTGAAGTTTGAGAACACCAAGAAACAGCTATGTTTGTAGACATTCACAAACTCCACACACTTTCCTTCCCTTCGGATTTTTCCCAGCACAATACAGTCGTAAACCCCTTTCAAGTGTGGGTAGGGATTGAAATACTCCACAATTTGGAGGCAGAGTGAAATAAAAGAGGATTCTCCATGGAAAATTCTTTTCTGTAGAGAAAAAAAATGAAAAATGTACATTTGTATTGAGAGGTATGGAAACCTTCAACAGCTGTAATGGGATGCTGATATGAAAATCACATTGCTTCCCAGGAAATCTCACAGAAACCTGCATCTGGCACAGCTTTGTTTGCATATTTCTGTATATTTTCATGAATTCCAATAAGTTGTACATCTATACGTGGTGTAGACGTAAAGCAATCTATCATCTGCAAGGTTATCCTGGTGCTGTGCAGGTGAGTGTGAATAGCCCAGCCAATGGAGGGTTGGTTAATTGAAACAGCAGGTCTTCATCTTTTTGCGAAATTATGCAAGAGGGGAGGTGGCTCTGATATGGAGTGGAAGGTCGCTCCACGCTTTGAGGCTTTTTGAGCTGTATGTGTGGGATGTGTGAGAGTAGGAGTCCTGCAGAGCACAGATGTCTGGGTGGTTGGTGTAAGGAGATGTGACTGTTCAAGTAGGTGGTGGCTAGGTTGTGTATTGCCATGTATGTGTGTGTGAGGAGTTTGAAACAAGCGTATTTGTATTGAGCGTGTTTGTATATCAGGAGCCAGTAAAGGTCCCTGAGGTGTGGTGTGATGTGAGTTCTGTGTTGGAGGTTGAGGATAAATATTTCTGCAGAGTGTTGAATGGTTTGTAGTCTAATAGTGAGTTGCTTTCTGATCCTCACATAGAAGGTCTTCCCGTAGTCCAATTTAATACTGACTATAATGTGATTGACCTGTTTTTAGAATTGCTCGGGAGCCATCCCCCACTCGTAAATTTGCAAATATATTGTACGTTCCTGTGACATTTTTCAGGGGGACTCTATAATTCCAATAGTGTGGGTTCTAAAAATGGCCTGACATACCCTCAGCTACTTGGGATACAATGGGATTGGTAATTCTGTGGATGTCGGAATACCGCCTGGTCACAAGTTGGTCATTGAGGGTCACTTTAGTAATGGGATTAACCAGGAAATCAGAGTAACTGAAACGAGTTTTCTTAGTTATTTACTATTTCCCCAGGTTTTTAATCTGGACATTTTAGAGTGAAACGGTTTGAGTGCCTCACTCTGGACCCATGGTGCTGCTTTTTAGAGGCCTCATCAGGATTAGGGAATCCTCTTAAAAAGGGTGCTGTGGAAAGAGAAGTATGTGTGTGGACAGTCAGGGGTGTTAAGGTGGCCCGTGAGGTGTTTTCCTGTGCTAGCTGACACAAAACAAAGTTTTCAATTTGCTCTTGATTGATTCAATAACATGTTTAAACATCACCATCAATAAATCTTTTTCGAAATGCACTTGATATAGAAGCCCTACACTTTTGACTTGCTGCTCTCCATCTTCTAAACGTCCTTATGAGTCTTCCAGGGTTTGACAGCGATTTTGCCTGAAATAATTATGGCACCTCCTGGGGCGTTGAAAATGAAAAACAGTATTTGCGTTTTAGTGCTTTAGTCTTATTAAGCTAAGTGTTATTTTGGCAATTTACATCTTTTAATATTACTGATATGAGCATCCATTACAGTCCTCATTTTTATGTATTAAAGCAATAAAAAATCTAAGATTCAATGCGACGTATTACAGATGCTTTTTCAAATGAAAACAGTACTCTCTCCTACAGTTTTTGGACGTAAAAACAAATCACAGAATTTCATAATTAATTAGATGCATTTCTATGTTTTTCACTAGAACATATTGTAGTAAAGATTTAGGGCCAGATGTATTAAGCCCTTGCCTTAACCTTGCATCAAACAAGGGAACCCAAGGGTTTAAGTGACAGATATACTAAACCACACAAAGCCACCTTGCATGGTTCTACATGGCTTGGTAAATCCAGAGAAACGCAAGGTATGGCAAACCACTGCCTTGCATTACTCTTCCTTGGGAAGGCATTCCACAGGTAGAGCATGGATGTTCCCAAGCATCTACCCATGGATTTTGACACAATCCCAGATTTCCTAAGTGTAGTAAACCTGGGATTGTGTCCAAATGGTACGCCTTCCCCACAGATGTATAATGGGTAAACAGACATTACAAAGCAGCGTTAACACCGCATACCATTACATCGCAAACGTTACATTGCAAGCGTCTTCATTTCTCCTAGTTTCCTGCATTCTGTAGCACCCACAGAATGAGGGAAATGCATACAGGCATTCTTTTTGTGTAGGAGGCTTTCTCTTTCTGCACAAAGCTATCCTGCTGTACTGCAAGCCCACTTGCCCCAATGGCTCAAGGGTGCCTGCATTGACGCTAGGCAGCACCCATCTCCCCAGCTCAGAGAGAGAGCAGAAACAGAGCATATTTTAGTAGATACTGTGCATTCCTGCTCTTTCTTTGTCCCTCGGCACAGTGCAGCAAGTTGTGTTGTTGTGTTTCATTCCGTTACATTTTGTTTAAAATGGCCCAAAGTATCTGTGACAGTGCAACGTTATGCCATTTGTATTTTAAATACCGCTATTGCAGACAAGGTCAATAGGAATAAAATGCCACCATGTCAAGTATTAGTGATACTGATGAAAAATAAATGGGCAATCATGTATGTCTGACAATGTCACAACTGCTTATCCTATATTAGCTCCGTAGTTTCTAATGTCATCTAATTTGATGCTGAGCATTCATCCCTAGTCCCAGATATGGGTTTCTTCACTAGCTTTTTGCTAACTGCACCACCCCAGTTTGGACCCAGCCATATAAAAATCCGTCTTGACCCTGCTCCCCAAGGGAACAGTCTAGCCTGACATGCCTGGCAGGGTACTCCGTGGACCGGAAACAAACATCCTGGGATCAGTTTTGGGGTATCCCCCTCATCAGTCAGGCTAGCTTGAATCCAGTGGCACAGTGAGCACAGCACCCACGTCTGGGCATACCCTTCCCACTTAGGTAGACAAAAGCAAAAAGAGCAGATGATGCACGGAATGCTGATCAAATCACACATTCACCCCCAGTCACAGATCTGGGTTTAATCCATTGTTTTCTTACTCACCACACCACCCCAGTTTGGACTTAGCCATATGCAAATCAGTCTTAACCCTGCTCCCAATGGGAACAGTCCAGCCTGAACTGCCAGGCCAGGTCCTTCCTTTACCGGAAACAACCATCCTGGGATTGGTTTCAGGATATCACCGCTCATCAGCCAGGCTAACTTGAATCCAGTGGCCCAGCGAGCATGGGACCCACGTCTGGGCATATCCTTCCCACATAGGGTGACAAGAGCAAAAAGAACAGAGGATGGACGGAACACTTAATAAATCAAACTTTCACCCCCAGTCACAGATCTGAGTTTAATCTGTTCCTTATTTTGCTCACCACCCCACCCCAGTTTGGACCCAGCCAAATGCAAAATAGTCTTGAACCTGCTCCCAGTGGGAATGGTCCATCCAAACTGCTGGGCCAGGTCCTTGCAGGACCAAAAACCAGCATCCTGGGACTGAATTTGGGGTATCGTATTTTTGCTCACCATGCCACCCCAGAACAGTCTAGCCCGAACTGCCAGGCCGGGAGATCCTTGGACCAGGAAAAAGCATCCTGGGACCAGTGATTCAAGCTAGCCTGGCTGTTGAGGGGTGATACCATGAAGAGGAATTCTCCAACCCAGCACCAACGCCAACGACATACCGCCCTCACAATAACTGTGCAACTCACTGGCCATCTTCTTCCACCGCAAGATCGCTGACATCCATGACAGCTTCAACACCAAGACCGCCCTGACTACTCCAGACCCCACCTCCCCTGTGAACACAGCCAGCGCCAACCACCTGACATCCTGGTCCAACGTCAACGATGACGAGACAAGCAAGGTCATGAACTCCATCCAATCAGGATCTCCATCAGACCCGTGCCCACACCACGTATTCAACAAAGCAGACGCTTCCATCGCACCCCAACTACAGAAGGTCATCAACATCTCCTTTGAAACAGTGACATTCCCGGAAAGCTCGAAACACGCCAAAATCAACGCCCTCCTCAAGAAGCCCAAGGCGGACCCCAAGGACCTCAAGAACTTCCGGCCCATCTCCCTGCTCCCGTTCCCGGCGTAGGTCATTGAGAAAATCATCAACATGCAACTGGCCCGCCACCTGGAAGACAACAACATCTTGTACCCGTCCCAGTCCGGGTTCAGACAAAACCACAGCACCGAGACAGCCCTCATCGCCGCCACAGACTACATCAGGCACCAACCAGACAATGGCGAAACATCAGCCCTCATCCTCCTGGACCTGTCAGCTGCCTTCGACACGGTCTGCCATCGCACTCTAAAGACACGCCTCCTAGAAGCCAGAATCCAAGAGAAGGCCCTTGACTGGACCACGTCCTCCCTCTCCTGTAGAACCCAGAGCGTCCGCCCTTCCGATCCGAGGCCACTGACATCATCTGCGGCGTCCCCCGGGGTTCATCCCTCAGCCCAACGCTGTTCAACGTCTACATGGCCCTCTTCGCACAAGTGGCCCGCCAACACGACCTCAATATCATCTCCTACGCTGACGACACCCAGCTCATCCTCTCCCTCACAAAGGACCCGCACACCGTCCAAACCAACCCCCATGGAGGAATGAAGGCCGTCGCCGACTGGATGAGGAACAGCCATCTGAAGCTGAACTCGGGCAAGACGGATGTACTCATCCTCGGACCCACCCCCTCAGCCTGGGATGACTCCTGGTGGCCGACCACACTGGAAACAGCACCGACACCCACTGACCATGCACGCAACCTAGGATTCATCCTCGACTCCTCCCTCTCCATGTCTAAACAGGTCAACGCCCTCTCCTCCTCCTGCTACAACACCCTCCGCATGCTCCGCAGGATCTACAAGTGGATCCCGACCGAAACAAGAAGAACGGTGACACAGGCCCTCGTCAGCAGCAGACTGGACTACGGCCACACACTCTATGCAGGAATCCCAGCCAAACACCTACGACGACTACAACGCATCCGAAATGCCTCCGCCCGACTGATCGTCAACGTCCCCCGCCGCAACCACATTACCCCCCACCTGAGAGACCTACACTGGCTCCCCATCGACAAGAAGATCACCTTCAAGCTCCTCACCCACGCACACAAAGCACTCCACAACGCCGGACCAGCCGACCTGAACAGCAGACTCAGCTTCTACACCCCCACCCGCCAGCTCCGATCCGCCAGCCTCGCCCTCGCGCTGTTCCCCGCATCCAACGAACATCCTCCGGCGGCAGATCCTTCTCCTACCTCGCCGCCAAGACCTGGAACACCCTCCCTACCCACCTACGGCAGACCCAAGACCTACTCGCCTTCAGAAGACTCCTCAAGACCTGGCTCTTCGAGCAGTAGCGACACCCCCTCCCCTCAGCGCCTTGAGACCCTCACGGGTAAGTAGCGCGCTTTACAAGTACTCTGATTGATTGATTGATTGATTGATTGATTGATTGATTGATTGATTAATTGATTGAAGAACTGGGACAAGACTGATCTGCATATGGCTGGGTTCAAACTGGAATGGCATGGCAAGTAAATAAACAATGGACTTAACCCAAGTCGGTGACTGGGGGTGAATGTTTTATTCATTCAGCATTACGCCCATCATATGTTCTTTTTGCCTTTGCCACTTGGAGTGAGGCAGGTGACTTACCAGGATGTGGACAATCTCAAAGTTCTTTGAGTTGTAAATATCTTATAGAGAATTCATTCTTGGCACTTAAATTATAAGTCAACTTGGTTACTGCTTAAGTTATTGACTAATACACAATCTAGGCAATCTTGCCAGGACAGTGGTGGGCAGGAGTGGGGCTGGCAACTTTTCTTATAACACCTAATAAAGTTATTGATATTGCTTAATTGGCTTTCTGATATTTCTATTTTATTGTCTCAGTTTTATCATCAATACTTTAGCCTTCCATCTTTCCAGTTGATTCACACTGCTGATTATATACGATAACTGTGCATGTTCTCATTCATTCAACATTAGTATGTTGTGTGGCTTATAAACTAATTACAGAATTGTTACACTAGTGTAGATAATGTAGATAGCACAATATTTTTTTGTCCAGCTACATTGCTGATGACCTGTCTGGGTATACTTACCATTTTCTTCTTTTGGAAAATGTCTACAAATTTATTTTTGTGCATTTTATTTGTCATGTGTGAGCAACACATAATATCTGCTCGCATTTCCTAGATTTCATTTGAAAAATGCCTCTGATTTGGAACACTTCGCTCGCCATCTGTAGCCAATCTGTGCTGCCTAATAAATTCAATCAGGCCTCCTGCCCATCTGTGAAACCTGAACAACATTTTCACTGTTCCACCCTAATTACCAAAGTTTATTTCATTTACTTCTTTATTTATTGCTATCATTCCATTCTGAATCCAATTAGGTATAGTTATGAGGCACTTAGTTCCTCCTGAATACCAATGAATGAAATCTCTAATATGCCTAATGAGGGCACAGTTGGATTTTTAAACTAAAGCGATTGCTATTTACAAATCAAAATATTTTAATGCGGTACTGGGGTCCTGATCCTATTCAATAAAATATTTAAAGTTCTTTCAATTCTGCACGTGTAATGATGGCTCTAGATTAAGGACATCAAACTCGCACCTTGGCATTCAAGATTACTTTCAGCTCTGCAGTTCTCAAATATATAATAAGAGCCACAATAATTGGCGCTGGAACACAGTGAGAGATAGAAGAGACATTGCCAAAGCCAGGAGGTCTCAGTTTTGCAACTTATCAGCTTTGTCAATTCTTGTTTATTCATATCCACCACAAATGTGTGTGCAACGGTGGCAGCAACATTGGGAATATATTTTTTTCATTATTGTAAAATGTGTGCCTTTTTTAAAAATGCATTTTGTTTTATTGTGAGTAAATGCTGTTCCAAAATAGCTGCCGTAGATGCATGCAAATCAGTAGTTGCCATCTTGGAATGGCAAATTTGTTAAATATTACAAAATACATTAAAAGAGAATGTCACTGCAAATGCAAGGTTTCGTAATCATAGAGTGCATTTTGTTTCATTTTATCAAATCTCATTCAAAGATGTCCACCGTGGATGGGCGCTCATCCAAGGTGACCATCTATAAATGGGATTTGTAAAAGTAAATCAGACTTTTGGAGATGCCTGCCACTCCTGCATACTCACACATTCATATGGGGGGCATATTGGAATGGTCACAACATTATTTTAAAATGTCTGCCTGCCAATGGTGCTTTGTAAAAGTAAATCAGAGCCATTTGGAGATGCCTGCCACTCCTGCATACTCACACATTCATATGGGGGGCATATTGGAATGGTCACAACATTATTTTAAAATGTCTGCTTGCCAATAGTGCGTTAAGAGGCAGAAGAAGCTAAAAGGAGGAGGTGTGGCGGCAAGAAGACATTGGGGGAGGAGGTAGAATGTGATATAGAGGGGAGATGGTGACGAAGGTGAGCAGGCAGAGAGAGAAAGAGCGAGAGAGAGAAAGAAAAAGGTCCTAATGTACATCAAGGCAGAGACTGACAACTGCGAAAGAATAGGTAGGGACAAGAATCCAAAGAGAGCATTCCAATACAACAAGCCTCCAACACAATGCAACCTCAGGAACACATGCTTACTCAGTGAGAGTCCAGACCCAGGAAAGAGACACCTGACTGCAAACCTTTCCTAAACCAGCACAAGAGCAGCCCCTCATCCTGCAGTCCGGCCGAGATGCCTGGCAGGCTCTCCATGCTGACAAAGATCAGAATGCACTGGCTGTGGCCCTAATTATGCACGTGACAGACCTAAGCAAAGCAAAGAGAGAAAAGAAAGACTATCAAAAGATGAACATCACACATAGAATGTAAAAGTACCCCATCACAAAATCAACATGCAAATTGTGCTGTGGAGAAGCGAGTGAAGATGCGTGAGAATGGCATGAAAACACCGATCCTTGGTCCATCCTGGTAAGATAGTCTAAAAAAGACACCAGATCAATACCCGCCCCCTCTATGTCCCAAACAAAAGCCACAAACATGAACATGAGCAAGGGGGAAGCGCTGCACACAACATCCAATACATTTAGGCACTGAAAAGGAGGCTTGCCAGATCCAGCCATGCCTAATAAATCTCAGCAAGTGGGAAGTAATTCAGAAACACCATACTGGAGTTGAGTCGCACCCAAAGAAAGAAAGAACCAGAAATACCCCTGTCCCTCTCTGATCCCCACTTCCTGTAAGCAACGAAGGGTGGAGGGTGTGTCACAATAGCCCCAAAAAGAAGCTGTCCTGACATACCTTCGTAGACACTATTGAAACAAAAGAGGGGACATCTGACAACCTGAAAGTAACAGATGGAACCTCACCTCATTACCCATATGCAGGGAACAGAACATAATCAATAACAAGAAGAGAAGCAACCCAGCAGTAGACCTACCTTACACAACAGAATGCAGGGGGCTAAGACACCTACTTAATAACCCCACCACTTACATAACCCCTGCAGCAGACACCAGCAAACCAGTGAAATGTCCGGGAGCCATCCTTATACCCAAACCCAGATAACAAAGCCGGAGGAAGTCACCATTAGCATCGCCATCTGTCGAAGCTTGCAGGGGGAACTGATAGGCCAGACAGGGCAGAAAAGTGTCCAGGTCCTGAGACAATCTGCAAAGTAAAGTACTGAAGTGTAGAAATGAAAAAAAACGTTTCCTTGAATTCACCATTGTCCATATCCAAGTGAACTCAAAATAGGGAGAGCATCACAAATCTTCATGTAGGAATCAACTTAGTTACAGTTCTGCATCACAGCCTATATCTAGGGTCAGTGACCAGGTTGAGGCTACAAGATGATCCGATGTGCATTGCTTGCCTCTATCAAGACAGGTATGCTAGATGATGCCATCAGCCCTACCCTTAAGAGACCAGACACTGTAGATGAGGAAAAAGCATGCAAGCCAAGCTGTGACAAGCAAGGTTCTACTTGGTTGTCCATCCCGGTGTAGGACACCTTCTCCAAACTTACATATCGAGCTGACCTAAAATAGGCAAAAAAGATAAGATTGGCTTCTCTGCTCCTAGATGTTTCTGGATACAGCAACATGCATTGGCAAAGCCAAAAGTTTGCAGGTCCAATATGTTGAGCTGTTGTCCATGCTTTTCCTTGTTTTGCAATTGCATGCACATAAGTCAGTCAAGGCACGTGCGACTGCATAGCTGACAATTTTGGAATGGGTTTTCGTTTAAAGAAACTCATTGCAAACGAGCTGCTGAAGCACACACTTGCACCGTGATGTACAAGCATGCTTGATACAAAAGGCAGCCAGGTATTTTTAGTTTGACAAATCAACTGTAGATAAAAGAACCCTTCCAAAGCAGGTAAAAGCAAAGCTGTGGCCTGGCTGTGCTTTCCAGCTGCCAGGCCACGGGAACAAATAGTAAATTTAAAAAAACAATGTCAACCTGAGATGTAGAGTGGGACGGGCAACCTTGTGTTTTGGGTATGTAGTATCCAGCTAGATACATTCTATTGTTCCACTGGAGAAAACTGATATCCTGTTACCACTTTCCAGGTGCATCATAACCAAGTAGCATCGCACCACCGAGTGAATCCACACACACCTCGAACAACCGGAGCTGAAGGAGGCAAATCACCCAGGAGCAGTCTGTGCACCCCAGTCAAACTACAGCCTGCTGAAGTCGAGCACACCCGGCCATTGGAAGATCCGCCCGTGGGAACTACACAAGACTTGGCCGAGGTCCTGTTGGGAGTTCTGCAGCGACCCCTAAGCGTGGCCTACGCAATGGCCCGCGCAACCTACGCGGTCACGTGGCAGTCCAGGAGTCAAGGGCCTCGACGAAGTGCCCATGTGAATGAAGTCCGAATGGAAGGGATGTGTCGGCCGCAGCTCCACGCCAGGGGCAGGAAACACAAAGAACACGGCTGACGACTGGTAACCCGCAAGATCGCCAGAGGAAGGCGCAGAACCCGAGTCCAGACAGTGAGGACACCTAGACAATGACACCACTCACGGAGGCTACATGAGCAACTTGGCTGTGAATCCGCGGACAGTTCCTCAGCGACGCCTTTGCACGGCTCACACGAAGCCCCACATGGTACATACAGTCTCATGACAGCCAGCAAGGAAAGCCATCCATCAGGCTCCAGTGGCAGAGGAGTCCAGGTGAGAGAGGCAAGTCGAATGTCACTCAGCAGTCAGGAGAAAGGACGGTCACCAAGCACGTCACCACCACAGGAAGGCCTCAATTACAGAGATCGTCTCTGAATCCAAAGTGGATTTCACCACAACTCCAGATGCATCAACACTAAACTTTTATGCATAGACTTCTACACCGCGAGACCAGGCCGGTCTAAAGAACATCGCCAAGGCAACTGACGGCATCCTGACCATGCGGTCCGAAGCCCCAGCGCTTGCCTGGCTGACTGCCTGAATAGACTCATTTGGTGCTATGTGTTATTTATGTGTTTTTTATTACAGATTGGACTCTCATTTGTTTTTTTCATTAAAGTTTGGGAAGGATGTAGTATCTGGTTGGATACATTCTAGTGTTCCACTTCTGATGTAACCCACACTAGACACCAACCCACTACAGGCGTCACCAATCAGGTGACCCTGTCAATAAAAGGGGCCGGGCGCACGTGCCCTGGGCCATTTATCGCGCCACACCACTATGTGTCCCTGTCCGTACTTCCTCACCATGTGGGCCTGAGGCCCAAACACCACAGGGTAGATCGAAGAGGTGCATCAACACAGGGTGCCCGATTCACAAAAGTAATTTCAGACGAAAGTCTAACTTTACGACTTTTGGTATTCACAAAAGGCATTTACTACTCGTAAATGCCCTTTGTGAATACAAAAAGTTGAACTTTACGACTTTCGGTATTCAAAAAAGGCATTTACCAGTAGTAAATGCCCTTTGTGAATATAGAAAGTCGTAAAGTTAGACTTTCTCGTCTCATTTAACTTTTTTGAATCGGGCCCATCAACATCACGAGAGGGTGAACTTAAAAGAAAGTGCGCAATGTTTGCCGTGGAGGTGAAAAACCAGGGAAGGCAGAAAAGAAGCATGTGCACTTAGTGGCTTGCTCCATAAAAAATAGAAGCATTTCCAAAGCCAATATATCTGAGTTTAATAAGCATTTACGTGCGTGTGTCTGCATATGTTAGAACATTAAAGCGAGACATATTACCAATTAGCTTTGGCAATCAGGCACACACAGACAGACAAAGCCATTGCACAGACACACCCTGAAAGCAGACAGACCACAGAGGCACACATACATGCACATACAACACATACAGAGCATACACATGCACTGTATAATTACAGCTTACATTTCAAGGCATGGAGTGAAGCTGCTGTTACTCAGCCTTCGAAGAAAAGAGAAGGTATGTGTTGAGGTCAAAGCTGTGGCAGAGGAAGGTGAAAGAGAAGGGGATGAAGAATTTATGTGAATGTGATCAGCATGCCCTTTGGGGGCTTTGATATTGAGTCAGATGGTTTTAAAATTTACATTTCATTATAGTTCACTCGGTTCTAGGTCATGGCCAGAGACACTTTAATGCATGGGCAGAGTCGGCTCTCTCCCAGGGCCCCAGCCTTTCAGGGGGACACTTGGTAGTGCCAGCTTTGTTCAAAAGAGAGTCTGATGGCCTTGAATAATTCTTAAACAGATTGTTTTAAATATCATTTTCCTTTCCTTTCATTCATTTTAATGTGGCAGATGTGTGAGAGTTTATTACAGACATTTTGCAGAGAAATGTTGTTTTATGTTTCATGATTTAGATCAAAAGAGGACATGATGTATGAGAAATGGGAGGGTGTCACGGAGATTATTTGCAGAAATATTAGTGAGCCACAGCTGTGTTACAATACTGACAATACACATCACTATCCCTGAATATTAGATGTAAACCTATTTAGAATCTGGACGAGTGACCTGGCCAAAGAGGGCATGAAAGAGCTTAAATTGGATAATAAATTCAAAGCTATTCCAAAAAGGGACCCCAAAATACATTTGGCCAACAGCCCCCAAAATCCTTAAGAAGTCCCTGGTCATGACTGCGAAGATCCAGCTATAATAATTATTACCTAGGCATCTTTCTACTCGTTTTGGACACCATCTTTCTGGTATTCCTTGTGGCTGTTTTAGACACATTCCCTTCAGGTGACAACAGACCCACGGTTAAAAAAAGGCAGTAGCTGCATGGACATGAACAGCAAGCATGCTAGCAATACCCTGTAGTGTCCTGCTGGACACGTTCTAGTGTCTCAGTAGGCACTTGTTTTACAAGCCACTCCCTTGAGGGCTGACCACACTCACACCCCTCACACATCCAACAAAGCATCACAAGTGACGTGGGCCTATTCATAAAAGGGCCAGAGTGTATGTGTTCGTGGGCAGTTAAGCAAACATGCTTTTAAAAATTTGACCTGTGTACTTAATGCTTTTGTGTTTTTAAATCAGAACTTCACCTTTTCCTGGGCATTTACTGCGCTGCAGTTTAGAGGCAGCTGCGGGATATTTGTTGTGTTACCGCCATTCCCGGGACACTGAGGTCACGCCCACCAACACCAGGCCACGCCCCCTCCACACCAGCTTACAAAGCGCGCTGATTGGCTAGCGCGATCCCTGACATCAGACCTCTTGAGGCGGAAGCCGGGAGGGTTACTGCGCCGTGCTTTTAAAAATTTGACCTGTGTACTTAATGCTTTTGTGTTTTTAAAACAAAACTTCACCTTTTCCTGGGCATTTACTGCGCTGCAGTTTAGAGGCAGCTGCGGGATATTTGTTGTGTTACCGCCATTCCCGGGACACTGAGGCCACGCCCACCAACACCAGGCCACGCCCCCTCCACACCAGCTTACAAAGCGCGCTGATTGGCTAGCGCGATCCCTGACATCAGACCTCTTGAGGCGGAAGCCGGGAGGGTTACTGCGCCGTGCTTTTAAAAATTTGACCTGTGTACTTAATGCTTTTGTGTTTTTAAAACAAAACTTCACCTTTTCCTGGGCATTTACTGCGCTGCAGTTTAGAGGCAGCTGCGGGATATTTGTTGTGTTACCGCCATTCCCGGGACACTGAGGCCACGCCCACCAACACCAGGCCACGCCCCCTCCACACCAGCGTACAAAGCGCGCTGATTGGCTAGCGCGATCCCTGACATCAGACCTCTTGAGGCGGAAGCCGGGAGGGTTACTGCGCCGTGCTTTTAAAAATTTGACCTGTGTACTTAATGCTTTTGTGTTTTTAAAACAAAACTTCACCTTTTCCTGGGCATTTACTGCGCTGCAGTTTAGAGGCAGCTGCGGGATATTTGTTGTGTTACCGCCATTCCCGGGACACTGAGGCCACGCCCACCAACACCAGGCCACGCCCCCTCCACACCAGCTTACAAAGCGCGCTGATTGGCTAGCGCGATCCCTGACATGAGACCTCTTGAGGCGGAAGCCGGGAGGGTTACTGCGCCGTGCTTTTAAAAATTGGACCTGTGTACTTAATGCTTTTGTGTTTTTAAAACAAAACTTCACCTTTTCCTGGGCATTTACTGCGCTGCAGTTTAGAGGCAGCTGCGGGATATTTGTTGTGTTACCGCCATTCCCGGGACACTGAGGCCACGCCCACCAACACCAGGCCACGCCCCCTCCACACCAGCGTACAAAGCGCGCTGATTGGCTAGCGCGATCCCTGACATCAGACCTCTTGAGGCGGAAGCCGGGAGGGTTACTGCGCCGTGCTTTTAAAAAATTTGACCTGTGTACTTAATGCTTTTGTGTTTTTAAAACAAAACTTCACCTTTTCCTGGGCCTTTACTGCGCTGCAGTTTAGAGGCAGCTGCGGGATATTTGTTGTGTTACCGCCATTCCCGGGACACTGAGGCCACGCCCACCAACACCAGGCCACGCCCCCTCCACACCAGCTTACAAAGCGCGCTGATTGGCTAGCGCGATCCCTGACATCAGACCTCTTGAGGCGGAAGCCGGGAGGGTTACTGCGCCGTGCTTTTAAAAATTTGACCTGTGTACTTAATGCTTTTGTGTTTTTAAAACAAAACTTCACCTTTTCCTGGGCATTTACTGCGCTGCAGTTTAGAGGCAGCTGCGGGATATTTGTTGTGTTACCGCCATTCCCGGGACACTGAGGCCACGCCCACCAACACCAGGCCACGCCCCCTCCCTACTATTCATCCCCTACTTAATATGTGCAATATCCGGAAGCGCAGCGGACGAGCGCAGCGGGCGCGCCGACTGCGCGCCGAAGGCGTGCCTAAGGCGGGCCCGTCTGCGCCCGTCCGCGACCAGACCGCTACCGGGGCCGGGCATGCTGCCGGTAAGACTGAACACATAGATAGAATTGTTTGGACACGTGAAAACTTATGGTCCCTAAACACTCTGGCCGACACCTGCTCTCACAACATCGACCTTGGGTCCTCCTATCCCCCCTATGTCTGTAAGACATGTGGGTTACTACTGGGTACTCCAGTCGGCAGGAGGGCGGCTCGTTTCACTAAAAATCCGATCAGTAAAGACATTAATGCGGGACTATTGAATTGCAGATCCCTCGCAAAACATGCAGATGACATCTGGTTGCTTTTGGAAGAGCACCAGTGGGAGGTGTTGTTTCTAACAGAAACTTGGCTCAACGATGATAACATGACTGCCATTGCACTGGCTATCCCACCTGGGTATAAAATGTTTTTCTCGAACAGGCTTGGTGGAAAAAGAGGAGGGGGAGTGGCTATTATATTTAAGGAACAGCTCACACTCTCCTCCTCAGCCCCCACGGCCATTCAGGGTCTGGAGGGATTACACTTTTGCTTTCAGATAGGAGCTCAGCTATCTCTAGCGGGGTTAGTCATCTACCGCCCCCCGGGGGGGGAAGAGCCCATCCTGACCACCCTGATGGATATCATCATTCAGAGCTCCCTCTCTCACCCTCAGTTTCTGGTTGTCGGTGATTTTAATATTCACATGGACAGGACAGATTGTTCCTCAGCGGATTTACTGAGGTCCACACTGAACTCAGCCAACCTTAAACTTATTAATGAGCGCCCTACACATAGAGCGGGCCACACGCTTGATTTAATATTCTCCAACATCACTAATATGACGGCTAACACCCCACTACCTTTGATATGGTCAGACCATTCCCTGATACCATTTCAACTTATAGTAACGGCTGACAAACCTGTGACCAGTAAGTGCTCGTTCATGAAGAGACAATGGAGTAAGCTGGTCCCAGCTACTATGGGTCCACATCTAGCTGAGACCCTGCCGACCTTTTCCTCCAATGCTGACACCGATGCTCAGCTTCTTAATGACTGGATTAGGAATATGTTAACATCTATAGCCCCGGCAACAGCCACAATATCTAAACGAGACTCCCCATCTGCCCCCTGGTTCTCTCAGGAGCTTAGAGTGCAAAAATCGCACTGTAAAAAGTTGGAGCGACTTTGGAGGCAAAATTATGATCCTGCAGAGAAGGCCAGCTATAAGGAAGCATCGAAAAAACTGCACAAAGCCATCAGAAAAGCAAAAAAACAGTATTATGCGAACTCGATTCAGCAAGCTGAACATTCAAGCAAAGAAACCTTTAAAATAGTTCAGTCTTTTTTCAAACCCATATGCATTGAGAGGGAAGTTTCCCCATCAATCTCGTTTTGCAACAGCATCTCTGACTTTTTTTACTCTAAAATCAAGTAAGTATATGAGTCTTTTGGGCCAGTAAAAACCACGGTAAAATCCGATTCAGCGGATTTAATACCGAACCGTGCTACCCTGACACAATTTGATTTAATAGACCTAAATATGGTCAAGCGAGAACTAAGTCGCTGTAAATCGGGCTCGCCAGACGACCCTTGCCCTCCTAAACTCTGGAGCCGCATAGCTGACTTTGTGGCCCCCGCTATTCAGCGTATTTGGAATTTGTCCATCTCATCGGGGGTGTTCCCGAATATTTGGAAACATGCCACTCTCCTCCCCCTAAAGAAAAAACCTAATGGGGACCCTAAGGATCTCAATAATCTCCGTCCGATCTCCCTCCTTGCAGCACCAGGCAAAATGCTTGAAAAAGTTATCCAGCGGCAATTAAACCAATTAATTGAACACAATAAAACTCTACACGAGACGCAATCAGGCTTTCGACCTGGATTTAGCACCGAAACAGCTCTAATTGAGGTGGCAGAGTCAGTGAGGTGGTCGATGGACTCGGGAGACTCAGCGATGCTGGTGCTCCTGGATCTGTCGGCCGCCTTTGATACGGTCGACCACGCTATATTACTGTCTCGACTGGAGGAGATAGGTATCCAGGATCAGGCGCTGGAGTGGTTACAGTCCTATCTGACTCAAAGAACTCAGAAGGTGGCATTAAGGGACGTCTCTTCTACACCTAAAGCTCTGAGCTGTGGCGTCCCACAGGGCTCGGCCCTGAGCCCACTCTTATTTAATGTTTACCTGGCTCCACTCTTCACGCTGATCGCCAATTGGGGGATCAAGGCAATCTCATACGCCGATGATACCCAATTGGTGTTCCCATACTCAGAAGTGTCAGAGGCAGCCTTCTTAAATTTCAAGGGGTGCCTACAAGACGTAGCCTCCTGGATGAACACTAATAAACTAAAACTCAATACTAGTAAAACTGAGGTGATCTTCTTTGGCAAAGACCCCCCCCCACCATCTGAGCTGTGGTGGCCGGCAGAGATGGGTCAAGCTCCCTCGCCGAGCCATTCAGCAAGAAATCTAGGGGTGCGATGGGATGATAAGTTGTCCTTTGCATCACACATACAGCAAGTTGCTGGCTGCTGTATGAGTAAGCTGAGGAATCTACGTAAGATCCTTCGACTTCTACCAGTTAGCTGCCGAAAAACTGTAATCCATGCCACAGTTACATCCAGGCTGGATTACGCTAACGGTCTATATTTGGGCCTACCAAAGTACCTTATACAGCAACTGCAACTGGTTCAAAATGCGGCTGCGAGACTTTTAATGAGGATTCCGTTCAAGTACTCAGTCTCTCCGTATCTCCTTTCCCTTCACTGGTTACCAGTTGCCAGTAGAATAAAATTCAAAGCACTTACTCTGGCCTTCAGATCCATATACGGAATCTGCCCAAATTACCTGAAAGCTCGACTACCAAGATACTCCCAATCCCGCTCTCTCAGATCCAATAACCAAGTTCGACTGGCAGCCCCTAGAGCAAAAAGAGCCCGGCTGGGCGGACGTACCTTCTCGGTCAATGTCACAAAACTATGGAACTCATTACCCGTTACTCTCCAACAGGCCCCATCTGAAGCTTGCTTCAAACATTTGCTCAAAACCTGGCTGTTTACCCAGCCACGCTAAACGCTACCCTCTCCAGCTTCCGCGGTCTTATCACCTGTTCTCTTAGCGCCGGGACACCTCCTCGTGAGGTAGCTGATCGCGCTATACAAAACTCTGTAATGTAAATGTAAATGCTCCCTGTGTCTGTGTGCATCATTTTAGTAGCATGTGAGCCTAGGGCCTATAACTCTACGAGCCTCACAGACAACTTTGTCCATGCCCACCCACACATAAAAGCAGCCCCCCAGTTGCCATACTGCCAATCTTTCTTCAGAATTACTGCTTGATGTTCTTTCCCCTATTCATCAAGCTAGTACAACTATCAGCTTCACGATTCAGCTAATTATAATATAATACTTGATTTTGATGTAAAAAATAACTTTTATTAAAAAAAAAAGGAAAGCTTAACAATTTGCCATCCAAACTCACACCTTCCAAGGTTACTAGCTACTTTGCCCAACACACTCAGTACTTGTGATAATTAAGCAGCATTGGTTAACATTCGTTCATCGACAACCTTCTACTTTTCTACAATAATGATCAAACAAAGACAAGTATTCAACTTAATATACCACTCCTCAACTAACATCATAGTCCCTACATCCACTTGTCCAAGAAACAGGAGGCCATATTCATGGCCAAGTTATCCAGTGCAGGGCAGCAAGTCACATTGCTGCTGTGCACTACGTGACAGGGAATGGGCAGGAATGGGCCGTATTTAAGTCAATACGTTGCCCAGTGCCAAAGCAGGTGCCTTTACACCATGGTGCAAGAATGCCTGTGTTGTAAGGTGGATTGTTTTCGTGCAGGAAGGGGCACCTTCCAGCACAAAAACATCCCCTTGAGGCTTTTCCCTATTTCTTTGTGTGCCGCAAAGTGCAGCACATGTAGAAAGAGGAAAACTATGAGAAATAAACATATTTCTCCTCCTTTCATCTCACCTGGGGAGGCCTAGGTTTTTGGTGCATTTCTAGATCAACTACAGCTGCTAAATATGGGAATGCATCAAAATCCATGGATGTTTCATGGGAACACCCAAGCAATGCCCACATAAACACCTCCCTGGTGCAGAGTAATGCAAAACAGTGATTTGTGCTGCGTTGAAGTACTCGAGATGTCTGAAAACACTCAGGGCCAGGCAAGGTGGCCGTCCATTGTTTCATAAATCTCATTTTTAAGTTGTGTCACTCTTGCACCACATTGAGTGGTGCAAGAGCGACACAATGGGGCTCACAAATATGCCCCTGAATCTCAGCCGCATACAAAAATACAATATTCTTTTTTCATGCAATTTGAATTAATGGCTGAATTACCCTAATGCCCATGTACAGATTTATAAGAAAGTCATGCAGCTCCGCAAATCACCTTGCTGCATTGCGCTGAAGGGCAGGAATGCACCCCATTTATTAAAATAGAGCCAACATCTGTTCTTTCCCAAATGCTAATACAAAATGGACTGCCTAGTACCATGGTGCAAGTGTGCCTGCGGTCCATGCAGGGATCTTTTTGTGTAGAAAGAGGTACCTTTATGCACAAAAACACTTCTCAGAGCATATTCCTCTATCACCGTGATGTGCAAGCATGCTTGATACAAAAGGCAGCCAGGTATTTTTAGTTTGACAATTCAACTGTAGATAAAAGAACTGTTCCAAAGCAGGCAAAAGCAAAGCTGTGGCCTGACTGTGCTTTCCAGCTGCAAGGCCACGGGAACAATTAGTACATTTAAAAAAACAATGTCAACCTGAGATGTAGAGTGGGATGGGCAACCTTGTGATTGGGGTATGTAGTATCCAGCTAGATACATTCTAGTGTTCCACTGCTAATGTAACCAACACTAGACAAGCACCCACTACAGGCGTCACCAGACAGGTGACCATATCAATAAATGGGGCCGGTCTCACATGCGTTGGGCCAGTGATCGCACCACTATGTGTCTGTGTTCGTACTTCCTCACCATGTGGGCCTGAGGCCCAAACTCCACATTGGCAATGAGTCGGGTAGTTCACCCCGCATACCTGCTGCCCTGTGCTTCCTCGTTACTCGTGGAAGAAGAAATGAGCCCGGCAGGTGGTACCCCCTGTACACCGCTCCCAGCCATCCATGACTGAGATGAAGACTGAGGTGCGGAACAGATGGCAACGTTTCAAGGGAGCTGTCCCCATCGACAGCACAAGAAATGACTGGTTCAGAGCACGCACCACACGTGGTTGCCCAACACCACCGCCAGAGCAGGGGTCACGCCATGTACTCCTGACGATGTACAGACATCACCGCAAACTACATCCCAGGCACACCACGTGCCAGAAGTAGGCGTCCCAGAAAAAGACGGAACGCTCTAAGTCAGAGGCACACAGAAGGCCACGCCAAAGAACCGCACAGCATTGGCAGGCGCCCGGGAGATAGGCAACTCCACGAAGAAGTCCTGCTGAATGCAAGAAGGAGAGCATCCACATTGCCCAGCAAAGCCCCGCAGTGGGCTGAAGACCACACAGTGTCCTCCCTAGAACTGCCTCAAGACAGAGTCGGCAGGTACACAAGACGGCAAGAGAGGAGTTGCTTACCCCACGTGCAGGCCGCAACAGCAACAAATGCTCCAACAGCACAGCGACACATGACGGGACGTCACAGCGCACAGTAACCAAGGAGCCTGTCACCCGAGTGACCGGTCAGATGAGCACACAAGAAGAAAGGAAGAAGCAGCTGCCAAGTCGGCACAGCCTCGAGGCGCAAGCATGACGCTCTCGAGCGAAGAGAAGAGGGACCCCGTGAAATCCCTGAGGAGGGGATGGTGTCACTGGAAGTCCTCAAGAGGTACACGCAAATCCAACTAACAGTACAGGCCTGCAATAGGTCCACAACAGAAAAGGAAGACAGTCACAAGAGTGACGCGAGCAGTGAGATGTCCATGCGGAGCAAACATGAGACAGGTCGCAGGACGCCACATCCAAGGAAAAAACCTGGTTGGAAGATGGAGAAGAGCGTGGCACGATGCCATTCCAGAAAGGAGGAAAGAACAGTGGCATGACGCCACAGGACAGACAACCACCACATGCGTGCAAGATGGAACAGAGAAGAGCAACAGGACCAAGGATTCACACCAGCACTGAGGAAGGTGTTCATCCACACAAGCCAGCCACCGGGGTGCAGAGATGTCACTGGAGACAGCTCTGCGGGAGGACCTACTGTAAGCCGCTAGCAGCGCAATCTGCCTCCTGGCCACACGCTTCGCAGTTCGACCATCCTATCACCTGTCACCGGCTGCTTGGTATCGATAGCACCACACCTCGCAGTGCACCTACCTGCAGACAACGAAGCAGTGCCACGAAGTCCCTCAAGTCTTCCTCACTACCTAAGGTCATCCCAATAGAAGATCGCCGACTGTCTGCCCACTGGAGAAAACTGATATCCTGTTACCACCTTCCAGGTGCATCATAACCAAGTAGCATCGCACCACCCGAGTGAATCCAAACACACCTCGAACAACCGGAGCTGATGGAGGCAAATCACCCTGGAACAGTTTGTGCACCCCAGTCAACCTACAGCCTGCCGAAGTTGAACACATCTGGCCATTGGAAGATCCGCCCGTGGGAACTACACAAGACTTGGCCGAGGTCCTGTTGGGAGTTCTACAGCGACCTCTAAGTGTGGCCTATGCAATGGCCCGTACAGCCTACGCGGTCACGTGGCAGTCCAGGGGCCAAGGGCCTCGACGAAGTGCCCGTGTGAATGGAGTCCGAGTAGAAGAGATGTGTCGGCCGCAGCTCCACGTCAGGGGCAGGAAACACAAAGAACACGGCTGACGACAGGTAACCCGCAAGATCACCAGAGGAAGGTGCAGAACCCGAGTCCAGACAGTGAGGACACCAAGACATCGACATCACTCACGGAGGATACATGAGCGACTTGGCTGTGAATCCACTGACAGTTCCTCAGCGACGCCTTTGCACAGCTCACACGAAGCCCCACATGGTACATACAGTCTCATGACAGCCAGCAAGGAAAGCCATCCAACAGGCTCCAGTGGCAAAGGAGCCCAGGTGAGAGAGGCAAGTCGAACGTCACTCAGCAGTCAGGTGAAAGGAGGGTCACCAAGCACGTCACCACCACATCCAGGCCTCAATTACAGAGATCGTCTCTGAATCCAAAGTGGATTTCACCACAGCTCCAGATGCATCAACACTCAACTTTTATGCATAGACTTCTACACCGCGAGACCAGGCCGGTCTAAAGAACATCACCAAGGCAACTGACGGCATCCTGACCATGCGGTCCGAAGCCCCAGCACTGCCTGGCTGACTGCCTGAATAGACTCATTTGATGCTATGTCTTATTTATGTGTTATTTATTACAGGTTGGACTCTCATTTGTTTTTTTCATTAATGTTTGGGAGGGATGTAGTATCCGGCTGGATACATTCTAGTGTTCCACTGCTGATATAACCCACACTAGACACCCACCCACTCCAGGTGTCACCAATCAGGTGACCCTGTCAATAAAAGGGTCCGGGCGCACGTGCCTTGGGCCAATGATCGTGTCACACCACTATGTGTCCCTGTCCGTACTTCCTCACCATGTGGGCCTGAGGCCCAAACACCACAGGGTAGATAGAAGAGGTGCATAAACACAGGGTGCCCGATTCACAAAAGTAATTTCAGACGAAAGTCTAACTTTACGACTTTTGGTATTCACAAAAGGCATTTACTACTCATAAATGTCCTTTGTGAATACCAAAAGTTGAACTTTACGAATTTCGGTATTCACAAAAGGCATTTACCAGTAGTAAATGCCCTTTGTGAATATGGAAAGTCGTAAAGTTAGACTTTCTCGTCTCATTTTACTTTTGTGAATCGGGTTCATCAACATCACGAGAGGGTGAACTTAAAAGAAAGTGCGCCACGTTTGCCGTGGAGGTGAAAAACCAGGGAAGGCAGAAACGAAGCATGTGCACTTCAGTGGCTTGCTCCATAAAAAAATAGAATGATTTCCCAAGCCAATATATCTGAGTTTAATAAGTATTTAGGGGCGTGTGTCTGCATATATTAGAACATTAAAGCAAGACATATTACCAATTAGCTTTGGCAATCAGGCACACACACACACAAAGCCATTGCACAGACACACCCCGAAAGCAGACAGATCACAGAGGCACACATACATGCACATACAACACATACAGAGCATACACATGCACTGTATAATTACAGCTTACATTTCAAGGCATGGAGTGAAGATGCTGTTACTCAGCCTTCGAAGAGAAGAGAAGGTATGTGTTGAGGTCAAAGCTGTGGCAGAGGAAGGTGAAAGAGAAGGGGATGAAGAATTTATGTGAATGTGATCAGCATGCCCTTTGGGGGCTTTGTTATTGAGTCAGATGGTTTTAAAATGTACATTTCATTATAGTTCACTCTGTCCTAGGTCATGGCCAGAGACACTTTAATGCATGGGCAGAGTGGGCTCTCTCCCAGGGCCCCAGCCTTTCAGGGGGACACTTGGTAGTGCCAGCTTTGTTCAAAAGAGAGTCTTGCCCTGATGGCCTTGAATAATTCTTAAACAGATTGTTTTAAATATCATTTTCCTTTCCTTTCATTCATTTTAATGTGGCAGATGTGTGAGAGTTTATTACAGACATTTTGCAGAGAAATGTTGTTTCTATGTTTCATGATTTAGATCAAAAGAGGACATGATGTATGAGAAATGGGAGGGTGTCACGGAGATTATTTGCAGAAATATTAGTGAGCCACAGCTGTGTTACAATACTGACAACACACGTCACTATCCCTGAACATTAGATGTAAACCTATTTAGAATCTGGACGAGTGACCTGGCCAAAGAGGGCATGAAGAGCTTAAATTGGATAATAAATTCAAAGCTGTTCCAAAAAGGGCCCCCAAAATACATTTGGCCAAGAGCCCCAAAAATCCTTAGGAAGTCCCTGGTCATGACTGTGAAGACCCAGCTATAATAATTGTTACCTAGGCATCTTTCTATTCGTTTTGGACACCATCTTTCTGGTATTCCTTGTGGGTGTTTTAGACACATTCCCTTCAGGTGACAACACACCCACTGTTAAGAAAAGGCAGTAGCTGCATGGACATGAACAGCAAGCATGCTAGCAATACCCCGTAGTGTCCTGCTGGACACTTTCTAATGTCTCAGTAGGCACTTGTTTTACAAGCCACTCCCTTGAGGGCTAACTACACTCACACCCCTCACACATTCAACACAGGCATCACCAGTGACGTGGGCCTAATAATAAAAGGGCCAGAGTGTATGTGTTCGTGGGCAGTTAAGCAAACATGCTCCCTGTGTCTGTGTGCATCATTTTAGTAGCATGTGAGCCTAGGGCCTATTGCCTAGATGCATCAAACTGACTAGCATTCGCAAACGGTGCGAATCGCAAAATTCGGCCGTTTGCGAATGCAATTCATTGTTTTGGGATGTATTAAACATTTTAGCTTTTTTGCAATTTAAGAAATCGCAATTTATTTGCGATTTCTTAAATTGCGATTGCATTTCAGAAATCGCAATTTGCGATTTCTGAAATGCAATGCATGATTATTTTTATATTGCGAATTCGCAATTTGAAAGGGGTAAATTAGCATAAAGCTGAACTTCATGCTAATTTACCTAAAACTTTCAAACATGCAAAAGTTACATATTTGAAAGTTTTAATTTACACACACACATGTCCTTGGGGCATGTGTGTGTGTAAATTGATCTTAAAGTAAAATTTATGGGGTGCAGGGAGGGGTTCTTTGGACCCCCCCTGCACCCTTGAAATTGCATTCACATTTTGCGAATCGCAATTTAAAATTTGCAAAATGTGAATGCTTTCCCATTGATTCCTATGGGCCTTTTGGCCCATAGGAATCAATGGGAAGGGTTTTCCTTAATTGCGATTCGCAAATTGTGAATCGCAATTAAGGAAAAATACCGAATCGCAAAAGAAATTGCGATTTTTTCATGCATTGCCGTTTGCGATTTCTAAATTGCGATTCCTTAATTTTCGCAATTTAGAAATCGTAAACGGGAACAATGATGCATCTAGGGGTATAACTCTACGCGCCTCACAGACAACTTTGTCTATGCCCACCCACACATAAAAGCTGCCCCCAGTTGCCATACTGCCAATTTTTCTTCAGAATTACTGCTTGATGTTCTTTCCACTATTAATCAATCTAGTTCAACTATCAGCTTCACGATTCAGCTAATTATATTATCATACTTGATTTTGATGTAAAAAATTACTTTTATAAAAAAGAAAAAAGGAAAGCTTAACAATTTGCCATCCAAACTCACACCTTCCCAGGTTACTAGCTACTTTGCCCAACACACTCAGCACTTGTGATAATTAAGCAGTATTGGTTAACATTCGTTCATCAACAACCTTCTACTTTTCTACAATAATGATCAAACAAAGACAAGTATTCATCGTAATATACCACCCCTCAACTAACATCATAGTCCCTACACCCACTTGTCCAAGAAACAGGAGGCCATATTCATGGCCAAGTCATCCAGTGCAGGGCAGCAAGTCACATTGCTGCTATGCACTACGTGACAGGGAATGGGCAGGAATGGGCTGTATTTAAGTCAATACGTTGCCTAGAGCCAATGCAGGTGCCTTTACACCATGGTGCAAGAATGCCTGTGTTGTAAGGCGTATTGTTTTCGTGCAGGAAGGGGCACCTTTTAGCACAAAAGCATCTCCTTGAGGCTTTTTCCTATTTCTTTGTGTGCCGCGAAGCGCAGCACATGTAGAAAGAGGAGAACTATGAGAAATAAACATATTTCTCCTCCTTACATCTCACCTGGGGAGGCCTAGGTTTTTGGTGCATTTCTAGATCAACTACAGCTGCTAAAAATGGGAATGCATCAAAATCCATGGATGTTTCAATGGAACACCCAAGCAATGCCCACATAAACACCTCCCTGGTGTAGAGTAATCCAAATCAGAGATTTGTGCTGCGTTGAAGTACTCGAGATTTCTGAAAACACTCAGGGCCAGGCAAGGTGGCCGCCCATTGTTTCATAAATCTCATTTTTAATTTGTGTCACTCTTGCACCACATTGAGTGGTGCAAGAGCAACACAATGGGGCTCACAAATATGCCCCTGAATCTCTCCGCATACAAAAATACAATATTCTTTTTTCATGCAATTTGAATTAACGGCTGAATTACCCTAATGCCCATGTACAGATTTATAAGAAAGTCATGCAGCTCCGCAAATCACCTTGCTGCATTGCGCTGAAGGGCAGGAATGCACCCCATTTATTAAAATAGAGCCAACATCTGTTCTTTCCCAAGTGCTAATACAAAATGGGCTGCCTAGTACCATGGTGCAAGTCTGCCTGCGGTCCATGCAGGGATCTTTTTGTGTAGAAAGAGGTACCTTTATGCACAAAAACACATCTCAGAGCATATTCCTCTATCACCGTGATGTGCAAGCATGCTTGATGCAAAAGGCAGCCAGGTATTTTTAGTTTGACAATTCAACTGTAGATAAAAGAACTGTTCCAAAGCAGGCAAAAGCAAAGCTGTGGCCTGGCTGTGCTTTCCAGCTGCAAGGCCACGGGAACAATTAGTACATTTAAAAAAACAATGTCAACTTGAGATGTACAGTGTGATGGGCAACGTTGTGATTGGGGTATGTAGTATCCAGCTAGATACATTCTAGTGTTCCACTCCTAATGTAACCAACACTAGACAAGCACCCACTACAGGCGTCACCAGACAGGTGACCATATCAAAAAATGGGGCCAGTTATCGCACCACTATGTGTCTGTGTTTGTACTTCCTCACCATGTGGGCCTGAGGCCCAAACTCAACATTGGCAATGAGTCGGGTAGTTCACCCCGCATACCTGCTGCCCTGTGCTTCCTCGTTACTCATGGAAGAAGAAATGAGCATGGCAGGTGGTACCCCCTGTACACCGCTCCCAGCCATCCATGACTGAGATGAAGACTGAGGTGCGGAACAGATGGCAACGTTTCAGGGGAGCTGTCCCCATCGACAGCACAAGAAATGACTGGTTCAGAGCACGCACCACACGTGGTTGCCCAACACCACCGCCAGAGCAGGGGTCACGCCATGTGCTCCTGACGATGTACAGACATCACCGCAAACTACATCCCAGGCACACCACGTGCCAGAAGTAGGCGTCCCAGAAAAAGACGGAACGCGCTAAGTCAGAGGCGCACAGAAGGCCACGCCAATGAACCGCACAGCATTGGCAGGCGCCCGGGAGATAGGCAACTCCACGAAGAAGTCCTGCTGAACGCAAGAAGGAGAGCATCCACATTACCCAGCAAAGCCCCGCAGTGGGCCGAAGACCACACAGTGTCCTCCCTAGAACTGCCTCAAGACAGAGTCGGCAGGTACCCAAGACGGCAAGAGAGGAGTTGCTTACCCCATGTGCAGGCCGCAACAGCAACAGATGCTCCAACAGCACAGCGACACATGACGGGACGTCACAGCGCACAGTAACCAAGGAGCCTGTCACCCGAGTGACCGGTCAGATGAGCACACCAGATGAAAGGAAGAAGCAGCTGCCAAGTCGGCACAGCCTCGAGGCGCAAACATGACGCTCTCGAGCGAAGAGAAGAGGGACCCCGTGAAATCCCTGAGGAGGGGATGGTGTCACTGGAAGTCCTCAAGAGGTACACGCAAATCCTACTAACAGGACAGGCCTGCAATAGGTCCACAACAGAAAAGGAAGACCGTCACAAGAGTGACGCGAGCAGTGAGATGTCCATGCGGAGCAAACATGAGACAGGTCGCAGGACGCCACATCCAAGGAAAAAACCTGGTTGGAAGATGGAGAAGAGCGTGGCACGATGCCATTCCACAAAGGAGGAAAGAACAGTGGCATGACGCCACAGTGCAGACAACCACCACATGCGTGCAAGATGGAACAGAGAAGAGCAACAGGACCAAGGATTCACACCAGCACTGAGGAAGGTGTTCATCCACACAAGCCAGCCACCGAGGTGCAGAGATGTCACTGGAGACAGCTCTGCGGAAGGACCTACTGTAAGCCGCTAGCAGCGCAATCTGCCTCCTGGCCCCACGCTTCGCAGTTCGACCATCCTATCACCTGTCACCGGCTGCTTGGTATCGATAGTACCACACCTCGCAGTGCACCTACCTGCAGACAACGAATCAGTGCTACGAAGTCCCTCAAGTCTTCCTCACTACCTAAGGTCATCCCAATAGAAGATCGCCGACTGTCTGCCCACTGGAGAAAACTGATATCCTGTTACCACCTTCCAGGTGCATCATAACCAAGTAGCATCGCACCACCCGAGTGAATCCACACACACCTCGAACAACCGGAGCTGAAGGAGGCAAATCACCCAGGAACAGTTTGTGCACCCCAGTCAACCTACAGCCTGCCGAAGTTGAACACATCTGGCCATTGGAAGATCCGCCCGTGGGAACTACACAAGACTTGGCCGAGGTCCTGTTGGGAGTTCTACAGCGACCTCTAAGCGTGGCCTATGCAATGGCCCGTACAACCTACGCGGTCACGTGGCAGTCCAGGGGCCAAGGGCCTCGACGAAGTGCCCGTGTGAATGGAGTCCGAGTAGAAGAGATGTGTTGGCCGCAGCTCCACGTCAGGGGCAGGAAACACAAAGAACACGGCTGACGACTGGTAACCCGCAAGATCGCCAGAGGAAGGCGCAGAACCCGAGTCCAGACAGTGAGGACGCCAAGACAACGACACCACTCACGGAGGATACATGAGCGACTTGGCTGTGAATCCGCTGACAGTTCCTCAGCGACGCCTTTGCACAGCTCACACGAAGCCCCACATGGTACATACAGTCTCATGACAGCCAGCAAGGAAAGCCATCTAACAGGCTCCAGTGGCAGAGGAGTCCAGGTGAGAGAGGCAAGTCGAACGTCACTCAGCAGTCAGGAGAAAGGAGGGTCACCAAGCACGTCACCACCACATCCAGGCCTCAATTACAGAGATCATCTCTGAATCCAAAGTGGATTTCACCACAGCTCCAGATGCATCAACTCTGAACTTTTATGCATAGACTTCTACACCGCGAGACCAGGCCGGTCTAAAGAACATCACCAAGGCAACTGACGGCATCCTGACCATGCGGTCCGAAGCCCCAGCACTGCCTGGCTGACTGCCTGAATAGACTCATTTGGTGCAATGTCTTATTTATGTGTTTTTTATTACAGGTTGGACTCTCATTTGTTTTTTTCATTAATGTTTGGGAGGGATGTAGTATCCGGCTGGATACATTCTAGTGTTCCACTGCTGATGTAACCCACACTAGACACCCACCCACTCCAGGTGTCACCAATCAGGTGACCCTGTCAATAAAAGGGTCCGGGCGCACGTGCCTTGGGCCAATGATCGTGTCACACCACTATGTGTCCCTGTCCGTACTTCCTCACCATGTGGGCCTGAGGCCCAAACACCACAGGGTAGATAGAAGAGGTGCATAAACACAGGGTGCCCGATTCACAAAAGTAATTTCAGACGAAAGTCTAACTTTACGACTTTTGGTATTCACAAAAGGCATTTACTACTCATAAATGTCCTTTGTGAATACCAAAAGTTGAACTTTACGAATTTCGGTATTCACAAAAGGCATTTACCAGTAGTAAATGCCCTTTGTGAATATGGAAAGTCGTAAAGTTAGACTTTCTCGTCTCATTTTACTTTTGTGAATCGGGTTCATCAACATCACGAGAGGGTGAACTTAAAAGAAAGTGTGCCAAGTTTGCCGTGGAGGTGAAAAACCAGGGAAGGCAGGAAAGAAGCATGTGCACTTCAGTGGCTTGCTCCATAAAAAAATAGAATGATTTCCCAAGCCAATATATCTGAGTTTAATAAGCATTTAGGGGCGTGTGTCTGCATATGTTAGAACATTAAAGCAAGACATATTACCAATTAGCTCTGGCAATCAGGCACACACACACACAAAGCCATTGCACAGACACACCCCGAAAGCAGACAGTTCACAGAGGCACACATACATGCACATACAACACATACAGAGCATACACATGCACTGTATAATTACAGCTTACATTTCAAGGCATGGAGTGAAGATGCTGTTACTCAGCCTTCGAAGAGAAGAGACCTTATGTGTTGAGGTCAAAGCTGTGGCAGAGGAAGGTGAAAGAGAAGGGGATGAAGAATTTATGTGAATGTGATCAGCATGCCCTTTGGGGGCTTTGATATTGAGTCAGATGGTTTTAAAATGTACATTTCATTATAGTTCACTCTGTCCTAGGTCATGGCCAGAGACACTTTAATGCATGGGCAGAGTGGGCTCTCTCCCAGGGCCCCAGCCTTTCAGGGGGACACTTGGTAGTGCCAGCTTTGTTCAAAAGAGAGTCTTGCCCTGGTGGCCTTGAATAATTCTTAAACAGATTGTTTTAAATATCATTTTCCTTTCCTTTCATTCATTTTAATGTGGCAGATGTGTGAGAGTTTATTACAGACATTTTGCAGAGAAATGTTGTTTCTATGTTTCATAATTTAGATCAAAAGAGGACATGATGTATGAGAAATGGGAGGGTGTCACGGAGATTATTTGCAGAAATATTAGTGAGCCACAGCTGTGTTACAATACTGACAACACACGTCACTATCCCTGAACATTAGATGTAAACCTATTTAGAATCTGGATGAGTGACCTGGCCAAAGAGGGCATGAAAGAGCTTAAATTGGATAATACATTCAAAGCTGTTCCAAAAAGGGGCCCCAAAATACATTTGGCCAAGAGCCCCAAAAATCCTTAGGAAGTCGCTGGTCATGACTGCGAAGACCCAGCTATAATAATTTTTACCTAGGCATCTTTCTATTCGTTTTGGACACCATCTTTCTGGTATTCCTTGTGGGTGTTTTAGACACATTCCCTTCAGGTGACAACAGACGCAGAGTTAAGAAAAGGCAGTAGCTGCATGGACATGAACAGCAAGCATGCTAGCAATTCCCCGTAGTGTCCTGCTGGACACTTTCTAGTGTCTCAGTAGGCACTTGTTTTACAAGCCACTCCCTTGAGGGCTGACTACACTCACTCCCCTCACACATCCAACACAGGCATCACCAGTGACGTGGGCCTAATAATAAAAGGGCCAGAGTGTATGTGTTCGTGGGCAGTTAAGCAAACATGCTCCCTGTGTCTGTGTGCATCATTTTAGTAGCATGTGAGCCTAGGGCCTATTGCCTAGATGCATCAAACTGACTAGCATTCGCAAACGGAGCGAATCGCAAAATTTGGCGTTTGCAAATGCAATTCATTGTTTTGGGATGCATTAAACATTTTTGCTTTTTTGCAATTTAAGAAATCGCAATTTATTTGCGATTTCTTAAATTGCGATTGCATTTCAGAAATCGCAATTTTGCGATTTCTGAAATGCAATGCATGATTATTTTTATATTGCGAATTCGCAATTTGGAAGGGGTAAATTAGCATGAGGTTGAACTTCATGCTAATTTACCTAAAACTTTCAAACATGCAAAAGTTACATATTTGAAAGTTTTAATTTACACACACACACATGTCCTTGGGGCATGTGTGTGTGTAAATTGATCTTAAAGTAAAATTTCAGGGGTGCAAGGAGGGGTTCTTTGGACCCCCCCTGCACCCTTGAAATTGCATTCACATTTTGCGAATCGCAATTTGAAATTCGCAAAATGTGAATGCCTTCCCATTGATTCCTATGGGCCTTTTGGCCCATAGGAATCAATAGGAAGGGTTTTCCTTAATTGCGATTCGCAAATTGTGAATTGCAATTAAGGAAAAATACTGAATCGCAAAAAAAATTGCGATTTTTTTTCATGCATTGCCGTTTGCGATTTCTAAATTGCGATTCCTTAATTTTCGATTTCTAAATTGCGAAAATTAAGGAATCGCAATTTAGAAATCGCAAACGGCAATGCATGAAAAAATTACTGCTTGATGTTCTTTCCACTATTAATCAAGCTAGTTCAACTATCAGCTTCACAATTCAGCTAATTATATTATCATACTTGATTTTGATGTAAAAAATTACTTTTATGAAAAAGAAAAAAGGAAAGCTTAACAAATTGCCATCCAAACTCACACCTTCCCAGGTTACTAGCTACTTTGCCCAACACACTCAGCACTTGTGATAATTAAGCAGTATTGGTTAACATTCGTTCATCAACAACCTTCTACTTTTCTACAATAATGATCAAACAAAGACAAGTATTCATCTTAATATACCACCCCTCAACTAACATAGTCCCTACACCCACTTGTCCAAGAAACAGGAGGCCATATTCATGGCCAAGTCATCCAGTGCAGGGCAGCAAGTCACATTGCTGCTGTGCACTACGTGACAGGGAATGGGCAGGAATGGGCCGTATTTAAGTCAATACGTTGCCTAGAGCCAATGCAGGTGCCTTTACACCATGGTGCAAGAATACCTGTGTTGTAAGGCGTATTGCTTTCGTGCAGGAAGAGGCACCTTCTAGCACGAAAACATCCCCTTGAGGCTTTTTCCTATTTCTTTGTGTGCCGCAAAGCGCAGCACATGTAGAAAGAGGAAAACTATGAGAAATAAACATATTTCTCCTCCTTACATCTCACCTGGGGAGGCCTAGGTTTTTGGTGCATTTCTAGATCAACTACAGCTGCTAAAAATGGGAATGCATCAAAATCCATGGATGTTTCAATGGAACACCCAAACAATGCCCACATAAACACCTCCCTGGTGTAGAGTAATCCAAATCAGAGATTTGTGCTGCGTTGAAGTACTCGAGATTTCTGAAAACACTCAGGGCCAGGCAAGGTGGCCGTCCATTGTTTCATAAATCTCATTTTTAATTTGTGTCACTCTTGCACCACATTGAGTGGTGCAAGAGCGACACAATGGGGCTCACAAATATGCCCCTGAATCTCTCCGCATACAAAAATACAATATTCTTTTTTCATGCAATTTGAATTAACGGCTGAATTACCCTAATGCCCATGTACAGATTTATAAGAAAGTCATGCAGCTCCGCAAATCACCTTGCTGCATTGCTTTGAAGGGCAGGAATGCACCCCATTTATTAAAATACAGCCAACATCTGTTCTTTCCCAAGTGCTAATACAAAATGGGCTTCCTAGTACCATGGTGCAAGTCTGCCTGCGGTCCATGCAGGGATCTTTTTGTGTAGAAAGAGGTACCTTTATGCACAAAAACAGTTCTCAGAGCATATTCCTCTATCTATGTGTGCTGCACATAGGTATACTCACCTGGGAAACGTAGCATTTTGGCATATTTCGGGGTGAAAGTCAAACCTCGCAATGTGTCATAATCCATGGATGTTGCATAGGAACACCCATACAATACACATGGACTACCTTCCAGGGCCAGAGTAATGCAATGCAGTGGTTTGTGCTGCATTGTTTTACTCCTGATTTGTCAAGGCAGTCAGGGCCATGCACAGTGGCCTTGCATGACTTGGTAAAACACATTTTGAGTTTGGTTCACATACGTACCACATTGTGTGGTGTAAATGTGATGCAATCCCTTCATAATTAGGTCCCAGTATGTCCTAGAGAGGTTAGAGACCTTCAACTTTCAGGGCCATATTTACCAAGCTGTTGAATTGTGTTTGCAAAACACAAAATTGTGCATAAGCAATGCAACCTTTAAGATGTGATTTATCAAGCCATGCAAGGCCGCCTTGCATCAACCCTGAATGAATCCAGAGTAATGCAACACAGTTCAAATTGCTGCATGGTGCGTAGGTGTGCCCATACAAAACCCATAGATTTTGATGCTCTCCCAATTTACCATTCGTGGTAGACCTGAGAATGCTACAAAATGTTACACTTTCCCAGGGGATGCTTAATGTGGAGAAACATACTTGTTTCTCCTTCATAATTCCTCTTTCTATGTCTGTTACATTCAGCAGCACACAACACACAGATGAAAATGCCACAGGGTAATGTTTCACGCAGAAAGTTGCACCTTCCGGCACACAAACAATCCTGCTTACAACACCGGCACCCTTGCACCATGGTGCAAGTGTGTCTGCATTGGTGCTAGGAAGGCCATTTTACGCCAGCTTTTGAGAAAGGCAGCAATGCACCATATTGTGATAAATACATGCATTCCTGCCCTTTCCCTGTAACTCAGTGCAGCACAGCAAAGTGACTTGCTGCGCTATGTTACAATTTGATAAATACAGCCGTCAGCTCATATAGACATCAGCCAATCACTTCAGCAGACATTTACTAAATCCCATATTCACTGCAACTGATTAAGTAAGTAGTAATACATCTTTATCTATGATTTGGCCTAAACATTTGACTGTTTCATTTACTTTTACCTTTACATTTCTCATATTACAACTAAATCTAGTACCAAATATTTTTAGGATATGAGATTAGCATTAAATTCAGAGCAGAGAATAACAACTTGACATTGGAACAAACTGAAACAAACCCGAAAGCGCGCTGCCTAAGCTAAAATTAGATGTGAATTGAAATAAAATTAGGGGCCTATTTACGAGCTCATTTGCATCGCTCTTGCACCACGTAGTGGCATATTTACAATATTTTGGCATAGGGCAGCACCACAAGCCTTCTAGTGGTGCTGCCCTATGTCAAAATAAAAGGGGGAATGCACAGTATCTACAAGTTATGACAGATTCCTGTCCTTTCTACCGCTGTCGGCACACAAACTGCAGTTGAGCACCAATGCATGCAACTTTATACCACGGTGTAAGGGTGTCTGTGTTGTTGTCATGATCGCTTTTGTGGAGGAAGGGACACCTTCCTGCAGAAAAACAATCAAAGGAGGCTTTTACCTTATTCTATTTGTGCTGCAGAATGCAGCACATGTGGAAAGAGGAAAAAATAATGAGAAATGTAAACATTTCTCCTTGTTATGCATGCTTTAGGAAGGCATTAGTTTTAGAGCATCTCCAGATTTATGCTATGAGCCTCATTACGATGTTGATCAGAAAGCATTCCGAAAAACTCTGTTTCGGAATAGTTTCCGACTGACTCAGATTCGTGGAGTCCGATCGACAGATTACGAGGGTTTCGCACACCGTTCAGTCGTACTCCTGTTGTCTTCAATGGGAGCCTATGTTCCGACATACAACAAAGGCTCCCATCAAAAAAAGGCTTTGTTGCAGAAAACCTTGCATCCTGTGGGTGGCACCCAATGGTGCCTTCCACAGTGTGCATGGTTATAAAGAGGTGCTCCATGGGTACCACCGTGGGTCCCAACCAGAGGCCTCCTGGTAAAGAGGGGGCCTGCTACAGGCCCCTGAAGTCAACTTCCGACAGCCATTCCATGTCAGACTAATCAAGTCGGAAAGGCTGTCCGAATCCGACATCGTAATGGCTCAGTCGGAAACGCAGTTCATAAAGCTGTACGAGTTGACCCTAACCGACTCGATTTCTTTGAATGCCACTAGGAACCGAGTCTGAAAGACCTCATAGTTACCTTTCACTGTAATTTGGTGGTCAGAAATGTTTCTGAGTCAGTCGGAAACATGGGTTCCGACACGGATTCGGACAAACCGAATTCCGTTCGGAGCCTTTCTGACCGACATTGTAATGAGCCCCTATGTTGTAAATCAAGGGCAGTGTCAAAAACCAGGCTCATTCCTGCCTGCCTTTAAAAAAATGGGGACTACTATCACCTCTTTCCAAGACCCAGGGATTGGACCTATAATGGCTCCTTTAAACATATTAGTTAATAATGGTGCCCACAATTTAGGATTCCACTGAAAAAGATAAAAGGGCACCCCATCTGGGCTCAGGGCTTTCAAACTAATTCCCTGTCCAATAGCTACCTCTACTTCTTGGACCGTGATAGACAAACTTAGCTGAAAGGCTTGAGTTGGATCATGGGGAATATCCTGTACTACCATGACCACCAACCTATGTGAGGGATTAAAGATGCGGATAAAGTGGGCTTTGCAGGCTTCACCGAGGATCAGCGAGCCCATCTGTCTCACATCTTCCCTGAACATTGGGCGGTTTATGATTTCCCATTTTTTTTTAATCTTTACGTTATCTTGCACATTCCATGCCTCCTTCCTCAGTTCCCTTTCCCACTGTTCAATCACCATTTTATATTTGCCCCTCAGGATTTTTACTCACACTGTATTGCAGGGGATTGTAAGTAGGGCCTCTTTTATCTCCTTGTGCATTTTGGTGCATTCATTGTTAAACCATCACACCGATGGAGCATGTTTTTGAGAGACCTTCTTTACCAGAGACATTTTGGTGCAAAGCACCTAAAAATCCTGTACGATTTCATTTGGTGCAGAGTCTGGCTTCAAACACCCGTCTATCAGATTACTATTACCTGAGAGGATTTATTGCTCAAATCTTAAGGGGTCTATCTGGTCCCATTTCAAATTAATACCTTTATTGAGATTATACTGAATGACCAGTTCTTCCTTTGTGTTCATCTGTGGATTTATGATAGCGGTGGCTATTACCGGGTTGTGGTCACTCAAGCAATCTGGTTTAATTTTAAAATCTTGAACCAGGGCACTGTAGATCTTAGAAAAATCACAAACAGTACGCCGGGTTGTATATTGAGAATGGCAACTTTTATCACCCTGTATCAAAATTTGGTCATGTATGCTCACTAGTAATTGTGCGTAATAGAGATGCTGGGAAATACATATTTTTAGGATAAGAACCCTCAATCACAGAGTGTGATATGCTTCATCATTGGGCTCCCTCCTCACACCTGGACTGCGAGTCCCATGGTGTGTGCTACAACTTCACTAAGTCTAGGAGCTGAGGTGTTTTCAAAGATGAGCGATGGAAAAGGGGTAGTGAAGGGCAGAGTGCAGTAAAAGTGTTAGGGTGATTGATAAAACTATATTATGGGATCCTAGTAGACCTTATTAGGTGGACTATGGGATAGAGTTTAAAAAGAGGACTAGAGATTAATACATCATATCCCTCTCAGGGGTCAACCTGTTTCTACCCAACTATGGTCCCATACAGGGATTTCAGGGCATTCGTCAGGACCTCAAATTTATACAGTCACTCTGCATCAACTTGTGTTAGTGAAAAAGTGTAAATATACTGCCCATCACCGATCAAGATGACCAGGATTACGATGACCCGTATTATTCTGTGGGCATAGTAATAATAATTGTAATTCAATTATCATCACAGTGCTCAAGGGTCTCAAAAAGGCAGTTCAGTGCTAAAACTATATTGACAATGTAGAAAGTCTATGGTAGTTATGCTGAATAGAAATTAGCATAGTCTTACTCAGTAATCTATATGATTGGTCTTACCTAATGATTAGGAAAGTGGAGTCCACTCTCGAATCACTGGGTAGGTCTTGTGGTGCCCACCTAAAATAAAGAGCACAACAATAGCAAACAGCATGTGTAAGCTATCACAAACTATGGCAGGGATTATCAGGTTGTGTCTTATGAAGATAGTGGTGAAGTAATTAGCATTAAATACATTGATATATTGTCTAGTAATGTCAATGTCACTATGACGATATCTTCATGTATACAAGCATACATATGGAGGCATAGAACCACCCACGTTATTGCAGGCTTTTCCTGCACTTGTCAACATTCTCTGTAATGCTTGATCAAAGGAAAAAGTTAAATCGAGGTGCAATAGCGCTAACCAAAGATAATATTAGGGGGTGATTGAGCACGCCTAGTAGCGTTGAAATTCTACCCAAACCGCTAATCAGATCCAAAAAATTGCACTACATGGGCTCGGCTCGGTAATTAAGTGATTTTTTTTATTTTTTTAAGTTTGATTTATTGAAGAAAATAAAGAGGGAGGAGAGGAGGGGGGAGAAAGGAGTAAGAGTTACAATAAATAGATATATAAAATAAGCAGTACATTAATGATTCTCATGTAAAGTAAGCATAACAAGCATGAGGAATTATGAACAATAGCATATAAGTATAAAAGAAAGGTAAAATACAGTACATTAAAACTTAATAATTACAGCAATCGAGTAATAAGAAAATCATGGTGGTTTACGTACTTTAACTGTGTTGGGATCAGGAGAGGGATGTGCAGGAGCAGAGGAAGAAAGGTATGTTACCAAAGGAAGCCAGATCAGGTCATGTTTAATGGCCAGGGATATGGGGGATACATAGTTGGTATCCAAACGATGATGAAAACAGACCGCATTCCACCAAGATTGGTAGGAAATATTTGCAGCTTGTTTCCAGTTTGAAGTGATGGTATGGAAAGCTACAGCTATGAAAAGGTCGAGTAAAAGATAGTGGCTGGGAGAAAGAGGAAGTTCCGGCGAGAGGGAACCTAGAAAAACTTGTGTAGGGGAAAAGGGAACCTGGAACTGGAAAATTGTTTGTGTTTGCTTCCAAACTAGTTGCCAGAACTGGGAAGTAGGAGGGTAGACAAACAGCATATGTTTGAGATCTGCAGAGGGACAAGGACATGACCAACAAGTAGAGAGAGTATCTGTTGAAAAACGGGATAGAGCCAGTGGGGTGAATAAAGTTCTGTTGTAAATGAAATATAAAGTGTGGGTAGTATTAGCAGCTCTAGAGGTTTTATGAAGTTTAGTCCATATTTTATCCCCAAAAAGTACAGGCCAATTCTGAGAAAATCCGATTCCCAGGCAGTCTCGACACGAGATTTTAGTCTATCACTAATAAAGCGGAAATAATTATACAGAGCAGATGCAGAAGGAGAAGCTTACAATAATAGGGAAGTGGATCTACGGTCTAAAGGAATATCGTTGGAAGGTGACAGGGAGCGAAGATAGGAGGTCAAGACTGGAAAAAGGGTAGCGTATTGGGCCCGGGCAGAAGCGGGCAACGAGAAGAGGGATTGAAGTTCCTGAAAGGAAAGAGGAGTACCCTGAGAGATTAATTGAGAAATCCAACATAATCCACGAGAATGCCAAGATTTCCAAAAGATGGTGCGATTACATAATTAAGTGATTTTAACATTGAAGCCATCTATATATTTAAAACGAAAGTCAATATGACGATGTCTCCATGTATGTAAACAAACATAAAAACATAGAGACAGCCACCTGATTGCAATCACTTCCCAGAATTCTCTGTGTTACCTAATCAAGGGCAAGGGCTAAGTCGGGGTGCAGTAGCGCTAAAAGAAAATGATGTTCTAGGTGATTGGAATCCAAACCACTATACGGAGCCTAAAAATAGAAGGCAATGGCTCGGCGGGAAGATCCTAATGCATTTGGAATCCAGCTCAGTGTAGAGCTTGTGCATAGGATGATTCCTCTCTTACCTTTAACGTCGGTGTTATGTAAAAGGTTTCTGGTGTATGATGTATGTTACGTGCATTGCACATATTGTGGTTGTCACACCCATGTGACTCCCAGTAGTGATTATGGCACATGAAGTCCTTCTGATGTGTTCTATTCCATAGAATGTGACCCATGTTCCATTATGATTCTTTGGGAATTCTTTGGGAAATCTTGCAATAATATTAGGCCCAAATTAAAATGTGTGTTACTAATTGCGAGGTGCACTCTTAGCTACATGCCTTTTGAAGTTCTCAAATACAATGAGCGTGGATGTATATGTGTCCCTTTTCAGGGATTGGCACTGCGCTAAATAATGTTTGAATAATTTTAATGGCTGGTGGTGATCTTAAATATTGCATGAGCTATATTTATTTGTATAGCTCATGCATAGAACACTTCAGAAGGACTTCATGTCCGATAATCCCTACTGGGAGTCGCTTGTACGTGACACGAACCATATGTGCATCACACATAACATGCGTCATACACCGGAAACCTCTTACAGGACGCAGACTGTGGTTTTTCTCATTCCTGGTTTCTCTGATCCCATTAGGATCCTTTGTGTGAAGATAAGAACAGTGTAGATCTTAGACATTAGCATAAAATAAAGAGAGCATTCCCGACCACCTCCAAAAAGTTTGGGCACTGTTTAATAGAAATACCAAAATAATAATTTTTAAAATGTAAATCAGTTGCAACCAAAATTGCATAAAGAGCTTCCCCTAAACTAGAATGACTAAATGGACCTGTAGCGTGGGGTTAGTAACAGACCGGAGACCTTTCTTAGGTAAAGCAGGTTTTATTTTAAACAAGGCTCTTCTGCTGCGTGATGTTAGCCTTTCTCTAGCGAAGTGTGCCGGATCCGTGGTGGCAACCCTGTTAGTCTCTTTAGGTAAAGGTATTTTTCTTCTTCTTCTGATGGGGCGCTCTTTGATTCCTCCCTCGGGCTCCTCCCTCGGACTCTCGGTGTTGTTCAGCCCCAAAAGAGAACCAACAAAAAGGGAACGCCGTCAGTGCACAGTCAGAGCAGTACACGCCCTTAGGGTAGCCCAGAGTGCAGGGGACACCGCTGAGTAGTGGTTTACATCGGGGCTAGTGATGGATTGTGAGGGAAAAGGTGTACGGATCACGAGGGACGGAAGACAGGGGAAGGGAGTCAGGTACAGGATGTTGATAGAATTGGGTGGATATAAGGGGTGGGAACGTTAAGGAATGGCTATGGGTCTGTACACGGGTTATTTACACGGGAGGTTCCTCTCCCCTTCTCCCCACCCAGGTCGCCAAACGTCTCCGTACCTGTGACAGCCACACTCCTCCCTCGGGAGTGTGGCACGGCGCTTCGCAGGAACGTTGGCCTCCTGGCTTCACTCCTCAGCTTTCCTTGCTCCTCCGCTCTCCGCTCGTCTCTCTACTCGTATCTCCTCTTCTGTCGACCGCCTTTCGTTGCCCAGCTCTCTCCTCGTCTTCTTCCTCCGGGGTGACGTTGCACGTGGTGTAGAGCACTTCCTGCTGTTTGACCATTCCCGATCCGTGGACATCCCACAGGGGCGTGGTCTCGCTGTCCTCCTCAAACGCCCACTTGAAGGCGCCCTCACCCTCTTCACCGTCTTCGTGGTAGAGCGGCTCGGGGACCCATGGTGTCTGAAGGGAAGGAGGGAGGGAAGAGTCAGCGGGTCTTCTTCAGCGACCCACCAGTCCTTCTAGGAATACTCCCTCCCCACCTCGCTACAGGACCCTTATCAAAAATGTTGTACTATAGATTCACCAACAACAGATCAACCTGAGCCAATCCTGAGATCGCTAGTAACTGGTACCAGTGAGAGGATCAGATGTGTTTAACTTAAATAGAAGATTGCTTTACTGCTATAAGTACTGTGGTACCGTCTTTGGCCCATTCTGACATTGATGGAATTGCTGGGACACAAAAAGAGCGGAACCCATTTATTAAAAATTATTTGGGAACCTTGTACCCATTCACCGTTCCCTAGTTCTGTATGTACTCCAGCTATATTCCAAGAGATAATTCCAAGAGGAGTAGTCATATTTCCCTGAACTGATTGCCCTGTTTTAGAGTTGACAGGTATGTCAATGGAGCAGGCATGAGTGGATAGTAAACCCACATCGACCGCTCCCTCAAGTTTCATTACCGTTGAGGCATTACTTAGTTGTACTGCACTGCCCACTCACACCTGCTCCCTTTCCTGGCATGGGAGAACCACTACTCCAATAACTGCAGTGCTTGTGTAGTGAGTGTGTAGTTGAGGAGATAGACTCATCTGAGTGGTTAGCTCCAGTGGTGTTTGCTAAGAAAGGACATTATGACCTAAGGTTTTGCAGAGACTGAGGGGATTTGAAAGCTATTGTCTGGGGGATAGACATCCTCTGCCCAATAGGGGAGATGTTGACCAATATCCAGGGAGCTAAAGTGGTTTTCACTTTAGACCTTTCCTCAGCGTACTGCGGGATTGTACTGCACCCTGATTCATAACCATTAACATCTTTTATTTTGCCTGAGGGAACATACCGGATTAAGAGGATGCAGTTTGTGTTAGCCTCAGCAGCCGCTGTGTTTCAGAGGGATATGCCCCATTTTTTGAGAAATACACTTCATGTGAGCCATTTTCTGGACGATATCAAGATATTTTTGAAAAATATAAGGGAGCATGACATGACTTTGAAAACTGCATTGCGAACCCTGCAGGATAGTGGTTTGACAATCAAGAAAGATATGTGCAAGTTGAACGTGGAAGTAGTGGAGTATTTGGGTTACTGGATCAGCATCAATGGTATAGCTCCAAAGTTGAAATTTGTTTCTGCAAAAGAAAAGACTCCTTCCCCAACATGTAAAGACTAATTATGAGCATTTTTGGGATTGGTTGAGTATTATTCTCGATTTGTCCCCTTGTTTGCAGATAAAACCAAAGATATGCGCATACTTATGCTCAAGAATGAGAAATTTGTTTGGTGTGGGAAATAAGAGAATGATTTGAAGGAACTGAAAGCAAATATTGCATTCACACCAGCACTCAAGCATTTTGACAACAATGACCCAACAATAATTTACACCGATGCTAGTTTGGGGGGGGGGGTGGTGTTACTACAGAGGAGAAGCATATATGTCAACACTGCATATGCACCCAAGCCATTGAGGGATGCAGAAAATAATGACTCCACTATTGAAAGGGAAGCGTTGGCTGTGTGGTGGGGAGTAAACCATTTCAGGATGTATGTGTGGACAACTGAATTTAATGTAAGGACTGACCACCGTCCTTTGGTGGATGTTTTTTTAGCAAGTATGGGGAGAAGAGCCTCTTTCAGAATAGCCCAATGGACAAGGAGTATGCTAGAGTGCAACTTTAGCATGGAGTAAGTCCCTGGGAAGAAAATTCTGTTAGCTGACTGTTTGTATTGGTTGCTTACCAGTGAAGGTTCAAGTTCAGAGAGTGAAAAAGATGAATGTAAGGTGGCTAGTGTGGGAGTAATCACAGTAGGGAGAATATCCCATGAAGAATGGGTGGATGCCATCAAGAAGGATATTAATTTTGTGAATTAGAAAAATGCCTTTGCAAGGGGTGGCCAGCAAGAAGAAGGGCTTAAGTAGATGTGTAATGTTTCAGTCAAGTGAGTCAGGATTTGTCAGTGGTCGAGGGAGTCTTAATAAAAGGTGATTTACTGATAGTGCCAGCTGTACTAAGGGAGTGAGTAACAAAACTAGCATAAGAGGGACACATAGGAATGAGTGCCACTAAGAGGCAGGTCAGAAAGGAGTATTGGTTGCCCAGGCTTGATCATGATGTAGAAAGGAGCATTAGAGAATTTGTATCTTGTGCTTGGAGCAACAAGTCACAGATAACAGTAAATTATCCCCAGGCCATGACTGACAAATCAGATGGGATGTGGAAGAAACTTGGAATTGATGTTGCGGGTCCATTGTATGTAATGGGTAACTGCCCCAAGTATGTCATTGTAGTAATAGGCTATTTCTCCAGATGTCCTGAAGTGAAGTTTATGGGGGAAGTCAATTCCGAGACTGTGATTGGACTACTGAGGGAAATATTCATAGAGAAGGGGTGCCAGAGATGATTGTATCAGATAATGGTGTCCAATTTGTTTCAGGGCTCCTGAGCAATTTTCTCAAATCAATGGACTGGAGGAGAGGTGGAACAGGACATTGAAAGATGGGTTACAGTTACCTTTCAGTGGAGGAGAAGATTAGAAAGAAGCAATTATAAAGTTTGTTTGGCTTATCGCACCACACCCCGTTGTATGATCAGGAGATAACCTTTTGGGGTGTTGAGGGGTCGCAGGGCCAGAGCACTGATGTCCATAGGAGTGGAGTATGAACAGCCTGTTTTGGAGAGAGTGACAGTGACGGAAGGTGATTATAAGATTGGAGATTGGGTCCGCATGCAGAAGGGACAGAAAGTTAAGAAATGTGAGTGTAAGTATTCTGCTCCTCTCCAAGTAAAGAAGATGAACAGGTACACACTTCTATTGAGTGATGGTAATGTGTGAAATCATAAGAGATTTGTGAAAGTTCAGTTTGGTGTGGAACAGAAAGATAAGGAAAGACAAGATGATGATACTAGAAGTGTGTTGAGCGATGAGAGCAAAGCCAAATCCTTAGAAATCGTAGAAAAATCAGAACTTCGAAAAGGTGTGATGAGTTCCTGATGTAAAGTGACAACAGGTATTGTACAGCGTAATGCCACTGACTATAATTACGTTTTTTTTATTGTTTTCCATATATGTAACAGTGTATGATTATTGCATTTCCATTTTACAAAGCAGTTTCTGTTCTCCATGTATTAAAAACAATTGTAAATAATGTGCTTTAGAGCTATAGTTTTCTTTCTGTTGGTTTTAAACTTTTCTCCATATTGTTGTTATAGAGTATATATTTTTCCCTTTATTGTACATGATAAAGGAGGGAGAAGTGTTCATGTCATCAGAGAAGATTAGAGTCTGCGGAATCTGGAACACTACTGCAGTTGTGTTAGCTGGCAAGAACTCTCCCTCCCTGTCAGTTGGAAATAAACGTACCTCTACTTTACAACTGGAAGTTCTGGCATTGATCTTTTCAGTGGTCTTCCTCCAACGTTTGCCTTCCTCCTCCACTTTCGCTGGCCTTGTGTTTTGCTGGTATTAAGACTCTGCACACTTTACCACTGCTAACCAGTGCTAAGGTGCTTGTGCTCTCTCTCCTAAATATGGTAATATTGGCTCCTCCCAGTTGGCATATTGAATTTACTTATTTGTCTTTAGTAAAATGCCCTCCCTGTGCCCAGGACCTGTAAATTCAATTCTACTAGTGAACATGCAACACTTATTGTGTCACCCACTTAAGTAGCCCTCTAACCATTGCGCAGGCTACTAAGGAAAAGCCTTCCCCTGCTCCCATTCCAGGCAAGATAAATCATTTTCCAAGGCCTAATTTTGTCACGCCTGGACTATGGGAATGCCCTTTATCTAGGGGCCCCTCAATCTACTACTCGCAAACTCCAGTTTATCCAAAACTGTGCCGCACGCACACTCCTTCAACTCTCCCGCTGGCACTCAACCAATCCAGGATTAAAAAGCCTGTACTGGCTCCCGGTCAGGGAAAGAATTCAATTCAAGGCCTTGTGCATTGCCCACAGGGCTTTCTGGAAGACTGGCCTTGCCATCAGCCAATCACTGAGTGCAAGGTGCAATGTATGTAAAAGGTGCGACATGTACTTGTAAGTTTTACATGTCTTAGTAGTGAAAAACTCTCAAATTCGTTTTTCACTACTGCAAGGTCCATTCAGCAATAAGATGAAATTGGGATTTACTTATCACATTTTATAAGTGTAATTCCCAATTGGGAAGAGATAAACCCTTCAAGTCTGGTGTCTCTGGAATCAAAATTTAAAATTCAACCTAATGGTAAAGCCGGGTTTTAAATTCTGTAGGAAGCTGGCCATTTATATGGTATGCCAAAATCTAATATACCATGCAAAGAGTCCAGGTGCTCCCTTATGAGTGGACAGGGGCATACTCTAGCAATCCCAAGGTGCTATTCTAGGGGGTAGTGTGCTCAAGAAGCCTTAGGTTTTTCAGAGAGGAGTGTTAGATATCTGTAAATACACACAATAGTCTATAAATTATGCACATGATTTAATAAGGAGAGCCACATCAATTTATAAAAATAACACTTACCTTTATATATATTTAGGTACCAGAATCAAAACGATCAGGTTAGTACGTTCTACGGGGGGCGCTAGAGGGTGCCGAGCAAGATGGCCGCACCTCTGTGAGGCTCCTACCACTCGGGACAAGAATCAGCAAACATCCTCCCCTGATCCAGTCCTACAAACTTAAACATTTTCTGATCTTATATATCTCACTCTTGGCCACCCTCTGCTACAAATATGTTGCTGTGATTCAGCGGAAAACCTCAACTGCTGACTTCGATCCTGCCTCACCAGACCCCAGCAAAATGGCGGATGCGGCTATCCCGGCTGCTTAAACCATCTGACTGAGGGAGATGAGACCAACTATCAACTGCCAATTACCAGCCCTGTGAGCCTGTAGAACAAACTCCTTCCCGCTGCAGAGACTGAGACCCCTGTGGCGCCTGCGGTGCTGGGTCGAAAGCCTCATGGCAGGCCCGAAGTCAGAGCCCCACCGCCTCCTGGAGCTTCGGCAAAAAATACCCATGCGGAGCGCCTGCAGCGGCGCCTCCTGAACCTGGGGACCTTGCCCCGCTGCACGGAGCTGGAGAGAAATGAAGCAGAAGTGATCCCGGTGTCCAGACCCGAAGAAGTGTACCGGGCCACCCTGCTAGAAAGCTAAGCATACGAGGAGAGCGCTCCCCGAAACTGGGAGCAGGCATTGTTGGGGCCCTTCCTGTGAGCTTCTGCGGATGGGAGATGGCGTGGCCCTAGTGAAAATATGTGAGGCCTGATGCGAGTGGTGAGATGCTTCCATGCCGCTGAACAGTGATTGGTGAGTCCACCGCCGCTACCTGCTGCCCCCACTTGCCACCCTGCACCCCCCACTGGGCCCATTGAGCGTAGCGCTACCCACAGGGGCTCCTGCCTGCGCAATCTACCTGTGCTGGGCCCAAATGAGCTGAACACTCCTCTGCCACCTCTGCCTGACACTCGCTAACCAGGGAATGTCAAATAATCTCACTGCATTGCCAACCAACCACCCACAGGCACTACCGGCCTGCTGCAAAGTGGCGGAGAACAATGCGGTTGACAGACACAACAATACTCCCTGGCTGCATATTACAACCACACACAGACTCCTGTTCGGCTAGCCGCTCCAGCGCTACCACCTAAACACTCTCTAACCGGCGAATCTGCATACATATAGAAACAAAAACGGGGGGACTGGGTTCAACATCAATTGGGGAAAGTCCCAGATATATCGCCTCACCGATTCCACCCCGAGATTCGAACCGGATTATCCCCTAAAATGGTGTGATGACACTCACTTACCTTGATATAGTCATCTCCCGCAACCGTGAGGAGCTGATGAGAGCCAACTATGGACGTGTACTGGATTCAATAACTGAAAAAATTACAAGATGGATCGCATAGCCCCTGTCTGTGGATGGCAGAGCCGCTCTTATAAAAATGGTAATATTGCCCAAAATGTTATATCTGTTCGGTAATATCCCCTACGCCACCAGTCGACACTTTTTCTCAACCATTAAGACTCAGCTTATAAGACTCATTTGGGGAGGAAAACAAGCCATGCTGCGATGGGACACTCTCATGTGACCCTGCTGCACTGGAGGATTTGAAATACCGGACCTGGAGTTATAGCACATTTTGCCTCATATTGGATAAGCCCCCCCCCCCAAATGCCCCACCTTGCGATTGAGGCCGGATATATGGCCAGAACCCATGCACTGCCTACCTGAGCACTCCTGCAGTCCTGCGGAGCTTTTCCTCTACCACTGTAGAATGCACCACTAGCGCCTGGCAAGACCTAGCTAATCTCACACAATGCGCCCTGTTATACTCCCCCCTCCTGCTCCTCTCCAGTAGACAAGATATCCCGGTTACACAAGAAGGCGGCTGTCACCTACTCCTTCATAAGATGTCCGTACAAACTTGGGAACAACTTTACACTGGGGGCAAATTCTGCACAAGGGAGGAGTTCTTTGGCTCCACTAATCTCACCCCATTAGAGCAATTTTATTATGTCAGGCTGCGTTAAGATGTGAAAGCCCTTACTCCCTGCTTCCCACAGGAGCACCCCATCATGTCCCCCTTACACGCCCTTCTACAACAAACTACTCCCGCACACGTGATATCACTACTATACCGCACAGTACAGAAAGACAGAGAGTATGACCCCCCTTAGCCTGGGGCAGATGGGAGGTGGAATTGGGACATCCCCTAACTGATGAGCAGTGGTCCTTCTACTGCAGACAAACGGGGGATATCTCTGTTAGCAGCAAATTCCAAATCATTCATTATAAATATGTTCATCATCTCTACTACACACCAGCGCGATTACATCGCCTACGTCTTCGCGATAATGACAGATGTGACCGCTGTGGGACGGAAGGCGCTGATTTTAAACACATAGCATTGGACTGTCCGACCATTCGTAGCTTCTGGATGGAGGTACTTGCGGCATTGGACCACATGACAGGACTGCACGTTCCTGACGACCCCCTGATCACGCTCTAAGGATACACTGAACCTCTGGCTGCCAAAATGCGAATATACACTTCCCTCGTACTTCTTCTTGCCAAGAAAAGGATTGCTTGCAGGTGGGGAAGGGGGAGGGTACCAAAATATAAAGATTGGCTCCAAGACCTTATCTACTGCCGAGAGCAATTGCACACGTATGCGGAACTCCTACCCCCCTCAACCCAACCACAGGATATATGGGCCCCCCTCAAATATACTTACTGGAACACACAACCACCACAGAACCCACAAACCCCCCGCAATACTGACGGTAGGTCCCAAAGTAGAAATGTGAACTGATGCGAAAGGAGCCCCCACCTTGGACAAATCACTCTGTTCACAGGAGACAATGAGTCACCATGCACCACCACTTCATACCCCAACGATCAGAATGCGTCAGAACATATAGGAATGCTTAATCTACACACAGTACAAAATTGGAAATGTTATTTTAATAGTTATTGTTTGAAACTACCTGATTACAAATTATCTACTGCCCCTAATGCTCCTTGCTCCATTTAACGCGGCCGGCCCGATGTGGTTGTAGGCCACTTGCTGTATATTCTCTCTCCATCTCTAACAATTCTTAGTATATTACATCGCAATGCCGGCCCATCCAGGGATGTAGGCATTATGCTGTGGATGATACGTTCTGCCTTTAATAAAGGTTTTAAAAAAAAAAATAAAGTATGTTTTACAAGAGAAATACTTTACGTGTTAAAAAGTCGGCAGTGCATTTTTCAGAAGCTGAAATGTTATCCTATGGGAGGAAAAACAAGTACAGCCTTTAGGTACAGTACAGTGACTTACGAAACCAATCTCTGGGACTTAAGGTGAATATCAGGCCTGGTCCAAGGCAGCACCAGCAGGCCACCTACAACGGGTAACATCCATTACGACGCAGTGTTTACACTGCACTACCATTACAACGCTGGTTTTACAACGCAAGTCGTTACCACAACTTGCGCTGGAGGGCGCTCTAGGCTAAGGAATAGTAGGTTTACCATTCCAACACCTTCCCTACTGTACGTAGGCTGCTGTGGAATAGTAAATCTTACTAATACTAAGTCCAGCACCCTACAGCGCAAGTCGTGGTAACAACTTGCGTTGTAAAACCAGCGTTGTAATGGTAGTGCAGTGTAAACACCGCGTTGTATTGACATACAACCCCTCCAGCGGCCGGGTGCGGTAGTGTTATATAGCTTTGGGTGCCTGATTTTAGTCAATGGGGATTGCTTTGTGAAAAAGGGGCTGCAGGTTTTGACTGGGGGGCCAGTCGGGGTGAACAATGCAACGGGCCCAGATATTGCGATGATAGGGTACATGAGGACATCGGTGGTCTTCTTCTCCTCGGGCCGGTTGGCCAGGTGCAGAGGGTCTTTGGGGTGCTGGGTTTCTTTGTCTGGGAGCACTCGCGGATCAGGGGCCTGCAACCAGAGTCTGCAGGTGACGTCAGGTAGTTTATGGGGTGAACCCAAAATGGTCTTGGTCTCTAGAAGTCTTGGGGACTATGCTGACACCATTAGTCCACTTTGACACAGGCTCACAGATCTTCTTGGGATGCCTGTAGGATGCAGGGGAGCAGCTCCATTACTCCATGGGAGGTCTTTAGTCTTTATTTAAGGCCGGCCATACTCCCTGTCTTAGAGGGACGACAGCTGTAGGACGTGCCATTTTTGGAGCAAGTTCGATGGGGAACAGAGGATAGGCTGGCAGGGCTGATACCAAGTCAGTTGCTCTTCTTCAGTCTTCTGCTTTGATGGCTCTTCAGTGTCCTTCTTTGACCACTTCATGATCTGACTTTCTGGTGCCAGGACTCCCCTAAATACTGAATTTAGGGGGGTCAGGAGAGTGTAGGGTATTGGCCACTGGATTGCTTGGGTAACTATGCCCCTATATGACCCCTTTCTGTGGGAAGTGGGCATAACCCTGTCTCAGAGATCCTTAAATTTGCCATCACCAAGAGGGTTAAATCTGAAACGTCGCCTTCACTTCAGGTGGAAACACCTATCTTACTTGCTAATCTTCCAGCCTTTCTAGGTGCCAAAGGGCTCTATATAAGGGGTTTGGCTCCCTTGCCTGTAAGAGAAACCAGATTCACATACCTAATGGAATTGGGCTCTTTGAATCTCCCCTGCCTTGGAATGCTAATCTGCAGGTCATACTGTGTAAGGGGGTGTGAGCACCCTTGCCCAAGCAGACTTGATTTCTGGACTCCTCAGATAAAAGACCCTCACTCTTTGGTGTCAGAAACGTGTCTCTGGTGGCAGGTTGGAAAAAGCCAGTCAGTCAGCACACCAGCAGCTGGTAGGGTTTTAAGGGGACAACTCTAAGGTGCCCTCTGTGTGCATGTATTAATAAATCCAACACTGGCATCAGTGTGGGTTTATTTATACAAGATGTTTGGTACCAAACATCCCTATTTTCAGTGAAGCTATCATGTAGCTGGGGAACTCGTTTTCACTAGTGTCCAGCACATGCACTGAAAATGACATGCCTGTTCACTTGTGATGTCAGCCATACAACTGACCAGCACATGGGCATATCTGCTCGTGCAGGTAGACCCTCACATGTAGTATAGGACACCCTGCTTTAGGGCTGTAAGGCCTGCTGTAGGGGTGACTTACTTATACTTCATGCAGAATCTTCCAGGGATGTGTGCCATGTTGTGTTTTCACCTTTCTCTGCACCAAGACAAGTAGCCTGCTTTGGCAGTCTGTATATATTTGGTGATGTGTCAGATTAGGGTGGCACATTTCATTCTTTAGCCCTTACTGTCCCTTTTAGCCTCCTTGCCCTAAGTACCAGGCTACTTCTTACTAGGGATGTGCAGGAAGTGCTAAAGGTATTGCCATTTGGGGTACAATTGCACAATTTTGGGGAAAGAGACCTGCCACTGGGGTCCTGGCTAGTAGGAACCCAATGCACTTGCAGTCAAAATCTCATCAGATGCCAGGCAAAAAGTGGGGGTGACCATGTCAAAAAGGGCATTTTATGAATATCCTCCCCAAGTCCTTCTACCTGTTCCAGACACTGCCCACGCCGATCCCACAAGAAGATATACAATGCCTTCGGAGGACATACGTGCCTTCATATGTAATGGGAAATACCACCGCATAGCTCACTCGCTATTGATGCGATGCGCAATATGGGCGCTTGGCCCGCCCTAACCTCCTGGAATACTCCTGGGTGGCACATCTAAGATATATCTCTGAATGGGTATTGCACAAAAGCGAAAACCACTGGTTCCATATGGACCATGCAGTGGCATGAAGACCTTTATGGGACCTTGCTTTTCTGCCTAAGCCAGCTCTCCTGCGTCACGAATACGTGGTGAAACTGACTAAGACACTGACTAAGACAGTTTTAGAGATCTGGGATAGAGTAGCTCTGAAGAAGGGGCTGACATCCTTCCCGTCCCCTAACCCCTATTGCATGCAACCCCAATTTTCATCCAGGCTTCTCAGCCCACTCCTTTCGAGCTTAAAGTGAGGGGGACTGCCGGACGCTTTGGGATCTTTTTGTGGGGTACTCTATGAATTCCTTTGAAGACTGTAGAGCTAGGTTCATTCTCCCATCCACTGCGCGCCATCAATATCACCAACTTTGCCACTGGGCATTACACCCTGGGGTCCACTCGGTGATCATCTACCCCCTCACTCCCTTTGAGAAGCTCATGCGTGCCTTCGATGGCACCCGGGGGTTGATATATAGAACATATCAGGTGCAGCAGCACTCGACCCCCGGCCCCATCCACAAATATCAATCGACCTGGCATGACACTACCCCCGGGGGAATCACTACTAAATAGTGGGAAACCCTTTGGGGAGACATTCCTAAAACCTACCACAGCCTCTCCCGGTGAAAAACTGCATATAAATTAATGTATCAATGGTACTATACGCCTACTTGGTTGGCTTCCATCTACGGAAACGTCCCTCGCATGTGCTGGCACTGTGGCAAAGACAACTGGACTCTCTGCCATATATGGTGATCCTGCAAAGTGATTGCCACGCACTGGAAGGAGGTCCTGGGGTACATAAAGGGCATCGTAGGCTTCCTGCTCACGCAAAAGTATCACACAGTAATTCTGGATATTCCCCCTCCTGCTATAACCGCAATGATGCAGGCTGACTGAGCTGTTATAAGCCACTTGCTCTTAGTCGCACAACAACTTATAGCCTGTGCCTGGAGACAAACATCACCCCCCTTTGTGGGCCAATGGTTCGTTTGCGTGTGGCGCCTCTTAATAATGGAGCAATTGTCCCACAGCTTAGCCAACTCTGAAGAGAAATGTCAGCGCATCCGGAAGCCACTGATTCACTCCCTCATGCATATAAAATTTATATGCTTTAGCCCCCAAAAACCTAGGGCACTCCAGCTCTTCGACTGAGATCGGCTACGCAAAGCTTAGCCGCTAATGCAGGGATTGCTTCCGGTCTCAGCCGATTTCCCCCTACGTCCCTCCGTGATGAGCCGGGCCAGTCCTCACGCATGACTGCAGCCTGTGTAGTAATTGTTAGTTAAATGTTTGAGTTACTATACGACAACGCTGTCACAAATCTAGGCATCAGAGCACATGGGCCCACTGAACCACATGAACTTGCACACATTAGATCCGGGCTGTAGGCAGATGATGAGCAAGGTGATGGTTAGCATAGCGGTGGTAAAACTTGGCTCTGTACACTACGGAGGTACGTGGCCTGTCCCTTGCCCTGCTGTGTATGCACTGCGTTTTGTGCCCCTCAAAACAGAGACCTCCTGTACGCTTTCATTATGATAATGCATCACTGCCTGTTGCTTTTACTATCTAATGCTTGTGAACAAACTCGGCTGGCCTGAAGAGGTTGTGGGCCCCTTGCTGTGTATATTCTGCATGTGACATCTCTTGCATATAAACGCGGACAGCCCAGTGTGGGTTGTAGGTGGCATGCGGTGTACGACAAAGACTGCTCTGTTGATAATGACCAATAAAAAAAAGATTTATCATAAAAAAGGGCACTTTCCTTCAAATTGCAATTCTGAAAATGTCACTTTTAGAAAGTTGGCATGTTCTTACTTTATCCACTTTGTGCCTGATGACTGTCTTCGGTCACATGTCTGTGGTGGGTGACAGCTGGGCTTTTTTGCATTCCCCATAGACAACCACACAAAATAGGAACGCAGGTGTGACTTGATGGGCCATCCTCGCAGGGTGGGAGGGAGGAGCTAGACCCAGCCTTACTCACACCTGGATAGTCTGTGCCATGTCCCCACACAAAGTGCCTTATAACCCCTGTAGTAATTCTGGAGCCAGGGCAGGAAGGGAAGCCCTCTGTGCACTTCAGAGGCCTGCCTTCGAGGTCCCCCCCACTTCAAAGGCGCCACTGAATATAAGTACTGAACCTCACACACCACCACTTCAGTACACTTCGGGACCTATGGATACCATGCCAGGAAAAATGACTGCAGTGCTGCTGAAGGACAACAACTCTGCTGGACTGCTGCTTTGTTGGACTTCTGCTTTGCTGAGCTGACCTTCTGTCCTGCTGCCCTCCTGCCTAGGTGAGAAGGACTGGACCTGCATCACTTGTCCCCAGAACTCAAAGGAACTCCAAGGGCTAACTGGCAGGTCTCCTGATCTGAAGTCTCAGGGACATAAAAGACTCCCAACCAACCTGCTTCTGCACTTAGGCTATGCCTTTTGTGAGTCTGACCTGCTAGGTGGTGCCACCCACAGTCCAGGACCCTAGGAAGTGGGCCTAAGGTGCAGATCCGACCAATCATCTGCTAAGCAATTAATATCCGAGCATAACCGATGTATCTCCTAAGCTAAGCTACGCATTATCAGGCAGAACCAATGCATCGGCACTGTTGCGTGGATTGGATACTTGGCAAAAGACTTACTTCACTGCAACCTCCTGCATCTGGGAGTGATGTATCACCTTCAGAACTACTGATGTGCAAAACTTTAAATGGCACAAGTTCCTTGTATCCCTTGTCGATGGCAGCATTGACAACGACAGTGGTTCTCCTCATCACAGCTTCACAGCTCATCATAAACTGGCGCATCGCCACTGCTGCGCCATGTATACTCGACACCGGCTTTCACATCGCAAGCTCTGTCAACAGGATCTTCGGTATCGTGGGCTTCAGGAACTCACCAGCAACTTTGTTGCATCTCAGAACCAACACATCGCCTCAGTGGCGCAACGTATCTTCAACGCATATCCACTCAAGTGCTCCGCAACCAGGATACTTTGGTTCAATGGGCCCAACTGGACCCCTGTAGCCTGGCCTTCCCTCCATCATGGTTGCCCTGATCTTTTGACTTTGTCCAGGCCCCGCACGACCAGACATCCCAAATAGCGCTGTATTCTTCTAGGTGCTATTTTTACCTAAAAACCTTTAAATTCGATATCTCAAGTTCTAATTTTTGTATTTTTCTCGTTTTGATATTGATCTTGTTTATTTAGTAAATTGACCACTATTGTTCTAACCTTGTGTGTCATTTTTTTATGTGGTGTTTTCACTGTCTTACTGTGCACAAATACTTCACACATTGCCTCTAAAGTTAAGCCACACTGATCCATGCCAAGCTACCAGTTGGTAAACACAGGTTAATTAGGGTTTGCCTGCTTTCTTACCCTGACAAGGATTGTGGCTGCTGCTTGACTAACCCAGTCAACTACCAACAGTGGCTATCCTCCAATGGCAGTCATATTGAAATATGAGTTAACCGTTGAGTGGTTGGTACAAAACGTTTCTTATTAAACCTCAAGCACCAGTCATATTTTTTCCAAGTGTACTGGCAATGTGGCACCAGATTATCAACAATATTTCCTCTATAGCAGAGGCAACAAGGACATGTGTAGGCCTTTTGGTAAAATGCTGACCTGGAACAGTCACCAGCGAATGCCCTTTCTACTTAAAAAATGAATCTACTCATGACTCTTCAAAAATAGTGATTCTAGAATGATAAAACTGTGTTGCACTGATATTGTGATCTATAAGGCATAATGGCAGGATGGCTCTTTGTACCAAAATTCTCCTAAATTTTCCATCAAGAGTGGAACACCACAAAAACTGATTCCAATAAATTGATATGCGGCTGTGGTGGATGGTGTAGTGAATGTTGAAAATGACCAGGAAAGAGGGAGCAGCAAGAGCAATAGACAGTGGAAAAGTAGTGGGGGTAGAGGCAGGGGTGGGCGCCAGGTGAAAAGGACACCCATAGCGGGAGTGGGAAGCAACAAGTAGCAGTGACAAGGTGGAAGAAACAAATATGATAATTATAAGGAGTAACACATAGGGAAAAGAGGGAGGTAAAAATGGGAGTTACAGGAGGGTGGATGAGAGCAACCTTGAGGTGACACAAGAGTGGAAAGAGGAAGAGGTTGAGAAAGAGTATTACAAGCAATAGGTCTGTTTGACAGCTGCAAAAGAATACCCGCAGGAATGCAGTGGAAAAATAAGTACAAGAATAGGGAGGATAGCCTTCAAAACTAGGCCTGGGTGTGAAATTACGATCCACTCACACGGTTTGCAGACTTTTTCCCACTCTGTGCTCCACGTAGTGCAAGGAGTTCCAAAAACTCCTCTCCGTGGAGCAGAGTTTCTTCTTCTCTTGCACTCACCAGCGTTAAGTCGGTGAGAGCAAGTGAGGAAAATCTTACTTCGGACCACCTTCCACTGAGATTTCTCAACGCAGGCGGTCGCGGATAGCCGCTACTACTCAGATTGAGTAAACTTCTGTTCATATTGTGGATGCTGCAGCTAGAGTAGAACTTCTACTCGAATGGCAGAGAGAAGCAGCATCCTCTATTGCTGCACACGTTGCCGTTCAAGCTGATTTTCCAGTGTGGGACAAACACCCGGCTCCAAAAATCAGCGCGAACAGGTCGACCTACCGCACTCCGCCAATTGCAGAACTCCGGCGGAGTTTTGAGGTGAAATGGAAATACGCGAATTCCGACAAGGCCTTATCAAAACAGAGAGAGAGAGATAGACCACAAAGCCTCCCACCCATGAGCAAGGGTTTGACACAAAGCCAGCTCAATATATACTGGAATTATTAAGTCTGGCAAACCGACAGCTAAAGTTATCTGTAGCTGAGATCTAAAAAGAGATATTTATGTGCATGAAGTCAAGGACTTCAAAGGACCTGTCTGTGACGTAGCATTCCTCATTTAATTATGAACCGAAAGAAGGGGATGCATGTGTAGATAATTTGACTTTATCTAAGTCCACTGCGATTTGGGGTGAGATGGTAATAAAAAAAAAATTCTGCTAGCAATTTCACCCATAGTACCTTTATTACCGTTCAAAAAAGTGATGTCACTGGATGCAATTGTCATGATCGGTATGCAGAATTGGCCCTGTGGTTTTCCAGCATGGAGAACGGCTAATGTGATGGAGCACTTCTCCTTGTATTCTGCGACATTAACTCGCAGAAGAGGTTTATAGTACCATGTTAAGTGTAACTTTATGTTGTGCTTTTTTCGTCACCTTTTACCACTTCCTGTATTTTATTTGTTGCCGACCTGTTCAAATCACTTTCGATATGTCGAGCATCGTTAACGTCCCCGTGTTCAGTGCTTCTTTTAGCATCCCACATTAATCTGTTTCATTTCTCTTTAGGCGAATTTAACAATAACACCGAGTAATTCTTTCATTTCATGGTACCCTCGTCTTCTTAGCAAGGCAGCTATTTGAGAAGTTTCAAAAGCAAATGAACCGTTTCAGTCATTTTTAGGCGAGGAACAGACAGCAAACAATTATCCGTGACAGCAAGTATAACAAGAATTTAAAAGTTTTCTCTGCTAGGGGAAGGAAGCGGAACAGTCAGGTCTTAAATACCATGATAACAATCTAGGCACGCTTATCAGAACTAGAAATAAATGCAAGCTTCACGCTTTCTTGGCTATCGTGTTAATCACTCTGCAAGAGCAGCGTTTGAAATTGAAAGCCGAAGGTAGGTATGCAGACTAGTTGGAATTCCTCTGTGGCTCTAATAATTTGATAACCTCATCGCATATCTTCCTGAACCTTTAAGCTGTCAAGGTGCCCTGACTTCCAGTCTAACAAATGTCTGGCTGACTGACATTGCGCGCTTCACCTTTCCTGTAAATCCGCAACTGCTTTATGAATGATTTACAATATATGCAGTTTCACGGCCACAAAACAATGATGGGAGTTTGCAAGGAGCTGGCAGCACTCTGGCACCACAGAAAGTCTCAAAACTGTGACTTTAAAGGGAGTGCACTGGTGGGAGAGCAGGGGTACGACACTAATCGATCACATTACTACAATCATGATTTTTGTATTGTATCCAGTTCAAAATTAATTTAACGTGCAAAACAGTGGATTATGGATGTTTTTGTGATTTTTTTTACAGACAAAAATACATCACAAAAATAATAGTATCATAGAAATCATTTAGGGGCAGATTTACAAGCTCCTTGAATCACTTTTGTGATGCAGCTGCGGAATAAAAAATGCGGTCAATTTACAACGTGACGCATCTAGGGAGATGCGTCACGTTGTAAAGCCCTGCGTCACATTATACCTGCGTCAGGTATAATGTATGCAGGGTGGGTCTTCCCATGCAGAAAAGACTCTTAAAAAGAGATGCAGTGAAATCTCCAAGATTTCACAGCATCACTTCTAGGACGCCACTGCGTCAAAACCTTACGCTTGCTTCAAGCAGGAGTAAGGAGTGACGCAGTGTAGTGGGAATAGGCCTCAAAATGCATTGATGGAGTTGCGTCGTCCTTGCAAAACGACTCCAGCAATGCATGACTTTTGCGCCAACAGATGCATCAGAAATTTGATGCATCTGTCAATCCTAGCGCATCCATGGTGGCGCAAGGGTTTCTCAGGGTGGCGCATGGAAAGTTGCGCATCTCAATAGATGCGTCACTTTCTTGTAAATATGTCCCCTAATGAGGGTCTCAATGGGAGTGTGGGGGTGGGGGCAGCAAATAACTCAGGGGCATATTACCAAGGAATTGTGATATTTATCGCAAAATGCGCTTAGCGCATTTTTTAATTATCACTGCCTATCGCTGGATATGTCAGCGGAGAAAACATGCTATTAGCAACGTTTTTCTCCATTGTGCTAAAATATCCAGCGATAGCGGCGAAATACGTGAATATCCCTGAGAATACAGCGATGTTCACGCATTAGCGACGAAATGCTCTTAGCCATGTTATCCACCTCCCATTGGATACCATGGCTAAGAACTGGTCTGAGCAGGTGTTTTTGGAGATATTCGCTCTTGGCGCGAATATTTCCATCGCTACGCCTGCCTTGCTAATAGGCGATAGCGACGTTAGCGACTGCTTTCAGTCGCTAACTGGTTGGGTGCGCCCACTTTGCATGTCATTAGCGATAAATATCGATGACATGCAAAGCGGGCCCCAAACTGCTCGCAATCACCTAAAAGCTGTCGCTAACTGCTGTTAGCGACAGCTTGCTAATAAGGCGATAGAAGTATCGCCGCTTAGCGGCCGAAAACGGCCGCTAAAGCGGCGATAATTGCCTATCGCCCTGCTTGATAATATGCCCCTCAGTTCTTTGACACATCCCTTACCTGCTAAATTCAACGTGAGCGACCTAGGAGAGCTGTAAAGAGCTGCTCCTGCTATCATTCTCAGTTAATACATTCAACCATTACATCTCATGCTAAAACTTCAATTTCGGCCCTCGGGTTTTGTAACAGTAGCCCTGCCAATCCTCATTTTACTTTCACTCTGAAGTAAACCGGTGAATCAGGCTCTCTAATTGACTCTCGCTCACTAGAATATTTCAATATAAAATGCCTGTCATGAGCAAAAAATAGGTTAACCAGTCGTGAACAAAATTGTTAACATTTTTTTCCATTATGCATCTCTTCTTAGAGCCTGTATAGCCATTCATTCACACTACAATCTCATCATTTCTTACCATCTTAAGCAATTTATACATTTACATCTCAGAAGCAGATACAGAGAAACAATCACGAAGGACCAGATTATGAGCTATTGGTTTATAGGGCATGACATACCTGCACCCAGTATTGCCAATACCATCTCCCACATGTTGGATTCATACCCCACAGTTGCAGAAACAACAGGTGTGGAATTTTCACACCTGGTATTTTTGCATGTAATGATACCGAGAGCAAACATGCAGCACTCTGTAACACCGGATATGTACAAAATATGCAAAACAAAACTTTCCTGAGTGTCTCATTTAAAAGTACCTGAGGCGGGGTGGTTTGGGCACCTGGAAAATTACCAACTAGCATTGAGTTGGTGCCAGGATACCCTCGCATGTGATAGTGCGCTTTGCCAATACACATAATATAACATAAAATAGCATAACATACCATAATCCTTTTCCCTTGGAATAGTTAGGGAAGTTAGAATTGGTGTATGGCACCCTCTTGAACTTCTGGTGGCAGAGTAGTTGGGGAGCAGTTTGGTGAGTTTTTAGACCAATATTTGGTCTTCTGCTTTCAGCAGTGCTGCTCGTCAGTCCAGCTCACTGCACCTGCCATTCTTCACAGCCTGGTGCTCACTCTTTTTATTACAAGAAAAAGCATTGGGGGCAAGATGGCGCCTGTGTGAGCAGTTGAGCCCGGCCGTTCCTCTCCAGCTCCAGTCCCATGTAGACGCCAGCGATGCATCGAATCATGTATGCAGGCTTTATGAAATGTGCCAGTACTACAGTTGGCATCCAGAAATATGCCAGCAGCAAGAAAAGCATCATTTCACCTGTCTGAGACCAGTGATTACAGTGGTAATAGCCTATGCGGTCCACTGTGCAGAGAGTGTTGCGATATGCAGCTTCCAGACCGCACCACAGTTCTATGAGACCCTTGTGGCGTGAGCGTCCCCGGAGTCTAAAATGCCGCCGAAGTCCATGTGGTTAACACAGTACTGGATTGCTGAGATGGTACTGGCGACACCACGTCCCTCTGGCCCCTCGCTCCAAACATGATTGACGTGGTGGCTGAAATGGAGGCGGAAAGAAAACTGGGCCCAGAAAAATAAAAGGCACCAAACTACAAGCTGTGGAAGAGCAGAATAGTATTGCCCTCAACTAACTGATTCATGGGCAGAAAATCCCCATTGTAGAGTTTTTTCCTCTGACAATGGTGGTCACTTCAGCTCAGCAGGTACTGGTCTCAGAGCTTCTACTAGTGCAGATGGGCTCTGACAAAGGGGCAGTCATTGGCAGCCCTGCTCAGAATTGAAGCTCTACCAGGGACTTAGAACACAATCTGGTTCTCACCAATGAGCTGAGGATAACCACTCTGGCTGAATATACTCGCTCCGCTCGGGAAAGCGCAGTAAAGTGGAATGGTGGTGGAAAAGCGGTGAAATCCAATTCCCAGGTCAGTGATGGGTAAAAGGGTGTAGTGATGGGGAGAATTCCCTTTTGAAAAAAAGCACCCAGATGGAGGCAGCCCTTAATTGACCTGGGTTATGAGATACCCAGAGTATGGGAGCTACAGTGGGAGAGGATCTCCCCATGGTTCCCTCAATAGCACTGCCTCTGTCCCTGCCTACCAGATCTTCAGGACACTTGATCAGCAATGCAATATGCATTGATCTTTATGCTGAGAATGGGGAATGGACCTGCCATATAGTGCACCCGAAAAATTGACAACGCAGTTCTCTAAGAGGAAGGAATTCCCGCTGCCCAATCTCTCAGGAACAAGTGGGGGGCAAGTGCCCTCTCTATAGATGAAGCCCACCACAAGGATGTCATGGCTCTGAATGAGGGGGCAGGTCTGCCGAAACTCTCTGGAACTGGGGAATACATTCCTTTCACTCACCATTGGGTCTAATAATACTAGCAAAACCAAAGGAAATGATGGACGGAGCGTTGACAATACAAGTACTCACCCCCAGTCAACTGATCTGGGTTTAATCCATCACCATTCTTTAGCCCACTCTGCCACCCCAGTTCAGACATGGCCATATGCAAATCAGTCTGACCCTGTGCCTCATGGGAACAGTCCAGCCCGAACTGCCAAGCCATGCCTTCCCTCGACCGGAAACAAGCTTCCCAGGACCGGGCTTGCTTGAATCCAGTGGCAAAGTGAGCAAGGGACTCACATCTGAGCATACCCTGCCAAATAATAATACTAGGCCAGGGGAGTCAGGAGTCAAAAGTGGTTCGTCAATTTCCGGCACTAGCCTGAGCAGTCTATCAGATAGGCCTGGTGTGGCAATCAGGCAAGCGAGGAACCTAGGAAGACCAGAGAGTAGCGTCAAACCCGAAATTCTGTGAAAGTGTCCAAAAAGACTGCTTTGATTTCTACATTAAAATGGGAATACTCTGCAACACAGCAGGTCTACATGGAACCAAAGTGCCAAAGTCAGACTCCCTTAGGGGGTGGCGACCCTCAGGCTGTCACAGGCATTACAATCAATCAATCAATTAACCAATATAGCAATCATTTGTAAAGGGCCCTACATACCCACAGGGGTCTCAAGGCGCTGGGAAGGGGGGGGCACTACTGATCGAACAGCCAAGTCTGGAGTATCCTCCTGAAGGTCAGCAGTTCTTGGGTCTGTCATAGGCTCAGTGGGAGGGTGTTCCATGTCTTGGCAGCGAGGTGGGAGAAGGATATCCCGCCGGTAGTTGTTCTTCGGATGCGCAGGACGGTGGCGAGTGAGAGGTCGGCGGAGCGTAGCTGGGGGTTGGGGATGTAGAAGGAGAGCCGTCTGTTGAGGTAGGCTGGCCCAGTCTTGTGGAGTGCTTTGTGTGCGTGGATGAGGAGCTTGAAGGATATCTTCTTGTTGACCGGGAGCCAGTGCAGATTTCTCAACTGGGGGGTGATGTGGCCATGTCATGGTACGTCGAGGATCAGTCATGCAGAGGCATTTTGGATGCGTTGTAGTCGCTTGATGAGCTTGGTCAGGGCTCCCGCATTAAGGGCGTTTCTGAAGTTCAGTCTGCTGCTGATGAGGGCCTGGGTGACTGTCTTTCGTGTATCTGTCGGGATCGATCTGTAGATCTTGCGGAGCATGCGTGGGTGTTGAAGCAGGAGGAGGAAAAGGCGTTGACTTGCTTGGTCATTGAGAGCGTTGAGTCGAGGATAATTCCCAGGTTGCGTGCATGGTCGGTGGGTGTCGGGGCTGCCCCCAGTGCCATCGGCCACCAGTCGTCCCAGTCTAAAGGGTTGGAGCTGAGGATGAGGACCTCCGTCTTGTCCGAGCTCAGCTTCAGACGGCTGATCTTCATCCAGTCGGCGACGGCCTTCATTCCTTCGTGGCGGTTGGCTTTGGCGGTGATGGGGTCCTTGGTGAGGGAGAGGATCAGTTGAGTGTCGTCGGCACAGGAGATTATGTTGAGGTTGTGCTGTCGGGCGACGTGTGCGTGTGGGCCATGTAAATGTTGAACAGTGTCGGGCTGAAGGAGGATCCCTGGGATACGCAGCAGATGATCTCGGAGGCTTTGGAACGGAATGGGGGGAGGCGGACGCTCTGGGTTCTGCCAGAGAGGAAGGAGGTGGTCCATTCCAGAGCCTTGTCTCATGTCCATGTGGCGTGGAAGCGTGTTGGTAGAGTGCGGAGGCAGACGGTGTCCAAGGTGGCGGAGAGGTCTAGGAGGATGAGTGCTGTGGTCTCACCGTTGTCCAGCAGGGTCCTGATGTAATCGGTGGCGGTGATGAGGGCAGTCTCGGTGCTGTGGTTGCTGCTGAACCCTGACTGGGAAGGGTCCAGGATTCTGTTTTCTTCGAGGTATCGGGTTAGCTGTCTGTTGACGATTTTCTCGTTGACCTTGTCCGGAAAGGGGAGCAGAGGGATGAGCAGGAAGTTTTTTAGGTCTCTTGGGTCTGCCTTAGGTTTTTTGAGTAGGGCGTTGATCTTGGCGTGTTTCCAGCTCTCTGGGAAGGTTGCGGTCTCGAGGGAAAGTTTGATGACGTTGTGCAGGTGGGGTGCGACGGAGCTGCTTGCTTTGTTGAAGATGTGGTGCGGGAATGGGTCTGACGGAGAGCCGGAGTGGATTGTGCTCATGGTCTTGATAGTGTCATCAACGCTCACGCTGGCCCAGGTTAGCAGGGGGTCGCGGTCGATGGTGTGCGGAGGGTCTGTTGTGTACTTGTCTGTTGGGGCTGTCTGGGTGTTGAATGAGTCGTGGATGTCTGCTATCTTGCGGTGGAAGAAGGTGGCGAGGGAGTCGCACAGGGCTTGCGACGGCGGGATGTCGTTGGTGTTGGAGAGTTCCTTCACGATGTTGAAGAGCTCCTTGCTATTGTGTGCGTTGTTGTCGAGGCGGTCTTTGAGGTCCTCTTGGCCACTCTAATGAGGTGGTGGTGATTGCGGATGGCGTCCTTGAGTGTTGCGTGGCTGTCCGGAGTTTGTTCACTGTACCATTCCTTCTCTAGTTTCCGGCAGGCTTGCTTAGAGGCAAGGAGTTCTGGGGTGAACCAGCTGGCCCTCTTGCTGGTGTCTCTGTGGAGGGATTTCTTCAGCGTACGAGGGTGTTGGCGCTGTCCTCGATCCAGCGTTTGAGGCTGTGGGCAGCGTCGTCGGTGTTGGAGGGTTCGGTAGGTGGGCTGAGAGCAAGGTTTGCATGTAGTTGGTCTTCGGTGATTTTGCTCCAGCAGCGGAGGGGGATCTGTTGGGTGCGGTGGTGTGTGGTGGGTTTCTGAAGGCAAAGTCGATGCAGCGGTGGTCGGTCCAGAGGAGTTTGGTGGTGTGGCTGACAGAGATGTGCGGGCTTGAGGAGAAGACGGGGTTGAGCGTGTGACCGGCAGAGTGGGTGGGCATTGTGACAAGTTGCTTCAGTCAGATGTTGGCGAGGTTATCGATCAGGGTTGTGGAGTTGTTGTCGTTATTGTTCTTAAGGGGAAAGTTCAGGTCTCTGAGGAGGATGTAGTCGGTGGAGGTCAGGGCGTGCGTGCTGATGAAGTTGGCGATGGAGTCACTGAACTGGGGACGGGGTCCGGGGGGTCGGTAGACGAGGGTGCCTCTGAGGGTGGAGTTAGGGTCTGTGTGGATCTGGAAGTGCATGTGTTCAGCGGTGCTGAGCGTGTCGTCGGTGCTAGTCGAGACCCTGATGCTGATCTTGTGGGCGATGGCGATTCCTCCTCCGAATTCGCTGGTGCGGTCTCAGCGGGTGATCTTGTAGCTGTCTGGGATGGCTATGGCGATGTCTGGTGTGGAGGAGTCGTTCAACCATGTCTCTGTCAGGAAGGGGACACCGGGGATGTTGTGTTGAGCAGGTCCCAGAGCTCAACGGCATATTTGCGTGCGGAGCGGGTGTTCAGTAGTATGCATCGGAGGTGGTTGAGGTCTTTCTTGGCGGGTGGTTTGTCGGCACTGAGGCTGGTGTAGCTGCAATTCCGGCAGAAGAAGGGACCGTGTGTGCGTTTCGGGGCGGCCTTGAAGCAGGTGTGGGTCCATCGGGAGTTGAGAGCGTGCAGAGTGCTAGCGTCCTAGTGGTGGCGGTCGTCGTGGCGGGTGCGGGGGCCAGGGGTTCTGGCGCTGGGCGCGGTCCAGGCGTGGACGGGTGCAGACAGGCTTGCCTTAGGCACCCCAGCAGCGCGCCAGCTGCACGCGTCTGCTGCACGGTCATGCAGCGCCTCTCATATATGGGGAGGGCAGAGGGAGAGGCAGCTGGGAGGCAGGAGGCGTGGCAGCAAGTGGGCAGTCAGGGCAGCGAGGGTGCAGGGGACGCAGCGGCGGGGGCGGTGAGGGACGATGAAGGGAACAGAAGGCAAAAAGGCACAGAAAACGAGGGACAATGAGTGCCGCAGAAGGCAAGAGGGCACAGAAATACAAAGGAAAAATGAGTGCCACAGAAGGCAAAAAGGGCCCAGAAATACAGGAAAAACAAATGGCACAGAAGGCAAAAAGGGCACAAGAATACAGGGGCAGCTGAGAAACAGAAGGCAAAAACGGGCAGAGAGGCACGGGGGTAGCGAGGGGAACAGAAGGGAAACCCGGGCTGAGAGACACGGGGGCAGCGAGGGAGACGGAAGGAAAAAGCGGGCAGAGACAAGAGGCAGCGAGGGGTAGAGAAGGAAAAACCAGACAGAGACACGGGGGCAGTGAGGGGTACAAAATGAAAAACCGAGCTGACAGACACGGGGACAGCGAGGGGAACAGAGGGAGGAAAATGGGCACGGACCACGAACAGGCCGTGGGGAAAGACAGAACAACAGCAGTCAAGACACAACAATGAAATACAGGCAATACAATAAAACAATAAAGCGGAAGATGAATAAACCTACGGCCTACCACTGGCCACCAGGGATGAGGCGCAGGTGGTAGCCTGCGGGTGGTGGAGGACCTCGAACTTCCTCAGCAGTGGCAGCTGGGACAGGGACACACAGGCGGTGCTGTGCGGAGGGGGAGAGACCTATCTGGTGGGGTCAAGAGTCGCTCTCCTCACTGCATAGCGGCCAGCCTGTATGGGGAGGTGGGAGGGAGGAGGTGCTGGGAGGCGGGGGCAGCGAATGGGCAGTGGGCAGTCAGGGGTGAGGGGCCACAAGGGACACAGCGGCGGGGGTGGTGAGGGACGATAAAGGGACCAGAAGGCAGAAAGGGCACAACATCGAGGGAAAACGATTGTCACAGAAGGCAAGAGGGCCCAGAAATATAGGGAAAAAACGAGTGGCACAGAGGCAAGAGGTCTCAGAAATACAGGGAAAGAACGAGTAGCACAGAAGGCAAGAGGGCTCAGAAACCCAGAAAAAACGAGTGGCACAGAAGACAAGACGGCACAGAAACACAGGGAAAATGAGTGTCACAGAGGCAAAAGGGCACAGAAATGCAGGAAAAACGAGTGTCACAGAGGCAAGAGGGCACAGAAACAAAGGAAAAAAACGAGTGGCACAGAAGGCACGAGGGCACAGAAACATAGGGAAAAAAGTGGCACAGAAGGCAAGAGGGCACGGAAACACAGGAAAAACGAGTGTCACAGAGGCAAGAGGGCACAGATATACATGGAAAAACGAGTGTCACAGAAGGCAAGAGGGCACAGAAACATAGGGAAAAAACGAGTGTCCCAGAGGCAAGAGGGCACAGAAACACCTGGAAAAAACGAGTAGCACGGAAGGCAAGAGGGCACAGAAACACAGAAAACATGAGTGTCACAGAGGCAAGAGGGCACAGAAACACAGGAAAAATGAGTGTCACAGAGGCAAGGGGGCACAGAAACAAAGGGAAAAACGAGTGTCACTGGGGCAAGAGGGCACAGAAACACAGGGAAAAAAACGAGTGTCACAGAGGCAAGAGGGCACAGAAATACAGGGAAAAAACGAGTGGCACAGAAGGCAAGAGGGCACAGAAACAGGGAAAAAACGAGTGTCACAGAGGCAAGAGGGCACAGAAATACAGGCTCAGAAAAATGAGTGTCACAGAGGCAAGAAGGCACAGAGATACAGGGAAAAAACGAGTGGCACAGAGGCAAGAGGGCACAGAAACACAGGAAAAAACGAGTGTCACAGAAGGCAAGAGGGCACAGAAATACAGGGAAAAAACGAGTGGCACAGAAGGCAAGAGGGCACAGAAATACAAGAAAAAACAAGTGGCACAGAGGTAACAGGGCACCGAAATACAGGAAAAACGAGTGGCACAGAGGCACTAGGGGAAAAGAATACAGGGGCAGCTGAGAAACAGAAGGCAAGAACGGGCAGAGAGGCATGGGGCAGCGAGGGGAACAGAAGGGAAAACCGGAGCACGGGGGCAGCACCGGGGGCAGAGAGGGTAACAGAGGATCCATCCCTGAAGTTAATATTTAATTCCATTAAGAAACTTCAGGAAGAGACTCGCTCTGATGGCTGAAAGGCCAGGTTAGCCATCAGGAAGCTTCATGAGACGATAAGTAAAGTTGCCAGAGCTTGTTCCAAAATCGGAGAGAGGATAACGTCAGTCGAAAACTAGCCTGTAGTACTAGAGTTGGATGTGGTGGCCAATGAAAACTCAGCCAGATGCTCGGGGATCTTAAATTAATGATATACAATGGAAATTGGAGGATTTTGAGAACAGACATTGGAGCTATAATTAGTGATTTCTTAGCATAGAAGAAGGAGCAGAAGTTAATGATGTCAGGGCATTTATGGTTAACTCAAGCTAGCCTGGCTGATGAAGGGTAATACCCGAAAACCGGCCTCAGGAATGGTTGTTTCCGGTCCATGTCCCTAGCAGTTCGGTCTGGACTTTTCCCATGAGGCACAGGGTCAAGACTGATTTGCATATGGCTGGGTCTGAACTGGGGTGGCATGGTGAGCAACAGAACAATGGATTTAACCCAGATCTCTTGCCTGGGGGTTAATGTATGATATATTCAGCAATCCGTGAATCTTTTGCTTGCATAACACTTTTCACCCTTAGTGGGATGGGTATGCCCAGACGTGGGTCCCTTGTTCACTGTGCCACTGGACTCCAGCTAGCCTGGCTGATGAAGGGTAATACCCAGAAAACGGTCCCAGGATGCTTGTTTCCGGTCCAGCGAGGACCTGGATTGGCAGTTCGGTCTGGACTGTTCCCGTGAGGCACAGGGTCAAGACTGATTTGCATATGGCTGGGTCTAAACTGGGGTGGCATGGTGAGCAAAAGAATGATGGATTTAACCCAGATCCCTGAACTGGGGGTGAATGTATTATTTATTCAGCATGCCGTCCATCATTTGCTTGCATAATAACTTTAAGGAATTCCTGGAAACGGTCTCCTTGAATTGGGAGGTTTAAATCAAGAGAGAGTACCGTTTTCCCCTGATGCTGATGAAGCCATGACTCACACAAGTCGAAAGTCCTAGCAAACTGAGAGCCATTATTGACTTTGTGAAGATGTTTTTGAAAAAGCCCAACCTGACAGCAAGTGCAATTTTGATGGTGATTCTTTTTTTTTTGCAAGACCAGACTTTTGTCACATGACAGTGGAGAAGCGATAGAGGCTGAGGCAGCTTATCAAGCCCTGTCAGGAAACTGGGATGGGAAGAATATTTTATGATGCCTGCCCACCTTAAGATTGTCTTTAACAAAAGGAACTGGGTCTTTACATCACAGATCATGGCCAAGGAGTATATTGATGAACTGAAAGGCGGGACTTGATTGTTATATCTCTATAATGGTATTCTCGGATGTATGATGTTACAACGCCTACCTTTACAACGCCTACCTTTACATCGTAAGTTTTACAACGCATACCATTACAACGCATAATGCTTTTGGGCGCTCGATAGTGAATAGTTTCATTTACTATTCCAACTCCAGTCCCCGTGGATAGTAGGGAAGGTTATTGGATAGTAAATTAACCTATTCCCTATCCTAGAGCGCCCCCCAGAGCAATGCGTAATAGTTTGCATTATAAAAGTTGCGTTGTAATGGTAGTTTGTTGTAAAAGTTACGTTGTAAAGGTTGTATACCGGTATTCTCGTCTGTCGTTATCTAACCTAATATGCACTTATGAAAAATTACCTGGGCTACTATGCATCTCCCCACATTCTAGTCTGTGTGACGGGATTTAATGGAGCTATGGGATGCTTGTCCCGCTCCCCTTTTTTTTCTTATTTCTCTGTCTCACATTTGGGTTTGTTTTTTTGTTCATATGAAAAAGCATGGGATTTGTTTTCTTGGAAGGAGGGGGAACATAGTAGCCATTATTCAGACCAGCTGAGGTCTGTTTGCCTAGCGGTATAGGGGAGGAGAGGGTTGGGGTGGGGGCTCAAGGGGTGAGAGATTAGTTTGGGTAGGGTTTTTGGGCGTTAGTGTGCACTCCACAACGGGATGAAGGAAAGGTTATTGAGTCCATTGGGTATTTCTTTTGTTCACAGGGTGATCCAGTTTGGAGGGAGGTTAAAGGTACTTTGAGGGAGCTGATCGACAACCTAGATTTGGGATACTTTTAAGACTGAGGTCAGAGGGGAGACACTTATCTTTAGCCTTCACCGTCAGAAGACTCAAGCGTAGTTATTGAAAAGATTAAATGGGGAATTAGCATTAGGTGAGACCCAACTCATCGTGGCAGCCAAAACAGGAAATGATTTAGCAGTAACTCAACAGAACCTTGCCCTGGCCAGATCAGGCATTAATGTTATCTCATCCAATAAAGCAGACAAAAATTATTTATCTTATGAAAAGGAGTGCTATGAATTTAGCAAGTGGGTGGGCCATCTGCTTGTGCTAGGCACTAGGCAGAAATTGGCACAGGGGGAGATCACCAAAGTTAAGGAGAAAGTGGGCCACTTAGTCACTGACTTGGAATTGGGAAAGTATTTAGGAATTTCTAAGAGGTATTATATTGGGCAGAAGGGGTAATCAATGACATCGAGTTAATAGAACATTTGGGATCAGTCTCATGAACTAAAGTCACCTCGTGGGATCAGGCTTTTTTAGATGCCCATTTCAGTAGGGATGAGGTTTACATGTCTTTTTTTTAACTCCACTCTGTGAAAGATGTCAGGGCTGATAGAATGTCATTAGAATTTTACAAAGTGTTATTTTCAGCTTTAGAAGAAGATCTGGTCAAGTATTTCTAAAGGCACAGAAAGGGTTGCAAATACCTGACTCCTGGGCCATGAACAATATTGTGGTATTTCTAAAAAAGGGAAAGACTCCACAAGACTCCAGGTCATATAGACCAATCACTTTAATTTAAAACAAAAACACAGACACAAGGTAGTCTAATGTCATCTCCAAGATGGTTTCTTCTTGGCAGCACAGCTTCATCCTAGGGCGGGGAAACACAGACCATGTTTGCTGAGTTATTATACTCTTTGATAAATAGGCTGCCTATGAAAAGCCCATGGCCCTAGCCTTGATAAATGCAGAAAAAGCATGCAACAGGGTGGCCTGGGCCTATCTTTGGAGAGTGATGAAATGGTATGGAATTGAGGGTATATCAAGGCCATTCAATATTTTTAACATAACCCTACTGCCAGGCTTCATTTTATGGATTACAGTTGGATGTTATCAGAATTATGGGACAGTCACGACATCGGTGTCCTTGTTCCCCTTTATTGTTTGCACCTTTACATAGATCCCCTGGTCAGGAGACTGGAGCCTATTTCTTTATTAGAACCTCTGCAATTTCATGATAGGTGTACTAAGATTTTTTGCGTATGACAATTAAATTGCAGCAGCGACATATGACCCTGTGATATCGATGCAAGAGGTAGGGAAAGAAGTCTCGGAATTTGGGAAATTATAAGGAAGTTCTCTAAATCAGCTCAAGGAGCAGGTGGTGGTCAATAAATTTGTAGTACGATTGCAGCCGTTAACAATGCAGTGGTTGCTGCTGCCAGCAGCACAGCCCTGATGTCAAAAGGAGCATGTCCTGCATATCCCTAAAGTGCCTATCGCCTGGAACAGGGACATGGTACCCACCCCAGGGCACCTACACTTTTACAGAAGCAGTATTCTTGGGAATCAACATTACTGCGGACCTAGAGCAGATTGCGTAATATAATTTCGGTCCGATCCTCTGTAAAACCAAAAGAGACCATCGGAGGATGGATAAGTTGACTTGCCTATCATTGGCCACTATACTGTTCTAAATATGCTATTCCAACCCAAAGTATTGCATTTATTCTGGGTGACCCCTCTTGAATTTGAAAACCAATGGTTTAAGCTGATGGAAGTTATGGTCAGCAGCTTCATCTTGTCAGATGCTAAGTCTAGAAGAGGTCTCAAATTTCTGATATTTTCTAGGGAAAAGGGTGGGTGGGTCATCCCAAATTTCAAACTCTATCAGTGGGCTGCTGCCATACAATATTTGACATCTCTAATAGGGGGAAGTTAATAAAGGAACTGCTGAGGCTGTAATATTCCCCTATATATGAACTATGGCTTGAGGAGAATGCTGAAGGGAGCTTTTGAAAGATTTTCCAATCTAGGGGTCTATTAGGATGGCAGTTGGGAAATTCCCTTGACCGCCATGGTAGCGGGAAAAGACCGCCTGCCAAGACTGCGGCATAACCGCTGGTCCTATTAGTATGCTCCGCAGTCGAAAACCGACCGCAGCAGTACGATTGCAGCCTTTAACATTGTAGTGGTTGCTGCCGCGATGTCAAAAGGAGCATGTCCAGCATATCCCTGCAGTGCCTGCCACCAGGTACAGGGACATGGTACCCACTCCAGGGCACCCACACCCCCCCAACACATTGGGGGTCCTCAATGGGCCCCCGGAGACATACTCCGCATGCTTCTCCATGGCGGTTCCACCGCAGCGGAAAGGCTGGCTACTGCCAGCATCATAATCATGCCGGCGGAGCGTGGGCCTGCACAGGCCCCATTTTGGCGGTGCTGCTCCACCCGCCAGGCAAGCGTGCGGACTGCTACCAGCGGAAAGATGGTGGGTGGAATTTCTCACCACCACGGTCATCACCTCGTCTAATGTGACCGGCGGTTTTCCGGGTTTCGATCGCAGGCCGATGGCTGCCGCCTGCCTGGCAGATGCCCCGCCGGCCTGGCAGCGGCCTTCCATCCACTGTCCTAATAGACCCCTTAGTTACTACAAGAAAGTAAAATCTGGGGAAATATAAGGAAGAGAACTGGACTAAGGAAAATCAATTATTACATCCCAATTTGGGGAACTCAATTCCTTCCAACGCTGTTCCAGGACCCTTATTTTGTTAGTGGCCTTCAGGCTCAGGAGGTTGAGGGATTTTTATACAGGAGATAAAATGTCCTCATTTGATGAATTGCAATAGGTTTATGGGCGTGACAGGAAGGTTTTTTTTTAAAAATACCTTCAGATTTGCGATTTTTAAAAAGAGAAGGGGATTGGGTGGATTAGCTAAATCGGCTTTGAAGGAAATTATTTGGTGTGATTCTAGATGTACTAACATTCAGAGTTATGAATATTTGAGTGATGGTATGTCAGAGAACTTGGAAAAACATGTCAGCAAATGGGAGAGGAGGGTCGATAATGATGATTGTTGTTTTTACGAGTCTTCAGAACTAAGGCATACTATTTTGTTATACGCAGGATTGCAGGCGCAACATTTTAAAAAACTATTTGACCTCTTCGATACCCAGGCCAAAATGGCCAAATTGGGGTGGCAATACTGGCATTAGCTGTCCCCGATGTCACAGTCAGGAGGCAGGCTTGGTACACATGCTTAGCTCTTATCCAGCTCTGAATTCATTGAAAAAGGAAATAACTAGGTTCATAGAAAGAGAGCTTCTGCTGGACATTACAACCCCCCCCAGCTAATATTATTTGGCACACATATCAACATGGTCACTAGCGCGGGGCAGTTTTTATTTTTGGAGCGATGGCAGTCATCCGCATTTCTATTGCCTAAGCATGGCGCAATACCTATCCCCAATGGCTAGCTTAATTATTGCCGATGTATACTCTCGAAATTAGCTTATATGCTTGCAAATGTAAGAAAGCTAGTAAACAAGGGGAACAGGTCTTGGCCCCCTTCAAGAATGGGCTAGGGATCGCTTATCGCCTCAAGGGGATTGACAGGCCTTCTATGATATACTTCTATTTTTTTAATTGAATGGTTAGGATGTTTTTTTATGTTCAGTCCCTTCCTCAGTGATCATGGAATGACCTGCATGACTTACATTTTTAACATTAACCACTGAGTTTCTTCCTCTGTTCTAGGATCTGAAGGAAGCCTATTGTACTTCAGCACTTTTCTTCATCTCCATTGTATGTTTCGATGTGAGGAAACAACCATTACAATGCATGCTTTTACCCCGCATGCCACTACAGCGAAAATGACTTGCCGTAGAGGGTATAAGGTGCTGGATTTAACTCCAACACCTTCCCTACTTTTGCACAGACTGGAGTTGGAATAGTAAATTATAATATTCCAAACCCAAGCGCACCCTGACAGCAAGTCGGGGTACAAAAGTGCGTTGTAACAGCATGCGGGGTAAAAGCATGCGTTGTAACATCATACAACCTTCGATGTGATACGTAGTGGCCTTTGTTTTGGTTGCATGATAGCCAATTTGCACTTGCTTGATTTGCACCAGTCAAAACTTGATGCTCTATTTTTGTACTTTGCCCTTTAGGCTATATTGCTACAACAATAACTATTTGGATTGATGTATTTGTGTATCATGTATTGTTATCAATCTCATTTGTTCACAGTATTAATGGACTGATGAAGCTTTCACTTGTTTGAAATTTCTATGTATTCCTCCCTGTGAAAGTAATTGAGAAAAGATTCAATACAACATTTTATTTGGCAGCATCCAGGAAAACAACGTTCTATGTACTTTAATGTATAGCTTCAATGCTCACTTGAGCCTGACATTTAATGTCCATGAGGCACAGTGTGTTCTCCTAATAATTGAAGTGAGGAGGTGGACTCACAAAGGAGTTAGGCCTGGCAGGAATTCAAATTTCTCCTTGTGTAGAGGCAGCCTTTTGGTTTGCAGTTAGTCATTTGTTTCAAGCTTTATGTTAGAAGATTATCAGTGCTATGCAATGTGTTTCTAACTATTCTGCTACTTTGATTTGTGTATGTTGAAAAATATAGTCATATTACTCTGACATATACATATGTCCAATGAATTTAATGTGGATGATCGCCAATTGAATATTTTTGGGCACTTCTGCTCTCTCCCTTTCATGCAATGCAGCACAGGCATTTGATGTTTTGATGTTCAGTGCTGTGTGAAATAATAATAATATATGCTCCTTGGTCCTGTCCTGACACTCGATGATGTAGGATACGTGGCTTTTCTGTCTGATACCGTAGAATTTGGGTAAGTTAATTTTCAGGTATAATGTATAATTGAGTATGTTCTCCAAGATTATCCTCATAAAATGACCACAAGAGAAGTCTGTGTTCCAGTACTCCTGCTCCATAGCCCCTAGTCTCCTCTAACTCCACTTGCATCTCATCTGGACTAACCCTGGGCGAAGCACTACGCTACGCTTGCGTAGTTTGCGAAGTTTGCACAACTTCGCCCTACGCGAGCTGCACGTACCACAGTGCGAACACGCGTAGTGCAGCGTAGCGTAGTGCAGTGGTCATTTTTTGCTTGTTCGCGGTCCTCAACGTCATGTTCGCGACTGCGAGCAAGCAAAATGACATCCCGGCGAGATTCTCAATGCGGGGAGGTCAGGTTTCTCATTGCGAGTGGTTGCGCATGCTCGCGACTGCTCGCGATGAGAAACTACCAGCAAGTGTTGAGAAAGCTGCTGCTCGAGTAAAAATCAACTCGAGCAGCAGAAAGCTACAGCTCGCACTATGCAAGATGCCGTTTTCAATGTTTGCACAGTGCCGGATGCTTGTCCGCACTGTGCAATCCTTGAAAACGCATCTTGCACAGTGCGAACATGCTACTACGCAGCTCGCGTAGTGCTACGTGAAGTTCGCGAAGTGCACTACGCGTAGCTTCGCGTAGCGCTACTTCGCGAACTACGCCCACCCTTAATCTGGACCCACATATTGACAAATATTCTGTATTGATAGTGGTCCTGAGGCAGTAGTCACATCTGCCTGTGAAAGTTCAGAGAGGTTCAGCTGCCAATTATCCTGGGGAGTGACCTCATGGTGGCGCCCAGGTAAACGTGGTGACCTCTACCTGCTTCCGCATCATGAGGATGCTACAGAAAATCTTCATTTGGGTACCAGAAAGCACCAGTAGAACAGTAACACGGGCCCTGATTACTAGAAGACTTGACTATGGCAACACTCTATGCAGGAAATACCAAACAGCTTCTGAACAGGCTCCAAACCATCCAAAACACTGCAGTAAATCTCATAGTCAACCTCCCCCGCCATATTCACTTCTCGCCACACCTCAAAGAACTTCACTGGCTTCCCATATACAAGAGTACTCAATTCAAACTACTCACACACACATACAAAGCATTACACAACATAGGCCCTGACTACATCAATAGCAGCGTACCCTACCACCACCCCTCCAGACGCCTCTGATCTGCCAGATGTACATTAGCACTGGTACTCTGCATATGCAAGAAAAGTACTGGTGTGTGCACCTTCTCTCACATCTCACCCAAAGCCTAGAACGACATCCAACAGCACATTTGAGCCTCCACGTTGCTTTTTCTGAAGCCCTGGCTCTTCGAGAAATCTTCCCCAGGGAGGGCACAGCCTACACACCTGCAAATCACCTGGATGCCCTCATGGGTGATTAGTGCACTATACAAATAGGCATAACATAACATAACCCCTCAAGCTTGGGCAGGTGAAGTGCTCTTCATAACTACTTTATCAGCATCCAAACAAAAATATGTAATCATTAGGTCCACTCCCAAACTGAATGGATTACCTGTGCTTGCCAACCCGATTCAGACCACGAGCCAGTACCACAGAAGGAGTAAGATAAAAGAAGGACAGAATGTACCCTGGCTTAAGCCCAGTTGATGCTGAGGGTGCCAACCGACAGGTTAGATATTTGATGTGATGCTGCCAGTACATCGATGCCCTCTCAGTTCACTGTCAGGCATCTGCAGCCACAGTGTCAGCCTAGGTTTTACTTCGAGAACAGTTTTCATTGGTCAGAACTCTATTATCATTTGGAATGAATGTGGTGCTTCGAGTCGTGGGATCAGGTCTATATTCAATTGACCAGTAAAACAGCTTTTTCTGCAGGTTATCGCGTAGGACGCTGAAAAGTCTGTATCTAAAAAGTTCAGGCTCGTTACACAATCCTTTCAATTCACAAATAAATAGCAGCTTTAAGAGATAAAAACATTATAAATAGGAAAACAATATATATAATATAGAAAACCACTAGATCACAAGGTACATTATACATGCATTTCAATTTTTTTAAAGTAACAACATAGTTCAAGTGTGAGAAATAAAATGAAAACCCCATTGTGGTGCCATGTATTGTGAATTCCTGAGAATCATTTAAAAAAAAACATCTTCGCATATTCATAATTCTCATAATACGGATCAAATCTCAGAACTAGACGATCTTTAGAACTTTAAGCGCGACAAAGAACGCCATCATTTTACTAATCCATGATGATATATAGTTTATTCAGAAGTAACAGAATAAAAAAGTTGATACTTTTACTTTGACTTTCTTGAATTAATTTATATTTCCATAAACACATCAATATGAAAGGGTGTTCTCCTGCTGTAACACTCACTGGAATAATTAATTAAACCCTAGCGCTAAAGGCCAAGGAAGAATTCTGATAAGACATTTTGTCCCATTCATTTATGCATCTTGTTTAGTAAATCAAAAGGCTTTGCTTCTGGGAAATCTTGAAGATAAGAAACAACTTTTCCAACACTGTTTACAAGGCATAATACTTAAATGAGATTGGGAAAACGTTGTTTATTCTAAAATACAAGCAGCTTCATAAACTGAGAGTATCCATGTAATTGCAATATTGGACTCTCGTGTACAAAGCAATATTACGGTTGCAAATGTTAACAAGCATTGGTAAATGCATTAGGTTTCACATTTGTGATTAATAATACATATATTTTTAAGTTATAGCTTGTTGATCAGCTATACAATATAATTTAAAGGAACTCCGTTAAAGTGTTATGACTTGTTTATTGAAGAAGCCAATATATTGTGTCGTAACTGATGGTAACGATGGTGCACACCAGCAGACGGTGTACAAATTGCATGCCCCTGTCAGCAGGGTGTGTAACATGAAAGCATCTAGCAGCTTTAGTTGCTGTGGGGTGGTGCTCAGATACACCTCCAGGAAGCGGGACACTACTGACAACATGGAGGTCGACATGTCTGATCGTAACTTCACAGGAAACACTAAGGTACACAGCCAGCAACAGGGGCAGATGATGATTTGATATAACACCTCAAAAGGCACACTGGCAGGACCTAGCAAGAAATAAGAGGTAGAAGAAAAAATAACACATCAAGGAATCACGGCCTGAACCTGACAGGTAACCTTGAACAACGCCCCTCCTACGTAATGCCCACTCATACATGACACCTTTTCTGCTTCTTCTTCAGGAACATCAGATTCCCCTTTCCTTTCTTTCACCAGAATATCATTTCCAGGACTTCCCATCTTTGTAGAATCCAAATTTTCCCTGGAACAGTTAAACTCTTCTGAGTCTGATCCATGTACAGATTTGACCAACCTTCCCATATTTTACCAATTAGCACCACCTACTCTCACAGCATTACCATGTCAACCACAAATGGTCCATCAAACTTGATATTACTTTTATGCAAAAAAACACCTCTTTTGATGAGGACACAATCACCAACTTTAAACTACCCTACAATCATCTGTACCAACTCCACCAACATCTACCTGACTTCAAGATCATTTTAAACAAATCCTGGCAAAACCAGCCTAAGATACACACGTGAGTTCTGGTGTCATTTATCAGATGGACTTAATATGAACTTACTTTATAATATATAATCTGAAAGTGGTGCAACTTTAATATAAGTTACAAATACGTTTGACCCTGAGGAAAGGTTGGTGCTCTTGGACAGAGTGTGCTGTTAAGGTTTGCACACGGAAATACGTTGTCCATGATAATATATTGGTAATACTTCTGATTTTGGTGCCTTTGTCAACAAATTGGTCCACTGTCCAGTCTTTTGTGTGTATAAGATACACAAATCCTTGACCGCTATATACACCTTCCCAAAAATCTTCCTTCCCTTGAAGATTAGGACAGCTGCAAAAAACCCAGACAAATCAATACGGCCTCCTTTATAGGATACTGGAGCAAGGTCAGGTGGTTCAAGAACTCTTCCAGGCCATAAATCATCAAATAAATCTTAAGTCAACATAGTTATTCTTGCACCTGACTCAACCAGTAATTTAACAGATTTGTCTCCTATTGATCTATCAACATAAGGATCGCCACAAGTAGACAGATCCCCTGATACAACCATGTCATAACTAACTTCTTGTAGTTTTTCTAAATGATTTTCACCATTTTCATCACCCAAGTTGGGCACCACTGAATTACTACTATTATGTTGTTTTGCATAACTCTGACACATTTTGGCAAAATGCCCTAATTTGTTTCAAATTCTAAATGTAACATTCTTTGCTGGACACAATCTTCCACTCTTAAGATGTGACAAATTAAGAGTTTCCAAGTTTTCCTTAAATTGTGAACTGACAGAATGCTTGATCTTCTGTTTTTCCACATTCACGGTCTCAGTCCTCTGTTCTTCCAATTCATTCATGGATAGCTGCAAAGTCTCAATGCTTTTGGCTATGCGTAGGGTTTCCTCGAGTGAAGGGTTAGCCAGAGACAATAACTTCTGTTGAATAGCCTTGTTGGAACAGTGACAAATAAATTGATCCCTCACAAATTGATCAGTGAAGTTTTAAAGTGACAGTCAGCCACTAATCTCCTAAAAGCTGATACAGAAATATCAATGCTTTCACCTATCTGCTTCCTCATGAAAAATTTGTGTCTCAACACTACAATGCTGGGTTGCATGTCAAAACGCTTCTCTAAATTTTTAACGCACTCTGTGTAATCGCCCAACTGTTCCCTTCCTTAATACTCAATGTTTGGTAGATGCTTGGAAAATGGCACATTCCGCAAACCCCATGGAATGTCAAAATAAGAATTTCTTTCGTTTAGGGCAAGACCTTGAGGCTCCAATAGCCCCTAAATATGTTTCAAATTCATTGAACCAGCTTTTCCAATCCACAGGTGGGTCACCTGGAGATTCTAAAAATTACGGAGGAGGATTTACAGACTGCTTGTTTCTTAATAACACCTAAATTAAACATGTTAATAACAGAAAATATTTTGCAGGCCGCAGCCATTTGATGAATACTGGTGCGATACACCAGAATAATTAACTAAACTGTGCAGATCTATAAAATGTAAGTGTTACTAAAAAAGAATAAAGCCGTGTGCATGGGTGATATGGGGAAGAACTGCACGAAGAGATCTTCAAAGTGTAACAAAAACAAAACACATTAGTTACTTTTGGAATGATAGAGCTGTGAGCATCAGCGAGATCATGCAAAATTGCACAATACGCTCAATCAAATGTACACAAGCTGTGAACATCATTGTAACCATAAATCAGAAGTTGTGTGAAATGAAGACCCATCAGCAAAATCACCAAGAAGATCCTGAAACAAAGAAATTTCAAGAGAATGTTGCTATGCCAATAGAAAACAAAGCCGACGTCAAGAAACATGACACAGCACGTAGAGGATCCGTTCAAAGCAGCGTGAAACGTCACACTGCGAAAGCTGTGAAATGGCTGCCTGTGGTGACAGGGAAGTGAAGCGCAAATGTTTCAACATAGGAACAACGCGTTCCTCGTGAAGAACAAGCATGATGTTATCCAACAATAAGAAGTTCCACGGAGAGGTAGGTAGGGCTTTCAATAAACAGTACCTGCAGTTAATAATGACCTGTTCCGTGGCGCCATCACGTTTGTACAGCAAGGATCCTGCGGCAGCTCTGCAATTCGTTTCCAACTAAAAATGAATGAATGAATGAAATTAATGAAAAGGCATTTATATAGCGCATGGCTACCCGGAAGTGTCCCAGCGCTGTGGACCAACATGGACGGAGACAGACTGTTTCCCTACTGTTTATTGAAATCCCTACCTATGTAGTAATGCCATAAGAAACAGCAACAGGATATGGTCTTAAATAAACTAGATTTATTCATAAGCAGAACTGCCTGGAAACACAGCAAGGAGCCGTCGATCCTTAGCCAACTGACACAGAATAATTGAACACAGAACATTGCAAGATTCTACATTCTGACAGTAGTCCCGGTTCCAGCAGAAGACTCCATGGGAACCAGGGGTGAGGACTTGCAGAATGCTACAAATGGTTGTAAATCTTTCATTTTATTTTTACATATACTTTTCCCCTTTTCTGAAAAAGCATTTAACAAAACAAAATTGCTTTATTTAAAAACAATCAAAGATTGTTATGCTGACCCCACCAGGCCACCAGGCCTGTGACTCTAGCCCACTGTAGTGAGTGTCAATTTGCGACCTACTGCATGCTTATGAATGAGGTATATTAAAATGCGACCCGCTACAATCGGTTAAAGTCTAGGCTGGTTTGAAAAATACCAATGCATTCGGTAGAAGTCAGTGCGCAAATTGCGAAGATTTTTATCAAACCTTTAATAAAGCATTTTAAATACGAAATTGCAAATTGCACATTGGTATTTGTCACAATACACGATTTCTAATTCGCAATGTTATTTCGTGAGCACCTAGATCTGCCTCAAGAAAAATTTAATTTGCTTTCATTTGCCTTAAAATACGTACAAATAAAGAATAATATTGATAAAAGAGTTCGGTATGCAATTTCTCAAGCTTTGCTGTTTGTGCTAGCCAGGGAATGATAGAGTTTTTCATAATGGAAGTTTAGGTATAGTGCCATTAGCATATGGCATTTCCTTGGATGATATTTGATGTTAAGTGAGGCATATCTTTTTGGATATCATGTTCATCCAGGTGCTGCTTTCATGACCTAATCTGGTAATCACAACAGAGCTGGACTCAAGGATTTACATTAGAAAATCAATCTGTATCTTTCAGGATCAGCTTGAAAGCAAGCCTGACTGAATAGGCTGCCTGGGACATGGAGATTCAGACTGAACTAGATTGAGACATGCACAAATATGAGCAAGACAGAATGCAAAGTAAATGAGGTACTGGGATTGAAAATCAGGTATTTTTTCTTCTAGGGTGTCCTGGATTTCTTACCTGTGGGACCTCAACAATTACCAGAGTAAAGAAGAGTGCTGTTCGAGCCCTCCTTGTTGCTGGAATTCTTTTTTGTTGGCCTTGGGACTCTGTGCTTTTTTCCCCTGCTAACTAGTGCTCAACTTCTTGTGCTCATTCCCATAAACAAGGTAAAATGGGTTCACACCTAATTGGCATATTTAATTTACTTAAAAGGCCCTTGTAGAGTGATATACCGTTTACCCAAGTCCCGCAAATTAAATGCTACCAGTGAGCCTGCAGCACTTATTGTGGCACCCACTTAATAAGTCCCAGCCCTGCCAATGCAGCTAGAATGCAGTTTTCAACTGCCAACTAGACTTTGTAATATAACCCCCTTGAGGGCATTAACCTTCCCTTTTATTGTATAAAAGTCATCTCTAAGGTAGGCCCTTGGAGGCCCGTAGGGCAGGGTAAATTGTAATAAAAAGGTTGGACATATACTTTTAAGTTTGACATGCCTCGATAGTGAAAAACTCCTAAATTCATTTTTCTCTACTGTGTCGCATACCTGCCCCGTTGGATAACATTGAGTTGCCTTTTTACATTTAATAAGTGCTAACATTTTATTAGGAACACATAGAATTTCATGTGTGGTATCTATTGATTGTCATTAAAAATACTCTTTACTGGCAAAGTCGGATTTTAATTTGCAATTTTGAAAATGCCCCTTTTAGTACATTGGCATTCTCCTTCCCATAGCAATTTGGGGTACCCATCCCTGGAGCCTAGGGTGGGTACACTGGTGCCAACCAGGGCCACCCACAAAACAAAACATTGGGGCTCGCAGCCCCACCAGCTCCACTGCATTAACCCATCCTGAGTGCAGCGGGTCCGAGCTTTGCTGCTGGCCAGTAGGAGAGTGTTTTTTTTATTTACAATAATCAATTTATGAGTAATTCACCCTCGCGTAGGCATTTCATTTTTCTTTAACAGTTTCTTTTTAGCATATATGATATCTAGCAGCAGTTTAATTAAAAGAAGTATTAAAAATTGAGGACAATTAATAAAAATAATCACATAAAACAACATCCCTATCTGTAGATCTTCTTCTAGTCTAAAGGAGTAAATATAAGAAATTTGCTATCATGAAACAAATATGGGGTGTTTCCAAGGAATAAATAACTGTGAGAGCTGAGGAATAAGAGTGGAGGGCCGTTTTTTTTAACAGAGGGAGGATGTACTCTTTCCTTTCCATCGTATAAAAGCCACCAAAGAATAGAATGTGTGGTATTGATTGTGTGAACAGGCCATCACAGGGACAAAGTGTTAGGTTGCTTAGTGAATGTTCCATTTCTAGGTAGCCCACCATGAGGGGGAAAAGTGTAACCTCATCCTTCTTAATAAATATCGTTGCATATTGTTGGTCACAAAAGAGAGATATGAATCGTGGCCCTTACCTACTCTGGGCATCGTATAGTAATGTGGAACCATAATTTTGCTTTGGTTCCGTAGCCATCTTTCTGACTCACATTTGGTCAAAAAAGCCTCTTTTAACTTATTCTTAGCAAAGAACATACACTCACTAGGTGACGTGTACAAGAAAGCCAAACCCAGATCTGTAAGTGACTTCTTAACATATGCAAGCCAGGGAATACTATTGGCTTGGTCAAGGTTGGTAATATCACAAATTATAGTTGATTCAACCCAGCCGAGTCCCTTATCCATATGCGCATCCATAAATGCAGCGGGCCAGTTTAGGTACATCAGTGATAAAAGGGAGGCCTAGTTCATTGTGAGCAATGATATTTGAGCAGCCGGGTTAACTGAAAGCAGCTTTTTAACAAACGTATCCTCCACTTTCTGTAAAGTTCCCACTTCAGCTGTGTCCCAGATTTCTGCACCATAAGTAGCTATGGTGGCAGATTTTGCCTGGTATATTTTTACCATTTCCCTAATTGATTTGTTACCTAGTTTGAAGGCCAATTTCCACAGTGCTACTATGCTTTTTTGCAGCATATTTACTCTATTAGCAACCATGGCGGACCAGTTAAGTTTAGAGTCAAAGAAGAGGCCTAAATAATAAAGGACTCTCCATGTTCTAGAGAACCTCCATCTAAGTTGAATAAAATAGAAATTTTCCTTCCCATTCCAGCTGTTAATATAAATGTTTTTGATCTATTGACCAACAGATCCAATTCGGCCATAAAAGATGAACAGGAGTTAATCAGGCGCTGTAGGGCCATAAGTCCTGGCCATCAAGACCGCATCATCTACATAGAATAAAGCTGGCTGCCAAGTGCCTCCTGCTGATGGAACATTCAAGCACCATGCGGTCAAGACTTTGTTGCAATTGTTGGTATATAGGAAGAACAGAAAGGGTGCAAGGACGCAGCCCTGTCGCACCCCCTGTAAAGTCCTCCTGTTTTCCAAATCTATCTACCACTCCGGCCTCTCTGTATAGTTCCATGATAAAAAGAATTATGGATTTACCCACGCCCAAAAGCGGGATCCAAAAATCTTAAGAGAGTGAGCACTCTTTATTGCTCTCAAGCGCTAGGTGGGCTATACCTTGATTAGATTGCACAACATCGATTGCATACCGGTTATTTGCTGACACTTTAAATTCGTATTTAATTCAATTTTAAATCTGTTTTAATTAGCGCAATTGCAAATTCACTTCTGCACCTACCAAAGTCTTGTTGTGGGGGTTTTGTAGTGCTGCCCCCTCGTTCCGCCGGGAGCAGAGTGCTCGATTGTTATGGAGGGGAGCAGACATTCTGCCTGACCTTGCCTGATTCACCCACTTCCACTTCCGGGAGGAGGGGCCAAGACCAGGGCAGCGGGCCAGGGATTCCCGCTACAGCCACTACTTAACCAGATGGAGTAGCGAGCGCACAGTGGAGAGGGAGCACTCTTTATTGCTCTCAAGCGCTAGGTGGGTTATACCTTAATTAGATTGCACAACATTGATTGCATGCCAGTTACTTGCTGACATATTAAATTCATATTCAATTTAATTTTAAATCTGTTTTAATTAGCGCATTTTCACATTCCCTTCACCACCTTCCAAAGTTTTGTTGTTTGGGGTTTGTGGTGCTGCCCCCTCGTTCTGCCGCGAGCTGAGTGCTCGATTGTTGCGGAGGGGTCAGACAGTCTGCCTGACCTTGCCTGATTCACCAACTTCCACTTCCGGGAGTAGGGGCCAAGACCAGGGCAGCAGGCCAGGGATTCCCGCCACGTCCACTACTTAACCAGATGGAGAAGCAAGCGTGCAGCAGACACGCACAGCGGTCGCGCCGCTGGCGAGCCTAAGCTAAGCCCATCTGAAGCAGGCTGGGGCCAGGGGCCAGCCATAATGCCCATTTTATTAAATATACTTCACTTGAATTACGCTGCATGGCCCCCAAGGCCAATAAGGGGATTGAGCCCAACATTAAACACAAGCTAGAATGCCACGGACTTCTTAATTTAGACCCTGTGGCTCCTTTGCCCATTCCTGTATTTGCAACCCCGCAAACTACTCAGCATGAGCATGCTGTCACAAGGACTAACACTCCTGAACCCAAAGAGCTCAATATAATCTACCTCAACACATGCTCTAAGGTTAAACACCAGTTACAATTATTTATCCTTTTAGACACGGAAGCCCCAGATATATTATTGCTTACAGAAACATGGTTAACCCTGGAATCTATGCCTGACATATTAGTGGCCCTCCCAAGTAATGACTATTTGGTGCAGGCCAACAGACCCCCTGGGAAAAGAGGAGGATTGGTTGCAGCAGTCCTCAAAAAAGAACTTTCAGCCACTTCTATTGCCTCTCATGAAGTGGTTTCAGTGGATAGTCTCACACATTTTTTTCCCAAGTCTGCATTAGTGTGTATATTGATCTATAGGCCCCCTACTGCAATAGGAGAGTTTGTGACTGAATTAGCTAACTATTTAAACCCACTAACCATAGATTATGCAAAAATATTGTTAATTGGAGACCTGAACTCCTGGTCTTCAGACTAAGGGTGGAGGCGGGGCTCCAAAGAGCTCACAGACCTATTAAACAATCTGAATCTAGAAGGACATATAATGGAACCCACCCACATTAAAGGACACTCATTAGATCAATTATGGACTTCTAACTTCTTGGTCTGTAATCTAAGGGTGCAGCCATGAGCGTGGTCAGATCACCACATCATATATTTTACTATAAACTGCCTATACTTAGTCAAATCATTAAGTGGCAGGAAATTATTGACCAGAAATTGGAATCGTGTTTGAATGCCTGAGTTTCTTAACATGTTGCAATCAGCTCTTCCGCCTATAACAAATAATATCAATGAGCTGGAGAGAACCATCTCAAACTGGCAATTTCGTGCATGTGAGGTGTACGCCCCACTACAGAGGAAAGAGAGGTGTCAGAGGCGGCATGAAACCTCTAATTGGTTTACAACAGAGTTAAAACTTGTAAAACTTAAAACTCGCCAGGCGGAATGGAAATGGCTGAGAAATTACTCCCCTGCAGAAAGGAAAATGTATGACAAAGTACTAACTGACTATAAAGACACCATTGTGGAAGCAAAAAAATTCTTCAACTCAACTAGGGTACTTAGATCTGTCAACAAATCCAATGAGATTTTTAAAACAGTCAGAGAACTTTCCAGTCCTGACAGCATTACACTGGCCATTACCCCCTCCCAAGTCTTATGTGACAATCTGAATACCTTCTGTATTGAAAAAATTAAGACCATTCAGAACTCTATCTCTGCCAGCTCTCAGGAATGGAAATCAAATAAGTAATATCTACATCCTATAACGATGTCCAGTGTTCAATACATCACCTTAGATCAGCTTGATGAACTCAGAAATAAGATAAAATCTGGCTCTCCCAATGACCATTGCCCTGCTAGGATACAAAAAGATCTTCTCTCACATTTCCCAGTCACTTTTCGCTCTCTTCTTAATGCCTCTTTAGAGCAAGGGATAGTCCCACACGCCTTCAACGAGGCAGTGTTAGTCCCATTGCAAAAGAAAGCTGGAGTAGACCCTAGCCTTCTGGGCAATTACAGACCTATCTCACTCCTCCCTTATCCGGCAAAATTGCTGGAGGCACATGTAGCAAAACTTCTTTGTGCTTTCATCGAAGAAACTAATTTTCTGGATTCTCATCAGGCAGGCTTCAGACCATCGCACTCTACTGAATCTGTTTTTTTTAGTGTAGTGAACGATCTGAAGGAAGGTGCAGATGGGGGGGTGTACACAGGCCTTGGTTTTACTAGACCTGTCCGCTGCATTCGATACCGTGGATCATTCAATATTAGCGGATAGAATGGCAGCGGCAGGTCTGAGGGGCACGGCTTTGGATTGGATGCTCTCATCTTGGGGGAACGCACCTAATCCGTTAGGCTGGTGCCTTTTAACTCAGCACGGGTCAATACTACATGTGGTGTACCTCAAGGATCATCCCTTTCCCCCATCTGTTCAATATATATATTTGTCCCTTGATCCACGCCCTTCAAAACTGTGGCGTGAAGGTATACAATTACGCAGATGACATGCAGCTGATTTTCCCGATTGATGAGACAGAGGAATTTAAGGATTTCTTCCAACTCACTATGCTCTTCATCAAAGATTGGATGAGTCATAAATATCTCAAATTAAATTCTCATAAAACAGAGATAATTAGCAACAGGATAGAACAGTGGATGCCGACACACTGGCCAGCTGCACTAGTACTCCACCTATCCTAAAAATTCTGTTAAAAGTCTGGGAATCAAAATAAATGCTAATCTATCCATGGAGGAACAGATCAACCTGGTCATGTCCTCTTGTGTTTATCACCTGAGGACTTTAAAGAAAATTAGGACATTTTTTACAAAAGATGCAAGCGTGGCTATCTTACTGGCCCTGATTATGTCTATGCTGGACTATGCCAACGCCATCTATTTAGGACTCCCTGCCAATCAAACCCATAGGCTACAGCTGATCCAAAATCAAGCGGCAAGACTAGTCTTTCAGCAGCTGAGACACTGTCATACTAAACCATTAATGAAGCAGCTACACTGGCTTCCTGTGACTCAGCTGTCTATGTTTAAAACTGGTTGCATGGTTTTTAATGCACTTCACAAAACAGGTCCCAAATGCATATCCACAAAGATCTCAGAATACTTACCCATACGGAATCTCAGATCATCCTCTATGAATATGAGGACCATTCCCAGATTCAAGCAAAAGAAAATGGGTGGTTCTTGCTTATTGGTACTTGGCCCAACATTTTGGAATTCCTTGCCAATAAAAATCAAACTTAAACCTGAGTACCCCAGTTTTAGGAAAAAACTGAAAACTTGGTTATTCACCCTAGCCTACTGATAGAGCACCTTAGGATAGTTCTCCCACTCCTCACAGCGCCAAGGGACCGTTGGTATATGAGAGCTTAATAAGTTACCTCAACATAAACATAAACATTTATGTGTAAAAACAATATCCAGAGGGACCATTAGGGCCGATGATTGGGAGAGTGCAAGATCAATTTTGTCTATGGAGAATTCCACCCTTCAAGGTGGATTGTAGATAAAGTGAGAGAGCCAGGAGGATTCATCTATATCGGTGTCAAGAGAGGGTCCCCCTTTTTCTGTAGGAAAGGGGCATTTACTACACGTCAGAATGCCTTACTCTTTACTTCTATCGTGCCTCTACCAGTTTCTCCCAAGCTTCATCCTGTAACTCTCTTTTCCTCACCGATCTAGCTATCTTATAGTCAGTTCGGAGTGACCTTATTAAATCTTTATTTGTAGGATTTGATTTTAGGGCTGTACGAAGGGCTCTAGAAGATTTCGAACAGTTTCACTCGAACCACCTTTTCGTAGATGGAGTAGTGCTCTTCGGTGGCCATCTAAGTTTAGATTTTAATAGTTGTTAAGATTTTGTTAAATGATATTACTACCTGTTCATTATCAGTGTTAGGGTCTAAACATGCTTCAATCTCAACTAAAACCTCCTTTACTACCTGCGGGAGAAAATGGGTTGTTTCAAGTTTGTTCCATTTAAGTGTTAATCTATTTTTCTTGCTCAATCTCAGTTTTGGGGTACATAGAGATCTTATCTTAGCATGAGAATACTTAGGGGTGGGCGTAGTTCGCGAAGTAGTGCTTCGCGAAGCTACGCGAAGTGCACTTCGCACTACGCGAACTTCACGTAGCACTACGCGAGCTGCGTAGTAGCATGTTCGCACTGTGCAAGATGTGTTTTCAATGATTGCACAGTGCGAACAAGCATCCGGCACTGTGCAAGCATTGAAAACGGCATCTTTCACAGTGCGAGCTGTAGTTTTCTGCTGCTCGAGGAGATTATTACTCGAGCGGCAGCTTTCTCAACGCGAACAGGTAGTTTCTCATTGAGAGCGGTCGCGAGCATGCGCAACCACTCACAATGAAAAACCTGACCTCCTCGCGTTGAGCGTTGCTTGCTCGTGGTCGCGAACATGACGTTCAGGACCGCGAACAAGCAAGAATCTCGCCGGGATGTCATTTTGCTTGCTCGTGGTCGCGAACATGACGTTCAGGACCGCGAGCAAGCAAAAAATGAGCGCTGCACTACGCTACGCTGCACTACGCATGTTCGCACTGTGCTACGTGCCGCTCGCGTAGTGCGAAGTTGCAAAAACTTCGCAAACTCCGCGAGCGGAGCGTAGTGCTTCGCCCAGGCCTAAATACCATACAAAATTAAAGGTAAGGAAAACATGGTCACCTAACTCTGCCATCTCTAACGTAGCGGACTTAATACTACTCTTATTGTTGGACTGAGTGATTATAAAGTCAATTGTCGAAGTGGCACTATTGCGTTGGAAAGTAGGGAGGACTTGGCCTGTTGTTTGGTGACATGGATTTATTATTTTCAAGTCCCAGCTCAATAAAAAACTGTTAACAATGTTACCATAATTATGATGCACAAAGTGAGTAAGCAGCAAATCATTTAAGTCAGTAACACCACAAATATGCTAATCCAATTTGAGCCAACAGTGTGTATTAAAATCTCCAGCCCAGATTAAAAAAAGGGTTTGTGGGTGATGTGTTAATAGAGCTTCCAATATTTCCACTAACCCATCTATCACATGTGTAGGATTCTAAAATGGTTATTATAAAAATAAATCACTAACAAATCAACTTTCCCAGGGGCTTCAGCCAAGATTACGTGAAAGTGAGGTGAATTGTTAATGATCTTCACTTTGCCTAAGGTGAGCATGTTTGCAATAAGGGTAAGTAAACCCCCTTACACCTGTCAGCAATTGACAGGACTGCTGGGGTAACATAGGAATGATAACCATCTAGAAACACAGACTGTTCTGCCCAAGTTTCCTGAAAACAAATGATATCTGAAGGTAGGAACACTTTATGCCAGTTTGAACTATATTTTTGGATTTGTACCCCGCTATATTCCACGATAGAAACTTCATGTTCCTGCTGGAGTCATGTGAGAGGTGGGCTGTCATTACTGGAGAGATAGATAGAATATCATTAGGTTGTATTGGGGCGATGCTATTTACTAAATCAGGACCAGCAAAGTAAGCCTGTTCTACAGAAACCTGTCCAGAGACCATTTGTTCGGGGCAGTCAATCACAGGCCTCCATATCTTCCAACATTGAGTACCGGTTAGATAAGGCAAGCAGAGTGGGCCTACGACTGTGTCTTGCAGATTGGAAACCCTGATTTGTGCATGCTATGGCGGGCCTGTTAAAGAAACCATGAGAAATTGCAGAGATCTGAGAATGGAGAGAGGGGGCGGCTAGTAGGCTTCCAAGAAAAACTCTTACCAGGCGTTTATTATCAAAATGAAAAATTATTAATTGATTTTAAATCAGTGGCTAACCTTTGCTTTCTTCTGGCCATTATCAAATGATTTTGTATCAAATACCCCATTTCTGAGTTGTGGTTCCGCCAATGTCGGGCCTTCTCTATCAGTTGGATGGGAGATTCATTTAAAGGTTAAAGGCACGTTTACTAAAATTACAACAAAGGGGCAAGCAGCAGGAGGAAGATTCATATGTTGTTGATTTGGCCTGTTATGTACCTGTGAAGATGGTTAATTTGTCTTGACCTGTGAACTAAGTATGTGTAATTGCCCTTTAATCTTTTAATCCTTGAGTCTTGTAAGGTGGCCTGCGGTAAACTATACCTGGGATCAAGACTTACATGTGTAGCCCTGCTAGATGACATCTCATTGACTACACCAGGTGACCCATCAAGATTGGGATGGGCATACAATTTGCTTTCGCACAACCTTGAATAGTTTATAACAATTAGAACTTAGACTATTGATTTCATGGTTATTAATATAGGGATTTGTACAAACTTCCGAAGTAACAATGGGTTGGGGCAAAATGCTAGATGTGGCTGAAATAACCCCATGGTCTACCTCCGGTTGTTGTACCAGCTTAGTTTGAGATAAACCTTGTAAACATTGTAAAACACAATCTATAGAATCTAAACGTGCATAAATAGGTTACAAGTGTTGTGTAAAGTTTTCCAGAAGTGCATCCCAGTTTGGGGGAAGAGCAAAGTCTGTGGGTTGCTGACTGTTCGAGCAGGATGAATTCAAAGGCGTGGCGACCTTTCTGATCTTTTTAGCTGGACATTTAGGAGGTAATGTCGCATTGCCTCTTTTTCGTTTTCCATTAACAGAGGTAGCTACTATTAGTTAACCCTATGTGTAGTAGCAAGCTCTGTGTGTTCCGCCTCCCTGTATAGTTCCATGATAAAAAGAATTATGGATTTACCCACGCCCAAAAGCGGGATCCAAAAATCTTAAGAGAGTGAGCACTCTTTATTGCTCTCAAGCGCTAGGTGGGCTATACCTTGATTAGATTGCACAACATCGATTGCATACCGGTTATTTGCTGACACTTTAAATTCGTATTTAATTCAATTTTAAATCTGTTTTAATTAGCGCAATTGCAAATTCACTTCTGCACCTACCAAAGTCTTGTTGTGGGGGTTTTGTAGTGCTGCCCCCTCGTTCCGCCGGGAGCAGAGTGCTCGATTGTTATGGAGGGGGGCAGACATTCTGCCTGACCTTGCCTGATTCACCCACTTCCACTTCCGGGAGGAGGGGCCAAGACCAGGGCAGCGGGCTAGGGATTCCCGCTACAGCCACTACTTAACCAGATGGAGTAGCGAACGGCCAGTGGAGAGGGAGCACTCTTTATTGCTCTCAAGCACTAGGTGGGTTATACCTTAATTAGATTGCACAACATTGATTGCATGCCAGTTACTTGCTGACATATTAAATTCATATTCAATTTAATTTTAAATCTGTTTTAATTAGCGCATTTTCACATTCCCTTCACCACCTTCCAAAGTTTTGTTGTTTGGGGTTTGTGGTGCTGCCCCCTCGTTCTGCCGCGAGCTGAGTGCTCGATTGTTGCGGAGGGGTCAGACAGTCTGCCTGACCTTGCCTGATTCACCAACTTCCACTTCCGGGAGTAGGGGCCAAGACCAGGGCAGCAGGCCAGGGATTCCCACCACGTCCACTACTTAACCAGATGGAGAAGCAAGCGTGCAGCAGACACGCACAGCGGTCGCGCCGCTGGCGAGCCTAAGCTAAGCCCATCTGCAGCAGGCTGGGGCCAGGGGCCAGCCATAATGCCCATTTTATTAAATATACTTCACTTGAATTACGCTGCATGGCCCCCAAGGCCAATAAGGGGATTGAGCCCAACATTAAACACAAGCTAGAATGCCACGGACTTCTTAATTTAGACTCTGTGGCTCCTTTGCCCATTCCTGTATTTGCAACCCTGCAAACTACTCAGCATGAGCATGCTGTCACAAGGACTAACACTCCTGAACCCAAAGAGCTCAATATAATCTACCTCAACAGATGCTCTAAAGTTAAACACCAGTTACAATTATTTATCCTTTTAGACACGGAAGCCCCAAATATATTATTGCTTACAGAAACATGGTTAACCCTGGAATCTATGCCTGACATATTAGTGGCCCTCACAAGTAATGACTATTTGGTGCAGGCCAACAGACCCCCTGGGAAAAGAGGAGGAGGGGTTGCAGCAGTCCTCAAAAAAGAACTTTCAGCCACTTCTATTGCCTCTCTTGAAGTGGTTTCAGTGGATAGTCTCACACATTTTTTTCCCAAGTCTGCATTAGTGTGTATATTGATCTATAGGCCCCCTACTGCAATAGGAGAGTTTGTGACTGAATTAGCTAACTATTTAAACCCACTAACCATAGATTATGCAAAAATATTGTTAATTGGAGACCTGAACTCCTGGTCTTCAGACTAAGGGTGGAGGCGGGGCTCCAAAGAGCTCACAGACCTATTAAACAATCTGAATCTAGAAGGACATATAATGGAACCCACCCACATTAAAGGACACTCATTAGATCAATTATGGACTTCTAACTTCTTGGTCTGTAATCTAAGGGTGCAGCCATGAGCGTGGTCAGATCACCACATCATATATTTTACTATAAACTGCCTATACTTAGTCAAATCATTAAGTGGCAGGAAATTATTGACCAGAAATTGGAATCGTGTTTGAATGCCTGAGTTTCTTAACATGTTGCAATCAGCTCTTCCGCCTATAACAAATAATATCAATGAGCTGGAGAGAGCCATCTCAAACTGGCAATTTCGTGCATGTGAGGTGCACGCCCCACTACAGAGGAAAGAGAGGTGTCAGAGGCGGCATGAAACCTCTAATTGGTTTACAACAGAGTTAAAACTTGTAAAACTTAAAACTCGCCAGGCGGAACGGAAATGGCTGAGAAATTACTCCCCTGCAGAAAGGAAAATGTATGACAACGTACTAACTGACTATAAAGACACCATTGTGGAAGCAAAAAAATTCTTCAACTCATCTAGGGTACTTAGATCTGTCAACAAATCCAATGAGATTTTTAAAACAGTCAGAGAACTTTCCAGTCCTGACAGCATTACACTGGCCATTACCCCCTCCCAAGTCTTATGTGACAATCTGAATACCTTCTGTATTGAAAAAATTAAGACCATTCAGAACTCTATCTCTGCCAGCTCTCAGGAATGGAAATCAAATAAGTAATATCTACATCCTATAACGATGTCCAGTGTTCAATACATCACCTTAGATCAGCTTGATGAACTCAGAAATAAGATAAAATCTGGCTCTCCCAATGACCATTGCCCTGCTAGGATACAAAAAGATCTTCTCTCACATTTCCCAGTCACTTTTCGCTCTCTTCTTAATGCCTCTTTAGAGCAAGGGATAGTCCCACACGCCTTCAACGAGGCAGTGTTAGTCCCATTGCAAAAGAAAGCTGGAGTAGACCCTAGCCTTCTGGGCAATTACAGACCTATCTCACTCCTCCCTTATCCGGCAAAATTGCTGGAGGCACATGTAGCAAAACTTCTTTGTGCTTTCATCGAAGAAACTAATTTTCTGGATTCTCATCAGGCAGGCTTCAGACCATCGCACTCTACTGAATCTGTTTTTTTGAGTGTAGTGAACGATCTGAAGGAAGGTGCAGATGGGGGGTGTACACAGGCCTTGGTTTTACTAGACCTGTCCGCTGCATTCGATACCGTGGATCATTCAATATTAGCGGATAGAATGGCAGCGGCAGGTCTGAGGGGCACGGCTTTGGATTGGATGCTCTCATCTTGGGGGAACGCACCTAATCCGTTAGGCTGGTGCCTTTTAACTCAGCACGGGTCAATACTACATGTGGTGTACCTCAAGGATCATCCCTTTCCCCCATCTGTTCAATATATATATTTGTCCCTTGATCCACGCCCTTCAAAACTGTGGCGTGAAGGTATACAATTACGCAGATGACATGCAGCTGATTTTCCCGATTGATGAGACAGAGGAATTTAAGGATTTCTTCCAACTCACTATGCTCTTCATCAAAGATTGGATGAGTCATAATTATCTCAAATTAAATTCTCATAAAACAGAGATAATTAGCAACAGGATAGAACACTGGATGCCGACACACTGGCCAGCGGCACTAGTACTCCACCTATCCTAAAAATTCTGTTAAAAGTCTGGGAATCAAAATAAATGCTAATCTATCCATGGAGGAACAGATCAACCTGGTCATGTCCTCTTGTGTTTATCACCTGAGGACTTTAAAGAAAATTAGGACATTTTTTACAAAAGATGCAAGCGTGGCTATCTTACTGGCCCTGATTATGTCTATGCTGGACTATGCCAACGCCATCTATTTAGGACTCCCTGCCAATCAAACCCATAGGCTACAGCTGATCCAAAATCAAGCGGCAAGACTAGTCTTTCAGCAGCTGAGACACTGTCATACTAAACCATTAATGAAGCAGCTACACTGGCTTCCTGTGACTCAGCTGTCTATGTTTAAAACTGGTTGCATGGTTTTTAATGCACTTCACAAAACAGGTCCCAAATGCATATCCACAAAGATCTCAGAATACTTACCCATACGGAATCTCAGATCATCCTCTATGAATATGAGGACCATTCCCAGATTCAAGCAAAAGAAAATGGGTGGTTCTTGCTTATTGGTACTTGGCCCAACATTTTGGAATTCCTTGCCAATAAAAATCAAACTTAAACCTGAGTACCCCAGTTTTAGGAAAAAACTGAAAACTTGGTTATTCACCCTAGCCTACTGATAGAGCACCTTAGGATAGTTCTCCCACTCCTCACAGCGCCAAGGGACCGTTGGTATATGAGAGCTTAATAAGTTACCTCAACATAAACATAAACATTTATGTGTAAAAACAATATCCAGAGGGACCATTAGGGCCGATGATTGGGAGAGTGCAAGATCAATTTTGTCTATGGAGAATTCCACCCTTCAAGGTGGATTGTAGATAAAGTGAGAGAGCCAGGAGGATTCATCTATATCGGTGTCAAGAGAGGGTCCCCCTTTTTCTGTAGGAAAGGGGCATTTACTACACGTCAGAATGCCTTACTCTTTACTTCTATCGTGCCTCTACCAGTTTCTCCCAAGCTTCATCCTGTAACTCTCTTTTCCTCACCGATCTAGCTATCTTATAGTCAGTTCGGAGTGACCTTATTAAATCTTTATTTGTAGGATTTGATTTTAGGGCTGTACGAAGGGCTCTAGAAGATTTCAAACAGTTTCACTCGAACCACCTTTTCGTAGATGGAGTAGTGCTCTTCGGTGGCCATCTAAGTTTAGATTTTAATAGTTGTTAAGATTTTGTTAAATGATATTACTACCTGTTCATTATCAGTGTTAGGGTCTAAACATGCTTCAATCTCAACTAAAACCTCCTTTACTACCTGCGGGAGAAAATGGGTTGTTTCAAGTTTGTTCCATTTAAGTGTTAATCTATTTTTCTTGCTCAATCTCAGTTTTGGGGTACATAGAGATCTTATCTTAGCATGAGAATACCATACAAAATTAAAGGTAAGGAAAACATGGTCACCTAACTCTGCCATCTCTAACGTAGCGGACTTAATACTACTCTTATTGTTGGACTGAGTGATTATAAAGTCAATTGTCGAAGTGGCACTATTGCGTTGGAAAGTAGGGAGGACTTGGCCTGTTGTTTGGTGACATGGATTTATTATTTTCAAGTCCCAGCTCAATAAAAAACTGTTAACAATGTTACCATAATTATGATGCACAAAGTGAGTAAGCAGCAAATCATTTAAGTCAGTAACACCACAAATATGCTAATCCAATTTGAGCCAACAGTGTGTATTAAAATCTCCAGCCCAGATTAAAAAAAGGGTTTGTGGGTGATGTGTTAATAGAGCTTCCAATATTTCCACTAACCCATCTATCACATGTGTAGGATTCTAAAATGGTTATTATAAAAATAAATCACTAACAAATCAACTTTCCCAGGGGCTTCAGCCAAGATTACGTGAAAGTGAGGTGAATTGTTAATGATCTTCACTTTGCCTAAGGTGAGCGTGTTTGCAATAAGGGTAAGTAAACCCCCTTACACCTGTCAGCAATTGACAGGACTGCTGGGGTAACATAAGAAAGATAACCATCTAGAAACACAGACTGTTCTGCCCAAGTTTCCTGAAAACAAATGATATCTGAAGGTAGGAACACTTTATGCCAGTTTGAACTATATTTTTGGATTTGTACCCCGCTATATTCCACGATAGAAACTTCATGTTCCTGCTGGAGTCATGTGAGAGGTGGGCTGTCATTACTGGAGAGATAGATAGAATATCATTAGGTTGTATTGGGGCGATGCTATTTACTAAATCAGGACCAGCAAAGTAAGCCTGTTCTACAGAAACCTGTCCAGAGACCATTTGTTCGGGGGCAGTCAATCACAGGCCTCCATATCTTCCAACATTGAGTACCGGTTAGATAAGGCAAGCAGAGTGGGCCTACGACTGTGTCTTGCAGATTGGAAACCCTGATTTGTGTATGCTATGGCGGGCCTGTTAAAGAAACCATGAGAAATTGCCGAGATCTGAGAATGGAGAGAGGGGGCGGCTAGTAGGCTTCCAAGAAAAACTCTTACCAGGCGTTTATTATCAAAATGAAAAATTATTAATTGATTTTAAATCAGTGGCTAACCTTTGCTTTCTTCTGGCCATTATCAAATGATTTTGTATCAAATACCCCATTTCTGAGTTGTGGTTCCGCCAATGTCGGGCCTTCTCTATCAGTTGGATGGGAGATTCATTTAAAGGTTAAAGGCACGTTTACTAAAATTACAACAAAGGGGCAAGCAGCAGGAGGAAGATTCATATGTTGTTGATTTGACCTGTTATGTACCTGTGAAGATGGTTAATTTGTCTTGACCTGTGAACTAAGTATGTGTAATTGCCCTTTAATCTTTTAATCCTTGAGTCTTGTAAGGTGGCCTGCGGTAAACTATACCTGGGATCAAGACTTACATGTGTAGCCCTGCTAGATGACATCTCATTGACTACACCAGGTGACCCATCAAGATTGGGATGGGCATACAATTTGCTTTCGCACAACCTTGAATAGTTTATAACAATTAGAACTTAGACTATTGATTTCATGGTTATTAATATAGGGATTTGTACAAACTTCCGAAGTAACAATGGGTTGGGGCAAAATGCTAGATGTGGCTGAAATAACCCCATGGTCTACCTCCGGTTGTTGTACCAGCTTAGTTTGAGATAAACCTTGTAAACATTGTAAAATACAATCTATAGAATCTAAACGTGCATAAATAGGTTACAAGTGTTGTGTAAAGTTTTCCAGAAGTGCATCCTAGTTTGGGGGAAGAGCAAAGTCTGTGGGTTGCTGACTGTTCGAGCAGGATGAATTCAAAGGCGTGGCGACCTTTCTGATCTTTTTAGCTGGACATTTAGGAGGTAATGTCGCATTGCCTCTTTTTCGTTTTCCATTAACAGAGGTAGCTACTATTAGTTAACCCTATGTGTAGTAGCAAGCTCTGTGTGTTCCGTGGGTGATCCCGCAGCCGCAGAAGGTTCTATAGGGACGCGCCAAATGTGGTGGTTGCATTCCCATGGTTAGTTTGAACAAGTGTAATAGATGATTGGACAGCCCCTAAGCCCAACGAGAGTCTCCTTTCTGTAAGGGAAATTTCTTTATCTAAAACTGAGGTTGCTCTGGCCAAAAAGGTATCTCAAGTAGTCACAGTAACCTCTTCAGTTGCTGAAGACTTTTTCTTCCCAATTATGATCCAACAGCTAGCATCTATAGGCCACAGATGTTAAGGGGGCATCCCAGCCCAGCCTACTCCGGGGCCTGAACTGCGTTTGAGCTCCTCCGGCACGGGCAAAGATCGTGGGTGGATCCTACCACAATGCCTGTGGCCCCAAGTAAGTGCATTGCACTGGCATATAGGGCTCCAGATCGCGAGTGGGAGCCAAAGGGGTTGGCCCAGCCCAACCACGTCTGGCTGCGGATGGGTGTAGATGGGCTGGCTTCTAGCCTGGGCAAACCCGGCAGGTCCCGCGCTGTGGGAGCCCTGATTGGGTCTTTGAGTACTGGACCCCCGCGGTGATGAAAAGCACAGAAGGCTGCTGAAAAGGGTTCCCACCCTGCGGGAGCCCTGATTGACTTTTAAGCGCCTCCTGGCATGTAAAGCTGACAATGGCGGCATGCATGCGAGCTGCTTTGCAAGGTGGGTCTTTGAGTCCTGGACCCCCGCGGCAGTGAAAAGCACAGAAGGCTTTAAAAACCCTCCCATTCATCGCACCGCCCCCCTCAGCACATGCCCACCCCTTGGAGGATTGTTTATTTTTTAATTTTATTGTGCATTAGCACATTTAAAAAAAAAAATGCTTTTGGCCCCAGAGGTGGGTCCCTCCCCCCCCCCCACCAGGCCTAGGGGCAGTATACCCCTACACTTCCCCCTTATATCTGTTTCACACCAAAATTCAGGGCAAGGGACTGAGTCCTGAATCCAAAGAATGCTGCACCACATGCTCTCCACAGATAATCCATGGTGGAGAATATGCAAACTATTTGTGCCTTAATATCTCAAAAACGACTCAATGGATTTGCACCACATCACAAAAAACATACTTTCTGGATCAAGATTTAGCATTCTGACAATTTTGGTGTAATTCCGTTTAGCCGTTTGGGCTGTAGCTGTGGCTAAATATACTTTGGAAAAGTAAATGGGGAATATGCATTTTGGGAACCCCCTTTTACTTGGCCCCACTTGAGGGATCACCCTAAAACTTTCCCGGAAAGAGCTGAAGTGGATGAGACTTTTTTTGAGAAGCTTCATGAAGTTTCCCCAAACTGTGCTAAAGTCATAAGGAAACGTAAAACTGTTTTTCCTATGGAAACGTGGTCCTACCTTTAGCTAGCCAGTAATACTTTTAAAATCACTAAGAGTCTATTTTATGTTGGGGGTATGTATACTCCATTGCTATAGAGTACACATACTGCCAATATAATGGCCACCCACCAAATTTCTATGTGGGTGGTGACTACAGTCAGGATAGACCGATATAATGTCATTTCTTTTACTGTCTGTCACTGCCAGGCAAACTCTGGCTGAATCCCACTTTGACACCTGATATCGACACAGCTATTCCCCTGGCTACACAATCAGCAGGCAGAACAGACTTCACAGGCTCAGAGTCAGAGTCGGCATCATTCATAACAATGTCATGAGCTTTATCATTTCCATGGATACTTCATCCTCCAGGATTGAATACCTATCAGTCTAGCTCATCATGACAGCCAACTTCACCCTAAGTGTTGCTCACATCTACAGACCACCAGGACCCCCCAACAACTTCATTGACACAACATTTCAGCAAATGAATGAACTAGTATTCACAGTGAGAGGCAGCTCAAGAGACCTTGATAATGTTTCAAGTTATAGGGAATAGGAGAAAGTTAGTTGAAAGCATTGTAATCATATCAGTGGAAATGAACTATTGCATTTCAGCTTGACCATATTCTGCAGAGCCTCTGGGGAGAAGATGCTTACAGGGGAGGTAACAGGACTGAGTGGCAGGGACTCATCTTGTATAACATGGTGTTTAGCAGGAAAATGTGACATAATTAAACACATTATTTAAAATGCATTTTAATTGTAATAATGTTACTTCTGCCTATATATATAGAATCGATTAACGAAAAGCATATTAGTCATTATTATTTTTGCAATCATTCATTATTAATGCAAAAATATAAGCCCCCAAAAACTGCCTAACACCTGTACTGCTTGACATGTCAGGTAACGTAATCAAAAAGTTTGAGAACATAAACCAATACCCAGAAAATACCCTGATTGATGCACATATTTGCCTCTAGTAGTATGAAAGGGCAAGGCAGGACCATTAAACATGCCAGATGTTGTAGCTGGGCTGCTTACATTCTATGGATTGAGTCGGGGATCATACATCCTAAGTGCTATTATGTGATGGCCAGTACCATTCATGTAGAATTGTTAGAGTCGCTAAATTTAAGTCTGACCCCATATTGAATATTGTGTCACTAATTTCCGCTGCTAATGAGACCTGAGCACATAAATTGTCAGGTTTAAAAATAACTTATCAATGATGAAGCCTTACAAACCAGAGATTATGCCCTGAAGTTGTCCACAGATCAGGAGGTAGGCAGTATGAGGGAAGCAAATAGAACATGATGAGGGGATCCTAGTCTGGATTTTAAATTGTGAGATGTGTATTATGAGGGTTGCATGCAGATGTCTTCCTGTAGTTCCGGTGTCCGACTTTGATCAGATCATCATTTGTTCTAATGGCATCCTTTGGCCATGCCTTCCAAAAGATTTCTCAATCATTGATCATAAATTCACAGAGGTTCATCAGTATGGATATAGCGGCTGAATTTAAGTTATTTGTAAAGAGTCAGACATGCAATGGCTATAGAATTCATGACAAGGTTATCTTCTTCTGCTGTCTAGATCGACTTTTGAAGGTAATAGTTGTTAATCCCTCAATCCATACACATAGGGGTCTGCTCCAGTAGGTAGGCAATAGATTTTTATATATACATGTTGGTGTGCAAGATAGTAAAATCCAATGTGTGGCAGTGGCAGGCCTTCACTCTTTATGTGGCATGTAGCTTTGATGACTTCAACTTCTTAATTACTGCATCTGTTTCTAAAGGTGTAGATTCTGCTACTTCTGTAAAAGCATTGCAAATACGTAGTTGAATCTTGAGCAATAATCATGCACGCCATTTATTAGTCATGCTACAAGGGATTGAGGATGTGGGATTTTATATTGTTAGGAGTATCTAGTCTGCATACAATACATTGTTTGAGGACCTTTAGAAGTCTCAATGTCTTTTACAGTAGGGGCCTATTGTATCTTGACAACTAAGAGTTATAGTGAATAGCAGAGAGCGTATCGGACATCCTTGTCTAGTCATTCAAGTATAGCCATTAGATCATGTTTTTGAAGCCTATAACTAATTCAGACCTTTACGAAGTCCTGAAAACATATCCCTGTTCCATGAGGTCATGAACGTTTTTGACATCTCAGGATAGGTCCAATATCCTCGCAATTCTGAACTTGCCATCAGAGTTGTAGTGACATTCTCATATAATCATCCGAGAACCTTCTGGCCCCAAAGCTTTCCAGAGATGACGTATAAAAGCAGGGATCATAGGGCTAAGTGAAATGTCGAGGAATTTGATTAGGATTTTCCTGTCTGTGTTCAGTAGGGATGCAGACCTATGTAAACATAAACATAGGGTAAAAGGTCTCAGCACCCAGCAGGTCAATGAGGAGTTTCTCCACAAAAACCTCCATAACTCCAATGGTGGCTGACTCCGTAAGGCCAGTAATGCGCATGTTACTGCGCCTGGACCTGGCCTCCAAATCTTCTGCATTGTCCTGAAGGATGGACATCGCTTTATCCATTGGCTTCTGCGTGCCGCTCACCTCCATCTGCGCCTCCTCAACCTCAGTGATCCACTGCTCAGACATATCGAGGCATTCCATGTGTTTATCAAGACACTCGAACATACTGTCCATTCTGTAAGATATGGAGTCAATCTTACCATCTATTGCAGAAAGGCTTTTCTGGATGATGGCTAGGATATGCTTAAAGGCGCTGCCTGAGACCTCAGATTCGTCCCCAGATGCAGGAGCGGATGTCCCAGAGACATCGTCTCTGCTTCTGGACTTGCATTGCTTAGCTCAAAGTTCAATTTAAATTGCGCTTTGTCTGGCTTTCCCATGATGTCTCCCAAGGCAAGGAGGCTGCTACCACCACCAAGGAGCTTTAGGTCTTGCCAGCAGATCCCAGCAGCAGAAAAGGAGGAGCTCAACACACGGCTACACAGCACTTTCAAAAGGATAGATACAGGACCCAGGACCAAACAGAGCCGAAGCGAACAGTAGGTCGAGCAAGGAGGAACGAGACAGCACACAACCCCCAACAGTTCAATTTCAGGTCAAAAGACTGAGCCCCTTGTCCACGCAGTCAGTGTAAGAGCTCCAGAGGCCAAATAGAGCACAACCCCATCAGAGCACAAGGCAGGAGAGGTGACCCCAGCAGAACCCAGCAGAAGAAGGGGAAGCCCAGAGGTACAGTGGGAGCAATGAGGGAGGCAATTAGAGGAAGCCTCTAGAAAGGTTCAACAATGAATGTGACGGGCTGGGCACTGTCCCAATTCATGCACCTTCCAAGTCCAGTGAAGCCTCCCAGTCACAAAGCCTAACTTAGTCCCGGAGTGGTACAGCGTGACAAACTCAAAGAAGAGGAGGGCCGAATGCTTCCTGAGGCCAGACAGCAGCAACAAAGGCAGAAGGTAGTGCCCAACAGATAGGCCCCAGCTGCGCCGCACTGCAGTCAAGCAAATAATAGCACAGTACAGCGGGGGCTGTGCCGCAACTCCAGCCTCTCGGGTCAGCGAGGGTCATCCCAGTGCCTCAGCTACTCACTCAGGTGTGAAGGAGAACACTGGCTCACTCCCAGCAATGGACCACTGCAGCGCTCCACCAGTCAGGAGACATGGGTGCAGACACAGGCATCAGGCATCGAGGGGTCCCCAGCAGCCCACAGCGAACATAGGACGGTCGGAGTATGGAGTCTATCGGAGGCCGCCCTGCCCCTGCAGACAGATCACTGTGTCACGGGCCACCGCAGCTCCACCGCGGTAAAAGCCGCAAGGAAAGGAAAGCCAGACCTCCAGCAAGCGCCGGAAAGGAGCGACGATACTGCTGGAAACCTCCACCAAGATGCATGCGGCGAATACCCGGGGAAGTGCAGATATTGAAGGATAGGAGAAGACGGCTGAAGGAGCCAAACTAACGCACGGCCATTTTGGAGCCTGGCAAGCTCCTTCTCCCTACTTTCCTTACTGTTGACCTGTTTGTAGTGGGAATAGTAAATATGACCCCTCTGAAAGCCTACACTTTCGCTACTGTTGCATAAACTGGAGTGGGAATAGTAAACTCCAAGTTTATTCAGCAATGCATTTCAACCACCAAGGGTCTTCGTCACGGCGTTGTACACAGTCAATGTGCCCAATCACCATTTAAAACAAAAACAAACCATAGACATAGAAAATACATACCCATTGTCAAACATGAAACAGGTTATTATTCAAACAGTTTTCTAATTTCAAAATTACTGATTCATATTCTTTGTGCTTGCAACAGCCCTGAAGAAGTGCAGTTTGAGTGGAACATATGTTGGCTGTTTTTAGCTGTATAAAGAGATCCAACAATTAATCAAAGAAAGAAAGAAAAAAGAAAACTTCAAAAGAAAGCTTATTATGTGATTTTGGCAATGTCAAAGTGCAGCTATTTTTGATTATGTAAGTATATATTTGTACATAGTATTAAATATTATTTAAATTGATTGCATTTACACTGCATTAATGTTATATAATAAAATATTTACTGTTTACTATTTTAAACTACATGTATAATATGAAACAATATTTTTGTAATCAATATTTTTGACACAATATTTTTGTAGTACGATGTTGTTTGCGATAATGTGTCAGTGATCCCTTTTTTCATTTAATGAAGTTGGTAATACCATTAATATACCATTAATATTTATGGACAGAATATTGAAGGTTTTGCGAGAAGATTCAGCAGTCATAGAGGGGGTCCGAAAGTATCTTGCAAGAAATTGTGGGAAGTAGAAGACATATCTGTGATATGTATAGACTATAAAGAGAGTTCCTTGTATGACAATCAACTCGGACTGCAGTCAGGAAAGAAAATCTGTAATGTTACATTGACAAGAGCACAACAGAGTGTGCGCTGGTAAATGCAGAAAGGTGCATGTCAGCTCTACACATCCTAGACTGTCCGAGTAAGATGCCCCAGGAAATAAGGGTGTTCATAGAGTGAGAATTGTGTATTGGGGGAATAAAAGGTGCAATAATATAGCTGGAGCACTGCACACTACATAGCAGACATTCTCAAGGTCTGATGTCACAGTTCTTCTTGAACTAAATTGTAGCCATTAATGTTAAACTTCACAGACGTAGATATAACACCTAAGCCCTTACAAATCACTCTAAACCGCGAGTGAGAAGGGTGCCAGCGACAAGTATGTCCGGACGTTACACATTAAAAAGAGTTAGGCCCATAGTAATGTAATTTATGTTTCACGAGAGTAGCATTGAGAGAGATTCAACTATGACCAGTTCAACTGAACAAAAGTCTTTGCTATCATGTTCTGAGGCTCCTCCACAGGTAAAATGTGCTTATCTTTTCAGATCTTGATGTATCACAGTTTCACAGGGTGTTCTCCTGTTGTAGCTAATATCCCTAATAAATGAATATATGTAGAAAACAGAGTCAGTTTTACAACTCCTAATCTTGTTTGAGACCGACAGCAAACCTTCATGGGCCAAGAATCTAAGATGGTAGATCAAATTTTGAGTGAGGATTTGGACTTCACATTGCCTCTGTTTGTTGTTCCTTCTATTGAATAATCTTTGGTATCCACTGCCCTTTAGAAAACTCTGAATTGCTCTTGCAATGCAGATAGTTCAGTTTTGCTTTCTCACTTCCAGTGGAATTGTCAGGTAGTGGCACAGTGATGTATATATCATCACCGGTTGTATGTGATGTATCCCTTTCAGCAGAGCTAAGGTTTTCTTTCTTCAGATTCTTCCACCTAGCTTAATTCTTCAGTCTTTCTGTCTACAGTGATTATCATTGTGGCTGGAAACAGGGCTCCATAACCAATGCCCCATTTTTAGAGTTGCAACTGGTGATCCAGACATTTCTTTTTTACTGAGTGAAGGCTCTCAGATGAATAGTATTTGTGATTCTTATACAGGAAGGGGTAGTTATTCTCTTTTACTCTCATAATTATCTGTCTGGACTGTTGGTAAAAAAGATGACAGGCCAATAGGTCATGGAGATCCAGACATAGGTGTACCTTTGTTGTACCTCAACTTTCTGAAACTCTAGTGGCGAAGAGATAGTGGGTATGCTCAATAAGGATATCTAAGTACTGTTCCTCAAGTATTGAGGGGAGGATCAATGTTTTTTGTTAAAAATACTTTATTGAATGCAATACATACTGCATATCAACCAAATACAAGAACAATATTGATAAACCATAATGAATATGCAGTACTAGAAATCTATAAGAAAAAACATAAAAAGTCTTTATGAATTTTGAGAAGGGGAGAGGGAAAGGAGAGAAGGGAGAGGGAGGAAGGGAAGGTATAGGAAAAGTCATATTATGAATCATCAATATTAACAATAATGACAGCAAGTTGCCTCAAAGATAATGTCACATAATCAACAATATGCATTTAAATATATCCAATGAAGTTTAAAAGAAAGACAGAGATAAGTTTCATGGAGGACGAAAATTCTCAGAAGATACAGGTAAGATATTTAGTTTATCACTATCAAATTTGTTAAGATATGTACTAAGTAGTAACCATAGTAATTGTACATTATGAACAGATGAGCTTTGAGTGGCACACATAGTATCCAACTTATGATGAGAGATCACTGAGTCCCACCACATTTTGTTTGATAACTTTTCTGATGTTTTCCAGTTCAAACTGATCAGGTTGAAGGCAATCACTAATAGAATGTTTAATAATTTATTCTTAGGGACAGTTGGAATAATTAAATTGAATTGGGAACCCAAAAAAAGATATACAATATTAAAAGGGCAATCAAAATAAAAAATCCTCTTTATTTGGGCCCAAACTTTGCACCAAAAACTACGGGTGTTGGGGCAAATGAGTAAGATATGTATCAAATCTGCTTCAGGAAAGTCACAGGACCAACACTTGACGGACCTATCTGATGAAAACTTAGAACACTGCAAAGGAGAAAAATATAGGAGATGATATACAAAAAATAGAGAGTGTGTGATGCTAGCAGATCGTGAGATTTTATAAAACGAGCTAGACCAAGAAACTGCCAAATCTCTCTCCCATAATAACTCAGATATGGATTTGGTTCTAGAGGGGTCAGAGACAGAAAAGTACTTATAAATAGCCGAAGCCTTAGGGCCAGTCTTCAAAAATTCCATGATATGAGAAGGGACAAGGATTTTCTTTGAGGAATTCTGTAAAGAGGTAGAAACAACAAGAATTACATGAATTAATAATAGAAAGCGGTTATAATAGGATTTAGGGCAATTGTAAATAAGGCAAAATTGGGGAAAAGAGATGGGGGAGTATTTGTGAAAGAATTGAGACACCCACATTAATCCTTTATCTTTCCAAGAGCACCAAAAAAAGGGTCTATTATTTATCTTAAGCAAGGAATTATACCAAATTCGCATTTTGAAAAATAAGGCCATATTCAAAGTAAGGGGAAGAAAAGTCGATGTGAGCAACAATATTGTATTCCTTAAAAGAGGTGAATAAAAAGATGCTGTTTTAGCAGACAGAGATAAAACTTCTTTGAAGCTAAATGGGAGAAGAGAAGTGCGTTCAATATCAAGCCATAGTGGAGAAAAGAGCAAAGATGAATACTGAGTCCCAAAAATTGCTAGGCGCATAGTAAAAGATCACTCTGAGATAAGCATTCAAATGAGGAAAATTGACGCATCCTGCCAGCTTTGGTCTTTGTAATGTAGCTAATGCTACCCTCAATCTTTTATTCCTCCAAAGGAGGAGGAGTAGCATGTTGACATTTTTGAAAAAATGTTCAGGAATTTGTACTGTCAACATAGAAAGAAGATATAATAATCAGGCGGAAATCAACATTTTAATAGAGTCTAAGCAACCCCACCAAGATAAAAATAAAGGGATCCAGGAGGAGAGAAGCTTGTCAATTTTAGTAGTAAGTTCCAGAAAATTGATCTTAACCGTATCTGGAATAAAATTTGTGAACCATATTCCCAGATATTTGATCTTTGCCGAAGTGGACCATTGAAAACCTGTAAGAGAAAAAGAGCTACTAAAATGTATTTAGTCAGTGGGAGAATTTCGGTTTTATCCTTATTTATTTATTTGTATTTATTTAGAAACTTTTATATAGCGCGAGCATGACCACCGAGGGTATCGAGCGCTTTACAGATTATGCAGCAGGAAGGGTACAGGCAAACAAACAGATTTTTGATGATTGATTGTATATCCTGAGACGCAAGAAAAAAGTGAGATTTCACGTAATAGATGAGGCAGTGAGTCATCAGGAGAGGAAATTAATAGGAGAATGTCCTCTGCATAAGCAGAAAGTTTTAAATGTTGATCTCTGTAAGGAAAGCTAGAAATGGAAGGATTAAGACGAATTCGGGAAGGGAAGGGCTCCAGGGCTAGTAGGAATAACAAAAGGGAGAGAGGACAGCCTTGTCTAACCCCCCTATTGAGAAAAAAATACGAGGAGGTTATACCATTACCATTACGGACACACAGGGAGCAAAATATAAAAGAGAGATAAGAGCTTTGATCCTAGGGCCAAAACCATGCCATTTTAAAGAATGAAACAAAAAATCCAAATTTACTCTATCGAACGCCTTCTCCGCATCCATCGTTATAGCTGCAAGAGATGACTTAAAAGAAGGGGCTTTACTGTGGACATTTAAGAACAATCTCACGTTATCTGATATAATCCTACCTTTAATAAAACAGGATTGTTCTTTACTTACAAGGTGGGGGAGAAGGGACTCTAAACGAAGGGCTAAGAGCCTAGCGAAAATGTTATAATCTACGTTTAATAACGATATGGGCCTATAATTTTTACATTCACAAGGGTGTTTTCCATCTTTATGAATAAGACAAATTATTGCCTCTTGAAAAGTACCAGAAGTAGAGGATGATGCAATAAAGTGACTAAATAGACGATATAAATAAGGAAGAAGGATTCCAGAAAAGTGGAGATAAAACTCAACTGTAAATCCATCTGAACCAGGTATTTTCTCTAACTTAAGCACTTATAAGGCTTTTGCAATTTCCTCAGTAGAAGGGTCGAGCTCTAAAGATTCAAAATCTAAGTGAGGCTGAGCTGGACGAGTGGTGTGTAGTATATAATCCACAATAATCGGAGAGGAAGGAGCTGATTCAGTTGTATATAGGGACTTTTAAAATTTGGCAAATTCTTCTAAAACATCCTGATGTTTCATAATGGACTTTCCAGTCGAATCAGAGATAGAATCGATAATGTGTTGTTCTTTCCGTCCCTTAAGGTAGTTTGCTAATAACTTATCAGCTTTATTTTTTCCACCATAATAATGTGCACTTTCCCTGAGAAGTACAAAGGAAGCTTCATTTGTAGAGATAGAATTAAACTGCATTTTGGGTTTAAGCAAGGCTGTAAGGTCAGCGGACTGTTCAGAAGAAAAATATTTCTTTTCTAGGGACTTAATGTGTGTAAGCAAAGTAGTCTGTTCCTTCAACCGGGTCTTTTTTTGTTTGGAAACATAATTTACATTAAAATCCTGTGCCGAGGCTTTGAATGTGTCCCAAAGTAGGGAAGGAGATATGTCTGCATTATCATTAAAGGTAAAGAAGTCAGAGATGAATGTGATAAATTTAGTAGAAAATTGGGCATCCTGCAATAAATAATTATTAAATTTCCATCGATGTAAAGGTGAGCGGGGTGGAACCAAATCCAGATCTGGGACAACCATGGGGTGAAAAGAGAGCACAATTAGAGAAATATGCGATTGTATGATAAACTGGGCAAGGGACTTAGATAGAACGATAGGGTCCAGCTGAGGAAGTGAACCATGAGAAGCAGAATAATAGGTATACTCTCAGGCAGTTGGATTAGACAATCTCCAAGAGTCTACCAAAGCTCCCCTGCGAATAGGAGAGTGAAATTGCTAAAGCATTTTCTGGGCTGAAAAATTAATTGCGGATTGCCTATCTAAAAATGGGTCCATTATTTGATTACAGTCTCCTGCTAAGATAAAATAAGAGTAATAAAATTGTATACATTTCTGTGCGATGATGGGCCAACAGGTAGCATCAGGTTGCGTAGGGGCATAAACATTCATAACAGTGAGGGGTATATTTTCAATGACAAGATTATAATAATCCATCTACCTATGTCATCTGTCTGTTGGGAGACCATTTTACGATTAAGAGATTTTTTGATCAGTATCACAACACCACTTTTCCTATTTATTGAAGGGAAACATATACATTGCCAACCCAAGCTCTTTTAAATTTCAAAGCTTCATTTTGTGCAAGATGAGTTTCCTGAAGGAGTACCTGATCAGGATTGGATTTGCTTAGATAAGACACCACTCTCTGTCACGTAATTGGATTAAGAGATCCTTTATTATTCCATGTAATTACTCTGAAATATATACAATCAAGGAGAATAGTATTAGAAAGTAATGAGGCGAATATGATGCGAACCGTATTAGAAATAGTGAGGCATCCATAAAAAAAAAAAAAGATATCGGCAGATAAAATGAAGAGTAGAAAATGCAGTATACGAATACAAAAAGAGGAAGGAAGAGGAAGGGAGGAAAAAAGGATAGGAAAAGAGGACACTACAAGTCCATACAGGACGACTGAAAAATAAAAACCATGCCTGTAGGGGAACAAAAAGGAACTGGGGTGGTGATGGCACACAAAAAGATGACACATCCGAAACCAAGGGGGAGACTACACCACAGTTGGAAACAAACACAGATGAAGACTGATGCACTGTGCAGACAAATAGGAAGACTCTGTAAATGGGGAAAACGAGCAGCAAGTTACATTACCATATACGATATTGTAACAACAAGAACCAAGAAAACATACAACATTATATAATGAACTATAACAACAAATAACTAATATAACGGAAAACAAGAAAAATGACCATCATCACATTTCACAATGTCCAGCAGAGAAAAGCCAACAAATTCACAGAACGGGTAGACCAAATGTTATTAAGAGATGAGTCAGCCTGAAGATGGACCACCTGTATACATTGTTTTGGACGATCTAGGGGAGTTTATAAATCTATAAAGGTCTGCCGGGTCTTCAAAAGTAGAAGTCATGTTTTGATAGGTGACTATGAAGATGTAGGGATGAAAGTGGCCAGAGCGTGCACCGATCGGTTTTACAGAAGACCTAAGACGTAAAAATTCCTTTCGTCTGGCAATGGATGTATTGGAGACATCTTGAGACAAAAAGATCCTCTGACCCATCCAAGATATCTGTCGTTTTGTCTTGGCTAAAGCAAGGACCTGCATCAGATCTGTAAATTACAGAAAGAATATGATATTTCCTCTAGGTCTTGTAGGCGACATGGAAGAGGTGAGATGAGGACCCAGCCTATAAGCCCTCTGAATATTAAGCAAAGTAGTCGAAGGCATATCCAACAGTTTTGGAAGGAAGGATCCAAAAAAGGAAACAGGATCATCACCTTCAAGAGCCTCCTGAAGACCATAAACTCGCCAATGTTCCTCCTCTTCCTGTTTTCCAAATCCTCTGCTTGTTTTTTGAGTTGGCCGACTTCCCTCTCCAAAAGCTAGAGTGTGACTGTTCATTCATGCAAGTCTACCACCTCTCGTTCCACCACGGAGATATGATTATCCATTGGTGTCCATTTGTCGTCTAGGTGTTGGATGCGCTTATTTGCCTCTTCTACAACAGGTCTCAGTGCCCTAATATCCTCCAGTAATAACTCTAGACAAATTGAAGACGTGTTTTTCTCAGGTGAAGGAGGGTCTTGCTTCAGTCGTTTTAAAGAAGAGGAAGGAGATTGAGATTTATTCAAGGTAGATTGCTGAGAGGAACTGTGAGAAGAAGAAGCAGCCAAGTCTTCTGATGAAGTTAGTGTTTCCAACACTGAATTACCCTTACTGTAGGAGCTAGCCGAACAATCATGCAGTTGTTTTTAGGGCGTGAATACGAATTGTGGCTTTTTTAACCTGCCCATAAACTAAGAGACTAATATGTATTATAAGGCAAAGGGACCATAAACATCAGACAAGGAACAACCCAAAAAATGAAAAAGGTCCTCTTCGCCAATCAAATACAGTTGTTCATAGGGTGTAATGATGCACAAAAATGAAATCGCCGTTCTTCTAAATGGCGGTTGCATCAGAATAAACTGCTGCCACAACAAATCCAGGAAACAATTGCTCACATTTCATAACAAAATCCCATCAAGGCTACACTAAAGTCCTTAACATCTTTTCCTGACTCGAAGTGCCTTCTGCACTTCTATAATACTTCACAGGGGGACCGTGAAAAACTCTGTGAGGAATGCCTTCAGAGCACCAGGTTCTCAAAATGGCGGCCGTTTCATAGAAAGAATGGCCGCAACGTCAAAATATATCCAGGTATGCAATATGCCCCAAAAAAGTTACCAATATACTATCCAGGCAACTTTCGCCACCTTTTACTGGTCTGGGCTGCCGTCTGCACCTCTTATAAACGTGGCGAGAAGTCCGCGAGTGTTCCTGTGCGGCACAAGGTTTGTCCTGTTGTGATATCAAAGATGCATCTGTATGGATCTGTCATAAAACTGAAACACACCTTCTCCCCTAAATCTCTGTAATGGAATCTCACACATAGGCCACATTTAAAGTTAATGTCAAGTACATTGGAGTCCAAAGATTCAATGAAGCATTCAAAGGGCACAATGTAAAGACTCTCTGCAGAAAAGGTTTTCTGCTACACAGGGACCCCTGAAAGGCTGGGGCCCTGATCCACAGTCCACTTTGCACATGCCTCAAAACCTCTACGTGCCGTGCATATGTGGGAAATGTGTAAGTGCAATTCATGAAAACCAACAGCGCAGCAACAGCATTTGTCATACATTTTGATAAAGTGGGTGTAAGATTCACACATGAAAATACCTTTTATGTGCAAATAAACAAATATCTAACTTGCACACATCAAGCACATTTTAACCTACATTATATGGAGAAGTGCAAGCTAAATGGGGTAGACAGTGGCCAAGCCAAGCGGTAATACTTACCAAATGAAATACCACCCAATGCAATGTCAGCCCCAATTGGAATTCACCCCACAAATCCATCCATCAAACATTTCCCCTTTTCCTGTGTGACTCCATCACTGGTTCCAAGGTCACCTCCTCCCTCATTGGAATGGCTAGCTTATCCCTGAGACATTCAGTGGTTCCAGGAGATTCCCAGATAGGGGTGAGGTTGCTGTAATAGGGTATTTTCAGAGTTCTTCTTATTTGGTACCATAGATTTGGAGCTGACCAGAGAGTATTCCACTTTATCTTTTAGAAATACTTTGAATGTCCAAATTTGTACAGAAAGTGGCTTCCGTCTGTGTTGACCAATGCCTCTAGGTATGCAGGGTAGACCTCATATCTGTCCAGTAATATCCTTGTATACTTAAATTGAAATGCTCTGCAGTATTCCAACATGTCGGGGCTTGCTATCCCCCCTGTTCTTTTTTCCTTCTGAGTTTCTTCCAGGATATTCCTGTCCCCTTTGAGGCCCAAATAAAGCTACTCAATTCTCCTTGAAGTTTTTTTATCCACTCTTTTTTTAAATCTAGTGGTATGGCACTGAAAATGTATGTACATTTAGGTAGGACTGTCATTTGAATTGTGTATGATTCCCCATGAAGGTCAGAGGAAGGCCCCCCCAGACTTTAAGAAGCTTCCTGACCTCTCCGAATACTCTGTTGAAATTGGTGTTGGATATTTTCTGGATGTCTTTTACTAGGTCCACACCAAGGTACCTTATTTTTTCCTTCACTAATGGATTTTTGCAGTCATTGTTCCAATCCAGGATTTTGGATTTTGATTGGTTGATCATATAGCCTGAGACCTTACCGTACTGATCCATTATATTTTCCATCGCTGGATGTTATCTTGCTAAGTTGTTAGTAAATAGCATCAGGTCATTGGGGTACAATGCCAATTTTTTCTCCCAGCCTTGGTAGATAAAGGGGCTTATCTACTGATTGCTCCTGAGCATACATGCCAAAGGTTCGATGTATAAGTTGAAGAGGAGGGAAGAGAGGGGGCAGCCCTGCCTGGTACCTCTCTTGATTGTTATCTTATCTGTGAGGCTGTCATTAACCAGGACCCTCTCTGATGGTTCTTTTGTAGAGTGATTTTATGGCTTCCTGGAAGGTCTCTACAAGATTGTATTTTTCTAGTGTTGTATTCAGGAATAGCTAGCTAACTCTGGCAAAAGCGATCATTGATAACGGAGTGTTCTGGGGTGTTTCTATCTATTGCGCTTATTAATTCATGGGTTAATTCTTGTATTTGTCTCTCTCTAATGAAACCTTTTTGATTTGAGTGTACTAGGGGCCGAGTTACTCATCCTAACCTTTTGGCCATGATTTGTGTATAGATCTTATAGTAACAGTTTAAGAGTGAGATGGGCCTATAAGATTCGCATTTGGCTGGAGTTTTCGCAGGATTTAATAATATGCTGATGAATGCATCGTTCCATGAGTTTGGGAGATTCCTTTTGGCCAGAAAGATATCATTTAGAAGCTCTATCGGGGGGACCAATACTTCTCTTAATGTGACATATAATTTGTTAGGAAGTGCGTTGGGCCAGCAACTTTCCCCTTTTTTAGCCCCTTGATTGTTTTGGCCACCTCTTCGTCTGAGATTTCTTGATTGAGCTCCTCTCTTTGTTCCTTGGACAGGGTGGGGAGCGTTATCCTTTCTAGGTGGCTGTTTATTTATTCTGATGTTGCGATGGTGTCTTCAGAGTAAAGATTTTCATCGAAATTTACGAAGGACTCTTTGATCACGGAATCCTCAGAACTATGGGTGGGTTGATTACCTATTTGAATGTTTGCTACTTTCTTAGGGGTTTGGTACATTTTTGTTTTCCAGGCAAGCAACTTACCACAGCCCTCAGTGTATTTGTAGTGCAAAAGATTGCTTGCCTCCCACTTACTTCTTACTATTGCTTCTAGTGTGTCTGAGAGAGCCTCCTTCTTTGCTTTCTTCTCTTGTTCTAGCCTAGCTACTTCCTGGGGGATCTCTCCCTTCACTATTTCTATTTCCAGTGTTTTTATTTCTTCTTCCAGATGGCTAATGCTGATCTTTGTGCTCTTATGTTTATATGCCACACGCTTTAGTATTTTCCCTCTGATGACTACCTTATATGTATCCCAAGCTAGTTGTCTGGAGGTTCCTTCCCTATTTAATAGGAAGAATTGCTCTGTCTCTTTAGATAATGCATCTGCATTTAGGGGATCAGTGAGTATACCATGATCCACTGTCCACCTTGATGGGGGGGGGTGCAGTTCTTGGCTGGAGTTGTAGTACCACTGCCGCGTGATTGGACAGGTGTGCTGGTAGATGCTACACCGTTTGTGTAGTGTTGGTCAAACCCCTGTCTATCAGGAGGAAGTCTATTCTGGAGGCATGTCAAAGTTTTTGTTCTGAAATGTGAACTGATAAGCCTTGTCCCCCTTCTCTTTCCAGATGTCGGTTAACCCCAACTCTTTAATACCTAATCCAACCCATTCTCTCATTCTAGGCAAGTTAGTTGTGTTCCTGGCTGGAAATCGGTCCTCATTTGGGTTTAAGATGATATTAAAGTCCCCCCCATAATTATCAGGGATGAGGCAGCCAGTAGCTGTGAGCAAACCTTTTGGAGCGGGGTAAGGCCCTCCGTGTTGGGTCCATAATACCCCACTATTGTGTACAACTTGTTATGTATTCTAGCTTTTGCATTTACCCCTTTCCCCTTCTTGTCTGCTTCTGACGTTTCGATCCTTACTTTGAGTGATTTAAAAAAAAGAATCGCCACTCCCTTAGTACAGCAGTCTTGGTTTGAGCACACATAGGCGTCCACCCACTCCTGACACCTAATTTTGTTTAACCATTCCTCTTTTAAGAGGTGGGTTTCCTGTAGTATTATTATTTCACTATCTATTGCCTTCAGATATTCCATGATTTTTTGCCTGCGTCTTTTTATTCTGAGGCCGTTTACATTCCATGAAAGGATATTAACTGTCATTGAATCTTGCAAGGCGGCCAGGGCAAAATCCGAGAAATTGGTGTCCTGCTCGTGAGCTCGGTCGGAAGCTCTGAGCCCCCCAGGTAGCAATGCACAGAAATCGAGTGAAGTAAGGATATGTGGCACGCAGGAAGGAAGCATTCTCCTCACTTAGGATAATAAAAAAATACACTGTATTACATACCTGGGATGAAACGCGGTGGGTCAATTATTTAAGCAGAGCCCTGCAGACGAGAGGTGGTGGCTGTAGAATGGTCAAACCAGCGTGTGTGAGTAGCTGGAATCGTGACAATGGAGCCGGGTGAGCAGGAGGAGGCGGCGGTGAGCCGCAGCATGATCTGTCCAATCAGCGTATGGGTGGACGTGGTAGTGGTAGTGGCGTGCCGCAGCAACTGGAGGGCGTCCGCAAGAGGTTTTCCAGGAGAAAACCTCAGTTTCAGCCGCAAGGAGCAGAGAAACTCGGTGGGCACCAGGAAAAACAACTTGGAGGCTACCCCACTGATCGAAAGACAACAAGGAGGACAGCGCAGTCCGTGTATGCAGAGCATAAGTGAAGGGGGGCTTGAGGCTGAGGCTGAGGTTGTGTCTGGGGGAGGCACTTTTCTTTTTTTTTTTTTTTTTTTTTTTTTTTAAATCCTCATATTGCGATTTTTATGTTTTGTTTGGGAATCCTAGGGGTTCAAGCCTCTCAATTGGTGTACCAGCACTGCCCCAAAACGCGAGTATGCTAGGGGAGTTTCCCTACCGATGGTATTGCAGAGGACTCCCCTTTGGAACCAACACATATGTAACTTGTCTGTTTTTTCGTAAGTCGGGGAGAGCTAGCCACCATTGACTACTCGATGAGTATTATACCCATCAACAGATGTTACCATCGCGTAATCATAGGATCATCATTTCATCAATCCATCTCGACCATTAATTAGTGTTAAAGTGATTTTCCCAAATTCCCCAAAAGTTATTTCTTTTCGTATGCTTTTCCCTTCTATCTAGTTTGTTTATTTTTATGACCGAATTCATCCATTCCCCGACCGTTGGAGATACTGGACCAACCCATTTAATACAAATCTCCCTTCTTGCGAGAAGGATCAGCACAAAAACTAGATCTTCTTGCTCTTTTGTTAGCTTGCCCGCTCCCATATTACTATCAATCCCAAAAAGTACAAGAGAGGTACTTACAATTATTTGCTGTTGGAGGACTGTAGTTAAATTCTTACCCACATCGTACCAGAACTCTTCAAGGGATGGGCACTCTTTAAAGATGTGAATATCGTCTGCCTTCTCCTCACCACATTTCGGGCATTTCCTGATTTGGGCTCCCTTGAATTTGGACAGTTTTTTAGGAGTCCAGTAGGCTCTATGAATCGTGAAGATGTGATTCCTTTTTAGGGCCGCTGATTTTAATGTAGCCCAACATTTCTCAATTGATTTCAGCCACACCTCTTCAAGATTTAGAATTTGGAGGTTCTTCCCCCAAATTGGTTCTGCAATCAGGGCATCTTCCTCATTTGATGTTATTAAAGCCCAATACCATCTGGCTATCTCTTTTTCTATGGGGATAACTTTCTGCATTTCTTTCTCCAGTTCTTCGGTATCATTTTCCTGCTTTGTAAGGGTATTTGCCCAACTGGAAAGCTGGTAGTATTTGAATTTGGAGATAGTAAAGTTGGTCTTGATTTGAAGGTCCTCCCATGAAATTAGTGATGTTCCAGTTAGTAACTGGCCCCAGTGCTCGATGTTTGATAATTTTAGCGGATTTGCCAGGCAATCTTTCAGACAGTCTGGGGTGCCTGGGGAGTCCCATATGGGAGCCAGAGGGCTATAGTATGAGATGTTTAGAGACCCTCTGACCTGAGCCCATGTTCTGGCCGCGTCCTTCAGAATCTTCAATTTAACCTTTTTGAAAAATTTTGGGTGGCCAAATTTATACAGGAAGTGGTCGGATTTCATGGTCATTGCTTGAAGATATTCAGGGTAATATTGATAAGCTCTCAACAATGGTCTTATATTTTTAAATGAAAAGGCTCTATAGTATTCCCACAGATCCGGGCTAGCTATACCTCCTTGTTCTTTTCTTCTTCTGATTTTCTTCCACGATATTCTGGTTCCCTTAGATGCCCAGATAAAGCTTGCAATTTCTCCTTGTAATTTTTTCAGAGTATTCTTTTTAAATTCTAAGGGGATTGTGTTGAAAAGGTAGGTATATTTGGGTAAAATAGACATTTTTACAATATTTGATCTCCCTATAAAACTTAATGGGAGGCTGGTCCAGGTCTTTAAAAGTTTTCTTGTTTCCTCTGCCACTCTTTTTAGGTTGATTTGTGGTATTTTTTCCAGATTGTGAACTATTGTAATTCCTAGATATTTAATTTCCTTCTTAGTATCTGGGCTGGGAAGAATTGAGTTCCAAGCCATGATTTCCGTTTTGGAGTGATTAACCAGGTAACCTGAAACTTTCCCAAAATTCTCCAAAGTGATTTTGATTTCGGGTATAGAGGACTGATAATCATTGGTAAAAATCATTAGATCGTCGGCGTATAATGCCACTTTTTTAGACCATTCCTGGTGTTTAAATGGGAGTATTTTTTCATTTCCCCTTAACAGATTTGCCAACGGCTCAATGTATAGGTTAAAAAGTAGGGGCGATAATGGGCAACCTTGCCTGGTGCCTCTTTCAATTTGTATGTTATTGGTTAAACACCCATTCACTAGAATTCTCGATCTCGGGGATCTATAGATTTCTTTTATTATATGCAAAAAGGAGTCTCCCAAATTATTTCTTCCCATTACTTCAGTCAAAAAAGCCCAGTTCACCCGGTCAAAAGCCTTTGCGGCATCAAAGGTAAGTATTGTGAGAGGATTTTTTTCAGAGATAGCAATGTCGATTGCCCCAATTAACTCATGAGTCAGGTCTTGCAGTTGTCTTCCTCTGATAAAGCCTTTCTGGTCATTATGAATCAGTTTGGTCATCCATTTCCCTAGCCTTTTTGCTATGATTTTTGTGCAGATCTTGTAGTCACAGTTAAGTAGGGATATTGGCCGGTATGATTCACATAGTGTTGGCTTTTTCCCGGGTTTTAGGATTATAGTTATGATGGCATCATTCCACGAGTCTGGGATTTTTTCTTGATGTTTGTACACCTGATTAAGTAAATCTGTTATTTGAGGTGATAGCGTTTCTCTAAGTGCCATATATAATTCATTTGGGAGAGCGTCTGGTCCCGCAGCCTTTCCTTTTTTCAGATCCTTTATTGTTTCTTCTACTTCCTCCTTAGAGAATTCTTCATTTAAAATTTTTTTCTCCTCAGTTGTTAGTGAAAGGGTGGGTAGAGTATTTAAGTAGCCTTCTATTTGTTCTTTCAATGGGTTTACATCTTCCGAGTATAACTTGGCAAAGAAGTTTATGAATTCCTGTCTAATTACCGTGTCTTCGAAGGAAGGGGCTAACTGACTGTCTTGTAATATGCTAACTACCTTGTTCCTGGCTAAATCTGATTTTAGTTTCCATGCCAGAAGTTTTCCGCAGCCTTCCCCGTATTCGTGGTTTGCTAATTTGCTCGCTTCCCACTTTGTTCTTATTCTATTTTCTAAAATGTCTACGAGACATTCTTTTTGTCTTTTTCTTTCCTTCTCCAGTTCCTCTTTTATGTCTGCCCTATGTTCGACCAGAATTTGTGCATCCTGCATCTTTATGGAGTTTTCTAATCCCCTGATCTTTTGATTTATTGTCTTTGATCTGTATGCACCTTGACTAAGTAATTTTCCTCTTATCACTGCCTTGTATGTATCCCATATGGTTTGTTTTGATGTGCCTACCTTATTATTTTCAAAAAAAAGGGGAGGCACTTTTCAAGCAAAACCCTGCAAGGCTGAAGTAAACTGACGGATAGAGAGGACAGTGAGGGGGAGGGAAAGTAAAAACAGCCCTTCTACCCTTCCAACGTAACCGACAGGGGCCAAACTCTCAATATTAGCTACTGCCTAAGAAATAGGCAGCTGATTGCCAAAACCCCTTTGAGCTCCCCAAAGAACAAGGCAGTGTAGTCCCTAAAAGTACTAAAAAGAAGTGGAAAACTCGCGCCTCAGGACAACCTATAGCCCCCGTGTCCAGGACAAGCATGGCTAAATCAGGAGTCACGGCCCCAAGTTAAAAACCCCATCTTTGAGGTCCTACTTTGACATCCAGGAAAAGCAGGAGATCCTTAATTCCAAACAGAGGGAGGGGCACTAGAAGAAGGGGCAAGGAGGTAGAGACCATAGGAGAAATGGACAGTAATAGGTACCAACGACTGGGACTTCGGAAGTAAGCATGGAAAACCCGGCTTCGGCCGCAATTGGCCCACCACCAGAGTATCAAAATAGTCAGGACCATCAGAGAAATACAGAGAAATTAATGGAAGCCATGCTATTGGAGATGAGGAGAAACTTTGCAACTTCAGAAAAAAAACAAATAAAAATACAATGGAATAGCGAAGCACTGGACGATAACATCAATGCCTTAATGGAGAGAGTGTCGACAGTTGAGGCCACAGTAGAGGTTCTAAATAAAGAGGTAGAAGCAAACCAAATAGAAATAAAGCTGCTAAGGACAAAAGAAGTAGACCTCAGGGAAAAAATAGAATCCCTCAAAAATCAGGCTAGGAGGAACAATCTAATTTATTCTACAAAGAATGATGCATAGGAAGTAATAAAAGTAAATCTTTTTCAAGGACAGAGAAAAAAACATTAGCCCTTCCTACTAGAGTTAAATCAAATCAGAACCAATCTATATTTTATGTTCATCTGAGGCCAAACTAAATGACACAAAAAAGAACTTTATTATTATTTCCTATGCATCATTCTTTGTTGAATATATTCCTTACCCAGATGCCATAGGGTTACTTGTGTTACCCCTTTACAATAAAAAAGGAGGAACAATCTAAGCATTCTAAATGACCCAGAAGAGCTGGAAGGGGAGGATATAAAAAAATTCATGATCGCGCTATGTGAAGAACATTTCCCCTGGGCTAAAGCAGCCACCCTTTCAGAAGATATTCAAAGGATACATCGCGACCCATTTGGAAAGGGGTAGATGACGAGGAACCAAAGGAAAATATTAATACATTTTAAAACTTATGTCCTCAAAGAAAATATCCTAAATGAGCCTCTAAAGGCGGGCTTCTACACTAAGGATGGCTGGACATTCAGAATCAGGCCCGAAATCTCCAAGGTAACGCAAGATAGGCAATGGGAGCTTGGTCAGCTAATGCAGCAGCTAAAGTCCCTAGGTGCAACAGTCCAGATGCATTTCCCTGCCTCATTACGGATCATGTGGGAAAACAAAATGCACAACATAAGAGATCATAAAGAGGTGGAGTGCTTGATAGAACGAATAAACACAAAACAAAAAGACCACACCTAAAACCATGTCTATTACCTGTAGAGTGAAGAGCTCGAAAGGGCAGAAACCCTGCCCAGTGAAGATAAAATGGAGGCTTCTCCTGGGAGGAGGGGGGGGGGGCAAGATAGGTGCTTTTCACAGAGAAAAATTTCACACAAAAATAGCTACACTGGGGTGGGAAGCATACTAGGGGAAAAAAGCAAAAACAAAATAGTCCAATTAACGCAATATTGATGAGGAAGGGGCCCTGGGTGAAGCAAAGTAAGCTTGGGATCAACCCGAAAAAGAACAAGTTTACCGTAACAGGAACCACTTTTATTCTATCAACGTGCAAGTTGTCTGCTTACTGGATTTGTATATCTCAATCAACTGTTTCCAGTTCCCTGGAACAGACCATGATTCCTTCATACTGAGGAACAGCACCATACCAAAGCTGATGTCATAACTGCTACAGGAGAGAGCCTGTCCTGTTGGTATGTATGATCTGTCCTGACTTTGTGTGGGTAATTTCAGGTTGTATAATCACAAAGTGTGTAACTTATTGTTGCACCCATGTCTGTCTTCCATCTAGGAGACTCAGCGTATCCCAACCATCCAAGGCAGTTGGCACAGCTCCGGAATCCAATGACTCCAGAGGAATTCCGCTTCGAGGAGGCCAATGGATGAGCACAGCAGCTAGTGGAGTGGGTTTTTGAGTTCCTGAAGGCCTGATTTAGATGTGTGGACATTACTGGGGGAGCCTTCCTCTCCTCACCCTTGAGGATGTGAAAAATCACTGTGGCCTGCTGCATGCTCTACAACATCACCCTGCAATGAAACATTCCTTGTATCGCAGAGGATTGAGACCACAAAGTGCCACCGGGGTGAGAAACCTGAGGATGATAATGGGGGAAGAGGAAGGAGCTAACTTGTATTAAGATCTCATCAACAACTTCTTCTCACGAGTGTAAGTATGTTGTGAGATGTCATAACATTGACTATTAAATCAACTCCTGTTGTGATGATGAGAGAAGTATGTTTAGGGAAAACATTAGGAATCTAGCTCTGGCAAAATCTGGTGAAAGAAGTTTGCGGAGGAAGGTTTTGACACATGCTCACTTTGTTGACTGTGAAATGTGTCATATGTATGGTTTCATAGGTAATCTCTTTGTTTTGGTCTGTTTTAGGTACCTTCACCATTGCATCATTATTTTGACATTTCAGAGTTGTTGCATTAGCAGGTATATGATGCTATTTGGACGTGTTAAGTGGACATGGATTGTTCCTGTGAGTTACTGTCACAGACTGTGGGTGTACAAGTCCTGTACCAAGAGAGCTTACACAGCAATAGCATGGAAGTTAAGAGGAATCGTTTGGACGTGTTGCTTGTCCTATGGGGCTCCTAATGTAATATGTGTGCCATCATGTACTCCAAAAAAATGTTGTTGTGGGCCCAAGTCATTCTAGTCTCCCTTTACATTGGCTAAATCATCATTTTGTATAAACTGTATTTAGCTGTTGATGTGTCTCCTCATTGTAAGCCAAAATGTTTGTGGACCACACTGACATTTGTTTGTGAAATTTCACCACATGCAGCAACACTGGACTGGAATGAGCCTGTGTTCCGAAAATGTTGTACTGACATGTGTCAGGGTATTGTTTTGAATAATGTGGGATTCCTTTTGTGAGGTAGGTGATATGGCCCCAACAGCAGACATAGACCAATGTTACTTTGACTATTCTATAGGAAATTGTCTAATGTATCCCCGCCTTCCATGTTTGAAGGTCGTACCTGAAAATGTGATCACTGACACAGAATATTTGAGTCATGTATGATTTGCTATGTTTCTGACATCATGCCAGCTTATGAATGGAACAATGGAATAAAGATGTTATAAGACCAAACACTTGTATGTATGTGTTGGTGTTTTGTCATCACTGAGGGCTTCATCCGGAGGTGGAGTAGAAATCTGTTTGGTGGCCAAGCTTTGCCCATGTGCTGTGCGAGATTGGCCTGCTGTGAAATGGAGAACATTGTTATTTGTGTAAGTGTGGTATCTTCATCCAAATGTTTAGTGTCACAGTAAGTAGAGATCTAGGAAAACCAAAACAGGTAGAGATTACTTTTGTGGTATATTTCTGTATAGAACCTGTTAACAAGACATTTGGAGACATTCAATACATGTAGTAGAATTGAGCAGCCTATTAGATGCTCTTATATGTAACATTTAAGGCAACACAGTGGAGAAGTGGTATGTGTATTTGACCATTCCAAGGCCTAGATGTGTATAATACTGGCAAACACATAACCTGATTGTATAGTTAGCATTAGCCATCATGTGAGAAGTGCAGAGTCAATGGGCTACCTGTCACTTCTAATCAGCTGAGTTATCTTAATGATTTATGAATATTTAAGGTATGCACTTGGTAGGGTGTCACTCATGCCATCAATTGTTTCAGTTGAGGAGACCAGGACAACATCAAGCTAAGTAGGCAGAAATGTCTCTGAGTTGAGCAGTGTATGTAGATTGCTAAGTCCATGAGAAGTGGAAATCAGTTGTACCATGTGAGACAAGTGAAAATGAGCAAACTCACAATTGCATCTTGTTTTGAGTTACAGAAACAGAGTTTCATGTAGTTGTAGTCATTTCAAACTCTACCTGCCAACACTTAACAAATGGTTGAGTCTATGAGAAGTGTTAATCAGTTGTAACATGTGAAACAATTGGAAAAGGGCAAGCTCACAGTTGCATCGTGTTTCGAGTTACAGAACCAGGGCCTCATGGTAGTTGTAGTCATTTCAAACTCTACTTGCCAACACTTGATGGTTTATTCCATGAGAAGTGGTAATCATTTGTAAAAAGTGAGACAAGTGAAAATTAGCCAGCTCACAGTTGCATTTTGTTTCAAGTTAACAAAACAGGACTTCATGATAGGTGTGCCAACACTTGATGATTAAGTCCATGAGAAGTGGTAATCAGTTGTAGCATGTGAGTCAAGTGGAAATGGGCAAACTCAATTGCATCTTGTTTTGAGTTACATAAACAGGGACTCATGGTAGTTGTAGTCATTTAAAATCTCTACTTGCCCACACTTGACAAATGGTCAGTGTTACATCCCTGTTGTCAAAATGCAGTTGGGCTGGACCATACATTTACTTATGGACACATATAATTGGTCCTGGAATTATAGTTTCATTACAGACACCATTGCAACATATGGCATGCAATGCTGATTGATACATGTGATTTTATATGCAACAACACACATTGAAACTGACAATCAAGCATCTCTGATACTTTGAATACTACATGTTAGGAAAGCAGATAGATAACAAAATAGTAAACATGACATTGAAATGCTGTGACAGTAAGTGAGGTGTTAATTACCAGACTCCACTCCCCCGGGTTCTCCTGTCAAGCCCTCCTAATGCAGGATGGTCAAGACCAATTGTAATTGGGTACTGACTGGGAGGACCGCAACCAGCCTTCCAGGCCTCCAGGTGGTGCTTGGAGGCCAGGAAATGCTCCTTCGCCCTCAGGTCATGCCACCTCTTCCTTATTCCCTCCTTTGTGTGCTGGTGGTACCTACAGCATTCACTTTGTCAACTATCTTGGACCATATTTCCATATTTTATTTGTCCTCAGCTCACCCAAAGCGTCTGCAATTCTTAGCCACTTTCCCATCCTGTGCGCCCTGCTTCGATCACAAACCAGACCAGACCCTTTGTTGGTGGCCTGGTATAATCATAGGACTATCGAGAGTTACACAAAACCCAGGCCTCTACCCCACTCTATAAAGGCCTACCAGATATTTAACCCATTGTCGTTGACATTACCCTGGTCCAGTCTGGCCATTATGGAAGCAGTTTTAATCCGACCCTGGAGTTTAGGAGGCAAGGGATCTCTCCACTTCAGACATATTTCCCGTTTTGCTATTAGAATCAAATACAACAATAGGCCTCTGTGGAATTTTTTCTCAATTTCGTACTCCAGGTACCATCATCTCCAAAAAACACCATGGATATATTTACACAGATTTTCTCTCTGAATATCTTGCTTAAGGCTTCCTCGATCCTCCTCCAGAAGGAAGAGAGTCTGGGACACTCAAAACAGATATTTAAGTCGTTGTCCTGGGTGTGGTAACATCTTGGGTATCTAGGATCTGAAAGAGGGGCAAACTTTGCAATCCTGTTAAGATTGTAGTATAGTCTATTAATGACATAGAATTGATTTTTCTTAAGATTAGCCGGCTTAATATACTTATACAACAGCTTCAGAGATGGTTCGTAGAGGTCTTCACCTACTTGATTCCATATATAAGTTGTAGGGGGAATTCCTTACACTCTGCCTCAACCAATATTTTATACTATTTTGAAATGTCCTTACATTTAAGGTTGATATCTTGAAGGAGACACTCAACCTCCCATAGCCCCTGAATATCTTTCTGCTCCGCTGCAAACCACAAAACCAGTTGTATATATTTAAATCTAGAGAGGCCTCTCTAGTCCTTTCTCTTAAAGCCTCCCATGGGTGCACCCCCTCCGAAGATACCAGATCTAAGCACATGGTGAAACCTGCTCTTTTAATTGGTATTGCCAGGCGATCTTTAACCCCTTCGCTGCGGGGGTTAATTCCCCCGCTGTGCTGGGGGTGAGGGGGTGCGCACAGCCCCCGCATGCTCATGACGAGCTCAGGTCGTCATGAGGCACGGCGCTCCTGTGCTCATGACGAGCTGAGCTTGTAACAGGTGCACCGGCTCCCGTGGAACGCTCAGCAGAGCAGGGGAATTATCCCCGCATGCGAGCGTTCCACGGCTCATGACAAGCTGAGCTCATCATGAGCACCGGAGCACCGTGCCTCATGACGAGCTCAGCTCAGCTCAGCTCGTCATGAGCATGCAAAGTGTTAAGAAACTCTGGAGTCCCAGGGGAATCCCAGATTGGGGCAAAGTCCGAAAAGTACCCTATCCCCCAACTGGTTCTAACCTTATACCATACACTAAGAGCATTCTTAAGCACTTTCAATCAAACTTTTTTAAAATATCTTGGTGCTCCGAATTTATATAAAAAGCCTTCTCCACCCTCCTGCCTTTTCATTTCTGCTAACAACCTGCCCCAAGTTGATTCCTCTGGTTTTGAGAGCATCAACCGGATGTTTTTAAATTGAAAGGCAAAACAATACCCCTTTATATGCCCAAATAAAACTTGTAATCTTAATTTGGATTTTACTAATACACTATTGTGGAAAGGTAAGGGGGATGGCAATAAAAAGATACGTCAGCTTAGGAAGTTTGACTATTTTAACCAGGTTAACCCTTCCAATATATTGTTAAAGGTAGGTTTCTCCACCTAGCCACAATTTGGCCAACTTCTTTTGTGATTCTATTCAGGTTGACCTGCGGGATTTTCTCAATCTCTTTAATGATTGTGATACCTAGGTATTTAAATTCTTGCCTTACATTACCCTCCCTGTTATCTATATTCCAAGGCATCACCTCGGTTTTAGAGGCGTTAGCTAGATACCCTGAATATGCTCCAAATTCTAACAACAAGGCTTCAACCCTGGGTGTTGTTACCACTGGATCATCCGTGTATAATAGCAGATCATCCGCTTACAGGGCAACATTACTGCTGTACTCATGGGATCTATAAGGGGTGATCAATTTGTCTGCCCTAATGGCTTGGGCCAGTGTTCTATATATATGTTAAAGAGCAAAGGTGAAAGGGGGCAACCCTGTTGTGTCCGTCTAAGGATTTCAAAGCTAGAGGTTAAAACCCCATTTACTAAGATATTAGCAGAAGCCCACTGATAACAATTCACCAGACTTTGAATAAAAATAGGCCCGAACCCCATAACCCTCAAAACCTCCCAAAGATAAACCAAACAGACTCTGTTGAACGCCTTGGCTACATCCAATGCCACTACAGCCAACGGTTCAGATCGAGCTGTTGCAAGATCTATATTGCCTAACAACTGTTGTATCAATTCCTGGATGTATCTTTTGGGAATAAAGCCCTTCTGATCAGTGTTTATCAGTTGTGATCTTATAATCGGCGTTTAGCAGGGAGATCGGTCTATAGGAGTGCACCTTTTGCGGATATTTACCAGGTTTTAAAATAAGAACAATGGTTGCCTTCTTCCAAGACCTGGGTATCCTACCTTCTGATTGGTAAACAGAATTAAACAAAACACCCATTATCTGAACCAATTCATCTTGCAAGAGCTTGTATATCTCGCTAGGGAGGGCATCTGTGCCAGCTGCTTTGTTGTTTTGGGATTGCTTAGTTTGTTCTCTAATCTCACCCTCAGTTATTGGGGCATCAAGAAGATCACAGCTTTCTTCTGTTAAACGTGAGATAGATTTCTCACTCAGCCAGGACCTCCGGGTTAGGTGTAATTTCCTCCCTATAGAGCTCTAAAAATAGAGAGGTAAGCCGTACTTGCATATCTGCTAATCTGCTCGAGATATCCCCATTTTCATTATTAATGAATTCATTTATTAGATTTTTTGCACGATCAGCCTTGGCTTTCCAAGCCAAGAGTGCTCCTGCCTTCTCTCCATATTCGAAGCTCTGCCTTGATTTAGACAGCCACTGTGCTTTACATTTTTGGTCAAGTTTATCTCTAAACTCTTGATGAGCGTTATCCAGGTCTCTCTGGACTTGAGATAATCTGTATGTTGCCACCTGATTGGGCCTAGTCCTTTCTGCCTCTAGCTGGGAGATTTTTTCCTCTATTAGCCGAAGGTCACGTTCTTCCTCCTTATTCTTTGCACTGACTATGTAAGAACCCCCGTAGGAATGCCTCTAAGGCATCCCACACAAAATCCATTGATGTAGAGCCCATATTATCCAAGAAGTAATTCTGAGTTGCCTCTTTAAATTCTATAACAATCTCGGGATCATGCTACTGGGGCATGGTCAGATATATGACTAGGCAGAATATCTATCGATATCATACTCTCCAAGATAGGCCGGCTTATCAATACATAATCAATTCTGGAGAGATGCCCATATTTTTTGCAGTGGAAGGTATATCCCTGCATGTGACCTTTCTTTGCCCTCCACAGATCTACAAACTCCAAGTCATGTAACATATTATTACGGGCCGGACGTACCCAGGGAGGTCCTATGTGGCGGCACTGATTTGATCTATCCTTAACGGGGTCTAAAAGAACATTAAAATCTCCACCTATTAGTAATGGTGAAGCTTGTTCCATCACGACCCGTTTTAGTTTACAAATATATATGGGATTGTCTATATTTGGACCATAAAATGAGACACAGGTCAACTCTGACTCTACGAGATCTAGTCTAGCCATTACCCATCTCCCATCTCCCGGACTGATCAGTTTTTACCACTTTAATAGTACAACCTGCTTCACGCTTAATCAAAATGGCCACTACCTTACAGTTGATCGTCTGCTCCGACACACAATAATGGGGAACATGGCGGCCGTCAGCTAAACGGCTGCTGGTGGATGGTCCTTGGGTGTGTTTCTGATCTCTCTGGGAGGGCATCCGCGCAAAACAATGAAGTATCCCCCCACCTCTCCTTGATCTGCATCAGGAAAAAATACGCCACGATACCTTGTCCTCAGTGTCGGGCGGTGGATGGCTCCGGAGCCCAGGTGGAGTGTACAGACGCTCCAAGGATCTCACTGGGAAGGTGCTGCGCGGGAGTGGCAAAGCAGCAGGCCCGCATGCCTATACTTTCAGGTCCGGGTTGCCACGGGTAGTGTCAGCACTAGCGACTGTGCAGAGCCTGCAGTAAGAAAGCAACTCTCCCACCAATTTCTTCATCAATTTCTTCTTAAGGTAGGGTGTGGAGGGTATGCTCCGGTTCAAGATCTAGTCGACAGGTCCGGGAAGGAACGTAAGAACCTTTTGAGCTCGCACAAATTGGGAACTATTGCTATTGCCGGATGTCAATTCAGACAGCCTGCTGCTGTTATTAAGGAAGCAGGGAGAGAGAGCGAAGGGTGGAGAGTTCTACAGCATATGGAAGAGGGCAAGCAAGTAAAGGGGGCATCTGGTATAAAAACTTGTACATATACTCTTAGAGACTCGGCAGCTCAACTTCCTGATTACGGTCTACACAACCAAGACTCCTCTTCATCAGTCTCTGTAATCCTGCCATCCTCTCAAAGAAGGAAAGGAGGTGAAGCATGCGTGGGGGTAGGGGGTAAAAGGAGAGGCAAAGGCAGAGGGAGTGGAAAGAAATTGTTTGCACCTAAAATTAAAATAACACTGTCCCTGAAATCATATTATAAGGTCCTAAGTACCCCGTGCCCCCACCTACTGGTACTGTTGCCCGAGAGGGCCACTGTCCTAACAACACTGGGGAGACAAATCTAGACCAATCTCAAAATAAGTCACTTATGATGTCAAGTCCCCCTGCTCTCCAAGCTTCAGGCAATTTGGAAATAGTATCACTATCAAATCGTTTTGCCATTTTGGAGGTGCAAGATAGTGGGAGATGGGCAAACAAATGGTTGAACTAAATAAACTGGGGGCGAGGACACAATGGAAGTTCCCGGCTTCCCTTCGCGTTATGTGGAATAAACATATGTACACTTTCCGTTCAGCAGATGAGGTGGATAATCTCATTCTAAAAATCAAGAAAGGAGAGGAGGTATAAGGGAGGTTGATCCTTTCAAAATTAGGGAGGCCCAGGACCAGAGAGATTTAGGGTCAGAAAACGGGCAATGATGTTGTTAATTGACCTGAGGACCAGACACCGTTTAGGCTTAGGCCTAATAGTAGGGAGGGCTCCCCGGAGGGGGGAGCACAGGGGGAGGTGGGGCTTTGGGAAGGGAGGGAGGAGCACGGGTGGGGGAGCAGTGGGAAAAAATAAAAAAATTAAAAGTCCTTTATCGCAGCCATCTTATTTAGTCTAGGGTTCCGGTGTAGGTATGAGGCGATGGGCACACCCTTATTACTAAGATCTTGAAATGGGTAGTGGAGATTTAAAATTCCTATAGTGGAATATTGATGGGTTGCGATGCCCACACAGACAGAGGATTGTTATGAAGTATTTAGAACAAAGCCCTGCCCAAATTTGTATGATTCAGGAGACTCATTGAGCTATGCAGAGAGTTGTGCAGTATTTGCTAAGTACCCATGCATATTTCCATTTTCATACTGAGAGGAGTATGTTGGACTTGGGCTCCAAACAAGTGTGGCTCTACTATTATGATTCAAAAAATTATTGTGATAACCTGCACTCCTTATTATCTATGTAATCAAAACTTAAATTCTCATATTCAAATTTATGATTGGTGCAATCCCATACCTTGACCAGCTCTAGTCAAGTGAAGCATACAAATAAAAAACAACAGAAACTGTATAATGGGACGCACTGTTCACTAGCCCCTCAGGTGCTATGTATTAGTAAACAATATTTCAAACGTTTTCACAAAGTATTCATGGGTATTCCAAAAGAATGTAACATTTATCTGTGCAAACACACTCGAAAAAATCCAAAGTCAAAATCATTCACAAACTGAAGACACTTCGCATTATATCTTTGTCTTTAATTCTTCTTAATTCGTGATGTCCAAACATTAGGTACAGCTCTTGCGTGATAATATTGGCAATATCCCTGGCAACACCCAATGCATTTCGGTATCAACCTTCGTCAGGGGAATAACTGCAAATAACAAATGTTACCTATGACTAATGGGTTATTAATTTAAAGAAAGCAACTAATGTACAATGAAACAAGAGATAAACCAATCCGGTTACATCATGCTGGTGAATAAGTGTTTGTCATGCTCACAAAACACCATAACAAAAGTCTCCACAAGTGCCTAGTGAATACACTGAATTGTGTATATGCCTTAACTCCCAATGATTGTATCATGCTTGGGTGGCAGATGCTCTCCCTACCTTGCCTTTGTACAAATTCTGCCCGAAACACACGTGTGTCAGACACCTTAGAGTCACTCTGTATGAAAAAAACGAAAGTTAAAATTGGAAATCAACCTCTTGAACTGAATCTCTTTGAAATAAATAATAACCCTCTAAACAACTAACTGTTTCACTCTCTTACCTCACAAACCAAATGCGAGCCCTCCTGTATGACAGCCGTATCTGTATGTAAACCGTGTACTGTTGAGCCTCTACTGAAAAGTAAAAACGAACACCGTAGTAAACTGCCCGAACTATACTTAGCGCTCAAAAAACTTGTAATGCTTCGTGTGTATCTATCATATAAACCTACCGTAATCCAAAAGTACAAAAAAAAAATCTTCCTCCTCTCGGCGTTCTCCTCACCACTTCCTCCTTACGCGCTTGCTCGAAACACGAACGACGTGTACGTGCTGCCTGCTTAGTCCCCCTACTATTTCACTTAACTCAGCAATGAAAATCAATGACGGACTACATGTACCGAATCTTACAGCTTCAAAATGGCCACCTTCGCATTACAATAGTCTATACTCAATTGTGCATACTTAAACTAGACGAGAAATGGAAGCGAAACTTCATGATAATGCCTAATAAATAATAATAAATTACCCTCTCACCTAATTATAATATTAATGCCCAAATGAATGAGATGGTTCAAACAAAAATTATTCTAGATACAAACCATCAATAATCAAAGATCCAACACGGTTAAGTCTAATGGTGCTGGTAGGACTAGATGTTCACCTAAACTAATGTGTGTTCACCTGGATATTTTTTGAGCTTGAGAAACCGCATGTGTACAGTATTTACAGTAAACAATATTACAAAATGTGCTTCATACAAATAACAGGTTATAAAAAACATGACATCTCAATCTTATCATTGAGTCCATAGGGGATAAGTGTCAGGTTCTAGACAGGATAGCGCCTGCCTAACTACAACTCCCATGGGCGGCGGGTCCGGAACTACGGTACCCATGATCCTTTGCACACAGGATTATAGTGGGAAGAGAACCAGGAAATGGTGCTCGTGATTTTGAACGTTGTATGAGTCTGCCGGTTCCCGTTTTCCCTGTTGCGCCCTGAGCGGTTGCCTTCTAACAACTCCGAAGCAGTTTGGCAGCCAGCGCTGGAAGAACAGTCTGGTATTCATTTACGAGCGCTTTTGCGTCCTTTGTTTATTTGTTTCAGTGGCCGGTGGCGGGGAGCTTAGTTTCTCGCGCACCTTCGAGCCTCGCGGCTGCGAGGCGATCCCTTGGTGCAAGCGCAACAATACTTTTGTCTGATGGTTATTTTAGCCGCTTTGCAATCTCCGGCTGGGGATTGTAATATGCTATACAAGTGACGGATAGCAGGGGGAAGTCCTCCACTATGCCGGCACGAAGGAAAAGCATTTCAGGATATCGACTTTCACCATATTGTGGATTACAAATGCTAAAGCGGATGCTGGTAGTGTTGGTTAACTACAGCATGCCGTGTTTAGATGTTTCTTGGTTTTAGTGAGGTTATCTGGAACCAGGCTGTGATTTCTATAGCAGATAGGATTCTGCTTCAGTTCATAGGAGATACTATTAAGACCTATTTACAGAGTCCAAGGACTTATCACTGGGGTCTCGTTTTCTTTTGGAGTGTTCCTATTAAAGACTTAGCTTATTAGCATATAGGGTATGTACATATCGTTATCCCTTTACATAGGAAGAGAATTGCTTTGGTGGCCTTATTATTCATGTGCTTCTTGTGTTGTACAGGGGAGGCAGGAGCGATATCACAAGATAGGACTGTATGAAGAGGCACATGCTGTATTTGTACAAGGTGAATCTGGTTGTACATTTGTTTAGCGAGAATGTAATGAGAGTAGCCTTTATATTCTTATTAATTCTTGTGCATTTCTGTTACAGCTTCTATTCCCCTGCTGACCCTTCCTTCTATTCTATTCTTTGGGTTTTTCCCCTTTTGGGTTTTTTCCCTCACCGTATCCCCTAAACACCCTGTGTAATAAGTTCAGGGTGTTTGGGAGGTCCGGAGGTGGAGCATTGCTACTACATACAGATCCTGCGGAGTGCGATCGTGACAGAATCACGAGCCCAAGAATTACACTCTGCCTGGTCTGTGTGTGGGAGTAATGGCGTCCATGGAGGACGTGTTGCATGCTCTGGTGTTGGTGCAGCAGGAGTTGGCTGCTTCTAAGGCAGAGACTGCTGCTCTCCGGGAGAAGGTGGATAGGTTGGGGAGTAACCCATTTAATGCTTCTGCTCCGGCCTCCTCAGTACAGGTCATGGTACCACCTCCCATCCCCTTGGCAAATCCCGAAAGGTTCTCAGGAGACCCTCGAAAGGTGCAGGTATTCCTGACCCAGGTTCTCATGCATTTTTCCTGTAAACCTTCTTCCTTCCCTACGAATCATTCTAGGGTGGCGTTTACCATTTCCTATTTGGTGGGGGACGCTGCTAACTGGGCAGTACCTTTAGTGAAACGTGATGACCCCATCTTGTCGGATTGGACAGCATTCAGAACTGCATTCGAGAGGGTTTTTGATCGGAGGGCTACATCTTGTAGTGCAGACCGAGAACTACTTGAATTACGCCAGGGCAAAGGAGAATTGGTTCCATATTTAACTACGTTTAACAGGTTAGTGGCCGAAGCTGAGTGGCCAGAGGAAAAAAGAATGTCCCTCTTTTATTTGGGACTAAAAGAGGAGTTGAAGGACATGGTGGCGCAGGTGGATCCACAGCCCACCACTTATGTAGATATGGTGAATTTGGCGTTGAGATTGGACAGCCGCTTAACAGAGAGAGGGGGCAGTAGAAGACGTTGGGACAAAGGTACTTACAGTTATGACCGAACCCCTCGCAGAAGTCCGGGCGGAGCAGAAACCGCTCCTGAGCCTATGGAGATAGGAGCTCTTAGGGCTCCTTTGTCAAGAGAAGAAAGGGAGAGTAGGAGAGTACAGGGCCTGTGTATGTACTGCGGGAAGAAGGGGCATTACGTTAGAGAGTGCCCCTCCAAACCCAAGGCTTCTGGTGGCTTTAATAGGTTTAAGAAGGTGGCGGTATCTTCCCACCTGTTAGATGCCCCAACAAGGGAAGAGAGTACACCTCGGGCTGAGGGAGGACAAGAATGGAAACTCACCTCGCTGTCTTCCGCCGGTCCGGAAGAATCTGAAGCCCATCTTGTGATAATTATGTCTATTGAATGCGATAATGTGCAACATCAAGTCATGGTGATGTTGGACTCAGGAGCCACTGGCAATTTTATTGACGACGGCTTAGTGACACGCTTAGCGTTGCCTCCAATTCTCAGAGAGAACCCTGAAGATGTTTTGGCTGTTGATGGGCAACCGTTAACATCAGGTCAGATAACTGAAAGGACCAGCCCAATAGGATTGTCGATAGAATTGCAGGGGTATGTACGTACAGAGAATCTGACGTTAAACATCATAGCGGCTCCTCAATATGAGGTCATCCTAGGCATGCCTTGGTTGCACCGACACAATCCTGTGGTGAATTGGAAGACGAAGACCTTTCATTTCACGCCCGAAAGTTGTCAGGATCATTTAGTTCCATGTGTGCCAGCTCATGTGGCGGTGTTAACAACACCGTTTTTGGCCGCTACCGCGGCAGAAACAAATGTTCAATTACCCCTTGAATATAGGGCTTACAGTGATGTATTCAGTGAAAGTAAAGCAGAAACCTTACCCCCTCACAGGGAATATGACTGTCGTATAGATCTGGTGGAGGGGGCTACAATACCCACATGTAGAGTGTATGCGTTGTCTGTGTCCGAAACTAACCACCTGAGAGACTATCTAGACCACTATGTGCATTTGGGGTTCATTAGACCATCCCGCTCTCCAGCAGCCTCTCCTCTGTTTTTCATCGCAAAGGCGAATGGGGATTTGAGGGCGTGTGTTGATTATAGAGTGTTGAATAGGAACACTATACGCCATCGTTACCCTCTTCCTCTTATTTCAGTCTTGCTCGATCAGGTGAGAGAGGCTAATATCTACACACGTTTGGACTTGCGTGGGGCTTATCACCTGGTCAGGGTAAGAGAGGGGGACGAGTGGAAAACTGCGTTCAAAACAAGATTCGGTCTTTATGAATACTTGGTGATGCCTTTCGGGCTTTGCAATGCTCCGCCTGCGTTCCAATTTTTCATAAATGACGTTTTGAAAGAGTATGTGGATCGGTTTGTGGTTATGTACATTGATGATATCCTAATATATTCTCAGGATGTAACATGTCACACAGCCCAAGTAAGCCTGGTTCTGGACAAATTGAGAGAACATAGTTTGTATGTGAAGTTAAGCAAATGTGAATTCGGGGTGCAGGAAGTGGAGTTCCTGGGTGTAAATCTCAGTCCTCATGGTCTACAGATGTCTGAACGAAAGGTACAGGCTGTTCAGGAATGGCCAGCCCCGAGAAATGTGAAAGAAGTGCAGAGTTTTCTAGGATTTGCGAATTATTATCGCCGGTTCATACTGCATTTCTCGCAGACGGCGGTTCCCATCACAAGATTGTTACGAAAGGGAACACTGTTTGTGTGGACAGCCGAGGCCGACAAAGCGTTCCAGGACTTGAAAAGAGCTTTTACCACCGCACCGGTGTTGGCACACCCTGTGCTGGAAAAACCTTTCATAGTCGAAGCAGATGCTTCCGATGCAGCCATTGGGGCAATCCTATCCCAGAGAGACTCCGACAACGGGCAGCTTCACCCGGTTGCTTATCTATCAAAGAAATTGAGCCCGGCCGAGGCCAATTACACAATAGCAGAGAAAGAGCTACTGGCTATTAAACGAGCATTCCAAGAATGGAGACCTTATCTTTGGGGGTCTAGTCATGCGGTGACGTATACTCCGACCATCGGAATCTTCAGTATATGTCCTCAGCAAGACACTTAACGCGGAGACAGATGAGGTGGATGCTGTTCTTTTCTGAATACAATTTTGTGGTAACTTTTCGTCCTGGGGTAGAGAACAGGAAAGCTGATGCTCTGTCCAGGCAGGAGACTGGTACAGAACCAGCTGAGGAAGTACTGCAATCCATAATCTCCCCTACCAAGGTAGTGTGTGCAATCCGCGCTGAAAGGTTCTTGGGAGACATTAGGAATTCAAGATCTGTGGGATCATGGGATAGATGGGCTGCCATGAAACCAGGCAGAAGGGTGAGACAGGGGTTGCCTTTTCTTGGTGAGTGTCTGTTTCTACCTACTGAGGATTTGAGGAAAAAAGCCTTCAGTTGGTGTCATGTCGTGCCATCAGCCGGACATCCTGGGGTTACCAAAACCGAGCGACTGCTTAGAAGACATTTCTGGTGGGAGACTTTGGCTTTGGATGTCACCAAGTGGGTAGGGAAGTGTGAAACCTGTGCCAGAGCGAAAGGAGAAAATACCAAACGGAAAAGTCTTTTGATGCCCATGCCTACCCCTGATCGCCCCTGGCAGAACATAAGTCTGGATTTTATAACAGGCCTACCGTTGGATCAGGGCAAATCAGCAGTGTTGGTGGTGGTGGATAATCTGACAAAGATGGGACACTTTATACCATGTGTAAACCTCCCTACGGCAGGTCAGACAGCTCAATTGTTGGCCTCGCAGGTTATAAGGTTACATGGCATTCCACGGGTAATCGTGTCAGACAGGGGGCCGCAGTTTATTGCTCGCTTTTGGCGAATGTGGTGCAAGGCATTGGGCGTAGAATCGGCTCTCTCTACCAGCTTCCATCCTCAAACGGATGGTCAAACAGAACGCCTAAACCAGACCTTGAAGAAGTACTTGCACTGTTACTCTGAGGCAGCCCATGAGTCCTGGGTGGATTTGCTGTGGATGGCTGAGTTGTCCTATAATAATTCCTGGCATAGTTCAACTGGCATGTCTCCCTTTAAGGCTAACTTTGGTTATGACGCTAACACCTTGCCTATTTCCATCCCTGCTGATGTGGCCGATCAACCCACTGTGAGAGACCATATCATGGCCTTAAGGAAGGTGCATAGGGGGGTTCAAAGGCATCTGTTGAAAGCAAAGGAGGTGTACAAGAAATGGGAGGACAAACATCGTGTACAGGGGCCTCTGTTCCAGGTGGGGGATAGGGTATGGCTCTCAACTAGATACATCCGGTTCAAACTGCGGAGCGTCTTTCATCCTCGGTTCATTGGACCTTATCCCATTGTGCGCCAAGTCAATCCTGTGGCGTATAAGTTAAAGTTGCCTTCCTCGTTGAGGATACATCCGGTGTTCCATGTACAGTTGTTAAAAAAAGCACTAACCTCGCGCAGGAAGGCGCCGCCTCCGGTGGTTTCCGAGGGTGGTCTGGAGTACGAGGTGAAGGCTATTCGTGACTCTGAATTCCGTAGAGGGGTGCTGTGGTATTTGGTCTCCTGGAAAGGTTATGCTACAGAGGATGACTCTTGGGAACCCTGGCACCACGTGCATGCCCCCGGTGCGGTACGGTCTTTCCATGCTCGATATCCTGCCAAGCCTGGTCCTAGGAGGCGCTTGGGAGGAGGGCGTACTGTCAGGTTCTAGACAGGATAGCGCCTGCCTAACTACAACTCCCATGGGCGGCGGGTCCGGAACTACGGTACCCATGATCCTTTGCACACAGGGTTATAGTGGGAAGAGAACCAGGAAATGGTGCTCGTGATTTTGAACGTTGTATGAGCCTGCCGGTTCCCGTTTTCCCTGTTGCGCCCTGAGCGGTTGCCTTCTAACAACTCCGAAGCAGTTTGGCAGCCAGCGCTGGAAGAACAGTCTGATATTCATTTACGAGCGCTTTTGCGTCCTTTGTTTATTTGTGTCAGTGCCCGGTGGCGGGGAGCTTAGTTTCTCGCGCACCTTCGAGCCTCGCGGCTGCGAGGCGATCCCTTGGTGCAAGCGCAACAATACTTTTGTCTGATGGTTATTTTAGCCGCTTTGCAATCTCCGGCTGCGGATTGTAATATGCTATACAAGTGACGGATAGCAGGGGGAAGTCCTCCACTATGCCGGCACGAAGGAAAAGCATTTCAGGATATCGACTTTCACCATATTGTGGATTACAAATGCTAAAGCGGATTCTGGTAGTGTTGGTTAACTACAGCATGCCGTGTTTAGATGTTTCTTGGTTCTAGTGAGGTTATCTGGAACCAGGCTGTGATTTCTATAGCAGATAGGATTCTGCTTCAGTTCATAGGAGATACTATTAAGACCTATTTACAGAGTCCAAGGACTGATCACTGGGGTCTCGTTTTCTTTTGGAGTGTTCCTATTAGCATATAGGGTATGTACATATCGTTATCCCTTTACATAGGAAGAGAATTGCTTAGGTGGCCTTATTATTCATGTGCTTCTTGTGTTGTACAGGGGAGGCAGGAGCGATATCAGAAGATACGACTGTATGAAGAGGCACATGCTGTATTTGTACAAGGTGAATCTGGTTGTACATTTGTTTAGCGAGAATGTAATGAGAGTAGCCTTTATATTCTTATTAATTCTTGTGCATTTCTGTTACAGCTTCTATTCCCCTGCTGACCCTTCCTTCTATTCTATTCTTTGGGTTTTTTCCCCTTTTGGGGTTTTTCCCTCACCGTATCCCCTAAACACCCTGTGTAATAAGTTCAGGGTGTTTGGGAGGTCCGGAGGTGGAGCATTGCTACTACATACAGATCCTGCGGAGTGCGATCGTGACAATAAGTGTTCTCAATGTCCGTATCCAATAAGTTTCCCTTTGTGACAATGAACGGGTGACGTCAACATGTCTTGACTCCAACACTCTCTCTAGTACTGTGAGTTTCAACTGAGGTATAGTGTGACCATGTTCTTTCCAATGTACAGCCAGACAAGATTTAATATTAGCTGTTCTTATCATGCTTTTATGTTCTTTCATGCGAACCTTTACTTTTCTAGTTGTCCGCCCAACATATACAAGCCCACATGGGCATTTGATTGCATATACCAGCATCTCCGAGTTACAATCAGAGGTATGTTTCAACAATATATCTTTGCCTGTATGTGGATGTGTAAACTTATTTCCTACTAAAACGTTCCCACAATGTCCACAATTATGACACTTCATCATTCCCTTCTGTCCCAAATCAATCGTAGCCTGTTTACCTTGTTTAAGGATCTCTTTCAGAATCTTAGATCTGGAATGTGCAAACAAAGGTTTATCCGTGAATACTTGTGTGAAATCAGGCTCTTGTTCTATCAATTCCCACCTTTTCAAAATACATTTTGTTATTGCTGTTGCTACAGTGGAAAATTTCAATACACATTCTTCTCTTTTTGCTGATACTTTAGGTACTTTCTCAAACAATTTCGACCTTTGCATAATACAAGCTCTCTCTTTAGCATGATCTAATACAGTATTAGGATAACCCCTTTGTACATAGTCTTGACGCATGTTCTCTATTACCTGTAATCCCTGACATTCATCAGAACAAATTCTTCTAGCTCTGATAAACTGAGACAATGGCAGATGTTTTTTCAAAGAATGCCGATGAAAACTATCAAAATGCAAGGCATTATTCCTATCAGTCGGTTTCTTAAACAAATTTGTGACTAAAGTATCTCCACTTCTTGATATCAGTATATCAAGATAATTGATTTGTTCAGAACTGATGGTGTGTGAATTTGATGGATGTATGACACTGGTTGAGTGTTTGAAGTAACTTACGTAGTCTCACTTGTGACCCTTTCCACACTATCAAGATGTCATCGATATATCTCATATATAATGCTAGATTCTCCTGCCATTCTATTTGTTGTAAAATGTGGATCTCTTCAAACCTAGCCATGAATGTATTAGCGTATGTGGGAGCCCCCGTAAAACACATTGACGTACCCGTCGTCCGAAGGTAAAAGTGATTCTGCCACTGAAAATACCCATGATATAGGCAAAAGTGCAGTAATTCCATCAAAAACAAGTTGTGACTCTCCTTATAATCATGCCTTAAGAGCATCCATTCTGCCGCCTCTAGTCCTTCTACATGAGGAATGGATGTGTACAATGCTGATACATCCACTGTACATAACCATAATTCATCACTAGCGGAAAATGTAATTCCCTGCAGTTTCTTAAGACAATCAGTAGTGTCCTGTACAAAGGTAGGCCATTGTTGCACCAACGGTTGCATGAAAGGATCAAGGTATTTACCAAGAGGTTCATGAAGTGAACCGCAACCGGCCACAATAGGGCGGAATGGTGGGTCTTTTGGCTCTTTTGGATTAAGGTAGGTTTATATGATAGATACACACGGAGTATTACAAGTTTTTTGAGCGCTAAGTATAGTTCGGGCAGTTTACTAAGGTGTTCGTTTTTGCTTTTCAGTAGAGGCTTAACACTACACGGTTTACATACAGATACGGCTGTCATACAGGAGGGCTCGCATTTGGTTTGTGAGGTAAGAGAGTGAAACAGTTAGTTGTTTAGAGGGTTATTATTTATTTCAAAGAGATTCAGTTCAAGAGGTTGATTTCCAATTTTAACTTTCGTTTTTTTCATACAGAGGGACCCTAAGGTGTCTGACACACGTGTGTTTCGGGCAGTATTTGTACAAAGGCAAGGTAGGGAGAGCATCTGTCGCCCAAGCATGATACAATCATTGGGATTTAAGGCATATACACAATTCAGTGTATTCACTAGGCACTTGTGGAGACTTTTGTTATGGTGTTTTGTGAGCATGACAAACACTTATTCACCAGCATGATGTAACCGGATTGGTTTATCTCTTGTTTCATTGTACATTAGTTGCTTTCTTTAAATTAATGACCCATTAGTCATAGATTACATTTGTTATTTGCAGTTATTCCCCTGACGAAGGTTGATACCGAAATGCATTGGGTGTTGCCAGGGATATTGCCAATATTATCACGCAAGAGCTGTACCTAATGTTTGGACATCAGGAATTAAGAAGAATTAAAGACAAAGATATAATGCGAAATGTCTTCTGTTTGTGAATGACTATAACTTTGGATTTTTTCGAGTGTGTTTGCACAGATAAATGTTACATTCTTTTGGAATACTCATGAATACTTTGTGAAAACGTTTCAAATATTGTATACTAATACATAGCACCTGAGGGGCTAGTGAACAGTGCGTCCCATTATACAGTTTCTACTATTATGATGTCATCCACCATGACGGACAACTCAGCTTCTGAAAAACATGGATTTTTTTTACCATAACATAAATGTAAATTTGAGTGTGTGACAATGATTTACAAAAACACCAAGGGATATTAGTACAAAATGCTAACAAAGTGTGTGGAGAGTGTTAAATGGGATAGGTGGAAACAAGAAAAGCCTTATATGGCCAAAAGTGCAGCTCTGTCTTGCTGTGCTGCAGTGGAGAGGCAAAAGATCTTGGTCTGGGATGGAGTGTGTTTTACAGTGTGATTTGCAGGTGTGTCCACTTGGCCAATCGATATCAGCTGTGTTGTTTTTGTAGCCATCCAATGGGCACAGCTTTGGTGCTTTGCTGAGAGCGAACAGTGGCAGCCTACTGCTGTCGGGGATCCCGCGCTAGGGGACCGCCAGTACAACTGTATTTTCGTAATCTGCTCAGCAGGAAACCACGGCCCTGACGGCGTCAGAGTACACATCGCCAACATTTTAGCTGACGCAGCCCAGGAAGAAAATACTCCATCAACAGCGGTTGGTGGTTCAGGCTGCATGCATCGTACTATGGCGGGTAGAGGACCGATGGCTCAGAGGTCTTCTAAGGACTGCTGATGCGGCAGGCCGGCGGTAAGATTGCCAAAGTCGTAATTGCCCCCTTAGTTCCCTTATTTATTTTTAAACAAATTAGCAATATTTTGACTACTTTCTCATTTGCCTCCAGAAGAATCATGTTAGCTTCCCCAACACGTGAAACAAAGACCCAAATTTAGCCTGATTATCTTTTGAAGAAAAAAGAAAGGATTAAGCACAAACTGTCCCAAATATAAAAGATGGCTGAACACAGAGGACGGGGGTATGGAAGACTTACAACTTAGGGGCTAAATTTGGATAATAGCAACAACTGTTCTTATATTGCACAGAATTGCAACATTTTTGTGATACTTAGTGGTTTGTCATTTTTATTTGGTGTGAAAAGGTTTCAATTTACAATCAGCATGGTCAGAACTGCAAACTCCCAGACCTTTCATCGACATGCTTTGGTGTTTTATTGTTCTTAGATTTGATTTTATATGACAAAATGGATGTATTCTAAACTGTGATATATTTCCCTCTGGCAGGCCAATTGGGATCCTTTGTCGAAGGAAAGCGAGTGCTGCAAAAAGGCTCAGGATACAGGCACAGAAATATTTTGTTCAGAAGTGACACTTTAATAATGCACACTCCATTGGGACTTCTGCTATCTGCTTGATGTTTATGCGGAGCTTATACGCTTTTATCAGTATCCCCTGCTTGTCAATATGCCCTTGACGGGATTAGAGAAAGTTGATTCCACAATGAGAGAGATTATTTTACGCTTGAATTGTTGTTTGTTTATTTTGGATGTATTTCTGGTTGTTTCATAAATGTAGGAGACAAATATTCAGTTAATTGCTACTTCCTTACTAACGTGAACACTGTGCAGAAAGGGATGTGTGGCAAAGGTTTTAGTGATGCAACAAAAGGGAGCTTTCCACTTGCACAAAATTTGAGCGGTACACAATTATGAGCAAAGTGTGTTTCTTGGTATTGCGAAGTGCAGTATCTGAGGTGAGTGAAAACAAATACCACTATATAGGTAAGCAAAAAGCTAGTGTTGAGACATGGGCCATTCGAATGTTTGGAACAAGCTTCCTGAAATCAATGGCTTTTGCCTCATTGTTTGTTCACAAAGAGAGTGAATAGTTTACTGCGATCATCACCATTCAGATACTGCTACAGTACAAACTACGTTGCACTCACCTGCTTGGAAAAGCACATTCTGACGACTCAGGTTACCATCCTCCAACATGGTAAAATTGCAAGTTGATAAACTACTGAATAAGTAATATTACATTTGAATTTAAAGGCATGTGATTAAAATTCCTAAACATCCTAACCTTCTTGTAACACAGTCAGTGCACCTCCTGCCATTTCCTCTGCCTCTGCGCCCACATCTGTAATACAGTGTTGGCACAGAGTCAAAGGGCCATATTATCAAGAACGGTGATAAGAGGCTTGATAATATGCCCTTGTGAATTCCCATAGAAGCCCAAGTCCTGGTGTGCAGGACAACAAACCTGGGCTTCTATGTAAATTCACAAGGGCATATTATCAAGCCCTAGTTTCCTGCCGCTAAAGCGGCGATAATGTTATCGCCGTTCTTGATAATATGGCAGAAAGTGTTTTTTTAATTTGCATGGGATCATGCACCCTTGCAAATGAGGAAACACCCCTTAATATCACTCCTGTGAGATCTGTTTTGCAGAAGGGCCTGGAAACATCCACGGCCACTTCTGTATTTCCAAAGTGCCCTAAGGAACCTAAAGTTGAGTCACACACCAGGTCAGATTGTTGAGTTTGATGCCCCACTACACCTGCAACTCCCATCAGTATAGCTGCAGTTGACCATGACAGACATGCATGTGATGTATACACTCCAAGCAAATACTCCACAATGATCATGTGCACAAGGTAACCATTGTGGATTGAGGCCCAAACTGCTTATTACACAAGTGTTCTATTAAGGCCAACTTGAGAACCACAGGATGTCATTACTTCATACTTTTTAGTGGTTGATATTTTTGATATCCAATATTATACATTATACATGTGATTATTATTTTCTCCCAATCTACTCTTGCTCCAATGAACATCAACAAGAGATAACATTGTGTCCCTGACTAGAGGGGTTTTGTTATTCATTTATAGCAAATATGCAAGGTTGAATGTATTGATGTATGGTTGATGTATTGTGTCTTGGTGCACGTTTTTGTTTTATGTATTTGCCGTTTTATTTCACTCATCTTTACCAACATGCGTTACAGCAGTTTACTTACAGAATGGTACTTTACATAAAAAAGGGTTCGAAGTTGATACATATTTTAGCAAGGAGCTAGCCGATTGATTGAACGAATGGATAAACAACATGGAAAAATTGTTAGATAATGATCTTTGATTTAGCTTGGACTCAAGTCTTTCAGTTGGTATGGAATGGATGGCTTTTTAATGTTTTCCTTAATGCTAGGAGGATGGGGGTAGTTTGTGGATCAACAGATAGGGATGTATAACATTAAAACGCATGCTTTTACATCGCATGCTTTTACAACGCGGTTTTTACAACGCATGCCATTACAACGCATAGTGCTTTGGGGCACTGGATAGTGAATAGTTTAATTTACTATTCCAACTCCAGTCCCCGTGGATAGTAGGGAAGGTGTTGGGCAGTAAATTAAACCTATTCCCTATCCTAGAGCACCCCCCCTGCGCAATGCGTTGTAATGGTTTGCGTTGTAAAAGTTGCGTCGTAAAGGCACTGCGTGGTAAAAGTTGCATTGTAAAGGATGTTTCCCAACAGATAGTTCCAAATAGAGTTAAAGATAGATGCAGTAACACAAGAGAAGGTTAGATTTAGGATTACAGCGTAGTCTTTTTGACGGTGTTGTGATTTTATATCATCCATGTACTACTGTTTGAGGAATGCACACAAGTTGTGCTAGATGATGCAGTTATAAATCCAAGGGTTTATTTTAGAGTATATATATGACTCCAGGGGCTGTATAATACAAAATGTTCTCAGCAGGCATGTGTGTACACTTTTTATGCCCTCGTGCTCTTTGGTATTACAGAAGGACCTTTTCTTTAATGAAGATCACGCCACAACATATGTATACCTGAAGCCATTTCTAAGGGGTTTTCCCTCATTTCCATGACGGTGTGATATGATGCATATGAGGAATCATTTTACCTGTGTGCCCACGCTATATTGCAGATGCCGGTGCAGAGGCAAATATGATGTCAGGGAATACACTGATTGTGTACCACGAGCAGATGGTGCACAGTCAGTGCACCCCTGGAGGACGCTCCCTGAAAGGAAGGAATGAGGGTCCAAGAATCCCCCCAGAAATTCCCCTGCTGGTGGGTGCAATCCCTTTATTATCCATGTCTATTAAGGGTTTCTGTCCCTTTATTAAATGCAGGTCCCATACTGCCTGCACACTGAAAAGCACACTAACTATTTCATACAGCCTGCCCACCTTTCACTAATGTGCTGCCCTGTTGCAGGCATGAGTTTAAGGCTGTGCTTAGGGAAGTGCATTAACTGTAATATGACACACTGACCTGGTCTGCACGATGTGCACCTGTTATAATGTACTGGGAATTACGTTGTTTCTTGAAGTAATTTAATCATTAGGAGAAACACAGGACGATCCCTACCAGACGCAGCTGGTTAAACAGTAACTGTCCACTGTCTGATGACCTCACATAAAGAATGCAGGTACATCATAAGTACCATGACACAGTCTAGAATAATACAAGCTAGTACATTATAACATATCTCCCCATCTTACACTAAAACACATTAAAAGAAAACAAAGGTAATAAAATAAAATAAAAATCAAACAGACACTAAGTAATCTTTAAGATATTGCGGAGCTCTCCTTTCTCCAAACTGTCTCAAAACACAAGAAGAGTCAACTACATCTCCTCTCCTTCCATCATCACTTTGTCTCACCTCCCGATCTAAAACCACCCCCCTAGATCTCTCAAAGACACAAAAGTCTTCATCGCCCATCATCATCCAAGGTGACCCCCCTATCTTTTCACATTCTCCCTCCATATCAAACTTACACCTTCCATTCTTCCTTTGAAAAAGAGCCACTCGCCTCAAATTCCAGGTCTGACCATTCATCAATCTCACCCAATTCCCACCAACAGCTTTCACTTTGAACTGACCTCTGAACTTATTCAGAAAATTAGTGTTGAGACCAGGCTTAACCTTAACCCAATCACCAACATTGATAAAATATTTATCATTCTTATTCAATGATGAATTCTCTTCTTTTCCTTTTATTTTGGCACACATACATGGTGGAAACAATTTTGTGCCAGTCACTCTACCACACATCATATCAAAGGGACTCAAACTTAAATCAGTATTTACTGTTGTCCTGTAAGCCCACAACATCTCAGACACAGCAGTCACTACATCCATATGTGAAGTATAAGCCAACTGCATAGTACCTTCTACCATTCTAATTAGGCGCTCAACTAAGCCATTGCCCTGTGGGTTGTATAATGAGCAACAAGAATGCTTGACACCAACTGAAGTTGCACCACAGAACAGACCCTATACATAATATCGGCCCAGGTTATAAGATCACTTCATTTTCAGCCATGCATATTTGTTTACAAGTTTAGTGCATACTGGGAAATATAGTACTATTTGAGTTTAATTAAAGCTATTGAAATAACAAAGCTGAAAACATAGATTAGTTGGGGCCTTCAGAGATTTAATAGGAACAATATTTGAGGATATAATATCAAGATTTCCAACCTGGAGAATCTTACAAATGTTATGTTCTACAGGCAGATAAATGATTAACCATTTGCAATAGTTTCTTATTAAGACCACTTCAGGTGATTACCTCATGGTGCCAAGCTTGGTTTTCAACAAAAGGATTTCTCGCCTATTTTTTCAATACCTCTATTTCCAACCTAGAACCTGCTGCTACAAAGCATCCAGTGTCCGGATGTAAGTTTATTTTGGTAATGCATGGCACATTTCGCAAAGTATACTGAATTCACCATAAAAACTATGTGGAAGCAACAGAGATTAACATTTCCCCCCACATCCTGAATCTTCTTCCAAACTTGATATTCCAGAATATCTTTGTCAGAATATCATGTGACGTAATAATTGTGTCCTAAATGTCATTTACTAAAGCATCACACTATTGGAGTTAATTATAGAAACTCTACACCCAGCAGGACCATATGATCATAAACAATATTTTCAACACAATATGTGTGTTATATAGTAGCTCTGCATCAGCTATTTGGACGACCAATAAATTGGGCCAATATTCATAACAAGTGGAAGGAAGGGATTATTTTTTTCTTGTGCAGAGATTGAAAGGGTGTTGTCATTTGAGGGTTTGTACTCTTTCAGCAGCATCTTATCAAAATGTTTATCTAACAGAATCAGGAAGCGACGTTACACAGATAAGCACACTGCACAACAGCATCATAGTACACTATGCATATATTTTACGCCACAGAAGAAATAAATAAAGGTTATGACAACAGTACACCTCTGCATATTCCACTGGATGATACGTCATAATAGGCTTAGTTTTTGATTCACTGTTTGTCTTTTCTATTTGTCTCCTAATGATATTGTCCGCAGAGCTTTTTCCACTGACTGCAAAAGCTCCATTACCACTTCTCAATTTTCAAAGCGGTCATTGTAGCTGCCCGAGCAGTGTAAATGTGTTAAATAGAGCTAACACTTCTAAATCACAATTTGCTCATTTTTCTTTATTTTGTTGTTAATGTTCCCAAGAATTGTTTCATCTGAACCTGCAACAAAGTACCAAGATGGGCCCAACATATTAATTCACATACATTCATGCAAGTGTGTGTGTGTGAGTATGTGTAGGCTCTTGTATATAAAACAGCAAGTATTATTGTGTGGGGGAAGTGTTTATCTAGTTCTCACTTGAACTCAGCAAATTGAATATCGAGGCATATGGTGGTACTGGAATACTGTAGGCATGCTTGGCATGCTGATACCCACCAATAATTAGCAAATTGGAGTAGAGAAATGTAATGACCTGCAGTACATTTTCCCTACGTTTGTATGTGACAGGAATAGGTTACTCCAGGTCTTTGACAAACCTGATATATTGTCCTGTCTGTATCACTGCCCTAGACAGGAGATACTTCACTGCACAGATCAAGTTCATCTTCAAAAGGGCACTGAAATCTCACCAACACTAGGTGGCATACTTCATCATAGGGTACCTTTCTCACCAAAGGCAGATGTCAGAGGTGAGCTCGCTATGCAAATTTTTTGTTTTTGGAAGTAGTTTGTACTGCCTTGTTAGCGGGTACATTGCAACACACAAGTCAGAGGAGAGTGCTCCTAACCATCCCAAAAGAGCTAATGACCACTTGTAGGGAACAAAGATTCAATATTTACTGTGTCACAGCAAATGCATTGTATTGTGACATCCCCAATAAAGATTAGGTATAAGTGAGGGTTAGTTGGAACCCTCAATCTGGATTAATAGAGTAAACAAGTTCCTGTCCTAACAGCGGACTATGCAGCTCATGGGCGTTTTTCAGACCTAGGATCCCTGAGAGTTTTGTAAAACATACCATATGGTATAGTAAATATAGTGAGCAAGAATGGTGAAGCAAGCAAAATCAAATTAATGCATCTGCTGCCTGCCAGTAAGGAGATGTATTGTTCCTGGTACAGTTAATTGACCTGGAAACAAAACCATTTGTACAGTTCATCTATAAACAGAGTGGTTCTATTGGAGTTTGTATCCAACTGTCCAACATTGATATACTTTTCTCTACTCATTCATTCTATTCCTGCTGAGCGTAGCTTTACCTGGGTCACATAAAGTTCAGTCTTAGAGGGTGCAGAAAGGTAGATGGTGATTGTCAGATGATAAAGTAATGACAACTTAAACACTGACAAAAGTCAACTCTGCTTTTACAACCCGATATTTTAAATATTTACAGAACACAAGAACAGATGTACTTCAGTGAATCCTTATGGCATTTCTCTGAATGGGATACTTCAATTTAATTATATAATGTCAATAAAAACTGAGGAGCATATTTATGAAACAGTGGCGCAGGTTTTGTAAATCTGGGAATGCTTCAAAAACCATGGTAGTTGCGTGGGAACTCTCACACAGCGCCTACCCAGAGCAGAGTAATGCAAGGCATCAATATGCGCTATGTTGCTTTACTCTATATATTTGGAGCCACTCAAAGTCAATCAAAGTGGCTTTGCGTGGCTTCTAAAATATGACTTAAGGTTTGCGCCGCTCCTGCATCACATTGCGTGATGCAAGAGTGACGGAAACCGGGTCATAAAGATGACCTTGATAGACTTACTAAGCAAAAAAACATTACATTCTAATGCAGTGTTATCATTACATGGACTTCCCTACAAACGCAAAAAGTATCAGAGGGGAGAGCTGTTCATCAGAGGTAAGTACAATAGGTTTTTCTGACTTATGCATAGGGTCCCTGGGTCCATTGACAGAGTGAGCACTGCTGGCAGATTCGGAAGTTATGCTAGTAGTTCATAGATTCTGTATTCTAAAAATAAGAGTGGTGAAATGTTACATTGTCCTAGTTATGTCACGCACAAGGAACCAAAACTGTTACAAAATGTTGTTTTTGGGCAGATGTTAATGCGGAAAAATACAGAGGTGTGAAACCCGGGAGCCAGATTGTTTTCAAAAGCAACCCAAAGAGGAAATTAATATATTAATTTAAACACGCTTAAGCATATGGTGTTACACTGTAACATGCTAAATGAGTTTTTGCAAAAACAACAGTTGAATGTAGGTGAAAAAGGAGCATGTTTGTGCCAAAGATATCTGAGAACATTGAAAGTATGGCTATTCTTAACATACTTTCTCATGAGCTCTCCTATTCTAGCAAAGGGCAAATTGGGGTTTTGTATTTCATTTTAAGCATAATGAATGCAGAAGGTGAATTTCAAGCAGAGCCAAACAGGTAGGAATTCTTATTCCCATCTGTATAAGTCTGCTTGACACACATGGAGCTACCTCAAAGAATACTTTAGCAAAACACTTCACTGCATGCTTATTTAATTTTTTGCTTGTGTTCTGAATTACAGGTAAATTTTGAAGTGGCTTTTGTGCAGTTTTTTTCAAAGAGAGTAGCAGAGTGTATAAGTTTTGTCTTTTAAAAAAGGAATCATACCATGGGTCAAGACTTGGCTGGCCCTTGCAGGTGGGGTGGCCAAGAGAAACATTGCCCGAGCATGGGGAGCAGGGGCAGCCCACTACACTTATAGCCTGGAAGAAAGACCTAGACTGGTGCTATGGGGCTGAGCGGGTTATATACCAGAGTCGGGCTGCCCTCATAAGGGGAAAAGATATGGAGTGCCTGGGCCGAGTATAGGGACCTTTGATGCAAGCCCTGTGAAATGGTATGTGCTGATATGGGAGACATGATGCTATGGTTTGCAGCGAGGGAACCTGGGTGTCTCATGGCCGGAATTGCAGATGGGGTACATTTTAAGAACTGTGGGGCATATTAACAAGGGCTTTATCTCTGCTTTTTTGGCTTTAAAAGCCAAAGAAGCAGAGATAAAAATATCCCCCTATCAACAACAGGGTGCTAACATGCAAAATCGCATGTTAGCACCCTTTTTAACTACGCTTCCCTTTGTATCTCTAATGAGATGCAAAGTGGGCGTTCCAGAGCCAAATAACAGGGGAAATGCCGCTAAGCGACATTTCTCCTATTATCAAGCTTCACGCTAACCCTGTTAGAGACAAAAAAAGCAGCGCGAACTATGGTTAACGCTGCTTTTTTACATCTGCTAATTTTCAGACTTAGACATGTAATCCAAAGGGAGGTGGATTACATGGCTAAATCCACCATGGGCTATCAAGAAGGATATCCCTATCCTTGTAGGGTGAACAACCTTTACAACAAAACTTTTACAACGCACTACCATTACAACGCCTTTATTACAACGCAAACCATTACAACGCATTGCGCTGGGGGGCGCTTTAGGATAAGGAATAAGTTTAATTTTCTATCCAACACCTTCCCTAGTATCCACGGGGACTGGAGTTGGAACAGAAAATTAAACTTATCACTATCCAGCAGCTCTAAGCGCTATGCGTTGTAAAGGTTTGCGATGTAAAAACCGCGTTGTAAAGGCAGGCATTGTAATAGCCTGCGTTGTAACGTCATACATCCTCCTTGTAGTTTTATTGCTGCATTACCAGTGATAACCTCCCAAAATTCCGCTATCGCTGGATTTTTTATCGCCTAGGCGGTTAGCGTTGTTAATAATGCCATAACCAGGCGATATTATCCAGCGATAGCGGGCGTTAAAAAAATTAACGCTAAGGGCCCTTAGCGTTAATTTTCCTTGTTAATATGCCCCTGTGAAATTTGTCTCAATTGTCTCTCCTCAAATTTCATTTGTATATGGGTATTGAACTGAAGCCTGTTTATGTTTAAGAAAAAGATTTTAAAACAAAAAAAAGGAATCATATCAACAGGGGGTGAATATGTTTAGAAACCCTATTGATTCTCATTATCATAAATCTCATATAGCCACATTCTTGACACTCCTTGAGGCAAAAGTTACATATTCCCTGCAAATATATTCATTGAATATAATAATAATTGTAAAACGATGTGGTAACCTACTAACCACATATTTTTGCTGATCCGGCTCATAGTCTAAATGAGATATTTACAGCCACCAGCATCAGTAGCTGAATTAATCAGGAGGAATGGAGAAAAAAAAGACAGAACAATCACCTTGTTGAAAGTGACCCCTTCGGGGTTTACTGTATCCACAGACTTTGTACGTTCAATGCCACTACAATTGTTACAAGACCTTTGACTCCACAGCAAGACCTTGTGTGCAATTTACCACATGTTATGAACAAGCAGGACCACAAAAACTCACCACTGCCCACCCACCAGATTGCTAGTAATTTTGTGGTCAGTCGGGCAGGCGGCATGGCAATTCAGTGGTGGTGCTGTTTAAAGGCTCAGTGTGAGCATTAAACAGCAACGCAGCTGGACCGCCATTGCACATTCCTGCACCGGAAGGAATGCACCATGTTGTGCATTCTTTCCTGTGAAGGAACTGGGGGTACAAAATTACAGGGCTACACAACATGTGCCCTCCTGCATGCAACCCCATGCACAGAGGCACAAGGGGTCCTGTAGGGCCTCCTTTGTTGAGACCGCCATGATAAGGGGGGAGTGTGGCAACTCAAAATATTCTCTGCAGTGCAGCTGCGGCACTGCCAGCATATTTTGGCCTCAAACCACTGCTAGACCACCGCAGCATCTTCGATCTGTGGCAGTAGCAGTGGTTCAGTGGCGGTCCAACCGCCACACATAATATTGTAGGCAGTCTAGCAGTGTGGTGGTGGTCATACCGCCACCAGGACTACGGTGAACCCGTGGACCGCCACAGTCATAATAAGTCTCTTAGACCTTTATCTCCGTTAGTATTAAAAAGTACTATTACAAAGTGCATTTAAAAAAAAGCGTACATCTGAAAAACATATAACATGTTTTATGCACTTTGAGCCCTGCAAAATATTAAGCTGGACTGCACTTAACATATGCACTATGTTGTTTCTCCATTAAGTGCACTTTTTTCTTTCAACTTTTCACTTTTGCGCACATACATCTGTCTCATCTGAAGGACATCACAGCAGCTATGAGAGATGTTCTTTGGAAGGTGGTTCTTGTCCTCCCCAAAGGACACTACTTTTTTATCTTCTCTTTCTTCTAAGTTTGTAGGTGGTGTATCTCTTCTCATCTCACTGTCTGTGTGTCTGTCTCTGTCTTTTCTCTCATTTTGCTTCCCTCTTCTAAACTCTAACAGATATGTTGGCCTTTACATGTATTTCTACTAGGCAGCCTGTTCTCAGACGTTTAAGAACCAATGGGGCCTCTGTGAGCAAATAGAAAACATAATGTTACAAGAGTGTTAGAGCCAATGTGGAAACTTCCAAAAACAGAGCAAAACACTTACAAGATGTAATACTCTATGGCAGTCTGCAACAAATAGGAAAAGTATTTTTCCAAAGGTGTAATAACAACTGGTCTACTGTCTAAATGTATGTAGCAGACATCAGTATTCTGAAGTTTACTGTCTCCCAATAGATTTTAAATTCTTTTTCTGAAAGGTATGCAGCTTTGACATGAGTATTGTAATAAATTGGATTATTAGTTGTGAATGATGTGTCTTTCATAATGAGTAAATTTGCAATTGTCTTTTTACCGGGAACCAAGTACCCCACTGTAGCACTTGACTCTCTCAGGGTAGAAAATTATAGCAGTCCAACGCCTACTCAGGAGAAATAGTGCGGACTAGTAAACCCAGCTTGCTAGCACTGAACAACACTCAATAAATCATTGTCCAGCCATGGCTTTTTCTCTAACTAAGGACCTTTCAGCTTTAGACATACTGCTCCCTGCACAAGGAGGGATTTCCAATCCAGGAAGTCGGTTACCCACCTCTTCAACAGACTGCATTCCAAAACCCTCCTGTAGGTCCTGTTCTCATGCTTACTCATTGTTCTCTTACTCCTTATCATCTATTGGCAACTGGTAGGCCTCTGCCTATGCCCTCAAGGCCTTCTGGAGCTCTGCCTTCCTGGTGCTCCTTTTGGTGGGCAGCCCCTCTACTGGCAAAACTCCTTGAGCTCAGGCACAATGTAGTTTTCCAGGTTGGCAAGCTCCTCCTTGCAGGTGGGACCACAGATACAAACAGTAGGAATTAATTTAAATACAAAAAGGCCTATCATGGAGAATATAAAACTTGCATTGGTCTTAGATATGGGATGGGAGTGTACACCAAGTCAATGTATGGCACTACACAAACACAAGTCCTGATCCTCACTGCTCATTGTTAATGTACAAATTTGGGTCACAGTTGTGGAAACCCTGGTAAAGCAGGAACCACAATCAGTGTCATGGTCAGGCACAAGCAAACCTCAAATTAACCTGTGCTTACCCCCTGATATCCTGGCACAGAGCAGTCAGGCTTAACTTTGAGGCAATGTGTAAAGTATTTGTGCAACACTTCTAACAGTAAAATAGTGAAAACACCACACAAACAGATCCTGCACCAAGTTAAAATAATAGACCGCAACAAAAGAAATCTAATCAATAGAACTGGGGTTATGAATGTTTATATAGTAAAGTGACAAATATCACCTAAAAGCTCAAGGTGCAAACCGGGCACTGGACCGGGTCAAACTCAAAATTTCAGTCCAACTACTATGGAGCGCAGATCAGATACAGGTGCAGATTAGTCCCGCTGATGTTTTACATTCTCAAATTTTGTGCCAAGAGTTCTGTTCCCAGAGGAGAGGTTCACGGGGAGCCAGGAGAGTGAAGTAGGCAGTGGGTGGCATGGTGTAAAGAGCAGGCCGGGTGTCGCGGACAGGTGGGCTCGAACTTCAAGTTGCCAATCTCTTGCAGGCAATTGATGCTTGCTATGTGGAGAGACGGCTGGCAGCGGCTCGAACTGGATTTCGGTAGGAGCAGAGCAGCCTAGGCGGGAACGGGCCCATTAGTGGTAGCAAATACCACAAAAGCTAGCTTGATTTTAAGAGCACTGAACCACAGCAAGAGTCCAGGAATGGAGAGGTACAACATGGGGGTCAGGAACTCACTGCAGATGGGTACAAAAGCTGGTTGGAAGGCCTTTTATGTCCCTGAGGCTCAGAACAGGAGTCAGGCAGATTAGGCCTTGGAGTCACTCTGGGATCGTGGGTAGAGGATGAAGTTGCAGGTCCAGTTCTTCTCCCCCAGTCAAGAGAGCAGCAGGCAGGAAGTCAGCACATCAGGGTAGCAGTTCCTTTAGAGCAACAGTCCAGCAGATTGGCAGTTCTTGTAGCAACACAGCAGTCCTTCTTTTTGGCAGAATATCCACAAGTCCAGAAGTGTACTCAAGAGTTGGTGTCTGCGGTCCTTAAGTTATACCCGCGGGCACTGGCTACGTAAGGTGGGAGAAGTTTCTTGGCAGTGGCATGGAATTTACTGCCACCCCTGCCCTGACTCCAAGCTGTCTGAAGTGACAATGCAGGGTTGTTAGGCAGTTTACATGAAGGCAGAGCACAGGCTATTTAGGTGTACGTGGGGCTATGGGCAAAATAATTTCATCTTTCTAAAGGTGTTCTGGAAGGTGTATATGTCATGGTATATTCTAGTAGTAGTAAGGGATTGTGAGGTGAATTTTCTAGTGCATGCTTTTAATCTTTTTAGATTGGGAATTGGTGGTACTTGACCTGTAATGCACTCAGGAATTTGAGCAGTATAAGTAGTTGCTGCCTGAGAGCTAGTGCTTGTTTCTCTGAGATCTTGAATAACATGTATAATCTGTTCTATTTAGGGGGTGGGTGTGTTACCTAACATTAATTACAAAATTATTTTAAGTTGTGGCCCTCCCATAACAGGAATTAGAATAGTATGTTGTGCATTTCCTGTTTACATTTTTACTGCTTGTGCTTTCTTTGCTGTATGTGTATCCCATGTGTGATGAAAATTGTTTTCCTTTTTATGAGATCATGTAAGAGGCTCTATCATTTTCACTGAAAATGTTAGAGCTATAAATGTATTGTTTTGTGTTAAACATTGTCATGTACTTATTACTAACATGTAAAAATGCATTTCTATTTTTTGTATTTCATTCTTACACATTTGCTGTGCTTTTAACCTGGTGTTTCTTCCCTTCAGACTGTTTAATTCAGCTGAGATGTGGGTCAACTGGGGAATCTTTCCTTCTTAGACCACAATTGCTTATTTAATGTTGAGTTTAAAATATAGTTTAGTTTGTGGATTTGTTTGGGTTAAGTTTTACTTTTACATTTTAGTGGTTGGTATTTGGTATAATTTTTATTAGTTTTACTTACTTTTAATGTCTTTTTTGAGCAACACTTGAGGATTAGGACTCAGTCTCACGGAAGAAACCAGCAGGGTGCATGGCAATTCCAGCTGGAAATGGTCAAGTGGGTCCGCAGAGGTTTGGGCTTCTTACAACTTTTGTGTTCCTGAAGCTGAACATGAGGCTAGCCAACTAGCTCTTGGAGTCCACTCTTCTGTTCTGGGCACAAATGGGGAGCAGTTCCAGTGCTTGTGATTTCTCTCCACCTGTATAATAACAGGTGCAGTCCTTTGCCTGACTTCCACAGATTCAGAGGTGTTTTGAAGAGGGTATTGAGGGTGCCACATTTTCCCTAGTACTAACTTGTGGGTGGGGGAGACTCCTGGCCACTCCCTAACCAATTGAGTAAAAGTTCCCAGGGCTGCCACTACCCACTTTTTCAGCATGTCCTGCATGTGTTGCCGTAAACTATTCCACAGTGGCCCTCTCTACCTAAAACTAATATGGCAAAATCTTTTTTCTCTTGTATAGAGCTCTGGGCACACCCAGAGGTGAATTTTAGAGAAAAGTGAAACGCCGCCTTCAGAGCAGTTCTGGAACCGATTTTCTCCCCACTGGGTTTGGTGCCACTGGCATGTGAATTACATCTGCCTGTGAAAAGGGAAGCACTCTTGAAGCTTATGCATTTGGTGGGCACATCCCAGTGGCTGCTCTGTTAGGAGGAGTTCACTCCTCCTCTCAGAGGCCCTTTTGTTCTCTTTCCTGGGAGCCAATAATATATCTTGAAGAGGGCCATCAGGCTGTGAGGTGATAGTTGGGAATTAACCCTGAAAAGACTCCTAGAGGCGATTAGGCAGGAAATGCCAACTTGCCAAAAGTTACATTTTTAGAAAAGTAATTAAAAATCCAACTTGACCATTAGATTGGATTTTAAATTACTGTTAATTGGAGTACTTAAATCATGGTTCTAGCTGTTCCCAATGTGAAGTAATGTATCTTAAGGTGTTTTAATGTAACCCAGTGCTTTACTATGTGACAACCAGCCTTGCCACAGTGAAAAATGACTTTGAAGATTATTCACTACCGGGACATGTAAAACGTAAGCACATATGCCCTACTTTGTCAATATGATGCATACTGACCTATGGGCATTTAGGGCCCATTTTGAGGATGACTCATGAGTCTTAAAAAGGCAAGTTTAAGCTTGACAAAATAGTTTTGTTTTGGCCTCGTTGAATTTGCAGTTTTAAAACTACGCACTCAAGATGCTTTGTCTTATCACTTCAGTGATTTTACAATGGGTGCTGCAGTCCACTAGTGACATTTAACTGACAGGCCCTGGGTAACATATATTAGAGACTGCTGCAGAAGTTAACTGTGACAAATAGGATTTTCTAACCAATTTGACAAGCATCAGCTAAAAGAAAATAGGGGTTATCATGATGCAATATGAGGCCTTTTCTTTCATAAATGCCTGCCATTGGGCAAAGGGATGGGGTCCCGGTGACCATTAAATGGCTCAGGGAGGGAGGCTGCATGACCCCTCTTCTTTTTTTGCAATGTGCGAACCACCTTTTTAAAAAAATAAAATGAATTATGGAGGCCCTGGGAGATGGGGTCACCAGGGCCAATAAATGGCTCTGAGAGGGGTACGCACACCACCTCCTCTTTTTTTGCAATTAACAGACCCCCCTGGCCCTAGACCACATTGGAACACTTGAAAATGGAAAGGGCAGGATCCTGCCCCCTTTTTAAAAAACAAATATTACTGTGGTATCGCCGTACTGTTTAAAATATATATCAATTTTGTTCCAGGAGATCCATGTAAGGCCCGCACAAGACCCCAGAGTGTCAATATATCCCCTTCTGTCCCACTAAACGTGTCTATTCATTTTTTTCCAGAACACTGGAATTGATTTTTAAAATGAATGCCAAACATTTGTGTTGATGTGAGGCAGTCAATCTGACCTAAACTTTCTGATCTGCCAGACCTACAATATTACATCTTTATATACTTAAACAAGAAAAAGGAAAGGGGGGACTAGTAACAATAAAAGTCCAGTACCCAGGCTCCGAAATCACTAGTATATCAGTCCTATCAGAAAGTAATGAAGAGAAAAAAAGGGGGATAGAGAATTGGGCATTGCAGGCCAGGCCCCACAAGGAGAACGCCTGATGATAAAGCATGACATCCCCAAGGATATGTGAGGGCATCAAGGAAGAATCCTTAGGATTCCCATTTCTCCATCCTCCCCCCATTTTTGTCTTCTTTACTTTATGATAGGAACTGTACATCCACTGCTTGTTGTACATCTCTATATATACATACACTTTTCACTTTAATTTCTTGACAGTTACAGAATTGATTTACACAAAATCACAAAAAAGCTTTCAGTGTGAAGAGTTAGCTTTCTGCCAAAACTGGTGTAATTCTGTTAAGCCGTCTTTTCTGAATTCCTGTTTAATTTATCTATAGTAAACTGCGTGGGGAAATGTGGTCTGGGACCCACCCTAGATGAATCACCCAGAAACATTCCTTGAAGGAGCTAGATTGGCTTAATCTTTTTTGTTATTTGTGAAATAATAAATCCATTTCCTATGGAAACCTGTTCCTAACTATAACTACACTATATACACAAAACTTAATTGAAATAAATCAAGGTTAAAGTGACATTATAGGGGCCCAGTGGCAACCAATCCCTGCACCTGACCAAAAGCTTTGAGATCACACAAATTAAATGAGAGGGCAACCCTTCTAACAAAAGGGACAGGGTTAAGAAGCTTTTCAACAAAATTAGATCGCTCTTGTGTAACCAATATATAATTACACACTCTTCACCTCTCTTCTACCACAAGAATCATTCAGCCTACCAACCACACTATGTGACCTGTTTCATGCAAAAATATCTATCCTTTTATTAAAATAGTGCAATTCTTCTTACAAAAATATAAAAATACGATAATATTTAATAAACAATCTAAAAACCCATCACATTAAAAACCATCAAATACAATTCACAGTATAATCAATCATCATTTCATATTAAAAACAACCCTCTTCTATTGTTAATACCTTTTTCAATATTTTCATCTATCAATGTATTTGACTACATTTCAGTAATAAAAACAATATCATTCATTATTATTTTGCAAGTGTAGCAAGAAAAATATAGTCAAATGCATAATACAATAACATATTACAGAAACTTGAAAAATTAATATTTAAGTTATCAAGTTGTCAACGCGTTGTTTCCATGGTAAACACTTAGTTTACCCCACCTTCTTCTGGATAAAGTATTAAAAACAATGATATTCTCTTTTCCAATTATTCTCAAGACAATACATATGTCCACTGGGATTATTTCATGCAGTTCACCTTCATAATGTCACTGGTGATTCATACATGATTCTTCTCACAATGACTTGGCACCCAGTGTTAACTTTGTTTCCATAAAATCATTCCTTGGGGATGTGACGTTTTGGAACCACTTGTCAGATGTTGGCTGTTATTCTTCAGAAAAGGGGTTATATTAACTTTTCCCTTCTTCTTTTCCGATTTTGTGCTACGGGAGGCCTTGTAATCTTCCTTCTGCCCTTGTGTTCAATTAAATGTAACTGTCTCATCTTGCAGATCAAATCTTACGTGGTTCTGCTTAGGATGATGTATTTCCAACACGACGTTGTGAAGTAGAAGACCTGGTCTACTTCACTGACCTGGTGCCTAAACACTGCCTGGCTGTTTGAGAGGACATGATTATCAATGATCCATGACTGAAGTCTAGCCAATACCTGGCCACAAAATATCTTTTGGATATTATTGATGAGGCTAATCAGCCTTTACTTTGTGGGGGAATCATGCTTGCCTTTTTATAGATGTGAACTATAGTGGCACTATGCCAAGATGGTGGAATGTCCTTCCATCCCATTCGCATTACCCAGCCTGTTTAAGTGTTGGACTCCCACTACTGATTGAGATCAACCGGAATACCATCTGGGCCAGGTGTTTATTCCCTACTCATTTGTTGAATGGCATATGCTTTTTTTGGCCAACTTGATTGCCAGAAGGGTTTTATCCCCTGCCTCATCGTAGGATAGAGCACTTGACCATCTGATATATAACTCAGAGAAATGGGTGACCATTGCATCTGGTTGGACCACATCTTCTAAATGATTATCTATGATGCGATCTCCATTAGCTACCAGTTTCCTGAATGCCTTTCAGTTAACTTCGACAAGGGATTCTGTAAGATTATCACATTGAGCTATCTCCCAACTACTCTTGCACTTAGCAAGGATTGCCCTATATTTTGTCTCCTTACCATAACAATACCACTGCATTCACCTTTTTAACGGCAACAAGAACAGCCACCTTAGCAGCCCTACACTCGCAAGTAAACCAATTTGGATGGTACTGCGTTGGGCTCTCCTCCCACTTAAAGGGTTAGATTATGATGCTGTCCGACAGCATCGTAATGTGCCGGTCAGATTCCTTTCTCCCGCCTCATTACAATAGAGGTGGTTGGAAAGGAATCCGACCTGTCATTCCGACTAGCTTCCGACGGGCTAGGAGAACCCGTTTACCAGTCGGAATGCTGTCAGTAATCTCAAAGGTGCCGCTTCCGCCCGAGGGATTACGATTTCGGATTTCGACGGCCTTTCTGTGCCAGCCTTTCTGACACAGAAAGGCTGTCAGAACTCAACTTTGGTGGCCCCCAACAGGGCCCCCATGGGTAAACCCCCTCCGGTTGGAGGCCGAGGGGGCGCCTATGGTGCCCCCCTGTTGATTTCTGCACCCTGTGACAGGCAACTTGTGGTGCCTGCCACGGGGTGCAGGGATGAACTGCACCTCCTATTTTACAATGGGATCATGTATTCCAGCTGAAATACATGCTCCCATTGTAAAGTATAGGAATGCGACTGAACAGTGTTCGGTAGCATCCTAATTAGTCGATCAGGACAACCGACCAGGTTCCAGTCCGTCCCTTGACCAAAACGATGTCAGGCAGAGGAAACTCCGCCCGACATCATAATGTGGCCACACGTGGGATTTCAGGTAGTACATGAGTTCAAAGTGGAGGACTACAAAATATATCAGCACTATATCAACCTGTTCGTATGGGCTAAATATCTCCACAAATCAGAGGTAAATTTGGGATAGTAATATTGTAGTGTTCCGCTCAACTGAGGCCCATTTAACGTTTCGTCTATTCTTAGTTGTAACAGTCATGGGGGTGACAAATCCCTAAATGGACATTCATTCATGAATGGGTTAAATTGAAATTGGCCACGTAGTGTGTCATGATCACTATCCATTCTGGATATGACCTCCATGTCAATCATATAGAGCCCTAATCTAGTGTGCCAAAAAATATCTATATGGATTCTGCAAATACCTCTCTTAAACTATGGGGGCCGGGGGGCAATCAGCTGGAGTGTTACCATTCATTGGGGTTAGCCCATGTGTTGTTATTAAGTCAGCAAAGTGTTCTGCAATCTTTGATTGCCTTTAGGGCAAGGAGGTGATAGCATGGGTTCACTCCCAGACACTATTGTCAACGGCCCTTTCCATAGCTTGGATTGTTGTACATATCTGAATTGTTGTGTTGCAATTATCTTAACCCAGTCACCAGAAAGTTGATCGAGAAAATGGAAAAGTTGGTTTGCAGTAACTGACTGGAAGTGAGTCAGGAGTGAGCGTATGCAAATATTAAATATGACAATATGGCTAAACTTAAGCAAAGCGGCTGTCATGGTTACTATTCCCAGAAAATCCCTGCTGTCACTTGGGATTATTTTAGCTTTCTTGAACAATTCCATCTTTATCCATATCAGTAGCCCACCAGAAACCCTACCTGTTACTGAGGGTGTAGCATTTACAGAAAAAGAAATGAACACTGATCTATATAAAGGTTCTGTTGCCCGTGTCTCCTGAAGTATCACATTGTGATGTTGATCTTTGAAAGATCTCCATTCAGTGTCACTTAACTTGATTCTTAGGTCTGCCATGTTCCAGGAAAGTAGATCTATGATATTAACTGTCTCAGAGCCTTACCCCATGGGCTATGTATTTCTAACACTACTCTCACGTATTTTTCCCACATGATTCCCAGGTCTACTTGCAATTGATATTGCCTTACCCCCTCTGTCACAGGAAGTGCCCACCAGGGCTGCAATTGATGGTGAACATCTTTTAAAGGTTTTACCACATGTGTTTTTTAAGATGTCATTCTTCAGGGTCTTGCATAATCAATCTACTTGAGACAGATCTGCTAGAGGGATTGGCGTGTGTGGGCTAGACTATGAGTGCAACAGTAGGTGAAAATAGTAGCTGGTGGTATTGCCTGGCAGTTTTATACCAATTTATGATCCTGTGTCCGGCCTAAACCTGTGATCCAAAGCTATAAGCCCTTCAAAAAATGGTGATTTGCAAGGCAGAGCCCTATATGATTGTACACTGGATGTATGTCAGTATATCTGTGAATGCACAATATATTCTCCCTGATAATAGATCTACATCCTCGTACTTTCCTAAGCCAGTGGACGGTTTTATTAACATGTCAATCCTGAAATTCCCTTATACCTGGTACAAGTTTAGGAACTTCGACCATATATATATATTATGATACCCTGTAAGAACTTTCAATGTCCAGGATATCGATTTAGAATTACCAGAGAAGGTTTTGTTGGGAGCAGTTACATGTGGTTTGATCAAACAGGCAGGCCTTTTTAGTCAGTATTTTGGAGACATTTCTCTCCCCCCCGGGTTGGTACTGACAAATGGTTTCTCTGTTGAGTAAGCAATTCATTGGGTCCCCTATCTATATGATGCCTGATCTGTAAAATACCACCAGAGGTACCAGCCACCCAATTGCCAACTGCATCCCTAGGTGTGATATTCCTATTACTGGAGTCCGCATTGGGGGGTGAAGGACATTTGATCTCGTCAGCTTGACAGGGATTATGAATCAGGGTTGAAACCAAAAGAGTGAGATTGGCTATTTTATCATTTATGGTTTTGGATAATTTACCAATGCAATCCCTTAAAATATGAATATCAGATTGGAGTGCATTGAGTTGCATATATAATCCCTTTGCCAGGATCAAGTGAATGGTTAAGAAGAGCATTGGGAAACATGCGTTCAGGAGCCGAGGCAGCGGGAGGCCCTTAAGTATTCAAAAAATTATTTCTACATTGCATATCTGCTAAGATAATTGTTGTTGACTTAACCATGACAGGTGTTTGTTCAGAGGGCTGATTATGTGATCTAAAAGCTAGGGCTGAGGTTAAGACTGAGTTTATATCGGGGGGAGTATCAGCACAAATGCAGTCAGAAGGAGTGGTGTTATATTCCCGGGTTACGCTCATGTAGGGAAGCAGCTTATTTCTTACATTGTCCTCACATTAGCATTTCAGCTGTGGACTTTTGCACACATTTGCATTCATGACAATGTTGGATTCGTTTCTCTTAAACTACTTTGTTTACACATTTTGGTATGTATAACATTATCACGATGCCTCACACATCATGTACTAGGCCTCTCTACCCACTATGTACAAATGTCATCCTATCTTTATCCACGGGGTAACAGGGCTATCTAATATATCCATACCATTGCTAATCTAGACATACATCTCAAGGCTGCTTTCTATTATAAATATTGCATGCTGAGAATTCACCATGCAGTGGATTGACATCTCGTGATGGATGTCCAGTTCATGACCAAGACGGGGTCCTTCACTATTTCCTGTCAGGTAATGTTGTTGGATCATCTCTTGTGGGATTCTTGGCTCCACAACTACAGATTCTCTAGGTATACTTAGAGTAGGATTCACATAGTAGGGGTATGCTTAATTACTGCCTTGTTTTATATGCCTGCATATATGCATTGTATTAGCACCATAGTAGAACTATATCTACTATTACGCTTTTGGTGCTCGTAATCCCCTTTATATGCTAGTGTCTATTAATCATTGCAGCACATGTATTCTATACAAGAAAATTGTTGGTTCAATAAACGTATTGAAAACATCCAATTGTGCATTCTTTGTATACTTCTCTGAGAATAAGCACAAGTTACTGAGCAAAAGGTTCTGTACTGTTTCCACGATTTCTGAGGTAGCAGAGTTGTCATGTTCATTGGTTGCCAGAAACCATTCACTTCCTGGTGACATTAGCAGGGCTTATGGTGGCACTTATTTAACGGTCAAATCTGTGTAGTTTAGTCATGTTTTCTCAGAGACCCCTACTCACATTTAACTTGGAGACATCCAAAGAGGGAACGGAAATAAATCCACCTCAGCTGAACAGTTATATTCTATGTATTGGCTGTAGGTTATTGGAAGTTCCAACATTGTTAATACAATAGCTCAATAAATCTATACTACTATTATAAAGAGAGAACACGCACCTTTGAGCCAGGTAAACTCGGGAACCACAGCGCCAATCCACACACCCGATACATTGTAGAAATTGTCAGGGTGTGCAGATGGACATAGGCTATAAAAAAAAAGTACATTTAAAAATATAACTTTAAAAAAAAAGTAGTGCCCTGAAAGTAGCGCCGGCCGCGACGCTGCTCTGGCCGCGACGTAGCGATGGCCACGACGTGCGTGATGACGAGGAGGAGCGGCGGTGAGGTGGGGAGTGCGGGCCCGTCATGGCGAAGAGGAGCGGCGGTGAAGTGAAGATCGCGGGAAGGAGCGGCAGCTCAGGTAAAGTAAAGGCTCATTGAAATCAGGGTGGGAGGGAGTCGGGGCGGGGGGGAGACGGGAGCGGGTGTGCACAGAGGGACAGGCGGGAGGAGTGGGGGCGGGATGGAGTGGGGGCGGGAGGGCGTCGGGGCGGGAGGGGGTTGGAGCGGGAGCGGGTGTACTGCCCCCAGCCCCTTGCTGCCCCAGGCAACGCTGGGGCGGGCTGCTAGTTTATTTTATAAAGCACAACTTTTGCCTTTAACAATGACCGAACAAAGTGTGGACAATAAAGAACAGGAAGTTGCTCAAAATATTACATAAAATTGCAGACAGGCAGATACCATCAAATTACTACAACATGGCCTCCTAGCAACGGGTAGAGGTGTTACCTTCGTGGTCGAGGCATACGAATGATTCACAACTGAAGTATTCCATTCTTGGGTTTAATTTCTGCCTGCAAATGCACGCACTCGGTGGTTTCCCGCTTACATTGAAGATGAATCACCAAAAGAGTACTTCCCATACGTGGACATAGTAGTCCCATTAACTTACCAACAGCATATTAATTGGTTCACAGGTGCCCTACCGCATACCACAGAAAACGTGAGACTCGGTCTGCTCAGGAAAGAAGGAGCGAACTGGCTGGTCTTAGCTTTTTATACACTGCATCCAGACATTGCTAATTTATCAGTAGCAGGAATGCATACACTCTATAGAGACTTTGTAAAAATTTACAGAAATCGTACACCATTTATAATGAGAATATTGACAGTTAAACATGCTCAGGCTACACAACCACAATTGGCCACTACAGGTATCAGCCCCAAATGCTGAACGCCGTTATGGGAAAGACTCCCACCAGCCGGGAGCAAATCCCGTTCTGGATAGTGCAGAAATCAGGTCTGCTTAAAATAGTTTTCCCCAATATGGGCCCACAGGAAAAACACAGAATACCAGCAATTTGCTTGCGAATCGAGATGGCTCAAGCGATTAAAGATTGTGTGAGTTGGTGTACAACTTTGGCTGCCGTTCATACCAGAAATCATTGTTACACTTCAATAACGGTTACACCGGATGTACTGAAACAAATACGTAATGAGTATCAAAGAAACGTATTCTTCACTTGCAGGGGGTAATCTGGGTGCCGGTCCTGGGTAACCAATAGTTAAGAGCAGTACTGATAAGGATAACTCTTAGAAAAACACCCGATTCTTCAAAGAAGAAATGGGATTAAAAATAAAACACAGTCACACGGTGAGAATGCTTAACAGGAACACACTGAGATAAAATACAGTTTGAGAAACTGCGACAATATTAGGACGCCTGACAGTTATCAGGACACTTTCCTCTTGTTCCTTTCAGGATTCATCCGAAAAATGCTTGGAGGGATATGGACAGTCAGAGCACATATCGGTAGAGCGAGTCAAGCCGAAGAGAGAGACACATCGCACTTCAGGCTACATCATTAAACAGAAAGACAAAAAAAGACTTCTAAACCTCAATTTAAAAAGAAGAAGGTTGCAGGGATTAAAATAAGAAATTCACTGGCTACTGAGGACTCTGCTTTGAACGGGGAATGGGCAGTGTCAATGTTGGACAGTGCAGCAGAGGTCACAATAACTTGCCAGAACCTGATGGATTATCTGGCGGAAGTAGCGCTAAGTGAAAATATCTCCTTGGATACACCTGATACAAGGGTAAGTATCCCACATTGTTTATACAACATAAGGCTACAAATGGAGGGGGATATACCCAGGCAAGTGAAGGATCTCTTTTGGGAGGACCAGACATATGGTTACAATATTATTTTGACTGAAAAGAATTGGCCTCCTGATTTTGTAGTGTAATGCCCAATGGGGAAAGATGTCATTTTACCTGCCTTCTCTGACCTTGTACCAGAATGAGTAAAAAAATAATATGCATAGGAGTGGGCATTAGCACTAGCTCCTGCACTTTACTGCAATCATGTTGGGTGGGACGATGAGTCACCTTATCATGAAATCCCATTAAAATTGATTCCTCAACCACAGAGACTATATCTAATAAAGCATGAAGCACAAAACAAGTCAGGGAGATCTTGGATCAACTTTGAGTACCGGGGTGTGATAGAGAATTGCACCTCACCTATGAATAATCCCTTGTTCCCCGTAATGTAACCCAAAATTTCATATCATCTGGTCTTAGATCACAGACATTTAAACACTTCAACACGTACATTTGCAGCACTAACGAATAACATTGTGCGGCAGAAGTACAAAACAATACTTTTTTGTCAAAATATAGTCCCTGGAAGCATATATCTGACCACATTCTCAGTGCGAGGGTCCCAGATGCAATTTTCCTGATTACCACAGGGGTATAAGAATAGCCCTTGACTGTTTCAGCCACAGGGACAGAGCTACTTCAAAATTTTGATGAGGAGGCATTGTCCCACAATGATGATATTTATCTGATGAACGATGAATTGATGGAACATTTGGCTAGCGTGACCCATATAACTCTTGGGTTCGCTCACCTGGGCTACAAATCTAATTTTAGAAAATCAAAAATAGCCCATCTCAATGTCCTGTTCCTGGGATACGAGCTAACAAGTGATGTCAAGAGCCTGGCAGCATATTTATTAGAAAAATGTGCACTGCTCCAACCTTCAACAACTCTAAAAAGGCTACAGTCCATTATAGGATTTTCACATTTTGGCAGGACATCCATTTTGGATCACACAGAAAGGGTAAAACCTTTCTACAACTTAATTAGACCTGATTTTTTAGTGCATCATTGGACACAGGAACATGCAGATATTTTACATTAGCCTACAAACTATCTTGATAGTTTCTAAACATTTACACACAGATGTTCTCACAAGTAACTTGGTGATCCATGTAGTCACTGGACTGACCAGGTATATTTACATCACTTCAATGATACCTTACCTAGAGCATACAAATCACATTTGCACACAAATGCTGAAATGAGACGTGGCACCCACTGAGAAAATTCTCACTTTGGTACACAGTGCTGTATGGAGGGAGAGAGTACTGGCTCAGGATAAGTGTATCATTATCGTTACCCCGGTACTGACCTCAGAGATCGTTAATAAAACAAGCATTCCACATGTTAAAGCTTTACAGCAAAGGTGGATTCAAAGGGCTAAATCCCTCACTGGATCAGATGTAGATTACAGATTTGACTCTACATTACAAACACAAACATTTTTGCAGTACGAACAAGTATACTCTGTGCCGAATTAAATAATGCCTCTAGATCGATATGAATGCATCATTTATACCGATGGTTTTGCACAGCCGGCCGTAGGAATGAAACAGCAATATTCATGGCATGCGCCATTGTAAAAGGGCGCAAACATGACAGAAATTTCTGTCTGGGAAAAAACATAATCAGTCCCTGTGGGACTGTACAGCTCAGGTAGCAGAACTAGAAGCCCTGATACTGGCACTACAAAATACGGATTGCGAATTCCCCACACTTACTGTGTGTTATTTTTTCTACTGTGTCCAGTCCTATAATGAACATCTTCACTATTGGGACCAAAATGGATTTTGAGATTCCAAGGGTTGCACCATAAAGCAAAAACAAATGCATTCGGAACAAGTGGCATAGCTGAAAGGATGCTTGCATGGACTCATGTTATCCACACATTGAGTCAACAGTTTGTTGGCATTCACATTGAAGGGAATTCAATGGCTGATAATGCTGCAAAGGCAATAGTTCGTAGAGCTGATTTTGCTGCAATAACTCGTTCAAATACGAGGATAGATGGAACAATACTGATGGTAGTTAATGTCACGAGCAGCGGTTTAGCCCTGCCAAAAGGCTTTCAACTCAAGTACTCCTACAAGTTAGATGCACAGAACATACCATATGCTCAGATACCAGAAGTGGGGGATAGAGTAATAACAAACATTTATTGCAGATTAGGGCTAGTACTAGCTGCACATGAGGGCCTGAGTTCTGCTCACGCAGGGATTAATGCTACAGTTTCATTATTAAAGCACTGTTATTGGTGGCCAGGTCTATCAAAACAGACGAAGGACTTTTAGATGACAGCAGATGAAAGGCTCCACTGTAGCACGTCCAGCACAGACACCTCTGTTGATCTCAGACAAGCCTTTAGCTTGTGTTTATTTGAATCACTGTGGCCCCCTTACAATCAGATGGTGCTTACAAATTTCTTGATGGTAGTGGATTCATGCTCCAGATTCCTGTGGGATTGGCCACAGCGCTCAAACTGTTATTAAGGATTTGTGAGTGTTTATCGGGACATAAGCAATTAGCATCTACATTCCAACCAGGGTCCAATGTTTAGCTGCAGGGCTTACAAAGAAGCCATGTGAGGTTTGGGTGTGGCCATATGGTACTCTTCCCCCTCTAATCCTGAGGGAAATGTATTAGTCAAGACACAAAAAGTGACTTAAAGCAATCCTTAACTGCAAGGGCATTAGGATTGTGTGGCAATTGGGTCAATCACCTATATGGATCCAGAGAGCACTTAACAACATGCCAGGAAAATCACTAGGGGGAGGTACACCTTATGAACTCATGTTTGGTGTGAGAATGTGGATACCAGACCTCGTTAGTGTCAGTGCAGTGGTGGCTGGAACACCATTTGACATCAATGAATGTTTGGCTGTTTTACAGGAACTCAATGAAAATCCGGGCTTTATAAAGCAACGTCCAAGAGAAACGCACCACCACTGGGGAACTGAAGGTAGTTCCCGCAAGACCTGCATGTGTCCCGAAGATTGGGGATCTGGTCAGAGAGTAAACTAGTGAACAAGAACGAATTTGGGCCATCTTACAGAGTGCCTGTATCTGTCCCGGCTGTAGAAGGTACTAGAATTGTGCTTCTTCCCCCTCTTGCTGGCTGCTGAGATAAAAGGTTTGTCTCAATTGATCTGATCAAACCACACTATGTGGTGATTCTCAAAAGTAGGCCATGTGGGCTTGGGTAACCGCTGCACTCCTCCTGCTACAGTGCAGAAAGTTCAGATGGGATTTTTAAAATTGACTGAAGACTCTACTTTTCAAAGAGAAGATGTACACAACAGTGAAATCATACTTCTTCCTGTTGAAACAACTACAACTGTACAATCAACAAGTACAGAAATCCAAATTCAGAAAATTGACGATGTCTTTACGAATATGCCACAGATCAAGTAATCTGCCAGTTCAACAAAATCTGCTGAGCTGCCGAGAATAGACTGGACGCGTCCGGATACTTTGTGAATTATGGTGACTTCTCATCGCCTCCAAGTCAACCTGAGCTGCCAAGACCGCCTCGCCCTTTCAAACTATGAGTGTACCCTCTCTTACGATTGGATTACTTTTTCTGGTCCTCTGGATCAGTTTGGTGACTGTCTTTTCCCTACCTCTGCATACTATCTCCCAGAATGCTCTGCAGTACAACTTGTGAACTTGATTCTAAAGCCACATGCATCATCATACTGTGGACTAAGGGACCTGTCCCTGGTGAACATTACAGCAGTTCCAGTCCCTGCAGGAATAGTGTGGGACAGGGTATCATATGATCTATATGGTCCCACTGAACTTTTGAAAATTCCATATTTGTTTAAGATTTCTTTAAATGATATCACCTCTAGTACTTACTCCGATGATTGGGACATTGACACTGCGCACAATTTGCTTGCAGATCCAGAGCAATCAACTGCATTTTCTAATGATGAATTGTATGATTGTACATCTACTTTTGGTGACATGCTCTATTATTAACACTATGATCAACATTTTCTACACAAAGCTAGTATGCAATGCTCTGTTTATAATTACAAACATTGCTCAACATCAACGAATGGTATTTCAAAGACATTTACACAAAAATTTGCTTATTTTTCTGGTTTTGACACAGCCTCTTATTTTTTTAGGCTTCAACCTACACCAGCAAAGAAAAATATGCTAACAAACTCCAAGCTGATATAGTCTGCTTCCTTTATTTCCCAATTGTCTATACAGGGTTTCAACTTTTGGAAAGATATAATAGGCAAAACATCTGTCTGGGGGACAAAAGATTGGCAGGTTCAGGGAACTGAGGCCTTCTTTAGAGCACACCTCATACCACATCAAATACTTTCCTGAACAAAACAGTGCAACAAGCTTCTTGTTTTGGTACAGTAAATTAAAGGACATAAACACACCGCGTATTCTCGCGTTCTCACATTTCAAGAATTTGCAGCCCTTAACACACTACACTGAGTATGCACTAGATACCATGATATGTAATCGTTCTTTCAATTCATCTGACCCCAATTGGTTTGGCCGACAGACACAAATAAGTGTCAGTCTAGAGTCCGGGGTAACATCTACGGGTTTAAGATCAATAGGCCTGATCAGCGGTATATAGAAAGAACACTGGGGGTGGTGATGTTTGATAGTGTTGGGAAGTTGTGCCTTCATTGGCTAAAGACCTCAACAATTTCCCAGTCTGGACTGTTCCCATGAAGCACAGGGTGATGACTGATTTGTATATGGCCAGGTCTAAACTGGGGTGGCATGGTGAGCAAAAGAATGATGGATTTAACCCAGATCTCTTGACTAGGGGTGAATATTTTGACTTGTTCTACAATCCATCCATCAATTGTGTGTCTTTTACTTTCTCACCTTAAGTGCGCTGGATATGCCCAGACGTGGGCCCCAGGCTCACTGTGCCACTGGAATCAAACTATCCAGGCTGATGAGGGGTGAAACCCCGAAACTGGTTCTAGGATGCTTGTTACCGGTCCAGGGAAGACCTGGCTTGGCAGTTCGGACTAGACTGTTGCCATGAGCCACAGGGTCACGACTAATTTGCATATGGCCAGGTCTAAACTGGGGTGGCATGGTGAGCAAAGGAATGATGATTTTAACCTAGATCTCTTATCTGGAGGTGAATGTTTTGATTTGTTCTGCATTCTATCCATCAAATGCGTGTCTTTTATTTTCCCAGGTTAAACAACACTTGTCCCTTCTTTCTGATGACATTGATCTTAGGGATTTTTGATTGGGTCCCCGGAACTGAAAAGCGTTTTTTGTATGGAATATACAATGAGCTGTGGAAGTTTTCTCAACAGGAAGCTGCTGAGAGATTGCGCAAGATCAACAGGATTAATTTAGAAAAGGCTGTGGTTGACAATGGTATGACTACATAATCATTCATAATTTATTCACTGGGCAACATTGAGTCTTCTGCAATTGACATCATAGAGTAAGACATGTCTATTTTACAACATGGAGAGTCACAGTTGCGCTCCATCATAATATTGAGAGAGAAGTGACAAATGTTACGTTCTGGCTATGTGCCATGGCATTACATTTATAGTATTAGTCTGTTTTCTGAATATGATTTAACAGAAAGGCAGATAGTTATGGTAGTTCAGGAAAAGCTTGTCTGTAGATAGTTTAATTTTGTAGCCGGTTTGTTAAAAGATATTTTATTCTAGGTATAAGATTCCTTCTTCCTCCAGTTTCATCATTTCCTCAATCATGAATTCGAATTGGCTATCACTATTGAGTTGGTAATATTTGATAAGGCCGGAACATATCTTGGTCCCTTATGTAATTAAAAGGAGCCAATGTAGGAGCAGGCACCTAGAGGGGCAGAAACTGTGTTTACAATAGTAACGGAAACGTGATCCAGGTGCATAGGTGACGGGAGATTGGAAATCCGCTCCTTCATTGGCATACACAAGGTGGCAGGCACCGCGCGGTGCCTGTCATGTGTGCATGCCAATGTACAACATGCATATTTGACATTGCGGCGGGTGCTGCTTACAGCACCGCCCGCCGCAATGTGAAATATGCAGGATGCGACCGCCAGGGTGTCGTTCGCATCATAATGGGCTTAGCGGGACCGCTGCACCTCTGGCAGTCGGTCCCGTTTACCATTACAGTGGCAGGCGAACATAGTCCGCTCACTATCGTAATGGGGCCCTTTGTGTTTTCCCTTTCGAGTTTCCTCGCTCTTAGCTTTGTAGCATTCTGAAGCCGCTCTGAAGTCTATGGTGCTTTATAAATCCTCTTTAACTAAATAAATTAAAAAAATAATGCAAACCGTAATTACATTACTGCAACGGGTAATTTTGATATTCCTGCAACTGTCACAAATGGCGAATAACAGGTGAAAACAATGTGCATGTTTCTCTGCGTTTAAAGCATTGTTTTTACATCAGTTTCTTACATGTGCTAATAGGCACACACTTCTTGGACTGCTCAGTGGCATTACTCGATAAGTAACGGTCCAATACCACACTGCATTAAGAAATAGAGTGAAATCTGCGTAGAGCAGATTCACATGAGTTTGTCCACTTCCTGATAATGCCTTAAATTGTTCGTTTGCAGGTGGTCTTTGGTAAGTGGTAAAGTACGTGGAATCAGTCTGACCCAAAAACTGCAATGCATCACAGTTCCCGGTAAGGCTCACAGAGCATGTTTAGTTTGAAACTAATACATGGTAATAGTGCAGGGCTTGGTGTAAAGACCTTCGACCACACTACAATCAACGCGGATTCTTCGACATGATAATATGTCATAACAATGTTGTGTTCATATTAAAGCAGAAAGACTGCAGCAGAGGTACAGTAACACAACAACACCATACCGGTCTCATAATAACCCCATATTAAAATACTGGAACTACACAACCGTACAGGCAATTACCATAATACCGTCTAACCTGACTATATCAAAAGTCCCCAGTAAAAGCAGAGCACATCAACAGAACATAACAAGACAATGCAAACATTCAACAAAATACCACCAACATATTAGCACAACAGTATGACAACAAAAACATGCAACACAATGCAACATGGCAAAACATCACAAAACGCACCAACATAACACATCCCAGTGACATAAAAACAAATCAAAACAAAAAAAGTCATCAGTGGAACACGCTACAACACAGCAGTGCAACTGCACAAGAACATAGCAGCATTCCAAAACACACAATGATATGCTGAAGCAACCAACACATCAACACAACAGTATAATCAGATTCACTGGTGCAATATGAAAATATTTTTGTTTTATTTTAATCTTGTGGTGGACTATTGCTTTTTGTTGTTGAGTTGTGGCTTTATTTTTTATATAATTTGTTATGTCAATGAGGCTTGTGCATATTGTGATGGTTTATTGTATTGTGCTTTAGGGTGCTGTGTTGTTTTGTTTGTTACAGTGTAGTATTCTGTTATTGCGTTGTATTTTGTTATTTTTGTACTTTTTATGTTCTTATTGTGTTTTATTATGTTGGGGTACTTGTTCTGTTTGGTTGTTTATGTTGTGTTCTTTTTTTCTGTTTTGTGTTCTAGTGGGGTTGTTATTGATTTGTGCTCTATTTTCTATTTGATTTGAGTTGTTGTTGTCATTGTGTTATGGTACTTTGTGCTATGATGTTTATGTAATGAATTACCATATTGTATTTTTGTGTTATATCATTGTGTTAGGTTGTGTTGTATGTTTAGTTTTGGTATTATCTTTTTGTGTTAAAGTGTATTTTTTGTGTTAATTATGTTATAGTTTTCTTGTCTTGTGCATATATCTAGTGTTGTGTTGATGTATGTTCTGTTTTTGTTTTTCGTTGTGTAGTGATTATGTAATGTGATGTATGCTCCTATTGTGTTTTGGTTTGTTGATATTGTGTCATCTTTAAGTAAGGATGTTTAATCCCTTGCATTTCGCATTGTGTTGTATTCTTATGTTTACTGTGATGATTGTGTTAATTATTTCTGTTTTGTGTTGGTATAATTGCGTTTTCTTTGTTTATGTCATTCCTTTACAGATTTCAGGGAATCGCTGCTCATTCTATTCACTTCAGCGAAAAACATTTACTAATGTCAAAGGGGTTAACGTATTTTCATAACATTCTGTCAGCTCTTCAACTATTTTAGACACCATCCTGCCCCAAAGAATCTCAAAGCCTTAAATTAGCAGTCCTCACGTTCACATTTTGTGATACCTCCTCCCTTTCTTTTTATGTAGAAATGCCTAAAATAGACTTTGGCTCTGCTCTGGGACTGCTTTGACTGTTCTGGTTCTTGTCTTCGGCAAACACATTAATGCTTCTAAAAGATAACCACGGCTCAGATAAACACACGATAACATCAAATAATTATTGTTTGGCTGCTGAACCCTCAGAAAACTCTGCATGGTGTGCATCGGATTTCTAAGATGAACGTGTGAAGTATCTATTCTTACTGGGAGTCTTTCTAGAATGTTCTCTTGCATGTGTCCTATTTTCAAAAATTGTCTTCCTTGTGCTCTCTGTTCATTGCAAAAAAATACAATCTTGGGTCACATTTTCAAAACACTTATTGGAAGGAAGAATAAAAAGGCGTTCTTTTGACAATCCTGGCTCAGCGAGCACGCTTCGTCTCACACTTGACATTCTTTTCAAATTGTTGCCCGTGTGATCTTGGTGAGCTGCGATACAACTCAAAGCCTTTCTTATCCAGACCAAAATTGATCTTATATCTGACGTTTCTGGGAGCCTCGTTCTTTCTAGGTTATGTCTGATCTTCCTTTCCTGCATGTCCTTCTAGAACAAAGAAAACCTGGTTTCTTTGTCAGTACAAATTTAAAACGTTTTTCGCTTTTCTCCCAAAATACACCTTTTTCATGTTAAAGGTCGGACTACTCTCTGGGTAGCATCTAGCTGCCTGATTGCGGAAAAAAATCAACATAAATTGTCTAAAAGGAAGCTGAAACGTAACTCACCCAATGACAACTGTATTAACCACACATGCACCCCAATACAGATATTTAAAATGCCTTATGCTTAATTCATCAAATTCAGTTCCCCTAAATGCAGTCATAGCTTTTGAATTGATTGTACATGATCACACAGTACGCTCAGGTAGAGTACGCTCACGTAGTAACAGTGTAGGAAGAAGCATATTAAAAGCACAAGAATCAGAAATTCAGGTTTGCATAATAGTATTGGCAATTCGAAAATGATTACCTAGAAGTAATTGACTAATTCCATTGTATAATCAATACTAAAAGACAACAGCACCTAGGAAAAGGCAATACCCCATTGTTGGACTTGGCCCTTCTGGCAGGTTTAACCCCTGAACTTTTTGCCTGGTATTATTAAATAATTATAGTGATTTCTGGTCTTTGCGCACTTTGACACTGTGGCGTAGTGTGAAGAGCGTGTGCTCCCTGAGTGCGTGTGTGAGATTGGCCTGCCCTCCCATAGGAATGCATGGGGAATGTGAGTGTCGCTGGTAGTTCCTGATGCGTGGGAATTGCAGATGCGAGTTTGGCATGTGCGGACTCGTGTGATTAAATGCTGCGCAATGATGTATGTGGAGTGATTGTGTCTAGTGTGGAAGTGCCACTTCTAGAAGTTGGCATGTTTGTGTAATTTGTGTCTGGCTTGTGATTGGCTGGAGCTGGCTGGTGAGCCTGGCTCCATGAGTCATGATGGGTCTGCCCCGGTGCTGAGTGTTGAGATTAGCATGAGTGATGTGAGGGAGGAGTGCACCTGGGACCTGAATAGGGCTGGGCTTTCCCCACACAATGCTGGCTCCGCCCCCTGTGGTGCGTCCAATGACCCTAGCCTGGCCAGTGAATAGTGAGAGGGGCTACTGCCCCCGAAATCACTGCCGCAGCCGCGGGCGAAACCGGAAGTCAGGCGGCATCGCGCCTGGCTGTAGGCGGGACTTCTGGGTTGCCGGAGGAAGTCCCGCCCACCACCGTGCAGTGTTTGGCCGGTGCCCGGCCGAAGGAAGGGAGCGTTGCCTCAGGAGTCACGAAGGCTCCACACACGAAGTCCCGGTCCCGAGATGGGGGACCGGGCCAAGACCAGGCGAAGCGGGCGCCTTCTGAAGGCGGGGCTCCCATGAGGAGAGAGAGACCCGCGACGCACTACCGCCGCCCGACAAAGAGAAAGCCTTCCCCCGCCGGGAGCCGGTAATTTGAGACGGCTGGGGTGGGGGGGAAGGCCACATGTGTTCCCCAGGCACCAGAGTGGTGTCCTTCTTTCCAGAGGCCCCAGATGGCAGCGGGCCGCTCCACCAATGGGTCTTTTGTTGTTCCAGGGCCCCTTGGGGGCCCGTGTCCCCCAGAGCGATGGTGCCCCACCGATGGGGGCAGTAATTATCTTCAAAGCCCGCATGGCCCTAGTGTCGGGCCTGATTATTTGCAGAGCCCCATGTGGTTTCTTAGGGGGCCCAGTTCCTGTTAAGGCCCCCATGGGGCAAGCTCCGTTTTGCCCCCCCCTTTATCCTGGGGCCTGTGAGCTCCCTCGTGGCCCGTGTTCCCCAGAGCCAGATGGCTCAGTTGGCGCACAGGTGTCTCACGGCGGCAACAGATGGCAGCGGGCCACTCCAGCATTTTACAGTACTTCCTTTAAGGGCCCATGTTCTTTCCAGACCTCTTGGCCCCATTACCTACCGAGCCTGAGTGGCTCCACCATGGCATGTTTATTTTAAGCGCCAGCGCACTCTACATTTTTGGGGGGCTTATATTTGAGGAGCCAGTGTTCTCCCTAGGCCATGTTATTAGGAAAGCCTGTGAGTGCACCAGTTGATTTCCAGAGCCAGATGGCTCAGTTTGGCGCAGTCTTTGTTCAGAGGGTCCAGTGAGGGCCCTGTCGCAGTGTTGCTGATTCCCAGCTGCCCAGCAAGTAGTGGGCACATGCACCGTTTAGGTTCTTTCCTTTTTAGGGGACATGCACTTTGAACTCAGGAGTGAGTCGCACTCCTTCATCCCTATCTTGGCCTTCCCCAGCTGCGCAGCACTTAGTGCCAGCTGCAGCGTTTAGGCCCTGTTCTGTCCCTGTCCTCAGCTGCCCAGCAAGTAGTGGGCAGCTGCTAAGTTTAGGTTTTGGCGCAGTGGCGCAACCTGGACTTTGTTGTGAGTTATGTGCTTCTTAGGGTGCTAGAAAATGTACTGTGTGCTGAATGTTTTGCGCACCCTGTGTTCTGGTACCTCTGAATGTGGTTTTATGCATCATGTACAAAGTTGTTTTTCCCTAAACCTCTGAATGTTGTGATGCATCATGTGTAATGTTCTTATGCCTATCCCCCTAAATGTATTGTGATACTGAGTTCATGGTTCCCTGCGTGATACATTCCTAAGGTGGTTAGGGTTGCATAGGTGGTACTTACCTGTTGCCAGTAGTTACTGGTTGTGTGCTCTATTTTCTATTTTGTGCTAAAGTGATTATTATTCTATGTACCAAGTGCTTATTTCTGACAGTGGTCCGTGTGGCCCTGTCCTGTGTACATATACTCCCTTGTAAATCTTGCCCGTGCCAGTTGGCACAATGTACATCCTGTGATTATGATTCTGATGTGTTTTGATAATACAAAGGCTATTGTTATATAACCTTGTGTGGAGTTCCTTTTGTGGGGGGCCTTGGATGTTGTTGCTGGTGGGTGCGTGCGCAAACACTTAACTTACATAGCCTCCGAGTTTAGCCTTACTGCTCGTGTCACGTTGCCTAGAGGGTGAGCAGGGGTTATCTTTGGCGTGTAACTCCCTTACCCTGACGTAGAATGGTGGTTGCTGCCTGACTTTGGCGCAAGCCTCAGCCAGCTGGAAATCCCATTTCTAACACCCATACAGATGGACACAAGCCTATTATAGATCAGTTACAAGGATTGAGGAGTAGCACCAATAACAATAAACCAGCTTAATTGTCCTCTGCTTAGCCCTCTTACCCAACTGGATTAAGTCCCACGACCAGAGCTCAGTGGGAGTTTGCATCACTATCTGCCCTAGTCAACTAGCTGCATATTTCTGTTGGGTCCACAAACACTTATGCTGCCTAGTCTTCAAGCCTATTTGCACAACATTATGCAATCGAGGGAATGCTTATGCTTGTGAGTCTGTGCCTCATTACAGCTGCCACGTGTGGAACAATGCACAGGGTGCACAAGTACTTGGGTGGAATACCGCTACATGTCATTACAACTTGCCCTGTGTCCTACTCTAGAGTTACTGAACCTGGTAAACCCAAGTCTGAAGACACTCAATATTGTCGAACCTCAATCTGGAAAACTCAGACATTGGGCCTTTCTGGTCACTCCAGTGGGAAATGTGGCAGAGAGGACACTAGTATTCTCTTTAGAATTGATGATGCGCCGAATCACACACATGTGGGTGAAGAGTTGTGTGATGCTGATCAAGCTGGAACAAAGTAGTGGTAGTGACTTTTTCAATTTGTTAGTTCTGCTGAGGTTGCTGTCCAAGCCAAGGAGGAATCTTAGATTTTGGGCACCTAGTCAAAGATAATTGAAGTAGGGCACACTTTGAGGGTAAGTCATCCACCAATAGAGGGTAATTGGAAGCAGATTGACTCTTCTAAATATAGAGAAACAGACAACTTCAAGACCAGGGACCCTCAAAAAAGAGAGGGAAAGATGAAAGAGAATTCAATATAGGAACTTGTGATGGGGCATTTCATAAGAATATCTTCATTTTATCCAATAATACTCGTGATGTGCACCTGGCCAAATGCCTGAAGCAGCTGGCAGTCTTATGTCCCTGGCAGTAATCTTATGAGTGTTATTTGGTACGAAGTATGTACATTTGAAGTCACATCAAGGGAAAAGGAAGCCCAGCATTAAGACAGTTTTACCTCACTGCGAATAAAAGCTTGAACCTAATAAAAGTCACAGAGAAGAGATTCCACTGCAAATATAGCCAGAGCTGAAAGACACAGACACAGCAAGAAAAACGCACATATTACCTAAAAGGTCGGAAGCCAGAACACTTGCAGGAACAATGTTGAAGTGAAGGTCTGCAAAGGTCCATACATCGAGGACGTTTTTGCCACAATTACCTCTTTGCTCCCAATGCTTTGATTCTGGTGTGTGGGGTCAATTAGGGCATATGTCTGTGAACAGGTCCAGACTGTGGGTGTGCCTAAGAGAGGTCGGGCAATTCTTTCCAGGTGGGCAGTACACCCCTGATGCTGTTTCTGTGAGGGAGAGGGCTCCTGGTATTATCTTTTCTGTCATGGTGACCTCCTCTACCCTCGTGTGTAATACCAGCTGCTGCCTGCCAATGGGCTATATCCACACTATGGAGTCCCCCACACATGCACCATGCCCATCAGTCACATGTTGCTGGCGGTATGATGGTCGAGAAGTGTTAGAGAGTGTACAAAGACAAATAATCCTAACAAACCAGGGGATAGCAAAGGCATTCTTCTTCCAGGTGTGGAGTTTCTATTATTTCACATCTGGAGTAAGATAAGCATGCTTCAATACCCTATTGTGATTAAATGTAGTATCCTGTCCAATAGATATACCAGGTAGAAGACTAAGGACGGATGCACAAAGGGTTTCCGCACTCGTGGTGGAGGCCCCTCAAAGCAGAGACTTCCCCATGACTGCAGGGACTCTATTACGAGCACGGGGCCCTTTGTGAATCAGACCATAAGAGATTACTGCCATCATTTCCATTTTCTGTCTTTTTTTCTACCATTAGGTTTTGATCCATTTTTCACAGAAATGTTTTCTGGACTCAGTTTTTATTTACAAAATAATTGTTGAGATATACATATCTCAACAATTTTCTCTATATTCTTGTTGCTTATTAGCTGTTTGTTTCCCATGGATTGGCGCTAAACATTGGTCAACGTGTTTTCTATTTAGACTGCAATGCTACATATTTACTCCACAGGATTTATTTTCATAGTAGGAACAGAAGGGTGGAGTTCAATGACTCAATCTTTGTATATGTATTCGTCTTGATGAAGGCCTCTGAGCAGGAGATAGGGGTCGATATGTTAGAAAAGTCAACTATAGAAACGCTCATCTATTGAGGAAGGAACGTTCATGATAATTCTAACGGCTATAAAGAAAGTATAACTCTCTTTTGCTATTTGGTCAACCACTGAGAGATTTGCCTTCTTGTGTGTACCTTTTCTGTTGTGCCTTCAAGTAGCTATTTTAAATGCACACTTCCTTGTTGATTGTGGATTGTTTTCTTTTTCCATTCAGACCTCATAGGTTCTCGGTTTCCCGTCTTGCTAAGGTTTCGCAAATGTATATCCTAACATTTAACTTCCCGACTTCTTAGCTCTTATCAATTAACCAAAACTCAAACTGTTATGTTTCAACTTTCTAACGTTTATACTTTGTATTATTTTCACTTTCAACTTAACTTTCTGTCATTTAATATTTTTACCTGTTGTCTTTTGCCCGATCATTTAAAATGTTCAAACTTTGGACCTATTTTTCGTGTTACTTCTACTTATATTCTCTTTTTAACTTTGTGGCTTCAAAATTGACCTCTGACTTGTTAACTTTTACCTTCTTAAATAAAAAAGTAACTTGCTTTGAAGTAAACGATTTGTTTGCCCTTTCTTTCCAGTCGCTCTTTTCCACGCGTACTTCTACCTTCCCCAACACTCCTCCTATACACTCTCATTTCAAACCTTTCCGTCCCCCAGCACACTGTTCACACCTTTCCTTTTGATTGCCTCTTTTTGGACACTCAAGACATGATTAAACCCCTATTTTACCTTTCAATTACACAACTGACACCTCATCACGGAGCCTAACAAACAACATACCCCTTTCATCCCCATTCACAATTTCTCTGATCCAATCCTCTCCTTTTTCCAGCAACTTCTTCCACAAATTCCATGCATGTTCATCTGTCTTCTCTCAATAATTTACTTTCATGTGTTCTACAACTCAGTCAATGTTTTTCCACCTTCTGAAGATAAAATCTTAAGTAGTGTGCACAATTTTGGAAAGAAAGTTAGAGACTGTTCTACATCTGCTCAGCGTAAAAAAAAGGATTATGATACGGTTCTGGGTGTACCAGAGGCTTATTGTGAAGTTACGTAGGCGACAATGGTCAGCATAGAAAATGAAGGAATGTCAACTTCTTCTTAAAAAAGATAAATCTACCAAAATGTCTTTGGAATATTTAGGCATGGTTTCCAAAAAGTATTTTGGCATAATGGCAGAATATGAATCTTTTGACTGTTAGCTGCTGATCAATATATCTATTGAGGGATGACCTTTGCTTTGCGAATGATACATTTGTACTTGCTTTGTGGCTTTGTGTTGAATGAGAAAGATGTTATGCTTGTTTTCATAAAGGTAGACAAAGCGTTAGATTGTGCATCATGCAATCTCAGAAATTCCTTTAAAATTAAAGTCTTATTGCTTCTGGCTTGCTTTCTTCATTGCCAAACTAATGTTCAAAAAGGAATCTTTTACTAGTGACTATCTGTATAGTCTGCTCACCAAAACCAGCTGAACCTATGAGGGCCCTTGAGTCAATGACGTTTCTAGAGCTTTTGACACCCTGGATGGTCCCTGAGTTTGCTGCCCAGTGATGGCCAGGGCAGGTAAACGCTGGGGGAAATCGACAGACAACGATGAGGGAAAATAACATTAAAAAAAGGTACACCACTTACCTTGGGCTTGCCGAAATTGCTCACCTTGCCCCCAAAAAAGTGCTGGCTGAGGTAGACCCTCCCACCCCCTAGCTACTGCACTGCTTTAGGAAGCTGAAACAGAGAGAATAGCAGCAGATCATGCCATTTTAACGTCTTCACCAGAGATGAAGATGTGCCAAGAAGCTGAAGGCCTCCTTTATGACATGTGCCTCAAGTACTCTCATGTCTTTTTTCTGCCATTCACACGCAGCCATCACGGTAGGCAATCAATGAAGGAATCCGATGTGTAATATCTAAACAGCAGCCATTCATGAAAGCTATTGATGATCTAACTAAAGACAACCATGTGTACTTTGCTATTCTTCCAAGGAATCAAGCTCCACAACATATGGTTATTGCATGCCTGTTGTTCTATTGGCGTAATATCACCCTCAGCCATACTACTCCTGACTCCCTACAGGTGTTCTTCCCATGCAGACTTGACGTTGTAAAATTCTCCAGATGTAATGGCTAAGCCTGATATGGTGTCAGTGCGGATGCATGGGAACTCAACCCCTTTTAGGAAATACTCATTGGTGAGGATTATGTAGAGTGTGGCCATTATGGGCCCGATTCCGATTTGGGAAAAACCACTCGGAATAGCCGTTCAGAGCGTTTTTCCCGTACGAATCGTACCCTGCAACGTCCCCCGTACGTACGACGAAGTACAATTCGTACCAGGAGCTGTACTCCGTACGAGTCGTGCAGAGACCGTACGACTCTAATCTCCATACGATTCTCTTTCGGAACCCGCCATACGCGACATCTGTATGGTTCGCGGCTGGTTTTTACAGCCCATCAAGTACGATACATGTCGGGGATGCACCGTACGAACCTTTTTCTACGGGAGCTGAAAACAGCCGTAAAAGCAGAGTTCGCGCCAAAACAGGTACGGAACAGCCCCCCCGGGTACGGTGCGTACCCCCCATGATTGCAAGGGTACGGTGCGTACCCCTGCGATCATGGGGTGTACGCACCGTACCCCATGTACGAGGGAGTACACACTGTACCCCATGTACGATGGGTGTACGCACCGTACCCCATGTACGATGGGTGTACGCACCGTACCCCATGTACGATGGGTGTACGCACCGTACCCCATGTACGGTGCGTACACCCATCGTACATGGGGTACCGTGCGTAGACCCCATGATCGCAGGGGTACGCACCGTACCCCTGCAATCATGGGGGGTACGGACCATACGGCGTGTATGTGTTTGTGTGCTTTTCCGTATGACTCGCCCTTACCTGACGAGGACAGTACGAATCTCGTCCTCATACCCCGATCCGGGTCGTACTCGTCGGGTCGTATGGCATGTGTACGAGTCGTACGGAATGTGTACGAGTCGTACGGTTCACGGTTTTCAGCCTTGCAATACGTACGGATCGCGACGATTCGGACGGATACACGTAATACGGATCGTACTACTCGACTCGGACGACGGGTACGATTTGTACGGAGAGGGCTCCGGATACAAATCGTACGGACAGTTTTTTCCCGAATTGGAATCGGCCCCTTTGTGTGATAAAGAGCAAGCCATTCCAATTTATCATTGAGGCCATTAAATAAAAGACTGTCAAAGTATCTTACCCAAAATGCTTCCCTTTTGGACAAAACCTTTTGAATGTTGATTTCTGGACTGGTCATGGTGGTTTCCAGGATTGTGAAAAGTAACCGCGCAATATCATGCTTCTGGTCCAACCAATGTGCAGTCAAGCAAGAGTTCTTACTTTTGTTCCCAATCATACTTTTATGTTCCGTGATTCCACATTTATTATCTTCTTTGTTTTACCCTCATACATTAAGTCAAATGGGCATTTAATGGCGTATATTACACTCTGTGTTGCAATCTGACATATATCTCAGTTTAATCAATTGTCCTGTTTTGGTATGTGATACAGTCTTTTCCACTATCGCATTGCTGCAGTAAATGCAGTTCACAATATTTTTTATTCCTTCGAAAAATGTGGCACACACCTGTTTGGTAGAAGGCAATATCTCTTTCAGGATTTGTGTATGTGAGTGTGCAAAAATGGATTTGTGGACAATAAGATCTCTGAAGTTTGGTTCAGGCTGGAGTAGTTCCCAACATTGTCTGATAATCCACTTTAGGGATTACGATTTTGGAGAGAATGTTTATACAAAAAACCTCACAAGATAGTTTCACTTTGGTTTTATGCTGCAACAGAACCGATCTATGATTTGTACACGTTGTAACACTGAATTTAGAACATGTTCAGGATAACCTCACTGACTGAACTGATATTTATAAATCAACAAGGTCTGACAGCAAACTTCTTGATCTGTGGTAATTTCTTTCATGAGCGGCTTGTGCTGGTAAAAGCAGTGGGGCGTGTGATAGGGAACTCAACAGACGATGATGAGGGAAAATGAAATAAATAATTAATTTTACCTCATTGCCGTCTGTTGAGCCCACCACTTTGCCCCACCGCTCTTACCTGCATGGACCACTCCTGGATTCTTTTAATGCATATGAACTGTAATAATGGTAAATATTGTCTTGGCAATAGAGGCTGGAAACTGCTGAAAAGTAAGGTCTTATTGCAGCCCGTGGGTTTTCTGTATACTCTTTTTGATAAGCATCGTGGTCTCAAATAAAGTTGAACAGCCAGATATGTGATACTGTTTGCTGATTGAATGAGTGAACTGAATCCTGGGATTTTGTTGGTTTAATTATGCAATATGCTGCTCCAAAACGTCTTTGGAGCCCTTCCACATCAAAAGGATGATATCAATATAGCTAAGGTAGATAACCAAATTCTCCTGCCAAGTTTTGGAAGCATAGATGAATCTATCCTCAAATATGGCCATGACAATATTGGCATGGGTCGGGGGGGGGGGAAGGGGTTCACTGACAGAATATCGATGTAAAAAATATAGATGTAAAAAATATGGTTGGAAAAATATAGAATGCAAAAATAACTACTCCCTTTACTTAAACAAGTAAGTAGAAAAATATCCCCTAAAATATCGATGTTAAAAATATAGTTGTACAAAATATCCATGTATATATATTTACCACTACAATCAGTGCAACTGTAGGGAAAGTGTTGGATAGCGGGGGGGGGGGGGGGTAAACATTACTATTTCCACTCCAGTGAGGGCAACAGTGGGGAAAGTGTTGAATAGCAGAGAGGTAAAACTTACTATTCCCACTCCAGTGAGTGCAACAGTAGGGAAAGTGTTGGATAGCAGGTGAATAACATGTACTATTCCCACTCCAGTCAGTGCAACAATTGGGAAAGTGTTGGATAGCAGGTGAATAACATGTACTATTCCCACTCCAGTCAGTGCAACAGTAGGGAAAGTGTTGGATAGCGGAGGGATAAAAATTACTATTCCCACTCCAGTGAGTGCCCCAATAGGGAACGTGTTGGATAGTGGCGGGGTAAAATAGCAAAATGTACCATTCCCACTCCAACCAGTGCAACTGTAGGAAAAGGTTTGGGTTGTGGAGGTGTGACAATTAATTGTCTCAGTCTATTCAGTTCAAAATTACAAACAAACTAAATATTAAAACAGCAAAAATATTTAAAAAACTAAATAAATAAAAAAAATATAAAAATGCAAAACATTCAAATACAAATGTATTTAATATTACAAATTTAGAAAAACATATTATAATGTTAAATGCATATGACAAATACCTACAAATTATGAAATAAAAAATAATTTTCAAACAAATATTATTTTTAATTCGAAAATATTTAGAAACAAAAACATGAATTATTACATACATTTACTGTTTTTATTTCCTACCCTATACCACCACACAATTCACGACCCACATCTAAATAAAAAAATGTACTTACATAATTAACATTAATTACAAATTAAAGAAATATTATTAATTAAAAAACAAATAAAAACTCATATAAATGAATCAAAGTCCCACACTTTACCCCTATAAGCCCCACAAACCACAGCTAAAAGTATACTGTAAAAAAACTTGATAACGCAATTAAAACTTATATTTTCAATTACAAATCTAATAGTACTTCACAACTAAAAATAAAGTGAGTAAAATTGATTTACTCCCCACCCTTTACCCCTCTAAACCCCACAACACACACTTAAAATTAATTACACAATTTCCATATTTAATTTTCAATTAGTTATTCAATATTAATTAGGAACTAATTACTAATAAATTAAACATAAATTACATCCCGCCCTTTACCCTATAAACCCCAGAACCCTCACTTAAAATTAATTACACCATTTTCATATCCAATTTTCAATTAATTAAATAATACTAATTAACAACTTATTATTAGTAATTAATTACAAATACATTCCTTCCCACCCATTACCTCTATAAACCCCCAACCCGCGCCTAAAATTATTTACACAATTTCCATATTTAACTTCCAATTAATTATTAATACTAATTAACAACTTATTAATAATTAATAAAAAATAAATTACTTCCCACCCTTTAACCCTATTAACCCCACAACCCACACCTAAAGAAATTACCATAATTAATGAGCAACTAAGTAATTCAAATTAACAACCAATTAATAATTATTTAATAATAAATTACTTCCCACAATTAACATTATAAAATCTCCATTAAATAAATATTTATAGATACAAAAAATCATTCATTCATTATAATATAATGACTTCCCACCCTATTCCCCTATAAACCTACAACCTGCTAAGGAACTAAAAAAAACAAAATGTAATTGAAACAAAATTGATAACTACTAAAAATGTAACAAATATATTAAAAAACAAATAATTCTTATACAAAACATACACATACATATAAAACATATACTAAAATACATAACAGTTAGTTAAAAAATCAATATCTTAAACAACTATTATATTTTTGCAAACGATACTAATAACTATATTTTTTAAACAATATTTCTTACCTTAAAATAAATATTCTTAACCACAGCATTCTTGCTGTCAATATTTCTGACTCACGATATTTAGGACGCAATATTTCTGTTGTTCGACATTTCGAACTCAGTATTCTGTCCGCACACCAGTTGGGGCTCTGGAAAAAGCATATTGAAGTTCTATTCCTCTACAAATAGTTTCATTCCAAAGAAAATAACCGTGAAATAAACAGAAATTAAGTAATTCCAAAATAAAAACCTTGTTGGGACTGACTAATCTCGTCTTGTTGTGGAAGGACCATTCATTAGCCAGTATCCCTTCATCATGTGGTATTGAGGTATATAGTGCCATGACATCAATGGTACATAGTCACCTAGAGTCAGAATCTGTATTCGCAAGATGAGTCAAATGTAAAAAAAAAAGTTGTGTCCTGAGAGTACAATTGCCAGTTTTGAACCATTGGTTGAAAAAGGTGGCCAGGTACTTGCCTAGATGTTAATGTAGATAACTGTTACCCAACACAATTGTCTAAATGGAGGATACAAAGCATTTTTGTAACTCTTATGTAGGATGTAAAGATGGGGTCTACGAGGAAATTCTGTGAATAAGAACTGTTTCATGTTATCACTAATCCAGCCAAATTCCCAAGTTTTATCCAAAATGTGTTTCAAATTGTGACAAATTCCATAGTGGGATCTTGGTCAAGAGGAATATATATATTAAAATCCAACAGCTGTATTGTCACTTCCTCCTCATAGTATGCCCAGTCCGTTACAACCAAAGCTTCCCCTTTATCAACTGGCTAGAATGCCAAATTTTGGTTACAAACAAATGCCAGCAAATTGCCTTATTCGGTTTTGGGTTATTTTTCTGGGCTGTGTTTACTAACAGTTGATGTATTGGGGTCTTTCTTGACCAGTTCCTTAAACATAACTCAAGTTTTATGTGACAAAGGTGTAAAAGATAACTTTGAGGTTTAAATACTTGACAAACATTCTTCTTGTGATGTAACTTTGAAGCGTGGCTAGGTCAAACCTTGCGCAATACCATTATTGAAATCAGAATACCAATAATATCTAGAGTGTGCTCAAGGGGACAGCTAGGAAACGGCCACCAACGTGTCCCAAAAATCCTCTACAACCAAAGGTACACAAAGAACAAATATAGAACAAAAATCTGTTCCTGAGCACAATGAGAATTTATATCATCAAGAAGTCAGTCCAGGAAAATATCACTCCAAAACTTGTGTGTTAGTAGTCTTCTTTATATTCTCATCACACATGGCTCACAACAGTAGATTGGGCAGTTGGTGTAGCTAAGATGTAGCCAACATGTGTTTCGTCTTGGGTATATTGCCCAACAACTTCCTCAGGGTGTTTTAAATCAACATCATTTCCTCTCATATGTATCTGTGGCATATTGCTCCCATTTTTCTTGATTTCCTCCAGTGAACTGTGTCAGGTATCCGGTTCCAACCATGAATCTAATGAACTTCTGATGTTGTGTATTTCATCCTCCAAATTCCTAAGTACCTGAGATAATTCTTCAATAATAAGGAGAATTAGGTGCAGTAAACATTTGTTGAGAATTGCATACCATATTGTCTTGAGTTGTTTATTAAATTTGAATAGCATACATTTGATTACTGTTTTTACACCAGATAGAATGTGTTTGACTTTGTGATACTGTATTAGTTTGGTAGTATTTAAATTTTGGTTGATCTCTTTACTCAAGATATATTCTAGCTGTTTGAGCTATTTTGAAACTGAACATGCTCATGGCCCAAATGACCTTATGAATAAGTAAATATATACTATATGTCTCCTCTGAAGTGTGCACTTTAGTGTCAGCCTTGTTCTGTTATGAGTGCAATTTCCTCAAAATTCATTTTGACTATAGTGGTGCAATACGATCTGGTAGGCACACACATATCACTTGGAAAAAAATGTATAATGCACCCAATTGACCATCATTTATCAAAAGAAACCCACATGATGAGTAGTTTAAACATTTGTAGTGTGCAGTTCTGCTGCCTGTGCGTGGGTGTTATTATTGTAAGTTATTTAACCGAAGGTGAGCTAGACACAGAATACACAACTATGTGCCATAGGGATTCAATATCAAACAAACCTTATTCTAATTTTAACAATATGCAAGACCTCCTAGAATTTTTTTAAAATAATACTGTTGTACACAGTTCATTCAAATCATATCACTCAATCAACAAAACGCTATTTGTTTTTTTACAAAGACAACCATGAAAGTCAAGCAAACACAGTTAAAAATTAACATCAAGGGCTAAAAAGAGACAATTTCAAGCTTTCAATGCAGACACATATGTTGCTCCACACTTGTAGATGTAAGTAGCTGAAGTATCATTATCAAGAATTGGAGGTTGGCCTTTTTATTGATGTTATCCAGACATTTCTAGAGTAACACTCACCATCAGGAGTAGCTATGAATAAAGACAAGAGATTTGAAAGGAACATCATAAAGGTAAAGTAAAAAGCAGTATACTGTAAGAACATCAGTAAATAAAGAAAAAAAGGTAAATAGAGAATATGTGCAATATGGTTGCAGGGAATTTCACTTCGTGACTGCAATCCACATCATAATGAAACCAAACAAAAAACAACTGTGCTCATGTGAACCAGCACTAGTGAACCCTGCAATGACCCTCACTTTTAAATACCAGCAGATCATGCCACACACACCTTACATAAATACGTGGTGATACTGAACAAAATGTGAACCATAAGCATAAGGGCATTTGTGCCAAAATGAAGCAGCTGATTGAAGTGCAAACGATAGCCTGGTGAACAGTGGGACTACATTAACCCATTAGCTAGTAAACTCAGGTGGATTTGGGTGCACCCTGTTACACGCAACCAACCACATTTTCAGGTATTTTTTTTATGTCAACTACAATGGCTGCATGCTCATGGCACTATACACATTGTGCAGTTGTGAAAGTCATTACTCGTTTCTTTTCAGGCTCTGAGGTTTAAGCATAGTCATCGCCATTCATTCACTTTGGAAGAATTTCTTTAAAGTCAACGTATTCGTAACTTTGTTGACAGTAAGTGCAATCACTGTGAATCGTTCAGCTCTATTGTGATGCATGTTGGGTAATGTAGTCCCACTGATCTCCAGGCATTTGCTTGCACATCAGTCAGCTGCTTGAATTCTGAACGTATGCCCGTATGCTTACATTCACATTCTGTTCAATATCACTATGCATTTATGTATTGTGTGAGTGGCACTAGCGACCGGTATTTTAAAGTGAGGGTTTTTGTGACGTTCACTGGAGATGTTTCACATGAGCACATCCAATTTGTTCGGCTTTTCATTTCACTATGATGTGTATTGCAGGCATGGAGTGTGATTCCCTGTATTTCCTTTTGCACACATTTTCTTTTTCCCTTTCTTCCGTAATTTTAATGTTTACTGCTTTTTACCTGACCTTCATGATGAACCTCTCAAATCTCTTCTCATAGTTAACTCTGAAGCAGGGTGTGACACCCAAAATGCATTGGGTTACATCACCAAAAAACTAAATCTTCAATTCTTGATAGTGATTTTTCAGCAACTTTCATCTACAAGTGTGGAGCAACATTTGTGTCTGCATTGAAAGCTTGAAACTGATAAGTTTTGTATAAATTGTGAACAACAGTATTATTAAAAAAACAATTCTAGAAGTTCCTGCATATTACTAATATGTTTGATTTTATCAGCAATTTTGTTTAGTCCCTTGAATGCCCTGAAGTGTCTTGGCACTGCCTCTCACAAAGGAATAATAACGGATGCTAAGCGTTCTGCTACTAGTATTTAAAAAGCCAGGATTCTAAAGACTTTCTAAAAGACCAAAGATAAGGACTATCACTTAGGTGTAAGGGGATGCGTTCCAGAGCTTAGCTGTTCCTATAATGAAACGCCTCTATCCCCAGTGCAGTTCTGGGCCCAGTTCACCTTCGGTGAACCTGCTTACTGTCATTTAACACACAAGCACAGGCAGCACTTTTTATAGAATTGCACAGCCCAACTGTTTAAACTGCTCATCATTTGGATTCCTTTTGATAAATTATGGTCAATTAAGTGCATTATAACACTTTTTTCAATAGCTGGAATTCCTTATTTGCCACCAGGGTGTGTGCAGGAAATGTTACTCTAGGGATGATTGAAATCTGCTAAACTGGGAAATCCATTGACTTGCCTCGACTCCAGAATGTATGTTCATAACTGCCACTGATGTGCTGAATTCCAGAGAGTCACTAGCCCCTGGAAGAAGAAGGTGCCCAGGTTTCTCTACCATCCTTGAAGTTCAACAGGTGAGTTTCACACCATGAAGCTAGACAGCTCTATTAGCACAGTAGTGTGTGCACATTCATGTTAATGTTTGACAATGAATGGATAGATTATGGTTAAGCTATTGGAGCAATTTAGGTAATTCTGTGTTATAGTGTGCGCACAACTTGACACTCTCACCTCTCCACCACTGCCAACATCCATCTCAACCCACACCTCTGCCAGGACCATGAAGTCACATAATGCGGTTATATTGTCTACAGCGTAGATTTTATTCACATCAAACAGGATAATTCAACATATGTACTACGTGGGTATAAGTATCCTACTTGGATACATAAAAATATATATGCTTCACACTCTAGTGAAATGTACATGTCAAAGGCACTAAGATATTAAAATAATTATTACATTTCAGCATAGCATTAAGCTGACCGTCCTCGTGAACACTCTACTGCGCACATTAACAACAGTTGCATTACCTGAACCAGGGCACTGCATAAAGCACCGGCCCTCAGAGGTACCTGAAGAATGTCAAAACCTTCCAGCATACACATGTCAAAGACACCAAGAAATTAGGATTGTCATCACAGGTGAGCATAGCCTTAAGTTGATTATAGTCTTGAACCCTCTGCTGTGCACATTGTGATGGCAGGCCCCAAAGTGCTACAACAAACAGTTGCCTTACTTGAAATCCAGGGCACCGCATAGTGCACCGGCCCTCCGAGGTACCTGAACACAGGCAGCCTCCCCATGATTCATCTCAGTCCTTAAGTGATGTGTTAGGGCAGTAGAGTTGAGGACCACCAGCAGGACAGTCCCTTTTTTACCGCCAATCCACTGCACAATTCAATCCTACCCCGTCCTGGAGTCCATCCAGGCACTCAACCTCCTTTGTTGAGCATGCCCCATCGTTATTAACTGAGCTCTAGAATAGCCCCCAAAATTGTGTGGAATAATATCCCAATTCCTTTTACCAACAGATGCTCGCCATTGTGCTGGAACAGCTCCGTTCTCCCCGGATGAAGCAATTTGTGCTGAATTGTACCCATTGAAGAGCCGCGTAAGAGTTTATGTATTGAAGAATTCAGCTTCCACACAGAGTTATTAATGGCCTTCGCTGAGGCCCCACCAAGCCATACCGACCTCGGTATCACCTCTGACCACAATATCAAGGTTGTCTGTAGGTAATGTCAAATCCTAGCCAGGACTGAAAACAAGGTCTCTCGTACTCCCCCGCCCACGTGTATAACTAAAATGACCGGGCGAGGTATCTCTCCGGATTCTACCACTTGTTGAAGCCGGACAAAAAGATCCTGTAACCGCAGTCCATGTACCCCAAGCCAGTGGTGCGTAAACCCAGTAGCCCCTTATGCTGCCTCCAAACCGGACCCATGAAATTGCTGCTCCGCACTGCAAATCAAGGAATGCCCACACCAACATATATGCACGGGTTTGCAGGAAACATCTGCAATAGAGGGAGAATTAGTGTTAAGACCATGACTGAAGACACCCTGAGCATCATTCCTCCCCTTAAACAAGACTTGGCAGGACGTACCGTTGACAACATTCTGACTGCCAACGACCCACTTTTTTGATTGCATCAGCTGGCAATCCCATTGTCGCTGCTGTGGTAGCTGCCCCTATGTGAAAGGAATGGGAGCTAAACTGCATGGAATCCTCCCCTAGATATGTTCACGCTTTTCTACACACCTGGGTAAACTAATATCTTGTCATTGGCACACCATCCTTGTGCACTAGAAGCCTCATTGAGGGCACCACTGCTGGGCATACCTTAAGCTATTCTCGTGTCAATTCTACTGGACAATATGCTACCTGATGGGCCGCATACAATTTCACCCATGTGCCCCTTCCACGTGAGTCTGTTTTTGACCGTCGGATCCTTATGTGGATGGCTCCCTCATCTAGAAAGACATCTGCCAGTCCTAACCCACCTTCCCCTTGTTTGGATGCTGCCACCAACTCGCAGACAGGCAAGGCCCCAAAAAAAGGCAAGCAAATAAGCCAGGCTGAATAGCTTTACCTCATATTGATACCGGCACACCAACTGTAAGACCCCCACAAGCCTACCCAACCTTTCTACATTTATAGATCGCCTAGTGTCCTGCGCTCCAGGTACCAAATGTTCCCAGCCCTTGATGGCCTTTTGCACCCTAAAATCTTTAGTGGGATCTCTAACACCATGCCAACCTGCGAAGAAAGCAATGGCAGACAACTGCCTCCGCACTAACGAGAGTGACCTTCCTTGATCCTTCTGGCCCACAAGAAAACCTAATACACCTTCTGGTGTGAATCCGTTTTGCTCCGTGCCTTATGTGTTGTGTGGGGTGCCAATGCTGCTGTATTTAGGTCTGCGGCAATGGGGTACCAAGCCTCCATAACTCCTCTGGGAAATCCGCCATCAATTTGTCTGCCTACGGCCACCGTCCCCTGAACTCTGCCATCTTAAATCGAGACAAAGCGTCAACCACTGTATTATCCACACCAGGTACATGTTTGGCAGCAAAATGCACGTTATGCAAGAGACACAGGCGAATAAGAGTCTTCAACAACCGCAGCACCAAAAAGCATTCCGCGCACTACAGACCACTCAGCGGCAGTGCTCTTACATCTTACACCCTGCAGTGATTAAAAGTTGTATTCACTGCAGGGTATACAGTGTGTAACTTGTTATTTGGTTGCGCAATTTTATTATTGCAAAATGCATCCTCACATCCATTTTTGGACACAAGGGTGAATTATGTGCTAAGAAAATGGCACCAAATGAACCATTGTGGAATGCCTTGAAATCTCACAGAATATTAATATAATTCCATGGTCATCCATGGAGTTCCACTGAATCAAACTGCAAATTCTGCCCAACTTCACTATAAACCATGTACATCAAGTGCTTAATTTGAGTTGGTTGTTGCTGGTGAGGCCCACCGGCATTCATTTTGAGGGATTGGCACTTATGTTTTGTCTGACCAAACTCTGATCCAGAGCAAGAGATAAAAAAAACACAAACAGGAAAATTGAGGAGGAAGAGAAATATGGAAAAGCAGAAACAAAAAGAGAAATCAAGATTGTGTAAAAAACAAAGAACCTGTAGGAGTGAGATATAGAGACAGGGAATATCTGTTGCTGGGTGAAAGGGATGTATGATGTAACAACGCGATCATTTAGATCGCGGTACAGTACATAGCTGTTTATACTATGCAAGTCTTTACAACGACTTGAACTGTAGGGCGCTGGATTTAGGAATAGTATGATTTACTATTCCAACTGCAGTCTATGTACAGTAGGGAATTTGTTGGAATAGTAAATCACACTATTCCTTAGTCTAGAGTTCCCTCCAGTGCAATTCGTGGTAACGACTTGCATTTTAAAAGCAGCGATCTAAATGTACTGCAGTGTTTTGACCGCGTTGTTAAGGTTGTTTCCCGGGTGAAAGAGGCATCGGGTGGAATCAATCATTTTCAACCTTGGTGTTTGCCAATCCCGATATTCAGAAGCAAAGGCAGTTGGCTACTGAATAAAAGTTTGGGCACAGGCACTTTTTCTTTTACAAATCAAGCACTGCCTGCATTTTTGACGTAGGGTGGCGTGCAGAGATAGTATTTAGTCATTAGTGGATCAAGTGCTCTGCCCATGCTTCATAAGGCCACAACTGAATATTATCTTCAGGATTGTTGAAGGTTTTTTTGAGGCGAGGATGCATCATTGACCAATTTTAGATTAGATGAAAACTATTGATGAATTCTAAACAGCTCAAAAAAATCATGTCTAGGCAAGACATTGACATCTGTGAAAAAAATTGAGAACAATAATTAGCAAAAGGCTCTACATTGTATACGCTAGCTTAATTTAAGTTGGTCATTGCAATTAGGTATTTTTCTTTCTGGTGAAATTAGCCCGAATAGATTAAAATGACAAACCAGGAATGGAGTACTTGAAAAATGTCCTTTGTTTTATTAATAAGCTTGAAAACCTTTAATTTAAACATATTTTGATTCAATTGAGAATCATGGCGCTTGTGTGTAGGACTGAATGTTTCATACATATCCCATTTCTGTGAAGGAGAATATTATTTCATCCATCAAATTATTAAATTTGACTGTTACCTTTATCAGTCCTTGTGATCCAAATCTAAAATGTGAGCCCAACCCCTGTAGTACTTTTGAGGTGAGTTTTCAAACATTCACTTTCTCTCCCATTTTATACATTGTACACCATAAGTATTACATGAAGAATGCTCCATGATACTGTTGCCTTTTTAGAGACTCTATTTGATTAAATCTATTTAGCACAGACAATTATAACTCTCATTCAACATAGACATTTCATAAACATCTTAATGTTGGTCTTTTACAATTCCATACATGGTGTCTAATTAATTGTACAGCACACATCATGCTGATGGCATGGTTCTTTTAAATCGTCTTTAAGACAAGCTTTTAAATTAGAGACTGAAGAGCTCAGAGTATGTTATGGGGACCTTCTCCCAAAAAATCTCCACCTGTTAGGCCTGTCAGCCTTAGGGTCGTCCTCCCCTAATCTTTTTGTCTTCACCTTCCTATTTTGCAGAATTTGTTTATGTTGTCCTTATCACTCTGTGCAATTTACCACTGATAACCAGTGTTAAGGTGCTTATGCTCACATACTAGGTAACAATGATTTACACCTAAATGTCATCATTAATTTACTTACAAGTCCCAGTAGAGTGGTATTACATATACCCAGGGCCTGTAAATTAAATCCTACTAGTGGGCCTGCAGCACTTATTGTACCACCCACTTTAAGTAGTCCCTTAAAATATGTCCCAGATCTGCTATTGCAGCATGAACACAGTTGTAAACTGCCAATTCGACTTTGAAAAATAATCCCCTTGCCAAGCCTTAAACTCCCCTTGTATTAAATATAAGTCACCCCAAAGGGTAGGCCCGAGGAAGCTCAATTGGAAGGGTGCAAAGCAACAGAAAAATTGGACATGTACGTTAACATTTTGAATATCCTGATAGTGAACAACTCCTAAATTCTTTTTTCACTACTGTGAGGCCTACCTCTCCCTTAGGATAACATTGGGTTGCCTTATTACATTTAACTAATCGCTAACATGTGATTTGGAAAATGTAAACATTTCATGTTTGATGTCTGGGAAATTGTAATTTAAAACCCTCTTAAATCTTAAAGTCAGATTTTCAGTTACAGTTTAGAAAATGGCACTCATTCCGAGGCACTTATCATCAAAATTAACATTGCAGAGAAAGCCGTAGGAACCAGCATGAATATATCTGCCTTCAAATCACGACCAACAGAGATCAATGTGGAAATGAATGAGCACAAGGATTACTTGATGAAGAAGAAGATCAACAAACTTCAGAATTACATTAAGAACGTCGAAAGAGAGTCGGTCTACCCGTATACAAAAGAAGACTTGATTTGATACCTCTTCTGATGACGGCTCTACCACCTCCACCAGATCCAGTAAATCAAACAGCAATTCAAGCAATAACAGCTGAAACAACAACGAAAGAGGCCGGAGACTACTACCTGCTCCACCGATATTTGGTTATTATCTACCAGGATACACAGGAGAACAACCTTTATGGTACCACGGCTTCCCTGGTACCCAACCACCCTTTCAACCCTTCTTCCAGCACCAAAACCCTTAACCTTTTTGGAACAGAGGCAGGGGCAGAGGCAGAGAAAGAAGAAGAAACAATCAGAAACAGGTCCAATGGATGTACCCAGGGAACCAACGACAAACCAGTAGCCAAACCACAAAGAAAAACTAGCTGTCAACATGTCTAACAGACAACTGACACTGGATAAGACAGCGGTCCTCCACAAAAGATTAGGCTTCGTCCTAAGATCCATAAGAACACAAACCCGCCCCAAGGTCAACTGATAGTATCTGGGATTAGTTCTCTCCTAGAACCTTTAAGTCAATTCTGCGACCACTTCCTCCAACCTCTAGTACAAAACACTCCTTCTTTTCTAGAGGACACAAAGGAAACCATATGTCTCATCAATGACCTTCCAAACCCACATAAGAACACCCTCTTTGTTACCCTTAATGTGGAAGCTTTTTATACCAACATTCCACAGGATGCCTCCATCAGGGTTATCAAGAACATCCTCAGAACCACGACGTTCTCATTACCCACCCCGTAGACTTCATCATGGAATGTGCCAGCATAGCCCTAAAAATAGCTTTTTCCAGTATAACAACCAACTATACCATCAGATACACTGAACTACCATTGGCAGCATATTTACACTTAGCCTGGCATGCCTGTAAATGGCAGACTTCGAATCCTCCCACGTGTTCACTGACACCAACTGCTACAAGACGAACATCATCAAATGGAAACGTTACATTGATGACATCTTGATCTTTAGGGGAGGTACAGAGGACAGATGTGAAGAATTTCATAGCTGGATCAACACCAAGGACCCGTACCTCAATTCACCCTCTCTAAGTCCAGTGAAGAAATCCCCTTCCTCGATCTCCTCATCTCCCTAAATCACAGAACCCTGAAGACCAGAACATTCAAAAAAACTACTGACTGCAATAGTTTACTCTCTTTTGACAGCCACCACACAAAAGCACTTACCATATGGACAATTTTTGAGACAGAGAAGAAACTGCAGCAACATAAGTGACAACAACCAGCAAGCTGACAATCTCAGTAAAAATCTTCAGATCAGGCACACCAAAGTCATCAGTACTGCCAAGAAGAGAGCTCGCAATAACCACTGTGAAGCCCTATTAGAAATTGTTTCCAAACCAAAAGATGAAACCATCACCTGTTTCATAACATACACACCATTTTCCAACAAGATAAAAAGCATTATCCTAAGAAGCTGGAACATCATCACGAAAGGAGAACTGCAACTGGAACATCCAAGATTCGCTTTCTAGAGGACTCAGAATCTCAAGGACCTTCTGGTACATACCCGACCATGCACCAAGAGGACCACCCAACAAACAACACTATGGAATTTACCCACAGTCAAAGGCTACTACCCATGTGGGAGCTGCAGCGCTTGCACAGCTACATGGCATACTAAAGATTACCAGATAGGCGGATTCCGCTGGACCCAACAACAACATACCAACTGCAGCACAAAAAACTATATATACCCCATCACATGCACCTACAATCTGCATTATGTTGGGATGACCATGAAACTGATAAAGACAAAAATTAGTGAACACAAAAGCACACTTCAGTGCGGATACAGCACAGCCAAAATGTGCAATTACTACATCGAGATGCGCTACACCACTGACCAACTGACATGGAGCCTCCTAGAGACCAACCTCTCTTGAAATGCCACTACCCTTCTCCAGAAAGAACAACTCTGGGCGTTTCGCTTACAAACGCACACTAACAATCTGAACAAAGAGATACCCTGGATTGAATTACCCGATGATGAAGCATGTCACCACTAGGTTGGTGAGTGAGGAGTTTCATACAAAAGGATGAATTTCTTCCTTTTTATCATCTAAAACACCCCATTAGGAAACCTTCAGTTTTACTTCTGGTGGTACTCCTCTCTTTGTTTAACTAAATCCTTGATCAGGGGAATAGGAGTATTCTCCGTTCACCTCTAGGTGAACATCATCCCTTGCTCTCCCCTTTGTTTTTCCATCACGTTTTTTACTAGACCTATCATCACATGTGAACTACTTTACACTCTGACATACAATATCAGACTAGGTCGGTACATCGGTGTGACCTTTACCCATAGCCAGCTCCACAACATGAGCTGGCTTGTTCGGACATTATAGCTTCCAGCTTACATACATGAATCTTTTCATTACACACTACTCCATGATGATGACTATACCCACTACATACCGCATAGCTGGATCCCACACAAACTGCAAACAGCAACATATCAGTAGACATTATTCTTCTTCATCCCTCCTATGGGTTCCATTTGATTAATCACTAGCTTCAGCTTGTCCTTTGGCAACAATAATACAAAACCCCCCAGGATCTCTCCCAACCACTACATTCCAAGATAGCGACCAAATTGTCAGCACTGAATGAATCATCACACTCTAGTCTCTCAGCCAGCGGTCACATATCATGTCACTTCCTGTGAGCCGGTAGCCACACCCCCATGCCGGCACTTGAAGAGAGGAAGGGGCTGGGCCACTCCACCTTCGAGCAACCAAGAGGTTGGGTAGGGGCAAGCGACTGTGCCTTGCAACAAAACTATTGTGACAACCAGCACACTCTCGGGTGACTCATGGTGCATACTACCTATTTAAAATTGGTAAGCGGTCTCCAACCTATTACCTTGTTTCTCTCCCCCTTTCTTTCTCTCTCCCTTTTTTGCTCGATAAATGTTATTAGTGAACCTTATCACAATTTGATCAAAAGCATTTACCATTAATGGAAACAGACCAGTAACATGCACATTAAATTAGACTATATTGGAATATCAATACCTCCTCCCATCACTGAGTGAATACTTAACATTGTGTGTCGCTACCTCCTGCTGTCCTGAACATCCTAATGTCAAGAGACATTGGATGCTTGTGACAAAACGTTTACCATCCCTATACCCAATGAATTGATTTAATTGCATAATCTGTTTGTTTACATTTACATTTTTATCTTACTTTGACTCTTTTTGGGTCAATAGTCGGCCCTGGATCTAAAGTACAGGATCGCAATACACTTCCTAGGAACCGCTTATGGTGTATATAGCCTGTAACACCATTGATACGACTAATTGTGTTACTTTAAAATTTTGTTTTTCCCTATATACCCCACCCTTCTTGTCGTTTTAGATTGGTCCGACTCTCAGGTCCCCACAGTGGCATTACTTCAGTTGACAAAGCCCCTTTTCACACACTTTTCATTACCTTTATCACACTTTTTGGTCCTGAAAAAGTGCTAGGGATCTCCACCTCAGACCATGTGAAACTTGAAACATGTCGACCTACTGTATTACACTTTCATAAACAGCACAGCACGATTACAGCTACTAAGGGACATATTTACCTCTAAGCAGCACCAAACCTATTGGTTTTTTAGGCATGAAAGACAGGTCCTCTTTATTAAATGTACTCTCTCTGGACACCCCATACTCATTTTTAACCCACCACTCACCACCTACTGCGCCAGGCGGTGCATAAAGACGCTGCAACCCCCGCTTCGCGGGACGCCGGGCAAAGGGCGGGCCCTCTGAGGCCCTCAGAGGTCGAGGAGGCCGGGCCGGGTGCACCCCCCTAACATTGTTATTACAGGCATCCCCAAGGTACGTTTACGTTCTCACACACCCCTTGTTGCATCTGGATTGACTGCTGGATATCCTTAAAATTCGTATGAGGGATATAACACTGACTTGCATTAACCTCGCTGCCTTGGTGAACCTGAATGCACCGCATGACAAATTGCTTCTTTCATCGCTCAAAGCCCAGTATTACTCCTACTGTCTTACTGCTTTGAAACTGAGTAATATTCTAACTGTGACAATATAAATATCTTACTATTCACACTATGTCTACTAGGGGCTCTAGAAGCAAAACCGCAGCCGGGGGGGCTCCAGTGATAGGCCCAATAGACAACTTTATAATAAGGGCCAACGATGCCATAGATCAGGGCATTCTACTCCTGGAGCGTAGGGTCTCACAAGACTTGGCACTAGCTAAACGATCATCCCTTGGACTCATCGCATCGGCAAGAACACCTACCCAGGCCAGAACCATCAACACTGGACCCACAATTGATATCCGTGCCGATATTCATAGTATACTGAATGAGGTTAACTTATCGGCATCGAACCCCCTAATAGAGTCAGACTCAGAACCTAGCATGGACTTAGAAAGGACCACCAACTTGTCCATTAATCCTACACCAGATGAAGCAGTCATTGACAGTATGAGGCAACTAAGCGGTACGCCGGAGGGTGCCATACGGAAACAAGCAAAACATATTACAAAGCATAGCATGTCTAAGGTTAGAAAGCATAGCGCACCAAAGCGAAAGCCTAGGAAGGGCGCTAACTCACACCCAACTATAGACAAAACAAATGCAACCATAGACATAGTAAGTGAAGAGCCCCAGGGGAGGCAGCAGGGTGTAAAGGATAAACCTGATGCAATTATCGTAAATGATCAGCTGTTGGAAAGAATGGGTGAACTTCTTAGCATCTATCTGTCCCCGATAGAATCCAGACTTGCACGTATTGAAAAACAACTAGCTGAATTAAGCGTCCCTATTAAAAATACTCCCAGCTATGGGGGGGGGCCCTGATGTGGGAGCTAAATTAAGTTCCTCAAAACCTACATGTTCCAAACCCAAGAACCCCCCAGCCCTAACTACAAACACAAAGCCTAAAAACCCACAGGCTCCAGGTAAAGGGACTGATGCCAACCAACTGGCTGCAAACACTAGCGCCAACCCTACTGTTAATCCCCACACGACCAATGTAGCTTCAGAGTTAGGGAAGGGGCAAAATATTGCCCAGTGCAAGGGGATCTCAATGAGTCAAATTAACAACCCTGTTCAAAATCTCCCTAAAGTTCAGCCCGCCCAAAAGTCGGCAACTAATGTGAGGCAGATTCCACCACGTATTAATCTGCCGCCTGAAAGTGGGGCGTATGTGTTGGTCCTGGTTAATGTTTTTAAACTTAGGAAGGACCAAGAAGAAACCCCCACATCCCTGAAAACCAAGACCCTACATTGGCTAATTGCAAACTGCAATTTCCCAATGGAAGGGGCAATGGAGATTATTCATACTCAGAGAGTGGGATGGATAGGCCCACTGAGGAAAAAGTTTGAGGGGGACTGTATAATCATCAATTTCAAGAACCCCAAATGGGCCGAAAAAACTCTGGCTAGTGCACCATCACCCTCCCCATGGGAATTCAACACTACGTTGCTCCCATTGGGTTATTTTTACAGACACTTGATCCCCCCTAAGCCGAACATGGCGAATAACCCTGTTGTGCCCCACCAGGACCCAAATTCTATACCAGGATTAAGTCTCCACTCTTCCATCATAATCAAGACTTTAATCTCTTGAAGGGTCCAGCTCAGTGCCGTCAGGCCTCAACGGCAGCATATCCATTGTACTACCCTCAATTCCCCATAATGCCCCAGTATGACCATAGGGAAAGGTCATATCCAGCAATTACTCCAAATCAGCATACACAATGGAATGAAGTAAGGCCATCATTTAATATCCCAACCTATAATCGGTTTGAATATGCTTTTTCAGACTTAGATGAGCAGGATTGACTGGATAAAATGGTTGATAACAACACTTGAAGTATAGACACAAGCAGTGACAATAAGAGATACCCATCATTAGCAGAAGATAGACTAACTCAGAACAGAATAATTGATGAAACGGATGGCAATAGTAGCCGCCCAGCAATTTGCAACATTAATGAGGAACACCTACTAGTAACATCAGCAACTGCCACCAATGATATATCATTATATGACCACATTGCTACACCTTTAGTCACATATGAAAATAAAACTCCCACACTTCCTGAACCTGATGTGAATACAGTGAAGAGTCTTAGGAATAAGCCTATCAAGCCCATTAGACATTCCATTCATCGTGGCTTATCAATACTTAGCTGGAATGTGGCGGGGCTTGAACCAAGGCTTTCAGACCCTCAATGGGCCAAGATAATTGATGGTATAGATATTGTTATGTTTCAGGAGACTTGGGCAGTTGGGAACCTACACATAGAGGGTTATCATTGTTTTAGTGTAACAGCGTCCAAACGTAGTTTTGGGCGAGCAGTGGGTGGTTTGTTTATTGGGATTAGGATTTTGGCTGGTGGCACAATCAGAGATTTAACTAAATGTTGCAACCCCTGGATAGGGGTTGTCCCCTAATGCACAGCGTATAAAACAAAGAATTGTTTTGATGAATGTTTATATTAAAGTTTCGAAAGCAAAGTCTTTAAGTGCTGTGAAGGCTTTATTCAAGATCACTTATTCTCAATGATCAAATTTTTCAAATTTGACAATCTTCACAATTTTTGTCGTTTGAATAAACTCATGATGTATACACATCCAAAACGTTTTTAACCATCATCCCAATGGTGATGTTAATAATGTTTGGTGATAATTATTAACATGACATAACGTGACATTATTAACATCACCGATGCGAGCACACGCTGTTCGTGAACCTTTGTCCAGGCGTGTGGACTAATCACGAAGACACCTTATCTTGTTTCACCTCCAGTTTAACACATGTAAGTACCGCTTCTTGCGGACCCAGGTCCCGCCATTTGCGGAGCCGTTTTTCATCCAATCACATTCCATGCGCTCGTTAACCAACTTTCTAATCGGAGCACACGTTTTTTATTATATTCCTTTTTAGAACATAGAAGACTCAGCGCTCGTGTCTATACGTGAGAAACAGTGTTTTTCTAATTTTTTCTCATCATTTGGTGTTTTATAAATTGCACTGAATATGATGTCTGCGTATTACTTGCACTTCAGATTCCGATTTTATTCACCAGCCACCAGCACTTCTATACTTACACATTGCGAATAGCTTATGTTCACTGGTTGAGGCTCGCACTCTTCCTTACTTGATCGATTATAACGCGACCTACCGGTTTCATCACCTTATCTTTAAACCACACATCTTGAGAGTCTCTTTGTGTCTACACTTTTTATATCTGTATAATGCCCATATTATTGACACTGTCATTTTTGCCTATTTTTTGGGGCGTAAAGTTTATGTACATGCATGACTATAATGATATTGACTCTTAAAGCCTACTCGAGTGCTTCCTCCTTTGAGAACCCTTTATTTTGTTTTTCTTTAGATTAATCCCCTGACGAAGGGCAACCTCATTGCCCGAAATGCATTGGGATGATGGTTAAAAACGTTTTGGATGTGTATACATCATGAGTTTATTCAAACTACAAAAATTGTGAAGATTGTCAAATTTGAAAAATGTGATCATTGAGAATAAGTGATCTTGAATAAAGCCTTCACAGCACTTAAAGACTTTGCTTTCGAAACTTTAATATAAACATTCATCAAAACAATTCTTTGTTTTATACGCTGTGCATCAGGGGACAACTCCTATCCAGGGGTTGCAACAATTAGTTTACTCTTGTAATACTGTGTGGTTTAGACAGTAAACCTTGTTTGCACGCGACAAACTCTCAATTTACTCAACATATGAAAACAGGCTGTGCGTATCCACCACTTTAACAATCAGAGATTTGTCTAGTGGAAATCCTAATATACAAATCCTTTTATCTTTTATACAAGTTAAAGACCCGGATTTTTTTAATCAATTTTTATAATAATGATTTTTATTGTGTACCTAACAAGAACCTTGAGGCATTTACAAAGACCCTACACAATCTAGAATTTAGCCCACAGACTAACGCTGGGTCAGGGATTCTAATTGGGGGTGACTTCAATGCAAAGTTACTAAAGAATTGCGGGACTGAGGATAGAACCCACTTAGATCAAGTAGAACGAAGGGGCATTGAATTAACCAACATACTAACTGAGTTCACCCTTGGTGATGCTATGGCAATAGGCCATACTTCTAGTGTTTCTCATGCTCCCACGTTCAGAGGTAGAGACTGTAGTTCCACCATCGACTATATCTTTATGTCGCCCCATTTAATAGATTGTGTAGTAAAGTCTACAGTGCTGGAGACATCGTTTAGCGACCATAATCCACTTATAGTAACTTTGGATTTTGCACGTAGTTCGGTTTACACAAACTTAAATGGTGCTAGGGATATTACACCCTCGACCAACGGTTTAAGATTAAAATGGAGGGGGGTTGACAGCGGGGCAATTTTGGTTAGTGTGCAAACTAAATACCCGCATTTGATTAAGTCCTGCTTATCTATGGACGGTAATCACCACAGGATAATCACCGATTTTGGCGAACTGTGCTCAACCATAAAAACCCTCCTGTCAGTACCGTTACCCACGGAAGGAAAAGAACAAAGGTGGTTTGACTCAGCTTGTTCACTGGAAAATAGAGAATTAAGAAGGGCACTTACCACCAAACATAGGTGCATAATGACCATCCAGACAGCCAGGAAACAGTACAAATTTAAAATAGCAGAAAGGAAGGCCGCACTACTTTCGGAACAATGGGAATCGCTGGTCGCCAGTGCTAATCTGGGCGGTAGCGGCCCCTTTTGGTCTGCAGTCAGGAAAACAAGGGAAATGGGCAAAAAGCTAACATCAATTAGCTGTAATATAACTAGTAGTGTTTGGGAGGCCCATTTCTCCAAAATTTATGCCGCACCACCTGAGGAGCCGATGTCTTCTGGTCCAGGACAGTTGCGTGGCTTACAGATTGTCACCCACGAAGTAGAATTAGCTATAAAAGAGAGCCTTGGAAACAAGGCACCAGGCCCTGATGGCTTTCCCATTGATATCATTAAGTATAGCCCGGACTTATGGGCCCCAATTCTTCTTAATGTCTTTAATAGCTTGCCAACAGTGCCCATGCCCACCACTTGGGCAACTAGTACCATCGTCTTAATCTTTAAAAAGGGAGACAGGTCGGACCCAGTTAACTACCGTCCGATCTCTCTCCTCGATAACACCTTAAAAATTTTGGGGCGAGTAATTTATAACAGGGTGCTTGAACGGACTGAAGACACAGACTTACTAGACCCGTGCCAGATGGGATTCAGGAGCAGGGTGGGGACAGTGGAGCAATGCTTGAACCTAAAATTGATAATTGACAAGTATAGCATTGCTCAATCATCCCCCATTTACCTTGCTTTCATGGATCTCTCATCCGCCTTCGATCTAGTGAATAGATCTAAACTCTGGACCATCTTACTGAACTATGGGCTAGACTAGGCTCTTGTTAGCTTCCTGGCTTATCTCCATACTGATCTTAAAGCACAGGTCAGGATTGGGATGGGTGGAGAAGTTTCCGGGGCTATTGATATCGGTGGGGGGGTGAGACAGGGGTGCGTTTTAGCACCCCTGTTGTTTATCATCTACATTAATGGCCTAGCCAGAAGTCTTAAACAAGTTACTAGTGACGTCCCAATAATCCTAGGGAAACCCCAACCAGTGCTATTATACGCTGATGATGCGGTGCTTATGGCCCGCACACCAAATGCCCTCCGCTTACTTGTTCAAAGTTTGTCCAATATATGGAGGGATTAGATCTGCGTGTAAATTTAAAAAAATCTTTTATCATGTCATGTGGCCCTGGGAAACGGACGCTCAACACTATACATATAGGGACAGATAAACTCGAATCTGTCCCTATATTTCCTTACTTAGGATTGGTTTTCGCTGCGAACGGCTCGTGGAGTGGTCACTTGGCCCACGCCACGAGCAAGTTCTCGAAAGCCACCAATTCAATTTTGAGCTTGCCTCGCCCGAAGAAAATAGGTGCCACAAGAGCTATCTTAAAAATTTTTAGATTACAGTGCTTACCAGTAGCCTCATATGGAGCCGAGGTCTGGGGGTTGGGAAGTAGCCCATGCATTCAGCGGGAAGAAAGTCGTTTTTGCAGGAAAATACTGGGCGCCCCAATCTCATCCTCTGATTTTATCTGTCATAACGAATTAAACCTTCCCTATGTATGCAATTTTATCAGAGCCAGACCAGCATTTTTCTGGATTAGGGTTTGGAGGAATAATTCAGCCGCCCTCACACAAAATATTATAAAGGATTTCTTAAATTGTGACCATGGCATGGCGATTCCATGGCTCTCAGGAGTCTTTAAAACACTGAGCGCCGTGGATAGAGATAATCTTTTCTCCGACCCCACCAGGATTGAGCCCAAGGATAATATTGAGGTTAAACATGCACTGTACGCACTTTACAAATCTGAACGGATGGGAAGAGAATCATTAAAATCAACTGTTGTAAAATATTTGAGAAACGAACTGTGTAGACAACCACTCCCGCTGTACCTTACCTTACCCATGACTAGCTGGGAGAGATCACTTCTGTTTCGTTTAAGAGCAGGTTCAGTCAAATTCTTGTTGTCTTTCCCCCTGGGTTATCGACATAGTATAGATTATAATCCATGCCCGTGGGATGGCGTCAGTACACAGAATGATCTGCACTTCCTATTCGTCTGTAAATTTTACTTAAGATATATTAAATGGTTTTTAACTCCATATTTTAAGAAACATAGACCCCTTTCGCTTGAGGAGTCTTATATAATGTTGGTCTCCCTGGATTCAGATGAATTAATCTTTCGCACTAGCACTTTTTTGAGACTGACAACACGAGTGTGCAAAATGATGGAAAATCCTTGACGCTAGCCTCATCACAATTGTATTACATTTTAATCATGAATTTTTGTAATAATGTGTAATGTAAATGAATTGTTTTTGTGTGGTACTTTTATGAATTTTATGAAATTCGAATAAAGGTCTTTTGAACTTGAACTTGAATTACCTCCTACGTGTGCGAGTATAGTTGTGCCTCCTTGTATGTAAGCTCCCAAACAAAGTAGGTACAGGTTGTCGGAGCGCAATAAGTCAAAGAAAAAATGCTGACTGTGATAAGCCTTTATAATCAACGCGAGTCCCTCAGTGACAATAAGGTAAACCTGGAAATGCACCAAAATGCTATGCCTTACCTGAAGAGGTGCAACGGGGAAATATATCTCTATTACTCCACATTGTTTCCTATTTCTAACTGTGCTGCAGAATGCAGAAGACTTAGGGAGAGGGAAATGCCTCTGAAGAATGTTTTTGTGCAGGGAAGTGCCCCTACACTAAAACAGTTCTGCCTGTAATTCAGCACCCTTACTTCATGGTGCAAGGGTGTCTGCATTGGCGCTAGGCTACAGACTGTCTGCCTGGGCAGGCAGAGGACACAATGCACCATGGGCCAAATGTACGACCAGTTTTTGAATGAGCAAATGAACTTGCAACCCATTTGCGCATGCAAAAACCTACATGGCCAATGTACTAACACTATTTTGTGACTCGCAAAATATTGCGACTCATAAAATAGTGTTTTGTGACTCGCTATTTGGAAGGGGTGTTCCCTCCTAATAGCCACTCACAAGCCATGTATGAATGTCTTGCGACCGCAATTGCAGTCGCAGAACACTCAGAATTTACTGCCCTCTAAGGGAGTGATACTGGAGTCGCAAATGGGAAGTGGTCCTCAAGGGACCCCTTCCCCTTTGTTGCTGGGTCTGAAAATATTTTTTGAGGGCAGGCAGTGGTGCCATGGACCACTTCCTGCCCTTAAAAAATAAAACAAAAACGTTTTATTTTTGTTTTTTAAATTCATCTACGGAGCTGCAATTGTTTTAGAAACTGCTATATCAAAAAGCAGTCCCAGAAATGGAGGTCTGCTGAGCCCAGCAGGCCACATCCCTGGGAGGGCCAGTCATTTCGAATGGGGTCACAAACTGCGGGTGGCTCATTAATACACATGAGCCTCGCATTTTGCGACCCCATTGGGAATCGCTAACAGTGTCTCTGACACTGTAGTACATTGGCTTTTGTTAATCGCAAATTAAGACTCGCCATTTGCGAGTAGCAAAAGCTAATGGTCGTACATCTGGCTCCATATCCTGATAGATTTGGCGCATTCTGCCCTCTTCCTTTCACACAGAGCAGCAAGTTGTATTGCTGCGTTGCATTGCATGAAAAAAATATAATTTTGACTTGAGTTTCTGTTTTTGCCTATCATTCTAAATTGTCTTTATTCATGTCAATGGGACTGGTGCTGCATCTGCATTTGACTATTTCTGAATTGTACCTTTGTATTGTGTAACAAACCTTCCACGGTTTGTCTGGCTCCACTCTAAAACTCACTTTCCAGTCAGCCTTTATTTATTGACTGTATTTTGAAAGGATATGTCAAACCTTGTCCCTGGGACACATTTCCTGGTGATTGGAGGATAACACATCCCTCAAATCACCCAACATATGGGAGCACCTTTGAAATATATATATATTTTTGGGGTACAGCATGCCCACAGTTCTACCATATTGTCCATATTTCTAACTCACCTCCTCTCCCTTGCAGCTCTTTATACTTGTCTCTCTGCCACACCTCACTACCGTTCTTCCTGTGCCCCTTCCTTCCTCTCCCAATCTCTATAATTCATTCACTTTGCTCACCAATGTTTTATTTACCTATTTGTCCTTCTTCTGTTTCCCACCTTACTATTTCTCCTGTGCAGTATAGTTAGCGGACACTACGTACATAAGTCTAAGTGTGTGCCAAATTCCCGTAATTTGTTTTGCATAATTAGGTCACATTTTTTAAAAACTGTGCAAATTGACACTTAATTATGCAACAAGCAAATCAGCACTTTGTGCTAATAGTAACACCAAGAACATAAGTACTGCATGTGGCAGCCTCTCGCCCTCAAAAATATTTTTTGCCCGAGGCCCCAAAAATTCGAAAAGGACACTGATTTACCAACATGGTAAGCAATTTATTTTTCAGGGTTAACTCCTGTGTAATGGCATTGTCTCATTGGTTAGAGTCAGTCACAGAAAAATAAAATGATAATAAAACCATTTTCTTATTGTATTTTTCTGTAACTGACTCTGGCTGGCCTGCCTGTGTAGGGTGTGGCAGGGCTGGGTTGTGACAGGAAGAATGGTCGGCCCTTAGGAGTGTGTATGCAAGTTTAGCAGCCCCTCTTAGGCCGGCCAAACAGACATGCGCACTTCTATTTCTTCTACCCAGCTGTGTTCGCATCCAGGTTTGAGAAAAGCCAGTCTTCCAGGGCGGCTGCTCAGACGAATCCTGGCACTGCTCTCAGCTTTCCAGTGACTATGGGAGAGAAGCGCTAAGGCGGCCGTCGGCGTTGGTGGCAGGAACAGGTTCGGTTTTTTTTTATTATTATTTTTTCCCGAGGCCCCAAAAATTCGAAAATTTCCCCACCCCTGTCTGTCCATCCCCACTTGCCTTTTGCGGCGGCCGCCACTGCGTGATTATAGACATTGGAAACGGGAGAAGCAGGGAACATTACCAAAAGCGCACTGTTAATTATGACAAATGAAAGAGAGGTACACTAAAAATCTAACGTCGTCAAGAGAAAATCCATTATGAAGCACGCACGTCAAAAACAGATAAAAACTGCAGTTAGTTTTAAGCATCAACCGATGCTCATGTGGTATTACAGCAGTGTTACACCAGGCAGCCATTACAGTGGAGGAACATTTTATACAAATAAATGTTATAACAGAACAAAGAAAATGCGGCTTTCATGCAATAGACACCACTTTGTGTTCAGAAGTGAAGGATAGGAATGATTTATTTTTTTGGAGATATGTTAAGTGGCTCTAGTGTATAATGTTTATAGGCAAATATTTCGAGCCTACGTGGATAATGGACTGTAGCACAAAGTCACAGTATAACAGATGGCCACTTTTGCTCGACTGTGGCTTGATTATCGAATGCAGCACGTGGCTGATTAGGCATGGCACATGGATTGGATAGGCTGGGAATTGGAAGTCAAGATATCCATGGTACTCTGGGATGACCCAGTAGATGGGAAATGCAGGGCAGGTGTGGCTTGCGAGTGCGCTTTTGGTGCATCTCCCGTTTCCATGCCATGTCTAGGATCACGCAATGGAAAGCAATGTCTTACTAGACTTCTTCATTTGTCAATCCCAAGAGATTGCCCTATTGCTCACATACTCCCTCCCTCCTTGTCTGGTTGTTTTTGATAATCAGGGCCTGTGCTGGAAATCCAATTGCCAGTACAGTGGAAACGTTCTTCGCCCGAAATAATCCAGACCCAATGCAATGAGACAAACATCACTGGTAGCATAAAAGGCCACTTTTATTCGTTAGATCAGGCAATTTATAAATATCCGTAAACCTTCAAACAATTGTAATTTTACATTTATCTTCAGAACCGTTGAATTTGCATATTGTACCAAAACCATAACATTTATTTCTGCACTTGTTTGTTTATAACTGTATTGTTCCAAAACAAATATAACTTCCTTTTTCTTGAATTCACCACCATGTTTCAAAATCTTTCACTTTTCCATCTTTTCTTTCCTTTTCCCCCATCCTGTACCTCCCACCACCCTCTCTCATGAAGGACGGTCAAGTCCGCTCTAGATCTTGACCTCCCCCTATTCCGCCACTCCCAGATAATAGGATCAATTGCCTGACCTACAGTGGCATATTGCATGTCTAACATCTCTGTCTTTCCATACAAAGCTTGTTACCAACATAAACCATTTTATTGAACATCTTGTCATCAGAGGGTGGGTGGGCGGGCCTCGCCTAAAAACTCCTGCCTCCTATGCCTGTAAACTCCCATGGCACCTCTCCCCATGACTAAACTCCTACGCAGCAATCTACGCGCGCGCCCTGTCCTAACACGTCATTGCTCCGGGTCCGTCCACCCGGGCGAAAATCCGCGGGGGGAGACTGCTTCGCTCTGCTCCCCCTGAGGATCGCATCGCCCGAAATAATCCAGACCCAATGCAATGAGACAAACATCACTGGTAGCATAAAAGGCCACTTTTATTCGTTAGATCAGGCAATTTATAAATATCCGTAAACCTTCAAACAATTGTAATTTTACATTTATCTTCAGAACCGTTGAATTTGCATATTGTACCAAAACCATAACATTTATTTCTGCACTTGTTTGTTCATAACTGTATTGTTCCAAAACCAATATAACTTCCTTTTTCTTGAATTCACCACCATGTTTCAAAATCTTTCACTTTTCCATCTTTTCTTTCCTTTTCCCCCATCCTGTACCTCCCACCACCCTCTCTCATGAAGGACGGTCAAGTCCGCTCTAGATCTTGACCTCCCCCTATTCCGCCACCCAGGAAAAACCTTGGATTTTTCCTGACCCCACCCGAAAACCAAAACCATTCTTATCTTACTTTGTTGTTACTCAGTTCAGCCCGCTTTTCTTGTTTTTTATTTTATTTTATTTATTTTTTTATTTTTTTATTATTCCTCCCTTCTGGAAGACACCCACAAATCCACTTTCAAATGTTTGTATAATATGTCTCTAATTTCAAGTATGTAATACGCCATCCCCAATTGTGTGAGGTGGACAAACAAACAAATGGCCTTCCTTCCCAGTGATGCTGTCATGTGCGATTGTCTGGATCCCCAAACCCACACAGAAAATCTGCATAGCCTTGTTTAACTATTCTTGGCTTTTGCCATGGCGCTATGGCACCTTGCATTCCTCCACTGTTGTCTAAACACAAATTCGTTCCACACTAGACTGGTCCCTAGCCAATTCTTGTATATCACAGCTAAATCTAATTTCATGCGTTGATTAAACTTAAACCCGATAATGCCACTAGGTCATTCTACCCTAGATGGAGGATTAGCATATCAGGGCCACCTCTGTCATACTGTTAGGGCTGGGCTGGTGGTATTGTACTAGGATACGGCGCCTCAGGGGACTGTACACCTATAAATATTTGTTTCTACTATCTTGGGAACGGTGCTATAAGGAGAAGAGAACCACACTTCCTCTTCTAACATAGGCTAAGCCTCAAAACATTTGAACACTCCTTAGCACTCGTTTACAGTATTCGGCACAGATTTGCACATGTGTATTTCATTCATACATAAATTATGCAAGATTTAAAAATTGAGGTCCTCGTCATTCAGGTTGTTCCGCAGGTGTTGTTTTTAATTTTGATAGATGTTACAGCCAACACGTGTTTCGTCAGTAGGGAATGTAACCCTTGACTTTTTCAAGGCTATTTTCCTCGAGTGTTCCTTTTTCTTCCTTGAGGTGGTAATTCCAACCCTCGAAGGGGTTTCTGTTAGGGGACTTCGGTCCGTTAGTAGGTTTTTCTTCTGTTTATTGCCACAGTATCGGTATATAATAAGGCAGCTTTCGCCGTCGTTGTTTTCGTGTGTTCAAAGTCCCCGCTGCTCCGTGTTTGGTGCAGTAATCCGCACCAAACACGGAGCAGCGGGGGACTTTGAACACACGAAAACAACGACGGCGAAAGCTGCCTTAATATATACCGATACTGTGGCAATAAACAGAAGAAAAACCTACTAACGGACCGAAGTCCCCTAACAGAAACCCCTTCGAGGGTTGGAATTATCACCTCAAGGAAGAAAAAGGAACACTCGAGGAAAATAGCCTTGAAAAAGTCAAGGGTTACATTCCCTACTGACGAAACACGTGTTGGCTGTAACATCTATCAAAATTAAAAACAACACCTGCGGAACAACCTGAATGACGAGGACCTCAATTTTTAAATCTTGCATAATTTATGTATGAATGAAATACACATGTGCAAATCTGTGCCGAATACTGTAAACGAGTGCTAAGGAGTGTTCAAACCACCTCTGTCATACCCGATCTTTGCCAATAAAGGGAACAAAATCTCCCAGCGCATTCCCCCTTTACCGCACCAGTAAAGTTCATGTCCAGCACCAGGGATACCCAAATTCCTTCCCTAGCTTTGGTGGTCAGCAAAAATCACGACCCACTTCACAATTGAGTGTCCCACGATCCAGATTTGTTTTTGGGCCAGATTCAAGCCCCACATGGCACTTAGAAATTCATGCCATGCAAACTACCGACTAATAGAACGGGAACAACCATCAAACTTCCAGCCACCGAGTATTTTTATTTTTTTATTTTTTTTTAAATATTTATTTATTTATTTATTTATATATATATATATATATATATATACATACACACACACATATACACATACATACATATATATACATATATATATACATATACATATATATATATATATACATATACATACACATACACATTTTTCTTTTTTTTTTATATATCCCAACCATGACGCCTCCGCTCACCTCTCCAATTCTAACAGAAATGGGTCCCATACTATAAGGGATTCTGGCCAACTAACGGCAACAAATTTACGGAAACACCTCCAGCACCAGAAAAAGATTATATTGTCCCAGTGTGCAGGACAAAATCCCACCCGTGACTGAAATGAGGGGGTAGTAAAAGGGATTCCCATTCTTACCGTGGACAACGAACCCCAATACCACTCCCACTCAGTGAAAACCATGCCCACCTGCCCCTTTGATCCGTTTGTACTGTCACGACCAAAATCACAAATTACCTTCTGGAACCTATACATTTGTAGATTTCCTGCCCAAAGGACCCCTTAAGCCCCTCAAATCTGAAAACCAAAATACCCCAAAGAACTAATACCATATGCAGCCGAACACGACTAAACTCCCACCCAGCAAAACAGCAAACAAGCAAGTACCGTGGAAGCTGTTGTAACCAATCAAAAGAAATTGGCTCCCGCTAAAGCAAACTGAATGAGCCCTCCCCTTACTGAAACTTGGACCCTTTGCTTCAAGAAAACCACACCCTTCAACTCTCTACCCCACACCACTGCCCCTTAAAAGAAACCCTTGAAAACTTGCCAGCAAAACGTGGTATAATGACAAATTTTGCGCGCTACAGGTCGTGCCCACACAGCCTACTAGCTATTACCTATCTGACTTTAGCTGCGCAGCCCGCTGCTGAAAATTCTTGGGGATCATCACGCCCACGATGTCCCACTCGCTGACCTTGATCCGTCGTGAAATCCGCTTGTGACCTCTGAAAAATACTGGCAGACATGAAGTTACCCCGAAAAACCCCGACCCCAATTCCAGATTGACTACCACCGGAACCGCATTTTCAATATACATCCCATATTATCGACACCACTGTCCATTCATAGCCAAAATTTTACTCCATTTGATCAACCAGAAAAGTTGCAATAGTATCGTAGTATTTGGCAATTCGCCCTCACCAATTTGCCATCATACACCATCAAGAGGTCACAGCCTGCGTCGCAACTGTTAAAAATACACCTTATGACCCTCCCTAGGAGCAAGGTCCTCCACCAATTTCTAACCGCTCCAGCTAGAAACCGCCATATACTTACCCTTTGCAGTAACCCTGCGAAATACCTTTCATCACCGCAGTTCCCACATCCGAGTGTGTAACCCCACACCCCAAGCGGCCACATTGATGATTAGCAGCAGAGACCACCGCACTAGTAAAGTCTCGTGAATACTGTGACCTACGCAAAGCCGCTCCTGCTTTGCAATGTTGATAAAGAAAAACTAGGACCTGCCCAAGGAACAGGTCCGCCACCAAATTTTAACCGCTCCGGTCAAAACCGCCATATACTTACCCCTCGCAGGAGCCCTGCTGATACCTTCTGTCTCTGCAGTTGTTACAAGCCACCCCCATTGAATCAGATGTCAAAGTCCACTTGAGGGTGGCAGGTGGATGACGGGGTTCCCTCTTGACGCTGCACGCCGTGGCCACTTAGCTCCTCCGTCTTCTTCCATAACCGAGCCCGTCCGAAGCAAGTCAAGGACGATGGAAATGCCGTCCCAGTGTGTCCTTGAGGTTTGATAGACTGCCATTATTGTAATACTACCCTTTACATGTGTTCTGCACTCTTTGGTAACCTGCACATAACTGTCCTTCTTGTAACACAGTTGTCTACCACCCGCTTTTGCTTGCTGATACCTGCACCATTGCTGCCACAGCCTATGTCCTGTGCATTCCCATGGTTGAGCGCCCCTAACCCACTGCAGCAGTATACCACCACTTGTACGTAGTACGCTTCGTAACCTGCTCATAAAACAGTTTGTTCCTTATGTAATGCACTGATTGCCAACCCCTGTACCCCGTTCTATCACGACCGTCACCCCGCCTCAATCAATGCCACCCTCGCTTCTGCCAGTTGTTCAGCTGCAATGCTCCCCCACATCTCCAGTCATATGCCTTCTCAATGTATATAGAGCTAACTCTAATCACTAGTATATGCAATAGACCTTTGTAATATCTGCCCTGCCTGTGAGACACTTAGAGTATATCCATATGTATCTCCTACTTATGTGACTTTACATCTTGTACATTTGCAATAATAATGTTTTTATTTTTTTATTTTTTTTTACCTGTATGTAACACATGTAACCGAAATTCCTTATATTTCTCACCCAGTTCCCCTGTAAAGCGTTCTGGCACCTTCAGGCCAAGTTCGCGCCACACCACATTGCACAAATAAAGAAAGAAATAATGAATCACTGTTCCCCCTGTGAAGCACTCCGGCTTCCCTTGACATAGTCCGCACCGTACAAAAAACACACAATTAAATTATTAAATAGCGACACACCGCCCTGCCTGCAGAAACGCTCTCACCGCCTGCCTCGCCTAAAAACTCCTGCCTCCTATGCCTGTAAACTCCCATGGCACCTCTCCCCTGACTAAACTCCTACGCAGCAATCTACGCGCGCGCCCTGTCCTAACACGTCATTGCTCCGGGTCCGTCCACCCGGGCGAAAATCCGCGTGTGGAGACTGCTTCGCTCTGCTCCCCCCGAGGATCGCATTGGCTTCTTGATAGCTTCCTAATAGTCTGCACCACTGTGATGTTGATCACTGTCAATAGTATAGTGCCACAACGGTAATGAGATGTGTTTCCCCAGTTGTGCCTCAGACAGCTGTATGTCACCACTTTAATGACTACAACATCTGGAGTCACAAAAAAAGAAAAAACGGATAGATAGGAAGATAGGTGTTATTAATTCAATCTACATTAAAAATGAGTAATACCACTATCAAGTGCTTGCTTGTAATCTATTTTCATTACTTTGTGTTAAATTCACTACAGTCATTTGCATTGGTCTCCACCCTTTCAGTTCCACTGTGGCTTGTGTGCCATATGTGACTAACTTCAAGGTTAAATAGGTGAACAGTGAGCCGCATTGGCTGGGAATACTTCTTGTTAAATACAGCGTGTTCCTGTCCCCTTTCCCTTTCACGCAGCGCAGCAAGGTGGCTTGCTGCGTTGCGCTGCGTGGAAAATGTGTAAATATGGGTCTAGGTATGGTTACCACCGGTGCTTAATTTGGTTCGGTGGTTTCTGGTGCTCAGCACCTGTACTTAATAATCCTCACCAGCACTTATAACAGTCTGCCACATGGTGGTGCTTTTTGTCTAATTTAGTGTTGAGCACAACAACAGTAGTTTATTAATTCAATCTACATTAAAAATGAGTAATACCTGCTATCCAAGCTATTCTTTTAGCTTTGGGGGCCTGGAATAGTCTGAATTGTCACACTTGTAGAAGTGTGATGGTAAGTAGTTGTGTTGGTGCTGGCATTGGCTGCAGAGGCAATGGGTGGTGCAAGCTGCAGTAGCCTCCTGACGAGGGAACTGGCCCTTATTTATTTACAAATTAATGAACATATTTACCATTCAGTTGTGATGCCCTTGCCCCATGCAGTGACTACTAAGTCAGTTTCATCAAGCCAACTTGTGGACCCCTGCGTGGCTTGATAAATCTAGAGTAACGGAAGGCAGGCACTCCATGGGTGGAGCTTGGGTGTTCCCACTCATCAACCCATGAATTTTGCTGCATTACCAGAGTTACCATTTCTGGCGGACATGGGAATAGATCAGAATGCTACGTACCCTCGGTGAGGCGTAAAGAGGTGAAATATCTTTGTTTCCCTTCTTTTTTCCTCTTTCTACTTGAGCTGAATCCTGTAGCACACAAAGAAAGTGGAAACTACATCAGAGGATTATTTTTGTGCAAGAAGGTGCCCTTTCCTGGACAAACACAGACCCATCAGTAATGCAGTCACCCTTGCACTACGGCGCAAGGGAACCTGCATTCCCGCTAAGCATATTTTTGTGTATCAGCACAAGGAAAGTACAGGAATGCACCGTACAATGTTAAATACAGGGCATTCCTGACATTTCCCTTCCATGTAATGCAGCGCAGAAAGGAGGATTGCGGCACAAACATTTTATGAATATGCCCCTAAGCCCTGGCTATTATTGCACCTATATTTCAGAATGAAATAGGTTCCACTTGCAAATATGTACACTGCAATTCATTCTTAATATAAAGAATTTTTTTGTAATGTAAATACTTCAAGTTGGCTCCTTTTGTTTCTTAATATAGGCTGTTAAGTGACTGATCAAGTCCATTGATTCTTGTTGGTATTTCTTATTCAATTAGGCGACTGCCCTTTCAATATTTTCTGCATGACTTATGTATTCCATCACAAGTCCAACTTACTCCAAATTCAATTTAAATTTATGTGCGACCATTGATAACTCGAGTTTCCAAAAGTGTAGAAAAAACGTATAAGTTATTATATGTTTGAAAAAGATAAGAGAAATGACTTTATGTACACAATGTACTACCTTTCCCTGCATTTGAGCACAAAATATGTGAGCCAGCACATCTGCTGTTTTTCTTTCTGCCCTTAATTAGCCAAATTAAGCAGCATCATGATGTGTAGTAAAGACTGAAAACTTTCCCTTTCTTCTACTGCCTAAGCAGATGGGAAGGAGAAATAACTGTTATTTTTTTCTTCTTTTCCACGGTTCTGCCATATGCTCCATGATGTTCAATAATTATATGAGGAACACGAGTTCAGGAATCAAACTTTTCAATAATATTCCCAAAACACAAAAGAATGTTGTACTCAGCCTGCATTTCATATAAAACTGTTGAAAAAATGTCACCCCATTTAAGCATAATATAGCCTTATAGCCCGCCGTAGTGGGCTATACCGGCTATTAAAGGCCCGCTGAATCGTTAAAGGCCCGAGCCGAAGGGGAGGGACTTTAAGGAGACAGCGGGACTTTAATAGCCGGTATAGCCCTGCTACGAAGGGCTATAAGGCTATTAGAACATTCTGCCACTAGAGGGCAGAATGTTCTAACAAATTAAACAAAGGGTTCTCGAAGCTCGAGGGGATATAAATCCCCTCCAGCTTCGCGAAGCCTTTGTAGAACATTGGAATGTTGCTCTGAGGGCCTTTACCGGCCCGTAGAAGCAGGGAGCACTCCATTGTCTGCAATGGAGCTCCCAACATTCCAATGTTCTAATATGGGTTAAACACACAGGGGCATATGTATCATAGGGTTGCACCACTTGTGTGCCACGCAATGGGGAGCAAAAGAAACGCAACCTTCAAGTATGATTTCTCAAGCGACGCAAGGCCACCTTACGTTGTACTGAGTGGCGTGATAAATCCAGAGTAACGCAGGGCAGCACAAATCGCTGCATTTCGTTACTCTGCCCCAGGGAGGCATTCCATGGGTTGTGCGTGGGTTTTTCCATAGCAACACCCACGGTATTTGGCACATTCCCAGATTTACCATAGTTGGTCAACTTGGGAATGCGCCAAAACTGCTGCGCATCCCCAGGGAGGCATTTGGAGGAGAAAAATATTTATTTCTCTTTAATATTTCCTCTTTCTATGTGTGCTGCATTCTACAGCACACATTGAAAGAGGAAAATGCCTCAAGAGATTGTTTTTGTGCAGAAGGTGTGCCTTCCTCCACAAAAACAATCCTGCTTACAATGCAGGCAACCTTGCACCAAAGTGCAAGGGTGTCTGTATTGGCGACGGGGCAGAACATTGTGTGCCAGCACTGGGAAAAGAAAGGCATGCACTATATTATGTTAAATATGGCGCATTCCTATCCTATCTCTGTCACACAGTGTAGCAATGTGACTTGATGGGCTGCGTGACTTTTTTGGTTAATATACTCCTCAATATGGAATATACAACTAATAAAAGAAGTAGATGAGAATGATTACAGTGAAAGAGTCACAAGGAAATATTGTCTGGAAAAAGTTGGATAACAAGAAACTACAGTTTTTCCATATTTCCTATTATTTATTTATTACTAAAGAAAAATGTCTATATATCATGGTGGTATTTAATTTGTTTAGCTAACACCAGTGCACAAAAAGACCATGTATAATATATGTCTCTATGGTTCTCCCGAAAAGGAAAATAACATTTCCAAAAATGTGGAATAGAATGCAAATGTACCTTATTTTGAACATTAGGATGCTTTTCACTTAGGATTGAGATAATTTCTTAGCAGATGGTTAGGCAGTGTAATTGTTTTTGGCAAGGTAATTGTTTTGCTCATTTCCAAAAAGTTAACACTGAACCCAGGACTCGAGTAACTAACAGGTTCTCCATCACAATTCACTCGTAGGGCCTCATTATGATGTTGGTCGGAAGAGTGTCCGCCATTGTTTTGCGCACAAGACCGTCTAACAAGGAGTCGGCGGTCCCGACAGCCCAATTACAATACGACTGACTTGCAGGGGATCGTAAGCATGTTTTTTTCTATTTCAAGCCGTTATAGAAAAAGACATGTTTTCAAACATTCATGCACCATGTACCATGTACCAGCCACCATATAGTGCCTGGCTCCACATGTGCCCTCCTGACCTCATAGCGGAGGCCCACGAGGCACAGGGTCCCTGCTAGGGGGCCCCAAAGTCCCTTTTTGTTGGCCTTTACATGGCACTGTTACTTACCTTTTCTGTTTTTTTGGGTCTCAGCCGCAGGCGAGAACTAAACCAGGAGCAGTAATTAAAAGCCATTGCGGTCCTACAGGTAACTACAATATATGGAATTATAGATGGTTTACAGTGAATTACAGGGATGTTTTTGACCATGGGGTACCGATTGACGTTGAATAGACAACAAGAGCAAAGCTCGAGTTGTCTGTGATGTCACTCAGAAAGCCGAGGTGAAAAAAAATCCCCATAATTCACTTTTTATTCACATATAATTTTATTGTTATGTATGACCCCCAAAATAATCTGCCCTGCTTTCAATTACTGTGAGGGGCAAAGGATAGTGAGAGAGCTAAACATAACATGCCTGCTCCTCCCTGTTCCAAATGTGAAAAATAAATATCTTATCTGCTATCCTTAACCAAAAATCCACTACCTTCACTGCCTTCCTTCCTTCTCCTGCAGCTGTGCTTTTTCGCAAAGCAGACAAGCAAGCAGAGCTGCACTGACAGGCTCTCACAGCACCCAGCCACCTGGCCTGGAAGGCCTTTCTGAAATCACAACAGTAGTGACTTTCAAGAAACTGAAATAAACGATAGAAGGTCTCTGTGAGAGCCTGACATAATAAGGCTATTAACCATCACACTGAGGAATGACAATTCATGCTATTTGAGGCTGCCAAAGCGTTAAGAATGGCTTGAGTAGCGGGTATTAATTGGTTTTATTGTATATTAAATTAACAACAAATGTTTTTCTGCTGTACTTTAAATTACACAAACAGTGCCACCATGTGGCAGCTGTCATGAGTGCAGGTTGAGGCAATTAAGTGCCTGCAATGAAGCGCTGGTGCCGAGCACTGGAAACCATTGGCTGAAATTAAGCACTGGCAGTGCTCGTTCAGCTTCTTTAGAAGCAGCTGCAAGTTCGGCAGCCCAAGCATCTTCTTCGATTTTGTGAGAGGAAAGACCAATCTACGAATAAAAGAAGAAACACATTTGTTTATTTGTTTGGGACTAATTGGACTTATCTTTCAACAAAAGCAAGAGGGGAACCTGTACACCAATATCTGAACCATCAGCCACATTAGAGGAAGCTGAGAGTGTGTAACAGGATAATGGAGTCATTTTTTCCAAACCCTCTGTAGGGTGAGGTAGCACCTTCTCCTTAAGACTCTTAGGACCACGGGACACTGGAGAGAAGTTAGGGCATGGCAGTCTGGACTGCTATTGTTGTAGGGATGTAACAATGTTTATAGTCAGCAAAGGGAGCATTTTCATTGGCTGGCCATCTCCCATCATACCATCCAGTATGCTATGTCAGATACAAAATAAAATACGGACATGCATATATCAAACTGAAGACAGGACAGGGGCAAGTATAGAAAAACCCTTGCACACTGGTAAATCTGGAAATATTAACGCTGGGTGAATATTTTTTGACTTTGCTGATGCAAAGTTTTCCAACTCATAGGAACTACAACTTCCCTCGTTCCCGGCCACACTTTTTCCTGCCAATCCTGTGGCTGATAAAGTGCTGCAAGTGCATTCCTGGTATGACTGGGATTGGAGAAAGCCACTGAGAATGTGACAGAGGATTGGGACATGACCAAAATCCCCAACACAGAGCATGTCAGAAAGCAGAATTAAAGATCACAGCACATTGGGGAACATTACAATTGTAATGGACGAGGTGAGGGATTGTATACTGAATAGAAGAGTTGCCAGGGTGGAGGCTTTGATTCGTGACTGCTGCCAAGTGGTGGATATCAAAGCCCACATGCTGCTCTGTGCAGATAATTTCAATAAAGTGAAACATTTTTCATTGTTGTAAAGTGCCTCGGCAGCCGCGTCTCTTTTCTTAAAGCTGAGAGCTTCACACTTTGTGACGTTAACGATGTTTGGAAGAAAAGGTGCACATTTGTGAAACACTCAACTCCCCAACTTAGAATACCCCTATTATTAGATCAAATCACCAAAACATAAAATGGCACTCTGAGGGACTTTGCCTCATGAATCAACATAAACTGGAAAGGTAGTTGGGGGAGCATCAAATCTCCCCCATATATCCCATACACTGCTGGGGTATAGAGTCTCTTTCTTAAGCAAGTAATATTTAAGCTAACATCTCAAGTAATTGATTTTTGAGATCTTTTAGGTATTGACACATTTTCATCCACATGTTCATTCGTGGCTCCATCTCAGCAATATACAGTGTTCACGTAGTGCACTTCAGTGATAGCATAAACTTTCCATGTGGCAAACGTTGTTCCTCTACAACTGAATAGCCTCAGTTATTTTATAATGAATCTACATAACATTGAAATTCACCACTCTGCAGGAACCTGAACTTCTCAATGTCATCAACATCTGAATCATGCATTATTGCTCAATAACTTTGTAATACCGAGGTCATCTCTCTTCATCAACCAACTGGTTCATCCATCATTGCAAAATTAGTTTTCCCTCCTTCCAGCTCTAGAAATCCCTCAACAACTAAGAAATGCATGAATAACCCTCTTTAAAATAAGCCTAATGCTGTGTAAATCTCTGGACAACTGCAAACAAATATCAGTCTTCCTACTTGAAAAGGACAATCCTGCTATTTTTTTTCTTTTTGCAGAGTTTTATATAGCGCGAACTAGACCCAAACTGAATCAGGTATCAGAGGGCTTTACACAGCACCAGTTACGTTACATGAGGACACGCATTCATTTTAGGCACGGGGAGATTGTACATGGTGGACTGGTTGGCAACAAATAGCATGTCAGTCGAAGTCAGTGAAATAACCATTTAGTGGATCATCACTGACCTGTCCAACAGGTGTTGCCAGTTAACATTTCTGCCACTCATCCGCTTCCATCCACATCCCTTGCTGTGCTACAAAAGGGGCATAACTACGGATTAGCTCCCCATGCAAATCAAGGTTTCTCACAATCCAAGTGACTGTCACAAGTCATTGATTGCTTGGCAAACATCCAAATGTGGAAATCCTACAGATAAGGCAAGCTTTGCCCATGTTTACCATGTAACCTAGTTTCAAAGTTGCCTTTCATACTTTTCCAAACATTCACAGTATGTTGCCAAAACCAAGTCCTGGGTATACATCTGTGCTTCTAAAACATATTAGGCATCACAAGGTGGCCACACACTACAATCACAGATAACCTTTCCTCCCTCTCTACAAGATTTAGACATCTCCAAGAGTCGGGCACACCAGATGGAGCACTGGCAATACCCCAGTGAGCCAGGGTGCATGCTTTTTTCCCAGTTAAGTTCTTATTCCTCCTGAATATTATGGTCTGCAACTTCACTGGTATTGAGGCATTATGGCTCCATGTTGACATGTATCAGAAAAGAGACGAATTGACTGTTCATATGGAATGTGCATACTGTCATTAGGTTCGGATAACATCTGTGAAGCACTATATATGAAGTGTGTGTGTACACCTGACAGTAATTAATAAACGTCTTGCACACAAAAAAAAAAAAAAGATTGAATAGCCGTAGGGTTTCCTTGAATTTATGTGTTTTAGATTGTTAGCACTTCTTGTGGGTGATTGTGGACAGGTGTGGCTGATTTCTGTCTCTTCACACAATGAATTTATACACTGCAAACCATTTTGCACATTTGATAAATGCTTTGTGAGCACACTTTGCCTTCGTACTTGTAGTATTAGGGGTGCATCTACAGTCAAAAGTTTTATTATGAGTTTGGGGGTGTGGGAGCAGGTTGCCATGCCAGTGCCCAGCTCCCACACCCCCAAGCCCCTAATAAGACTGCCCACCAGATTCCGACAGGAATCCAGGTGGGTGGTCCTGTGGCAGCTGGCCCACAGTGGTGTAGTGCTAAGGCTTATACATGAGTCTAAGCAAGGCACCACAATGGCAACGACAATGCAGGTTCCTGCAGGGCATGGCCTGTCAAAATAAATTTTTATTAAAACACATTTTAAAATTAGTACTTGAGTAATAAACTGAAAAATATTCATTTTATTGTTTTAAGAAGGAAACAAAAATAAATACTCTTAATTAATAATTAAAAAAACTAACAAATTAATATACTCCTATCATTATCTCATATAAGCCTTACATTTCATGACTTAAAAGAAATTGAAAATATTTTTGATACTAGCTAATAAACCCCTGTGGTAACAATATTCATGTTAGTGGGGACCCTGAAAAATGTAAACCAAAAAAGGTACTGACTGTTTGTCGTATGTTAACAATGCAGTGCTTACCTCGTAGCCTGCACTGTTTGCTTTGCGGAGAAGATATGGGCCCAGTTCCATGTACCCTATCTTTCTGCCTGTGATTACTGTTATCCTCAAGGGAGATTGGTAAAAGCCAAAGAACAGATCTGGTTTGGACATCATTGTTTTCGTCCTCTGGGTATAGTCGGAGAACCTTAATAGAAAAGGCGAGCCATGCAGAGTATAAAATACTCTTATGCTTGCCCCACCCCCAATGTGTGTATTTCCTAATGCCCTCACAATCCTGCAATCAACTACATGGGTTTGTGACGTTCATTGGGGAGGAGACTGTCAGATCAGATATTTTCTCTGATTTCCCTGGACACCCAGATACTTCTCTGGAGATGATTCATGATATGCATTGCAGGGCGTCCATTATAACCTACTCACAACAAAAGGATTTTGAATTTTAATCATTCTCAGTATGCAATAATTAGCATTAGACTCAATGCACATGAAAAATGTATACGTACAGATCTATGAGGTTAGTATTAGTACATTAGTACTATCGCATTGCTTGCTTTTTTGTGATGACAGTGTTAGTTTCTAACAAAGTTCTACAGTTCTGAATGCCTTTGAATCATTAGGTTGCTCAAGGTTGTTCCAAATGCTTTCAAGTTCTAAGCACGCGTTCTAGTGCAATATGCATACATTCTTTGGGTACCTTTCTGTCTTGATGCTTTCGGAGTTTTAGAGTGATCCGTCAAGCGGGTGCTGAGAAAACGGGGGTAAAAAATGTGTGTTTCCATTGTTAATTCCCAGAGGACTTATAGACACGGCTACAGCCCAAACTGCTGAACGGAACTGTACCAAATTTGGAAGAAATGTAAATGTTGGCCCAAGGAAGTGTCTTTTTGTGATTTGGTGTAAATACAGTCAGTTGTTTTAGAGACATTAACTGACATCCAAATTTGTACATATAGGGACGTGCATCCAACAGTCCCCGTGCTCAAATCTAATTGTTGCCAACACATCAAACCAGGAAGCGTTGGCAACCATCTTGAGACTTGGCTTGAGACAAGTCCCACAAAAATGTTTTAAAAAATAAGAGAAGGTGGCAGGATATGAATACCTTGACCCCTGGCCTCGTGGGGGAAGGGGGCAGTTTAGTTTCACAATGGGGAGTGTCACAGACCCCATGGGCCCTGGGGACCACCTCCTCCGGGGGCCAAAATCAGTTTGTTAAACTGGGAGGAGGCCACGCTGCCCCCTCACAGGCTGTTTTCAGTCCTGGGGGTTGCCAACCCCTGGGTCAGCTCCTGGTGTGTCCTGGGGTGCCCTTACCTGTGACGTAGCTGTTTTCTGTGGCTTATTGGGAGCTTTCCCACTCCCTCCAAGTCATTGCAAATGCTTTGCTTTCAGCAAGGGTGAGCATTGAAAATGCTCTTGCTTGCTGGAAGCAGAGCAGAAATTGTTTCAGAGTACACAGGGAGCTGTCCTTCTAGGAGTTCCCTATGTCTGAAAGCAATGCGGGCTCCCGCAGAATGTAGGAAGAAAGCAGGGACTGCGGGGTCCATTGAGGCTCCCCCTGCAGTCCCCAAGATGTGTGACTTGGTGCCCTGAGTGGGAACAACGGACCCACAATGGAGGCTGGGCCCCAGGGGATGCTGTTCCTGGTCCAAACGTAGCATGGGGAGGGGGGTCACACAGCCCCTCCCCATTTTTAAATGTCTGGGCCCTGGAAATGGGGTCCCTAGTGCCAAAATCATCTGGGAGACAGGAGCCACGTGCTCCCCTCCTCATATAAATTTTAAGAAAAGAAAAGGTCAGGCCCCCGGGTATGGGGGCACCCGGTCCGATATAGACGACTGGAAGAGGGCCACACAGCCCCCTCTCCATTGTAAAAAGCCCTGGCCTGGAACCAAAATAGGCCTGGGGAGGGGGTCCTGCCACACCCCTGCCCAAATAAAAAAAAAAATAGGAAAACGCCAGACCTGGGGAAGATGCCAGAGGGCCCACCCCCTTCCTCAACTGCTCTTCAAAGGGGCCTGCAGGGGCATATCTTGTTGGGGGATGAAGTACCCTTAGCTGCTAACAACACCCCCTGTTACATCTTGTAAGTCCCACACAGCGAGATTGTTGAGAGGTTGGTGGAGACCCACCCCTTTCACCACCACTCTGCAAAACATGCCTCCTGGTGCACTACTGTTTGGGGGATGCAGTCCCATGTCTCGTGAAAGTTCTTGAGGACCAACAACCCCTCTGGTTACCTCCAATAAATTCCACACAGAGGGATTGCTGAGAGGTCTTTTGAGGCCTGCCCCCTTTCTCCACCACTCTGCAAACTCACCTCCTGGCGCACAACTGGTTAGGGGATGAAGTCCCTTGGGATGCTGAGGGCCCTTAGAAAAAAAGCGTGGAAAGGGTAAAACAGAAAGCAGAAAAACAAGCAGGAAAAGGCAAAACAAGGGGCCGAAAAATGAGCAGAAAATCTAAAACAAAGGGCAGATAAACAAGCAGGAAAGGCAAAATAGAGCAGAAGAGGGCAAAATAGAGGGCAGAAAAACAAGCAGGAAAGACAAAACAGAGGCAGACAAATTAGTAGAAAAGGCAAAACAGAGGACAGAATAATAAACAGAGAAGGTAATACAGAGCGAAAGAGTGCAAAACAGGGGGAAGAAAAACGAGCAGGAAAGGCAAAACAGAGGGAGAAAAACAAGCAGGAAAGGGAAAGGAGAGGGCAGGAAAACAATCAGAAAGGACAGAGGTAAAAACAGAGAGCACTCTGGCACACACCAACTCACAGACCCACTGAAAGAATCATGCACCAACTCACAGACCCACTGATTCACTCATACACTAACTCACAGACCCACTCAGAAGCACATGTACCCACTCACATACCCACTCAAACACTCACTCACCCACTCACAGATCCCCTCACTCATGCACCCAGTCCCAAATCTACTCAGAAATTGATGCACACACTCATAGACCCACTTAGACACTCATGTACCCTCTCACAGAATCATGCACATACTCACAGACCCACTCAGACTCAGGCACCCATACACAGACCCACTCAGAGATCCACACACTCACTCACAGATCAACTCAGACTCATGCAGCACTCACCGACCCACTGAAACACTCAGATACCCACTCACATTCCCACTCACAGACTCATGCACTACTCAAAGACCCACAAACTAACTCATGCACATATTCACAAACCTACTCCAAGACTCATGCACTCACACACAGACCCACTCAAAGACTCATGCACTCACTCACAGACCCACTCAGAGACTCATGTACTCTCTCACAGACCCACTCAGAGACCGATACACCCACTAACTGACTCACTCAGAGACTCATGCACCCACTTACAGACCCGCTCAGATGCTCATGTACTTATAGACTGATTCACACACTTATTGAGGCTTTCTCAAACCCACTCAGACACTTTGACACCCATTCACAGACCCACTCCAACACTCAAGCACCCTCTCAGGCACTCATGCACCTACTCATACAGCCACACAGACATTCACGTCCACACTCACAAACCCAGTGAGACACTTATGCAGCCACTTCTGACCCACTCAGACACTCACACACCCACTGACATACCCACTCTGACACTCTCACACCTGCTCACAGGCTTACTGAGACACTCATGCACTAGCTCAAAAACTCACTATCAAAGGTTACTGGTTACAGTTAGGAAATAAAACTTAAACAACTTTAGAAATTGACTTAAAAAACAAAAGGTTACAAAAATATTATAGTTAGAAAATAACATTAAAAAATGGAAATTCGCTGAAAGAACAAATGTTTACTGGGACATTATAATTAGGCTCAGGTTTCCTCATACAAAACTATAGAAATTCAGCAATTATAATTACCTGACTTACGTTGTTGCAATGCACTGCTCGTGAGCTCACATGACATGGTCAGTGGCATCACTGATGACACCACTGATGACATTTCAAATGACATCACTGATTACATTATCCACAGAACCACTTAAATACCAATTTACACCCCTATATAAACCCTGATACACCCATTTACACAACCACTCACAAAACCATAAAAAGAACCATAAAGTCACACACACCCATTCACTGACCCATACAGCCACTCACACACCAACACAGTTACTCATACAACCAGTCACTCACCCATACAGCCAATCACATAGCCAGATACTCCCCCATATAGCTGCTTACAAACCCACTTATTTACCTATAGAGTCACTCACACACTCACTCACTCATACATTTAGCCTCTCAACACAGCCATTCAATCACCCATATAAGCACTCACACACCCACACAAGAATATGCCTCTTATTTCTGATGCCAATCACCTTGCATGTTGTTACAACGCCGTTGTTACAAAGACCGCGTTCAAACAACGCAAACCATTACCCCGCAAGTCGTAACAACAACTTGTGGAGGGGGGCACTGGATGTTGGAATAGTATAATTTACTATTCCAACTGCAGTCTGTGCGGACAGTAAGGAAGGTGATGGATTTTAAATCCACCACCTTCTCCCCCTCTGCAAGTCGTTCTTAGTCAGAAAAACAGGCAAAAGGATTGCTCTCACAGACTGTTTAGCAGCTCCCTGTCTGTGAGAGCAAAGCCGGCTCCCGCAGGAGGCAGGAAGGCATAAGCTGGCTGGGACTTTGAGGCTCTCCTGCAGTCCCTGGGGGAAAAGAGAAGAAAGCGGCAAAATAAAGGTCAGAAAAGAAAAAAGAGGCTCAATAAAGGTCAGAAATGAGCAGAAAGAGGCAAAATAAAGGTCCGCTACAAACAGAAAGACGCAAAATAAGGATGAGAAATGAGCAGAAAGAGGCCAAATAAAGGTCAGAAATCAGCAGAAAGGCAGAATAAAGTTCAGCAATGAGCAGAAGAGGCAACATAAAGGTCATAAACTAGCAGAAGGAGGCAAAATAAAGGAGATAAACAAGCAGAAAGAGGCAGAATAAAGGTCAGAAATTAGATGAAATGCAGAGTAAAGATCAGCAATAAGCAGAAAGAGGCAAAATAAAGGTCATAAATAAGCAGAAAGAGGCTGTATAAAGATCAACAATAAGCAGAAAGAAGCTAAATGAACGTGTGAAACGTGCAGAAAGAGACAACATAAATGTTTGAAATGAGCAGAAAGAGGCAAAATATAGGTCACCAATGAGCAGAAAGAGCCAAAATAACGGTGAGAAATGAGCAGAAAGAGGCAGAATAAAGGTCAGCAATGGGCAGAAAGAGGCAGAATAGAAGTCAGAAATGTGTAAAAAGAGGCAGAATAGAGGTCAGAAACGAGCTGCAAAAGGCAGAATAAAGATCAGCAACAAGTTGAAAGAGTCAAAATAAAGGACACAAATGACCAGAAAGAGGCAGAATAAAGGTCACCAAAGAGCATAAAGAGGCAAAATAAAGGTGTGAAAAGAGCAGAAAGAGGCACAATAAAGGTCAGAAACGAGCAGAAAGAGGCAAAATAGAGATCAGAAACTAGCAGAAATAGGCAAGATAAAGGTCAGAAATTTGCCGTAAGAGGCAAAATAAATCTTAGAAATAACCCTGGGCGTAGTGGGCGTACTGAGGATACGCGAAGCTTCGTGAAGTGGGCATGAATCTACGCCCACCCACGCACTTCGCGTAGCCCCACTACGTGCCGCCCGCCTCCCTCCCGCCCTCTTCTACACCCCTAATTTGGATTTTAAATAGGTAAAAAGTTAAGAAAAGCACTTACCTTTTATGCGGCGTCCCGAGGCTCCATCTTCTTCTTTGCGCTGACTTCTTCCAAACCAAATGCGCATGCGTGGGCGCCCGCGCATGCGTATTTCTCGCAAGAAATGCGCATGAGTGAGCAAAATAACAATGGATTACACCCAGATCTCTTAACTGGGGCTAAATGTTTGATTCATTCAGTATTCTGTCCATCAATTGATGCCACAGCACGTTTCGCCCTAAGTGGGATGGGTATGCCCAGACGAGGGTCCCTTGCTTACTGTCCCACTGGATTCAAGCTAGCCTGCCTGATGAGGGGTGTTACCCTGAAATAGGTCCCAGGATACTTGTTTCCGGTCCAGGGAAGACCAGGCTTGGCAGTTCAGGTTGGACTGCTCCAATGAGGAGCAGGGTCAAGAATGATTTGCATATGGCTGGGCTTAAACTGGGGTAGCCTATCGAGCAAAGGAACAATGGATTTAACCCAGATCTCTTGACTGGGGTTGAATGTTTGATTCATTCAGCATTCTGTCCTCCATTTGTTGCCACAGCACTCTTCGCCCTAAGTGAGATGGGTGTGCCTTGCTCACTGTGACACTGGTTTCAAGCTAGCCTGGCTGATAAGGGGTGTTACCCCAGAACCGGTCCCAGGATGCTTGGTTTCGGTCTAGGGAGAACTCAGCTTGGCAGTTCGGGCTGGACTGTTCCCATGAGGAACAGAGTCAATACTGATTTGCATATGGCTGGGTCCAAACTGGGGTGGGGTGGCCTAGTGAGCAAAAGAATGATGGATTTAACCTAGATCTCTTGATGTGGGGGTGAATGTTTGAATCATTTAGTATTCTGTCCATCCTTTGTTGCTGCATCGCTTCAGGCTCTAGGGCTAGTGATCTTCATTGTCTTTCAGTGATGTCCCCCTCACCCTGCACGGAGACTAGCTGGCCTTTGCCACAATTCCTGGTAACAGGTAGAAGTCTTGCAGAGCTTCTCCTTCTGACACAGCCTGTCTGGCTGATTGAGAATGTTTGAAGTCTCAACCTTCCCTTCTTACAGGATGTCTGTCACAGCGGGCAAGTCTCTGCAGATGATTGACCCGCAACATAATTCATGGGACTGACCAGACTGTACACCTAGATGTGGGCCACAGTGATATGTGCATCAAAAGGTTACTCACAGTTGCCCAGCCTTACTCTTTATGATTCTATTACCAGCCGCATCTCTTTTTCGGAGATGTGCCCAGGCCCCTTCCTTGTGATCTATCAGTGAATCAAAGAGCAACCTTTTGAAGTCTAAAAGGAGGTCACTTTTTCCAGTATGTCCCATCCAGCTCACAGGAATGCAGCAATGCACAAATTTGTCTGGGGCGATTCCTCTCCTCCTCATCTCTTTACCAGGCAGGTATGGGTGTCTCAAAATGGAAGCCAGGGCCCTCCATATAATGTACAGTTTCAGGAACAAATACAAGCAGTGTACTTTCACAGCACACTCATCTCCATCCAATGTACCATAACAGACACATATATCCAGCACACACACTCAGTCCTGTTTGTCCTACCCTCGTAAGAGGCTCTGTAACCGTGTCTCAGGAAGCTGACACGGATGCGGCACGATTTACTCTTTTGCTCAGAAATTTCCTAGCTGCCAAGTAATGAGGCGAGCAGTTGTGTAAAGAATTGAAGTCACTGCATTAATGCAAAGAAGTAATTTAGATGTTGTGTCTCCTTCCGCCATCTCTGATTTATTGCTCAAGCAAATCTCGAGTCCTGAAGATGACCGCACAATAAATATAGCGGTCGAAATGCCGTCGACGCTTTTCTGTGGCCCAAATTGAATTAGGGACACGATATCCATGTTTATGTTGTTCCTTTATTCCAATATGTAATGGTTTTGTTTGCCATTTGTCTGGTTTGTGCTATATGGTTTCTTTTATGTACACCAGCACTTTTGTCTTGAGCATATCTGTTTTTTAGAATTGTGTATTACATATAATAAATATAGAATTTTGATATCAGTAAGACTGTTTTAAAGGGCTTCTTTAACCACGGTTTATTCTCTTTCCTTGTTCTCTTTTGATTCCTTGATTGAAGATGTGGGACTATGTTTAGTTTTTATTGTTCTCTCCCCCTGAACCTTTCGTTAGACGTATTAAGTAACCGTGTCTCAGTCCTGCAATTGCAGGACATGTGTGTGCCGTTCACACTGCCATGTCGAACTGGTAAAACAACCCTTTTGCCGGGACCCAACCTTCCCTTTTTGTATAACTATGTCACCTCTAAGGCAGGCACTGTATAGCCCAGAGAGTAGGGGGCAATGTATTTAAAAGACAGGACGTGTACTTTTCAGATTTTCATGTCCTGGTAATGAAAAACTTGGTACGCTGTAAGATTTCACATGCATTTATGGCTAGATTTCTTTAACCTGTCATACCCCAATGCCCACCCTAATTTCATGGCTTTCTTTTTCCCTTCACCTAGACCTTCTCAAGAAGCTCTCCCATTGAATCAATTGGCTCTACTTCATGCGGGTACCTTGCTACTTCGACAGGTAGCCCTCTGTGTTAATTTTTTTTCTCCTACATGTCATCTACAGGTAACTCCTGGTTCTTATATTTCCCTTTGTTTCAACCCCTATACAGCACTCTTGTAATATATGTAACCCAGTCCTGATGAAGACCTGGAATCATTCAGGTTGAAATGCATTTGGCCAGCCAGCGCAATTGTGGGCGCTATTGTGGTGTCCTTAAACAGCTGAAATCTTTTTGCCAATTGCTTACTGACTGTTTTCATGACCATTAATCAAATAGTTTCTGCGCTCCGTCCCACTGTTATCTCACGTTTTTGTCACCTGTCACTTGCGCCATTCACTTGTCTCACGAGCACGTATGTGCACATTTTACTATTGGTTTACGTTCGCATATAATTTAATGTAGTGCTGATATAACTACTTTCATTCTAAAATGGACTCTATTTTCCTCTCCAAACCTTTGTGGTCTCTCCCATTACCTTCTCGCCAACATTTAATTGTTTCTTTACTTGTATTACCTAATGATTTCCAACTGAGACATTGTTATTTTGTAAAACTAGTGGGCCTGCAGCACTGTTTGTGCTACCCACATAAGGGGCCCTGTAACCGTGTCTCAGACTTGCCATTGCAGGACATGTGTGTGCCGTTTACACTGCCATATCGAACTGGCAAAACAACGCTTTTTTAAGGCCCCAACCTTCTATTTTTGTACAAAGATGTCAACTCTAAGGTAGGCCCTGTATAACACAGTGAGCAGGGGGCAATGTATTTAAAAGGCAAGACGTGTACGTTTCAGTTTTTCTTGTCCTTGTAATGAAAAAATCCCAATGTTCTTTTTCACTCCTGCAAGGTATCTTTCCCATTCCACATTGTAATTACCTTATTACATTTTGTAAGTTTAATTTTAAGTTCAGAAGAGATAAGGCCCCACTGGTGTCTCTGGAATCCAAATGTAAAATCCTATCTTATGTTGAAGTCCGGTTTTAAATTACAATTCAGGAAACAACAACTTTTACAAAGGTAGCATTTTCTTAATTTAGCCATTTGGTGTCTGCTGCCTGTCTCTGATCAGTCTTGGTGGGTGATAGCTGGGCTTTGTGTATTTCCACAGACATATACACACAAAGGAGGCTTAGGTGTGACTTGATGGGCCTTGATGGTTCATCCTGGCAAGATGGGAGGGAGGAGCTGGACACAGCCTCACACTTACATATAAAGTGGATGTGTCCTATTCCCACACAAAGGGCTGCATACCCCTCCTGTAGTGAGACTAGATCCAGGGCAGAAAGATAGGACCTCTGTGCACTCCAAAATCCTCCTTTGAAGTCTTCTCTCACTTCAAAGGCACAGCTCGGTAAGTGGTGGGACTTCTGACACAACCACTTCAGTCTACTTCAGGACCTGTGACCACTCCTCCCGGAAGAAGGACTGTTGTGCTGCTGAAGGACTTCCACTCTGCTGGACTCCTGCTTTGCTGTTCTCCTACCTTGCTGTGCTGCCCTTCTGCCTGCTGTTCCCATGTCTGGGTGAGAAGGACTGGACTTGCATCACCTAAATCCAGAGTGACTCCAAGAGCTTGCTGGCTTGCCTCCTGATCTGAAGTAGCAGGGACATAAAAGACTTCCATCAATCCTGCTCCTACATTAGAACATCGCAATCTTCAAGTCTGCCCTGGCAAGTGATGCCACCCCAGAACTGGACCATTGGGAGTGGGCCTAAGGAGTTTGCTCCATTTGAACTGACACAACCTCTGACGTGATAGCAGATTCGCGCTTAGCTGCTGTTGCTGGAACAGGACTGGTGCATCACCTTCCGCAACGACCCATCGTCTTTGGAAGTGTTACTTCAGAACCTACCCATTGTCGCCACTGCATGGAGAGACCTGGTGCATCGCCTTCAGGTCCGGCGCTTCTTGGAACTGGTGCATCGCCTTCGGAACTGACCCCTCACCACTGTTGTATGCACCTCTGCTGTATGGATCGATGCATTTCTTCGGCTGCACCCCACATCTTCTTGAATATCGACTCAGCCTGGATCAAGGTACTTTTTTTCAAGGGGGTCTAACTGGGTCCCTGTATCCAGCCTGCACCACATCGTAGTCAGTCTGAACTTTTGACTTTGTCCCGATCCGGTGCGACCAGATAAGTACAAATAAGCGATTTTTCTTTTAAGCGCTATTTTACAGTTTATTGTTCACAAATTCATATCTCGACATCTATGTACTGGATTTTTGTCATTTCGGTCTTGTTTCATGAATTTTAAAATGTAGAGCTATTTTTCTAATCTTGAGTGGAATCTATTTGTGTGGTATTTTCACTGTTTGACTGTTTGGAGTGCTTCACAAATACATTATACATTGCCTCTACAGTTATGCTTGACTGCTCTGTGCCAAGCTACCAAAGGGTAAGGTTAATTAAATTTCAGGTTTGCCTGCCTCTTAGTATTACTAGGATTGTGGTTTCTGCTTGACTAGGGCTCACACCCCAGTCAACCTATAATCCAATTTCTAACAGCATGTATTCCTTGCAGGCATACATATCCTCAGCAAAGGAACTACACCCACGTGTACTATACAGACCTGCTCTATTCCTGTACTATACTGTACCCACACAAACACATACATTCAGCACAGAACAACTACACTTGCACTGCAGAGCACATCACAGCTACCGGATGTAGGCAAAAGGTAAGTTTAGTACACAGCAGCATAACCTTTAAAAAGGTGAGTGAGCCTCTAGGTCTCACTCTAGGGACAGAACAGAACAAAAAAATGACCTGTTCTCCACTAATGATCACTAGTCACTATGCTGCCACCACTGTGCTTGTGCTGCTTAACTCTTGGTGAAGGCGGTAGCTTCCACTAATATGAGGATAGCGTCTTGGGCACCTCTCCCGGTCCAACAAGACAGGGATTTGTGAGATAGACCTATGTCATGGCACACACACATCATCTGTGTTTACCTGTGACAGAAAAAAACAGCATTAGGATCCAGACAACAGTACAGTTGGGCCCTTGAGGCAGGTGTACACATTTTAAACCATGCAAAGAACTTTTCCGCCCAAACAGTCACATGTCTATTTTTGAAAATAAACTCTAGTAGGTGCCTAGTCTGATATCTTGGGACTGAGAGACAGTGACTTTCAAACACTGGAAGATATATGGAAAGTTTCGGATGAGCTAGCTCTTCACAGCTGCTTCTATGTCGGGTGCCAAAATGCAGGAGCATCTCCATGCCTTTTATTGGCACAATGGTATCATGAGCAAGAAAATATGGCTGAAGCTCGTGATGAACACTCCAACAGCTATTATGAGTAAATACAGTTCTATCATTTTACAAACTGTTTGCAAAATCTCAATGTGGGATCTGGCCAACATTTCAGGTGCCCTGACTCTTGTGATTTTTTTTAAAGCAGAAGCAGATATTTTACAACCACATAATTTAAACTATGGGTATTTTTCATCAAGGTCTTCTAACTGCCTACTATCAATAACTAAGGGGCATATTAGCAAGAACAGGCCATAAAATTATCGCTGCTTTATCGGCAGGAAACTGCCGCTAAAGCGGCGATAATGGGCTTGATAATATGTCCTTGTGAATTCCCATAGCAGCCCTGGTTAACACCAGAACCTGGGCTGCTATGGAATTCACAAAGACAAATTCTCAAGCCCATTTACGCCGCTTTAGTGGCAGTTTCCTGCCAATAAAGCGGCGATAATGTTATCGCCTGTTCTTGATAATATGCCCCTATCTTCTTACCAGCACCACAACACAGATGCACCAAAACCCATCACACTACCATCAAAGATGGGAATAATGCATTTGTGACTGGATCATGGCCTATGCATTTAAATGTTGACCTTGCCATATCTGTGTGGGATGATGCAGGTGAGCACTAGCTCTATTTCACCATCAGATTACTGGTATGCATTTTCTTGCAAAGGAAACGTTTTGAAGCCAGAACACGCCTAGAATGCCTAAACTGAGATTAATACTATACAAGCACAATAATTTTTCACCAATTATTAATAAGCATATGAATAATAACAATAATCATAACAACTTTACTGTGATATTCACTATTGTAACAACTATACTAATGCACATAATATTGATGTTTGGAAACCTGTTATTTCAATGCACACATTTCCAGTCTAAAGCATATCATTAATTACATAAAGTCACCAGAAGCACTGAATTAAAAATATGTTTTGGAACAAAGAAACATTGAAATGCAGTACAAGAAGAAATCCCGCATGTTAAATCATGCACATTCCGGTTCGGGACATAAAGTATTGTGAAATGTGACAATTGTCTCTCTCCCCCATTTGAGGTTATAGAAGAGATTATGCCTCTTCTACATTTGTGACGTTGTCTCCTGGAAGTAGGTCATGGTTGATGAGCGTATGCTAGACAGGACAATTGGATACATCTTTCTGACATAACAAAAAGGGCCAGTTTCTGCTCCGCCTTCTCTTTGTAGAGTGCTTTCTGCTCCAAGATGATGTATGGCAATTGTCTCGCTTATAATGGAACCGACTTGTCTACCAATTATGTATTCCTATTTACATGAAACTAAGCTTTAACGCCTAAAGGTTGAAGGCCCAGGGGACTATTGGGTCCACTGTATTGGTTTGTGTTTGGTCTCGTCCTCACAGTGTCGAGTACAAGCGAGGTCACTAAGCCTTTTATCTTTCCGAGCTCGATAAAAGAAGAACTGTTGACTTGAGTAACAAAGAATTTTAATTAGCTCTAAATTACGTTTGTTTAACAAATGTACACGCAATGTGTGGTTTTTGCTCCACTAGTTTTTAGGATTTTAAAAATCCATATAGAAAAATGCACACAAACACCAATCACCTGTCAAAAGTTAAAGGGGCTATCCGGTGAATATCACAAACACCAGCTGACATCACCATAGAAACGAAACCTTCTAGAATGCTGATGGTTGCTGATTGTTAGAGGTGCAACTCTGGACGAAGATAAGGGATTTCTTTATTTCCACTGTTAACATATGAGACGGCTCACATCATAAAGAGTGAGGACCCACCAGTTAATATGTCATCATGGCATAATACATGAATGACCACATTGGAGCAGTGATTGAGCACATGAGGGAAATGTGATTTCTGGGAACTGGTGCTCCTGAGGTAAAGGTATCTGTTTTTCTTCTGTGTGAGGCCTATAATTGTATCCCTGTCGTGACTGTGCAACTGTTACTGAACGTCTGTGATTAAAAGAAAATGAGCTTTAAGATGCGTTACTAAGAGGTGGGGCTTGGCTCCACTTACTCCTGTTGATTCTCTGTAGTACAGCATTTAATTGGGCAGAAGTTGTGTGCCTCCATTGAAATAAAGTGCTGGTATTGAACTTCTTGCTTTGTGGGAAAGCCTATTCTAATTACAAACCTGCCCTGATCTGTTTCTTATTAAACATTACAGCAAAGGCGATAGGCATGTTAAATCTAATAGGTATTTAAATGTGGATTGTTATTACACTTATAAAGTCTATAGAGAAACATTTTTCACTGGGGATTACCCTATTAGGCAAGGAGTTCATGTAGATTATTGCCTTAGAAAAACCCTGAGGGTATTTGATTTGCACTGTGATATTACTAGTTAGGACCTCTGGGGGTGAACTGTGTATTGTTTTGCCAGCAGTAATTTCTACATATTGGTAATCTTATGTCTGTGCTTGACGGTTACTTTGTAGGCGAGTTCATCAGCAATTCAGGTGGCCTAAAGTGGTTATGGTGACAACCAATTGATTAAAGCTACAGAACAGATTGGGTCATTCGTAAATGTTTTGTCAGATGGTGTAAGTATGGTCAGTGTATGATGCAGGGGTATGACAAAGGCTTATTTTTTGTGAAAAGCATATGTTAAATCAAAAAGGCCTTTAATGGTCAATTGGTACTGTGTTAAATCCTGCTGACAGGTATTTGGCTAGATGCAATTGCAACGATTGCAGCTGTAGGCAAGGGCTTGGAGTTGATCACCCCTCTGACAAACCCTGGGAATAGATTATTTCTACTGTGAGATTCCTTGCTGGGCCCTTGTGGTGTGAAGTGGATAGAAGTGTGAGTTTATTATGAATCATTAGGACAAAAACAGTAGCTCTGGCTTATTCTTTTGAGAATAACATTTAGGGCCCTAGTTATTTTTTAAAGCCTTCTATGGAACAGGTGCTGCATACCTTAGAAAAAAAGTCCCCACTATTTTCCCACCAGGACACTCAGAAAGAGTAGCTGTGTGCTATACAAATATGGGTCATTCATTCATTCAAATCACATTTCAAAATGGCAGCATGTAAATATATTATAGGGCATATTAAGATGTTTTAACGGGAGTGTTAGTGACACAAATGTGACTTTTTAAATAGAATGGTATAATTAAATAGTTGCTATACCCTTGATTATTAACTTACGTTTCCTTTCCTCACAGGACATGGCTACCCTTGAACAGCAGTGTCCGATTTGTAAAGAGAAATTGGATGATGGACAGAAGATTACGATGTTGGCTTAAAAAGGAGATGAGGGCATCAACATTACGAGTCACAACTATGAAAGTGATGTTGTCGTAACTCATTGAACCAGAGTTCATGTTTTATGTCAGAAGAGGTTTACTGATTAAATAGATATTTAAGTTAAGAATCAAGAGGCAAATACAGCATCTATTGCAAAGAGAAGTGCTTGAATAGCTGCAAGGGTGTTCTGCAGTGTGACTGACTGTTTGTTTTGCAGAACTTATGTGAATGTTTTGTCTAAGCACAAGCTGAGAACAGACATGTGTATGTGTATGTACGGACATTAGAATTCTCTGAAGCTATAAAAGGTGCTCTGAATGTCGGGATGATGTACGGTCATTTGTAGTAAGAGGCCAGCAGTCGAAGACGTTGAAAGTAGGGTGTCCAAGTAATGAAGAACAACATGAAGCTTTTATGAAGATGTGTAGTTACCTAGACTCAAATGATGAAGAGCAAAAGGGCATTGCTGACCTAATATCCAAAATGGAAGAATGTCTACAAGGAATGGACAACCAAGGAAACGATTGTAGGCACATGAAAAGGAAGCTTGTAGAATATTATGGAGATGGTATTATTACATCAGGAGAAAGTGGAAAAGCTGATGTGATAACTATCGGAAATTATCTAATAACTTTCTCCAAATTTCTCATTCCAAGCCAAAGGATTGTGACATTGAACTGCAGAAGATCTGTATAGTAGAAGCAAAACTAATCAAAAGTGATCTCAAGTCATCTCACTCTGCAAGAAAAGACGTATACCCAGCTACAAATGACCTCAATCCTGAAAGTGATTTGGATTACCTTTTCAGTAGTTTGAGGTTGCTGTGTTCCAAGTTATTTGTTGGAAAACATGTCTCAACTAAAGTGGGTTCAATAGGGCAGAGCATTATGCAAGTTATCCGCCCAAGAGCAAAATGACAAAAACAAACCACTAATCATTTTACTCATAGCCGAGAAGTTAAAGATACATGGGTGTGTCGTGCAACATGCTGTTGGAGAGTGAGTCTGTGTGAATTGCTGTATGGGTGAGTGAGTGGATATGGGAGTGTTCTATGGATGTGTGTATGGGTATGTAAGTGGTTGTGTGGGTGTGTGAGTGAGAGTGTGAGTGCTTGTATAGTTGAGGGAGTTGCTGTGTTAGTAGGTGTATGGATGAGTGTGTGACTGTGTGTAGCTGTATGATTGAGTGAGTCGGTGTGTGAGTGGCTCTAAGGAGGAGTGAGGGGTTGTATGAGTACTTGTATGGGCCTGTGAATGGGTATTTGAGTGGTTGTGTGGGTGTTTGAGTGGGTATATGAGAGGTTGTATAGGGGTGTGAGTGGCTGTGTGAATGGATCTGTGGATAATGTCATCAGTGATGTCATTTAAAAGATTATTAGTGATATCATCAGTGATGTCACTCAGCATGTCATGAGTTATGTAATATGTGAGGTCATACGCAGTGCATTGCAGGGGCGCAAGTTATAGTTATCTCAGGTAACTATAACTGCTGAATTTCACTGGTTTCCGCTAGTGAAATCTGACCCTAACTATAACTTCCCTGGAACTTTTGTTTGTTGAGTGAATTTATAGGGTTTCAGTGAGGGGTTTAAACATAGGGTGTGGCCTGGCATTGTGATGCCCCACACAAGCTTGCTGCTCCTTCCCCCTCCTCCTTTCCATTCATTGTCCAAGTCCATGACTCTGCTCCCTCATTACAGCTGTGTATGACTGTTGTTCTGCCACTGCCCTTCCTGCCTGCCCCTATACAGTTAGCTTGCTGCCCCATCCAACTCTTTCCTACCTTCAGTTGTCCAAGTCCATGAACCAGACCCATCTCTTCTGCCCTGCAAGGTCCGATGTGCTGCCTTTCCTTCCATATAGTGTGATGTTCCTGCCCACTGCTCCTGCTCTTCGTTTCCCAGTTCTATGCCTCATCATTACCCTCCTTCTTAGCCTCTGTGTTCATTGTTTTAGTAGTATCTACTTGGGGATTTAAAGTGCAATTAAAGCCTCCTATAATAATAATGGGATCCTTATTATAATAAACACTTAATTCAACTATAATCTACCCTTGGACTTCTTTACATTTGGCGACGGGACGGGATTTATGAAGAATTGAAGAAAGGATCTCAACAAGGATACAAGGATATCTCCTTCACCTCATTTTGAAACTTTAAAAAAAAAAAGGTACTGTGTTTTTTTTTTGTTCCATTTAACTGGAAAGCTTAAAGCTGCTCAGGGCTGTTTGGGTATTTTCAAAGACATCTTACTTCATTTCAAGTTTGGCAGTCTACACAGCACTGTTTAAAAAAAAAACAAAAAAAACCCGCTGTTTCCCCTGATTTACTTTGATCTGTTGGGGCGTGTGTTTCATCAGTGCGTCTTTAAAGACAATCTTTAATCTGCCAGCACACTTAGACGTGGCGCGTCTCTACAGCGCGTCTCTCAACTTTCATCTGCCGGCACAATTTAGACACAGCGCATTTCCACAGCGCACTTCAATCTGCCATTGCGACGCGTCTCTGAGGCACACTTAAGCCTCCCAGCGTCCTTAGATAAAGCCCCAGCCCAACATCGGCAGCCGCTGCTGCATCTTTTAAAAAAAAAGAAGACACCGCATTTTTCTTCTCGAGCGCAACGTTCGCTCACGCCACTGCAGCAACGAAGAGCACCATTACACGCTCGCCGACGCGGCTTCCACAGCAACACAGCAACTTCGTCTTCCAATACACAGATTCGTCATAGGCGATTTTTGCTCATTTACGGAATTGCAGATTCATCAAATTTTTCATTTAACTCGTTTTTAACCATTTTAAAAGCGCTTTAACTGTTGTTTCTTCAAGGGAATTTACACAACAACAGGTATTAAGCTGGATATTTTATTAGACACTGAGACTGTGATAAAAAAAAAAAAGATGAAGAAGGAAGGAAAGAAAAAATTATTCTTCGAATGTGGTAACCTTCTTCCAAAATATATTCATAATCCTGCATTTTACTTTCAGGTTTGAAAAAAAAAAAAACTGCTATAGTGATTCATTGTTTATAGTCTAAGAAAACATTCCTTGATACTAATTTAACCTGCTTACATTCCTTTTCTTATATAATTTCTATATCATTGTTTATGTACACATAATGCAGAATGTCACCGCTCCACCCTTCTTTTTGCAAAATCCAGGAGATCCTCCGATTAGGTGGAAAAAGTGGTGCAAAGTGTTTGAAAGATATGCAAAAGTTTGTGGGGCCAACTTAAGCGCAGAAAGGAAAACAGCTTTGGTATTACACTGTTTAGGCACAGAGGGCCAGGAAGTATTCGATCATCTCCCAGAGATACAAGATAGGAATCTTAACGAATATGAGATTTGCATAGCTATGTTAGATAAACATTACCTTCCGAAAGTTTCTACTATCTTCGAAAGGTATCATTTTGGTCGCAGATTACAACTTGAGGAGGAAAGCATAGAGAATTATATAACTGCGCTAAGAAAATTAGCTTCATCTTGCAAGTTTGCTGCCTCTACTGACGAAAGAATAAGGGATCAGTTCATGCTAGGTTGTAGCATTGAACGTGTTAGAGAGGAACTATGGCAAAAAGATGAACCTGATTTAGATGATGTGATCACCATAGCCAAAAGGATTGAACATTCTATTAAATGTGTAGAAGTCATAAAGAAGAATGGGGAAAGTAAGAACAGTAGCACTGTTAATCTTGTCAAGACTCCGAATACAACTAGGGAAAATGCCGGCCAGAAAAGTAATATGAGAGATGTAACTGCCAACAAAACTCTCAATACTAGACCAGACAAAAAGTTTGATTTTACACAAGTGAAATGTTATAGATGTGGCAAAATGGGTCATTTTGCAAACGATAGACAATGCCCTGGATGGAAAGCTACCTGTAGCAAGTGCAAAAGAAAAGGACATTTTACTATTGTTTGCAAGGGGAGGGAGTACAAAGGCAAAGTTAATGAAATTTATTATGATTTTGATGACACAAATGATTATTATGAAAATGATGAGAATGTTGATTGTGGTCAAGTTTTGGTTCAAGTAGTTTTTGGTCCACAACCAAAGAATTGTCCTATTGATGAGATTTTGGTCAATGGTCATCCAGTAAAAGTATTATTTGATTCAGGTGCCAAGATCACCATTGTTGCAAAAGAATTTTATCTCAGATATTTACAAGGTAAAATTAAAATGTTTCGTCCAGATATAAAACCACTTGCATATGGTAGGAAACCTATAGAGATTTTAGGATACTTCTTAGGAAACATTAATTATAAAGAGAGACTTACCAACTCGAAAATCTATATTTCACAAAAGGGGGACAATATCTTGAGTTGGTTTGTTCAAAAAGATTTAGGAGTAATGCTAGATCCGAATTCCTCTCCCCCCATCATCTTAAAAGAGTTTCCCTTTGTTAACACTGATTCAATCAACATAAACCAAAATTGTGATGAGTCCTTTTCAGATAAATTAAAAAAGAATTTTCCCATTGTCTTTACTGAAAAGTTGGGTTGTTTGAAGAACTATGATCATCACATTAAGTTGAAGAAGGACGCCATACCTGTTTGTTGTAAAGTACGTACTGTTCCTGTTACTGTTAGGGATCAAGTTAAAATGGAATTGGAGAAATTAGTTAAGGAGGGCATCATAGAAGAAGTTGAAGCAACCCAATGGGTCGCTCCAATTGTAGCCGCCAAGAAATCGGATGGCTCTCTTCGTTTGTGCATAGACCTTAGAGAATTAAACAAAAATGTGGTGGTAGATCACTACCCTTTACCCAAAAATGCAGACATGTTAATGTTATTAAAAGGGGCAAAGGTCTTTAGTACGGTGGATTTAAGATCCGCCTACCACCAGATAAGGCTCGATGAAGACTCAAAAGATCTAACTGCATTTGTAACACCATTTGGCACTTTTCGCTTTGTGAGGCTTCCTTTTGGGCTAGTATCAGCTGCCTCAGTTTTTCAAAGAGCTTTGGAGGGTGTCTTGAAGGGTTTGGAAGGTGTGAGAGTGTATCAAGATGACATCCTGATCTTTGGAAGTTGTGATAAAGAGCACGATCTGAGACTGATTGATGTTTTGCAACGTTTGTGTGAAGCTGGTCTAACAGTAAAATTGGAAAAGTGTAAATTCAAGAAAGACTCCATAGATTATTTAGGGCACACAATCTCAGAGGGTGGTATTTCACCAAAAGCTGGTCTAATTAACACTATGATGAAGATGTCTTCCCCTAAAAACAAGGAGGAATTGATTCGTTTTTTAGGTATGGCGGAGTACTATAACAAATTTATATGTGGTTTTGCTTCACTATGTGTTAGCATGAGATCGTTATTAAAAAAGGGATCTGACTTTGTATGGAGTGATGAATGTGAAAAAGAATTCATTGCGCTTAAAGAAAAGTTGAACAATGCTCCCAAATTGAATAGTTTTGACCCTGAGAGGAAATCTGTTCTAATAACAGATGCAAGTCTAAAAGGATTAGGGGCAGTCTTAACGCAAAAGATCGAAGGGAGTGAAGTAGTCATTTTGTTTTTGTCAAGGAGTTTGAGAGGTCCAGAGCTAAGATATTCTGTAGTAGAGCGTGAAGCGCTAGCGGTTTTCTGGGCAGTAAAGAAATTAAAAAACTTTTTGTGGGGAAGTACTTTTGAAGTGAGGACTGACCACAAACCATTATGCGAAATCTTAAAAACCAAAGGAATAGATGCTGTTTCCAGTAGAATCACAAGATGGGTTGTAGGTTTACAAGATTATAACTTTGAAGTTAGATATTTACCAGGTGTTGAGAATAAAGTAGCTGATGCCTTATCTCGTCTTGTCTCTCAAGAAGATTTAGATCTGGAGGATGATTTGGAAGGTGAAGATGAAATGGTTTGTTCAGTTAGTGAGGGTGTCATTGATAAGTGTAAATGGTTAGAGGCTTCACGAGAAGATTTGGTCCTAATGGAAATTTTGAGATTGATCAAGATTGGATGGAAGGTTAAGCCAAAAGATGGTGACATATTGGAGAAATTTTGGCATGTTAAGGATCAATTATCTGAATATGACGGTTTACTGGTAAGAGGTACTAGGTTGGTTCCTCCGGCTTCTATTAGAAATGAGCTCATTTCATTGGCTCATTGTGGACATATGGGCATTTCAAAGACAAAGGAGAATCTGAGGATGTCATACTGGTGGCCCAGCATGGATTTAGAAATCGAAAGGAAAGTTAGGGATTGCATGGAGTGTGCTTTGAGTGAGAAGGTAGCAAAACCCAGAATCCAGCCCATGATTATTAGAACACTTCCAAACAACCCGTGGGAAGAAGTTGGCCTGGACATCCTTGGGCCTATATACTCTGCAGGGTCTGAATGGTATGTTCTAGTTTTAGTAGATTTCTTTTCTAGGTGGCCTGAGATTGCCATCACTCGTGGCATAGAATCCAAGCATGTGATACTATTTTTGGAGAAACTTTTTGCTAGGGAAGGTATTCCCAGCATCATTTTGACGGACAATGGAAGTCAACTTGTCTCTAAGGAGATGGAATTATTCTTGTCTAAACATGGTGTTAAACATAAAAAATCTTCTCTCTACCACCCAGAGACGAATGGCACCGTGGAGAGATTTAACCGTGTGCTCAAGAAGACAATTAGAATGTCTAAATCTGCAGGTTCAGATTGGAAATCAGATATTTTTGAAAAGGTTAAGCTTTACAGGTTATCACCACATGCCACTACGGGAAAAACACCCTTTGAACTTTTCAGATGTAGGCGTCCCAACTCTTTGGTTACCCCACCTTGGGTTAATGATTTGCATCTGAAAGGTTCAACTGATACTGAGGAGTGGAAAGCAGCTCAGGAGAGAAAACTACAAGATAGGAAAAGGATTCATGATTTAAGGAATTCTGTGAAAAACACGGTGGTACATGTGGGTGATTGGGTTCTTATAAAAAATCCGTGTAAAAAGAACAAGATGTTATCTGCTTCATTTTTTAAGCCAATTCAAGTCATCAAGGTTTTAGGCAATGCTGTCAAAACATCTGATCATCGCATTTGGAACTTGAACAGGGTTGTAGTGATCAGGAAAGACTTTGTTGACAATTCCAAATCTCCTGTGTCAAGTTCTTCACCTACAGGTATACCATCTCATCACCCCGTGAGTGGTCCTCTCATCTCAAAGGAACCTTCAACAACTACTTCATCTCATCGGGCTGTGGTTGGTCCTGTCATCGCGAGGAAGTCTTCAAGAATTACACGTATACCTACTCGTTTTAATGACTTTGTAAAATAATGTTTTCTGTTTAATCTTATTTGTTATAAGGAAGGAGATGTGTGGCATCCTAGCTATGCAGTCTGTTGCTAGGTAGGCACATGCAATGGAATGCTCTGTACAGATTCTGTGCTTGTTATGTTTAGAGTATCTAGACAGTTGATCTTGGACTGTACTGCTGGTGACTGCTTATCCGATGGATGGGATCCTTATTATAATAAACACTTAATTCAACTATAATCTACCCTTGGACTTCTTTACAGTATATATATATATATATATTTTTTTTTTGAGTTTTATATAGGGCGGACTAGACCAGAGACATCGGGTATCACTTTCGTTACAGATGGACACATTCATTTTTGTTAGGCACAGGGAGATTAGGTGATTTGCCCAGAATCACAGGATTTTTAGCGTTGTTTCCGAGGCTCGAACCTGGTTCTCCAGCTTCGAGGTCAACTGCTCTAGCCCTAAGCAACATCCTCTCCCCGATTTGGAGCATATATAGCTCATAGGTTTTTGGGTGTACTATCTCTGATAGTACTCTTATACCTGCCAGGTCAGTCTTTATAGGCCTTCATTTTCAATTACTTATTAAGCATTAACATAGGAACTCCTCTCTGTCCAGCAATATTTGAAGAGTTGGCTAAGTCATCATTTCGAGATGTTGATTATCCTTTGCAACATTTGGATACGTTACTAATACTTGCTTCTGATTTACTAAAATGCATCTCTCGAGGTTTTATAATTTCTGGTTTTAAGCACCAAGCTCCGCAAGATATTCTAGTTTTTGTCTTGTATGTCCCATACTTATTCAATTTATATTTCAAGTCAAGCTTACCTGGAAACATAGATCCAACATCCAACTTGGAAGTCTGTTCAGGCATCAAGGTAATATATTGTCTCTTCCCCTCTACTCGTTCTCCTGTAAAAAAAATTGTAACTGCATATTCTATATATCTATATCAAGTTGCCATTATAGTCTAGTCATCCAGCTCTATTAACATCTCTCATATAAGAATTATTGGACCTTACTTGCTTCGGGAAATGTAACAAGAATTGATTAATTTTAAGTTAAGTTTAAGAGAGGTTCTAGCAGTAAAAGATGCGGGAACTGATGGTACTTTAAATTTCGAAATTAGGGCCTTCATTTCTCTCTGTCCGGAAAACGTTTCTGAGGCATTATCTTGAAAAATAGTAAATGAGGATCTCTCTTGTATGGTAAATCATTCCTTGACAGCATGTTTTTTTGCTTTATATTAAAGTCTTGAAAGCTATGAATAATTGTGTGTGTTTTGTTCCCAGGCGCCTTGATGCCTTCGGGTTTTAGTTGTGCGGTATAAATTTTATTTCATTCATTCATTCAAGAGTGCCAGTGTGTACCCGGTGTGATTTCTTGTGATTGAGAGAAAGGGGATTGAATACTTGTGCAGTATCCATCTTATTTTCCAATACACATTGAGCAACGATTTTAGCAATCCAGATTATCATGTTTGAGCTCGTCCCTTGAGGCCTTTCTTGTGTCCCAACTATTTTAAAGATTTTAGCATCTTGAATTTTTTGTTAAAGTCTTCACATTTGCATGTGTGAGCTATCATTAAGTGTTCAACAATCTCTTGGTTTTCTTGATGTTTGATCCCCACACCTGTGCTGATTTCAATAATCACTGCAGTTTGCTCATCAGCTAAGAGTACATTCAATGCTAAATCTTCAAATTTGGCTGACTGCTCAACTTGACTATTTTTGATAACGGAAATCAATTTTAAAATGGGTTTAAACATACACTCCGTAGACAGTGAGGCTGGTGATCCTGTTAATGAGCTTTTTGAGTCTTCTGCACATGAAGTATAAGAATAAGATGTCAGTATGCATTCACTATATCAGGCTGCATTAGAATCACCTGGTTAGGGATGTATAACATTACAACGCATGGTTTTACCACACATGCCTTTACATCGCAGTTTTTACAACGCATGCTGTTACAACGCATAGCGTTAAGGGGTGTTGGATAGTGATTAGTTTAATTTACTATTCCAACTCCAGTCCCCGTGGATAGTAGGGAAGGTGTTGGATAGTAAATTAAATCTATTCCCTATCCTAGAGCGCCCCCCAGCGCTATGCGTTGTAATAACATGCGTTGTAATAGTTGCGTCGTAAAGGCACTGCGTGGTAAAAGTTGCGTTGTAAAGGATGTTCCCCCCTGGTAAGAGTCTGGTACATAATTGGTTTGCTTATCCTGATATTTCCCCCTCTAATATTGGGCAATTTTTTGCTAGTTGATTTGTCTCCTGCACTTTGGGCTTCTGAGCTTTCTCAGGGGAGACATTTGGGGGTATGCATTAAAGAACTGCTGTGCACATTCCACAAACCTTACAACACCTGCCCTGAGATAAACTTGCGTGACCCCAAAAGACTTTGGGTGGAAGTTGTTGAGTCTACTATGGCCACCAATAGCCAGGTGGAGGTGGACAACAGGCTCCTTCTGCCATAGAACATTATCTTTCAGTTTATTTCCCAAGAACAGAGTTGAACCTGGTCCTTTCTGCCGGGTCACCCCAGATTTATGGCTTTCTCAGCCTCTGCCCTCCTTTGCTAAACATGTTTTTGTTGGCTTTTAAGACTCTGCACTTTTTCCATGCTAATCAGTGATAAAGAGCATGTGCTAGCCGTTGAAAACATGGTGAAATTGGCCTACACCTGATTGGGTTTTCTAATTTACTTATAAATCTCTAGTTTAAGCAACTACATGTACCCAGGGTCTATAAATTAAATGTTACTAGTTGGCAGCAAGACTCATTGTCCGTTTGCTGAAGTAGCAGTGTAAAACAAGGTAAAGGTCAGTCACTTTAGCCTGCAGGGCAGTATTTCATTGCCATTTCGACCAGGTACAATAATCCTTTTGCCGCCTAAAACATCCTTTGTAGGTTGAGCCTAGAGTCAGCACGCATACACTGCCTTGAGAGACATGATGTATCTACAATATGGGCTTTAACCAAGCCCATCGCTTGACATTGGTTCTTTGTTGTGCCATTCTAAAATGCTGGCTTCTATTGGTCCATTGCTTTCAATTGTCCTGCCATTTGGTGCTTGGTTGACGCCCAGGCGATTTCACTCATTGTTTTTATGTTTGGCTATCCAACTTTAACAGTTCCTACTGCTCCAGCATCAGAAGGCCCCTCCTCCACGTCTTGGAATTCTTGTTAGCCAAAGCCCCGCCTCCTTCCACTAGCTGCATCAAGCCGATAACCATCAGCTCCAGTTAGGTTGCTACAAACAGTGACTTGTTTCATCACGCTTGGTCCAAGCACAGAGCTGCAGTGCTGCAGTGCTGCTTGCACCGACGGTCGGGCCACCCGTACTGTGGGGGCTATAATGTAAATGCTGGCCGTCACCTGCCAGCGAACATTCTTTATATTCTGAGCACCATCGTCCTAAGGGAGAAAGTCAGTGCAGTGACTGTGGTCAGTCACGGTATTTGGGAGAATTCACTTTAATCGCAGGAATCGGGACCATCCTGGCCCTCGAATGCAAATTTTTTTATAAATGCACGTTGTATCGCATCAAACATTACTGTGGCGGAATAAATGTCTGAGCGATCACCAAGGGACACATGAGTTGTGTATTAGCATGGTAAATGGCATATTGGTTTGGATCCTGGGACAATGGTAAAATTTGTGAAGGACCATAATGCATGCTCTATTGTATCTGGTTAGATTAACTGATTATACTTCCTGGTAGTAAAAAGGACAAAACACTCAATTTTCGGGGTGCCATTAATAAAAGAGAAAACCTGTTGTGCTATCAGGAAGGCTAAACAGTGCATTTAACCAGATACCTTAGAGCACGGGTACTCATAGTACGGCCCGCGGGCCGCCAGTGGGTCGGAAAGGGGGAACGTCGTTTACGATGCAACTTTTAGCACGCAGAGCTATTACAACGCAGTTTTTAAATCGCATTCTATTACAACGCATGACTCTGGGGGGCGCTCAAGGATAGGGAATACTTTTATTTTACTATCCAACACCTTCCCTAGTGTCAACGGGGACTGGTGTTGGAATAGTAAATTAAAATATTCACTATCCAACACCCCTTTCTGTTATGCGTTGTAAAAGAATGCGTTATAAAAACAGCGTTGTAACAGCATGCATGCTAAAAGCATGCGTTGTAACAACGTACATCCGTCGGAAAGCCTTCCTTGGCGGCCCGCAGACCTTGCATACATCATACCTGTGTTTTTTTTTAAAGAGTGTCAGCAAACACTGCCGGTTGCAGCAGCGTGGACTCTTAGAGACTCTGCTCTATGGGGGCCGGGCGATTCCAAATAGTCAGAGTGGAGCTGCTGGGGCGCTAAGAAGAAGTGAAATGCACAACAAAGTCTCATTAACAAGTACGTGGTCTTTTAAAGACCTGAGAAAGTGCACGGGTGCAGCTGTGTGTGTGCCCGGGAAGCTGTCTCAACCCGGGCTGCAACACATGCGGGGTGAGGTGACAGAGGGAGGGAGAGGGGGGTGGGAGGGCGACAGAGGGAGAGGGAGACAGAGCGAGGGAGACAGAGCTGAAGGGAGAGAGAGCTGAAGGGATACAGAGGGAGATAGAAGGAGGGAGATAGAGGGAGGGAGACAGAGAGAGATAGAGGGAGGGAGAGGGAGAGAGGGAGGGAGATAGAGGAAGGGAGACAAAGGGAGGGAGACAGAGACAGACAGAGGGAGACAGACAGAGAAGGAGACATAGAGAGAGGGAGACAGAGGGAGGGAGAAATACAGAGAGGGAGACAGAGAGAGAAGGAGACAGAGGGAGGGAGACAGAGGGAGAGAGATAGAGGAAGGGAGGGAGGCAGAGACAGACAGAGGAAGACAGACATGAGGGAGACAGAGGGAGGGAGGGAGACAGACAGAGGAGGGAGACAGAGGGAGGAAGATAGAGAGAGACAGGGAGAGGGAGACAGACAAACAGAGGGAGACAGACGGAGGGAGACAGAGGGAGACAGACAGAGGGAGGGAGACACACAGAGGGAGACACAAAGAAGGAGACAAACAGAGGGAGGGAGACAGAGGGATGCAGACAGAGGGAGGGAGACAGAGGGATGGAGACAGAGGGAGATAGAGAGAGGGAGACAGAGGGTGACAGACAGGAAGACAGAGGGAGACAGACAGAGGGAGGGAGACAGACAGAGGGAAGAGAGAGAGAGAGAGAGAGAGAGAGATAGAGATATATGCGTATGCCGGGTCTGGCGACTCAGTGGATGAAGGTGTCCGCTGCAGGGACCTGGGTTCAACCTCATGGTTTCATGGTTCCAGGTTTTTTTCTTGTTTTAGCCCCACCCCCACCGGTGAGGCCCTCGGCCACAAACCACACTTCAAATTTGGCCCCTAGAGAAAGTTTGTAAATACCCATGCCTTAGAGCATGCATTACAGCCTCCCAGCCCACCAGCTCATTGATAAAAGAGAAAAGGCAGTCACCTGGACAAGGCATTTTATATAATACCTGGGGAAGAAATTATAGCGAACACAAAAGATGCATGGCTATGACAACAAAGCTCTGTCTGCGAAGTTGTTCTCTATTAGATCTGGGGACGAATACTATCACGTCTCCATTGTATTTCAACTTATTTCACATAGAAGGCACGAGGGTCAAGTGAATGAACTCTGCAGTGGCCAGTTTGTGTTAAAGAGAGTCGGCCCGAGAGATTGGTATTCCAAGCTAAAACCCACGTAGAAGCTGCTAACATTGACAGCTTTGCAGCTTGTAAGTCAGCTTTAGTTAGGACCTTGGCAATGTTAGAGTGTCTAGCAAAGTCACCCCATACAAACTACTTTGTTGTGCACCTGTTCAAGACAGAAAACACTACAGAGAAACACCAATGCGAAACACCATCAGCCCTATACTTATAACATTGAGAACTTGATGTTGCCCACTCTAATCACTGCTCATTTCATTGACAAGTGCTGGTATCCAGTGGCAAATAAAGGGAGACAGGGGAGCATGTGCAAGCAACGAAACTGAGCCCCACAGTCAGGTAGTTGGGTAGAAAAACAAAAGCATAATTTGTGGTATTCATTGGAAATGTAAATCTCCGGGGCCCCGGAGCCAGTGCGCTGGCCACATTGATAGCTACAGCCCTACAGGCCCCTAAGGAGGGCAGGGGGGCGGGATTGTTGCTCTACAGTTAGTGCTGATTCCTGAATACATGTATTGTCTAGTGATTGACATTCATGATGCCAATCCCTGCTAATCATGGTTGGCTTTAGAGTATAACTCACCAGATAGTGGCCATCGTTTGAGGGGAAGACAGCATCCATAAAAAGGCACACACTTTGTTAAGTCAGCCTCTATGTTTTTCAACAATAGTTCAAGGTGTTTAAACACAATATCTCGTTGTTTCCTGTGAATAACACATCATCATGTCCAAGAGACACATCCTGTGTCGCTATTGAATCCTTGGAGCTGTCTTGTTAACCTCGGGGTCAGTTCCTATAAATGCTTTGCAAGCATGCTAACTAGGTCATGGTGATGTTTTTCCCTGTATTTATTTAATTTGTTTACACACCGGCACAAAACATTTGCCAAAGCGTTCAGTTTAAATTTATTTATCGGCACACATACCACACACTCACCCTTTCAACCACTTCTCACAGCAATACTCAGGGTTCAGTAGCCCCTCTGACCTGTGGGCCCTGGTACAATTGGAACACCTGTACCAATGAAAGTTACACCCCTACAACCACTCAATATCGATTCACCTATACATTCATCCATCCACTTAGATATCAATACATTCCTCAAGTGACATACCCATTTGTTCATTCACTCCCCTATCACTCACATATCTATTCATTGATTCCCTCACCCATCAACCCATTGTCCCTCATTTACCCATCTTCAAACTACTCATCTACTTACTAACTAGTCAGTTCTCTTACACAACTAGCTACTAACTTATCCGTCAGTTAATCATTCATCCAAACACCCACATCATCTACTCATCCACCCATTCACACTGCATTTACTGAACCATTTACACATTATTTCATATACTCTATTAATCCAACAACACGCCCACCCACGCCCCCACTCATCCATTCATCTACTCACCCACCTATTCATGCATTCACCCATCAGTCAACTCCGGAGTGACCCATTCTTCCAGTCAGCCGCAATCTATATGTTGCATCGTTAAATATTTATAAGATCCAAAAGGTGAGACCAATTGCATTGCAAATGCCTGTTAATACTTATGTCACCTCCAAAGGTAGACCCTAAAGGCTCATAGAGCAGGGTGCATGTTATATAAAATATAGCACATGTGCGTTTAAGTTTTCCATGTCCTGGCAGTAAATAACTCCTAAAGTTGTTTTTCAATGCTGTAAGGGTATTTCTCCCATAGCCCACCATCGGGTTACCTTATTTCAATTAATAAATGCGTAATTCAGATTGGTACCATATAGAAAATTTTTATTTTCACTCAAATTAATTGTCATTTAAAATCCTCTTTAATGATAACGATGGATTTTAAGTTACCATTCTGTCCACTATTCTATCTTTTAGAAAGTTGACAGTTTTCTCTCTAAACCCAATGTGCCTTCTGCCAGTATCCCGAGTCACATATCTGTGACTGGCTTTCCTATTGTCGGTTGTGTATTGTTACCAGACACTGAAACAGAAGAGGCCTAGGTGTGAAGGGTGAGGGTCTTCCTGACAGGATGTCTGAGGAGGAGTTGTGCCCTTCCTGGATTACACTTCAAAAGGCCCTGCCTGCAGCACAAACAAAGGAACATGACAACATGGCCTAGCCTTGCTTGTATCACTTTTGACAGTTTAGAGCCAGGACCAGGGGAGGAGGAAGAACTGACCAGAACAAATTTTAGGGGTAGAAAAGATAACCATTATTTTCCAATGGGTGGCAAAAAAAGAAATACGTTATAAACTAGAGAACGTTTAAAATGTCACCATTAGATTTTTTATTTGTTTTATGCTAGATTGTCATATATGCTTAAAAAAGGAACAACAATAACCCAAAATATATACAAAGGAAAGATGATTATACGGTTATTATTTCAAAGCCGTTTTCTGAGAATTATTAATACATAGGAACTGCAGTATCCCGAGAATGGTCCAAAAACAGATATTAAATAGCTGTTCTTCAGTCCATTGCCATAGATTTTTCTTACATTGAATTTCAAAAGGTTCCTTTAGAAAACAGTCAAAGCTTGTATCACATTCTTATTACTGCTTCTTCAGGGTTTTAGAAATTTAACATAAATCTTACAGGTGAAACTAATTTTACAAAGAAAATTTCCCAGGTTAATATTGTCGGTCATTACCTTCCTAATAATAGAGAAGAGAGGTCGGTAGACGGCAGAACACACTATTAAATACATCTATTAATAAAAAGTAGTACATCGTTCAAATTTCAAGACAAATGATTTGTTGGGGAAGCCCTTAAAACCATTCCCACTTTAGTAGCCATCAAAAAGACATCGTCTGATCTTAAAAATAAACCAGCAAGCTCCTTACCTAATGAGTACTGTTGATGTGGTAATAGTGAAACGTTAGGCTTTCGATAACAGTGTACTGTACTGACAAATGAATATGGTATCGCACTTGGGTTCATGCAGGTCACATATATAAATAAACTGAAATAGTATACGAAGTAAGAACCAAAATGATATTTGTGTCTAATGAAAAAGATTTTTCTCCCCAAAACAGCCTTCAGAGCTCTTATGATGCTACATGGAACTATGGGGCATATTATCAAGGGGGTTTATCTCCGCTTTTTTGGCTTTAAAAGCCAAGAAAGCGGAGATAAAATTATCTCCCTATTACCTAGCTGTCTCTAACACCAGTTAGCGACAGCTAGTAGGAGATAGCGACCATCTTGGGCCACGCTTTGCATGTCAGAGATATTTATCACTAATGACATGCAAAGTGGGCGTGCCAAGATGTTAGTGACTGGAAACAGTCGCTAACATCGCTATCTCCTATTACCAACTTTTGGAGATATTCTCGCTAAGCGCGAATATCTCCAAAAGCTAACACCTGCCCTGAGCAGTTCTTAGCCATGTTATCCAATGGGAGGTGGATAACATGGCTAAGAGCATTAGCTCGGTAATGCATGAATATCGCTGACTTTACAGCGATATTCATGCATTTTGGCCGATTTTTATCGCTTAGGAGATATACCTTGATAATATCAAGGCTCCTAAGCGATAAAAATCGCCGCAACACGGCGATAAAATTATTACCGCTAAGCCAACATAGCGATAATTAACGCTAGTTGTTGGTAATATGCCCCTATCTTTCATCGATTGGGATTCATTCCGCTGGGATACTCACCATATTTGTGATGTTGAGGACGTTTCCAACTTTCTTATATTAATAATGAAATATAAGTCTAAAACAGAAAAAACGACTTATAGGAGCTTAGTTTCTGTAAGAAACCCGAAGCACATTTAGACATCACATTCACGATTCGTTCACGATTAATGCCAACATCAAAAAAGAAAAACCCTTTTAACACCACGAACTGATAAGCAACACAAGAATCATTTAAAAAAATCATTAAACACCTACGAAGACATTCCTTACTGAAGTTTTTAACCTTGCATGACTAGTACACTGAGAGAATCAGGAGCGGTGTTAAACCCCACTCAGCATTCCGATCAACTCATCTTTTCACAGAAACTCATAACAAATATTTTAGAAGTGCCAGTGAAGTAAAAAGCAGACAACAACAGATACTGAGCAGATGCAGTCCCAACCGAAACTGCGATCATTTTGTGATGGCCGAGAACCAACAATGCTTTTAACTAACTAACATTCATTAAACAAAGACCACACAAGTTATAGCAACACATTCCTACTTCATAAATAACCACAAGCGAGCTTGACGTATCAAAGTTAGCAACCTCATATTGTTGTCTATTTGCAAATGCTTTCCAAACACAAACAGTTGTAAAGACCGCACAACAATCAAAATCAACTTCGACTATTGTTTTACTAGGCTCATTCATTCATTGAATGACCATTCCCTGGTAATTCAAAAAAAGTATCCTTACCAGTACGGAAAACCATCTGGCCAACGCGGTAAAAAACAATCACAGCTTGTTCTCTCCTTCAAATACTGACAACAATTGCCAGTGTTATTTAGTTTAAGGCGCCAAAAAGTTCATTTTCTGTTACTATGAAAAGCCCAAACTGGAACTCAAAGCTCATGACAAAATCAGATCGACAAAATGATAGCAAAAAGTGAATTAAAAAAAATAAAAAAAATAAAGAGATATCGATCTCAACTGAAATTCAGCATGTATAGGTCACAAAGTTTAGTCTGACTTGCCTTTGAGTAGTCAAATTAAACATCGTAGCTTAAATCTATACAGACATAATACCGACCAAAAACAAACTAATAGGTATATTATCCTTCTTAGTAGCCCAAGTACCTTAATAGGATCCGGCCACTCTTATTGTTAGTCATTTAGGAAATTCCTCCTCACCAGTATCAGAGACATTGTAGTCTGATAGCTTGTGAATTCAGAGTATCCAAAATATTTCAAAGTGGACAATGAACTTCATTAAAAAAATAAAAAATGTAGACAACATTGAATTCTAAAATTCAGTGTGTGTTGGTCTCGAGCCTACACAAGATGTAGGAAAAATCCCAAAGGTCCAGTGGGACTTGTCCTCATGCTATATAACCAGATGAGCAAAGTCACTTAATTCTTGACAGATAAACTTTTAAGGGTAGATCAAGTAATTCTGCCACACGAAAACTGGAACCAGGTATAACAAGCATTTACAATGCAATGGTTTTGCCTTTGTTAAAGTTAGAGCTATTGGCATTGCTCTTGACATTATTTTTATTTATGTTTTTTTTTAACATAAACAAATGGCATTGTCATTTACAATGCCACTAGCTTTATCTCTCGCAAATGACACACACAAACACACACAGAGCCCCCCCACACAGAGCCCCCCACACACACAGCCACACAGAGCCCCCACACACACAGCCACACAGAGCCCCCCACACACACAGCCACACAGAGCCCCCCACACACACAGCCACACAAAGCCCCCCACACACACAGCCACACAGAGCCCTCCACACACCCACACAGAGCCTTCCACACACACCCACACAGCACAAGCAGGCAACAGGGGCACACGGAGGCACAAGCAGGTAACAGGGGCACACGGAGGCACAAGCAGGCAACAGGGGCACACGGAGGCACAAGCAGGCAACAGGGGCACGAAAACGGAGGCACAAGCAGGCAACAGGGGCACACGGAGGCACAAGCAGGCAACAGGGGCACACGGAGGCACAAGCAGGTGACAGGGGCACACGGAGGCACAAGCAGGCGACAGGGGCACACGGAGGCACAAGCAGGCGACAGGGGCACGAAAACTGAGGCACAAGCAGGCGACTGGGGCACGAAAACAGAGGCACAAGCAGGCAACAGGGGCACGAAAACGGAGGCACAAGCAGGCAACAGGGACACACGGAGGCACAAGCAGGCAACAGGGTCACGAAAACAAGCACAAGCAGGCAAAAGGGTCACAAGCAGGAATTGTAATTTAGACGGGGCTGAAGTGGAGAACGGTCAGTAGGGAAGTAGTGCGGCTGGTGCAGTGGTACCAGGCCGAAAGGTGAGAGGGCTGTCTGCACCTCAGTTTGGACAGTTTCCACTACCTAACAGGGATTGGTGGGAGGGGGGCGTACTTCTTGCTTGCTTTAGGGCTGTTACTTCGGGGACGCAGTGCACGCTCTTGCCTGCTGCCGCCGGAACACGACAACAGGCAGGGAGAGGACAGGCTGGGAGAGGGCAGGGAGGGGACAGGCTGGGAGAGGGCAGGCTGGGAGAGGGCAGGGAGGGGACAGGCTGGGAGAGGGCAGGTTGGGAGAGGGCAGGCTGGAAGTGGACAAGCTGGGAGAGGGCAGGCTGGAAGTGGACAGGCTGGAAGAGGACAGGCTGGGAGGGGACAGGCTGGGAGAGGGCAGGCTGGGAGTGGGCAGGCCGGGAGAGGACAGGCTGCGAGAGGACAGGCTGCGAGAGGACAGGCTGCGAGAGGACAGGCTGCGAGAGGACAGGCTGAGAGAGGGCAGGCTGGGAGTGGGCAGGCTGGGAGAGGACAGGCTGGGAGAGGACAGGCTGGGAGAGGACAGGCTGGGAGAGGACAGGCTGGGAGAGGACAGGCTGGGAGAGGGCAGGCTGGGAGAGGGCAGGCTGGGAGAGGGCAGGCTGGGAGTGGGCAGGCTGGGAGTGGCCAGGCTAGGAGAGTACATGATGCGAGAGGACAGGCTGCGAGAGGGCAGGCTGGGAGAGGGCAGGCTGGGAGAGGGCAGGCTGGGAGAGGGCAGGCTGGGAGTGGACAGGGCAGTAAGGGGGAAGGACTGGGGGTGGGCAGTAAGATAAGATTCGGACAGGGGAAACAAGGTAGTGGGGGTGGTGCAGTAGGACTGGGAGTGGCGGCAGCCGGGACGGAATGGGGGTGGCTTGGTGCTGCATAGGTAGGGACCTGTGGCAGTCGGTATTAGCGTCCACCCCACCCCCTCCCCCCAGAATAGGCCTTGGGTTTGAGACAGGCTCCCAGCCTGCCCGCGGGAGACAAGTCACTGCGGCTGTAATGTGAGCCACACACCTGGCAGGCAAACAAACACCAGGCCAGACCTGCAGAGCTATCAGAGGGCGGGGAGGGGTCACTACATCAACCCCCTCCCCACCCAACCCCGGTTTGAAAAAAAATAAAACATGCCAGGCTGCCTGGGTTATCAGAGGGGGCGGGGAGGTACCTCTACCTCTACATCTCCCCCCACCCCCCCGCCAAGTTTACACCACACATGCCCGGGATGTCTGGGTGATCACAGGGGGCTGATCACTACGCCCCTATCCCTACACGCACAGTTTACCATTCTCCACTCCCGCAGGAACCACTTCCGTGCATTGTCACCACAACAATACACCTGGGAAGTGAGGCCACGCCCACCCTGGTGCCCTGGTGGGGCGCAGTGCCACGTTCATTACAGCTCAATGAAGCATCACCGGCGGGACTGGGCACCCCCGGATCACCACAGCCTGGCAGGGACCCCTCCCCCGAGGGCACCCCTGCCGAGGAGGGAGGGGCGGGCAGGTAGAGTGCACCGCGTGGAGCGGGAGGGCACAGAAGGAGGGGCAAGGGGAGGTGTGTGTAAAGAAGGGGGGGGAGCAGGGACTCAAAAAAATAAAGAAAACATGGTGAAGATAAAATTACTACAGTGGGTAAAGAAGGCGGAAGCAGGTGGTGAAGGGGGGCTGGCCGGGGTAAGGAAGGATTAAGAAAACAATTTAGGAATTATGGAAAGAAAGGCGAAAGAATGAGAAAGCAGAAAGGGGGGGGCTAAGGAGCGTCGGGAGGAACTAAAAGCAGAAGACATAGGAGCAGAGGGAGTAGTAAGGGAAAATAAAAAGAAAGAGTGGATCTAGCAGACAGAGTAAGTCAGAGGAGACGGTTCAAGGAGGGGTAAAGGGGTGTGAGCTTGGAGGGGATGGGTCGAGGTCAGACATTGGGTTAGGAGAGTACAGAAGATATAAACACAATGAGGGTGTAAGAGGTGGGTGTAAAGTGTGCTTCATAAGTTGACTGATTGAATGCTGGGGATAGAAAAGAAGCGTATCAAAGGGGTGAGTGTGAGTAATATTGTAGGGGCAGGGAGGAGGAAAGGTAACATTTGTAAAGCACATGTTCACCCCTGGGTATCTTGGCGCTGCCTAACAGATGCTTATTCTAATCCTACTCAACGGCGCTCATTGTAAGAATGTATTTGTATTTACTATACCACTGACATCACTGCGGGTATTCGAAGCGTTTATATAGGCAGGTATGAAAAAAACACCAGGTGCAAGTCGACCATGAGTTGACTTAAGACATAAAAAGCACGTTTCCAATACATGGTCTTATACGAACACACGGGATTTGAGTTCAGTGATGTGTGTGTTGAGCAGTGAGGGCGGTGCAGTGTCTGATGAATTATAGAGGATGTATCGACATTGGGCGGCTGATAAGCCGAGCTGCCCCGCACGGATTTCAGCCTGTGGCCATGGGGTCTAACACAGATCCCCGCAGTCGGTACACGCATGACTTCGCCGAGCCATCAACCACGTGGGGGGGGGGGGCTAGAAGAAAGCATTAAAAAAGGGTGATTGGATCGAGGGGGGGGCAGCAGAAAGGGGGGTGGGGTGCAGACGGCTGGGCAGAGGAAGAAGAGACGGGAGGGAGGAGAAGTGAGAGAGTTGCTGCAGTGGAAGGAAGCACGAAGAGAGATAGTTATTAGCCACGGGGGGGGGGAGAGAATGACGGAGCTAAGAGAAGGGGATGGGGGAAGTCACAGTAATGACTGAACTCGAGGAGTGACTGCCCTGGCATGAGAGGGGCAGTGTTAACCCCAGTTCACCCCATACCACCCAGGCTGGCCAGCATTCATTTAGTCACTGCTTCTTGCACAGCGCGGCGCGTCACCTCACGACCGCCTCACAGCACTTTATTTCTATTCGTTTTGCTCGTGGTATTTATAGCGCCCAGAGGTACCACTTCTTAGAAGCATAGCAACGCCCGTGGCTTCGAGGTGCTGTACAAGAGATCTTCGATAGGCTTTCAAAAGAGGAACAGTGGAGGGGGAAACGATCGAGAAATGTTCAGGACTCAACAGCAGCCCCATCCATTTCTGAAAACGCACGTCTTCTCCCTTTCTCACATCACGCAGCTTTCCTCGCGCTGCCTGTAACTCCTCTCCGCGCTATCCTGTGCGTGCCCCCGCCCCATCCTGTACCTTTCACCCTGCTGCCCCAACCCTCTTCTGCTGCATCTTTCCCTGCTATGTTCACACAGCCATTCTCACATATATGGCACTCAGCACCAGTCCAACACAAGTGGCAAGCGCCTTGAAGCAGCTGCCTTCCGGGAGCGTAAGGTACACCAAACAACTCCTCTACCAGAGAAAAGCACATTGAGGCTGTCTGCAAAGAGGCACATGGAGTAAGCACTATGCAGTCATACAAGTGGCAGAAAGTGCTATAAACATGCTGATAAGACACGATAAATAACTCCGACGAGCACACAAAAGCGCCATGAAGCAGCTTGTCACATGTTGCATTACAGAGAACCGATCTAGCTGGGCTCGACATCATGTTCGGAAGAAAGCATGTTTCCAGCCTAGGTCTCACATTTAACATGACAGCCTCATACGTTCATGCATCTTGTTCTTTCCTGCCGGGACTTGCCAAACAGTAGCGCTGCAGTGCCACCCAGTGGCCAAAAGCAATACTGCACAGAAGTCAGCCCTAAAACGAAAAGCAATGGACGTCTTCTGGGTGCCGTCAATGCCGGACCAGATTCGGGGGCGTTCCCGAGAATTGGCTTTTGGCTGACGTAGCGTGATGTCGCCAAAAGCCAAAAATTCTCGGGAACGCCCCCGAATCTGGTCCGGGATTGACGGACAGAGCCGTCTTCCAATGGCTAGCCTCCATTTATGGAGCTAGCCAATGGGAGACTGGGGACGTTCCTTGCCCCACATACTATACTCATTAGGTTTTCGCCTAGCGAAACGATGCTTTCGCATCGTTTTCGCCAGGCAAAACCTAAAAATGGGACCTTCATAACCTCTCAATAGAACACTCTTGTAGCCTGACGAAGATTCAGGACTACCCTATTTTCTGAGGAAGAGGCACTGATGTGCTCACTGAAAAAGGAAGGTTGCTCTGGAAAAAACTTTGAGCTGAGAGAGGAAAGTAATCCCAAACTTAATTGAAAAATGTGCAAGATGCTTGAATCGTACCCTAGGGCCCTATTACAGATAGGGCAAACTTTTCCTGTGCGCTCCACAGTGAACCTTTAAATTGGTTTGCCATGGGCAAACAAGGAAAGTTCACCCTATTATGTAGAATGCACTGCTCTCAGGGCAGATGCAAACGTGTGCTGCCCCTGGGGCAGCGCATTCAAGTAAAATATGGAGCAGCTCCTTCAAAGCCACTCCATGTTTCACTGTACAGGCGTTAACCTTCCTGAACTTTTAAGAGGGATTAGAGATCTCCTTGCCAGGTGGGTACAGTGAGTGAGTGCACCTGTCTGTAAGAGAATGTCTGATTGCCCCCTCCAGAGGGCACACTGACAGTTCTCCACCTTTTTGTGGCACACTTTCAGGGAGCCTCCCAACAGCTTCTTTGTGCCTGCATCCACAATACAGCATACAGCGTCTGCACAGAGGTCAATAGATTCCTTCATTTGCATGGGGCCCCCAAGTGAGGTTACTCCCTCTTGAGATAGTGATGGCACTACATGTGCGATTTCGCTACCTGTATAACAGAAGGGGCCACACAGCATCTGCAGCACCTTCTGTAATACCATGGTGCCCTGGGGGCACACAAAATGAACACAAATGCCCGTTGCGACGCCAAGGCTCTCTCTCTACTACAACCCCTTGTGAATTTGAGTAAATCCTTGAAATACACGCATAAGACTGTTTCTTAGCGATGACATTGACAGGCATACATTACCCTAATTTCGACCAAGCAAAACTTGAGAAAAAAGAACACTGAGAGTCATTAGTTAAGCGATTTCAGAGAATCTGAACCACCTCCGAACCACCTTCAGGCGCGGCCGGTAGTGGGTGTACCGGCCTGACGGTTACGTGGGGAGGGGGAGGGGCAGGGTGGGGGGTAGTAATGTATGGATTACGGACTTTTAAAGGTAAGTAAACATAAAAATAAATAAAATGAATTTCGTTGCACACACTGCATCGCATTTGGTGATGCAGTGTGTGCAACGAAATTTGTTTTATTTATTTTTATGTTTACTTACCTTTAAAAGTCCGTAATCCATACATTACTACCCCACTACCCTAACCCTCCCCCTCCCCCTCCCCACGCCACCGCCTGGCCGGTACTCCCGCTACCGGCCGCGGCTGACCACCTTTTCCCAGAAATGTCTTCCCCTGCTCTGTTACACAGCTTTATCCGCTGATATGAAGAATATGTATACCTTAATAGCTGAGAAGATCCAATTTGGCAAAATAAAAGTACTGAGTGTATTACTTTGCTACCGTGCAAGATGTAGATAGTCTTTTCAAACAATTTTGCGAACTTTGCAGTTCTCAATGCTCTTCACAGAAGATGAGGCTTCACTTGAAATGAATAGGAGCACCAATTTAGAGGGAATGCAAAATGCCTTCAGTTGCAGCTGATAGACCCCCGAAGCTTTGCATGAATAAGCTTTCCCCTGCATGATTCCTAAGCACAATGCACATGGTCCAGGTCTGTTGCAAGAACAACAACAATTTTCACCAAATGCTTATTAAAACAGTTTTAGGAAAAAAGACTGCTCTGCGGATTATTGGTGCTTATTACCTGAATGTGATAGGCTACTGATTAAATGCAAATGCAGAGGCTCTATCGCAGCAGCATATTGCAATGTTGATCTAGCAGCAATGGCAGAACATCATTTACACAGAGGCCTATTTAAGGCAAATATTGAAGAATACTTGTTAAAATATTCCAAACTGTAATTGAGAAAAGTATTATCAGTACAACGATCTTCTATATTTGAAGCTTGCATGCCAAATTGTAAAAAACGAAATTTCATTAACCTTCACGCTAGGGCTATTAAATTGTATTTCCTTGTTTACATTTGAAAATTACTGTTATTCAAGAAGCATGACTGGGAAAGATTGAACATAACACACTCTTTTAAATTGCTTTATTGTGAAAAACGTTAAAACATGAGTTAAAAAACTTCCACTAACTCTGTTTCAAATCTGAAGTTTGTGCATTTTGGTGGGCCCATTAGGACTCTATTTTGCATCCTTTATCATTTTCATATATGCTTTTACTGCTCAAATATTTCTTTACATCTTTAGCTAGTTTTGAAGCGCTCGATTTGGGAATACAAGTGTAAGTTATGGTTGTCCGATCTGGAGAAAAACATACTCAAAAAGCCCATGTAGGGATACATCTAGCATCCAAAATGTTTATTCTTATTTTTCCAGATTAACTCTATTCTCAAGATGTTAAACTAGTCCTGATATATGTGATTCATATTGAAGAAATGCCAAGCAGTCCTAGTATTTCGGTTGACAAAAATACTTTTTTTTTATCGGATGGGGCTCTCCCCTGCATCACCTCGCCCTCTTGTAAGTGTAACCTCTCATTGTCTTGTTGATCTGGTGGACCACACACCCTTATCCTTTTAAAAAAAAATATTGTGTTTATTCCTATTTCTACACCAAAGTTGTTTGCTCACCCCTTCTACTAAACCTTATTTCTATAACGCTGTCCTCTAAACCTGTCAAAACCTCAGTACCTCTATCTTTACCTTTACCTTAGTCACTTTAATCCTGCCTGCACCATTTTAGCCCAACCCCTGATTACATCCTATTATCTTTAGGCCTACTTTTGCCCTAGGTCCTCTACCACACCTCTACTCTAGTATGTTCATTAAGCCTTTACTCAAGTATCAGAATATGTCCTAGTACATTTGACCCACGTCTACCCTAGTATATCTTCCACCACCAAAGTCCTAGCTCCTCTTTCGCTATTTATAGCCATACTTCTACTCTTGCCTACACCTTTTTGTCACTACACCAACCTGTACCATGGTACCGCTGCCTGTACGCTGCTTCCTCTTACCCCTACCATTTTTATTGTGCCTGACACTTTATATTTCTACCTGTTTCCTATTGCCTTTTTTCTTGACTCTGTGTTACGTCATTTTCCTGTTTTTTTGTTACATTTACTACCCTGTTCAAGAAAAAAGTTTTTCTCATTCTCAGAAAGCAGTGGGGGGTTGACTTCCTGGTGTTCTCCATGTTGATATTCATCCAAAATCTATCGAGTCCTAATTTCAGGTAGTAGAATCAATAATATTTTTTAAATGTACTTGTGGACTTTTCCGACAAAACCTACCTACCCCAACAAGTATAGTTGTTGGAAAAACAGTAATCTATATATATAAAAACAAATTTATGTCTGGCTGTCTGTTTGTCCTTTATGCATTACTACACTATTCATCCGATTGCCATGAAACTTTGGGAAGTTGTTGAGTACACCCCCGCGAAGGTTTCTGGCATATTTAAGTTTTTAAATATTGGCCCCCAGGGCCATTTATGTATTTTAAGCGAATTTGCGTATGTCTGTCTATCTGTTTGTCCTTTATGCATTACTACACCATTCATCCGATCGCCATGGAACTTTGGGAAGTTGTTGGGTACACTCCCGCAAAGGTGTCTGGCATAATTTCTTTTAAATCTCTGTCCCCTCTTGGGCCCCCCAGGGCCATTTATGTATTTAAAGAGAATTTGCGAGAATCGTCGACAGTTATGCCCCCCAAACAGAAAACAATTGGTCGATCTACATCTGAAGCACGAAAGAAAAAGGCATTACGAGCTTCAGAAACAGACGAGCAACGGGAAGAAAGATTAGAAGCTGTTCAAAAACAAACTGCTCAAGCCCGTTCTTCTCAAACGAACGAGCAACGACAATCAAGATTGGAAGCCAATCGATTACGCACTGCTCAAGCCCGCTCAAATGAAAAAGGAGAGCAACGAGAATCAAGATTGGAAACCGACCGATAACACACTGCTCAAGCCCGCTCGAATGAAACAGGAGAGCAACTAGAATCAAGAATGGAAGCCGAACAATTACGCACTGCTCAAGCCCGTTCGAATGAAACAATTGGCCAACGGAGAGCAAGACTGGGAACCAATCGAGAACGAATGACACAATGTAAATTGAATGTTATCATAACGAGTTTCCTTGAGTTTCCGTTCTTCTGAGATCGCAACAACGCGTGACGCGTAAGCTAGTCAAAAATAAAACACAGTTTTATTTACTGACAGAGTAAAGCTTTGTTAATCACTATTTTTTATTCAAACCTTTCTTACTGCTGGCTATTCTGTAGTAGCTCATGCTCATAAAACACAACAACTAAAAGAAAAGGTTTTGACTAGCCAGTCACTCTTGATATTCATGAGCAATTCACATTGAAGCCAGTCGCAGGTGTAAGACACATCTACTTAAACACTATAGAGTCATAGCCTGTAACCAGAAATTCAGCAAGGTAGAGCATAATGTAGTATCTTCCTGTTGTGGTTATAATGTTCCATGTTACCTGGTTCCTAGCTGCTCAGCCAGTGGAAGTGATCTGTATGAAATATTGGTGTGAATGGACATGAGTAGAATACTTGTTTGTTTGATGTGAGTGTTGATGGTTGGAAGATGGGATGAGCAGCAGGCAGGCTGCTCCTGGTGGGGCTGTTACCATTGATGTTCTGGACTTAATAAATATCTTACAAAGACACTACTCAGCTATGTCTACTACTTCACCTCTACACATGGAACTTCTTTACTACATTTTGGTGACGAGGATGGGATTAACTTACGCTCTACAAGTGGTTTTGAGGAAATTAAAGATGACGTGTCAAGAAAGTCTTCATGTTGGAAGGACCCTAGAGAAATTACTACTATTCCCTTACACAAGGGTGGTAGTCCCATTTAATGCTATTTTGTCATTTTTCTAATGTGTGTAAGTCACGCTGTGCTTCACATTGTTCATGTATTGTGTGTGTAAGTACTGCACATTTGTTTGTTATATCTTAATGGGTGTTAGTCCCACTCTACACAGTTTGCTTTGTTAAAAAAAAAAGTTTTACCCTTACACGAGGAATGTTTAATAAGCCATTTTACCCTTCCTAGAGGGATGACTTAATGGGTGTCAGACCCATCTACATATTTTGCTTTATGGGTTTTAGTCCCATGTTTGCATGTATGGTCCCTTGCATGAAGGGTGGTGAGATGGGTTGCAATCCATTCTTCACAGTTTGTATGGTTTCGGTCCTTTTATAAGGAAACTTTCATGGGTGCTGTGCACCCATAGTGTTAGATTTCTGTGGGCGCTTTACTCCCATTTTTCTCTTCACAGAGTTTGGGTACTCGGAGTATGTTTCTCCTGTGTTTCTCTTCTCAGTGTTTCACGTGTCTTTTCATGTGGTGTTATCTCACTTTGTGTCAGTGAGCTTAACATTCTCTATACTTTCCATTTGTTTCAATATTAAAGGAGGAGGAAGTGTGATTTCTCATGTGTATCTTTTCATTCTTCTTTCCACCTTTGTTTAGTCTTTGTTCCCTCTCATGATGTGATTGTTACCATTCATCCCTGGGTTATGGACTATTGACCCCATTTAAACATTGTTGTGCCCAGTTGTTCATTTTAGTATGCTTTAATTAATTTTCTATTTTAAGGGGAGAATATAATGTAGTATCTTCCTATAGACAGTTGGAAGGTGGGCTGAGCAGCATGCAAGATGCTCATGGTGGAGCTGCTACCATTGATGTTATGGACTTAATAAATATCTTACAAAGACACTACACGGCTAGAGCTACTACTTCACCTCTATGCATGGGACTTCTTTACTACACATAGTAGTGTCACTAAGCTAGTGTCACACAGTTATTTCTTTACATCTGGCCAAGTGAGATGGTGGAAGACCATATTTTGTGCATTTACATGCACTCTGTTTATACAGTTTAAATTTTATACCAGGAATTGCCACAACTGCAAAATGAGCACTCATGAAAAGGGGTGTATCAAGCACACAGTTCCACACCACTGATTTGCAAAGGCCTTTGGGGGCCAGATGAATGAAATACTTATTTTGCATTACCTAAATAGTGTTTAAATAGAAATCGCAATTTAGGAAATGGAAAATGGCATGAACAAAAATAGAGATTTCCTAATAGTGATTCTTACAGAGTATGATTAGCTATAAGGAAATCTCTATTTAGGAAATGCCAAACCGTTCATTCCTATGGGCTTAAAATGAATGGTTTCACATTTCCTAATAGGAAATTGCAAATTAGGAAATGCTAAAGCGAGGATGACTTTAGGTCTAAGGCCCCTCTCTCTCTCTGCACCCTGAAAATACTGGTGCACATGTAAAGCGCACAAATACCGTAGGTACATGTGTACACTTTATATTTATTTATTTATTTATTTGCGGGTTTGTATAGCGCTTGATTCGACTCCCGAAGGAGTATCTCCGCGCTTTGGCAGCCATAACAGCAAGATGCATGGGAACTTTAGCTAGAGTAGATGTTAAAGTTGAAAGTAAAAGGTTTTAAGTTGTTTCCTAAATGATAAATGTTCTGAGCATTGTCTGAGGGCTCTAGGGAGACTGTTCCATAGAGAAGGTCCAGCCACAGACAGTGTCTTGCCACCGTGTCTAGCCTTCTTAGTCCGAGGGACACATAGTAGACCTTGGTCACTGGACCTGAGAGAGCGTGTGGGGATATAGGGGGTGAATTTGTTTATTAGATATTCCGGACCAGAACCGTTAAGGCATTTATGAATAATGCAGCAAGTTTTGAATTTGATTCTTTGTTTTATAGGCAGCCAATGAAGTTTTGCCAGCAGAGGTTTGGAAGGGGTTCGGGAAGGGGCGTTGAGGACTAGTCGGGCTGCAGTGTTTTGAACCACTTGGAGTTTTGCCAGAACTCCTTCATTAGCGGACAGAAACAGGCAATTGCAGTAGTCTATGTGGCTTAGGACAAGAGCCTGCACCAGTGTTTTTCTGACTGAGTCAGGGAGCAGTGGGAATACTTTCCATAGGAGCCCAATTACGTGGAAGCATGAACCCACAACATAATTGCTATGCTGCTTTAATGAGAGTTCCTGATCTAATCTAACTCCTAGATTTTTTACGATCTGCTCTGGTTCTGGGACTAGGCCAAGATCTTGTGGCCACCAGTCCGGGGTCCACAGAAGTTTAGCTTCTCCAAACAACGTGACTTTGGTCTTACCGACATTGCATTGAAGGTAATTAGAGGACATCCAATGTGCCATAGCCTTCATACCCTGGGAAAAGGAGTTCTTAATCTCGGTGGTGAGATGTTTGAAAGGGAAGAGGAGCTGAGTATCGTCGTCGTAGGACACCGGAATGAAGCCATAGGTTCTCATGATGTTGGCCAGGGGTGCGACATAGATTTTAAAGAGGACAGGCTGCGAGAGGGCAGGCTGGGAGTGGGCAGGCTGGGAGAGGACAGGCTGGGAGAGGACAGGCTGGGAGAGGACAGGCTGGGAGAGGACAGGCTGGGAGAGGACAGGCTGGGAGAGGACAGGCTGGGAGAGGGCAGGCTGGGAGAGGGCAGGCTGGGAGAGGGCAGGCTGGGAGTGGGCAGGCTGTGAGTTGGCAGGCTAGGAGAGGACATGATGCGAGAGGACAGGCTGCGAGAGGGCAGGCTGGGAGAGGGCAGGCTGGGAGAGGGCAGGCTGGGAGAGGGCAGGCTGGGAGTGGACAGGGCAGTAAGGGGGAAGGACTGGGGGTGGGCAGTAAGATAAGATTGGGACAGGGGAAACAAGGTAGTGGGGGTGGTGCAGTAGGACTGGGAGTGGCGGCAGCCGGGACGGAATGGGGGTGGCTTGGTGCTGCATAGGTAGGGACCTTTGGCAGTCGGTATTAGCGTCCACCCCACCCCTCCCCCCAGAATAGGCCTTGGGAGTGAGACAGGCTCCCAGCCTGCCCGCGGGAGACAAGTCACTGCGGCTGTAATGTGAGCCACACACCTGGCAGGCAAACAAACACCAGGCCAGACCTGCAGAGCTATCAGAGGGCGGGGAGGGGTCACTACATCAACCCCCTCCCCACCCAACCCCGGTTTGAAAAAAAAAACATGCCAGGCTGCCTGGGTTATCAGAGGGGGCGGGGAGGTACCTCTACCTCTACATCTCCCCCCACTCCCGCCAAGTTTACACCACACATGCCCGGGATGTCTGGGTGATCACAGGGGGCTGATCACTACGCCCCCATCCCTACACGCACAGTTTACCATTCTCCACTCCCGCAGGAACCACTTCCGTGCATTGTCACCACAACAATACACCTGGGAAGTGAGGCCACGCCCACCCTGGTGCCCTGGTGCGTGCAGGCCCGGGTGGGGCGCAGTGCCACGTTCATTACAGCTCAATGAAGCATCACCGGCGGGACTGGGCACCCCCGGATCACCACAGCCTGGCAGGGACCCCTCCCCCGAGGGCACCCCTGCCGAGGAGGGAGGGGCGGGCAGGTAGAGTGCACCGCGTGGAGCGGGAGGGCACAGAAGGAGGGGCAAGGGGAGGTGTGTGTAAAGAAGGGGGGGGAGCAGGGACTCAAAAAAGTAAAGAAAACATGGTGAAGAGAAAATTACTACAGTGGGTAAAGAAGGCGGAAGCAGGTGGTGAAGGGGGGCTGGCCGGGGTAAGGAAGGATTAAGAAAACAATTTAGGAATTATGGAAAGAAAGGCGAAAGAATGAGAAAGCAGAAAGGGGGGGGCTAAGGAGCGTCGGGAGGAACTAAAAGCAGAAGACATAGGAGCAGAGGGAGTAGTAAGGGAAAATAAAAAGAAAGAGTGGATCTAGCAGACAGAGTAAAGGAACGAGTCAGAGGAGACGGTTCAAGGAGGGGTAAAGGGGTGTGAGCTTGGAGGGGATGGGTCGAGGTCAGACATTGAGTTAGGAGAGTACAGAAGATATAAACACAATGAGGGTGTAAGAGGTGGGTGTAAAGTGTGCTTCATAAGTTGACTGATTGAATGCTGGGGATAGAAAAGAAGCGTATCAAAGGGGTGAGTGTGAGTAATATTGTAGGGGCAGGGAGGAGGAAAGGTAACATTTGTAAAGCACATGTTCACCCCTGGGTATCTTGGCGCTGCCTAACAGATGCTTATTCTAATCCCACTCAACGGCGCTCATTGTAAGAATGTATTTGTATTTACTATACCACTGACATCACTGCGGGTATTCGAAGCGCTTTATATAGGCAGGTATGAAAAAAACACCAGGTGCAAGTCGACCATGAGTTGACTTAAGACATAAAAAGTACGTTTCCAATACATGGTCTTATACGAACACACAGGATTTGAGTTCAGTGATGTGTGTGTTGAGCAGTGAGGGCGGTGCAGTGTCTGATGAATTAAAGAGGATGTATCGACATTGGGCGGCTGATAAGCTGAGCTGCCCTGCACGGATTTCAGCCTGTGGCCATGGGGTCTAACACAGATCCCCGCAGTCGGTACACGCATGACTTCGCCGAGCCATCAACCACGTGGGGGAGGGGGGGGGGGAAGAAAGCATTAAAAAAAGGGTGATTGGATCGAGGGGGGGGCAGCAGAAAGGGGGGTGGGGTGCAGTCGGCTGGGCAGAGGAAGAAGAGACGGGAGGGAGGAGAAGTGAGAGAGGTGCTGCAGTGGAAGGAAGCACGAAGAGAGATAGTTATTAGCCACGGGGGGGGAGAGAATGACGGAGCTAAGAGAAGGGGATGGGGGAAGTCACAGTAATGACTGAAGGCGAGGAGTGACTGCCCTGGCATGAGAGGGGCAGTGTTAACCCCAGTTCACCCCATACCACCCAGGCTGGCCAGCATTCATTTAGTCACTGCTTCTTGCACAGCGCGGCGCGTCACCTCACGACCGCCTCACAGCACTTTATTTCTATTCGTTTTGCTCGTGGTATTTATAGCGCCCAGAGGTACCACTTCTTAGAAGCATAGCAACGCCCGTGGCTTCTAGGTGCTGTACAAGAGATCATCGATAGGCTTTCAAAAGAGGAACAGTGGAGGGGGAAACGATCGAGAAATGTTCAGGACTCAACAGCAGCCCCATCCATTTCTGAAAACGCACGCCTTCTCCCTTTCTCACATCACGCAGCTTTCCTCGCGCTGCCTGTAACTCCTCTCCGCGCTATCCTGTGCATGCCCCCGCCCCATCCTGTACCTTTCACCCTGCTGCCCCAACCCTCTTCTGCTGCATCTTTCCCTGCTATGTTCACTCAGCCATTCTCACATATATGGCACTCAGCACCAGTCCAACACAAGTGGCAAGCGCCTTGAAGCAGCTGCCTTCCGGGAGCGTAAGGTACACCAAACAACTCCTCTACCAGAGAAAAGCACATTGAGGCTGTCTGCAAAGAGGCACATGGAGTAAGCACTATGCAGTCATACAAGTGGCAGAAAGTGCTATAAACATGCTGATAAGACACGATAAATAACTCCGACGAGCACACAAAAGCGCCATGAAGCAGCTTGTTACATGTTGCATTAGAGAGAACCGATCTAGCTGGGCTCGACATCATGTTCGGAAGAAAGCATGTTTCCAGCCTAGGTCTCACATTTAACATGACAGCCTCATACGTTCATGCATCTTGTTCTTTCCTGCCGGGACTTGCCAAACAGAAGCGCTGCAGTGCCACCCAGTGGCCAAAAGCAATACTGCACAGAAGTCAGCCCTAAAACGAAAAGCAATGGACGTCTTCTGGGTGCCGTCAATGCCGGACCAGATTCGGGGGCGTTCCTGAGAATTGGCTTTTGGCTGACGTAGCGTGATGTCGCCAAAAGCCAAAAATTCTCGGGAACGCCCCCGAATCTGGTCCGGGATTGACGGACAGAGCCGTCTTCCAATGGCTAGCCTCCATTTATGGAGCTAGCCAATGGGAGACTGGGGACGTTCCTTGCCCCACATACTATACTCATTAGGTTTTCGCCTAGCGAAACGATGCTTTTGCATCGTTTTCGCAAGGCAAAACCTAAAAATGGGACCTTCATAACCTCTCAATAGAACACTCTTGGAGCCTGACGAAGATTCAGGACTACCCTATTTTCTGAGGAAGAGGCACTGATGTGCTCACTGAAAAAGGAAGGTTGCTCTGGAAAAAACTTTGAGCTGAGAGAGGAAAGTAATCCCAAACTTAATTGAAAAATGTGCAAGAGGCTTGAATCGTACCCTAGGGCCCTATTACAGATAGGGCAAACTTTTCCTGTGCGCTCCACAGTGAACCTTTAAATTGGTTTGCCATGGGCAAACAAGGAAAGTTCACCCTATTATGTAGAATGCACTGCTCTCAGGGCAGATGCAAACGTGTGCTGCCCCTGGGGCAGCGCATTCAAGTAAAATATGGAGCAGCTCCTTCAAAGCCACTCCATGTTTCACTGTACAGGCGTTAACCTGCCTGAACTTTTAAGAGGGATTAGAGATCTCCTTGCCAGGTGGGTACAGTGAGTGAGTGCACCTGTCTGTAAGAGAATGTCTGATTGCCCCCTCCAGAGGGCACACTGACAGTTCTCCACCTTTTTGTGGCACACTTTCAGGGAGCCTCCCAACAGCTTCTTTGTGCCTGCATCCACAATACAGCATACAGCGTCTGCACAGAGGTCAATAGATTCCTTCATTTGCATGGGACCCCCAAGTGAGGTTACTCCCTCTTGAGATAGCGATGGCACTACATGTGCGATTTCGCTACCTGTATAACAGAAGGGGCCACACAGCATCTGCAGCACCTTCTGTAATACCATGGTGCCCTGGGGGCACACAAAATGAACACAAATGCCCGTTGCGACGCCAAGGCTCTCTCTCTACTACAGCCCCTTGTGAATTTGAGTAAATCCTTGAAATACACGCATAAGACTGTTTCTTAGCGATGACATTGACAGGCATACATTACCCTAATTTCGACCAAGCAAAACTTGAGAAAAAAGAACACTGAGAGTCATTAGTTAAGCGATTTCAGAGAATCTGAACCACCTCCGAACCACCTTCAGGCGCGGCCGGTAGTGGGAGTACCGGCCTGGCGGTTACGTGAGGAGGGGGAGGGGCAGGGTGGGGGGTAGTAATGTATGGATTACGGACTTTTAAAGGTAAGTAAACATAAAAATAAATAAAATGAATTTCGTTGCACACACTGCATCGCATTTGGTGATGCAGTGTGTGCAACGAAATTTGTTTTATTTATTTTTATGTTTACTTACCTTTAAAAGTCCGTAATCCATACATTACTACCCCACTACCCTGCCCCTCCCCCTCCCCACGTCACCGCCTGGCCGGTACTCCCACTACCGGCCGCGGCTGACCACCTTTTCCCAGAAATGTCTTCCCCTGCTCTGTTACACAGCTTTATCCGCTGATATGAAGAATATGTATACCTTAATAGCTGAGAAGATCCAATTTGGCAAAATAAAAGTACTGAGTGTATTACTTTGCTACCGTGCAAGATGTAGATAGCCTTTTCAAACAATTTTGCGAACTTTGCAGTTCTCAATGCTCTTCACAGAAGATGAGGCTTCACTTGAAATGAATAGGACACCAATTTAGAGGGAATGCAAAATGCCTTCAGTTGCAGCTGATAGACCCCCGAAGCTTTGCATGAATAAGCTTTCCCCTGCATGATTCCTAAGCACAATGCACATGGTCCAGGTCTGTTGCAAGAACAACAACAATTTTCACCAAATGCTTATTAAAACAGTTTTAGGAAAAAAGACTGCTCTGCGGATTATTGGTGCTTATTACCTGAATGTGATAGGCTACTGATTAAATGCAAATGCAGAGGCTCTATCGCAGCAGGATATTGCAATGTTGATCTAGCAGCAATGGCAGAACATCATTTACACAGAGGCCTATTTAAGGCAAATATTGAAGAATACTTGTTAAAATATTCCAAACTGTAATTGAGAAAAGTATTATCAGTACAACGATCTTCTATATTTGAAGCTTGCATGCCAAATTGTAAAAAACGAAATTTCATTAACCTTCACGCTAGGGCTATTAAATTGTATTTCCTTGTTTACATTTGAAAATTACTGTTATTCAAGAAGCATGACTGGGAAAGATTGAACATAACACACTCTTTTAAATTGCTTTATTGCGAAAAACTTTAAAACATGAGTTAAAAAACTTCCACTAACTCTGTTTCAAATCTGAAGTTTATGCATTTTGCTGGGCCCATTAGGACTCTATTTTGCATCCTTTATCATTTTCATATATGCTTTTACTGCTCAAATATTTCTTTACATCTTTAGCTAGTTTTGAAGCGCTCGATTTGGGAATACAAGTGTAAGTTATGGTTGTCCGATCTGGAGAAAAACATACTCAAAAAGCCCATGTAGGGATACATCTAGCATCCAAAATGTTTATTCTTATTTTTCCAGATTAACTCTATTCTCAAGATGTTAAACTAGTCCTGATATATGTGATTCATATTGAAGAAATGCCAAGCAGTCCTAGTATTTCGGTTGACAAAAATACTTTTTTTTTTATCGGATGGGGCTCTCCCCTGCATCACCTCGCCCTCTTGTAAGTGTAACCTCTCATTGTCTTGTTGATCTGGTGGACCACACACCCTTATCCTTTTTTAAAAAAATATGGTGTTTATTCCTATTTCTACACCAAAGTTGTTTGCTCACCCCTTCTACTAAACCTTATTTCTATAACGCTGTCCTCTAAACCTGTCAAAACCTCAGTACCTCTATCTTTACCTTTACCTTAGTCACTTTAATCCTGCCTGCACCATTTTAGCCCAACCCCTGATTACATCCTATTATCTTTAGGCCTACTTTTGCACTAGGTCCTCTACCACACCTCTACTCTAGTATGTTCATTAAGCCTTTACTCAAGTATCAGAATATGCCCTAGTACATTTGACCCACGTCTACCCTAGTATATCTTCCACCACCAAAGTCCTAGCTCCTCTTTCGCTATTTATAGCCATACTTCTACTCTTGCCTACACCTTTTTGTCACTACACCAACCTGTACCATGGTACCGCTGCCTGTACGCTGCTTCCTCTTACCCCTACCATTTTTATTGTGCCTGACACTTTATATTTCTACCTGTTTCCTATTGCCTTTTTTCTTGACTCTGTGTTACGTCATTTTCCTGTTTTTTTGTTACATTTACTACCCTGTTCAAGAAAAAAGTTTTTCTCATTCTCAGAAAGCAGTGGGGGGTTGACTGCCTGGTGTTCTCCATGTTGATATTCATCCAAAATGTATCGAGTCCTAATTTCAGGTAGTAGAATCAATAATATTTTTAAAATGTACTTGTGGACTTTTTCGACAAAACCTACCTACCCCAACAAGTATAGTTGTAGGAAAAAACAGTAATCTATATATATAAAAACAAATGTATGTCTGGCTGTCTGTTTGTCCTTTATGCATTACTACACTATTCATCCGATTGCCATGAAACTTTGGGAAGTTGTTGAGTACACTCCCGCGAAGGTTTCTGGCATATTTAATTTTTAAATATCGGCCCCCCAGGGCCATTTATGTATTTTAAGCGAATTTGCGTATGTCTGTCTATCTGTTTGTCCTTTATGCATTACTACACCATTCATCCGATCGCCATGGAACTTTGGGAAGTTGTTGGGTACTCTCCCGCAAAGGTGTCTGGCATAATTTCTTTTAAATCTCGGTCCCCTCTTGGGCCCCCGAGGGCCATTTATGTATTTAAAGAGAATTTGCGAGCATCGTTGACAGTTATGCCCCCCAAACAGAAAACAATTGGTCAATCTACATCTGAAGCACGAAAGAAAAAGGCATTACGAGCTTCAGAAACAGACGAGCAACGGGAAGCAAGATTAGAAGCTGTTCGAAAACAAACTGCTCAAGCACGTTCTTCTCAAACGAACGAGCAACGACAATCAAGATTGGAAGCCGATTGATTACGCACTGCTCAAGCCCGCTCAAATGAAAAAGAAGAGCAACGAGAATCAAGATTGGAAACCGACCGATTACGCACTGCTCAAGCCCACTCGAATTAAACAGGAGAGCAACTAGAATTAAGATTGGAAGCCGAACAAGTACGCACTGCTCAAGCCCGTTCGAATGAAACAATTGACCAACGGAGAGCAAGACTGGGAACAAATCGAGAACGAATGACACAATGTAAATTGACTGTTATCATAACGAGTTTCCTTGAATTTCCGTTCTTCTGAGATTGCAACAACGCGCGACGCGTAAGCTAGTCAAAAATAAAATACAGTTTAAATTACTGACAGAGTAAAGCTTTGTTAATCACTATTTTTTATTCAAACCTTTCTTACTGCTGGCTATTCTGTAGTAGCTCATGCTCATAAAACACACCAACTAAAAGAAAAGGTTTTGACTAGCCAGTCACTCTTGATATTCATGAGCAATTCACATTGAAGCCAGTCGCAGGTGCAAGACACACCTACTTAAACACTATAGAGTCATAGCCTGTAACCAGAAATTCAGCAAGGTAGAGCATAATGTAGTATCTTCCTGTTGTGGTTATAATGTTCCCTGTTACCTGGTTCTTAGCTGCTCAGCCAGTGGGAGTGATCTGTAAGGAATATTGGTGTGATGGACATGAGTAGAATGCTTGGGTGTTTGATGTGAGTGTTGACGGTTGGAAGATGGGATGAGCAGCAGGCAGGCTGCTCCTGGTGGGGATGTTACCATTGATGTTCTGGACTTAATAAATATCTTACAAAGACACTACTCAGCTACGTCTACTACTTCACCTCTACACATGGAACTTCTTTACTACATTTTGGTGACGAGGATGGGATTAACTTACGCTCTACAAGTGGTTTTAAGGAAATTAAAGATGACGTGTCAAGAAAGTCTTCATGTTGGAAGCACCCTTGAGAAATTACTACTATTCCCTTACAGAAGGGGTGGTAGTCCCATTTAATGCTATTTTGTCATGTTTCTAATGTGTGTAAGTCACGCTGTGCTTCACATTGTTCATGTATTGTGTGTGTAAGTACTGCACATTTGTTTGTTGTCTTAATGTGTGTTAGTCCCATTCTACACAGTTTGCTTTGAAAAAAAAAAGTTTTACCCTTACACGAGGAATGTTAAATAAGTCATTTTACCCTTCCTAGAGGGATGACTTAATGGGTGTCAGACCCATCTACATATTTTGCTTTATGGGTTTCAGTCCCATTTTTGCATGTATGGTCCCTTGCATGAAGGGTGGTGAGATGGGTTGCAATCCATTCTTCACAGTTTGTATGGTTTCGGTCCTTTTATAAGGAAACGTTCATGGGTGCTGTGCACCCATAGTGTTAGATTTCGGTGGGCGCTTTACTCCCATTTTTCTCTTCACAGAGTTTGAGTACTCGGAGTATGTTTCTCCTGTGTTTCTCTTCTCAGTGTTTCACGTGTCTTTTCATGTGGTGTTATCTCACTTTGTGTCAGTGAGCTTAACATTCTCTATACTTTCCATTGGTTTCAATATTAACACCTTGGCTGCTAGGGAGATTTTCCTGCTGTGCTGCAGATGGATTATTTCCATTGTTCATGACGAGCTCAGCTCGTCATGAACACACGACCAGTGTACTGCATGATGAGCTGAGCTCGTCATGAGCAGCGAAGGGTTTAAAGGAGGAGGAAGTGTGATTTTTCATGTATATCTTTTCATTCTTCTTTCCACCTTTGTTTAGTCTTTGTTCCCTCTCATGATGTGATTGTTACCATTCATCCCTGGGTTATGGACTATTGACCCCATTTATACATTGTTGTGTTCAGTTGTTCATTTTAGTATGCTTTAATTAATTTTCTATTTTAAGGGGAGAAGATAATGTAGTATCTTCCTATAGACAGTTGGAAGGTGGGCTGAGCAGCATGCAAGATGCTCATGGTGGGGCTGCTACCATTGATGTTATGGACTTAATAAATATCTTACAAAGACACTACACGGCTAGAGCTACTACTTCACCTCTATGCATGGGACTTCTTTACTACACATAGTAGTGTCACTAAGCTAGTGTCACACAGTTATTTCTTTACATCTGGCCAAGTGAGATGGCGGAAGACCATATTTTGTGCATGTACATGCACTCTGTTTAGACAGTTTAAATTTGATACCAGGAATTGCCACAACTGCAAAACGAGCACTCATGAAAAGGGGTGTATCAAGCACACAGTTCCACACCACTTATTTGCAAAGGCCTTTGGGGGCCAGATGAATGAAATACTTATTTTGAATTACCTAAATAGTGACTCAATAGAAATCGCAATTTAGGAAATGGAAAATGGCATGAACAAAAATAGAGATTTCCTAATAGTGATTCTTACAGAGTATGATTAGCTATAAGGAAATCTCAATTTAGGAAATGCCAAACCGTTCATTCCTATGGGCCTAAAATGAATGGTTTCACATTTCCTAATAGGAAATTGCAAATTAGGAAATGCTAAAGCAAGGATGACTTTTAGTCTAAGGCCCCCCTCTCTCTCTCTGCACCCTGAAAATACTGGTGCACATGTTAAGCGCACAAATACCGTAGGTACATGTGTGCACTTTATAGAACTGAAAAAACATTTTGGAGTGCTTTTTTAATTTGCACATGGTTACCATCGCCTTTAAGTAAATGGTAATTGCATTTACTGAATGCCCAATTCACATTTAGGCAATGCTTTGTACATGTGTATTGGAAATCACAAATAGGAAATCCCTATTTGTGATTTCCGATTTGGGGGTAGCAAAATGCGATTTCTTCTGCACCCACAGCACCTCCATTAGCAGCCTGGGTCTTCTCCAGGTTGCAATTTCTGATTTTGCACCATGACCTGCAGCCTCAGAAAAGGTAAATATGCATTTTCAGGAGCGTTTGACTTTTCGAAACTACGTACCTACATTTTTATTAATTCTACAGTATGTGTTGTCCTAAAAAGAAAGTCAATAGTGGATTTAGCCAGAGATCACCTTTTTTTAAATGTTTTTATTGTGATACAACAATTGCGATAAAATACATTAATTCAGAGTAATCATACACTAGAATGCACATATAAAACACATTTCATCACATGATTAATCCAGGAGCAAATAAATGCTGAAGAGAACCAGCAATGAAAACACTCTGCGTCTAAACAGCAGTATTATTTGATAACTAAATGACTGTCTGGCATGGCCCAATTTGGGAAGAGGGAAAAAGCTTGGGTATATTCAAATACAATTATTATTATTACCCAGCTAAATAGTATGGTGTACATTTTCTCTCCCTCTGGAGGAGGAAACACTGAGCGGTCCACTAGGATTCGAAATTGTGACCACTGATTCAAAGAGTGATTTCTTCACAGAATGCATTCTTCGACTGAGCAGATACCAGTGGTGCCTGGAAGTAAGTTTCTGCCCTGGCAAATACACACACTCAGACACACATCTACTCATCTGTTCTCTGTTGCCCATTTTCTTTGGCTCCAGTCTGCTAATTTGAAGTCTGCTATCACCTCTTCTGATAGCAGATCTTTGTAAGCATCCTGCCTCCCATCACACCCTCTTGTGTTCTTACTCTCATCTTTTCAGCCCTGGAACACTTCTCTCAAGTTCCTGGTACCCTCTGAAGCCCAATCTCTAATGTCCTCATCTTTTTAGTACTCAAGCTTTTATACCTGTTCCTCTAGGAAAAAAGAACCAGGAGGCCTGATTGGGATGAGTTACATAGCAAGGTGAAAGCCTTGAATATAAAGTATTCACTGTCATATGTACTCTAAGGGGCCTTTTGCAATATTGGTTGTAAAGCCTCTGACCTTAGGTCGGAGGCTTTACAACTGAGATCATCGGTTTCAAGTCCGACCAGCTGATTAGAATACAGCCGGTCGGAATTGAAACCAGCCGGTCATTTCGTCTGGCTTCCGACGGGCCACAGAAGCCACCCCATAAACCCATAGGAAGGCGTTTCTGCATTCAGGATTACAATGTTTGGTTTCCCACAGACTTTCCATGCCTGGCTTTCCGACATGGAAAGTCTGTCAAAAAGTGAGTTTAGGAGCCCCTAGCAGGCCCCCTTTTCTTTGCGGCCTCTGGTTGGGGGCCGAGGGGACACCTATTATGCCCCCGTCAATTCCTGGATCTTATGGCTGATACTTTGAGTTGCCTGCCAAAGGGTGCAGAGAATAAAACATTCTCTATAGGAGCTTGTGTTACAGCCGGTTTACAGCTGTAATACGAGGGCGCTTGTGTTACAGTTGGTTTAAGGCTGTAACACAAGCTCCCATAGAGAAAAAGGAGAATGCAACCACACCAAGTGCTGTCACATCGTAATTTCGGTGTCAGTACTCAAGTCCGCCCAACATCGTTATCGAGCACCACGTGTTCCCTTAATGTCTAATGTCTTTTGGTATCCCCCTTACAACGAGTCCCATGTTGCTCTGTCTGCCTGTGGCACACACCCTCGCACATGCATGCACGTTTGGTTGAATGTGTGCTCTTTCATACTCCAATATAACCCAGCCATCAATGAACATATTTTGGTCTGGTAAACACCATGACTGATGGAGTGTTTGGTCTTTCATACTCCATTATAACCCAGCCACCAATGAACACCATTTTAGTCAGGTAAACACCATGCTCTCTGGTGCCTACCATGTTCCATGAACTCCATTTTCTTAAATGTTCCATGCTTGTTAGGGCCATCCCTCTGTTGCAACAAGTTTTAAAGCACTTTTCATCCTCGGATATCTCCCATGCACCATGTAGTGTCTTCTCATCTCCTCATTTGACTGCACTTGCCCCCCCATGTTGCTTCAAGTACCATGCTCCTTGTATCACCCAGTACCTCCCTGCTTCACCCTACATGTTTTCCCTACACGTTTTATGTGTCTCACATGATTTGCGCAAATCTACCATTCTAGCCCTGCTGAAACATACACATACTTTAGCCCTGATTATGAGTGGGTCAAAAGGAAGGTGCAACTTATGTCACACAATACAATCCAGCTCACTGGGGTTACAGTTTATCAGGTGGGATAAATTGCACCTAATTTGAGTTGTGGAGAATAACAAATTCCTTATGTCACTGTAAATACTCACTTTTCCCATTTAAATTGTTGATATGCTGAAATTTAATAACAATTGTGGACTTCATCACACACATTAATTCCCAGGGGCCAGATGCACAAATCATTTACTGGTCGCAAAGGGTCAAATGCATTTTGGCATGTATAGATTGAATAAGTGACTCGGTAACTTGTTACATAATTTCATTTTGCTTTTTCGATTCGGTATTAGGAAGAGCCATGTTTAGGGGTTCCTTCCTAATGCCGAATAGCAGTGGTATGTATGAATGTTTTGTAAACTGGAATGCAGTCACAAAATGTTAGAACTGGGGGCCTCTAGTTGGCAGAGGTAGGTACCTTTGACAAAATAGGGACCCTTGCCTCTAGTCAGGGCAAAATAACTTCTAAAATAACCCCTGCTCACACCCATGGTAGCTTGGCATGAGCAGACAGGCTTATCTCAGAGGCGGTGTGTAAAGCATTTGTGAACACATACAGTAATACAGTGAAAACGCTACAAATGGACACCACACCAGTTTTAGAAACATAAGTAATCTTTACTAGACTTAACACAAGACCAAACAACAAAAATCCACAATACTGTAATCAAAACTAGACTTTAAAGTGGTAGAAATAGCTTAGTTCACTGTAGATGGTAAATGCAACACTTCACTCTCAAAGTACCATGGATGCGTCACGCAATACAAACAAAAGGGTCACAGAGAAGGTGATGCATCGGTTTCTTGCTTAGAGGGAGGTGATGCGTTGTTTCCTTACTGCAGCACAGAGGAGGTGATGCGTTGGTTCCTTACCGGAGAGTAGGTGAAGCATCGGTTCCTTACTGTGATCCGGTGCGATGTGACAAGATAGCGCCTCAATGCGATACGACGATCCAGTGTGATGCGACAAAATGGTGTCTTGATGTGATAACATTGGATGTGATGAGTGCATGTCCGACGGCCGTGCAGCGAACTGTGTAACTTCTGAGCCTCGACATCCCCTGCGACATGCTTCTCCGGTTTTGCGACGGTGACCTCTGCGGCGGTGAAATGCTTCTCCGGGGATGCGACACGCTTTGTCGATGATGCGACGGTGAACAGCTGCAGCACACTACTTCAGCGATGTAATGGCAACTGCTGCAGCGGTGACACGCTTCTCCTCGTTGCGTCGCGCTTCCAGGTCCCAGCAATTCGCAGTCTTCTTGGAGGTACCAAACAACAGTAGGCACCTCTCTGCAGGAAGAATTCCTCAGCAAGGGCATTCAGGGGAGCTGGTGGTGAAGTCTTGTATCCCTGAGAGTGCAGGCAGCAGGCAAGTGCAGTTCAAGGCCTTGGAGATTCTTCTTCAAGGTTGCAAAAGTACACGCAAAGTTCCTTTTCTCATTTCCTTGGCAATAAAGTAACCACTGCAGGCCAACCCCAACAACACAGCACAGCAGGGCCAGTCTCCTCCTTCAGCTTCCTTGGTTCTTCTCCTTGGCAAAGGGTTGTCTTGCTTCCCAGAAGTGATCTAAAGTTCTGGGGTCTGGGTCCCCAATTTTATACCCAAAAATTATTTGTCTCTGAAGGCAGAGAGTGTCTGTACTTAGTCCAAACCAGTTCTGGGTGCATTCTGCCAGTGCACAACTTCCTCCTTTGTCAGTGTGGGCTAGGGTCATCAGACACACCACAGGAGGTGGAGCCAGCATTGTGGAAGGCAGGCACAGTGCCATTAAGTCCCAGGTGCTACTCCTCCTACCACTCCCAATGCAGATAGGTCTATTCAGCCTAGTGCTGGCTCACCCTGCCTCCTGGAACCACCCGAGCCCCTGTCACTCACAAACCTGACATGCAATACACAACCTAGCAGAGACATGCTGGATTGTTAGGCAAGAAAATACCTACTTTCTAAAAGTGGTATTTTCAAACACAGAATGTTAAAACCAACTTCACAAAAAAATGTGTTTTATCATTTTGAGTTCAGGCATACTAAACTCGAATTTCTGCCTAGTTCCCTGAGTCAGCTAGGATTATAATATGTTATAATCAAACTGCCCATTCTTGCCTATGGGAAGAGGTAGCCTTGCAATAGTGAAAAACAAAATTGGCTGTAATTCACTTTCAGGATATGCCACACAGATCAGGGCATGTCCTACCTTTTACATGCAATGCACCCTGCCCATGGGGGTATCTTGGGCCTACCTTAGGGGTTACTATTATGTAGAAAAGGGAAGGTTTAGGGACTGGCAAGTGAGTGCACTTGCCAAGTCGACATGGCTGCCCCAGGCTGCACACAGGCTCTGCAATGGAAGGCCTGAGTTACATTTTACAAGCTGTTTCTGTGGGTGGCACAGCCAGTGCTGCAAGCCCATCAGCAGCATTTGATTTACAGGCCCTGAGCACACATGGTGCACTGTACTAGGCTCGTACAAGTAAATCAAATAGCTAATCATGGAGTCACTAATCCATGACATCAATTTACAATAGAGAGCATATGCACATTAGCACTGATCAGCAGTGGTAAAGTGCCCAGAGTCATAAAACCACCAACAACAGGTCAGAACAAATACAGGAGGAAGGCAAAAAGTTCAGGGATGACCCTGCAAAAAGGGCCAAGTCTAACACAAAACATTTGCATTTACTACCATCTTCAAGTTGGTGGTAAGCTATTCACAAACAGGAAAGGGTCCCCAAGGGACCCCTCTGTGAATGTGGGTACCAATTTTTTTCTAAAAGCAGATATCCCTACTTTAAAAAAAATGAAAAGGTAGCTTTTCATTTTTCGTTTTGAATCACATCCCATTTTAATTTAAGGAAAATGGTTGCATTTAAAAAAGAAATGTAGCTTTATTTAAAAAGGAATCACAGACATGGTGATTTGTTGACCCCAGAAGGCCACCATTCTTGTGATTGCGGCCATTCACAATGGGTCACAAATTGTGACCTGCCTCATGAATATTGATGAGGCAGGTCCATTTGCAAACCACTGAGAATCACTAACAGTGCCAAACACACTGTTGTACATCGCAGTTTACAATTTTCTAACAGTGAATCGCTAAAATTTGCTTTTAGGAAATCGCAAACATTTGATTTCGTATATCTGGCTCCAGGTGCGGTAAATTCTACACAACTCTGTTTGTGCAGGACTCGAAAAACTCTGACCAGCTCATATTCAGGGCCTTTGTATCTGAATATGCCACAACCCTCCAAGTGGTAAAATTGTCAAAAGCGGGCCTGAGTGTAAATTGAACTTCTCTTTGAAATGCGACAGGTGAGAGACAGATTTTTGATGGTAACAGTAAGACAATTTCTGTTTTTTTAAAATATAAATGTGCACACTTAAAAACCTGTGACTTCGATTGAGTGTGACTTGGGGGACACAGTGGTGCGCTAATAACAGTCCACCACAAGCTGTAACTCCTTTTTGCACATTGCATCAGACTTTGTAAGACTCACATCTTGCATCATATATGATTAATTCTCTTCAATCTGGGATCCCCACAATAGATGAACGCACAAATCTAAGATGAAACTGATTTATAATGTTAATAAAGTGAAATGATTTTTGGTAAAATGATTTGACTATGAGTGTCTACAATTGGTTCAGGAACTGATAACCATCCCTGGGTGCGTCCCAAGGTGCGCACCCGGAGACACATTTCATTAAGTGTGCGTTTGTCTAAGCTATAGGGTGAACAGTCACATCTGCTTTATTTAGGCAACAACCAGAAGGCAATTCAACAGCTCTGATACTCTTAGTTTTTAGCGGATAGCACTTTCCAAGCTTCTTGTTTTATTATGGTAAAGATTTGATGACATGCAGATTTCTTAGCAACAAAAACCTGTCCCTCTCTTTGTCTTCTTGAATGGAAGAAACGAGGAACTGTAATGGAAGGCATGAATGTAAGACTATGAAAACACAAAAAGTAAACATTTATTTATTTATTCATTTAAGCGATTTGTAGAGCGCACATATACCCTTAGGTGTCTCAGCGCTACGGACTGGGCAGAGGGAACGACTAGGGGAGGGTGGCTTATCGGTTAAAGAGCCATGTCTTTAATTGTTTGCGAAAGGTGAGCAGGGTGGGACTGGTCTTAATGGAAAGGGGGAGTGTGTTCCATAGTCTGGTTGTGGCACAATGAATCTTCTATCGCCCCAGAAGGCTTTCTTGGTACGGGAACAATCAATAGGTTAGCTGTTGAAGAGCGCAAGGGTCTGCTGGGCATATAGGAGCAAAGAGTTTTTTTCTGAAATTCAGGGCCTGTGTTATGGGTTGCCTTATATGCAATGAATGAGCCCTTAAACTTGATTCTACTCCTGATGGGCAACCAATGGACCTGTCGGATTACCTTGGAGACTGATTTAAATTTGGGGGTGGCTGACAGTATACTGGCGGCTGCGTTCTGCACCAGTTGTAGCTTGTTTAGGGCTTTCTCCTGAGCATTGATAAGAAGACCGTTGCAGTAGTCCACCTTTGACATTAGTAATGTACTGATGAGAGTACTGCCGGCGCTGGATGGAAGGAAAGGTAGAAGTTTTTTTACCATCCTCATGACATTGAAGGAAGAGGAGACAACTGCATTGGCATGGTGTATAAATGACAGTTTGTCATTGAACATAACACCCAGTTTTCTAACCCTTGTGACGGGGGACGGAGGTGAGCCTAATTTAGCTGGCCACCAGGTGGGGGACCAGCTAGGGGAAAGATTACCAACGATCATCACCTCCATCTTGTTGAAGTTTAATTTGAGGTAGTTGTTTGCCATCCATGCACTAATGGCTAGCATTCCCTCTTGGAAATTAACGCCAACTGCCCCTCCGTCGTTATGTACTGCTAACACTAGTTGTGTATCATCAGTGTACGCCGTTAGGCCCATATCGGGGGGATTGATGATGCTCGCCAAGTCTGACACGTAGATATTGAACAAGGTCGGACTTAGCAATGAGCCTTGCGGCACCCCACAAGGGAGAGCAAATGGTGGAGAAGTGAAGTGGCCGAAAGTCACTAGCAAATTCCGGTTAGAAAGAAGGAGGCCAGGAGGTCCTTGGCCCTATGTGTGATGCCAACGGCTAAGGGTTGCTTGGTCGACCGTGTCGAATGCTGCTGAGAGATCCTGCAGCACCAGGACCGTGGCACCCCCAAGATCAAGTATCGTCCTGATTTCATTGGAAGCCTTGATGAGGGCTGTTTCAGTGCCATGGCCCTTTCTGAAGCCAAATTGGGTGTCATCTATTAAGTTGTTTTGATCTATAAAATGGGCCAGCTGAGTGTTCATGAACTTTTCAAAAACTTTTGCAGGGAATGGGAGACATGCAATTGGTCTGTAGTTTTTAGTCGTTGTAGGGACAAGTTTATTTTTCTTTAGTAACAGCTTAATGACGGTCTTCTTCCAGATGGAGGGGTAGGTGCCTGTCCTGAACATTGAGTTACAGACATTAGCTAGGTTGGGACCTATGATGTCAGGGATTAACTTTAGAGTGGAAGGGGGGCAGGGGTCATTGGGGATCCGGATTTGACAGTGGAGATAAGTCCAATGATCTGTTCCGGAGAGACGTGGCTAAATTCTGAGAAATTATTAATGGGGCTGTCGTCTGGGGGATAGGGAAAGATTTTATGGTCATTGGGGATGTCAGTCGGATTGTCAGGGTTGAGGTGGGCTGAAAGGTTGGCATGGATAAGGCTGACCTTTTCTTGGAAAGAATTGGCTAGAGAATAGCAGTGAGTTAGAGTAGCAATTGTGGGGAAGTAGGTGCCTGGTGCTGATAGCTTGGTCACTACTTGGAAGAGCTGTTTAACAGAGTCTTGCTCTGATTCAATTTGATTGAGGTAGTAGTTACGTTTCTCAGTGATTAAGAGAAGTTTGTATTTGGTCATTGCTTCCCTGTAGAGTTTTTTTTTCCTGCAAGGTCGGTAGTCTCGACGCCAGCGTCTTTCTTGATTTCTGCACCTTTGTTTCTCAAGTCTTAAGGCCTCCGAGAACTAAGGGGTGGAAGGGATATTTCTATTTTTGGAGACATTTTTTGTTGGAACCAAGGTGTTGAAGGCATTGAGGAGCCATTGTGTGTAGTTAATGGCCGCAAGCTCAGGGTTTTGTATCAAGTCTGGCTGTCTGGCTAGCAAGTGACATTTAAGAACATGTGGGGCAATACTACCCCATGCCTTAAGCTGCTTGGGGGGAAGAGAGCTGGAATGATGGCAGGTGTTCTTCTCTGTCTGAATAACAAAGAGGACAGCACAGTGGTCCGTCCAGGGAAGGGGGAGGACGTTCACTAGGGAGATTTGCTGGTTGTTGGAAAAAACAGCCCGTCCAGCATGTGGCCGGCAGAGTGGGAGGGGCTAGTAACTAATTGGGAGAAGCCGACCGCGTCTAATTCTGCGATGAGGGCTGATGAGTCCTGATCATCGTGAGCTTCAAGATAGAAATTGAAGTCACCCATGATGGTGAGATTGGATTTTCCTGCTAATGGTTCTAATAGGTTTTTCTTTGTCCGCCATAAGTTGGCAGGGTATGCTCAGACGTGAGTCCCTTGTTCACTTTGCCACTGGATTCAAGCAAGCCGGGCTGAAGACGGCTGAAATGCCAGAAACCGGTCCTCGGTAGCTTGTTTCCGGTCTAGGGAAGGCATGGCTTGGCAGTTCGGGCTGGACTGTTCCCATGAGGCACAGGGTCAGACTGATTTGCATATGGCCATGTCTGAACTGGGGTGGCAGAGTGGGCTAAAGAACGGTGATGGATTAAACCCAGATCAGTTGACTGGGGGTGAGTGCTTGTATTGTCAACGCTCCGTCCATCATTTCCTTTGGTTTTTCTAATAGGTAACCCATGGCCGAGAGGAATTTGTGCGTGAGGCCGGAAAGAAGGATGCCCCTGAAGGAATGGGAAAGAGTGAGCATTATTGTGAAGGTAAAGGCTTCACAGATCTTTGAGGGGATTAATTCTGCCCTGACTGAGTATTTGTCTCGGTGAATGAGGGCCAGGCCTCCTCCTTTTTTGACAGTTCTGTCAAATCTGGAGGCACAGAAACCATCTGGGGCAGCAGTGCCAAAGTCTGGCCCGGAGGAGGCGTCACCCCAGGTTTCTGTAATGAATAGGAGGTCTAGGTTATAGTCTTCTAAGAGGTTAGGTATTTCGTATTTGTGTTTGGGGAGGGAGTGCAGGTTTATGAGTGCTGCGCGGATTTTTGCATGGTTTATAGGCTCGGAGTGAGCACAAATGGGTAGTGATCTGTCTGTGGGATCTAGAGTGAATGAGCAATTTGGGAAGCAGGTGAAGGATTGAGTGTCTAAAGTATCCAGGCTGAAGCAAGGGCAGATCTGTTGGTCATAAGTGGCGCTAAGTATATCTTTAAGTTGCTCCCTGGTATAGGTTATAGCTTTGCTGTGTAAGGCTGGTTTGGTAAGGCCAGGGGGTATGGCCCTGGGCGTGGTCCAGGTGTGGACGGGCGCAGACGGGCGTGCCCGTTGCGCGTTTCAAAAGGTATCCCAGTTGTATGGGGGAGAGATCGGCTGCTAGTCAGCTGCCTTGCATAAGTAAACCGGAATTTGTTAATCACTTCCGGTTTGCGCATGTAATTCCCTCCACACAATCTGAATAGACAGTGGTGGACTCAATTTAAAGCCACTTTTAAGTGTCCTCGTTCATATTGGTTAAAATTTTCGATTCTAATAGAAATAATTCTAAATGTTTGTGTTTGTTTATTACGACTAAAACTATCTCCACAGAAGATTCCCTTTTTAGAATACTTACACTTCTTCCAAAAGTATTGTTGATTTATAAAAAAATTCAGGCCCAGGTCATGATCGAGTTAAAACTAAGACGGAGCTTAGTTGGGAAGCTTGTTTTGGATAAGTTTGGAGCATCAACTTCTGGAACAAAATCTGGACAAGGTCATTATAAATTTCTAGATCTGCAGCTACCACTCATTCCATGTTCTTTTTATATGATAAATTATATTTTACACCTGTATCTATAGCAAATATTTCACACACAAATAATAAGAATTGCTGGTCATGTGGTTTACCTTTTGCAGATTTGATGCATCTTCTTTTCACCTGCCTTTCTATTGCCTCCTTTTGAAAAAATATTGTGTCTCATATCTCAATTAATTTTTAATTTACATAGCCCTATGTCCTGTCTCATACTTTGTGCGGGAAGTGTATCAGATATATTGGGGTTAACTTTATGGGAAAATTATGTATTTGACCTTTTGCTGGCTTTAGCCTTTCAACAACTTACACTCAATTGGAAATGTTCATCTAAATGTTCAGGTAAAGCTTGATGTTATAGTGTTTGTCATTATCACAGATTGGCTATTGCTTTTGCCTCTTCATGCAAACCATCTGTAAATAGACATTTATATTGGTTGCAAAAAGGCAAGAATTCTGTAAGCATTCTGAAACTTTTAATCCTCTGTGAATTATACAGGCCCAATGAGGATAACTCAGATGCACTGATTAAATTGGAATCATGCTTACTGTCCTTCAGTGTTCCTGTGATACTTCGAGGGGACTTTAACTTAGTTCTAGATAAAAGTTTAGATAGAACCTCCACGGCTAAATATGTTACTCCGGCAAAGACCATGACAGTGCTCAAAACCATGATTAGTGAGTTGAATCTAATTGACATCTAGAGATTTAAAATGAGAGATAAGAGAGGATTGACCTTTTTTAGAAAAAAGTATGGGCACCATTCACGGATTGATTATTTTTTTATTAGACCATGAATTGCTGTCAGGGGTTAAAGTTGTTAAGCATGTGCCGGCCATATTATCAGATCATGCGGCCATTTTCCTATCAAGAGAGGTGTAAGCAGGTGGACGCTGGATAAGACGATTCTATTAGATGAGGGGGTCACACTTCAATTGAAAGAAGAGGCTACAGCCTTTTTTGAGGCTAATAGGGGATCTGCAAAACATCAAATTGTATGGGATGCCTTTAAGGCCTATTTGAGATCCACTGGTATGGGTATAATGGTGGGTAAAAAACGCAGCTTGAGGCAACAAGAACATTTTCTGGAAGCAATCAAGAATAAAGAACAAGATGTATAAAAAGCTTCACTTGAGTGCCCGAGAGCGGTGATCTCCCTTACGAAGCAATTGGAAATATTGCAAGTAGATTACCAAGGTGCGCTAGATAAAATACTATTGGATAGATGGAGGACAAGTAAATTGCAGCACTTTGCGTATGGAGAGAAGAGTGGTTCACTGCTAGCATGGAAAGCCAAGACAGACCAAGTTCGCAATCAGATTAAAAGTCTTAGAGAAGAGGTGACGGATGATATTGTTGATACCAACGCTAGCATAGGTTGAGAAATCTCCAGACATATGAGCCATTTGTATACTGAAGACACTTTTCCTGGGAGGGCTAGTATGGAACATTTTATTAAGGACATTGAACTCCTGACCTTTAGTGAAGATAAGAAGAGGGTGCTATCATCTGAGATAACAGAAGAAGAGATCAGACAGCAGTTTAGGAAAATGGCTAGAGGGAAGGGTGCAGGGCCTGATGGCCTACCAACAGAGATTTATCAGTGCCTCTTGGAGGAAGTAATACCAGCACTAAAGGAGCTGTTTAACATAATTTTAAAAGACGGAGAAGATCCACCGTCAAGTCGGGCCCATAGTTTCTGTTTCTGGATTTGAGATCATTCCCTTGATCCTGCCCTTGTAGCTCTAGGGTTCATCAGACTGGACTTCTGACAATTATCTTGCGACTCAACTGTTCTTCTTCTTCGGTATCCACACTTGAGCCCAGGGTCTAAGGTGGAGGATCAGTGGCTGTTGTTCCCATGTGGTTATCAGCTTGTCTCAACTTTTTTGTGTACGACCCATGAATCCATTGTGACAATCCAGCACATTTAACAGCACTGTTAGTCACAAGGATGATTTGGTGCAGGCCTTTTCAGCAAAGCTCCAGGCAGGGCTTTCAAACATGTTTTTTCACTAGCACGCAATCTTCTGGGTTAAGGTTGTGGCACAGCTCCTGCGCCGCTGGTGGTATTGGCAAGAAGACCTGGCGAGAGGTAGAAGACATCACATTAGTTACTTCTTTGCAATACTCAAGAACAATATAATTTATTATATTTACGAGCATTGTTGCAGAACAGAAAGGATTCTCATGGCCCTCCCCATCAGCACTTTATGGGGGGAGAGTCCTATCCTTTTACTTTGCACACTTCTGAGGCTCATTAAGACAACCGCAAGTGCATCAGTTCATGTGAGAAGAGTGGCTCCATGATAATATTCTTAATATGTGGCCCACAATCCAATTTTAAGCAAACCAGAATGCCAAAGACCAGCAATGAATTGCAAGGCACATTTAAGGTCTCCATAGTTTTCTCCTATAGCTGATAAAATATTGAAGGGATTTTGGCACACCCTTGATGTACCATGCACCATAGCAAAATGTTATTCAAAAAGGTAAATGCAAAAAATAAAATGACTGTCCTCATGTAGGGGAATGGGAAAGAATGTTTGGCAAAAGTCTATGACTGTGAGCTACTAACCATTTAATAGGTGTTGGAAAAGGATCACAGCAGAATTCGGCATTACAGAACAACATGGGATTACAATGTCATTCATTTTTCTTATGTCCTGTACTATTTTCCATTATTTATTTGCTTCTTTAATTCCCATTATTGGGGAATTGATGGGACTGCCCAATATCTCTTTTAAAATGGCCTGGTCTATCATTTGTTCAAACACTGGTATTATTCCTCACACTGCCTCTGAGGTAAGATTATATTGGAGCATTCGGAGATAAAGTGCATCTGTTTTTAGTTTTATTTTCACTGGCTTTGCAACTTTTTATCAGTCCAGTTTCGTTATTTCCTTATCTTTAAACTTCCAAAATAAGCACTATGTTTTAAATGAGAAGGTAAATCTTCCTTGGTCAAAACAGTGCACAAACAAGCATCTGACTATTATGATCTTTTTTTAAAGTCAGCATCTTTGTCTTAGCCCTAAAATGCCACTCCGTCTGGTGTACAGAAAACTGTGCATTTCATCATGCACAAAACATCCCTTCATAATAAATTATCAGGGCTATTGTCACATATTAGGAATTAGTTGGCATTTTCAAAAAAGCCAGTCTTTATAGGGACATATGCTGAAACTTAATTGTTTATCTGTTTGTTTGAAATGCCTACAACTTGGATTTCTTTTTATAATGGGGCAAGTTGGGAACCAAAGGGGCAAGCCCCCTGTCTGCCCCTGGGGGAGGGAAGAAAGACTGGTTTGTCCCTTTTAGGGCAAGGTTGTGGGCAATGCCTGAGTACAAATGTGCACACTTTTCTATGCCATACGTGCAAAATCACTGGTGTCCAGTGGGCATTGTACCTTCCCAGAGGGCAGATTTGGGGCAAATTCCCCAATTTGGGCAAACTTCGTATCTACGTTCAGGACATGATTGTCCCTTCTGGGGGTCTGGTATGGCTTTTTGTCGGGGTAGGCCACCCCCTCCTTTGGTTTGTTTTGTGCCGTTCTGAAATACCTGACATTTAGCAGGCTTTCTGCTCCCCGGGGGGCTATTGGGGATGAATAAATACGCCTATACTTCCCCAGGGAGCAGAAAGTCTTTTGGGCCCCTCCCCCAAAAATACTGCATTAATGCTCCCCCTGGTGTCCAGTGGGATTTCTGCCCCTCAGGGGGGCAATTCTGGTAATTGCCCTCATCCACCACCAGGGGGGCAGAAAGGCTGTAGAGCCCTTTCATGGGGAGGGGGAATGGCCATGCCCATGGTGGGAAGCCTCTTTGTTTTTTTATTGCTGTCTAGTGGATGGATGTGGCACCTCACAACACACAACAAAAGGCGGAGTATCCCTTGACTTACAAGAGAAGTTCCTAATCCACGTGGAAACCTGGTCAAAGTTTAATAAAGCGAGGAGAATCCTTTTGTTTTGTGTTATGACCTCACCCACTCTTATAGTGGCATGCTTCATCAGGTCAACCCTGGCCCCTAAGAGCCAGGAGGGGCTCAACCATATTCCAGAGAGCTCTTTTGATCATTTTACTTTTCCGGGCGACTATGAATGAATACAAATACCTCGGACAGATCTAGGTATCCTTTTATTAGTGGTCTGAGTGGATATGGGTTAAAAAATATCTTTTAGTGGGGTTCTTAGGATATATTGGTCCTATGACCCTAAAATGATCGCCAACATGTATCAGCTCCTAGCCTTTGGCCTATCTGGTCCAGGGCTTTCTTTAGGACATAATATAAATTGCCCTAGTGTTGTATACATTCACTCCTAGTGGTCTGTATATATATATATATATATATATATATATATATATATATATAATGCAATTCTAAAATGCAAGGAGAGTTGATTCACTCGCCTAATGTAGGATCGCTGTTGATGTAAAAAAAAGTAGTAAAGCATAATTAACTTCAATAAACAGCATTTGTTCACATAGTGTGGGAAAACGTGAGGTAGACATTGTCTGCTTCCAAAAGGCACGATTTGATGATGTCAAATGACCATCAAATGATCTGTTCCAAACCGTGCATATTTTAACAACTAGTGCCAGGCACATCTGAGCCACCCCACAATCAAAACTGCACCATGTGTTTCATACGATGTGTTTTACATCTTAACTAGCTTACCTGTCGTGCGTTGCTGCAATCTCCGAAGAAAGGAAATTCAAGGAAATTTGTTATGATAACATTCAATTTACATTGTGTCATTTTTATTGAAACGTATTCATTTTAATATGGAAAACATTTCAAAGTGTTGTTTTAATTCTATTTATTTATTCGAGTGCTTGTGGATACACGATTTTTTGTTTTTCCGTCTGGTGCGTACATCAGTATTCAAAAGAATATGAGGCCCCTGGGGGGCTGATATTTAAAAAAATGTTATGCCAGAAACCTTCGAGGGTGTGTACTCAACAACTTCCCAAAGTTTCCTAGCGATCGGATGAATGCGGTTTTAATTCTATTTATTTATTCGAGTGCTTGTGGATACATGATTTTTTGTTTTTCCGTCTTTTGCGTACATCAGTATTCGAAAGATTATGAGGGCCCTGGGGGGCCGATATTTAAAAATAAATTTATGCCAGAAACCTTCGCGGGAGTGTACTCAACAACTTCCCAAAGTTTCATGGCAATCGGATGAATGGTGTAGTAATGCATAAAGGACAAACAGACAGACAGACAGACAGACAGACATACATTCGTTTTTATATATATAGATTAGATCACACACACATTTTGTGGATCTGTGTTTACCATGCCTCAAATGCTATCAATGCATTGTGGGTGTAATAAAGTGAAGTGAAAACATCCATGAGACATCGGGCACCTACATTGATAATCTCACTTACCCCAATTGGGATAATAGTCATGCCACTTGAGGGGAGAGCATGCCCCTGTAGTCACACACTGCCAGGGTTTTAAAAGCACTGCCATGCAATTTAAAGATGATGGAAAGGTTCAGGTAAAACGAGATAGGTATTGAACAATAAAAAACAAATATCAGCATGTGGTAGACGACATTTGTGGGAACAGAGGTCTCTACTCACGTCCTCAAGGGTAGTATGTTCCCAAAAGACCTATTTTCGTACCAGCACTCTCTCGGCTTGTCATAATTATGCTTGCGGGGGAGCCAGTTTAAAAAGCTTTCGCCGATGATTTTGGTGGTTCTGGGTGTGGCTTGGGTGACCACTTGAAACTTTGTCACATGGAGATGTGAGCTTAGTGTCATCATGTGCCAAGGGTGCCCATAGGGAATGTAGTTTTCTTTGCTCACATGCATTGGGTATGTGACATGGGCTGATACTGGCTTGTATATACAGGCTCTGTGAAAAATATAATGAAATAAAATGAAACAGTGGCAAAAGTGAAAATGGTAAAAAAAAAGGAATAAAGGAAGATAGTCCAAACACTGCTGTGTTGCTGATAGCAGTGTGTGTGCAGTGCAGAGAAAGTGTAATTGGGCACACCAATGGCCATACATTAGATCAAAAGGGTGTAATGAATCTGACAATAGTCTAGGTAACTACATTTGTGTAGTGTATACTGGTGCTAGCATTGGGCATACATTATGTCAATGAACGGTGTCTCAACCCATAGTTAAATGCTCTTGGGATTTAGGACAGGGAGATCAATGCTGTCCCAGCGTAACCGCTATTAAGTATTAAATGTGGTTTCTTCAGACATGTAACCTGTGATAGGTCAAGGAAAGGGACATGGGATTGACCAATTTGTTGACCCCAAGAGAATCACAGGTTTAACCAGAGTATAGGTAAGTAGATCTATGTAGTATATGTAGGTAGTAAAACTAGACCCATTTTGTCTCTGTGCAAGAAGTCTTTTGGGGCCCATAGATGTATGTTATATGGATTAGGACAAACCGTAGTCACGTTGTCCTTGGGAAACTGTTATACAGAATTAGGTTACTTTTGTTATAAAGCCTGTAAAAGGTCATGGCGAGGGACATGGTAATTTCTCTTTCAAAAGGAAAGGGGTGGAAATATGGTAGTATAAGTACTGACATTGTTCTGTTGTCTCTTAGCCTAAGGAATTAAGGCAATTCCATGGGATCTCCTCTTTGAGGACGGTCTTATGATTTTCTAGTCTATATATGCATGTTGTTGTTTTTCGAAGATTGGTTTTGTGTTTTCTAGTGGATGTGGTATTTTTTCTATGACTGTCCAAAACATTTAATTCGCAGTGTGTTGTTTCTCAAGGAAATGGGCTGTTATCTTATAGAGGCCTTTTTACAGCAGATATTGTTCCTATGTTCTTCAATTCTTATTTTTTCTTTCTTGTCATCCTACCTATGTGCCGGAGGTTGCACGGCATTCACATAGGTAGACCACTTTTTCTGAGTTACCATTTGTGTGTGTTCATTGTTCCCAGAGGGTGGGGGGGGCAAGCGTGGGGGACAAGGATGTGGGGGGCAAGTCTAGGGTATTGGAATGTTTTGTCAGAGGATAAATGGCACACAGGCTGCAGGGAAAAAGGCCTGCTAGCGGTTGGAGGTTCCACAGGGTGTTAGACAGGGATGGTTCCTGTTTTCTGGGTCTGGTGTGGATCAGAATGCCTTTGATGCTCTTGTTCTTTTTAAATGAGAACATTGTTTTTTTAGTTGGTTTGAGGTTATATTCCACTAATGTTTGTTAATCATCTGCTTAAAGGCATTGGAGGAGCTGTTATAAGTGCTTACACAAATTATGGATTTTGCCTTCTTCTTCACATTTATTTCAAGTAATAACTCTCTTGATATGTTGAGGGGTTATCTTTTTGCTTTAGAGATGACCCCCTACAGATATTTCCTGTCCCCCAGTTTTTTAGAAAGTGTTTCAGCTTCTTGTTTGAAATGATCCGATTCTGATCAGTTTCTCCAAATCTGCAGAAATCTTTCCACTGGGAGGTTTTTACTCAGTGCCTGGGAATGTGCACTGTTGAAATGAAGCAGACTATTTCTGTCTGAGGGTTGGTGGACAGTCTCTCCCATTGTTGACCACGATCCTTATGTCGAGGAAGGATACCATCTGGTTATCCAAGGTCATAGTAAACCTGAGATAGGGATTCGTAGTGTTGATCCATTCTAGGGAAGCTGATGTATTCTCATCATTCCCATGCCAGATCATAATGATGTCATCTATATATCTATGCCACAGGCGTACCTTGTCCCTGTATTTGTTTTTTGACAGATGTTCCCGTCTTGAAACCAGTGGACATATACACAGGCCTTACTGGGGTTGAAGCTTATCCCCATTAAAGTTCATGTCTTATCCTCAGAGGCAAATTATTTCTCGGTCAGGGCCAATTTGTCCATTTTCATGATCCAGTCAATAGGTGCCACCCAGTTCCACTCTATTTTTTGTTTTGAAACATTTTATTTAATTTAATATATGATCTGCAATACATTTCCTATACAGGAGAGCATATTTGGACAATATCTCATCGAACAATAAAATATACAGTGATGGACATATTACACAGTTTGGCTTATTCCGCCTCATCGTCTGAGTCATGGTCTGCGGCAGGAGGGGTACACATATGACCTCTGTATTTATTCCATTTTCCCCATACCCTCCCCCATTTCTTGGGGCACCCTCTGTGAATGTATGTAGCTTTTTCGGCCACCATGATCATGTCCATGTCCCTGCACCACTTCACCCAGTTTCACCCTTGGCTACATAGTATGTCAGTGATCACTCTTAGGCTTTCCTCCTGTGGTATCCTTGTATATAGGGCCTCCATGTCATGGCAAAGCATCCTTTCTGTGTTTTAGTTATACTCCAGCATACTTAGGGCCTGAATATGGGTTTGGTGGTGCAGGAGCTGGACCGCCACGCTGGAGTTCCGCTCCTGCACCGCCAAACCTGTTTGCGCACTGCCTGACAGATTATTACTTTTTTAGCGATTTGCGGGCACTTCTTTGGGGTTCCCTTGGCGGTACCTATGAAACAGGCACTGCAATGAGAACAGCAAAGGCAGTACCTGCACAGCATGGACATGTGCCCCCTGCATGCACTCCATGGCCCAGAAGCAAACAGGGGCCCCTGTAGGGCTCCCTTTGTTTCCTCTCCACCACGGTTTTCATTGAGAAGGAACCGCCATGAACCTTGCCAAAGAGGGAACTCACAATATGCTTGCCAATATGCCGCCAAGCATATTGTGGCCTCAAGACCATTCGCGGCCGCCAGGGATATCTGATCCCTGGTAGTTGTGGCTGTGCATGGCGGTTTGACTTCCCACCTCGTATTGGGGAGCTTGGGTTGCCGTGCAACAGTGGCTGGGGCACCACCGCCGCGACACCGCGAGTCTGACCGTCCTCAGACAGCCTGACTCGTAATCAGGCCCTTAATATTTTCAGAAGGTCATTTGTGTCCTTGCCATATGATCTGTTTTTTTCAATCAGAGGTCATACATACCGGTCTGTGAACTGAGACAAAGGTTCCAGAACTCAACCTATACCTGATACGATTGGTCTGCCAGGAGGAGGCAGCCTCCATTTGTGCATTTTAGGCATGGTGTATAAATGGGGTACTATAGGATCCTCTGTAGTGAGAAACTCTGCTTCCTTACAGGTGTTCCATTTGTTTTCTTTGGCTTCATCAACCAATATTTTGATTTTGTCCTGCAGTATTTTTGTGGGTTCCGATCTCAGGACATTGTAGTTCCTCTCCTTTATTAGCAGTGTAAGACATGCCTTTTGGTAATCCCTTTCATGTTGGATCACTATTGCGCCACCCTTGTCGGCTGGTTTTATAATTAGGTGGGTTTTCTAGCTCAGGGACTCCAAAGCATCCCCCTCTTCGTTTGACTTACTTTGACACCCTCTGTTCCTGGTGTCCAAACATGCTACATCTATTGTCACAGCCTCTTCAAAGGCAATAATCTCAGGTGGTATTAGTGTTAGAGGTGGTTTAAAGTGGAATTCTTTGGATAGGTCAGTGTGACCCTCATTTGTGTCTAATATCGGGGTATTCTGAAAGAAAACTTTCTCTCTGATCTTCCTAAGGAACTCTGCCCGTTTGCATCTTAGTTTAAATGTGTCCATGCATGTGGTGGGCACAAAACTCACCTGACCTTTAGCAGAGAATTTACACTAACAAGTTTACATCTCAATGTCTTAAAATTTCTACAAAAAACGGTAACCTAAACAACAATTTAAAACAATTAACACATTAATCATGATAATCACATTCAATGAACATGAATGGGCACCTAAAATTTCATTGCATGCACTTAGCCTTCTGGGACCAAATTAGTCGGGCACATCTCTAAAATAAGGCTAAAGTATCATAACACAATAGCCACAGGTACTGATTCCCACAAATCAAAGATTCATAGCCAAAGCACTCACAACCTGCACACATTGTTCATGACACTGAAAAACCAAACTGCAAATCCTAGAATGCATTATCTAACACACAATAATGCACTCTCAATGGCACTCTTAACAGCTATGCATCCCGTTTTTATACTCACTTCTCCTTAAGAAGACTACCATCAACCCAAACAGGACCACTGAAACCATGGCGTAAAGAGCAATTTCGTTTCCAAATCCAGTTAGCTGTAGCACCAACATCCAGTTTTCAACCATTCAGATCCAGTCTCAAACCATCCAGGCCCAGTTTCTATCCATTCTCTGCTACCAGATCGTATGGAGCTCTTTTTGTAATATGTCAGTGTAAGGCACTGCAGACGGATTAGGAGTGGTGAAATCTCCAAAGGATTTCATTGCTCCTCAAGAAGATCTAGCTGATTCAATAACAAAACAAGCTGTAAAGTAGATTAGGCTTCACAATGAAAATGAGACAAATATTAAAATGAAACCATGAAGGTTCATTAAAGGTTTAGATTATTACAAGGCAAAATAAAATGGTTAGAAGTCAGTCACTTAGCTATTTGAATTTTAGAAAAACCTGATAATCAAAATAAAATGCAGGAAAAGTATAACCAGAATCAATTACAGTTCAACTCTAATAAATAAATCAAAGTTATGAATCAGAGGTCAGATCAACTTAGTGTGGCTTCCTAAGTATCAGGGAGAGGAAATGGCTTCTATTGTCATGTAAAATACAATTGGAGTCATACATTCAATAACTTTATGTATGAGTCAGACAGCTTAAATCAATCAGGTTAAAATAAAATGATATAATTTCTGAAATCACATTATTCAGTGCTATCCTACATTTTCACACAATGCACTTCACATCCCTGGTGGCCTTCAGACACCTTCATGTTTAATACAATGTTGCCACTTAATGAACAAGGGCAAGTTCTCATGAGAAACGACTGTGGTACCAATTGGCTCGGGCTTGGGAATATCCACGCTCAGTGAAACAGTGTGCTATCAAACCCTAAAGAAAAGTAACACATTGGGAAGTTGTATTACAGTTCAAAGCAATGTTTAGAAAGTTGTTTCTGCTTGAATGGTCTGTGTGCAGGGTGGCACCGGCACAAAAAGAATTACATACTGAAAAGATAGTAACAGACATTACCAACCATTTTAAAATTGAGGTGTACATTAGCTTAATAGGTAGAAAAAGAACAGTTGCCTCAACATAATGTGTTTGTTTCAACTATATGTTAAATTTATTTTACTGTGTTAATGGTGTTATGCATATCATTTTAACACTAGTCACCATGTCTCAAGGGCAAATGCAACAGGCAGGTTAAGCTCTAGTGGTGTGGCAGCACTTTGGACTTGGGTGAGCTACACAGCAGCACTAGGGTGGTACTGCAGCAGTGACAAATGCTTGAGCAGCTGCTTGGTTCCAATGGCTCACTTCTGACATAGGCAGGGATGTTGCTGGAGTCTGGTTTCTGCCTGCTGCAGTAAATAGCCCTCAGGAAGACACTAACAGAATTCCTAATACTGTCCACTCGCCTAGACCCCCTGCTCAATACACCTCTATCCACCTAACTCCCCCCATCATCGAGGCTCCCCGCCCTCTCTCTTGTATGCTCCTAAACTGTAGATCAGCAGTAAAACATGCTACTGACATTGCGGAAGCTCTTCTCGCTGAAGAAATTGACATCGCTTTCCTCACTGAATCATGGCTCAATGTCCACTCTACCCCCATCCTTGACATTCTCGCCCTCCAGGGTACAACATAATCAGACAAGACAGGCCAACCAAAACGGGGGAGGCTATCCATCATCCACAAAGCTGGAATACAGATTACCAATCTCAAAACTGCAGAATACCTGTGGTTTGAATACCAGGGTGTCGAACTCACCACCAAGGGCACCTCATCCATCAAATTCCACACCATCTACCATCCGCCTGGAGAACATACTCTTTTTCCCGAAGAACTAACAGATCTAATAACACGGTTCTCCTTGACCGATACCAAAGACATGTTCCTGGGTGACCTCAATATCCACTGGAATGACCCAAAAGACTCCACTGTCCTGAACCTATCCAACCTTCTTGAAATACATAACCTCAAACAACTATGCAATAAGCCAACTCACATCAAAGGTGCAACACTAGATGCGATCATTACCAACTACGAACTGGTCTCTCTGAGAGTGATTTCTCCCATTGACTGGTCTGACCACCACCTCATTCTGTTCAGGATTGACACACCTGTCAGCCACCAACCTATTTGTGACGTCAAACCTAAACTCTTGACCAGAAACATAAAAGGAGTCCCTTTATCCGAACTTGAATCCGTGATTCATCCCCATCTTCAACTCCATCCCTCATCATGGACGGCTGATGACCTCACTACACACTTTAACTCAAAAATGACAGAGGTTTTAGACCAAATAGCTCCACTCAAACTCAAACAACAGAGGCAAAACGAATTGAAACCCTGGTTTAAGGTGGAGCTAAACGATGAACGGCGTCAACTCAGACAAACGGAAAGGGCTTGGAGGCTTAACCCCTCGACCTTACACCTAACACAACTTAGATCTGCTCGGCATGCATACAAAAAACACATTTTCCGTAAAAAGGCATCCTTTTTCCGCAGCCAACTAGATCTGGCGAAAAACAGACCGAGAGAACTCTTCAGCATTGTCAAAAGCCAAACTAACGGCACTCCCTCTCAAGATATAGAAGCCACAAATGAGCGATGTGAAGAAATTGCCACCTTCTTCACTAATAAAGTCTCTAAAATTGATCAATCCTTCATACAAACCGCAAACACTCCTTCCCTCATAACCTGCCCCCCTTCTACTTCCCTTGACCATGCAGAAAGAGTTCTGTATAAGCACAATCAGACTGGCCTCCAGCTAAAAAACAATGCGCACTGGTCCGACTTTGAGCTAATGGCGGAAAATGAGTTCTTCAAGATCATTTCTAATCTAAAACCTTCCTCCCACACCATGGACCCCCTCCCTTCCACAATCATAAAAGAACTCAATCACACCATATCCCCTTTCTGGACAAAAATCATCAACGCCTCTCTCACCTCAGGCTGTGTCCCAGACTCCCTTCAACTAGGACAAATCACGCCCATTCTCAAGAAACCAGGGGCCGACCCTAATGATCTTAACAACCTCAGACCTATCTCAAACCTCTCATTCCTTGCAAAAACATTGGAGTCATGTGCTCTCCACCAACTCATTAAACACATTGATAAGTTCAACCTCCTCAACACCTTTCAATCAGGATTCAGGAAATGCTGTAGCATACTCAACGTCTCGGAGACATTCGCAAAACCTTAGATGATGGTGATGCCTGCCTACTCATCCTTATTGACCTATCTGCGGCATTTGACACAGTAAATCATCCAGCTCTTCTGGAGACCTTGCCGAAGTGCTCTGGCATAAATGGTACTGTACTAAAATGGTTCACCTCTTTCCTCCAACATCGCTTGCTACAAATTAAAATCAACTCCTGTCTCTCGAAGCCAAAAAAAGTCACCCTTGGGTACCACAAGGCTTGATCCTCTCCCCGTCCCTCTTCAATCTCTTCATGGAGCCCCTCACAATCATCTTGAAAAAAGCTGGAGTGAGTTACCACCTCTACGCGGATGACACCCAAATCTATTTCAAAATCAAGTCCCCCGATGACATCCAACAGCTCAATACCACTTTAACGGAGATCCAAACTTGGTTCAACGTCAACCACTTAAAGCTCAACGCAGATAAAACTGAACTGATCCTATTCTCTCCAAAAAGCAACCATCGTCCTATCCAAGAGTTGCTCAAGAATCTGGTTGCCCTAATTTGCCCCCTTGTTCTGTCCAACTCAGTTAAGTCTCTAGGCATCACCCTCGTCAAGAACCTATCAATGGAGGCCCACATCAATAACTTTGCAAAAAGTGCTCTTTTCTCTCTACAACACCTCAAGAAATTGAAACCTTTTCTTTTCCATGATGACCAAAAGACAGTAGTTCAATCCCTGGTTCTCTCTAAAATCGACTACGGGAATGCCATCCTTACAGGGACTCCAAAAGCTCACCTAGCCCCTCTAAGGGCAGTGCTGAACATGGCCGCTCGACTTGTATCTGGAGTAAAAAGATTTGAACACATCACTCCAGCTCTCAACTACCTCAAATGGCTTCCCATGGAAGGGAGATGTATTTACAAGCCGACCTGCATCACATACAAAACCCTCCACTCTCTGCCCCCCAACTACCTGAACAACAAACTGGTAAGAGCAGGTCAAGCCAGAACACTGAGAAGCTCCGACTCACTCCTTCTCATTCCGCCAAAAATGAAAAAGAAAACCCCCCGATACCGATCGTTTTCTGGCAATGCTCCCAAGATATGGAAAGCTCTCCCTGGAGTCCTCAGATACAACCCCTCCTTCTCCTGTTTCAAAAGGGATCTCAAACTCCATCTCCTTAACAAATACTTTCCTGAACAACGTCAACTAACCTAGACCTCAATATTCCGAGTTGGCTCCCATTCAAGGATTGTTGGTGAACGGACTATGCTAATCACCTTCTTTTCTTTTTTTCTCTCCCCCACGCACAGTTTATTATTGTTCATGCTGTATTCTTTATCCGTGGTTAGCTTACTTACTGTCAGCCTTCTAGTTAATGTAAGGCCCTTCTGTTTTTCACAATGTGTATGTGAAGCGCTCTGATACCTACGGGTCTAGCTAGCGCTATACAAAACTTTTAAAATAAATAAATAAAATGCACCTTCAATCAGTACACAATTCTCGGTGCACTGACGTCACCACAGGATTGTCCATTAAAGCTATGCATGGCTGTGCCTTGCTAAAAGGACAAAGCAGGACAGGGATGCTGCTAACCGAGAAATATTTCAGTGGGTTCCTAAAGAGAGTGCTCTAAAATAGATGCTGGTGGAGTCCTCGGGCACCCACCGGTACAAATTAACTACAGCGTGCAACTTATCAAAATCCTGTATGTTCACAGAGTGAAATTCTCATCTGATTTTACAATACATTTATATTAACACAAAAGACAGAACAGCTATTGGCATATAGTTGCGTTTTTAATAGTCTAAATTTGCTTTAAAAATGCTGTTTTCTTGACATCTTGAAAAGCTTCTAAGAGTCACACAACACCCGTAAGAGCACAAACTACCAAACAATAAAACGGTGGTAAAAAAAACTTTTCTTCTGTTGAACGTCAAGGCCTTTTACAGTCTCGAAACACTCCAACAGTGCTCCTGAAAAATGCAACAGCCGTGGAGGGTATATACAGCAAGCAGTGCTAAAAAGACCCTGTTGCCTAATGAATCTGATAACATCAGGAAAGGCATATATTACATTGTTGTCATTAACCACTGCAGAATAAAAAAAATGCCATAGGAGACCTGGAATTAAATCTGCCAATATAATCAGCATATACCACCTCTGTATACTAAGTAGTTCATTGCCAGTATTACCTCTTTTCATTACATTTTCAGTTTTTTTAATATCTGCTTCACAGATTCACAACTTTTCTAAGAGCTGGGATAAAGAAGGCTTTAACTAAAAATGGATTTGAAAAATGTCGCTGTTGAAGCACTTTTGATCATGTCATCAATCAAAGCTCGTAAGGGCAGATTTGGCTGAATGGTTTCTACAACTCTGAAATAATTGAATCTCCATTGTTGTTTTGTATGCTTCTAAATTAGAATGCAGAACACCTTGTTGATAATCCTTGAGACACATCTTTGCTAGAGACTGGGTTGACAGAACCAAATAACATATTTGGCATACACTTTTAATAGTATTTAAAAAATACTTGTAGTACCTAATTTAGAGGTCGTTGCAAAAGAACAAACAATGGCAAAGCCTATAGGCACGTGGAAGTGTATCTCGATTAGCAAGTTGGTGTGTGTGGTTATCTGGATGAACTGAGATAAGTCAACGGTTGGAAGGATGAGTAAGTGGGTGAATGAGTGTGATTGGATTGATGACTGAATGAATGGATTGATATTTGAATTGGGTACTGCATCAATGGATGAGTTGGTAAGTAAATGGATTTTAGTGGGCAAGGTGTACTAATCTTACAGTGTGTGGCATCCAACAGCTGTGAAGCCAATGTCATTAAAAGATGTGCCATTGTAAATGGAAAGGGGCGACCGCTAGGTCCCCCCGAACGTATGGATGGGGGCCCGAACCTCCCGGGAAGCCATTTTGGGCGGGGTGGGCGTGGCCCGGCTGGTATGCCCAAAGCGGCGTAGCCGGAGCGCGCCTTCCCCCGCCCGAGAGGGGTTGTCCTAGACACCTTGAAGGAAGACCACGCCCAGTAGGCGTATCGGGGACGGGTACACGCCCTCCCGCAGAAGGATAAAGGATCGGGAACCCTGAAGATTGTCCTCTTGTTCCTCGGATCGGAAGGCTGCACCCACTCGTTGCTCGTGAGCCCTCGACGGAACAAGCAGCAATTTTGAACGTGGTAATCTTGTTTTTTATCTTTCAGTTTCGACACTTGATTTCAGGACCTCGTGGATCGACCTAAGGCGGAGGACTCGAAACCATGCCTGGCAAGCAAGCAGGAAAGGGTTCCGAGATGGAGAAGATGTTACGCCTGTTGTCGACCCGGGTGGCGTGTATGGACCGAAAGCTCGGTCAAGTCCAATCGCTCGGTAGAGGTTTGGCGGAGGTAAAGAAACAATTGGCGGCAATGAACGACCCAGGTCAGCCAAAAAAGGTAATAGGCCCGGCCTTGCCGGGAGTGGTTCCCGGGTTAAGAGGGAAGCGGGTCAAAGAAAGGGCGGTCTCGGGGGGTGTCCCGGCACCGGAGGTGCCGCCCATCGTCCCCCTAGTACCGGTTGGTAACCCGGTTCAGGAACCAGTTTTAGGCCAGCCTATCCCAGTGGTGATCACCTCGACCGAGGATGATGAAATGCCCCCAGAATTGGCCGCGCAGTTGACCGCATGGCTGAAAACAAAGGTGGGGGGCACAGCGACCCCGGGAGATACGGCCGAAGAGGCCAGAGTGTTAATGAAGCAGTTGAGGCAATCGAGAGATGTCGCAAGGGCGAGTGTTCCTCTTGTTCCCCCACAGGTGGCGCCAGGAGTACCAGCAGCTGGTCAGGAGAAGGCGACGGCAGCGATAGCCGATCCGGGTAAGCTCGCATTGCCAATGGTGGGGGAGGGCTCGATACCCTCAAGGCGGGAAAAAGTTGCACAGCACGTTCCCTTGGCCACGAAAGAGTTAATATGGGGAGACAAGTATGTCAACATGTTTTCATTGTTAACGGACCATCGTGAGATGGAGTATGCTAAAACGCAGAAAGATTTGTGGCACCCTAGTGTATGGCGCGTCAAGATGGCCGAGTTCAGGGTGGAAGAGACAGTGACGAATTGGGTTAAGGCCTTCTCTGTATTTACCGCAGTTATGGGGGCACGTATACCCGATGTTATGACTGAGTTGGTTTGCTATCAGAATCGCATTATGGATTTTTATTCAATGTACGAGGGGGAAGAATGGAAAGGCTATGACATGAAGTTCCGTAAAGCAAAAGAATTTGATTCTTCTCTGTCTCGGGATTGTTTGGACTCGGTGTCATGGCACAAGCAACTCCTGCCAGGGGCGACAGGTACGTCCTCGCCAGGCGGGAGCGGGTCCGGGGTTGTCCGCCAAAAGCCCGGGGTGCCCTTTCGAGCAGGCACAGGTGGGGGCTATCAGCCTAGAGTTGGCGGGAAGGGCGGACAAGGAGGGGTCTGTTGGGGCTTCAATCGAGGCAATTGTAACAGACCACAGGGGACATGCAAGTTTAAGCATGTGTGTGCCGGCTGTTGGAATTCCTCACACCCGGAAAGTGCTTGTAGATCAAAGAATGTCGGGGCGGGTGGAAAAGGAGGACCTAAGCAGGAGTGAGGTGGACCTTTGTGACCGATTGCCTACACCCGTTGATCTAATGGTTATGATTCCGTGGTTAAATAAGTACCCTGATCATGTGTCCGCTGGGGTGTTGAGGAAGGGTTTTTTACATGGCTTCCACATCCCGGTGGGGGAAGTTCGGGGGAACTCCTTTTGTAGAAATCAGTTATCGGTACGGCACAACCCAGGCGTGGCAGAAAGAAAAATAGCTAAAGAAGTCAGTTTAGGACGAGTGGTTGGCCCCTTTTCCTGCCCGCCGGTGGCCGACTTCATATGTTCCCCGTTAGGGGTGGTCCCGAAGAAAGATCCGGGGGAGTTTAGACTCATACATAACCTTTCTGCTCCCAGGGGTTCCTCGGTGAATGATGCCATAGACCCAGAAGTTTGTTCGGTACGATACGCATCGTTCGACGATGCCGTGGCCATGTTGAACCACCTAGGCCCCGGGGCGCTGATGGCGAAATGTGATATCGAATCAGCATTCCGGTTGCTTCCGGTGCACCCGCAGGATCAGCGCCTGCTAGGTTTTGCATTTCAGGGAAATTATTACATGGATAAATGCATGCCCATGGGTTGTTCCATTTCATGTGCATATTTTGAGATGTTTAGCTGTTTTTTGGAATGGGTATTTACAGAGGCCACAGGGCATAGACATGTTATGCATTATCTGGATGATTTTCTGTTTTTGGGGGCAGCCAATGATATGAATTGCGCACAGGCGCTGTATGATTTCTGCATCCTCATGAATGAATTCGGTGTCCCATTGGCACCATGTAAGACGGTTGGACCATCTACTTCACTGGAGTTTCTGGGTATTGAGCTCGATTCTGTGGAGGGGTGTTTCCGACTACCAGTAGACAAAGTGACCAAGTTCCGGGCTTCCTTGATGCAATGCCTGAGTGGGGAGAAAGTGACCCTGCACCAGTTACAACGAACAGTGGGTCAGCTTAATTTTGCCCTGAGGGTGATTCCTATGGCCCGCCTGTTTTCGCGCTCTATCGCGCAGACTATGGGTGGTCTCAAAGAGGCTCACCACCGTACGAGACTGTCTGGAGAGGTTCGCCAGGATATGCGGATTTGGTTGGCATTTCTGGCGGACTTCAACGGTCGAGTCGTCTGGAGTTCCCCGCCAGAGTCTTCGGTGGAATTAGGTCTATGGACCGACTCGGCTGGGAGTGTGGATTTTGGCGCCATCTTAGGTGATCGATGGTCGGCACAAACATGGCCAACATGGTGGCACTCCGACGGCCTCACAGGTAACATTGGGTTCCTGGAGTTATTCCCCATTTGGGTGGCTCTCATGACATGGGCTGATGATTTCAGGGGCCGCTCAGTGGTGTTTTGGTCCGACAATATGACTGTCGTAGATTGCATTAACCAACAGGCAGCACGCTGCAAGATGATTTTGAGATTGTTGAAACAGATTGTGCTGCTGTGCATGAGATTGAATGTACTGTTCAGGGCAAAACATGTGCCAGGTGTACTGAATCTTGCGGCTGATGCACTCTCTCGTTCACGTATACAGGCATTCAGGGGTTATCTGCCCACAGCAGACTTAGAGGCAGCACCATTCCCAGAAGCAATGTGGCTTATCGGTGCCTCGGATTACAAGACCTCGTGGCAGCGAGTCTAGCCCCCAGGACAAGGAAAGCATACGAAGGAGCGTTTCGTTCTTATTGCACATATTTGGGTCCTGTAGGGAGTCTGCATTGGGGTCAGGAGGAGTCCTTCCTGGGGTACCTGGTTGCACTACACAGGGAGGGCCGATCAGTGGCTACGGCCGGTAGGCATAGGGCGGCCATTTCCTTCATGGCCCAGGTACACGGCATAAAAGATCCTACAGGTTATTTTTTGGTGAAGAAAGCCCTTCGCGGCTGGCAGCGCCTTGAGGGTTGCAAGAGAGATACGAGGCACCCGATTGGCTTAGACAGACTGTCTCTGCTTTTAGCAAAGCTGGATGAGACGTGTTCCTCCCATTACGAAGCAGTTCTGTTCCGGGCAGCGTTCACATTGGCATTCCATGGGGCCATGAGGGTGAGCGAACTTGTCGCAAGGAACAAGAGAGATATGGAGGGAGGTTTGTGCAGGGATCACATCCAGATAAGGGGTGATTCGATGGTGATCATGATAGCCAGGTCCAAGACTGACCAGGGGGCTATGGGAGATAGTGTGATCGTGCAGCGCAAGCGTGGGTCCCCCGTCTGCCCGTTGAAGTGTGTGGAAGACTATTTGGCGCTAAGAGCGGCCACTTGGGGGGGGAGCTTGCTCCGACACAAAGATGGCACCCCACTGACGAGATTTCAGTTTCAGAGGGTGCTGGCACTGGCAATCGCTGACGCGGGCATGGACCCGTGCGATTTTGGGACCCACTCCTTTAGGATAGGGGCTGCTACGGAGGCTACAGCCAGGGGTCAGAGTGCCGAGGAAGTGAAACAGTTGGGCCGTTGGTCCTCGAATTGCTTTAAGAGGTATGTGCGATTGCACATGTTGTAAGTGATCAATTGACATGCACTCACGTTTTCTGTCTTTTGTTTACTTTGCAGTTTTGCGGGCCTGCCATGCAGGGCGGAATTGGAGGTCGACCCTACATCAAGTGACCAGCGGTCAGAGATCACCGACTGGGGAGAGGATGGTATGGGTCGTGGGCCACTCATACGTGAGACGCGCCGGTGACGTATTCAAGGAAGGTGACGCGATTCACGCACCTGGGGAATACGGGTTCAGAGTGGCTTTCCATGGGAAAGGTGGGCTCGTTTTTGACAAATTTGAGTCATTTTTTGAGGGACTTTTAGGGCGGCATAGGTCACCGCCGTCTATAGTCATAGTACACCTGGGTGGCAACGATTTGGTGACACTGGGTAGACGAGTGTTACTTGAACGAATCTTGTCAACTGTTAGCTGGTTGGCTAAAAGAGTCCCGGGGTGCACGATTGCCTGGTCCCACATGATTCCTAGAAGGAGGTGGCAGGGGGGCCTTTCGGTGTCAGCTCTGAACCATTCAGTTAAAAGGGTCAATAATAAGATTAATAGACTGTTCCGTTCTGCACAGTTGCATGTCATTCCTCATGGGTGTATCCGGGGTGACCATATGTATCTGTATGATGGGGTTCACCTGTCCAGGGAGGGGAATGACTTACTAATAGGAGATGTAGCTGTTCGCCTGGCAAAAGCTGAGCATTTTCACATTCGTATCACGGAAGCAGCCAACTCCTCTAGGGAACTGTTTCAAATATATAAGGAGATATCCATAGTGGAGATGTCCTCCTCCACCCAAAATGACTCAGTGGAATCGTGCAATAATATTGCTCAGTATTTTGCTGGTAAAATTAATAAAATCTATACCAGTTTCTCTAAACAGGGAGCCCCGGCCGCAGATTTTGCTGAAAATGAGAAAATTGTAAACACGCCGGTCTGTCTCAAAGCTTTTGAAGTTCCCTCCCAGGAGACGCTGTCCAAGATGTGCAACAAGATCAAATCAGGATCGCCCCGAGACCCGGCTCCACCAAAAATTTTAGCTGAAGCTTTTTCAGTACTGGAACCTCACCTGAGGCACCTGCTACTAACTTCTTTCTCAACCTCTTGTCTCCCGGAGGAATGGAAACAGGCAATAGTGCTACCCATTAAGAAAAAGCCCAACATCAGTTTGGACGTAATGGATAATTTACGACCTATATCCCTGCTACCGTATGTGGCTAAGTTGACGGAGAAAATCGCTAACACCCAACTGATGGAACATCTTGAGACCCATAATGTTCTCCATAAATCCCAGTCGGGTTTTAGATCAGGTTTCTCAACGGAGTCAGCTCTCCTGAGGGCCACAGAAACCCTACGTGAGGGAGCAGATGAGGGAAAGACAATGGCCCTCATCATGCTTGATCTCAGTGCCGCTTTTGACACTGTAGCACACTCCATCTTGCTACAGTGTCTAAACAAAGCGGGAGTCACCAATAAGGCACTGGGATGGCTGAAGGCTTTTTTGCTTGACAGAAGCTTTCAAGTCCAAAGGGGGAGTTTTCTCTCCGATAGGGTGAGGCTTGAGCAGGGGGTTCCTCAGGGCTCTGCCCTGAGTCCCACCCTGTTTAATCTATATATGGCCCCACTGGCAGAGGTAGTGCAGTCGTTCGGCGTGGAGCTTGTCTCCTACGCCGACGACACGCAACTTCTCATATCTCTGACCCAAGCTCCTTCTAAGGAAGCTGATAACTTCAATGCCTGCATGACCAAACTTGCCACATGGATGAACGACCACTGTCTGAAACTTAACGGGACTAAGACAGAGGTCCTCATCATGGGAGGCAATGAGGCTAAATGGACGACTGAGTGGTGGCCCAGTTGCCTTGGTCCTTTGCCCTCCCCCTCTCGAGAGGCGAAGAATTTGGGTGTGTGGGTGGACAATAAATTGTCCTTTGATAGCCACATAAGAAAAACTGTGGGCAAATGCTTTGGGGTGATGAAAACTCTGAACCGCACCCTTGACCTGTTACCCATCAATTCCAGGCGTACCATGACACAAGCACTGATAACGTCCCGTATTGATTACGGAAACGTGCTGCTCATGGGCACATCTGAGAAAAATATTAAAAAGCTACAGGTGTTACAGAATTCGGCAGCTCGCCTGGTCCTAAGGCTCCCTCGCCGAGCTCCATCACGCCCCTCCCTCGTAGCCCTCCACTGGCTGCCTATCAGGAAGAGGATTGATTTTAAAGCTATGCTTTGGTGCCATAAAATAATTCATCACAGAGCACCGGCTTACATGTCGGACTTGGCCTCTGTCTATGAACCTAGCAGGTCGCTTAGATCTAAAGGTATGAGTCTGCTCAGAACTACATGCCCCAAAAAAGCTAGAATGGGAGGCAGATCTTTCCGGACTTTAGCTGCCAGGAAATGGAACCTTCTTCCTTTGGATATCAGGATGGAGAATAATGAAATCCTGTTTAGGAAGAAATTGAAAACCTGCCTCTTTACTCGGTGATGGGTTTTTTCCTCTACACCTTTTTACACTCTCTCCACAGCGCGGGGACACGCCGGGAGGCGTCACCAGGCGCTTTACAAACTCCTTTAAAGTAAAGTAAAGTAAAGTAGTTGCATGATTGAGAGGTTTGAGGAAGCATGACCTATAGGAGGAGTTGGGGGACCGGATAGTCGGTCAACTATCCGGTCTGTGGCGGTAAGGTCATGATCGGTGAGCAGGAATTTAAAGGTCCCTAGAGTGGGGCGCCACCCACAATGGATGGGAGCGCCCCGGGGAAGACGGCCAATGGCTCCTTTCACGGGGAGGCAGCACCCACTAAGGATGGGGCGTCTAGGGGGAGATGGCCATGGGCCCCTCCCAGGGGGGGAGGTGGTTAAATGCCCCTCCTGACTAATTTCCCGGGGGCCGGATATCCGCGACGGCGGATAGAGAGTATGGGGTGGGGGGGAGAGTCCACGCTGTCCTTCCTACAGAGACCTCATACGGGAACTCGGACGACCCTTAGGATGGCGTCGAGTAGAAAGGGGGCCCCCACCACGACAAGGGAAGTTACAGTTGGCAATGAGGGTAGAGCCCTCTGCGCATGCGCCGCTCACACGGTGAGGGCGGGAGTTTGGTAGTAGGGATCTGACACCGGTTAAGACCTTGCCGTTGGCCCTTAACGCTAGGATGTACAATTTGAATTAGAGTGTATGCATTTTCAGGATGTTAGCCAAAAGTACATGACTGCATCGAAATGTAATAAATGTCAAATTGTACATAATGCATAATGATGAAACTTTTAATTTAATGTTTTAAATTTTGTTTCATATTTTAATAAATACGGCCGGGAGGGTGACTCCCTCCCGTCTTCCAAAAAAGTCAACTATTGTCCGACTTCCCATCCTTGGGGATGTGTGTTGGGAGGGGGTGGCGGGCATCCCGGCCATATGGAAAGGGGCGACCGCTAGGTCCCCCCGAACGTATGGATGGGGGCCCGAACCTCCAGGGAAGCCATTTTGGGCGGGGTGGGCGTGGCCCGGCTGGTATGCCCAAAGCGGCGTAGCCGGAGCGCGCCTACCCCCGCCCGAGAGGGGTTGTCCTAGACACCTTGAAGGAAGACCACGCCCAGTAGGCGTATCGGGGACGGGTACACGCCCTCCCGCAGAAGGATAAAGAATCGGGAACCCTGAAGATCGTCCTCTTGTTCCTCGGATCGGAAGGCTGCACCCACTCGTTGCTCGTGAGCCCTCGACGGAACAAGCAGCAATTTTGACCCACCCACCAGCCCCTGATAGCAAATGTTTGGAGGAAATAAAGTTTTCTGAGTGATTAAAGTATAGGCCTTTTCCTTTTCCTTGGTAGAGTGAATAAAGGAATGTTGAGAATGTATATGGTTTGCACTGGAGAATTTCTTCTTGCAGGAATGATCAGTAATAGCAGTAAGATGATGTGGAATTTTCATTTTAGTAGATAAACAACTGTCGTATTTATTTGTCGGGCGGTAAGGTCATGATCGGTGAGCAGGAATTTAAAGGTCCCTAGAGTGGGGCGCGACCCACAATGGATGGGAGCGCCCGGGGGAAGACGGCCATTGGCCCCTTCCACGGGGAGGCAGCACCCACTAAGGATGGGGCACCTAGGGGGAGATGGCCATGGGCCCCTCCCAGGGGGGGAGGCGGTTAAATGCCCCTACTGACTAATTTCCCGGGGGCCGGATATCCGCGACGGCGGATAGAGAGTATGGGGTGGGGGGGAGGGTCCACGCTGTCCTTCCTACAGAGACCTCATACGGGAACTCGGACGACCCTTAAGATGGCGTCGAGTAGAAAGGGGGCCCCCACCACGACAAGGGAAGTTACAGTTGGCAATGAGGGTAGAGCCCTCTGCGCATGCGCCGCTCACACGGTGAGGGCGGGAGATTGGTAGTAGGGATCTGACACCGGTTAAGACCTTGCCGTTGGCCCTTAACGCTAGGATGTACAATTTGAATTAGAGTGTATGCATTTTCAGGATGTTAGCCAAAAGTACATGACTGCATCGAAATGTAATAAATGTCAAATTGTACATAATGCATAATGATGAAACTTTTAATTTAATGTTTTAAATTTTGTTTCATATTTTAATAAATACGGCCGGGAGGGTGACTCCCTCCCGTCTTCCAAAAAAGTCAACTATTGTCCGACTTCCCATCCTTGGGGATGTGTGTTGGGAGGGGGTGGCGGGCATCCCGGCCATATGATAAACTGCCTCCACGTGGGCAGAGCGCCAATTACACTTTCATACCAAGCAACCAACATCATCAATAAACCTCAAAGTCTTTCATCAAGAATTGCCTCTCATATTTGAAATTTGCTCCTAATTTATTAATGTCATTGTTTTGTCGATTCCTGAAAATTCAAATATTAACTACATTCCCCCAACAAACGTTTCCTAGTTGAATGACAGTCCAAATGCTTGAACTAAAATAGCAAGTAATCCTCAGTAAGCACACATTTGGTCAACAAATATCAGCTTGTGATTGGCATCAAGTATTCACATATGATACTTGCGCACACAAGCAGATTATGCTTTACTTGTTCAAGTATTTCTATGACATGCTAAGGTTTTCCACCATTGTGCAAGGGATGGCCACCGTTATGGCAAGAAACGTAGCAATGTGCTAGGGTTGGACACATGCATGCAGTGTCAGCATAATCCAAGAGCGTATTCACTCTGATGCCAAGATTTACTAGTGTTGTAATAGTGCAAACATTACAGTTGATAATTAAAATCATTATGCCAGTGCAAGCACTATATCATGGAAAAACAAGAATAGTTCAAGAATTCCCACCATTGGGCTAGTGCAAGCATTACACAAGGGAATGCTACCAAGATGCAGTCCCTAAATTATGTCAATAACTTTATTCTATACACGTAATTCAATAATGGTTCAAGGCTATCACAGTGTTAAACTGCATCCCTAGAATTGTAGACTCTGCCAAATGCCTTGGAATAACCCTTGACGGCAGCTTGAATATGCGTGGCCATATCAATTAGATGGCCAAAACCGCCAGATTTCACCCGAGCTACCTAACACATTTTAAACCCTTCCTCGACACTCCCGACCTAAAAATGGCAATCCAGGCGCAAGTCACCTCCAGACTAGAATATGGATGCTCCACCCTCACAGGTCTACCCAAGAACTCGTTGGCCCCACTAAAAGCTTGCCTCAAAACCGCCACCAGACTCCTAACTGGTTCAAAGAAATTCGACCGCATCTCTCCCCTCTTGAAAGCTCTAAATTGGCTTCCTCTTGAGGCCAGGATCCAACTTAAGCTGGCTTGTATCGCCCACAAGGCTCTATACTTCAATTCCCCAGCATATGTGGCCCAGAAACTCGTGATATCCGGAGGAGCCAGAAATTCCCGATCTGCTAGTGACCTTTTGCTCCAACCGGCACGCTTGCAGAAAATAAAATGTACAATCGGGCATTTTCCTGGGCCGCACCTAGAATCTGGAACTCACTCCCGCTCGCCATCAGAAGACTTCCCTCTCTGGCTCGCTTCAAAAAAGAGGCTGAAACTTTCCTAATGGGCAATTTCCTCCCCTCACGCTGTCCCTGTTCCATCCACTATCTCGGCATTATCCATGGTCTTCCTGGATGATGCTCACTCACACTGAGACTCTTGCTTTAAATGTTTCCTCCTGGTTTTTTTTCCCCACAGGTATCCTGGGATTAAAACTGCCTACCTCTTTGTACAATGTATCTCCCTGTTTTTATCCTACTGTATTCCCCCCCCCCCCCACAAAGTCCTTTGTTTACCTCCTATTTACCCTGTAAATTGCTATGAGACTCTCATGGGTCTGGTTCGCGCTCTATAAAACTCGAAATAAATAAAATACAAAATACTTAAGCAATTATATGCTGTGTAAAGAAATGTTTACAGTTGATTAGACCTAATAATACATTTTACTTATTGTTACTTTGATCTAATTTGCATTACACATACATTGAACTTCGTAGTGGACTTGGCTCAAATTTGCTCTCAGAAATGTCCACGTCATATCTGCTACCCGGCAACAGACCTGGAATGAAATCTATTTTGTATACTATTAAGAACTTACTCAAAATTCATGAAAATTATATTTTGTCCCTCAGTATGCATCTGTACTCTGCAGCATAAAGAACTCATTGAAATAATATCTTGTCCCTGAGTATACATGTGTGTTTTCGCACCATAAACACTGCCTTCATTGAAGTTGATTTATGACTTACTGTTGCTTTACACAATGTTCCAATGTCTTCATTACACCCATTTCCCAAGCATATAGTTCAGCTTGCCAACCTACCATCCTTGATGATGTGTAAAACAGATTGGGAGGAAGATGACGCCTGCTCCACTTGTCTTTTGTTTTATTCTTGAGTCACTTGGAAACACCCATCTATGACAATTTTTCATGTTACAATGCTTATTATGCTGTTACACACCTGAATTGGAACTCATGCAGCTTTCTCAGCTGAAACTTTCCATGGGTTTCCAGAGATAGGTATGTGGCACACAAGGAAAGGTCTGTTGGGCCGCCAGCAGCCCGCTGACTGCACAGTGAGTGCCACTGATGTAAACTACCAACTGTGGGTTCAGTTGAGAAACGTGCAATTTCTTGAAAACGTTAGATTTTGCCTGGTAAACTAGGAAAACCAATCAATGGTTAAAATTAACATAAAAACTTTTGAAAAAATGAGATTGACACTAAATAGTAGACTGCGCACTGTATATTAATATTCATATGTTGTGCTGGCACACAATGTACAGAAGACACAGGGCTGTTATATAACATACAAAACTAAAAAAATAAGTGCCATATACAAAGTGCATTACAAAAGTCATAATCCAATAAACAAGACACTTGACATTGACACAATAAAAAGACAAAAAGACAAAATAACTTAGTTGGGCATCCGTTCATCACTGGTTGACATGGTCAAGCATATGTCCTCATTCATAGGTGTAATCATGTAAGACATTAGGGAGGAATACCTACTCTTATCATTGACATTTCAAACTTTAATGAAGAGTGTATACATTCAACACATCACAATGGGCCTCCTTCAGGACTGGGAAAATTCAGAATATCCTGATTTCATTAATTACTGCATCTAACTGGGTGCAAATAGGTATGGATCAAAATTTCTTGGATTGTACATTGCAGGGGATCATCACTGTGGACCTAATTTCTGTATTATTTCATACACATTGAGAAATCCCAAAGCACCTCAGTTCTTTCTGACTTGCAGTGAGGAAAGTTGGATTAGTTCCCTCTCCACACATTGAAGAATCCGGTTGGATCATGGAGACTACGAAGTATTACATAGCTTCTGGTTTTGGCTCAAGTGCATGCAGAGGAAAGAGGTGCTTTGGGATTTCTCTATGCATACGAGATAATACAGAAATAAGGTCCACAGTGAGGATCCCGTGCTATGTATAATACTGTTTAGGGAAACAGTCGGAACACCATGGTTTAAACCACGAGTGTTCTGACTGCACAAGCTAAACCACACTTGCCTTAACCACGCATATGCCCAAACCACGCATATGCGTGGTTAAGGCAATACTTGGTCTAGCTGCTGCGGACACAGGCAGGAAGACCTCGCAGGAAGCGGTGAGGTAAGTGGGTCTGGGTGTAGTTCTGGGCTGGGCTAGGTATGGGTTGGGGGTTGCTTTGTGGTAGTTTAGTAGGCTGGGGGGGCGGGTAGTTTTATGGGTTGGTGTAGGTCGGAGTTTGTATTGTGGGCTAGAGGGTGAGTCGGGGTTGTTTTGTGGGCTGGGTGGGTTGGGGGTACTTTTGTGTGCTGGGGGTGGGTCAGGGGTAGTTTTATGGGTTACGGGTTGGTTTGGGGTCGTTTTGTGGGCTGGGGTGGGTCAGGGATAGTTTTTTAGGTGGGGTGGATCAGGTATAATTTCCTGTGCTGGGGTCGAGGTAGTTTTGTGGGCTGGGGGTCAAGGTAGCTTTCTGGGCTGGGAATGGGTCGACATTGTTTTTTGGGCAGGGGGTTGTTTTTTGGGCTGGGGCGGTAGGGTAGGGTAGTGTTCCAGGCTGGGGGGTGTGTCGGGTGTAATTTTCAGGGCAGGGGGGGTTGGAGGTTGTTTTCAGGGCTGGGGTGTTTGGGGCTAGTTTTCAGGGCTGGAGGTCAGAGTAGTTTTCAGGGCTGGGGGGTCAGGGAAGTTTTCAGGGCTGGGGGGTTGGAGTTTGTTTTCAGAGATGGGTTTGGGGCTGGCTTTAGGGCTGAGGGTGTTGGGGTAGATTTCAGGGCTGGGGGTTCGGGTTGTTTTTAGGGCTGGGTGTCGGGTAGTATTTTTATTAGGGGTTAGGGTATTAGGCTTCAGGGCAGGGCGGATGGGTAGTCGGTTTTAGGGCTTTGGGGAGGGCGGAGTAGTATTTAGGCCTTGTTTGGTTATGGTTAAGGGACATGGTTTCAGGCCTCAGGGCAGGGGGAGGGGGATGGGTAGTCGAAGTGGTTTTTAGGGTGGGGTCGGGTAATTTTTTTAAAAGGGGTTTGACCATGGGCAGTGGAAGGGTTTGGTGTAGTTGTAGGGACAGCACAAGTGGGTGGGGGGGTAGAGGTATTTGGACCTCAGGGCGGGGAGAGGGGCGGGGGAGAGTTTGTACCTTAGTGCGGGGCATGACTTAAACCACGCATACCCCTTTACCATTCATGCCTTTGCCATGAAATTACGTGGTAAATGCATGTGTGGTAAAGGAATGCATGGTTAGGACGCATTCGTTGTATAGGTTTCGTGGTACAGGCAAGCATGGTTTATACACTCCTGGTTCAATCATACAACCTCCTGTTTATTTTGTCAATGTCAAGTGTCTTGTTTATTGGATTATGTCTTATGTAATGCACTTTGTATATGGCACTTAGTAATTTTGCATTTTGTACAACATTCCTGTGTCATCGGTACATGACATACGTGTTCCTGCACGACATATGAATGTTATTATACCGTGTGCAGTCTGCTATCTAGGGGCAGATTACGATGCGTCCGCAAAAGGCACCGAATGGCTGCATCGTAATAGGCTGGTCGGTTTCCTTTATGAGTGCCTCATTACGATGGAGATGGTAGTAAACTTAACCTCACGGTCATTCTGGCTGGCTTCGAACGGGCTAGGAGAGCCCGCCCGCCAGTCAGAATCCAGTCGGTCATCTCAAGGGCGGGCATTTCTGCCCTTGAGATTACTATGTCGGGGTTTCTGCAGCCTTTCCGTACCAGCCTTTCCAACACAGAAAGGCTGCCGGAACTCAACTTTGGGGGCCCCCAGCAGGGCCTCCTTGGGGGCACGTCCTCCTTGTTGATCCCTGCACCCCATGGCGAGCACCTAGAGGTGTCTGCCATGGGGTGCAGGAGTGAACTGCACTTCCTTTTTCTCAATGGAAACTTGTGTTATGGCTGGTTTCCAGGTGTAACTGGAGCTCCCATTGAGAAAAGTGCAATGCGACTGAACAGTGTCCGGTCGCATTGTAATTGGCCGGTCGGGACCGACGACCAGGAGTAGGTGGGTCCAAGGACCGAGTAGGTGTCGGACGGAAGGAAGTCTGCCCGACATCGAAATGAGGCCCCTACGGTCAGTCTCACATTTCCCATTCTTTTTATTATTGATTTTGCACCATTAATTGGTTTTCCTAGTTTACCAGGATAAATCTAACTTTTTTGAGAAATTGCAAATTTCTCGACAGAACCCACTGCTGTTATATACTGTCAAATTCCCAAGGTTCTGTGAGAGACTGGAATACCCCATTATTGTTAACGAACTGATGTAAACTAAGCAGCTTTATCAGCTGCGTCTTGATTCACGTTATGGTGAGCTGCAGATCTGTGTGACTAGCATGTCTGTGAGTTTCACTGCAAATTTTGGAGATCTCGTCCATGAGTTCCTCAGCTGCTTGCTGTTAAATATATGATTCAGTATTTCAAAATTGCTTTGAATCTTTGCCATATGTAGCCAACATTCTATAAATACTTAAGTTCATATACAATGCATTATGCTGGTCACATCTAGCTGATTGCTACTATGGCATCGCTTTGGCCGTTAATTGTATTTTGATATTGGATTTGGCTTTCTTTGCCCAGTGTTTATCTTAAACTACATTATTAGCACACTGCACTGTTTGCGGTGCATTATAATTATAATTTATTTTTCTTTGTATAGATGCCTCTCCCACTACATAAGCCTTCTATAATGCATGTTCAATATATATGCCCCATTATCATGTATGCTGCACCGAAAGGCATTCTTGTAATGTAAGTAATGTTTTATGGTTTAAATCTATTTTTATTGTTATTTCACACCTTCATAGCATAACATTGTACATTTTCAGTATTCTTGAAAGGGAAACTGAAAGCATCATCACAGAGCAATATTTTTAAGGTAACGATTCTAGGCCTGTGTTCTTTTAAATAGATAAATTATCTGGGACATCTGACTTCATTCTTTGTCCCGAGGGAGTCCCCTTCCAATGTTTGTGTTTGTGTCGAAATTAAATAATTATTAGTCACAAAATCGATCATTGTAATCTGGCATGTTTATTTGATTCCCTATGTTATGAATCTCTTACCTAATTTTATCACTGTTATAACTGTTGTTTTGAAAAATGTAAAGCTCCTTTCTTATTAGTTCGGGAGGGTGGAGCATGGAGGTTTTTTTGCAAAAGATATACCTTGCCTGTTCCAATCTTTTTGATCTGCAACTGGCGGTTCCAGAAGCTTGACTCAGTTAGCTGGAGGTCCTGTAGGATCTCATCCTTGGGTTGTGAGCTGTAATTGGTCTTGCTTTGGTTCATTGACCATGGTTGTGGGTATACCACTCAGCTTCCATGGATACACACATACAACACTTCTCTACAAGTAAAGGGGTTATTCATTCTACTTCTGTTCTAAAACAAATATGCGGATTTCACGAATGGCAATTTTTTTTCTATTTCCTTATCAATGTTTTGCAAGAAAATATTTTTAGTCTTTTACGTGTCATTTATCATTCTCTTTCTTTCTAATAACTTGATTTTCACTGCACAGTTACCTGAATAATATTTCAGACATTTATATTTTATATATACATAGAAATTTATATTTTTTTATAGTTTTATTCAACTACACTAGGATGTATTGGCTAATAGCAGCCCTGATTGTATAGGCTTCAATACTCCACGGAAAGATAGAGCAGTCATAAAACGTGCCTTCTTCAGTGGTTGGTGATATTGCTCTATTAAAATGTGCTTTTGTTAAAAGGCCACTTACAGGTAATCTTGTACAAGATAATCACAGTCAATGGCTAAACTGGCAAGAGAATCTATGGCCTATTTTACCACCTATAAATAATTATTATTAATAGGAATCTTGATACGTCCATGCAAATATCATTAAGTGCAGGGTATAAAGCAAAGAGTCCTCATGCAAGGAGTTCTTCATTGATGTCTACTTCAGGTAGTGAATACCTTCACTGATAAAACAAAACTGTTCCTTTGCCAGCTGTCATGACATCTTCTACAAGCAGCAATTCTGCTACCAATGGTTTAATTTGCAATGATTTTAGTTCATTGACATGTCAGCTAACCAACGAGTTGTAATTTCACGGGTGGGTACATTTTGGAAAGGTGTACTCTTTGGGCCGATTCCGATATGGTTAGGAATAGCTCCGACCCTCGGCGGAGCCATCCTAACCGCATCGGACCTGCCCGTTTGGATTCCTTTCTGTCTGAGCCATTCCGATGGGTTCGGTCGGAAAGGAATCCGACTCGGTTTTCCAGATGGCTTCCGACGGGTTCGGAGAGCCCATCTGCCATCCAGAAACCCTTCAGTCCTCCCCCCGTCGGCTCTTTCCGACCGAGGGAGAATGATGGCAGTTTCCCAGTGCCTTTCTGTGCTGCGTTTCTAACACTGACAGGCAATGGGGAACCGTCTTTGGGGGCCTCCATCAGGGCCCCCATGGATGTGAGGCTGCCGAATGGCGGCCCTTGGGGCTCCGATGGTGCCCCTCTGTTGATCCCTGCACCCTGTGGCAGGCACCTTGGGGTGCCTGCCACGGGGTGCAGGGATGAACTGCACCTCTGCACTTATGATGCGAGCATGCATTCCATTTGGAATGCATGCTCCCATTGTAAGTATAGGATTGCAAACAAACAGGGTTCGGTTGAATCCTATTTGCAAGAGGTGGTTGGGTTCCAGTTCCTGACCAATGTCGATGGACTCTGGTCTGTCCGACATCAGAATTGGCTTCTTTGTTGGAACAGGCTGGCCATCTAAAAATTTATTTCAATCACGACATAACAGGTGCCCCAGCCATTCTAATGGTTTAATTCTGCAGATCTCTGTATATTACTAATTGTAACAAATTGGGTTACTGTTTGAAGGGAGTCAAACCATACTCATGCAGGAACCACAATCCTTTTCAGAGTGAGGCACAAGCAAATCCAAAAAACCTTTGTTTTACCCTCTGGTAGCTTGTAATAAAGCAGTCAGGCTTAACTTAGAGGCAATGGGGCCCGATTCACAGAACTAACTTAAGACAAAATCCTAAACGTACTACTTTTGGTATTCACAGAAGTCATTTAGTAGTAGTAAAGTTAGGATTTTGTTTTAAGTCTGTCTTAAGTCTGTCTTAGGTATGTCCTAAGTTTGTCTTAAGTCTTTCTTAAGTCTGTCTTAAGTCTGTCTTAAGTAAAACTTAAGACAAAATCCTAACTTTACTACTACTAAATGCCATCTGTGAATACCAAAAGTAGTAGGACAGACTTAAGACAGACTTAAGACAAACATAGAACAGACCTAAGACAGACATAAGACAGACTTAAGACAAACTTAAGACAGAATTAAGACAGACTTAAGACAAACTTAGACAGACTTAAGACAGCCTTAAGACAAAATCCTAACTTTAATACTACTAAATGCCTTCTGTGGATACCAAAAGTAGTAAGTTTAGGATTTTGTCTTAAGTTAGTTCTGTGAATCGGGCCCAATGTGTTTTCATATGTATGTAGCACTTCAAACAGTAATAAGGTGAAGACACAACCCAAGATAACTCCCACCCCCAATTTAGAAGACTGGGACACATTGTAATAAATACATCGAGATCAAAATGAGAAAAATCCAATGAGTAGAAGTGGAGATATGAAGTCTAAATATTTCAGTGAAAATAGTGTCAAAAAGCACAAAGTGCCAACTGTGGACAGCTGGTCGTGAAGGACCAGGACAAAGGCATAAGCTTTGGCCGACAGCTATGGAGCACAGGCCGGCTACAGGGAACCAGTTAGGCCTGCTGAACAAGAGTACCTTAAATCCTGGTTGCAGAACGTTGCAAAGTCCCAAGCCCTCAGGATACTTCATGCAGCATAGGCAATGTGTCTGTTCCAAAGGGCTGTGGACCTGCGATGATGCCATAATCAAGGGCTTGTGATGCAAAGTTTGGTGTAGAGGATGCGGCACACAGTTGAGGCAATTAATCGATTCTGAAGAACCTGCACCGCCATAGAGTCTGCCATAGCAAGAGATGTGAGATGCTAGGGCCTGCATTGAGAAAGCTTTTACAATTGCTGTTCCGATGTGGACTGTGAGGTTGATGTGGGATCCTTGCACCGGGGAACCCTCAACACAGAGGTAATGCATTTGTTCTGCTCAGGATTGCAAAGCACAACAGAGGAGCTGCGTCTGTTCTACTGGATCCACAGATGGGCTAGAAAAGCAGCTTTAGGCCCACTTCCAAGGGTCGAGGACTGGGCTGGCACCACTTGGCAGGTTAGGACTCACAGATGGCAAATTCTAGGTGCTGGGTTGAAGGGTATTAGAGCCTTCTGTCCCTTAGGCTATATAGCCAGGAGGCTGGCCAACTCACCCTTGCAGTCACTTTGAGGTCCTGGTTTCAACAGATGATGGTCCAGTCTTTCTCACTCAGGCAAAAATGCCTTCTTCAAGTCAGCACAGCAGGGCCGCAGTCCTTTAGAACAGTAGTCCAGCAGAGCGAACAGAGTGGCAGTCCTTTCAGCAGCACAGGAGTCCTTATTCCTTGCTGCCAGGGTTTCCACATTTCAAGAAGTGGGGTCTAGTATTTATACCTGGACCTTTCTTTAAAGTGGGATAAGCTTCTAGAGGTTTCCTTTTGAAGTACGTATGCATCCCGTCTTTCCTGTCCTGGCTCCAGACTAACTACAGGGGGTATGCAGCCCTCTGTGTGGAGGCAGGAAACAACCTTTTCAAGTGTAAGTAGGGCTGAGCTCCCATCCTTCCAGTGATGGCCCATCCAGGTGCATGTGAGCTTTTTTTTGCGTGTAGCGGTCTAGGAATAATACACAAAGCTCAGCAATCAAGTACAACCATTCATGTGACCCAGAGACAGGATGCAGGCACTAAATTGCTATGGCAGGAAAATGGCAACTTTCTAAAAGTTACATTTTCAAAATTTAATTTTAATTCTGAGTTCACCAAGAGACAAGATTTTTTGTTACAATCCCAAAGACACAAAACATGAACTGGTCCCCTGGTCCTATTTGGAAATTATCACTTATTAAATGTAATAAGTTAACTCCAATATTACCCTATGGGAGAGGCAGGCTTTGAAGTAGTATCAATTTGTGATTTGATAATATGCCTAATATTAAGGAAAATGGCAACTTTCTAAAAGTTACATTTTCAAAATTTAATTTTAATTCTGAGTTCACCAAGAGACAAGATTTTTTGTTACAATCCCAAAGACACAAAACATGAACTGGTCCCCTGGTCCTATTTGGAAATTATCACTTATTAAATGTAATAAGTTAACTCCAATATTACCCTATGGGAGAGGCAGGCTTTGAAGTAGTATCAATTTGTGATTTGATAATATGCCTAATATTAAGACATATGTTGTGGTTGATAGGTTTGCTTTTTTAGCTTACCAATTTTAAAGCTATGGCATAATGCTTAGGTTCTCCAGCCTTTAGAGCAATAACTGGGATGGTTTATACTAAGGAAATATTTGCAGAAGCAGGATGTTTGAGGGATTTTAAAAATACTTTCGAGTTTTTTCTTGACAGGATAAGGCTTTCGTTCATCAAATAGTTGGTGGCCTTTCTAGCAACAAATTTAAGAGTTATCATGCTTTAAAATGCTTAATAAACGGTTGTTGAAAGTTCTCTGGTAACATGCTCTTCAGGGCAGATCCATCTGTATCTGCATGGCTGTCTGTGCTGCGGTGCAGTTGATTACGGTTGGAATTTGGATTGCCACATGTAGAGAAATCTCACTTCTAGCAATTGTAACTGCACATATTTAACAATGGCATCAAGTTGTGAATAAACAACATCAGTGAAAAGTGACATCTCATGCTGTTTAAAATGGATTAAATTATGGATTAAATGTGATTAAAAATGGACAAAAATGTTTTTACCAAGAAGAATGTTGGGGCCCATAAGCCTACCTATAGGCTGTTCATCTCGGGACTGGTGAACTACCTGATCACCAACTTGGTTCAAGCATTTGCACGCGGGCACGGGCAAAGCTCGCACCAGGAGCTGCACGACATAATTATGGCCTTTGAGCATTGCTGGAAAGTTTAAGTGACACAAGAGGGTATGCACCATGTCATTTTGCTTGATGGTTTATACTAAGGCAATATTTGCAGAGCAGGACATTTGAGGAATTTTAACAATTCTTTCAAGATATTTCAAGCTAGGATAAGGTCTTTGGACATCTAATTGTCATAAGACCTCTCCTAGGAATACATTTAAGAGACGTCATGCCTTAAAATGCTTAATATACTGTGTTGCAAGTTCTCTAGGAACCAGTTCCACAACGCGGATCCATCTGCATGTACATAACCATCTGTCTGCTGGAATGCACCTTTTAGGGACTCTGAAAAAATACCCGAGACACCCACCACTCAATACAATATTGCTAGGTCACTAGTCATTATGCACTAACCATTTTAAAAAGAATTATAGACATTTCTTTGGTCTTTGGAGCTTTTGATGAATTTAGCTTCCCTATTGCTCACTCAAGCTTGTTTACAGATAGATGTAATACCAGGCAGTTTGCAGTGGCCACTTCATTGCCTCCATGTTAACACGCAGTACCATCGAATGGTAATACAGTCTTTCCAACAGTTTTTGCGAACACTTATTGTAATCTTACCAGTGCCACAAGGTGGTGGTTTCTGTAATTTATTATTCCATGTTCTGCATTAAATCGCGAGCCTTTTAAGGAATACTCTATTTGTAATATCTTAATCTCCTTCTAATTCCAGAAAACTGATGCAGTTAATATGGTCACCCAGCAGTGCACCTTAAACTGGATTAAAAAATATATATTTCAATTCCTTTGAGAATTTATTTTCATTTGTAGGTCCCTGTCTTGTGCATTTGTATGCAAACATGTTGACAAGTTGCTTAAAAGATCTTTCTATTCCCTAATCATATTGGCTTGCTGATTCATTGTGGTCAGCCTTTCTAAGATGGCAGTTGCAAGACGACAGGACGTAACTAACATAGGTCAGCCTACCCGTTAGCAGACCATCTCACTCTCTCACTGGCTGCACAGTTAGTAATGGGGAACATCATCTTCTGATCTAATACTAGAGAGATATGCTTAGAATAATTATTGCTTAAAGTCGCTCTGTAATACAAAAACATCTACGGTAGTAAAATACAGGGGTAGTGAGAACATATAATCCAAATCTCCCTCATTATTCCTCTGAATGTGAGATTCATGCTCCCAAAACCTGTTCTTGGATGTTCGGGCATTGCCTTGCTCCATAATATCTCACAAAATAAATTTCAAATTGTTGATGTTCTTTTTACCACCCAAATAAGTGAAGGAAAAAGCTGTATGATTTATCCAAATTTTAGGGCAAGTCACTGACTTTATATTCCGTATTGTTGACATGGTCATCCGACAACGTGGCGGTTACTTGTCCCCATTCCATGTTGTCATGTTAGGCTTTGTTTGGAAAAAGGATCAGATTTAGAGAATATTGAGCAGGCTACAATGTCCCAAGGTGTTAAAATGTTGTCTGTCTTATGTAGACTGTCATATTTGGCCCGGTGGCTTTTTTTTTAAAAGCAACCTTCTCATGATGTAAAAGACAGAGTGACTTTTCAGGACACATTTGACACAGACGTGAACTTCTCATGCACATAATAGACCAATTTTCACTAAGCCCCTCTTTTGAGTAGGTGAAAGACTGAGCCTTTTAAGTGTAAATACTTGTGACTGATTGACATCTACTAGACATTATTTGTGTCATTATCATACCTCACTTGTTCTCCTGTAACGCTGTAGTAAATACTCACCCCAAGTAAACCTGTAGCACCTTGTTGCACAAAACATACCGCTCAATGATGGTCACTGAGGATAGTGATACCTCCACCACAAATCATTAGAAAGTTGATTTCCTGGTCTGGGTAGAAGGCGCCCTATCTATAGTGATATGCACATGTAACTCCCTGCTGCTTTCCCCTTTATCACTTATGTGGTACCCATCTACCTATTCAACTAAAGATCATCTCTGAGGCAACAACACCTTTGTTTAATAATTTGACCCTTTTCTCCTTGACTTCCTCATTGTAAAATACTCTAAATTAGCAAATCCTCGTTCACTTTCGTGGAAACCGGGTGGGGCTATCCTTTGTATGCTAACCAGTCAATGTAGAGTAAGGTATAGTACAAGTACAGAGAAGCACCCTACCCCCATCCTGTAGAGGACAGTAACACTCAAAATTGCACTTGCCGAAGTCTGTAAAGTGTATTTTGTATGTTCTTCTTTTACTGTACTCCTTAAAGATTTATTATATCATACAGATTATCTGATCTGATATACGCACCACTGTGATTCTCAGAGCCCCCTACTCCTGTTACATTTCGACTCATAGAAACTGCCTTCTTCAGTAGAATGGCTAAAGGCACTCTCAGGTATTTTCATCCTTCCCTGAACACTCACCCGTCCTTCTCCTGCATTATTCTCTTTGTTCTGCCTGTACCTACTTTGGTCTAACCCATTGCCTAGAGCCACACTATATCAACACTACAGACAATACCAAAATTCTGCCCTACTATTGATGAGCGTCAATGACCTTCTGTTTGTCTTGGAGACTCCCCTTTCCACCATGTAATCTGATCAATTGAAGTGGGAGTGGGTTGTGAGGACCACCAAACCCTCCTGCAGTGAGATTAGAGCTGGTAACAACTTAACAATACATATGCTATTTTAAACCATGGGGAAATACTCCTGATGGCTAAATGGGTTGAATACCCTCAACTGGTTGAATACCCTTATCCGGTTGAGTACAATTATCTATCATGGCCACTGCATCAACCAGCGGCTATTTTACAAGATGAAAAGTCACAAATGAAACAGACTCCTTTTTCAACACTCAGCAAAGCAAAATCGCCATTGAGAAATGTATAAATGTTAAATGTTATTATTGGCTGACACAAAAAGTGAGAAAGGCCAAACAATGACTGCAGGCGGCAGACCCAACCAAACAAGCTGAAGCGGACTGACCCACTGCCGCCTCTGTGTATTTAGGTCCTTAAATAGGGAACTAATCTGTGTTGACTTTCTAAGAGTGTGTGGTGAAACAGGTGATCAATCCTGTGAATAAAGTGGTTTAACGAGAGAGGAGGTTAGCAACAATACCTGCCATCAGGTTTCTTAACACTCATGCATTTAATTATTCGAATGCCAAACTATGACTATATTCTTCTATATAATGCTTAGAAAGATGAAAATATATTTGTTTTCCGTTTTTATCAACCGAATGTTGAAGAAACGTTTGCAAATTTTAAGAAAAATATGCACGCCTGATATGAGAGAATCCATTTCACGGTGTACCACAGATGTTCATGGAGAAAATGTATAGATTCATATTTGCATTTTTGACAAATAAAGCTGATTTATCTGTACATTTAAGTTTCAGTCAAATTATGTCACTTAGGGCCTGGCCGCCAGTCAAAGACCATACTGAGCGCGTGACAATTTTTCTACAAGATAAATGTAGATCAAAAACCGTCGGAGATCAAGTGGAGTTACTCCAGCTGTTCTCATAGCTCGGCTGTCATCTTTAGCGACACTTTGAATTACATTACTTTTTTCATCCACGCTCAGACTGCTCAACTCCCACCCCTTTCATCTCGCCCCTCCCTCATGCGCTGTTTTGGATTTTCGGTTTTGTGATACGACACCACTGCCGCAGCAAGTGAGAAGGAACGAGTCATCGAAGAATTCTGATCAAAGAGAATAATTTATGAGAAAGATGCTGCCAAAAATAAAAACTCAGGGGTTTTTTCCCCGGCAAGACCAAGTGAAATTGAAAATAGAAGCACCACGATTTCGAAAATCGTATATTGTTGTCCTTTTTTTGTTTTTCGTCATTACATTATGAATAAGACTTGCAGTGTAAAATGGCTGCGTTCTTGCAGGCTCAATATAGAGTGCTGCTTCGAAAAGCAGCAACAGTCACACTGTCATACGACTTTGAAATGAAACAATTTGAGCTACCCGTGTTCACGAGGTACAACAAGAAAATAAAATATCTGATTTAAAAGGACCTTCCTCAGTCTTCTTGTAACAGATTTTGGCACTATTCCTTAGAGAAAAAGTGGTGGCATTTGAACCAACAAGGTCAATTAGCCTCACGAATTATCCCACAGCTGTTATGAACTCGCCTCATAACAAGATCAGTCTTTACAGCTCATCGAAGGATGCTGGCCTTCTGACCTTTAGCATCAACAGTCACCATACAAATAATTATCTCTCTTTCCATGGAGTTCAAGCAAAATGTGCAATGATCTTTCTCTAGCTGTCTTTAATATTACCTTGTAAACCCTGGAGAGAACCACATGCATTGCAGCTCAATGCACATCACACAGAGCACAACCTTGCATTTCCCCTACCACCCCTCATAAATGACTCGGAGCATGATCGCAAGTTGCATGGTACTGGTGTACAGGTAAAATCGCATGCAATTTACCATTACAGTCTGGTAAATCTGCACCAGTACCATGCAATTATGAGATTGAATGGGCAAGCCCCATGTAAGACCATTTTTTCCAATCTTAAAACCATATGGAATTCTAAAATGCTTGGGGTTTAAATGCATACATTTACCACCTGCTCTCAGGAAGTGGTACATGTATGTGTGGGCCTGTGGTTGAGGCAAGGGATGAGCAAGGGGTTCAGTGGAAGTAGGGGAGGAAGGCAAAGGTTTTTTTCTGCTGTCGCAAAAACAAAAAAATAGGGATTATTGCTGTCTGCTGTAGCAAACAAAGCCTCATTCGATTTTTCCGGCCAAACTATTGGGCAGATAAATCAGATAAGGTTCTTCACTGCCTGGAACAAACGGCTATGGTAAAACCTACCAACTCTGAAACAGGGTGAGCAAAGTTCTGTGCTACAGTTTCAATCAGTCGGACACAGAATCGAGGCCTTAGCAGCGTACCCAAAATGTTGTCAAATTGATGTTTCATCACCACTTCCAGCATGCTAATAACATAATGCCCATGAACAGAAAAATGATGTTTGTGAAACAACTGTAGCAGTTTTATCAGAAAACATATGTGCAAATCGGATGTATGACGTTACAACGCATGCTTTTACCACGTATTCTGTTACAACACAGTTTTTACAACGCATACCATTACAACGCATAGCGCTTTGAGGTGCTGGATAGTGAATAGTTTAATTTACTATTCCAACTCCAGTCCCCGTGGACACTAGGGAAGGTGTTGGATAGTAAATTAAATCTATTCCCTATCCTAGAGCGCCCCCCAGCGCAATGCGTTGTAATGGTTTTCGTTGTAAAACCTGCGTTGTAATAGCACTGCGTGGTAAAAGTTGCGTTGTAAAGGATGTTTCCCGTGCAAATCAGAAGAGCCCATGAGAAGGTTCCATTGAACCAGCCTGTTCCTGTCCAAGCACACATTTTTAGTGAATTCACAATAACACAAACACCTGCTAATTGAGATCTGACACACTCTTCAATTCTACTAGTTGCCTGTCTCGCAAAAGAGACTATTTCAGGACTAAATTGCAATCCATCACCTTCTGATCTGTCTGGTTGCTGTTCATCTTGACATCTTCTAAGTTATCTAAAGTAAAGGTTTTGTTTGCAAAAGATCACAGGACCACATTTGAACCCGCATGGCAGTGTAATGTGTGAAATAAACTGCCAATGTTTTATTTCCCACAGACCCTTGATGTCTCTTTATTTATCTATCATGCTCTTTGGTTTTGCCAGATTTAATAGTTATGTATTTCACTCCCACTGATGGACCATTGCTAGCAGAGAATGGGCTTGATTTAGAGTTGATTGGTAACAGAAAATCTTTGGGTTTATGGAGGAAATGGTAACTCCATCTTTAAAGGATTATCTGTTGATATGCAATCCTTCAGTGGAATTTACAGCTGCTATGAGGATAATAGGGGATGGGTGGTGAACAATGTTCCCTTTTCTTCTGATTTTCTGATTAGAATACTGTATTTCGGTTAATGACCATTAAAGTAACAATCAACAACAAATAATACATATAGAAAAAGAAAAATATCACTAAGAACAAGGTTAAAAAAAAGACCATTTCGTAAAAAGTCAGATATTCCATTATCTCAGCACAATAACAAGTCAGATATTAAAACCATACAATGCAAATTTATAAAGACATTTAGGGCCTGATTATGATGAAGGTGGTCGGACACCCGACACCTTGTCGGTGGAGGTCCGACTGCCAACAGTCCTTCGATCCAACTGCCATATAATGAGAGCTGTTGAACGCAAGACCGCCGTCTCCTCCAGGATCATAGATCCAGACAGTATCGCAGTCAGAGGAGAGTCCCAGAATTGCCACGGCAGGCACCGCCATTGGGATTTGGTTATCCCTTTCCGATAGCCTATTTATGGAAGTAATGCCACTATGAAAATATTGTCGGAAAGGGATTGGAGTACCCAAACAAGGCCCTTGGCCATAGTAGGACAATGGAAAGTGCCCACACTTACCTCCATGAACCATATGCCATTCACAACATGGTGCATGGCATATGGTTCACATACATGCAGGAAGTGCTGTACTGCAGTGGCATATACTGCAGCCTTAATCCATGTCCTCAGCATGCTCCCGCCTAGGTACAGACAAGTTTCGGACCTCCAGTCTGGAGGTCAAACCAAATACAGTGGTTGGACCACTGCATGCTCGTCCGGCGGTCTCCCGACTGCCGCAATAGCCGGCAGTGGTCCGTCTGCCCAATATCGTAATCAGGCCCTAAGTCTCATAACGCAGAGTCATCGCTGATTAACCCGTTAGGTGCTCATGACGAGCTGAGCTCATCATGAGGCACAGTGGCGCTGTGCTCATGACAAGCTGAGCTCATCATGACCGTTGCGTACCGCCAACGCGGGGTAAATTCCCCTGCTGTGCTGGGTGTTCCATCAAACGGGCGCAGCGCCACCGTGCTGCATGACGAGTTGAGCTCATCACGGGCACCGCGGCGCCGCGCGCTGCCCCCCCCCCCGCAGCGTGGGGGAATTAGCCCCACGGCGAAGGGGTTAACATCAGCAATAGGCTATTTATCCAGAACCAAAGATGTCATGAATCCCTTTTCTTTTTTTCTCCTTTGTGAGTCAATCAAGTGTTTGTGATAACACTTTTTTGACTGTGTGGACGATTGATAGTAGGGACAACCCACTACAAGAGTGAGATATCACTACTAAGGGGATTGAGTGGTTGAGGGGGGATATGTTGAGCCAGAAGTAACAAGTTCAAGAGGTTGTGATGGAGACTTTCATAAAAAAATGGTCCACAAGAGAGGAGCACTAATTTCCTCTGCTGCTTCTAATAGAGATGTGCTTGTGCAATTTGGACCCTAACTTGCACAAACGTACCTTTCTATGAAAGAGAGTACAATTGATGCATACTCACGCTGTATCCAGTTCAGATTTGAGCAAATATGATGAAAAGTTCTATCAAAAATGAATTCTGGAAGCAAATAGTGGTTAACCCACCAATCGAGTACACATGATTATTGAGTATAACTAATTATATTTAACACATGTTTAAAACTGTTATCAAAAATAATAATTGCATTCTCTTCTAATACATTTTCCGGAGTGCAGTCATGACATAATATTTCTCACAGAGCAGCAGGATGCTGACTCAAAGAGAGGCTGAATTATTCCCCATTGAGAAACATATCGTTAGAAGGTTCAACATTGTGAATCATAACATAGCTTCTAATGATACAATTCATAATAATTATGAGACATGCTGTAAACTTCAACAGGTTGTATGTTATGGAAGATGTTCCTTTCATATGTGTCATTATGTGCGAACAGGTAACATTCAAATACTAAACTAGTTTTTAAATAGAACAGGGGTGCACTGAATAAATGAGACACAACAAGAAGTGTGGACAAGTGTGCTTATTTTCCCACATAGCTGCATTATGGCAGACCAGGGAGAATCTGCTGCATACCCCACTGAGAGAAATCCAACCCAGGATTATCTCTGTTAAAGAATTGGTGTATTAAGATCTACATTTCCTTTTAGACAACATGTTATGTTTTACAGAGTCCACTGTACACTGGGTGGTAGATAGACACATTGCCTGAATAAGAAGGAGAGCTTGCAAAAAGTGAATAGGCCAGACATACTGCTAATTGATTCGAAAATTGTGCACCTACTTGTTGCATTACTATCCTTGAGGTAGGTCGCAAATTGTGACTAGTTTTATTTGGATGCCATAACAGGGGTTGTGTCCTACTGGGGTCCAAACCATGGTGCCTGTAATTGCATTTAAATAAAGTAAACATGTTGTTTTAAATGATTACCTCTTTCCTTAAAGGAAACTGAGCTGCATTAAAAAAACACTGACCACTCCCCATTAAACATTTTTTCATGTATTGTTGTGTTTCAATTTAAATACACGCACATAGGTTTTCTGAATGATGCCCTTATATAGGCACAACTCTCATTGCCCTTATTTGGACATAGGCTTCTAGACCTTATTTAGGCATCCGCCATGCAAACCAAATACAGGCATGGTCACCTACATCCGTCCATCCCACGTCACAACGAGTTCTTGGAAAACCAGACTCTTAAGCCTTTAGGACTTCCCCTGCTTGGATTATTGATTTCTCCAAGAAATCATTTTTTATGCATAAACATTTATTCCTTAGGGTTCATTCAAGACGTTCCTCTGCCCGACTTTTACTTCAATACTGGCATTCCTAAACACCTTCAAGGTATAAATATACCTTCACTTACCATGGCAAATCACGGCTCGGCTACACAGCTGAATACGGCTCAGCACTGCAAGTTCGGTAGGAATTCGATTCCCCGCCTGACGCACTGACCAGATGCTGTCATACTCCTCACAGAGAAGCCAGCTCCAGTGTTTCTGACTCCCTTCGCAGGGTGTTAGAGCTCGAGACCCCGAAAGAGATTACAACCTCTCTCATTCTAAGGTATGGAGCAGACTAGAACCTGGAGGGACTTTACGCAAATACTAACTATAGCTAAACTATACTATAGAAAAACAGCACCTACTTCTAACCTCGTACTACACTTAAGTAGGTACACTGGGGTAGAACTATTTAGAAGCACCAGACGAGTTTACACATTTTAGCCTGTGTTATTTATGTATGTATTTTATGAATATATGTCATAGCTACAAACCATGCTTTTGCAGTATTATTTTATCTTACGGCTAATGCTATACATCTTATACTTCACATTGTGTCTTACCATTGTAGCACTTCATATCTCTTGCAGAAGAAATAATAAATAAAAAAACCCTTGTTATTGAAATGCCCATCTACCTATTTCTGTGTAACTCTGTAGAACGAAGCATGCACGATTGACTGAGTGAAACTGTTATCTATTGTTTCCACGATTCTGAGAACTGTTCCGATTCTAAGGGAAACAAAGTTGTCATGTTGATGCGGTTGTCAGAGACTAATCCCTTCTTGTTCATTCGAGAAGTTTCTATTGACCTCTGACATAGCTGGCACACACAAGAAATTAAGTTTAATGTACTCAATAGAGACATACTGACCTCAGTCCTATGTCAAAACTATAGTGTATATTATTCCAATGCGCAGAGCTTATATGGGGTATAGAAAGTACACTACAGTATACAGAAAGGTGAAGGATTTCTTTTCCCAATAGATTTCCACCACTCACCAAGCAATGATTTGTGATCAAAATTACAGTTGCAAACCATGATGCATGGCATTCTGAATTCCATTTTGGAAAGGAAGCCCTAAACATAGTTGTGATTCGGTATGCATTTCTAAAGCCATTTTCCAAATGGTGAACACTTACCAAATAGCAAAATGGTTTTAATACATACTGAAAAAAGCTAATTAGAAGTTACACACTCTGTAATTTAGTGAATCAAAGGGTTAGATACCAATTAATGGCTTCAGAAGTCTAGCCTTATTGGTGTAAACATGTCACTGTGCTAAAAATGAGTACGCTCATAGTCCTTGTGACAGTTGTACTTACATTTATGGGGAAATGAGGTGCCATTGCTGCAAAATAAAAAACGGAGAAATACTTTAAACAATTTCCAGTTCTGCATTGTGCATAGACACAATAGACTCTCGTCAGTAGAAATTTACAGGTTGGGTTGTAGCTATCAGTGATGCAGCAGGCCCAGAGAATTGGATTGAGGGGCCCTCTGCAGCCCAATCATGCCTGTCTATAATTCCCAAACCAATTGGCAAGTGTCCCGTTTCCCTTCCATACACTAGGACTCATAACTTCCTTGCTTCAGAACTAGTGACAGGAGCAGTCTGGTATGTTTCAAGCAGGATGCCTCTTGCTGAGCTTTGAAAACAGTGTTTAGGAAAGACCTTTAGGGCCATATGTATGAACACGTTTTTCCAAAGACACAGAATGGGTAAAACCCTTTGATACATCTGGCCCTTAGTGGCTAATAGTCTGAATTTGTCCAAGCCTCAATGCTGTAGATTGTATATGACTCTGTACTCTCATCCAGCAGAGTTATGTGCTGATGTAAACCCCCCAAGTGGCAACAGGTGTTGGGAGGAACGGGCAAGCTTTATTAAATTCACTAGGGCCTTATTAGGAGATTTGGTGCTATTTATCGCGCATGATAAATAACTAATCCACGGGGGACGTTATTTATTGGATAAAATAAATAGCACCTATTACAAGATAGTGGTGAAAAAAATGTGGATGTTGGTGTTTAACGCACCACAATCCACATGATACAGTAAATACTGTATGCTTTTCACTTATTAAATTTGAGCAGGTTTGACATGCAAAAATGTAATGAAGGTTGGGGTGAGATAATAAGATAATTATCCAATGTGTAAAATACCTATCAAATCGTAATTCTGATCCGTGAGTAAACAGGTTTAGGCACAGGGTGGGAATACACCGACCAACTCTTAATTAGGCACTAAGCAGAGTATACAAAGCCACTGGAAGTCAAAAGCTTTCAGCTTGTGACTCTCATAAAGACTGGTGTCTCATGCAATTTTTGCATTTGTCACATGCAATTTAGCACTGTGCAGACCCCTTTGAAAACATAGCATAATCCTCTCATATATAGAAGACTGGTAAGTATTCACGGTTTGGGGGTACTACACCTGCTTACTCCACAGCAAAAGCAAGGCCCCAGGTATGAACCTGGTTTGAAAGTGTCTCACGCTCAACCTCGCCACTAATGATTTAATAAAAAAAATGTGTACCATAGCCAGTAAAACAATAAAAAATGAAAAAGTGACTAACACCATGAAGAAGTTAAATATTTACAAATTTCACTTGACAAAAAAGTAAGTAGCAGTGCACATCCTTATTATATGTACAAGAAATAAAAAAAAATTCTTTTCAATTCCCCTTTGTTTTCATGGGGCAGAAGCAGTAGCCCTGGATCGAGGGCGCAGTCGATGCTGCAGCACCACCATATAAACTTGAAAAAGCTCAGATGAAAGATGAAAAATAAAAGGACCGGCATATGTATTTTGTCTCCTGGCACTATTTGTTGTATTTTTAAACACCAACTATGAATTATTAGGTAATTTCTGACAAACTGCTGATAATTATTTACCATGGATATTTGCAAATTAGGAAATTTCTAATTTAATTTGCACCTAATCAGCCTGTACTGGTGTGTGTAAAAAGAAATAGCTATAATATTTCAAAGGGTAACAAACAAACATTCACATACATGCATATTTTGCAAACTAAATTTGCAATTATATCCAAAATATCCCAAGTTCGCATGAAATACACGGGGATATAATGACTCTTTGGACCTGATTCACCAAAAACATTTTTACGAGTAAGTTGTATGTAAACATGCAAACAGCTTATTAGTGCACATTCACTGCTGACATTTAGAAAAAAAGTTAATTTGCTTAGGGATTTACTCATGCCATAATAACATCCTTATTTGGTGTAATATTACTCATGAGCAGCCGCGGTCGGTAGTGGGATGACCTGCAGGGCGTTGACGTGGGGAGGGGCAGGGTGGGTGGGAGTAATGTATGGATTATGGAGTTTTACAGGTAAGTAAACATATAAATAAATAAAACATATAATAAATAAAACGTCACCGCACTGCAGTTACACCTACTACCGACTGTGGCTGGTCTTTCTTTTCTGAAATTAATAAAGACATTTAAACCATAAACTTACAAACTGTTAACACGGGATTTCTGGTCTATTTTTTTATAGATCTAGATCCCCACTCCGGTCGACTGAACCGTTGATACCTGTCATAGAGTAAAAGGCAATCCACTACTAGGTCAATCAGTTAATGTCTTACACCACTCTAAAGAACCACTTAAGCTTAAAAAGTTTAAAAGTTTATTACAAAGCCAAACTTAACTGAAGATACAAGCATCTCAATATAAGGTTCAAAAGATATACGGGTATCAATACAAACATACATTTTCTAAATGCTCTTAGTCGGCAGAAGAATATTACCAAAACCAATTCAAAAATCATCAAAGTTGCAAGAATAGACACAAGCTGTAGCTTATGAGTCATTTACAGAAAGGAAGAAAATCAGATTAGACTGTCCCTACACTAGACTAAGTGACATCCCTACTTAGCAAGATTTTAACCTAAAAAGGTGTCAGCAGTGGCGTCTTCCAAAGAAGATCACACACTTCCCTTAGTCTTTGTTGCAAAAACGATGTCTCACAGTTCCCTATCTGCCTACCCATCCGCTCTCTTCGGTTCCTCAGACCATCTGCCTTAACTCCACCCAGGGGTGCTGTCCCTAATACAAAATCACATTTACAATGGAAACGCCCTTTAGAGACGCCCCTCACGTGGTGTTGGTTCTGGTATTTTCCATGCTGATACTCCTCTGGGCCCATCATTAGCGTTGACCTTGCTTCTCAGGCTCCTCTCCGGCAGGACGGTACCCCCCAGAAATTCCTGAAGCCTCCTCCAGGCCTGTGCCTGGTTCTCTTGAACAAAAGTCTATTCATCACTCTCTTGATTGGAACCTCCTCGCACCTGCAAACAGACACTTGTACTGTGGGCCCCAAATTCCGGCCTCCACCATATCTTTTAAGTCGTAAACCATCGAACAAGCTCCACAAATTGTGCCTAGCACGACCTTTCTCTAACGAGCACATACAGATCAAAAGAAACGACTTTGTCTATTCAGGCCTATTAGAATTACATGAACGGGCCTGTGTACTCTGCAAAACATTTAATTTCTTAATCTAAACAGTATTCTAACTTATTACACACAATGGTTATATGAAACGCTTCTCTAAAATATATTTCAGTTCTAGGATCAATAATACCTTGAATTATAACAACATCAAAATCCATCATCGTGTAAGAGTGTAACAGCATCTTGTACTCTATGTGAACTGCCATGTGGCCTACACATTTCTACGTTTAGCAGAATTACATTTTCCCCTACAAGAGCCACATAACGTGGGATTTCAACATCATTCTAACATCTCTACACACTTCTACATTAGCTTTTCACACAGATATATGCATTCTATTTTAAATAAACACTCTTATGTATTTTCACTCTATAAATTCGACACTCTTATATAATGTTTACTAAACTAATACAACGTGCTTGTAAATATGGTGCACTTCTATATTTTTCTTGATTTGTGCTCTCTCAGTCCCCCCTTTGATGACTTTTAGTAGTCATCACCATCACAACACCATCCCTGAGGTATGGACTGAGTCAAACTGAAGTCGTTGCAATACCCCCTCGTTTCATCATCTCTAGAGCCTTCAGACTTCTGTACTGATTATCCTGCATCGCAGTCAATCTCCTCTCCTGCTCTCTCATGGATCTTTGCAACCGGTTTGATCTATACCATTGGTACAGCCGCACCAATCCCCACAAGGCGATTATACAAATCACTATTATGATGATAGGTTTCAGTATGTTCCAAATGAAACTCTTTCCTAAGTTGGCAAACCAACCTCCAACTTTACCCATTCCTTGACCTACTTTCCCCCACACTGTTACCTTTGTCAAATCCTCAATTTCATGATGTATTTCAGTAATGTTCCGAATGTACTTTTCTAAAGGTTTTGAATTGTCTGGAATGTAAGTGCAACATTCCTGGACCTTCAAAGCCTTACAGACTCCTCCCTCTTTGGCTAACAGAACATCTAGAGCAAGTCGGTTCTGAAGAACCATTGCCCTTATCGATTGCATTTCTCCCTCCACCAGCATTAGAGATCTAGCAGTACTGGCGGACAACCTATCTACAACTGTTGCCAATCTTCTAATCTTGACATCATTTAGTGCTATCCCTAAAATAGGAATCATAGCACCAAATACGTCCCCAACTACCTCCTCAGCGCTTACATCCCTTCTTCCTCTAGCTTGAGTTCCTCCCTCTATAAGTTCCAAATCCTTAGCATGGTATATTTTGGGGAAGACAATTGCCAAATAACATGATCCATACCAATTATCTGGTAGTTTCACGTATGCATTTCTTCCACAGACAAAATATACATTTGGGATCACCTGCATTTCCTTCAAGAAGTCTTTCGAATAATATTCTAATTGGAAAGCATGTTCACAACTTACTTTTCCCACAAACACATTCTCGTAATAGGTTTCACCCCTATGTATACACAGTTTCCCCTTTTTCTCTCGATCTAAAGCTATTGGACCATTGCTACCCTTTCTTTGGTGTGCCCTTTCTTCCTCGGTCCAATCTGTTTTCCATTGACCTGAAGCTTTTAAGATCTTCTGTCTCCGGTATCGATCATCCACTTGTCCTACAAACCTTTTCTCAATTTCTGACACTTTACAAGTCAAATTATTTCTTCGGGCGTGTGAAGTATCTAATGTTTTCCAGGGAAGGAAACATCTCTGTAATCTGTCTTCACTCTTATAATAATCCCACTTATTTAAATGCTTGTAGTTCGGCACTTCTGGTAAAACAGCATCGAAGTTTGAAAAATAGTATTCAAACCCATCACGTTCATAGAATATACTAAGCAACAAACTACATGTGATTCCATAAGTCAAAGGAAGATGATGATATCTGATACCTTCGTCTACAGAGGCTGGCAATTTCATGCAAACATAACAATTCTTGGCCTCCATAGCATCAATGTATTCATAAAGCAATTTAGCATATGCATTTGATTTAAAATTTCCCTGTGATTCATCTACATGTAACCTACGAGTCGCAGCTGCTAGTAAAGCTTTGTCTGTCTCTGTATTGTTCCCCTTTTGACCAGCAGTAGTAGGTTTCTGTATCGATGCAGTCTTCACTTCCTTTGATGTTTTCCCTTCATTTTCATGTCCCACTACATAAGATATAGTAACTACTAAAACTATAAGAAAAATCACTCCCACTAAAAGTGTGCCTACTATACATTTGGTCCTGCGGTTCGGGTTGCCAGCCTCCATGATCTCAAGTCTGTATAGCTCTGGTTTTCTTTCACAGCACAATGTCTCTCTCCTTTGTACAATGTCTCTTTTCGAACCACACCTGGAAGCTGATAATCTTTTCCGCAAGATCAGTCTTTGTGTTCTATAGCAACAGACAACCCTAGCCCTTCTCCATCCACTAAATGGAAGTCCCTAGTTTCTTCTTCTTCCACTTGGCGCTAGGTTATCTCTCAATTTGCTTATTTACAAAGTCTTTCACACAGTCTTTTAGCAATCTGAAATAATACGTGTTCCAGCGACTCTAATCACGGCTTCTAATATTTCCAAACGAAGAAGGACCTCCTCAAGTATTGACCTTCTTGAACAACAAATCGGAAATTCTATTCTGTTTAAAACCAGGTCTCTTATTCCGCTCAGATAAGGAGGATAGGGGATATTGAGTGTCAGCAACCCTTCGACCTCCACTCCCGGTATCAGAAACACTATTTCCACTGTTATGATGGGGTCAGTACTGGTCAGGGTCACTTCCCTCACCCTCCCGGATCTCTGTACACTGGACATCTGCAGCGAGGTAGGTCCACTCAGGAGTAGCGTATCTTCTGCAAGGCACTCGCACCCTCCTCGATCTTCTCGGACCTTCCTGTTCCTGTCCTTGTGCACTTTCGTCCAAATCCGAGTCTTCAGATATAGGGGCAAGAGTTTTCTCTGGAGCTGGCTTCAAGCTCGGCCTCTTTCTTCTTTCACTTGGCCAACTAGCTTCTCCACGCCTCTCTCTCCTATATCTTGTCCTCACACTCGGTTCTTGATCACTCTGGGCTTGATCTGTGTCTGAGCCGCATTCACAGCAACTTTCTCCTTCTGTGGCAACTTCAGTTTCACTGCCGTCCTGTCCTTCTTCTTCCTGTTCTGTAGCGCTCCCAACTTCTTCCGACACCCCCACAGCTTGACTGATCCCCTCCAGTGGTTCACCGTCCACAGCTGGATTTTCATCTGCGAGAGGAGCTGTTTCTTCCAGGGGTGCTGGAACTCTTCGAGTATGAGAAGCGTGAATCCAGTTTGGCAGCCCTCCACACTTCACAGCGGAATTCGTTGTCAGGATAACTTGATAGGGGCCCTTCCAACGCACATCTAGGCAGTTCTTCCGGACGTACTTCTTCAGCAGAATCCAGTCACCTGGGCACAAGTCGTGACATAGATCTCTTGAAGATGGAACTTCAGCAGCCTGCACCTGAAGAGACACAGAATGAATGGCGTCAGACAGACCCTTGCAGTAATCCAGGATCAGGTCATCTGTAATATTCAACAAAGCTGTAGTTGGTACAGACGGAAGTCTCATTGCCCTCCCCATTAAAACTTCATGTGGAGAGAGACCTGTCCTCCTGTCTGGTGTGCTACGCATACTCATGAGTACCAAGGGCAGAGCATCAGGCCAGCTTAAGGACGTCGATGAACATACTTTGGCTATTCGGGACTTGAGTGTGCCATTTATTTGCTCCACAATACCTGAAGCCTCTGGTCGATAGCTACAGTGCAACTTCTGATCAATGTTCAATGCAGAGCAAAGCATCTTCACAACTTCACTGTTGAAATGAGTTCCTCGATCTGATTCCAGGGAGGTCGGCACCCCGAAGCGCGGGATCAACTCTCTAAGCAACAACTTTGCTACTGTGAGTGTATCGCACCTGCGTGTAGGGTATGCTTCGACCCATCTGGAAAATATGCATACAACCACCAGAACATACCTGAGGCGGTTGCTTTTTGGCATTTCAATAAAATCTAATTGCATTCTGTTGAAAGGCCCCCCAGACCTCCCAATGTGACTCATTGTAACTGGTGTTCTTTTCCCTACATTCAATTGCTGACATGTAACACATCTCTTACACACTGCTTCTGCTGCAATCCTGAATTTAGGACAATACCAGGTCTGCCTGAGTACCCTCAGCATAGCATCTCTTCCTAAATGTACTGGACCATGTATCTGTCGTGCCATTGGACTCACCAATTCCTCAGGTAACACTTCCCTTCCATCTGCTGAAACCCAAAAATCCATTTCACTTTTCACGCAACCTGCTGTTTCCCATGCCTTTTTCTCAGAATCAGGTGCGTTCTCTTGCATGTTTTTTAAATCCTCCCAAGTATCAACTGTTTCTAGCATCATGTTTAACTCGGTCCTTTCCTGAGCCCCACCCACTTCCACCTCCGTGAAAGAATATCCTTGCTCCGCACAATAGCGGGCAACTTCGTCTGCATATCTATTACCTTGCAACACAAAATCTGTATTTTTGGTGTGGGCTACGCATTTGACAATTGCAATTGCTGCTGGACCTTGTAATGCTTCTAACAACAGTCGCACAAATTCCCCAATTCGAAAAGGCGAACCAGAGGAGGTCATGTAACCTCTCTGAGACCACAATTGCCCATAATCATGAACTACACCGAAACCATATTGGCTATCGGTATAAATAGTGACTCTAATTTTGTTACCTGCTAAACAGGCACGTGTCAGTGCAATGATTTCTGCCACCTGAGCGGAGTGTACTCCTTCCAGGCAAGCTGCTTCTACAACTCCAGTAATGGTGCAAACAGCATAAGCTGCTCTCAACCGACCAGTATCGTCTCTTAAACATGAGCCATCAACAAAGAAAATTTCATCAGGGTCGATCAACGGCTCATCCACAATATCTGGTCTTGGCTTCGTGCATAGTTCAGTCACATCAAGGCAATCGTGATCTTCACATTCCTCGCCTTCTATATCATTAGGAAGTGGCATCAATGTAGCAGGATTCAAAACAGAGCACCTCTTAAGGGTCACGTTCTCCGCAGCAAGTATAACTTGCTCGTAGCGCGTGAGCCTACTACTGGTCAAGTGCTGTGTCTTGGTCCTGGTCATTAACAGTTCTACAGAATGAGGTACATACACCACTAACTAGTGTCCCATGACAATATTTTCACACTGCTCAATGCTGACACCTGTTGCAGCAACGGATTTGAGACATCCGGGCAACGCTGCGGCTACTGGATCTAAGGTAGCCGAAAAGTATGCAACTGGTCTACGGGCATTTCCATGAATCTGTACCAAAACTGACAAAGCACAACCCTCTCTTTCGCAGCAGAAAAGTGAAAATGGTTTTTCATAGTCAGCGACACAAGTCCTCTCTCAGCTGTAGAAACGCCATCAAACAGTCCTTGTCCCATGGTACCGGATCACTCACCTCCTTGTGCGTCAGTTTTTGTAAAGGTTTTGCTTTCAGTGAAAAGTTAGCTATCCACTGTCGACAATAACCAACCATTCCTAGGAACATCCTAACCTCTCTCTGTGTCGTAGGAGCGTTCATCTTCATTATCGCCTCTATCCTATCTGGTGACACTTTGCGCTTTCCTTTTTCTATCCGGTGACCCAAGTACTGTACTTCTGTCAAACAGTACTGCAATTTGTTCGGAGATACCTTGTGTCCATTTTCAGCTAAATGGTTCAGCAAGGCAATGGTATCTATCTTACAAGCCTCTTCCGTTTCTGACGCAACAAGTAGGTCGTCTATGTACTGGACCAGAACCGAGTTCTGCGGCAGTACCAGACTTTCAAGATTTTTCCCCAACAGCTGGTTGAAAATTGATGGGCTTTCTGTATACCCCTGTGGGATACGACACCATGTTAAAACGCGATTTTCCAGCTTAAAAGCAAAAAGGTACTGGCTCTCCTCATCTAATGGAATTGAAAAGAAAGCCTGACAAAGGTCTATCACTGTGAACCACTCAGCTTGGAATGGTATCTGAAACAATATCACTGATGGATTCGGTACCACTGGACAACATGAAACAACTATGTTATTAATCTTTCGAAGATCTTGTACTATCCTGAATTTACCACTAGGTTTCTGCAAACCCATAATCGGGGAGTTGCATGGACTTCCCACGATTTCCTTCAGTATTCCCTGTTTTATCATAGAGTCGATTACAGGTTTTATTCCTGCAATCGTCTCCGGGGTCAGTTTGTATTGGGGCGTTCTTGGATATTCAGCATTTGGCTTTACCATAATCTTCACTGGGTTTACTCCTTTGATCAGTCCTATCTCTTCTCCAGTAAAATCCCATACTTCTGATGACACTGCATCTCGTAAATCCCATGGGAGCTCCTCCACTGTCAGGGTAGGATACAGTTCTATGCATGTTCTCGAATTTGCAACTTTAAAGGTAGCATCATCGTCTGTAGTCTGTACCTCCACTCCCTGAGGTGTGCATTATATTGTGCAGTTCAGTTTGCACAATAAGTCCCTTCCTAACAGACACACAGGACTAGAATCACATACCACAAACTGATGTTCATCTGTGTAGTTTCCTATTTTCACTGATACTGGTTCCGTCAAAGGGCTATTCATCCTTCTATTTGCAACCCCTACCACCTGAAATGTCTCCCCTGACATTGGTAGATCTGGAACCACCGCCGATCTCAAAGTTGATCGAGTAGCTCCAGTATCTACTAAGAATGTTGTAGGACACCCTGCCACTTCAGCCTCAACAAACGGTCCTCTTTGATCCACCTCTAGGACTGCCCCGAGGGTACAGTCCTCCTCTCTATTGACACGTCGTCCCATCAATGGATCAACGTAGTAACACTCTTCTTCACCTGTGAAAAAAGGCATTTGTCTATAGACCTTTCCCCCTGTCGTAATCTTTGGTGGCTGCGGGAACTGAGCTCGAGGAGCCGAAGTCCCCCCTTTGGCCACCTTACCCTTTGTCACTGTCACCCTTTGGGCTGGAACTTCCTGAACTTCCTCCTCTAGAACTTCTAGTTCTCCGTTTTCAGGGTTATAGGGACACTCGCGTCTCCAATGTCCCACCTGGTGACACTGGTGGCATTTTGTTGTTTTTTTCAATGTAGCAAAGTCTATTCTAGGTCTCAGATTTTCCTCGTTGTCCCTATTCTGACTATTTAATTTCCGTCCCATTGTCCCTGTTCCCTGTTGCTGCTGTCCTCCCTTACCAGCTAACTGCATTTGCACCATCATCAGTTTCTCCTTTAGTTTCTTTGCTTTAGACTCTATTTCATCACTGCAATACCTTGCGTATCTCAATATCTCATCCAATGGTTTATTTTGCCAACAAATTAAATGTTGCTGAATCATCAAACAAATATCGGGTCTCAACCCCAAAACGAACTTCGATACAAACTGTCCTATATCCTTGGGATCCATTACATCTAGTCCACTATATTGTTTGAACGTTTTCAGCAATCGTTCATAATACTCATGAACTGTCTCCTTGGGTTCCTGTCTTGTTCGGTCTATTTTTACCCAATCTATGTCTTGTGGTGGCACCTTATCCTTCAGCCATGTCATCACCCTTTCATATTTTACCATTACACTTTCTGACGGTCCATTAGTACGAGAATCCCTTTCTGGTTCTGCAGTTGGCCACTCGACACTAACCTTGCATGCTAGCCACAAATCTCCTGGGACCACAATATCAAACAAGGTGTTCAAATCAATCCACAATACTTTTGAAATCTTGACAAACCTCTCTACCTGCTTGTACCACTCTACAGGATTCTCCCTTAACTTCGGAAATGAGTTTGTAAATGCAGCCAAATCTCCCCTACTCCAGGGCACGTGTACGTAACTTCCATTCGCTATTTCTCGCAAAGGGAATGCCTCCATCTGCATTAGCCTTCCCTCCGGAGACATCACATTCGCACTCCGTCTAACAGTTCCCTATTTGGACCACCTCTCTTCCCATTTTTCCAGATCTCTCCATGCTCTTATTCCTGTGATCAGCTCCCTTATGTGTGTTTTTAATCCAGTTGTCCTCCTCTCATCCAAGTCCTGATCTGAATAATGCAACCTGTGGTTACCCTGTAATGCCTTCGTTCTGGACAAATCTACCATATACTTGTCTGCCAGTTCAGACAGTTTCTCATGAGTTGCTCTTGCCTTCCGAGTGATATCCTTTGCTATAAACAGCAACTCATCTTGTTCGTACATGTCGATCCTTTCTAAAGACAATGTACCATCTATTATATCGTCCAGATCAGATCTTAAGCTGGTCACATCGAGTCTTTTGGCTTTTATTACAGCTTTCAGTATGCCATCTCTAGAGAGTCTATTTACATCTCTCCCATCACAGCTCCGAGTCCTACGTCTAGGCTCAGGCGAGTTATGGGGAGTCCTCCCATGCTCCCATCTCTCCAGGTCCCATGCAGTTCCATCCTCTCTGGGTGTATGGTGAAACACTCCTCTATTTCCCATTATCCCACATTTCTCATTCTGCATGGTTTCTCTAGGTGCATGGTAAGACATTCCATTATTCCCCATGTCTTCACAATTCGCCTGTGACCTCTGATCACTCGACGCATGGCAAGATCCTTCACTGTTCCCCGTGTTCCCACGATTCCAGTGCTGTACGTTATCATTAGGTGCGTGGTGAGTGCACCTAAACCTATCCCTGTATTCTTGGGTCCTTTGGTCTCCCTCACTTTGAATGAGACGAGATGTCTCCCCACACTCCGTACTTCTGCCTTTTTGCTCCTGTCCGTTTCCTCCGTCAATATGACGTGTAACTCCTCTACTCTCCTGACTTTTACCTTCCCACTCCTGACTGCTTTCGCTAGCCCCGCAGTGAGATAATATTCCATTGCCTCGACTTCCCCATTCTGCTTCTGCTCTTGACCTCGGTACTCCTGTGGACCCATCCCATTCCCTCAAGTCAGCCCTCAACTCTTTATAGGATTTCGGCCGTGGTCCCCTCAGGTCCATCGGTCCTCTCTGACCCCCCTGTTCTGTTACGGGACCCACTGCTGAATCCAATGGGGTGCTCCACGTTTTCGGTCCTGGCAATTGCCTCCAGGCATTTGTCGTGTTATTCCTTCTTTCCATCTCAACTCTCTCTCTCTCTAGCCGTACCTGTTCTTCCTCTCTCCCTTTCTCCGGGTGATAAACCGACACTATTGGACCTATGGTAACGGGTACTTGAAGAGCATCTGGTAATCCATAAGACTCAACCCTCTCTGTTGCTGGCATCTTCTGCACCACAACCCTTCCGACTACTCTCCGTACAGGACTATGTTGAGGTGTCTCCTCACCTTTGGTAGGTACCCAATCCGTTATAGGGAGTGGCCTATTTCCTTCCATGTCAACCCTGTCTTCCTTTGGGAGCTCCGTACCTTCTGTCTCCCTATAGTCCGGAGGCGGTTTATCTATCAACAACCTATTTATTAGGCCATGCTCCGACTCGCTCTCATCATCCTCTTCTATTGGTCTCTTTTCTCCTGTAACCTCTCTCACTGGGTACAACTTATCCACTTCAATCGTCTGTACCCTCCATCTCTTAGCCTCCGCATCCCATTTGGCATCTTGCACTGCCCTTACTGATCGCCGTACCCTTTCTTGGCGTCTGTTCTGACTCCTGTCGTGCGCCACCCTAATCCATGCATTAAGGGCCTCAAACTGTGTTGGTCTAGACAAAGGTCTCAATGAGGACATAACTGCTTTCAGCTGATGCAACACTTCTAGTCTAAACGTTCCGTATTTCGGAAAAGTCAGTTCCTCATTCCCTTCTGTAATCTTACACCAAGTACCAAGCCAGAGTATAGTATGCAACCCAACATTCGTTGCCATATAGTGAGCTGGTGTACCCTCCGGCGGTGCCTCTTCCCCGTAATAAGATTCTCTTCTTTTTCTCTTAAAAATCCCTCTGAAACATTTAAAACACTTCATGTTCAAAATCTACAAAATTTCTATTTTCTCCGCGTTCGTTTACTTCCTGATGACAATCCACCAATCCCAGCGCGGTTCTCGCTAACTGGCCTATCACAGCGCGGCTCTTCGCTGACGTCACACCAACCGTCCTATCACAGCGCGGCTTCACACCAACCGGCCTATCTCAGCGTGGCTCTCGCTGACGTCACTCGTCCCCCTTTCGCAGCAGTTCCCCTCCTTTCTCCGCTCGTCTCCCGGTCATGCATGCGTCCCATTCATACTCTGAAAAATGATTACTTCCGACCAAGCGATCACTTTCCTTGACTGTCCGTCCACAGTCTAACTGTAATTGTCACCTTAACTGACGAAATGTCTTTCCGTTGGTCCAGACAATCGCCTTCTCTGATAGGTTACTTGCACACGGTAACTTTCGACCTGCGTCCGTTACCCACACACTCACTCTTGCAGTCCCCCTATCTCGGTCCTGCGGGCGATCAATGGTACCTCATGACCCCCTTTTCTCTGGTCGACAACTACTCTGGATGTTCGATACACCCGAACCACTTAAGCTCTTCCCCGAACTTAAGATTTTCACCAGTTCACCGGTTCCCCCGTTTCCCAGGTTACCAGTTTACCAGTCTGCCAGGTTGCGCGCGCTCACAACCCTCTCTCATTCACACTACAGGCATTCAACTCCGCATGACATTACAATACAGATACAACACAAAACACCGCAATCTGTCCACGCATGACCCTTGTTATACTCACTCTCGTCCGATTCTGCTGCTTTTCTCTCGCGCCGTCAGCACCCTCTTCGGCAGGCCACCTCTCGATCTCTAGGGACCTTGGGGTAAACTTAACCTAGTCTAGATCACCTTCCTCAAGAAGGTAACCATCCTCACTCTGCTACCAACTGTTAACGCAGGATTTCTGGTCTATTTTTTTATAGATCTAGATCCCCACTCCGGTCTACTGAACCGTTGATACCTGTCATAGAGTAAAAGGCAATCCACTACTAGGTCAATCAGTTAATGTCTTACACCACTCTAAAGAACCACTTAAGCTTAAAAAGTTTAAAAGTTTATTACAAAGCCAAACTTAACTGAAGATACAAACATCTCAATATAAGGTTCAAAAGATATACGGGTATCAATACAAACATAAATTTTCTAAATGCTCTTAGTCGGCAGAAGAATATTACCAAAACCAATTCAAAAATCATCAAAGTTGCAAGAATAGACACAAGCTGTAGCTTATGAGTCATTTATAGAAAGGAAGAAAATCAGATTAGACTGTCCCTACACTAGACTAAGTGACATCCCTACTTAGCAAGATTTTAACCTAAAAAGGTGTCAGCAGTGGCGTCTTCCAAAGAAGATCACACACTTCCCTTAGTCTTTGTTGCAAAAACGATGTCTCGCAGTTCCCTATCTGCCTACCCATCCGCTCTCTTAGGTTCCTCAGACCATCTGCCTTAACTCCACCCAGGGGTGCTGTCCCTAATACAAAATCACATTTATAATGGAAACGCCCTTTAGAGACGCCCCTCACGTGGTGTTGGTTCTGGTATTTTCCATGCTGATACTCCTCTGGGCCCATCATTAGCGTTGACCTTGCTTCTCAGGCTCCTCTCCGGCAGGACGGTACCCCCCAGAAATTCCTGAAGCCTCCTCCAGGCCTGTGCCTGGTTCTCTTGAACAAAAGTCTATTCATCACTCTCTTGATTGGAACCTCCTCGCACCTGCAAACAGACACTTGTACTGTGGGCCCCAAATTCCGGCCTCCACCATATCTTTTAAGTCGTAAACCATCGAACAAGCTCCACAAATTGTGCCTAGCACGACCTTTCTCTAACGAGCACATACAGATCAAAAGAAACGACTTTGTCTATTCAGGCCTATTAGAATTACATGAACGGGCCTGTGCACTCTGCAAAACATTTAATTTCTTAATCTAAACAGTATTCTAACTTATTACACACAATGGTTATATGAAACGCTTCTCTAAAATATATTTCAGTTCTAGGATCAATAATACCTTGAATTATAACAACATCAAAATCCATCATCGTGTAAGAGTGTAACAGCATCTTGTACTCTATGTGAACTGCCATGGGGCCTACACATTTCTACGTTTAGCAGAATTACATTTTCCCCTACAACAGCCACATAACGTGGGATTTCAACATCATTCTAACATCTCTACACACTTCTACATTAGCTTTTCACACAGATATATGCATTCTATTTTAATTAAACACTCTTATGTATTTTCACTCTATAAATTCGACACTCTTATATAATGTTTACTAAACTAATACAACGTGCTTGTAAATATGGTGCACTTCTATATTTTTCTTGATTTGTGCTCTCTCAAAACCAAATTAAAAAAATGAATAGCAATTATACCAACAATAATAACAATTAAAACATATCTTTTTTCAGCTGTATTACTGAAAACGATATAAAACACAACAATATTCTTAAGAACGATATTACTTACCCAAAAACAATATTCTTCACAACAATATTCTATACCACTATATTTTTGCATCTCCATACTTTTTCCAATATTAATGTGTTCCGATATTATGTACTCAATATTTTGTCTATCGCTAACTAAACAAACCACAAATAAAAAATGTGTTGTCAAATGTCGGAGGTTCCTTTTTGGCATTATGGTTTCCAATTTCAAGAGAGCTCACCATGAATCGCTTAACACTTTTTAATGCAATGGCTGGAGAGTGTGGGCCCAAAAACGAAGGGATGAGACTGACTCAAAACCCCGTTTGAGGTATAGTTTAAATATTCCTGACAAAAGCTCAAATGATCAGCTTAGGCAGTCTCCAGTCAGACCTAGTAGAACTATTGAATCAATAAAATCAATAAACCATTGTATAAATAAAACAAAATATATTATTTACAAAATCCAACTTACATCATTAAGTTCCCCTTGCCTTTTGATGGCCTCGATGCTTTCGGTACAGGTGTTTCAATGAATGAACCCACAAAACTACACCACAGAACCATGTAGCCTTGTGTCAGAAAAATACTGGTGAGAGAGAAGGGCAGGGGATAGGAAGGGGTTAAAAGACACAGCACTTAGGGGCAGATTTATGAGGCACTTGCGCCACGTTTACGCCGCTGTTGCGTCACGCAAGGCGGCGTAAACGTGGCGCATCCCTACGAACGATTTACAACGTGACGCATCTAGGCAGATGCGTCACGTTGTAAAGCCCTGCGCCGCTTGTGGGCGTTCCGGCGCAGGGTGGGCGTTCCAGGGCAGGTGCGCCTCGCAAAAGTGGCTGACTGAAATCTATAAGATTTCACTCAGTCACTTTCAGGCCAATGCTGCGTCAAAAGCCTGCGCCTGCTTGAAGCAGGCGTAGGTCTTGACGCAGCATTGTTAAGATGGGGCACCCCCGAGCCTTGCTGGAGCTGCGTCGCGCTTGCGACGCAACTCCAGCAATGCGTCACCTTTACGGCACAGATGCGTCACGCATCTGTGCCGTTTTTGCCCCATGGTGCGTCGCATTATAAATGCGGCGCACCATGGGTGGCGGAACTCTGGCGCACTGTGGCGCACATTAACTGGCGCATCCCTGGGGATGCGCCAGTTAACATAAATCTGCCCCTTAGTTAACAATGGCAGGGACAGTCCCACTCAGAGAAAGGATTGAGCCAATAAGTAGAAATTGAGAGATGCAGGAAAGGTGAATGATACTGTAGAGGGCTTCAAAGAGTCTTAGACCCTCATTTCATTGTTTTTATCATGGCAGTCTAGTGAAAAAGATCTTACATAACACAACCAATTCTAACAAGGTTTTCTTTTTTGAAAACAAGATTCGACCTGGAAACCTATACACGAATATAAGGGCATATCATCAAGCCCCGGAGATAAAATTATCGGTGGTTTAGCGTCTGTTTTCGGACGGAAAGCGGGGATAATCTTATCGCCTAATCAGCAAGGTCACGCTATCGCGTGAATACCTGCATTATCGCCCTTTCACCCAACGCCCATCTTTGCATCTCTAATGAGATGCAAAGTGGGCGTTCCTGCTCTGACTTAACTGGAGAAATGTCGCTAAGCGTCATTTCTCCAATTATCAATGGGCACGCTAACCTGCAGAGCGACATGCAAAGTAGCGATAACCTCTGTTATCGCTACTTTTCTTATGCCTGCTTCAAAACTGACTTAATCATGATATCCTACGTAAGTTGGATATCATGGCTAAGTATGTCTTGCCCTATCAGCAAGCTTTCGCCAAACCTTGTGCGATTATCGCTGTTTTTACAGCAATAATCGCACAATTGGCAGCTTATGCTCTGAATTTTATCGCTTTGGAGCTAAGCGTTGCTGATAGCACGCTATCTCCGCGATAAAATTCAGAGTTGGCCGGCGATAATTATCCTCGTGCAAAGAGCACTGAGAGATAATTATCACATGGCCTTGATGATATGCCCCATAATTTCCTCAAACCCCACAACTCCTGTCTCTTCAACTCTAAATAGCAGTGTGTTTTCATCCCTTTTAACACGTTTTTCCTTTCTCCTTCTTTCTCCTTTCATTTTCGTGCCTATCTTTTTACTGCTCTGGGTCTAAGTCTGATGATGAAAATAAAAATGAATTCTAGTGCCCACAACCTGCAACCACGAGGCAGATAGCTATCAGTAGTGCATAAGGTGAAGTGCCACCTGGGCCAAGTGGTTTTAAGGCTGTCTGACTTCAATTATGACTGTCTTACTGCCCAACCAGCTGGTACGGAAGGGCATTTCCTTGTTTGCATCGGGACCCATGGCAGACTTGCTGAACCACAGCAATCCTGGGCCCAAGTTTAGCACTATTAAATAATGATTTAATGTTTCAAAATGGGTGCTGATCTTATCTTTCTCTGAGAAAAACTTAAGAAAGTCAAGGTCTCGGTAAACCGCATATTACATAGCACCACGTGTAGCCTTATTGTACTACATAAAATGTTTCCAACAAAAGCCTCATTCAGCCTTATTTTTTCCCTGCTCGAAATATCACCTTGCATCTGAAACTTGAATGGGTGCCGCTCTTTAGTGTTTTTGTTCAATAGCAAATAATGACATTGTTCACTTTTCAGGCCATCAAGCTTCCACATTCCGTCTCATTATATTTCAGATTTCCTTTAATGGCATTTGAAAGATCTGTAATGCTCTTAGAGCCATACATCATGGTTTCGTACCTTTTAAATATACACCTAATTATAGCAAGGAACCCGCTGCATTCTGCCTTGCAGCAAGGACTCTATTCTCATTCAGTCTGAGGGGACAGCCTCATTGCCCAGCTCTTACTGTTCAGTGTGCTGAAATTTTGATAAGTGCAGAGCTTGCAACACACTGGGTTTGACTGATGAAAATAGAGCTTGTAAAAGTACATCCAGAGATTTACAGATTTGCCTGAATGTGTTTCTAAATTACTGTCAATTCAAAAACTTTCCCAGTATAAGCTGTGCTTGTCTGAGGTTTCCTGGCATGCTACTGGGAATCGTTTGTGCCATATTCCACAGGCTTCTATTCCAAATGTGAGGAAATCCACAAGATCACATAGTTAAACATTGGGATATGGAGCCCACTGTGCGAATACACCTTTTTTCCCTGTGGAGAGAGAGTTTCTCTTGCACCCCCATTTAATTTGGGAGTGAACTATTTCCCCTCCATCCTGGATGGGGTAGTAGTACAGCTCTTGGAGTAAATTTCCAAATATTTCATGCTCTTGAGAGGTGTTATCAGACTGTGGGGCCTATTACGATGGAGGTCGGAAAGCCTCCGACCTTTATCGTCGGTTTCAATTCCGACTGGCTTATTATGTATCAGTCGGGCAGAATTGAAACCTGCCGGTCATTACAGAACTCGTTGGCTTTCCACTCTATAGGATTATGATGCACGGTTTCCACATGGTTTCCATGTCAGCCTGTCTGACATGGAAACCATGTTGGAAAGAAGAGTATTTTGGGACCACAAGCAGGGCCACCTTGTGTGTTCGGCCTCCAGTTGGTCCCTGCACCCCGCCACAGGCACCTTGAGGTACCTGCCACAGGGTGCAGGAAAGAACAACACCTCTCATTTCCCTGTAGGAGCATGTATTATGGCCGATTTATGGCTGTAATGCATGCTCCCGTAGGGAAATGTCGGAATGCGACTAAACAGTGTTCAGTCACATCCTAATGAGATGGGAGGGCCCGACATCTTAATCGCCCCCTGTGTGTATGCCCACAAATGCACGTTTTGGGGCATTCACAAACTTACAATGCAAGCCAGGCCATGTAATAGCCACTTTCCATTTCTGGAATTTACAACTTCAGATTTCTCACCTTAGTAGTGGAGAAATCAATGGCCTAAATTAATCTATACATACGAGGAATCTTTTTAAGAATTTCTTGCAGACATAAACCTATGGATTTTCAGCTGTTCTCCTATGTTTACAGCTAAAATGTCCTTTAATCCCATTGTAGGAAACTTAATATTATACACTCTGAAAGGAAGCTGCACCCCCACAGTTTCGATACAGCTACTATTTGTGTTAGGCTTCTCACACAGATCACAACATTGGGGGGCATTTATTGTTCATCTTAAGTAGCCAACTACAAATCAGTGAACTTTTTGGGATAGAGCAGTCTAGGTCAACCCTGTTCAAAATGTTTATCCTGTATGTTGTGTTTTTTGTGCCCTTCCTAATATCAAACTCAATCAACAGTGGAAAGATTGCCAATTACCCTGTTTTATCTTTGACTGTTTCCATGAGATAATCCACAGTTTCGCTGAACAGTAGAACATGGCACACGCACACCAAGATATGGCTTAAATAGCTGTCTCAGAGGTCCAACGGCACTTAACAATACCAGAAACCCATTTAGAACACTTTAGATAGCACTCTGTACATACAACAGACAGACCTGAGATATTTATTATAAAAGGACGTCAGCATACTTACTTTACCACTGCCAACAAGAAGCAAAAATGTCACCTTACAACAGCACAGATACACACATTAAAGTATGAAAGGGCCAGGCCCATTACTCTAGATTATTTCCCGTGACACACCCCAATGGTTCTTTTTCGCAGCATGAAAGTGTGAAGGGCAGACAATCGTTAATGCACCAACAATTAGTCAAACATTCTTCTATCAGATAATCCTCCACAGGCCTAAGACATTTTAAGGCATGGGCAAAGTCGGCTCTCTATGCAGAACGGAGGGGTGATGAGGACTTAATTCACTCATATCATCACCATTGGATGGTATAGCAAGACCCTTTTTTATATCTCACTAGGGAATCGAGGAATAAAACTATTATTATGATATATCATATTCAGTTTTAATATCACTGTCTGTCTGCACATTTTTTGATCCTTTTCTTTTCCTTTATTTAATTGTCTGTTTTGTCTATCCCTCCCTATTGCTCCGCCTCTGGCATTGGGTTGCACAGAGGTGTTCAGTAGCAGCCCTATGATGAAGCATGCCACAACTTGTTGTGGGTAAGGGAAGTTCTTAACAAAGTGTTTGTGCTCTCTTTGCTACTACACATTATATACGTAAAAGAATTTTGCAACTGGGTTTCGCCTTACCTCCTTCTGTGCTTTCTTTCATGTTGGCTCTGGCCCATGGCCCAAACCTTTCAGGGAGATCCCTGATAGAGCAAGCCCTGTTCTGCAGGGAATATTTCCCTGATGACCTTGAACAATTCTAAGGTAGATTGTTTTTAATGCTGTTATCCTTTAATTTATTTTTAATATGGGTGATGTGTGAGAGACTTTGTGTTTGTTTCATGCAACATCTATAAAAAAAAGTTTATTTTAGATCAAAACGGGGTCTCACATATGAGAAATGGGAGGGGGTCACAGCGTATTATTTATAGTAGTGTTAGTGAGCTGCTGCTGTGTTACAATATTGAAAACACACATTACTATCTCTGTATATTATATGTAAACACATTTAGAATTTGGATGCGAGTGTCTGTGTACTTCCTGTGACCTGGCCACCGAGGTCTTGAAAGAGCTGAAATTGGATCATAAATTCAAATCAGTTCCGAACAGGGGCCCTGAAAATAGGTTTGGTCCAGGACCCCCAAAATCCTTAAGATGTCCCTGCCACAGACAATGAGATAACATTATTTAATTTATTATAAAGCTAAAAATAACTGGCCATAGAGACACCTCATCACAAGGGTATAGAAATACAAATGGACTAGCATGAAGCCAAATCCATTCATCCAATGTAAATGGTGTAACATGAACAGAACTATTAATTCAAGAAGAATCAAGATACATGAGTCCAAATTTCCCTACATCGAGGGCTGATAAGTAAAAATCATTAATCTATCCCTACTCAAGCTCTAAGGCGACATACCTACATAAGCATTTTCAATGGGAAGAAAAAAGGTGTCAGTGCATGGAGTCTTCCTAAGAAAAATCTCCACCATCAAAGGGTCAGGTAGAATACTATACTATCGCTAAGAAAGAGCTTGTCTGGAGATGCGCTCTCTCTCAAGGCAAGAAAGAAGAGGGCACTTTTCCTAATTCCAACAATCAGTTATCCACAGGTAGGACTCCCTTAATGCAAACCATGCTCACAGTTCAGAATGCAAAAGACATACGAATGATGGACGGAATGCAGAACAAATCAAAACATTCACACCCAGTCAAGAGATATGGGTTAAATCCATAATTCTTTTGCTCAACATGCCACACCAGTTCAGACTGGGCCATATGCAAATCAGTCTTGACCCTGTGCCTCATAAGAACAGTCCAGCCCGAACTGGCAAGCCAGGTTCTCGCTGGACCGAAAACATGCATCCTAGGACCGGTTTCGGGGTTTCACCCCTCTTCAGCCAGGATAGCTTGAATCCAGTGGCACAGTGAGCCCGGGGCCCACGTCTGGGCACACCCGGCGCACTTATGAAAACGTGAGAAAGAACAGATTCTACAGTGCACATGAAATTCATGTCAGTAATTCTAAAGTGAGAGATTTCAGGGATTTGCATTTCAGGCCTATGACTTTGGCTAACATAAGAACATGTTTCTTCTTTCAGATCTACATAATCATTATAGCCTTTCAACTAACACATTTACCTACTTATAGTAATATTATTGTTAAACACATTTAATGTACGAGTAGTGTCAACTTCACAGCAAGTGCTTTACATGTTAACATCTTCTACTAGTTACTTTTATTTCCTGTGTTAATTTTCCTTGCTGCTTGTCAATAACATAAAACATGTCACGCAATTGTGTTAATACACTTCACAATTCTAGCACCTCTTGTTAACAGAGTTGCAAGATTACATGTGAAATTGTAAATATAAAGCACTGCTACAAATGAAATGAATCTTCCGCTCAATCAGTTTCCCCCTCTGATAATGTTGAGTCATCATAAAACCCTTCAAAACATCCCTGCTGAGTAGACTGATCTAAACAGATGTTCTAGCTAGTCTTCTCTGTCAGAACTCTTTTATTTGCTTTAAATTCCCATAGTGACTGTTTTGCAGTCTCCTTCTCTCTCTTTCCCTTAAGGAGTTCTCCACATGCCTTGCTTTGTGCCACTTATATTCCCATATCATCCCTAGTAAGAAAATCATACAGACTATAACAATCAGTATTGGCTTCAAGATGTATCCAAATATTCCACTCCCCAGATTTGCAAACCGTTTTCCAACTCCACCAAAACCTTATCCCAAACTCCTTCAGCTGACATGCACTGTATCTCACGATGTATGTCAGTTATTTTATTAACATCTCCCTTCAGATCTTTACTTCTATCAGGGATATAAGTATAACACTGTTGGACCTTCAGCATCCGACAGACGTTTCTGTATCACCATTGCCCTTATCAAGACCATCTCCCCATATAAGAGTAGTAAAGACTGAGCCGTGTTAACAGATAACTTTTCCACTATTGTAGACAGCCTTCTAATCTTGACATCATTCAACACCACTCCCAAACTAGATATTATTACTCCAAATATATCCCCTACAACCTCTCCTGCACTCAATCCACATTTCTCCCTGCTGTTCACCTTTCCTTCCTTACTCTCCAAATCATCCACATGGTATATTTTTAGAAACACAACTGACAAATAGCATGTACCATACCACTTGCTTGGTAACCCAACATACGCATTCTTCCCACAAACAAAATATACTCCAGGTACCATTCGAACTGGGTCTTGCAAAAACGTCTCCCATGGACCATTGATTAAAAAGACATGATCACACATGCTGTGTCCAACAAATAACGATTCATAATGACTCTCAGCATGACGAATGCAAAGCTTTCCTCGTTGTTGCCAATCCAAAGCAATAGGACTAGAAAGTCCTTTAGCATTATGAGCTAATTCCTCTTTGGTCCACTGAGAATTCTTGTCCTTGTTGTCCATAATAGCAACCAACCCCCAACGTCATTCTTCTACTTGATCTATGAATTTCTTTTCTATATCTGTTAGTATGCATGTTAGTTATGTCTGTGCTCATAAGCGGTATCTAGTGTTACTGTTGGTGAGAAATAAATTTCCATTCTTTCTACTCTCTTGTAGTAATCATATTTATTCAGATGTTTATATATGCAAATTATTGAAAGTACCACATCATAGTTTGAAAAGTAGTACTCATTCTGCCAACTCCCCGGTCCACCAAGGGTATTTAACGGTTGTTGTGGAGGGAGTGACGGCGGTAAAGACATCTCTTTCGGGTTAGAGGACAGGGGGCAGGACTACTTTTACCCATACTATTTCGGGAGCACCTGGGGGCGGTGCGCAGTGGACTCGTACTAAACCAAAGGTATGGGCGCTGGAAAATAATACTCGCTAGGTGCTACAGGAAAGGCATTATAACCGTTTTTTAAAGAATTCAATTTATTTTGAGCACACTATGTTTTTAACTTGTGGAAATTCTTTTGCTCACTCACCGCTGAATGCTGCTTCTCTGACACCCGCAGTTCATTCCGCCAACTCCCTGGTCCACCACGGGTCTTTCCCAGTTGTTGTGGAGGGAGTGAAGGTGGTAAAGACATCTCTTTCGGGTTAGAGGACAGGGAGCGGGACTACTTTTACCCATACTATTTACGGAACACATAAGTGCGACGTGCAGCGGATGCGCTGGTGGCGCGCCGAAGGCGCGCCAAAGGCATGCCCGGCGGCACCCGGCAACGACCGAACGGGACCAGGGGCCAAACCCCCTGCTCCAAATATGCCTTTTCAGATATACTCCTACGAAGACCTTATCAAGCTTCGCCCTAACTGCCAAAGGTATTGTAAGGTGCTGACACCAGAGAATTTTTCTGCCCCTTGCCCCGGCTGCAATTTCTCCCTCTGCTGGAGCTTACAACTTCCAAGAGCTGATACTTTGGTCCACAAAAATCCTACTCTCTGTGTGAAGTATAAAGAGGAAATTTCTACCGAAGACTATTGATTTTTCAGCATAAATTGTAGATCGCTGCCAAAACTTAAAGAAGATATATACAACTTTATAAGTAATTTCCAACCTGATGCCATTTTCCTGACGGATTGCAAAAAACACAGTTGATGGACAGAATGTAGAACAATGTCATACATTCACCCCAGTACAAGGATCTGGGCCTAAATCCATCGTTTTTTTGCACTCCACACCACCCTGGGTTAGACAATGGCTATATGCAAATCAGCTCTGACCCTGTGCCTCATGGGAACAGTCCAGTCCGAACTACCAAGCCATGTCTTTCCCAGACCAGAATCAAGCATCCAAGGACCGGTTTCTGGCTATCAGCCTTCATCAGCCTGGATAGCTTGACTCCAGTGGTGTGGAGAGCCTGGGACTCACGTCTGAGCATCCCCAGCACACTCGGGGTGAAAATTGCAAAAAACACAGTTGATGGACAGAATGTAGAACAATGTCATACATTCACCCCAGTACAAGGATCTGGGCATAAATCCATCGTTTTTTTGCACTCCACACCACCCTGGGTTAGACAATGGCTATATGCAAATCAGCTCTGACCCTGTGCCTCATGGGAACAGTCCAGTCCGAACTACCAAGCCATGTCTTTCCCAGACCCGAATCAAGCATCCAAGGACCAGTTTCTGGCTATCAGCCTTCATCAGCCTGGATAGCTTGACTCCAGTGGTGTGGAGAGCCTGGGACTCACGTCTGAGCATCCCCAGCACACTCGGGGTGAAAATTGCAAAAAACACAGTTGATAGACAGAATGTAGAACAATGTCATACATTCACCCCAGTACAAGGATCTGGGCCTAAATCCATCGTTTTTTTGCACTCCACACCACCCTGGGTTAGACAATGGCTATATGCAAATCAGCTCTGACCCTGTGCCTCATGGGAACAGTCCAGTCCGAACTACCAAGCCATGTCTTTCCCAGACCAGAATCAAGCATCCAAGGACCGGTTTCTGGCTATCAGCCTTCATCAGCCTGGATAGCTTGACTCCAGTGGTGTGGAGAGCCTGGGACTCACGTCTGAGCATCCCCAGCACACTCGGGGTGAAAATTGCAAAAAACACAGTTGATGGACAGAATGTAGAACAATGTCATACATTCACCGGCTCACCGGCTCAGCAGGAGCCTGGGCAGCGGCACTCTCAGATTTTACTGCTCCTTACTTACTTGAAGCCACTAATTTCTCAATTTTAGGAGATTTAAACTTACATCTTGGTGACCTCAACTGTTCCATTAGCTCGACGTTAATTTCTGACTTGGGCGCTCTTAATTTGCCGCTACGTAATTCGGGCCCCACGCACAAAGCAGGACACTTATTAGACCCTATCTTTTCCATCAGACCATTACTTAGTTAGCTTTAAGCTTAATCAAGTAGCGAACCAGAAGACAGCATTCGCCACTGCCGACGCAATGTAGTCCAGAAATTGGAAAAAGCTTAACATGGACCTCTTAAACGCCCAACTGCTTAATTCGAAACCAGACTTAAAAGAAGTCAACCTCTCGGATACGAATATCACCAACAACTGGTTAACTGCATCTGCAGATACTCTCATTCCGTTAATTAAGAACAAACCGAGGTACCATCGTCCACCAGCCTCATGGTTCTCGGAGACACTTAAAGTGGAAAAAACGAGATGTAAGGTGTTAGAGAGGCAGTGGAAAAAACATTATGCAAGCCATTAAAGCCTACCAGTCACTATGCAAGACGGCAAGGACGGAATATACTAAAAATAACATTCTGGCTGTACAAAATAATCCGAAACTTCTCTTTAAAGTGGTACAAGAACTGTCGGGTGAAGCTCACCATTCAGTACCACCAAAACAATCAGTAACACAATGTGAACAGCTAGCGAGTTATTTCAATGATAAAATTGAGAAAATGTATACCGAATTTAGTACAAACTGAGAACAGAGCCCTTAACCCATTCAAACTTTAGCAATTACCACCCCTCTTAGTGAGCCGGTAGGATCTTCTGGGAACATACTAGTTCGCAACTGTTAGATACCACATCTTTTATGGATATATTAAATAGTAATAAGTCGGGCTCCCCGAAGGACCCTTTCCCTGTACACATTCTAAAAAAACTGGATCCACAGATCTTAAATAGGATTAGGGAACTTCTTAATGCCTCAATTGAGGAAGAAGTGGTGCCGGACATTTGAAAACACGCAATGGTTCTCCCCTTACTGAAGAAAGAGAACGCTGATCCAGGAGTCTTTTCTAATTTTCGCCCTGTCTCACTGCTGCCTGCATTTTCCAAAATTTTAATAAAGCATGTCAATATTCAACTGATGGAATTTGTGAATTCCCAGATTTCCCAGAATCTCTTGCATTCGTCCCAATCAGGATATTCAACTGAGTTAACACTCCTGGGAGTGGTGGAAACGATTCGTAAGAGATTGCATAAGGGTAGCACAGTGGCACTAATACTACTAGATTTGAGTGCCGTCTTTGACACCATATCACATGCGAAGATAGCAGAGAATCGAAAGAAGATGCATCGCGGAACGCGTAACTACATTAACCAGAGTCCTTAGGGGTGATACCGCCGGTGTGTGAGTAGTGAGCGACCCCACCCCCATTGGTAATGTTAAAGCTCCCTTGAGCAGTTGGCTGACGAGCCTGGGACCCCGCACCTGCGCGCCTGAGTGGTACTAAACCTGGCAGATATTTGGCAGCCACCGGCAACCCCAGAACACGGCCTATCCCTGCTGACGAGGGGTGATACCCCGAAACAAGTGTCCAGAGATGGCGAAGACAGCGAAGATAGCAGAGAATCGAAAGAAGATGCATCGCGGAACACTTAACTACATTAACCAGAGTCCTTAGGGGCGATACCGCCGGTGTGTGAGTAGTGTGCGACCCCACCCCCATTTGTAATGTTAAAGCTCCCTTGAGCAGTTGGCTGACGAGCCTGGGACCCCGCACCTGCGCGCCTGAGTGGTACTAAACCTGGCAGATATTTGGCAGCCACCGGCAACCCCAGAACACGGCCTATCCCTGCAGACGAGGGGTGATACCCCAAAACACATGTCCAGGGATGGCGAAGACAGCGAAGATAGCAGAAAATCAAAACAAGATGCATCGCGGAACACGTAACTACATTAACCAGAGTCCTTAGGGGCAATACCGCCGGTGTGTGAGTAGTGTGCGACCCCACCCCCATTTGTAATGTTAAAGCTCCCTTGAGCAGTTGGCTGACGAGCCTGGGACCCCGCACCTACGCGCCTGAGTGATACTAAACCTGGCAGATATTTGGCAGCCACCGGCAAACCCAGAACACGGCCTATCCCTGCTGACCAGGGGTGATACCCCGAAACACGTGTCCAGGGATGGCGAAGACAGCGAAGATAGCAGAGAATCGAAAGAAGATGCATCGCGGAACACGTAACTACATTAACCAGAGTCCTTAGGGGCGATACCGCTGGTGTGTGAGTAGTGTGCGACCCCACCCCCATTTGTAATGTTAAAGCTCCCTTGAGCAGGTGGCTGACAAGCCTGGGACCCCGCTCCTGCGCGCCTGAGTGGTACTAAACATGGCAGATATTTGGCAGCCACCGGCAACCCCAGAACACGGCCTATCCCTGCAGACGAGGGGTGATACCTCGAAACACGTGCCCTGGGATGGCGAAGACAGCAAAGATAGCAGAGAATCGAAAGAAGATGCATCGCAGAACACGTAACTACATTAACCAGAGTCCTTAGGGGCGATACCGCTGGTGTGTGAGTAGTGTGCGACCCCACCCCCATTTGTAATGTTAAAGCTCCCTTGAGCAGTTGGCTGACGAGCCTGGGACCCCGCACCTGCGCGCCTGAGTGGTACTAAACCTGGCAGATATTTGGCAGCCACCGGCAACCCCAGAACACGGCCTATCCCTGCTGACGAGGGGTGATACCCCGAAACACGTGTCCAGGGATGGCGAAGACAGCGAAGATAGCAGAGAATCGAAAGAAGATGCATCGCGGAACACGTAACTACATTAACCAGAGTCCTTAGGGGCGATACCGCCGGTGTGTGAGTAGTGTGCGACCCCACCCCCATTTGTAATGTTAAAGCTCCCTTGAGCAGTTGGCTGACGAGCCTGGTACCCCGCACCTGCGCGCCTGAGTGGTACTAAACCTGGCAGATATTTGGCAGCCACCGGCAACCCCAGAACACGGCCTATCCCTGCTGACGAGGGGTGATACCCCGAAACACGTGTCCAGGGATGGCGAAGACAGCCAAGATAGCAGAAAATCGAAAGAAGATGCATCGCAGAACACGTAACTACATTAACCAGAGTCCTTAGGGGCGATACCGCTGGTGTGTGAGTAGTGTGCGACCCCACCCCCATTTGTAATGTTAAAGCTCCCTTGAGCAGTTGGCTGACGAGCCTGGGACCCCGCACCTGCGCGCCTGAGTGGTACTAAACCCGGCAGGTATTTGACAGCCACCGGCAACCCCAGAACACGGCCTATCCCTGCTGACGAGGGGTGATACCCCGAAACACGTGTCCAGGGATGGCGAAGACAGCGAAGATAGCAGAGAATCGAAAGAAGATGCATCACGGAACACGTAACTACATTAACCAGAGTCCTTAGGGGCGATACCGCCGGTGTGTGAGTAGTGTGCGACCCCACCCCCATTTGTAATGTTAAAGCTCCCTTGAGCAGTTCGCTGATGAGCCTGGGACCCCGCACCTGCGCGCCTGTGTGGTACTAAACCTGGCAGATATTTGGCAGCCACCGGCAACCCCAGAACACGGCCTATACCTGCTGACGAGGGGTGATACCCCGAAACACGTGTCCAGGGATGGCGAAGACTGCAAAGATAGCAGAGAATCGAAAGAAGATGCATCGCAGAACACGTAACTACATTAATCAGAGTCCTTAGGGGCGATACCGCCGGTGTGTGAGTAGTGTGCGACCCCACCCCCATTTGTAATGTTAAAGCTCCCTTGAGCAGTTGGCTGACGAGCCTAGGACCCTGCACCTGAGCGCCTGAGTGATACTAAACCTGGCAGATATTTGGCAGCCACCGGCAACCCCAGAACACGGCCTATCCCTGCTGACGAGGGGTGATACCTCGAAACACGTGTCCAGGGATGGCAAAGACAGCGAAGATAGCAGAGAATCGAAAGAAGATGCATCGCGGAACACGTAACTACATTAACCAGAGTCCTTAGGGGCGATACCGCCGGTGTGTGAGTAGTGTGCGACCCCACCCCCATTTGGAATGTTAAAGCTCCCTTGAGCAGTTGGCTGACGAGCCTGGGACCCCGCACCTGCGCGCCTGTGTGGTATTAAACCTTGCAGATATTTGGCAGCCACCTGCAACCCCAGAACACGTCCTATCCCTGCTGACGAGGGGTGATACCCCGAAACACGTGTCCAGGGATGGCGAAGATAGCAGAGAATCGAAAGAAGATTCATCGCGGAACACGTAACTACATTAACCAGAGTCCTTTGGGGCAATACCGCCGGTGTGTGAGTAGTGTGCGACCCCATCCCCATTTGTAATATCACATGTGACCCTGGTCCAAACTCTTAAATCGAAGGGTGTTGGTGGCACTGCCCTGAGATGGCTGGAGAGTTTTTTTTCGAATCGTACCTTCCAGGTTTTCTCTAAGAATAATAATTCCAGCTCTCTCCTTTCCCCTCATGGAGTGCCCCAAGGCTCTATTTTAAGTCCACTGCTTTTTAATGTTTACATTAGCCCCTTAGCAACTATAGCAGAAGAAGCGGGCCTTACAATATTTCCCTATGCAGACGACACCCAGCTTGACTTCTCTTTATCTACAGCTGACAAGTCTAAGGTGTCCCCTCTTCAAACAGGACTTCAAAAGATTGCTGAATGAATGCACTCCAACAAATTGAAGTTAAACTGTGGCAAAACAGAGCTTCTCATCTTTGGTGAACAGAAGGAGCTATGGGGGTCACAGCATTGGCCGAACCAAATGGGTCCTACTCCTCAACCGTCGCAGTCTGTTCGCAACTTGGGCATCATTATTGATGACCAATTGTCCATGCGACAACAAGCAGTTAAGACCACCTCAATATGCTTCGCCATCCTAAAATGGCTGAGAAAAATTCTATGGCTGCTACCAGAAGGGGCACAAAAGACAGTAGTCCAAGCCTTGATTGTGTCAAGGTTGGACTACGGTAACGTCTTATACTTAGGGGCTAATAAAGATGTTACGCGTCAGTTGCAAGTGGTTCAAAAGGCTGCAGCCAGACTTTTATTCTGTCTTCCTAGATTGACCCACATTACAAGCTACCTCCGCGATTTACACTGGCTAAAGATTGGCAACCGCTCTAAATTCAAAGCACTTTCTTTTATGCAACACTGGTAAGGCTCCCAGTTATCTCTGTGAGTTGGTTAAACAATACATCCCCACTCGCCATCTTCGCTCATCGAAGCAGGCTAAATTTGTGATCCCAAGATTCAAACGAGCCCGGATGGGTGCTCGTTCTTTTGCTCAGTTAGCACCTGCACTGTGAAATTCGCTACCACTCTCGCTTCGTCATGAACAGAATTATGTTACATTTCGCAAAGGTATTAAGACATGGCTATTTAATCAATGATTTCCTAGACTTTTCCTTTTCTTAGCTGAGGTCCAGGGCGCCGGGAAACCTCCGGGTAGCTGTTGCGCCATACAAATGTAATAATAATAATAATAATAATAATAATACTCATAATGGCCTTTTCCATAAAACATACTAAGATACTAAGAAGTAGACTACAACTAATGCCATAAGTCAAGGGTAAGCGATGGTAGCGTATCCCCTCCTCAACTGAGGTAGGCAATTGTATACACACATAACAATCTCTCACTTCGATGGTGTCTACATACTCGTACAGCAACTTAGAATAAGCATACAACGTATAATCACGCTTGAATATGTCTACATGAAGAAAGCGATTAGTTTGTTCTATTAAGATCCTAATGTGCCCCCTTTTATGACAGCAGTGGTAGGTGTGGATGTCATGTGTGCCCCCATCTCATGCTCTTTGTTTAAAGATGTACTTAAAATTGACTCTATTATGACTACAGCAATTACTATAACTACCCCTGCAATGAGTGCACCTATAATACATTTGTGTCTGCAATCTGAATTTTCACACTCAATATTAGAGTAGCTTGGATCACAGTTCAAAAGAGGATCAACACACAGAGTCTATTTTCTCTGCCTCTGTCCACGTATGACAAAGTTCTCGAGCACCTTCTGAATTCTTGGAAGGTTCTTTTCAACGAAGTCTCTACTTACAGTATTTACACAGCTTGGAAGAGCTCCTTAGCCCTCTTCTTTCTTCTTCTAGATGAGATCACTATATTTATTCTTCTTTCACTCGGACCTAAGATATCTTTCCTCAAACAAATTATTTACAGTTTAAAGTTCAGTTTACATCCCTAATCAGGTCAGAGCCAATCTCCTCATTAATACGCTGTAACAGTTCAGTTCTCAGTGCTGCAATCTCTTGAAGAGACTGTGGTCCTCGGAGTCTGTAAGCCACTTAACCTTTGTCAGAAAGGAACATTCAATGATAGAAGTACATTTGCTTCAATTCCGGGAACTCTCAGCAAGATCTCGACGATCAACACTGAAATCTCTGATCTTGCTCTCTCTGGCATTTTAACCAGATAAGTCCACTCGGGAGAGGAATATCTCTGGCAAGGCACTCAAGCTCTCCTGGATCTTCTCACACTCTATGTTTTGCACAGTCTTATTTAGATAAGACTCTGATGATTCACTTATTGGTGCATGTTTTCTTTCAGAGGCAAGTCCCTGAATTCTTCTTCTCTGTCTCACTTTTCAGGTGTCACCTGCAGCATCTTTCTTCCTTGACTGCACACAACGACTTGTCACACCAGTCCCTTCTACTGAGTCAGACTCTCTGTCACTCGCAATGTTACCATCTTCCTCAGAGTCTATTCCATGGTCTTGTGTAGCGTGACCCCCTCTGATCGACTTGGTGTATATCCAGACTCTTCAGGTTCCTCTACAGCTTGGCTTGCCTTCTCCTATGACCCCTTATGTCACAGCTGGAATTTATTCTGGGAGAGGAGCTGTTGCATCAGAAGGACCTAGGACTCATTGGGTATGAGAGGCATGGCCCCAATTCGCCAATACGCCACACTTCACAGCAGTTGTAGTCTCCAGTATCACTTGGTACGGCCCACACCAACGAGGGTCGAGACATTTTTTCCTCAAGTGCTTTCTGATTAGAGCTCAATCTCCTGGGTTACGGTCCTGGCAGATGTCCTTTGAGGTCTGTGCAGTCTCAGCTTCACCCTGATGAGACACAGAACGAACCACGTTAGCCAATTCTTTACAGTAGTAAAGGACCAAATCATCTGCAATGTTCACTAATGTGGTAGCAAGCATGACAGGCAAACACATTGACATTCCCATAAGTATCTCATTGAGTGACAACCCAGTTCTCCAATCAGGGATGCTGAGCAGACTCATTAGCACCAAAGGCAAAGCATCTGGCCATATCAAAGATGTTGAAGCGCACACTTTAGTCAACCTTGATTTCAAGGTACTGTTGACTTTCTCCACCATTCCAGATGCCTCTCGTAAAATCCGCTCCGCTCGCGAATTTTCGGATTTTCGGCAAATTCGCAATCCGCGAACTCTCGCGAATTTGTCAAAAATCCGTGAATTCGCTCGCGGCGGATTTTTTGCTTGGTGATACAATATTGCGGCGCGCGGCGTGGTGCACGGCGTTCACTTTCCGTCATTCAGCGTTTGCCGAGTTGTTTTTCTCGATCATATTTTGCGAGTGCTGCGCCATTTTGGATCTTGCTGCGGGATCCCGCGGGAGTTTGGCGCCCGCAAATACGTAATCGCGGCTTGCCACCTTGCACAGCACGCCTCGCGAGAGTTCGCAATTGCGAACACGTAGTTGCGGGGGAAAGGAACAATCTCGCACTCGCGAAATAGAGATTTAGCAATTCTGCACAAGAAATCCACCAGCAAACAGGATAAACCTTCAGAAAATGATGATTTTTATCAGAATCACTCCTCAGGTTGACATTTGCATGGCCTTTATTTTTGCAAGGAGTCCATTTTTTTTGGGGGGGGGAAGTGCCCCACAGTCTCCAACTTCCTGTTCCTGTCCAGCAGGCTCCTCCCAGTGCTTTCTTCATGTGCTGGTCACTTTCATTTGGACCTTGACCTGGAAGGATTACTTTTTGTGGGTGCTGCTGGATAGTTGGATTTGAGGCCTTTTTGACTTTCTTTGGATCACTTTTGGATTAGAGATCAACTTTCACAAGTAAGTTTGTTTGGGGCATTACAGTTGCTGCAACTACAATTTTGGAACTTTTTCAGAACATTAAATAAAATATATTGTGGGTAGCCACAGTATCCAGTAGGACCAGTGTTGGTTATGGGTGCATGATACAACTTTTTTGTTGATTTAAACACCATTGAGGCCATGGATGGGCTGGGATTGTGCTGATTTTTGTTGTTTTTGTCGGTTCTTTGGGGCTGCTGGTGGGGCCCTTTGGCCAGGGGTGGTGAGTGTTGCATGGGCCTAGTCTTTCTGTGGGGTGTCGTCTTGAATTTAAACACCATTGAGGGCATGGATGGGCTAGGATTGTGCTGAATTTTGTGGTTTTTGTCATTTTTTGGGGCTGCTGGTGGGGCCCTTTGCCCAGGGGTGGTGAGTGTTGCATGGGCCTAGTCTTTCTGTGGGGTGTCCTCTTGAATTTAAACACCATTGAGGCCATGGATGGGCTGGGATTGTGCTGTTTTTTTGTTTTTTGTCGTTTTTTTGGGGCTGCTGGTGTGGCCTTTTGCCCAGGGGTAGTGGTGCATGGACTGAGTGTGCCTGTGGGGTCTCACTCTCTTTAAGGTAAACATCCTGGATGGCATTGGATTGTGGTGATTTTTGGGTGTTTTTCTGTTTTTTTGGGGTGTACTGTTGATGTGGACTGGCCATGTGGGTGGTGGTGGTGGCCATCTTGAGTGCTGGCTGGTACAGGCAACATGTGCTTGGGGTGCAAGGGGCCATTTTGAAGAGAGGCAGTGTTGGGGTGAAAATTGCAAAAAACACAGTTGATGGACAGAATGTAGAACAATGTCATACATTCACCCCAGTACAAGGATCTGGGCCTAAATCCATCCTTTTTTTGCACTCCACACCACCCTGGGTTAGACAATGGCTATATGCAAATCAGCTCTGACCCTGTGCCTCATGGGAACAGTCCAGTCCGAACTACCAAGCCATGTCTTTCCCAGACCAGAATCAAGCATCCAAGGACCAGTTTCTGGCTATCAGCCTTCATCAGCCTGGATAGCTTGACTCCAGTGGTGTGGAGAGCCTGGGACTCACGTCTGAGCATCCCCAGCACACTCGGGGTGAAAATTGCAAAAAACACAGTTGATGGACAGAATGTAGAACAATGTCATATATTCACCCCAGTACAAGGATCTGGGCCTAAATCCATCGTTTTTTTGCACTCCACACCACCCTGGGTTAGACAATGGCTATATGCAAATCAGCTCTGACCCTGTGCCTCATGGGAACAGTCCAGTCCGAACTACCAAGCCATGTCTTTCCCAGACCAGAATCAAGCATCCAAGGACCGGTTTCTGGCTATCAGCCTTCATCAGCCTGGATAGCTTGACTCCAGTGGTGTGGAGAGCCTGGGACTCACGTCTGAGCATCCCCAGCACACTCGGGGTGAAAATTGCAAAAAACACAGTTGATGGACAGAATGTAGAACAATGTCATACATTCACCAGCTCACCGGCTCAGCAGGAGCCTGGGCAGCGGCACTCTCAGATTTTACTGCTCCTTACTTACTTGAAGCCACTAATTTCTCAATTTTAGGAGATTTAAACTTACATCTTGGTGACCTCAACTGTTCCATTAGCTCGACGTTAATTTCTGACTTGGGCGCTCTTAATTTGCCGCTACGTAATTCGGGCCCCACGCACAAAGCAGGACACTTATTAGACCCTATCTTTTCCATCAGACCATTACTTAGTTAGCTTTAAGCTTAAGCAAGTAGCGAACCAGAAGACAGCATTCGCCACTGCCGACGCAATGTAGTCCAGAAATTGGAAAAAGCTTAACATGGACCTCTTAAACGCCCAACTGCTTAATTCGAAACCAGACTTAAAAGAAGTCAACCTCTCGGATACGAATATCACCAACAACTGGTTAACTGCATCTGCAGATACTCTCATTCCGTTAATTAAGAACAAACCGAGGTACCATCGTCCACCAGCCTCATGGTTCTCTGAGACACTTAAAGTGGAAAAAACGAGATGTAAGGTGTTAGAGAGGCAGTGGAAAAAACATTATGCAAGCCATTAAAGCCTACCAGTCACTATGCAAGACGGCAAGGACGGAATATACTAAAAATAACATTCTGGCTGTACAAAATAATCAGAAACTTCTCTTTAAAGTGGTACAAGAACTGTCGGGTGAAGCTCACCATTCAGTACCACCAAAACAATCAGTAACACAATGTGAACAGCTAGCGAGTTATTTCAATGATAAAATGGAGAAAATGTATACCGAATTTAGTACAAACTGAGAACAGAGCCCTTAACCCATTCAAACTTTAGCAATTACCACCCCTCTTAGTGAGCCGGTAGGATCTTCTGGGAACATACTAGTTCGCAACTGTTAGATACCACATCTTTTATGGATAAATTAAATAGTAATAAGTCTGGCTCCCCGAAGGACCCTTTCCCTGTACACATTCTAAAAAAACTGGATCCACAGATCTTAAATAGGATTAGGGAACTTCTTAATGCCTCAATTGAGGAAGAAGTGGTGCCGGACATTTGAAAACACGCAATGGTTCTCCCCTTACTGAAGAAAGCGAACGCTGATCCAGGAGTCTTTTCTAATTTTCGCCCTGTCTCACTGCTGCCTGCATTTTCCAAAATTTTAATAAAGCATGTCAATATTTAACTGACGGAATTTGTGAATTCCCAGATTTCCCAGAATCTCTTGCATTCGTCCCAATCAGGATATTCAACTGAGTTAACACTCCTGGGAGTGGTGGAAACGATTCATAAGAGATTGCATAAGGGTAGCACAGTGGCACTAATACTACTAGATTTGAGTGCCGTCTTTGACACCATATCACATGCGAAGATAGCAGAGAATCGAAAGAAGATGCATCGCGGAACGCGTAACTACATTAACCAGAGTCCTTAGGGGTGATACCGCCGGTGTGTGAGTAGTGAGCGACCCCACCCCCATTGGTAATGTTAAAGCTCCCTTGAGCAGTTGGCTGACGAGCCTGGGACCCCGCACCTGCGCGCCTGAGTGGTACTAAACCTGGCAGATATTTGGCAGCCACCGGCAACCCCAGAACACGGCCTATCCCTGCTGACGAGGGGTGATACCCCGAAACAAGTGTCCAGAGATGGCGAAGACAGCGAAGATAGCAGAGAATCGAAAGAAGATGCATCGCGGAACACTTAACTACATTAACCAGAGTCCTTAGGGGCGATACCGCCGGTGTGTGAGTAGTGTGCGACCCCACCCCCATTTGTAATGTTAAAGCTCCCTTGAGCAGTTGGCTGACGAGCCTGGGACCCCGCACCTGCGCGCCTGAGTGGTACTAAACCTGGCAGATATTTGGCAGCCACCGGCAACCCCAGAACACGGCCTATCCCTGCAGACGAGGGGTGATACCCCAAAACACGTGTCCAGGGATGGCGAAGATAGCAGAAAATCAAAACAAGATGCATCGCGGAACACGTAACTACATTAACCAGAGTCCTTAGGGGCAATACCGCCGGTGAGTAGTGTGCGACCCCACCCCCATTTGTAAAATTAAAGCTCCCTTGAGCAGTTGGCTGACGAGCCTGGGAACCCGCACCTACGCGCCTGAGTGATACTAAACCTGGCAGATATTTGGCAGCCACCGGCAACCCCAGAACACGGCCTATCCCTGCTGACGAGGGGTGATACCCCGAAACACGTGTCCAGGGATGGCGAAGACAGCGAAGATAGCAGAGAATCGAAAGAAGATGCATCGCGGAACACGTAACTACATTAACCAGAGTCCTTAGGGGCGATACCGCTGGTGTGTGAGTAGTGTGCGACCCCACCCCCATTTGTAATGTTAAAGCTCCCTTGAGCAGTTGGCTGACAAGCCTGGGACCCCGCATCTGCGCGCCTGAGTGGTACTAAACCTGGCAGATATTTGGCAGCCACCGGCAACCCCAGAACACGGCCTATCCCTGCTGACGAGGGGTGATACCCCGAAACACGTGTCCAGGGATGGCGAAGACAGCGAAGATAGCAGAGAATCGAAAGAAGATGCATCGCGGAACACGTAACTACATTAACCAGAGTCCTTAGGGGCGATACCGCCGGTGTGTGAGTAGTGTGCGACCCCACCCCCATTTGTAATGTTAAAGCTCCCTTGAGCAGTTGGCTGACGAGCCTGGTACCCCGCACCTGCGCGCCTGAGTGGTACTAAACCTGGCAGATATTTGGCAGCCACCGGCAACCCCAGAACACGGCCTATCCCTGCTGATGAGGGGTGATACCCCGAAACACGTGTCCAGGGATGGCGAAGACAGCCAAGATAGCAGAAAATCGAAAGAAGATGCATCGCAGAACACGTAACTACATTAACCAGAGTCCTTAGGGGCGATACCGCTGGTGTGTGAGTAGTGTGCGACCCCACCCCCATTTGTAATGTTAAAGCTCCCTTGAGCAGTTGGCTGACGAGCCTGGGACCCCGCACCTGCGCGCCTGAGTGGTACTAAACCCGGCAGGTATTTGACAGCCACCGGCAACCCCAGAACACGGCCTATCCCTGCTGACGAGGGGTGATACCCCGAAACAAGTGTCCAGAGATGGCGAAGACAGCGAAGATAGCAGAGAATCGAAAGAAGATGCATCGCGGAACACTTAACTACATTAACCAGAGTCCTTAGGGGCGATACCGCCGGTGTGTGAGTAGTGTGCGACCCCACCCCCATTTGTAATGTTAAAGCTCCCTTGAGCAGTTGGCTGACGAGCCTGGGACCCCGCACCTGCGCGCCTGAGTGGTACTAAACCTGGCAGATATTTGGCAGCCACCGGCAACCCCAGAACACGGCCTATCCCTGCAGACGAGGGGTGATACCCCAAAACACGTGTCCAGGGATGGCGAAGATAGCAGAAAATCAAAACAAGATGCATCGCGGAACACGTAACTACATTAACCAGAGTCCTTAGGGGCAATACCGCCGGTGAGTAGTGTGCGACCCCACCCCCATTTGTAAAATTAAAGCTCCCTTGAGCAGTTGGCTGACGAGCCTGGGAACCCGCACCTACGCGCCTGAGTGGTACTAAACATGGCAGATACCGCTGGTGTGTGAGTAGTGTGCGACCCCACCCCCATTTGTAATGTTAAAGCTCCCTTGAGCAGTTGGCTGACAAGCCTGGGACCCCGCTCCTGCGCGCCTGAGTGGTACTAAACATGGCAGATATTTGGCAGCCACCGGCAACCCCAGAACACGGCCTATCCCTGCAGGCGAGGGGTGATACCTCGAAACACGTGCCCTGGGATGGCGAAGACAGCAAAGATAGCAGAGAATCGAAAGAAGATGCATCGCAGAACACGTAACTACATTAACCAGAGTCCTTAGGGGCGATACCGCTGGTGTGTGAGTAGTGTGCGACCCCACCCCCATTTGTAATGTTAAAGCTCCCTTGAGCAGTTGGCTGACGAGCCTGGGACCCCGCATCTGCGCGCCTGAGTGGTACTAAACCTGGCAGATATTTGGCAGCCACCGGCAACCCCAGAACACGGCCTATCCCTGCTGACGAGGGGTGATACCCCGAAACACGTGTCCAGGGATGGCGAAGACAGCGAAGATAGCAGAGAATCGAAAGAAGATGCATCGCGGAACACGTAACTACATTAACCAGAGTCCTTAGGGGCGATATCGCCGGTGTGTGAGTAGTGTGCGACCCCACCCCCATTTGTAATGTTAAAGCTCCCTTGAGCAGTTGGCTGACGAGCCTGGTACCCCGCACCTGCGCGCCTGAGTGGTACTAAACCTGGCAGATATTTGGCAGCCACCGGCAACCCCAGAACACGGCCTATCCCTGCTGATGAGGGGTGATACCCCGAAACACGTGTCCAGGGATGGCGAAGACAGCCAAGATAGCAGAAAATCGAAAGAAGATGCATCGCAGAACACGTAACTACATTAACCAGAGTCCTTAGGGGCGATACCGCTGGTGTGTGAGTAGTGTGCGACCCCACCCCCATTTGTAATGTTAAAGCTCCCTTGAGCAGTTGGCTGACGAGCCTGGGACCCCGCACCTGCGCGCCTGAGTGGTACTAAACCCGGCAGGTATTTGACAGCCACCGGCAACCCCAGAACACGGCCTATCCCTGCTGACGAGGGGTGATACCCCAAAACACGTGTCCAGGGATGTCGAAGACAGCGAAGATAGCAGAGAATCGAAAGAAGATGCATCACGGAACACGTAACTACATTAACCAGAGTCCTTAGGGGCGATACCGCCGGTGTGTGAGTAGTGTGCGACCCCACCCCCATTTGTAATGTTAAAGCTCCCTTGAGCAGTTCGCTGATGAGCCTGGGACCCCGCACCTGCGCGCCTGTGTGGTACTAAACCTGGCAGATATTTGGCAGCCACCGGCAACCCCAGAACACGGCCTATCCCTGCTGACGAGGGGTGATACCTCGAAACACGTGTCCAGGGATGGCAAAGACAGCGAAGATAGCAGAGAATCGAAAGAAGATGCATCGCGGAACACGTAACTACATTAACCAGAGTCCTTAGGGGCGATACCGCCGGTATGTGAGTAGTGTGCGACCCCACCCCCATTTGGAATATTAAAGCTCCCTTGAGCAGTTGGCTGACGAGCCTGGGACCCCGCACCTGCGCGCCTGTGTGGTATTAAACCTTGCAGATATTTGGCAGCCACCTGCAACCCCAGAACACGTCCTATCCCTGCTGACGAGGGGTGATACCCCGAAACACGTGTCCAGGGATGGCGAAGATAGCAGAGAATCGAAAGAAGATGCATCACGGAACACGTAACTACATTAACCAGAGTCCTTTGGGGCAATACCGCCGGTGTGTGAGTAGTGTGCGACCCCATCCCCATTTGTAATATCACATGTGACCCTGGTCCAAACTCTTAAATCGAAGGGTGTTGGTGGCACTGCCCTGAGATGGCTGGAGAGTTTTTTTTCGAATCGTACCTTCCAGGTTTTCTCTAAGAATAATAATTCCAGCTCTCTCCTTTCCCCTCATGGAGTGCCCCAAGGCTCTATTTTAAGTCCACTGCTTTTTAATGTTTACATTAGCCCCTTAGCAACTATAGCAGAAGAAGCGGGCCTTACAATATTTCCCTATGCAGACGACACCCAGCTTGACTTCTCTTTATCTACAGCTGACAAGTCTAAGGTGTCCCCTCTTCAAACAGGACTTCAAAAGATTGCTGAATGAATGCACTCCAACAAATTGAAGTTAAACTGTGGCAAAACAGAGCTTCTCATCTTTGGTGAACAGAAGGAGCTATGGGGGTCACAGCATTGGCCGAACCAAATGGGTCCTACTCCTCAACCGTCGCAGTCTGTTCGCAACTTGGGCATCATTATTGATGACCAATTGTCCATGCGACAACAAGCAGTTAAGACCACCTCAATATGCTTCGCCATCCTAAAATGGCTGAGAAAAATTCTATGGCTGCTACCAGAAGGGGCACAAAAGACAGTAGTCCAAGCCTTGATTGTGTCAAGGTTGGACTACGGTAACGTCTTATACTTAGGGGCTAATAAAGATGTTACGCGTCAGTTGCAAGTGGTTCAAAACGCTGCAGCCAGACTTTTATTCTGTCTTCCTAGATTGACCCACATTACAAGCTACCTCCGCGATTTACACTGGCTAAAGATTGGCAACCGCTCTAAATTCAAAGCACTTTCTTTTATGCAACACTGGTAAGGCTCCCAGTTATCTCTGTGAGTTGGTTAAACAATACATCCCCACTCGCCATCTTCGCTCATCGAAGCAGGCTAAATTTGTGATCCCAAGATTCAAACGAGCCCGGATGGGTGCTCGTTCTTTTGCTCAGTTAGCACCTGCACTGTGAAATTCGCTACCACTCTCGCTTCGTCATGAACAGAATTATGTTACATTTCACAAAGGTATTAAGACATGGCTATTTAATCAATGATTTCCTAGACTTTTCCTTTTCTTAGCTGAGGTCCAGGGCGCCGGGAAACCTCCGGGTAGCTGTTGCGCCATACAAATGTAATAATAATAATAATAATAATAATAATACTCATAATGGCCTTTTCCATAAAACATACTAAGATACTAAGAAGTAGACTACAACTAATGCCATAAGTCAAGGGTAAGCGATGGTAGCGTATCCCCTCCTCAACTGAGGTAGGCAATTGTATACACACATAACAATCTCTCACTTCGATGGTGTCTACATACTCGTACAGCAACTTAGAATAAGCATACAACGTATAATCACGCTTGAATATGTCTACATGAAGAAAGCGATTAGTTTGTTCTATTAAGATCCTAATGTGCCCCCTTTTCTGACAGCAGTGGTAGGTGTGGATGTCATGTGTGCCCCCATCTCATGCTCTTTGTTTAAAGATGTACTTAAAATTGACTCTATTATGACTACAGCAATTACTATAACTACCCCTGCAATGAGTGCACCTATAATACATTTGTGTCTGCAATCTGAATTTTCACACTCAATATTAGAGTAGCTTGGATCACAGTTCAAAAGAGGATCAACACACAGAGTCTATTTTCTCTGCCTCTGTCCACGTATGACAAAGTTCTCGAGCACCTTCTGAATTCTTGGAAGGTTCTTTTCAACGGAGTCTCTACTTACAGTATTTACACAGCTTGGAAGAGCTCCTTAGCCCTCTTCTTTCTTCTTCTAGATGAGATCACTATATTTATTCTTCTTTCACTCGGACCTAAGATATCTTTCCTCAAACAAATTATTTACAGTTTAAAGTTCAGTTTACATCCCTAATCAGGTCAGAGCCAATCTCCTCATTAATACGCTGTAACAGTTCAGTTCTCAGTGCTGCAATCTCTTGAAGAGACTGTGGTCCTCGGAGTCTGTAAGCCACTTAACCTTTGTCAGAAAGGAACATTCAATGATAAAAGTACATTTGCTTCAATTCCGGGAACTCTCAGCAAGATCTCGACGATCAACACTGAAATCTCTGATCTTGCTCTCTCTGGCATTTTAACCAGATAAGTCCACTCGGGAGAGGAATATCTCTGGCAAGGCACTCAAGCTCTCCTGGATCTTCTCACACTCTATGTTTTGCACAGTCTTATTTAGATAAGACTCTGATGATTCACTTATTGGTGCATGTTTTCTTTCAGAGGCAAGTCCCTGAATTCTTCTTCTCTGTCTCACTTTTCAGGTGTCACCTGCAGCATCTTTCTTCCTTGACTGCACACAACGACTTGTCACACCAGTCCCTTCTACTGAGTCAGACTCTCTGTCACTCGCAATGTTACCATCTTCCTCAGAGTCTATTCCATGGTCTTGTGTAGCGTGACCCCCTCTGATCGACTTGGTGTATATCCAGACTCTTCAGGTTCCTCTACAGCTTGGCTTGCCTTCTCCTATGACCCCTTATGTCACAGCTGGAATTTATTCTGGGAGAGGAGCTGTTGCATCAGAAGGACCTAGGACTCATTGGGTATGAGAGGCATGGCCCCAATTCGCCAATACGCCACACTTCACAGCAGTTGTAGTCTCCAGTATCACTTGGTACGGCCCACACCAACGAGGGTCGAGACATTTTTTCCTCAAGTGCTTTCTGATTAGAGCTCAATCTCCTGGGTTACGGTCCTGGCAGATGTCCTTTGAGGTCTGTGCAGTCTCAGCTTCACCCTGATGAGACACAGAACGAACCACGTTAGCCAATTCTTTACAGTAGTAAAGGACCAAATCATCTGCAATGTTCACTAATGTGGTAGCAAGCATGACAGGCAAACACATTGACATTCCCATAAGTATCTCATTGAGTGACAACCCAGTTCTCCAATCAGGGATGCTGAGCAGACTCATTAGCACCAAAGGCAAAGCATCTGGCCATATCAAAGATGTTGAAGCGCACACTTTAGTCAACCTTGATTTCAAGGTACTGTTGACTTGCTCCACCATTCCAGATGCCTCTCGTAAAATCCGCTCCGCTCGCGAATTTTCGGATTTTCGGCAAATTCGCAATCCGCGAACTCTCGCGAATTTGTCAAAAATCCGTGACTTCGCTCGCGGCGGATTTTTTGCTTGGTGATACAATATTGCGGCGCGCGGCGTGGTGCACGGCGTTCACTTTCCGTCATTCAGCGTTTGCCGAGTTGTTTTTCTCGATCATATTTTGCGAGTGCTGCGCCATTTTGGATCTTGCTGCGGGATCCCGCGGGAGTTTGGCGCCCGCAAATACGTAATCGCGGCTTGCCACCTTGCGCAGCACGCCTCGCGAGAGTTCGCAATTGCGAACACGTAGTTGCGGGGGAAAGGAACAATCTCGCACTCGCGAAATAGAGATTTAGCAATTCTGCACAAGAAATCCACCAGCAAACAGGATAAACCTTCAGAAAATGATGATTTTTATCAGAATCACTCCTCAGGTTGACATTTGCATGGCCTTTTTTTTTGCAAGGAGTCCATTTTTTTGGGGGGGGGGGAGGAAGTGCCCCACAGTCTCCAACTTCCTGTTCCTGTCCAGCAGGCTCCTCCCAGTGCTTTCTTCATGTGCTGGTCACTTTCATTTGGACCTTGACCTGGAAGGATTACTTTTTGTGGGTGCTGCTGGATAGTTGGATTTGAGGCCTTTTTGACTTTCTTTGGATCACTTTTGGATTAGAGATCAACTTTCACAAGTAAGTTTGTTTGGGGCATTACAGTTGCTGCAACTAAAATTTTGGAACTTTTTCAGAACATTAAATAAAATATATTGTGGGTAGCCACAGTATCCAGTAGGACCAGTGTTGGTTATGGGTGCATGATACAACTGTTTTGTTGAATTTAAACACCATTGAGGCCATGGATGGGCTGGGATTGTGCTGATTTTTGTTGTTTTTGTTGGTTTTTTGGGGCTGCTGGTGGGGCCCTTTGGCCAGGGGTGGTGAGTGTTGCATGGGCCTAGTCTTTCTGTGGGGTGTCTTCTTGAATTTATTTATTTTTTTTTTTTTTATAAAAAGATTTTTTATTTTCCTTTAGTTACATAGGCACATTTGATATTACAAAATACCTTTACACAATAAACCAATTTTACACGTTTTAGACAATAACTCATACCTACTTGACATTTAGTTCAACAAGACCATTCATTGAATATGCAAGGAATAGTAAAGTCAAAATAACAAAGACTAAAAAAAAAAAAAAAAAGAGAAAAAGAGAAGAAGAATAACAAATAAGAATATGATGGGTAAAGACTCCCTATTAATTAGTCAATTTTTCTTTTGATTCTCTTTCCATATGGTTAGTGGGTCCCATATTCTCTTCCCCATACGTCTACCTCCCCTACCTTTCCGTGCGTAAACATTTTCTTCTATCTTATGAGCATACAGCATGGGTGTCTTCTTGAATTTAAACACCATTGAGGGCATGGATGGGCTAGGATTGTGCTGAATTTTGTGGTTTTTGTCATTTTTTGGGGCTGCTGGTGGGGCCCTTTGCCCAGGGGTGGTGAGTGTTGCATGGGCCTAGTCTTTCTGTGGGGTGTCCTCTTGAATTTAAACACCATTGAGGCCATGGATGGGCTGGGATTGTGCTGTATTTTTGTTTTTTGTTGTTTTTTTGGGGCTGCTGGTGTGGCCTTTTGCCCAGGGGTAGTGGTGCATGGACTGAGTGTGCCTGTGGGGTCTCACTCTCTTTAAGGTAAACATCCTGGATGGCATTGGATTGTGGTGATTTTTGGGTGTTTTTCTGTTTTTTTGGGGTGTACTGTTGATGTGGACTGGCCATGTGGGTGGTGGTGGTGGCCATCTTGAGTGCTGGCTGGTACAGGCAACATGTGCTTGGGGTGCAAGGGGCCATTTTGAAGAGAGGCAGTGTCTGAGGCCTGCACTTATTTAGCCTACTTTTCATCCAATATCCCCAGGGGTAGTCAGTGTTGCATGGGCCTAGTCTTTCTGTGGGGTGTCTTCTTGAATTTAAACACCATTGAGGGCATGGATGGGCTAGGATTGTGCTGAATTTTGTGGTTTTTGTCGTTTTTTGGGGCTGCTGGTGGGGCCCTTTGCCCAGGGGTGGTGAGTGTTGCATGGGCCTAGTCTTTCTGTGGGATGTCCTCTTGAATTTAAACACCATTGAGGCCATCGATGGGCTGGGATTGTGCTGTTTTTTGTGTTTTTTGTCATTTTTTTGGGGCTGCTGGTGTGGCCTTTTGCCCAGGGGTAGTGGTGCATGGACTGAGTGTGCCTGTTGGGTCTCACTCTCTTTAATGTAAACATCCTGGATGGCATTGGATTGTGGTGATTTATGGGTGTTTTTCTGTTTTTTTGGGGTGTACTGTTGATCTGGACTGGCCATGTGGGTGGTGGTGGTGGCCATCTTGAGTGCTGGCTGGTACAGGCAACATGTGCTTGGGGTGCAAGGGGCCATTTTGAAGAGAGGCAGTGTCTGAGGCCTGCACTTATTTAGCCTACTTTTCATCCATTATCCCCAGGGGTAGTGAGTGTTGCATGGGCCTAGTCTTTCTGTGGGGTGTCTTGAATGTAAACATCATGGATGGCATGGGATTGTGCTTATTTTTCTGTGTTTTTCCATTTTTTGGGGTGTATAACTGAACTGACGTTCCTCTGTCTTCCATTGCTTTTAGGTGCACAAGACTCTAGAGAACCACCAGTGCTAGGAAGAAGTCCTGCAGCGGTGTGTGTGTGCAGCATAACGTCACGCGACGTCACGTCTGGACACAGACAACTCTGCAACTCGTGCAACTGCTGCCTGCTGTTCTGAAGAAGATGGCCCCCAAAAAAGTTACCCGTAGCTCCTCTAGCAAGAAAGTTGCCAGTAAGGAGCAGAAGAAGCAAGTTACCAAGGAGACTGGTGTGCCGGCCGCCCCTTTTTTGGGAGTAAAAAAAAAAAGTATGCCTGCAGCAGCAGCGGGATCTGCTGGGGACCAAGCTGGGAGCAGCACCCCCGCTCCATTGGGCTCAGTGCCACCACCACCACCACGCCAACTTAAGTCCAAGCCCTTCAGTGCTGCAGAGGCACTTAGTCTAGTTGTTCAATCACCATCGACCAGTGATGTTGGCTCATCGCAAGAAAGTAGCAGCAATGTCACTCAATCAACACAGGTTGTTGTAACTCATCTGACGAGTGTTGAACAACCACAGCCGCAACAAAAACCACATGTGCAAGTACAAGCCCAAGTACATGTGGAAGGAGAGGCAGCGCAAGGAGATGCGCAAGCAGAGGTGCATGGAGGGTCACAAGTGCCCACAATAGTTGTTCCTCCCGAAGTAGGGGCACATCTAGAAATCGACAATCAAGGCGAGGTATCATTTGAGGAAGACACTCCTCCTGATGATCATTCATTGTCTTCCACACCCCTAGCAAGGAAGAGATCAAGGGTGGTGTCTAAATCTTCTTCAAGCACACCTCCTTCTGATGATACAGATCAAAATTGGGAACCAGCACCACTGCCGTCTGAGAGTGAGGCACACCATGATCTGACAAAGGTAGTTAAGCGTAAAAGGAAGCTCGTCCAAAGTCTCATAGTTATGAAGTGTGATGATGAGGCTCAGCAAGAAGTGGCGGATACTGCTGCTGATGAAGACTCTGACAACGACGACCTAGTCATCATAAAGGTCACTGCAGCCCCAGCGGGCATGCAGCAAACAGACATTTTGACCCTAGCCCGAAAAGCTGCTGAGCGTGATGATGATGATGTTGTCGACGAGGAGGCAGTGGAAACACCACCACAATCATTGGAGTTAAGTAGTACACCAACTCGTACCGCTTCCATATTTCTTTCTGGCAAGAAGGGACCTCCATCCACCTCGACCTTAATTAGTGGCGGTGAAAGTGCACAACGTACAAAAGTTGGGCAATCCAGATCCTCCACTACATCCGGCATTCGCAGCATGACCACCACCAGTATCGCCGCCTCCTCCGGCCCCCACAGACACTTCAAGTCCCCAGTTTGGGATTTCTTTACTGTTTGCCCAAAAAGGGAAAAGTTCGCCATTTGTACCATTTATAAGCTTGCAGTTAGTCGTGGTAAGCTTGGTACCAACTATGGGACTGGAGGCCAGAGAGGTCATCTTGAGAGACAGCACGCTGTCCAATGGTTTGCGCACCTAAAGGAGATCAAGGAAGCCCGAATTGGAAGTCAAGAAAATGTTGATGTTGCATCTGATGATGACGAGGAGGAAGAAGACGTGTCAAACACTTCACTTACACCCAGTACCCCTGTCAGCAGCACACCCCATGTGAGGCACACTAAGAGTGTTGGAGCGAGTGAGACACCAACGCGCAAAAGTTCACCAGCGAGCATAATTGGGTCAACGAAGTCATTATCATCCCGTAAATGCTTGGTCCAGGGCAACATTAGAACCACGTTTTCTTCAGACGCGCCATATGAACGCAACCACCCATTGACGCGTCTGTATAACACTAATCTGGCTAAAATGCTAGCTGTGGACCTTCTCCCTTTTTCTTTTGTAGAAGCGGTAGGTTTTCTAGAATTAGTGGCAACGCTCTGCCCTAAATGGAAGGTTCCTAGCCGGTTCTATTTTGCCAGATTTGCGGTTCCAGCACTACATGAAGATGTGCTGGAGGCGATTGGGGCAGCTTTGCAGAAGAGTGCTGTTCACACAATACATCTGACAACAGACATGTGGACCAGTGGCGCAGGCGCTGATTACATGTGCATCACTGCACACTGGGTCTCTTTTTCAGGTGTTAAAGCAAAGCTAAACGCAGGTGTTGACCCGGACCAAGTTTTTAAAGCTGCTCGGAAACATGCAACACTAGCCATGTTTGGCTTGGAGAAAAGTCACACATCACAAAACATTTTGGACGAGTTTAACAAAAAGGTCTTTCACTGGCTGTCCCCAAAAAAACGCCGGATTGGTTATGTTTCCACGGATAATGGCGCCAATGTAGTTAAGGCCATGGCGCTGGGTGACTATTTCAGAGTGCCGTGTTTGGCGCACTGTATTAACCTGGTAGTTCAAAAATTCTTGAGTGATAAAGACAGTCCAGCGTGCGAGGTAATGGCCACCTGCCGCAAAATGTGCAACCATTTCAGCCATTCTTTTAAGGCCCGGAAGCATCTGAGGAGCCTGCTACTTGAACGTCGAATGCCAGTGAAAGCACTCATCCAGGAGGTGGCAACACGTTGGAACTCAACCTTCTACATGCTTGAGCGTCTGTATGAGCAGTATACGGTACTCGATCACTATTTCTTAAAAGAGGGTACAGCTCAGAAGGACCTGCGTATGGGTGCGGCGCAATGGGACATAGTTAAAAGCCTGACAGACATGCTTCGTCCTTTTGAGTTCTTCACGCGTGCAGTCAGCCAGGAGGACTGTAATTTGGGAAAAGCTATCCCATTGTTGTGCATGCTGGAGCACCAACTGAAGGCGTTGTCTTCTGAGTTAGAAAAAGATGAAAAAAACAAAGACCCTTTTCTTTTGTCTGAGAAATTATTAGAGCGCCTACGTGGTGATGAACGTCTTAAAAAGATCAACTCAGAACAGCATTACATTTGTGCTACTATTCTGGATCCACGCTACAAAAAGGCGCTGGCAGGCCAAGCATTCTTTCCTTTTGCTGTTGAAGATGTTAAAAAGTACAAACGTTGGCTAGCCTGGTCAGCCAAGAGGTTTGAAAAAGAACGGCAGGATATTGAAGGAGAAGGCAGTACATCAGAATCAGCAGGCCATCCCCAGTCAAAAGAATCCACTTCTGCACCTGTGGCTGTGGCACAAGTGACCTCTCAGCCGTTAAAGACACCGGCAACCGGATCATCTGCACCACACACAAGAGTAACAGTGGCTGCTGAAGAGGATTGGCAAACTTTGCTTGGGTATGGTTCTCGAAAAAAGGTCACAGGCACATCAAAAAGTAAGCAAAGTGGAGGAACCGTTGAGGACCTTGAGTCGATAGTGCAGGACTATCTGAATGACTCAACAGAGGTCTTTCTTAATGATGAGCCATTGCAGTATTGGAATGGGAAAAAACAATTGTGGCCACAGCTCTCCAACCTGGCTATAAACTATTTGTCTTGCCCACTCGCAAGTGTGTCTTCTGAACGTGTTTTCAGTGCTGCTGGTGGCATTGTAACTCCCAAACGGAGCCGCCTCTCGCCCAAAAATGTGGAGAGGCTAACAATGATCAAGATGAATCAGCACCTCATACCACCAGATTACAAAGTACGAGAAAGTACGCCGCATGAAGACGAGGAGGACGGCAACGTAGATGAGGGGATTTGTTCTCTGTTCGGTGACGCTGACCTCATCCTGCCTGAATTCGCAGAGTATGATGACGAAATCTTCTTCTTATTCCCTGACACCGAGCCCTGAAAATGAGACAATGAATCAATAACTTTCTTTTTCGTCCTTATTCACTTTTATTCCTGTGTGTCTGTCTTTCTTTGTTTTGCACAGTTAATTTAATTCAAACTTTAATCACCTAATCCCAAAAACAAGCCCATCAGCAGAACTGTCTTCACTTGTTTGCTTATTGATTTGAAGGTGCCGCAGTCTACATTCCTCAGGTTCACAAGTTCAGAAGAACATGATCCTCTATCCTCCTCCTCCTATTTCCCTCAAAGCAGAGGGCTGGATTACGCCCAATGAGGAAAGACTCAGCACTTGTGGGGGTGTTCTACTTCTTTGCGGGTGAGTTGATGGCTCTGGGCCCATTGCTGTGAAGCTCTAATAACGGATAAAAGTGTTTTGGACCAAATATGAGGCGGAAATTTCTTGCCGTTTTTGCTGACTTGCTTGCCTTCTAGGTGCTCTTTGGCGGGGTTCCCGGTGTTTGTGGGTGAGTTTTGGGGTCTGGGAGCACTGCTGCGACAGTCTAATCTTGATTGCATTTGCTTTTCAGGAAATCCGTGGTGGAAAACAGGAGTTATGATGATGACCTAGCTGCACAGCGCGTTTGGACCGAAGGCCGAGAGATATTGTAAGTATGAGATTTTGCTTTTTGGCTGTTTGGGGGTGTTGTCGCGTGCTTTTTTGCGGGTGGGTTGGCGGGTCTCTTGGGGCATTCCTGGCAAGGTCTAATACCGGATAGAAGTGGTTTTGACAAAATCCATAAGGAAAAGCCTTTTGGCACTTTTTGTAACTTAGGGTTCGTTAGGGTTAGCCCTAGCAGCAGGATTGCATGTGTTTCGGGGTGTTCTAGATTTTTGCAACTGAGTTCTGGGGTCTTGAAGCACTCTTGGAGCGATGCTGGCTATGGATACTTTTGCTTGCTTGCAAGTGGTTTGAATACAATCCACGGTGGGTAAGGGTGTATTTGGGCCTACTTTTACTTTCAAAGTTCGTTTTGTCACCATTTTTCTGCTAGGCCTCGTTTTTTGAGATCTGATTGGGGGGCTTCTACATTTTTGCGACTGGCTTTAGTAAGGGTCTTGGTGGGAGCATTGCTGGGAAGGTCTAATTTTGTTCTAAAACACAGTTTACAGTACACCTAGCTTGAGGGGAAAGATCCGCTAAATTAATTTGGCCATACTTATTTATCCTTAAAAAGGTGACTCAGACAGATCACGCAATTTCAAAAATATTGTACTGTCTATTAGGAAAATCAAAGTGTGACTTTTTGCACCACACAGCGTACATACCTTATATTTATTTATCAGTGGTATTGTAATAGCACTTCCTGTTTTCCGTTCAATAATTACAGGCCGGGTTTCAGTCAACATCCGCCAGGCAGGCAGTGGACAGGGTGTCTTCTGTCAGTGGTCACTGGTCACCAACATTGATGGACGAAGCGTCAGCTGGAATGGAGGAGTGCCGCTAATAAGAGGAATTGTTTGCTGCATGCAACTTACTTACCAAATTCAACAAGACAACTCCAACAACATACAGAATACAGATACAGTATCCATTGTTTTCTTCTATGAGTGTGACTGCATGTGGTTAGCTTTAGTTTGTACCCAAAGATTTCTTTATCTTCAATTATTGTTTGTCCATGCTGTGCTTTTTTTTCTTCTCTCAACAAAACCTACCCAAAAAGAAACCCCCATTCCCATCCATTTTCCAAACCCTAACCCTCTTCCCCCGGGCTGTGTGGTTTTGCTTGATGTCTGACTAAATGACATCAATAATTCCACACACTTGCTGGGGAGGATAAGGTCATAGCAACAGGCTGGTGAAGGAATACGAGGATATATTCTAGACTTACTCAGCTTCAGTACTATTTCTTGTAGTAGTAGGAGCCAATGTCAAATAAATTCAACGCAAGTACTAGTTATACTTGCAATACTTTACCATTTGTTAGGCTACATTGTGGCACTGTTCTAGTGTACTGTCACCTGCTATATTCTCTATCGTACCGTAACCGTTGTAATGCTACAGTAAGGACAAACCAGGTTTCGTTTTCTTTTTTTCCATAGGCATGCAACTGCCACTGTGTGACACCACTAGTACCACCGCAACGAGGAAATTTCATCCGCCCAGGATTGCCAACCTTAATCCCCATTTCCCATGGAGCCAGCCCTGGGCCTAGCCCTAATTTCTAACACAAATTACAGGTAAGATAAGCGTTTGGTGGAAGGTAGTATAATGGAGTATTAGGACCAAACGAGAGATTGACGGTAGTACTACTAAAGTCCTAGGACTCTTCAGGAAAACAAACTTACTGTTAAACCCCCACCCACCAGACTGAAAAGCAGTAAAAAACAGGTATGGTCAGATAAAGTTTAAAAAAGTATATTTATGTAGCCCTAACAAAATAATCTCCCTCAAGACCCTCCCTAACCCCAACGATTGTCTTTGAAAAGTCCCAAAAAGAACCCAACTCCCAAATCCCACCCCCCAAAAGTCTCTAAAAAAAGGGCAAGGGACACTCCACTACTGGAGGGTGCTGGTGAATTTTGCGGCCAGGGCATCATACTCCTTGCGGAGGGTGGCATGGTCGAAGCGGAGGCCCTCCACCAAGTTCTTGTACCTAAGGACCTCCTGTCCAGGTAGGACATTCTGACTCCTAGGCGGCGCTGGCGTGCCTTGCAACTCCTGTGGGGGGCAGCTGGTCTTTTTGCTGCTTGGCGGTGGCGGTTGGCTTTGTTAGCCCGGCTCCGTACCGCTGGAGCACTGCGCTGGCTGGCAGCCCGTGGGGGCACGGAGGAGGATGCAGCTGTCCCAGTGGAGGATGTTGTGGTTCCACCGGTTGACTGCGTGTCCTCCTCCTCCAGGGCCACCAGCCGCCGATATTCGGCGACAGTGGCATCCAGCCTCCGTTGCCGGGCCATTCGAGCCTGCTCCCTCCGTGATATCGATTTGGAAGGAGCAACTATATGAAGAAAGAAAGACATAGTCTGTAACCAATGCTCCTTAACATTAATAACACAAAGTGATTGAGCCGAAAGTTGTGTCACAGTACAAGTAGCAAATTGAAAGCACAGTACATAACTATTGAGGACAGTATCTATCTAACCTCCCACTTCTGCATCCTTGCTCTAACATTAGTGGGAGTTTAATGAACAAATTCTACGACCACTATGGACTTCCATTACAGTCGACTATGACAGTACACCAGTCTTATTCTTCTTCTTCTCTCTTGTTTAGGAAAATTGGTACGTTATCTTATGCAAGCCGGCAGAATGCCAGCGCAGTGAACTTGCACCCGAGAAAAACAGACGCACACCATGATGAGTGAGACAGACTTGCGTTACTGTACCGGTCCAGTACATGCAGGTGGTGAAGCTATTACTTTTCTATTACGGGTGGCACTGAGAATACTCTGTTACAAGGGCTACTGCTTAATTAATTTACCTTTCACCCTACAGTGCAAATGAGTACTAGAAAAGGAAAATGAAGAAGCTAAATAATTTGATTATCAATCACTTCACATTGGATGTATTTGATGACATATGGGATGACTTTAGGTGCTTTGCTTATTATTGAGTGAACAGTGATACACCCACACATGAATGACGCACTACTACTAAACTAAAGTTATTAAGAGAGGTACGGAGTGTCCACCGTAATAACCGGATATATGCTGTGCTTGCAGTTGCAATACAAACTACTGCTACTATTCATGGTAGTATTGGACAAATTTACAATTTCTTTTGCTTGACTTCCCTACACTGGAACGGACGTGCGGGTGCGGTGTTACATGCTCTTCAAGGTAACACTTAGTTCATCCAGTGACCATCTACTCTCTCTAGATACACATGTGCTATCTAAGAGTCAGATAATACCATGCTCCAGGCATCCATCCATTCAAAGTATATGCACACATACAGTTTCTGTTTCACCCACCCAGGCTGTTGTCCTTCCACCCATCCTTGCTTCATCATTGACCCAGCCATGCACCATACCATATTCTTTCCTTCCCAGCCACCTCGGGGGCCAAGCAAACACATATCATTCTTCTTTGCCAGCCATCATAAAATTTCTCGTCCTTCCACACTTACTTACACCCTTCTTTCGCTTTTCGTTCATCCCATCCATCAAGTTCATCTAAGATCTTATTGGGATTCTTCTCACCAAAAACTTCACAGCTAAGTCGAAGTACATTTAGAGGAGGCTACTACCTGGTTGATTTATAATACACCCGTGCAGAAAGCACACTATGCAGTCTTCAATCTCAATAAGTAAGGAATATATAGCTTACCCTTTCCCGCCACCACCGTGCGAACCCTCACAGGAACGTCCGGCACTTGCACCGCCTCCTCCCCAGAGTCCTCGCCCAACACCACCACCTCCGCGGTGGCCCCGCCACCAGATGTTCCACCTACAAAGTACATTTAAGAATGTTAGAATACACCACTCACTACTATATAATATTTGGTCTAGGAGGAATAAACAAATGTTAAAAAAACGAAATACAATGTAATAATTTGTAACTGTCTACTCTAAAGTAAAAATGTCCCTTTTTCCACAAGAAATGTGTCCAATTAATCGTTAGCACTAAGCACTTTTCCATTTTCAGTTAAACGTTTACTTTTATGACAAATTTGATTTTAATAAATGTGTTTACTTTTAATAAAGCTTTTAAACTTAAATAGACTCTGTGGTTTTTGGGCCTCCAGACTAGAGTGGATGAGCTAAAGGTTTTGGAATTTTTGCAAGCATGAGTGCCTCTGGCACTTCTTGACTCTGACTCCGTACTCTTGTCCTGCCTTGGATAATCTAATGATCATTGGGGATCAATCATCGGTGACTTTGGGAGCTAAATGACTCTGCCACACTATCTAGTCAGTAAGGAGATTGGGGGTTCTTCAAAGTCTGATACAATGCACTATTTAGTGTTCATAGTTCGGTTTGTGCAGATTTGTCCCTGCAACAGTAGTAGAATGGATTGTCCTCCTATCCAAACCAAAAGTAAAGTAGTATCTTATTCTTTCTTGGTGGTCATTCGCCTTTTTATTGTTGGCAATTGTCAAAGCATAAACATTTAGAAGACTTGAAAAGACATTATGGACAATCCCAGAGGACTGCACTCAGTGCATAGAGCTATTGCTGACTAGAATTTGAGTCCAATGGAATTGCCAAATGTGCAATCTTAGTTAGCTACACAAACAGACTAATAAGAATAATCTAGTAATACCACAGGGAGTCATAGTCGAGGCAGGATAAGAATTTAGATCCAGTCTACAAGAAGATCAAAGACGATTTAGAAAAAATCGAATGAGGAACGCTAGGAAAAAATAGGTACTCTATATTAAAATTAAAACTTACTGGGGCCAGCAAAGGAGCCCTCGCCTGCCCGATCCTGGCCTGCATCCTCCTGAACAGAACCCTCCTCCTCCTCCTCCTGTGTCCTCTTGCCCTTGGGGGGAGCTGATGTACAACATGAAAGAAAGACCAGAAAACATGGATGAGATTTGTCAACCAAATCAAACATTTCAAAAGAACAATAACAAAATATTTTGGAGAAATAGCAAATAGATAGACAACTATTCCACGGGATATATTGACCTATCTCATGTGGTATACTACGTTATTCGTATTGCCTGATTTGCAGACCGTTGACTTTGAAAGTTCCTATGTAACTCACTAAACAGACTACTAAAAAGGTTTGCCTAGGCCTGGCAGGCAGCAGTCCGCAGCACGCGAAGTGACAGACAAAGTCCATCCTGCTTGCAGATCAGTGAATACTCAAACTCTCAATCCACCGACCACCACCACTATTTCTTCTTATAGCCATGTGTTTAAAGGAAGGACTGGACTTCAGTCTGTTGGGGCTGATTTAGAAGTACCTTGCGGCTCATTTTCCTCCATTGTTGCGTGACTTTTGTGACGCAGCGGCAGAACAAAAGAGTCGCCATGGTGCGGCGTGTATATATAAAAAAAAACGCATATGGGAGCTGCATCACGTTGTAAAGCCCTGCGCCATCAGGGGGCGTTCCGGCGCAAGGGAGGGCGTTCCTGCGCAGAAAAGAATCCTAAAAGTGCCTGAGGGAAATCTACAAGATGTCAATCAGTCACTTTTAGGACAATGATGCGTGACTCAAACCCTGCGCCTGCTTGAAGCCGACGTACGGCTTGATGCAGCATTGGGGAGATAGGGCACCCCAGAGCATTGCTGGAGCTGCGCCATCGTTGGCACGCAACTCCAGCAATGCGCCGCCTTTACGGCACAGATGCGTAAGGCTTCTGTGACGTTTTGGGCCAATGGGTGGTGGTGGCATGGCGCACAATTACTGCCGCATCCCTGCTACTTTGCAGGCATGCGCCGGTAATTGAAAATATGACTCTTAGTGTCTAGCATTACGCAGTTCTTTACACTACACTCATACATAATTTCTCAGGCCAATGAAATGAACACAAAATACAAAACAAATAAGCATAGTAGCAAGCAAGGCTACTGAGAAGGAGAGCAGTGCACCTGACATGCATAGAAGATTTTGAAATATAATTTACCTACAATGTAATCGGCAGCATTATTGCTCTTGGTAAAGAACAAAGATTTGCAAATAACAGAGCCGGATAAAAAAGATTAGTGATGAAATAGCTAGAAATAGCTACTACTACTCACCAAGCCCGGGGACCTCTATGCCGAGCGCGTCCAGCAAGTCCCGTTCCCGGTCCATGACATCCGTCCAGCGGTGGGTGGCCTGGTTATAGGTGCGCTGGACCCCAGAGAGCTTTAACATGGCCCGGCACACCTTCTCCCACCGCTTCCGGCGCTCCCGGATGCCATAGCCGGTTGCGATCTTGCCGCCTCCCAGGATGGTCTTGGGGAGGCGGCGCTGGACGTGGAAGATGAGTGCGGCCACCTCCTCCGCACTAAAAATCTCCCGTGGCATCACTAGCTCCCCCCACAAACGCCCGCACGGGAGCCTGGCACGGGGTGCGGGACCCTTCCCCTTCCCCTTCTCAGGGTGCTTCCCGGCTCCCTTTTAAGTAATTTGTCTCTACAGCTGGACATATCTCTGAACCATTGTAGTGTGGTGGGTACCTTAGTAGTGTGCCAGCATTGAGATACCTGCCGCTTGGCTAGCAACAAGGCGACCGCACAGAACTTAAGTTTAGATGATTTGAGCTGCGGCACAATGCCCAACAAACAGCATCTAATAGTGCAGGCCACCGCAACCCCCACCATTGTAGACAATTTAGAAATTACCTCTGCCCAATAGTCCTGTATTTTGGGGCACCACCAGGCCAGATGGATAAAGTCTGCACCCTCTACACCACATCTTTTACATCTTGTGTCATCCTGCATGCCGTATCTACACATTCGGGCCGGGGTGTAATATGCCTGGTGCAGATATTTGTAATGTATAATCTTGAGATTGCCATTAGGGGTCAGAATCTGTGTAAGCGCACACGTCTGTTCCCACTCCCTCTCTGTCAATGGGTTTTCTAACATCGAGTCCGATCTAGCCTTGGCCCTGTCCGTGGAGTGTGGAATCTCAGACTGTGCAACGGAGTATAGTCTCGATGTCAGGTGTGACAGATCCTGTGTTGTAATGATCAGTTGTAGGGTATCCAATGTAGCCGGCTCTTCAGGAAAGGTAGGGTATAATTCAATCATGGCTCTCTTTAGCCTATAATGTGTGAAATAGAACAACTGTGATTTGTTGTGTATGTACTGGAGTTCCGCTATATCTATGAATCTGCCCTCGTTAAATAAGTCTCCCATCCGCGCCATGCCCACCTGCTGTAGTAACGACATTCCCACCTTCTCGCGTGTGACAGATAGTGCTGAGTGATCATGTAATGGCATGTTTCGTGCGTAAAGCGGGGTTTTGTGCGCCAATCTCCCAAGTTCGTGCCACGCCCTGATGGTAGTGTCAACTGTATTAATGTCGCGAGAGTGTAGCGGTGGGCGTTTGTACGAGAGGATGGCGGTAAGAGGGACCGGACTCGCATCACCCTCTTCGATCGCTGTGTGAGTCAGATATGGCACCATGTGAAACCAATAAGCCGCATACTGGGCCTGAGCGCACAAGTAGTACAGTCTAAAATCTGGCACTCCAAATCCTCCCTTGGTGTAGGGGAGCGTCAGCGTCTGGAGGTCGATCCTTGCTTGTTTCCCCGCCCAAATGAGTCGTATTACCAGTGATTTAATTCGACGGAACACTTCACCCGGTGGGGTAATGGGGATATTATTGAATAAATACAGCAGTTTGGGCAGCACATTCATTTTAACTATTGCAACACGGTCTGCTAGAGACAGCGGCAGCTGTATGCAGCGCCCTACTTTGTCCTCCAGTTTGGATATTGCAACTCCATAGTTTTCGCGGATCACTATCTCCGGATCTCTATGAAATTGCACCCCCAAATATCGCACCGGTTCTGTCTGCCACTCCAGGGGGTATTCAACATCAAAGGGAGTCGTAGTGTCTGTGAGGGGAATTATGGAGGATTTCGACCAGTTGATTGCCAGCCCCGAGTGCCCGCCGAATTTGATGTATTCCCTCAACAGCTGGTTTAGGTGTTCGTTCGGATCGCGAACGTAAAGCACCATGTCGTCCGCGTACAACGATATGTGCAGCGGACGAGTGGGAAATTGCAGGGCAGATGATCTATAGTTCTGCCGTATAATGCAGGCCAGTGGTTCCAATGCTAGGGCGAATATCAGGGGGGAGAGCGGGTAACCCTGCCTGGTACCACGCTCTACAGCAAAACTGTCGGACAAGTACCCATTCACCCGGACCCTAGCTCGTGGTTTAGTGTATATTAGGGACACCCACTGGACAAACCTTTTCGGGAATCCCATACGGTTTAATACTGTAATCAAATATTTCCATTCAATGGAATCGAACGCCTTTGCAGCGTCCAGTAGCACTGCTACCGCCTTCGTTTTAGGTTAGAGATAATGGGCTAGGGCGAATAATGTCCGTGTATTATGGGACGTGGACCGCGTCGGGACAAAACCTGATCAGGCAACACCAATTTGGTCATTAGTGGTGTTAATCTCATGGCCATGATCTTTGCCAGAATTTTGGAGTCGACATTTATCAGTGATAGCGGCCTATAGGAGTCGCATAGAGTCGGATCTTTGGATGGTTTCAGCAGAGCTATAATTACCTCTTCACTGAGTGTCGGGGAAAGCTCACCCTGTTCGAACGCAGCCCCGTACATCTCCGTCAGCCGGGGAGCAAGGATATCCACGTAGTGTTTATACAATTCATTCGTGTACCCATCTGGGCCTGGTGCTTTCCCATTCGGAAGTGCTTTTATCACCTCCGTGACTTCCTCAACCGTTATGGGTGCCGCTAAATATTCCCTCTGGTGGTCAGACAGCCATGCAATGGCCACCTCCCTAAAGTAGTCGTTGATATCTTCTATTGAGGCTATTGGTTGTGACGTGTAGAGTGCTCTATAGCAAGTGACAAAACATTGCAAAATGTCCGTCGTTTGTGTCAGCATAATATCATTCTCAGCTTTGATGCCAAGTACTGTAGTGTGTTTTCTGCCCTCACATATTTTTGCCGCTAACTGCCCACCCGGTCTGCCTCCCTCCCCAAAATGTCTAGCAGAGTGTTTTTTATCCATATACTTTATTTCGTCGTCTACTAGCGTTTGGTGTTCAGTATGTAACGTGCGTAGTTGTCCCAGAATTGTAACATTCTGCGAGGTTTCGTATTTCCTTTCCAAATCCCTCATTTGTGTGTCACATTTTTTAATCTGTGTTCTGATGTCACGAAGAATGCCAATAGTGGTGCTCATGCACACCCCTCGAACCGTTGCCTTAAAGGCTTCCCATAGTAGGCACGGATCATCGACCGCCGGTTCGTTCAGCAGGAAATAGTCTTTGATTGCTGCATGAATAGTGTTGGCATATAGTATGTCAGTTAGAGCTCGTGAGTTAAATCTCCACTGAAAGGGAGGTGGGATGTGATCCGGGATGGACAGTGTTAGCAAAACTGGATTGTGGTCCGACAGTGTCCTAGGAAGGACGTTAACGTCACTAGACCAGTGTATAATATCATCAGTACCTAGCCAATAGTCCAAGCGGGACCAACTGTTGTGGCATGCAGAAATGTGCGTGGCCCCTGGTTCCGTGGGAAATGTATGTCTCCATATGTCCGTTAGATTCACGTCTTCCATGAGCTGTTTGAGTTTGGATCTGGCAGTTTTGTGTGTTTCGTTGGAGTGAGCGGATCGGTCTACACCATCAGCAAGGGTCACATTCCAATCCCCCCCGCATATTATCCTAGTGTGTGTGAATTGTTGTAAGTGTCCCCACAATTCTTGAAAGAAGTCGGGAGAATCCACGTTAGGGCCATACACATTAAGCAAAGTCAGTGGCTTTCCTCTAAGCATCCCCGATACAATAACATATCTGCCACCCGGATCCTTCACCACCCGCAAGACCGTGAAATTCAACCCTTTGCGTACCAGCAACATCACCCCTCTAGAGTAGGAGGAATACGCTGCGACATGGATAGATTCGGCCCATTTGATGCCTATGGATTGATGTGTGTTTGGGGCAATGTGCGTCTCTTGTAAAAACGCAATATCTATGTAATGTCTGTTCAGGTACGCAAACACGCGTCTAATTTTCTTGGGTTGCGCTAAGCCTCGCACATTCCACATTAGTAGTTTAATGTGCGTATTATTTGGTTGTGTTGACCTCTGAGTCATCGGTAAGGTGGAGGTGTCTGTGAATGTTGTGCACTGTAACAACTCCAGGGGTCCCCTGAGGCGCGTCAAAGTGTAATCACGTGTATACAATTGTTTGTTATTTCTTCAAGACATAATCGATAGACAACATCTGACTGTAAAGGTCTCAGAACAGCAATATGTAACATTTCCCGCCCTCCCCCACCCACTCCAGCAACCCAAACATGCCGAAGCCATTCCCCCCCCTCAAATGCCCTCAATAACAGCTCGGGGCTAAACATGCAATTCAGTCCTATAGAACTGGTGTGGGGAACTCCCTGTTGGAGGTCCGCTAGGGACGCCACTCTCCATCCAACCAAATGGATGTGGACGGCATTTATGACTTTAACTAAAGTACACGTGTCATGACTCAACACCCCTGGCCGATCCCGGCCCCTTGTCAGCAAGAACTCAAGTAACCACTAGGTGGTGCTATAAAAACTGTTACTCTTAGCCCATCCGATCTCTATGGCGAACCTGACAATCTGCATCGGACTGATGTTTTTTGCACGTGTGGGGATATCGTGTGCCATTTCAAATGATCACCCTCATGTTCCATCATTCAGTATAGTCATCTACGCCCCCAACTTCTGCAGCAAAGGAAATATCAAGAATGTGCGTAGGCAGCGAGGCATAATAGCGGTCATGTCGGGCGGGAAGTGTACATCGTGCCCAGGCATTCCCACAACTGTCCATGCTCAGAGCCCACATAAGTCCCCCATGAATTCACGCCTAACTGCTCGCCGTTATCTCCCCGGTCGTCCCAGCAGAAGCACGGGCCATGGGAATTGCTCTCGGAACCTCCAATGGGGAACCTTGTGCCAGCACTTCTTGTCGATCGGCACCGTAACCTTTCCAACCCATCATTCCCAATGAGGTCTGTTCCTGGCAATGAAGCACATATACCTAAACACTTGTCAAATAGTAGCCCGTAATATCCACACAGTGTACATAAAGTGCAGGTATATCAATATGTGTCAACCTCTGCATTAGGCAGTCCGTAATCTATGACCAGCCTGCCAGAAGATCCTGCAACAAAAGTAAGTGCCAATCTCATGATCTGTCTTGGGCACTCAGAGTCGCCAGGCAGACATCGTGTCGCCGCTGGGGAATGGAAGTGATCATGTGGAGGTAAAGTGGTACATACTCACATACAGTCCCGATCAAGCATTTTCCCCTCGTACTTATTCCGAGTCTTCCTGTTGTCCGTCTCGTGCATCTGCTTTCTTCTGTGTGATTATCCGCTTTACAAATTCTTGCGCTGCTTTCGGGTTCGCCAATATCACCGGTTTCCCATCCTATTGCACCCGTAGTCTGGCCGGGTATAGCATGGAATAGCGAATCTGGAGGTCTCTGAGTTTGGCCTTCACCGCCGTGAATTCTCTCCGAGCCTGCTGAACGGCCAAAGTGTGGTCCGGGTAGAATTCCAGTTTATTACCCTGATGTGTTATGGGCCCCTTTTCCCTCGCCAATCTCAAGATGGTGTCCCTGTCTCGATAGTTCAACACTCTGGCCACAATCGGCCTCGGCGACGCTCCTGGCGGCGGATGGGGCGCAAGGGATCTGTGCGCTCTCTCTATGACAAAAATTTGCGATAAGGAGTCGGCTCCAAATACATCCTTACACAACGTCTCTATATATTGCTCCATGCGACCGGTGTTGGTAGATTCTGGCAGCCCCGCTATGCGTACATTATTGCGTCGAGAGCGCGATTCCAATTCCTCCTCCTTTGCTCTAATCACCTCCAACACCTTCTCCATGGCCGTGCATTTGGTAGTGGTTGTGTGGGATTCATCCTCAACCGCTGAGATCCTGTTTTCGGCGGTTTCCAGCCTCTCTCCGTGTTTTTCCAGCTTGGCCGCCATACCATCCATCCTGCACGTCAAATTGTCCAATTTACCATTTATATCTTGCAGATTAGACTGGATGGCCAAGAGGATTTTCTCCATGTTGCTGCTGGTAGCCGGTTCGTTTGGTGAGCCGCTCATTGCAAGAGACCCTGTGTCAGCAGCCTTCGGAGTGTTTTTTGCCTCGAAGGATATCTTCAGTTGCTGTTTATCTGGCTTTACCATGGTAGGTGGAGGCGGTGCGGGCAGCGCTGCGATCCGTGGTGTGGATCTCGTCCTCCTGTTGACTGCCGCCGTTTTTGCGCCCGTAGTGCGCGCTTACTAGGGTCTGAGGGCGCAAGGGGGTCTCTGGATGGAGATCAGCACCGTCCCCTATTACCAGCACTTTGGTGGATCATCTAGACTGAGGTTTTATGGTCAGCGCTCCGTGTGTGGTAGCGGCCGCCACCTCCACGCAGGTGAGTAGCGCGGCGTTCTGGCGGTCCGTGTGATATGGCGTGGCCCCGCTGCAGCTCCAGGCTATTGCGCATTCGTGGGGCGCCTTCGCTGTTAAATTATCCCTGCACTGTGTCAGCGACCTCCACCACCTCAGGTGCATGCAGACCCCGGTCGGAAAGCGCCTGGGCTAGAAACAAGTGTCATCCGCGCCTAATTGTCTCTGGAACTGTCACTCCGAGCGCCGCCATGTTGTCTCCGATGGTCAGAAGCAGGCTTCACAAATGCATCCCCTCCGTATCCTGCTCCCCTCCTCCCGTCAGGGTCGCCATACGCAAGCCGCTGGGCAGTTGTACCTGAGAGCACTGGCCGCCGTGTTCGAGTCCGCCTCGGTGTCCAGAGCTCCGTTGTCTATACTGGCGCGAAGGGGAGAGTGATGGCCGCCATCTTGTCTGCTCTCGACTCCCGGAGCACTTGTGTTCGATTTTCTACCTGAAAGCGCCGGCCACCGAACCTCAATCCTCAGCACATCGTGTGCGCGCTGTCTTCATACACCCAGTGCTTCATTTGGGTATGTCGTTTATGGGCATTAGATCGGCCGTAGGGCGCCGCGATTGCAGCCGTCTGGCGGAGCTGAGGTCTTACCCAGCCATTCCGCTGTGCGCCCCCTAGCGCCTCCCTCCTTTGTGAATAGTTTAGTGCAATCTAAGATGAGTAAATGTATGATTTACTCATCTTTGATTACACTAAAATATTTACATGTGAATGTAGGAATCCACTACTTAGGATTCACAAATGAAATTATTAATTGTTTCTATATAGCAAAGCAAATTCCTATGTAGGTACCTGTACCAGATAATACACTTTCAGAAAGTGGTATTTCTAAAACAGTAATGTAAAATCCAACTCCACCAGAAAGGAGAAATTATCATTACAATTTCAAACATATGAAACATGAAAAAGGTACCCTTCTCTAATTAGGAATTACAGCTTAAAAGTGTATTAAGGAATTCCCACAGCTTGCCTATGAGAGGTGTAGGCCTTTTAGTAGTGACAAATGAAATAGGCTGTTTGTCACTAACATGACATGTAAAGCGTAAAGGTTCATGCTCTACCTGTTAATTTCATAGCACCCTGCCCTTAGGGTACATAGGGCCTACCTTGGGGTGGCTTATATGTAATAAAAGGGGCGTTTGAGGTTTGGCAAGTAGTTTTAAATGTCAAGTAGAAGTAGAACGCAACTGCACACACAGCAGTGGTGTAACCCCGGGGTGCGTGGGCTGGAGCTCCAGGGGGTCCCACCAGCACAGTACACTGCCCGGAAAGCTCTTGACTGAGTACAGTGTAGGTGTCCCTCCATGTACCTTGCAGGGGGGCACCCTCAAGTTTTGTTATGCCACTGACACACAGGCACTGCAGAGACAATTTGAAACGCTACATCTGTGGGTGGCACAATGAGTGATGCAGGCCCACTAGTAGTAATTGAACTACAGGCCCTGGGTATATAGTATACCACTTTAAAGGAGACTAATCGGTGTAACAATCAGGTATATGCCAATGTTATCATGTTTTGGGGGGAAGCGCATGCACTTTAGTACTGGTCAGCAGTGGTACAGTGCTCAGAGTACTAAGGCCAACAATCAGAATCAGCACAAATGGGAGGCAAAAGGCAAAATGTTGGTGGAAAGACCAGCCCAAGAATAGCAAGTCTAACTTCGGCCCACTAGTCTTGCATGATGAACATGGGCATGAGAAGAAAGGAAGAATTCTCTGCTAGCTGTTAATTAAAGAAACCCTGCTGTCAACATGATGAAAATCTCCAGGAGTCTTTACTTCAAATCTCTGTCTAAAGGGGAGTTCTTCCAGGAACGCCTATATTACATTCAAAACATGTGTCCACAGGAACAAAAAAAAGACATGTGACTGACTGCTAGTCATATTTGCTCTGCAAGACTCTGAAGTGCTTAGACATGAATATGGAAGTCCGTCCCAGATGTGGGCGGCATCTACAACAGTTTCCAAAGCGAGTGGTTCAGTTGGGAACATCCCAGAAGAAACGAACATCAGGAAGTGTTTAGTTGGACATTGGCTCTGAATAAGTTAATTTGCAGAACATTTTAACCTTTTGTGCTAATGTATATTTGTGGCTTCCGGTAGATTGGATTGACTCCAGTGCATCAATTACATGCAGGGGCTACTTGGTTGTATGGCCTCAGCTTTTCTCTCTGACTGAAGTGCCTATTGATTTCTCCATCAGTCCTATGAATTTCTCTGAACCCTCATCTGATGCATCCTTTGACTTCGGCTCCCTGAGTCTTTTACATTTTTCTCAGCTAGAACCTGGAATCTTTTAAAAGGACCCATTGCCGAATATCTACCATCCACCCTTTCGCAAAGTTAGATTTTATATCAAAACGTTGAAATCTCTTCCCCATGCCACCAATTATTTTTAGAGTAGACATGCCTTTGGACATTTTGCTAGAAAGCAGAAATAATCTGGGTAAAAAACATTCAGTGCTTTAGATGTGGCATTCAATACTTTGAAAGTCTTATCTGGAACTACAAAAGCCCTTATACTTCTGCAAGAGCTAAAATGGCTTTCAAGCAGCAGTGATTGCAATGCAGTTCACATTAAGTCCGCCATTATTAATGGTGTCTGGTAAATGAGACCGTTTAAGTTACCTACAAACCAATCTAACACTTTGTAGCCCAAGCTGATTACTTTCTGCAGAAGTAATTATTGATTAAGCAGGCTGACTGGTCTGAAGACACGATTTATGTGTAATCGGCTTGGGTTGTGGTGCACAGAAGGCTGCACAGTAGCTGGAATAATGCAAGGATAGCTGAGCATCTTTGGCAGGAACCTGATTGCACGAAAATTAACACAAAGGCTTGCCGTTCAATATTAGAGGTCTTAAACCAATCACGTCCCTTGGGATGCACGTGATAGACAAAAGGCACAGTCCAATAATTGCATTTAAATGCTTTTAGAGTGGTGCCCTATGAATGGTTGATAACTTGTTGTTCCAGTTTAAGTAAGATGATTAAAAGATAAAATTACAAATATATCGCTTGTCTGGTCCAACTGACAATATTGATTCAAATATTTGCTAGTGTTTTTTTTCATGCGAGGTAGAGTATTGTAGTTAACATGTTCTGAAATATAAGTTTCTGCTGTAAACATCTGAGAGGCCAGAGGCCTGATGTACAAAATTTCCATTCACAAAATTTTTTATTGAAATTGTGCACCTCTTTCTGCGAAAGGAAAGACATTTTGCAAACTAACTTACGTACAAATAGATCAGTTCACAAACGTTCCTATCATAGTAGGTTGGAATTCGACCTACCATATCAATATTCTTGAGGTAGATCACGCATTGAGACTCACTATGATTGGATGCCACCACAGGGGGTTGCCTGCTGGGATGAGGAGACCACAACATCTGTGATCACATTTTAAATAAATGTAACCTTTGTTTTCAAGACAAATCTGTTTTCCTTTAACATTTGCAAAGAGGACCCCTTCACATTTGCGAATGAGTTACCACCACCTTAGATGTGTTGTTGAAATGTAAATATCAAATCCAGATGCAAATCTATGATGCATACCTTAATGAATTGGTATTTAGAAGGGATGCCCTAAACATGCTCCTTCAGAATAGATGGTGATTCATTGTGGGCTGATAAACCCATTTTACGATTCTTTAATATGTTACTGTATTGTACTGTAAAATGGTTTAGTAAATAGCAAAACACAATTTTGCATACACTGTGCACTGGTGCAAACATGGAACAAATGTTCTTTGGCACTTTTTTGTACTTACTCAATAGGGAATGGGGAAAACACATGTTGCTAGAATAAATATTACATAAACAATATGTGGCCTACTGCAAAAAGTGAGAAATCCAAATGATCAACCTTTCTTTAGATTAAATTTCATTTTACTTCTGTATGTTTTTAACAATAAAAAAGGACCTGTAAATATCGGTACTTACACTCGAGCCCAAGATAGAGTTTATGTGGTATTTGTGTTTATTCTAAAACATGGTGACTGGACGGGTCAAATAACCTTGCTGTGTGTGGGATGGCATGATGGTCTAGAAAGGTTTTCAAACCGGCTGCACCATTCCCAGCGTATCTCACAAGAAACTGTCAACACGACTATTTTCTTCGCGTCCTCCTCCTCACTATATTCATTTCGATTTATGAAAAAATAGAAGAATAAGTATCATTCAATAATGAGAAATTCAAAATGAGAAATTCATAATGACGTTTCAGTCATGTTAGGCTGTGTATAATACCGAGCACACACAACCTCATGCTTTTGAACTCTTGAAACAAGACATCCACCAAATTTAATCGAGGATGAAATACTGATGCTCCCCACCCTGTAGAGAAGAATGCTGTGCTGTAGCTGGACTTTTTTGATAAACATATATGTAACCTTTATATTTATACTTACCCTAATTTAAGCAATTAAGGGGTCATTTAAAGATTGGTAGACGGGGTGCCACGCCGCTAGGACATTAGAGACCTTATCTCTGTCAGTCCCGTGGGAACGCGCCCACTAATCTTAGAGTTCTCTGCCATTGTGATGGGGAATTTACACACAAAGGGGCATATTATCAAGGACAGGCAATACATTAGCGCTGCTTTTATCGGCAGGAAACTGCCGATAAAGCAGCGATAATGGCCTTGATAATATGCTCTATGAATTCCAATCGAAGCCCATGTTAGATCTAACATGGGCTTCGATTGGAATTCATAGGGCATATTATCAAGGCCATTATCGCCGCTTTATCGGCAGTTTCCTGCCGATAATAGCGGCGATAATGTATCGCCTGTCCTTGATAATATGCCCCAAAGTTCTCCAGCAAAAATGTAAAGCCAGTTGGCCCACAATGTCCCAATGCACTGGATTCTCACTTAGCATTAAAGTTGTCAGTGTTTGCTTTTCCCAGTCCATGGAGCCATTGCAATGATTTTTATCTGAGACTGTCATGCTTTACGGCAGAACCGGGCACAAAATATCAGCATCAGACTGCCCACCCTTTCACATGTGGCTGATGGGCTTCTGGAAGGTTCATTTCAAACAGTGGGGACAGCGAAGACTCTGCTGGTGGATGTGGGATGGTCACTGGCATTTTCCACCCTCTAAACAGCGCCTAATTTGAGCTGGTGGTTTCCAGTGCTCAGCACCTGCATTTCATGACCACCAGTTAAGGACACATTCATTTATGGCAGGCATAAGTGAATTGCCCAAAATTACAGGATGTTGAACCAAGACTCCAACTTGGTTCCCCAGCTCCGAAGACGGAAGCTCTGGCCATTACGCCACATCCTCTCCCCACTTTCATGGTTAGTCATTGGTTCTATTTTAGGCAGCGGTAACGAGAGGAATGGGCTGGTGCAAGCTGACTCCTGACGAGAGCCTCAGCACCTATTTTTTTTACACATTAACCACTGTCACATTGCTTTTGTAGTTATTTATCTATTATGAATTTGTCATTTTCAGATAATTATATTACTTTAATTGAACCGTGGGAATTAAATGTAAGAAATGGGTATCACTTGTGGTATCTAGTTGTCGCAGGATTTGGACATGTCTATTGCATAGGCTGGTGTTCATGATAAAATCTGGGTTGACCTAAAGAATTAAGTATTTTTTGTTTGTTGTGTGTTTGTCCCTAGGTAGCTGAAAATGTGTACTTGATTATCTATATATGTATTGCATATTGACCACACTATTTGTTTTATTTGCATCTCTTGACACACCATATACAATGCACTGAGTTTTGTTAAGCTGAGGTATTGTTTTAATTTACAGCAGACGAACGGCCCTACTTACAAATGTAGATTTTTTCTACACTTAACATTAAACTAAATGTACCTTTTGTATGCCTGACAACATTTCACAAACGTATTTCTCACATGCTTAAATCAATTTATAGAGATATCCACCATGAGTGTTGGGATTCCACACCTGAACTATGATCTGACTACGTCACACCTTAAAAATATTCAGAAATTTACTCCAGCACATGGCTGTTGTTACATGCCTTCCAGACTGAGAAAGAGAACAATAACCCAAACATTTGGTGACAGTGAAGGGGAAGGACTTTCTACACAGGGAAAAATGTGTGCCCCACAGACAAAAAAAATGCATTGTTGTGAGAGAATCCATTAAACCTGTTCAAGTTCTCTGTCACAGAGAACTCACTACAGGGAATGGAAACAAAAGTTAGGAATCACATGAATTGCAATTAGATCCCCATGGAAACCCGTGCCAGACACAGACTTCCATGCTCATTCCAGTCAGAAAGGCTGAACTCCAAATGTTTTAAATCTACACCCACATGGAGAAATAGCTATTTTATGTGAATAGGACCCATTGTTTTGTTAGTCTTTAATATAAAGTACATCTTCATATTCATTGTCTTCCCCTTCATGAATGGTCATCATAATATATGAGGAATTCTCCTCTTCTTCCTCTGTTGTGTGCTCACTACTGTTTCAGAAAGACTGTACATTTGGGAAACATAAACTTCAAACCTATGTCTGTGTGTACAATCAGAATACGGTGAGCTAATTCCTGGCTGGCTGACAGTGTGCTAGCTGGACCTCTAAACATTAAAAGTTACTGGATAGTGTCTGCAACCTTAGAACATGACAATTCTGATTCCTCAAGAAAATCATGGAAACAGATCCTACCCTTTCATTATGAACTTTGACATGCCCAAAGGTATACACAAGCAGGACACAAAATGGCATTTCAAATATTTATTGAAGCAATTATACTCTGGAGCAAAAAACATGCACTGGATTGATTAATAGAATGGAGCAAAACAATGTTACTAGCATTACAAGGATGGTGAACAAAAAGAACAATTCAATCATTGTCCGTCCGCATTGGATTATATGAATACATCATGGGCCTTATGTACGAAGTAATTTTCCAGTTGCAAGCAGGCTCAATTGCAGAATCAGCCTGTTTGCGACTGGAAAAAATATTTTAGGAATGTACAAAGCCCAAATTGTGATACGGTAACTTGTTGTCGAATCGCAATTTGGGTTTTGTGCTTCGGTATTTGGAAGGGGTGTGTTTAGGGCCCTTCCAAATACTGAATTGCACTAGCATGTACAAATGTTTTGTGACAAAATGTGGTTGCAAAACTTTGCAAAGTTGCGGGTAATGCATTCGCAAATGGGAGGGGTGGCCTATGGGACCCCTTCCCCTTTGCGAACGTTGGAAAAACATTTTTTAGTTGCATGCAGTGGTATCACAAGCCACTGCCTACTCTTAAAAAAATATTAAACCATTCAATTTTTCACTATTGAAATGCATCCCATTTTCCTTTAGATTAAATTTCATTTTACTTCTGTATGTTTTTAACAATAAAAAAAGACCTGTAAATATCGGTACTTAACACTCGAGCCCAAGATAGAGTTTATGTGGTATTTGTGTTTATTCTAAAACATGGTGACTGGGCGGGTCAAATAACCTTGCTGTGTGTGGGATGGCATGATGGTCTAGAAAGGTTTTCAAACCGGCTGCACCATTCCCAGCGTATCTCACAAGAAACTATCAACAAGACTATTTTCTTCGCATCCTCCTCCTCACTATATTCATTTCGATTTATGAAAAAATAGAAAAATAAGTATCATTCAATAATGAGAAATTCAAAATGAGAAATTCATAATGACGTTTCAGTCATGTTAGGCTGTGTATAATACCGAGCACACACAACCTCATGCTTTTGAACTCTTGAAACAAGACATCCACCAAATTTAATCGAGGATGAAATACTGATGCTCCCCACCCTGTAGAGAAGAATGCTGTGCTGTAGCTGGACTTTTTTGATAAACATATATGTAACCTTTATATTTATACTTACCCTAATTTAAGCAATTAAGGGGTCATTTAAAGATTGGTAGACGGGGTGCCACGCCGCTAGGACATTAGAGACCTTATCTCTGTCAGTCCCGTGGGAACGCGCCCACTAATCTTAGAGTTCTCTGCCATTGTGATGGGGAATTTACACACAAAGGGGCATATTATCAAGGACAGGCGATACATTAGCGCTGCTTTTATTCGCAGGAAACTGCCGATAAAGCAGCGATAATGGCCTTGATAATATGCTCTATGAATTCCAATCGAAGCCCATGTTAGATCTAACATGGGCTTCGATTGGAATTCATAGGGCATATTATCAAGGCCATTATCGCCGCTTGATCGGCAGTTTCCTGCCGATGATAGCGGCGATAATGTATCGCCTGTCCTTGATAATATGCCCCAAAGTTCTCCAGCAAAAATGTAAAGCCAGTTGGCCCACAATGTCCCAATGCTCTGGATTCTCACTTAGCATTAATGTTGTCAGTGTTTGCTTTTCCCAGTCCATGGAGCCATTGCAATGATTTTTATCTGAGACTGTCATGCTTTACGGCAGAACCGGGCACAAAATATCAGCATCAGACTGCCCACCCTTTCACATGTGGCTGATGGGCTTCTGGAAGGTTCATTTCAAACAGTGGGGACAGCGAAGACTCTGCTGGTGGATGTGGGATGGTCACTGGCATTTTCCACCCTCTAAACAGCGCCTAATTTGAGCTGGTGGTTTCCAGTGCTCAGCACCTGCATTTCATGACCACCAGTTAAGGACACATTCATTTATGGCAGGCATAAGTGAATTGCCCAAAATTACAGGATGTTGAACCAAGACTCCAACTTGGTTCCCCAGCTCCGAAGACGGAAGCTCTGGCCATTACGCCACATTCTCTCCCCACTTTCATGGTTAGTCATTGGTTCTATTTTAGGCAGCGGTAACGAGAGGAATGGGCTGGTGCAAGCTGACTCCTGACGAGAGCCTCAGCACCTATTTTTTTTACACATTAACCACTGTCACATTGCTTTTGTAGTTATTTCTCTATTATGAATTTGTCATTTTCTGATAATTATATTACTTTAATTGAACCGTGGGAATTAAATGTAAGAAATGGGTATCACTTGTGGTATCTAGTTGTCGCAGGATTTGGACATGTCTATTGCATAGGCTGGTGTTCATGATAAAATCTGGGTTGACCTAAAGAATTAAGTATTTTTTGTTTGTTGTGTGTTTGTCCCTAGGTAGCTGAAAATGTGTACTTGATTATCTATATATGTATTGCATATTGACCACACTATTTGTTTTATTTGCATCTCTTGACACACCATATACAATGCACTGAGTTTTGTTAAGCTGAGGTATTGTTTTAATTTACAGCAGACGAACGGCCCTACTTACAAATGTAGATTTTTTCTAAACTTAACATTAAACTAAATGTACCTTTTGTATGCCTGACAACATTTCACAAACGTATTTCTCACATGCTTAAATCAATTTATAGAGATATCCACCATGAGTGTTGGGATTCCACACCTGAACTATGATCTGACTACGTCACACCTTAAAAATATTCAGAAATTTACTCCAGCACATGGCTGTTGTTACATGCCTTCCAGACTGAGAAAGAGAACAATAACGCAACGCAACGATCACATCTCTGGTCACCTTAAAGACCTCCACTGGCTACCTGTCAATAAGAGGATCACCTTCCGACTGCTTACCCACGCACACAAATCACTCTACGACATCGGTCCAGATTGCCTCAACTCACGACTGTCCTTCTACACCCCCTCCCGCCAACTACGTTCTTCCAGCCAAGCCCTCGCCACTGTACCTCGCATCAACAAGACCACCATGGGAGGCAGATCCTTTTCATACCTGGCTGCTAAAACATGGAACTCACTCCCCGCTTACCTTCGCCTTACCCAGAACCACCTAGAATTCAGAAAGCAACTTAAAACTTGGATTTTTGACAAGTAATCCTCCTCCCCTCCCAAAGCGCCTTGAAACCCTCCGGGTATGTAGTGCGCTATATAAATTCTTTGACTTGACTTGACTTGACTAACCCAAACATTTGGTGACAGTGAAGGGGAAGGACTTTCTACACAGGGAAAAATGTGTGCCCCACAGACAAAAAAAATGCATTGTTGTGAGAGAATCCATTAACCCTGTTCAAGTTCTCTGTCACAGAGAACTCACTACAGGGAATGGAAACAAAAGTTAGGAATCACATGAATTGCAATTAGATCCCCATGGAAACCCGTGCCAGACACAGACTTCCATGCTCATTCCAGTCAGAAAGGGTGAACTCCAAATGTTTTAAATCTACACCCACATGGAGAAATAGCTATTTTATGTGAATAGGACCCATTGTTTTGTTAGTCTTTAATATAAAGTACATCTTCATATTCATTGTCTTCCCCTTCATGAATGGTCATCATAATATATGAGGAATTCTCCTCTTCTTCCTCTGTTGTGTGCTCACTACTGTTTCAGAAAGACTGTACATTTGGGAAACATAAACTTCAAACCTATGTCTGTGTGTACAATCAGAATACGGTGAGCTAATTCCTGGCTGGCTGACAGTGTGCTAGCTGGACCTCTAAACATTAAAAGTTACTGGATAGTGTCTGCAACCTTAGAACATGACAATTCTGATTCCTCAAGAAAATCATGGAAACAGATCCTACCCTTTCATTATGAACTTTGACATGCCCAAAGGTATACACAAGCAGGACACAAAATGGCATTTCAAATATTTATTGAAGCAATTATACTCTGGAGCAAAATACATGCACTGGATTGATTAATAGAATGGAGCAAAACAATGTTACTAGCATTACAAGGATGGTGAACAAAAAGAACAATTCAATCATTGTCCGTCCGCATTGGATTATATGAATACATCATGGGCCTTATGTACGAAGTAATTTTCCAGTTGCAAGCAGGCTCAATTGCAGAATCAGCCTGTTTGCGACTGGAAAAAATATTTTAGGAATGTACAAAGCCCAAATTGTGATACGGTAACTTGTTGTCGAATCGCAATTTGGGTTTTGTGCTTCGGTATTTGGAAGGGGTGTGTTTAGGGCCCTTCCAAATACTGAATTGCACTAGCATGTACAAATGTTTTGTGACAAAATGTGGTTGCAAAACTTTGCAAAGTTGCGGGTAATGCATTCGCAAATGGGAGGGGTGGCCTATGGGACCCCTTCCCCTTTGCGAACGTTGGAAAAACATTTTTTAGTTGCATGCAGTGGTATCACAAGCCACTGCCTACTCTTAAAAAAATATTAAACCATTCAATTTTTCACTATTGAAATGCATCCCATTTTCCTTTAGATTAAATTTCATTTCACTTCTGTATGTTTTTAACAATAAAAAAAGACCTGTAAATATCAGTACTTAACACTCGAGCCCAAGATAGAGTTTATGTGGTATTTGTGTTTATTCTAAAACATGGTGACTGGACGGGTCAAATAACCTTGCTGTGTGTGGGATGGCATGATGGTCTAGAAAGGTTTTCAAACCGGCTGCACCATTCCCAGCGTATCTCACAAGAAACTATCAACAAGACTATTTTCTTCGCGTCCTCCTCCTCACTATATTCATTTCGATTTATGAAAAAATAGAAAAATAAGTATCATTCAATAATGAGAAATTCAAAATGAGAAATTCATAATGACGTTTCAGTCATGTTAGGCTGTGTATAATACCGAGCACACACAACCTCATGCTTTTGAACTCTTGAAACAAGACATCCACCAAATTTAATCGAGGATGAAATACTGATGCTCCCCACCCTGTAGAGAAGAATGCTGTGCTGTAGCTGGACTTTTTTGATAAACATATATGTAACCTTTATATTTATACTTACCCTAATATAAGCAATTAAGGGGTCATTTAAAGATTGGTAGACGGGGTGCCACGCCGCTAGGACATTAGAGACCTTATCTCTGTCAGTCCCGTGGGAACGCGCCCACTAATCTTAGAGTTCTCTGCCATTGTGATGGGGAATTTACACACAATGGGGCATATTATCAAGGACAGGCGATACATTAGCGCTGCTTTTATCGGCAGGAAACTGCCGATAAAGCAGCGATAATGGCCTTGATAATATGCTCTATGAATTCCAATCGAAGCCCATGTTAGATCTAACATGGGCTTCGATTGGAATTCATAGGGCATATTATCAAGGCCATTATCGCCGCTTTATCGGCAGTTTCCTGCCGATAATAGCGGCGATAATGTATCGCCTGTCCTTGATAATATGCCCCAAAGTTCTCCAGCAAAAATGTAAAGCCAGTTGGCCCACAATGTCCCAATGCTCTGGATTCTCACTTAGCATTAAAGTTGTCAGTGTTTGCTTTTCCCAGTCCATGGAGCCATTGCAATGATTTTTATCTGAGACTGTCATGCTTTACGGCAGAACCGGGCACAAAATATCAGCATCAGACTGCCCACCCTTTCACATGTGGCTGATGGGCTTCTGGAAGGTTCATTTCAAACAGTGGGGACAGCGAAGACTCTGCTGGTGGATGTGGGATGGTCACTGGCATTTTCCACCCTCTAAACAGCGCCTAATTTGAGCTGGTGGTTTCCAGTGCTCAGCACCTGCATTTCATGACCACCAGTTAAGGACACATTCATTTATGGCAGGCATAAGTGAATTGCCCAAAATTACAGGATGTTGAACCAAGACTCCAACTTGGTTCCCCAGCTCCGAAGACGGAAGCTCTGGCCATTACGCCACATCCTCTCCCCACTTTCATGGTTAGTCATTGGTTCTATTTTAGGCAGCGGTAACGAGAGGAATGGGCTGGTGCAAGCTGACTCCTGACGAGAGCCTCAGCACCTATTTTTTTTACACATTAACCACTGTCACATTGCTTTTGTAGTTATTTCTCTATTATGAATTTGTCATTTTCAGATAATTATATTACTTTAATTGAACCGTGGGAATTAAATGTAAGAAATGGGTATCACTTGTGGTATCTAGTTGTCGCAGGATTTGGACATGTCTATTGCATAGGCTGGTGTTCATGATAACATCTGGGTTGACCTAAAGAATTAAGTATTTTTTGTTTGTTGTGTGTTTGTCCCTAGGTAGCTGAAAATGTGTACTTGATTATCTATATATGTATTGCATATTGACCACACTATTTGTTTTATTTGCATCTCTTGACACACCATATACAATGCACTGAGTTTTGTTAAGCTGAGGTATTGTTTTAATTTACAGCAGACGAACGGCCCTACTTACAAATGTAGATTTTTTCTAAACTTAACATTAAACTAAATGTACCTTTTGTATGCCTGACAACATTTCACAAACGTATTTCTCACATGCTTAAATCAATTTATAGAGATATCCACCATGAGTGTTGGGATTCCACACCTGAACTATGATCTGACTACGTCACACCTTAAAAATATTCAGAAATTTACTCCAGCACATGGCTGTTGTTACATGCCTTCCAGACTGAGAAAGAGAACAATAACCCAAACATTTGGTGACAGTGAAGGGGGAGGACTTTCTACACAGGGAAAAATGTGTGCCCCACAGACAAAAAAAATGCATTGTTGTGAGAGAATCCATTAACCCTGTTCAAGTTCTCTGTCACAGAGAACTCACTACAGGGAATGGAAACAAAAGTTAGGAATCACATGAATTGCAATTAGATCCCCATGGAAACCCGTACCAGACACAGACTTCCATGCTCATTCCAGTCAGAAAGGGTGAACTCCAAATGTTTTAAATCTACACCCACATGGAGAAATAGCTATTTTATGTGAATAGGACCCATTGTTTTGTTAGTCTTTAATATAAAGTACATCTTCATATTCATTGTCTTCCCCTTCATGAATGGTCATCATAATATATGAGGAATTCTCCTCTTCTTCCTCTGTTGTGTGCTCACTACTGTTTCAGAAAGACTGTACATTTGGGAAACATAAACTTCAAACCTATGTCTGTGTGTACAATCAGAATACGGTGAGCTAATTCCTGGCTGGCTGACAGTGTGCTAGCTGGACCTCTAAACATTAAAAGTTACTGGATAGTGTCTGCAACCTTAGAACATGACAATTCTGATTCCTCAAGAAAATCATGGAAACAGATCCTACCCTTTCATTATAAACTTTGACATGCCCAAAGGTATACACAAGCAGGACACAAAATGGCATTTCAAATATTTATTGAAGCAATTATACTCTGGAGCAAAAAACATGCACTGGATTGATTAATAGAATGGAGCAAAACAATGTTACTAGCATTACAAGGATGGTGAACAAAAAGAACAATTCAATCATTGTCCGTCCGCATTGGATTATATGAATACATCATGGGCCTTATGTACGAAGTAATTTTCCAGTTGCAAGCAGGCTCAATTGCAGAATCAGCCTGTTTGCGACTGGAAAAAATATTTTAGGAATGTACAAAGCCCAAATTGTGATACGGTAACTTGTTGTCGAATCGCAATTTGGGTTTTGTGCTTCGGTATTTGGAAGGGGTGTGTTTAGGGCCCTTCCAAATACTGAATTGCACTAGCATGTACAAATGTTTTGTGACAAAATGTGGTTGCAAAACTTTGCAAAGTTGCGGGTAATGCATTCGCAAATGGGAGGGGTGGCCTATGGGACCCCTTCCCCTTTGCGAACGTTGGAAAAACATTTTTTAGTTGCATGCAGTGGTATCACAAGCCACTGCCTACTCTTAAAAAAATATTAAACCATTCAATTTTTCACTATTGAAATGCATCCCATTTTCCTTTAAGGAAAATGGGTTGCATTTCAACAAAAATAGGCCTTTATTAAAACGGAATCACAGAAATAGTGGTCTGCTGGCCTCAGCAGATCACCATTCGTATGATGGCTACGATTTATAATGGGTCGCAAATGTGACTTACCTCATTATTAGTCATGAGGTAGGTCCATTTGTGACCCACAGGTAATTGCAAGTATGAAATAAAAAGTTTCATACATGAGGAATAGCGATTTCCAAATAGCGATTCGGATAGAGTCGTCATTTGGAAATCACTATTCCTAGTCTTTGTACATCTTACCCTGTATGAATACATATATATGCACACCTACCTAGCACTGCCTATCCTATAAAACATAGGGTGCGCAGGTCTGCCAGAATACATTACAGTGGTTCAACTCCCCATTTACCTGCAGGTGTGTGTCATCTTGTAGCCAGTCTAGGTGTAGAACAGGTCGCCGTCCTTCTCAGAATGTAACTAGATTCAGCTGGGCTGGAATTCCGGGTTTGGGCAACCTCGATAATCCAACGAAATGCTCATCTGTCTAAACAAAGGCTTATCCAGTATTTATAATGAACTCGACCCAGTTGTTCTGTGCCCGAGCTCTAGTAATGTTATCGTTATTGATTCTACCCACCCAGAGCTTTCACCGAACAGACGACAAATAAAAAAAGTTTACGTAGTGTTCCTTGTCCTTGTACAAAATGTTCCAAGGTCTGATAATGTGCTTACGAAGATGTACAAGAGTAAGCAAAACATTTATTGAGAGTACTATTCCATACAGGCACACAAGCAAATGTGTGTCAAAAGTAATTGTTTAAAAGGATGCTAATTTTAAATGTCAGCATGTCATATGGAAGTGTTTATCCTTGGGGCCTATGTAACCTCAAGACGCCTCTTTCATTGTTTTGTCTTCTGGAGCCTCTTAGTTTTTCTGGATGAAATGTCATCTAAGTACTTCTCTATCATCGTATCTGTCGACATAGGCATTAATTACTCCTCTTGAGTCCGAAAAGGATTCTCCTCCTGGGGCTACTGGTGTAGCACAGTCTGTGACTAAGAACAGTGTTCTTTTTGCCTCAGGCAGGTGCTGCTGTCTGACATCTTCTGGAACTACATTGTTCTCTGCAGAAATTGGCGAAGAGGTCACTTAAAGCTCTTTGCCTTCGGTGTTGCAGTATTTTATCACCAGGTTCGAATGTTTTCTTGGTGATCAAGCTCTTATAAATAGATGCATCCAGCACTGAATAGGAACTACATGTAGAAGACCCTTGCTTATGCCATGGATCAAGTATATATGATGCAGATGTATATTTCAGATGTGCTCTGCTATGCGACCAGTTATTTATCTTCAGACGAACAATTAAGTTGTTGCCTAAACTAGAACTTCATTACTAACATTGTTAAATATTTCTTCCAACCTATGAAACTATGGTCATCAGCAATTAAAACAAGGGGATGGCTTAGGTGCTTACTCCCTCTAATGACATGCTGAGACGAGACTGTGAGAATAAGGAGTAAAGATTAGAATAAGCAACCAGTTATGCAAGTTTTTAAACACTGGTAGCAGTAGGAATATACCTGTCTAAGATTCGTATTACACTATGCCTGCCAGGAAAATAGGACACTGGAAAGCTGTCTCCTAACACACACTCAAATGTACCTAAGCAACAATAAACCAGCTATTTCTAAGCCTACAATCAAAATAAATATACCGTACATAATAATAGACAGAAACATAACCTGAATTGCAGTCGTTTATTGCCAGTTTATAAACTTTGTAATAGGTAAATAAATTTGGACTATTTGAGAGCATAAGCTACCTTTATGTTTGTATCATGAAAAACAAAAGTTGTGAATGCAGGGAATAATATAATGTTCAAAGACAACATGAACATCTATGTATGCAACTGTTGTAAAATTAATAGACGCTAATTAAAAAAAAAATAAGGAATTACTTAGTTCATGTATTATCTTCGTTGCTAACTTCCTCAATCAAAATATTAAAAGGGAAAATCATTTTGGTCAGGTACTCTATTAGCACCCATTTGTCAGCAACATGGCTGTGGCAGATGCAGCACCTCTCTTAGTAGCCAGCCGCGGTCGGTTGTGGGTGTACCTGCAGGGCGGTGACGTGGGGAGGGGGGTAGTAATGTATTGATTACGGACCTTTACGGGTATGTACACATTTAAATAAATAAAACAAATTTCGTTGCAAGCACTGCATCGCATTTGGTGAAGCAGTGCGAGCAACGAAATTCGTTTTATGGGAGTACCGGCAGGGGCGGTGACGTGGGGAGGGGGAGGGGCATTTTCGTTGCACACACTGCATCGCATTTTGTGATGCAGTGTGTGCAACGAAATTCGTTTTATTTATTTTTATGTTTACTTACCTTTTAAAGTCCGTAATCCATATATTACTACCCCCCCACCCTGCCCCTCCCACTACCGGCCGCGGCTGCAGTATGTTGTGGACTTCTGCCTTTTTAGTAAAGTCCTGAGTAAACATATTGGTGTAGTGTGCTAAACACATCACTTGGATGTATCCACCATCTGCCCTCACCCTGACAATGTTAATGCCACTCTCAGTGGCAACAAGTCCAATCCTGGTATTCTGGGGTTTCAGCCATTCATTGCTCTTGACATTTAATTATTTTAGTATGTTAGCAGGTGTGTGCACTTTCTCCATGAAGAAATTACAACAGTTGTGTGGCATCAAATGCCTTGAAAAGCAACTTTACTGATGGTTCCTATGGTTCTTCTTTCCTTAACCCAATCGATATGACACACTGTACAGTGATGCCTATACAATCCATAGCTTAAATAGTGGCCCACACTTCTGTGTAGAGAGATGAAGAGACTGCATTGCATACCCTTCAGGGATTTAGCAACCAATCCATACACTTGACTTTCCAGCGGAGGCGCAGCTACATATGAGAAATAGATGTGAGTTGAAACTTTTACTTTAGACAAATAAAAAATGGACTTCAGAAATTAAGAAGAAACCTCTCAATTCAAAGTAAAAGGCAGAAGGCCAAGCATATACATTCCTGACATTGCCGATTTTTTATATCAGCAAGATTATGGGTAAATCACGTTCGAATTCCCATAGTACCTATGAAGGTGGGATGCCAAATGTGTCAAAGGTAGCTTAGAGGTCTAGCAATGAAAGGAGGGTGGCATCACCTTCATCTGTGTTAAAGACGCCATTGTCTACGATGTGTGAAGTAGCGATCTCCATACAGCACTGTTAGCTCACGCCACATTGGCAGTCGCGCATGAGATGATTAGGATTGATGTTATTTTTTTAGTTGAACACACACTGCTTTTTCAATTAAATTTAAATTAAATGGTAAGTGAATAATGGGCCAGAAGTTGACAAGGTAATCCTGGTTTCCTGGTTTCTTTAGATGCGGGAGTATCTGGTCTGCCTTGAGAGCTTCTGGGAAAATGCCTTGAGGGTGGGAGTCACTGACAATTATAAGTAGGGGTAAGAAAATGATACACTAGAGAGCTTTAATGGAGGACAATGGTAAGATATCATCTTCATAGGAAGTGGCTTTGAGGAAGTTGAGTATGTCAGCGAGATCTGGAACAGATCTGGAACAGATGTGGCTCAGACATCTAATAGACATGTATACCTAATAGATGTGTAACAATCAGGTTGATAATATATGCTGCAGAGAACAGCAATCTAGAGGTGTCACTAGATGAGTAAATGGGACTAGGTACAGTTGTATTGATATATATATAAACATAGTTACATGACGCCGTACATTAAGTGCTTCCTCTGGGTAAGAATTATGAGCTGTGACAACAGTTCGTAACATGGAATGCATTGGCTATAGGTTAAAATGAGCTATGACATTGTAACCAATTAAACGGGTATGGAACCATCTTTATTTCTCTAGTGTTCACAGGAGGAAGGTATGGCCATGGTGGTTTGCCCAGGTCTAGCATTTCTTTGATTGAAAAGTGTTGTTTTTACTTGTGCTTTGATCAGAAACCGTTTTAAGGAACAAGGGAACCCAATATGCGATTGGTCAGGGACCTTGGGTATGTATATTATTACTAAAGACAGTGGTCCCTAGACAGCTGCTGAATTTACGAAATAATCAATATAGCCAAATAGCTGCTATGTTTTTTGTCCAGCTGGAGGGAAATTTAATAGTCAATAAATATATAGAGCTTTATTTGCATTGGTGTCTTCATATTACCTAAGTCTACTATGAGTAAATGTTTTTAGACTTTTTCTTGTTGCCTGAACCGTTTTTCCAATCTTTTGTTTGTCGTATTGTGGTAGTAGGACCCAGGCGGTGTCCCACCTGTATTGTGTGTGAATGTTTTTGCTCTATATATTTATTGACTATTACATTTTCTGTTCAGCTGGACAAAGAATATAGAAGCTATTTAGCCTATATTTATTATTTAGTAAATTCAGCAGCTGTCTAGGGACCACTGTCTTGACCGGAAACCGGCCATGCGGTACCAATCACAAACATGCCTCAGATGAGTCGATGAGCTGTAGTAAAGCCCTGGAAAACATCACAGGGGCTCATTCAGGGCCGTACTGGCCGTAGCGGGCACCGAGCAATCCCCCAGTGCGCCGCACGGGTGGGGGCCGGTTTTGGGCCCCTGGGGGCCCCCAGGGGCCCAAAACCAGCCCCTACCCGTGCCAAATTCCCTGTATCAAATTCCCTGTACCAAAATCGTCCGAAAACCGGCCATGGCAAATAGCTCGGCGGCACCTCCAACCCCCACGAGTGGGGAGGGGGCGACGGCCGAGCACTTTGCCAGGGCCGGTTGTGGTTCCCAGTCCGGCCCTGGGCTCATTTATTTATTTATTCTAGATGTCCTCATTTTAAGGATCATTAATCATCAGACCACACCCCAGCATGTTGTTGACTTCAGAAGTTAGCAGCAATCAGTCCTTAACTCGAGCCGGTGGTGTCTGGTGCTCAGTACCAGCACTTAATTGACAGCACCAGGGCAGTGAAAGTCTTCCACAAGGTGGCAATGTCTGGCAAATTTAGAGACGACCATAGCCACAGTAAATTATTAACTTAATATGCATTAAAATGAATATAACCTGAGCCCAAGCCATTCTTATATCTTTGGGGGCCTGAATTATCCAAACTGTCATACTTGTAGGAGTGTGAATGTCAGTACTTATGTTGTTACTATCATTGGCGGCGCTGGCAGGGGGATATGTGATACAAGCTGCAGTGGCCTCCTGACGAGAGACCAGGCACTTATTGTTTTGCAAATTAAGCACTGGTCACAATGACTTTAAAGTATTGTTCTTTCACGCGTATGTTCCATCATCCTGCTAGATTGCCACACGCCCACAGTTGGTTTGTCTGTTTGTTTGTTTGTTTGTTTGTTTGTTTGTTTGTTTGTTTGTTTGTTTGTTTCTTTCTTTCTTTCTCTGTTTGTTTATTTCTTTTTTATTTCCGATTAATAGCAATTAGGCAGGTAATTTTGCTACACCCTGCTACTGGACATTTGGAAATGCGATCAATTAGTTCATACTTCGCACAGTAAAATAAAAAAATGTTGGGAAAAAAAGGAGAGCAATTTGCAACCAATTTTGTTATATTTCTGGATCTAAAACATAAACGAAAGCCTGAAGTGGAGCCACATGTAGCATGTCCAGATCTGCAGGCACAGTGGATGATGCCAATTTAGATTTGCGACAAGTTGCAGACTGTCATCTCTCTGGAAACAATAAAACGTAAACATAAAACCTAAACATCTCTGTAAAGTGAGGGCCACACACAATCTGTGCACCGACTCGGGGATCTTCGAGCCACTCTTAAACAGTTCAAGCAAAGCCGCATATAGAAAGGGCACCATTTCACCGTGTTTCTTCAACTTTAATAAAACTAGACATGCAGTGCTTCTGCTGTGTGATTAATATCTTTGTTTTTCATAAATTGTAAAAGGATAATAAGAACAGTTGGAATTTAGCATTTCACACCGAGTGTATTATTCTGCACACGGAGAGCACTGTTAAGAAAGCTCGGATGACAGCGCTTAATTAAATCTCACTCGTTGTATAAGACCCTTGGCATCTGTTCCAACAGTGAAAGTTGAGGCGAATTTCACGCTAAAGAAACAAAAACTGGGCTAGCACCTCAACGCTAGTAAAGGATCGCCATAGGTCTGATACAGGTGCTCGATGGTGGTGGCATATAATTAAAAAGAAACATTCAGAAGGAAAAAAAAACTCAATTTTTTTTGTACTGCGCTTCGGACAACAAACTTTATTTACTTTATATGCCCCACGTTACCACAGTTTCCTCTGACATTTTAGAATTCAATGGATATCTGACCAACTGTTAGTCATAAAAAGTATTGCCAAATTAATTAGGTAGTTAATAAAAAGCTGAAAACATAACAATTTAACTTTTATTGAGTTTGGAAGTTAAATAATGATAAAAAAAAGGTACTTGCAGAGCCAATCGGTCTTAGTCAGGAACATGTTGGATTTTGCAATGCTTTGTGACTTATCCCAGCTGGCCATTGTGAATATGGATTTCTAAAAATAAACTAAAATTTATTCAAAGATGGCCTAGCAGATGCAAGCACAACCACAGCAGTCTTCCTAGGGAGTGTGTTTTGAAAAATTAAAAACAAAGGCAATTAAATATGACTCAATGCACCTTCATGAGAAGCCATCTTGAAATTGTCAGAAAGCATTTTAAAATGGCCACCCACCAACTGCACGACAGGTGGGAGGACACTGGCTGAAGATATGGAAGCTGGCTATTGAACAAAACGTAGAAGGAAGGGGGAGCATGGAGAGGGAAAGATAAAAAGCCCCTCACATGCACAGTAGCACAAGGTCTGATTTTAGCAATGGAACGGTATGTCAACCTTTCAAATATTATGAGACCGAAATGCTAATGTGCGTGGCAATCATAAGAAAAGGGAAAAATCAAGAGCATCCAAACGTGATAAACTATCCAGTCACAAGGAAGGGGCTGACCTAAAACACAATCTAGCTATATGTGATTTATTGGAAACAACGGGGCATATTATCAAGGGGGGCGATAGGCAATTTTTGCTGCTTTAGCGCCCGTTTTCGGCCACTAAGCGGCGATAATACTATCGCCCTATTAGCAAGGTGTCGCTAACACCAGTTAGCGACAGCTTGTAGACGATAGCGAGCAGTTTGGGGCCCGCTTAGCATGTCAGCGATATTTATCGCTAATGACATGCAAAGTGGGCGTACCCAACCTGTTAGCGACTGAAAGCAGTCACTAACATCGCTATAGCCTATTACCAACACAATGGAAATATTCGCGCTAAACGTGAATATCTCCAAAAACTAACACCTGCTCAGACCAGTTCTTAGCCATTATATCCAATGGGAGGTGGATATAATGGCTAAGACCCTGTTAGCAATAATGCGTGAATATCGCTGTATTCTCGGCGATATTCACGGATTTCGCCGCTGTCGCCGGGAATTTTATCGCTTTTGAGATAAACGTTGCTAATAGCACGTTATCTCAGCGATAAAATCCCGTGATGCGCGGCGATAAAAAAATTGCCGCTAACCCTACTTAGCGATAAATATCGCTATTTGTTGGTAATATGCCCAAACATTTCTTGTCAACAGTTAGCTAAAGCTGTCAGTAGTCGAGACAAATAAAGGCACCTTTGATAGTTTACTTCGATACAGCTGTGTAGTGTAACAGAGCACACATATATCTAAAATACGAAGCAATGAACCCTAGAAATGCTTTGAAGACTTATATATCCAAGCTATAGTCTAAATGTTAGCAAGAATCAGTGGCTGTGGAAGGTAAATCAGCTTTTAATGAAAAACGTGAAGCTGTTATAATAATTCACTTTGCAGTCTAACAATCTTGTGGAATCATTAGAGCCCATTTGACAGTAAACACTTTTGAATCACAGTACCTACCCATGCCACAAAGAAGTGCAGTAAATTGCTGAGTTTTTATTGTTTTTACAACACCTTCTGAACATTTTAATACGTTGCTGGCAGGCATTCTTGTCGGTGTGTGGGTCTTTACAAAATATGCTAACCAAGTCGGTCAGAATCTCCTCCTGAAACATGCACTCCACGACTGGGACTACTCAACACTTAGTTATTTGGAAGTCAATAAAATAAGTGCTATTAAAATGGGCAAGTGTGTAAATTCATGTGGTCTGTGACAGAGCTGCACGCCTGTGAACCTGCGGCAGTGTCAGTTCCAAGTCAAGCATGCATGAATTAGATTTCTAAAATGAGCATCAGCGAGGCCTCTTATGTTATAATGTGATGAAGGTTCTGATAACGAAGGAACTTTTCTGTTGTGAACTTGCATTTTTAGAGATGGACTTGATAACTTTCACTCTCCAAGCCCCTGCAAAAAAAGCTAATAATGTTTTGAATCTGGAAAAACAAAATGCTCGTTCTGACTCGGGCATTATACTGCAGAGCTATCCACATGTGACTGGTCATTCATGGCATTGGCATTAAGGTAGTATATCTATTGTTCAGTTGCGCACGCCTCACACATCAGAGCTATCCACAGGTCACTGGTCATTCACGGAATTGGCATCAACACACACAGTATAACTATTGGTCAGTTCTCACAAACATTATAGACACAACACTAACACAGTAGAGCTATCAATCAAAGATCAAACAGGTTTTGGTTGTAGACAGCAGATCCATCCCTCACATTACACCGACTTAGGGCCTCACTTATGAGCACTTGCGTCACTTTTACGCCGCTGGTGCGTCACTTTTAGTGACGCACCAGTGGAGTAAAAAATGTGCCTTGTTGCACCACATTTATAAAGTGACGCATCTAAGCAGATGCGTCACTTTGTAAACCCCTGCGCTACATTATACCTGCGTCAGGCATAATGTATGCAGAGGGGGCGTTCCCCCGCAAAAAGCCTCATAATAGTGACGCAGTGAAATCTATGAGATTTCACTGCCTCACTTTTAGGACGCTGTTGCGTCAAAATCTTGCGCCTGCCTCACAGCAGGCGTAAGACTGACGCAGGCCCTTTCACATGGGGCTTTCCCCATGTGAAAGGACGCATTGCTAGTTGCGTCACTTTTGTGACACACTCCAGCAATGCGTCACTTTTGTGCTTAAAGATACGTCAGAAATACTGACGTATCTGTAACTCCTTTCGACATGATGTGTCACACTGTAAATATGACGCATCATTGGTGTCGCAAGGAGGGCGCAATGAAAAGTGACGCATCGCTGTTTTCACGCAGCGATGCGTCACTTTTCATAAATGAGGCCCTTACAGTGTAAGGCTTCGGATCGCATAGCTGCCTCCCAGTCGGTTCAGCCTTCAAACTGCAATGCTATCTCTCATTCTGCACTGTTAGGCCACAGACCGTAGAGTGGCTTCTAGGGCTCTGACGTCATTCAGAAGCAATATTCATTAGGTTACCCAGATCTGACAATCTGATGGATTAAGTAGCACAGCTATCCTGCAACTCTTATTTTTACACTTCTCAATACACAGAACAGATCAACCTGGTGAGTTGCTCATTATCACACTGAGTAACACAGAGGAGAGGAAGAAAACTCACACATGGAATGAGTGCTTCTAAAATGTTGAAAACTAAGTTTAAATAATAAAAAATCATTAAAACTGGGTGTGCTAAGAGGTAATGCTATCTGTTATGGGTTTAACAAAGGCAAATATATTCTTCTAATAATATACTTGTAAATATTCTCCATCCTTGGCGTCCGTGTGTATTAGAGACACAATGATCTAGTAGCCAGATTCATTCTTGAAGGAGGTGTTCAGAAATGGACAAACCCTGTCTCAGTGTCTAGGAGAGAGACCAAACGAACAACGGGTGACAGCAGTCCAATACCTTGCGTTACAGACCTTTCTTCATACCACCAGTAATGAAAACTCTCTTTTCTTTGTTTTGTTTACTTGAGAGTGCCTATAGTTCAGGCTTCTCCAATGAGTAGCTTGTGTGTTACTGGTAGCTCTGTACCTACCTCTATGTAGCTCTCCTCTGGGTAGCCCAGCCTGCTAACTCAGAAGCCTTTGCTTGGTTTAATGAATAGACCTGTATCATCATTGAGGAGAGGATGAGGCCTAATGGCTTGGGCGGTTGATCTCACATCTGGGGAACCAGGTTCGAGTCTCGGTAATGACGCTTAACATCCTGGGATTCTGGGCAAATCATGTATTCTCTCCTTGCATAACAAAAACCAATGTGCCCTTGTGTAAAACAACTGGTGCTCATGTAAAGTGCTCAGAAACCTGTTACATTCGGGTCAAGTTTGTTCTATATCCCCTTCCACGCTGATGACGAGCTGGGCTCATCATGAGGTAGCCTCCTGGCACGCTGATGACGAGCCCAGCTCGTCACGTAACATGCGCTTTAAAAAATCTCAGCGTACGAGCGGAATTCCGCCCGCATGCGGTTAAAAAATTCTGGATTTTTTTTTCTGTAAAATTGTGTATACAAAACAAAAATATGTGTATTTTCAGAAATCATAAGATTGAGATTAAGAAATATTGTGAAAATCCAAAATATATTTAGAACTGATATTTGAGTGATAAATCATGCAGTGTTGGGCAGAATTATCACTAACACTGCCTTGGTGTCAGAAGCATCGGAGGTATATTTGAGGCATTACAGAGGCACTAGAGCTATGTTTGTTATGTATTACCTACATAGAGGCATTCAACTTTGACAAGTCCTTTTGTACATTACTAGTGGTGACAGTGCCGAGACTGAGATGATCACAGCTCATAATATTGCATTTGGTGCCCAATAATGTAATCTTATCTTGTGTGGTCAGTATTACATTACTAGCAATATTAGTAGCTCAAGGTGATTTTCATTGAAAATTAGTAGCTCTTTTTACAGAAAAGGTTGGAGATCCCTGCTATAGCTCTGCTTCACATTTCACATCTGCAGAGTCACCTGGTGAGGGCAATGAAGGTAGGCATGTAAGCCTCAGAGATCAGACCTGCCCCCTCACCTGTCAAATGTAGCATCTAGTGACTCAGAGGTCAGTGCCATGTTGGGTCAAGGTCAGCGGGCCTTGGTTAGGCCTGACCAATGTGTTTGGGGGCAAACCATGTCCAGAAGTCCTGGGACTGGTGATGTAGACAAGCATGCAATTCTGTGGGCTCAGTTCTGATCCTTTGGCCTGGGTGATGGTGGTCCTTATGCACCTGTTCTGCTCCAGCCGGGGCAAAGTCAGCGTTCCTTGACCGGGGAGAGCAGGTTGCAAGTTCTGCTGGTTGGCAAAGAGGTGAACTAATTTGGCTGGTAATCAGGCGGCTGTATGATTGTAACAACTGGTGTGCCTTGGGGCAGTTAGGTCTGCTGTGTACATCTTGCATGTGCGGATTTCACTGTGCCCTGTGGAGGTCTCACATCACCATTCAGGGCCTTATTATAAATTACACAGAAGTAGGGTAATGGTAAAATCGCATGTAACTTTTACAGTTACTGTCAGTAAATCTGCACCTATACAGTGCAATTCCATAGAAAAAACCCAATGAAATGGGTAATTATCCTGTCATACCGCTTTTTCTGGTAGGGATACCACATAGAATTACCAATGCCATGCCGCTGCTGCCAAAGTCTAATGCAACATTTCTAGTCAGCAGAAAAATTGGCAGTGGTTCTCCCATACCTTGAAAAACAGGGTGCGAAGAAAACCCAAACACTCTCAATCAGGCAGATTGAAGTTCCACGTAGTCATTTCGTACCACCTGATTTGGGGCTTGTATAGAGGCTGCATTGAAGGATTTCAGGTAGTTAAAGGAAAAGAAGGCAACCTGGTCACACAGGGAACCTGGGACAAGTTGTATGTTGTATATTTATACTTACTTCAATGTGGCTACTTGGTGTCTGTAGTCCTTTCTTTGTGTTCTTACCTTACCAGCCTCCCATACTACCTACGAGTGTTCTATCTATGATGTAGAGATCCAGCCTAGGCAGTTGATGGTCTGGTCAGCTGTGAGGTTTACTGCTCTGCTGTCTTATCTTATACTATCTTAATAAATATATCTTAATAACCTGAAGACGTGTCCTGCTGCCTACCTAATCTATTTACAACATTTTGGCGACATCTGAAGCTGACCAGACCAGAGAAGCAGACCAGAAGAGCAGACCAAGAAGAACTGCGCAGCAGGAGCAAGACCTCCCAAACAAGAACCCACATAACTGCGGCCAGAAACAACAGGTAAAACAACTAAAACCTTGTAAAGCAAGAAAGCCTGAAGAAAATAGCCGCAAGTACTTAATAAGAGGATATTGAAATAGCATCTACTGCCTGTAACTTAAGAAGAAACATGTAAAAGCAGTAACGCATGTAGACTTTGAAAAGAAAAATCATAACACATTATAATGAGAAACTAGCTGCTGTCAAAAGAATGAAACAAACTGAAACCTATCTAGTACATCAAGCACTGTCTATCTTGAGTCAAGACGTTCGGCATGTTTCAAGAATGCTGCGTTGGAAAATTATGTGGCAATCAACAAAGAAATCTGCCAGCTAATGCCTGGAAGAAGAGATACATGTCAATAAGCAAGCTGCTGCCCGCGAATGAGTGAAACTCAAAGAAACCATCGCAGAAAGGTGAAGGGCACTTCTGTCAGAAACAAGTAACTCACTGCTGCCATCCTATGTTCCCGATTTGAAGTTTTAAAGGAATTTGTAAAAAGAACAATCTTATCTCTGGTACTCTTCACGCCATCTTCATTAATCGTGAGTCTGCTTCTGGTGTGTCTGGAGTTGTTAAACACGCAAAAGGGGAGAGGGCCAAATTGTTTATACTCCAATACCCCGAATCCCCTGAATGGACTTTGATCACATACACAATGGGTATATAGAGTTCACCAACATAAGCAAGGGAAATTCCCAAATTAGAAAAAACTGCCCTCACTCACATACCGAAGTATGTGACATGCTTCATCATAGGGCCTGCTACAAACGCCCTGGTGTAGCCACATCCAGGGCGGAGCATCAGGGAGGGGAAAAAAATAATAATAATACATTTCCACGTTACAAGACGTACAACATAATACGTAAATACATACAACGAGTAACATACATAAGTGATACCGTGTGTGGAGGAACACCTCGTGGATCTGATGTGCGTGCGACGAAAATTAGTGCAGTAAGGACGTGTGTTAAAACTGATTAGGGGTGCCAAGAGAAAGAAATAATTTATTAGAACCAATTGTGGTACCCTTATCAGGATTAAAAGAAAAGAAAGGATGGGAAAAATGTCTTGATGAGAAAATAAGGTTTCTCAAGACTTCCCTCCTACCACTGCTCGAGTCAACATGTTTCGACCGTTATCTTTGTGCCCCGGAAGGTCACTCCGGTCTTCTTCAGGACTGTCGCAGTCAAATCCATCGGTTACCCATGTCTTAATCTGATCATTGGGTTGCCCAGCTAGATGAAGGTCACAGGGATCCGTACTCTACTGGGTTTGTTTCTAAGTCAGTGGAGGAAATGTCCCCAAAAATCCTGGGAAAACATTCACGAGTTTATGGGATTCACAAACTCGAACTAGTGGCCGCCCGGGGAGTTCTGCCCATGAACACAATCGTTCAGTCCGGCTAGACCCGCATACACCTGCTCAGACGGAGAACCACCGCGTAGATGGAGTGTCTGGAGTTGTGCCTGAGTGTCCTCTTTTACCGCAGCTGAGAGATCCTTCTGCGACGCTATTATCTCCACACTGATGACATCATGGAATCTCCATGTGTCCTAGTGGAGATTGTATCTTACTTCGATTTCTGACTTTGGCAGTACTTTGTGGACATCATTGCGCAAAGTCACGCAATGTCCAGCTGTCATTTTGTTGTTTTGTCACCATAAATACGGGAAATCAACGGAGCGCTAATAAAGCAGTGAGGAGGATTTCTTTTGGTATATTTCCTTACGCAGCGCGTCATATTGTACAGGTTGAAAGGTGTTATGGGAGGCATTATTGTCACTGGCTAAGCAAGAGGCAGAGGTTTTAGATTTGAAAGAATATGATATGGAGAAGAAGTGAAAGGAATACTGGGTGGTATTCTGTGATATGTTGGAACAATGAGGGAGTGAGGGAACAACAGCAGTGGCAGGTCACTCAGTTTGAAGAAGAGCGCCTGATTCAGCACAGCAAGAGATGCAAAAGGTGTTATGGAAAATGAAGGGCAGCAGAAGGGGTCTCAAATCATGCTCCTAATTTGTTGAGTCATCAGATGTGAGAGAGGGAAGGCGTAGCTCCCTACTGCCCCACCCGGTTAACTTGTTGAATGTCCATGGGTTCTACCAATAAATGGGCAGTGAGATTTTTCAAATGAAGTTGAAAAGAGAAGGGTACAGCAAAGATAAGAGGCATGTCTAGACAAGGGGAAAATGTGAAATCAAGAATTGTTTGTAGGAGAGTATATGCAGTGGCGTAGCAAGGGGGGTGTTGGGTGGAGTGGTCTGCACCGGGAGGAACACGTTTTGGGGGAGGTGGCTTTGCCCCTGTTCTTACCCACGGCTGTGCCAGGCAACAGACACAGGATTAGTTTGCCAGCACCCAGGACTACCTCCCCCCCCCCCCCCCCCCTCCACGCCGCTCTTAATGCTGCTGCAGGGCAGCAAAGGCTGGGTCAGAGATATTAAGAGCAATAAGTGGAGTACTGAAACTATTATCTATGTCCTGACTAAGTGAGATAATACGGAATAGGCCTTGTTATGTTAGAGGGCAGGCCAGATGCTATTGGCAGATGAGGTTGGACAATGGAGAGTATGTAGAGAGTTCATTGTTTTCTGCCTGCAGTGCAAAATTATAACAATGAATATGTGAAATAGTATAGACACATACATTGTCTGATCCAGAATGAAGTGATTTTTTGGGGATTATTATTAAAACCACTTGAGTGTGAACCCATTGTCCCTCTGAGCATTGGAGAAAGTTGAGGATGGCAATGGATGAATGGTTGTAGCTCGTCTTAGGGTACCAAATCACTGTTGTGGTGCCTGGAATATAATAGGACCAGTGGTGCCAGTGAATAAGGGGTAGAATGTGGACAGGTATGTTAAGGTAACGAAAGGTAGTAATATGCATAGTTGGGTAAAGTTGTGTGCCAAAGCAATAAAGGCACATCATTGTGATGAGTGTGCTGGCGCTTTTTTGGGATCTTTTGTACATATTTCATGCTATACACAATAGAGACCTAATTGCATATTTTGCATCACAATTTAACGTTGCTTTTGTATTTGGCTGCCATGAATGCGAAGTGCAAGTGAAAGGCTTAGAAAGAGAAAAGCAGGCCAAATTATTTTATACTCACAGCTAATAAGTGTGTGCTTAGATCACCATGCGTCTTTCTTACTTGTGCTAACAAAACCGGGAGGGAAATCCCCATTCCTTGGAGCCTGCATTGCTTAAAAAGGCGGCAGCTGAAACACAGCTATTGTGGAGATAACCTTGTGTGTTCCATCCTATAGGCAGAAGGACGGAAGTAGCAGTATGTATCCACACGCACTTTAAGGGCAAGATGCAGTGTTCAAATATCACTGTTTCAAAACCCTGTAAATGATGGATGAGCCAACCCCTGCTTGCTCCTTTGAACACCACGCCTAGAAAAAGTATATAAGGTGTCATTACAGGGGCTGATGGACTTAGGCACATAGACCTGTTGCAGAAAGGGAGAACTGAATCATGCTGTTCTAACTTCAAACCTGATAGCAGCATTCGGAATGTGAGGAGGCACTGCATGACTTGGCATATTGGACTTATCATTTAAAACCTATCCAACCATACATTCAGAAGTAGGGCTAAATGGGCACCTAAGAAAAGCCAGAATGATAGGGATGGATGATGAAAGGTAATTGTCAGATACTTGACCTTTGCCCTAATTTTAATAACTGCTGCTGAGCTGGTCATAATACTTACAAACATACTAATACATATAATTTGCAGAAAAAATAGTTTATAATACATAACCATTCAGTGAAATACCAAATACGAATACGAATCTAAATGGGCAAAACTTGATGTAGAAGAAGTGATCTGGTAAATTTCAGCCAAAGTTAGTATTATAGAAAAGAGTGACTGAGTTCATAGATCAACTATATTTCGGCTCATTTGAGCCATACATGAGGGCAATCAACCCTGAGATTAACCAAGGTATCCTCCAGGCGGTTGATGTAAATGGAAAACAGAAAAAGCCGTACCATAGGCTAGCAGTGACATCATTGTGCAGATCTCTAAGAAAGTTAACAACATAGAGATCCACCCCATATCAATCATGATGTTCCACAGTTTGGACCTGTTTACAGAGTCAAAACCGGAACTCAAATCCATAAAAGTCAAATACAACTAGCCACACTTTGCCAATGTGTATTTGGCAAATAACAGATATAGATTTAAGGACTGCTTGACTGTGCCAAGGTCGGATCAGATGCCCAATTGAAGATCCGAGAGTATGTTACGTTCCTTTGCCCACAGTTGCAAATGTTCCAACAGAATCTGACCCATAATCTTCACGGTGGAATAATCAGTGAAATAGGGTGATAGCAATGGGGGTGAATTTTCAAGCCCTTTTTAAAAAAAGGAACAATGGTCAGAGTTGAACTGTCATGTATATTCATAGAAAAGAGGACAGGGCTGGAATGGGTATCCAAAGGGAACAACTTTGATATCTGACGAAGATCAATCTACATTAAGTTATTCAATCCAAAGAGGGCAATGTTTGAATGATCATGAAGACTGAAATATCCTAACACAAAGTAGACATTAATACTCTAAATTTGTAAAAAAAAAACAAAAAAACAGTCCAGGTGCCCAGAGTGCTGTTCAGAAACCCACGACTAGTGCAATTAAATGTCAGCTAGCTGAACACCAAGGCTGCTTAGTCCAACATCCATGTGATGCATCTTTAATCCACCCCTAGACATTCCTTTTTTCACTCTCACAGGTTATTACTTTTTCCCTTTTTTGACAGTTTTACTGTCTTTCTCTTTCTCTGACTTTCCACTTTGTGTGTATTTCCCTCTCTTGCTCTCGGTAAATGTCTGATGAAGTAAAATAAGTGGCATCCCCAAAAATGAGAGCTGGTAGGCTCCATCAGCCATAACCAGCTCAAATAAACACAGGCTTTAGGTATGCCAATATGTCTTTATTCGGGGTGGGTGGAACTTGCAGAGTTTCACTTCGCAGAATTCTATAGAATTAAATAAAGACTGCGAGATTCCATGGAGTTCCGCCAATGTGCAGAAATATGCATACCGTGTTGTTCATGCTGCAATTTAGTGCTAGTAGCAAGAGCAGTGCTAAAAAATAAGCGTGAATGGCACCAATGCAGTGCAGAAGAGCGCCAGGCCATTTGAGTTGATTTTCCTGCCACTCGAGTAGAAAATCTATTGGAGTGGCAGAAAATCTACACTAGAAGCAGCCCTCTGACCGTGACCAATTGTGACTACACACATGAGAAAATGGCATCAGGGAATGCTCGCATTTCTGAATGACTGAGGGAAAAAAATGTGACAATTGGCAGAATTTGTTCGACGCATCCACGTTACAAGTGTAATGGGGAGTCTCCAAGTTCCACCAATTCAGTATGTGGAATGAAACATTTCACCCACTGCTAGTCTTCATATTGATATGTATTTATCGTCTGTGTCAATGTATTTGAATGTTTTACAACTGTTTGCATACAAAACAGAAAATCAAACCTATTTGTTTTGTCAACGCCTGTTTATTTATGGAATGCAGCTACCACTTTCAGTTGCAGTGCGGTCTAGTTAGCACAATTTGTGCATCGTTCCTGAGAAATCCCCTTCTAGGAGACTCTTAGGGGGTCATTGGATGCGGTCCGACCGACATCTGCTTCTGCAGTCCGACTGACGCATTACAATGTGTGTGGTCAGAGGCAGCAGGTGTAGGGATAGTCTGACTCTTTCCAGTGGCCTCAAGGGGCCCGTCGGCCCGTCGGAGGGTCAGTAATCCCTATAATAGGGGTGCCTTCTCAGGCACTGCTGTAGGATTACAATGTCCCTTTCTACCTGTCCTTTCATGAAGGTTCGCCCGCCATTAAAAGGCAAGTGGAAAATTACTATGGGAGCACCTAGCAGGCTCCCATCCCCCTTGGCCCTCTGCTATGGTGCCTGGAGAGCACCTATGGTGCTTCCCTAAACATCCCTGCATTATGTGGTAGGCACCTCATGGTTCCTGCCACATGGTGCAGGGATGTTTTTAAGGTGTATATTTTCTATTGCGGCTTGTGCAGCAGCCCGCAGCACAAGCCACAATAGATTATATACATTTTGCGACCGCCGTGAAGGCAGTTACATTGTAATGAGTGCAGGGGGACCTCTGACTCCTGGTGGGGCGTTCCCCATTCCACTACGGTGCCGGTCAGACGAGAGTGACCTACAATGAGTAAGGTCAGATGTGATTTCACAATATCTGGTAAATGTCCCTTATGTTTTTAAGTATCATAAGAAACTCATACAGGGTACACAGATCTGTTCACTTGCTGTCTGTGAATGATAAAATAGTTGGTAGATGCTTACAAAGATGGAAGTTAGTTCTGAAGATGATTTATTTAACACACTGACAGCACTAAGTGAAATTAAACATCCATGGCCATATTCCCTCTGAAGCTTACATTCTGCATATTTGTTCTACTTATACTTCAGAACTATAACTTTAAATGCTGTAAAAAGCTTTTTAATGACTCTAATGTGTGTATTTCTTGCATTTGAAGCGTTTTAACATAAAAAAGTAACAATGTATTTTTTTTTTTTTTACAAACTGTGTTAATCTGTGATTCAAATCTACTTTGGTTCATTGACCTGGAAAACTTTATAGTTATTGACTTACTTAGTTTTTTCATAAATCGGTGTCATGTGGTGGATGTTCCTGGACAAATCCTAGGTTTTATATTTTTCGCGAGTACAATACAGTCATTTACCAAATGACCTAATTTGTGAAAATAATAAAACTCAGCATTTAAAGTGCACATGGTATAGGATAATTACACTAATTCTCATTAAACTTTTCGGTCATTTCCTACAATGTTATATTGCCTTTTCATTTGTGAATACAAGCAATTTGTTAGATTAGATATTCATTCAGCTATGCGAAATGCAAAGTAATCAACCCACTCTGGCTTTATGAACACTGATAAAAAATTGTGCAATGAACTTTTTTGTAACTTGCATGTTTGTATTACTTGAAATATTATGGAAACAATTTCCATAGTTATGGTTCAGCAGGGAGGTCAGGCATGATGCTGCAAACCACGACAATGCTCATCTAGGGGCAGATTTATGTCGGACTTGCGCCACGTTTACGCCGCCGTTGCGTCACGCAATGGCGCGGAAACGTGGCGCATCCCTGCAACCTATTTACAACGTGACGCATCTCGGCAGATGCGTCACGTTGTAAAGCCCTGCGCCAGATGAAACCTGCGTCAGGTTTCATGTGGGCGTTCTGTCGCAGGGTGGGCGTTCCCTCGTAGGAAAGCCCCGTAAAACTGACGCAGTGAAATCTACAAGATTTCACTGAGTCAGTTTTACGACGCTGCTGGGTCAAATCCTTACGCCTGCTTGAAGCAGGCGTAAGGAGTGACGCACCACGTTATGTATGGGTGGCCTCTGTACATTGCAGGAGTTGCGTCGCACATACGACGCTACTTCAGCAATGCGCCGCCCGTACACCACAAGATGCGTCACGCATCTGCCCTTCCTTGCACCATGGTGCGCCGCATTGTAAATGCGGCGCATCTGTGGTGCCGCAAGGAGGGAATTGCATGACGCATCAGTTCTGGCGGATCCCTGCTGATTTGCAGAGATGCGCCAGAACTCATAAATCTGCCCCTTACTCTTTTGACATCTGCTCAATCTAGAGTAAAATGTGCCGTGAATGCTGATCCAGAGAGATCTGTTATCAATGGTATCTAGAGATGGGTTGCATAGGATTTCCCATAATGTAATCATAGGGCCTTATTTATGAAGGCCTTGCGCCGCCGGTGCGTCACTTTTAACATGGGAAAAAGTGACGCACCGGTGGCGCAAGGCTTTCATAAATAAGGCCCATAGTATTTATGGTTATTTAGTTTAGGAACGCATTTATTTTAGAAACATAGCATCTAGGAACAAATGTGGATTGTTACAACAGCATGATGGAGGGGAAAGAAAGCAGTGGCCAGCTGTACGGTGCAGTATCAATCCCTGCAAACATATATTCATGTATTTCTATGTTTGTGATAGAGTCTTGTTGAATGTTGTGTGTCTCCTTTTGGTTATGACGGTGTGGCGACGTTGGTGATTAAGTCAATTCGGAATTGTTCAGTGTACATGGGTTTTCAGTCGCATCAGTGAGGTAGAACCTTGGCCGATGTCCTTCAGAGGTGACCCCTACCTTTCACATATGCAGGTGTATGAAAACTTGAAAAGGTAGATTTTCTGAAATGCATGTGATTTGGATGAGAAATTAAACTTCTGGTCATACCGTATCCTATGGCCCTGGGCACCAAAGGATCTGCCTCACTCTTGAAGCCCTTCATAAGATTGTTAGGATGAGAAGGGAGGCCTTAAGCAAAAACTTCTGCTTGGTTAGTAGCGGTAGGGGGAGGGGGGCAAGAGAGTATAAGTATGTTGGTCCATTTCTATAATAGGCTTTGTGGACAGTTCAGTGCACCACAAACCTGGTCCTTGCATTTAATAGGAGCCAGTCACGTGTTTTCATTGCTGGTTTGATGTCACATTTGCAAAAGTTCAGACACATTGTTGGTATCTGGTTTAATAGCCTTTGGTGCTCATCAATGGTTTCTTAGGTAGTTCTGAGTAGATGGTATAACAATAGTCAAAGCATGCTCTTGTGAGCTCGATGTGGTGATCAAATGAAAGAAAGAGGAAACATTTTCAGAAGCCAGAGAGCTGCCAGGTGACCTGTTTAATCAGTGCAATAACTTGAATAAGAAGGTGAGCCCAGAATGGAATATTATCTCAAGTTCTTTAGGAGCGGTTAATAAGTGAACAGATCCTATTCTGCAAGCACAAAAAAAGGTAAAAATGATGTTATAGGTAGATGTTGAAATAACACAAAATCTAACGTTTTAAAAACAAAAAGATACTGAAAATCAATAATAATTACATTATAAAGTTAAAGAGTGTACATATGTGGATCAATAACATGGAAACAGTGAAGCCTTGGAAGCAATTTTAATTGTGACTATGGTTTGTTATACGGTGCACCATTTATGAATCACTAAAGATTGGTCTGGAAGTGATGCTCAAAGTTCAACAAGTTAAAGGCTCAGCACACCTGATTTAGATGACAGGCTTATGATTGAAAGCACGTTGTGGCTTAAAATCAAAACCTGTTCCAGACACTCTGGGAGAAAGGCTTAAACTGATGGTAACAATAGATCTACCTGTGGTTATTCGGCACGTGCCCAAGTTAGATAGTTTCAATGTAGTGGTATTCACAGATTTTATGTAACAAGGATGTTTATGAGGTGTGGATGTATATTTCCATAACTGGCTGAAGATTTAGATCCATTGCAGATTGTTGAATGATATACAATCTAGGCGTGTCCCACTGAAGTAATGACGGACGGGTTGGATCCTTTGTGAGATGACTTTATTCAATATAAAATTTCACCAGCAGTGAAGCAGTGATCACACAAGTGGACGGCCGGTAACCAACTGCCTAAGCTCAGTACAAACATTTACCATTCCATATTGCATCTCTGAAAAAGAAAAACTGGTATGAGAAGCAGCTTGTGCCCCAACATTCTACATACTTGTCTAACACGCTAGTGTATACAAATTACTACACCCACTTATAGTTTGTTTCACACTAGGTTTCTTAACATGGATCAAAACCTGTTTTATGCCACTGTGCCCATCTCAGCAACACATGTAGTGTATTTTACTAAACCATGGAAGGTTCTCCATTGGGCCTCACAAAAGGTGTCTTTTAAGTGGGAAATGTATACATTTTAACCACTTGACTTAAAATTGTGGGTCATATGAAATCTTTATATGGGTAAACCCATTAAGGTGACCAAAACATTGTCAATCGGTGTAGGTTGAATTAACTCAAGTCCACAAACCCTACAGGGCAGTTTCACAATGATTGGATGATGTCACACTAATGTCATAAATTATTTAATTTGAGGTGCCATCAGCAATGCCATATAAATCTCATTTAAGACGTCGAGTGTGGTGATATGTGATGTCATAGATAGTGCATGGGAGGGGTGCAATGCATAGTTGGTTCAGTGGATTATAACTGATGAATAGCAGTGGTTGTTTTTGTTTTAAACATTAATTTTTTTGTTATTTCAGCACTTAACTAAAATGTCTTTTTAACCTTTGTTTTTAAGTAAATTTCTATGGTTTTGTAGCATAAGCTAAAATGCTATTACCATAAAATTAGTTTAATCTTTGGAATTTTCAGTGAACTTCTGAATTTTGTTTAAATTAAATTAAGATCCTAGTGCCATACCTAATTATAACTTGACTTTAACGTTTGTTTTTTCAGTGAGTTTCTGAGGCTTTTTGCTCACATTTACCTATCTCCCCTGCAATGAACAGCTTTTTCCCAGGCCCTGTGGCAAACCTTCCATGGGTGCCCACCTGCTAAAGGGAAACCCTTCAGGAGATTGCTATGTGAATTCCAGGTGTCAAAGGTTTTGATTTACCTGATGGCTCTGAATGTAGGCCTGAGGCCATTTTCTAAGCCAAAACAGGATTTTATGCCATTATCTTCGCCCTGATAACTCAGACATAAAACTATCCCTTGCTATTAACCTTCTCCTCCACTACTATCACCCATTCCTATCTCCTAGCAAAAGACTTTTCTACATATTGTTCCTAAAACATTCACTATCAGAAATAAACATGCCCATCTTCTCAAGCACCGGATCCCTGCTAATCTCTGCTTCCACCTATGTCTCATTCACACATTCTCACTTCTCCACCTATTTTACATTCACAGCCATGCTAACCCATTTTTTCCACCTTCCCGCATAATTGATCTTTGTATTCTACACGCCCAAATCCACATCTTCCTTCTCTTATTTTTTGCTCAAAATTATTAAGCATGTTTTATCTTCAAATGACCTGCTCTCTTCTACGACTCACGTTTTACCAGTATCTATCCAAAATATGTTATGTCTGCAATCATTCTGCCACTATTTAAGACACAGGCTCTCATTCTTGTCCTGCCAAAAATCACCCTAATTTCTACAAAAATCTTGATTATGGAATGCATCACAATACCTCTCTTTCATTATCGGTTTTCTCATACTTTCCGCTGCAGTGACACTGTTCACTACTCTACTATGCATTTTATCTTTATCACCCATCCTTACCAGCACACTTTCTCTTTCTCCTTTTCAGCTGCACTTTTGACATCTACCCCACTACAAGTTGAAGTTTCCTAAGACTCTATGTTTGGACCTCTTCTATTTGCCCTCTCTTAGTTATCTCAGTGATATATACTTCTCCATTAGCTTCCCATTCTATTTATATGATGACTAGGTTACCCGTCGCGCGTTGCTGGGATCTCAGAAGAAAGGAAATTCAAGGAAACTTGTTATGATAACATTCAATTTACATTGTGCCATTTTTATTGAAACTTATTAATTTTAATATGGAAAACATTTCAAAGTGTCGTTTTAATTCTATTTATTTACTCGAGTGCTTACGGATACACAATATTTTTTGTTTTTCCATCTGGTGCGTACACGAATAAATCAGAAGGTTTTCCGACGCGTGAGCTGGCCACATACAGTTGTCCATGTGAGAAGCACGGATTCTCCAAACGTAGTCCACACACTTGCAGCGACTGTCCTTGTGCTTTGTTGATGGACATTGCAAAAGCGAGTCGCACCGGAAACTGTAAACGTTTGAATTCAAATGGCATATCTGTTGGGATCATTGGAATACGTGGCAACAGTACATCTTCCCCCTTGAATTTCCCATTCAAAACTGTAGCTTCGATGACATTGTTAATCATCTTTTTCACCGAAAGTCTTGTACCGTTGCAAAGTCGTGGTGGATTGATGTTTCGGAGAAGAATGATAGGCACGCCAATTTTCAATGTCAAAATGTGCGGTGGCATACCAGGCAAATCCAGTGAATTCAAGAATTCCGTTGGGTAATTGACAACTTCGTCTTGATTCATCACAGTATCGATGGACTTATACATTGTCGCTTCGCCTGGTATTCCGTTTTGAATGCTGAAATTGATGGCATTTATATCGTTGTTCGTAGCTGCTAATATAGCACGTGCACTGAGCCACTGATGATTTTGGTAATTCCGTGCAATATTCGAAAGATTATGAGGGCCCTGGGGGGCCGATATTTTAAAAACTTTTATGCCAGAAACCTTTGCGGGAGTTGTCTTCAACAACTTCCCAAAGTTTCATGGCAATCGAATGAATGGTGTAGTAATTCATAAAGGACAAACAGACAGACAGACAGACATACATTCGTTTTTATATATATAGATGACAGTTAACCTTCAGTCACTTTCTTTCTCCCTGCTTTATGCCCCCATCCTCCCTTTTATGGATCTCTCTCAAACTGTCCACCAATATGACAAACGAAAGAAAATATGTTCAAATGTAGAATATACTGCTTGTCATCATCAATTATTATTTTCCTATTGTTCGCTTTTGAATCTTGTTTTGCACAGATGTATGCCATATCTTGCACTTATACATGCCAAACACAGCAGGTATCCTTTATTTTATGCAAAATATCTTGGTTTATTAATACAATTGCAAGTACTTTACAGTAGGTATGAAATAAGAATGACATCTGACAGTGTATATTATGTTAATGTTTTGATGAGTAAAAAATGGTGGCATGTTCAGAAATGTGGAACCGAAAGCATGAGCACTCTCGTTGTTTTTAATAGGCATTAAAGATGGAGTTGTTCCCTGGAGCTTAAATGGAGTGTTTGCATGCTGGGACTCTATGGTCCAGTTGAAGACAGTAATGATGAAACGCGCCAGCCGTCTTTCACTACTTGCACGAAATGGTGATGCTGTGGTGCTAAAATGAAATAAAATGATCCACTGAAACTCAAGGTTGTGTGCTTCTTCCTTCTCCAGCTCGAGTTTTGGGGAAGAGTTTGCTGATTTGGATGCAGCAGCATCACTGCACAGGGCATGCACCCAGAAGTGAGGTAGTATTCACACAGCAATATCTCTGCCCAAAGGAAATGTCTTGAAAATCCTAAAGAAACTGGGAAGCAGTGTGCGTGGTTTGGAGCCGCATTCATCTGAAAGCGAGTTGTGTGCCACATCCGATGTCTCAAAGGAGGTGTTGGGAGGGGCTACCCCAATGACCAGTGAGTGTGAATCACCGCCCTCATGTCTCATCTGGTGTGACCTGGTCCACATGAGTGACCAACTGCTCAGAGTACTGTAGACTATTAGACAGGATACACCGGGCATATTTCTGGTCACTTCCACAGGATTGTGACAAAATAACATTGGAATATCAATAAAGAATTTGCCAACCTTTTAAAAGTGACAACCTTGATACCTAAAGCATACAAAAAGATGGAGAGAGCCACAAAATCACCAACTATAGTACTTTGGGCTAAACAGAGTTTGTGTTATTAAAAAGATATGTCAGTCAGAAGATTAACAAGGGCCCAAAGGGCAAGCGAATTACTAAGTAATGATAAGAAAATGGCAGGAAATCAAGGCAACAAACAGATGAAAAATAAATTGAGGACACCCACTAAGATTGTAAAATAACTTAAGTGAATACGTGGTGGGAGATGACTACATTGAAAAAATACAAAGAACACAAGGGAATACCACAGGGATTAGGAACTGTGATAGTGCCTACACTGAATGATCTTGAATTTGACAGGGAGCAAAGTTGGCAACAGGATATAACAAATTACTTTTTCAAGCAAATTAATTGTCTTATTACACATGCTGAATGGAAATTGGAGAAAGCAACTGAAAAAATTTGAGAACTACAATAAAAGCTAGAAAAAAATAAGGATCATCTAGAACTTCAGGAGATGCTGGAACAGACGGAAAAAAGAATCAACAAACATGAAACAGAGGTGGAATTGAGGAAAGCAAGGAAATGTAACAGGGATCGCTTAGACTATGCAAATGAAAGTATATACACCTTTCCAAGACGATAATACACCATGAGACACCATGGGAGTGTCCCACGCACCTGGAAAAGGGCGATGGTAATCCCCCTCCTGAAAAAGCCTGGTCTTGATGCCGAGGTTCTGGCCAATTATAGGCCAATTTCACTTCTCCCGGCTCTGGCCAAGATCACAGAGAAACATGTCCATGGAGTCTTGTCGAGCTTTTTGGAAGCCAACAATCTGCTCCATCCATCCCTATCCGGATTCCGTCCTAATTTCAGCACGGAAACGGCGTTGTTGGAGGTCTCAGAGATCATCAGGGAGACCTTGGATGTGGGCGGCAAGGCCATGTTAGTCATGTTGGACCTGTCGGCGGCCTTTGACACCGTCCCCCATGAGGCGCTCCTCGCCAGGCTTTATGACATCGGCATTAGGGGGACGGTGTTCAAATGGTTTACATCTTTTCTTGAAGGCCGCCGCCAGACGATCTGGGTTCCCCAGAGCTCCGCCGAGATGCCGCCATTGGGAGTCGGGGTTCCACAGGGTTCTGTGTTGAGCCCGTCGTTGTTCAACATCTTCATGTCCCCTTTGGCGGCTGCGGTGGAGGCCTATGGGGCCCAGATCGTGTCCTACGCCGACGGCACGCAACTCCTCTTCACATGCGGTAAAGACCAGGCATTTGATGGAGAGAGTATTCGGGGCTGTCTGGGAATGGTCTTCGACTGGTTCCAGCGGAACAGTTTGAAGGCCAACTCCAGTAAGTCGGAGGTCTTATTCTTTGGCTGTGTCACCGACCCTGAATGGCGGCAATGGTGGCCGTCTGACATGTGTCCTCCCGCACAGTCATCACAGGTCGCCAAAAACCTTGGTGTCAAGCTGGACAACAAGCTTTCATTGAGAGCTCATGTCCTTGGGCTGGCCGGCACCTGTTTCGGCATTCTGAAGATGCTCAACAAGTTCCTACCACTGCTGTCTGTGGAGCATAGGCGCATTACTGTGCAAGCGCTCATTGGATCCAGGTTGGATTACGCCAACGCCCTTTTCCTTGGCCTTCCTGATTATCTGGTCCAGCGCCTGCAGGTGGCACAACACTCTGCTGCCCGCGCCATTTTTTGCCTGCATAGGCGTGCACGAGCTTCTGGGTTGCTGCATATGCTTCACTGGCTGCCTATCCGGAAGCGGATCATGTTTAAATCCCTGACGCTGATGCACAAAGCATTGTTTGGTTTAGGTGCTGGATACCTGCAGCGAAGATTGGCCTTATATCGCCCAGCCCGCTCACTGCGGTCCGAATCTCTCTTTAATGCCGTGGTCCCACGTGTGAGGAAGGCCCGCACTGGGGGGCGCTCCTTCAGCTTCAAGGCTCCCCATTTGTGGAACTCGCTTCCGCTGGCGCTACGCAGCACCTCCAATCTGCTTCAGTTCAGAAAGAGCCTGAAGACCTGGCTTTTTAATCTTTAGGCTTTTTAATCTTTAGGCTTTCTCTGCTGGGTTTTTCTTTTCTTCCTTTGTATCTGCTGTTTCTTGTTGTGTTATTCTACACCGAGCTGCCTGTGGAAAGCGCCGGTACACTCTTTCAGAGTAGCCGTGCGCTATACAAACTCAATATAACATAACATAACATACAGGCTGACAATGGATGCAGCATCTGAGCAAAGAGAGACCCTGGAAATTGTGGATATCTCAGAAGGGAGTTCTGTAGCTAGGACCCCGTCACCAACAACCTTGATTTTTGATGGCGTATTCAGATGTGTACGAGGCAAAGGGGATGAGGTGGGACCCTCAGAGGAAGAGTGTAATATCCCTGGACTTGTGTTCTCACTCCTCCTGTACCTTGTGTGTGGGAGCTTGAGGGATCAAGTGCACAGCTTAATGCCTCCCCAGCTGTTCATGGGACTGATTGTCCCATAGGCTTGACAACATTCTTACCATGGTAATTATCCCCGGGGGCCCTAGGCCACCACCTGTTGTAATACAAACAGTAATATCCTCCTGGGCCTTTAGCCTGACTTATCATGATTATGATTATATTCGGGTTGACTCAATGCACATGACTATGGGGATATTTGGGCTGACTAATAAGCACATCACTATAGGGGTATTAGGTCTGACTTATGGGCACCTGGCTATGGGAGTATTTGGGCTGACTAATAAGCACATCCCTATAGGGTATTAGGTCTGACTTATGGGCACATGGCTATGGGAGTATTTGGGCTCAATAATAGGCACATAACTATGGGTATATTTAGATTGGCTCATCAGGATTTGGGAACGGTATTTTTACCACACTCAAACCATGAGGCAGTGCTTGGCTCACCCACTGGCTGAAGAAGATGGATCTTTTACAGTGTTCCCACTCACCTTAGCATCTCCATGACCTGACTGTGTTTCTTATGCATTGCAGCTCTCCTGCGAATCTCCAAGGTTTTCTACGCTGCTTCCACTAGAGTCCAACCCACGTTTTTTATTTTATACTACAAATAAATAGAAATGTAAACTTACATTTCTATTTATTTGTGTTTTAATAAAGGTTACGTTTTTTCAAATAAATAATTGAGTGTATAGGTCTTCTTTTTTTGACAACACTTGTCTATAGTTTATTGTGAAAATCATCTGTTTATAGGAGATTATGAGGGCAAACCTTTGTAATATTACAGTGCACCTACCAAACATAATCTAACTGACTATTACACAAATGAAGCCTGGATACTTCTACAACTGCAAGAGTTCTATGAGTGTATCACTTTATAACACCATGAATACTGCAGTGTGATTAGAGAACCAATAAGGTACTGCCTAGGACCACCGAGGCTTCAGGACTGCAGAGGCCCACCCTGCATATTTAAGTAATGCCCCGGATGGTGGCGATCCCCGGACTTCAGTTGGCCCCGAAGTCCCCTGAACAATTAGTAAACAATACCCAGGAAGGTGGCGGTCCCCTAGGCTGTTAAACGTCTCTCTGCCCTTCCACGCCTAATTTACATGTGACATTAACATCCCCAGTCCTAAAGGAACTCCACAATATAATAATTGGATTGGCCACAGAACATTACCCACCAGGGGCCTCATTTAAATGAACAGGTGAGACCCCGCTTTTTTTTGTTGTTGTTTTTTTCTCTCCATTTTCACCATCCGCATCCCCTCTATTAAAGCAATGCAAGGTTTACCTCCTCTCGCTTGAAGTAGTTAAACAAGGATTTGCTATAACAGAGTGGAAGCCATGCACCCGCCCTCGAATAGCAAACACAAATGCGCCACTGATGCACACCCCGGGTCATTGTATGGGCTGCGCCTGGGAGGTCACCCTCCCTAGGACCATGATGCATTTGTTAGTATAACCGCATACTAATAGTACTTACACATGTGTAGTACAGCGACCAGAATGTAGTGAAGAAGTAGAGGAAGCTCAAAATTTAAAAATATAAATCCTACCAGAAGTCGGATGACATAGTTTAATGGGCCGCGACCCTGGCATGAGTAGAAACAGCTACACAAAGAAAACGGGTCGTCAGCACAACTCAAGCAATTTTGAAATATTGGTGAGTGCTGCCTTCTTTTTACCTTCTCCCGTTCGTCCCCAAATTTATGTAGTGAAAAGGCAGACAGCAGTGGATCCGATAAGTATATTTATTACAGGAAAACAAGACACCTGAAACAGCCAACAACAGGAGCAGACAGCAAGGCAACCATCTTCTCCAGCACCGTGTACAAACTCCGCAAGGTTCCCCTCATGACAGCCCTACATTCTAACATTACATACTTAGATTCTAGTAGAATTACATACTAACATTCTACTATGACTTACATTGGAATACTACACAGAGCACATGACTTTACAGCAATAAGCTCATGGTTTCATCTATGAGCCGTGACACCGGTAGGGGTGAGTAGTTCACTTCCCACTACCTGTATTGTATAAACGCAAACTAACACAACTTCCATTGGTATGCTACAGCCCCCGGGGCACATCACTTTACAGCAATAGGCTCACAATTTAGGCTCACAGTTTAATTCCCAAGTCTTCACACCAGTAGGGGTGAGTAGTTCGCTTCCCACTCCCTATATACTATAAACGCTTTTTAACACTACTTACACACTTATACTACAGAGGCTAGTATCCTACAGCACCCAGAGCCCATCAATTTACACCAATCAGCTGGGTTTGATGCCTGACTCTTCAAACCGGTAGGTGTGAGTTCGTCACTTCCCACTTCCGGTATAATATAAATGCACAGTACCGGTCAGTAGTTCACTTCCCTCTCCCTGTATGGTATAAACGCCTACTAACACTACCTGCACATGTATACTACTGCACCTAGAGCCCATCCCTTTACAGCAATCACCTCGGTTTCATCCCCAAATCTTCACACCGGTAGGGTTGAGTACTTTGCTTCCTGCTTCTGGTATAGAATAAACACACGATAGTGGTCAGTAGTTTGCTTCCCACTCCCTGTATGGAATAAACACCTACTAACACTACTTTCACATGTATGCTACAAAGACCAGACCACATTACTTTACAGCAAAGGCCTCACGGTTTAGGCTCTCGGTTTCATACCTGAGTGTAGCACCATATCATATCAGTAACGTGTCACTCTGAGCAACACCGCACTTTCAGACCGGTAACAGTGACTACTTCACTTCGCACTCCACCACAGAGGTTACAGTGCTCCTACCCTCCTTTCCAACTTTGTTTGCCCTTTTTTCCCCTTACTTGCTTCAACGGAATCACAAAATGGCGGTCAACACTTCCTAGTTACAACCGCTCGCAGCCAATAGGCAGCAAGCTCGTGCTCGTAACGCCTCAGCCAATCAGATGGCAGAATTCCCAAATATCGATATCTGCAAATTTCAATATTTCTCAAAAACTACTGAACAGATTTACACCAAATAAACAAAAGCGTTCTTTCTAGACCAAAACCCTTCTCCCTGCCAAATTTGGGATAATTCCGTACACCCGTTCGACCTGTAGCGGTCGCCAATAGGTATATATAGTTAGGACCTAATTTCCATAGGAAATCCACAACATTTCATTGGGAATAACTTTGGCGCTGGTTAATGAATGTACGCGATTTTCTCAAAGAAGATGGCCCGTTTCGCTCCGCTCCTTTCCTGAAAGTTTGGGGGGGATTCGTCAAGCGGGAGCTGAGAAAAAAGGGGGGTCCCAAAACGTGTTTTTCCCATGTTAATTTCCGTAGGACATTTAGACACGGCTACAGCCCCAACCGCTGAACGGAATTACACCAAACTTGGCAAAATGGTAGGGATTGGTACGCAGTAGGGCCTTTTCCATATTTGGTGAAAATCGCTCCAGTGGTTTTTATGAAAATTAACTTTAAAAAAATTTATATATCTATATGCGCACTTCGAGCGCTTCGCTTTGGGTACGCGTACCGGTAAGCGCACCCGGCACGCCACGGAAGTACGTGAGCGGAAAGCTGATTGGCTCTCGGGTGTCTGTCAACATTCCAAATGGTCCGGAGAGTCCGCCATCTTGTGTCTCGGTAAACAAAAGGGGAAAACTTTAAAAGGGGGCAGGGTAGAGACCCCCTGACCCCCTAGGTTTTCTCAGGGGGGCCTAGGAGGTCCCCAAAGGGCAAAAATGCAATTTTTTGGGGGGGAAAATTTCGCGGAGTACGCTAAGGGCACGTTTACATGTACGCGTACATGTGCGTTTACCCGTACGCGTACCTTGAGCGTACCACAGGGGAAAACAGTGAAAAAGGGGGTCCCAAAACGTGTTTTTCCCCATGCAATTTTCCATAGGACATCTAGCCCTTCTCAGGGGGTCCCAGAAGAGCCCCAAGGGCCAGAAAAAAAAAACTTACCCCGCGTTTTCCACTCTTGTTTTGGGCTCTCTTGTGCCTCAGTTCTCCTGAGAAACAAGATGGTGGCCAACACTTCTTGGACAGTTTGGAATGTTGACAGACGACTGTCAGCCAATCAGGAGTGCGCGCAGACCTTTCCGACCATGGGCTGCATTGATTGGCTGTGAACACTCCAAACCAGGACGTTTGGGCAGCCATCTTGTGCTCGGTAGACCGAGGCACAAAAGAAGCAGAAAAACAAACGTGTAGAATGCAAAAAGGGGGCAGGGTAGAAACACCCTCACCCCCTAGGGCTGCTCAGGTGGTCCCACAAGGATATTAACATATTTAAACGTTATGCGCTAACAGAATTAGCATTTAGAAAACCTTTGAAATTTGTTGAAAAAAAACATAGGTTTCACGCCTAATATAGTTAGGAATTAGCATTTAAAAAACCTTGCAAATTCACTGAAAAAAACATAGGTTTCAGGCCTTTTATAGTTAAGAATTAGCATTTAAAAATCCTTGCAAATTCACTGAAAAAACCATAGGTTTCAGGCCTTATATGTTTAGGAATTAGCATTTAAAAAACCTTGCAAATTCACTGAAAAAACGATAGGTTTGAGGCCTTAAATAGTTAGGAATTAGCATTTAAAAAAAACATTGAAATTGCTACTATATAGTTAGTTGTACTAACTATATTTCGCGCACCCGCAATCCACTGCTTATGATGTCACATATTACATCATTCATGACATGGTCAGTGACATCACTGATGACATCTCAAATGACATCAATGATGACATCACTGATGACATCATCCACGTGACAATCACATACACCTTTTCATACACTAGTAAAATCTTTCATCACTCTTTGTAAAATACAGAGTATCATATTTGAATCCATTGACAAAGCAATACAAGTATTTAAAAACCCACTCATTGATTCCTAGATGTATACACACATCTAATCACTTACCTGTAGATTCACTCATACATGCTGTCAATGAACAATAGAACACTATCAAAAATACTTATACACCTATACCGACATTACACACCAGCACACAACCTATTCACATATGAAGTTATCCTACTCACTTATGCAAACAATGGATCATACTTACATACTTACTTAGCTACACACTTATACAAACACCACTTCATCTATTCATTTAGATAGTAAGTCATATTTAGTATATTATAAAATCATTATTACAAGTATACAGTTATCCATACAGTCACTCACACAATCATTGAGTCTTATGTATACTTATTTATATACAACAACTGACACATACACTGCCTTTTATTTTTCTAGTTTGTTGGACATGTACCATTGAGAAATATATTTGCTCATCACCACACCGATAAAGATATTCATTCACCCAAACAACTGTTAGAACATGTAGTTTTAACTTCATATATCCACTAAATCAACTATTCACACATCTTTGGGCAGTCACACACCCTCTACCGAACCACACACGCATTCACTCTCCCATGCAAATACTCAGTTAACTAATCAATAACTAACATAGACTTTCACATAGCTAGTAACCAACTGGAGAACCAGTTTACACAACAACTGACAAAGTGATACAGATATTCACACAGTTTAGACTGTGAGAAGAAAGGGCTGGAAATTAATGTAAATAAAACAAAGTGCATGGCCCTAAATCCACTGTATGGATAACTGTATACTTGTAATAATGATTTTATAATATACTAAATATGACTTACTATCTAAATGAATAGATGAAGTGGTGTTTGTATAAGTGTGTAGCTAAGTAAGTATGGTGTACACTTGGTGTATGTATACATCACAAATAAACAACAATACAAAAAACCCTACCGATACTGAACATTATATATCGTAATATTATAAAAAAAATCTTTCCTTTTCTTCTTCTATATTTATTTCTTTTTATATTTATCATTATTAAAAACACATGTATATATATGTACATATACCTATGTTAAGTGAGGATAAGTGTAAATAGGTCTTAATATTTAGGATAGCTATAATTCATAAATTTTGTTTGACCACGTAGGATATATGTTTGAGGGTATCTTGGTTTGATAACACTTATTTTGTAATACACATTGACGCTCAATTTTCATATAATTAGTATTAGCATGCCAGTAACAAAATTTGAAGGATGAACTTAGATTGATGACATATAGACTAGGGGCAGTTTGGACAGAAATAAATTATAGCCTAGGAGAATCTTTAATTAGGCAACTTTTTTTCTCAGATTACCAATGAGTTGTGTTCAGTGACAATGTATGCTCTGATGATGTTTCTCAATGAATGGTATACAACTCCGCAAACTGTAAATTGTATATAGTATATTTATTGGGATGTGTACAGTCGATATATGAGAGTAATGCATTTATGCATGTATAGCACTAGTCACTTTACATATTTTGGTTATCTGCATTCAAGCAGTTATGATTAATTTCTGAATTGCCAAAGCTATCAGTCACTAAATACTTTATTTATTACATGATGTATTTTCTGGGGGGCAAAAGTGTAATATATTATAACAGAAATGTTCTAAGTACCATTTTTATGTTAATGGTTCAAGTCATGTGACTCACTACAGGAGGTGTAACTCACAGGAGGTGTTAAGGAAAAAAAAGCATTTAAAAAGAGAGCTGACACGGAAATGAGGTGTGTGATCAAGAGTACTGAGATACTCGAAACGCATCGCTTGAAAGGTATTAAATAAATCATTGCCTTGCCTGAAGCCGTGGGGTCCGTCTCTTCTTTTCGCCACAGCAGTGGAGGTTCGGAAGATTTGTGCTATATATATATATCGCCAGTAGGTATATATAGTTAGGATTTTTTCTCTATGGGATTTTTGAAAATTCTATGTCGAATAACTTTGGCGTTTGAGGACGGAATTGGCTGACATTTTCAGGAAAATGGAACATTTTGTTTCTGAGCAGCCCCTTAAAATTTGGGGGGGTTTCGTCAAGGGGGGGCCGAGAAAAAAGGGGGGTCCCAAAACGCGGTTTTCCCATGCAATTTTCCATAGGGCGGTTGGCCTCACTTTTAGCTCGAACGGCTGAATGGATTTCCACGAAACTTGGCAAAATTGTAGGGACTGGTAGCCCGATGTGCCTTTGCTAGGTCTCAATATATGTGCTTCAGTGGATTTTGAGAAATTAACGTTCAAAAAAAGATATATATCTGTAACAGCGGACCGGGCAGCGCTCCGGTTCGCGGACTTTTCGCGGTACGGAGCTTTGTGAAGCGAAGCTGATTGGTTCTCCGGCGTCTGTGAACATTCCAAACAGTCCGTAGCGGCCGCCATCTTGTCTCTCGGTAGGATCGAGAGACAAGAGGAGGCCAAAGCGAAGGGGCAAATGACCATAAGGGGGCATAGTAGATCCTCGCTGACCCCCTAGGTTTGATGTGGAGGTTTTGATGTGGAGGTTTTAAAAGGGCCCCGCGGGGCAAAAAAATAATAATAATAATAATCGAACGGCTGAATGGATTTGCACGAAACTTGGCAAAATATTAGGGACTGGTAGCCCGATGTGCCTTTGCTAGGTCTCAATATATGTGCTCCAGTGGATTTTGAGAAATTAATGTTCAGAAAAAGATATATATCTGTAACAGCGCTCTGCTTCGCGTACTTTTCGCGTTACGGAGCTTTGGGAAGCTGATTGGTTCTCCGGCGTCTGTAAACATTCCAAACAGTCCGTAGCGGCCGCCATCTTGTCTCTCGGTAGGATCGAGAGACAAGAGGAGGCCAAAGCGAAGGGGCAAATGACCATAAGGGGGCATAGTAGATCCTTCCTGACCTCTTAGGTTTGATGTACCATTTTGCCAAGTTTGGTGTAATTCCGTTCAGCCATTCAGGCTGTAGACGTGTGTAAATGTCCTATGGAAAATTGCATGGGGAAAACACATTTGAAAGTGTTGAAATTTAGAACCAATTAAAATGTTACTTTGGTTTTGTATTTGTGTGTGATGAAAGTTAATTGGTTATGTATATATCTCAAATGAGAGGAAACCACAGCCATTTTGTGATACTACTGTCTGAGGTACATTTGTGAGGAATTTTTGGTGGTGAATTTCTGGTGTTTGATTTACACAGTACTAACACTTCTCCTACTTTTAAAAAGGTGAGTTGTTAATTTGTAAGGGGAACTATGTTGTACACTTGAAGATAATTTGAAAAATGTTTTCTGTTATTTATTTGCAGTCCTTCTGTTATACTAAATACTTGATAAAGTTAGTTTTATATTATGTATTACTAAAAACGATAAATGAAAGTGATTATTTTTTTCTGCAATTTACAGCAAGCAATTTCAAAATAAAATGGCTCACAATGAAGAGACCGTGGCAATTTCTTTTGAATTGTCCACTACATTGATTGAAATTGAGAGCACCAATAATGAAATATTGTCACAAGGAGGAGATGACTTGAATGATTCCACTACATTGATTGAAATTGACAGCACCAATAATGAAATATTGTCACAAGGAGGAGATGACTTGAATGATTTTTTTGATCAATCTGTTGATGGCGAATTTATCGAATGTTTGGAGGCGATAGAGTTACAAGAATCATCATTGCAGACTTTTAATGAGGAGATTCCAGATGAGATGATTGAAGAGGAAATTTCTGATGAGGACATGTTAGTAGTTCTTTCAAATTTAGAAAATTCAGAAGAATAAATTTATATTTAGAAATCAAAAATTGTTTGAGACATTATTCATTTTTATTTTTAATTTATGAGGTTGTAGCGAAGTGATTGTAGTATAAAATGAGACTTATAGTATAGAGTGCAACATTTTTACGTTACATGGTAAGTGTACTCATATTTACTTCCCTTCTCCCACTATATTATCTGCAATGTGTATTTGACATCTCTTCTTCTTCTCCGGCCTCCTTTCTCTCACTGTGTGTCTCTGATGCATCTTATCGCTGCTATTTTGTGTAATTACAGAAGAGAGTAAAATAAAATAGTTCGGAAGGTGAAAAGGGGGCAAAGTAGAGTACCCCTCACCCCCTAGGCCTTCTCAGGCGGTCCCAAAAGGATCAGTTTCTGCTTTCCTGAGAGATTATGGTATGAGTTCCATATACCACAATAATTTGCATTACAACATGCAAGATATATATCTCCTATTACCAACTTTTGGAGATATTTGCGCTAAGCGCGAATATCTCCAAAAACTAACACCTGCCCTGAGCAGTTCTTAGCCATGTTATCCAATGGGAGGTGGATAACATGGCTAAGAGCATTAGCTCGGTAATGCATGAATATCGCTGAGTTTTCAGCGATATTAATGCATTGGGGTCGTTTTTTATCGCATTTGCGATAAACCTTGTTAATAGCAAGGTTTATCTTCGATAATTTCTGACGATGCTTAGCGGTAAAAAATTCGTTGCTAAGCATCGTTAGCGATAAATATCGCTTAACTTTGGTAATATGCACCAACGTCTGTTAACGTTCGATTCGAAGGAAATGAGGAAGTGTTGAAAAACATTGTTTGCGCCATCTTGCCTTTTTTGAAATGCCACACTTTTGTCGTGCACGGCAGCCATTTTAGATGCCTTGACCAGACCCACTCTCTGCACGCTGTCGATTCGTAGCATGGCTCCCCACCCTCGCAAGCATCTTCCCCAGGCACTGGTCACCCCCGCTCTCTGTGTTATGCATGGGCAATAAACCTCTCCCCATCTGCGCTGCTCTTCCCTGAGAATCACACTCTGTGCCCGCCTGACACCTCCCTTTCGCCCTATTCACTACCGCACCCTCTGACACTCCTCTTCCTCTGTGTCCGATTGTCCAGGCTATCAGCTAGCCCTGCAGATGTAGTTTATGGCCCCAGCTGTAAAGAATCACCCCTCTTCAAAGGAGTTATAGTAGATCAAGGCCCACACCCGATGAGATCCGTCACACCACACGTGTTCCTACTATCTGAAAACCATCCTGTATTGTGATTGGTGAGGGGACCGAGCCTGAAGCGGAAGATTCCAGGGATGACTCTTTGTACATCAAAGTTTTTACATTTATGTGTCACATTAAAAATATATAGCACTCCAACAAAGTAGTAAGATTATAAAACTTTATTAACTTATAAATATATACAACAAAACAAAAACAGTAAAAACATTTAAACAACGAAGAGACCGTGGCAATTTCTTTTGAATTATCCAATACATTTATTGAAATTGACAGCACCAATCATGAAATATTCTCACAAGGAGGAGATGACTTGAATGATTTTTTTGATCAATCTCTTGATGGCGAATTTATCGAATGTTTGGAGACCATAGAGTTACAAGAATCATCATTGCAGACTTTTCATGAGGAAATTCCTGATGAGGACATGTTACTAGTTCTTTCAAATTATGAAAATTCAGAAGATGTTGCCTGGGGGTGGGTCGTCAGTAGCAGTCTGTTGTGCGAATAGTTCCAAGGCAGCAGAACGCGCTGACATCTAGATGGCACGAAGGTGATGTCTAGTAAGTTGCCGCCCAGCAAATAGCGGCGTGGGGCGCCGCGGGGGTGAGTGAGTCCAGTAGGCACCACAGCTATTCTTACCGGCATTGCAGAATTACTGCTGGGGACAATGCCTGTGCTGTAGCAGGGTCACAGCAGAAACAAAAAGGATTCTGTTGAAGATGTTGTTGGTTTTCAATTTGAAAACAGTTCTGGTGTCAACTGCTATGCTAATGTAGTGGTTAATGTTTTGTTTTCTCTAGAAAATGTAAAAGAGGGGGAGGCAGTCCAAAGTTCTGGTAAAAGGGCAAAGGAAAGGATCGGTGGTTTGAACTATCAGTCAAAAAGGGGAGGGGTGCAACAATTTTTCCTACCGGGTCACAGTGTGCTTTCACCGGAACTGAGGTTTGCAGGATTCTAGTAATTCAAAGTGAGGCTGGCGCCAGCATGGGAGCGCCGACGTCCCGCGGATACAGTTTCGTCACTCCACGGGCGATCATGGCAGTCATTCCCCATCGGGGGTGTCTGCGGGGGTCGGAGACTCCCGCGGCTCCTCTAGAATCTTCAAGGTCGTGGAGGAGTACGGTGGTGGAGTCAACCAGTGACCGGGCCATTTCTTTATGCTGGGCCCGCTCTTGCCAGGTCGATCGCCATTTTGAGAGTTCGGTAGCTACTGGCGATCGCGGGGTCAAATGAGCGGACGGGCTCCACCCTGCCGGGCGAGATGTTGCAGCATCGCCACAGTGGAAGAACCCTTTTCCGGGCGCCTGGAGCGCTGAGGGTGCAGGTGGGAAGCCTCCACTGGGGAGGCGGGAGAGGCCTGTTCGCATCGTCTCTCCCTCCCAGTGCACCCCACGGCGTCTCGCTTGAGATTTGTTATGGCCGGACCAGGCGATGAGGATGAGGGGGGGGGTCCGGAGGCATGTGCAAGACATCCCCCCCCAGTGTTGTCAAAGCCATTATTCAAGAAAGAAGAAGTGTCCCGTCCGTCTTCGGGCCGGGCTTCCGGTGGATGTCGGCCGGACTCCCCTTGCTCTGGCCCCATGAACGGGTTCCTTGGTTTATCGGCTGCAGCCGGATCCTATCGGCCCCGGCCGTTGGTGGCCGGACCGGTAGAGAATGTGGCGGGACTACCTGAAACTGTCAAGGGCCACCGCGGCCGGACTGGGAGAGAGAGGGGAGGGTCGAGGACACGGACATTCCCCCCCCTGCAACTCTCCAGCGTTGTCAATCCCCCTGGCCGGGTCCCGCTGGCCTCGGCCTCGGCCTCTCCTCCGGCTACACCCTACGTGATGATCTCCGAGGCGTGGCAGCAGGACCCGCCTTATATGTGTTGCTTCCGGCTGGGCGTAGCCGAAAACCTGTTGCCCTTTGGAAGTTTCTAGAATGGGGCGGATGTCTGCTGACTTCTATCTTTCCCAGTTTGCCGTTATTTGGCCGTGGCAGGCGGTGGGACAGACATGTTTTGGGGCAGTGAGGGGCGATGTTTTCAGGTTTCTTATTACGGGCTTACTTCTAACGTTTCTTGTTTCTAGGACAATAATAGGTTTTATCATTACGTATTGTTATCGTTTCTTTGTTTGTTATTTAATAAAAAGTTCATCAGTGGCCTACTGATTTTCTTTTTCCTATTCTTTTCTTTCCAGGTTGTTTCATGCTAAAGTTTCTGTTAACAGGATACAGTGATCACTTCGTTATTATTGCATATGTCCTTTTCACTAGGGGTGGTCTGTTGTTGGGCCAGATGACCTATCTCTAGTAAATGGTCCGGGTGAAACAGGTGCATCAATCAGTGGGGAGTAGATAGGCATGACAGATTACAACGGGGGAGAAAGGTCCGCATTACCTACCCTTTCACTACTTGCAAAGATTTTCCTACGTTTATTTGCAAACAGGGAATACCTCCAAAAAGAACTAATTCCCAAACAGTCAATGTTCGGACAATCAATCAATCAATGAGGAATGAAATAGGTACGACGTGTTAAAGGCTTGCGTTACCTACCCTTCACTATCTGCAAAGGGAGAGAGAATATTCCTATTCTTCCTCGTTTGCAGGCAGAGAAGATCCTTAAGAGAACCAACTTCGAACAATTCAATGCTCGATTCAAACAATCAACAAGGGGTACTGTGAACACAAATGAACGCCGCTTATGTACATACACATTGCTATTTTCAACAGGTTGTTCCTAATGTTTCTATTTTAGCGAGGTCAAAAAGAGATCCCATTAGTGGCCTACTGATTTTGCTCGATTCCTTTTGTTTTTTTACACGATTTTTCGCTATCTGCAAAGACTAAACAGAGTATTGCGACTCTGTGCTTGTTTGTAAATAGAGAATGAACCAAAGAGAACAATCAATCAAATGGAGAGAGAAGCAGGCATGACGGATTACAACGGGGGCAAAGGCCTGCGTTAACTACCCTTCACTATCTGCAAAGAGAGAGTACTCCTAATAGAAATGAGGGGTGGGGGGCAGCATTCAAAGCAGATCAGTGTGCATAAACACGAAAATGTTTTTACTTACCACGTACTTGACATTCGACAGCTTATGATATTTGCTATTAAAAAACCATTGAAATTCAGTGAAAAAACCATAGGTTATAGACCATATATAGTTAGGAATTAGCATTTACAAAACCTTGAAAATTCACTGAAAAAACCATAGGTTATAAACCATATATAGTTAGGAATTAGCATTTACAAAACCTTGAAAATTCACTGAAAAAACCATAGGTTAGAGACCATATATAGTTAGCTGGACATTTTATTGACATAAAACCAATGAAATTCCATATATAGTTAGTTGCACTAACTATATATCGCGCACCCGCAATCCACTGCTGATGATGTCACATATTACATCATTCATGACATGGTCAGTGACATCAATGATGACATCACTGATGACATCTCAAATGACATCACTGATGACATCACTGATGACATCTCATTTGACATCAATGACCACATCACTGATGATATCATTCATGTGACAATACAATGCATCTCCTCACATTTTAATATAACCTCTGTTTCACCCAGTGTTAAATACAGAGTATAATTTTTGAAAACATTGACACACCAATACTAGTTACTACATACGCACTCACTGATTGCTACGTCTACACACACCTTCACTCATTCACCCATACAATCATTCATACATACAATCACTCATCTTTACAACACTATCATATGCACTCATACACCTATACAGACAGTCACAGTCTGCCACTCATCCATGGAGTTACTCACACACCTAGTCAGTCCTGTAAAGAATCAATGACACTTCCATTTTCTTGTCTATACAGTTAAACATAGAGCACCTTACATTTTCAAACATATACTAACACATACTTACCTTCTTATACAATCATTGATACAAGTACACATTGATCTGCACAGAGTCACACACCTCCCAGCTAGCCACACACACACTCAGTCTCCCATACAAATACTTGGGCAATCAATCAATAACCCATATAGTTACTCATATAGCTACTGATCAACACATGCAGCAGTTTACAGAACAACAGACATAATGATGCACAAATTAAGACAGTTTAGTCACTAACCCATGCACTCAGTGAGACACATTTAATCACTCACTCATACAGTCAGTCATGCACCTACTAAATCCTTCGTCCAGACACTTACACATCCACTCATTCTTCAATATGTAAGACATATTTAAACTTTACAGAAACAAAAAATCACTGGATGTTGTTATCAGTGATGTCATCAGTGATGTCATTTGAGATGTCATCAGTGATGTCATCAGTGATGTCACTGACCATGTCATGAATGATGTAATATGTGACATCATCAGCAGTGGATTGCGGGTGCGCGATATATAGTTAGTGCAACTAACTATATATGGAATTTCATTGGTTTTATGTCAATAAAATGTCCAGCTAACTATATATGGTCTCTAACCAATGGTTTTTTCAGTGAATATATATATATATATATATATATATATATATATATATATATATGTATATATATATGTATATATATATATACATTAATATATACACACACACACACACACACACATACACATATATATTATATATATTACCTACTGGCGGTCGCCAGTAGGTATATATAGTTAGGATTTTTTCTCTATGGGATTTTTGAAAATTCTATGTCGAATAACTTTGGCGTTTGAGGATGGAATTGGCTGAAATTTTCAGGGAAATGGAACATTTTGTTTCTGAGCAGCCCCTTAAAATTTGGGGGGGTTTCGTCAAGGGGGGGCCGAGAAAAAAGGGGGGTCCCAAAACGCGTTTTTCCCATGCAATTTTCCATAGGGCGGTTGGCCTCACTTTTAGCTCGAACGGCTGAATGGATTTCCACGAAACTTGGCAAAATTGTAGGGGCTGGTAGCCCGATGTGCCTTTGCTAGGTCTCAATATATGTGTTCCAGTGGATTTTGAGAAATTAACGTTCAAAAAAATATATATATCTGTAAGCGCGCTCCGGGCAGCGCCCCGGTTCGCGTACCTGACGCGTAACGGAACTTCACGAAGCGAAGCTGATTGGCTCTCCGGTGTCTGTCAACATTCTAAACAGTCCGGAGCGGCCGCCATCTTGTCTCTCGGTAGGATCGAGAGACAAGAGGAGGCCAAAACAAAGGGGTAAATGACCATAAGGGGGCATAGCAGATCCTCCCTGACCCCCTAGGTTTGATGTGGAGGCTTTAAAAGGGCCCCGCGGGGGTAAAGAAAAAAAAAATTCGTTTTTTTTGCATGGGGAGCGCCCGGTACGCGCACCGGGAAGCGGTCCGGGGAGCGCATTATAAGGAAAAAAGAATGATAGACTTTTTAAATATTGTATGTTTATTGATTGTTCGTTTTGTTGTTTTTTTTCCGTTTTTTTTATTTAAGTAGCAATATGTAGGTACCAATGCAGAGTCAAAAAATTAATATACACCGTCTCCTTTGTAGATATCTTGCATGTTGTTTCAGAAGTTATTGTGGAATATGGAATTCATACCATAGTGTGTCAGGAAAGCAGAAACAATATGGAGGCAGGAGATGATAAAGAGATGTTAAATACACATTGGAGATAATATAAAGTTGCACAGTATACTATAAGTCTGACTTTACATTATAATCAATTTGGTAGTAGTTTATGAATTAGATATAAAAATGATTAAAGACTCGAACAATTTTTGATTATTAAATATACATTTATTTTTCTGATTCTTTTTCAAAATGTAATAGAACGTCTAACATTTGACTGTCCGAAATGTCTTCTTTTTGACTGAACATAACTTCCAACATTTGACCGTCCTCATATTGAAGTAAGAAATCCACAGATTCTACACATTGTAGAAGTTCATGGTCCCGTGATTCATCCATGAATTCCAAGTCAATGGGTTTAATGATTTCCTCATTGTTCATCTCTAGGATAATTTCAAAGGAAACGTTCTGTTCTCCTTCCATTTTTGTGCTGAAATGTGCATAAAAAAATAAATATATCAGTAGAGATAGGGCACTGTTGGGTTGAAGTTCAGACAGGTACTTTTCAGGCGTGAAGTAGTACTATTAAAAAGTGCCTGTGAAAAAGCCTAAGTAAATTCATAATTATACCACAGAAACCTAAATCAATCCATAATTATAATAAACAAGCCTTTCTCAATGTCTAACTCTTACAGAGGGATAGTATATAACTATCTGAAAATGTTTTCAAATTTATAAAATAACATCTTACCTTTTAAAAACAAATTTAAGTTGTCAGTGAAAATGCTCTTGCAATGTAGTTCAGGAAGTATTAGTCAAAATGGCTGTGTTTCTCTCTCTTTCTTTATATATATTCAGGTACATAAACAATCAAATGTCAGGTAAAAAAAGTAGAAAATGAAAGTAACATTTTAATTGGTTGTCAATTCCAACACTTCAGATGTGTTTTGTGAAGTAATTTACCTCAGGGTATTTAGAGAGGTCTACAGGCTAAATGGCTAAATGGAATTCCAACCAAATTTGTGAAAATGGTAGGGATTGGTATGTAGTGTGAGCTAATCTATATTTGGTGAAAGTGTCTCCAGTGGTTTTTCTGTATATTACTTTCCCACCTTTTTTGAGCGAGCGCTTCCCGGTGCGCGCCCCGGTACGCGAACCGGCAGCGTTACGGGAGTCCTCCATTTTGTGTTTCGGTAGATTTGAGATACAAGATGGAGGGCAAATAATGTTGAGAATGGGTAGAAGGGGGCACGGTAGATGTATCCTGTCCCCCTAGGTTTTCTGAGGGTGGCTGAGGAGGCCCATATGTGCGAAAAAAAAACACATTTTTTTTCAAATTTTTACACGGTTAGCGTCCGGTGCGCGTACCGGGTAGCGCTCCGGTGAGCGTACTTTGGTGAAAATTAGTGAAAAAAGTTAGAGTAAAATAATAATTGTGAGTGATCAGATGTAGGGTAGCTCTGAAAAGAGCTTTTGGGTCCTTTGGCTGATTTAGGTACCTACAAGTAGGTACCAATACATAGTCCTAAATTCAGGATGAAAATTCTGTTCCCCTCATCTGAGAAGTGAACTCCATCTCCTCTGTAGATATCTTGCATGTAGTAACACAAGTTATTGTTGTAGATGGAGCCCATTCCATGGTCTCTCATGTAAGCTGAAACAGACTTATTTACATGCTTCCTCGATTTCTCAATTTGTGGACAAAATTGGTTCGACCACCTCCATTTCTGTCTTTGGCATATATTTGAATATACCAAGGCAGTTTGAGGAAAAAGTGCCATCAATTGGTCAAAGGTGTCTTTTAAAAGCATTTCCAGACCTACCCCAGTCAAAGTGCCCAAGTCATTTCCTCCACAGTGCACAATTAACAAGTCAGGTTTTGGCAAATGCAAAAAGGTTTTCACCAATGGTATCAATTGGTGACATCTTAATCCTCTGTGGCCAATCCAGTTGATTTCCACATTTTGTAAATTGAGGTTGTGTACATTTCTGTTATCAGCATACCTTTGAGCCCAGTGGATATAACTATGTCCAACAATCTAGACAGAAAACATGGTGAGAGGAGGTTCTGCTGCAGTCAGATGAAGTGTGGTAATGAAATGGCAGTTGGAACAGTAGGAGTATGTAATGAAAAAAACTGTGGAGTTTCTGTGGTAATTAATCAGTAGCAGTGATTGGTGGATTTTGATTGCTGAAAACAGAAAGTTAGGGTGCATGGATGAGTTCTTTGAAAGATGTAATTTGAATGGTCAAGAAAAAATCGTTTTATGAAAGATTGCACTGGATACGCAGGTGTACTGAGAGTTCAGAGTTCAATTGAAACATTGTTGTGTGAACTTGCAAACATGAGAGATCTTTCAGGAGGTGGTTGCTATGGAAAAAAGGCAGAAAGGGCAGAAGGGGGAAGGGTGTTGATTTGAAAAAAGTGAGGGAAGAGTTTTGATTGGGCGACATGAGAGATATGTGTGATGAATTACAGCATTTCTGTGCCATTGTTGGTTGCAGCCTCTGGAGTGCATACCTTTTGCTCTGCTGAAGACAAATTGGTGTGTGTCTGAGACTGTTTTGAAACTCAAAAAATATTTGCTAAGGTGAGAAAAGATTCATTTAATTTAGATAGAGAATAGTATGCTTTAGGGAAAAAATTATGAAGAAAGTTGTGTATTTAAAATGTTGCTTTGTTTCATAGGTTGCTTGAGGCATATTTACAAGGCCTTTGAGTCCCTTTGATATTATTTTTCCCATTTTAATTTAAGACATTTCCCCGTGGTGCAAGGTCCTTGTAAATACGCCCCCATGTGTGCTTGGCAAATTTAGATTTTGTTTCTTTGAGTTACATAGCCATGTTAAAAGTGATGCAAAAATGGTTTAAGAGCCTTCAAAATACGCTTTCATGTGTGTTAGGGCATTTAAAGTCACTTCCCCATGAATGTAGTTGAATAACTGCTTTACTTGATGTGTTTAAAAACGTTTATTGAAGTCATTTAAGTTTCTTGATATGTACTGCTAGAGTTTCATAGGCTGCTTGGGGCATATTTACAAGGCCTTTGAGTCCCTTTGATATTATTTTTCCCATTTTAATTTAAGACATTTCCCCGTGGTGCAAGGTCCTTGTAAATACGCCCCCATGTGTGCTTGGCAAATTTAGATTTCGTTTTTTTGAGTTACATAGCCATGTTAAAAGTGATGCAAAAATGGTTTAAGGGCCTTATAAATATGCTTTCATGTGTGTTAGGGCATTTTAAGTCACTTCCCCATGAATGTAGTTGAATAACTGCTTTACTTGATGTGTTTAAAAACGTTTATTGAAGTCATTTAAGTTTCTTGATATGTACTGCTACAGTTTCATAGGCTGCTTGGGGCATATTTACAAGGCCTGTGAGTCCCTTTGATGTTATTTTCCCCATTTTAATTTAAGTCATTTCCCCGTGGTGCAAGGTCTTTGTAAATACGCCCCCATGTGTGCTTGGCAAATTTAGATTTTGTTTCTTTGAGTTACATAGCCATGTTAAAAGTGATGGAAAAATGGTGCAAGGGCCTTCAAAATACGCTTTCATGTGTGTTAGGACATTTTAAGTCACTTCCCCTTGAATGTAGTTGAATAACTGCTTTACTTGATGTGTTTAAAAACGTTTATTGAAGTCATTTAAGTTTCTTGATATGTACTGTTAGAGTTTCATAGGCTGCTTGGGGCATATTTAAAAGGCCTTTGAGTCCCTTTGATGTTATTTTCCCCATTTTAATTTAAGTTATTTCCCCGTGGTGTAAGGTCCTTGTAAATACGCCCCCATGTGTGCTTGGCTAATTTAAGTACTGATAGGATGTGCTTCTACATAGGACCTGTGTTGTATTTTCAAATTATGACCAGAAAATCGTTTTTTTTTTTTTTTAAAAACGCTTTTCACATTTATGAGAAGGTCATATTGGTGTCTGCTTCTTTAAATAAATATTGAACTGAGAAATATTAAACTGAGGCTTCTGTAAGTGTCAAAGGAGGTGAGTAATGTATATTGCTCTGTTGGATACAGTCCTCATCCTCTGCGTACTCTTGGATATCCTAGACTAAATCTGCCCAATGAGATAACTAAGCTGAGGAAACACAGGTTATGTGATTCTGAAATGAGGAAAATAAATTCCATATTTTTCAATTACATCACCTGTGTTTCCTAACATTATGAATCACATTGTGCAGTTGAGGTTTAGGCCTGTCCAGGGACACAGAAGAGGTCTGGCCTTTGTTCAAGAGTGAAGTGGACATGACTCACTTCATTGGTAGGCCTGCACATATATTATCTCCTCTGTACTCTTCAACAAGCCTAAATTTCATCTGCAACCCTGAGTAGGCCTCACCTCAAACAAACCTCTGGATAGGCCACACCTTATCGTCATCCTGAATCAATCATTTAAAATGTTAGGGGCAGATTTATGATGGCCGTGCGCCTCTTTTGTGCCGCTGTTGCATCACTTTTGTGATGCAGCAGTGATGCAAAAGATGCACCATGTTGCAAGACAGGCCTCACTTCATCTCCAACAAGATACCGTCAGTTTAAACTGTAAACATTTAGGACTGTGTAGGGGGCATGGAAAAGCTGAATCTTCTGTAAATGTCAAAATTGTTGCATACAGTGCTCAACTTCTGCGTAGTCTTTGATATGTTAGTTTCCATCTGCACAATGAGATACCTAAGCAAAGGAAACACAGGTTATGTGATTCTGAAATGAGGAAAATAAATTCAACATTTTTCAATTACATCACCTGTGTTTCCTAACATTATGAATCACATTGTGCAGTTGAGGTTTACATCTGTCCAGGGACACAGAAGAGGTCTGGCCTTTGTTCAAGAGTTAAGTGGACATGACTCACTTCATTGGTAGGCCTGCACATGTATTATCTCCTCTGTACTCTTCAACAAGCCTAATTTCATCTGCAACCCTGAGTAGGCCTCACCTCAAACAAACCTCTGAATAGGCCACACCTTATCGTCATCCTGAATCAATCATTTAAAATGTTAAGGGCAGATTTATGATGGCCGTGTGTCTCTTTTGCGCCGCTGTTGCATCACTTTGTGATGCAGCAGTGATGCAAAAGATGCACCATGTTGCAAGATAGGCCTCACTTCATCTCCAACAAGATACCGTCAGTTTAAACTGTAAACATTTAGAACTGTGTAGGGGGCATGGAGAAGCTGAATCTTCTGTAAATGTCAAAATTGTTGAATACAGTGCTCAACTTCTGCGTACTCTTTCATATGGTAGACTCCATCTCCACAATGAGATACCTAAGCAAAGGAAACACAGGTGATGTGATTGTGAAATGAGGAAAAGAAATTCCACATTTTTCAATTACATCACCTGTGTTTCCTAACATTACGAATCACATTGTGCAGATGAGGTTTAGGCCTGTTCACGGACACAGAAGAGGCCTGACCTTTGTTCAAGAGTGCACTGGACATGATTCACTTCATTGGTAGGCCTGCACATGTATTATCTCCTCTGTACTCTTCAACAAGCCTAAATTTCATCTGCAACCCTGAGTAGGCCTCACCTCAAACAAACCTCTGGATAGGCCACACCTTATCGTCATCCTGAATCAATCATTTAAAATGTTAGGGACAGATTTATGATAGCCGTGTGCCTCTTTTGCGCCACTGTGCGTCACTTTTGTGATGCAGCAGCGGTGCAAAAGATTTGCTTTGTTGCGACATATTTACAACTTGATGCATATAGGCAGATGTGTCATGCTGTAAAGTCCTGTGCCACATGAAACCGATGCAGCAGTGATGCAAAAGATGCACCATGTTGCAAGACAGGCCTCACTTCATCTCCAACAAGATACCGTCAGTTTAAACTGTAAACATTTAGGACTGTGTAGGGGGCATGGAGAAGCTGAATCTTCTGTAAATGTCAAAATTGTTGTATACAGTGCTCAACTTCTGTGTACTCTTTGATATGCTAGACTCCATCTGCACAATGAGATACCTAAGCAAAGGAAACACAGGTGATGTGATTGTGAAATGAGGAAAAGAAATTCCACATTTTTCAATTACATCACCTGTGTTTCCTAACTTTACGAATCACATTGTGCAGATGAGGTTTAGGCCTGTCCACGGACACAGAAGAGGTCTGGCCTTTGTTCAAGAGTGAAGTGGACATGACTCACTTCATTGGTAGGCCTGCACATGTATTATCTCCTCTGTACTCTTCAACAAGCCTAAATTTCATCTGCAACCCTGAGTAGGCCTCACCTCAAACAAACCTCTGGATAGGCCACACCTTATCGTCATCCTGAATCAATCATTTAAAATATTAGGGACAGATTTATGATAGCCGTGTGCCTCTTTTGCGCCGCTGTGCGTCACTTTTGTGACGCAGCGGCGGTGCAAAAGATTTGCTATGTTGCGACATATTTACAACTTGATGCATCTAGGCAGATGTGTCATGCTGTAAAGTCCTGTGCCACATGAAACCTGCGTCAGATTTCATGTGAGCGTTTTGTTGTAGGTTGGCCAGTCATTTGCATGAAAGCCCTGTGAAACTAACACAGTAAAATTAAGAAGATTTCACGGAGTCACATTTATGGCATTGCTGAATCAAATCCTTACGCCTGTTTGAAACAGGCATAAGGAGTGATGCGCCATGCAATTTGTGGCTTGCCCCTGTGCATTGCAGTAGACATGTCGCGCTTATGACGTGATTCGTGCAATGCGCCGTTTTTGTGGAACAGATGCGTGACGCATCTGTGCTGTTTTTGCTCAATGGTGCTCTGCATTGTAAATGCGACACATCATGGGTGGCAGAGCAGTGGCGCACGTTAACTGGTGCATCCATGGGGATGCGCCAGTTAACATAAATCTGCTCCTTTAAATTTAAGTATTAGCAGGGGACACAGTGTTGGTGAGGCTTATTCAAGGTTAAGAAGAGATGAGTCCTGTTCACTGAAAAATTGGACATAGGCCTCACCTCCTCAGCATCGCTGGACATGGTTAAATAATATCTGCAAAATGTTACTCTTGTTAAACAATTTTACAATTATAGTCTCTGAGATTTGTCTCTTACTCTGCAACATCTCATTGTTGTTCTCTTTCTTTAAAGATAACGACAACATCAAGCATGAGTGATAATGAGCAATCTGTTGATCTCGATATTATCATTGAAATTGTGATTGAAACATCAGTGGAAGTAGATCCCTTGGATGATTTAAATCCTGAGGATGATGAAGAACATGATGAGGATGCCGATTTGTCAGAATTGTATGACATAGGGTGGGAAGCTGACCTGCTCGAGCCTATGGAACTATAAACATTTATTTTTAAAAGTTACTGGAAATGAAAAGTAAACATGTTAACCGTTTCATTTAAAATTAAACACATCTTCAAAAACAGCTTGTGTGAAGTGTCTTTAATAAAATAGGGAAATATGCTGATAAAAATTAGTTCAGATTCACATATAAAAGAGCAAAGGTCAAATGTAGAAGCATTCTATTTCTTTGCTACTATTTGTGACTACTAAATTTGCCAATGCACTAAAAATTATTGTATGTAAAATTGACAAGTAGTGTGTTAATTTTTTGACGACTGTTATTGATTTACTGTTTGGTAATAGTGGTTAATAACATTTTTTATTATATTTTACCACAGATTCAACTGCAGATCATTTCAAAACTACATTATGCCATCTAAAGAAAGAACCCGAAAGGCTACAAAACGTCAAAGACAGCAGATTACTAAATGCTTGCAGCAGTCCTCTACAATGAAAACTCGTCAAGTCACCAAGAAAGCTCCGGGTAAGACAACGAAATCATTCCTAAGAAACATTTGTAGAAAAAAAAGTAGTACTACAGAACATGTTTTAGTCCAGAAAAAGAGAGCCAATTTAAACGGAAAGGAAAGGCCAATCAAAAATGTTACTGCTAGAGCAGGAGATAACTCTGTGCATGGTAGTAGAAGGAAAAATCAGTTTAGGGACATTCGTAGACGAATGTTCCGCAACAGGATAATTGGCAATTTGTTAGAAAATATTAAGAAAGGTCAACCGAAAGTGGTTTTTTATAAGAGAAAAAAAAAAGTTGAGAAAATTATTGATCAGGCATTTGAAATTAAGCGAAAGATATTTATTTTGGTAATCAATAGAATTAGGAAGCTAAACAAGGCAATTTATGATTTCAAAAGAAATAGTAGATGGAAGAGAACAGTTAATCGTAGTAATTTTTGTGAAGTTTTTTCAGGAGAATGGATGCATAGTTCAAGTTGTGAGGCATTTTTTAATGAGGAGAGTTATTTACAGGATAATGATTTGGTGCATGCAGTTGACACCAGTGGTCGAGCTTATGAGGTGAAAGTTGGTTGTCCAGTTGAAAAAGAAAAACTTGTGACAACAGAGGCAGAAGAGGTGTTAGGTAATGAGGTTTTAGGAAGACGTCCTAAGGGACCAGTGTATACCTGGAAGTGTAGTAGTATTTGCAGTGTGCGACAGGATTCCATCAATTTGCTTTGTGATTTTGTACGGACATTTAATAAGAAAACTTTAAAACAGAAAATGAAGTTGTTGCAGGAATTAGATCCTTGCAGAGTGAGAGAAGTGACAGGTTTGCATGGTCATTCACTGGCTTGTCTTTCCAGGAGAGTATGCCAGAGTGTTTTTCATCATTTCAGGATGCTAGCAGTGCATCATAATAAAGTGAGGAAATTAGTTAGAATGTTGTATTATGCTAAGAGTCCAGCAATTATGCTTAAACAATTATGCACTGCTCTTTTGCATGGTTCTGAAGTAGATGTGAAGAATATTTGTGAAAAAATTCAGTTTTGTTACTTTGCAAGTAAAGAGGAGAATGTTGAAATTGACCCAGAAGAAGAAGGTAATGTGGAAGATAGTGTACAGGTTTCCAGTACAGATAATTTTCAGAAAGAAATTGCCACGTTTCAGGTGAAATCAAGTGAGAGGCCTAATTTCACTTGTGTGTGTTGTCGACGCACTTATTATAAGAATCAGACGAAGTTAGTGGATTTATATGCGAAAAGTGAAAGTGAAAATAATAGTGAATGGAAGGATTTTGCAACATACTTGATGGTAGAAAATTGTTTTGATTTGGGATCGGATCAACGTGTGTGTACTTATTGTTGTAACAAATTAAATCAAAACCAGATGCCTGCTAGAGCGGTTCATAATAATCTGGAATTGGTTGAGATTCCTTCTGAATTGAAGGATTTAAATACTTATGAATCTATTTTGATTCAAAGTATCCATCCCTTTCAGGCTATTGTACGAATGGAGCCAAAGACAGGGAAATTGCCTCAATCAGATTTACAGAGAGGATTAAAGGGAAGAGTTGTTTATTTGCCTCTAGATTTGAAGAAAAACATTAATACAATTGGAGTAGAGAAAGTGGAAGAGGAACCTCTGGTTATCTTAGTTAATGGGGTTCCAACAAAGAGTAAGAAAAAATCTGGCAAGATTTAGTGGATGTTAGGAAAGTCAAAAAGGCAACATTGTATTTGAAGAAAAACAATAAGTACTACAAGAATGTATATGTTGCAGAAGAGGAAGTCAGTGAAGAAGAGGATAGCTATTTGTGTGCTGGTCAAATTGAGAAAGTAGAAGCCTCTAAAAATGAAGAAATATATGAACATTATAGTGTTCATCCTTTGCATTCCAAGGAAGTCATGGGGAATGCTATTGAGTTGTTTCAAATGAAACAAGCCAAAGGAAGTCCCATTAGTGTTTGGGAGGAAAGTTTGGAAGCTGGGTGTTTCCCACAGCTATTTCCAACAGGTCAAGGAGGAAGATATGATGAGCGACCTGATCAAATTCCTGCTTCTGAATACCGGACTTTACGATTGTATGCAGAAGATCCTAGGTTTCGTCAATGCATTCCCTATTTGTTTCATCTACTGTTTGAAAGCAATCTGTCTAGACTGTCATATGCAGTGAACCACATCTTGAAAAGTGGTGTACAGATGCAAAATATCTCGGCAAGTGATTTTATGGATAAAGTCAATGTGCAAGACAGTATTTTGGATTCTCACCTGATTAATCTCATGGCGTGTCAGCGTGGTACTAATGAGTACTGGTACCGTCGTCATGGTGATTTAAATTGTATGCTGAGGAACTTAGGAACTCCCACATGGTTCCTCACTCTCAGCTGTGCCGAGTATGGCTGGGAAGACTTACTTGAATTTCTACGAGAGGCAAATGGAAACATTGAAAATATCGAATTCAAGACACCCGGAGAACTGTGCTCCTTGGATCCAGTGAATGTATGCAGGTACTTCAATCATAGATTTGAAGCTATGATGTCTTTCATCATGAACAAGAAAAATCCACCTCTTGGAGAGGTGTTGGATTTCTTCTGGAGAAAGGAGTACCAAGCAAGAGGTGCTCCTCATATACATATGCTGCTGTGGATCAAAGATGCACCCAATTTTAGAACAGATCCGGATGACTTAGTGATGAGTTTCATAGAGCAGTATTCTACATGTGCTGTTCCAAAGGCAATGGAAGACAAAAGCCTAAGAGAACAAGTTTTACGCTTCCAAAGCCATCGTTGTGGAAAGTACTGTCGTCGTAAATTCAGAAACAAGGACAAGTTCTACACAAAATGTCGTTTCGCCTTTCCACGACCGGTGATTTCTAAAGGAAGAGTGAACAGTTTGATGTCTTCACTGCGACATAATGTGTTGAAGAAATCACCCAAAAATACGTACAATTTGAAAAGGAACGAAGAGTCCAAGTACATCAACGACTACAACCCAGTGATTTTGTCCATGTGGAATGCTAGCATGGATATACAGTTTGTGGCTGATAACTGTATGGCTGTGGCTCGGTATGTGACATCTTACATCACCAAAAAAGAAAAGACAGAATTGAAGGATATGTGGGAGGACATTTCCCATGAAAAGAGCCTCAGTAAGAAGTTGTACAGTTTCAGTCTGAAGATGTTGTCGCATCGAGAAATCGGAGCTTACGAATGTTCTGACCGGTTGTCTTCAGCAAGTCTCTATGCCAAATCCAGGAGTATCATTTGGGCGAGTCTTGGTCTTGCTGCAACGCGTAATCGAGTTCTGAAACCTGTACGGGAAATTGAGTATTTGGCGGAAAAGGAGCCAAACAGTACAGATATTTTGAAGACCAACATGTTGGATACATATTATCCAAATAGAAGCAGTCACCTCGAGATTGTTTGTCTGTATGAGGTTCTACAAAATTACATATTCAAGAGTAACATCAAAGAAGATATTGATAAAGGAGTGTATGCTGTAATTGGAAGTGAGGGATGTCTGGTCAAGCAAAGAAAATGCCACTTGGTAAACCATCGAAAATTGAGTGACGAATCTCCTGAAAGAAAAGAGTTTTTCTATTTAGCACTTTTGCAACTTTTCAAGCCTTGGCGTGCAGAAGAGGAACTGCTTGGAGATTTCCTCTGTTACGAAGACTCTTTCAATGCCGCCAAGGAGACCATAGAATGTCCTGTTTTTCCCAAATATCTAGAAATTTTGATTGCGGAAATCGAGCAGGAAGCAACGATTGCAGCCGAGATTGCTAGAGACAGTTCTCAGGACAGTCAGAGTTCTGTTTCATTGAGTCAGGATCCACTAGGAGGACCAGTTATCGAAAATGAAGCTGCCACTGCCATGATTGAAGTGGAAAGAGCCATGGCACATGCTCAGGAGGATGCGGTTAACTTAGAAGACTTGGAAAGACAACTCAACGTTGAGCAGAGGAAAATATATGACGAAGTTACCAACCAAATAGATCATGGATTAAGTCATGAGAAGAAAGAGTGCTCATGTACGTCGTTGAAGCTTGTCTGACTGTACGTGAGTGGAGAAGCGGGAACTGGAAAAAGTTTCCTCATTAAAGCAATTTCATGTTATTTGCAGAAAAGGACTGAGTCATCGCTGTCTTGTGTTGTCACCGCTCCAACTGGACTGGCAGCACATAACATTAAAGGTATTACTTTGCATCGTCTACTGATGCTGCCAGTGGAGCATGATAACAAATTACAATACCACAAGTTATCTGGAGAGGCTTGTTGTGAAGTTTCAAGAGTGTTGAGGAAAATGAAACTTCTTATCATTGACGAAGTAAGCATGGTTTCCAATGTCATGCTTGCCTTTGTGCATTTGAGAATGCAAGAAGTTCTCAAAACAGAGTATGATGTGTTATTTGGTGGCAAACACATCATTGTTTTCGGTGATCTTCTGCAGCTGACACCAGTGAAAGGACAACCTGTGTTCAAAATGCTCACCCATGAAGATACCAGGAAGTGCCTAGGGAGCATTGGCAACGTCAATATATGGTTAAACTTCAATTATGCTGAACTGCGTGAAAATATGCGTCAAGCGAAGGATGAAGATTATAAGAATATTCTACAAGATGTTAGAATCGGAAAAGTGACCGAGCATGGGAAAGAAGCTTTACATGCACGATTACTGTCAAATTTGTATCCAGAAGAAGACGTTGTGCCTGAGAATATTTTTCAGAAAATTACTGAGAAGAAATCTGGAATATGTTTGATGCCAACTCTTGCAGAATGTGCCATCTTCAACAACAAAATGTTGCATTTAGAAAACCAAGAGATTGTGAAACTGGAAGCTATTGACAGAGTAGAGCATATGGGAGCAACAATTATTTTGTCTGAGAATTTGAAATCAAAATTGGATTCATTAGAGAAGACTATATCTAAAACTGCAGATTTTGAAAAGACTCTGAATGTGTGCTTAAATTGCCGTATCATTTTAAGAAGGAATTTACATGTTGAAAGAGGTCTGGTAAATGGATCAATGGGTAATGTTGTTGATTTTGAGAAATACAGAAATAGAGATGGAATTGAATTTTTAAAAATTAAATTTGATGGCATTGAGGAAGTACAGCTAATTGGTCGTTGCTCTGCTAGGTTTTTGCTTGTAAAAGACTTATATGTTCGCCGTAAGCAGTTTCCTGTTTGCTTGGCATATGCGGTGACAATCCATAAATCCCAAGGTTTAAGTGTAGACAGTGCATTGGTGAATATTGGCAATTCTGTGTTCAAGGAGGGTATGGCATATGTGGCATTGTCACGAGTCCGAACTTGATCGGGATTGTACTTGATTGAGTGTGATGTCCCAAACATTTGTGCGGATCTATATTGTGTTAAGGAATACAATAGGTTAAGAAGAGAGTATGCGCCACATTTGCCTCAATATCCTTTGTTTGAGAAACGTGTGGTAGGCCGGAAACGAAAAAATGTGACCAATAGTAGAGAGATTGTAGCAAAAAGACGAAAAGTCGATGAACCCGAAATTATAAGCAGAAAGAAAAAGGATTTTGTTGAAGATGTTGTTGGTTTTCAATTTGAAAACAGTTCTGGTGTCAACTGCTATGCTAATGTAGTGGTTAATGTTTTGTTTTCTCTAGAAAATTTTAAAGAAGAGATTGTGGTCAATTCGGATCAAAGATTTTGCAGTTTGTTGAATTCTGTGTTAGAGAAATGTAGCACTGATAGAACAAAAATAGAAAGTGTGTCTGAAATTCGAAATCTGTTAGACAAATGTTCAGGTCAAACGCAATTCTCTCAAAATATTCAGCAAGATTGTCAGGAGTTTTTAATGTATATGCTTGATATATTGCAAGATGAAGGTGTAGATGTAGATCACCTGTTTGGCCTTTCTTATCAATGGCAGCATGACTGCGAGAACTGTAGGGTATCAAGTACTACTAGTGTAGACTCAGAAAAATGTATATATTTAACTTTGCCAGACAGTAAATCAGTGTCCTTTTATAAGCTAGTAAAAGCAGCCGATCACAACATGGAGTGTAGCCAATGTAAGTCTAAAATGTTGTCCACATTATTTATATGAACATATGGCCAGTATGTCATTTTAATGTTCCAACGATGTAGGCCTGATGGAACAAAATTGACAACTTTAATTACAAATTTTGTGGCTTCGCAGTTGTCAATATCAGGAAGGACTTTTGTAACTGCAGCAATTATATATCATGACGGTCCTTCAACAACATCAGGACATTACACAGCTTATTTGAAGTCTAGAAACGGCTGGTCATTCTGCAATGATTCTGTTTTAACTTTTTAAAAAAATTGCCTTTTGACCTTAAAAATTCTTACCTGGTGTTTTTACAACCAAAATTTTAGGGAAAGAATCTCGGGATTTGCTCTGAGGAATTTCAAGAGGTTCTAGTGGCTCCTACACTATTTGGCCTTGAGGATAAGTGTAGTACAGAGACAAAAGTTATTTTTCAGATTTAAGTAGTTCCTGAAAAAAAAGAAGGTTTTCTTACAGAAAGTGGTGGGCATGGATTAGTTAAAGGACAACAGAGTATTTCCCAAAGCAAACAGTGTTCTTACCATAACACTTGACGTCATGAAAAAATAACTGCACTTTGAATGAGTTCAGAAAAACTGTTTCTTTTAATAAGCTAATTCAAGCAGCCAATCAAAACATGGAGTAGAGGTAATGTAAGTCTGCAATGCTGTCGACATATTTTGAACAAACTTTTGGTTATAATGTCATTTAAAAATTCCAACTATATAAACCTGATGAAAATAAGTTTTCAACTTTAATTTCAAATGTTGTGCCTACACAGTCGTTGATTTTAGAAAAAAAATTCTAACTGCAGCTATTATATGACATGATGGTCCTTTGACAACATCCACTTATTACACATCTTATTAAAAATATTCTTACTTTCTGTTTTCAGAAGAAAGAATTTAGGGTAGGTAACTGGCCTATAATGATTCTAGGAGTTGATATAATTTTATGTACTGTTTTAAATTGCTTTGTGATTAAAAGTGATGTAGAGAATTAACTAATTGTAGTAGTCATAGAGGTAGTGTAAGTCTGCTTCATAGTAAGCAGTATCAGTGTCATAGGAAATGTGGAACATGAGTGAGCAAGAAGGGTGAGATATTACTAGTACAGGATTGTGAAAGTGATCTTGAACGTTTTCTTTCTGAAAGTTGCGGAAAAAGAAAATGACGGGATTTGCTTAGAAGAATTCCAAGAGTTATAAATGGCTCTTACACGATTTGGCCTTGTGGAAACGTGCGGTAGAGAGCGAGAAGTCATTTATTGTATGTAACATATTTGTCAAAACGATGGAGCTTTTCTTTCAGAAAGTGGCGGGCTGCAAATAATAACAGCACAACAGAGTGTAAGCTGTTCATAGGATATCCTTCGACGTCATGGAAAGTAAGTTAATTTTAAGGAGTTCTGATTTTTGATTGGTTATGTTATATGGGTTTTTTAAACACAATCATTTTAATTGTGTTTTTTCCCCCGCTGTTATATGATGAATACCTTCAAGTCACTGTTTTTAGTGAAATTTGATATATTCTGAGAACAGCAAAAATAATCCATTTAACATGTATAATTAATCATGTACTTTTTGTATTTATGATATACATTTAGAACTGTGTAGGAGGCATGGAGAAGCTGAGGCTTCTGTAAGTGTCAAAGTTGTTGCATACAGTGCTGACCTTCTGCGTAGTCTTTCATATGATAGACTACATCTGCACAATGAGATACCTAAGCAGAGGAAACACAGGTGATGTGATTGTGGAATGAGCAAAAAAAATTGCACGTTTTTCAATTACATTACCTGTGTTTCCTAACATTACGCATCACATATTGTAGCTGAGGTTTAGGCCTGTTCCAGGAGACAGAGGAGGTCTGACGTTTGTTCAAGAGTGCAGTGGACATGACTCACTTCGTTGGTAGGCCTGCACATGTATTATCTCCTCTGTACTCTTCAACAAGCCTAAATTTCATCTGCAACCCTGAGTAGGACTCACCTGAAACAAACCTCTGGATAGGCCACACCTTATCAGCATCTAGAAACAATCATTTAAAATGTTAAGGGCAGATTTATGATGGCCGTGCGCCTCTTTTGCTCCGCTGTTCCTTCACTTTTGTGACGCAACAGCAGTGCAAAAGATGCACCATGTTGCAAGATAGGCCTCACTTCATCTCCAACAAGATACCGTCAGTTTAAAATGTATATAATTAGGACTGTGTAGGGGGCATGGAGAAGCTGAGGCTTCAGTAAGTGTCAAAGTTGTTGCATGCAGTGCTGAACCTCTGCGTACTCTTTCATATGCTGGACTACATCTGCACACTGAGATACCTAAGCAAAGGAAACACAAGTGATGTGATTGTGAAATGAGCAAAAGAAATTGCACGTTTTTCAATTACATCACCTGTGTTTCCTAACATTACGAATCACATTGTGCAGATCAGGTTTAGGCCTGTACAGGGAGACAGAGGAGGTCTGGCCTATGTTAAAGAGTGCAGTGGAAATGACTCACTTCATTGGTAGGCATGCACATGTATTATCTCCTCTGTACTCTTCAACAAGTCTAAATTTCATCTGTAACCCTGAGTAGGCCTCACCTCAAACAAACCCCTGGATAGGCCACACCTTATCGGCATCCTGAATCGATCATTTAAAATGTTAGGGGCAGATTTATGATGGCCGTGCGCCTCTTTTGTGCCGCTGCTGCGTCACTTTTGTGATGCAGCAGTGATGCAAAAGATGCACCATGTTGCAAGATAGGCCTCACTTCATCTGCAACAAGATACTGTTAGTTTAAAATGTATATATTTAGGACTGTGTAGGGGGCATGGAGAAGCAGAGGCTTCTGTAAGTGTCAAAGTTGTTGAAAAACTGTTTGTCCTTCAATCTTTTCCCTTGTCTTTTCTAATTTTTAAATACATGTTTTAATATTTTTCAAATGTTTGTTCTTTCTTTCACAGATTGAAAGTATAAAAATAACAAGTGACTAAGTTAACGACAATTATAAGGTAAATGTTTTGTACTCTTTTCGTTACATTTCTATCACATTTAACTTCTATTAGTTCCACTGCTTCATTTCTTTAACCCTCAGTTTCCTGCCTTTGCTACTTCCCTCATTCCTTTCTCTATTACTTACTTACTCTACTCCTTCCACTCCTTTTCTCAGTCCCTCTGTTCTCATAGTTCCTCACTCCTGTTCACTCACTCCGTCTCTATTACTCTGACTGTCTCTGACTGATCACTCTTTCACTACTTGTTCATTATGCTTTCTCCCTGTAGTTCAAGCACACTAAGGAGCATATTATCAACACAGGCAATAAAATCATCGCTGCTTTTATCGGCAGAAAACTGCCGCAAAAGCGGCTTTAGCGGCAGTTTTCTGCCGCAAAAGCGGCTTTTGCGGCAGATTTCTGCCGATAAAAGCAGCGATAATTTTATCACCTATGTTGATAATATGCCCCTATGTTATTTACATTTCTTTGCTGTTTCAATCATTCCTTTTCTGTTACTTCTTCTTTTCTGCTTTCTGTTTTTTCTCTCTGTTATTCCACATGTTTCAATCTTATTTTGAACATTCACTCACATTCTCTAAGAAACTCTTGTTTATTATTCTTCTACTCTCCTTGTTTTCTTTCACTTCCTTATCTATTTTGTTTTTCACAATTATACCCTCTTCCATCTTTTCTTCTGTAAATAGATCTATTAAACAGTATCTCTGTGTTACTCCCTATAGCTGTCTTTCTTTTAACATTACTCTCTGTTTCCTTCCCTTATACTTACTCTTCTTTTTTTAAAAAAAAATGTTTTGGTTCGCTTCCGGTTCGCGTACCGGCGAGCGAACCGGGAAGCGAACCAAAAGAAATAGAGGTTGCCAGAGTGCTAAACATTCTAGCAATTTTTTTATAAAGGGGAGGTAGTTCTGAAAAGAACTTTTTTTTTATTATTTTTGTTGTTTTATATTTTTTTATTATTTTTCTGAACATTTTTTTACTTTTTTTGTATTTTTTGCAAGGTTTTATATTTTTTTTGTTTTTTTTGGGGGGGAACGAAAACGATTCATTGTAAAGGGCTCAACAGGAGCAACAACAAAAAAAAGATAATTTATTCTTTGGGGCGTTTTGGATAATCATGATTATCAATTGCTAAGTTGATTAAATTGATGCTACTTTCTCTGTAGCAAATCAACTGACCGCAACCCACGCACACTTGTTTGATTGTCCCGAACCTCATCTGTATATTTGGGACCGTCTCCCTCGCCTCTGGTCCCGTCACTTCCTCTACATTTGATCTTCGGGCCACAGGAGGGGGGTTAGCCTGCAGGTCACGTACCTGCGCAGCACTGTAGTTGATAGGGTGCCACCTCTCCATATGGCGATGCATTGTATAATTGCCATAACTATATTTTGTATCTGTCCCCCTGGACAGATCTTTCTTGCAGATAAGGCAAGTTACATACCGGGCATTCACTTTTTTTTGGCCCCGGGGATATTTAAAAAATTGCCAAATGAAACTCTCTTTGACACGGGACGTCCTAGGCTCTTCTTCCAAAAACTGCCTCCTCTCTTGCTCCTCTTCCTCTTCTTCCTCTTCTTCCTCGTCGTGATTGAGGATTACCTGAGGAGGTGGTCCTCTCTTCCTAGGAGGTGGTGGTGGTGGCGGGGGTGCACCAGCTGAAGCTACAACACTTGCCATTGCTAAGTGATGAAAAAAGGTCTTCCTCTCACAAAGATGAAAGTCAGAGTGAGGAAACAAGGAGGGGTTTTCATCATTTCGGAAAAAAATAGTTCTGAACCAATGAAAAGTGTTATTTTTAGGTCACATGACCTAGCCTTACATCATTAGGAAACCAAAAGTGAAATGAACCAATGAAAAGTGTTATTAACAAGTCACATGACCTGTTATGCTTACGTTACGCGCTCCGCGCTGCGTCCCGGATCGCTTCCGAGAAGCTGCGCTTCGCGCCTCGCTTCGCGTACCGGAGCACTTCCGGGTGCACTAACGCGACACATCATATGACGCATTACGCGACAACGCGATACGTCGCGGTACGCGACGCGTCACCATGTTGTTTTCTAACGCAGTAGTTGCGCAATGGGAAGAGTTTACCGGTTCGCGGACCGGGTCGCGGCAGCAAATTGAGCTAACGGGAAGCTACCCGGTTCGCGGACCGGGAGGGAAACAAAAAAAATATTAAAAAAAATACATAAAAAAATGGTATTAAAAACATATACAATATATTTTTCGATTTAAAGAAGAATACATTTTAAAGCTTTTGATATTTACTATTAAAAACCATTGAAATTCACTGAAAAAACCATAGGTTATAGACCATATATAGTTAGGAATTAGCATTTACAAAACCTTGAAAATTCACTGAAAAAACCATAGGTTATAGACCATATATAGTTAGGAATTAGCATTTACAAAACCTTATTTTACTCACACAAAACCATTGAAATTCCATATATAGTTAGTTGCACTAACTATATATCGCGCACCCGCAATCCACTGCTGATGATGTCACATATTACATCATTCATGACATGGTCAGTGACATCACTGATGACATCACTGATGACATCACTGATGACTACATCCAGTGACTGTGTGTTTCTGTAAAGTTAAAATATGTCTTACATATTGAAGAATCAGTGATGTGATCAGTGATGTCATTTGAGATGTCATCAGTGATGTCATCAGTGATGTCACTGACCATGTCATGAATGATGTAATATGTGACATCATCAGCAGTGGATTGCGGGTGCGCGATATATAGTTAGTGCAACTAACTATATATGGAATTTCAATGGTTTTGTGTGAGAAAAATAAGGTTTTGTAAATGCTAATTCCTAACTATATATGGTCTATAACCTATGGTTTTTTCACTGAATATATATATATATTATATATATTACCTACTGGCAGTCGCCAGTAGGTAGTTATAGTTAGGATCTATTTTCCAACATTCTATTTGGAATAACTTTGGCACCGGTTGATGAATCTTCGAAAAAATTTCAAAACTTACGGTCAGCTCTGGTCCGCTCCTATCCATAAAGTTTCACGATGATTCGTCAAGTGGGGACCGGGAAAAAAGTGGGTTCCCAAAACGTGTTTTCCCAATGCAATTTCCCATAGGACCTTTAGCCACAGCTACAGCCCGAACTGCTGAACGGAATTTCACCAAATTTAGCAAAGAGGTAGTCCTCAGTTCAGACTTTTGCCTTTTGCTTAAATTGTGTCAATCTGTACAGTAGTTCCAGAGAAAATTACAGTTCAAAGCATTTATATATCTGTGGGCGCGGGGATCCGCGGACAATGAGTGCACCGTGAGTGTATCATAAGCGCACCCTTCCGATCACACGCTGAATGCTAATTGGCTGTCAAGTGGTCATCAACATTCGAAACCAGGAACTGTTGGCAGCCATTTTGTACCTCAGTAGAAGCGAGGCTGAAGAAGTCAATGGTACAAGTGTGCAAAATGTAGAAAGGGGGCAGTGTAGAAATACTTTTACCCTCTAGACCTGCTTAGGGGGTCCCAGAAGGACCCCCAGGGCCCACAAAATTGTATATTATTTTTTTTTTAAAAAGACCTGGCAGGTGCGTGTAGGGTGTGCGGACTCTGATGTAAAATGAAAAAATAAATCAAATAAAACAGAGCTTTTTTATAATTAGTCCCCTGGTGGGGGGAGGGGTACAAGGTCCTCAAAGCGCCAGGGACCACCACCTCCCAGGGCTTTATGTATTATGGGAGGGGGACTGTGTGGCCTCCCTCCTGGAGCACTCAAGGGCCCCGTCACCCTCCAGGGCTACAAAAAAATAATGGTTTGGGGGCTGCAAGGTCTCCAAAGCCCTGGGGACCACCACTCCCCGGGTCTTTTTGTATTATGGGAGGGCCGGCTCCTACAGTGTCCCAGGTGCCCATCCCACCCTCCAATAGCAAGGAAATCTGTTCTCTCTTTCAAAATCTAAACCAGATTGCTATTCCAAATGGGGAGCTGCATGTTAATAGATCCCCATGTGGTAATGCAATGCCGGCTCCCAAACGTGTAGAAGTTGTGCACGAAAGGTGCTGGAGACGTGCACCATACAGATTATGAGTCATGCATCCAGCGGGTGCACCCCAGGGTGCCCCACTGAGCGCTGCGCTGGGTGCGCGACTTCTAATTTTACTGTAAAAAAAATAGCCCCTAACAGTAATTTCTGATGTCCCTGGGGACCCAATCCCCCGGGTCTTAGAAAAAATGTTGGGGACTGTGGGGGGAGCCACAATGCCCTCAAGGTCCCCTCATGGTCCCGCCGGCTTCCCGCGTCCTTCGGGAGCAGGCATTGCATTTCCACATGGGGAGATGCTAACTTGCATGTGGGAAAGCAATCTGGTTTGGATTTTGAAAGTGAGAACAGATTTCATTGCTCTGTCTTTCAAAATCCAAACCAAGTTTGCTATGGGAGGGCTGGAGCCGTGAGACTCCTGCCCTCTCATAGCAAACAGCAGTGTCCCGGGGGTAGGTACCCCGGGACACTGCAGGAGGCGATCCCCAGGGCTCTCAAGGGCTCCAGGCGGAGGGCCACGCAGCCCACCTCCCACAGTACACAATAGACAAATCCCCGGGGGTGGTGGTTCCCGGGGCTTGAGAGGGGTCGTTGAGGCCCCCACACTTCTAATTTTGCAGGGGGGCCTTGGACGCGAATGTGGCGCAAGGGGGTTGTAAATCTGGTATACTGTGTTCTGTTTTACTTTGCTTTCCTCTCTGTCATATAGAGGATCATGGGTAAATATAACGTTTTCTGTACAGTCAGTATCTTTCAACCCTACCCCCAAATGGCTTACTGCCTGTTACCATAGTAACAGTTCATGGAACACTTAAGTGAACACAGAGGTTAGAAGTTCACCCCACTAAGGGGCCCATTAGAATGGCGGGTGGATTGCCCCCGCCAGGCTGGTGGTAGCCACCGCCAGCCTGGCGGGGGCAATCTGCCTGCCACCTGCACCTAAATTCTCCCCTGCCATATTAGGATGGCGGGGGGACCGCGGGGGACAGAAAGACCGTCTGCCGCTTTACCACCCCGGTCACCATGCGACCGGGGTGGAAAACGTTTAATATGGTGGCGGTGTCTATTAGACACCGCCATCCATATTATGATGGGCTTCAACAGATGCCTTTCCTTGCCGCCACAGAAAGGCATGCGGTCTTCACTTCGGGGGTCCCCCTGCGGGCCCCCATGGTGAAGGGTGTGTTGGGGGTGCACATGGGGGGTACTTGTGGTACCCCCCTGCATTTGCATACACAATGCGGCAGGCACCGCGCAGTGCCTGCCGCTTTGTGTATGCAAATGTATACATGCATTTTTAACATTGTGGCGGGCGGTGCTGAGAGCACCGCCCGCAACAATGTTAAAAATGCATGATGCGCCCGCCACTGTGGCGGGCGCATCCTAATATGCAGTGCGGGACCGCCGCTCAGCTCGCGGGCAGTTCCGTTTTCCGCGAGGGTTGCGGGCGGGCAAAGTCCGCCCGCCATCCTAATGGGGGCCTATGTTGCTAATCGAAACAGTTACTGTGCTGGAGTTTTAAACGTTTTCCATAGGAACGGTTAGTCGTAGCTCTATACTGTGGTAAAGAGCTGGTAAAGAGTTAGCCTCAGTATTATACTTCAAGTTATAAATATCATTTCTATTTTTAAATGTTTTCTAACTGTATTATTATCACACTAAATAATAGTGAAAGATTGTCAGAAAAAGAAGACGTATATACTTTTTTGAAATAACTTTTATTAAAACAACAATATATAACTGGAAATGTAACTTAAAGATAACAATGTAATAAATAACTAGAAACATAACTTCAAAAAACAATTAAAGAAAGTGTGATATGGACTCCAATAGAAGTAGGGTAGGTAATCTGCAAAACAAAAATGAAAATAGGTGTTCAAAATTAGATCAATGTGACTAAATGAGGTCAAACATTACAAGTTAAGGTAATACTTGGCAATATTTTTTAATTTGCACATATGCAGTGTGCCTGATACATTCCACCTCTCTTATAGGCCCGCGTTCAAGAGGTGTCTGTAGGGAAGTGCCTACTGCATCAGATTTACAGTTTGGACCAACAGGTCTTTAAAATGATTAAGAGATGAGACAGAATTAGGTTAGAGATCAAGTCATTATGCAGGACAATATTCTTTGGGGCTTATTTTCAAGCCCCTTGCGCCACTTTTGCGTTACTTTTCCCATGTTAAAAGTGACGCAAAAATGGTGCAAGGGGCTTGTAAATAAGCTATTTTATTTCTTATGCGTTTAATCGAACGCATTGTATATCTAGGCCCTTCTGCTTACCTTGTGTAAACACTGTGACTAACAGAGTTCACAACCTGAAGTCAGCTTTGTTTGTACACGGCAGAGTGGACAGCAACGTCCATAACTTTAAAAGAGAAAGAGAAATGATGTGAGAGAGAGTGAGATTGAGAAAGAGAGAAAAAAACTACATTAAAACTGTGAGAGAGAGAACGTTTTAGATGGAGCAGTTAATACTGGAGAAAATACTTGTAGCTCACCTTTTGCTTCAGTTGTGTGTCCAAGCACGTGCTGGTTTATAGTGCACTTACAGTTTAGTGATCTGATAGATAGTATATAGAGTTAGTAATAGCATAGTACATACAACTGCACATGTATATTTTTGCTTTATTTATTTGTACACTCAGGATAATGTATTTCATCAACTTCCACTTTAAGGAGGTGTCTGTGCGCTGTTTTTCTTCCAAAGTAGTATATCCCATGTACTCCCACTGCATAGCGGTAAGTTCTCAATATTGGGTACCTATACTGTTGCACCCCATTGACTCGCAGAGTACGAAGGTGAGTGGTTTTTTTGGGAAGTCAGAGGCAGATTTAGAAGCTTCTTGCGCCACTTTACCCATGTTAAAAGTGACACAAAAGTGGCGCACGGGGCTTGTAGATCTTCCCCTCAGACTGTTGTAACCTATCCTCACTGCTCAGAGTTAATTGTACATTCCTACGCAGTGAAGCTGCTGCAAACTATCCACTCTCTCCTTTCACCAATGACTAGTCGTTGTTTCAGAAACAAGCTTATTTGCTCTTCTTGTGCCATTGGCTTGCACCATGTGTCGAACCAGCCTTCTCAGACGTTGTTACGATGGCCACGTATCATCGCAAAATCCACGAACGTAGAGCTTTGTAGGTATTTTGGGGGGAATGACGCCAATTTGTGAAACACAACCTGTAAGATAAAAAGGAAGTTAACATTGTGTGTCATTTCTTTATCAAAGGAGAGAGGAAGTGAGGGAGTGACTGAAAATAATATTCAGAGCTCACCTTTCTGTCACCAGTGTGTTTTTCACCACGTGCCGGGACATAATGCACCCTGAAGCTCTACATATAAAGGATAGTAAAAGAAAGATGTTATAATTGGTATTTGTTACTATCTTAATGTGGAGTTGAATAACATCGCCCTTTCACACACATTCCCTCCCGCATTTAAAAACAACTATTTGTATAGTTTATATTCCGGACGTTTGACTGATTATAAAAACGTTCCTGCTATTGCAAAAAAAAAATACAAATGCAATATGATACGGTATATAGGACTGCCTACGCCTAAATCACCGCATAAACTTTTTGTATCCAGTCTGCTGCATCCCATTTACTCCCTCCGCTGCGCACCCAGGCCTCACTGCTCACCTATTCGCAGACAGGGTACGTTCCACATCATGCGTTCCCGCTCTTCCACCAAGAAGTCTCACATTTGGTGCTGAGTCTTGATATCGGTATGGGTAACGACATACTCATGCTCCTATCATCATCGCAGGTTCCTTACCCGCTCAGTCCTCCCGGTACCACTAACTCAGTGATCAAAGAGGCCACGCACATAGGGGTGAGCCCTTGTACTCGGTTGTTCGGGCCTACATGAGGCGTTCGAAGCACTAGGACTGAGCATCACAGCGCTTGCGATGGGAGCAACTCTAAAATGGCATAGAGCATGTGCGCCCCGTCTTTTTTATTGGTAGGGTCACGTGCGTAGTGACGCATGTGCTGGATGGGTGTGGTGTGGGTGTATACCAGCCGTGAGGGAGTGTGTGTGTGCCGTTCTGACAACTAGACCTGGACCTAAGAAATTACTACAATGGAAATCTGGGCCATGTGGTGTTTTTGTTTTTTCCTGGAAGCATTAGTGGAGTGGGCTGGACTGACGTGTGGCAGTGCTGGGCGAGGTTCTGAAACATGATTACGGAGCTATGGGCGTGGTTCCGTCATTAGCTATATGAAAAATCAAGTGATTCGGGTGTCCGTTTTGTAGTGCTGACGTCACCCAGGTCTTAAAAGCAAATGTATCATTATGTCTGTAAAGTTACACAACATGGCCAACATGGAAGGTACGGGGTATCACTGACTCTATATTCATTCATAGTTGCACACATAAAAGATGGTGGACATGATGCATTTCTGTGATTATGAATGTTTGTTGTACATTCAGTGGAGTGATGGAAGCTGTAGTAATACAGGGCTGTGAAAGGTTTAAGTTGCAGTTTTTGGCACATGAAGGGCAGCTAATATATATATACCTATGTGGTCATTCAGGTATGCTGTCGAACTTGGTGCTGGAAATCAGTGTTCGAGGCTTGAAATTGCGTCCACATCCTGTTATTGTAGACTAATGATGTAATCTACGCGTGCCTGAAAATGTACTGTAAATGCGGTGCTCATTTAAATTGCTGATACAGTTTTGGGTTGATTTTGCGCTGTATAAATATGCTAAAAAGAAAAAAAGGACGAATATCCCACACTTTCTGTCAGAGGTAAGATGGTTCTATACGCTATTTATATCACCATATAATGTGGTAGGGCGCATGAGCAGCATTTTACAAACATAATAAATACACAGACACAAATAGATAGTTGAAGTGTGTATGGGCACGTGTGCTCGACTCCATTTTATTACGTTGCTGTCGGTAACAAGTATAATAGAATTCATGATACCATACATAGATATTCAATCGTAAATGGTTTATGACTTCTGCTGTATAAAGGTAGGAGCACTACATGTGAAATAATACACAGAAGATTCTATTGTAAAGGGTTCATGAGTTGTGGTGCACTAAGTTAGGGTCGGTTTGTGTGGAACCTGCGATGATATGTGGTTCAGGCAGACCGCACTGCTAAGAATGTCTTTTGGCTACTGAATTTTGCCTTAATAAGGCCACATGGTGATTATTTATGGTGCACTGAGTTAGTCGTATGTCTGGTAGACAGCGTGCTGCCTACTGGACTGCATAATCAGTAATCACGATTGAAATAAAAGATGAAACATGTATGGAATACATTGTCGAAATGTGTATGTTTTAGGGACATTATAGTTCAAGTTGTGACCTGTGCTGTCCGGATGTACGACATTACAACGCATGCTTTTACATCGCATGCTTTTACAACGCGGTTTTTACAACGCATACCATTACAACGAATAGTGCTTTTGGGCGCTGGATAGTGAATAGTTTAATTTACTATTCCAACTCCAGTCCCCGTGGACACTAGGGAAAGTTATTGGATAGTAAATTAACCTATTCCCTATCCTAGAGCGCCCCCCAGCGCAATGCGTTGTAATGGTTTGATTTGTAATGGTTGCGATGTAAAGGCACTGCGTGGTAAAAGTTGTGTTGTAAGTGATGTTTCCCGTGCTGTCCACAGTGTAGACTGCCATTGAGTGTTGCTTTGCACTTGCAACGTGAATTTTGTTTTTCAACTAAACCTAGAACTGATATAAAAGAAGTTTTTGAAGGAAGGCTACTAAAAGGATATTGTATAGAGTTTGATAGACGTTTTATTTCATTTGGTACTGAGCTCTGCAAATAGTGAATGAAAGAATGCAACGATTGAAGGTGCGTGCGCATGCTAGCAGTGCAACAGCACTATTTTTTTCTCTGCTTTAATTAACTCGAGGCTGAATTTAATACTGTCTGTAGTGTATATCAAAAGGTAAATTCAAGTTGTGAACCCTACTGTCAACAGTGTACATCGAAGCAACTAGTCAGTACATTTATAGAACAATGCTTTTTTTCACTTATTTAAACAAAATTTGAATACATACAGTATAATTGTCTCTGCATTAAATAAATCAAGATTGAATTCCCTACTATCTATAGTGTAGATGTAAAAGCAAATTCAAGTTGTAAACCCTGCTGTTTGCAGTGTAGATCTTAGGGTGGAGTGCATCATCATCTGCAATCATGATTGAAGTGGAAGATGGAACATGTATGCAGCATGCATTTTATTATTCAACTAAATCTATAACTGATATAAAATAAATTTTTGAAGGAAGCATACTAAAGGGATATTGTGTAGGGTTTGATAGGTGTTATACTTAGTTTGGTTTCCACTGAGTTAGTGGTACCTGAAACAACAAGGCTCTGTGGTGCCTGCAATGATGTGTGGTCTGGGTAATGTTTTTTGTGTTGTGTATTCTGACTTAGTAAAACCACGTGGAGATTTTGTGTAGGTTTGAGGGACGTTACTTTTTTTGATACTGCACTTTATAAATAATAAATGAAGAATCAGTTGAATTCTGCCTGAATACCCCCATGTGGCGAAGAATTATGGTGCACTGAGTTAGTATTACCTTTGGGACTGAGCGTGTACATAATCTGCGATGATGCGTGGTCCGGACAGGCCGCACTGGGGGTAATGTTTTTTTACTACTGAATTTTGCCTTAATAAAGCCTCAGGGCGATTATTTATGGTGTACTCAGTTAGTGGTACGTCTGGTGTTCAGCGTGTGCTCACCCTGCGTTGATGCGTGGTCTGAACGGGCTGCACTCAAAGCATTGAATTTTGCATACTGGATTGCATTTACTTTGAGGGGGAAAAAAAAGTACCATTGATGGTTATCAATTGTTCTGCAAACTAGGTCTAATGATTGCTCCCCATAACAAATTAAACAATTGCACTTCACGCAGTGCATTCTATCTTTCTCAAAATGGGGACGTATGTCTGGTGGCGATGTTGCAGATTGGGAGCATTAGGTTTTCTTAACCGATTATAGTCAAGTTGTAAACCCTGCTGTTCGCAATGTAGATCTAAGGGTGGACTGCATCATCTGCAATCATGATGGAAGTGGAAGATAGAACATATAAAGAATACATTATTAAAATATGTATATTTCCCGGACATTTAAAAGGGACAGTATGTCTCACCATGACATAAAACTCTTCACTCTTCTTTGCGATAATTTATGGTGCTCTAAGTTAATATTATCTTTGGCGTTGAGCTTTTACGTATCCTGGGATAATGCATAGTGCAGGGCGGCCGAACTGGTAGCAATATTTTTTGATGTGAATTCTGCTTTAATAAGTCTACGGAAAGACAACTTGTGGTGCATTGAGTTAGTGGTAGCAAAAGAACTCAGCGTGTGCATACTGTGCGATGATTCGTGGTTCGGGGGGTCGCAATGGTATAATATCTCTTGTCTACTGGAGTGCGTCATGAACGATTGTCTTTCTACCTGAATGGTGAGCCCTCACAATGTAGGTCATAGGCAGTAGTTATCAATGACATCAAGAAATTCTTTATGTCGTATCTTTTAGCAAAATCTGAGGACATAAAGTACAATTAACTCTACCTTAAAAAAAACAAGGCTAAATTTCATGCTGTTTGTAGTAAGCGTGGGCGTAAAATCTGTTTTGTGTGCGGAATTTGCGGATTTTTGGCGATTTCGCGGTCCGCGAATCCCGCGGATTTGCCCAAAAATCCATAAATTCGCAAGCTTGCAGATTTTTTTGCGTGGTCGAGCTTGAAAAATATAATATCTCGCGCGCGGCGTCGGCTTACCGTGATTATGAGTCCTCCGAGTTGTTTTTCTACCGGTTTGCGTGTGCTGCGCCATTTTGGATCTTGCTGCGTAATCGCGCAAGAGTTTTTCGACCCCAATTACGTCATCACTGTAAAATTGTATAATTATTAATATATTAAAAACGAGGAATCAGATAATTTGGATGTAAGTGGGTTTAATAAAACCTCATCCCATGAACAGCCAACAGCAACTGACATGGTGAGAATCTTCAGGCATACATATTCTTAGAACTTGGAATGTGAATAGAACATTGAGCATTAAAGGGGAAGAGGCAAATATCACACATCTCCCTCTTATACAAAACAGAAAACAAGAACATCAGATCTCTTTCTTATACACAATAAATCAATTAAATACAAAAGAGATAACAGAAAACAGATCTTAAGGTAGAGCTCTAACTTAAATATAATCTTTCAAGTACAATGGTGCTTTCCGTGTTCTTAGACTCTTCCTAGAAGGAAACATAGGCTTGTGAGAAGAAGAATTAGTGTTTAAACGTGTACCAAAACACTGATAATCATCAAGGGGAGAAACTTCTGGATTGACCACAACTATTCGACTCTTATTCCAGATTCTTCCATCATCAGTTTTGACAGCATTTCTAAAAATCTTGACAACAGATCTAATGTCTGTGTACTTAGACCAAGGTTTACGTCCTACTGGGGTCTTTACTTTTACTAGATCACCCACCTTGACCTCACAAGAAGATACACATTTTCTGAGATCAAAGTTAACTTTCCTAGTATCTTGTTTATGAATTTCTTTCGTTCTCCAATCACTAATATCATTATGAACAAGACCCTTGTTAAGACTCATCCACCCAGGACACAATAATGTGTTGGGAACCCTCCCTTTGAATAGTTCAAAAGGAGACCTGCCAGTTGTAGAGTGGGGTGCAAAACGATACACATTAATCCTGTCCTGTAAAGTGGACTTCCAATCTAATCCAGAGGAACGAGCAAGCTGTATAGATTCTTTCAGAGTCCTATTAACTCTCTCCACAGCACCATTTGTTTCAGGATGATAAAGAGAACATCTCTTATGGATAATGCCACACTTTTTTAGATAATCAGTAAATATAGAGGAGCAAAATTGGGGACCATTATCAGATAGTAGACTGTTGGGAAAACTTTCCTTATTAAAAATAGACTCTAAAAATTTGATAACTGAATTAGATGTGATATCTCTGACTGCAGAGACTTCAATCCATCTAGAGTATAAGTCAATTAGAACAATAAGATAAGGGGTATCTGAAACTCCAGAAAGAGGACCAAGAATGTCAATTGCAACCTCATCCCATGGATGAGCAGGTAATGCCCTCTTCACCATTGGCATTTGTCTTGTCTTTAAAATTTTGTCACTAGAGCAGCATTCAGGACATTCACGGACTAATCTCTCTATTTCTAGATCCATACCAGGCCACCAGAATTGCATGCGAAGAAACTCTTTAGTCTTAACTATGCCCAAATGACCACAATGGGCATGTGACAGTAACTTATTTCTTAGGGAATTAGGAGGAACCAACTTAGTCCCTCGAGTTAACAGACCATCACTCACTGACAACTACGCTTCTCTTTCCTTATTCTGCCGCTGGAGGAGAAAACGAGGTATTTTCTTTTGTAAGTTGTTCAGGTTGAGGTGTCCAATCGTCGCCAGTGTAAAATTGTATAATTATTAATATATTAAAAACGAGGAATCAGATAATTTGGATGTAAGTGGGTTTAATAAAACCTCATCCCATGAACAGCCAACAGCAACTGACATGGTGAGAATCTTCAGGCATACATATTCTTAGAACTTGGAATGTGAATAGAACATTGAGCATTAAAGGGGAAGAGGCAAATATCACACATCTCCCTCTTATACAAAACAGAAAACAAGAACATCAGATCTCTTTCTTATACACAATAAATCAATTAAATACAAAAGAGATAACAGAAAACAGATCTTAAGGTAGAGCTCTAACTTAAATATAATCTTTCAAGTACAATGGTGCTTTCCGTGTTCTTAGACTCTTCCTAGAAGGAAACATAGGCTTGTGAGAAGAAGAATTAGTGTTTAAACGTGTACCAAAACACTGATAATCATCAAGGGGAGAAACTTCTGGATTGACCACAACTATTCGACTCTTATTCCAGATTCTTCCATCATCAGTTTTGACAGCATTTCTAAAAATCTTGACAACAGATCTAATGTCTGTGTACTTAGACCAAGGTTTACGTCCTACTGGGGTCTTTACTTTTACTAGATCACCCACCTTGACCTCACAAGAAGATACACATTTTCTGAGATCAAAGTTAACTTTCCTAGTATCTTGTTTATGAATTTCTTTCGTTCTCCAATCACTAATATCATTATGAACAAGACCCTTGTTAAGACTCATCCACCCAGGACACAATAATGTGTTGGGAACCCTCCCTTTGAATAGTTCAAAAGGAGACCTGCCAGTTGTAGAGTGGGGTGCAAAACGATACACATTAATCCTGTCCTGTAAAGTGGACTTCCAATCTAATCCAGAGGAACGAGCAAGCTGTATAGATTCTTTCAGAGTCCTATTAACTCTCTCCACAGCACCATTTGTTTCAGGATGATAAAGAGAACATCTCTTATGGATAATGCCACACTTTTTTAGATAATCAGTAAATATAGAGGAGCAAAATTGGGGACCATTATCAGATAGTAGACTGTTGGGAAAACTTTCCTTATTAAAAATAGACTCTAAAAATTTGATAACTGAATTAGATGTGATATCTCTGACTGCAGAGACTTCAATCCATCTAGAGTATAAGTCAATTAGAACAATAAGATAAGGGGTATCTGAAACTCCAGAAAGAGGACCAAGAATGTCAATTGCAACCTCATCCCATGGATGAGCAGGTAATGCCCTCTTCACCATTGGCATTTGTCTTGTCTTTAAAATGTTGTCACTAGAGCAGCATTCAGGACATTCACGGACTAATCTCTCTATTTCTAGATCCATACCAGGCCACCAGAATTGCATGCGAAGAAACTCTTTAGTCTTAACTATGCCCAAATGACCACAATGGGCATGTGACAGTAACTTATTTCTTAGGGAATTAGGAGGAACCAACTTAGTCCCTCGAGTTAACAGACCATCACTCACTGACAACTACGCTTCTCTTTCCTTATTCTGCCGCTGGAGGAGAAAACGAGGTATTTTCTTTTGTAAGTTGTTCAGGTTGAGGTGTCCAATCGTCGCCAGTGTAAAATTGTATAATTATTAATATATTAAAAACGAGGAATCAGATAATTTGGATGTAAGTGGGTTTAATAAAACCTCATCCCATGAACAGCCAACAGCAACTGACATGGTGAGAATCTTCAGGCATACATATTCTTAGAACTTGGAATGTGAATAGAACATTGAGCATTAAAGGGGAAGAGGCAAATATCACAATCACGGTCCGCCATCTTGCACAGCGAGAGTTTGACAACACGAGTACGTCATAAGGGCGCGGGAGATCGCGGGAGTAAACAATGCCGAACACGTAGATGCGGCGCGCAGCTGACTTCTGGGCCGAGATTTGAACAGCTCGCTTTCCCGAACTTGCAAAAATGGCAATTCTGCACAAGAAATCCACCGCAGGCAGCATAAACCTTCTGAAAATCATGATTTTTGATCAGAATAACTCCTCAGATTGACTTTTGGCTGCACTTTTTTGTGCAAGGAGTCCATTTTTTGGGGGGGGTGGGAGGAAGGAAGTGCCCCAGAGTCTCAAACTTCCTGTTCCTGTCCAGCAGGCTCCTCCCAGTGCTTTGTCCATGTCCTGGTCACTTTTCATTTTGATCTGGAGCTGGAAGGATTACTTTTTGTGGCTGCTGCTGGATATTTGTATTTGAGGACTTTTTGTTTGGATCACTTTTGGATTACTTTTGGATTTGAGATTTTACAAGTAAGTTGGTGTTGTTTGCTTGGGGCATTGCAGTTGCTGCAACTACAATTGTTAAACTTTTTCACAACTTTAAAAAATATATATTGTGGGTAGCCACAGTATGCAGTAGGCCCAGGGTTAGTCATGGGTGCTTGATACAACTGTTTCTGTGAGTTTTGTTGAACTTAAATATCATTTATGTCATTGAATTGAATAGCTCACTGTTATATGTGGATTTGTTTTTTAAATTTTGGGGTGCGTGTAAAGCCACACTAGCCAGTAGGCCCGGGGTAGTCAGTGGTGCATGGACCAAGTCTTTCTGTGGGGTGTCTTGAATTTAAACATCATTGTGGGCATGGATGGGATTGGATTGTGGTGATTTTTGTGTGTTTTTCGACTTTTTGGGGTGTTGTTGGGGCCTGGCCATGTCGGTGGGGGCCATTTTGAGGCCTGGTCCAGGCAGGGCCTGGCCATGTAGCTGGGGGTCAAGGGCCCAATTTGAAGCCAGGCAGTGTGCTCAGGCCTGCACCTAGTTTACCTTGCTTTCTTCCATTAGGCCCAGGGGTAGTGAGTGGTGCATGGACCAAGTCTTTCTGTGGGATGTCTTGAATTTAAACATCATTGAGGGCATGGATGGCATTATATTGTGGTGATTTTTGTGTGTTTTTTTACTTTTTGGGGTAGTGTTGGGGCCTGGCCATGTGGGTGGGGGCCATTTTGAAGTCTAGTCCAGGCAGGGCCTGGCCATGTAGCTGGGGGTCAAGGGCCCATTTTGAAGCCAGGCAGTGTGCTCAGGCCTGCATCCAGTTTGACTTGCTTTCATCCATTAGACCCAGGGGCAGTGAGTGGTGGATGGACCAAGTCCTTCTGTGGGGTGTCTTGAATTTAAACATCATTGAGGGCATGGCTGACATTGGATTGTGGTGATTTTTGTGTGTTTTTCGACTTTTTGGGGTGGTGTTGGGGCCTGGCCATGTGGGTGGGGGCCATTTTGAAGTCTAGTCCAGGCAGGGCCTGGCCCTGTAGCTGGGGATCAAAGGCCCATTTTGAAGCCAGGCAGTGTGCTCAGGCCTGCACCCAATTTGCCTTGCTTTCTTCCATTAGGTCCAGGGGTAGTGAGTGGTGCATGGACCAAGTCTTTCTGTGGGGTGTCTTGAATTTAAACATAATTGCGGGCATGGATGGCATTTTGTTGTGATTTTTGTGTGTTTTTTTACTTTTTGGGGTGTTGTTGGTGCCTGGCCATGTGGGTGGGGGCCATTTTGAGGCCTGGTCCAGGCAGGGCCTGGCCATGTAGCTGAGGGTCAAGGGCCCATTTTGAAGCCAGGCAGTGTGCTCAGGTCTGCACCCAGTTTGCCTTGCTTTCTTCCATTAGGCCCAGGGGTAGTGAGTGGTGCATGGACCAAGTCTTTCTGTGGGGTGTCTTGAATTTAAACATCATTGAGGGCATGGATGGCATTGGATTGTGGTGATTTTTGTGTGTTTTTCAACTGTTTGGGGTATTTTTGGGGCCTGGCCATGTGGGTGGGGGCCCTTTTGAGGCCTGGTCCAGGCAGGGCCTGGCCATGTGGTTGGGGGTCAAGGGGCCATTTTGAAGCCAGGCAGTGTGCTCAGGCCTGCACCCAGTTTGACTTGCTTTCATCCATTAGGCCCAGGGGTACTCAGTGGTGCATGAACCAAGTCTCTCTGTGGGCTGTCTTGAATTTAAACAACAATGACGGCATGAATGGCATTGGATTGTGGTGATTTTTGTGTGTTTTTTTTACTTTTTGGGGTGTTGTTGGGGCCTGGCCATGTGGGTGGGGGCCATTTTGAGGCCTGGTCCAGGCAGGGCCTGGCCTTGTGGCTGCGGGTCAAGGGGCCATTTTGAAGCCAGGCAGTGTGTTGAGGCCTGCACCCAGTTTGCCTTGCTTTCATCCATTAGGCCCAGGGGTACTCAGTGGTGCATGGACCAAGTCTTTCTGTGGGGTGTCTTGAATTTAAACATCATTGAGGGCATGGATGGCATTGGATTGTGGTGATTTTTGTGTGTTTTTCGACTTTTTGGGGTATTGTTGGGGCCTGGCCATGTGGGTGGGGGCCATTTTGAGGCCTGGTCCACGCAGGGCCTGGCCATGTGGTTGGGGGTCAAGGGGCCATTTTGAAGCCAGGCAGTGTGCTCAGGTCTGCACCCAGTTTGACTTGCTTTCATCCATTAGGCCCAGGGGTACTCAGTGGTGCATGAACCAAGTCTCTCTGTGGGCTTTCTTGAATTTAAACAACATTGACGGCATGGATGGCATTGGATTGTGGTGATTGTTGTGTGTTTTTTTACTTTTTGGGGTATTGTTGGGGCCTGGCCATGTGGGTGGGGGCCATTTTGAGGCTGGTCCAGGCAGGGCCTGGCCATGTGGCTGCGGGTCAAGGGCCCATTTTGAAGCCAGGCAGGGTGCTCAGGCCTGCACCCAGTTTGCCTTGCATTCTTCCATTAGGCCCAGGGGTAGTGAGTGGTGCATGGACCAAGTCTTTCTGTGGGGTGTCCTGAATTTAAACATCATTGAGGGCATGGATGGCATTGGATTGTGGTGATTTTTGTGTGTTTTTCGACTTTTTGAGGTGTTGTTGGAGCCTGGCCATGTGGGTGGGGGCCATTTTGAGGCCTGGTCCAGGCAGGGCCTGGCCATGTGGCTGCGGGTCAAGGGGCCATTTTGAAGCCAGGCAGTGTGTTCAGGCCTGCACCCAGTTTGCCTTGCTTTCATCCATTAGGCCCAGGGGTACTCAGTGGTGCATGGACCAAGTCTTTCTGTGGGGTGTCTTGAATTTAAACATCATTGAGGGCATGGATGGCATTGGCCGGTGGTGATTTTTGTCTGTTTTTCGACTTTTTGGGGTGTTGTTGGGGCCTGGCCATGTGGGTGGGGGCCATTTTGAGGCCTGGTCCAGGCAGGGCCTGGCCATGTAGCTGTGGGTCAAGGGGGCATTTTGAAGCCAGGCAGTGTGCTCAGGCCTGCACCTAGTGTGCCTTGCTTTCATCCATTAGGCCCAGGGGTACTCAGTGGTGCATGGACCAAGTCTTTCTGTGGGGTGTCTTGAATTCAAACATCATTGAGGGCATGGATGGCATTGGATTGTGGTGATTTTTGTGTTTTTTTCTACTTTTTGGGGTGTTGTTGAGGCCTGACCATGTGGGTGGGGGCCATTTTAAGGCCTGGTCCAGGCAGGGCATGGCCATGTGGTGGGGGTCAAGGCAGGGGCCATTTTGAAGCCAGGCAGTGTGCGCAGGCCGGCACCCAGTTTGCCTTGCTTTCATCCATTATGCCCAGGGGTAGTGAGTGGAGCTGCACGGGCCAAGTCTTTCCGTGAGGTGTCTTGAATTTAAACATCATTGAGGGCATGGATGGCATTGGATTGTGGTGATTATTGTGTGTTTTTTTGACTTTTTGGGGTGGTGTTGGGGCCTGGCCATGTGGGTGGGGGCCATTTTGAGGCCTGGTCCAGGCAGGGCCTGGCCATGTAGCTGGGGGTCAAGAGCCCATTTTGAAGCCAGGCAGTGTGCTCAGGCCTGCACCCAGTTTGCCTTGCATTCTTCCATTAGGCCCAGGGGTAGTGAGTGGTGCATGGACCAAGTCTTTCTGTGGGGTGTCCTGAATTTATACATCATTGAGGGCATGGATGGCATTGGATTGTGGTGTTTTATTGTGTGTTTTTTGACTTTTTGGGGTGTTTAACTGATGTTCCTCTGGCTTCCATTGCTTTTAGGTGCACAAGAGAACCACCAGTGCCAGGAAGAAGTCCTGCAGCGGTGTGTGCAGCACAACGTCACATGTGGCCACAGACAAGACAACTCTGCAACTCGTGCAACTGTGGCCTGCTGTTCTGACATCTGAAGAAGATGGGCCCAAAGAAAGGTGGCCGTAGCGCCACAGCAAAAAAAGTTGTCAGTGCCACTGCCAGTAAGAAGGAGCAGAAGAAGCAAGTGGCACCACCTACCAAGTAGACTGGTGGGCCCACCGACATCTTTTTTGAGAAAAAAAACTACGCCTGCAGCAGCAGCGGTGTCCGCCGGGGACCAAGCTGGAAGCAGCACCTCTGCTTCATTGGGCTCAGTGCCACCATGCCAAGTTAGGTCAAAGAGCATGAGTGCTGCTGAGGCAGCCACTTTAGTTTCTCAATCACCATCGACCAGTGATGTTGGCTCATCACAAGAAAGTACCATCCAATCAACGCCGGGTGTAACTCAGCTGACGAGTGTTCAACAACCACAGCCGCAACGACAACCATTGGTGCAACTAGTACAAGCGCAAGTACAAGAGCAAGGAGAGGGGCAAGGAGAGGCGCAAGGAGAGGCGCAAGGAGAAGCGCAAGTAGAGGCGCAAGGAGAAGCGCAAGTAGAGGCGCAAGTAGAGGCGCAAGAAGAGGCGCATGGAGAGGTGCATGTAGAGGTGCAACTAGAGGTTCATGGAGCGACACAACTGCCTACAATGCTTGTTCCTCCAGAAGTAGGGGCACATCAGGAAATTGATATTCAAGCGGAGGTATCATCCGCGGAAGCCACTCCTCCTGATGATGATCCATTGTCTTCCAGATCCCCAGCAAGAAAAAGGTCAAGGAGGGCTACTACTACTACTACTACAAGTTCTTCTTCAAGCCCCCTTCATTCTGATGACCTTGATCTTGATTGGAACCCACCAATGCAGTCTGAGAGTGAGGCACGCCATGAGCCGACAAAGGTAGATAAGCCTAAAAGGAAGGTTCCCGCAAGGCTTCCACTTATGGGTGATGATGACAAACAAGAAATGGTGTCTTCTGCTGCTGATGAACAGTCTGGCGACGACCCAGTCATCACAGTCATCACTCCAGCCCCAGCGGGCATGCAGCAGACAGACATTTTCACCCTATCCCGAATGGCTGCTAAGCGGGATGTGGGCGGCGAGACACTGATACCACCACCAACGCAGTTAACTACAACACCAACACGACCTACAGCTTCCATATTTTTTAGTCAGAAGGGCCGGCAAGGACCTCCATTCAGCTCGACCTCCATTACCTGAAGTAGTCGTGCTGTAAGTGAACAACAGAAACAAATTCAGCCACGCCCATCCACCACTTCATCTGGCATTGAAACTCAAAGTAGCACTTCCACCACCAGCAGACATCTCCAGTCCCCAGTTTGGGACTTCTTTACTGTTAGCCAAAAGGCGGAAAACATGGTCGTTTGTTCGATTTGTAAAATATTAGTTAGTCGGGGTAAGCTTGGTACCAACTATGGTACCGGAGGCCAGAGAGGTCATCTAAAAAAACACCACACTATCCAGTGGGAGGCGTACCTAAGGAACATCCGGGAAGCCAAAAGTAGAACTGATCCAAATGTATCCATTCACATTGCATCTGATGCTGACGAGGGGCTGATTGTGCAGGGGGTAGTCAAGAACCGACCGACATTTTTTCTGGTACACCCAGTACCCCTGGCAGCAGCACTGCAGTGGTAGCGCCCACACCCTCTACCACTTGAACAAGTATGAGGCACACTAAGAGTCTGGGAGAGACACCAATGTGAAAAAGTACACCAATGAGCCTAACTGGTTTGAAGAAGTCTGCATCATCATCATCACGTAAAACGGTCCAGCCCACCATTAGAAGACAACCACCCAATGGCACGTCTGTATAACGCAAAGCTGATTAAAATGCTAGCGCTGGAACTTCTCCCTTTTTCTTTCGTGGAAGGGGTGGGTTTTCTAGAATTTGTCTGCCCTAAATGGAAGGTTCCTAGCCGGTCCTATTTTGCCAGGGTTGCTGTTCCAGCACTACATCAAGATGTGCTGGAGGTGATTGGCGCAGCTATTCTGAAGAGTGCTGTTCACACTATCCACCTGACAACAGACATGTGGACCATTTGCCAAGCCCTTGATTACATGTGCATCACTGCACACTGGGTCTCTTTTGCAGGGGTTAAAGACCAGTTAAAAGCAGGTGTTGACACGGACAGTTATTCAAGCTACTCGGAAACATGCAACAGTAGCCATGTTTGCCGTGGAGAAAACCCATACTGCACCTAACCTTTTGGATGAGTTTGATAGGAAGGTCTATGAATGGCTGCATCCAAGAAATCGCATAGTTGGTAATGTTACCACGGATAATGGCAGTAATATAGTTAAAGCCATGCAGGATGGTGAGTACTTCAGAGTGCCATGTTTGGCGCACAGTATTAACATCGTGGTGCAAGATTTCTTGGAAAAAGAAAACACAGTCAGCAAGTTACTGACCACCTGCCGAAGAATCTGCACACGCTTCAGCCATTTTTTTAAGGCACGGAAGCAGCTGAGGAGCATTCAACATGAACGTAGACTGCCAGTCAAAGGACTCATCCAGGAGGTGGCAACACGTTGGAACTCAACCTTTTACATGCTTGAGCGTCTGTCTGAGCAGTGGGGGGTAATAAATGATTATGTCTATAAACTGGGTTCTACTATGAAAGACATGAGGCTAGAGTTGGAGGAATGGAAGCTAGTTGCAAGCCTGATAGACATGCTTCGTCCTTTTGCGGTCTTCACGCGTGAAGTCAGCAGGGAGGACTGTTCTTTGGGCAAAGCTATTGTTGGTCATGCTAGAGCACCAACTGAAGGCGGTGTCTTCAACGTTCCGAGATGATGCTGAAAATCAAGACGCATATCAGTTGGCGGAGAGGTTATTAAGCCACCTAGTTGACAATGAAAGGCTTAAAAACATACATACAGAACAACATTACATTTGTGCCACTATTCTGGATCCACGGTACAAAGAGGCAGTGGCCAGCAAAGCATTCATTCCTTTTGATGAAGCAGATGTTTCAAAGTACGAAAAAGAGCGGCAGAGAATTCAATGAGCCGGCAGAAGTACAACTGAATCAGCAGGCCATCCGGCGTCAAGTGCTACTTCTGAATCTGTGGCCGAAGGGAGTCACTTTCCCTCACAGCGGTTAATGACACCAGTGACCGTATCATCATCCTCACCTGCACCATGCCCAGCCATAATATTGTCAGAAGCGGATTGGCTAACTCATCAAGGGTTTGCTCGTTCCAGTGCTACAAAGGCCACAGATGGTACTCAAAGTGGAGAAACCCTGGAGAACCTTGAGTCAATGGTGCAGGCCTATCTGGATGACCCAACAGAGCTCCTTGTTATTCAGAACCCATTGCTGTATTGGTATAGGAAAAGGCCTCTATGGCCACTGATCACCAACCTGGCTCTAATTTATTTGTCTTGCCCACTCGCAAGCTTGTCTTCTGAACGTGTTTTCAGTGCTGCTGGTGCCATTGTACCTTCAAAAAGGACCCGCCTCTCGCCCAAAAGTGTGGAGAGGTTAACACTGATCAAGATGAATCAGCACTTCATACCACCAGATTACAAAATACGTGAATGCACGCAGGAAGAAGAGGACACCGACTTAGGTGACGGAAGTACTTCTCTGTTAGCTGACCTACTCCCCTCTCAATTCATAGTTTGAGGACGAGCTCTACTTCCCTGACACCGAGGCCTGAAAATTACTTCCTTTTTTTCGTCCTTATTTACTTTTATTCCTGTGTGTCTTTCTTTGTTTTGCAACTTTTACCACAACAAAACTCTAATCATCCAGTCACAACAAGTCCATCAGCAGCACTGTCTTCATCCTATTTTCCTTATTGATTTGAAGGTGCCGCAATCTGCATTCCTGAGGTTCACAAGTTCACAACTCAATCATGCTCCTCTATCCTCCTCCTCCATTCTCCCCCTATCCATTTCCCTCAAGGCAGATGGATGGATTACGAAGAATAAAGAAACTTTGTCTTCATAGACGAGTCCCCTCAAGTAGAACTGAAATTACTGACTGACTACATGCTTGCTGATTGCTGACAGAGTTACTTCTGAAACTGACAGGAGAGGCTGCACTGTGGGCCCTCACTTTCCGAAGAAGATGCGGACAAAAAGTAGAACAGGTAATGAACAATGAGAAGATGGCATGAAGTGGACAGCAATGGCTGTCTGGCTCTAATTAAATCAATTGCTGTTTGTTTTTTGTAGATGAAATGAATCATATGTCTTGTCTTAGTTATTATTTAATATTTTACACAGTAATTGTAACTCATGTCTACTACTCTGGTTTCTTTTCCCTTGTTTAATTCAAATTGTACTTCAACTTCAGGGGCCACTATGTTGCATTTTCCAATATGCAAAATGTCCTTGGAATGGACTCACTTGCCAATATACCATGATGATTGATTAAATAATATATCTTTTTCCTTTACAGTCACTCACTGGGATGGATGGATCATCAGCGTTGGTTTACGGAAGAACTATGGCCAATTAGTGAGTGGCAAACAGGTAAATTAGTCTACAACAACTACTGCAGCAGAACTACATGTCTGTCTATTCGTGGTATGTAGTGGTCGAGGGCAAGGCAGTGTACTGTTGTTGTTATGCCAGGCAGAGTCCACTCCACTCCAGACAGCAGTTCATGTAAAATTGGGGCTATGTGGCTTGCTGCATACAATTAGATATGCTTTGTCTGTCTGACAAAGAGCCTAGGTATGCTACATCAGGTTGCTTCACTCAGTGGTGCCTGCCTTGACCGTCTGCATGGCCCTGCCTCAAGCTTGGGCCAAACATCCGTTATGTTTGCGAAATATGCTGTTTTTTGGGTTTTCGCGAATCTCGCGAAATTACTGAAAATTCACAAATTCTTCAGCGGAACGGATTTTTGGCCCATGCTTGCGGCAGGGCCATGTAGACGGTCAAGGCAGGCACCACTGAGTGAAGCATCCTGATGTAGCATACCTAGGCTCTTTGACACCGACAGACAAAGCATATCTAGGGTTTAGGGTTCAGTGCGATTTACTTGGGTTTTTGGGTTTAAGTTGGTAGGGTTCCCGCTGAGTCTAGGGCTCAGGGCCCGATGCAGGCTCGTTCATAATGATGTTGGCAAGGTTTTAGGGGGGTTTGGCATTCTTTGGTCCAGAATTTGCAGAATTTTGGCCTTTTTTAGTGGTTTTTTTACGGGCACGTGTGTTTGGGTGAAAGGTGAAAACTAGTCGTAGACCTTCTTCTTCTTCTTCTTCTTCTTCAAAGAGCGCAGTGGTTCGATTTTGTTCTGCCTTGCTGAAATTCTTGGGAATCGCTGGAACAAGTGTCCATGTAAGTTTCAAGAGGATCGAAGTAGTGGAAGTGCTGAAAACAGCAATTTTTTGTGAACAGCGCAATTTGCCATGTTTTGGAAATACCAGTATTGCATGTTTTTGGGGGGCTGTTTGGGGGTGTTCTAGATTTGTAGGGGTGGGTCGGGGGGTCTTGGAGCACTTCTGGGAAGGTCTAATTTTGATTGCAAGTGGTTTCAAGAAAATCCATGGTACAAAAGGGGGATTTGGGCCTAGTTGCAGACAGCGTGTTGGCACAATTTAAACTGAGGCCTAGCAGTATTGCATGTTTTTGGGGGGCTGTTTGGGGGGGTTCTACATTTTTGGGGGTGCACTGCTGGAAGGTCTAATTTTGATTGCAAGTGGTTTGAAGAAAATCCATGGTGGAAATGGGGGGTTAGGGCCTAGCTGCAGAGCGCGTTTGGAGCGATTTTCAAGTAGGCCTCTGTAGATTTTCTAAGTGTGGCATTTTCCATTTTTGCTTTTGGCCTGTTTGGGGGTGTTCTACTTTTTGGGGGGTGGGTTGAGGGGTCTGGGGGCACTGCTGGGAAGGTCTAATATTGGATGCAAGTGGTGTGGAGAAAATCCATGGTGAAAAAGTGTTTTTTAGCTCACTTGCGTGTTTTTGGGGGGTTGTTTGGGGGGTTCTAGGTTTTTGGGGGTGGGTTGGGGGGTCTGGGAGCACTGCTGGAAAGGTCTAATTTGATTGTAAGTGGTTTGAAGAAAATCCATGGTCGAAAAGGGGGGTTAGGGCCTAGCTGCAGAGCGCGTTTGGAGCGATTTTCAGGTAAACCTCTGTAGATTTTCTAAGTGTGGCATTTTCCATTTTTGCTTTTGGCCTGTTTGGAGGTGTTCTACTTTTTGGGGGGTGGGTTGCGGGGTCTGGGGGCACTGCTGGGAAGGTCTAATTTTGTTCTAAAATCGCAGTTTACACTTTACACCTAGCTTGAGGGGAAAGATCCGCAAATTTCACCCACAATTATTTATCCTTGAAAAGGAGACTCAGACTACGCACTTTCGAAATGATGCTTGTATGTATTGTAATACTGTTATTTTTGCACTACACAGCGTACCTTATATTTTTTTCTCCGTGGTGTTATAATAGCACTTCCTGCTTTTCAATCAACAATTATAGGCCGGATTTTACCCTGTGCAATGGGAAGAAAATTAACTCAGGCTTACCATTAGTGAGCCACAATTCAGCATCCGCCAGGCAGGCAGTGGACAAGGTGTCTTATGGGCCCCAACATTGAATCGATGGAGCGTCAGATGGAATGGAGGAGTACCGCGAAAAAGAGGAATGGCTGGATGCATGCACCTTCCCAAATTCAACAGGACAACTACAACAACATACAGTTACAGTATCCATCTTAATTTCTACTTATCTTTTAAATGATGTTATTGCTGTGAACTTCTATGAGTGTGACTCTGTGCATTTGTTTGCTCTCTGCTTCAATTCAACCCTCCAGGCATTGTATACTGTTTTCTTTGCTATTTTTTAAACTAATTAAATGTACTAAGTGGTTCTTCTCTCTGAGGGCAGATATGCAAGTAAAAATGCGTAATTACTGCAACCCTGTACTGTCACATTGTTTCTTCATAGTTAGTACATTGTAGAAAGTACTACTTACTTTTCAGTAACCTATCCATTTAGCAAACAACTTCATGCATGCAGTAGTGCATGCACTTCCGTTATGTCCCTTAAAAGATTTATGGATAGCTTCGTATCCAAAGATTTGTTTATCTTCATTTGTTGTTTGTCCATGCTGTGTTTTTTTTCTTCTCTCCACAAAACTTTCCCCACAAACCCCATTCCCATCCAAGTTTCAAACCCTAACCCTCTTCCCCCGGGCTGTGTGGTTTTCATTGAGGTGTGAGTAAATTACAACAATAATTCCACACACTTGCTGGGGAGGATAAGGTGCAATCAACCTCCTCAAATCAATTTTAAGGCAGCTAGATGAATCCTAGGATATTGTAATTCTGGTTAAAAAAACAACAATGAGTATTTTAAAATAAATTCTGAATTTCAGGCCCACCATCGATTGGATCCATCGTCAACATCATCCTCCTACATGTCAAGAAGACTTGTTGTTACGCTCGTCTGTCACTGTTCTTGTTGTAGGGGAGAGGTGTGGCGTCGCGGCCAGGGCGACTGCATTGGAATCTGGGGATCACGGTTCGATCCCCGGCTCCGGCGGCAGGTTAGCCCAGCACCATGTGACTCTGGGCAATAGCTTGCTTAATCTTCCCGACGGCCCCCAGCGCCTAGAGACCCTTACGGGTGATTGTGCACTTTACAAATGTGGATTATTATTATTATTATTATTATAGCCATAATCATCCATGCAATTCTTTTTTCCCCATACTTATCTTCAGCATTGCTTAGACTACTGTTCCTTCTAATACTCCTCTCAGGCCACTCAATGTCTCATTATTTTACTTTGTTTTTCATATGCTGCTACTGCTAGTGCGGTACCACTCCTACTAACACCACAACAACGGAATTTCGGTCCGGGATGGAGTAATCGCCATTTGCCATGCAGCCAGCGCTGTGCCTAGCTCTATTCTCAAACACGAATCACAGGTAAGATAAGCATTTTGGGGAGGTAGAATAATTGGCTAGGACTCAGAGGAGAGACTGACAGTAGTACTAGTAAAGTACTAGTAGGCCAATTGAATTCACTAACTCTGTTAGTGGCACTTTTGAACATTTTTGGACGTTTTAGATAATTCATGCTGGTAAGTTTGAGGAAACCAAACGTGCCGTAACCCCCGCCCACCACCCCACAAAATAAGATCAACGCGTACACTATGTTGAAGTATGTAAAATGAATAATTATATATTTCCCCTAACAAAAATAAACTAGTCCCACCCCTCCCTAACCCAAACAATTGTCCATTTCAAATAGTCCACTAGTCCCAAATAATCCCCAACTCCCGATTCCCACCGCCCCAACAGTCTTTAAAAAAGGGGAAAGGGCCACGGTCACTTCCGTCGGTGTCTGGACAGGCGGTCCCGCCGCTCCTTGCGTAGGTCCCGGAGCTGTTTTTCAAGGTCGTCCACCTTCTGCTCCAGGTAGTCCACTCTTAGGCTTAGGCAGCGAATGCGTGCCTTCCAGGCTCTGGGGGGGCAGCTGCTGGTGTTCGTGCAGCTGAGCAGCTGCGGAGGGCTGTCCGAGCATGGCGCCGTGCTGGAGGCTGCTGGCTGGTGGACACGGGGGCAGTGCTGGAGGAGGTTGTTGACGCCCCCTCCTCCTGTTCCCGAGCCCACAGCCGGCAATATTCCACCCGAATGGCCTCCAGCTTCCGGGCCCTGGCCCGGACAGCCATCTCCCTTCTGGTGAGCTTTTTGGGAGCATCTATATGAAGAAAGAAAGACAAATAATGTAACCAATACTCTTTAACAATAACACAAAATAATTCAACAGAAAGTTGTCTTACAGTAACACTAGCAATTTGCAAGCACAGTAAAACATTTTTGCATGTATCTGTCTGCCGTCTTTGTAGGCCTGTAACAGTGGGAGTTTCAGGAATTCTACTACCAGGCAGCACTATGGACTCAATACATAGTCAGAGAGTCAGAGAGTACACCAGTATTCTTCTTTTTTTCTCTAGTTTTGCAAAAGAAATTACTTGTACGTGAACTTGTGTTAGCCGGCATAATGCCAGCTCAGTCAGCTTGCACCCAAGAAAAAGAGAGACAAGCCATGATGAAGCAGACTAGCATGTATTACTATAAGCAGTACATGCAGGTGGGGATAGGGAAGCTCTTACTTTTGTGTAGGGGTGGCATTGGCCATACTCAGTTACATCAAGGGCTACTGCTCGATGTAATTTATATTTCGCACTGCCCCCCCCTGGGCCTTCAGTACTACAAAAGGAACATGAAGAATATTAATTTCTGATCATGTATCCAGCCGATCACATGATCTCTTTGCTTATATGATGGATGACTTTAGGTGCTTTGTTGTGATAGATTGAGTGAACAACAGCGATAGTCCACCCATGATTAACACAGCAGAAAGAAAATTATGAACATAGGGAGTGAGTGTGGTAACCATAATTGCCGGAGGAAGGGACTTGACTTGATATAATTATCAATTATACAATACATACACAATATATGCTGTGCTTGCAAAGTAAACTACTGTACTGTTACTTTAGGCAAGGGAGAGTTTCTGAACAATCACAACTTGTAGGATTTGGATTTCCTCTGCTTTGCTACTCTGGCACCGACATGCTGTTCGAACAAAGTAACACTCTTCATGCACTGAGCTTCTGCTCTACATACACCTCTGCTATGTATGAGGTAGAAGATACCATCTAAGCTTCCAAAGTAAACGTCTATCATTCTTCTTAATGTCTCAACTGTAACAACTTTACTTTTTCTCAACAACCAAATACCACCCTTTTCATTTTATTTGGTAAACCACCGTCTTGACTTGCATTTGAGTTTCACCAAAATGATATATTGCAATGCACACCACACATGAATTTTCTGATTGACCTACACAGGCAGTAATTTTTTCTTTCTCTTCCAACCATCCTTGCTTCAAGCAGCCATGCATCTAATTCCTTCCTATCACCCACCTCTGCCTGCATTCAAAAACACGTATCATTCTTTAGTCATAAATGTTACGACTCGCTCATCCTTCCCTTGACCCTAAGCTATTTCCTTTTTGTTCATAACATCCCTCAAGTTCATCTGATATGACTTGGCTTCACCATAAAGGTTTCCCAGTTGATTTGAAGTCAAATAGAGGGGGCCATTTCTTACTCAAGAACTACCGCCGCTAATGCTATTGCTAAGTCAAGGGTGACTGTCTTCTCCGTGATTGGCTAAAAAAATGTAGTTCTAAATCAGTAACTGTTCTTAACAGTACAGTGTACTTGTAGTAGTGTACTGTCTACTGTACAGTACATCATACACTCCTTTGCGAGCCTACTCTAAAATGTCAATAAGTAAGGAGTATAATAATAACTTACCACCGTCCGCCGCTGCTGAGCCATCCCCCTCAGCACCTCCTGGAGGCGTCGTCGCATCCGCCGCTTGAGTGGACCCCTCCGCGCTGCTGGCCCTGGGACTGGTGGTGGCAAGTGCTGCATCCAATGTTGTGACGCCTAGAAAAAACAGGTAATATTTTTAGATGCCATACACCACCCCATACTTCGTCTCGTAATGGAAGAGAAAATGTTAAACAATTTTTAATTATTGGGACTGAAAAGAAGTCACGGTTTTGGGGAGGGTGTTAACTTATATGCTTGGCCATAACATGCAACTCTTTTTGGCACAACTGATGAATGCTTGCTCTTTAACGTGCAACATTTTTATAATTACAGACAGAACCAACTACTCCTCATCACCACCAGGAGGACTTGAAGTTCCAACAAGGTGAGGGCTCCCGAGTCCCGCACAGTTACTTCTGACTGAGGTATGTGGAAAGTCGAACTGCACCTATCATCAACAATGTCCTATTTCTCTTGTCCATACTTCTGTATGTGCAGAATAGTCCCTGAAACACTAGCGGTATGGTATGTGCTACTATCAAATCAAAAAGCCAACCACTAGCTTATTCTTGGTGGACATTGACATTTTGTTGTTGGGAATTGTCAAAGCACTAATATTAAGAAGACTGGAATAGACAGCAAGGGCAACCCAGAGGACTGCACTGAATGCCTCTAGAGCTATTGCTGGATCAGAGTTTTGTTTAACACCGTTTGCCGACTGGGCAAGCTTAGCTACCTACACAGACCGTCTCATAAATAATAGTAAATAGTAGTAGCACAGAGAGTGATGGTAGAGAGGCAGGATAAGAAAGTAGACACAGTCTACAAGAAGATCAAAGACTATTTTGTAAAAAGTAGAATTAGGAAACAGTTTGGAATGAACAGGAGCTGTAAAAGTTAGGGAAGTATAATTATATTAACAACAGAACAACTTACTGGGGCCAGCAGAAGAGCCTGCAAAGGACCGTTCCTGCCCACTCTGTTCCGCCGGAGTCTGGGATGTTGCTGCCTTGCCCCTGGGAGCTGCTGATGATCATGAAATAAACACAAACATGGATGATTGTTTTTTTGAAATATTTGATTTCTTTGACCACAATCTAAAATTAGCTCGGGGAAACAAATTAGCAACAATTGCACTACATGTATTGACCTATCTGATCTGGTCAACTAGGAGGATACTAGTACAGTATTGCTGGATTCCCAGACCATCTACTTGGAAAGTTATGTAAATCACTAACTAAACCAACAACAAAAAGGTTCTACTACGACTGCCAGCACTCAGCAGCACGCGACGTGACAGACACAGTCCGTCATCATGATTGCAGAGCGCTAAAAAGTTTCCTACTACTAATAACAAGTCATAATATACTCAACCTATCAATCCATCACTATCTCTTCTTCTTAGTGGCAGCAGGAGTACAAAGGAAGGACTAGACTTGAGTCTCTATTCTCTCTAGCATTACGCAGTTCTGTAAAGTACTACACTCATACATATACAGGCCAAATGAGCACAAAGTTGCAAAAAAGTAAGCATTGTAGCAACGCCACTGAGGAGGCGAGCACCTGCAATCACAGAAGCTATTTAAATACTATTTTACCTGCAATGTAATCGAATAGGCAGCATTCTTGCTCTTCGGGAAAAACATATATTAGCAATATAACACAGAGCAGAAGAATACAAAGTAGTTATTAAATAGCTACTCACCAAGGCCAGGGATTCCACGCCTAGCAGGTGGAGCAGGTCCTGCTCCCGGTCGAGGACGTAGGCCCACCGGTGCGTCGCTTGGTCATAGGTGCGCCGGACCCCCGACGCCCTCCGCATGGCCCGGCACACCTTATCCCACTGCTGGCGACACTCCCGGAGGCCATACCCTTAACCGGGCCTGCCCCCTGCTGCAACGGTCTTAGGGAGGTGGCGCTGAAACAAAAAATATAAGAGCGGCCACCTCCACCGTGGTAAAAACCTCCCTGGCCACTACATCCTCCCCACTCAATCGCCCGCATGGGAGCCGGGTACAGGGTGCGGAACCCTTCCCCTTGCTTTTTCCGGCTCCCTTTGCCATGGTCCTCGGCGAAAGAAGAAAAGAATAGGGGGAAAAAATAAATCAAATAAAAGAGAGAGCTAAACAAAAAAAAGTAGTTATTAAAGTAACAAAAAGTTGAAAAAAGCACAAAATATAGATCTAGACAAATAGAGAGATAGATAATGAGCAAAAAAGAGCAAAAAAAGTTCAAAGAAACAAAGGAATGCAAAGATTGAAAGAGGATAGAAAAACCATGCCCAGAACCATAGCAATGAATGAAAAACAAGATGGCCGCGCCAATTGAGGACCGCGTGGGTACGTTTGCGCGATATTTCCCTCGCGAGCACGCAAAAACACACGCGAAGTCGTAATAGCGCGCCGCACACAACGCGAGCTTGCCAATAGCGCCCGGAAACGGAAATACGCAACGGGCACAAGTTTGTTACGCCCATGTACGACCGCATGGTCAACTTCGCGGTCGGTGCACTGCAAGCGGCCCGCGAATACTCAAAAAACCCCGCGAACACACAAAAAAAAATTCACACAAATTCGTGGATTATGCGGATCACAAAGTCGATTTCGTACGAATTCGCGGACCTCAAATTCGCAAATTTCGCACATACTTAGTTTGTAGTATAGATTGAAAGCTGAATTCAAAATGTGAACCCTGCTGTCCGTACTGACGATTGAAGGCAGAATTATCACCAAATGATTTTTGTCACTTGTTTTAACAAAATCAGAACACATACAGTACAATTGTCTCTGCATTAAATAAATGAAGGCTGAATTTCCTACTGTTCATAGTTTAACAAAATATGAGGTGGAGACTGAATTCAATGTTGTCTGTAGTGCTTCTGCAGCACTGATATCAAGTTGTAAACTCTACTGACCGCCCAGTAGATCAAAGGCAGAAGTCTTTTACTCTCCTCATTTCCTCTCTTGCGAAGTTTCCGGGATGTTTTGTCTGAAGATGTCTCCTCATACTTGTTCTTTCACAAGACTATTTTTTGTAATATCACCCCTGCACAGCACCGCCTTGCAGATTTTGCAAGTGACTTTGGTAGCATTAACCTTCTTCTGCATCGGTGGAAAAGTAAAAAACTTACAGACAATTGATGTATACTTCTCTGGAGGGGGAGGTTCAGGCACAAATTCTTCATTTCCCGAGTGTTCTGAATCAGAATATGCTTTATTAGTAGCCATTTCTCCAACTTTAACCTTACATTGTAGATCGAAGGCAGTTGTCAGCACAGATATCGACAAATGAATTTTGTGACTTATGTAAAAAAAATCTGAACACAAACAGTAGAATTGTCTCTGTATTACATAAATCAAGGCTGGATTCCTCACTGTCCGTAGTGTCGGTGGAAAGCTGAATTCAAGTTGTGAACCCTGCTGTCCGCAGAGTACATTTATGAAAGTAGTCCTCAAAAACATCGATGAATGCTTTTTTGTCACAGTTAACAAAATCTGACGACACAGTAGAATTGTCTCTGCCTTAAATAAATCGAGAATGAATTTAATATTGTCTGTAGAGCTGATGCGCTTCTGGTATCAAGTAGTGAACTCTGTTGATCGCAGTGTACATTTGAAGGCAGTACTTTGTACAGACATTGAGGAATGTTTTTTGTGGCATCCATGAACAAAATTGTCTCTGCCTTACATAAATCAAGGCTAACTTGAATGCTGTCCATAGTGCAGATGGAAAGCTGAATTCAAGTTGGGAACCCTGTTGTACGCAGTGCAGATTGAAGTCAGTTGTTGACACACCCATTGACGAATGGTTTTTGTCACTTATGTAAACAAAAACTGAAGACATATAGTACAATTGTCTCTGCATTAAATAAATGAAGGCTGCATTTCCTACTGTTCAAACTTTAACAAACTCTGGGGACATAGTACAATTGTCTTTGCTTTAAATAAATCGAGACTGAATTCAATGTTTTCTGTAGTGCTGATGCACAACTGGTATCAAGTTGTCAATTCTACTGACCGAAGTATAGATTGAAGCATTACTCAACAAAGATACCGACAACAAATTTAGATCCAATGTTGAATTCAAGTTGTAAACCCTGCTGTCGGCAGTGTAGATCGAAGACAGTAGTCGATACAGACATAAGTCTGCGGTGCTATGGCGCTGAGTTCGCAGTGGGCCTGTATCGAGGAGGCATGTGGTCATGGCGGCAGCCACGTGGCAGGGTGCGGACCTTCGCTGTGGCGCAGTCTCATTTCTTTGCAGAAGTGAACCACGCCCAAGGCGTAGCCTAATTCTTTATAGTCTTACGTTGACGTTGTTTATGTTGGACTAGCCCACTTAACCTCTGCTTCAAAGGGGGGAATACAGCTAAATGACCAAAATATTCGTCTGTGTCTGAGATAATATGGTTGCATCCACTATTCAGTACACTATACGTATCAATGGTATATCTACACACGGTTTGGTTTGGATAGTGAATTGTGTATAGTATTTCACCGGTAGTCTTAGCATTATGTACATTATTGTTGATGTTCGAGTTCTTTCCCTTATACATTTTTGGTTGCCACATCTCTGTACATTGAGCTAGTGTGCTGTGAGGGGATATATTATTTTGGTAAGGTCTGTTGTCCTGTTTTGCGCTGCCTCTGAGGTAGTAGGGGGGAGGGGCCCGGGGTGTGGTTATGGTGGTGGTGGCGCCGGGTATTGTGATTTTGTTTGGTGACGGAAGTGTATAATTAGAACCTCTATCACATATTGCTCTTTGAATATGGGCGTGAGTTAGATGTAATTCACGCAGTACATAGTCAACGTTCTTACAGTAAATAAATGTTGATGTTAATTTGTTAGTAGTAAGTGGAACTATTTCCTGATTTTTTAGGTATCATTACAGATTTATTTTCTTGTTGAGAATATTGGGAAGTGGTCAACATTATATGTAAAAATTGTCATTTAAAAAATCTTTGAAATTCACTAAAAAAAACATTGGTTTCAGGCAGGTTTATAGTTAGGAATTATCATTTAAAAAACCTTTGAAATTCACTGAAAAAACCATAGGTTTCAAGCAGGTTATAGTTAGGAATTATAATTTAAAAAACCTTAGAAATTCATTGAAAAAACCATAGGTTTCAGGGGTGTTATAGTTAGCTGGACATTTCATTCATACAAAACCATTGAAATTCCTCCGTTATAGTTAGTTGTACTAACTGTAACTCTCGCGCCCGCAATCCACTGGTGATGATGTCACATATTACATCATTCATGACATGGTCAGTGACATCACTGATGACATCTCAAATGACATCACTAATGGCATCACTGAGGGGGATCCTAGGATTTGGTTGCCCTTATGTGTCTCAGGAGGGAGGATCTCTACTTGGGAGTCAGAGGAAAGCAGGGTAGGAATTTTTTATCTGTGGTTTGAAGGGTGATAACAGCAGATGCTTGTGTGTGGCATTCAAGAGAGGACTCAATCATTGTGATTTTCTCATCAAAGAATTTAGCGAATTTATCACAGCATTCTTTGGAGACCTGAGGGGCTTTATTGGGTGGTTTGGAAGTCTGTTTTTTATGATGTTAAAAAGGTCTTTTGGATCATTTATTGCATTGTCAAGGGCGCTGCAGAAAAAGGCTGCTTTTTCTTTGATTATGTGATTTTTGTATGTTCTGCGTTCTGCTCTGAATTGGTGATGGTGATCTAAGAAAGGGTTTGCTGGCCAGAGTTTTTCTACAGCTTTGAGTTGCCTTCTTTCTGTATTGAGGTCTTTGTTCAACCAGGACCTCAAAGGGGTGTCATAATCCTTTTTAGTTTCAGAGGGGCTACTTGGTCTAGGACGGCTGCATTGTAGAGGTAAAGTGGGTTGTGAGTTCATTTGTTGAGAGGTTGTCTGTCTTTGGGGAAGGCTAAAGATCATTTTTCCTTCCAGATCAGCTAGGGGAACCTGGCTTAAGTTTCTAATCCCCTGGAGGGTTTTCTTAGTGTGGATAGAGTATGGCTCTTCCAGGTTTAAGTGGAACAGAATGATGCGGTGGTTCGACCAGTCGACTGGGAGGATGTTATTAATGGTTATCACCTTCTCCTGGGCTATAATGGCTTCAAGGCTTGAGCTTCTGTTGTGGGTTTGTTCTTTGCAGTGTCGGAAAAGGTTGTTCTCAAGTAAGAGTTCATTTAAAGATAGAATTTGTGTGTTTTTCTCATCATTCCAATGGAGGTTGAAGTCAACTAGGATTATGTTGTTGGCATTTGAGAGTGAGCAGTGAGTTACCAGGTCTGACAGGTGTTAGAGGAAGGGGCGAGTGTTGCCAGGAGGGTGGTAGAGGAGGTGGCAATTTGTTGTTTTATTTTCTTTCATCCGTATAGTAGTGCTAAGATATTCAAAGTGCCATATGTAGAGGAGACAGTTTCTGCCATTGTGATGGTATTTTTGTGGATAATGGCTAGGCCACCGCCTTGTTGGTCCATTCTGTCTTTCTTTATGAATGAGAACCCAGGAGGGAATAGTAGGTCGAAGATCACGTAGGATGATTTATTAAGCTAAGGGTCTGTGATGAATGCAATATTGATGTCATGGTTAAGGATGGCTTCCGCCAGTTTCGTTGCATGCTTGTAGGCAGATCTACAGTTGATAAGCAGGCAGTTGATATTGCTAGAGTTGCTGTTGTGTTTTTGAGAGGTAGGTACCCTGGGGATATCAAGAGGTTGCCGTTTTCCTGGGTTGTATGAAGTTTCTCCTGATACTGGTGATCACCTGAATATAGATATATAAGTGAAATTAAATTAAATGAATTCGTACTTGTATAACGCACTTATACCCTGAGGTGTCTTGGCGCTGTACGCATACTGCTGTGGAACCCTTCCTGGTCTTTCCCTGTGAAATGCCCACTCCTGGGCACCCCCAAGGTGAAGCCAGGCATCCCAGCACTGTTGGGGCCGTTGTGGAGATTAAGCAAGCTATTGCCCAGAGTTGCAGAGTGGGACCCATGATTAGAATAGGCACCGAGGCGTGAATTATCAGGTCCGAGGAAATTGAGCCCAAGACCCGCCGAGGCAGGAATTGAACCCTGGTCCCGGGCCAGACCTCTGCATCAGGGTCTGCCGCTTTAACCATTGAGCCATACTTCTCCACTTCTGTGTGTGTGAAATGTAAAAATTTTGCATATATATAAAATTATAAAATATTCATAGGTTATTACATATTTTATAATTAAATACTAATGTACTATATATATATACTTTTTGAATTCATTTATATATATTCATATATTTTAATATTTTAAATAATGTAATTTAATATTATTTCTAATGTGGTTTTATTATAAGTCCTTACCTCTTTGATTTTCTATGAGAGGGTCTTGCAGTACCAGTGATTGGCCATGTGTAGAGATGGACTTACTACAAAAGTACAAATTACTACAAAAGTGCAAGATTCTATAAAAGTGCAATTTGAAAATACCAAAAAGCAGTAAACTTACAAAAAGTATAAACTTACTCATAAGTGCAGATTGTGATTTAGGCCACTAAACTTATTCAGACATGGCCTGAATCATACAGGTAACCTCACACTTCAGTGTAATTTTACTATTTTTCATTATTTAGAAACTACAATTTTATATTAATTTTACATCTGCAGAGACTCCTGGATAGAGAACTTTACACAAACAAGAATGGGCCTATGTTATCTTTTTATGAGTTGAGTTCTCCACCTTAATGAGGAGTCTTAGCAGTTGTAAAGTTACTATTAAATCTTAGTTTGTGAATACCGAAAGACAACTTACACAAAAGTGTATGTTTACCTCTGTGAATCAGGCCCATTGTAGTTTTAATTTCACACAGTCAGACAGAAAAAATGTCACTGCTTTAATACAAAGCATGTGATCAATTCTTCCATGGAGTGTCTGAAATGCCATGATTTCTTCTGCAACTAGCATGGTATTTCCTTGCTCTGTTTGGATTTTGCGCATCTCCAACTTCTAACACGTTTTATGTCCTTTTTCTCACAAGAGCATGCCTTGGCGTTCTCTTGAGTGGGCTGAAAAGCAAATAAACTAAAGAAATGAGGGCGTTGAAAGGAATGTATTAGATTTTTTAATTAGAGTTATAGAGAGTGCAGGTATTACAAGAACAGAAGCTAATGATATCATTGCTATTAAAAAATGTAAATCTTCTTAACTGCCTTCCTTACAATAATATACACTGCAAAAAGAGCACCACTTATTGTCTGCACTGATATATGGGTTTCAGTAGCGATTTCCAATACGTGTATAATTACAGATATGCCATCATTATTTTTGACAGACAATTGTTTCAAAGAAAAGAAAGCACAAAATAGGTAAGAGTGCTAATTCTTCTCTGCAGTCATAGCTACTTTTCTTTCATGCTTCCATTTTCATGCATGGTAACAATAGGGCTTCTTTCCACGCACATCCGAACTGTGTGTCAGGCATGATCCCTTCCATGTAACCACATACCCACAATCTGTAACTGAATAATCCTGTCCAATGGTCTGAACATCAACACAAATGACCCAACAAACTCCTGGTCCAAGAGGCTGGTTGAAAACATGGGCTAAACCTGCTTGCCTTAATTAGTTGAGGGACCTGCCTCCACATCTAGGCACAGCCCTCTTCTCATTTATACCTGGATGACAATTTAACAATCTCTAATAACTGACCTACTGACCATTCCTATGACCTGAAAACTCATTCGTAATCACCTCAACTGCAGCATCACATCATTAACCAGCCTGATGTTGGAGTGATATGAGGGCTCGGAGATGGCAACTTAAGGGACATAGAGGACACAAGTTGGAATATTTACAGCAGTGGCATAACCTAAAATGATGAGGCGCCCCTCCAGAATGTGAAAAGGAGCACCAGAGTGTCCCATGTCTCACAGATTTTCAATGGCCTTGGGCATAATAAGGACCGTCTGAAAGGTTTAGGGATCACTGAAGGGTTGCTCACTTCCATGACGCAGAGGCAGCGGCGCCCGAATTATGCCCATGATTGGCAGGGCAACTACAGTATATTATTTTCCAGAAACTAAAACCATTAGGACCATTACTTTTAATAATCATAAAACCTAAATATTTACAGTGCCTGGAAATGGCAAAACTGTAGTGTGACACACAGAATTAAAAACTAATTGTTTTAATTTTGATGCTGCAGAAATCAGCAAAATATGGAAGGAGGCATCCTCCTCAAAGCAGTCTCTATTTTAGAGTCAACCATAAACAGTTTGATAACATATATCCCAGCTCTCATGAAAGAAGTGATGATTAAGGCTGCTAGTCATGTGGTCCCAAGAAGAGCTAAGCAAAAGCTTCTAAGGCCCACATCAATATGTAATGTGCAGACAATCTTGCAGATGATAAAATGCCATGCAACCGGCCTGTAAATGTATATTTTACATAAGTGAGATTGACACAATTCCAAAAGAACTCTTTGATACAGAAATAATGTGTTAGCCCATCTTTGTCCCTATTAGGTGGGCTCTACCGTGGAATGTGCCCAAAGCCTCTGTAAACAACAGATAACCGTAACAGTTTCTACCTAAATCTCATATTAGTGATACTGCCAGCCACCACAAATATTCCCTCAGATGAGAGAATGTGCCCTGTAGACATCTTCTAATTATCCACAGTTTTGTGGTAAAAGTCACCAAAACCTTTATATAAATGACTCCGTGATCGCTAACAACAGGCCTCAGTGAAGTTGATGGGATTAACTTGGAGCTACCATCTCCATTTATTACACATTTTATAAAGATATCTCTCACAGGTGAAACTGTCCCTCAGCTGATCGAATCCCTCTTTATAACACTTACAGTTGGAAAACCCTTAAAAGTGACAAGCAGTACAAATGTACTGCCACACCATATCGAGTGGGAATTTAGCCGAATGAATATTTTAAGGAACATCAACATGAATTCTCTAGATAATACATTTGCCATTCTGATGAATGCTGATGTCAATGACATTTTCTTTGCTATCTTACGTTTTATGAATTAATACGTTTCTTAGTGTAAGAAGTATTTTATTCAATTGACACCATCTTATGTATTGTCTTAGTGAGTCGATCAAAATCTGGATTTATCTTCTCTACATAACATTATCAAAGATAATACATTTTTGTTTTAATCTCGATATGATTTTGTAGGAGTGCTTTCATGTCTCAGTTAATGTTTTGCCCTGTTACAGGCTCTAAGAAAAATCAATCTTCAAACTAATAAACTAAAATAAAAATCTATAGATCCATATCATTATAACTAACTGCATGGAGTTTACCCCTTTGTTTCTTACGAGCAGGCCTCGATGAGAAACCAAAACCAGTCATAATAAAAATGCTCAAACCTGCCCCGTTCCCATCCTCTCATCATGCTGTCTCTCTTTCCATCCATCCATTCCTTCTCTCCTTCTCTCCTTCCTCTCCTCTCTCTTTCTCTCTACCTTCCCCCTTCATCGCCCTCTTTCTCTTGAAGCCTCACTGTTCAAGCAGCAATCAACCTCATGAGCTGGGGAAAGCGATAGAAGCACTAGGAGGGGCCTGGGTTTTAAAAACAGCCTCCAATGGCTCCAGCCCACTGGGGAAAGTCCCGGTGGAATAAAAGGCTTGTCTGGCCCTGCTTGTGGATTGTCCTGCCAGTTCCTTTACCATAGATGTGCAGCTCAAAGTGCTGGTCTCCTCACCCTCTATTGATGTCTGCGCTGCTCTCGTGGAGGCATTGGATATATGGAGTTCTTCCAGTAGTTGTTTGAGTTGGCCAAGTCTCCTGGACAAATCATCATTGTATTGAACAAATTCACATGAAATGTTTCTCTCGATATGTAATTGGAAGTGGCCAGTCTGTCATCTGATCAGTCTAAGGTGTGTTGCAGGCTCTCAGATCATCCAGCTGTGTCTGTACGTCAGTGAAGATACAGCTGACCAGCTGACATAAATCAGTAACACTGACTGTGAATGTAATCAAACCATTTGACACAAGTACCATATACATACAGGGCCGGACTGGGAACCAAAACTGGCCCTGACAAAAGGATCGGCTGGCTACAAGGGGTAGCTGCTAGGGGAGAGTTTTGTGCCGCTTTTGTTGCTAAGGGCCCATTTTGCATCTATACTGCAAAACCGGCCCCGGGTAACAAGAACAGCCCCCTAGGGGTCTAAAACCGGCCCCCACCCTGACGGCGCACCGGTGAAATGCACGGTGCCCACTACGGCCAGACACGCCCTGTACACATACATACACGGGTCTTTGGAGTGGAGTGGAGTGGAGTGGAGAAGCGTGGCTCAGTGGTTAGAGGCGGCAGACCCGGAAGCTGAGATCGGCTGTGGACCAGGGTTCGGTTCCCTGCCTCGGTGGGTCTCGGGCTAAAAAAAATTCCACGGACTCGACAATTCTCGCTCCGGTGCCTACTCGACTCACGGGGTCACACTCTGCGACTCTGGGCAATAGCTTGCTTAATCTCCACTACGGCCCCTCGCGGCGGGATGCCTGGCTTTCACCTTGTGGATACCCTGCGGGGTATCTCACAGGGGAATACCAGGACGGGTTCCCTAAGCAAGCGCCTTGATGCCTTCGGGTGATACGTGCGCTATATAAGTCGCAATACATTTACATTTACATTTTTTTAAAGTATACTTTCAGCACCTTCTGCTCAACCTAAAAAACACATCACAGAACAACGTAGCAAAATAGCAACCACAATATCGCAACAACACACAAATCACCACAACATCAAAGCACAAAGCAAAACAACTCAAGACGACGGTACAACGCAATCATAAAAGAAAACTGAAAAACAAAGTAATGAAACAAAAATGCAAACAGTGCACCAAAAACAATATCGTACCACTACATTATATAGTACTAGCAGCCCGTCTCAACGTTGTCCGCGTATGAATTGATGCCGGCCAGTGGTATATTGTTTTGTAGGATTTCGTTTAGATAGCATTTCTTATCTGTAAAAGACCTGTGAAACGCTCCGATTCACAGTGCACTGCTGATGCACTTAAGAGTACGCGTTCAGTAGTGTGTGAACTCGAGTTTCCCTACTTTATTTTTCCTTGCAATATTATATGGCGCGAACTCGACAACATGGCATGAGCACAATTTACATTACAGAAGAACACATTCATTTGTGGTAGGCACGGGGAGACAAAGCGATTTGCCTGGAATCACAGGATGTTGAGCTGATGCAGAGATTCGAACGTAGCTCCCCAGCTCTAAAGTTCGCAATTCTAGAACTTGTGGCGGGAGCTGTGTCTAAAAGTGTATGTCGGTGTTGGCCACCAATGAGAGAGACCTGTGCCTTTTTCCAATGGGTGGTGAAAAAATATGAGTATGTTGCTGGAGATGTGGGCCGCCGTGCCACCAATGTACTTACCAGGGGAGGGTAAACACCCATTATTCCGCAACTTTCTTTCTGCATACCATCACTCCGCATACTTTCATTACGAAAGTACCATGACTTGGCAATGCCTTTATAACACATGGCATTACATTTTATATGCTTTTACCATGCATACATTTACAACGAAATTTGGTGTAAATGCATGAATGGTAAAAGCATGTTTTTTTTAAATGTTTGGATAAGGTAAGTATGGGCATAGGGGTATATGTTTTGGGGTACTGAGGTATATGTTTTGGGCTGTTTGGGTATTTTAAGGGTACAGATATAGTTTTAGGTTTTGGGTACCGGGGTAGTTTTAGGGTTTAGGGATAGGTATTGGTTTTGGGGTACAGGGGTATATTTAGGGTTCAGGGCTAGGTTTGGGTTTTGGGGTATAGGGTTTTTTTTAGGGTTCAGGGGTAGGTTTGGGTTTTGGGGTACAGGGGAATTTTAAGGGTTCAGGGCTAGGTTTGGGTTTTGGGGTACAGGGGTATTATTAGGGTTCAGGGCTGGGTTTGGGTTTTGGGGTACAGGGGTATTTTAGGGTTCAGGGGCAGGTTTGGGTTTTGGGGTACAGGGTTATTGTTAGCGTTCAGGGCTAGGTTTGGGTTTTGGGGTACAAGGGTATTTCTAGGGTTCAGGGGTAGGTTTGGGTTTTGAGGTACAGGGGTATTTATAGGGTTCAGAGCTAGGTTTGGGTTTGGGGGTACAAGGGTATTTTTAGGGTTTAGGGATAGGTTTGGGTTTTGGGGTACAGGGTATATTTATAGGGTTAAGCTGGGTTAGTGTTTAAGGGTGTTGGGGATACTTTAAGGAGTAAGGGTGGGTTTGATTATGGGGTGCAGGGGTATTTAAAGGGAGCAGGGTGGGATTAGCACACGATATAAGACATGGCATGAAGGGCGGAACGTACCACACGCCCCCAGCGTTTGTCACGCCCCCAGCACACGCCCACAGCACAATGCAGACACGCCCACAAGGGACTACTTTGCTGGCACGGTTGTTTTACCTTTTAAATGTATATGGTGGGCGTCTGCATAGCCTATGTCCTTCTGCTGCAACTGCCCTTTCCAACGCTGTATTGGGTGTTGTGATTGGTGCTGTGGTTCCTGAGATTACCCGTCTCAAAGGTTTGGGCTCTCTCTTTGTTATATTAGTATGGATAATATCTCAAGAGCACTTCAACAACACAACAGCATTACAGAAACACCACAATAGAAAACTAAACACAAAAAGCCCATAACACTACATAAAAGCACAAAGCAAACCAACACAAGGTAACAGTACAATACAATCACATAAGAAAATCAACACTGTAACACAACAGAAATGCACACTGTGCACCAAAAACAACATCGCACTAATACATCATATATTATAATATCAAAACAGCACTCCAACAAAAAAAATAACAGAAACACACATCAGTAGAAAACCATTTATAAAAATACCTCTGCTAAAAATTGTAGCATTGATCTGTGATACGTTTTTGCTTTGGTATGTACTTGTGGGCTGAGTTTTGATCCTTAGATCACTTGTATCTTGTTTCATAGTTCAAGTAAATAAGCTTTAGCAGGTGGAGGTGGAATTCTATTTGTGAATATTGTTTTTTTAGGCACAGATTTATACAGTTTGTGAGGGCTCTCTCTTGATGCAAACTGATGTTATGTGATGTTTGCCCAGCAGTAGCGGCCATTGTCAGAGGATAGGGAGGGGCAGGAGAAGATGAACAACGAAAAAAAAGATTTCAACAAAAAATAACTGACCTTGCATCGTCAGCCTACCGCATCGCCATATTCTGCTCCTATCATGACTCCACTGCAGGCAGAGACTCCCAGACTCCCTGCGGCCAATCCTGAAGCAGCTCTCACCATGAGAGCAGCTTTAGGATACGAGCACCGATGATTTGCGCTCCCAGGGAGTCTGTGCTTTGCTGTCTCCAGCCCACAATGCAGCTGGGTTGGAGAGAGCATCATTGCGCATGACGGTTTGGCCAGCCTGAGACGGGCGCCCAAACCGTGATGTGCATTGATTAGAGTGCATAAGACTCCCCGTGGGTGCCTGTTATCCTCATTGCCTGCCCCTAAGATTCCTGTAAACAAAATAAAACGATAATAAGTGCAAGTTATGATCGTTTTGTTTATTTATTTTTTGCTCTGCTGGCGTGGGGCGAACCTCCTTTGCCATAGCGGAGGAGCTCCCCCTGTTGGCCACACAGACAATGTCACCCATCAACAGGGTTAGACTCCCCTTTAGGTCAATCAGGCAATGCCTAATGGACTGGTCTGACAGTTCAGTGTGTGATGTATTTACTATGGGTACTGTATCGATCCCCCTAATTCTGACCCTTGTCTGGTTATTAATTAACTAGCAGCCATTCAACTGCACAAAAACCCGTTATCTGATTAACCATACAACGGCACAGACGCACGTTATCTGATTAGGTCATAGCGCGTGCCATCTCATTAGGCGAGCACTATTCCTCCAGCCCCCTAATAGGCATACGGAGTTCTCAAAACAAATCAAACCTACAACGACCTGGGAAAATCCCCGAAGGCATTGTTTTGATTTCACCGAGAACTTCAGTAAAGAATGTGCGAACGACCAGTTCGTATGACATCCTTATTGACGTATTTATGTCCATCCTTACGTCAATCTCGGCACCTTTCAGGTATAAATATTACCGACATTGCCTTAAGCAAACACACGCGGTGGTGACGAGATTGGAGCAGCGAGACTTGCCGAGGAGCCCAGCTGACAGCGAGGCCCACAGACGCTGCCCCTCCTTTCTGACGCGCTGAGAAGGAGACGCTGCCTTTTCTCCTGCCGAGAAATCCAGCTCCGGCGCTTCCAAGCCGCCCTTGCAGGCAGCTGGAATATCAAGACCTGAGATAGAGATACCAGCCCTCCAGCCTTCTAAATCCCAGGTACAGAACTGAGTAACCCCTTGAAGAGAATTCTCGAAGCAGACCCTTGGCAAAGCAAACTTAACTTAAACTGCTACTTATCTACTCCCCGCCCACGTATTAGGCTTAGGTCAGGTACACCGGGGTAGGCGTAGTTAGAAGCACCAGTTGAGTACGATTAGTCAAATGTATATATGTATGTATCTATTTTATCTATTTTAAAGTATCATATGGCTAAGAAACCATATCAATGCTTTTACAGTATTATTTTATAATTCTGTTTTTACTGTATGCACTTTACTTAACTATAAGTATTGCAATAATAGCGATTCATTTCTCTTGTACGAGAAAAGAGACTGATCAATAAATAACATCTTTTATTGAACACGCCCGTCTCTTCCTTTTCTCTACAATCTGGTGAAACTAAGAATGCACTGAACTGACTGAGTAAAATAAGTTGTCTTTTGTTTTCACACGACTCTAGAGATACACTCTTGATTAGGGGAGAGCAAAGTTGTCATGTTCTATGGTTGTCAGAAACTAAATCCCTTCTTGTCTATCCAGGGAGGTTAAACTCCTCCTTGTCTGTTCGAGAAAGTTTCTAGTGAACTCTGAGCTAGCTGGCAAACATTAAACTTTAAGTCTAATATCGTCAGTAGAAGACCTAGCTAACCTCTGTCCTAGGTCTATACTATTGAAGATATTATTCCAATGCGCAGAGCCTATTGGGGTAATAGGAACTACACTACATGGCGCCCAACGGTTTGGATAGGCGATAAAACTAAAGCAAGACATTAGAGTAACTCAGTCGTGCTTTTTCACACAGAGCCCTTTTTTCCCATAATACTCCAAAGACGTCTGGAGTGGGTGAAAGGTTATATCCGCCAAACTTCGTAGGAGGAGACTCCTATGTATGGTACTTGGTTTATTCAACGTTGAAGGATACACTGTTCCAAAATATTGTGCATCTAATCTTTGTTTCCATAGAAACCTGATCTGCAAATAAACAAAATAACCTTCTTGTCGGTAAAATGACAGAAAGTGAAGAAGAAAGGCAGACAATTAGAGTAGCAGCTCAACTCCTAGCGGATGACAATAGTCTCCTACACCAAGACCCAGATGCAATACTAATCCCGGTCAACATAAGAAAATCTATAACTTTAAAACTTATAGAAAATGGGCTGACATCGAGAGGTGGTACAGTCATATTCATAATTGAGGCACACGAATATCGGCAGACAGAGGTATTCTATTCATGGATAAACTTTCCAGCAGCAAACGCTGTAACAAAGGACTTCCACTATTACAAAATAGAGGAACCTCCTAATGAGTACACTCCTTTCGAGGAGGTGGAAATACCACTCAAATACCAAGAGCACCTGCTATTGTTTAATGGCGCCCTAAAACATAATAATCACATCACCAGGCTCGGTCCACTAGGTAGACCAGGAGCAACGTGGCCGGTCCTAGCCGGATACACACCACATCCAGACATTGAAGAAATGCCTGCACCAGATCTTTTAGCACAGCTAAAACAATTAATTAAAATACATAGACAATTAGTCCAATATGTAATGCGGACTTCAACAGTCCAACCAGCTATTAAAAATCCACAGCTGACCCCTCACCAGGGGAACATAAATAAAATTACACCACAGAACATACAGTCCTGTCTAGGTAAAGTACCCGCAAAATGGGAACAAATTCCATTCTGGTTAGCACAAAAAATTACTCAAATAGAGGCAGTGTTCCCGGATACCACCTCTGTTGAGAAACACAGGATTCTGACTATCTGTCTTCCAATGGGAATCGCACCACATGTGGAAGATTGTGACACTTGGGGTACAGTCTTTGCTTCCATTTACACAAAAACACATGGTGTTCCATCCATGTCAGTAATACCAGATGTGCTAAAACAGATTCAAAATGAATACGGTCCAGAACCTGCTTTAACTCTTGGTATGAAACTACTAAAAGACTTCAAGCAGGTCTCAGCAATATTACTAGCCAACATAAAAGGAGAAGCAGCAAATGTGGCGATCCGCCAAAGGTTGAAAGAGACAAATATAGCAGACCAACCATCTGAAATTGCCAGAATCATAGAAAAGTCCTATGAGGAACTAGGAAGAGATAGTTTGGGTGAAATACCGGTGAAACCCCAACTAATTGAAAGTCCTGAAAAGGTATTTATTAAAAATAATCTAAACACTCAAAAGAAGAGCTGGGATGGAAATAAACAATCCAATCCTAAAGAAAAAAGATTCCAATCCAGAGGAAGGTCTCCTCGGCGGAGAGAAAGATCTCCAGACCAAGGACGCAAGTCTCCCCAGAGGGAGCCCTCTGTGAAAAAATACAACCTTAGAAATAGGGATAATATAAAGAAACCTGATAGATAACAAGATATTGATACACGTCCCTCTCAATCTTTTCAGACTTCCTCGCAGAAATCGGAAAGAAGAGGACGATCAGAACACAGGGAAGAGCACGTCAAGTCCAAAGACAAGGAACCTGCTCATCCAAATAAAAAATTACAGTTTCCAAAGAAGAAGGTAGCCAGTATTAAAGTAATCAACCATGCCGAGAATACTGAGGACACAGCTGAAAAACGGAGAATGAGCTCAGACAATGCTAGACAGCGCAGCAGAAGTGAGCATAGCTCGCAAGATCCTTATGAATCATCTGGAGACAGTGGACACGAATGAATACATTCAGGTGGAAACTGCGGATACCAGAGTTAGCAAACCTCACAAAATATATGAAATAACATTGCGTATAGAGGGGGATAAGACTAGAAAAATAAGGGGTCTCTTTTGGGATAATCTCTCCAAGGGCTATGACATCCTTCTAGCTGAAAGAGACTGGCCACCAGAGTTTGTCAGGGAGTGCCCTCATGGTGAAGAAATAATTATGCCTGCCTTCTCTAATCATATTCCAATTCATAAAAAATATACACTAGCAAGAAAGTGGGCAGTAGCCCAAGCTCCTGCATTATATAAAAACCATGTGGGATGGGATGAGGACTCTCCTCCTCACAAAATCCAGTTAAAATCACAACCTACTGCACAGAGGCAGTACCCAATTAAGCAAGAAGCAAAAAAAACAGGTAAAAGAGATCCTAGATCAACTTGAATACCAGGGGGTGATTGAAACTTGCACCTCGCAAATGAACAATCCTTTGTTTCCTGTCTCCAAACCAGATAATTCATATCGTCTTGTTTTGGACTACAGACACCTTAACTCATGTTGCAAAACCTTTGCAGTACAAAACTCGCATAGTGCTGCACTAATGAATAACATAGTGCGCAAAAAATACAAAACAACATTAGACATTTCTAATGGATTCTTTTGTCAAAATATAGCACCAGAGAGCAGATATTTGACCGCGTTCTCAATGAATGGCGCGCAAAAAAATTTCTGTCGTTTGCCCCAGGGGTTCAAGAACAGCCCAGGATTATTCTCAGCAAGAGTAACAGAGTTACTGCAAATATATGATAATGAAGCATTATCTTATGTCGATGACATCTATCTAACAGACGATGACTTGGATACTCACTTGAAGAGAGTGAACACCATAATACTTGGGTTCACAGCAGAGGGTTACAAATTCAACTTTAAAAAGTCAAGAATTGCCCATTTAACTGTCCTGTTTTTAGTATATGAACTATCAAGTGAAGGAAAAAGCCTGGCTGACAATTTCCTAGAGAAATGTGCTGTCATCCAAGCACCTAGAACACTAAAAAATCTACAATCAATTCTAGGCTTCCTAAATTTCGGAAGAACTTACATTATAAATTATGCAGAGAGAGTTAAACCTCTCTATGATGTAATCAAACCAGATTTTAAAAGAATCAATTGGACTTGAAAACACACAGAAATTTTGAGATCTTTACAAACAGACATGTTAATTAAAACAAAATTACAAACACGTGATAACACACGCAACCTTGTGATTCGAGTCATCCCAGGAAGATGCGGATTCACATACGTGACCTCTAATGAGGGAGAAAATGGTACCAATTGCATACAAATCACACTTATACACAGAAGCTGAAAAGAAGTTCAGTATTAAGGAAAACATTGTTCATGCGGTTCAAACGGCTGTAGCAAGAGAAAAAGACAAAGCAGACGGTAGACGTATCACAGTCAGAACAGCAGAATCAGCCTTTGAAGCATTAACAACCCCATGTAATTTACCAACAACAGCATTAAATCCTGAATGGATACAATGGGTAAATTCCATTGCCACGGACAAAGTAAAATACTATTTTGATCCAGAATTAAAGGAATCAAAATATCTAGAATATGAAAGAGAATACCCTCTGCCAATCGACATTCTGCCCATACGACAGTACGCCTGTGTAATATATACAGACGGACATGCTCAACCCTCAGTTTGGGGAGATCAAGCATACAACGCCACATGCGAGATTGTAAAAGAAGTGTGGCGCAGGGGTAAACTGAGACCTCTATTGACAAAAACACACTCAGTGGAAAATAATTCAGAAAAACAAACTGAAATAATAGCATTAAAAATGGCGCTAGATAATGCCGATCGCGAATTCCCGACACTTATAGTGTGCGATTCGTATTACTGCGTCAAATCATACAATAACGATTTACAGAAATGGATTCAAAACGGTTACAAAGATGACACAGGTGCAACAATAAAGCAAAAAGTGATTTGGGAACAAATAGTTCTTTTACAAAAAGAACTACCAAAGACTCATGTGATACACTCACTGAGTCATCAGCGTGATGGCGTTCACGTTGCAGGGAATTCATTGGCTGAGACAGCCACAGCGGTAGCAACTAATTCGGCTTCCGTAGCTAGAAAAAAAGCGTGCAGTACAATACATTGACGGTGAAACAGTGCTGGCGGTGAGAACGTCATCAAAATGCGACTGCTCAGCGCTACCGATCAATTACCCACTCAATTATACATACATAATCGATGCAAACTCCGTCCCTTTTGCTCGAATCCCTGGAGTGGGGGATAGAGTAATTCCAAACACGGACAGGAGAGGCTTGTTAATAGCAGACGCACATATGGGTGAGGGTCTTAGACACCTTAAGCTAAAAGATTCTCTGGAAGAATTACAATCAGTGTACTGGTGGCCAGGCATGAGCCTGCATCATCACATTTTTGTAAAAAACTGCCCGGACTGCAACAGAGATCGCAGTGGCGAGAGAAACCGTATATTACCATGTCATTTCACTCCAGAATGAATCAAATCAACAAAAAATAAAAACAACAGTGTAAATATTGCGTCATATTCACATATAAAGACTATTTTTCACTTACAATGTAGACCCCAGCGCTCGGCTGACGTCTGAACTGTTATAAAAAGATTTGCGAGTCTATATTGGCATATACGCTAGGAGCATGCTACGTTCTGACCAATATTTTTCATTTAAGCTCTCGAGCTTGTGGAGAATGAAGGCCAAATGAGCATTGCATAGCGGAACTCGTGTCACTTCCTTCCTGAGGGAAACGGGATGGTGTAAAGAAAAAACCAAGGCATAGAGCAATCTATAACGGAAAGGATATTAGGTTCGGGAGCTGGGTGGGTCAAACATCTAATAAGTGTCCAACGTAGTCTAAATAACCTGCCAAGAAATTCTCTGAAAGGACTCAGTCCGTACGAACTATTGTTCGGGACTAGAATGTTGATCCAGGACCTTGATAGTCAGACTTCAGTGGTTAAAGATAAATGCTTTGATATCAAAGATCGTTTGGCGATTTTACAGGACTAAAATGAAACAAGAAAAGACCTGAGCAACATAAAGTTGAAACAACAGCCAACAACCACTGAAGAGAAACCACCTGTCCCAGCAAGGCCTGTCTGGATTCCAAAAGTCGGGAATCTAGTCAGAGAGAAGATCGCGGTAAAGAAGGAATTTGGGCCTTCTTACAGAAAAGCAGTTGCTGTCTTGTCTGTCAACGGGACAAGATCAGTAGTACTACAGCCCCTTGCTGGTAAAAAGGAGAACCGAGTTGTATCCATCGACCTGGTAAAACCACAATCATGTGGCCGATAACAAATAGTAGGCCAAGTGGACTCCCAAGAAGTAGTAGAATACCAAAGTTTGCTACATCCACAGAGGTTCAAACTGAAAGACTGATCACATTTGAAAAATCTACAGTGAATCAACAAGGACTATGCAACAAAGCAATGGAACTTACACCTCTAAAAACCCAAATAAAAACATAAAGTCAAGAAACACCGACCTACAATGATGTAACTACAGAATATTCTGATGAAACACAGCAAATTCAAAAAGCAAAAAGTAATCCAGAAGCAATTGGAACAATTGACAGAACGGCATCCGGCTACTTCATCAACTTCGATGATTCCTCTGAAAATCTGAGCGAATCTAAGAAACAGCCATCAACAAAAACTTTTAAAGATAAAGCAAAGAAACTTTTTCAACAACTGAAAGCAACTTATCTGATTTCTCCATGGATTGAAATTTGGGTGGCATTAGGTGCATTTGTCCTCATACTTTGGCTCAACATGGTACTATGTTTGGGACATTTCATTGAGGGAAAATATGCTAAAATGGACACAGCAAGCCAGAAAGTCAACATGGAACTTGCCCTATACACACGCATGTATCAGTAATAAAGGCCAAAGTGTGTTCCTTAGTGGCAATAATTGTGCGAGGTCACTAAGCGGTACACTTCTGTGTCAGGGTATTAGTTTGCATGGAGCCTGTGAAGGGACTTCAAATAACCTTTCATGTCACCAGCTAGGCACACCTGCAACACAAATAGAACCATTCTTTAAGAGACTCTCGAACGGGAGTTACATTCTAATTGTAGATCGCAGATGTTGCAGTTTGCTGCCCGGAAAACCTTATCTCATAACCGTGACTAGGAAGGTCATGTGCTGTGAACGAGTATTGTTCCCAAACGATGCACGAAACAGGGAGGCAAGGTTATGGCCCAGCTTGAAAATTGCTTCTATTCGAATTGATACTTTAAGCAGAATGAAGACAGTGCTCCTACAGACGCCGACCAGGTTAACGTCATCAAAAGAAACGTATGATCTCCAAGTTGCAAGGATAACTGCTGAGATTCATTCACTGTTATCAACCAATTCCCCCATACATTTCGCAGAAATACTGAGCGAAATCTTAAATATTTCTGATACAAGTGGAATCTCTAGTGTATTTAAGACAGTGTTTTCAGGAGCTTTAACCCCATTCAAAGCCATACTGGGTATTTTTCCTGACTTTGTCCATTCCATCTTTGGCGGACTTCCTCTCCTCTTGGGAATAGTGGCAGGAATCCTATTTTTGATCCTGTTACTTCGCTATGGCAAACCATGTCACAGACATGACTCCAGCAACAATGAAAGAAACAATCCGAGCTATTGGCTACCGGGACCGCATAATTAAAGTCCTTGGACTAGCACGGCTAAGAGAATTAAATATGACCTGGTTCTTTTCATTCAGACCGATGTGGCAGCGTTGTGTTATGCCTGTATTAAGGTGCTTGCTATGCGGCGAAGAATGCGTGTTGGACACCTGTCTAACACTACAATTGGATGTGCCAATGGACGCAGAGATTTTGTTGGGTCCGGTAACGGCTCATGTATTGTGCTGTCCCCAGCGGCTACCAATCCTGATGACGGCATTCGTAGAGACTTCACCACTACGATTGAGGGGTAGTGAAGTACGAGATGAAAGCAGCATCGATCAGGTACGACCTTCTGTCAGCCATGCTGATAAAAACATCAATGAAGGCAATCATGCTCATGAATGCATGGTAACAACTTTTTCCGAGTTAGTGGAACATTCGCAAGAAGCTGTTGACAGTTTTTTCGACAGTCTCAATGATATGATGTTTTCACCAGAGCAGAAAGAATGACTTTGAGCAAGCTAGCACACGGCGTTCCCAACACCCTGAATTTGGCCTTCAGCTTGAAAATAGAGCTAACTGAAAAAAATTTCTCTCGACGTTTTCACGGACAGTGGGACATTTTATTCTCTCCAACTCTCCAACTCCCAAAAATTTTTCACAATTACTTTTGGGACACTGTTCTTCTGCTTAAGGTAGAAACCATTCTTAGAGAACTAAATTTCAATTTTAGGTACTCTAGAGACATTAGCTACCCTCTAGCGTGTTCATAAATATTTTATTTGTGATGAAATGGTCTCGCATTTTTTCTTCTGTATTAAGAGCCATTTCATGTGTAATTTTCGCATTTATTCATGCTGATTTAAAAATATGCGTAATAGATTTTACATTGTTATACTGCTTGAGTGCATATAGTAACTATACTCATCTTTTCGTGTATTTCACATCTCCGATTTTTCAAAATGCATATGAATGTATTTTTGGGTGGTATGGTATACACATGCACTACTAGTTTGTTTACTATGCCTAGATTTGTAAATATGGACATAGCTTACGTGGAGTGGGTGTGATGTATTTACTATGGGTACTGTATCGATCCCCCTAATTCTGACCCTTGTCTGGTTAATAATTAACTAGCAGCCATTCAACTGCACAAAAACCCGTTATCTGATTAACCATACAACGGCACAGACGCACGATATCTGATTAGGTCATAGCGCGTGCCATCTCATTAGGCGAGCACTATTCCTCCAGCCCCCTAATAGGCATACGGAGTTCTCAAAACAAATCATACCTACAACGACCTGGGAAAATCCCCGAAGCCATTGTTTTGATTTCACCGAGAACTTCAGAAAAGAATGTGCGAACGACCAGTTAGTCTGACACCCTATTTGACGTATTTATGTCCATCCTTACGTCAATCTCGGCACCTTTCAGGTATAAATATTACCGACATTGCCTTAAGCAAACACACGCGGTGGTGACGAGATTGGAGCAGCGAGACTTGCCGAGGAGCCCAGCTAACAGCGAGGCCCACAGACGCTGCCCCTCCTTTCTGACGCGCTGAGAAGGAGACGCTGCCTTTTCTCCTGCCGAGAAATCCAGCTCCGGCGCTTCCAAGCCGCCCTCGCAGGCAGCTGGAATATCAAGACCTGAGATAGAGATACCAGCCCTCCAGCCTTCTAAATCCCAGGTACAGAACTGAGTAACCCCTTGAAGAGAATTCTCGAAGCAGACCCTTGGCAAAGCAAACTTAACTTAAACTGCTACTTATCTACTCCCCGCCCACGTATTAGGCTTAGGTCAGGTACACCGGGGTAGGCGTAGTTAGAAGCACCAGTTGAGTACGATTAGTCAAATGTATATATGTATGTATCTATTTTATCTATTTTAAAGTATCATATGGCTAAGAAACCATATCAATGCTTTTACAGTATTATTTTATAATTCTGTTTTTACTGTATGCACTTTACTTAACTATAAGTATTGCAATAATAGCGATTCATTTCTCATGTACGAGAAAAGAGACTGATCAATAAATAACATCTTTTATTGAACACGCCCATCTCTTCCTTTTCTCTACAATCTGGTGAAACTAAGAATGCACTGAACTGACTGAGTAAAATAAGTTGTCTTTTGTTTTCACACGACTCTAGAGATACACTCTTGATTAGGGGAGAGCAAAGTTGTCATGTTCTATGGTTGTCAGAAACTAAATCCCTTCTTGTCTATCCAGGGAGGTTAAACTCCTCCTTGTCTATTCGAGAAAGTTTCTAGTGAACTCTGAGCTAGCTGGCAAACATTAAACTTTAAGTCTAATATCGTCAGTAGAAGACCTAGCTAACCTCTGTCCTAGGTCTATACTATTGAAGATATTATTCCAATGCGCAGAGCCTATTGGGATAATAGGAACTACACTACAAGTGTGTTGGCTGTTTTTTAGCAGTTTGTGGGCCTGTCTTCTAGCCAGGTGGGCTGGTTTTCATTGCTGATTTCCCTGATTTTACCACGAATATTGCCAGAAGTAAACAAAAATGTGAGCAGGCTCCCATGGTACACAGTCAAAATATCGAGTTTCAAATATCGACCTATCAAAATATCGTGTTTGAAATTTCGCAGGTCAAGAATATCGATGTCAAGAATATCGTTGGACAGAATATCGACCCTAAGGTAAGTAATATCGAATTCATTAATATCGATATAAGTAATATCGAAGTTAGTAATATCGATAGCATATATATCGATGTAACTAATTTCGATGTCACTAATATCGATATTTGTATTAGTTTTATGTTTTTTATTATGTATGTGTTATATGTTTTTGTTAAGTATTTAAATTATTTTATATTATGTGTATTTTTTTTATATATTAATAAATATATTTTTAACTAAATTATATGTTTTAGTACCGGAGCGGGTTGTGGGTTAATAGGGGAATAGGGTGGGAAGTCATTTAATAGTAAATAATTAATGATTTTTTTATGTGTAATTATTTTTTAATTTAATTATTAATTGGCAATTATTTTTTTAATTGATACATTAATTATTTAATTGGTAATTAATGTTAATTTTTATTAAATGTTATGTTTTAGTACCAGAGCGGGTTGTGGGTTTATAGGGAAATAGGGTGGGAAGTAATTTAATTGTAATTAATGTTTTTTATGTATAATTAAATTTGTAATTATTTATGAATTGGCAATTAATTATTTTAATTGATAAATTAATTATTTAATTGGTAATTAATGTTAATTTGTATTAAATGGTATGTTTTAGTATCAGAGTGGGTTGTGGGTTTATAGGGGAATAGGGTGGGAAGTAATTTAATTGTAATTAATTAATTTTTTTATGTATAATTTATTTTGTAATTATTTATTAATTGGCAATTAATTATTTTAATTGATACATTAATTATTTAATTGGTAATTTATGTTAATTTTCATTAAATGTTATGTTTTAGTACCGGAGCGTGTTGTGGGTTTATAGGGGTATTGGGTGGGAAGTAATTTAATTGTAAATATTTAAGTATTTTTACATTTTTGGTACGGATAATTATTTTATTAATTAATTATTAATTTGCAAATAATTAATTTAAAATATAATTAATTTATTTTATTGGGAAATAAGATTTTTAAATTGTAATTGTTTATTCATTAATTAATTGGTAAACTTTTTTATAATTTTTTTAGATTTGGTATATTGTTTCTTAAATTTTAATTGTGATTTAAATTAAACAAAAAAAATATTTTTATGATAAATAGTTTATTTTTTGATTTTCATTATTTGGTGAGTAATATTTCATTATTATTACTTTTTGGTGTTGTTAATTTATTGTCAAATAATTATTCAAATGTCATTGGTTTTATAAATTATTAATTGTTTTTTATTGATGTTGATGTATTTAAAAAAGTAATTTTACATTATTTCAAATATAAACATTATTTATAAGTATGTTAAAATAAAATTCTACGCTATTAAACGTTTTCCCTGCTGTTCCACCCTTTGGAGTTGGAATAGTAATTTTTCCCCCTACGCTATCCAAAGTTTTCCCTTCTGTTGTACCCATTGGAGTTGGAATAGTTATTTTTCCCCCTACGCTATCCAACGATTTCCCTACTGTTGCACCCTCTGGAGTTGGAATAGTAATTTTTCCCCCTACGCTATCCAACGCTTTCCCTACTATTGCACTCACTGGAGTGGGAATAGTAATTTTTCCCCACCCGCTATCCAATGCTTTCCCTACTGTTGCACTTTCTGGAGTGGGAATAGTCATTTTTCCCCCTACGCTATCCAACGCTTTCCCTACTGTTGCACCCTCTGGAGTTGGAATAGTAATTTTTACCCGTACGATATCCAACCCTTTCCATACTGTTGCACTCACTGGAGTGGGAATAGTAAATTGTAACCACCCGCTATCCAACGCTTTCCCTACTGTTGCACTCTCTGGAGTGGGAATAGTAATTTTCCCCCTACACTATCCAACTCTTTCCCTACTGTTGCACTCTTTGGAGTTGGAATAGTAATTTTACCCGTACGCTATCCAACGCTTTCCCTACTGTTGCACCCTCTGGAGTTGGAATAGTAATTTTTACCCCTACGCTATCCAATGCTTTCCCTACTGTTGCACTCACTGGAGTGGGTATAGTAATTTTTACCCACCGGCTATCCAACGCTTTCCCTACTGTTGCACTCTCTGGAGTGGGAATAGTAATTTTCCCCCCTACGCTATCCGACTCTTTCCCTACTGTTGCACTCTTTGGAGGTGGAATAGTAATTTTACCCCTACGCTATCTAACGCTTTCCCTACTGCTGCACCCACTGGAGTGGGATTAGTAATTTTTACTCACCCGCTATCCAATGCTTTCCCTACTGTTGCACTCACTGGAGTGGGAATAGTAATTTTTACCTTTACTCTATCCAATGCTTTCCCTAATGTTGCACTCATTGGAGTGGGAATTGACATTTTTCTCTCTATGCTATCCAACGTTTTCTCTACTGTTGCACTCTCTGGAGTGGGAATAATAATTTTTCCCCCTACGCTATCCATTGCTTTCCCTAATGTTGCACCCTTTGGAGTTGGAATAGTAATTTTACCCCTACGCTATCCAATGCTTTCCCTACTGTTGCACCCTCTGGAGTTGGAATAGTAATTTTTACCCGTACGCTATCCAACCCTTTTCGTACTGTTGCACTCACTGGAGTGGGAATAGTAATTTTTACCCACCTGCTATCCAACGCTTTCCCTACTGTTGCACTCTCTGGAGTGGGAATAGTAATTTTTCCCCCTACGCTATCCAACGCTTTCCCTAATGTTGCACCCTTTGGAGTTGGAATAGTAATTTTACCCCTACCCTATCCAACGCTTTCCCTACTGTTGCACCCTCTGGAGTTGGAATAGTAATTTTTACCCGTACGCTATCCAACCCTTTTCGTACTGTTGCACTCACTGGAGTGGGAATAGTAATTTTTACCCACCTGCGATCCAACGCTTTCCCTACTGTTGCACTCTCTGGAGTGGGAATAGTAATTTTCCCCCCTACGCTATCCAACTCTTTCCCTACAGTTGCACTCTTTGGAGTTGGAATAGTAATTTTACCCCTACGCTATCCAACGCTTTCCCTACTGTTGCACCCTCTGGAGTTGGAATAGTATTTTTTACCCCTACGCTATCCAACGCTTTCCCTACTGTTGCACTCACTGGAGTGGGAATAGTAATTTTTACCCACCCACTATCCAACGCTTTCCCTACTGTTGCACTCTCTGGAGTGGGAATAGTAATTTTTCCCCCTACGCTATCCAACTCTTTCCCTACTGTTGCACTCTTTGGAGTTGGAATAGTAATTTTACCCCTACGCTATCCAACGCTTTCCCTACTGTTGCACCCACTGGAGTGGGAATAGTAATTTTTACTCACCTGCTATCCAAAGCTTTCCCTACTTTTGCACTCTCTGGAGTGGGAATAGTAATTTTTCCCCCTACGTTATCCAACTCTTTCCCTACTGTTGCACTCTTTGGAGTTGGAATAGTAATTTTACCCCTATACTATCCAACGATTTCCCTACTGTTGCACCCTCTGGAGTTGGAATAGTAATTTTTACCCTTATGCTATCCAATATTATTTATATTTATTTATGTATTTAATATGTTACATAATGTATTTAATTAATTATTAAAATATTGAAAGTATATTTAATTGTTGTTATTTAGTAAATATAATTATTTATTATTAGTTATGTTATTATGTTATGAGTGTTGATGTATTTTTAATTTATAGTATTTTTTAATATTTTGTAATTATTAAAAAAAAATATATATATATATATATATATAAATTAAGTATATATTATATATTGTATGTTTAATTTTAATTAAATGTTTAATATTAAATATGTATTATTTATTCATTTTAAACATTATAATACATTTTTAAATAAGTTTAAATTATATATAAGTATTATTTACTTAATTTAACTTTTGGTTTTTTACTTTTAAAAAAACGATATTTTTAATTACGATATTTTTAACATCGATATTTTATGTTCAATATTTTTGTACTTACCATGTTGTAGATAGGGTGTCGATATACTTGCCATCGATATTCCAGCGTCGATATTTTGTCTGTCGATATTTGCATTCTCGATATTCTGTCATAGATCCGGCTCCCATACCTTGCAAAGTACCCATACAGTGTGTCTCTATATGTTCAAAACTGGCCTGAATTGCAAATATGGGCCACATTTGTATCTCTCTGATTTAACAGGGTCCACTTTTATTTTTAGTGCCCAGGCCATTTTTTTTACCCAGTCCGACACTGCCCATCAATTGCAATTTTGCCCCAGAATTTGAGTGGTGTGAATACATGCAGACGGGACAAATGTGGTAGGATTGGTGCAAAGCCACATCAAATAAAGTACGTTCAAGCTTTCTGTGGCATACTTCCTCCAAATGAAACAAGCATTTGCAATGCCAATCGGTCTGGCTTTAAAAGAATTTTGGATGTTAATGTGAAGCACTACAAGTAAATAGCATGGGAATGGATATATATGTGTGTGGAAGCAAAGAATTGAAGAATATTTTCGGTGTATAGTAAAGGTTGAATAACAGTTGCAATATCAAGCTAGGCTTATTCATCTATATAGGTTAATGTCTGCCTTCCTCCCATCTTGCTGTTGACAGAGAAAAATGCAATACATTATCTAGTTATCTAAGACACATAAATAGCATTACATCATGCTTGTGCCCCCGAAAGTTAAAGCTCAGGCAGCTGGATACATAAACAAAATGATTACAGCTATATAGAGGACAAACACTTTTTCATGGAAGCACACAACTTCTGCCCAATCAATACATAACTCCTGGAACCCAGCATGTGGGCAGAGCCAAAGCCCCTCTCTAGTAATGCTCACATAATTGGAACATAAAAAGGTGCAAACAGTGACCAAACGTTATTTGTGTGATATTTCCATGTGTAAAATAAGTGCACATCTTTAAAAAAAAATCCCCACATATTATGTCAATGATCAGCCTCAGGGAGTTGTCTGTGCAAAAACATTTGTAACTAAGGGTGTGATTTGAGTACAAATAAAGTAAACACAAGACTTGCTTGCCTTTGCACCATGATGCATTTCTAAATCATCGATAGCATCAGACAAACACATCAACATTAGAACTGGCATGGCTGATGACATCCTCAGCACGTGATGCATCGTAATATGCGTTACCTTTTTGCTGTTCGCAGAGCGCTGCACATTTTCACACAGCATTGAGCAATCCATGGTAAATAGGCTGCTTAAAGTTTATATATAGTAACTTTGTGCCTAATATAAGATTGGTGAACTTCGTACAAGTTAGGGCCTATATAAGAAAGGATGTTCATGCTAGAAAGAAACCTTCATTTTGCAGCAAGGTACTTGGATGGGTGATACAGATCTACTCAAAAGAAATTAAGGGGAGCTGTAGATAGAGAAGGAAATGGAAAAGCGACAGAAAGAACAATATGGGGTGAGAGCCATGAGATAAACCGAGATAGAATGAATGAAACATTGTGCATACAAGTCTAATATTATTGCCCACATGAAAACACAGATTGACTGCATACCTGAAACCAATGCGAAAATAAAAAAGTGATCTGAATAATAAACAATCATGATTGAAGCATTCATAAAAGTGTGGACAGGTAATAGTGGAGAGCAGATATGCATTTAGGGATGGGTTTTCAAATTGTGAGAGTAAAGCTCTTTTCAGATACTTTGGGGCATATTTACTAACAATTTGTATGAGGTTTGCATCACAAACATGATGCAAAACCAGTGCAAACAGTTGATTTGGATTTACTTTCCAAAGTAGCCTTAAAGTCATACAAAGTAGCAATAGCTATGCATTGAGTTGCTTTGTATCAAGGGGGTGTATCCTTGGTGGTGCCTGGGTTTTCCCATACACTCATCTATGAGTTGTAACACAAAGTCCCATCTACCTACCCTTCCAGAACATATCTATGCTTTTTTAGTGCTAGGGTCTGTCCTTTGGAGCATGGCAGCCTAAAGGGCACCAGCACAGAGACAGAGGAAAACAGCACAATTTCTTAGGAGATATGGCACTGTTATGCTGTTTCCCCTTCAAGAAACACATCACAGTGCATTTGTTAGTAAATCGGGCCCCTAGTTTGATTATGAGGAACTCATAGGGATAATCGTTAGTATGTTTTATGTTTAGTCATTCATGTCATATAAACATAACAACTTGAGGGATAGTTCTGCTGTATAGCGACTCACAATGTCAGATCTTTATAGCATGAGAGATAACCCGGCAGAAGCATGGCAAGTGAAGTAGCTTTGCTGCCCTATGCTTAAGTTCATAACTTTATGTCACTTGAGTATAGCTCTACTATTGAAGGCCTGAAATATTTATGTGCACAGTGGGTGATACAAATCTATGCTGCCTATTGCCAAAGACTATACCATTTGTGTCACTTTAGGGATATCATGCCTGTCTAAGGGAAACATCTACCTGGGCCTTAAATCTCACCATAGTCAAGCCAGTTCTCTATTTGTTGCCGGTGGGGAAGAATGACAAAAGATCCTTAAAATTAAATTCTTTTGGAAAAATAACACTTCATTTAAAAAAGGCTTAATTTGCCCGTAGCAGTTCAACTGTATGGTAAAAAAGTGGAAACCATGTCATTAAAGGCTTTGAGAAATAGTGTTGTTGTTGGTATTGACATTGGCATAGTTTGCTTGCAAAAAGTGTATATGTACAATATTTCTGAATAATGCAGTAAAACCTCCCATAGTAGATTTTGAGCTTTGAAATATGTTCTTGATTGCTTCTCACAACTTCACAAATGTAGTTCGGTAGACAAGAGATATTAACAATTTGATGTATTAACCTTTCTCGGAAACATAACTCTAATGTCTTAGGAGCCTGAATATTTTGGTGAAAAATGGATGTGCTATTTAGGTCTAATATATCAATTTGCCAACTCTCGAAGCTACAGAGTGAATTAACTAATTTGGATAAAATGTGCTATTTGGTCTCAGCAATTTCCTCTGATTATCTATTGTGCTATATTAAAAGGCTGTATGTTTTTGTTGAAATATAAAACAAGCACTGGCAAAGACAATTGGTCCTTCTCTTGTATCAGGCACACACAAAACGAAAAACACACACAGGCCCTTGCTGACATGCAGATGCATAGCAATATATGTGCAGGGCTCGATTGTATCTATAAAAAAGATGTCTTCCAAAATACCACAACAGGACCTCCACTCCAGGCAATGAACACACTGGAATTGCAAAGTGGACCAAGATTGCGTAACGCATTTCTAAACTATAGGTATTGTAGCATACACTATGCAAATGCTTATAACATAACACAGTCACACTTTTGATGATACAAATAGGAATGGTAACTATAGGAAATGGCCATCTTTATGTGCCCCCTCCCAGATTTGTGTCTTAGCTGCTTTGCTGTCCTTAACTCTCTGTGCACTTTACCCCTGCTTACCAGTAGTAAATGCATGTGCTCCCTGTGTGAACATGGTTGAGTTGGCCAATCCATAATTGGCACATTTAATTTGCCTATGAGTCCCTAGTATATGGTGTACAAAGGGAACCCAGGGTTTGGAAGCTAAATGCCACTGGAGGACTGCAGTTCTATTGTGTCATCCACTAAACCTGTCACAAGCCTACTATGTGTAGGCTGCTTAGAAAGTTACCTTTTCCTGGCCTGAAGTTCCTGGAGGATAATCTGCATTTGCTCTCCAGGAGTAGTCCAGTGGGTGATTAGCCCTGATGAGGTGTGAAAACTTCTCCCAGAGCAAAACAATGGCTTGGTTGCGGAGATGTATTTTTCTTCCCCTGGCAGGAAGACCAGTTGGAGTGTGCCAAGACACTTAATTTACAAACCAATGTTATGTGACAACTAAACTGTCCCAGCTTTTGCCTCCCAATCAAAAAACCCCATAGGCTTCCCACAGAACTGGTTTGAGGTGACCACAGAGGAGGGGAAAGCTCATTCACCTGAACACATCTTTGAGTGGGCACAAAGACCCTGCTCGAAGGGAGAAAGGTGTCCCCATCCTGGATTTCGGAAGTAAGAGGCAGTTTGGCATTATTTTCAGTAGGGCAAAGAGACACTGTTGCAAAAGTGGGTGGAGTAACCCTAGGGAACCTTTATGCCATTGATTAGGAAGGGGCCAGGCATCAACCCTACCCATAAGCTAGTGTCAGGCATATAGGTGTAATTTGAGGACACCATCCTCTGAAAAACCAAAGGTGATGATGGACGGAGCGTTGACAATGCAAACACTCACCCCCAGTCAACTGATCTGGGTTTAATCCATCACCGTTCTTTAGCTCACTCCGCCACCCCAGTTCAGACATGGCTATATGCAAATCAGTCTGACCCTGTGCCTTCTGGGAACAGTCCAGCCCGAACTGCCAAGCCATGTCTTCCCTGGACCGGAATCAAGCTTCCCAGGACCGGTTTCTGGCATTACAGCCGTCTTCAGCCGGGCTTGCTTGACTCCAGTGGCAAAGTGAGCAAGGGACTCACGTCTGAGCATACACTGCCAACTTAGAGCGAACAAAGAAAAACCAAAGGTGATGATGGACGGAGCGTTGACAATGCAAACACTCACCCCCAGTCAATTGATCTGGGTTTAATCCATCACCGTTCTTTAGCTCACTCCGCCACCCCAGTTCAGACATGGCTATATGCAAATCAGTCTGACCCTGTGCCTTCTGGGAACAGTCCAGCCCGAACTGCCAAGCCATGTCTTCCCTGGACTGGAATCAAGTTTCCCAGGACCGGTTTCTGGCATTACAGCCGTCTTCAGCCGGGCTTGCTTGACTCCAGTGGCAAAGTGAGCAAGGGACTCACGTCTGAGCATACCCTGCCAACTTAGGGCGAACAAAGAAAAACCAAAGGTGATGATGGACGGAGCGTTGACAATGCAAACACTCACCCCCAGTCAACTGATCTGGGTTTAATCCATCACCGTTCTTTAGCTCACTCCGCCACCCCAGTTCAGACATGGCTATATGCAAGTCAGTCTGACCCTGTGCCTTCTGGGAACAGTCCAGCCCGAACTGCCAAGCCATGTCTTCCCTGGACCGGAATCAAGCTTCGCAGGACCGGTTTCTGGCATTACAGCCGTCTTCAGCCGGGCTTGCTTGACTCCAGTGGCAAAGTGAGCAAGGGACTCACGTCTGAGCATACCCTGCCAACTTAGGGCGAACAAAGAAAAACCAAAGGTGATGATGGACGGAGCGTTGACAATGCAAACACTCAAACCGGTCCTTGGATGCTTGTTTCCAGTCCAGGGAGGACCTGGTTTGGCAGTTCGGGCTGGACTGTTCCCATGGGGCACAGGGTCAAGACTGATTTGCATATAGCTGGGTTCAAACTGGAAAGGCATGGTGAACAAAAAAACGATGGATTTAGGCCCAGATCTCTGTACTGGGGTGAATGTATGACATTGTTCTGCATTCTGTCCATCACCTGTTGTTTTTGCTTTGTCACCCCGAGTGGGACGGGTATGCTAAGACCTGGGTCCCGTGCTCTCCATGCCACTGGAATCAAGCTATCCAGGCTGATGAGGGCTGAAAGCCCGAAACCGGTCCTTGGATGCTTGTTTCCAGTCCAGGGAGGACCTGGTTTGGCAGTTCGGGCTGGACTGTTCCCATGGGGCACAGGGTCAAGACTGATTTGCATATAGCTGGGTTTAAACTGGAAAGGCATGGTGAGCAAAAAAACGATGGATTTAGGCCCAGACCTCTGTACTGGGGTGAATGTATGACATTGTTCTGCATTCTGTCCATCACCTGTTGTTTTTGCTTTGTCACCCCGAGTGGGACGGGTATGCTCAGACGTGAATCCCGTGCTCTCCATGCCACTGGAATCAAGCTATCCAGGCTGATGAGGGCTGACAGCCCGAAACCGGTCCTTGGATGCTTGTTTCCAGTCCAGGGAGGACCTGGTTTGGCAGTTCGGGCTGGACTGTTCCCATGGGGCACAGGGTCAAGACTGATTTGCATATAGCTGGGTTCAAACTGGAAAGGCATGGTGAGCAAAAAAACGATGGATTTAGGCCCAGATCTCTGTACTGGGGTGAATGTATGACATTGTTCTGCATTCTGTCCATCACCTGTTGTTTTTGCTTTGTCTCCCCGAGTGGGACAGGTATGCTCAGACGTGAGTCCCGTGCTCTCCATGCCACTGGAATCAAGCTATCCAGGCTGATGAGGGCTGAAAGCCCGAAACCGGTCCTTGGATGCTTGTTTCCAGTCCAGGGAGGACCTGGTTTGGCAGTTCGGGCTGGACTGTTCCCATGGGGCACAGGGTCAAGACTGATTTGCAGTGGGACGGGTATGCTAAGACCTGGGTCCCGTGCTCTCCATGCCACTGGAATCAAGCTATCCAGGCTGATGAGGGCTGAAAAGCTTTTGCTTTGACACCATCCTCTGAACACTTTCTGGACATGTTGTAGAACAGAGGTCAATTGGACCTGCAGTTTGTGCCCCGAGAGGAGCCCAGGTGAACGGGACCTGCATCCTCTTGTACACAAAACGAAGAAGTGGCATTGGATACAGCTGCAACCTTGTCCCACTAAAGGACCTGAAGCTCTAAAAATAAGAGTTTAAGTCTGAGGTTTAAAATCTTGAAGGTACTGACTAGCAAGTGGACTTCCCTGGGCATGAAATTTAAATTTCTCCCACTCTGATATTTTCCCACTAAAACCAGCAGCTTCAGTGGTACCTTGCCCAATGAGCAGCTTCAGTGGTACCTTGCCCAATGTCTATGCAACGTATTCGGAAAAAGCCTGCTACCTCGCCCTGCTGAAGGATTTTGATTTCCAGAATAAACTGTAATTTCCAGAATGAACTGTAATTCCCAAGATAACACCTCCAAACTGGTCAAATCTAGTTGGTGTATCCAACCAGGGCTCCATTGCAAGAGACACCGAATTCTGCCTTCAGTTGTGCTAGGCAGTTGCATAAATCCAAGCCCATGAAAAAGACGAACCACTATTTATAGAATGTATGTATATAACACTGCATAGGACACTGAGCTAAATTCGGTTTACATGGCCTACATTTACAATATGAAGCTAGTTTGGTGTGATTGTGTGAAAAAATTGCCCTATTTGTGTGCTGACCTTCATTTTCCGTTGCAGAATCAATTAATTTGTTGGTTTTTTAGAACCTGTACACTGGTGACTGCTGTCTTGTACCCACTGTGTGTGCTCTGATCCCTAAATCACGAAGAAATTGAATGACCTGTTTAACTTTTTTCGAAGACCGTATTGGATATACAGTGCATGCATTCAGACATGGCATGAAATGTTAAATGTAACCTGTGGACTGCAGCCCTTTTAGTGCCATCCCCTAGTGTGACAAAGGAAAACATGCCTTCAGGCCCACTATTATAGCTCGACTGCTGCATTCCAAAACCTACTGTGCAACTTCAAAAAGTAATTGTTTTTAACAAGTAAAAAATATATATATATATACACACACATATATATACTATAGTTTGTATATTATTTTGTGTATTTATAATAATAAGGATGCATAGTCATTATTCATCAAGTTGAGAGTATATATATTTAATATATAATATAATAATATAGTTTGTATATAATTTGAATGTGTTTATTTACTATACAATGATAGATGACATATGTTAGTAATTGTATCACTCATTCATTAGTAGTACAGAAAGAATAGTAATTTAACTTTCACTCACTGTATGTTGTCATCAGTGATGTCATTTGAGATGTCGTCAGTCATGTCATGAATTATGTCACTGACAATGTCATGAGTGAAGTAATATGTGCGATTTTAAGTAGTGAATTGCTGGGGCATAAGTTATAACTAGCTCAGGTAACTATAACTGCTGAATTTCAATGGCTTTGAATGAGTGAAATCTGAGCCTAACTATAATGTCCCTATAACCTTTGTTGTTTTTCAGTGAATTTCTAAGGTTTCTCTAATTGTATTTCCTAACTGTAACCACTAACCTTTGAGAGTGAGTATGTGAGTGAATGCATGAGTGTCTCAGTGGGTGTGTGAATGAGTACTTGAGTGTCTCACTGGGTGTGTGAGTGGATGTATGAGTGTCTAAGTGGGACTGTGAGTGGGTGAGTGAGTATCTGAAGTAGTGCATTAGTGAGTGTCTGAGTGGGTCTGTGAGTAGATCTGAGAGTGTCTCAGTAGGTTTGGGAGTACCTCCATGAGTGTGTCAGTCAGTCTGTGAGTGCATGAGTTTTTGAGTGGGTCTGTGAGTGTTCTGAATTTTCTCCTCACTTCTGACCTTTATTTTGCCTCTTTGTGCTTGTTTCTGTTCATTTACTTTGCCTCTTTCTGTTAGTTTCTTACCTTTATTCTGTCTATTGCTGCTAGTTTCTAACCTCTGTTTTGCCTCTTTTTGCTTGTTTCTGCCCTTTATTTTGCCTCTTTTGGCTTGTGTCTGAACTTTCATTCTACCTCGTTCTGTTTGCTTCTTGCCTTTATTCTGCCCTTTCTGCTCCCTTCTGGCCTGTATTCTTCCTTTATTTTGCCTCTTTCTGCTTATTTCTCACCTTTATTTTGTCTCTTTCTCTTCATTGCTGATCATTATTTTGCCTCTTTCTGCTCATTTCTCACCTTATGTTGCCTCTTCTGCACGTTGATGACTTTTAATCTGTTTCTTTCTGCTCTTTTCCCACCTTTATTTTGCTCGTTCTGCTCATTGCTGACCTTTTTTTTGCCTCACTCTGCTTGTTGCTGACCTTTATTTTGCCAATTGTTCCGTCTCCTTCACTGCCAACATGTCTGTGGGCAGGTAAAGAGATGAAACCTCTACTTCCAGTGGGTGGGAGCACTTTGACAGCTCCTGCCTGCTTGAAGCGGAGTGTTTGCTCTTGCTTGGTAAAACACTTTTACATTTACAATGCCTATAGCTCTAACTCTCCCAAGTGTGAAACCTATTACATTGCAAATGCTTCCTTAACTAGTAGTCGTGTTTGAGGAGAGGTGGAGAAACGGCGCTGGGACTCCGATCAGTGCTCAAGAATTCTGCTGCGTAGGACTTACAAGAGGTACCAGGAGGGCTTCTTGGCCCCCAAACTCCCTCAGGAGCAAAGTGGACTTCATCCCCCAACCTGTAGTGTGCCAGGAAGAGTACTTGCAGAGAAGTGAAGAAAGGGGTGCGTGGCCTCCGAAGACGTCTTACCAATACCACTGTATTGGACTTACTGGTGGTAACAGGAGGGGTAGTTGGCCCCCAAGGACAACCTTGGGGGCCAACTACCCCTCCTATTACCTCCAGTAAGTCCCACACAGCAGCATTGGTAAGTTCTGAAAGCAGGCCATGCCCCCTTTGCCCACCAGTCTGCAAACACGCTCCCCAGTGCACTCTTTGTTGGGGGATGAAGTCCCCTTGTCTCCTGAGGGTCCCTGGTTGCCAACTAGCCCACTAGCCCCCTGTTATTTGTAGTAAGACCCAAATAGCTGGATTTCCGAGAGTATTCCGAAGCCACGCCCCATTTTTCACTACTCTGCAAACGCACCTCCTGGCGCACTCCTGCTCAGTGGATGAAGTCCACTTCAGTTCTGAGGTCCTCAGGACACAAGAGGACCTCATCGCCTCACCAGCAGTGTGCCAACAGGTACATTTGCAGAGTGGTGCAAAAAGGGGTGTGGCCTCAGACCACCTCTCAGCAATCCCACTGTGTGCGGCGTACTGGAGGTAAGAGATGGGCTAATTGGTCCCTATGGACCTTCAGTAGGGTAGGGTAATTCATTCCCCAACATAGAACGCGCCAGGAGTCGCATTTGCAGAGTAGTAGTGAAAGGGACCTGGGCTTCCACGAGTTGCGGGGCATGTTATTTTTTTTTTATTTTAGGAAGGGGTGCCGTGTGGACCCCCTTTCCCTGACCTTTTGCGCCCCGGGGACCCCATTCTCCGGGGCATGGCCAGCCTTTCCTGTTTTGTTTATTTTGGAAGGGGGCCGTGTAGACTCCTCCTGAGGCCAATTATGGCCCCGGGGACCCCCTCCCCCAGGGCCTGGCAAGCATTCATTTTTTAATTATTTTATTATTGAGGGGGCTGCGTGGCCCACCGCCTGAGGCCATTTATGGCCCCGGGGACCCCATTTCCCAGGGCATGGCCAGCTTTGTTTTTTTATTTTTTGGAGGGGGCTCCCCTCCTGAGTCCAAGTATGGCACAGGGGACCCCATCCCCCGGGGCCTGGCCTTATGTTGGGGACCGTGGGGGGAGCCTCAAAGCCTCCACTGTTCCAGCTGGCTCCCAGCCTCCTGCAGGAGCCTGCATTGCTTTTGGACAAGGGGATCTACTAACTTGCAGCTCCCCTTGTCCAAAAGCAATTCTGCTTTGCTTCTTGGAAGGGAGAGCAGGTTTCCTGCTCTCGCTTCCACGAAGCAAAGCATACGTTTGCAATGACAGGGCGGAAGCCGTGCCCCCGCCCTGTCATTGCAAATGGCAATGTCTCGGGAGTGGGCACCCCAGGACATTGCAGGAGCCGGCACTGGGGGGTGGTGTTCCCCAGGGCCATCTGGGGCTCCAGAAGCAGGTCCGCGTGGGCCCCTCCCTACATTTGACAGTCGGGGAGGTGTCGGTCCCCGGGGCAGCGTGGGGGGGGAAGAGCCCCCCACACATTTTTACCAAAAAGCTCCGGGGAGGTAGCAGTCCCTGGGGCTGTGGGGGCCCGACACCATAATTATGAATAGCCCCCGGGACCTGGCCCACCTGGTGGCTTAAAACAAATGAAGCACGGGAGCCTGCACTTCATTTTTAAAATAATTTAGGCCAGATTAGCGCACCCAGAACTAATTTGGGTGAAATCATAAAACCAAAATGCAGGCATTGGGTCAGGGTGCTTCTAGACTGCCCCCTTTTCTTGTTTTTTATCTTTTTTTAACTGATTTATTGTGACTCTGTTTTATCGAGTCACAAGACAGCTGCCAACACATTCTGATTTGGAGTGTTGGCAGCCAATCAGAATGAAGCGTATTTACACCATTTAAAAAAAAGGTCGCTTTCTGAACCAAGAGCTACCTTTTTGCCAATGTGGTGTAACTCTGTTCAGCAGTTTGGGCTGTAGCTGTGCCTAAAGTTCTTCTGGAAATTAACATGGGAAAACACGTTTTGGGACCTTTTTTTTCTCGGCCCCAAATTGACGAATCACCTCGTAACTTTCAAGACAGGGGCTGACCATAGTGAACCATTAGTTTTTAACATTTTGTAAAGATTCCTCAAATGGCACCAAAGATATTGGCAGAAGAAAAAATGCTTTTTGAATAGAAACGAGGTCCTAACTATAACTACCTACTGGCAACCGTATATATATAAATAATATATTTATTACCTGCTGGTAGTTGCCAGTAGGTGGTTATAGTTAGGACCTAGTTTCCACCATAGGAAAAGCATTTTTAGGTTTCCTAATAACCTTGCGGCCATTTGAAGAATCTTCACAACATTTTCAAAACTAGTGTTCCTGTCACTTTAGGTGCTGACTGGAAGGTTTTGGGGTGATTCGTCAAGCAGAAGTTGAGGAGGAGGGGGGTGTCCCAAAATGCATTTTCCTCATTCAGTTTCCCATGGGGAATTTAGACACAACTACAGACTGAACAACTAAACAGAATTATACCAAATTTGGCAGAAATGTAGATCTTGGTCCCGAAAGAGTGCTTTTGTAATTTGGTATCAATTTGGTAGGTAGTATTGGAGATATTAAAGAAAAAAGATTTAAGTATATTCCGAGATATAGATCCGTAATGGATCCTTAGATCCAAGTGCCAACAGCAATACTGTGAATGGCTGGAGTCAACATGAGGGAAAAGTTGCAGCTGTCATTTTGTGATTCAGGACACGGTTCTGCGGGGGGGGGATAAAGTTTAAATAGGATATAAGGGTCAAGCTAGAGGTATCCTGACCACATGGCTTGGAGGGAGGGTCTTTGATGGAGCCCTCGTGGGCAAGAAATTGCCCAAAAAAGTTTTATTTTTTACACACGAGATTCCAGGATCAACTGCAGTGCTCAGCGCAGCCCCCTTGAGTGAATCCACAGCAGATCCTTGGATTCCAACCCCAATTAAAAAACACACACCTACTCACACTCTCTCTCACACAACCACTCATACATCAACTCACATATCCATATACCCACTCAAACGCCCATACTGTCACTTACACATCTACTCAGAGCCTTAGAGAACCACTCAGATACCCGCTCACAGACCCACACAGGCGCTCGCACACCTACTCACACAGCCATGTAAACACCCACAGAGCCACTTACACACCAACTCACAGACCCACACAGCCACTTACATACTCATACAGCAAAAAACACTGACACACCCACTCGCATACCCATATAGCCACTCACACACCTTTCAGAGACCCACTCATACACCCACACAGCCACTCACACATCCACTCACACACCCATACATACATGCAAACATCCAGTCATACATCCATACAGCCACTCACACACTGTCTCACACACCCATAAAGTCCCCAATACATCAAATCAGAGACCAATAGAACCACTCACACACCCACACAGGCACTCACTCACCCACTCAGAGACACAGAAAACAACTCACCCACCCATTTCCACTCTCATAAAGCCACTCACACACCCAGTCGCACATCCATACAGCCACTCTCACGGACACCCAGAGAACCATTCACACACCCACTCACAGACTTTCACAGCTCTCACTCACCCACGCATACACCTACTTACCTACCCATACACCTACTCACATACCCACTCACACACCCATAGAGCCACTTACACACCCAGTCAGAGACCCAGAAACCACTCATACACCAATTTAGACACTCATACAGCCACTCAAACATCCACTTACAGACCCCGAGAACCACTCATGCATCCACTCACAGACCCACACAGGCACTCTCACAGCCACTCAGGCACTCCCACACCCACATATATACTCATACTGCTAGTGACACACCAACTCACATACCCAAACAGCCACTTACACACACACAGGGGCCCACAGGTGTCTGCCTTGGGGGGTGGCCACAGAGCCTGGCTACAGGCTAGGCACTGTGGGCCAGGATCTGTGGCCAATCCACATGATCATGGCCAAGAAGTATGAGCAGCATGGAGTTAGTTGCATGGAGGGAGTTAGCCACAGGGCCAGGCCACAGGCCAGGCCTTTTGGCTAACCCCCACTTCACATGACCAACGGCCATGCACAGCGTGGTGTTGGTTGTATGCAGCTTCCGGCTAGGCCCTGCTTCCAACACCCTGGGGCACTTGCCAAAAGCCACGCACAGCAGTGATTGGCTTAACATATGAAAATTAAATATTACTTTATGTTAGAAATTTACTGAAAAGGATAAAGGCTGTAGGGATGTCATAGTCAGGAAATAGCATGAAAAAACCATAGAAATTCACTGAAAAAAACAAAGGCTAGTGAGACATTATAGTTAGAAAATAGAAAATTCACAAAAAAACAAAGGTTACAGGGATGTTATAGTTAGGTTCACATTTTACACACATAAAACCACAGAAACGCAGCAGTTATAGTTCACTCAAGATACTTTAACTCATGCCCTAAGGTAACTAGAACTCTCACCCTCACCATGCACTGCTAATTTCCCCACATATTACATGTCATGACATCTTCTATGACCTCATTAATAATATCGCTGCAACATTTGCAATACCAGTTTTTATGGGAAAATCGTGCATGGCGAAGGCTGGCCATGGCAGAAGATACAGCTGGTACCAGTAAGTCATGTTTATAATTGTTTCTTACTTTTAGCTGTTGCCAATAGTAGTGTATCATGGCCAGCTGTGTTTACTTTTTTTCAATTCCCCTTGATTTCACCTGTATATCCTTGTGTTTTCTAGATTTTCTGTGTCCGCAGCTGACTTTCTCCTCTCCATAGCTTTCTTCTGCTCCCTTTTTTAGTAAGATTTTCCTTGCCCCTCTTTTGCATGTCTTGACTAGTACTGTTAAGAGAATAGAATTTCGGTAACTTAAAAAGGTTCGCTGGCCAAGTATTCACCAAGCATGTTAGTTGAGGAGGCTTTCTTGATCAACAGTTAAAAAACACATGGATAGAGACAGAGTAAACATGGACCCCCAATGTTATCTTATACTAGCAGGTTACATGGCTGTGCTGCATGGCTGGTATGAAATAGCATTACCAACCAAAAGCATATTTCCTTTTTCCTTCCCTTTCATCGCATCAATGCATTTCATTCTTATCTGTTCTGGGCCTCATCCCTCCATTGGAGAAAAACCTATTTGGTTTACTATCATTTTTAAAATGTTGTCAACCAAACCTTCCAAAGTGATACTTTCAATAGAAGATATGGATAGCTAACCTAACTTTAGTTAGGTATTGCTGTTGTGCCTTGTTTAAAATATTCACTTTGATGGCTAATCTGGTATCTAAAATGGATGAATTATGTTTATCACACATAGTTCCTCAGTGCCGCCACCAGGGCCAGCCAGCCAGGGATGCCAGAGGAGGCCCAGCAGGTCGAAGGGAAGGCGAACAGTCCCAGTGGTTAGAGGAACAAGTGGTAAGGCACCTTGCTTTCTTATTGACAAATCACAACGCTGTAATTATTAAGTGAGGGAGATATCCCGCCCATCACCTCCCTGTGCCCATGGCATTTCTATGCCTAAAACTACAGCACAGTTTAATTTGGCACTGCAGTGTAGACGGTGTAATGTGCTTCTGCTTCAGGTAACAGAGCTGCATGAACTCTGTAATGCATACAAACTGAAGTCAAGGTATGTTTCCAGTGCTCAGTCAGTCACCTACTGCACTTCAATAATCTTTCTGTCCTAGCTAACCCAAAAATGTGAATTCCATCTTGGCCCCATTTTTCTGCCCAAGTACCTTATATTTCTTGGCTTACATTATGGATTTACTGTTCACATTTTTTCCATCTTTCAACCAATGTGACTGAGCAAAAGCGCAGTACTTGATCAGTGACAACCATCCAAACCATAGCTAAACCTCTACCTAGGCCAAGCCCTAAAACTTTTCTTCCCAAATACTAAATCCCCACTGCAAAGCAAATGTATTAGGTAAACATAGTTTGTAGAGGAGGCCAGGGTGTAATGTTTGGCAATTTGGGTATTCTGTGAATTTTTAAAAAAAAAGGATATCCCATTTGCTGTACGACAGTGCATCATTTCTATTGTATGCACTTTCTATAGATGAGATATCTGTTTACCACCACGTCTGTAATGGAATATACCCAGACTCTATCAGCCCCTACATTTAAGAGGCAGTAGGAGAAGAGCAGGGCCAGTGTAATTAATTATGATATCTTAATAACATGCCATTACGGCTGCCCCCAAAACATGATGCAGAATAACAGACCGACCAGCATGGCTCCATTATTGTTGCAAATATAATCAAGTAATTGTGCAGCATGTATCTGGTGTAATAAGTGTCTGTTCAGTTTCACCCTATAAAATCCTTTAAATTAAAATCACAGCTTTGATTATGTTGGTGGTACGGCTTCATTCCTTGCAGTCTGTGATATTGCGTTATGTGAAGAATGTGCAGGGAAAACTTGGTCAAAAATTCCAATGGCACTAGGGGACTAGGAATGATCTGCTACTACTGTGCCACTTTAGACAGTATAAACAGTTTTTGCGCTGAGCATCACAATTTGTGTCTTTTTTCTGTCTTTACTATATAGCTACACCTGCTGCTGAAACTGGCCAACCATCTGGGGGAGGAAAATTTGGAGGTCTTGGAGGAGGAGAAGAAGGAGGGGGCAATGGAGCCTTCAATTCTTCAGGCCACCTGCCAGGTCTGACTCCAACCCTGCAACAACACTGCTACTACATGCAGACGAGGTCCATAACTGTCACCCTGGGCCAGAACATCAGGAGCCCTCTTTTTTATCATCATCAACCAACCACTTCCTCCACCGCATCCTCCGTGAGCTAGTGCTCATAAAGCAATGCCAGCAGAACCTGGCCAGGGTCATTTTGGGGGTTTCACTTGGGGATAGGTCTGTTGTGGATAGATAAGGTAACAAGGAGAGTATGAGAAAGGGGCAGTGTTGGGGTTTTGCTTGGGGAAGAGGATGGGCCGAAATACAGAAGGTCCTTTAGTCTGCCGACAGTGCAGTTTATCATGTCACACCTCCAAAAACTACACCAACAACCACTGAGCCCCAGAACCAGCTACACTGCATGCTAATCAGCGCAAGATCCCTCGGCAGGCACACCATGGAAATCTGGGACACCATCACCACCACAAACCTGATGTAGTCTTCATCACGGAAACCTGGATCAAGCAAGCCTCTGTCCCAGACCCTGGATAGAGCCACAGCAACTCCCAACAGCTACAAAATGAAATGATCCACAAACCATCCATTTAAACCCTTGGGAGTGATGGCCATCATCTACAAAGACTGCATCACAATCACCACCAATGAGGACACCCCAAACCCCATTATGGAGCATCTCAAATTTCAAATGTATGTGAACGACAACACAACCATCAGGGGTGCCCTTGCCCCCCTGAGCCATTGAATCCAAACAGTACCTCTACCTTGAGGACCTAAGCATCCACCTCGATGACCCGACCGACACCCATGCCACCAACATCCAAGAGAACAAGCACATCGGCCTGATGAAAATCATTAAGAGCCCCACCCACAGTGCCGGACACACCCTCACTACCATCGTCACGACCAGTAATAAAATCCAATTCAGCCACACCTCAGAAGTCACCAGGTCATACCACAGCATCGTCCATGGCACCAGTGCAAAAAACCCTCAAACACATAGCCACACCACATGCTATGGCGTAATTCAGCTGGAAGAAAGTTATGCAAGACCCGTGGACAGCTACCCTCTGCACCACGACCCTCCATACCACGGACAACGGATGAACCAGGATGCCCAAAATTACGAAGACTGGATTGCTGACAGCGTCACCCCATTAAAAAACCCAACACCAAGCAGTCCAACAAACATGCCACCTGGTTCACCCCAGAACCCTACCATCAAAAAAAGAATGCAAAGAACTAGAAAGGCGATAGCATTCCAGTAAAAACCCTACAGTCTACTCCGCACTAAAGTCTGCCCTCAGGAACTATCACCACTCCCTCAAAGTAACCAAAAAAGTCACCCATTCCACACGCCTCAAGAACAGCAGCAACCACACAAGGGAACTTTGTAGCATCATCAGGGAATTCCATGGCTGTCATAACCCCTACCCCTCCCTCACAGTACCCCTGTGACATCCTCTCAAATTGCTTCCACAACAAGATTGCATATATATACAGCAATTTGACCCTCAACCAGCTGAGCTCACTCCACCCACGTCCTCCACAGAATCCCAGAGCAATTAACTCACTAAATGGACACCCCTCAACACTGAGACTATCATGTCCTCCATACACTCTGGCACCTCGACGGACCCCTGCTCAAATCATGCCTTTAACCTAGGATGAGAGAAGATCTGCCCTCCACTCATGCACATCCTCAACTTGGCCATCAACTTCACCACCTTCCCGGCAACCTAGAAACATGCGGAAGTCAGACCCTTACTAAAGAAACCCAGCGCAGATCCCAACAACCTCAAAAACTACTGCCCCATCTAGCTCTTCCCTGAAGGTCCCCAAGAAAGCCATCAACCACCAGCTTACAGACCACCTTGAGAGAAACAACCTTCTGGATTCCTTCCCAATCAGGCTTCCACTCGAGCCACAGCTTCGAAACAACCCTCATAGACACAAAAGATGACATCAGGACCATCCGCGACTGCAGAGATTTAGCTGCTCTCATCCTCCTCAACCTCTCTGCAGAATTTTGGCACCATATCCCATCACATCCTGGTGAACAGACTACATCATATCGGCATCAGCGCCAAAGCACTCAATCTCATCATCTCGTTCCCCTCCGGATGCACTAGAAGGAAATGCCTCCCCCGTTCTCCTCAAAACCCAAAATCACAATCTGCGGCATCCTACGGGTTCCTCACTCAGCCCCACCTTCTTCAAAATCTATGTGAGTCCGCTGGCCAACATCGTCCACAACCACAGATTCAACATAATTGTATAGGCTGACGACACCTAACTCATCCACTCGCTCAACGAAGACACCTCCACCAACAGAGCTAACTTCCACAACGCCATGACCAACATCACGGACTGGATGAAGCCTAGCTGACTGAAATTGAACACTGACAAAACAGAAGTGCTCATCTGTGGATGGACACCGTCTCCCTGGGCCAACTCATGATGGCCTCCCACCATTGGGCCCACACCAACCCCTGCGACCCACGCCAGGAACCTAGGCATCATACTGGACAGCCAGCCCTCCATGAAGTGCCAGGTGAACGCAGTTACATCTTCAAGCTTCCACATCCTCTGAATGTTCCGTAAGATCTATAGGTGGATCCCACCGAGCACCAGGAAAACAGTAACACAGGCCTTCATCACCAGTTGATTGGACTACTGCAACACGCTCTATGCCAGAATCACAAACCAATGGCTGACACAACTCCAGACCATCCAAAACACAGCAGGAAGATTCATACTGGAACTCCCAAAACGTGCAAGCACCACCCTACACCTCAGAGGCCTACACTGTCTTTATCAAGAAGAGATGCCATTCCAAACTACTCACTTACATGTTCAAGGCCCTCCACAACATAGGACCAGCCTACATCAACTACCAACTGATTTTCCACCAACCCACCAGAGCACTTCGCTCAACTCATATGGCCCTTGCACACGTCCCACACATCCTCAGAACCACAGCAGGGGGGGCATTCCTTTTATTACCTCGCTGCCAAGTCCTGAAACAACCTGCCCCTGTACCTCTGGATCACCACCACCCTCGCTGACTTCAGAAGAGCATTCAAGACCTAGCTGTTCATCTGACCTGCTCATCCCCAGCACCTGGATAACCCCACCTGGGCCAATAAGCTACGCTTTACAGATCCTATTTGAATTCAATTGAAGTAGATAGGCATTGTTCCAAACCTCCTTCTTCTGGCTGTTGTGATAGTTCTGTCCGAACTCCTCACCCGAATGAGATAGACCTTTAGTGTTAATGAAAAAGTAAAGCAAAATAATTTGTGCATTTTGTGTGGTTTTGGTAACTAAAGTGACTAGTCTTTAAAGGATATGAAAAAAAGAAGCACATAAAGGAGCCCTGTAAGTAATTGTAGAAAGATGTAAAAATAAGGCAACCATTCAGGCAGAATGCTCCCCCAGGCTCCATACATCACAAATCAAGTTTAAAATGAGTTCCAAAACATTCTGAGCCATCACATGAATCATCAATCACTAAATATAATACTCCTAGGTGCAATAATTACCTCTTCCAAGTGTGGTGCACATTTGTCCATTGTATCTCTTTTCCCATGGAAGTGATACACAGGGCAGTCTTGTATAATTAAAGAAGATCTTTGCCGGCAGCCCAGCTAGGGAATTATAAAAAGAAGATAGTAATGGGAGGCATTGTATTCTGGGCCCTTAAAGTGAATGGAGGCTTCTTCTGTACACACTGGTCCACTTTATAGATGTGAATAAATGGAGCTACATAAGCCAGGCACCAAATGCTATGTTTACAAGAACTGATGCATTACTGCGGTAAGGCTGCAAAGAGTCAGAAATACTTGTGCTGTGGTACAACCATTCTAGATGGCTTAGATGCATCGTATTTGGGATACTGCGAACCATGGTGTAAGGTCTCAGACTACGTAAAAACGAATGACGCATCTGTGGCGGGGATGTCTTAGTGAAAACTGATGCATACACAGCAAAAGTGACGCTAGGGTGCTTTGTGGCACGTAAAGCAACGCAAGTCAGCCTTGCATCACATTTGAATGCGTAATGCGTCAGAAATCCTACAAAAAGTGATGAATTTGAAAAAAAACAGAGATGGAGCAGCAGCAGCCATGGCAACAATGCCAACAACCCCCGCTAGGATGTCCAGACAGACCCCCAGAGGAAAAGGAAGAGTATTTTTTGTGAGGAGGAGAATCAAATACTCATACCAGACGTGACAAAGTACGATCATCAACTCTTTGTCACCTCAAAATTGCTATTAAGGAAGATAGAGGCCATTTGGCAGTCGATAGTGGACGTGATCAGTCTAGGGGCAAGTTAAAAGGACAGATCCAGAGTGCAAGAAGTGCGGGCACAATTGCAAACACAGGACCAAGGAGGAACTGGCCAGCAACCTGAGGGCAGCCATGCTGACTGGATGAAGAGGACCTGAGAATCCTGAGCAGCTATCGTCCTTGGAGGTGCAGGTGGCAGCAGTCATCTCAGCAGAGTAGGTTGCAGGAGAGGAAGGACCCAAGAATGCAGTGCATGTGGACTAACAAGACCTACAGGCTAATGACAACAAGGGACAATATCACACAATATGTCACGCTTTGCAGCGCAGCATGCTACGTTCCTGCACTGAACTGTGCTGAGCATAACGAAAAAGGGATAAAATTGGTCACATGTCCAGTCATACATCATAGAAATGCGAGTCAAAGTGACCAGTCACATGTTGCACAGCCCAGTTGAGCTCTGTCAAATTTGGCGAGTCTATGTGTGATGTGCAGCCCCAGTCCAGGTTCACATTTGTATACGCTTATAAACTGCCCAAGACCTGACCTCTGTAGAACGGATATTCTTATATTTATAATAATATCTGTTCTACAGAGGTCAGGTCTTGTGCTGTTTATAAATGATTGAGTGTGGGGCGATCTGACCCCTTTTTTCCCCCTGTGCGCCTGTTGTGTATGCCACATTTGTATGTCAATTTCATACTGTCAATTGTACAATGTATAACATTAATGACGAGGACTACAAGTAACCACCTACAATACCAAGTAAAAACATCTTCACTGGAACACCACAACATGCCAAGACAATGGAAACATCCCCACCCTGACTTGGATAATGCATGCACCCTTGCATCATGAGGGTAATATGTTTGTGTTTGGGTCATGCAGTTAAATCTAGAATGCAAAGCTATGGAATGGAATGGGGTTGTCAAAGGATAAACTCCTCACCTGAGCGGTGGGTCAGGTGTTGGGCATGTGAAATACCATCACATAGGAACATGTAAAGAGCCACATCTATAGTCACACCAAAAGACAAGGGAACCTTACTCACAACGGAACCAGGGTACTAGTTATATATGGGGAAACAGTGATTCCAGTGGATAATAGAAAAATGACTTAAGCAACAAATATGCTCAATAGCAATAAACATGTAAAGGACCTGGTAATGTCAGAAGGCATAATAAACTTTCTACACAGTTTGCTCAATAGAGCATTTAATAAAAACAGTGAATAATATATATTATTCTTTATTCAAAAGCGCAAAACTTTGTACATAATGTCCCCAAGTGAAAATTGGAACCAAAAAGTGACTGTACAAGGTGAATCATTTTGTAAATGATTTCCATAAGTTGTAAGATACGACCATTCATTTAAACTTTTACAACAGCATAGGTATACAGTGATACAAGCTGGGTGATGGTCTGCTCTGTGTGCTTGTCAACGGCGTTTTGACCCTTCTATCTATGGTGGATCTCCGCAGGACTAACGATGTAGGGACATCTAAAATAAATTAAAGAAAGCATAAGGCCCATGTACCGGCACAGATGTGAGTAGCTGTGGCGAAGGACCTAAATTGAAGGTGGTTACCTGGATTGTAAAAAGTGCGCAGCCTTAGTGAATGTGAAGTGCCTCGGTGAAAAGTGAAGTAAAGAGCTCACGTGAGGACCCGGCCGGGTTCTACAGTAATGGGTTCAAAAAGGAAGGAAAAGCAATTGGTCACTGCTTGTAATGTATAGATGGTTATAGGAGAAGCACTAGCTTATTTAAAGCAATCTTAGTGGTAATGAATACATAAAAGTTACCTCACGGTGAGAAAGGCAGGCTCTTAAAGATGTACGTAGGCCGATGGGCTCTTCAAATGCTTTGCTACAGCCGTAGCAAAATACTTCCCAGTGTGGAGCTGTGTATAATTAGCTGTTTCCTTCGTGGCGCTTTGTATAGTAAGAGAGCGATTGGATTGCTGCAAAATGAAAGAATTCTATGAGGAACTTTGTGTCTCGTAAGGAGGGCTAAGGGGGTGTTAGGGAGAGGGTGTGGCAGTGTCGAGCTGTGCTCACACGAACTTACTTGGGAAGTGACGGGCGGACGAGTCTCCGCGTGTGACACTGCAGCTGCCTGGATCTGCTGCAGCCTAGTCCGCGTTGAGAAAGCTGCCGGCGAGTACAAATCTACTCGAGTGGCAGTAAATGACTGCTTGCACTGTGCAAGATGCCGTTTGCAATGATTGCACAGTGTGGACAAGCATCCTACACCGTGAAATTAGCATTTTCCTTACCACACTACGCAGTTCGCGTAGCTACGTGTAATGTGTGTAGTGCAAAGTGTACTTCGCGTAGCTATGCGTAGCACTACTACGCAAACTACGCTCAGGGTTACTCCACATACTGTCCTGGAACATTGCAGGCCTCCGTTTCAGCCAAGATCACCAGATCATTATCAATGATAGTAGGCAAGAATGACGATAAGAGTTCAAGGGTAGCAGACTCTTGGCCATACCTACTGGCCATGAGTAGTCATTAATCAATACTATCCTAGTCATAGCTGGGAAACTCAAGATAGTACAAAGAATATCACTGGAGTATGTCTCTACCTGTTTCACCGAGCATCCTAGATGTGTTGCAATGCAGATACTGAGACCTCCTGATGATCTTTCCTGTCCCCCGAATGTGGCTGGTATATTAAAAGCTGCATAACCCAGTCTATGAATGTACTCCCTAGTCCTAGTTTCCTGAAACATGCAGATGGATAAGGGCCCCCCACTTCGGGTTGTCTAATTTGAAACGGAGGCCTGCAATGTTCCAGGACAGTATTTGGAGTAACACTTGGCGTAGTTTGCGTAGTAGCGCTACGTGTAGCTACGCGAAGTGCACTTCGCAGTACGGACGTTACGCGTAGCTACTCGAACTGCATAGTGCGGTAGGGAAAATGCTGATTGCACAGTGCAGGATGCTTGTCCGCACTGTGCAATCATTGTAAACGGCATCTTGCACAGTGCAAGCAGTCATTTTCTGCCGCTCGAGTAGATTTGTACTCACGCTGCAGCTGTCTCAACGCGGACTGGTAGTTTCTCATCGTGTGCGGTTGCAAGCATACGCGACCACTCGCATTGATAAACCTGACCTCCCCGCATTGAGAATCTTGCCGGGAGGTTTATTTTCCACGCTCGTGATCGGAAACTTGATGTTTCTGATCGCGAATGAGGAAAAAGCCTTGCTGGGACATTGCTTTTGCTCTCTCGCAGTCGCCAACTTGACGTTGAGGACCACGAGCAAGCAAAAAATGCCCTCTACGCTACGCATTTTTGCACTGTGCTATGTGCAATCCGTGTAGTGTGTAGTAGTGCAAACTATGCACATTTCGCGAGTGTAGCGTAGTACTACACCCAGGGCTAATTTGGAGCTTCAGTGAGTCATTTAACAGCTTGCTAGAACTTCCGGTCTCCTTATCTAAGGATACTGGTCCATTCCTAACTGAGGGCTGATCAATTTCTAGTGTTTCAAATGATAGATTTGCATTCAATATAGCCAACATGATAACGAAAGCTAATCTCCACGGCAGAAGTGGACCTTACCTCAACTTGCCCGTACTGGCGGACAGCAAGCTGTGTAACTGTGTTGCAATATGTGGTCTGACACAAACAATCTCCATTTTCACATGGTGGTATATGAACAATGCACAGAGACTGCGATCTGAAAGGCAACCACAGTGCCACATGGTCTCAATACATACAAGTCACATAGGTACTAGACTTCAATGGTGAAATGAAGGGAATGGGTATAAATACTGTATGTAAGCTAGATTACTCATGCCAACCTCTAGCAGCTAACCATTGACATATCTCCATTTTATTGCACAGGGGGAAACTACTCCTCCTGACCAGCTGTCTGTCCTGAATGACCAACCTACTGACAATGACATCCTGCCCCCCATGGAAGAGGACATTTTCCAACGAATCCTGGACTATTTTGTATCACATTCTCCCACTGTAGGAGGGGCTAAGAGCATGGCTGGGTCTCCAGAGGAACTACCCACAACAGGACCTACCTCATCTGCTAGGGCCAAGCCCAGCCCTGGAGTCTGAGGACCCCCAGATGTCTTTCCCCAGCAGGCAGTAGGAGTCCAGCTTCAGCTGGTAGATGAGGTATGGGTGGGGATGGGGACCGTCATGGGCACTCTAGAGGGAGTCTGTAGTTGCCTCAGTGCCAATAGGGATACCTCTGAGGCACAAGAGACACCTACCATCCGCTCATGAAATTGGAACACTCCTTGGCTGACATCACTGTTGTCGTGAGGCAGAGGAAAGAACAACAGCCATGCAGACGTGACACCAGAGAGGTTGCCACCCAACGGAGGTCTATACACACCATTCTTGAATCTATGCACTCCTATATTGCAACAATGGGTGCCTTTCACCATGACATTGTTGCTGTGCTGACAAGCCAGAGGGCCCTTCTCAGCTCTGTCTCGGTGGATGTGCTGACCCAAAAGACCCTTCTTACTATCTAAAAGGAATTGTGCTACAGTCCCTATACCATCTTATATTGGACAGGGTCGAGCATCCTTGACCTGCCCATGCCGTGGTATCATATATAAAGTCCCTTTGAACTATTGAACTTCATGGTGTTAAAATAAGCGTAAGTATCTAGAGCGGCATACAGTTAAAAATACAACACTATCACACATTTGCAAACATGCACAAATTGTGTCCTGTGAGGCACTAACACATTCTCATACATCCACATATATCTAGCTCAGTAATCACAGCAATGTCCTCATGCACACATGTCAGGCTCAATGCTTACCTTGGGGATCTCACATAAGTACAATATTATTGCATGCAGATACCAATGGACTGAATGTTTCTCAATTTTTAACATACATATACCAGTGAAGGATGTTGAAGCTCAGTGCTACACCTTGGACATCAGTAAGCAAGAACTGCAACGATCAAGTAACTATCTTTTTTTGTCAAATGATAAATGGTGAAGTAAGGCATACTGGCATACATAGGGTCAATGTGTTATTCTACCCCTGAGAGGCTCTCACATTCATCATTAACATATGCATACATATTGAATGTTATGATCAAGGTCACAGACCCATGAAAAATCTGCACATGCCAAAGGGAATAAGTACAGGGAGCCCTATGTGCATTTAAACTAGCAAGGAGTTCCCCAAGTTCACAAGCAGGAAGTGCCACAATTGGCAAATAGTCAATAGGAAGGGTGATTGAAATTAACAGGCAGGTGGGGGCCACTTCCATGGATACTTGCCAACAAACAACACTGAAGTTACATTGAAATCTTGCAAGGTTAAGTGTGTAAGTGCCTGGCATCAGTGGTGAACCAACACATCCATGATTTGTGACTATGAGTTGACATATTCATCCCTACAATACATATAGCTTAACACACACACACATTGTAATAGTAGGTGACAACCTTTGTTGAACTGTGTGCTCATTCACACAAAGAGGGCCACATAAAGTGCCCAAAGATGGTTGAAGATCTCTTAAGGGTCTCCATTGCAAATTGACTAACTTTATCCATAGGTGTCTCACAAAGATACACATATATACAAACACTGCAGAGAAATCCTACATCATGTGCTTAAAAGAGTATAAACATTTATGGCAACTCCTACACATTAATTCATTAGAAAGTCGTGAAAGTAGAAAACATTGTTCAATATAACTATCATAAAATAGTAAAATCTAAAACTACCTACACTACACTAACAAACTTACCCTGTCTAAAACTGTGACTAAACTAACCTAAGCTAACTAACCTGCACTACTCTTACTTAACTCTATCTTAACTTACCTAACCTTAACTTACACATATTCCAGAACAGTCACAGTAAACATCAACCCCTGAGCCCCCCTTAACATACATAGTCACACAACATAAACTACACCTTTACACAGACTAACTATACAATAAGACCTAAACAAATTCTTTTTTTTGCATTTTTGATTCATTCTTTGTTTATAAAACACACACTAAACATCAACCCCCACCCACTATAAAACATATCCACCTATATCCCCACCTAAAACCTATGCACTAATAAATTATTAAATTAATACTATCCCAACCTATTTCTATGCTAAAATATATTCTAAAACAGGAGAAAGGCAAAAGCCTGACGGAGTTCTATATTTGGGCACTTATTCGGCCCACAGATTGCTACAATCTCTGCACCAAGGCGTGCATACTTGCTAGTTCTCCCTCTATTGCAGTCATCTGCTGCTTCAGTTCTGCAAGGTCTTTCAAGGTCTGGGTCTCAAATGACGAGCTCATTCCTGGGGTCGTGGGCAAGGGCAGGGGTACTTGGCCTTGCCATGCAGCTGATGTGCACACAACTGCCACTGGTCTTTCACTAAGGTGCATGCCCTCATCCTGAGTTGATATTCCCTTTGCCGGTCCTTGTTGCTCCTGCATGCAGGACTTCCAGGTCCTGGCCACCTATCCTTCCTCATAGATCCTCTCCATGCATTTACAGGCCCTGGCACCATTCCAGATGTGTTGGTAGCTCCCCAAACTAATTTTAAGGTCCTTTTCTTCTTCATCCGTCATGTGTCCTGTGGAAAGGAAGGAGATATGTATAAGAAAAACCTGAAGTTGAACATGTTGTCATCAATAATAGGCTTACTTTTGTGAAACATCACCTGTAGCATGTCAGGCAAAAACTACATTTAGTGAAAGAGAAATAAGCAATGTTTATTTAAAACATATACTTCTCCTAATGTAACAATGCAAATGTACTCAGGTGCTGACATTGTAGGTGTATGAAATGGCAGTGTCCACACAAATTAACTTATAACCATAATAATCTAGAGACTGATTTAGAACTATGATGTGGTGTATACATTGAATTGAAAATATGGTCCTCATAGGCATTCCCTGATGTTTGTTTTGCAGCATGCAACATTGTATATACTATGGTCAGTAACTTATTTGAAATTAGTTATGTCAAGCAAGTACAGGTATTGTGCCTCAGCATTTGTTAACTCCTATAGCAATACACAAGGCTACACACATTGCTAAGTTGACTAACTCTGTGCCAGGTAGCTAAAATATAGATGGAGGAATGCTAGCTACCTCCCATTAAACAAACCTGTTGAACATTTCTCCAATATTGACTTAGGAAAATACAAGCAAGCTTAACACATCGCTTATGCAATACATGTCCTGCAATACCATGGGGACCTTTACATATCTTAGTTTCTGTCTACACATCAGCAAGGCTTCTTACCATGATGAACATTAACAAAAATCATATCCATATAATGAGTGTATGCATGCATGCTGTAGATTTGTGGCCCGATTCACAAAGTACAGTTAGACCAAAAGTCTAGCTTGACTTCTTTTAGATATTCACAATGGTAAGTTACTACTAGTAAAGTTAGACTTTTGTTGTAAGTTTACCTTAGTGAATACTGAAAAGTAATCAAGTTTGACTTTTGGTCTAAGTTTACCTTTGCGAATACAAAAAAATAGTAAAGTTAGACTTTTGGTCTAACTTTACTTTTGCGAAAACCGAAAAATTAGACTTTTGATCTAAGTTTACCTTTGTGAATACAAAAAAGGAGTAAAGTTAGACTTTTGGTCTAAGCTTACCTTTCTGAATCCCAAAAAGGAATGAATTTACCCAAAATTGTAAGCTTACAGCTGTGAATTGGGCTCCTCATGTTTATAAGTACTTTATGCTATATCTTGCAGGTACTCTTCCACTATGATTCAAGGGCGACAGGTTTGGTGTTAGCCACTAGGAGTAATGCCACCATTAGGTGAACTGTGTAATGGGCTGTATGCTGCCAACAGAGTGCAGAAAAGTATGTGGTCCTTCCCACATTGCATTTATTTGGAAAAACTCACTACAGAGGTAAATTAATGCATCTAATACAGGACGTTGGGTATATGAGGCCATGAGTCAGGCATTTAACTGCATTCCCATATGTAGACAAGTGGCATGTGCCACTTGTACCCATACCTATTCTGTCTGCAATGAGGTAAGATTCCTCACATCCTGTCAAGACCTGCCCAGCGATAGGTCCATACCTTGTCATGTGGACACTAGCAATGTGCATTAACAGGCGGTCTGAAGATGAACCGCCGAAACCCATGGTCAAATAGTTTCTCTCCTACATCCTTAATGCTCCCATGGTATCTTCAAAAATGCTCCTTTGTCATACCACCTCATATGTTAATGATATGGAGTACGCTGAGGGATGCACAGGTACCCATGAGACTGGATTACAGTTGCCATGCATAATGATAAATGCGGCCTAAGTGGTGAAACAAAGTAAATGATTACTACAGACAATGTTCTTATACCCTCACAGCAACACATGGGGATATGCCATTTGGCCACTGTGATTAATCTATTAACTGATTATGTTTAACTTTGCCCCCTCACAACTTCATATGCAGGATCTATCCTAGCAAGGTATGTTGTTTCGTGATGGCTAGCCTGCTCACATGGTCACACAAGTTTATCTGATTCTGAAATTTGGATTCACACCTAGCTACTGGTACATGGATGGATCACAAAAAATGTAGTTTTTTTAAAAGCATCATGCACTTAGTCTTTCACACTGTACCAATTGTGGTAGCAAGGAAAAACTTCTTCTGCATCTATGGTCATAGTATGATGTAAATCAACAACAATAGAAGAATTACATTAGAAAATGTGTTTACTCTGTATAGTATCCCATAACCATATAAATGTTGATAATTAGTAATCTTGTCTTGGATATGTGTTACACAGCAACCCCACCTGAACCCAAATTTGGACTTTGGCAAACATACCAGGGCCGATTCATAAAGGTAAACTGAGACGAAAGTCTAACTTTACGACTTTTGGTATTCACAAAGGGCATTTATGAGGAGTAAAGTTAGACTTTTGTTTCAGTTAAAATTAAGTTTTGGTGTTAAGTTTAACTTTTTTGTCTCAGTTAAACTTAAGACTAAAACTTAAGTTTAACTGAGACAAAAGTGTTACTTCGCTACTCGCAAATGCTCTTTGTAAATACCGAAAGCCGTAAAGTTAGAATTTCATCTCATTTTACTTTTGTGAACCAGAACCAATGTGTCTTGAAAATCTCAACCTATCTCTAGCAACTTTTCTGTCACATATTTTTGGGCATTATTTGTTTCTTTTTATAATGCGATAGGTGCTAGACAATTGTACTTCTGACTATCTGTAGTTATTGGGGCTGGTGATGCCATAAGCATTCAAACCATAGCTGGCCAAACATCACCACAGCAGATAATGAGCCATTAATCATCTGGCCCTGCATACATTGCCAATAGATGGACATTGATATTTGTCCCTATCCATTGCACATGTGCTACTTCCTGTGTGATTTGACGTGTAAGGAAAATGGGCTACAGGTGAATGATGCTACCCCTTACACATCACAATGTTACTACTATCATAGATCACACACAATCCTTGCAGAGCTGAGAAAACATTCAGGTGACAGTCACTGGTAGGATTGAGATCCCCAATGGACTCCTCTTTGGCACGGGTGTAGGGTGCAGGTCCACCTACAAGACAAAAATATGGTACATTACTCTGTGAATTTTGAACATGTACACTGTGTACATATGAAGCACAGTACATTGACTTCACAGATGTCTGGTATTGTCTGCACGTTAAACATGTAGCAAGTGGCAAAGTTGATATGGCTTAGTTAGGAACATGTGTATGCCATGTTGAAGTGTTTAAGGATAATATTAAACAAATAGTGTCTCTGGTGTACAGACTGCAGACTAGGTGCAAAACATCCTTCCTTGCTACAAGATGCAAGGGTGCATGGCTTTGATGGCTATATGAACAGTCAAATTTGACAGACCACACTTTGCATGGTATTTATTTGGCTGGGGCATGCACAACTCTATATGTGTACTGAGCAATGCAACACACATCAGCCAGTCAACATGTTAGGTTTTTTTCTTTACTTAGCTCCGTACATGTTAGGATATTTCCTCATTAAACATTACTGTTCTGTACAGGTTCATTTGTGAATTGAGAGCATGTATACAAATATATGTTAATTTATTTGATGTGAACAAAACACCCTGTCCAATCTGTGGCAGGATGAAATGTGAGTGTGCCCCCCTGCAACATACTTAGTGGGTGACCCCACGTTCTGATGTCAGCCATGTGCTTGCAGGCCAAAACTCCCTGCACAGTGTAGGAGGAGGCCACCAAGTCCTTTGGGCCTCCCCTTCACTGCATGGTCAGTCGGGCTTATTGTTAGGCCACTGTGAACAGGCACCTGAGGCATGATGTTAGCATTTTACAGAGCTAGCCTGTATTATGGCATACTACCCTTCAAAATACCTGCCTCTTCCTGTAGACGAATCAATTCCATAATTTGGCAAAAGACACACAGCAACAAGTGTATGGAAAATAAGTACTTACCAACGGGGCCACCAACTTCCAATCCTAGGTGATCAAGCAAATCAGCCTCCTGGCTCACCACATCCGCCCATCTGTGCTTCAGCTGGTGTACTAGGCACTCTGTATTTATTTGTTCACGTTGAAATGTTTTTCAATTTTTTGCTATTTACATGAATTTTGATAAAATCCTATAAATAATAAAAAATATATATATTGTCTACCCCTTTTGATTGATTCGCTTTGGGGGAACTTTTTCTGTTTGTATGGCGATCTTTTAAAGCATCAGTGACCTTATGAGCACTTTATAATTATTTTTCAGGCAGCTTGGGTTTTTCTAGATTGCTTTCTGAACAATACACTCTACTTGCACCACCCAGCTTAAGTCAAGCAGACATTCTTCCAACCCTAATTGCACTCCTTTGTAGTCTAGGCTTGTCTGACCCTACCCCCTGTAGAAACCAGATTAGGAATATAATGGGCAAGCAGCAAAAGCAGGTCCCCAAACTCTCCTGCAGACAAGCTATTGGTTCTGCCCTTCTAAAACTGCTTACACTCTCCACCCTTAGCAGTACCTAAACAGAAACTAACCCTTACACCTACCCCTAAAACAAAAAAATGAAATAGACTTACCTCTACCAAAATAGTGCCAAAAACAATGCAAATGACAAATGCAACACACAATTATATTTTTTAACACAACAGAGACAGCACGGATACTTACAAGACCAAAACTCACTAAACACATCAAGAGCGATCACCAAACACATCCAACAGCCAGCACAGCCGTAAAGATTGTAAGTGAAAATACCTTCTCACTTCCTACTTTGCAGTATTGTATATCCATTGTGTCCTTTTCTTGGTGTATCCCACCGGTTTTCTACAAATGCTTCAGTTTTTTTGATACATCAGTAAAGAAATATCTAATGCGTGATTAACGCACAATGCATGTCACTGTACAATGCCTTGATTTTGAGACATTGGTGTTGATGCATGGCCTCCGTTCGACAGTCCGGGTGCAATGCATCGCACAAATGGTAAATTGTGTAGTGAATTGTGCAATGTAGGTAAACACTCTCAGGGCTCACTTTTTTGATCATTTTTTCTTACCTGATGTGTTTACAGACTTGGGATGTGTTGCATGTCTATGTTAAAAGTGCACATATGTGTGAGTCATCGCGTTCATGTTTCGAACATCATGACTGAAAATATATTTATGTGAAAGACACATACATATTGTGAATTGTAGTGATCTTTACATAATGATTGTGTATTACAGTTTGTACTATGCTTGGTGAGTAGGCATGTTTTATTTTACATACATAGCAGTTCCTATGTAAATGAAATACTCATTGTCATACATGATTATGTTCAAAGTAAAAAACTGGTACTATCTGTATGAATTCCTGCCATAGAATGTGTTATGGACACAATACACACTCAGGGAGCAACATACAATGGCTGCTTCAGCCATTTTACAGTGTATGTTGCATCTAACTCACATATCGAGTGGATAGATATGAAAACTATGGTGTTAGGCCAATATGGCACCTTTGATTGAGGGGTAGACAACATTTACCAGACTAAAATAAACAACAGCCACCTAATAATATTGTGGTACAGACGCATCTACCATTTCGCACAATATGTGTGGCACATGCACAATACACCTGCATAAATGTGTTTAGAAAAACTGTGTGCCTATAGTTTGATTGTCACGAGGCCAGCTTGAGTAGGCCAGACAAGTGTAATGAATGCCAAGTGGCAATATGTTTTATATTTCCCTGCATCACATTATTCTGCATCAGAGAAGGGTTATGTGAACTTAGAATGTATGTAGCCATTCATGCCAGATGTTCATATGTCCATTTAGTGACAGATGACACCACCCTTACTTGGAATGTATCAGTGCATGCCACTTTGACAGCAGTGGTATTCCATGTAGTTAGGCCATGACATTTTATTTTACCTTTATTTTCTTTGTGTCCTGTTTTCAGCAGCACACATTGATAGAGCACTAAGACTCACAGCATTGTTTGATTAACAGTAAGACACACCAACACGGTTACTTCCATTCTTGCATGTAACAGTTGCATCCTTGTCTAAAGGCGGAAGTGTGCCTGCATTGGGCTGAGGAAGCCAATCCATCATCATCACAGCTCAAGATTCAACATTTACATGTGTTAGGTAAGATACTGTACTTATCTTGCTTTGTGCCTAGCAAACATTGATGTAGCATATGGAGACTACCTTGGCTGCACTGTGTGCTCATGCACATTATACTGATAACATGTGAGGTATACTGTGAATGACCTAGGCAACATACATCATGAAGTGCATGATACACACTCAGCCATTGAACAGTTATGTCTGCCTTTGAATCTAAGTGTAATTTCAATTTCACAACATGTGCCCCCCGGTGTGCATGAACTCCAGTTCCTGCACAGCATGGATGTTATAGTCCATGCTGTGCAGGCACCTTGTGTGGCATTCCCATTGTGGTGACTTTTTCAAAGGGGCTGCCACCTTGACAGAGGCATCGCCATGATACTGCCATGCTGCCCGCCTGCCAGAGCACTTTCAAGTCGTAATCTGTCAGGTGGGCGCTGACTCTCGGTGGTGCGGGTGCGTGGCGGTGGCAGTAGTAGCCCACACACTTCCGCATCGCAGAAACTCGTAATCAGGCCCTAAGTTTACAATATGCAATAAACAGCTCATTTGCCTTTGAAAGAAAAAAAATGATGCACTAGACTATCCCCCAGATGCATCAAGAACCCATTTTGCTATTCCTTAATAGCGAAAAATAACGATTCGCTATTAAGTAATAGCAAAATGCAATGCATGAAGAAATTACACAAAAAATAGCAATTTCTTAAAATTCCTTAATTGCGACTCGCAAATTGCGAGTCCCAATTAAGGAATACCTCCCCATTCATTCTTATGGGCCTAGAGGCCCATAGGAATGAGTAAGTAAGTAATCTTTATTGCTTGATTAATTAAAATCTTAGCAGTCTGTACAATAAACAGGTAATTAGCATTGTTTCATATTCCCTTAAAAGCTGAGACTCTGTATTCTAAAAAAACTAGAATTTTACTTGTTAAAATTACATGTACTAAAATTGTGTTACACTTCATTAGTTCAGGCAGAGTCTGTATACAAGTCTGAGTGTTAAAAGCTAAGACACTGTATTAAAAAAAACATGAATTTGACTAGTTAAAATTACATGTTCTCAAACTGTGTTGAACTTCATTAGTTCAGGCAAAGTCTATTTACGAATCCTGAGCTTACGTCTTTTCCTGGGCCCGTGGGTCTTAGTTGGGATCATAGGTGAGCACCTGGCAGGGAACCTCAGGCGCAGTCGAATATACTCGAGATTCTTCGCCTAGTTTTGCCTGTGCTTCTTTCATAAAACGGACAAAGCTGCAGAGTAGCCTGACATTGGCTCCTTCGAAACACGCCTTCACTGCCTGTCTGCAAGACCGAATATGCAGTGCGTTTATATGTGGTTTTAACAGTTCTCTCCTCTCCAGGTCAAGAGCCTTACAGATACACAGAAGGTGCAACACATCTTCCTTGGTTTCTCCACATAGTCTGCAGAGGGTGGTTATTGGTGGTCATTTTCAAGGGGGCATATAAGTTTGGGCAGGTAGAATCCCCATCCTCATTGCCAAAAAGCATTCCTTCAATGTTCTAGAGAAGCTGGTGCCTAGATACGATTGTGGTAAGCATTTTGAGTAGCTTTGAATTACGAGCCAGCTGTGTGCCCTCTTGTTTAGGTCTGCTCTATCATTTTGAGTAGAGACGAGGTTTATTGACTTGTTAACCAGGGTTTTCACATTGTTGTAAGGGAGACCAGATTCCCAGATGTTCTGAAGGGCTAATTCTCTGATCCCAAGTTGAAGATAAGCCATGGCCGGGGAGTTGTTTTTCCGTACAATTTCTTTCCAAAGAAATGAATTCAGTGATCCGGCCATGGAGCTCTTTATTTTCTACCAGGTTTTAACGTACGCACCTTTCTGGTTTATTGCCTGTATCTGGAATACGAATTCCAGTCTTAATTGCGCTGGAGAGGTATATTTTGGCAGTTTGAATATTATTCTCAGTGCTTTGGAGACTGTTTTGTCTAAGATTGTTTCGTCTTTCCCTCTCATGGCCTCACTGCCGTAAGTTATCGTTGGGAGAAGCTTGGCTCGTAGTACTTCGAGCAGTGGGAGCAGGTTTGGACCAGGTATTTTGTTTTTAAGGTTTTTCACGGTGATGGCTAGGAGGGTCCCTCGCCTTTGTATTGCCTCTTTTTGTTGGTCAAATAAACCTTTGTTATCAATAATTATCCCTAGATATTTGTACTCATTGACCACTTCGAGATTACAATCTCTCAGCTGCCATTTTGATCGTCTTTTTACACGTCGCTCGTTTAGTACCATAATTTTTGATTTGTCTAAGTTGATTTCCAGCCCATTCCTTGTGGCAAAATCGTTTGTGGTGTTGAGTAAGTGCTGTAAGCCTTCTTGGGTTTGACTGATTAAGACCAGATCGTCGGCGTACAGTAGATTTGAAAGTGAAAGGCCACCCAGATTTGGCGCGTGGTGGTTGCAATTGTCCAATTCCGTCGAGAGATCAGCTATGAAAAGGTTAAATAAAGTTGGAGCAAGAACGCAGCCCTGTTTTATGCCTCTGGTCGTTGGAATCCGCCTGGACACGATGGTGCCACTCCCCAGCTTTATTTGAACCCATGTCTCAGTGTGTAATAAAATGAGTTGGTTCAGGAGGGGAGGAGGAATTCCCCATTGGGCTAGTTTTGACCATAATTTTCCTCTGTTGATACTATCAAAGGCGGCTTTGCAGTCGACAAATAGTGATTGGCTGATTGCTTTTGCAGAGTCGGCTAGCAGAGAGAGGGCCAGAATGTTTGTGGTGGTCCCCAGGTTTTCCTGGAACCCCGTTTGGTTAATTGGGATTAGTGTTTTTTCCCTGGCCCAATCCTGTAGTTCGGTCAATATAAGGCCTGCATAGTATTTGGCCTCGATATCAATAAGAGCAATAAGCCTGTAGTTTTTTGGGTCGCTCTTGCAGCCTTTTTTATAGATGGGGGATATGATAGAACCTTTCCATGATTCTGGTATTGTTCCTGTGTTGTTGATGCTGTCAAATAGTGGTTTTAGTGCCGTTGACCAATATTTAGGGCCTTGCTTGTATAAAATTGGGGGTAAACCATTTGGCCCTGGTGCTCCCTCACGTTGGCTTCGGTTAATCCTGCTCTCGATCATTTTGGCAGAGAAGCGCAATGACAAGACGTTCCCTTGGAGGTCGCGAGATGGTAGAGCACCATAAAGCTCAGCTTGATTTAGCCAATTGCTGTGTGGTTCAGGGTTGAAGTAAGTTTGTAAATGGTTTGCCCAAGCGTCCTCCGTTATGTGCGAGTTGATCCCTGGTGCCTGTGGGTTCTCAATGCTCTTGACCGTTTGCCAGAATCGTGCGCCGTTGTACCTTTTTGCGTCATGCAGTAATTTTGCCCATAATGATTCTGCACTGTCTTTCTTTGCGCGCCAAATGATTTTGTTTTTCCTGGTCCGGAGCTTCCTTAGTTCTTCTGCAGCTCCGTCGATCAAGTCGGTTTGGCGGAGGGTGCGAATTGCTGGATTTATGTCTCCCTTTATTAGTCTTAGTTCTGCTTGTTGGATTGAGGAGAGGTGGAAGCGATCGTTTTTTACTGCCCACTCTCCTTGTTTTCGATGGTGCTCACTTGTAACTACAAGCGAAGCTGCTGAGGAGTCAGGGAAACCTAGGGCTTTGGTAAGAGTTTCCCAGGCAAAAATGAGGTTTGCTTGTACAGGTTTAATATCCTCCCAAAAGGTATTTTGCTGCAGTTGATAGTTTTTCACGTTCGCAAATTTTGCATTTGATTCTTCTATGTTGATATCTTGTTGTTAGATGAGGGACCGGATTTGCGCTTGTTATAGCGGTACCCTGAACGCTTAGGGTGAGTTCTTGCGGTTGGTGTCCGCTGTGGTCTGACACGCCGATTCTAAAGTCCTTGGTTAGGGCAAAAAAGTGGTAAGGCAACAAAGGTGTAATCAATTGTTGTATTAACTAGTTGTCTGTGAAAGGTTGGGGCTTGGGGCCTGTCCCCTAGCGTGCGGCCATTTAGCGCCACCAGCGACAGACTTTCCAGCTCTCTCAGTAAATCCTTCGAAGTCTTAGTTGGTTTGCTCCACTTGTAGTTATCCTGGGAGGGGATCCCCCATGCTTGTTGGTTGTCATCTTCTCGGCTGACTTGGTTTTGGTCCTCGGTGAGAAACATGTTGAAGTCACCAGTTATAATGTAACTCGATTGATCCGTCTCCCTGATTAGCTTGGTTAGTTTGGTTATTAACTGCTTTGCTCCATTCCTCTTGCTCTGTGGGTGTATATAGATGTTTGCCAAAATTAGGTGCTGTAGGTTTCTCTGTCTTTGCATTTGGAACCGAATTGCCATTATTTCGAGGGATGCAGTTTTCTTGCTAATTAGTTATTTTGCTGTAGATATGGCTTTATTCGAGGCGTAGATCGCTAATCCACCTTTACAGTGACCGTAATTAGAGTTTCAAACTGCGGGGAGGTGGTGGGTCTTGAAGCCTTCGAGATGGAGGGGGTCCTCTAGCCAAGTTTCCTGTAGGAGTACCAGGTCAAATTTTTGAAGATATAACTGAAATGAGTGGTCGTTGATTTTGGTCCCAAGGCCGTTTATGTTCCATGAACAAAATGTTAAGGCTGCCTCCTTAATCCCCTGTTCGCTGTTGGGTCATGGGTTCTCTGATCTTAGATTTATGGTTTTAGCTAACCAAGACCAGTCGGTTAAAAGATGGTTTTCTTGTTGGCTTCTGCGTCCCCCATTTGAGGGATTTGGTACGTGTGGGCCTGCTGGCGAGGTACTGCGGGCTCCCTTAAGGACTAGAGTAACTTGACAGCGTCCTCTCGAGTTGGTGGATGGCCTCCTAGTGGAAACAAAATGTTGTTGAATCAGTGGGTCAGGATAACCAACTGGTCGATGATGTTGCACTCGGATTCCCCAAGCTTCTAGTTGTAACTCCTCACTAAGAATTTTCTCCGCTATTTCTGATGTTACCCATTCGGTTCTAGTTACCTCTTGGTTGGATATATGTTTAGATATTTTGAATTTTACTGATAGCAAATCTTGGGTTCTGATCCCTGACAAGCTGCCAATTGCATTTAAAATTTGAAGAATGTTCCCACGGTTTAAAATATCCCTTCGTCCTTTTGATATGTACTCTGGGATGAACAGGATTGTTTTAGAGGTTGCTGGATGACAGTTGTTCGATGCCCTTCTGCTGCATAAACGATTGCATTTTTGCTCTTTGCTTGCGGATGTTATTTGTGATTTTTCTACTTCTTTGCCTTTGCTTGGGCTTGGCTCTTTAGGGAACGAATTTTCCCCAGTACTTAATTTGGAGGGGAGAGGTCGTTTTGATTTCTAAGTTTGGTTTGACGGCCCGTGACGCGTGCTGGTTGGTATCGCATGTTGTTGGATGGCCATCCGTTATAGGGTCTTTGCTTCCTTTTATCTTAAGTTGGAGTTACTGATTTCTTTTTCTGGTTGGTTAGGCTGATATTGATTGGGGTCCTTGAGCAGGGTCCCAGCTGCTTCTGCTGAATTTATTGGCACCTGATCGTTGCTTGAAGACTGATCTAATTGTTCGCTTTTTGACGCGCTGGCTCCTATGTGCTCCTGCTGAGAGCCGGTCTGGAGATTTGGTGTAATTTGGAAATAGGATTTTATTGGTGAGTTCTTGTACCTTCCTTTTCTCCTTTGTTTCCTTCGTTGCTTGGAGTTTTGCCCGCTGCTCTGTACAGCCTTTTCTTCTTTGATGGATGCTTCTTGTATTTTGTGGCTGCTGATGGTTGCTGCTTTTGGTTCTAGATTCATAGTCTCTGCGCAACCTGCGGATATAAGAAGTGATTGAGTGAATGGTGTTGACAGGCCGTTAAGACCTGCTTCTGCCTCTCGTCCTACCTCGTCAGGGTTTGGGATCGTGCATTGGCTTACTTCTTGGTGTGTTATTTTAACCGGCCATTTGCCTATCCTTATTGGATTGGAGGTGGTGATTGGACTGGGGTCTTGAGCGACTGATTCTTGCATCTCTTTGTGTGCCCTTCTGATGGGGGAAGTTGGTCTGTCGGATTCGGCGCCTCTGTTGCTGAAATTTACGTAAATGTTGTCTAATTTGGAGCTTGTACCTATATTTTTAAAGTCGTTTAGAAGATCGCTCATCACGGTCGGTAGTGTTGCAATTTTTTCCACTACTAAATGGCAGGTACAGCTTGGAGGAAGTATGGATGATTCATGTTGGGCTTTTTCTATGAAGTTGTTCATGTCTGAAAGCTTGCTTTCGATGCTGGTAATGTGTAGTGCTAGGCAGTTAAGCAGGGTGAGTTGGATGTCCATTTTGTCGGAGTGGTATTCCAGAGCTTTAGTAGAAAGTTGCATGGTTTTTAAAAGGGAGACCCATATTCCTGTTTCGGTTTGCGAGATACTTGCGTCTGTCTTTTTGGGGGTGTTGCCTGGTCCTTAGGGGACCGTTTCTTTTTCCCCCCAGATGTATATGTAGTAACCAGGTTTTCCCATTCATCCTTTGTGAGACCGGAGTGATGTTTTTCTGCAAGGATTGATTCCTCGAGATCTCCTTCCGTCGTCTTTGCTGTATTGGCTGAGTTGGGTGGGGAGACTACTGTAGGAAATTCTGACAGAGTTTGCTTTAGAGGCTTATGGTTTATGGTGTCTTTTGTAGTCTTGATTGCTACATGTTCCTTCATACTGTCTTTGCAGTCCAGTTTATTGGTCTCAGTATGACGATCAATAGATTTAAGGTTTGGTTGAGGCAAAGTGGGTATTGCTCTGTGCGAGTTTAAGACTGTTAGGTTTTGAGGAGGAGTAGACGGGATCATAGTACCTGTAAAGTGGAAAACCTTTGACGTTAAGACAGAAGCACTAGGGGGTGCTGGAGTTAGAGGAACGTGAGACAGTACTGTGATTTTAGGCTCCAGGGGAATCGTAGATGGTTCCTTTGGCTCTTCCTGAGGAGAAGGCAGGGCTTGAGAGAGCGCGGTTTCATGGTGCTTTGGACTCAGTTCAAGTGGATCCCCAAGGTCACTTTCAGGGCAGGTTATGGGGATTACTGTGGCCGCGGGTGGACCTGTATTTTCTTTTTCATTTTCTTTGAGGGGCCATGGGTAGCTTGGCCCCCCTGGTTTTGTTGAGTAGACGAGCGAGCCAATTGCCGATAGTGGAAGAACATTTTCCAAGTGCTCAGGGTGTAATGGCGAAGGGAGATTCAGTTGGTTGTTAGGATTAAGATTTGATAATGCTCCTGTGTCTTTAATGAAGGAGAATTTGGAGTAGATTTTGGGTTGGTATTGTTTTTTCCCTTGAGTTGTTAGTTGCTTCTGAGCATATTTTGCTCCTGGGGCTTGGGCTTGGTCTTGGTCTAGGTCTAAGTCTACAAGCATAATTCCTGGTTCTGCCGTGTAAGTCGCCTTATCCCCTACTATTGGAGGAATTAATGTTTGAGGATTACTGCTGGTCGACGTATTTATATCCTTTATGTTTTTACTTTTCTTTTTCCTGGTGTTGGCGGTGACATTTGTGGCTCGCCTCTCCTTGCCAGACCTCATTGCTGGGTTGCCAACCTACGTGGGAACGTGCTGAATTTGTCAGCGAGTTGAATTCCTCACAAAAAATGTTTTTTTTTTTTTTTTTTTTTTGGGTGGCTGTTAGGTTAGGTTAGGTTGCTAGGTTATTTTTGTTCGGTGAATTATTAGGTATATGTTAGGTATATGTTTGTTAGCCTGGGGTTTCCTTCGAGGCAGCCTTGAAAGTTTCTGGTTTGCTCTGCTCTGCTTGCCTTGCTGGGTGCTGTTTTTGTTTCTTTTTATTTTATTTTCCTTCTCTGGCGGAGGAGCTCAGTCCTCATCTAGGTTGTCCTTATTGTCCTTATTTGTTTCGAGTTGTCTTGAATTGTGGTTGTACTGGTCCTGCCCCCCCCGGTCCCACCACTCCTCTGTCTCTCCTCTTTTGCTCTTCAGGGGGGTCTGTAGGGGGGGTCTGTTTGCTGTACTATGGCTCCCCCAGCTCAGGCTCCCCACACACGGCTATGAGGAGAAGCAGGAACCAGAAGGGTAGAAGGGACCGGTTTGCCCGTATGAAGAACAGTGAGAAGTAAGCAAATGAACAGATGAGCAGGGAGGGGGTAAGGCAGCACGAACCACTATGGCTGCAGAAATCCCTGTGTCCTCAAATCTTCTTGCTGGTGCGGAGGCAGGCGACCCCTCCAGCAGGGTGAGGTGCTGGGAGGCACAGAGGAACTGAGGGACAGCTGCGCACCCTCAATCGCACCCACAAAGTTACTAGAGACACAAAAGCTGAAGCTCGAATTTGAGTGCCTAAAAACGCTGGCGGCGCACTCGAGAGCAAAGCTTGCAGCTTACAGCGCGGCGCAGCTCAACACTCGCCGGGTCTTCGTCTGCCCGCCGTCGCCTTGTCGATGCTGCCGGTGTTTGCTGCCTCAGAATTCCGTAATGGCTGGGACCCGGGTGGTCGGCGGGCTGATCGGGCGGGTCGCGGCTCGTGAAATCGCGGCCTGTGGAGTCCATAAAACAAGTCCGTAAAACAAAGCAACAGGGATGAGGACCGCGGTGATGGCGGATCACCAAACACAACAGCGGCGCAGCTCCTCCTACCGCAACCATAGGAATGAATGGGAAGACATTCTCAATTTGCGAATCGCAATTAGCGAATCGCAAATTGAGAATGCGATTTCAAGGGTGCATGGGTGTCCAAAGGACACCCTGTTGCACCCCTGAAATTGATCTGTGCACATATGTTGCGCACACACATGCCCTTAGGGCATGTGTGTGCGCAACATGAAACTTTGAAAAATACACTTTAGTGCATTTTTCAAAGTTTTTGCAAATTACCATGAAGTTCAACTTCATGGTAATTTGCGATCCCTATTAGCAAATTCGCTATTTTTAAACTTTAATGCATTTAAGGAATCTCAGTTTCAGATTCCTTAAATGCAAGTAATCGCAATTTTGCGATTTCTTAATTTGCGATTTTTGCATTTGGGATGATGCATCCCAAATGCAAAAATACCAGTCGCAAAGGGGCAGCTTCTGAGAATCTGCCCCTTTGCAAGCATATTTTACCTTGATGCATCCATGCCTATGTCCTTGTCACCAAGGTAGCTAACCATTACAACTTACTTATAGAAAATCCTTTCTACCAACAAAATGAAGACAAAGTAAGTCCCCAAATGGATTATTTTGAAGAAACTTGGCTTCACAGACTGCACCACTTTGGACTCAGATGCCAAACCAAATTCTAAAGACCATGATGAAATGTCTATGACAGCACCAGCACTCAAGAAGCCAAAACCAACAACGCAGAAAAAGGATGGCACAATGTCTTCAATGTCTTCAAATCCTCACTTAACAAATTAATAGAAGCCCTACAAAAATAATAACACTACCAAACACTACGAATGGAACGAAAATTAGCAAACAAACCAATAGAAAGTACAACATGCTACATTGTAGCAAAGGAATACACTACTTGAAATCAATCACCAAAATCCTATAATAAAAAACACAATTCCTAAACAGCACCCACTAAACCAAATGAAAAATCTAAACCAACATTCCACTGAAATTTTTTTTTACTAAATATTAAACAAATTATTTTTTATACATCAGTCAGTTTTATAATTCAATCATTCTTTATTTTGCTGGGAATGAGCCATCAAGAAAAAAAACGACGAAAACAGTATAGAATTACGATAAAAACAATCAGACAGTTTCAAAGATGCCACAATTATTTGATCTTAGTACATTCCCATAGCTTTTTCTAATCTTCAAAGATACCAGAGTTAAGTTTAATTTTGACACACACATATATGTGGGTGAAAGCTGTTGAATTAAAAGCAATGTCCCCATATCGATGAAAATATTAATATGATTAAAATTTGCAATAAAAAGTGTTTCCGCTGAATTGATATGAAGTGCAAGATAGCAAGATGTGTAAGGTGCTTTGTGCTGATACATTGTCTTACTCAACGACAAGGGGGCAATGTTATCATCCATGAGTCAGTAATTGGGAAGGTGGAGAGAAAGTGAGAAAGTGCAGTAAATTCAGCCTTAATCATGTTAGACAGAATCTAAACTGGGAGTTTCTGACACTTTATTGATAGGTTTCATCTACTTTTGCTACGAAAGGGATATATAACCTCTTTCCACTAGAGTGCTAGCCTTAACCATCCACTCTATCTCAGTGCTTATAAAGCTTAGCCACTATTATACATTTCACTGCCCCAACAATGCCATCTGTATTTTCAAATAGTTCTTTCACTACCAGGCTCTTGCTGGGACTGCGCCAGCTTTCATCAATTCCAAAATCAAGGCTTACATTCCCAGCAGACAACTGTGCTGTTCCTCCTTATCTCTTCTTTCGGTCCCCCGGTTTAGGAAGATCAAATCGGGGGGTACGAAATTCTCAGTTCTTGCTCCTGCTTTCTGGAACTCCCTTCCTTTTTTTATTAGGTCAACAGTGACTTACCCGGAGTTTCGTAGAGTGCTCAAAACTGTCTTGTTCTCACAGGCTTTTTCATTCTAACTTCCTTTCCCTTTTCCCCTTAGGGCTTGCCCCCCCAGCGCCAAGAAACCGCCTGGTAATCGTGCGCTCAATAAATATTTTTAAATTCAAATTCAAATCCATACATGATTGCTTCCCATATTTGAGCCAGGGAACACCTAGAACTGTAGTCAACTTTAAGCAGTCTTCAACACAGCTTTTGAGACGGCAGTTTCCTTTTTAACCCAAATTGAGAGCTATAACATGATGGAGTGACTTCTAATAAAATCAGAGATATAAGGCATTCTGGTCTCCTTGTGGCAGATAAAATTAGAGGTAGATGTCAGCACTGGCAGGAGCCTATGTAAAAATGTGTTTTCTACTTTCGGTAGGGGTTCAGGATTATTATACCCCGGTACCCCTGCCCTAAAACTACCCACTGTAGGACATTATGCCCTACAGTTCACAAATATAGGTTTTAAAGGTTTTCCTCCTATCTTCGTGCCAATTTTCTTCAAAGAATGCCTTTGACTTCCACCCAAGTCTCCAACCTAGTGAGGAGAATTCTGCCTAAGACCTTTACTGTGGAGTCAAGCAAAGATATTCGGAAGTAGCAGGGGGGAACTCCTGTCTCCTCTTTTTAAGAATAAGAACTATAATTGCTTCTGACAAGATTGAAGGGAAACTCCAAACAATCTAATGTTTCTCTTTTCTTACCAAAGGGGCCTAAAATGAGATGTTGTTTTAGAAAACATCAACTGTAACTCCATCCACTCTTGGAGCTTTGCCTGATACGGCTGACTATAATTCCACTTCCTCCTTAACCTATTTGGAGTAACAAAATAACTCTAACCAATGTGTACCATACAATTAGGTCTGCAAATCTACATCCACTTCCACAAAATGTTCCTACCTCCTATCTGCCGAGAATATTACATCAGAGGGGGCCATATTAGAAGTGCTAAATTAAGGTGCATTTACCGCATTCTAAAATGCTCTGTATCTTTAAGCTTACCAGCCACCAACAGGTCAGCCCAGGACTTTTCTTTTAGTTCCTTCTGACTAGCATTTAGTACTTGATTATAATTGGCTCTGGCTCATCTAATTTCAATACTTGATCTTGGAATCTCCTTCAGAGCCTTTAAAGTTGCTTATGAGTCTTAAACCAATACTGACTGAACGTACCACTCCTACATTTATCCCTAGGAAGGGTCTTGCTAACTATCTTTAATATTATAGACTCAGAGTGTAGCTAAAAGGTGCGTATAATTTCAAATGCACCTCAAAAAGCTCTTAAAAAATGAATGTCGGCAATTTATTTCCCATTTTTTCCACACCCGTTGTTTTCTAAAAATATTTTTTTGGCAAAGCCTTCTTCTGATTGCAGTTCTTTCTAGCAAAGATATCAATTGTAAGTGGATTATGGTTACTATGTCATTTAGCTGTGACTATAAAACTGGATATCAAGGGTGCTAAGGAGGCCGAAAATAAAATAAAATCAATAGTGCTCTCTATACCTCTCCCTGTAAATGGTGGTAAATAATGAAGCTTTGGGGCCCCTACTCAAGGCATGCAAAAGACAAGTTATATTTCATAATAAGTCTGTTAAAAAACTCTCCATATCTTTTTTTTTAAAATAATGATAACCCTCCCCAACTGTTTCCAAGAAACCACAACATTTTTTACCTGAGTATCTTCAAAGTATGATATAAAAATCACCTGCCATAATATTGGATGGGGAGAATGAAATGTCTTCGGGTAAATGTCTAAATCATTTTCTAACTCTTTTGCAACTGAAATAGCTGCATGGTTCAAAACAGTGTAATGATATTTGACTTTCTGAAATTATTGCATACGAAAACGTCTTTGTTCCAACTTGTTCAAATCCTACGAATTAGCTACAGAGACAGGAAGGTCCTTCAAGACCCTAATTTTTTCAATATGGCCCATAATCTGTGGCCATCTTTGTACTGCCCCCCCCTATATTCTTTTTTGATTGTCCTCTTGAGTGGAGGAGATTTTAGAGTAGTGGTCATTGTAGGCCAAATCTTTATCTATACATACTTGTGACTCACTAAAAACACTTGGATTCCATCCATACAAATGCTGCTCCTCTCTCCTATTGTCAACATTGTGTGTTGAAGCTACCAGAGGGGGATCATTTCTAGAGAGTTCATTTAGAGAATCAATTCCCCACTCATCTGCATTAGAAATGCCCTCACTTGGCTCTTGTTGAACAGAAAAGAGCCGGCCTTCAACCCTTTCACAAGTCAAGCCCGTCTGCGCCCGTCCGCGGCCGACCGGGCCCAGGGCTCAGTCGTAATGTCCATTCCCATACTTACTCCTCCACGATCTCCAAAGTATTAACTCCTCAGGGCCTATTTCTGCCCGCACTGTTAGGGCTGCTCAGGACTGTGGTATCCTTGTCCCTTCTGACACCCCTGCCCTAGAAACCCTTCCCCATCACGATACCTCCCTAGCCCTTTCCCCCTCCATGTCTCAGAAACCCACCCCTTTACTGGTGTACTATCTTAATACCCGCTCCCTAATTAGTCACCAGCTTGAGATCTTTCAACTACTACACGAGAGCGCCATCGACATTCTCCTCTTAGCTGAAACGTGGATAACTCAGGACTCAGTCCCTGACATCCTCGCAGCAATTCCTACAGGTTACTATATCATGCAAGCCAACCGGCCTGCCGGGAAGACCGGTGGAGGGGTGGCGGCCATTATCCGCTCCGAACACAAATTCTCAGAATTGACTGTGATCCCTATCCCCAAAACTGACTGCCTCTCTCTCAAATGTTCCTCTGTTAAGTCTGCCTTTGTCTGTGTCCTTGCTTACAGGCCTCCTAACCACATGCCCCTCTTTCCTCAACTATTTGGCGATCTCATCTCCCAACTCGCGATTAATCATGCTAACATCATGATTATTGGTGACTTCAACTACTGGCCATCTGATGCCCGCAAAAGCCATTCCTCCATAGAGTTTACAGACCTTCTAACCAGTATGAACTTCCACCAGCACATTAATACCCCCACTCACCATAAGGGCCATATTCTCGACCAAGTTTGGACGTCTAATCTCGACATCTCCCCTCCCTCCGTACTCCCCTGTTCTTGGTCTGACCATTGCTTTATATCTTTCTTTCTCTACCTTCATGCATCCTGCCCCCCCCTCCCTGTCAAGAACTTTTCTGCTCGTAACTGGAAAAAAGTAAATCCGACCGACTTCTACGCCTCACTGGCCTCCACCTCTCCCACACCTTTGATCTCGGTGGCTGACCAGGCTGTTCACCTTGAAGCATGGCTACTTCTTGCCTGCGACAAAGTTGCCCCTTTTAAAACCATTAAAGCCAAGCGCCCTCACGACGCTCAGCGGTGGTTTTCTGACCAACTTAAAGCGGGCAAACTTGCTCTCCGACAGGCAGAGCGCCGCTGGAGGCGCAATTACGATCCCCAACTCAGACTCGTGTACATAGACTTCTTAAAATCCTACAAACAATCGATCTTGACAGCCAAATCCGCCTACTTTTCCCAAAAGATAATGGACTCCAACAACAAAGCCAAAGATATCTTTTCCATCATCAACGAGCTTTCTCTGCCTGACAGGGTCACACCTCAACCCCAACCCACCCAAACCTTGTGTGATTCCCTCAATTCTTATTTTATTGATAAAATTACAACTATTAAAAATAATATCCTTCCCCCCTCATTTCCCTTACCCCCACCTCCCCCCTATGAACACTAGTCGTCTGACAGAGTTCCCGCCAATTTCACTAGAAGAATTCTCTTCTTTGCTCCATAAAGTCAGCTCAGGTTCCCCTAATGACTGCTGCCCCCCTCAGATCTTGAGGGACGCCTTCTTGGCCTGTCCTGGCCCCCCACTAGCTTTGCTCAACAACTCTCTAGCTACTGGGGTAGTCCCTCACTCCTTCAAACAGGCAGCCGTCTTACCCATTTTAAAAAAAACTAACGCCGATCCCACAATTTCAAGCAATTACAGACCGATTTCCCTCCTCCCCTATTTGGGGAAAATCCTGGAGACATATGTCACCCGCTGCCTGAGCTCCTTTATCGAGAAATCCTCCTTCCTGGATGCCCAACAAGCTGGCTTTAGACCCCTCCATTCCACCGAGGCGGTCATAGTAGCCGTCATGGATGCCCTCAGGAAAGGTGCTGACAAAAACATCCCACAGGTCCTTGTCCTTTTGGACCTGTCGGCAGCATTCGACACGGTCGATCATACTATTTTGATCGACCGTGTCAACAATGCTGGCATCCAGGGGGTGGCCCTCGATTGGCTTAGATCTTTTTGCGACCACCGATCTCAGGCAGTCCATCTGTCCACTTTCTCTGCGCCCTACTCATCCTTAACTTGCGGGGTCCCTCAGGGCTCTGCGCTATCACCTTTATTATTTAATTTGTATCTACAACCTCTCTTAGCCTCCCTCCGCAATACCCCGGCCACAATTTTCAACTATGCGGACGATCTTCAGTTAATCTTCCCCATTGATTCTCTTCCTTCCTCCTGTCTTAATTTCCAGTCTACCATGCTGGCCATTGCTGAGTGGATGTCTCACAGTCAATTGAAACTGAACCCCACAAAAACAGAGCTCGTACTAGTGGGAGGCTCCTCTAATCCATGGAATTCCACCTTTTGGCCTTCATCTTTGTGGATGGCTCCTACTCCTGTGCGCACTGTGAAGAGTCTGGGGGTGATCATCTCTGAAGACCTCTCTATGAGACCACAAATCAACTCAGTCACCTCATCCTGTTTTTTCCATCTAAGGCGGATTCGTAAAATCAGCAGGTTCCTTACCAGAGATGCCTTGATCTTAGTCATCCTTGCTCTTATCACCTCCAGACTCGACTATGCTAATATTCTGTATGTGGGGATTCCAGCATTCCACCTCCATCGGCTGCAACTGGTGCAGATTCAGGCTGCCCGTCTGATCTTCCACCAGACGAAATATCAGCACGTCACCCCTCTTCTGCGCAACCTTCACTGGCTCCCTGTCTCCAAGCGCTGCACCTTTAAGCTTGGATGTACCATCTTCAAAGCCCTTTCTGACTCTGCTCCTGTCTTTATTTCATCTTGCCTGTCTTGTTACGTTCCCCACAGAGATCTCCGCTCAACATCTCTTAATTATCTTGTTGTCCCTAAATGCAGACGGAAAAAGCATGGAGGGCTGAGTTTCTCTGTCTTGGCTCCCTCCACCTGGAATTCCTTTCCAACTGCACTCCGTCTCTGCCCCAGTTATAACTGCTTTCGCAAATTGTTAAAAACCCTGTTATTCCAGTCAGCATTCGAGTAACTCCTTCTCCCTGGTCACCGTTTTTATTTTGTCAAGAGCGCCATGAAACCGTTGGTGAACGTGCGCGGTATAAATACTTTTAACGTAACGTAACGTTTCAATTTCTGATGATTAACACATCCATTGCAGTGGTAGGGTATGTTGCTTTAGAGGCCACCGGTGCTGATCCTTTATCCCCTTCTGGTTTTGCCACAGAGGCCTTCCTCTTACTCATAGTAAAACGAGAATATACCTGACACTTCCATGTAAGCCCATCCCTTCCACAAGGGAGGGGTTACCCCACTAAGCATATTCCAGGTTCCGATGGGCCTGCTCTTGGCCTGGCCCTTGCCCCAAAGGAAAAAGTAAACAGCTCAATTAAATTCCGACAAAGTCATCCAAACTCAATAAAGAAACAATAAAAGGCCATCAAAGTTTTTTTTTTTTTTTTTAAAGAAGCGCTTTAGGAAACCTGAAAAATCAAAAGTAATCAAAATTTAGGATATTGATTAGTAGAAACCAAAATGATTTCCTCAAAAATAAAAAGTTTATATGATAACTTCGGGTCTATAAACCTGTAAAATCGTATGCAATACCCACCCACAAAAAAAGTATCTTAAAACATAACATAAACATTCCTTTTAATCTATAGAAAGCACATAATATATTGTTATATAAAATAATGATACATTACGAGCAAACTCTACCTAAGTCTAACACAGAACCCTAGCAAACACAATAAAAAAAACATAAACATTCCAAAAACTCAAAAATAATACTATAACTATCATTTACTACTACTTACTACTTGCCCCCTCAAAACCCTATAACAAACCTTATAAAAGGTCTTACCTGCTCCCATGAACAGCAGCACCTTCCCAGACTTACTTTGAGGAAAATAAATGAAAAATGACACAAATAGACAGCAAACGTTAAGTTAGCTATATGAAATTTGGTTGCTAAATGAAATTTAAAAAAAGCTTTAAAAATGTTTACAAATGTATACATAATGTAAAACAAATCAATAAAAGTGATATGAAAATATGAAACACGTCAGTGAAGTATAAAATAGACAAAAACAATAAAATATTATTTAAAATATTACTAGAAATATGGAAAAACTGTTATAGAATGTAATATTTAAAAGTTGTATTTAATATTAAACTTGTGCTGAAATATTGTTTAAATATAAGAATAGTTTTTATACATAAAAATATATATGCAATAAAAAATGGATACATATATGTTGAACAAATACTTCAAAAATATAAATAAAAATCGGACACCATAGTGGAAACAGGACAGCCTGACTAGAATTCGGCGGACCCGCTGCCCTGATTACAATGCAAACACCTTCACGGCAGTTGCAATGTGTATAGTTTCTATTGCGGTGTGTGCTGCGGGCCTTTTTTTGGCAGGTGACCCACCAATAAAGGGCAGGCGGAAAGGCACATGTAATCCCTACGGTGGTGCTTAAGCAGGTACCACCCTTATTGTAGGGATTACCCACCCTCCAACGGTCCAACAAGCTCCTTGAGCTCGTGACAGCACTTTGGAAGGTCCCTCTGCCCAATGCCTTCACCCGCCGTATCGTAATGCGGCAGGTGGATCGCAGAGGCAGATGTCGGTGGGTCCGACACCGACGAGCCATAGGTGTCTGATCCACCAACATCATAATGATCCCCACAGTTATGTACCTTTATTATTATAATAAATATATAAATATTAAATATGGATGTGAAAATTACAATACCAATGCCTATTTAAACCAATTTGGGGATAGTTTTGAACACTAAAGTGGGTATATTTTAGATTCCTACTTCAGTGTAAACCGTTTTGGGGAAGGTGTTTGATAATTAAGGAGTCATGTATACTAGTCCCACTCCAAACTAAACCCTTTTTAGGGAAGGTGTTGGATTCTAAAGAGGTTACATTTACTAATCCCATTCCAACATAAACCATTTCAAACTAAATGCGTTACATTTATTATCCATACTCAATAGCAGCACATCTTACAAAATTTGTTTTCAGTAAATAAAAACATTACTTATAACACAATCTTATCTAATAAATATTTCCAGTATAATTAACATTACAGATTATCACATTAAATTATCATAAAAATATTGACTTCCTATACTAAAAAACCTACAAATATTGGGAACAAAAATATTGTTGTTAAAAATATCAGAAACCTTTAAATAAACATATAAACATAAATTTCACTCCCAAGCACACGTTATATTATGACAAGGTTTCCCTATTCTTGCGAACAAACACAGTCATTTCAAAACAAAATATGAACAGTTTCTTTTGGTTCTTTCTTTTCAGGTTTTATTCTGTTGATTTCAGCCACAGACACCACGTGTTTCGTCGCAATTGGGGCGTGATCCCGAGACTTCATCAAGGCTGTACAAACATAAAAATACAGAATACTTCTGTATTCAATACTGTCAATTCATTACAAAAAGTCAACATAAATAAACGTATAAGTATATTGACTGTTAAAGTTAACACAAAGTGTTGTCCAAAACTCACAAATCCTTAATAACCGTGTGCACGCGCCTCAAAAAAGGCGTACCATAAACATAACGCGATGGAGAGAGAGAAAATAAAAATACTTAATAGAGTTTAATAAGCGTGCCACCTTATTGCCCTGGTTTGATATGATATAAGCTGTGAGATATCAGCACGTGGAGTAACGGAGCCATTCAACAGTTTATGAGACCAGCAAGTCAATCAGACGTAGTTCTACACCACTCCCATTAAGGCCCCATGCCATATCCATGTCGTAAATGTTTAAATAAATACCTATACTTTTCCAAGTGTTGGAATCTGTAAATAAGGTTGAATAAGATACACGTATGAGTAAAATCCTGCCATTCCAACCCATTCGCCTATTACTGTAAACTTCAGTTTAAAACACAACTTCATATTTAAGAAATGTCACCTACTGTCAATGTGGTGATATTTCCAACCCACAAAGGGGTTCCAAGGCATTTCGCGACCATCCAGTGCACAAATCCTTTTTAAATATAAGTCCAACATTTTCACCGTAATTATAGTCATCTGAAACTCAAACTCAAATGAGTACAATTAGGTCTATATTCCATGTAACAGTAATGTGCACAAACTTTCAGTTATACAGATCCCGATAAGCGAGATATGTCCTGACACTTCCAACTATTTGATGTCCCGAAAATATCCTTATTCACAACAAATTAAGTAGTGTTCGGCCAATACAGCCAGAGTTGCTAGTAATGCCTGTTCCTAGTTCTCTAAGCAAAGTTCAACCAAATAAGATTCCCAACATTTCCTTTATTCTACTATCATGTTAAAACATTCGAGTAAAAGGCTCCTCATTCTTGTCATGATATACTAGACCAGTACAGATTAAACTTTAGATATTTGCCCAGACACATGTTAAACCACTCTGTCGGCCACATATAAATCTTACTCATTATCGCGTAATCTATAATGTAATGGGTACCCCCCAAGTTTCAATCTTTTCCTACCTTTTACAGACACTGAGTACAGCAACTAATTCACAACGCCCGCAACATCCACCGTGTACGGTAGGTATTCTCCCGAGTATCAGAACCCTCAATTTTTAACATGCCCTGTCACCAGAAACTACTTCCTTGTTGCGGCCACATCCGGTTCGGAAATTAGTGAGCAGTGAAGATGGACTATCGCGATTCAAATACAACAGCCGCCATTGTGGAACGTCTTACAAAGCTATCAAAATGCATTCTAAGAGTGTGTTGGTGTTCAGTTTTCTCGGATATTCAAAACTATCAAGCTATACATTAAACATAAATAAATAAAACCGAAATCAGCGTTTACCATAGAAATTCAAACTAACACTAAACCAACCAATAAAATAAAATTCTGAACAACTTTAACCAATACAATCAGACAAACAATGAAATCAACAACACAAAAGGCACACTAATTTGAACAGATACTTCAAAACTGACAAATACTGCAAGACAAGGAAACTCTGTCAGACCATTAAAGAAGAAATATATAAATACCAACAACTATCTAGCCAAGCAAGTACAACTTATATTTAAAATGAAACATACTTGTTAATAAAATAACCAATAATTGGTAAGACACTCTATACATGGAATTCCTAAAAGACAAATTACGTGAGTGATAAACAGAAAGAAAAAAACAGCTATCACAAATCAGCAAATGTTTGTAGGAAATTTTGTATATATAAATTAATAAAAACATATAAACTTAAATAGTAAGTGAGTAAAAATAAACTTAAATACATCAACCTCTGCATATTACCAACAAATAAATATTCAAGATGAAACTGACTTTTTTTCATCAAACAGAAAAGTAAGCACCTGCTCCACATTAGAACACCTTTAACTGAAAAACTGCTGAAAAGTGTGAAACATCCAAACATAACATATATGCAAAGTGTGCAATGATATGGTTCATGCAAATAGTTGGCCCAATTCCTTCTCTGTTTTTTTATGGAGAAAAGATTCATGTTATGTCCGACGGTTTACTCTCTAAAGTATTGCATTGTTACTTGAAAGTACAGTAATCCTTTGTACACTAAAGTAGCATTTAATTCAGCGTTAGCATTGATTTTAATACTAGATGGGAAGTTATTCGAGTTTTTGCAGTTTTATATAGCGCCAACTCGACCCGATGGTATTGGAGTTCCTTACATGAGCATCAGTTACATTATATAAGGGCACATTCATATTTTGTAGGCGCAGCGAGATTAAGTGATTGCCAAGAGTCACATGATGTTGCGCTGAAGCCAAGACTTGATCCTGGTTCCCTAGCTCCAAAGTCAGTAGCTCTGGACATTTATTTGACATCCAGGGGCATATGTAGAAGAAAATGCCAGCGCGTGATGCTACGTCAAATTTGGCAGCGCTCCGACATTTTCTAACTGCAGGGATGCGCAGTATTTACAAAAATACGGAGCACACCTGTGTTTCTCCTAGGGCTGGCGCAAAAAAAGCTGCCTAGTGCCAGTACAGGCCCCTTGCAGCCAAGTTGCAAGGGTGCCTGCGCTGCAGGGGCGATTGTTTATGTGCAGGAAGGGACACTTTCCTGCACATAAACAATCAATAATGGCAAATTGCTGTTTCTATGTGGGCTGCAGCACACATAGAAAGAGCAAACAATGAGGAGAAATTGATAATTTCTTGTTGTATCACCATTTTAAGACCAGGAATTACCTGGTCTTAGTTTTTGCACCGGCTTTGTAAATCTGGGCAGCGTCAAAAAGCAATGGGTGTTGCAGTGGAACGCCCACAGCAACACCCCTTGACTGCCCCTTGGCTGCAAAGGACTGCGGCAAAAAGGGGTATATTTACAAGGTGGAATTAAGCCACATTAAGTGGCTTAGCACCATCTTGTAAATATGGGGAATGGCGCATGGCAACGTCACTGGAGCATCCAAAAAGTGACGCTACGGTGGCAGAAGGGGCTTGTAAATATGCCCCCCAGTGCGTTGTAATCAGGGATTTATAAAACATAGGACTTTATATATGTTTGACCTCACCCTCAGTCTACATAGGCAACAGATCTTCTATCCTATGCTTTTTTTAAACTCCCTCTCCATCTTTTCCCTTCCACTTAGAGGCCAATTTCAAGCTGCACAGTACAAGGATCCCCTAAATGAATGGGCCCGACTAACTGATTCAGACTAGTAATAGCACTGTTGCACCACGCAAATAAAAGAATTTCAGTAAATAATCTTCAAACCTGAAAAAAGTGGGTAAAAAAGTGCATGATTTTCCCAATTCCAGGGAAATTATGCTCACATTTAGCATCTGCTTTGAGAAAAGTGATGCATTTGAGCAGTGGGGAAAGGGCTGAGGTTCACATGCAGGTCACTGTGTGAGGGTCATGATGTGAGAAGGGTGTTGGAACGGCGGCCAAGTTCTATGGCTGCTGGGGGGGTGTGGGTGTGATCCATGCTTTCCGTGGGGGGACTGGTGTGGGCCAGGATGTCCACTAGCCCTCTAGATCTGAACCATGCCTGCATGCCCTGTGCGTCAGGTGGACCCAGCTCCATGAGGTAACACCAAATATGACAAAACCTTGTTAATGGCCAGGTCTGTTCCGGCCCCCAACTCCTAATCGGTCTCTGAGTACTCTGTCAGGCACAGTGAACGCCCTTATAGAGCCACCCTAATAGAGAGCCATAGGCGTCGGGCTCTTTCTGTCAGTCAATCATTCCGAGTTTTCTGTGCTGCCACTTGCAGAGCAAAAAGCTAAACCCTAACCAATTGTAGTTGAATTATCTGACCTTCAAACACAGAAGTTCTGCCCCAAGATCACAGAAGTGTCTGAGCTGCAGGACTAATGTGTAGGGGCTCCTAGTCCTAGGGTGGCCAGTACACCCCTACCAAAAAAAAAAGTCACCTCAAGTGGTATTTTTCACCTTAAGAGTGCATTTTAACCAGTAAATGTTTGAACAAAAACACTTTAAATGGGTTACAAATTTTCCCTGATGATCATAGCATGGTGTGTCGTGGGTACGGGCTTTTGCAGATTCTTAAAACATGAGCTGGTGGCCTGCATTTTTCTCTGGGAAAGGTGGAAATCCTACTCTGGCCCAACACAAGGGTGTCTTGCCTTTGAATTCCAGTCCGTTTCCTGCAGTACGGGGGAAGGAACGTGCCGCACAACAAAATGGCGAAGTACCTGGCTCTGCACAATGGTGCACAGATTACTAATATTGCTTCAACCTGTCCTGGTCGCTCCGATTCCTGGATTTAATCAGGTGTCCGTGAGTCACGGAGCGGGTCTGGCGGACTCGGAGGAGGTCCATCGACAGTCAGTCTAAGGGTACCCTCTAGTCTAAGGGTACTGCTGTGACTTTGTGTAAAGTTCCACTTCCAGAAAAATATCAAAGTGACATTAAACATCAGGTATCGCTACATTGATTAATTTACACCCACCCGGTCTTTGCACTGTGCACCTGACAAATCTGTTGCTGCGAGTGAAGTTCATTCTGACCTTAGAAAAATCTCATGAACATGCAGTGATAAACAGGGATCTCAGCCTTGCATGTACATAAACATGAAATAAAGCTGGCGCCAAAAGACCTCGGCAGTGAGACAAGTTATTGCAACATTGCTGATATTTTCAATCAGAATATGTTTTCCCGGACCTTGCGGTCTGTGCAAGGCATGGGGTTAGTCGTGAGGGGTGACACCATGAGTTACCGCACTGGGTGACACCAACCCTAGTGACGCCACTGACAGAAGGCCAGCATATAGCTGGACACATCCTGTGGGGTCTTACCAGGGGACCTTTCCCAAACTTACTTCACCAGACTCTGAGGTCCTCTCACAGGGTGGCCATACAGTAGTTCAAAGGGACTTGAACCCTAAGGACTTCTGAGGTACCTCCCTGCTAGCAAACAGTAGGCATGGCAAAAAGACGTTCCATTTCCGTCTCAGGGGTTCCACAAGGCCCATTATCATGCCTTTCAGGGTTCAGTTGAATCCCTCAACCAACCCATTCCCCTGAGGATGGTAAGGAGTGGTGAACTTGTAAGTTACCCAACACTCCTCCCACAAAGACTTCATGCACTTTGAGATGAGGTTGGTACACTGGACAAAGACACCTCTCTGGGGAACCCCTCATGGGAAAAGATCCCCATCAATGCTCGGCCCACCACAGGGGCTGTGATTGTATTTTAGAGGAACATCTTCCGGGTACTTGGTGGCATGGTCCACCAAGACCAAGATAAAATTGTTGCCTAAGGCTGTCTTCAGTTCCAGTGGCCCCACAATATCAATGCACACCCGCTCAAAAGTGGTGCTCACCACTATTCAGGCCCAGGTGCTACTCTTCCTACCACTCCAAATGCAGATAGGTCTATTCAGCCTAGTGCTGACTCACCCAGACTCCTGGAGTCAACCCAGCCCCTGTCATTCCCAAACCAGACAGTCAATCCACAAACAGGCAGAGGCACACAGAAAGGTTGAACAAGAAAATCTCCATTTTCTAAAAGTGCTATTTTCAAACAAAGAATTTAAAAACCATCCATCCTAAAAGATGTGCTATTAAATTCTGAGTTTAGGGATACCAGATTCCAAATTTCTTGGAAGATATGCAGGTAAACATGTTACACAGCATTCCCCATTTTGTCCTATGGGCAAGATAGCATTTCAATAGTGAAAAAACGAAATTGGCAGTATTTCACTATCAGGACATGTTACACACATTAGTACATGTCCAACCTTCTACATACACTGCACCCTGCTGAGGGAGTGGGGGGGCTACCTTGGGCCTACCATAGGGGTGTCCTAGGTGTAAGAAAAGGAAAGGGTAAGGCCTGGCGAGTGGGTACCCTGGCCAGGTCAACGTGGCAGTTATCAAATTGTGTACAGGCACTGTTGTGGCAGACCTGAGACATCTATTTAGGGCTACTCATGTGGGTGGCACAATCAGTGCTGCAGGCCCACTAGTAGCATTTGAATTACCAGCCCTGGCATTCTCAGTGCACTTTACTAAGTACCTACTGGTAAAACAAATATACCAATCACGGATAACCAATCACAATAACAATTTACACAGGGAGCACTTCACTTTGGCACTGATAAGCAGTGGCAAAGTGCCCAAAGCATCTAAAACAGCAAAAACGAAATCCAGCACAGTGTCAAAAATACAGGTGGTAGAAGCAAAAAGTCAGGGGAAACCACGCCAATGATGCCAGGTCTAACACTAGACGCCCATTCCTAACAACAACCATGAGCAAATTACCATTTGCTAAATTCTGAATTGTGTCTAGTTTCAGACATGTGTAGCTTTTCAGGTTACCCAATTATTTTCTCCCGGTTTCCACCACCAACTGCAAGTAGATTGAAACAGAAAAAAAAGGAAACGACTACAATTTAGAAAAATACAAAAACTCTGGTTTTCTTTCACAACTCTGCTTCTTCCTGACAGCTGCGAAGATGGGGATCCTAGCACAGTAAACCTTTTATTTATGTAATTTTTAGAAGATAAAGGGCCAGATGTAGGTAAATATCATTTACCGTTTCTAAAATACCGAATTTTACCGATTCGGTATTTTAGAATCGGTAAATGATATGTAGCTAATGATTCGGTACATTTTACCGAATTGGTATTTACAGATTCAGTATTTCCCATTCATCCAGGCCCATAGGAATGAATGGGAATTACCGAATCGGTAAACACCGATTCGGTAAAATGGGGAACACATTCAAGGGTGGCAGGGTGTCACTTTGACACCCTGTTGCACCCCTGAATAGTGCATGGGTGCACATGTGGCAGACATACATGCCCGGAGGGCATGTATGTCTGCCACATGGCACTGTTAAAAAAGCACAAAATTGCTTTTTTAACGATTTTTTTATTTACCACCAACTTGTAGTTGGTGTTCAATAGCGAATCCTTACAAGTGAAAAGCACTCACTTGAGTGCTTCCTACATTAAGGATTCAGTGATTTATCGAATCAGTATTTAAGAATTCGGTAATTTACCGATTCCTTAACCCCTTCAGTGCTAATGACAAGGGTAACTCGTCATGGAGTTTCCATTGATTTCAATGGAAATTCAATGGTCCTCATTGCACACCCCTTAGCATCCAAGTGGTTAAATTACCGATTCGGTAAATTACCGAATCCTTACATTAGGCCCCTACATCTGAAAAGCCTAATACCGGTCGATAACGGCCGAAATTCGGTAATTTCGGCCGTTACCGACCGGTATTAGGCTTCCTACATCTGGCCCAAAATGCTTTCTTGGACAATGCTTTTTTAAAATATTTCCACATGAACCCCAAAATGTGGCGATAATTTGGATATTTTCTCAGCTCCCGCCATAGGACTGCACAAACCTTTGTACCTTTAGCATCCCCAAGATGTAGAAAAAAGGACAAATTAGGCTGGATACCTTTTGTGAAATAGGTAATGAAATCTTAAGTGTGAACTACCCCAAACAATCAAAAAAGCCTCAGCAGCTAAGGTGTTAAAAAGAGCATAAATAAAGAAGACCAAAAATGCACACACTGCTGCCCAGCATGCTCACAGCAAGGAAGGAGTCCAGCGCACTTTCCGAGTGAAAGCCCTCCAGCCCCTATTCCTTATATCCACACGAAGAAACAAACAGCATCCTGTAAAAATGTTAAGTGTAATAACTGTATTCCATATAATAATGCTCTGTAACAAGAAATATCCTAAAGAGCCGTTTATTTCCACAGTAAAACATAATTATAACCAAAACTATTCAAATACATTTTCTTTTTTTATATAGTCCCACTGCAGTAGTGAACGTGTGAAAGCTAAAAAACCAACTTGAAGAAAAGAGAAAAAAATATGTAGTTGTGCACAAACCATAGACGAGTCAAAAAAGAAAAAAAGGTTGTAAGTAAGAAGGCAAAATATTATAAATAATTTAGACTTTACATTCCAGCCCTAGATAGTTCTAAAATTAAATGTATTACATTTTTTATTTCTCATGTTGATATCATTCACAGAAACCAAAACTACCAAACCTGTTACCTATATAACTTCACAAATAGGGAAATCCCTATTACTCTATGTTGGTTATATATCATTTGAAGTGGAAGTGCCCTAAGTACTACTCTAACAGGTATTATGACGGAGTAACTATCAGCATTAACAATGTTTAGACTGTAAAGACACATAATTATCCTCCAAACATTGCTGAAGTACAAGTTTGCAATGCACTACACAGCTTAAAAGCAGCTAGAACAAACTCTTCAGCACATACAAGAGCAATTTTAAAAGCCTACATTACTAATGGCTAATTTCTTGAACGAGAAGAATCACAAGCAAAGCCAGAATAGTCCTAAGGACATTTGATGAGATATTCCTGACCACCTAAAAATAGCTCAAAAGTGAACTTAATTTCTCTAATAATGAGCACAATAAAAAATTATTATATTGTGCACAGCAAAAAATATACAAACTTTGATGCAATGCACCACGTGGTCAATGCACAGCACTTTTAAATCTTGTCTCCCGCCATTTACACAAATATATACTATTCATGGGCACTGCAAAAACACTAACATACTACTAATGTATGCACTATTACCACGCTAGGAAAGCACAACATATCAGAAATTACTAAGAACTATAAAAAAAAATGAATAAGTATTACCTACAAAAATTGCTGATCGTTTTGAATAGGTGTTAATTGGAACAGTCTTTAAAATAAACCTGCACTCAGCAATACAAAGATGGTATTAGCATTTCAACCAGCCTTATGGAGACATCCATATAAAGAGTCACGTTAAGTATATTCAGTTTGCCCTCCAAATCATAAAGCTAATTGCCATAGCATAAATACCACTGAATGAATCTCTAGATTCACTATTCTATCAAGCAAATGAGGAACACTTAACACCCATCTTAGACTAATTTGAAGATATCTGGGTTGGAAGCATGCACAGTGTGCTATCTCAGGAACATAGACTAATAACAGTTTAGAGAATCCACGTATTATGCAGGTATCTTAACCTAGCTTCACCACAAGTGGAATCCTTTTTAGTTTTTAAGGGACTCTCACCGACTGGAACACGCTAGTGGCATGCTTCATCATCGAGTCCTCATCCAGGCACATAATGTGTTTGGGTGGGTTCAACCTTCAGATGAAGGGAACTCTTATCTAAGTTGTTGTATCTGTGCCAAAGAATTAAAATTGTCTTGAGTTCCCTCTTACACAATTTTAATGTAATGCCTGCAGGGACAATTAATGTTGCCTGTCATCTGCAAGTTCACATCTTTAAAACACCTTCTTACTGCCCAAATGCCTCTTATGGCTTTCCTCAGTGCCAACAAACATGTAAATGTCCAGTATTTGTAAAGCGCGAACAATTACCAAAGGGTGTTAAGGCGCTGAGGGCCGTCTTGGCTTGCAGGATGCCAATATCAGGTGGTGCCAGATTCTTCTCTTTCGCCTCACATATTATCGAGGCGACGTCATAGCGCTCGGGCGTGCTGGCTCGGCGGTAACTTATCATCAGGTATTGCTTTAACCATGCTTACGTATACCAGGGAAACTCTTCTGGCGATTAACAATCGTCTGCCACCCTGTGCTAGAGTCCGTGTTGACCCTTTGTGTGGCCCTCACCGATGTGCCTGTGGTGGTTGGCTAATTGAAGCACCATCTCGCGTGGGGTCTAGTATAGTGCAGTCCGCTATAAGCAGTAATGCCTCTTCGCGACATATTACCATCTGGAATTTGAACGTAAGATCGGCGGTCAAGCACTATCATGACATTGCTGACCTTATGGACAATGACCCCCCCTGACATCTTTTGTCTGACAGAGACATGGCTGCAGGACACCGATTCTACTGTATTGAATTTGGCTTTTCCTGCTGAGTATTCCATCTACACGCTCAACCTCTCTTCTAGAGGGGGCGGAATCGCTCTTGCAGTAAAATCTTGCTATTCCTGCGCCTGGAAAGTACAGAACATTGCTGGATGCGAAAGCGCCCTGTTCAAGGTTGCAGTTACATCGCACTTTACCTTGTCAGGGCTGCTTATTTATCGCCCACCTGGTAGCTCCGTGGCATTTCGGGAGGCCCTTTCTGAGGCAGTTAGTTCACTAGCAGTAGGGTCTGCCAATTTCTCCATCGTAGGAGACTTGAATCTCCATTTTGATACCTTGTCCCTTTCCTCAGTGGGCGGGATGGTGGCGGATCTCGAGGCCCTTCAACTGTTCCAGCTGGTCTCGGACCCCACTCATAGTGGTGGCCACATCTTGGACCCCTTCTTTTCCAACTTAGAGGGGGCTACAGTGGCCTCCCCCCTCCCCCTGACTTGGTCAGACCACTCGCTCGTGACTATTTCCTGTCCTCTCATAGAGGCCCCACTTAAGGCGCCGCTGCGAGCCATGCCCAGACGGTGTTGGAGTAAGCTAAAGGCGGAAGATCTTTATCGCCTTCTCACTGATGATCCACTGGGTGTAGTGGAGAGCGTGGAATCTGGTTATGACCATTTTTGTGGATGGGTAACCAGAGCCCTCGACTCCCTTATCCCGATGGTCTCAAGTAAGTGTGGTCTTCGCACCCCCAGCCCCTGGTATGATGGCAATCTGCGGGCCTTGAAAAGTGTCTGCAGACGTGCAGAGAGAGACTGGAGGAGGAGGTATGACAGCAGCAAAAAAACTCTGTATACTGCTGCTGTCAAGTCTTACCACCGCGCGGTTTGCAAAGCCCGGGCGGCATACTATGCTCTTGAGTTTCGCAGCAGTGGGAATCCTGTTAAAACCATCTTTAAGGCTCTCAAGGACCTTGTGGCAAGGAAGCCTGCCGTTAATTCCATCAGCTCCAATACCCATTGTGAAGCACTGGCGGCTTTCTTCCTGGAGAAGGTTCAGACCATCTACAGGGCCTTTCCCACTGCTGCACAAACCAGCGCGGGGTCACCCATCCGGCCGGACCTGGCGGTATTAGACTCCTTCCCCTGTCTCTCCCCGGAGTCCTACATGGCCTTGGCTCTTCGAGTTAAGTCTGGGTCGCCGGCTGACCCGCTCAAGCCACCAATGTTCAGAGACCAGACTTTTGCTCGCCCGGTCCGTGACTTAATTAACATGTCGTTATCATCTGGCCAGGTGCCTTCGAAATGGAAGCATGCGGTAGTGATGCCCATTTTGAAAAAACCATCTCTCGACCCTACGAAATCGGAGAACTACCGCCCGATCTCGCTTCTCCCGTGGCCAGCCAAACTCGCGGAGGTGCATGTTAACATCGCCCTCACTGATCATCTGTCGCGTACCAACATTCTGGACGATACCCAGAATGGTTTTCGGGCTGGCCACAGCACGGAAACAGCATTGTTATTCATGGTCGAGCACCTGCGGGCAGTCCTGGATGCAGGTCAAACGGCGGCGCTTGTTTTGTTAGATCTAAGCGCCGCCTTCGACACGGTCGCCCATGAAATTCTCCTGCAGCGTCTTGAGGAGATAGGGGTGACCGGCACTGCCACCAGTGGTTTCGTTCGTTTCTCATGGACCGCTCCTTCTGTGTGGCTGCCCCGCAATATCAGTCCAAATGTCATCCTCTGTCTCTTGGGGTCCCACAGTGTTCCTCGCTGAGTCCCACGTTGTTTAACATCTACAAGAGGCCGCTAGCTGAGGTTGTGAAGCTCTGTGGTATGACCATGGTGTCGTACGCAGATGACACCCAGCTGGCGGTCACGATCAGCGGGGACTCCGGGGTGGATGCCCCAAGATTCAGAGAAGGACTTCGGGCGGTGGCTGGTTGGATGACGTCCAACTGTCTCCAACTAAATGCCAAAAAAAACGGAGGTGATGGTCTTTGGTAAGCGGACGGAACTATGGGGAGACACCTGGTGGCCTCCTGAGCTGGGTCCTACCCCCACTCCGGTTGCGGAGATTAAGAACCTGGGGGTTTGGCTGGACCCCTCCCTCAACTTTGTTGGCCACACCAAAAGGACGGCGGCGTGCTGCTTCGGCATCTTGCGCAATTTGAGACCTGCCCTTAAGTACTTCGATGCCGCAACCCGTCAACTCGTGGTACAAGCAACGGTTCTGGCTCGGCTGGACTATGCCAGCTCCCTTTTTATAGGGCTAAACCAGGCCGAGTTGACCCGTCTTCAAAGAGTGCAGAACGCAGCCGCCAGAGCAATCGTAGGTCTTCCTAGGTTTTGCTCGGCCACTCCAACTCTGCGAGCCTTGCACTGGTTACCCGTTAGGCAGCGGATCCACTTCAAAGTGCTGTGCATGTCTTTTAAGATTCTGAAGGGTTTGTCACCCCCTTTATTGCGCCAACTCTTGAGCCCCTACATTCCGGGTCGCATTTTGCGTTCTCTGGACCAAGAATTGGCAGTAGCCCCTCGATTCAAACTCAGTCGGGCCGGGGGTCGCTCCTTTAGGGTACGGGCAGCTGCACTCTGGAACGCTCTTCCCCTGAAAATCCGGATTCTTGGCGACTTGCTCTCCTTTCGCAAGGCTGCTAAAACCTTTCTGTTTCCCCAGTTATGTTAAATTTTAAACCCCTTTTAACATTTTCTGTCTCCTGTTGTGTTGTGTTCGCCACCTGTCAATGCGCCGGGACGCTCCTTCGCTGGAGCAGCCGTGCGCAATACAAATATCATTAACATAACATAACATAACATATTATCGAGGCGACTTTATAGTACGCTGGTGCAACATTTCACCTTTTCACGTTACTGCGACTCAGGATTGGGCCGTCAACAAGATGATTGAAATACATTGACCTATGCCTATGCGGAACATTATCATGCTCTTTTTATAATCAATTTATTCGAATGAGGAAAAATATTTAACTTGTACTGAGTCCGTTTGATTACTCCATCCTGCCATCTATTTTGGTTTTTCAATATGCGTGACTCATATGGATATTTTGGATTTTTTATATTTATTTGGAGTCCATTACGACAACTTCACCTTGATATCTACTCAGCTAGCTCACTGCGCTTGACCCATTCGGATAATTTGGACTTTTGCCATTTACTTTGGAGCCTTATGATCATAGCTACTATCGTATGATTTGATGATACATGCGCCGCATATTCCAACTTTATTAGCCTTGAAAAAGTCCTGGTACTCATTGAGAGTATCAATTGGATCAATAAAGAAAAAGATGACACAAATATGAAATTTATCCACTGATTTGTTCTGCCATACAATACAAGTTGCAGATTGTATTTGGATTCAATACTGTTATGACTATAAATCATATTAGTCTTAGATGTACTTATACCTGAGGATTGTGCTCTCCTTGACCTTCCTTATATAGATACATATTTGTCAACCCTTTGGTTTGATAATTTTGATCCTTCCTGGTAGTGGGGGATATTGGTCTATGTAGAACTCCGTCTTTGATATTTAGAAAGATTGTTTTCACTTTTCCAGCACTGTTCTACAGTATATTATTATTAGTGTATTTATGTTTTTTTCCAAATCTTTGGAAACACCACTACCGACTCTTGTATGCATTACGGCCGTCTGGAAGAATAAGTGAGCTATTGACCAGAGTCACATGGTGCTGGGCTGATCTGCCACCGGGGATTGAACCGGAAGCCCCCGGGTTCCGTAGTCAGCCACCCTGGCTGCTGCACCACACCTCTTCCAACATCAGATCTCCGATTGTGAATAGAGCAGTTTCAAACTTGTCAGTTCAAGTTATGTATCGATCCCTAAAAAATGTGCCGGAACAAACACACCCAATTATGCATTTTAACATATGCAACACAAGAAAAGATTAATTGGCCCTTCCTTTGTTCTCAATCTACGGCCTTCTGTGGCCCATTGATGGATTTTAGAGGTGGGTAGAACGTGTAGTTGCACATTAATTAAGGTGTCACGCCTGGCTCCTTGACGTACAGTATTAACTTTAACTAAAGAAACAAACTATGGGGTATATTCACAAGAAATTGTGATAACTACCGCACGAGTGGCGTAACGCAACTTTCAGCATCGCAGCCTATCGTAGGTAAATAACCCCGCTTCAACATGGTGTTCACAACAAGGCGATAGCATGCGATGACAGCGTGAAAATCAATGCCACGCCGCAAAATGCGATACGCGAATGCAAAAAAAATTCGATGAGGCAAATGGCGGGACAAAAATCAGAAAAAACCAGCCACAGGCCTGCAAATCCCACGCGTCCTGCGGAAAAATGCTCTATAAAAGGAAAGTAAAAAAATATTAAATGTAACAATTCTAACTACGTACCACAATGAATGCACCAGGACCGAGTTCAAAGAACAAGCCGAGCCCCACATGCCCAACGGAGGATCAGCCTGGAACCTCGTGTTGGGGGAACGGCAAGGAGAAGAGGAAGAGGAAGACAGGGTTCAGTCCACAGGAAGATCGGATCATCGTCACGGAGGTCATAGAACACCATCAAAAACTGTTCCTCACCTCTACTGCGGCACTGGTAACCCAAACGGAAATATGGCAGTCTATCGTCAATGCAGTCGGAGTTTCGAGGAAGTCACTGGAGGAGGTGAACAGGCGCTGGCATGAAGTGCACAGCCAAACCAAGTAGAAGATCTCCGCCAACAGGCAGTGGGTGGTGGGAGTCTTGTGACACAGGAGGAGCTGGATGACCTGGAGTAAACGGTGGCCACAGTCAGCAGTGTGGAGACGGTGGAAGGACTTGGGGTCATGGACACAGCACGATACGACCTGACCCAACAGCAACAGGGTGAATAACGACCAGGGAGGGGGCGACGGGGGGAGATTGGCACAATGGCTCACATGCACAATCATGTGTAGCACACAGCACACCCACAATGATCGTGGAACATGTCACTGATAGCCTTGGAACACTGCAGCACACATAGAAACGCCAAGTAGGCCCCCATCCACAAAGTGCACAAAGGGGCCTCCTCCAGATCACCAATATCAATACCGACCTATGCACATGTGCTGAATCCAGCAAAGCAGCAGCTCTGTGAGCCACATTGACTATGCAAGTGACACTGCATGCCTGATAGCATGGCTGTGATCCAGCGCCCCTAAGGAAAAACTGTCTCACCAACGCTACCCAACACCACAATGCTTACCATTAATCATAAATCACTCACAAAGGCCCATAAACCAAGGAGACAATTTTTGGGCGACTGAATCATGTGACCTAATTATTCAGAACTATTCACAAACTATTTACACATTTATATACAACTGCAGTTTATCTTTTCTCACCATGGTTTTAATCATATATCATTTTAATTAAGTCACTTAGGTAAATGGATCAACTAATAGTAACTAGACCATGAATAAACAAGACCAGCTTGTCATTTCAAAATCTAATTTTATTTTATCTTTATTATTCAAGAAAGAGCATTTTATTAAGAATCTTTATTATTAGCAATAAAAGCAGCATTTATTAGGAAAACGATTTATTAGACTGACATCTTTAAAGCTAATCAGTAAGCATGAATTAAAGCAAATAAACAGTTTCCATTCCCTCAAACTATTTCCCTAACTATTCTTGCTCCACCTGAAAAGGAAAAATCATATTAAATCTGCTGTCCTTACGTGAGTCAAAAATCCGACAGCATGTCACGTCAATCAGGAATCGGAAAGCGAGAAGCGCCCTCCTGCCCATGAGGCCAGGTTTTATACCTTTCTAACTAGGTAATCTTCTCTAAATTTTACACTTTCTTTGCCATCCAGTGTTCCCATTGGCTGTCTTATGTCAGACCACATTAGATCATCACCGTTTCCACAACAAGATCAGGCTTTTCTTAAGCTCCATTGTCCTTTGCTTTCGTGACATTTAGCTTCCTCGAATGTGTTACTTTTCACTTGTGTTACAGTTCAACTTCCTTGCCTTGGCAAACTTGCTGGCTTCCTGTCCTTGAGCCTTTCTCCAAGAGTACGATTAGCACAATTTATTTAACTGTATTTCTCTGACAAAAAGAATGTCAATGTGGTAAAAGTTTTACACTTCTGAAACGTGAAAGGCTCTTCTCTGGACAGGATTCAAAACGCCATCTTTGCAGGCCTTAGGTCTCACCCGGAAACTATTATTTAAACAAACACAAGACATCAATTAATTACAGAATTGAGACCCATTCTGTTACCCACCCCCTTTGCTAATTATTAACCCGTTAATTTATGTTACCTAGCTGAGCACACAAAGCAGCATTTATATCTACCTTCTTCTTTTAGGCTGCAAGGAATCTCCACGAGCCTTTGTCACGGAAAAAGACATAACATAAGCACACAAAATAAGCACATGCCATTAGTTAAACAGCCGCATTTAATACTGACAAAGACAATAGACAGGGTTAGTTCATTAGTTTCTATGCACTTGCAACATAGAGCACATTAGTTAGTCCCTCGTGTTTCTTGTGTAAATGCATTTTAAAACTAAGTTGATTAATAATTCATCACATACTATTAATACTGTTATATTCATTATAGAAGTTTAACTTTGCGAGTTTGAACAAAATATCATTCAGTACCTCGCTCCATCAACTCCCTCATCTGGTGAGTTCAAAATCACCAAACTACACACCCAGAATTTTAACAACATTTTCAACCCTTGAACATGTTTTGGACATTCACAGTATTAGTGTTTCTAAACCTTTGATTCAGCTGTTTGTTTGTAACTCTCATATTGTGACCTACGAAACTCTTCTAATTCTATTTCTTTTTCTTGGTCTTTTCTGAGTTTGTAAATTATTTTCTTTTCCCTTAGATATTTCTTTCTCTTGTGTAGCATGCAACTAAATTTTAACAAAAATATCATCATGACTATAACTATAAGAGGACACAGTATTTTACCTAAAATTGAACTACCAATCTCTAAAAAGCAGTTTCTGATTGCTGCAAATCTTTTGCTCAAGCGTTCTGAAAAATCTTCATCTTCTAAAGGTACAACTTCAGCATGTAATTCTGTAATATTTTTAATATACATCTCGATGTTTTGACTCTTGTCAGGAATATATGTGCAGCAATGCTGGACATGTAATATTCCACAGACTCCTCCCTCTTTAGCTAATAAAATGTCTAATGCAAGATGGTTCTGCATTACCATCGTTCTCATAGCAATAAGTTCAGTATTTGCTAATTGGAATCCACTAGCAGTATCAGTAGACAATCTGTCAACAATTATAGACAATTTTCTGATTTTGACTGCATTCAGGGTTATACCCACCAAAGGTATTACTGCACCAAAAATATCTCCCAAAATTTTTTGAAAAGCTTTCCCTTTTGTATCTATTCAAATGATTGCTTATTTCAAACGAACCCTTTACATTTCTGTCTACATGAACATTTTTTGGGAAAACTAAACCAACATAGCAGGTCCCATACCAGTGGTCTGGGAGATTGTAGTAGGCTTTGTTCCCACAGACAAAATAAATTCCAGGAAAAATTGGATCTTTACCTCCTTTAAATCCCCAACCCCCTAGGATTTGATAAGTATCTTCACATTGACTCGCACCTACAAAATAATTATCAAATAGAGTATTATCTCTTCTAATGCAAAGCTTTCCACTAACAGGTTTATCTATATGAATTGCTACATTCTCAGTTCTACCATTGAGCTTTTCATCCTCAATCTGCCAAAACTTAGATTTGGTTTGTTTCAGCATCTCATTTCGCTTATAGATTGCCCTTCTCTCTTCAACCATGTTTAAGAAAGATTTTTCTTCCATTGTCAATTTACAAGTTAAATTGTTTCTAAAAGCATATTCATAAGTAAGTTCATTAGTTACAATGAAAAATTCCCTCATCTGTTTAGCATGTTTATGTTTATTCAAGCTTTTATCAACTTTTAAATTTGCAAAAATGTCATCATAATTAGAGTAATAGTACTCTAAACGACCTGTCTGATAAAACAAACTAGCTATTACACTGCAAGTAATTCCATAAGTAAGAGGAAGCATATTATAAGTCACCCCCTCAGCGACGGAAGCGGGTAACTTCACACAAATGTAACAATCTTTCACATCCATTTACCTTAACATATTCAGATAAACGTCTTGAAAAGGTATTACTAGAAAAATCTCCGAGAGATCTATCTTGGTGAATCTCTGGTTTGTGCTCAATAACTTTATTAGTCTTGCCTACTATATCATGGATGTCTTGATTAACCACAACTTTACTAGTCATATTAGTTTTATACTCCTCCTTATGAATTCCAAAAGGAAAAATGACAGCTAAAATTAACCACACCAAAATTATTAGAATCACACATATAGAAGACATTTTACAACATCTTCTTAAAATTGAACATCTCAAATTATTATTAGTAGAAGGCATCTTTACTTTGACACACAAGCCTTTCAAAACAAAAAACAAAAATTTAAAAATTTAAAAATTACTAAATATACACCCCTCTTTTTTTACTTTTAAAAAAGAAAACCCTATTTTCTAACAGCTTTTCTTCGACCTTATGTCTTACATTGATGTGTTTTTCCAACTAACACAATTTCTTCGACCTTGTGTCACCTAACACAATTTCTTCAACCTTGTGTCAGAACAAAATCAATCATTGTCACTTGTATCATCTAAATCTTCTTGACTACTGCTATTTACTTCAACTACTGGTGGAATAATTATATAAGTCCACTCAGGTGACTTATACTTTTGATTAGGCTTTACTACTCTCTTTGCTCTACTCCTAATCACTTCTATTCTTCTTCCTGCTTGATTTTTCTTATCTGAGTCTCCTCCTTTTTGACTTGAGACTTCATTAACCTGCTCCTTTGATCTGTTTACTAATTTGAATTTTAGACTCATTTTCAACTGGCCAGTTATCTCCCTTTCTAAATAATTTCTTCTTTGGTTCAGTCAGATTACACTCTGCTCTCCAAGCTCTTTTCCTTGAACTTTTCACTTTGGATTCATCATCACTTTCATCCGTTTCGCTTTCTGTGATGTCAATTCTAGTTCTAGGTACTTCTTTACTCGGCAGTTTCACTCTGTTAGGAACATCATCCTTACAGCTGGTACTCGGAATTTCGTCTTCTTCTTCTTCTTCAATTACTTCCAACTTCCCAGTTTCAGAACTTCCGTTCCTGCTTTCAGAGCTTCCAATCTGCTTTTCAATACTCTCCTGATCTTGAATCACCTCTTGATCAGACTCTTTTTCTTCTTCTTGATCTAGCTGATCTTCATCATTTTCAGAGTCTTGTATCACAATTTCTTCAGTATCTTCATTCAATGCCTCATTCGCAATTGAATTTTCAAGATGTCGACCTTCTTGTCGATCTTCAGAATCTGGATCTTATTCTGGTTCTTCTTCAGAATCTGAATCACCTGTAGTGTCACCTTCGTCAGGATTTTCAGGAGCTGGCACACGTATAGTATGACTAGCATGAATCCACCTCTTCAATCCTCTGCACTTTACTGCATTTGTTGTGACAAGTATCACCTGTCTTGCCTTCTGTCACCTGAGTACTAAGCAATTTCTTCTCCGATGTACTTTTGTTCTCACCCAGTCTCCTGGTAACAAATCATGAGCTTGTTCCTTCTCTTTGGTAATCACTTCAGTTCCCACCTGATGGAACACAGAAGTCACCACGTCAGATAGGTTCTTGCAGTACTCCAATATGACGCTATCATTAATGCTCATAAGTTTACCAACTGGTACAAATGCTTGTCTCATGACTCTGCCCATGACAATTTCATGGGGGCTCAAACCTGTTTTTCTATCTGGAGTACTTCTCAAAGACATCAAAACAAATGGAAGTGCATCAGTCCACTTCATTCCTGTAGCTAAATATATTTTTGCTATTCTGTTTTTGATAGTACCATTCACTTGCTCAACAACACCTGATGCTTCTGGTCTGTAAGCACAGTGCAGCTTCTGCTTTATGTTCAGTGCTTCACAAATCAATTTTAGCAATCTGTTTTCAAAATGTGTGCCACGATCAGTCTCGACCATCACCGGAAATCCATACCTTGGTATGATTTCTCTTAAAAGCAATTTTACCACAGTAACTGAATCATTGTGACGAGTTGGGAATGCTTCCACCCATTTTGAAAACAGACAGATTATCACCAAGACGCATCTTAACTTGTTATGAGGTGGCATGTCAATGAAATCCATCTGTAATCTGGTAAAAGGACCACCCTCCCGTCCTATTGTTCCCATGCTCACAACAGTTTTTCTGTTTGGGTTGATCTGCTGGCAGATCAAGCATCTCTGACAAGAAGATTCTGCAATTAGTCTGAACTTTGGATTGTACCATGTCTGCCTAAATAATCTAATCATTGAATCTCTTCCAATATGTCCTGGACCATGATACATTCGAGCCATGTCCGCAATCATACTATCTGCCATAACTGGTCTGTCATCTTTGTAAACCCAAATCTCATCTTCTTCTCTTTGTCTGCAACCTGCTTTTAACCATGTGTCTTTTTCCTCATCATTTGCCTCATCTTGTAAATCTTTTACTCCTTGCCATGTCTCAACTACAGATGTTAGCATAAGTGAGTGCAAAACATGTTCATTGTCTTTTTCCCGATTAATGGACATATTATTCTTTGCGCAAAATCTTGCAATTTCATCAGAATATGCATTTCCTTTTGTCATGTAATCGTCACCTTTTTTGTGAGCTGTGCATTTTACCACAGCAATTTTGTCTGGAAGCTGAATACCATCGATCAGCCTATTTATCAATGTTGCGTTCCTGATAGGAGTTCCCGCAGAAGTTAAATAACCTCTTTGAGACCAGAGCTGGCCATAGTCATGGACTACGCCATACCCATACTGACTATCAGTCACTATGGCAACCTTTAATTCTTTACCTCTTTCGCATGCACGAACCAGAGCAATCAATTGTGCTACTTGAGCTTAACAAATTCCTTTGAGACAGGAGGCTTCAATTACATCTGCAACTGTGCAGACAGAATATGCTGCACTCAGAACACCTTCATCTGTTCTTAAGCATGAACCATCAACAAAATAAACATAATCTGATTCAGTTAACGGGACATCTTTATATCCTGTCTGGGTTTAGTGCAATATTCTAATACTTCCAAGCATTCATGATCAATATCATTTTCATTTCTGATTTCTGTTACAGTACCATCAGGCAATAATGTGGAAGGATTTAAATTCACACATCTTGCAATCGATATGTTATCTGATCCAAGGATAATCTTTTCATATTTTGTTAACCTGTTACTTGTCAAATGCTGTGTTTTGCTTCTAGTGAGGAAAATGTCAACTGAATGTGGTACATATACTTTTACAGGGAATCCCATTATTATTCCTTCACTTTGTTATAGGCTTACACTTGTTGCAGCTACTTCTTTTAAGCAGCCTGGTAATGCTTTTGCAACAGGATCAAGAACAGCTGAGAAATATGCTATTGGCTTTCTCAGTCTTCCATGTCTTTGAATCAGAACTGATAAAGCACATCCTTCTCTTTCACTGCAATACAGCTCAAAGTCCTTCTCGTAGTCTGGCATACCCAATGCTGGTGCTTCACACAAACGTTTCTTTAACTGCTCAAAAGCTTCTAACTCAGTATCTGTTAGGATAATCGGGTCTTTTATGTCTGCTTTTGTCAGTCTCTGCAGTGGTTTCCAATTACTGAAAATCCACTAATCCATTGGCGACAATATGTTATGTTATGTTATGTTATATTGAGTTTATATAGCGCACGGCTACTCTGAGAGAGTGTCCCAGCGCTTTCCACAGGCAGCTCGGTGTAGAATAACACAACAAGGAACAACAGATACAAAGAAAGAAAAGAAAAACCCACCAGAAAAAGCCCATTTCATTTCCAGTGAAATCCCAAATTTCATCATTGACTGTCTCTTTTAATTCTTCAGGTAGATTATTTTTATCAAATACAGGAAACAATTTATTTTCCTCTGCTTAAACCATTAACATTGTTAACTTATAAAGCCCATCTTCTTCCTGAGTTTGGAGCTCAATACCATCCGGTGAGCAATATATTTTACAATTCATCTTACAAAGTATGTCCCTTCCTAACAGGTTTACAGGACTGCTGTTACAAACTACAAATCTATGCTTGTCCTTAAATTTACCAATAACCTACCATTCCTAGAAACATTCTGACCTGTCTTTGTGTTTTCGGAGGTGGCATTGCCTGAATCATTTTAATTCTCTCAGTTGTCACTTGCCTGATTCCTTTTGCAATTCTGTGACCAAGGTATTTTACTTCTTGTTTGCAAAACTGTAATTTTGCAGGAGACACTTTATGTCCCTCATCTGCTAAATGATTTAAAAGAGTAATGGTATCTGTTACACAGTTATCTCATGTTTTTGCAGCCACAAGGAGATCGTCAATATACTGCACTAACGTTGATTTTCCAGGTAAATCTAGATTTTCCAAGGATTTCTTTAGCAACTGATTAAAAATAGATGGACTTTCTGTATACCCTTGAGGGATACGACACCATGCTAGGATACGGTCTTGGAACCTGAACGCAAAAATGTGTTGGCTTTCTGGATGAAATGGAACAGTAAAGAATGCGTTGCAAAGGTCTATAACGGTGTACCATTCTGCATCAGGCGGAATCTGATGAAGAATTACAGCTGGGTTTGGCACAACAGGGCAACATGGAACAACTATTTTGTTTACCTTTCTCAGGTCTTGAACAATCCTGAAAGTTCCATTTGGCTTTTTGATTCCCATAATCGGTGAATTACATGGACTGCTCTCAATTTCTTTTAGAACACCTTGTTTTATGAATTTGTCAATTACAGGAATGACACCTTCAATAACTTCTGCTTTCATTTTATACTGAGGAATGTTTGGATAATCTACTCCTTGTTTTACTGATATTTTTAATGGGTCTACATTTTTCATCAAACCCATTTCATTTCCAGTGAAATCCCAAATTTCCTCATTGACTGTCTCTTTTAATTCTTCAGGTAGATTATTTTTATCAAATACAGGAAACAATTTATTTTCCTCTGCTTAAACCATTAACATTGTTAACTTATAAAGCCCATCTTCTTCCTGAGTTTGGAGCTCAATACCATCCGGTGAGCAATATATTTTACAATTCATCTTACAAAGTATGTCCCTTCCTAGCAGGTTTACAGGACTGCTGTTACAAACTACAAATCTATGCTTGTCCTTAAATTTACCAATTTCAACTTCAACTGGTTCTGTTAAATCTGTTTTAATTTGTTGTTTAGCTACTCCAACTACTTGGATCTTGTCCCCGGAGAGAGGCAGGTTTTCTAGTTCCACTGATATAACAGTAGAAGGGGTAGTACCAGTGTCCACTAGAAAAGTGATTTCTACATCATTCACTTTACCATTTACAAATGGACCAGCCTGATCAACCTCAAGAGTGGCTCCAAGCACACACTCTTCCTCCTCTCTCGGGCACCGTCATAAGTAATTCTCAGAATCACTCCCTCCATTTTCTTTCAACCAATACTGTTGAGAAACATTTGACACATTCACTCTTGGCGATCTGTTTACCTGTTCACCTCTGCAGAATCCCGTTTCTGTATTGTACCTCTGCACATTTACACAATTTGGAAGTGGCGGTTGTGGAATCTGACTCTGCTGATTCACTACCTGTCGCTGTAGCTGTTGCTGCAGATTTATCTCAATCTGTATCTGTGGATTTAATGATGCATTTTTAAAATTTATGGGCGGATTCTTACATTCGCGCTTCCAGTGTCCAATTTCGCCGCAATTAACCCCTTCCACACTCATGACGAGCTGGGCTCGTCATGCAGTAGCCTCCCAGCACGCTCATGACGAGCCCAGCTCGTCATGAATAATGGGTTTTTGCATATTCCAGCACAGGGCTGGAACTCATCGAGCATCGATGTGGTTAAAACATGGGAGTTTTTGCTTTAATTCTTCAATATTTCCCATCAATCTTGGCTTATTAAAATTACCTTTAAATTTCCGTTGATTCTGATTAGCATTTTTGTTTTCTAAAGTTGCTATTTGCTGTTCAGCTACTTTCACCTGTGCCCACATAGCTTTTTCTTTTAGCTTGTTTTGTTTAGCATCTATTTTATCACTACAGTATTTTGCTTTTCTCAAAATGCCATCTACTGAGAGCCATTGCCAGCCAACTATTCCAGATCTTATCATTTCACCAATTTCAGGTCTTAAGCCATAAACAAATCTGTATATGAAATGGCTCATATCTTTCTCACTCAATTTTTCATAACCACTGTATTGTTTGAATACTAGCAGTAATCTTTCATAAAATGAATGTACTGATTATTTTGGCTCTTGATTTGTTCTATCTATTTTAACCCAATCTACTTATTTCGGGGGAATCTTGTTTTTCAACCAAACAATTACCTTATCGTACAAATTGATAACATCAGATGAAGGAGCACCTGTTACCTTATCTCGAGCAGGTTCTTCTTTATGCCAATCTATAGAAATTTTACATTCTGTCCATAGATCTGATGGGACAACTATGTCAAAGAATCTATCAAGATTAATCCACAGAACCTTTGAAACCTTAACACATCTGTCTACTTGTCGATACCATTCCACAGGTTTTTCTCTCAGCTGAGGAAAATCATTTGTGAACAATAAAATATCCTGTCTTGTCCAAAGAACATGCGCATACCCTCCTCCTGCTATTTCTCTCATTGGAAACTCATTAGCTACTTCTCCTCTTTCTATTTTTTCTTCCTCTCTTTTCTTTGTCCATTTTACTCTTCATTTACTTAATTCACCCAATCTTTTTAGAAACACGATTAAATCTTTTATATGAATAATTCTTCCTGTGGTATTCATGTTTTCAATTTCTTTTTCAGAGAAATCCACTCTATAATGTTTCTGCAAATTTTTCTGCCTACTTAAATCTACTTCTAATTCAGCAGCCATTTCCTCCAATTGATCATACTTGGTTTTCGTTTTCCATTGTATGCTTTTGCAAATAAACAATAATTCATCATTCTGATATAGCTTCAAATTGTCAGTCCCAATTGTACCAATAATCAATTCTTCCAAATCCGCCTTTAATTTAGCAACTTCAAGTAATTTAAATTATGGGCTTTGTGGGGTATTCGTTAAATCTATTTTATTTATGCTCTTTTCCGGAGTTCCAGAATCAGATTTTGCACCAGATGGTGTTTTATTTGACAAACTTTGATTAAAAGTTAAGTCAGGCATCATTGTTTTCTCTCGGTGAATTTCTGATAAATCTGAATACAATTTTTCTGCCACTTTCTGAATTTCTGCATTTAATGGTACAGTCAAGACTGAATGTCTAACTTCTCTTTGATCAAATACTGGAAGAACAGGTCCAATCGTTACTGGTACTGTTACTGCTTCCATGCTTTTATTTAACTGTTGTATTAATTCATCTTTTGATTGGAAATATTCTGAAGTGTTTGGTAATTCCTCACTCCTTTCTGCTCTCAATACATTTCTTGAGGTTTCATTTCTTTGAACCGGGGTTTCAGCATAATTTCTGTTTTCCCCTGATATACTAGAATCAGATCTTGTTTCTACTCTTTCAGGAGTTTTTCCACTATTCTGATTTAAACTGGGTGATGCTTCATCAATAATTTCTCTTGGAGGAGCACTTGGGGAAGTTCCTGGAGGAACTCTTGGGGAAGACCATGAACAAACTGGTTGATAAGGTGGTGGTTTCGGTTTTGTAATATAAATCTCTTCTAAAACTGCATCTTCTAATTCACTTTCTTCAGCATTATTATTTTTCTTTTGGGCACCCTTTTGATCAGTTGCCTCACCAAATCTCGCTGGATAGAGACCATCACACATGTTACGTCTCCATCGACGCATTCTATCCTCATGAGTTTCCCTATTAATGTCTAATCTAGTACCTCTTGTTATACCTCTACTCTCTCGTTCCAATTCAAACATTTCATCCTCCCATTCAGCTAAAGCTTCAAATTGTGTAGGTCTAGGCCTTGGTTCAAGAGTCATAATTTTTTCTCTTAGGTTTTTCAAAACCTTAATATTAAGTGATTCATCTTCCGGCCATGCTAAAACACCATCATTCTTGGTATAATCCATCCAATTCTCAATCCAAAGACAAGTATGATAACCATATTCGCCTAACATATAAGCTGCAGGTGTTTTGTACTTATGAAGTAATCTTCCACCTCGCGCTACAATTTTCTTGTCAGGTTTCAATTTATTTTTCAATTTCTGAAACCAAGAAAGCTTCTTTTTCTCTTTTATGTAATAATAATCCATATTTTTAAACAATTCCGCTTACTTCGGAATGGATCGTAATTATTTCTTTGTTGTTCCGTAAAACCAACCAATCTGTGCGCGAAACTCACCAACAAGCCAATCAGGTTAAGCTACGTCACTGCTTTGCTCAACCAATAGAAAAACTGCTTTTCAGGAAGAGCCAATCAGCTGCAAGCCTGCCTAGTCACATGAGCCAATCAGTGCGCGGTTATTGTGACGTATGTTAGCCAATCACAGCGCAACACTAGCTTCTCTGTCCTCGCTCCGCTGTGACACTGACACCTCCTTTACAAAATATTTTCACAGCGCTGTGTTATGAGATGGCCCATTCATCAATATGAAGGTAGCCTAGTAAAGGAGCACGTCACACTCTGACATGTCCACTTGCACACACAACCCATGCCGTACAATACACTCAGCAGACGAACAATGCACCAGGCCGCAAAATCTGTCAGAGAGCACATATGACCCAATTCAGAAACAAATCAGGCCCCTAAAAGCACACAATTCAAAGGCACTCCGCCTCAAAGGGAGAAGGCTACACAAAATCAGAGCTGCAGGGGCAACTCCCCCACAATGCAGCACACACACGTACCAATCACAGCATTGACTGCAATGTGGTACAAAGTGCAACACCAACAGCATAGGCCACGGCTCACAACAGGTCCTGCACGTGCCTAGTCACTGTCCACTCTCATCTGGCATTGCCTGACACTGTGTGATGAAAATGCTCGGGTACTACCACACATCCGTCATGTAGTCGAAAAACACACTGTCTGCCATCTAATAGCCAGCTCCACCAAAACTGTGACAATGTACATTGGCATGCAGTCTGAATGTAAACATCTGCAAAACTCCAACATACATGTGTAACTCTGTTAACCTGCATCTCACCTTTCACTTTGCAGAGGGACAAACAACACCTCCTGCAAGGCACACCACACCTCACATCATTGATGACGAAGAGGACAACATGCAAATATGTCAAGACACCCTCCAACGGGATAGTGGACAGCCTACGTACCCCATCCCCTGGAGCAGGGCAGGCCAGCTGCCCCGAGGTGAGCCCACCACCTGCACAGCCCACACAGCAGGAAACACACACCACCACAGCTGTCTCCCAGCACCCCCCGACCAATACATGGAGTTCCAACAATGTGTGTGGAGTTGCCAGGTGGAGTTGGTTAAACAGCTGCGGGTGAGTTTCGTACTTATGGTAGCAAACTCAATGCCATACGTGGGTGCCTGAGTCCCATCTGGGACCATGTACAGTCCCTATCGAACACCCCTGTACGCACCATGCTCCGCCACAGACATTGGCTGACCTCGCTGGGGCCATGAATCTACTACAAGAACTGTCTGGTCAGACAGGCACCAGCGATTTCAGCACAGAGTTGCCACAGATGCGGAGGACAATGGGGACCATGGAGTAGATGCAGGCTGGGAGTATGTCTCCCCAGCTGGACACCAGCGAGTAGTAACTGGAAACTTCAATGTCCTGCAGTACTTCATCTTGTCATTGCTGTCACTGAGCCTCTCCCAGGTGACTGCAGCGGGAACATCGACACACACAGCTCCGACCTCTTATGTGTCCGTGGCACATGGTGATGCTGCCCCAACACCCTCGCAGTCTGTGTTGTCAAAGGCATTACCCCGCCACACACACCTGACACAGAACCTGTATCAGGGGAGTGAGAAGGGGATGGGAATTACTGTGTGAGGAAGGAGGCAGTAGCATCCATCACCACCATATGCCCTGTCCCTGCCTGGTGTTGACCTATGCATCATGCCCTGGGAAAAACCTCCTACTGACTTCCGGAACACTCCGCGACATTCACCCGGACCCCGACACGGACTCCAATTTCATCTTTGTTGGCCAATTACACAGCAATTCTGCTGCAGGCGGCACCATCCCACTTCCTAATCACTTCTCAATCCCCTAAGGACTGTGGTTTGCCCACCATTGGGCTTCCATGTGACAAGGGCTTGGATGGCCATGTACAGCTCCAGCTCCGTCAATCACCTGAATATGAATAAAACATTATGAATCACACAGATGTGTCATTACTGTGTTCACTCACATATAGATGTATGGCTGGATGTAGGGAGAATGATTGCACATGAAGGTACACCATGGTAACTGACATCTATATGCACGTGTATCCCTGAGACACATGGCAAATTGGATGACAGTGAAGGTGAGTACTAGCTGTGACCCCATTGCACATCAACAACAATCTCACAAACCCCCAACGTAGGCACACATCCATATGTTGAATAGGTCTATGTGTAGGAGTGACCGAATCGGTAGCAGGCCAGGAGTGGTGTCCTACATCACATGTGACAACAGAACTTCACAATTCATACCTACTTACACACATCTGTGTGGACACAATCTGTTATGATATATGATATTTCTCCAGATGGTCAGAGGTTGGACACCATACTCACATTGATGAAGTCATGTAAGTGCACATGTCAGCCAGCACCTATCCGAAAACAATGTCTGGCTCACAGAGGTTGACCTTGCAAAAGGGACCCACCCCCATTGCACATGTGTCAGTCAGTTCCTCCCTGTATAGGGATGATGCTCATTGTGGCACATGAGTGGACAACCAAATCAACACACCTCACAGTTAGACACCAGTGGGGTGGCATCGACTTTATTGGGATGTGCGTGTCTGTGTGGCCGAGGCAACAGCCACAACAGTCAGGGACATGCTTAAGACACTTGCACGCAGCATGAGTACATGTCGAGGTTCAGGAAATAGTGGTGCAAAAATGTACAACAATCATCATGGATGGCAATGCTCCCAGCCCACCTTGCCTTGCTGGATGAGTCATGTGTTGTTTGGTGTCTGCCCATTGCCCCGTTTGAGGAGGCATGACTCACTGCCCATCGGATCTGCATAGTGCTCTGCCACAGGAGTGCTCCGATTGTCTGCTCTGCTGACAGTGTTCAGGTGAAAGGGTCTGACAGGTTCACATATCGTGCTACATTGCCATGTGTGTGCTCTCCCCCAGCAGTGTGTCCGAATTGGCAACATTGCCAAACAACGCTGTGTTGCTCCGACCATGGACCTGCATCATCTTGCACAGATGTGTGTACACATGCATTGTGCTACACACATGCATCCAGAGTCCGGACGATGGCAGATGTGTCCTCTGTTGTGGTGGGATGTGTGAGCAATCCCCACGATACAACAAGTTGTTGGGACATGTGCTGTGGGTAACAATCGGATGTGGCTGCAGGGACGTAGTTACTCGTCCATGAATGCCCGTGCTGCTTCATGTGCAATGTGTTCCAATAGTACGTGGTTGTCCTGTTCAAGGGACACCAGGGTGAGCCAATCCATTAACTGGTCCGAGCAAGTGTGCTCAGCCCACGCCGTTTCACCAATCCGCAATACAGCCCAATAGGGGAGCTCCTCTATGTGGTCACTGCACACAAGGAATTGTGCAATCTCCCTTTCACAACTGCTATCATACGCAGTATGTCAAGGCATCCCATGCACGGTTGTCTCGGTTACACTCCTGTTTGTGCTCCAACAGGGGACGCACACTCAAGTCATAGTCCAATTCATCTACGGTTGTGTTGGATAGGCAGACATCCTTGGTCACTCGAATGTGCATGTTCGACAGTGGAACCAGGACAGGACGTAGGTGACATAGGCAATGCGGAACCTGAGCCGGTAACTGAACCGCAGCAGTGCCAGTGGCACTGCGCCCAGTAAATGCAGCATACAGTAGTGTTCCATGTGACGGGGGTTGTGCATGTGCCCGGTATGGCCTGCCATTGCCTTGGTACATCTCATTGAACCGGCACAGTTGTGGCAATTGTGTGGAGGATATGCCACAACTCTGAGCAATGATTCGAATGTGTGTGCAACGTTGGGCTGAATGAGTTGCTGTTTCCGTGAGTGTCAAGGGCATCCAATGCGGGGGTACCTCCGGCAGGGTCTTCTGTGTGTGGGGTGTTGATGAGACGGAGAGTTTATTTGCGCTATGCGTGGCGTGGGAGTTATCCACATCTTCCATGGCATCTCTCTCAGGGTGTTCCAGGCGCGTTTTAGACCGAGGTCAGAGGTACAGGTTTCCTCCCGCTTTCTGCATTGGGACAATGGAGCTTTCATCCCTGATGATTGTCTGTCTTCTACTTGCCTTTTCGGAATGTGATGTGGCTTTGGTGCTGAGATTGGGACACGGCCTTGGGCTCATGGTGTATGGATGGCAATGCACACACACATGTTGGCATGTGGAGCCAGGTGCCCTGCACTGCTTGTGCATTTTCACTCCATCTCTCTCCCTCTCTTTCCTTTGTTTGGCGAATGGCACACCTTCTTCTCTTAGATTTAGTGATCCAGGCTGTGTCCTACGGATTGTCCAGTGAGGACCTGCTATGTCCCATCCGAATGGGTATTTTGGCATTTGTTTGTATGGTGTGTTGTGTTGGTGATTGCATTGTTGTATGACTGAATCTCCATTTTCTGGCCACGCATGTATGTTGATTTTCCTGCTTGTGCCACATCAGGCAGAATGTAATAGCTGCCTTATAATACTCTGTGGCAGGGTGGTGATCCATGGGTGGAGCGTCGGTGTTCCCTCATATCCACATATGGATTTGGGCGCATTCCCGTATTTACAATTAGTAGTAGACCTGGGAATGTGTCAAAATGATACGCATCTACAGGAGAGGCATAACGAGGAACAATATCTTTATTTCACCTCTGTTTTTTTTCTACTTGTGCTGCATTCTGGATCACACATAGAAAAAGGAAAATGCCTCTCAGGATTGTTTTTTGTGCAGAAAGACGTCTGTTTCTGCACAAAAACAATCCTGCCTACAACGCCGTAACCCTTGCAACATGACGCAAGGGTGCCTGCATTGGAGACAGACTGCCAAAAGTGCGCCTACGCTAGAAAAGGACAGGAATGAGCCTTATAATATTAAATAAGGCACATTCTTGTCCTTTCCCTTACACACAGCGCAGCCTAGCAAGGCAATTTACTGCGTTGCGCTGCATGAAAAAATTGTAAATATGGGATTACGTGCAAATGGTGCCTTAACTTCCCAGAATAAACAATCACCTGAATTAAACAGCAACTAATCTCCTTCCTTGGTGTCGGTTTTGTGCAACCAACAGCAACCCTGCATGCATCCTGCAAAAAAAATATATATTTAAAGCTATTACTCCTGCTTGCCCATGATAGAGATTCAGGAGTGTTTGTCCTGCATAATAGAGGATCAATGTATGTACATATGCAGTTTAGAGCACCACATGGGTTCACTGAAATAGGATTGATGCGGTCCAGGAAGTACATCCCTTCCTGGTAACACATATTCAGAAATCAAAAAAGATTCAGACACTTTGTCATCGGTGTAAGATTACTTCCTAATGTATTATGTATGGCAACGGAAGAGGCATAAAAGCATTACATGCTTGAAACAATATCTAAGAGAAAGCCGCGGCGATAAATTCCTGGGGTGCTTATTTTCCCTGACAACAGATGGTATAAAAGCAGCTACAAAGTGGCTTTGAAACGGGGGGATAGCAGGAACAAAAAGATTGCTGAATTAATTAGGATGTGCATGTGTAGGCACATCCGAGGGCGATGAAGGGCTCAGCGGCTTGTCCGCAAATCGCTTCCTATCAGTGGCAGAGACAATTGCGATGGAAACATTCCTAGGGCGGGCATCATGAGAGTTAAAATAAACCAGGGACATTTCCCGGGCCTGCCAGAGAGAGAAGCGGAACATTGCACTTAAAAGCCAACGTGAGCCACGGATTTGCTGCCCCAGACATTAGGGGATGTTGTTGGCCTTCCAGGATTTACCGTTTTGTGATAATAGTAGTGAAACTTTAAAGGAGGCAGACGTGAACAGTGTTTATTACTCATTTGACATGGAGCTGTTTCAGGGCAGGTTTGCAGCAGACTCCTATATCGGGCTGATTTAGTAAAGGGACTGCAGGTGCCGATGCTCTCACTTTATTATCTTCCCTTAATAAAGCGTGCCAGCCGGGGAGGCATTTAATCCGTTTCCTTATTTAAGGATTCGTAAGATCAAAATGATTGTAATACTTTGAAAATACATTCTAACCGGGACCCTAGGTGGGATATTGACGTCAAAGATGCTGAGCGCAGAGGCGTAATGAGGTTCATTGTTGTCGGTCCAGAAGCTTGAAACATGACTTTATGCAGGGAAAACTCAGGTGTGCATTGATTAACAGGTGCACATATCTGCCAACTCTGTGTGGTACCTGTTGTGTCCTGTATAGGGGTTGGACCAACCTAGCTAATCGGCACTAGGCCTGACACGTGGCCCTAGAAATAAAGGAGTCAGACACTGGGAAATAACTTGCTGGCTCTCCGTGCGCCCGTCTCTGAATAGCGTACGTGCGTGCGTAGCCTTTCTTTATTATAAGCGGTCACATGACTTCAACACTGCACGCCCCTTACGCCAGGGGCGGATCATGGGCCCAGAACATAACATTCCTCCTAAAACAAGAAAAACTCAAAACTAAACTCAAAAACAACTGCAACCCTGCAGTCTCGATGGATAGTCTATTGTACTAATCTTCATAGACTTCGAGTTCACTTTCTAAAACCACTACCAACAAGTAGGACACATTACTGAACATCGTATTCAATACTGACACATAGAACAGTCTTACGTGAGGTAATCGCGTAGTCGGCAGGAAGGCGTCGGGTTTCGTCTCAGCCTGTGATCCACGCCCCTCTGGCTTGAACAGTCTGTCTCTGGGGCGGGGCTGGTCTCAGGCGCCTCCATGTCGGGCTCCTCCGGATCTGACACCCCCTCCTGGGCCTCCGCGCCGCCTTCCGTCTCCTTGATCACCGCCCTCGGAGTGTTACTCTGGGTGACCTCGAGACTAGGCGTCGGCTCCCTTCCTGGCAAGTCCTGTGCAGTTTCGGTTTCTGTTGACAGAGTTGGTGAATCCGATGCTCTCAAACCCCCATGGAAATGTTTAAAGTGCGACACATTCCTGGTTACAGTCTCTCTTCCTCGGACCACAGTGATGCGAGTTCCTTTCACACCAATCACTCGCCAAGGTCTTCTTTCATAGTTCAACCGGAATTTTCCACTGGTCACCCTGTTACGGAGAAGTACCACATCTCCTCTGCTGAATTGTGTCACCATGGCTCTTCTCTTTTGGCTGATTTTAGCAAAGGCAGTCTTTCGTTTGCGGGCAATTGTTTCTTCATTCACGGGTGCTGGGGCCCATTGGGGATGATGAGGAATGGAATCGGGTATAATCCGTCCCATCAAGAGATGCGCCGGGGCTATCCCTGTGGTTGAATGTGGGGTTTGTCGGTAGCTGCGGAGAAAAGTGAAAATGGCCATTTCCACGGACTGTCCTTTGTCATGAGCAATGCGAATCACTTTGTTGAGGGTCCTCATGAAGCGTTCCGCTTCCCCATTCGCTTGTGGCCATCGGGGAGTGATGCGTCGATGCCGAATGCCCAGAGATGATAGATAGGTGGCCAATTCCTGTCCTTGAAATGGGGGTCCATTGTCTGTGCGGATTTCACACATGGCCCCATGTGTGGCAATAATCTTCTCTACCTTCGGGATTACACACTCGGCACTGGTGCTGGCTATTATTTCTACTTCCGGATACTTGGAATGGTCATCAATCATGACCAGCGTGTACTTTCCATCGGGAAGACTGCCAAAGTCCATGCTGACCTTCTCCCATGGCTGTTGTGGGCGAGGTTCCACAGCAATCGGGGCTTCACGAGGAGCTTCCCCGGTCACTTGACACGCAGCGCATGTCCTTACCACCTGCTCCACCATGTCATCCATCAGGGGAAACCACACCTTTGTCCGTAAGCGTGCCTTGGTTTTGACTATTCCTTGGTGACCTACATGCGCTAACTGTATTACTTGATCAGTGAGGGCTGAAGGTATCACCAAACGATGCCCCCGCAGAAGGCATCCTGCTTCATCCTCATTGAGCTCCTCCCTGACATGATACAGGCTTTCCATTATTTTCTGAGCTTCGGACGTAAGCAACTTCCATCCCTCCTTGGCCCGATGCCAATTGGTCGTGTGAACAAGTTCTTTGGCCCTCTGGAGGCATGCGTCCTGTGCTGTGGCACTCACAATGTCACTGAGAGAGATGGGACGAGGGCAAGATCGCGCCACCACCCACCTGACATAGGCCTCCGTTTCTTCAGCTTCCTCCATCTCCTCGGCCGTGGCTGGTCTGGGATGTCGTGACAGATAGTCTGCCGGGTTCTTTGCTCCGGGCTGATACTCGATTGTACAGTTGTACTCCTGCAGTTGAAGCAGCCACTTTTCTATGCGAGGCGGGGGTTTAGATGAGGTTCCCGCAAACAGAGACAGCAAGGGTTTGTGATCGGTCACCACAGTGAATGGTTTGCCATAGATGTAGAGGTGAAAATGTCGGCACCCCCAATGAATGGCAATTGCTTCTTTCTCAATCTGCGAGTACCGTTGTTCCGTGTCCGTGAGAGATCTGCTCGCAAAAGCAACAGGCGTCCAGTCGATGTCGTCTCTCTTCCTTTGCATGAGAACCGCTCCCAGTCCAGCAGGCCCCGCATCCACAGCAATGAGCGTGAAGTGGCGTGGGTCAAAGAAGGCGAGAGTGGTGTTGTTGGACAGAGAATCTTTGATGTCTCGGAAAGCTTTTTCTTGCTCAGGTCCCCAGTGCCAGGGAGTGGAGTCTTTGGTGAGGTCCCGCAAGGGGAGCGTGAGATTAGCCAAGTCTCTGATGAACCGGCCACAATAGTTGACCATGCCCAGGAAGCTCCGGACTTCAGTAACGGTCTGCGGGGGTGGCGCATCTTTAATGTCTTTCACTTTATCCGGATCCGGGTTGACACCCTCGGCTGAGAAGACGTATCCAAAAAACCCTATCCGGTCCCGCAGGAATTCACACTTTTCTCGGTGGAGCGTTAGTCCTGCGTCTTTGAGTCTTCGAAATACTTGGGCCAACCTTTGATTGTGCTCCGGGATGGTGCGGGCATGTATCATTATGTCATCACTGACATTTATCACTCCAGGTATTCCAGCAATTAGCTCCTGGATGACATTCTGGAATACCTCCGCTGCGCTGGAGATTCCGAAACTGAGGCGAGTGTATCGTCGAAGGCCGATGTGGGTGGAGAAAGTAGTGATGTTGCGTGACTCCATGTCCAACACCAACTGGTGATACCCTGATCGCAAGTCCAGCTTGGAAAACCAACGGGCACCTGCCATCTCTCCGATGAGGTCATCGATGGTGGGCGTGATGTGACGCTCCCGTTTTATGGCGGCATTCGGGAGGCGCATGTCCACGCAGATCCTGACCGCTCCGGGTTGCTTCGGTTTCCGGGTGACCACGATGGGCGAGACCCATGGGGTGGGACCCGAAACCTTTTCGATTATGCCCGCCGCTTCCAGTTTGCGGAGTTCCTCTTCCACCAGCGGCCGTAGATGGAACGCAATGCGGCGGTGTCGCAGAGCCACCGGCTGTACCGTTGGATCAATGTGCAGATGAATTTCTCGGCCTTTGAACTTGCCAATGCCCTCAAAAAGGTCCGGGTATTCCATGAGGAGATGTTGAACGGATTCCTCATGGACCCCAAAGGCAAATGTCACCACACCCAGGTCTTCAGCCGCTCTGCAACTCAGCAGCATACCTTGGCCTTCTTCCGACACAAAGACGTTGGTTTTGATGGTCTTGTTTCCATGGCGGATTACCGCTTTGAATTTCCCTCGAATCTCGAGAGGGGTGTCTTGCCCATACGCGAAGACGGTGATGGGGGTGGGACGCAGCGCCGGAGGCGTGGTCATGGTCCTGTAGAGGGAAACACTCATAAGGTTTATGGATGCGCCCGTGTCCACCACTGCTATTAGATCTTGGTCCGCTACCTGTATGGCGCATTGAGGCAGTGGCCTGGTACGGCGGGCAGCGGTGCCGATCATGTGCACCTTGTGCACCGACCGTTCTTCTTCTTCATCGTCATCCATATCGCTGTGACTCTGTTCCCCCTCCATTATGGCCTGCACAGCGGGGCGTGGTTTACGGAAGTTCTTCGAACGGCACACCTTTTCAAAGTGATTTTGCCTGCCACATCCCGAACACCGCTTACCCCGTGCTGGGCATTCTGCCATCTGGTGTCGCGGACCTCCACAATAACCACATGACTGTCCCGACGCTCCACCCTGAGTGGGCGGTCTCTTGGGCCACTTGGTGGGCGTGTGTGTCTGTATCTTGTTAACCGGTTCCACTTTGACCGATGCCTGCAAAGCAGCTTCCATGTGCGCAGCCCTAGCTTTGGAGAGTTCTTTCGTGCGGCCAAGAGTTAGGATGTCCGTCAGCGGCTTGCCAGACTCCTCTAGAATCCGTTCCCTCAGTTTGGCCGACGCACATCCCTGTATAATTTGTCCCCGAATTTCCTCAGTGGTATCCTGAAACCCACACGTGAGTGCCAACCTTTTTAGCCGAGTGTGATATGTGTCCAGCGATTCCTCAGGCAGCTGGCGCGCTTGTCTGAACACAAATCGTTCATAATCTTGATTGGCCATGGGCTCAAAATGGGCATTGAGGGCATTAATCAGCGTGTGATGAGTTCTGGGGGTCGCCTCCGGGAGGGTCCGAGCAATGGAATGGATGTCCTTGCCGCCGAGATGCAACACCATGGCCCGTTTCTGTTCCTTGTGCGTCTTCGTAGCTTCGAAGAAGACTAGGAGTCTATCCACCCACTCCTTCCATTTGGGAGCGAGCGCTGAGGGCGCGCCCTCCACCACAAAGGGTTCAATGGGCGAAATCGTCGCCATCCTCCCAGTCGCGCCGGATCAGGCACTTCGCACGACCACCTGATGCGTGTGCTGAAGCGGGGCACCGCCCGGAGCAACGTGCAGATGTGAGCTGTGCGGCAGTGGGGTCGGAATCACCTACTCGATGTCCATGCACCAGGCCGCTCCTCCCGGCGGACTGCGCGGGGGTGGGGTGCGCCGCACGGCACGAGCACCACGAGCCGAGGGACAGGCTCGCGGCCGCCACACGGGGCAGGAGGCAGGTGCCCTCACCCAGCGAGGATCCAGCAGCCACCCTCGTCGCCAATTGTTGTGTCCTGTATAGGGGTTGGACCAACCTAGCTAATCGGCACTAGGCCTGACACGTGGCCCTAGAAATAAAGGAGTCAGACACTGGGAAATAACTTGCTGGCTCTCCGTGCGCCCGTCTCTGAATAGCGTACGTGCGTGCGTAGCCTTTCTTTATTATAAGCGGTCACATGACTTCAACACTGCACGCCCCTTACGCCAGGGGCGGATCATGGGCCCAGAACATAACAGTACCCTCTATCCAGTCTATTGATGCTGCAGCAGGACGGCTAATCTCATTTACTCATTTATCTTGCCAAACAACCCGACCAACACTTTACCTACCAATAGACCTACTGAGCAAGTGCAAACTGATCACGGTCACCTTGGTGTACATGTGAGACTGCAACATGCTCCACCATGTGGTAAGCAACAAGTATATTGGGTCACTTATGTCCTTATGACATTTCTTTATTATGAGAGCAAGTCATGTCTGGCAAACAGGCTCCCATGCCATCCCTTTAAGGTTAACGAAATATTAGGCCCCCTTTACTATGAGAACAAAAATACCTGACCTTTTGTCGAGATAACCACTGTGTAACATCCAATAAATACCTCAATGCTGTAAAAATACTTCACGAGATAAGAGAAAGTGGACCTATTTTTGAACGTGGGCAAAAGTTTAATGAACCAACAAATGCATTGCCATATCACGCTGTCATTCGCTGGCCATTTTTTAGCATCATGAAATTGTCAATCACAGGAAGCAGTATTTAGAAAGTGTAAAATAGCACAACCCAATAGAGGGGTGTCAAAGGTACAGAAGCATATAAAATCAAACAAGCGTTCAGTGGGACTCATTTGTGACACTACCTTCCGTGTTGCTCTAAGCCTAAGGTAATCAGAAAACAATCATAACTGCAGTGGTGGTCACTATTTACAGGAGGTGGCGCAGGGAGAAGGGGGTTGTAAATAAAAATACCTTTTGAAAAACCACTTACCTTCAGGCAGGCCACACAGCCGGCCGCTGCCTCTCGGTCCACTAGCCGCCGCCTCTTTCTCCTCGGAAGCATGAACCAGGAATCACCCAGGCTCCTGACTCTCCTAGCCAATCACAACTCTGCATTGCAGCATTGTGATTGGTCTGAGCGCCGTGGTTTGGCACTCACACAGGAAATGGGAGCCTGGCGTGTTCAGCACCCAGGGTGTAATGCAGCCTGGGTGCAGAACATGCAAAGTGAGCATGGCTTTTATGGTCGGCTGAGAGGGCCGGCCAAACAGTTATGCGCAATTTACAGTGGAGCAAGCACTTCTCCTCCTGGTCCCTGCTCTGGCAGTCCATCCCTGCACCAGAAAATGCAAAACTAAAATGATAATACACTGGGTATTATAATTTTAGTTTTCTTTTAACTACTGCTCGCAGCGCAGTGAGGCAACACTCCTCCGCCATAGTGTAGGAGCTGCCACTGCATACATGTATGCTAGCCAAAAGCTGAATCACAGGAAAAATTAACCAACCAAAACCTCCTTTCTCTTTAGCACAGATTTAGTCATTCATCTTATGAGTATAAAAATTGGGTGCAATATATTCAGCAAATCCTAGTGCAGATGATTCAGTGCTAGTGAGGAAGTGAAAACACAAACACACTTGTACATATGTATAATTGGTGTATATATTACCTACTGGCAGTGGCCAGTAGGAAGTCGTGGTTAGGGCCTATTTTCCATAGGAAAAAATACGTTTTTTTATTTGCCAATAACTTTAGCGTTGTTCGATAAATCCTTGCAAAATTTTCAAAACTATTTTGCTACTCACATCAACAGTTGTCTTGAAACTTTCGGGGTGATCCGTCAAGCAGGGGCAGAGAAAAAGGGGGTGTCCCAAAACGTCCTTTCGCTATGTTAATTTCAATATGAAGTTTAGATATGAATAAAGCCTGAACTGCTAAATCGAATTACACCAAATTTAGAAGAAAGCAAGATGTTGGTTCAGAGAAGTGCCTTTTTTGATTTGGTGTAAATCCGTTGGGTAGTTTTTGAAAAATGTAAGAAAATTTAAATTTGTATATATGGGGAAGTGGAGGAACCACGACCCCACCCGATCTTGTGCTGAGATCTAATTGGCTGCCTACACTTCAAACCAGGAAGTGTTGGCAGCCATCTTGGGACTCTGCTTGAGCTGAGTTCAATAAAAAATGTAAAAAAGAAATACCCTGACCCCTAGGCCTCTTGAGGGGGGAGTCCCACAGGTAACACGCGGGCCAAAAAAGCATATAAAAAAAAGAATTTCAGCGGCATATGCGCTGGATCCGCAGATCCCACCAAAAATGTAGAAAAAAAAACAAAGCGTGGGCTTCCGCTCTTCAATAATATTTGGCCCGAGTTGAGCCAGGTCTCAGGGACATTTGCATTGTGAAGGAGGGGGGAGGGTGCATGGGTCCCCCTCCTGGGTCTTTTTAATGGCCCAGGGACCACCACCTCCGCGGGGCTTATTTCATTAATAAAAGGGGGACTCTCAACTCCCCCAGCCCCAGGGACCCTCACCACCATGGGGCCACACATGAAAAACAAAATGATGGGTCCTCTTGGACTCATCACATGTACCAGGATCACCACCTCCCCATGGGCTAACTCTTTGCTATGTACGGGAGTCTCTCAAGGACTACCACCTCCCCAGGGCTAGCTTGTTTTTGTAAAGATGGGAGCGGTGCTGAGTGGCCCCCCAAAGCCATTCTCAGCCCTGGGGACCAGCAACTCCAGATGTGAGTGGGTGCCCTGGGTGAGATCACGGCACACACAATAAATGTGGGGCTCGGGAGATGGGGTCCTTGGGGCCAAATCGGCCCTCCTTCACTATTTCAGCGGGCCCTGCGTTATGGGGTCCCAGGGGATGGAATAGGCCCAGGGAGCAGGGGGGTGGTGTGCAGGGCCCCCTCCCCTAAGAGTACTAATTTAGGCTGGCCTGGGCAATGGAGTCCAGGAGGCCGAAAACAGCCTAGGAGGGGAACGGTGCAGCCCTCCTCCCTCCTTTCAAAAAGACCTGTGACCGGGGAATGGGGTACCCAAGGCCCAAATAGGCCAAGGGAATGGGGGACATGAAGCCCCTTCCCCTACTAAAAGGGAAAAATTCACCGAGGCCCCACCCCCTTACACCACCATTCTTCAAATGAGCCTAGTTTGGGAATAGAGTCCCTTGACTGCTGAGGGTCCTTGGGGACCAACTACCCCTTCGGTTACCTCCAGTAAGTCCCAGACAGCTGGATGAATGTGAGGCTGCCACCAGCCATGCCCCTTTCCTCCACTACCTTGCAAACATGCCTCCTGGTGCACTACTATTTGGGGGATGAAGACCCCTTGACTCTAGAGGGTTCTTGGGGGCCAACAACCCCATCTGTTTTCTCCAGTAAGTCCAACACAGCAGGATTGCTTAGAAGTTGTCAGAGACCACGCCCCCTTTCTCAACCACTCTGTAAACACGCCTCCTTGTACACAGCTGGTTGGTGGATGAAGTCCCCTTGGATGCTGAGGTTCCTTGGGGGCCAGAAACCCCTCATGTTACCTCCAACAACTCCCACACAGCGGGATTGCTGAGAGGTCATCGGTGGCCATGCCCCCTTCTCTGCCCCTCTGCAAACATGCCTCCTGGTGTACTACTGCTTGAGGGATGAAGTCCCCATGGATGCTGAGGGCCCAGATCTATGGGATTTTGGCACAGGGCAGCGCAGCAAGTCACCTTACTGTGCTGCCTTGTGTCAAAAGGAAAGGGTAGGAATGCGCTGTATCTATTCAATTTGTCGCATTACTGACCTTCCCACTGTGCTAGTACTGTTTTTGTTGCCTGGCGCCATTTAGGCTGCCTTGTGCCAATGCAGGCACCCGTGCACCAGTCATAGACAGGATTGGTTTTGTGCAGAAAGGCACAACTTCCTGCAGAAAAACAATCCTGGGAGGCTCTTTCCTCCTTCTATGTATGCACATAGAGGGAGGAACAAATGATGAGAAATAGAGATATTTCTCATTGTTTGCCAGTGCTAGGGAGGTGTAATAGTTTAGCACATCCCCAGGTTGACAAGCTCTTGTCAATCTGGGGTTGTGTCAAAGTCTATGAGTGCTGCATATGAACACTGCCTGCAACACCCATGGAATGCCTCCCTAACTCAGAGTAGGGCAACTCAGCGATTTGCACTGCCTTGCCTTTCTCCATATCTTTGAGGCCATTCAGAGCCATGCAAAGTGGCTTTGCTTGGCCTCATATATATGGTTGAAAGGTTTGCACTGCTGTTGCATCGCTAAAAGTGACACAGCAGTGGCACAAGCCTCTCATAAATATGCCCTATAATCTTGAATAAAAGCTGAGTGTGTACCTATAAGGATAACCTGTAAACAAAAAACAATTCCCAACAGGTATTATTGAGAGACAATTTCAATTATGTATGCTTAAAGACATTACTGAGAACAGAGACAAGGAGTCAAATTGGATTTTGAAGAAAGGTGGTATTATTCACCAAGGACAAGGGGTATTAGATGTACATTTACAGTTAGGGACAGCACTGTAAAGATTAGATCTTGTGACAACCCAGTGGCACTTGGTGCAAGGTGCTATATACAGTTTAAAGTGAAATAAAAAAGTGCAAGTGCTTAAAAAACAGCATTTGGTGGCGCATAGAGTATATTGTATACATCAATTACAGCTTCAATTACAGTACAAGTTACAGTCACTTGGAAAGGGTTAGTTTCTTGTAAGAGCTGAATGTGTCATATGCGTCTTTTAATTCAAGCTGTGTGGTCGACGGCGTTTCGATCCCCTTTGATCGGGATCGTCATCAGGACGGGGTTGTCGATAAGTACAGTGCTGTGGAAGGATGAAGGGAAGAATGAGTGTGGTTCACCTGGGGGGCGGGAAGTGAGGGTGCAGCAGCACTCAAGGGTCTAACTCGTAAAGGTATACTGTGTTTAGGGAATGGTGGTGGTGGTGGTGGCCAGAAAGGGAAGAAGAGTGAGATTGGGGGTGCCTATTGTGAAGGTTGGGAAAAATTCTAGGTGGGATCGTGTTCCACAATAATAAATGATTGGATGAACACTTACAGGGAGCCAAGCAGGGATGCGTGGCTTGTGGCATTCGGGGGAACTGTGCGCCGATAGCTGGAGGAAAAAGGGTAAGTATAAGTATAGGCACGATTGTGTGAGAGTAACCAAGGGCGCAGGGGGAGTTAATACCTGGTCGCGGTGAGGTCCTGGGTCTGCTCACGAAGTTGGGCAGCGTCTGTGTGAAGGGAAACAGATAGCGTGCGGTCAATCGGGAGAAATGCCACCGTTGTGGAACAGGCGTGCAATTGAGCAGCGCGAGCTAAGGGCGTAGTCTCTGTCCAGGGGAGAGGCGCTTACCTGAAGATTTACGGGCACAGAAGGCGGAGGCTCATCTGGCGAGGTCAGTCAGCAGTGAATGCGATAACAGACCGCATCTGCACCGTGTACTTGGAGATATGAAGGATGCCGCGAGGGGGAGGCGGGGAAGTGGGCGTGTGCCGGGGGCGGGATCTGCGACTGAATGCAGATGTGTCGCGAGGTGATTGGAGTGGTGCTGCGAGGTGGGCGGGGTCAGGGCGGGGAGGCGAACGGTTCCTAAGGAAACCGGAGAACCAGGAAGTGTCAGAACCAGGGCGGACACATTGGAGAAGGGCGCTTGGTAGCGAGACACATGATTGGACAAAAATGCGTTAGTTACATATCAGAGTGAACGCAAAGAAACCTGACACAATAACTGTTTCGCACATTGATAAATCAACTGGCGCTTAGAGGCAAAGTTCTGAGTTACGTTGTAATGTTCAGCAACATAGATTCACAAGGTATTACTAGTTAATTAAAAGGGGTTTAACATAAAATAGGTCAAGGTATGAAACCGGGTGGTTAATTACAAAGTCACATTATGGGTGGGACAAGCCTCTTATATAAAGAGGGAACTAAATTTCAGAGCAATGGTCAATCATCAGGTTACGGTACAGGGATAATATTATCTTAGACCATTGGTGTTGACCCAGGGCGTGTAGGCAGGAGGGAAGGCAAGGGCGGGGGGTTAGATGGAAATAGTACTGGTCCATTCGTCAAGGGTGTTGAGCCCATGATTCACCGAGTCCACCCTCGCGATCCATTTACATTCGGCTCTGTTGAGCAGGGCAGTCATGTTACCTCCTCTGAGGGGTAAGGTGGGTTTCTCAATGACTTGCCATCTGAGATCCGAGTCCATGTGGGAGTGCTCAATGAAATGTGAGACCAGGGGTGCTGTAAGTACCTTGCAGTTGATTCTGCTCTTGTGTTGTATGATCCGCAGTTTCACCATTTGGGTTGTCTGGCCGATGTAGATCAGGTCGCATGGGCATCGGATGGCGTAAATAACGTTTTGGGTCTTGCAGTTGGACTGATGGGTGAGATGGTGTGTCTGGTCTTTATATTTGAATTCCTTGGTGTTAGATGTCAACTCGCACACGCTGCATGATTGGCATTTGAAGTGCCCGATGACCGGGGGCAGGCCCCATGCCGCTGTGATGGTGTTTTTTTCGGTGCCAGAAGTCGGCCAAGTAATGGCACGAACGAGGTGGTTGGCAATGTTGTTGCCTCTCTTATGAGAACAAAGGTGGTTCATTGAATTGTTCTTCTGATCGTAGAACAGTCCAGTTCTTTTTGATTATTTTGGCTACTTTATTGCTGTCTGGGCTGAAAACTGAGACAAAGGGAATCCTCTTTAGAGTAGGTTTGTTAAGATTTGGCTTCAGTAGATCCTCCCGGTGGTTGTACCATGCCCTTTTCTTGGCCTGCTTAACCAGTCGTCTGGGGTATCCCCTGTTGATCAATTTGGAGCCTAAGATGTCTGCTTCTCTAAAGTAATCCTTTCTCCATTTGCAATTTCTCCGGATGCGGAGAAATTGGCCAAATGGGAGACCATCGCGTAGGCCTCTGGGGTGGTTACTTGAGTAGTGCAACAAGGTGTTGCGTTCAGTTGGTTTGCGGTACAGTACAGTTCCAATTTTGCCTTCCTCCGCATGTATAGTTACATCAAGGAAGTGTAGGTCGTTGGTTTTAGTTTCGTGGGTGAATTTAAGGTGTTCCTGGGAAGAATTTAGCCAGTCAATGCATGGTTGTAGAGAGTTAGCTGAGCCATTCCAAAATAGTAAAATATCGTCGATGTATCGACGCCACAGGTGGATCTGGGGTCGATGTGGATTGATTTGGTTGAGGAACAGTGATTTCTCAAGGGCATGTACATAGAGGATGGCAAAATTTGGAGCAAAGCAAGCCCCCATCGCTACTCCCTTGATTTGTAGGTAGTAGGTATTCTTGTACATAAAGTAGTTGTTTTGGAGTGCCACTCTTAGAAGGTCCATAATGAAATCAGTAGGAATCTTGGATGGTTGTGGTCTGGAGTTCAGAAGATTTTTGATTACCTCGAGTCCTTCACAGTGGGGAATGTTCGTGTAGAGGGACTCGATGTCCAGACTGGCCATGATTTGATTGTCCATATCGAACGGTTGGTCTTCGATCGTGTTAATTAGATCCATCGTGTCCCGGATGTAGGTGTCTGTGATGGGTACAAACTCTTTAATCATAGAGTCCACATATTTGCCAAGGGGTTCCAAGATGGAGCCGCACCCTGATACAATCGGGCGACCAGGAGGGTTTCTGGCATCTTTGTGTATTTTGGGAAGTACGTAAAGGATCGGGGTCCTAGGGTGTTGGTTGTTCAGGAACTCAAATTCTTTTTTGGTGATGATGTTATTGTCCCTTGCCGAGGTAGTTATGGAGAGAATCTTTTGTCTAATGTCTGTTAATGGATCTTTAGTCAGAGCACGGTAATGGTCGTGGTTCGTGAGTTGACGTTCCACCTCTCGATCATATTCGGTGTTGTTGAGGACAACAATACCTCCTCCCTTGTCCGCGGGTTTGATGACTATCCCCGGATTATTTTGGAGAGTGGTAAGTGCTTCTTTTTCTTCTCGTGGCAGGTTGTAGGGGACGTAGCGTGGAGAGGTCTTGAGTTCCATGACTTCTTTAAGGACCAGCTTTTCAAAGGTCAAAATTTCGGGTGGCATATGGTGCGAGGGAGGATTAAAGGTAGAGGGGGGGCGAAAAGGGGAAACTTCTACCCAACTGGTGTCTGGTTTGTCCGAGAAGAAGTATTTAAGTCTGATTCTTCTGAAGAATTTCAGGAGGCTTGCTTGGAGATCCAGGAAATTTGTTCTAACCGTTGGCACGAAGGAGAGACCACGTGACAGAAGTTTGGTTTCAAGTGGTGTCAGGTTGTGGTCCGACAGGTTGAAGATGGGGATGGACGTTACTGTATTTGTGGTTCCCGTGTTCATTGTTGTGGTTGTCCCCACTGGTAGTACCGGTTGCGGGTTTGCCTGTTGCCTGGTGTTGGAGGTTGGTACTGCTTGGCCCTTGTTTGACGATTTTGTGGTTGTGGATGTTGGCCGCGACCTCGGCCCCGTCCTAAAAAACCGGGTGGGAGTAGTGGCTGTGGGCCGGAGGTGCTGGCGTCTGTGTCTTCACCTGAGCTGTTTGAGGAGACGGAAAAGGTAACACGCTGATTGTTTCTGTAACGGCCCCAGTTTTGTGATCTAGGCTGGTTCTGATGTGTATTATAGAACTCCTCGTTTAGATAAGGGTATGTATTTTCATTCTTATAGTTTCTGATATCTTTCTCAATTTTATTGATCTTCTTGTTGACCTCGAAGGTGTTAAAGGTTGCAATAGAGTTGTGTATTTTTTCCAGGAGGTTTTTTGCGTCAGTGATGGTAGAATCTTCTAGGATGCGTTTTTCCAGCTCTTCAATTTCTTTTTTTTTTTTTTTTTTTTTTTTTTTTTTGAAAACCTTTATTAACAATGAAAGCTCACAAATACTGGCCTACAACCCCACGGGCCGGCCAGAAACAGAATGGTCAAATAACCAGCATACAAAAAGAAGATCTGCACAGGATATAACATCAGGAGCACTGGTGAAACAAGAAAGACCATCGAGCGTTCAGCAAGAGCAGGATAATAAAGGTTAAGTTTTCTAACACGGGGAGGGGACCAAAAGAATAACGGGCCGTATACGAGAATACAAGGGAGGGACCGCGGCAAGCCGCCATTTTATAAACACAACGTAAAAAAATGAAGCCATATAATCAATTCGAGCAAAGGACAAAAACAGAATCAGACCATCAAATAGCGACAGTGGCAACAATCAATCGCGCACACTCACCTCCGCCCCCACCCAAACAAAGAAGACGTGGTCAAAAAGCCCCATCACAAAGACTATGCAATACGCTCCCCAACGGAAAAAGGGCACCTCCATAAAGGAGGAAGGGAAAGAGGGAAAAAGAACAACAGAAGGAACACCCGCCAGACCATGCATCCTCAGGGGGAAAAAACAGGACAATAAAACCGGCATGCGATGTAACAGCAACATAATACCAGAATAGGCAGCAAACCACAATCAGCCACACACCGGAAGAAGAACAGAATACCCCCGGGGGAGATACAAGGTGACAGAGTCCCGAAAAAGTGAATACACAAGAGCCATAGAACAAAAAGGGAAAATAAGGGGGGAAAAGACCCCCCGACACAAACAGACCCCCCCCACCCACCCCTAAGCCCACCCTGCACCCCTGCAGAAGGCTACGGCCTACCCCCCCGCAGCGTGCCTGTCGCCCTAAGTTGAACCCGAAATTTAGTGGAACAAGAAAAGTTGGAATTAGAAGACAAAAAAAAAAAAGGGGGGGGGGGAAAGGGAGGGAAGGAAAGAAGGGAATAAAGACATACAAACATACACACGGGGGAGGGCCAAAGACAGGAGTAAATGCACCCATCCACCCGCCCGGGTTAAGGGTCCAAGTCCTCGGGAAGCCAAAGAGTATCAGGCCAAAGTCCAGGAGCACTAACCAGTTACACAGAGCCATATCAGGACACAGAGATCATCCAAACCGTTCATGAACCACCGCAAATAGGAGCCAGTTTTCATCAGCCCTGACCCTTTTTATCCAAAGCAGTAAGGGTCCGATCCAACGAGGACCCTGCCAGAAAGAGCAGAAGGCAGGCAGCAGGAAAGTCGAACGGCAGTCCAAAAAAGTCACAGGAAGAAAGGCATGGAAGATCCAGGAAAGTCACAGAATGTAGCAAACGATGCAGGCACAGTTCCAAGGATATATCCATAAAAGCCGACCCATCCGGGCCGGTACAGGAGACGTCATCGGGCAGTGGTGATTGAGAGGGACCAGGAGAATCATGAAAGTCCGGCAAAACAAAATCCGGCTCCCGGGCCAAGGGCAGAGGAGGCAGCACAGGAGGAGAAGGCGCCATCAGGATGCGCGCCTCTGGGGTGGCAGCCGGGGCCGAGTCCGCCAGGAGAGTACCAGCCACACCCCGCGTTATCGATGCCTCATCCGGTCGCGGGGGCCCGGGAGGCCCGTAGTGAGGAACCGTCTCGAGAGCCAGGAGTGGCGCGGCCACCGATAGCCGCCAGGATAGCAGGATGGTCAGGATCCCCTTAAGTGCAGGAAAACATTCACAGTATCCGACACCCGGGCCTTGTGGCGGGCCCCCAGTGCTCGTCTGGGCCCGGCCCAAACAAATGGGGCTGGTCGCCATCTTGAGAGCCCGAACAGGCCGCGCGGCCAACAACCTCCGCCGGGGCGGCATTAAAGCAGATGAAGTCCCGTCGACAGGCAGAAGAACACCCCGGACAGGAAGGGGGGCCACCAGAAGAAGGGGATTCGCCGGCCCTCCAATGTCGCCAGTCCCGATCTCCGAGTCCGGGCGGCAAAGAACAAAATGGCCGGACCGGAGAACAAAGGGGGAGGAAGCCGAACACACGAGGAACCCCAATAATGAAGGGCAGCGTCACCATCCAAGGCCGCTGCCACACAGGAGTCTCTCAGCCAGGAACCTCCGGCTCACACGAACAGCGGCCCTCCAATCACCTCCAGCGCGCCCCGAAGGGCAAGCCCGCAGGCTGCATCCGGCCCAGGAGCCGGGACGAAGAACCAGGCCAGTCCGCTCTCGAGTCCCGGGAACGATCGGGGACACTGCACCGGACCCACAGCAGCCAGGACAACCGGAACAGGTGGTAAGTGCCTGCAGTGCGTCGTAGTAGTACCACACAGCAAGGAGGGCTTCCCGGGGCAGGATAAATGCAGGATAAATGTGAAAAACACAGGCGGGCGAACGGAGCCGAGCTAAAGCGCGGCCATCTCGGTCGCGAGCTAGGCTCCTCCCCCGCTCTTCAATTTCTTGAAGTTCTTGGCGGCTATGTTCTATCGCTGTGTCTATTCCCAAGACCATCCAGTGGCGAGAGCAGGTCGTCGCTAGGTGGCTAAAGCTGACTCGAAATTTGGGGTCCTGTGTGAATATAGCCGGGGTGTTCCGGATTTGTAGGCCTAGAGGAATTACACCAGACCGTAGGTAATCTGTAAGCATACGTGCATGTAGATCCGTTCTGATCTGTTTCTTCTTTAGTTTCTCCAGTTGATCCAAAAGGACTCGGGAAGAGTTGGGGGTAGAGGGGGTCGATGTAGACTGTTGAGGGCCTGACAATAATGAGGGCCCCGTAAGTCTAGATTGGATATATTCCTCTGAATAAGTGAGGGACTCCTTGGACATCTTGTGCAGGCCAGGGGGTCCTGGGCAGATGTGTACCTAAATTAATGAGGTAAACTAGATCGAGTACACAAAGGTACTCCTCTCGCAGCGGGCAGGCTGCTCCTGATAGTTATAGGAAGAACAGGAGGAAACCCATAAACCACGTTGGGATGGGTATGTTATGTAAACAAAAAACAATTCCCAACAGGTATTATTGAGAGACAATTTCAATTATGTATGCTTAAAGACATTACTGAGAACAGAGACAAGGAGTCAAATTGGATTTTGAAGAAAGGTGGTATTATTCACCAAGGACAAGGGGTATTAGATGTACATTTACAGTTAGGGACAGCACTGTAAAGATTAGATCTTGTGACAACCCAGTGGCACTTGGTGCAAGGTGCTATATACAGTTTAAAGTGAAATAAAAAAGTGCAAGTGCTTAAAAAACAGCATTTGGTGGCGCATAGAGTATATTGTATACATCAATTACAGCTTCAATTACAGTACAAGTTACAGTCACTTGGAAAGGGTTAGTTTCTTGTAAGAGCTGAATGTGTCATATGCGTTCTTTTAATTCAAGCTGTGTGGTCGACGGCGTTTCGATCCCCTTTGGTCGGGATCGTCATCAGGACGGGGTTGTCGATAAGTACAGTGCTGTGGAAGGATGAAGGGAAGAATGAGTGTGGTTCACCTGGGGGGCGGGAAGTGAGGGTGCAGCAGCACTCAAGGGTGAAACTCAAGGCTGAAAACTGAGACAAAGGGAATCCTCTTTAGAGTAGGTTTGTTAAGATTTGGCTTCAGCCAACCTACTCTAAAGAGGATTCCCTTTGTCTCAGTTTTCAGCCCAGACAGCAATAAAGTAGCCAAAATAATCAAAAAGAACTGGACTGTTCTACGATCAGAAGAACAATTCAATGAACCACCTTTGTTCTCATATAAGAGAGGCAACAACATTGCCAACCACCTCGTTCGTGCCATTACTTGGCCGACTTCTGGCACCGAAAAAAACACCATCACAGCGGCATGGGGCCTGCCCCCGGTCATCGGGCACTTCAAATGCCAATCATGCAGCGTGTGCGAGTTGACATCTAACACCAAGGAATTCAAATATAAAGACCAGACACACCATCTCACCCATCAGTCCAACTGCAAGACCCAAAACGTTATTTACGCCATCCGATGCCCATGCGACCTGATCTACATCGGCCAGACAACCCAAATGGTGAAACTGCGGATCATACAACACAAGAGCAGAATCAACTGCAAGGTACTTACAGCACCCCTGGTCTCACATTTCATTGAGCACTCCCACATGGACTCGGATCTCAGATGGCAAGTCATTGAGAAACCCACCTTACCCCTCAGAGGAGGTAACATGACTGCCCTGCTCAACAGAGCCGAATGTAAATGGATCGCGAGGGTGGACTCGGTGAATCATGGGCTCAACACCCTTGACGAATGGACCAGTACTATTTCCATCTAACCCCCCGCCCTTGCCTTCCCTCCTGCCTACACGCCCTGGGTCAACACCAATGGTCTAAGATAATATTATCCCTGTACCGTAACCTGATGATTGACCATTGCTCTGAAATTTAGTTCCCTCTTTATATAAGAGGCTTGTCCCACCCATAATGTGACTTTGTAATTAACCACCCGGTTTCATACCTTGACCTATTTTATGTTAAACCCCTTTTAATTAACTAGTAATACCTTGTGAATCTATGTTGCTGAACATTACAACGTAACTCAGAACTTTGCCTCTAAGCGCCAGTTGATTTATCAATGTGCGAAACAGTTATTGTGTCAGGTTTCTTTGCGTTCACTCTGATATGTAACTAACGCATTTTTGTCCAATCATGTGTCTCGCTACCAAGCGCCCTTCTCCAATGTGTCCGCCCTGGTTCTGACACTTCCTGGTTCTCCGGTTTCCTTAGGAACCGTTCGCCTCCCCGCCCTGACCCCGCCCACCTCGCAGCACCACTCCAATCACCTCGCGACACATCTGCATTCAGTCGCAGATCCCGCCCCCGGCACACGCCCACTTCCCCGCCTCCCCCTCGCGGCATCCTTCATATCTCCAAGTACACGGTGCAGATGCGGTCTGTTATCGCATTCACTGCTGACTGACCTCGCCAGATGAGCCTCCGCCTTCTGTGCCCGTAAATCTTCAGGTAAGCGCCTCTCCCCTGGACAGAGACTACGCCCTTAGCTCGCGCTGCTCAATTGCACGCCTGTTCCACAACGGTGGCATTTCTCCCGATTGACCGCACGCTATCTGTTTCCCTTCACACAGACGCTGCCCAACTTCGTGAGCAGACCCAGGACCTCACCGCGACCAGGTATTAACTCCCCCTGCGCCCTTGGTTACTCTCACACAATCGTGCCTATACTTATACTTACCCTTTTTCCTCCAGCTATCGGCGCACAGTTCCCCCGAATGCCACAAGCCACGCATCCCTGCTTGGCTCCCTGTAAGTGTTCATCCAATCATTTATTATTGTGGAACACGATCCCACCTAGAATTTTTCCCAACCTTCACAATAGGCACCCCCAATCTCACTCTTCTTCCCTTTCTGGCCACCACCACCACCACCATTCCCTAAACACAGTATACCTTTACGAGTTAGACCCTTGAGTGCTGCTGCACCCTCACTTCCCGCCCCCCAGGTGAACCACACTCATTCTTCCCTTCATCCTTCCACAGCACTGTACTTATCGACAACCCCGTCCTGATGACGATCCCGACCAAAGGGGATCGAAACGCCGTCGACCACACAGCTTGAATTAAAAGACGCATATGACACATTCAGCTCTTACAAGAAACTAACCCTTTCCAAGTGACTGTAACTTGTACTGTAATTGAAGCTGTAATTGATGTATACAATATACTCTATGCGCCACCAAATGCTGTTTTTTAAGCACTTGCACTTTTTTATTTCACTTTAAACTGTATATAGCACCTTGCACCAAGTGCCACTGGGTTGTCACAAGATCTAATCTTTACAGTGCTGTCCCTAACTGTAAATGTACATCTAATACCCCTTGTCCTTGGTGAATAATACCACCTTTCTTCAAAATCCAATTTGACTCCTTGTCTCTGTTCTCAGTAATGTCTTTAAGCATACATAATTGAAATTGTCTCTCAATAATACCTGTTGGGAATTGTTTTTTGTTTACATAACATACCCATCCCAACGTGGTTTATGGGTTTCCTCCTGTTCTTCCTATAACTATAAGGATAACCTGGCACTTTTTTCAAATGGATTCGAGTCAGGCCAAGGTGGAAAAATGCATTGATTGAGTGAAAGGATTGCATCACATACATCACAAGAGAAAACAGATGTCATCCAAAAATAAACATAAGACACAAAAGACAGATGAATAGGAGCATACATGTGCAGTAGCATAGTATTTTTAAAGTGCTCACCACTCTTGAAAGAATCTTGAGTAGAAATGGCATTTATGATTAACCATGCTAATATGTTCATACGTCCCAGCCGGCAGGCATAAACCGAGGAGTTGAGCCAGTTGAGTTCCAAACTCATAACTCTAAAATTCCACACTGACCTTAAAAGCAATTTCTTCAACCAGCCATGCTAACATAGCAGAGTTAGTAAAAATGAACACACAGAGAAAATAACTTTTCTCATGTGAATTAAATGATACCAAAATCTACTGAACCAAGGGGCATATTATCAAGGAACTGAGTTAAAATTATCGCCGCTTTCGCGGTAGAAAACTGCTGCTGAAGCGGCGATAATGGGCTTGATAATACGCCCTTGAGAATTCCAATAGAAGCCCATGTTCACAGTGGAACATGGGCTGCTATTGGAACACTTTAGCAGCAGTTTTCTGCCGCTAAAGTGGCGATAATTATAACGCTGTTCCTTGATGATATGCCGCTAAGTGGCCAAAGATAATTCACCAGGGCTAGCAGTTCCACTTGGTTGTCCAGCATAAACCTGCTAAGGATAACATAACTAAACCTAGATGAGCTTGTGACACCGCAATTCCAACTGTGAATCAAATATGTATTCAACATCTTCATTGAAACCTAAGAAGACACTCCATATTAATGAGAGTGTATTAAATAGAAATGCAAAAAGCAAACGGTTTAAGTGTTAGTACTTAACAGAGGACAATAGTTTAAGGAACATCCAGTCTGAGTGGAACAGCAATAAGCCAGTGCAGCAGCCTCCATCTGTTTAACATACAGAATTATACATTGGTAACTGTATAATTGGGATGTTTTTATATTTTCTCGCTCTGAGTGGCTTCCAATACGCAATGAGAGCAAAACCTGAGTTGTCTATTATGTCACTCAGAACCCAGAGGTGAAGAACACTCCTATTACTAACATTTGCTAAGATCAATTTTCCTGAAATTGTGATAATTAGCTCAATATTCTCTCATGTATTCCCATTTTTGTTTAAGAATTTTAAGAAGTGGTTTAATGTTCACTGTATTAAAATAAAGCTTCTGATGGACCAGGGAGGGTGCATAGAAACAAATCACCATTGCCCTGTGACTGTAGTTCAGCACCAACAGTTCTAAAGATGGCTGTGTCAGTGCTACAACAAGATCTAAATCTGGTCTGTAGTTCATCTAGCAATCTTCAATTAATATTGTGTACAGTACATTGCTCTACACCTTTATAGGATTTCCTCTAAAAATGGGAGGAAAGTTATAGGTTGAAAATTATTTAAACATTCTAGATTAGTGGCCAGCTTTTTTAAGGAGTGATGTAACTTGTCCTATATTAAGAGCAACCAAGACTTCCTCTTCATTTAGTACTGAATTAATCAACCTTATCTAATGTGGGGCAAGGGATGAGCTGGTCTATTTTGTTATGGAGGAAGAAATCCTTAAGTCCTAATGACTTCCTGCTCAGTGATTTCTACAAGGTTGTTCCATAACACGTTATAGAAACAGGAGGTGTAAAGGGATTGGTCACTCAATAGAGTGGATAGAGAGACTTTAATCTTTAATATCTTTTCATCCAAAAATTCTGACAGTTATTCACACATACCATTTGTATTGTTGACCTAAAAAAGGAGGGATTTTGTTTCATGTTTTCCTGTGTTCGTTTTGTGGGATGTTTTTAGCTTGGTTCTGTTGAGATCAGAAGAAAGAGGCCATAGTGTAGTTTTGTTAATGGTTAACGGATCTTTTCACCACATTTGCTCTACTGCTCTGAGCTTCTTCAGTGTTTATTAGCCTCTTTGAGCACCATGCATTGTTTTCGTTTTCAGACGTTTTCACATGCCAAAAAACGCGTGCAGTTCTATAGTGAACTATTCATATAACACCACCCTTCACCTGTTATATTGGTAAAATACACAAAATGTAATTAACTATATGTCTTAGAAATTATATTTTCAAGTACTGTTTTCTAATGGATTACTTTACCAGTAATGCATGTCTAGCACCACTAGGGGTACCTCTATGAACACATTCCTTTTAGGCCCTTCCCACAGCTTTATTTTTGAGTGTTTTGTAAAATGTACCCCACATGCATGTTACATTGGGAAGGCAGAAGAGCTTTTAGAGAAGTTCCAAACTTTACTCCAGCCACGGCTCGTGCAGGGCAATACACCAGGCAGAGGAGGGGCAGGGTGGGGGGTTGTAAAATGCGGGATATGGACGATGTCAGGTAAGTACTGAAAAAATAACGAATTTCGTTACCCGCGCTGCATCGCCAAATGTGATGCAGCAGGGGTAACGAAATTCGTTTTATTTATTTCTTCCGGTACTTACCTGACATCGTCCATATCCCGCACTTTCCAACCCGCCACACTGCCCCTCCTCTGCCTGACGTCACTGCCCGGTGTAACGCCCTGCACGAGCAGTGGCTGCTTTACTCAACAGGTAGTTGAGCTCATCAGGAAGGGGGGGTTGCAGAAAACTATCCTAAACATTATGAGGGGCCAGGCACTTAGCTGGTCAAAAGATCAAGCCTTGCGATTTAGTCTGAGATCACTAGGACGTGCTTTGGAGTGAGATTAACCACCAGCAAAGTTAGAGCGCTCCACAAATGATGAGAGGATTTCAGTTGGGTCTGGATAAAGTCCCAGTACATTTTGTTGATGTCTCATTAGCGCTATACCACACATCCTTAGCTTACCGTTTTTCAATGCAGTGTCTTAGAGATGGTCTGCCTGAACCTCCATGACCAGCTGGAGGACTACAAGCAGCACTACTAAAGTAAATACTCTGTTTCTCACTTGAAACTTGAGTTTCTGTAGAGGTACAGTATTGTCATCTCATGTATGGATTTATGACGTTACAACGCATACTTTTACCACACATACCTTTACAACGCGGTTTTTACCACGCATACCATTACAACGCATAGCGCTTAGAGGTGCTGGATAGTGGTAAGTATAATTTTCTATTCCAACTCCAGTCCCCGTGGACACTAGGGAAGGTGTTGGATAGAAAATTAAACTTATTCCCTATCCTAGAGCGCCCCCCAGCGCAATGCGTTGTAATGGTATGCGTGGTAATACCTGCGTTGTAATGGTAGTGCGTTGTAAAAATTTCGTTGTAAACGTTGCATACCCTCATGTATCATAGAGTAATTCTTTCGTTGTGGGAATTTTATAATTAGAGGAATAATTAATTATTAGGGTAAGTTCCCAATTAATGAATGTCAGGTTACACAAAATATGCAAAATGCTTGCCACTTTCTATGAGTAAAAAAATCCTGTATAGCTATTAAACTTAAAAACCGTTCTCTTTGTGATAGAAAGGTGAAAGTTGGTACAAATACGTGTCTTTGTAATAGTAATGACATAAGAGCAAGACCCCAAGTGGATCTTTCTTATGATGTCATATAGTCTAATCAAAATCCAAGATGGTCAACAAATATTAAAAAATAATTTGAAATCTTCATATTTGTGTCAAATTTGGCTCAAACGTTCATGTGTGCACATCAGTGCATGTCATGTGAATGCCCACGTCCATTCTGGGTTGTGAAACCAAAACAAATGCCAATGAAGATGCCAGGAAAAAGTAACACACACTGTAGGGAAAGTAAACTGTTAATTTGCATAATTTGAATCCTTACAATACATACTATGAATCTGTGGATAATGTTTCCATTGTAACTAAACAATACAAGACAATAACAAACCTTCATAAACATTTAATTATATGAAAACAATGACGATTCTAGTTTGTATACTATCCTAATCTTGAGAACGGTTTCTACGACAAAAGCAAAGAATGGCGAACAAGAGGCTTGCCTATGAGCATTTGCATTGAGTTCGGCACAACTTTTTGCACCCACAACAAATAAGTTCTTTACATGCCTTAGATGCCTCCAGGATCGTTGTCCAATGTGGAACCATTACTCCATCAATCCACTTTAAGCCCCGATAATTTCAATTTGGCAATTCTTGCAGGGGTTCTAAAGTCTGACCTCAAACATAGCCCCCTTCGTACACAGATCATTTAGGATGCTGAAGAATAATGTCTTGTGTAGGTGGAATGCTTTCAATAGTTCTGTTGCCACTTGCAAACACGAATTGGTGAGCACCGTTTATTTCATGCAATGTATAAGTGTGGCTACACATTAGTACAATGAATTTCTCGAAATTTTTGAAGTGAACAGGATCAACAGAACTTTGTCGATCTGACAGATATTTAAATGCCGGAGTAGCAGAAGATAGTGCCATCCAGACGTTTTAAGCTGCTTACTTCTCTATCCCTTGAAATGCTGACATGGTGTCGCAACCTGTAACAGCATGGAAAAAGAGCAGAGATTCACATATATCAACGCTTAAGCTTGCACCAGTACTGTGAACTGGTATGTAGCTGAACTTTTTTCCTGTACCAAATGCTAACCACAATTCTTGACATCCAATGTTTTTAAAATTAGCAATTGCAAGAATGACTACATCAATATCTACTGTACATATTATTATTTTGGAAAACTTTAAATTGCTGCATGGAAAGAAGGAAGCCTAACGCGCAAGGCAATATCATTTTGAGATTTGTAATTGGTGTGGAACTTGCAACTTTCTCCTGACAAGTGACAACTACTTGCTTCCCTACGATGTTAATAGGTTGCACACGCTTACTCAGTAAACCAAACAACTCTGTCATGTTTTCGTCTCATCTAATGAAACAATGTCAATTTCTGGGTGTATGAGTGTTAGATTCATCTCTCTTGTGAACACCCTCACCTCTTTTTTCCCTAACACTTTGCTTGATGCTTCCAGTAATATATATATGCCTCACAGGATCTGATCATTTCACATTGCTTCCTTGAGTTTCTATGTAGGGTATAAAAACTGTTGAAACGTAATCATCAAATGTTTTACAAGACTTGGGGGATAGCATATTTACTGTAGCTGCACCAACTAATATAATTCCATCCACCTCTGGAGCAGTGTTGTGTATAGTGGTACTTTATGCAATCACTCCAATAGCTGTGACTTCTGTCCTTGTCTGAGTTTTCCATTCACAGATATAGATGGCAGGAAAAACTGATCCTCATGCTTGAAAAGGTATATATTGGGTGTCAGGCATTTTTTGCCTAACATCTGATATGTAATCTAGCAAACACATTGCAATTACTTTTTAACGAGGATAGTTTTTCTTTGGACTCAGAGGATTCACTCGGCCTGGTGCTGAATAATTGAAATCTGTTCCTTGGTACTGCATCTGTTATGGGCTTTGAACAGAAGTTATAATGTGATTTACCTTTTTAATGTGCTGTTTTCATCGACGTGATACCTGTAGCAGGCATAGCTTTGTTGCTGTCCAGGTTAAATATATCACTCCTCTCATCCATAAACAGATTATCAACTTACTCAATTGTGTACAGTAGAGATTTGGCATCTTTTGTGAACAATTGTTTTACACTAAGTATTTGTTCAAAGTCACGAAGGTTGTTTGTTTTGGCATTCACAAATGTGTTCAAACTCGAGAGCTCCTGGATTTTCCATCAGAGCTACAGCACCGCCATCTCCCTTGATGATAGTATTTTCATGCTCATGATTATGATCTAGAGAAATTGATGAGCTTGCACTGTTGCTTTTATTGACAGCAAACGTTCCTTTACTAAACTCTGTGTCTCTATGTTGCGAATGTTGACAGACAGCCATCAAGAATAATGACTTTGATTTGTAGCTTACAACTATGGAACCATCTGATCAAGTACTTGTATATACAAATCAAAGTTACCCTCTCTAATTGACAAACAACTTCAAGTGCAAGTATTTGCAGATCCCTAACAATTGGCCAAAATTGGAAATGTGGGTGCTTGTTCGATTTCCACTTAATCCAGTTAGAAAACTCCATTATTTCTTAATGAGACTATTTAGATTCAGGATAACTTCGAGAAACCTTGTGTTGTACTTTGTTTTTGCCATCACTTATCATTTTAGAAATGTGGAACACGGTCTCCGCTCGGTTCCACATTCCTGTGTGGGTTGTGGCATTCCAAGAAAAACAGTTGAATACTGGCTGCCAAAGGAGGAGCAGCTATCCTGCTGCAGGGAAACACTGAATGTGAATAAACCTTACCTTTCTTTCTACAAGTCGTGCCAGTGTGTTCTATTACGGTACAAGAATATGGAGACTAGCTGAGCCAGCTGACCCTGCTGCGAGGCCGTAGCTGTGAACCCACAGTGAAGCCACGAATACTGGAGCAGTCATGGGTCCAAGTTTGAAAATCACCCATTGCCAGGAACTCTTTGTAGCATTCTTGAATCCAGGGACTAGTGGGTGAATTTTCTTGTTCCTGATTTGGCGAAGGAGCATAGGCACTCCCAGGGCCAAGTGCACAGCTCAGCCTCAGTGGAGTGTGGAGCATCAGCACGTGTGAGCGATACCGCAACCCTCTCAGCCATTGCACACAGCTCGGTCTCAGTGGGGTGTGAAGCATGAGCACACTTTCAAAACAACCTCTATTGCCCACAGTCTGCACGTCGTCTAACTCGTCATAAGATGCCATTTTTCCTGTTCTTGACCTTGTTCCCAACGTCAGAAACAAGATCTATATGACTGTCAGCCATTTTGAATTGTTTTGAGAGCAGCACTTTGTATGGGCTTAGCGATTCATTTATCGGAGACTCTCACACCATTCTCAAGTTACACTAGTCTTTGCAAGGAAGAAACGCCCAGGTGAGTCATCTTTTCGGTGATTTACACACCTTTGACTGTGCATTCTTTAGTTAAGGAGCTCACTGCAGATTACTTCCCTGTGAGTCATTTACTCTCACATCTCCCCTTCCATTAAAAAATAATAATTCTTTATCCATAATCTTGTCATGCAGTCTGAATGGGCTATCGTGTCTCTTCCATTATTTCTTGCTTCTCCAGGTTCCCTTTCCATCAAAGGGGAAGATTGGGTAATGATGTTTGAGACCTACCTAGAAGCTTTAGATGGTATACGTTTTAGTGCTTCTCTTTAGAAGGCCCTACTCTTAAATACCTTGGGCAAAGAGGGACAACACATATTTAAATATTTACCTCCAGCAACTCAGCCCAATGGAGACCCTATTGAAATTGATTATCTTGAAGCAAAAAAAGGTTAGAAGCTAGATTTGCAAAGGAAGTCAATTTAGTTATGAATCGCTACAAATTTTACACTCAGCAAAAAGAAGAATGTCAATCAATAGAGGACTTTATTTCTAAGTTGAGGGAGCTTTCTCTGAAATACAAATTTGCTGCATGACTGATGAACTAATATGCAACCAATTGATTGCTCATTGCAGGTTCAAGAAAATTCAAGCAAAAAATCTTTCACTCAAAGATGCTATTGACATTGCTATAGTGGTTGAACAATCACAAAGCTATTTGCAAGAAATGGATAAGAAAAGGAAGGAGTAGTAACAATAATGCAGTGACTACCATGGTTAAGGATGATTCTGAGATAACTGCTGTGTTGAGGTCTGATTGTAATGTGTCAAGACCCAAACAACTTACTAAGTCTTGTAATAGGTATGGTAGCAATTTCCATATTGCTGATTAGCATAGATTTGTGACCTTGGAAAAAAATTGCAGGAAGTGCGGTTGTATAGGGCTCTTTGCAGCAGCATGTAAACAAGGGGGCAAACCCAGAGAAGCTATGGTGGAGGAGGCTAACAGCGTTGTGGGACAAGAGGCTAGAGTTTTGAGTTTATCTGAAACTGAGGAAGAAATGGGTAGGAAAACTAGACCCAAGGCTGATTTCATAGTCAATGGATAGGAAATACAATTCATGGTGGATGCTGGAACCATGCTGTAAATGGGCTAGGGCAACTTCAGCAAAAATGAGCAGCTCAACAGTAGCAAAACAATACATAAAATTAATCAAATAATAAGTAGTGACACTAATATATAGAAAAATACAAAAAGAATTGTATTTGTTATACATGGTAGTTATTACTAAAAAGAGGTTGTATAATGATTATACATCTCTAGGCGAGGGTTGACATGAGCAATATTATGTACTTCAGTCAATTTCAAGCCTTTCAAACACGATAATTCATATAAATAAAATGCAATTGATTAATCAGCAATTCGAATTATTGAGAACAATGTCCATAGAACAACAATTTATCGGGTGGTTTCCAAGTTCTGTCTCAACGCGCGTTTCGGCAGCCCACGCTGCCTTCCTCAGGAGTCCACCTCCAAAAAAGTATATTCGATGGATATGTGATGCTGAAAAATATAGGGGACTGTGTATAGTCTAAATGGATGTTTGTACCCACGATTATTGGAGTAGCCAATGCCTTAAATCCTATATATTAATCAGAGTGGGTCCAAGTTAAGATAAAGATGGCACACAAAAGGATCCAAAGATGGTTCAACATGATAAGAACCTAATACTTAAAAGCTCAAGAATAAGGCTGGACTAGCCAGACGTCCTCAATGTTCTGTCATCATGGAATGTTCTTAGGTGTTAGCAATGAAGATATAAGGACGAGCTGCTGATCCTGTTTGTTCATAAGGCCCCTGCTGTATATAAATAAGTAACAGCGGAGAGCGGGCACCTCAAAGCAAAGTACCGATGTGTACCGTGTTCACTCTAAAGAATGCACAGTCGAAAAATTGCAGGAAGTGCAGTCGTAAAGGACTCTTTGCGGCAGTATGTAAACAAGTGGGCAAACCCAGAGAAGCTATGGTGGAGGACGCTTACAGCGTTGTGGGACAAGAGGTTAGAGTTTTGAGTTTAGCTGAAACTGAGGAAGAAATGGGTAGGAAAACTAGACCCCAGGCTGATTTTGTAGTCAATGGATAGGAAATACAACTCATGGTGGATGATGGAACCATGTATACTATTAATCCCCAGTTGATGTTAGAGAAGTTGTGGTCAGGAGGGAGTTTGTGAAGCTATCAACTTGGGTTACATGACGACCACTATAATGATTAGATGAAGAGCTATACAAGGGAATGTTTATGTGGCAGAGAATGGAACTCCCATTTTAGGTTGGATGCACAAATATAACCTCTGCATTATAGTCAATCCTAGAGCTCCAATTCAGGCTATGGCCATTGAAGACTTATGTTTGAAAGATATCTTAGAAGAATCTAAAGAAGTTTTTAGAGAGGAGTTAGGATGCCTGGAAGGGTATGTGCATAAAATCATTTTGTAGCTTAAGCAGCTGTCAAAGAAATGTTCAGAGATATGTTTTTTTCTGGGGTGATCAAATCTGTTGAGAGTTCCATGGGGGTTTCTCCAGTAGTTTTTACTGAAAAGTCCGATGGTAAGCTCAGATTTTGTATGATTTGAGATCCTTAAACCAGATTGGAGTGGTGGATACCTATCCATTGCCGAATATGTGAGCTTATTTTACCTTTCAGTGGGAGGGAAATATTTTTGCAAATTGGATTTAAGAATACATATCACCAAATCAAGTTGCATGATCAATCTAAAACCCTTTACTGCATTCATTACCATGGAGGTAATCTTTCAATGTACAAGGATGCCATTTGGGCTATGTTCAACTGCAAGCATTTTTCAAGGCATGATGAGTGAACTGTTCAAAGACATGTCCTGTATAGTTTATTTTCAGGACAATATTCTTGTCTTTGGCAGTACTGTTGATCAGCACAACCTAGTACTTAGACAATCCTTGCACTAGATACAATAAGCAGGGGTGTCCATCAGGCGTGAGAAATGCAAGTTTCTGGTTGACAGGGTGTAGTATTTGGGTTATGACATTTCTGCTGAAGGGGTTAGACCTAAGCAAAATCTTTTGGATGCCATTAACTTAGTCCCCACACCTGATGATAAACATACGTTGAGGTCTTCTTTGGGCCGCATTGAGTACTACTCAAATTTTGTGCAAAGGTTTTCTGAGAAAACTGTGGTGTTAAGATTATTGTTGAAGAAAGGCTCTATTTTTTATGCAAAAAAACTAAATCAATATTGTTTTAATCTCATGAAGGAGGACGTTTGTGGAGCGGGCATCCTCACACCTTTTGACACCAAACTAAAGTCCTTCCTTACTGTGAATGCCAGTGCTACTGGTCTTAAAGAGGTACTGGCTCAACTCCATGGCAGGCATGATGAAACAGTAGTCATTGCTTCCAGGACATTAGCCAACTCTGAGAGAAATTATTCCGTTATTGAACTGGAAACCATAGCATCAGCTTGGGGTTGTGAGCATTTCAGGACATACATCTGGGGTGCCAAGTTTCTCTTACGGTCTGGTCACAAGCCCCTAGTAAAGGTGTTGTTGCCAGGTGGAACAAGCAAATGTTCAGCCAGACTTGCCAGGTTGGCTGCCCATTTGCAAGAGTATTGCTATAAGGTCGAACACATCCAAGGTTGGCAAAACATTCAATCAGACTGTTTATCAAGGCTATCCTTGGAATAGAAAACTGTAGATTGGCTTTGAGTACTGAAGAAAGATACAAAGGAGTTGTTGCTTAAGTCCATGATGTGATGAATGTGGCAGGGGTGCATGACATCACAAAACAGGAGTCGCTCAGGGAAAGTGAGTTAGATCTCACCCTGTGCGAGGTGAAACGTTTGGTATTGCAAGGGAGTAGGAGAGAGAGTACTGTGTCTCTCTCTGTCAGACCTTACTTGAAGGTCATAGATGAATTATCTGTACATGAGGATGCTTTGATGATGAGTGGTAAACAGTTTAACCCTCCTCAGAGTCTGAGAAGCAAACTTATTGAGCTTGCGCATGAGGGACATTTGGGCCAAACCAGAACAAAGAAGAGGTTGAGAGTGGATTGGTGGTGGCCTGGAATGGATAAGGAAGTTGATCTGTGGGTAGAGAGATGTAATGTGTGCAAAGAGAGTGAGACGTGTTTGAAGGTAGGGCCACAGGTTGATTTAGGACATATTGTAGATCCTGGGAGACCTTGGCACACAATTTGTTTAGATTTTATTGATCCCATGCACAAACTACGAGGTGATTTGAGATTTTCTATACTGCTGGTTGATGTGTGCTCCAAATTGTTGATTGTGAGGTTCATAAAATATATCACCTTCAAGGCGACTGTGAATATGTTGAGAGAGGTTTGGTTTGAAGAAGGTATACCTTCTGTGGTTGTTACTGATAATGACACGCAGTTGACGTCTCGGGAAATGCGAGAATGTTTTCTGGAGGCTTTTAGGATTCAGCACAGTCACACTTCACTTTATAACCCCCAGGGGATTGGAATGCTTGAGAGGGAAAATCGGTTGGTCAAGGGTACCATTCAGATGGGGCTAGCCGGGGGGAGAGATGTGAGTGCAATGGTTTCAAAAATATTGTGGACGTACCGCTCAAATATACATGGAGTGACTGGTATAACACCTTTGAGGTTACGCGTGGGCGAATGCCTGGAACAAAATTAGTCCCCACTTGGATCAAGGATTTGGTACTGTGCTCTGGTGATCGACCGGTGTTATGTGGAGGCAAGTCACTTCAACGCATCTCTCAGGGTGATTGGGTGAAACTTAGGTCTGGCAGGTGTGGAACTGGCCTATTCAAGTTCAAAGGGCCGTTTACAGTGGTACAAACCATACCCCTTTCTGTGGTGTTAGAGAATGGTGAGAGATGGAACTATAGGTGTGTTGCATTGTACCAAAAGGGAGGGAAGTGTGACCTGAAGGTAAACCAGAAAGCGTTACCATCCAACAGTGCCTTTATATTAATGACGAATGATGATGTAACCCTTCCTTCATGCGTGAGTGCAAATGTGATGATGTCTTTCCATGACCGAGGTGATGCCGTTGTTGATGTTGAGCCCAGTGATGCCGTTGGGGTGAGGATGAGACTTAAAAACGTTTTGTTCGCCAGGGTATCTGGTTAAGTACGTGAGGCCTTAAGAACCTTCCATGTCAACTCCCCATTCACTCCTGGAACTATTAACTGTTTTATTCCAATTCCTCTCTGTAATAAATTTCCACTGATAACTTATCTCATTCTTGATTCCATGTCATTCAATTCTTGTTTTTTTCTCATTTTTGCTCTGTAACTAATTGTTTTTTGGTTGTGGTTAGGCGAGGGGATGAGTTGTACTTGGTTTCTGCCATCACTTATCACGTTAGGAATGTGGAACACGCTCTCCGCTCGGGTTCCACATTCCTGTGTGGCTTGTGACATTCCAAGAAAAACTGTTGGATAGTGGCTGGCAAAGGAGGAGCAGCTATCCTGCTGCAGGGAAACATTGAACGTGAATAAACCTTACCTTTCTTTCTACAAGACATTTCTGTGTGTTCCATTTCCTCTGTAATATGTACAGCACACCAACAATAATTTGAAGAGCAGGTTACAGGTTTAGTGGGAAACCTTCAATATAGCATCAGCTTTTCCTACGTTAGTGATTTCAGCTCACACTAACATACTGGTCCATCCACTGTTTGAAAGCCAGTCTCCAAGTACATTAAATAAAGTGATTTTGATATGACGTCACTTGGATCCATCAAGTATCACTTTACAAGATAAGAAACGATTCCAAACTGATCAGTTTCTACAATCATCCCCAAACGTTACATTTAAGTTTTCAGATTTCAGTGTCACTTCCCCTTTTGTTTGTTGCATTAGCAATATTTATGGCGCCAAATTCTGACTTGTGATAGGCAAATACTAATGCGGATCCTACATCATCTTAAAAGCTAACAGGACATCTCTTCCTTCATTGTATGCCTTCAAATTTCTTGTATTTTTGAGAATTTTCTCTTTCAGTCTATTCAAATTATCCTTACTTGTAGTGGAATTGAGCTGCTTTACTCTGCTTGTGTAAAGGATTACTGAGTCACAGAGCTTAAAAATTGTTTTAACATCTCACACTTGCAAATCTTTCAGATAAGATACAAGTTTGTCTAGAGCAATTCCTTTTACTGAACTGAGGTCTCACTAGGTGATTATATTTATTTGTCTCGTACTGAGCGTGCTCTGTTGTAGAGTCCAACTAAACATTTATGATGACATTTAGCATCCTGTGCATTCATATCAACAATAACCAATTTTTCAATAGGGGCTGGATCTTGAATTAACTTGCCACATTGATGAACATTAGCATCCACGTCATCTATTTCTGCTTTATGCATTACAGATGTATCTGATTTGTTGTAAAAGAAACATGCTTTTCGTCCAGGAATTTTATCTGAACGTGTTTTAACTGAGCCAGCATATAGATCCGCATCACTATGTTTTCTTTTCTGAGCGCAGTGCAGCTTTTGTTTGCTGCACTTGTTAAAACACAATTTATGCCACAATGAATTTAGTCCTAATGTCAGCTCCATACCAGGAGCATCATTAAGCCATTCTAGTGCAATATTTATTGTTACACATTCCAATCCTTTAAGTTTCTTCAAGTTACGGTCTAAACCACTGTATTCGAACCCATAATGCTTGTGTGTAGCATTTGCTGGGCTAATATGTCTTTCTGGAGTGCTTTTCTGTCAAAGAACACATATTGTCCAATTTGTTGCAACAACATTGTTGTGCTAGACAGCTTGACCACTGGTGTGGGTGATGCAATAAGGTTTTGTTTTGACATGCTACAAATTTTCCTGTATTACAGAAGACGTGTTAAAAGAGAAAAAAAGAAATGTGCAGACTCCTATAAAATACATATTAATAAATGTTGATACTTGTCAATAAGTATGAATATTTAAATTGAATTTATAACACATTTGAATTCTAAAGTATTCTACATGGTTTTGGTGGGCATTTTCATTTTATATTTATGACGTCACAGTCTAGATCCAACGTGGGCATGCACATGACTTGCACTGACATATACAAATGAAACTTTTGTTCCAAATTTGACGCATATCGGAATATTTAAATGGATTTTTTTATATTTGTAAGCCATCTTGGATTTCAATTAGACTATATGATGTCATAGGCAAGATCCACTTGGGGTCTTGCTCTTATATGATTAATATTACAAAGGCAAATGTCTGTACCAACTTACAGCTTTCTATCACAAGGTGAACGATTTTCATTAGAAAACGGTCATACTGAAGACGGTTTGTGAAGATTGTGTCACTGGAACAGTACAAGCACACCATTAAGAACTTTTCTACTCAAAACTGCCTTCTGCCATTATCTTGAGTATTTTTTATAAGTGGATAATGGGCTTGTGTAAAAAATGCCATGTATCATACTGCCAAATCACACTTTGCTTTTTAAACATATTTTGCCATAACTGTTGCATACATCACACTTCATGGACTTAAATTACATAAATTATGCACACAAACAGTAGTCATATGCTACACCTCATGCAAACTATTAGGCAGACCACTATTATCATATTACATTTTGTACACCACTATGAGGGATTGTGAAAACGTGATGGTTTGAGTACGTGAGGCTACCTTATTTGTATGCTGTAACTGTGCAACTTGTGATATATAGGAATTAGGTTTACAATGTAGTGTGGGAACTAGACTGTGCTGTAGTAGCATTCTTTACTGGTGTAAATGAACCACTAGAGAATGGTACTTTGCGATGATCATCATTCATTGCATGCATCATAGGAGTAATGAAGGTGTCTAACTAGTAGGCAAACAAATACCATTGTGAATGTTAGCTTTTGATGCACATGATGAAATATAGCAATGAACACATTTGATGTTCTCTCTCTGCCTCCTTATTTTCAGCAATCAGACAAAAGGCATTGGGATAGTTCCAAAACACTGGGCAAGGAAGAAGGACCTCAGCTGCAGGGTCAACTCTACCCATCATCTCCAGCACATTGAAGGAAGAAGAAACACATGATAACCTGCTCTAGAGAAGAGCAGACTGAGCCAGAGGTATACATGCTATATTCAAAAGGTTCTGAATAGAGGATAGGCCTGGGTGTAATTTTATTAATGACACACAACAAGGGGGAAGAGGCTAAACTCTTACAACAACCTCTCCTACAAATATCTATACACAAAAAAGTAGTAGGATGATTCGGTTTCATGCTGTTATATTTGGTGGCACATGCTTTGAATTTTAAAACTGGACTCACCCTCAATTTGTGGCATGCTTCATCATAGGGCCTGCTAAACAACACCCATTTTCAGACCAACACCTGGGGTGGAGCAAAAGGGAGAGGGAATATAATACAAACATAAAATTGTTGGGATCCAAAATAGAAATATTAGTGCAGAACTTAAAATCTAAAACTGGCTCAGGAATATCCACCCATATACTTTAGCCTTGGATTTCCCAGTCAGGATTAAAATAAAAATAGGATGATGGTGTTGGGAATTTTTAGTAGCCCCTCACCCCTCCTAACTGCATATTTGTCAACATGTTTCAGCAGATTGGATGTAGCCCCAACACGGGTCTTTACAGCTTTCGTCAGGACCTAAGATCTCCTACAATTCCCTTCTTTCCTACCTTACATTTGTAGGTTGAGGATTGACCCACTCTGGTCTGGGGATGTTTAAACACACTGCAGTAATACCTGCAAATTAAAATGTAGCCGTCATAATCATAGATTCCTGCTGGGAGAACTGGCTGTCTATGTTGTACAGCCAGATATCATGCATAGGTTCTGTCTTGTTACACTCATTCATTCATTTCCAACCATAGTTCCCTCCGGTTGTCTAGATCACAAATCCCCATGGTAACACGAATGCAGGTTCTTCTATTGACCTGTATGTTACAGTGCTGCTTTTGGCTTTTATATTTAATACAAGGTGTTCATTCGCTGCTAAAAAGAGAAACCCACAACAATTATCATCCTAAGATCAGTGTGAATATAGGTACAGGAGTGGGCCATCAGATAGACCAATCTTTAGTAAATCTTACTGAGTTCCACAGTAGTTGAAGCTCAAAAAGGTGCAGGAGCGATGGCGGCCCCCTGACCGTTTGTAAAGGGGATACCAGACAGAGGAATACGTTGATTTACACGACATATGATATCTTGATTTCTGACGGCCCGTGAAAGCTATCCTTGTCCCTATGAAACTAAGAAACTTTGGAACACTATTATAAACTGGACATAGAGAACGGACTCCACTGCTTGGAGACAAGTACCAAATTGAAGATTAGACATGTATCATTACAAAGAATCGACTTGACGCCAAGATTTGGCCCGTTGTGTCTTTTGGAATCGGTATCCTCTATACGTTTTTGACGTATTATTGAAGTATGTTGTCTCATATGAGAATCTGAGGCATGGAATAGAAACTAAAACTTGCCTTTTATCGTCCCCTTGATATCTTGGATTTGACTGTATGAAAGAGGTCCTGAGGAAGGTGCCCTAGAGCCGCCGGAACGCGCGTCGACCTGGTGCAGGGTCCCATACTGGTTTTTGAGACCCATAGTTTGGCTTGAAGACTCTGCCATTCAAGACTCAGTTCTCCCCTTTTTCTTGTGTCTATGTGGTTTGAAAGAAGTATGAGTATGAATGCGGTAGCACCTTGAGATTGTGTGTATGATATCAGGTGGGGCTTTTTCTTTGATTTATTTTGTGCTACATATATTTTTTTGTATATATTTATTACCGTAGTATATATATTTTTTTGTATTCTGTTATGAATCTTGATAAATGTCTATAAAAAAAGTGATGAAATGTCTTTTATAAAACAGTAAACAATGAATAAATTAATAAAATGGATAAACTGTGAATTAAAAAAAAGTTTATAAAATAATAGATCTCTGTCTTATTTCTGTCACCAAGTATAGATGAAATAATATGATGCATACTATTGTTTAAGGATTAAGGCCAGTGTTGGAACAACCCCTTCGTAGTGATATTTGTTTCTCTCCCCTCTGTTCCTCGGCCACAATTAACCTGTTGAGGGGGTCCCATCATACCTGCTATCGGTCCCCTGCAGTCAAACACTGGTTACATTAGGAAATAATATACATAATCATAAGCTTTGTCTGGCGACCCCAACTGGGAGTCGGTTATTTATCCATGCATACTCAAGGTCAGCTACAGGAGAATTTGTGCACTGTGGCCGATATGTTTAAGTAATCTTCCAGTTACCATAAAGTCCCGCCCATCTACATGTTTTTTTTTACAGGTAGGATTTAAAGCGTTGGTGCCATAAGGCCCGTGTGAATTTATTCTCTCCAGTCTCCGATAGATCGCCCCCTCCCCAACCTCTCCTTACTTCAACAAGGTCAGGCCGCCGTCCCTGTACTTTCCTCCTCGCACCATGTAGGTGCCGGTCCTTCAACTCGGCTATCCTACTTGATGCGTTGCTTCCTGTCACGTGTTCTGCAATTGCGTTTGCGTGATTGGGACGGCTACGGGGCTAGCTTTGGACGCCATTTCTGTCCTGGACTATTTTATCTACCATCCTGAAAGGATATGGCTTAAGTATTTACAGCAATGTACTTGCCCACATTCAGCTGGTTTTATTACTAGTTATTTTCTATTTTATATATATATATATTTATCCTGTTATTATTCTTATTTAACTGCTAATTTTGTTGTTCTTGAGTTACAATAAGACAACATTTAAAAATGCCCAAATATTACTTTTATGTTGATGAAACATGTGATTGCTGACGTCATCACTTATGGTGTTCCACTAAGCATATGTATAAAAGCAGCAGTGGTTGATATGGACTCCAGCTTGACAAAGGGCGAGTAAGCCCGAAACGCGTTGCTGTTGTCGTGAATAAAAACTATATCTTTGCTGTACCTGGCTGGTCCGTCTCCTTCCATTGGTGTCACGCCGCGCTGTGCCAAGCTGTGTGGAGCTGATTTTGCATATATATATATATATATATATATATATATATATATATATATATATATATATATATAGTGCAATTTGGTGCTCTTTACAACTGGATTTTTAATTGAAAGAAAACACAAGATCAGGACTGTATCAAGATTGTGGTTTTATAATATACCCATATCAAGGAAAGGTATCAATTGTAGAGGTTATTTTGAGTATATCTCGAAGGAGCTTATGTTAGTATTTTAATCAAAAGTGTGTGTTAGTTCGAGCTAGGGAAAGATGAAAGCAGGGGAATGTCCTACCTATGGAAAAATCTTGTCCAAAGTGTATGAGTAATATTCACTCCATATCAGATCATTATGGGCACTTTGCCCCGTTACTGACTTTTATGTAGTAGCCCAATTAAGTCTGGCTACTGTAGTTTCTGTTTTCATTGGGGCACTCATATCGGAACCCTGTCATCTAGCATATGTGTACAAGTAGGGTATTCGGCATCTATTGAGTGAATTCAATGGAATTGTATCATCTAAACCCTTCTCATTACTCTGGATACTATATATCCATTTCTGTTCTCTGACAAGCAGAATCCTTTTGGTGTCTTACACTGTATTCAGGATATTTGGTTTATCTAGCACTATCCAATGGATGTTGTCCACCATGTGTTTCTTCTCTAGGTAATGTGTAGTAAATTGTGTCATGGCTTTGTGACATCGTATGTTGCTTCTATGTTCCATGATCAGTATATTTACTTTACGTGTTGTCATCCCTATATATAGCAATCCACAGGGACATTTAAACAGGTAAATTACATTTTCCGAGTTACAGTTTGTATGGTTCATCTGCACCCATGGATATTTCAGACCTACGTCGATACTATCACTATCATTGGTGAGGTTTCAGATGTCACTGGTACCACATCTAGTGTGGCCTGTTACTCATGGGAGGTCCCAGAGTCTCTGGGGTTACCCTTGTGTCTCATAACAGGGCCTAATGTGTAATAGAGATCCCTCTTGTTGGCACTTCTCTTGAAGGAGAATAAGGGGTTATCAAGATTTAGAACATTGGAGTTTAAAATGCACCAGTTATTTAATACAATGCATTTTATAGGTGAAGGTGATGAGGCAGATTGTATTCGTCACTCCCGATTTCTAAGTTTTTTTCCATAAGGGCTTCCCTATTATAATTGGAAGCTCTCTTCTGGGCTTTCCTAATCACCTTATAAGGATAGTCTCTCTTTCAGAGTTTGTCAGACAGTTTGATTGATTCCTTTCTAAAGTTTCTTATATCTGAGCATTTCCTCCGTAGATGGAGAAACAACCCACCAGGAGATTCTCCCTTAAGGATTTGGGGTAAAAACTATTGAATGATAGAAGGCCATTTCTGTCCATAGGTTTGTGAAAGACCTGTGTGATCAGTTTTCATTCCCTGGGTAAAATCACCAGATCTAAAAACGGGAGACTAGTTTGTGTGATGGTAGATGTAAAGTGTAGTAAGGGATAATGACTATTAAGCCAGTGTAGGAAATCGTTGATCGATAGTTTGTCTGCTCTCCAGGTCAGCAGAACATCATCAATAAACCAGCACAAGAGTTTAATAGGGTCCGCTCAGGGGCTGTCATGGTTAAAGATGTATTGCAGCTCAACGCCTGCCACATACAGCCCGGCGAGACTAGGGGTGAAAGCACTCCCCATCGATGTCCAATGAGGAGCTGCTCATGCTTGCTATTCATGTTCTGTTCCATTTAGCACTTTTACATTAAGAACTTGCGCTAAACGTAGAATGACTTATAAACATAAAAAATGAACTGAAAGGAGTACAAAAGTAATGAGAGGTTAAAAAAATTATACCTTGGATGCTCCTATTTCGTTTTGGTGACCTGTGTAGAAGGAATGTTCTTTTATAATTGATTGAAAAACATCCATTTGATTTAATTGTGGGCAAAGAAACCTAAAAAAGGTTCAAGGATATTATTGTTTGTTTGTTTGTACATAAATAAGTTTGTTTGTATAGTGTGTATATATATGTAGGAGTTGTGTATATATATGTGTGTTAAATAGAGTAACACATGAAATACAATTAAGCCTTTGAAAAAGAAATGGTTCATTAAATAAAATAAATAAACCAATAAGTTGAAATACATTTTTTGGATTGCCAGTTAGTTGGAGGAGTGTTAAAGAAACTTATGATTCATTTCAAAAAGAATAATCTTATTTAGGAAGAGATAATTAATGGTATCTGTTCCCAGAAAGTATGTGCGTAAAGGTTGCGTAGACATCACATTTATTACTTTATGTGACTATTTTCTTAGCATAAATGTAAACAGTTGTTACTGCTAATGTTGGCTGTTGCTGGTTTTAGAGAAAAGACCCTTATCCCACACTAAACCCTGGTTACTCTTCCATCCCAATTCTAGAAGCTGAGATAGTCAAACTGATCTCCACCTCCAAGGCTTTATCTCACGTCCTAGACCCTCTACCCGCGCAACTGACCAAAAAGCTGAAACTCTTCTTAGCCCCACTCTGGTGCAAGATTATAAACAGCTCCCAAAAAAACGGAATCGTTCCTGACTACCTTGAAGTGGGACAAGTCACCCCACTGCTGAAAAAACCTGGCCTGGATATAAACGATTTGAATAACGTCAGACCCGTCTCTAACCTTCCTCTTCTATCCAAAATCCTAGAAAGATGTGTACTCCAACAATTAAGTCAACACATGGACAGTATGAACCTCCTTGACTCCCATCAATCTGGATTTAGGAAAGGCTGCGGCACAGAAACCGCGATCCTCAGTATCATCGATGATATCCACAAATCACTTGACTCAGACTAATGCTCTCTTCTCATTCTCCTAGACCTATCTGCAGCATTCGACACAATAGATCACAAACTTCTCATCAAGGCTCTCCAAGAAAGGATTCAGAAAAGGGAGTGGTGATGAACAGAGTGTCTGAATTAAGCAGACCACTCTTACCCAGTCCAAAGATCAGGGCTTGATCCATCACCGTTATTTAGCTCACTGCCCCATCCCAGCTCAGAACCTGGCTATATGCAAATTAGTCTGTCCCTGGCCCAGTGCATCATGGGAACAGGGCAGACCAAACTACCAAGCCAATTCTTCACCAGAAAGGAGACAAGCTACCGGGGACCGGTTTCTGGCATTTCAGCCTCGTCGGCCCGGCTTGCTTGAATCCTGATGGAGCAGTGAGCAAGGGACTCATGTCTGAGTATACCCTGCCACACCTATAGTGGCCAAAAACGATTCAGAAAAGGGAGTGGTGATGAACAGAGTGTCTGAATTAAGCAGACCACTCTTACCCAGTCCAAAGATCAGGGCTTGATCCATCACCGTTATTTAGCTCACTGCCCCAACCCAGCTCAGAACCTGGCTATATGCAAATTAGTCTGTCCCTGGCCCAGTGCATCATGGGAACAGGGCAGACCAAACTACCAAGCCAATTCTTCACCAGAAAGGAGACAAGCTACCGGGGACCGGTTTCTGGCATTTCAGCCTCGTCGGCCCGGCTTGCTTGAATCCTGATGGAGCAGTGAGCAAGGGACTCATGTCTGAGTATACCCTGCCACACCTATAGTGGCCAAAAACGATTCAGAAAAGGGAGTGGTGATGAACAGAGTGTCTGAATTAAGCAGACCACTCTTACCCAGTCCAAAGATCAGGGCTTGATCCATCACCGTTATATGCAAATTAGTCTGTCCCTGGCCCAGTGCATCATGGGAACAGGGCAGACCAAACTACCAAGCCAATTCTTCACCAGAAAGGAGACTAGCTACCTAAGCGTGGAAGGGTATACTCAGATGTGAGTCCCTTGCTCATTGCACCATCAGGATTCAAGCAAGCCGGGCCGACGACGCCTGAAATGGCAGAAACCGGTCCCCGGAAGCTTGTTTCCTTCCCAGTGTAAGAATTGGCTTGGTAGTTTGGTTTGCCCTGTTCCCATCATGCACTGGGACAGGAACAGACTAATTTGCATATAGCCAGGTTCTGAACTGGGATGGTGCAGTGAGCTAAAAAACGGTGTTGGATCTAGCCCTGATCTCTTGACTGGGTGAGAGTATTCTGCTTAATTCAGAAACTCTGTCCATCACCACCCCTTGTTGTTAAATATTTTCTCCAAGAAAGGGCCAGACTTGGTGAAGTGGTCCTCAAATGGTTCTCCTCCATCCTATACAATCGCTCCCAGAGAATCAAAATTTTGAGTCCGACCTTCACCCAGTCAGTAGGGGAGTTCCTCAAGGGTCAGTGTTCTCCCCCAACTCTTCAACATTTACATGGAACCCCTCACTGCCCTATTCAAAATAACTAACATTCCCTTTCACCTATATACTGATGATACTTAGATTTACTTGGATATCTCCTCTGTTAAAGACATTCAAAGACTCAACGGCATACTGAGGGAAGTGCAACTATGGCTGTCAAGTAACCACTTAAAACTGAATCCTGACAAAACAAATTACTCCTTATATCGAACAAAGAAAAGAACCCCCAAATGGTCGATTGGTTAAAAGCTATCGAATGCGCTCAATGGGAACCTCAACCTGGCCGACTCTGTTAAATCACTAGGCATCCCACTAGACCCGAAACTGGACATGACCAAACACAATAAAAACTCGGCTAAGAGTGCCTTCCTCAACCTGAAGCTACTGAAACTTTCATCCCACCCAAAGATCTTAAATGAGCACCCAATCATTGTTCCTGTCAAGATTAGACTATGGAAATGTAGTCCTCTCAGGAATAGCCAAATCACATCTTGCTCTTCTGAAAACAACTCTCAACGCGGCTGCCAGAATGGTCACCTAAATCAAGAAATTTGATCACATCTCAACTGCACTCAGAGAACTCAAGTGGCTCCCAGTAGAAATGCAGGCAAACTTCAGAACAGCCTAACTCACACACAAAGCCCTACACACAGGCAAGCCCGAATTTCTGACTGCCAAACTCAAAAGAACCTCAGAAGCTCCAACACTCTACTACTCATCCGGCTGACACAAATCAAAAACCGCGGCCAGGTCCTTCGCCGGAAATGCGCCCAAAATCTGGAACTCTATTCCCCCTCACATCAGAACTATTCCCTCCTTTGCTTAATTCAAAAGTCAGCTTGAAATCCTGTTCCTCGATTGAACCCCTAGCGAACCGATAGGAGCAGTCAGAGCGCTGAAGTAGACACCTCACTCCTCTCTGACGCTGCGTCTGCAAGACCCCGAACTAGAACTCTTCATCATTGTCATTTATTAGTATTTTTATTACGGGATTTCCTGCATTATTGTACTATGTTTTGTGCTGCACTGTAACCGATGTAAGCGTTCCGATACCCTCCGGTCAGCGTGATATAAAACTTCTCAAATAAATTTAAAAAAAAAAAAACTCGGACCAGTTTCTAGAACTACTCTTCATGGTGAGTTTGACTTTAATATGATTCTATTGCAATTTTCATTTAAATCCAAGGACTCTTTATGACTTCTGGTAGTTTAGGATACCCTTAGATTAGGCATTACAGATCCTTTATGGAACAGTCAGTAATTTACTTGATTGACAGTAACCATGATTTTCTTGATATTTCTATAAATGGATTTTATCTAATTTACTTATTTGAATAAAGAGACCAAAACAATAAACTAAATTCTAATTAAAAAAAAAATATTTTCAAACTGATCCAAATCTCTCATCACTGACTGTATAAACTGACTGAATTGCTGATGTTTATTGAGATGTGTTCGATTATTGTTCCATTTTAAAATGGTGGAAAAGATCCATTACAGAGAATAAGATTTTGGTGCAGAGTTGAAGACCTCTATTGTAAGTTATGGGCTGAACTGGTTAAACATTTCCGCGCCAGCAGTTTCTGGCAGTAGAGCATTGGTTGACCCGCTGAGTGGATCTATAAAATAATTCCCCAGTTAGAATATATTTCTCGATTCCTGAATTCAAAGTCCAGAACTTGAAAATCTGAGAAGGAGGTACTAGAAGACGGTTGTGGTTTGAAGGTGTGAGTATTAATATGGTGATTTTTGGTAGTTGTGTTTTGATTTAGACAGTGATATTGGGAGTATAATTGAGTGAGTGAAATGAAGTTTTAAGAAGCTGTTGAATAAATGACATTGAAGAATTCAGACTTGCTGTAGTCGAAAGATCCTGGAATGTACATAGAATGAAATAGAAGACTTGTTTACTGGACAAGGTGTAGTGTGTGGAGTACCATCACCTGTACCATTGACATAGAGAAATTAAGCATTGTTGTGATTGATTAACATTGATCGGTGTTAGTGGAAACTAAATTGCACAAACGGGGGAAGCCGCATTGATTTAGGTGATATCACACTGGTCGAGATTTCAATTGCGGTTAAGGAAAATACTCTTGAGTGATTGCAATACTGTTATTTCTTTAGTAGAAGCAATCAAAAAGGAGTTTTTAAGTTTTGTTGAAGCTCTGTGAATGTAAGAGAAATTGTACAGGAGGTAGAACTGCTGCAAGGAGTGAGATAAAACATTATATTGTTCATGCTAGATTGGTCAGTTGGTGTGCTTTTGCACTGGGATTGGTTGGTGATGTCAGGGTGTCAAATTGGGATTGGTTTACAAGAAGTGAATAAGGTATTTTGATTTGCTAATACATTGGAAAACTAGTTGCACTGGAATTGCTTTATAAGAAGTGAAATCGGTATTTTGATTTGATAATAAATTGAGAAAACTAGTAGTCTTAATTGGATCATTTTATTGAAATTTGATGTATACAGAACAAAACAATAACATTTGATTGAAATTTGTCATGTCTATTGTTGCAGTTCAAATGAACTTCCAAAATATGAGAAATACTCAGTTAGATTTCAATTAAATGACAAAAATGAATACACATTCATTTCAAAATTCCATGCCACAAATTCAAAGTCCAAACCCTAATATTTTACAGAAAAATCCCCTTTTGAAATTGATTCAGGTTCTGATAATTCCCAATGTGGGTGCCTGAGAGGGAAGGAAGATTGTGTATGTGACACAGTCTTAGATTTAGACCAGAGTGGTCCATATGTAGATGCTGAAGTATATGGCCACCCGTATCATGTTTGATTGATACAGGCTCTACTAGATCCACAGTTAGAACAGTGGAAGTTCCAGATCTTCCTCTCTCTAGGAAAACTATCCAAGTTGTAGGCATTTCAAATAAACAGTTCATGAAGCCTGTCTCAGAAGAGGTCCCAGTAAAGACAGGTTCACTTGAAGAAAAACACCTGTTGATTGTCAGTGATTCTATCCCTTTAAGTCTACTAGGGAGAGATTTTCTGTGCAAGTTATATTGTGCCATTTACTGCACACCGGATGGTGTTGATTTTCAGACCCATGATGAGGATGTAGATTGCAAAATGAGGCAGGAGTGTTCCCTTTGTTACGATTGAAAAATTACCTGAGGATTTGAAAGAGACAGTGAATGCTGAGGTTTGGGATTTCACAGGGTAACCTTATAAAAGCTGTAGAACCAGTCCGAAGTACTGTACAGTCAAATGCTGTGTTTCCCAGGATACACCCATGCCATTGATACCAGAGGCTATTACAAGCATAACACCAGTCATAGGAGACATGTCACAGAGAAAAGTTTTGAGGGATTCATTGGCAGTCCATGTAACTCTCCATTTATGGGTTTGCAGAAACCCAATGGAAAGTACAGGATAGTGCAGGAACTGAAGACATTTAATGCGATTGTTGTTCCCTGTTGTCCAATAGTATGAAATTCAGCCACAATATTGTTTCAGCTAATGTGTATTGATTTATGTCAGGTTTTCTCCACCATGCCATTGCACAAAAGAAATCATTTTTTTCTTTGCTTTCAACAGAAAGCATTAGAATGGTGCTGTGTCCCACAAGAGTATACAGAGAGTCCATCCATTTTCAACGAGAGACTGAAAAGAAATCTGGAGACATTACAAATGCCAAGCAAATCCACCCTTGTGAAATACATTGATGACTTGCTTGTGGCATCAGAAACACGAGAATCTAATATACAAGGCACAATTGACTTATTGAATCACCTGGTTGAGAATTGAAAGCAGCAGTACTGTCAGAAAGAAGTTCAATTTCTGGGACACATCATTGTGAAAGGAGTTAGAAAGTAGGACCGGGTGCAGTTCGCAGAGTTTTACTTTGCAGAACTCTGGAAAGTGACAGAAATTCTCAGCCAAGCTCCGTGGAGTTCCGGCAACAGCGAAATATGTTAAGTCGCGCTGCTCGCACTGACTTGAATCACTGGGAGTGTGTCATTTGTGCAATGTATAATCAGCACAAATGGCACTTCGCATTACGCCGGAGGAGGCTTCTGCTTTCTGCTACTCAAGTAGACATTCTCCTTGAGCGGTAGCTTCCTCAACAGGAGCTGCAGGTTTCTCAATGCGAGCTGTCGCAACCTACCTAAAATGCCTGCATTGAAAAATCTCACCGAGAGGAGGTCCGGCATGATTTTTGTCTCAAGAGCACTCCCCAACTTACAGTTGGTGAGCCGCACGGGAGAAAAAACTCTGCTCCACACAAGGAGTATGAAGTGAGTAAAACTCCGCCAGCGGAGTGGAATTCTTTGCCCACCTCTGTTAAAAAGGTATTGCTAGAGAGAGTGGGTGAAATAAATTTACAGATGAATCCACCACTAACTCAAAAGGAAGTCAGGATGTTTCTGGGCATGGTTGTCAACCGTAGACAGTGGATACCAAACTTTTGTCTAATGGCAAAACCTTTACTAAGGTCAACACGCAGGCACATGTCAGATCCAAATCCTTGGGAACATGACTGCTTAAAAGTGTTCCTATAGTTGAAAGATAAATTGAGTCTTGCTCGAACACTAGAAAAGCCTGATTATTCAAAAGAATTCACACTAGTTTGCAGTGAGAGAGATGGGTTGTGTTCTCTCAGGTTTGGCACAGATGCATGGAGATGCCCGAAAGCCAGTGGCATACTGCTATACTACACGCGATCCCATAGCTGCAGGTCTTCACAGTTGCCTAAAAGCAGTTGCTGCAGTGAGTATTAGTCTGGAAAGAAGTGATAACATATTGATGGGTTACCCCTTAACTGTTATGGTCTCACACTCTGTGGAACTATTGTTAACACAATTGAATACAATTGCCTAGTTGTCACGGATTTATGTGCCAAACCAAGACCAGATATTATAGATGAACCCCTAATTGAGTCCGATCATGTACTTTGTGTAGACAGCTCATGTTTAAGGGGTAACAATGCTACATTAACAGCAGCATTTGCAGTTTGCACAATAAATGATGTTATCAAAGCTTCCTGACTTCAAAGAGTTACCTCAGCACAAATTGCTGAATTGATTGCCCTTACCAGCGTGTGCAGTTTAGCTGCACAAATGAGATACACCATTTGTACACATAGCCAGTGTGGGTCTAATGTTGTCCACGACTTTAGGCAATTTTGGTCACAGCGAAGCATTTTCACTACGCCAGCTACACCAATCGAGAACAGAATCCACATCAAGAATTTGTTGGAGGCTTTGCAGTTGCCCAGGAAAATTGCAGTGGTTAAATGTGAGCCCAGGCAGTAAATGTTGCCCCGCTTATGGAGTTTGTAGAATTTTGGCGCTCCGAGGAGGAATGCGGAATTCCTGATTTCCACCTTTCGGGCGTGAAGCAGAGTTGTTTTTCCGCTCATGTGCTCATGTTTTCTTTTGGCTCTCAACCGAGAGTGCTAAGACTCTTGGGCCACTTGCGAGCCTTCTCACACCGCTAGTGAGCTCCTGTGAGACTTCCCACTAACTCGCATGGCTTCCAGCCGCGACCGCACCAATGTAGCATTATTATTGCGAATGGAGCGGCCAAGCAGCTTTTCTGCTTGAGAATGCAGCTGAGAGCCAATTGGAGTGGATTTTCTTCTCAAACTGGCCGTTAGACTTGAATTTTTGGTGTGAGAAGCCATTTCTACAAACTTTGTTTTTCAAACCGGAAGTGCCCCAGAGACTCCAACTTCCTATTCCTGTCCAGGAGGCTTCTCCCAGTGCTTTGTCCCTCTCCTGGTCACATTTCATTGGGATTTGGAGCTGGTAGGATCACTCTCCTTGTCTGCTGCATACATACCATTGGACTTTGTTTTTGAGATATCACAAGTAAGTTGAAAAACTGGTGTGTAAGTGTATTGTTTGTTTGATTGGGGAGCATGCACCTGGATTTATTTGTACTTTTATTTGATTCAAAAAAATTATTGTGGTGGGTGGCCTGCAGTTCTTTTTTTGCATTACATTTTTCTTATTTTGTGAAGGAAAAATATTGCACAGTTTATTACATTTTCCCCATTTGTTTAATAAATTTGCAATATTGATTTAATTCACTCTGTGACCTATTCTGCCAATGGGCCTTCCAGCGGGTAGGCCTTGTACTATTCATGGGTGCATGAAACAACAGTTTCTGTGGTATCTGTTGAATTGAAACATCATTTAGGCCATGGATGACATTGGATTGAAATACAAAATGTGTTTTTTGTGGTGTTCCACTTTTTTTCCCCTGCAAACAATGTGTAGATGGGTAATGGCTTTGGAGGATGTGTGTTGTTGTAAATATTTTTAGCCCTGTTCATATTTGTTTTTGGCATTGCTGAATTAATGCTGTTCTCTGTGTTACCATGCCTCTTTTGTCTGGTCAGTGTGTGTATTTATATTTGCCATAGGCCACCATTTGCCTTTGTTGTTCATTATGCCATGTGGCCATGGGCCATTTTTTATGGTCAGTGTCCAACCTAGGCCTGCATGTGTTCTATGTTTTCCAGGCTTCCTGCTTGTTCTTGTGACCATGTGACTGGCGGCCATTTTGTGTAGCCAGCCAGTGTGCTTTTTCCATAGGCCTGCATGTCTTCTCTGTTTGTGACCATGTCTCCTTGCTGGTTGTTGTAACCATGTGGCTGGTGGCCATTTTGTGTAGCCAGCCAGTGTGCTTTTGCCATAGGCCTGCATGTCTTCTCTGTTTGTGACCATGCCTCAATGATGCTTGTTGTTTTTCTCTCACCATGTGACTGGAAACCATTTTGTGTAGCCAGACAGTGTGCTGCTTTCCCAATAGGCCTGCATGTCTTCTTTGGTGGCCATGCCTTCTTGCTGGTTGTATTTGTTGTGATGATCATGTGACTGGCGGCCATTTTGTGTAGAAAGCTAGTTTGCTTTTGCCATAGGCCTGCACACCTTCTCTGTTTGTGACCATGCCTCCCTGCTGATTGTTGTTGTTATCTGACCATGTGGCTGGTGGCCACTTTATGTAGCCAACCAGTGTGCTTTTGCAATAGGCCTGCACATCTTCTCTGTTTGTTGTGACCATGCCTCCTTACTGGTTGTTGTTTCCTCTGACCATTTGGTTGGCAGCCATTTTGTGTAGCCAGCCAGTGTGCTTTTGCCATAGGCCTGCACGTCTTCATTGATTATTGTGACCATGCCTCATTGCTGGTTGTTGTTGTTCTCTGCCATTTTGTGTACCTAGCCAGTGTGTCTTTGCCACAGGCCTGAATGTCTTCTCTGAAATTGTGACCATGACTCCTTGCTCAGTGTTAGTTGTTGTTGATGACAATGTTGCACTGGCTGCCAGACATTTTGTGCACCCAGGATGGGTTGGCCTTTGCCATAGGATTGCATGGATGATTGACAATGATATCAGTTTAATAAATGAATATGCTGGTGGATATTTAGTTTTCACTTATCTTTAATTTTTAAATTTTGATTTTTAGAAGTTTAGTTGTTTAAATTTTAAATGTGTTTCGTTTTTTTATTGTCACTAATTTTAAACAAAAATTATGTATATTTTTTAATTTTTGGTTGTAGTTTTTATTTTAATGTGTTTAGGTTTTTTTTACTTTAAAAAAATTCTTAAAAAATGTATATTTTAATTAAATTGTGTTTTTTTAATCTACACTTTTTTCCCATTTTCCTAACATTTGGCACCAACCCCATGACTGAAATAGGTGTACTGCAATTATAAAATTCCACTGCAGGAGGAAAGAAACAGGCCTGTGCTTTCTTGCAAATGTTGATCATAGCGCCAGATTCCTTAAGTAGTGCTTCTACCAATATTCGAGGATAAATTCATCTTGTAATTCAAACAAATCCCTAAATGCACAAACTCTTCTACTTGCTCCAAAGCGGTGCCCTGCAGAAATATATGCACATTTCCTGTTTTATAGGGTTGGGTTGGTTTTATTGAAATTAAATTCAAGACCCCTATTGCTACTATTGCTTAAGAAGTGATCAACTATTGTATGCAGGCCACATACAGTTTTGGAAATTAAAAGTGTGTCGTCTGCAAGGAGCAAAGTAGAGATTTTGTGAAGGTCCAGTTTAAGTGCATAATTGCCAGGAAAATCGAGAGCCTTAACTAGATCTTTAATGCAAAGTGTGAACAGGAGAGACAGCTCAGATTTCAGTGGTGTGTGTGACTTTCATAGTGGTATAGGAAAGACTTGATAGTGTGGAACGTTTGGCAACCAAGCAGCATCGGAAATTAGTGTGAGGCGAACCTCTTGGATTGTCTAACTTTGACTTCCTTCCTGAAAGTGGATGTGGATGGGTTGCATCTAGTCACCAGAGGGAGGGGGTTCCAGATTTTCTGGGCCATACTGGATTTTAAAAAAAATTGCAGCTTAATTAGTAGGAACTTGTACTTCAAGAGGATCATGTTCCACCAGATAGGGTCAGTTTCTGTGTCAGGTAGAATGGGATGTTTTGGTGTAGCACTTTGTTGGTTGAACAGTCAATTTTAAGCTGGATCCTAGCCTTGTAGGGTACCCATTTCAGAGAACAGAGGTCAGGGGTGATATAGTTCCTTTTTTTGAGCCTGTTTTGGGCCCTGCCGCAGCATTCAGGGCAGCCTTTAATGGAGCAAGATTGATTTTTAGAATGCCCACGAGGGTAGCGCTGCCATAGCCTAATTTAGATCACAAGTGTTTCAACGTCTGTTTTGAGATCATCTGTGGGAAGGAAATGTTCAAGTTTCCTAAGTGCATGTAGTTGATGATTGGCTCCTCTGGTGTGGGCGCTGATGTTATTTTTCATGGAGTGTATTATACAAAGTTATTTCAAACTACTTTGTTGATTCACTGATGCGTGGAGTAAAATTCAGGCCGTCAAAATGTGGTATCCATTCGGTTATACAGGGATAGATACTTGGCACTGTGATCAGCAAAAATTCAGTTTTTGCGCCAATGAGTTTGATATTATGAAGGGTCACCCATTGTTGCATTTCTCTCAAGATATTATTAAGGGTGCTGATATTATCAGGAGGTGTAATTTTCATAGATAGTTGAGTATCGTCAGCGTACATGTGGTAGAAGGTGGAGTGACTTAGAGGAATTCAGTTAGGGGCTCCATGCAAAGGTTAAACAGTGTGGGGGAGAGAGTAGAGCCTTGGAGACGGGCAGCATCACTGCTCATTTATCAGAGAGAGTGTGGTTGATAAAAAAACGTGCTGAGATCTGTTTTAAGGGAATGAGGAAAACCATTTTAGCTTGGTACCAGAGAGACCCACCCTGTGTTCTAAAAGGTTCAGCATGGTTTTGTGATTGACCATGTCAAAGGCAACTGATAGGTCAAGTAGGATGAGTAAGAATGATTCATTCTTGTCCAGTGAGCATAGAGCATCCTCAACTATATGGACCAAGGCAGTTTTGGTGCAACAACGTGATTGAAACCTGATTGGTATTGGTCGAGGACATGGAAATGGAAATGTGACTTCTAGGCCGTAGGTTCATAAATTTTTCCAAGAGTTTGGTCAATGTGGGGATGTTGGAGATAGGGCAGTAATTGTTGGGACCTGACAAGTTTGAGTTGGGTGTCTTTTAGATTGGGGTGACCTGGCTCCTTTTGAGGCAGCCCGATAAGGAGCCTTGGGTGAGTGAGTCATTGATAATCCTAGTCTATTAGGGTAGATGGAGGTGAGAGAAATTGAGGCGTGTAGATGGAAGGGGTCGGTAAAGTGGTTGGAGTATTTCAGAGAAGGTACAATACTGTTTTCCAGTAAATACTGCAAGAAAGTAAGATTTTGTAGTTTGTATTAATCCTATTCCTAAAGCCCGATTGCACTTCTGAGACAAGATGGGAAAATTATTTCTGAGAAGCATTGGTGAGGCTGATTGGATGGCAGTTCACTGGGCCGTATGTGCAGCACTTCTTAAATATAGCAAAAGGAACAAATGATGGACAGGATGTTGAACAATGCAAACATTCACAACAAGTCACAATTTGTTCTTTTTGAAATTGTCACCCCAAGTTGAACAGGTATGCCCAGACATGGGTCCCATGCTCTCCATGCCACTGGAGTCAAGCTAGCCCAGCTGATGAGGGGAGAAACATGGAAAGCATCCCAGGATTCCTGTTTCTGATCCAGGCAGTACCTGGCCTGGCAGTTAGGACAGAACTGTTCCCATGGGGAACAGGGAGAAGACTGATTTGGCAAACACAAGGAGATGATGGACAGAGCGCTGAAACTTTTCAGACACTCACCCTCAGTCACCCTCATTGGCGCAGCCCGAACTGCCAAGCCAGGTCTTCCCGGAACCGAGGACCGGGGATTGGTTTCTGGGTAACACTCTTCATCTTCATCTTCATTTGCACATGGCTGGGTTTAAACTGGAATATCATGGGGGAGTGGAAAAGTAGGTAGAAGTAGGGGGCCCATATGAGGGGTTTCAAATGGAACAGGTATCCTGCAACAGAGTTGGGTCCGAGAGCTTTATGGAGTGGAATCACCTTTTTTGCCTTCAAAATGCCTTTGAATTGAAAAGTCAGTGGAGTGGCTTCTCTTTCAAGAAAGGGAAGACCTTCTTCAGGGGCTCTATGCATGGGGGTCAGCTTTGTTTCATATACATTCTGGAACTGGTCCACCCATGTCTCTGGTTGTAAGTTGTAATCAACATGTGTAACAGCATAATGGCTGCCATGGACCACTATTCTCCAGAATGATTTAGGGTCTCCTGCATTAGCTGCTACTACCAGACCCGCCCACACTCTACGTGCCCGAGTCAATGTATCTTTATAGTTTATGGCCTATGAGATCTTGTTTCTATTACTTACTTTAATTGACTGAATAAGGTTAGATCTGGACATCCTACACTAGCTGTCAAACCATGTGCAACGAAAGTGTGAACTGCTGTTCTTCTTACCACGATTGCTTAGATATGCCTGAAGCCACATCAATTTGTTTTTGCAGGAGTTGATTATAGACACAGGGTCTGGAACCAAAGACCCACTAGGAGTCATTTGTTCCAGAGTGTCAGGCACTTGACCATAGATCAGTGCCAATACGTCCGAAATCCTGCAAACAGTCTCCCACTTTAGGGCTTACTTGTTGTTCAAAAGGGACAGCTCTCCCACCAACTTGGAGGTGCCAACCAGATTTTCTTGAGCCCCTGGCCAGTTAAGGATCAGCTTGAGAGCATTGTGGTCATAATCATGATGCTCAGCAACCACCATGTCTGCAAGGGAGGGCCACAGATCTAAAGATAAGAATATGTAATCAATATAATAATGGTGAGGGGACAAACCTGTGCCAACTGGCAGTCCCAACATATACAGAGAATTTAGTTTGAGCCTTGTTATCGTACAGTCTAGCGAATTTTCAACTCAGGTAGTTGAACCCCCGCTGGACGGCCCCAGCCCTGTGAGCTAGCTGGGCAGAAGTTGTGAATCCAGATCTGTGTACTGGATCTGTACACCAGGTTTGTTGCAATATACATACATCACATGCGTCAATGAAAACTTTCCAGCCCCCAACAGTCAGTTTGGAGTTAAGACCAGCAATGCTCCAAGGTAATACATTCCAGGCCTCGAGTTACAAACTTGCAATGGGGAACAATGTAAATGGTACTGCTAGGGAAGTTAGCCATCATACCTCGGTCAATTGAGAACCCCTGTGCTGAGATGTAATAAAATCAATAGCAGCTATAACCCTGGGCACATTAAGCTTTAGGGATATATATAATGCTGCTATCTCATGAGATAAAAAGTTTTTACATTGTTTTAACTTTCATTAGCTGCAATTTAATTCATCAATATGAGTAGGGTTTTACCAACCAATGTCATTTTCGTTAGAGCTGAACAGTATTTCATTGGGTATGTATTTATATTTATATATTTATTCAATTTTCTGCTAGTCTCGTGATATTTTATCATGTATGCTCTATCTTGCACTTAGTAAATGTATTTTCTTGTTGACCCTCTACCTATGGACTATTATGTGGCAGTGATGTAGTAGTATTTTTTCCATGTCTGTAACTAAACAACACAGCTGGTGCACAGGAAATATGTCACACATTTGCACTTTAAATGTTTAATCCGCCCCCTCAACTGTGTCATGTGATCAAGGCCCCACGCGGGCTGAAACGTGTTATGGCGGTGGTGGTGTGGTGTATGAAATAAAAATATTGCACCATCAATTGGGTTCGCTTCGTCTGTAACCTACGGATTCCTATCTTGAGACGATTCTGCTTCAAGTATCCTACAAGCTTGCTTCCACAAATCCAGTGAAACCCCTCCTTTGATTGCGGGCTGTACAGCAGGAAGCAGTGATTCTGAGCACTTCGCAATCCTCTACTCTCCTAGCAGGAGAAGCTGTGGTTGCTCCGGGACAGCCAAAGTGCAACAAGCAGCAGGGAAGTGGCGTGGTGGAGTCGAGGTCGGAGGTCAGAGGTCGACTGACCGGAGGACCCGTGCTTTGCCATTACCACCTCTCTGCGACAGGAGCCCCGCTCAGTGTCCCTTAAAAGAGTGTGCAAGAATTGGACGGCGATATTTATCGGCGCTGCAAATCTGATCGTAATATTCATAAGACCATTATTTGACACCATGTTCGCAGACATTTTGAGGAGTTGGGAAAAGGCAGCTACTGGCATGTTTGTCAATTCCCCAGCCGGGAAGGTGTACAAAGTTTGATATCCAGCAGTCTGCCGGATTCGCAACCAAAGATCAAAGAGCTCTTCAAAAGCCTGGAGAAGGCAAGTAAAGCGGAGGGGGCAAAGTGGTGGGAGCACCACTCGCTCACCAGGTACTTGTAGGTGGGGAGGATACCACGGGGTCTGCGGATAATGCTTGCACCATCTTATGAGAACCCAGACTCCCACATGCTATCCGAATGGGCTGAATGTAACCTGGAGTCCTCTCGGCATTTGGTGGAAATCCTTGTTAAATACGGCGAGAGTGACCGGGTGGCATTACAGCGCCAAATCGACACACTGAATATGGAAATAGACAAGTTGCCCAGCACTCCCAATATTGTTAAATATCGTGAAGAAATGCCAGCACGTCTGCACCGAGAAGATGAAGTCATAAAGAAGCGGAAGGCATATAAATTCCAACGAGACCGGTTGGATTATGAACATGGGCAAATATTCACATTTGCACAGAAGTACAACACTGTAAACGTTACTAAACAGTTAACACCAAATACCTCAGCAATATCGCAAACAGCCAATAGTGACCTTCCAGAGGCTTCATCACTCTCTGAGTTAAGCTCAAATATAGACAGTGAGTAAGACAATGATCAACAAAGGGCACATCGCATGAGGCACAGGAATTAGATTGTATGCACCAGGATCGAAGGCAGACTTTACGCTCAGGTGCTCGAAATGTAAATGCCAACAAAGCACCAACAGGAAGCAGGGCGCATGGCGGAGCTGCAACAAACAGCGAAAACGTGAGTACAAAGCCACCCAACAGAAAACCCCGCAAACAATGGAAGCACAAATTGATTGTAACTCCAATATTAGTGATTCTCAAACTGTCATTAATCTTAGGAATATATCATTGAGTGAAAAAGAGACTAACATTTTAGCATTGGGGCTTTCTTTCAGTGCTAAAAGTAACTCTGACTATGCACGTACCAGAATTGATATGTTTAAATACGTTGCCATGTTGAAACTCCGCAAGTTTCATTCATTACACAAGTCAGCACGATTGGTACCACCTACAGCACCCAACTTGAGTCCACCTTTACTAACAGCAGGAGATGCAGAGTTATTGCAGGACTTACTATAAATGCAGGCTGAGACTGACACAGTGTCTTCTAATTTGGGCACAGGGCACAGAGTCATCATAGCCCCCACCAAATTCAAACCTATATCAACATTTTGTTCGCTGATGTTGAAAGACAATATTGACATGTTCCATGAAAAAGCTTCCCAGGATTTGAGGCTGTAGTAACAAAAACAGGTCAATATAAATAAGAGACACCACTAACGTGATTTTGCTTATCATCAACGTGTTAAAACATTGCAAAATAATGTGAATGTCATCATCTGCAAGTCAGATAAAGGCGGAAACATGGTGTTGTGGCCGAGGGAAATGTATATGGAGGAGGCCCTTGGTCAACTCAATGACAGGGTCTGTTATAAAAGATCAACAATGACAGATGTCAAATTGGCCTGGAATCTGTTTTACACCAATCTGATGGCACGGAGGAGCACAGGTTTAATAACTATGGATGAGTTTAAAGAATGACCATCAAATGATGCCCATAGTTTATTTTATTCCCAAAATTCATAAAGAGAATGTCAAGCCACCTGGTCGTTCCATAATCTCTGCTTGCAATAGCATCATTGAGAACGCCAGCAAGTACATTCACTTTTTTCCTACAGGACCATCTCAAAAACCTGCCTTCTTTTATCCTTGATACTGGTGACTTGCTACAGAAACTAGAGGGAATGACATAGCAATCTAAGTACTTGCTGATATCTCTGGATGTATCCTCCCTGTACACCAGTATCCATCACAGGGATGGATTGAAAGCTATTGAACATTATTTGAGCATGAGACCCATCTGTTTTTACGAACATAACAGAATGTTGTTGTCTATGATTAACCTGTGCCTGGAAAACTATTTTTTTTTTATCTAACCAAGTATTCCAGCAGGTGAAGGGTGTGGCTATGGGGGCCTGTTTCTCCCCCAGCTACACCTGCCTGCATATGGGGTACTGGGAGGAACAGGTCCTCATACCCACCTACTCATAAATCATGTCTGAAAATGTTGTGAAATGGTTCAGGTATATTGATGACCTTTTGATAATTTGGAATCGATCGGAATGTGAAGCTATGCAGTTAATTGAAAAACTTAACAGAAATACCTTGAATCTTGGTTTTACTGGTCAGATTAGCAACAGGTCAAAATGCTTTCTAGATGTAGAAATTTTTATCAAAAACAACAAACTGCAGACTAGAATGTACAGAAAACCGACCGCCGGAAATGCCATATAACATGCTTCCAGTCATCATCCTGCACACGTAGGGGCCGATTAGGATTGCGGTGAATCCGCATCCTCCGGGCCGGGGGAAGCCACCGCCAGCCAGGAGGATGCGGATTTACCGCTGCGGTGCCTTCAAAGACCCCCCGCCAGATTAGGATGGCTGGGGGTCCGCTGCGACGGCAAGACTGTCCGCCGCTTTTCCGCCGGTCACCTTCGAGACCGGTGGAAATAGTGCATATATATGGTGGCGGTGTCTACGAGACACCGCCAGCCATATTATGATGTCCACGGTCCCATGCCTTTCCACGGCGGCATTGCCGCCGTGGAAAGGCATACGGTTTTTCCTTTGGGGGCCAGTTGCGGGCCCCCAGGGTGAAGGGGGGTGGGGGGTGCACATGGGGGGTACCTATGGTACCCCCCTGCATGTGCATGTGATCCAGCGGCCTATAGGAAATATGTCATAAGCTACGCTACCCAACTCTTCAATATATACAATAAATCACTTTTCAAATACAAGGCCCATTAATTAGACATGACATATTCTGACCAACTGAATCATGTGGCCTAATTAACCTATTCACAAAATTATTTACATTTATATACAACCGCGGTAAATAAAATCATCATACTTAACAAACCCTACTAATTATTAAGCCACTTATGGCGATAGAATCTAGCTAATGGTAACCTAAACTCATGAAAATAACAAGTCCAGCTTGTTTTCCAAAGTAAGATTTTTATTAGCTATTTATTTAGAAAATTGTATTGAAATCTTTATTAATGCATTTTTATTTATTAGAATCATTACAAGTAATTATAACAGTTTATACATTTTAGAATTTATTATTGCAATTGAGATTATCAGTTTGGCATTTCAAAACCTAAGTCCCTAACTAAGCTAAATAAATGGAAGTAAAGAGTAAAGTCTTTGAGGGCTCTTACGTGCTCCAAAAGAAGTCCGTCTGCACGATACCCTCATTCAAAGGTCAGTAAAAGCAGCAGCGCAACCCTTCCACGGGGAATGGGTTTTTATACCTTTCTACGCAAAGCTAATCTAAGTAAAAGTAAATCTTTTCTGCAAAATTCGGAGTCCCATTGGCTTGCAAGTGACAGGCGACGTGTCACCACATTTTTTTTCAGAATATCAGTTCCGTCACTTTCTTAGAGTCCATTGTCTCTAACATTCGAACAACGAGGCTTCCTCAAGTTGCAACATTTACTCGAAGAAAAATGTCATCATGTCGTTTGCTTCCTCGGATGCAAAATTATCGCACGCTCTTTTGCCGGTTCCTGGCCGTGGCCTTGTCTGACTAGGAAACAGTCAGAGACACATTACATCCACCAAATGTTGTTACAGCAAAGGAAGTTTTTCTTTGTAAGGACTCTCTCTTGCTCCGTGCAGAATTTTACTAGACTCGAGTAATCTAGGCCCAAAGCAGCCAATTTAACGGTAACTATTATATAAACAAACACAAAAGAATAATTAATGTAAGAAATATAGTTTGTTCTGTTGCCACCCACAATTGCTAATGATTAGCCCATTAGTCTAAATTACCCAGCTAAAGTGTACAAATAAAGCAGCAGTTATATCTACCATTTCTTCATTAAATCCAACGAGATTCCTTATGCACCTGTAAAGAATAAAGTGACACTACATAGACAAGGAAAGCAAAATAAGCATATGTCCTTTATAAATCAGCCGCAATTAATTATGACATGACAAATAGACAGAGTTAATTTATTATTTTGCACAAATAGAAAGATGCAACAATAATGCACGTTTATGAGCACACATGTTAGTATCCCACGTGTAATGTAATTTTTAATCTAGGTTGAATTAATACACACACAGTACAAAACGTTAATAAAATTATTTCTTATTATGAAAGTGTGACTTTACGAGTTGAAATTAAAATTATTTCCAAATCTCGCTCCATCAACTCCCTCATCTGGTGATTACCAAATCACCACACTACACCCAAAATTTAGAAAATTTTGATTAAACGAAAATGGTTCGAATTCACTTGTATTAGTATTTCTAAAGACTTGTTTCAGCAAAATCTTTACAACTGTCATATTGAGCTCTACGTAACTCCTCCAGCTCTATTTCCCTCTCCTGTTCCTTTTTGATCTTATAAATTCTTTTCTTTTCCTTCATGTGTTTCTTTCTCTTGTATAACATGCAACTGATTTTTGTCAAAACTATCACAAATAATATTACAATCAAAGGTGTTAGGATCTTGCCAAGAACTGAACCACCAATTTCTTGAAACCAGGTTTTGATAGCCTGAAATCTTTTCGAAAGTCGTTCTGAAAAATCATCCTCTTCTAAGGGAACTATTTCTGAATGTATTTCTGTGATGTTCTTGATATACATTTCAATATTCTTACTTTCATCAGGGATGTAGGTACAGCAGTGTTGGACATGTAAAATACCACAGACTCCTCCCTCTTTTGCCAGGAGTATGTCTAATGCAAGGCAATTTTGCATCACCATAGATCTAACTGCAATGACCTCAACATCCACTAACTGGAAACCACCCGCTGTGTCAGTTGACAATCTTTCAACAATTGTGGATAATTTTCTGATTCTTCCTGCATTTAAAGTTATACCTACTAAAGGTATTACTACCTCAAAATTGTCTCCCAGAACTTCTGTAAAACTTTCTCTTTTAAATCTGTTTGCATGGTTGCTAATTTCAAATGATCCTACTGCATTTCTGTCAACATGGAAAATCTTTGGAAAAACAAGTCCAACAAAACATGTCCCGTACCAATGGTCAGGAAGATTATAATAAGCTTTGGCACCACAGATAAAATAAATCCCAGGAAAAATTGGATCTTTGCCGCCTTTGAATCCCCAACCCCCCATGATCTGGTAAGTATCTTCACAATTGCTAGCACCTACAAAGAAATTATCAAATAAAGTATTATTTCTTCTAATGCAAAGTTTACCACTAATTGGTTTGTCTATGTGTATTGCAGCATTATCAAAAGTTTTGCCATTAAGCTTCTCATCCTCCCTCTGCCAGAATTTTGATTTGGTTTGTTTGACCATTTCATTTCTTTTATAAATCGCCCTTCTCTCCTCAACTAGGTTCAGGAAAGTCTTTTCCTCAGCTCTCAATTTGCAGGTTAAATTATTTCTGTAAGCATACTCATAGGTGAGTTCATTAGTAACTAAAAAGAATTCCCTCATCTGTTTAGCTCTTTTATGTTTATTCAAAGCACTCTCAATTTTCAGATTAGCAAAAATCTCATCAAAATTGGAATAATAATATTCTAAGCGACCAGTCTGATAAAATAAACTAGCGATTACACTGCAGGTCATGCCATTTGTAAGAGGAAGCATATTGTATGTCACTCCCCCAGAAACAGAAGCAGGCAACTTTACACAGATGTAGCAATCTTTGACATTCATGACTTTAACATATTCTCCCAGAAGCCTTGAAAATGTATTGCTTGAAAAATCACTAACAGACCTATCCTGATGAGCCTCAGGTTTGTGATCAATAACTTTGTTAGCTTTGCCTGTTGCACTATGTTTGTCTTGACTAACTGAAGCTTTACTTGTCATGTTGACCTTATACAACTCTTTATTGATCTCAAAAGGAACAACAACAGCTAAAATCAACCAAAGCAGAATTAATATGAGCACACACACCAGTGTCATCTTACAGCATTTCTTAAAAATGGAACATTTCGAAGTACTACGTTCCATAACATAAGGCATTCTAGTTAGTCTATTTTCAAAGAAGTAAAGAAAAAGAAAAACAACATTTTAAAAATATGTAAAAATCTAAATTCTAAAGTAACACCCCCCTTTTTAAAATCTTTTTTTTTTGTTATCCCTCTAACAACTTTTCTTCGACCTTATGTCACAAGTTATTTTCCAACTAAACATAATTTCTTCGACCTTGTGTCACCTAACACAATTTCTTCAGCCTTTTGTCAAAAACAGAAACCAAAAATGTTATCAAATAAGTATTTCAATCATTGTCACTGATTTCCTCAACTTCTTCTTGACTACTGCTGTTAATTTCAATAACAGGAGGTATAATTAAATATGTCCATTCGGGTGATTTGTATTTCTGATTAGGTCTCAAAACTCTCTTTGTCTTTCTAGTCACTACTTCTATTTTCCTTCCTTTTTCTGCTTTCTTTTCAGGATCCTCTTGACTAGTAATCTCATTCACCTGCTCTTTCGATCTTTTAATTAACCTGACTCTTAATCCTCCGTTTTCATTTGGCCAGGTCTCTCCTTTTCTCAGAATCTTCCTTTTTGGTTCAGCCAAATTTGATTCTGTTTTCCAAGATCTCTTTCTCACACTTTCTCTTTGACAATCTTCATCACTTTCTCCAGAATCACTGTCAGAAATTTCAATTCTTGACTCAGGAACTTTTCTAATCGGCAGTCTCACTCTGTTAGGAACTATACTCTGTCTTCCATTACTGGTACTTGGCAATTCGTCTTTATTCTCTTCTTCAATTACCTTCAACTTCCCAGTTTCTGGTTTTCTGTTCCTCCTTTCAGAGCTTGTTTTCTGCTTTTCGATACTCTCCTGGTCAGATATTTCTGCAGTTTCAACTTCTTTTTCTTCGATTTTATCAGTTATCCTTATTCCATCTGCTTCATTGTCTTCTAGCAGATCTCATCTTTTTCAGAGTCTATTTCAATGATTTCCAAATCTCTTCTGTTCAGATTTCCATTCACAGACACTTTTTCCAGATGTCGACCTCTCTGTCGATCTTCAGAATCTGGAACTTCTTCACCTTCTACCTCAGAATCTGAATCAGCTGTTGTATCACTCTCTTCATCAGAGTTTTCAGGTGTAGGTATCGGAATAGTGTGACTTGGATGAATCCACCTCTTTATTCCTCTACACTTCACTGCATTTGTTGTAACAAGAATTACCTGTCTAGGTTTCTGCCACCTTGGTACCAGACAATTTCTTCTTCGATGAACTTTTGTTCTGACCCAATCTCCAGGTCTCAGATCATGCGTTAACACTTTGTCTTTCGACTGTACTTCAGTTCCAACCTGATTAGATACAGAAGCCACGACGTCAGACAACTGTTTACAGTATTCCAAAATTGCACTGTCATTAATGCTCAATAGCTTTCCTACAGGTACAAATGCTTGTCTCATAACTCTGCCCATGATAATATCATGAGGACTCAAACCTGTCTTTTTATCGGGTGTACTTCTCAAAGACATTAGAACAAGTGGAAGAGCATCTGTCCACTTTATACCTATGTCAAGACACATTTTTCTGTTTTTTATTGTCCCATTAATCTGTTCAACTATTCCAGAAGCCTCTGGTCTGTATGCACAATGTAACTTCTGCTCAATGTTTAATGCTTCACAGATCAAACTCAACAGTTTGTTATCAAAATGTCCTCCTCTATCACTCTCAATAGTCACAGGAAATCCATACCTAGGGATTATCTCTCGTAAGAGTAACTTTGCTACAGTGATTGAATCATTGTGACATGTGGGGAAAGCTTCTACCCATCTAGAAAATAGACAGACAATCACTAAGACATATTTTAGGATATATGACGTTAAAACGCATACTTTTACAACGCCTACCGTTACAACGGGACTTTTACAACGCAAATACTATTACAACGCATGTATTTACAACGCATTTTTTTACAACGCAGGTACCTTTACAACGCATACCATTACAACGTAAGTATTGGTAAGTATATATAATTTTTTTAATTGTATATTATTTTAAATTATTTTTATTTAATGTAATTGTATTTAATTTAATTTAATTTTATTTAATTAATTTAATTTATATTTATTTTTATTTTATTTTTTTCTTGTACCCCTTTATCTAAAATTCCCAAAACTGACCCTGAACCCTAAAAATACCCCTTTACCCAAAAACCCAAAACTGACCTTGAACCCAAAAAATACCCCTTTACCCAAAAACTGAAAACTGACCCTAAACCCTAAAAATACCCCTTTACCCAAAAACTGAAAACTGACCCTGAACCCTAAAAATACCCCTTTACCCAAAAACTGAAAACTGACCCTATACCCTAAAAATATCCCTTTACCCAAAAACTGAAAACTGACCCTGAACCCTAAAAATACCCCTTTACCCAAAAACTGAAAACTGACCCTAAACCCAAAAAATACCCCTTTACCCAAAAACTGAAAACTGACCCTGAACCCTAAAAATACCCCTTTACCCAAAAACTGAAAACTGACCCTGAACCCTAAAAATACCCCTTTACCCAAAAACTGAAAACTGACCCTGAACCCTAAAAATACCCCTTTACCCAAAAACTGAAAACTGACCCTGAACCCTAAAAATACCCCTTTACCCAAAAACTGAAAACTGACCCTGAACCCTAAAAATACCCCTTTACCCAAAAACTGAAAACTGACCCTGAACCCTAAAAATACCCCTTTACCCAAAAACCCAAAACTGACCCTGAACCCTAAAAATACCCCTTTACCCTAAAAATACCCCTTTACCCAAAAACCCAAAACTGACCCTAAACCCTAAAAATACCCCTTTACCCAAAAACCCAAAAATGACCCTGAACCCTAAAAATACCCCTTTAAAAAAAACCTAACATATAACATTTTAAATATAATTATATACTTACCTATACTTACGTTGTAATGGTATGCGTTGTAAAAGTACCTGCGTTGTAAAAACATGCGTTGTAAATAAATGCGTTGTAATAGTATTTGCGTTGTAAAAGTTCCGTTGTAATGGTAGTGCGTTGTAAAAAATGCGTTGTAATGTGTGTTTACCCATATTTTAACCTGTTATGTCTAGGCATCTCTATGAAATCCATCTGTAACCTAGTGAAAGGACCACCCTCCCGACCTATGGTTCCCGTTCCCACAACTGATTTCCTGTTTGGGTTCATTTGTTGGCAGATCAAACACCTTTGGCAAAGTGATTCAGCAATTGTTCTGAATTTGGTATTAAACCATGTTTCCTTAAAAAGTCTAATCATTGAATCTCTTCAATTATGGCCAGGGCCATGGTACATCCTAGCCATGTCAGCAATCATACAATTTGGTAAAACTACTCTGCCATCTTTATAAGTCCAAATTCCATCCTCATCTCGCTGCCTACATTCTGCTTTTAACCATGTGTCTTTCTCTTCATCATCAGCTTCATTTTGTAAATCTCTAATTTCTTGCCATGTTTCAACAATTGATGTTAGCATTAGTGAATTCGAAACATAATCTCTGTTTTTCTCCCGATTAAGTGCATAATTATTCCTTGCGCAATACTTTGCAACTTCATCTGCATAAGCATTGCCTTTGGTGATGAAATCCTCACCTTTTCTGTGAGCTGCACACTTTACAACAGCAATTTCTTTTGGCAATTGTATGCCATCAATTAATCTTTTAATGAACATTGCATTTTTAATTGGTGACCCTGCTGATGTTAAATAGCCTCTCTGAGACCAGAGTTGTCCATAATCAGTGAAGGAATCATAATGGGGTTCCCTGTAAAAGTCTATGTTCCCCATTCAGTTGAGATTCTATTAACAAGAAGTAAAACACAACACCTGACAAGTAACAGATTGACTAAATACAAGAAAATTATTCTAGGAGCAGATAATGTGTCAATAGCAAGGTGTGTGAATTTAAATCCTTCCACACTGTTACCTGATACTGAAATAACTGATGAAAATGATGTGGAGCATGAGTGCTTGGATGTTATGGAATACTGTACCAAGCCAAGGCAAGACATTAAAGATGAACCTTTGCCTGAATCAGATTTTGTCTACTTTGTAGATGGCTCTTGTTTGAGATCAGAAGGAGGTGTTTTGAAAGCAGCATACTCAGTCTGTACAGTGTCAGACGTTGTGTTTTACTTCTTGTTAATAGAATCTCAACTGAATGGGGAACATAGACTTTTACAGGGAACCCCATTATGATTCCTTCACTCTGTTCAAGACTAACACTTGTTGCTGCAACTGCTTTTAAGCAACCTGGTAAGGCTTTTGCAACTGGATCAAGAACTGCTGAGAAATATGCAATAGGTTTTCTCATATTCCCATGTCTCTGTATTAACACAGACAATGCACATCCTTCCCTTTCACTGCAGTACAGCTCAAACCCTTTTTCGTAATCTGGCATGCCCAGAGCTGGAGCTTCACACAGACTTCTTTTTAATTTTTCAAAAGCTTCCAACTCAGTCTCAGTAAGAATAATTGGATCTTTTACATCTGATTTTGTCAATTTCTGTAGTGGTTTTGCAATTACTGAAAATCCACTTATCCATTGACGACAGTAACCAACCATTCCTAAAAACATTCTAACCTGTCTTTGTGTTCTTGGAGGTTGCATTGCTTGAATCATTTTGATTCTCTCAATTGTCACCTGTCTCATTCCCTTTGCAATTCTATGGCCAAGATATTTTACTTCTTGTTTCCAAAACTGCAACTTTGCAGGAGACACTTTATGTCCTTCATCTGCTAGATGATTCAAAAGAGTAATTGTATCTATTACACACTTGTCTCTTGTTTTTGCTGCAATCAACAGATCGTCAATATACTGTACCAATGTCGATCTGCCAGGTAGATTTAAATCCTCTAAAGATCTTTTTAACAACTCATTAAAAATAGAAGGACTCTCTGTAAACCCTTGAGGAATTCTGCACCATGCGAGGGTCCTATTCTGGAACCTGAATGCAAAGATTTCCTGGCTTTCTGGATGCAATGGAACTGTAAATAACACATTGCAAAGGTCGATGACAGTATACCATTCTGCATCATGTGGAATCTGGTATAGAATGACAGCTGGGTTTGGAACAACTGGACAGCAAGGAACCACAATTTGATTAATCTTTCTCAAATCCTGAACAATTCTGTAAGTTCCATTTGACTTTTTGATTCCCATAATCGGTGAATTACAAGGACTGCTCTCAATTTCTTTCAAAACACCTTGCTTAATGAATTTTTCAATCACAGGAATAACACCCTCAATTGTTTCTGCTTTCATTTTATATTGAGGAATGTTTGGAAATTCTATTACCTGTTTTACAGAAATTTTAACTGGATCGTTATGTTTCATCAGACCCATCTCATTTCCTGTCAAATCCCAAATTTCAGATTTAACTGTCTCCTTTAGTTCTTCTGGTAAATTTTCTTTTTCGAATGCAGAAAACAATTTTGTTTCTTCTGCCTCTACCAACAACATTGTCATTTTATACAGTCCATCTTCTTCCATTGTTTGTAATTCAATTCCCTCGGGAGAACAATATATTATACAATTCATTTTGCATAATATATCTCTCCCCAGTAAGTTTACTGGACTGCTGTTGCAAACTACAAATCTGTGTTTGTCTTTAAAACTGCCAATTTCAACCTGTACTGGATCAGTTAGATCTGTTTTAATTTGTTGATTACTTACTCCGACTACTTGGATGGTATCCCCAGAGAGAGGTAGGTTTTCAATTTCCACTGATCTAACAGTAGAACGGGTAGCACCAGTATCCACAAGAAAAGTAATATCTACATCATTTACTTTCCCATTTACAAATGGACCAGACTGGTCAACCTCAAGAGTGGCTCCAATTACACACTCTTCCCCCTCTCTCGGGCACCGTCAGAAGCAGTCATCAGAATCGCTTCCTTGGTTTTCTGTTAACAAAAATTGACCCGAAACATTTTGCACATTTTGTCTTTGAGTTCTTATTACCTGATCTTCTCCTCCAAATCCCACACCTGGATTATATTTTTGACTTCCCCCACAATTTGGAAATGGGGGCTGTGGAAATTGATTCTGCGGTTGAGTTAATTGGTGCTGTAGCTGTCGCTGAAGACTCAGGTCATTCAGTTGACGCTGTAGCTGTTTAATAATGGATTTTTAAAATTTCTGGGTGGGTTTTTGCACTCACTTTTCCAGTGACCAATCTCGCCGCAATTAAAACAAGGTAATTTCTGTTTTAATTCCTCAACTTTAGCATTATATCTTGGTTTATTATTATTAATTTAAAATTTTCCTTGACCCAAAATTTGGTTCTGATTTTGAACAAAATTTGTATTCTTGTTTTCAAGGCTGGCAATTTGCTGCTCAGCCACTTTCACTTGTGCCCACATCGCCTTTTCTTTCAACTTCTTTTGTTTCACTTCTAACTCATCACTGCAGTATTTTGCTTTTCTCAGGATATCATCAACTGAAAGCGATTGCCATCCGACAATATTATTCCTGATCATTTCTCCAATCTCTGGTCTAAGGCCATAAACAAATCTGTAGATAAAATGACTCATATCCTTTTCATCTAATTTTTCATAGCCACTGTATTGTTTGAAAACCAACAATAATCTCTCATAAAATGAATGAACTGATTCTTTTGGTTCCTGATTTGTTCTGTCTATTTTTACCCAATCAACTTCCTTTGGGGCAATTTTCTGTTTTAACCAGTAAATCACTTTTTCGTAAAAGTCCATGACTATTGGAGCTGGAGCATCTGTTTCTTTAATTCGCTCCGGTTCCTCTTTTGGCCAACCCACTGCAATTTTGCATTCTGTCCAAAGATCCGATGGGACAACAATGTCAAAAATTCCATCCAGATCAATCCACAGAACTTTCGAAACTTTGATGAATCTGTCTACCTGTCGATACCATTCAACAGGTTTTTCTCTCAATCAAGGAAAATCATTAGTGAAAAGTAAAATATCTTGTCTCGACCAAGGGACATGAACATAACCTCCACCTGCAATTTCTCTCATTGGAAATTGTTTAGACAATTTTTCTAACTTTTCATCTTCCTTCTTTTTAGTCCATTTTACTCTCCATTTACTCAATTCACCTAACGTTTTTATGTAAACAATCAAATCCTTTATGTGCATTATTCTTCCCATCGTGTTAAAGTTTTCAATGTCCTTCTCTGTAAAATCCAATCTGTAATGTTTACCGAAATTTTTCTGTCTGCTCAAATCTATTTCTAATTCACCTGCCAGTTCCTCTAACTGATCATATTTATTCTTTGTTTTCCATTGAATGCTCTTACAGATGAACAGGAGTTCATCATCACGATAAAACATTAGACTGTCAGGACCAATTGTGCCAATTATTAATTCTTCCAAATTTGCTTTTAATTTTGCAACATCAAGTTTTGAATTTGACCCTCTTCTTTCAGAAGACTCAGCATCTGATTCTGCACCCATTGGTGATTTATTAAAAGAACCTTCATTAAAAGTCAAATCAGGCATTCTAGTTTTTTCACGATTAATTTCAGATAAATCTGAATAAAAATTTTCAGCAACCTTTTGAATTTCTGCATTTAAAGGAATTGTTAAACCTGCCTTGTTATTTTCTCTCTGTTCGAAAACAGGCTGAACAGGACCAATCGTTACTGGAACTGTTACTGCTTCCATGCCCTTTGTTATCTGCCGAATTAATTCTTCTTTTGATCGTAAATATTCTGAAGTATTTACATCTTCCTCATTTCTGGCAGTTCTCATTAAATTCCTAGGAGCCTCCCTTTCCTTCGGAGTTATTGAAAACTGTCTGCTTCCACTGTAAACACTAGTGTTTATTCCTGTTTCTAATCTTTCTGGAGTTTCAAAAGAGTCAGAATTATTTGGATATAATTTAGGCGATTCATTTATTATAGGTGCACTTGGTATGGTTCCAGTAGAAACCATCGGAGTAGACCATGAATGAGGTTATCTCAAAGGTTCATTCTTTTTATTAGAAGTAAAAATTTCTTCTAAAACTGCATCCTCAGATTCACTTTCTGTGACAATATTATTTTTCTTTTCAGCTCTTTTTCCACCTGGAGACCCTAAAACCATTTCCCTAATTAAATAGAGACCATCACACATGTCTCCTTGTCTCCACATCCACATTCTATCCTCATGCGTTTCTCTTCTATAACTCGGTGTTCTTAAAGGTCTTTTAATCCCACTCGCTTCTCTCTGAAGTTGAATCATCTCATCTTCCCATTCAACTAAAGCTTCAAATTGTGTCGGTCTAGGCTTTGGTATAAGAGCTGACATCCTTTCTCTTAAATTTCTTAAAATTCTCATGTTAAAAGAACCATCGTCTGGCCAAATCAAAACGCCGTCGTCCTTTGTATAATGTTTCCAAACATCAAACCACAGAACAGTATGAAAACCATATTCACCTTCCATATACGCTGCAGGTGTTTTGTATTTATGAAGTAATTTATCACCTCGCGTTTTTATTTTCTTGTCAGGTGAAATAAAAATGTTAAACCTTTGAAACATTGTGGGCTTTTTCTCAACATGTTTAAAATAATAACTCATTTTCCGAATCAAATCCGCTTTAATAAAATTGATCGTAATTTATTTCCTGAATGTTCCGTTACACCAACCAATCCGTGCGCGAAACACACTAACAAGCCAATCACGGTTAAGCTACGTCACTATTTTGCTCAACCAATAGAGATGGTGTTTTCTCGAAGTACCAATCAGCTTACAGCTAGTCAGAGTCACGAGAGCCAATCAGAACACAGCCTGTGACGTATGTTACCCAATCACTGCGCGAACCTGTGTGACGTACACAGCTGCTACGGTTTCTCGTGTCTCACTCCCAGCGCTCACCCCTCCTTCACAAAAACGTTTCACAGCGCCATTTTAAGAACGCCTTTTTCACTGAAAATTAATTTAACAACGACAAGAAAGACTCATCTGTCTGTTTCTCTAATAAAGTGACAGAATTTCAATCGTACTAGAATTCTTTTGTGTGAAATAGACGGCGCTATTCTCACAGAATATACATTAGCTAATAAAGTAATCTTTTTATTCTACCCTTCAAACAAGTAATATCGAACGCGTTTCCCTCTGAATGCACATTTAAAGGACCAATTCAAAGTTTGACTCGAACGGAATTACAGAATCAATTACGCACTTTCAAACGGAAAATATCCCTAACCATACACACATGTCATCTTTACAGGACTCTCACCTGTTTATAGATAACATGCACCATTAGTAAAATAAGCCACGTTATCTTACCCTTCACTCAAGCTTGAATATATACTATTACTCTCTTCACAGTGAGTTTTAGAACGGGCTCATTGTCCCTATACTCATGCTGTTCAAATTTCTTAGACAATCTTCACTATGCATACATTCATACCTAATTTCCCTAACATGTGTTGCACGGCGACAACACTTGTGATACACGTCGATACCACTATTCTGAAACAGATCAAATGTGCTGTGTGACTACCTTCTCATCACACTATTTTGTACCGGTACAGCTTACGTATAACACGAGAACGAACTCAACATATGTTAGACATTGATCCTATATAACTACCATATAGTATGTTGGTTACCATAGCAACCATCAAGTCTGCTACCAGGGAATTGATCCAGCGGCCTATAGGAAATATGTCATAAGCTACGCTACCCAACTCTACAATATATAAAATAAATCACTTTTCAAATACAAGGCCCATTAATTAGACATGACATATTCTGACCAACTGAATCATGTGGCCTAATTAACCTATTCACAAAATTATTTACATTTATATACAACCGCGGTAAATAAAATCATCATACTTAACAGACCCTACTAATTATTAAGCCACTTATGGCGATAGAATCTAGCTAATGGTAACCTAAACTCATGAAAATAACAAGTCCAGCTTGTTTTCCAAAGTAAGATTTTTATTAGCTATTTATTTAGAAAATTGTATTGAAATCTTTATTAATGCATTTTTATTTATTAGAATCATTACAAGTAATTATAACAGTTTATAGATTTTAGAATTTATTATTGCAATTGAGATTATCAGTTTGGCATTTCAAAACCTAAGTCCCTAACTAAGCTAAATAAATGGAAATAAAGAGTAAAGTCTTTGAGGGCTTTTACGTGCTCCAAAAGAAGTCCGTCTGCACGATACCCTCATTCAAAGGTCAGTAAAAGCAGCAGCGCAACCCTTCCACGGGGAATGGGTTTTTATACCTTTCTACGCTAAGCTAATCTAAGTAAAAGTAAATCTTTTCTGCAAAATTCGGAGTCCCATTGGCTTACAAGTGACAGGCGACGTGTCACCACATTTTTTTTCAGAATATCAGTTCCGTCACTTTCTTAGAGTCCATTGTCTCTAACATTCGAACAACGAGGCTTCCTCAAGTTGCAACATTTACTCGAAGAAAAATGTCATCATGTCGTTTGCTTCCTCGGATGCAAAATTATCGCACGCTCTTTTGCCGGTTCCTGGCCTTGGCCTTGTCTGACTAGGAAACAGTCAGAGACACATTACATCCACCAAATGTTGTTACAGCAAAGGAAGTTTTTCTTTGTAAGGACTCTCTCTTGCTCCGTGCAGAATTTTAGCAGACTCGAGTAATCTAGGCCCAAAACAGCCAATTTAACGGTAACTATTATATAAACAAACACAAAAGAATAATTAATGTAAGAAATATAGTTTGTTCTGTTGCCACCCACCATTGCTAATGATTAACCCATTAGTCTAAATTACCTAGCTAAAGCGTACAAATAAAGCAGCAGTTATATCTACCATTTCTTCATTAAATCCAACGAGATTCCTTATGCACCTGTAAAGAATAAAGTGACGCTACATAGACAAGGAAAGCAAAATAAGCATATGTCATTTATAAATCAGCCGCAATTAATTATGACATGACAAATAGACAGAGTTAATTTATTATTTTGCACAAATAGAAAGATGCAACAATAATGCACGTTTATGAGCACACATGTTAGTATCCCACGTGTAATGTAATTTTTAATCTAGGTTGAATTAATACACACACAGTACAAAACGTTAATAAAATTATTTCTTATTATGAAAGTGTGACTTTACGAGTTGAAATTAAAATTATTTCCAAATCTCGCTCCATCACATGCACATGAAAAGCATGCATATTTAACCTTGCGGCGGGTGCTGCTTCAAGCAGCACCTACCGCAATGTTAAATATACGGGATGTGACCGCCAGGGGGGTGGTCACATCCTAATTCCGATGGAGGGACCGCCGCTGCCCCTGCGGACGGTCCCTCCACCTCGGGGTTGGCGGACGGACGCAGGTCCATCCGCCCTCATAATAGGACCCTAAATTAGGATTATTCCCTATGGAGAAATGCTCTGTATAAGAAGAATTTGCAGCACTGACCATGAATGTAGGGAGGCACAGGGCCAGGTTTTTGAGGAGAGGCTATCTCCCAGAACTGATTGACAAGGCCCTATGTAAAGCTAATGAACCTGGCAGGTCTCAGGTGCTAGCAGGTAAAAAGAAGATGGCACAGATGGGGCAGACTGAGACTAGATTTGCAAGATTGTGAATAAGAATTGGGCATTGATTAGAAGTGACCTCGTATTGGGGACCCAACTGCAACGATCTCCCAGTAACATACAGGAAGGCGAGTTCTATGAGCAACTGTCTAGTGTCTAGTAGCCTTGAGGTTAGTACCAACAGCTCTTGGCTAAACAGCAGCAAGGGTTTTATTAAATGCTCAGTTTGCAAAGCCTGCAGGAATGGGGTCAGTAAGGCTGAATATATGACTCCCCTTAACAGTAGACCTTTCCGCCTCCAGACAAAACTGACTTACAAGACAGAGTTCGCAGTATATGTGCTGGAGTGTCCCTGTGCCCTGCTCTATGTGGGAAGCACTAAGCTGCAGGTCCACAAGAGGATACTCCAGCACATACGAGCCATTCCCAACGGCGATGCTGCTTATCCTGTTGCATGACACTTTGATTAATTTCATGCCAAGATTCCTGCAGATCTTAAGTACTTTGTGATTGACACGGTCCCACCACTGAGAAGAGATGGGGATCGTGAATCTCTGTTATGTAAACTAGAGACAAGGTACATCAGACTTATGGACTGTAAAGCACCAAATGGATTGAACGCCAGTGAAGATTTTTTCACTTATCTTTAATCAATCATTATGAGCATACTGTACACTTATGCTGCTGCCTATCCATCTGAGATGTTTGTCTTTAATATTTCAATTTGAGAATTAAATGTTGGTATTGTTTATTAAATAAAAATATTGTACCATTAATTGGGTTTGCTTCGTCTGTATCGTACGGATTACTACCTGACGATTCAGCTTCATATAAATGGATTTGCATTGAGAAAATAAAGCCTTTCCGAAATGTTCTCCTCTGGGCTTCTGCTTCTTCTTTGAAGGGAGGTTCCTGTTGATATTATCGCGCTTGCCAGCAGCGCGCTTCAGAAGCCCATGTCTCGTTGAGGGTCCGGACATCAAACTATTACGCCTCACGGCTCATTTGTTTTTTCAGTAATGGAATTGGTCAGAGGCTGTGATGGTATGAGGGGACTCGAGGAGAGGCTGCAGGATCTCGAGACAGACTGGTGTTCCATCGCGTCTTGCTCCATGTGGGTCCAGCGGCAGAGAATTACATCAATCTACTCTCTCCCCCATTTTCCACCAACCCGGATTGCTGGCATAACTGGGCTTCCTGGGAGCTGTAGTTCGGAGTACTGACACGATCTACAACAGGTGAGCTCCATTGCGGGGGGGAGGAGTGGACCCATGCCGACAGCAATAGAGGCAGCAGGACACACACACCATTGAGAAAATAAAGCCTTTCCGAAATGTTCTCCTCTGGGCTACTGCTTCTTCTTTAGAGGGAGGTTCCTGTTGAGATATATATATATATTAAACATCTTTAAAAACACAGACCCTGGAGTGCGAGTCTTCTTGTGTGACTGCAGCGCGGATGTTAGCTGTCAGCCCTTTCGAAAATATATATATATATATATATATATATATATATATTAGACAGGCACTTTTGGGGTTCTTGAAAGTGTTCTTTATCCTGAAGACATCTTTGTCAACCACACAGACACTTTTCGGCAAACAGCCTTATTCACAGTGTTCAATCATCATGAATCCCACCTCCAATTGTACATTATCCAGATCTGAATTCCCTAACACAGAAACAAGTCAATCATTGTCATAAATAAGGGGCAAGCTTCATCAGTAGTGGAGGTAGGACAATCAGCAGCCATCTTAGAACGATCATATATAACACTGTATTGCAGAGTGAGTTAATTAACAGTGCATATTTCTTCCACCAACCTACCAGCAACTCACCTACACCACCAACCAACCCACCTGCTGCCACTATACAAACAGTTCCTCAACGCAATGATGGCTGGGCATTTTGTAGCTGGATGTGCAAACAACTTTACACCACAATGTTGTGGGCGGAAAGCCTTATCCCTGTGAATAATGTACCCACCATTCACTGGAAAATCTGCACAAAAATGCACAAACAATTGTTTGTATTCACCCATTCAACCACTGATTATGTTTTTGAACTGTTAATTTTGGAAACTGTTTGATTATACACTAATTGCACCTCCCTTTCACCTGTTAGTCATCTCATGCGAGAATGGCCATGAAGATGGGTGTATGCATATAATCTAATGGATTGTGGAAAGGAATCTGGATTATTTAAAATTGACCCTCCACTCTCACAGCTGTCGATATGGATGTACACACAATCACAAAAAAGTAAGAAGATATCCAAGTTAGTTTTCAAAATAAAATTTACATTTTCCAAAATAATTAATAATATAAATTGGTGTATGACTTTTGGGGAACAACATTCAGCTATATTTGGGCAGCAGAGAAAAAAGTAATGCCTCATTCAAGGGAGTCCGAGAACCTAGGACAAGGGGGGGACCCTACTCACACGGAACCAGGGTTGTTAAATTATTAACGAAAACAATGGCTCCTGTGGAATAATATCAAAGTGATATTGATATACTTATGCACAACGGCATTGAAGAGGGTTAGAGTGATGTCAAAAGGAGAAAAGACCTCATACACCTTACTTTTTGTATTTCACAATCAAGTTTATATAATTCTTGAAAGAAATCAAGATATGTACAAGGAAATAATATCACAGTAGTGTGTAGTGTCCCCAGTGAGAAAAAGGAACCTAAAATATTGGTGACATAGTTTTGACATATGTACAAGGGGACTCAATTATGAGAAATGACGCATTGCTGCGTGAAAGCAGCGATGCGTCACTTCTCAGTGCGCACTCCTTGCGTCATGATTGATGCGTCATATTTATAATATGATGCATCATGGTGCAAGGAGTTACAGATACGTCAGTATTTCTAACGTATCTGTAGGTGCAAAGGTGACGCATTGCTGGAGTGTGTCACAAAAGTGACGAAACTCCAGCAATGTGTACTTTCTCATGGGCAAGTCCCATGTTGTTAGTGCCTGTGTCAGACTTACGCCTGCCATGAAGCAGGCGTAATATTTTGACGTATTGGCGGCCAAGAAATGGTGCAGTGAAATCTTATAGATTTCACTGCGTCACTTCCATGACTCTTTCTTGCGTCAAAACGCCCCCTTGCATACATTATACCTGGCGCAGGTATAATGTGGCGCAGGGGTTTACAAAGTGACGCATCTACCTAGATGCGTCACTTTGTAAATATGGCGCAACAAGGCGTATTTTTTACGCCACAGGTGCGTCACAAAAAGTGACGCACCGGTGGCGTAAAAGTGACGATGAGTAAAAATGAGGCCCAAGATTTCCGATTAATCATAGAGTCGACCAATTGTAAGTATACAAAATGGATGGATATATGCCGGAGCTGCAGTCACTCCATTTTGGGTTAACCAGCCCTACTCTACCCTCACATGGGTTAAGCTTGCATTAGCAATTATTTCTCATTTCCAGTACCCTTGTGTTACCAGTTCTCCACTAATATATGATTGTTCTCTCACATATACAGCGCCCGGCTGGGACCCTTGTGAGTATTTTCTTCTTCTGTGTCACTTTTCTATACTCACTTGTGACACACAGCTACTACACCGCTGCCAAACCCACCCTTCAGGTACCTATGCAAACCCATGTGCTCTTTTTCCAGCGACCCCGTCTACACCTTGGCCACACACTGATATTTCCCTTTCTTTGTAGAGGTCCCTACATTTCTAGGGCCTGAAGAGACCCTACATTGCACAAAGGGTTGAAACGTCATCTGCAGATAACAGAAGCGAAACATTAAACCAGCGCTTATCATTGTATAAGAAATGCGATGTACATTTTGTATACTTACAAATGGCCTCCTATTTATGCCACCCTTGTAAATAGGGGACATCGTCAAAATCAATGGGCGTTGGGGTGGAACATCCACCACAACACCCATTGCTAAGTACAGCGTGAAAAGGAGCCTTTTTTAAAAGGCAGCATTAAGTCACGTTAAGTGGCATAACGCTATCTTGTGAATAAGGTGAAGCACCTATCACCACTACAAGGTCCTGAAAAGTGAGGTTGTGGTGGTGATAAAGGCTTGTAAATTTGCCCCAATATGTTTTAACTGACATTTTCACTTTACTATAATGTCCCCCTAACTTTTGATTTTTTCAGTGAATATACACATGCACACATACATAAATAGTACATAATGGGTGACCAATTGGTTATCAAAGGGTCAGAGAAACATAACATTGTAAACCATGAGGTTGGTATGTATTTTTGATATTAAACAACAAAAGATGTTTTTTTGTATCATTTGAAAATCAGGAATGCCTTTTGTGAGACAACTTGTTTGCACATAAAACTCATTGAATTGTAAAATGTAGAAAGAAACATTTTAACCAACAGAAACATAATTTTTCCGAAATATAATTTTCCTGTGGGAATAAGTACGGTTTGACAAAATACCAATTTCCACAGAAAAATGGAATTCATAGTATACCTCTAAATCCTTTTGTTTTAAAATATTTGCTTTCTACTGCTTTTGTTGTCTCTTGCACTATTAAACAACATTTCTGTGTATAACATTATTTCATATATTTCCCATTTTGAAAAAGCTTTTCATGGATATGATTTTAGTGCAACAGTGCCCCCAGGCTCAGAAATCAGGGCCATTTTAATGGTGTGAGACCAGTCCGGCTGCACTGGGCACTGACCTGTGGAGGGGGTGCTGATCTCAGGGGGGCACTGAGGTTAGCAATAAGATATGATTGGAGAGATAAGGGGCACTTTTGCACTGCGGTAGTGAGAGAATCCAAGGAGGTGAAGGAGGCAGGTATAGGGTATGGGGGCACCAACAATGTTTACCACACCGGGAACCACCAGTGCTACAGCCAGCACTGCTCGGAGTTTCCATTGGCGACATTTACAACACTGATCCACAGCAAGGGAAAGAAGATGTGAAGGAAAGAAGATTTAAATAACCTTGGAAAATCACACAATGTGTTTCCTTTAGTCCTTTCTAGCTTAAGTAATGGTGTCTGCAGTCTGTGTGTGAACTGTACAAAGATAGCAAGGGATGTGGGTGGGAGAATACATTATTTTTTGTTGTTGCTATGACTGAATGTATTTTGTAAAAGCCAAATGAATTGTGTAAAGCAGTACATGCTGTACTCCACGTGTTCCAGGCAGGGTAGAGCTTTCTGAAAGGTTTTAATCTTCTGATTTTCAGAGGAAGTAAATGAAACTAAAAATAAAACTCAATCATGTGTCCACCTCACATGCTGACTTGGTGTACTACGTTTTCCATTAACACCAGTCAGGAAGTTGAAATGGTTCAAGACAGCATGGTTAGAACTGTATATTAGTTGAATCTTGGTTTAGAATTGCACAAATAATTTATTTTGATGTGTTGTCACTCTTACTTGGTTTAGGAAAGCTGCACGTATTAGTGACCTTGACATGTCTGTGAAAATCAGGAATCATTTCACATTTTGGCTTGATAGTTGTGAATTATGGGCTATTCACTGTAACCCCACTATAATTGTATTATCTGTAACCTCACACCAAATCATCTGCCCTGCGTTAAACTGCTTCACAGGGGCAGAGGCATAATTGGAGAACAATGCATAACATGGTGTTAGAAATGGTGTTGCTGGTTGACTGAGGTGTGAGCCCTGGTGAAGAAGCAACCACAATCTTAGTCAGGATAAGGCACAAGCTAACTCTAGATTAAACTGTGCTCAAACCCCTGTGACCTTGGCACAGAGCATTCAGGATCAACCTAGAGGCAAGGTATTTGTGCAAAACTGTAAATGCCACAAAAGATATCCCTCAGCAGAAAAATGTAGATTCATTTAATAAATCAAACAAGACCAAAACAACAAAAATCCAGAGATATTGAATTTGAAAATGTTTCGATAAAATAGCACCAAAAAGCACAAAGCACCAACTGTGGCTATCTGATCGTGCTGGGCTGGGACACAGTCACAGGTTCAGGCTGACAGCCATGAAGTGTGGGCTAGCTACAGGGACCTCAATAGGCCCACTAAACAGAGTACCTTAAATCCTGGTTTGTGGAGAGTTGCATCGACCTGGTTCAAAGATGGGGTGTGCAGCCGGGACAATTTGTTGGTTCTGAAGAGTTGCGATACCGAGTCTGGCCTCATTGTCGAGAGTGCCATCAATAAAAATTGTGAGCTCCTGCACAAGGATACATCCCGCAGTAGCAGTTCCAAAGGTAATGTGGATGTGATGCAAGTCTTTGCGACAGGTCCAATCCACGCAGCAGCAGAGATACATTGGTTCCGTTGGATCCACAGAGGCTGGTAAATATCTTAAGCCTACTTCCAAGTTTCCAGGACTGTATTGGCACCACTTGGCAGGGTAGACTCACAGGGCCCGATTTACAAAGGTAAACTTAGATGTTTGGTCTAAACTTAGATCAAACACCTACGTTTACGACTTTGGTAATTCACAAAGGGAATTTACGAGTACTATCTTTATGTCAGAACTCGAGACGGAGATGTCATATCTTCATGTCAGAATTCGAAGCCTGAGTGCAGACGTAACAAAAGTACTAGTAAGTGTCCTTTTTTGATTTCCCAAAGTCATAAACATAGACGATTCGTCTAAGTTTAGAGGAAAGGTCTAAGTTTACCTTTGTGAATTGGGTCCAAAGATGCCAGAGTCCAGGTGCAGGTGTAAAGTTTTTGGAAGCCTGATATGTCCCTGAGGCTTCAGATCAGGAGGACAGACAACTAGCCCTTAGAGTCTGGAGTCTGGGTTCAAGAGATGCAGGTCCAGTCCTTCCCACCCAGGCAAGAGGGCAGCAGGTCTGCACAACAAAGCAGCAGTCCAGCAAAGTGGCAGTCCTTGTAGCAGCACATCAGTCCTTCTTCAAACAGAGTATCCACAGTTTAAGTAGTTTACTGAAGTGTTGGTGTTTGAGGTCTTTCTTTTATATACAGTTGACCCTCTGAAGTGGGAGAAGCTTCAAGAAGCATGCTTTTGAGGTGCACAGATACCCTGCCTTCCTGGCCCGGGCTCCAGACTCACTACGGTGGGTATGCAGCCCTTTGTGTGGAGATAGGGCATAGCCTATTCAGGTGTAAGTGAGGTTGGGCCAGCTCCTCCCCCCATCCTGCCAGTGATGGCCCATCCAGTCACTCCTAGGCTCCCATTGTGTGTGGCTTTGTAGGAGGAATACACAAAGCCCAACTGCACACTACATCCAATCATGCAATCAGGGACAGGCTGCAGGCACTAAATGGCTAAGGCAAGAGAATGACAACTTTCTAAAAGTGGCATTTTCAGCATTGTAATTCAAAATCTGACGTCACCATGAGTTAGGATTCTAAATGAGGATTCCGGAGACATCAAACATGAATCAATAATCTGCACAAAGCTGTACCCTCACTCACACTGAGAGAGAAGAGATGGAACTCTGCTAATAGTGGCTCTGTAAGAACCACCTGTTGACATTTCTTCATCTCCGCTGTCAGCATGGGTCTGCAGAGATGCTAGTTGACAGAGGAGAAGGTGGTTGTTGCAGGAACAGTGACTCCTGTGTCATGCAGCAGGACACTGGATTTGAGTTGTCCATGCAAAAAGCTTCCAATGAAAGCCATGTACAAAAAACCTGTTGTCTTATGGGAACCTTGCCTGCTATCTCTGGTCATTTTAGGGTGCCATTTAAACTGATTCAGTCATTAGGCAATGAGCTAAGTAGGAGATGTTTTGTAGTGTGAATGCTTGATTTTTCTTTTGAATGGACCTTCTTGCCTTAAACACTATCAAGGAAAGAGTGGAAGTTAAATAATGATTGATGCTGGCCCACTAATCATTATTTTCATTACTCTGAAAGAATGAACATGATAGCAAAGGGTCTGAATTTAGCTTGTAAGTCAATATTGAAAGATAATTTTCACAAAATGCCTCTCATCACTTCTGCTTATGTCTGATTTTGGCACACTAGAGGATAAAGACAATATTGTTAAAAGAAAGGACAAAACCATAATGAAGGGTTCAGAAACAAAACACTCTTAGACGCTGTTATTTTAGTGAGGTATTTGTTGTCTTATTTCACCACTGTGAGTCATATAAAATGAGATAACAGCACAGGGGTTAGACAGCAGTTTTTCTCATTTAACTTCATAACGCGGTTATTTATCTTTGGTTTATATACTCAATTTTGCGCAGGTAATCCACTGGATTTTGCTTTTACCAATTTTCTGATTCATATGCAGTAAATGTATAGTATTAGTGCTTATCTCTCATAAGGCGGTTTCCTGTCCTGACTGCACCTAATGCCTTTTTAACAGTTTACATTCAATTGAATGAGTCATGTGAATAAAATCCCAAAACAATCACTTTGATCACATTGAATACCTATTTACAAAATAGGAAAAATATTTTTGCAGCATATCTTTAACAGTGAAAAATGTGGTTGTTTTCCTCCTTCATACCAATCAAACAGACATGCCTTGTGAATAAATGCACCATTACTCCACTCTATGCCACTCCACTCTATGCCGCGTCATTTTATTCCACTGCACTGTACGCAATTCCACTCTAAGCCACTTCACTTTAACTAATTCGCTCAACACCACTCCACTCTATGCCACTCCACTACACACTAAGGGGCTCATTAGGATGGCGGACGGAAGAGCCACCGCGGCCCTGGAGTAGGCGGAAAAAGCCTTTTCCGTGTCCGCCTGCCGCGGACACTCCGTCCGCCATATCAGGATAGGAAAACGTGTCAAATTTCCGTCCGCGACGGAAAAGCACGCACCGCCGTCGAACTACACACGACCACGCGGCGGACGGAACACATCCGGAGACTCCGCCGTACGTACTGACGTCTAAGACCGTCCCCCAAATCAAGATGGCGGAAAATACACATAAAACCGCAGCGGAAACACAACCTGTCTGAACACGGCGGATTCCCCACAGCGAGGAAAAGAGACACAGCAGAGAGACCCACCACAAGCTGCTCGCCACCATGGACCCAGCGCTACACGCTTTCCCGATGCTCTTCGCGATCCACCACGTCCTAGTCTTGGCCCACCATCGACGCCGACGCAGGTAAGGCACAGACCATTGGCTGCATGGAGGGGAATACCTGCAAGTGTCGTGACGTAGGGAGGGGGAGTGTCATGTTACCCAAACTACTGATGAGAAGCAAATAGAAATACACATTTGTTGTACGCAAGCATGAATGACAACGACAAACCACGAGACTTGATAGACTACCTTTATTGTACATAATAGGGGTATAATCACAGTGTATGCGTGAGCATGGGCAAAGTGGGCACCAGAGCAGCTAAATCAGAGGCAGCATGTGAGAGGGCAGAATGCAGTATCAGAACATCAACAGGGCATTGTGCCCAACAGAGCAGGTACATCAGAGGCAGCACATCAGAGGGCAGAATGCAGTATCAGAACATCAACAGGGCATTGTGCCCAACAGAGCAGGTACATCAGAGGCAGCACATCAGAGGGCAGAATGCAGTATCAGAACATCAACAGGGCATTGTGCCCAACAGAGCAGGTACATCAGAGGCAGCACATCAGAGGGCAGAATGCAGAATCAGAACATCAACAGGGCATTGTGCCCAACAGAGCAGGTACATCAGAGGCAGCACATCAGAGGGCAGAATGCAGTATCAGAACATCAACAGGGCATTGTGCCCAACAGAGCAGGTACATCAGAGGCATCACATCAGAGGGCAGAATGCAGTATCAGAACATCAACAGGGCATTGTGCCCAACAGAGCAGGTACATCAGAGGCAGCATGTGAGAGGGCAGAATGCAGTATCAGAACATCAATAGGGCATTGTGAAGTACAGAGCAGCTACATCAGAGGCAGCATGTGAGAGGGCAGAATGCAGTATCAGTACATCAACAGGGCATTGCGGAGTACAGAGCAGGTACATCAGAGGCAGCACATCAGAGGGCAGAATGCAGTTTCAGAACATCAACAGGGCATTGTGCCCAACAGAGCAGGTCCATCAGAGGCAGCACGTGAGAGGGGCCAAGTGCAACAACAGTCCATAGCACTGAACATGTCCATCAGAGGCAGCACGTGAGAGGGGCTAAGTGCATCAACAGTCCATAGCACTGAACATGTCCATCAGAGGCAGCACGTGAGAGGGGCCAAGTGCAACAACAGTCCATAGCACTGAACAGGTCCATCAGAGGCAGCACGTGAGAGGGGCCAAGTGCAACAACAGTCCATAGCACTGAACATGTCCATCAGAGGCAGCACGTGAGAGGGGCTAAGTGCATCAACAGTCCATAGCACTGAACATGTCCATCAGAGGCAGCACGTGAGAGGGGCCAAGTGCAACAACAGTCCATAGCACTGAACAGGTCCATCAGAGGCAGCACGTGAGAGGGGCCAAGTGCAACAACAGTCCATAGCACTGAACATGTCCATCAGAGGCAGCACGTGAGAGGGCAGAATGCAGTATCAGAACATCAACAGGGCATTGTGGAGTACAGAGCAGGTACATCAGAGGCAGCACGTGAGAGGGGCCAAGTTCAACAACAGTCCATAGCACTGAACAGGTCCATCAGAGGCAGCACGTGAGAGGGGCCAAGTGCAACAACAGTCCATAGCACTGAACAGGTACCTCAGAGGCAGCATGTGAGAGGGCAGAATGCAGTATCAGAACATTTACATGGCATTGTGGAGTACAGAGCAGGTACATCAGAGGCAGCACAAGTACGTGTCCCAACCAACCCGTCCCAGGGACCACAAGAGTGCAACGCAGTTCTCAATGGACACACCATGTGAAATAACATTTGAGTGAAGTGATCAGCACCTCACATCACAGAATCAGGGGGACTGCGTGAAGTACCTGCCTCGGACACACTGCCAGCACCAGCAACAGGATTGTGAGACACAGCCACAGCCCGAGTGACAGACACATGGGCCACGGACCCAGACATACTGCCAGCACCAGCAACAGGAGTGTGAGACACAGCCACAGCCCGAGTGACAGACACATGGGCCACGGACCCAGACATACTGCCAGCACCAGCAACAGGAGTGTGAGACACAGCCACAGCCACAGCCCGAGTGACAGACACATGTGCCACACACCCAGACACACTGCCAGCACCAGCAACAGGAATGTGAGACACAGCCACAGATGTAGTCACTGACACGTGACCCACTGACCCAGACAGACTGCCAGCACCAGAAACAGGAGTGTGCAACACAGCCACAGATCTACTCACTGACACGTGAGCCATAGACCCAGATACACTGCCAGGACCAGCAACATGAGAGGGCACAACAGAGACTGTGCCACTACATGATGCATGAGAGCCAACAACAGACACAGTGCCACTATCTGATACATGAGAGTCAACTGCACCTGCGCCACTGGGACCACTGAAATGATGAGCCACAGGGCTGTATGGGCCAGGAGGCAGGGTGGCCCTGGGAGCTGGGGATAGCTGACCTTGAGCGACATCTGGGTGGGCAGGTGCCAATGGTGTGTGTCTGCGTTTCTTAGGGATGTGTGAGTGCACCCTGGACAGGACAGGACTGCCAAGTGGTGGGGACTCTAAAGAATTATCACCCACCATAGGTGGAGCATCTGCAGCTGGGGATCGGGTATCTGGGGACGTGCTGGAGCCTGCTTGTCGTTTGCTGTGTGCCTGCCGGCTGGACTCAGAATCATGTGTAATGGGGGATGCAACAACAGGGGACTCCCTCCTCTGCTTCTGACTGGGCCGGATGGGAGTGCAGGTATGGGGGAACTCCGCCGCGGAGACATCTGTTTGGCGTTCAGTTGAAAACATCAGACTCAGTGCAGCCAGGGGTGAAGTATGCCTGTCCTTGATTGCGTCATTGTCCATGCTAGAAGCCTTGTCCGTAGGATGTGCCTTATCCTTAGGTGGAGTGTTGTCTCTGGATTTTGCCTGTGCCCTGGTCGCCGCCCTGTTCCTGCCAGCAGACTTGTCGTCTGTGGTGCACCTGTCTCCAGTAGACACCTGCTCTCTGTGTGTGTCCCTGGCCTTGGGAGAAGGACCTTGCTCTGTTGTGTGCCTGTCCTTGGGAGTTTCCCTGCTCTTAGGAGGTGCCTTTGTCTTCTGACTGTCCTTGTCCTTGGGAGGGTCCCTTTCCTCTGTTGTGGGCCTGCCCTTGGGAGTCTCCCTGCTCTTAGGAGGAGCCTTTGTCTTCTGACTGTCCTTGTCCTTGGGAGGGTCCCTTTCCTCTGTTGTGGGCCTGCCCTTGGGAGTCTCCCTGCTCTTAGGAGGAGCCTTTGTCTTCTGACTGTCCTTGTCCTTGGGAGGGTCCCTTTCCTCTGTTGTGGGCCTGCCCTTGGGAGTCTCCCTGCTCTTAGGAGGAGCCTTTGTCTTCTGACTGTCCTTGTCCTTGGGAGGGTCCCTTTCCTCTGTTGTGGGCCTGCCCTTGGGAGTCTCCCTGCTCTTAGGAGGAGCCTTTGTCTTCTAACTGTCCTTGTCCTTGGGAGGGTCCCTTTCCTCTGTTGTGGGCCTGCCCTTGGGAGTCTCCCTGCTCTTAGGAGGAGCCTTTGTCTTTTGAGCGGCCTTGTCCAAGGGACTGTCAATGGACTTGTGAGTATCCCTTGCCTTGGTAGTACCTTTTGTGTTGAATGCCTGTGTAGCTCCTGAAGGCATGTCCCCCAACAACACGTGTGGATCGTGTGTGTGTACTCCAGTGTATCTGACGTTGTCTTCGTGAACAGATTTAGCTGATCTAGGGGATGGGGTCTGTGCCCTGCGTGCCCTGACGTGCTGTCTGACGCTGCTTCTAGTGCAATGACCTGTATTTGAGTCCTGCTCTGAATAATCACTACCCCCTGAGACATCCAGTGGTGTAGATGGGGAAACAGAAGTAGCACCCTGTCCATGCGACTGTACTATTGCAGGCGACACACTGCTTGCCAATGACTGCACTGTCCTGTGTAGACCAGCAAGATCGCCATGCATCCCTTCCATGAATGCCACCACCTGCCCCAACTTCCTATCATGGTCTTGGAAAGCATTTGTCATATTGGTCTGCCCCACACACAGCTGTCGCAGCAGATCAACGGCCTCAGCACACAGTGCATTTTGTCTCACCGTGGCAGGGGCAGCGGTGCCTGCACCAAACGCCACTCTGCTCCCCCTACTCCTGCGGCCACGAACAGTACATGGTGCAGTTGGCGGAAGTATGGGCCCTGTGTGCTGTCTTCCGACAGAAGGTGATGATTGCCCACTCCCAGTCTGTGACAACAGTGCAGGCTCACCAAGAGTTTCCGAAGATGAGGACGATGGTGTCTCCACATGCGAGTCCTCAGGGATGGTCCTGTCCCCCTCTCCGGCGCTGCCCTCCTCTGTGTCAGTCTGCGTGTGTGCGAAGTCTGACCCGGACTCATTTCCTCAACTGTTCTCCTCCGTCTGTGGCCGAGTGTCCTCTGTCATAGCTGAAATGCACATAAAAGAGGTGTAAGTCATGGGCACACTCACGTACAGAAGTACAAGGATTGCCAAATTCCATAGCTGACAAAGTAATTGTAGCCCCCATCCTGCACACGGCCCACCTCTACCAGTCATCCTCACATTACATAAGCGTTGGTGGCCGTGACACATGTACAGCATGCGGACAGGGCAGGAGCACGTACATCTGCACACATATCCTGCCATGGGGCCATGGACCACTAGGGGATGTGCCTCAACACTCAACTACTAAGCAATTGGCGTGTCAACATTGCGGACCTGGATGTCAAATGACACCCACCCAATGGGACCAACATGGCATCACAGAGATACATACGCAACACGGAACTCAATACTGTGTCTGTGCACCAATACATGCATTGCGCTCACAAGTTTCCTACACAGACAGTATGCTCACCGCTAGTTTGCTGTTGATCGACACTCAGACGTTCGGACAGTTCAGGATGCGTCACAGCAATGATACAGTGCATGAGAGGGGTCATGGAGCGTCGGGCCAGACGGGGCGTCCTTGGAATCATCCCCAGTGTCACTTCCGCTACATTCTTGCTCAGCCTGGAAATGTCGTCCCAGCGTTTGTGGCAGTGTGTATGTCGTCTGTTGCACACCCCCAATGCCCGTACTTCCCGTGCAATGCTCCTCCACACATCCTTGCGAAGGTGCAGCTTGACCTACCATGATGGGAGACAAAAGGGTGTAAGTCAGTGGACAGTTGGCCTGTCACACACATAGGGGCAACACGTATCTGTCAGCAGCCATGCACAATCCGGAACATATGTCGAGCCCACAGTACACAGCTAAGATACCAGTATGCACGATCATTTGGCCCCCTCATGCACACCAACATGTCCCACACTGCACTTACCACCCGTCCGGGTGCGCCGTAGAGTCGTCCATAGTTGCGGAGCACACCGTCCACGAGGACATCAAGCTCCGCGGCGGTGAAGGGACGAGACTGGATCTCTTTGCCTCTCGACATGGCAAGATCACGGAGTATGGGACTAGAGCAGCAGTCGTTGGTCAGCTCAGCAGCAGCAGCAGGTCGAGGTGATGGTCACAGGCAGCAGTCGTTGGTCAGCTCAGCAGCAGCAGCAGGTCGAGGTGATGGTCACAGGCAGCAGTCGGTGGTCAGCTCAGCAGCAGGTCGAGGTGATGGTCACAGGCAGCAGTCGGTGGTCAGCTCAGCAGCAGCAGCAGGTCGAGGTGATGGTCACAGGCAGCAGTCGTTGGTCAGCTCAGCAGCAGCAGCAGGTCGAGGTGATGGTCACAGGCAGCAGTCGTTGGTCAGCTCAGCAGTAGCAGCAGGTCGAGGTGATGGTCACAGGCAGCAGTCGGTGGTCAGCTCAGCAGCAGCAGCAGGTCGAGGTGAACAGGCAGCACTGGTTCCCAGGGTAGGATGTGTGCTTTTGGACAACACACATATATAGGGCCCTCAGCACGTGTCAGTGGCATACGTCGCCAGCAATTGGTCAGCCCTGGAAGCGTGTTCGTGAAATGGGCCAATGACTGGCCCTGTTGTTGCGGTGCACTGCTTCCGCTACTTGCGATTGGGCATATGCGGCCAGCGGCCCTCTTCCCATTGGCTGCATGTGCACAGACCGTCACGGGCACACATCGGCCACCGCACGTGCAAGCTTCAGGCACGGATGCTTCAGTTGCAACAATGTTCTATCACTGGCGCCACCATGGCGATGCACGTACTCAGCGGGGAGGTGCAGGCCTATACACCCTTTAGATGTACTCAATGGACATGCCAGTTCATGTCCCCTCTTACAGTCACATTGCATCATCCACCGTACACCGGCCGGAGCGGCCGAGCCTAGGACGGCCGTGCCGGTCATGTCCACAACTGCCGTGCCAGCCATGTCCACAACCGCCGTGCCAGGCCGGGCCTGGCACGGCGGTTGTGGACATGGCCGGCACGGCCGTCCTAGGCCGGGCCTGGCATGGCGGTTGTGGACATGGCCGGCACGGCGGTTGTGGACATGGCCGGCACGGCCGTCCTAGGCCGGGCCTGGCATGGCGGTAGTGGACATGGCCGGCACGGCGGTTGTGGACATGGCCGGCACGGCCGTCCTAGGCCGGGCCTGGCAGTTGTGGACATGCCCGGCACGGCGGTTGTGGACATGGCCGGCACGGCCGTCCTAGGCCGGGCCTGGCATGGCGGTTGTGGACATGGCCGGCACGGCGGTTGTGGACATGGCCGGCACGGCCGTCTTAGGCCGGGCCTGGCATGGTGGTTGTGGACATGGCCGGCACGGCAGTTGTGGACATGGCCGGCACGGCCGTCCTAGGCCGGGCCTGGCACGGCGGTTGTGGACAGGGCCGGCACGGCGGTTGTGGACATGGCCGGCACGGCGGTTGTGGAGATAGCCGGCACGGCCGTCCTAGGCCCGGCCGCTCCGGCCGGTGTACGGTGGATGATGCAATGTGACTGTAAGAGGGGACATGAACTGGCATGTCCATTGAGTACATCTAAAGGGTGTATAGGCCTGCACCTCCCCCGCTGAGTACGTGCACCGCCATGGTGGCACTAGTGATAGAACATTGTTGCAACTGAAGCATCCGTGCCTGAAGCTTGCATGTGCGGTTGCCGATGTGTGCCCGTGACGGTCCGTGCACATGCAGCCAATGGGAAGAGGGACGCTGGCCACGTATGGCCTTTGGGAAGTAGCGGAAGTTGTGCACCGCCATGGCGGCGCCAATTATGTTATCTTGTCAGACGCTGCACCGTGATGTGTTGTGTGCAGTTGCGTCATGAGGGTTGTGAGCGTGATAGGGAAAGGTCATATGTCATACACTATTGCATGTGTGTCCATACTATGCCCATCGGTGGGCACACAATGGGCAACAGATGTGCATTTGGACGTGTTGACGTCGGGTGTGACCCTACAAACGTTATTACATCTTCACAACTACACAGTACATCACGGCTGTATGGCCAAATTATGCATCTGTTGTCAGTGTGTGGTTCTGGCGAGGTGACTACAGTGGTGGTGGTACACATGCATTCAGTGTATGTGTTTTGGACGTTGTGTCACCATGCATGTAATTACCGTATGGACAACATTATTGGTGTTGCCATTGGTGCATGATGACATGGTGTGTGTGTATCATTATCGTTTGTGTGCATGCACTTGCATGTGTGTCTGTGATGTAGCTATTAAACATTAGGGTACAGACACACGTATTGTCAGTAAGGTTCACATGTGACTACGTTGCGTTGACACACTTCCTGTTGCAAGTGGCTGCACTTTGTTAAAGGGGCACTACGTATTGTATAGAGTATCAGAGATGTCACACATATGACCATTCTCCCTAGAAAAGTTGTTGTTGCTAATGTTGGCTCACATGTGATGGAGTTGCACACGTATGCGTCGTTTGTAAGTTGACCCAAGTTAAATTTCTCTCCCACACAGGAGAGCTCCAAATGTGCATCGGCCATACACTGTGCTGGAGGATATGGTTGACGAGGAGGTGATTAGGAAATTCCGGCTGGATCGACGACGGTTGATGGAGCTTGTTGCACAATTGTCTCCTCATCTGCAGCCACGAAGGACTTATCCTGGTTCCATTACACCCACAGCAAAGGTGATGGCTGCCCTACACTTTTTTGCTACTGGCACCTTTCAGTACACAGTTGGATATGCCGGGGGGATGTCACAGTCCATGTTCAGCACGGTACTTCGGGATGTTTTAAGAGCTATGATGCTGTACAAGAATGACTACATACATTTCCCACGGGCAGAAGAGTTGGCAGCTGTCAAAGCAGACTTCTATGCACTGGGCCACATACCACACGTTGTGGGTTCAATTGATGGCACACATATCGCTGTCATTCCACCACGGGCACGTGAGCAGGTTTTTAGGAATCGCAAACACTTCCATTCGCTGAACGTGCAGGTGGTGTGCCTGGCAAACAACATCATCTCCCATGTGTGTGCAAGATTTCCTGGCTCCGCACATGACGCCCACATCATGAGGAGCAGCATTGTCCCCCAACTGATGGCAAATCTGCGACCCGGTCAAGCGTGGCTTGTTGGTGAGTGTGCAGTAGGGACTTTTGTGATCTCTGTGTGGCATGGGGTAACCACCATTTCTTGTTGTGATATTTGTGTCTGTCATCCCCCTACTTAGGCGACTCGGCGTACCCAAACAGGCCCTGGCTCCTGAGTCCCCTACGTAATCCTACGACAGCGGGTGAAATGCGCTACAATGATGCACATGGAAGGACACGGAGAGTGATCAAACGTACCTTTGGACTGCTAAAGTCTAGGTTTAGGTTCCTGGATAAGACCGGAGGGGCCCTGCCTTACTCACCAGGAAAAGTATGCAGGATCGTGATTGCCTGCTGCATGCTCCACAACCTGGCAGTGCGCAATGACATTGAACTGCTCTCGGACCCTGAAGACGAACAAGTTCCTCGGCCTCCCATCCCACCCATGTCGACTGATGAGGATAGTGGTGAGGAGGAAGGTGTGGACCAGAGGCGCCAGCTCATTGATCGCTACTTCCCTTGAATATGAGTAAGTACCTCTTGTGCCAGTTGACAATGCCTTATGTATGTTTGCTGGTGTTGTGTGGATGTGGGGTGCATCAGTTGTGTGTTATTGTTTGTGATGGGTGCATATGTGTGTCTTCATTTCTTTGGACATACAAGTCTCCATGATGTGTGTCCTCTCATCCCATGCTTTAGTGATGAGTGTAGTTTGTGTAATGTTGCTGTGCAGTGTGTTGTGATGTGTGTGAATCTGTTTCCTGACGTGTGTTTGCTGTCTCTGATTTTCCCTAGGTCACTCCCGCAGCACCATGATCATGTACGACTAGGATCCCTGCACCTGTTTACGTCTGTTTCTGAAGGCAATCATGTGAATAAACATGGAGGCAAAACATCATTGAGTGTGTAAGTGAAATTTATTTACAGGTTGTGCTTTTGTGCTGGTGAATATTTACAAATAAGTGGGTGGGGAGGGAGTTGGAGTTGAAGGTAATGGCAGATGAAATGTCCGTGCTGACACCACATTGGGGGGTGTCAGGCTAGTCCATTAGACCAGTGGCTATGATTGTCTATGTGGGACAGGATACTTTGCAGGGTGAATGTCTGGCACAGGCAGTGACAAAGTCATTGGCGGCCCCTCTTGGAGCGTGTGGATGGCGCTCCAACACTGCTCTCACCCACTTCCAGCCTCGGGCGGCCCCTCCGTCTCTGAGGTGGAACAGAGTCAGCTGGGGGTGCAGGTTGGTCATGGGCCACATCCGTCGCCAGGGGCACAGGTGGTGGTGGCGGCGGTGGAGGCGGAGGTGACGGTGGCGGTGGAGGCGGAGTTGACGGTGGCGGTGGAGGTGGAGGTGACGGTGGCGCTACGACAATTGGTGGAGGGGGGGTTGTTCCGGGCAATCCATTCCCTCCACATTGTTGTCTGTTGGCCCATGATGTGCACGATCTGGCCAAGGTACCCAGAGATTTCGCGTAACATGTTGGAGTTGTCCACTGAGTCCTGGTGTGCACGATCTGCATGTTCCTGGGAACGGTCGTACGACGCCTGGCACCTGGCAAGGGCTTGTAGGGACTCTGCCACAGGATGGGGTAGCTGTCCTTCCTCTGTACGGCGGGGTGTGGCTCGCCTTATTGCCTGATGTCCGGTCGCCTCTCTCCTTTGTGGCCCACTCACCCTGCTTGGGTGTGAGGCCGATGGACCTGCATCGTGCGCTGGGTTAGGCTGGGTGGCACAGGCAGGAGTCGTGGTACTGGTGGTACTGGTGGTACTGGTGGTACTGGTGGTACTGGTGGTGGTGGTGGTGGTGGGGACTCTGCAGATCACAGAGGCAGGTGTCGCTGGAGTCACACATGCGACGGTTGTCGGGCCCGGGAGTCCCTGTGAGCCAGATGGCCCTGGCTGTGTGCTTGGTCCCGCTCCATCCTCCGCACCAGAGCTGCCTGTGTCCTCATCACCAGAGAGTCTGGTATGTGCGGGAGGCGAGGCTTGCGGCCGGGTACTGGTTTCCCCAGTCAGTTCACGATCACCTGAGGAACAAGATAGAGCTGGTCAGTAATGTGGACATTACATGTTCATATCGATTTGAAAACATTTCTGTGTCCTGTCGCACACACCCCACACACCACACCCTCCACCACCACCACCCTCCCCGTGAACATGGGGGCCTGTTGGGAGTTGTAGTTTGGACCTCTCACTCACCCCACCCTCCACCACCACCACCCTCCCCGTGTACATGGGGGCCTGTTGGGAGTTGTAGTTTGGACCTCTCACACACCACACCCTCCACCACCACCCTCCCCGTGAACATGGGGGCCTGTTGGGAGTTGTAGTTTGGACCTCTCACTCACCCCACCCTCCACCACCACCACCCTCCCCGTGTACATGGGGGCCTGTTGGGAGTTGTAGTTTGGACCTCTCACACACCACACCCTCCACCACCACCACCCTCCCCGTGAACATGGGGGCCTGTTGGGAGTTGTAGTTTGGACCACTCACTCACCCCACCCTCCACCACCACCACCCTCCCCGTGTACATGGGGGCCTGTTGGGAGTTGTAGTTTGGACCTCTCACACACCACACCCTCCACCACCACCACCCTCCCCGTGTACATGGGGGCCTGTTGGGAGCTGTAGTTTGGACCTCTCACACACCACACCCTCCACCACCACCACCCTCCCCGTGAACATGGGGGCCTGTTGGGAGTTGTAGTTTGGACCTCTCACTCACCCCACCCTCCACCACCGACACCCTCCCCGTGAACATGGGGGCCTGTTGGTAGCCATGTACATGTTTGTGAGTAGGTGTCCGACGTGCATGGGTTGGGGCGTAGGTGATGTGTCTTCTCAGTTGTGTGAGCCTGACCATGTCGTACTGATCGTGGGGCTTGGTTTGTACTTACCAGCCTCTTCTCCTTCATCAAGTCCGTCTAGACTCTCTGGGTGAAGTATCACCAGCACCTTCTCCTCCCAATCGGTGAAGGGTATGGGCTCCGGGGGTGTTCCTCCGCCAGTATGATTGGCTCTTGCATAGTTTTTTGCGTGGATGCCTTTCACCCGGGTCTTCAGGTCATGCCACCGCCTCTGAATGTCATGCTTCGTCCTCGGCACGGTCCCTGAAGCATTCACCCGAGTGACGATCCTGTCCCACATGTGGTTCTTTTGCGCCACGGACGTCTGCTGGACTTGGGCCCCGAAGATGTGGGGCTCAACACGGATGATTTCATCTACCATTACCTTCAACTCTGTCTCCGTGAATTTAGGGTTTTTTTTGGGTGCCATGGTGTGTGGTGCTCAGTGTGTGGGTTGAGTGAGTTGGTGGGTGCAGGTGTGTGGTGTGTGATGTGTAGGAATTGTGTGGTGGGTGTTTGTGTGGTGGGTGTGGTAGGGTGGTGGTTGTGTGTCTTCTATGTGAGTTAGCTGTATCTCGATTAGGGCCTCTTGCTAGCAGCAATGCTGTGATGCAAAGGATTGTGGTAGTGTGTGGGTGTCATTTTATAGTCGTGTCTCAATGGTTGTTGGCAGTCAGGTGGTAGGTGGGCATGTTGACTAGTGTGCATTATTGGGTACTTGCGGCGTGTCATGCTGGCTTGTGCTTGGTGTTGGTGTATCGGGGGGGGGGCCTTGTCAATGTTCGTATGTTTGCTTTGTACTTGTGGTACACTTTCTGACATTTGTTTGACGTTAGGGATGTTGTGCGTGTTGGCCTTCCGCAGTGATGCACTGTTTATCGTTGCATTCTTTCCGCCGCGGACGTGGATGGCTGTGCGTTCCGTGGTACGGGCGGATTTATCCTAATTGCGGACACTGAGTATTCACAGGTATGGCGGTACATGTGTTTTTTTCCGCGGTCATTTCCGTCCGCGTGCGGGGTTGTTCATTGGGCTCCGTCCGCCGCGGACGGAGTTAGATGTGTTCCGTCCACCGCGGACGGTGTTTGTTATGATCCGTCCGACGCGGTCGGAGTTTCGTGACATGATTATCCTAATCCCAACCGCGGAATCTCTGCGGCGCAGCCGGGAGTAAAATTTCCACGACCATGGCGGACAGTACCCATTTCCGTCCGCCATCCTAATCGACCCCTTAGTCACTCCACTCTACCCTATTTCACTCCACAACATTCCACTAAATGCCACTCCACTGTAGTCCCCTTCACTCTATGTCACTCCACTATACACCACTGCCCTTTATGCCACTCTACTCTACTCTAATCCATTATATGCCAGTCGACTCTACGCCACTCCACTCTACGCTATTGCACTGTACTCCACTCCACTATTTTCTCTTCAACTCTTAACCACTCAACTCTAAACCACTCCACTATATGCTACTCCACTCTTTGCCACTCCATGCCACTCCACTCTTTCCTACTACACTCTACATCATTCTACGGTATGCCACTCACCTCTAACCCACTTTACTCTAAACCATTCAACTGAACACCACGCTATTTGGCTCCACACTTCTTCACCACTCCATTCTGCTTCACTCCTTTTTGCCACTCCAGTCTATGCCACTCCACTCTACATCATCAACTTTCTGCCACTCCAATGTATGTCAGTGCACTCTATGCTATTCCACTCTATGTCACTCCTCTCAACGCAACTCTACTCCACACCACTCCACTCTACACCACTCTGCTCAACACCACTCCAATGCACACTTTTGCACTGTAAGCCACTGAACTCTATTCCACTCCACTCTATCCCACTCCACTCTATACCACTCAACTCCACTGTACAGCTCTCCACTCTACTGACTGCACTCTATGCCATCACACTGTGCACCACTCCATTCAACACAACTGAACTCTATGACATTTCACGGTACACCAATCCATTCAATGCTGTTCCAATCTTGGCCACTTCACTCTACTCCACTGCACGCAATGCACCTAGACTCTACGCCACACTACTCTACCCCACTCTACTCAATGCATCGCCACTATATGCTATTGCACTCTACACCAATCAACTTTATGCCACTCCACTCTAGGACACTCTACTCTATCCCACTCCACTGTAAGCTATTCAACTAGCACAACTCTACGCCCCTCCACTCTAGGCCACTCCACTCTACGCCACTCCATTCTATGCCACTCCGCTCTACGTAATTCCACTGTACACCATTTGCCTATACCCCACTCCACCATAAACTACTCAACTCTCTACGCCACTTCATTCTATTCAACTCTACTCTAAGCCCCTCCACTCTACTGCACTTCACTCTACAGAAGTCAAGTATATGTCACTTTAATATACAACACTTCACTCTACCCCACTCCACTTTGTGCCACTCTACTGTACTCAGTTCAACGCTATCCTACTCCACTCTGCACCACTCAATTCTACTCCACTCTACACCTCTCCACTCTACACAACTGTACTCTATGCCACTCCACTGTACACCACTTTACTTGATTATGGCACTCCACTCTATGCTATTTCACTCTAGGCCACTCTACTCTATGCAACTCTAACTCTACTCTATGCTAAGCACTCTACGCCATTCCATTCAATGTAACTACACTGTACACTACTGCACCCGAACCCACTCAATTATATGCCACTCCACTCTACAGCACTCAAATCTACTCCACTCTATACCACTCCACTGTACACAACGGCACTCTGCATCACTCCACTGTACGCCACTCCACTCAATGCAATTGCCCTTTATGCCACTCCACTTTATGTCATTTCACTCTTCACTCTTTCACTTTACGCCTCTGTGTCACTCCACTGTACATCACTCCCTGTTCACCACTTCACTCTACCCTATTCACCCCTACGCCAGTCCATGCTACGAAGCCCTACTCTACACAACTTCACCCTACGCTATTCCACTCAATGCCACTCCACTGTATGCTATATTACTCAAAGCCACTCAACTCTATGCCACTCCACTCTATGACATTCAACTGTGCCACTCCACTCTAAACGACTGCACTCTATGCCACTTGATTGTACGCCATACCACTCAAAACTATGCCACTCTAATCTACATCACTCTGCTCTATTCCATTCCACTCCATGCTACTCCACTCTGCACTATTCCACTTTACACCACTCCACTCTATGCCACTCCACTGAATGTAAATTGACTCTACCATACTCCACTCTATTCCATTCCACTCTACAACAATCCATTGTATTCCACACCACTCTATGTCAATCTACTGTATGCAACTTGGCTATATTCCACTCCACTCTATGCCTCTGAACTCTACTCCATTCTGTGTCTCTCCACTCTACATGAGTGCACTCTACGCCACTCCAATGTACCCACTCCACTCAATGAAATTGTGCTATATGCTATGCCACTCTATGTACACTATTGCACTCTAAACCTCTCAACTCTATGCCACTCCACTCTATTTCTCTCCACTCTATGCCACTCAACTCTATTCCACTCTACACCTCTCCACTCTACCTGACGGCACTCTATGACACTCCACTCAATGCAACTGCACTCTATGCCACTTCACTGTACACGACTCCACTTGATGATGCCCCACTCTTCAATATTTGAATGGTATATTTCTCTCTCAATTATTCAATAGCACTCTTGTGTTGAAAGGCGTCTCATCACTTTTTGTACATTTCTGTTACCCCTTTTATTGGATGGGCAGATTAATTTTCTCTTATCTTCTGCTTATATTTTCAGAGCTCTTCTTTGTGTGGTGGTCAAGCTATTTCTATTATTGCAGTTTCTTCTCCTTAACTTTTTAAGCTCTCTGGAGTTGTTCTTGTAGCAAGCATCTATGATATAGTAAGCTGACTGTGGCATGAACAGAGACTTCAGTTTAAAATTACTGGAGACGCTCGTATCTTATGTTTTGCCCAGAGTATCAAAGAACTGTGCAACATTACCTTCCTTAATTTTTTTTGACACTCTAGAATTCATGCAGTGTTACCAGCTGATTCAGATCATCTATATTGATACTGTAAACATCAATCAGATTTTTTTGGGAGCAATCAAAAAGTCTTCCCATTTTTTAAGCAAATAGATTTTTAACTTCAATTTCCTTACCAATTAGACAGTTCCACTCATGTCTCTACATTACATTACCACATATGATACCTATCTATAGAACACAAGCTACATTGGTGAAGGTTTTGAAACCAAAGGATTTAGATTTACTACACCCACTACCATCTAAAGTAAATTAGCCAAAGTTTTAAACAATGAGGGGGTTTCTTTTACTAGTCCCACTTCAACCTAAGCTAGATTGTTGAAAGTATCGGACATTGAAATTATTGAATTTACTGCTCCCACTCCAATCTAACATATATTGGGGACGGTGTTGGACATTGAAGGGATTACATCTACTTTTCACTTTTAAATCTAAGGTTAGATATTGAATGGTTTATGTTTACGGCGCATTTTGCAGGTTTTAATGCCCCTTAACACCAGAGTTGTGTGGTAGAAAAAGGCAGTAAAGACTGAATTGTAAATGTGTCTATCTAAGGGGCCAATTACGATGTTGGTCGCAAAGACTTTGACCGCTAGTCGGACGCTTTCCGACAAAGGTCAGAGGCTTTCTGACCGACAAGGTCAGCTTGCGTTCTGACAGCCCAAATATGATGTCGGCGGTCTTGACATAAACCTGCCAGTCATTCAGACAAGGTTTTGACCGGGTCTTGGAGTCTTCCGGGCAGTTGGAGACACACCGTAATCACCTATGGATGGCGTTTCCGTCGTCGGAATTATGATGTTGGTTTCCGATAGCTTTCCATGCTGGCATTTCCGACATGAAAAAGGTGTCGGACAGCGACTTTGGGGGCCTACGGTTGGTGGCCGAGGGGTACCTGGGGGTTGTAACAGCCTTCACTGTGTTGCAGGCACTAAGAAAGGATAAGCTGAGAACTTGCATTTCTATATTGCTCAATTAGACTAGTGCTACATACCGAGACTGGTTGGCAGTCCAAGGAGAAATGGAAGCTTGTCTTTCAATTGTACCGTGGGCTCGGCTTCACCTTCTGCCTCTTGTTCTCTACTTTCTGTATCACTGCAGTCAATATTTCAATAACACAAGAATGTAATCCCAGTCATTCAAACAATGAATATTTCTGACCCATCTGCCTACCCTTTGAGCCTCTTATCTTCAGGAGTCTGCACTGGTAAATCGCATATTTGTAGTTTGGAACTTGTAAGGGTGCTTCTGAAAACCCTGTGTTGTTTTGATTAAGAGATCATTTCAGCTTAGCAGTCCAAGAGACCTGCTACCCTCAAAGGATATTCTACACTCTGGACAAATATTGAGGATAGAGCATGGATACCCAAAGTATGGCATGAGGGCAGCATGTGGCTCTACTGACCTTTACATGTGGCCCCTTGTTCCACAGGAGCCCTGGGTTGCTGTTTACTCGACTCAGCAATATCAATAAAAAGATATTAAACAGACAGGCAGTTATTTAGTTCCGGATTAACTGGTGTCAAAGAAAGGACGTAACTAGGGAGTTTTGTGTTTAATCTTTGAAACACCTATATTTTTCAAGACATCTTGCGGCAAAAATGTAAAATGACAACAGTCTCTGCAAAATTAAAAATGTTTTTTTAATTAACATACAGAACCTTTTCACTTCAGTACAATTGATTATATCAGTACATTTAGAAGTATAAATTTAAACTGATAGTTTTCAAGCATGAATTTTGAAACATTAATTCTTCCATCTCCCCTGACAACAACGCCAATAGTCAGTTCCTTTGTACACTTTTTGGGAGGCCTGGGTTCCACTTATACAAGAACAACATTATAGTTTATTAAATCAAACACAGGAGCAAGTTTTGTACAGTGTACACTTTGAAATCATGCATTTTGCCGTCCTCATATCAGAGAAAAAGAAGAACAAAGGAGGGTAAATGAAAGTAAACGATTGCCTAGGGCAACACAAATTGGGAAAGGTGGGAAGCGGGATTAAACTCAGGTTTTCTGTGTTTACATTGCTGAATTCAGCCACTAGATGTATATCCTTCACTTCGCCTACACCTACCTTACTGCCAACCCCCCCATCCCTCTCACCGGGCTGCCATCCAGCTGGTATCAATATGGCACTCAGGCACAACACAGACCATACTTTTTGGCCCCTAGTAAAATGTTTATGAGTACTCATGTTCTAGACGATTCAGGTCTATGGCTTTGCTCCTGCTATGAGTTATGATTTTCTGAGCGATTGGCTCCTCTTGGGATTGGTGGTAGGTACACTAAGTAGTCAGTAATTGACTATTAAAGCTTTTAGTCTGCATGATGATCAAGCCTTATATCTGCTAGCTGTTAGACTTTTGAAGATATTTGTAATCATCATTGTGTCTTCTATTACACAGTTTTCCATGGGATTTACCTTTGGCGTTGAGAACATTAAATCAAACATTCTTTGAACTCTTTTATTGGATTGATGGAAACTGTCTACAATGCAAGGTGTTTTCCTTGATCCAATCACATCTAGAAAATTGTTTCGGGGAGATTGAGCCACTGCTTTAGTAATATCCTTATGTCCATAATTTGTTGGATAAAGTATTCATATGTATTTAACTTGCTAATCTACCCACAGTCATACATTAAGTTGTGGGGAATATACAACTACAGCATCTTTTCTTACCATATAGAATTTATTAATTTTCTTAGCTTGATATTACAAGAAATGTGTAACATTGGTCTGTATTTATTTCCTCCATACAGGAAACAAAGTCTGTATGCAGGACTGTCTAAAAGATTGTATTCTCTTTATTCATACAAAGAAACAATATCTATAGAATGAGGAAATGTTTCAAAAGTGTACGACTGCTAGGAGGAAACCTACATTTTGAACCTGGCCCTTTCTGCAGGGTCACCCCCAAATATTTTGCCTTTCTCCTTCTACATTTTGCTGAATGTGTTTTTGTTGGCTTTAGGATTCTGTGCACTTTACCACTGGTAACCAGTGCTTAAGTGATTGTGCTCTCTACTTCAAACATGGTAGAATTGGCTTTTATCCAACTGGCATATTAAATTTACTTATAGGTTTCTAGTGAAGTGGCTCTACGTGTGCTAAGGCCTCTAAATTAAATGAAATTGGTGGGTCAGCAGCACTGATTGGGTCACCCACTTACATAGCACTTTAAACATGTCTCAGGCCTGCCATTGCAGAGCATGTGTGTGCAGTTTAAACTGCCATTTTAAACTGGCACGACAACCACCACCAGCTATATCCTTCTAACTTGGTGTGGAGGCTTTCTGAGTGGTGTTTCCACTGATTTAGTGTTTGAAGTGTTGCACAAATACTTTACATATTGCCTCTAAGTTAGACTGACTGCTCTGTGCCAAGCTACCGATGGGGTGAGCATAGGTTAATATAGGGTTTGCTTGTGTTTTACCCTGTCAAGGACTGTGTTTGCTGCTTGACCAGGACACACACCCCAGTCAGTCAGTAACTCAATTTCTAACACTACAACTCAGAGTACTGCAGATTACTGGTACATTTTCACCAAAATAGCTGTCTTCAATAAATAACAGCACCATATTCCTCATCATCATTAATTATGTTTGCTATGTTGCTATAGTACAATTTAAGAGTTAATGTATCAATATCAAATGTATTATTTGGTAAAGCAGAATCTCATGCACTGCAACAGATTTTGATGTGTGAGGGTAAACTACTAAAGAATTGAGCAGGGGCTGATTTACACAAGTGCCCATGGGTAGAACTGATGTTTATGCCTGCTATTATTTTACACTGAGTAATTTTCATATTATAAAAGTAGAAGCACCAACACACCTTTCTCAGAATCAAAGGCACTGCCAGGTCTCCACTGCCTATCTCAAATAAAGTATGCCCTGGCTCAGACCGGGACAGTGTGCCAGGTAGATAATCCATCCAAAGGTAGTTCACGGGACTTTCATCAATAATCCTTTAAATAAATGTTGACACCTGAAATGTATTTGTTTGTTCTGATACATTTCCTAGGGGATTAGCTGCTGTTCCAGCCAACATTTGTAAATAGCTGCTCTACTGTTGGACAGCTCAGAGTTCTTATCACTTTTCTATCTTTGTTATCACTGTTCATGATCCTGGGGACTGCTTCTCCACATATGTTCTGTGCTTAAGCTATTTGGGGATTATTTTTTAAAGTTTTAGCAAGATAGGAAGTCTATCTAAGTTTCCATTTCGAATGTGATTTTTACTTTTATCGGCATGGAAAAACAGAATGTGAATTTGCAGCAGGCATTACATAAAAGTAGGGAATCAAAATGGCAGAAATAAAACTTTGGGGCAGATTTATGAGAAAGTCATGATGTGCAGTGCAGTGCAGCAAGTCACCTTGCTGTGCAGCACTGCGTGACAAGGAAAAGGGCAGAAATGTGCCTTATTAAGGGAGCAAGGATGGGTGGGCGCTCCCTCTGCCCGCTGGCTGCCCAACAATGGAACAGACTTCCTTGAGTCTCCAGATGGAGGCCCGGGAGAGCACCTTCAGGAAAAATTTGAAAACGCATCTCTTCCCCCCGGATAGTTAGGACTGGTTAGGTTAGGCTGTGGCAATCTGTGCAGTTGCACCGCAGCGAGGGGACACACTGGCTGAGTGTAACCATGCGCTTTATAAATGTGCCTATTATTTTTTATTTTATTTAAGAAAATACTGTGCTTTTGTGCTTTTTCTCCTACGCTGGCAGTCTTTTGGCTGCTTAGCGTCAATGCAGGCACCCTTGCACCATTGTGTGTTGCACAAATAGAAAGAGGAAGTAACAAGGAGAAATAAATATATTTCTCCTCGTTTTTCCTCTCTGGGAAGGCGTATCTGTTTGGCACATTCCCAGGTCTACCATTTCTGATGAATCTAGGAATGCGTAAAAAAATATGGGTGTCTCATGGGAACACCCACCCAACGCCTATGGAAAGCCTCCCTAAAGCTGAGTAAGGCAATGCAGTGACTTGCACTGCATTACTTTACTCCAGATTTATGGAGCCACTCGGGGACACATAGAGTGGGCTTGCGTGGCTTCATAAATCACATTTAAGACATGAGCGATGTTACGCTGCTAGTAAATATACCCCTACACTTCAGCAGTAATGTATATTGAATTAAACTAATAAATGGAATCATTGTGTTGAAAAATGGTTTGATGAACTTCATAACTTTTCAATTAAACATATTCTGCTTCACTTCAAAACCATGACAGCTGGTGTCCCTCAAAATTAGAGGGGCATATATATGATACATTTTTTCACCTGTATTTACATAGCACAAACTCTATCTCTTACGGCATGAGAGTGCTTAACATGACACCTAGTTACATTTACTGATGTAAATATAACTAGTGCTCATCTTAAGTGCTCCCATACTGTGAGAGGTGGAGTTTGCGCTATGTATATACTAGTGAAAAAGCAATGGCCATGAGCAGCAGTCGCATGATGCTATAATGGCTTGTTACATCACAAATGTGACATTTTTGATGTCACAATGCAATTAGAAGCATGCGCCTGCTACACATGTCTATTGTTTGGCCCACAGTGTTTACATAGCACAAACTAGATCTCTCACAGTATGGGAGTGTCTTTCCTGAGCACTAGTTACATTTATGCAGGACTCAAACCATTAAAAAAACATATTGATTGATCTTTCCACACCGGGGCTGACTCTTTTTAATCCACCATGCTGCCTGTCTGCTGCACTGAAGAGCTCTGCATGTTGAGCGTGGGGAAACTGTACACCTCAGCCAAGGAAAGCAGTGCTTTCATGCTGTTTAAAATAGCTGGGACAGACGCACACAACACTCCATCAGAGACCAATGAAGCTGTGTGTCTGTTTCCCAAGCTCACAGACACCGATGACTGGGAAAGCCTGAACTGAACATGTCAGGTTGGCCACAATCACAAGACCGGCCAACCTGACATGCGCAGTTCAGATACACAGCCCCAGATGGTCACAGCATGTAAACCACACCTCCAGCAGGACACCTCCTGTCTGTCAGCATACTGTGTGTGTGCAATAAGTGCTGGCAGGAGGGGGTCAAAGCCCCTTGACCTTATGGAGAAAACACCCCTACTTCAAAATTATTGTTGAACATTGCGAAGTCCATGTCGAATTAGGATTCTAGTCGCAATTTACCAGTATGTGATTGTCACTTAAAATGTGTGCAGTTGATGTATTGTTGATGCTTGTTTCTTACTCAAATCTTGCTTCACCATCAGAAGCAAAATTATATATATTAGATTAGCTGATGTTTCAAATTAACCAGACACGCTTTTCTGAGTAATTGACAAAGGTAATGCAAATAAAAGTGGACCAATGTGCCTAGCATTTAAATGATATGCGTATAAAAAAAACACTTGAGGAAGTGGTAGGGGCATAGTGTGGTATGTAACACATCCTACAACATGAAGCGGATTTCTGGAATGTTGCTTAGTGCCTAATGACGCAAAAACAATCCCAGGTAGTATCAATGAATGCTTCTTTCTGAATGGGATCCATTTCCAGGTAAAAAAACACTTTAACAAAAAATAATGTTAAATGATGACCCCATGGTAAGGTTCAAGCAGCCACGGCTGGTAGTAGGTGTAACTGCAGGGCGGTGACGTGGGGAGGGGGAGGGGCAGGGTGGGGGGTACTAATGTATGGATTACGGACTTTAACAGGTAAGTAAACATTTAAATAAATAAAGCAAAATGTGGTGCGCGCACTGCATCACATTTGGTGATGCAGTGCACACAACAAAATTCGTTTTATTTATTTATATGTTGACTTACCTGTTAAAGTCCGTAATCCATACATTACTACCCCCCACCCTGCCCCTCCCCCTCTCCATGTCACCGCCCTGCAGTTACACCTACTACCGGCCGCGGCTGGGTTCAAACGCTACAGGTCTAAAAATCTAGTTTCCTAAGCACTCAGGAAACTTCACAGCGAGGCTTGCTTAAAGGCTGCCCGTACTTTTAACATATCAATTGGCATTAGTCATTCTATTACGATTTTGTTTTATTTGCTACGAACGCAAGTGTTTATCATGTCTTAAAACAAGTAATCTTTCCTCTCACTGTGGCACTGCTCCCACACATTTCTGCTTCTCGCAGTCTCTGCCATTATAAGGCATTTCACCTCTTGATGATTTTCTTTCACAACAAACCACAACCATCTCTCCCCTCACATGCCCCATTACATCATAGATTATTGTAATTAACCCTGGGTGAAGCACTTCGCGTACTGTTGCTTACTTCGCCCTTTGCAAAGTAGGCGTAGCAGGCAACACTACACCCACTCAGTGAAGTTGCCCGCCACCCGCCTCCCTACATACATCCATACCTAATTTCTCGCGAGAAATGTGTATGCACGGGCGGCCGCGCATGCGCATTGGTATCCAAGACGGCCTTTTATTTACTTTTCTTTTACTATTTGCAGAAATTAGGTATGTAGGGGAGGGGGGCAGGTGGCGCGTAGTGAGGCTACGCAAAGGATTAATTGTCATGTTTTTTATAGCTAGTCATGCCAGCGAAAAGGGTCCATTACAATTAGGTAAAAAAATAATATAAAAAAATATATATCATCCAAGAAGTGGGGTTCAAACTCGAATGAAAGAATAGCCCGACTTACAACTTTCACCACTATACCAATCATCTTTATACAATTAGTTTGGGTACTAAAAGTACATTTGTGAATCTTGAGTAAACTTTCCTCTATTTTTTCTGTTTGTTCAAAATGTTTTATTAAATACATTTTTCATAGATATTAAATACAATATGTTACATTTGTTCCTACTTGACCGCTATTGTCTATTCCTTGTGATGAATTTGTAATCATGTCTGACTGACTGAAACACAATACACATAATAATACTGAACATTAAGGTATATGAACATATTGCAAATACAAGGAATATAAACATCCATTAGCATCTAAATAAAATACCTATAACAAACCTAATATATACATAAGAGATATAAATGATAATATAAACAAAATAAGGGTTACATTGAACATACATTGACTGATAAAGATTCAAATATGTGCTTTATATTGAAGAGCATGCAATGATATAGGAATCAAGACTGAACCACATGTTAGACCTAGAAGGGGATGAATCATTAGGAGAACTTGGAAATGAACATTGCCCACGTCTAAGAAAATAATCCATTCCCACCATGCATTAACTGAAAGTAATGTAGCATTTTCTAATTACAAGTAATAGATTTGATTGCTGTAGAAAAAAGGAAATCAAACAATTTATAATCCATAGGGGATAATGTAGATTTAAAGAGAGACAATTTAAGGATTAGAATATGAAAAGATAGAGTTGTTTGGATCTTAAGGTTCCGGTATAATATTCATATATCTGATAAGAACTGATGAATAACAGAGCAATTGAAAAGTAAATGTTGTAAATCACCAGTTGCAGAATGACAATGCCAACCGTTTGGAGTATCTAGAAGTTTAGCTTTAAATAATTTGTCTGGAGACCAAAAGCATTGGTAAAGCAGATAAATATTAGTTTGTATACGAGTAGGTGAGAGATAACTAGCTGTGTTGGACTTGCAAATATCCTTACAGGACACAGTAGGGGATTGAAGATTTATATGTGGTGACCATTTTTGATAAAAATGTCTGAAGGAGGAATTAGGAGTAGCAAGTTTTTTATATACTTTGGAGGCTATATGTCTAAGAGACTGAACACAGAAATACAAAACTCCTTACCAGAGGAGGACTCGGACATAGAAAGAAGTTGCAGATAGGCATTAAGAACAGTATTACATAGTAATGTATATTTGGAAAACTCCGATAGAGGTAGGTTGTATTTAGCTTGAATAACATAAAATGTGTAAAACATTTCATTTTGACATATATCTGCAACAAAAGAGACACCAGCAGTAATACACAAATCCCAGAAAGAAATATGTTTATGATATTGGAGTTTGGGATTGAACCAAAGAGAAACTTTTTTAGTGGAAACTATGGTAATAGAAAAGCTACTATCAAATGATAAAAGGGCAAGTTTAGAGTTTACAATAATAGGGGAACGTTTACCAACGGAGCCATTTGCCATGGTAAGGAACTCAGGTAATGGATATGGAGTCAAAATATTTTTTCTCCAGGATAAGCCATTTAGGTGCATTGGAAGGAGAATAAACATGGAACCATAACGAAAATTGTGCCACAAGGAATGCAAAATGATATTTCTTTAAATCTAGAAGAACAAACCACCCATCACATTTGGACAATTGCAAATTTTTAAAACTAATTTGTGCAGGTTTATTATTCCAGATGAATTTAGTAAATAGTTTATATATTTTAACATAAAAATTGGATGGGAAAGAAAAGTTTATCATGGACAATAAGTAAAGAATTTGTGGAGTTATAGACATTTTATTTGCCTCAATACGTCCCCACCAATTTAAATTAAGATTAGACCATCTATCTAGTTTCTCTTTGGTATTAGCTAAAATTGTGCAACAATTGTTTTCAACTGTATCTTTAATAGAATCAGTAAATGTCTTATTAGTAGTCAATGTTTGAAAGAAAATGGTGGACCCAATATACCCTTGTAGGTTTGGGCAATAAAATCAATCCAAGTAAAAATATCTACAAGGGATTTCACTTGTTGTCAAAATGTTATAAATTCAAAATTATTCGTGAGTCAGTTAAGTACAATCAGACTCCTAGGTGTCCAATTCGACATCCAAAATGAATTTGTTTGACAAGGCACAAAAAAAAGAAGAAAGGAAACAAAGCACACGGAAGATCCTAGTTATAGAAAATGAATGTATCTGATTTTGACATGTTTAAAAATTGAGAAGGGTACAGTTGAACAAAGTAAATATAAGCAGAGAAGGTTATGCAAAAGATGTACAAATAGATTTAGGCATACAATTCATAACCAACGTCAGCTCCTAAAAGTAACACAGCAAATATTATTACAAATCATTAAATATTGCTTGAGAAAAACAATTTTCATGGAGTTGGCGGGATTGTCGACGTTTCGGTCTATGCAGCTTCAGTCCATAACACCATCCTCAGGAAAAATGACATTATGCAGTATATATAACCTTCTGAAATGGACAAAAGGAAACAACAGTTGACCTTGAGTCGAATTGATGATAGCAAAACAGCGTTGAAATCAAGCCGATAACAGGTCTTCCTATTTTCTTCGAGGGTAAGATGCACTTCAGTTTAGTTCAATTGGAATGTTTCCACGTATGACAAGCAATTCGGCTGTGTTGCATCCAGGCATTAAATGTCAAAATCAGATAAATTCATTTTCTATAACTAGGATCCTCTGCGTGCTTTGTTTCCTTTCTTATTAGTATTCAGGGAATAACCAGAAACATAAGCATGCTTGCTTGATACTGAGAATAATAGGTATAGAGGTAAGGGGATCCTTAACATATAATAACACATCATCCGCCTATGCAGAAATTTTAATGTTAGTATTTTTCAAAACAACACCTGTGTATTTATCACTAATATGGAAAAGGCTCAAGAGAGCCTTTATTATAATAGGAAAAAGTAAGGGAGAAAGAGGACATCCTTGGTGAGTGCCTCCATATAAATGAAATGAGGAAGAGCACGCACCATTGACAGGAATAGAGGCTGAGGTGGCTGAATACAATGCTTCAATCATATTGATAAAAATAGGACCAAAATGAAATACTTCTAGAGTTTTAAATAAAAATTTCCAATTAACCTTATCAAATGCCTTTTCCACATCTAAGGCCATTACACCATTTGGACAGCTGGATTCTTTAGAAAGAGATAAGGCATGACTGAGCAAACGGGTATTATGAGCGAACAATCTACCTTTCATAAAAAACAGTTTGATCAGGTTGAATAATATTGGAAAGTAAGGGTGATAATCTATTTGCTAGCATTTTGGCATAGAGTTTACAGTCCTGAATAATTAGAGATGTGGGACGAAAATTTGATACTAAAGTAGGGTCTTTATTAGGCTTGGGGAGAACAATTATAGTGGCTTCATTAAAAGATCCCCCCCATCATGGAAATACGCTGAAACTCTGTAAAAAAGGAAAGTAAGATAGGGGATAATTGGTCCTGATAGCATTTATAAAATTCAGCCAGAACACCATCTGGTCCAGCAGTTTTTTTGGAGTTTAATGTATTAATTGCTGCAATCATTTCTTGAACGTCAATGAGATTATCTAAGGTTAATCTATCAGTGGCAGAAATCTGAGGCAATTGGCAAGAATTACGGAAATCAATGATGACATTGTTATTAGGGGTGAGGTGTTTGCGATATAAAGAGGAGGATATAGCCACGCCATTTTTATGTTTTGCAGCAGGAGATGAAACTATAGGCCCTACCCAACCTTTGGACATATTATGTAATATTTTATCGTCCACATGCGTGTTTTGTGAAAAACTGATACATTAGATTTTTTCAGATATTCTAAAATTTTACGTCGTTTAACAGGGTGTCTCAGACCCTTTACATTTAATGAAGCAACAACTAACTTTTGTGGCCTGGACATATTACCCTATAAGTAGTAGAAGAGAGGAAAAGAAGGACAGTAGCCCATATAAAAAAGACAAAACAAGAAATACAACATATAAAGAGTTCAGTCTCCAAGACCTTATATCAACATTGGAGACAGAGGTACAAAGCAAGAAAAACACCATTATATGCACCTGCATAGAGAAAGAATAACATCTTTCAGTAAGGGGTATGAAATATTAGCCTGCAGAATCAGATGGTTTAGAATCAATGAGAATAGGATCGTGCTGATCGAAGAATCTGATTAAATCTGCTGCAGTTGAAAAAGACTTGGAGACATCATTTTTCCAGATGCGCGTAACCAAAAGGTCAAAAAGGCCATATTTGTATCCAGCTTCTTGCAAACAAGGACTCAAATCTAAAAATTGGCGTCATATTTGAACTGTCTCCTTTGCAAAATCCTGGTGAATAAAGCCTTTATTTACTTCAATTAGGAGAGAAGGGATTTCTCAGGCAGCCTTTCGTAGGAGTAGGAGGTGATGGTGCCTCAACTTTAAATATGATTTGTCTCGGTTTGACTTGATGAGGTTTATGAATCGAGGGTATTCTGTGAGCTTTATCATTTTCAAGACGTTCTGGAAATTTGCTATTTAAAAGTTTAGGTAGAAGGTTTTCCAAGAAAAGAGGATAACTTTGTCCCTCAACTCCCTCTGGAACATTAAATAAGCGTAAATTGTATTGTCTGTTTCTATTTTCCACCTCAAGTAAGGAACGTTGGAGAGAAGCAACCAGAGGAATAAGTGGAACCATAGTTGTAATGGCTTTAGTATTGTCACACATTTTAATCTCATTATCTGAGACTCTCATCGATAGTGAAGCCATATCTCTCTGAATATTTTTTATATCTGAAGAGATTGTGTCAGTGTTAATATGAATAGCTTGAATTTCCTCTAACATTTTTGACAATGAATTATCTTGTGAATCAATGGCTTTGGATTTTGTAGAAGGAGGTGAAACAGCTTGTTTACGCTAATTTGACACCATTTTGGACTCCATTCTGTTAAACAGAGAGCAGGCAAGTAACAGAAAATAAATTACACTACAAATAGCAGAGACTTTGAAGTGTAGTATGGCTTTCTGTCAGAATAATATAATGAATGAAGCAAAAACAGCTCCAGAAAGTCTTCAACGATGTCTCAATAAAGCTTCAATGAATAATAAAAAAGGACAAAATTCCTTTAACCTGGTGAAGAAAGAAGTTGTAGCAATCATACAATACGCACAATGTAACACTCACTCCTCCCCCACTTCTGACACCTTACCGCCCCGGCTAAGCCCGAGAACTTTCGGAATCAGTTATGTTGTCCAAGGTGTACACTTTTTATTCACATCAAATCAGATAATTCACCACAAACAACTACGAGATTAAAAGTATTCTAAATGGATATATATCATTACTCACAGCATCAGACATCCACCTGTCAAAGGCAGTAAGGAAATTAGGCATGACATTACACTTGAACTTCAGCTTGGCCTACACTTTAATTTGAATTTGGCTGACTCGATCGACCCACTCAGCTGTGCACATTGTGCCAGTAGGCCCCAACACGCTACAGCAAACAGTTGCATTACCTAAAATCCAGGACACGGCAGAGCACACCGGCACAGCCGGGTTACTTGAACACAGGCAGTCTCCCCAAGATTCTACTCAGTCCATACATTGCGGGTTATTTATTTATTTATGCGTTTTTATATAGCGCTGACTTTACCCGAAGGCGTCAGAGCGCTTCACAATAGGAACAGTAATGATACATGAGGAGAAAATTACAAGTGAGCAAATTACAAAAGCAAACGTTAAGTTACATGAGGCAAAAGTGACAATTGTGAGCAAACAAAATACATGAGGTAGCAAACGGTGCAATACAGGAGGAAAAAGTAACACGTGTGCAGGTTACAAGAGAAAACAAAGTACAATTAGAGGTATAATACTGCAATATATGGCAGACGCTCAAGCAAAAGAACAAACAATGTTACATAGGCAATGGTGGCACTTGTGCAAGTATCTAAAGCAAACAAAATGTGAGAGGTAGCAAACAGTGTGTTACAAGAGAAAAGTGGCGTGTGCAAAAGAGTACCAAACACAGGTACAAGGATAATACTGCAATAAATGGCAAACACTCCAACCACAAGAACACACTGGGAAGGCACTTCCATAGTCATGGAGAAAAGAATGTTCAATAATGGGAGGTCTTCCTTCAGATAATAGAGAGGGCGTGAATTAAAATTGGCTAGGGCAGTACAGTCCAGGACCACCAGCAGGTCAGTCCGCTCCCCGCCTACCCTCTGCACAGTTCCATCCTCCCCCTCCCGGGGAACATCCAGTCGCTGAACCTGCATTGCTGTGCATGCCCCTTTGTTTTCTATCAGCACTCCGCCACAGGGTGAGAAGCTCCCTGGTACATTCGCCCCCGACGCTGACTGTGCTTCAATAGCCCCCATTATAGTCTGGATAAAGATCGCCATCCCTCTTGCCGACAGATGTAACCCATCCTAATGGAACAACTCCCTATTCCTGGGATGTAGCAAGTCGTACCGAATTGTACACATGGTGGAACCCACAAATATTTTACTGATCGAATGGTTCATCTTCCTTATAGATTGGTTGATGGACTTTACCGAGCCCCCCCCCGGCCCATACCGCCTGCGGTATCAGCACTGAGCACAATATTGACGCCTTCGGTAAGTATTGTCTAATCCTGGACATGGCTGTAAACAATTCCTTTCGCACCCCTCCCCTGCCCAGTGGCACCATATCATTCCGGCCAGCGTGAATTACTAAAATGACCAGGCGGGGAACCGCTTTGGATTCAAAAGCTTGTTCAAGCTGACCAAACAGATCCTGCAATCTCAGTCCCCTCACCCCAATCAGCTGTTGCGCAAACCCCTCTGCCTTTGTTGCTTTCTTCAGACTGGACCTGCAGAATTACTGCTCCGCTCTGCGGATCAAGGAATGCTCACACTAACATACGTGCACTGGGCTGCAGGCATCCACTGAAAGAGAGAAAGAATTGATGATATGACCAAGACTGGGGGCCCCCAGGCCTCCTCCCTCCCACTACACGAGATTTGGCAGCACGTACCACTCAAAACATGCTGACCGCCATCCACCCACCTTCTTGATTGCATCAGCTGGCAGGCCCATCGCCACTGCTGTGGTGGCCACCCCTATGCAAAAGGAATGGGAACTAAACTGTGTTGAATCCTCGCCCAAGCAAGTAGCGCCCGCCTACATACCTGAGTGAACTGGTATTGCGTCATTGGTGCCCCATCCCGGTGTACTAGCAGACTGGCAGTCAGGGCGTTCCCTAAGGTAATACCTTGCCAATGCCACTGGACAGAAGGCGGTGTTGTGCACCACGTGCAATTTTACCCATGTGCCTTTCCCTAGCGGGTCTGTTTTAGACCTCTGGCTCCTGAGATAGATTGCTCTTACCTCCAATCGGACATCCGCCACGCCTAGCCCCCCTTCACCCTTTTTTGACGATGCTACCAACTCAGAGATGCGCAATGCCCAAAACTAAGCAGGGCTGACTAGCTCTATTTCATACTGGGACCGGCACATCTGCTGTAAGGCCCCCAGAAGCCTCCCCAGCCTCTCCATGCTTATAGGTCACCTATTGTCTTGTACATCCACTACCATGCGTTCCCAACCCCTGATGGCCTTTCATACCCTAAAGTCCTTGGTAGGATCCCTGACTCCTTGTAACCCGGAAAAGAAGGCAATGCAGACATTTGCCGTTGCGCTACAGACACCGATTTCCCTGGTCCCTCTGCTTCACCAGGAAACCCAGCACTCCTTCTGGGGTGAACCTGTCTGCGTCGGTGCCTGATCTGAACGTTGCGTTGTATACCCCCAAGCCTTCTCATACATATGTTTTGTCTTGGGTGCCAGCGCTGCTGCAATTGGTTCTGTGGCAATGGGGCACCAAGCCTCTGGGAACTCCGCCATCACTTCGTCCGCCTGCGGCCACCGTGCCTTGAGCTCTGCCAACTTAGATCAAGACAAAGCGTCAGCCACTGCATTATCCACACCGGTACATATTTAGCAGAAAAATACACGTTATACAAAAGACATAGGCGAATAAGATACTTCAGCAACCGCAGCACACAAAGGCATTTCGCGCTCTGATTATTGACGGCCATCTCCGCAGACATTCATTCCGACCAAAAAAGTATTCTGGTGTTCGCCTTTGCTGCCCCCCCCCAAATGTGTAGGGCTACAATGATGGGAAACATTTCTAGAAAGGTAATGATGCATGTGAGCCTAGACGCAATCCACTCCCCAGGCCAATGCTGCATGCACCACCTAGAGCCCAACACTGCCCCATACCCAAGTCTGTGTAGAGGACTATCTCTCTGCTGCTCCTGGCTGGTTGCTGCCACAATAGTGTCCCAAAGAAATTACCTCAAAAAAACCTCCATGTCTCCAAGCCCTCTCTGACCTCTGCAGACAATCTGGTGTGGTGGTACTTTGCACATAGGCAGCTTATGCTATGTTCTTTGAAAAAACTCTCCCCATGGGAATCACTCTCAAGGCTAAGTTTAATTGCCCCACCAAAACTTGCTTATGTAGGGTAACCTTCCTGGCCGATAAGCAGGTGGTAACCGCATCCCTGAATGCCCTTACCTTCTTCTGCGGCAACGTACACTCCCCAACCACCGAGTCTATCTCGATACGCAGAAAGCACCAACAGGTGGTGGGGCCTTCTGTTTTGTCTTCAGCAAACAGAACCCCTAAATGCCTGAGCAAGCTGTTGGAAACCCTGCAGGGCCCTCCCACATGACCGGTTACTAGGGGGACCCATGAACAGGCAGTCATCTAGGTAATGCACTACATCGTCAGATGACACGAAGTCCCTCACTGCCCACTCAAGGAATCTGCTGAATGTCTCAAACACAAAACATGGTATGGAACACCCCATGGGCATACATAAGTCAAGGAAGTACTGCCTCTCAAAGGTGAAACCTAACAAGCGAGTATCCTCTGGGTGGATGGGTAAAAGGCGGAAGGCTGCCTCTATGTCTGACTTTGCCATGAGGACCACCTTGCCTAATATCTGTAATTTTACAATGACATCATCAAAGGTGGTGTATCATACCGCACATAGTGTTGGGTCCAACCCATCATTGACAGATAACCCAGTGGGGTAAGAAAGGTTGTGGATCAGTTGGAATTTGCCTGGCTCTTTCTTTGGACCAGGCCCAGTGGAGAACATACCAAAGATGCACACGGTGGAGAACTAAAAGGACCCACCACCCTCCCAGCATGCACCTCCCTCATAATTGTGTCCTGAACCAACTCATACTGCTGCAAAACTGACAATTGATTCTTAGATGGAACTGATGTGGAGGGTGCATGGGAAGGAATGCGGAACCCGTCCCTGAAACCGTAGGACACCATGTGGGCATCCTTGTTATTTGTATATTTGTATTTGTATATTTGCTGAGTGGATGCGTGAGAACATGCAGGCGAATTGGGGAAGGAAGCTTCGCACCATTAGTTGGGCAGTCGACTCTTAGGGGTTGTTTGCTCCCTCTGCTTGCCATGTTTTTTTAAACACTTTGCTTGAGACATATTGAACTCTGCATGCCAAATATTGGTCTCCCTCTGGTCCCATGCTATTTCTGGCATAGCCGCTTTCATCTGCCTAAACTTAATGTTGTACTGCATGCAGGCTGACCCTTGGAACTCAGATGCCGCCCCATGTCTGAGTGACATACACCCAAATAATTGTGGGGCAAACAATGGAGTTTTCTCAGTTAGAATCGCCACATAAATGGATAACCTGTCACGCAGTTTCTCAAAGAACACTCTACCCACACAGTCTTTTGCTTTGACTCGCTCTCCTTTCCAGCTCTTGGCCTACTTGGGACCACCCCCACATTGATCAAGTCAAAGACGTTCCCAAATTCGCCCTAGTGAATACTTTTTCGCGTCTTGGCTGGAATGTGCCATGAAATTGCTGAAGGAGGGGCCAGCACCAAGGAGGTAGACCCAAAAATAAATGGGATCACCTAGAGTCAAGTGCGACTCCCATCATGTGGCAGCAAGAAGCCCAATTCTGGTATGAAGTGCAGCGCTGCCGCGTACTTCTCGTGGGTCGTGTTCCTGTTTGGTCCAAAACTCTAGGCTACTCCATAGCAGCGTGAAGCACTGTTAGACAATCACTTGGAACTCACTAGTGCCCAAACACGTCATATACGAAGACTTCTTTCGGATGTCATACACAAGACCGTGACACTTATCAGTTACCACACACAGGGAGTGGCTGCTTTTTCCCTATCTATTCTTCACCCGCGGTCACGGGCCCGGCTGGGTCGGAATTATCACCAGCTGAGCGACCTTCCGTTGGGATACAGTCATATATAGCCCTGAGGATTCGCAATAGCGATGAAACATGTGTCGGCTGGCTGTTTTACGAAATAAAGGACTCCATCGGACCACTCTCCCACTGGAGATTCCTATTTTTCTCTGTGGCTTTGTTTATTGTATATGTCTTTTGAATGTTACATAACATGTGAACTACTTTTTGAGTGCATTGGGTGAACCTGCAATCCTTTCAGTTGGTGGTTATGCTACCAATTGTTGAGTGGTTCTAAGGGCTCCCAACTCACCCAGTTGCACCACCTTTATTTGCTAATCAGTATCCAGTGTGTCTACCTTCGGTTGTGCACCCAGTGGTTTCTCTGACAAAAAGCCTTTCGGTTGCCTTCATAATCTTTTTGCTAAGCGGCCATGGTTTCTGTGGTGAAGAAAATCCTACATTGGGAAATGGTTTACAATGGAAGAGCTTAGGAGGAGTAGAAATGTATGGGCTTATTCACGCGGTGATATAGTAATTTGTTTTGTTTTCAAGGTGTGATTTTTTATTTATTTTGATATATGAGTAAAGTATGGTATCAAAATGAGACAAATCACTACAAAATGTATCTTAAAATGCTAACCTTCTTCATACTAAGTAATGACTGTTGGCCTAGTGGTGGCGATTGCACACATGTGTTCCTTTACAATAGGTATCAAACTGCATTCCTGAAAGTTTATTCTCTTATTTAGTTTTACATAACTGAGAATGGATCCACTTCAGAGCAGCCACTGCCTGCTGGCAGTTTTTGACATGTTTAGACATTGAATAACATGCCAGAAATCTGTGACAGGCTGTGCATGCACAACCAGTTTAGGGTGTGTTGTGGACGAAAATATATAATTTGTGAAATGAGTTGTAAAGAATCTCCCTGACTCTCTGCCTCTCTCTTTGGGCCCCTCTCGGACAGCCCTGAGAGACCTCTTCGGTGATAATGCGCAATATAAATGCCCCATAACATAACATAACATAACTTAAATGGTGATATTAGAGAAAAACAGAAGAGAATGGAAAATATGTGGATGTTCATAACATTTCTGAATCAGATATATTGCTTTTATTGTCAATATATAGATTTAGGTGATAATTGTAAGTGCCAATATGTACAAACATAATGCATACTTTATGGATGATGCGGTGGGAAATGTAAGTGACTTGTGCAAAAATTAACCCCGGGCAGTTTACTCGGATCCGCTCGCTGAGTTTTCCGCACTCCGTAATACGCGAAGTTTGCGGAGTTCGCAGTGTTCCGAAAAACTCACTGAGCGGAGTTTTTTCCTCGCTCAAGTTGGCGACCGCGAGCGAGGAAAATCAATTCCTGTCAGGGTTTTCTTCGTTCGCAATTCCTCAACATCAAGTAGGCAAGCGTGAGCATGGAAAATCATGGCGAGATTTCTTAATGCGGGAGGGGGCAAGTTTCTCATTGCGAGTGGTCGTGTATGCTCGCAACACTCGCTTTGAGAAACTGCCCGTTCACGTTGAGAAAGCTGCCGCTCGAGTAGAAATCCACACAAGCAGCAGAAAAGGAAAGCAGGTACCACTTGCGCTGTGCATGGTAAGGTTCACAATGATTGCACAGTGGGGACAAGTATTCGGCATTGTGCAATCAATGTACGGCATTTTTCTATTGTATTCCGCCGCTTGCGGAGCTCTGCGTAGTGCAGCAGAGTTTTTTTGCACTTCGCGAACTCCGGCCAGCGTTAGCAAAAATCTAAAGCTACTCGATTGTATTAACCATTTTTCAAACATTTCCAAATAGGTCCCATGACATTGATATGTGAAGAATAACTGTGGGCCTCAAATGCTTAGAGGTCTAGGTTTTACACACATCAAAATGTATGTGAACAATTTAGTTTTCATTGAGTAGATGATGGAATGGATACAGGATAGTCGGTGATAAGAGTGAAGGTACCTAGAGAGTTGTGTGACTCAATGACAGTTCTTGATTATTATTGCATTGGTGGAATGAAATTGAGTTTAGCCTTGGTACAACATTGGGGATTTGATTTAGGAATGTCGATAAGGATTTCAGGGAGTGCATTAGTTTTGCCATAGGGTTTATCAATGTAAAGATTAAGGAGGAAGTGATAGTAGCCAAAGTGTATATTGGGATTTGAATAGAAAGATGTGTTACAAGAGGGTGAAAAGTTAGGGATTGTAAGTAATTGGGTAATCGAGATAGGTGAGAGCCCCACTCAAGTTATAAAGGCAACCTTTGTCAGGGTGAACCACAAAAGTCACTAAATAAACCTGTGCTGAACCCTCTGGTAGCTTCACACAAAAGCAGTCAGTCCATACTTAGGGACCCATTAGTATGACGGGCGGACTTTGTCCGCCCGTCATCCTGTCGTGTGTAAGGACCGTGCGCCATAAGGGTGGGGTCCCGTTGGGGGCATTAGGATGCGCCCACCACAGTGGCGGGTGCAACCTGTATCTTTAGTATTACGGAGGGCGGTGCTGAATGCACCGCCTGCCGCAATGCTAAACATACAAGGTGAGTGGGGCGGAAAAGCGGCGGATGGTCTTTCCGTCCGCTGCGGTCCACCCCGCCATACTAATATGGCGGGGGGTTATTCCGGGTAGGATGGCGGGCGGATCGCCCCCGCCAGGCCGGCAGTGGCTACCACCAGCCTGACGTGGGTGATCCGTCCGCCATCCTAATGGGCCCCCTAGTGGCAATGTGTAAAGTATTTATGTAGTATCCAAACAGTAATAAATCAAAAACACAACACATGAAAAATCCCAAACTAGTTTAGAAAAATAGAAAATATTTCAATAAATAATGAAGAAAGGCGCATTTGGTGTCTGCAGAAATACGCCAACTTCCCAAACGTAGAATTTTCAAAATAGTAATTCAAAATCCGACCATTAAAGAGGCTTTTAAATTACAATTGAAATGAATGGAAGAGTTATTACTAAGAGTAGCTTTTTTCATGAATTCAGTCATAGAAGACTCCACCACCTCTTTGAGGGGTTAAAACACATAAGTGAAACAGGTTTCTAGAACAATTGTTGGTATGTCTAGCCTTTAATTGGTTCTTATATCGTTCTTCTGTCTTTACACATACCTGGATGTAGTTATTCCTTCATTAATTATTTGTTTTCTCTCTATTAGACCTTTTGCATAAGCATTAAAATGGGGCTTTTTTATACTTCCTTCACATACTCTTGACCTTGACTCTATTGATGGGCATGCCGCAACATGACCTGGATATGATCCCATGCTGAAAACAATGGCATTGTAAAATTCAGGGATAGAGGGATGCTTGTTAACTGGACATCGACCAACTTACAGGTATGAGTGCTCTGAACATGTTTTTATTAATGGAAAATAATGCTTGATTTAAAAGTGCTTTAATTAGCATACCCAGGTTTCCGTTGAAATGTCTAGGCCAAATCTGGCTGCATTTACATTCATTTTACTGTGACATAAAGAAATGTGCTTTTAAAATTGAATGAATGAGTCTCCAATGTGCATGTTTCTCTTCAGTGCCTTTCCATTTTAGAAAATAAGTGTGTTTGAAGGTGGTTTATCAGTAGGTGCAGGTAGCTTAATTTAGGAGACAGGTGTGTAAAGCATTTAATGTCACCAAAACAGTGAATAATTAAAAGATACAACACAATAAAAATCCAAAGCCATTTTATAAACATAGAGAATATGTTTATCTTTAAAATGACACCAAAACAACAAAAATCCAATGTGGGCAACCGAAAAAGGTGCTTTATAGTGCCTAAAAGTGTAAAGCGCCACTCACGGCTATCTGGTTGTGCAGAACCGGGACAAAGTCAAGGTTTCAGGCCAACCGCTATGGAGTGCGAGTCGGATATGATGAGTGGTTGGTCCGGGACAAGGTTTACTTTCTGAATTGGGCCTGATTACGACTTTGCCGGTGCTGCTCTGGGACCGCCCGCCGAAGGAATGCCAAACCTGTGACAGTCCTGTGGTGGTACTGCTTGGCGGGACTGCAGCAGTCCTGCCGAGCATATCACGCTCAGAGATGATGGACGATGTTTTCTTTGTCAGCTTTACACAAACTGCACTGCTGAAAAAAGTTTTGTCTTACCCACGGTGGCAGATGTGGGATTATCGAAATTGCACCCAAAAAAAACCTTTTCTTTTGTTTTTAAGTTCATTCCAATGTTAAAATATGCTTGCGGTTGCATTCTTCCATAATCACTAAGCGTGATCTAGCCTTGCCCTCTTTTTGCTAATGAGTCCTCAATGGAGGAGATGATGCGTGCTGATGTTTGTGCAACTTTTTTAAAAGACAAGAGGTCTGTTGGGATGTCCCAAAGGTCCGATAGACCCAGGACTTGAAGTGAGTCAGATAGATAGTCTCTAGCTGAGGAATTACGATGTCGGAGTAGCTCTTCCCTTACGTTGGAGTTTAGAGAACCAGACAGTTGGAAGACCGCTACCACTGCATCCCGCGAGTTTGGTAGTCCATGGACTGCCAGACTTGTAATCAGCCCCGTAGTCACCTTTTTGGAGATTTTCTCTCAACGTCGAGCAATTGGGTCCTCAGATTTGAATTTCAATTAGCTGATGCTGGCCTTTGTCTTTGCTGGCTAGGAGCTCCAGAGTTTTCAGCAGGGTAAACCTGTGCGCTCAGGCCAAGTCACAGTTTGACATTGCCGGCTTGAATTGATGCTTGTCTTCTCATAAAGCTTTTTCAGAAAAGTTGGCCAAAAGTTCCCCAGCTTTCAGATCTTCTTCTGAAAGGTTCCGTGAGGGTCATAAAGATCCACAACACCAGTCAAGGGTTCAGAAACTCTGGTTCGCTTCTTGGGGTGTTCAACTTCAACTCCCACAATGTACCTGTCAATGCAAGTAAAATCCAGGTGAAGCTGGTCAGCTGGGGTTGTCCTTAAAGTGGATATTGCAGATGGCTACTTCCAGCACTCTTCTACCTGTTGCTGCTTAGGAAGGCCACCTCATAGCTTTCAAGACAGGCAAAGCTCTTCTGTTGTAGAATGCAGCGGGTGCAGTCCTTCTGAGTGCAGTCCTCTCGTGTGAAGTTGAAGGGTACAGTAGGACAGTCCACATCTCCAGATGTTTTCAGGCAGGGATCTGAATTGCTCTTATAGCTCTCCCATATTTATCCACCATTCAGGACTGGAAAGAATGGGAACTGCCAAACCCATGGGGTTCAAGTTGACACCCTCTGCCAAGATAATATCCTGGGAAGTGTGGCATATTTTTGTTGCAGAATGCACACCTTATCAGAAATCAAAAATCGAAATGGAGAAAATCTCTCCCTGAATGTTATGGTCCGGCTGACCCAACCTACATGTGTGGCTAATGTTTTCCTACATTCTCCTTCCAGACTTTTTTCTAATCTAATTAGAAAGGCTGTCATCTGGCTGGGGCTGCAGAAAGTGGGTGTGGACTTGGTTCCTGTCCTTATTGTCATTCACGCTTTGAAGACGAGTTTAACAACCCAGCCCCTGTCCTGTCCAGACATCTGCAGCAGCAGATCTCCTCCCATCAGATGTCGCCTTTGTATCAGTTCAGGCCACTTCACACCTAATCAAGGAAGCTTTGCATAGCCTGTCAAAGACTGACCAATTGGAAGAGGGTGCAACAGGGCTGAATTTGTTAAATTTAGGAAAGCAGTTCTATAGCTTCTTTCCTGCATTAGTTAGAATAAAATCCAACCGTGGCAAGTTGCTTGATTTATTGCAACTATTATTTTCATATCTTGATTTATTTTTCTAGCTTATTCCTGTCAAATGTTACGCTTTATTAAGGACTAGCTTACCCGTCGCGCGTTGCTGCGATCTCCAAAGAAAGGAAATTCAAGGAAACTCATTATGATAACATTCAATTTACATTGTGTCATTTTTATTGAAACTTATTCATTTTAATATGGAAAACATTTCAAAGTGTCGTTTTAATTCTATATATTTATTCGAGTGCTTGTTCATACACGATTTTTTGTTTTTCCGTTTGGTGCATACATCAGTATTCAAAAGATTATGAGGGCCCTCGGGGTACGATATTTAAAAAACATTTATGCCAGAAACCTTCGCGAGTGTGTACTCAACAACTTCCCAAAGTTTCATGGCGATTGGATGAATGGTGTTTTAATTCTATTTATTTATTCGAGTGCTTGTGGATACACAATTTTTTGTTTTTCCGTCTGGTGCGTACATCAGTATTCAAAAGATTATGAGGGCACTGGGGGGCAGATATTTTTAAAAAAATGTATGCCAGAAACCTTCGCGGGAGTGTACTCAACAACTTCCCAAAGTTTCATGGCGATTTTTTTTTTTTCCATCTTGCACGTACATCAGTATTCGAAAGATTATGAGGTCCCTGGTGCCGATATTCAAAAACAATTTATGCCTGAAACCTTCGCGGGAGTGTACTCAACAACTTGCCAACGTTTCCTGGCGATCGGATGAATGGTGTTTTAATTCTGTTTGTTTATTCGAGTGCGTGTGGATACACAATTATTTTTTTCCATCTGGTGCGTACATCAGTATTCGAAAGATTATGAAGGCCCTGGGGGGGGCGATATTTAAAAGAAATTTATGCCAGAAACCTTCGCGGGAGTACTCAACAACTTCCCAAAATTTCATGGCGATCTGATGAATGGTGTAGTAATGCATAAAGGACAGACAGACATCCCTTCGTTTTTATATATATATAGATTAATAACGCCTTCCCATGTTAGCCTCTGGAGCTAGCAGTCTACATTGGGCTAAAATTACATTGGCAGTTTTTCTCTCACCAGTGCATATAAAACATCCTTTATAATGTCCCTGCTTATTTTAGCAATGCTCTCTACCCTGGAGGGCACCTAGGGCAGACCTTAGGTGTGACTTAAATGTGAAAATAAGGGAGTGTAAGGCTTTGGAAGTACTTTTAATTCCAATGTCGAATTTGGACAAAGTGTTATTTTAAAAGCAGCCTGCAAAGCAGGCCTGGTTTTAAAATGACAGCGGCACCACAGCAGTGCACACATACGTGAATTAAATCTACTGGACTTCTAAACCTACATACCCTACCATATATTATGGACTTAGAGGTAGGTTGTCAGTACACATTTTAATTACACCTAATACCATGTACCTTTAACCAGGGTAATGCCCGGGGCATGGTTAGCAGAGCCCAGGGCACAGTTAGAGTCAGAATACCAGCATCTAGCAATCCGAAAGTTTGGCAAAAACTTGGGGGAACATCTGCAAAAAGCTCTGTTTCTTGCACATATTACAAATTAATTACAGGCCAAATGGGGCATTCTTGACAGCAGTCACAAGAGAACCAATGAACTTATTATTCAATTAATGATGAAAGTTACTATAACTCAGCAGACATAACACAGAACAGGAATAGATATATTCAGATGCCTTCTTGATTGGCCATGAGATCAATGACTGGATGTCACTCATCCAGGCTTTGTTAATAGAAGGTCATGATTGGTTGGCTGGAGGTCATAATAGAACATTAGTTGGGCACATCTGAAGGGTTGGAATGGTTAAAAGGGCTAAATGCTATGCATTTAGGTGGGGGTGTTCACTTTGAGTTAACAATAATACCACAATCACTAATAGGTCCAATGAAGTCTCAATAAATTAAACCTTGCTCAACACTTGGCAGCTTGGAAAATGAGCAGCTAGGCTTAACTTAGGAGAGAGTTATGTGTAAAGCATTTTATATCATTAACATGACACAAAAACCACAAATGGCCAATGCAGGGAACCAGAGATATGAATTTTTAAAGATTACATAAAAAATGTGCATTCTAGCGCCACAACTCTTAAAGTGTCACCCACAGGTAGCTGCACTGGGACAAACTCAAATTTGTAGGCCCACTGCAATGGAATGCACGTCAGATAGGCTGAGTGCTAGGTCCTGGTCAAAAGTTTACCTTAGGACTTAGTATTTTTCTTCCAGCAGGGCTGTCCTCCTTCTTCTTTTGTTCCAGGCAGTGTTCCGAGGATCTCCTACAGCTCTCCAATATTTATTCTCAATTCTGGACTGGCAGGAGGGGGACCATCCAGCAATCAGAGGAAAGATGCTTCCCACTGCTATGACCACTCCCTGAGAATTGTGGCTTATTTTTTATCCAGAATCCACAGTTCTCTGAAAATTAATATGAAGAAAATCTCTCCTTGGTGTGTGTATCTGTATGACCCAACCCAGAGGTGTTGGTAGCAACTTACTAGACTCCCCTTCCAGCCCCTCTCCTATTCCAAATAGGAGGCTTCCATCTGGCTGGGGATCAAATATGTGGGGGGCTGGCCTGGGTCCTGTGACACCTGGGCTTCTCTCTTTGAAGACGTGTTTATCTCCCCAGCCCCCTTCTTGTCTCTGGCTTATCGAGGAACCAAATCTCCTTCCACCAAATGGCTGTATTGTTTCAGCCCCAGGCCCCTTCACACATACTTAGGGAGCAGCGTGGCTCAGGCTGTCAAAGGTTGGCCGATCATAAAAGGCTGCTACAGGGATGCTTTAGTTAACTTCAGGAAAGTAAGTTCTAAAAACTCCTTTCCTGCTATAGGTCAGAATACCAGCATCTAGCAATCCGAATGTTTGGCAAAACATGGGGGGACATCTGCAAAAAGCTCTGTTTCTTGCACTTATTAAAATTAATTACAGGCCAAATGGGGCATTCTTGACAGCAGTCACAAGGGAACCAATGAACTTATTATTCAATTAATGATGAAAGTTACTATAACTCAGCAGACATAACACAGAACAGGAAGAGATATATTCAGATGCCTCTTGATTGGCCATGAGATCAAATAACTGGATGCCACGCATCCAGGCTTTGTTAATAGAAGGGCATAATTGATTGGCTGGAGCTCATAATAGAACTTTAGTTGGGCACATTTGAAGGGTTGGAATGGTTAAAAGGGCTAAATGCTATGCATTTAGGTGGGGGTGTTCACTTTGAGTTAACAATAATACCACAATCACTAATAGGTTCAATGAATTCTCAATAAATTAAACCTTGCTGAACCATTGGCAGCTTGGAAAATGAGCATCTAGGCTTAACTTAGGAGAGAGTTATGTGTAAAGCATTTTATATCTTTAAAATGACACAAAAACCACAAATGACCAATGCAGGGAACCAGAGATATGAATTTTTAATGATTACATAAAACAATGTGCATTCTAGCGCCAAAACTCTTAAAGTGTCACCCACAGGTAGCTGCACTGGGACAAACTCAAATTTGTCGGCCCACTGCAATGGAATGCACGTCAGATAGGCTGAGTGCTAGGTCCTGGTCAAAAGTTTACCTTAGGACTTAGTATTTTTCTTGGAGCGGTTCGCTTGTTGACGATCTTGTTGATGGGCTTCTCAGATACGAAGTTCAAGTCGGCGACGGGAGGCAACTGCAGTGCAATACCTCGGTGAGTCTCTGCAAGTCTTTGACATCTTTAGTAAGGAACTCCAGAGATTTTAGTAGGATGAACCAGGATGGTCAGGCTGATTTGCTAGTCAGCAGCTTGACTCTCGATGTCAAACCAGTCTCCTCCTGGGGCTTTTCAGAAAAACTTTATAGCATGTTTCCAATAATTCAGATCTTGTTCCTTATTGGGTCCTTTGGGGAAAGAAGTGCTCAAAGCACCAACCACGGCTCCAGACACTCTGGATTGCCTCTTGGGAGGGCTAAAACTCAACATCCACAATGCAACTGCACAGTCCAGGAAAAATCCAGTTGCAACTGGCCAGCTGTGGAGATCCTCTCTTTGTGCTTGCAAGTGACTTCTTCCAATCTGTTGCTGATTAGAGGGTTCACTATCTTTGAGTAAGGCACAGTCATTTATTTGTGGAGCCTTGGGCGTGCAGCGGATGCAGTCCATTTTGAGTGCAAGCCTTCGGTGGTGCAGTTCAAGTGTCCAGCAGGGCTGTCCTCCTTCTTCTTTTGTTCCAGGCAGTGTTCCGAGGATCTCCTACAGCTCTCCAATATTTATTCTCAATTCTGGACTGGCAGGAGGGGGACAATCCAGCAATTAGAGGAAAGATGCTTCCCACTGCTATGACCACTCCCTGCGAAGTATGGCATATTTTTGATCCAGAATGCACAATTCTCTGAAAATCAAAATGAAGAAAATCTCTCCTTGGTGTGTGTATCTGTATGACCCAACCCAGAGGTGTTGGTAGCAACTCACTAGACTCCCCTTCCAGTCCCTCTCCTATTCCAAATAGGAGGCTTCCATCTGGCTAGGGATCAAAGATGTGGGGGGCTGGCCTGGGTCCTGTGACACCTGGGCTTCTCTCTTTGAAGACAAGTTTATCTCCCCAGCCCCCTTCTTGTCTCTGGCTTATCCAGGAACCAAATCTCCTCCCACCAAATGGCTGTATTGTTGCAGCTCGAGGCCCCTTCACACATACTTAGGGAGCAGCGTGGCTCAGACTGTCAAAGGTTGGCCAATCATAAAAGGCTGCTACAGGGATGCTTTAGTTAACTTCAGGAAAGTAAGTTCTAAAAACTCCTTTCCTGCTATAGGTATAATAAAACCAACAACTTTGGCGAGTTGTTGGTTTCATTGTAACTATTTTTCTGATACTTGCTAGCTCACTCCTGTCTAAAGTTAGACTTTATTAATGTTCAATATAGCCTTCCCATGTTAGCCTATGGAGCTTGCTGTGCTACAATGGGGAAGAACAACTTTGGCTGTTTTTCCTTCACCATGCATATAAAACATCCCTTATAAAGTCCCTGCTTTTAATTACAAGGTACCATACCCTTGGGGCACCTATGGTAGACCATAGGGGTGACTTGTATGTAATAAAAAGATAGTTTTAGACTTTGGAAGTACTTTTTAGTCCAAAGTCAGAATTGACACAGTTTCATTTTATAACCAGCTTGCAAGGCAGGGCTGGCTTTAAAATGCACCAAACACAACAGCAGTGCACACATATGTGCATTAAGTCCACTGTGGTTTCTAAACCTACATGCCCTACCATATACTAGGGAATTACAGGTAGGTTGTCTGAACCAATTGTAATTGTAATTACACCAGTTACCATATACCTTTTGAACACAGGCTGGGCTTTGTGGTTAGCAGATCCCAGGGCACATTCAGTATCAGTAAACACTAGTATCAGTGACGAAATGGGGGTGACCAGGGTAAAAAGGATGACTTTCTACATGCCCCTCCCAGAAGAAAGGTGAGGGGTAACTAATTTGCACCCTGTTAGTCCTCACCTGCTAGATGGATAAACCTGGAAAGTCAATCTGCATTGACCTGGGCAGTCCCAGGTCTGATTTCCACTGTAAAGTCAATCCCCTGTAGAGAAATGGACCACATCAATAGTTTTGGATTCTGCCCCCTCATCTGCATAAGCCATCTGAGAGATCTATGATCAGTTTGAACACAGGAGTGAGTATCAAACAGGTATGGTCTCAGCTTCTTCAGGGACCAGAACACAGCAAAAGCTTCCATCTCAATGACTGGCACTCCATCTTTACTCTCAGGGAAGTAGTCGACCCTTAATTAAGGCAATTGGCTGATCCTAGCCCTCTTCATTCACTTGTGCCAACACTGTCCCAATCCCTTCTTCTGAAGCATCGCTTTGTACTGCAAACTCCTTTGTGTAGTCAGAGGCCAGTAAGTCTTGTGCCGAACACATAGCCCCCCTAAGAGTGTCAAAGGCCTTCTGACACTTCAGGGTCCAAATTACCTTTTTGGGCTGCTTTTTAGAGGTGAGTTTTGACAGGGGAGCCACAATGGTCCCATAGTTTTTGCAAATCTCCTAAAAGTACCCAGTCAAGCTAAGAAAGGCCCTGACCTGGGTGTTAGGGAGCCTCCCAATCCAGGATGGTCTGGATAATGGGTTGGAGAGGTTGTACATGGCCTCTTCCAACAAGGTGGCCTACGTGCACCACTGAACTCTGCCCTATCTGGCATTTGCTTGCCTTGGTAGTCAGACATGCCTGGTTCAGGGCCTGAAGCACTTACATCAGGTGGACCAGGTGTTCCTACCAGGTGGATCTGAATACAGCTATATCATCAAGATAAGCTGCACTGAAAGGTTCTAACCTAGGCAGACAGGACTCTGTTCTTTAACCATTGGCAAGTGGCCGGGGCATTCTACAAGCCAAGGGGCATCATTTTGAACTGAATTTCGGCATTGTTTATTTTTTTTTTAAACAGACTGCATGGCAGGACTAGCCTTAAAATGACACCAAGCACCACAGCAGTGTCCACTTACGTGCATTAAATCCACGGGGGTCTCTAAACCTAGATGCCCTATTATACACTAAGGATTTACAGGTAGGTTGTCTGAACCAATTGTAATTACACCAATTACCATATACCTTTCAAACATAGTGCTGGACCTTGCTCTAGTTAGCAGTGTCCAGGGTACATTCAGAGTTAGTACCACCAGCATCTGTTGAAAAATTAAGGTGATAAGGGCAAAAAAGGATGACATTCCTACAAAGTGAAATTGAATACATTTCATGGTGCTGTTTACGCGTCATGCTGAAATGTATTATTTGTATTTCTTGAGTTTGAAGCTATGTTCCGAATGTTTCTGTATTTATAATAAACTCAATATTCTTTGTCCGATTCTGCTCTAAATAAATCAATTACCACTTCTACTGTCTATTATTTTTATTTGGTACCCAAATGTCACATTATTTCCGTCATTGCCTACGTAGGCCTTATTATACTTAATTATAAAACTATTACATATTATATACTATTATGTATAATAATATATACCTGTATATATAATAATTATTATATATCATATTTAAACTACGTGTCCAAAATGTTTCTTAGTTGATGATTCAGTTTTTTTGAAAAACTATTTATGTGTATGTAACATTAATATTGCAGTGTGTGTGCAGGTGTGTGCGTGTGCATGTGCGTGTGTGTGTGGGGGCGGGGGGATTGAGCAATGGTTGCTGATTAAAGGAAAGGAAATAATTGTTGTTGTGGACCCAGAACTCTTTTCTGTTTGCTTTTCGTTTGCTAAATCTATCAGATATGACCATACATTTTAGGAAAGGGACATGGACAAGACTTATAAACTGCCCGTTTCAGCATGGTGGACTATCCAGAGAATTCCTGCCAAGGTCCCCATACCAACATAAATTACGATCTTTCTATGTGATATAACTTCCTGTTGAATCATATATTGGGATTTAGCGAAATATGTTTCACAATACATAAATTCCCATATTTTCTGCTCTCTCGCTATATTTGTATTATTTATTTGTTCTTCTTAATATTGGAAAACTACTGCTGTATCTATTCAACGTCTGGATAGTCTTATTAAATTTTTCTATTCCTTCATTTCAGATAGAGTTTGGTAATTAGTTATTGTAATATGTATTAATCTTTATCTTCAAACAAGAATTACAAAACTGGCAAGTGTTTTTTACCCTTTGTGTTTTTTTACTCTATTCTAGGACCCCTTGAAGGAGGCACTTGCCCACTTTCATGATCACTATTAAGCAAAGAGTGATACAATGAATCAACTTTTCCTCAGGCAATCAAGAAGGGAATTCAAGGGGACATTTTCAGTGTGCAGTCCTTGACACAGTAGTGCAACTAATGATCATTTCCTTTAAAACATGTCCTGTTTATTGGTTTAAGCTAATTGGTTTATTCAACTTTCCTGCAAGGCCAAGGAAAGTGGCACATGAAATGGGACAAATGTGTGAAAGTTAAATGTCATTAGAGGACTGGGTCTTTACACCACCAACATATATGAACAAATATGAAGCCTCAGAGCCATAATCTAAAAGTATTGCGGTGACCTTGGCAGAGAAATGTCAATCAATCAATCAGGTGCCTTTTAAAACACGACTACTCACCTGTAAGGGTCTCAAGGTGCTGGACAAGTGCATTTGACATTCAGAAAAATAACCTAAAGCATCTTTAAATTGTGCATCCTATGCCCACAGGGCTGGGTACATAATATAAAAAAATGAGGCATGCTGCACATTATGAGTAGTATGATTTCGCAGTGAGCAGATAATCAAAGGATGATGTTACTCTGCATTTTCTAGATACATGCCTACTTATGAATTGCATAATTATTTTATATTTATGTATAGGAAAATGCAAGAGAAATGATTAAATGGTATTTGTCACTAAGAATACAAAAGTTTAGTTGAACAGTGAATGTAGATTGTGATTATTTTAGTGTTAAAGTAACTTTAGAAAAGCGGAATTTGTGCTGCCTGATTTAGACCATGCTGCCGCTCAGCCCTGCTACAGAGACTGAAAGCGCATCCTGGTTGAATCATAATACCTCCTCCAGTAAGACAGTGGATTGGACTGTGGCAGTAGGAAGACAAGTGTGCTAAAGGTTAGTGTTCACTTAGCAAGGATTAGCTATTTGGGTGCGGGACAAGACAGCTGGCAAAAAGGGTAGTTTTTCACAGCTCTTCCTTCTACTTAGGATGCCAATTAGGTCTGTCAGAAATTCCTATCAATCATTGCAAGAGCCACCAGAGGAGTGGGTAGGAGAGTAGGGTCTGCTATCCTATGGTCACACCCAAATTTTTGCTTTTTGCTTCACTGGTTATGACTTAATGTGGCTGTGGGCCTGCTAATCAGACCCACAGCCTGCTGTTCTCTCTCTAAATTGTTACCCATGTACTTTAGGTGCATAACGAAATTGGAACTGGTTCACCTTATTGGCCCCTGTAACAGTGTACCCAGGTACCCAGGGCATAGGTGCTTCCAAGGCCTACCAGGGGCTGCAGCATGTATTGTGCCACCCCTGGCCTGGCCTCCATATTTGACACAACTGGCTGATCACTCAGCTGGGGTAAGTCGGTGTAACCACCCCTTACTTAGGTGTAGTATGCCTATACCTAACCTAAAATGGACACATATGTTCCTATCAGTCACTCCTATGGAAGGCCTCATCAATCCTGGAGGCAGAGTGCTTGGAAGTATGTGAGATGGTGCTCTGGCATGAGCTGAGCCTGTCTGCAGCTTTCAGAACCATGTCCTTTAGCTGTTCCATGATATTGCCATACCATATACTCTTAAGTGCATTATAATCCTCGCGGTTAAATGCTATCTTAGGTTTGGCTTTATCAAAACATGTCGAGTAAGGTGTCATACGAATTGGAATACTACCCCCTCGCCAGTTCTGGCGATGGGGGTAGCATTCCACCCTTCTAGAGGGACACGACATGTACCTAGCCTGAACCCCGGTTAAAGTTAAACAGAGCCTTAGCATCCCAAAATGGATGCTGCCACCACAGACACAAGTCTGACCTCCTGCTGCTGGGAGTCCTTCCAGCGAGGGCAGCTTGGACAAAGGGTTTCCTGCCTGGGGAGGTGCTAGCACCACCCCAGACAGGATTTTGTGTATTGGGTAGGACAGGGCTGAATAGAATCAGACATGCCTGGGGCACACAAGGTGTCCCCGTGCATAGGCCAGTTCGCGAACTCCGGCCAGCGTTAGCAAAAATCTAAAGCTACTCGATTGTATTAACCATTTTTCAAACATTTCCAAATAGGTCCCATGACATTGATATGTGAAGAATAACTGTGGGCCTCAAATGCTTAGAGGTCTAGGTTTTACACACATCAAAATGTATGTGAACAATTTAGTTTTCATTGAGTAGATGATGGAATGGATACAGGATAGTCGGTGATAAGAGTGAAGGTACCTAGAGAGTTGTGTGACTCAATGACAGTTCTTGATTATTATTGCATTGGTGGAATGAAATTGAGTTTAGCCTTGGTACAACATTGGGGATTTGATTTAGGAATGTCGATAAGGATTTTAGGGAGTGCATTAGTTTTGCCATAGGGTTTATCAATGTAAAGATTAAGGAGGAAGTGATAGTAGCCAAAGTGTATATTGGGATTTGAATAGAAAGATGTGTTACAAGAGGGTGAAAAGTTAGGGATTGTAAGTAATTGGGTAATCGAGATAGGTGAGAGCCCCACTCAAGTTATAAAGGCAACCTTTGTCAGGGTGAACCACAAAAGTCACTAAATAAACCTGTGCTGAACCCTCTGGTAGCTTCACACAAAAGCAGTCAGTCCATACTTAGGGACCCATTAGTATGACGGGCGGACTTTGTCTGCCCGTCATCCTGTCGTGTGTAAGGACCGTGCGCCATAAGGGTGGGGTCCCGTTGGGGGCATTAGGATGCGCCCACCACAGTGGCGGGTGCAACCTGTATCTTTAGTATTACGGAGGGCGGTGCTGAATGCACCGCCTGCCGCAATGCTAAACATACAAGGTGACTGGGGCGGAAAAGCGGCGGATGGTCTTTCCGTCCGCTGCGGTCCACCCCGCCATACTAATATGGCGGGGGGTTATTCCGGGTAGGATGGCGGGTGGATCGCCCCCGCCAGGCCGGCAGTTGCTACCACCAGCCTGACGTGGGTGATCCGTCCGCCATCCTAATGGGCCCACTAGTGGCAATGTGTAAAGTATTTATGTAGTATCCAAACAGTAATAAAGCAAAAACACAACACATGAAAAATCTCAAACTAGTTTAGAAAAATAGAAAATATTTCAATAAATAATGAAGAAAGGCGCATTTGGTGTCTGCAGAAATACGCCAACTTCCCAAACGTAGAATTTTCAAAATAGTAATTCAAAATCCGACCATTAAAGAGGCTTTTAAATTACAATTGAAATGAATGGAAGAGTTATTACTAACAGTAGCTTTTTTCATGAATTCAGTCATAGAAGACTCCACCACCTCTTTGAGGGGTTAAAACACATAAGTGAAACAGGTTTCTAGAACAATTGTTGGTATGTCTAGCCTTTAATTGGTTCTTATATCGTTCTTCTGTCTTTACACATACCTGGATGTAGTTATTCCTTCATTAATTATTTGTTTTCTCTCTATTAGACCTTTTGCATAAGCATTAAAATGGGGCTTTTTTATACTTCCTTCACATACTCTTGACCTTGACTCTATTGATGGGCATGCCGCAACATGACCTGGATATGATCCCATGCTGAAAACAATAGCATTGTAAAATTCAGGGATAGAGGGATGCTTGTTAACTGGACATCGACCAACTTACAGGTATGAGTGCTCTGAACATGTTTTTATTAATGGAAAATAATGCTTGATTTAAAAGTGCTTTAATTAGCATACCCAGGTTTCCGTTGAAATGTCTAGGCCTAATCTGGCTGCATTTACATTCATTTTACTGTGACATAAAGAAATGTGCTTTTAAAATTGAATGAATGAGTCTCCAATGTGCATGTTTCTCTTCAGTGCCTTTCCATTTTAGAAAATAAGTGTGTTTGAAGGTGGTTTATCAGTAGGTGCAGGTAGCTTAATTTAGGAGACAGGTGTGTAAAGCATTTAATGTCACCAAAACAGTGAATAATTAAAAGATACAACACAATAAAAATCCAAAGCCATTTTATAAAAATAGAGAATATGTTTATCTTTAAAATGACACCAAAACAACAAAAATCCAATGTGGGCAACCGAAAAAGGTGCTTTATAGTGCCTAAAAGTGTAAAGCGCCACTCACGGCTATCTGGTTGTGCAGAACCGGGACAAAGTCAAGGTTTCAGGCCAACCGCTATGGAGTGCGAGTCGGATATGATGAGTGGTTGGTCCGGGACAAGGTTTACTTTCTGAATTGGGCCTGATTACGACTTTGCCGGTGCTGCTCTGGGACCGCCCGCCGAAGGAATGCCAAACCTGTGACAGTCCTGTGGTGGTACTGCTTGGCGGGACTGCAGCAGTCCTGCCGAGCATATCACGCTCAGAGATGATGGACGATGTTTTCTTTGTCAGCTTTACACAAACTGCACTGCTGAAAAAAGTTTTGTCTTACCCACGGTGGCAGATGTGGGATTATCGAAATTGCACCCAAAAAAAACCTTTTCTTTTGTTTTTAAGTTCATTCCAATGTTAAAATATGCTTGCGGTTGCATTCTTCCATAATCACTAAGCGTGATCTAGCCTTGCCCTCTTTTTGCTAATGAGTCCTTATCCTCAATGGAGGAGATGATGCGTGCTGATGTTTGTGCAACTTTTTTAAAAGACAAGAGGTCTGTTGGGATGTCCCAAAGGTCCGATAGACCCAGGACTTGAAGTGAGTCAGATAGATAGTCTCTAGCTGAGGATTTACGATGTCGGAGTAGCTCTTCCCTTACGTTGGAGTTTAGAGAACCAGACAGTTGGAAGACCGCTACCACTGCATCCCGCGAGTTTGGTAGTCCATGGACTGCCAGACTTGTAATCAGCCCCGTAGTCACCTTTTTGGAGATTTTCTCTCAACGTCGAGCAATTGGGTCCTCAGATTTGAATTTCAATTAGCTGATGCTGGCCTTTGTCTTTGCTGGCTAGGAGCTCCAGAGTTTTCAGCAGGGTAAACCTGTGCGCTCAGGCCAAGTCACAGTTTGACATTGCCGGCTTGAATTGATGCTTGTCTTCTCATAAAGCTTTTTCAGAAAAGTTGGCCAAAAGTTCCCCAGCTTTCAGATCTTCTTCTGAAAGGTTCCGTGAGGGTCATAAAGATCCACAACACCAGTCGAGGGTTCAGAAACTCTGGTTCGCTTCTAGGGGTGTTCAACTTCAACTCCCACAATGTACCTGTCAATGCAAGTAAAATCCAGGTGAAGCTGGTCAGCTGGGGTTGTCCTTAAAGTGGATATTGCAGATGGCTACTTCCAGCACTCTTCTACCTGTTGCTGCTTAGGAAGGCCACCTCATAGCTTTCAAGACAGGCAAAGCTCTTCTGTTGTAGAATGCAGCAGGTGCAGTCCTTCTGAGTGCAGTCCTCTCGTGTGAAGTTGAAGGGTACAGTAGGACAGTCCAGATCTCCAGATGTTTTCAGGCAGGGATCTGAATTGCTCTTATAGCTCTCCCATATTTATCCACCATTCAGGACTGGAAAGAATGGGAACTGCCAAACCCATGGGGTTCAAGTTGACACCCTCTGCCAAGATAATATCCTGGGAAGTGTGGCATATTTTTGTTGCAGAATGCACACCTTATCAGAAATCAAAAATCGAAATGGAGAAAATCTCTCCCTGAATGTTATGGTCCGGCTGACCCAACCTACATGTGTGGCTAATGTTTTCCTACATTCTCCTTCCAAACTTTTTTCTAATCTAATTAGAAAGGCTGTCATCTGGCTGGGGCTGCAGAAAGTGGGTGTGGACTTGGTTCCTGTCCTTATTGTCATTCACGCTTTGAAGACGAGTTTAACAACCCAGCCCCTGTCCTGTCCAGACATCTGCAGCAGCAGATCTCCTCCCATCAGATGTCGCCTTTGTATCAGTTCAGACCACTTCACACCTAATCAAGGAAGCTTTGCATAGCCTGTCAAAGACTGACCAATTGGAAGAGGGTGCAACAGGGCTAAATTTGTTAAATTTAGGAAAGCAGTTCTATAGCTTCTTTCCTGCATTAGTTAGAATAAAATCCAATCGTGGTAAGTTGCTTGATTTATTGCAACTATTATTTTCATATCTTGATTTATTTTTCTAGCTTATTCCTGTCAAATGTTACGCTTTATTAAGGACTAGCTTACCCGTCGCGCGTTGCTGCGATCTCCAAAGAAAGGAAATTCAAGGAAACTCATTATGATAACATTCAATTTACATTGTGTCATTTTTATTGAAACATTCATTTTAATATGGAAAACTTTTCAAAGTGTCGTTTTAATTCTATATATTTATTCGAGTGCTTGTTCATACACGATTTTTTGTTTTTCCGTTTGGTGCATACATCAGTATTCAAAAGATTATGAGGGCCCTCGGGGTACGATATTTAAAAAACATTTATGCCAGAAACCTTCGCGAGTGTGTACTCAACAACTTCCCAAAGTTTCATGGCGATTGGATGAATGGTGTTTTAATTCTATTTATTTATTCGAGTGCTTGTGGATACACAATTTTTTGTTTTTCCGTCTGGTGCGTACATCAGTATTCAAAAGATTATGAGGGCCCTGGGGGGCAGATATTTAAAAAAAAATGTATGCCAGAAACCTTCGCGGGAGTGTACTCAACAACTTCCCAAAGTTTCATGGCGATTTTTTATTTTTCCATCTTGCGCGTACATCAGTATTCGAAAGATTATGAGGTCCCTGGTGCCGATATTTTAAAACAATTTATGCCTGAAACCTTCGCGGGAGTGTACTCAACAACTTGCCAAAGTTTCCTGGCGATCGGATGAATGGTGTTTTAATTCTGTTTGTTTATTCGAGTGCGTGTGGATACACGATTATTTTTTTCCATCTGGTGCGTACATCAGTATTCGAAAGATTATGAAGGCCCTGGGGGGGGGGGGGGCGATATTTAAAAGAAATTTATGCCAGAAACCTTCGCGGGAGTACTCAACAACTTCCCAAAATTTCATGGCGATCGGATGAATGGTGTAGTAATGCATAAAGGACAGACAGACATCCCTTCGTTTTTATATATATATAGATTAATAACGCCTTCCCATGTTAGCCTCTGGAGCTAGCAGTCTACATTGGGCTAAAATTACATTGGCAGTTTTTCTCTCACCAGTGCATATAAAACATCCTTTATAATGTCCCTGCTTATTTTAGCAATGCTCTCTACCCTGGAGGGCACCTAGGGCAGACCTTAGGTGTGACTTAAATGTGAAAATAAGGGAGTGTAAGGCTTTGGAAGTACTTTTAATTCCAATGTCGAATTTGGACAAAATGTTATTTTAAAAGCAGCCTGCAAAGCAGGCCTGGTTTTAAAATGACAGCGGCACCACAGCAGTGCACACATACGTGAATTAAATCTACTGGACTTCTAAACCTACATACCCTACCATATATTATGGACTTAGAGGTAGGTTGTCAGTACACATTTTAATTACACCTAATACCATGTACCTTTAACCAGGGTAATGCCCGGGGCATGGTTAGCAGAGCCCAGGGCACAGTTAGAGTCAGAATACCAGCATCTAGCAATCCGAAAGTTTGGCAAAAACTTGGGGGAACATCTGCAAAAAGCTCTGTTTCTTGCACATATTACAAATTAATTACAGGCCAAATGGGGCATTCTTGACAGCAGTCACAAGAGAACCAATGAACTTATTATTCAATTAATGATGAAAGTTACTATAACTCAGCAGACATAACACAGAACAGGAATAGATATATTCAGATGCCTTCTTGATTGGCCATGAGATCAATGACTGGATGTCACTCATCCAGGCTTTGTTAATAGAAGGTCATGATTGGTTGGCTGGAGGTCATAATAGAACATTAGTTGGGCACATCTGAAGGGTTGGAATGGTTAAAAGGGCTAAATGCTATGCATTTAGGTGGGGGTGTTCACTTTGAGTTAACAATAATACCACAATCACTAATAGGTCCAATGAAGTCTCAATAAATTAAACCTTGCTCAACACTTGGCAGCTTGGAAAATGAGCAGCTAGGCTTAACTTAGGAGAGGGTTATGGGTAAAGCATTTTATATCATTAACATGACACAAAAACCACAAATGGCCAATGCAGGGAACCAGAGATATGAATTTTTAAAGATTACATAAAAAATGTGCATTCTAGCGCCACAACTCTTAAAGTGTCACCCACAGGTAGCTGCACTGGGACAAACTCAAATTTGTAGGCCCACTGCAATGGAATGCACGTCAGATAGGCTGAGTGCTAGGTCCTGGTCAAAAGTTTACCTTAGGACTTAGTATTTTTCTTCCAGCAGGGCTGTCCTCCTTCTTCTTTTGTTCCAGGCAGTGTTCCGAGGATCTCCTACAGCTCTCCAATATTTATTCTCAATTCTGGACTGGCAGGAGGGGGACCATCCAGCAATCAGAGGAAAGATGCTTCCCACTGCTATGACCACTCCCTGAGAATTGTGGCTTATTTTTTATCCAGAATCCACAGTTCTCTGAAAATTAATATGAAGAAAATCTCTCCTTGGTGTGTGTATCTGTATGACCCAACCCAGAGGTGTTGGTAGCAACTTACTAGACTCCCCTTCCAGCCCCTCTCCTATTCCAAATAGGAGGCTTCCATCTGGCTGGGGATCAAATATGTGGGGGGCTGGCCTGGGTCCTGTGACACCTGGGCTTCTCTCTTTGAAGACGTGTTTATCTCCCCAGCCCCCTTCTTGTCTCTGGCTTATCGAGGAACCAAATCTCCTTCCACCAAATGGCTGTATTGTTTCAGCCCCAGGCCCCTTCACACATACTTAGGGAGCAGCGTGGCTCAGGCTCTCAAATGTTGGCCGATCATAAAAGGCTGCTACAGGGATGCTTTAGTTAACTTCAGGAAAGTAAGTTCTAAAAACTCCTTTCCTGCTATAGGTCAGAATACCAGCATCTAGCAATCCGAATGTTTGGCAAAACATGGGGGGACATCTGCAAAAAGCTCTGTTTCTTGCACTTATTAAAATTAATTACAGGCCAAATGGGGCATTCTTGACAGCAGTCACAAGAGAACCAATGAACTTATTATTCAATTAATGATGAAAGTTACTATAACTCAGCAGACATAACACAGAACAGGAAGAGATATATTCAGATGCCTCTTGATTGGCCATGAGATCAAATAACTGGATGCCACGCATCCAGGCTTTGTTAATAGAAGGGCATCATTGATTGGCTGGAGCTCATAATAGAACTTTAGTTGGGCACATTTGAAGGGTTGGAATGGTTAAAAGGGCTAAATGCTATGCATTTAGGTGGGGGTGTTCACTTTGAGTTAACAATAATACCACAATCACTAATAGGTTCAATGAATTCTCAATAAATTAAACCTTGCTCAACCATTGGCAGCTTGGAAAATGAGCATCTAGGCTTAACTTAGGAGAGAGTTATGTGAAAAGCATTTTATATCTTTAAAATGACACAAAAACCACAAATGACCAATGCAGGGAACCAGAGATATGAATTTTTAATGATTACATAAAACAATGTGCATTCTAGCGCCAAAACTCTTAAAGTGTCACCCACAGGTAGCTGCACTGGGACAAACTCAAATTTGTCGGCCCACTGCAATGGAATGCACGTCAGATAGGCTGAGTGCTAGGTCCTGGTCAAAAGTTTACCTTAGGACTTAGTATTTTTCTTGGAGCGGTTCGCTTGTTGACGATCTTGTTGATGGGCTTCTCAGATACGAAGTTCAAGTCGGCGACGGGAGGCAACTGCAGTGCAATACCTCGGTGAGTCTCTGCAAGTCTTTGACATCTTTAGTAAGGAACTCCAGAGATTTTAGTAGGATGAACCAGGATGGTCAGGCTGATTTGCTAGTCAGCAGCTTGACTCTCGATGTCAAACCAGTCTCCTCCTGGGGCTTTTCAGAAAAACTTTATAGCATGTTTCCAATAATTCAGATCTTGTTCCTTATTGGGTCCTTTGGGGAAAGAAGTGCTCAAAGCACCAACCACGGCTCCAGACACTCTGGATTGCCTCTTGGGAGGGCTAAAACTCAACATCCACAATGCAACTGCACAGTCCAGGAAAAATCCAGTTGCAACTGGCCAGCTGTGGAGATCCTCTCTTTGTGCTTGCAAGTGACTTCTTCCAATCTGTTGCTGATTAGAGGGTTCACTATCTTTGAGTAAGGCACAGTCATTTATTTGTGGAGCCTTGAGCGTGCAGCGGATGCAGTCCATTTTGAGTGCAAGCCTTCGGTGGTGCAGTTCAAGTGTCCAGCAGGGCTGTCCTCCTTCTTCTTTTGTTCCAGGCAGTGTTCCGAGGATCTCCTACAGCTCTCCAATATTTATTCTCAATTCTGGACTGGCAGGAGGGGGACAATCCAGCAATTAGAGGAAAGATGCTTCCCACTGCTATGACCACTCCCTGCGAAGTATGGCATATTTTTGATCCAGAATGCGCAATTCTCTGAAAATCAAAATGAAGAAAATCTCTCCTTGGTGTGTGTATCTGTATGACCCAACCCAGAGGTGTTGGTAGCAACTCACTAGACTCCCCTTCCAGTCCCTCTCCTATTCCAAATAGGAGGCTTCCATCTGGCTGGGGATCAAAGATGTGGGGGGCTGGCCTGGGTCCTGTGACACCTGGGCTTCTCTCTTTGAAGACAAGTTTATCTCCCCAGCCCCCTTCTTGTCTCTGGCTTATCCAGGAACCAAATCTCCTCCCACCAAATGGCTGTATTGTTGCAGCTCGAGGCCCCTTCACACATACTTAGGGAGCAGCGTGGCTCAGACTGTCAAAGGTTGGCCAATCATAAAAGGCTGCTACAGGGATGCTTTAGTTAACTTCAGGAAAGTAAGTTCTAAAAACTCCTTTCCTGCTATAGGTATAATAAAACCAACAACTTTGGCGAGTTGTTGGTTTCATTGTAACTATTTTTCTGATACTTGCTAGCTCACTCCTGTCTAAAGTTAGACTTTATTAATGTTCAATATAGCCTTCCCATGTTAGCCTATGGAGCTTGCTGTGCTACAATGGGGAAGAACAACTTTGGCTGTTTTTCCTTCACCATGCATATAAAACATCCCTTATAAAGTCCCTGCTTTTAATTACAAGGTACCATACCCTTGGGGCACCTATGGTAGACCATAGGGGTGACTTGTATGTAATAAAAAGATAGTTTTAGACTTTGGAAGTACTTTTTAGTCCAAAGTCGGAATTGACACAGTTTCATTTTATAACCAGCTTGCAAGGCAGGGCTGGCTTTAAAATGCACCAAACACAACAGCAGTGCACACATATGTGCATTAAGTCCACTGTGGTTTCTAAACCTACATGCCCTACCATATACTAGGGAATTACAGGTAGGTTGTCTGAACCAATTGTAATTGTAATTACACCAGTTACCATATACCTTTTGAACACAGGCTGGGCTTTGTGGTTAGCAGATCCCAGGGCACATTCAGTATCAGTAAACACTAGTATCAGTGACGAAATGGGGGTGACCAGGGTAAAAAGGATGACTTTCTACATGCCCCTCCCAGAAGAAAGGTGAGGGGTAACTAATTTGCACCCTGTTAGTCCTCACCTGCTAGATGGAAAAACCTGGAAAGTCAATCTGCATTGACCTGGGCAGTCCCAGGTCTGATTTCCACTGTAAAGTCAATCCCCTGTAGAGAAATGGACTACATCAATAGTTTTGGATTCTGCCCCCTCATCTGCATAAGCCATCTGAGAGATCTATGATCAGTTTGAACACAGGAGTGAGTATCAAACAGGTATGGTCTCAGCTTCTTCAGGGACCAGAACACAGCAAAAGCTTCCATCTCAATGACTGGCACTCCATCTTTACTCTCAGGGAAGTAGTCGACCCCTAATTAAGGCAATTGGCTGATCCTAGCCCTCTTCATTCACTTGTGCCAACACTGTCCCAATCCCTTCTTCTGAAGCATCGCTTTGTACTGCAAACTCCTTTGTGTAGTCAGGGGCCAGTAAGTCTTGTGCCGAACACATAGCCCCCTTAAGAGTGTCAAAGGCCTTCTGACACTTCAGGGTCCAAATTACCTTTTTGGGCTGCTTTTTAGAGGTGAGTTTTGACAGGGGAGCCACAATGGTCCCATAGTTTTTGCAAATCTCCTAAAAGTACCCAGTCAAGCTAAGAAAGGCCCTGACCTGGGTGTTAGGGAGCCTCCCAATCCAGGATGGTCTGGATAGTGGGTTGGAGAGGTTGTACATGGCCTCTTCCAACAAGGTGGCCTACGTGCACTACTGAACTCTGCCCTATCTGGCATTTGCTTGCCTTGGTAGTCAGACATGCCTGGTTCAGGGCCTGAAGCACTTACATCAGGTGGACCAGGTGTTCCTACCAGGTGGATCTGAATACAGCTATATCATCAAGATAAGCTGCACTGAAAGGTTCTAACCTAGGCAGACAGGACTCTGTTCTTTAACCATTGGCAAGTGGCCGGGGCATTCTACAAGCCAAGGGGCATCATTTTGAACTGAATTTCGGCATTGTTTATTTTTTTTTTAAACAGACTGCATGGCAGGGCTAGCCTTAAAATGACACCAAGCACCACAGCAGTGTCCACTTACGTGCATTAAATCCACGGGGGTCTCTAAACCTAGATGCCCTATTATACACTAAGGATTTACAGGTAGGTTGTCTGAACCAATTGTAATTACACCAATTACCATACACCTTTCAAACATAGTGCTGGACCTTGCTCTAGTTAGCAGTGTCCAGGGTACATTCAGAGTTAGTACCACTAGCATCTGTTGAAAAATTAAGGTGATAAGGGCAAAAAAGGATGACATTCCTACAAAGTGAAATTGAATACATTTCATGGTGCTGTTTACGCGTCATGCTGAAATGTATTATTTGTATTTCTTGAGTTTGAAGCTATGTTCCGAATGTTTCTGTATTTATAATAAACTCAATATTCTTTGTCCGATTCTGCTCTAAATAAATCAATTACCACTTCTACTGTCTATTATTTTTATTTGGTACCCAAATGTCACATTATTTCCGTCATTGCCTACGTAGGCCTTATTATACTTAATTATAAAACTATTACATATTATATACTATTATGTATAATAATATATACCTTTATATATAATAATTATTATATATCATATTTAAACTACGTGTCCAAAATGTTTCTTAGTTGATGATTCAGTTTTTTTTAAAAACTATTTATGTGTATGTAACATTAATATTGCAGTGTGTGTGCAGGTGTGTGCGTGTGCATGTGCGTGTGTGTGTGGGGGCGGGGGGATTGAGCAATGGTTGCTGATTAAAGGAAAGGAAATAATTGTTGTTGTGGACCCAGAACTCTTTTCTGTTTGCTTTTCGTTTGCTAAATCTATCGGATATGACCATACATTTTAGGAAAGGGACATGGACAAGACTTATAAACTGCCCGTTTCAGCATGGTGGACTATCCAGAGAATTCCTGCCAAGGTCCCCATACCAACATAAATTACGATCTTTCTATGTGATATAACTTCCTGTTGAATCATATATTGGGATTTAGCGAAATATGTTTCACAATACATAAATTCCCATATTTTCTGCTCTCTCGCTATATTTGTATTATTTATTTGTTCTTCTTAATATTGGAAAAATACTGCTGTATCTATTCAACGTCTGGATAGTCTTATTAAATTTTTCTATTCCTTCATTTCAGATAGAGTTTGGTAATTAGTTATTGTAATATGTATTAATCTTTATCTTCAAACAAGAATTACAAAACTGGCAAGTGTTTTTTACCCTTTGTGTTTTTTTACTCTATTCTAGGACCCCTTGAAGGAGGCACTTGCCCACTTTCATGATCACTATTAAGCAAAGAGTGATACAATGAATCAACTTTTCCTCAGGCAATCAAGAAGGGAATTCAAGGGGACATTTTCAGTGTGCAGTCCTTGACACAGTAGTGCAACTAATGATCCTTTCCTTTAAAACATGTCCTGTTTATTGGTTTAAGCTAATTGGTTTATTCAACTTTCCTGCAAGGCCAAGGAAAGTGGCACATGAAATGGGACAAATGTGTGAAAGTTAAATGTCATTAGAGGACTGGGTCTTTACACCACCAACATATATGAACAAATATGAAGCCTCAGAGCCATAATCTAAAAGTATTGCGGTGACCTTGGCAGAGAAATGTCAATCAATCAATCAGGTGCCTTTTAAAACACGACTACTCACCTGTAAGGGTCTGAAGGTGCTGGACAAGTGCATTTGACATTCAGAAAAATAACCTAAAGCATCTTTAAATTGTGCATCCTATGCCCACAGGGCTGGGTACATAATATACAAAAATGAGGCATGCTGCACATTATGAGTAGTATGATTTCGCAGTGAGCAGATAATCAAAGGATGATGTTACTCTGCATTTTCTAGATACATGCCTACTTATGAATTGCATAATTATTTTATATTTATGCATAGGAAAATGCAAGAGAAATGATTAAATGGTATTTGTCACTAAGAAAACAAAAGTTTAGTTGAACAGTGAATGTAGATTGTGATTATTTTAGTGTTAAAGTAACTTTAGAAAAGCGGAATTTGTGCTGCCTGATTTAGACCATGCTGCCGCTCAGCCCTGCTACAGAGACTGAAAGCGCATCCTGGTTGAATCATAATACCTCCTCCAGTAAGACAGTGGATTGGACTGTGGCAGTAGGAAGACAAGTGTGCTAAAGGTTAGTGTTCACTTAGCAAGGATTAGCTATTTGGGTGCGGGACAAGACAGCTGGCAAAAAGGGTAGTTTTTCACAGCTCTTCCTTCGACTTAGGATGCCAATTAGGTCTGTCAGAAATTCCTATCAATCATTGCAAGAGCCACCAGAGTAGGGGGTAGGAGAGTAGGGTCTGCTATCCTATGGTCACCCCAAATTTTTGCTTTTTGCTTCACTGGTTATGACTTAATGTGGCTGTGGGCCTGCTAATCAGACCCACAGCCTGCTGTTCTCTCTCTAAATTGTTACCCATGTACTTTAGGTGCATAACGAAATTGGAACTGGTTCACCTTATTGGCCCCTGTAACAGTGTACCCAGGTACCCAGGGCATAGGTGCTTCCAAGGCCTACCAGGGGCTGCAGCATGTATTGTGCCACCCCTGGCCTGGCCTCCATATTTGACACAACTGGCTGATCACTCAGCTGGGGTAAGTCGGTGTAACCACCCCTTACTTAGGTGTAGTATGCCTATACCTAACCTAAAATGGACACATATGTTCCTATCAGTCACTCCTATGGAAGGCCTCATCAATCCTGGAGGCAGAGTGCTTGGAAATATGTGAGATGGTGCTCTGGCATGAGCTGAGCCTGTCTGCAGCTTTCAGAACCATGTCCTTTAGCTGTTCCATGATATTGCCATACCATATACTCTTAAGTGCATTATAATCCTCGCGGTTAAATGCTATCTTAGGTTTGGCTTTATCAAAACATGTCGAGTAAGGTGTCATACGAATTGGAATACTACCCCCTCGCCAGTTCTGGCGATGGGGGTAGCATTCCACCCTTCTAGAGGGACACGACATGTACCTAGCCTGAACCCCGGTTAAAGTTAAACAGAGCCTTAGCATCCCAAAATGGATGCTGCCACCACAGACACAAGTCTGACCTCCTGCTGCTGGGAGTCCTTCCAGCGAGGGCAGCTTGGACAAAGGGTTTCCTGCCTGGGGAGGTGCTAGCACCACCCCAGACAGGATTTTGTGTATTGGGTAGGACAGGGCTGAATAGGATCAGACATGCCTGGGGCACACAAGGTGTCCCCGTGCATAGGCCAGTTCAAACCGGTGCTGGGGCTTTCCAGCCCCAGTCCTGGTGCGAAACTGGACAAAGGAAAGGGGGTGTAACCACCCCCCTTCCTGGTTCCACCCAGAGGAGGGACCTAGTAGGTGATCCGGCCCCCCAGATTCGAATAAGAGTGGGAGCTGTGTCCTGAGACTTCAGATCATCCTGAATCAACTTGAAATACAGAAGAAGACTGGACTTCGACATTCTGCTGCTCAGAAGACGGAAGAGAATCTCCCTTGTGGCCAAGGAGTGACCACCCTGTGAACACAGGCACCAACCAGCAACTCGATCTCTGCTTTGCCGCCGCCTCCCGCCGGAGCCCGAGCCCAGAGCCTGACAAGACCCAGACTCCCAGACTTCTCACAGCCCGATCCACAGTCCCTGCAAAGAAGGGACCCGTGGAGGCACCGAGAGACGTGGGACCGGACCTCTTGGAAGACCCCTGAAACGCTGACTGCGCAGCATCAGAGGTACCCTCGACGCTGTGCTTTGCGGTTTGAGAAGCCTCAACGTCGAGCAACCCTTGCACCGAAGATCCGCCCCCAGCATCTCCACGATCTGCGTGGGTCCCTTTTGCATCGTGCCACTCGATGCGCCTAACCGTCCATTTGCCACGCGGCTAGTGGCCATCTTGGCGACAAAACCTACAACTTTCACTGCAGGTCTGGTTGCTCCAGACTTGCCCTTGCTCCTGTAAAAAGGAGCCCCTGCTCTGACCTTGCTGGTCCAAGTAACAAGCCTTTTTCGATTCCTGCGTGGCTTGCATTAGCCAAGGCCTGTTTGCTTCAATCAAGTTACCAACACCGCCAACAGCGAGAAGCCTGCGTAGGACAGCTCGTGACCGAATCCTGGACATCTTCGACCCCTCGTGTCCACGTGGCTGCAGAGAGAAGCTACACCTCGACGCCTGTTTGCACCCGACATCGCCTGGTTCCAATCTGGTTCCACGGTAGTCACTGGCTAGTGACTTTGAACATTGTCCCCTCTGCTTTCAGGTCTTCACCTCTTCAGATCCACCCTTGGATCCACCGGAACTCTTCACATCGAGCCGCCTGCAGCATCTTCAGCTCCAAGCACCATCGACCTGCGTGACGAAACCCGACACTACTTCGACCCTATGCACCCGCTTCCTCTGGGTGAGGTAACTCAGCTACGCCGGTGTTCCCACACTGGTACACACCTCTAGTGTCTGTGTCTGAAGTTTCATCCTTCTACGTCACTCGGTAGGTTCCTTTCTAACTAACTTTGTACTTTTTACGCACCATAGACTTTGCATTGGTGAGTGCGTGCACTTTAAACACTGCACCCGAGTCCCGCGGGCCTTTCCCGACTTCTTCACTGTTAGTCCCGAACAGCTCCAGCGATTCCCCAGGCCCTAGGCCTATTTCCTGTCCAAGTGGCATCTCTTATACCACTTTCTTAGTATATGGTTTAGGTGGCCCCTAGGGCTCATCCATAATTGTGCAACTTTTGTGTATTTTAACTGTGTTTTGTTTTAACGCATTTGCTTCTGTGCTCATAAAGAGTATCAGGGATATTTGTAGTAATAAATCCATATATATTTTCAATATATATCTGTGTGGTGTCCTTTCATTTGATATTCAAGGGATTGTGTATGGTAAAACAGCTTGCTTCACATGCCTTTACAGAGTTTAGCCTAAGACTGCTTAGTCCATGCTACCCCTAGGATAGCTTGTCTATAAGGTTGACTTTACAACCTGCACCATAAGGGTTGCTTGGCATGGTACAAGGTGATCACTAGAACTAGTGAGCATCATATACCAGGCCAACTTCTCACATTGGTGGCAGCGGTGGGATTTGAGCTTGCTGTTGTTTTACCATTACAATCTTTGAAAATATCATTTGAAAGATCATACAGGTACCTGATAGGTACACTAAAACAAGACTAGATATACTTAAGTTCTACTGAACTTAGTTGTTGTAGAGGATAGGGAGTAGCACACCCTGACTACAACTACTAGATAGGTTTTGTAGGAAAACACCAGTGTAGGTAGATTGCAACACATCCACCACACTAGAGCAATGTCTGGAGCAGAGGGATCCACTGGACCAACTCCTGTTGAGAGTGACCCTCCAAGGGCACCATCCAAATTTGCTACCTTTCCATTTAAGGAACTGAGGCAACTGTGTTCCATGAGAGGAATCAAAACAGGTCCTTCTCCTACAGCAGGACACCTCAGAGAGCTGTTAGACCAGTCTGAAGCTCTAAGGAACTCCAAACCAGGCCCCTCAGGGACTGGAGATGGAGGCTCTCCCACTGAAGATGATAACCCTGATGCCCCTGCCCCTGTCATCCAGTTAGATGAGGAAAACCAGACCACTGGGAATACTCAGCCTGAGGAAGAAGAAGAGGGGGAGGAGGTAGACGAAAGTGAGTCTGATGATGATAGAGATAGCCAGGTGTTAGTCAGCAGGCTTAACCAGGGTAACCTAAGCTTATTTGGGACTGAAGGTGGGTCCAACCCATTCAGACCCCCAAATGGACTTAACCAGGAGCATAGGAGGAGGAGGAATCACTCAGGTGAATCCAATACTTCCCATGTTTCTAAAGGTTCTCATGGCAACTCCAGAAGGGAGTTGACTAGCCCTCAGAGAAGGGAACATGAGGCCAAAATGAGAGAGGCTGAACTTATGATCCAGAGACAAGAATTAGAAGTTGCCCTGGCCAAAGAGAAACTTGCTAGAGCAAGGCAGCCTAGAGAGAGTGGATCAGATTCCACTGGTGGCAGCACTATCCCTAAGGATAAAGACAGGTCCTATGACAATAGAAACCTGAGTAAGATTGTGCCCCCCTACAAAGTTGGGGATGATATTCACAAGTGGATGACTGCACTTGAGAGAGCCTGCAAAGTACAGCAGGTCCCTCAGGAGCAGTGGGCAGCAATCGTGTGGCTCTCCTTTGAAGGTAGAGGCCGAGCCAGACTCCTCACAGTTAGTGATGGGGATTCTAGAAACTACCTGGTCCTGAAGAGTGCTCTGATTGATGGGTTAGGCTTAACCACTGAACAGTACAGGTTAATGTTCAGAGATACCCAGAAGACACAGACTCAGGACTGGTCTGAATTTGTTGAATGTGCCACTAAGGCTCTGGAGGGCTGGTTGCTGGGAAGTAAGGTTACAGACTATGAAGGATTGTACAATTTGCTTATGAGAGAACAGATTTTAAATAACTGTCAGAACCAGCAGTTGCATCAACATTTGGTTGACTCAGATCTAACCTCTCCCCAAGAATTGGGAAAGAGGGCAGACAAATGGGTTAGAACCAGAGTTAAGCAAAAGAACCAGAACCAGAACCAGGGTGGTGACCAAAAGAAAACAGACCAGAAGGGTGGGGAGCAGAAAGCTAAAGACCAGAAGTCTTCAACAGGGCCCCAAACTAATACTGAGGGTGGGTCCCAAACTTCCAAGAAGAAGAAGACAGAAGGTCAAAGAAAACCCTGGTGTAGCTTTTGCAAAAACACCACTCACTGGACAAGTGATTGTAAAAAGGGTGGAGCCCCCAACACTGCAGCCCCTAAGGCACCTGCACCCACTAGTACAGTTAGCAGTGTTGGTCCACAGACTAAGGGGGTAGTGGGTATCACCTTGGGAACTGATGGAGATTCTGACCTAGTCAGAATCCCCACACAGGCTGTTCTGATTTGTGATGGGGAGATTGATTTTTCCCCTACTGTCAGTCCCAATAATTTGGGCAAGTACAGACAGACACCTTTAATTAATGAAAAAGTGGCTCAAGCATACAGGGGCACAAGTGCCAGTGTCACTATGGTGACGCCTAGCTTTGTGGACCCTGGACAATACATACCAGGTGATAATTACCTGGTGACCAATGCCAGCAATGTCACTACTACACATAGTGTGGCAATTGTTAACTTTTCCTGGGGAGGGGTAACTGGCCTAAAAAGAGTTGTGGTTAGTGCTGATCTCCCAGTAGAATGTTTGTTGGGCAATGACCTGGAGAGCTCTCTATGGTCAGAAGTTGAGTACAGGACTCATGCAGAGATGTTAGGGATATCATCACATGTACTTGCTGTGACCAGGTCACAGGCCAAAAAGTGCCTCTCTGAACCTCAGGTCTTGGATCCTGGAAGAATGGACCAAGTACCTTCCAAGACAAGGAACAGGAGGGCAAAGGCTGTGCCTTCCCAAATGCCTACAAGTGAGGATCAGCCTTCACAGGAAGATGATTCTGAGACCCCTGAAGGAACTGTCCCTATAGAGCTTGAACCTGATCAGGTTGAGTTTCTGGGGTCAGGGGGACCTTCTAGGGCAGACTTGGGGCAGACTCAGTTATCCTGTCCTTCTCTTGAACCCCTCAGACAGCAGGCTGCTGCTGAGGCTGCTGGGAATGCTCAAGGTACCCATAAGGTTTATTGGGATTATGGGCTCCTTTATTCAGAGGGTAGAGACCCCAAGCCTGGTACAACCAGGAGGTTGGTCATACCTCTGCAATTTAGGGGCTTCCTTCTCACCTTGGCACACGATATTCCCTTAGCAGGACACCTAGGCCAGAACACAACATGGGACAGACTTGTCTGTCACTTTCACTGGCCTCACATGTCAATAGATACAAAGGAGTTTTGTCGCTCCTGTGTAACCTGCCAAGCAAGTGGCAAAGCAGGTGGTTCCACAAAGGCCCCCCTTATACCATTACCTGTGGTGGGGGTGCCCTTTGAAAGAGTGGGGATTGACATTGTTGGACCAATGGATCCCCCTACAGCATCTGGGCACAGATTCATACTGGTGGTGGTGGACCATGCCACCAGGTACCCAGAGGCAATCCCACTTAGGACCACAACAGCTCCTGTTGTGGCCAGGGCCTTACTTGGAGTTTTCTCCAGAGTGGGGTTTCCTAAGGAGGTAGTATCCGATAGAGGTGCCAACTTCATGTCAGGATACTTGACAGCTATGTGGAAGGAATGTGGTGTTAACTATAAGTTCACCACTCCCTATCATCCACAATGCAATGGGCTTGTTGAGAGATTCAACAAGACCCTAAAGGGCATGATCAAAGGATTACCTGAGAAGCTCAGGCGAAGATGGGATATCCTTCTGCCCTGCCTTCTGTTTGCTTACAGAGAGGTCCCACAAAAAGGTGTTGGCTTCAGCCCCTTTGAATTGTTGTTTGGACATCCTGTAAGAGGACCCCTATGTCTGGTGAGGGAAGGATGGGAGTTACCTCTCAAAAAGCCCAAGCAAGACATAGTGGACTATGTACTTGGTCTCCGCTCCAGGATGGCTGAGTATATGGAGAAGGCATCCAAAAACTTTGAGGCTAGCCAGGCCTTACAGAAAGCTTGGCATGACCAAAAGGCTGTCCTAACTGAGTACCAGCCTGGACAGAAGGTATGGGTGTTGGAGCCAGTGGCCCCAGCAGCACTCCAAGACAGATGGTCTGGACCCCATACAATCATTGAGAAAAAGGGAGAGGTTACCTACTTGGTGGACCTTGGAACTCCCAGGAGCCCCCACAGGGTGCTCCATGTTAACAGGCTGAAAGCATATGTTGACAGGGCAGACATGGGCTTGCTCATGGCTACAGATGAGGGGCAGGAGGAAGAGAGTGACCCTCTCCCAGACCTGCTGACTCAGAACCCTGAGGATGGCTCAGTTGATGGTGTGGCCTTAGATGGCAGCCTCGCTGAACATCAGCAACATGACTGTAGACAGGTTTTGCAGTCATATCGACATATGTTCTCCCTGACACCCAGTCAGACTAACTGGTGTACCCATGTGGTGGACACTGGTGATAGCCTTCCTGTAAAGAACAAAATTTACAGGCAGCCTGACCATGTCTGAGACTGTATCAAGGCTGAGGTGCAAAAGATGCTGGAGTTAGGTGTCATTGAGCCTTCAGAGAGCCCCTGGGCTAGCCCAGTGGTTCTGGTCCCCAAACCTCACACCAAAGATGGAAAGAGAGAGATGAGGTTCTGTGTGGATTACAGAGGACTCAATGCTGTCACCAGGACAAATGCACACCCAATTCCAAGGGCAGATGAGCTCATAGACAAATTGGCTTCTGCCAAGTATTTGAGCACATTTGACTTGACAGCTGGCTACTGGCAAATCAGGTTAGCTGAGGAGTCTAAAGCCAAGACAGCATTTTCTACCCCCAGTGGGCATTACCAGTTTGTGGTGATGCCCTTTGGTTTGAAAAATGCACCTGCCACCTTCCAAAGGTTGGTGAATCAAGTCCTTACTGGGTTGGATGACTTTTGTGCAGCATATCTGGACGATATTGCTGTCTTTACCTCCACCTGGGAGGATCACCTGGTCCACCTGAAGGAAGTGCTAGAGGCTCTGCAAAAGGCAGGCCTCACTATCAAGGCAACCAAGTCCCAGATAGGGCAGAGTAAGGTTGTGTACTTGGGCCACCTTGTGGGTGGAGGTCAAGTTCAACCACTGGAGAGTAAGATTCAGACCATAAAGGACTGGACTCCTCCAACTACCCAGACTCAGGTCAGAGCTTTCTTGGGCCTGACTGGGTACTACAGGAAGTTTGTTAAGAACTATGGGTCCATTGTGACTCCTCTTAATGATCTGACATCCAAGAAGATGCCCAAAAAGGTTCAGTGGACAGAATACTGTCAAAAGGCATTTGATGACCTGAAGAAGGCCATGTGCTCTGCACCTATCCTGAAGAGTCCTGACTACTCAAGAGAGTTTATTGTCCAAACAGATGCTTCTGAGTTGGGAGTGGGAGCTGTGCTTTCACAACTTAATGTAGATGGTCAAGACCAGCCCATTGCTTTCATTAGCAGAAGGCTCTGACCCCCAGAGAGAAACGTTGGTCAGCCATTGAGAGGGAGGCCTTTGCTGTGGTGTGGGCCCTGAAGAAGTTGAGACCATACTTGTTTGGCACTCACTTCAAGATTCAGACCGACCATAAGCCCCTCTTATGGCTTAATCAGATGAAGGGTGAAAACCCCAAACTGCTCAGGTGGTCCATTTCCCTACAGGGGATGGACTTTACAGTGGAGCACCGTCCAGGGACTGACCATGGTAATGCATATGGTCTCTCCAGGTACTTCCACTTAGAACATGAAGACACAACTGGTCAAGGTTAGTCTAATGTCCCTGCATTTGGGGGGGGGGGGTTGTGTAGGAGAGTAGGGTCTGCTATCCTATGGTCACCCCAAATTTTTGCTTTTTGCTTCACTGGTTTATGACTTAATGTGGCTGTGGGCCTGCTAATCAGACCCACAGCCTGCTGTTCTCTCTCTAAATTGTTACCCATGTACTTTAGGTGCATAACGAAATTGGAACTGGTTCACCTTATTGGCCCCTGTAACAGTGTACCCAGGTACCCAGGGCATAGGTGCTTCCAAGGCCTACCAGGGGCTGCAGCATGTATTGTGCCACCCCTGGCCTGGCCTCCATATTTGACACAACTGGCTGATCACTCAGCTGGGGTAAGTCGGTGTAACCACCCCTTGCTTAGGTGTAGTATGCCTATACCTAACCTAAAATGGACACATATGTTCCTATCAGTCACTCCTATGGAAGGCCTCATCAATCCTGGAGGCAGAGTGCTTGGAAATATGTGAGATGGTGCTCTGGCATGAGCTGAGCCTGTCTGCAGCTTTCGGAACCATGTCCTTTAGCTGTTCCATGATATTGCCATACCATATACTCTTAAGTGCATTATAATCCTCGCGGTTAAATGCTATCTTAGGTTTGGCTTTATCAAAACATGTCGAGTAAGGTGTCATACAAATTGGAATACTACCCCCTCGCCAGTTCTGGCGACGGGGGTAGCATTCCACCCTTCTAAAGGGACACGACATGTACCTAGCCTGAACCCCGGTTAAAGTTAAACAGAGCCTTAGCATCCCAAAATGGATGCTGCCACCACAGACACAAGTCTGACCTCCTGCTGCTGGGAGTCCTTCCAGCGAGGGCAGCTTGGACAAAGGGTTTCCTGCCTGGGGAGGTGCTAGCACCACCCCAGACAGGATTTTGTGTATTGGGTAGGACAGGGCTGAATAGAATCAGACATGCCTGGGGCACACAAGGTGTCCCCGTGCATAGGCCAGTTCAAACCGGTGCTGGGGCTTTCCAGCCCCAGTCCTGGCGCGAAACTGGACAAAGGAAAGGGGGTGTAACCACCCCCCTTCCTGGTTCCACCCAGAGGAGGGACCTAGTAGGTGATCCGGCCCCCAGATTCGAATAAGAGTGGGAGCTGTGTCCTGAGACTTCAGATCATCCTGAATCAACTTGAAATACAGAAGAAGACTGGACTTCGACATTCTGCTGCTCAGAAGACGGAAGAGAATCTCCCTTGTGGCCAAGGAGTGACCACCCTGTGAACACAGGCACCAACCAGCAACTCGATCTCTGCTTTGCCGCCGCCTCCCGCCGGAGCCCGAGCCCAGAGCCTGACAAGACCCAGACTCCCAGACTTCTCACAGCCCGATCCACAGTCCCTGCAAAGAAGGGACCCGTGGAGGCACCGAGAGACGTGGGACCGGACCTCTTGGAAGACCCCCGAAACGCTGACTGCACAGCATCAGAGGTACCCTCGACGCTGTGCTTTGGGGTTTGAGAAGCCTCAACGTCGAGCAGCCCTTGCACCAAAGATCAGCCCCCCAGCATCTCCATGATCTGCGTGGGGCCCTTTTGCATCGTGCCACTCGACGCGCCTAACCGTCCACTTGCCACGCGGCTAGTGGCCATCTTGGCAACGAAACCTACAACTTTCACTGCAGGTCTGGTTGCTCCAGACTTGCCCTTGATCCTGTAAAAAGGAGCCCCTGCTCTGACCTTGCTGGTCCGAGTAACAAGCCTTTTTCGATTCCTGCGTGGCTTGCATTAGCCAAGGCCTGTTTGCTTTAATCAAGTTGCCGACACCGCTAACAGCGAGAAGCCTGCGTGGGACAGCTCGTGACCGACTCCTGGACGCCTTCAACCCCTCGTGTCCACGTGGCTGCAGAGAGAAGCTACACCTCGACGCCTGTTTGCACCCGACATCGCCTGGTTCCAATCTGGTTCCACGGTAGTCACTGGCTAGTGACTTTGAACATTGTCCCCTCTGCTTTCAGGTCTTCACCTCTTCAGATCCACCCTTGGATCCACCGGAACTCTTCACATCGAGCCGCCTGCAGCATCTTCAGCTCCAAGCACCATCGACCTGTGTGACGAAACCCGACACTACTTCGACCCTATGCACCCGCTTCCTGTGGGTGAGGTAACTCAGCTCCGCCAGTGTTCCCACACTGGTACACACCTCTAGTGTCTGTGTCTGAAGTTTCATCCTTCTAGGTCACTCGGAAGGTTCCTTTCTAACTAACTTTGTACTTTTTACGCACCATAGACTTTGCATTGGTGAGTGCGTGCACTTTAAACACTGCACCCGAGTCCCGCGGGCCTTTCCCGACTTCTTCACTGTTAGTCCCGACCAGCTCCAGCGATTCCCCAGGCCCTGGGCCTATTTCCTGTCCAAGTGGCATCTCTTATACCACTTTCTTAGTATATGGTTTAGGTGGCCCCTAGGGCTTATCCATAATTGTGCAACTTTTGTGTATTTTAACTGTGTTTTGTTTTAACGCATTTGCTTCTGTGCTCATAAAGAGTATCAGGGATATTTGTAGTAATAAATCCATATATATTTTCAATATATATCTGTGTGGTGTCCTTTCATTTGATATTCAAGGGATTGTGTATGGTAAAACAGCTTGCTTCACATGCCTTTACAGAGTTTAGCCTAAGACTGCTTAGTCCATGCTACCCCTAGGATAGCTTGTCTATAAGGTTGACTTTACAACCTGCACCATAAGGGTTGCTTGGCATGGTACAAGGTGATCACTAGAACTAGTGAGCATCATATACCAGGCCAACTTCTCACAAGTGCACATTATCTCCATTGGAGAGTGACTAGGGAAGTAGTCAGAGATTCTCCAGGGAGCATGGTGAGAGCCACCTTGATAGAGGGATTCTGGGCAGATTTGTAGTAAGGCAAAAGAGGAAGTGCTGAAAAAGGGAGGGGTGGGGGTTCTCAGCCAAATAGACCAGTTTGGATGGACATAATTCTCAAATTACTTTCTAGTGCAGAGTATAAGACTGGCCCCTCACCATCACTTTCTCAGCACATTCTTGGACCTCAAAATAAACATCTGCAAGAAAAGAAAATTCTGCCTGACTAGTGGGGAAAGAAGACAGAAGGTTTCCTGACTCTTACTGCCAACCAGAGACTGAAACAATTCTCCAAGGGGCAAGTGGTTGGACTCCATTTGCTGATAATGGGACACAAAGGACAAAAGGCTCCTTAGATTGGAAGAAGGTCATGCTGATGACTTGGAGCTTGACCCTGAGAGAGCTTGGTTGGAGAGGAATCTTCTGCATGTAAGCTTGCCATCAGGACCAGAGAGCTGCAGGAGAGACCCAGTGCAGACTTTACCAGCATCAACACACTTTTGGGACTCTTGATTGTAGCAGGGAGCAGGGACAGAGAGTTCTGTCTCCACTTGGGCCTATATCTTGAATCTACCAACAGAACTCCATGAATATTATGAGCACTAGAGTGTACATTCAAATCAGATTACTGCCCCTGACTACTCAAACTCTTTGAGGCAGAAGACTTTTTCGCGCTTTGGTGACTGATGCAAAAGTGGTCTCTGATGGCTGTATTTGGGTAATAAAAAAATCAATATCTCTGGTTCCCCTTGACAGATGTTAACAATTTATGTGTCTTTTTATTCATAATATTTTGCACAATGTATTTCATTTTGTTCAAAATGTATTTTATTGTTTTCTTGCTTTTAGAAATGTTGATATTGCGTTAAGTAAATACATTTTTCTCTGAGGAATTCCTTATTGCTTGTGGTACAGCTACTGGAGTAGGTGGAGATAGTGTGGGGCGGAGTAGGGTTTCTTTTAGAGCCATATATCGACCTAAACTGTTAGTGTTTATTAAATTGGCAAAAGACCCATTCTCAAATTAATAACCAGATTTTTGATTCTGCTTTTTTAGATTGAGTGTGGGATCCTGCTAAATTAATCAAAGCTTTGTACTGGGGTTATGTCACAAAAACGACATAGCCCCATTCACACACATTTGGGGATAAATTGTACTGAAATTATCAAATGTTTTGGGATCAAGGGCACTAACAAGCCAGAGGAGAGGCTCATATGGCAATCACAATATACCTTTTTTGCAAGTATTTGCACAAGTAGTGTATTAACTTGCACTTTCTCAATCATAACTGATATCATCTGAAGGGGTCCAGAATTCAACATCACCGACTAAATTTATGGTCAATAATCTATCCCATTGCAGATGGCCAAACCCTTGTTTGAATGGAACTCTATTAGAGAGGGTTCCTACATTTGACTATCTATTGATAACTCTTAACAAGCATATCGATTGATCATTCCATATCGCAAAGGCTTAAACTGGCTCAACACACTAGTGGGTTCTCCAGGGTGTACAGGGGGTCCTTCTTCTTCAAACCCATTACCCCACCATTGAGAACTATAACATGCAAGCCCTGGGTGCCACAGTGTATGGGGCTGAGCTGCAAGGGTACAAACCGGTTAGAGACATCTCGCAGATAGAGAACACTTTCTTCAGTCAATTGTTGAACCTCTCCTGGTATCCCATTAGTCCCCCTTACACCAGATGTAGGTGTTAGACCAGTAGCTGAGGGAACTGGCTTTAGACCCCTTCTCTTTTGGATAAGAATGTGGGTTACTCCAGAACTGATCTCCTACAGATTGGCCCTGGAGTAGATATTAGTGTTCCTGGGGACAGCACTTCCCCTGCACACATTTATTAACCGCTGGAGAGGTGAGAGCCATGACTCATTGCAGAAACGTCCATCCTGTGGAGGAAACTGATGGCCATGCTTTATTTTTTTGCCCAATTTATAAGAAACTTAAGACTCAAATGGCTAGCACAAATCTGCAGAAATGTAGGAACTTCGCACTGATCAAGGCACTTAGAATTCTGAAAATTAATACTTATCAGTCTATTGTGTTTGCCATCTCTAGATATTTATTCTCAATCTGGTGCCTCCGAAAAAGGTGCGTATGACTACTAGTTTATTCTATGTTCTGTCTCTGACAGTTGCTTGTTCTTGGCAACCGACTAAAAAGCCATGAGTAATGGCACGGGAAACAAAATGTGCACTATCCTTTGCTCAATTTGCAGTCCCTCTACCTCTCAATATGGAATAATGGATAAAGGTTGGGCTATTTATTTCATTCCAAGGGTGTCTCAAGGTTTTATTGATTTTAGCCTTTTTTTACGCACTATGCACTTTATGCCTACATATTTTAGGCAGTGCCTGAGTATCTCTGAATCAGTGCATGCTGCTAGACATCATAGTTGGCATAGCGGACCCTCCTAGAGCTCATTCTTAGGTTTTCTCTGAGGATTTTGCCTTCGTGGACTCTGTTTAGCAGGGAAGTACTCTTAGGTGCTTTATTACTGGGTTTTTTATTAATTCTACAGAATTGTGAATTTGTTTATTTGGAATTGTCCTATTGTGGAAGTCTATATTGTGCTCTATTCTGTACATAGATGCTGTATGATATCATGTTTTACCACTGAGATCTATTTTAATGAACAGTGTATTTAGTTTATTTGTTATGTATTTGATCAAGATGTGTGTTACTGAGCACTTCAATGGTCTTCGAACTGAAATAAAGTTGATTGATGATGATATCATAGTAGAATGGGCTTAAATTGACTTAATTGAAAGCTAATAACCCCATGCCTACCTGAGTTGTGAGATCACTGTGATCTCTATGATCATGACTAGAAAGCTAGGGAAATCTCCTTGACAACAGCAATGTTACAGTGATGCAGTCAACTGTTCACTCCTTCAGTAAAAGGAGATACAAACAGAAAATTAAAGAAAATCCAATAACAATGTCTACAGCTGAAGGGAAAATTGACTCCACAATCAGGAACAAGCTTGCAAATCCAGGAATGATTTTATGAATTATCGAATTTTCTCCTACTGCAGTGAAAATAACCAAATGCAAATGAGAACATTTCATTAATATTCAGCTACAATAATTTCTTGTTAGCTTATATATGATAATCTGTTCCTTACCTTGGTCATACGGTGTAAAAGAGCATTCCAGTATGTTTCTGAAAGAACTGCTTCCGTTCAAAGATTAAATGCTAATTACCCTGGAAGGAATGGATGATAATATATGTTTAATGGCATTTTGTCATTGGAATTCTTGGAAGGCTAATATATCAATATAGTTCAGCTGTAATAATTATTTACAATCAAGTTGTGACGTTGCAATGTTTACTGCCAAAAGCCATGTTGAAAGGGAAGTCACAGAGCATAATTACAGCTGCAGTTGAAACAAAGCAGTGAAAATGAAAACTGGCTTTACATTTTTGTACAAGAAAACAGCAGTGAGCAGAAAGAAGATATTTAAAGGGATATGTTTATTTTTTGCTACCAAAGGTCATAACAGAAAGCATAGAATATCACTATATTTATTTACACATTGTGGGTCCCCATTATTTTTTTTAATCTGACTTACACTAACTGATTTCATTTTCGTTTTGCCATCAATTGCTATCTGATTTTATATAAGTTCAATTTCACACTAGATTCTGATTTTATTCTTCATGTATGCACAAATGTTAGCCTTTTCATACGAAAGAGTAATACAACAAATATCTGAGCAGTTTTAAGGAAGGTTGATGATGTTACCATGTATTATAATGAATGAACTATCCTCTGCCAATATTATAATGATATTGCAGATCACCTTGAATTTCGATGACATTATGAAGGGTTGTAGCCTTTGACCTTCTATACCTATATGGTTATGGGACAACTCAGTAACTTGCAATATCCTTAACATTTATGGCGAGGTACTCTATCCCCTATGAATAGAGTTAATATTTAACATATTTTGCGGGAAATTGCTTCCATTGAATGACGCCTGAATGTTGCTGAAGGTTGTGGCAATCCTGTGAATATCCAATGCAGCACAGGTGAATTTGCCATGGTGGAGTACAAGGGGTTCTTAATCCCCATTTCTGGATCTTTCTACATCTCAGGAGCACCATGTGAGCCATAGATATAACTTTTGGTACACAGTCTAAATATCGAGTTTGGAATATCGACCTACAGAAATATCGAGTCTGAAATATCGAAGGTAAAGAATATCGAGGTCAAGAATATCGTTGGACAGAATATCCACCCTAAGGTAAGTAATATCGAATTTATTTATATCGATGTAAGTAATATCGAAGTCAGTAATATTGATATCAAATATATCGATGTTACTAATTTCGATGTTACTAATATCGATATTTGTATTACTAATATGTATTTTATTATGTATTTAATATGTATGTGTTATATGTTTTTTGTTAAGTATTTCACTTGTTTTAAATTACATGTGTACTATTTGTATATATTAATAATGATATTTTAAAGTTAATTTAATGTTTTAGTACTGGAGCGGGTTGTGGGTTTATAGGGGAATAGGTTGGGTAGTAATTTAAATATATAAAATTAATTTATATTTTTTAGGAATTACAAATTAATTTTAATTAATTTTTGCATTTAAGTTTTGTAGCGGGTAGTGGGTTTATAGGGGAATTGGGTGAGACGTATTTTAATTGTAATTAAATAATTATTTATTTTAATTTATTGGTATTGATAATAAATTCATTTTTAATTAATTATTAATTAGCAATTAATTGTTTTAATTGTTAATTTATTTTTTAAATTGGTAAATAATGTTTGTAATTGGTAATTAATTTTTGTAGATGATAATTAATTTTTTTAATTGGTAATTAATATTTGTAATTGGTAATTAATTGTTTAATTCGTAATTAATGTATGTAATTGGTAAATAATTTTTTTAATTGGTAATTAATCATTGTAATTTGTAATTCATTTTTTAATTTGTAATTAATGTTTGTAATTGGTAATGAATTTTTTTTAATTGGTAAGTAATTTCTTTTAGTTGGAAACTATTCTTTAATAATTTTTATTTAATGATTTATAAAAAGTATTTTTTGGTATAAAAAATAATTTTATTGTTTAAAGTTTTTTAATTGCTAATCAATTTTTAATAATAAATATGTGTTTTGTTTTGAAAAATATTTCATTGTTCAATATTTATTATGTGGTAACTAATATTGATTAATTAATATGTATTGGTATTTATTGTTAATTTGTTGTTAATAAATTATTCAATTGTAATTATGTTTTTAATAATTATTAATGGGTATTTGTAAATGATGTTGGTTTCAAATTCAAATTATTAATTATTTTAAATACAAACATTATTTATAAGTATGATATATTTAATTTCTATGCTATCCAACATTTTCCCTACTGTTGCACTCTCTGGAGTGGGAATAGTAATTTTAACCCTCCAGCTATTCAACGTTTTCTCTACTGTTACACTCACCGGAGTGGGAATAGTAATTCTTACCCCTACGCTATCCAACACTTTCCCTACTGTTGCACTCTCTGGAGTGGGAATAGTAATTTTTACCTTCTTGCTATCCAACGTTTTCCCTACGGTTGCACTCTTTGGAGTGGGAATAGTAATTGTTACCCCTACGCTATTCAACGCTTTCTCTACTGTTGCACTCACTGGAGTGGGAATAGTAATTTTTACCCACCCGCTATCAAACACGTTCATTACTGTTGCACTCTTTGGAGTGGGAATAGTAATTTTTACCCCTACGCTATCCAACGTTTTCCCTACTGTTTCACACTCTGGAGTTGTAATAGTAATTTTTACTCACCCGCTATCCAACGCTTTCCCTACTGTTGCACTCTCTGGAGTGGGAATAGTAATTTTTACCTTCCCGCTATCCAACGCTTTCCCTACTGTTGCACTCTTTGGAGTGGGAGTAGTAATGTTTACCCCTAAGCTATCCATTGCTTTCCCTACTGTTGCACTCACTGGAGTGGGAATAGTAATTTTTACTCACCCGCCATCCAACGCTTTCTCTACTGTTGCACTCTCTGGAGCTGGAATAGTAATTTTTACCCCTACGCTATCAAACGCTTTCCCTACTGTTCCACTCACTGGAGTGGGAATAGTAATTTTTACCCATCCGCTATCCAACGCTTTCCCTACTGTTGCACTCTCTGGAGTGGGAATAGTAATTTTTACTGCTACGCTATCCAATGGTTTCCCTACTGTTTCACACTCTGGAGTTGGAATAGTAATTTTTACCCACCCACTACCCAACGCTTTCCCTACTGTTGCACTCACTGGAGTGGGAATAGTAATTTTTACCCCTATGCTATCCAACGCTTTCCCTAATGTTGCACTCTCTGGAGTGGGAATAGTAATTTTTACCTTCTCGCTATCCAACACTTTCCCTACTGTTGCACTTTTTGGAGTGAGAATAGTAATTTTTACCCCTACGCTATCCAACGCTTTCCCTACTGTTTTACGCTCTGGAGTTGGAATAGTAATTTTTACCGAGCCGCTATCCAACGCTTTCCCTACTGTTGCATTTTTGGGAGTGGGAATAGTAATTTTACTTTCTACGCCATCCAATATTTTAATTACTGTAGTTTTGTTTGGACTTCAAATAGTAGTTTTATTTATTTAACATTTTTTGTATTATTTTAGATAATGTAGTATTTAATTAATTTAGAATATTTCGAAGGTATATTTAATTTTTTTAATTTATTAAATAATTATATACTTTGTATTTATGTTATTATTTTATGTGTGTAGATGTATTTGTAATTTATATTATTTATAAATAATTTATAAGTAATTAAAATAATTATTAAAAGTTATTATTAAGTAAGTATATATTATATATTTTATGTATATGTTTAATTAATGTTTTATTATTATATATGTATCATTTATTAATTTTAAACATTATTAAATATATTTAACTATGTTTATTTTATTTATTAGTATTATTTACTTTATTTTACACATTTATTTTTAACTGAAAAAAAAAGATATTTTTATCTACGATATTTTTAACATCGATATTTTAGTTTAGATATTTTTGTACTTACCGTGTTGTAGATAGGACGTCGATATACTTAACTTCGATATTCCAGCGTCGATGTTTATGTAGGTCGATATTCTTAGAGTCGATATTCTGTCAGTGATTCATAACTTTTACCTGTTAGGACGGACCAGGCCATTATTTTTTAATCTTCTGAAGCATGTGGCTACCCTTTTGTTTTATTTTAAGGTGCTCATTATGGTAAGGAATTGGCATGCAGCAAGATTAACATTGCTGCCCATCATATTTCTGCATGGGCATATTACTACTTTCTGCTATCTTGATTGGTGTCATCATGATATCCAGTTAGTTTGTTTGATGTTTTTCTTGCTAAAGAAACATTATCGCTGACATTTTGTTTAGTTTGAAGGCGCCTTAGTTATTCTGCTGATTGCCATTGATACTGCCTCATAAAATCTGCACGTTCTTTGCAGCCCTTGTGATAAACTCTAATATTACAGATTTAATGCTATCATTATAAGCCTTGCTTTGGTTTTTCTTTTCGCGCTGTGATTGTCATTTTATGGATAGGAAGTAACACAATATTCTTCTGCCTGAACGGGAAGAGCTAAATGGAATAAGTTCATTAATCCATCAGTGCCTTGTTTTTCAAAGCTGTCAGCTTAGTTCCTTTTTGACCTTATTAATCAAACATAGATAGAACTGGTGATGTTGATACCAAAGATAGTCCTAAATCATCTAAGGATTCCTTGGCTCCCTCACAAGCCTCAGGTGCTAAAAAGGGACTATTTCAAATTTGGCTAAGTGGGCCAAAAATGACGTCAATTCTCCTCTCAAATATCCATCTCTGCTGTTTCTGGATTATCGCATGAAAAAAATAAAGACTTTAAAGCATTTAGTCATTGACACTAGTACAACATTACAAAGAATGATTGAAAAAAGTTCTACTCTAGACAACAGAATATCCATGATGAAGCAGAGTATCAGTGCTATTGAAGGTGTGGTTACTGATGTTTCCTATTTAGCAAAAGAAATAGAAATATGCAAACAAACACAGAAGATTTGGAAAACAGAAACAGGAAGAACAATCTCTGACTATATTGGTATACTGCAGGGCGCTGAAGGCTCGGACATTTTCTACAAAGCACAATACTAAAGATTTTCCACATTGACAGATGCACTCTTTTCATCATCCAGTGAGCTCATTGTCATTGCCCAAAATCTTCCCCGTCATTAAATCCAAACCCAGAGGTATTATTATACTCTCTCAACAATTCACAGATCTGATGGTGGTTCCTTCTACAGCTAAGTACAAAGATCTACTACATACAGGCACGGTGGCAGGGTACAAGATGCTGCACCAACTACCAATGTTCTTTTTCAATGTAAGTCACAAAAAGATAAATGATACTCCATGCAATTGCTAACAAACAATGCCCCCTCTCGAAACCAGCCACCCACTATGGTTTCAAATACAGCACAAGAGCGCATGAGATGAGAGAGGCAAATTTGTAAAAGCAAATAATCATAGGGTTCTAATCCCACAGAGGATAAAGGACAGCGATTACAGTAATAATGATTCTTTCACTAGAAGATGTTGTGGATCCTTTTTATTCCATTTTTTATACACAACAGACAATGTGTTTCACCCTTGCAGGCATCTTCAGGGTAAGTAAGCTGTCGAAATAGTCCCAAATCGGTCGACACTTTCAAAAAGTATTGTTCCCGATCAGAAAATCTAAAACAGGATATCTTATGTATAAAGATCCGTGTTCACTATCTCAGTCAGAACCCGGGATATATGAAATGTTGCACGCTCAATTGCTGGCCTATTCACGCGGCCATCAGGGGACCTCCTGTCATGTCGAATATTTCGAATGATTATAAAGATAAATGCAGTGGTCCACCAATACCATTTGTTTCTCACAAGATGTTTCCAACTTGATTGCTAGCTGCAGGAAGCAATTTTCTTCAATAAAATGTCAACTTAAGGTTATGAATGCAATATATGGCCTTCTTTATCCTTGCTTCTTCAAAGTTTCTGTTATTTTCAACTTCCTATTTTTCGTCTTTTCATTTCAGGCCCTAGTCTTTCTTGATCCCATCAGAATCATTTTTTTTGTCTTCATATTCTTTGGATTTCCACATATTGATGTTCTCTAGTCTTTCCTGAAGCCCTCCTTGTCTACCCTTAGGCATGTTGCTCAATTTGTGAAATTTTACCCAAATATGTATTGTCTTTTGATATCATGTCACATGACTTTTATTATTGTTGTTGTGTCAGACGTAAGAAATTAAAATACTGGTTAACTGGGGTGTGAGCCCTAGTCAAGTAGCAACCACAATCCTTGTCAAGGTAAGTAACAATCAAACCTTGCCTGAGCTCACCCCATTGGTAGCCTGGAACAGAGCAGTCAGGCTTAACTTAGAGGCGAAGTGTAAAGTATTTGTGCAACACTTCAAACAGTAAAACAGTGAAAATTCCACACAAAAAGTTCTCACACCAGGTTGGAGACATGGAGCTTAATTTAATATAGAAAACCAGACCAATATGATAAAAATCTAATTAATAGAACTGAAGATATTCAAGTTTTATTTATTTTAAAGGGAATAGTAGCCAAAAACGTAAAATCGCCAACTGTGGATATCTGATCGAAAGTCACAAGCTCAGGCAGACTGTCTTCTAGCCCTTGGAGTCATCCTGGATTCTGGGTTTGAGAGATGCAGGTCCAGTACTTCTCACCCAGGCAGTAGGCAGCAGGCAGCGGGTTAGCACAGGAGGGCAGCAGTTCTTTCAGAGCAGCAGTCTAGCAGAGTGACAGTCCTTGAGCAGCGCAGCAGTCTTTTTTCCTTGTAGAGTACCCACAAGACCAGAAACCTAATGAAGTGGTGGTGCCTGAGGTCAAGTGTTTATGCCCAGTTGTGCCTTTAAGGTGAGGGAGAAGCTTCCAAATGTTTCCCTTTGAAGTCCTTAGGCAACCTGCTATGTCTTGCATGGCTCCAGACTAACTACAGGGGGTATGCATTCCTTTGTGTAGAGGCAGGACACAGCATATTCAGGTAAAAGTTAGGCTTTGCCCTGCTCCTCCTTCCCATCCTGCCAGTGATGACCCATCCAGGCACACCTAAGCTTCCTATTGTTTATGGCTGTCTTGGAGGAATACACAAATCCCAACTGTCATGTGAACAAAGACAGACTTCAGGCACTAAATTGCTAAGTCAGGAAAATGTCAACTTTCTAAAAGTGGCATTTTAAGAATGGCCATTTAAAGTCCAAATTTACCATAAGTAAGGATTTGAAATTGTGACTCCGGAAACACCAAAATTACCTTCTATTTCTTCCCATTTGGAAATTACACTTATAAATATAATAAGGCAACTCCAAGGTTATCCTATGGGAGAGATAAGCTGTGCAGTAGTGAAAAAATATCACCCAGAGAAAGGCTGAAGGCACTTCATGACTATGGCAGGAAAATGGCAACTTTTTAAAAGTGACATTTTCAAAATTGTAATTTTTCTCCTGACTTCACCGTGAGAGAGGATTTTTGTTACAATTCGAAAAAAACACAAAACATGAACTGGTTGCCTGCTTCCAATTGGAAATGATCACTTATTAAGTGCAATAGGGTAACTCCAATATTATCCTGTGGGAGAGGCAGGCTTTGCAGTAGTGAACAACAAATGTTAGAGTTTCTCACTACCAGGTCTTGTAAAACCTAAAAGTACATGCATTACATTTTAAAAACATTGCATCCTCAGCTCTGGGCATCCAGGGCCTATCCGAGGGATGACATATGAATTGAAAGATTAGAACGGAAGGTTTGTGCCTTGTAAAAGGTTTATTTTGCCAGGTCAAAATGGCAGTTAATACTGCTCACACAGGCTGTTCAATGGCAGGTATGAGACATGTTCAGGGGGTGCTTAAGTAGGTGGCACAATCAGTGCTAGAGGCCCTGTAGTAGCATTTTGTTTACCAACCCTGGGTACATGTAGTACCATTTTACTTGGGACTCATAAGTGAATCAAATATGCTAATAGGGGATAAGAAAATATTATCATATGAAGGAGTGAGCACATGCACTTTAGCACAGGTCAACAGTGGTACAATGTGAGGAATCCTAAGGCCAGTAAAAACAAGATCAACACAAAAATGGGGGAGGAAGGCAAAAAAGTTTGGGGGAAGACTACCCTATGCTCACATGTCCAGCATCAGCTTTGTTAAATATATTGTTGTTATCTTAGATTTTCCATCTACCTCTAGGTTCCAACATCCCTTCACCTTCTATGGTGTATATCTCATCCTTTAAAATGCATTTCTGTGACTTTGTCTTTAGTTGCTCCTTCAGTCTTATCATTGTGTTTAGGGTTATATTCCCCTTACTGGTTCTTGTCTTTTTATGCTTTATCTTTCTGTCTAGCTCTTTTATGTTTTCACTCAATGGACTCAATAATCAAATACTTTATGAGACATTTGTTTTATTGCTACACTTGGAAATGGGAGAACATTTTGATTATGTGTATTATGAAATCCATATAAACAAAGTAAACTCTGCCGTTTAATTTTCTCCCATTTCAAACTATCACCCTTACACACAGTAGGGATCTTGTTCCCAGATGTTGTTAGACACTATACACATTTTTAACTGAAAAATATATACATTAATTTTAAGAGGGAGACATTTAAATGCAGAAAAATATTCCATGTTATCAAATTTTTTGCAGTGCATTTTTCTGCACTTTAAATTTTTCCCATGTAAAAAATGGCTGTATATTTGTGTTGTACATATAATGGTGCCACATATGGCAAAAGGTATGTGCTGTTCCACACGTACATATGACACAGTCTCTCATTCACTCATATACATATATCCAATTCATATGCACACATATTCATACATCTTCATAGGCCACGCTATCACTGACACACATGGCAGCCATGTCATAGTGTCCCTAATCAAAGTTTTTTGTTCAAGCCATAGTATCTGGCTCTATGGACATTAGGTTGCTCATAATGATTTTCGTTGATCAGAAGTAGCTCTATCTACAGAAAAGGTTGCCGAACCCAAATCTAATCAAAGTTTCATAAGAGACAAACAAAAGCTATAAGTCAAAGGGATATATTTCGAATATAATAGAACATACAAAAACAAGTATTTTCATGAGCAGAAAACTGCTGACTTTGGCTGCATTATTAATCAGAAAATAATAATGAAATGTATTGAATGAATGTTTGCTTAGATTCTCCTGCAGCATTTCGGTGCAAATGTTAAGTGGTCATGAAGTCTAGTATAAGTGCGCGTTGAATGCCTATTGATATACTGCTATCCATAAATCAGAATAAAGAAAATGTTCATGGTGACATCAATAATTTATGGTATTGCTTTTAGCCATTACTGGGCCCTTCTAGACACTGTCTCATACTATACAGCATTGGAAGTCAAGCAGGCTGGGTAAACTGATTGTACAGGTTTACGGCAATAAGCTCGTGTAATTACACCTTTGGTTAGAAAAAGGTTAGGGGAAAAATCTTTCAGGCTATAGTTCAAGATGACCCCTGAATTTGACCAGCAGTAGAAGAAGGATGTGGGCTTATTGAGGCTAGTGCCAAATCTTCATTGGCTAGAACGAGACGGTTAGGCCATCGATTGAATGAAAAAGGTGAGTGCCCAGGACTCTTTAGAATTTTTTAGGGTGTAGGGTATTTAAGAAGGTGAAACACTGAAACTGATCCGCTGGTAATTGGCCATTTTAGATGGCCGATGACCAGTAAGTGCTGTGAGGGTAATCTCAGGCCTCTATTTTAGTAAGGGCTTCATGTCCTATGAACCACTTGCATTAATTAAGATCATTGGAATAACTTGATGAGGCAGGGAGAGCAGCAGAGTGATTTACGAATGACGCAAGGGTCTTGCATTGAGATCCTTCAATGACCTGAAGCTATTTGAATTATTTGAATCCAGGGGAAATAAGTTACAATACAGCATGGCGTGGTTTTTCCACAGAGCATTAGTGTCACCATTATGAGATTTGGAGTGTAGTATTAACAAGTTTACCCCATTTGGAACTGATTTAAAAAAAACTATTTTTGTTGTTCCCCATCAAGTTTTGCCATGCAACTGAGGCAGGAAACACTGTTGATTATTTCATAACTCTATTCTGAGAATAAGTGCCTGGGCTGAGATCATCTGTAACTACCACTAACACTTGAGAATGTGCAGGAAGAAACATTGTACAGAACATTGTTCCATATGAATTCCACTGCAGAACATACAGTTACAACACAAATGTCAACAGTTTGAACGAAACAAGATGTGAGGGGGTAACCTGTTGCATGCACTTGAGTTGTGGTTACTTCAGATCTTGCAATGAGGGGTTTAGCAGCAATTTTACATGAGAGTATTCCACCCTGGCTATTTGTGAAATGGAATACAGCATTATTTGCATTTCTCTGAAATGCTTGGTTTGCACCTCCTGAAGCTCTACTTTGAATAAGCTTTGCAATGTCCTAAATGTGAGCATTCAATATTAGCGGTTCCAAATCACAGACAATGTAAGGGATCAACAGTGAAAGAAAGATTAATGATAATGTTTCAAGTAAGAGCCCTTCTCCTTTGTTGATCATGTACAGTGCATATATCCACCAACACTACACATTCATTACATATTGTTTTACGGCTCTGCTGATAATGCTTAAAAATGTGTTTTTCCTCAGCCTAGCCTTTCTGACTTCATCTTCACTTTTTACCCTTCCTATAAACTCTTATTGAACATTCTGAATGGTCTAGTGGTATGAAAACTAATCAACAATGTGATTCTCCAATGTTATTGACACCCTTTGAGCCCCCTGAACTGTTCATGTTCTCCGTTTTCTTCTTTCATGATATGCCTTCTTGCTTCTTCTCTTCACTCTGTGGAACACCTATGCTCATGCCCTCCCTCTCTAAAAGCCAGACATTTGGAAAAAAACATTAAACACGCATTTTTCTACGTCCACCAAAATCTGTGGTAGAAAGAATTGAGTTAATTTGACACTAAGAAACCCTACTAAAATAATACAGTTCTATGTTCTATTTTAATTTTTCTGAAAGGAGATGAACATTAAGTATAATACAGCTTAAAAACACCTGACTTTCCATCGTTTCCAAAAGGATCACATTTGTCCAATAATATGTAGAAGGTTCAAGCCGCCTACTTTCACTCTGGAAATAGCTCCGAACAAACTATATATTTCACGCTTAGAAGCTTCTGTCAATTACATGAGTGTAGATGCTGTAACCTGAAAGCTCTATTCTTACCTTACATTTATAGTGAGTGAAATGACTCAAACAATTGGCTTCTCATTCCAAATCAGGGCTTCTTTCACAGGTGACATCCACTTATCACAGCTATAAATAACATGAGTCTGTCACCTATAAACCACATGAATCTGTCTAGCATAGAACAACCAGCATCAATCCATCAGTCAGTATCTTTGTTGCTTTCTCCCAGTGAATATTCACAATTAGCCTTCACCTCTTTCTCACTTAAATGTACGAACCCAGCTATTTAATTTTACCTGTGTGTGGATCTCATACTGCTGTCACCGAAAGTATTGTTTACACATTTCTGAATTGTTATTATCGGCTACATTTGACAAGACAGCCCCGTGCACTGTGTCTATCAAATTTTATTTTACGTGGCTATCACTTTTAATACTTTTTTTGAAATAAAATGGCAAATTGTTCACGACATTTAAGACATGAAGATTGTGTACTTTGTTGCCATGATGAGAGCCCTATTCAGCAGTCCACTCTTCTGCGCATCACTTACTACATTTATGTTGATGGAATGTTTGGAATGTTGTATATTTTACACTATATATATATATATATATATATATATATATATATATATATATATATACGTACATACATACATACATACATACATACATACATTACCTACTGGCGGTCGCCAGTAGGTATATATAGTTAGGATTTTTTCTCTATGGGATTTTTGACAATTCTATGTCTAATACCTTTGGCGTTTGTGGACGGAATTGGCTGACAATTTCAGGAAAATGTTACATTTTGTTTCTGAGCAGCCCTTGAAAATTTGGGGGGGTTCGTCAAGGGGGGGCCGAGAAAAAAGGGGGGTCCCAAAACGTGTTTTTAACATTGAGTTTTCCATAGGGCGGTTGGCCTCACTTTTAGCCCGAACGGCTGAATGGATTTGCACGAAACTTGGCAAAATTGTAGGGACTGGTAGCCCGATGTGCCTTTTGTAGGTCTCAATATATGTGCTTCAGTGGATTTTGAGAAATTAACGTTCAAAAAAAGATATATATCTGTAACAGCGGACCGGGCAGCGCTCCAGTTCGCGTACTTTTCGCGCAACGGAGCTTTGTGAAGCGAAGCTGATTGGTTCTCCGGCGTCTGTAAACATTCCAAACAGTCCGTAGCGGCCGCCATCTTGTCTCTCGGTAGGATCGAGAGACAAGAGGAGGCCAAAGCGAAGGGGCAAATGACCATAAGGGGGCATAGTAGATCCTCGCTGACCCCCTAGGTTTGATGTGGAGGTTTTAAAAGGGCCCCGCGGGGCAAAAAAAATAATAATAATAATAATCGAACGGCTGAATGGATTTGCACGAAACTTGGCAAAATATTAGGGACTGGTAGCCCGATGTGCCTTTGCTAGGTCTCAATATATGTGCTCCAGTGGATTTTGAGAAATTAACGTTAAAAAAAAGATATATATCTGTAACAGCGCTCCGCTTCGCGTACTTTTCGCGTTACGGAGCTTTGCGAAGCTGATTGGTTCTCCGGCGTCTGTCAACATTCCAAACAGTCCGTAGCGGCCGCCATCTTGTCTCTCGGTAGGATTGAGAGACAAGAGGAGGCCAAAGCGAAGGGGGAAATGACCATAAGGGGGCATAGTAGATCCTTCCTGACCTCTTAGGTTTGATGTACCATTTTGCCAAGTTTGGTGTAATTCCGTTCAGCCATTCAGGCTGTAGACGTATGTAAATGTCCTATGGAAAATTGCATGGGGAAAACACATTTGAAGGTGTTGAAATTTAGAACCAATTAAAATGTTACTTTGGTTTTGTATTTGTGTGTGATGAAAGTTAATTGGTTATGTATATATGTCAAATGAGAGGAAACCACAGCCATTTTGTGATACTACTGTCTGAGGTACATTTGTGAGGAATTTTTGGTGGTGAATTTCTGGTGTTTGATTTACACAGTACTAACACTTCTCCTACTTTTAAAAAGGTGAGTTGTTAATTTGTAAGGGGAACTATGTTGTACAATTGAAGATAATTTGAAAAATGTTTTCTGTTATTTATTTGCAGTCCTTCTGTTATACTAAATACTTGATAAAGTTAGTTTTATATTATGTATTACTAAAAACGATAAATGAAAGTGATTATTTTTTTCTGCAATTTACAGCAAGCAATTTCAAAATAAAATGGCTCACAATGAAGAGACCGTGGCAATTTCTTTTGAATTGTCCACTACATTGATTGAAATTGAGAGCACCAATAATGAAATATTGTCACAAGGAGGAGATGACTTGTATGATTCCATTAGATTGATTGAAATGGACAGCACCAATAATGAAATATTGTCACAAGGAGATGACTTGAATGATTCCACTACATTGATTGAAATTGAGAGCACCAATAATGAAATATTGTCACAAGGAGGAGATGGCTTGTATGATTCCATTAGATTGATTGAAATGGACAGCACCAATAATGAAATATTGTCACAAGGAGGAGATGACTTGAATGATTCCACTACATTGATTGAAATTGAGAGCACCAATAATGAAATATTGTCACGAGGAGATGACTTGAATGATTCCACTACATTGATTGAAATTGACAGCACCAATAATGAAATATTGTCACAAGGAGGAGATGACTTGAATGATTTTTTTGATCAATCTGTTGATGGCGAATTTATCGAATGTTTGGAGACCATAGAGTTACAAGAATCATCATTGCAGACTTTTCATGAGGAAATTGCTGATGAGGACATGGTACTAGTTCTTTCAAATTTAGAAAATTCTGAAGAATAAATTTATATTTAGAAATCAAAAATTGTTTGAGACATTATTCATTTTTATTTTTAATTTATGAGGTTGTAGCGAAGTGATTGTAGTATAAAATGAGACTTATAGTATAGAGTGCAACATTTTTATGTTACATGGTAAGTTTACTCATATTTACTTCCCTTCTGCCACTATATTATCTCCAATGTGTATTTGACATCTCTTCTTCATCTCCGGCCTCCTTTCTCTCACTGTGTGTCTCCGATGCATCTTATCGCTGCTATTTTGTGTAATTACAGAAGAGAGTAAAATAAAATAGTTCGGAACGTGAAAAGGGGGCAAAGTAGAGTACCCCTCACCCCGTAGGCCTTTTTAGGCGGTCCCTAAAGGATCAGTTTCTGCTTTCCTGAGAGATTATGGTATGAGTTCCATATACCACAATAATTTGCATTACATCATGCAAGATATCTATCTCCTATTACCAACTTTTGGAGATATTCGCGCTAAGCGCGAATATCTCCAAAAAGTAACACCTGCCCTGAGCAGTTCTTAGCCATGTTATCCAATGGGAGGTGGATAACATGGCTAAGAGCATTAGCTCGGTAATGCATGAATATCGCTGACTTTTTAGCGATATTCATGCATTGCGGCCGTTTATTATCGCATTTGCGATAAACCTTGATAATAGCAAGGTTTATCTTCGATAATTTCTGACGATGCTTAGCGGTAAAAAATTCGTTGGTAAGCATCGTTAGCGATAAATATCGCTTAACTTTGGTAATATGCACCAACGTCTGTTAACGTTCGATTCGAAGGGAATGAGGAAGTGTTGAAAAACATTGTCTGCGCCATCTTGCCTTTTTTGAAATGCCACACTTTTGTCGTGCACGGCAGCCATTTTAGATGCCTTGACCAGACCCACTCTCTGCACGCTGTCGATTCGTAGCATGGCTCCCCACTCTCACAAGCATCTTCCCCAGGCACTGGTCACCCCCGCTCTCTGTCTTATGCATCGGCAATAAACCTCCCCCCATCTGCGCTGCTCTTCCCTGAAAATCACACTCTGTGCCCGCCCGACACCTCCCTTTCGCCCTATTCACTACCGCACCCTCTGACACTCCTCTTCCTCTGTGTCCGATTGTCCAGGCTATCACCTAGCCCTGCAGATGTAGTTTATGGCCCCAGCTGTAAAGAATCACCCCTCTTCAAAGGAGTTATAGTAGATCAAGGCCCACACCCGATGAGATCCGTCACACCACACGTGTTCCTACTATCTGAAAACCATCCTGTATTGTGATTGGGGAGGGGACCGAGCCTGAAGCGGAAGATTCCAGGAATGACTCTTTGTACATCAAAGTTTTTACAATTATGTGTCACATTAAAAATATATAGCACTCCAACAAAGTAGTAGGAATATAAATCTTTAATAACATATAAATATATACAACAAAACAAAAAAAGGTAAAAACATTTAAACAACGAAGAGACCGTGGCAATTTCTTTTGAATTCCTGATGAGGACATGTTACTAGTTCTTTCAAATTATGAAAATTCAGAAGATGTTGCCTGGGGGTGGGTAGTCAGTAGCAGTCTGTTGTGCGAATAGTTCCAAGGCAGCAGAACGCGCTGAAATCTAGATGGCACGAAAGTGATGTCTAGTAAGTTGCCGCCCAGCAAATAACGGCGTGGGGCGCCGCGGGGGTGAGTGAGTCCAGTAGGCACCACAGCTATTCTTACCGGCATTGCAGAATTACTGCTGGGGACAATGCCTGTGCTGTAGCAGGGTCACAGCAGAAACAAAAAGGATTCTGTTGAAGATGTTGTTAGTTTTCAATTTGAAAACAGTTCTGGTGTCAACTGCTATGCTAATGTAGTGGTTAATGTTTTGTTTTCTCTAGAAAATGTAAAAGAGGGGGAGGCAGTCCAAAGTTCCGTTAAAAGGGCAAAGGAAAGGATCGGTGGTTTGAACTATCAGTCAAAAAGGGGAGGGGGTGCAACAATTTTTCCTACCGGGTCACACTGTGCTTTCACCGGAACTGAGGTCTGCAGGATTCTAGTAATTCAAAGTGAGGCTGGCGCCAGCATGGGAGCGCCGACGTCCCGCGGATACAGTTTCGTCACTCCACGGGCGATCATGGCAGTCATTCCCCATCGGGGGTCGGAGACTCCCGCGGCTCCTCTAGAATCTTCAAGGTCGTGGAGGACTACGGTGGTGGAGTCAACCAGTGACCGGGCCATTTCTTTATGCTGGGCCCGCTCTTGCCAGGTCGACCGCCATTTTGAGAGTTCGGTAGCTACTGGCGATCGCGGGGTCAAATGAGCGGACGGGCTCCACCCTGCCGGGCGAGACGTTGCAGCATGGCCACAGTGGAAGAACCCTTTTCCGGGCGCCTGGAGCGCTGAGGGTGCAGCTGGGAAGCCTCCACCTGGGGAGGCGGGAGAGGCCTGTTCGCACCGTCTCTCCCTCCCAGTGCACCCCACGGCGTCTCGCTTGAGATTTGTTATGGCCGGACCAGGCGATGAGGACGAGGGGGGGGGGGTCGGAGGCATGTGCAAGACATCCCCCCCCAGTGTTGTCGCAGCCATTATTCAAGAAAGAAGAAGTGTCCCGTCCGTCTTCGGGCCGGGCTTCCGGTAGATGTCGGCCGGACGCCCCTGGCTCTCGCCCCATGAACGGGTTTCTTGGTTTATCGGCTGCAGCCGGATCCCGTCGGCCTCGGCCCCCCGACCGTTGGTGGCCGGACCGGAAGAGCATGTGGCGGGACTACCTGAAACTGTCAAGGGCCACCGCGGCCGGACTGGGAGAGAGAGGGGAGGGTCGAGGAGACATTCCCCCCCCCCTGCAACTGTTCAGCGTTGTAAAGGCAATCCCCTGGCCGGGTCCCGCTGGCCTCGGCCTCTCCTCCGGCTACACCCTACGTTAGGATCTCCTGGCCGAGGCGTGGCAGCAGGACCCGCCTTATATGGGCTGCTCCCGGCTGGGCGTAGCCGCAACCCTGCCCCACCTTGGAAGTTTCCAGAGTGGGGGCGAATGTTCTACTGACTTGCATTTTCCCTAGTCTATCGATTTTTTTGGTGTGGCAGGCGGTGGGACAGCGAGGGGTGATTTGGTTTCTCTTACTGTTTTTCTGGTCTCTCACCACTGGCATATTTTAACGTTTTCTTGTTTCTAGGACATTAATAGGTTTTATCATTACGTTATGTTATCATTTCTTTGTTCGTTGTTTAATAAAAGTTCATGTTCATCAGTGGCCTACTGATTTTCGTTTTCCTATTCTTTTCTTTCCAGGTTGTTTCATGCTAAAGTTTCTGTTAACAGGATACAGTGATCACTTCGTTATTATTGCATATGTCCTTTTCACTAGGGGTGCTCTCTGGTCGGGCCAGATGACGTATCTCTAGTAAATGGTCCGGGTGAAACAGGTGCATCAATCAGTGGGGAGTAGATAGGCATGACAGATTACAACGGGGGAGAAAGGTCCGCATTACGTACCCTTTCACTATTTGCAAAGATTTTCCTACGTATTTTTGCAAACAGGGAATACCTCCAAAAAGAACCAATTCCCAAACAGTCAATGTTTGGGGAAACAATCAATCAATGAGGAACGAAATAGGCACGACGTGTTAAAGGTTTGCGTTACCTACCCTTCACTATCTGCAAAGGGAGAGAGAATATTCCTATTCTTCCTCGTTTGCAGGCAGAGAAGATTCTTAAGAGAATCAACTTCGAACAATTCAATGCTCGATTCAAACAATCAACAAGGGGTACTGTGAACACAAATGAACGCCGCTTATGTACATACACATTGGTATTATCAACAGGTTGTTCCTAATGTTTCTATTTTAGGGAGGTCAAAAAGAGATCCCATTAGTGGCCTACTGATTTTGCTCGATTCCTTTTGTTTTTTTACACGATTTTTCGCTATCTGCAAAGACTAAACAGAGTATTGCGACTCTGTGCTTGTTTGTAAATAGAGAATGAACCAAAGAGAACAATCAATCAAATGGAGAGAGAAGCAGGCACGACGGATTACAACGGGGGCAACGGGGGCAAAGGCCTGCGTTAACTACCCTTCACTATCTGCAAAGAGAGAGTACTCCTAATAGAAATGAGGGGTGGGGGGCAGCATTCAAAGCAGATCAGTGTGCATAAACACGAAAATGTTTTTACTTACCACGTACTTGACATTCGACAGCTTATGATATTTGCTATTAAAAAACCATTGAAATTCACTGAAAAAACCATAGGTTATAGACCATATATAGTTAGGAATTAGCATTTAAAAAACCTTATTTTACTCACACAAAACCATTGAAATTCCATATATAGTTAGTTGCACTAACTATATATCGCGCACCCGCAATCCACTGCTGATCATGTCACATATTACATCATTCATGACATGGTCAGTGACATCACTGATGACATCACTGATGACATCTCAAATGACATCACTGATGACATCACTGATGACATCTCATCTGACATCATTCTTGTGCTAATACGATAAACCTCTTCAGACTCTAATATAACCTTAGATACACTCAGTGTATACAGACACTCACACACTGCCACTCATCCATGGAGTTACTCACACACCCAGTCAGTCATGCAAAGAAACAATCTCACCTCCATTTCTTCAACTATACAGTTAAACACACCTTACTTATTGAAACATATACTAACACATATTTACTCTCTTATACAATCCCTGATACAAGTTCACAATGATCGATACAACCACTCACTCATTCAGTGGCTCTCATGCACAGTTATTTATATATGCCAACTCTCACATGTACTGTGTTTAACATATGTACTTACTATGACATGTAGCATTGAGATATCCATTCACTCATCAATACACTCATGCACACAGTCAACTGCCCATGTAGCTGTTTCCACATGCAGTCTTGAACTCATACACCTAGTGAATAAACTGCTCACACATCTATGCATAGAGTCACACACCTTCCAGCCACCCCCACACAAACTCAATCTCCCATAGAAATACTTGGGCAACCAATTAATAACACATATAGCCTCTCGTATAGCTAATGATCAACACATGCAGCAGTTTACATCACAACAGACATAATGATGCACAAATTAAGACAGTTTAGTCACTAACCCATGCATTCAGTGAGACACATTTAATCACTCACTCGTACAGTCAGTCACGCACCTACTAAATCCTTCATCCAGACACTTATACATCCACTCATTCTTCAATATGTAAGACATATTTTAACTTTACAGAAACATACAGTCACTGGATGTTGTCATCAGTGATGTCATCAGTGATGTCATTTGAGATGTCATCAGTGATGTCACTGACCATGTCATGAATGATGTAATATGTGACATGATCAGCAGTGGATTGCGGGTGCGCGATATATAGTTAGTGCAACTAACTATATATGGAATTTCAATGGTTTTGTGTGAGTAAAATAAGGTTTTTTAAATGCTAATTCCTAACTATATATGGTCTATAACCTATGGTTTTTTCAGTGAATATATATATATATATATATATATATATATATATATATATATATATATATATATTCACTGAAAAAACCATAGGTTTCAGGCCTTATATAGTTAGGAATTAGCATTTAAAAAACCTTGCAAATTCACTGAAAAAACCATAGGTTTCAGGCCTTATATAGTTAGGAATTAGCATTTAAAAAACCTTTGAAATTCACTGAAAAAACTATAAGTTTTAGTGGTGTTATAGTTAGCTGGACATTTTACTCATACAAAACCATTGAAATTGCTCCTATATAGTTAGTTGTACTAACTAGATTTCGCGCACCCGCAATCCACTGCTGATGATGTCACATATTAGATAATTCATGACATGGTCAGTGACATCACTGATGACATCTCAAATGACATCACTGATGACATCATCCAGTGAATGTGGTTTGCTTCGTTATTTAAATATGCATTATATATATAGCAATTTGCATTGAAGAATAAGTGGATATATATAAATAAATATTTGGATGGAGGATTTAGTAGCAGTGTAATTGACTGTTTACTTGACCAATTTATAATGTCTCACTAAATATAGTGGATAGTGACTAAACTGTGTGAATATCTGTATCACTTTGTCAGTTGTTGTGTAAACTGATTCTACAGTTGGTTACTAGCTATGTGGAAGTCTATTAGTTATTGATTAGTTAACTGAGTATTTGTATGGGAGTGTGAAAGTGTGTGTGGTTCGGTGGGGGGTGTGTGACTGTCCAAAGATGTGTGAATAGTTGATTCAGTAGATATATGAAGTTAAAACTACATGTTCTAACAGTTGTTTGGGTGAGTGAATATCTTTATGGGTGTGGTGATGAGCAAATATATTTCTCAATGGTACAGGTCCAACAAACTAGTAAATAAAAGGCAGTGTATGTGTCAGTTGTTGTATATAAATAAGTATACATAAGACACAATGATTGTGTGAGTGACTGTATGGATAACTGTATACTTGTAATAATGATTTTATAATTCACTAAGTATGACTTACTATCTAAATGAATAGAAGAAGTGGTGTTTGTATAAGTGTTTTGCTAAGTAAATATGTAAGTATGATCCATTGTTTGCATAAGTGAGTAGGATGACTTCATATGTGAATAGGATGCGTGCTGTTGTTTAATGTCGATATAGGTGAATAAGTATTTTTGATAGTGTTCTATTGTTCATTGACAGCATGTATGAGTGAATCCATAGGTAAGTGATTTGATGTGTGTATACATCTATGAATCACTGAGTGGATTTTTAGATACTTATATTGCTGTGACAATGGATTTAAATATGATACTCTGTATTTTACAAAGAGTGATGAAAAATTGTAATAGTGTATGAAAAGGTGTATGTGATTGTCACGTGGATGATGTCATCAGTGATGTCATCAGTGATGTCATTTGAGATGTCATCAGTGATGTCACTGACTATGTCATGAATGATCTAATATGTGACATCATCAGCAGTGGATTGCGGGTGCGCGAAATATAGTTAGTACAACTAATTATATAGGAGCAATTTCAATGGTTTTGTATGAGTAAAATGTCCAGCTAACTATAACACCACTAAAACTTATAGTTTTTTGAGTGAATTTCAAAGGTTTTTTAATAGCTAATTCCTAACTATATAACTCCTGAAACCTATGGTTTTTTCAGTGAATTTCAAAGGTTTTTTAAATGCTAATTCCTAACTACATAAGGCTTGAAACCTATGGTTTTTTCAGTGAATTTGCAAGGTTTTTAAATGCTAATTCCTAACTATATAAGGCCTGAAACCTATGGTTTTTTCAGTGAATTTCAAAGGTTTTTTAAATGCTAATTCCTAACTATATACGGCCTGAAACCTATGGCTTTTTCAGTGAATTTGCAAGGTTTTTTTAAATGCTAATTCCTAACTATATAAGGCCTGAAACCTATGTTTTTTTCAGTGAATTTCAAAGGTTTTTTAAATGCTAATTCCTAACTATATAAGGCCTGAAACCTATGGTTTTTTCAGTGAATTCGCAAGGTTTTTTAAATGCTAATTCTATTAGCGGATAACGTTTTTATATATTAAAACGTTTTTTAAATCTCAAATGCCTGCTTTGCTAACAGAGTTTTTAAGCACAGGCTCTTTTGTCTCTGGTGGCCATCTTGGGAGACTGCATATCAGAATTTTTTTTATGAAATATAAGAGGATTTGAGAAGTCACTCAAAATGTGCCCTAATTTTTCTTTCTTCAGCACTAATCATAATTTCTATGGCAAAATGAACCCCCTCATTTTGTTCCTTTGCAAATTAAATGTTTTAAGTGTTAAAACTTTATTCCAATCAAGATGACTTCAGGTGTGCCATACTTTTGTCATAAGTAAGACTTTTAGCGCTCTAGTTGTTCTTTAGAACACTCTGGGACATTCTGTCATTGGGCTATAGTTGGGCGACATCTGGCTGATATTTGGGCTACATTTGTTTTTTTTTGTCTCTGGTGGCCATCTTTGGGCTACATTGGGCTACATTGGGCTACATTGGGCTACATTTGGGCTCTAACATATATATAGCCCAATGTAGCCCAATATATATTTTTTCAAAGTTAATTGTCGTAAAAACCACTGGAGCACATATCTTGAGACACAGCAAAGGCACATCGGGCTACCAGTCCCTACAATTTTGCCAAGTTTGGTGGAAAACCATTAAGCCGTTCGGGCTAAAAGTGAGTCCAACCGCCCTATGGAAATTAACATGGGGAAAACACGTTTTGGGACCCCCCTTTTATCTCGGCCCCTGCTTGACGAATCCCCCCCAAACTTTCAGGGAAGGACCGGATTGCCGTGAGGCAAAGTTAAGGAAAATTTCAGGAAGATTCCTCAACCGGCGCCAAAGTTATTCCTAATAGAATGTTGCGATTTCCCTATGGAAAACAATCCTAACTATATATACCTACTGGCTATCGCCAGTAGGTAATATATATATATATATATATATATATATTACCTACTGGCGGTCGCCAGTAGGTAGTTATAGTTAGGACCTAGTTTCCATAGGAAATCGTCAACATTCTATTTGGATTAACTTTGGCCCTGGTGGATGAATCTTTGCGAATTTCTCAAAGAAGATGGCTCGGTCCACTGCGCTCCTTCCCTGAAAATTTGGGGGGGATTGGTGAAGTGGGGGCTGAGATAAAAGGGGGGTCCCAAAACGTGTTTTCTCCATGTTATTTTCCATAGGACGTTTAGACACGGCTACAGGTCGAACGGCTGAATGGATTTATAAGAAATTTGGCAAAACTGTAGAGTCCGGCTCGCAGATTACGCTTTTTGTGGAATGGTGTAAATCCGTTCAGTAGTTGCTGAGAAAATGAAAGTTAAAGTCAATTATATATCTATAAGCGCGGACGGGTGCGCGCACTCGAGCGGCTACGCGCGAGCGGAATTTTTTTTTTGCCTCGTGACGTCTGTTAACGTTCGATTCGAAGGAAATCAGGAAGTGTTGACCGCCATTTTGTCACTGCAAGTAAATATATTGTCATTTCAAAGCGTTGGAACATGGAAAGGGGAGAAGGTAGAGGTTGTTTTGCTGCGTAGGTTTTCTCAGGGTGTGCAGTAAGTTCCTTAAAGGCGAAAATATATATTTTTTTTTTCGAAAAAAAGTTGCGGGGTGCGCGCACTCGGGCGCGCACACCTATTTACAAGAGTGTGAAAATGGAGATAAATCAGAAGTTTGAGTGCTTTGATATAAGGTGGCTCTGAAAAGAGCCCTTGTGTTTATTGAGTTGTTTCTGCATTTATAAGTAAGTACCGATGCAGAGTCTGATGTTGCAGAGGAAGATTTTGTTTCCCTCATCCGTGAAATGAACACCATCTGTCCTATAGATGTCTTGCATGTGGTAACGCAAGTTGTTGTGGTAATAGAACCCATGCTATAATCTCTGAGGAAAGCAGAAACAGATTTATTAACATGTCTCCTTGCTTTCTCAATTTGTGCACAATGTTGATTGGACCAATTCCATTTCTGTCTTTGGCATATATTGGAATATACCAAGGCAGTTCGAGGAAAAAGTGTCATCAATTGTCTAAAGGTGTCTTTTAGAAGCATTTCCAGACCTACCCCAGTCAATGTGCCTAGATCGTTCCCACCACAGTGCACAATTATAAGGTCTGGTTCTGGGAGATGCATAAAAGTTTTCACCAATGGTATTAATTGGTGACATCTTAATCCTCTTTGCCCAATCCACGTTTCTGCACATTTGGTAAATCAAGGTTGGAAATTCGTCTGCTTGCTGCATATTTTCCACTCCAGTGAATATAGCTGTGTCCTAAAAGCCAAACCTTCATTTTCATGCAGTCGTGCTCCGATGGGTTGTGGAAGTGGAATGGCAGTTAGAAGCTGAAATTCAGGATAAAAAAAATGGATGAGGCTTGGTGTGGTTGAAAAACAAAAGATGATTGGTTGATTCTAATACGTGAAGATTGAAGACTACGTTGCATGTTAATGTTATGTAAAAGAAAAAGTAGTATTGGGTGTGGAAAAAAATGACATGTAACAGAGCTGTGGATAGGCAGGTGTTTCTGGAGGGAAAACAGTGTTGTTAGTTTGCTGTAGAACGTTGAGATATGAACTTTTGACCTGTGCCTTCAGCCAGGTGCAGAATGAGGTATTACCATGGAAACAGCCAGAGATGGCAGTGGGTGATGGGTGACTTTTATGTGACATTGAAAATATTGTGAGGGACAACCAACTGAAATGTGAATTTGAATACAAAATTTTGCGGGAGGAAATATGATTGGCTGAAGAGACATATATGAGTCTGTATTGACTGGATATCTGTGCCATTGAATTTTGGTTGCAGTGATAGCAGCATAATTGAGACTTCCGTCAAACGAATATCTATTTTGTGACTGTCACTGTTGTACATCGTACAAAGCATTGGTAAAGGTAAGTCTGTAACTGTTTGTTTTGTCATGTACTGTAAAAGAAAGGGTTCACGGGCTGTTATAGGCCTGTGGGTTCTAGTATGAGTAAATCAGGTCGACAAAAGAAAATATTAAGTTAGTACAGCTGAAGTTACGTGGAACTCATGAATACTGTTTCAATATACAATCATTTTAGTTGAGATTATGGATTAAAAGAGAGAACGTGTATATTTGAAATGTTTATTCAGAAATGCACTGTTTTCAAGGCAAGTTTCTTATCTAATACGAGTGCAGACATTGTAAAAAACAAAGTAATCGGTATAGCCACTAGTACATAAAATACAAACGGTATAGTTGATGAAAAATGAATATGGTTTAGCAAAATTAATTATACACTCTTATGAGGAAGTATATTGGGGCAGATTTATGAAGGCCTTGCGCCGCCGGTGCGTTACTTTTAACATAAATAAGGTTCATTATATATTAATAAATGGATGAAGGTCTCTGGCTTTTCAGTTTAGGAACGATACATGAAAATGCTAGTGGTTAGACCAGTGTTTCCCAAACTGTGGTCCGCGGACCCCCAGGGGTCCTTGACCCATTCTCAGGGGGTCCGCAGGCAGCAGTTTTAAAAGCACTTCAAAGTTCCTTGAAGAATTATCAGTTTTGGAGCAACAATAAAAGTGTCAAGATAACACCAGTGATTAATGTACCTGCTGGAGAGAGGAGAGTTTTTACTATTCTTTGAAAGCTAATAAAATTCAATCTGTAATGATAACTGTGTTGTAGACTGCACCATTGTTTCGCAAAAACCTTTGGGGGAGAGCATTCCAAAGCACCCTCTGTAGTGGTCAGGCTCACTCATTGCACTTGGTATGCACCGTATGGGGACTGGTCTGAAAACATTTTCTAGGGCTGCTTTTGGTTTCCAGACTGGCCCTTGCAGGAGCAGGAGCCTCGAACAGCAAAATAAAACCAGCCATGTAAAGGTTTGTCACTGGGATGCAGCACCAATCTTCCCATTAAATTATTTAGTTTTTTGTAAATTCACAGAAGTGGAGGAGCGTGTCGTTATCCTCCTTGGCTTAATGACACGGTCCACCACTTCGGAAACGAGGGTTTTGGCCATATTTACAAGAATATGGTGCAGCCCTGTGTTTCCCCCTGCGCTTGCGCTACACTTAGCAGGGTAGCGGCAATGCAGGCATCCTTGCACTATAGTGCAAGTGTGACTGCGTGCAGGGGAAGATTGTTTATGTACAGGAAGATCCTCCTTCCTGAACATAAAAAATCCAAGGCGTTTTGCTTTTTCCATGTGTACTGCATAAGACAGCACACATGAAAAAAGCAAAATCGAGGAGAAATAAAGCATTTATCCTCATTTCGTCAAGTTAAGTCCAGGTGTTTCCTGGTTTTAATTATGGCGCAGTCTCCTATTTACGCTGCCCTTGTAAATAGGAGGCAGCGTTAAAAAATCAATGGCTGTTGCATTGGAACGCCCATCGCAACACCCACTGCCCACCTCTTTCACGTTAAGTATTGTATGAAAGTGGTTCTTATTTGCAAAGCAGCGTTAAGCCATAGTAAGTGGCTCAACGGTGCATTGTACATAGGGCGAAACCCATATCGCCACGGGAATATCGCAAAAAGTGACGTTCCCATGGAGATAGGGGTTTGTAAATCTTCCCCAAAAATTGTTAGTAATTCGAGTTTTTCTTTTGTGTACACCTGAAACAATTTCCCTGAGATATGTGGCATACAAGGTAAAACAGAACACCGGGACCTTTATCGATTGCTTTATGTTGCACAAAAGAAAAAAATACACGTAACAGACTTGGATCATTTACATTTTCACTATTTCTGGGCACTTTGATTTTTGACCTTTCAGTAACCGACTTGCTTTATTTCGCCTGTATTTTACGTAGATCGGAAACAATGGCTATGTATTCGAACTTACCAATTCAAGAGCTACTATTATATTTGGTTTTCAAAAAATCTTTATTCAAAAATGATGACGTACAAATGCAGGCATACAACCACGTAAGTAATGACGCACAAATGCAGGCCTAAAACTACGTGGTCCAGCCACGGAGCAGACTGGGGCTGTACAAGAGGGCATATTTATCTGAGGAAAACATAACTGAGTCGGTGGTCATTTTATTTCATCAAGGTACGATAAGTGCAATAGAATCATATCGAAAATTCATTGTGGGCAAGTACCATCAGTGTTGAAAAATCGACCTTTCAATAATACTGTAATTAATGATGCGTCAGAACTTAATATCAATTCATTGTCTGAATGTTCAAGCAATACTCATCCCCTCCCGCCATGTGCTTCAAGAACTGCATCCATATTTCATGATCTGAAGTCTGAGCATCCGGAACACAACAGTGAATTGCGAGTTTCGTTTATATCGGCGCCATTTTGGGTGGGGTCAGGCGGGCCCAAGTATAGTCAAAATGTCTCCACCAACTCGGGGTTGGACCAGAATCTCTTTCGGCAGTCCAGAAGTTCCGTTAAGGGGCAACAGAAGGGACCGGTGACATGAACCATCAATCAAAGAAAAGGGAGGGGCAACAATCTTTCCTACCGGGTCATACTGATGTTCCACCGGAACCGATCGAATCAGTAGTCTGCAGGATTTTTGGTCATTCAAACTGAGGCTGGCGTCAGCATGAGAGCGCCAACGTCTCGTGGCTACGCTTTGGTCGTTCTGCGGGCAATCATGGCAGTCCTTTTCCATCGGGGGCGGTCGGAGGCCCGCGGAGGCCGAGGGCCCTCCGCAGCTCTCGTAGAATCGTCAAAGTTGAGGAGAACGCCTCTGGACAGGTGTCTTCCATTCAGAAAATATTGATGGCAGCATTTTGAAAGGAAAGACAGGGGCCCATTTTCTGGTTAACAGGCGACCAGGCCAACTTTTCACGCCAGGCCCATTCCTGCAAAGTCGACCGCCATTTTTAGGAGATCTGCAACCACCGGCAGTCACTGGGTTGCAGGAGCAGATGGACTCAAGCCTGTCGGGCGAAGCATCGTTGCACCGCCACAGTGGACGAGACCCTGCTGGGTGAGTGGAGCGTCGCTGTACCGCAACAGTGGGCGAGTCCTTTGCTGGGCTTGTGGAGCGTCCCTATACCGCCACAGTGGACGAACCCTTTGCCGGGTGCGTGGATCGTTGGGGGTGCAGCTGAGGGGCCTCCACCTGGGGAGGCGGGAGAGGCTCGTCCGCGCCGCCTCTCCCTCCCAGTGCACCCCACGGCGTCTTGCTGACATTTGTTATGGCCGGACCAGGCGATGAAGAGAGCGGGGGGGGTCGGAGGCATATGCAAGACATCCCCCCCTTGTGGCCTGCAAGGCGCCGAAAGAAGAAGAGAATGGGAAGACAACTACAACTCGGGTAGGGCCCATGCCTTCTCTGGCCGATGGCGCGTGGTGTCGCCTCCGGACTATTCGCGTAATGGTTCTCCACCCCAGGCAGTTGCCGACGGCTTTTGTAGACTTTCTGACGCTCAAAAACCCTACTAGAAAGCAGCCCATAAGTAGCCCAACATTGCTACTTTGGGGAAGGAGGGACAGGGACGGCGTCAAGTAGACGGCAAAATGCATTGTGGGTTTGTTGCTGCGGCCGTTTGTCATGTAAATAGTTATTTTAATATATTTTTGTTCAAGAATAAAAACGTTTTAACCTGTTATTTTGCTGTCGTGTGGTATATTTCTAATATTTGTCGCTCTGATGTCGTTTCCCCTCCCAAATGTAACATGTGATTGTAATCTACAGCCGGACATTCCGACAGGACATGAGAGCAAAAGGGGGGGGTCAGATCTGAAGTTGGGCATGCGATAAGATCACGTTTTGCTATGTGGGGCTATCTATGTTCGTGATGGGGCCTAAAAGGGGGCAAGATGGCGGGGCCACTGTGCCGTGACTTTCGCTTTAACTCCAACAGTGGTGAGGGTGAACACAAATGAACGCCGCTTATGTACATATACATTTTCATTTTCTACACCACATGAAACCTGCGTCAGGTTTCATATAGGCGTTTTGTTGCAGGGTGGGCATTCATTTGCATGAAAGCCCTGTAAAACTAACACAGTGAAATTTAGAAGATTTCACTGAGTCAGCTTTATAGCATTGCTGAATCAAATCCTTACGCCTGTTTGAAACAGGCATAAGGAGTGATGCACCATGCAATGTGTGGCTTGCTCCTGTGCATTGCAGTAGACATGTTGCGCTTACGACGTGATTCCTGCAATGTGCTGCTTTTGCGGCTCAGATGCGTGACGCATCTGTGTTGTTTTTGTCCAATGGTGCTCCACATTGTAAATGCGGCACACCATGGGTGGCAGGGCAGCGGTGCACATTAACTGGTGCATCTCTGGGGATGCGCCAGTTAACATAAATCTGCCCCTTTACATTTAAGTATGAGCAGGGGACACAGAGTTGGTGAGGCTTATCCAAGGTTAAAAAGAGATGAGTCCTGTTTACTATTATAGTCTCTGAGATTTGTCTCTTACTCTGCAACATCTCATTGTTGTTCTCTTTCTTTAAAGATAACAACAACATTAACCATGAGTGATAATAAGCAATCCGTTGATCTCGATCTTATCGTTGAACTTGTCATTGAAACGTCAGTGGAAGTGGATCCCTTAGATGATTTAAATCCTGAGGATGATGAAGAACATGATGAGGATGCCGATTTGTCAGAATTGTATGACATAGGGTGGGAAGCTGACGTGCTTCAGCATATGGAACTATAAACATTTATTTTTAAAATTTACTGGAAATAAAAAGTGAAAATGTAAACCGTTTCATTTAAAATTAAACATAACTTGAAAAACAGGTTATGTGTAGTGTCTTTAATAAAATAGTCAAATATGCTCATAAAAATATTTCTAAACCAATGAAAAGCTTTATTAACAAGTCACATGACCTGTTATGCTTATGTTACGCGCTCCGCGCCGCGCCCCGGATTGCTTCCGGGAAGCTGCGCTTCGCGCCTCGCGCCTCGCGCACCGGACGACTTCCGGGTGCGCTAACGCGGCGTGTCATATGACGCATTATGCAACAACGCGATACGTCGTTGGGGCTCCACCGGAACTGATTGAATTGGTAGTCTACAGTGTTTCTGGATGTTTCAGACTGAAGCTGGCGTTAGCATGAGAGCACCCCGTGGCTACGTCGTGGCCATTCTGCGAGCAATCATGGCAGAAGCTTCCCACCGGAACTCTGCGGGAGTCGGGGGCCCCGGTGACTCTTGTAGAATCTTCAAGGCTGATGGGACGCTTTTGGGAATGGGGCCCATGCCGTAGCAGTGAAGCGTTCGAGTTCCAGGGTTGTCCAGAGTCATCCTTGCAGGCCAGGCCCAAGTCTGTGGAGCCGACCGCCATTTCCTGAGCTCCGTGGCAGCCGCCTGTCGCTGTACCGCAAGAGTGGGTGCAATTCAGCCGGATGGCGGGTGAGACGCTGTAATAGCAAGAGCAGGCGTAATTGAGCTGGCCGAGCGAGGCAATGTTCCGCAGGAGCGGGCGCAACTCAGCTTGTCGAGTGAAGCGCTGGGGTGCAGCTGAGAAACCTCCACCTGGGGAGGTGGGGGAGGCTCATTCGCGCCGCCTCTCCCTTCCAGTGCACCCCACGCCGTCTCCTGGTGCAGGTATATGTGATGGTTGGACCAGGGCACCGCAGGACGTGTCTTCAGGTCAAACGAATTGTGGGACAAGGTCCAGAATGGAAAAGTCACCAAAAGGCTAAAAGTTCCGCCGGACCCCGGGAGCCGGCCGCCTATGTCGAGTGAAGTGCTGGGGTGCAGCTGAGAAACCTCCACCTGGGGAGGTGGGGGAGGTTCGTTCGCGCCGCCTCTCCCTTCCAGTGCACCCCACGCCGTCTCCTGGCGCAGGTATATGTGATGGTTGGACCAGGGCACCGCAGGACGTGTCTTTAGGGGTGTAGTTGAGAAACCTCCACCTGGGGAGGTGGGGGAGGCTTGTTCGCGCCGCCTCTCCCTTCCAGTGCACCCCACGCCGTCTCCTGGCGCAGGTATATGTGATGGTTGGACCAGGGCACCGCAGGACGTGTCTTTAGGTCAAACCCTCAACTATGGCACCCAACATCCAGGACTTATGACATTTGTGGAAGGCAGTGACATCGAAGAATCTCAGGGACCAAGCATATCCAGAGTCCTCCCCGGGGTATTTGCACAACGGTCCTCCACCCCTAGGCCGCCAGCTATGCTACCTTGACAGGAACAGTGTCATGCATTTGGATCGATGTTGCAGCAGGCTGCCATGTAAATAGTTATTTAATTAAACGTTTTACCCTGTTACTTTGTTGGTGTGTTGTATATATTTATAATATTTGCATAGGGTTTGTCGTTATTTTGGGCGGGGTGGGCGGCGGAGCAAATTCACTGAAAAAACCATAGGTTATAGACCATTTATAGTTAGGAATTAGCATTTACAAAACCTTGACAATTCACTGAAAAAACCATAGGTTATAGACCATATATAGTTAAATATCTCAAGTCCATCTCTGAACTCGATGGAGATACAGGTCGTCGATCAGAAAATGTGCTGGCCACCTCTAATGGTAATAGCGTGGCCAGGGCTTTTGTCGATGCCTCTGCAAATTGCACAGGGTGCACTTGTTTGACATGCCGCACCATGGTATGTATGGAAAAGGAATATTTTTTTGTTGGATTTCCTCTTGAGAGAAACGAGTCACATATCGTGCAGGTTACTTTTGGTGCATTTACTTTCTTTTGATCTTCAGGATAAGTGAAAAATTGCCAGATGAAAGATTCTTTTTTTCTTCTTAAAGGTAGTCGATCATTTTGGAAGTGTTGTTTTCATGTGGCAGCAGGCTGGCATGTAAATAGTTATTTAATAAAACGTTTTACTCTGTTACTTTGCTGGTGTGTTGTATTTATTTATAATATTTGCATAGGGTTTGTCGTTATTTTGGGCGGGGTGGGCGGCGGCGCCAAGCTATGTTGCAGCCATCATGGCGTCGAGCTCGGTTTCTCTCACTAGTTTCATATTTCTCATGAGGGGTTGTTCCAAATGTTTCTATTTTAGCGAGGTCAAAAAGAGATCCTATCAGTGGCCTACTGATTTTGCTCTATTCTTTTTGTTTTCTCTAACGATTTTTAAGTTAAAGTTTGCTAGTACGATACAGCGGCTAGTCTGCATTTTATATATATGTCTTTTTTATTAGGGGTGTCCTGTGGTGGAGTCGGACGATCTACCTCTAATAAACGGTAAGTGTTCCTCTGAAGGAATGCGCCTTGAAAGTGGCTGACTGTAATGTATGATATTTCACTCAGTGACTTTCAGGCCCAGGTTGTATGTTTTTTCAACGAACTCCGTTGTAACGCATGCCTTTACCACGCATGCGTTACAACGGAATGCTATTTACACGCCTATCTTTTTCCACGTATTTTAGCGTGGTCACGTCATTAGTAAAAAAAAAAAACGGCCTTTTCCTTCCTCTCAGATGCCGATTGCCTGCACATCACGTCTAATGGTGAGTGTTTTTTTTATATGTACCCTTTACCACACATGCCTTTACTACGTACCTCGTAGTAAAAGTATGCGTGGTAAAGGCTGTCGTTGTAACCACGCATGCGTTGTAATGCATGCGTGGTTAAAGTTTTCGTTGAAACGGCCTCGTTGTAGTGGTCGTTTCCCTTCAGGCCCATGCCGTTTCAAAACTGTGCATGTGCTTGAAGCAGGCGTAGGTATTGACGCAGCATAGAAACTACTAAGAACCAATTGGAAGTGTTGTTTTCAAGTCACATGACTTCACATGCGCGTCTCAGGACGTGTACGCGGTGATAGTGTCTAGTCACGTACGCCATTTGGAAGTAGCGGTCTAATTCAACGAAGTTTCAAAACGTGAAAAGGAGTAAATTCAAACATATCCGGATTTAATATATCTTTTGAGCTCGATTCAAGCATACAATTGTTAAAGTATAAAACCTTTTATATATTTTTTTGAAAATAGCAAGGTGTGTACATTCGGTCACACACGAAAGTTTAAAAAGACATTCGGCTCCATTTAATGAAAATTTTCATAATAATAAAGAAGAAGCCTAGGTTTAGTGTCTTTGACGTAGTATAAGTTCTTTGATGGGTCTATGAAGAAATTTAATAAGTTGCAATTGTAAAGTTTTCTCGAAATATATAGGCGAGTGCGCGCACACGGTCGCGCACGAACGAAAGCCAAAAAAGCGGAGATAAACCCCCTTTATAGTATGCTCCTGGAGCTCTTTTTCGTACAATGAGTTAGTTCTGAAAAGAACTTTTTTTTTTTTTTAAAACAAGTGTTATGTTGTGTTTGATTTTTTAAACTTGCAACAACATTTTCATGTGTGACACAGGATCGAAATGAAATGAAGAAATTTATCTTTTCTCGGGGCATTTATGACTCTCAATTTTTAGTTTAGTAAGAATGAGGCTCTGCTCTCCGTACAGAAGAATTTCTCCACACTCGTTGCATTTCATGTGCACCTTTGCAAGATATGGTCTCAAGTCCATCACAGCACTCAATGGAGATACAGGTCGTCCACCAGAAGATGTGCTGGCCACCTCTGATGGTAATAGCGTGGCCAGGGCTCTTGTCGATGCCTTTGCAAATTCAACAGGGTGCACTTGTTTGACATGCCGCACCATGGTATGTATGGAAAAGGAATATTTTTTTCTTGGATTTCCTCTTGAGAGAACCTTATTGCATATCGTGCAGGTAACTTTTGGCGCATTAACTTTCTTTTGTTCTTCAGTATAAGTGAAAAATTGCCAAATAAAAGATTCCTTTTTTCTTTTTAAAGGTAGTCGCTCATTTCCTTCAGATTCGGAAGATGAATGCGGGGCGGCAGCCATTTCAGCAAAGTCTTCCGAAGGATGTTGAACGTTGTTCTCTTTTGAGAGTACAAAAGATAGTGAGGGAAGTGGGTGGAGTCCTCCATGTAAATTGCATGCGTTGTAATGCATGCGTGGTTAAAGTTTTTGTTGAAACGGCCTCGTTGTAGTGGTCGTTTCCCTTCAGGCCCATGCCGTTTCAAAACTGTGCATGTGCTTGAAGCAGGCGTAGGTATTGACGCAGCATAGAAACTACTAAGAACCAATTGGAAGTGTTGTTTTCAAGTCACATGACTTCACATGGGCGTCTCAGGACGTGTACGCGGTGATAGTATCTAGTCACGTACGTCATTTGGAAGTAGCGGTCTAATTCAGCGAAGTTTCAAAACGTGAAAAGAAGTAAATTCAAACATATTCGGATTTAATATATCTTTTGAGCTCGATTCAAGCATACAATTGTTAAAGTATAAAACCTTTTATATATTTTTTTTAAATACCAAGGTGTGTACATTCGGTAACACACGAAAGTTTAAAAAGACATTCGGCTCCATTTAATGAAAATTTTCATAATATTACAAAAGAAGCCTAGGTTTAGTCTCTTTGACGTATTATAAGTTCTTTGATGGGTCTATGAAGAAATTCAATAAGTTCAGATTGCAAAGTTTTCACGAAATATATTGGTGGGTGCGCGCAGTCGGTCGCGCACGAAAGGTTGGAAATGCGCTATCCATTTTATTGAGAACTGTTGCCGAGAGTGCGCACACCGGGTCGTGCACGAAAGTTTAGAAAGGCTATTTTTATTTATAGACAAATTTTAATGCGTTGAAAAAAAGGCAAGGTACAGACTTTCTAATTCTGTATCGCTTTACAAGGAGTCTCTATGCAACTTGAACAGTGAAGAAAACGGATTTTTTCCGAAAAAAATATTGCCAGAACTTTATTGACAAAAGTATAGGTTGCATACACGAGATATTTCTGAATTAGCATTTTAAAAACCAATTAAATTCACTGAAAAAACCATAGGTTTTACACAGGTTATAGTTAGGAACTAGCATTTACAAAACCTATGAAATTCACTGAAAAAACCATAGGTTTGACACCAGTTATAGTTAGCTGGAAATTTTACTGATATAAAACCAATGAAATTCCACGTTATAGTTAGTTGGACTCACTATAACTTGCGCGTGTAATGCACTGCTGATGACGTCACATATTACATCACTCATGACATCACTGATGACACCATCCTTGTGACACAGTGACAGACCTCCTTTCACTGTAATCTAACCCTTGAAACACATATTCAAAAATAGAAACTAAAATTTTCAAAAAAATGGAGATACCCATACCAGTTACAATATCCAATTCAATAATTCCACCATCTATATACACATGCACTAATTCACCAACAGTTCTATATATTCACTCATACATATATTCACTAATCATATGTAGTGATACACCTACACATCCTGTTACACACCGACAGTCATCCAAAAGTTATTCACACACATACTCACACATGCAAATAAACTATTGAACATCCATTTATTTGCATAAACAGCTATACACACACTACCACTTTACTTCTAAGGAAACTTACACATACTTAATCTCTTAAAAAATCACTTATAGAAACACATACTAATTTAAACAGGAACTCTTACAATCCCTCACTCTCACATATACTCATTTATATACATCAATATTCACATATACTACATTAAAACATATGTAGTTACTGATAAAGACACTAATAAGACAGTCATTCACTCACTAACAGAGACATATGCACACTAATCCACCCATACAGTCCTGCACATATGCTGTCTTCCAAACACATTCAAACAGAGACTCAGTCATTCTTGCATCTATGTAGTAAGTAATACTCCCACCAAACCATGCAAACACTCATACTGATACTAAGAAAAACATCTAATAACCTATATACATACACATGTACCTACTCATCAACCCATGGAGCCACTTATACACAAAGTGAAACACTAATACATATATTTAAATATTTAAGCATTACTCAGTAATATATGTATTCACTAAGATATTCAATAATATATACATATATAACACATATTTATTTTTCAGAAAGACACACATTCACTGGATGGTGTCATCAGTGATGTCATGAGTGATGTAATATGTGACGTCATCAGCAGTGCATTACACGCGCAAGTTATAGTGAGTCCACCTAACTATAACGTGGAATTTCATTGGTTTTATATCAGTAAAATTTCCAGCTAACTATAACTGGTGTCAAACCTATGTTTTTTTCAGTGAATTTCATAGGTTTTGTAAATGCTAGTTCCTAACTATAACGTGTGTAAAACCTATGTTTTGTTCAGTGAATATATATATATACGCGTCTCATAGCCATTGACAAAAGTCAGCAATAGTCGACATACTGTATTTTGGTACCTAAATACAGCCACTCAATCCCCTTGGCCCGGTTGCCACTGCATCTGCTGCACTATTGGTAGCTACAGCCCTGGCTCACACTTCAAGTTTGCAGGTCTCATAGGTATGGTTGACAGAACGATAAACCTGTGATTTTTTTTCCTTTGTGGTACTACGAATCCTGAGCATGTACCACACATTTAGCACTCTCCATGACCCTTCTACTTTGGTATGTGCCCTTGAATGTCTCTCCTCCCAGTCTCAAATATTTGCTTTCCAACACGGTAGAAAATTGCGCAAATCACATGAGGGGGCATATTCTCAAGGACTTATCGCAGGCATGGGGATAAATATATTGTTCCATTCACAAGCTGGTGCTAACAGCCCATGTCACCAGTTTACCTGTGATAGCCGCCGCAAAAAACATTGCCACAGATGACCATGGCAACTATTGCTAATGAGATGCAGAATAGGCGTTCCCGTGCAAAAAGCCACAACAAAACGACTCTGCAACATTCTCAACGACCAGCCAGACCGGCGATATGAACCCAAAATAGGCGATAAGGCGGGTTAGCAGCAGGAAATTAAAACCTGCTCTGACCTGGTGTAAAGTCGGACGACAGCCTGCACCAGAAAAGGGAGGCCAGCCCAGAGCTCCACCTGAAGGGCAACAGATGCGATGGAGACACTGATCAAGCAGGCCGGACACAGGAGGGCCACAACACCCAATGCCACCACCCACAGGACCCCCCCCCCCCTCGGACCAACACTGAGGCAGCGCAGACAAAGACAGCGACCTTCAGAAAATGCACCAACCTCACAGACCCAACACCAGAGAATGTCATTGCCCACTACAGGCTCAAAGGGACATTCATCCTCCGCATCCTGACCACCATTGCCCACAGACTGATGGTAGCAACGCAGCAAACAACCAACATCCGACTTCAGACACAGCTACTGGCTGTACTGCATCTGTTGGCCTCTGGTACCTTCCAACCAACAACTGCCAGAGTCAGAGGAGTCTCACAGCCAGCCCAGTCAAAGTTCCACACAACGGTCGCGGATGACATCAACAGCTTGCTACCCCACTATCTATACTTCCCCTACACTGCGCAGGAACAACTGGAGACCAAGCAAGGCATCTACGCCATAGCTGGCTTCCTGCAAGTGTTGGGGGCAATTGACTGCACCCATGTCCTACCTGTGCCCCCTGGCAACACTGCACACAATTAACGCAAAAGAATGCACACATATTCCATCAATGTTCAGGCAATAGTGGACTACCGGGGAATCTCCACCAACGTCGATGCCAACCACCCAGGCAGTGTGCATGATTCCTACATCTTCCGACCATCATCAACTAGCACTACCAGGATGGCACCTATGGAAATGCACTGCTCGTTGTCAAGTACCAAATAAACACACCACACACCTCAACTCTACAATCATGCAACTCACCACACTGGGAATACACATGTTACAAACTCACATACAACATGCCAAACAACATGCCCACCCACCAGACACGACATCACAACTTACTGTGGGAACCTGGGCCAGCCATGCACATAAGCCAACAAACCGATACAGAAAAGGGGGTGGTGATGAACAGAGTGTCTGAATTAAGCAGACCACTCTTACCCAGTCCAAAGATCAGGGCTTGATCCATCACCGTTATTTATCTCACTGCCCCATCCCAGCTCAGAACCTGGCTATATGCAAATTAGTCTGTCCCTGGCCCAGTGCATCATGGGAACAGGGCAGACCAAACTACCAAGCCAATTCTTCACCAGAAAGGAGACAAGCTACCAGGGACCGGTTTCTGGCATTTCAGCCTCTTCGGCCCGGCTTGCTTGAATCCTGATGGAGCAGTGAGAAAGGGACTCATGTCTGAGTATACCCTGCCACACCTATAGTGGCCAAAATCGATACAGAAAAGGGGGTGGTGATGAACAGAGTGTCTGAATTAAGCAGACCACTCTTACCCAGTCCAAAGATCAGGGCTTGATCCATCACCATTATTTATCTCACTGCCCCATCCCAGCTCAGAACCTGGCTATATGCAAATTAGTCTGCCCCTGGCCCAGTGCATCATGGGAACAGGGCAGACCAAACTACCAAGCCAATTCTTCACCAGAAAGGAGACAAGCTACCAGGGACCGGTTTCTGGCATTTCAGCCTCTTCGGCCCGGCTTGCTTGAATCCTGATGGAGCAGTGAGAAAGGGACTCATGTCTGAGTATACCCTGCCACACCTATAGTGGCCAAAATCGATACAGAAAAGGGGGTGGTGATGAACAGAGTGTCTGAATTAAGCAGACCACTCTTACCCAGTCCAAAGATCAGGGCTTGATCCATCACCGTTATTTATCTCACTGCCCCATCCCAGCTCAGAACCTGGCTATATGCAAATTAGTCTGTCCCTGGCCCAGTGCATCATGGGAACAGGGCAGACCAAACTACCAAGCCAATTCTTCACCAGAAAGGAGACAAGCTACCAGGGACCGGTTTCTGGCATTTCAGCCTCTTCGGCCCGGCTTGCTTGAATCCTGATGGAGCAGTGAGAAAGGGACTCATGTCTGAGTATACCCTGCCACACCTATAGTGGCCAAAATCGATACAGAAAAGGGGGTGGTGATGAACAGAGTGTCTGAATTAAGCAGACCACTCTTACCCAGTCCAAAGATCAGGGCTTGATCCATCACCGTTATTTATCTCACTGCCCCATCCCAGCTCAGAACCTGGCTATATGCAAATTAGTCTGTCCCTGGCCCAGTGCATCATGGGAACAGGGCAGACCAAACTACCAAGCCAATTCTTCACCAGAAAGGAGACAAGCTACCAGGGACCGGTTTCTGGCATTTCAGCCTCTTCGGCCCGGCTTGCTTGAATCCTGATGGAGCAGTGAGAAAGGGACTCATGTCTGAGTATACCCTGCCACACCTATAGTGGCCAAAATCGATACAGAAAAGGGGGTGGTGATTAACAGAGTGTCTGAATTAAGCAGACCACTCTTACCCAGTCCAAAGATCAGGGCTTGATCCATCACCGTTATTTATCTCACTGCCCCATCCCAGCTCAGAACCTGGCTATATGCAAATTAGTCTGTCCCTGGCCCAGTGCATCATGGGAACAGGGCAGACCAAACTACCAAGCCAATTCTTCACCAGAAAGGAGACAAGCTACCAGGGACCGGTTTCTGGCATTTCAGCCTCTTCGGCCCGGCTTGCTTGAATCCTGATGGAGCAGTGAGAAAGGGACTCATGTCTGAGTATACCCTGCCACACCTATAGTGGCCAAAATCGATACAGAAAAGGGGGTGGTGATGAACAGAGTGTCTGAATTAAGCAGACCACTCTTACCCAGTCCAAAGATCAGGGCTTGATCCATCACCGTTATTTATCTCACTGCCCCATCCCAGCTCAGAACCTGGCTATATGCAAATTAGTCTGTCCCTGGCCCAGTGCATCATGGGAACAGGGCAGACCAAACTACCAAGCCAATTCTTCACCAGAAAGGAGACAAGCTACCAGGGACCGGTTTCTGGCATTTCAGCCTCTTCGGCCCGGCTTGCTTGAATCCTGATGGAGCAGTGAGAAAGGGACTCATGTCTGAGTATACCCTGCCACACCTATAGTGGCCAAAATCGATACAGAAAAGGGGGTGGTGATGAACAGAGTGTCTGAATTAAGCAGACCACTCTTACCCAGTCCAAAGATCAGGGCTTGATCCATCACCGTTATTTATCTCACTGCCCCATCCCAGCTCAGAACCTGGCTATATGCAAATTAGTCTGTCCCTGGCCCAGTGCATCATGGGAACAGGGCAGACCAAACTACCAAGCCAATTCTTCACCAGAAAGGAGACAAGCTACCAGGGACCGGTTTCTGGCATTTCAGCCTCTTCGGCCCGGCTTGCTTGAATCCTGATGGAGCAGTGAGAAAGGGACTCATGTCTGAGTATACCCTGCCACACCTATAGTGGCCAAAATCGATACAGAAAAGGGGGTGGTGATGAACAGAGTGTCTGAATTAAGCAGACCACTCTTACCCAGTCCAAAGATCAGGGCTTGATCCATCACCGTTATTTATCTCACTGCCCCATCCCAGCTCAGAACCTGGCTATATGCAAATTAGTCTGTCCCTGGCCCAGTGCATCATGGGAACAGGGCAGACCAAACTACCAAGCCAATTCTTCACCAGAAAGGAGACAAGCTACCAGGGACCGGTTTCTGGCATTTCAGCCTCTTCGGCCCGGCTTGCTTGAATCCTGATGGAGCAGTGAGAAAGGGACTCATGTCTGAGTATACCCTGCCACACCTATAGTGGCCAAAATCGATACAGAAAAGGGGGTGGTGATGAACAGAGTGTCTGAATTAAGCAGACCACTCTTACCTAGTCCAAAGATCAGGGCTTGATCCATCACCGTTATTTATCTCACTGCCCTATCCCAGCTCAGAACCTGGCTATATGCAAATTAGTCTGTCCCTGGCCCAGTGCATCATGGGAACAGGGCAGACCAAACTACCAAGCCAATTCTTCACCAGAAAAGAGACAAGCTACCAGGGACCGGTTTCTGGCATTTCAGCCTCTTCGGCCCGGCTTGCTTGAATCCTGATGGAGCAGTGAGAAAGGGACTCATGTCTGAGTATACCCTGCCACACCTATAGTGGCCAAAATCGATACAGAAAAGGGGGTGGTGATGAACAGAGTGTCTGAATTAAGCAGACCACTCTTACCCAGTCCAAAGATCAGGGCTTGATCCATCACCGTTATTTATCTCACTGCCCCATCCCAGCTCAGAACCTGGCTATATGCAAATTAGTCTGTCCCTGGCCCAGTGCATCATGGGAACAGGGCAGACCAAACTACCAAGCCAATTCTTCACCAGAAAGGAGACAAGCTACCAGGGACCGGTTTCTGGCATTTCAGCCTCTTCGGCCCGGCTTGCTTGAATCCTGATGGAGCAGTGAGAAAGGGACTCATGTCTGAGTATACCCTGCCACACCTATAGTGGCCAAAATCGATACAGAAAAGGGGGTGGTGATGAACAGAGTGTCTGAATTAAGCAGACCACTCTTACCCAGTCCAAAGATCAGGGCTTGATCCATCACCGTTATTTATCTCACTGCCCCATCCCAGCTCAGAACCTGGCTATATGCAAATTAGTCTGTCCCTGGCCCAGTGCATCATGGGAACAGGGCAGACCAAACTACCAAGCCAATTCTTCACCAGAAAGGAGACAAGCTACCAGGGACCGGTTTCTGGCATTTCAGCCTCTTCGGCCCGGCTTGCTTGAATCCTGATGGAGCAGTGAGAAAGGGACTCATGTCTGAGTATACCCTGCCACACCTATAGTGGCCAAAATCGATACAGAAAAGGGGGTGGTGATGAACAGAGTGTCTGAATTAAGCAGACCACTCTTACCCAGTCCAAAGATCAGGGCTTTATCCATCACCGTTATTTATCTCACTGCCCCATCCCAGCTCAGAACCTGGCTATATGCAAATTAGTCTGTCCCTGGCCCAGTGCATCATGGGAACAGGGCAGACCAAACTACCAAGCCAATTCTTCACCAGAAAGGAGACAAGCTACCAGGGACCGGTTTCTGGCATTTCAGCCTCTTCGGCCCGGCTTGCTTGAATCCTGATGGAGCAGTGAGAAAGGGACTCATGTCTGAGTATACCCTGCCACACCTATAGTGGCCAAAATCGATACAGAAAAGGGGGTGGCACCTCAGCTACACAATAGCAGATTGTGGGAAGATGTGGGGACATGGCATGTTCATAGGAGACAAGTGACCCATGAATGGGAATGTACACAATGCCAAGTGTGGTGTGGATGAGATGGCCAGACTGCAGTATGCAGACCACACACATATCCATGTCGACATACACCGCTGGTGTTTGGAAGGTAGTGGATAGTGGACGCAACCATGTCACCCCAGCCAGTGGGGAAGATCGCGGAAATGTACCGCTGGTCCCCAAACCTGTCTTGCCCGCTCCTGCATACCCAGGCCTCAATGCCTACACTGGCGTGTGTCAAGGAGGGCCCACCACGTGCGGGTGCAAGCTCCAAGCCCGAGGCCCGTGGCCCTGGCAGCCTGCTCTGACCATCACGGCCTCCACAACACAGGCCCACAGTACTCCTTTCTCGTTTACGTACTCCACCGGCCAACACCGCGGACTAGTAGGTCACTCATTTGGAACAGAGTCTTGATTACACCATGGCAGAGAACTTCATGGCTGATTTTATGTCACTATACTCCCTTTGATGTGGTGCCACCATATCTGTGTATAGCATTCCAACCACCCATGTCTGTGGGCCCACACGGACTACTTGACCTCGGGCAACACTGCGCTCGAGTAGGTCACACATTTGGAACTGAGTCTTGATTTTTCAATGGCAGAGTACATATCATTGCACGCAAGGAGAGGTATAAGAGGATGACGCGTTTCAGTCAGGAGGAAAAAAGGATCATCATTACGGAGGTGATCGAACACTACCGACAACTGCCCTTATGTCACTAACTCTGTGCATCGCGAGCCGACGACACATGGCTGTGGGCCACTGCTAACCGCTGCCTCCAGCCTACACTGTGGTGGAGTAGGTCACACATTTGGGACTGATTCTTGATTTAGCAATGGCCGAGTTCATATCATTGTACCGGCATCATCGCAGACTGCATCCCCTATCAGCCCCGGTGCCACTAAATCTGTTCCCCGACATTCATGGACACTCTCTGGTTGAACTTTGGTGGTGTCTGAGTCTATGGACTGGAGGTTGTCTTCCTCCTCATGTAGCTGATACCAACGTGCTGGTAATAACGAGGCTGTAGCATTCCACTCTTCCATTTCTCGCTTCCGGATGGCTTCTGGCCTCTGCATCATGCCCTGGAAGACACCTTCCACTGTTCCCCGCAGCCCGCTGCCAAATTCCCCTTGAACATCGACAAGAAACTGCTTAGTCTACGTGGCCCTATCTCAGTGCAACGCAAGTCACCGTCCAGTGGTGGGGTGCCTGTGCCGGCCACTGTGCATTCTGGGCCACTAACTCTGTACAGCTCAAGTCAGGGACCCTCTCTTCTGAGATATTGGATGGCCTCTGAGATGATGGCCTTGGGGTCATCGACGCAATGTGTATGTGGCCCTGCACCCTCCGCTGCCTCCGGCCTCAACTGCGGTCTTCCAGGGCTCACACATCAAATCGAGTGCTGACCGGCCCGGACGTCGCATCACTGCAGGAGGCACACACCACCACCGCCAGGACCACCTCCAACCGCCAACTGCCAGAGTTGAAACAGTTGTACTGGCAGACTAATGGAGTTGCTCACACCTGTCGTGGATGCCATCATCTGCCTGATACCCTGCTCAGCACTCCAGGTGCCACTAACTCAGTGCACCCCAACCCATGGACCGTTACTGATTGAGTTGTGCTGTGGAGAGGTTACGCAGCAATGTCACCTCAGGCAGTGTCAGCGACCTGGAATGATGATGAGGAAGATTATGCAGGTGTAACACACCCCACTGCAGCTGCATCAGGTATATCCGGAAGGGACACAATCCTAGACAATTTCTTCACATGAGCTCGCTCAGCTATAGCGCCCCAAACTCAGTGCACAGCAACTCATAGACACTTCTGTTTGCATACTGGGTGACCTCTGTACTTGCTCTGTCTAGCTCCATGATGCTCCGCAGTTGTCTCTGTTATGCTGGTGTTTTCAGTTTCCGTTTTGATGGTGTTCACTGTTCAAGTTGTTGCCAGCACCAACCACTCCGTGAGGGCTGGCTTACACTCACCACACACACATCCAGCACAGGTGTCACTGTACATGTGGCCCTGCCAATAAAGGTGCCGGGCGCATGTGCCCGTAGCCAGTTCAACAAACTATGTGCGTGTGTCCGTGTTGTCATAATGTATGCATGAGGGCCCCGGGTCCTACAACATTACATTGTGCTGTGTACAGCAGACGCACACATGTCACCGCAGGCAGCGGGTTAGACCTTGGACATGTAGCTTTGTCATCACCCACTCAATACATAAGAGGAGTGGACTGGGCCATCGTACGCAGGTCCAGCGTGGGTGTTTGAATGATAATTGCGTGCCTCTGGGTGTGGTTCAGTACTGGAAATGTACAAATGCATGTGTCTCTGTTGCAGTGTGGGTCTCCTTTGTGGGGGTAGGTGGTCCAGAAGGGAATTAGACACCCACGTATGTGATCTAGTTCGTCTTGCATTGGTTCAGACCCCACCCGCACCTGTTTGGCCACCTCCTTTTGGCATTCTCACACCCAGCATTGGAATGCCATGTGTGGCTTGGTGAAATGTTGGAAGCCAGCCGTGCTGGCGAGTGCTTCCTGCTGTGTGGTCTGTGCAGGGGGTGGGTTCTCTTCTATGTAGCTTGGCTGCCCTGATCCTGGTGGTGGGTTGCCTGGGATGCCCATGAGCGGTTGCGGGGCGTCAGTGTCAAAGGTGTGGTGGTCCTCTCCAGCATCACTGATGAGTTGTCTGATCTGCTCGAGGTGTTGTTTGTCCCTCTGCAATGTGAAGTGGAGATGCATGTTGACATTGTGTTGACATGTATGTTGGCGCATTGTTCTTGTTTACATGCAGACTGTATAACCATGTACATTGTGACTGTTTGGGAGGTGCTGGATTTTGATGTGGGACAGTGGACATTTGGACTATATGATGGATGTGAGGTTGTACGCCTACATTTCCATCTCACAGTTTCCTGCACTGTTAGATGTAGTTGGCCTGTTCCTGCACATGTGCGGACCCAGTTGTGTCCTCTGTTCTGCAGTGTCGGGGTTGCACATTGTACCACATTATCGTCAATGTGGGTGTGCTGTTATTGCTATGTGTGTGTGCTGCAGTGTGCCACGGGGATCAGGGACATTGCGCTACACATCATTGTGCATGTGTGCCATCTTGCCCATCACCCCCCGACCCCCAGTCCCTGGTCGTTACTCCCCCTTTTGATGTTGGGTCAGGTCCTCTCAAGCTGTGTGCGGACTCCCAACTCCTTGCACCATCTCCACACTGATGACGGTGACATCCGTTTCTTCTAGCTCCTCCTGTGGCGCTGGACTCCCACCTCCTGTCACCGTTGCTACCTTCCTATTGGCAGCAGGTTTGGGCTTGGTTTTGCTTTTCACATCATGCCAGCGCCTCTTGGCCTCCTCCATTGACCTCCTCAACCCTCCGACTGCATTCAAGTTAGTCTAATTGTGGGTAAGTTGATGGTAGTGTTCTGTCACCAACGTGACGCTGATCTGGTTTCCCTGCGGACTGCACCCGTCTTCCTCTCCCTCTTCTCCTTGGCCTTCCCAGTCCCTGTTGTTCCTTGCTGGTGGTCTGTTGGGCTTGTGGGGTTCGTGTTGACCTCTGCACTCGGTCCAGGTGCATCCATGGTGTAACGCACTTTGAAATGTTTTTGGTGTGTTCTTTTTGTTGCTTTTATAGAGCATTTTCCTGCATGACGCGTGGGATTTGCAGACCTATCGCTGGTTTTCGCTGCTTTTTGTTTCGCGATTGGCCTCATCGCAACTTTTTTTGCCTTCGTGTTTCGCATTTTTGTGGCATCGGGTTGACTTTTTAACGGACATTTGAGCGTTGTCGTGGGCCTATCGCATGGTACCTCTGTGTTCTGAATATTTAGTTGGCACGACGTTATTTTCTCTTGATAGACTGCAATATGAAGAGTTGCGTTACGCTAATATCCCCCAAGGTGTTTAGGTACTTTATTTATTCTCTTTCTGGCCACTGGTAACACGTTTTACTAACAGATGGTCAATTTTACTCAAGCATGCATTTATTGGTAGACTTTAAGAAAGCCTGCCTGATGATTTAGCTAAAATGGCTAGAACCACTTGAAGGTGTCAGATGCTGGATCTGCGATGTTTTCTCATTTCCAACCGGAAAATCATTTGAACTTTTAACAGGTCTTTATCCAGTGGAGGATGAAGCAGGTGATTTGTTTTACGATCCCAGCCCCTACAAAAACTTTCAAAATGTCTCCCATTCTCCACTTCTGAACAATCTCGAGCAAGGGGTGTGCCTCAGGGATTTAATATTAGTCCAGGGTGTTTCATTGCATTCATCTGAACCTAAGCCAGGCTGTTTTATAAGATTGGGGCACTCACTATGAGTTAGAGTATTTCACCCAGAGTGATAACTCTGGGTGAATTATCCAAGTCACAGTGAATCCCTGAGAAAACGTAGATTATGCTACTGGGAAAAGCCCCCGCCATCTGGTCGGAGGAATGGTGGCCACACCCATTAGGGCCTTCTCCTATCTCACCCCAATATACTGGAATAAACTACCCCAAACTCTTCGAGAGACTCTCACATGCAGCAAATTTAGAAAACTACTCAAAGCTTTTCTATACTAATTTGACCTTGGCACATATCAAACCAGGATCTGTTCACAGTGCTGAGATGTGCCCGGGTGAGACGTGCGCTATAGTAAATTCTATTAACATAACATAACAAACTAACGTGTATCGAGGCCTAAAGTATCAGGTCCGAAAGTTACAGACCAGATAATGCTGTTCCCGGAGACACCAAGACTCTCAAACTTGTTGCAGGTGTGGGGCTCCAGGCAGTAGCATTACCTGGACTCTACTCAAGACATGCAATAGTCCATGGAGAGCAGACCATGCCCACCCTGGCCAAGCCCAGTCACACCCTGTACCTTTTCCACCACTACCCTCATGAGTATTCCAGCTGATACTTTCTGCCCACTCAGAGCCGGTAGAGAATATCACATTTTTCCCACTGAAATGAGGAAAAACTTACTGGTAAATGACCTTGTAGTTGTGGGTCTGAACAGTTAAACACTATTGCAGACATATTGGCTATTAACATAGCCCCTGGAGCCCTGTATCTCCTCACCAAAGTCCTTTAAGTTCATTTTGAGGGCCTTCATTTCTGCTTAATTGCATATGCAGATGATGCTTGGATATTTTTCTGCATTGGCCCATAAGTGGAGTACATATTTTGTAGTTCCAACCCGCTCCACTGATGATTTACAGAGTTGCTGAATACCAAGGCCATCTTGGACCTCATTTAGATCTTGGTGGGTCTGCCCACACCGCCGCTTGTTTTGGCAGTCTTCCTGCCACCCGACCTGGCGGTACTCCCGCCGCATTTAGATGTTGGCTGGCAATGGGAGAAAAGACTGCAGTGATCCCACTGACTCACCCAGGACTATGCTTCCCACCGTTACGGCATGATGGGCTGCAGGAGGTGGTAGAAGGAGTTAGCTAGTGTTCCCGACCTCCAGACGGGAATGCCTCATATTTTGGATTGGCAGAATGGGTATAAAATGGGTGAAAACTCACCTTTTTTCAGGGGACAGGCTGCAATTTCATCCTCTTCTCCCTTTCTCGGGTTCCCCCTTACCTGCTGCACCTTCACTGCGATGGATCAGCCCTCCATTTTGACCTGAAGCTAGGTGTTTGTGGTGTGGGTGGGTATACAGTGCATGGCGTGCATATGTAAGTGAGGTGCAATGCAGAATGTACAAAATACGCTCACTACACATAACCTACATGCACATATGCACTCATACACAAAATATGTGTGTTGTATGTTTAAAATTTTTTTTGCCAGTCTCCCCACTACCAATGACACCACCATCAGTACACCACTGACAGGACACTACCAGCCCAACAGGACCATCTAAATCTGCTTTGTGAACCCTGCCATCAGAACGGCAATGGCGGGTGGTTCGCCAGCATGGAAGACTGTCACTGCGGTGGTCTTCTGTGTCTCTTGTAAACATTTAAATAGGGAGGGTTGACCGCTGTCAGCTCGATGGTCTTTTTAAAAATGCTGCTGTGCTGGGCCGGCAGGAAGACTGCCAAGATCTAAATCAGGCCCCTAGCCTTCATTCCATTAAATTAATTGACTTTTGAAGGTTCTTCTTTTGTACCCATCACCTGACACCACCAGTACAAGCTAGGCACTACCTCTTTGACCAATACATTGAACGACTTTCTTGCTGACATATTGGTCTGGGTGCATCAGAATGTCATTAAAAACTACTTGAAGTACAAAAAATTATACCATAGAGCTATACTTACCAGTAGCACATATACCTGATTTACCAAGAATAAGCCAGTCGGCAAAGGAGAAGGTTCAATCGTTTATTTTGCAAAAGGGCCCTATATAGGGGAGCCTCACTCTCGACACAGCCCTCAAAGGTGCGCAGAGGAGACTGCTGGATTACATACAAGACAGTGCATATATACTTTCAGCATACCTCATGAAAACCCGTACATGGAAAAGTACCACTTCTCGTGAAGCCAGCAGGAAAACCCACAACTGATTGATTCGAAACTCAGCTCAAGTTATTCCTGGGGTAGGTCAGTAAAGGTGCCTCCCTTTCGTTCTGGGGCACGGGAGTACAGGCATGGCGCCTACAAGAATGTGCTCATCCTACAAGAAAGACAGATGCGACCTTGAGTTTCCTAAGTTAGAATCAATGGTCTGTTCATAGCCCAGGCAGACCTTTCAGGCTCTCCACACAGTAACATGTCATGTGTTTTCTTCACTAACGAAAGAGACACCAGGAAATGAAACCAAAATGGCGTCTGTTCATTCTATGCCCGATTCTTAATGTATGCATAGTATAAGTGTATTTACAAGGGGTTTATCTAAGGTCGCGAGTTAATATATTGGATACATTAGGCCAACATTATGTGACATCGATTTTATTTTCCTTCAGACCGCCCTTTTGGCGTGATGTAGCCAATATATAATATAACAGATTTTCTAATCAAAGAACACACATTCATCTATTTGCATGAGGTCAGTAACCTCCTTCTGCACTAACTGCTTCTCAATTTTCGCCTGTCGTGAAATGGTCAATGAGGAAGTGAGCTTGGTAGCACAATAAGAGCAGCGTGCCGACCCACAATGAAGGCACAGGCAACAAATAAATACCACTCCAAGTGCTCCGGCAAGAATCATAAAGATTTTCCAACCCCAGGTGGACAGGAGGTTCCAGAACCACCCGGTTAAGGACCAAGTACCAGTATCAGCATGAACTTCCGCAGCTAAGCGATGTAACTTCTGAATGGCCAAGTGTATGGTTGGAACAGAATCAGGAATATAAACACAGCAGTAGCTGCCAATCACGCGGTATGCTCCTCCTCGATCAGCTAGGATGACGTCAAGCACCATCTGATTTTGAAGCGATACAAGCCTCGTAGCCTGAAGCTCTACCGTTAGTCAGAATCCCAGTAGTGGTTTGGACAACGTTTTCCACTACTCTGGAGAGACATCTAACATCTCTGCTAGTAAAAATAGGACCCCATATAGGAAAGAGACCCTTTGCTATATCCACAAACTGCTGTGATGCGGTGTCAGTTTGATCAGTGCCATCAATATCAATACTTCTACTGTCTCGAGAGGAATCTGAATTTCGTTTAGTCAGCTGATGATTCTTATAGTAAATAGAAGGGGCTATATATACCGGAGGATAAAGGAAGGACAGGTAATACTGCCCTGCCCATCCTCGGGGAAGCCAAGTGTAAGCGTTTTCGCCGCATACAAAATATATATTGGGTGGAGTTATCAAGGGCGGAGTGCTGTCGGTATGCAAAATGTAGGTGTAATTACATCTACTGTCTCCTACCTTAACATGACCCTTTCCTTGTATACAAAAGGAAGCAGTACTATTTAAAATAGGAACTGGCATTGCCTTTTCATCTGTAACATTACGGTCTTGGAAATGCTGGAAATATTGTGTGGAGTTAAAGTGTTCAAAGTCTAACATTTCTTCTTTCAACCAGGTAGCATTTTCATAAGTAGTATACATATTCATACAGGCATCTGGATCTAAAGATCCCTCTCCTTGGTTTCCCTGAGCATCAAATCCCTAATGTTGTTCTATATACTTTAAAACAGCTTCATAATCCTTTTCGGTATATCTTTTTGGATCAGGTACATAATGCAGATACATAAGAGATAACAACTGAAACCAGGCTTCACAGCTCGCTAAGTGTGATAATGGCAAAGGAATGAATAAATCATGACGATGCATTACAGATGGCAAAAGACCACATACCCAACAGTTTGTCTTGTTTGTAGTGCTATGAGCTTCATGCAACATTTCAATGAACACATTTTTAGGGTATGTTTCTTGATGTCTCTCTTTGTGGGGAGGCAACGTATAAAAGAAATGCTCAGGTGAGGCTGTTGTAGTACCTAATACCTTATGCATAGGATATTGAAATTCTAAATATATAAACACACTCATTAATATTATCATGATTACTGCAATAGTTATTACAAAGGCTATCTTCACTCTGGTAGCTCATCCGGAAAACTTGGGGACATTTTCAAGAAAAGGTCTGGGAGCAAGAGGTCGCTCATCTTCAAGGGAAAATCGGGCAAAGGGATACATTCTAACTAAAAGTCCAAACTAAACTCGGGAAAAGGGTGCAAGCCAACTGCCAGAGGGTTTCTTCTCCCTCTGTCCGTCTAGAGCCTCACAGGCAGGCTCCTATTGTTCATCCAAAAGAAACAACCTCACACGTTGATTTTTCCGTTGCAATTTAGGCCATTATTGTAGCACAGTCTTTCTTTGTGAACAGAGCAATGTGACAGTTCCAAGCTCTCAACGGGTTCAGTCCAGTATCTTGCTCAGTACACCAGTAGAGAGTTATCTCCAACCCTACAGCTCAAGTCTTTCATCCGTAACTGGGGTACCGCGTTTTTTTCGGGCCCGTAAATTGTATCGAAGATGGCCAGGTTGCTCCTGGTCATGAAACAACACAGCAGCAGGGACATTCGGTGCAACAAGGTTTTCAGAAGCCTCTGAGAAATCAGCCATATCACGAGATACAGAAACTGGGACTGATTTGTCTCTTTGCGGTGTCAACAAGCCTTCCTCTTGCCCGATTTCAAGGGCATCCGAAAAAGGCACAAAACTCAACCTCCGCTCTCCCTCTTGCGTTAGAATTCCGTCTCGGTTCTGCTGATCAAAAGGGAGCGGTAGGGGTTATTTCTTCACATGTGAAACATGGATCCAGTGCTTCTTTCCATCCACTTTCACTGCTGTTCGTGTTGCCAACAAAATCTGGTAGGGACGGCTCCACCTAGGTTCCAGACTCGATTTCCGTTGATAATTTCGAACGAGGACCCACTGTCCTGGCTCCAAGCGATGTCCGGGACCCTCCGGCAGCGGCTGCAGTACTGCTGACACCTGCTGATGAATAGAACGTAAATCTTTAGTTAAAGCGTACAGATAATCTGTCATCCTAGGATAATCAAGATCTTGAAAGGATCTAGTTCTTGGGACACCCCACACATTGGCTGATCGTTCAAAAACGACCTCATAAGGTAACAGCCCGGCCCTTGAATGGGGGGTTACTCGTATTGACATTATCGGTAAGGGTGGGGCATCAGGCCAGCTCAAGCCCGTGCTCTCCTGAATCTTTGCCATTTTTAACTTCAATATGCCATTATATTTTTCAACCAGTCCTGCAGACTGTGGATGTCATGCTGCATGAAATTTCTGTTTTATCTGTAACCCATTACAAATATGTCTAACAAGTTCCGCATTAAAGTGTACCCTGTTGTCTGTCCAAATGACTTGAGGCAAACGAAATCGAGGCAGAAACTCATTAATCAGGGCTTTTGCAGTGGCCATAGCAGTGTTATCTTTGGGAGGGTATGCTTCAACCCATTTACTAAAAGCACATACCACCACCAGCACGTACTTAAGATTATTTACCCTGTCAAGTTGAATATAATCCATCTGTATGACTTCAAATGGCAAAGAAGGAGGCGCAAAATTCTCACTAAGAACTGTCTCCCTCCCTCCGGGATTATGCTGTAAACAGACCATGCAGTATTTAACCACATGGGCAGCAGTCTTTGGGATATTCGAGTTATTCCACACAGGGTCCAATAATGCACAAATACCTTTCGCTCCAATATGAGCGGTACCATGGGCCATCATCACAACTGCATATACCAGTGCATTGGGTAAGAGCCATTGCTTTTTTTCAGTTAGATCAATCCAGCAAGTGTTTCTGTCTAACTTTCCTATTTCCTGTTCCTATTTTATCATTTCATCAGGAGTGGCTTCTTTCTGTAATTCTCTAACACTGTCAATGGGATTGTCAAACACTGTGGTCTCCGCCACCCATCTGGCCAATACACTGGGAAACATAGCAGATATTTTAATTTGCGCTGTATCTTTTGCTACTTGGTCAGCAAAAGCATTTCCCTCCCCTGTAGTATCAATGATTTTCTTGTGGGCACTACACTTAATGATTGCCACCTTTTCTGGTAAGGTTAATGCATTCAACAGTCGTTCAATCAAAGGGCCATGTTGTATTCTTTGTCCATGGGAGGTAAGGAATCCTCGTTCCCTCCACAGCCGCCCAAAACTATGGGCCACGCCAAAGGCGTACTGGCTGTCTGTAAAAATATTTACTCTTAAGCCTTCGCTCAGTTCACATGCTCTTAATAATGCTATTAGTTCAGCTGCTTGCGCTGAGTGCTGGAAAACCCGAGCGGTCTCCACTACTGTTCTAAGGGTAGTTATAGCATAAGCAGCTGTTGTTGTGTCATCTGGTAGCTTGAAACATGAGCCATCCACATACAACTCCCCTTGGGGTTCAGATAAAGGGGTGCCAGTGAGGTTTACTCGTCCCTTCGTTTCTTCTTCAGTCCAAAATATACAATCATGGACATCGTCCTTTTGATCACTCGAAGGGAGGGGTAGTAACGTGGCTGGATTCAGAGTGGCACATCATTTAATAGTAATGTGGGGTGCAAATAGAGTTAATTCGTAACCAGTTAATCGTGCACTTGTAAGGTGCTGAGTTTTTGTTCGATTCAATAATATGTCCACAGCATGCGGTACCATCACTGTGAGGTCAGTATTCAAAACAATCCCTTCAGACTGTCGAATGGCCACCGCTACAGCAGCATTTGCCCTTAAACAGCTAGGGAGGACTTTGGCAACATTATCCGATACTGCCGAAAAATATGCGCAAGGTCTTTGCTTTCCGCCAAAACCCTGTGTTAACACTGAAAGTGAACAACCGTCCACCTCGTGCACATAAAGTACAAAAGGTTTTCGGTCGTCGGGAGTACCTAAGACAGGTGCAGAGCAAAGAGCAGATTTCAAAGAATCAAAAGCATCCTGACATTCATCCGTCCAGGGCAAGGGTTCATGCACATCTTTGGTAGTCAAATGCAACAAGGGTTTAGCCAGAAGGGAAAAATTAGGAATCCATTGGCGACAGTAAGAGGTTATGCCAAGAAAAGCACAAACATCACATTGAGAACGGGGCACAGACATGTTAGTAATAGCAGTTTTCCGTTCTGGAGTCAATCGTCTCCCCGCTTTCGACAGTAAATGAGCAAGGTGGGTCACTTCCTATTGACAATATTGAAATTTGGCTAAGGATACTTTATTACCATTTGCTGCCAAATGGGTTAATAATTTAACAGTGGCCGCTTTGCAACCTTCCGCCGTGTCTGACGCCACTAGGATTTCATCCACATATTGGATGAGAACATTACCAGGACGTAGGAGTAATTCATCCAGTACTGCTTTTAAAGCTTGACTATAAATACTAGGACTTTCAGTATAGCCTTGAGGTGCGTTACAAAATCTAAACCTGCGGCCAGATAATGAGAATCCAAAAATATGGTGGCTGTCAGGATGGATAGGGATGCTAAAGAAAGCATTTTTCAAATCTATCACTGAGAAATACTGTGCAGAAGGAGGAATCATAGTAAGGATTGCAGTGATATCCGGGACCACAGGGTATTGAGGAATCACTATTTTATTAACCTCTCTGAGGTCAATTACAAAACGATAGGTATCTTTATAATCAGGGTCACCATCTAGTGGAGCCTTTTTCAAAATCGGTAAAATGGGGCTATTACAAACATTATTAGCTATTTCTTCTACCACCCCTTTCTTAATTAAATCACGGATAACATGCAATAAAGCCTGTTCGCCTTCTGGCGAAATTCGATATTGGGGAATACGTGGCAAATGCGCATTTGGTTTTAAAGTAATTGATACTGGGGGTATTTTTAGCAATCCTACATCTGTACCCCCCTAGCCCAAAGAGTTTGGGGAATGTCTGATAATTCAGGAGGGAGAGGTTCATTTTTGACAAAACATTGAGACGTACATTTAGTAGGAGGCTGCATAGTTAAATAAATACCTTCAGGTGAACAATAAATACGAGCATGCAATTTCTTTAATATATCCTAACAGGGCCGAAAGTAAATGGAAGTGGCTTGGAAATGGGGCTTACCACGGGGATTCCTGAGAAACCCACTGATACGTTATTTTGCCCAGACAGAGCAACTCCTGGGACCAGTGAATGAGCAACAGAACTATTCATTGCTCCAGTATCCAACAAAAACTTCTCACATGTCCCCATCAATTGCCCCTGTACATAAGGCCCCTGTTGATCAACTGGTACTGATATGTGGCCCCTGCTCTGTCCGTGGCTGTCTCATGCTTAACCGTTTCCATCATAGCCATCTTCCCGATAATCCTCATTATAGTATTGTCTCCCTTGAGGATCATCAAAATAGTTCCTTCCCGTCTCGCCAGCATCCCCGCGTCTCATACTATTCTGATCAGTACCGCCCCGTCCTCGTCCCCTTCCTCTATTAAAATGTCCTCGTCCACATAATAATGGACACTGAGCTCGCCAGTGTCCTTCTTGTCTACAATTGGAACACTGATTTATCCCTATACTTGGGGTTGAACCCATTCCTCCACCTCGACCCATCATTGCCCTTCTTGGAAATGAACCTCATCCTCTACCTCCAGCGTTTTGTCCTCTACTAACCTGTTGCAACAGCACTCGGGTCTTTAACAACTTGACCTTTTTATCAGACCTGTCTTTGCTCTCATTTTCTCGATGTTCATAATACTGGGCCATGCTAAGAATAACTGAAGGGGTCGAGGTGGTCCATGTACTTTCAGCAGCTTGTAATCGGGCCATTACTTCAGGCAACACGTTAGTGACAAACCTATTCACAAATAGTCGTATTCCACCTTCCGTGGACAAGTCTTGCCCACTAAAGTCGATAAATACTTTCTCAAACCGAGTGAAAAAATCAGATACACTCTCATCCTTTTTCTGTTTACAAGCCGTTAATTTATCCCAATCCACCTTTCGCGGGGGAATGAGAGTTTGCATATATGTGATGATTCGAGCGGGTATAACTAATGTCCCATCTTTAGGCTTATCACCCGGTTTCCGACCTTTGTCCCATGCTTTAATTTGATCCCAGGTCCCACCAAGTTCTGCAGCATGATCCGAATCATTTACCTGTCTCCATATATCTACTGGGATCAAGAGGTCGAAAAATAACTCAATGTCGGCTAAAGTCATAACAGCCGAGTTTGCGGCTTCTGTTAATTCTTTATAATAGGCCGTAGGGCTTTTACGTGGGTCAGGAAGTTGGGCTTTTAAAGTAAGAACCTCACTTCTCTTCCAAGGGGTATAAAACCACTGCTCTTGGAAACGGGCCTCTTCACGATTTCTAGTCACTTGGCCACCTCCGTCTACTACTTCGGGAATTTCGGGGTGGAAAAGAGGGTGCACTTCACTCATGGGATACTGTGCCTCCAAATCGGGACATTTCCTGTTCATTTGGTCCTGATATTGTATCAAGGTTTCGACATTCTGAAACACTTCTTCGACCTGTAGCTCGAACTTAAATGCTCGGTCCCTGATATCACATAATATCTGAGGAGCCAACCCTTCCTGAAAACATTGCTCCCACAAAGAAATCAATCGGATTGCCATGTGTTCCAAAGCTAATTGTTGCGTAACTGGCTCAAAATCTTTCATAGTACCCCAGATGTCTTCCAAAGTATAAATCGGATTCCGCATCCATTGGGATGCCTGAATCACTATAGTCTTTCCTCACTTCCTAAGGACGATCGAGTAAAAACTCATCGACCTTGCGTCGTGGCGTGACATCTGAAGAGGCAGCAGTCATTCCCGTAGGGGTGACCGTTGGTCCTCTAGCTGGGGGCGTTAAAAATACCGGGGACAAGGGGGACGCAGCAACCGGCCCAGGTAACAAAGTAATCAGATCTGAGGTAGTTGGACGAAGGGTAGGAGGAGGGAACAATGGAGCCGGATGGTGTACAGCTACCGGTGCAGTAGCAACTGAGGGCGCCACTGCGGGAGGTAGTGCTCCAGCCTTCCCTGTCCTATCCACTGGGACCGCCGGATACATACCTCGGGGAGCATATGGAGGTGGTGGACGGGTCTCCAATAATTCCTCTATTTCATCTTCTGCCTCAGTCCGGGTCACATAACTTTTATCTGTCTGTAATCGAAACTGTATATCCATTTGTTCAATATTTTTTTCTACCTTTTCCTTTTCGTATGCTACTGCCTTTTGGGTAACGGTCTGTCCTGATTTAATTTTTCCCAATTTTTCTTCTCTTAATCGCCGTCGTTTCGCCTCCTCTAACCATAGGTTCATGGAGTCGAACATAGTTTGACGGCTCCTCTTCAAAAACAATTTGTTCTGTAAATAATTAATTTTTCTTTCGTCAAAAGACCCTGTTAAAGGCCACTGTAATTCTGAGTTATCTTTCGTACATTTGTTCCATAGTGTGTTAAACAAAATGGGAGAAATACCATGTTTGACATACATGTCAAAACTGGGACTGCCTTCCGGAGGAGCATGCTGTCTCTCTTCCAGCCGTCCACTCTTCCGTCGGCAGCATCCAAAACACAGTTTACTAAAACACAACATGTTGAAAAGAAAAAAAAATTCAGTAACTCATACCATTTCAACCAGACCTACTCACATGGACGCGTCTCCTCACCACATACTCTTTCACACCTAACTCATATAATCTCACTTACTTAACATACATAAAGTGCATACGTTTCGATCGAAAGTAACAATTCGGTCATGAATTCCAAATACCAAGGGACATGTCTCATACTCGAACAGAGCCCGTCGACTCCTGTTCGGGGAATCGATCACCCAGGATTTCAGACCAACAAGGATTCACAAAAGAGACAGTCCAAAGACTGACCTGAGATCACCAGACAGGCGAACCCTCTTACACACCATCCCATAGTCCTGTGCTGGTTGGGACGGGCGTCTGGGCGCGTAGCTCCAGAACCCAAGCTTACCCAGTTGCTCCTAGGGCTTTTCCGAAGAGGATTCGGCCGAGTGAGCACCCTCCGTGCAACACTAAGGCGTCCGATGTTGGCTCAAGTAGTCACCAAACAAGTCTGTGGGGCATCCACCCGTGCAGCCACACCACTGCCACGTCAGACCCCCAGATTCCCTGTGGTTCACTAACCACCAAAATTCCATACACAGTTAACTGTTTCTCTGAGCCACTTCTTTAAAGTGCTCGCTCCGAAGTCAACAAAGGACTTATAATACAATTCACTCACCTGGTGCACTCAGGTCTGACTGCCCGTTCTCCACTGCCGACTCCTTTATAGACCAACACAGTCAGCTGTTCCGAGTTAAGCCCGAATGACTCCGGCGAAGGGTTATTTAGCAGCTGGGAAGGTCATAAGGTTCGAGAGTGGAATTTCCTTTCTTACCACAAACTGGTTTCTCAATTAGTATCCTTTTTCAATCCACCCCCTCGACCAGAACCCCTCCCCGTCCCTCTTCTCCTGTTTACAGGAGGGTACAACCCTATCGCGGAGTCCCGGCGGAGTCGCCAACTGAAGTACCAAAAATGATACCATAGAGCTATACTTACCAATAGCCCATATACCTGATTTACCAAGAATAGGTCAGTCGGCAATGGAGATGGTACAATCGTTTATTTTGCAAAAGCGCCCTATATGATGAGGGCTGAATGCCCGAAACCGATCCTTGGAATGCTTGTTTCCAGTCCAGGGAGGACCTTGCTTGTCAGTTCGGGCTGAACTGTTCCCATGGGGCACAGGGTCAAGACTGATTTGCATATGGCTGGGTTCAAACTGGAATGGCATGGTGAGCAAAAAAACGATGGATTTAGGCCCAGATCTCTGTACTGGGGTGAATGTATGACATTGTTCTGCATTCTGTCCATCAACTGTTGTTTTTGCATTTGTCACCCCGAGTGGGACGGGTATGCTCAGACGTGAGTCCCGTGCTCTCCATGCCACTGGAATCAAGCTATCCAGGCTGATGAGGGCTGAATGCCCGAAACCGATCCTTGGAATGCTTGTTTCCAGTGCAGGGAGGACCTGGCTTGGCAGTTCGGGCTGGACTGTTCCCATGGGGCACGGGGTCAAGACTGATTTGCATATGGCTGGGTTCAAACTGGATTGGCACGGTGAGCAAAAAAACGATGGATTTAGGCCCAGATCTCTGTACTGGGGTGAATGTATGACATTGTTCTGCATTCTGTCCATCAACTGTTGTTTTTGCATTTGTCACCCCGAGTGGGACGGGTATGCTCAGACGTGCGTCCCGTGCTCTCCATGCCACTGGAATCAAGCTATCCAGGCTGATGAGGGCTGAAAGCCCGAAACCGGTCCTTGGAATTCTTGTTTCCAGTCCAGGGAGGACCTGGCTTGGCAGTTCGCGCTGGACTGTTCCCATGGGGCACAGGGTCAAGACTGATTTGCATATGGCTGGGTTCAAACTGGAATGGCATGGTGAGCAAAAAAACGATGGATTTAGGCCCAGATCTCTGTACTGGGGTGAATGTATGACATTGTTCTGCATTCTGTCCATCAACTGTTGTTTTTGCATTTGTCACCCCGAGTGGGACGGGTATGCTCAGACGTGAGTCCCGTGCTCTCCATGCCACTGAATCAAGCTATCCCGGCTGATGAGGGCTGAAAGCCCGAAACCGGTCCTTGGAATGCTTGTTTCCAGTCCAGGGAGGACCTGGCTTGGCAGTTTGGGCTGGACTGTTCCCATGGGGCACAGGGTCAAGACTGATTTGCATATGGCTGGGTTCAAACTGGAATGGCATGGTGAGCAAAAAAACGATGGATTTAGGCCCAGATCTCTGTACTGGGGTGAATGTATGACATTTTTCTCCATTCTGTCCATCAACTGTTGTTTTTATATTTGTTTAAGCCAGCATCTTCGGTGACTGGCACAACAGTGGTTTTCGGCACAATATTTCTTCAAGCCAGTATCTTCGGAGCCTGGCACACCAGTGATTTTCACCAGCATTGAAGAGTTAGCCTTATGACGGTGACTGGCACACCTTTGTTTTTTTTATTGTTTCTGCAAATTTTGTACCAGCAATAGTTCATCGGTGATTGGCACACAATAATGACTTCTTTTGCGTAGTAAGTTTTCTTGTTCCTTGTTTGCCTTCAGGAGTCTTTCTTTTCTTCAGTGTGTCATAGCACATCATTTCTCAAGAAGAGAAGAGACAAAACTAGAATTCATTTTGATTATTCTTTCTTCATAATATTAGAGAGTCTGTGGGACAAATCTATGTGCTGAACGGAAACATTCCTCACTCTTACACTGTCTTGAGGAGAAGGACAAGAGGTTCTGGAGCAATAACCTGAGCTCAGTACTGCTGACCTGAGAACTTTGAATGAATACGAAATCTGTATACTACAGCTGGATCAGCACTATCTCCCTTGTCTGAGCACAATAAAGGAGAGATATCATTTTAGTCTTTGTGAACAAAAGAAGGATAAATCCCACGGAGGAGTTTGTCTCAGCCTTAGGAAAGCTTGCCTCTTCTTGCAAGTTTGGCGGTGCTGTGGAGGAAAGAATTATGGATCAATTTGTTGTGAAATGTACTCATGATAAAATTAGAAAATAATTGTGGTTAAAAGATGAGCCTCCTTTCGATGAAGTTTTAAAAATTGCCAAACAGGTTGAACACGTGATGAAATGTGTTGATGAGTTGAGTTCTGTTAAAAGTAAATCTAATGCTACAAGCACGAGTGTTGAAGAGGTTGTATGTCTGGTTCAAAACAAAACTCCTGTGGCCAAAGATAGAGACAAATCTTCGTCTGGTGCTGTGGAGGTCCCTTCTCATGACAACAAACCCACCTGTTTTAGATGTGGCAGGATAGGACATCTGACAAATGCTTCTTTTTGCCCAGCTGTACGTGTCATTTACAGTACCTGTGGTAGGAGGGGTCACTTTGCTAGATGTTGCAAAAGCAAAGTAAAAAGGGGAGAGCAGTGTTTGGCCAAGGACCAACCTCAGGTTAAGGAAATAATCTTTTAGGTTGATGAGCAGAAGGCTGTACATCCTTCTCATGTGGTGTCTATTGATGAGTTAAAGTGTGATTCATGCTCACACCTCACCATGATTAGCAAAGACATTTTCCGACAGTATTTTAGTGGAAAAGTCACGCTTATGAAAAATGATGTTTCTCCTATTGGTTATGGTGGGATACCGATTAGAATGCTAGGATACTTTTTGGCTTCCATTGAATTGTGTGGATGTATGACTGCTGGCATAGTTTATGTGGCCAAACATGGGAATGCACTCTTAGGGTGGCCCAATCAATATTTGCTTGGTGTTCGTCTTAATCCCAATGTAGTTCCACAAGTCCAAGTTCAAGAGGTGGATGATTCTGTCTCTGTTTTGGCTGAGCAATTTGCTGATGTTTTTGGTGACAATCTTGGATGTCTCAAAGGGGTCAAACATCACATTAGATTGAGAGAAGGTGCTGTCCCTGTGGTTGCAAAAGTAAGAAGAATTCCATTGATTGAACAGAAAGAGATTGAGCGGTTAGTCAAAATTAGGGTCATTTAACCTGTTGAAGTGACAGAATGGTTGGCTTCCATAGTCGTTGCCAAGAAGGCTAGTGGCGAATTATGCCTTTGTATTGATTTACACTCACTCAATAAAGAAGTAATTGTGAACAGATTTCCCTTGCCCAATATCAATGAGATGGTTAGCACTTTGGTAGGTGCTAAGTACTTCACTACCCTTGATCTGGAGTCAGCTTATCATCAGATAGAGCTGGATGAACCTTTGCAGGATTTGACAGCCTTTGTGACACCTAAGGGAACTTATAAGTTTCGTAGGATGACATTTGGGCTTGTCTCCGCTGCACCGGTTTTTCAACGTATAATTTCAAAAATTCTTAAAGGGGTTTCAGGAGTGAGGTGCTACCAAGACGATTTATTGATCTACGGCGGCACCAAGGCTGAACACTACTCTAGAGTGTGGGCTGTATTGGAACGTCTCAGAAATGCTAGTTTGACTCTCAAAAATGAACAATGCAAGTTTGCTGTAGAACAAGTGAACTATCTAGGATATTGTATCTCTGGACAGGGTGTCTTTCCTAAGAAGAAACTAGTTGATTCCATTGTGAAAATCAGTGAGCCTGCCAATAAAGAGGAGTTGTCCTTCTTAGGTATGATCGAATTTTACAGTAAGTTCATTCCAGGGTATGCGGACAAGACTCAAAATCTGAGAAGACTCGCCGGTTGTTGTGTTTGATTGGTGTTGTGAGTGTGCAAGAGAGTTTGTTTCCATTAAGGAGGAATTAAAGAAAGCGCCCTTCTTACAAGCATTTGTGCCTGGTGAGATGACTCAAATATTGACTGATGCAAGTGCAAAGGGCTTAGGTGCTGTATTACTTTAAAAAAACTGTGGTGATAAACTCTTGATTGCTTGTGCCTCCAGGTGTCTGAGGGGATCGGAACGTAATTACTCAGTTATAGAGAAAGAGTTGTTGGCCATCTTTGGGCACTTAGGAAGTTCAGAAACTTGATATGGGGTACCAAGGTGAAGGTGTTGTCAAGAACCCCTCAAGAAGGTGTTCTCTAAAAAAGGTCTTGATTCTATTTCTTCTAGAATTAAGAAGTGGGTAATTTCTCTCCAGGAATTTGATTTTGAGGTTTATTACATTCCTGGTGTTGCCAATAAATCTGCTGATTGTCTTTCCCGGTTGGTTGATGTTAGGGAGCTTGACACAGAAGAAGAGATTTTGGATGATGATGTTATTAATGTTTGTGAAATCACTTCCGGTGCAATTGGTGAGTCTGAGTGGAAAGATGAAATTGAGAATGATAAAGAAATTAAAAAAGTTATGGATGCTCTTAAATAACACGTGTCTTGATAAGCCTTGGTCTCTGATTTGTGAGAAATTGTCTGTTGTTGACTGAGTGCTTGCCCGGGGCACTAAACTTGTTCCTCCGTTGGGTATACGGAGCAAACATCTGAGTCTTGCTCACACTGGTCATCATGGTATAGTGAAGACTAAGGAGTATTTGAGATTGCAATTTTGGTGGCCCGGCATGGATTTGGAGATTGAGAGGATGGTCTGTGATTGCGTGGAGTGTTGTGCCAGTGATAACATTTTGAAAACCAAGCAGATGCCTATGGTCTGTAGGAAGTTACCTGTTCATCCCTGGGATGAAATTGCTATTGACATTGTTGGTCCATTGCATGGTGTGAGCGATACCCCCTATTGGATTGTTGTTTTCAATCTGTACTCCAGATGGATTGAAGTGAATGCTGTCAGAGACATTTCGATGGTATGTGTCATTAAGTTTTTAGAGGAAATTTTTAAGAGAGAAAGTTTTCCTAATAGTATTCTCTCTGACAATGGGCCATAGTTTTTTTCTAAAGAGTTTCATTGTTTTTTTAAAAGATTTTGGCATTATTCATAAGAGATGTGCTGTGTACCACCCAGAAACGAACTGAGCTGTGGAAGGAGTAAATAAGACCCTCGAAGAGAGCTTACAATTAGCCAGGGTTAATGGCTTGAACTGGAAAGATGTTTTCAAGACATGCTTATCGCATGTCCCTACACGTGACCACGGGAAGAACTCCTTTTGAATTGTTCAAGGGTGGGACAGCGAACTCGAAACTGTGTCCAAGGTGGATGAGGTTAAACAAAGGTTTGGTTGATAATCAGATAGGTGATTGGAAAAGCAGAGAGCTTGATAAGCAGTTTAATAGAAAAGTGTATTTTGATGTAAAGAAATATGCTCAAACGAATGATGTGAGTGTGGGTGACCATGTGAAGATAAAAACTCCTGTCGGGCATTAACCTTGGTCCAAGTATTCTAGAAATAGGAGTGTGGTGAAGATCTTTAAAAATGCTGTTAAGACTGAAGATGGAAGGATTTGGAATAAGAGCCGAGTGGTTTTGGTTAATCCAAATTTCTCTCCATCTGAGAGACTCAGAGGTGGTACTGGCTCTTATCCCTCACGACAGGTGTTGTTCCCTCTCTCCTTGGGGCATATTATCAAGGAGGTTTATCTCCGCTTTTTTGGCTTTAAAAGCCAAGAAAGCGGAGATAAAATTATCTCCCTATTACCAAGCTGTTGCTAACACCAGTTAGCGACAGCTAATAGGAGATAGCGACCATCTTGGGACCCGCTTTGCATGTCAGTGATATTTATCACTAATGACATGCAAAGTGGGCGTGCCAAGATGTTAGCCACTGGAAACAGTCGCTAACATCGCTATCTCCTATTACCATTTTTTGGAGATATTCGCGCTAAGCGCAAATATCTCCAAAAGCTAACACCTGCCCTGAGCAGTTCTTAGCCATGTTAACCAATGGGAGGTGGATAACATGGCTAAGAGCATTTGCTCGATAATGCATGAATATCGCTGACTTTTCAGCGATATTCATGCATTGCGGCCGTTTTTTATGGCATTTGCGATAAACCTTGCTAATAGCAAGGTTTATCTGCGATAAAAATCGCCGATGTGCGGCGATAATTTTTGTCTCTAAACAAGTTAGAGACAAAAATTATCTCTATTGGTTGGTAATATGCCCCAAGATCTTCTGTTTTGCCTTCCAATGTTAGAGAGAGGAGTCAGAGGGTGCGTAGACTTTCTGTGTATATGAAAGTTTATGTCTGACAAGCTTAATTCTATCTCTGTTCTCTTTGGTTCTTTATGTTTTCTTTTTCTTTCTCTTGTTGCCTTTATTTCACTCTTTTCTTCTTTTTCTTTTTCATTACCTTAATTTTGTTGCAAAGAGGGAAGATGTGTGGTGTCATGTCGGATTCTGTGTAGAACCTCACTGAAAATTCTATGTGGAACCTCTGTATTACTGTGTTCTATGTTTGCCAGTTGACGATTTGCTGTTGATGGCTGAGATGAATAAACCTGACTTGCCTTCTACCTCATTGTTCCTGTAATATTTATTCATACAGAAGACACCATACTAGCATTCTGAGACAAAGGCTTTATCGATCCCAAGTGGTGAACCCACGAGTTCAACGGTATTTTGACCACCAACTTATCTTCCCAATACTCCTTGCGAGCCTGACGTCCCCCTAAGTTACTCTGCAGTAGGTCCCAGATACAGCCCAGTGATGACTTGTTTTGTCTGCTCCAACTCCAAAGCCATTTCTGGATGGCCTGGAGTGTTGGGTAAATCTTGTTCTGAGCCCCACATCTTAACCAAGACCCCTCATAGATTGAAGTATAAGAGGAATTGTCCTGATCCTAGGGCATATGCCGCCATAGAGTCTTCAAACGAGCTCAACTGTCTATCAGCTCCTAATTACCCCCAGGTGACAACGTCCTTGATCGCCAAGCTGTGTAAGTGGTGTGACTCCAGTGGACACCTGCTGTGGGGCGGTGCCCAAATTAGAAGATTTGGGGTATAGGGTATCACCTTCTTACCTCTAGGGGTATACTTTCACTGGCACATGTGGCTACTTTCAGCAGTACGTTGTGAACACCTTTGAGGGGCAGGGTGCTCAGGAACTACTCCAATACTGGGCAATCACCTAGCTCGCTGTGGACCATAGTGCATTCAGTAGATCCTCCAGGCAGCACATCAGCCACTGGAGTTGTGCAGCTGCATAACAAAACTCAGAATTGGGAGCCCCTAGAGCGCCCTTCTGCAGCGGCGCTTACAGTTTGCCAATTGCCACACTAGGTCTGATGGATTGTCTGATTGAGACCAGTGCCCTCCCCAAGTTACCATCAATAAAATCACACTCAGTGTGATATATTAGTACACCCAAATATTTAATCGTATCCAACTTCCATTGTAATCGTCCCTCCCAGACCTCCCGTTGTGGTTTGGGTGAGCGAAGCAGCGGCAACAAACTTGACTTGATCCAGTTAATCCATAAACCAGATACCTGGCTGAACTCATCCAACAAAAAGGGGGTGGTGATGGACAGAGTATCTGAGTTAATTAGAACACTCCTACCCAGTCAACAGATCAGGGCTTGATCCATCACCGTTTTTTAGCTCACTGCACCATCCCAGTTCAGAACCTGGCTATATGCAAATTAGTCTGTCCCTGGCCCAGTGCATCATGGGAACAGGGCAGACCAAACTACCAAGCCAATTCTTCACTGGAAAGGAAACAAACTTCCGGGGACCGGTTTCTGGCATTACAGCCGTCTTCGGCCCGGCTTGCTTGAATCCTGATGGTGCAATGAGCAAGGGACTCATGTCTGAGCATACCCTTCCACACTCATGGTGGCCAAAATAATTACAAAAAGGGGGTGGTGATGGACAGAGTATCTGAGTTAATCAGAACACTCCTACCCAGTCAACAGATCAGGGCTTGGTCCATCACCGTTTTCTAGCTCACTGCACCATCCCAGTTCAGAACCTGGCTATATGCAAATTAGTCTGTCCCTGGCCCAGTGCATCATGGGAACAGGGCAGACCAAACTACCAAGCCAATTCTTCACTGGAAAGGAAACAAGCTTCCAGGGACCGGTTTCTGGCATTACAGCCGTCTTCGGCCCGGCTTGCTTGAATCCTGATGGTGCAATGAGCAAGGGACTCATGTCTGAGCATACCCTTCCACACTCATGGTGGCCAAAATAATTACAAAAAGGGGGTGGTGATGGACAGAGTATCTGAGTTAATCAGAACACTCCTACCCAGTCAACAGATCAGGGCTTGATCCATCACCGTTTTTTAGCTCACTGCACCATCCCAGTTCAGAACCTGGCTATATGCAACAAACACATGACCTCCAATAGAAAGGCAGGGTCTGCTCTTATGTATATCAGGCATCATCCATGTATAGAGTCACTATTTGAGGCTGTCCACCTATGTGAATTCTCCAGTGGGTGTAGGAGAGTAGGATCTGCTTACTATGGTTACCCCCACTTTTTGCTATGATTCATTGATCTATCAACTTTAGTCTGGCTGGGGCCCTGCTAACCAGGATCCCAGCCTAGCTGCTTCCTCTCTAAACTGATTGCATGTACATTAGCTACACTCTAATTTGGTTACTGGGTTACCCTCCCTAGTATAAGGTACCTTAGGGACCAAGGGCATAGGTACCCCGGAGGCCTACCAGGGGCTGCAGCATGTATTATGCCACCCCTGGAAAGCGTTCCAAAATGACACCAAAGGTCTGCTACTGCAGCCTGGGTAAGGTGGTGCTTGCACCTCGTACTTAGATATAGTATACCTATATCTACCTTTTAAAACAGACACATATAAACCTATAAGTCACTCCTATGGCAGGCCTTGACAATCCTGGAGTCAAAGTGCTTGGTTTTGTGTGAGAGGGTGCCCTAGCATGAGCTGAGCCCCTCTACAGCTTTCGGAATCCCTTCCTTATAGCTGTTCTGTGATATAGCCATACCATATACTCTTAAGTGCATTATCACCTCGCGGTTAATGCCAACTTTGGAATGGCTGCATCAAAACATGTCGTGTTTGGTGTCAAACACTTTGGAATACAACCCCCCCCCCCCCAGTTCTGGCGGTGGGGGAAGCATTCCACCCTTCTAGAGGGAGAAAACATGTACACACTGGTTTACCCAGTAAAAGTTAAACAGAGCCCCAGCATCACAAAATGGATGCTGCTGCCACAGACACGAGTCTGACCTCCTGTTGCTGGATGAAACTCTGGCAGGGGAGGCCTGGACAATAGGTTTCCTGTCCAGGGAGGTGTAACCACCTCCCCAGACAGGCTTTAGTGTATTGGGGCAGGGTGGGTGCATTCACTGAATGCTTTTCAGACAGTGCCTGGGGCACACAAGGTGTCCCCATGCATTTCCCAGTTCAAACCGGTTGCTGGGGTACTCAGCCCCAGCTCTGGAGTGAAACTGGTCAAAGGGAAAGGGGTGTAACAACCCCCTCCCCAGGACCTTCCATAGGTGGGTCCTTAGAGTTAGTCCATCCCCTAAACTTGGTATAAGTATAGGAACCCAGTCCCTAGGGCTTTAGATTACCCTGGACAAAACTCTGCAACATATATCTTGGACCGTTGACATTCCATTTAGACTGGAAGACGGAATAAATCTCCCTTGGGGTCAAGGAGTGACTCCCCTGTTAAAATAGGCACCAAAGAAGCATCTTGCCGGTCTGCATTTTTGAGGCTCCCGCCGGATCCCAAAGAATTGGCAACACAAGACATGGACTTCCAGACATCTACGAGTCCCCCAGCAAAGCTGAGACCAGTAGCCATCACGAGAGATGTGGGACCGGAACTCCTGCATTTCTACTTGAAGCCCCTTTGCGATCCCTGGTCCGTCGACTGGTGGGTCACCCCTAAGGAATCTCTTTTGTATCTTGGGCTTTCCTGGTTGCTCCAGACATGCCCTGACTCCCCTCCAAAGGGTGAGTCCCTCAGACCTGTCTGTCTGCACCGAAGCCAATCTTTCCATTCTGCGTGGGTTGCTGTTGCTAAGGCTTGTTGGGTCCAATCCAGATACCGACGCTGCAGCACTCGACATCCGACGCGGGATAGCTCGAATCCAGCTCCTGGTTGTCGTCGACGCCTCCTGGTCCTCGTGGCTGAAGAGTCAAGCTTCACCTACACCACCTGAAATCACCCAACATCGGCTGGCATCTTCTTGTTGCCCCCCTGGTCACTGGCAAGTGACCCAGACTTTGTTCCCTCTGCTTTCAGGTTCTTCAGATCTTCGATCCACCCTTGGATCCATCCAGACACTCTTCATCTGGTGGCCTGCAGCACTTCTTTGCAGCTCTCCATAGGAAACGACGACGAAACCCGACACGAAAAGACACCTATGCAACCCGGCTTCCCTGGGTGAGGTAACACGAGTACTTCAATGCTCCCATGGTCTTGACTCTCGAAGTGTCCAGTACTGAAGTGTCCTTAATCTTTAAAAATCGAATCGCGACTTTCTACATAGAAGTCAATGGTGATTTGCGGCTGTATTGAGACACTGCACGTGTCCCCCGTGGGACTCCTGCTTACCTACCTTGGGTGATTCCTGGTTGCCCCCACAGTTCTACAGGCCCTAGGCCTTGCTTCTATCTCTCTTGTGGTTCTTATACCACTTTCTTAGTATAAGGTTTGTGAGGCCCCCAGGGCAAAACGTATACTGTGCTAATTTACTGTGTGCTATGTAAGTAATTGTATTGTACTTTTGCCTCTAGCCTCATAAAGAGACTAGAGGGGTGTGTTTAGAATAAATACATATCTTTTATATATACACCTGGTGTGGTTCTCCTTTCATTTGATCACTCATGAGATTATAGACTGGTAAAACAAGCTGCTTTACATTCCTTCTAGACTTAGCCTGAAGGTTGCTCTCCACAACTAGGATAGCTTTCTATAAAGGTTGTCTACCATCAATAAGGGTTGTTTGGAATGGTGCAAGGTGCCCACTAGAATAGTGGACAGCATATGCCAGGCCAACTTCTCACAGTGGGGACCCTGTGCTCCTAGCAGGCATTCCAATGACTCCATGGACAATGCAAACAGCTATAAAGAGAGGCGGCAACCCTGCCTGGTGCCCGCTCTATAAATATTGTGTCTGGAATAGCTGCTCTTCTTCTGACCCTAGTCACTGAACCTTTGAACAAAAGCGACATCCATCACCAGAATTCCGGTCCTATACTCAGTGTACCCAGTGCAGATTGTTAAAATGCCCACCCCAGGGCATCAAAGGCCTTCTTGATGTTACCAGTCAACCTGGTGGCCAAAACCCTCCCCCTAATTTTCTTATCAATATTTAATAATGACAAGGGGTGGTATGATGTAACTGACAGCTGGTCTCGTCCAAACCTCAGGAGCACCACCATTAGTGCCTCCCTCAAAGAAGCAGATAATATACCTTGTGCCTTTTATTTTTCATAGACTTTCGATAGTTGGGCAGCTGGTTCTGGTAGGTGGCATAGAACTCAGAAGGGAAACCTGTCTTTGCCTGGAGTCTTGCCCTTTGCAATTTATTTTCCCATATTGCGTTTTCATGCACATATCTCTCAACACCACTTAAAATGCATCCCATTCTACTACCTTGTCGGTGGGAGATACTTCATTATCAACAAAGTATCATTCACCGGCTTCTGCTACGTGGGTACTGAACTGACCATCACTCAGAGCTACAGGTTGCAGTCACACAATAGGATTAAGAGGCACAGCTCCCCCAGGAGAGGGTGAACATTTGTGGTCTGTGATCGAACAGTGTTCTTTCGAATAGTTCAGTGTGTGTGCATTTACGTGCTGTACTTGTACTGCGTTATCCAAATACATTCTATTGTGCAGTGCATGTACTGCCGAGTAATGAGAGTGCTCCCTTTCACCCGGGTGTTGGCCCCACCAGATGTCCACCACCACCTGTAAGTTGTAAGCCCATTGGTGTAGATGTTTAGTGGTAGTGTGTGCCTGAGCCCCTGGGAAGGCAGAATCAATCTATCCCAGTCTAATTCTGAGATACGATTAAAGCCCCAGGCCATAACACCAGAGATAGTGCCAAGTGTAAGAGTGCTGGTGTTAGAGAGGTGAAAAACAGAGGCTGCCCCACATTCGGTTTTTTAGTGCCGCCATCGTTAAGAGCCCCCATCCACTGCAACCTCCAGAATAACTTACCTACCCTTTGGATTTCTATCAGCATGTATGCCACAGTAAATGAGACCCCAGGAGGTACCTATATCAGTACTTCCGAGGTAACATATCCCATGCCTTGCCACCTTTTGTATTCCTTGTTCAGTTTCCCCCATTGTTAAATGTATCTCTTAAACACATGCAAAGTGGATGCAATGGCTTTTTAAGTACACATGAATCTGGTGCAGTTTCATATAGGTGTCAATGCCCCGTACATTCCAAGTCAATATACTATATTGTTGATTCCCCATGTTGTTATGGTAGGCATTATCACGTTTGTAGGGGGCGGGCTATTCATTTTTCACAGCTGAGAGGGTAACTGCAATTATTAAACACACAAAATATAAACAAACGGAACAATACCCAACAATCGTATTCACCTGGTGATGTCTTCAATCAATCACAGCCATCCAGTGCTCATAATGATCTGGCAAATGATTGATAGTCATTGAGGAAGCTCAAACAGCTCATAATGTGTGTACATTAGTTGTCCCACCCGACATTCACATAGCTTGCACAGCCTCCCCTCCTGACCGGATCAGGCATCCTCACCCATCTCATCGCAGTCCCTTAACACATTATCAAGTACAAACCAGGGCAGAAAGTATACATTATATATTATTAGCACATGAGGAGGTACGCTTTTATTGGAGTGATATGCGGTCCATCACTCAGTTCCTCCGGGATCTCCTCCATGCCATTTGTGTTGTCTAAGTACATCATGTCCAAATCACAGTAGTGGGTGTGTGTACCTGACCCTCCGGCCTTTTTGATTTCCGTAAGTACTCGGGCCCTTCCACTGGCAGCTTGTGGCCTATGGGTTTACTGCAGATTTTTCTCTGGGATCGATGTCTGCTTTTATGCTGCTCTCCAACATCTGTGGGGAGGTGGGTGCCATCTTACCTTGCATTTTCAGCCATGTCCACACCTCCTTTGTGTAGTAAAGAATATTGTTTTGTTACCATCCAGAACACTCAATTTTGCTGGGTACATCAGTGCATATTAAATGCTAGACAGTGAAATCACTGTTTCACCATGTGGAATGACTGTTGCTGCCTTCTGACTTCCTCCAGTTAATCCGGGAACAGTGCTGTTTTCCATTGTCCACAGGCCTTTGGTTCTGGCAATTTGTAAAATGATGTCTCTGTCCCTAAAATTGAAACACTGTGCTACTACTGACTGTGGGTGTGCCCCCCTTTTTGGTGAAGTGGGTGGTACCCTGTGGGCCTGCTTCATCAAAAAGAAGGTCAGAGTCCTGCCACTCAAGATTTACTCTGTCAACTATGTCTCTGAATATAGGTCCATACTCAGTCCCTCTACTCTCTCAGGTATTCCCACTACCCAAATATTATATTGTCTACAGCTGCCCTCCATATCATCCAACCTGGAGCAAAGCACAACAGCCTCTCTTTGGAGCTCCTCCAGCTGTGTCTGGGTTGTCACCACAGAGGGTTGCATTGATGTCACTGTTGATTTCATGTTGCTCACCATCTGCTTTAAGTGTTTGAGTTCTTCTCTGAGAAATACCACATCCACCATCAGGGTATCCAACTTGAGTTCTAAGGAAGTCTTGAGGTTACTCACAGGGGCTAGGCTATTTTTGAATTTCCTGTATGATCATGGAGCAGCCATTCCATAGTGGTGGATAGGGTTGCGTTTAACTAGTGAGCTGGTGGTCACTGAATTGGCATCGCTACATCCCCCATCTTGCCAGCGTCCAGCTTGACCATGACAAGCCACAAGGCATCACTCAGACCACCCAGTCAGTGGCCAGATGCAGTCTCCTACCTATACAGTTTGTAAGTCAGGCAATGGAGTCCCCAGCTACTGCCAGGAGTCGAGCTGATGCGGTAAGGTTACAAGCCACCTCCCATCGTCACTTGAGGTCACTAGCATTCCTGATTTACCCCCATCGTGGTGGGGGCACAAGGGAAGTTATACAATTTCAGGCCCAAATTGTTATCACTCGGCATCGGGCAAAATTCCCAGGCATGCCCCGTAATCCTCAGTAGTGGATTCCTTTTTCCTCAGGTCACAAGACAGCTGTACTTCCCCTGGGTTCGAAGGCTAAGTTATTATTGCTCATTGAGGACACCTCAAAGTCTAGTGCTAGGGCCACTATCAGTGCACTTCCGCTTCCCCTGTCTCTCCCTCGTCTGGATGGCCCTGTCCTCAGGAGAGTCTGCACATGTCTATATGACTCTCACTTGATCCACCTTTAAGGCACGAGTAGGCTGCAGCCCAATGTTCATGCCGGCATCACTCCAGGCCTTCTGTGTGAGAGTCACCACTCAGGGTATCTGCCAGTGTTCGCCCAGTTGGGCAACTTTCACAGTCCCTTCTCGGGCCCGACACAGGCAGCTGTCTCCCTCGGGCTGCACAATTGCTCACTGAGCAAGGGGGAGGGGCCGCAACATTCCCTTGCAGTTGTTCACAATGGTGGAGTCTCACCATCCCGCAGGCTGTGATTGCCCGGGAGCACCACACATGCCTCAAACGTACACAGGATCGGGCCAGAAAAAGCACTCCATATGCGGCATCAAAACTGTTTCCTCAGGCTCTCTCATCGAAGTTGAATGTGGGCTGATGCTGCAGGATAAATGCCAGCAGTGGTACGGAGCTCTCATTTATGCGGCAAGCACAGACACCATTTTGAACCTAATAGAAACTAGGGTTTTGTTTCTCACATCACACCATTAGTCATTATTTAGTCATTTGCATGTATATCTGATCTGTGGGTATGAATAAACCCCATACTGTTTACTCAGAGACACTGTCAACAATATCAATCCAGAAATTGGAATCCAAAACAATTAGTCTTCTTGAGTCTCAATAATCTTTATTTTCAAATATCAATTGATTCATATGAAACTCCCAGCACACGACAACCAGGTACGGAAGTGAGGATACGCGCATTTGGTAGTGGATAGGATTCTGTAAGGTCATAACTTATTACGGTTGGACCTCAAGTGTGAGTGGATCTCTTGGAAGTAATGCGGGGAATACTATGTGAGCGTGCCTAACATTTAGAAACTCCACGCGGTGACGGTACCAGTGCCACACCGAGTTAGGTTAAGGTAAAGATTTCTATAATACTTTAGTTACCTTACCGTGCGAGTCTAATGGGGTTGCCTTTATAACTTGAGGCGTTATGAATCTTCTGGGCGAATACTCTCCACTGCTGACCAAGAGACTGTACTGAGATTGCCGGGTATTACCTTCGTAGTCCTCTTTATATATGTATTTTTTTAACTTCATTTGTGTGTTTCCAACAACGCGCGGGTGATCTTGAATTTCTACCAAAAGTTAAGGTTTGACTTCGGGGGACTAGGAAATTGATGACTTTTACGTGTATGCCTTGAAAAAGTCTTTGAACAAGATGAAACACGTTTCGGCAAGTCGTGTGCTGGGAGTTTTACATGAATCAATTGAATTTTGAAAATAAAGATTATTGAGACTCAAGAAGACTAATTGTTTTGGATTCCAATTTCCGGATTGATATTGTTGACAGTGTCTCTGAGTAAATAGCATTGGGGTTATTCATAACCACAGATGAGATATACGTGCACATGACTAAATAATGACTAGTGGTGTGCTGTGAGAAACAAAACCCTAGTTTCTTTTATTGCATTTTTGGCACATCTAGGTGTGTCAGTTACACCTCTAGGTAGTAGGTGTTTAGGGTTAACTAAAGCACCCAAATTTATAATTTGTTCAGCTCTATCTGTTGACTTCCACACCTCCATATTTATTTTTGTACAAATACCAAACTATCTTTCTATTGAATGTGCAGACATTTCCCTGTCAAGGAACACTACTACCTGTGTGTTTTCCATAAAACCACTTTGAATATCACTACGTTGCTCTTTCCCAGGTAGGAAGGATAAATGATACATAAGCAAACTCTTATACTCCCACTGACAGTATCCCCTGAACACTAACAGTTTTGCAGCACCAAGATGCCCGTTGGGTGATAGTTGTGCATTAAAAATGAATAATTATTATTATTCTTTGTAGAGAAAGTTGTGTACATGATGAAGTTGTAGAACAGAAGAAGACAGTAACATAATGAGATTCTGAGGCCTTTTCTATGGGCACAGTGCTTAATTTGCAAAAACATTTATAAATACGTGCAGGATCCAAAGTTTTTCTTATGAACCATCAGTGGCACTAACAAATGACAGATTGCTGAACACCAAGTCAGCCAAATATCGATTCTACCTCATGTCTCTTTCTTCCTCCACCCAAAACATCATGTTTCTTTATTTCTCTCGTGCAGCAGCTATTTCATCCCTGCTTTTTCACATTTTCACCATTTTCCTGTCTTTCTCTCACTCCTTTCTCTCTATTCAGTGGCATACCTAAACTTGAGGGGACACCCTGCTGAACACATGGAGGGATCCTCCCACCTTCTGGACCCTGTCAGGAGCTCTCAGGTCAGGGGCCCATCGACCGTGCACAGTGCCAGCGGAGTCACCTGGAGCTCACTGTGGGTGCTGAGGGGGCTCTTGTTATGCCACCGTCTCTATTCTGTCTTAGGGGTATATTCACAAGGAGTTAACTTCGATTTATCTCCACCTTAATGCAGCAAAAGTGGAGATAGATTTAACACACCATTCACAAGCTGGTGCAAACTGCAGACAACCCCAGTATTCCCGCGATAACTGCCCCCAAATTTATCTCCACGTGGACACAACCAACTAACATTAATGAGATGCAGAGTAGGCGTTCCCATGCAAAAACACATGAGAAAACGACAACACCACATTCACAACGAACTGCCAGATCTCCGAAGCAAAAACAGGGGATAGCCCGCAGTAGCACCAGGGATTTTACACCTGTATTTTGCTGGTGCTAAGCAGGCCGACTACCCACAGCATGAAAGGGAGCCCAGCCAAAAGCCACACCTGAAGACCCACAGATGCCATGGAGGCAATGATTATGCAGCTCCGATACCCACCACCCCCAGCCCCCGCCATATTTTTATAACCCCTTCGCTGCGGCAGCAATTCTGCCGCAGCGCTAGGGGGGGGGGCGAGCGGCGCTTGCATGCTCGTGACGGAGCCGCTCCGTCACGAGCCTCGGTTGAGCTGTGCTCATGATGGAGCGGTTCCGTCATGGCCCCGCCCGCTCAATGGAACGTCCAGCACAGGCGCGGAATTCGCGCCGCGCAGGCACGCCGAGCGGGCCATGACGGAACCGCTCCGTCATGAGCACAGCTCAACCGAGGCTCTTGACGGAGCGGCTCCGTCATGAGAATGGAAGCAGTTAATAACCTGCCAACCTGCCAACCCCTCAGCATTCACCCCTGAATGCATTTCCATCTATCACTTGTAGGTGCTGGCTGGCAGGGTCTTTCAATAGAGTGGGGGTACAGAGGTCGGGCAAAGGGCCTCTTTTGACACAGCAGTCTTTCAGGCTGCATACCAAATGTCAAATCAACCAGACAATGTCTCCAGCATTTGTTATTCACTGACATCCTAACCCTCACATCCTAATATTTGTAGGGCCTTGTTCGCAATGCGATATCGCCTAGGTTGAGAAAGATGAGTTTTCTGGCACTGATCTGATGATCCACAGCTATTGCCTGCTAACGCAGGAATAACTATTGCCACTGCGATGTTGTTGCCTGCTTTCTCCGCTGTTCACTGCAATTATCGCCACGTAGCGCGGTCTTGTGAATACCCCACTATCACAGCGTTAATAATCGGGGTTAGGCAGTGCAAACTTTTTTGCTGCTAAATTACTTTGGTGACAGTTATCGCATGTTCTTGTGAATATGCCTCTTAGTTTCTTGCTCTTGTTCAGAGTCCGATAACATAAAAAAGTAGACCCAATCCCAAAAAATAAGTTCAAGTGTCCTTTATCTGCATTGTTAAGCACTGCGTGTGCGCCACCATGGACCAGCCACATGAAGAAATCGCTCAGGCTGTTGCACACCTTCGCCCTTTCGTTTATTGTCATCTCCAATAGAAGAATGTCCAGTGACCTATGCTCATCGTTCTGACTTTCCCTCCTATCCCTGTGCTTTTTCTGCTCTTTAAAATGGATCGTAAATATTACTAAGTACTACATTTTCATGCTATTAAATCCAACTTCAAAGCATTTTGGCAACAACATGTTACTCTCAATTCCTGGAACCCGGTGAGACCACACAGAAAAGGCCAGACACGGTACATTTTATTTTGATTGTGTTGCGTATATTACTTTATCCCATTTAATTAGGGTTGCGTCTTTTAATTCACTCCTGTGATTTCCACAGTGACTATGCAATACTTTTTTGAGAGACCTGGCCATCTTTGTATCATCCTTTTCTTTAATCATAATTCTTCATTGGGCATTATTCTCTTTGCACTCCATTGTGTCAATGTGCAGCTCCTCGCAACAATACATTTACATTCCTGTTCTATAGTGCATAAAGAAATACCTTATATTACGGATAGCTCACAAATATAATTATTCAATGGATTTTAGGGGATTCATGGTAGGGATGCCTGAACTCAACATGTTAATTTATATGGTTTTTTCCTCCTGTTCTTTTTTTGGTGTTTTCAATGTATTTCTGCTTTCATGGCTCTTCGTCTCTTCTTTACTGTAGGAAGCTGGCTCTGTATATACTATACCAAAGTAAGGTATAATGTGTACAGAGTCCAGTGGAACCCCAGAGGTAGGCAGAGGTAAAAGTAGATAATACCTTACTCTCTATTTGTGGTAGTGTGGGCGAGCAGTAAGGCTTTATCAGAGGGTAGTGTTACGCATTTATTACACACACTCAAGCAAGAAATGATGTCATACACTTAAAGACTGTACTCAGACCAATTTGTTTGTATAAAAACATTATTTAGTTGTATTTTGTATTCTAGATCCAAGCCAGGCCTGGTACAGGTAAGTGTAATAATACTTTGCAAGAATAATGCAGTTAAATACAGTTTGAATGCAGTTGAATGCAATTGGATTGGTTACAGGTAAGTCACTTGTTCATAAAACAGTTTGAATTACTTTTCAGTTACTATTGTGAATACTTAATAAGTTACTTTTCAAATTACTTTTTAAGTTATTTTTTCTACTCAGTGTAATATGCCTAGATATCGCACTGGGACATTTCCTAGACAAAAGGTAAGTAAATTAGTTTTTGTACATATACAATTGCTTAAGGTTTAATACAAACAAACTCCAGACACACAACAGTGAAGTCCTATGGGAGAAAACAATATTATCGGTTTAACGGTAAGCACTTAGGTTTGGGAGTTGGTTTTCTGGGGTTAGAACCAGGGTTCCCCCAAGATCAAGGATGCACTCTCAAAGCACACTCAGCGGCACTAGGGCGGCCAGTTGCAGAGTGCTGAGGCCCAATGTTATCCATTGGGGATATGGGGCCTCCGGTTGGTGGCTGCTCAAGAGCAGGCCACAAGGTTGTGAGAACAAAGCTCCTGGACTTAAGCTAAGGGCGAAGGAGGATACGATTTAGCACACAGCGACACAGAGGCGGCCGGGTGCAGGGTGCTGTTTTGACGTTGGGTGCCCTGTTGTTTTCAGTGGGGATTCTTGGGGTTGCAACAAACACTTCAGTCTCGGGGACGAAAATTTTTTGGATGAGACCACTGATTGGAGAGGTAAGATGGGATGCCTTGGAATGCCGGAACACTGTTGGTTAGGCCACCCAAGCCATAGGACGTCAGGTGCAGGGGTGTCTTTTGGCGTCAGGGTTTACTTAGCGGCTCCGGCCGCAGACTGGGAAATTCTCCAGAAAGGTGCTGCAGGCATTGTTTGGAGACTTGAGGTAGATCAGGGATCACCAGATCCCAGGTCAGGATTGCAGGGGAGACCTCTTTGTGGTGTTGGGCCACTCGAACTCAGGCCGAAGGGCACCTAGTGAATGTGGTGCAAGAGCCAGAGTCTGTTGGAGAGCAAATCTGGTGCGTACGGGAGACAAAGTCTGGTTGGGGAAGGCAGGGCAGGTCCTCTGGGTTCTTGGGGGCTGCTGGCTGCAGGACACACCAGGACTTTGCTGTAGTAGGTTGAGGTCTGGACAGGCCGGTAAGGCTGGGGCCAAGTCAGTTGGTATCCTCCTTTTCTTCCTTCAGCACAGATCTTCGGCCCTTCTTCTTCTTGATTTATCTCGGCTGAGGAGGCAAGAATCAAGGTTGTCCCTAAATACTAAATTTAGTGTCATAACAGGTAGGCACAGATCAGGACCAATGGGTCCCTTCTATGGGGTGGGTACACCCCCTATTATGCCACCCTCCAATAGGAGGGAGGCATAATCCTCACTCTGGTTGGCTGGGTCCCCCATATACAAGATGATGGGGACTGAGAGTTGTGCTTCACCTCACCTCCCCCACCTGAGTGGTGGAGTTGGCGAAGGTGGGCACACCTCTCCTCCTATCTTGGTTTTCCCAATGACTTTCCCGCCCATAGTGGGGATCAGAACCGGTGGTTGGACAGTTACCTTGAGCAGCAAATGGCTGGGGTAGCTCACAAAAGCGGCAAGCCTTTAAAGCATACCCTTCATGGAACCCGCCCATCCGGGCGGAGGAGGCTTGGCACCTAGACCCAGGATGTGCTTTGTTTCAGGATCCTGAGAGTGGCAGGCTCTCGACCCAGGGGTCCAGAAACAAATCTTGTGGTGGCAGATGGCCAGGACACTAGAGTTAGGTCATTTGTCAGGGGGCATCTTTCATTAAATCCTATACTGGCATCATTGTGAGTTTAATGTGCTGAGAAGTTTGATATCAACTTCCCATTTTTCAGTAAAGCCATTATGGTGCTGTGGAGTTCCTAATGACAAACTCCCAGACCATATACTCTTTATGGCTTCACTGTACTTACAATGTCTAATAATGGACTTAGACACTGTAGGGATACAGGGCTTATGCACCTGTACCCTCACCACTGGTGTAGTGCACCCAGCTAGATGGGTGGCTTACTAATGCCAGTGTAGTGGTTTGTAGGCATGGCACACAGGGATATGTGCCATGTCAACTCTTCACTATGTTCTTCACCAGAACACACAGTATGTATCTGTAAAGGTACAGGGCCTCTAATGGTGGCATAATAAGTGCTGCAGCCCTTGGAGGCCTTCCCTGGTCAGAGTGCCCTTGGTACCTATGGCACCTTTTACAAGGGAATTACATTTGGCCAGAGAGTTGCCAATTAGGTTTTGCAACAGTACAGTTTAGCGAAAGAACATATGCCCTGGGTACCTGGTTGGCAGGAACTCAGGGCACACTCAAAGTGCATCAACATTAGGCAAAAAGAGGGGGGCAACCATGCAAAAAGGGGGAACTTTCCTACAGTTACTTCCTATGCCAGTATCAATTGCCTTTTTTATAGTGTATTTTACCTGTTTAATAATTTTAAAGCAGCAAAACAGTGCAAACCCCCCTCAGGATTTCCAAATACACGCACAATTTGGCACAAAATATTAGTAGGATGACATTTTATTTTCCTTTACATAATTTCCTTCTCCAACTTTGTTATGTAAACATTTTCATGTTTGATAATAATTTTAGACAATACATTTAGGGGCTGATTCCGATTTGGGAAAAACCGCTTCGAATAGCCATTTGGAGCGTTTTCCCCGTACGAATCGTACCCTGCAACGTCCCCCGTACGTACGACGAAGTACGATTCGTACCAGGAGCCGTACTTCGTACGAGTTGTACAGAGACCGTACGACTCTAATCTTCGTACGATTCTCCCTTGGAACCCGCTGTACGCGACATCTGTACGGTTCGCGGCTGATTTTTACGACCCAGCAAGTACGATACGTGTCGGGTATGCACCATACGACCCTTTTTCTTTGGGAGCTGAAAACAGCCGTAAAAGCAGAGTTTGCGCCGAAACAGGTACGGAACAGCCCTCCCGGGTATGGTGCGTAAACCCCATGATCGCAGGGGTACGGTGCGTACCCCTGCGATCATGGGGTGTATGCACCGTACCCCATGTACGCTGGGTGTACGCACCGTACCCCATGTAGTCTGGGTGTACGCACCGTACACCATGTATGATGGGTGTATGCATCGTACATGGGGTACGGTGCATACACCCCATGATCGCAGGGGTACGCACCGTACCCCTGCGATCATGGGGTGTACGGACCGTACGGTGTGTATGTTTTTGTGTGCTTTTCCGTACGACTCGCGTCCTCATACCCCGGTCCGGATCGTACTCGTTGGGTCATACGGCATGTGTATGAGTCGTACGGCATGTGTACGAGTCATACGGCTCGTGGTTTCAGCCTTGCAATACGTACGGATCGCGACGATTCAGACGGATTCACGGAATACGGATCGTACTACGCGACGCAGACGGACGGGTACGATTCGTACGGAGAGGGCTCCGGATACAAATCGTACGGAAGTTTTTTTCCCCGAATCGGAATCGACCCCCTAATGTCCATTTACAATGCAGAAAGCAAATACATTTTAAAAATTGCTGTTTAGGTATTAACCAGATGTGAGAGTCTAGATCAAATACTGGTCCCATTGGGAGAGCGAGAAATGGTGAAATCAGGCAGCACGAAGTTTATGCCTGATTTTACATTATGATGAATGCAAATTGCAATAGGTTGAGGGAGATTTCAACATTAATTTCTTTAGGTATATTCTATAGCAATTTTCGTGGGAAAACAGTGCTTTAAGAGGACTCCCCTGTGGCCTTAAAATCAGTAACACCCAACTACACATTATTTCCGAATCCAAAAAACGAAATTTGACTCAAATGCAAATACTGTTGGGAGTGGTACCACTATGATGAGGAAATGGGCAGTTTTTGAGCCCAATTGCTCTACCCCGCTCAAAATAATTGTATAGTTCTTTTTCTAGGACAGCTAGGTTACTCCTGAAGTTGTTAGGGCTTGGCAGTAGTAGGCAGTGATTGAAAAATGTTGCAAAGTTTATCTTGCCTCTCTGCCACAACTTGGACCTTGTTTGTTTCAGGGCCAAGACAATTCTTCTGTTGCAGGGTTTCTGTACTCACACAGAACTGTGCACAGAGGAGTGGAACCTCGGCAAATTAGGGTGTCCCAAAACTTACCTTAGCAACCAACTCACCCCTTACCGAGCTAGCTACAGTGTCTCATTGGACATATCAAACTCCCAATGTTTAGACAAACCAGAACATGAACTTACAGTACCTCAGGGTACGTGGGACTCATGAACACTCTTTCGTTATATTATCATTACAAACCAGAACATGGAGTAAAGAAGACACATGTGCATTTGAAATGTTTATTTACTAATGCCGTCTTCTCAGGCGCAGTATCTTAGATAATACAAGTATACTTATTATCAGTATCAAAATTATCAGCATAGTTACTAAGACATAAAAAGCGAATGGTGACAGCATGTTAACATGCTGTAATGAATAAGAGTTAACAACACTTATATCTCACCCTCCCTAACACATATATTATATTATTAGCTAAGAAGGTCTCTTTGGGTTGTTTTAGGGCGGGCCCATACCTTAGTGTCCTAGCATGAAGGAATCACATCAGCATACACCAGCTCTCTCTGCATGTGCACCGCGTCAAGTGTGTTAACTATTCTCCTGCAAAGCAATATCAATCCCGCCTCAAGCCCAAGTTGGCAAAGGCTGCACTTGTGTTATGACTATGAAGGCGTGGAGATCAGACCTCATAACAATTCCATATCGTGTTGCTCCTGAAACTTCAGCACTCTCCGTGCAGACATGGTTTATTAAACAAAACTGATATCAGAGCAATAACATATTATTCTCACATACACCACGGCAAACCACTAGGTTGAAAGCTAAGTCAACAATTAAGGGTCGTGTGCAGAAGTTGCAAGAAAGGAAAAATGGCGTTTAAATCTCAAATGTACCTATGCTAACTTAACACGATATAAGGATATATAGGAGCTATACAACACCCCCCCATGATCCGAGAACGGACTAAATAAGATAACAGAAGTGCCATCACATGAGAGCAGAATCCAATTATAAACGAGCATGAATAAAAATTCAATTATAAAAACTAATGCTAAAAAATAGCCCACAAGTATAATGTGGCTCAAGCCAATAGGCAAGCAAAAATAAAATGTCTTGACCAAAAGTCAATAAAATCAAGGAAATGCTATCAATCAGCATGTCAATTTGAGGCAGTGTCTATGATAAGACTGTATATGAAAAGTACGCTGCAACAGCCTCCAGGAAGAAGTCACTGTCCTCATCCGAAAACAGTTCAGCCATCCAATTTAAAAGATGAAAGGAACATACGTGATCTTCCAGCACCGGATCCTCTATAACCATCAGAGGACAGCTCGGTGGGTTTTCAAGAAAACTTCGTTCCAAGAAATTTTGCGCTGCCGACAACACATCCCAGGGACCCATTAGTCCATGTGCCACCGCCAAGGCCATAATCCTTTCGTCAGAACAAACCAACTCGTGAGCAATGATAGGACTCATCAGTTGATCAAAATCGACGTCAGAAGATATTGGTCCGCAGAGACACAAATCAATGGCCCAAAGGAAATCACAGGTCAGGCAGCGAAATACAGGCTGGACACAGGTGAAATAGGAGAACCGAAAAGATAATCCAAAAGCCGTGCTTAGAGTCGCCAACGGCAGTGTGCCATAATAATCAAGCATGCGGTTGCGAAACCGCGTCAGTAGCAGCTGAGCGTGGTCTTGCACAGGAAGGGCATCCATATTTAAAAAGGCAGAAAACCACCAATGCGCCAGCCGCTAATGCAAGTAAAAACGGGAACCCTCCAAATAAGGATGAAAAAATAGAATGGAAGAAGGCAGGGATGACTCCAAAAATCTTCTCAAAGGAAGTCACGAGACCACCGCTAACAACTTTAAAAAAATGTGCTAGGCCCGTTGTGGAGGATGCGTTAAAGATAGAACGGACCATGGCTCCGAAATGCAAAGGCAAATCAGTATTTAAAAGAGCCTGAACCTCCGTACGGGTGTTAGCAATGTGAAGCACGAAAGTTTCACGGGCCGAGCTCAAGGCCACCTCTTTCTGGGACAATAGAGCTCTTATTCTAGCCATGCCGCTGAATTCTGCTCCCAAGGTCGGTATCTGTGGCCAAATGGAAGACTCCCTATGTTCACGTGTGGGAGGATAAAGAACATTTCTGCAGCAAATAACTCGCTCACTTACTGTTACTATGAAAGCTATACCTTTAATTAAACCACAACAGTTTTCATTATTGAGCATTAAATAACTACCATTCTCTAACAATTTAAACGTGGGGATGATAGCAGGAACTGGCGTGCCCTGTAAAACGCAAGCCATATTCGGTCGGTCCTTGTTACATGAACCGTGTAACTGTATGTGTCTGCACATTAAAGAATGATCTGGCGTCTCAGTACACTCATCCCCCGTTAGATAAACTTCTTGTTCATCTTTGAAACATCTGTATGTGTATGGGAGTGACCAGACCTCATGAAGAAAACCGCTACCTAAGGGTTCAAAACGACCTATTGGCACATATTTCATACAATTTGAAAACTTATATAAAGCAAAAGGCAGTGTTATTAAACCGTGGATAAGCCACGTAGCAGTAGTGGCTTCTGCCACAGAAAAAGGTAAAGATTCCAACCTTTCAATATGGAGCATAGAAAAGGAAGCATCACGCATTGAAAGCAAGCGTTGTTTGTCTGTCAAATTAAACGGTGAAAATAAAGAGGAAACGTTCATGTATCCCCAGGGAACTTTACCCATTTTCAGAGTCTGAAGTGTCCATGCAAACTGCATGATTGACCGTAATTGATTTTGACCATGGTATAATACTGACACTTCATCATGCACAATATCTACAACAGACGACACAATATTATCTAAAGTGTAAATTCTAGAGGAAAGCACATTAATGCTATTGTCAACAACTGCAAGCACTTTCTCAAGATTCGCCTGATCAATAGCCCTAAGGCGTGAAGCAGCCTCAATCTGTGAGAGTTTCCAAATTTCATTGTAAACCCCATATAACCACCTTTTCGACCTGCCACTAGCTGGGCCTTTAATGAAATCATTCAAATCCACGTCTGCATTCAGTTTGGAAAGGTGATACTTAACCGCAGGTAAAGTTGAATGTTTCAGCCAAGCCTGACACAACTTGCCCACAGAGTAAGAGGTGACAGTATGACTCAAATCAAACCGGGGATCAGATCTAACAGTCTTAAAACCGTCAGTTATATTTAAAAATCTTTTTTGGCAAGAATCAGCACTACGGTGCCAAAGCAGCCAACCCTTGGGATTCATACTGGAAATGTTAAAGGAGGAATTAAGAAGCAGAGCCTGTATATCTTTAATGGACAATTGAGTAAAATTACTCCAATTCTCATATTCCTCCAACTCCGGGAAAGACGGGGTGTTTAACCTTTTAGATGTAGCCAATCCAAAGCATGTGGTCTGGGAAATGGTTTCATTTAAAAACAACATATGATTCGGGATGAGACATGCACGGTGCAAAGCCTCAGTGCCTCGTACCTGCCAGGCCCTTGAACCCCAAACCGATTTAAGGTCTATGGTTTCCTTCCATAACTCATAGCCCCCAGTAACTAATTGATCTAGGAAGGCCTTCGAATACAACAATTTTGTATCGGTAAGTCTAACCTTGGACAGTGGCTGTTTGTGAAATTTAAAATAAAAGGACTCGGGATTGGACTGATTAAAGTCAGTGAAATAAGTATACTTTCTAAGAAACGTTTCTGAACTCCCTTGTGTAGGTGCTGGGCAATGTTCCCACTGAGTAAAATTAACAGCATCCCTTCGGGAAGATGTTTTGTGTAAGAAGTGATTGCCATAATGTTGGTAACAGAACAATTCACCATAATTAGCAGATTCTAAATATAAATCCTCAGCATCAAAAGCAGCATAGTATTTCAAATCAGAAAACAAACTTTCCACAGCATTAACATCCCAATCATCAGAACGAATGTTTTGTTTCACCACATCCCCCATATTAACTCTTAGTACATTAGGAACATTAACGACTTCCGTTGGGCCATGAATCTGAAAACGAACTGCATCCCACGCGATTCCATCCAGAACAGGCCATGCTGTGATGTTAACCAAAGTCAAGTCTCTTTTTAATCTGTGTGTAGAATGTGAAGAGGAAAGTGGGGCCAATGTTCCATTTAAATGAGTAATGCAAGTTCTCTCCTCGACATAGTGTCCATTCATAATTCGAAAAAAATAAAACACAAAACCAATTGACATAAAAAGGTAAACCGAAAAAAGGACCAGCCAAATGTATATCCAAGGAGGAATCAAAAAATGTTTTTTAAACAGGCTAGCATATACCGCAATTTGAGAGGGTTTTTTCGAGGCAAGGGAAGCAGAGTCAAATGAAAATCTGGATTCCGTGGCTAAACGAGCTTGCAGGTCAGGCATGGACAAATCAGTGGGGTATGTATAGTCTGTCTCATCAATGTTAGTTCCGGGTAAATTATTTAATAATGGACTGGAAACAGCAGGTAATTCGATGGCCACCTCAGGTTCATTATTAGAAGCAGTGGGCATAATTGAATTTCTCACAATGGAAGGACAGGAAACAGCTGGTGTCATGCTAAGAAGAATGGGCCACTCTGTGTATCTTGACATTGTCAATAGAAATAAACCTGTTTTCCTTACGACCTGGAAGTGGTGGTAAAATGACTGTTCTTGTGCCCTTCACTCCAAGCACTGGGACTGGAGCTCGATAGGAGGGACCAAACTCTTTCTTGTTGTCGATCTTCTCTCGAACCAGTTCTCCAACTTGGGGTAGCCAGCCAACTACCGGGATCTGCAACGCATCATCCGATGTGGAGGGCAAATGTTCCTTTGCAAGACTGTCTCTGGTCTTTTGTAGATTCTGTAAAACATTGCAATGTTCATCTGCGTCAAAGGAAGTGGCGCGAACCACAGAGTCTAGACCGTCAAGGTCAGGGACGTACATCTTGATGCCAAAGAGCATTTCGTATGGGGTCCGCCCACCCAGAGACCTTCTAGGGAGATTATTAAGAGCACGCTGCACGCCATAGAGGTGAGCCAGCCAGTTTCTGCCAGTGCCTATAACTCGGGCTGTCAAAGATTGCTTTAAATCACGGTTCATTCGTTCAACTACACTATTACCCTCAGGTCTGTAGGGTGACGAAAACTTGACTTGGACCCCCATCGAAGTCATGGCATCCTTATACGCCTTAGAGGCGAAAGCCGGACCCTGATCCGAATGGAAGGTACCACAGGCAAAAATCCCTATAAAGATACGCAAATCTCTAATGACAGTCCGTGAATCAGCGCTGCGATGTGGCCATACCCACACAAAGCGTGTGCATGAGTCAACTGCTACTAAGATGTACTTATACGCAGTATCAGATGAAAAAGGACCGCAGTGATCTAAATAAACACAGCCTAGTGGTTTATTAGAAATGTACAACTGAGTCTGTGGCGGACGCGTAGCAGTTGAAGGTTTAATCTGCTGGCATATGTCACAAAGAAGGACATAATCACGCGTCTGTTTGTACAGTCCCCGCCACCAGAAACGTTGTTGTAGTTGCGTTACAGTGGCTGAGACGCCCGCATGCGCAGACGCCACACCTTCATGAGCCGCTGTAATCAAGTCTGTTCTGCGATCCGAGTTGGGAATCAGCCGTTCCCCAACATCAGGAATTGTCACAAAAGGAACCTTTTCGGGACTTAAGTGGTATTTATACTTCGAAGGGAATCCCGCAGGATGTTTACTTCCCTTCTCAGAGGCAGCAATCGCTGCCAAGATGTCGCTATCAATCTTGGTTTTAGACCTAGTAACTGCTGCAACTAAGTATGTAGATACTGCTGATTTCGCTGCTTCATCAGCAAGCGAGTTGCCAACAGCGTGAACTCCTACGCGCTGATGACCGAGAGTATGAATCACATAAACGAGTGGCAACATAGCCTTAAGCTCTGCCACTCGAACCCAGATCATTTTATGTTTTATTGTGCTACCCTTGGAATCATGAAAATCATTTTGAATCCAAAAGAACAAGTTTTCATTGTAAGACTGGACACAGTAGTAAGAATCACTAACAATTAGAGTAGTAACACTTGGATCTGCGTACTCCAAAGCTAGTAAGAGAGCACGAAGCTCTTCCAATTGTGCGGTGCAATCGCCCAGGGGCAACGTGTGCACTTCCCTGGAAACGAACTCATCATTCAACATAGCACCGACCACAATGGCGCATGCGGAAACGTAGGCATGTTTAGAGCCATGCGCAACCTGCGCCGACCCATCAGTGTAAATGATGCAATGGAAGTCCTCCAAAGGTCGCATAGCCAGAGGAGCAGGATGAACGAATTCATACTGCAAGTACTCCTGCGACCGTAAGGAAGCGTCAAAAATAAACATGACATCCGTGGATGACAATGACGCTGCCCACTGAATCCACCGAGGGTGCAAAGCCTTTGAATTCGGTACACTGGCTTTCGTGACTGCCTCCAAGTGAGGACAGGGTGTTACCACTAGCATGCGTTTCCCCTGAGACAGTGCTCGTTCCTTTAGAATAGCCATCTGTACAGCAGTTAAAACTTTTTCCACTGTGGGAAACCGCATCTCAGCCGAAGTGTACAAGTGTGACTTGTAAGCAATAGGTACTGTGTCACCTTCATTAAAAGTGAGGTATGTGAAACCCACTGTCCCAGGAATTATTCTTAATACCAGGTTGGTGTGGTTATCACGAGTCAGTAAATATTTAGAAGCGAGCAGATCAGCCTGCAAGGATTGCAAAATGGCTGAATGCTCAGGCAGCCAGCATGATTTTGAGAAAGTCGGTTGTATCAAAGCATACAAAGGCTTGATACGCTGGGCATATTCCGGAATGTAAGTTCTGCCGAAATTCAAAAAGCCCAGTAAAGATTGTAATTTTTTCAGTGTTGTAGGAGCGCGCAATTGTGCGCACTTCTCTAAGAAGTGAGGAGCCAAACCTCTACCTTCATTGTTGAGCTCATAGCCCAAAAACAACACTGTGTGTTCAGCAATGTGCGATTTTGCAAAGTTAAATTTGTAACCCATGTCAGCAAAAGTACAAATTATGGAATTCACTCGACACAGATGCATCCAAATTTCGTCGTCTGTGAGATAAATATCATCCACATAAGAACATGCATCCGGATCGATTCCCTCCAATAGTGTGACTATTCTGGAGGTGAAGACCCCTGGACTATTCTTGTAGCCCATTGGGAGTCGCCGGAAGCATTTTTGCACACCAGCGGACGTAAAACTAGTCCATTGGGAGCTAAAGCCATCCAGTCTGTGGGCATAAAAACCATTGGAAATGTCAAGCGTTGTCTTGAAACGCTTACGCACTAGACTATCCACTAGGGCAGAGCCGTGAGTATTCTGTACTGCACAGTTACGGCAATGCGAGTTCAAATGCCGGTAATCCAATACCAAACGATATGATCCGTCAGGTTTGGTCACAGTAAAAAGGGGATTATTCATTGGTGACACACACGTTTCAATAACTCCCTGATATTCCAATTGTTCAAGGATTTCGGCGACGGCTGATTTAGCTTCACGCCGTATGGGATATTGAGGCTGAGGCTGCGGCTCAGACCGCAAAGGAATTTCGTGGCATGGGGACAATTTGTCCCAACCACATTGGTTGCGGTAGAGAGCCGGTGCAAGAGCCCGAGCCCACTCTTCTGCAAAATGCTGCGCATGCTCAGTCGAGACAGTGTGCGCGAAACTGGGAAGGATTACCTCCTCCCCTCGCGGCGCTGCGAGCACAAAAGGTGGGGGCCAGTCAGCCTCGGAAAGCAAAATATCGTACGTAGACGAAAGGTTCTCCCAAAATACCCCTCTGACAGTACGCTGTATGTCACCTTCAATTAACAGGACAATTTCAAAAAGTCTTTCAGGGGGAGCTAATCTCGTATCAGCTGTTTCTATTACAACAAACACCTCAGTCGCTGTCACCCTCAGTAGTGGACGGAGCGCCTCTCTGACTATGGTAATCTCCGCCGCGCTGTCCAGCAAGGTCAGAGCCCACGTCAGATTCCGAAGCCGCGTTCTCACTATCTGTGGCATATCTATGCGCTGTTAAGGCTGCGACTTTCTTCTTCGCAAACTGCGGACGCTTAGGCGTAGAATCCTCCTGCTTCACTGCGCCGTCTGTCTGGCGGGACTGACCACGTCCTTGCTGGCCACCACGTCCACGTCCACCCCCTCCTCCACCACCGGTCTTCTGGGCCGATGTTTCCTGAAAGGAACGAGGAGAGCGTTGATCAGAACCCTGAAAACGATCAGGTGATTTAATCATCGCGCGATCGCGCAAATCATAAACTCTGTCTGCCGGCGCAGGAGCTTGTATTGCAGGAACAGAATCCTGAGTTAGCCTAGTCTGCTTCCCCTGTGTCTGTTTTTTAGGCCAATTCTGTTTTTTGGACTTGGGCTGGACATCTGTCACTGCAGATTGTCCCTGAGGTTGTTTTTTATCCTTCACTGGAAAATATTTCAGACCTCTACTTGTGCGGCCAATTGTCTTATAAGCGGCCACCACAATCTTTGCTAACTGGCGGGGTTTGTCGGCATCGGGCAGAGCAGCCAAAGCATTCGACACCTGAAAGTTAACTGCATCTCCTTTAACATTGGAGAGAATGAGATCACTTACAATCTCAAAAGAACCACACAGGCGCATACCCAATTCAACCGCTGCCTCTGGACCGTGATCATTCTGAACACGTCTAATGATTTCAGGCAGAGCATTCATAGACGGGGTGCCGAAGCACCTCGTATAAACTGCCGCAAATGTTTTTCCCCAGCTTTCACAGTCAGCAAGTTCAGGAGTAATATCCTTCGGTAGAGTAATCGTTAACATTCTGTGTTTATCAGCAGGAGTAGAATTCGGAAAAACCGCCTCCAGTTGATCAAACTTCTCTGCTAGCCAGAATGGGAAGTCATCGTTGTCAACTGGACGCGCACCAAAAACCGAATTAACCATCACTGGATTGAGACGCATTCCGCCTCGTTCCATGGGAGCGGCCGCACCCCCCTGGGGACCACCAGGAAGATGTCGACCGATGTATTGCACTAAAGCACGAATCACGGAAATGGAAACAACATGTAGCCTGCGAATTTCTGCCAGGGTACAAGCCCCGTGATTCGGGTGCGGGGTAAAGCCACCCAACGCAGGCCAATTTGTACCTGGAATTGAGAGTGGACCTAACCTCGCAGCGGACAAAGAGTGGGGGAGGGCGCCATCAAACCAAACTCGATGCTGCCAATGATCAATAGGTATTTCCAATGCCCTGTACGGCGTATATTCAGCCGGGACATCCGAGGCAGTGTAGGAGTGGAACAAACCAGAATTAGCGTCCACAGCCGGAAACGTAACCCAAGAGTAAAACAACTCGTAAGGAAACGCCGGATCTGCACATACCACGAAAATCACAGCCATCCCATCTACTGGGACTTGGTACGTCTGAAGATGGTTGCGTACCGCTACGCGACTATGCTGCGCAATAGCCACCGCCGCCATGACAACACTGGAAACAAGAACACACAAGGAATACTTTGTAGCACAACTGGGTAGTAACTCAAAGAAACCGTTTGAGAAAGAATCAAGCTTGAATAAAGACCTATTTCAAAAAATAGGTAGGTTTCACCGACACCCCGTTTTCCGGAAACGGATGTGAAGGGGTTAAGGCATGAACGATAAACTACTCGAGTGTCATGATATAAGACCACCGAAACCGTTGGGCGCCATGGCAAATTAGGGTGTCCCAAAACTTACCTTAGCAACCAACTCACCCCTTACCGAGCTAGCTACAGTGTCTCATTGGACATATCAAACTCCCAATGTTTAGACAAACCAGAACATGAACTTACAGTACCTCAGGGTACGTGGGACTCATGAACACTCTTTCGTTATATTATCATTACAAACCAGAACATGGAGTAAAGAAGACACATGTGCATTTGAAATGTTTATTTACTAATGCCGTCTTCTCAGGCGCAGTATCTTAGATAATACAAGTATACTTATTATCAGTATCAAAATTATCAGCATAGTTACTAAGACATAAAAAGCGAATGGTGACAGCATGTTAACATGCTGTAATGAATAAGAGTTAACAACACTTATATCTCACCCTCCCTAACACATATATTATATTATTAGCTAAGAAGGTCTCTTTGGGTTGTTTTAGGGCGGGCCCATACCTTAGTGTCCTAGCATGAAGGAATCACATCAGCATACACCAGCTCTCTCTGCATGTGCACCGCGTCAAGTGTGTTAACTATTCTCCTGCAAAGCAATATCAATCCCGCCTCAAGCCCAAGTTGGCAAAGGCTGCACTTGTGTTATGACTATGAAGGCGTGGAGATCAGACCTCATAACAATTCCATATCGTGTTGCTCCTGAAACTTCAGCACTCTCCGTGCAGACATGGTTTATTAAACAAAACTGATATCAGAGCAATAACATATTATTCTCACATACACCACGGCAAACCACTAGGTTGAAAGCTAAGTCAACAATTAAGGGTCGTGTGCAGAAGTTGCAAGAAAGGAAAAATGGCGTTTAAATCTCAAATGTACCTATGCTAACTTAACACGATATAAGGATATATAGGAGCTATACAACACTTCTTGCAGTTGAAAGGAGAGATGCTCTTCATGTGGGTTTTGTGCAGAGCCTGCTCAAGCAATGGTGGTGCCTGGTGCGACATTGTTTGCTGGCATCCCCGCCTATTACTTTCTGTTCCACAAATTCACTCACTAGCACTGTCCAACAGTGCCCCTCAAGTCTCCATACGCACTCTCTTTCACATGCATTTTTTTTGCTTTATAGCACTACTCAACCAGTGTAGGGTTCCCAGCCCTTTACATTACACACACATTATAAGAAGACAATGAACCATACATGTGCAATTCAATGTATAAGAATTGTTACATAAGACAAAGAGAACCACAAGCTGCAGGCGACAGGTTATCCATACTGGTATGCAGTATAGTTTAAAAGTGCTTGGTCTGGAGAAGCAGACACTCAGGATTTAAGACTTGACACCATGGTTGGGGGCGGGATTTACTAATGATAGAGTCGTTTATTATTATCTCTTTGTGCAGAAGCATAAAGCTTATTCACAGTACTCCAACCGCACTGGACTCACATACGATTAGCATATACTGAACTGCATCTTCTCTCTTAATAGTTGATGGACCTTTTTTAGATGCGGTGGGGGGGGGTTGAATTCACATATTCTATCTAAGGACTTTTCTTCACTTTCTTAATTGGCCCCTTACCCCATCCTCCAAATGGCTGCACAGTTCAGTGAAATAACATTGGCACAAATAAAAGTCACAGACCAAACTTAGGCGCCTATTAGTATGGCGGACGGACCTGCGTCCGTCCGCCACCCCCAAGGTGTAGGGACCTCCCGCAAGGGCAGCAGTGGTCCCTCCGGTGGAATTAGGATGTGACCGCCACCCTGGCGGTCACATCCCGTATATGTAACATTGCTGCGGGTGCTGCTTTAAGCAGCACCTGCCGCAAGGTTAAATATGCATTCTGTGCATTTGCATGCACAAAGCGGCAGGCACCGCGATGTGCCTGCGGCATTGTGCATGCAAATGTAGGGGGTTCCATAGGTACCCCCCATTGTGCACCCCCCACTCCCCGACACCCTGGGGGCCCGCAAGGGCCCCCCAGAAGCTATTGTCCACATGCTTTTCCACGGCGGTAAATCCGCCGCAGAAAAGCATGTTTACAAACCCATCTTAATTTTCCTGGCGGTGTCTTGCAGACACCGCCACCAAATTGCGTCCAACAACACGCGGATCAGCAGCGGACAGACCTGCCGTCCGCTGCTGATCCCACCGCCTTCATAATCTGGCGGTGGGTGTTTTGAAGGTCCGCAGCGGTTATTCCGCATCCTCCGGGCCGGCGGTGGCTTCCACCTGCCCAGGGAATGCGGAATCACCGCAATCACAATCGCCCCCTTAGTTTAAGTTATTGTATGAGAGATCCAAAATACATTAAAATCAATAATATTTTCAGTATTTCAGTTAATAAATCAGTCTTTTTAATAAAGCTTTCAACAGTTATGCAAAAAGTAACAATTTGAAATGCAGAGGTACAGAACCCAACAACCATTGTTAGATGGATAATTCTCCAAGTCTAACAAGGAAGATCTACACTAACCCAAGGATGAGACTTTTAAAGACTCTATGGGCATTGTGCATTAGCTAAAAGAGACAGTCTATCTCAAGTTCAGTTCTGGTTCGGCAAGGCAGAGCTAAGTGCATCTGCTACCAAATGTAGCATAGAGCCATAAACCAAAAAGCAATTAGCAAATCCTCAAAGATCAGTTAGCATTGAAACGCCGAAGTGTGTCTCACCACACAAGGAAATCAAAATTAATTGAACTAGTAAACAAAGCCATTGCCCCTTCTTCAGGGTTTAATCTTTTATAAGATTTCTTACAAGTATTGAAGTGAGGTTGTGTCATGCCATCATGGAAAGACATCACCAATCCAGAATGTAGAATTAACTCATTTAGAAAGTGGATACTTCATCCAGTTTTCCCATGAACTCCATGGGAACCTAAAAGTAACAAAATTATATCTCCACCAAAAGCAGTAATCCACTGAACTATTTACATTATATGTACTTCTGTGATCTGCATGGTACACGTGCTTTGTTGAAGACATATTTAACTCCCTGCACTACTATATGATGAATCAAAACTTCCACTAGACAAAACTCCAATTGCTCTCCAGCAGGTCTATTAATCATTAGAGTTATATTGGCATTGGCATTGGCAAAGGTGGGCACACCTCTCCTCCTATCTTGGTTTTCCCAATGACTTTCCCGCCCATAGTGGGGATCAGAACCGGTGGTTGGACAGTTACCTTGAGCAGCAAATGGCTGGGGTAGCTCACAAAAGCGGCAAGCCTTTAAAGCATACCCTTCGTGGAACCCGCCCATCCGGGTGGAGGAGGCTTGGCACCTAGACCCAGGATGTGCTTTGTTTTAGGATCCTGAGAGTGGCAGGCTCTCGACCCAGGGGTCCAGAAACAAATCTTGTGGTGGCAGATGGCCAGGACACTAGAGTTAGGTCATTTGTCAGGGGGCATCTTTCATTAAATCCTATACTGGCATCATTGTGAGTTTAATGTGCTGAGAAGTTTGATATCAACTTCCCATTTTTCAGTAAAGCCATTATGGTGCTGTGGAGTTCCTAATGACAAACTCCCAGACCATATACTCTTTATGGCTTCACTGTACTTACAATGTCTAATAATGGACTTAGACACTGTAGGGATACAGGGCTTATGCACCTGTACCCTCACCACTGGTGTAGTGCACCCAGCTAGAGGGGTGGCTTACTAATGCCAGTGTAGTGGTTTGTAGGCATGGCACACAGGGATATGTGTCATGTCAACTCTTCACTATGTTCTTCACCAGAACACACAGTATGTATCTGTAAAGGTACAGGGCCTCTAATGGTGCCATAATAAGTGCTGCAGCCCTTGGAGGCCTTCCCTGGTCAGAGTGCCCTTGGTACCTATGGCACCTTTTACAAGGGAATTACATTTGGCAAGAGAGTTGCCAATTAGGTTTTGCAACAGTACAGTTTAGCGAAAGAACATATGCCCTGGGTACCTGGTTGGCAGGAACTCAGGGCACACTCAAAGTGCATCAACATTAGGCAAAAAGAGGGGGGCAACCATGCAAAAAGGGGGAACGTTCCTACAGTTACTTCCTATGCCAGTATCAATTGCCTTTTTTATAGTGTATTTTACCTGTGTAATAATTTTAAAGCAACAAAACAGTGCAAACCCCACTCAGGATTTCCAAATACACCCACAATTTGGCACAAAATATTAGTAGGATGACATTTTATTTTCCTTTACATCATTTCCTTCTCCAACTTTGTTATGTAAACATTTTCATGTTTGATAATAATTTTAGACAATACATTTAGGGGCTGATTCCGATTTGGGAAAAACCGCTTCGAATAGCCATTTGGAGCGTTTTTCCCGTACGAATCATACCCTGCAACGTCCCCCGTACGTACGACGAAGTACGATTCGTACCAGGAGCCGTACTTCGTACGAGTCGTACAGAGACCGTATGACTCTAATCTTCGTACGATTCTCCCTTGGAACCCGCTGTACGCGACATCTGTACGGTTCGCGGCTGTTTTTTACGACCCAGCAAGTACGATACGTGTCGGGTACGCACCATACGACCCTTTTTCTTTGGGAGCTGAAAACAGCCGTAAAAGCAGAGTTTGCGCCGAAACAGGTACGGAACGGCCCTCCCGGGTATGGTGCGTAAACCCCATGATCGCAGGGGTACGGTGCGAACCCCTGCGATCATGGGGTGTATGCACCGTACCCCATGTACGCTGGGTGTACGCACCGTACCCCATGTACGCTGGGTGTACGCACCATACACCATGTATGATGGGTGTATGCATCGTACATGGGGTACGGTGCGTACACCCCATGATCGCAGGGGTACGCACCGTACCCCTGCGATCATGGGGTGTACGGACCGTACGGTGTGTATGTGTTTGTGTTCTTTTCCGTACGACTCGCGTCCTCATACCCCGGTCCGGATCGTACTCGTTGGGTCGTACGGCATGTGTATGAGTCGTACGGCATGTGTACGAGTCATACGGCTCATGGTTTTAGCCTTGCAATACGTACGGATCGCGACGATTCAGACGGATTCACGGAATACGGATCGTACTACGCGACGCAGACGGATGGGTACGATTCGTACAGAGAGGGCTCCGGATACAAATCGTACGGAAGTTTTTTTCCCCGAATCGGAATCGACCCCCTAATGTCCATTTACAATGCAGAAAGCAAATACATTTTAAAAATTGCTGTTTAGGTATTAACCAGATGTGAGAGTCTAGATCAAATACTGGTCCCATTGGGAGAGCGAGAAATGGTGAAATCAGGCAGCACGAAGTTTATGCCTGATTTTACATTATGATGAATGCAAATTGCAATAGGTTGAGGGAGATTTCAACATTAATTTCTTTAGGTATATTCTATAGCAATTTTCGTGGGAAAACAGTGCTTTAAGAGGACTCCCCTGTGGCCTTAAAATCAGTAACACCCAACCACACATTATTTCCGAATCCAAAAAACGAAATTTGACTCAAATGCAAATACTGTTGGGAGTGGTACCACTATGATGAGGAAATGGGCAGTTTTTGAGCCAAATTGCTCTGCCCCGCTCAAAATAATTGTATAGTTCTTTTTCTAGAACAGCTAGGCTACTCCTGAAGTTGTTAGGGCTTGGCAGTAGTAGGCAGTGATTGAAAAATGTTGCAAAGTTTATCTTGCCTCTCTGCCACAACTTGGACCTTGTTTGTTTCAGGGACAAGACAATTCTTCTTGCAGTTGAAAGGAGAGATGCTCTTCATGTTGGTTTTGTGCAGAGCCTGCTCAAGCAATGGTGGTGCCTGGTGCGACATTGTTTGCTGGCACCCCCGCCTATTACTTTCTTTTCCACAAATTCACTCACTAGCACTGTCCAACAGTGCCCCTCAAGTCTCCATACGCACTCTCTTTCACATGCATTTTTTTTGCTCTATAGCACTACTCAACCAGTGTAGGGTTCCCAGCCCTTTACATTACACACACATTATAAGAAGACAATGAACCATACATGTGCAATTCAATGTATAAGAATTGTTACATAAGACAAAGAGAACCACAAGCTGCAGGCGACAGGTTATCCATACTGGTATGCAGTATAGTTTAAAAGTGCTTGGTCTGGAGAAGCAGACACTCAGGATTTAAGACTTGACACCATGGTTGGGGGCGGGATTTACTAATGATAGAGTTGTTTATTATTATCTCTTTGTGCAGAAGCATAAAGCTTATTCACAGTACTCCAACCGCACTGGACTCACATACGATTAGCATATACTGAACTGCATCTTCTCTCTTAATAGTTGATGGACCTTTTTTAGATGCGGTGGGGGGGGTGAATTCACATATTCTATCTAAGAACTTTTCTTCACTTTCTTAATTGGCCCCTTACCCCATCCTCCAAATGGCTGCACAGTTCAGTGAAATAACATTGGCACAAATAAAAGTCACAGACCAAACTTAGGCGCCTATTAGTATGGCGGACGGACCTGCGTCCGTCCGCCACCCCCGAGGTGTAGGGACCTCCCGCAGGGGCAGCAGCGGTCCCTCCGGTGGAATTAGGATGTGACCGCCACCCTGGCGGTCACATCCCGTATATGTAACATTGCGCTGGGTGCTGCTTTAAGCAGCACCTGCCGCAAGGTTAAATATGCATGCTGTGCATTTGCATGCACAAAGGTGCAGGCACCGTGCGGTGCCTGCGGCATTGTGCATGCAAATGTAGGGGGTACCACAGGTACCCCCATTGTGCACCCCCCACCCCCCGACACCCTGGGGGCCCGCAAGGGCCCCCCAGAAGCTATTGTCCACAAGCTTTTCCACGGCGGTAAATCCGCCGCAGAAAAGCATGTTTACAAACCCATCGTAATTTTCCTGGCGGTGTCTTGCAGACACCGCCACCAAATTGCGTCCAACACCACGCGGATCAGCAGCGGACAGACCTGCCGTCCGCCGCTGATCCCACCGCCTTCATAATCTGGCGGTGGGTGTTTTGAAGGTCCGCAGCGGTTATTCCGCATCCTCCGGGCCAGCGGTGGCTTCCACCTGCCCAGGGGATGCGGAATCACCACAATCATAATCGACCCCATAGTTTAAGTTATTGTATGAGAGATCCAAAATACATTAAAATCAATAATATTTTCAGTATTTCAGTTAATAAATCAGTCTTTTTAATAAAGCTTTCAACAGTTATGCAAAAAAGTAACAATTTGAAATGCAGAGGTACAGAACCCAACAACCATTGGTAGATGGATAATTCTCCAAGTCTAACAAGGAAGATCTACACTAACCCAAGGATGAGACTTTTAACGACTCTATGGGCATTGTGCATTAGCTAAAAGAGACAGTCTATCTCAAGTTCAGTTCTGGTTCGGCAAGGCAGAGCTAAGTGCATCTGCTACCAAATGTAGCATAGAGCCATAAACCAAAAAGCAATTAGCAAAACCTCAAAAATCAGTTAGCATTGAAACGCCGAAGTGTGTCTCACCACACAAGGAAATCAAAATTAATTGAACTAGAAAACAAAGCCATTGCCCCTTCTTCAGGGTTTAATCTTTTATAAGATTTCTTACAAGTATTGAAGTGAGGTTGTGTCATGCCATCATGGAAAGACATCACCAATCCAGAATGTAGAATTAACTCATTTAGAAAGTGGATACTTCATCCAGTTTTCCCATGAACTCCTTGAGAACAGAAAAGTATGAGTCCATATCTAATGCTGAAAAGAAACATAATAGTAATATACATCCTAAGGTTAGCATAACTGTCAGGGTCTCAATATTCTGATAAGAACCGAATCACATATTGTCCGTTGGAATGTTCACTCTGTAATCATGGAAAAATAACAATTTCTAATATCACTAGTCCATAGTTATAGCTCAGAACAAGTTTAAACTAATCACTCTAGCATGAAGCATTGCTCCATTTCAGATTCACATTATTATTTCATAAACCTTTTAAACTCATTTGAAATCGAATTAATTTCATAAATCAATGTTAATTCTCATGTATCTTGAGAACTAGCCATTATTCTTGCCTGGTATACTTAAATACTGCAAAATTATTGCTATTACATGAAATCTTCACGTTTTTATTTTTTAACAATTCTTTATTATTTCTGTAATTTCATAATCCATATCACGTTTCTTCATTTTATAAAATCACTGTTATACGATGCTTCTGCTACTCTAAGCTCCGTTTTCTTCAACGTAATTCTATCTAATGTGTGCAACGTGTAAAGTCTCGAAATTCGTGTTTCATGTTGTTTGCTCCATGAAAAATAATTTCAAGATCCATGCCCTATCACTAATAGGAATTGATTGAACTCTTTTTAGCAACATTAGGATACTGATGCTCTAACCTATATACATTGCAGTTTGAATGCAGCTCTTTCATGACAGGTAATAGCTCACTGTGCTATATTAGGATTGTGATTTATAAATTGCAAGTAACAAAATTATATCTCCACCAAAAGCAGTAATCCACTGAACTATTTACATTATATGTACTTCTGTGATCTGCATGGTACACGTGCTTTGTAGAAGACATATTTAACTCCCTGCACTACTATATGATGAATCAAAACTTCCACTAGACAAAACTCCAATTGCTCTCCAGCAGGTCTATTAATCATTAGAGTTATATTGGCATTTTTATTATCTGCAGGTTGCTGAAGGCAAGGATCTCTGCCGTAGGTGCTTTTAAATCCATAATATATTTGAACACACATCACCCCCATCAGCCCCACCAGCCGGCACACCCCAAGGTCAGCACCCTGCATGTTTGCACCAGTCGCACCACCCTAATGCCGGCCCTGGTTTTGTGAGCTGTATCTCAGTTGTTCGTGTATGCTAATTGTTTCGAATTTATTCTTGTTGCTACTGGAAATGCTGGAATATAAATGCCAAACATTACTGCAGCCCTAGCAGCAGTCTGAAGATGGATGAGCTCCAATTTTTGGCAACTTAGTCCCAGTGTTGCTGGAACAATTCCCAGAGTGGGGTTGCTGCCATCAGTGTTACATTACCGAAGTGATAGTGCCTGTGGAAAAAAAGAAAAAGTGTAGTATATGAGCCACAACCTTTCGGCAGGAGAGTAGTAAGGGTTTCGTATGTAGGCAGTCGGGCATTTTGGAGCACACTGTCTCACAAATATTAGTATGGCATGATAGCGCATAGTCATTTATAGGTAGCACATTTTCCATTGAAATGGTCACTACATTTTTACAGACATACTGTTATACTGATAAAAATATAAGGCATACAAACGCCATGTGTGAAAATCGAGTTTTCACGACTAATTATCATTTGCACATCACTAAGTAAAATATGTTGATCTTCCATCACACTTTAGAATGTGCTTTCTTAACTGCAGGTGTTTTTTGAAATACTTGTACGATACAGATATATGTATTTAAATTGTATTGTGTCAGAAAACAATTGACATCCTGCAGCCTTTCCTTTAAATATTATAAGTTTGGCCGAAGAAAACAGTAAGGTTGTACATCCATGACTTGTGCTTTTTACCACGTTTCATCCGACTTATCCCACGAGGCAGTAGACACCACGCCGTTGCGGTCATCACTACGCATATTCCAATACAGATATCCGGCAACATCTGCGTTTTTATCAACTTTAATACTTTATCAACAGTTGAGTAGCTTCATACGCACTATCAGTACTTGAAGACGACTGAAGCCTTCACCTGGCTACAGAACATTCAGCTCTCGGCCTCATATATTCGAAGTGTGCAGCGCCTTTTAACCTGGGAACAAAAGATTATCGGGACTCAGCTATCGAGCATTTCCCTATTTTTAATTCAATTCACCGCGATATATGCTGACATGATTTTCCGACATAAGAAGTGATACTACAGCTTACCAGCTACACTTCAGATAAAGAGGCCCTGAGCAGAGACCTTGTTTGGACCCGTTTTCACATTGTTCCTTCTCTTATTACCCAAAGAGACAATATATGCTACAAGATGGTAGTGTCCTGAGGAAGACACTCTCAACGTGTCGAAACGCGTAGACGAAAACCATCTTCCCTTCATATCATTGGGTACATTTATACATATAATAACATGTATCTATTGAATATCGATTGAAAGAATTTTGCCAGTACTTGTGTATTGCCTGGGTGTGTTATTTTGCCATAATTTTACCACGTTTGGCACATAGTTCACTTTAAAATGTTCTCTCACATTGCAGTCAGAAAAAGAAAAGTAAACACCAATTTTCATGTCAAAGGAATAAGCAGCAATTTTTCAGAAGAAACAGCCTGAAATTTGACCTCTGGCTTAGAACGCTTGACAAATGAAATAGAATGAAGACCCAATCAAAAGGCATCTTTATTGCTCACTCATCTTCTGAACTCTGTAATGTTTATTTTGGGGATGCTACAACACACACCTTACTTCCAGCACCTTTGCTCAGGACGAATTAAAAGGCCATTTAACCTAGATGAACCCTGCTCTCTGAATCCACAGAATCATGATCTATAGGTGTGTGTTTTTCTGGTCAGGAAGGTAAATATCTTAGGAGATGTAAACATATCCCAGAGGCCTTGCATTTCATCTCTTACTAAAAGTAGTTTCTTTCAGCGGCGTCACTAGGGGGGTGCGGGGGGGGCGGACCACCATCTCATGGGGTGACATCTGGTTACGCTCACTGGAACTGTGTGTGCACACACAAACTGGACGTCTGGGGTGCACACACACTGAATACATATGCGTGTGTGTAAGGGCAAGGACACACGCCACTGATGTGTACAGTGGTATAGAACGTTTGCCTGCAGTCACGAACAGATGGACTGCAAGAGCATGCGTCTCACAAACACAGCAGTCTGTCATTCTGCAATGGGCGCTAACTAAAAGGCTTATATTTTTAACATTCGATGGTGGTTTGTATATTCTACAGGCTGCGTTACTTGCATATTCCTAATGTAGAGTGTGCCGTGACTGAACAAAAAAAACTAAAAAAGGTACAATCTAGGCCCTCGGGCCGTGATCTTTGGCACCATTGTTAGCAAGCTAATAATAACAAAGGAATAACAAAACTATATATACACAGCTCCCTAAGTGGCAAGAAACATTATGTGTGGCAGATATATATCAAAACGTATTCCTAATGTTGGCGTTGCATACACATTAACATGTCATGAGTGTAACTGCCAGACGTCTCTCTGAATGTAAAAGCGCACAGCGTCCTGCATCAACAGGTCTCCGTGGCATGCAACTCCTGAATTCCCATCTATAATAGGAATGTTCTATTATATGTGTTCATGTATAAATGAGCATGTTAGTGTTAGTGTAAGATGAAAAGATAAAGAGATGAAAAAATAATGATTACCTTAAATGGTGTCCCGATTGATTGCTGCATAAAAAGAGTTCTTTGAATAACATTGTATGTGAATGGGTGTTTTGGTGTAAGATCCAGGTACAAAATACCCTACCTTAAAGCGCACAATTAAACTAAAAAATTCAAATTACTGTTAATCACGAACCAGGAGTGCATTACCTAGCAATTGAGTATTAATTCTTCTTGCACGTGTAATTCATAAGCCCTGATTCTGCTCACCACAGATACTTTCTGAAAGTTGTGGAAAGCAGAAGCGCAGCTTGACATGCGCCATACGTACACACACAGTTGCACTGGACACTGATAACAGATGTTTATTGTTACCCAAATCAATGGCACGCATTGAGACATGGCTTACTGGGCTGAGGATTTGGCTGATGGGAAAGTGGTGGAAGGAAACACAGTTTATTTTCAGGGGGGTGGCGGAGGGGGTAGGGTCTCTAATTATAACACAACATCAAATGTGTAATAACGTAACAACACAACTAGAACTGAGTACAACAAAAATGTAAACCCAGAATGCAACGCAGCAACCACTGCACAGAGTAACAATTTCATATAACAAGAATGCAAACTTAAAAATACAGCACAAATTACAAAAAAATGCCATTGAGTAAACATACACAAACATTCTAGTCTCACTTTACCAACTCCATAAACTTGCTTTTAGAATAAAGTGGTAAAATGTGTTTACGCCAAGCATTGGCTTAATTTACTACCAATGATATGAAATAGCTACAGTTAATAATTTAATGTGATTCGGCCAGGGACTTATTTTTCAGCATCAGATTTTGTGCCAGAACAAAAGAAAAAGCAAAAAGAAACAAGAAGAATAAGAAAGGAAAACAGTATCAAGAGTGAAAAAGACAGAAAATGTGTGGAGGGTGGGAACAGGAATCCATTCTGGGTAATCGAGATTAGCCGGCCTTGGAATTCGGTAGTCACAGCATTTGGCAGTGGGATCCTCAGACAAACTTTGGACACCCAAGCTAATTTTAAAATTATATAAATGCTCTGATTTTTATTTTACATTATATAAATGAATCACTGAAAAGGTTCCCTTGTGTGACTTCTTTGTAGAAACAGAAGTAGATGGAAATCATTAAATGCAATAGATGCGACATGTACAGCGGTTGTCCTGACCATTTCAAACTTCACTCTCCCGTTCCAAAATCGTCAGCTCTTAGCCTAGGGACCCCTCCCTTCTTCCGCCATTGACTACTGTTGTCTTGAGTAACAACTTAGCAAAACCACCTGATTGTCTGGCTAATAAGGAAACATTTCGCCCCCGCCTGTAATGTGTTACTCTTGCTCGGCGTTCTGTGTGCGCATGAGCTTAATAATGTAGTTCAAGGTTATGGTTTGCATATGGCCAGTGCATGGAGCGGACGCTGGCTGAGTGTTCAAGCATCGTTCAACAACGCCCACTGGACTCAAAGGGCTTCAGCCCCCCACACCCGCCGTGTGTGGCAGCCCGGGATGAGACAGCTTCCCGGACACACACACAGCCACACCCGAGTACTTCACAGGTCTTTTAAAGACCTTTTGCTTGTAAATGAGGCTAGAACCTAATTTACAAGCCTAGAACCCCTTCTGCTCCACTCTGTCTTTTGCTTGAAGAATCAGCCCCCTCCGAAATTTTTTCTTAGCCCCCCCCAACATTTTACTCTAGTTGCGCCTCTGCCGCCCCCATCAGTTCACAAGCCAAGCACTGGAAGAAGGTGCCGCACTCCTTCCCCCGAGCTGGGGAAGAGCTCTCTCCCATGCCATGGCTGCCAGACAACAAAATGTCCAACAGTAAGTACTCTTCAGAGAGTCCAATGCGCAGGGGATATCGCCAAGGCCCCCCTTGCACTGTCAGGACACCAGGTTACTTATCTCTTGACCGAAGGCAGGGAAAAACGCCCCAGGTCCCTCCGAACCGGGGGCACGGCCCTGCCGGTTACAACCTTATCTCCTGAAGCAGTAAAATTTAAAGTTTAATGTTAAAATAAAAATTAAAAAGTAACATATTTTCTTTGTAGTTCTTAACTTCTTACAATCTTTTAGCTCTGACCTCGTAGAATTTAATTTTTTTTCTTTGGCCTTTGTAAATATAGGACCTAAATTTGCAAACGTTACTAAGGATTCTGTATGGTCCAGTTATTTGCCAACTGTGTCCACTGGAGGACTCGGAGCGGAGGAGGTCCATGCGGTAAGTCGTGAGGGGGTGACACCATGAGTTACCCGCACCGGGTGACACCAACTCTAGTGACGCCACTGGTTTCTTTCATTTTAAAAAACTGAGAAGGTGCTTGACTTTTTCCTTCTCTTTTAAGGTAATTATCATAGTGGGGCGCCAAACCTCAATATTCACCTGAACCCCAATATTTGATCACCCCAATATTTACCAAAATAATTCAGCTCCAGCGTCTCCAGTGGATCTAGGGGTTAGAGACTACACTCTCAATTCAATAGAATAGAATATTGAAAACATAAAGAATTGAGCTCTAGATAATAAGAGCAAAAAGTGTATATATTACAGAATAGTCAAAATGTGGTACACAGAAAAATGCATGAATTGCCATGAAGGCCAATTACAGAAGTACAGATAAATGCAAAAATCATAAAACCATATAATCGCTAGTTAGGCAGAATGTAAACGAATCCCAATAAAACAGATACCCAAATGTTTTATAGACAAATCACACAAGGTGTTAATAGATTCTGCATATTAAGCAAGGTATGTTCATTGTTAGGGTTGCAATGGCAAATCAGAAACAACAACCGAAGGGGCCAAGTCCCAAAGGTGACTAGGACAGAATGTGCAACTTTACAATGGAATATTATGTTATACGATCAGCAGTTTAATTGGACTTGTAAATGACAGTATCAAACCAAAATATATTTATTCTAAATACCTCATTACTCAACATTTCATGATAACAAGTAGCTTAAATCAACATGAAGTTAGGGCATCTTCACAGCGAAGTCAATATTTTTCAACAGACAAGGTCAGTCCAATTGAGGTGACAGATGCCTATTGCATTTTCGGGACAAGAAAAGACAAAGATGCAACAAACTCTAATGAACAGATGACGCTTTCCTTTCTGTTTCTGTGGAGGAACAACAACATCGGATCCATTAGCAGATATATTCACGGGTGCATCGCAGAGACGACAGACGATGCACCTGTGGATATATTCGCTAATGGATCCGACTTATAAGCACACATTTTTCCAGCGTTATCATCACTGCATGTTGTTCCTTCACGGAATGGAAATATCCGCTTGAAGTAAGTGACAGCCGGCATATGTGCTGTGGTTCTTTTAGCCAAAATTGCATTACAGATTGGTAATATTTCATCTATCTAAAGCGTGTTGCTAGACGCGGTTCTTGGTCCACACCGCCTTGGTAAACCCTTGACTTTCTGGGTTTATATTGAATCTGTGGTTGTTCTTGGAATACCTCATGTACTTGGAGGTAGGGTTTGCTTGGCTTACTTAGTTTTGTTATTTGGCGGCCCCCCTGGGCACACTAGTTTTGTCAGCTCCCCATTTTTCCTTTTTGCATAAACAACAGCGGCTTGAACATTGTTTGCTATCGAAGTTCAGTGAAAGCATGCTTATAAATGTAAACAGTCTGTAAGTTTGGAGCCACTTTAGTTGTTTGATTTTTAGAGCACGTCACATATCTTGCTTCGGTTAACTATTGGCATGTTCACTTTATTTCTCATTAGGGTATACACATCTTAGGAAGCATTAGGAGTGCTGTTTGATACAGTCTGAAGTACCGCATGTTTTATGGTGCATGGTGATAAGTGATAGATGTGTTGTGTTTTAGAGTAATTGGCACACACTCACAGAATTGCACGGAGCACAGATCTATGGTGTGACAGGACAACATACTTTGCCCCCTTTCAACAGCATCATAACAGATAGTTTTGATTATGTTTCATTAAAGGTTTATTCTTTTATCTCCCTCACAACTTACAGCATGTTAGGCAAGCACATAGTTTTATGAATGTACTAAGATTATTTTCCTCATCTCTACATTGAAATTTGTTCCAACTTTGTTTTTTCTAGAGACCCCTGATGAAGTGACAGAGAGTCCCGAAATGCCTCAGGCATCGGTCATCTCAAGTGGACTGACAATGTTTTTTGAACAATATTGACTTTCCCGTGAAAACGCCCTAACTTCATGTTGATTTAAGCTATTTGTCATCATGAAATGTTGACTAGTCAGTCATTTGAAATAAATATATTTTGGCTTGGTCATCTTATTAACAAGTGTAATTAAACTGCTTATCGTGTAACAAAATATTTCATTGTGATGGTGCACACTATGTCCAAGTCACCATTGGGGCTTTGCCCCTTCGGTTGTTAGTTCACAATTATCCACGCAATAATTGCTAGCGTGTAGCACACTGATCACTTTCACCAGTTCCAAAATGTAATATCCTTTTTATGATTTAATAGAGTACGCACTGAACACACTTTTTTTTAGAAATCAGACACAACAACACAATTTTCTAAGTCAGTACTACCCTATTTCGGAAAGAGAAATCTTCCATGTGCTTCCTCATCAACTGCACTCTGGAGATGTATAATCCAAAATGAAAGATTTCTTGAACAATGTTCCATAGAATTAGCACAACTACCCTAACACTTCCACCAGAAGTCCTTGAACATGGTACTTTGAGTACACTATGAAAGCTTTACTCACAATACATGTTTTCTAACAAATGTTACATATCGCTAATACATTCACGCCATTCACTTGATGCTCCACAGAAACAAGGGGAGAGATGGCTTTGCAGCAGGACACTGACTGGGAGGGGGAATGAGCAGGAGCAAGTTGAATAGAACATTAGAAATTGCATCTATTTTGAAAAATAGTGGCATATTACATGAAAATGTGTCAAAACTATTCATAGCATAATTTACACTTCTAAGTGATCGAGGTAACCCATTTCAGGTGCAACATCATTATTGCTCTGTGCATCATTAAAACACTAATTATCACAAATAAATTTCACACGATATTTGCACATTTAGCATTTTTCAAAAATGCTACAACATCATAAACACAATTGTGGTGAGTGGCCAGGATTGTGGAGATTGAATTTACTGCCCACTTCGTTTAGTTTCAATTACATAGGCACAAGGCTGCAGTGAGAGTTCCATTTGGCCAAAATAAATGAGACCATACCAATAATAAATATCCGTCCCTGCATTGGATGTCCAGTCCCTAGTATATTATATTCTATGTCAAGCCACTGGGGGTGTTTTAACCAGGGACCTATAATTTTGAGGGAGATATCATAAAAGTATCAACCACCATTCCCCCTTTACTAAGCCTCCGTGTTTTGCTTAATGTTCCACCATTTTGTTCTAATGACACTGGGGTTGAGCCTTTAAGTCGCAAAGAGTGAATTTACGGCTAGATTCATCAAAAACCCGTTTTGCCAGTCTTTAATAGCGATTCATAAGGAATCGCTATTAAGGACTTGCAAACTGGGATTCATGTAGGAATCGCAAAATAAATTGCCATTCCTACATCTTCCTTATTTGCGATTAGCAAATTGGTAATCTCAAATAAGGAATAACTCCCCATTCATTCCTATGGGCCTTTAGGCCTTTAGGCCCATAGGAATGAATGGGGAGTTATTCCTCATTCGCAGATAAGGAATAACTCCCCATTCATTCCTATGGGCCTAAAGGCCCATAGGAATGAATGGGGAGTTATTCCTTATTTGCGATTAGCAATTTGCTAATCGCAAATAAGGATGCGATTTCAAGGGTGCCAGAGGTGTCCAAAGGACACCCTGTAGCACCCCTGAAATGCAAATTTACCCAGGTGTTGCGCACACACATGTCCAAAGGACATGTGTGTGTGTAACATGCAACAGAGAAAAATGCACTAAAGTGCTTTTTTCTACTTTTTTCGCTATTTACCACGAAGTCAGACTTCGTGGTAAATAGTGGCCAGAAATTGCGAATTCGCAATTTAAAATTGGTTAATGAATTGCATTTAAGGAATCTCAAATAGAGATTCCTTAAATGCAATTCCTCGCAAATATGCGATTTCGCAAATAGCGATTTTTGCATTTGGGATGATGAATCCCAAATGCAAAAATTGCGCTCGCAAAGGGCCAGATTCTCAGAATCTGGCCCTTTGCAAGCGCAATTAAGCTTGATGAATCTAGCTGTTAGTGAAATCCCTTTACAGAAGTTCATGGACTTGTTATTTAACATTGAGCTTGATTGCTTGATTGATAGAAGAACCCTGGCCCTAACTTACACGATCTTTCTTTCTATAGCCTAAACATAGATTACAGTGTCAAACAGAACTCTTGAAAATTAATTGAACATACAATTAAATACACATTGATGATTGGATGCACTTAAAGCCTGGCTGGGTTTATTGTTTAGCGACTGTACAAACCCAGCTTTAAGAAATGATGAATTCCTCGAGAAAGAGGCCGAACCAATCCATAACATTTTCATTGACTGTAAAGCTTGTAGAGATGGTTGAGTGTAGTCTAACGTGACATGGTCGACTGTGCAAATGTCACTGATATGTAAATGTACACATGCGGATAGGCATGTCTATCAGTCATGATATGCAACTGATTTTTTGGGATGGTTAGTTGATTTTCCCTGAGAGAGAAAGATATGCTCAATGTGTGAGATGTCTGTGTGAATAATAGAAGTGTTTCATTAATCTTGTTAAACAAGCAATAGGCTTAATTTGTAAAATAAAAAGTGCCAGGGCTCTGGTCAGGAGGCCACTGCAGCTTGCAACACACATAGCCCCTGCTATGCTGCCAACGATAGAAACAACACAAGTACTAACCATCAAACTCTCACAAGTGTGACTATTCTGACTATTTCAGGCCCCAAAGCTATAAGAATGGTTTGGGTGGCAGGTAATAGTCATTTTAATGTTTATTGAATGAAGAATTACCTAGTGTGGCAGCCGTCACAAGCACTGATTTTGAGAATTAAGTGCTGGTTGAGGGCATGTTTTATTCCTCTGCTGCACCCAGAGTTTTGGCGCTCTATTAATGATATCATCTATTTTTCCTAATCACAGGCCTCGTTCCCCACTTCAGGGCTTTAGTTTCCCAGTTGCCAATTGCTTTTAAAATACTCTCTGCAGTAGCCTGGCCGCCCCAAACCTGTACTTCATCCAATTGTCCACTCTTGTTTGTCAGAAGCGACAACAAATTGGTTTAGTGTTTCGCTTCGTATCTAATCTGCAGACTGTATGAGAAAAGTGTGTTTGTAAACCTATAGATGCGTTCATGGAAATTACAGGCACACACTGTAAATAAACCGGAAAGGGTGGAGTCTCCTAGGTGAGGTGGCTAGCTGACCCCCACTGTGAGTAGAGCCCAAATTAAGCATCATCGGGGTGCATAAGGAAATCATGGAGGCGGTGAGGGGAGGAAAGGGGTTGGGGAAATGGCAGAATAGGTGGCGGGAGATAGAGCAAGAGGCTAAAAGGAAGTCAGGAAGAGGAGAAAGAAACAGTTGGGGAAAGAAAGGTGGAGGGGAGAGAGAACGTTTTAGCAAGGAAGCATTCTATAGACCCGGCCCGGAGAAATAGGTGCCTGTGCTTAGCACAGGAAAACACCGGCACAAATTAAGCACTGGTTCTAGCCACATTATCTCACAGAAAATTAAAATTCAGTCATGTCTTTACAAAGAAAAACGGGCATACACATGACCTCCACTAAAATTCTTTGTATACAAATTGGCCCGGACTAGCTTCTTTTCTTCCAAAATATTGGGAGAAGATGTACCCCAATGGCTCGGGCAGTAGATATCAAATCTGGGGAACAGGGTTCGCGTATCGGCACTGACACTCAACATCTTGTGAATCTGGGCAAATCACTTAAACTCCTTGTGCCTAACAAAAATGTATATGTCCTTTTGTAACGCACCTGGTGCTAATGTAAAGCACTCTGATACAGCGGCGTCAATAGGGGGGTGCGGGGGGTGCGGACCGCACCGGGTGACACCATCTCATGGGGTGACATCTGGTTACGCTCGCTGGAACTGTGTGTGCACACACAAACTGGACGTCTGGGGTGCACACACACTGAATACATATGCGTGTGTGTAAGGGCAAGGACACACGCCACTGATGTGTGCAGTGGTATAGAACGTTTCCGTGTCTGCCTGCAGTCACGAACAGACGGACTGCAAGAGCATGCGTCTCACAAACACAGAAGTCTGTCATTCTGCAATGGGCGCTAACGAAAAGGCTTATATTTTTAACATTCGATGGTGGTTTGTATATTCTACAGGCTGCGTTACTTGCATATTCCTAATGTAGAGTGTGCCGTGACTGAACACAAAAAACTAAAAAAGGGACAATCTAGGCCCTCGGGCCGTGAACTTTGGCACCATTGTTAGCAAGCTAATAATAACAAAGGAATAACAAAACTATATATACACAGCTCCCTAAGTGGCAAGAAACATTATGTGTGGCAGATATATATCAAAACGTATTCCTAATGTTGGCGTTGCATACACATTAACATGTCATGAGTGTAACTGCCAGATGTCTCTCTGAATGTAAAAGCGCACAGCGTCCTGCATCAGCAGGTCTCCGTGGCATGCAACTCCTGAATTCCCATCTATAATAGGAATGTTCTATTATATGCGTTCATGTATAAATGAGCATGTTAGTGTTAGTGTAAGATGAAAAGATAAAGAGATGAAAAAATAATGATTACCTTAAATGGTGTCCCGATTGATTGCTGCATAAAAAGAGTTCTTTGAATAACATTGTATGTAAATGGGTGTTTTGGTGTAAGATCCAGGTACAAAATACCCTACCTTAAAGCGCACAATTAAACAAAAAAATTCAAATTACTGTTAATCACGAACCAGGAGTGCATTACCTAGCAATTGAGTATTAATTCTTCTTGCACGTGTAATTCATAAGCCCTGATTCTGCTCATCACAGATACTTTCTGAAAGTTGTGGAAAGCAGAAGCTCAGCTTGACATGCGCCATACGTACACACACAGTTGCACTGGACACTGATAACAGATGTTTATTGTTACCCAAATCAATGGCACGCATTGAGACATGGCTTACTGGGCTGAGGATTTGGCTGATGGGAAAGTGGTGGAAGGAAACACAGTTTATTTTCAGGGGGGTGGCGGAGGGGGTAGGGTCTCTAATTATAACACAACATCAAATGTGTAATAACGTAACAACACAACTAGAATTGAGTACAACAAAAATGTAAACCCAGAATGCAACGCAGCAACCACTGCACAGAGTAACAATTTCATATTACAAGAATGCAAACTTAAAAATACAGCACAAATTACGAAAAAATGCCATTGAGTAAACATACACAAACATTCTAGTCTCACTTTACCAACTCCATAAACTTGCTTTTAGAATAAAGTGGTAAAATGTGTTTACGCCAAGCATTGGCTTAATTTACTACCAATGACATGAAATAGCTACAGTCAATAATTTAATGTGATTCGGCCAGGGACTTATTTTTCAGCATCAGATTTTGTGCCAGAACAAAAGAAAAAGCAAAAAGAAACAGGAAGAATAAGAAAGGAAAACAGTATCAAGAGTGAAAAAGACAGAAAATGTGTGGAGGGTGGGAACAGGAATCCATTCTGGGTAATCGAGATTAGCCGGCCTTGGAATTCGGTAGTCACAGCATTTGGCAGTGGGATCCTCAGACAAACTTTGGACACCCAAGCTAATTTTAACATTATATAAATGCTCTGATTTTTATTTTACATTATATAAATGAATCACTGAAAAGGTTCACTTGTGTGACTTCTTTGTAGGAACAGAAGTAGATGGAAATCATTAAATGCAATAGATGCGACATGTACAGCGGTTGTCCTGACCATTTCAAACTTCACTCTCCTGTTCCAAAATCGTCAGCTCTTAGCCAAGGGACCCCTCCCTTCTTCCGCCATTGACTACTGTTGTCTTGAGTAACAACTTAGCAAAACCACCTGATCGTCTGGCTAATAAGGAAACATTTCGCCGCCGCCTGTAATGTGTTACTCTTGCTCGGCGTTCTGTGTGCGCATGAGCTTAATAATGTAGTTCAAGGTTATGGTTTGCATATGGCCAGTGCATGGAGCGGACGCTGGCTGAGTGTTCAAGCATCGTTCAACAACGCCCATTGGACTCAAAGGGCTTCAGCCCCCCACACCCGTCGTGTGTGGCAGCCCGGGATGAGACAGCTTCCCGGACACACACACAGCCACACCCGAGTACTTCACAGGTCTTTTAAAGACCTTTTGCTTGTAAATGAGGCTAGAACCTCATTTACAAGCCTAGAACCCCTTCTGCTCCACTCTGTCTTTTGCTTGAAGAATCAGCCCCCTCCGAGATTTTTTCTTAGCCCCCCCCAACATTTGACTCTATTTGCGCCTCTGTCGCCCCCATCAGTTCACAAGCCAAGCACTGGAAGAAGGTGCCGCACTCCTTCCCCCGAGCTGGGGAAGAGCTCTCTCCCATGCCATGGCTGCCAGACAACAAAATGTCCAACAGTAAGTACTCTTCAGAGAGTCCAATGCGCAGGGGATATCGCCAAGGCCCCCCTTGCACTGTCAGGACCCCAGGTTACTTATCCCTTGACCGAAGGCAGGAAAAACGCCCCAGGTCCCTCCGAACCGAGGGCACGGCCCTGCAGGTTACAACCTTATCTCCTGAAGCAGTAAAATGTAAAGTTTAATGGTAAAATAAAAATTAAAAAGTAACATATTTTCTTTGTAGTTCTTAACTTCTTACAATCTTTTACCTCTGACCTCGTAGAATTTAATTTTTTTCCTATGGCCTTTGTAAATATAGGACCTAAATTTGCAAACGTTACTAAGGACTCTGTATGGTCCAGTTATTTGCCAACTGTGTCCACTGGAGGACTCGGAGCGGAGGAGGTCCATGCAGTAAGTCGTGAGGGGGTGACACCATGAGTTACCCGCAACGGGTGACACCAACTCTAGTGACGCCACTGCTCTGATACTTGATATCTCTGGGCCAAGTTTGTGCTATTTAAAACTAGAAAAAAATATCCAGGCCCAGTTGAAGGATTTATGACGTTACAATGCATGCATTTACATCGCATGCCTTTACAACGCAATTATTACAACGCAGTCCATTACAACTCATAGTGCTTTGGGGCGCTGGATAGTGAATAGTTTAATTTACTATTCCAACTCCAGTCCCCGTGGACACTAGGGAAGGTTATTGGATAGTAAATTAACCTATTCCCTTTCCTATTGCGCCCCCCAGAGCAATGCGTTGTAATAGTTTGCGCTGTAATGGTTGGGTTGTAAAGGCTCTGCGATGTAAAAGTTGCGTTGTAAGTGTTGTTCACCCCAGTTTACAAACCATATCTTCTGACTCGTTTCCAAGAACAAGTTTTGCTTCTGCCTGGAAATCATAACCATGGATACATTCGAAGCAAAAGAATGTCCCCTCCTTAATATTTTCATCAGCATTCTAGGTGACCATCTCATGAACATGGGGGTCCATTCTTAGCATACGTTGACAATCTGGCTGCCCTTGGCATAAAAGTAGACCATCATTGAAATAATGTGGGCAATATTGAGGGAATTCTGGCTATTCCTCGCATAATATTTGCCCATCGTTGGCATATGGTGGTCATTCTTGATATCATTCTAGACCTCTTTGGCATAATGGTGCTGATTCTTAAAATACAGTGGGCCTGTAATGACTGCATAATAGTGAACTTAAGCGTGCTCATCACTGACTTATTGTGGCCATTCTTAAACATGTCTGACTATTCCTGGCAAATTAAAGATGATAAGCCATGCACTATTATGAATGTCCTGATATATAATCATGATGATGATAAATGTGCATATATGCAGGAAGTCTGTGTAACAGTAATTCGTGTCGGTAGTTGGTACAAAGGACACAATAATGCATGTGCATACATTTTGATCTCATATTACAGGACAAAAAACAGTTGCAGCCAGATTCATCAAGCCAAAAACGGCTCACAAAGGGCCAGATTCTGAGAATCTGGCCCTTTGCGAGCGCTATTTTTGCATTTGGGATTCATCATCCCAAATGCAAAAATCGCAGTTTTAGAAATCGCTAAATTGCGAATAATTGCATTTAAGGAATCTCAATTTGATATTCCTTAAATGCAATTCATGAACCATTTAAAATTTGCGAATTCGCAATCTGGGGCCGCTATTTACCGCGAAGTCTGACTATGTGGTAAATAGCGAAAACTTTAGTGCATTTTTCTAAGTTGTATGTTACAAACACACATGTGCTTTGGACATGTGTGTGCGCAACACCAGTGTACATTACTATTTCAGGGGTGCTACAGGGTGTCCTTTGGACACCCTGGCACCCTTTAAATCGCTTCCTTATTTGCGATTTGCTAATTGCTAATCGCAAATAAGGAATGAATGGGAAAGCCATTCCTTATTTGCGATTCACAATTAGCGAATCACAAATAAGGAAGCAGTAGAAATCGCAAACAATATTGCGATTTCTACATGCATCCCGTTTTGCGAGTCTTTAATAGCGATTCCTTAAAAATCGCTATTAAGGACTCGCAAAACAGGACTTTGATGAATCTGGGGGATGGTTTCCATTAAATTTGCAAACTTCGGTTTCTGGGAATTATCTTAATTACGTGAAATAATAATTTAGTATTTCATGGTTAAATATGTGAGTTTGAGAAAGCTAGCACTGTCCAAAATGAATGCATTTATGAAAATGTATTTAAAGGCTATAATTGAAAATTAATTCTTAATTAAGACTTGGTTATAGATGTCCCTTAAACACTTGGCTTTCATTTCATGTCTTGTTTGGAGGCATTTCACCATCAATATTAAAAGGGTTCCTACTGCTGTCTGAGACCTGAAGAGTAAACCTGGTATAAACTATCTTCTGTCTGTTTCTGTATGTTCGACCTCATTTAGCATTATTCTGTAAGCCTGTAGGACACATCTAAGACTATGATTCTGGGATTTGCCTAACATTTCCTTTTTCCACTCTGCCTGTTCCAAGAAGATTATCTGTCATAACAAGTGGCTAAGAATTGACTTGGAAGAGAGGAATGGAAAAATTAATTCAGGAAAGATTGTATGTACTCTTTGGAAAATGATAGACAATGTGACATTACAAAACCACATTTTTGAACTGTCTGTTTAGCCAAATTGTATGGAATGAATACTGTAAGACCACAATATTCTACAGTTTAAATAAGCAACTACCCACTCCCAGAACTTTGCTAGCAGATATTAGCCTCAATAACTCTGCTCACTTGCTTTGTTCAAGGCAGGTATTCCACTATTAAACTTCAGAATCCACCACTGAAAATAATTGTGGAAACGATCTGGAAAAAAGAACTGCAATGAATATAGGGCCTGATGTAGGAAGCCTAATACCGGTTGGTAACGGCCGAAATTACCGAATTTCGGCCGTTACTGACCGGTATTAGGCTTTTCAGATGTAGGGGCCTAAATTAAGGATTCGGTAATTTACCGAATCGATAATTTAAGGAATTGGTAAATTACCGAATTCTTAAATACCAATTCGGTAAATTACCGAATCCTCATTGTAGGGAGCACTCAAATGAGTGCTTTTCCCATTTTAGGATTCGTTATTTACCACCAACTACAAGTTGGTGGAAAATATCGAAAAGCCCAAAAGAATCAATTTTTTGCAAATTATTACTGTGCCATGTGACAGATGAACATGCCCTTAGGGCATGTATGAGTGCCACATGTGCACCCATACACAATTCTGGAGAGCAACAGGGTGTTAAAGTGCCACCCTGCCACCCTTCAATGTGTTCCCCCTTTTACCGAATCAGTATTTACCGATTCGTTAATTCCTATTCATTCCTATGGGCCTCCAGTCCCATAGGAATGAATGGGAATTACCGAATCGGTAAATACCGATTCGGTATATACCGAATCTTACTGATTCGGTAATACTTACCGAATTAATACCTACATCCCATTTACCGATTCTAAAATACCGAATCGGTAAAATTCGGTATTTTAGAATCGGTAAATCTGGATTACCTACATCTGGCCCATAGACATCCACAAACTTTCTCAGCAGATGGGTTATGGCTGTGAATTGACCTCCCTTTACATCTCAGACTTTTCACATTCTTCTTTGCTATTCAGGAGAAGGGTCTAAAAAAATACTATAATGTTTTTACCATCCTGAAATATATCATTTTCTTCCTCCATCTATCTACTGTGCAGTGCTATGTTTCTCCTTCATTCTCGATTTCAAGGGACTTATGGTCCTCATTTAACACATAGCTGCATGTCTTGGTATTCACACATATCCACTACATTTCTTTTTCCTAGAGAAGATGAATGTAGGAAAGTTAGGGTTCATGTCTTTAACAAACAGCTATGGGAGGTATATACAGCAGCAGTGTGGAAGTTGGAGGAGGGAAAGGCACACAAGAGCTGCAGAGCAGCTAGAAAAGGGAGAAAAAAGAAGCAATAACGTGACTCCTGGGAGCTTCTGGAGGGAAAGTGAAACAGATTACTGATTTTGTCGCAATGCTTCATGCACTTCCTTCTCACACTTCTACGGGTGGTGGTCCCTTTTGCAGCTGGAATCAGAGTCCCAGTAAGGTGGTGCTGAGGCCATCCACATCACCTGTTGAAGCACGGTCTTCCTCCTGGGCCTAGGTGGTAGTACAACACCACAGCCAGGTCTCACCATAGAATGGTTCCCCAGCGGTATACAGCGCCAGGACGCCACGTAACGAGGTAACAGTGCGCTTTACAAGTATACATACATTACATTACATTACATTACAATGCAGTGGGGGAGAGCTGAGTGAGCAGTTGGGATACACAACCGGCAGCATAAAGAACATTGGGGCATATAATCTAGGAAATGCGATAAACATTGCGTTTCCCGCTTTACGCAATCCTGTTTAACGCCGCATATCGCTGTAATTAATCGCTGAGATATCGCGCTATTATCAAGGCATATCTCAGGGCGATTAAATCCTGCGATAGAAACAGAATCGCGGAAAGCGGGAAATGCGATATTTATTGCGTTTCCTAGATGATATGTCCCCGTTGCCTCAGCCGCACAATCCACCTGACATAATAAGTATGGCTAAGTCATTTACAAAGCAGGCGTAGCAAATCCACGATAACCGCGGTTAGCACAGTTTATTTTATTTTATCTTAAGTTTCCTCGTGGCTTGTGCTGCTGTGTCGGCGTCGATTTCCTCAGAGAAATGTAAAAGAACTCCTACTTTGCATGTCATTACCGATAGCAGTGGCGTCACTAGAGTTGGTGTCACCCGGTGCGGGTAACTCATGGTGTCACCCCCTCACGACTTACTGCATGGACCTCCTCCGCTCCGAGTCCTCCAGTGGACACAGTTGGCAAATAACTGGACCATACAGAATCCTTAGTAACGTTTGCAAATTTAGGTCCTATATTTACAAAGGCCATAGAAAAAAAATTAAATTCTACGAGGTCAGAGGTAAAAGATTGTAAGAAGTTAAGAACTACAAAGAAAATATGTTACTTTTTAATTTTTATTTTAACATTAAACTTTAAATTTTTCTGCTTCAGGAGATAAGGTTGTAACCGGCAGGGCCGTGCCCCCGGTTCGGAGGGACCTGGGGCGTTTTTCCCTGCCTTCGGTCAAGTGATAAGTAACCTGGGGTCCTGACAGTGCAAGGGGGGCCTTGGCGATATCCCCTGCGCATTGGACTCTCTGAAGAGTACTTACTGTTGGACATTTTGTTGTCTGGCAGCCATGGCATGGGAGAGAGCTCTTCCCCAGCTCGGGGGAAGGAGTGCGGCACCTTCTTCCAGTGCTTGGCTTGTGAACTGATGGGGGCGGCAGAGGCGCAACTAGAGTCAAATGTTGGGGGGGGCTAAGAAAAAATTTCGGAGGGGGCTGATTCTTCAAGCAAAAGACAGAGTGGAGCAGAAGGGGTTCTAGGCTTGTAAATGAGGTTCTAGCCTCATTTACAAGCAAAAGGTCTTTAAAAGACCTGTGAAGTACTCGGGTGTGGCTGTGTGTCCGTCCGGGAAGCTGTCTCACACGACGGGTGTGGGGGGCTGAAGCCCTTTGAGTCCAATGGGCGTTGTTGAACGATGCTTGAACACTCAGCCAGCGTCCGCTCCATGCACTGGCCATATGCAAACCATAACCTTGAACTACATTATTAAGCTCATGCGCAATGCAGAACGCCGAGCAAGAGTAACACATTACAGGCGGGGGCGAAATGTTTCCTTATTAGCCAGACGATCAGGTGGTTTTGCTAAGTTGTTACTCAAGACAACAGTAATCAATGACGGAAGAAGGGAGGGGTCCCTAGGCTAAGAGCTGATGATTTTGGAACGGGAAAGTGAAGTTTGAAATGGTCAGGACAACCGCTGTACATGTCGCATCTATTGCATTTAATGATTTCCATCTACTTCTGTTTCTACAAAGAAGTCACACAAGTGAACCTTTTCAGTGATTCATTTATATAATATAAAATAAAAATCAGAGCATTTATATAATGTTAAAATTAGCTTGGGTGTCCAAAGTTTGTCTGAGGATCCCACTGCCAAATGCTGTGACTACCCAATTCCAAGGCCGGCTAATCTCGATTACCCAGAATGGATTCCTGTTCCCACCCTCCACACATTTTCTGTCTTTTTCACTCTTGATACTGTTTTCCTTTCTTATTCTTCCTGTTTCTTTTTGCTTTTTCTTTTGTTCTGGCACAAAATCTGATGCTGAAAAATAAGTCCCTGGCCGAATCACATTAAATTATTGACTGTAGCTATTTCATATCATTGGTAGTAAATTAAGCCAATGCTTGGCGTAAACACATTTTACCACTTTATTCTAAAAGCAAGTTTATGGAGTTGGTAAAGTGAGACTAGAATGTTTGTGTATGTTTACTCAATGGCATTTTTTCGTAATTTGTGCTGTATTTTTAAGTTTGCATTCTTGTAATATGAAATTGTTACTCTGTGCAGTGGTTGCTGCGTTGCATTCTGGGTTTACATTTTTGTTGTACTCAGTTCTAGTTGTGTTGTTATGTTATTACACATTTGATGTTGTGTTATAATTAGAGACCCTACCCCCTCCGCCACCCCCCTGAAAATAAACTGTGTTTCCTTCCACCACTTTCCCATCAGCCAAATCCTCAGCCCAGTAAGCCATTTCTCAATGCGTGCCATTGATTTGGGTAACAATAAACATCTGTTATCAGTGTCCAGTGCAACTGTGTGTGTACGTATGGCGCATGTCAAGCTGCGCTTCTGCTTTCCACAACTTTCAGAAAGTATCTGTGGTGAGCAGAATCAGGGCTTATGAATTACACGTGCAAGAAGAATTAATACTCAATTGCTAGGTAATGCACTCCTGGTTCGTGATTAACAGTAATTTGAATTTTTTAGTTTAATTGTGCGCTTTAAGGTAGGGTATTTTGTACCTGGATCTTACACCAAAACACCCATTCACATACAATGTTATTCAAAGAACTCTTTTTATGCAGCAATCAATCGGGACACCATTTAAGGTAATCATTATTTTTTCATCTCTTTATCTTTTCATCCTGCACTAACACTAACATGCTCATTTATACATGAACGCATATAATAGAACATTCCTATTATAGATGGGAATTCAGGAGTTGCATGCCACGGAGACCTGCTGATGCAGGACGCTGTGCGCTTTTACATTCAGAGAGACGTCTGGCAGTTACACTCATGACATGTTAATGTGTATGCAACGCCAACATTAGGAATACGTTTTGATATATATCTGCCACACATAATGTTTCTTGCCACTTAGGGAGCTGTGTATATATAGTTTTGTTATTCCTTTGTTATTATTAGCTTGCTAACAATGGTGCCAAAGTTCACGGCCCGAGGGCCTAGATTGTCCCTTTTTTAGTTTTTTGTGTTCAGTCACGGCACACTCTACATTAGGAATATGCAAGTAACGCAGCCTGTAGAATATAAAAACCACCATTGAATGTTAAAAATATAAGCCTTTTCGTTAGCGCCCATTGCAGAATGACAGACTGCTGTGTTTGTGAGACGCATGCTCTTGCAGTCCGTCTGTTCGTGACTGCAGGCAGACACGGAAACGTTCTATACCACTGCACACATCAGTGGCGTGTGTCCTTGCCCTTACACACACGCATATGTATTCAGTGTGTGGGCACCCCAGACGTCCAGTTTGTGTGTGCACACACAGTTCCAGCGAGCGTAACCAGATGTCACCCCATGAGATGGTGTCACCCGGTGCGTTCCGCACCCCCGCCCCCCCCTAGTGACGCCGCTGACCGATAGTCATCGCTGACATGCAAAGTGCCGTTTAAAGAACTGCTCTCTCAAGGAAACACACGTTAGCGTGCCCTTGATGATTGAGAGTTAACAAAATCATCGCTTTTCGGCCCATGATATGCCCCTTAGTAGAAGTAGCCAACAATAGTTGCCTTATTTTATGCACAGTTCAGGAGAGGTCCCTCCCTCTCCCCTTCTCTACCTCTTTCCCTCAATCTTGTCAGACTTGAAATAAGAAACCTCAAATCCCCAAGTACTGGCTCCCTGCACTCACACCTGCCCTCTGTCACAGACACACTGCTAATTGGAGTTTGGGACAAAAGTTAAGATGCCCCAGGTTTGCATGGGTAGTTTGTACATTTACTGCTCCACCACACTCAACCCATTGACGGGCAGTACAAACAGATTAAAGTCTGGAGTTGTGCTGCCTCTTCTTCTATCTCCTCCGGGTGGGCCTTTCTCATATCCCCCTCTTTGAGGAGCCACCACTGAAGAAGAGTATAGATGGTTCCGGTTCTGTGGCAAAAAAAAAAAACTTCCTATACTCAAGCATGTTATTATGAGCCGAGGTCACCGTGCTGCCAGTAAACGGGTCTAAACTCAAAGGGTGCAGAATTGCTGCGGCTTGGAAAACAACCCTGAAAGCGTTTACAATGGGTGACATTTGTTGGCCCAACTAATAAAAGCCCTTGCTGTTGCCAGATGCATATCATTAGCATACACATGCAGCGTGGTATTTAAATACGCCTCCTTCAGCTGTTGTTTTTGAAGAGCATTTCACATTTTCGATGTGTCCACAGATTTATTGCAGAAGCATGGTATTGAAAGATGTATTCTCCATATACTTCGTACAAGGGCAGCATTGAAACTGTGCTCTTGCACTTTTCTAAAACCTCAATTGCGAACGCAACTGGCAATTGAAAGGAAGGAAGACCCACCAGTGAATGGTCCTAACCCACGGCATAAAGAGAATGCAAATTAACTTTTGTTGAGAGTTGTTTCTCTCTGGCCCTTTGCAATTTACAGCAAAAAGAACACAGAAAACAATTTTGTTAGACATGCTGTAACATCTTTTATGTAGTCGGCAACTTACTTTTATTTTGCACTTAGGTGGCATACCACGCGGCTGTTGATTCTTCATCGGATGTGATTTTGCACCTAATGTACGCACATAAATGTGAGATCACCCAAAGCACCCCTAAGGAAGAAAACCAGACAGCATGAAGTAAGAGTTAATCAAGGTAGTCAGGACTATAACTTGGGTACAGACTCCGGTCAACCAAACTTCCAAACCAGTCCAGCTGCATCAAAAAAGTAAAAACAATACATAAAATCACTCTCCGGAGAATAAAGGGGCACATGCATCAATCCCGCATTTTGCGATTCCCAAATAGTGAATTTTACTGATTCACTATTTGGAAATCTCAAAATGCTATGCATGTAGGAATCACAAAAAAAAAAGTGATTCGTAAACATTACCTAATAGAGATTTGGAAATTACGAATCGCTATTAGGTAATGTAACTCCATTCATTCTGATTGGCCTACAGGCCCATAGGATTGAATGGTATTGCATTCGCTAATTGGAATTACGAAATTGGTAATCGCAAATAGCAAATGCAAATCCAAGGGTGCCCGGGGGCATAAGGCCCCCCTTAAGAACCCTACAAAGAAAGGTAAGTGTGCACATGTAAAGCACACACGTGTCCTAATGGCATGTGGGCGCTGCATGGCACTTTGAAAAATGCATTTTTGTTCATTTTTCAAAGAATGCACATATTACCATCAACTTCAAGTTGATGGTAATTAGCGTTTCCTAAATGCACAGCTCGCCTTTAGGAAAGGCTACATGAATCAGCATTAGAGAATTGCAAATTGTGATTCCCTAAATACATTCGCAATTTAGGTCATTACAAAAAATTGTGACTACCTAAATTGCGAATGCCAAAACTTACATGTATAGGAAAAAGGCAGTTTTCCATTCACAAATGGGGCCAATTCTGCTTATTGGTCTGTTTGCGAACGGGAAAAGGCTTGATGCATGTGCCCCAAAGTATCTAATCAAAGGCATGATTCACAGGCACTGCATGACTGTCAGAAACCTTACTCATTACAGGTACTTACTCCCCTGAATAAGATGCTTCACATGAATTTGAAGCTGGACTATGTGCGATTATACAAAGTCTGCAAAGCACACTGTTTCTCTGGACAAGCACTCACCTCGCAGGGGCTGCTATCCTGACCCTGCATTACACTTCACCCAAAATGCCTACTCCTGAAGAACATACAGGTAGATACATCAAAGACCCGTTTTGCGAGTCTTTAATAGCGATTCATAAGGAATCGCTATTAAGGACTTGCAAAACGGGATTCATGTAGGAATCGCTAAATAAATTGCGATTCCTACACATTCCTTATTTGCGATTAGCAAATTGCTAATCGCTAATAAGGAATAACTTCCCATTCATTCCTATGGGCCTACAGGCCTACAGGCCCATAGGAATGAATGGGGAGTTATTCCTTATTTGCGATTAGCAATTTGCTAATCGCAAATAAGGATGCGATTTCAAGGGTTCCAGGGGTGTCCAAAGGACACCCTGTAGCACCCCTGAAATGCAAATTTACACAGGTGTTGCGCACACACATGTCCAAAGGACATGTGTGTGTAACACGCAACTGAAAAAGATGCTCTAAAGTGCTTTTTTCTATTTTTTTTGCTATTTACCACGAAGTCTGACTTCGTGGTAAATAGCGACCAAATATTGCGAATTCGCAATTTAAAATTGGTTAATGAATTGCATTTAAGGAATCTCAAATAGAGATTCCTTAAATGCAATTCCTCGCAAATATGCGATTTCGCTATTACCGATTTTTGCATTTGGGATGATGAATCCCAAATGCAAAAATTGCGCTCTCAAAGGGCCAGATTCTCAGAATCTGGCCCTTTGCGAGCGCAATTTCCTTTCATGAATCTACCTGATAATATACAGACTTCAACCATCAACCACCCATATTACCTCTAGCTCACCCCACATATCTCAATAAACGGTTATCACAGACTCCACTACACATCCTAGTCTCACAACCTCCTGAGCTAGATTTATTTAAAAAATCAAATATTAATACACTCATCACTATTGAGTTATGATAAGTTAAGATGACAAGTAAGGCTACTGTGCTAAAGCAATTCTTTCGGTCCTGCTAGTGGAAGGTCGTGGTACATTTACTAAATCGGTACAACTTTTTTTGCTTGACAAACTCATTCTTAGTGGACATTTGGGTTTCTTGTTCATAACATTTATTTTTCACTACCATATTATCATACTCAGATATTACTTATTCATCTAACATCATCTATGCATCCTTCCACTGCACCTATGAACTGTAAAAACAGTATCTGTGTTATTCCATGATATTATCTTGACAGGTAATAAAATATAATGCAGTGGTTCACAGGTAGTAAATTAACACATGCTAATGCGCATGTAAGGACAAACTGTCTAGTGCCCCAATTAGCATTTATTGACATCCACTGTTCATTTTGGAAACCCTTACATATTATCTAACTTAAAAACTTTACCACTGCAACACACCCAAGGGTCATAGCAGATTTCTATGACGGATCATTAAAAAATGATAAAGCTCTCAATTTTATAAACTAAAGCGAGAATTATCAAGAAAAGTCACAAGTATTGAATTCATTCATTTTAAATTGCATATATTTTCTGTAAATTATAGCCATGGACAACAGGGAATGGAAAATCCGGTGGTGACTTGTGTCCAGCTCCTCAATTCACCATTATTTCAAATATTTCTAAATTAGGAAAATATGTGTATTCTAGAAGTATTGCAGGTGATTTTAGTTATAGGCTTAGAAAATGCCAATTTGGCTGTTTCTCATGTTAAAGAAAAATGTTTAAACAAAGAGAAAAGAAAGAATGTAATGTCCTGTTGATTCTATATCAATCCAAATGTGTGTGATGTATATATTTTAAAAACTGTATTCCTTTATCTGTTCCATGGATAAATAGAATAACAGTCTTTTCCAGTTTGTTTAGCTATTGACTGACTCCCTTTGAAACTTTCAAGGATTGAAGGGTCAGCTTCAAACAATTAAAATGAGGCACAACAACCTCATCAGAAAGAGGGGTATTTCCAGAAAGGGTCCAAATTTGTTGTAGAAGAGTGCCTCTGGCGGGCGTAGCAAGAATTGTCTTTGATAAAGTTATATGTGTCAGAAGCCTTGATCCATGTTATCTTCCTTTGTTTACTGAATGCAATTGAGGATGTCACAGAAGTGTTAGGCCCATGATTCAGTCACTCATTAACGTTAGTTTCTTAGCTTCTCTGTTGCTAAAAGATGTGATAGGTGCTAAATTCTCACTTATATTCTACTGCTCACATTCTGACAGCCAAAGAATGATTTGTACATTCTCTGCAGCATTTCATGGCAGCTAGAAATCAGCAGATGCATGCTCATAGAATTAAAAGTAGTAGTCTCTGTCTATCCTGTGTAGCAAATGGAGGATTTGACTATCAGGGAGCCCCCTCTTGCTACATAGAGCCTAAATCATGGAAAGGATATAAAAGATCCTTTGAATAGGGTGAGGCCAGCAGTCTGACCAGTTGCTGTGGATTGCTGCTGATAACAGGGCCTCTGATTTGAGACTTACTTAGATACAGGTATGCGGGTAGGCGCTACATGACTCTGCAAGTATTATGATAGATAATCCAGCTGTCTGTCAGCCGAATATTATATATTTAGGAATAGTACTAATATCCTAGGGGTGTACTTAGCTTTCAACCATATTTAATTTTTAAGCACTGAAATTATTAATAATATAATATTTATTCTGGTCCACGTGATTTCCATGACAAGAGCACATAATAAATCCTAATGCTATATAATTACTAGTATTTGTGAGTAAACTAGTTCTGGAGTTCAGGGTGGGGCTCTGCAATATCACCAGCCAATGTAAAAAATTATATTACAGGTTTCTCTAATTCTAACAAATTCTAACAACATCACTCCATAACATCATCACATCATCACTCATTGAGAGAGATAAGAGGGCCTGTCAGTTTAGCATTTCCCCAAAAGTGGCATAGTGTTTGTTTGGGGCTTAGGAAATCTAACGGATGTGACCCCAGATCACTGGGCCATCAATATCCCCCAGTGCTTAAAAAATCAATAGACCCGCTCACTTGACATTCAGCCAGTGAGTGGAGGCTAGATTAACACAGTGCAGGCCTGGAGAGAATTCAATGTAAATTATTAAGATATGTATTTAGAGAAGCTAGTGAGAACTTAGGACTTTTTATTCTAAATCTCCGAAAAGACTTTTTGCCTCTGGCTTTTCTCCACTGGCTTTCACTTGCCTGGTCCCCCTGTGAAATTGCTTTTCCTCAAGTTTGAAAATTCAGAGTGGTCTTTCAAGAAGGTGCAAGTGGAAAATAGCTCAGGGTTGAGTAGAAAGGCCTGTCCTCAAATAGACTTCTCACAGGATATGGAGAGGTAGTGATTTGCTGTTGTCAGTAACCAGCTGGAGGGTCCTTTTTGGTAAATATGACTTTTAGCCTGTGAGCATTATGCAAAATAAAGCTGATTTGAACTTTAGGCCGGGTTTTTTGAGTTGCAGATGTCTTTTATTAAAATTAGAAAAAATGATCTCTGGTTGACTCAGTTGTACACATTGCAATGTTTTTGTTGATGAGGCCATTGCATTGCTTTGAAGTAACCTTTTTAATTTCTTTACTTATTGGTTTATAACTAATAACAGGGTCAATCAACAGTTACTTTTATTAAAATCTTGAAAGAAGTACAATATTGTTCTTTGACAGTTTCTCCTTAATACCTCCCTGATAATTACCATGTCAGCAGTTTCTGTTATTACCCCCTGCAGTTCTTTGAGCAGTCTCTTAGACAACTTCCTCTCTCACTTCATACTGAGCCATTCACGCTGTATTATTTTTGAGATTCAATGTCTGGACAGAGTCCATGTCCAAAACCAAAACTTCTCCTCACGTAGCCTCTCTTTTAGGGCTCAATTTAGCTCGAATGGAGAAGAGTGCTATCCATTAAGCTAGCCACTGCTTGACTTAATTTCTTCCTCTTCTACGTTCCTCATTAGTGACATGCCAGTTTCTCTGGACTCGCTTGAACTCTATCTAAAGCCTTTACTCTGCAGCATCCTTGACTCTAACAGCAGGTATACCTCCTCACCTCACCCAATTAGTTGTATTCATGCCTAGTCCAAACTCCTAGAGGATAGCTTATCTCACCCTTTGTCCTTTGCACCTGCCTCTCATTTTCTCCCTAGATAGAGACCTTGCCTATTTTAATCAGTCCATCTACCTTAGACCTTGTGATCACCCCCTTCTCAGGCACACATCTTCAATCCCACCCTTTGGCCCCAAGGTATGATCAACAGTTTAGCGGTGCTAAATCTCATTGTAAACAATTGGATCATTACTGGCACTTGGACTTTTCTTCAGGCAAAGTAGCCTTCATATTTATTTTTCGCTTCTACATACTTCTGGTCTGTTCTAACCGGGCAGTTTATTTAATCATTCGCATAGGCAATTCACATAATTCCACCAATTAGCAGTTTAAAATTGCTTCCTATCTAGCCTCTCCATATTGTTACTCTTCCTACTTTAAGCCCTCCTAATCCATATATGAAAAACTTTCTGTCTTCTTTTGTCTTCTGTCTCTATCTGCAAATCATTTCCTCTTGCCTCTCCTGACTCAGAATCTACTCCTGTTGGTCTAACATCCATGGACCAATGTCTCCACATACTTTACATACGTTCTTCCTTCTCATTCTTGATTCCATTAATTAATTCATGTCTTCCATCCAGTCCCGCTCTTGGCTTGATTCCTACGCTCCTTGCTTTCTTCTGTTAAGAAAATCTCCCTTTGTCCCGTTCTTTAGTTAATCTGCAATCATCCTCTGTTTCCTTCCTAGAAACAGGCTCTTGTGGACACACTCTTGAAGAAACATATTGACTTATCCCGCTACTCCAATTCCCCATTAAACCAACAGACCGTTATCCCCCTTCCTGGAGGCCAAACCCATTAAAAATGTAGCTCGAGCAGGTATCTATTCTTCCTTTAGCAATGACTTTGCCCTGACACAATCTTCATCTTTTGGTTGACCAGTGCGGTTGTGTTGCCCCAGTCCTGCTTGATCTCTATGCACCTTTCGATACAGTATCAAGGAGCTTTTGAATACTTGTCAGAGTCTGAATTTCAGAGAAATGCACTGGCTTGGATTAAGTCCTACCAGTCTGGCCAGGCACAGGCTGTCCGGCCCCCACTGCTTAAGCTCATACCACTTTTGCACAGTGTCTCTCAGGTCTCCTCTTTCTTTCAGTCCGACCCTTTGTGATCATTATTTCCCATCCTTGGCTTACCTAATTTGCTTTGCTGGCTCTTGTTTCATGTGCTATGTGGATGACACACACATTTTGATTACCCTTAAATTTCCATCCACTGCTGCCATGCAAAATTTCCCAAAATCCATTTTAGATATAGTCACCTGGATGGGAAGCAATTTCTTCAAATTGAATACTGACAAAACAGAGATTTTGATGATAAGTGATTGTAACAAACGCTAAACTTGGACAATTTAATTTTGAACTACACAACTAAGAACCTCTCCATTTCCTGCCTCCACGTCCACCAACTTACGATCTCCTTTAATCAAGACCTCTCTCATCCTATGCTTGGCAACAGGATATATTCATCCTGTTACTTCCCCCTATAATTACTCTGTAAGATTCCTCTGTTTTTTCCTTTTGATTTTCATCACCTTATAATTCAAGCAATCCTACTCAGCCAGAAAAAAGATCCTTTTTTTTTTGTTTAAGAATTTTTTATTAAGTTTTCAAGAAAATCCAACAAAAAGATAAAAGCATTCACAAATGATATACCAAATTACAAATTATAGATAACCAAGTAATATGTAACTACAATATATGGAAAACAGTTAAGGGTAAGAGAAAAGAAAAAGGAAGACGATAAAAAATAGATGTAAAGGAAGAAAGATAAAAAAAAAAGAAGACATAGATTGAACTAAAACGCTATACAGTAATAGAGAGAAAAGGAGAGTTAGCGCATAGGAGCATGTGTAGAGATATAAGATGTTAAAGGTATCCAGAGGAGGTTTGATTAAATTTTTTGAGAGATAATAGAAGAAGAGATATTATCAATTCTATGATCATCACAAATAAAGTTCCACCAAGTAAATGAAGATATTTTGGAATTATCTTTCCAAGAAGATAAAATAACGTTGAATGCTAATGCAATGAAAAGATCAAACAATATTGAGATAGAAGAAGAGTCAACAACATCAGGTGAGGATGAACCTAAAAAAGATATTTAATAATGACAATGCAATGTTACATTTAAAGATTTTCATGCAAGTAGACCAAACAGATTTCCAAAATATCAATACATTTGAACAATCATAAAGTTGATGCATCAAAGTGCCGGTATTATTAGAACAGGACCAGCATAATGGAGAAGAGGAGGGGGAGGACTTGGAAATACAAACAGGTGTAATAGCAGCTCTATTGTAAATAAAATACAAAGATTGGGTTATATGAGCAGAGGCAGAAACTTTAAATAACTTAGACCATAATTTTTCCCAGTCCGAAATAGAGAGTGAAAAAGACAAATCTGTTTCCCACGCAAACTCAATCAGGGATTTAGGTCTTTCAGTAACATGTAATGACAATAGTTTATAAACAAGAGCGGCTTTAGGTCTGTGCAGCTGAAATGAACTATATAGTGGGGTAAGAGAGGGTGTAGCATCCAGGAGTTGAAAAGTGTCTAATTGTGATTGTACAGCAGCAGAAATTAAGGTATATTCATAAAGGAAATTACTAGGGAGATGAAAACGTGATTGTAATTCAAGAAAGGAAATAAGAGAGTTTTGGTGAACTAGTTGATGAACAAAGAGAAGACCCTTCTCCTTCCAGTGTTTGTAATAAAACAATTTGCCCTTATATTTGAGCTATACATTGTACCAAATAGTAGAGGATAAAAAGCATTGGAATGGAGTTAGACCCTGGGTAAATGTATTATATAATAAGTTTTGGGAGTATTTCAAAATAGGGTTATTTGAAATGAAAGTACAATTGGACATATACCATACATTCTGAAAGGAAAAATCATTTAACGATGAGCGTTCAAAAACAATCCATCTGGGTATAGGGATAGCAGCAAAGTCATAAGATAAAGCAAAGGATTGCTTAATCAAAAAGGCCAAATGATAAGCTTTAAAATCGGGAAAAATTATACCACCCTCAGATTTAGGGCATGTAAGTTTTGTAAGAGCGATTCATGGATGCTTCCTATTCCATAAAAATGTTGTACAAATGGAGTTAATTTGAGAAAAATATGAGATGGGAATACGCACAGGCAACATCGATAGTGTGTAAAGGACATGCGGTACAATCATCATTTTGATAGTATCTAACCTACCCACCAGGAGAGATATAGGGGGGACCAAGTAAGTAGGAGTGATTGAATTTTAGTGACTAATGCATTGAACATAAATGTAATTGTGGTAGACAAAGAAGCAGAAAACCAAATACCAAGGTATTTTATTTTAGTTGGACACCATGCAAAATTAGTGTCACTAAACAGGTATTGGTAGCATAAAGGATTCAGAGGTAAAACGTCTGTCTTAGAGAGGTTTAACATATATCCAGAAACGCTAGAGTATAGCTGAACCTCAAATAAAAATGGGGGGAGGGAAGTATGGGGATTGGACATATAAAGTAGTATATAATCAGCGTATGCTGATATTTTAGTTTCTATGGAATTATGTGTGAAACCAGAAATATGAGTATTAACACGTATGCGTTCAAGGAAGGGTTCCAGACATAAAACAAATAAAAGAGGAGAAAGGGGGCATCCCTGGCATGTACCTCTGGATAATGAGAAAAATCTGGAGAAATGATTATTAACAAAAATACTAGCACGAGAGCAGGAATATAATAATTTAAGATATGAAATAAACGTAGGGCTAAAACCAAACTACTGAAGAGTTTTAAACATAAATTGCCAATTAATACGATCAAAAGCCTTTTCGGTGTCCAGAGACAGCAATGCAAGAGGGGATTTAAAGTTTTTGCCATATAATATTTGCAAACATTCGAGCATTATCTGCTGCTAACCTGCCCTTTACAAATCCAACTTGATCAGTCTTAACCAATAATGGGATAACACTTTCAAGACAAGAAGCAAGAATCTTAGCAAATGTTTTACAATCATAATTGATTAATGATATGGGGCGGTAATTCTTACAAAGGGAATAATCTTTGTCAAGTTTAGGGATAAGAATTATTAAAGCATCCATAAAAGAACCAGAGACCTTAACATCATCAATAAAAGAGTTAAACAATGTCAAACGTTTGGGAATAAAAATGGAAGCAAAATTATAATGAAATTCAACAGAAAGGCCATCAGGTCCTGGTGCTTTTGATTTTTTGAAAGATTTAATGGCATTAGATATCTCTTGGACAGTAACATCGCCCTCTAATAAGTTGAATTTATCAGGCATGGAAGGGGGGAGGGAATGCCCTGAAAGAAAGTGTCCAAATTTTGATTAGAGGGATTGGTGTCATCAGAATAAAGCGTCTGATAATATTCATGAAAAACATTAGCAATATCTTCATTTGAGGACGTCAAACTGTTAGTGGATTCATTAAAAATGGGTCCAATATTCTTATGTTCAGATTTGATTTTCAAGTAGTTGGCTAACATCTTACCAGCTTTATTTTGGCCTCCATGATACTTAGATTTAATTTTAAGAAGGACATTACAAGCTTCAACTGTCGCAAGTCTGTTAATTTCAAATTTGGCCTTGTTCAACTCATAAAGAGTCGAAGAGGATTTGGAAGTGAAATATTTGTGTTCCAATAATTTAAGCTGTTGCATGAGGTCAGTGTATTTTTTCCTAGTATTTTTCTTTTATATAGTAAATAGTAAAGGAACGGAAACAGGCCTTAAAGGCATTCCAATTATTGGAAATGGAGGAGTCTAATGGAGTATTGAACTTGAAAAATTCATTAATAACAACAGGGGCTTCCTTAATGAAAATAGTATCCGATAATAGAAAGTTATTAAGCTTCCAACGGATGAATTTATGGGAACTTAAGGAAAGGCCCAAAACAGTATGGACTGATGTATGGTCGGAAATTAAAATAGACCCAATTTCCGATGATTGAATAGATGGGAGTAGGGATTTACTGACCAAAATATAATCAACCCTGGAACGTGTTTGGTGAACATTGGGAAAAAAAAGTAAATTCCAGAGAGTCAGGATTACAAGTCTTCCAAACATCAAAAAATGAACGGCCGATTGGAATGCTGTATGGGTTTTATCTGGATTAAATTTACATTTAGATTGTCTGTCAGAGAAGGGGTCAATCCATTGATTAAAGTCACCAGCAATAATAATATTAAGGCAATCAATGAAGGAGAGTCAAATCTTAATGTCATTCTAAAATGTTGGATCGGGTTTGACTGGACCATAAATATTCAATAAGACCAGATTCTTAGCTTATATAACAACCTTGGCCATTACCCATCGTCCATCAGCATCACTTTGTGTAGATAAAATTTGTACAGATAACGACTTATGAAATAATATAGCAACAGCCCCTTTTTTGCCAGAGGCAGGAGAATAAACAACTTGACCCACCCACTGTCTTTTTAACTTAAGCGATTCTGCTTCATTACAGTGTGTTTCTTGAATAAAAGAGACTTGAGAATTTAGTTTGGATAATTGAGAAAGTACCTTTTGTCTTTTGACGGGGTGTCCGAGACCACGAACATTCCACGTAACAAAATTACACATGATGGAGGGGTGGGGGTTTAATACACGTAAGGAGTTGTGACACTTCAGGGAAACAGCTAGAAATAAATAAATACCATATGTGAGATGAATAAAAGAAATATGCTACAGACCAACAAACAGTACTAGTGGACACAAACAACAAATTAAACATCATCGAATAAAAATAACAGATGAACAGAAATGTTGAAAAAATATGCGCTATGAAAAAGGCAACGCTAGAAGTAAGACATTTACCATAGAACATAATTAAAAATGAGAAAAAAACTATACAAATGAAAAGTAAAAACAAAGAAAAGAAAGAAAAGAGACAGAAGGAAGAAGCAAGTACACAGATCAAGGAAGAACAACCAGATCTGTAAAGAGATGGAAAGACGAAATAAGAGGAGCATAGTGACACCAAAGGACACGGACCACAGTAATATGAACAAAGGAGTAGAGAGAATGAGAACCTCATGAATAAAAAGGATGACCAAAATTTAGAAAATATCAAATGAGCAAACTTTTAGAGTCAAATGGGGGATCCTGAAACCAACCCCCAAAAAAATAAGTCAAACATTTGTATCCATGCCATGCGGGGAGAGACTGTGAAGAAAGATTTCAAGTTTATCCGGGTCATCAAAGGAACGTGATCGACCATCATGTGTGATTTTACAAAGGCATGGATGGAGAATACCATATTGGATGTTTAGCTGTCTCATTTGAGGGCGTAAAGCAAAAAACAATTTGCGGCGGGCGATATTTGCATTTGACAGATCTTGAGATATTAAGATATCATGGCCCGAACAGATGAGACGAAGTTTAAGTTTGACAGCCTTCAAAACGCGTATAAGCTCAGTGAACTCCAAGAAAAGCATTATGATTCCACGAGGTTTGTTAGCATTTGGAAGAAGACCCAGTCGATCTGCTCTTTGTATATTGAGAGGACTTGATGATGATGATGATTGAAGATCGAGGAGCTCTGGAAGGAATTTCTGAAGAAAGACTATCAAGTCAGCACCTTCGACATTTTCCAAAAGTCCATAAAGGCGCAGGTTATTTCTACAATTGCGATTTTCAAGATCCTTTGTGTGGATTTTTAACTTGTGGATCTCTTGTTCTAATGTTGGAATCTTTGAAGAAACATCTTGTAAGTCACTTACACGCTGTTCATGTTCCAAAACTTTCCCCTCTTTAACAATCCATCTCTCCTCAATTTGCTTTAACTTTTCATTAGTCGCGGACATAAAAGGTTGAAGGCTACGCACCTCGTCTAATATAGAGTCCAGAACTGGATTTTGCGAGGAAAGAATAGGAGAAGGTGGTTCATTTTTATGTCTTTCTGGTTTTGTTCCAGAGGAGGAAGAATGTGCAATAGGAAAATCGTTAGCCATTGTGAAAATGCTAACAAAAATAATTTAAAAAAATGATCAACTGACAGAGCACGGTGGTAGATGAGTTTGTCACAAAAATATAGTGAGGAAACAATTCCTTGCAATGAGAAGGAAGTTATAATATCATAGGTATCAGCATGTGCCACAAATTAGAGTAAACATACTTGAGCAATGATGACAAAAAAAGTTTCAAGATAGCATAGGTGTATATTGAGGAAAAGAAATTACCTCATTGGCGCAAGAAAAAATTCTATAAAATAGTCACATAATGCACCAGTATACAATATTCAGTGGTCAAACGCTACTCCAGATGAAGATAATAAAAGGAGCCTTACTTAAGTCCGAACATGTGAATATAAGCAGGTGCAAAAAGGGGAAAAATTCACCGTGACCTAAAATAGTGAGAGTAATAGGTGATACCAGTTACTATGGTGGTGTCTCTGAAATGTGGTTCCTTCTATTGTGGGATGTCACACCAATGCAGAAAATTGCTCCCACTATTGTTGCCTCCAACATCTCACAAAACGTAAGCTGAAGTTGCAGGTAAACCAGTGAAGCAACACTGTGGCAGACCAAATGAAGATTTAATATTCAGTAAGGGGGCCAGAACTATAGTACCTTCTATTTTCACTGTGTTTTCCTCTATTAATCTGTTGTGGCATCTTTTTCTAAAGTGCATGCGCATATTTTAGTGGAAAAGAGCAGAAGAATGCAAACCCGGACGCCACGATATAAAATGGCGGGCGCCCGCGACTTGCTGAGGAGAATTCACCGCCGCAGCACCGGAGCTCTCATTGCGCAAGGAGATGATTCCAAGGCGGCACCGTGACTCACCGCATCATCTCGGAGCTCCGACCACCGACTAAGGCAGGAACAACAGCTTTGTGAAGCCCTTTAACCGATGAAAGTCCTGTATCGGAGTGGAGCCTTCGACAGGTCTGCCATTCTGCTTCGGCGCGCAAGCCACGCCCCCCAGAAAAAATATCCTTATAACATGGATCTTCAGTTTATCTTCTGCAGCACATCCAGCAAATTCAGAATGCTGCTCCTCATCTTATGTTCAGATTCCCATGTCATTCTCCCATCTCCCTCATACTTGAATTTCATTCACTGGAGTCTGCGTTCTAAAAGGAGTATCTTCAAATACGAGTGCCAGCCCTGTCGATCTAGAACACACATTTGCTCACAAGCTGCCTAAATGTAAACAGAGATCTTCCTCATTTAATCTGATTGATCTTCCTCATTTTATCTGCTTTTGCAATAGGGACCAAACCACCTCTGTTCATAAGATTAAACAAAATAATTCCCTACCACAGTTCTTGTAGGCCATCTAGCACCTCCTAACTGTTTGCAAAGCCTGGAAAGCATGTTTATTTTCACCAGGACTTCATCTTTTTGCCATGTTAGGTTTGCAGCCCTGGGAATCTATATTAGCACCCAGAAATGCTTTTAGGTAATTGCACACACTATAAATTCTTTAAAAGATAACAAAAAAATATGTGTCCCCCCTCGTATTCATACAGATTGATGCTTAGGAATGCCCGGGACAAAACATGCAGCTGCGTTTTGTAGCATCTGTCGTTTCTGAATAAATCTTTTTTGAATTTTGGGAAATAATTCTTTCCATAATCAAGTTTGGTCAGGGCTAGGGCAGTCACAACTGACTTCCGAAGGTCAGATGGAATGAAGGGACAGAATTTCCTAAAAGAATGATGCGACCAGGGCATTAATCTGAGCTTCAAAAGTCTGTTATCAAAAATAATCCTGCGAGTCCTCACCTTACTCACTGGCGAAGCTAGGGGTCACATGTCCCTGGGCCACCAACTAGATGACCAAAAAGAAGTGTCATTGCTCATGAGGAGAACCTCCGTTATCCCAGAGTTAAGTTTTAGGCAATCGATCATCATCCAGTCCTTGATCTGACTCATACAGATGTTAAAGCATTCTGTTGTTTCTCAGGAATGTGCAGAAGTTATTATCAAACCCCAGGTATATACTGCAGAGGGTGCATTGATGCTACACACACTGGGTAGTGGTGTCATGTAAATTGATGAAGCCCTCCTGCAGAATGTGGTGAGGGGAGGATGAGATTCCTGCATCTCACATAAATGCATAGGCTTTAGGATGGAAAGGGGCCCTAGGGTGTATGTGGGGCCCCGGAAAGGTGGGGGTGCCAAGCTCCTCAGGGTCCGCGGGGGCCTGGGTTAGGAAACAGCACAGAACAGGGGCAGAATGTGGTGCTTCAGGTTTTTTCCTCATAAACTTCATTTGCAAATAATAGACTATGACAAAACGGAGGCTAGGAATATATTTTCAACATCATGCAGTGCCTCGACATTTTTACCTTCCTTCTGAGGTTAATGCTGGCAACACAGGAAAAACAGTCATAGGGGTCCTCTAGCCTTCTGCTATCATTCCAAATCCAAATAACTGAATAACCTATCCACCACTTAAAATGTACTTGCATGTTTCACTATACTAATTCCACACTAATCCTCTATGGGTCCCGGAGTAGCGTGCTATTCGCCGAAAAAGCGCTTTGATGCCTCGTCCGTGGTAGTAGTAAGCGCTATATAAATGCAATTACAATACAATACAATACAATACCCTAGAACTGTTCATTTCCACGTATAGGGTACCACATACAAAAAGTTCCATAGTTAAATTCTTGATGACAACACATTGTTAAAGGTATCTTTAATGTAGGGAGTGTGACGTATAGAGCTGACAACAATTTAATATTCTTTCATATGGACATTCTCTCTGTGCAGTCTAGCAACTAGCTTGCCTGGTGATACCCGTTAATGAATTTTTTTATATTTCATGCCTCGACCTTACATTTTAGTATCTAATTCCTTTTGTAAAGCTAAAAGCGGTTGTGCTACAATCCTAATAAGCACTTTCACAAAAACGAAAAGCCGAATCGGAGATTAAATGTCTTTCAAATTGTACAGTTTCCGGACAACGACTCCGAGTGACCTTGAACCAAGGTTATCGTTTATCACTAGGAGTTTCCAATAACATGAGAAACTGACCTTGTTTAGAACGTTTTGATTCTATTGGAACACAGAAATTGATACACGGGCATCCAATTTCACTTTTGTCAATTATTTTATGCCCATCAATTACATTTTTAGCACTTACATGCTGGGACGTTACATAAAACTGCCAATATACGGTTGAGCAACTGGAAAATTCTTAAGTGGCTATTTCTTTTCTGTTTTAAGAGAGATGCTTCACACATGTACATAGAATGCAATAAATGAAATGCCCCTATTACTCATGGCTCTTATCTTACAGTTGTTGTTATGATTGTTGTTGCTAACCAATTATTCATAACCAATAAGCAGTGGGGCTATCTTGTACACACAAATGGATGTATAATGATCTAACATGTGAATATCAGCATCTATTTTCAGATTTGATACAGCAATCTTCACTGCAAGTAAGACATTTTACCATCACAGGACTGCAATTCATGTCTACAAAGACTATTTATCATCATCAAAATACTATAATTCAGTTAAATGACCATAAAAGTGCAAATGTAAGAAATACATAGAGTACATGAAAATAGCCACCGTTATAACTATATGTTCACATAACCAATGAGTGACCTTGCCTTCATTCCATAATGGCCTCCAAAATCGAAATGAACTCACAACAACATAAACCCTCCAAAATCCTAAAGACTATTTATTAATGTGCTGCTTTGGGTCATATTTACTAAAAAAGGGAGGTGAGAGGACTGACTTCAGTCAAAACAGCAGAAGTCCCGTTGACCCTCCTCTTCATTCCCTTTCTGTACTAAGAGCGGAGAAGGTGGCACTCCCTATGCAGAACAGCTAGGAGTTGCATCATGCTGTAGACTGTTGTCCTGAATGTAATGCTACTACAAAGATAGTGTATCACCAAATTTGGGGGGAGGATGTAGCATTAGGGCCAGAGCTGCCGACTCTGGAGCTAGGGAACAAGGTCCGAGTCTCGACGTCAGCTCAACATCCTGTGCAAATCGCGTAATCTCCACATGTCTACCAAAAATGAATGAATCTTTAAGTTATGTAACTGGCGTTCCAATCAATAATTCGGGTCAAGTTCGTGCTGTATAGCAAACAATATATGGAGTGGCTGGGCAACAACCACTTCCGATACCATCCCTTATATGTGGATCCATAATATAGATGACAGCAGTAATTTCGTTATGAGGGGTGTTACCCCGAAACCAATCCCAGGATGCTTGTTTCCGGTCCAAGAAGACCTGGCTTGGCAGTTCGGGCTGGACTGTTCCCATGAGGAACAGGGTCAAGTCTGATTTGCATATGGCTGAGTCTGAACTGGGGTGGCAAAGTGAGCTAAAGAACGATGATGGATTCAAACCAGACATAGTTCTGACTGGGGGTGAGTGTCTGAAAAGTTTCAGTGCTCCGTCCATCATCTCCTTGTGTTTGCAGCAGTCTTTTCCTAGCATGCAGGGAGAAAGCTTAAGACCCTGTTCCCACCCACCAAACACTAGAAGATGCATCTTCAGGAGAGCAGAGACCATGAAGTCACTATAGAGATCGCCAGAAAAAACATATAGCATTGAAGGAATTTGCGATACTCTGTAGTCAGTTTTGGGACAGTTGCCAACTGGGTTAAGGATTGCGCCCTTCTACTTAAATACTGTTTCAGCACAGGGACCCACATTCCTCCTTGAAACACCACTAAAATGTGTTTTTAAAGGTGCATTGTGCAGGACGCTGCGAGTTCTGCAGATTCTCGCTCCCATCTACCATGTCAATAAGCATTGGCCCACCAAATGTGCTGGTCTACAAGATGATGTTCACCCCTCGAGGCCACATGAAGCTTCTCTGTCAGCACACAAATGGAATACTGTAAACATATATATACTTCTGCTTGCGAAAGGATCCAATTTGACACCAACATTGTTTCTACCATTGTTTGAAGCAAAACTCTGATTTGTCTGGCCCAAAAGTGTCTGATTGGTCTGTGGCTTGTGGTATAATTTCATAGGTTTTAAACCCCAAAAATGTAAACAGTTTAAAACCATAATAATTATTACGTCAGCAATTTGTACACATATTCTTCACTTTCCTATTTAAGAAACACATGTTGGTTATAAAACTCAATTTTTTAATATTTCTAACTTTGACTGCTATGGATATGCAGTTTTACATTACCTCGTACTCTGTGCTTATGCACACTGTCAGGGAAAACTATGGTAAGCATGGACGGCGATTCACCAAAATGCCTAGGGTAGAGGAGGTGACATCATATACCATTTGACCATAATGATCTCACAGGAAGTGACATCATATGACCTTTGATCCTGGATCATCCCAAGAAGTGGCCACATAACCTTAATCCTGATGACATTGCAATAATTAACATTGCTGAAGTTACATCTGTGCATTATTAATATAGTATATTCTATGGAAGAACAAAGGGTGGGGGTTTGAAAAACATCAGCTTTACTCGTGCATTTTAATGCACAATTTTCACATAATTTTGCTAAAAAGCCATAAACTCTAAAAACACTAATTGGCCGATTTCGATGTCGAATGGACCTGAGCACGACCGACATTGATCTAGAACTGGAACCGAGTTGGCGGTCCCAAACCAGCAATTGGGATGCAACCGAACACTGTCACAATCCTATTAGTTAAGGAAACAGCCTTTACAATGAGGTTTTTACCTCGTTGTTAATTTACCACACATTTTTAGCAAGCATATTTTTACTGCAAATATGCATTTACAACGCATGCCCCCCACAAATACATTGTTTTTAAATCTAAAAACATTGTGAGGTATTGGCATGCGTTGTAAATGCATATTCGCAGTAAAAACATGTGCGCTAATAAATGAGTGGCAAAGGCATGCAAATTAATTACCTGCGTTGTACCGTCGTACCGTCGTACAACCATTCTTTACAATATGAGTATGCATTGTGACTGGAATGCATGCTCTCATTGTAAAGAGCTGCGGGGCCATTCCTCCCTAAATGCCATCGGGTGCAAGTATCAACAGGAAAGCACAATAGGGGCCCCCTAGGCCACCATTCCCAGGTCCTGCATCCATATAGGCCCAGAAAGGCTGTAGGAATCTGCCTTTGTAATCCCTCGGGCCGAAAGAGCTGTCCTTGGAATAACAGGCCCCTTTCCGAATGGCAGACGGGCTCTCCGAGCCCATCATAAGATATTCGGAAATCCTGTTTATATTAATTTCGGACCGACTCCATCAAAATGGGTCAGTTGGAAATTATTCCAAACAGGTAATTACGATGCCGTATGAATGGCTCCGAACGAGGGTTGGAGAAGTTTTCTACGGCATCGTAATTGGCCCCTAAATGCTCAAGTCTTTTCATGGCATGCAAAGCTATTGAAATCTGACAGTTCCCATGATTCAACCCAATTATGTTTTTAAAATGTCCTAGGGTGCCCCCTTATGTCAAAAATTACCTTTATTGCTAGGACCAGCATTTTTCTATGGTGTCCCCTTTTGCCCAAATATTACGTACAATATGGCAGTGCCAGAATTGTCCCAATACTGCCTCTCTTGCACTATGGAGGTCCCTTATGTCAAAGGGGATGTCTTATATGTGCAGACGTACGTATTCTATAATGATAAAGTGTACAACGTTAAAGCAATGAAATTGAAAATACAAAAAAAAGAATTTAAGTGAATTAATCTTCTCTAAAACTAAGACAAGGAGAGGAAGATAGTAAGAAAACGCTGTTTCTGATGCAGAAGATGTGGAAAAAAATGAAGCATTATATTGATTGATTGGTTTTGTGATTTAGGATACTTATAATGCTCTCATTGTCGTCAGATTTCTGTGCAGTGTCTCTCACACATTATTCAACCGCACATCACTCAATATCACAATGTGCCACAACATGTCACATCACACAATACCACAGCCCTCCATTCTAGTTTGTTCAAAACCTCATTGCGCTATATCATCCATACAACACATCAGATCTTCAATAGCTCACCATAAAATACCATAATACATCAAACACACGTTTCTGTACCACACCATACTTCCTCACCATATCATATGACACCACATGGTCTATTACCTTTCATACACCACATCTGAGATTGAAGTGTCACTCATTATAATTTTACACTTTCCCAAGTCAGACCACTCAACGTCACATCGAAAATCACTCTACTTCCTTCGCCCCATACATCATATTGAACCATATGTAACATCTTTCACTGAAGCAGACATCCATAACTACAGTTTAAGATACAGCACCTTACTCAAAGTCACACCTTAATTCAATGTCCTTATTTCAACACACCATGCATTGTAACATGCCCCATAGCATGCCAAATATTACTTTTGCACCCCATGCTCTCCTGCATTTCATGAGTCATGTCCCATTCAGTGACATAATGCAAAATGATGCCCCCTGCAGAATGTGATAAGGGGCTCCAGCAGCTGTCAGATTGCACATATATTTATTGGATTTGGGCTCAATGGGGCCCCCATGTATTGGGGAACCACTAAGCCTCATGGGCCTGCATTATGCCCCTACCATAGACATTTGGGGTACCTTTTGCTGGACTTCTCTCTGCTAGGAAAGTTAAACTAACAGTGTTGCTTTTCTGTTTTATTCTGCTTGGGAAGCAGAGTGGCTTTACGGAGCATTTATATGTTTCTTATTCTATGCATTGCACTCATTCTGCCAGGCATGCAAAGGCATGGCTTAAGGGCTGAGGGAGCTCTCTCCCAAAGCACAGGAACCCTGAGGGCCCATGGTCCCATGCCCTAACATTCCATGACACATGCTATCCTATTCCATACCATAGACTCGCTCATTCAATGCCCCACACTCTTCTATTTACACGCATGCCCTAGGCCTCACATCCCACATTGTCTCAGCACACTTCAAGCCTTATTTGTTAGTCACCCTCAGTAAATATACATCCCCACTTCACTTTTCCTCTTTTCTTGCCCTTAACTTTCCACTCCTCTTTCCTTTACCTCCTTACCTCCACTCTCATTGTTCTTCCTCCCCTCTCCCGAAATTTCCTCTTTCTCCTCTGGCTCTCATTTCATCTCATCCCTTTATCGTTTTTTACAATCTTTCATTTCTATATCCCCTTCTTGTTGTTTCTTGTCTCTGCCTCCACCTTCACTTCTCCATTTTCCCTTCGCATAGCTCCTCTCTCCCGGTCTCTTGTATTTTCGGACCTGCACCTATCCTATATCCACACCTGAACCTATCACGAAAAAATGTTACAGTGTGCCTCACTCCGCAGGGCTACATTAGTCCTTACAACCAGGAGCTCATCACTGAACCTAGCAAGACAAGTTTTTTGATATTTGAGCAAGATGTTTTGAGAAACATAGGGACAAACATAGTTATGTTGCCAGTCAAGTGTAAGACCTTCACACTTTTCTCCACCTACTGGAAAATATGTTTCTGGTCAATCCTGAATCCCCTTGGTCCTCAGGACAGGCTTCAAAACACCATGACCTGTAGGGCCAAGTTCTCTGTGGGCAGCTGAGCCTTCTTTGAATAAGGAGCACTTCAGCTTTTTATGCTGTAATTTCGGCAAACAGAAGGACAACCACTTGATCCTTGGAGAGCAGCTTCAGTCCCTGGATGCTAGCAGGATTCATGACACCTAGACTGAGGGTCTGATTTTGATCTTGGTGGACGGGTTACGCCATCACAACAAAATATAAATCACATTATATCCTGTGAGATTTATATTTCAGCAGACAGGATATCCATCATCGCTGTGATGGAGTAACCCATCCTCCAAGATCTAAGTCCTATTCTTCCAGCATGAGTTTCCTTCCAGCAGAGTCTTTTTGAGGGGGAGTCTTTCCGGGTGTTCCGAATAGATGATGGATGAGGTGCCAGATTTGTCTTGCTTTACTATCCATTAACTGGAGTAATCTTGACAACTACCCCAATTATTTTTTCACAGTTCTGAACCTCATTTGCAGCACTTTCTTTTAGTCATACTGTAAAATAACCCAGAATCACATCTTCCAATATGGTTGAATCCTTCTGCCACCAGGCTGGCCAGGCTCTAGATCCTTGGAAACCTCCCTCTGAAGATGCGATTGCCTAAGCAAACACAAGAGGATTATGGATGAAGCGCTGAAACTTTTCAGACACTCACCCCCAGTCACAGATCTGGGTTGAATCCATCATTGATCTTAAACTCACTTCGCCACTCCAGTTCAGACACAGCTACATGTAAATCAGTCTTGACCCCGTGCATCATGGGAACAGTCCAGCCCAAACTGCCAAGCCATGTCTTCCCTCGACCAGAAACAAGCATCCTGGGACTGGTTTTTGGGCTAAAGATGAGGTTGCCTCCCACCTGACAGGGTTCAAGTAGGGATGGGAGTAACTGGCGTAATTTTCTGTAGCATAATTCTGTGAAATTACAGCAAACGTATGCAAGATTATGTGGAATTACGCAAGGAGCATAACCCATTATTTATCAATGTTTTCGTAGAGCTAAGCACACCTGTGTGTCCAAAATGGACCAGAGAATACATTTTGCTCAAAGAAAATTGTGTTAAATGCAAAAGAACATGAATAGCAGCAGCCAGAGGCTGCTCGCACACACTGAGTTTGTTGGCCCTCTGCTCATGCGGTAGGATTTCTGTGCCAAATTACTCATAATTACATAAACAGGGATATTAACATCATTTTCTGAAATTTACGTCAAAAGAGTAAAATGAAATTACTGAAATTACTCCAAGTACTCTGGTGTAATTAAACTTTCACCAAAGTCCAGGTTCAAGCTGTTTTTTCCCCCACTGTGACTGGAGCCTGGCTGCCTGGAAAGGTCCCTTGAAAAATAGGAGAAGCCCTCCTTGGCATCTTCAAGTCACAAGTAGTCGTGCTAAGGCTTTCCTTTGTTCTTCCTATGGTTGTCCACTCTCAGATAGTAAAGACCTGCTACGTGGTCTGCTGTGAGCACTTCCCAGCCCTTCCAGCACTCAGAGGAAGTTCATTGTACTCTGAGGTAGGGTTGAAAGCTTTTCCAACCAAGAGTGTATATTCTAGCTCTGGAGATGTGATGAATGGCAAACTGACTTTAAACCAGTTCTTGTTCAGACAGCCTAAGGTGGATTTTAACAAAGTTATGAGAAATCTGATTTCATCATTACCCTCTCAGTGCTATGGACAACCAGATGACATCTTCCACACTCCCTCCGTAGTGCAGAGGATGTCAACAGGTCAGCATGAGGAGGAAATATGGGTAAACTGCTGGTGCTCACACCAGAGGCTTCCACCCATGTGTGCTCCTGTGAGGGACGAGGTGTAACTGCTTCTCTATCCATCCCAACACGTTGTCAGGTCATGAGATAAAGTGAGGCACAACAGAGGGCAAACTTGGATGAGATGGCGCACAGGACAGTAGAAATTGCACCGTTCTCACTAACACTACATTTGTCAGAGTTGCAGTCCCAACCACTAGAGGACTGACACGTGCTGATTCATACTGAGCTCACATGTCTGGCAACAGCAGTTGTTGAGACTCCTCAGTACTCCCATTAGTTCACACTTGGCTTGCATAGTTCTTTTAGTTCTGTTATTTTTCCTTACACCCACCACAGCATACACTATGGGAAATGGGTGATGCCACTTTAGTCTTTGAGCAGTTATTTAACCATTTACATTTTGCTCTGATGACAGTGTCTAGGATGCTGTCATGGGTGGGAAAAATATTTGAATGGCAGATAAGCTAATCGATGCCTTAAATTTGGCTGGCACATTGCTGTATTCTGTGGTGAGTGGATGGAAAATGTGAATGGTTGAATTACTCATCAATGGTTGAATTGCTCATCAATCATGGCATCTGTCCATCACCTTTGAAGGTGCAAAAGTTGGAATCTTCCAACATCTCTCTCCACTCACCATCTTACAGTGCAGAACACTGCAACTGGCCACAGCCTTCTTCCAAGAAAAAGGGATCCGCTACCCTTTCTGATTACTTTTTGTCTGGAATAAAGAAACTCATGCAATTCTTACCCTTGAGGAGGGGCACTCTGTTTTAGGCTGTGAACTATCATTGGAAGATGGAAACCGCCACCCTCAGGCCCAGTCCTCCTCCCACTAGTTTGAAATGAGAACACATTGTGAAGTAATAAGAGACAAAGCCCTCAGCCTCAGAAAGAGATAAGGAGTGGGCAGCACTTCTACGACAATTGCAATGACCCGGGAGTGCGTTGGAAACTGAAATTAACTGACCTCCTGCCCAATAATTCAGGTGCTCTGTCTCCACTTCCTTGCCCGATATATAAAAGGCCTCTGATTCTTACTGAGCCCTGGTGGTATTGTTGCAGTTGGACTCATTGAATTCCTGTATAATAGGGCTGCCTAGAAAATTGACCCTATTAACTGGAAATGTTGGTTCCCAGGAGTGAGAACACTGTTGTTTTGTTGTTCTCATTGTTTCCCCATATCCCCCCTGACTTCTCTCTTTTTACCACTTCTATTATAGTTGATGCAGTACTCCAGTCACACCGGGACCATGTAGGTTGCACACCCCTGGATTTACTTACCGTTACTTGTAGGTTGGGCATGACTGATCACTCCATACCATTAAAGTCCCAAGCCTTAATGTCCAAGGCCTGAATGCCCAAATGTAGCAACTGGCCCTTCTGTCTCTTCTTAAAGAAACTAAGGGATTTGAATCAACTGCATTATCACTGGTTTGATTGCCAGTTTTTCCCTTCCGGGTCTCAGAAGCATGCCAGTGTGGCAATCCTCCTGGCCACTCACTTTGCAGGGCGCGTAATTCAAATGCACGCTGATATAACTGGTACCATGCTTGCACTCTGCCTTGCCTTGCACAGATACACACTCACAATAGCCACAGTGTATGTCCCCAATAACCACCAGGAGGCCTTCTTGCTGGATGCCATGGGTAGGGTACTGACATCCCCTGACACTGATATCCTGATAGGCGAGGATGCCAGATACCATATGAACAGATCACCTCAAACATTAGGTCAAACTTAGGCCTTTACTGTAGCGAGTATCCAATAGATGAGGGATATGAGGCTTGAGGATGGATGGAGAGCTAAACACCCCACTGACAAGGCATACACATTTTACTTGTCGGCTCACCAAACATACGCCCAAATAGACATTTTGTAGACATCCCCTAATTTGTCCACAGCCGTTGTGGGCGTGGAATTGGGATCAGCCATGCTTCCTGATCACTCTCCCATTTCCATTACCTCATGCACCTCATGTACGCCGACACAGTCTCGCAATTGGCGTCTGAATTCCAGACTTCTACATCATGCCTCAGTCGCAACCGAAATTTCCACTGCAATGAGCACATTCCTAGATCTCGATGACTCCCTAAATGCTCCCTTTGTGTTGCTATGGGACACCTTGAAGGCGAAGATTTGGGGCACCTACAGTGCCACAGCCACGTAACACAATAGAGACAGGAAAGCATAGAGACTTGCTCTGGATGTCGCATGAGAGACCTCGAGGAGGAACATAAACAATTGGGCGCCCATCAAGTTAGACGTCAACTCACATCGACCTGCAAGGAGCTTAACGCTATAGATGCAGATTAAGCTGAATATGTCTTATTACGCATTAGACAAAAGTTCTATTCCGGGGACAACAAGGTGGGCTGCTTACTAGCCCATAGATTGTGTGCCCAAGCTCTTAAGCAAAAGATATCTGAGATCGAGATTCAGCAGTGACGCACGGTGCACCAGGATATATTATTTTTGATCGCTCACTCATTCTAGCACATGCCTTCCGCACTTGGTCTCAGAACTAGAGGCCTTTTTCAGAGTCTCGGGATCTAAAGTTGATCTTTAGAAAACTCTATTACTGGGTCTTACCATTACGCAGGTGGATTGCGTACAATTTAGCCAGTTCCCCTACCTCTGGGCTACACAGTGGGTCTCATATCTTGGCCTTCAAGTCCACTTCACCTTAGAGAAAACTGGGGAGCGTAATTACAGATTGCTCTTATTCATAGTCAGGGTAGACCAGCAGACATGGATGGGAGGCTCTCCCTCTAGGATGGGATGGTTGGCAGCAGTAAAAATTACTCTCATGCTCAAAATACTATATGTGATGCATATGTTGCTGCTCCAGGCCCCACCGCAAGTCCTAGTGAAGATGCTGCAGTTAATTGAACATTACATCTGGGATGGTGAACAGGTCAGGATGGCCAAGACCCATGCTTTGGCCGCAGAGGGATGATGGACTGGGAATACCTCATTTGACACACTATTACCGGGCAGTGCAACTTAGATATATGGTTGAGTGGTCACGGTCTTCACTATCAGAGAAGCACTGGTGCTTCATAGATCAGGCAATCACAGGTATACAAATCTAGAAGATACCTTGGCTCCCTAAACAACATAGACCATTGGGGGTATATGTCTCCCTGGTAACTCCAGACAATTGTGGGTTCTTGGGATAAAGTACAAGTCTCGAAGAACCTGTCCTCCCGCGTATCACCCAAACACCGATACTTGGGAATTCTGATTCCCCCCCCCCACCTTACAGGGCACGGCCTTTTTGCAATGGCTGCTCACTGGTTGTAAAAAGGTAGGCAAACTCTTTGATCATCTGGACAGCCTCGTAGATCTTGCCAAAGCCAAGAAGGGCTATGACATATCTACAAAACGCACACTGGCAATATCTAGCCATCCGGCACATGGTCACACAGCTGCTCATCAAACCGCATGGCAGTCATTCACTTACATCTTTCGAGATAGGGCTTGTCACCCACACCATAGACAAGAAATTCTTGTTGAACATATATGCATTTCTTAATACCCCACTTACACAAAAGCCCATCCTTGGCACAGCGGAGGTGGGAGAAGGAATGTGAATGTTCCTTTACCCTCAAGAAATAGGCAGACATTATGCATCAAACACAAACATCCGCTTGCAGCGCCAATGGCAAAGAAACATGGTGTTATACACATGAGGGACTGGGCAAATGAAAGCCGGGAGGGGATGAAGGTTGTTGGCAAAAGTGTGGTCACCCTGGGACATAGATACATATCCTGGCAATGACCCAAATTGCAACATCATTGGTCAGAGGTACTGGCAGATATGTACGACACTGACATTCCTCACTTCTCCAGCTACATTTTTCTGGGACTCCCTAATGCACTTAGATATCCCTTCAGGTCAATGAAAGGCAAAGCTATCCCTCTCGAACTTTGTGCAGCAAAACAAACCATACTAGCTAGATTGGGACAGATGCTGTCCCAACGAAGCCAGACTGGCTTCACAAACTATGGGGTTTACTGGGTATGGAGAAGCTGACTGCAGTGGTTGAATACAGAATGCCTCAATTTGATAAGACATGGGAACCCTGCATACGTGTCCTCTCCCAGGAGTTTAGAGAGTTGTGCTGCCCGACATACCTAAGAATACTCGGCCTAACACTGGGAGAGCAGGCTCCCACTGAAGGGGCCTTACCCAACCACTGATTGTCACTTCATTGTAACTGATTAGATTCCATTACCATACTTGCTGCTGATAACTGCCCCTTACATTACCCTCACACTCTACCGTTTTCACCCTGTCTGACCCTCCCAGGTCATGTTTTGACCCTTGGTCACTTTCCCCCACCGACCAGTGGATGTAGGAAGGAATGTTTTGTATTGTTGATACTAATCTTGAAAACCTTTAATAAAACAGTTTTAAACCTAAACCCTGCAGGTTTCCCTTACACTTGAGGAATTAGTGAGAAAATTGTATGGGAGCTTGCCCAATCTCTCCTTCATAAAAGTTAGAACTTTTATGTAGATAACTTCCAAAAATTCAGAGCATGGGCTTTGTTTTCTAACATGCTTCGCTTTGTACAAAACAAAAGTTAATTTCTTGGAAGCTGACTGAGCTGGAGCACACATATTATGAGTTAGTATCTGCACTAAATGGCTGTTCATGGATACATAACTTCCATAGCCTATTACTTGAGTATTTGTTTAGCTTTTTAAATTGTCCCATCTACTGTGGAAAGAAGAACCATAATCCAAGACTTTGGACCTGAATTAGATCTTGGCGGATGGATTACTCCATCACAACGGTGGCAGAAATCCCATCTGCCAAAATATGAATCCCATATGATATAATGGGATTTATATTTCGGCAGACAGAATATCTGTCACTGTTATAATGGATGAGTAACCCATCCACCAAGATCTAATTCAGGCCCTTTGTCTTCCTAAATTATCTGATTCACAATGTATTTACTGACTCCAGTAAACAGGTACACATTGTTCTTGCTGTCGCTGCTTACCACATAAAAAAGTAGCAGATTTTCTGTCTGCCGTAGTAAAAGTGCTTTACAGTCAAGGCACTACACATAATGGGGACAGGACAGGCAGCACTTTTCTAATGAGCACAGTCTCTCCAAACCCTAAGGCCCTTAGTCTTTGAGGGAGTGCTTTTTGGAGAGCTTAGTAGAGTATGTCCATCATGTTTACACCAGAATTCAAATGTAGATTTGCTCACACTGTTGGAGAAATAGGTGAGTAGGGAATCCTTAGATAACCCCCTTACTTCCACTCGGTGTGCAGTCTAAATATCGAGTTTTTATTTTCGACTGGACATAATATCGACTCCAGAATAGGCATTAATGTCGAGGTAAGTAATATCGATGTATTTTTTATCGATTTTCATGTATGTTAAAAAATATCGATTGAAAAAATATCGAGTAAGTAATATCGATAATAAAAAATATCGTTATTTCTAGTAGTTTAAAAATATCGAAAGTCAAAATATCGGTTTTAAGAATATCGAAAGTTGTGTTATCGACAGTCATGATTAAATATATGTTATTTTTGTATTTATTTATATTGAAAATAAATTTATAAAAAATTAATAAATATAAAAATTAATTCAAATAGTATAATAATTTCTAGGAGCGGGTAGTGGGTTTTTAGGGGAATAGGGTGGGAAGTAATTTAATTATAATTAATTAAATATGTAAATTTATTAATTGGTAGTAATATTTAAATAATTGTTAATTAAATAATAGTTTTCAAATATATAAAATTTAATTGGTAATTAATTAAATTTAATTGATTAATTGCTAATTATGCTAATTTAAATAATTTATGTCATGTAGTGGGTTGTGGGTTTATAGGGGAATAGGGTGGGAAGTAATTTAATTATAATTAATTAAATATGTACATTTATGATTTGGTAGTAAGATTTAATTAATTGTTAATTAAATAATATTTTTTAATTATATAAAATTTATTTTGTAAATAATTTAATTAAATTGATTAATTGGTAATTATGTTAATTTAAATAATTTATGTCATGTAGCGGGTTGTGGGTTTATAGGGGAATAGGGTGGGAAGTAATTTAATTATCATTCATTAAATATGTAAATTTATTAATTGTTAGTAATATTTAATTAATTGTTAATTAAAAAATATTTGTTGATTATTTAAAATTTAATTGGTAATTAATTTAATTTAATTGATTACTTGCTAATTATGTTAAATTAAATTTTTTATTTCCTGTAGCGGGTTGTGGGTTTATAGGGGAATAGAGTGGGAAGTAATTTAATAATAAAGAAGGAAATAATAATATTTTTTAAAGGTATACAACGTTTACCACGCAACTTTTACAACGCACTACCATTACAACGAAACTTTTACAACGCAAATACCATTATAACGCATGTATTTACAACGAATGTTTTTACTACGCAGGTACTTTTACAATGCATACCATTACAACGTAAGTATTTGTAAGTATATAATTGTATTTAAAATGTTATAGGTTTGGGTTTTTGGGTAAAGAGGTATTTTTAGGGTTCAGGGTCAGTTTTGAGTTTTTGGGTAAAGGGGTATTTTTAGGGTTCAGGGTCAGTTTTGGGTTTTTGGGTAAAGGGGTATTTTTAGGGTTAAGGGTCAGTTTTCAGTTTTTGGGTAAAGGGGTATTTTTAGGGTTCAGGGTCAGTTTTCAGTTTTTGGGTAAAGGGGTATTTTTAGGGTTCAGGGTCAGTTTTCAGTTTTTGGGTAAAGGGGTATTTTTAGGGTTCAGGGTCAGTTTTCAGTTTTTGGGTAAAGGGGTATTTTTAGTTTTCAGGGTCAGTTTTCAGTTTTTGGGTAAAAGGGTATTTTTAGGGTTCAGGGTCAGTTTTCAGTTTTTGGGTAAAGGGGTATTTTTAGGGTTCAGGGTCAGTTTTCAGTTTTTGGGTAAAGGGGTATTTTTAGGGTTCAGGGTCAGTTTTCAGTTTTTGGGTAAAGGGGTATTTTTAGGGTTCAGGGTCAGTTTTCAGTTTTTGGGTAAAGGGGTATTTTTAGGGTTCAGGGTCAGTTTTTAGTTTTTGGGAAATGGAGTATTTTTAGGGTTCAGGGCCAGTTTTCAGTTTTTGGATAAAGGGGTATTTTTAGGGTTCAGGGTCAGTTTTCAGTTTTTGGGTAAAGGGGTATTTTTAGGGTTCAGGTTCAGTTTTCAGTTTTTGGATGAAGAGGTATTTTTAGGGTTCAGGGTAAGTTTTCAGTTTTTGGGTAAAAGGGTATTTTTAGGGTTCAGGGTCAGTTTGGGGTTTTTGGGTACAGGTGTACAGGGTAAAAATTACGTTTATACTTGGTGGAGTTGAAATAGTAATTTGTATGGGTTCAGTGTCCTGCACCTTCCCTGATGTTATACTTGGTGGAGTGGGAATAGTAATTAGTAAGGGTTCAGTGTCCAGCACCTTCCATGAGTTTACAATTGGTGAAGTGGGAATTGTAATTATTTGTATGGTTTTAATGTGTAGTATGGTTTTGTGAGTTTATAATTGGTGCAGTGGAAATAAGAAAACAAATAATTATTATTGGTAGGATACTATAATAAAGTTTTAAAATTACATAGAAAAATGTTGTATTAATTATAATTATTGTTATTGTAATAGTTAAAAGATAAATACATTTTTAAATGTATTAAAATTTAAAATGCATTTTTAAGTAGAATATTTCATATGTAATTAATATTCATATAGAATAATAAAGAAGGAAACATACACAGGGTTAAATGGAATAAATGAAAAACAGTTTATTAACATATAAAACATAAATTGTAAGTAGAGATGTATGTTTTATTTCTATTAAAAATTGTAAGTAAACAGTTTTTATTATCCAACAAAATATATGAAGTGCATATATATGTTTTTAACAAATAAATGATATTTAAATAATTATATGTTTATTCACATATATTGTAATTTAATTAGTTAAAGAAACAAATTGGTAATATGTACTTTTCATTTAATAACAATTATTTTATTCACATAGACATTGAATATATTGTCATAGATAAATATGTATATTTGTTTTATAACAGTAACATTTTTGTTTTTTACAAAGTAATCATATTTTTTTTACAAATTAATATTATGAATATTTAACATATTTATAATATTAATTTTTACATAGATAAACACACAAATACATTTTTATATACATACATAATGTTTAAACTAATATGAGCTATTTTTATAAACAAATTATTTGTAACAAGGTTATATATTCACATTTGTTTAACGTATAGATTATTTTCAAAATGTATATATAAATAATAAAATATTATTTAAAGTAACAGATAACAGTTGAATAATTATTTGAAAGTAATGAATATTTAAGAAATAATTTTCTACAATTTAAATAATTATTTACACTTAATATAATACTCAGTGTATTTTTTTAAAGTGTTGGAATATAGAAATTAAAGAGGTTTTTGCTGTATACAGGGACTACTTTTTAACCGCGTAATGTTATTTAGGCTTATTTGGTGCTTCAACAGATCGTGGTTGGATGCTGCTTCGCGTTAGAGAGGGTAAGTTTGTTTTTATTGTATTTTAGAAGTTAATGAAGTTAGTGTTAGTGTATGTGTGGTGTGTTTAAGTTTATGTACATAGGGTTATTAAGAGAAGATTGTGTTTTCGGTGTTAGGTAGAGTGTACGATATTTTATTTTTACCGCGTTTTAGTTGTAGGTGTGTGACGTGAGCTAATATGTTTAAATGTTACAAAGATAATATGTTTGGTGTATAAATATGTCTTTTTATATATGTATGGGTGTTTTTGTGTGGGTGGGTATGTATTTTATTTTTTCCAGGTTATCGTCGCGTTTTACTGTTTTTGAGGAGGTCCTTCTTTTTCGATCAGAGTTGTGTGACGAGTATTATATACTCTTATTTTTGCACACAAATATTTTGGTTTTCATGTTTTCCAGGAGCGTTTTTTTTTTAAATTACTATTTTCGGGTTTTCAAAGGTATATCGTGTGTATTACATTGGAGAGGAGTCGCTATGGATTTGCTGGTATTTTTGCATTTTTTTGGGGCTTCCATGGATTGTATGGGTTTTTGCTATGGTGTCGTATGGATTGCTTGGAATTGGATTACGTTTGAAGGTGCAACAGAAAGGTCAGTATTTACAAAACTTTTTATGGGTGGGGAAACTGTTTTAATTTTTGCTTTAGTTACGTTGTATGTAACATTTTGTAAATACATTATCTAAATACATTTTATATATGTTAATATTATGTATTTGATAATTTAATTGCAAATTGTTACATGTAAAAATTAAGGAATTGAAAAAAAAAATGCTTAATGTAACGTGTATAGTTATGTTATGTTTTAAAGAATAGTTTTTGCAATCATTGATAGATAGTCTAGTCCTTTGCTAGTTGGATAGAGGGTAACTTGACTTTGGAATGTGTTATACATTTTTTTCCTTTCTTTGGTGAGTTTAGGTCCGATCAAAGTTACTGATTGCTCCATTCGGAGCACCTGGTAACTCTGTTCTTTTTGTAAGGATTGTATTAATTTGTGAAGGGTAGGTGTTCCTCGGCCTGTAGTTGCTTGGAAGGCATTGTGCCATCCTTCAACTGCATTGTTTGTTTTTGCTTCCTTATTTAGTGTGCTAAGGTAGACATTCCACCAAGCTATTTGGAATTTGGGTTGTCTTCTATGGCCTGATCTGTGTAGCCTTCCTACCCATGTGTCTTCGAAGTAGTCAAGCATAGGGCTTAGTCTTTCTTCGTTTCTTTTATAGTAGGGGCTGTCTATTAACAAGTTATAGTGCTCAGTTACATCAGTCAGTGGAACATAGGCTAGGGCGATGAGTTTTTTTATTTGATAAGCAAAAGTGCTATCAGTGGCGTATTAGATACTCAAGGTAGATTGTTGTAGATGTCGACAGATACATTGGTTAAAATGGTAATAGCAACCTTGTATTGCTGTGTGTGGGTATGTTTTAAGGATGCTGTTTATCATTGCTTTTTCAAAGTCAATGATAATTTTTTGTGGAAAATAGTTGTTAGTATGTTGCTTGACTTCAGTTAGTATTTCTTGATAGGTAGCTTGCTGTTTGTTTGGTAGAAGGGCATAAAGGAATGGAATATTAGCATTTTGGAAATGACCATGGATAGTGTATAATTGATAAAAAGGTTTGGGGCACACAGAAAAAGTACCGTCCATCATCCAAGTTTGGCATTGGGTAAGTTTAGTCATGTTGTTTGCTGTGGCAAACAGTATAATTCTTTTATCTTTACATTTGTTGTCATAGAGTATAAAATCATCTTTATTGTGAGTTACAGAGAGTTCAGGGAGAATTTGCACTTCTTCAAAAGTTTTTGGTGTGGGAGGAGTAGTGCATGTTGCTCTTTTTTGTCTAGCTATAGTTTTTTTTAGGGATTCGATAGATGGTAATTGGCTAGACGCATGTTGGGGAAGTACACTTAAATGGTGTTTCAGAATAGCAGTTGTTGGTTGATCAGTACTAGTACTAGCTTCTTTAAGGGAATCTAGCATTTGTCTAATCTCTATTTCTGTTACATTGGGTGGGTGATTATGTTCCTTAGTATAAGTAACAGTAGTTTCCTGAGTTATAGCTCTACCATAACATTTGTTGGCATAATATTTCGTACACTTCCAAAAAACTTTCAAATCTTTTTGTTTCTCTTGAGTGTAGACATATCCCATGTAACAAAGAAGCATTTTCCCTTTTTGTGAATAAATGAATTTAGCTCCTTCAGTCATGCTTGTATTGTAGTGCTAGGAGGTAATTAAAAGAGAATGTCATTACATTTTTTGATAAAATAATGTTGTATTCTAATAATACAGTTTAACACATTTCTGATTTACCTGTAAATCTTTTTATGATTTCAAGTAGTTCTTTTCAGGTGTTGATGTTCTTCAAACTGTTATTTTCTGTGTATATATTTTTGTACCTGTGGAAGTTGAGAAAATGTGTACAAATATGTTATAACTATTTATGATATTTTGGTAGAGGTTTTTAGCTAGTTTCTATTTAGTTACCTATCTATTAAATGTCGAAGTTACATTTAAATTATATACATACTTATTTATATTTAACTTTTGATGTCCAGGTGTTGTCTAGGTCTTCTGTATTTTCTTTTTGTCTGTAGGATAAATAGTTTAAAAAAAACATATATTTTAGGTATTTGGCTTTTAAACATAGGTGTGAGGTTTGAGAGTTACATTTTCGATGGAAAATAATGTAGTAGTACTTACTTTATATAGGTGTAGCTGTCTTTATGTTGAAGTCAATATGTTTTCTTTCAGAAATCCTGCAGAGTTTCGTCTTCCTTTAGTTAGGAGATTTAGGCTGCATTTTTAGTTTGCTGTAATCTTGTTTATATAGTATTAGTCTAATAGTTTCTGAAGTAGGATTGGTTGTTTAAATTGATAGTCTGTTTTAATTCGTGGATTTGAATTTTTCAACCTGTTATGCTAATTGCTTTCCTTATATGGCTGACGCCAATTAACGTTTATTTAATGTGTAAGGCCTTATTTTGTATAGGTAATGTTATCTTTATATTTTTAAAGTGGAGGAATATATATAATTTGCAGTAAGAAATGTTTAGTTGTTCGAAACATTGTTTATGTATTATAAAATGTATGTTCTGTATTTATTTTGTGTTATAAATGTTAGGAAAATATATAGTATGTTTTATAGCTTTTTAGAAACAATTAGTGAATAAATATGAATAGTATGACTAAATTTTAGATAATACAGTGATTTATTCAAGGATGTCGTCATTTCGATATTTTAAAAAAACGATAAATTTGCTATCTATATTTTTGTATTCGATATTTTGTCAGTTTTTCATTTAAAGATGTGATAATCGATGTTTTAGAAATCGATAATGTTGTTAGTCGATATTGTTGTAGTCGTTGTTTTTTTTAGTCGATAATGTGGTTTCGATATTTTTATGTTTTGTTGTTTAATTATAGGCAATCGATAATTTTGTAGTCGATAATTTTTCATCGATATTTTGTACAGTCGATATTCGGTCTGTCGAGGTTATGTCAGTGATCCCTTCCACTCACTTGAAGAAGTTGGATATAGTGCAATAAGTGCGCTGAAGATGCATAAAAGACTTCATGAGTAAGTAAGTAAGTAACTAAGTAAGTATTTTATTAGCATAGTTAATTAAAACCATTGCAATACAAAAACAGAATAAAAGAAATATTTAAAATGACGTATTTGTTAAAACCAGCCTAGCATAGACATCGCTTTTCAGTTCATCCTACGCTCCGAATTGCCTCAAGTTAAATTTAGGATTGAAGTTGCTACAGTAATATAATAAAGTGTGATGTCCTTTCATTTTGCGCGCTAAAAGTGCATTGGCAGTGAATACAGTTTTGTTTTAGAGGCAGGTTAAAAATCAGTTTTAGGCATTTTTTTTCCACTGCCTTCATGAATTTCACAAAGCTGCAGCTCAGCTGGGGGTCCTGAGATTAAAAACAGGTGAGAACTGCATTCCTTCGTGTGCGTATCCCGCAGTGAATAAAGTGGCGCTTCAGCAGGTGTTTCCGCTCGTCCAGCAATTTCCTGCAGGAGCATAACAAGTGCAGCATTTCCTCTTGCATAGCGCCGCATAGCCGACATAGCGTGCCTGCTTTCTCTTTTAACCAATATGGAAGGTGCTGAATGCAGGGTAGCAGTCCTAACCTGTACCTTAAAAAATGCATTTTGGTGGTTTTGGCATAGCCCAGGCCAAAGTAGCTCTGAGGAGCTTTTGCCGAATACGAATTCAGGGTCATCCAACAATGCGTTCTTTTTGAGAAGACTGCTTTGTCTTGAGCCCACGATAGTTGTTTGATCGACTTCTTGACCAAATTTTTGAGCGTTGTATGACTTGTGGAGGTGTCCCAGAGCTGTTCTAAACCAGTGTTTGCAAGACTATTTGCCAGATACTTGGCTGCTGGTGAGGTTGGGTGCTGCTCTAGCTCCCTCCATAGATAGTCGTTCAGTGTTCCTTGTGCGGATTTCCTCACTTTATCCCAGGCACAAATATAGGCCCCCTGTCTTGCCAGGAGCTGTTGTTGAATACCAAGCTCTAGCCTAATCTGTGATGGAGAGGTTTGCTTGGGAAGGCTAAAGATAATTCTATATGCAGCTGTGATCGTACTGTCAAGTATTCTTACGTCTCTGCCTCGCTGCACCTCGCTTCCATAGGTAATTAAAACATACAGAACAAGTGGCTGGATATAAAATTGCGCATGGCCAAGAGGAAGTAGATTTCACAATATACTGCTCAAAGGGACAATGGGAAGTCGGCCACTAACATCCCCAATGGTCCTCCTATGCAAGCCGCAAGGAGTAAGAGATCAAAACTAACGCTGTCCCGAGCAAAGATCACACCAATAATAGTCTTATAAAAAAAAAGAGATTCAAGTTCTTCACATATCAGAGAGTTGAAAAATCTGTTCCATTTATTTCTTTATTTTTTTCTTTTTTCTTTGTTCTTTTTCTTCTTCTCAAATAGTCAGACATTCCAGTCAGGTTTCAAATATTCATACAGGTGTAGCCAGAAAATGCACAAAGCCGACTCTCTCAACCTGGCAGAGGCTGGTCAATCAGAAAAGGGCTGGTGGAAGGCCGGATTTCAGCTCACAAAAAAGAAAGTTCTATATCTTGTTTTCTATAATAGTTTTAACAAATCTAACAATGGCAGGTTGTTGGAGTTATCATAGCTATTCCTTGAAGTCATTGAATAATATTTTTAGCTCCTTTCTATCAATAGTAATACTATATTAAAGTATCCCATATTAGCCTAAGGAGCCGATACATTACAATGAGCAACACAAAATTGGCAGTTTTTCCCAGGACATATAAAACATCTTTAAAATGTTTCTGCTTATAGTTACAAGGCACCCTACCCTTGCGGCACCTAGGGGAGACGTTGGGGGCAATCATATGTAAAAATAAGGTAATATAGTACTTTGGAAGTACCTGTAATTTAAAAGTTAAAATTACATATAATTCTACTTTAAAAGAAGCCAGCAAGCAGGGATGGCTTTTAAAATGACAGCAGGCACCACAGCAGTGCAAACTTTAGTACAATAAGTCTTATGGGCCTCTAAACTTACATTTCCTACCCGTCAGTCAGTCAGTCAAAAATCTTTATTTCGATAAATGAATATCAAAAAAAGGCACGGTACAGAAAGAAATATGCAATAACAGTAAAAACAGACATTATACAATATTAAAATATATTAAAAAGCCCACAGGCGTATTTTTAAAAAGACAAAGACAACAAAAGATAAAAAATTATTAAGATCATCTCTAAATTCATAAGAATTTCATCATAAAATATTAAAAAATATCATTCCTCCAACAGCCTAATTCCTGATATAAAGTGCCGTTTTAGCCCGTAAAGTGCAAGGTGTAAGGCATCAGAACCATGTGACCAATTACCCATTCCCCATAAGTCTTTTCTTTGTGCGCACCGCACACACTAAATAATTGGCCACATGAGACACAATGCTAGGGTTATTTAATAACTGCAGATAGAGAAGTGCTGGTCTAACTTGCAGAAACCCTGCCTTATTAAGAATTGGCACAAAATATTTCCTCCTTTCGACTATAAAGTGCCCACAAAACATGGTGAAATGCATTGTATCTTGGGTAGAAAACTATCACAAGAACAAGGTAAAAATTCATCTGGTTTACACCACGTAGTATACTGACCTAATATCAGGTGAATCATGTTTAGGCGAAAACGAGTTAATAAAAACCTATGAAAAGGGTGATTAACCAAAGTAAAGTAAAATTCTGGGCCAGGCGGGTTTGCAACCAAAAGGAGCGCTCTAACAGATGGTTTTGTGAGCTCCCTTTCCTCTCTTGTTAAGGACAGCCTCATATGCATGTCATTTTTAACTTTAACAATATCGTTCCGGGTTATTGAGTCCGGTGAGAAAAAGAGGTCTGGTCTACCCAGGGCGCTGAAGCCATTTTTAATGTAATTTAACCACTTGATTTTGTAGGCATTATCAAGTGAAAGACAATCTTTCAGGATTACCTGATTTAAAGATAGTTCGTTATTTAGCCAAATTTTAAGCCACATGATTAAAGGGGCCACTCGAATTTTGTCCGTTATAAAATCGGCCCCAAGCTCAGAATGAACGGAGTAAGAAGGGGTAGACTGGGGCACAGACAGGACTGATCAGAAAAATTTATTTTCTGAAACTTGAAGACAGTCTATCGGTCCGTATCCCCATAAGGAGCAGCCATAGGTGGCAACAGACAGGCACTTAGCATTGTAAATTGCCATAAGGGCTGAAATTGGCCTAGCCCCCAGCCTTCTGCTAAAACTTAAAATGGCAGAGGATGATCTTACTAGGGCACTATTTCGATTTCTTATTTGAGGGCCCCAACTTCCCTTGTCTTCAAAAATGACCCCCAAATATGGGAATGTCGATGCTCTTTGCACTTCTGTTTTACTACAGTAGAAAGTTTTAGCTTTCTTAAAGCGTGCGCCTTTACCCACTATCATCACTTGTGACTTTTTGGCATTTATTTTAAGATCTAGTGAGGTCATAAAGAGGCCAAACGCATCTAATAACCGCTGAAGCCCTAGCCCTGTGCGAGACGGAAGCACAGCGTCATCCGCGTATAGGAGGACAGGAACACAAGTCTCCCCGATACGCGGTATGTCTGGTGTTGCTGTCTTTAGTTCAGATTCGAGGGCGACGATGTAAACTGTGAAGAGCAGGGGTGCCAAAATGCACCCCTGTCTCACCCCTCTCTTGGACTTAAAACGACTAGTTCGTCGCCCCCCTGAATCAACCCTAACAGATGCCTGGAGGTCCGAGTGGAGATCAGCAAGGAGATTTACCAGTGCCCGGTCAAGACCCAAATCGACCAAAATGTGCTATAGTTTAGTACGATTAACAAGGTCAAAGGCCGAAGATAGGTCCATGAACCCTAAATATAACGACCCATCTTTTGCCCTGGTGTATTTGTCTACTAACAACTGCAGATTAAGGCACTGGTCCATAGTACCTAGTTTAGATCTGAAGCCGAATTGAAGATTAGATAGGACCCCCCTATCGTCAAGCCATGTCTGGAGTCTATGTAGGATGACCCTGCCCATGATTTTTACTGAGGAATCAATAAGAGATATAGGGCGATAACAAGCTGGGTCAACCCTACTGCCCTTCTTAAAGACGGGAATAATTACAGACTCCTTCCAGGATACAGGAATACTGTTCCTGGTTAGTGCATTAAAAACCCCACACAGCACCCTCGACCAAAGTTTTGGGTCAGTTTTGAAAAAGTCAGCAGGGACTCCATCCGGTCCCGGGGCCTTATTTTTTGAGGTCTGATCGATGGCCTTTTCAACTTCCCAGGCCTCAAAAACAACGCCCTGCTGTTCCTGAGAAAAAGGCAAACTAAGTGACAGATCATCATCTAAACTGCTCGAGTATATTGCCTCAAAGTGATTAATCCAATCACCATCCGGGATGTTTAATTCAAGGGAGGTTTGATCCTTGTCTGAAAAGAAAGGCTGGTTAACTACCCTCCAGAAGTCAGCACTGTTTTTAACGACCTCAGGATCGGACAGTTTAACCAGGCAGTTTCCCTGATCTCCTTTTTCCTATTTTGTATGGCTTTTTTATATAAGGATCTTAATGATGTTATTAGTGCGCGATCTTTAGGGATCGCTTTAAGGGCCTTGAGCAAATCAGTATGAGCTCTTGAACATGCATGGTCAAACCATTTTTTCTCCTTGGACCTGGACAATTTTTTGTTATTTGTTAAAGTAATGTCGATAGATTTACAAATATTATCAAAAGCAGACATTACTTCAGGGTTTGATGCCCTTGTGTCCAAGCAAATTAACACATCATTTTCAGTGCTATCAAGAACGGCGTGAAGAACGTTCTCAGGGACAACGCTAGACCACTTCAGTCTGCGACTTTGGTCCTTTAATACCACGTCTTGACTTCTATTCCCTCCTGGCCCGCCCTGATTTAAAAAGACAGTTGACAAAATCTCTACTACTACGGGGTTATGGTCACTAAATACTGAGACCATAGTACCATAGTGAACCACCCTCTCTAAAATCTGATAAGAAATAAATATATAATCGATTACGGTACCGTCGCCATTGCCCTTAAAGGTAGGAGTTCTACTATCGACTTCCCCACAACTAGATTCATACAAATTCCATGCATCCAAGTAAGATTCAAGTGCCTCACCCCTGTTGGAATGCTCAAAGTGTGTAGATAATGAGTGGGGCGGCCCCTCTTCTGAAAGACTTGTGCATGGCTGGTTGCAGGGATGTATATTAAAATCACCTAAAAAGATGATTTCAAACTCTTTTACCTTTTTTCTATAGACTGACAAAAAAGATTCAATAATATCCAAATTCTGCCTAGTATCATCATTAGGACTAGAATTATAAAAATTAATGAACAAAATATTTGAAAAAGAAGGGGGACTAAATTCAATTATCATGCAATTTTGAGAGCCTGGGTTATGTTGAATTAACACCCCTTTCAGGGATGTTTTAAACAAAGTTAACAGACCCTCCTTTGGTCTACCAGCCCCACCACTGGTAGCAGGGACGAAAAAATGTGTGTAACCATCCAAGGAAAAACTGTCAGTTAAGTCCCAAGTTTCCTGGAACGCAAGAATATCAAAGGACTTCAGAAGTTTAATCCATTCCTCATTCCCGGCTTTGGCCCTAATACCAGCAATGTTCCAGGTCATTATTGGACAGTGTTGGTTTGATAAGCCCTCAGTAGTAGACAGTCAATCATTGTCACTTAAAGATGATAGCGGTGAGAACCGGTTAAACAAGGGCAGAATTGGAACAGATTGTGGATTAGGCCTACACAAGTTATAACAATATGAATCCATATTCACAGGCAGTTGATGTTCTTGTGGCATCCTAGGAAAGAAAGCCTGCCTTTGTGTAGGATAGGTAGGAGTCAGATGGCCAGGATGAGAGCTTGGACTAGGGGTCGCACTAAGATGATTATAAAAATACCCCAGTGGGCGAACACATATAACGTTATCCTCGGTGACCGGTAAGGAGGCTGCCCTTAACAATGTGGTTGCGACGTGCTGTGGATGTCTTAAGTTTACGATAACACAGTCGCCTCTACATGATTTTCTTGAGGAGCCAATCCAATCAACCCTACGCACTGACACTATATCATTCCAGAAAGCAATGGGGAACCCACAGTATTTATTTAACCATGCGATGACTTTATTACCTAGAGAGCTACTCAGCTCTTCACGGGCTTCAAATGAGTTTGGATCAACCTTCGGGACATTAGTCAGCACTACCGTGTATGGTGCACAATCATGGGGTAAGTTGACTACGGGTTTTTTCCTCCCCAGTGCCCCCTCCAACATTTTTTCACCTGGCTTGTTGGCTACAGTTTTCTTCTGTAAAATGGGAGCTATAGAGTCAGGCTTTGACAGAGGTCAGGCAGTACTTACAGATGGCCCAATAGATGGCCCTATAGGTGGCCCCATAGGTGTTCCGTTAGCCACCCTGCTACTGTTTGAGCCAGAAGCCGCTACCAAGGCAGCTGTCCCAGTTTTGATGGTCTCAGGGGGTTTAGTCCTAGACAGATGTGTGGATAAAAGGCACCCAAGTTTGGAGATTTCCTTTGAGACTTGATTTAATTTGTCCTCGACCCCCCTGCCGTTGACTACAGCACCCTCAGAAGTATCCCTTAGATTTACATTCATGCTATTTTCTGCGACAGCTTGTGCAGGTGGGGACATAAGTGTACTTAATCTAGCTACCTCTTTTGTCACTTTGTCAACTTTTACCATTAGAGGTTTAATTATTGACTCCAGTTTAATGGTCAGCGTATCTACAAGTAGCTGAAAGTGATCACTATTAACAGTTTCAGTATCCCCCTCGTTACTGTTATCGTTTGTCATCTCCGCCCGCGTGGGCTGAGAGGTCACAGTTTTCTTCATTTTACGTTGCCCCCCACGCTTGTTTATCAGTCTTCTGCATGCCCTAACTGGGCGGCGGACCAAAGATGGGACTGTCGCGGGAGAAGGTGGCAGTAAATCTGAGCTAGGAATGTCCACTGAAGTAGAAGCAGTATCTAAGTTTGAATCCTCCAAAGGAACAACAGATGGAACAGTCTCACTCACATTGTCAATATCATCTAGGTCAAGAAGGTTATTTGATGGTGAAGCAGGGGGGCTGGCCATGCCAAGTGACAGACGACGTGCAGAATTAATTTTAGTGACCATTTTGACCATATAGTTATCCAAGGGCCCGGGTAGGGCTGATGTTTTAGCTGAACGCAATTTAGCCATTATCGCAGGGAGGGTGTCAAATGGAAACAATGAATACGCAGACTAAACAGGGTGTTAGGTACTCACTATGAGATGAATAGGTCCAAAGTCAACACTGCAGAATATAAAGAACAGGAATCGTGGCCCTGCCCTGCCTCTCCCTGCCCCAGACGGCCCCGGACGGCCTGCCCTCTGCCCGGGCTCAGCCCGGCGTCGCCCGCGCACGTCCCGTGACGCGGAGGGAGCGTCCTGCTTTTGTAGCGCCTCCGGGCACGCTGCGGCAGGAAGTTGGTGCTAGGCTCTCTGGGAGCTGTAGTCTCCAGCCGCCAGTCGCCAGGTGGAGTAGAGCGACCGCGGCGAGACCACAGCGTTAGGGCCCCAGGAGCTGTCGGCGTCCTGCTGGTAAGTTCTCCCGGTCTCCCGGTCTGCTGTGGCGTGCAAATGCCCCCCACTCCACCGAGGGAGCGTCCTGCTTTTGTAGCGCCTCCGGGCGCGCTGCGGCAGGAAGTTGGTGCTAGGCTCTCTGGGAGCTGTAGTCTCCAGTCGCCAGGTGGAGTAGAGCGACCACGGCGAGACCACAGCGTTAGGGCCCCAGGAGCTGTCGGCGTCCTGCTGGTAAGTTCTCCCGGTCTGCTGTGGCGTGGAAATACCATATATAGGGACCTACAGGTAAGCTGAAAGTACAAATTGTAATTATGCCTAATCAGATCACAGGCCTGGGTCCGGTTAGCAGAGCCCAGGGTGCAATCAGAGTCAGAAAACCAGCATCTAGTAGTCAAAATGGGGGTAGAAAGTGGTGGGAAACTGCAAACAGGTCCTGGATTCTCTCACTCATGAATTCAGTTTGTGACACTCATATTATTTTATCATATTATCTGAGATTTCTCTAATTTGATTTATGAATTAAATAATTAGTTTATAAAGCACAAAGATTGCCCAGAGGTATCTTGGCACTATGAAACAAGGAGAAAAAAAAACCTAACATCTACTGTACAAAAAGTCAGATTTTTAGAGACTTACTGAATGCTGAAAACAAGGTGGCAGCCTCTAGACTGTGAGGAAGGTGATTCCAATGCAATGCTGTGCATCTGAAGAAACTCCTGCCAACCCACGAAGACCATTTAAAAGATGGCCCCACTAAGTACATGGCAGAACTAGAGCAAAGGTTCCTGCCAGACACACACCATCCCAGGTTCTTCCTACAGTAAATCAGACCCTGCCCATCAAGAGTCTTATAAACTGTACATAAGGCTTTGAAAATGACTCTTTTCTTCACCGGCAATCAGTGTAGTTTGCTGATGCCAGCTGTCACCAGTCACTAGGAGCACAGCAGTAATCTTCACGGTGGCACTACTTGGATAAGGAGTCACTGACTTCACTCTACACACTGGCCAGTGTCAAATCAGCATGGCAGTACTCTTTCCGGTGGCCACACCTGGCTCTGCACACAGGCTATAGGACCTGATCAGCAGGGGCGGCTGGTGACATTTGAAAGTGGTGAGGCGTAAAATTATTGTATTGCACAGCAGTGAGCGAGTGTAGCGAGTGAGCTGGAACAACCTATGGGGAGTTCTCCCTCTGAGAAAATTTTGAAAAAAGAGTGGGCAAATTGTGCATTTTCAATCAAATTTGAGAAAGCAGGAAAGGTAATAAGGCAATTGTGAAAGTGCAGGTATTACATTAATAAAGAGATGTCACTAATTCCCCATATGGTAAAAAATACTAGTTCTACAATATGAGGGGGCCTAAAGAAACCTTTATCAGCAGCAAATAGACCACCAGAGACTCAAGCAAGCAGCAGTCAGGGACACAGTGAATTCTGGTGATCTTTCACTACTTTTTTTAGGGGAGACAGACCTACAACTATTTTGTACTTTATCACTAGAAAACACAATATTCTCTTTTAATGCAGTTGTATACAAAAACCGTGCCAGAATTATTGGAACAGCAAGCCAAAATGCATTTTGTCCTTGGCACCTCCCTACCAGCAAAATAGTCACATTTACAGCTCCCAGATGCAACGCAGTACCCTTTTGCTATCTATTAGCATTGTAAGGCACCTGTCTTATCTCATCTTAAGGATGGTCTTTAAGTAAGGCAAGGCATGCCCTAAAGCTGCAATGGTGCCATTCCGCTCTACACTATCTATTATATTGGTTTGCCTGTTCATTATATGACTTGAATGAATTTCAATGATTGTAAACACATGTCAATTTCCAGATTACAACATATAAAACATATAAAAGGGCATTCATTGTAAATAATATTATTTTGCCTGCGTTAAAGGTGGCTAAAAATGATGCTTACTTGACAAATGCCTTTATTCACTGCACAGAAAAAATAATTCTATATAGGCATTATAGCATGAGTAGTTTCGCGTTTCTAAAAACATTCGTATCCATCAATGATATTTATGGCTATCAACTGATTCCAAATACTTTCAGGGTCAGGAGGGCGAGGGCTGAATCTTGTCACACGCACCTTGCTGGAACTTGGTGATACTCTTTCAAAATGTGGCTTCAGAGTTTAAAATGTCTAAAGTGCAGCAGACTCCAATTAAGCAAAGGCCAGGCCCGCGAGAACCCAGGAGAGTTTTCACTAGCTAGGTATTCAGCAGAGGAGCACCGAAAGCCAAGCACCTTGAGGCGACTCAGTTCTAACTAAGCAGGCACTCTACAAGAGTAATGCTGCCCATAATAAAAATCCCAAAACGCAAAATCCTGGGAACAGCTAAAGCTCTAATAGAGTGAAACATTCAGTAAAAGTTGTTAAATAACAACGGGAACTAAATCACTGCCATGGGTCACCTGGAAACTTATTACATTAATTGTTCACAAATTGTCAATGTTTTTCACAGTCATGTTAAGGACATGAATATAGTGCCCGACATGCAGAGTTTCAATGTCCATTCTAAAATGCTACCGGGTCTGAGACCCGGAAGGACCCGGCCCACTAAATGCCCAGCAGTGTTACTCCTATGAAAACATTAAAATAGAATTTGCTGAAACAAGGCACCGCGATGTGTTATCGATACAGCAGTGATGATCGGCTGTGTGAACTTTGACATACGCCATTATCTGCATTGAAATATAAAGCATACCATGTCGTTTTATTACATTCAGCGCCACTAGAATTATGCAATTGTGTTCCCACGGCGAATTTCGCATAATTATATATTTGCCACAAGTACATAGTCCATAATCTGCAGATTTAACCCTAAAAATGTGTTTCTAGCTGTAATGGTTCAAAAGTTACAAACTATACAGCAACACACATTGCTGAACCGGGTAATGCCTGAGGCTCACTGTCTATAAGTGGCAGTATCTAAGAGAAGGGACGGCAAGCACAATGTGAGCTCAACCGCACTGCCTTCAAGAGTAAGCACTTCCGTGATGGAAGTGCCTTCTTAAAGGCAGCATGTGTCATCAGGGTCAAAATGTTCGGCACAAGTTTGTAAAACACCCAAATGTACATGGTCAGCGACTAGCTGCCGCCTCCCCCCCCAATCCGGCACCCAATACCCAGGAACGTGGACACGAGACGTCTTTACTTTTTGGAAGGCGGGCGCTAGTCGCCCGGCCGTATTTATTAAAGTATGAAATTAAAAAAGGTTTTTAATTGCATAATCAACAATTTATACAAAAATTCAGCAGGACATTTAGGTACATAATTCTTAGCAACAAGTTTGAGAGCCTGACTTTAACAAAACTCTAATACATGTTGTTTCCTAACTTAGACTAAACATCCTCATCTAGAATTTTTGTACATTTCTGGCCATATGGCAGGGTCACTACCGGTGTCAGGTCCTACAAGCTGCTCCTCCCCTCTGGATGTGCGCATGCGCAGTGTTACCCCGGGAATTGCCCGGTCTACGCCCTGAACTCCATTTACCCACTAAAGGAGGGCCCTTACTCTGCGCCGGTGGCGTCATGAGTCCACGCGCGCGGGGTGGCTACCAGCCTAAAGAAAGCGTGAACTACTCCTACCCGCGCTCCTTTGCCTATTACCTTGCCCCTGGAGTTCTGGGAGTGGCCCGCAGGCCCCTCCCCCTGGGCGGGAACCTCCATAGGATGATGCCCGCCCCCTCAGACCTCAAATATGTGCTCACCGATAATGACCTTACCGCATGCCCCATACCTAATAAATACGACGACCTATGGGAAAAATTCTAAAGGACAGCTACACTGGCTAATAAATAACAGTATCAACGTCTAGCTACAAAAGGGAAAAAAGGCCTAAAGACACTTAGCATCAAATACAATTCACTTCACACATGACTTTCTAAAAGGGGAAAAAATTCCTAGACAAAAGCATCAACAAAATATACCAACAGTTCCATCTCTATTACCCTGTGAGACCCGTGGACGTACCTTCAAAACTTACTATTCAACCAGACATAAGAACTGCTACACAACTTTTTGTTCCAAGGGATGGTGGGTGGGAAAACAAAGAAGCCCCGAGCGCGGGGCACACCGTTTCGGCGAGGGAGCGTCCAGGGACAAGGGGGTCTCCTGGGTGCTCCCTATCTCTTTATTCCCGAGGGGCCAGGTGGCCCCTCCTCTAGCCCGCCCCCCCTGACCCGGACCCACTTCCCAGGATCCGGGTCAGGGAGGCCGCCAGCCAATCAGCGGTGGGTCGCGCCCCCCCAGGGCACGCCCCCACCGCCGAATGGCGACAACGGAGACAGTGGGGGCGACGGTCGCCGCGCCGCCATGCGTGCGGGGGGGCCGAGGGCCCCCCCTTTTCACATGGTCAGCGACTAGCTGCCGCCTCCCCCCCCAATCCGGCACCCAATACCCAGGAACGTGGACACGAGACGTCTTTACTTTTTGGAAGGCGGGCGCTAGTCGCCCGGCCGTATTTATTAAAGTATGAAATTAAAAAAGGTTTTTAATTGCATAATCAACAATTTATACAAAAATTCAGCAGGACATTTAGGTACATAATTCTTAGCAACAAGTTTGAGAGCCTGACTTTAACAAAACTCTAATACATGTTGTTTCCTAACTTAGACTAAACATCCTCATCTAGAATTTTTGTACATTTCTGGCCATATGGCAGGGTCACTACCGGTGTCAGGTCCTACAAGCTGCGCCTCCCCTCTGGATGTGCGCATGCGCAGTGTTACCCCGGGAATTGCCCGGTCTACGCCCTGAACTCCATTTACCCACTAAAGGAGGGCCCTTACTCTGCGCCGGTGGCGTCATGAGTCCACGCGCGCGGGGTGGCTACCAGCCTAAGGAAAGCGTGAACTACTCCTACCCGCGCTCCTTTGCCCATTACCTTGCCCCTGGAGTTCTGGGAGTGGCCCGCAGGCCCCTCCCCCTGGGCGGGAACCTCCATAGGATGATGCCCGCCCCCTCAGACCTCAAATATGTGCTCACCGATAATGACCTTACCGCCACAGGCCAGCATTGTTAACCGACGATCTGGCCTCCCCCCTCTAGCCCCTACCTATGGAAACCCTCCTACTTTCAAAACCCTCTAGCCAGGCCCAGATATTGTCAGACCACAAGACATTACCCTCCTCTGTTAAATGAACTCCGTCCTTTAAGTAATACTTGTCGCCCCAGATGCACCCATGAGGTATAGACTGCAACAGGGGGGCTCGAAATAACCTATCCAACCGTGTGTTGATCCTCTTTACCGAATGATTCAACGCCCTGACCGAATGTCCCCCCCGCCACTGTAGTCGGGGTATGAGTTGTGACCATACTAGTGTGCAACCGGGGCAGGTCCTGGCCAACCAACCCGCCGTTGAGATAATCTCCTCAATCAGAATGCGCCTACCCAGTGTTGCCAAATCATTCTCCCCGAGGTGAAGTATCACCACTGACGGTGGAGATTGCTGGCGTGCTAAAAGCCCTCGGAAGAATCCCCTAAACTCGTGCAGACACAACCCCCCTCTGCCAAAGAACGTGATGTCCAACCCTAGTTGTGCCGCCCTTTTCCTCTTGTCACCTGACATAAAGACACATTCTGCTCGCTTCACATATGAATGACCCACAATCCAAACACTGTTCTTCATTGTTTCCTGGTCGCCGCTCCGTGCCGATGTATGTTGCCGGTGCCCGACGACAAATTCCTCCCCTGCGTAACAGGTCTGAGAAACTGTAAGAGAGCGGAAAGAAACCAAGCGTGAGTGACATGTAATCATAGCATGTCAATCCGAACATAACGTTTATAGCATTCTGAAGACCATCTCCCAATTGTCTTCACTCTTTCCACTGGGAGGCCCCCCGCCACCGCCTCAGTTGCTGCCCCAATCCTGAAGGAATGAGAGCCAAACTCTTTAGGGTCAAGACCTGCTTTCCTAACCCCCATCTCTAATACTTTCCTGAATTGATACCTGGTCAAGGGGCTCCCGTCGGCGTGACAGAGCAATGCCCTGCCCGCTGAGCCTACCAACAGTCCGTGGAATAATTCCACGTGCCTCACCGGGCAGCAAGGGTTGGCGGGGGCCCGTTGCAGAACTATGGTGTGACCCCTAGCCTCCTGGTCGGTCTTTGACTTCTGGATAATCACCCACATGGTGTCCTCCCTTATCGTCACACTAGCCTTTTGCAAGCCGCCCAGTAGGTCTGACTTAGAACCTGCCACAAGTTCGCTAATTCTCAGCGCCCCATAGAATGCCAAAGAGAATGCCGCCCTAAAAAGAAGCACCTCCCACTCCGAGCTACAAACAGTCTCCAGCGTGCCCAGTAAGGCTGTCAGCCGGGCCAATCCAATGGGCTTTCTCTTATCCTTCTGATGTCCCTGAATACGGCGCCATCCCCTTAAAGCCTTACGTATCATAAAGGTATTAGTGGGATCCCGGAAGCCCCTAGCTTGAGCGAAGAATGACACCGCTGCCCTATGTCTGTTCGCAGCTGCCACCGAGCGCCCCTCCTTATGCATCCATTCTAAATAGGCTGCAAAGCCATCCTCCTCCGCCCAGAGCGCTTCCCATTGTTGCCCCAAAAAAGAACAATAAGACAGAAACGCCCCTTCGTAAGCCGTCTTGGTCCTGGGGGCTAGGCTAGCGACCACGAGGTCCTGTAATCTGGGGCACCAATCTGCCAAAGTACTGCTGGGAAGTGTGCTGGTGAGGGGTCTGCTGTGGGAAGATGCTCCCTGAAAACCTGCATTTTGAAGCGAGAGAGGGAGTCAGCTGCATTGTTTAGAACACCAGGGACATGTTTGGCCCTAAAATTAGCATTCAGTTTAAGGCACCGCAGAACAATTTCTTTGATCAGACGAAGTATGAAAGGACACCGCGCCCCCTGCTGGTTGATACATTCTACCACCGTCATGTTATCTGACCAAAACACCACTGATTGGTTACATAGGTGTTCGGGCCAGACCATCAGTGCCACCCATATTGGGAAGAGTTCAAGGAAGCCAATGTTGCTGGTCAGACCCCATGTCTTCCATTCTTCTGGCCACTGTTGAGCGACCCACCTGTTCCCTAGGATGGCGCCAAAGCCCACACTACCGGCCGCATCAGTCCATAGGCCCAACTCCGCTGATGTTGTGAGCGGGCCGGGCCAGACCACCCTACCGTTAAAATCCTCCAGGAATGCCATCCAAATAAGCATATCCTGGCGAATTTCAGACGATAAGCGAGTGCGGTGGTGCTTTTCCCTCAGCCCCTTCATCGCGTGAGCGATGGAGCGAGAGAAAGGGCGAGCCATGGGGATGATTCTCAGTGCAAAATTCAATTGCCCTACCACCTCCTGTAGTTGCTGCAGAGTGACCTTCTCCTTGCGGAGGCATAAATGCAGCGCTGTCTTGAATTTGTCCACTTTGTCCCTAGGTAATCTAAAACATCCTTCTAGTGAGTCAATCTCAATGCCCAGGAATTCTAAGCAGGTGGTCGGGCCAACCGTCTTCCCGGGCGCAAGCGGGACCCCAAAAGCCCGCATGAGCACGCAAAATTCCTGCAATGCCAGTGCACACTCCTGAGATCCCGCTGTACCGAGGAAGAGGAAATCATCTAAATAATGCATGACCCGCTGATGGCCCGTCACTCGTCTCATGGCCCATTCAAGAAAAGAGCTAAACATTTCGAAGTAAGCGCAAGATATCGAACAACCCATGGGCATGCATTTGTCCATGTAGAACATATCCCCAAAGGTGAAGCCTAATAGATGCTGATCGGCTGGGTGGACCGGGAGGAGGCGAAAGGCTGATTCTATGTCTGATTTCGCCATCAGCGCCCCAGGTCCCGTGGTCTGTAATAAGTGGACAGCCTGATCAAAAGAGGCGTACTTAACACTACAGATACCCTCGTCGATGGCATCATTCAGTGACGTCCCCTTTGGTGCTGACAAGTTATGGATCAATCTGAATTGCCCTTTCTCTTTTTTGGGGACAACTCCTAATGGGGAACACACGAAATTGGGTATTGGCACTTCAGTAAAAGGGCCCGCTATCCTGCCTAACGATAGCTCCTTGTCAATTTTAGCGGCCACCACAGCCGGATTGTGCTTGACTGACAGTTGATTTCTACAATGTGCGCTGCCAGTGTATCCCGCGGCCGGGATCCTAAAGCCTTTAGAAAAACCTTCCTGGAGTAGGGTGGCCGAAGTGTGGTCCGGATATCTATTCAACCATGGAATCATGCCACCACATCTACTGGGGTGGGGGGGCGTACCTTGTCTAACTTATAGTGGTTTTCCCCTACCCCTCTGACCCGAGTTCCCCTGCTTGGACCTACAGGCAGTTTCTGGATGAGAGGGGTGCCCACAGGAGGAACACGCATGTCTAAACTTACACGCGGCCCTTGTGCAGGTGCGCCTATTAAAATCCCAGCACACCCCTTTTTTCTCCGGCCCACTTGCCCTAAACTTCCCAGGTACCTCACTCGTTTGGGGGGGCCGAAAGGGCTGCTGAGGTCTAGAGAACACCTTGACCGGACCGAACTGAGGGGGAGGTGCAGTATCAGAGAACTGTTTGTGCCAAGCCATGGAATCTACCGTGTCCCAAGGCAATGTTCTATTGAATTCCAATGCCTTCCTGAAATTGACATCATACCCCTTCCATGCCTCCCCAGAATACTGTTCACTCCACCCCACAATCCTGCTCGAGTAGCAGGCCAATGCTGCCTGTAAGTCTGGAGGACGCTCAGCTTTAATAGCAGTGAATACAGCCCATGCCTTCATCCAGTTGTTAAGAGTTTCTTCAACCCTAAATCTAGTACACTGCGCCCTCCATTCACTTGGGAGCATCCACCCTTTTAGTGATTTTGCCTGCTCCATTTCCCTATTATCTAACAACAAAGAATAAATGTACACGTATTTATCCGCCCAAATCATCTCTTTCACAGCTAATGACACATGCTGAGCCAAATTCTCGCTCCTGGAAGGTAAAACTCCGTCCCCCAAGAGCGGCAATGCCACTTCCTTACCAGGTGCGGGCACCGGGGGCGGCTGCCCTTTAACTCCGTCCGGCTGGGGAACACTTGGACCTGCAAGGGGAGAAGATATTGGCAATGCAACACTGTCGGCGACCGCTGCCGATCTGATTTTTTCCACAAACCTCGCCGCCTCTGCCGCATGGTCTGCAGAATTCGGGAAAGCTCCCCCTTTTTGGAGCCATGGCATCAAGGCCGTTATCTGGGCTAACAGTTCGGGTGGCGTTGGATCTAAGTTACCTCCCGGGACCACCGGTACCACTGGGGTTATGCCCTGTGGTACTGGCGCGGCTGGCAAGGCGGGTGCCGGGTGTGGCAAGCCTGTGCCCGGGATTGTGGGCACCGGTGGGGGAACAGGCCCAGCGTCTACTGGTTGACCTGTCGGCACCGGCACCACGGGGGCGAGGGGTGTCGGCATAGGTGTATGCGGGGGTGGGACCGCCGCCGGCGGCGCGGCAGGTACCGGTTCTACTGGCCCCGGGATGGGGGCAGCGTCCCTGGGTCTCTTGGACCTACCCTTCCCGTGTGGGGTGACAAAATCCCCCCTTGGCACTGGTGCCACCCTCTTGCGGATAGGCCTACCCGATGGGCCCGGGGCGTCACCATGCCTCTCATTCAACCGTGCTTCCAGCTCATTTACTTTCCCTAGCTGCTGTTTCATTTCTTTCATGTCACGCATCATGGCCCGCATCATAGCCTCCATGTTGGACCCCTTTTTTCCACCCCGTGGACCTGGCATGATGCTACCCCAAACAACCGCAGCCTACTCTCTTAATATCACCACAGGCCAACTCTGTGTACCTTTTTGATGGAGGGTCACCAGGGGGCTTTCAACACCATGCAACGGCGACCGCAACACTAGCGGCTTGTCCACTTATGTAAGGGGGTGAGTAAACCTAATGTAGACCCACCCGGCGGCCACCAGGAGCGATGAATGCCAGCCCCCCGTACCCCTCTTACCGACCAATCCTGGGAACTCGCCGGCGATATCCGTCTGCGATCACGTCCCACACCAAGCCCTCGCGCTGAAAATTCCACACCAGGATCAGCCACAACACCTTACGGCCTCCCTGTGAGAGAATTGGACCTGTAGTGCCGTTATATGCCTGAAACAGAGAAATGTATTAACACCGTGTGCTAAAAACAGGTGGAGATTTAAGAAACGCAATATGGATACAATGAAGGCTTGAACCCCCCCTGTTCCCCTTTCCGGTGATGTGCACCACTCAAATTCGTTTGATCCGCAACAGTAAATTATTACCCCCTCCAAGTCAGAATAATTCTGACACAACAGTGAACTCACTTCTTAACCACAACTGCGCCCTTTGTTAGCAGTCATAAATAGCAATCCCCTTTCAGCCCAACTTCAGCTCGTGTTACATCATCAGTACATATCCCTTAGAAACACATTGTTTATGTAGAAAACACACAGCTTATCCAGGGTCCCAACCCACAGCTTCAGCGGTCGATTCTGCACTTAACCCGACCAAAACAATATTTATATAATCGTCCCTTTGGTCTCCCCTCCGCTCGCAGCCCTAGCTGGCCCTGCCTCGTTTCGTTTAATAAAATTAACGTGCCTAGCTGTGATCCCGCCAAAATACTAGCCAGCGACGTTCCAATCTGCTGAAATCTGAGGAGCGGGGAAGACGGGGGCTCCGTATGGGGCAGAACCAGCAGTTAACCAGAGCGGGCAAAGAAAATGTGAGGTGCGCGGAAGGCGGGAGCTCGGCCTGCCGGTTACGTACGGAGCACACAAGCAATTAATTCAATGCGGGCCGGGCAGCGGGAAAGAAAGAGATGGCCTGATGCTACTGATTTATTTCTGGGGATCGGCTCCCGAGCAGCCAACACGGGAAGCAGGTCCCTCGTCGACCAGGTCTCCCGACGTGCCGCCCGCCCCCCGCCCCAATACCTCGCACAGCTCCGCACACTGTCTCCCGTGACGTGTGACCGGCTCCCCCCCGTCGAATTCCTTCGCGACGTCCTCCCTGTGCTCGCAAAAAATCTTCCGTAGCCCTGTTGCAGTCCGGAATTAACAGCGGGAAAACGCACTCCACAACACTCCTGGTGGCTCCCGCGGGTCGAAACTGGAAGAAAAAGGGTACAGTAGATTAATAAACAAAGAAGCCCCGAGCGCGGGGCACACCGTTTCGGCGAGGGAGCGTCCAGGGACAAGGGGGTCTCCTGGGCGCTCCCTATCTCTTTATTCCCGAGGGGCCAGGTGGCCCCTCCTCTAGCCCGCCCCCCCTGACCCGGACCCACTTCCCAGGATCCGGGTCAGGGAGGCCGCCAGCCAATCGGCGGTGGGTCGCGCCCCCCCAGGGCACGCCCCCACCGCCGAATGGCGACAACGGAGACAGTGGGGGCGACGGTCGCCGCGCCGCCATGCGTGCGGGGGGGCCGAGGGCCCCCCCTTTTCACATGAACTGAAAAGGTGTCCGGTTTGCTGCTGCGTGTATTTAAAGTAGGTGCTTTATATAAGTGCACAGTTAGCTGTCGCTTTAAATTACAGCAGCAGAAAGGAGCCCCTTTGGCAGGGCAACGGAGTCCTAAAAAAAGAAGTGGGGGGACGCTCCAAGTTAGGGGGTGTCACCAAAAGTGACGTCACGACAGGAAGTGACGTCACGAAAGATAGTCCCCTCTCATTACAGGGAACCCCGCTCCACTTAGGGGTCCACGTTAAACCATTGTCGAATGTAGCGTAATTGTTAATAAATCAGTTTATACGGTATAAACTGGTTTATTAACATTTAAGCTATAATGTATTACACGTGTCTCTTAAAGAATATTTTTAAGTAAAGATTTAAAAGTGTAATTCAAAAAGAGCAAATAACTAAAAGCGAGTTGATCTTTAAAGATAAAACAATGGTACAATAAATTGAAGTACGCATCTAAATATTATCTCAACCTCACTTGCATTCAAACAGTACGCATGTTAACTTCGTCAATTTTTAACCTTATTTCCTAGGTGCGTTTAGCTTCTTACCTCATTTATATTTAGAGCTGCGCTGCAGATGGTTTTGGGAACATGCACATTTCATTCATCAGTTTTGCGACTTCAAGCGCACACTAAACAGGAACAGTGCCGGTGCCAGAAATGCCAACGGCTCTCTTGGGATATGTGAATGTATTAAATTGTAACACTGTGTGTGTCCCATCCCTTGCTGCAAACCTCCCCCATACTTTTGTGGCCTCTTTTGTCGACCTCTGTTGGCTGAAGGATCAGGTGTCTACGCGCTCCTGCCCAGGTTGAACATAATAAAGGTTACAAGGCGATGGGGGCAGGTTCAAAGGGCAAAACAGAATTTTGTAAGCTAGCGCATTCGTGTGCTGCACAAGACTGACAGCCAGCCCTGTACTTGGGAGATTCAAGAGGCAGCCGTGCAGGCAAGTAATGCCACAATTGAAAGTCCAGCTTTTAGGTAGGGGGGATGGCGTCCACTCGGTAAAATAAGTGGGGGGACGCCGTCCACCCGCGTTGTACCCCGACTCGAGCCCCGGCACATTGGGTTCATTTACATGTGTGTTTTTATGAACCAGCACAGACCCGGACAGAAGTGCACACTGGAGGCCCACCACCACCAGTGTGTGGTTAACAGATGCCCCGTTGCCAGCAGGGGTCGAGCGTAGAAATACTCCGCATTCCTGCAGCAGGTCTGTTTACCTGTCCACAGCAGGGTCTGCGTTTTCGTGGCATGGTCAACGAGATTAATGGGGGGGGTGAGTATGAAATATACCAACAAGCAACAGAGCGTACCCCACAAGCAGGCATAAAGGCCTTGATAAGTGAGGTAAAGAAAGCTTGATTCACTCTAGGTAACTTGTTCCAATATTAGCCAACAATCAAGCTGTCACATGCACACCAAACATACCCATCACTTAACACACTTGTCCCTCATAGAAACAATTGAACCATATAAAACAAGGAATAACACAAATCTCTATCATTAAAAAAATTATACATTCATTTATTCATCTTAAAAATGATTTTGAGTTTCAATAAAAAGCACAATCCCTATACAGTACATCACATTAATGCTAAAAAAATTAAATAACAAACAAATCAATCAAAAACACATCATAAAAAAGAGAGTTTAGGAGAAATAGACAAATACAATTTGTCTTCAAGTGTGACACATCCGTCATATGACAATATCCGGAGCACGGAGTTCAGTATTTGTACAATTGATACTCTACACCGTGCCTTTTGTTGACGGATTGCGTATAGATATTAGGGCGTCAGCGCGTTTCGATGGTCGAAATTATAATTCCATCTTTGTCAAGACAACAGTATATACTCTCTATGTTTGATAAAATGATTTGCAAGGTCACCTATAATACAAATACAATGTAACAGAGATACATTATTTATAATCTTCGAAGCGCAAAGCAGAAAATCAATCCTAGCCTGGCGATTACAGCACTAACCAACAATTCAATCCAAACAATCTTTTATAACATATACCAGAGCCTCACATTATCTAAATGTGTATTTTTTTTAAAACACAAAGCTTCGACTAAAAGAATCTACAGTCACATGTTTTATAAAGGGGCCCCTCTTTTTCTACTAGTACTTGATAATTGAGGCTGTGGCACTGAGGACCACTTGTACGGATACAGGGGTATTATTGCCCGGGACAGGAGACGGTGACAGAAATGAGTGATATGATAGGTGAGTTGTTGGGGGGGCATAAAGAATGGCACACAGAAAGACATTACACCTATTTCAGGTGCTACCACTTCACGGCCTCTACATCGAACTGTAGGTTGCTAATCTGATACAAGTAAATCAACCAACCTGCTGCTGCTTATTTGAAATGACGGCTGCAGGCGCCTTTCTTTTTCCAGCAACTGTGTCCCGGAAAAAGTGGCTGGCAAAGTTGCGTAGCCATTCCCCTAAGGTCGTTTTGGGCCTTACCCAATCGGGAAGCCAAATTCACGGATGCCAAAGGAGTGCTGCACTTGTTACCACCCCCTGCACTGTGCGCCAGCCCTGCCCCTTCACATTATCCGGAATGGCGCTCCACTGACCGCGCCCTGGGCCAATCCATTAGCGCCCTATTTGAAATACATTCACTGGCGCTTTATGCAGCCGCCCCCACAAGGCTGATGTCACCAGCCTCCTCGCTTGCCTCGAGGGCGAGAAATAGTCTTGCCCAGCCTTGCACAAGCGCATTGAAGACTCTTCGAGATAAGCACAAAACAAAGATTTTACATAGTTTCACTGAAACTATGTAAAATCTTTTTTTTGTTTCATGGGGGACCACCAAGCAGTGAGGCTTCTTTTAAAACTGCTCCATGGTGTTTATTCGACCCCATGGAGCAGTTTCAAAACAAGAGCTTCATTCTCTCTCCCTTTAGTTTTCCCAGATGCTGGTAGGTAGGGCAACTCCCCCTACGCCCCTTAATACCAGACACCACTGCTGATCCGCATCGTAGCATGCTTCACGACAGTTCCACCTGGCCTACAGGGTTGCTAACTTTACTCTGCAAACAGGCTATATCCTGATTGGTGCAGAAGCCATATTCCCACCCCTCACTTCAGAGAATCAATGGCCAGGATCTCCCACTGGACTTCACTACCTTCAGTGCGCTCCTCTTCCTCACAGAGCACACTGAACTTGGCAAGCTGGCAGGCTCTGGTGCTCCCAGCCCCAGAGGTTTGCAGCCTTGGATACCCTGGGTGATGTTACCTCACCCAGCTGGGAGACTGCCAGGCCGTGGCCCCCAGTCCTCGCACAGACATACTGTCTGCTTGACAGTTGACAATTTTTGGGGCCTTTGCTCCCGGTCTCATAGAACAGGATTCCGATTGGATTGACATAATTGATTTTGGGGGAAAAGTTGCAAGCCTATTTTTAGACCTATCAAACTTAGACTGGTAGTCCACCAAACTTTTTGCCTTCACCCTTTCTATTTTTTCTGAGCTCACGTTTGATGACCTTAGTAGTCTGTGCACTTTACCACTGCAAACCAGTGCTAAAATTCTTGTGCTCACTCACCTAAACTTGGTAGAATTGGCCTATACCCAATTGGCACAAATAATTTACTTGTAAGTCCCTAGTAAAACAGTACCCCATGAACCCAGGTTCGTAAATTAAATACTACTATTGGGCCTACAGCACTGATTATGCCATTCACTTAAGCAGACCTGTAAAGCATGCCTCAGGTCTGCTATTACAGCGTGTATGTGCAGTTTTGAACTGACATGTTGACATAGCAAAAATAAGCGAGAATGTCAACTTAACCATGCAAATCAAGGTCAAACTTCAGGGTTTACACAGTCTCAAAATAATAATACCCTGCAGTCATGAAATGTGTCAAGACCAAAGTCTCAGAATTTCAATGTGCCTCACGCCCTAGTGATGCAAGTTCCACAACCCCCGATTTTGCATCAAACTGCTAATCCCCCTAAATTCACTTCTACCCAATTTCCAAACATGAATCAGAATTCTTTCAGATAACAATCCATTCCAACAGTACACCATGTTTGACAAGGCTGACAGTTATGGATCAGATCACTCTACTTGAGAAGGGAGAAAGATTGCATGCTTGGTGCCGTGCTGGAGGTAGACCAGAGTGGTCCATTTTTAGAAGGTGAGCTAAAAGGCCATCCAGTATAATTTTTGGTTGATATTGGTGCTACCGGTTATACTGTCAGAACAGTGGAAGTTCCAAACATACCCTTCTCTGGAAAGAGAATCCAGATTGTAGGCATTGCTAATAAACAAAAAAAAATCCTGTAATAAAGGATGTGCCTATAAAAATAGGGAATTTCGAGGAGAATCACCAATTTGTGGTATGTGATTCGAATCCCTTGAGTTTGTTGGGACGCGATTTGTTGTTCAAGCTAAATTGCACTATTTACTGCACCCCAAGTGGTGTGGAATTTTAGATCCTTAATGAAGCCGTTATGTTTACATTGGTTAATCAGATGCCAGCTATTGCGATAGTTTCTATGATGACAAGCGAAGAGTTACCCCTGGAACTCAGAAATACGGTGAAAAGGTGATGAGCATGTCTGCATAAACAAAAAGACAAATGCTGAATACCATGGAACCCCACAGTATAATTTGACACCTGAAGTGATCACTGAAATCGCTCCTGTGATAGAAACTAAGATCCAGCAAGGTGGGTTGAAGGAAATTATTGGAATTCCATTTAACTCACCCATTATGGGATTACAGATGCCAGGCAGTAAGTACTGCATTGTTCAGTATTTGAGAAAAATTAATTCAATTGTAGTTCCATGTTGTCCAAATCCAGCTGTGATTTTGATTCAGATTTCATGTGAGTGGTTGACAGTCATTCACTTCTGTCAGGCCTTCTTCCCCATACTATTGCATGTGAATGTTCAGTTGTTCTTTGCATTTTGATTCAGCAATTGTGTTTTTGCACGGAGTCCCACAGGGATATACAGAGAGCCCATCCATTTTCAACCTGATCCTAAAAAAGAATCTGGAGTCCTTGGTAATGCACTGTACACTGCACACTAAACAGGAACAGTGCCGGTGCCAGAAATGCCAACGGCTCTCTTGGGATATGTGAATGTATTAAATTGTAACACCGTGTGTGTCCCAATCTTGCTGCAAACTTCCCCCATACTTTTGTGGCCTCTTTTGTCGACCTCTGTTGGCTGAAGGATCAGGTGTCTACGCGCTCCTGCCCAGGTTCAACATAACAAAGGTTACAAGGCGATGGGGGCAGGTTCAAAGGGCAAAACAGAATTTTGTAAGCTAGCGCATTCGTGTGCTGCACAAGACTGACAGCCAGCCCTGTACTTGGGAGATCCAATGGGCGGCCGTGCAGGCAAGTAACGCCACAATTGAAAGTCCAGCTTTTAGGTAGGGGGGATGGCGTCCGCTCGGTAAAATAAGTGGGGGGACGCCATCCACCCGCGTTGTACCCCGACTCGAGCCCCGGCCCATTGGGTTCATTTACATGTGTGTTTTTATGAACCAGCACAGACCCGGACAGAAGTGCACCCTGGAGGCCCACCACCAACAGTGTGTGGTTATCAGATGACCCGTTGCCAGCAGGGGTCGAGCGTAGAAATAATCCGCATTCCTGCAGCAGGTCTGTTTACCTGTCCACAGCAGGGTCTGAGTTTTCTGCCCCTGGACTGAACACAGGGGCGTGGCATGGTGAACGAGATTATTGGGGGGGTGAGTCTGAAATATACCAACAAGCAACAGAGCGTACCCCACAAGCAGGCATAAAGGCCTTGATAAGTGAGTTAAAGAAAGATTGATTCCCTTTAGGTAACTTGTTCCAATCTTAGCCAACAATCAAGCTGTCACATGCAGACCAAACATACCCCTCACTTAACACACTTGTCCCTCATAGAAACAATTGAACCATATAAAACAAGGAATAACACAAATCTCTATCATTTAAAAATTATACATTCATTTATTCATCTTAAAAAGGATTTTGAGTTTCAATAGAAAGCACAATCCCTATACAGTACATCACATTAATGCTAAAAAAATTAAATAACAAAAAATTCAATCAAAAACACATCATAAAAAAGAGAGTGTAGGAGAAATAGACAAATACAATATGTCTTCAAGTGTAACACATCCATCATATGACAATATCCGGAGCAAGGAGTTCAGTATTTGTACAATTGATACTCTACACTGTGCCTTTTGTTGACGGATTGCGTATAGTTATTAGGGCGTCAACGCGTTTCGATGGTCGAAATTATAATTCCTTCTTTGTCAACACAACAGTATATACTCTCTATGTTTGATAAAAATGATTTGCAAGGTCACCTATAATACAAATACAATGTAACAGAGATACATTATTTATAATCTTCGAAAGCACAAAGCAGAAAATCAATCCTACCCTGGCGATTACAGCACTAACCAACAATTCAATCCAAACAATCTTTTATAACATATACCAGAGCCTCACATTATCTAAATGTGTATTTTTTTTAAAACACAAAGCTTCGATCAAAAGAGTCTGCATTCACATGTTTTATAAAGGGGCCCCTCTTTTTCTACTAGTACTTGATAATTGAGGCTGTGGCACTGAGGACCACTTGTACGGATACAGGGGGATTATTGCCCGGGGCAGGAGACGGTAACAGAAAGGAGTGATATGATAGGTGGGCTGTTGAGGGGCAGAAAGAATGGCACACAGAAAGACATTACACTTATTTCAGGTGCTACCACTTCACGGCCTCTACATCGAACTAAAGGTTGCTAATCTGATACAAGTAAATCAACCAACCTGCTGCCGCTTTTTTGAAATGACGGCTGCAGGCGCCTTTCTTTTTCCAGCAACTGTGTCGAGGAAATAGTGGCTGGCAAAGTTGCGTAGCCATTCCCCTAAGATCGTTTTGGGCCTTACCCAATCGGGAAGCCAAATTCACGGATGCCAAATGAGTGCTGCACTTGTTACCACCCCCTGCACTGTGCGCCAGCCCTGCCCCTTCACATTATCCGGAATGGCGCTCCACTGACCGCGCTCTGGGCCAATCCCTTAGCGCCCTATTTGAAATACATTCACTGGCGCTTTATGCAGCCGCCCTCACAAGGCTGATGTCACCAGCCTCCTCGCTTGCCTCGAGGGCGAGAAATAGTCTTGCCCAGACTTGCACAAGCACATTGAAGACTCTTCGAGATCGAGACAAGCACAAAACAAAGATTTTACATAGTTTCACTGAAACTATGTAAAATATTTTTTTTGTTTCATGGGGGACCACCAAGCAGTGAGGCTTCTTTTAAAACTGCTCCATGGTGTTTATTCGACTCCATGGAGCAGTTTCAAAAGAAGTGATTCATTCTCTCTCCCTTTAGTTTTCCCCAGATGCTGGTAGCTAGGGCAACTCCCCCAACGTCCCTTAATACCAGACACCACTGCTGATCCGCATCGTAGCATGCTTCACGACAGTTCCACCTGGCCTACCGGAATGCTAACTTTACTCTGCAAACAGGCTATATCCTGATTGGTGCAGAAGCCATATTCCCACCCCTCACTTCAGAGAATCAATGGCCAGGATCTCGCACTGGACTTCACTACCTTCAGTGCTCTCCTCTTCCTCACAGAGCACACTGAACTTGGCAAACTGGCAGGCTCTGGTGCTCCCAGCTCCAGAGGTTTTCAGTCTTGGATACCCTGGGTGATGTCCCCTCACCCAGCTGGGAGACTGCCAGGCCGTGGCCCCCAGTACTCGCACAGACATACTGTCTGCTTGACAGTTGACAATTTTTGGGGCCTTTGCTCCCGTTCTCATAGAACAGGATTCCAATTTGATTGACATAATTGATTTTGGGGGAAAAGTTGCAAGCCTGGTTTTAGACCTATCAAACTTAGACTGGTAGTCCACCAAACATTTTGCCTTCACCCTTTCTATTTTTCTGAGCTCACGTTTGATGACCTTAGTAGTCTGTGCACTTTACCACTGCAAACCAGTGCTAAAATTCTTGTGCTCACTCACCTAAACTTGGTAGAATTGGCCTATACCCAATTGGCACAAATAATTTACTTGTAAGTCCCTAGTAAAACAGTACCCCATGAACCCAGGTTCGTAAATTAAATACTACTATTGGGCCTACAGCACTGATTATGCCATTCACTTAAGCAGACCTGTAAAGCATGACTCAGGTCTGCTATTACAGCCTGTATGTGCAGTTTTGAACTGACATGTTGACATAGCAAAAATAAGCGAGAATGTCAACTTAACCATGCAAATCAAGGTCAAACTTCAGGGTTTACACAGTCTCAAAATAATAATATCCTACAGTCATAAAATGTGTCAAGACCAAAGTCTCAGAATTTCAATATGCCTCACGCCCTAGTGATGCAAGTTCCACAACCCCCGATTTTGCATCAAACTGCTAATCCCCCTAAATTCATTTCTACCCAAGTTCCAAACATGAATCAGAATTCTTTCAGATAACAATCCATTCCAACAGTACCCCATGTTTGACAAGGCTGACAGTTATGGATCCGATCACTCTACTTGAGAAGGGAGAAAGATTGCATGCTTGGTGCCGTGCTGGAGGTTGACCAGAGTGGTCCATTTTTAGAAGGTGAGCTAAAATGCCATCCAGTATAATTTTTAGTTGATATTGGTGCTACCGGTTCTACTGTCAGAACAATGGAAGTTCCAAACCTACCCCTCTCTGGAAAGAGAATCCAGATTGTAGGCATTGCTAATAAACAAAAAAATCCTGTAATAAAGGATGTGCCTATAAAAATAGGGAATTTCGAGGAGAATCACAAATTTGTGGTATGTGATTCGAATCCCTTGAGTTTGTTGGGACGCAATTTGTTGTGCAAGCTAAATTGCACTATTTACTGCACCCCAAGTGGGTGGAATTTTAGACCCTTGATGAAGCCGTTATTTTTACATTGGTTAATCAGATGCCAGCTATTGAGATAGTTTCTATGATGACAGGCGAAGAGTTACCCCAGGAACTCAGAAATACGGTGAAAAGGTGATGAGCATGTCTGCATAAAGAAAAAGACAAATGCTGAATACCAAGGAACCCCGCAGTATAATTTGACACCTGAAGCGATCACTGGAATCGCTCCTGTGGTAGAAACTAAGATCCAGCAAGGTGGGTTGAAGGAAATTATTGGGATTCCATTTAACTCACCCATTGTGGGCTTACAGATGCCAGGCAGTAAGTACTGCATTGTTCAGTATTTGAGAAAAATTAATTCAATTGTAGTTCCATGTTGTACAAATCCAGCTGTGATTTTGATTTAGATTTCATGTGATTGGTTGACAGTCATTCACTTCTGTCAGGCCTTCTTCCCCATACTATTGCATGTGAATGTTCAGTTGTTCTTTGCATTTTGATTCAGCAATTGTGTTTTGGCACGGAGTCCCACAGGGATATACAGAGAGCCCATCCATTTTCAACCTGATCCTAACAAAGAATCTGGAGTCCTTGGTAATGCACTGTATTTCTGTTCTGGTGCAGTATACTGACTACCTGTTGATTGAATTGAAAACTCAAGATGCTTTCAAGAATTATACCATTCCCTGTTAAACCACTTAGCTGAGAATGGACATAAAGTATCCCCAAATAAGCTGCAGTGCTGTCTGAAGGAACTTCTGAATCTCGGACATCATATTGAGAAAGGGGTCAGGAATGTGTTGTAAAAAAGAAGAAGAGCTCATCAGCACTCAGCACTGCACTTGCACTTTTTCCTGAATCAGGAAGACTGGAGCCGGGGGGACTCCATTCCCCAATAGGCTTCGCGCCACGTGTGCCATCGCATGCCAGTCTCGTCATCAACGCGCCTGGAGGCGCATTTCAGCCCGCCGGTTCTACCTTAGCGTGGGACTCGTGTGGGCGTGTCTGTGCCAAGGAAGGGCCTGTCTGTGCCCTTCAGAGCTCAGAGGATGCTGTCCCCCCCTCGGATAAGCGTGAAAAGAACTAAAGAAGAATCCTCAGGTCTCGTTTGGGCTACTTCCAGTGATGGGTAAGAGAATGACTGCAAACGATCAAGGTGGGGGTGCTACATCAACCACCCTAGATGCCTTTTTATCAAGGGCTGCAAATGTACTCTCATACGAGATCGAATTGAATGAATGCTGGTTATCTCTGGAGGAGGGTAGGTGTGCTCCTGAGATGCTTCGGTCCACACCTCAGACCCCTCCTGTTTCATCCCTTGTACCTACGGATAGGCACTCCTGTGAGACTTCGCCCCCCGCCATAGCAATCCCTAAAAAAGAGGTGGAACTTAAAAAGGGTGTCAAGTGGAAAGTAAGAATACCGAAGGGCTTGTAGTCAGAGAAAAAAGGTGCACAGCCTAATAATCAACACACTTGATATTGGTAAGCTATTATCAGGTGGTGCAAAGGGTGAGCAGAGAGCCCTTAGAACCACTCAAAAAGTGAGTAGACAAAACTACCAACTGCAGAAAAAAACAGGGTTACCCAATGCTCTCAGAGACCGTAAACCATTTGTTATGTAACAAATAACGATTCAGTACAAGACACAAAGCGACAGAAGGTTTCTAGGGATCTCCAGAAGGAGAGTTGTCCGTTGGAGTCCTTTATTGTGTATAACAGCCAGCCGACACGTGTTTCATCGCTATTGCGAATCCTCAGGGCTGAACATACAAATAAGTAACACTGGGGCATTCTATGCGTGAGAGTACAGTCACAATGATGCAGCTTTACATTGTTTCATGCAAAAAATACTCGTCCCGCTTCCACTATTGTACAATACCAGCAATACACTTTGTTACAACTTAGTACAACCAAAAGCATTCGTGTCGAAGTGCCTCTACGAAGCCGTCTCTTGAGGTGTGTAAGTGACCAGGTGAGTACAAAACCAGCTGAATAAGTGAATCATGATTAAAAAACTCATACAACTCTTGATCTAACCGGACGGCGTAGTCTATAGTCTCATAGTAGCAAATAAGCAATTTGAGTTCTTCTGTATTCGAGTGCTACTGAACGTGCACGGATCATAAATACTGCGTGTAATGTGAAAGGAAATAAAGAATCGTGCAATTGCGGCTCCCATATCAGGACTTACATACCTAATAAGGCTATATTGAAACCAATAGATCTGTATAGGGATTAAACAAATGACAAAAGGGAGGAAAAACTATCACAATTGGGTCCTATACGTAAATAACGGGGCAAAAAGGGAAAAGTTAACTGTATTAGTCAAAAGGGTAAAGAATGCTCACCGCACAGCTGGTGATAATTCCGACCCAGCCAGGCCCGTGACCATCAAAGAGGTAAATTCAAGAAATTGGTCTCCACACTGTAAGGGTCCAAACAATAACACTAATGAGACCCGAAATAGTAGTTCATTGGAGGATCGGTACGTAAAACAACTCAAAAACCTAAAATGTCACCACACTCCAATCTCCGAGTTACTATACGGTGGTCTGGACATTATCTAAAAAGCTTGTTACCAGTCATTTATAGAAAGCGCAAACATTAAGTCAGCACCTAATGTGTGGCTGTACCTAGGAAGCTAGAATGGTATTCACTTCCATCAGAACAACAATTCAGACCGCTTACCCCAATGAGTGGTAAACGTGAGGAGAAACTTCATATGTCCTTAACAATGTTGAAATTCGAGTGGTTCCTTGGTTGTGCTCTAAAACTTAAATAAGTATTAAGGGGCCGATTATGATGGCAGACGGACCTGAGTCCGTCCACCACCATAGAGTAGGAGGGAACATCCGCATGGCCTGCGGAGTTCCCTCCTGTGCAATTAGGATGTGACCGCTACCCTGGCGGTCACATCCTCTATTTTTACCATTGCGGTGGGTGCGGCTTCAAGCTGCATCCGCCGCAATGGTAAAAATGCATACATTGCATTTGTATGCAGAAAGCGGCAGGCACCATGCGGTGCCTGCCGATTTCTACATACAAATGCAGGGGGGTACCATAGGTACCCCCCATGTGCACCCCCCACCCCCCCTTCACCCAGGGGGCCCGCAACGGGCCCACGCGGTGAAGTTACACATGCTTTTCCACGGCGGAAAACCCACCGCGGAAAAGCATTTTTCACAGCCCATCCTAATATGGCTGACAGTGTCTGAGAGACACCGTCACTATATTAGAGCTTTTCCGCCGCGGTTGTAAGCCAACCGCGCCGGAAAAGCTGCAGACGGAAACCAGGACCCACCAGCCATCCTAACGTGGCGGTGGGTCTTTGGTGGGTCCGCAGAGGATTTTCCGCATCCTCTGGGCCGGCGGTGGCTTCCGCCGGCCCGGAGGATGCGGAAAATCCTCCATCGTAATAGACCCCTAAATTAGGATTCCGTCTTACAATATTGCCTAAAACTATGCCTTCTAAACTATGTCATACAGATCACGGAGTAGTCTAAATGTATCTTACCCAAAAAAACAAGTGTATAGTCAAACACCCAATTAGCCTGCAGTCGGGTACGACTTCAGTCTGTAGAGAGGACGCCAAAACTCTGTGGAGGAATAAACATGTATGTGTTAACCACACTGTGTTGCATTAAAACACAAGAGCCCACCGAAATTGAATAACTATAGAACTAGGATCTAAACGACAAGCGCTTACCTTTAAAACCGAGTGCGGTACCAAGCGTGTACTCTCTCCGGGCCGTGTTCCTGTTTGGACACGAGACCCGGAAATTCGTCCAGTTAAGAGCGGACGCATTCCGATTGCGTCACGAAAAGCTAGAGCGCTGACCTTAGCAAGATTGTACAGCACGAGATGTTATGAAACCACGAGTCCTAGATTCAAATAAGGAAAACATAAACCGCATGAGACTCAAAAAATAAATGATCGACCAATTACAATTTAGCGTGCGAATTAACCAAATTCCAAATTCTAAAATGTATTAAAAATAATTTGACAGTTCTTGCACAAGTCTCGCAACCAACTGGCTGGCTAAATAAAAAAACAAAGTCTTTCTTTTTGTATGAGTACCACGATTAGATATCAGAACTACTTCGTGGCATTAGTCGATAATTAAGCGTAACGTCGATTCCCATTCTACAGGTCCGTGTATAAAACGTGTTACTCGGATATCAAGTCAGTCAGATATCGGTAGTGAAGCGCAGAACACAATTTTTTTAAATCCGTGAGGAATGGTAATGATATGTGCCCAAATAGTGCCAGTGTACAAAGCCTAGACTAATTCAATGACGACGTGCCCCTAAAGAATTGGTAATTCATGCAATTACTGGTGGGTGAATCAAACCGTGCAGGTCCCACACGCACGTGACTTCATCATAAATGTTTCTGGTCAAGAATTCTTCTCCAATTCTAAAGGTCTCACATGTTACAATTAGTATATCAAATATAACTGCCACCTGAAAATACATAAGTCTAGTTATAAACATATAATGTCATGGAAAATATACAAAAAGAACATAGAAAGTGTCATAACCTGATATAACATATGGAACAAAAGGAGGTATAAATACATCCGGTTTTAGGGTAATACGCAGCGTGAACTTGAAGTTCAAAAAAACTCCTTTCAGTTGAAAGGTTATTCACATAAGCTTCAGTATGATAATAGAGGGGTAAAAGACACAAACCAATACATTTACTGCATAGTTGGCTATTTTTATCAAATCATACATTATTGCACATGTAAACTAAGTAGATCTATCTTGAGAAGAAGTCTAACTAAGTAGATCTGTCATAAGAAAAAGTTAAGCTAAGTAGTCCCAATTCAGTGGATGATAAAGTGGATCACAACCTAAACATTTCTAAAGGAAATGATCTTAATCACACAGAAAATACTGCATCTCCTGATCATAATTCAGTCCGTGCTCAACCGTACGCAAGCGCATTATCCACAATGCTTCAGTGCGTCTAAGTTTGAGCTCACGATTCCCTCCTCTGACCCCTAATGGAACCATGTCAATGCCAAAAAATCTCACAAGTGTGCCAGTCTCTCCCTTGTGGCAGGCTGCGACATACAAGGCCACTCGATATTTAGGGTCACATTTGAGTATAGCCCTTACATGTTCTGTGATTCTGTCCTTGAGGGGTCTGATAGAGCTCCCCACATAATATTTGCCACAATTACATTCTATAATATACACTACAAATTTCGTTGTACAGTTGATGTTGGTTTTAATGGTGTAGGATTCACCACCTGGACCAATGTAATGAGTAGTTCCATGTTTGGCCCATTTACACATCGAACAGAAACCACATTTAAAGAATCCCAAACTGTGCTGTGTCATCCAAGTTATAGGAGTGATATTACGAGGAACAGTGGGACTTAGTTTAGTCCTGAGTGTATTGCCTCTCCTGAAGGAAATCTGTGGCTTGTCAGAGATACAGTTACTGAGTGCCCTTTCAGATTTTAGGAGCACCCAATGTTTTGTTAGACTTTTGCGTAAAGTACTATGGAGGGAGTTGAAATCCGTAATTAATCTGATCGTTTCACTTTGTGGTAATTTGGACTTGTGTGCCAGTAAGGTATTAGATCCCTTTACTTTCCCAACTCTTTTCTCAGCTTTATGTATTACATTCGCTGGGTAGCCTCTTGCAGAAAATCTTTCTTTCATACTGTCTAGACTTTTCTTAAACTCCAAATCCTCACTGCAATTCCTTCTTGCTCTCAGAAATTCACCATAGGGTATTGCGTTAATTTGGTGTGGAGGATGTGAACTGGATGCATGCAAAACAGCATTGCATGCTGTCGACTTCCTGAAAAGCCTGCTATGTAGACAATTTGAGGAAACATAAAATTCCACATCAAGAAACTCAATGTTAGTTCTGCTCCAATTCATTGTGAATTTTATTTCCCATAAATTCTCATTCAAGTGTTTAAAGAAACTGTTCAAAAGTACTTCCGAACCCTACCATATCAGGATGCAGTCGTCAATATACCGACCCCAAAAAACGATGGAGTTGATATATTGCGCACATTTACTACCCCAAATCAGATCTGACTCTAGTGAACCCATAAAAAGGTTAGCAAATGAGGGTGAAAATTTAGAACCCATAGCCACCCCTCTCTTTTGGCGATACCAGGTACAATCAAACATAAAAAAATTGTTTTTCAGCACAAACTCCATCATGGTGGATAACATTGCAGTGTGTTGCCACATTGACGCCGGTCTATTGTGAAGGAGTTTATTAACTGCCTCTAAACCCAGGTCCACATTGATACTGGTGTACAATGAAACTACATCCATCGTCACCAGTAGTGAGCCAGGTTGCCACTGTACGTCTGCCAAGGTGCTTAAAATATGCTTTGTATCCTGTATATAGGATGGTACATTTCTAACCAAAGGACCCAGGAAAAGATCAACATATTCCGCTATTCTTACTGTGGGACCCCCATACTGAAACGATAGGTATTCCTGGTGGAAAAGGAAGATTCTTGTGTATCTTTGGTAAGGTATAGAGCCAGGAATAGCAGGGTCTAAAAACCTTCAGATATAGATATGCTTCATCATTGATCAATCCCGATTGTTTCCAAATCAAAAGTTTAGAGTTGATCTCCAGTGTAAGTGGACCCATGGGGTTATAATTCAGGCATTCATAGCACGTACCATCTCCTAGTTGGCTAAGGATCTCTTGTTGGTAGTCAATGCGGTCCATCACCACCACGTTGCCACCTTTGTCTGCCTCCCTGATGGTGATTGTCTCGTTGTCCATCAGTGTAGATAGGGCTAGTCTTTCTCCATGAGAAAGATTATCCTTGTATTTGAACATTCTGTCCTTATGCAAGCGATTCAGGTTGTCTAAATCTTCAATCACACGTTTGTGGATTTGTCTATAGCATTGCCACCAGGTAGTGTCGGAATCCAACGGGATTTTGATTTAAGACCACTGGCAATGCTATAATCCGATTCAATGTCTAAATCCTCTAAAAGCCTGTCCATATCAAAAGGAGAATCCTCCATATCAGTCAGAGACAAGAGAAGATGAGTTGTTTGTATATCTTTTATTGATAACGAGTCAGTAGTAGCCAGTGCAGGAATATTCTGGAAGTGGAAAGTAAAACAGCATATCACTTGTAAGAGCAAATATGTTGTATTATGTTGTATACATAGTGGAGTGCCCATGCAATTTGAAATACATAGGCAGTACAATATGTGAGATCAAAAAATGCATCATTGTACATATAGGAGCAACTATAAATAAGGATTGTTCAAATGCCATAGCGAAACATATGGAAAAAATTCATGATAGCAACTGGGAGTCTTTGCAATTCTATGCAATTGAACAAAAGTACCAAACCCAGAACGAGGAGGGAATCGCAAGAAACATCTAAGACAGAACGAATCATAGCATATTGTGTCATTGAGGACCCTGACACCCCTAGGTTTAAACCAGGATGAATAATTATTTGTACATCTCTAATAATTAAAGTTCAAATCTTATATGGAACTGAATTGCCACACAGCTGGATTGCAGAGAGGTGGTCCAAAGCCATGCCCCTCTTTACACCACTCTGCAAACGCGACTCTGGGCGGACTGCTGGTGGGGCGATGAGGTCCTCTTGTGTCCTGAGGACCTCAGGACACAAGTGGACTTCATCCCCCGAGCCGCAGTGCCCCAGGAGGCATGTTTGCAGAGTGGTGATAAAAGGGGGCATGGCCTCAGGCCACCTCTCTGCAATCCAGCTGTGTGGTGCTTATTGGAGGCACCTGGTGGGCTAGTTGGCCCCCAGGGACTCTTAAGAGGCAACAGTACTTCATCCTCCAACCAAGAGCGCACCAGGAAGAGAAAGGGGAATGGCCTGTGTCCACTCTAAGCAATCTCACTATCTGGGGCTTACTGGAGGTGTCAGGTAGGCTAGTCAGCCCCTAATGACCCCCTGTAGCGAACGGGACTTCAATCCCCACCTAAGAGCGCGCAAGGGAGGCACGTTTGCAGACTGTTGAGCAAAGGGTGTGTGGCATTCTTTGAGAACTTACCATTGGTGCTGGATTACTGGAGATAATAGGAGGGGTAGTTGGCCCCTAAGGTTGTCCTTGGGGGCCAACCACCCCTCCTATTACTCTCAGGTTCTTCCCCGCCATCCGGCTGGGCTCAGCTTCAGTTCCTGTTCATTCTTGTGGCTCATCCCGGCGGCCGGGCTTGCTCTCCGCCGTCCGGCTGGGCATATCTTCAGACCTTCCCCCTTACCTGAGTCTCTCCTCCCGGCGGCCGGGCTTGGTCTCCGCCGTCCAGTTGGTCAGCACCTTGGTCCCTTAGCTAGTTAGGTTCCTTCCTGTTCAGTTTCATTTCCTTCACTCTGGTGCTCCGCCCGGCGGCCGGGCTTGTTCTCCGCCATCCGGCTGAGCACTTATATTTTTCCCTTCATATTTTTCATCATTCTTGACTGTATCCCTGTTGGCCACATCATCGTTTCTACTCATTCCTTGGCCAGCCTCACATGTGTTCTGGGATTCTTGCGTGGACCCAAGTGGGGTGCAGAATTCAACCTTCATGACTTAGAATCACGGTAACAGCGCTGTGTGCTGCATACGTATGTTGGCTAATGTTATAACACTAATAGAAACCTAAATGTATGTCATGTATTTATAGATTTCCTTGCAAAGATCAGTGGTGTTGGCATCAGTTCATTGTCATATTCATCTGAATAGTGGATGTTTCCAGAAGTCTTCTACATCATACAGAGTGAGAGTTTTATACGTTAGAATATTGACACTCATATGTTCAAGGTCATAAGAGAGTGGTTAATATTCTTTGTTTGTCACTTTTGTAACAGCTCAAGACGAACTCCTACAATTATCCCACATATCAGTTCTACGACATAGACAAAACAAATGTGGTATGTAGTGGTCATATACATATTATAGACAAGGTGTATATGTGTATTGTATTTAATCTAGATAGATCGTATATTTCTTTACAGCCCAACCGTTGCCAGGAGTCTATTCTGAGTTGCTACGCATCCACTCCGAAGACCACAGTCAAGCTCTTTATTTCTCCCCCAACCTTTCCTTGTTTTGTCTCCCTGTTTTCCCCTGGCGAGCCTCTCGATACTCTAGTGTTTGATAGAGTCGGAAGGCCGTAGGGGAAGGCTGTGGAATATTCTTCGGATTCCTGACGCTCCTGCGGAACCTGCCTGGAAATCATTACAATTACCTCCAGTAAGTACCACACAGTGGTATTGCTAAGAGGTGTCTTCAGAGCCACACCTCATTCCCCCAGCATTCTGCAAATGTGCCTCCTTGCACATTATGGGTTGGGTTATGAGGTCCACTTTACTCCTGTAAGTCCTTCGCTGCAGAATTACTGAGCGCTGGTCAGAGACCCAGCCCCCTTTCTTCACCACTCTGCAAACCAAGAGTGGAGTGAATGTACATTGTGAGTGTAGTGGAATGATGTGGTATGTTGTGTAGTGAAATTATGTGGATAGAAAGTATGTGGTATTTAGGGTATAGGAATTATATAGAGTGGGATTATGTGTTAAAGTGACCTAGTCAGAGGTATTAGCAAGGCCACTGGAATTATGCATTTGTTTGGCTGCACTGATTTTTGCATAATAATCAATTTACCACATTTGCCACATAATCCATCATCTGCTGTATAATCTGCAGATTTGACCTGGAACTCAAAGAGCTCTAACTTTACCAAAAATGCAGCGACAAGTGTTACAGCGTGGTGGAAGGTCATTTGCCAAGCTGGAATGGTCAACTGTTACTTATTGGTAAATGTGGGTGTTAAATTGGTACTAATGGTGTGCAAAATCCCCGCAAATCACCCTTGCTTCATTCAGTGCTTCTCTTGCCTCTTTCTGCTCTTGTCTTGTCTCTTTCAGCACTTCTCTTGCCTCTGTCTGCACCTTACTTCCCTCTTTCTGTACCTCCCATGCCTCTTTCTGCACCTCATGTGCCTCTTTCTTTACTTCTCTTGCCTCTTTGTGCACCTCTCTTGCCTCTTTCTGCATCTGACTTGCCTCTTTTGTTCCTCTCTTGCCTCCTTCTGCATTTCTTTTGCCTCTTTCTGTACTTCTCTTTCCTCTTTCTGCATTTCTCCAGCTTCTGTCTGCACTTCTCTTGCATCTTTCTGCACTTCTCTTGCTTCATTCTCCACTTCTCTTGGCTCTTTCTGCACTTCTGTTTCCTCTTTCTGCACTTCTGTTCCTTCTTTCGGTGCTTTTCTTGCCTTTTTGGGCGCATCTCTTGCCTGTTTCTGCAATTCTTTGGCTCTTTGTCCACTTCTCTTGCCTCTTTTTGCACATTTCTTACTCTTTCTGCGCTTCTCTTGTTTTATTCTGCCCTTCTCTTGCCTCTTGCTGTACTCTCCTTGCCTCTTTCTGCACTTCACTTGCCTCTTTCTGCAGTTTTCTGACCTCTATCTGCACCTCACTCTCTTCTTTCTGCACCTCTCTTGCCTCTTTCTGCATTTCTTTTGTCCACACTTTTCATGCTTCTTTCTGCACCACTCTTGCCTCTTTCTGTACTTCTCTTGCCTCTTTCTCCACTTCTCTTCCTTCTTCCTCTGCTTCTTTTGCCTCTTTTTGTATTTATCTTGCTTCTGTATGCACCTCTATTGCCTTTTTCTGAACCTTACTTGCCTCTTTCTCTACCTCTCTTGCCTCTTTCTGTACCCAACCTCACTTGCCTCTCTCTGCATTCTTTTTGCCTTTTTCTTTACTTCTCGTGCCTCTTTCTGCACTTCTCCTGCCTTTTCCTGTAACTCTTTTGCCTCTTTCTGCACCTCACTTGCCTCTTTCTACAGTTCTCTTGCCTCTGTCTGCACCTCACTCTCTTCTTTCTGGACCTCACTTGCCTCTTTCTGCACGTCTCTTGCCTCTATCTGTACCTCATTGTCTTCTTTCTGCACTTCTCTTCCTTCTTTCTACACATCACTTGCCTCTTTTTGCACTTCTATTGCTTCTTTCTGCATCTCTTGTGCCTATTTCTGCACCTTACTTGCCTCTTTCTGCACATACCTTGTCTCTTTCTGCATCTCACTTGCCTATTTCTGCAGTTCATTTGCCTCTTTTTGTACTTCTCTTGGCTCTTTCTGTACTTATATTTCCTCTTTTTGCACTTCTCTTTCTACTTTCTGCACATCTCTTGCCTCATTCTGCACTTCTCTTTTAGTGCTTCTCTGCCTTCTTTCTGCACTTCTCTTTCCACTTTCCGTACCTCACTTGCTTCTTTTTGTATTTCTCTTGGCTTTTTCTGCGCTTCTATTTCTTCTTTTTGCACTTCTCTTGCTTCTTCCTGCTACTCTCTTGCCTCTTTCTGCACCTTACTTGCCTATGTCTGTACCTCTCTTGCCTCTTTCTGCATTTCACTTGCCTCTTTCTGCGCTTCATTTGCCTCTTTATACACTTCTATTACCTCTTTCTGTATTTCCCTTGCTTCTTTATGCACTTCTCTTGGCTCTTTCTGTACTTCTATTTCCTCTTTCTGCACTTCTTTTGCTCCTTTCTGCAAATCTCTTGCCTCTTTCTGCAGTTCTCTTCCCTCTTTTTGCGCTTCTCGTCCCTATTTCTGTACTTCTCTTTCCTCTTTCTTCACTTCTATTGCCTCTTTCTGCACTTCTCTTCCTTCTTTCTGCAATTCTCTTGCCTCTTTCTCTACTACTGTTGCCACTTTCTGCACTTTACCTGCCTCTTTCTGCACTTCTCTTGCCTCTTTCTGCACTTCTATTGCCTCTTTCTGCACTTGTCTGCCCTCTCTCTGCACTTCACATGCCTATTTGTGTACCTTACTTGCTTCTTTCTGTACCCCTCTTGCCTCTTCGTGCACCTCACTTGCCTCTTTCTGCACTTGTTTTGCCTCTTTCTATACTTCTCTTGCTTCTGCCTGCACCTCTCTTGCCTCTTTCTGCACCTCACTTGCCTCTTTCTGTATCTCTCATGTCTCTTTCTGAACATCACTTGCCTCTTCCTGCACTTCTCTAGCCTTTTTCTGCACTTCTCCTGCCTCTTTCTGCACTTCTCTTGTCTCTTTCTGTACCTCTCCTTCCACTTTCTGTACCTCATTTGCCTCTTTTTGCACTCCTCTTGTTTCTTTCTGTACCTCTCTTGCCTATTTCTGCACCTTACTTGCCTCTTTCGGTAGCACTTATGCCTCTTTCTGCACCTCACTTCCCTCTTTCTGCGCTTCTCTTTCCCCTTTCTGCATTTCTCGTGCCTCTTTCTGCACTTCTCTTGCCTCTTTCTGCATTTCTCTTGCCTCTTTCTGCACAAGTCTTACTTTTTTCTGCACATCTCTTATCTTTTTGTGAGCATCTCTTGCCTGTTTCTGCATTTCTTTTGCCTCATTCTCCACTTCTCTTGCATGCTTCAGCACTTCTCTTGCCTCTTTCTGCACATTGTTTACTCTTTCTGCACCCCTGTTGCTTCTTTCTGCACCGCTCTTGCCTCCTTCTGCACCGCTGTTGCTTCATGCAGCACCTCTGTTGCCTCTTTCTGCAGTACTCTTCCCTCTTTCTGCAGCTCTCTTGCCTCTTTCTGTATCTATGTTGCTTCTTTCTGAACTTTTCTTGACTCTTTGTGTACCCCTCCTGCCTCTTCCAGCACCTCTTTTGCTTCTTTCTGCACTTATTATCTTTCTTTATGCACCCCTCCTGCCTTTTTCTGTGCCCCTCTTGCCTCTTTCTGTACCTCTCCTACCTATTTATACACCTTTCTTGCCTCTGTGTTCACGTTTGTTGGTTCTTTCTGCACTTCTCTTGCTTCTTTCTGCACCTCTTTTGCAAATTTTGGCATCCCACATGCCTATTTCTGTACCCCTCTTCCCTATTTCTCCACCTCTCTTCCTTCGTTCTGCACTTTTCTTTCTTTTTTCTGCACTGCTCTTGTTTCTTTCTGCACCTCTAGTGCACATTTCTATATCCCTCTTACATCTTTCTGCACCCCTGTTCCTTCTTTCTGTACCTTTTGTGCCTGTTTGTGCACCTCTCTTGCCTCTTTTGGCACCTCTGGTGCTTCTTCCTGCACTTCTCTTGCCTCTTTCTGTACCTCTCTTGCCTCTTTGAGCACCTCTGTTGCTTCTTTCTTCACTTCTCTTGCTTCTTCCTGCACCCCTCCTGCCTTTTCTGTACCCCTTTTGCCTTTTTGTGCACCTCTCTTGACTGTTTCTGCACCTCTCTTGCCTTTTTCTGCAGTTCTCTTGCCTCTTTCTGCACATCTGTTGGTTCTTTCTGCATTGCTCTTGCTTCTCTTTGCACCTCTGTTGCAAATGTATGCATCCCTCTTGCCTCTTTTACATCCCTCTTTCCTCTTTCTGCACCTCTCTTGCCTCTGTCTGCACATCTGTTCCCTCTTTCTGCACCCCGTGTACCTGTTTCTGCAATTCTCTTGCCTCTTTATGCAGTTCTCTTGCCTCCTTCTGCACTTCTCTTATTTTTATCTGCGCCCTTCTTCCTTTTTCAGCACATCTCTTGCCTCTTTTTGCAAGGCTCTTGCCTCACTCTGCATATCTCTTGGTTCTTTCTGCACTGCTCTTGCCTCTTTCTGTACCCCTCTTGACTCTTTCAGCACCTCTGTTGCTGCTTTCTGCACTTGTATTTCCTCATTCTGCATCTCTTTTGCTTCTTTTTGCACCCCGGTTGTCTCTTTCTGCACCCCTGTTGTCTTTCTGCACTCGTCTTCCCTCTTTCTGCACCTCTCTTGCTTCTTTCTGTACTTCTCTTGCCTTTTTCTGAACCTCTCTTGCTTCTTTCTGCACCCTTCTTCCTTTTTCCGCACATCTCTTGCCTCATTCTGCACATCTTTTGGTTCTTTCTGCAGTGCTTGTGCCCCTTTCTGCATCCCTCTTGCCTCTTTGTGCACCTCTTTTACTTCTTAATTCACTTCTTTCTCCTTTTTCTGTTTCCCTCTTGCCTCTTTTTGCAACTCTGTTGGTTCTTTCTGTACTTCCCTTGCTTTTTTCTACACAGCTGTTGCTTCTTTCTGAACCTCTGTTGCTTCTTTCTGCACTTCACCTGCTTCTTTCTGCACCTCTCTTGCCTCTTTCGGCACCTCTTTTGCTTTTTTCTGAACTTCTCCTGCCTCTTTCTGCACCCTTTGCGCCTCTTTCAGCACCTCTGTTACTTCTTTCTGTACTTTTCTTCCTTCTTTATGCACTCCTCCTGCCTCTTTTTGTACCCCTCTTACCTCTTTTTGCACCTCTGTTGGTTTATTTTGTACTGCTCTTGCTTCTTTCTGTACCTCTCTTGTCTCTTTTGGCATCTCAGTTGCTTCTTTCTATACTTATATTGCCTCTTTCTGCACCTCTGACTTAGAGGTAGTTTTAATCCTCCTGCCCTATTGTGTACTAGGGCCTTAAGGGGAGATCATGCCAATCACAGGGTACCACAACCCATAGTGTACCCTAGTGTATGTAGGTATTTTCAATGTATGCTAAGTGTCTTTCAGCATAGCACTGGCTCCGGGCCTGGTTAGTCAGAGTCAGTTACCACCAGTACCAGCCAGCAAAAAGTTGGGGGCACAGGATGACCTTGCAACAAGGCCTCTTTCTGCACCTCTGTTGGTTCTTTCTGCATATCTCTTGTTTCTTTCTCCAACTTTCCTTGTACTTTCTAGACATCTTTTGCCTCTTTTTGCATTTCTCTTGCTTCTTTCTGCGCATTTCTTCCTCTTTCTGCACATGTCCTACCTCTGTAGGAATAGTTAGAAATTAGCATTTAAAAAACCTTAAAAATTCACTGAATAAACCATAGGTTTCAGGGACGTTATATTTAGAAATTATCATTTAAAAAACCTTACAAATTCACTGAAAAAAACACAGGTTTCAGGGGCGTTATAGTTAGAAATTATCATTTAAAAAACCTTACAAATTCACTGAAAAAAACACAGGTTTCAGGGGCGTTATAGTTAGTTAGACATTTCACTTACATAAAACCAGAGAAATTCGGCTGTTATAGTTAGTTCAACTAATTATAACTCGCGCCCCAGCAATGCACTGCTGATAACATCACATATTACATCACTCATTACATGGTCAGTGACATCACTGATGACATCTCAAATCACATCACGAAGAGGATACACTAACGGCGATGCTGAACGAGCACCGTTCTCAGAGCCCACGGGTACAAACTGACCGGGACTCGCTTACTTCTTAATTGGCGGCCAAGCGGAACGAGCGCCACTTACAGAGCCCACTGGTGCAACTTTGACCGGGACTCGTCTATCATCAATCTTTTCATAAAGACAAGTCTCCTCATGGAGCGGAAACATTAACGGCGATGCTGAACGTGCGTCGTTCTCAGGTGAATAGTGACAATCATCAGGTGACTATCATCTACCTTGAGAGACTGATGAATTCCAGACATTATTAGAGTCCAGCGTCCTCAGATTGGTTTCCTTTGGCGATGTAATAATAAGGCTACACACTATCCATCCTGTCTCTCCTGAGAAAGACCCATGTTTGATGCTTACATGTATCACTGATTTACACAGGTCAAAAACGTCGAAGCATAATTAGGAAAATACTAAATCCACTGTTCATAAATTGATCAGAGTTAATTTCTAAGGTCACTGTGAGAGAAAATATGTATGTTTTTATTCCATATTTGAAATGTCTATGTCATTTGTGTATGTATCTAATACATTTGTTCAGGCTTTTGTATGCTGTACACTTTACTTCACTTCGTCACATTTGTTTGCACCATAATTGTGTGTATGACCTGTCCATTTAACAGAAATGTTTTTATGTTTAAAATAAATTATGTAATAACGCAATTAGTTTGTGCTATCTTTTGATGATTTGTGTTTGGACAGTAATTGTAGAAACATTTATTGTTATTCCAACTTGGAAAGGAATACTTAAATGTATAAACTATTTAGCTTTCATAAGCTTGTTGAGGCAGGACCACTGTTCGTTTCTTGTATAACAATGATAAACAACGTTTGAGAAACACAAGTCTCATCATGTATAGTCAGCATAGGAGGTGGAGATGTACATGTACAATATTTGTTATGTCACATGTATGTTGGGGTATCTCATCTTGAAAACTCAAAATTAGCCACACCTCATGCCTCATTATGATACTATAGGAATACATCAAGGTTTGATCTGTTGCCTATTGTAATTTGGATGTTAACATGTGAATCAAAAAGTTTACTTTAATCTGTGTATAAAGTATTTACTGTTATGTTGTTCCAATTTTTACTTAAAGTGAAAGCCAGCATATGTTTTGTATATTTTCACAATGGGAAAACAAACACAGAATAACAGAATATATTTTGCAGTCAAATGGAAAAATGTTTTTGCTTTGTACTGAAGTGGATTAGAAATGTATCAAGCCCTACATATTTACTTATGCTGCAGAAGTCATTTGCAAATCCCCAAACAATTACTTCTTAATTTCTTCCACAGCATAAGTGAATACATAGGGCACGATACATTGATAAGCAACTCCAGTATTAAATGTATTCAATATTTTAAACATTTGAAAAATACTAAGGTTACTTAAAGTAAGTGTTACCATTCTGAAATGTCCAAACAAAGGGAACGTGCTTTCAGACTCCAGAAATATTGGAACAATATTGAAGAAATTGTTAACACACATTGATTCATATTACAAACTTTTTAAAATACATGTTTCAGTATTTTCTGCCTTGTACACACACTGTACAAATGTCATAAGTTCACTCTTCAAAACCACAAATCAGAACTCTTCAGAGGTGTTAAACAGTTCCTAGAGTAAATTTACAATGAGTAAGACATGAGATCAAAAATTATATAAGAGCAATAAGGGGATTTTCCAAATCTTTGAAGTTGTTCCTAACATGCATGAGATTACGATAAACATTAACAAAAGTTTGAAAGCTTTGAAGCAGGTGAAATTCTGAACATTTGGAAAATATTTTGAGAATAAAGTTCAAGATCAGTTATATTTACAGAGATACAAAAAAACTATTGTATGTGTCTTTTCAGCTTCTTTAGGGGCAGACAAAGAAGACAATGGCGAGGAAGGCAGGGAAGCAGCAAGCCACTGTGTTTCGGATAAGGAGACCACGGAGACCAATCAACACAATGGCACGGAGGTTGAGGGGACTGGAACAGAGGCCACCAGCTCTTCAATATCTTCGGAGGCCTCCACAAGTGACCAGGTGCTAGAGGTGGGAGACCCTACTAGATTGGTGCCATCTATATCTTGTCCACCACCAACAGAACCCTTCACCCACCCTCTTACCCAAGTTGGCCAAACTTGCCCCCTAAAAGGGCAGGGGTTTCCTTCACCACAGACACCTCACACCTTGGACCTGTCATCCCAGCTGCGCTGAGTGAGTAGGCTATTGAACTAATACAAAGCATCTCTCTGTAGGCCCGACTACACTGCTGAATGGCATCCAGGGCCTTGGTTGCCAAATGCAACAAATGGTAGCATACCTGGAAGCCATTTATATTTCTATGTCTTGCCTGCAGAGATCATTTGCTGCACTAGCCTCCTCACTGACTGCATCCTTCCAGCCTTCCCTTGTGCCCCAAGTCAGGTCCCTTCCTCATCCCAATTTCAAAGTCCCACCCCTATCCAAGCACACTCACTTATTTGGTTGCACCCATTCCAACAGACACAAGTAGTACACTCTTACACATACACAGACACACACACACACACACACACAAACACACAAAGAAATGCAAGCAAACACACAAACAATTTATACAGATACGATTGACACTACACCCATAGGCACCACAACCACCATTACACTCACATACACAACAACCAATACCACACCCACACCCATAACCGCCAGCACACCCACACGCAGCAAAACACCAACCACCTTAACAGAAGACTCATCCAAACGCACACCTACAAGCAAACCAATACCCACCAAACACAAACGCACACCTTCACCTGAATACAAACATTCTGAGAAACCACACATATCCAAACATACACCAGTCCCACATGCAACTGCAAAACATACACCCACAGGCACCACAACCACACCAACTACCTCAATAGCACACTCATCAAAACAATTGCCCTCACACACAAGCACACCCGCACGCAAACCAACATCCACCAAACACAAATGCACACCCTCACTTGAACAACATACACCTGCCAGAAAACAAACAGACAAACATTTATAACATACACCAGACCCACATGCATCTGCAAAACCAACAGGCTCATGCACATCAAACACTGCAGCTCCCTCTACCTCATAAACCCAATCCTCTCCAACTTCTCCTTCCCTACTCCTCCAGAGGAATTTACCACTTAGCTGTCCCCAACCCTGTGTAACTAAAGCCTACCCCTCCCAAAAAGGATCATTGAGGTGCCTGCTCTTTGCCCACTAGATGCCCCTTCCTGACGAGGGCACCCCTTTACAGTCTGTTTCAGAAGCAGGTTTTGGGCAACAGTCCAACAGGCTGTAGTGCTGCACAAGTTTTATTTTTTACCTGTAAAAAGATATTTTCTGTGGGAGAAGTAGATCTTTTATTAGTAAAAATATTTAGATTTTGAGAACGTTTGTCCTGACATTATTATTCATTTCAAATTCATTGATTATTAGCAATGTTAATGTTGAAATTGGGAGATACATATGATTAATGAGATTATGACAGTAAAAACAAGAGCTTATTTTAGTGTCATAGTTGTACAGTGCAGAAATTAGTGATAATAAATGTAATGGACATAGAATTTTTTAGTGCAAGCATTCCTTATGATAATGGACACTTACACCATAAAAAGACATTTTAAAAAAAAGAATTACGTGTTAATAAAGGTGTATTTATTTTAACTTGATAGGTGATAAAAATGAAAAAACACATATGCATTACACCTTAAAAAATATGAATAATTTAGATTTGTACATTTACATTCAATGCCGTAGACAAGGGAAAATGTGACAATAAAATGCATACAAGATGTTTTACGTTTATAACTAACAATGATTTTACATTCATTGAAAAACAAATGCTTTGTGTTGTGTATTGCAATTTCTACAGTATTTTACATTTTATTTTCACCTTATGTGTAATGCATATAGTTATAATTTGGAAGTTAACGAAAAGTAATGAAACCCACCTATGTGGATAGTTTTACATTTTGGGATTTATGTACATTTTTGTGTACATGCCCATTAACATGAAGTCAGCTTGCATCAAATTAAAAAAATGTAATGCTACTTTACAGGTGTGTCCAGAGCTAATAACAACATATAATTCAAAAGGTAACAAGCAAAAAAAGAACCCTGCCTTTGATTCCAGCAACAACGGGGTTGATTTGCTTTGTCATCAAGTAGCATCAGCAGTGGCAGGACTTGGACAAGCGAGTCCATGACGGAAAAAGAAGTGTGAAACCAGAAGAAGGTACATTACTGCCTTATATAGTTCCAATTCACCACCTCAGGTGTCCATCAACCAGCCAGCATTAAATAGAGTGGTTTGTCACCTAGTAGGCAGGTGGGGAATCTGATTGAAAAATAAAGGCGGGACTGATTCCACCAAGATCAAAATCAGACCCTTAGTCCTCTCAGAAGTTCCCCGGTTTGAAAATGTCATCCCAATGCCCCAGAGATGGAGATAACTGATTATTTCATCAAACCCCCCCCAGACATTAGATACTTTTTATGCTCACAGACACAATTTGACAGGAGAAGAGACATGAAGTATATGTCGATAACAGATCCAATAATTAATGAAGAACATAAATGGGCTAAAGAAGGAATAGAACATCTGGTAGAGGGAAACCAAGCCAAATGACCTTAGATAGGAAACATGAAGGGAAATTGTGCATACTTAGAGGAATTGGAAACTGGTTATGGGAGGTCAAGACCCTGTTATACCTGGATGTTACTATATTTGTGGTAGACATGCTGATTTTCACTTACCTGACGTATGATACGTGTTACTTAGGGGTAGTTTTCTGAAAGATTTTTCATGTGGAACATTTTTAAGATCCTATGTAGGAACATAATTCCAGGCCTTAGCGACGGGCAAGTGCAGGATAAGTGGTTGGAACATTAGAAAGTTGTCTACTATAGTGGATAAGTTGGCCACAAACACAGCAGGATCTTTATTAGTTGTGAAGACTGAGATAGTTGTTATTACATTCATGCTTTTGCAGAATAGACTTACGTTACATACCCTTCTTGCAAATGAAGGCAGAGTCTGCCTGATGTTAAAGGTCCAGCAATGCTGCACCTACATTCCTGACAAGAGTAAAGACATACAGAAGTATATTAAGAATATTTCAAGTCTCAAGGGAGATTTAAGAGAGCTGAGGGCGGGTAGTGGTTGGGAAGCTATTGGGAATAGATTTTCTTCAATAGGCAAGTGGTTTGGAAACCTGGGAAGCTTTCTTTAAACGCCTTGTGATAATATCCCTTTGTGTGATATTCCTATTTGTGATCTATAAGGGATACAAGCACATGAAGGTCAAGAAGCGAGTGAAGAGAAAGAGAGCAGACTTAGAGTTATAGGAGAGTCAGAGTAAATATTATGATGACATGAGGCATTTGGAAGAATCCAGCTGGCAGTTGCTCAAAACATCAAGGTTTTAGTTGGTCCATCAGATAACCTTAGACTTTAATCTCTGATGGCTTGATTTGATCAACATAATTTTGGCTCTGTCCTTTCAAGTCTTGACCATGTCATATATACATATTGTAGTACTTTATATTTGAGTGCTCCAATCTTATTAAAGTGGAGTAGTGCACTTGACTGAAATACTGAAGGTGCATTTGATGTATAATCACAACATTTACATGAGTGTTCATAATAATGTTATCTCTCTAACATAATTAAATTGTAGTTCTCATATATATCTGCATTTGTGTGATTCGTAAAATATTGTTAATCTTTGTTATCATGTATTCAGTTCAATATTGGTCTGCATTTATTGTATAACTGTACATGTATCCATAACAATGCATTAAATGTCTATTGAATGTTTCTTAATATAGCTTGTTAAAAGGCCCTAAGCATTTGGACCCTGATGTTTAACCTTCAAAGTGAAAATTGCTTTGGTTGCAATGTTTACTCTCCTCTGTCATAGTCAAAGAAAGGCACATTGGGGTATATTTACAAGCCCCTATCGCACTGGAATGTCACTTTTTACAATGTTCCTGTGTCGATAGGGGCTTTGCCTTATTTACAAGGCAGCGTTAAGACACTTAACGTGGCTTAATGCTGGCTTGTAAATAAGGGGTCCTTTCACGCTATGCTTAGCTGGAAAGGGGAGGGCAATGGGTGTAGTGGAGACCTTTCTACCACAACACCAATTGATTCCGACCCATATTTACAAGGGAGGAGTAAATAGGAGGCAGAGCCAGAATTAAGACCAAGGAAAACCTGGTCTTACCTTGGCGCAACGAGAAGAAACTTTCATTTCTGTTTTCATGTGTGCTGGGTTGTGCAGAACACATGAAAACGATTCAGAAAAGGGGGTGGGGATCACCACCCCTTGTTGTTAAATATTTTGTCCACCCTAAGCGTGGAAGGGTATACTCAGATGTCTCAGATGTGAGTCCCTTGCTCATTGCACCATCAGGATTCAAGCAAGCCGGGCCGACGACGCCTGAAATGGCAGAAACCGGTCCCCGGAAGCTTGTTTCCTTCCCAGTGTAAGAATTGGCTTGGTAGTTTGGTTTGCCCTGTTCCCATCATGCACTGGGACAGGAACAGACTAATTTGCATATAGCCAGGTTCTGAACTGGGATGGTGCAGTGAGCTAAAAAACGGTGTTGGATCTAGCCCTGATCTCTTGACTGGGTGAGAGTATTCTGCTTAATTCAGAAACTCTGTCCATCACCACCCCTTGTTGTTAAATATTTTGTCCACCCTAAGCGTGGAAGGGTATACTCAGATGTGAGTCCCTTGCTCATTGCACCATCAGGATTCAAGCAAGCCGGGCCGACGACGCCTGAAATGGCAGAAACCGGTCCCCGGAAGCTTGTTTCCTTCCCAGTGTAAGAATTGGCTTGGTAGTTTGGTTTGCCCTGTTCCCATCATGCACTGGGACAGGAACAGACTAATTTGCATATAGCCAGGTTCTGAACTGGGATGGTGCAGTGAGCTAAAAAACGGTGTTGGATCTAGCCCTGATCTCTTGACTGGGTGAGAGTATTCTGCTTAATTCAGAAACTCTGTCCATCACCACCCCTTGTTGTTAAATATTTTGTCCACCCTAAGCGTGGAAGGGTATACTCAGATGTGAGTCCCTTGCTCATTGCACCATCAGGATTCAAGCAAGCCGGGCCGACGACGCCTGAAATGGCAGAAACCGGTCCCCGGAAGCTTGTTTCCTTCCCAGTGTAAGAATTGGCTTGGTAGTTTGGTTTGCCCTGTTCCCATCATGCACTGGGACAGGAACAGACTAATTTGCATATAGCCAGGTTCTGAACTGGGATGGTGCAGTGAGCTAAAAAACGGTGTTGGATCTAGCCCTGATCTCTTGACTGGGTGAGAGTATTCTGCTTAATTCAGAAACTCTGTCCATCACCACCCCTTGTTGTTAAATATTTTGTCCACCCTAAGCGTGGAAGGGTATACTCAGATGTGAGTCCCTTGCTCATTGCACCATCAGGATTCAAGCAAGCCGGGCCGACGACGCCTGAAATGGCAGAAACCGGTCCCCGGAAGCTTGTTTCCTTCCCAGTGTAAGAATTGGCTTGGTAGTTTGGTTTGCCCTGTTCCCATCATGCACTGGGACAGGAACAGACTAATTTGCATATAGCCAGGTTCTGAACTGGGATGGTGCAGTGAGCTAAAAAACGGTGTTGGATCTAGCCCTGATCTCTTGACTGGGTGAGAGTATTCTGCTTAATTCAGAAACTCTGTCCATCACCACCCCTTGTTGTTGAACACATGAAAACAGCAAAAGGCCAATGATTGTTTATGTACAGGAAGGTACCCCTTCCTGCACATAAACAATCATTTTTTAATTATGCCGTTTTGCAACTTCTACGTGTCCTACATTAGGCTGCACACATAGAAGTTACAAAACAGCATTTAAAGATTGTTTCTGTGCAGGAAGGGGGACATTCCTGCACATAAACAATATTCCCCTGCAAACAGACACCATTGCACTATCGTGCAAGGATGCTGCATTGGCACTAGGCTGCTAAGTGTAGTGCCAGCGCAGGGGGAAAATCAGAGCTGCACCATATTCTTATAAATATTGTGCAGCCCTGCGTTTCTGAAGTGGTAGAGTGAGACTTTAAGCCAGGACGGCTAACGCCTCACTCCACCACTTCCCTTGTAAATATGCCCCACTGTGTGGAAGAGATAGTGAGGCTCAGAGAGGAACCTTTGGCAAGGCCGGGGAAACACTTATGATTAAAAGAGGGGGAGTCCATTTGTGAGCTTTCTGGAGACGAGAACAACCCAAGGACGTTCTGAATGTTAAGTACCAACTTAGTAGTATCAGGTACCAATGCCATGTCCTACTTTAAGCAGTTGGAAAAGTACTAGGACACTTGATGTGGGATTCACGAATGTTCAGTGGAAACTAACTTAGTGGTCACAACTAGGTTGCAGGCAGATTCCTTTCAGGCTTCGAGGTGTACAGATCTCTTGGCTATGTTTCTCTCAGTGTAGGTTTGAGCTATACAATACTCTTGACTTTGGAGAACTTCTACAGAAGTCTCCACTATGCTGACACGTATCCTGCACTATTGAATTCTTTAGGGGTCTTCCCTACTACTGTCATTTAGTTTAGATTAAGTCAGGGACTTAGACTTTATCCTTGCATAAGCAGGTGGAAAGGAACTCATATTCTGATCACCAGATTCCCTTTTTGATCTTCTGCATTGCTATAACTGAATTCCTTGTATGTTTCATGCTTTTGAGGCTCAATTTTGTAATACAATTTGAAAAGCCAGAATTGAGTCTGTATTCCTACAATATATATTTGAGACTTGAATGCATCAGTCTGGCTTGAAATGTATAATAAAACTACATTTAATCCTAATGACCAACTTTTGGTCCTCATCCTGTGACCACATGAGTTATACTGTAATTTGAACTTGGATGATGCTTAACTCGTTTTATTCCACAGGATTTCTAAAAAGGTCTCTCACAGGGAAATCTGGTACAGCGACTTTGTGCTCTGGCAGTGGCATTTTCACTGGTTTCAAACGGCAGCTATTTAACATTTTCACAGACCATGACCTTTTCCTTGACATAAAAGTCCAAAATGTAAGGATGAGAGCCAAAGAAAAATCATTTTACTATGTAGATGAAGTAAGTAGTACCCTGTGTTATGACCTATTTTGCAACACTATTTGTAAGCCAGTAAAAAATTTGCAGATTGGATGATACTCTCTGAGACCGCACACTTCCTTACTGCCCGTTTCATGCATTAGTAAAATAAGATGTTCAATATAGCAGGCATTTGCAAACAGTCGATGTGGCAACCAAATCAGCCCTTAGTAGAAAAGCCTCTTAATTTAATGGAAGTATATGAATAGCAAATAAAAGGTCATGCTGTAGCAGTACCTTGCGTGCATATCAAAACATTTCAATTAGGTGAAGTAAGACACAACATTTTAAGTGGAAAGGAAAGGTGGAGAAGCATGTCATCATGTCAGGAACGATTGGATATAAGGATTACTTTTGAATTTTAATAAGGCAATTTAACTTTCATAGCCCACTTAAGAATCCCCTCAATTACTGTATGTTTTGTTGTGATTTTATAACTCTCTGCTCATATATTAGAAACTTTTTCTACAATATTTAAAGCGTCACAATGTGAAAACTTGTTACTTATTGAGCCATGACTACTCTGTTATGTGTGTTCATGTTCCATCCCCGAACATGTTTTTCTCGCTTCTACAGCATATGCATGTGATTCGCTGCATTGTGTGATGAACTCACTTGGTCCCAACCATGGTGATGACACTGGAGCCAATGCCAGACCTCCTATCTCTCTCAGGCCCTAGCTCGATCAAGAAACGGAAATTCCTTAAACAAATCTGGGCCCTTGAGGCGAAGAGGAGTTGGGATAAAATAAGAAAAGAGAGACTTGCATTACTTGATCTGCTTTGAGGCTGTACGACACTGCATAACAGGATCTGTCACTTCTGAGACCTTCGACGTTTTTGTGAGATAGATGTGCCTGGGAATAGAGCCTCTGTTTTTGCGATAACACAATGCACTGAAAATAACTAGAGGAGGCAGTTACTATCCTTATGCTAACAGTTCTCTGAATACAATGAAATTGCATTAACTTCAGTGACACAAATTTGCAGGTTTCAAAGCAGCTCAGCATGAGAGCAGAATTACCAAAATGACAGATTGAGGGAATCATTCCTAGGAATAACTTGAAATACAGATTTTGGTACAAGGTCCATACATATATCAAAAACTCAGAAGTGCTTTCTCTAGGCTGTTCTTTTCATAAAACAAACATGGAGCTCAAGTCCTTATCCTTGTGTGATATAGTTCTAGCACCAAGGTTGTTGGGAGGGTCCAGAGTATAAACAACAAGAAGACATGGAGTAAACCACAGAGAAGAAACGGAGGAAAAGTCCATAAACTTTGAAGATGGGGATGCTCAGTCATGTTTACTACTGAAGGAGGTTTAGTGTACACTAACTTGATATCAAGTACTTAGCCTAGTACTTCAACTTGTCTGAAGTTCGAAGAAGATCTCATAACCTTGACTCAGGGAGAGGCGGTGGTTCCAGAGTAGCTGTGAAGGAAGGAGCGAGGAGGAAGACGTCAAGTGAGCAGAAGCCAAAGGAACCAACTGTTGAGATGAACTCTAGGAAGATTGCAGCACTTCTTGGTTGTGACAGGATTCTTCAGGTGAGTGGAAAGGGTGGAGCTTGTTCTGCAGGGAGCAAAGCCAAGACACGATTCGGGTTTGGTTAGGGTAGAAAAAACTCTTTTGAAGGCTCGATGGATGTAGCTAGATCACGTGCCACACGTCGGGCACATGGCCATCTTGAATATTCTTGAAACTTGGGTAAAAACATGTGTTAGTACACTAGTGAGGACCTTACAGAATGGGCAGGTGCAACTCGTTGATCAGAACCAAAAAGTCAGGAAATGAATGTATCATTTTCACTCGAATGTGCATAGTGGAAAACAACACCAATGCCCCAGTAACAGCATGAGCAAGGCTTGCAATTGTCTCACGGGATTCTTAGGGAAGCTTGCAGTGACTTATTGGAAATCCACACAAAGGCCCTAGGAACAGCAAGAGTAGTTGGTTCACTGAATGTGTAAAATGCTTGCAGGGGCTCAAGCGTAATGGAAATTATGGATGCTGGGAAATCAAAGGTCATGAGGGTGCTGTGAAAGTATCAATCATGACGGTGCTGGGGGAACACTACCATGAGGGATGCTGGGAGAACACAAGCCATGAGGAACACTGAGGGCGCATCAGCCACAAATACTATAGAGGATCATAAAGCACCACAGGGGTAAAGCAACATGAGTCATATGCGCTAGACCCACGCACAGAGGGCGCATGAGGGGGACGTGAAATGTCTACATACAGTGGTACGTGCTATATACTGTAGAGGATGGAGATCCGTAATAAACAATCAATTCATAAAATAATGTCCAGTGGTCCCTAATAAACAATCAATCCATAAATATCCAAATGGTATTTTAATCAAAGTGCAAAAAAATAAAAGAAGCATTAAAAACACTGACTAAGTGGGTGCTTTGTGCAGAAACGTGCTTGGTGCTCTCTAGTAAGTGATACACACAAGTGACCAATTATAATCAGTATGTGTATCAATGGAACAGGAATTTCATGGATTGTAATATAATACACAGTCCATAAGATCTATGTGTAAAGATTTCATATCCATGTCAGAATTCCAGCATCATCATAAGGACTCAACAGGATAGAGGAAGAAATTATTGTTTTTTATCTCTTGCTCCCTAGAAGTCATGTGCTAATCACACTTGGAGGGGAGTCTGAAGGGCCAGAGCAAATGGTATGAAGCCTGGAATTGCGGAGGCTGAATTGGGACTAGACAGTCACCTCAACAAAATGTGTGTGTTCTTAAATCAGAAACTGAATCATATCCTAATACTATTTGCTATATAGTGAGCATGCAGGAACCTGTACCCATGCTCTATCTTCTGTACTAGTAAGAAGTTGCCTTTGGCTGTGCCATGAATGTAGCGTGCCCAAACCAGGACCTTCATCCACATCTTATGTAGAATAGTTATGACCACAGTGCCTCTACGAAAGGGTGTGTGCTCATGGCCTGTATGCAATGGGCGCAATGTTTGCCATTTGGCCATCTATCATGCCCTGCATCCATGCACATCTGTGATCACAGTGTGGTTGTGGCCTGAAAATAGTAGGCAGATGGCATAGTTTTCAGCTATGCCTTCAATGCAGACCATGATTAGTAATGCACATTAGGGGCCCGATGTATGACCATGGCATTTAGCGACTCTCAAATTGCGCTCATTTGCGACTTGCAATTTACTAGTCACTAAATGCCATGTACAACAGTGTCAGAGACGCTGTTTGCAATTCCCAATGGGGTCGCAAATTGCCTGCCTCATCAATATTCATGAGGCACTCGCAATTTGCGACCCCATTGGGAATGGCTGGCCCTCCCAGGAACGGTTGCCTGCTGGGCTCAGCATTTTTTATTTAAATGCAGCCTGTTTTTCTTAAAGAAAACTGGGATGCATTCAAAAAAAGGAAATGGAAACGTTTTCATTTAATTTTTGGTCCTCTGCCTGCCCCCAAAAATATTTTCCCCTGCATTCACAAAGGGGAAGGGGTCCCCTGGGGACCCCATCCAATTTACGAGTGCTTTACCACCCTCTTGAAGAGGGCGGTAAATTGTGAGTGCTTTGCGACCGAAATTGCGGATGCAAAACCTTCTTACATGGGCCTCTGACTCGCTATTAGGAAGGGGCGCCCCTGGAATGCCCCTTCCTAATACCAACTGGCAATTCCTATTTAGCGAGTCTCAAAAAAAGTGTGACTTGCTAAATAGGGATTGTACATGGCCCTATTAGGTTTTGCATGCGCAAACGGGTCGCAAACCTGTTTGTGCATGCAAAATAGGGTTGTACATCTGGACCAAAATACATAATAACAGTGCCTATTTTCAGTGGTACATTCTCACATCTGAATTAGAGCCTGCATTGACCTGTCATTGAGAAGAATTCTAAAATATTGCCACGCCGACTTAGAGGAAGGAAATGGGTTAGGGGAGGCTAGTGATTCAGATAAAGAGAGGTATTTATATGCACAAGCAAAACGTGAACATCTTTCACTGAGCATTACGGAAATAGTCAAAACAAGAAGACGCATCAATGCTTACTGTGTATTCTTTCCTCTTGTTAATTTTCCATTTTTTTCTCACAAAATATACTGCTTGCCTTTCATATTTCCTACATTCATCAGTCTGTTAATTATTGTCAAACAAAAAAAGGTTCTTTCTGGGCTCTTCAGTCAAATCATGGGGTATTTTCCTCTTTGTGTCTCCAATCATTTACCATCAGGCTTAAACAATAATTCTCAGGACTGGACAGATCCCAAAGAATAAATGCTCAAGGCCAAGGCCTTCTGAGTTCCTAAATTCTCATAAATGACTTGCACTACTAATTGTTCTAAGGTCAAATACTTTGCACTCCTTTCTAAAGTCTGCCTATGTATGCATATGTGAGCATGCCACTGGCATGTGAACATGCAAGATTAGGTGCAATTTTATGCCAAGGTCTCTACATACTTCAGCCTGCCTATTATTTGTTGATCATCATGCATGCTGCCAGCATGGGGAGTTGAATTCCTGTGCCATCAGACTCTTCTAGTTCTGAGCGCTTTCCCAGAGCCCTGAGTCAGTCCAGTCCAGTCCATACTTTAGAGATTCAATAGTAATGTATTGCATAGTGTTGTGGAACGGAACTGTCGACTTGATCGGTGTTGTTGTGTGTCAGTACATAAGTAATACGTGTTACCTGTTAGGATGGGGAATTGCCAGAAAGGAGAGGTATGGGATCTGGAGACCAATAGGCCATATAGGCTCTGGTATATGCATCAAAAGGAAACAGTGAAAATTGGACGATGTTACAGCACTAAGGCTATATACCGCTTCTGCATTTCTTAATTTCATACAGCAGTAATAAGTCAGAATCTGCATAACTACTCACAGAAGTGGTAGGGTCTTAAACTCAGATTTACCATTTTCTTAGCTTATGAACTTCTAGCAGGAGAACAAGACTTTTTAATCTTGGGTGAACTCTGACTGTAGGAGCAAGAGATATTTATTTCCAAGAATATATCTAATAGAAAGCAAAACTTTCACATGGTAAAAAAAGTTCCAAATGTGAAATTTCCAATTTCCTTCAATATCCAGATAATTAAGTTAATTGGATAGAAGGCAGTGCATTCTTCAACATTTCAAAACATAACAGTCCATAGTTAAACCTCAAGAGATTGTAAACTTCCTATAATCTTTCTAAATATGATTCACAGAATCCCATTCAAAAGGATCTCATCTAGGTCAATACTTTGCAACTGCAATTACAATATCTTTTTTAATGTCCAATAATTGTTTTATTCGACAATACATGTCATAAAAGCATAGCAATTACAAAAGTTAAAAATAGTATACAGATAAAACATGAATAAGAAAAATTCTTATACAAAGGTAGAAAGCTGTCTTCAAAAAACTAAATACAGTCAGACATTTAGTTCAATGGGAAAAGTACATACAAAAGTATATTCAGAAGGGTCCTGGAAAATCAATTTTGCAGCACAATTAGGCTTGTTGGAACGCTCGATTCACAGTTGTCCTAATATGCATTCAAGGTTATCGATGGGTACCAATTATCAATTTTCAAACACGATTTGCTGTGCACGGATTAGCCACATCAATTTTAGAAACTTTGCTACTGGAATGGCATACCTAAGTGACGGATATTTGCAAAGAATACGAAGGGCTATGCTACACAATCTTGTGCCCATATTCCTACAGGTTTGCGCTAGCCAAGTTTTGCTCGGGGCTGCATATGCAGGACACACGAACAATACATTTGATAGGGTTTCTACCTGATCTCTACATGTATTGCATTGATTGTTCTTTAATGTGGACCATTTGGATGTGAAACACTTTAAAGGAAGGATCCCCAGTCTAAATTGGGAGTAGAATTTCCAAACTAGTGGCTTTGTGATAGCATCCCAGAACGGCTCAAGGTTTGGGCGGGATTTAATCTGTAGGAAAAATCCTGTGAGTGCAGTAGACTTGTGGCACCTACTCTCTTCAGATGCAACCATCTCCCAGTATTTTACTTTGCACTTGTCCTTCGTTGGAAACAAAGAATCGTTGTGGCTATCCCACACATCCAAAAGGCCCATTCCATAAAACAGACCCTTAAGATTTCTCAGCCAGCTGATCTTATGGAATTGGTCTTTTTCTATTACGTCCCTTTGACCTTCAGCATATACTTTCAGTTCCGGTGTACTCCATAGCCCACACCAGTACAAAATAGGCCAGAGTCTAGCGAGATCTGCTATAGCATTTCTACCTAAATCACTCCTTATAGGAACAATTGGTGTACTTGCGGTAGACTAGTTATCTCTCGGAGGAATGTATTTTCTGCAACCGTCAGCTGCAGAAGGTTTCCTAAACCCCACAGCTTGGCACCATATAAAGCTGAGCTCACCACCTTGATGTTGTAGATTTGGAGTCCTGGACTGAGCTGTTTTGTCAGGGAAGTTCTAAATTCCTTTCTTAAAATGCCCGGTAGCTGTCTATGTTTTAGTGCCATAGCATCTATGTGCGACTTCCAACTCATGTCCTTGTGTAATCTAATGCCTAAGTCAGTGAATAAGTCAACCTGCTCAAATGGGAACCCTTCCATAAATATGCTGCCTTTAATTGAACGATGCTGGTTAAAAGCCATGAACTTTGTCTTATCTGCATTGATTTGTAGGCCTTGTAGGTGACACAATTCCTCATATTTTCGCAGAGCAAGTTGTAGGCCACAAGTATTGTCTGCGAAGATTAAAATCTGACTCTTTCTACCTGCTAAAATTGGAGCATCAGTATTGATGGCAGCCAGAAAATTTGCCACACCATTGATAAAAAGAGAAAAAAGTGTGGGGGCTAGCACACAACCCTGTCGGACACCCTTACACACAGGGAAGGGTCTTATCACCCTGGGCACCCCAACAAATCTGTGCAAAATTCCCTTCTTAAAGGCGGATTATAAGGGAGAGTAGATCCTGAGGCATACCCATTACTTTCAGTACCTCCCATCATTTGGGCCATGGGACCATGTCAAAAGCTGTTTCCAAATCGACAAATGCAGTATACATGCTGCCATTGCCGAGCACTACCGTTCGCCAATGAAGAGCGACAAAGCGAAAGACTTGATCAATTGTGCTTGTATGAGCCCGAAAGCCTGCCTGAAGGTGGCTGATGATGGAATTATCTTCCATCCATACATGGAGCTAGGCCATCACCAGCCGAGCTACCACCTTTTATATGGAATCTATGAGGCTTATGGGCCTATAGTTGGCGGGCCTCAATTTGTCTCCTTTTTTGTAAATTGGGATTATCTTGGCCCCCCACCAGGTATCTGGGATGGGAGCGCCGTGGGCAATAGCATTCACTAATAAATCTATGTATTGGGACCATTTAGGCCTGTCCTGCAGAAAAATGTCAGCAGGAACACAATTCTAACCTGTGGCTCGGCCACCTGTTAAAGAATTTAGGGCGGCATCTACATCTGCCTCATCAAATACGTTATCGTTTTCACAACAGTATGTCAAGTCAGGGCCGAAGACCTCTGCCTCATTGCTTGCGTATTTGGTGGAAGAATATCAAATGCACACCTCCGAACCAACGTGGTTTTCTGAGGGTGGAGCCACTCCACCGCTCCCCCATGTAACCAAGTGCCAGAACTGTTGTGAGTTTTTAGCCCTGCAGGCATATTTTAGTACCATCCATCTGTCCTCGTCCCAGGCTTTCTTGGCAGAGAGAGTGGCCTTCTTATACATTGCCCCAGCAGCTCACACTCTGGCTGCATCTCCTGACTTGATAGCCTTGCTGAGAACCCCACAGGCGTGTCTACATCCGGTATTCTACCAGCGATCTTTTGTTTTTAATACCCTTTTTCTAGTCTGGATTGGTCTTTGAAAGTGCGACCTAATTTTTACTAATAAGGTATTATGCAATTGAATAAAATCATTTGATGGATGGTGATTAGCACTGAGAGACACCATCGCATTTACGGTTTTTCCAAGCTCATTAGCAACGGAGGACAGAATTTCCGGGCGCTCTAAGATCATAGACCATTTTACTTGCTGCATGTTATTTGTTAACTAAAGGTCGCTAGTCTTGGGTACTGCATTATCCCGTGCTTGTGGCCTTGTGTCCCTAATTGTAAACCTAGAGCACAGTGGATCATGATCACTCTCCATGCGATCTTTCACTACAATGTCCTCCAGAGTAAGCCATAAGTTCAAACTAACAAGAACATAGTCAATACGGCTAGCATGGTGTCCACTATTAAATGTGTTTGCACCAAGTCTATCAGAAACTGTTCTACCATTTGCTGCCCTAAAACCATGTTCTGTGCAGAAAGCTTTCATTTGGATGGCAGACTCAGTCCAGTGTTTGATAGGTGCAAGTTCCAGTAGTAGAATACCCCATTGTTCATCCTCCTCTCTTGGCACATCATTGTCCTCGTTATCAGAGGGTTTGAATGTTGTGTTTAGGTCCCTAACTATAACTACATGAGTAGCCCCTGCGGGAGTTTCTAATAGATCGCCTAATGCAGAATAGTGTCATATTTCCGCTCTACACTGTGGCCTCTTGCATACATATTGTATAGGTCTATGGGGCCATATTGATCAGACACAAGCCTAATTGCAAGAATGTCGTTACTGGCTGTCTTGAGGGCCAACATTTTAAAACCAATATCCTGTCTAACCCACAGTGTAAGTCCCCCCGCTGGTCGGCCTCTTACTCCCTTGGTTGCCCGAACATTGTATCCAATTACAATATCTTAGGTTTTCGTTCAACATAAAGTGACTCATCCTTCACTCCAAGTTCTCATTCCATGCTTCCTTAGCAGAGAACAAAGAATCTGTTTCCTCTCACTAAAAAAGAAGGAGCAGTCTAAGAGAAATTGGGTAAAGAACATTATGTTTTTATATCACAATTACAATATAGGACTGTGTCTCTGAGGCCAGCAATTCTCCAACATGGGTCTATTCCTATTCGGAATTAAAGGACAATACTCCATATTTGTTTATCAGGGACCAGAAGCAAATAGGGGAATATCTCCATATCCTACAGGCTTCTAAATAAATGATCAACGTGTGTCTTCACCACAAGTTAAGGTCTACCGCCTTCTAATGTGCCTTCCCTTACCTCATTGTGGAGAATGATCTTCACCTTAGTTAGCGCCAAAGACACTTCATTCTCAATAAAAGCAATTATTGAATTGGAATTCCTTAAACATTTTACAATGAGTCAAGAGAATTCTTCAGACTATTGCATAATATCATTCTACATTTAAAAAGAAAGGTATTTTTTACAGGAGAAATGTTTAATACTAAAAAGGATCCTTAACGCTTGAGAACGAGCAAAGAGTATTGAAGTATCAAAACCCATTTCTATTCATACTGCTTAAATCATCGAGGTTTTTGGGTGGCCCAAAAGATTATTTGAACTAAGTATTTTAAGGGACTCCCATTTAACTTCCAGGTAAATAGTATAGAAATGTGCTATATATAATGCTTACAATATTATTTTACCTGATATTGCCTTTTGAAGGCCTCCTCCGACAATCCAAAAAAACTGGACTCAATCCTTTTTAGGACAGTGTCAGTGGAAAGAACTGAAGTTCTCACATTTGCTAGAATGGTTAGCCTCTTTTAAATAATTTGCAAATGTAAGACCCAGGTCTCTGTATTCACTAACCTGCTCCAAAGGAGCACTATTTAGACATCAATTAAATTGTTTAGGCGTCTTGGAGAAAATCAAAGCCTTAGGGGCCCATTAGGATGGCGGGCGGATCGCCCCCGCCAGGCTGGCGGAGGCTACCGCCGGCCTGGCGGGTGCGATCCGCCCGCCATCCTACCCTGAATCACCCCCCGCCATATTAGCATGGTGGGGGTGACCGCAAATGTGAAGAAAGAAGAAAAAACACAAAGAAAGAAGAAAAAGAAATGCAGAAAAAAGCAACACAAGTCCTCAAAGACGAAGAAAAGTGCAGGAAGAAGGAAGACGTGCAGTAAAAACAAACAGAGGAGCAGAAAGAGGCCTTGTTGCAAAATCATCCTGTATCCTCAACTTTTTCAGATGGGTACTGGTGGTAACTGACTCTGACTAACCAGTCCTAGGGCCAGTGCTATGCTAAAAGACACTTAGAATACAGTTAAAACACCTACATACACTAGGGAACACTATGTGTTGGGGCACCCCTGTTATTAGCATGACCTCCTCTGAAAGCCCCTAGTATATAATAGGTTAGGGGGATTAAAACTACCTCTTAAAACGCACCACAGGGCGCGTTTGCACACTGGTGAAAGGGGGCTGAGCTGACGTGTGCAAACACGCCCTGTGGCCGTTTTAATTTGGGGGATAAATTCTCCTTGAATCCTGAGTGTCCCTTGAGTACAACTAGACCATCAGGTATCTCTAGTTAGCACCACAGGGAAGCGTTGCAGAGAAAATGGGCACGACCTGGACCACCTCTCTGCAACGCAGTGCAGTGGCGCTTACTGGAAGCACCTGGTGGACTAGTTGGCCCCCATGGGCCCACAGGATTGAAGGGGAATTATTTCCCCAACTTAAAATGCGCTATAGGGCGTGTTTGCACACCTCACCCTAGGCCCCGTCCCCTCCCTTCCCCACTGTGTAAACATGCCCTGTGACCGTTTTAAGTTTGGAGATTAACTCCCCTTGAATCCTGAGGGTCCATATGTGCAAATTAGCCCACTAAATACGTCCAGAAAGCACCATTGCAGAGAGGTGTAAAAAGGGGCACGGACTGCACCACCTCTCTGCAACTCAGCGCAGTGGCCCTTACTGGAAGCTCCTGGTGGGTTAGTTGGCCCCAAGGGTCCCTCAGGATTGAAGGGGAATTATTTCCCCAACCTAAAACGCGCATTATAATATTAAGCCCTGGAGGTAGTGGTCCCCCCCGCAATCTCAAGTAAGTCGAGCCCCGGGGGGGGGTGGCGGTCCATGAGGCTTTTTTATCAGCAGGATCCGCACACCCTGCATGATTCTGCCAATTTAAAAAAAAAACTGGGGGCCTTGGGGGTCCTTGTGGGACCCCCTGATCAGCCTAGGGGGTCAGGGTGTTTCTACCCTGCCCCCTTTTTGCGTTCTGTGCGTTTCTTCTTCTGTTTTCTTGTGCCTCGGATCTACCGAGGCACAAGATGGCTGCCAACACTTCCTGGTTTGGAGAGTTGACAGCCAATTAGCATACAGCTCGTGCTCTGCAGGATACGCGGATGCTCAGCTCTCATAGATATATATGTGATTTTACTTTTGTTTTCTCAGGAACTACTGAACAGATTTATACCATTTAACCAAAAGGCCCGACTCTGATCCAAGGGCTACCTTTTTGCCAAATTTGGTGTAATTCCATTCAGCAGTTCGGGCTGTAGCTGCGACTATAAGTTACTATGGAAAATTGCACGGGGAAAACATGTTTTCTCAGCCCCCGCTTGACGAATCACCCCGAGACTTTTAGGATTGGTGCAGACTGGAGCTGGCCAAATGTTTTGAAAATTTCACAAAGATTTGTCGACCGGCGCTAAAGTTATTCCAAATAGAATGTTGCGGATTTCCTATGAAAAATAGGTCCTAACTATAACTACCTACTGGCGACCGCCAGTAGGTAATATATGTATGTATGTATATCACTATATATTTTTTTGATTTTCTCAGCAACTACTGAACAGATGTACACCCTTTAAGAAAAAGAATTCTTTCTAAGGCAAGGACTACCTTTATGCCAAATTTGGTGTAATTCCGTTCAGCAGTTCAAGCTGTAGGTTGGTCTAAAGTTTCCTATGGGAAATGCATTTTTTCACATCTTTTTCTTGAATTTCTCAGGAACTACTGAATGGATTTACACCATTTAAGAAAAAGAGTTCTTTCTGAAACAAGCGCTACCTTTTTGCTAAATTTGGTGTAATTCCGTTCAGCCGTTCAGGCAGTAGCCATGTCTAAAGTTTCCTATGGGTATTAACATGGAGAAACATGTTTTGGGATCCCACTTTTTTCTCGGTTCCCGCTTTCCGAATCACCAAAAACTTTCAGGATAGGAGTTGGCCGGGGTGGGCCATAAGTTTTGAAAATTTTGCAAAGATTTGTCAAACGGCGAAAAGAATGTTACGAATTTCCTATGGATAATAGGTCCTAACTATACCTACCTACTGGTGATATATATTCTCGCTCTCTTGCACCAAGTGGATGCACTCCCGGTCGGGTGCCTTCGTCGCGGCGGTGCAGCTGTGTCAAAATCCCTGCTCTCTCTCCGTATATCGATACTGAAGTTAGGCACTCACAACGGTCATTTTTTGGTTAATCCGCTTTTATTTGCAGTAAACAGCAAACACAACGCGTTTCAGCCTCCGCCTTCGTCAGGTGTTTTGCTTGTACGCCAAAAAAGCTGACGTTCTATATTTATTTCAGCAGCCATACTTGCGATCACATGATTAGCTAGGGCATAATAATCAATGATGAACTCCAATATTACCGCCATATTGGAGTAATTCCAATCTGTATATACAGATTGTCACCCGTTATTTCATATATTTACACACTTCATTTGCAAACATTATATACAAATTAATATATACTTATTTACACAATTTAAAGTACCATCACATTCGTTTTGCCCTCCTATCTTGAATTTGTGCCGTGTATCGGCTAAGGTGCCTTCGAATGTCCTCGTTGGCACCTCCATTACTACTTTAAATTACTAGTGACTATATCTCGCCATGTATCGGCCTATTCTCCTATGTGTGATTGTTAAGTGGTTGTTATTTTTGTCTTTTTCTTAAAACCAAGTTTCTATTTCCTTCTCTTACTTTTATTCCCTTCAGACTGATGTTCATACTGCACTATTCAAAACTAAGCTATTTACCTATGTGTACTACCAATTCTTCTCCACTGTTCATCCCTTTTGGGAATTTAGTTTCTAGATCTATTATAAATCGCGATTCAAGTCTCTTCAACTTCTTAGTTCTATCTCCTCCTCGTACATTGGGAAGTACCTGATCCAATCCAAAATATCACAATAGGTCCCTATTAGCTTTATGGTGTTCTGCGAAATGCCTTGCCACAGGATAACTGGCATCATTCTTGGTAATCACTCTCATGTGCTCTAAAATTCGATTTTTCACTGGGCTAAACGCACTTCCAATGTATTTTTGTCCACCTGGACATACTAAACAGTATATTACATGTGAGGAGTTGCACGTTAGAAACTTGTTAATAAGCCTCTGTGTTTTTCGTCCTGGTACGTCATATGTAAGTGTCCTCCTACTTGCCACACATGCCTTACACTTTGCACAGGGGAAAAAACCCTTGCATCCCTTTGAGTGTTCCCCCTGTCTTCAAAGCTGGTTCTAAGTGACTGTGTACCAGGGTGTCTCTTAGCGACCAGGCTTTCCTAAAGGTGATCAGTGGTTGTGCGGGTATATCCTGACCTATCACACTATCAGTTTTTTAGATATGCCAATTCTTTCTGAGGATTTTCAAAGGCTATTGGCATTGTTAGAAAACAGTGTGATTAGTCGAAATCAGTTTTTTTCATCTTGTGTCACTTTCTTTATTTTAGGTTTGAGCAGTTCCTTTCTAGGTATATTCTTCACGCTGGCCAGAGTTCTATTCAAAAGGCCTGCTTCATAACCTCTTTTCTCAAACCTGAGCTGACTACCTTCTACCGCCCTTTCATAGTCACTCTCTTTGGTACTGTTCCTTTTAATGTGTAATGACATATGTGGTTTCCTTTCACTAATGTTAATTTGCAGATCTAGAAAATGTGCTGTTTGCCCACTAATTTCTCCAGTGAATTTTAGATTTATTGTGTTTTCATTCAGGTAAGTGATGAAATCCTTGGGGCGTGGCTTGAACGCCGATGTAGGTGGAAGCAGGACTCCGGAGCTCCTCCGTAGCCGCCCTTCTCCAACACTTATCCTGACTTGGAAATCGGGCCCCACACCCCAACATATGTATCAGAAGGTCTGGGGTGCATAGGGGGAGAAGCTGGAATTGCTGTGTGCCCCACAGACTGTGAAAAAGTACTTTTTACCTCGATCGGAACGGCTGGCCCGGCGAGATCACCAAATGGCAGCCGGAGTCCCTGGCCGTACTGCCTGACTGCGGAGTGCTGCCCGCAGCGAGGGGAACACGGTGGACTATGGAGTTGGCTGAGCAGGAGCAGATTAACCCTACAAGCTGTCAGAGGTGGGGAAGTGCTGTATTTACTGGTGGGACCGGCGAGGTGCGAGAGCAGCAGGTCAGGGTGGTGCCTGACTGTAAGATGGCGGGGCCCAAATGATCGAGGGTGCTCTTAAACCCCATTTCAGCAGAGCTTGAGGGCCTGCAGATTAACCCCTGAGGGGTGCACACCATGCTGCTGGTTTGTGGATACTGGTGTCCCTCCATCGCTAGGGGGGAGCGACGACTGATTGCTGTGGACACCGGCTGCCTGAGTGGCCATCCTGTGAGGCAGACCGGAGGACTGAGGCAAGCCATAGCCCTGGACCCTGTTTGCACGAGTTCGGAGGCAAGGTGAGGTGAGGGGCCTGGGAGTCTCTGGGCCACGGGGGTGCACTAGCCTGAGGGAGTGCTACGCACCCTAGGGAGGCTGACTCTACAGACAGACACAGGGAACTGCATGCCGACGTTACGGGGGGACCGACCCCGGGCTTGAGCTGCGGAGCTGAGGGAACCGGTCTATTGGGAGCCATAGCACTGCCCACTGACGGAGAAGGCCTGACAGAGTGCCTGGGGTGGACCTTGTCGGGAGTGGCGAGAATACACGGATTGTCCCTCCGGGGAGAAGTGAGCACAGTCGGGCTACCACTAGAGTACGCAAAATGGGCAGGGTAACTACTAAGAAGAAGGGATTTGAGGTCCTTCAGCTGGATGATCCGGGGCACCCCTTGGAAGGCTAGTATTCGGCAACGGGGAGTGGAGTTGCAATACAGGAGTGGGACCCCTCTTTGGGTGACATTATGCAGGCCATCATGGCCTCATGGGAGGCTCTAGAGAAGAGAATGGACTCCATTGGGTCGGACCTTTCCCTGTTAAAGGATGAGCACCGAAAGCTCAGGGAGAGAGTGGCAACCAATGAGACAACCATGAAAGACATCCCTGACACAGTTGATACCTTAGAGAAAACGCTGAAGGAAATGGTGCAGAGGGTGCGAGTACTGGAGGTGTGAGCAAAGGACAGCGAAGGACGCTCCAGATGTAATAATCTCCGCGTAGTCGGAATGCCGGAACGAGAGGAGGTATCCGATCCTGTTCAATTTCTGGAGACATGGCTGAAGACGGCAGTGGCACCGGAGGGGCTTTCCCCGTTTTACGCGCTGGAGAGAGCGCACAGAGTTCCTGCCCGACCGCCGAGACCTGGGGCCCCGCTGCGCCCGTTTGTGGTGAGACATTTGCTTTACCGAGACCACATCCTACGGTCAGCGAGAGAGCTGCAAAATTTGCGCATTGGTAACAGCAAAATAATGATCTTCCCTGACTACACCAGGGACGTCCAGCGTCAAAGGTCCTCTTTCCTTACAGTGAAGCGGAAATTAAGGCAGCTGCACCTTCCCTATGCAATGCTGTTCCCGGCCCGGCTGCGCGTCACTGCTGATGGAGGCACGCACTTTTTCCTTACGCCGCAGGCCGTCTGGGACTAGCTGGAAACTCGGGGGAAATCTGGCGAGCGAGCGCTCGCCATCGGCTGCCTCGCCCCGCAATTGCTCCCCTGTTGTGCAGGCGAGACAAGGCAGTGTTAGCGGTGGTGGCCATCAGTCAGGGAGACCTAAGTCTGGCCAGCAATGATTCGGAGCGCACGAAGAATGGAGGAATGAGCCCCAGTTCTAGCAGCGTCCACGGACTCTCAGAGGCTGACCTGCCTGATGTAACCCCGCAAACGGCGGATGGGGTATTTGGATGAAAGAGCTGCATGGACACTGTGCCTGACTCTCCGGGGTAATTGCGCTGCCTATTGGACCTCCGGTCCTTGCATCTAAGGGGAGACGGGATGCCTGAGAACAGTATATGCACCTGATTGGGGGGTCTGATTTGAGAGTGATAAATTTGGGAGAGGGGGTGGAGGTTGGGAGGAGCTCTGGTATTATTCAGTTGACGTTCCAGGCAGCTCACACTGTATAGATTTCTTAGTTTAGTACTGTGTTTGGATGGGAATGCCATGTTGGATGCCTGTCCTGGGGAAGGGGAGTTGGGGATGTTTTAATTTTGGGGTTTGGGGGGGGGACCCAGGCATGTCGGGGGAGTGGGTGGAGTGGATCAGTACCTGCATCACTCGAAACAATGGGACCCGCATTAGGATACACTTGTCTCACATGGAATGTACGGGGTATGCATACTATGAATAAACGCCATAAAATACACTCATATTTAATACTTAGGGTCATTCATATCATCTTCCTTCATGAAACCCACCTCCTTGCGAAAGAGGGCAGTGCACTACAGCGCTGCTGGAGGTGTCAAGTCTATCATACTACATTCTCCGCGTATGCAAGGGGGGTCTTAATTTGGATAAAGGCAGGGGTTCCCTTCCAATGCACCTCACAATTGACAGATCCTGAAGGCCGGTTTTTGGTGGTCCAGGGGAAGTTAGATGGTAAAGACTTGACACTAGGATGTATATATGCTCCTAACGTGGAACAACCCGCCTTCTTCTCACTCTTATCCCACAAACTGGCGTCAGTGCTGGTGGGGCCCCTGCTTCTTGGGGGAGATTTTAATTGCATAACGGTTATTGACCTCGATCTCTCCCACCCCCCTCTTCCGAATGCGCCGGCGCATAAGCTGGCAGTGGCGAGATCTACATGGGAGCGGACTTGGGGATTGATAGACACCTGGCGAGTCCAGCATCCATCGGTTAGAGACTACCCCTTTTTCTCTGCCCTACACGAATTGCATGTCCGGCTTCACGCATTTCTCTGTTCTCCGGATGTGCACGGAGAGATTTGCTGTAGCGAATATCTCACTCGCACTATTTCAGACCATAACCCATTGTTGGTTCAACTGGGATGGTCGCGCCCTCGCCCTAAAATCCCCGCGTGGCGATTACGCCCGGAGGAGCTCGAAGATCAGGTCTTCCGTGCTACTATAGCCTCAACCATTGAAGACTATTTTCGGTTTAACCAGGGGACGACAGGGTCAGTGAAAGTGGAATGGAACGCCTGTAAAACGGTGGTACGAGGAAGGTGTATTTCGGCGATGGCTGGGACCCAAAAAGTCCTCTTGAAGGACATTCAAAGAGATGATGCGTGCTTTAGAGAGGGAGCGCCCCGAACATCCGGATAGGCAAGACGAGCTATTGGAGGTAAAAGAGGCAGTTGCAGCGAATGTGGAACGTTTGAGGTGCTTCGATTATAAAAGGTATATCACATGGGCACACACAGAGCAGGATAAGTCGGGAGCTCTTTTGGCCTGGCTGGCTAATCCAGCTCGGCGCAGCTCAGTTATACTGGAGCTTAGGGACCAGATGGGAAGGGCCCGCTATGATCAGCAAGGGATTAATGAATTATTCTTTGACTACTACACGGAGTTATACCGTACCGTAGCCCATCCATGGAGGAGTTGCAGAATTTTACGGGGGATGAACTTGCCAGAACTAGGGGACGAAGTTGCAAAACTGCTGGGTCGGAACATTGAGGAGCGAGAGGTAAGGATAGCCATCAAGAGTATGGCCCGAAATAAAACGCCGGGGTCCGATGGCCTCCCAGTGAATTTTACCTTATCTATATAGATCTCCTTGCTCCTCGTCTTGCAGGGCTATATAATGCAGCCAAGGAGCCTGAAACCACCAGAGAGGCGATCATTATTCCGCTATTGAAACCAGGTAAACAGCCCTGGGATAGAACGGCCTACCGCCTAATATTTATGCTCAACTTGGACTACAAAATCCTCAGCAAAATTCTGGCGACTCGACTACTTCCTCATATGACCACGCTGGTGCATGCCGACCAATCTGGGTTCATACCTGCTCGCAACACAGCACTTAATATCCGGAGGCTTCTGCATATTTTGGAGGCAGATTCCTATGAGGTGGATACAGCAGCGATATTTGCTGTAGTAATCGAAAAAGCTTTCGACAGTCTGGAGTGGGACACCTGTTTCACGTAATGCGACGAATGGGCCTGGGGCCTGAATTCGTGCGATGGACGGCTTTGCTGTACATGAGTTCCACAGCCAGAGTTCGGACGGGTGGAGTGATATCAGAGTCCTGTACGGTGGGACGGGGCACGCGTCAGGGGTGTCCTCTCTCCCCATTGCTGTTCGCATTGGCGGTGGAACCCCTTGCGGCGCATGCAAGATTGGGACAGGTATATCAGGGCTTGGACGTTTATGGTCAGGTCCACCATATCGCACTCTATGCAGATGACCTCTAAATGTTTTTGGCAGATACGGGTGCGGCTTTGAGGGGAGCGAAGTCTTTACTGCGGGCCCTAAGCGTGGTGGCGGGGCTGAAAGTCAACTGGGCAAAGCCGTGCCTATTCCCGGCGCGTAGAGGCAGAGCTTGTCCTCCGACCACTGAGGAGGTGACCTGAGAGGAGAGGCGGCTTCCGTACTTGGGCACGGTGATCTACCATGAGCAGGCTGACATTTTAGAAGGCAACGTGGGGAAAGCGATCAGGGGAGCCAAAGCAAACTTTGAGTTCTGGAGCACCCTTCCATTATCAGTGGCGGGGCGTGTGGCACTAGTTAAGATGGTGACCCTTCCGCGGCTGCTATACTTCTTTAGGACCCTACCGATATGGATTCCGGCAGGTTATTTTTGGAGGCTTAAGTCAATGGTCAGCTCCTTCTTGTGGGGAGCGGGCAGGTGTAGAGTAGCGCTTGCTACCCTCATGAGATCCCGGGCAGAAGGGGGACTTGCGGTCCCAGACTATGAGACATATTATATTGCAGCGCAGCTGCAATGACTCACGCAGTGGGTAGCAAGGGCTACTAGGGGAGAAGAAGACTCGGGTGAGCTAACGGGACCGTTGCTGGTGTTGTCCAGCATTGTCTTGCGCCTTCCGATTAGGATATGCACCTCACTCAGGAGTTCAACACAGCCTGAAAATGCTGGAATAGGTACCTGCGAAGGGGGGCTATATCGACCCCTTACGCGACGGAGTTGCCACTAAGGATGTGCAGGGCTTTACCGCACCGAGGATCCTGGCAGAGGCTGGAGACCTGGGACCAGCAGGGGTTGTCGACACTGGGGGACCTATATGAAGATGGCACCCTTATGCCGTTTGATATCCTCCAGGACCGTTTTGAGTTATCTGGAGGTGACTTTTTATTGCATGCGGCACTCACGATGGCGGTGCGGAAACACTGGAAAATGGGTATGATGGAGCCATCTACGTCTATGGGGTGTCAATATGTCGTGGTTGCAGCGGGCACTATCAAGGCGGTAACCTGCCTCTACAGGCGCATGACACTAGAAGCCTTGGTCCCTTTGACGGCCTTAAAAACAAAATGGGAAACGGATATAGGTCAAGACATACCAGATGAGGCGTGGAATAGAGTAGTGGAGAGGGCTTGGAAAAGTACGCGTAATGCGCGGTTCCAGTTGGTGCATTTTTACATCCTACATAGGGCATACCAGACACCAGCCCGCTTACATGACTATTTCCCGACCCAGTCAGCATCCTGCCCCCGATGTGCAATGGATGACGCTGATTTTAAACATATGTTGTGGGCTTGTGCTTTGCTGGAACCCTTTGGCAGGGGGTGACGACATTGCTGAGGGAGGTTACAGAGAGGGAACTGCAGCCCTCGATGGCACATTGCATTTTCCATTGGTTTCCCCACACTTCAAAGACTAAAATCACCAGTAAATATATAGACCTAGGTTTCCTCCTGGCTAAGCGATCCATAACATCCCAGTGGAAAGCGAGTACAGGTCCCATTTTCAAAAAATGGAAAGCTGAATTTGGTAGATGGGCTGGGTGCGAGGGGGCGGCCCGGCTCCAAATGGTAACGTGCAAGCACTGGAGAGGGCGAGAGCCTGGGAAAGGCTGGTCATGGAACTTACGCTCCCGGCGGCTGAGGACGAAGAAGCCCCAGCTGACGGCCCTGGGGAGCGCCCACTATGATCGGCCAGGGTGTTAGCAGACACCTTGTTTGGGCTGACTGGTGGGCCGCTGCCCCTTCAGTCCATGGAGTGGATACGTTTCCCTGGGAATCCATTCATCTATGGGCGAGAGGAGTTCAGTGTTATAGTCCCGGTTGCATGACAGCGAGGACATGATCGGCGAACCTGAGACGGGGGTTGGGGGACTGTTAAGGGGGAGATGGGGACACTGTTGGAGAAGCTTCTGTCTGGTGCTTGGCTGTCGATGGTGCCAGATATGCAGGCCCTAATGAGATGTATTTCAAGGAAGTCCACTTGGACTGGCCTGGTCATACCCATTAGATAATGGCAAGGGGACTGCACACCCCTACTTTTGGTCAGGTAACAAAATGCTACCCCTTCCTGTAAAGTGAGGCTCTTTCTATCACATACTATGCATTGGCCCAGTTGAGGGATTAGGCCATGGTTTTAGGTCCGCTTATACTCCGGTGGGGACACGGTACGACACGCCAGGGGGCGGGGGGGTTGGAATGTTTTGAGGATGGGAAGAGGGAAGATCAGATGGGAGAGGGCACGGGGGGAGGAGGGGAGGGAGAGGGATGTGGGTTTTCAGGGGAGTAGATCCAGCAGTCACAATTGGGCTCCACTGGCTGGGATACCCACAATGGTTTGCCATGGACAAAATATTCTGTGTTTGGACACTTTGATAACTTACGTGACGCTAGTATGGCTGCCATCAAGGGTGGTTGACATTCTTTTGCTGGATCGATGTATTATTGTGTGTTTGTGTCAATACATTTTTTTTTAAAAGTAGATGATGAAATCCTTAGCCGACTCCTCCGAGCCATTCCAAATTATGCATAAGTCATCTATATACCGATGCCACACTATAACTTTGGACCAGATCTTTCCTTCTGGCAACTTGGACACCTGCTCCTCCCACCAGCCCACGAATAAATTTACGTAGCTGGGGGCGAAGCAGGTACCCATCGCTGTTCCCGATATTTGCCAGAAGTATTCCTCCCCAAATAAGAAAACATTGTTCTTCAAACAAAATTCAACAACCTGTAACAACATTTCATTGTGCAGGCAAAATCTTACTGCTCTCTTCTCTAGGAAGTACGATATTGCATGTAACCCATGTTCATGACCTATTGAGGTGTAAAGACTTGTTATATCTAACACGATCATCTTGTAATCATCTTGGCAGATCCTCCATACGCCATCGAAAATCCCTCGAATCCTTCACATATGAGGGTAATTCTTTTACCAAATCAAACAGAAAATGATCAATAAAAATGGATAAATGTTCTGTAAGACTTCCCTGTGGAGACACAATAGGTCTCCCAGGTGGTCTTTGTGCATTTTTGTGTATTTTTGGGACATGATAAAATGTGGGGACAGTAGGATTCAGACATCTCAAAAATACGAATTCATCTATGTCTAGCATTTGTTTGCTGTGCCAAACTTTAATAAATTCATCATATTTGGAAACACTTTCTAGTTAAAAAGTTTTATTCACTTTCTTATAACAAGTTGCGTCTATAAGTTGTCTATATGCCTCCTTGCAATAATTTTCCTGTGTTTGCAATACGATGTTACCCCCTTTGTCTGAGGGCTTGCATATTAACGTTTTATCTTCCTGTATGGATTTCAGCACAATTGATTGTCCTTTAGTCAAGTTGTAGTCTATGTTGTTATTGTTTCTTTTAATTCTTAATGCCAATAAGTCCTTAGTCACTGCATCTGAAAAGACATCTATGGCATCGCTGGGTAACTGGGGTAAGAATTGTGATTCTGGTTTGAAAGGGCTATCGTCCTTTTCCTGTTCCACCCCCATCTGGATACTCTTCCCAAATTGCTCAATGATGCTCTATTAGTGTCCATATTTTCGTTAGTCATGAACGTTATTGTTTCCCAGGTGCTTAGATCTTCTATTATTGTATTATCTGTCTCTTTGGGTATGCGTGATGGTTTCTTTTTTTCGCAATCCTTTGGCCTTGTCTTAAAATACCTACGCAGTTTTAATTTCCTTGTCAGCTTGAACAAATCAATTCTCGTTTGTGTGTATTCCATGTTAGATGATGGACAGAACGTGAGTCCCAACTTGAGCACAGTTTCCTTATCCTTCGTCAGTGCTCTTGGTGTCAAATTGACATTCGTCACATTTTCTATGTCCATCTCTTGCCTTTCTTGTTGCGAGTTATTCTTTTTGAGGCACTTTGCCCACTTCTTCCATCCCCCTCTTCTGGTTGGTCATTTTTGTTTTTGGTTTTGGTTTCTGGGGGCTTGCTTTACCCTCCCCGTAGCCATGTATGTCGCATGACTCGAAATTCCTCCTGAAAAGGGGTCTTTTTAAATGTTGAAGTGGTTGCTGTCTCATCACCAGAGAATTCTCCCGTCACTTCTGATTCTGATGTTTCTAGTCTTGGTACTATCATAGGAGGTTGTTCAGTTGCCATCTCCTTTCTTGCACCATCAAACTTCTTCGCAAATGTTAAAACTCTCAGCCTTGGGCATAGTCCCGGGCATCTCGTTCAAATTTTTCTTGTTCGCATTGCTTGATTTTTGATTCATATTTAAGCAAGCGTTTTTTCATGTCTTCTTTATAATAATAAAGACATTTGTAAACCGCATGGTTACACCATCTCGGCGTGTCCCCGCGCTAAGTGAGAGGGAAAAGCAGTACACCTTAAACGAAGGCCATTACATGCTGCCGGAGAAATTATAGGTTTTAAGCAACTTTCTGAACTTGATCTCAGAGCTTTCCAGCCTGAGTTTTTGAGGGAGTTTGTTCCAATTCTGAGCTGCCCGGACCCTAAAAGAACGACCCCCCATCCTGGCCTTCTTTACCTTAGGGATCTCCAATAGCCCGGTGCCAGTAGACCTCAGAGACCTCCTTGGCGCATATCTGGTGATCAAGTCACTCAGATAGGATGGACCAGCATTGTTAAGAATACGGTGACAAGTGCATAGTACCTTAAACATGACTCTTTCTTTCACTGGTAGCCAGTGCAATGAGTTAAGGGCTTTCTTTGAAGCCGCCCTCCTCGGCTGACTAAGGACCAGCCGCGCGGCGGCATTCTGCAGAACCTGTAGTCGTCCAAGACTTTTGTCCGTGGCCCCCAGATAGAGTATGTTGGCGTAATCAAGGCGCGACGTTATGAGCGCGTGTACTATGGTCTTTCTTGCCACTACCGGGAGAAGATCCAGTGTTTTACGCAGTTTTTTCAAAACAACAAAACACTTTCCAACTACCCTTCTTATGTGTCCATCATAGGAAAGAGCTGGGTCTACCCAAACCCCCCGATTTATCGCCTCGATGCACGGTACAGCGGTAGAGCCCAAGCTTGAAGGCCACCATTACGTCGACCAGCTCGAGGAACTGCCTCCCGCCACGAGCACCTCGTTTTGCTGACCTTCAGTTTAAGGGAGTTCTTATCCATCCAGGAGGCAAGCTCCTGCATGCAGGCCCTAAAGTTGGATGCAGCAGTCTCCGGAGCCTGGGATAGGGAGATCATCAGCTGAGTGTCGTCTGCATAGGAGACCACTCCAACTCCATAGCCCTGCACTATCTCTGCCAGCGGCGACATATATAAATTAAACAAAGTGGGACTCAGGGCAGAGCCCTGAGGCACTCCCTGCTGCAATTCAATGTCTTTGGAGTCATGTGCACCCAGTCTGACATGAAAGCTGTGTCCAGTTAGAAAAGACTTCAGCCATTTCAGGGCGGATCCCGAGACACCGCCTTTATTCAAACACTGCAGCAAGGTGTAGTGTGCTACAGTGTCGAAAGCGGCACTAAGATCTAACATAATTAGAGCCATAGTGTGTTCCGCATCTGCCCCCTTTCTGATTGTTTCTGTGGCCCTTAACAGAGCAGTTTCAGTGGAATATCCTGCCCGAAAACCAGATTGCGATGGCCACCTTAGCCAGGAAAGGCAGAAGCGAGATCGGCCGAAGGTTGTCTAGTTTGTCTAGACTAACATTGGGCTTCTTCCTAACTGGAAGGACGATAGCACGTTTCCAGTTTTCTGGCAGCGTATGTCGGCCAAACGAGACATCCAGCATGTGTCTGATAAAAGGTTAGAGAAATTCCAGACTCTCAGACATCACCTTAGCAGGGGCAGGATCTCTGGGCGAGCCAGATTGAACCCCAAGGCAAATACTCTTAAGAGTGTCAGGAGTGGGAACGATGAAGTTGTGTAGTCTAATCGCTGTCTTAGACTCTACCATCAGTTCTTCATAATCAGCTCCTCTCCTTACCGTCCCAGAGAAGAATGAGTATATCACCTCTACCTTCTCGGAGAAGTAGTTTGCGATACGGTTACACTCCGCTGCATCGCCTCTATTAGGCTTAGCCGCCTCTGCCAGGGAGGAGATTTCCTTATATATTTTAAAAAGTTCCTTAGTAGAATTCTCCACCCTTCCAATTTTGGCCTTGTCTTAGGTTGCCTTAGCCTGTCTCAACTGTCCTTGGTATTTCCTCTGTTGCACCCTATACAACAATCTGTCCTGGTTAAGAAAGCCCTTTCTCCATTGCCTCTCCAATCATTTACATTCCGCGTTTACACCATGTAACGCCTTGGAAAACCAAGGAGCAGTTTTACGCTCTCTGCCACCAGCTTTGTTAGAGAGCAATGGCGCCACCTTGTTGAGTGCATTGATTATGCGCCTCTCCAAATTCAGACAGGCGGTGTCACTGTCGGACCCCCCCGGAGGGCCGCCCTCTATCAGCTCTCTATTAAAGTCGTCCTGGTCAAAGGTTTTCCATTTCCTAGATGAGTGGATCCCACTTACTACCTTCCGACTCTCACTCTCTGGTATCTTAATCACGAAAGGCACCAAAAAATGATCCGACCAAGTAACTGGGAGGGGAGTGGCTAGTTCAACATCCTCCCAGTTAGCGAACACCGGACCAAGTAGGTGTCCATGCCGATGGGTGGGGGCAAGTGATTTCAGATCACAATGAAATGACTGTAGGTCATAGTGCAAGTTTGATGCTTCCTTATTGAAGGGGTCTTCTAAGTGTAAATTTAAATCCCCCAAAACCAAGAGCTTGTCATGTCTTAAGGCCAAGTGTGCAATACCCTCCGACAGACTCAGCAGAAAGCGTGTGGAGGGACCTGGGGGTCTGTAGATCAGAAGTCCTTTCACCGTCAGGTTAGAGCTTACCTTTAATGAAAAAGACCCGGCCTCACAATCAGATAATATGATCGGTTCGATGAAGCATTCAAGGGGAGATCTGACAATCACCGCTATCCCACCTCCTCTACCTACAGCTCTATCAGTTCTTGCTATAGTGTACCCGGGGGGAGTGTCTCTATGATATCTGGGTCGGAATTAGCATCCAACCATGTCTCAGTAAGAAACAGAAAGTCCAACTTCCTATCCATCAGCAAATCCGAAATTTCTATTTTATGCTCACAGAGAGGTCTACAGTTCAATAGGCCTCCGCACAGAGAACCCACTCCTGGCTTTCCAGTGTTGTCTACCATCCAACTAAATGAGCAATGCAGACAAACACTGCTTTGGGTGGCCATCATACTATGCTTACACCTCCTGTCCACATGGGGGCACAAGGCCAGCAGCTCCGCCTTGTCATAATGTAATATCCCCTCATTTTGACCAGGGCTTCTTCAATTTTCTTTTTGTCTTCTTCTTTGTCTAATACGACTTCTAATGTTTCAATTTCCTTCGTGGCTTTATCTCGATCGCTCCACGCAAATTGAACTAGTATTACTAACCTCCCCTCGTATGACTGTGCTATATGTTCAGCCCAAGTTTCCAACAGCTGGGGGTCAGGATTTTCATAAGCCGGAATGGTTTAAATTATCAGTCCCCTCGGGACCCGTTCCACATAAATGTAGCTTTGGAGGGATGTTGCCTCCCACCACTTTCTTATTTCTCTCTCATATACCTGTTCCAGTATGTTAAGTTTTGACATTACACTCGTATTTGCTCCGGTCTCTTTGTTTTTCGGTACATGTTGCAATGGTGTTTCTTTTTTAAACATGTCCTGTGCCACACTCCGGCGTGCTGTTACGGTAAACATTATTCTGTTTTGTTTTGCAGTTAGCGGTAAACCCGTGGTGACCTTTCGACCTGCTTTGTCTTAGGTTGCGATTCAAGAATCAAAAAATCGCTTACCCGCTGCTTCTGGTCTCCGCATCGGGGGCCCTCCGACTCTCCGATCCTGATGCCTGGCAGTGAGTTGCTCCCATTCTTAGTGACTAAGGACTTATTTGCATTAAGAACTAAGAGAAACAATAACAACATAGACTACAACTTGACTAAAGGACAATCAATTGTGCTTAAATCCATACAGGAAGATAAAACGTTAATATGCAATCCCTCAGACAAAGGGGGTAACATCGTGTTGCAAACACGGGAAGATTATTGCAAGGAGGCATGTAGACAACTTTTAGATGCAACTTGTTATAAGAAAGTGGATAAAACGTTTTATCTAGAAAGTGTTTCCAAATACGATGAATTAATTAAAGTTTGGCACAGCAAGAAAATGCTAGACATAGATGAATTCTTATTTTTTAGATGTCTGAATCCTACTGTCCCCACATTTTATCATGTTCACAAAAATTCACAACCATGCACAAAGACCACCTGGGTGACCTATTGTGTCTACACAGGGAAGTCTTACAGAACATTTATCCATTTTTATTGATCATTTTCTGTTTGATTTGGTAAAGGAATTACCCTCATATGTGAAGGATTCGAGGGATTTTCTATGTCGTTTGGAGGACCTGCCATGGGAAGATGATTACAAGATGATCGTGTTAGATATAACAAGTCTTTACACCTCAATAGATCATGAACATGGGTTACATGCGATATCGTACTTCCTAGAGAAGAGAGCAGTAAGATTTTGCCTGCACGATGAAATGTTGTTACAGTTTGTTGAATTTTGTTTGAAGAACAATGTTTTCTTATTTGCGGAGGAATACTTCTCGCAAATATTGGGAACAGCGATGGGCACCTGCTTCGCCCCCAGCAACGTGAATTTAATCGTGGGCTGTGGGAGGAGCTGGTGTCCAAGTCACCAGAAGGAAAGATCTGGATGTCCAAAGTTATATCGCGGCATCGGTATATAGATGACTTATGCATAATTTGGAATGGCTCGGAGGAGTGGGCTAAGGATTTCATCACCTACCTGAATGAAAACACAATAAATCTAAAATTCACTGGAGAAATTAGTGGGCAAACAGCAAATTTTCTAGATCTGTAAATTAACATCAGTGAAGGGAAACCACATATGTCATTATATCGCAAGCCCCCGGCGGGTAACTCTATTTTAAACGCCAATAGTAATCACCCCCCACAATTAATCAAGAGTATCCCCTATGAGGAATTCTTATGCATTAAAAGGAACAGTACCAAAGAGAGTGACTTCGAAAGTGCGGTAGAAGGTAGTCAGCTCAGGTTTGAGAAAAGAGGTTATGAAGCAGGCCTTTTGAATAGAACTCTGGCTAGAGTGAAGAATATACCTAGAAAAGAACTGCTCAAACCTAAAATAAAGAAAGTGACACAAGATGAAAAAAAACAGATTTCGACGAATCACACCGTTTTCTAACAATGACAATAGCCTTAGGAAAATCCTCAGAAAGAATTGGTATATCTTAAAAACTGATAGTGTGATAGGACAGGCTATACCCGCACAACCACTGATCACCTTTAGGAAAGCCCGGTCACTAAGAGACCCCCTAGTACACAGTCACTTAGAACCAGCTTTGAAGACAGGGGGAACACTCAAAGAGATGCGAGGGTTTTTTCCCTGTGCAAAGTGTAAGGCATGTGTGGCAAGTAGGAGGACACTTACATATGACGTACCAGGACGAAAAACACCGAGGCTTATTAACAAGTTTCTAACGTGCAACTCCTCACATTGAAACAGTGAAACAGTGAAAAATCGAATTTTAGAGCACATGAGAGCGATTGTCAAGAATGATGCCAGTTATCCTGTGGCAAGGCATTTCGCGAAACACCATCAAGGCAATAGGGACCTATTGCGAGATTTTGGATTGGATCTTCCCAATGTACTAGGAGGAGATAGAACTAAGAAGTTGAGGAGACTTGAATTGCGATTTATATTAGATCTAGAAACTAAATTCCCAAAAGGGATAAACAGTGGAGAAGAATTGGCAGTACAAAAGGGGGATGATGGACGGAGCGTTTGAACAAATCAAACACTCACCCCCAGTCAACTGATCTGGGTTTAATCCATCACCATTCTTTAGTTCACTCAGCCACCCCAGTTCAGACATGGCTATATGCAAATCAGTCTGACCCTGTGCCTCATGGGAACAGTGCAGCCCGAACTGCCAAGCCATGTCTTCCCTGGACCGGAAACAAGCATCCTGGGACCGGTTTCGGATTCATAATCCTCATCAGCCAGGCTATCTTGAATCCAGTGGCCAAGTGAACAAGGGACTCACGTCTGAGCATACCCTGCCACACTTAGGGCGAACAAAGCGATACAAAAGGGGATGATGGACGGAGCGTTTGAACAAATCAAACACTCACCCCCAGTCAACTGATCTGGGTTTAATCCATCACCATTCTTTAGTTCACTCAGCCACCCCAGTTCAGACATGGCTATATGCAAATCAGTCTGACCCTATGCCTTGGCAGTACACATAGGTAAATAGCTTAGTTTTGAATAGTGCATTATGAAGTCTAGTCTGAAGGGAATAAAAGTAAGATAAGGGAATAGAAACTTGGTTTTAAGAAAAAGACAAAAATAACAACCACTTAACGATCACACATAGGAAAATAGGCCGATACACGTCGAGATATAGTCACTAGTAATTTAAAGTAGTGATGGAGGTGCCAATGAGGACATTCGAAGGCACCTTAGCCGATACACGACACAAATTCAAGATAGGAGGGTAAAACGAATGTGATGATACTTTAAATTGTGTAAATATGTATATATTAATTTGTATATATAATGTTTGCAAATGAAGTGTGTAAATATATGAAATAATGGGTGACAATCTGTATATACAGATCGGAACTACTCCAATATGGCGGTAATATCGGAGTCCATCGTTGATTTGTATGCCCTAGCTAATCATGTGATCGCAAGTATGGCTGCTGAAATAAACATATAAAATGTCGGCTTTTTTGGCGTACGAGCAAATCATCTGACGAAGGCGGAGGCTGAAACGCGTTGTGTTTGCTGTTTACTGCAACTAAAAGCAAATTAACCAAAAAATGACCGTTGTGAGTGCCTAACATCAGTACCGATATACGGAGAGAGAGCGGGGATATATATATATATATATATATATATATATATATATATATATATATATATATATATATATATATATATAGATAGATAGATAGATAGATAGATAGATAGATAGATAGATAGATAGATAGATAGATAGATGGATAGATAGATAGATCACAGACTTTGCCTTGCAGCATCCAGTTTTCCCTGAAACAGACGAACGTGGACCCAAGGATATGTTGCAAATGGATTTATTTACTGGCCTGTACCACTGCCACAATGCGGTTCGGACTCCCAAAGGCCTTGATCACATGACGCGCTGCGGATTGCCTTCAAAATATTTAAAGTGCTAGTGCAAAAACTCGTGACCACACAAGTGAAGCAATCATAGACATAGAAGAGTCAGGAATGGATTACAGCATCAAATGCACATCATGCAAAACAGGTAAATTTTACAGGTAAAAACGGATATCAGCTTAATATTAATTAATATTTCAAAATAAATTAAAACACTACATTATTTTAAAAAGCCAGTGCATTTGTCAACTAGATTTTTGTCATGTAAATACAACAATCCGCTAAACCTGCATAACAAATAACAGTGCAATATATTAGTGTGTTAAAATATTGTTAAAATATGGAATTGGTAAGAACAAAGCTACTTGTCAGTGCATATGCTTGTTTGCATCAATTTTCACTGTCACATTTATATACATATATATATATCATCATCATCAAAGCTTTATTTCGATATGCAAGATATCATAAAAGCACATAAAAAATATAAAAACCACAATTCATAAATCTTACATTTACAAAGTAGGTTACAGTAAAAGCATTCGTAATATAATAAATAATTTAAAAGGCGTATTAAACATTAGCAGCTTTGTGAATATTAAAAGTTAGTTAAAACTAAGTCATCTCATAGCCTTTGATCTGATTATCCAAACCCAGCTCAGAAATTTGGCAACCCCACACACTAAACTTGTACTAGTGTCAGCCTTGAGTATTCTAAGTGCTGCGGAACGATTCCTGGTTCCGAGCAATAAACACACGGGTTTTAGCCATTTCTGTCTGGGTTTTGCATAGGCTGGGCATGCAAAGAAGACGTGAGCAATACTTTCAGTGACACCCTCACAAATTGGGCAGTAAGGTGGGGTTTGGTACGGGGGATTCCACTTACAGGTGTAGTCATGTAAGGGGAGGTTTCCCAACCTGAACTGAATGAATAAGGATCTATCTCTTGGTTTTTGAATAAAATCCAAGTAAGGCTCCAAGCGAGGCTTAGGTTTGTGCTGTTTAAACGCTTCGGTCAACCTTCCTTGGTTATATATTCACTGAAAAAAACAAAGGTTACAGGTACACTATAGTGAGGCTGACATTTCACATGTACAAAACCAGGGAAATTCAGCAGTTATAGTTACCTGAGCTAACTATAACTCATGCAACCGCAATGCACTATTTATGACCTCACATACTACATCACTCATGACATGGTCATACACATTTTTTGTTGGTGGGAAAAATATATTTTGTTCATTGGAGTAGGCACTTCCAACAAATTCCCCTTTAAATGGGGTGGAGGGGTGATTTCCCTTCTTACCAGGGAAGGGGAATTACTCCAGTCATTTACTGGAGTATATCTGTGATGATTTCAAGGGTCGGAAACGGCGAGATCGTAAGTTAGGAATTCCCACAGATGCTTATGTTTATGGATGTTAGCATACTTCGAAGGCAAGCCATGCCTTGAAACATCAGCATCCTGCTACTGGACTAGGATCAATGGCTGCAAAGATCTGTTCCCTGCCAGGAAAGCCTTTGTGAATTACTGGCAAGTGAAGAAACGTAGAATTTGGTTTTAAGCATACCTTTAAGACTGATGTTATCTTTAACCGCATGCGTGCGGCGGCTTTTCCCGCTGTACGCGGCGTTTTTTAAAAACGCGTGTTACATGACGAGCTCAGCTCGTCATCAGCGTGCGAGCGGCACAACTCATGACGAGCTGAGCTCGTCATGAGCGGGGAAGGGGTTAAGAAGACGGCCTCATGCTTTGAAATATTTAAAACATTGTACTACATGTTGTCCATGTATAGATTGTTTTGGAAGGTTCTTTAGTTTGGTGATAGGGTTGCATTCAAAGGATCTATTTTGAGTGAATTCAAGCTTCTGTGAACTGCACATAACCTTTTTTCTTTTGCGTGGTGTCATCATCATCATGTACCATGCTTAATCTTTTCTGAGATTACTTACAATGGCGGTCTCTCAATATAAATGACTAAACATTGCTCAGAGGAAAACCATGACTCTTTCCTCTTCGGAATAGTAGCTTAGATACAATAGCACCTTGCATTTTAGCTGAGTTTCTTGTGTATGGCTGTGTTTTGTAGATTACACTGTTTTATTGTAGCCAGGTACAATTATACAGTTTGCAATAATGAAAAAATCTTTCTTTAATGCTAAATATGGCTGGTGATGTATGTTTCAGTCTGATCCACTGATTGTGGTTTGAGAGCTGAGTCTTCCTTGAAGTTTAGATATACTCAGTGCCTAATTTGAGCCGGTGATTGCAGGTGGGGCCCACATGTACTCATTTTTTATGACAACATTTATTTTTCTTCAACAAACTTTGATCCAGAGCAAGAGAGAGAAAACAGAAAACATTGCCAAAGGGAGAAGGCAGTGGTGACAAAGAACCTGCAAAAGTGAGATAAAGGAGTGGGGATGGTCTATGATCGATTAAGGATGAGGCATATGCTGGCATCAAGGCTCCAGAGACTTGGTATTCGGAACAGTGACCTTCCATAGCACCAGCTGCAGGCTTCTGAGCAAAACTTTGGGCCAGGAGCTTCTTCTTTTATGAATTAAGCACTGCATCTATTGTAATATAAATGTGCATATGTACATATTTGTTAGTTTCTAAGGCAGAGAGAGAAGAGAGATGTTATATGGGTTCCATTAATAGAGCTTATTCATGAAAATGAACCAGAGAGATGCTTGACTTTCATACGCTCTCATAACTGTCAACGGTGCGCCTATTCCATTGCTCATTTCATATTTATGCGAGTTAATATTTTTCTGTTTGACTTTCAATGTATTCTTGCAGCCTAGCAATGAATAACTTTCCAGTCATGAAAGCCACAGTGACTCCTAAGGTCACATAGAGCTGTGTGAAAACTGACAACAGGCGACATTGCACCCTAACATTCATTCAGAAACTGATAAAAACATGATCTCCTGCCCTTTATCCTGATACATATTTATATTTTCCAAATTTCTATGTATAGCTCAGCTAGGAATGAGAGAGAAGGACACTGGTTGATTTTCTTTGCAGTATCTCAGCATCCGAACATGAATTGGACATTGCACTTACAAATGTAAGGTAATTATAATATAGATTTAGGAATACATTTTTATGGTTTATGTCATTTTAAATGTATTCACGTAGCATTTGTTTTTAATTTCCACTTGTAAACGACCAACATATCATAAGTGAGTAAAATTTAGTTTTTTATTGGGCGTGGTTGGTGGAGCGGGGTTTTCAAAAATAAATCTGCTGAGATTAAACCCTCCACAGTGTGTAAATTATTAACAGAAATAATCTTGAGAACAATTAACAAGGGGTATTCAGAAAGAAAATCGTGAAATTGTACTGGAGGAAAATGACAAATGATTCCTCCAAGCCGCAAATTATTTCTGCACAGAAAAAGTAGCAGAGCAACATGTATGTTAGCTTTTTATGTTTTTAACTAGAATGGGTATGTTTTAATGAAACTGCACTGAAAAATAAAGAAGTGCAAAGTAACCTAAATGTGATAATGAGTGAAGAACTTTATGTAAATGATATTAATTACATGAAACATTTGAGATAGAAGATTTGCGTTATGAATAAAAGAAATGAAAGATTTTGTGAATCAATTACTAAAGCCTATTTTATTTCCGCTAGAAAATGGCACGTTTTGCAAGAGAAGGACTCAAAATCATTGTTAGAATTAATTTGCTTTTCTTTTTACCTCAGTCTGCAAAACATTGTATTTTGTCTTTATAATAAGAGTTTATTATTTTATGTCGACACTATGGGGCTGATTACGATGGAGGATTTTCCGCATCCTCCTGGCCGTCGGAAGCCACCGCCGGCCCGGAGGATGCGGAAAATCCTCTGCGGACCCACCAAAGACCCACCGCCACATTAGGATGGCTGGTGGGTCCTGGTTTCAGTCCGCCACTTTTCCGCCGCGGTTGGCTTACAACCGCGGCGGAAAAGGCCTAATATGGTGGCGGTGTCTCTCAGACACCGCCAGACATATTAGGATGGCTGAGAAAACATGTTTTTCCGCGGCGGCTTCTCCGCCGAGGAAAAGCATGCGGATCTTCATCTCGGGGGCCCGTAGCGGGCCCCCTGGGTGAAGGGGGTGGGGGGTGCACATGGGGGTACCTATGGTACCCACCTGCATTTGTATGCAGAAATCGGCAGGCACCGCGCGGTGCCTGCCGCTTTCTGCATACAAATGCAATGTATGCATTTGTAACATTGCGGCGGTTGCAGCTTGAAGCCGCACCCACCGCAATGTTACAAATAGAGGATGTAACCGTCAGGGTGGCGTTCAGATCCTAATTGGACAGGAGGGATCTCCGCATGCCCATGCGGAGGTTCCCTCCTCCTCGGTGAGCGCGGACTGACTCAAGTCCGTCCACGATCATAATGGGCCCCTATGTGTGGAGATAAATCGTGGACTTCCTCCTAGATTGGAGAAATGTTTATTCTTATGGATAACAGACCTAGAAAATGTTGCAACTGATGTGGAGAAGAGCGAGAACCTCAGATGGAAAAACAATATGATTTCCTCTGCGATGATGGCAACAACATGATCCTAACAAAAGACTTTTGAAAGTCAGTTGCAATGGAAGTGGTGTGAGAACACCCTACGTCTCTGGACCACTGAGAACTTTGAATGATCGAGGTTAGATACAATTAGGGCTGGACTTTAAAGCTGGTGTGCGCAAGACAATGGGAGAGAGGCGAAAATTGATGAGGAGAAAGAGACATGTTGCTGTTTCCTTTCCCTATTTGGCTGGCTGAAGCTGACTCTTTAATTTTGCTCTTCATACTTGTGAAGTAGCCGAGCTTTCCCTTCCAGCCGGAGGGTTAGCCTTTCAGTCTATTAGCACGCTGTGCTATAGTTTCTTCCAGGTTCGTATGAATTCAGTATTTGCATTAATATTTGCAAATGTCCTGTTGTCTCTTTTCCTATCCACTCACTCATGCTTGTCAAACGAGATGTTATTGTGATTCGCTTGAGATTTTATTGTTAATTGCCTGTTCTTTCTCTTGATAAAAGCAAATTGATAAGTAATCAGAGTCTGTCATTATTAATAATTGTGAATAATGTAATATCATGGTTTGTAGGATATTCTCTTTATTATATGTCCAAATAAGGGGGTATCATCCGTCTTAATAATCGTCAGTCCCTGACAACCCTTCAAAGGTCCATCAGAGGACTGAGTTATTGAAGGTATGGGCCAAATTTAGTTTAGTAAGGAAGTTTGATGGGTTTAAATTTGGTAAAGAATAGTCAAATGCACCTGCTTGCTTCTGCTGGATCATGGTGAAGCTCCTTCTCAAGCAACAAGTACAACCCCTGTCAGTGTGAATCACAAAAGTCACTACATCAACCTGTGCTTTACACTTTGGTAGCTTTGCACATAAGCAGTTAGGCTTAACTTAGAGGCAATATGTAAAGTAGTTATGCAGCACACAACTAAGAATTAGGTGAAAAAACTAATCAAGAAAAATCCCACACTGCCTGTCAGGCGTCAAATACTGTCGATGCTGGAGTTTATCATTGGCAGTCACCGTGGACTGTTGATGCTGTAGCTTGAAATGCAGATCTAGCATTGCTGTCCATCTCTGGTGGTCGCTGTAGCGTGTGGAGTTTGAGACACCGAAGCTTCCCACTGGCGATCATCGCTGCCAGCCTGATGGTCACGTTCATGGTCGCAAAGAGCTTGAAATTCAAGATTTTTCATTTTCTTCTCAGGCGAAGCTCAACTGATGCCCACCAAGAGTCCAGGACCTGTGAGGCACCTCTTGGAGATAAGGCACTCACTCCAGCAGAGGCCATCAGGGCTCAAGCAGGTCCAGTTTAAGTTCCAGTGCAGCAGTTCAGCTGGCCTCCAGAGCTTGTTGTGGACCAGTTGCTCAGAATGGGTGGTCAGCCACAAGACTCTGGGAGTCACTCTGCCTGGGTTGAAGGGAACAGGTCCAGTCTTCCTTCTTAGAGAGCAGGGCAGCAGGTCTCTTGCAGGAGAGTAGTCCTTCTCCTGTGGTATCCACATCTCCAGGAGGGTACTGACGAGTTGTTCTGAAGGTTCTATTGTTATACTTGGTGCCAGCTTTGAGGTGAAAGAAACTTCTGGATTTTTTACCTCACGGATGGCTCTGGAATTCCTTCCTCCCTTCATTGGTGCCATCATGTCTGGGGTCACAAAAGGCCCATCTGAAATCCTTTGTGAATTTACTGAGGTAGCTCCTTTGAAATGTAAGTGGCGCTGTGCACAGCTCTACCCATTCCATCCTGGCAGAATGGCCCATCCTGCCAACATCTAATCCCCCTTTGTGTCACTGTCTAGGAAGAATACACAAAGGACAATTACACATTTTCATGTGACCCAGGACACAGACCACAGGCACCAAATAGTTAGGACAAATAAATGGCAACTTTCTAAAAGTGACAGTTGTAAAATTGTATCTAATATCTAACTTTACCATAAGAGAGGCTTTTAAATTACAATTAATTTAAGTGTAAACATGACATTTCTACCTATTCAAAAACAAATGTTATCACTTATTAGATGTAATAAGGTAACCTAATATTATTCTATAGGAGAGTTTTCTCTACCAAGACTTGTATAACTTAAAAAGTACATGCCACATAAATAGTCCTGCCATGCTCTTTTTGACTGAGGTGTATTCAAGTTAGGCCATCCTGACATGCAGGACCAACCAGCTGAGCAGGGAGACTACTATTCTTTCCCTCCAGAAGTATAACTGTTCAGTAGCTCTTTATTGCCTTCTTTGTTATGGCCTCAGAGAACAATGAAGAAGGCTGACAGTAGAGATCTGATATGAAAGTGTAAAAGCATATAGCTATAGAATGGTTTTATTTTGTTTCGTACCCTGCTGCTTTGTAAATTGTTGGGTATAGAATCCTTTCAGGTTCTAAATTGTCCAGAACATGAATGCAGAAGTTTATCCTTCCCCCCCACCCGGCTTGGATGCTGTTCATGCAACAGGATGCATCATGTGATTTTAGAGCAGGGGTGTGTATAAGGGAAAGGAATGAGGAAGGAGCAAAGAGAAGAGTGGAGAGGACAGAGAGAAGTAGAGGAAAATGTAGAATGAGTTAGACAGAGGAAGAGGAAGACACTGAAGAAGTGCAAGAGGAGAAAGCAAGTGAGAAGGATGATGGGGAAAAAAGAGCACTGGTTACAAAAAGACTGACTCAAACTGCAACCACTTTATGCAACAAGATGTTCACGATATCTGGCTGCAAGACTGCAAAATAACAAGTGAATTAATTTGATAAATGAATGATCGGAGCTTGAAGCATGTTGTACTATTAGCATATAGCACTTACTCAGGCCAGTGAACTTTACCAATTAAGGAAATGCATACCTTGAACAGGTAGGCAGCCTTGATTGAAAATAACTCACCACCACCTTGCTTCTTCCTGAAATCCAGTACCAACACCAATAGCTGTTCATGAATGACAGGTCGCAGGGCTCTTGCTTGCATATATATCTCAAACAACTTGGTGATAAACATGTTGTCAGGAATAGTAGCTTAGAAATGTCTTATTTTTTGGTTTTCCCATACAGAGTGGATGGGGTTCACAATGTGTACAATATAAACACATAACAAAACACAAAAAATATATAAATGGCCAAGTACCCTAAAAGACCATGTACAAGATCTACAAACCATGGTCTGAGGTTTGCTGGATCACTCACCTGAATAATTTAACCCTGAAGCAGGGATGGAAAGCTGCAGTGCATGCTGGTACCTCAGTGCATGATGGCTCACAGATGTAGAATTTAGGTTGCAATAGAAGTATGGAATTGAATAGGCTTTTGTATAGTGCATGATGGCTACCCGGGAGCCTCCCAGTGTTGCAGCAGGACTGTGGAAGGGAGGGGGAACGCCTTCATGGGAAGAGCCAGGTCTTCAACTGTTTCCGGAAGGCCAGGTGGTTGGGTTCTTTCCGGAGAGCAAGGGGAAGCGAATTCCAGAGCTTGGCTGAATTATGCTCTGCTTCACATAAAATCAGGGCTCCGTGGAAACACCAGCAGTACTCTGGAAAGCCTTTAACACATTTATTAGAGGAAGATTCATCAGCTCTACAACTATTCGAACCAGGTACCAGCAGGAGGAGGCATCACATCTGGAAGCACTCCTTGAACTGAAGTCCTAGTTCCTGACAGCTTCATACCGAGAAATGTCTTGAAATTTCTGTGAAATTAATTTGATCATTAGGAGGCAGGCAACACCCCGCAGTAGGCATATATGAAGAAATGGTGGAAAATATAGGTAATAAAAAGGGAGGCTTGTGGTAGCATTCATAGCATCTCAAACAGCACATGGAATGAGAGGTCCACTACAAAATTGTTTATGAATGGTGATTCACCCCTTCCAGATGCCCCAAGATGTATCCCTTGGAAAGCCTCATTCGCAGAAGAGAAATTAAAGATTTACTCGAACCCTGTCTCCCCAGACATCGCCTTTCTCACCGAAAACTGGATTAACCCCATCTTTCTAATTCAAGTAATGCCCTTGTATGCAATTTTTGTGTGAAACTCAACAAAACAGTATTTCACATCTACACTTCCAGATGAAAGAAAGAGTGCAAAAAAAAACATAGACGGCAGAAGACAGTGTAGGGTTCGGTTAAGGGAGTACCACAATTGCAATAAAGAGAGAGGGGGAAGAACTTGAGACATTTAAACTTGAATGAGCTCCTGGAGCAGGATATGGAAGATTGCCACGTCAGATGCAGTACTCTACCCACTGTTCTGCTTTAAATGGTTTGTCTACTGTAGTGAGCAGCTCCTGAAACTTCTCCCCTTTGAAAGAATGAACACTTCGCACTTTGCAAAACATGTGAAATTTGAAAATAAAATATGTACATTTGCGAGTCACTTGAACATACAACTTTGCACACCAATATTCTTTCATACAAGTATTATGCCGAAGGTTTAGCATCTATTGCAATCTTTATTAATGATCCTCTACTTCTTAAGGTGGGTGCGCAGGCTGACTTACATATATGATTTAACTGAAATGATAGAAGAGTCTAAGCATAAAAGAGACCTTCAGAAGGAACATACAAACCTGAAGATCTCTTTTCCTTGCTTGGCCCCATTCACTAGAGTGTTTTAACAAACTGTGTAGGCCATGTTCAGGTAAGCCATTGGGAGTCTATATTTCTTCTGAAAAAGGCAGGTTGTCAGTGCTCTATTTTACCATGCCCCATGTATCTTCAGTCTTTGGTAGGAACATAGTTACTGTAAAATCCAGCGACCTCACACTCACTCTAAAAAAAGGAGCATAATATAAAAATCAAATACAAATGAAATACTATAGGGGACCTGAAATACACCCAATGGGTCATCTGTGACAGTCACCCTACATCCACATCTTTCAAAATGTTTGAGTTTGCTATGTATTGTTTCTCATTTGTGAAATTCATAGTGAGGAGACTGGGAGAACCCTATGAATAGCTCACATGTAGTCCAGACACCACACACTATATGTGGAAGGGTAGGAAGTAAATCAACGAAAGTAACAGTAGAAAGGACAGTCCTTGAGTAAAGTAGCAGATGGGCCTCTTCATGTGAGACCAGCTCCCCCAAAAGCAGTGGAACAATCAGTAGAGAGGGCCTATTGAACACATGGAATAATAAAATAGTGTGTGCATCGTGGTTTTACATGCAAGAGATGAGTTCCCCTAGAATAAGGGGTCAAACTATATGCCAGTAAGTATTCATGATACATCAAAGAATTATGCTAATGCTAAAAAAGTCACCAAGGAGTTTCTGTCACTAGTGCAGAAAAGTAAACACAGCAAAAAGAATGACATCAAGAGAACATAGGATGTCTGTCACGAGCTACCTTCTGTCAGTAGCAATATGGCAATGCAGAGTCAGCATTCAAGAACATGAGAGGCAGACACTAATAGGAAAGCAAGCATCTTTCACATTCCTAGAGGATGCCCACCGTTGATGGTTTGGGGCAAATTAGCATTGTAAGTGATTTACAAGAGATCTCTGATCGACAGAAACCTGTGCTACCATCAACAACAACCCCTAAACAGGGATATTCTTGGTTATCAGTCTGACAAATGCCAGGTGCAATTGGGATTACTGTATATTCAAATGTATATGGTTGATAAATGTGCTTGAGTACCATATACTTCAATTGCTGAAAAAATAAATACACCATTTCTGAGCTGATCAGTTAGGCATTATCCTACATTTCCTAAACTCAGCAGTGCATTGTGATGAATTCAGTGCCAAATGTGGGTGATAAGACATCCTAAATCTCTGACTTATAACCCTTCATAATACAGTGCTAGATGGTGTTGTGCATCTAAGCACTTTTCATATTCTGGGATATTCGGGCACAGCACCCTATGTTATGACTTGATACCTGGACGCAGTGCCTTCGGTAGTAACTGAAGATTCAATTAGCTTAGAGACACCGAATAGTGGGGCATATTACCAAGCTTGCCGATATAAGATTATCGCCGCTTTAGCGGCTGTTTTTGGCCGCTAAGCGGCGATAATTACATCGCCCTATTAGCAAGCTGTCGCTAACTGATGATAGCGACAGCTTTGAGGCGATAGCGAGCGGTTTGGGGTTTGACTTGCAAAGTGGGCGTACCCAAACTGTTAGCGACTGAAAACAGTCGCTAACATCGCTATCGCCTATTAGCAAGGCAGGCGTAGCGATGGAAATATTTGCGCTAAGCGTGAATATCTCCAATAAAGAACGCCTGCTCAGACCAGTTCTTAGCCATTATATCCAATGAGAGGTGGATATAATGGCTAAGACCCTGTTAGCGATAATGCGTGAATATCACTGAATTCTGGCAGAGGAGTCAGGGTTAAGAATGCCAAAAGAAAGACATCGGGGCAGGGAATAGAAGCAAAACTGATGTGGCAGGAAAGGATCTAATATTTCTTTGGGATGAGTTGTCCATGAGGGACCAAAGACCCATTGAGAGCCAAATAGCTTAGATGCAGTTGGATATTTTTCAGTGGAAGTGAGGTGTTCAGGTGGGAAAAAATATGAAAGTTTGGATGTTGTATGATTTTATATAAATTAGATACATCACAGTGAGGAGATGCTGTCAACAAGCAAATAGTGAATAGGAGTGAGCTAAGTATTGGGCCTTGAGGGACACCAAATTGTGGCGGTGAGAGCATAGGGGACGCCCCTTCCATGATAAAGGAAATGTCAGAGAAGTAGGAGGAATATAAGTCGATGGCTGACAGTTTGATACCAAGGGTAGTTAGGGTGGAAATTAGAGTTGGTGCCTCAGCAGTGTCAAGCACTATGAAAAGGTAAGGAAGCACAAGTACGAATGAGTATTGAAGGCAGTAAGCAGGGCTAGTGAAGCTGTCTACATATATGTGAGATCTGTTTCCTGTGCATCTAGAACACAGACGCGCATTTGAAGAAAATTTAGCAGATTGTGACTTTTGCGTAAAAGTATAAGGCATTGGAAAACAAGACATTGAAGGCAATGAATACCGTATTGACTAATCAATTGCTCTCGTAATACCACCGTCCAAGGCACATAAGGTCTTGTGTTCCTCAAATTAACTCTCTGCTATGGGTTTCTCCTCCAACGCGCTACTGAACATGAAAAGCCTGAGTACTCTGTACCTGTTATCTGGGGCAAACTCAATATAACCCCAGAACCTGCCCATTCTTTGGTTTGGTTATTTCAGAGCTGCATGGAAGCATCCCCCCCCAGGATGCCTTCAGTGGCAACCACTTTTCTACACCACGGGCATACCACGTTTACTACCTATGTGCTATCTAGCATAATTAATCTGAAATCAGAGCCTCCCCACAAAGAGTTTCTTTAATGTCAGCCTCAAGGAGACCATCCTCCATGTTACATGGCGACCCACACTTCTTGGGGGGTCAAAAAGTGGCAGCTCACTAGAGCCAGTTTTGATCTACCTCGGCAGCCTGCACCTCACTAGGCCACCTTTTGTTGCCCATGAAGTAGCCAATTGTGCAAAACAGACTTTTGTGCTCATGCAAACAATCGGCTAAATGTTCCTAGTTCAGCTATTAATGGAATTTGTAAGTTCTATATTCCTCAAGGTGGAAGTTTGAGTGTTATCTACCTACATGCCTTAGAATAATCACAGTGAGACGGTCTGTAAGCATGTGAAGATTGGATAGGACTGAGCTAAATACGAGGCCCTAATTTTTCTTCAACGTGAACTAATAAAGAGGAGCATTTCACATAATTTCCTGCCCAGCAATTCTCTGCATTCCTTTCTATTGTTTTGTTTTAAATCATAGTAAACTGGAAATGCTTATTTCCATGCAGCCATACGATATGAGTTATATATACACATCGACTCACTTCCTGCATCTACTTTGCAAGTGTTCCTCTCCTATTCATTGAAACAGAGTTATGAATACAGGTAATAATTGTACTGTGTACTTTCCATATGTTGAGTGCACGCACTTATATAGTCTACCCTAGAGGAACCTCTAGCATCGGTGTTCAAGTAGGAAATATTACACTGAATTGATTACATTTTTAACCTATTATTGAACTAGCAATAGTTTGTGAATTTCCATAGAAGCCCAGGTTCACACCAGAACATGGGCTTCTATGGGAATTCACAAGGGCATATTATCAAGCCCACTATCTCCGCTTTGCCGCTAAAGGGGCGATCATTTTAACGCCTTTCTTGATAATATGCCCCATTGAATCTTATCCGATTTTACAACGAATTTTATTTTTTTTTGCTGGAAAAATTGAATTGCATGGAAAGCGAGATTATTATAGATTCAAAGTAGGACATTTATAATAGCAAGAACAACAACATGACAGATGCTTGAGAGCTTACTCTTCACCTGCAAAATGACTTGCTAATTACGTTTTTCCTTGAGGCTGTGAGCAAAGGGCGTCTTCTCCGTTATAAAATGTTTTGTAGATGACTGAAGTGCGAGGCTAAAAATATTCAATGTCACTGACAACAGCAAGTCTGGAGTAAAATGCTGAGCATGAGTTGTGCAAACACTCGTTCTAAAAAGCAACATCTGCTCCATTATCTGTTGAACATAATTGTAATTATTTATAGGGAGAACCAAGCTGACAGAGACTAAATGGCATGCTTTGGCACGAGACTGTCACCTAAAGAGTAAGGGGCATAATTATGAGAATTGTGGCGCGGGGCTGTGCTGCCCTTCCTCACAGGGATAGGGCAGGAATGACCTGTATTTATCAAATACGGTGCACTCCTGACCTTTCTTCCTGTGCTGGTGCCAATTCGGCAGCCCAGCGCCAACAATGGCATCCTTGGGTGCCTGTGTTGTAGGCAGTATTGTTTTTGTGCAAGAAGGGGTATCTTCCTGCACCCAAACAATCCAACAATCCAATAAATAAATATATTTCTCCTCGTTGCGCCTCATCTATTTTTTTATGCATTCTCATGTTTACCAGATTTGGTAAATCAGAAAATGCATCAAAAACCATTGGATTTGCATGAGAACACCCACTACAATGCCCAGGGAGCGCTGCTTTGCGTTCCTCCAAATTTATGAAGCCATACAAAGCCACACAAAGTGGCTTTGAATGGCTCCCTACATATGACTTGGAGCTTTGCGTTGTGAACATATCATGTTGAATGGTGCAAGCATTATGCAAGGCCCTTGTAAATATGCCCCAAAGTTTTTATTTAAAGGTGTGTAAAGTCGTTGGTGCTGAGCACACAAGAGGCACTACCCCTTCCATCATGATATTCAGCGAGCCCGTTACCTGGCATTCACTAAGGACACATGTAATGTATTGGTTTATATGGTGCTAGATGCCATTTCACAGCGTACAGTCTAAGGCAAGAAGAAGCTGTCAAAATGCAGTGGCGGGAAGATTGGAGCCCATATTGTTGTGGGCAAGTATCTGTGGAATTCTTTTTTTTTATTTGCAGCCCCTATGCTAATGGAGGATCAGTCTAAAATATTTTAAATAGTTTGTTTTTTTGTTATTACCTGAACCGTTTAATGGGCCAGATTCATAAAGGTAAATATACATGTGTATATTTATCAGTACTTAATTTGTGCCAGGGGTTTCCAGTGCTTATTTGATAGGTAAGGGTCTATTGAATATTTCCCCCTGGGCAGTGGGCTCCGTAATTATAAAAAATAAATGTACCACCTATTCTATTCTCCTTCGGTTCAGATGTCTGCCTGGTATGTCTCCAGAGGATGGCCCACCCAGGTCCAGGCATGATGACTGCATCACATTAGTGATGTCAGCAGTGCATGCCTGTCTTTCAATGACTAGGAGCATAGTCATTCCAACTGGATTATTTATATGATTGAGGGTGTGCTGTTGGGTATGCTAGGGTGAGGCAGGCTGTGAAAGTGTGTTCAGATCGGAGAAACGAAAACTGCAAAACTTACTTTATTAACAGCTCACATGCACTGACCTGAAAGTGAAACCAGCCGAAGCAGGGCAGACATAATTTGTTCTGTCTTTTGCAAGTTGTGGCATGAGCCCCCTACCAACTCCAGGCCATGTCTGACATTGGTATGCAGCACACATGCTGCTCTTCACTGGCAGCACTATCTGTATAAAAACTGCCTGTACTGGCACCCTAATTGCTGTGCTGCCTCCTGTTTGAACCTGGCAGTGGCAGCATTACAGGGAGGAACTGGGTAGCAGGCATTGCAGGCCAACCTGAATTTAGATGACCATCCAGCCTGTATAGAATATTAGAGCATGAACCAGCCATCAGTACATTTGCCATGCCTCACTGAGCAGGTAAGGTAACTAATGTGTGGCACTTTGCAAGGTTTGCACAGGATAAAAAATTAATTTAAACAGACTGCCTCAAGAGTTTTTTCTTTTGCAATTTTAAATAGGGAGAAGCTGGTGTGAATGTGTGATGTGAAGTCGGCGAGTTCGTGGAGTCACCCACAGGGGTTATTGGCACCACGATAACAGAATGCAGGTGCCGGCGGTGACGGAGGGAAAGGCAATAACTGCAGGCATCGCAGGGCCAGGCGGTGTGTCGTACACTTTATGAGCAGTGCCCCTGGTCTTGCTGCAGCTCGCGGCATCAAGGCAGCGTCACTGGTGGTGTCAAGGCAGTATTGCTGACTGCGTAGGAGATTGTTTTTCTTGCTTCTCTTAGGTTTCTTCCAACTCCCAACAGCAGGAAAACCCTCCAGAATCCCGAAACTGGAACAGGCACCTCTTTCTGGCAGGTCGGAACTTTTACAAATAGAGTTCACAGTAGGTGGAGTGAAGTCTTTGTTTCCTTGATACTTCAGAACCGAATGCCAGCACACACAAGCCCTTGGAGATTCTTCTTCAAGCATGTTTAGCAGCAATTCACCTGTCTTTGTCCTTTCCTTGGCGGAAGCAACATCTGCAGGCCAACCCCACACAGCACAAAGCAAAGGAGCAGTACTCCTTCTTACAGCTCTCCAGCTCTTCTCCTTGGCAAAGGTTCCTTGAAAGTTCTGGGGTTTAAGGTCCACAACCTATACCCCATTTTGTCTTAAAGTTCAGATAATTGATTTAATGGTCTTTAGTCTGTTAAATAACTTTAACAGCTTTTAAATGTGGCAGCTTTGACATTTTCCTTCTGTATTATTAAATGGCCCCGGCCAGTTGCCTTGGGCCAAATCCCATCCCTTCTTGGCTATTATACTTTCTTAAAGTGGCATTTTCAAATGCACACATTTAAAAACCACCTTTGCTAAAAGTTCAGAGATCCTAAACCTTATTCCTCTATCTTGTTCCAATGGGAAGTTATATCTGTAAGATGTTACAAAGTATCTCCCAAGCTATCTTATGGGACAGATTGCCTTACAATAATGATAAACAAAATTGGCAGTATTTCACTATCAGGACATGTCACACACACCAGTACATGTCCTACCTTTCACATACACTGAACCCTGCCCCAGTGGGTACCTTTGGCCTACCTGAGGGGTGTTTTACATGTAAGAAGGTTAGGGCCTGGCAAGTAGGTGCACTTCCCAGCTTCACATAGCAGCTCAAAACTGCACGCAGACACTGCAGTGGCATGTCTCAGTTACATTTGCAGGGCTACTTATGTGGGTGGCACAATCAATGCTGCAGGCCCTCTAGTAGCATTTGATTTACAGGCCCCGGCACACTCAGTGCACTTTACTAGGGACTTACGGTAAATGAAATATGCCAATCTGGGAGAACCAATTGTAATAAAATTTTACAGAGGGAGCACCTGCACTTTGAGTCTGATCAGCAGTTACAAAGTGCCCAAAGCATCTAAGCCAGCAAAAACGAAATCCAGCACAGCATAAACAATACAGGAGGTAGAGGCAAAAATTTTGAGGAAACCACACCAAAGAAGCCAAGTATATCACGTGTCCCCTTTAGCTAAAAAGTGGGGAGAACTACCCACCCTCTTGGGAGTTCTCATCACTAAGGCAGAAGAATCTGGACAGACCATCAGCTTTGGCATGTTCTGTGACAGGGCATTGTTCTACCGTAAGTCCATTCCCTGTTGGGAGATGGACCAACGCAACAGTTCAGGGTTCTCACCCCTCATTTGCATCAATCATCTGAGAGGCCTCTAGTCTGTCGGAACTCAATAACGAGTCCCATACAAGTAGGGGCTTAGCTTCTTTGGCACCCAAACCACAGCACAAGCTTCTCTTTCAATTGCACTCCACCTCTGTTCCCTGGGAAGTAGCTTCCTACTGATGAAAGCTACAGGTTGGGCCAAGCCCTCGTCATTCAACTGTGAGAGTACTGCTCCCACACCATGCTCTGAAGCATCTGTCTGCACAACAAATTCTTGGGAGACGTTGGGTGCCTTGAGCAGGGGTGCTGTGCACATGGTAGATTTTAGGGCATGAAAAGCAGTCTAACAGGCATTGGACCAGATCACTTTGTTTGGCTGCTTCCTTGAAGTCAGCTCAGTCAAGGGGTCAACTATGGGGCAATACCACTTGATAAACCGTCTGTAGTACCCGATGAGACCTAAAAAGGCCCTCACCTCCATCTGGGTCTTGGGGTTTTCTCAAGCCAGAATGGTGTTGATCTTAGGTTGTAGGGGCACCACCTGGACGTTTCCTACCAGGTGTCCTAAGAGCTAAGTACACCACAGATCCCTGCCCTATATGGCACTTACTGAACTTGAAAGGGAGGCCTGCTTTCTGCAGAGCCTTCAACACTTCACGGAGGTGTTGCAAGTGTTCCTGCCAGCTGGAGCTGACCACAGCAATGTCATTCAGGTAGGAGGTGCTGAATTCCTCCGGCCCAGACAGTACCTTGTTGACAGTCTCTGTAATGTGGCAGGAGCGTTCTTCAAACCAAAGGGCATGGCATGGAACTGATAGTGCCCCTCTGACAATGAAAATGCAGACCTCTCTCTTGCCCCATCAGTCAAGGCAATCTGCAAGTACGCTGATGTTAGATCAAACATACTGAGGTAACGGCCAGCTCCCAAACGAATAATGAGCTTATCTGCTCCGGGGATGGTGTGCGCATCAGTCCTGGTGATGGCATTGAGCCCACAGTAGTCCACAGAGAACTGGAGTTCAGGAGTGGCACCGGGTGCAGCAGCTTTCGGAACCAAGACCATTGAGCTAGCCCAGGCGCAGATGGAGGGCTCTATCACCCCTAACACCAACATCTTGGAAAACTCTTCCTTAATGCTGGCCTTTTGTACGTTACTTTGTAAATTGTGTGTTTTACAGGTAAACTGCCCCCAGTGTACACATCATGGACACACCAATTGGTGATTCCTGGAGTCAGGGAGAACAGGGAGGCGAACAGGCCCAGCATCTGGTGACAGTCCCTCTGCTGCTTTGGAGTCAGTGTGGGAAAGAGGTTCACACCATCATGTTCCTTGCCAGACAGGAAGTCAGGAAGCGGCTCATTCTCCTTTTCCATTCCATCATCTGTAGCCAGGAGCACTGTCACTTCAGACTTCTTAAAGTGAGGTTTGAGATGGTTCACGTGCAGGACCCTCAAAGAGTTCATAAGAGTCTGCAAGTTCACCAAGTAGATTACTTCACTCTTGCGCTCCTCAACCTCAAATGACCCAGTCCACTTGTGTTGGAGCACACAAGGCTCCACTGGTGCCATCAATCACACTTTATGGCAAGGCTGAAACTGAACCAGAGTGGCGTTCTGGTCGTCCCATCATTTCATCTCCTCCTGACCGGCTTCCAGGTTCGCATGAGTGAGTTTTCTGCAGCGCTCAGGCTGGTTCCTGAAGCCCAGCATATAGCTGAAAACATCATGGGGGGTTTTACCAGGAATTATTTCCCAGACTTCCTTCACCAGACTGAGACACCCTCTCACAGGGTCCCCATACAGAATTTTAAAGGGACTGAACCATAAGTATTTCTACAGTACTTCCCTGTAGGCAAACAACAGACATATTAAGAAGATGTCCAACTTATGTCTCATGGGTTCTGTAAGATCCTTTAACACGCTTTTCAGGGTTCGCTTGAATCTCTCAACCTATCCATTTTCTTTGTAATGGTAATCAGTGGTGAATTTGTACATTACACGTACTCCTCCCACAATGATGTCATATACCTATTTATGAAGTACCACGATCAGATACCACATCTGTTGGGAACCCCACATAGGAAACATTCCAATCAATGCACGGCTCAGCACAGGGGCCATGATTGTCCTGAGAGGGGGCAGCTTCCAGGTGGCATGGTCCACCAAGACCATGATATACTTGTTGCCTAAGGCTGTCCTATGTTCCAGGGGCCCCAAAAAATCAATGGCCACTCGCTTGAAAGGGTTGCTTACCACAGGAAACAGTTGGAGAAGACCCTTATACTTCCCTCCACTCTTGACACTCGCCTGGCATGTCTGGCAAGTCCTACAATGTGTGTCACTGCTCTTCCACATTTGGGGTCAAGAGAAGTGGGTGGGAAGCCTATGACAGGGCTTGTCACACCCCAAATGACTTGCCAAGGGCACATCATGAGCTAGACCCAGGAGGAAGGTCCAGAAGCACTGGGGTGCCACCAGCACATGGGATGACCTAGGTTCAGCAACCTTGAGCTCACTGTAAAGGAGACCATTCTCCTGATAAATCCTATGTGATCCAGGTTGAACACCTACTGCCTGGTTTGCAGAATGCTGCTGCAAACCCTCAAGAGTAGGACACTCCATCTGAGCCTTGCAGAATTCCTCCCTGTTGGGACCCCCTTCCTGCTGCCAATGGGTCACCTCAGGCAGGTCTCCCAGTTCGGCCACTTGCTCCCCTGTAGGTTTCCAGGCATCCCCCTCAAGGCCTGCCTTCTCCTGGACTGTGGGAACTTCTGGGTGGTTTCCTGCACCCCCTGCTCCTCCTCTTTCTGGCAGGCACCTGGATCACTGTTTCAGTCTCCAGGTCCTCTTGATTACCACTACTGGCTGCCATTGACCGAGAGTGATCACACATGCCCACACAGGCAGACCCAGCATCTCCAAATGGGCCCGGCATTCCACCTTCTTCCAAGGGGAACTCTCCATGTCATTGCCAAGCATACAGTCGACAGGCAGGATGGACTCAAAATGACCTTCAAAAGACCTGAGACCCCCACTCAAAGTAAACCTGTGCCACCGTACACAGGCATTCAGAGTTGTCTGCAACAACAAGAGGGTGAAGTACATTGAAGATGACCTGCTCCTCAGACACCCATTGACACCTGACAGATGTTACACTGGCTCTAGTGTCCCTCAGAGCTTCCATATTCCACCCATTGCTGGTCACCCACTGCAGGTACTTTTTAGTGTAATCCAGCAGGCAGGTTTCCTGGACCACCTCAATATCTTTTAATGAGATATGTGTCATCAGAACTGGCTCCCCACCCTCCCTAGGAAGCAACTCCTCTGCCAGCACTACACTAACTAATCCCGGTGATAGTGCACCAGTGGGTGCTGGTGGTACATTGGGGCACTTGGGATCATTCTGCATATGAACATCCTGGCCACAGGCATAATACTTGCAAGGACCCTGGTTGTCTGGCCTATGCCAGGGGCCATGACTTCTTACCACAGCGGGTTGCTGGGAATCTTTACCCTGGGAACTATTTTGGGGCCCTTTAGAGAACTCCTTTGGGTTATCCTTGTCCCCACCACTCTTCTGCTGGGGACCATGCCAACCCTTGAAAGGGTTTCTCGCATACCCCTTGTGGACCCTGGTACTTCTCCAGCGGTCTGCCTCCTGAGCCAGCCTCCTGGGATCCATCAGCTTATTATCCATCAGATGCTCGTACAGCTCTGGGACACAAAGACTACTCAAGTGCACTTAACCAATCAGTTTGTACAACCTCTGCTAATCAGTAACCTTGCTGCCCTTTATCAAACCATCCAGTGCTCTGCAATAAAGATTTACACACTCAACTCACCTATTGGATTCAAGCATCTTGAAAGATCTAAACTTTTCCCTGTACTTCTCTGATGTGAGCCCATACCTGAGGCATAAAGCCTACTTCATATTGGGGTAGGTCAGAGCACCCGCCTCCTCCAAAGGTGTAAGGCTGTTCCTCCCATTGGCCTCAAAGTGTTTCCACAGGCCTGCTCCCCAACTTTTCTCAGGACAGATGCAAGCTAAGGTTAAATATCTTCCCCATTCTTGAAATTCTGTACTAGGTCTTTGGGAATGTGTACCGTGCCCTCTTGCACTGGCTGTATGCCGCCACCATTGTTACTGGACTCTGCCTGTTTGGCCTTGACTTCCAGCTCTCTCATGGTCAATTCATGTGCCTAAAGCAATTTCTTTTCTTTCAAGGCATGAGCGTTCTTGCTCTCCACTGCCATTACCTGGAGCCTTATGACCTCCAACTCATGATCCCTTTGCCTTTCCTCAGTTTCCTCTGGAACCAAATTACTGGAATAATGATTGCTGCCAGCCACAGAGGCCGCTCACCCAACAGGCAAATTCTGGGATCTGAAGCTGCCCTCTAGCACACCTCTAGCCACATCTGCATAATCTGCCTGCCCAGTTTCTCAGACCTTCCACCAGGTATTCAAGGCCTTCTGCAGCTCCTATTTCCTAATGGCACTTTTAATGGGACTTCAAACGTTTTTGCAAAATTGCTTGGGCTTATCTACTTTGTAGGAATGCAACATTTCAATGTTAAACTCCAATTCGGATTCCTCTGCTGGTTTACCAATTAGAAACATGGTGTGTGGATACTTGAAAGGTCAGATCAAATATAGAACTAAAAACACAGTAGGTGGTTGCTTAGTGGTCTGCACTAAACTAGTGGTGTACACCAATCACCGTGGGTCTAGTACAATTACATGTTCAAATCTTCACGGCTGACCACCAATGTTAGAACTTGGGGTCTCTGGTTGGCATAGGTATGTACCTTTGTCGTAGAGACCCATGCTTCAAGTCAGGGTAAAGGGGAGACACAATTTACATAATCCCTGCTCACCCCTTTGGTAGCTTGGCAAGAGCACACAGACTTATCCCAAAGGCAATGTGTATAGTATTTGTACTTATAACACACAATAATACAGTGATAACACCACAAATGAACACCACTCCACTTTAGTAAATTGTAAAGTATCTTTATCTAAACTCAACGAGACAAAAAAGACAAAATTTCAACATACAAGGAGTGAAATAGCACTTTAAAACAGTTATTTCCAGCTTGTAGGAAAAAAATAAGGCTCCAATTGGGGATATTACGGCATTGTGACAACAATAAATCCCAAGTATGGCACCAAACGCGAGCTGCGAGGTGTCAGGCACGGAGTCACTCTGACCCCCAAACAAACAGTACCTTGGAAAACAAAGTTTATGATGATGCACGGCATCGTGGAGGTGAGGCGCCAGTACTGACGCCGGTTCCCTGGCTGTGATGGGGGAGGTATGGCATTGTGTCCGCAAGGAGGCAATATGCCGAATCCAGGACAGGGATATCGGCTGTGTCGGCAGTGAGGCATCGGTTCCGGGGAGGCGATGTGAAGTCGTAGAGTTCGTGGATTCACCCTCAGCGGTTATTGGTGCCATGATAACAGGATGCAGATGCTGGAAGTGACTGAGTCGGTGCGAGTGCTGGGGTAGGTAATGCTGATAACTTCTGGCGTTGACAGGCCTCGAAGGGTGTTGAAGTGTGTCCACACCGCGGTGCAGGCCGGGTGGTGAATCGTACAATTTACGAGCAGTTTCTTCCTGCTTCCAACAGCAGAAACAACCTCCAGAGGCCCAAAACTGGAACAGGCACCTCCTGGCAGGTCAGATTTCTCAGCAGTAGAGTTCGGGGAATCGGGAGGTGAAGTCTTTGTGTCCCTGAGACTTCATAACAGGATGCCAGCACACACAAGCACTTGGAGATTGTTCTTCAATCAGGTTTCTCAGCACAGTTCCAGTCTTTGTCCTTTCCTTGGCAGAATCAGCAACTGCAGGCCAACCCCACACCACATGCAAGAAAGAGCAGTACTCCTCCTCACAGCTCTCTATCTCTTCTTCTTGGTAAGAGTTCCTCTTGATCCTGGAGTAACCTAAAGTTCTGGGGTTTATGGTCCACTACTTATACCCCATTTTGTTTTTGTTCTTCTTTTTGCAAGGGTCTCTGAGCCCAGTCAACCAATTATGCCCTCACTGGTATAGTATAACAACAGGGGGTGGAGACAGCTTATTCATGTGCAAGGAAATACCCTCCCACTAGTACTAAATTCAGGTAAGGTCTATTCAGCTCAACTCTGAATCATCCAGGAATAAGGGCCAGATACACTTCAACCCCCCAGTGGTTGTCTACAGTGATTGCACATCCCCAGCCCTTGTCACTCCAAAACCAGACAGTCAATCAACAACCACGCATAAGCAAACAGAAAGGTTAAACAAGAAAATGCCTACTTTCTATAATTGGCATTTTCAAACACACAATTTAAAAACCATCTTTCTTAAAAAATGTGTTATTAAATTCTGAGTTCATAGAGACTAAAGCGTATTCCTCTAACTTGTTTCAATGGGGAGTTATACTTGTAAGATGTTACAAAGTATCTCCCATGCTATCCTATCAAACAGCCTTACAATAGTGAAAAATAAAATTGGCAGTTTTTCACTATCAGGACATGTCACACACACCAGTACATGTCCTGTCTTTTACATGAACTGCACCCTGCCCACGGAGGTAAATTGGGTCTACCTGAGGGGTGTCTTACATTTTTGAAAAGGGACGGTTAGGGCCTGGCATGTGGGTGCACTTGCCAGGTCAACATGGCAGCTCAAAAGTTTATGCAGACTCTGAGTTACATTTGCAGGGTTACTTATGTGGGAGGCACACTCAGTGCTGCAGGCCCACTAATAGCATTTGATTTACAGGCCCTGGCACACTCAGTGCACTTTACTAGTGACTTACCAGTATATCAAATATGCCAATCAGGGATAACCAATGGTTATAACAATTTACAGAGGGAACACTTGCACTTTTACACCGATCAGCAGTGGCAAAGTGCCCAAAGCATCTAAGCCAGCAAAAACGTAATCCAGCACAGCATCAAAAATACAGGAGGTAGAGGCAAAAAGTCAGGGGAAACCACACCAAAGATGCCAAGTCTAACAGATTTGAAATCAGACTCCCCAAGTAAGACCAAGAAAAATAAAGTTAATAAAACTAAGATTGAGGGCTGTGAACTATGTCATCCTCATCCAGGACTGCTTCTAAAGCACTGTAGATAGATTTTTTAAAACCATCTCTCAGATGTGATACGTCTCTCGCTCAGCAAAGTCAATGTGCCTGTTGCTGTGTAGGGAGGTTTTCTTTGGTTACTGTGCCATTGTAGGGTATGGGGTATGGAGATGGGTCACTGACAGTTTGAAGAGTTTCAAGGGTGTAACTATCAATAGTGCTGCAGGTTCAGGCGCACCTGGTCCCTGGGATAAAGAGGCAACTGATAGAGGCCCATTCGACATACTTGCATTGGAGACCTTTTTTACCACTGGAATACCACTGATAGGTTCTCCACTTGTTAGCTGACATAGTGGGGTTGTCACTACATACTACCGTATTTCTCAAGGAAAGGAGGTTTCAATCCAGTCTGTTGTTTAACCTCTCATCTATTTTGTATGTATCATAAGAGGTATCTGTTTTGTGTAAGATGACATCTCTCTTGTTATACGGCACCTCCTACACACTTCATACAATTCTCAATCCTCCATTCATTTGCCCAAAGATTTTCACCGTATTCCACAGATTTAGGTATGACTTAAGTAAGAATAGTCTAAATAAATCCTTTTTACTTTGTTTACCTTCTATGTCGAGAAATGCTTTGCTGGGTCTGGTTGATCAGTGGGCTAATATATCCACTCCAGAAATATGTGTTTGATCTCAGGGTCATAGAGTTAAATCCTGTTGTAGCCACTCACTCTTCCATCTTTCTGAGGTCAATAAAATCAGTACCAATGAGTTGGATAACAACATTATTAATTCAGTGCCATGGCCCACTTTTGGTGAATATGTGCTTATGTGATTAATCTGTGTTAAGGACACCAAAACGTATTTTATTCATTTGTTTTTCAATTTCTTTGCAATATTACAATGTCAATATTTAGTCTGTCCCATATTCTAATCCATTCCCCTGACCATCTTTATTTTCTTCATCACATCTTTTTTCATTCTTCTTTTCTTCAGCGCCTCAAGCGTTGCCTCCTTCTTTCAATTCTTGTTTCCTTATATACTCATTCATTCCCCATCCCTCCTCCCTTGGTGCATTTTTTTCCTCCTCCCTCCATTCTTTCCTTTTTTTTTCCTGCTCCTTCCTTCATCCCCTCTTTAATTTGTTCATTTCTTATCCCCAACCCTAGCTTCTGCTTTTTTTCCTCCCTTCCTTTCTTCTTTCTATTCATCCATCAAACATCAGTCACTTCTTTTCTCCCTATATCCCTTCATTTCTTCTTTTGACATTTCTAATTTCCTAATTTTTTCATCCATTACTTATTATTTACCTCACTCACCCGTTCCTGCCTGCATTTGTAGCTGCTTTCTTCAATGTATTCCTTACTTCATCCCTCCCTTTTTTTTAAATAGCACATTACAAGTGCATTGTCTTGAGTTTGCAAAGCTGCCTCAAGTCCTCAATGACCTCTCCTAATGCTGCATTTTGAGATGCACACACATTCTGTAATTTGAGTTTAGTTTTGAGTTGTTGTCATAGGCTGTCCATGTGTTATGTTATGTTATGTTATATTCCTTTGTATATGCAGTAATCACTTGAAAGGGTATCCAGGCACTTGGGCAGGTGTGTAGGTGTGAGGTCCCCAAGGTGCTCACACAAAGAGACAGGCCTCAGCTCTATGTGGCACTCAAGAAGAGAGGAAGTGGCTCTGATGTGTTGAGAGAGGTCTTGGGTGTGATGTAAGAGAATAGGCGTCCTTCAATTTACTTTTGCAGGTGCAGGGAATCTGTGTGAGGAGCCCCAGCCCGTGTAGGTAAGAGCAGTGGGGCTGGTATGGGGGGGATTTTGACAGATGACAATGAGGGAAAATTAAATACACAATTCATTTTCCCTCGTCGTATATCGAGATCCCCCAACCGCTCTCACCATCAGGCTGCAGCTGTGTAGGAGTGAGGCAGAGTGTTGGTGTCTGGTGGGTTTGCTGTTCAGGTATTTTGGTCCTGTGTTGTGTATGGCTTGTATGTGTGCAGGAGAAGTTTATTTTTGGGAGCCAGTGAAGCTTCTTGAGCAGCAGTGTGATGTGGGTATGGCGAATTGTGGCGATTTATGAATCTATTGGGTGGTAGGAATCCATATCCGGCATCTCAGGATGAGAGAAGTTTTGGTTCAGTGTCTCTGAATTTTCTTCTTGTGACTATTGTTAACCCTGTACAAAGATTTTACTTTCAGGTTTGTTAAAACTGCACAATTTCAGTTCATGTGAAGACAGCTGTTTACAAAGGGCAGGGATGATAGTCTTTGATGTCCTGGTAATTAGAAAGCACATTAAAAAATGTCATAAATTGTAAACAAAATATAAAATGAACAGTCATTTCTTGTCTTTAGAAAATGAATGCATAAGTTATGTGTAAGAGGTTGCAGAGGGTGTTTGTGCCCAGTGTGGGTGTTTGGATGTGTGGAGAGAAGGAGACAGGAGGAGTCTCTGAAGGTTAAAAATATAAGGTCAAATTCAAACTGCCCAGCCACTACTTCTTTTTTGGCCTAGGTTCTACACTTTTTTTGGTAGATAATATTACTCTGTGCTGCTTTATGTTAAGATACAAAACGTTAATTAAAAAGTAATAGTTTGAACATGTGCCTCTTTTGCAATCTCTGTACTGTCTGTGTGATATAGAATTACGGGGCATATTACCTAGCAATAGCGATATTTATCGCTAAGCAGGGTTAGCGGGAATAATTTTATCGCCACGCTACGACGATTTATATCGCAGATAAACCTTGCTATTATCAACTTTTATCTCAAAAGCGATAAAAATCGGCCGTAATGCATGAATATCGCTGAAAAGTCAGCGATATTCATGCATTACCAAGCTAATGCTCTTAGCCATGTTATCCACCTACCATTGGATAACATGGCTAAGAACTGCTCTGGGCAGGCATTACCTTTTGGAGATATTCGCGCTTAGCGCGAATATTTCCAAAACTACGCCTTTGTAGGTAATAGGAGATAGTGATGTTAGCGACTGTTTTCAGTCGCTAACATCTTGGCATGCCCACTTTGCATGTCATTAGCGATAATTATCGCTGACATGTAAAGTGGCCCCTAAATGCCCGCTATCGCCTACAAGCTGTCGCTAACTGGTGTTAGCGGCAGCTTGGTAATGGGCCGATAAAATTATTGCCGCATTAGCGGGAAAAAGTCCCGCTAAGCGCGATAATGGCCCTTGGTAATATGCCCCTACATTTGGCAATGCCAGTTAAGTTTGATGTTTTTTACTATTCTGAATTTGTAATATGGCTAATTGCCATCAAGTCTGTAACTCCTGAGGCGGAAGCCGGGAGTCTTCGTTTTTTAGCGACTTACTCTGTACTTTGTTTTATTTCTAAAAACTTCACGCACTATTTTTAAACTACACTGTTGCTCTCAGCTTACCTGATTTCAGACTACTAGGAGCTGATCAGGGGACGCTGGGCAATACCGGTGACTGCCGCTGAAAACCGCCGCCATCTTGGAGGTAACGGAGCGGGCAGCGGACTAGTTGTTGGGCACAATTAGGGATAAATGGACACCCAAAAGTGTACATGCAGCGGGCGCGCCGGCGGCGTGCCAAAGGCGCACTAAAGGCAAGCCCGTCTGCGCTCGTACGTGCCTGGCCCGGCCCGGCCCCAGGGCCAGGACCCCTGGCTCTACAACAACAAAAAAACACTCCACCTATGCAAAAACAGGTAAGTAAGACAGGGAATTACTACTATAACTCAAATACCCAATTGTGCCAGAACCCTCACTATCACTGATCCTTCAACCTGCACACATTGTGGATTTCACTTCACCCCTAATTATGACGTAAATACACTGCACGCTGGAAAGCAAATACCCCCAGATCTAAACCATATACTATGACTAGCATAAATTGCCACTCGCTCCCCAAACACAAAGCACATTTTTTAGACCTACTTTTGAATTACCAACTGGATGCGGTTTTCCTCACAGAAACCTGGCTCCATTAGAGCTCAGGCCCTGACATAGCAGTAGCCCTACGATCCAATTATTCTATAGCAAGAGTGGATAGAACAAAAAGGATAGGGGGTGGAATTGCGGTAATATTAAAAAAAAACTTCAGCTGCACTTTGGAGCACCTACCCATTACTGCATGCGAAGCTGCACTATTTAAACTTACTCTCTCTCCCAAATTCACTTACTCAGGAGTGCTAGTATATCAACCCCCAGAACACCTTGCTAATTGGATTCCCACTTTTATGGAAGCAATTTCATCTTTTGCCACAAACAAGGCTAATTTCACAGTATTAGGAGACATCAATCTACGTCTGGAAGACTCTACCTGTAAGAATAGTACCAGACTTATCTCTGACATGGCTTCCCTAAACCAAAAGCTACTAAATTCCGGTCCTACGCATATAGCCGTACATCTTTTAGATCCTACTTTCTCTAATCTAAATACAATCACCTGCACCCCTGCCTTACCAACTAGTTAGTCTGACCATTATCAGATAAACTTCACTCTGACCACTCCATATGATAAGAATACCTTGAATAACGCAAAAGGAACAGGGGAAGCACAGAGAAACTGGAAAAAGTTAGACATCGACAAATTTAATGAATTTCTTGATGCCCAATAACCAACCCTAGAGCAAAAGGTTGGCCCCCTCGACTGGCTTTCAGAAGCCATTGACACCTGCCTCCCCACCATAAAACATAAAAGAACCGTACATCGTCTACCGGCGCCATGGTATAACAAATCTTTAAAAATTTCAAAAGCTAGCTGCAAGATCCTTGAATGAAAGTGGAGGAGAGACTACGACCAATCATCCAAACAGGCCTATAAAACAGCTCTGAGCAAATATCACAAAGAATGTAAACAAGCTCGCTCCACATTTGTGAATTTAACCATCTCAAATGCGTCAAACTGTGCAAAAACATTGTTTAACACAGTAAAAGAACTCGCCGGCTCGGACACCTTAGCCAAACAGCCGCTATTGACCCAAACTAGGGGCCAGATGTACGTAAATACTATTTACCGATTATTAAATACTGAATTTTACCGATTCGGTATTTAAGAATAGGTAAATAGTATGTAGGTAACTTTTGGGTAAATTTGACCAAATCGGTAAAATTTGGTATTTACCGATTCGGTATTTACCGAATCGGTAATTCCCATTCATGAATTGGAATTACAGAATCTGTAAATACCGATTCGATAAATGGGGAACACATGCAAGGGTGGCAGGGTATCACATTGACACCCTGTTGCACCCCTGAATAGTGCATGGGTGCACATGTGGCACACATACATGCCCTAAGGGCATGTATGTCTGCCACATCGCAGTGCTGTAAAAGCAAAAAATTGCTTTTTCAAAGGTTTTTTTAAATTACCACCAATTTGTAGTTCGTGGTAAATAATGAATCCTTAACTGAGGAATGCACTCACTTGAGTGCCCTCTACATTACGGATTCAGTGATTTACCGAATCGGTATGTTAAGAAATCGGTAATTTACCGATTTCTTAAGTTACCGATTCGAAAAAATACCGAATCCTACAAAAATGCCACCTACATTCCAAATGCCAAATACCGGTCGGTAATGACCGAAATTCGGTAATTTCGGCCGTTACCGACCGGTATTGGGCGACCTACAGCTGGCCCTCAATGTGAGGAATTAACAGCCTTCTTCATAAATAAAGTTGAAGGAATATACCAAGAGATTGTCTCACAAGATTATGTACATGATAACTCAGCGAGCTCCAATGCATCTATGTCAGTGGCACCTCATCCCCCCGCTGTGCAAGAACACAGTCAAAGCACTGTGGATTGCGTCCTAACTGACTGGCCCCACCTTACAACGGAAAATGTGGATGCACTTCTGAAATCAATTAAATCCGGATCACCGAAGGACCCACTTCCAGCCAACATGATCAAACAACTAAATCACTCTGTGCTATCAGTCTTTACCCACCTTTTAAATGCATTGATCAAAGAGTCCGTGATTCCCCCCACATGGAAACACGCCATGATTCACCCACTATTAAAAAAGCCTAATGCAGACCCTGCCGATACCAAAAACTATCGTCTCATATCATTGCTTCCGATTCTATCAAAAATTTTAGAAAAACACACTCATATACATCTGACGCAATATGAAGCAACACATAACCTACTCCACCCTTCACAGTCAGGCTTCAGAGCTGGCTTCTCGACTGAAACCACCCTCTTAGGTGTCACGGAAGCTATCTGTCAGAACTTAGATAGAGGAGAAACGGTGGCGCTAGACTTGAGTGCCGCTTTTGACACCATATCACACACCGTGCTCATAAGCACACTGAGCGAAATAGGAATAGGTGGAACAGCTCTCAAATGGATTCAGGCATTGTTTTCAAATAGAACCTTTCAAGTTTTTCCCCAAAACGCTTGCTCCAAAACGTACTCTTTTGCACATGGTGTACCACAAGGCTCTATCTTGAATATAAACTTTATTCAGTTATTATCAGAGGAAACAACCATAAAAGCACACATAGAATTTCAGTGATTAAAAACTTCAGTCAAAAGTTACAGTATAAAAAGACGAACATCACATGAGTATAAATTAAAAATGAATTTCTCAAATGCAAATTGATTTCCGCAATCTAAAAACAGCTTTAAAAAATTCAGAAATAGATGCAACTGTTAATATAGTGTCTAATTTCTGCATTGTTAAAAAAGCCAGGCGGCATCGATTCACTTCCATCTCCTTCAGTATGGGGACAATCAGTCTCTTCCGTGGCCATGTATAAAACTTGCAAAAGAATAAAATATGAATATCTGACTGTTCTGATAAGTCATCACAAGGACATTTAATCAATTCTCGTGACCAAATATTCATATCAGGGAAGCTGAAAACTCTAAAAAGAATATTTAACCTAAAGCGTATTAATAAGAACCTCTCACGCTCACTCATGTATAAGGTTAAATATGGTTGTAATTTGCCCGAGGTCATTATTAATTGATGTGCTAATACTGTCTTTTTCTTCATTTCATCACTGGCTCTTATCTCTTCCAGGTACTTCATACACTGATTTTTCAACTCCTTCTTGGGGATACGACACATTGAGAGCGGATCATCATAGTAGTTAGGACAGCCCAATTTCACAAGAAATTCTTTAACATAAGAGAGCCATCTTATCCTGCTCTCATGATCTAAACTTATTGCATCCATTAAAATACTATGGTTCAAAGCACACTCCTCGGTTGTCCAAACCCTATGCCACAAAAGTATTGGTTGGGCCTTGATGGTATCCTCAATATATGGTTGGCCGAGTTCCGGGTGGCAAATGTAACTTGAAACACTCTCAGGTACAGCTAAGATGTATCTCAAAAACATGTTTTCTACTAACTGGATGCATTTCACATTGGCATATCCCCATATACCTGCGCCATAGACAGCGATTGATATGCACGTAGCACTATACATTTTTAAAACCTCCCTAATTGTCTTTTTCCCCATTTTTTGGGAAACATTTTTTAAGGCCATTATTGATTTGCAAAACATGAATCTTCTTGCTTTTATAGCACTTGACCACAGACCGGATTCATGGAACAGTATACTTAAATATGGGAAAGTGGGGGTGAAGTCCAGGGGACTTGCATTGATATACAAGATTTTTTTTCCGCTTATTAACACCAGGGCCGCAATTCATAGAAAACATTTTTGTGCAGTTAATTTTCAAGTCTAAGTTTGACATAAAGATATTAAAAGATGTTATCAATCTTTGTAGGGCAAGGGGCGTCCGAGCCATAATGACCCCATCATCAGCATACAGAACAGGGACTGATCTTTTTGCTACCATAGGCATATCCCTGCACTTCTGCTGTAATGTTTTTTCTAGGTCATTTATATAGACTAAAAATAAAAAGGGAGCAAGGACGCACCCCTGGCGTACCCCACGCCCTATGCTAAATGACCTTGTGCAGGCTCCATCTGCATTCTGTCCATCAATTGCTGTTTTTGCATTTGTCACCCCGAGTGGGATGGGTATGCTCAGATGTGAGTCCCATGCTCTCCACACCACTGGAGTCAAGCTATCCAGGCTGATGACGGCTGATAGCCAGAAACCGGTCCTTGGATGCTTGATTCCGGTCCAGGAAAGACATGGCTTGGCAGTTCGGGCTGGACTGTTCCCATGAGGCACAGGGTCAAGGCTGATTTGCATATGGCCATGTCTGACCTGGGGTGGTGTGGAGTGCAAAAAAAAGGATGGATTTAGGCCCAGATCTCTGTACTGGGGTGAATGTATGACATTGTTCTGCATTCTGTCCATCAATTGTTGTTTTTGCAGGCTCCATCTGAAGCCCGCCACTATTCAATCTCTACGTAAAATCTTTAGCGGAGCTGGCTGAAAAATCTGGGCTGTCAATCTACTCCTACGCAGATGATTCTCAAATCATGTTTTCTCTATCTGCGCAAAAGCCCAATGATACCTCCATACTCAAGACAGGACTAACTAACATAGCAGCCTGGATGCAATCTAACTTCATAAAATTAATTGGAGAAAAAACAGAGGTACTAATACTGGGAAAGCAGAAAGATCTTTGGAGCCCACATCACTGGCCAGACGAAATGGGCACCCTCTCTACCCCCGCATCACAAGTGCAGAACCTAGGCGTACTCCTTGATGACACCTTGAGTATGCATGTTTTTCCATCATCAAATGGCTGAGAAAAATTTGCTGGATGCTACCAGAAACAACAAGAAAAACTGTAGTCAATGCCTTAATCACCTCCCGGCTTGACTATGGAAATGTCCACTATGTTGGCTCAAACAAACAGATTATCCACAGATTACAGATGGCCCAAAATGCGGCAGTCAGACTTCTATGCAAAGTCCCAAAAAGAGAATCGATCTCCGCATTCCGACGTAAACTACACTGGCTGAACATTGAAAATCGTGTGAAATTTAAAACACTCACCAACATGCACAAAATTAAATCTGGAAGAGCCCCCAGCTATCTCTGTACTTTGGCCAAACCCTACATCCCATCCAGAAATCTAAGATAACCCTCCCAATGCAGTTTTGTGGTCCTTAAATACAAATTGACACGAATAGGAGGAAAATCCTTTACATATTCAGGGCCATCTTATTGGAATTCACTCCCAGTCTCGCTTAGAAATGAAACAAGCTATTCCAATTTCCGTATGTTGCTTAAAACCTGGCTATTTGACAAATAAGATGCCCAGGCGCCGCCTTGTCATGGTTTTTCTGTTTGCGCCGGGAAACCCTTTCAGGGTAGCTGATGCGCAATATAAATTCAAATAAATAAATAAAATGTACATATATTGCTCCGGGGGCACAAGCCCAATTGGTAATAATATTTTTTTTATTGTTTTTCTAAAATGAATCAATGTAAGGGAATACTCAACTAATTATGAACAAACACCTTTGGCCAATGGAAGTGACAAGCATTTCTCTTCGCCTACAAGTAAGGGAGCTCTGCACTAAGAAGGGTCGGCTGGTTTGTCAGCACAGCAACAGCCTCACGGTGCAAGGCACCCATTGTTGCTATGTAGGAGTCCTGCTTCTGCTTCATGGACTCCAGGATGTTGCAAATCGCCCCCAGCTAGTTGGCAACCTCACTGGTGTCACTTCTGCAGGGCAGTTGTTTGTGCTTCTGCCTCATGACACCAGCGATATCAGCCAGGGACTGATCCAAGCCATGGAGTGGAGTGTGGGTGCTTCTTATAGCAACGGAGGAGTCTTTATTGAGACTGAGGCACCTACGAACTCCCTCTAGGGTGCACACCATGTTCTCCATCCTTGCCCACCAATCATCTACCAACTCCTGCTGGAATCATACCGAATGACATTGGAATTCAACTTGGAGTTCCTCTGAGTCCAGGGCTGGGGTGGGCTGGTAGTTGAAGGGTGATAGATGATCCTCTGGAGACCCCGCAATGCTGACATCCCTTCCAATGACCGGAGATGGTGTTTAAATGGAGGCCAGGATTGGTCAGAGTGTGTCTTGGTCAGGAGTTGGCAGGCTGTCATCTTCAGCTGGACCCTCATCCAGAACAGGCAGCTGGTCAGGAGGCATTGGTACATTGTATGCAATGAAATACATATATGTTAATAGTGATCTATGTTAGATATTGACATGAGTAATCTGGTTGACATTCAAACTTTCTACAAATTGACTTTCAGGTCAACATTGATGCATATGACATCTGTTACTCATAGGTCTTGAGGCTAAATTCACTGTACTTGCCTTTCAGATGACAGTATCTCTGCATTGTTCACCCAACCACTGTGCGGCGTGGTTGACTTGCCATGTCATGGCACAGTTTACAACACATTTATATAGTTCAATGGGCCTGCCATTCCTACATGTGTTATATGATGTAAGTTCCACATCTGCCTTAGTGATTTGCTTTCTTTTCCATGATGCCTATATCAGTTGTGTTTTGACGTATTGACACCACTACTGTGGACATTTCACCTAGTCCCCAGGGTGCCTGCATTCCATGTGACCAGTCTTCAACCCGGAGGCCCTGTGAAGGTTTGGTCATGTATTAATTATGCAGTCTGCCTTTCACAGAGTACACCACAGCATTCTGCCTTGTTGTACTGTCTTGCATGCACCTCGTGCATTGATGTGGCCAAGGGTTTCGTTTTTCATGCGCATTCTGCACACCTCTACACATCTTCAAACCTTGCTAAACTGTAGGTATGTAAGGGCTTGTACTTACCCTGGGTTTCTTATTCGTGCATACTCCTATGATTTAATTTCACACACAGCTAGCTCCATATTTGTGGACAGTGTACACTGTATACGAACTCTGAGGGCATGGGCCCAATCAAACTAAGTTGATTGTTAGTACTAATGCTCACCCCATTTCATCACTGCCAGAGTTGGTTATCAGCAGAGTATCACACATTGGTTGACTCAGGCACCCTTACTTGTATGTGTGCATGCCTCCTCTGGCGATCCACATTTTTGGCCAGGGACTCAACTTACTGCCACACATTGATGGAACCCTGATTGACTCTCATGTGCCGACAACACCAACAATATGCGTAACCATATATAATGGACTGACATGGCTGGCTGTTTTTGAAGGCTATGGGTCAAGCTGTACCCCACACGGTAGTAGTGCTGGAATTGGTGATGTGTACCTATCTAGGTTTGCCACACGACTTGGCCCATCAATCTCAGCCTCCAACCATTCCTGACTCCTGCCCTTTCTGGTGGCAAAACAGTTTCTCCTATACCTTGACAGATCCCTGTTTCACATCCTATGACTTTGACATATGTGGCAAAGTGAGACAATTTGCTTTCAGACTCTCTCCTACCACGTGCTACATCTTCACCCTGGGCCACATCACATGTAGGCTGTAATACCCCAATGGGCTCTTCTCTGTCATCCCTTCCTAGTTGCAACACAAGTGTGACACTGTCAGACACAGCAGTTTATGCGTATTTGTCAGGCTACTTTGTTATGTTATGTTATTTAGATTTATATAGCGTGCAGCTGCCCCACCAAAGGGGCGTCCCGGCGCTGCCAGCATCAGATTAACAGACCAGACACCAAGACAGGGGACGCAAAAGGAAAGAAGATGCGACCAAGAGCCTAGCAAGAAGGGAAAAGGAAGGTTTTAATGGTTTTCCTAAATTCCAGCAAGCATTCCATACTACGAATCTGAACAGGCAGGGAGTTCCATAATTTAGCCGCCAAGTAGCAAAAGGACCTGCCTCCAGCGTGAAGACGTTTCACAAGGGGGACAGTAACCAGATGCTGCCCCAAAGAGCGCAGCTGGTGGTACACTTTGCAGTACACTTTGCAGTACACATATCCCTTCTCACCTCTTTGCTATGCAATGTCTCTCCATTCAGATACAGTGGTAGTTCAACAAGCTCAGCCAACGCACAACCAGTGGCCCACCAGGGCCACACAACATCTTTTGTTTCAACACACATGGTCATCTGGTGTGCATCACTTGCATTCACCCCCAGTAGATGACAGGAGTTCCGCGGGTCCCTGCCATGGCAGATGACACCTGTGTGCTCTCACCCCACAGGTCGGGACAGCTGTGTGCTATGTAGTTTCATGCAGGTTACTATACATGTGACTCTTTGCATGTTCTTATGTGTTGACACCTGATCCCCCTCTTAGGTGAGCAGTTTCTCTTCTGAAAAGCCCATTCCATTCCATTGCTTTTCAGTCCAGATGTTTGTGCATGGGCCCAAGTAAGAAACAGTGGCCTCAAGGTTCAAGATGGCCTGCATTGTCACAGTCAGGTTGGGCAGGGTTCAAGTGTCAATGCATGATGGGTTGTTCCAGTTCATGTTTTTTTCATTTGTGTTCAGGGACTTGTAGTTCTGGTGACTCATGTTGTCCATTCCACAGCAAGTGTCAGTATACAAAGTTGAACGTGCACTGGTGCTGCATTTCACACATGCAAGGGATAAACGTGACTGAGCCGGACTGAGCTGTGCAACATGTAACTTGGAAGTGAAATTTAATGGTACATTATCCAGATTCCTGCCCTTTGCCCTGCACACAGCACAGTGGAGCACTGGGACAAGCTAGCTGCACTGCACAACATACCTTTTTTCCCACATTGCCCCTTGTTGTGACTACCCTGTACGTCTTGTTGTTTCCTCGTGGCCAGCATAGTCCTGTCCTAGAACTCCTGCCACCAACTAATTTGAGATGACAGCTGCCACCCGCTCCTCCAAGGAATCCAGCTCCTCCTGAGGCACCAGGCCTCCTTGTCTGGTCTACATGGCTGCCTTCAGGTTGTTGGCCAGTTTCTCTTTGTCCTGCTCTTATAGTCATGCCAGCACTTTTTACAGATTTTGATCTTGTCCACTATGGACTTCCCTAATGGCAATATTGAGGTGACAAAGAGCTGATGTTGTTGCTATGTCACCTCAGTTATCAATATGTAATTCTTCTCACGGAATTTGTACTTCCTCTTCCCCTGGGAGTCTGTCTGGACATCCCTGCTGGTACTGGGGTTTCTGGGGTTATTGTCCTAGCTACTGCTCTCTGCTCCCTGTTCTATGGCTGCCTTCTGTGAAGTTTGCCTATTTTGTTTCTCATGAGCGTAATTTTCTATATGTTTTTGGTTCTTCACGCACTGAAAAGTGACGCCAAGCTGATTTGCATTGCATTACTTGCCGCAAACCAGCCTTACGTCACTTGTGCTCCTGATGCATCAGTTTCCGCTGCGACTTCACGCCCACCTAAACATTACATTTTTTTGATGATGCTTTTCTTTCGCCTTTCTTGCTCGTCTAGGCTTAGCTCCAGCTTTTATCTCTTCTGAGATTACCCATTATGCTCCATGTAGAGAGCTCCGTTCGTCCTCCCAGGCCCTTCTTATGGTTCCACGTTTCCGGAGAAAAAAGTGGGGAGGCTCTAAATTTGCCACCCTGGCCCCGTCCCTGTGGAACTCTCTCCCTTTGGAAATTCGATCCCTCACTCTGTACCCACAATTTCGGAAACAACTCAAGGCCCATCTATTCAAGAAATCTTTTGAATAACCCCTCACGGCCCCCTTCCTCTTTCTTCTCTCAGTAGTTTGTTAGTGGTAGCGCCAAGAAACCGCTGGTGTATGTGCGCTCTTACAAATAATTTTAAATTCAAAATTCAAATTCATGCTTAGAACTTGTACCCTGTTGCTCCTTACCATTTGAAAGTGATGCAGCGAAACACAAGTCCTTTTGACCCATCATTGCCACAACACTTGTAAATGAAGCCCTATAGTACTGTTTTTTGTCTCCATTACACTGAAATTATCCTTATCAACTTTTACTTCAGCTAGTTTAAAGGTTTGACAGTTTGCAGCACACACTTTTTAACATTAGAATATGAAATCAGTACTTTAAATGTTCATATTCAAGTTATATTTTTAACTGTACGATATTCAAGTTAACTCTGGGTAATTTTCTTTTCTCTGTATTCATAAATGTGAGCTCATTATGCAAAGTATGAATATTCTAAAGCGGTATTCAGAGTGGATTTCTTTGTGTTTTCTTGGTCTCTAAAATCATGATATTTTTTACAGAGCTGCTTAATCGTTTTTGACCTTTTGTTGTCTTTCCTCGCATTGTGAACTGTTAAATGACTGTTGCATATTTTATCACTTTCTTCAAAAAGTTGAAGTTATTACCAGAGCAGCGTTGGGGCAATGAGCGAAGCAGCGATATCCCATTTCATCAGTCATATGCTGTCACGTAGAGAGGGATAATATACAATTTGATATAAAGAAACTGTTTTCTTCTGAAAAGGTCAAGTGAGATGTGTAATCAGCCCATTACCACAAAACAGGACGAAGAACAATGAAGAAAAGGATGATAGCTTCCTACTGGGCACAGCAGAGATTTCTCAGTCCTAAATCCAATTTGGCACCACTGCAGAGATTCTGCCTCTCAGTTAGCGCCTCAGTTAGCGCCTAACCTTTGCTCACCCTGGCAGGCTTATTTCATCCAAAATATATGTTTTTCCCTCATTTATTCATGTATGCTGTTTTCTGCTATGCCAGCCATTTCCGTATTTTGCGAATACTGGAAATCTGGATGTCCACTTTGTAAATCAATACCCTAGTTTGTGTGGACAGGAAGAGGTGCTGGTCGATAAAGGTGGTGGTCACTTTACAGTCACAGCAGATAACATTTATATATAAACGACTGGGTTGTTTGCCTTAGTTTAAAAAGATGCATTGCTTGCCTTTTAAACACCAAGGGGAAGATTTATGAAGGCTTTGCGCCGCCGGTGCGTCATTTTTAACATGGGAAAAAGTGACGCACCGGCGGCGCAAGGCCTTCATAAATCTGCCCCCTAATATAAATCTGACTCGGCTATCTTCACTCATTCGTACATATACTTGTAACTGAGTTAAGCATTTGATTTCACCAATTTGTGGATTATGCAAATGAAATGTTTCACTAATAGCTACCAGAAGGTAGAGATTGCTTGTATATAAAAATGCAATAAAGTTTGTGTTAAAAAAAATAACTGGGTGCAAGATTATTTTTTTTTTAAAACTAGATATACAAAGGTTTTTCAGCTCGCTAATGGTGCGGTTCACAGAATCAAACCGTTTACAATCTGAAAAAAGCATTTTTAAATGTACAAAGCCCTCTTTGCAATTCGGTAAGCTACTACTGAATCGCAAATTGGGTTTGTGAGTCGCTATTAGGAAGGGGCATACCAAGGGCGTCCCTTCTTAATAATGAGTCGCGGGGGTATATATGAATGTTTTGTGACCAAAATGCAGTCACAAAACATTCATACTTTACTGACTCTGTGAAGGAGGTGGTAATCCATTCGCAAACAGGAAGGTCTCCCTTGGGGACCCCTTCCTGTTTTTAAATGTGGGCACTAACATTTTTAGGTCTCGCCTAGACGAAAGCAAAGCGAAGCTTTGCTGTCTAGGGCGAGACGACTTATGTTGTTACTTCTGGGGGAATGAGGACATCAATCTTCCACGCGCTTTTTCTTCGAGATTGTACCTCGTGAGCGCGCACGTCGTCACTCACGCATGCGCACAAAGAAAGCCATACACACACTGCATATACACACACGCACCCCTCCTTAAACAGACACACGCGCACACAGACAGACAGACGCACGCACAAACACACTCAAACAGACACACACACACGCGTACACCCCACCCCCACTCACCCCTCCTCTCACTCAACACACTCACCTGTTCTGGCGGTGCTCGATGGCGGATCTGCATCTCGGGCGGTGGTAGCGCTTTGCGGGGCTCTCTCACCACATGAGAGCCCCGCCTTCCCCATGCTCCCGCCCGCTCTTCACCCGGTCCCCCATCTCGGGACCGGGACTCAATGCGGAGCCTTCGTGGCTCCTCGGGCAGCTCTCTCTCCCTCTCGCCGCGATGGGGCGGGACTTCCGGTTGGGGCCGCGCTGTGATTGGCCGGCTTCCCAACCGCTTCCGGGTCGTCGCAGGCAGCGCGGCGGCCCGGCGGGTATTTGTTTTATCTGCCTCCTGCTTTTTTTGTATATAGTTACGGTTAGAACATATAGCAATCTGCCATCAGTATAGCACGGCAGCGCATGTAAACAAGGGTGCAACTTTTCAAATGTGCACTCATTCCCCAAAAAAGGCATCACCAGCTGCTCTCTGGGGCCGGATTGGCACGTCACAAAATAAATACCCACAGGGAAATACACGTCCTAAAAAACTATACATTTGACTCGCATCACTTTCATTGCTCAATCCTTAAAAAACAAGCATTGAAAATGCAATAGGTCTCGCCTTTTATTTAGTTAAAGCCATTTGCTTTGCTAATGGTATTGTATAGCAAAGCAAATGGCTTTAACTTAATTAAGGGCGAGACCTATTGCATTTTTAATGCTTGTTTAAGATCAGGCAGTGGTCTCACGGACCACTGCCTATTCTTAAAAAATGAAAACAAAACTTTAGATTTTTCATTTTTAAATACATCCTGTATTACATGTCAAAATGAAAAACTGCTTTATTTCAAAAGTAGTCACAGACATGATGGTCTGCTGACCCCAGCAGGCCACCATCCCTGTGAGTGCCAGCCATTGCCAATGGGTCCCAAATTACGACTTGCCTCATGAATATTAATGAGGCAGGTCCCTTGTGGCCGATTCGAAAACGCAAACAGTGTAAAGCACACTGTTGTACACAGATGTTTGCGATTTCCTAATAGTGAGTCGCAAACATTTGCAATTAGTAAATCGCGACTGAAAGTCTATGTACATCTGCCCCTAGATACTTCAAGCTTGATTGGCAGCAAAATGTGTAAGTATGCAGATTGACACATGTGTAAGAGAAAGAATTTGGGGCCTGATGTACAAACATTATCGCAATTTGGAAAATTGATATTCCTAATATATGAAACTCTTTTGAGTTGTGTTATTGTTTCCTAGTGGGTCGCAAATAGCTTTACCTCATGCTTATTAATGAGATAGGTCACAGTTTGCGACCCAGTAAGAATCACCGTCACCACAGGGATGGTGGCCTGCTGAAGTCAGCAGACCACCATGTGTGTGATTGCCTTTTTATAAAGCAATCTTTATTGTTTTTTAAATGCAGTCCCTATTACTTAAATGAAAAAGGATGCACTTAAAAAGAAAAAAGAAAACTTTGCAATAACATTTTTTAAGATCAGGCAGAGGTCCGTGGGACCACTGTCTGCTCTTAAAAATATTTTTTAACATTCTCAAAGGGGAAGGGGTCCCCAGGGGACCCTTTCCCGTTTGCGAATGGATTACCACAAGTTTTAAAATGGTGGTAAACTATTACTGTTTTACGACCAGAATGTGGTTGCAAAACAGTAATACATACCATTCTGATTTGGTATTTGGAAGGGCATTTGGTAGCAAACGCAAATTAAGGTTGGTAACAAGTTACTGAATCACAATTGGTTTTTTTGTAACAGAGTTTTATATAGCGCAAACTTGACCCGAATCGGGTATCAGAGTGCTTTACATAGCACCAGTTGCATTACATGAGGACACATTCATTTTTGTTAGGCACGGGGAGATTAAGTGATTTGCCCAGAATCACAGGATGTTCAGCGTCATTGCTGAGACTCGAACCAAGTTCACCAGATTCGAGGTTGACCACCCTAGCCGTTAGGCCAACTCCTCTCCCCAAAATTTTCCTTTTGTACATTGTAAAATGCTATTTTTCGGTTACTGCGGATCAGGCTGTTTGCGACAAAAAAGCTTAGCACTTCTTGCCCTTAGAATGGAGTAAATTTACCATTTGGTGGTATTCACAAAGAACACATGCATAAATGTAAGTGTGTAAATACAAATGCACATGCTTTCACTTCTAGTGAAAATCATTAATAAGATTGTGTACCTCTGAGCAAGCATGTCAACACATATGTATGATGCATACACTTTCGTAAAGTAGAATCTGAATGGCGGAAACAGCTAATGAGGTACCTGTGTAGCAAGCCACACATACAAACACATTTTAACCCAATCACAGAAGGACCATATGCATTCATTCCCTAGGTCGCTATATCTACTGTTGAGTGTTATTAGAAGGCAGCGCAACAACCAGGGAAAACACCATGTTGTGGAAGAAAATGAATTTTACAAAGCAAGAAGCAAGCCTAGTGGTTCTGCATGTGGAAGAACAGTAGGGCCACTAGTTTTATGCCATGCAATCTTCACTCAGCACAGGAGCAGACAATTGGAGATCATCTCAAGAAGCAGGTAATTTTGTAGGCTTTGAGTGTTGTGTCATGGTGAATGCCATGAAAGTGGAGAAAAGTACTGTGTTATAAGTCAAGAGAACAGTTCAAGATGAGAAGAATCATGTGACCTAAGCATACAACAGGATTCTTTAGACAACTGTATTCCCTTGTGAAAGACCCAGAGCATGGCTTCAACTCGTAAGCAGGGTATATCCTGCAATCCTCCCACCTACATAGCTTGTTCATTCCTTAAACCTTAGTGGTATGGCTAGTTTCTTATCCTAGCAATATGGATATGATGCTGTTAGAAATGGGATTTCTGGTTGGCTAAGGCTTGCACTAAAGCCAGGCAAAAACCACCCCTCTAGTCAGGGCAAGGGAGTCACATGCCAAGATAACCCCTGCTCATCCCCTTGGTAGCTTGGCACGAGTAGTCAGGCTTATCTCGGAGGCAATGTGAGTTAAGTATTTGCGCACGCACCCAGCAACAACACACAAGGCCCACCACAAAGGAAACTCCACACAAGGTTATGTATAAAAATAGCCTTTGTATTATACCAAACACATTAGATAATAAATACACACTTTACAATGTGCCATAGGCACGGGCAGAATTTACAGGGGATATATGTACAAGACAGAGCCACAGGGACCACTGTCATGACTATGCACTTTTAGATTTAGAATACTTGTTCGAAATAGCACTTTGTAGAGCATAGAATAATAATCACTGTAGGCCAAAATAGAAAATAAAGCACACAACCAGTAACCACTGGTAAGAGGTAAGTACCACCTATGCAACCCTAACCACCTTAGGAAAATATCACGCAGGGAACCATGAGCTCACTAGTATCACCTTACACTAGGAAAAACAACCTCCTAAGTGCCACAATACATTCAGAGGTATAAAACATTACACATGATGCAGCAATGACATTAGCCAGGGATCACAATTGCGCAAAGATCACATAGGGCAAAAAACATGTACCCCAAGCAATGGCATCACACCAGAACTGTCCCCCAGGCCAACTGGCCTCTCAGGGGCTGAAACGCCCTATGTCCAGAAAAGTCAGGGCAGGCTGCACAGGCAGCAACCAGAAGAAATGCACAAAGGGACAAGCCTAAACGAAGCAGCTGCCCACTAAGTACTGGGCAGCTGGAGGACCTGAGACTGGCACCAGCGTGCCTCCTGACTCTCTTGTGGGGCTCTGAAAGGAACAATAGCGCCAGAAACAACGTGGGAGCCTTGCAGGCTCTAAAACAAACAATGGTGCCCTCAGGAGCCTCGTGGGCTCTCCGAAAAATGCCACCACTCTGGGGGAGCGGCCCGCTGCCAACTGGGGCTGCTCTACCCTCTAGAAATGCTCAAAACTTTGGAGTCCCTCTCGGGGGACTCGAGATCACCAAATGGGCCCTGAGCCGCTCGTAGGCTTGTAAGAAATGCTCCCCCTTCGTTGGAGTCCCTTGTGGACTCGACAAACAATTATGGTCCAAAACAAAGGTAACACTTAGCAGGAGGGGGCGGGCACCAGCAACCCCTCTATCAATAATGGCCCCCGGGATGTAGGAGCCTCGTGGGCTCTGAAGAAAGATGGCCCCCTTCATTGCAGTCCCTCTCGGGGGACTCGCAATTCCAGAATGCCCAGGGAGCCTCAAAACAACGGTGGCGCCTAGTATGCTTTAACCGCACAATGCCCCCTGAGCCTCTCGTGGGCTCTGCTGCCGAAACACTGCCCAGAGCGGAGGAGCGACCCCGGGGACGCCCGCACTCACGGGCTGTTTGGGGAGGTGGCGGCTCCTCTCGGCGGCGGCTCCTCTCTGCCAGGCTTCTCCGGTCAGCGGCGGTGGGGCTCTCTCCTTGGGAGAGCCTCGCTGGGGACGTGCTTCTTCTCCTTGCCAGGCAGGAGCGCGGGGTGGCCCCCCGTCCTCTTCCTGCCTGTCCCACTGTACTTCCGGGTCACGGCTGCGGTAACCAATCGCAGCGTGGCCCTGGGGGGTGGAGGTGGGCACAGCGCCTCTCAGAGGATCCCCGGGCCTTCAGCTGTGATTTTCTGTTGTCCCGGGCTGCGGTAGGCCCCCTCTTTAATTTAACTATAAAGCGGGGTGAGCTTCCATTGGGACACAAAAGCTGGCACCAGGTCAAGTCGCAGGGTGGGCACCTGCGCAAGGTCAAAAGAAAGCGCTTCCAACTGCTAGGGGGATCATTCCAGCACTCCCAGGTGCTGCGGGGATAAAGGAATAAAAGCAAAGCGCTCCCAAGCGCTAATGTCCCAAAAGTCCAGCAAAAAGCCTTTAGAAAGGCAGGGGGGCAAAGGCTGGGCCCAGGGGCCAGCTCTCTGGGCCCTCCAGGCAGGAAGGCAGTCCTAGTGGAGGTCCTCCTGGCGCCCAGCAGCAGCAGGCCCCCCTCCAGTCAGGATCAGGAACAGAGAACATTTTGTGAGGGGACACAGCCCCTTCTTATACACCAAATTCCTTTGTCCTTAGGTGCAGGGTGGGGGAAAAAACAGTCGCAGCTGGTTTTGGAGCACTCTGATGTGCTCAGCCCCTCTTTCCTTTCACTGGCCAGGCTAGGGACATTAGACGCACCACAGGGGGCGGAGCCAGCATTGTGTGGGGAGAGCCCAGCCCTATTCAGGTCCCAGGTGCACCCCTCCCTCACATTAACATGCAGATCTTCAATCCACCACTGGGGCAGACCCATCCTGACTCCTGGAGCCTGGCACACTAGCCATCTCCAGCCAATCACAAGCCAGCACATTCACTGCATAGGTACACCAACTTCTAGAAGTGGCACTTCCACACTAGACACATTCACGCCACACACATCAGCGCGCAGCATTTAATCACACGAGTCCGCACATACCAAACTCGAGCTTGCACTCCCCACGCATCAGGAACTAACATGGACACATACATTCCCCATGCATTCCTATGGGAGGGCAGGCCAACCTCACTAGACGCATGCACTTTACCATGGGACACAGAGGTAAAGTGCGCAGAAACCAAAAATCACTAACATCAAGTCGAAAATACAAAGCAAAAAGTTTAGGGGTGAACCTGCCAGAAGGGCCAAGTCTGACAGATGCCCTATCCCATCAGTAGCACTGTATAAGTACATGTTATCCACCTAAAACCTTTTTAATCTACTCATATGTCAGTGGTCTCAGTGTCACCTAGGTCTAATTACTAACCTCATGTGTCTATTTCAGCTAGCTCAGAAACCAAAATTCTGATATCCAAAAACATTTGTATATTACTACAGCAATCTGACCCTCAACCTCCTCCAGCCACTGGAGCTGTGGCATTTTTATACCTGGCCTTTCAGCTCACCACTATGTCAGGGTCAGATAAGTATCTCAATGACGTGGTATCAGCAATACAGTCTACCTTTCTTCCCAATTGTATCCACACTTCCTCATGTTGTGTTCCTACTGTTTATGGACATGTTACTACTATCTACACTCTTTATGGACATGTTGCCGCTGCCTACACAGTTAATGGACAAGTTACTCCTGCCTACAGGCATCATGCCTTATCACGATTAACCAATATTCCATGTATGTTCTATTCATGATCACCAATGTGATCAGTATACATACACAATGCCTCTCTTACCTTAGTACATCTATGCAGCTCTGCCACATCCATGTTCCCTGTACAACTGGAGATAAAACAATGGTGAGGCGTAGACTAGTTGTGCAGTTCCACACCTTGGAAAGTGACGGTAGGGCGCTTCAATGACATTGCATCAACATTACTGTGTGACCTCCTTATCTCAGCATTTCTCCCCCTTACCCAAATAACTCCAGTTGAGGGTGCTGTGTCTCTCATTATCTAATTTTTTTTTTTTTTTGTGAAAAAGTATACGCCCAGGCAGACTTCGAACACAAGAAACTGGCTATTCAAAAGAACATATTATATAAACATTAGACAAGAAAATAGTGCAAAGGACTGTAATGATATCAAAAAATATTTTTTAATTTCGATATTTAAAAAGAGATCAATAAATATAGGTCTATACATTAGATATACACAATAAAAAATGTGTACATTATTTATGTGTGACTTTTCCTTAGTACATTATAAAAAACCAAAGCAATTTGATAATAAAAGATTTTTTTTAAAATCTCCGATTCTGCAGGGTTGGGCTGTGTGTGTCAACGCGTTTCGACAAAGTCTTTTGTCTTCATCAGGACAAATGAATGTTCAGCCACTTTTTCTAAACAGAATAAAACATTGTTTTAGATAAGTGTGCAGCCACTTTTTCTAAGCTGAATAAAACAATATTTTCGGCTGACAAACAATGACAGTACATTGCCTATTTCTTGACTATATACATCCACTGATACTAAGAACTAGATTGTCATTCGTTTTAAAAAATCTTCTTAGCCAGACTTGCATTTTTATATAGGACGATAGTAGGAAAAGTTGGAAAGCATAAATTTTTAGTAGTGACAAACATCTCTGTTATATTATAACAATTACACTTTTGAGAAAAATAACACGGCATTGCCAAAGTGAACGGGATGCACAGCTGGTAGAGGATGGCACAACATTATGGTGTTTGACATCAAAGAAAGGGGTAAGGGTATTAATCATAGTCAACCACAGTGCTTTCAATCGTGAAAAGTCGCTGTTGTTTATTTTAGGAGAGCATTGTTGCTACGTTTCTTACCATTTATCTTTATTGAATCCAAAGATAAAGGCAAGAAAACAAATCATATCCATATTTTACAGGGGTCCCTCACTAGCCTAATTTATATCAATTTTATACTGCATCGATGTATTTTATCAAAAACCTGATTTTACCAAAAATATGATCTTACCTACGAGCAAAATCTGATAAAGGCCATTTTCAGTTAATAATTAGAAACCGTGCAGGCTCGATGAAGGGAGTGAGGCACCTTCCCTTTACTATTTCAGGTAGGTATGTGATATCTGTTTTTAGATAGAGAGATAAAGGTTTTTTATTTTATTACGTCATATTACTTATCAAGGAGGTTTCTGTTTCCTAGTCCCGGTTTGTTTTATGTTATTGAACCATATTTTTACCTGTTTACACAGTCTTCACTGCTTCCTTCTCACTTCTACCTTCATACAATTTTCACCGGTTTTCAGGAAAAAAGGCAGCGAAAGTTCTCCGTCATTTCCTGCCGCTCTAATATGTTGTAATGCTACGTTGTTGTTCTTAAAATCGAATACCTATACAATCAGATAATATGTATATTTGCACCAGTTTTATCATGACTATTCAACATTCTTTTGTGTTTACTCTTGTTTACCTCTTTATAAGAGTCGGCTTTCACAAGGAAAAGGATGGCAAAGAAGCGGTCTTATGAGTTGGTTCGTTCTAACAGAGTTGAGGGTAGGCGGGTTTAGCTGGTAATATGTAAGTTTGTAAATACGATTTAGAATCGGTCCTAAAAGAATAAAAATTGACCAATGTTATTATTAAGCAACAGTACAGTTTTGTTGATTTAGCAGTGATCTCGCTAAAAAACATCACGTTTATATTTATTTACCTCAAAAACACTCTTTCGAGCATGGAGGTCGCCAATGACTTTTTTCGCGCTCTTTTTTCTTCGTTCGCTCGATCAGTAAGATATTCCCAAAAGGAAGTAATGTCCGATAAAAGATACAAAGCCCGCTAAACCTAGGAAGGGTAAAGAGAGGAAACTTTTTTTTAAAATAAAGCAAAAGACAGGTTTGGAGCGGGACTTCGCAAAGGTTCTACTTTAAGATTACTAACGGGGTTTCCTAACGGGGTTTCCTAGCGGAGTTACCAGCGGAGTTAGATGCAGAGTTTCTCAACCTCTTACCGTTCTATTATTCAGTAGTGCGAGGTGCGTCTGCTTCCTTCAGCGGTTCGTGTGGAAATGGAGGATCAAATGAAGTCCTTCTTCCACTTCTATTTATATCCGGAAAAAAAAGGAAGGGGGGTCCCGGCCCAGTTTAAAGGGGTATTACAATTATTCGGAAGGAACAAATAAACATCCGATTATTTACTCTAATTTATTTGTACAAGAACTTACATATTACCAGCTAAACCCGCCTACCCTCAACTCTGTTAGAACGAACCAACTCATAAGCCTGCTTCTTTGCCATCCTTTTCCTTGTGAAAGCCGACTCTTATAAAGAGGTAAACAAGAGTAAACATAAAAGAATGTTGAATAGTCATGATAAAACTGGTGCAAATATACATATTATCTGATTGTATAGGTATTCGATTTTAAGAACAACAACGTAGCATTACAACATATTAGAGCGGCAGGAAATGACGGAGAACTTTCGCTGCCTTTTTTCCAGAAAACCGGTGAAAATTGTATGAAGGTAGAAGTGAGAAGGAAGCAGTGAAGACTGTGTAAACAGGTAAAAATATGGTTCAATAACATAAAACAAACCGGGACTAGGAAACAGAAACCTCCTTGATAAGTAATATGACGTAATAAAATAAAAAACCTTTATCTCTCTATCTAAAAACAGATATTACATACCTACCTGAAATAGTAAAGGGAAGGTGCCTCACTCCCTTCATCGAGCCTGCACGGTTTCTAATTATTAACTGAAAATGGCCTTTATCAGATTTTGCTCGTAGGTAAGATCATATTTTTGGTAAAATCATGTTTTTGATAAAATACATCGATGCAGTATAAAATTGTTATAAATTAGGCTAGTGAGGGACCCCTGTAAAATATGGATATGATTTGTTTTCTTGCCTTTATCTTTGGATTCAATAAAGATAAATGGTAAGAAACGTAGCAACAATGCTCTCCTAAAATAAACAACAGCGACTTTTCACGATTGAAAGCACTGTGGTTGACTATGATTAATACCCTTACCCCTTTCTTTGATGTCAAACACCATAATGTTGCGCCATCCTCTACCAGCTGTGCATCCCGTTCACTTTGGCAATGCCGTGTTATTTTTCTCAAAAGTGTAATTGTTATAATATAACAGAGATGTTTGTCACTACTAAAAATGTATGCTTTCCAACTTTTCCTACTATCGTCTTATATAAAAATGCAAGTCTGGCTAAGAAGATTTTTTAAAACGAATGACAATCTAGTTCTTAGTATCAGTGGATGTATATAGTCAAGAAATAGGCAATGTACTGTCATTGTTTGTCAGCCGAAAATACTGTTTTATTCAGCTTAGAAAAAGTGGCTGCACACTTATCTAAAACAATGTTTTATTCTGTTTAGAAAAAGTGGCTGAACATTCATTTGTCCTGATGAAAACAAAAGACTTTGTCGAAACGCGTTGACACACACAGCCCAACCCTGCAGAATCGGAGATTTTTAAAAAAATCTTTTATTATCAAATTGCTTTGGTTTTTTATAATGTACTAAGGAAAAGTCACACATAAATAATGTACACATTTTTTATTGTGTATATCTAATGTATGGACCTATATTTATTGATCTCTTTTTAAATATCGAAATTAAAAAATATTTTTTGATATCATTACAGTCCTTTGCACTATTTTCTTGTCTAATGTTTATATAATATGTTCTTTTGAATAGCCAGTTTCTTGTGTTCGAAGTCTGCCTGGGCGTATACTTTTTCACAAAAAATTGTTTTCCCTGACCCAGGAGTCTATCCTTACCAGGGGGTCCTTGATACCTACATCTCATTATCTAATTACCAGTCATCTTTATCTCATCATACTTAATCAGTTTTTCCCATCTCTTCATCTCATAATCACCAGTACTGTAAATATACCCACTTTGGGGCTTATTCACAAGAACATTTATGAGTACGGAAAATAGTAGTACTCTTGTACATACTCTTACATGCCTTTGAGAATGGTCCATGAAAGTGCCAACTTCCAATAGGTAAAACATTTCTCACAGTGCTTTTTATTAATACTAATTGCATATTAATAGTCCCTGAATATTCTAATGTATTGCTATTTTTAGATTTTTGGGGGGCTAATTCAGAAATACATGCAAGAGTACACAAAAATACCTCTGGTGTGCTTCCTTATGTTCTCCAGAATGCCTTTGTGAATAGGTCTCTTAGGGTACTTTGTGCCCCTCAGTATCTGTTAAACTATGGACTGACCCCCAGTCACTCTCTAGTAGTGAAGGTAATGTGGCAATTAGAGAACAGGTCATAAAAAAATATCAAAGGAAAAAGCCTCCCACCAATAGTGACAAGGCGATATTGGAACAAAAACTCGCTAAGGCGTGTCCAACCAGTAGTTAAATAATATTTGAAAAATTATTTTGTAAAAAATACCGGAATTATTCGGTTTCTGCAACCCTAGTATTTCCAGGGGCCCAAAAAAATAGCACGAAGTTATGGTGCTGTCATCAGTAGGCTAAGCGGGGGAGGCTCTCTTCACGCTACGGCCATTCGCTGGTAGCGGCTCGCCGCCATGAACCTACTTGATCCACTGCCGCCGCCCGAATATTCGGGCGGCGGCAGTGGATCAAGTAGGTTCATGGCGGCGAGCCGCTACCAGCGAATGGCCGTAGCGAGCGCGGACCACCAGGGATATTCACTTCTATGGTCCTGAAGAAAGCTGCATTTATTACCACAGACAGCTGAAACATGTCGACCTACTTTTGATAGGATATAGTGGTCAAGAATATTACCACTACTAATATCCAACACACTGTTTTTAATAATATTAGCTGACCACCAAATAAAGTTGTTTTTGGTACAACTAATATTTTTTAAAATCTCACTATCACTTGCACTTAACACATACCTATTAAGTTTATTTCACAATAACCTGCTCCGCTGCAAATCAGTCGTTGAAGCACACTGGAGGGACATTCGGTTCCTCCAGTGGGAACCCCATGATGAAGCATGTCACCACTAGGGTGAGTGAGGGTTCTTCTTAATCAAATATGAGTTATTGTTCCCTCCCTTTGCGTATGTGTTTTCACTCTTTTCTCCAGTTTTTGTTCCAATATCGCCTTGTCACTATTGGTGGGAGGCTTTTTCCTTTGGTGTCTTTGGCTTTATTTTCTTGCCCACAGCACCGACAAGTCACTCCTTAGTTGTTTTTTGCATTTATGATTGGGGATATAGGAGTGACCTCTTGTTTATTCTCACTCTCCTGTTGTTGATAAATACATAAAAAAATATCAACAATTGAGGGATTATGGCAATCAAATCCTTCTCCTTAACATGTACCCCTTGTTGGATTTGGAACTAAACATTCACAATCTGACGCATAGCAACTGTTCAGCTGCCCTTTTCTGCATGTTTCTCCTTATATGAAACTCTTCTATAGATAGAGACTCCATAGGTGTTTTATCAAGAGCGCAGGTACTGAACCCAAAATCTAAGGACACATCAGATTACCTTACCCACCTTGCCTAGGAGGCAGTTGCTTTAGGGCGACATCCCATCGAAACATGTCCCAGATTCACCAGGCAGCACCAGGCAGCACATATATGTGCCTTCATGATCCCACTGACAGCTTAGCCAGCACTACAGTATCATGCATACGGTTCACCTGGATCTGTCACAACACCACTACAACACCCTGGACTTGTAACAATATCACCAACATCCACCTTGTCTCAGAAAACTCCCAAAGATATGGCACATGATTCTAACTCCAGCCAGGGTCATGGCTTTCATTAGGCTATGATCAAACTCCGATTGCAACACATGGAGGATAGCATGGCCTACAACAGCAGGTGATACAGGAATCTTTTGTTGCTGTTGCATTTTCAGTCTAAATTCAGGCTGATTATGCTCCTACACTGAGCCGCACCTATTTTCTACATAGGGAAGGCCAAGAACAGCATTCCAGTCAGATAGGCTAACATCTTCCAATCGTTAAGCACATCTCTCACAACCGGCATTTGTAATTTTTCAATCACTACTCCTTTACACACACAGCACATGCCACCCTCACAACATACTCCACCTAGCAGCAGTTTCAAGTTTAATTTATTTGATTTAGGGCCAGATGTAGCTCGCCAATTACCGGTCGGTAACGGCCGATTTCAGCCATTACCGACCGGTAATTGGGAATTGACATGTAGGGGGCCATTGATTTACAGAATCGGTAATTTTACCGATTCGGTAAATATACAGAGTCGGTAAAATACCGAATCGGTAAAATTACCGATTCTGTAAATCAATATGTAGGTGGCACTGTAATCAGTGCCACAGGCCCTTACCGAATCGTTATTTACCATGGAATACTATTCCATGGTAAATAACGAATTACAGTGTACATGCACATCTGTGCATGTACACCTGTGCCATGTGACACACAGACATGCGCTTAGGGCATGTCTGTGTGCCACATGGCACACAAGCCCGAAACAGGGGTGCAACAGGGTGTCAAAGTGACACCCTGTCCCCCTTGTAAAATCGGTAATTTTACCGATTCGATAATTACCGAATCGGTATTTCCCATTGATTCCTATGGGCTTCAAAGCTTACAGATTCAGTAATTGTAATTTAAAAATTACCTACATCTGCCTCCTTCCAATTTACCGATTCATAAATACCGAATCGGTAAAATTCGGTATTTATGAGTCGGTAAATTGGATTTACCTACATCGGGGCCTATGTTCTCTAATGAGAACAATACATTTCATACAAAACATTTGTTATAAATATGTGTGTTAAAAACATTCAATACAGATTTGAAAAAGTTTTTTAAAATGTAAACAGGTTGTGACACACAAATTCATTTGTGGGAGATTTAAAAAGCAAGATCAGACTCTGCACAGATGCGCTATTATATCTAAATTGGATTGTTTTTATGTAGCGCCTTCTATCCTCCACCAGTTTCAGGTTCGGACATACTAACAATACGTATTTTAGATCTTGTAATACACCATTGCAAAGATCACTGAGTTAAAAGGGAGTAAGCTAAGGTGCAATAAAGTTATACAATGCCGAATTCTTTGCCTTAAGGAAAAACAAATATATTTTTGAGCATATTTCTATATAATTGATTCTGCTAAATATTCATAATGGTGTATTTTGGAACAGTGCAAAATATCCAGTTTGAAGCTGATCCTTCAGATGTTTCAGGAAAAGCTTCAATTGGGCGGGAGTCCATGATTTCAAAAGTACAGTTCTGCTTTTTGATAATTTAAGAGCAGAAATCAGATTCTGGCTAAAAGTATATTTTCTAGATTCAGGCTCAAGTGTCTCAATTTTTAGTAAGAATCTTAAGGTGCCTTGATCTGCATGTAACAGATTGTACGCCCATCTTAATATATTGGTGATTGCTCTGGCGAAGGAACTGACTAAAGAAAATTCCAAGCACAGTGCTTGAGCAGGAACAGCTTGCTGTACCTTAGCCAGTTTGCGGAGAATCTTCCCTTCTTTAATTTGTATTTGATGCCACTGGGTAATTGGAATGTATTCCAGAGCATATGATAAGATTGGGGAGATCTTAGAACCGTAACCATGTAGTTAGGAAAAAAAGTGCCTTTGCCTGGAAGAAGAATATAATCGTTGAAGCGCCCCCACATTAATACCTGCTATAAGACTCAAGTGCTGCTGGTGAGGATAATTTAGTAGTGTTTGGTTGAAAATTCACCCCAAATAGATATATTCTTTTACCACTTCTATCGTTTCGCCTCCCATTGTCCAGTTGTATTTGGTGTATTGGTTTTTCCCTCTGAATGGGACTACTTTTGTTATAGTTATATTTGGAACCAAGAAGTTTTCTTTTGTATATCTTTTTGGTACATCTCAGTTCCTTTGTAATCCAAAAGGAGTAAGATTGAAGATTAACACGTCATCGGCGTACATCATTATGTGTATGTCACATGATGAGATCTTCGGAGGGAAATTGACAACCTGCAAAAAACTGTCCGGGAGGTCACTGAGCTATAATGAATAAAGAAGGGGAGTCAGTAGGCAATGTTTCCTAAGACCGGCTGGTGTGGCTATGGGGCTGGTAAGTCCCTTTTCTTTTCCCATTTGTACCTGGCACCAAGTTTTGGACTGTAGTGAAATAATTAGATGGAGAAGAGTTTCCAGGATTCCCTGATTTCTGAGTTCGTTCCAGATTGTTGGTCTATCCACTTTATTAAATGCGGTTGAAAAATCGACAAAGACGCCATAACGACCCACGATTTTAAGACTACGTATTTGTCGATAATTGTCAGTAAAACTGCTACATTGTCTTTTACTGAATGTTTCTGTCTGAACCCAGCCTGATTAAGAGGGATCACTCCAGAAGAAAAGGCCCAATCTTTAAGATGGTCCAGGTCACTTGCCGCAAAGATCGTCCCTATTGCGTCCAACAGTGGGATCTGTCGGTAGTTACCTGGTTGCAGATGAGATCCTTTCTTGTGGATTGGTATCACGATGCTCCCCTTCCATGATTTGGGGATTTTCCCTGTAGAGTAGCAGTGGGAGTATAATAATGCTAGGAATTTTCTCCTCTGGTTTGCTTTGTAGTACCTCCATCAGAATTTGGTCTGGGCCCATTGCAGCAGATGATCTTGCTCTCTTTATCTGATACTCTATTTGGCGGACCACAGGGGGAGAAGTATTTTGAATATTTTCCCACTGCATACTTAATGATTGACTCTGTTGTACTTGAATCTGATTTGATTTATATAGATTACGTAGATATATTTCCCATTCAATCGGGGGAGCTGGTGAAGCTTGCAAGGATTTCTTAGTTCCTGTTTATTTGGCTCTTAAGCTTCAGTATGCCCATTTATTGAAAATGTAATTAAATAAATTAAACACACCTAGCAGTAAAAATGTTTCCAAATTAAATTTCTATAGTTTGTAAACCAGAAATTCCAGTCTGCTCATCATGTTAATTTGTCCTACCTCACACTAGAATGTGTATTGTTTCCCTACGTCATATGAGGTTTTAGGCCTGGCCAGTAATTACATTTAAATATTCATTTAATAGCTTCTACATATGTGTGTCTATTTATACACTTAAACACAATCATTATTCTCAAGGAAAAATCAGCAGTCTTCAAATCAGCATTTACAAATCAGTATGATGATCTAAAATGTTCAATGTATAAATGAAATCAAATGGGGCGGTTGAGTGGCAAATTCAGAAAGTCTGGAAAAGTAAGGCTGGTAGGAACTTGCTTATTTCTAAACAAAAAATGGGCATAGTTATTGCCTGTTGATGTTGATATCTAGGAGAACTGTCACCCAGGAGCTCGTCAGGAGCAAGCTTGACTATGGCAGTGCACTCTACTCCGGCACGACCCAAAAACTCCAAACAAAATTACATCTCATCCAGAATACCTCTGCCACATCTCGGGTCACCTGAGAGCTCCACTGACAAAAGAATCCCCTTCAAGCTCCGCACGCCTGCCTACAAAGCCCTGCACAACATCAGATCTGAATACCTCAACCACTGCCTCTCCTTCTACAAACCGACCAGACACCTCTGCTCCGCCCCTCTGGCCGTGGTCACTATCCCACGGATCTGCAAGACTTTGGCTGGAGAAAGATCATTCTCCTGCCTCACGGCAAAGACGTGGAACTCCCTACCTCTGCACCTCAGGCAATCACCTTCACTGCCTCAAATCAGGAAAGGACCTCAAGACCTGGTCCTTCAACTGATCTGCAGAACCGCTTCCACCCCCAGTGCCTTGATACCAGTACAGGTGAGTAGTCATGCTTTATAAGAACATTGATTGATTGATTGATTGATTGATTGATTGATTGATTGATTGATTGACTGATGGAAAAGAGGTAAATTGGACGATTCTGGAAACTCGCACATATTTTAAGGGAGAATTCTGAAAATAATTACTAATGAAATAGACTATCTAAATTGAATGGCTTTGAAAGTGTTCAGTCCAAGTCTCTTCTCTAATCTTTGCTAGTAACCCACCGCAAGACATGAATGAGGAGCTCCTCCACTCTGTCACATGCAGTGACAGAAAAATGAGGTCATGGAGCCTTTGCTTGTGGGGAAAGGGTACCTGGGACAGAGTTAGGTAAAGGCCTGGGGAGAACTGATTATGAGCTCTGTGGGAGAATTATGAATACGTCCTATTGAGGAAATGTCACAAATTCCTTGCTGCATGCATTAAAACAAGTTTTAAAAGTCCATCTCATCAGCATGCTTGTAACAATAATGTTCCAATGCGTAAACAGAAGGGAGATCAACGAACCACAACTCTAGAGATTCATTTGGAACTAACTCCTAGTTCACTCTCAGTATTGATTTTTCTTTGTATAGATGGGCTTATTTCGGGATATCACAGCAAATCTTGAAACTAATTGTTACAGCTTTTAATTCAGGAATATCACAAACGTTGTGTCATTTAACATAAGGAACTGCAATTATGGACTTTGCTCTCTCAGTGGAAACAACCAGTGTTTTCTTGTGTGAATTGTAAAGACAATTCTTTGTGAAAGTAATACTACGAATTATTGACTAATCGTTTTCCTTCCAGGTCTCTTTCCCTGCAGTACCCAACCTAATTTCCCTTCCTCCCGTTTGGCCACATTGATTCTCTGGTGAAATATAAATCACAGAGTCGGTGCTGCCAGAAGAGAATATCACTTCTGAGGAACAGGGAATGACAGGAAATGACAGCAGGCAGGTAATGGATTTTTTGTTGGATACGAAACTGCCGCTCAAAGCTGAGCAGTGTACAACATGAAAGCACGATGCTCTGCTTGAGCTTTCAGCAGAGCCTATTGAGTAGAAACAAAACCTGAAGAATTCTGCTGACCCTCTGAAGTGTCACCAGGGCAGGAAATGTTAGAAATGCAGCAAGGGTAAAGGAGACAAATGGACACTGTTGACAGGCCTGAAAAGTGGGAAAGGGGGGAGAGGTTGGTCCTGGGTGCTGCAATGTTCTTTGTCCCTCCTGGTGACAACAAACTTTTTTTGGGCCAAGGTTGAGTTTCTTTAAAATGTCTTCTGAATGGTAGTGATATCTACCAATACTTCTGCGCCCATAATTGTATCCAGGTATAAACAGGAGATTGACCCAGCAAACCTTCTATTTGGCACAACTGTGCCCCCTATCTCCTCTTTCACCTTTGCTTCTTCCTCCTTTGTAGGCATTTTGCAACAATAGCTGATTGTCTTCTCTGTCTTGCATGTGGCATGAACTGTTCCCCACTTGCATTTGTGCATGCTGAAAGAAAAGTAAACAGTCACTATTGGATAAAAAATCTTCACAAATGCTGTAACACTGTCAGTGGACAACATGACTTTTGCTTTCACTGCACCTTTCTTTAAAGACTTCAATAGTGTCAGATGGCAGTTAAAAATCTTTAGTTATTCTCTAATGCATTCTAAGTTCATGTTACATTGGCATTTATAAACGTGAAACAATAACAGGGTATATTGTCCTAGCCTAATTATTATGCTGAATGTCTATGCGATCTTTACAAACCTGTTATAAAATAATAATAGATAGCGTGGCAAGGACTAAAAAAGGATGGCATCAGGAGACAAGCCGAGTTTCTGAGCAGGAAACAACAAGAAAAGAACAGGTTAGGCTCACTGAAGCAGATCCAATGACTTCTTTCATTGTGCTGCTTTCTAAAGTAAGTTGGAAGTGAAAAGAAACCATATTTAAAATTAGACTATGTCAGAGACGCCCTCTTTGTTTAGGCAAGTAAAAAAGTATGAAATCATGCCTATTGCTGACTAAAATAAAATAATGCAAACAAGCAGAATACTGCTTCACACCATTCACAGGCCCCCGAATACCACAGCTTAGGTGAGGAACGCCTTAGAGGGACATATTATCTAGAGAAATTCCATATAATGTCAACTAGAAAAACATCCAAGTAGAGGAGCCGTCAGCACATCCAGAATTCCTGAGTACTGAGCAGGCGGCAATGGCATACAAGTCAATGGGAAAATCATCATGTGACCATCATAGCCGCATAGTCGTGTTTTAGCAGAGCTCCGCTCTGGGATCGCTGAAATAGGGACCCGGCCTTCAAACGGAGTCGGCGCCATCTTGATTGCGGAGACGTGACTCTGGCCGTAATGGTATGATCTGGGACTTGCCGGGGCCTGCAACTGAGGCGAAGACACACATCGGCCTCAAAAGAGATTGGGCTTCGGCCGCGAGGTGGTCGGAGGCCGAGCTGCAATTGCCGCGTGGTACACGACAAACTATCCCGTAGCAAGGATCGGAGACCCTGGGACACCAGGCCTCGGGCAAAGACCTCTGTGGAGGGGGCTGTCTCCAGGGGTCGATTGCCGCAGGAGGTGACTTGGGACTTGGCAGACAAAGAGGGCAGTGACCGCCTCCCATTCACACCTGTGGGGTATTCCACCTGTTCACTGACCTCCGGAGGGGCTACGGCACCTTGAAATGGAAACTGGGTGGCACACACCGGCTTGAGCCGATGGTTCCAGGGAGAAAAGAGACTCAGCTTTGGAAATCGATCGTGCCCTGCGGGACCTGGGAGGCAAAATAAGCTGAGGAGGAGAAGCCTGAGATCGGTACAGCAGAAGTGAGAGCGTGCGGGGACCCCATAGGAAGCCCCCTTGGGAGATAAACGTGGGAGGCTGCAATGGGACTGCTGTGAGATTTCGTGACCCGGCATCCAGCCGAATCCTGCCCTGCAGACCTACTGATCCAGACCGCTCGTGGGGAACCCATGGGAGGGGGCCACACTGAGGGATCTGCAGAAAGGGAACCGAGGCCTGGGCTCATATGAGCTGAGGAACAGACGGGCCGAAATTCCTGGGTGCAAAATCCCCCGGTGAACCACCTGCTTGGAGGTGTACTACACAACAACAGACGACATGCTACACTGGTAAACATGGGGAAGGGTAAAGCAGCACAAGCACAAACCAACAAAATATGGAATTATGCTCAGCCCCTATACCACAGCCCTGACACTAGGGATGAGGATCCTGCACGATGGTAGGGGGCTACTGAACTGACCGGGGAGGACTCTCCCACACTAACGGATGTCATCCAAGCAATTCAATCAACCAGAGACGACATGGTGCAAAAAACAGATGCAGTGGCCATAGACGTAAATCTACTAAGGTGCAATTTGTGGAAGGTTTCTGATAGAGTGACCGTCAATGAGAAAGAAGTGGACGCTTTGAAGACAGAGGTGAAAAATCTTAGTGCCACGGTAGTGGAGCTTAAGTGACAGGTTATAAAGCTGGATGACAGGGCAGAAGATTCTGAAGGAAACTTGAAGAGAAGGTACCTGAGATTTGTTGTATTCCCAGAAAAAGCAGTGGGTCCCTCCGCGGAACACTTCTTTGAAGAATGGATAACACATGAAATGGCCCCAGAAAAGCTGTCCAGTTTCTCCAGCATTAAAAAAGCGCACAGAGTACTGGTGGCACCCCCTAGACCCAGAATTCCCCTTCGAGCTATCATTGCGAAGCTCTTCAGGGTCAGAGATCACCTCCTTCTGCTGTCCCGTAGTGGAAGGCGTTTTTTTCTTTGAGGGACATTCCTTTTCGGTTTACCCTGATTACACCCAAAGAGGGCAGGAGCAAAGGAAGACCTTCATTGCAGTCAAACATAGACTGCAAAATCTAAACTTCAAATACAGCCTTATGTTCCCTGCTAAGCTCCGGGTGGAAAATGAAGGCCGCACAATGTTTTTCTTCTCAGCGGAAGAGGGGAGTCACTGGCTAGATGCCAGATCTCCGAGGGGAAGACGCCTGGTGCCCTCCACTGGAGCGATAATAACGAAGATGCCAATACAGGGATATAGGCACCCTACAAGCCATCCATAATCCAAGAGGACAATGAGATCGGGTCGAATTACAGTCCTACAAGATGGCACGCTGCAGTCTTCTGAGACAGTACCGGATTCGGTTGAGGTGATGCAAGACCTAGAGGCCGGGGCTGGCGATCCAGGCAGCGGACATGAATGAACACTGAATGTTGAAAGCCTGAGAGAAAAGCTGTACAGATAAGTTCATTCAGTAATTGTATGCTGGTGGGACCTCCAAGAGACTTGTAAGCGGGGATCGTATGAGCAGGTTCCTAAGTCTCCTTTTTTTTCTTCTTTTTCTCTTCTGTATGTATATGTGGAATATCATGCTGATCACTATTCATAACAGGGGCAAGGGCAACCACAGGAGAAGCAATGCCCCCAAACAGAGTTCAGGCCTGCCTGGGACACTGGAGAGCAATCTCGCACACTGACATAGCCAGTTCTCTAGCACAGCACTCAATAGATATCACTACTTACTCATTAGACAAGGCCAGACTAGGTCCCGGCCCTTGGACATTTATGCCAAAGATGTTATAACGTTTTCTGAGTGGGGGGGGGGGAATGGGGCGGTATGTGCTTCTTTTTCTAGTTGCAACATAAAAATTCGAGTTCGCACATCTGCCCGTGAGGTGGGAGGTGGGTTGGGATCGTTCAGTTTCAAATGTTCTTTCAGTTTGTTGGGGAACTTTTAGGTTTGCGCATTATTGCATTATGTCACACAAACTACTGGGACGAAAGGTCAAACCTATCTGGGGAAGTGCGGCAGAATTAAGTCACTCACAGAAAAACAACCATGTCAATGCAAACGCTGAAGATACTTAATTGGAAAGTTTGGGGGATGGCGGGCCTAGAAAAACGTTGCAAAGTGCACTCATTTTTAAAGCGGTACAGAAAAGCAATAGCGGGCTTCAGGAAATGCATAGAAGGGGGGATACAATAGAGAGCATATGGAAACGATGGTGGGGCCAACTGTGTGCTACCTCCTACTCAAGCTTCGCATGAGGGGCACTGGTGTGGGTTGCACCGGGATTCCCTTTCCAACACATGCACTACGTCCTGGACCCATATGGGAGTATGTCATCTTATTCGGGAGGTGGGAAGGGAGGGAGATATGTATTTTTAATGTGTATGCCCCTAACTCAGACTGCCCCGATTTTTTTCCATCAATCCTAAAATGGGCGACACCAAACATGGGAGCCGAACTCATTCTTTTTGGGGACTTCAATTGCATCTTTGATGCAGCATTAGACAGAGAACCCCCCTAGAAATAATACCAAACCTATATATCGAGATCACTTAATACCATTCAGCAGGGCATGCAACTTTGAGACGAATGGAGGGCACGTAACCCTACCAAAAGAGAGTTTTCCTGTTACACTCCAGCTGCTAACACATTCACTCGAATTGATCACTGCAGTCTCAAATCTGGTCTCTCTGCTACCACGGACGGAATATCCTACCTACCACAATAGCTGTCTGATCATGCACCACTATTTCCTACTTTGAAAAGTGAACTGGGTCGGCCGGCCATTCCGCTCTGGCAACTTAGGGCTGAAGCACTCACGGACCCCTATATGCACACACAGTAACTGAGGCCTTACAACTCTACTTTGAAGACAAGTGGAGGTCGACAGCTAATAGATCCACAGAGTGGGAGGCCATGAAGGTTGTCCTGAGGTGGGTTTCCATACGGACCACATATGAGGTAAAACACCAGCTAAAGAACGATATTACAACTCTAGTACAACAGCTTAAGACACTGGATGTTGCCCTATACAAGGCACCTGCCGGTATGGCCGAATGGACACTGGCCCATGGAGAGTTACTAGATGCCTGGACCAGGCTAGAAAAACGCAGGTACACCATCTATAGACAAAGACTGCTCATAGAGGGGGACAGGTCAGGAGCTCTTCTTGAGTGATTGATTGGGATGCAGAAGGAACACACAACCATCCTACAACTCCGAAATGGTGAAGGGAACATGATATACACACAATACATGATTCTAAAGGAATTTGTGACCCATTTACATAACGCATGTACAACTGACATACAGGTTCGACCGCATGGACTGCAGGAATTTATTGGAGGGCTGGCGCTTCCCACTCTGGGAGAGGAAGATGCAGAAGCTTTAAGGGCACTGATTTCCATAGAAGAAGTGCTTGCATCGATTAAAAGGCTGAAACCAGAGAAGTGCCCCGGAAGTGATGGGCTCCCAGCGGAGTACTATCAAACATTTGCCCCGCAGCTGGCTGCGTTCAATGAAGCCCTGGTTCGCAGGGAGCTCCCTAAAACCATGATGGAAGCACTAGTGTCTACGATCCCCAAGCCAGAGAGAGAGCACCTCTCCCCGAGCTCCTATAGGCCCATTTCTCTCCTGAATACTGATGAAAAAATGTCAAGCACCATATTGGCTGCATGTCTCCTGCCGTATTGTCCTGACTGGCCTATTCGGACTAGTCCCGACTTATCCCCGGACGGAACACCACACACAATCTGCGCAGACTTGCGCATATCTGGCATGCACCACATCTCTGGGAAGAGAGCTGGGCACTATGCCTCCTGAATATTCAACAGGCCTTTGACTCAGTGGAATGGAGTTACATGTGGACAGTGCTCAGAAAGATGGGACTAGGGGAAAGTATATAGCATGGATGAGAATACTGTACATTAGACCTTGAGGGTGCGCCTCTGGGATCAGATATCAGATTGCTTCAAACTACAAAGGGGTACCTAGCAGGGATGCCCACTGTCCCTACTTCTATTCACTCTTGCTATGGAGCCCCTGGTGATTACCCCCAGAAAGAGATGGAGAGGTAGGGTATCCATTTGGGAAATGTTAACCATGAGTTGTCTATGTACGCCGACAACACGCCTTTATACCTTTGGCATCCTGAAGAGGCAGTGGCTGTGCTTCTTAGGGAGCTGTCTAGATTCGGGAGGTATCAGGACTGCGCCTCAACCTGGGGAAATCTAAGCTCTTCCCCATGGGACACTTGGTTGATAAGGGAGAGAACAAGCTGCCCCTGTTGGGAATGCATTGGGTCACAGATGAAGGTGATATCTGGGGATTAAGCTAGCGCACACACAGGCAGCCTATTTGGAGAGTTATGTGGGGAAGTGTGTGGAGGGCATCCAAAAATCAATTGTTTTTTGGAGGGAACTACTGCTGTCACTGATGGATAAAGTGGCACTGACAAAAATGGTGATCTTACCACACTGCCTGTATGTCATTGAAAATTCACTGTACCGAATACCACATACGTACTTTCAGAATTTGGAGCTCCTATTGGTGGACCTATTTTGCAGATCCAAAAGGAAACAAGGAAATTGGACACCTTGCAGAGGACATGGGATCAGGGAGTTCTTGAGGACCCCCGGTTGGAAGTCTATTTCATAGTGGCACAACTCCAGCACACGGTGCACTGGCTAGACGAGCATTAAACGGTTATTGGTGGGCACGCATCGGGGGTCTCGCTCCCTGAGATCCGAATGTTGAGGTCTGGGGTGCCTGAACGAATCCTGTATATTGTTCGACATGTGGCCACAGTTTGGGGATTTGCAATTAAAACTGTAGTGAAAAGGGTACCTTATGCCCCAGAAGCCCCACTGTGGGCCTTGCAACCCTTCAAATGGATAGGTCAAATTATGTCAAATAATAAATGGACGGAGGGGGGGCTGCTGCACAATGGTAGAAGGGAGGAGGCAGATTCTGTGTTTGAGCTAGCCAAGAGGCAATATCTTCAATATTCAAAAATCTCAGCGGTGGCCCATGAGTTGTTGTTGGCATTTCCACAAGAGCTGCACACTATGGCAACCCTACAGGCGATTTCCACTCTGGCGGGAGGACATAGATTGGTCTCACATATTTACAAAGTGCTTTGAGGGGTTCTTCCTGTTGGCCTCCTTCCAGTTCACACTAAATGGGACGCTATACTAGATGAACCCTTAACAGAGACAGAGGGAAAAAGGGTACACGAGGGGGGTCAAACAAATTAGCTCTAACGCTAGATTTAACACAATTCAACATTGTATATCAGTCTACTTGACCCCACGGGTGCTACATAAAATATACCCGGTCCACCCTGCCAACTGTCCAAAATGTAGTTATACCAACGCCCATTTTATGGACATGATATGGGATTGCCTGGAGTTGACACCTTACTGGGGGAAGGTGATAGACTGTTTACAAAATGTTACGGGATGGACGATATTGTAGTATCCTGCGAGACATGTTCTAGTGTCCCGCAGGAAGTTGGTATTTCAGCCACTCCCTCGAGGGCTGAGCACACTGCACCCCCACACCCATCCATCACGGGTGCCACGAGTGACGTAGCCCCGTCAATAAAAGGGCCCGGGTGCACGTGCTCGTGGCCAGTTACCACGCTTTACCACCGGTGTCTGTGTCGTCCATTGTCATCATGTGGGCCTGAGGCCCAACACCACATTGGCGACGAGCGGGTCGACACCCGTGCGTGCGCTGACAGCTCCTTTCGCCTGGAAAGAGGGGACAGTCTAGCCCCCGTCTGGGGCACCCTCTGCTGTCAGCGGAACATGTCCTGAGTGTGAGGGAAAGGGAGAAGTGTCGCAACTCGTAAAACACTCGAGGAGCCCGCACCGCTGACCCTTGCTGCCAAGACAAAGATCCTCTTCCCGGAGCTCCCTCACCTCGGCGCCCACGTGGGTCAACAGCTGCAGTGCTTGCAGGTGAGCAGAGCATAAATCAGCACGGCTACAAGCTGTAGGGGAGGCAGCCGTGTCCATAGCGCCTGCGAAGCCATGCACAGTCCGCACAAGGAAGGTTCCCATGACCTGCATGGGAAGTGGCAGCCCCCTGCACGGGAAACTTATGGGGAGACGGGCCGCCCTGCTGCAGTATGCAAATTACGCTCCCGAGGCGCGCTCCTGACATGCCCTCGCGAGTGGATTCCTACCCGATACAGCACCCACAAGCCGGGACTGAACCTGCCCCAGCGGATTACCCGGTGAACTCTACGCTGTTAGTAGATCACCCCACCCCCAGGCCAACGTGAGCTACAGAAGAAGATTGCGGGCAGGAGCGCACGTGCAGGCCAGAGACCGCATCTCCGGCGCCCACGCATGCAGGGAAAAATACAGGTGGTGCATGCTGTGTGTGTAATGATTGAAAGTAGGGGCCCTGGGCCCTCATGATGGGAGCAGCAAGGATGGACACGGACACCAGGAATGAGTGGTAGGAAAGGTCCTGAGCACGTGCGCTCAGCCTCTTTTATTGGCAGCGTCATGTGACACCATGACGTCTGTGGTGGGTGGGTGTATAGTGTGTTACATTACACAGGAACACTAGAACGTGTACACACCAAGACACTACATCACTCCCCTTTTTAATCAATGAAAAACTCAACTTGATAATTCACATTTGGGGAATCAACTTATCTCAGGATGCAGTGAAGTGTTCAGTTCCATCAAGCTTTTCTATCCGCCGCAGCTTGGGAAAGGGCAGGTGGAATTCAGTCTGTTTCGGGGAACTTTTGTCCGCTCTGGCACAGGTTGGAGATGCTAGATGGAAACAGTCTGTAGACGACTGGGAGCCCCTTTTTCCTCACAGTCCTTGTGTTGTTGGCTTCCGTGGTAACGGGTGCTGTTGGAGTTCTTGCAGCTCGCCATGTAATGGATGGTCACGTACCAGTTCGGCCTCGGACTAACAGTGGGGACCCATTTTGCACTGACACCTTCTTCACTCCTAACTGTGGCAACGGCCACGTGGATGTACTTCTTCTCTGCTCTTCAACTGTGGCGAAGGCCACATGGAATAACCTCCTTCCATTCTTAACTGTGGCAACGGCCACGTGGATATTCTTCCTTGCTTGTCACGGTGGCAGAGGTGCCACTCAGATCTCTCCTCTTCTCCCTTTCTTTTCGCAGTGGCAGACGTGCCACACAGCTCTCTCCTCTTCTTCCTTTCTATTCGCAGTGGCACGTCTGCCACACAGCTCTCTCCTCTTCTTCCTTTCTTTTCGCAGTGGCATACGTGCCACACAGCTCTCTCCTCTTCTTCCTTTCTTTTCGCAGTGGCAGACGTGCCACACAGCTCTCTCCTCTTCTTCCTGTTTCGCGACATCACTCGGTCCGATCTTGCATCTTCTCTCCTGACCTGGCTCCTCCATGCAGGGCGCGCCCGCTGCATGTGTGATCCTGGTGTGTCCCCGACTGGAACACTTCCTCCTTCTTCCTTAGCTTCCCGAGTTGGTGTCACGAACCCTCTACTCTGGATTCTTGTTGGTGACGTTCGTGGATTGGTGTTCAGGGATCTTGATTAGGTCGAACTTCCTGGACCGTTTGGCGGTCCCATCCTGCTGGTGTTTTGGCAGGTTTCTTCGTCCTGTCGGACTAGGCGCGTTAGCACCTTCTGGTATTGTTTGAGGGGACCCGTCGCGGGTCATATTTGGTACGCGATCTTTCTGTGGATCGGCTTCTGGGGGTGCCACGCTTAGTGGTCTTCTTCGGTAACTGTTCTGCACTGTGGCGTTACCTGTGCCCTTCTTCCATCCCATGGGGGCGGGGTGCCACGCTTAGTGGTCTTCTGCTGCTTTGGACCGTGGGGTACTTGCTGCTTGGCTGGCGTCAGAAGTTTGCTGCTTCGCACCGTTGGCGGGGTAGTTGATGCTGCGGTGATCTCCTGTGGCCACTAGGAGTCACTGCCCTCTCCGTCTTCTGATCTCGGCAGTCTTATTCCCTGATCGTTCCTCCAGTGCTTGGCAGTCGTTTTCTCCCTACGTTTTGTCCTTGCATGGATGCTTGGTGAGGTGTTGATGTTACGTGAGGCATTCGTGCCTCTTCCCACGTCGCTTCGGAAGTGGCAGCTGCCGACTCCGTGCTGGTGCGTGTGGGCGTCTTCTGCGCAGGGCGCGCTTTCCGGATTCGTGCGTTAAGATGCTTTCCCTTGGGGCGCTACTCCGTTTATTGCCTCTAGATGGTGGTAACTTCTTTTGCGTTGAACAATGCTTGTTTCCATGCTGGTGGATGCTAGAGCACTATTGCTTTTGGCCACTGGGTGGCAGTGTTGCTGGATCTTTTGAGCAGCCTGTTTGTCTTTCCCGGGTGTGCACTCTACTGCTTCAGTGCACAGGGGGTTGGAGCTGTTGCTGAGCATGGGTGAGTAGATTTTCTATGCTTTTGGTGTACCAGATTTATGCCGAATTTTAAATGTGCTGAAGTCAGGCAGACATTGCAACGCACTGTGTATGTCCCTCTGGTGTTTTGCAGCTTTGATGCTGGGAGCAATATCCACAGTCTTTATTGGTGCACCGGTACTTCCTTTTGTTTCAGTGTCCCGGTGGGGCTTAAGTACAGTTTTGGCGGTGTGGACCGCTTTGGCGACCTCTGCCCCTCACGGAGCACACAGGGAGGGGGCTCTTATGCTGATGGCGGCGCTGCGTGCAGACGGTCACTTCACCCCTGCTTCCTTGCACTCTGCTCCTCACACGGAGCACACGAGGAGGAGGTGGGGGGGCCTTCTGGTCTTGGCGGCGCTGGCCTCCTGCAGACGCTTGCTTCACCCTCGCTCTCTCTCTCTTCCCGTCCGCAGCCGCCTCGGCAGTACTCACGCGGGCGGGGGAGAAGTTGCTTCACTCGGCGAGGGAGCACATCGCTCCGGTCACTCCTCCCTGGCAGGGGACGCTCGAGGCAGGCCGCGGTTGGGCTCCGCCGGCTCTGTCTCTTGACTGTACTGTTCCGCTGGCCTCACTTTCACCGGTCTCCCGCCGCTGCAGCTTCTACCCCCACACGCTGCGCGGCGGAGACCTGCCTTGCTTCTCGCAGGCCGCGGGTGGGCTCCGCTGGCTCTGCAGTCATTGACCTTCACTGGGCACTACCGGCGGGCCGCGGGTGGGCTCCGCTGGCGCTGCTAAGTCTCTTCTTCGCTGGGGGTGCCGCCAGCAGGTCGCGGGTGGGCTCCGCTGGCGCTGCTGAGTCTTCCTTCGGTGGGGGTGCCATCAACCGGTCGCGGGTGGGCTCCGCTGGCCCGGACCACGTCGCGAGGGGGTTAGGGAGGCGGTTAGCTACTCCGCTCCTCCCCCCTCGTTACTTTTGTTAACTTTCGGGTCCTGCCGCCTTCCCTTCACGCCGTGGCTTACTCTGGGCCCCGCCGCTTACGTTACACACGCGGCGGGGGCAAGGGATGACTCGGGCAGGCCGCGGGTAGGCTCCGCTGGCGCTGCTTATGAATGGCACGGTTTATTTATTAGCGCTTCGCCCCTGGGCTCACCTTCGGCCGGCGGGCCAGAAGCTGCGTCGCTGTCGCGGCGGGTGGACTCCGCCCGGCCCTTGCTCCTCTCTGGTGGGGTTTTTGCTTCGCGGCCGTCTCAGGTGGGCTCTGGGCGGTCCGCTATTCCCGATGGCACGTTGGTGGCGGCTGACGCGGGTGGCTTCAGTCGGCTAGCTGTTCGCCTCTTGATGGCTGCTGGGCTCCGACGTGCTCACCGGCTTCTGGGCTCGCTGTACCTTGCTGCAGGGGGTGCTCTTCAAGCGGGCACTCTCTCCCCCTTTTCCTCAGTGTTTGGTAGTGGCACGCATGGGTTGCACTACCGACCTCGTCGCCATTGTAATGATTGAAAGTAGGGGCCCTGGGCCCTCATGATGGGAGCAGCAAGGATGGACACGGACACCAGGAATGAGTGGTAGGAAAGGTCCTGAGCACGTGCGCTCAGCCTCTTTTATTGGCAGCGTCATGTGACACCATGACGTCTGTGGTGGGTGGGTGTATAGTGTGTTACATTACACAGGAACACTAGAACGTGTACACACCAAGACACTACATCGTGTGCCCCCACAGCCTCCCAGCGTGACCCGACTGGCATCCTCCTTGTGGCAAAGAGAAGGCGGCAGAGACACAAAGCGGCTAAGCACAAGGACTGCACCCGACCCAATCAAGCCCCTAACATGCCCGGTACAGAGTGCTGCCACTGGTAGGCCTGTGTCTCCACTGCGCGAGAAAGCCTGCGGCTCCGTTACACCCCCTCAAGCGAACCATGAGGTGCGGCGGAAAGGAGCAGGCCCCCAAGGCAGAAGACGTCCAACACCGGTAAGGAGCTTACAGTGGCCCGTACCTGCATCTTTAATCCCAGTGCCGTTTGCAGGGTCTAAAAGACTGTCGGTCCCACCGCAGGGGAGTCACACAGTAAAAAAAAAAAAAAAGGGAACGGACGCTCAGCACACCACAGCCCGGGCTCTAACCTCAACACAAAAGGAGCCATCCTACCTCACTAGCACAGTGTGTCCCTCCGTCTGCATCCGAAGCACCCTCCCGCACTGGGCTTGCCTGAACTCCTGGGGCACCAGCAAAGCCATAGTAGCTGCAGCGTCACCCACCTACTGGATCGGGACACCGCAGCACTGCCCAGCACCGGCGCCTCTATCAGCGAAGGCCCCAGCGCTTGAAAAGACTGCTGGAGCCGGTAAACTGAAACGCTGCCCTGCCATCTAGCGGCCGCGGGTGGTACTGCGCCCACGCTAAGGAAGCAAATGAGGGCAGATGCCTTTACTGTCTCCAGCATAGATGTACAGGGATGGCAGCCATGCTCCCCACCACTGACTGAGCACCCCCGTCTCAGCTCTGCTCCTACGTCAGTGTGGAAACTGTTTCACATGCTGCCTCCGCCATGCTCATGATGCAATCCCACGGTCCCACCAGAAGTAGCTCATGCAGAGCAGCCTACAACAGGCCCTGCAGCACCAATACTCAGCCCCAGTGAAAGAGAGTCGCTGTGACCAGGCCAGGAAGGAGCGACAGCTGGGACATCCTAATAAAGGAGGAAGCACGCATAACCACGGCGCCCAACAACACAGAGCTCACCACAGCTGCTACCTGCTACCACAACATCCACACCGCAAAGTCTCCTGGTAACGGACACACCCTGATAAACACAGAAACCTGGCGCCAAGCGTGCACCGCTGGTGGATCCCTGACTGCACCTCAACCAAGACCACTGCTACACAAGCCCCTACCAGCAAGACTGGAAGCCCAGCCACAACAGGGAGCCCAAAGGCCTAAAGTTGCACAGCCTGAGAGCGCAGCACTCAGGAAGAAGAAAGGAAGCATGCCAACAGAGGAGAGTACCCAACCCCACCTAAACTAACGGGTGAGAACAGGGACATCTACAGCTCTGCACCGTCCTAAATCAAGGAGAACTGAGGCTACAAAGCACAGCCAGCACAGGAACTGACTGCACCCAGCTGCCCTGCAAGAGAAAGCATATGAAGCCTACAGGGTCTGTCTCTATGCAGCAAAGCCCAGCACGATGGCAGGCCCCAAAAGAAGCACAGGAAGACGGGGTGCGATGCGCACCACCCCAATAGGCTACCTAGACTTCAGGAAGCCCGAAGCTCCTCCAACCTAAGCAAGCGCTGACCAAAATCTAGCAGCAACACCAAAGACAACCCCCACTAGCAAGATTGGACAACCAGCCAAGACAGCAACCTCTCAAGGGAACAACCCCAGCAACAGCGCAAGAAAGACTAGTGCCAAGTATGCACAACATGTGCCGCCGGTGAAGAGATCATACCACTTGCTCCTCTGGATACATAGACGCACGACGTGCCAGAGGAAGCACCCAAGAAGAGGACAAAGCACGCCAAGCCAGAAGCGCGCAGAAAGCAGCGCCAGTGCACCGGATTGCACAGACAGCATCTAGGAGACATCTCCGCAAAGAAGCACTGCTGAATGCAGGTAGGAGAACACCCACGTCTCCACTGCCCCAGCGAAGCCCTGCAGGAGGCTGAAGACCACCCACGGTGTCCTCCCTCACACTGCCTCAAGACGGAGTCAGCCGCGACCCAAGATCAGGCAAGAGAGGAGTCGCACACCCCACGTGGCAGGCCGCCACAGCACCATGTGCTCCAACAACCAGCGACACAAGACTGAACGTCACGTCGCCCAACAGGCGAGGGACACGTCACCGAGTGGCTAGTCCCACCAAACACGCTAGAGCAACGGCAGAAGCCGGCGCCACAACAGCGCCGCCTCGAGGTCCAAATTCAACGCCCTCGAAGAAAAAAAGAAGTGACAGCTCTGTCACCCCGAAGACCGGATGAGCACAGGTGGACTGACAAGCCAACAAAGGGAAAGACCGAGGACTCACAGCCAGCCAAGGGCACACCCTGACATGCCAGACAGCCACCAAGGCGGACCGACGTCCCAGGATACAGCCCCACGGATGAACCAAACATAAGCCGCAGCAAGCGCAGTCCACGTCTCATCCCAACACTTCCCCAGGCGACGGACCAACGTCCCAGGACACAGCCTCACGGATGAACCAAACATAAGCCACAGCAAGCGCAGTCCACGTCTCATCCCAACGCTTCCCCAGGTGACCGTCCGTCCCCGAGCGTCGGCAGTCTGAGTCAGTCGGCACCCTTGCTCCTGTCCGCAGATGCCATGGGCAAAGACCGGCACTGAGCGCCGGCCCTCTCACCGCCTCAAGATGGAGTCGGCAGTGGCCCCACCAAGGCAAGAGAGGAACCGAACACTCTACGTGTCAAGCCGCCAACTAAGGTCAACATCAGCAAAGCGGAGGCACATGGCTGCCAAGTTCCCCCCGGACATCCCAACACTCCCACCAAGCCACCACCTGTCATCCCAAGTCACCACATGGCTGGCAACCGCCATCAGGACAGCCATCATCACCTGCGTCAAACATCGCCACTCCCAGAAGATCGGCGGACTGGAGTCCTGCACCGTCGCCACACCAGCAGACAAAAGAAACCAAAGGCCACCTGTGAACCTGGCATACACCGAAACCGAAGCAGCAAAGGCAAGTCTTGTCCACGACTCATCCACCCGTGGGAGTTGGCGTTTACTAAGTAACGGCTCCGCAGTGTTCCTGCAGCTGCCACCAGATGGCACACAAGCACCCCTCAGCGCAGCCCTCCTACAGTCCCGCAGCAACCCCGACAACGGGCCTCCCCAGGCGGGAGAGTGAGTAGAGACTTTCACCGACAGGTTTCCGGTCACAGCCAAGCCGTTCAACAATGACAGTCAGCCCAGCCACACCTCTGCGAACTCCCCTGTAGGACTCCATCCATTTTTATGACGCAGCTCACTACAATGAACTGTTAGAACCCACCACGGACCATCACGGATGTCAGCAAAGTGGAATCCAGGCAAGGCAGCAAGACATATCACCGTCAACGAACTGTCGGCATGCAGAGGCCATCTCCCAGCCAGCGGTCGTGCCCTGAGGCCCTCAGGTTAAACTACGGGTGCCCTCCGAGAAGGTTCTGCTGCAAGCCAAGTCACCAATCCAGGTCTGCTGTCGTCCTGCCACCTGACTCTAGAGACTGATGGATCCTGTGGTAACTAGTTAACTGTTTATCTTATCCACAGGTTGAACTAGCATTTTTGTTTGTTCCTCAATAAAGTTGGGGAGGAATGTAGTATCCTGCGAGACACGTTCTAGTGTCCCGCAGGAAGTTGGTATTTCAGCCACTCCCTCGAGGGCTGAGCACACTGCACCCACACCCATCCATCACGGGTGCCACGAGTGACGTAGCGCCGTCAATAAAAGGGCCCGGGTGCACGTGCTCGTGGCCAGTTACCACGCTATACCACCGGTGTCTGTGTCGTCCATAGTCATCATGTGGGCCTGAAGCCCAACACCACAGATATCACACACCATCAAGGAGGCACTATTGGGACTCCTCCCCAAACCCAAAGCTAAAAAACGTACAAGGAAATTTCTCCAGTTGGGGCTAGTACTAGCCAAACGATGAATAGCAATTAGATGGATGAGTTCGGACCCTCCCACGGTGGACAGTTCGGCCAAAGATTTGAGGGAATGGGCAACAGCGGAGCTAATCTGAATGAAAAGAGTCAGGAGAGATGAAAAACTAGAAGACGATGCGAGGGCTTGGTGCACTATGTTCACAGACATGTCATTGAGAGAAGACCTTCCTTCGGGGGAAACAGAGGGGTCACATACAGGTCAAGATGGATCAGGGTTAGCTGTAATATACGGGAGTCCCCCAGTACCTGGAATGATGCAGATACATAGAACACATCGGCAATGGTCTGACTCTAAGAACCTGGAACTGATATGGCACATATATCACCACCCTGGGGGGCAGGGGGATATGTTAATTGTTAAGGTTTATATATTCTGAAAAATGTTGTCTGCGTCCAGAATCCGCAATATGCTCTACTATTGTAAATTGGATATTGTGAACAAGTCCTGTTTCGAAAGGAATGTACTGAATTTACTGTTGTAACATTTTGTGATGCATAACCTCTGCTATGACCATTTTACGATTCTGAAAATGATAAAATAAAATTAAAAAAATTAAAAAGTCAAAGGCAAAATCACAGAGACGACGGGGTCAAAGGGCAAATCAGATCATCTTTTTACTAGAGTCTTGTCCAAGGTGGAAGGCGAGTTTTATGCTCTGCAGATCTATTTCCACTGAAAAAAATTCAACCTGTTTCTCTTTTCGCTGGAATTTTCCTTAGATGCAATTGATATGGGAGTGTGCAACACCCTATGCATCCTAAATGAAAATGATAAATCAAAACGTATATACAGTCATTTTCAACCGGCAACAGTGCTTTCGAACAACAACCTGTCCCATCTGCATACCTGACCTCTCAGGAAGTGCTCCAATCTGAAGGCTATATGAATGTATACACCTTTACAGGAACTTCTCCCCCTCTAATATGCTTGAAAAGATCAAAAGTAAAAAATATGTATTCGGCCCAGGAAGTGTAAGAAACTCTCTCAAACGATATGGGAGAATAAAATGATTTTTTCATACCGAAAAGTTTTTCCGTAAAGAAAAAACTTTTAATTTGCAATTGCATTTGGGTGTTAGCTTTTTGCGTGCCAAAATTCACGCTTTTACATGACTGTTTGCGTAAATTGTAACACCTGACTACTACTGGCATTTTTCATCAGTAACAGATTCTGAAGAGTCCTCTTTGCATTTTCGGGAGTTTTCCTTGATGAGGACATTTGTTCCAAACGGAGGTGAAAGTAATGACAAGGAAGTTTTGTTAATGAGGTTTTCATCTCCACTAAACACATCAGTGACAGAAAGGTAACAGGGAAAGACAAGAAAGAGAACTGTTGAAATGAGCGGCTTCTAGGCACTGAAACACACATTCCATCTTTATGAGTACAGTAAAGCTGACTCCTTTTCAATTATTTGCAATCCAATAGGTCTCGCATTTATGAGAGTTTATTTTGCCATTGTAAATGACAATGCCTTTTATTTATGTGTTGTTTAAAAAATAGGTATTGCCATTTACAATGCCAATAGCTTAAACTCTCGGAAATGTGAGACCTATTGCATTGCAAATGCGTTCTATAATTTATTTTTTAAAAAGCATGAGGAAAGATCGTGTCCTGCATGCAACAGAAGACAGGACACAGCTATTTAAAAAAATAGTGCTGCAGCTGGTAATGAAAGCCTACCGAGCAACAACACACGTAACAGGGGGTGTTGCCATCGGAGGTAACAAAATGAGACAAGGCGATAATAAGTAGGGACTACTAAGCCTTTTGATCAATGAACAGCCACAGTTTACAGTGGACAATGGCACAAGCCAATGAAAAATGTGGGAGGAGAGTGTCCGGAGCTTCAAGTCCCTACCTTAATACAACATGCTTCGCAGAGCAGTGAATGCACTTCCCAGCCTCGACCTAAAAGTACAGAAAGACTCTTTACCTTGGAGATGCAGGCCAGAGACACCCATAAATGAACTCTGTGAAGTTTGGAACCTATGAACGGGGCTGCCTGCACAAGATGACTTACTCTTATACAGCCCCTCCCGCCTGACTTAAGGCTAGATATTAGGGCCAGGTTTAGGACGGTGCAACCAGTGTGACCGCACCAGGGGCCAGATGTAGGTAATCCCCGATTACCGATTCTTAAATACCGAATCATACCGATTTGGTATTTAAGAACTGGCAATCGGGATGTAGGTATATTTACCGAATTAATTACCGAATCGGTATGATTCGGGAATTAATGAATCGGTATTTACCGAGTCTGTAACTGCCATTGTTTCCTATGGGCCTTGAGGCCCATAGGAATCAATGTCAATTACCGAATCAGTAAATACCGATTCGGTAATTGGGGGAAATATTGAAGGGTGGCAGGGTGTCACTTTGTCACCCTGTTGCACCCCTCAATTGTGCATGGGTGCACATGTTGCTGACATACATGCCCTTAGGGCATGTATGTCTGCAACATGGCACTGTTTAAAAAGCAAAAAAAATGCTTTTTAAATGGTTTTCTTAATTTACCACCAACTACTAGTTGGTGGTAAATTAAGAATTCTGAAACCCTTGTAGCACTGAAAACAGTGCTACCTACATCTGAAATTACAGAATCGGTAATTTTACCAATTCGATATTTTACCGAATCAGTAAAATTACAGAATCGGTAAAATTACCGATTCTGTAATTTTCCATGCCCCTACATACCAATGTCCAAATACCGGTCGGAAACGGCCGAAAATCTTTTTTTTCGGCCGTTTCCGACCGGTATTTGGACACCTACATCTGGCCCCAGGTGATGACTTTGGATGGGGGCACCAGCAATTATATGGCAACAATAAAAATGTTGAGATAACTCTGGTGATTAATGTTCTTCCTAGAGAGAGATGGATATTCGTCTAGTGGACGATTTGACTCATAGTAAGGTAGTGCAGAGGTTTAATAGGCCTGCTGCAAAGAACATGTACCATTCAGATCAAAAAGTGCATATAATGTAAATAGGTCAGTGGATTATTAAAGAGAACCCCCAACCCAAGTGTTACATTTTAAACTCTTATTTCGTGCTTCTCTGGACCAAGCACTTTTAAACTATCCTGCCTACCAGGACGGATGACATGTGACTACTACACCTTATAGTCCTCTGTGATGTGACATTTCCTATTCACTGATTTACACACCTATGATTGATTGCCTCTTATAGTGTGTGTCATGTAAAGTACCCTGTACTGATATGAGTGGTGGCGGCGTTATAAAACTAATTAAATACATCTGAGATAGAGCAGTCTGGAGACTTGAGGGGAGTGTTAAAGGGTGTTAGTGTGGGAATCTGTGGTGGAGGTGCTCATTGGGAGGCGCCAACAAACACTGTTGCACTGGGTGCCACCGCGCTAAAGCCAGCCCTGCTAGACATAGCCTGGGGATAAAGGTAGTGTTGTTTGACTAGATGGAAAAGAAGCCTCTTGTGGCCACTTGTGAGTACTGCGCATCAACTTTTTTTGACTGTCCCTGCAGAGTGGAGGAAACACGTGGACTAGAACTGGCACTTAAACAATCTATAACTTTTCATTTTTTGTGGCTTTAGCCTTATTTTAATCATAAAGTTTTTCTGATTTTCCGAAATTGGTCTTTAAACTTTACTGATCGGTGTCGTCATGTAAGTGTTGTGATGGTATTGTTAGCCCTTGATACACATTCTCTTAGAAATTGAAATTAAAAGTGATGTATAATGGGGCATGGCTACCCAGAGGCTTTCCCATGCTAGGACGATAAGAGCTGTGGTGGAAGACAGAAGGCCTCTTAATGGATAGATGAGAATAACCAAGTCTTCAGCTTTTTCCTCAATATGAGTTCATATTGCTGCCCTCTAAGGTCCAGCATGAGCTCATTCCACAGTTTTGGAACCAAGTGGAAGAAAGATCTGCCTCCCCATCTAGATTTTTTGATTCTAGTGGTGCTGTGGAGGTGTGAGTGAGAGGACCTTAGAGATCTCGAGGGGGCATAAGCTAAGATGAGGGATTTCAGTTTGGTTGGGCCTTTGTTATTTAATGCCCTGTGAGCGATACAGAGGGCTTTACATTTTACTCTCGACGCTATTGGAAGCAAATGGAGTAGTTTCAAGGATTCTCTAACTGGCGCTTGTCTATGGAGTTTGAGCTGGAGCCTGGCCGCCGCATTCTGCACCTTCTGGAGCCTCTTAATCACATACTTGGGAGAGCCCAGGTATAGGGAGTTCCCATAGTCCAGACGGGAGACTACATGTGGGTGTACTTGTAAAGCACACTGCGACTCCATGGAGTATCCTGGCGCTGAAGACCGCTGGGGAACCCGTCCTGGTTTTCTCTGTGAGATGGTCCCTTTCTGGGTATCTCCAAGGTGAAACCAGACATCCCCGGCGCTTGTGGGGGGCCGTTGTAGAGATGAAGCAAGCTTAATGTTCAGAGTTGCCGAGTGTGTTCCCTGGTTAGAGTAGGCACCGAGGCGAGAATTATCGAGTCCGTTTTGACCCTGGTCCACGACCCTGCCGCGTCGGGAATCGAACCCTAGTCCCGGGCCGTTCTCTGCTTACGGGTCTGCCGCCTCTAACCAGTGAACCACACCACTACACACTATAAAAGACTGCATGGCCGTTTTCTTGAGTTGCTCCGGGGTGAGTTCCAATATCTTTCTGAGCATCCTTAGGAGTCCAGATCATGAGTTTGGTCTTTTCACCGTTCAATTTTAGGAATCTGTTTGGCATCCAGTTGGCCAGTTTGTTCAGGCAGGAGCCCAATGAAGAGTCTCCCTGATGGTGGTCCTGGGATAGAGCAACGATCAGCTGGATGTTGTTCCTGTCCGAAATACCTAGGAAGTCAAGCTCCTGTATAATGTTGGCAAGCTGCCTAACATATATATTAAATGAGGTCGCGCTTAGGGAGGAGCCCTGCGGCACTCCAGACTTTAAGGACAGACTGTCAGAGAGGCAGGCCTGATCCATAACTTGGAGTGACCAATCATCTAGAAAGGAGCATAGCCACTCCAAGGCTCTGTCCTGGATACCTATTTCCTTCAATCTATTTTTTAGCAAGGTGTGGTTGACGGTGTTGAACGCCGCACTAAGGTCAAGCAGAATAATCGAGGCTCACCGTCCGCCGTCAAGTAAGATTCTGAGTTCCTCTGTGACAGCCAAGAATGCAGCTTCTGTACTATGGAGGGCACAATAGCCAATCTGCGTGGGGTGGAGAAGTGCGTTCTCCTCCAGGAATTTGACTAGAGTTTGGTTGACAAGCCTTTCCAGGAGTTTGCCCAGGAGAGGAAGAAGGGAGATGCGTCAAAGTTTCCTCAAATTATCCGGGTCCAGACGGGGTTTTTAAAAAATTGGTTTTATTATGGCGTGTTTCCAGGCCTGAGGGACCGACCCTGCTTCAAGAGATTTATTAAGTATTTTCACTAGAGGGGGGAGGACATCCTCCGTCACCTTGAGGATAGCATGTGGGGGTGCCGAGTCCAGAGGGGAGCCTGGCTTGATGGATTTGGGCAAGTTAAGAGTAGCTTCCTTATCAAGGCCAGTGAAGTGTGTAAGACTAGGAGAAGAAGTTGGGACACTGACCATAGGGCCTCGGCTAGAACTGCCTGAGGAATGTTTTGAAAGAGATCATAGATATCAGACACTTTTTTTCTGAAAGAAAAACGCTATTTGGTTGCACATTCCCATCGAGGCCTTTGGGGGGCGTTGGTTTCTTGCGGTGTGGTCAAGTTTTTTACTACTCTAAATAGTTCTTTGGGGGAATTAAGTGCCTTGCTGATTTTCTTCTCATAAAATAAGGCTTGAGCCAGTTTTAGTTCTTTATGATAGCGTCTGATCGAGCCTTTGTAGTTCATTTTTTTATCTGGGTCAAACTCTTTTCTTCAATCCTTTTCTGCTCTCTTGCAGACTTTTTTAAGGAGAGCATATGCTCATTAAACCATGGGGCTTTCTTGGTCTGGTGTGTTTGAGAGGGCATTTTTTTCAGGGGGCACATGTCGCTAGAGATTTGCTGATCCAGTTATCCCATTGTTTGTAGTCTTCTTCTGGGCCGAGGTCCAGGTTGGGCAAGGAGTGCTTCAGGGCATTAGACCAGAGATCGGCGTGGATCCATGACCAATTTCTAGTATTGGTGGACTGGAGCTTGCTTTTGGCCTGTCTGGCCAGGTATGATAACCCAAATCGAATAAGACAATGATCGGACCAGGGAACGGGGGTAACCTCTGACACCGAGATAAGAGGGTCATGTGGAGATGGGCGGCGGGGTTCGGCGACGGGAGTCAACACGACCCTAGCAAGAGTCCCTCGGTAAGGGGAAATGTGAAAAATTAACCCTCACCCTTGAAGTTCAATCCCACCGTAACATTAACTAAATGAGGGGACAAGTTAGAAGACAGTTTAAAATGACAATAGAACTGAACAGCAAAAGACAGTTTAAACAGTATAAAACAACCAGTAAAAAGTGTTCCTAAATTAAAAGTTTAGCAGCGAACAGTTTTAGCAGCAGAAAGACTCTCTTAGATCTTTTAAAAACAGGTTATACGCTGGAAGACAGGGTGGTCGCGCGCAATGCCTCGCACTCACCAGCACTATTGTCTGCGCGTCCGGCTCAGCATCTGTGTTATATTGCTGGCCAGAAGCGAAAGTTGTCGTGGAGTACAGGAAAGGGTAGGGAGCGGGCCGTGTCCCTCCGCACAATCGGCTGTGAACTATTTATTTATACAAACAAATAAAGCACTGACTGTGCTATTAACACTGTTTGCCTAACTACGAGCTAGTTGTGCACAGTGGTGGTAAAATTTGCCTCTCTGGGCAGCCTGAAGTCCCTACAGAGTACTAGTGGAAAGGGATGTGATAATTCAAGTCCTGTTTTGAGTGGAGGAGAGTGATGTGATACCTAGCGTGCTCTCTGGAGTGAGACACAAGGATGGTGTAATGAAGGGTAGTCCTCAGAGTCGGGGGAGGAGTGAGGAGGTGTGATGATGTGGTGTGAGGGATCCTTGTTACAGCAGAGAAGGCCATATTAAAGGGGGCAAATGGGGTATGAAGTGTGATATGGTGGATACACCTCAGATTGGGATACAGGTAAGGTGACAAGAGGATGCTAACGTGATTGGAGCTGCTTTGGGAAGTAAAGTGGAGGGATGTGATTGAAGAAGGGGGGTGTGATAATGTATGTGATAATAACACCCTCTTCGGAGTGAGGAAGAGGAATCTGATAATGGGGTGCCCCTTCAAAATTAGGAGAGGGATGTGATGATGGGGCTGGTTCTCGGACCAGACGAACGGGATGTGAGGGTGCTCCTTGCACTGGAGCAGAGGGATGTGATATTAGGAGAATTCGTCATGAGGAATGTGGTATTGGGGTTCTCCTTGGAGGGGGTGAAGTAATGGGGGGTGCCCTGAATGGAAAGACCTAATGAGGAATGGCATAATTATTGTGCTGTTCAGAGTAGAAGAGACAGGTGTTTAATGTGGAGGTACTAGGAGTGGAAGGGAGGGATGTGATAATGGGGTGCTCCTGGGATCGGATGAAAGAGGTGTGATTAGGGAGGTGCACCTTGGAGTGGAAGAGAGGGATGTGATAAAGCGACTGCTCCTTGGGATGCAGGATAGAGGTGTCATTTTGCTGGTGTTTATGGGAGTGGAAAAGAGGGATGTGATAATGGGGCTTTTTGGAATGGAGAATACAGATGCAATATTGAGGGTGCTCTACATAATGAAGTAAATGATACAGTACTCTTTTAAGTAGGGGAGCGATGTGGTAAGGGTGTGCTCTTGGATTGGTAAAGAGGGATATAATAATGGCGTTATTTCTCAGAGTGGAGAAGAGGTATGTGATAATCTGGATGCTCCTCAGAGTGCAGAAAAGAGATGTGATAATGTGAGTGTTCTTTGGAGTGGAAGAGAGATGTGATAATGTTGTTTTCTTCTCAGAGTTGAAGAGAGGGATATGATAATGGGGTTGCTCCGCAAAGTGGAGGATAGGAATGTTATAAAGTATGTCTTTTTTTCAGAGTGGAGGAGAGGGGTGCGTTCAGTTTGCTTGCATCCCAGCTGGTAATCGACGGGTTGAATAATGGGCGTACTCCTTTGAAAGAAGGAAAGGTGCCATAATGGGGTGCTCCTTGTAATGGAGGAGAGAGGGATGTGATAATTGGGTGCTCCTTGGAATGGATGATAGAGGGATGGGATAAAGGAAGTGATCCATGGAGTGGAAGAGAGGGGAGTGATAATGCTGTATGCTGCTCAGAGTGGAGGAGAGGGATGTGATAAGGGGGTGCTCCTCTGAGTGGAGGAGAGGGTGTGGTATGGGGGTGCAGTTCGGAACAGAGGTGAGGGATGTGATAATGGGGTGCTCCTATTAGCGGTGGAAATAGAGATGACCCCAGCAGAGCTGCAGCACTGGAGCACAAAAGAGGCTCAGATATGGAATCTGAGCACGCACCAGGGTGGCGCTTATTGGCTGTTCCAGTTCCTTCTACAGATCCTCGCCCCCCATTGCTCCTTCCTCCCCAAGGAGGACTCTACTCACAATAATGGTTTTATTGCTACTGGGGTTGTTAAAGTGCAGGCTGCACAACCACTGATTTGGGTAGACAGGGGCACAGGATGGTTGAGAGGGCCCGAATCACTCTGGGGATTCACTGGTGGTGGCAGGGCAGAGCCTCTGAGATGGAAAGGGCAGAGTCTCTGGAGGGATGATGGGGAGTAGAGGAAACCATGTTAGGTGGGGGAGAAGGGAAGAGTGAGGGAGCAGTCACTAGGGGGCAGAACCACTGAGGCGGGAGGGTAGTTTCATTGGAGTCACGAAGGGATAGTTACTAGGGACAGTCACTGGGGGTGAGAGAGCAGAACCACCCAGGCGGGAAGGAGTGGGGCAGAACCATCAGGAGACAATCATGGAGAGAGTCCCTGGGAGCATGAGGACGCAGTCACCAGGGGAGGTCATCGAGGTCATCGTAGGTAGAACCACTGAGCTGGAATGTAAAATCACAGGAGATGGAGGGAGCAATCACTAGAGGCGGACATTGGGGGCAATAGGGCAAAACCACTGGGGCAAGAAGGGCTGGATCAAGGAAGGCATGGGGGAGCAGTCGCTAGGGCGTACATTTGGAGTAAGAGGGCAGCACCACAGCAACAGTTAAAGTCATTGGATAAACTCAACAGCAATCACTAGGGGCGGTCACTGGGGGCAATAGGGCCGAACCACTGGGGCAAGAAGTTCAGAGTCTCATGAGTAGGCAGTAGGGCCAGTCATTTGGTGTAAGAATGCAATAGAGGAAGCAGTCCCGCATCTGGTGTTACAGACATCCTGTAGTGATTGTCAGACACACGGATTATATCCTCTGGTTCTAAGGGCGAGTCAGACACTCGAGGCTGAGGGCATAGGCGATGAAGCAAGCCGCGCATTGACTGGTGGCACACTGATGGGTCGCATGCAGTGGCTGCATACACGGTTGCTACGTGGCACATTGACATTGGGGTAGTGGGCAGTGGCACTGAGACTGAGGGGGTGGGCACTGACTTCAAGCCAGAGGTACAGACACCGGGGCACGAAGGGAAAGGGACACAGACACAGGGGCAGGAGTAGGTTGTGTGTAGTGGCAGGGTACAGCTACAGCAGGCAGGGTTGTATTTGACAGGGCCACAGGCACCCGGGGCAGGAGTGGGCAGGGACACAAACATTGAGGACCGTAGTGGTCAGGAGGTGTGGGGTACAGACATTCGTAGAGATCTTGGTGGTGTTAAAAGGACAAAGACATGAGGATAGGAGCGGGCATGGGGTTAGGGGCACATACATTTGGTAGGGCTGAGCATGTGGTTAAGGGCAGGGGCACAGGCAGGGGGGAAGGGGCGGGCAGGGGCACAGACAGGAGCGGGCAGGATCCCAGACAAGAGGGCAGGAGTCGACAGGAGCCCAGACACAAGAATACTAGAGGGCAAGGGCATAGACACATGGACAGGAGCAGACAGGACCACAGACACGAGGACAAGGATGGTCAGGGGGTTAGGGACAAAGGCCTGGGGAAGGTGGATATGGGGTTACAGGTAGGGGCACTGAAGTGAGGACAGGAGTGGACAGGATCACAGATTCAAACAATGACCTCCATGATCCGAGTGTTAAGGTTAGGGGCGCAGCCACGAGGACAGAAGTGGGAAGAAGCAGATGTACGAGACTGGTAGTGGGCATAGGCACAGACACAAGGACAGTGGCTGGCAGCATCACACACACAAGGCCGGAGTGGGCAGTGGCACACACACAAGCACAGAAGTGGACAGGATCACAGACACACACAAGGACTGGGGTGATCAGAGTGTTAGGGGGTAGGAGCACAGACACCAGGGCAGGAGTGGGCAGTGTCACAGACAGGAGTGGGCAGGGGCACAACCACGAGGACAGAAGTGGGCAGAAGCACATGTACGAGACCGGGAGTGGGCATAGGCACAGACACAAGGACAACACCAGGAAGGATCACACACCCAAGGCCAGTAGCGAGCAGGGGCACAGGCACGAGGACCGGAGCGGGCAGGTTCACAGCCAGGAATAAGCAAGGGCACAACCACAAGGACAGGAGCAGGCAGAAAAACAGGTATGAGGCCATGAGTGGGCACAGGCACAGACCCAAGGACAGGAGCAGGCAGAAGCACGGGCACAAGGCCGGGACTGGGCATAGGCACAGGGACAGGAGTGGACAATGAGCAGGGCGTGGGTGCCTGATGCCCCAAGCACCCGCCCCATCACATAACATAACATATGTATTTTGTAAAGCGCACGTTCACCCAGAGGTCTCTTGGCGCTAAATAACAGATGTTCATTGTTACCCAAACTCAATGGTACTCTTTTAGCGAGCTCAGATGGATGAAAGGCTGACCCGCCAGTATTTTAACCTGTGACCATGAAGTCTTACACAGGTTTCCTGCATCGGACGCATTAGTCCACTGAGCCACCAGACCCATCCTCCTAAGTAGTGCAGAGACTGCAGAGCCACCTGACTGAAGCTCCCACAGTGCATAGGCAGCACACAACAAGACCAACAAAAAACAATGCAAGTACATTACCAAATAAATCCCATCTATTCCCACATCGGGTGAATGTATTTTGTAGCCAAAGCGCGTTCAGGCATAAACAAACAAAAAAAACAACATAAAAGCACTCAAGCATCGTGCTTGTCCCTGTTCGTTACCACGGCAATACTCCATGGGAGTTAACTTGTATGGAAATGGAAATGTGGGACATGCACGAACCATCAGCCATTAGTACACTTCCATTTCTAAATGGCACACACACAAGCCAATCCTAAGCAAAGGAGGAGTCAGACCCCACAAAGTGAATACAACAGATACGCATAACAGATCGCCACACAGCACAAGTGCTGTTTAGGCTCGACCTAAAAAGGATCTACAAGCCTCCATTCCTTATAAATTAGATGTAGAAATGCAGAGAAGGTAAAACGCATAGTCACAGAATCCTTACTGCAGGTACTACACAGCAACCTGGTGGCAAATCCTCGCTAACATCACAATTAACTACCTCCTTATACCAAGACAACTAACTATACTGTTACAAGAAACATTTTTAACTGGCCTGATTCATAATGTAAAAAGGTACATGCATAACTGTTCGGATTTCCTATATACAGTACACAAGCAATATGTGAATTTCCATAACATCAAAAGCGGGATTGCTGATGCAAATACAAGTTCAAAATGTTCAAGTTCATCAGCATCACAATAAAATAAAATAGTAAAATCATGAGGTTACAATACATGCAGATACTAATTTCATAAAAATATGAAAATCTATACAAAATCCAGCCAATAAATACATAAAAGGCAACGAGAGAGTAAGCTCAGACATAGTGGGTAGGCTAAACATTATTAGTGCTTAGCAGCTCCAGTGGAGATGCTTTTATGTCTAGTCCTCCACATCACCCGCAAGAACCTGAAGACTGCAAAAATGGCCAATTGGCTTGTGTCTGAAAATAAAATCCTAAGTGCCTCTCTATGTGTCCTGACACCTAGATTTGGTCAAAGTGGCAACATCCATTTCCTCCTAATGCTCTGGTATGCGGGATAGAAAAATAAAACATCCACAGCTGATTCATAGGGAGCAAGACATAATGGACACTTCCCAGCTCTGAGTCTCAGTTCCCTCACCCCCAGCTAGCAGTGAAAGAAGCGAGTGGCAAGAATTCATATCTCAATTGCAGATACCGTTTCCTCACAGTTGTGGGCTCCATTTTATCCAGAAACTAGTCTGCCTCAAAGCTATCCTTCAGCATAGGAATGTAATGTTCACGGTGCCAAAATTAGACCGGCCTTGTGCTACACTGAATTTATATTGCTAAAATGAACTCTTTATTTGACTTTTGGATATGATGCAGGCCTCCTGGGGTACATCCCATAAGCAAGCCAACCCAATATCAGTAAGGGTTAATTTCACATGCTTCAACAAAGCAAGATCGCCAGCACCTGACATGCATAATACCTCAGCTAGACTTGTGTGATATGAACTCAGCTCTGGCATAGCTCAGACTCTTGTCCAGTACAGTAAGGGGCTTAAGCTAGCTTTATCTGAGACATTCGTGAGACTCAAGTCCAGCCTAAGGGGAAGTAGTGGGTACTAATAGGGAGTCCTGTCAATTGGCGCTAGGGTGGACACATGATAATATATACGTGAAGCCACCCCTACCCATCTCTAAAAACATTGATTGCGAGAGAAACTATGTGAGCATAGAGTTTTAGTTTACTTGAATAAAGGTAAATGTAAGAGCTTTCCAAGAATGGGAAAACACTGTCAGAAATGAGAGTGGCAAATCAGGAAAAAAAGAGTGTTACAGAGAGAGCAATGAAACCATAGGTAACTCACAAGTGAGTCAGAAGGTGTGTTGCTTTATTAAACTAAAAGTGCTGTGCTAACAAATGATGGATGGAATGCTGAATAATTCAAACATTCACCCCCAGTCAAGAGATTTTGGCTAAATCCATTATTCTTTTGCTCACTACACCACTCCATTTTGGACCCAGTCAGATGCAAATCAGTCGTGGCCCTGCTCCTCATGGGAACAATCCGCCCGAACTGCCAAGCCGGGTCCTGACTGGACCAGAACCAAGCATCCTGATACAGGTTTCGGGGTATCACCCCTCATCAGCCACTGTTCCCATGAGGAGCAGGGTCAAGACTGATTTGGGTATGGCTGGGTCTAACTGGGGTGGTATGGTGAGCAAAAGAATGATGGATTTAACCCAGCTCTCTTGACTGGGGGTAAGTGTTTAATGTGTTCAGCATTACATCCATCATGTGTTTGCACCCAAAACAAAAGAATATTACTTTCAGTAAGGAGAAAAATGTTGAGTGTAGTGAGACAACATCATGTAAGATAACATCTCTAATATCACAACACAGCCATAGTGGCTCTAATTAACTAAATAATTATTTGGAATATAAACAACTGAAATGGTATCTGTAAGACATTACGTTATTGGGCGAGATCGCTGAGGACCCAACTAAAAGATTAATCACAATTCATGTCAAGTTAAAGCACAAAAGTCACTGATTAAACCTAAGCTCAACTAACTGGTATATATGGCAAGGAGAAGACAGGACAGTCTGTACTTTAGAGGCAAATGTAGAAAGTATGTATGCAGTACTTAAACAGCAATAAAGTCAAACCCTAACATAGGAAAAATCCCAAACCAATTAAGAAAAAGAGTTCATATTTTAATAAATAAAATGACACCAAAATGACGAAAATGCAATCAGTAGACCCAGAGACGAGTTATTAAAATGTAAAGAGAAAAGCAGCATCCAAAAGCATTACAGGCAAACTGCAGTCATGTGACTGTGCAAGACTGAGAAAGGATACGTTTAAAAGCCAACTGCGAAGAAGCATGGGTCCGAGACAAGGACCTAGTTCATCCCAGTTGGAGTCGAGAGAAGGGTCTCATTTTTGATGGTATTTGGTGTTGGGACAGATCCATGGTGAAACTGTTGGTTTAGGCAGGAAAAACTCACAGCAAGAAAAGTGCAACTTTTATCATCCTGGAGGTCTTCAGCCTTGATGGCATCCCCTTTGATGGCAGAGCTGGTGGAGCTGTCTATGTCGGACTTAGAAGCTGTTCTGGTGCTCACATTTCTTCAATGGGCCAGCCTGAAGGCTTGAGGCAGGAGGGCTTGGTGTCAATGGATTTCCAGCACTGAGAGATGAATATAGCTATGGCTAAGTCAGGCCCAGCAGCGATGCATATTCATTGGATTGGCAGACCAGGTTGGTCCAGGTCTCCAGTTAAAAAGTTGGCAAAACTTTCCAAGTCTGTTCAATGTGTCACCATATCACCTTGGTGACATCCCTGCTATTTTGTGCACACCATTGGTGTTTAAATGATAAACCTCCACAGTGTGAGTAGTTGTCACAATTTATTGATTCATCATCTTTATTTCGTAATCCATTGTATTCATGTTTTACATTTTAGACGTTTATTCGAAAACTGCTCCAATGCATTTCAGGTATTGTACCCTTCATCGGGGAGCACCTGTAAACAGAGTCAGAACATATAGCACTGAGAATGGTTTAAGTGTTCAGCAGTGAACTAGCGTAGCATGCGGGTCAGGGTGGTGCGTGGGGTAACCGGCTTAATCACGGTGTGCTCAGGGTCGATGTTAGAAGGTGGTGTGCTCTGTGAGTGAGAGAAGTCACGGTGACTAGTTATAGAAACAGATGGTGTACTCCAGTGTAATTTAAGTGCATGAGGTCGCGGTGACTGGTTATAAAGACAATGGTGTGCTCGGATGTGATTTACGTGCCTACATGCGCGGGTGAAACGGAGAGATCAGTGCGTCCTTTTTACTCACGTGCTCTCGGTGCGTGGAGAGTCTAAAATGAAAAGGTGTCGGTCTTAGTAAATAAATAATCTCAATTTTGGTGAATAAGTATATTCCCCATTGCGCATCTAAGGCGCTTACGCGGAACAAGTTAATGGTTTTTTGGCGCGTTACCTACTTCGGGTTAGTGTGCTCCGTGCTTCCGATGTGTTTCTCCGATGTTTGTCTTTCCCGCGAAACCAGGAAGTGGGTGAATTGCGCCCGGGGACAGTGCGGTTGATATAGAGATAGGACTGGTGGGAACGCCATGTTGGAAAGGTGAAACGGGAGTGTGCGAGGGTTCGATACCGGTGGTGGGGATATTCAAGGAATTCAAATACACATTGGATATGGGTAAAATTAATTAAAACGAGAATGAAAAAAATTAATTAAAACGAGAATGAAAAAAACTAGAGTGAAAAAATTAACTGGTAGCTGCACATCAGGAGTGTCATGTAGGCGACATGAGGCACCATGGTTAGGTGTTTCATAGGTAGCAGGAAAATTCCAGCCGATCATTTAGTCCCATGGGTTTCATGGATTGTAGTTTAAAAATCCATGTCATTTCTCTTCTGAGTAGTTCTTTGTTGTTGTCTGTACCTTCACTTTCCAAGTGTCAGGTTTTAGGATTATGATGGAGGCGTAAACATGGACACCAGCAAACCGACCAGGTCTTTGGCAACGGCAGTTGGGGATCAAGACTGACTCCAGCAGAGGCCAGCAGCACGGTCCTAGGGCAGATCTAGTTGGAACTAATCATCTGGGAATGCAGGAAAAAGGGTTTCTTGAAGCTTAGTTTGTGCCTTGTAGCTCAAACAGGTCAGCCTTAACACCCCTGGAGTCACTTCTCAGGTCCTGGGTACAAGAGAAGCACTTCCAGTCTTTTCAGGTTCTCGGACAGCACAGCTGTCCTGTTCTGAATCTTCCTCAGTTCCAGAGTGTTCTGAGGGCAGTACTTGAAATGCCACATTTATGCCCAGTGTCAGCCTGTGGATGTGTGTTACTCCTGACCACTCCCTAACCAATGGGGTAAGCGTTCCTAGGGATGACTGTAAGCAATTGGGTTTCTGTTGAAGTGGATGAAACTCATGCAGCAACCACAATTGTTCTCAGGGTGAAGTCATGAGCAAACCCTCAATTAACCTGTGATCAAACATCATGTAGCTTGGAACCGAGCAGTCCGACTTAACTTAGAGGCAATGTGTAAAGTATCTGTGCAACATTTTAAACAGTAACAAGTGAGAATGCACCAAAAAAGAAGCCCACAACAAAGTTAGAAAAATAGAGTAATTTTTTATACATAAAAAAGACCAACATGACAAAAATCCAATCAGTAGAACTGGTGTTTGAGGTTCCGAAATGCGGTGAGGCTGTGATGTGTGGGCCTGCATCATATTGGAGGATCCCATCAACGGGGCTTGAGATGAGAAGTCTGGTGTCAAGGATGCAGCGTGCAGTCAGGGTGATGTGTCATTCCCGAGGAGCTATGGGGCTGCGATGCAGAGTCTAGTGTCATGACTGAGACTGCAGTCAATGAGTGATGTGAGGGCCTGAGCTAAGGATGTGTCATTTATCGGTGGTTCTAAAAGTGATGCAGTCTGTGGCAGGGATGCAGGTTGTTGAGATGTGTTTAATCCATGCAGCAGCAGAGATGATTCAGTTGTGTTTGGGATTGCGCAACACAGCAGAGGAGATGTGTTGGTTCTGTTGGACCACAGATAGCTCCTTAAGCTTGCTTAAAAGGGTCCGGGACTGGGGTGTCACTACTTGGCAGGGTAAACTCACAGATGGTAGAGTCCAGGTGCAAGTGCATCCTTCTGTCCCTGAGGCACAAGTCAGGAGGCCAGCCAACTAGCTCCTGGGGCCACTCTGGGGTTCTGGGTTAAAGAAATGCTGATTGAGTCCTTTTCACCCAAGCAAGAGGGCAGCCCAGCAGGACTGCTATTCTTTCAGAGCAGCAGTCCAGCAGAGTTGCAGTCCTTGAAGCAGCACATCAGCCCTTTTTCCTGGCAGAGTATCCTCTGGTCCACAAATGTACTGAAGAGGTTTTGTCTCTGAGGTCTAGTATTTATGCTCAGTTGTGCCTTTAAAGTGGGGGAGAAGCTTCAAGATGCTTTCCTTTAAAGTCCACAGGCATCCTGCCATCTGTGTCCTGGCTTCAGACTAAGTGCACAGGGTATGCAGACCTTTGTGTGGAGGCAGGACACAGCCTCTTCAAGTGTAAGTGTGGCTGTGCCCAGCCCCTTTCTCCCATCTTGCCAGTGATTGCCCAGCCAGGCACACCAAAGCTCCCTAATGTGTGTGGCTGTCTAGAAGGAATAAACAAAGCTCAAATGAAAGCTACACCCATTCATGTGACCCAGATACAGGCTGTGGTCACTAATGGCTAAAGCAGGATAATGCCAACTTTCTAAAAGTGGGATTTTCAAAATTGTAATTTAAAATCCGCCTTTACCGTAAGTTAGGATTTCAAATTTAAATTCCAGAGACACTAAATATGAACTGCCCCCCTGCTTTCATTTGGAAATTACAGTTTTTTTTAAGTTCAAGTTTATTGAAACCAAACAAAATAGGAGAGTACAACAGTGCATCTAGAAGTTAAAAAACAGTATATAGAAAAACAATAGGGTGTAATGCAAAGACATAGTAAAATGGAATCAATAAACACTTATTCTAAATCAAGGAAAGGAGAAAAGCTCAAAAAATAAAAGCAAGGTATACACTGTATGCATAATAGCAATATCAAGTAAAAGGAAAATAAGAGCAATAAGATTCATCTGGCAAAAAGTACAAAAAGAAGGGATCTTGAAAAGACAACAAGCGGAAATTCAGGGAGGTTTGCGGACTTCATCAGAATCAGTGACAGGGGTTGTACTAGCGGTGGATCGGGAGGGGTGCGATCGGATAGGTATGTGGTAAGAGGAATCCACAATAAATCCCTATTAACAGCCAGGGAAATGGGGGTAACATAGTTGGTATCAAGTCTATGGTTGAAGCAAATTGCATTCCACCAAGCAGAGTAAGTGACTTTCGAGGAGTCCTTCCAATTGGAGGTAATCAAGTGGAGGGCAACAGCTATAAATAAATCTAATAGTTTAAAGTGAGAAGGGTGCTGAGGGAGATTAGGGGATATAGAACCCAATAGGCTATTAGAAGGGGAAAAGGGGAGCTGTATGGTAAAAACAATATTTATACGGGACCAAACTGAATGCCAAAAAGTGGTGATATTGGGGCAGTGAAATAACATATGAAGCAAATCAGCATGTGGGCAGGGGCAGGACCAGCAGGTAGGTGAAAGGTCAGGAGAGAAGGAAGCCAGTTCAACTGGAGAAAGCAATAAACGTTGATATACATAATATAACGTTTGAGTGGTATTGGCGGCTCTGGAAGTTTTGTGAAGTTTTAACCATAATTTATCCCATAGAAAGATAGGCCAAGATACTGATAAGTCTTGTTCCCAGGCCAATTCAGTCTTTGTTTTAAGATGCACAGGAGAGTTTAACAATAAACTGTAAACGTGAGAAGCCGAAGGAGAGGAATACAATAGCAAGGAGAGAGCGTCATAGGGAGAAGGAAGGTCATGGGAGGGAGGAAGAGAAAGAAGGTAATGTAGTAGAGCAGGACGCAAAAGAACGTATTGTTTCCGCGCAGAATTTGGAAGGTGAAATTGGGATTGAAGATCAACAAAGGTTAGGGGAACATCATTATGAAGGAGTTGAGAGATCCACATTAGTCCTCTAGACTTCCAAGAGTTCCAGAAAAAGGAACGATTCTTTATTCGGAGTAATTTATTGTGCCAAATAGATTGTTGATGGAGGAATGCCCGGGAGGGATATGAGGAGGGTAATAATGGAGCCAAAAGATGATGAGAATTTGCAATTATGGGAGAACGTAAAAGGGATGTCGTAGCGGAAAACGCCAAAAACTCGGAAAAGGTAAAAGGTGAGATCAGAGATTTTTCCAGAGATAACCAGACTGAAGGATAAGGAGGAATATCAGAAGACAACCAATGAGAGGCTTGTTTAAAAATAAAGGAATAATGATAAGATTTGAAGTCAGGGAACTTAAGACCACCATTAGATTTATCCTTTTTAAGCGAGGATAGGGCAATGCGGGAGGGCTTGTTTTTCCAAAGAAATTTGGATAGAACAGAATCTAATTTTTTAAAATAATATGTAGGTATTCGGACAGGGATCATAGACAAAGAATATAAAATGATAGGGGCCAACATCATTTTAATGGAGTCTAATCTCCCCCCCCAGGAGAGGAAAAGAGGATGCCATCTGGTGATAGAATCTGATAACTTTTTCTCAATGTAGTCAAAATTAGCTTTCAGAGTACCCGAAATAGTAGGGGAAAACCATAAGCCTAAATACTTTACCTTGGTTGGTTGCCAGGAGAAGCCAGTTTGGTCGAAATGATGTCTGAGACATAAAATATTAAGAGGCAAAACTTCACATTTATCTCGATTAAGGCGATAACCCGAAACTAAAGAGAAAGAATCAACTTGGCGGAGAAAAGAAGGGATGGAGGATTCAGGGTTAGAACAATACAAAAGAATGTCATCCGCATACTCAGATAATTTAACCTGATTGGGGCCAGGATTGAATCCAGTAATTTGAGAGTCTTGACGTATCCGAGTGAGAAAAGGTTCTAGGGTCACTATGAACAAAAGGGGGGATAAAGGGCAACCTTGTCGAACTCCCCTGGAAAGGGAAAAATAATCCGAAATCTTCCCATTAGCAAAAATGGACGCTTTAGGACCGGAATACAAGAGAGAGAAATAAGGGAAATGAGTTTGGGGGGAAAACCGATCCAGGTAAGAGCACGAAACAAAAAATCCCAACTAATTCTATCAAACGCCTTCTCGGCATGCAAGGTTATAGCCGCGAGAGGAGAGTTAAAAGAAGAAGCCTTGCTAAGAATATTAAAGAAAACCCGAGGGTTATCAGAAGAAAGACGCCCTTTAACGAAGTCCGATTGCTCAGGGCCAATGAGTTCAGGTAAAATAGGATCAATACGCAAAGCAAGCAATTTGGCAAAGATTTTATAATCAGTATTTACAAGGGAAATGGGACGATAGTTTTTGCAGAAAGCAGGATCTTTACCTTCTGTAGGGATAAGACAAATCATCGCTACCTGAAATGTGCCTTGAGAGAGACCATTATTAATAAAGGAATTAAAGAGGAGGAGCATATGGGGAAGGAGAAGTTTTGAAAAGTGCTGATAGAACTCAATGGAGAAACCATCCGGGCCAGGGGCCTTACCATGTTTCAGGATTGAGACTGCGTGGGAAATCTCCGTCAACGTTACATCCGCTTCAAGAGATTGAAAGTCAACATGAGAAGATGGGGGAGGAACAAGTGACTGAAAATAAGAAGACAAATCCGAAGGAAGTGGAATAGACTCAGGAGTATAAAGTTGTTTATAGAAGGCAACAAATTCCTGCAATATGTCGTCATCTTTGAAATGAGACGCACCGGAAGAGTCGGTAATGGAAGTAATCCGGGTCCTGTCTTGTCTAATTTTCAAATAATTAGCAAAAGTTTCCCCATTTTGTTTTGACCTCCATAGTAGCGGGCACTACTTTTTAGAAGAAAAGAAGATGCAGCGTCAGTAGACATTTTAAAAAAAGCGATCTTGGCAGTGATAAGGTCCTTTAAAGATGAGTCCGTGGGAGTGTGATAATAAGAGTATTCTAACTTTTTAATCTTGGCAAGGAGAAGAGAGGACTGCTTCTCGAAGCCTTTTTTCTTTTGAGAAACATAGTTAATAATAAAGCCCCTAGCAGCAGCTTTGAAAGAGTCCCAAATCATGGTAGGAGAAGTTTCAGGAATAGAATTAGTGCGAAAGAAGTCAGCTACGAAAGAACTGAATTGGCCAGAGAATTTGGTATCAGTAAGAAGGGAGTTATTAAAACGCCATCTTCCAGAAGGAGGAGAGAAAGGGATAAGGTCAAAGTCAACTATAACAGGGGCATGATCGGATATCAGGATGGAACCTATATCTGAGGAAAGAACATGTTGGGTGAGGGACTTGCTAAGAAAAAGATAGTCAATACGGGACTGAGTTTTGTGAGTAGGAGAGAAATAACTATATTCTTGGAGCTCGGGATGACAAAGTCTCCAAATGTCAGTCAGGGAATTTCGTATAATAGTAGAAGTAAACTGGTTGTGCATTTTAGATGCAACAAATTTAACAGGGGAATGTCTGTCAAGGATGGGGTCATAGACTTGATTGCAATCGCCACCAAAAATAACATAATTGTCATGAAAAGAAAGTAGCTTGTTTGAAATAGAGGGCCAAAAGGTATTATCAACAGAGACAGGAGCATATAAATTAAAAAGAACAATAGGAACATTGTCAAAAGTTAAATTGGCAATCACCCAACGACCATCAGAATCTATTTCTTGATGGGTAACAGAGACATTAAACTTTTTATGAACCAGGATAGCAACTCCATTTCTTTTCCCTAAAGCAGGAGAGGAAAAAACATGACCAACCCAAAGACGTTGCAATTTAGAAGCTTCAACATCGGAAAGGTGGGTCTCTTGTAACAGAGTAATGTCAGTTTTCAGTCTAGACAAATGCGAAAGCACTCATTGTCTTTTAATAGGATTATTCAATCCTTTAACATTCCATGAAATAACTCGGAACGTGAATCATGAAAAACAACCATGCTAAAGAAAAAAGCATACAACGCAATAAACGAGCGTGAGTCCAATATATGCAGTAACCTAGAAAAAATGAATCTGAGAGAATAAAGAAGGAATAAGGAAATAGAAACAAGGATGAAGAGAAAAGAGAACAGAAGGGAGAAAAGGGAGAGGAAGAGGAGACGAGAAGAAAAAGATAGTAAAGGAGAAAGAGGGAAAGGAAGAGGAGAAACAGTGTGAGAAGAGGAGAAAAATTATGGAAATAGAGAAACATGAGAAGATAGAGAAAAAAGTAAGGAGCACATCTTACATAAAAACAACCAAAGGAATACAAGAAAGAAGAACATACCTAGAGAGAAAGTATCCAGGGATACAAGGGGAGGGGAAGAGCCAGACGGGGAGAATGGCACAACCGGGACCAGGCAAGACGGAGGATCGGGAGGCATCACATCAGGGAAGGGAAAAGCTGCGGAGAAAAATAGAAAACAGAATATGAAAAACACGTAGTCAAACAAGTACAACGAAGGAAGAGTTAAAACATATATTAGTCAGCAAACAAGACTTGGAATACTGAGACAACAAACAAAAAAGGGAACAAATAGAAGGAATCAGCCAACACTGGAGGAGGAAGCATCCATGGCATCGGTACTGGGAGCATTTATGAAACTCTGGAGCCCGAGTGGGTCTTCGTAGGTAGTCGTCCTGTTATTAAAAGTAACCTTAAAAAGGCAGGGATGAAATAGTCCTTAGCGTGCGCCCATGGCACGAAGAGCAGGTCGCATGTTGAGGAAGGCCTTTCGCCTATTCGCGGTGGCCTTAGAGTAATCTTGGGCAAAGAATAAAGTGGATGCAGACCAAGTAACGTGTTGAGAGGATTTGGCAGCAGAAAGAACCTTCAATAAGTCTGTGTACTCCAAGAAATACAGGATGACCCCTCTAGGTTTCTGCGACGGAGTGGTAGAAGAAGTTGGACGTTCCAGTCTATGCGCTCTCTGAATGTTGAGGACAGTGCCCTACGGCATATGAGGAACTCTGGGAATAAAGGATTTAAAGAATGTAAGGGGGTCAGACCCCTCCTGTCCCTCCTCAAGGCCATAAATACGAAGATTATTACGCCTATTGCGATTTTCCAACTCCTCCACCTGCCAATGAAGTAGAGAAACTTGAGATTGGAGAGGGGACATTTTTGTGCAAGTATCCGTGATGGAGGAAATGGACTGCTCAACTGCTGTGACTCTGTTATCCATTTGAGTCCAAGAGTCAGTGAGAACTTGCAATTTAGCATTGGTATCTTCCAATTTGGAATTAGTGTCTTCCATAAAGGGGCGTAATGCCCTGATTTCCTCTAATAATATCTCCATTGAGACAGGTGAAGAAGGTTGCGGTGGCGAAGGGGTATTTTTCCTAGTGCGCTTAATGAGGGATTTCCCAGGAGGCGCTGACGCAACATCAGAGGTCGCCATGTCGTCAGCCGAGGGTAGAGGGTCTTGTAGGCGAGAGAACTAAGAAAAAACCTTCGAATTCTTGATAAAAATATGTTTTGGTGTAATTGCCGTGGATAAAAAGCCTTTAAAGCTGCCCATATGGAGAAATAACGAAAAGGTGACCAAAAAATGCGCACAAAATATACTGAGGAAGAAGCAGAAACACAAAATGGCCTCCAGAAATCTTCAATCACTTCAGGCAGAGTCAATAGCGCAAAAAACGTACATATGACGTCCAATTAATCCACAGGATAATGAGGAAGCAGGAAAAAAAGGCAAGGACTAAAGCAAAAAACCGCAGCAATCCATTTGAAGCTTGAAAAATCAGCACCTCAGCGCTGCATATAAAAAACAAAATGGCGGTCGCAATATTGCGACAAGAAGAAGAGACTCACATTGCCGTCAAAGCTGCATGAAAACTGCTTGAAAATGAACCGGAGAGGTCCGAGGCCATTTACGAGGTACTCCGACGTCTCTTCAAGCGTGAAGGAGCGCTGAGGCAGCACGAAGAGGAGACAGCCGCTCGATGCAACCGAGGAGCCTCACACGGAAGCCGCCATTCGCGTCGGGCGCTAAGCCACGCCCCCTCAGAAATTACAGTTTAATAAATGTTTTTAAGAGTTTTTCACTACCAAGACATGTGAAACTTAAAAGTATATGTCTCCTCTTATAAATACACTGCACCCTGCCCTTACGGCAGGGCCTTGCCCAGAGGCAATTGATATGTTTAAAAAGGGAAGGTTTGGCCTGGAATTTTTTTTATTTAGCCAGGTTGACATGACAAATAAAAAAACCTACACCCACAAGCTGCATTGGCAGGTCTAGTACTTGTTTAAAGGGCTACTTAAGTGGGTGGCACAATCCGTGCTGCAGGCCCACTAGTAGCATTTGACTTACAGGCCCTGGCCACTATGCATCAATTTACATAGGACTTATGAGTAAATTAAATAAACTAATGGGTTTGAATCAGTGTTACCATGATTTAAGGACTGAGCACAGGCACTTTAGCAGTGGTAAAGAGACAGAGTTCTAAGGCTAGCAAAAATGAACTCAGCAAAAATTGGAGGGTAAAGGCAAAATGTTTGGGGGCGACCATGCAGCGAGGGCCAGGTCCAATAGTGTCCCTACCAATTTTTTCAGAATTGTTGTGTGTTTTACTGTAAGTTACCCCACAGTGTCCCTCTTTCCCTAAAACAACATGATGTAACTTTTCTTCCCCTAGTCAGAGGTGCTGTGCACACCCAGAGGTGTGGATATGGAAATGGGCAACCCCTCCCCTGCAGTCACTCTAAACCACTTATGGGGCAGCTACACCTCCCACAGGGAGTAGTGGCAGTCTGACTAAAGGGACAATGGAATAGAGGGGGCATGCCCAGGTGTGAGCTCCACCTTCATGAGACAGAGTAGGCCTACTTTGAATCGGCCAGGGCGTAGCTCGCAGAGTTTCGCTCTGTGGAATTCCAAGGAGTGCAAATAAAACTCTGCAAGATTCCATGGACTCCTCGAGTGTGCACAAGTGTAGGCCCTCCCATTCACACTGGCTTTTACATGCCAGTAGTGCGAGTGGCGTTTCCATGCTGAAACAGCTGCGCAAATGGCACCACACGGTTCACCCAGGCATGGCCATTTAACTTTCCTTGCTTTCTGTTTTCTGCACGGTGCAGGGCCTGATTTTTTTGTTCATTTTCCATCCTTCCCCTATCCTACACATTCACCTTTCATTTACCTTTTCTTGGTCAGTGTGTGTATTTGTGTTTGGAAATTTTACATTTTTGTGGATCGCTTTTACTTTTTCTGTGACTTTTGGGGCTTTTTTTGTTTTTTCTCGCTGCTTCCTTTCACTTTTCCTCTATACTTCTGTAAGTTGTGCTCTTTATTTTCTGTCCTACCCAGCGCCATGTTGGAGCACCAGGGGGCAAGCAGCAGTGCAAGTGCGACTTTTACAATCTACTATCAGCTCTACCAAGGGGTGCAGCCCCACCCCATTTCTTCTGAGGCGGAGATGGCTTTATTTGTTTTCTATGTGCAGCACCACCTCCTCTCCATGCAGGCAGCAGATGGCAGGCCTTGAAGGGCTTACACCCTGTGGGAGAGTCGGCCTCTGTGGGGGAGAGTGTGCTGGTTTGTGTCCCAGTGCATTGGAGTGCAGCACACAGTGAGCAGCTGATGCACCACTGGGGAGATATATTAGACTGTGAGCAGGACCTACTGGGTGTTGAGATTGTGGTGCTCAGTGAGTAATTATTTAAGGTTTGTTTACTAAAATGCAAATATTTATTTTTTCAAATAGCATGCTGCTCACACTAGGCGGTAAGTTAAGTTTCGAAGTTACGAATATCATGTGATCCAGCTTGTGCTAACCAGGTACTCGGTGCTACCTAATCATACTCGTCGGCATTCGCTTGGGCTAATTATTTTACAAAGTGAAGAGACTCCTCTCTCCTGTCACTAAAGATAGTGGTTGGAAGTAATATCAGTGTGTTAGCGTTTTCTGTGCCTTTCCTGATGTGGCTCATACAGTCCAAATCTCCCAGTGATACATATGGATCTATCTAATAAAAAGGGAGACTGAGTTGGCCCATCAGAGGGGGTTGAAAAGCAAACATCATTCATTGCAACGCATTAGTGTTTTAGGTTAAGGAAATTAGGAAGAGGTCTTAGGTTTAGGAAATTGGAAATAGGTCAAGGTAATACTACTAGGCAATCTGATTTAGAAAAGTACAATGCTGCTGGGTTGGATGTATGACGTTACAATGCATACTTTTACAACGCCTACCTTGACAACGCGGTTTTTACCACGCATACCATTACAACGCATAGCGCTTTGGGGTGCTGGATAGTGAATAGTTTAATTTACTATTCCAACTCCAGTCCCCGTGGATAGTAGGGAAGGTTATTAGATAGTAAATTAACCTATTCCCTATCCTAGAGCGCCCCCCAGAGCAATGCGTTGTAATAGTTTGCGTTGTAAAAGTTGCGTTGTAATGGTAGGTCGTTGTAAAAGTTTCGTTGTAAAGGTTGTATACCGCTGGGTTTGCCTGTCCAAATATTTTTGGGGAGATTAATCGTGCCACTAATCCATTTTACACAAGGGAAAGATGGCATCTTCCAAGGATGGCAAAGGAGAGGCTGCCACCACCAGTGCTGCTATGGGTGGAATCACCACCACCAACACCTCAGCCAATGGTTCTGCTGGTCCCAGTAAGTCTTGTTATTGGTCATGTCATTTCCCTAACTTTCACCTCTCCCCCAATATTAGAATAGTTTTAATTATGCCTTATTTACTTTTTTAACTGTCTCCTTCTATTTCAAATCCTCTATCTAATGTTTGTTAAATCCTTGTTGTCCCTCAATTATCCTATTTTTCAATATATCATATTTCTGTAGCTGACTTCCTCCTGTCTGCGGCTTTCTTATGCTTTGTTAGCAAGCTTTCCCTCTCCCCTTATATATCTTGTGGTACTGTAACATTAAGAGAACACATTTTTTGGTACTCTACTGTGAAGTTTGCAGGCCAAAATAAGCCAGTATATTATTCACAACACATGTTTATTGGTGGGGGTTTCTTGTTCCTGCTAATGATCAAACAGTTCAAATGAGAGAGCAGCAATGTTCATGGTCCCCCCCCCCCAATGCTATGCTATCTTTCATATGAATACTAGTAGTTTTATCAACGGTGCAGCATGGCTGGAAAGTTTGAGGTCCAATAATGCATTTTTCCAGTCAAGACCATATGTCCTTCATTGACCATTATTACACCCCTTCATTGTGCTTCAATGACTCAATCATCATAGCTCTGGCCCTCCATTAAGAAACGTTTTTGGTTGGTGAGACTTCCAGGCTCTTCCAACATTTTCAACCAATGGCAACAAACCATGCAAAGTGACAGTTTCTTTTGATAGAAGATGCTGCTAACTGAACTGGAGTGAGGGATTGATGTTGTATTTTGTTAAAGAAATAATACGGGTGGCATATCTGGCTTCAAAAATGTGTCATATCATTGTAGCTGTACAGACAACTAGGGCCCGGGCCAGCAGCACTGCCAGTGCACCCGAGGTGGAAGAGGTGGTTGGAGGGGTCGTCCCATCCCAGTGCAACAGAAATGGTTGGTGGGAAGTCACATTGCTTGCTTATTGACAAATTAAGTATACTCACTCTATTTGAGAAGTGAGGCAGATATCTCATGCATCACCTCCCTGCACATGGCATTTTGTCCCCTGGGCCATCACCTAACTGAAGCACATTTAAATTTAGCTCTGCAGTGTTGGCTGGTCAATGTGCCCCTGATTCAGTTAATGCAGCATTTACAAAGTTTACTTTTCAATGCATTGCAAACTGAAAACAGTGTGTTTCCCAGTGCCCACTCAGGTACTTCCTACTATTGCTTTACTCCTTTATTCTTTCCTAAGTTCTGTCCCAGTCCACCAAATAAATTGAAAAATCCCTTTGTGGCATGTGCCACAAATTTTTGGTCAACTGATTTAGGTATATATATTTCATGGCTTAATAAAAGATTCACTGTTACGCCTGTTAAAATGTTTCCCTTTCGTCATTCGTCAATTACAGTGACTGATTAAGCCAAACCTTAGCACAGTCCAGTGGCTCCCCACTATTGTATTGCAAAACCTCCATGTGGCCAGGGAATAAATTGGGACTAAGTGCCTCATTTAGAGTTTGGCCAATGGGATACTCTGTGATGTACATGTCAAATAAAACGTTCCTGTTCTGTTCTCTGTACTGCAGTGTTTAATTTTTCCCACTGTCTACTTATGGCATACAGGTTTTCCGTGTCTAATATCTGATGTGTGTGCTGTATTATTATTAATCATCGGCCTCTTCAGAGTCAGGCTAGGATTGGAATGCAGTCAGAGAAGAGCAGGGCCACCGGAATTAAAATAAGATAATAAATTGTCCATTGCAGCTGCCCCAGCTACAGACTGCAGAGAGCAGCAATGTAACCGGAATGCTAGCATGTGTCTATTAATTTAGCACAACAAGAACAATACCTGTGCTGCATAGTGCCCAATGCCTTACTAATCAATAATGTGAGATAATTTATTTTTCTTTTTAGCTTTTCTCATACAAAGAGTGGTAGGATAATGTTTTCCAGGAAATACTTTAAAAGAACAAAAATAATTTAGTGCCTGATTTAGATCTCAGTGGGTGTGTTATTCCAGCACAACAGTGATAGAAATCCTGTCCATCGAAATATACATCCTATAGGATATAATGTTATTTATATTTTGGCAGATGGGATATCTATCACCGTTGTGATGGAGTAACCCATCTGCAGGAATCTAAATCGAGACCTTCGTCTTTATCTGGTGATAAAGTATTCAGGCTTAATTCCTTGGAGCCAGTCAGTACTTCTTTTATGTGAGTCATATGTGGGCAAAACCTAGCACTGTGACTAATCACATCGAAAATTCCAATGGCCCTAGTGGACCAGCAATGTACTGCCACTACTGTGCCACTATATAAACTAGTGTTTGCACAGAGTATTATTTAACATTTTTCATTTTTCTTTCTTTATATAGCTACTCCTGCTGGACCACCATCTCATCAGGAGATAGCAGCCCGGCTATGGAAGTAGTGGGTGGAGGCTATCCAGGCCAAGTATCACTGACTGGTTGCTGTGGAGGAGAGGAGAAATCTGTCAACACTACCCTGGGCCCCAGTTCCTCCAGCTAGCCGCCAACATCTCCATCCTGGCCACAGTGTCGGCAGTGCCACCTGCAGCTTTGATCTTTGTCCAGATCCTCCACTGCTGCCCCAGACCACTTCCAATCCCGCATGGTACGCAAACTGTCATGGCTTCACCAGGAGATTACGAACCTTAGCTTTAAATTTGATGCTGTCTAATGCCCTTTTTTCTATTTTGCTTTGTGGGAGGGACTTTTGCTGTGAGTGGAGAGGGTGGGAATTGGGAAGGGAAAGTTGAACTTTTGGACATTATTTCTTCTGGACATTGGTTAGGGATGTGGTCATGTTTTTGTGTTTTACGTTTTCCTGCTGCCTTTTAGCTCAGCCTGTTTTTTAAATCTGCTTTAAAAAGCATATACAAGTTAGTTATACCCTTGACCTACTTCTCTTTGTAATTAAATTGACCACTAGGGGGAATTGTCATTACCATTGTCTATTTTGTCTATGTCTACAACAACTTAGATAAACAACATCTTCAGAAGAAGCTAGTTACTAACTGAACTAGTTCACTTCACTCCATAGTTCTCTTACCTGAATAGATGAAGTGATGGCTGCTACATCTCTCAATCTTCTTACTGCAGTGTTTCCCAAGGTGACTTATTAATGGTGGTGGTAGTAGTAGTGGCCTAGCCCACTAACAAGGAAGGCATCAAAAGCGAGGTCCCACTTCCACCTAGGTAAACTCGAACTGTAGAATTAACCTAAGGATTATCCATCTCAGGCAACTACATTGAAAGAAACACAGAATTAGTGGGTTACATTATATTTATATCATAACTTTAGTAAGACTAATACCAGACTACCTCCATGACACAACAAAGAAGCCCTGATATTATAACAAAAACTAGCAATTGTAAATTCTTTTGAGCAATAGGGAGCTAGTATTTAATTAAAACCAAACTCACAGAATCCTCGAGTCAGGAGAAGTGAACTCAGGAGTAGACAAGGTTGAGCATTTATGCAACACAAGGCCTGAATCATGATGTTGATGAATGATGTTCTTCTATATCTAAAATAGGGACCCTTTTTATGCATGGGTGGGTAAGCAGGGATGCTGTGGGCTATTCCTCAGGTAATCGAAGATCCTGCAATAAGTAGGTGTCACTTTCACAACATATGGCCCATCAAGCGTACGATCCATCTATGGTGTAAAGAAAGTCACACCTTAATAAACCACACAGCCTGGAGGAGAGGGTTAGGGGTTTGATGAATGGATGGGTAATGGGATTTGGGGAAAGGTGTGACAAAGACAAACACTACACAACAATTCATCAGGGCCATGAGCAGCACATAATCTTCAATCTGTTGTGGAAGGAAATAAAGGAATGAGTATGGCACAGTTTGGTTAAATGCATTGTTAACAGTCCTTCTGCCTCAGAGACCCATGTTATTATATATCTAAATGTTCTGTCATTTAGCTTTGAAAAATAGTAAGCACAAATTATGGAGGAGTGAAGTGAACCAACATAATTCTAAAATTGATGATTGTTAAAATACAAATTATACTATATTGCAAATTGGGCGGTGCATCTGAATTCTTCTTGGAAGGCCCATTACTCTTGGGTGCCTGGCTTAAACAGTCCGGTAAGGTAAGCAAGAGTGTTATGGAGATTTCGCCTTTTGCAAAAACAAGAAAAGAGAGGTCAGATCAAACACTTGATCAATCTAAGCGTAGACTATACAGACCACAGTTCAAAGAGTCAACACAAGATTAGATTATCACATCTGATTTGGGTGATAAAGAAAGCCCTCACACACTGACCTAGTCAGTGTCATGCTTCATCATCGGGCCCCACCGACAGAGGCCGAGTGCCTCTGCGGTGTGCTACGACGCCAGAAAGACTGCGGAGCAGGTTTTGTGTGTGGAGGGCGTGCTCTTGTTTACAGTGAAATTTTAAAAGTGCCTAAAAAAAGGGTATCGAAAAAAATATATTTAATAAATGATCCCTAAGGCACAAAGTAAAGAGTATTACGTGTCTGTATTTACATGCCAAGGTTCAAGGTTGGTACAATACAGGGCCCGATGATGAAGCATGACACTGACTAGGTCAGTGTGTGAGGGCTTTCTTTATCACCCAAATCGGATGTGATAATCTAATCTTGTGTTGACTCTTTGAACTGTGGTCTGTATAGTCTACGCTTAGATTGATCAAGTGTTTGATCTGACCTCTCTTTTCTTGTTTTTGCATAACTAACCGGGGACTAAGAGAGTGCCTCATTCTCCCTACCTCTCCTTTTGTTGTTAAAGATTTCGCCTTTTGTGCAGGAGAAGCCTGAGGCCAGCAGACTGTAAAACAGAAATTATATTGTGGAGGTAAGGAGAAGGCCTAAAGGTAAGCTTCCTGAGGAGTGTGCCAAGAAGACTAAGAGGCAAAGCAAGACCATAGACTGCTGCAATCTTTAAATTTATGACTCAAGCGCAAATATTTAGCTGAGACATGAGAGCAATTTTTCAATTAATCATAGACAAGTAAAGCTGCATGGCCCAAGTGATCAACCTCACAACTGTCATCATAACATTTCGCCAAGTGTGTGCATTATGTGATGATGTGACATCTGTATACTGTTAGAACAAGAGGCCTCCCATGACCACAACCCCATAATGAAGAAGTTTCACATTTGAGCCAGCACATACACTCAGCAGTAACGTGACACACCTCTCTCCAATCCACAGAGCTGAGTAGACCTTTTAGAGTCATCATCATGTTGGTTTCCCTGAAGTCAATAACTTCTTTCTTCAGGCTGTTGAGGTAAGCCTGCCCTGAGTACTTCCATCATCCTGACTCCGAGTAATAAATCAGTCCAACTCTGTCCCAACCCAAATGAGAGAGATTGACCTGTAGTGCACAGCTGTAGGTCTGGTCTCTGAAGATAAGGAACCAGAAAAAAAGTGAACCCTGCAAGTAAATCTCACTAAGTATGAAAGGGCTTATCACCCTCAGGCAAAATGATCACCCATCAGGCCCCAAACATTGCAAATCATCGACATCACCATATAAATCATCATAAAATAACATAACATGTGTATTTGTAAAAGTGCACGTTCACCCCTTACGGGGTATCTTGGCGCTGAATAACAGATATTTATTGTTACCCAACTCAATGGTACTCATTTTATCGACCTCAGTTGGATGAAAGGCTGACTGGACCCACCTCGATTTGAACATGTGACCATGAGGTTGAACACAGGCCCTTGCAGTGGATGCATTGATCCACTAAGCCACCAGCACCGGCTCACTCATGATCACTCAATAATATATCACTCACTGGTGCAATAATTCACTGTTCCAATCCAAGCACAGTGGTACATAATTGTATCTCCTTGTTCATGAAACCAACACAAATCAGGCAGTGTTATAAATTAAATTATCTGGGGCCGTCCTGCTAGGACATTGTCTTTAATGTCCATAAAAAGAATGGGGAGGCTTCTTCACTGCACACTGGTCCAACTCCTATCTGACTATACATGTGCCTGAAATGGTCGGGATACATAAAGCAGTCAGACACAAAGTATATAATGTTCCCCTAGCTATATCCATTTGGGTTTTATTTTTGGCAAAGCAGTTCGACGATAAATAATTATTAAAAAGTTCAAGATGTGCTACTCTCAGTCAAAGAAGTAGATTTCATCCTCAAACTCAGGTAGTTCACCCAGAAATTGGTCAGCTAACTCACTTGAGTCTGATCAATCACCCTAATCCTCCTCCAGTGATATTTCAGGAACAATGTGGTTTTGTGGTAAGTGTTCGTTCCTTTTGTTCATGCTCAATTGCTCCAAGTTTTGAGTTTAGAGACTCGTCCTCCTCACTGTGACAACTGTGCCAGATGCACTGAAGACACACTAGCTACCAGACAATCCAAATGTTTTATCATCAGCCTACTGAACTTTGCCATTGGTGCATCTTCCCATACCAATACACCAATGGGTTTTGATCCAAATAGACTTATCGTGGGTCATCCAGATAGCCCTGGAACATCTTTTGAATGGTCATTGGGGCTGCCAGGTACTCGACCTCTTTAGCCTTCACCTCTGCACTGGACTTAAGACCTACTATTTAAAACCAAGCTAATGCAGAGGTTGAGGCTGATTGTTATATTCATGTTGTTGTTGTGAGACAACAGGATTGCCCTCTCTGGAAGTTGAAGGGGGCACCCCAGAACTTCTGCCCGGGAGTGGGACAATAATGTTCAGCCATTCTTCTTCCATGTCTCTGGTTCACTCAACAATTCACACCTTGTATTGTGAAACATCCTCTTCTGAAAAAGTGAAAGTGGCCGGAATCTTTTTGTACCATGGATCAAGTATTGTGGAAACGGATGTACTCTTTGGATAACACAATGTCTCTTTGCAGCCTCTATCATAAACCAAGCGAAGGATTAAGCCCCAAACCAACTCACGGGCATCTTCATTTTCATTCACACCTGCGAGTACAAACTTTTCAGACACCTTTTTTAACTGACCCTGTAGCAGATGCAACAACGAGATTACTTGGCTCGTTATATTGTCCTCCTTATTGACTTCCTATGTGAAAACCGCAAAAGGAAGTAGCATCTCTCTCAGGTACTTGACTTGGCCGCATTTGTCCACCTCAATGATCACGCTTTTCCCAGTTGCATTTGCTCTTTGGATGACATACTCATTGATCATTTTGTACTGCTCCAACATATGTTGCAACATATAATAGGTTGAGTTCCAACATGTTGACGCCTCATGTATGAGGGCTTTAAGTGGTACTCTATTAGCACGTTGAATGATCCTCAACTGCTTCTGGGATTTTAAAGAATGACTGAAATGAGATTAGATTCCTCTGCATGTGCTCAGTAAGTTGCTGACTAGGTCTTATTTTTCGAGAAACTCCTGCACAAAAATGATGTGCTATGCACCAAACACAGGCCCCTGAAATATTTACCATCTGTTATGGCCTTAAGTATATTGCTGTAATTGTCCGTGGGACAGTCTTTCAAACACCTTGCTGTTAAAGTCTTCCAAAATGTTTGCAGCTGTATGGGGTTTCTCCATGGAGAACATGGTTACTGCCGCATGCTGCCGAACACCCTTAAAAGTTTCTCATTTATAATTTAGTATGGTTACTTACTTAATTATTATCCTAAGTGATTAACAACAAAACAGTGTATAAATTTCAAAGTCATACCCCACCACCATGACATAATAGTCCATTTCCAATCAGAATGACAACATACAGATGTAACTGTTTGCTGTATGTGCATCTAATGGAGACACCTTTGGAAAGTCAGGTAGGTGCAGGTGAAAATGGAATAATCATTAAGAAATTAATGCTGGTGTATTCCTATGTCAGGCAAGTGGGTCCAGGGGGTAAATAAATAATCCTTAAAAAATGAATGTTGGTGCTGGTGAGTGCAGACGAAAATGGAATAATCCTAAAAAAATAAATACTGGTGTGTGCCTATGACTGGCAAGAGGGTCCAGGAGGGAAATGGAATATTCCTTAAAAAAGAAAGCTGGTGGGTCTGCATCTAAAACAGTCAGGGGGCCCAGGGTAAAATGGAATAATCCTTAAAAATGTAATGCTGGTGTGTGCCTATGGCAGGCAAAGCTGTCCGGGGGAAATTGAATAATCTTTAAAAAATTAAGGCAGGCATTGGGCCCAGGGGTAAATGTAACAATCCTTACAAAAATGATCCTGGTGTGTGCCTATAGTAGGCACAAGGATCCAGGGGAAAATAGAATAATCTTTAAAAAATGAATGCTGTGTGTGCCTATGGCAGGCAAGAGGGTCCAGGGTGTGTGCATTTGGCAGACAAGGAGGTCCAGGGGGAAATTGAATAATCCTTAAAAAAATGCATGATGGTATGGGCACACCTATGGAAGGTAGGGACAGCAGAGGGACATGGAAAAATCCTTCAATCATTAATGCTGTTCTGCGGCTATGGCAGGCAGAGGTCCAGGGGGAAATGGAATAATCCTTAAAAAATGAATGCTGGTGTGCGCCTATGGCAGGCAAGAAAGTCCAGGTGGAATTTGAATAATACTTAAAAAATTAATGCTGGTGTGTATGCGCATATGGAAGGCAGGGGGCTTAGGGGGAAACAGAATAATTCATAAAACATTAATGCTGGTGTGTGGCTGTGGCAGTCAAAGGGGTCAAGGGGGAAATGGAATATTTCTTTAAAAAAATGTATGCTGGTGTGTGCCTATGGCAGTCAAGGAGGTCCAGAGACTAAACCAAATAATCCGTAAAAATTTAATACTGGTGTGCATCTCGGGCATGCATGGGGTTCCAGGTAAAATGAAACCATCTTTAAAAATTAATGCTGGTGTGTGCCTATGGCAGGCAAGGGGTCAAGGGGAAATGGAATAATCCTTAAAAATGGATCCAGGTGTGTGTGCACCTCTTGGGGTAGGAGGCCAACGGGGAAATGGGATAATCCTTAAAAAATGAATGAGGGTGTGTGCCTATGGCAGGCAAGAGCGTTGAGGGGGGGAATGGAATAATCATTACAAAATGAATGATGATGTGCACCTACGGCTGGCAAGATGGCCCAGACAGGAATGGAATAATGCTTAAAAAATGAATGCTGGCAAAATAGAATAGGTTAAGTTACAATGGGGTAACCAGTATCCCTCAGAACCTGGGCAATAATGAGATAAATATACAATTGGTTCTGTGGGTCGCACAATATTTCTTAATTATTTGTGGACATTATTCTAAACGTTTTCAATCCTTTGTAAGAGAAACAAATCAAGAAGAAAGGAAAATGAAAAATTAATCCAAACCATCTAGGGTATCACCAAATATTTTATAAATTGTATTAATTTATAAATACCCTTGATCATTATTCACAAGGCTGTTTTCGGAACATGGTGGTGCATAAAGTGAAAATTGGTGACATTTAGTGCTCAGTGAGGTTTCGTGCAAGTGTAATATATACAACGGCGATTTAGGTGAAGGGGAGGGGGAGGAGGATAAAAAAGGGAAGTGGCCAGTTTATGCAAGAGGGAACCATGCTATACGCATTCTCCGCAAGTGGGGTGAATTGTTCTGTCTGAGCCCATGTTTTAGTCCAGTGTGTGCCTGGGCCCCTGTTAAGGGAAGGACAACACCTCCCTACAGCCAACGGCTTTTGTCCATGTCCTGGGAGTAATTTGCACCTCACTACAGGAGAGGCATCAGCTTATAAGTGACAGTAGAAATATTTGCAGGAAGGCAGAAGGTGATTTAAAAAAAGTATCTTTCCTTTAATAGTTAGGTCAAATTTGACTTTATCATTAAATTACATTTTTCCTAACTGTTAAAAAGAATCCTTGAAAATATTTTTCTAGTTACCACCATTTCAAATTTAGCATTATTAGGCATAATAATATATTCCTGTGCTTTCATATGGAAGCAGCTAGCTTTGCTACAGTGGAAATACATTTGAGGCTTTTCCACTTGAAGGACATATAGAACATTACATTTTTACATGCCCTACTTTTAAACACTAAGGCCCCCATTAGGATGACGGGCGGACTTTGTCCGCCCGCCATCCCATTGGAAAAAGGGACCGCCCGCCATAAGGGCGGGGGTCCCGATGGTGGCATTAGGATGCGCCCGCCACTGTGTATTTTTACCATTGCGGCGGGCAGTGCTGAAAGCGCCGCCCGCCACAATGGTAAAAATGCACATCGTGCATTTCAAAGCACAACATGAAAGGCACTGCGCAGTGCCTGCCATGTTGCACTTTGAAATGTGGGGGGTGGTACCCCCCATGTGTACCCACCACCCCCCGGAGTCCCTGGGGGCCCGCAACGGGCCCCCACAGGGATTCTCCGCATGCCTGCCAAAAACGGAAAGGCATTCAAATTGGCCCATCATAATATGGCTGGCGGTGTCTGATAGACACCGCCACCATATTATACCTTTTCCGCCCTGGTCGCCTTGCGACCGGGGCAGAAAAGTGGCGACCGGTCTTACCATCCGCCGCGGTCCTCCCTGCCATCCTAATATGCGGGGGGTTTTCAGAGCAAGGATGGCGGGCAGATCGCCCCCGCCAGGCCGGCGGTGGCTACCGCCAGCCTGGCGGGGCGATCCGCCCGACATCCTAATGGGCCCCTTAGACTTACTTGCTGTTAAAGTCTTCCAAAATGTTTGCAGCTGTATGGGGTTTCTCCATGGAGAACATGGTTACTGCTGCATGCTTCCGAACACCCTTAAAAGTTTCTCATTTATAATTTAGTATGGTTACTTACTTTATTATTATCCTAAGTGATTAACAACAAAACAGTGTATAAATTTCAAAGTCATACCCCACCACCATGACATAATAGTCCATTTCCAATCAGAATGACAACATACAGATGTAACTGTTTGCTGTATGTGCATCTAATGGAGACACCTTTGGAAAGTCAGGTAGGTGCAGGTGAAAATGGAATAATCATTAAGAAATTAATGCTGGTGTATTCCTATGTCAGGCAAGTGGGTCCAGGGGGTAAATAAATAATCCTTAAAAAATGAATGTTGGTGCTGGTGAGTGCAGACGAAAATGGAATAATCCTAAAAAAATAAATACTGGTGTGTGCCTATGACAGGCAAGAGGGTCCAGGAGGGAAATTGAATAATCCTTAAAAAAGAAAGCTGGTGGGTCTGCATCTAAAACAGTCAGGGGGCCCAGGGGAAATTGGAATAATCCTTAAAAATGTAATGCTGGTGTGTGCCTATGGCAGGCAAAGCTGTCCGGGGGAAATTGAATAATCTTTAAAAAATTATGGCAGGCATTGGGCCCAGGGGTAAATGTAACAATCCTTACAAAAATGATCCTGGTGTGTGCCTATAGTAGGCACAAGGATCCAGGGGAAAATAGAATAATCTTTAAAAAATGAATGCTGTGTGTGCCTATGGCAGGCAAGAGGGTCCAGGGTGTGTGCATTTGGCAGACAAGGAGGTCCAGGGGGAAATTGAATAATCCTTAAAAAAATGCATGATGGTATGGGCACACCTATGGGAGGTAGGGACAGCAGAGGGACATGGAAAAATCCTTCAATCATTAATGCTGTTCTGCGGCTATGGCAGGCAGAGGTCCAGGGGGAAATGGAATAATCCTTAAAAAATGAATGCTGGTGTGCGCCTATGGCAGGCAAGAAAGTCCAGGTGGAATTTGAATAATACTTAAAAAATTAATGCTGGTGTGTATGCGCATATGGAAGGCAGGGGGCTTAGGGGGAAACAGAATAATTCATAAAACATTAATGCTGGTGTGTGGCTGTGGCAGTCAAAGGGGTCAAGGGGGAAATGGAATATTTCTTTAAAAAAATGTATGCTGGTGTGTGCCTATGGCAGTCAAGGAGGTCCAGAGACTAAACCAAATAATCCGTAAAAATTGAATACTGGTGTGCATCTCGGGCATGCATGGGGTTCCAGGTAAAATGAAACCATCTTTAAAAATTAATGCTGGTGTGTGCCTATGGCAGGCAAGGGGTCAAGGGGAAATGGAATAATCCTTAAAAATGGATCCAGGTGTGTGTGCACCTCTTGGGGTAGGAGGCCAACGGGGAAATGGGATAATCCTTAAAAAATGAATGAGGGTGTGTGCCTATGGCAGGCAAGAGCGTTGAGGGGGGGAATGGAATAATCATTACAAAATGAATGATGATGTGCACCTACGGCTGGCAAGATGGCCCAGACAGGAATGGAATAATGCTTAAAAAATGAATGCTGGCAAAATAGAATAGGTTAAGTTACAATGGGGTAACCCAGTATCCCTCAGAACCTGGGCAATAATGAGATAAATATACAATTGGTTCTGTGGGTCGCACAATATTTCTTAATTATTTGTGGACATTATTCTAAACGTTTTCAATCCTTTGTAAGAGAAACAAATCAAGAAGAAAGGAAAATGAAAAATTAATCCAAACCATCTAGGGTATCACCAAATATTTTATAAATTGTATTAATTTATAAATACCCTTGATCATTATTCACAAGGCTGTTTTCGGAACATGGTGGTGCATAAAGTGAAAATTGGTGACATTTAGTGCTCAGTGAGGTTTCGTGCAAGTGTAATATATACAACGGCGATTTAGGTGAAGGGGAGGGGGAGGAGGATAAAAAAGGGAAGTGGCCAGTTTATGCAAGAGGGAACCATGCTATACGCATTCTCCGCAAGTGGGGTGAATTGTTCTGTCTGAGCCCATGTTTTAGTCCAGTGTGTGCCTGGGCCCCTGTTAAGGGAAGGACAACACCTCCCTACAGCCAACGGCTTTTGTCCATGTCCTGGGAGTAATTTGCACCTCACTACAGGAGAGGCATCAGCTTATAAGTGACAGTAGAAATATTTGCAGGAAGGCAGAAGGTGATTTAAAAAAAGTATCTTTCCTTTAATAGTTAGGTCAAATTTGACTTTATCATTAAATTACATTTTTCCTAACTGTTAAAAAGAATCCTTGAAAATATTTTTCTAGTTACCACCATTTCAAATTTAGCATTATTAGGCATAATAATATATTCCTGTGCTTTCATATGGAAGCAGCTAGCTTTGCTACAGTGGAAATACATTTGAGGCTTTTCCACTTGAAGGACATATAGAACATTACATTTTTACATGCCCTACTTTTAAACACTAAGGCCCCCATTAGGATGACGGGCGGACTTTGTCCGCCCGCCATCCCATTGGAAAAAGGGACCGCCCGCCATAAGGGCGGGGGTCCCGATGGTGGCATTAGGATGCGCCCGCCACTGTGTATTTTTACCATTGCGGCGGGCAGTGCTGAAAGCGCCGCCCGCCACAATGGTAAAAATGCACATCGTGCATTTCAAAGCACAACATGAAAGGCACTGCGCAGTGCCTGCCATGTTGCACTTTGAAATGTGGGGGGTGGTACCCCCCATGTGTACCCACCACCCCCCGGAGTCCCTGGGGGCCCGCAACGGGCCCCCACAGGGATTCTCCGCATGCCTGCCAAAAACGGAAAGGCATTCAAATTGGCCCATCATAATATGGCTGGCGGTGTCTGATAGACACCGCCACCATATTATACCTTTTCCGCCCTGGTCGCCTTGCGACCGGGGCAGAAAAGTGGCGACCGGTCTTACCATCCGCCGCGGTCCTCCCTGCCATCCTAATATGTGGGGGGTTTTCAGAGCAAGGATGGCGGGCAGATCGCCCCCGCCAGGCCGGCGGTGGCTACCGCCAGCCTGGCGGGGCGATCCGCCCGACATCCTAATGGGCCCCTTAGACTTACTTGCTGTTAAAGTCTTCCAAAATGTTTGCAGCTGTATGGGGTTTCTCCATGGAGAACATGGTTACTGCCGCATGCTTCCGAACACCCTTAAAAGTTTCTCATTTATAATTTAGTATGGTTACTTACTTTATTATTATCCTAAGTGATTAACAACAAAACAGTGTATAAATTTCAAAGTCATACCCCACCACCATGACATAATAGTCCATTTCCAATCAGAATGACAACATACAGATGTAACTGTTTGCTGTATGTGCATCTAATGGAGACACCTTTGGAAAGTCAGGTAGGTGCAGGTGAAAATGGAATAATCATTAAGAAATTAATGCTGGTGTATTCCTATGTCAGGCAAGTGGGTCCAGGGGGTAAATAAATAATCCTTAAAAAATGAATGTTGGTGCTGGTGAGTGCAGACGAAAATGGAATAATCCTAAAAAAATAAATACTGGTGTGTGCCTATGACAGGCAAGAGGGTCCAGGAGGGAAATTGAATAATCCTTAAAAAAGAAAGCTGGTGGGTCTGCATCTAAAACAGTCAGGGGGCCCAGGGGAAATTGGAATAATCCTTAAAAATGTAATGCTGGTGTGTGCCTATGGCAGGCAAAGCTGTCCGGGGGAAATTGAATAATCTTTAAAAAATTATGGCAGGCATTGGGCCCAGGGGTAAATGTAACAATCCTTACAAAAATGATCCTGGTGTGTGCCTATAGTAGGCACAAGGATCCAGGGGAAAATAGAATAATCTTTAAAAAATGAATGCTGTGTGTGCCTATGGCAGGCAAGAGGGTCCAGGGTGTGTGCATTTGGCAGACAAGGAGGTCCAGGGGGAAATTGAATAATCCTTAAAAAAATGCATGATGGTATGGGCACACCTATGGGAGGTAGGGACAGCAGAGGGACATGGAAAAATCCTTCAATCATTAATGCTGTTCTGCGGCTATGGCAGGCAGAGGTCCAGGGGGAAATGGAATAATCCTTAAAAAATGAATGCTGGTGTGCGCCTATGGCAGGCAAGAAAGTCCAGGTGGAATTTGAATAATACTTACAAAATTAATGCTGGTGTGTATGCGCATATGGAAGGCAGGGGGCTTAGGGGGAAACAGAATAATTTATAAAACATTAATGCTGGTGTGTGGCTGTGGCAGTCAAAGGGGTCAAGGGGGAAATGGAATATTTCTTTAAAAAAATGTATGCTGGTGTGTGCCTATGGCAGTCAAGGAGGTCCAGAGACTAAACCAAATAATCCGTAAAAATTGAATACTGGTGTGCATCTCGGGCATGCATGGGGTTCCAGGTAAAATGAAACCATCTTTAAAAATTAATGCTGGTGCGTGCATATGGCAGGCAAGGGGTCAAGGGGAAATGGCATAATCCTTAAAAATGGATGCAGGTGTGTGTGCACCTCTTGGGGTAGGAGGCCAAGGGGGAAATGGGATAATCCTTAAAAAATGAATGAGGGTGTGTGCCTATGGCAGGCAAGAGCGTTGAGGGGGGGAATGGAATAATCATTAAAAAATGAATGATGATGTGCACCTACGGCTGGCAAGATGGCCCAGACAGGAATGGAATAATGCTTAAAAAATTAATGCTGGCAAAATAGAATAAGTTAAGTTACAATGGGGTAACCCAGTATCCCTCAGAACCTGGGCATTAATGAGATAAATATACAATTGGTTCTGTGGGTCGCACAATATTTCTTAATTATTTGTGGACATTATTCTAAACGTTTTCAATCCTTTGTAAGAGAAACAAATCAAGAAGAAAGGAAAATGAAAAATGAATCCAAACCATCTAGGGTATCACCAAATATTTTATAAATTGTATTAATTTATAAATACCCTTGATCATTATTCACAAGGCTGTTTTCGGAACATGGTGGTGCATAAAGTGAAAATTGGTGACATTTAGTGCTCAGTGAGGTTTCGTGCAAGTGTAATATGTACAACGGCGATTTAGGTGAAGGGGAGGGGGAGGAGGATAAAAAAGGGAAGTGGCCAGTTTATGCAAGAGGGAACCATGCTAAACGCATTCTCCGCAAGTGGGGTGAATTGTTCTGTCTGAGCCCATGTTTTAGTCCAGTGTGTGCCTGGGCCCCTGTTAAGGGAAGGACAACACCTCCCTACAGCCAACGGCTTTTGTCCATGTCCTGGGAGTAATTTGCACCTCACTACAGGAGAGGCATCAGCTTATAAGTGACAGTAGAAATATTTGCAGAAAGGCAGAAGGTGATTTTAAAAAAGTATCTTTTCTTTAATAGTTAGGTCAAATTTGACTTTATCATTAAATTACATTTTTCCTAACTGTTAAAAATAATCCTTGAAAATATTTTTCTAGTTACCACCATTTCAAATTTAGCATTATTAGGCATAATAATATATTCCTGTGCTTTCATATGGAAGCAGCTAGCTTTGCTACAGTGGAAATACATTTTAGGCTTTTCCACTTGAAGGACATATAGAACATTACATTTTTACATGCCCTACTTTTAAACACTAAGGCCCCCATTATGATGACGGGCGGACTTTGTCCGCCCACCATCCCATCGGAAAAAGGGACCGCCCGCCATAAGGGCGGGGGTCCCGATGGTGGCATTAGGATGCGCCCGCCACTGTGTATTTTTACCATTGCGGCGGGCAGTGCTGAAAGCGCCGCCCGCCACAATGGTAAAAATGCACATCGTGCATTTCAAAGCACATCGTGCATTTCAAAGCACAACATGAAAGGCACTGCACAGTGCCTGCCATGTTGCACTTTGAAATGCGGGGGGTGGTACCCCCCTTGTGCACCCACCACCCCCCGGAGTCCCTGGGGGCCCGCAACGGGCCCCCACAGGGATTCTCCGCATGCCTGCCAAAAACGGAAAGGCATTCAAATTGGCCCATCATAATATGGCTGGCGGTGTCTCATAGACACCGCCACCATATTATACCTTTTCCACCCTGGTCGCCTTGCGACCGGGGCAGAAAAGTGGCGGACGGTCTTACCATCCGCCGCGGTCCCCCCTGCCATCCTAATATGCGGGGGGTTTTCAGAGCAAGGATGGCGGGCAGATCGCCCACGCCAGGCCGGCGGTGGCTACCGCCAGCCTGGCTGGGCGATCCGCCCGACAACCTAATGGGCCCCTTAGACTTACTCTAGGGGTGACATATCAGTATTTAAATGGGAGGTCTAAACCTTTCAAAATAGTTTCTTTTGAGAGATTGAATCGGCAGTTTGTATGCCAAAGTTCTTTATTCAATCAATTCATGACCATTAAAGCATATAAAAATTGACATGATCATCATAATTAAAGAAAAGCTCCGGCCTGCTGCATTTTCGGATTCTAAATGTAGAAACTGTGGTTGACCTAATGTCTGTCTTGGAATGGTCACATGCAAAAGGTTCATTGTCATCAGAACTCTAGGACGGCAGTGTTTAAAATATAAGAACTGTGGATGGCTTATTGATGTCTTATTATGTACAGGATTAGTGTGATTTCTGATTAGGTTGCTACATTAAAGAAATGATGCAGCCACATTCTGTGATACTAAAGTAGTCTTTTCCACTGTATCTCTGCGCCTCTCCTAAGAGATAGGGAGAGTGCGAATTATGTATGTTTTTCTTTTCTCTCTTCTCTATTTTACTCATCACAGAGACTTGCTCTCTTGAATGCTTCAGAAACATGTATCAACTCAGGCGTTTCGGTGGCTATTGAATTTTGGCTGCAGTTACGCAGATTCTGGTAAGCTGTCGGCTAAGTCTCTTAGCCCTGTTTGAGGGATATTTAGTTCTATATTAGCAGGGAGGTTTCAGGTGCGTATGGAATATATGGTTTTTTTCAAGGAACATATACAGAATCAGATGAAGGACTCTGAGCAAATTTCTGATCTATTGCCTTATACTAAGGCTTCTCAATTCGTGATAAGCTATTTTGGATATTTTTTTAGTTAATGAGTGATTTTACAGTCAAGCCATCTATTAGGTACATGTTTGTTTGAAAATTGGGACTTAATGGTCTCACATAGGAGAATGTAAACCTTTCAGTCAGTCTTATTGCCATTTCTTTCTGTGAATAAATATTTTTGTCATTTTGTCATTGAAAGAATTCGTATTTAATAGAGCTTAGTTTATATAGAGTTATGATTGGGGTTTCACTGTATGAAAATTTGGAGTTACGAATAATGTATTACTTTATGAATGGACACATTTGTATAATGCCGAATATATTAAATTGGAATGCGTTGGTTTTTAAATGAGTTAAATTTTTAAACTTGCAGAAATGATTATAGCCTGTCTTTTGAGATATCTTGAAATATCTATGGGCCTAATTAATAAAAGTAATGTGAGACAAAATCCTAACTTTACGGCTTTCGGTATTCACAAAGGGCTTTTAGGAGTAGTAAAGATAGGAATCCTAACTTTAAAACTCCTAAAAGTTAGGAATCCTAACTCTACTACTTCTGAAAGTTTGGAATCCTAACTTTACTACACCTAAATGTACTTCGTGAATACAAATGACGTAAAGTTAGGATTTTGTCTCAGTTAAACTTAAGTTTTGGTCTTCAGTTAAACTTAAGACTAAACCTTAAGTTTAACTGAGACAAGGATTCAGATCTTTACTACTCCTAAAAGTTAGGAATCCTAACTTTACTACTCTTAAATGCCCTCTGTTAATACAGAAAGTTGTAAAATCAGGATTTTGTCTCAGATCAATTGTGTGAATTGGGCCCAAAAAGTACTAAATTCAGTTTGTTTTATGTTTTCATAGACAAAAAAGGTTTTGTAAGGATGTATTATTGTTCTGTGTATGCTGGATGTTGTTTTTCAATTGTTTGCTATGTCACACGCAATTTTTATTAATTATAGCTATTGTTTGTATTGTTTGCTTGCTTTTAAGTCTATGTCTTATATGTTTTTAACTGCCCTGAAGAAATCACTATATTATGGGACAAAACGTGTTGTTTGTGTACTTGTTCCCCTTTTTTGTGAAAATAAAAGAAATAACATTAAGAATATACACAGCTCATAATGCTATGAATTTGACTAATAGATATTCACTGTAACTCAGTTCTTTGACCTCTTTGGGGTATTAGACCAGATGCAATTTGTGTACTGTAGAGCACTCGTCTTTGTTAGGGTGCTTGTCCCCCTTCCTATGATGTTTCTAATGTTCTAAGGAATTCTAGACAGTTGTCCCTGGGACAATACAGCAGCCACGGCCAGTACAGGTAAAAACGGTGGGGCGCTGTTGCTGGCAGAGGGGGTATTTTCGGCAGACGATGACCAGGGCAAATTCATTATTTATTTAATTTTCCCTGGTCATCGTCAGTCAAAATCCACCCTCACCTGGCCCCACCACCTCACCGCTCTTACCTGTACAGGATGCAGCTGCTATACAGTGTATGGCGGTAGTGTACCATAAGCGTTCTAGTTGTGCTTTTTATTGAATCAGAATTATAGTGACACTGATAGCTTGGGGGCTACTAAACCAGAAGGCATTTCTTGACAATCAATGTCCGACAAACTTTGCAGGGGTTCAAAACCGTTAGCAGTGGAAATTGGAGCAGGCGGTATAATGAATAGAGGATTACTCCATCTGTGACTACACCAACTATTGTTCACATTTTCTTTTACAGGTGGGCGATATAACAGTCTAATGGTAAGGCGCATATTTGAGGGTGTTGATGTGGTGTATAAAACAAACGTGACATCAATAAATGATCAAGATCAGGTTTGTTAAGATTTTGTTTGCTAAATCAAACCAGCACTCTGCGTTTTTTTTCCACCAATGTGCAGCTTTATTTATGAGGCTTTGAATATTCTCGGTGACATTACACTCAAGAAGGTGAACTCCCTCCAAGATAATTACATATGGCGTGCATTCTGTGGGCAAATGTAAATCATTTTGTTGATTCCTTGGTGCAGCAGATTATGACGGAACATGACAAGCCACCTGAGGACTACTGGGAGGGGAAGACAGTTAGACTCTTGTCCATGAGACAAAATAGCATTCGTAGACGCCTACCCAGAGGTAGGCATTTTAGCTAAATATGGACAACCATATATATAATGGGTTCCTTGAGACTGTAAAGTGGCTGTGCCATAAATCCCTCTAGTGCCAGAGTGAATCTCACTGAGGGTCTCAGTCGAAGATTGGATTTTGTTGATCAGGGATTTAAATTGGCCCACCATAATTTGCTGAAAGAACTCTGATAAAGCAGTTTAAAAACTGCTCTGCCAAGCTACAATGGTAGGCCTGCTGTCCGGTTTGGTATGTCTCTGGACTGGGAGGCACAATATGTGCTACAGCCCACTTGTGGCATTTAACTTGCAGACCCTCTGTACACTTTGTACCATATATTAGGGAATTATGGGAAAGTTAGAGGTGGCAATAAGATTTATACAAATGTCATCATGTTTAAGGGGAAGTGCACTTTACCACTGGTTAGCAAGAGCAAAGTGTACAGAGTTATATGGCCAACAAAAGAGTTGATGCAAAAATACAGCGGATTACCACACAAAAGGTGGTAATTTCCAACAGTATCACAAACATCAATTATGTCTATTGTACGTCCATGATGAAGTGTAGGTGTGAATGACAAAACGACCTGTATTTAAAAAATTACCCAGGAAAATTCATAAAATCACGAATTTTCCTTTTATTTCTTTGTCATCACCTTCCGAAATTCACAGGTGTCGACAAAATGCCTACCACAAAGTTTTCTTCCTCTTAGCCCAATAGGAACACTACCCTCATGTTGACACTCCCATTGACCCTGGTCTGATTGGCTCCTGTTTTGGGCACTAGGCACTGACACACAAGTGGGGCCGCATTTTTATCAGGACAAGTGGGGAATACTGTGTGGTCAGAATTTTGAGGATTCTTCAGTATTCGAGAACCTTATGTCACAGAAATGAAAGGAAAATGCACAGTTGCAGGGAAAGTTAGGTTTGCAGGACATTGTGGGTAAGAACACATCATGGGATCCTCACAGGTAAAACCACTCTGAAATCTCCTGGGTACTTAGTTTTTAGAAATGTCTGGGCTTGGTAGAATACCGTGGATGTCCACCGAGCCGAGCCTCAAATATAGCAGCTACCCCAGGTCAAATCAGGTCATTTTCTTTCACCGCCGCGGCCTGATCACCGTAAGTGGAAGCCCGGCACCTGCCTGACTGGGGCAGGGGGCACCAGGCGGAAGTGCTGCTGGTTGGCAATGGTGGATGGCGGCGTGCGGAGAGGATGGGAGCCCACCCTGCCTCCGCGAGTTGTGGCGAGTTAAGTCCCGGGTCCCAGGAGAGGGCCTAGGTGAAGCAGGAGGAAAAGGTTGCCTTGTGGGCTCCATTTCCACTCCCCTCCTCGTCTTGAAGGGAGGGTGGCGGGTTCGCCACCTGGAGCCGTACCGGCTCCCCGTTAAAGCCCCGGGTCTCGGGAGGGGGCCAGAGTGAAGAGAGTAGTGCTGAGAGGAGTCCCGGGTCCCAGTAGGGGGCCCGGGTGAAGAAGAGGTGTTTGGAGCAGGCCGCTACCCAGAAATGTGCCCTGCGGGACCCCCGTAGTGAAAATAGAGTCTTTCGGGCAGCCCCAGCTCCAGAGCCCCTGCATAGCCCGGTGAGTGGGGATGGCGGGAGCAAGGTGTGTCATAGCGGCCCCGTCTGGCAGTGGGCCGCTGCAACAATAAGGGGGCATGTTTTCTTACAGAGCCTAGTTGGGACTAATGTCTAGGCACAGTTATTTACAAGCCCTGTGAGGGCCAGAGGGCGCCGTAGTGCTGGGCCCCTATTTCTTTCAGTTACAGTTGCCCCACTTGCTTAGGGGCAGCTGCCACACTTTGGAGTCGCAAGTTCTGTTTTGCACATAATTGTTTCAGAGCCCAGTGTAGCTCCAACGTAGGGGGCACCTTTGTTTTAAGGGCCATTGAGAGCCCAGCCTAATTTTACTATACCCAGCTGCCCAGCAAGTAGTGGGCAGCTGTACCGTTTAGGCACACAGTTCTTTGGGGGCATGTTTTCTGAAGTTAGGAGTGAAATCCTCTTCTTTGCCCCATGTCTTCACAGCTGCCCAGCAAGTAGTGGGCAGCTGCACTGTTTTAGGTTTGCACCATGGTGCAATTGACTTTTCGCTGCATAGGCAGCAGCCCTGACTTTTGGACATAGGGCATTTTAGCCCCTCAGAGATGGGCAGTTGGGCAGGGGGACTATTAGGTTTGTAGGGCGCCAGGCCCTACTGTGATTATGTGGTGCTAGGAAATATAATGTATGTAGTATGATTACACACCATGTTTTATACCTCTAAATGTAGTTTTATGATTATGAGGTTGATTTGCGTATTATGGTTTATGCTAGTGGGATTATGTTTCACTGTGTGATTTATTACCTAATGTGCGTTATGCTTAAGAGGTTAGGGTCTAATGCGTTTAGACTTGTGAGATGATTGCATAATGTGTTTATGCTGGTGAGGTTGGCGCATAATGTAGATTATGTCACAGGCTGATGCTAAGTACAGTGATCACTAGTGGTTGCTGGTTGTACATTTATGATCTGTTTTACTTTTACTAAATTCGCCTTGTAATGGTTCTGACAGTGGTCCAGTGGGCCCTGTCACGTGTAAACAATTCTCTTGTAGATATGATCCAGTGGCAGGTGGTACCATGTATATTGTGTGTTTACTATTCTAATGTGTTTTGAGAATACAAAGGCTATTTTTGATATAATCTTGTGTGTATTTCCTTTTGTAGTGGGCCTGGGATGTTGTTGCTGTGTGCGTGTGCAAATGCTTTACACATTGCCTCCGGGATAACCCTGACTGCTCGTGCCAAGCTCTCAAGGGGGTGAGCAGGGGTTATCTTTGGCGTGTAACTGCCTTGCCCTGACTAGAGTGGTGGTCTCTGCCTGGATTTGGGGCAAGCCTTAGCCAACCAGAGATCCCATTTCTAACAGACATGTGAGGAAAATCAGTGTTATTAGGCACACTTTGAGGTTGAGGCAAGTTCTCCTGGGTAAAACAAAAATCTCATTAGAACCACACGAATCACACCATCATTGGCACTCCTAGGTGTCTAACTTTAACAAATGTCTTTGTGTGGTAGGTTTTCTCATATGGCAGCTGAGCTTGGGCCCACAATCCCCAGCTCCCTACATTGTAGGAAAAGCATTTATTATGCGGGGGCAAATTATGATGTCTCCAGGTTAAGCTTTGGGGTGTATTGTGTTGCAGGCACCAGGGTCAGCCACACAAGTGAAGTACCATTTTTATTGCAAAAAGTATGGACATACAAAATAGTAGACCATTTGTTATTATTCATTGAAAGCCTTTGTAGTTATACTTTCCTATTGTAAGCCATAGCACAAGAAAGAAGAAATTTTGCAAAATGCCCTCTAAATCATAGCTAATATCCGTACCCATAACTTTAAAGATGCAAAAATAACCACTGCTGCTAAACTTAGTATCTGGTGTACATTTCAGAAAGTCAAAGCACTGAGAGTGGGCCTCAACCCAAAGGGACAGGGCTCTGTAAAAGATTATCAAGTAAACAATTCATTCCCTTTGGGATCACTATTTAATTCACACATTGCATGCATTTACACTAACACAGTTTTCATACACACCCCATATTTGTATTTCAGCAAGACTTGACACAACTTAGTTTAAAGAGTCAAATTACAAATGTTATCATGATCAAGACAACATTTTAAAAACCAACATAGCATCATTAAAACATATTAAAAATTAAATCAAAAAGAGAGAAAAGCCAGACGAGACAGTCATATATGTCATTAATATCAGCCAAATTGACAGAATCAATAAGGCCACAAAATCACAATCAAATAGCTTCCTATTGTGTTCGCTTGTTCCACAAATCTGGCCCACTAAATGCGTTGACGCGTTTTGGTGGACATACTGATTACCAACCACCTTTTTCAACACATATATAACTTTCTCTTGGACCAAATATGTATACACATACACTGGATCATATCGAATCCCATCAAAGTCAGTCACCCATATGCCCACAGAACGATTGGTAGCACCTAGGTCATGAATAAATATCTCCCAGGAAGTAAAACCCCATCCAAACTCCGCTAATTCAAATGCATTGAATAAGTTGTGTTGAATGGGAATGGCATATACTATGCACCCCCTTTCATTTCTTTAAATGCCAAACACACAATGAGGCCTAGTGTAGGGGCTGGTGGGCTCACTTATATAATGTTTTAGGGGACCGTTCACATCTAGTTCCACCCGTCACCTTATGGCTCCTCGTGCTCTCCTTCCTTACACCCGGTAATACCAAGTAAAAACTTGGCATTACCGTGTATGGGGAAGAAGAGCATGACGTATTACTGGGTGTAGGGAAGGAGAGCATGAGGTGCCACGAGGTGACGGGTGGAGAAAACACAGGGTTGCACCATATTCTTGTAAATTTGGCTCATCCCTTTTATTAAATGACTGCTCCCACCTGGACTGCCAGTGCAAGGTGACTGTCTATCACAACCCACAAGCTTTTTGCCAGAAGTTATGGGAGGGGAGAGAGTTGTGCAGATTCACTTGCCAATAAGCAGTTGACCAGAGACCTTCACCATTCCTTAAAATAATGGTCTGTCTCTTTAAGCGTTGAGCTTTACTTGGTTGCTGCTCATGCAGTGCAGATGAATTTAATCATGTTCTGGAACTGTTATTATTTATGTGAAGTGTTGCCATCAGGTATTTACATGTTTCTAAAATGTAACAATTTATATTTGTACTCAAGCACAGAGTTTCAGAATGTAACATTAGGAACATCTAAATAGGGGTTTGTATATTGATGCATTTTTAAATGTACTTTTGTAGTAAGGTCCCCAAGGTCACTACTATTTTCAACCACAAAGTGGAATGGCCTGCATGTTGTTTTGTATGGATCTTTCTGAATCCCATAAAAACATAGATTGAGCTGTGAATGTTTATACTCACATACGCATACAAACATACGTGCATTTAGGAGAATCAGGTCTTTTGATCCCATGTTTAGCCATCGTTCCAACTAACAGAAGTTGTGTGATCTGTAAATAGTACAACTATTTATTAAGCTAGAATAAAGGCTATAGGCATCCACTATACTTCCCAGTAGGCCATTCCTACCAAGTCACTGTAATACTTTTAATGTAATCAATGTGATTGTTTGGGGCTCACACTTGTAAGCGACGGGTAATGGAGTGGGACAAAGGGTGCTAAAAGTAATGCTGTAGAGTGTATTCAACTGCCTTCTGTATAGGGCAACTTGTAATCTGCCCCTACGCATGTTCAGATTTGTACCCTCACCCAATAACTTTAACTGAATGTTTAGATGCACTCAGTAAATCTTTGTGCATAACCAGGTTTGCACCATATTTCATTAATCTTCAATGCATGTTCTAATTTGCAACCAGAAATCTTTGGGCATATTATCAACAACTAGCGATATTTATCGCTAAATGAGATATTTTTGTATTGCCGCGCATCGCCGGATTTTATCGCAGAGATAACGTGCTATTAGCAACGTTTATCTCAAATGTGATAAAATATCCGGCGATAGCAGCTCAATGCATGAATATCGATGGAAATCCAGCGATATTCAGGCATTAACGCCAATAGGGTCTTAACCTGAATATCCAACTCCCATTGGATATACAGGTTAAGAAGTGGTCTGAGCAGGCGTTATTCGCGCTTAGCGCAATTTTTTTTATCGCTGTGCCTGCGTTGATAATAGGCGATAGTGATGTTAGCGACTGCTTTCAGTCGCTAACAGGTTGGGTACGTCCACTTTGCATGTCATTAGCGATAAATATCGCTGACATGCAAAGCGGGCCCCAAAGCGCTCGCTATCGCCTACAAACAGCGTGCTAAGAGGGCGATGAAATTATCGCCACTTTAGCAGGAAAAAGTCCCGCTAAAGCGGGGATAAGGCCCTTGCTAATATGCCCCCTGGAGTGCTGGCCCAAATTTCTACCATCACTTAGACATGTTGGATACATGACTTGAGTCTGACTTGCTTGCACTGACAGTGCACACATACTTATGTCAGAGCATAGAGGATGCCTAGGTCATCTTCCATTGGCAACTGTTTCAAAACAAACTTTCTGTAAAAAAGGCTGATCCAAATCGTGAGTTGCCCCTCTCTCAGTGTTATCATTATGTGCTGTTTAAAAAAAATCTGATAGTAAAAGCCATGGCATTATAATGTATCTGATGCATAATTTGAGAATCAAGAGCAGTCTGCCATTGAAAATGGAGATATATGCTAAAGTTACACAGGGGCATATTATCAAGACCCTATTGGCGTTAATGCTTGAATATCGCTGGATTTCCAGTGATATTCACGCATTGAGCCGCTATCGCCGTATATTTTATCGCATTTGAGATAAACGTTGCTAATAGTACGTTATCTCTGCGATAAAATCCGGCGATAAAAAAAATATCGCTAAGCTCATTTAGCGATAAATATCGCTAGTTGTGGATAATATGCCCCATAGTTTTATGTTTTTTTCTTTTGTGGTTTAGGCAAAACATCAAGCTACGTTAAATTTTTAAAACAAATTTGCTGGGGGAAACGAGCAGTTATCTTCATATTTTGACCTCTGATAAAAAAAGTCTCATACAGTCACACTCATCACTCTTCCATAACCGCTTTGCCAATTAATATGCCAAAAAAACAGAACATGAAAGTTGCTGCACAGCAAAGATGTCGCAGGATTCTCCATGTATTCATTTAATTGGCCATTCATCCAAATACTTAAACAGACTAGAGCTGCGCTCTCATTTGCATTTTTGCTGAGCATGTTCTGCGTTCTGGGCTTCTGAAAGAAGCACTGAAGACCGAAGTTCTTGTTCCTGCCATCCCCAGTGACTTCCGTAAATCACTTTTCCGCTGGGAGCCATCTTGAAATGCAGAAATCCCTATTTCTAGACCAGCCATTTTCATTTTACCTCAATACATATTCAATGCCACCGTGAAAAAGTATCTCAAAAAGCGGCAGAAGGAGAGTAATGAAGTCCCAGGACACCAATAACTTACACATACTTGTTTTTAAGTTGCATGGATTAGCTCTCGTATTCATTAGAGAATTAAATGTTGCTATCAGTTAATCAATGGGAGGTTTTAGCCAGACTCACCACCTTGCAGAATCGCACTGCAAAATGGGGAGCGAAATCAATTTTCTGAACTGAAACTCATAAATAAATCTGTATGCCATATGGGTCTTGTCTTTTGAATTCTTAAAATGCATGCTCAGTTCTTATGTGCCCACAGTACCTTACAATTCTTTTTGTTTACGTGTTATAATTGGCATTTTAGGCTCTAGTGTATGTTTAGTTCTAAACTCAATATTTAACACATTATCTTACTAGTTGCAAGCAATATATTGTGGAAACAACTTTAAAGTGAAAAGCTATTCTTAAAATGTTTTCACTAAGTCAACTGCATAATTGTGTTTCAATGTCCAAAACAGCTGTGCAAGTTCATTCGAATATGTGATTTCTGCTGAGCATTGATCCCACAGGTTAAGCTGGATGGTACATTAGGGATTTAGAAGGTGTCACAACCAGAAAGTTCTAGTCAATGGCTCAGATATTAGAAGATAACACATGTGGGCATAATACATTACAACAAAAAGCCTTGCATTTGCTTCTGGGGACACACTAAAGCGTTTTCTGTGTGTCTAACCAAAACAACTAGACAAAAACGTTACATTGTTGATATTTTCAACTACTTTTTTATGACTTTTGGTGAAATAAGGAACACTTTCGTTTGAATGCTTCCAATATTGTCAATTCATCAAAAATGATTGGATGACAGGACAAACCACACAACTTACCAAACCTACCTAACTTCACTGAAACTACTTCAGTCAACCCAGGATATTGCCCATTTCACAACAGCTAGACTGAATATAGAGTCTGCAGCATGTTAAGAAACATAAAACATTTACAGAAGCCAGGACATTATTATTGAAATTCCAATCGCAGCACTGTGGTTATTTCTCTTCTCTGCTTTCAACCTAAGGGAGAAAGAAATGCATTCAACTCAGGGTGGTCATGAGGCCTTCTTTGGATACAATGGACATTCTTCGGCAGATCTAGGGGCATAACGTCTCTGTTTCGGACCTCTAGCAAATTTATCTTTTCTCCATTGTCATCCCAGTTTTATTTCTTTTGGTTTTTTTTCTGGACACAATTATTGCCAGTACTAATATTCTTTGTGCAGCGGCCAAGGGAGTAGCCAGAACATTGAAATACCTCCCACTTTGAACCAACGCTCTGATAACACCAAGCAAGCAAAGCAAGTGAGCCTGACCCTTCCTAGAAGAGTTTGTGTGTCTCTTCTATCCAATTCATCCTTTCACCATTCCATCCACCTGCTGATATCCACCCTTTCACTTTTACATTTGCGCATCCATCCATTCTTTCATCCATCCTTCCATCTTTCATCATTCTATCCCTCATCCATGCATGAATCCATCCATATATCCATCCACCCGTACATCCAACCTTTGACTTACATATCCATCAATACAGCATTTCATCCATTGATTGACCCTTTTTGACAATCATCTATCCATTAAGATTTCTATTTACTCTGCTAGTCCTCTAAATTGCCCATTCATCATGCTCTCAGATTTCCATTTACTCCAACATTCTTTCACTTGTCTATCCACCAATCCATTCACTCATCCATCCCCAACTCATCCATCCTACCACACTTCCTACCTTTCTTTCACCCTTCCTTACTTTCATTTTTCCTTCCTTTCAACCCTCCAAGCTTATGTCCCTTTTCGATCAACCTGTTTCTTTCTTCCTTATAATGTTAATTATGAGCTTTTGTCTGTCGAGTTGCCCATTAAGGACCTCACCCCTCTGTAGCTAGTAAAGCAGGGGCTTTCACAATGTCCCTGGCTGTAACACTGCAGTTTGGTGCCACAGTGTTTGTGCTCTGCTCTGAATTGGAATTGGTAAAACTGTTCTCCTAATTAGCATATTTGACTTTATTTTAGACCATATTAGATGGTGTAGACTATGCACCAGTGGCATGGGAGTTAAAGGTCATGTATGGACTGCAGTGTGTATTTACATCACTCAAATCCATGACAAAATATGTTTCTCCCAAAAGCACCACTATGCTCTGACTGAGCTGTAGTATAAATGCCCTTCAGAGACACAGGGCAAAGAAAAACGCATTTGCCATGTAGGAAGACCTACTTAAATAATAAAAAGTCGCCTCAAAAGTTTTATAAATCCACAAGGCAGGATTCCAAAAATAAAATGAGCACACTAACATTTATAAACCCTACTCACAGTGACTGAAGACCTAAAACGACTTCCACTGAGCAACGTTTTCCGTAAGACAGGCCTATTTGCAAATAAAATATGTATTTTGATATCCCTGTCTTGGAAGATACTAGTAAGACCTTCCAATTAATTTCTCCTACATATTTAATGATGAAATCAGAGTGTTGTAAGTGTTACTGGAAAGGTAGCGAGAGAAATTTACTTTAGTCTGCCTGAAGCAGAACTGACTTAAAACCAGCTCTCCCACTCATTATACCTCCAGTTCTGAAATGCACATTGGCTGGGAGTGTTAATGACTCTGCCTCAGAAGACAATGGCCTGCCTGTAAGCCCAGGAAGGACAAGTTGTTTTAACTCCTGACCACACTGCTGGGATTACCTATCTGGAAGTGGACAAGAACAGCTGAAAGAATAAAGGAGATTCTCAACAGTATTTCATTGACTTGGAGATGCCTGGCAAGGGTTTCTCCTATGCATTTCCAGAACCCTCCTCACAGCCAGGTTCTAGTCATGGTGGGAGCGAAAACCAATATGGACCCTGTCAGATGGGAGGAGAACTAATCTAAATAGGGAAGCAGCTAAGGAACTGAAGACAGGCCTGCCTGGTGGCTGATGGGTAATAACATACTGAAAAAGTTGCTCTAGGGTACTTTTACTGGAACACAAATAGGACATGATTCAAAAGAGGTGGCAAATTGTGAAAAAGTATAATTTTGTAGCATAATTTCTCCAGTCACTGATTAGTGCACAGGGTAAATCTGACAGACTTCACCTCACCAGTGGCCACCTCCAACAGTATTACACTTTCACATGGAACTCAAAGAGAAGTGGCTTTGGTTTAGCAGTAGTGGTGGCATGGCCATCTGGTGTGCATGAGCAAACTGGTAGGCAACACCTCTCTTGTGTACTCCGAATGTCATGGAAAAGTGCTTGCTTGTGGAGTGCAGGGAGAATTCTCGGTCGGCTTCACCCAGGACTGTGAGCTGTTGTTGACATGCTGACAGTCGCAACAGCTTCAAGAGTTTTCTGCTGTAAGTGAGCTGTTCTACTTATTACCCAGAACACCGGGCTGAAAAGTCAGAAGAAGCATGGTGGTATGGGAAATCAGAGATGACAAATGGATCAAGGGCAGGATGTCAAACATTTTGTTTTCCTTCTTGTGCTTACAATACATGGGAAATGCCATTTCCTAACAAGGTGGGTATGGTCTAGTCCTACCAGGAATTGCTGCCATTCTAGTTAGTGTTGCCTCAGCTTCCCTGTCTAACATGTTTTTTTCCAATTGGATTGTTCTTTCATGGAAGGCTATATGTTGGGCTCTTTTTCTACTCTGTCTCCAGGAAGTGTGGTGTATTGCTTTTCAACTTCTGTAAAACTATTCACCGCCAATCTAGCACTACCTATACTGGCAAAAAAAATTGTTTCTGCCATTTGTGTTTTTTACTTGAAATCGGGGTGCATTAAGTGCAGGGTGGTGTTCAGATCTCTGAAGAAGTTGCTCCTTCTTTGGACAATCAAGAAGGGATACAGTTTGTGTGCAGTTCTAGCTGGTACTTACTTAACACTTTTTTTAGTATATCTATAATGTGCTGATCTAGCTCTCTGCCATAAGCATTTGTGGGAACATTACCAGATATGCTAAGACTAGTCAGCCTGCGAATATACCAAAATGCAATGCCTCGCCTGGAAAGGCTTATCATTTTGATATGTTTATTTCTCCTCGTTTTGCCTTTTTCTGTGTGCTGAATTCTGCAGCACACATAGAAAGTGGGAAAAGCCTCAGAGTATTGTTTTTGAGCAGGAAGGCGTCCTTTACTGCACAAAAATAATCCTTGTTGTAACACAGGCACCCTTGCATAATTGTCCAAGGGTGCCTGCATTGGTACTAAGCTACACTCAGTACGCCATTGCAGGGAGGTAGGAGGATTTCGTCGTATCTTAATAGATATTGCACATTCCTGCTCTCTCACTGTCACACAACTCATTGCAGCAAATTGTCTTGCTCCGTTGCGTGACTTGATAGTAAATCTGCCCCTCAGTTTCTATCAGGGCAAAAAATGAAGGTACATATTGATATTAAATTCCAGGTGTCCTTGCCTATATATCCTGCAAATGGTTTGATCAAGTGATTCTTCCTATGCTTAGGTTACAAAGTAATTTAATGTTGTTTTTTTTGCCTATATCCTGCAAATGGTTTGATCAAGTGATTCTTCCTATGCTTAGGTTACAAAGTAATTTAATGTTGGGGGATTTTAATCTGCATGTTGACACACTGATTATTAACAATGCAAACAATCCCCTCAAAACAATGCCACTGGCTAGATTTTCCTAGCTAAATCAATGTCCTACTCACAACTGTACGTATTTAATCTATTGTTTAAACCTAGTGCAGTCCCATTTTAAGTATTACATAGTATGATAAGTGTACTCTCTACTTTTCATGACGTCAATCTAGTACTGTTGAATTAGTTTGGTACCTTCACTCCTTCTCCAAAACACACAGATTGTAGTGAAGCAAAGCAAATGGCCTCCAGCCCATTTTTCATGAATGCCAGAATGTGCTGATATCCATTTGGTGGTGGGCTTGCACTATAGGTGGGATATTTAGACACAATGATACTACTCTCATTTCAGCTACCAAAATCATTTTTTTGTAACATATAAATAAATACTTCTTGGCTTGGGCAAAGCTTATAACAAATAAAAACACATTAACTAGATTACATCTAAAGGAAAACATGTTTATTAAAAATAAAATTAAAATACATCTAGGGTGTCATTATTAGGACTATTAACAGTAGAGAAACTGACAAAGTGGCTCCTTGCAGTAAAGAAATATCAATCAGTAAAACGTGAAGACCACGTTAATATTAGGAATTTAAAGGTGGGTCCTTATTTAACACCATTTACAATGATAAACTCACTGCGAACTATTGTTGGCAAGCTGAAAGACACAACATTCGCCAGGGTTTCATGCTGGCAGCGGGATGCTTTACTAATGATACAGGACACCGGGCTGAGTAGTCAGCACAAGAAGCATGGTGGTATGGAGATCAGAGATGCCAAATGGTTCAAGGGCAGGACGTCTAACATTTAGTTTTCCTTCTTGTGCCTGCCATACATGGGAAATGCCATTTCACAAGAAGGTGGGTATGGTCTATTCTTAACATGGTTATTAACAAGTTGGAAAACCTTGTATTTATCCAGACATAATGATGCACTTTATCGTGAACTTGTGAACACTGTTATTAATGAGTAGGATTTTTTAAAAATGTTTTTATATATCCATTCATCATGATGTATTTTATCGTGAAATTGTCTTTTAACATTCATTGTAGAAAAAACATTTTTAAGTGTTATATTTTATGGTTGTAAAAAAACAAATAAATAATTTCTTTCTATCCAGGATGACTGTCATTCTAGTTTGTGCTGCCTCAGCTTCCCTTTCATATACTGCCTAAGTCATGTATAAAAAGGATTTAGTGTGAGAAGGATGCATCACAAGACTTTTGAATCCAGTATTTTTGGTCACTACCATAGATGCCTATTGCCTCTGATTTTTGGTCTTTTTCTGCAGCTGTTTTTCCAATTGGAATCTCATTTCTCCAGGTAGTGTGGAGCGTTGATTTTCAACTCCTGTATAATTATTCTTCTCCAATCTAGAACTACCTACATTGCCAAAATGTTTGCTTCTGGCACTTGTATTTTTCCTCAAAACTGGGGTGCATTAAGTGCAGGGTGGTATTCAGACCCTGAAGAGGTTGCTCTTTCTTTGGACAATCAAGAAGGGAGCAAGAGAAGCCTCCATTGCTTTCAGTTCTTGACTCGTACTTAATACTTTTTTAAATATATTTAAAATTGCTGACTTAGCACTCTGCCATAGGCCTTTGTGGGTACATTCCCAGGTTTACTAAGACTAGTAAGCCTGGGAATGTGTCAAAACTCTATGTCCTACTAGGGGAAGTGTAATGAAGAGAAATATGATTATTTCTCTTATGTTTTTCCTCTTTCTACTTATGCTACAATCTGCAGCACATATTGATAGAGGAAAAAGCCTCAAAGAATTGTTTATGTGCAAGAAGGTGTCCCTTACTAAATAAAAACAATCCTGGTTGTAACACAGGCACCCTTGCACAATGGTGCATGGGTGCCTGCTTTGGTGCTAGGCTACACTGAGTACACCACTGCAGGGAGAGAGCATAAATGACAGAATGTGCTGACATCCACTTGATGTTGGTCAGCACTTTTGGTGTGATATCTACACACAATGATACTACTCCCATTACAGTTCCCCCAACACTTTTTTTCTAACATATAAATAAAGACTTATTGATGTGGGCAAAATTGACAAAAAAAAGTAATGGAAATTTCATAAGAATAAAATAAATATTCGTTTAGAATGTCATTTTAGGGACTAGTAACAGTAGGAGAAACTGACAAAGTTTCTCCTTGCAATAAGCAAATATCAACCACTTAAACCTGAAAGATCATCTTAATATTTAGAATTAAAAGGTTCGTCCTTTCGTTAACACTATTTTCAACCATTGCCTCACAGCAAATATGCAAAGCCATTTCAACTAGTAACCAAAGTGAATCAATTTGCAAGGGGGAGGTCATTTATTTGCCATATCCCATTGCAATAAGTGTACAATTGGAAACAGTGGGGAAGGGCTTTAATGTGAGGCCCTGAGATGCTTTTACTTTTTAAGATAGGATCAGGTAAGGTGATGCAGATAGAGGTGCATACTTCCTGCAAATTTTGCTAACCCATCCCAAGCATGTGGAAAAAGGCTTCATTCATTAAAGAAAAGCTTGAAGATAATAAATAGTGCATGCAATCAATCTCTGAAACAATGTGACCTTTAGCTTGGTCCAGTGTGTCCTTATTATATATTATTCATCACAACAAGTAAGTCAATATGATAACGCTTCGATTAGTGTCCTCAGTGTGATTAGATCTCACCAATGAGACTATTACATGTTGTCTCATTTTGTAATTTGATCATTTACGTTTCGATTGTAATTCCGTGCTAAACAAGTATCGATTCGATAGATGCAGACCAGCCCTATGCTTTTTAAAAATGTAATCTGGGGCTTAAATCTGCTTGAGAGAGAGTATGTCTTTCAAATCTGCTGTTTGTTATAGAAATGCCATGCTTTTTAAAAAGTTGTTCTTATAATTAGCATGTTAAAGTTTTACCATACATATTTTTTGATTTGTATATCTATGGTTATTTTTTAATAATCAAATAAAGATTATTGATGGATTGGTTGGTGGATAAAAGGTTTTGGATATATGGGTTTGACCAATGCACGACTCAGAACATAACGCAATATACTTGTTCCATGGGAGAACTACAATAATTGGGCGTCTCTATTTCTGTCATTTTTTATTGAAAATAAAGAGCATATTTACATGGTACTGGGTGGAGAACACATGGGGAAAGAGAAAGATGAAAAAACGCACGGGGGGTTGTCAAGCATTGTATACATTGGCCTTAATTAGTTTGGCTCTTGACAGTTCATTCTGCAATTTGTTACATCTTCTTCACTCCATTCTTGCACGTTCCAGTTTCCCCCATGTCCCTTTGCCACCGGCACGGTTATCTTTCCGCCCCCCCTGGTGGTGTGAGGAGATAGAAGATCAAAAGATGAAGAGAGACGTAGGCATGTTATGTTGTTGAGTAGGGTGCATGTGTGCGTTCGGTAGTATTGTCTGGTCTAGGTCTCTAGGGTGGCTTGTGAGAGGACAAGTAGTTGTCTAGTGACAGCCATAACTCGCTCTTTTTCCCTGAGTCCCTTTGGCTGTTAGACGTTATGGTGTCGGCTCCCCTTAGGAAAATGACCCAGTTGAACCAGGCCTTAAAGGTGGCTTTTGCTGTGTCCTTCCAGTTATTCAACACCGTCTTGACTGCTTAACGACCCTGGATCAGACAAAATTCTGGCTAGTACACAGGGCCTACTGGACCCCAGCTCGTCTCGCCAACATAGGCATCAGAGAGACTGACTCCTGCTGGAACTGCAACAGGCAGAAGGGAGACCTAGCACACCTCCTATTCCACTGCGCCAAAACAAAGAAGTTCTGGCACTCCATAATCACTCTAATCAATGACATGACAGGAGCCACACTATCAATGGACTTCCACCACCTAATACTGGGATACACGGACCCTTCCATAACATCCGAAAATGACAGAGACCTGAATAATTGGCCGTCTCTAAATGTTGAAAGCACGAGTCCCACTTATGAATTTAGGTTGACCCATACAATAAGTAGCAGTATCTGGCTCTGATATCACCCACATTGGCTGTTGTTGACAGGAAGTTGATACTTTTGATTTTGCAAGAGGAGGTACCCTCCAGAGATAATTAAATGAAGCTGATATTTATTTTACCTCTCCTGCTGGGGCTAATGTATCTGGATTAAATTCATGCAAATACAAAAAAGCTATGCAGTACAGGCTAACACACGAATTCAAGATGTGACAGGAAACTAAATGGGCAAATGTTCAACTTGCTCGCTCAATAAAAGACTATGTACATCACTCTTTTTTTTTTTAGCTTAGATGCAAAAGCATAGACTGAGCCAGCACTGGCATATGGTCTGTATTCGATGATTCAGTTACCACAACACTAGACATGGGAAAGTCTCCTGATCAGACATGATAATGAGAGATGGATATGAAATTAATGTCTACATGTTAGTTAGGGTCCTTTAAGTATCTGGCACAGATTCGGTAATAGGAGTTAAAACTGCCTGCTTTAAAAAAAAAAAAAAAATTCCAGGTTTTAAAACTTTTAAAATTACTGCATGTATATAGCCAATGAACAAACATGGGGTTTGATCATCCATGTTTTCAAAGCTCAATTTTAATATTGAGGTAGTGTTACTGGAAAAAGCACCGATAGCCATGGTTGCTCTTCTTTGGGCCCTTGAAATATATACTGTAAAGCAAGACAACGTACATTTTTTGATGAAATCAAAAGATTGTAAGACTACCAAACGAAAGCCAATGAGATATTTCTCACGGCTGGGCTCACTGGAAGAGAGTGCAGCTGATAATTATATGAGGTTTACCTTATCCTACACTTAAATATGATCATGGTGTAATGTAAATAATGGTTATCTACATTTCAGTGTGTGCATTTAAGGAGATCTGGGAGGTCCTTAGAGGACGGCTGGTGGGAACAGCCTTATATGAGCTGAAGATTGCAAGTACACAGTGACCCATCTATGTACTATGCCAAAAATGTTTTTATCCATAACTTTTGGATTTTCTGCATGTGGCTCCATCATTGGTGTTTAAAGCTCAAATACTGAAAACCTAATTGGGGATCTGGTCCAAGAGAGCCCCAATTGTTCTGCTCTCATTCAGATTTTGAGCTGCTTTAGATAAGGAAGAAGCAAGGTCAATTTAAAATTTGCTACTATAAAAGCATCTTTGGTTGTTGCGAGCCATTCATCTATTTGGACAAATGCTGTTTGCATTCTTAGGATAGATTTGGAAAGGTTAAAAACATCAGCTCAATACATTCAGGGTGTATGTAGAATAAAGCAGTAAGTGTACATATTATGGACTACATTGACTTTAAGAGCACAAAATGCAATGATATCTACCTTTAATTGACTTTTTTCCTTATTTAAATATCATATTTTTATGATCCTGTTTGGAGAATCTCATATTTGCTTGCATAGAAAGGGTCTGTGAAGAAAATAATATAAGGGCTTGCAAGTGCCTTTGTCAGGAAGGCGCAATTGAAAGATTACATGTTGTCTTTTTCCTACTTGATTTCTATAGAATAATAACAAACAGGGTGTCTTAGAGAGTGAATAGCAATTGATTGACTGGCATAGCCCAATTCATAAACTGATTAAATAACTTCATCATAGCAAATAGGCAACTCACACAAACACCGGTAATCAAAATAGGCCTCAATTTAGTGCCTAGAAGTCCACTGCCAATATTGCTAAGCCAACTATCTACAGCAGAAAAGAAAGTCTTTCTTAATTGCTTCCCAGATACTTGTACCTTCCAGGTTCCTTTATTTCTGTTGAAACTCCAGTGATATTTGTCGTGATATTTGTCAAATGTCCTCTAATCTCCTTACTTTTATCTGGGATATTCGTCCAGCCCTGCTTAACTTTCAAGATTTTGCAGATTCAGCCCTCTTTAGCAAGCAAAATATTTAAAGCAAGATGATTTTGAAGAACCATAGCCCTAATGGCTATTATTTCAGTTGCAATTACTAGCAAAGCTCCAGCAGTGCTTGTTGGCAGTTTGGTGATGTTAGCAAGCACATTTTTCCCCCTTCTTTTGCTTGCCCAGTGAATGCTAACTACTTGAAGCGGGAGAAGTGTAGTCCCTGTATGGACTTTGGTGGTCTGCAACAGGATCCTTCTCTATTTTATTGAATCTAACACATTAAGATACATTGTTTGTATTCTGAATAATATTGACAGACATGGGCTAATGCTTGAAAGGTTTACTTGAAGAATATAGGAACAAAATATATAAGCTGGACCATCAATCAGTTTAGCACATAGGCAGATAAATGATAAGCACAAAGAACTCAGTATAGTTCTACAGAAAATACAGCATAGCTTTGCCTTCTAAAAATGGGAAAAGGTGGACTCTCTAGACAGGAAATACCAGGGGCCAGATGTAGGTGGCAAATACCGGTCTGAAACGGCCGAATTCGGCCGTTTCCGACCGGTATTTGGCATCTTGAGATGTAGGGGGCCAGATTTTACAGATTCTGTATATTTACCGAATCGGTAAATTTACAGAATCTGTAAAATACCGAATCGGTATTTTTACCGATTCGGTACCTTCCAGATGTAGGTGGGACTCTTCTGAGTCCCAAAGGCCCTACAAATTAGGTATTTTAACACACAATCCAATTGGGTGTTAAAATACCGAATTCAGGTGTGCATGCACATGTGTGCATGCACACCTAGCCATGTGACAGACAGACATGCCCTTAGGGCATGTCTGTGTGCCACATGGCGCACATGCCTATTTTTGGGGTGCCAGAGGGTGTCAAAGTGACACCCCCTGCACCCTTGCCAAATTCGGTATTTACCGATTCTGTAAATACAGAATCGGTATTGCCCATTCATTCCTATGGGCTTCAAGGCCCATAGGAATCAATGGGCAATAACGATTCGGTATTTACAGATTCAGGAAATACCGAATCTTAACGATTCGGTATTTACAGAATCTGTAATACCTACATCTCCCCACTTCATATTTACCGACTCTTAAATACCAATCGGTAAAATTTGGTATTTAAGAGTCGGTAAAGATGAATTACCTACATCTGGCCCCAGGTCTTTTTGATAGAACATCTAGGAAAGATCCTTCTCCTACCTGGCGGGCAAGACATGGAACTCCCTCCCCATCCACCTATGGCTGACCCAGGACCATCTCTCCTTCAGGAAGCAACTCAAGGCCTGGCTTTTCGAGCAGTAACAGACCCCCCCCCCCCCCAGCGCCTTGAGACCCTGCCGGGTGAGTAGCGCGCTTTACAAATTGTTCTGATTGATTGATTGAAAGGATTTCATACATTTAATATCCAGAAACAAGGTTCCCAGGATTTTCCCAATAGGGAACTAGCAAGATGAAATATTTTAATACAGACTTAATTTGAAGATTCTCTCAAAATACTATTACATTAGATTCAGATTTTTTCAAAATGTACTCAGGTAACATGATTCGAAACATAGTATGCAATTCACCCTGGGACTGCCAGGTTGTCCTTGTTTAGGTACATTGCGTTCACTGTGCCTGTGAAACCTTCATCCAGTCTTTCAACGTAAGCCCAAATTTCTTTTTTACAACAAGGAAAATAACACCAACAGTGATCACATGGTGTACTACAGTGTTGAATTCAAAATAGAAGAAAGCACAAAACTGGATTATATTAGACAAGGCATGATTTTGAACACATTAAACACTATCATGCAAAAACAGACTTCACAACCTGCTTCCGATGATTTCTAAATCATCATACCTACGTTTTATTACAATAGAGCCGTCATCAATGTTGGATCCTTCCAAGTCCTTCATGGTATCAGATTTCACTCTGCATTTCTTCAACTTTTACATCAATCAATTTTCTATGTCTTCCTCTTGTTGCTCATAGCTTCTTGATCCCACTTTATGCCCACCATTTGATGAAATTCCTTTGTAGATATAGTTTGGCCAAAAGAGGGGTTAACATAAATTTTAGTATTCCTCCACCTAAACTCCCTAGCTAATTTGCCTGTTATAGCATCTTGCTTCCCAATAGACCCAAATATATAGCCTGTTCTTTTCCACTGGCGTGTTTCTTCTAATTCAGTTAGTTCACGAGTAATGTTTGTAATGGTTATGACATCAACTATTAAGCTGTTTGTTTATTTTAGGAATAAAAGCACAGCATTCTCTAGCATGGATTTCCTTGCTGACTCCGCCTTCCTTAGCGAAAAGTATGTCTAACCCAAGCCTATTTTGTATGATCATAGCAAGCAATCACTTTTAGTGTACCTGCAGTGTTTGTGGCAAGTCTGTCGCATGAGATTGATAATTTCCTCATCTTTCAAACTTTTAATATACTCCTGCTGAGGGTATTAATGCTCCAAATATGTCATTAAGTATCTGCTTAACCCCTTCGCTGCTAGGCCTTTTCCCCTCCTGTGCTAAGGCTTTTTTTGGTGTTTTGTGGTAGTGCGCGCTTAGGCCCTTGTAACTTTTTGACCACATAAGGTATCCACGCCAAATTTGCGTCCTTTTCTTCCAACATCATGTGGATTCTAACAGCGCCCAGGGTTTGTGGATTCCCTTGGAGGGGTCCCAGAAATTAACCAAGAATATAGTGATTTTTCTGTTTTTTTTCAGAAAAATGGGAAAAACGGGCTGCAAATGAAAGCCTCTGGGTTTTTCCCTGAAAATGTTATCAAAAAAGGGTTTGTGGGGCTGAAATCTCCATTTTCTCAGCTTTTAGGGAATGACAGTCTTTTGTCAGAGAACCGAAATTTTTCACACAGTTTTGGCATTTTTCTGGGACATAGCCTATTTTTGCTATTTTTAGAGCTTTCCACCTCCTTCCAGTTAATGGTAGAAATGAGTTTGAAAGCAATAATGGATCCTGGAAAGCTGTACATTTTCGAAAAGGAGACAACATTCTGAATTCAGAAAGGGGTCATTTGTCTAAATCCATGAAGGTTTCTTTATAGAAACTAACAGTTAAATATTGGAATAATTGAACATTTGTTGAAAAAAACAGCCTTTTGTCTCAATGTTTTCACCTATAACGTTTTCTAATTTTGACAGCTCTTGGAAAGCAATATACCGTTACATCCGTTAGACCTTCCTGGTTGTGGGGATATATAGGACTTGTATTTTCACCAAGAACCCGACGAACCCAGATCCAAAAACTGAGCAGCAACTTGCAATGGTATTTTTTCATTTACTGGGTATAGAGCACTTTGTCCTGGAAAATGTATACATGGAAAAAATCTGTATGAAAGACACCTATGTATTTCTGAATTGGGTACAAATTATAGAGTTCAGAAACAGTATATAATTGCACATTTTCAAAATTGGGAATACTCATACTAGCATGAGAATTATTGCTCATTTTTCAAAAAGATGTTTTTTTTACACAATGTCTTTCATTGAAAGGGAGAAATGCATGAAAGCTCAATTGGTAATAACAGTTGATTTACAAATCTGAATTACCCCAAGTCTCCCAATAAAAACGGTACCTCACTTGTATGGGTCGGCTTGTGCCTGCGACAGGAAACGGCGCAAAATGCAACGTGGTCACACCTAAATTTTGCAGTTACAAATTGACCCTTTTTTGGCAAAGTGCCTACCTGTAGTTTTTGCACCCTAGCTCTGCCGGCACCTAGGGAAACCTAGCAAACCTATACATTTTTGAAAAGTAGACACCCAGGGGAATTCAGGATGGGACGACTCGACTGCCTACCACCAGGTTGTGTTACACAGAATCCCTTGCAAAGCTAAGAATTCAACAAAAAAAACTAATTTTCCTCACATTTCTGTGGTGGAAAAATCTGGAATCTGCGTGGATCAACAAATTTCCACCCACCCAGCGTTCCCCCAGGTCTCCCCAAAAAAATGGTACCTCACTTGGTCGCACCTCAATTTCCCAGTGAAATCTTGCGCAACTTGGGACAAAGAGACTACCTTTTGTTTTTGAGCCCTAGCTCTGCCAGCACCTAGGGAAACCTAGCAAACCTATACATTTTTAAAAAGTAGACACACAGAGGAATTCAGGATGGGGTGACTCGACTGCCTACCACCAGGTTTTGTTACCCAGAATTCCTTGTAAAGCTAAGATTTTGACAAAAAAAACACATTTTCCTCACATTTCTGTGGTGGAAAGTTCTGGAATCTGCGTGGATCAACAAATTTCCAGCCACCCAACGTTCACCCAGGTCTTCCGAGAAAAATGGTACCGCTCTTGCGTGGGTAGGCATAGTGGCTGCGACACAAAACAGCGCAAACACAACGTGGTCGCACCTCAATTTTCCAGTGAAATCTTGCGCTTTTTGGACAAAGAGACTACCTTTTGTTTTTGTGCCCTATCTCTGTCAGCACCTAGGGAAACCTAGCAAACCTATACATTTTTGAAAAGTAGACAGCCAGGGAAATTCAGGATAGGGTGACTCGACTGCCTACCACTAGGTTTTGTTACCCAGAATCACTTGCAAAGCTAACAATTTGTCCAAAAAAACACATTTTCCTCACATTTCTCTGGTGGAAAGTTCTGGAATCTGCGTGGATCAACAAATTTCCACCCACCCAGCGTTCCCCCAGGTCTCTCAAAAAAAATGGTACCTCACTTGCGTGGGTAGGCATAGTGGCTGCTACATGAAAAGCGCAAAACGCAACATGGTCGCACCTCAATTTCCCAGTGAAATCTAGCACTTTTTGGACAAAAAGACTACCTTTTGTTTTTGCGCCGTAGCTCTGCCAGCACCTAGGGAAACCTAGCAAACCTATACATTTTTGAAAACTAGACACCAAGGGGAATTCAGGATGGGGTGACTCGTCTGCCTACCCCCAGGATTTGTTACCCAGAATCCCTTGCAAACCTAAACATTTGACAAAAAAAACACATTTTCCGCACATTTCTGTGGTGGAAAGTTCTGGAATCTGCGTGGATCAACAAATTTCCACCCACCCAGCGTTCCCCCAGGTCTCTCGAAAAAAATGGTACCTCACTTGCGTGGGTAGGCATAGTGGCTGCGACACGAAACAGCGCAAAACGCAAGATGGTCGCACCTCAATTTCTGAGTGAAATCTTGCATTTTTCGGACAAAAAGACTACCTTTTGTTTTTGCACCCTAGCTCTGCCAGCACCTAGGGAAACCTAGCAAACCTATACATATTTGAAAACTAGACACTCAGGGGAATTCAGGATGGGGTGACTCGTCTGCCTACCCCCAGGTTTTGTTACCCAAAATCCCATGCAAACCTAATAATGTGACAAAAAAAACACATTTTCCGCACATTTCTGTGGTGGAAAGTTCTGGAATCTGCGTGGATCAACAAATTTCCACCCACCCAGCGTTCCCCTAGGTCTCCTGAAAAAAATGGTACCTCACTTGCGTGGGTAGGCATAGTGGCTGCGACATGAAACAGCGCAAAACGCAACATGGTTGCACCTCAATTTCCCAGTGAAATCTTGCACTTTTCAGACAAAAAGACTACCTTTTGTTTTTGCACCCTAGTCTGCCAGCACCTAGGGAAACCTAGCAAACCTATAAATTTTTTAAAACTAGACACCCAGGGAAATTCAGGATGGGGTCACTCGTCTGCCTACCCCCAGGTTTTGTTACCCAGAATCCCTTGCAAACCTAAAAATTTGACCAAAAAAACACATTTTCCGCACATTTCTGTGGTGGAAAGTTCTGGAATCTGCGTGGATCAACAAATTTCCGCCCACCCAGCGTTTCCCCAGGTCTGCCGAAAAAAATGGTACCTCACTTGCCTGGGTAGGCATAGTGGCTGCGACATGAAACAGCGTAAAATGCAACATGGTCGCACCTCAATTTCCCAGTGAAATCTAGCACTTTTTGGACAAAAAGACTACCTTTTGTTTTTGCGCCGTAGCTCTGCCAGCACCTAGGGAAACCTAGCAAACCTATACATTTTTGAAAAATAGACACCCAGGGAAATTTAGGATGGGGTGACTCGTCTGCCTACCCCCAGGTTTTGTTACCCAGAATTCCTTGCAAACCTAAATATTTGACCAAAAAAACACATTTTCCTTACATTTCTGTGGTGGAAAGTTCTGGAATCTGCGTGGATCAACAAATTTCCACCCACCCAGCGTTCCCCCAGGTCTCCCGAAAAAAAATGGTACCTCACTTGCATGGGTAGGCATAGTGGCTGCGACATGAAACAGCGCAAAACGCAACATGGTCGCACCTCAATTTCCCAGTGAAATCTAGCACTTTTTGGACAAAAAGACTACCTTTTGTTTTTGCGCCGTAGCTCTGCCAACACCTAGGGAAACCTAGCAAACCTATACATTTTTGAAAACTAGACACCCAGGGGAATTCAGGATGGGGTGACTCGTCTGCCTACCCCCAGGTTTTGTTATCCAGAATCCCTTGCAAACCTAAAAATTTGACCAAAAAAACACATTTTTTCGCACATTTCTGTGGTGGAAAGTTCTGGAATCTGTGTGGATCAACAAATTTCCACCCACCCAGCATTCCCCCAGGTCTCTCGAAAAAAATGGTACCTCACTTGCGTGGGTAGGCATAGTGGCTGCGACATGAAACAGCGCAAAACGCAACATGGTCGCACCTCAATTTCCCAGTGAAATCTAGCACTTTTCGGACAAAAAGAATACCTTTAGTTTTTGCACCCTAGCTCTGCCAGCACCTAGGGAAACCTAGCAAACCTATACATTTTTGAAAACTAGACACCCAGGGGAATTCAGGATGGGGTGACTCGTCTGCCTACCCCCAGGTTTTGTTACCCAAAATCCCTTGCAAACCTAATAATTTGACCAAAAAAACAAATTTTCTGCACATTTCTGTGGTGGAAAGTTCTGGAATCTGCGTGGATCAACAAATTTACACCCACCCAGCGTTCCCCCAGGTCTCCCAAAAAGAATGGTAACTCACTTGCGTGGGTAGGCATAGTGGCTGCGACATGAAACAGCGTAAAACGCAACATGGTCGCACCTCAATTTCCCAGTGAAATCTAGCACTTTTTGAACAAAAAGACTACCTTTTTTTTGCGCCGTAGGTCTGCCAGCACCTAAGGAAACCTAGCCAACCTATACATTTTTGAAAACTAGACACCCAGGGGAATTCAGGATGGGGTGACTTGTCTGCCTACCCCCAGGTTTTGTTACCCAGAATCCCTTGCAAACCTAACAATTTGACAAAAAAAACACATTTTCCTCACATTTCTGTGGTGGAAAGTTCTGGAATCTGCGTGGATCAACAAATTTCCACCCACCCAGCCTTCCCCCAGGTCTCCCAAAACAAATGGTACCTCACTTGCGTGGGTAGGCATAGTGGCTGCAACAGGAAATGGTTCAAATCGTACGGTGGTGAATTTACAATACCCTATTGCAAAACTACCTTGATTTTGGGGGGGGGGGGCACCTGAGTTTTTAAGCCCGGGGCTCGGTGGCCATCTTTGGAAACTACCAAACCCAAACAGTTCTGAAATCTAGACACCCGGGGGAGTCCAGGGAGGTATGGCATGCGTGGGTCCCCCAATGTTTTCCTACCCAGAACTCCTTGCAAATCTTAAAATTAGGTAAAAATATCACTTTTCCAAACATTTTTGCGTGGGATCTCCGTGCCGGCAAAAATGTCCTACCACCCAGCGTTACCCTTGTTCTCCCGAGTAAAAGGATACCTCACTTGTGTGGGTGCCCCAAAGCAGAACAGGCCAAAAATGAATTTTGAAAAAAGTAGTATTTAAGTTTTACAAATTAAGCCCCCCTGCCTTAGTCACAGGCCTTTGGCCCACCCACACAAGTGAGGTATCATTTTACTCGGGAGAACAAGGGGATCGCTGGGTGGTAGGACATTTGTGCCGGCAGCGAGATCCCACCCAAAAAAGTAAGGAAAAGTGGGTTTTTTAACCTAAATTTAAGGTTTGCAGGGGTTTCTGGGTAGGAAAACATTGGGGGACCCACGCATGCCATACCTCCCTGGACTCCCCCGGGTGTCTAGTTTTCAGAACTGTTTAGGTTTGGTAGTTTCCAAAGATGCCCGCCAAGCCCCAGGCCAAAATCTCAGGTGAGCCCCTCAAAAAATAAGATAGTTTTGCTAAAGGTAATTTTTAGGTCTCCACCGTACGAATTGGGCCTTTTCCTGTTGCAGCCACTATGCCTACCCACGCAAGTGAGGTACCATTTTTATCGGGAGACTTGCGGGAACGCTGGGTGGGAGGTAATTTGTGTGAGCCCAGTGATGCCACGCTTTCCCACACCAAAAAAGTGTGAAAAAACTGATTTTTTGCAGCTAAAATTGAGGTTTGCAAGGGATTCTGGGTAAAGGAACGTTGGAGGATCCACGCAAGCCATACCTCCTTGGAAGTCCCCGGGTGTCTAATTTTCATAAATGTGTGGGTTTGGTAGGTTTCCCTAGATGGCCGTCTAGCACGGAGCCAAAAACCCAGGTAACCCCCCTTGCAAAAGCTGGTGGATTTGACAATGGTGACAATGTCAAGTCCACCAGCTTTTGCAAGAGGGGTTACCTGGGTTTTTGGCCCCGTGCTAGACGGCCATCTAGGGAAACCTACCAAACCCACACATTTCTGACAAGTAAACACCCGGGGGCTTCCAAGGAGGTATGGCTTGCATGGATCCTCCAACGTTCCTTTACCCAGAATCCCTTGCAAATCTCAATTTTAGCTGAAAAAAATCAGTTTTTTTCACACTTTTTTGTGTGGGAAAGCGTGGCATCACTGGGCTCACACAAATTACCTCCCACCCAGCGTTCCCCCAGGTCTCCTGATAAAAACGGTACCTCACTTGCGTGGGTAGGCATAGTGGCTGCAACAGGAAAAGGTCCAAATCGTACGGTGGTGAATTTAAAATACCCTGAAGCAAAATAACCTTGATTTTTGGGGGGGGGCACCTGAGTTTTTGGCCCGGGGCTCGGTGGTCTTCTTTGGAAAGTACCAAATCCAAACAGTTTTGAAAACTAGACACCCGGGGGAGTCCAGGGAGGTATGGCATGCGTGGGTCCCCCAATGTTTTCCTACCCAGAACTCCTTGCAAACCTTAAAATTAGGTAAAAATATCATTTTTCCAAACTTTTTTGCGTGGGATCTCTGTGCCGGCAAAAATGTCCTACCACTAACCCTGGGCGAAGCACTACGCTACGCTCGTGGAGTTTGCGAAGTTTTCGTAACTTCGCACTACGCGAGCTGCACGTAGCACTGTGCGAACATGCGTAGTGCAGCGTAGCGTAGTGCAGCGGTCATTTTTTGCTTGTTCGCGGTCCTGAACGTCATGTTCGCGACCGCGAGCAAGCAAAATGACATCCCGGCGAGATTCTCAATGCGAGGATGTCAGGTTTCTCATTGTGAGTGGTTGCGCATGCTCGCGACTGCTCTCAATGAGAAACTACCTGTTCGCGTTGAGAAAGCTGCCGCTCGAGTAATAATCTACTCGAGCAGCAGAAAACTACAGCTCGCACTGTGCAAGATGCCGTTTTCAATGCTTGCACAGTGCCGGATGCTTGTCCGCACTGTGCAATCATTGAAAACGCATCTTGCACAGTGCGAACATGCTACTACGCAGCTCGCGTAGTGCTACGTGAAGTTCGCGTAGTGCGAAGTGCACTTCACGTAGCTTCGCGTAGCGCTACTTCGCGAACTACGCCCACCCTTACCTACCACCCAGCGTTCCCCTTGTTCTTCCGAGTAAAAGGATACCTCACTTGTGTGGGTGCCCCAAAGCAGAACAGGCCAAAAATGAATTTTGAAAAAAGTAGTATTTAAGTTTTACAAATTAAGCCCCCCTGCCTTAGTCACAGGCCTTTGGCCCACCCACACAAGTGAGGTATCATTTTACTCGGGAGAACAAGGGGATCGCTGGGTGGTAGGACATTTGTGCCGGCAGTGAGATCCCACCCAAAATAGTACGGAAAAGTGGGTTTTTAACCTAAATTTAAGGTTTGCACGGGTTTCTGGGTAGGAAAACAATGGGGGACCCACGCATGCCATACCTCCCTGGACTCCCCCGGGTGTCTAGTTCTCAGAACTGTTTGGGTTTGGCAGTTTCCAAAGATGCCCGCCAAGCCCCGGGCCAGAAACTCATGGGAACCCCCTTGCAAAACCAAATTGTTTTGAATGAATTAAGTTTTCAGAGGGAGAACGTGCGATTCAGGGGACAATATCGCATGAAAATTGTGACAGACAATTTCAAGTTTGCAAGAGATTGTGGACAAAAAACAACAATAGAATTCACCAGAAAGACATGACCATATACTAGCATGAATTACCAATAATATCTCAATTTAGAAAGTTATTCATAGCTATAATATACACCATAACTGAGTTACTCAAAAGACAAAGAATCAAGCACGGCTATCTATTCCTCAAAGACACACACATACAGGTTGGATTTGGCACGAGGGCGAGTGATGGTTCAGTACATAAAATTTTATTAACATGATATTTCAAAAAAATGAAATGCTCTGTTAATAAATAAATGCATAAAAACCGAACCAGTGACTCACAACTCATGAGCTGTAAAGCCACGACAAGGCACCAACCGTTTTACAGGCCATTCACGCACCTTTCATACCTGATACAAACCAGACCACTGACACCATTTGGAAGAAAAGCAACACATTACAACAATCACAATAAGGGACAAGGTACACCCACCTGCAGAAAGAGAAAAAATAAATAAATACTGCACAGCCATCTAATCCGCAAGCACACACACATACTGGTTGGATTTGGCACGAGGGTGAGTGATGATTCAGTACATACAATTGTATTCGCAAGTAATTTCACAAAAAATGAAATACACTGCGTATAATTGAAAGTATGATTAACTGAACCACTGACTCACAGCTCGTGAGCTGTAAAGCCACGTCAAGGCACCAACCTCTTTACAGGCCATTCATACACCTTTCGTACGTGTGCCACATTCAAAACATTCACACCGCCAGCCACGGACCCATCACATTTCAACACTCACACCAGCAAACAGCGCCATTCAAGGGCCCATCACTTTCACACGCCCACATTTCTGACACTGCAACTACACAAAATGATGGACTGCGTGGAGCGTCACTCAACTAGCAGTGTGTGTAGTGACCAACAGAAAGTAACTACTCACACACTGCCAGCCGAGTGCCAGTCCACCCATACCACCATCCAAGCACCAGACCATGCACACCGCCAGCCAAACACCACTCAGCGCACACCGACAGCCAAGCACAACTCCGTGCACAGACAGCCAAGTACCATTCCACACACACTACCAGCCAAGCGCCACTCCACACACACCGCCAGCCAAGTACCACTCCGTGCACAGACAGCTAAGCACCGCTCCACGCACACCATCCAGCCAAGTACAACTCCACACACACCACCAGCCAAACACCACTTCACACACACCACCAGCCAAACACCACTCCATGCACAGACAGCCAAGTACCACTCCACGAACACCACCGTCCAAGCGCCACTCCACACACACCGCCAGCCAAGTACCACTCCGTGCACAGACAGCCAAGTACTACTCCACAATCACCACCAGCCAAGCTCAACTCCACACACACCGCCAGTCAAGCACCACTCCACACACACCGCCAGCCAAGCACCACTCCACACACACCACCAGCCAAACACCACTCCATGCACAGACAGCCAAGTACCACTCCACGAACACCACCAGCCAAGCGCCACTCCACACACACCGCCAGCCAAGCACCAATCCGTGCACAGACAGCCAAGTACCACTCCACGAACACCACCAGCCAAGCGCCACTCCACACACACCGCCAGCCAAGCACCACTCCATGCACAGACAGCCAAGTACTACTCCACAAACACCACCAGCCAAGCGCAACTCCACACACACCGCCAGCCAAGCACCACTCCACACACACCGCCAGCCAAGCACCACTCCACACACACCACCAGCCAAACACCACTCCATGCACAGACAGCCAAGTACCACTCCACGAACACCACCAGCCAAGCACCACTCCACACACACCGCCAGCCAAGCACCACTCCGTGCACAGACAGCCAAGTACCACTCCATGAACACCACCAGCCAAGCGCCACTCCAGACACACCGCCAGCCAAGCACCACTCCGTGCACAGACAGCCAAGTACTACTCCACAAACACCACCAGCCAAGCGCAACTCCACACACACCGCCAGCGAAGCACCACTCCACACACACCGCCAGCCAAGCACCACTCCACACACACCACCAGCCAAACACTACTCCATGCACAGACAGCCAAGTACCACTACACGCACACCACCAGCCAAGCGCAACTCAACACACACCGCCAGCCAAGCACCAGCCGGCACACACCACAAACACATTTAGAATTCTTTTTTTTAAAATAACACTAAACAAATGGAAATACCTACAAATCAGCTAACACAAATTCTGAAAATAAAAACTTAGCACTAATGCCAATCCTTGAAACAAACAAAATTTTTTTTACAGAATGCAGACCAGGCAATTCACTTTACAGCTCATTAAAACTCCCAAAACTTCTTTTGCGTGTGGTACGATTTAAAACAAGCTGACAGACACAATGCAGGCTTAGAAGGACAGTCATGACAGTATATACGAGACTCCTTCCGTACGCCTCTTCGCCAACAGACTCTGCATCTTCTAGTCGGAAAGTCTCTTGCGGTAGTGGAAGGAATAGATTCAGGAAAGTGGAGATCTTTCAATCTAGCCACTTCCTCCACCACTCCAAATCTAGGAACACTTGCCTGCTCCACAAGTACAAGGCTGCCTATTATAGACTCCTGAAACTTAACAAAAGGCATCTTCTTCTCAGGACAAGACTTCTGGAACACAACAAAAGCATTAAAGGATGCCAAGTGGAACAGATGGATAGCCAACTTCTTGTGAAATGAAATGAAATGAAATTGGGTTTATAAAGCGCATGGCTGCCCAAGAGCGTCCCAGCGCTGGTACACTAATAACAGAACACAAGAGGAAAGAAATTAGGGGGCTTTGGGGAAAAGAAAGGTTTTAAGTGATTTTCTAAATTTCAGGTAGGAGGGTTCCTTCCGTAGATCCCTGGGAAGGGCATTCCACTTTTTTGCTGCATTCAGCGAGAACCGGCGGCCTCCAGTGCGGGCTTTCCTCACTCTGGGTGTGATGGCCAAAAATGAAATACACTGCGTATAATTGAAAGTATGATTAACTGAACCACTGACTCACAGCTCGTGAGCTGTAAAGCCACGTCAAGGCACCAACCTCTTTACAGGCCATTCATACACCTTTCGTACGTGTGCCACATTCAAAACATTCACACCGCCAGCCACGGACCCATCACATTTCAACACTCACACCAGCAAACAGCGCCATTCAAGGGCCCATCACTTTCACACGCCCACATTTCTGACACTGCAACTACACAAAATGATGGACTGCGTGGAGCGTCACTCAACTAGCAGTGTGTGTAGTGACCAACAGAAAGTAACTACTCACACACTGCCAGCCGAGTGCCAGTCCACCCATACCACCATCCAAGCACCAGACCATGCACACCGCCAGCCAAACACCACTCAGCGCACAACGACAGCCAAGCACAACTCCGTGCACAGACAGCCAAGTACCATTCCACACACACTACCAGCCAAGCGCCACTCCACACACACCGCCAGCCAAGTACCACTCCGTGCACAGACAGCTAAGCACCGCTCCACGCACACCATCCAGCCAAGTACAACTCCACACACACCACCAGCCAAACACCACTCCACACACACCACCAGCCAAACACCACTCCATGCACAGACAGCCAAGTACCACTCCACGAACACCACCGTCCAAGCGCCACTCCACACACACCGCCAGCCAAGTACCACTCCGTGCACAGACAGCCAAGTACTACTCCACAATCACCACCAGCCAAGCTCAACTCCACACACACCGCCAGTCAAGCACCACTCCACACACACCGCCAGCCAAGCACCACTCCACACACACCACCAGCCAAACACCACTCCATGCACAGACAGCCAAGTACCACTCCACGAACACCACCAGCCAAGCGCCACTCCACACACACCGCCAGCCAAGCACCAATCCCTGCACAGACAGCCAAGTACCACTCCACGAACACCACCAGCCAAGCGCCACTCCACACACACCGCCAGCCAAGCACCACTCCATGCACAGACAGCCAAGTACTACTCCACAAACACCACCAGCCAAGCGCAACTCCACACACACCGCCAGCCAAGCACCACTCCACACACACCGCCAGCCAAGCACCACTCCACACACACCACCAGCCAAACACCACTCCATGCACAGACAGCCAAGTACCACTCCACGAACACCACCAGCCAAGCACCACTCCACACACACCGCCAGCCAAGCACCACTCCGTGCACAGACAGCCAAGTACCACTCCACGAACACCACCAGCCAAGCGCCACTCCAGACACACCGCCAGCCAAGCACCACTCCGTGCACAGACAGCCAAGTACTACTCCACAAACACCACCAGCCAAGCGCAACTCCACACACACCGCCAGCGAAGCACCACTCCACACACACCGCCAGCCAAGCACCACTCCACACACACCACCAGCCAAACACTACTCCATGCACAGACAGCCAAGTACCACTACACGCACACCACCAGCCAAGCGCAACTCAACACACACCGCCAGCCAAGCACCAGCCGGCACACACCACAAACACATTTAGAATTCTTTTTTTAAAAATAACACTAAACAAATGGAAATACCTACAAATCAGCTAACACAAATTCTGAAAATAAAAACTTAGCACTAAGGCCAATCCTTGAAACAAACAAAATTTTTTTTACAGAATGCAGACCAGGCAATTCACTTTACAGCTCATTAGAACTCCCAAAACTTCTTTTGCGTGTGGTACGATTTAAAACAAGCTGACAGACACAATGCAGGCTTAGAAGGACAGTCATGACAGTATATACGAGACTCCTTCCGTACGCCTCTTCGCCAACAGACTCTGCATCTTCTAGTCGGAAAGTCTCTTGCGGTAGTGGAAGGAATAGATTCAGGAAAGTGGCGATCTTTCAATCTAGCCACTTCCTCCACCACTCCAAATCTAGGAACACTTGCCTGCTCCACAAGTACAAGGCTGCCTATTATAGACTCCTGAAACTTAACAAAAGGCATCTTCTTCTCAGGACAAGACTTCTGGAACACAACGAAAGCATTAAAGGATGCCAAGTGGAACAGATGGATAGCCAACTTCTTGTGAAATGAAATGAAATGAAATTGGGTTTATAAAGCGCATGGCTGCCCAAGAGCGTCCCAGCGCTGGTACACTAATAACAGAACACAAGAGGAAAGAAATTAGGGGGCTTTGGGGAAAAGAAAGGTTTTAAGTGATTTTCTAAATTTCAGGTAGGAGGGTTCCTTCCGTAGATCCCTGGGAAGGGCATTCCACTTTTTTGCTGCATTCAGCGAGAACCGGCGGCCTCCAGTGCGGGCTTTCCTCACTCTGGGTGTGATGGCCAAGTTTTCTCCGTCGGACCGAAGGGCCCGCGCCGGTATGTATGGACAGATCAAACCCCTCAAGGCCGGAGGGCCGTTACCTTGCCGAGATTTATAGGCAATGCAGAGTGACTTGAAGGAGATTCGCTCCTGAATTGGGAGCCAATGCAGGGCTCTGAGCAATGATTTGGCTGAAGCCCATCTGGGAGCCCCCATAAGTAGCCTGGCTGCAGCGTTCTGTACTCGCTGCAAGATATTGATCGAGGCCTGGGGCGCCGCCAGGAGGAGGGCGTTGCCATAATCTAGTCTGGACAAAATTAGACCCTGGATTAGGAGTTTTCTCGATTCGAAAGGCAGAAGGGGGAGGACCTTCCGTACAGCCCGCAGTAATCCAAAGCACCCTCCTGCCACTTTCTGCGCATGGGTCTTGAATGTTAATTGGGGTTCAAACCAAACCCCGAGGCTTTTAACTTTCTCCTTTGGCGGTGGTAGGTCCCCCATACAGGGAGGCCAATGCTCAGAGGACAGGGATGAAAGTGGGTGGCCCATGACCATAATCTCGGTCTTAGCTCCATTAAGTTTGAGTTTAGAGTCAGTCATCCAAGAGGAAATAGCAGTTAGGCATCTTGAGAGGTCGGATGGGTGTCCCCTTTGTTGTGACAGCGAGACGATAAGTTGTGTGTCGTCTGCGTAGCTAATGGATTTGGTCCCGAAGGGGGCTACTACCTCCTCAAGCGGGGCCATATAAACATTGAACAGTGTGGGGCTCAGGGAGGAGCCCTGAGGAACCCCACACTGAAGGGGAGTGGGTTTGGACATCGAACCATTTTCCCAAATCCTAAAAGATCTTTTCTCGAGGAAGGATTCCAGCCATCTGAGGGCTGACCCAGTGATGCCCAATTTGGCGAGGCGCTGGACCAAGGTTGCATGGTCAACGGTATCAAATGCAGCGCTTAGGTCCAGGAGGATCAGGGCCGCTGATCCCCCTGAATCCAAGATGCATCTTGCCTCTTCCATGGCCACTAAAAGGGCAGTGTCTGTGCTCTGGCCTGGGCGAAAACCCGTTTGGGAGTCACTCAGTAGACCGTTCTTCTCCAAGTACTCCGAGAGCTGCCTATTCACCACCTTCTCGGCCACTTTGCCCATTCCCGGAAGCAAGGAGATTGGGCGGAAATTGGCCAGGTCTGAAGAGTCTAGGCCTGGTTTCTTAAGGAGAGTTTTAATTTTGGCTTGTTTCCAGCTCGGGGGGACTATGCCCGTGGCGAATGAGGTGTTTAACAGCTCTGTGGCCGTAGATGAGATCGTACTCAAAATTTGTTTGAGGATGTGCATAGGGGCTGGGTCAGATGGAGAGCCACTTTTTATGATGGCTAGCGTGTTGCAGAAGTCTTCCCTAGTAATGCCGCTGAACGCCTTGAGTTGGGGGCTAGAAGGAACGGGGAGGGGGACTTCTATCGGTAGTGTAGCGGGCACTTGGGGAAGGCTATCGAGAATTTTTTGTATTTTGCTGTCAAAGAACTCCGCAAGCTGGTCACATCTTAATTCGGGGTCCTTATGCGTAGTTATAGGAGCTGGAATTTTGAGCAACTACTTGACAATTTTAAACATTTCCCTGGAGGAGTTAGCTGACGTTTTAATTTTCTCCTTAAAGATATCTGCCTTAGATTTCTGCTGTGCGGTTTTATAGAGTCTCAGAGCAGCCTGGTAGGAGGTTTTACTAATGGGTGCCCAATCTTTCCTCCACTTACGTTCTGATTTTTTACAGGCTCGTAAACCAAGGGGATTTAAAAGTGCTGCTCTTTTTTGTATTCAATTTGAGAGGCAGAACCGTGTTCAGGGAATTGGTAAGCCAATTGTTGAAGTTTACATCTGCTTGCAGTACATCAGGTTCTGCATCGGGGGTAGATTGTTCAAGGGCAAGGATCAGGTCTTCCACCGATAGCCTCGGCCAATCTCTTTGAAGTATACGGGGACAGGTGGCCCTATTCTTTTCAAGATGGATTTCCCAGGAGAAAGGAACTAAATAATGGTCAGACCAAGGTAGGGGCAGAGGGGATTCAACTCTCAGCTGGGGAATGTTTGAAAAAATGGGATCTAATAAGTGGCCTTTGTTGTGAGTAGATTCCTTATTTAAAAGATCTAGTTCAAAGGTTTTGAGGTTTGAAATAAGATCAGCAGCTGCTTTATCGTTAGGATCGTCAAAGTGCAGGTTCAGATCTCCCAGAACCAGAAAGTTGGGGGCCCGGGCTGCTGCTGCTGAGGTAGTTTCTAATAGGGAATCTGAGAAATGTTTTAAATTACCCGGCGGGCGGTAGATGAGGAATCCAGAGAAGGAAGACGTAGGTGTTAGTTGAATATTGAAGCCTGCACTCTCCGTATCTAAGATTCCGCCTTCCTCAAATCTACAGGTCAGGGATTCTCTGTAAATTATAGCGAGACCCCCACCTTTCCCTTCATCTCTGTTCTGAATCTGAATATTAAAACCACTAGGTAGGGCAGAGATGATATCGAAATCTGTATGAGGGGATAACCATGTTTCCGTGAGGAAGAGCAGATCGAGGTTGCAATCTTCGATCAGCAGATTGATCTCTACCGCATGTTTTGGCAGAGATCTACAATTAAGTAACGCCAACCTCAGGACTCGGCCAGTCATCTTGCCGTTAGTCCCCACAGATATAGGATCAGGGCAGAATCGGCAGCGGCAGAGTGGGGCAACCGTCCAGTCCCGCTGAAGGCACCCTGGATCCCCATGGTGTCGTAGCGCCAGCAGTTGCTCCCTTGAGAATTCAGCAGGTCCCAGAGGAGCAACGGACATAGTGGCTGGCCCTAGGCCCGTTCTGGCCCGGACGGGCCCAGACGGGCTTGCCTCTGGCGCGCCTCCGGCGCGCCATCGCTGCGCCCGCCCGCTGCGCGGACGGGAAATAGCCTCCATTTTATAGCGCCCGGGCCGTAATTCGCCCGGCAGCTAGAGCGCTGACCGTACTTTCTTCCCAAAGATGGCGGCCAAAGTCGTCGCCCTTCGGAAGCTTCTGTAGGTCCGAGTGTGGCCCTGACTCGGCCCTCGGAATGCTGGACGTGAAAGAGATTGAGCGTCCCAAGTGTCCCAGGCGGGAAAGGTGAGGCTGTGCAAATTAAGCAGCTAAAGTGCAAATTTTTAAGAACAGTCAAACTATGCAAATAACAATTTAAACATTTTTTAAAATGAGGGTCGGGGGCCTAACTCCCGGCTTTCCGCCTCAGGAGTGCTCTGAAACTAATGGTGGTATAGTAAAGCTCCTCGCTCTTGTGGGTTGCTTTTAAGCGCCCGGGCCGTAATTCGCCCGGCCGCTAGAGCGCTGACCGTGCTTTCTTCCCAAAGATGGCGGCCAAAGTCGTCGCCCTTCGGGAACTTCTGTAGGTCCGAGTGTGGCCCTGACTAGGCCCTTGTACCAAACGTAAGCCTTTGGAAGAGCAGCATAAGGTTCCAACCTCTGATCTACTCTGTCAACACCACCCATGTACTTATTGTAATCTAAAATGCACACAGGTTTACGCACTTCAGCACCCTGACCCCAAACAGGCACAGGTTCTGTACTTTCATCGTGGATAGTAGTCAGCATGTACACATCTCCCTTGTCTGAAAACTTCACAGCTAGAAGCTCCCCACATCGCAATGCCGTAGACTGTCCCCGCACAAGCCTTTTGCAAACAAGTTCCTTTGGGAAACCTTTATGGTTACTGCGCATTGTGCCACAAGCAACAGTGCCCACTTTGGCCAACTCCTTGAACAACCGCACACCAGTGTAGAAGTTATCTACATATAAATGATGGCCTTTGTTAAATAATCCTCTACCTAGTTCCCACACAATTTTCTCAGTCACTCCAAAAGTAGAAGGACAACCAGGAGGGTTAATGCTGGACTCCTTACCAGTGTACACCCTGAAATTGTAGACATATCCAGTCTCACTGTCACACAGCATATACAGTTTGATTCCATAGCGTGCCCTCTTACTAGGAATGTATTGCCTAAAAACCAAGCGGCCCTTGAACAACACCAAAGACTCATCCACTGCAATTTCTTTACCAGGGACAAAGATCTCAGAAAAACGATCAACAAAGTGATCAAGGACAGGCCGAATTTTAAACAAACGGTCACAATCAGGGTGATCGCGTGACAACGCTAAACTATTATCAACAAAATGCATCATCCGAAGAAGAAGCATATACCGATCACGACTTATGACTGCTGGAAATATAGCTGTTGCCATCAAGGGACTAGTGGGCCAATATGAAGTCATTGATGGCTTCCTTAGCAAGCCCATCAAAAAAGTGAATCCCAAAAACTTCTTCATCTCTTCAACATTTGTGGGAGTCCACCGGATTGCTCTAGAATAGGGCTTAAGGCTGGCACTGTTGGCCCTCAAAAATTGTTCTGCATACAAATTGGTTTGCTCAACAATCTCTTGCAAAAACACATCATCAAAAAACAACTGAAAAAAATGTATTGGCAGAAAATTCTCAGTATTCACTCTACACCCAGGAACACCAGTGAACTCTGGCAATGCCGGCTGAACCAAGCCAGGAGGAACCCAGAGGCCATCCCTATCAATGGGGGGAGCAGCCACCCCAGCCTGCAGCCCAGAAGCCTCTTGCTGCTGTTCACCAACGGGAAGCCTAACAGCTGCAGATACTTCTGACTGCACACCACCAACAGAAGACATAGCATCCCCAGAGGGCTCTTCCTGCACTACACCAATGGGAAGCTCAGCAGCCTGAGATGCTTCTTGCTGCACTACACCACAGGGAAACCAAGCAGGCCCAGATGCCTCTTGCCGCTCTACACCAATGGGAAGCCTAACAGCCACAGATAATTCTGGCTGCACACCACCAACAGAAGACAGCATCCCAAGCGGGCTCTTCCTGCACTACACCAACGGGAAGCCCAGCAGCCTGAGATGCTTCTTGCTGCACTACACCACCGGGAAACCAAGCAGGCCCAGATGCCTCTTGCCGCTCTACAACAATGGGAAGCCTAACAGCCCCAGATGCCTCTTGCTGCACTACACCAGCAGGAAGACGAAAAGCACCAGATGCCTCTTTGCGCACCACAGCAATGTGAAGCCTTTTGGGCGCAGGCTCCAGCCCACATGCCTCTTGCCGACGTAAAAAGAAAGGAAACCTTGCGGCCCTAGGCAGCAGCACAGGTGTCTCTTGGCCCACTACCGGCACCTCAATGTCCTCCTCTACCATAGTCCCTTCATCAGCTCTAGAAGAAGATTCATCATCCGATGATGATGATTTCATGCGAAGAGAAAACTCACTGCCAGAATCTTCTGCCGCCACCTGGGAGTCCGAATCGGACTCAGTCTCTGAACCATGGTCAGAGGAAGACTCAAAAAGCAAACCAAGAACCTGCTGAGCAGTAATCCTGTGACTAGCCATTATCCTTACAAAAGCAAGAAGACTGCACACACAAGTGAACAACAACCTACACTGTGCAAAGTAAGAAGTAAACAAGGTAAGGCTTTCACAAAAAGATAAATACAATCCAAAACAATTTCACTCTTACCAAATATAGCTACACTCACCAGCACCTACTCTGTTGAGACACAGCAAAAAGAAATGATATCCCACTAGAAAGAAAAAAAGAAATGACAGATTAGAAAACAAAGTGAACATCAAACACTAATGCAGAAAAAAAAGAAAAAAACACAGAGCCACACAAACTGCTAGAAGTACAACCTTTTTCAAAAAGACAAACATCAAGGGAAAGTAGTACAAAATGCATTCACTTACCAAGCACAAGCAACTACACAAGCTGCAAACAGACACGCAACCTACAACAATCCAAACAGCAAAAGCCTGGAACAAGACAAAAATAGAGAAGAAAAAAAAAAATACTACCACATTTCACAAGCAATATAACAATTAAAACAACAACACACAAATTTGCCCCCCAAATTTAAATTCGGCCAGATGGGCCATCAAATAGGGCTTAGACCAATTGGGATTAGATGAGGTTTAACATCAAGACACTGGTTAATATTTTGATTTTTTTTTACTGCCTGACCCCTTTGGGGCCAGTCAGTCTTTTGCTCCTACCAGTACCCCCATCCCACAGGGGCAGTAAGGACATTCATATACCTTTTGTATGTGTGACACATACAAAAAAATTTAACACTGCCAGCCGCCAGCGCCATTCAAGGGCCCATCACTTTCACACGCCCACATATCTGACACAGCAACTACAGAAAATGATGGACTGCGTAGAGTGTCACTCAGCTAGCAGTGTGTGTAGTGACCAACAGAAAGTAACTACTCACACACCGCCAGCCGAGTGCCAGTCCACCCACACCACCATCCAAGCACCAGACCATGCACACCGCCAGCCAAATACCACTCAGCGCACACCGACAGCCAAGTACCACTCCACGCACACCACCAGCCAAGCGCCACTCCACGCACACCGCCATCCAAGCACCACTCCGTGCACAGACAGCAAAGTAGCACTCCACGCACGCCACCAGCCAAGCGCCACTCCACACACACCGCCAGCCAAGCACCACTCCGTGCACAGACAGCCAAGTGCCACTCCACACACACCACCAGCCAGCGCCACTCCACACACACCGTCAGCCAAGCACCACTCCGTGCATAGATAGCCAAGTACCCCTCAATGCACACCGCCAGCCAAACACCACTCAGCGCACACCGACAGCCAAGTACCACTCCCCACACACTGCCAGCCAAGCACCATTCCACGCACACCGCAAGCCAAGCGCCACTCACAACCAGCCAAGCACCGCTCCACGCACACCATCCAGCCAAGTACCACTCCCCACACACCGCCAGCCAAACACCACTCCACACACACCACCAGCCAAACACCACTCCGTGCACAGACAACCAAGTACCACTCCACACACACCACCAGCCAAGCGCCACTCCACACACACCGCCAGCCAAGCAGCACTCCGTGCACAGACAGCAAAGTAGCACTCCACGCACACCACCAGCCAAGCGCCACTCCAAACACACCGCCAGCCAAGCACCACTCCGTGCACAGACAGCAACGTAGCACTCCACGCACACCACAAGCCAAGCGCCACTCCACCAGCACCACCAGCCAAGCACCACTCTGTGCACAGACAGCCAAGTACCACTCCACACACACCGCCAGCCAAGCACCACTCCACGCACACCGCAAGCCAAGCGCCACTCACCACCAGCCAAGCACCGCTCCACGCACACCATCCAGCCAAGTACCACTCCCCACACACCGCCAGCCAAACACCACTCCACACACACCACCAGCCAAACACCACTCTGTGCACAGACAACCAAGTACCACTCCACACACACCACCAGCCAAGCGCCACTCCACACACACCGCCAGCCAAGCAGCCCTCCGTGCACAGACAGCAAAGTAGCACTCCACGCACACCACCAGCCCAGCGCCACTCCACACACATCGCCAGCCAAGCACCACTCCGTGCACAGACAATAAACGTAGCACTCCACGCACACCACAAGCCAAGCGCCACTCCACCAGCACCACCAGCCAAGCACCACTCCGTGCACAGACAGCCAAGTACCACTCCACATACACCACCAGCCAAGCGCCACTCCACACACACCGCCAGCCAAGCACCACTCTGTGCATAGATAGCCAAGTACCCCTCCACACACACCGCCATCCAAACACCACTCAGCGCACACCGACAGCCAAGTACCACTCCACACACACCGCCAGCCAAGCACCACTCAACGCACACCGCAAGCCAAGCGCCACTCACCGCCAGCCAAGCACCGCTCCACGCACACCATCCAGCCAAGTACCACTCCCCACACACCGCCAGTCAAACACCACTCCACACACACCACCAGCCAAACACCACTCCGTTCACATACAACCAAGTACCACTCACCGCACACCCCCAGCCAAGCACCACTCCACACACACCGCCAGCCAAGCAGCACTCCGTGCACAGACAGCAAATTAGCACTCCACGCACACCACCAGCCGAGCGCCACTCCACACACACCGCCAGCCAAGCACCACTCCGTGCACAGACAGCAAAGTAGCACTCCACGCACACCACCAGCCAAGCGCCACTCCACAAGCACCACCAGCCAAGCACCACTCCTTGCACAGACAGCAAAGTAGCACTCCACGCACACCACCAGCCAAGCGCCACTCCACAAGCACCACCAGCCAAGCACCACTCCGTGCACAGACAGCCAAGTACCACTCCACACACACCACCAGCCAAGCGCCACTCCACACACACACCGCCAGCCAAGCACCACTCCGTGCATAGATAGCCAAGTACCCCTCCATGCACACCGCCAGCCAAACACCACTCAGCGCACACCGACAGCCAAGTACCACTCCACACACACCGCCAGCCAAGCACCACTCCACGCACACCGCAAGCCAAGCGTCACTCACCGCCAGCCAAGCACCGCTCCACGCACACCATCCAGCCAAGTACCACTCCCCACACACCGCCAGCCAAACACCCAAACACCACTCCACACACACCACCAGCCAAGCGCCACTCCACACACACACCGCCAGCCAAGCCCCTTGGGGGCAAACCGGCCGAAAAACTGGCTGATTTGCCCCCAGGGGGGGCAGAAAAACGAAAAGTTAATGTGAGGCCACCTGGAAGCGACCCTTGCCCAAGGGGTCGCTTCCTAAAAGCTAAAAACAAAATCCCTGGTGCTAGTGGGCATTTTCTGTCCCCCCTGGGGGCAAAAAGGCAAAAAAAAACAGGCCGATTTGCCCCCAGGGGGGACAGAAAAACGTAAACAGAAAAGATGGCCGCCATCTTGGCTGCAAAAAACAACCCTGCTGCTAGTGGGGAATTTCTGCCCCCCTGGGGGCAAAACGGCTGAAAAAACGGGCCGATTTGCCCCAGGGGGGGCAGAAAAACGAAAACATATTTACAGCCCGCCTGGAAGCGACCCTTGCCCAAGGGGTCGCTTCCTATAAACTAAAATGAAATCCCTGGTGCTAGTGGGGGCATTTCAACCGCACGATCGCGACGCTGTGCGCGATCGTGAGGCAGAAATGCCCTGCAAAGAGACATCAGGGGAGAAGAAAATCTCTTTCCTCTCCCCTGATGCCTCTTCGCTGCCCCAAACCCCCGCCAGCCACGAAAAACCTACCTGCTTCTCCGGCGCTCAGGAAGCAAACGGCTTCCCGAGCGCTGGGAATCCCTGATGATGTCAGCGCGCGCTGTGCGCGCTGACGTCATCAGGGATTCCCAATGGGGGGGGGGGCGGGGGCAGCAGCGAAAGCTCTTCCGCTGCCGCCCCCAGCAAAAAAACAAAGATCAGAGACCCTCGGGGGGAGCGCCAGCGCTTCCCCAGAGGGTGGGGCTGATGACGAGCTGGCCTTGTCTTCAGCGCACGACAGGTAAGCGCCATGACGAGCCCAGCTCGTCATTAGCCCCGAAGGGGTTAAAGTTGAGCTGGTGTTGTTTTATCAGTCAAGCTTCAGCCCTACCTCACTTGAATCCAGGGTAAGGCTAGTGCTGCATAACAGCTACCTACCCAATTGTTGCAGCTGAAAATAAGCTGATTTGCAACAAATATAGTATATGCCTTTAATACTTACCTCTACTTCAGCAAAGGTTGCAAACGGTTTTCCCCCTAAGTAGGTAACTATGTTCACTTTCACTCCATCCCACTACTTTATCAAATCTAATTCCCATCTTATCATGCATAAGGTTCCTTTCTTGGCAACATTGATGCTTAATCTTGGGGGTGAATCTTCTAGATTTTCTTTACCCATCACTTTGCTGGGTTCTGCTTTAACTCTGTTCCTCTCCTTACTTTATTCTCTTGTTTAATTCATCTACAAAACATTTTCTCATCCTTACTACTCTTACAGGTTAATGTATGCATGCTTTTATAGGTAATACTCGCGTTAATCACAGGAACAACGAATTTGATCATATATGCGCACCGATCCCTTTGTTTTAAAGCTTTAGAGAAACAATAAGCAGGTTTAGCACACCAAAAATACATATTTTTTATTTGTCACAACTGGTACATCTTTTCTAAAGGCTTTTCATAATCAGCATAACATAATTTCATAGTGTGCTGCTGATAAAATAGATTTAGAAGGATACTACAGGATACCAAATAGGATATGGGTAAATGGAAGTATGCTGCATCCACAGCTGCAGACGATGAAAGATAGGAACACCCAAAACAGTTCTATACCTGCATGATGTTGACATGTTCAGCTAAAATCTGAAAATATACATAATTAGAAATGCTTTCAGAATGAGGTACACGTGTGTTGGACAGCCCCAGCAGGTTGGATGAAGAGCACCGGTTGATAACAAGATACGCAGCTAGGCTGGCGGCTGAAGCTGGAACCTCTCCCTGCCCGCCCACTGACCTGAGTTTCAACTTTGACGTGAACCAACAGCAAAGGCAGCTGATAGCAGAGCTGGAAAATAAGAACAGAGCGCTCGATGACACGTGGGTATTTTAAAGCTGAAAACCCTAGCAAATAATCTCTCTCAAACCTTGGAGGCAGCACTTACTTTTCGCCGCCAGGATTCCTGTCACTGCTGCTGGTCTCCCCCTGCCGCCGCAAGCCTCCTGACATCTTGGCGCGGCAGCTGTGAGGGGGGGACTACACGTCCCATGAGCCTTAACGGTAGGAAGCCACTCCCACCCATTCCGCGCCTGGGGCGCTCAAGATCGGAGGAGAGCCCGGTGGAGCGGGTGTCTTGCAAATCTTGGGGGCAGCACTTACTTTTCGCCGCCAGGATTCCTGTCACTGCTGCCGGTCTCCCCCCGCCGCTGCTAGCCTCCTGACATCTTGGCGCGGCAGCTGTGAGGGGGGGACTACACGTCCCATGAGCCTTAGCGGCAGGAAGCCGCTCCCACCCATTCCGCGCCCTGAGGCGCTTAAGATCGTAGGAGAGCCCGCGGGTCGCGCGCGGGCGTAGCTGGGCGCTGCCCGGGCAAAGGGCAGGCCATCTGAGGCCGTCCGAGACGGAAGAGACTGGGCTGGGCCAGTCCCCTTGAATTGCCCCCATTGGACTTTTGGGACATTTATACGCAGAGAAGTAAGACATTCATAAGACACCTTTTGTCCATTTAGAAACATTTCTGCTGGGCGCTGCCCGGGCAAAGGGCAGGCCATCTGAGGCCGTCCGAGACGGAAGAGACTGGGCTGGGCCAGTCCCCTTGAATTGCCCCCATTGGAATTTTGGGACATTTATACGCAGAGAAGTAAGACATTCATAAGACACCTTTTGTCCATTTAGAAACATTTCTGCTGCGGACTTCTATATTTTTTAGATTATCAAGAGGCTCCTCTAGCCCCTTACTTTTAATTATTTTACCACTATATTCATATTAGCTGTGTGCATTTTTGCTAACTAATTTTGTTAACATGACAAGGCGGAAGGGAAATAAAACCCCCTTGGAACATGCTAGTGCAACCCTTGATAACTACCTGGTGAGAGCAGTCAGTGTAATTAACGATGAAAGAAGCCGAGCTGAATGAACACTCTCTTTAGATGTATGCAGTGTGCCAGTAGTTCTCCCTACATTTTCACCAGATTCTGTTATAGTTAATTTAGCGACCAGTGGCCCAGGCTCTGTATTACCGAAGGATGCTATAAAAACTCCATTAACACCACCCATATTTGATGACGGATCCAAAACCTCTACCCCAAAAATACTGGTTCCAAAAACAAGGAGGGGCTGTAGAACAGCTCAAGCTAAGAGGGGTGCTAATAATTAGAAAAAGGGAACAGAAAGTTTGTCCTCTAACGAACCCAGTAAAGAAGCGCAATTGGGCAAACAGAACACTGTGGTTATGAATGCAGACCAACTCCAGCATATAACCAATCTCATTGCCGCTAAAGTGGAAAGTCTTATTAAGCCCCTATCTGACAAATTAGACATCCTATCTAACGAGGTGACTAGGTTAGGCAGCCAACTATCTGCCCACAGAGAACAAGTGAAAAAGGTGATAGCTACTACGGTAGAACGCAGGGAATGTAACAATGCCCCTAATAGATCTGATCCTGTAGTTCAGCGTAGCGGGGAACCGGATAAGATAGCTTCAAGCAAGAATAACTTCCAATTGTCTAGTGGCAAGAAGAATAAGGTTGCACCTGATCCCAGGAGTGATAAGACTGCTGTTGAACCTAAGCATTGTCATACCATTAATTTACCCCCGATTGTGACCCGAATGTGGCTGTTCTAACAAACGTGCCACCACTGGAACATGGTTTACATCAGAATCAGACGGAATCCCATGACTCCCTTAAAAACAAAACGATATTTTGGTTGAATAGACAATGTGGGTTCCCTGTGAACCTTAATACCCAGATCCTTACCACCAGAAGGGTTAATTGGATCGGTAATTCGAACAAAAGCATTAAGGGCGACTGTGTAATTATTAATTTTAAAAATCCTCACCATGCTGCAACTTCCCTGATAAGAGCGTCTTCGCTACCACACTCTGACCAGGCTAATACCCTGCACCCTTGGCTTTTTCTATAGTCATGTAACTCATGTACTCAATGATAGAGCTATGAGAGGTCCACCCTTGCTAGGAAGATGCCAAGATTTATTCTTAAACCCAGAGGTCCCTGTGTCAAATCGGTATCAAGCATTAAGTACTTTAGACGTTAACGATTGACTCAACCAGGACTGTAATATTAATGTAGAGATGGTCCACCCAGGTTGCAATGAAACTGAAGGGGTAACATCAGATGACCCAGTATTACTACCTAATGGCAATGTTGATAACGCTGTTGAAGCAAGTGGAGGACAAGACAATGGTCAAAGGGTTGAGGGTATTTTGACGGGTGACCTCCCTCAAGCAAATGTGTGTACTAGGGATAATAGAGGGATATCCATTTTTAGCTGGAATGTTGCCGGGTTGGCATCTAAAGGGGATACACTGGGCTGGACGAATTTTATAATTTCTTATGATATAATCTGTTTCCAAGAAACATGGTGTACTGTCCCAGTAAGATACGATGGTTTCGCCTCCTATAATTTACTAGCGCATGGCTCCATATCTGGTAGAGCCAAAGGGGGACTTCTGGTACTGGTATCTATCAATCAATCTTTGACCTTGGTAAAGTATATACATGTTGGGGTGCATGTTCAGATCCTATGGTTGCATGAGAAGCAAGGCCGTAATGTCCTTTTATTTAATTTTTATAACAATATTTTCGATAATACACGCCATCAAGTTGTGACTGATCTAGTTGTTACAGTAGAGAAGTTGATAGCTGAGGTTAATGTTATTTTTAATTTCCTATGTATGGGTGATTTTAATATACCAATTTGGGCATTGTCTACTCAGAAGGTCTGCTGGGTTAAAAACAATGCAGGGGTGGAAGATTTGCATTTCCGCCATAATAAATATGGGGAGTCACTTAACAAATTTATGGCGGATCAAGACTTGGAAATTTTGCAATACTCAAATGACTCTAATGGTAACACTGTCCCCACGTTCAGGGTAGGAATACAAACATTATAATTGACCATGTTATTGTATCCTACTGTAAGGCCCCTAAGATTGAAGAGACCTCTCTGAGTGACCATAATCATATTATTTTAGAAATTGCTATCGGTGCAAGAAGGACAGCCCATTGTCTGAAAAACGTGGGGAACTTTGAACCTCACAGGCCGAATGGTGTGAGGCTGAGACGGAAAGGTGAAAAATTTGCGGAATTGCTTAGTACCATTGTTAACATGTGTTTAGGGGAAATTAACCATATCCTAAGTTTCGATTCTGAGTCAGAACGGGTTCTGATTAATTTTAATGGTATTAAAAAATCTATAGACGCTATATTTACAAGGCCTGGCTAATCGAAACCCAATGCCAGCCCGGGTGGATTTGACCATACTTGTACGTCACTTTTGACTGAGTTAAAACGGGCAATATCGACGAAGCCTAGGGACCAGAAATCGATTATTCAGTTGAGACTAGATTATAAACTTGCTCTTAAATGCAGAAAGGGTGAGCTGCAACAGCAGGCTTGGGACACTCTGACGCAGGCTGTGAAATTGTCTAATTGTGCCCTTTTTTGGGCTACGGTCAACTCCCCATTTCTTAAAGATGACTATCCCTGTGCTTACATCAAATGTTACTAGTGAGTGCTGGGTTTCCCATTTTTCGGATATCTTTCAATCCAACCATTTATCCGGAACCAATCATGGCCTATGGCCGATTGTGCCTTTGGATATTAGTGTAGCGGAGGTGGAACTTGGAATTAGTAATAGTAAGGGGGGGAGGCCCAGGGGCGGGATGGGGTCCCTATCGATGTCTATAAGGCCGCCCGTCTTTGTCGAGCCACATACTGGCAATCATATTTAATTCTGCTGTGAGTAACGGGGCACCTTCCACTTGGGGAGAATCGATTATCATCCCAATCCATAAGAAGGGTGATAGGTCGGATGTTAAAAACTACCAGCCTATATCTCTGCTTGACTCCTCAATTAAAATCATGAGCAGAGTATTCTGGTTAGATTGGAAGAATGGACAGAGACAAATGGAATTCTGACAAACACAAAGTATGGCTTTTGGAAAGGCCGTGGTACTGTCGAACAATGTTTTAATCTAGATCTTTTAATTGGGAAATACACCCAGGCAAAACAGGGATCGCTTTATCCCTGCTTTGCAGATCTAAGCAGTGCGTTTGATCTGGTGGATCACGCCATTTTATGGAGGACCCTGCTAGAGCTCGGTGCCCCTGAGGGTATAATCTTTTTCTAGCCCGGCTCAATGAAAAACTGCAATGTAGTGTGCGATTTGGTGTAAGTGGAGAGTGCACCCCTAGATTTAGTGTCAAGAGGGGTATTAGACAAGGTCGTGTCCTTGCCCCTCTTCTTTTCACTCTATTTATTAATGGAATAGACGAGGTTCTAAAAACTGTTAATTCTGACGCCCCCAGGTTTATGGGACTGCAGTGCCGGTATTGCTGTGCGCGGACGATGCCGTGCTACTGTCCAGGACCCCCATTGGTCTCCAACGATTGATGGATAGATTCTCTGTTTCTATTAAGGACAGGAAACTGCTCATAAATAAAAAGAAAACTCACTCTATGACATGTGGGTTGAGCCGCAAGAAGTCTCACGCCTTCTTCTTAGATGGTCAGAAAATGCTACATGTAGACAAATTCTGCTATCTAGGAATTACCTTCGATAAAGATAGCTCATGGACCTATGAATTTACAAATGTCCGTGCCAAGATGGCTAAAAGTGCCCATGGGGTATTTAGATTTTCGGCTAAGGTTGGCGATAGACGAACCAGGGATATGCTACAGATCTATAAAGCAAGATGTGTTTCAATTGCCACTTATGGGGCAGGGGCGTGGGGGCATTATCTCGATAGTCGTCTGCAAACTGAGGAAAACTGTTTTCTTAAAAAGCTATTATGTTTACCCACTTCTGCCCCAACGAGTTAATACATCGGGAATTGGGGAATAACTACCTGTCAGATCTGACGTCCCTAAGGCAACTAATGATTTGGCGATCCATCTGGCAAAAGGAGGAGACATCCTTTAATAGATCTGTCATAGAGGATTGTCTCACACTGGACAACTATCAAAAGATCCCCTGGTTAAAATATATCATCTATAGTTTTCAGGAAATTTTTGATTTAAATATTCTGGCCAACCCACACGCAGCCGCTGATATACCTAGAAGCGAGCTGAAGTTAACATTTCTACTGTACAGAGCTATGATGAGGGCGGTCAGTATAGGACTGTTGTCTTCGACCGTTTTTTATAATAAATATATAGTTTCCGAAGGTTTCCAACTATATCTAATCCAGGTGACCCGTCCCTGACACAGATTTTTATTTACCAGGCTCAGAATCGGGCTGGTACATCACCTGGTGGCTTTCCCCAGCCTTAAAAAACACCCGGTCGGACTTTGTCCGTGTGATGGTTCATCAAAACAGAGCACAATGCACTTTCTTTTAACGTGTAACCTTTACATGAACTTACGCACTGTTTATTTAAAACCGATGTTTATTAAATATGGAGCTTGTTCTTTTAATGATGCAATGAAAATTATTTTGAACATGCAGTATGCAGATGTCTGCTTTTTTACGGCCACCTTTCTTTGTAAATCCATTAATGTAAGGAAAAGTATGTTTTTTTAAATTGTTATGTTTACTTTGTAAGCCTCTGCAATTGAGATTTTATGTGCTTTTATGCTCATTTTTTATGCACCGAATAAAGCTTTATGAATTGAATTGAGGCTCATGTTCAATTCTACCTCAGTGCATTTGTTTGCTATCATAAGGTTTATTAGTTCAATTTATTGGCATGTGGGAAACATTTCCCTCCAGTAGGCAGAAGTCTAACATCCACCCAACCATATAAACCAAATGACAACTCTCAGAACAACACATGGAATTTTACAGCATTGCTGCACCATATGAACTCAAATCAGATCAAGAAAATAAGATTGGTGCTGTTGATTGAAGTGATTAGTCCTTCTACAATTACTTTAACATCACTACCCTGTCTGGAAATCCACAGTGAATTTTATTCTGAATCGACTGGAGTCCTAAAGCTCTGTAGTTCTCTGACTGTTACCCTATCTCTCTATTCACCTTTTCTCACTTTGTCAACAATTTGCACAAGTTGAGCCCTTTTATTTTGTCTTGGACTCAAGGAAGTTCATTAATGTCTGTCAAACATTCGTCAGATTCAATGTCAGTTCTGACAAAGTATGTCCAATCAGGACCTCAATACTTGCGGTTTATCTTCCTCTCTCTTCTGGGTCATTTAGTGACAGTCGAGTCTACGCTCTCACAGACAATGTGTTGTTGTTTGAAATGTTCTTGTTCCTCTAATTTACTAACCCCTCTTATTTTCTCTGGTCTTTTAGTAGCTCTCAACAATTTATTTTTGTCTAATATTTGTCTTGGCTAAGCTTCTTCTGTCAGTATCCAATTGTGGGATTTACTTGTGATTTCTGGTTCAGATGAAGCTGATTCACTTTCAGAGGCAGAGCTGCCTCTTTCAGCATCACTTTCTGGTTTAGGTGCAACTGATTCAGTTTGAGTCGATTCAGTTCACCACAATTTCTCACCTTCTTGGAGAAGGCGTAACCTTAGTCCAAAGTCTGACATCTCATTGTGACTGGAAAAGCGCTACCATCATTCCACACTCGCCACATTTGAGGTTCTGCTGTATGGGACTGCAAGTTTTTGGACTAGTCTTTCTCTCCCTCTTCCAATGCCTTAGAAATCTCGAACCTAGATGGATTCAAGAAGGTAATGGATGTTGGCCCCACTTCTTCCTCTACTTGTCTCACCATCTAGATGTGCGAGGCATGCATCCAGTTCAGGAGTCCATCACACTTCACAGCAATTTTGTTGAGAGGATCACCTGGTTTGGGCCTTCGCAATGTTCTTCCAGGCACAAGTTGTGAACGTGCTTCTTCAAGTGAACCCAGTCTCAGGGTGTTCAGGTCATGACACAGAGACTTTCATCTGTCAACGTTGACGCAAAAGCTTTGGCCAAGTTTGCTTTGATAGTCCTGTTTAGTCATTTAGTCAAGCTTCTGGTCTGTAGCTACAGTGCAATCTTTGGCCTTTTCTTAAAATTGTACATAGCAGCTGCATCACTATTTTTTCAAGTAACTTCCTTCATCTGATTCAAGATGAAATGCCATCCCAAAACATGGAATCACTTCCTGCAACAGTAGTTTGGCAACTGTCAGACTGTCATATCTCCTAGTAGGTTATGCCTCCACCCAATGAGAAAATAGCCATACAATCACAAGGATATATCTCAACTGATTGCATCGGGCATTGCCAAGAAATCAATCTGGCGACGAATGAAGGAGCCATTAACTACTCTATGTAACACATGGTTAATAAAGCCTTTTTGCCCACATTTTCTAGAAAATCGCACAATGCTGACACAGATTCTCTGCCACTGCATGAAAGTGAGGATTATGTAAAAACTGCTTGAATGTCAACACCATCCTGTCTCTTCCCACTTGTGCTGGTCCATGCAGGTTTCCCATCACTAGATACCCAGATATCACTAGCATCCTTCACACATCCCATCCTTTCTCATTTTGCATTTTCCATCTCAGGGACAGTATGCATGCAATTCTTTCAGCTCGTTGAAAATTTGCAGTGTTCAGTAACATGTTTGAAGCAGTTACCCCCTCAGTATTGCATGGCACATCTATGTGGAAGGTGTTGAACTCAAAAGTGCAATATTGAGCGATTTCATATGTATAGTGTTTGTCTCTAGTAACAAAATCATTCTGTACAGCACACTTTGCCACTGCAATTTACTTTGGCAGTTGAAAGGCTTCCAACAGGTCAGAGATAAACAGCTCATTCTTTATTGCTGAGCAAGCGTTGGTCATGAATCCTCTCTGTGATCACTGCTGGCCAAAGTCATGCACAAAAAAGAATCCATTCTGGCAGTCAGTGTAAATAGTAACCCCTGAGCTTTCTGCTGTATAACAGGCTTGGGTAAGGGCAATCAATTCTGTTACTTGTGCAGTGGTTACATGGCACCGATAATATGCTTCCACAACCCCAATAGGGTGCATACAGCATATGCGTCTCTCTGGATGCCGCGTCAGTCTCTCAAACAAGAGCCATCAACAAACATGGTATGTTTGGATTCAAGAATGGGAACATCCAATATGTCTGGTCTTGACTTTGTGCATAACTCAATGCTGCTCACACAATTGTGATAAAAATCACCCTCTTCGTCTTCATCTTCATCTTGGGTAGGCAACATAGAAGCAGGGTTTAAGAAAGCGCACCTTCTTATACAAACGTTTTCTGCAGCCAGAAATACATTTTTTTTTTGTAAAATTTTTATTTAGTTTTTTCCAGGAAAGACAGAGAAAAACAATACAAACATGCGACAACCCCGCAGTGCAACCTACATAGGGGGTACGGTGGAGAGGCACAAATCGGTGATAGAATATCATACAAGGCAGGCACAGTGCAGTTCAGAACAGTCTCGGAGGGAAGTGTAGCGGGTATCTAAAGTCAATTGTAGAAGCATTGTAGTGTAGGGTAGTCGAGTCAAAGCAAACGTTCTCGTTCACAAAATGCTGAGGCCTCCAAACAGAAATACATTTTTAGAGCGGGTTAAGTGGCTGCTGGTCAAATGTTGAGTGCAGGCCCAAGTTTTGCGAATTTCAATTTAATGTGGCACCATCACAATCAGTGGATGACCCATCACAATCCCCTTCATTTGCTGAACGCTAAAGCTAACCGCTGCAATCACAGTGAGACAACCGGGAAATGCTGCAGTCACTGGATCAAGAGTTGCTAAACGTAGCCATTTGAGCATTTACTTTCTCCATGCATCTTTGTCAACACAGACAAAGCACACCCGTCTCACTCATGGCAAAAGAGTATGAACCCTTTGGTGTAGTCTGTCATGCCAAGAGTGGGTACACTGCAAAGAAAGTTTGGAGCTCCTGGAAGGCTTCCATGCTCTCATCATCCATTGGTACCAGGTCACTGACATCAATATGCATCAGCCTCAGCAACGGCCAGCCGGGGGCCCATTTTGGGTCGGGGAGTGCGGGGCTTGTGGCTTGGGCGGGTCGGTTAGTCGGGAGCTGGAGTCGTTAGAGTGGTGCGCCTGGGAGGGGGGAACCGCGGGTGGGCGGGCAGGAGTGGGGGATGGTCAGGCTCGGGAGGTGTGGGGGAGGGGTGGGGGGATCGTCCGGCGTGGAGTGGTGGGCATTCGGCGGGATGGGGTAGGGGCATGTGTGGGGACATTGGGGGGAGCAGGTGGGGCGGTAGGACGTTTTTTCCCCGGCATGCTGGACTCCACCTCTTTTTCTCGGCAGGAATGTATGGCAAGGTGCTCGGGAGAGCAGCATGCGGCTCCACTCCACCGAGGGGATGGGCCTTGTGCGGGCGGTCGTGCTCCACCGAATGACCTGGTAAGGGAGCATGCTGGGAGGAGGGGCGGTAGGTCCCTGCCAGCCCCAACCCGAAGGGTTGAGACGGCCGCCGGGGGAAGGGGGGGAGGTCGGGAGCTGTGGATCGGACTGCGGAGACATATCAGGCAGAGGAGAGGAGGGAGAGCTTAGATTTGGGGGACCTGATGCAGGCATGTAGAGAAAAGGCAGGGTTGAGCCGGTTGGAGCGTGGGGTGGGGGGAAGTGCCCAGTATGGATCAGAGTGAGATGGTGCAGCTGGATTACGAGGAGGATACCTCGGAGGAGGGGGAAATTCGGGAGGGGGGAGGGTGGGGGGAGCAGTGTAACGATGTTGGTAGTGTGTAACAGGAACGCTCACAGCAAAGAGCGCCGAGAGTGACGGCCCCCACTGCTCCACTGGTTAGGCGGTGGGATCCAGTGCGAACGCCGGCCTTGATGCCAGGTAAGGACGGTGGCGGAGCGGGGAGTGGGTTGGGCAAACCTCTTTGTGTGAATGTGTCGGTGGGTACGGATGCTCGAGGGGGGACGTGGTGGGAGTGTGCCTTAGCAAAGGGCGGTATGTGAAGGACACGGGAGTGGGCCTGGATGGGGCGTCTTCTGAGGGTGCCGGGGGGTCTGGGGGCGGTTTGGCAGACGGAGTTGTCGGGGTACCGGTACGGGGGCTGCAAAGATGGGTGAGGGAGCCGTCAGGGACAAGGGGGTAAGGAGAGCTGTGATGTCCCGGTGCGCAAGCTTCCCTACATAGGCATTACCAAGCCGCTGAGGGCGCACCTGTCGCTGGCGACTAAGGAGGAAATATGGAAAGGGGAGTATGTGGAGATCCTGAAGCTCCTTCACAGGGAGCTGACGGCAAAGGAAGGGTCGAAGGAAGAGGAGCAAGAGTTGGCTAGGCGACCCAAGGTTCCCATGACAATTTACAATTTGTCAGCAGGTTTTCTGATATTCGCCAGCGTGTGTTGCGAGAAATACCCAGACAGGGTCATAGCGCTTTTTAAATACATGGATGTGATCAGGCGGGCGCAAGGCACATATGGAGGTTATGCCTGGTCGCATTATGACGAAGAGTTCCGGGCGCGTTTGGCGTCGGATCCGGAGGCAAAGTGGGGGGAGATTGATTCAGATTTGGACCACTAGACTATGGGGGGGCGAACTTTGGCAAGACGATCTATATGGCCAGCGGTCTCCCGCTTGCGCCGTCCCCCTTTTCGGCCCACCCCACCCGAGGGGGGTGGGGCAGGGAGAAAGTGCAGCAAATGCCACAGTTGGAGCATGTTGGGATTTCAACAAAGGCGCGTGTGGCAGGCAATATTGCATGAATGCTCCAAGTGTGGAAAGAGACACCCAATGGTGCGATGCTGGGGAGTCGGGGGGGTACCCAGGGGCAACAGCCCGCGAATTCCGGGGTGCAGTCAGGGGGTGGGTGGGTGGAAAAGGGGTGTCTGGAACTTTGGGCAAAGGCTCATACGCCGGTTAGGCTGTAACGTCTCGAGCCCCTCTTGGCGTCTTACTCGCAGATGGAGGATGCGGCCACGTTGCGATGGGGTTTTTGAGAGGGTTTCCGGCTGGGGTAAGAGGGTCCACAGATCACCAGGTGGGCAGAGAATTTAAAGTCCGTAAATGCACACAAAGGGGTGGTGCGGGAGAAGTTGTTCAAGCAAGTGAGGGAAGGCCGGATGGCGGGTCCTTTTCGGGACGCACCCCTGCGGGATTTGATTATTTGGCCTATTGGCGTGGTGCCCAAGAAGGACGCCGGCCATTTCCGCTTAATACAACACTTGTCGTGGCCGGAAGGGGCGTCAGTGAACGATTATATATTGGCAGTGTCTTACTTGTCTGTGAATGTGGCGGGGATTCTCGTGGCGGCGGTGGGGGCAGGTGCCCTCATGGCGAAATGTGACATTAAGTCAGCGTTCAGGCTGCTGCCAGTTCACCCGGAGGATCACCAGTTGTTGGGGAGCCAGTTTGACGGGGACATTTTTGTAGACAAGGCATTGCCCATGGGGTGCTTGATATCATGCGCACTGTTTGAGTGCTTCAGTTCCTTTTTGCAGTGGGCTCTTTCCTCGCACACAGGCTCAGATACGGTGATGCACTATCTGGTCAACTTCTTCTTGGTGGGACGGCCTGGTTTGATGGACTGCCAGCGGCAGCTGGACAGTTTTACGGAACTTTTGGGCTACTTGGGTGTGCCCCTGGTGCCGGAGAAAATGCACGATCCCAGTACAGTGCTGTCATTTTTAGGCATAGAGCTCGACTCGGTGGCATGAAAGCACGCGTGCCAGAGAACAAGAAGGCGAAAATGTTGGCTTTGGTGGACGGCATGTTGGACAAACGGAAAGTGACAGTCCGGGAGGTTCAGGTGTTGTTGGGACATTTGAACTTTGCATGCCGTCGTGAGGGCGGACCGTACCTTCTGCAGGCGGCTAGGTCTTGCGTTGTCCGGTCTGACGCTGCCACTTCATCATTTGCTGTTGTTTGCGGGGATGAAGGAAGACTTGGACATGTGGCAGACTTTCTTGGGGCGCTTCAATGGTGTGGCCATGGCGCCCCTAGAGGATTGGGATGTCACATTATCGTCCAATGCGGCGGGGGTTGGCGGCTTCGGGCTCTACTGGGAGGGAAGATGGTGCGCGGAGAAATGGCCGCGGCATTGGCAGGGAGGAGGGCGGAGCATTGCCTTCTTGGAGCTCTTTCTGCTGGTGGTGGCGGTTTCGGTGTGGGCGCGGGAACTGGCACACAAACGGGTGCTGTTCAAGGTAGACAACATGTCGGTGGTGCAGGTGGTCAATAGGCAGTCGGCCAGGGACCCACAGGTGTTGAAATTGATGAGAGTTTTCGTGCTGCGATGTTTGGACTATGATATCTTATTTCAAGCTCGACATGTGCCAGGGGGGGACAATGACATTGCAGATGCTTTGTCTCATTTACAGTGGCAGAGGTTCCATGGGCTAGTCACGGAGGCGGACGAGCACATGACGCCGGTGCCAGTGGACTTGTGGTCGGTAGGAGACACCGGGTCGTTCAACTGGTAAGAGCGTCAGTGGGAGTTTCTACATGGAAAGCATGTGAACAGGCATGGAAAATGTTTTTGCAGGGTGGAGCGGTACGACAGGACGATCGGTGGCGCCGGGAGGAGCAGGTGGTGCAGTTTATGCTGAGTTTGATGGACAAAGGGTTGTCGAGGGTGACGATTGCGGGTAAACTGTCGGCCGTGGCTTTCATGGGGAAGTTGTGGTGGGGTTACTCTTCGTCGGCGGGGGAACTGGGGACGCGTCTCTTTGAAGGTTGGGCGAGGGAGAAAGGGGCCAGGGTGAGTCAGCGCCGGCCCATTACGGAGGGCATGCTCGCGGGTGTGTTGCAGAGGTTGCCGTCGATTTGCCGTGACCGGGGGGAGACTATTCTGTTTTCCACGCCTATGTCGTGGATGTAGTTTGGAGCCTTTAGGGTTTCAGAATTGATAGGTCTTAAGGGTGGACATGGGGTGCTTTGTGGGGAGGTGGGCCTGAGAGCTCAGGAGTTTGCGGTGCGGCTACAGCGTTCCAAGACCGACCAGCAAGGTGAGGGAACTTGGGTGGTGTTGGGACCGGTGGGGTCCAAGGCGGTTTGCCTGGCGGTATGGGGACGGCGGCTAGCGTCTGGACGGCAGGAGTTGTCGGGTGAGGTTTTTGGCCGGGTTGGGAAAGGCAGGGTGACTGCGGCTCAGGTGTTTTGGGTCCTGCGGCATGCCCTACGGGTCATGGGTGAGGACCCGAAGGCTTTTGGGACGCATTAGTTCTGGATCAGAGTGGCAACGGAGGCGGCGAGACAGGGTTGGGGGAGGGAGGACATCATGCATCTCGGGCGTTGGAGGTCAGACTGCTACAGGACATATATCAGGATGAGGGCGGTAGGGGTGGAGCACTGAGATGAATGGGTTTTTCTGCTCTTTTACATGTTTGTCTTTTTAGATGCAGTGGCGGGGCCAGGTGCGGCAGTGCTGGAGATATACATTATAGGACATTCCTTTGTAAAGCGAGCGGAGAGGCAGGAGTGGGAAAAGCAATGGAGTATGAACTTGGAGTTGGACCCGAGGTTGTTTCACTGTCAATGGCAAGGAAAGGGGGGCAAGCGATGGCATGAGATACTGCTGGCATTGAACAAAGTTGTCAAGGGGGAGTGTGTCCGGATGTGGTGGTTATTCACTTGGGGGAGAACAATTCGGTCCAGTGCATGAGGTTAGCGTTGGTGAAACAGATGAAGAGGGACCTGTTCGAAATACGACGCAGGTGGTCTGGGTGCCATGTGATTGGTACAGAGTTTGTTCCAAGGCAGGTTTGGAGAGGGGCAGAGAGGCCGGCCATTGATAAGATTCGTAGGAAAATTAACAGGGAGATGAAGGTTTTCTGTGAGAAGAAGGGGTTGGGTAGGATGGAACACCCGGAGCTCAGGTGTGGGGCAGTGTATTTCTTTAGGGAGGATGGTGTTCACCTTTCTAGGTAAGGAATGGAGCTCTACATTGTTCAATTGAAGGAGGCTCTGGACCAGGCAATTGGGGTGCGCAGGTATCCAAAAGTTCAGGAGTCCTGGGGGGGGGGGTCGAATATCGTTAGTACGTCTTTTGAGTGGCGGTTCTTTCTAATAAGTATGGGCGGAAAATTTGTTCCGCTCGCAGGATTTGTGGATTTTCCGCGATTTCGCGATCCGTGAATTGCGCGAAATCGCGGCAAAATCCGCGAATCCGTGAGCGGGACAAATTTTGCTCAGGAAGCACTTACAGGGTTACAGCAGGTGCCCAAGTTAAAGCTAATTCTTTTGTAACCATTTACAAAATGGTTACAAAGAAATTAACTTCAACTTGGGCACCTGCTGTAACCCTGTAAGTGCTTCCTGAGGCGCCTCTTTGCCTACTTGCAACTATTCTCTGACCCTGCTCTGACCCTCGAAGCAGTGTCAGAGAAAAGTTACAATTAGGCAACGAGGCGCCTGTCCCAACAATTAAACATCAGCAGGAAGCACTTACAGATAAAAAAATGCAGGTGCCCGAGTTGAAGCTCAAATTCATTAACGCATTATAATCAGCCCAAGAATCTAGTGAGCACGGTTGATGCTAGGCAGGTGTACTTTCTCCCCAGATCTACCGTCTACAATTAGCTGTAATCCATGATGGGGGTCTAGGCAATCCCCCTGTTCTTCCTGCTTTCTCCTCATCTGCTGCGCTGATCGGTCTCTGACCTTTATAAACAAGAGGCATGTGAACTCGCACAGAAGCCCGGCCCCATATGCACTAGGATATGCAACCTCTTCCCTCCCTTTCCCCCACTGTGATGGACAGCTCACTCTAGGGACCTCGGCGCCTATGGGCACGGTGGCAAAGTTACAGACACACGTGGTCACTGAACAAAACTCTTCTGGGCATTTACACATCTGTAGTGCAGGAAAAGCACGATACATTTACCCAACGAGGTAGCACTTACTGCTTTCTCCTCATCTGCTGCTCTTATCGGTCTCTGACCCTTCATAAACAAGAGGCATGTGAACTCGCACAGAAGCCCGGCCCCACACATACTAGGCTATGCAACCTCTTCCCGCCCTTTCCCCCACTGTGATGGACAGCTCACTCGAGGGACCTCGGCGCCTATGGGCGCGGTGGCAAAGTTACAGACACATGTGGTCACTGAACACAACTCTTCTGGTCATTTACACAGCTGTAGTGCAGGAAAAGCACGATACATTTACCCAACGAGGTAGCACTTACTGCTTTCTCCTCATCTGCTGCTCTTATCGGTCTCTGACCCTTCATAAACAAGAGGCATGTGAACTCGCACAGAAGCCCGGCCCCACACATACTAGGCTATGCAACCTCTTCCCGCCCTTTCCCCCACTGTGATGGACAGCTCACTCGAAGGACCTCGGCGCCTATGGGTGCGGTGGCAAAGTTACAGACACATGTGGTCACTTAACACAACTCTTCTGGGCATTTACACAGCTGTAGTGCAGGAATAGCACGATACATTTACCCAATGAGGTAGCACTTATTGCTTTCTCCTCATCTGCTGCTCTTATCGGTCTCTGACCCTTCATAAACAAGAGGCATGTGAACTCGCATAGAAGCCCGGCCTCACACATACTAGGCTAATCAACCTCTTCCCGCCCTTTCCGCCACTGTGATGGACAGCTCACTCGAGGGACCTCGGCGCCTATGGGCACGGTGGCAAAGTTACAGACACACGGGGTCAACTCCGCTGGGCATTTACGCAGCTGTATTGTAGGAAAAGCACGATACATTTACCCAACGAGGTAGCACTTACTGATTAGCCAGTAGAAAGTACTCCAGTTAAGAATGGTGCAAATCGCAAAAACATCCGTGATTTCGCGGGAAAATCCGCGAATTCGTGAATTTTTTTGCGATTCCGCGTGAATTTGCGGACCGCTGATTCCCAAAATTCGCCCATACTTACTTTCTAAGTTCTGGGGGAATTTTAGGAGGTCTGGGTTTGTTACCGGGCAGGGGGGGGTTAAGTACAAGAAGTTATATAGCTAGATAGAGAGGCAAGTTGAATTTTGCAAATTAGTTTCATGTTTGTTGTTCGGGGGAACCATGTTTAGGTTTCGTTTTGTATGGCACAGGCCAAGGGTGTTTTTTATGTGTAAGGTGCACCTGCTTCCAATAAAGCGGCCTTTGACACACCATAAAACGAGTCTGTGGTCGGTGCTGCCCCAACCCTCCCCGGTGGGCCCCAAAAGAAACATTACAGATTCATTGTTAGCAGTAGTCAACCATGCCCAGAAACATTCGTACTGTGTGGTTGGAAATTTACCCATATAGACCTGAGGTACTCGTATGGCCCGCAGGCCACCAGCGGCCCGGCAGGGCTTCCTTGGCAGCCCACATACCTTGTAGGTAATGTACCCATGGCCTCCCAGAGACAGAGACAGGGAATAGAAAAAGAGAGGGAGTGGAGAGAGAAAGAGAGTGGAGGGAGAGAGAGTGGAGGGAGAGAGTGGTGAGAGAGAGAGTGGAGAGAGAGAGTGGAGAGAGACAGTTGAGAGAGAGAGACTGTAGAGAGGGAGAGTGTAGAGAGAGAGAGAGGAGAGAGAGAAAGCGGATAGAGAGTGGAGAGAGAGAGAGTGGAGAGAGACAGTTATGAGAGAGAGAGTGGAGAGAGACAGTTGCGAGAGAGAGAGTGGAAAGAGAGTAGAGAGAGACTGACTGACTGTGAGGCTGAGATACTGACTGACAGAGAGAGAGTGACAGAGAGAGAAAGAGACTGACTGACTAAGATAGACTGACTGACTGAGAGAGAGACTGACAGACTGACTACGAGAGTGACTTGGAGAGACTTACTGACTGATAGAGAGACTGACTGAGAGACTGACTGAGTGACTGCCTGACTTAGAGAGACTGACTGACTCAGAGAGACTGACCAACTCAGAGAGACTTACTTACAAAGAGAGAGAGAGACTGACAGAGAGAGAGACTGACTGACAGAGAGAGACTGACAGAGAGAGAGACTGACTGATAGAGGGAGACTGACTGACTGAGAGAGAGACTGACTGATGGAGAGAGACTGGTTGATAGAGAGAGAGACTGACAGGAAGAGCGAGAGAGAGAGATTGACTGAGGGAGAGGCTGACTGACTGAGAGAGACTGACTGACTGAGAGAGATTGACTGTGCGAGAGAGACTAACTGCCTGAGACTGACTGAAAGAGAGACTTACTTGGAGAGAGACTGACTAAGAGACATAGACTGACTGACTGATTGACAGAGAGAGAGACTGACTGACAGAGAGAGACTGACTGACAGAGGGAGAGAAAGACTGACAGAGCGAGAGAGACTGACTGAGAGAGGGACTAACTGACTGAGAGAGAGAGACTGACAGAGATAGAAAGAGAGAGAGAGAGAGAGAGAGAGAGAGACTGTGATGGAATTGGTGACAAAGTGTGTATGAAGCTATGCAATGCCTCTTAAGATTGCTATTGTCTGCTAATAAAAATATATTAACAAAATGTGTTCTTTGTAGTTACATCTGCTTTTGAAATACAGCATTGTCACAGTAACTAATGTTTTGAAATGTTTTTTTTTACTCTAGCTCCGCCCCTCCACTGACCCCTCCCCCCACTGACCCCACCCCTACCGGTGCGGTCCTCGGCCACAAGCCACACTGTAATTTTGGCCCCCAACAGAAAGTTTGTGAGTACCCATGATATAGACCATCTCAATGCACTCATGGGACACTCCTCTGACTAACTTCTCAATTTGATACCCTAGATATTTAACTTCTGTTTAACAATACTGCAACTTCCCAGGGGAACTTTGAGCCCATTCCCAGTTAAATGGTTGAGCAGGGCTTTGGTGTCTTTTCTACTAGCTTCATTTGCCACTGATGCAATGATTAAATCATTGATGTACTGGATTAGAGTTGAACTGCATGGCTACAGCAAGGTCTCTAAATTATTTTTGAGTATCGGATTGAAATAGGATGGGCTCGCTGTATACTCTTGAAGAGCACAACACTACGTAAGATATTTGGCCAAAGGGGAACTAAGAAAGATGCCAGGCAAAGGTCAATGACTGTGAAACATTCTGCTTCTGGGTGAATTTGGAATAGGATTATGGCAGGGTTCAGCACCATTGGATAGCATGGAATTATTATTTGGTTTATTTTTCATAAATCCTGCACTATTCTCCACTTTTTATTTGCTTTTTGCAAGGCCATAATTTGCAAATTACATGGAATCCTGATGAATTTCTTCAAAATGCCCTGTATTAGGATATTCCTAATTACATGTGTTATTCTCCCAATGAATTCTGGAGTCATTTTGTATGGACGTGTTTGAGGAAACATCAGGCCAAAGGGGGATCTTTAGGGGTTTCCCTTGAGTAAACCAATCTCTCTCCTTGTGGAATCCCATATATCTTTTCTGACTGTCTTCTTTAAATCAACATGTAAGTCTTCTTTGGCCATAACTGGGTATAATTCGATTACAGATTACAGTGACTGAAATTTAAAGTCAGCATCTGCTGCTGCTTGAGTTTCCAAACCCACTCCATCTTGTGTACAATATATGTTGTGATTGAGTTTAAAGGCAGGTCTCTTTCCACCAAATTTACAGGACTCGAATCTCATACAACAAACTGATGGTGCTCTTTGATGTCTCCAATTTTTACCAGGACTAGGACAGTAACCTGATTTGTAACCTGCTGAATTGGGATGCCAGCATCTTGGACTTCCTTTCCTGAGAGTGGTAGGTTCGGGACGTCAACTGTTCTCACAGTTGAATAAGTGCCTTCTGTGTCTAGCAGACAGACATAGGATGTCCATTAATCTCTCCATCCGCAATGGACCACTCTGATCCACTTCCAGGAATGCGCCAAGCGTGAACCGAGCCACCACCCCCTTGAGGTACCATCATTGGCCTATGCAAGGTCTGTGGAGCTCCCAAACATAAGTGGAATTAGGGGAGTCTGGGGTGTAAGTAGGTTATGTGGAAGGTAAAAGAGGAGTCTGTGACAAACCTGTTTTGGGGATTTTTGGAGTAGTCATAGGGGATCTGAGAACTGAAGGAAGCTCTCACTACACCACAAAGTTTGTGTCTTGGGCATTGATCGTTGCATTTTTTTATACGCTCTTTTAGCGCATGGCTACCCTGAGGCATCCCAGCGCTGTTAGACCAAACGACAGGGTGGAGACAATCAGTGGAACAGATGTGTCTTTAATCGCTTCCTGAAGGCCAGATGATTAATTTCAAGCCTGATGTTATCTGGGAGTTTGTTCCAGCACTTGACTGCTTGGAAGGAGAACTGGCGGCCGCTCATGCGGGCTCGCTTCACCCTTGGTACTACCAACAGATTACGCTGATTAGATCTCAATGATCTAAGGGACTGGTGTCGACGGAACAAGGGCTGAAGAATGATAGGGCCGGTGTTAAAGATGGACTTATGTGCCATGCACAAAGATTTGAACAAAATTCTTTCGTGAATCGCCAGCCAGTGGAGGGACCGAAGTGAGGCCTTCGCCGAACTGTGTCTGGGTACCTTAATGAGCAGCCGGGCTGCGCAGTTCTGCACGGTTTGCAGTATGTGAATGGACCCTGCTGGAGCCCCGAGGTAGACAGCATTTGCATAATCGAGCCGCGAAAGAATCAACGACTGGACCAGCAAGCGTCTGGCCTCAAAGGGAAGAAGACTCAAGACCTTCCTAAGTACCCTCAGTAGTCCATAGCAAGTCGCCGCAACCTTCTTAGCCTGGACTTGAAATCCCAGGGATGAATCAAGCCACACCCCCAGGTTCTTTATCTGGTTCTTTGGAGTGGGGGGAGGGCCCAGGCAGTTAGGCCACCATGGGTCGAGGTTGATGGGGGCTTTGTAACCCAGGAGCATGATGTCAGTTTTGGCCCCATTTAGTTTTAGAAATGAGGAGGTCATCCAATCCAAAACGTTGGTAAGACATGGGGTCAAGTTGTTAATCCCCTGGTCTATAGCGTCATTCCTTGCTAAGGGGACGACCAACTGAGTATCATCAGCGTAGGTGATGAGATGAATTCCCCAGGGAAGCACAGCCTCAGCCAGTGGTCTCATGTAGATGTTAAACATGGTGGGGCTAAGTGCGGATCCCTGGGGAACGCCGTGATCCAGTTGAAGTTGGTCGGATGACGTCTACTCCTCAAAAACGGCAAAAAATCTCTCCGCCAGAAAGGACTGGAGCCATTTGAGAGCCATTCCAGCGAACCCTGCAAGGCGGAGACGGTGGAGCAGGAGGGCATGGTTAACCGTGTCGAAGCCTGCGCTGAGGTCCAACAGGACCAGCGCAGCGCAGCCTCCGGCATCCACAATACTCCTGGTCGCCTCCACCAACGCGGTCTCTGTCCCCTGCTTGGCTCTGAATCCCGTCTGGGAGCAGTGAAGGGCTCCTGTGGTCTCCACAAATGATGACAGTACCTGATTGACATATTTTTCTGCTATTTTACTGAGCCCGGGTAGCAACGAGATGGGTCTGTAATTGGCTAAGTCTTCGGGATCCAAATCGTTTTTTTTTAAAGGGCCATGACTTTCGCCAACTTCCAGGACGGGGGCACCACTCACGACTTCAATGACGAATTGATGACATGCATTATAATAGGACACACCGTCCCCGACACCTGTTTAAGAGCCGCCGGGGGTGCAGCATCCAAAGGGGAGCCCGATTTGAGATTACCAAGTAGCCTTTCCGTAGTGGGCAAGTCAAGCAACGGGAAGGCGTCGAGGCATCCAGCGGAGTCTGGTCCAACCTTCTCGTGATTCCAGACCGTGCTCTCAGTAAGGCCAGATACCAGAGCGATTGGCGCAAAGCCAGAGTATATGTTGGTCACCTTGGCAGCGAAAAAAGCGGCCAGATCATCACAGCGTTTCTGTGGATCAGGTAAGGCCCTGGTGGCGGAAGGGGTGACCAGAGATTGAAATATTTTAAAGATTTCTCTGGGCCTGTTGGAAGCTTCCAAGATTTTTTCCTGGAAGTAGATCGATTGTGCAGATTGTAATTGTTTTTTATATAATCTGAGCGTTAATCTGTATTCATTTTTTGCGTTGATTGCGTAAACTTTCCTCCATTTCCTTTCCGCCTTTTTACAGCGTTGTTTGAGCTGCTTAAGATCCCCGGAATACCATGGTTTTTTGTTTGGGTTTTGGGAAGGATGGAGTCTAATGTGGATTCTAACCACTTATTGAAGGCCTCGTTAGCAATGACGGGATTATCATGAGGAACCAGCAGGGACTTCTTCAGGGCAGTCTCCCAGTCCTCCACCGATAATCTCGACCAGGTCCGGCTCAACTTCTTGGACAAGGTGACTGTGTGGTTTTGGTCCGATGGAGACCAAACGAAGGAGAGTAGGGCGTGGTCAGACCAAGGAACGAAGCTGGGCTGGTCACATATAATATTACTAAGATTCGTGAAGAGATGATCTAATAAGTGTCCTGCTGCGTGCGTAGAGCCTGACACGATTTGTTCTAGTTGTACAACCCCCAAGGTGTCCAGCAAACACTGCGATGAAGAGGCTTCTACCTCATCGAGTTGTATATTGAGATCACCCAGGATGGAAAAATTGGAAGTATTGCTGATAGAGAGAGTGATCTTATCCAGGAGGTTATTGCAGAAACCATGATGGTCTCCAGGTGGCCTATAAACAAGAATATCTCAGAAAGTACAGGTAGGCGAGATGGCGATGGAGAAGCCTAAACTCTCACAGTCCAGGAGAGGGCCCTCCGAGGTTCTACAGACAAAAGAGTTCTTAAAGATAATGGCCACTCCTCCTCCACGTCCTGTTTGACGGTCATACCTACAGATTGAATACCTAGGAGGTAGAGCCTGGACTATGTCTGGGTCTGATGCCTCGGTTAGCCACGTCTCTGTCAAAAAGAGGGCATCTAGATCTCGGTCCTCCAAAAGCAGGCGAATTTCCACCGCATGCTTCGGGAGGGACCGGCAATTTAGTAGGGCGAAAGAGTATGATTTTATTTTGCAGGTCGCTGGCCCTATATGATTACAAAGTGGACATGGTGCCCTTACCTCCTCTAAAGGAGCCCAGCCGAGACAGCGGACAGTCGCGCTACTTCGCAGTGCCCGCAACTGCTCCCCGCTATGACATAGTAATTGTGGTGAAGGGGGTCCCATTATCAGCGCCTCTGGCAACGTCCTGCCCGGCCTGGCACAGACGGGCTTTCCTTAGGCGCTCCTTTGGCTCGGGAAGGGGTGTACGCTGCGCTTAGAGGGACCGTCTGATTTTGAGCGCTTGAGCGCGTCGTATCAGGCGCCTCTTGCCAACCACTAGAGCAGCAACCTGCTCCTACCCAAGATGGCCGCCAAAGTAGTCGGCCCCTCTAAGCCCCGAACTAAGTTCAGCTCCTACTCGGCTGAAAGGTGAACAAAATGGGTCCCTAATGAGGCGAAACTAAAGGTGAGCCTAAGCGCTCAGAGGTAAAGGGGATGCACACCAGGTAGTGTAGATCACGATTTAAAAACAAGCAAGATCTTAATGCAGTAGAATAGGTCAATAATTAAAACAGTTGGTACAAGCTAGCTCTAGCTCCCGGCTTTCCGCCTCAGGAGCAAACAAAAGTCTCTAGGTCTAACCAGACCGATCCTGTCCCCCTAAATTTAAGCGCTTGAGCGTGTCGTATCAGGCGCCTCTTGCCAACCAATAGAGCAGCAACCTGCTCCTACCCAAGATGGCCGCCAAAGTAGTCGGCCCCTCTAAGCCCCGAACTAAGTTCAGCTCCTACTCGGCTGAAAGGTGATCAAAACGGGTCCCGAATGGGGCGAAACTAAAGGTGAGCCTAAGCGCTCAGAGGTAAAGGGGATGCACACCGGGTAGTGTAGATCACGATTTAAAAACAAGCAAGATCTTAGTGCAGTAAAATAAGTCAAAAATTAAAACAGTTGGTACAAGCTAGCTCTAGCTCCCGTCTTTCCGCCTCAGGAGCAAACAAAAGTCTCTAGGTCTAACCAGACCGATCCTGTCCCCCTGAATTTAAGCGCTTGAGCGCGTCGTATCAGGCGCCTCTTGCCAACCACTAGAGCAGCAACCTGCTCCTACCCAAGATGGCCACGAAAGTAGTCGGCCCCTCTAAGCCCCGAACTAAGTTCAGCTCCTACTCGGCTGAAAGGTGAACAAAACGGGTCCCTAATGGGGCGAAATTAAAGGTGAGCCTAAGCGCTCAGAGGTAAAGGGGATGCACACCGGGTAGTGTAGATCATGATTTAAAAACAAGCAAGATCTTAGTGCAGTAAAATAAGTCAATAATTAAACAGTTGGTACAAGCTAACTCTAGCTCCCGGCTTTCCGCCTCAGGAGCAAACAAAAGTCTCTAGGTCTAACCAGACCGATCCCGTCCCCCTGAATTTAAGCGCTTGAGCGTGTCGTATCAGCCGCCTCTTGCCAACCACTAGAGCAGCAACCTGCTCCTACCCAAGATGGCCGCCAAAGTAGTCGGCCCCTCTAAGCCCCGAACTAAGTTCAGCTCCTACTCGGCTAAAAGGTGAACAAAACGGGTCCCTAATGGGGCGAAACTAAAGGTGAGCCTAAGCGCTCAGAGGTAAAGGGGATGCAAACCGGGTAGTGTAGATCACGATTTAAAAACAAGCAAGATCTTAGTGCAGTAAAATATGTCAATAATTAAAACAGTTGGTACAAGCTAGCTCTAGCTCCCGGCTTTCTGCCTCAGGAGCAAATAAAAGTCTCTAGGTCTAACAGACCTTGATCAGGACTATAGTAACATTCCTACTTCCAATTACCAATTTTGCTTCAAATGTGACAAGGGGTAACTTTCTCTAAAGCGCTGATGTTGTTTTCCGGCTTACCTACCCTGACCTCTTCCCATTCCTTGACTATATCCTCCTTGTGACATAGACACTACCTGAATGTTTATGCCGATACTGAGAGTGAGGTCTAGTCATGAACTGGGCATTCTTAACACTTCCACACATCCAATCTGCGCTAGCTGGGTCTGCGTTACTGTAATATTTTCCTCTAGCTCATTTTGTTTACCATCCAGCATGTCACTGCAATATTTTGTATACTGCTAAATTTCATCTATGGGCTTGCTCGGCCAGCAGAGCATGCCTAGTATGATTTGTAACTGCTAATTTCATGTTGCAGCCCTGGCACAAAAAAGGTGAGAAACCCCCATATTATCTCCAAGTGGGTGATTCAGGCTTCAATGCTTCCTATACACCTGCAAGAGCCACTCAAAATATGCACGTACAGATTTAAAATCTTGGGCTAATTTATCTCCTTATGGAGGACTTTGGTCTTCAGGTGGGCCATGACTGCATCATACTTAGTTTTGACCAACGGTGATGGTGCATTTGTGTTCATTACTCTAGGGGGTTCCTGTGCCAGCCAATCAACAGCACTCTTACATTCATCCTTTGAAACCAAACATCACATCTAAATCCTTCCACAAAACCTTCTAATGGTCACTATCTGCTCTAGCTGAGTATACCATTTGAATGGAATGGAATGGAATGGATGGAATGGATGGAATGGAATAGGTTTTTGTATAGCGCAATAGCTACCCGCAGGCGTCCTAGTGCTTTAGCAGAATACAGGTGGGTAGAGCGGGTCGAAGTTATCTACTGAAGAAAAAGGTTTTAAGTTTTTCCGGAAGTGCAGAAGGTTAGGTTCTGAGCGGATGGAGAACGGAAGGGAGTTCCAGAGTCTTGCCGCGTTTGTTGAGAACATTCTTCCTCCACTCCTTTCTCTTTTGAACCTGGGAGTGATGACTTGGAAGGCGTGGGTCGACCTCAGCTGCCTGTTGGGGTGGTAGGGGGTGATCAAGGTATGATTCAGGATTGCTCCTTTCCTCCAGTAAGCACGGTGGGCGATGCACATGCTTTTGAAATTGACTCTATCCTTAACTGGCAGCCAGTGAAGGGCTCTTGGTTCAGATTTCACTGATTGTCGTCGGGGGAAGCGCAGGAGAGTACGGGCGGCGCAGTTTTGGATTACTTGCAGTTTTTTCAGGGTTGATTCAGGGGCTCCTAAGTATAGGCCATTTCCGAAGTCCAGCCGGGAGAGGATTAAACCCTGGACCATGATCTTTCTGGCCTTGAGAGGGAGGAGCGGGAGGATCTTTCGGATGAGTCTGAAAATGCCCATGTAGGTGGCAGATAGTTTGGTTGCCTGGTGGCCGAAGGTTAATGCGTTGTCCAGCCAAATGCCCAGGCTCTTGATGGTGTCCCTGGCTGGGGTGCTGGACCTAGTGCTGGCGGCCACATAGAGTCAATGGATTTTTGAGGGGAGTTATCCAGCACCATTAGCTCTGTTTTCTCGCCGTTCAGCTTCAGGTAGGACTGGCTCATCCAGGTACATACTGCTTCCATGCATCCTCTAAGATCACTGGAGTAGGAGGAGGGGTGAGTAAGGGTAACCACCAATTGCGTGTCATCTGCGTAGGACACGACTTGAATGCCGAAAGGGCGTATTATTTCTGCGAGGGGGAGCATATAAATGTTAAACAGTGTGGGGCTCAAGGACGAACCCTGGGGGACCCCACAACTGAGTGGTTTGCTGGGCGAGGTGGTATTGCCCTCACAGACTCGGAAAGAGCGCTCTGATAGAAAAGATTGTAGCCAGGCCGCAGCTGTGGAGGTTATCCCTAGCTTTGACAATCTGTGGCGTAAGATGTCATGATTCACAGTGTCGAAGGCGGCACTGAGGTCCAATAAGATAATGGCCGCAGTGCCGCCCTGGTCCACAATCTTCCTAGCTCCTTCTCTTACTGCTAATAGAGCAGTTTCAGTTCCATGCATGGGGTGGAACCCAGTTTGTGAGGTGTCCAGTGAGTTGTTTGCTTCCAGGAATTCTGTGAGGGATTGGTTTACGTGTTTTTCCGCGATTTTAGATATCCACGGTAACAGGGAAATCGGGCGATAGTTCCCCGGGTTCATCTGGTCTAGAATGGGTTTTTTCAGGAGGGCTTTAACTGTAGCTTGTTTCCACTTCGGGGGGACAAGCCCTGCTGAGAGGGAGTTGTTGATTAGGTTCCGGATGATGGGGAGGATGGTGGGGGTAATTGTTCTGAGGAAACGGGCTGGGGCTGGGTCACTGGGGGATCCAGACTTTACCTGTAGTATTATGGTTTCCAGGCTGGTGGGTTCCAGAAGTGGAAAGGTTTCTTGGGTGGTAGGTAGGTTTGGTATGGTGTACTGCTGTTCTGATAAGGGGTGAAGGGATAGGGGGAAGGAGGAGTAGATCGTGGCTATTTTGTTGTAAAAGTAATCGGCCTGTTCATTGCATCGAGTTTGTGCGGTCAGAGGATCTGGTAGCTTGTCGGGGAGTTTGAGCAAGCTTTTTGCGATCTGATATATTTCCTTGGGTTTGGATGCTGCTTCATTAATCTTAATTTGGAAGAAAGTTGCTTGAGCTTTTTTTATGCCGATTTTGTAGATTTTTATGGAAGCCCGATATTCAGTTTTGCTAGTGTGTGAATAATCAAGGCGCCACTTCCGTTCCAATCTTTTGCATTCTTTCTTAAGAGTGCGCAGGTCTTGTGAGTACCAAGGTGCATTTTTTGGTTTCTTTTTGGGTTTGATGTCCTTGAGTGGGATGGTTAGGTCTAAAGAGGTGGTGATCCAGTTATTAAAGTTGTCGTTGCTGACAATCGGATTGGGGTTGTTTTCTGGAATAGAGGCTTCCAGTGTGGATGTCCATGAGTTGGTATTGAGTTGTGACCATTTGCGGTCTCTGCTTGGGGCGGGGAGTGGTGTGGGGCGAGATCCTGACGGCGCCCAACAAAATGAGATCAAAAAGTGGTCCGTCCATGGGAGGGGGATGGGTGGACTAGCTGTGAGATGGGTACAGTTACTAAAGATTGGGTCCAATAAATGACCTTTTTCGTGGGTGGGTTGCAGTACTAGCTGGGAGAGATCTAATGCCAGTAGGTTGTTGCGTAAGTCGGCGGCTGCCGAGTCCAGGGGGTCGTCCAAGTGCACATTTAGGTCACCTAATAAGGTGTAATTAGGTGAGGAGCAGATACCACTGGCTACCTCTGGTGCGAGTTGGTTTATAAAGTTAGTCGGGGTGCCGGGTGGTCGGTAAGTAAGAGTCCCTGAGAATGTGCAGGTGGGGGAGAAGTCCAGCGAGAAAGTAAGGTGTTCGCAGCTGGATAGGTTAGTTGGAGAGGAGCGGCAGGTGTAGCAATTTTTATAAATGATGGCTATGCCGCCGCCTTTTCCAGAAGAGCGATCAACTCAAAGTATTTGGTATTCTGCAAGGAGTGCATCAATGACATCGGGGTCGGAGTCGGTTTGGAGCCATGTTTCCGTGAGGAAAATGGCGTCGGGATCTTTGTTCGAGATCAACAGGGATATTTCTACGGCATGTTTAGGAAGGGATCTGCAGTTCAGCAGAAGCATGCGGTACGGGGGGGGGTGTGGTTGGGTGGCTCTGATACTTACAGTGTGGGCAGTAGAAGAGTTTTGTGGTAGGATCCCATGATGCGAGGCAAAGATCATTGGTGTAGCTTCGTAATTGATGTAACGCGCAGGAGGAGCAGTGGGTGGGGGTATTTTGGCCAGCGGTCGTGGCCCCTGGTCCCAGTTGGTCACGGACGGGCGCAGACGGGCTTGCCTTCAGCGCCCCGCCGGCGCCGCCGCTGCGCCCGTCCGCTGCGCCCGTCCGCTGCGCCTCCTGGGAAGGGGAATCATTTTGTAGTGGCAAGGGCCTCGGGGTGGGAGGGGACAAGCACAGGTGATCGAGTTCCTCACCCAAGATTGCGGGCCCGGAACTGCAAATGCGGCGGGAGAGCCGAAGGCTCTGTCGATTTCTGGAGGGGGGGCAGGATCCGCTCTCACTCAGCGGCGGCCTGAATTGTAAGTAGCAAAAATACAAAGTATGATTTTTAAAAGGTGCGATTCTTCAAGATACGAATTCTAAGTGGGCGTTAAAAAACAATAGAAGGCTTTTCTAGTCAAGCGGCAAAGTTTTTAAGCACTGTCCCGGCTTCCGCCTCAGGACCAACACAGCACACCACACTCACTCGTAATCAGTTTATCAGGATTATCCCTCAAACATGTACGTATGTTCCTCCATGTTCCTCTCTCAAAGGGAAAAAAATGTCACACCCTTGATGACTTCTTCCTAATTAATCTTCACAGGCTCTTTCTTCTGTTCCCCATTCACTCTTTCTTTCCAAGACCCCAACTCCCTAAATTTCTTGACCTCAGTCCAATCCCTGATGCTCTCTATCAATTCTCTCAAATGAGTCCTCAATCCTCTCAAGTTTAACAGTTGCAATTCCTTATCACTCATCATCATTCCAATATTATTTTTCAGTTTTTTTCTCTGCATCAGATCAAATACGTATTCATCTGCCACTTTCTCCATTTTTGCACACAACTCACGCGCCACTCTTGTAGCTTCTTTACTCATGTAAAGTAATTCACTCTCACTGTAGTGTCCTATAAAAGTCCATTCCAATGTTACCCTTTTTAATTTCTTCAAACTCAGCTTTTATTTGGGCAACATTAAGTCTCTGAGGAGTCAGTCCTTTACCTTGTTTGGCAATTTGTGGAATCAAAATGGTTGCACAACCATCTGCGACAGGAGGTCATGATGCCTATCCTTGTCGGGGGCTTGTTTGTGCTGTGCTTGTTTTTTCTGACGTTAGTTGGTCTACACTGCAGGGGTCAAGGTGTAGATGAGAGGAGAGCAGCAGCCTTTCTGTAACTCGAGGGTGTGCTAGCTTCTGGCGAGCTCATGCCAGCAACTGCTTTTTCAGCCGCCAACTGAGCTGTATTGTATAGAGCTAGGATGCATTATACAATGGTGGTCTTATCTTAAGGAGTTTGTCTATGAAAGCATCCCCCTCTTCACTTTCTACTTCTGCCTTGCCCCTTAGTTTCTTTCCACCAAAAGACTTTTACTTTGGTCTCTCACTGTCCTGTGTGTTTATCCACAAATTTGCATTATCATGGACCATTATTTCAAATTTCTTTCTTTTCCTTTTGTTTTCCTCTGCTCGCACAGATTCAGAACATGAATCTGTGTGGGTCTAGGTTGAGATCTTAAATCATACATCCTCATTCTCAAATTCGCTATTCTCGGTATGTGGAAAGTGTAGCTTTATGGGAACCATAACTCTCAATATTTGGCTGTATATTTGTGCCACTGGCTAAGTCACATTCATATGTACAACCCTCTCTTCACCACCATTTCCCTAGCTAGTGTGCCTTCTGGCAATAATATCTCTTCTGTATTTGCCCCTTTCCACTTTTTTAAAAGGGATTTCTATTTAGTAATTCCTCATTCCAGTCTCATGCACTCTCTGTACTACTGGATTCAGGTTCTGCCTGTCAATACCAGCATGTCTCTGTCAAAGGTCACCCTATCACAGCACTGCGTCAGCGTATGCCAGCCAATCCCTCCGAAGCACCTTATGTAGTAAGTGACTGTATAATGCAAGGTTTTTCCTGAACTACTTTTCTTACGATTTATGTTTGCCTGCTCCTCCAAAAGAGAAATACTACCTACTTTCACACAATAGCAGGCTCTTGACATTTGGGCATTACTGTGCCCACTGTGCATTAATGAAGGAACAACCACAAGCTCGTTAAAGACACTCACATAATAGAAATGTTATGTCCCTATTTTGGTGTGACTGATAACACCTCACAGTACACCTCTCATGAGCAGATAATTTCAACAATTTGACAATTCTAACTGAGGTTCCCTCTTCTACTTTATGCAGAATATATAAACAATGCACACATTATCATTCTCAAAAATTGGAAAACATAGTCAAGAATACACCTGTCATCCCCACAAGTCCAAGAACTAATGCCACATAATAGTTAAGTTCAAAACCCGTTCACCACATTATACCACAACGTTTCAACTACAAGTCCTAACATACACCACATTATTCCCTCACTTCTTATTCGTTCTTTGCATGTAAATAAATGTCTATTTATACGTATGTCGTTCTTTCCAGGTTACTGCAACAGCCACCTCATCTGTGAGAATCAGGATCAGGTTGGGGCTAGGTCTATTTCAGTCTCGGGGCAACCGCCTGAGTCACAAAAGTTCAGCGATCGGTTCTATAGCCAATTTACCTCATTCGAGCAGGTCCATTTAGTGCCAGCCGAATCCAATCAAAACCATCAGCTCTGCTACTAGATCTGACAGCCCCAAGTTTGTCCTGCTTCTTTTGTTTACCCAGTGCACGCTTACTACTTGGACCGGAAGTGGTGTAGTCCCAGACTTTGGTGCTCTCCGACAGAATCTGTATCTATTTTTATTAAATCCAGCATATTAAAATGAAGCTGTTGCATTCTCAATAAGAATGACAGAGCTATGGTTTGAAAGGTTTACTTAAATTATATAATAGCAAAATATATAAGCTATACCATCAATCAGTTCAGCCTATAGGCACATAAAACATAGGTACAAATAACTCAGAAAAGTTTTACAGAAAATCCCGCATAGACTCATCTTCTAAAAGTAGGTAAAGGTGGGCTCATTAGACAAAAGATAATACTTCCTTTTGTAGGACACTAGACAAAAGATTTCATACATTTACTATACAAGAACAGGGTTCCCAGGATATGCACTAATGGTGAAGGAGCAAGAAGAAACATTTTACTAAAGAATACATTTGAAGATTCCTTCATATACTATTACATTCAATTAAGATGTTCTCAGAGTCTATTCAGGTAACATGAGTTGTTACATAAAATGCGATACAGCCAAGTTCAGCCAGTGTGTCCTAGATTAGGTGCATCGCTTTCATAGTGACTGGGAAATGCTTAGTCTTTCAGCATAAACACACATTTCTTTATTACAACAAGGAAAGGAAAATAACAGTGGCAATGATCACACAGTGTATTATGATATTCAAAATGGAAGCAAGCACAGAACTGGCTTATGTTATTATAGGCTTGTTTTCCAATACATTCAACACTACAATTGAAAAACAGATTACACAATGACTAAAGTAGAAAGCTTTGTAATCTTTAAATCACAATTGATGTGATTTTAAGAAAAATATGATGAATAAATATTTATTGGAAGAAGAAATCACTTTTATATTTGTTTATTGAGACCATAAGATGACAACGTTTTATAATTATTAATTGTGTATTATGGACTAAAGTCTTACTATGCACATTTAATTAACCTTAAAAATGAGTGCTGAACCGCCACTTTGTATGACTCTCTGATGTGTTTATTGAAAAGCACACAATCCCCAGGACTGATGACATAGCTCTAGTCTTGGCTAGGGAGAGTGGTTGCTATTTCAACCTGATGGGCACCAGAATGCACCACATCAGGCAGCCCCTTGCAGTAGTGGAGGACCACATCATCTGAAATATTCACAAATGCAGTAGCAGGCACAGCAGGCAACCTAATTGCTCTTCCTATGATGATTTTGTGCGGCGACAATCCTGTTCTCCAGTCCAGGATACTTGGGAAACTAATCAACATCAAAAGCAAAGTATCATTATTACTTCAGAGAGGTAGACACACTGTGTACTGATTCCCTGGGGGAGGGGAGTGCTGCGAGCGCACAGCATACGTGTGTAGTCAGCGCGTTGCAGGCCCTCCTAAGGCAAGCCCGTCTTCAACCCATTCCCGGCCGGTCAGGGCCAAGGGTTAGTCATTATGCCCAACAATTCACCTATTCTTCAGACAACCTCAAATACCTCCATTCGGTAAGTCATTAATTAGGACTTTTAGATAACACCACTCCCACCATGTTCCGGTCAGAGCAATTGAGCCACCTGTCACCACCACAGTTAGGAATTCCATTCGAATCACCCAAGACCCAGTGCGAACTAGCTAATGAGTACCTACCTCAATACTCACTCCATGGTCAAACACCAAACAGAAATATTTCATTTACTAGACCATGTATGACATGACATCATTCTTCTGAAAGAAACGTGGCTCACTGACGAGTCCTCCCCTAATATTCTAGCTGCTCTATCTGAAGACTGCTACCAACTCCTAGTCAACAGCCCAGAGAGTAAAGTAGGTGGTGGCATAGCTGCAGCAATCAAGAACAATCTAAAATTTTCCAAATGAACTTTGTTAAATATTCTGACTGTCAACAGCATTACGATTAAACTGGAATCCCCCATTTCCCCCTTCATATGTATTCTTATGCAAATACCACTGGACCATAGGTAGCACTTCCCACAACTATTTGCTGAGTTAATCTCCCCTTTTATCTTTGACCATGCAAACACCTTGCTGGTCGGTGACTTTAACTACTGGGCAAGCAAGTATAAAGGAGGGCAGTCTTTCACCGACTTACCTGATCTCCGTTGTAGCCTAAAATTTGAACAACACATGTTCTTACCAGCACACATCAAAGGTAACACGCCAAATCAAGTCTTGTCCACAAACGTATCCCTGTCCATCCTTATGGTGTCCCTTTGTGCGTGGTCTGACCACTATTTTATTAAATTCAGACAAATTGGGCTAGTCTGTTAAAAACTGCCAATCCACCCTTGAATCCTTTCCAGAAGCTGGTCCTGGGCAGATCTGAACTCCTGATGTGATTGCTTAGTATTCATCCTAACTGGCCCAAAAGATAACATCAATCTTTACGGGTAAGCAATTACTTATTGCTGACCAGTAGCTAGTAATACGCAGGTCCCTCTCCATAAAGCCAAACAGGTCAGACGTCACAATGCATTCTAGTAGGACTTGGCCCTTTTTGGCTACAGTTCCCTAAACTTTTTGCTCTCTCCCTAGAACTTTTTTCTGACATGGTGTTGCCAACGTAGATGCTTTGATCACTTTGCCACTGCTTATCAGTGCCAAAGGTGCAAGTACTCCCTTTGTAATGTATAATGGTAATTGGTTGTTCATGATTGGTATGTTTGCCGTACTAGTAAAGTCCTTAGTAAAGTGAACTATGTCTGCCAGGGCTGGTAATGCAAATGATACTAGTGGTCCTGGAGCACTAATTGTGCCAACCACACAAGTAGCCTTAATAGAGACAACTCAGGCCTGCCACTGCAAGACCTGCGCGCAGTTGGTTAAACTGCCATGTTGTTCTGACAAGTGCACTCACTTTCCAGACCTTACCCTTCCCTCTCTATGCCCATCAGACACCCCTATGGTAGGTCTAGAGTACACTTTGGCAGGGTGCAGTGTATGTGAAAGTTAGGACATGTACTGAGGTGGGTAACATGTCCTGACAGTGAAATAATCTCCCTTTCGTTTTTCACTGTTGAAAGGCCATCTTGCCCATAGGACAGAATGGGTAGGTTGTGTAATAAGTTTCCAGCCTATCTTCCCATAGGCTTAAGATGGAGAGGTGAAGTTTAGTGTGCTTGAACTCACAATTTAATAACACAACACATCTTTTTGTGAAGGTGGTTTTTGCATTGTGTGTTTAGAAACCACACTTTTAGAAGTGGCTGTTTTTTTGTGTTCAAACAATTCTGTGTGTCTCTGCCTGGTTGTGGATTGACTGTCTGGATTTGAAAGTGATAGGATCTGGGGAATGTCTTGACCCGGGGGAGGAGGTGAGACAGCAACAGGCTGACCTGAATCTGGAGTGTAGGGGGGAGGAGTAGCCCATGGAGGTGAAGAGGCCTGGGTTGCTGCCATAAAACAATTGTCCCATCTCCTGCTGAGTGATTGAGAATCCAGACCCCCCACTAATCAAAGGAAGAAGACGTCACTGGCAGGGAGGCACCCAGAACTGGTTTGAACAGGTATCATTGCCCCCCTGAACACAAAGACTTCAAAGACATTTAGGGATATAACTATGAGAGCTGAAGCCCCGGAACTTTGGAGAAATGGATTGATCAATTCTGAACAAGACTGGAGATACTTTGTGGTCAAGAAGAACCTTTGCCAAGGAAGAAACAACTGAAGAGACTGAAGGAAAGGACTGACCGTTGCTGTATGTTCTGGAGCTGGCCTGCAGTTTGCTGTTTTAACCAAGGAGAGGCTAAATGGACTTTGCTCTTTCCTGTTTCCTCCTGCTTAAAAGGACTTTGCTGTGTGGTGTCCTGAAGTAACTTATCCCCAAGGGCCTGAGGTGAGCTGGCTCCCTGATGTGGAAACTCAGGAACACAAAAGTTTCCAGGAGAGTCTCAGTGACGGTGTGTGCGTGTGCTTTGTGCAGCCTGAGACCGTCATGAGGAGTGCCCTGTGATCGTGGGCACCTGGAGTCCAAGCGAGTCTCAGCGATGCTGTTTGCATGTGCTTTTTGCAGCCTGAGCCCTTCGTGAGGATTGTCCTGTGATCGTTTGCACTGGAGTACAAGTGAGTCTCAGTGACGCTGTGTGCGTGTGATGTGTGAAGTCTGAGACCTTCGTGAGGATTGTCCTGTTATCGTACACCCGGAGTCCAAGTGAGTCTCAGCGGCTCTGTGTGCGTGTGCTTTATGCAGCCTGAGAACTTTGTGAGGATTGACTTGATATTGTGCACCTGGAGTTCAAGTGAGTCTCAGCGGCGCTGTGTGGATGTGCTTCGTGCAGCCTGAGATCTTTGTGAGGAGTGCCCCGGTGATCGTGCACCCGAAGCTCAAGTGAGTCTCAGCGATGCTGAGTGCGTGTACCCTGCAGCCCGAGCCCGCCATTTCCAGAGCAGGACGCCACTGCCCAGAATTCACAAAGATTGCATAGGAGGCCCAAGTCGCTGGAAGAGGAAAGGAGAGTCAGGTCACACCCCCAGGTAACGTGTGTTGGCGAATGGGGGGGTGCGGGCTCGGAGGGAGATGATCTCCGCCTCTTTCATTCTGGCAGCGTGAGCCTCTGCTTTGGCTCATATCGCAGCCCATACTTGCCATGGGAGTGGCACTATCGGGGCCGGAGTGCGGAGCTGCACTTTTTGTTACACCATAACGGTGTCGGGGGCAACTGTTGACAGAGGCTGACTGTGAGTCAGCAGGAGTATCGGAGAGACCGCCTAAGGCACCGTGATCGGTGCTGGAGTGTTTTGTGCCTTGCATTATTTCTGCATAACGAAGTACCTGATTGTCGTATTACACATTGCATCATTTCTGCAATAACAAACTACCTGATTAGTGTATTACGCATAGCATTATTTCTGCATAACAAACTACCTGATTGTCGTATGACGCATTGCATTATTCCTGCATGATGAACTACCTGATTAGTGTATTACGCATGACATTATTTCTGCATAACTAACTACCTAATTGTCGTATGACGCATTGCATTGTTTCTGCACAACGAACTACCTGATTAGTGTATTAAGCATTGCATTATTCCTGCATATCAAACTACCTAATTAGTGTATTACGCATTGCATTATTTCTGCATACCGAAGTACCTGATTGTTGCTTTACACATAGCATTATTCTTTATTGCAGAGTGCCTGATTGTTGCATTACACATTGCATTATTTTTACATTGCAAAGTGCCTGGTTCTAGCATTATGAACCGCAAAACATTGTACTAGGACTACAGTGGAACGCTTAGAGGTGCTCATTAATATCGCCAGACCTTACAAGGGCTGGCTGGCCTAACAACTAGCCAGGAGGAATATTTCAAATGTGCATATGTTGGATTTATATTGTGTGGTCTTATCATTTATCTTTTTATATAAATGTATACTCATTTTCTTATGAAACTCGTGTGGCATCCATTTGTGGTCTCATCATTGGGCTGCTGTGAGCGTGGTTACAAATACTTTACACATTTTCCTTGAAGATAAGCCTGGCTGCTCGTGCTAAGCTACTAAGGGGGTGAGGGGGGGCTATCTGAGAAGGTGTTGTTCCTTTCCTTGAAGTGGAAACAAGGGTCCCTATTTGGCCTAAGGTACCTAACTCAGCCAACCAGGGATCCCGGGTCTAACAATTCAAATGGTTCATGGACAATCTAAAACTAGCTAAACTTGAACTAGGCCACTGTGAACGCAAATGGCAGAATAATTAGGTGCCTGGAAAGAAGAAAATCTATGAAAAACATCTCAGAGCCAAATCCCCTTGTTTACAATTAAAATCTTGAATTCTTTGAACAAATCATTATCAAGAGATCTTCAGAATTGTCTCCAAACTTAAACAACCCTTGAAGACAGAAATCCTGTTACCCTATCCGCCTTTCCCATTATCAGAAAAGATAGCCTTGTGGACCTGCTGATCAATGTAAATAAGGATTCTCCAAAAGACACCCATCCCCAGAAAGTCTGAAAAACAGTATTCTCTCATTTCCCTCATCCAGCTCTTTCCCTCATCAACATGTCTCTTAGCCAAGGCAAAATACCTAGCTCATTTAAGGAGCCCATAGTGGCACCCCTCTAAATGAAAGCAGGTGAACACCCACTCATACTGAAAAATAATTGTCCCATTTCCCTACCACCTTTCGTAGCAAAGGTAGTGGAGGCATATGTAGCTCGAAACCTCAGCTCTTTCTTGGAGGTGTCCAAATTCCTTGATCCCTACCAGGCTGGCCTCCACCCGGTTTACTCCACTGAAGCTGTCATTCTCTCTGTGATTGATGACATCCGTGAAGAAGGCGACTGGGGTTATACCCAGGCACTGGTGTTCACCGACCTATCGGCAGCCTTTGACACGGTTGACCACAACCTCCTGGTGGATCATGTTGAAATCGTGGAGTTACGAGGCATTGTGCTCAACTGTATCATTTCCCTTTTAAAGGATTAATCATAATCTGTCTGCCTGACTCCCTTTCACATCACCCAAAGTCCATCAAGACTGTGGAGTACCACAGGGTTCCTTCCTTTGTCCACATCTCTTCAGTATGTACATTCCCTCCCTAGCCCACAACCTCAAAACAATGACAGGTAAAAACTATAATTATGCATATGACATCGGAATCTGGCACTTTATAAAGTGGATCAAAAAGAGGAACAATGTGTAAAGAGTCCAGGCAAACCCCAAAGGAATTATAGAGACACAATTGACACCCCAAAAGCTCTCTTTTGTGGTAGTGTGGGCGAGCAGTTAGGCATATCAGACGGTAGTGCAAAGCATTTATTGCACACACAAAGGCAGTAAATGAAACACACACTCAATAAAGATATCCAAATTCAGTTAATAAAAATAACACATACTTGTATCCAAGATCATCTGTATCAGGTAAGAACTTTTTGAGTAATGAATTTTTACAGTTTTCAAAAGTTGACACAGTGCAATTATATGGAGTGGTAATGTTATCCTTTTCTTCTCAAAGGCTCCTGGCTTCTGTCCCCAGATTCTGCTGGAAGAGAAAGGGCGGTTGCTCTCTGGCCTATTTGGCAGCCATGGCTTGTAACTCGCTCCCTCTTGACCTGCGTACTCTGCAGAATTCTACCCAATTTAGGAAGAAACTAAAAACCTTCCTTTTTCAATGATCTGGTTTTTGTCTTATTGGCTCTTATTTTATTTCTTTTTTTCTTTTTTCCTTCTGCTGTCTCTTGGGTTTGTGCCGGGACACTCTTGAGTAGCTGTGCGTGTTACAAAACCATAAACATAAACATGGGGGAAAAACATGTTCTGCATTCTGGAACTTAACAACAACTTATGGGACCAATCTTCTGGACTTAGGGGGAGTATGGGGCAAAGTCTAAGGCTGCACCAACAGGTCACCTCAAACAACAGTGGGGTGCCTGGGTGCATAGGTGCTTTTCAGCGTCAGGTGCCCAATGTTATCCTAGGGGGGGGGACATGTACTGCATGCAGGTATATCCCAGCAACTTACGGGACCAATATCCTGTACTTAAGGGGAGTGTGGGGAAAAATCCAAGGCCACACCAACAGGTCATCTCAGGAGCCTCTGGGGTGTCTGGGTGCAGAGGTGTGTTATGGCATCGGGTGTCCCATTTACATTAATGGGGTACGGTCTGCAGGCTGGGCCTGGGAGACCAGTCAGGCTGAATCAACAAGGGGACTCATATCTCATGGTGCTCAGGGATGTATGTGTACCTTTTGTCCTCTTCTCCTCAGGGCAGCCGGGTGCAAAGGTGTTCTCGGTGTCGGGTTTTTGTCACTGAAGACACTCATGGTAGAGGGGACCGGTACAAAGAGGCTGCAGGTGGAGTCGGTGAGTCCACTATGAAAGGCTGAGGGACCACACTGGCACCAATGGCCCACTTCAACTCGGGCTAGGGGGCACTGGTGCAGTGGTACTTTCTGGTGTCAAGTTTGGGGGGCCAGAGTTCTCATAGTTCTTTTGGAGTGCATGCAGGATGCAGGAAGGAGCTCTGCTACTCCATGGGAGTTCCTGGGTCTTTGTTGAAGGCAGGCAGTTCTCCCAGGCTTTTGAAGGAAATGCACTTCCGGACCTGACATATTTAGCGCAATGTGGTGGGAACAGCAGACAGGGCAGCAGGGTTAGCGCCAAGTCAGTTGCTTCCCCACAATCCTTGCTTTTCCCGGCTCTTCAGTGTCCTTCTTCTTCTCAAGTTGGCAGGAATCTGATTTTCTATTGTCAGAGGCCCCCCTAAATGCTAGATATAGGGGATTTAGGGGAGTGTAGGGTAGTACCCAATTGGCGACTTACCTCTGGGGTCACTATGCCTTTTATAAAGCCACTTCCTGTGGGAAGTGGGTATAACCCTGTCCCAGAGTTCCTAATCCACCATCACCAAGAGCATGGACTGTTACCCCTGGAGGTTGGAAACTCATGTGTGGTGGTAGGCTGGACTCTACCTGTCAGCCAATACACTAGAGGGCTGGTAGGTTTCAAGGATATGCAGGATTGTGCAGATATTTGCTCATATAAAATATAATACACCCTGCCACTTGGCTCCAAGGCCTGCTGTAGTGATGACTTACATGTATTTGATGCAGTGACTTTTGCATGACACCCAGAAGTGTGCCATGTCAAGTTTTTACTCATGGATTGAACCATGTCATACAGCCTGCAATAGCAGTCTGTGTAGAATTTGTGTGTGGGTCTCTTAGGGTGGCATACAAATGCGGCAGCCCTTTGCGACCCTCTTTAGCACTCATGCCCCAGGTACCTGTTTTACAATTTATTTGGGAGATACAGCGGTGCTAAAGTCCTTAGCCAATTGTAGCACAATAAGACAATACTTTGCTTTGAGGAAGGAGCACTGGCACTGAGGTCTGGTTAGCAGGCCTGAGTGCACTGTAAGAGTTGAAAAGCAGCATCTAGTAGCTAAAAAGGGGGCAAAAGGGTGAGAGAGGTATAACCTCAACAGAAGCCCAGTTTCCTACAGACAACACCTCTGAATCAAAGGAGTTTTTCTAGAATACGATGCTGTTCACCCGTGACTGGATGAACAGAAAACATCTAAAATTAAACTCAGGTAAAACTGAGAATGTCATCTCCCTCTCCCAAAGAAAGCAGCAAAAAGTCTTAGGCTCATCATTGACAAGGAATTCTCTCTGGAACCCCAACTCACAGACGTAATCTGCTCCTGCTTTCTACTACTCCTTAGAATCAGGAAAAGCAGAACATTCCTCATCCTGAGGCTCTCATTCAAGCTATAATTGCCAGAAACTCCAGAATAGACTATGCCAACTTCTTCTATGTGGGCCTCCCAAAATTCCTTAATCACAGGCTTCAAATGGTACAGAACTAGTCAGTCCATCTAATCTTCCAACAACCCTTGATGCAAAAGCTCCACTGGCTCCTGGTGAAACAAAGGACTATCCTTCAAACTGGCTGCATTATCTTCAAAACCTTTAATGGGAAAACAATTCTGCTTTCTTCACAGCCTGAATTTAAAAGTACATGCCCAAATGAACTCTCCAATCCGCTCATAGGAACTACCTGACAACATCCAAGTTCATAAAGAAGAGAATGGGTGGTTCCAGATTCTTAGTCATCACCCCCATACCTTGAGTTCCTTTCCCCTTGAGATTAGAACAGCAACAAGCTATTTGAAATTCAGACAGATGCTTAAAAATTGGCTATTTAGACAAGTATACGACTAATGCCCAGTAGCTTTGATCAGTTTCCTATTACCTAAGTGCCAAGAAACTGACTGGTAAACGTGTGCTCAATAAATATCTGTATCATAACATAACACTTTGGTAAGGGGAGATTTTAAAGTCCCACTTATCAGCTCAATGATTCCGGATGCTTCAGGTTCACAACTAAAGTACAGTCGCTATTCAACTTGCAAGGCTGCACACAGCATTTTCAGAACCTCAATGCTGAATTTTGTTCCACATTCTGACTTGAGAGCAACTAGAAATCTGAACCTGGGTATTAGTTCTCTCAGTAATAACTTTACTACAGTGAGACTTTCACCCAATGAAGAAGCTACACAACACAACCAGGCTATTTCACAGACCGTTGAACATACAGACCCTTCAATAAAATCTAAATGCAACCTGTTAAAAGTAACTCCTGACATTCTTTTGTGACTCAGTGTTACTGGTGTTCTCCTTCCTACAAAAATTGCTGACAGGTTACACACCAATGACAAAGATTCTCGGCCATCACCCTAAAATGAGGAATGAACCAATTCTGTCGGAACAGCCTCATCACACCATCCCTTCCCATATGTGTGGGACTATGGAAATATCTGACAATAGATGATAACAAACTGTCTGGCAAAACAGGTCTTCTATCAGTAGGAACCTAAATCTCATCTTCATTCCTTGTGCAGACTGCTCTGTCCCATTCCTGCGACAATTTGAATATTCCCCATTGAAGCCACAGGACCTATGAGCACAATACTGCGCAATCTGATCAGCATACCATATTCCGGTAGTGACACAATCATTTCTGCTTTCATGTGCTATGCACTTCATGCCACCTATTTCTAGAGGGACTTGTGAAGCCTCCAGCAGTCTGATTACATAATTTCCATTCCAGAACAGAGGCCAGAAGATGTCATAAATCCCCTCTGTGTCCACAACTGCAGGATGTTATTAACAACACCAGTGCCAAACTGACTATCAGTGTATATTGGAACTTTCAATTGGTCTGAAACACAGCAAGCTCGGCAAGGGGTTCAAGCTTAATGTCAGGTTTTGGCATGATGCACAATTCAGTCATATTAAGACAGTCTTCTTCATGCCCCTCCACCCATCCTTTTCAGCTTCCGGCAATAGCAACAATGCAGCTGGGTTTAAACTAGTACACCTTTTACACGTAATGTTATCTGCTGTCTTGATAACGTGCTCATATTGTGTGAGGTGTCTGCTAGTCAAATGTTGTATCCTAATACGAGTAAGGAGCACCTCCACAGAGTGGGGAACCATATCTTTTATAGCATACCCCATTACGATGCCCTCACTCTGTTGTTTGCTAACACCTACTGTCCCCACACCCTTTAGGCAAATCAGAAACCCCGCAGGTATTGGGTCGAGTGTGGCTGAGAAAGACTCCACTGGCCTTTAGTAATCACCGGCTCTAAAAGAGAGGACCTTTCCTTCTCACTACAATACAAAACAAGTTATTTAAGCTGTTCTGGCATTCCTAGAGCCAGAGTGTGGCATAAACTTTTAGCTTGAGGAAGGCGTTCATGCTTTTGTTGCCTTATGGTAGCGGATCACACACATGCTTGTGTGTTAGCCCCTGTAGAGGCTTTGCCACTATGGAAAAGTTTGGTATCCACTGACAACAGTAACCCAGAATTCCCAGAAACATCCTGACTTCTCTCTGTGTAGTGGAGGAGTTCGTTTTGAAGATGGCAGGTATTCTTTTCAGTGACACCTTTCTTGCTGCCTTCCTAATTTGATGTCCCAGATATAGGACGTCCTTCTAGCAATACTTCAGTTTGCTTAGTGACAAGTTATGTCCATTTTCAGCCCAATGTTTCAGTAAGGCAATAGTGCCTTGCTTACATGCTTCTTGTGACATTGACCCCACTAACATGTTTTCAACATACTGTAAAATAACTCAGTTGCTGGTAACTTCAAAGTCTCCAGGTTCTTTTTCAAGATCTGATGGAAAATCGAAGGGCTCTCAGTATAACCTTAAGTAACTGACTCTCTTCCTGCAATGGTATAGAAAGAATGCTTGACACAAATCAACCGTCATGAACCACTGGGCTTCACAGGATATTTGGAACAGTATGACAGCAAGATTAGGTACCACAGGAGAACATGTGACAAGAACATTATAAATCTTTCTAAACCCCTGAACAATACGGAATTTGCTGCTAATTTTCTGTAGGCTGTAATAAGGGAATTACATGCACTCGCCTTAGTTTCTTTTAAAATCCTTTGCTGAAACATAGACTCAATTACTGGAGCGATTCTAGCCAAACAGATTCTACACCTTTTATAAGTTCAATAAAAGGTAAGTTCAATAAGTTTCAGGTTTAACTGTATGTCTCAGATTGGGAGACAAATCATCTTCAGTCATCCAGGGAAACTGTCTCACAGCCAGCTCCTGTTTTGATGTTTTGAAATCCATATTCTCTTCATGGGTCTTATCCTCAACACCCTCCTGTGCAAAATACATTATGCAATTCAACTCGCATAATAAGGCTCAACCCAACAGGTTAACTGGGCTTCAGCTATGTACCACAAACTGGTGGTCTTCTTTAAAGGAGCATATCTTTACAGGAACATTCTCTGATACAAGGTTTAGAGTCTGTTTGGTTGCAGCACCTACAATTTAGAGCTGTTTTCCAGAAAGGGTTAGATTTAGGACTTCTGCTGCTCTAACAGTGGACTGGGTAGCAAGCAACAATGTCAATCAAAAAAGACACTTGGTGGCACTTCACTTACCTTCCATGAATGTACCACTTTTGGCCTACCTCAAAAACTTTGATAAGTATGCAAACTGGCATGATTATCAAAGAAGTTAGGATTAACTCTGAGAACTGTGTTCACATTGAACCTCGGGTTTCCCATACTCTTCATGGCTGTTGGGCCTTGATAAAACTGCATTATTTAGATGTGAGAATTGTATGGGGTTTCGGATCTTTGCATCTGTACGGTTCACATCTAAATTGGAAATGCCTTTTGCATTTGACCATCATCAGACATCTGTTAGAGTTTAGCGAGTACTCCCTCTTCCAATGGCATAATATGTTCTAATAATGACATGGTTTAGACCTTTTAAGAGTCGCCACATTTATTCCATTACTAAATTCAACTGCAACACTATAACGTCTACCTTGTGGAACTCAGTTCCTGTTTTGCACCACCTGTCCTCTGCCTTGAAATCCAATGCCCTACATGCCACCACAAACCCTCTGATTGTAACCTGCATTGCCCATGTATTGACCATTCTGAAATCCCTTCTGTGCATGTTTCATCTGTGCCAACATGAATTTCTTCTTAACCTTCTTCAGTTTCATCTCCACTTTATCACTACGATATTTTGCATACCGAAGTATCTCATCTAAAGGTTTACCCTGCCAACAAATCACATTCTGCTGTATGTTCATACTAATCTCCGACACAACCCAAGAACAAACTGGTACACAACATTGCTCATATTTCCTCTTTCGGGGTTCTAAACACTGCTATTCTGTCTGAATATGAGCATAATATGCCCATTATAGGCTTGCACTGACTCTTTAGCTCCATAAGCAGTTTATGTTATCTTCAACCAATCACTCTCTTTCTGGTGAACCTTCCTCTCAGAAAATGTATTACTAGATCACACTTCTGCAGGACAACAGGGAATGGAGCATTTGTCACAGCTTACCTTGGGCGCTCGCTGTTCGACTACTATATCACAACTTTACATTCAGCTCACAAGTCACTAGAGACCACAACGTTAAAAAAAGTATTACAATCTTCCCATAATACCTGTGAAATCCTCACAAGCCTCTAAACCTGTGTTTACCATGAATCAGAATTTTCTCTCAACTTTGGGAACTGATTTGCAAAAGTACCAAGATCACCTCGAGTCCAGTGCACATGCACATTTCCCTGTTCGTGTACCTCTCTCAAGGGTGAAGTGCTAGTTACAGTGTCTTTTCATTTGGTTGTTTACCTTCCCCCCCAGAATCCTCTTTTAACTCCCTCTTTCTTTCCTTCTGAATCCACGTAATCTTAATCTTATCCAAGTTATTCCATCTTTGTATACTGGTTACCAATTTGCTTACATATATTTTCAGCCCATCACTTTTCATAATAGTGAGTATATCCTCGTTCACATGTGTTCTAAAACGTTTCTGCAAAGTCTGACTTTCAGTCAAATCCAAATTGCATTGATTAGCCAATTCGATTAGCTTTTCATGTGCCTTTACAGCACGTCGAGGGACTTCCTTACTAAAGAACATGCATTTCTTTTCATGGTACCCATCTAAATACCTTGTATGCAGATTTCCTTAATGAGTTCATCCAGCTCAAAATGTAGCCTAGCTATATCTAAAGGACTCAGTGCTATTCAAGTTATGGGACTATTGTCAACCTCCTGTGTCACTCCACTTCCGGTTGAGGTTACCTCCAACCAAGATTGCACTCCTAATTCCATGATATGTTCTGTTATGCTGTTTAATTTTATATTATGTTGTATTGTGTTATGTTATGCAAATTTGTAGAGCGCACTATCACCCAGGAGGGTATCCTGGACCTAAGCAGGTGTGAATCTAGGCACACCTAAGGCCTATAGGGCCTACTCAAGAAGCCAGGTCTTCAGCTTCTAGCAGAATTCAAGGAATGAGGAGGAGGCTCTTATGTGTAGCAGCAGGTCGTTCCATGCTTTAGGACCAATGTTCGGAGGAGTGAAGGTGTTTGTAAGGTTTATGAAAGCAGATGTGATTGTTGATGTAGGCTGGGCCAGTGATATGTAGTGACTTGAAAGTGTGGGTGAGGAGTTTATATTGTGCTTGTTAATGAATGGGGAGCCAGTAGATCTCCTTCAGGTGTGGCGGGATGTGAGTGTGGTATGGGAGGTTGAGAGTGAGTCTGACATAGAGATCTGAATGTTCTGTAGCCTTCTGGTGAGTTTAATATTCATTCAGGCATTGACGGTGTTCCCATATTCCAGCTTCCTTGTGGCCAGGGTGTGCGGGATGGTTTTCTGAGTGCTGATTGATAGATACTTGAAAACCTTCCTCAGCATCTTCAGTGTACAGAAGCACTATGCAGTGACTGCATTGACTTGGGTGGTTATGTTGAGTTTGCTGCCAATGATGATCCTCAGGTTCTTTGCATAGATGTGGGGGCAGGTGTTGGCCCTAGCTCTGTTGGCCACCAGGCGGAGTCCAAAGGTGAATCATGATTTTGATCATGTTAGTGTTCAGCCTCAGACATTTGGTTTCCATCCAGTGAGTGATTTCAGTAATGCAGGCAGTGAACTTGATCTGGGCACTGGGCCTCTTGTCAATGGGAGAGAGAATCAGTGTTATTCTCATAGCAGAAGATGTTGATATTGTGAAAGAGGATGATACCGGCTAGAGGGATCATGTGTGTGTTGAAGAGGGTTGGGCTCAGGGAGGATCCTTGTGAAACTCTGCCAATTAAGTCTCAGGCATCCGAGGCCAGCGGTGCAAGGCAGACAGATTGGGTCCTTCTAGTCAGGAAGGAGAGGATCCATTGGAGTGCATATCCTTGGATTCAGATGTTGTTTAGGTATTCAATGAGGATGGGGTGGGAGACTCAAATCAGCTGAGAGGTACTGGAGGATGGAAGCCACAGTGCTTCCTCTGTCAAGAGTCATTTACATATCATCTGTGGCAGCGATGAGGGTAGCTTCCATGCTGTGGTTGGGTCTGAAACCAGACTGAGTGGTTTCAAGTAATGGTGGTCTTTGAGGTATTCATTGAGGGTGTTTTTGATGATTTTCTCTAGGACCTTGGCCCGAGAATGGTAGGAGGAATATCAGTCTGTAACTGGCGAGCATTGAAGGGTCCACAAAGGTTTTTTTAGGCAATGGGGGTGACAGTGCTTGTTTCCAGGCATCTTGGAAGGCCATGGAGTCATTTAGAATGGGTGTGAGCATGGCACTGACGAGATGTAGTCCTCTGAAGTAGGCAAGGTGGGGGCACGGGTCCGATAGGACTCCAGAGTAGATGGGCTTTTATGGCGGCAGCTGCGTCTTTAGTGACGAGGATCGGCCATGTGATTAGCAACAGTTCTTTTGATAAGATTGAGAGGCATTTTGTGAGGTCTGTCGGGCTTCGTTGCAGGCTGAATTTGCTGTAAATGGTGATGATTTTGATGCTTATGAAGTGAAAGAGATTGTTGCAGAAGTCCTGAAAGGTGGTGATCAAGTTGGAGGTGGCCAGTGATGAGGTGAAATCTTTCACAATGGTGAAGATTATTTCTCTGCTTCTGTTGGTGCTGGCATCAATGTGGTCTGCCAGTATGGTGAATTTGGTGGTCAGGATCACTTCAGTTGTAGTGTCTTAGTGCACATTTAATGTGCACCTGTCTGCATTGTCCTGGCTCATTCTCCATTTGCGCTACAGTTATTTCCAGTGGCATTTCATCAGTCTGACTTTCTCTGTGTCCCAACTCACCTGGGTCTCAATCTTGTTGAACTGTTGTGTTTGAGGGGGGCAAATGAGTTAGCGCAGGAGGTTATTCAATTGTTGAAGAAGTCCTGATGGCTTTGAGGAGGCTGTTGCAGTGTTCAGGTTTATGGGTGTTAAGAATGGTGTGCCAGTCCTTGCCAGTGATGCTGTTTCAGTTTTAGTGGGCTTGTCTGGTGGTGGTGTATGTGCATTGGACTGGGACAGTGATGCTAAACTTGACAAGAACATGGTCCATCTAGGGGACTGGGTTGGGCTTGTTGACTTGGATGTTGCTATAGTTGGTCAAAATTGGTCCCAGGAGGTGTCCGATGTGGGCAGATGCTGTTACTCATTGGGTGAGGCCCATGCCTACAAGGTCTTCCATGAGTGCTCTTGAGTTGGGGTCAGCTTGATGTCAGGTGGAGGTTCAGGTCTCTGAGTAGGATATAAACGCAAGCATCAAGGGGGAGTGGTGCAACAAGGTCTGTGATGGTGTCTGTAAAGTTAATGCATGCTCCTGGTGTCAGGAGTCCTCCTCAAGATCAGGATGCAGAAAAATGGGTCCACCTCCAAATCTCACAAACACTCTGATATCAAAATAAACAGAGTATTCATATGATTAGGCGAGGGAAAGGAGAGGAAGGGAACAGCAGGGACAAAGGACCTGAAACAACACAACACTGGTTAGCATGTATACAACAACATCAATCTACTCTCATGTAGTTCTCGCTAGAAACTGAGATGTACCTGAAACATGCGCCAAGGGACAATATACACATGTTCTCCGTAATCCCCACTGGTATCAGGAACCTATATAAGAATAGATGACAGTTCACTATATACACTCTGTACCATGAGAAATGTTTGGTCATATCAAGATGTTTCTGTTTTCCTAAATACCTCAGGTTTGTAACTAAACAGCCTCACTGTTTCCACATATCACAGCTTGCTGAATCTTCCTTGAATAAACTCCCCCTCCTTCTTTGAGTCTTTATTAAATGAAAGTCAGGCGACTAGGTTTACTTCACCTATGCCAAGAAAGAAACCCTTTTCAACTCAAATGGGTTTCGAGGTAAGACAAAATAGTCCTCCAAATACGTTAAAACGTGGCAGACACCACAGTTCTCCGCTTTGGCACTTATAATCCAAACAGGCAAAAAGAAATGAACTCAGCAAAAAATCCAAATCGTACCTTCAGGTAACGGTAATGCGTATCGATCGCCACTGCACTCCGCTACTCGGTAATTATCCCCATTCACTGTTTACAACACAAATGCCAAACGGAAACCCTTGTGTCAATATATCCAGGATACTAGAAAGAAAACATTCACTAACGGATTTGTCAGGAATGGCCCCAAGTTCTGCTTCCTCGACCACCACCGTAACAGAGCCTCTGCCACTCGATGATGAGGAAAGTCAAAAAAATGAAGAAACAAAAATCCAACAAACGTAAGCCTCAGCGGGAACTTACTGGAATACTAGAAGTCTCCCGAAACTCAGTTCATGGTATTCTCTTCGGTACGATGTATCTGAGCCCAGACACGCTGCTGCAATCTCGGCACTCCCAACCCTGAAGCGCCCGCGGGAACCAAACAAAATTACGCACAACCTGAGGCGCGTTACTCAGAGATTTTTAGTCAGTATCAAGTTTTTGCCTCATGGGAAATGTAGTTTCTCGGGGTATTGTAGGCGCACTATGCTAGTTCCTGACAGTAGGCCCTCCCGCCAAGCACCTCCTAGGACACGGCTTGACAGGGAACATGCGATGAAAAGCGGACACAGCACGAGGAGCATGCACATTACGCCAAGGTTCCCAAGAGTCATTCTCCGCAGAATACCCCTTCCAGGAAACCAAATACCACAGCATACCCCTACGGAACTTGGAATCAGGAATGCTGTGCACCTCGTACTCCAGCACACCATCCCGCAGCACCGGTGGAAGCAGCCTTCTGCGGCCTGAATACCCTGGTTTCAACAGATGACAATGGAACACAGGGTGGATCTGCAGAGATTCAGGCAGCTTAAGTTTGTATGCAACAGGATTAACTTGCTTCACTATCTGGTAAGGGCCGATAAACCTTGGAAGGAAAATGCTGCGCAGCCTGAACCTGATATTCTTAGTGGACAACCAGACTCGATCTCCCACCTCATAATGAGGCCCATCGATTCGATGACGGTCCTCCCAGTGCTTGTATACCTGTTTAGCCTTAACCAAATGTTGTTTCACTCCACGATGTATCCTCAGTATGTGTAACACCTGAGCCTTAACAAATGGATAATCCATGACAGCATCAGGAATACCAACAGGCAAGGTGTTAGCATCATAACCATAAGTCGCCTTGAAAGGAGAAACACCAGTGGAACAGTGCCAAGTATTGTTATAAGCCAACTCGGCCAACCACAATAAATCCACCCATGATTCCTGAGCTTCCTTTTTTTAATTTTTTTTAATTTTATTTATTATGCAGTTCATAGCATGATCAAAACAAATACAAAAAAGTATATACATTAATCCTGTGAAAAGGTACATATATATCATAACCAAGAGAGTGAGCAAATATTACAGCCTAACTTGGGCTATCATTGGCTAGATGATCAATCATAGGCTGCCAGATCCTATACCCCAATTGTTTTTTCTTCATTGATCTGATACAATATAAATTAAATTCTAAATTAAATATATTATAAAACTTTGCCCGCCACATCTCATATGACGGTGCCTCAGTTTTCAACCACATGGAAGCGATACATAATCGAGCAACTGACATAGCCATAAACAAGAAATATCGATTTTGATAATAAAGTGGCATACTGGCCATGTCTTTGCAGATTCTAAACATCATCATTTCTCTAGATATCAGCACATCAGAATTAAAAATAGTTGACAAAAATTGGGCAATGGAAGTGAAAAAAGAGTTCAAAACTCTGCAATCAAAAAATATATGTACAATGTCTGCTTTATCAGCTTGGCACCGATAGCATTTCCCATTATATATATTGCCCCATTTCATCATCTTGGCCGGTGTATGATATAAATTAAATAACATTTTATAATGTTGAGAACGTAAATTAGCTGTTAACGTAATCTTTGCAGCCATGTCGATAGATACTTGAATCAGCTGGTCAGGAAAACCCAATCTGATATTTCATTTCCCCTCTTGTATAGCAATATCATCACTTTGTTGACTCAGCAAGCAGTTATATAAAATCCCTATCTTAACCGGTTTATTCAAAACTTCTAGAAGGGCATTAGTCCCATTGGATAGCATAAGCCGATGTTTTAAAATAAAATCTCGCACTTGTAAATATTTAAAGAAATCACTCTGAGGTATCCCATATTTTACCTTTAGATCATCGAATGTAACCATAGTACCAGCATATATCATATTTCCTAAACATCTAATACCTTTATCCGCCCACGCCTTCATCTTACTATCCCAAAATATAGAAGGTAGTAATTCTGTTGAATCACAAGGTGTATAAGGATTGATGCGATTAAGGGGAATTATTTTGCGAACCGCCCTCCATCCTTTAAATGCTGTTAATATAATCTTAAATCGTGTTCTTTTATAATAACTTGGCTCAAGAAAGCGTAGCAGCAATTGTCGAGATTGACAACCTAATAGCATTGAGTAAATGTTAGGGCTATCACATACCTGTGTCTCACCCCCACAAATAAAAAATTTCATATTTTGCAAAAGGCAGGCTAGATAATAAAAAACAAAATTCGGGACTCCCCAACCACCTTTTGAGAGCGGCAATGTCATGAATTTGGATGCTCGGCGAGGGGATTTCCAGCTCCATAAAAATCTATCGGTTATAGATTGAAGCTTCATTAATTGTGAACGTGGCAGCTCAAGCGGTACGGTGCGGAAATAATACATTCCTAAGCTTCCTTGGCGATACATCTAAGGTATTTTTTCAAAGTCTGATTTAAACACTCCGTCTGGCCGTCTGTCTGTGGGTGAAAACTAGTGGACAGAGCGGATTCAATATGCAAGGCCTTACACCACAATTTCGAAAAGCGAGCTATGAATTGTGGGCCTCTGTCTGACACAATAACTTCTGGAATCCCATGTAATCGGATGATGTTACTTGCTAGTAACTTAGCTGTTTGCCCAGCAGTGGGGAGCGTGTGACATGGAACAAAATGCCCCATTTTAGTGAGACCATCCACCACCACCAAGATGGCTGGATATCCTTAGTCAGTGGTGGGCCCAGTTACAAAGTCCAAACTTATGTTCTGCCAGGGCCTTTGTGGAGTTGGCAATGGCAGGAGTTTCCATTTTTTCCGACTGTTTTCCCCTTTTGCTCTTGCACATTCCTCACAAAGTAAAACCCATACAGACACATCCCTTGATAATGTTTCCCACCAGAAATGTCTCTGCAGGGACTGTACGGTTTTCGTGATACCTGGATGACCAGCCATGGGACTCTTGTGACACCACTCAAAAGCCTTCTTTTGTATGTCAGTCTTAGGTAAATACAGTTTAGACTGAACAAACGGAAGCCCCTGCTTCACCATTCGTTCATTGCCTTGCCTTGCCCAGGCCTCCCAACCACCTCTGATATGATGATTACGCACCTCATCCAAGAAGAATTCAGGACTTATTACACAAATCACTCTGGATCGATTTATGATAGCCTGAGTATCTTCTGGTCTAGGGGTAGAAGGCAATTCCTGTCGGGACAAAGCGTCTGCTTTACGATTCTCTGCTCCCGGTCTAAAAGTAACAACAAAATTGAATTCAGCAAAGAAAAGCATCCAATGCATTTGCCTTTGTGTAAGATGCCTGGCAGGTTTCATACACTGCAATTTGTGGTGATCCGTATATACTGTTATTGAATGACATGCTCCCCACAGGTAATGCCGCCATTCCTGGAACGCCTTGTTTATAGCTAGAAGCTCTTTCTCAGCAATCGTGTAATTGACTTCGGCTGGATTCAGTTTCTTAGATAGGTAAGCTACTGGATGGAGCTGTCCTGAATCTTTGTCTCTCTGTGATAGTATTGCCCCAATAGCCTCATCAAAGGCATCGGCCTCCACCACAATCAGGTGTTCTAAGCTTGGATGAGCTAGTATCGGAGCGGTGGTAAATGCCTCTTTTAAGAACACAAACGCTTCCCCTGCTTCTTTGGACCACACAAAAGAGGCATCTTTTCTCATAAACCTAGTGATGGGGACTGCAACTTGAGGGAAATGAAGTGTAAATCTGCTGTAGTCATTGGCAAAACCAAGAAAGCTCTGCACTTCTCTCACATTTCTGTGAATGGGCCATTCCTGAACCGCCTTCACTTTCCTCTCAGCCATTTGGAGACCATCAGGACTCAACATCACTCCTAGGAACTCCACTGTGGTCACCCCAAATTCACACTTACTTAGCTTCACAAACAAACTGTGCTCACGCAAACACTCCAAAACTTGGCAGACTTGTTCATGATGGTGATCTCTATTGGCTGAATAAACCAAGATATCATCTATATAGACCACAACAAAACGGTCTATATAGTCTTTTAAAGCATTGTTTGGGAAATATTGAAATGCCTCCGGGGCATTACACAGACCGAACGGCATGACCAGATATTCATAAACGCCAAAACGAGGTTTAAAAACAGTTTTCCACTCATCCCCCTGGCGTATTCTTACTAAATGATAAGCACCTCTGAGGTCCAATCTGGTGTACACCTGTGCTTCCCTCACTTGGTCCAATACCACTGAAATAAGAGTCAGTGGATAGCGGTTGCTGATAGTGATCTCATTCAAACTCCGGTAGTCCACACATGCCCTGAGCTCCCCATTGGCTTTTGCAATAAAAAACAAAGGAGAAGCGGCTGGAGAACGAGAAGGCCTGATAAAACCTAAGGCCAGATAATGGTCTATATGCTCCCGCAAATGCTGGGTTTCTGGCACAGATAATGCATATACCCTGCAAGATGGTATTGTGGCCCCTTCCACCAAATCAATGCGGCAGTCGCAATCCCTGTGAGGAGGTAACTGCTCTGCCATACTTTCACTGAACACCTGCCGATACTCATGGTATTCCACAGGCAAGACCATCTCCTTCTCGACTGCCGTCGCTACCAGAAACGGAGAAGTCAAAGCCGTCACCTGGGAGGGCGAACTGAATACCAAATGGTCCTGACAACCCTCTGACAAAAATAGAACAGATCTGTCTTGCCAATTAATAGAAGGATTGTGGAGACACAACCACGGCATGCCCAAAATTACCTCATACTGAGGAGCTTCTATAATATTTAAAGATATCTCCTCAGAATGATGTCCTCCCTGGATGTCAATGGACAACGAAAGAACCTCTGTGCGTTCTACGATAAGCCCTGACTTAAGAGGTTTGCCATCCACTGCTAGCACTTCCTCAGGGTTATCTCTAAGTACTCTAGTTAATCCTAAGTCGTTCACAAGGCCATTGTCAATAAAGATACCAGTCGCCCCGGAGTCCACCATGACCAACACCTGATGAACTTTGTTATAGCTTTCAAGGCTCATATGGAGCACGATATGTCCTTCCGTGTCTCCTGTGACGGGGGTGGATAAGGAAGATTCCATTCCTTGTGAACTTCTACCTCATTCTTATGTTCCTCAGTACTCCCTGACTCTTTGGTCACAGCTGAGACCGCCACGTTCTTATTCCTAGCCCAGACATTGGACGTCTTAGGTTTAGAGGGGCATTCCTTCACATAATGATCCTTTCGTCCACAATACATGCATAAGCCTTGTATTCTCCTGCTCTCACGTTCTTCTTTAGAGAGTGGTGCTCTTATAGCCCCTATTTCCATAGGTTCCACACCAGCCTCAGGAGGACTCAATGTCTTACGAGGGGTTCTATCATGCCTGTAATAGCCTCTATCCCATTTCCTTCTCTCCCCCCCTCTCTCTGATATGCGACTATCCAAACTCAAAGACAGGTTAATCATGTCCACACAGGTGGTAGGCTGAGGATCTATCTGAGCAATCACATCTTTAAACTCCTCATGCAATCCTTGATAAAATAAAGACATGCGTTTCTCCTCGGGCCAATCAGCTTCAGCCACCAAGCGATTAAAGGTGGTTAAATATGTGATCAAATCCCCCTTCCCTTGTCTGAGATCGAGCAAGTCCTTGTCTGCACTAAAAGTAGTGGCCCTGCGATCAAACTGTGTTTCAAACTCAGCCCGAAAAGCATTCCAATCAGACAACACAGCATCGTTATTTTTTACTAAGGGAACTGCCCAATTAGCTGCATCACCTGCTAAGTAGGAGATGGCAATGGCCACTCTAGAAGGTTATTGGGAAATGACGCTGGCTTACAAGAAAAATGTATCTTCACCTGCATCAGGAAGACCTGGATTATGCGGAGATCCCCTGCATATCTTTCTGGGTTCGCCAGGGGAATAGGTGGGGTACCGTAACTTGCATCTGGGAGGCTGGCGAAAAAGGGTTTTTTGTCAATTGCTCTACCTTATCTTTCAAGGCTGCCGTCTCGGCCTTAGAAGAGGCCAATTCTTGTTGTACTAAAACTAGGGTGTGAAACACGTCTTCCATGGAAGCCATATCTCACTACAACCTGATCGAGCGTAGATATATTGGTGAGTGCGTAATTCTGTCAGGAGTCCTCCGCAAGATCAGGACGCAGAAAAATGGGTCCACCTCCAAATCTCACAAACCCTCTGATATCAAAATAAACAGAGTATTCATATGAATAGGCGAGGGAAAGGAGAGGAAGGGAACAGCAGGGACAAAGGACCTGAAATGACAAGACACTGGTTAGCATGTATACAACAACATCAATATACTCTCACTTAGTTCTCGCTAGAAACTGAGATGTACCTGAAACATGCGCCAAGGGACTATATACACATGTACTCCGTAATCCCTACTGGTGTCAGAAACCTATATAAGAATAGATAACAGTTCACTATATACACACTCTACCATGAGAAATGTTTGGTCATATCAAGATGTTTCTGTTTTCCTAAATACCTCAGGTTTGTAACTAAACAGCCTCACTGTTTCCACATATCACAGCTTGTTGAATCTTCCTTGAATAAACTCCCCCTCCTTCTTTGAGTCTTTATTAAATGAAAGTCAGGCGACTAGGTTTACTTCACCTATGCCAAGAAAGAAACCCAACTCAAATGGGTTTCGAGGTAATCCAAAATAGTCCTCCAAATACGGTAAAATGTGGCAGACACCACAGTTCTCCGCTTTGGCACTTATAATCCAAACAGGCCAAAAGAAATGAACTCAGCAAACAATCCAAATCGTACCTTCAGGTAACGGTGATGCGTAGCGATCGCCACTGCACTCCGCTACTCGGTAATTAACCCCATTCACTGTTTACAACAGAAATGCCAAAAGGAAACCCTCCTGTCAATATATCCAGGATACTAGAAAGAAAACATTAGCTAACGGATTTGTCAGGAATGGCCCCAAGTTCTGCTTCCTCGACCGCCACCGTAACAGAGCCTCTGCCACTCAATGATGAGGAAAGTCGAAAAAATAAAGAAACAAAAAGCCAACAAATGTAAGCCTCAGCGGGAACTTACTGGAATACTAGAAGTCTCCCGAAACTCAGTTCATGGTATTCTCTTCAGTACGACGTATCTGAGCCCAGACACGCTGCTGCAATCTCGGCACTCCCAACCCGGAAGCGCCCGCGGGAACCAAACAAAATTACGCACAACGTGAGGCGCGTTACTCAGAGATTTTAAGTCAGTATCACGGTTTTGCCTCATGGGAAATGTAGTTTCTCGGGGTATTGTAGGCACACCATGCTAGTTCCTGACACCTGGGATCTGTAGATGAGAGTCCCACTTAGGGTGAAGTTGGCTGTAACATGTAGCTTGAATGACAGGTGTTACATGTTGGAGGATGACATATCTGTGAATGTGGTGCGGCTGACGGTGTTCTTGTGGATGATGGTAATTCCCCCTCCAGTCTTGTGAACACTGTCTTGCCTGGCAATCTTGTAGCCAGTGGATTGCTGTTATTATGTTAGGTGCTGATGCAGGGTTCAGCCAGGTTTCTATGAGGAAGAGCAAGCCAAGGGTATTGTCATGCAACAGGTCCCAAATCTCTGTGGCATGTATGGTGAGAGAGCTTGTGTTGAGGAGCATGCATGCTTGCAAGTGTGGAGTGTGGTGTAAGTGGTTGCAGGACTGTGTGAGTATGAGAGAGCTGGGTATTGGGTGCTGTTGGTGTGCTGACTGTTGGGTGTGGGGATGAGCAGGAACACTTTGAGGAAGCACACAAGAATGCTCCCTCGAAGTTGTGTGGGGCAGCCAGGCAATAGCTTATGGAGCAGCAGCCAGGGTTCAAGGCCTGGAGGGTCGGACCATGGTAGAGGTGGGAGCATGGAGGACCTGGTGTGCCTTCAGTGTAACAATGGTGTGCACCATTGTTACTCTGACCGTCCATGCTGTGGCAGTCACTTAGTAGCTCTTGAGAGTGGAGAGGAGTGATGTCACTTCCTGTACAGATGGATGATGGGAAATTCAGCGATGTGAAGACAGTTTTGATGTCAAACCAGTGATGTCAATTCCTTTGCATAACTCCAGTAGCACCCAGGGTACCAAGTGTTGTGAACACTATGGATGTGTCTGGGGCAACCACACCCATAAAGTCCATGCAATTATTTCTGAACTCTGGGCTGTGGTTACAGTATTAACTACACGCATTTCAACTGTCACACCAGAAGCTATTGGGATTGGGGCCTTCATAATTGAGGCAGTTACAATGGTCGAAGGTGGGACTGTCACTACTGGAGCCGTTACTGATGCAATCGTCATTATTGGGGTGTTAAGAATTGGGACTGTCACAAGTTAGGCTGTCGGGCGGTCCTCCTGATTATGATTTGAGCTGGGCTAGGGGGTACAGTCACATTATTTCCAGTGCTTGGGGAACCTGTGGAAGGAGCCGGAGTGATGTTAAATAGGGTCCGTTGGGAAGACAGCAGTTATTCTAAGAAGTCAGCACTGGAATCACTTTTAGTACTAGTCTAATTTTCTCTTTCTGTGCTTCCTTTTTCTTCAGATTGTCTTTTTTTTTAGTACTGGTACATTCTAGCTCCGCTAATCATGTCTCTCCTACATAGCTGTGGCGTGGGCATCCCATTTTGAATCCATCCAGCTATGAACTGTCTTTTTTATTTACTTAATTCTAATACTTCTCTTTGTCCATTGCTTCTTTCTCTTTCACTCAAGGGGATACATGGGGAATAATGCTTTCTAGAAGTCATCACACACAGAAGCGCAATCTTGAACAGTGGGAACTTTCCCAGACTAGTGCATTTTAATTTAATTAATTTAATAATATAATTTAATTGCGGGTTTATATAGCGCTAGGAATCGACTCCCGGAGGAGTATCTCCACGCTTCGACCGCTGGGGAACCCGTCCTGGCTCACCCTGAGAGATGGTCCCTGATGGGTATCTCTAAGGTGCGACCAAGCATCCCCGGCGGTCTGGGGGGGCCATTGTGAAGATGAGGCAAGCTGATGCCCAGAGTTGCCGAGTGTGGTTTCTGACTAGAGTAGGCACCGAGGCGAGAATTATCGAGTCCGCTGACCCTGGTCCACGACCCTGCCGCGTCGGGAATCGAACCCTGGTCCCGGGCCGTTCTCTGCTTACGGGTCTGCCGCCTCTAACCAGTGAGCCACACTTCTCCACTCCGCACCAAAGGATTTGCCAATACCAATCACAATTAGTACACAAACAAAAGCAAGTTATATTTCCATAACCCAACTGTGCAGTTGGTGATACTTCACGGACTGACACCTGAAACCATAACAGAAAAGTTAAACCACAATATACATATTATCTATCTGGGGATATTTGACTACGATGAGTACGATAACAACTTTAACTTTGCAACAACAAATGCAAATGCATTTATATGAACAAGCTGCAATATACATAAAGAAGTGCATTAGCTCTTCCGTCCAGCTTTGCAGCATTCTCAGACTTGAAGTGAAAATGTCACTGTGAAACACACAGTGTCAACACCCTCACAGCATTCCTTGCAACACACAATTAGCGACACAAAGCCCTGCTTATATTCACTCTTCGGACACTACAACTGCTTTCAAGACTGCCAGAGAACCGCCGATACTCTGAGCTGGACCATGGACTTCAGGGCCATAAACTGCACTTTGGGCGAGTTCTAAATCATTTCTGGGGTATTTCTAGGTCCTTACGTTTTAGTGACAAACCATCTTTTTTGCTACTAATTAATTTGGTGATCTTTCCTGTGACTGTAGGTCCTGGTGTAGCTCTCAAACAGGTTGCGGCACTAGTCGTATGGACCTATGATTATCAACCGAAAGTGTACCAAATTAGCTAACATTCACAACACAAATCAATTTACAGTGAAACTTATTTGGCGCCAAAAGAATGACAGAGAGTATGGTGTTCACACCAAGAAGGTTTATTAGTAGATTTGTCAAAAGTTACAAGCTTAAATCAATAGGTAAATCAATTATCAAATATACATGCATATACTATATATCCATGTGTTTGATATGAAATTGTATATATAGATGAAAAGTCAAATCATAATCAAATGCAAGACACAAAACAGATAACATTTGTTCCATAAATGAATTTCACTAGGCTAAACAAAAGAGGCAAGGGGAATTTCTAAGTGGATGGTGTTGGCGTTAGTTGAACCAATTTAAGGTTCAGGGCAAGAGGCAGGAAACATTCAAGAGACTAACTCGAGAGCTCAGGTATATGGGGTCTCTAGTAGTAAAACAAAAAAAATTCTTCTCTTGACAAAGTCAGGGCAGGTTCTGTTAAATTATTCAAAAATATGCACAAATATATCAAACAAAATTCTCCAGAAGCTTAGTAATTTTACCCACTCCCTCTGAATTGGCCAATCAGGACACACCCTCTTTTGGGAGAAGTCTGACTCCCTAGGTTCCCATCACCAAACAAAGGAGTACACAGCTGCCCAACCTTGAAGATATTAGCAGTCTGGTCCGCCTAATATAGGTGGCTCTCTCCCATCCACACGCACAGCACAGATCACAGCAAAGGTCTAATTAACCTTCTAATCTAACATTTTCCCAAAAGCGAGAACACTGACTAAGGGCCTGATTTAGATCTTGGTGGACAGGTTACTTCGTCACAATGGTGACAGATATCCTGTCCGCCAAAATATAAATCTCATGTTATCCTATCTGGCCCTCAGTCTCTAACTAACAAAGACTATAATACACCTGCAATAGAAAGAGATGTAAAACTACAAAGAAATTACGCAGCTCAGGACTACTCGCAGTTACACTAATATTAAAAAATTCAGTTATATGAATGCAATATTATATGCAATCCATTTATTATACTTCAATTACATAAATATGGCTTGGTTACAATACTATGCTGCCACTTTTAACACCTCGATTAAGGTTAGCACATCAACTAACATATAACTTGTAATATTATGGAGCATAAAACCAATGCAGCTCTAGGGTCATGAAACCTAGACGATGCATCATATATGTCAGTTTAAGTTTTTCAAAAGCAAATGATGTCTACTAGTTCTAGTGGGAACCTTGCACCAGTCTAATTGACCCTTATTGATGATGGTTGTAAAGTCAACCTTATCGAAAGCTATCCTGGTGGTAGCATGCACCAGCAGTCTTCAGGCTAAGACTTCAGTAGGCGAGTTAAGCAAGTTGTTTTACCATATATAATCCCTTGAATACCAAATGAAAGGACACCACACAAGGTATATATCAAATATATATGTATTTAATCTAAACATAACCCCTCTGCACTCTTTATGAGGCCAGAGGTTAAAATACAATTCAAGTCACACAGTTAATATACGATAAGTTGCACAGTATATGTTATGCCCTAGGGGCCTCACAAACCATATACTAAGAAGGTGGTATAAGTACCACGTGAGAGTTAGAAAGCAGGCCTGGGGCCTGTGGAATTGCTGGGGCTACACTAAACAACCAAGGGTTAGGAAGTAGGAGGCCCACGGGAGACGCGTGCAGTGTCTAAACACAGACGCGGGTTACCATTGACTTTCTGTGGGAAACAAAGAAGTTACAAATACACAATTTAAGGACACTTCTGGATGGACTAGGATTGAGCCCTCTTAAACTAGGACACTTCGAGAGTCACTTGTGTTACCTCACCCAGGGAAGCCGGGTGCATAGGTGTCTTTTCGTTTCGGGTTTCGTCATCGTTTTCTATGGAGAGCTGCAAAGAAGTGCTGCAGGCGAACAGAGGAAAAGTGTCCGGGTGGATCGCAGATGTGAAGAACCTTAAAGTAGAGGGGACAGAGTCTGGGTCACTAGCCAGTGACCAGGACGGTACCAGGAAGGAACCAGGCGATGTCGGGTCCTTGAAGGTGAAGAAGGGGAGTTTGTATCTTCAGCCACGAGGTCCAGGAGGCATCAACGATGACCAGGCACTGGATTTGAGTTGGCCCACAATGGATATAGATGACTGCGGTGTTGGTATCCGAATTGGATCCAACAAGCCTTGGTTACCGCAATCCACGTAGGATGTCAAGATTGTCTCTGTTGCAGACCAGCAAGGTTAGATTCAAGATGGCATCTTCAGGGGGCTCACTAGCCAATGGGCATGGAACCGGGAAGATGCATCAAGCTCAAATGCAAAGGTGGGGTCCACGGGGCACTCGCGGAGTGTGGGGGCCAGGGCTTCAGTGCAAATGATGCTCGGGGTTGGGGCTTCTCATACTCTAATGCACAACTTACTGAAACTTCAGGAAAGGAGTGTAGGTAGCAAAATGTAGGATGTCCAAGATGTCCGGTCCCACATCTCTCGTGTCCACCACGGGTCTCAGCTTTGCCGTGAATGTGGGTTGGGGTCAGAGAAGTCTGGAAGTCTAGTTTTTGTGTCACAGAGTCTCCGGGTTCCGACGGGAGCCTTGAAACTGCAGACTGGCAAAGATGCTGTTGTTGCCTGTGTGCACAGGGTGGTCACTCCTTGACCACAAGGGAGATGTCTTCCATCTTCCAGTCAGAATGGAATGTCGAAAGTCCAAGATATGTAATTCAAAGATTTGTCCAGGATGATCTAAAGTCCCAGGGACACAGCTCCTATACTTATACTACGAATGGAGGCTGGATTACCTGACTAGGTCCCTCCTATGGGTGGACCTGAAAAGGGGGTGGTTCACCCCTTTCCCTTTGTCCAGTTTTGCACTAGAGCTGGGGCTGCAGTGCCCCAGCAACTGGTTTGAACCGGGCTATGCATGGAGCACCTTGTGTGCCCCAGGCAAGGTCTAGAAGCATTCACTGAATGCAGCCCTCCCTGCCCAATACACAAAACCCCTATCTGGGGAGGTGCCAGCACCTCCCTGGACAGGAAACCTATTGTTCAGGCCTCCGCTGCCAGAGTTTCATCCAGCAGCAGGAGGTCAGACTCGTGTCTGTGGCAGCAGCATCCATTTTGTGATGCTGAGGCTCTGTTTATCTTTAACCGAGTAAAGCAGTAACTACATCTCTTCTCCCTCTAGATGGGTGGAATGCTACCCCCACCGCTAGAATTGGCGGGGGGTAGCATTCCAAAGTGTTTGACACCTTACACGACATGTTACGATAAAGCCAAACCAAAGTTAGCATTAACCGCGAGGATTATAATGCACTTAAGAGTATATGGTATGGCTATATCTATATACTATATCTAATTAAGGGGTGATTACAGACCTGTGGTGTCAGTTTGGAAGGCAAACCAGGGGTGGCACAATACATGCTGCAGACCCTGGTAGGCCTAGGGTACACCTATGCCCTGGGTACCTATGGTACACTATACAGGGGCTCACAAGAGTGAACCAGTAACCAATCTGGTATGTACCTAAAGTACATGGTATCAATTTAGAGAGAGAACAGCTGGGTTGTGGGTTTGATTAGCAGGCCCACAGCCACATTAAAGTCGAAAAACCAGAGAATCACAGCAAAAAGTGGGGGTGACCATAGGAAGCAGACCCTACTCTCCTACACAACCCCCCCAAACGCAGGGACATTAAACTAACCCTGATCAGTTGAGTCTTCATGTTCTAAGTGGAAATATCTGTAGAGTCCATCTACATTGGCATGGTTAGTCCCTGGTCTATGCTCCACTGTAAAGTCCATACCCTGTAGGGAAATGGACCACCTAAGCAGTTTGGGATTTTCACCCTTCATCTGATTTAGCCACAAGAGGGGCTTATGATCTGTCTGAATCTTGAAGTGAGTGCCAAACAAGTATGGCCTCAGCTTCTTCAGGGCCCAAACCACAGCAAAGGCCTCCCTCTCAATAGCCGACCAACGTTTCTCTCTAGGGATCAGCCTTCTGCTAGTAAAAGCTACTGGCTGGTCTTGACCATCTTTATTCAGTTGTGAAAGCACAGCACCTACCCCCAACTCAGATGCATCTGTTTGAACAATGAATTCTTTGCAGTAGTCTGGACTTTGCAGAATAGGAGCAGTGCACATGGCCTGCTTCAGGTCATCAAATGCCTTTTGACATCTGACTGTCCACTGAACTTTCTTTGGCGTTTTCTCAGAAGTAAAGTCATTCAGGGGTGTCACTATGGAACCATACCCCTTGACAAATTTCCTGTAGTAACCAGTCAGGCCCAAGAAAGCTCTGACCTGAGTCTGGGTGGTTGGAGCAGTCCAGTCCATTATGGTCTGGATCTTGCTCTGCAATGGTTGAACCTGGCCTCCACCTACAAGGTGGCCCAGGTATGCAACCTGACTCTGCCCTATCTGGCACTTGGTAGCCTTGATAGTTAGGCCTGCCTTTTGCAGGGCCTCCAAAACATTCTTCAGGTGGATCAGGTGATCTTTCCAAGTGGAGCTAAAGACAGCAATATCATCTAGATAAGCTGCACAGTAGTCATCCAGACATGAGAGGACTTGGTTCACCAACCTTTGGAATGTGGCAGGTGCATTTTTCAGACCAAAGGACATCACCACAAATTGATAATGCCCATCAGGGGTTGAAAATGCTGTCTTTGGCTTTGCATCATCAGCTAGTCTGATCTGCCAGTAGCCAGCTGTCAGGTCAAATGTACTCAAAAACTTGGCAGATGCCAATCTGTCAATGAGTTCATCTGCCCTGGGTATTGGATGGGCATCTGTCCTAGTGACAGCATTGAGGCCTCTGTAATCCACACAAAACCTCTTCTATCTCTTACAATCTTGGGTGTGAGATGTAGGCACCAGGACTAATGGACTGGCCCAAGGGCTCTCTGAGGGCTCAATGACTCCCAAATCCAACATCTTTTGGACCTCTGTCCTGATACAGTTCCTGACATGATCAGGTTGCCTGTAAATCTTACTTTTAACAGGCAGACTGTCCCCAGTGTCCACTTCATGAGTGCACCAGGTAGTCTGACTTGGAGTCAGAGAAAACATATGTCTGTAGGACTGTAGAACTTGTCTGCAGTCCTGCTGCTGTTGGTCAGTGAGGCTGCTTGCCAAGGCTACAACATCAACTGAACGATCATCAGGGTTCAGAGAAAGCAGGTCTGGGAGAGGGTTGCTCTCTTCCTCCTGCCCCTCATCTGAGGCCATGAGCAAGCTCATGTCTGCCCTATCAACATATGGTTTCAATCTGTTGACATGAAGCACCCTGTGGGGGCTCCTGGGAGTTCCAAGGTCAACCAAAAAGGTGACTTCTCCCTTCTGTTCAACAATAGTGTGGGGTCCACTCCACTTGTCTTGGAGAGCTGCTGGGGCCACAGGCTCCAACACCCACACTTTCTGTCCTTTCTGGTAAACAGTCAGCACAGCCTTTTTGGTTATGCCAGGCCTTTTGCAATTCCTGACTAGCCTCAAGGTTTTAGGATGCCTTTTTCATGTACTCGGCAATCCTGGACCGGAGACCAAGTACATAGTCCACAATGTCTTGTTTGGGAAGTTTGAGAGGTAACTCCCATCCCTCCTTCACCAGACAAAAGGGTCCTCTTACAGGATGCCCAAATAGAAGTTCAAAAGTGCTGCAGCCAACCCCCTTCTGTGGGACCTCTCTGTAAGCAAACAGAAGGCAGGGCAGCAGGATGTCCCATCTCCGCCTAAGCTTTTCAGGGAGACCCTTAATCATGCCCTCTAAGGTCTTGTTGAATCTTTCAACTAGACCACTGCACTGTGGATGATAGGGTGTGGTGAACTTGTAGTTCACTCCACACTCCTTCCACATTGCAGTCAGATAACCAGATATAAAGTTTGCTCCTCTGGCTGAGACAACCTCCTTCGGAAAACCCACTCTTGAGAAAACTCCCAAGAGGGCTCTTGCCACAACAGGTGCTGTTGTGGTCCTTAGGGGAATAGCTTCTGGGTATCTGGTGGCATGATCCACTACCACCAGAATAAACCTGTGCCCAGATGCTGTTTGGGGGTCCATTGGTCCAACAATGTCAATCCCTACACGTTCAAAGAGAACCCCCACCACAGGTAGTGGTATTAGGGGGGCCTTTGAGGTGCCACCTGATTTGCCACTGGCTTGGCAGGTGACACAGGAGCAACACAACTCCTTGGTATCCTCTGACATATGAGGCCAGTGAAAGTGAGGGACAAACCTGTCCCAAGTCTTGTGCTGGCCAAGATGTCATGCAAGAGGAAAATCATGGGCTAGTGTGAGAAGAAAGCCCCTGAATGCCAAAGGTATGGCCAACCTCCTGAAAGCTCCAGGCTTGGGGTCTTTAGCCTCTGAATACAGGAGCCCATTATCCCAGTAAACTTTGTGGGTCCCACTAGCATTCCCTGCAGCCTCAGCAGCAGCTTGCTTTCTGAGGGGTTCAAGAGAAGTGCAGTCCAACTGCGCCTGCCTCAGATCTGTCCTGGGGGGTTCCCCTATCCCAAGAAACACAACCTGATCAGACTCAAGCTCTCCTAGGATAGTTTTCTCCTAGGTCTCACAATCAGCTTCCTGAGAAGGCTGATCCTCTTCCTGAGGCAAGGGGGGAGGCACTGCCTTAGCCCTACTGCTTCTCCTCCTGGTAGGCAACTGCTCCATTGTTCCAGAATCCAGTTGCAATTTTTGACCTGTGACCTAGTCACAGCAAGGACATGTGCTGATATCCCTAACATTTCTGCATGGGTCCTATACTCCACTTCAGCCCAAGCTGAAGTCTTCAGGTAATTTCCAAGCAAACATTCGACAGGGAGGTCTGAGCTAACCACAACCTTTTTGAGGCCAGTTACCCCTCAACAGGAGAAATTAACAATTGCCATACTATGAGTGGTAGTGACATTGCTAGCATTGGTCACTAGGTAATTTTAACCTAGTATGATCTGTCCAGGTTCTACAAAGCCAGGCATTACCATTGTGACACTAGCACATGTGTCCCTGTAGGCCTGAGCCACTTTGTCATTAATTAAAGGAGTTTGTCTGTACTTGCCCAAGTTATTGGGACTCACAGTAGAGGACAGAATGGTGTCCTATCACAGATCAAAACAGCTTGAATTGGTATTCTGACTAGGCCAGAATCCATCTCAGTTCCCAGGGTAACCCTACTACAACCTTCTGTTGAGAACCTCCACTTGGAGCTGAACTAGGGGGACCAGTTGCCTTAGGGGCAATGGTGGCTAGAGCTGTCTCCTTTTTGGTGCAATCACTGGTCTAGTGAGAATTTACTTTACCAACTTTGCACCATGGTTTCTTTGGGCCTTCTTTCTTTTCAGATTGTTGGGAACCCCCCCCCCATTAGAAGCTTTTTGGGGACCTTGAGAAGACTTCTGGTCTTTTGCTTTCTCTCCACCCTTTTGGTCTTGCTTCTTCTGATCACCACCTTGGTTCTGTACCTTCGGCTTCACCCTGGTTCTGACCCATTTTTCTGCCTTCTTACCCAATTCTTTAGGAGAGGTCAGATCAGAGTCAACCAAGTGCTGAGGCAATAACTGGTTTTGACAGTTGTTAAGAATTTGTTCTCTCATGATAAGGTTATACAATCCTGTATAGTCACTTACTTTACTGACCAGTAACCAGCCATACTGAGCCTTAGAAGAACAATCTACAAAATCAGTACAGTCTGTGTCTTCTGGGTATCTCTGAACAGCAACCTGTACTGCTCAGTGGTTAGACAAAACCATCTATCTGAGCACTCTTCAGGACATAGTAGTTGCCATCATCCTGTTCATTAACTGTTAGGAGCTTATCCCTGCCTTTATCTGAAAAGGAGAGCCACAAGATTGCTGCCCACTGCTCCTTGGGGACCTTATGTACTTTGCAGGCCCTTTCCAAAGCAGTTATCTATTTGTGGATGTCATCCCCAACCTGATAGGGAGGGACAATCTTGTTCAGGTTTATATGGTCATGAGACCTTTCCCTATCTCTAGGAATTATCCTGCCACCAGTGGGCTCTAGCCCACACAATTTCTTGTCTCTTTCAAGAGCTAGGTCTCTTTTGCAAGGGCAACTTCTTGCCTCTTGATCCTAAGCTTGGCCTCTCTCATCCTAGCTTTATGCTCTCTTCTCTGAGGGGAAGACATCCTCCTCAGAGCAGAGTCACTGGACCCTACTGAGGAATCAGAATGATCAGTACCACTGGACAGTGATCTGTACCTTCTGTTTCCACTGTTAGGCCTATTTGGAAGGTTAGAGGGGGGCCTACCATGGCCCTATCCACCTCCAGATAGTTCTGTGATATGCCCAGGTCAGGTTCATCAACCTCCTCCTGGTCAGCATCCACTTCCTCATCAGAGACCACTGGATCCTCCCCAGTATTATTCTCTTCTGTGGAGGGATGGCCCCCCTCTCTACTACCTTGGTTACCTGGGTCTGATGCATTCTCTACATCCTGAGCCACTAAGATATCTACCAGGTGATTAAAGGTTGGACTCTGTCCTTGTCTCAGTCTTCTGACTGAACACAAACTTCTTAGTTCTTGAAAAGTGAATGTGTCATATTTAGAAGCAAACCTTGGGTTGTCTTCTAGCAGAGGACCACTAGGCCCTGCTTCCAAGGACATTTCTAGTGATGTGGTGTGTGTGCACCTACCTACACTATTTAGTTTCCTACTAGAACCTCTCTATGAGTTCTAGTCAGGGTGTGCTAAGCTCTTACCACCTACAACTACTAAGTTCAGTAGAACTTATGTATGTATAAGACTTGATTTATATATACCTACAGGTACCTTGATATGATCTTTCAGATGATATCTCAAGATTATTTGGTAAAACAAATTGCAAGCTCTTATCCCAACTGCTGCACACCAATGGGAGAAGTTAGCCTGGCATATGATGTCCACTAGTTCAAGTGGGCACCTTGCACCAGTCTAATCGACCCTTATTGATGGTGGTTGTAAAGTCAACCTTATAGAAAGCTATCCTACTGGTAGCATGAACCAGCAGTATTCAGGCTAAAAATTTAGTAGGTGAGTTAAGCAAGTTGTTTTACCATATATAATCCATTGAATACCAAATGAAAGGACATCACACAAGGTATATATCAAATATATATATGTATGTAATCTAAACACTACCCCTCTGCACTCTTTATGAGGTCAGAGGTCAAAATACAATACAAGTCACACAGTTAATATACGATAAGTTGCACAGTATACGTTATGCCCTAGGGGCCTCACAAACCATATACTAAGAAAGTGGTATAAGTACCACGTGAGAGTTAGAAAGCAGGTCTGGGGCCTGTGGAATCGCTGGGGCTACAAAGGTTAAGAAGTAGGAGGCCCACGGGAGACGTGTGCAGTATCTAAACACAGACGCGGGTTACCATCGACTTTCTAAGGGAAACGAAGTTACAAATACACAATTTAAGGACACTTCTGGATGGACTAGGATGGAACCCTTTTAAACTAGGACACTTCGAGAGTCAAGACCCACGGGAGCACCGGAGTACTCGTGGTACCTCTCCCAGGGAAGCCGGGGGCATAGGTGTCTTTTTGTGTAGGGTTTACTCGTCGTTTTTTATGGAGAGCTGCAAAGAAGTGCTGCAGGCGACCTGAGGAAAAGTGTCCGGGTGGATCCAAGGGTGGATTGGAGATGTGAAGAACCTGAAAGCAGAGAGGAAAGAGTCTGGGTCACTAGCTAGTGACCAGGAAGGTACCAGGAAGGAACCAGGCGATGTCCGGCGCTAGAAGGTGAAGAAGGTGAGGTTGTCTCTTGAGTCACAAGGTCCAGGAGCCATCGACCATGACCAGGCGCTGAATTTGAGCTGTCCCATAATGGAGCTAGATGACTGCAGAGTCGGTATCCGGATTGGACCCAACAAACCTTGGAAACCGCAACCCACACAGGATGTCAAGATTGACTCTGTTGCAGACCAACAAGGTTTGTGGCACTTCTCCTTTTCAGGGGAGCTGTAGCAAGCCTAGAGCAACCAGAAAAGCAAGTTAGATTCAAGATGGCATCTTCAGGAGGCTCACTACCTAATGGGCAAGGAACCGGGAAGACGCGTCATGCTCAAATGCAAATGTGGGGCCCACAGGACACTCGCGGAGTGTGGGGGCCTGCGTTACAGTGCAAATGGTGCTCGGGGCTGGGGCTTCTTGTACTCCAATGCACAACTTACTGAGTCTTCAGGAAAGGAGTGCAGGTAGCAAAATGCAGGATGTCCAAGATGTCCGGTCCCATGTCTCTCGTATTTGCCACAGGTCTCAGCTTTGCTGTGGATGTGGGTCAGGTCCGAGAAGTCTGGAAGCCCAGTTCTTGTGTCACAGAGTCTTTGGGTTCTGACGGGAGCCTTGAACCCAAACTGCAGACTGGCAAAGATGCTGTTGGTGCGGATGTATGACATTACAACGCATGCTTTTACATCGCATGCTTTTACAACGCTGTTTTTACAACGCATACCATTACAACGCATAGTGCTTTTAGGCGCTGGATAGTGAATTGTTTAATTTACTATTCCAACTCCAGTCCCCGTGGATAGTAGGGAAGGTGTTGGATAGTGCATTAAACACATTCCCTATCCTAGAGCGCCCCCCAGCGCAATGCGTTGTAATGGTTTGCGTTGTAAAAGTTGCGTCGTAAAGGCACTGCGTGGTAAAAGTTGCGTTGTAAAGGATGTTTCCCGTTGGTGCCTGTTTGCACAGGGTGGTCACTCCATGACCACAAGGGTAATATCTTCCATCTTTCAGTCAGAATGGAATGTCGAAGGTTCAAGATATGTCTTTCAAAGATTTATCCAGGATAATCTATAGTCTCAGGGACACAGCTCCTATACTTATACTAAGAATGGGGTCTGGATTACCAGACTAGGTCCCACCTATGGGTGGACCTGAGAAGGGGGTGGTTACACCCCTTTCCCTTTGTCCAGTTTCGCACTAGAGCTGGGGCTGCAGTGCCCCAGCAACTGGTTTGAACCGGGCTATGCATGGAGCACCTTGTGTGCCCCAGGCAGTGTCTAGAATCATTCACTGAATGCAGCCCTCCCTGCCCCAATACACAAAGCCCTTGTCTGGGGAGGTGCCAGCACCTCCCTGGACAGGAAACGTATTGTCCAAGCCTCTCCTGCCGGAGATTCGTCCAGCAGAAAGAGGTCAGACTCGTGTCTGTGGCAGCAGCATCATTTTTGTGATGCTGAGGCTCTGTTTAACTTTAAACGGGTATAGCAGTAACTACATGTCTTCTCCCTCTAGAAGGGTGGAATGCTTCCCCCGCTGCCAGAATTGGCAGGGGGGGTAGTATTCCAAAGTGTTTGACACCTTACACAACATGTTTCGATAAAGCCAAACCAAAGTTAGCATTAACCGCGAGGATTATAATGCACTTAAGAGTATATGGTATGGCTGTATCATAGAACAGCTATAAGGAGATGGTTCCGAAAGCTGCAGAGGGGCTCAGCTCATGCTAGGGCACCCTCTCACATAAAACAAGCACTCTGCCTCCAGGATTGTCGAGGCCTACCATAGGAGTGGCATAAAGGTGTATGTGTGTCTATATGTAAAGGTAGATATAGATATACGATATATAAGTAAGGGGTGATTACACCACCTTACCCAGGCTCTGTGAACAGACCTGTGGTGTCAGTTTGGAAGGCAAACCAGGGGTGACACAATACATGTTGCAGCCCCTGGTAGGCCTAGGGTACACATATGCCCTTGGTACCTATGGTACACTATACAGGGGCTCACAAGAGGGACCCAGTAACCAATCTGGTATGTACCTATAGTACATGGTATCAACTTAGAGGGAGAACAGCTGGGCTGAGGGTCTGATTAGAAGGCCCACAGCCACATTGAAGTCGAAAAACCAGAGAATCACAGCAAAAAGTGGGGTGGCCATAGGAAACAGACTCTACTCTCCTACATAACCTAGATTCCTCTCTTCTGCATTCTTTAACTAATGGCTGAAACGTCCTAGATGATAAATACCTACAACAGCCCACAGCCATTTTCATTCTGTCTTGATTTTTATTCAAGTTGTGGCCCTCATATTTTCCACGCCAGCAGTTTTCCAAATCAGCTCTATCCAAATCAAAAGTTTTAATGTTGACTCCCCAAATTCAATGTATATATTTGAAATAAGCTAACATATCTATCCAGCATATCGTTATCAAACAAAGTAAGAGTGTATAAATAATGTTTTTCATAGTATAAATCCCTGGTATTGCTATAGTTCCGCTCTTTCTTAACTAATGCACCAGAAAGTTCAGTTCAACTCCATCTAACATGGACGAATAATCCAAGAAGCATGCATACAACATGCTCTTGTGCTCGTTTGTTGTTCTGGCTTAAATCAGTGCAACAATATTATCTACAGTTTTACAATAATCCCTACTTACATTTTTTGGGGAGTAATGCATAGCAGACTCTTCACTCACTCATTTCTGCACTTCTATGTGGGAAACTCTTTTTGCATGGGCAACCTCGCTATATATTTGCACTCTGATCCCTTAAACATAACGTTGAAGAATCCCCAACTAGCATATTCAACTCGCCAGTAATGCCATAGGTGCAAGAAATACACCCATTAGTTGGAAGTTAAATGTCACCTGAGATTCAAGCACATTTTGTGTCAACATTATGTTCACAAGGGCACATAGCTTCATGTCGACACGACTAGCCTGATTCCCACAGCTTTTAAACTGGCCAGCAAACCTTTAAAAATAACCCTTTTTGAAAGGCAGGCAATCTGGCTTAGTCGCAACCAGTAACAGACATAGACTCAAATGGTTAAAACTTCTTGAGAACCCTAATAACATCCAGAGGCTGTATGCGACAGTGGTCCCTGCCCTTGAAAAGGTTGAGGGTCTTATTCCCCAGTTAGCTATTGCCACTGACCCCCCTGCTCTAGAAAAAGTTAATGCTACTATCCTCCAGCCAGCCAACGCCGTTGAGTTTACTGTGCTTGGGGATACTCATTCTGAGCTATGCTCTAACCTGGCAGAAGTATTGAACCCGGTGATCAGGTCGAAGAAGCCCAAGGGGAGAAGAGCCTCATGGTTCAATGCTTCTTGCAGGAGAGCAAAGGCCGTCCTACTAGAATCCCTTAAAATTCGGGATCCTCCCAGTAAGATCAGGGAAAATCGGTTGGCCTATAAGTCCACCTTACGCAATGCTAAAATAGATTGGGACGAGGAAAACTGGTCCCAAATGACAGCTGCCCTCACACTGCGAGATGGCCAAAAATTTTGGCAAATAGTGAAGCATGGCTCAGCCGAACCTCTGCCGGCAGTAGAGGCAAACATTGCATCTGTTGTCTGGGAAGATCATTTCAAAACCTTGTATAGCGCGTATAATCCGGACCAACTGGCGACCCCTTCTGTACTTTCAATGGCCCAACTTACAGAAAGTGCAGTCTCCATGGATGGATTTACTTTGGAAGAAGTCACCATGGCGATCTTGGGCCTCGCCGCTGGAAAGGCGCCAGGCCTAGATAGGCTTCCAGGTGACCTATATAGACACGAAGTCAAAATTTGGGCCCCGTACCTCAGGGTGTTGTTTAATGCGATCCGGAATGGTATGATGATCCCTCCAACTTGGCTGGGGGCAGAGATAGTCCCTATATTCAAGAAGGGCTCCCCTCTGCTCCCAGCCAATTACAGGCCAATAAGCCTGATAGACGTTTCACAAAAGCTCTTTACTAGGATACTCCTGGACCGTTTGCTGGAGTGGATGACGGAATTAGATATTCTGAGTCCCCTTCAAGCGGGTTTTAGAAAGAAGGTTTCAACAATAGATCAGGTCTTTCGGCTTGCCCTCATATTCTGGAAAACGGTACAGTTGGAGGGAGGCAGCCTCTATACTGTATTCGTGGACCTGAGGGCAGCCTTCGACCTGGTCCCCCGCAGGAAGCTTTGGGAGGTGTTGGCCAAACTAGGGGTCCCTAAGGGCCTGTTGGAGATGATCATTCGTCTCCACACTGCCAACTTCGCACAGGTGAGGTGTGGCAAGGAGGGGGCTCTGTCGAATAGGTTCCCCGTTGACAGGGGGGTAAGGCAGGGTTGTGTGCTTGCACCAACCCTGTTCTGCCTCTATGTCAACGGGGTTATCTCTCACCTGAACGGGGTTGCTAACTCCGATGCTCCCAAGCTGGCAGGCTTCAGGGTGCCGGCGATCATGTTCGCCGATGACACCCTGCTGCTTTCAAAGTCTGCGATGGGTATCCAACGTGTCCTAGACGGCTTTGTGGATTTCTGTGAGGACCATGGGTTAGAAATTAACACCCTAAAGACTAAATTCATGGTGTTTAATCCCCCATCAAAATTCCGCTTTAGCCCCAATATCGGACAGAGCAGACTTGAAAGGGTGAGAACCTTTGAGTACCTTGGAGTTATATTAAATGAAAAAATGTCCTGGCGCAACCATCAAGAGAAAGCACTCCTTAAATTGATTCAGTACTCGGGTGGAATCATGAAGCTCATTGGTAACAATAAGTCATCTATCCGGCCTGTTGGCCCACCTTTACAGATCTACAGGGCACAGGCAAGGGGGGCTGCCATGTATGGGTGTGAGCTTTGGGGCCACGTAGGCTCCTCTGACCTGGTGAAAGAGGAGAATAAGTTTTTCCGGAGGGTGGTAGCTCTTCCCCCTAGCACGCTCCTTGTCCCTTTAAGGTTAGATCTAGGGATGCTCCCTTTGGATGAAGAACTGGCTCTGCGACCACTGGCTTACTGGTGCAGGCTGTGGTCTGTCCCAGAACTGATCAGTTACAGGCAAGGACTTCAGGAGGTGCTTGCTATGCCTAACATAGGGAAAATCAAATGGCTCAAATTCATCAAAACCGAGCTAGAGGGCCTAGGCCTCTTGAGGCTGTGGTCTGACCCTTTAACCTCCTGCCCTCTCATTCCGAAAAAGACACTTGCAAAGATTTTTCATGACAGTAAATTAATGGCACTTTGTTGCCGACCAGACCATGGACCACTAACGGAGTCTTTTCTACGCACTAAGGACACTTACAGCTTTGAGCCAGCCCTAGACAAATGATATCCTCCTCTACTAAGGAAACTGTATTTGCAATGGAGGCACGGGTCCCTCCCATTACGAGAACTTACAAGCAAGTGGAGTGAACAAGCAGTCAGTGTATGTCCAGCTTGTAGAATGGCCAATGAATCTGAGCTCCATATAATTTTCTTCTGCCCGGCCTACAGTGAGCCTCGTAAAAAATGGGTTGTCCCCCTATGCAGAAATTTGGGATTCTCTAAGTGTTTGGCCGCGTTCAGAGTTCTGAAAATAGATCTGTCAGACCAAATCGTCTTCGCAGTGGCTAAATATCTAGGTGCAATGTGGTCCTTGAGGAGACAATGCCTTAAAGCTGGTCACTGACTACTGTACTAAAATGTGAAATTCGCACTAGAAATTTCCTAATGGACTTTAATGACATTGTACAGCTTAAATTTTTATTTCTGAAGTTTTATGAAATGTATTTATGTCTTTTAGGGTGAAAATTCCCCGAAATAAAGATTTTATGAATGAAAGGCAGGCAATCCACTTTTTGTTTTTTACTGTCACCCAAGTAGGCCTTTGTGGTAAATTGAAAGTCCATGGAGGCATGTATATAAAATAGGTTAGATTTATTTAAGCTTAGGTCCAGGTTAAGTTCATTAGAAGAAGATAGGTGGATGCAAATGTAACCCCACCAGGAGCAGCCTCCCTGCTGCTCAGCCTGCCTGCCAGTCACTGACACTCCACACACAAGCCAGTAACTCAAACATTCCATGATGTCATCAGGAATTCTCTCACACTAGTTGAGCAGTAGGGAAGACACAGCTATAGAAAGTAAAGGCACAAGTCAACTATAACATATCCCCCTTCCTTAGGGAAACAACAATGCAGAAGTAAAGCTTTACATTGCATTCAAATAAAGACTTGGATTAACCCCATCCCCCTCCCTTGGGGAATCCACAAGACCGTACAGGGCACTAACTACCCCACAACCTCCAGAACTGGTGCACACACTGCCCCACAACCTACACGTAACAGGGTACACACCACCCTGTGGAACAGAACTGGGGCACTCACCGCCCCACAACCTATACGTAACAGGGTACAGTCCACCCTCTGGAACATAACTGGGGGCACTCATCGTCCCACAACCAACACATAACAGGGTACCCCCCCCGTGGAACAAAACTGGGGCACTCACCACCCCACGGCCTCATGTAAAAGGGTACAGTCCACCCTGCAGACCATAACAGGGGCACTCACCTCCGCACAACCAACACGTAACAGGGTACACACCACCCTGTGGAACAAAACTGGTGCACTCACCACCCCACGACCTCACGTAACAGGGTACAGTCCACCCTGTGGAACATAACTGGGGCACTCAACACTCCACACCCACACGCAACAGGATACACGTCACTCCGTGGAACAGAACTGGGGCACTCATCTCCGACAACCGCCACAAAACTGGGAAAAATCCCAAGCACACACTACAACCACCAAACAATAGCACTGGGGCCCTAACTACCCCACAAACTCACGTAATACCCCAAAAGGTCAACGTAAAAGGGTACACACTTTCCCCACAAAACAGTATTTTAGCAAAATAAAAAACCAAACAGAAAGCCTTTCACTCCGGTGAGCGATCCCTCACCCGAGGTCACCACACAAAACTCCAGGCGGCTGCAGCATCCAGTGCGAAGTAGGAAAGAGAAGGCACTTAAGACTCTTCAGTGTGTTCTGGCCGAACTCCATTAACAATGAAAGTTTATAGTAACTCACAGTTCGAAGATTTGAAGATCCACCCTTCTTATTCCACGAGGACACCAACTTCAGTCATTCACGGAACTTTATCGGCAACGCGGTTGGCAAAAGGGTGCACGGGGTGTACGAGGCTGTAAACAGTGAAGAATTTCATAGTAGACCACTAAACGCAAGATGGCGGCACGCAGCGTACGCTGCACCGGGTGGTTCTCGGCACGTTCGTGCTGGAAAAACACTGTCAGTGAGCGCCATTGGAGCAGCCAAACCTCCAACGACATCAGAAAGGCCATGGAACTCCTCCTCACGGCAGACACAGTAGGTGAGTTTCATGCGTTTTACTCAGCTCGTGCAGAGTTTCAAATAGTAAGCACGATAGTTCAACTGCCCACAAGAGCGTAGGAACGGTGAGCCAAAACAACAAATTCAATAAAAATTACCTCAAGGTTCCTCGCCACACACGTGCAATGCCGGTACACAAGCAAAGATACTCAGGGACTGTTCAGAAGCTCAGTAAGAGCAAAAACAGTCAGTACACACGATACACGTCCCAAGCCCTGGGCCATACTAAACGGAGCCATAAGTTGCTGCTTTATCAACTGCCTCTGCATTTTTCAAGCCCAGGGGTGCCATTTATTTCCAGCACTCGTCGCTGGTGCCAAATCCCAAGCACAAGGCGCCACCACCTATTCAAATCAGCAGCTTGTATCACAAATGTAGTAAGGACAGCAGAGCAATAACAACTCCACAAATGCCGGTTAGATTTATTTAAGCTTAGTTCCAGGTTAAGTTCATTAGAAGAAGATAGGTAGATGGAAATGTAACCCCACCAGGAACAGCCTCCCTGCTGCTCAGCCTGCCTGCCATTAACTGACACACCACACACAAGCCAAGCACTCAAACATTCCATGATGTCATCAGGTATTCTAACACTCACACTAGCTGAGCAGCAGGGAAGACACAGCTATAGAAAGTAAAGGCACAAGTCAACTATAACAGACTTCTAGCCCACAAATTAGGCCTTCTAGTATTTTAAATCAGAACATGTAAAGAAAGGTTGGCATGGTCGTATAGTGACTATCCACCGAAAGCAATTTTTACTGTATATGGTTGTAGCCGTTTGTAAGAGGAACGCGATTTATTTAAAGAAGAGCGAGTATCTAAAAGTGGTGTGAAGGGATGGTGCAAACCTTGCATGGTAATGAATGAAAAGACCCTGCCATATCTTAAAAGAATATTTTATGTTCTTTCAGCATTCTGTGACCTTTGACCTAGTTCCTATTTAAGGTCATGGAAAAGCCTGGTAATTTGCAATATCATTATAACGTCTGGTGGTGAGTGATTTTTTAATTCATGTATATAGGGATTATTTGAACTCAATTACATTGCAATGTTTTGCACTATTGGTAAAATCTACAAGGATCATTTAGCTTAATAACAGTGGCTAACAACCCTCAGTTTAGGTTAATAACCACTGATATTTGCCTACATCAAACATACCGTCCAAACGGAAGATAAGACAGCACAAACGGAAATTACAGTAATGTTTAACATGTTACAAATCTAGGCAATATGCATTGTAGAAAATATCTATCTAACTTGAAACTAAACAAGAAAAGTCATGCTGTTGTCCCTTTCTGCTGTATGTCCCTGGTTTACGCTCTCAGTGAACGTAGAACGACAGGTAAGTCAGGTTTACAATTCCAAACAAATGGATGATGATGATGGCAATAATAATAATATTAACCTCAAAAGAACACCAATAATGAGAACAAGAACACTAATAATAAGTATTATCATTATTGATAGTGATATTGTTATTTTTGTTCATATAATAATACTAATACTAACAATAACAACAGCAATAAAAATAAGAAGAATGCCATCTATACTTATTATTAATATTATTATTATTATCATTATTAGTATAGGTATTGTTATCAGTATTATTGTTATTATTATCCTATTATTATTGTTATTATTCATGGTGGTAGCTTTTATTTATTTCATATAATAATAAAACTAATATTAACAAGGACAAAAGCAATAATAATAGTAATGGCTATTATTATTATTATTATTATTCATATTATTATCGTCCTTAATATTATTATTAATATTATTATTATTATTATTATTAATAATGCTTACAATCCCTCGATTTAGGCTGGCTACAAAAGGTGGTAAATCACTCTTTGTTTTGAGCTCCAAGGCCTGGAATAAACTTCCACCTTATCTACGTTCACTCTCTCAAGAGTCACACTTTAGGAAAGCACTGAAGACGTGGATTTTCACCCTGTCTGATGCGACGTGTTGGGAACTAGTGTAGAGTGGTGTGTAGTACAGTATCTAGGTCATTTCTTTTCCTCCAGCCCCTTCATCTAGGCTGGATAGAGCGCCAAGATACTCCTTGGAGTGAAAGTAGCGCTATAGAAATGCCCTTTACATTACATTACATTATTATTAGGCGAATGTCATAATAGTAATATGAAATGAGTTTTAAAAAACTAACTCTTATTCTGCATCCATACCCCTCTTAAGAGCTGATTTATTGATAGCAGCTACAAAATGTGAGTGGTACATTTTAGCTAATGAGTAAATGCACGTCCTGCTCTGTGTCCAGTGCCATCCGTGGCCTCCATTGGCTTCCGGTGGCCAGGCGCATTGAATTTAAGGCCTTGTGCAACTCTTTTAAGGCTTTGAAATCTGCCACCCCGCCTATTTTGGCTAATCTTCTTTCATCGTATGTTCCATCACGCCCCCTCCGGTCAGAGGGTCAGCATTTGGTGGTGGTCCCTCGGATTCGAGTAGTTCGGACTGGTGGCCGCTCTTTTCGCTTTCGAGCTGCCACGCTATGGAACACACTTCCTGTGTAGATTCGGGGTCTAGATAACTACCTGGAATTTAGGAAGGCCATTAAGACTCTTCTCTTCCCCACTAACTAGCTGGTGTTACTCTGCGATTTGTCAGTTTTTCCTTCAGCACCAGGAAGTCCCTTTTGCTGGGGCAGCTGTCGGGCTATGTAAGACACCCTAACATAACATAACATTAGAGTTGAAGGCCACCCAGTCTGATGAAACAAAATGTTCAGACAATGGGATCGCGTGCAAGGCGAACATACCCTCTACTGTTGCCTGGCATTAGCATTCCTTAAAGAAGCTCATTTGATTTATTTACGGCTAGCATAAAAAGTAGTGCCACATTCTTAGCAAAGTATCGATATATAATACAGCCTGATATCTTGAAAAGGCATTTTAAATAGTTTCTCTTAGCGCCTATCCAAAAATGATATATTTCTTGACGTTAAGAAAAAATCTCTTATGGGCTACATTTTTTTCATTCCAGTGTCAGCTTCTGCTCGGCGATAATATAAATTATTACTGCAATCTTTAATCTATTACAAGATTGGAATATTTTTTCCTCCAATTCCAGTCACGAGAATAAGTTATGCTTAGATTGTAATGCCGATAAAGAGTAAGGTGCACATTAAACAGCCCTATTTTAAAGACAAAACCATACGAAGTGTGGGCACGGATTACAAACGATACAGTTAAGATGTATTAATGGGTGCTTGGGATGTCTATATTCCTGAGAACTGAAAAGATTTAAGTGACAACGTGTAAAGTGAAATGTGTTTTCCTGAGCTGGGTGTGAAATCCACTCACTGGAAGCTCTGATAAGTCTATTCTCGGCTTCTGCTCTCACGAACATTTAACATACAGGAAAGCCTTCCCCCTGAGCCCTTCCGAGGCTAGCTAGGGAGATCGGCTCCTGGACGTGTAAATGTATCAGTTTGATTTATTAATTTAGTTGTTTTATGTTTCCAACTCGGGGGAACCAAAATGTAGAGACACCTGATTGGAAACATACTAAAATATTCTTGAAAGCCGTGCGCGCTGGGATCTGGAACAACAGCAACTGCGAATGCATTTGTTACTCATAGCAATGAAGAATAAATTGAATTTCTTTTTTTTCTCAGGCAGTGTCAAAGTACAAACGGAATATGTGAGCAAGCTTTAGTTAAGAATGCGAATAGGCACAAGTAGGTGCCCAGTGCAGTTCTTCCCCAGCACCCACCTGCAGGACCGGCTTTGGTACTGGTGGCGCCCTGTGCGACAATCCTTTTGGGCGCCCCACACCCTATGACCGCCTCCTCAAATTCTGTCTCTACCACCAGGCAAAAGTGCCCCTCATCTCGCCAATCATATGTTATTACTAAACCAGCCGCGGTCGGTGGTAGGAGTTCCTGCAGGGCGGTGACGTGGGGAGGGGGAGGGCAGGGTGGGGGTAGTAATGTATGGATTACGGAATTTAACAGGTAAGTAAACATGTAAATAAGTAAAATGAATTTCGTTGCGCGCACTGCATCGTATTTGGTGATGCAGTGCGCGCAACAAAATTCGTTTTATTTATTTATATCTTTACTTACCTGTTAAACTCTGTAATCCATACATTACTACCCCCACCCTGCCCCTCCCCATCCCAACGTCACCGTCCTGCAGGAACTCCTACTACCGACCGCGGCTGCTAAACACAGCACCCCTCCCCCTGCCCCCCCACTAAGATCAGCGGCCCTCCACAGGTCAGCGCCCAGTGCAGACGCACCAGTCACATTGCCCTGAAGCCTGTCCTGCCCACCTTCTCGATTCACTGAAAAGCAAGGGGAAATCATTGTGAACAAACTACAAGAAACTTTCTGTGGTATGTAGTTTGAAAAAATCTGTGAAAAATGTGGAAAAAAGGTAAAGCGCAGAGGCTGTTTAGTAAACAAGTCAAAGGGCCGAAAATAACTACACTACCTATTTTCTAACTATGCCGTGCCCATGTCCTATCTATGCTGGCCATGTACAGCTGTATTGCACTGTCACCTGCACACTATATCATCATGTACACAGCAACCTACTCTCTCCATCCTACACTGCTGGTGGGATGTACATATCCACAGCAATACCTACATTACCACATATGCCTTGCATGGCCACCAAAACGCCACAAAACCAAAGGGGATGATGGACGAAGTATTGAACATTGAGAGCACTCACCCCCAGTCAACTGAACTGGGTTTAATCCATCATCATTCTTTAGCTCACTCCACCACCCCAGTTCAGACATGGCCATATGCAAATCAGTCTGACCCTGTGCCTCATGGGAAGAGTCCAGCCCAAACTGCCAAGCCATGTCTTCCCTGGACTGGAAACAAGCATCCTGGGACCGGTTTCTGGCTAATCAGCTATCATCAGCCAGGCTAGCTTGAATCCAGTGGCAAAGTGAGCAAGGGACCCACATCTGGGCATACCCTTCCAACTTAGGGCAAACAAAGCAAAACCAAAGAGGATGATGGACGAAGTGTTGAACATTGCAAGCACTCACCCCCAGTCAACTGATCTGGGTTTAATCCATGATCATTCTTTAGCTCACTCCAGCCACCCCTGTTCAGACATGGCCATATGCAAATCAGTCTGACCCTGTGCCTTATGGGAGCAGTCCAGCTCGAACTGCCAAGCCATTTCTTCCCTGGACCAGAAACCAGCATCCTCGGACCGGTTTCGGGTTCATAACCGTCATCAGCCAGGCTATCTTGAATCAAGTGGCAAAGTGAACAAGGGATCCACGTCTGGGCATACCCTGCCAACTTAGGGTGAACAAAGAAAAACAAAGGGGATGATGGACGGAGTGTTGAACATTGCAAGCACTCACCCCCAGTCAACTGATCTGGGTTTAATCCATCATAATTCGTTAGCTCACTCCGCCACCCCAATTCAGACATGACCATATGCAAATCAGTCTGACCCTGTGCCTCATGGGAACAGTCCAGCCCGAACTGCCAAGCCATGTCTTCCCTTGACCGAAAACAAGCATCCTGGGACCGGTTTCTGGCTAATCAGTCGTCATCAGCCAGGCTATCTTGAATCCAGTGGAAAAGTGAGCAAGGGACCCACTTCTGGGCATACCCTGTCAACTTAGGGCAAACAAAGCAAAACCAAAGGAGATGATGGACGGAGTGCTGAACATTGCAAGCACTCACCCCCAGTCAACTGGTCTGGATTTAATCTATCATTATTCTTTAGCTCACTCCACCACCCCAGTTCAGACATGGCCATATGCAAATCAGTCTGACCCTGTACCTCATGGGAACAGTACAGCCCGAAAGCCACTCCACTCTCCAACTCTTAAAATGATATTTGTCCCTCAAATACCTTGCACAATGGCTTTCACCCTGGATCATGAGCTGCCCTGCTGCACATATAGCATGCACCCGAACCATGGGACATCACCTACACCTACACCTTCACCTATAGGCCACACTACAACTGCCCTATTTACGCCAACAATAGCACTCTACTCCACCTACACCCTACGGCACTCTGAGGCTGCACCAATAGTATAACTCATTACAGGTTGACCATTTGTGTGAGTTAATGAAGTTGAGCTTTCAACATTGCCTCACCGCTGGGTAGTATACCGACCAGGGCCCTTTTACAGATCTCTAAGGCCAAGTGTATCTCCAAAGTAATAAATGGGTGTGAGGTCTGGGGATACATCACACAGGATAAGCTACAAATTGTTGAAAACATGTTTTAGATGGTTTTTGAGCATTCCACAAGGTATCCTGTCTTTTGTAGTGCATGAAGAAATGGGGTTGCCCTACCTATCTGATATTATAGCTTTCACCCTTTTACCTTCTGGCTGAAAATTTAGACTAGCCCTTATAATCGGGGAACATCGTTTACAACGCGGTGTTTACACCGCAGTGACTTAACGACGATGCCATTACAACGCAAGTCGTTACCACGACTTGCGCTGGATGGCGCTGTTGGGCAAGGAATGTTGTAATTTTATATTCCAACACCTTCCCTACTGTTGCGTGGACTGGTGTTGGAATATAAAATTATAATATTCCAAAATCCGCACCCTCCAACGCAAGTCGTTGTAACGACTTGCGTTGTAATGCCCGCATTGTCAAGTACCGCGATCTTTTCGATCGCGTTGTACTGACATACATCCCTTATAATCATCTGAATAAAGAGATTCTAAAGGATTGTCTGACCCTTGATCACTTTTATCACATCTCCTAGTTTAAATATATCAGAGATTGTTTTTTTAATCTAGGTAGAGGTGATTTATTTAGTGATCCTGATAAGATCTGTAAAAAGGATCTCATCTGGGGGAAAGATCACTTAGGTAGAATGCGACTGCTTGATAGAGTATAAGGCATTTTTATAAAGACTAGTGTTCATTGATATGCCATACCGAAATGATGCCTACCACGAAGCCCTGTCCCTTATGGGTTAAAAGACGAAAGGACTGTTTTTTATTAACTAGGATCCAGCTGGACCTTTTTGCCTTACTTTTAGCCTACCCTAGTGGGATAAATAGGTGCCATATTTTCTTTCCGTCTGGCTGCGAAGGTAAGTCTTCACAGGACATGATACATTTTATCATGTGTTGCAGTTTTTTTGCCTTGCCAGGAAGATATATATTCTGTCCACCTTAAAAAGGGCCAATTTTACCCAGGTCCGCCCAGCTCTTGTTTATTTACAAATGCTTTCAGGAGATATTGTTCTCAACGTTCTTAGTTTTTTAAAAGTTGCTGTTAGGCTCAGAAAATTTGTGATCAATAATACTAGTCATTGGAGCAATGATTTATAGCAGTTTTGTTTAAACTCTCTCCCTAGCATTCATTCTTTTTTAATCTTATATCGATGGCTCTTTTTATGGGGGTTTAATCTAATTTGATCTATTTTAAGTGATTTGTTTAAACTGATGTGTATATTGTGATGTACTATGGTTTTTTCCAAAAGCAAAATAAAGTTCATATTGATTGATTGGTTGACTGATTGACTGAAGTCGAGCAGACAATATTAATTTGCACATTTAATTTACTCTGTGATCATCACGAGTTGTCGTTTGGGTACTCTGGTTATACCTCAAACACACCCCACACAATCTATGATTTTCTGTATAATTATATATTTCCTTCAGTGGTAGTCTTTTCACAACTTGCATTAGGAAACACATTGGGAGGAACCATCAGGATAAAAGCTCATCTTCCTGCTGAAGGAAAAGAGAGCTCCCATCAAGGACAAGGCTCCTGCTCTGGTGGTTTCCTCAGTCCGCTTACTTGATTCCATTTAAACCCTAAACCTCTATCCTCTCCTGCGTTTGTTGCCTACCTGCACCACGAAAAGATAGCACCCATCTGACCAAGTTTCCTGGGAACTGCTCTTTTTCTTGCCCCACTTTATACCACTACCCAGGCTATTGCCTCACATCTTCAGGTGGTCCCTATTGGGGATTTGCCCATCAGTTTAGTGACACTCCAGGTACTAGCCTCTCTTTTACCCTGAATGGGTAGAAACTCATACTGAGGCCATGAAACTCTGCCACTTTAAAATTAGGTTCCTCGCCTCATCTCTTGCGGGAAAAATACATCGCAGACTTAGTGTCCATGTTGCTTGCTGTGTTTTCCCACCTTGCCCCTAGAGGTCTGGTTGACATCCTGCCCAAGTAAACAATGCTGCCGGACCTGCGTAGGACCAAAACTGGGCCTGGTTTTTCAGCACAGGACTGGCACATATGGTGCATGCACAACATCAAGAACTGACTGACATGCAGGTACTATCCAGACTCCTTTATGTCAGGTGAATGTATTTTAAACATGGGTTGAGACATGAGATAGAGAGTGGCTAGTATAGTGACGGTCATCTATCAGGATATTTTCCAACATCCAAATGCTGTATGCGTCTCACTCTGGTGGGACTGTGATGCTCTTTCTGCTAGATAATTCTTCTGTGACATGTCACAGAGGTAGCCACCAATTCATCACCATTCAAATACCAATGATTGGGTGGGTGCAGACTGACTACCAATGCTTTGGGACCTACAGGTCTTACAGAACAAGTGGAAAGATGGTCAAGCTTTCAACAAGGCTTGTGGAAACCATGGCAGATGGTCATTGCACGTCACAGCAGGATGCTAGGGTTATTGCACAATACATGCATATTGGTCCAGTTACATTTTCCATATTTTAATGAAAAACTCTTGGGCCTATGGGTTTTTGGTGCCTGAGAGTGCCTGTGGAGTGGTGTGGCTCACTGGTTAGAGGCGGCAGACCTGTAAGCAGAGAATGGCCCGGGACCAGGGTTCAATTCCCGACGCGTCAGGGTCTTGGACCAGGGTCAACGGACTTGATAATTCTCGCCTCAGTGCCTGCTCTAACCAGGGAACACACTCGGCAACTCTGGGCATTAAGCTTGCCTCATCTCTACAACGGCCCCCCACAGACGCCGGGGATGCCTGGTTTCACCCTGGAGATACCCAGAAAGGGACCATCTCACAGGGAAAACCAGGACGGGTTCCCCAGCGGTCAACAGCGCCAGGACACTCGGGTAGAGTAACAGTGCGCTTTACAAGAATCCCACATTTACATTTACATTTACATGAGAAACTCTAGTAACAGAATATATCACACATGATGAATAATAGATTTAACACTATGTTAACAAAACACACTCTCCCCTTGTTTCAGTGTCTAGCTCTTTATTTTATATATCACATACCTTTCAACTCACACTGCGCCACTGTGTGACACACCCTATTGGCTCTCATCACACAGTCTCCCGGTGAGGAGCAGATACTATGTGGTGGCCAGTGTCCCGCTCTCCGCCCAAGGAACTCCCCTGTAGCCTCACCTACCGCTGCCCCAGACACATCTCTCCCTGGTAGGTGTTCGAGACCTTTCTCCACCTGCAGGATCCAGCCTGCGCCTCATCCGTGGTGGCCCGGTGGGAGAGCCTTGCTTTTCTGCTGTTCCACTGTTGACTGTCTGCCTTGTTGTGCCTGGTTTGTCTTTGTGTCTTTGTCTGTCCTTTTTATTGTATTTGTGTAGTGATTTATGTGCCTGTTGTGACTCTGTTTTAGCCCTTCATTGTTTTTTGCCTCTGCCCTTGTTTATTTTCCGTGACGTTCCTTGCTGCCTTTTTTCTGCCCCTGCTCCCCGCTGCCCCTCCCCCCTGCCACTCTCGCTCCCGCCTCCCAGCTGAGCTTCCCTCCCCCTTCCCTATTTAATGGCGGCCGCTGCTCGGGTGTATAAGCAGGACCTCTGGCCTCCTGGCTAGGGTCCCGCTCTCCGCCCAAGCAGCTCCGCTGTAGCATCGCCTGCCACTGCCCCAGACACCTCTCTCCCTGGAAGGTGTTTGAGGCAGTGGCAAGCCTTGTTGTGCCTGTCTTCGTCTGTCTTTTTTATTAAATTTGAATAGTGATTTCTGTGCCTGTTTGTCTGTGACTCGGTTTTTAGCCCTTCTTTGTTTCTTGCCTGTGAACTTGTTTTTTTCCATGCCCGTTCCTCGCCGCCCTTTTCCTGTAGCTGCTCCTCTGTGGCCCCTCCCCCTTGTCGCTACTGCCTCCCAGCTGAGCTTCCCTCCCCATCCCTATTTAATGGCGGCCGCTGCTCTGGTGTGTATGAGCAGGACCTCTGACCTCCTGGCCAGGGTCCCACTCTCTGCCTAAACACCTCCGCTGTAGCCTTGCCTGCTGTTGCCCCAGACACCTCTCTCCCTGGTAGGTGTTTGAGGCCCTCCTCCTCCCGGAGGCTCCTGCCTGCGCCTCATCCCAGGTGGACCAGTAGGAGAGCCTTCCTCTTCTGCTGTTCCACTGTTGTCTGTCTGCCTTGTTGTGCCCTTTTTGTCTTGGTGTCTTTGTCTGTCTTTTTTATTGTATTTGAAATGTGATTTCTGTGCCTGCTTGTCTGTGACTCTGTTTTTAGCCCTTCTTTGGTTTTTTTGCCTGTAACAATGGTTTTCCTACTTGCCTGTGCCTCAGCGCACTTTTCCCACTGCTGCTCCCCACAGCCCTTCCCCCGCCGCTCTCGCTTCCACCTCCCAGCTGAAATTTCCTCCCCCTTCCCTATTTATTGGCGGCCAAAGGCAAGCCTGTTTGAGCCTGTCCGCGACCCCCCCATGACCAGTGCCAGGGACCCAGGATCTCTGACCACCCACTGCTATGACCTAGCTGCCCTCGTACTCGATTGCCAGCTGTCCACGCCGAACACCACCCATGGCCAGTTCCCCTGTCGCCACTAAAGCTGAACCTTCACCACCCTCTGCACCACCACAGGCGCTGCCCCCACACTGGACACCAACACCACCGAAGCCCTGAAGTGCATCCTCCTTAACATGCGCTCCCTGCACAGACATGCCATAGAAATCTGGGACCTCCTCGACACCCTTTGGCCAGACGTCGCCTTCTTCATGGAAACCTGGAACAATGCCTCCTCTGCCCCGACATCACCACCGCCATTCCCGATGGCTGCAAGATCCAGAGGAATGACCGCCCAAACTGCCCAGGAGGAAGATTCGCCATTTCACACAAGATCTCCCTCCGACTCTCCACCTCCACCTCTAGCGACTCCTCCACTAGCACCAAACACCTTCACTTTCAGATCCAGACCAGCCCTAGAACCACTCTTCACAGCACCCTTGCCTACAGAACCCCTGGACCCTGTGCTTTGTTCGCCACTACTATTGCTGACCTCATCGCACCCCATGCCATCGCCTCCATGGACTACATATTCATCGGAGGTCTGAACTTCCACCGCGACAACCTCAGCGACCCCAACTCCACCGTCCTCCTGGACAACCTCACCAACATTGAACTGAAACAGCTCATTACCACCAATATCCACTAGACAGAAGGCACACTCGACCCCATCTTCACAGGTGGGAACAACATCCACTTCAGCCACACCGCGCAGCCCCTCTGGACGGACCGCCACTGTGTACACTTCTCTTTCAACACCGCCACCACTCTCAAACCCTCTCGGCGCCCTCAGTGAGGGAACCTGAGCAAGGTCACAGAGGAGAACCTCAACTCCACCCTCAGCCACGACCCCCCCACCCCACCTCGACTGACGCCAACTCTGCAGCCAAGGAACTACACCACTGGATCACCAACTGCACAGACAATCTCGCACCCCTCTGCACCACTGACAGACAATGCCCCCTGAAGGCCACCTGGTTCTCCACTGACCTCTAAGAAGCTAGAAACTCCTGCAGACGTCTTGAAAAATGATGGAGCAACAGCAAAACCACAGACGACCTGACCACCTACAAGAATGCCATGACAGACTATCACCAACGCATAAGATCCACAAAGAAGACCTTCATCCGGAACAAAATCTTCACCAACTCCAGCAACTCAAAGGGACTCTTCAACATCATTCAACAATTCACCAAGCCCCACAGCGAAGCAATAGACATCACCCCATCCCACGACCTCTGCAACATTCTCGGCTCCTACTTCCACCTGAAAATCAAAGCCCTCTACGACAACTTCAGCGAGCAGACTCCAGTAACTACCCTTCACTCCAGCAATTAGAGCTGTCCCACCATCACCACCTGGACCCCTGTCACCACTGATGATACTACCACAACCATGAAGAGCACCCACTCAGGAGCCCGCACGGACCCCTGCCCTCCAAACATCTTCCACAGAGCCGCAGCTGCCATAGCGCCTCAGCTACGACACACCATTAACGCAAGCCCCTCCTCAAGAAACCCTTGCAGACCTGACGGACCTGAGGAACTACCAAACCATCTCTCTCCTTCCCTTCAAAGACAAAATCACCGAGAAGATCGTCAAAGCTCAGCTGACAAACTTAATTGAAGAAAACTCCAGCCTCGACCCCTTCCAATCCGGATTCTGCAGCAACCACAGCACCAATACCACCCTCCTTGCCGCCACTGATCACATCGGCACGCTCCTCAACCAAGGCCACACAGCGGCCCTCATCCTACTCAACCTTTCTGCAGCCTTCAACACCATCTCCCAACGCACCCTCACAGCCAGACTCCATGACTCTGGAATGGGAAACTTCCTTTACAACAAAACTTTTACAACGCAGTGCTTTTACAACGCAGGTTTTACAGCGAAAACCATTACAACACATTGCGCTGGGGGGCGCTCTAGGATAGGGAATAGATTTAATTTACTATCCAACACCTTCCCTAGTGTCCATGGGGACTGGAGTTGGAATAGTAAATTAAACTATTCACTGTCCAGCACCCCAAAGCGCTATGCGTTGTAAAGGTTTGCGTTGTAATACTTGCGTTGTAACAGCATGCGTGGTAAAAGCATGCGTTGTAACGTCATACATCCCTCTGGAATACAGGGAACCACCCTCGACTGGCTATGCTCCTTCCTCACTAGCAGAACCCAAAGGACCAGACTCCCACCTTTCCTCTTTGAACCCACTGAGATCAACTGCGGAGTACCACAAGGATCATTGCTCATTCCCACGGTCTTCAACATCTACATGGCCCACCTTCCGCCACTGTCCGACAGCATGGACTCAGCATTGTATCCTATGTCAATGACACCAGCTCATCCTATCCCTCACGAAGGATCCCAAAACCCCCAATTCAGCTTCCAAGAAGAAATGAAAGACTTTGTATCCTGGATGAGCAGCAGCTGTCTGGAACTCAACTCGGAGAATACAGAAGTCCTAGTCTTCGGACCCTCCCCCTCTGCACGGGACAACTCCTGGTGGCCCTCTGCCCTTGGCACTAAGCATGAGCGTAAAATCCGTTCCGCTCGCGGATTTTCGGTAAATTCGCAATCCGCGAACTCTCGCGAATTTACCGAAAATCCGCAAATTCGCACGCAGCGGATTTTTTTGCTTGGTGGTACAATATTGCGGCGTGCGGCGTTCACTTACCGTCATTCAGCGTTTGCCGAGTTGTTTTTCTCGATATTTTGCGAGTGCTGCGCCATTTTGGATCTTGCTGCGGGATCCCGCAGGAGTTTGGCGACGCATCGCGAGAGTTCGCAATTGCGAACATGTAGATGCGGCGGGCAGCAACAATCTCGCACTCGCGAAATTACAAAATTTGCAATTGTGCACAAGAAATCCACCAGCAAGCAGCATAAACCTTCTGAAAATGATGATTTTTATCAGAATAACTCCTCAGGTTGACATTTGCCTGCACTTTTTTGGATTTGAGGCCTTTTTGACTTTCTTTGGATCACTTTTGGATTAGAAATCAACTTTCACAAGTAAGTTTGTTTGGTGCATTACAGTTGCTGTTCTGCAGAAAAACGAGTTTTGCAAAACTGAAAGCACTCAGCAGGTGCAAAAGTTCAAACTCATCATTAGTAACCATTCCCTGTAGTGCTTCCTGAGGGGCCCCTCCAGAGTTCAGTTGCCTACTTGCAACTATTCTATGACCCTGCTCTGACCCTCACAGCAGGCTCAGAGAATAGCTACAAGTATACAACAAAGGTCCTGTTAAAAAAATTACACTGCAACAGAAAGCAATTACAGATAAGGAAGCAGGTGCCAGGGATCTTGACCTGGAAGGATTACTTTTTGTGGATGCTGCTGGATATTTGGATTTTTGCAAAACTGAAAGCACTCAGCAGGTGCAAAAGTTCAATCTTATCATTAGTAACCATTCCCTGTTGTGCTTCCTGAGGGGCCCCTCCAGAGTTCAGTTGCCTACTTGCAACTATTCTATGACCCTGCTCTGACCCTCACAGCAGGCTCATGGAATAGCTACAAGTAGGCCACAAAGGTCCTGGGAAAAAAAATTGCACTGCAACAGAAAGCAAATTACAGATAAGGAAGCAGGTGCCAGACAGGAAGTTTAAATTCAGTGACACATTAATCAACCCCAAATTAATTCATGTCAGTTGAAGCAGGGCAGGTGTGCTTGCTTCCCCCCCCATAATCTACAGTGATGAACCAGAAATTAATTCATGTCAGTTGAAGCAGGGCAGGTGTGCTTGCTTTTCCCCCCATAATCTACAGTGATGAATCAGAGGGTGGCAGTGATGTACCAGAGGGTGGCATGGGTGAATCAGAGGGTGGCAGTGGTGAAACAGAGGGTGCTGTGAACCTGTGATGATGAACCAGACGTAGAAACAACAAAGTCGCGACCGTTGCGAGTCGACAAGTAAGTTCGCAATTGCGAACTGGTACAAAACCCTCGCGAACTGGCAGAAACCCTTGCGAACACAAAAAAAAATAAAAAATCCGCAAATTCGCGAGAGTTCTCGGATTTTGCGGATTGCGAGTTCGCAAATACGCAAATTCGCGAACGCCAGATTCGCAAAATTCGCCCATGCTTACTTGGCACCCCCTCACCCCATGGACCATGCCCAGATCCTCAACATCATACTCGACTCCTCCCTCACCATAACCTGACAGATCAACGCCATCGCCTCCACCAGCTTCAAAACTCTCTGCATCCTCCACAAGACCTTCAAGTGGATCCTCCCGAAGCCAAAAATACCATAAACCCATTGCACCCATAAAAAGAAGATTGGCCAATGGAAACACTCTCTATGCTGGAATCAACAAATCTCTGCTAAGCATACTCCAGAGAACACAACAGCCAGACTCATCCTCGCCATCTCTTGGCATGAGCACATCACCCAACATCTGCAAGAGCGCCACTGGCTCCCCATCAAGAAGAGAGTAACCTTCAAGCTACACACCCACGCCTACAAATCCCTTCACAACATCGGACCCAAATACCTCAACAAAAGAGTCTCCTTCCACGCACCCAAAGGAAATTTCCGCTTCACCGACCTCACCATGGCAGAAACACCACGCATCCGCAGAACCAGAGCGGGTGGAAGCACCTTCTCCTACATCGCAGCCAAAGCCTGGAACAAGCTCCCAGTCAACATCAGATGCTTCCTTACAATGCACACCTTCAGGAAGAGCCTCAAGACCTGGCTCCTTGGCTAAACCGGAGTGGCACCCACCCTCCCTCTAGCACCTTGAGACCCCCAGAGGTGAGAAGCATGCTTTAAACCCCTGATTGATTGATTGATTGATTGATTGATTGGCAGGGAAAACAAGCTGAAAACCACTGTAAATACTGGTTTTCCATCTTGTTTTCCTAGACCTTGAACTGTCGGCGTCCATTAGGGCGTGTGAAACAAGTATTTGCAAGGGGTATATCATTTCATATTTCTCAGTCTTTTGGCCTAAGGGTCACAGACTCTCAGGGCCTGATTCACAAAGGCCTCCTTACCTGGTGCAGAGGCCCCGCACCCGTGGGGGAGTCTCCACTCGGTACGGAATCTCAGCAATGACAACTGTGTTGATTCCCCCATGGCTACGGGGCCTTCACCTCGAGTGCAGAGGCCCTGTGTGAATTAGGTCCTCAGTATATCTTTTAATGCCAGAGACTATTAAGAGTTAAAGTCTCATTTGGATTCCAGTATGTAGTGTCTCAATACTTTAATACGATAAGTGCAGTCCATGGGTATCTGAAGGCTCATAATTTCGCCCTTCTTTTTCTTGGGGTTGTCTCACGTCGCTATACAGCTAGTCAGCAGACATCTAGTCAGTTTGTTTGTTCCATCAGGGTTGACTCCCAGGTCCTCCTGGTTTGGCGCTACACTTCAGTCCCTGTTTCCAGTTGGGATTGTTCTCCGCCGCCTCCCTCGGGGGTGACTTGTGTTTTGGTCCGGCCATCCCGTCCCTCCCAAGACAGTCATGTCAGTGCTCTTCCGGACCCCATCTGAGTTCTTTCTCACACCACAGAGAGACTGATAAGTTTCTATTTGTCCTGCGGTCTGATATTTAGGAATTGGTCAAATTTTCTGGCCCTTGGAGAAAGGATAAAGTTATCAGCTGATGACAGTTTATGACATGTCAGTACATATTCTGGAGGCTAGGACGGGTGACTTCTCCCACCCAACTTGCAAATCTCCCTGACCTTAGGAAGGGGCAGGGAAGGTGTCATCATTTTACGATATAGACTTATACTTAACATATACCATAATGTAATTAAATATAAAAATCGAAGACTGAAAGTCGCATATAAAAACAAAGTGCAGTGATGCGTAAAAGAAAAAGTGTTAAAGCTCCGAAAGAGTGCATCTCATTGGAGTCGAGCTAAATCACAAAATAGATTAAACATGAACACATTAGTTGAGCAATGCTGATTAGTTGAATAAATGTATCAGTCGAAGTGTGCCTTTTACATATGACTGTATAGACATTCTTGCTGCTAAATTACCTGCCGTACAACCCTTGCCATTTGTTTCTTATTTAATAACTGGATTCCATTGCCCTGCAGAATGATAGGCTGCATTTCCTATAAGATAATGGAATGAACCTGAGCTGAACTCATCTCATTATTCTATAAGTAATGGGCTGTTCAACAGCCCAATTAAATGAAGTGATTGCAAAGTAATATAATTAGGTTGTGATCAGGTATTCCTACCTATTGTTTAGGAGGGCAGTGGGCACCCATAAATGCAGCAAGATGAATAGCTACTAATGTTTGTCTTTCTTTTCCCCAGGGCACTGATCACATTATGCAGTTAAGGACTGGAAATAGAACAGGTTTCCAGCTGGAGGAGAGAGCTGGTGCAGCAGCAGTGGCAGCGCAATATGTTTAATAACCTCGGAGGGCTCCCATGGGCCTTCTGCAGCCGTGTTCTAACCAGTGATAAAAATACATTTCATTATACACAGCTCGGAGATCAAATAGACGAAGAAATGGTGAAGGTTAAACACATTACATGCTAAAAATAAAACAAATCTCAGCACCTGCAATACCATATTTTATTTTCTCAAAAATGTGACCAGCAATATTACTTACCTTACCTTTATTTACCAGGATTTAGATTGCAATCAAGATGCAATTTCAATGTTATGCATCTCAGATAATTTCATTACGAATATTTGGAAAGAAATGTAATCTCTCTGGTAAATCAAGAGGAATTATTAATTATTCCAGGGTATGTAGCTAGAAACCTCTTGGAAATTAATATTTTGGAACATCTGAAAAATCATTTCTCGTTTTTCATAGCCGTCTGGTTTACAGGCACAGATAACTGCATGCAGGTGCGTTCGTATAAACATGTTGTTTTTTTTTACATTTTCATTTGTTTACATTTACAAATAGCGGGAACTTGACCCTAAGGTATTGGAGCACTTTACATGAGCACTAGTTTATTTAAACGAGAACACATTTATGTTTTTGTAGGAACAGGGCGATTGGGTGATTCGCTCAGAATCATAAGGGCCAGGGCTTCCAATAGGTGTGGGCAGTGTGGTCAGCTGCCCAGGGCTCCACGCTCATGTAAAAACGTGGAACCGTGCTTCCCTGTGTAAGACCACGCATTCTGTCATCCCACCTGTCCCTCCGGTGCTCCCCCCCATCCCATCACATAGCAAATGTATTTTTGGAGTGAGCTGTCTTGAACTCACTGGTCCTAGGGCATGGTGGCATTGCTGTGGTTGCAGGGGTGGGGGAAGGGATACAGTGGGTGGGGACGTGGGCGGCAGCAAAGCCAACAATTGGGTTGTCTCACAAGGTCAGGGACGGGGCAGCGCTACTCTTAGAAACCTGCCCAAAAGCCTTGTCTGCCCTTCCTTTTTTTGGGTTGCCAGTCAACAGAAGGCCTCGTTTGTTTCAAGGTCCAGCTGGACATTATCAGATAAGGAGAGGTGGGTCGGGGCAGGAGGAAGCAGTGAGAACAGACTGGCATGGCAGCAGGTGTTTTTAGAAAAGCGCACTTGGTGGGCTTTGACGCACTGAATCAGAGTTCCAGCAATTGTGGCGCCTTCTTTGGGCTTGCAACCATTACCCAGTGCTGCAAGTCTCAGAGCAGGGACCACCTTCTCATGGGCCTCTGAGTGATTCATATCAGCCAAGTGGTTAAGTGTGTCATTCTGTACCCTAAGGCCTTTGAATTTTTAGACCTACTTTGATGTTCGAGTCATGTCGGGTTTCTGTTTTAAAAAAAACAGGCCATTAAGTCATGCACTTTATCTGTGTTTAACATGAGTTTACACACATGCTAGGCTCTAGCAAGTGTGCCCTGCTTCTGCCTATGTTTATTCCTATTTGCACTACTAGTGGTCATACCGCACCAACCTATGCTGTGGGCGTTCACGAAGATTGTGACAAAATTTTTACTATACCACAGTTAAAATGTGAATAAACCAAGTTCAAGGGTGAACAACCTTTACAACGAAACTATTACAATGCACTACCATTACAACGCGGTCATTACAACGCAAACCATTACAACGCATTGCGCTGGGGGGCGCTCTAGGATAGGGAATAAGTTTAATTTTCTATCCAACACCTTCCCTAGTGTCCACGGGGACTGGAGTTGGAATAGAAAATTATACTTACCACTATCCAGCACCTCTAAGCGCTATGCGTTGTAAAGGTTTGCGATGTAAAAACCACGTTGTAAAGGCAGGCGTTGTAATAGCCTGCGTTATAACGTCATACATCCAAGTTCAAGGCACACGCATAACACAATCAAAACTGCAGTCCGTAGTTATCTTGTAAACAAAGCACGATGCTGAAATTCTTGTTCTTCTTTTTGTTCCTTTATTTCTTCTTAGCCTTGCGCCAATGCGTTTCGTCGCAACAGGAGTGTATCCCTTACGACTTCCTCAGGGCTTCTAGGCTTTAGGCGCTAATCACAAGGGATACTCCAGTTATATTGTACGATGAGAGATGTTATGCACTAGGCACAATTGTAGTGTGCACAAAAAATATCTAATGTGCCAGCATCAGATGATAGAAAGAGTTAGGCAGGGGGGCTACAGATTCAAACTACTAAAACAAACACAGGAGATGGTAAACGGAATAAACAGGAGAGCATTCTTTTTGAAAGGAGGAAAGAAAAGATGTGGTTGGAGCACAATGAGACTAAATTGATCGTGACATTCAGTACACAGATGAAGACTTTGAGGTCACTTGTTAGAAAGAACTGGCACATAATCAAATCAGATCCAACCATTGGTTCTTTATTACCAAAGAATCCCCTTATCACTCATTGAAGAACCTACTCCATGAGGGACTACCTTGTAAAGCCTAACCCAGAAGTGGTCAGACCGCAATCTTGGATGAAGCCCAAGAAAGGCTTCATTAATTGTATTAGATGCAGGGCCTGCTCCATTGGAAAGAATTGCACTGAGTACAAAATTCCCTCCCAGAAGCGACCAATAAAATCATGGGCAGCCTTAGCTGCAGAACTGAATTTGCAGTGTACCTGCTCACATGTAGCTAGAATCTGTGATATGTGGGGAGCACGGTGCTAGAAATGGAAAGCGCATAGTGTAGCACATACAGGAAGTTGCAAATGGTAATCCCTCGTACCCAGTAGCACGACATTGCACTAAGTACCATGAGAGTGATGTAAAGCAGATGTCATACTTTGTCATTGATGCTATCCCCCCAAACAGACACAGGGTGAAGAGAAGCAGCCCTCCACAGATTGGAAACTTGTTACATCTTTGATCTCAATTCCAAGTCACCCGATTGGCTAAACACGCATGAAGAGCTGTATTGTCATGAGATGTGGCCCTTGAGATGAGGCTGGTTCTTTGTAGAAAAATATATATAGGATATATAAAAGGTGGTGTAAATTTCCCTGGGTCCCCTCACTAGTAGCTAATTTGTATATAGAGTTTTTAACTACACTAAAGTAACAGCGGGCACTTGGATTGCTTTTAGCATATTTTTTACATGTATGCGTGTACATCATTGCACAAACTGACCACATATGAAGGTTTGATATTTGTGGGCTTCAACAATGGATCATCACCCATTTTGGCTAAATTGTGTATTGTATAATAATAAGATTCATCATGTCATATTGAACTGGAGTTGCGAATATCATAATTTACGGTGTAAGTGGATCACCAATGAACATTTAGTTCAAAGCTATTGCTGAGGTTTGTGGGTTTGATCATGGGACATTGCCCACTGGGGCTAAATTGTTTGCTCTATAAAACCAAGATTTGATTATCATGAGTCCTCATTTGATACCAGACAGTGGTAGAGAATATATTGATTTATGGTGTGAGCGGATCACCATTGAAACATATGTAGTGGGACACCAGTAATTCAACAGAATTGTGGTAATATCACCTTGTGGTGATTATACATTCATAAAGAGCTATTCCCACATGATGGGTGATTTTGAAACACAGGATGAAATTTCAATTTCCAATCCAAATGTAATTTGTGATTACAACGTTAATGTGCAATATAAGAATCAATGAAGGTTCACATGTCAACATGTGTAAAAAGTTGTACTTCATATGAAAGTGGGGTCTGTTGGTGCTGTTTATGGTGACCTAGCACTTGTACATAAGAGCACTGGAAATGGTGGCACAACACTGTGTGATCAAGGCCGTCAGTGGCGGCCAAAACGTGCCAAGGTAGTTAGTACAAGCCAATAAAAACAGAGATTGAGCATCATCAGGAAACTGCATCATTCTGTTTTGTGGGTTTGATAATTTCTACTCTTAAGGTATTATTAATATTGTAAGGTACTGTTTTTTAAAAAAGCATTATTGTTGCTATATTATTCTTGAATATCTTTGAATATTTATATATATTACCTACTGGCGGTCGCCAGTAGGTATATATAGTTAGGATTTTTTCTCTATGGGATTTTTGAAAATTCTATGTCTAATAACTTTGGCGTTTGTGGACGGAATTGGCTGAAATTTTCAGGAAAATGGAACATTTTGTTTCTGAGCAGCCGCTGAAAATTTGGAGGGGGGTCGTCAAGGGGGGGCCGAGAAAAAAGGGGGGTCCCAAAACGTGTTTTTAACATTGAGTTTTCCATAGGGCGGTTGGCCTCACTTTTAGCCCGAACGGCTGAATGGATTTGCACGAAACTTGGCAAAATTGTAGGGACTGGTAGCCCGATGTGCCTTTGCTAGGTCTCAATATATGTGCTCCAGTGGATTTTGAGAAATTAACGTTCAAAAAAAGATATATATCTGTAACAGCGGACCGGGCAGCGCTCCAGTTCGCGTACTTTTCGCGTTACGGAGCTTTGTGAAGCGAAGCTGATTGGTTCTCCGGCGTCTGTAAACATTCCAAACAGTCCGTAGCGGCCGCCATCTTGTCTCTCGGTAGGATCGAGAGACAAGAGGAGGCCAAAGCGAAGGGGCAAATGACCATAAGTGGGCATAGTAGATCCTCCCTGACCCCCTAGGTTTGATGTGGAGGTTTTAAAAGGGCCCCGCGGGGCAAAAAAAAATAAAAATAATAATAATCGAACGGCTGAATGGATTTGCACGAAACTTGGCAAAATATTAGGGACTGGTAGCCCGATGTGCCTTTGCTAGGTCTCAATATATGTGCTCCAGTGGATTTTGAGAAATTAACGTTCAAAAAAAGATATATATCTGTAACAGCGCTCCGCTTCGCGTACTTTTCGCGTAACGGAGCTTTGCGAAGCTGATTGGTTCTCCAGCGTCTGTAAACATTGCAAACAGTCCGTAGCGGCCGCCATCTTGTCTCTCGGTAGGATCGAGAGACAAGAGGAGGCCAAAGCGAAGGGGCAAATGACCATAAGGGGGCATAGTAGATCCTCCTTGACCTCTTAGGTTTGATGTGGAGGTTTTAAAAGGGCCCCGCGGGGCAAAAAAAAAAATAATAATAATAATCGAACGGCTGAATGGATTTGCACGAAACTTGGCAAAATTGTAGGGACTGGTAGCCCGATGTGCCTTTGCTAGGTCTCAATATATGTGCTTCAGTGGATTTTGAGAAATTAACGTTCAAAAAAAGATATATATCTGTAACAGCGCTCCGCTTCGCGGAGATAAAATTATCTCTGTATTACCTAGCTGTTGCTAACACCAGTTAGCGACCGCTAGTAGGAGATAGCGACCATCTTGGGCCCCACTTTGCATGTCAGTGATATTTATCACTAATGACATGCAAAGTGGGCATGCCAAGATGTTAGCGACTGGAAACAGTCGCTAACATCGCTATCTCCTATGACCAACTTTTGGAGATATTCGCGCTAAGCGCGAATATCTCCAAAAGCTACCACCTGCCCTGAGCAGTTCTTAGCCATGTTATCCAATGGGAGGTGGATAACATGGCTAAGAGCATTAGCTCGGTAATGCATGAATATCGCTGACTTTTCAGCGACATTAATGCATTGGGGGCGTTTTTTATCGCATTTGCGATAAACCTTGATAATAGCAAGGTTTATCTGCGATAATTTCTGACGATGCTTAGCGGTAAAAAATTCGTTGCTAAGCATCGTTAGGGATAAATATCGCTTAACTTTGGTAATATGCCCCAACGTCTGTTAACGTTCGATTCGAAGGAAATCAGGAAGTGTTGAAAAACATTATCTGCGCCATCTTGCCTTTTTTCAAATGCCACACTTTTGTCGTGCACGGCAGTCATTTTAGATGCCTTGACCAGACCCACTCTCTGCACGCTGTCGATCCTTAGCATGGCTCCCCACCCTCGCAAGCATCTCCCCCAGGCACTGGTCACCCCCGCTCTCTGTCTTATGCATGGGTAATAAACCTCCCCCCATCTGCGCTGCTCTTCCCTGAGAATCACACCTTGTGCCCGCCCGACACCTCCCTTTCGCCCTATTCACTACCGCACCCTCTGACACTCCTTTTCCTCTGTGTCCGATTGTCCAGGCCGGTCCTAGGCTATCAGCTAGCCCTGCAGATGTAGTTTATGGCCCCAGCTGTAAAGAATCACCCCTCTTCAAAGGAGTTATAGTAGATCAAGGCCCACACTCGATGAGATCCGTCACAGCACACGCGTTCCTACTATCTGAAAACCATCCTGTATTGTGATTGGGGAGGGGACCGAGCATGAAGCGGAAGATTCCAGGGATAACTCTTTGTACATCAAAGTTTTTACAATTATGTGTCACATTAAAAATATATAGCACTCCAACAAAGTAGTAGGATTATAAAACTTTAATAACTTATAAATATATACAACAAAACAAAAACAGTAAAAACATTTAACCATTTTTAAGGAAAAAGAAGGAAGTAGCGGTCGGTTGTGCGAATAGTCCCAACGCAGCACAACGTCCAGATTTCTGGACGGCACCCAGGTGATGTTGCCTGGGTGCCGCACTGATTTTGGTATCCGGCGTGGGGCGTCGCGGGGGGTGGGTCATCAGTAGCGGTCTGTTGTGCGAATAGTTCCAAGGCAGCAGAACGATGGCACCAAGGTGATGTCCAGTAAGTTGCCGCCCTCCGAATAACGGCGTGGGGCGCCTCGGGGGGGGGGGAGGCGGAGTGAACGGGCCTCTCCAGGTGGAGTCTCGTCTGTTGTAGTGGGGCGCCCCTTTACCGTTTCAGTTGCCATTCCGTCCGCTTTTGGTCCACTGTGTCAAAAGCCGCAATTCAGCTGAGTTGCGCCCACTCTTGCGGTGCAGCGATAGGCGGCTGTCACAGGACTCTCAAAATGGTGGCAGGCTCTTTCCTTTTTGGGCCTGGTCCACTGAAATGGCCCTGGGACACCTTGGAAATCGGACGCTTGTCTGCTAGGTCTTGGACCCCATTCTCGAAAGCGTCCCCTCCGCCTTGAGGATTCAACAAAAGTTTTGGGGGCCCCCGACTCCTGCAGGCTTCTGGTGGGGAGCGGCTGCCATGATTGCTCGCGGAATGACCACGACGTAGCCACGAGATGGTGGTGCTTTCATGCTGACGCCAGCTTCAGTCTGAAACATCCAGAAACAAGGTGGGGCTTTCATTGTTTGGGGAAAAAAAAAGTTTTCATCCAATGAAAAGTGTTATTTTTAGGTCATATGATCAAGCCTTCCATCATTAGGAAACCAAAAGTAAAATGAACCAATGAAAAGTTTTATAAACAAGTCACATGACCTGTTATGCGGCATAGGGTATAAAATGCGGAGAAAATACGTTGGCACGTGAGGCGGCGTCAGTAGCGGACCGATGTGCGAATAGGCCGAAGGCAACACAACGCGCCAAGATCCGGATGGCACCGAGGTGGTGTCCAGTAAGTTGCAGCACTGGTGTGGCCATCCTACAATGCTGAAAGTCGGCGTGGGGCGCCCCGTTGGCCTGTGAGTTCGCGTCAGTAGCGGACCGATGTGCGAATAGGCCGAAGGCAGCACAACGCGCCAAGATCCGGATGGCACCGAGGTGGTGTCTAGTAAGTTGCCGCACTGGTGTGGCCATCCTACAATGTTGAAAGTCAGCGTGGGGCGCCCCGTTGGCCTGTGAGATGGCGTCAGTAGCGGACCGATGTGCGAATGGGGCCAAAGGCAGCGCAACAATATTTTCCGAATAGAAGACACCACTGGGCGCTGAGATGCCAAGATCCGGATGGCACCGAGGTGGTGTCTAGCAAGTTGTCGCACTGGTGTGGCCATCCTACAATGTTGAAAGTCGGCGTGGCGCGCCCCGTTGGCCTGTGAGATGGCGTCAGTAGCGGACCGATGTGCGAATGGGGCCAAAGGCAGCGCAACAATATTTTCTGAATAGAAGACACCACAAGGCGCTGAGATGCCAAGATCCGGATGGCACCGAGGTGGTGTCCAGCAAGTTGCAGCACTGGTGTGGCCATCCTACAATGCTGAAAGTCGGTGTGGGGCGCCCCGTTGGCCTGTGAGTTCGCGTCAGTAGCGGACCGATGTGCGAATAGGCCGAAGGCAGCACAACGCGCCAAGATCCGGATGGCACCGAGGTGGTGTCTAGTAAGTTGCCGCACTGGTGTGGCCATCCTACAATGTTGAAAGTCGGCGTGGGGCGCCCCGTTGGCCTGTGAGATGGCGTCAGTAGCGGACCGATGTGCGAATGGGGCCAAAGGCAGCGCAACAATATTTTCCGAATAGAAGACACCAGTGGGCGCTGAGATGCCAAGATCCGGATGGCACCGAGGTGGTGTCTAGCAAGTTGTCGCACTGGTGTGGCCATCCTACAATGTTGAAAGTCGGCGTGGGGCGCCCCGTTGGCCTGTGAGATGGCGTCAGTAGCGGACCGATGTGCGAATGGGGCCAAAGGCAGCGCAACAATATTTTCTGAATAGAAGACACCACAAGGCGCTGAGATGCCAAGATCCGGATGGCACCGAGGTGGTGTCTAGCAAGTTGCCGCACTGGTGTGGCCATCCTACAATGGTAAAAGTCGGCGTGGGGCGCCCTGTTGGCCTGTGAGATGGCGTCAGTAGCGGACCGATGTGCGAATGGGGCCAAAGGCAGCGCAACAATATTTTCTGAATAGAAGACACCACTAGGCGCTGAGATGCCAAGATCCGGATGGCACCGAGGTGGTGTCTAGCAAGTTGCTGTACTGGTGTGGCCATCCTACAATGCTGAAAGTCGGCGTGGGGCGCCCCATTAGCGTGTGAGATGGCGTCAGTAGCGGACCGATGTGTGAATGGGGCCAAAGGCAGCGCAACAATATTTTCTGAATAGAAGACACCACAAGGCGCTGAGATTCGGTTACCACCGAGGTGATGTCTAGCAAGTTGCCGCACTGGTGTGGCCATCCTACAATACTGCTCCGAATAACGGCGTGGGGTGCCCGAAGGGGGGGGGGGAGGCGGCGTGAACGGGCCTTCCTAGTTGGAGGCTCGTCTGCTGTAGTGGGGCGCCCCTTTACCGTTTCAGTTGCCATTCAGCTGAGTTTCGGCCGCTCTTGATGCTACAGCGACAGGCGGCTGCAACAGGACTCTCAAAATGGCGGCCTGTTCTTTGAATTTGGGCCTGGTCCACTAAAATGGCCCTGGGACACCTTAGAACTCGGACGCTTGAATTTTTTTTCCTTTCCTCTACATGCAAAAAAAGGTAAATGCCCGGTACGTTACACGCTTCATCTGCCACGATGTACTCTCCAGAGGAACCGAAAAAAAATATAGTTATGGTAACTATACCATGCATCGTCATATGGAGAGGTGGCACCAATTAATTATAGTGCTGCATAAAAGAGAGATTTGGAGGAGAACCCCCGACCTGCCAGTACATTCATCAAAGAAGTGGCACTGACAGCATCAGAGGCAAGGGAAACGGTCCCAAATATTTAGAAGAACTTTGGAAAGATTAAAATGACATGTTTAGATTGTGGCAAATTAATTTCATGTGGACAGATGAGTGTTACTCTAATAAATACAGCATATGAACATCATCATAGTCGATGGTTGGTAGAGACATTTTGACTATATCCTGGACCTGCCCGTCCTCGCCCAAAATGGCGCCGGAATAAATGGGACTCGTAACTCCTTGTTGTGTACTGGTTGCACAACCTTGATATCACGAGATACGTATGCAGTTTTGAAGCACATGGCGGGCGGGGACGAGAATAGATTGAATATTTCGACATCTCTGTTGATATTAAGTTCTGATGTGTTATTGATTACTGTACTATTGAAAGTTCGAATTAACGTCACCCATGGTACTTGCCCGCAAATGTATATCTAGATAATTTTATTGTAACTGGCCCTGTCGTATTTTAATTATAAAATGTACGTCCACCGATTCCGCAACTGTTAGACACCTTAGTTCTTGCAACCTAATGGCCCGCCCGTTACGTTCCTCTACAGTGTAAATGTCTACTCATCATATACGATTACAGTTTGCTCCGTGGCCGGCCCACGTGGTTATAGGCTCGTATTTGTATAATGAAATTTTCACAATAAAGGTTTTTAAAAGAAAACATGGTAGTAGTATATACATTGGTAAAGTTTTTAATAATAGTCACTGTTTTAGAATCAGTAAAAGGCAAGTGAAATAAAGCAGACCAATTACATGAAGGGTAAAAGGTATAATACGCAGGAACGCAGTAAAGATAAATGGTCAAGGGCTGTTGTGTTTTCTACTCCTGCAACATAAAGTGATCGATAAGAATCTCATATTCAGGCGTATCGGCGACTAAGACAGCAGGTCGACCCTCTTTTGCTCAACGGCTCCGTCATGGGACGAAGAAACGCCCTTTTTCTCGAAAAAAGAATATATTTTACTTGCAGGACAGTTGTAAATTTTCCGGGAAAGTACATTAGCCTGGAACATTATAACATATATTTAAGAAAAAATAATGTTCGGAAGTAATAAAAAGCGTAATTTTTAGGTCATATGACCAAGCCTTTCATCATTAGAATAAGAAAAGTAAAATGAACCAATGAAAAGTTTTATTAACAAGTCACATGACCTGTTATGCTTACGTTACGCGCTGCGCGTCGCGCCCCGGATGACTTCCGGATGCGCTAATGCGGCGCGTCATATGACGCATTACGCGACAACGCAGGTCCAGAATATAGTCAAAATGTCTCCACCAACCAGCGGTCGGAACACAACCCCTTTCAGCAGGCTAAATAGTTCTGTTAAATGACAACAGAAGGGACAGGCAACAAGAACCATCAGTCAAAGAGGGGAGGGCTAGTTCTTCTCTACCGGGTTACGTTGGGGCGCTACCGGAACTGATCGAATTGGTAGTCTACAGTGTTTCTGGATGTTTCAGACTGAAGCTCGGGTTAGCATGAGAGCACCACCATTTCGTAGCTCCGTCGTGGCCATTCCGCGAGCAATCATGGCAGCCGCTCTTTATCGTTATTTTGGGCGGGGTGGGTGGCGGAGCCGAGCTGTATTGCAGCCATCATGGTGTGGAGTTCAGTTCATCTCACTAGTTTCGTATTTGTCATGAGGGGTTGTTCCTAATGTTTCTATTTTAGCGAGGTCAAAAAGAGATCCCATTAGTGGCCTACTGATTTTGCTCGATTCCTTTTGTTTTTTTACACGATTTTTCGTTATCTGCAAAGACTAAACAGAGTATTGCGACTCTGTGTTTGTTTGTAAATAGAGAATGAACCAAAGAGAAGCAATTCTAAAACAGTAAATGCTTGGATAACAATCAATCAAATGGAGAGAGAAGCAGGCACGACGTATTACAACGGGGGCAAAGGCCTGCGTTAACTACCTTTCACTATCTGCAAAGAGAGAGTACTCCTAATAGAAATGAGGGGGGGGGGCAGCATTCAAAGCAGATCAGTGTGCATAAACACGAAAATGTTTTTACTTACCACGTACTTGACATTCGACAGCTTATGATATTTGCTATTAAAAAACCATTGAAATTCACTGAAAAACCATAGGTTATAGACCATATATAGTTAGGAATTAGCATTTACAAAACCTTGAAAATTCACTGAAAAAACCATAGGTTATAGACCATATATAGTTAGGAATTAGCATTTACAAAACCTTGAAAATTCACTGAAAAAACCATAGGTTATAGACCATATATCGTTAGGAATTAGCATTTAAAAAACCTTATTTTACTCACACAAAACCATTGAAATTCCATATATAGTTAGTTGCACTAACTATATATCGCGCACCCGCAATCCACTGCTGATGATGTCACATATTACATCATTCATGACATGGTCAGTGACATCACTGATGACATCACTGATGACATCTCAAATGACATCACTGATGACATCACTGATGACATCTCATTTGACATCAATGACCACATCACTGATGATATCATTCATGTGACAATACAATGCATCTCCTCACATTTTAATATAACCTCTGTTTCACCCAGTGTTAAATACAGAGTATAATTTTTGAAACCATTGACACACCAATACTAGTTACTACATACGCACTCACTGATTCCTACGTCTACACACACCTTCACTCATTCACCCATACAATCATTCATACATACAATCACTCATCTTTACAACACTATCATATGCACTCATACACCTATACAGACACTCACAGTCTGCCACTCATCCATGGAGTTACTCACACACCTAGTCAGTCCTGTAAAGAATCAATGACACTTCCATTTTCTTGTCTATACAGTTAAACATAGAGCACCTTACATTTTCAAACATATACTAACACATACTTACCTTCTTATACAATCATTGATACAAGTACACATTGATCTGCACAGAGTCACACACCTCCCAGCTAGCCACACACACACTCAGTCTCCCATACAAATACTTGGGCAATCAATCAATAACCCATATAGTTACTCATATAGCTACTGATCAACACATGCAGCAGTTTACAGAACAACAGACATAATGATGCACAAATTAAGACAGTTTAGTCACTAACCCATGCACTCAGTGAGACACATTTAATCACTCACTCATACAGTCAGTCATGCACCTACTAAATCCTTCGTCCAGACACTTATACATCCACTCATTCTTCAATATGTAAGACATATTTAAACTTTACAGAAACAAAAAATCACTGGATGTTGTTATCAGTGATGTCATCAGTGATGTCATTTGAGATGTCATCAGTGATGTCATCAGTGATGTCACTGACCATGTCATGAATGATGTAATATGTGACATCATCAGCAGTGGATTGCGGGTGCGCGATATATAGTTAGTGCAACTAACTATATATGGAATTTCAATGGTTTTGTGTGAGTAAAATAAGGTTTTTTAAATGCTAATTCCTAACGATATATGGTCTATAACCTATGGTTTTTTCAGTGAATTTTCAAGGTTTTGTAAATGCTAATTCCTAACTATATATGGTCTATAACCTATGGTTTTTTCAGTGAATTTTCAAGGTTTTGTAAATGCTAATTCCTAACTATATATGGTCTATAACCTATGGTTTTTTCAGTGAATATATATATATATATATATATATATATATATATATATATATATATATATATATATATATATATATATATATATATATATATATATATACATATATATAAACACATATGTGAGTGTGTGTGTGTGCAAATTATTAACATTATATTTATTTATATTATTATTTTGTTACATTATGACCATCAGCAGTGCAAAACAGACAACTGCAAAAAAGGTACATTTTAAATTACGTTGGGTTCTGGCCGAGTTTCGCTTGCAACACTGAAAACATATGCAAGGTACGATCTTGATTACTTGATAAAATTGTATGAAATTCAGCGAATGTTCACTGAATAATTGTCCTTGCAAGATTCACTATACAAAGAATACACTTTTGGGGATTTCTACAAGGCCAATTAATAACTAATCGCTCCAGCTAAGAAGCGTCGGAGAAGGCCCGTGACATCGTAAACAATTAACAGGAATGTCTTATTTATTGTGGATTACAAAATACAATATTCCCACTATACAATGCAAGTAACATAAAGACATTAGATAACAACTCACAGATTAAATCCTCTGTTGTCTTACCATACATAAAACGCACTTCACTTTCCCATCTGCAGAAGCCAGCTTTTAACTTGTTTCATATCACTGACAAGTCTTCCATCCAGATATTATTAAGGTAAACATCACTGACTCAATACCTTATACCTCTTTGTCTTACTGGTGCAACTCGGACTTTAAGGCCCTTGAAAACAAAAAGAAATGAGGTAATACTAGTCACTGTCAAACTGAATGCAAGTAAGGACTAAACCTTATTTTCTAATCAACAAAAGTCCACATATCCAGCAAATGGCAGAACCTACTCTTAAGAGTCACTAAAATACATTCTGATCACCAGGAACCCTATTAAACACAAAGTAATTGTTGAATAAAGCCATGGCAAATTTCATTCTCATAAAGTATCAAATAACAACGAGGTATAATATAGACCCTTTATGTAACTGACAAAAGAGTGACTAGTATCAAAGACCTCCAATCTCTTCCTTACTCCAACGTTTAAGTTCCCGTATTCCCTGAATTGACTTCATATGCCACATGTTGGTGGGGCTGTGTAAACAAATTTAGATAAATGTAGCTGTTCAATTTTCTATCATAAACCATCTGGCAAAATCACAAAGCTGCAGATATTGTGAATGTACTTCCAGAAATGAAAAGCAGGCATAGATTGTTGTGTTTATTAATAAAGTTCTTTCCTCTAATGTATTGCTCTCGTGCCATGTCTCTGCACGAGCGACCTGCCGGTGCATTGTGACGTCAGTGTGTCTAACTGACCACCGGCAGGTTGACAGTTTATTGTCAGTTACTAGGTTATGGTGGCAGCGAACAGATGTGCCCTGGTGTCAGGTTAAGATAATAAAGACCTTACACTTACCTGCTGTGTCAGTCGTCTTTACAACTTGGCGACGAGGCTCCTGACACCACGAAGAACCCACAGGGAGGCCATCTGACCGGTTTGTGTTGGGTACATCTGGCGCAGTGGTGTCCACCTGGTTATCGTTTTCCGCACTCCGCGGAATTTCCAGGATGCAGCCTTTCTATACATGCACGTGGAGCATGTGGAAGTGAGTCGGGGATCGGCGAACGGCTTGGCTGTTTGGTGTTCATTTCTGGAACACGCCTGGAAGAAAAGAAGGTCTGGAGGTTTTGCTGAACGCCATTAAACAGGGGTGAGTCAGAGTTTCCCAGCCTTCGGTGCCAGCGCTGTGAGCGTTGAATGTTTGTGGAAGATTCCGCATTTGTGACCTTCGGTCAGAAGTTGAAAAAAACGGTCCTTCTCCCGCATCCCTGTGCTGTTGTTTATCTGTTGTGCATAGGAGTGCACTTGTGAGGGAGGACCTGTAGAACAACTACGTGTGGAGAGTTGAGGAGAGCGAGTCAAGCTTCTGGCGCGTGAGAAGCGCTGGAAGATTTCACCTCAGCGGTTGTGTTCTGCGCAGACACGGTAACCTGAGGAGAGATTCCTGTCAGCCGAAAGTGTGACGTCAGTGGAACGCAACGCAGGACGACGTTGGGCGGCCATTTTATGTGTGTCAGTCATCCGGCAAAGGAGATTCAGTCAGTTTCACGAAGGAAAAAAAAAAGAGAAAGGAGGCGTTTTTATTAAGCAAATAACACGCCGTTTTCAAAGAATGTTCTAATTGCGTGTTACTAACAGCGGTGACACGCACACCATTGAAGGTTATTCTTGGTAGAGACTATGAGAACAGGGAACACATAAGTTTTTGTTAAATTGTAAAACTTTGAAAAAAAAAAACGAAGGACTACTATCCTCAATTAATAGAGTTTATTGTTCTCAAGCATAAAGTTAAAATTGGAAAATAAATACTTACCGTCTAAGGTTAGGTATTGACCATGGCTTCAGGAAATGTTTGGAATCTATCTCCACCTTTACCTTTCATACCGTCTACTGGGGATGACGCCCTAAAATGGGAAGAATGGAGAGAGTATTTTGAAAACTATTTATCCACCTTTGAGGGAGATGAAGAATTGACTCCTGAAAAGAAAAAAAAGATTCTTCTTCATTGTTTGGGTGCAAAGGCTATGAAAATCTACAATCGCATAAACAAAAGAGCAAGACCAGGAGATGTTTATACTATTGCTCTGGAAGATTTAACGATGTATTTTAAACCTACTATTTCCATTTCTGTGAATAGATTCAAATTTTTTCAACGCAAGCAAACACAGGAAGAGTCTGTGGAGGATTATGTTGCTGCGCTGAAAAGTTTGGCATTGACATGCAGGTTTGGGGCTTTACATGACGAGCTGGTTCGCGACCAGGTCGTTATGAGATCCTCAAATAAACATGTTCAAGAGAAACTGTGGGCGAAGGGAGAATTACCATTGGAGGAGGTTGTGGAAATAGTTAAATATACAGAATTAACTGGAAGGTGTGCCAAAGCTGTTTTACAAGAGGAAAAATCCTCTACTGAGGATAAGTCCATGGTAGCAAAAGTGATTAGTTCTAAAAAGTCCAGTAGTATGCCGGGTTCAAGGTATGCACAACGTAGGGATTCTAGCAATAAGAGTAAACTCTCAGATGACAGGAGGTGTTACAGATGTGGCAGTAGATACCATTTGGCGAATGACAGGTCGTGTCCAGCAGTGAGACAAAAGTGTTCAAATTGTGGTATAGTGGGGCATTTTGGTGCTATGTGTCCAAAGAAAGAAAAAGGAGGGAGAAATGTAAAAGCTGTAATTTATGAGGAAGAAGAAGATTGTACATCCTCAGATGAGGATGACATGAATTTGTTTGTGTTAAATGTTGAAGACAGTGTTACTAAGAAGAAAAAACCTATTTGTGACATGAACATTGGCGGGGTTGACATGTCAATTGTGGCGGATTCAGGCTCGCCGTATACTATTGTAAATGAAAAAGTGTGGTTAGAGAAATTTGTTCCAACCATTGGAACAAGATTGAAGAAACCTGATATTTTCCCTAAGTCATTTAATTACGAACCAATTGAAATGCTAGGTTACAGGGAACTGGAGTTCATATTTAAATCCCGCCAAACTACGGGCAAGCTTTATGTATCCAAGGTCGGTCCATCAGTGTTGGGATGGATGGACCAAGGGGAACTAGGTATAATACTTGATCCGAACAGTCCTGACCCAGTTCTCATATTACAAACTGAGGAAGAATGTAACAATTTCTTTAAAAAAAGGTATCCTAAGGTGTTTTCAGAATGCATAGGGAAACTAAAAGGGTTTGTGCATGAAATCAAGCTAAAGAAAAATGCCATACCTTGCATACACAAGTCTAGGAACATACCGTTCTCTATAATTAGTGAGGTGGAGGATGAGTTGAAGAGATTACAGAGGGAGGGCATCATTGAGCCAGTTGAATCGGCTGAGTGGGTTTCACCTTTAGTTATCGCGAAGAAACCTAACGGCAAGCTCAGGCTATGCATTGATCTTCGCGATCTAAATAAAAACATATTGGTGGATCAATTTCCCTTGCCAAAGATTAATGAGATGCTGTCCCTTACTAATGGTGCTAAGTGGTTTTCAACAATCGATCTTAGCTCTGCTTACCACCAGGTGGCTTTGCATCCCAAGAGCAGAAGCCTGACTACATTTGTAACCCCACTGGGGTGTTTTAGGTATAAAAGAGTACCTTTTGGACTGGCCTCTGCTGCGGCCATGTTTCAGAGGTTAATGAGTGAAATATTCAAGAAGGAGAAAAATCTATTAATTTTCCAAGATGACATCATAATCACGGGCAAAAGTAGAGGTGAACATGATGCTAAATTAAACAGAGTCCTAGGGTTGCTAGAGCATCATGGACTTACAGCTGATCTGCGTAAGTGCAGGTTTGCAACTAATAAAGTCACATATTTGGGACACGAGATTGATGGGAATGGCATTAAACCAAAAGAAGAACTACTGTCAGCCATCAGGGAAGCTCCCTCACCTAAGAATAAGGAGGAAGTTAGAGCATTCCTAGGTTTATCAGAGTTTTATGCAAAATTCGTGAAGAATTTCTCATCTAAGACCTTACACCTCAGAGAACTAATAAAACAGAAAAACAAGTTTGAGTGGAATGTTGTGTGCGAAGAGGCATTCAAGAAGATAAAAGAAGATATTTGTGAGGCCCCACCCCTTCAAGGGTTTAACCCCTCTCTAAAAAGCATAGTTACAACTGATGCAAATAACAAGGGTTTGGGTGCAGTCCTGTCACAATTTGATGAAAGCGGTAAAGAGGTCACTGTTGCTTTTGCTTCTCGTTCTATCACTACCACAGAGGAAAAATATTCTGTGATTGAGAGAGAAGCACTAGCCTGTGCTTGGGCTTTGAACTATTTCAGGCAATACATTTGGGGGTACAAAATCACCCTTAGAAGTGATCATAAGCCTTTGGTGAAAGTGCTTTCTACCAAGGGTCTTCAGGTTGCTTCTCCTCGTTTGTCCAGAATTTCAATGAAATTGTTAGAATACAACTACGAAGTTGAATACCTTCCGGGTGTGAGAAACAAGGTGGCGGACTGTCTAAGCCGTCTACCTCTTCCAATCAGAGATGACCAGATTCAGGACATTGACACCTTCTGTGTAGCTAATATCACGGAAGAAGTACCATGTATCTCGGGGGCAGAGTGGAGTGAACAGATGGGAAAAGATGTCATTCTAATGGAAGTGAAGGAGAAAATAAGAACAGGGTGGCCAGAAAAGAAAAAATTGTCTCCCCTTTTGCGTCCATTTTGGGAAGTAAGAGATGAGTTATCTGTAGAGGGGGATCTTATCTTGAGAAATGGAAGAGTAGTTCCACCTAAGAAATTACGTGAAAAACTGTTGGAAATTTGCCATGAGGGACATCTTGGCATTGGAAAAACCAAGAGCAGGGTCAGGAATTCTTACTGGTGGCCTGGGTATGACTTGGAAATCGAAAGGGGTGTCAGAGATTGTACAGCTTGTGAAAACTCGGACAAGACAAAATACACGTTGAGACCACCCCTTCAACCGTTGTCATGTCCTGATATGCCTTAGACAAGATTGGGAATTGACATTTGTGGGCCCATTCATGAACAGGGTGAGATGCTGTACCTAATAGTGCTAGTAGACCATTTCTCAAAGTGGCCAGAGGTTGAGGTGGTGAAGGAAGCTGATGCTAAAAGTGTTGTAGGATTTTTGAGGAAGCTATTCCTTAGAGAAGGCCTTCCCAATTGCATGGTGTCAGATAATGGTCCACAATTCAAATCTAAAATTTTTAAAGAGTTCCTGAGAAACCAGGGAATAGAACATAAAACCACGTCTGTGTATCACCCGGCAGGGAACGGAGCAGTAGAGAGGTTTAACCGGGTGATCAAAGGCATAATTCAATTGGCTAATCAGAATGACATGTCATGGAGGAAACAACTTATGAAAAACCTTTGGTCATTCCGAGTTACGCCATGTGTGTCTACTGGTACTAGTCCTTTTGTGATTCTGAGAGGGAGGACCCCCATTACAAAAGATAATGTAGGATGGGTTACTCCTAAAAGAGAAATGTGGTCTCCAGAGGAGATAAAGGAGAATGTAAGAAAATGTCAAACCATAGGGAAAAAATACTATGACAAAAAACATTCATGTAAAGAGGTTAACATTAAAGCAGGAGACTATGTGAGGGTGAGGAATAACAAAAGTGGCATCAATGGGAGACACCACTACTCACAACCATTGCAAGTTAAGGAAGTGTTTTGTAATTCCGCCCTTTTGAGTGATGGGAAAACTTGGCATTTTTCTGCTTTATCATTATGCAAAGAAGGGAAAGGAATGATTGACTTTCAATCCATTTCTGATGAGGAAGGGGCTTCCGGTTCTCAAGACTATGAGTGGATTCTAGACCGAGAGGATGGGGAAAGTTCTCAACCGAGTGGTACCAATATTGTATCTCTGGGTATGAATGAAGTACCTTCGGGTAGTGAGAATTATTCGGATGCTTCTCGGGTAGAAGACAGTGGTAGTAGTCTGAGTAAGGAGGCAGGTGAAGAGTATAGGTACCAGACCAACAGTGAAGCAGATTCTGATTCCGATGACTCAATTTATGAAGATGTTACGGCGCAAGACACAAGTTGTCAGGATGAACCTTCTGTGAGCAGGTATGGAAGGATGGTGAAACCACCAGCTAAATTACAAGATTACATTTGTGATTAGCAGTGGTCATCCTCCCCTTTCTCATGTTCCATCAGGACATCCTCTTTCTGTCCAGTTGCTTTGGGAAGGGAGATGTGTTGTGTTTATTAATAAAGTTCTTTCCTCTAATGTATTGCTCTCGTGCCATGTCTCTGCACGAGCGACCTGCCGGTGCATTGTGACGTCAGTGTGTCTAACTGACCACCGGCAGGTTGACAGTTTATTGTCAGTTACTAGGTTATGGTGGCAGCGAACAGATGTGCCCTGGTGTCAGGTTAAGATAATAAAGACCTTACACTTACCTGCTGTGTCAGTCGTCTTTACATAGATAAATTCTCCTCAGCACTGAAAAGTTTTAACACACAAACAGTATGTAAACCATTGTCTCTGGCCCTAGCTTACAAAACCCACATCCTCTTTTAGTTTGTTAATCACTGACAATTTGAGGCATACACCATGAACAAGTAAACTCCGGAAGTGAGATGTGCATAAGCTACATACACAAAACATAAACTGTTGTTCGGACTTAGATCTAACATTATTAGAGAGATATGTTTTGAAGTCCTGTGTTCAAAGGTGCCTATGAGATAAGATATAAGGGCCTGATATAGAGTTCAGCTAACGCGTGACACCATCACAAATGTGGTGGTTATCCCGGCCGCTGTATTATAAGTGCATTATATCCTATGGCAGTTGTAATATGGTGGATGGGGCATTCGTCACGTTTGTGGAACACTAAATCAAGCCCTTTGTGTGTTTTCCTTGAAGCTGCACTGCAGATTTTCATAATTTTGCTTCTACTTTGTTGCTTTGATTGATCAAGCTCCGTGGAAAGGGGACTGGGAGGTGCCCTTTTGGGGTTCAAGGTAGCACATGAAATGACTAGACAGGTCCTATGCCTGGAGCGATTTCCCTCCCTCTCCGTACCATCCTACAACTCCTCACCAAGTTACTCAGCAGCATGCACTGACCTGTTCATTGGGTGTATTTTCCTTCAAGACTTCACTATACAGTGCGCTTTATCCTCGTTTTGCTGCTGCTTTGTCCTTTTGACTAATTAACATCTGTGAAAAGAAGCAAAGTTGTGGTTTTCAAGGGCTACAATGTATCAATTAAATTGACTTCACATGATTAGCAGCCCGTGATATATTAAAGCACTTTCTTAATTGGCTTCCGGCTGGAAGATGGAGACAGGGGCCACAATTTATATATCTTATTAAGATTTGCTGGCTTGTGGACTTTTTGTAGCAGTTATATAATCCTTCACCCAATGATTGTCAGAAGGTTAAGATCAAGGCTTATTCTAAACCCTTCATCATGCCGACTTTGAAACAAGCTTTTTGGCCAGGTGAGATAAAAGGAAACAAAAAACAGGTTGATCTTTGGTCATCTCAGTAAGACATCAAATATTTTGAAGTTGGCCTAAATGCAAACCTGTTAAAGGAGATGGCCGTTGAAAAAATGGGATTATATTTTCGGCATATAAAATGAGCACCTCAGTAATTAACAATATTAATATTTCTCTTCAAACGCTACATAGTTTGTCATCCCGCTCTAAAAATTATGAATGTGGTGGGACCAGTTGAATAAAAAAGACCAAACCTACAGACTTTTGAAAAAAGCTTCAGAAGTAGTTTCGTTAAAAATAGCAATTTCACAGTATGGAGATTTTATGCTTTGAAATATCCCACTGCAACCACAGAATAAAAGAAATGCAAATGCTGGGAGAAATAGAGATATAACTTATGGAAATATTGTTGGAAAGAGTTTCAATAAGTGTGATGAAACATTCTCACTTTTAAGTGTACTGCATAATGGTGCTACCCCATGGGACACACAAGAAATACCATAGTTAGCAAATTTTAATATATGAAGCAAATGTATTGCATATGTGTATTTAATTGATTCACACAGATAAATGTTTAATAAAAGTGATTGTTTATAAAAATGTTATTTAATCTTAATTAAAGAAAAGCATCAACACGCCTTTAAGTCTTTTTTAAAGAACTTCAAGCTTTAAAGTGCAGCCATAGAACCTACAATGAGGGCGCTCTGAACTCCAACTGAAAAGTATAAATAAATGTCCTTAAATATAATATAGTATAAATATAAATATAAATAACCTTTTTGCCCAGAAAGATGGCTTCGATTTTGAACTTGTTGCAGAAGTTCCTAAATGTCTCAGGTCATAAATTGATTGCAGCAACATTTGAAATCATTGGTTGGAGAAAATATCCTAATGCTGATAATTCAAATCATCTTCGCTCGAATAAACAAAGTCAATTCTAATAAAAGAATTACTCCGTGTGGGGCAACTAATATAGATAATGACAAGGGTGCATATAAAGCTATAGGACCAGAATTTTCCTTTCAATTGAAGTGCATGTATGAATTGACTGTACAAAAAAACTAAAGTACAATGAAAAATCTAGGACACAAGTAAATGTTGTTTGCAAAGAGCCAACTAAAAATTGAGCTGGGCGGGGCACCAACTTGAGAAAGAAATACAGAAGGATGTCGTTTGGGGAGCCGTTTAGGCCTGTGAGGGCCCTGAGGCATCCCCTGTGGGTCCCAAGCACAATTAAATATGTGGGTGTCCCTGGTGGGCACATGGGAACCCACAAAAAGTTAAGAAAAATATAGAAAAGAGTTGCTCATTTATTATTAACTGCTCCAGCAAGGGGCTTCCCATGATGACACAGAGCTTTTTTAAAAAATAAATATTTTTTGAATGTGGTGATCCTTAATGAGGCTGGGGCAATTAGTTTAAGTTGTTGGGGGCTGGAGGAAGTGCAGCAGCCTCCCAGCAACATTAAACAAACAAGTAAGTCTCCTGGTTCATTAAATGCATGACTCCAGAGCAGCTTACCATATTTTTCTAAAGCACTCCTCGTGGAAGTGCTATGCTCTTCAGTTGGAGTGCAGTGTCCCCTTATGGTAGGTTCTATGGCTGCACTTTGTAGCTTGAAAAATGTTTAAAAAGAGACGTGATGATGCATTTCTTTAAAGAAACTTTACTAACATTTTTATAGACAATCACTTTTTTTAAGCATGTATCTGTATGAAATGCACATATACAATACATTTGCTTTATATTTGTTGATATTCTGACCATTCATAAAGCCAATAGACCTTCGACAAAGTCAGCAGCTCTGCCTTGCGTAAAACCACTTCCCTTATATTCAGCCATGCACACCCATGGGAGCTTGGGTACCAGGCCATGCACTCAAACCTGCTGAACCTGTCTTGTGCACAGCAGCGGAATCGGTCAACAGGGTGTGGTCCGTGGACAATCCCAATATGCACATGGTCGACGGACGAGCACAGCGTGGAGTTGGCTGCCTGCCAGATGCTGGAGGGAGCAGGCCAGGCCCTGTGTTCAACCCACACCATACACTGCTGAAGGCCATGTATGGTGTGGGGTTTGCTGCTTGTGGGAGAGTGGCTAACCCCAACGCTGTGCATGGCGGAAGGCCACATGCGGTGTGTGTGCATTAATTATGGTAATAAAATATTACTTTATGTAAAAATAAAAACTAGAAATTCACAGAAAAGCAATGGTTAAAGTGACAATGTAGCTTGATATTTTATAATATCTCACTGTGCATAAAAAAAACATAAATTCCCAAGAAAAAAAACACAGGTTAAAGAGATGTTATAATTAGGTGAAAGACAGTTAAAACATACTATTTTAAACATACAAACCACTGAAATTCACCAGTTATAGTCACATCAAGTAACTATAACGTGTGCCTTAAAGTAACTATTGCTCAAGCCCTTGCCATGCACTGCTTATGACCTCACATATTACATCACGTATGACGTATTCTGTGACATCATTGATAAAATCACTGCAAAGCCCAAAATTACATAATTCATGACAACACTGTGAATGGTGAGGGCATGAGTTTAGTTATTTTAGGGCACAGGTTAGTTACTTGATAGAACTATACCTGGTGAATTTCAATGGTGTTGCTGTTTTTGAAATGATATGCTTTATCTGACCCCACTGAACCACTAGCACCTGGAGGTGGAACCTAGAGTACCAGCCCCCCCGTACCCCCCCCCCCGCCCGGCGAAATTAAAGAAAAATGCTTTTACTTCAGTAGTTCTGTGGGACCTGCTGCTGCGTTCCTGTGAGGCACTGAGGTACCCGGGCTGGAGCCACTACTCCAATCTGCACACCAATGGGACTGTATTGCAATGCAAACTCCCTCTGGCTGGAGGTCCTGCCCTTCAGTCAACCTTCCTGAGTACAACCAAAGCCCATGAGCTGCTGAGGGTTGGCCGCTAGTAGATGGTGTTTGGTGCAGGGCCTAGCTAGACACAAGCTCTGCTGCCAATCCCCCTGCTTTGATTAGCCAAAGGTTGCACGAAGCCCGGGAGTTGACCGAATATAATTTTTAAATAATTAGAAATTCACTGAAAACAAACAAGGGTTAAGCTGACTTTACAGAGAGAAAGCAATATTTCTGGGTAAACTTCTGACATTTTGCCAAATGCGGTGTAATTACATTCAGACGGTTTTTTTTTTGGCAACCAACATGAAAAATCATTGTTTTGGGACACCACCACTTTAAGGGGTGCCACAAAACATTCGAGGAAGGAGCTGAGTTGTATGCACATTTTATTTGGAGTGTTTAATGCAGATTCATCAAATAGTACCAACGTTGTCAGCAAAACAAAACATGCTCTCCTTATGGAAGCTCTTGACTGTACAAATAATTTTTCCCAGTATATTTCTCGCCATAAAAATATTAAAATAGTATTAAAACAAGTATACCTTAGGTCAACACACATCCTTAGAAAGATAGATAACATTGCATGGTACACCTGCCGCCAGAAGCTTTGGCCTAAATGACTGTGTACCCTCAAAGTAGTGCTACTTAGATGTTGTAAATCATATTGCCATTGCATTTCCCATTGGCTCTACTCTGACACACTCCCTTTAGATGCCCACTTTCCGAAACAAGTAGAATTCTGTATGGGAAATATGTGCATATCTTACAGATATTCCTCACATTTGCCACACTGAAGTGCACATCTTAGACTTCTGACAATATGTAGTGGCTCACACATAATGCATGCATGCAAACATGCTTTTTTTTAGACGAACGGCATACTTTATAACTAGAGAAAGGGAGGAGATCACCTTTCCCCAAGGACCATCAAAGCATTCACACCTTTACAACCCCTTCTGTAAAATGAAATTTCTAATTCAGAAGAAGGATAAGTACCTTATGGAGATAAAACTGGAGTATGAACTGATTAGCAAAATGTTAATGTTTATTCCAGTCGGTGCAAGGCCTTTCTATGAATAATGCATGCAAAATGAAAACTAAAAGGAATATTGTAACCTTTGGCGAGAAGGGGCTTTAAAAGTCAATACTGTTCATTATGAAATAGACATAATATTACATTTGAAAGGTTTTCATTATTTTTGCCGTAGAAAATTGCAAACTTTACAACGTGCTTCAAATGATCATATTTTTGGTGCTACTAGATTCGTTTTGAGTGAGATGAGGGACATTAAAGATAATTGCATGAATGGGTTGTGGAGATGGCAAAGGCCATTGACTATTTCAGTTTGTTTGATGGCCTAAGACGAGGTCTGTAAATTAGTTAGTTAGTGGAATCACAACAGATACTGATCAACAGACACAGGCAAAAAGCGATTACTGGGCTTAATTTAAAAGCAACTGATTGATTAACCAACCTACAAGCATAATAAAAGTTCATGCCTTAAACATTTGTGCCCCTCAAGAGAAATGTTATAGAAAATATTAGTACTGAAAATGTATAAATGGAGTCTATGATTTTATGAAAGACTGCCATGTCCTTTACTACAATGAGAAAAAGTAAATAGCATCCTTTTTGTATAATCCTGTGCTATATGAATTTGAAGGGCCATATTATGCAATATTTATGGGGAATATAAACCACTATAAGCACTTTTAGTGCTAATGATATGCTTAGGGCACGGATTTTTTAAATTCAACAACTGTGTATACTCATACTGCCTATCCGTAATCTACCTGCTTTCAGGCAGGCGGTGGCAATTAAATAAAAAAATAGTCTCTCTGTTTCTCTCTCTCTCTCCTTACCTCATTGCACTTCCTCTGCCTCCTCTCCTTCATGTTCCTACCCCCCTCTTTCTTCACCTCTTTTACTTCTCTCGCAGCTTAGGTTTTCAGTTATTTAGGCATGCCCCTGTTTCTAAAAGTTTACAGTAATATTCAATATTGTTTGGAATCACAAAGACTTAATTTATCTTAAAACAATGAGTACATTCAACATTGTACTGAACAGGGGATGCAAAGCAGGTCTTCCCTGGGTCCCCAGATATATTTAAGATGACACTTCGATAGGAGAATATTTAAGGGCCCAGTGACCAAAAGCACTACCATTCTTAATGCATTATGCAGGACTGATTTCATGGTCAATCTCTGATGTTATGTTATGTTATTCCACTTATAACGCGCTCGGACACTTATGAGTGTCCCGGCGCGATGCCAAAAAGGTGCTGAAATATGCTATCAAGCAAAGAAATGGGTCTTAAGTTTCCTTTTGAAGAAAGCTGGATCCTGGATAGCCCACAAGGGGGAGGGCATTCCAGGCCACACTAGCCTTCACCGCAAAAGAACTACCCCCAAGCCTCTGAAACTTGAACTGCGTCACTCAGAGAAAGCGAAGGGACAAGGATCGGAGAGCTCGTGAAGGGACATAGAAAGAAAAATGCCTCTGAAGATAAAGGAGACCACACCCGTGAAGAGCACGGTGGGCCAGAACCAAAGATTTCAACTTGACCCTATCCACCACGGAGAGCCAATGAAGAGAGCGCAATTGATGAACCGCACTGGTCCTTGCTAAAATGCGAAATAACAGTCTGGCCGCCGTATTCTGAACCACCTGAAGCCTTTTGAGCAGGTAGCCAGGGGGCCCAATGAAAAGGGCATTGGCATCATCTGAACGAGACAGAATCAAAGCGCACGTAACAGTTTCTTTAGCTGCCTGTGGAAGAAGTGGGAAAAAAATCCTGAGAGTCTTAAGAAGGCCGAAGCAACAGCCGGCCAGTTTCTTAATGTGTGTTGAAAAAGACAGACTCTCATCAAACCAGACGCCCAGATTTTTGTGGGCTGACCAATGGAAAGGGGCAGTGGCAAAGTCAGGCAGCCACAGTTGCTCTCTGAAGTCAGAGGGAAACTTGCCAAAAAGCGAGATCGCCAACTTCTGTTCATTGCACTTAAGCTGTACATCCGCCAACCATTTAAAAATGGAGGCAAGGCAGTGTTGTGCAGCTGAAACGGAGTCTGTAGTTTTATCCCATGTAAACAACAACTGTGTATCGTCCGCGTAGGCCATCACCTTAGCCCCAAGCTCCTCTGCCAGATATATCAATGGCATAACATAAATGTTAAAGAGAAGAGGGCTAAGGGAGGAACCCTGCGGGACTCCAGTAGTGACTCCCTGAGGGGAGGAGGAGAAAGGAAGAAGCCATATCTGCTCAACACGCCCCTCCAAAAAAGACCTAAGCCAGCCCCAAGCAGCTCCCGACACACCAATCGCTGCTAGTCGGGCCAAAAGAAGAGCATGAGGCACCATATCGAAAGCCGCAGAGATATCCAGCAAAATTAATGCCACTCTCCCGCCGGCGTCGAGACACTTCCGAATGGCCTCAGACACCTCAACTAAAACAGTCTCAGTGCTGTGAGAGGCTCGAAACCCTGATTTAGCTGGGTGCAGAAGTGCCTCACTCTCCACATAATCTGTAAGCTGTTTATTTACCACCTTCTCACAAACCTTGGCCATGGCCGGAAGGAGGGAGATAGGCCGATAATTCCCTGGATTAAGGGGAACCAAAGAAGGTTTTTTAAGGAGTGGCAGGATCTTAGCTTGCTTCCACATCAGAGGAACGGCTGCCGTCTGAAGAGACAGATTTACAATAAAGTTCACTTATATATTAACACTCTCAGCCACCTCTGCCAGAAGCCTGGCCGAGCAGGAGTCCGAAGGAGAACCGGACTTAAGCCCCCTAAGGATTTTAAGAGATTCTAAGGGGTCAACAGCTCTAAATGCTGACAGAGAGAAGGTAGAGGCAGCAGGTTGCCCTGCCAAGAGACCCTCATGACTGTCATCATCAATAGGAAATGTAGCCTGGATGGCATACATTTTATCTCTAAAACAGCAGGAAAGCGTGTCACACCAGGCCAAGGAAGAAGGAGTCACACTCGATTGGGCCAGCGGAGATGTAAAGCTCTGCACTATAGTAAACATTTCTTTAGAGCTACTCCTAGCAGAGTCAATACGGGCTTCAAAGAATTGCCCTTTAGCCACAGCAATAGCATCATAATAAACCTTTTGCATTGCTCTAAGCTTCCTCTTGGCTAAGGGGCAATACCCACTCCTGCGCCAAGTCCGCTCCAAAATCTTACAGTCATGTTTAGCAGCTTTAAAAGGCGAGTTGAACCAAGGCTTATAGGGCGTGTCCCTGGCCGGTCTAGCGGGCCGAAGAGAGGCCACAGAATCAGCCGCACAAGACACCCAACCTGTGAACCCCACCAGACACTTCTCCAAATCTCCTGACAGATTGGCCTAGAAAATTCCAGTGCCCGACTAAATTCCAGAGGATCAATTTTCCCAAAAGCTGGCTTCTGGTAGGAACGCGTCTGAGTCGCTGCGTTAGCTACCACCCAAGAGAAGTGGGATATAAAGTGATCTGACCATGACACAGGGCAAGGTCCCTTATAGCAATAGGGAAATTGGTGCAGAGCAGATCCAATAGATGGCGCCCTGATGAGTAGGAAGGGTGACATGCTGGTTAAGTTGTGCCAGTTGTTATATATCCAGCAGGTCAGTCACCTCCTTGGTGTCTGGTAGATCTAGGTGGATACTTAGATCGCCCAGAAGCATATAGTTGGGAAATCTAACTGCCTTAGAAACAATAGCGTCCCCACAGGTCTGCAAAAATGAACCTGCTTGTCCAGAGGGCCTATAGATCAGGGAGGCTCCCAAGGTAATGTGGGGTGAAAAACGGATGCTAAAATCAAGCACCTCACAGCCTCCCCAAGCCGAAGTATCCCCCAAACGAAGATCCTATATGTCTTTATATATAATGGCCACACCACCTCCTCTGCAATGCTTTGCTACATTTTTCTCATCACAATCCTGACAGTATGAGAGTGAGATATATCCTGAAAATTGACAATTGTGCTAACCAATACACTTCACAATAAACCCAGGCCTTGAGAACAGAAAAACCTAACCTCTCACACGGAAGTCTTGCTTTGTTTACCTCCCTGACTCTGGCACCAAACTGGGCTGTGAGTTGCTATATGTTTAGGTAAGTTAAAAATATGTATTTATTCTTTATAGTAATTCTTAAGTAAGGCAGGAGTTATCAGCTTCCTGTTTCCTCTCTGGTAAAATGCTGGTAAGTGTCCTGCTGAGCAGGCAGCCCACTTCTTATTTCTCTTCATCTTTCTGATGCAAACCAGACATGGTTTTTACACCTTACGGCTGTGTTTTACATTGAGGTACTTTAAAGTGGACCTTGCTTACAAAGGGTAAGTAGGAAAGGTTTACAAGAGGTTTGACCCCCTTGTTTCAAATATGTTTCCTAATACATGTGGCCTAGAATCCCTTCAAATGCTTCTGCTTCGGGTCCTGTTCCTACAGGCCCTCCGGCTCCTGACCTTCTTCTTGTTTCTCTCCCCACCTCATTTTCTCCTCTTTCTCTTCCTTTGTCCAGGTTCTCTTAATCTTAGCTATCTAGGTGGCCCTGCTACTGTACTTCTCTTCCTAGTTGTGATGTTCCTCCTGGTCTAACACCTTCTAATTCTCATGGTCTTTATCCACCAGATCATAGTTCTCTGGGTCTCTTTGGTCCTCCTCCTTGTCTTACACATCGTACTTCTAATCCTTCTGCTCCTTCTAGGAAGCCTGGCCTTGGCTCTCATGTTATTTGTTTTTTTGGTCCTCCTGGTACTCCTCTTCCTTCTAATGTTCCTTTTCCTTCTACCATGTGTCCTGTCTGTCCTAATTCGAGTGCTCCTCCTGGTTCTCACGGTTCTAGTTCTTCTTGTGGCACGGGACTTTCTGGTGGTTCTGGTTATCTTGCCACATTCTACTAGCCCGCCAAGTCCTGGGGCGCCCTATCCTCTTTATTGTCCTGTTATTTTGAATCTGGTATTCCGTTGCCTAGTGGTCCTCTTTCTCTGTTTCCTGGACTGGTATATCTGAACATCCTCCTTACGCTTCTTCTCAGCTTTGGCTTTCTTGGTCAACTCCTTCTATGGTCTTCTTTTTGTGGACCTTGTTCCATGGACCTCATAGTGGTACTGGCTTTTCTCCTCCTACTCCTTTGCATTCTCCTTCTACTGGTTCTCCTAATTTTTATTTTTATAGTCAAGCTCATCCAGATTCCAGAGTCCTGATTCTCCTAGTAGTTCGGATATTGGTCCTGGTGACATTGCTATTGGTCTTCTTTTTCCTTCTCCTCCTAGTCTTTCTTCATTTCCTACTCCTCTTCTTCTTAGTCCTCTTCCTCGTTCACTTCACATTCCTATTCATCTTCCTATCACTAGTCCTTTTCCTATTTCTAGTTCTGTTAAAAGCCCTGTTCCTATTACCAGCCCTTTCCTAAACCTAGTCCCTATTTTAGTTCTAATCCTTGTTCTTGTTCTCTTCATAGTTCTGATCATTTTCCTAGTCCTAGTCCTCCTCCTAATCTTAACAATCTTCCTAGTCCTAATCCTCATAATAATCTTGATCCTGATTTCTTGATAGCCTGAGCCGGGTGTATCTCATAAGGCTCTAAAGTGAAGCAAATAATTTATAACAGGCCCATTTCAAGCTGTTTCCATCACTCTCTAGGAGTATACTTTTTAAGATTTGTCTTGTGGAGTGCATCAAGGTAAGCACTAAATCAAACACTCGTTATATATGTGTAGTTCTAAACAGATTAGATACTTTGGTTGGATGCCAATGACACCCACTTAGAGAACAACAATACACAGGGCCAGTAGCTGTATCAGTGAGTGACAAGCAAACGGACGGCTCTCGCTTTGGTTTCCGTTCTGAGTTCTGTTTCCGGTCACTGGTCGATGATGCAGGGAAGTCGAGTGAGGACGAGAGGTTACAACCCCGCAACCCAGCGACCAGCAACCCGCAGTTTGCAACTGCAGTTTCTGTCACCGGTAGCCGCGCTGTTTGAGCAGGCTTTCGGAGGGAGCAGACCTGGATCCAGTGTGCGTATCTGATGCGCGGCCCCTCTCATGGCCCCTCTCTTCATTTCCTTCATTTGCCTCCACGCTCCATTAGCGCTCCATTAGCCATTGCCACAACCTTTGGCGGTTCATGAGTAAACAGAGGGATTATGACTGGAGGACTGTGGACCCCCCAGGCATTGTGAAGGTAAGCGGTAAGCGTGGCTTCCATTCATAGGTGGCTGCGGTGAGTGCGCGCCCTTTGTGGTCCTGGGGAAGCGGCCCGGCTAGGCTTTGTGCAGCTTGCGGGAAAGCCACGCTTGCCCACCAGACATCAGACCATTAACCCTTTTGTCCCCTTGTCTCTTGCTTGTCACTCCTGCACCCTCCTACACCTATTTCTGAGTTTGCTCTCTTCGCTAAGAAAAAAAAGGCTGCAATAATAATTTTAAAAAAACGGGGAGCAATATAACCAATGACAAGAGCGACCAAGACTATTCAGTAACCATTCAGTAGCCAGCAACACAATCAACATACGTACCACAAGTGCTACATGAGCTACTATAGCATCAACCAGCTAACCAACTAACCGAGCATCCATTAAGTGTGCTTGAGTGCAAGCAAGGAAATAAAAGCGTGCTTGAGTGCAAGCAAGGGAACAAAAGCGGGACAAGTCAAGAACAAAGCAAGCAAGCAAGAGTAAGGAGAAGAAAAAAAATCTAGGAAAACAATAAAATCACCCCCAACACTACGACCCCCAGCCAGTCCAGTTCAGCCCAGTTCAACCTAAGCCAGCTCAGACCGGCCCTTACATTAGACCCCAGCAGAAGTAAACTAGAAGCAGACCAGGGCTTCGGTTCCATCAGCGCACTAGCAGTTAGTGCCCATAATTCACCAAGGCTGGCAAAAACGAACCTGGCATGAGGTCATGGAGAACAAGAGGTGGTGAAAAATAAACACAAGCCAGGTCCAAAAAGGAAAAAGCGGGTCCATTGGGCATGGATCGGACAAACAAATCACCTGGAACAAAGTCTGAGGCATTGAATCCCACAGAGCAAGAGGCATCAAAAAAAGAAGAGCCGCTCAAGCACAAACGTTCAACCACAATAACTGCAACAATCACTACAATTGCTTCAAAAAATGTCACAGAGTTCACCCTAAATGCTGACCACGAAGGAAACAAGAATTTTGTGTCGTCAGTATCGGCTACACACAATACATGCCTAAAGGGCAGCAAGCAGGCGCTGATCACAGACTTCTAACAAGTATGCCGCAAAATATCCAATGGAAAAAAAACAGGATTACATGGATCCCATGGATCTAAAAGACTTCAAACAAAGCAAAAACACCACAGACTTCCAAAGTGAACACTACATGGACTTACCCTTGACAGCTGTAACAACAAAAGGAAAGGACATCAGGGCATGTGAACAGATGCTCTTCATGCCACAAATAGAGAAGTCCTAGGCCCGCTAATAACAACCCAGGAGCTATTAACACTCAAATTCCCTAACTTCCCGGAAATCTGCCAAAGACATAATTACCAAATTATTAGGGCACTAGTCCACAGTCACACACCCCTTTCAAATACACAGCAACAGCAAAAATTAATTGAAAAAACCGAAGATGATTTAACTCATCAGAAGAACAAAAACATCTTCAGCCCTTTTTTAGATGCACACACTTTCTTGGCAGCACTATCACCCCCAGAACAGCTGGGCTTTGCCAAAGACAGCATCCATGAGCTATATACTCTCGACCTATCATTCCTCTCACTTGAAACTATCAGGAATTACTGCATTACAAATTAAGCGACTGCACACAAATCAAACTTTAAAAAACCAAAGCAGCTCCCACCACGACACCTCTACAAATAAATGAACAACCAAGCAGGATCCTGAGTACCCCGGATTATCCATTAAAATTGGAACAACCAGCCTGCCCCCAGTCAGAAGTACCAATCTTCTGTATGGCTCCACCTGCTAAATTCCATGGATACCATTGGAAAGGCAATGATATATCACGCAGACAAGTTAGACACCCAAATTGATCTTTTAAATATTCCAGTAACCCACGTCCAGGGGGTAGAACAAAAGCTGCACAGTTTTAATGCGATGATCGCGAAGGTCCAGAGAGACTGGGAAACAACATATCAAATGTGCCACTACACCCAAATAATCGACAAACTATCAGCGGTTCCAACCATAATGTCAGAACTATTGGGGGCAGTCAGGGACCCCCATCCAAGACTAAAAGTACAATTGGCCAAGAACAAGAAGCATTACGGGGAGAAGATCAGGTGTACCCCCAGACTCCCAGGGGGCAAATCCTAAGAGTAAAACAGATCCATAACGCCCCTGCACAGGCAAGGTCATCCACACTTAAAACACCAAGAGATCCCGGCAACACAGGCGCACTAGACGCATCATCCATTGACCACTGTTAGCAATTAGCAGCAGAAGCAAGCCAAAAACAAGAGACAACCTCACTAACAAGGAGGGAGAGAAAACGCTTGAGGAAAGCAAGGAAAATCAATCGGACTGGGGCCAAACACAACCATTGCACTAACTGAATATGATAGGAACACAGGAAAAGACAACACTAAACAAATTATTACGGTTGCAACACGCACCTAGGTGAACGATATTCCACTCACAAAATCAGCCACTGCCTCAAACAGCTAAATTCAACAAAAAAGGGAAAAATCTCCATTAACAAAAAGATATAGCATTTTTAAGCCATCGGACGGGCGAGAGAAAAATAATCCAACAACTCAGGCCACTCAAACAACGAATACTATACCAACAGCGTGGGGCAAAACAACTGAAGTCAGTACATCTTGCCAACAGGAGTCCATCATCACCAAGCCACCCGCCTGAGTAGAGAGGCGTAACATTGAAGCAATCAGGATAAACACACACCACTCATGAGGCAAGGATGACAACCCTGAAATGAATCCCAAAAGTACTCATCAAAATTGTACACGAGATTACTTGAACTCCCTTTCAGACCACCTAGAGTTCACTAAGGCCATAACAAAGACCGAAAGGAGCTCAGCCAAGGAACAACAACTTGATTATTTACGTAAAAGCCACAAGACAGACCTAATTCCACACTATGTCTCGAGGGGAACACACAACATTTTAAACAGAAGTGCACTATTAAAACTATTTAAATCTCTTTCTACACTAAGCCACATCAAAACCAGTGATCTGGAAAGTATAGAGTTCATACCCAATCCCAACTTTCTCAGACAAGAAATTACAACAGGAACATAGTCCGATAGCTTATTTGTCGAACAGATGTGGCAGCAGAAGGAGACATTCTCTAAATAGGGCATTTAGCTAAAAAAGGCAGAGCACCACTGCTACCCAAGCCCGTTACAACAACACAACCAGACAGAGGCATCTTAAAAGGCGCCAAAGGCCCAATAAACTTAGTACAACAAATGGCGTTGGCCAAACCTCAAGGAAATTTACCATCACTTTCGCCCATCCTGAAGCAGCTATGGCCTCTGGCACTCGACAGACAACCATTTCAACAACCAACTATGGATTGGCATGATTAAAACCCAGCAAGGACACAAAACTGATCCTGGGATGCAAGACATGCTCTTGGAATCTGAATGGCCTAAGCACAAAACTAGAAGGAGCTGACTTCATAGAATTCATTCTACAGCAGGACATACTTCTTCTACAAGAAATATGGCAGACGAATAACTCACCAATAGTAGGTTATAAGAGATATCTGAACCAGGCTAGGAGAGGCACAAAGTACGGGAGGGCAAAAGAAGGCCTTTCGATTTTTATCTCAACAGACATACTATGGAAAGTATCTCTTATAGATCTCAATTCCTCTTGGATGCTATGCATTAAACTAGACACTTCGCACTTCACAAGTCTGATAATTTTTAACATTTATATCCACCCCGCTGTCGAACAAAAGGGGCCAAGAATAGAGCAACTATTCACAAGACTAGAAACACAAAACATTATCTACCCACAAGCTGAAACAATACTGACTGGAGACTTTAATATGAATCTATTACAGAGTAGGAGAAAAAGACATCAGGCCATACACAGGCCAGACAACGAATTACACATAGACGTGACACACATGGCGAGAGATGTGCGGCTCGTCTGGACGATCTTTCACTCTGCGCGCTCAATGGACAAGGGCAGCCAGATAGCCCTGCAGCATTCACAAGAGTGACAAACAAAACAGGCTCAATTTTCGATTACACATTCACGGACCAGGACCTCCTTCATCTTATCCCGCATTTTCAAATGAAAGAAAGAGCAAAAAGTAACCATCATCCTCAAACCTTAACACTGTCCAGCATTATAGAAAGATCCGGTCAAGACAAAGCCATGTCATTATCAATTCAATCCTATAACTTAAAACGCCTCATCTGGAAAATGGATACCATAGATAACATTATGGGGACATGCCTCAGACTACTGGAGTTACCCGAAGCGGAACCACTGCATATAAAGGCCTGGGAGTCAATTATCTGTGACTTAAACAAAAAATATTCAAAACAGGGCAAAGGTCACAAAGCGCACAGACCAACTGGGGCAGCTTGGTATACTAAGAACTTAAGGACAAAAAAACAATTGAATAAACATCTAAGATTAGTGTGAACTCAGAGCCCAGAACCTTCACATGAGAACCTCACGTCAATAGCAAGAATTAAAAAAAGATCTAAAAAAGGACATCAAGGTGGCCAAGCAAGCGCACAAAGAACAATTTTGTTTGAAACTTATCCACGCCAGCAAACAAAGGGACTCTACAACTTGGACATAATGGAGGACACATGGAGAGCCCATATTGAAGTCACATACAACGCAATCCCATTCCCAGGTGAGCAGGACATCACTAAACCTGGATAACTGATGGGGAAGGTGGATAACAGGTTAGAATCATTGGAACTTTAGCGCGGATTACACAAGAGCAGGTATTGAAAATCATAAAAAAAACTGAGATCAGACCAGAGCTAAACGGCCTGCCAAACGCATTATTCCAACAAGATCCATCTTTTTGGTCTGGCCGTCTCACCCCTCTTCTTCATACACATTCCAGAGCCTAGTACCAATCCTGACTCCTGGCAAGGAAGTATCCTAGACCCAATATATAAATCAGGTGCCTGCTCCGATCCATCCAATTACAGACTGAAAGCACTCATTGATGTCAAGGCAAACATGTAAGAACACAAGAAAGTCCCTAGTTGTCAGGGAGTACCCTCTGTCATGGCCCCTTGTTCTCAAAGGACCTAGCACGACATCAACACTATTGTTGTGTCTCCCCTGGTCCTGTCATTCGACTGGACCCCAATTGATGTACAGACCAAAAATTTTTTTTTTATCAATTAGATACTCGAGGTCAACAGAACACACTTAGAATAAAACATATATAATTCCTGTGGCATTCAAAAAAGATTTTCTATATTTGTATGTATTAAAAACAGTAATTTATTAAAATTTCATCACGTTACAGTACATCACATATTGCATAGTCATACAAAAACAATAATATAAAAACCAAAGAGTCGACGCGGCGTTTCGGTGTCTTGACCAGTGAGTCACACCTTCTTCAGGACGGTTTTTAAAATCACTAAAAAGAGAATGCCACAATTATACACTGTTTACAGACTTATTCAAAAACAAGACCTCGAGCTAAAAAACATATATACACATTGCACATTTATTTAAAAAAGCAACACTCCTATACTTATTCATTGCAATTTTCCCATTAGTGCAATTCTACCCTTTCGCATACATCGGATATATTTCTTATAATTCTTCTTATCCCCTTTCAGATCTTATATTGGTAGCCATAGTCCATATATTTTCTTGTTTATGTGACTAATAGAAACATAATTGTCTTTATAAGACTTGTTACCGTGACCAAATATGTACATTTCTGATTTACGTAGATCCTAGGGTTTGTTTGCTGATACTTCAGAGTTCTACATACCTTGGACATCAAGTGAGACAGATAATGATATAACCTCTGAGTTTACCCTCTATTTCTTAATCCATTAGGGGTATCTTTTCCATATCGTAAAGAATTTTCACCTACAAAAATAGAGATGGGATCATATAACATGCCTCTCCCATTCCTTTAGCCACAGAGGCAAACATGTATGCATCAATCCTGTTGGGAGACTTGGAAGACTGGGTCAACCAAACAAACCTTATTCCAAATACACAAACAGGATTCCGTGCAGGGATGGGTACCCTCACGAACATACCTGCAGTCATTCTTTTAGCCAATCAAGCCTGCGAAAAATTGAGCAATCTGTACGCGTGCTTTGTAGACCTTAAAGCAGCATTCGATAAAGTACCGAGAACTAAGCTATGGGCAAAGTTGAAAAGTTGGGGAGCCCCAACAAAACTCCTGGAGGCAACCACCAACCACTACTCACAAACATGGGTTCAAATAAGGAAAGAAGATGGGCGAAGTATAGCAAACAAAATTCCAACCAGCAACGGACTGAAACAGGGGTGCGTGCTGGCCCCCTGGCCCCCTGTCTATTTAACATCTATACAGCTGACCTAGAGAAGAATCTTTACTCAATGATAGTTGATCCCCAGAACTAGGTAAAACATCAATAACAAGGCGCCAATATGCGCACAACATTGTCCACCTATGCCAAACACCCATAGGCTTGTAGTGACTGAATTCCCAGGTATGTGCATATACCACCTGTGCTTAATTAATAATCAATCACCAAAAAAACGAAGGGCATGTGCTTCTCCAAATGTCATTAAAAAAATGAAATTCATCTGGAATTTAAAGGAGAAACCGCTGTCCCAGGTGGATTTGTATATATCCATCATTCCCAACAAAAGATCTCACCCCAAAATGGAAACAGGCGTGGATGACAAAGGAATGCCGCCTCGGCGGACAAGGTGATGAGTCATTACAACATCTTCTATGCATTTGTCCCTCACTATTAGAAACCCCGAAAACTCTCCTTTGGGAAATGCTGAGGAGAGAATCAATCAATCAATCAATCAAATCATTTGTATAGCGCACTACTCACCCGGGAGGGTCTCAAGGCGCTTGGGGGAGGGGGGTATGCTACTGCTCGAACAGCCAGGTCTTGAGTTGTTTCCTGAAGGCGAGAGGGTCCTGGGTCAGCCGAAGGTGGATGGGGAGGGAGTTCCACGTCTTGGCAGCCAGGTAAGAGAAGGATCTTCCTCCGGCGGTTGCTCTTCGGATGCGTGGTACGGCTGCGAGGGCGAGGCTGATGGACCGTAGCTGGCGGGTGGGCGTGTAGAAGGTCAGGCGGTCGTTGAGGTACTTGGGGCCCAGGTCGTGGAGAGACTTGTGTGCGTGGGTGAGGAGCCGGAACGTGATCCTCTTGTCGACGGGGAGCCAGTGCAGGTTCTTCAGGTGGCTGGAGATGTGGCTGCGTCGGGGGACATCAGGATGAGTCGGGCGGAGGCTTTCTGGATGCGCTGGAGTTTTTTCTGTAACTTGGCTGTGGTTCCGGCGTAGAGGGCGTTTCCGTAGTCCAGTCGGCTGGTGACGAGTGCATGGGTGACAGTCTTCATGGTCTCGGTCGGGATCCAGCGGAAGATTTTGTGAAGCATACGCAGGGTGGTGGAACACGATGAGGAGACGTCGTTGACTTGTCTGGTCATCGAGAGGGAGGGGTCCAGGATGAAGCCCAGGTTGCGTGCGTGGTCGGTTGGCTTGGGTGCGGTGCCCAGGGCTGGGGGCCACCAGGAGTCGTCCCAGGCGGAGGGCGAAGATCCCAGGATGAGGACTTCCGTCTTGTCAGAGTTCAGTTTCAGGCGGCTGTCCTTCATCCACTCGGCGACGTCTTTCATCCCTTCGTGTAGGCAGGTTCTGGCCGTGTCAGGGTCTCTGGTGAGGGAGAGGATCAGCTGAGTGTCGTCGGCGTAAGAGATGATGTTGAGGTTGTGCTGTCGTGCGATGGCTGCAAGCGGTCTCATGTAGACGTTGAAGAGAGTGGGGCTAAGTGAAGATCCTTGTGGGACGCCGCAGATGACTTCGGTGGCCTCGGAGCGAAACGGGGGGAGGCGGACTCTTTGTGTTCTTCCGGCGAGGAACGAGATGATCCATTCCAGTGCCTTCTCTTGGATACCGATGCTGCTGAGGCGCTGGACTAGGGTGCGGTGGCAGACAGTGTCGAACGCCGCGGAGAGGTCCAGGAGGATGAGGGCCACTGTTTCCCCTTTGTCGAGCAGGGTCCGGATGTCGTCGGTGGCTGCGATGAGGGCGGTCTCGGTGCTGTGGTTGGCTCTGAATCCGGACTGCGCGGGGTCGAGAGATCCGTTTGTCTCGAGGAAGGCGGTCAGCTGTCTGTTGACCATCTTCTCGATGACTTTAGCAGGAAAAGGGAGGAGCGAGTTGGGGCGGAAGGTCTTGAGGTCGGTGGGGTCCGCTGTAGGTTTCTTCAGGAGGGCGCTGAGCTCGGTGTGCTTCCAGCTCTCCGGGAAGGTGGCGGTGTTGAATGAGGTGTTGATGATGTTCCGGAGTTGGGGTGCGATGGTGGAGTCGGCCTTGTTGAAGACGTGCTGTGGGCAGGGGTCGGTCGGTGATCCGGAGTGGATGGTGTTCATCGTGCGGGCTGTGTCTTCGGTAGTCACCGTGGTCCAGGTGCGGAGGGTGGCGGTGGGGGGCGTTGGTTCGACGGTTGGGTGCGTGGGTGGTGCGCCGAAGCTGTTGTGAATGTCGGCGATCTTGCGGCGGAAGAACGAGGCGAGGGAGTGGCAGAGGTCTTGTGACGGAGTGATGTCGTTGGTGCCGGTGCTGGGGTTGGAGAACTCCTTGACGATGGTGAAGAGCTCTTTGCTGTCGTGGGCGTTGTTGTCCAGTCGTTCCTTCAGTAATTTCTTCTTGGTGGTGCGAATGAGCTGGTGGTGCTTGCGGGTAGCGTGTTTGAGGGCGGACATGTTGTCGGTGGTCCGGTCGAGGAGCCAGGCTTTCTCGAGGGTGCGGCAGGTCTTCTTGGAGTCCTTGAGTTCGTCGGTGAACCAGGATGCCTTCTTGCTTCTGGGTCTGCTGGGAGGGTTCTTTAGTGGCGCGAGGTCGTCGGCACAGGCGGTCAGCCACTGTGTGAAGTTGCGGGCTGCTTCGTTGGGGTCCGTTGTGTTGGCGGGTGGGCTCTGGCTGAGGGAGGTGGTGAGCTGGTCCGCGGTGATCTTGCTCCAATTCCTGTGATGTACCTGTTGCGGGTGGTGGTGGGTTGTGGATCTTTTGAAGTTGAAGTGGACGCAGCTGTGGTCGGTCCAGTGGAGTCCGGCGGCGTGGCCGAAGGTGATGTACTTGCTGGAAGAGAAGACGGGATCAAGCGTGTGGCCGGCGTAGTGGGTGGGGGTGTTGGCCAGTTGCTTGAGTCCGAGGTTGGCGAGGTTGTCCAGCAGGGCGGTGGTGTTGCGGTCCTTGTTGTTCTCCAGGTGGAAGTTGAGGTCCCCTAGTAGGATGTAGTCAGCGGAGGGGAGGGCGTGTGGGCTGATGAAGTCCGCGATGTCTTCGCTGAATTGTGTGCGTGGTCACGGGGGTCTGTAGACGAGGGTGCCTCTGAGGGTCGTCTTAGGGTCGGTGTGAATCTGGAAGTGGAGATGTTCAGCTGCGGCGAAGGAGTCGCTGGCGTCGGTCGTGATGCGGATGGTGTTCCGGTGGATGATGGCGATGCCTCCTCCGGTCTGGTTGATGCGGTCCTTCCTGATGATCTTGTACCCGTCCGGGATGGCGATGGCGATGTCGGGTGCAGAGGAGGCGTTCATCCAGGTCTCCGTGAGGAAGGCGACGTCCGGTGAAGTAGCGTCGAGGAGGTTCCAGAGTTCCACGGCGTGTCTGTGGACGGAGCGGGTGTTGAGCAGGATGCACTTGAGGTGGTTGCTGCTGGTGTTGGTCTTGGCGGGTGCGGGGCAGGTTCGGAGGCAGGTGAACTTGCAGGTGCAGCAGGTGAAGGGTCCGTGGGTGCGTCTCGAGGTGGCTCGGCAGCAGGCGTGGGTTCGGCCGGCATTGAGTGCGTTGAGAGTGGCGGCGTCGTAGGTCAGTCGGGTCGTCTTGCATCGGCGGGGGGGAGGGCCAGGGGTCCTAGCGCTGGGCGTGGTCCAGGCGCGGACGGGCGCAGACGGGCTTACCTTTGGCGCACCTTCGGCGCTCAATCGGTGCTCCCGCTGCGCGCGTCCGCTGCGCGGTCGCTCTGGGGGCGTCATAAGTAAGGAGCCGGGAGGGCGGGTCAGCTAGGTGGCGGGAGCGGGGCGGCCAATGGGCTGGTGGTGGGCGGGGCCGCAGGGAGGCAGCGGCGGGACCTCTGGACGGCGGGCGGCTGTGTCGCTGTGCCAGGGTCAAGCGTGGGAAGCAGGGGGAGGTCCGGGCGGCCCAGCGGTGGCTGGGTCGCTCAACTGCAGCAGGAGGCAGTCAGCGGCAGGCGTGAAAAACAGGAGGGGAGGTCCGGGCGGCCCAGCGGCGGCTGGGTCGCTCAACAGCAACAGGAGGCAGGCAGCGGCAGCGGCAGGCGTGGGAAGCAGAGGGGGTGACCCGGCCTCGTTAAAGGCGCAGTGGTCACTCCCTAGCTGACCCCGCGGACCCCTTAAGTAAGGAGCCGGGAGGGCGGGTCAGCTGGGTGGCGGGAGCGGGGCGGCCAATGGGCTGGTGGTGGGCGGGGCCGCAGGGAGGCAGCGGCAGGACCTCTGGACGGCGGGCGGCTGGGTCGCTGTACCATGGTCAAGCGTGGGAAGTAGGGGGATGTCCGGGCCGCCCAGCTGCAGCTGGGTCGCTCAACTGCAGCAGGTGGCAGGCAGCGGCAGGCGTGAAAAACAGAAGGGGAGGTCCGGGTGGCCCCGTGGCGGCTGGGTCGCTCAACAGCAACAGGAGGCAGGCAGCGGCAGGCGTGGGAAGCAGAGGGGGTGACCCGGCCTCGTTAAAGGCGCAGTGGTCACTCCCTAGCTGACCCCGCGGACCCCTTAAGTAAGGAGCCGGGAGGGCGGGTCAGCTGGGTGGCGGGAGCGGGCGGCCAATGGGCTGGTGGTGGGCGGGGCCACAGGGAGGCAGCGGCGGGACCTCTGGACGGCGGGCGGCTGGGTCGCTGTACCAGGGTCAAGCGTGGGAAGCAGGGGGAGGTCCGGGCGGCCCAGCGGCGGCTGGGTCGCTCAACTGCAGCAGGAGGCAGGCAGCGGCAGGCATGAAAAACAGGAGGGGAGGTCCGGGCGGCCCAGCGGCGGCTGGGTCGCTCAACAGCAACAGGAGGCAGGCAGCGGCAGCGGCAGGCGTGGGAAGCAGAGGGGGTGACCCGGCCTCGTTAAAGGACTTGCGAAGCGGCCATCATTAAATGCCTCGGAGGCTCGTCTGTTCAACTGTCCTGCAGAGCTATAAAACTTTGGAACATTGCGGCAAAAGAATTAGACAAAAAAGAGAACTGATTTACATCTGTCAAAACGGAATTGCTTTGCTTTTTAATTGTCTTGCTCACATTTATCTTTTTTCTTTTTCTCTCTTTTGTCACACTCAGTAGAAGCAAGTTAGTTTTAAATCTATTCATTTAGCAGATCGCTCCTCCACTAAATGAGTTTTGATGTGTTTTTATTCTTCGTTATTTTTTAAACGATTGCATGATGCTCCATGTACCTCGGTGGCTTGTCCCACCCTTTTATGATTTTAATGTAATCAAATAAGAGTATTATTGGCTGACTGACTGACACCAACTTAACTCTCAGGCTTGACGGGTGCATATGGGCTTCTGAAGTCAACTTTCAGTCATGTATTAACTAACTTGCTGATAGTATGCACAACATAACTCTGAAGCTCAGCTGTGATAAGACAGAACTCCTGATCATTCGGTTGCTCAGTATCTGTGGTCATCATACTGGGGGCCAGTATCTTGGGGCCTTACCCTACCCAATTTTGCAAGTTTGTAGTTTGAATTTAATTTTGGATGATAAATTGGATTGTTTTGCTTAAATTTCTTCAACTGTAAGTTCTAAAATGATCATCCCACTCCTGCCTTGACATTGTCACTTTCTGGTCTTTGCCATAATTGGATTAAGGCTCCATTATTGCAATACACCGTATCTGTTCTTGCCTAGGTATCAGATTCAGAAACTTCATAAGATTCAAAATATTCCACCAAATTAAGGTTTGGGCTGCCTACATTTCTCCTTATCTTAAGTAACTACACTGGCTGTTTATTGATAAGCATGGCTTCTATGGTCAGCGTCTTCTCGCAATTTGGTACTCCCTGCAATCTGTTGATCTGTAATTTTATAACCCTTTTTTGCATTTTCCATTGCTAAGCTTTGGAAAGCTTTTCCCAGTCTTATTCACCTGATTTCCAACCACAAATTTTCAAGCATTCCTTTAAGGGCTGGCTGATATTCAGTATGAAAATGAGTTCTCACTGTGGTTGGTCATTTTTCTCTTTTCCTCAAATAAATAAATACATACAGTCTTACATACCTATTCTTAATTCGTTAACTTAATCTTAGTTCATCCGTGATTTAGTATCCAATTCATTGCTCTACTCTTAGTTTTTCCTACTCCTCATTCTCAAGCCATCTTCCTCGCCGCAGCTCTCTTCCTCACCCTAGTCCTAAAAATAATCCTCTTTCTATTCCTAGGATTCTTCCCAGCTTTATCCTGAGCTTAGTCTTCTTCTTAGTCCTCTTCATACTCTTTTTCCATGTCCTAATCTCTTAGTCCAAATCCTCATTTTAGTCATATTCCTAGTTCTGTTCGTATTCCTATTCCTAGTCATCATCCTTTTACTAGAAATAGTCTTTGTCCTAGTCCAATTCTTTTCCTGGGAAGTAGGTCTCTTCCATGTCCAAATTTTAGTCCTCTGCCTCAATTTTTTCTTAGTCCTGATTCTAGTTCTAAATCTAGCACTTTTGTGGATTATTTTGGGCAAATGAATTGTGTTGCAGTGATCTTTTAACCATCCTCTCATTATTCTCAGACAAAAGTACTGATTTGTTTGAACAAAATGTAATATACCTTACATTTTCTCTTGACCGAATTCAGTTTCTTGATTAATCTCATATTACCGCCATAATTATGTATAATTGTAATTGAATCATTGTCTAGGAAAACATGTTTGCTCTGTTTATAGGATACTTTGTTATGAGAGTGTCAGATTGATAATAATTAGTTCCATTTTGTAGTGTCACAGAGGAAGATAAACTTGTGGAACTTCAGATGCACGAACATATGCATAATAATTACCTTAGAACCTAAGCATCATTATTTAAATTGCATTTTAATGATGTTTTTCTAGCATTTAACAATGTGGGCTTTGGAACAGGCACACCTCAGAAATTGCCTATAACAATGTGCTTAACATCGCCCAAGAATTACATTTTGAACATTTGTAAATAAAGTGGCTAGTTATGTACTATAATTTGAGCAAATCGTATGCTCATCTATAAAAAATCATTATATAGGTATTATATTTTAAATTGTTTGTTCTTGTGTTATATGCATTTTCATCGGAAAAGATATAATTTGATTTTATGTAGTCTGTCTCATCATTTCCAGATGTTGTATATTTGTCTCATATTTCTTACAGCCACGTTTATCTGCACCTAGTTTACATACGGTCAATCATGATCAGGTTGTTCAAAAAACACCTTCAACATGTAGGTTGATTTTGCTTATTGCACCCTTAGAGCAGGTAGTGTAAAAACCAATGCAGCCCCACGACCTTTGCTTCTTGAGGTCAGAGCAAGCAGCAGAGATACAAGACAAATATGTGGCAGGTACAGGATAGCTTTACTTGGGGAGGCTAATAAAGAGTAGTATTATAAATTAGACTGTGAAGACAATCACCACATCTGTAAACTATATTTGGAAAATCCATCACATTTCCATAAAGTAGTCATTCATAATGCTTGGGTAGCATTAGCTTGTCAATAGTGCATACAGTTGTAAATGGCATGAATCAATGCAGGTAAATATAGATTGCATTGGTTAAGAAGGCACTGTGGGTCGCATATTTGAACGGTCCTGGGTGCCTCCATGCTGCTACGCTCCCTCTGAACCCCTCAGTCATCCTCCTCCTCGACATGGGGGACTCTCTGGATCTCTCCCGCCCTCAGCGCCGCCTCCTCCACACCACCAAGCTATGTATTCTTACCCAGTGGTTGTCCCTAGCACCTAGATTGGTTGGTGCCAATGATCCAAACTGCCTCGCACTAACATGTCATTTACAACTTACAGGACCAGACTGAGATATTTATGCAGAAGTGGGTGGCTTTCCTCCGAGATGAGGCCGCCGACAGATACCCTTTCCTAGACCCTCCATCCCCATGATGAATTGCACAACTGACCCTTACTTCTGCCGCATCTCCTCCTCCTTTCATGACCCACACAACAATGACACCCCCGCCACAGCCCTGTCCCACATCTCTTTTTCTCTCCCTCAATCTTCCCCTCCTGCGTTCTTTTTGTCCCTCTCCCCAGTCTCTCCCATGCCCTTTCCTTCCATTTCCCATTCCCCCTCCTCTTCGATACTCTCGTCCTCCCCCCTCCCTAGCCCAGCCCCTTCCCTCCCTCTTTCCAGACACGCAGGTTCACAGGGCAGCGGGCCACCCTCCCTCTTCAAGGGTAACTGACACTGACTCCAGTTCCGTCCGTTCTACCTTTCACCAAAAACCCACTCATCCCCTTAGCAATGGACTTGAGAACCACTCAAACTGACACTGGAATGCTCTCTTCCCCTCGCCATGATCCCTGCTTCCCTCAAGCTCTGCTGTCTGCAACAACCAGCCTCTGGAGATGCAATGTTCTGCCCCGTGACTCCTTTTCCAAGGGATCGCCCTTCAGTAGCTCTCCCCTCACATTCCCCCACTCGAGGGCCCTTGGACCCCTGGCCCCTCACTACATATGACTCCTGAAGGATAGGTCGGCACTGGGGGGTGGGCTATTTTCGGGTTATTCCTGGATATCAGCTTCCCTTGGATTTTGATTATCTCCATACCTCTTTCTCTCCGCTTCTCAGTAAACTGTATCCCATTGCACTCTCTAGCATTGTTCAGTACTTTTAAGCTTAGATATCATAAGGTGTTAATGTTGTATACCTTTCATTTACTCAATAAAAAATACAGCACAAAAAAACATAGAAGGCACTGTAGAGGGAACCTCAGTAAAAGGCCAGAGGGACTGGAATTGGGTAAGTAAAGGAGCCCTGTGTGACACCATATGTGTTGAGCATAGAGTGCATGCAACTCTTGACAATACCTAAACATTGATTAAGTTAGTTTCCAGAATGGGGCCAGGATTGTCTGTGGAGTACATGTTATGCTCTGTTTATTTTACCATCATTTCCAGGTGCAGGGATGTAGGTTTTGGGTAGTGGCCAAGTTACACTCAGTATAAGGAATAAATGTGGTTGTTTCTTATTGATCGATCATTGCAATGGTGACCATATGTTAGGTGGACATTTCATGATAGCCCTCCATCTCCTTTACGAGGAAAGCAGGACAGGCTTCCTTGTGCACCTAGAAAGGTTTATCTTTGTAGACTTGGGTAGTGACAAAGGTAGCTGTGTGCCTCCCCTGTGCAGAGTCAGTCAGACAGTGGACAAATGTGGGTCTCCATAGATGCCAGTGCAAAGCAGGCCCCAAGTTGTCCCAAAAAGGACTTTTGCCTTTTATAGCTGGTTTGGCTTCTTGGAAATGTCACTAATGAGGAAAGGAAGGCACTGTCCATGGCAAATAAAAATACCATGGCAGGGAGCGTTTGCCAGACAGATCTGAGAAGGGTGATAGTTGCCTGGGCCGGGTGGGGTGATATGATAAGCGCCATATAGCGACAGGTTTTATCAGACTGGATTTACCATCATTTACCATCATGTGATATGCAACAGTTGGGCTTGTGCATGACATCTTTTTAAATAAAGTCATCTTAAACAGGATACTAAATCTTATAGAATGAGGTGAAAACATGGGGTAGAGGATTACTCCTTTACATGTTTGGGTGCAGAGCTTGTCCCTACTATCTAGGCTATAAAGGCTGTAAAAGTTCTTATTTTATTTACATTGAGTAATTAGATTGCCATGATGTTCCTATTTTTTTGCATTTGTGATTAGCCGCCTTAAGGGAGTCATTGAATCAGGGGTTGGGCGAGCTGCAGAATATTTCATTTTTCAAAGCTAAGACAGTGGCTAACACCCTACTTAACCAAGTCTGATAATTATCAACTCTGCTGGCTGGTTTTGCAAAAGGGTCTTACACTAATAATTGCCCAAAGACAACTTTGAACAGCGGCAGTGCGTCCGTGAGAGGGTTGAAGCATTGCCCCTCTCATTATTTTGACCCCTGACCCCGCAATAAATGTAATAAACATACAGAAAATTCTGACATATTAAGTGCTTCTAATCTGCAGGCATATAACTGATCCGGACCCAGTCCTGTCACAGCCGGGCATAGTGCCGGAAGGAGCACCATGGAGCTCAGGGAAAATTTGACTCATCACCCCAAATGTTAAAGTTTCCTAGCACTACAAAATCAGAGTGACATATAACTGAAGGCACAATTAAGTTGACGGAAGATTGCCCGAAATCCATACGTGTCTCTAGAGGGTGATACCAAGCTAAACTGAATAGAAGAGGATGTAGAAATATGGAGGGAAACGCCAAGTAATTCACTATGGGGGAATTCCTGTAATGGTAGTGATTTTATACTTAGGGAGTCTATCAAAATGACAGCTAGTGCACCTCTTATGCAAAGGGGTCAGGAATATGTATAATTTTTAATAGCTGTCAGGGCATGTTCTCCCAAGTCTGGGTCCAACTCACTGGCGCACCAAGAAAGAAATGTAATATTTGTTTCAGCCACATGTTTTACAAGAGTACAGGCTACATCACAAAGAACTACTAGCCTAGGTGAAGTTGTGGAGGGGGAAGTAGTGTTTCCTGTCTGGCCGGGAAGGCACCCTGCCCCTCCCCCTCCCCACGTCACCGCCCGGCCAGTACTCCCACTACCGTCCGTGGCTGCAATCCACAGTACTCAATGTAGCTGCCATGTACTTGTAATATGCTCTGAATTTTCTCTCAATAAAAACACATTAAAAAAAAGTCACTAAATTAACATGTGCTTAACTGTGGGTAGCTTGGCAAAAAAAGAAGTCAGGTTAAACTTAGAGGCAATGTGTAATGTATTTATTCAGCACACAAACAGCAATAAGGTGAATACACAACACAAGAGAAATCCCAAATTAATTTAGAAAAGTTGAGTACATTTTAATAAATTATTTGATTACAAAAATCCAATAGGTAGAACCGGAGTTATGAATTTTCATTTTTATTCAAAACTAGGGCCTAAAAGATGGAAGTGCCAACTGCATACATCTAGTAGCACGAGACCGGTTTCAAAGTTGAAAAATAAGGCGGACCGTGATGGAATGCGGTTCTAATACAGAAAGTGGATTGAGCCCAGTCAGCGGTTACCTTTGAACTTAGAGGAAATTCTGACAAAAAGTGTCTTAAAAGGTAAAGTTTAACGGGGAAAGGTTGCAGTCGATGTCCGAAGAGGGAGCTTCATCATTGGATGGCTTGGGTCAAAGCTGCAGTGAAGATTTTTACATCAGACATACTCGTCGAAATGGATGTTAAAAATCTCCAGCGGGATGCAGCAGAGTACTGTAGCCAAACACAGTTCCATGTGGTCAGATACACCTTTGGCAAAGAACCACCGAAACAGATTTGCTGCTGCAGAGAAGAACTTAGTGCTAGAAGCCGCATAGTCAATTGGACCAGCGATGAACCTTGGCTGGATAGGTAAGCTGATTGATCCCCGTCTCCTCCAGGTTCTAAGAGCACTTTAGGGGGCAACATTTGGCTTGGCAAGGGGATTTTAATGCCAAGTTGTTACGGCAGTTAAAACTGCATTCAGGTTGTAATGGCAGGTCTGGGACAAGATTTAGAGTGCTACTTACTCACAAACATTTTTGGTTCCATTTTTTCACATGGGGACACAATGCACAAAATGTTGCTCTTTTTGAATTTAAGAAAGTGTTTATACTATTTACTGTGTACTTATAAAAACATTGAATGACAAAACTGTGTAGGAGGTTTATTTTGCCCTCCAATATTATTAGGTCCTTCTCATATTTATCGCGATTGTGCGCATATATTGCTTAAATCTTTGCGTTATTAACCACTGGAACCGTTGTTTTCCTATATATAACTAGCACCCTGGTTCCTTGTGAGTAGGGTTCCCCTGTCCTTAGTTGTGACTTAAGAGGGTGGCACAATAAGTGCTGCAGGCCCACTGGTTTGGCAGTTCTGGCTGGACTGTTCCCGTGAGGAACAGCGTCAAGATTGATTTGCATATGGCTGGGTCAAAACTGAGGTGGCATGGGGAGCAAAAGAACATTTTTACCCAGATCTTTTGAATGGGGGTGAATATTTTGAATTGTTCCACATTTAGTCCATCATTTGTGTGTCTTTTGCTAGCAGGCCCACTGGTAGCATTTTATTTAAAGACCCTGGGTATATGATATACCACTTTACAATGAACCCTTTACGTATATTGAATATGCCAATTAGGTATATGCCAATCAAACCATGTTTGGGAGTGTGCACCAGTACTTTAGCACTGGTTAGCTGTGGTAAAGTGCACAGAGTCCTAAGGCCAACAAGAAAGCAATTTCAAAATTAGAGGTAAGTAGACAAACAGTTTGGGGGAAAATGCCCTAAGGCTGAAAGGTCTAACAATAATCAATTTATATTCTACCCAGTCCCCTCAAAAGTAAATAATTCTCTAGCCTTCCTAGATGACCTTGGTCAGAAGCCAACTTCCCTAATATGGCAAGCTGTACCTCATCTGGTTCCTCGGTTGACCCGCTACCTCCAAGGATCTGGTAGATGTTGTCAGACCACCTTGCATCTCCTTTCTTAGCATTCTATAATCACTCTCTGCAGGTGGCTGCCATGCCTCCTGAATATAAAAAAATTCTTAGTTCTTCCTCTCTTAAAAATCGACTGGAAATTCTCCCCCTTTCTTAGTAAATACAGACCCATTTCCCTATATACTTTCCCTGGTAAAATCCTGGAAAAACATGTTGATAAGAGACTATTTGAGTTTCTGGAAGTACACTCTTTATTGAATGAGGCACAATGTGGCTTTTACCCTTTAAATGCCACTCAATCGGCTCTGTTTATGATGTTAGATGATAGAAGGTAGATGGTGGTGGATCAGGGAGCTTCAGTACTATTATACCTGTCTACGGCCTCCAACACAGTAAACCATGGCTTTTTAAACTCTTTGAGGTGGGAATCAGGAAAAGGACCTTGAATTGGTGCAAGTCCTATCTAGAGGACAGACAGCAGGCAATTAATGTTACCCCTTTCCATTGCTCCGTCATGGCAGTCAGCCAGGGTGTTCCTCAGAGTTCCTCTCTAGGTCTGAAACTGTTTAATGCTGACCTCAGGCCAACCGCCCCTTTGATTAGCTTTCATGGTATAAAGTGTGTCAACTGTGCTGATGGCATTAAATTGATTCTTACAATGCATCATACATCTCTACCCGATATGGCTCCTTTTGCCAATCGAATTTGATTAGGGCAAACTCCCTGAAATTCAACTGGGATAAAAACAACGTTCTGAGCTGCTTCAGTGGAAAATCCATGTATCCGCTGCTGATGTGATTTTGGCATCCTGAGGACAACTCGCTCCTGTGGTCACCACATCGACCCAGAACTTAGGAGTACATATGCACAGCCAGCATTTACTTATAAGTAACATTAATCGACTATCATCCATTCGCTTTTCCTAATGCAGACATTGCATTAAATGTTACTTTTCTGCCCAGTCACTTTTACCCTCTAATAGTGCAGTGTACTAATATGAGTATTCTGGACTACGGTAATGCACTGTTTCTGAAGTTTCTGGGTTATCTTTGCTAATGCCATCATAGTATACAGTAAGCCGCAGCAAAGTTAGCTCCTTCCCTTCTGCTCTACTCTTTGAATTTAGCTGCCTTGGATTCTCTTCACTGCTTTCCGGAGCCAAAGAGAGATCACTTTAAATCTTGCTGCATTGCCCAGAGAGTATTTAACCAAGATAGACCACACTTTCTCTAGGACAAATCACCACACTGCTTTCCTCAGAGGATGCTGTGCTCATCCAACACCTGCCTCTTAAATATTCCTGAGTTTAAGAATGTTTAGGCAGGAGTTCTAGCAGGAGAGCAAGCATTTTCGTTCCAAGTCGCTCATCAGCGGAATAGTTTGCCACCCACCCTTCATGTTATTTGCAATATTTATGATTTTAGGAAAGAGCTGAAAACGTTTTTCTGTACAGCTTAGTAATTTATATTTTTTAATTTTTCTGGCTCTTAGGATAGCCAGCACCAGGTTTCCTTTCCAGATAAAAGCTTTCACTCTGCAAATATAAATACTAGTAATGATGAAGCAAAGCTTCGCATATTTTGCGGACTTGCTGAAGTCATGAACCTCGTTTATGTGTAATAAGGTAACAAGTGTATGTTTTACTAACGTTTATATTAAGTTTGAATAAGGATTTAGAAGCTTGCACATGTGTTTTACTAAAATAATTTACTCGAGTCACTTAAAATGGCCGCCGCTTGTATTTAGTTACTGCGCATGCGTCAGCCATACTCACGTGTCCTGACGCGTCTGCAGAGTTGGAGGGAAAATTTTGCGCATGCGTAATACATAGCTTGGCCCAATGTGGTACTGATCGTGCCACTGCTATTGTCATCGTTTCTATGTAGCTAACATGTAGATTGCATAAGTATATTTCTTGATGATAAGTTAGAAGTACAAACTCTGTGATGTGTTTCCATGATGACATTATTATGTATTAATTTGTTTTCGCTTACTTTTCATGTACCGCGGGGAATGGGGGTCTGAGAGAGAGGAGAGCCATATTGGAGGTCCCTTCTGCGCCTGCGCAACTTTCTGCGGCACAGTGGACCTTGACTGATGGAACACAGCCAGTTGGCAGTGATGGGCAAGATGTTCCTGAGAAAGTCACCTCTGCCCCGCGAGAACAGCGAATGTGGCTCCTTATATGTTACATTGTAATGTTGCGCTACTGTTTGCCGTGTAGTCTCTCATGGGAACCCCTATCTCGCTAGGCGGTACCAAAATATGTTAATGTGGCATACAAATACTCTATTATGATTGGTGTGTTACCCAAATCCTACCTTAGGACCAATCCAAATTGAGGGATTCTGACACTTTGCAACATTTGGGGGGTGGTACACTGCCCCAAACAGTATATCTACCCTTGGTTCACCTAGGGAATTGTCCGACTTTTCTGGTTTAGCTGACCTGTCACTGACCCATCGCACTCAATAGGTGACTGAAGATACAGAGAGCTGCGGAGCATTCTGTCCGAATTTGACCATAGACTAAGGTTCTACTGAACCTTAAAGTGCTGGCAAGCACTTTGCTGGGAGTTCGCTGACCCAATCGGGGTCTTGATCGATAGCTGCAGAGAGGGTGGAGCGCAGGCGTTGCTTCCAAACTGCGGGTGCGGTCCTGTCCTGAGCGGTCCTGTCCTGAGGGTTTGCTGTTCTGTCCTGAGGGTCCTGTCCTGATTCCGATTCCGAGGGTATCCTGTCCTGTCTTGGGGGTCCCTTCTGCACCTGCTGTCCTTTGAGGGGTATCCTTCCTTGAGAGTTTCCTGTCCTTAACTGACCCGTGGCCAGGGTTTGGTTTCCACACCATTTTTAGGTAAATATTGCTCTGAACTTCTTAAAACCTTGCACCTTCTGAATTTCTAACTTTTGCTTCAATAAAGTTACCCATTGCATATGTTATTTTTCCATGTCTTTCCGCAACTATTGAAAGTCATTTGCAATTTTCTCGTAAACGTGTTCCCATGTCATCTCACCTGTTAGAAATTATATTTTGCATTGCAGTTTGTCATTTTCTGATATGGTCTAGAACCTCCTTACCTAGACTGTTTAAAGGTCCCTTCACTTTAAGCTTAGCGTGTTACTCTTTATAGGCCCTCCTATAGGTTACCCATGCATAGTCTGTCCATGCTTAAACATTTCTGAGATTGTGTAGAAATTTTCTCATTTGTATTTCATAGCAGTATTTCGATGATTACCTTGTCTTTATTTCTCTATAGTTATATCATTTACATTATCCTAGTTATTGAATGCCTTATTCTCGTGTATTTGATGAATGAAAATAACGAACTTTAGATAAACATTTCAAAACTTCCAGTTGTCCGTGGTCATTTCACAACAGTATTTGAATGTTATTGGTTGGGTTTGTATTTTGTTGCCTTTCCTTTACAGCTAGCTCCCTGATTCATTGTGGTCATTAGGTACCCGTGTTAGTGGATGGTAAGTCGGGTACGCTGAGAAACAATAGTAGGGAACACACACACAAATTGGTAGAGCTCGTGAAGTCACCTGGTCAATGTATATGGTGATTTGAAAGTATATGGGCCCGAAGCCGGAAATGGCGAAATTATTGGTCGGGTGGCCTCGCGCGCTCTATCAGTTTTTCTGGTAAGCAGAGGATGGTTAGGGACTAGTTGAAAGTAAGGCAGGGACTAGTTAGTCTAGTCAAGTCGGTAGCTGCTAGTACATTAATGCTGCTAAAAGAGCGGCTGTTCAGAGAGAGCTGATCATTCTCTTGTGAATACGCTGCTGAAATTCATGAATTGCTGTATTATTATTATTCTTGTTCTTATATTGTTATATGTATTAATCCATGCGTTTGTCAACCGTTTAGTTTTGTGTTGTCCGAACTCCCCGTGGAATTGAAAGGGCAAGTGGTGAATAGAATCCATTGTCCTGAGGTCACAGGCTTGAGGAAAGTTAGGTGCAGGTTAGGATAACCGGGAAGCACTAACTAGGGTTTTTCTGAATACATGTGTGAATAAGTGTCAGTAACGGGGTTCATTGGCAAAATTCCCATAGTGGCGTAACCTAGTAAGGGTCACATCGGAAGAGTAGCAGGTCCCTCGGAGCTAGCGTGAAAGCAGAGGGGTCCGCTGGGAAACCTTAGACTCGGATATATCCCGGAGAAGTGGATGAGTTTAGGGGAATAACAGGTTCACCGATGCTAAAGTGAAGGGTAGGCGGAAGAGATCTACTCGCAGCGTGTGAAAAGTAAATGGAAGTAGTTTACTTGCAGTAAAATAAAGCGTTCCTGTCTAGACACTTGAGCACTGTGGCGAATGTGTATTTGTTGTAAAATAACCAAGCACTGAGCACTTTAAAAGAAAGAAAGTTTCCGTTACCTTGTGAAGGGAGGGAGTCAGTCGCGAAGCGTCTCTGACGTCACTCTGTGCCGCGCTGGGATTGGTAGAAGCAGCGGGCGGGTAGCGGAGCTGGAATTGTAAAGGAGGGGTGAGCGCCGGAGCGTGGGAACTGTCTCACGAAGGGGCCGCGCACCCATTGGCAGAGATTATTTAGAGTCGCGCACCCATTGGTCGCACGGATTTCTGAAGCGCGTTCTGATTGGAGGTAGTTTGTAAACAAAGTTAAGCGTAGAAGTCGTATGTGGCACTCGCAGACTACAGGAACTAGACCTGATCCAAGGCACCTAGGGTTTGAAAGGGATCAGTGGAAGACTAATAGATACGATATTATGTACGGAACAAAGAGAAAATTGTCCTTTGTAAGTAAGGTGAAAAATTATTTCAAAACGGACAAACCGATTAAATCTAGAGAAGGTGTTCTTGTCCCACCACCGAATACTCCCGCCTCATTCATGATGTTTGACCGAGGGTACAATACCTGTGTGTGGTTGGAGAATTGGGTGAAGTACACAAAAGATGACGGAGTATTGGCTTTTCCGTTAGACGGCACTTTCAATGGCAGGATCTTATTTAATTTAAGAACCCGAATGAATGAACTGCATCCCAGACCAAGACTAACGCAGTATGAAGCTTTAGAGGAATGGGAAATTGAGGCTTTTGAAAGAGAAAGACCCCGAATGGACAAGGGTCTGACCAAGTGGTACCCCAGGCTAAAACAGGAGTCTAGGGATAAAAGGATGAAGCAGTGGAGGCAGAGCATGATTGTTGAGGGTCTGTTTCCCATGATGCCGGCATGTCATAACCCTGTAGCGGGTGAGAAAAATACCGAAAAGTGTAAGCATTGGGGGGCCCCGGGGGAGTCAGATGATGAATTGATAGATGACATCTGTAACAGAAGTCCGCCACCTTATAATGAGGGGGCTCGACCTTCCAGTGTAGGAGATGCTCCCTGTCGCCACTTCCTAAAGGAAGAGGACAGATCCCTAGGACTGGGAGGGGGTGGTCAGGTATTGCCCTATTTTGAGAAACCCGAACCGGCGGAAACAAGGGATATATATCCCAAAGTGCCCGCAAACCAAGAAGAAAAATATTCACGTGCGAAAGTTTTCTTTCCCAGACCCCTGTATGAAAACGAAGAGAAACCATCAAGTTCAGGACTGCCTTTTGTTCAACCTCCATATGAGGAAGAGCGCAGGTCCTTTAACACCGGAACATTGTTCCCAAAACCAAATTATGGTGGGGGACCAAGTGAATTGCATCCTACTGCCCCGAGTTTTACTCCCCCATTGACCCCACAGATATTGCATGACACGACTTTAAGAAGGATACTAGTGGAAAAGGAACAAGAGGCTCTAGCTAGACAAAGGACAGAAATAATTCAGAAAATCTCCCAGTTAAATACTAGTCCTGAGGCGTTGACTATTCCAGTAACTATTGGACCAGTGGTTCTGTTATACGGAAATAGTCAGGGAAATCCGATTACTCCAGTTATGACCCCAGTCATGGCACCCCCGAGACAGGAACCGATAATCATAGATGATCAGTCCAGTGAGTGTGAGTCTGAAGTTGCGTTCTTAGACTTGCCAAACAAACAGACCGGAAAGGGAATGCAGCAGAGGCATAACCCTTTTAATGCGAAAGAAATTAAAATGGAATCAGCAACAGGTACTAGGAGTGTCTCTTTGGTAACGCCAGAAGAAATAGAGAATTGGAGTCGCGAATTAGAGAAACAGACTCCGCAAACGAAACCTTTAGACCTCTACAAGCTGAGGGTAGAAATAGAAGAATTAATGGCAGGAAATGTGGGGTTGGATCGATTGAATACCTACTCTGGAGAAGAATTGTCGTTTATGTGTAAAAGCCTTACAAGAAACACCAGAGTACTCCACGAAAAACTGACCGACACCGCAGCCAGTATGGGGGTAGATATTTCAAAATCCAAGCCCTTGCAGAAACCGTACAGAGCAGACTTCTCAGACAAAGATATAGAGCACCTGAATGTGGCAGGGAAAAAGTTGCAGATTAAAGAATTATTGGGGGTACTGCAAAAATGGGGAGATGTGGAAAGATGGAGAAGCAGGTGGGCGAGAAAAAAGGAAGAGGCTCGCTCCCGACAAGCGACTCCTGAGTTTGCTTTAAGGGAGGTAGAAAAACCTGAGCAGTTATGCCCCATGCGCGAAGTACCCGGAGGGAAATATGTGCATGTCCCTTGGTCCAGACAGGATATTGTGTCCTTTACGAACGATTTTCCAAAATTACGAGAGAAACCAGTAGACTGGTACAGGCAGGTGGAAAGGTTCGTGAAAGTACAGAAATGTCTGTGGAAAGACCTGGATGGGTTTTTCGACATTGTGGTTCCTGTAGATCTATGGACCGAGTGTAAAATAGCTATAGCCTGGCCTAGTGAAGAGTACCCAAGGAATAAAGAAACAGGGGAGCCATCGAAAGAAGTCATGAGAAAATATGAGCAGGTAATTCAGCATTTGAAACTAAAAGTGCCAGCTAAGGAAACTGATTGGACCAAAATAGATAGGACAACACAGGAAAGGGACGAGACAGTGCACTCCTTCTATGAGAGGTTATTGCAGGTGTTCAAAACATACAGTGGTATCGATAACATCGAGATGAAAGACATGACGCATTTTATTTACAGGTTTGTAAATGGTTTAAGACCCGAAATTTGTCAGTGGATAAAAGATAATAAAATCTGTTGGCACACCAAAAAGATGGATGAGGTCCTGCGGTACGCAAAGTACTGCGAGGACGAGATGGCAGAAAAGAAAAAGGCCCTTAAGGAGAAAGTGATGTGGGCTCAAGTGAAGCTCGCAGAACAGCAGGAAAAACAGTTGAGTAACATGGTTAAAAATGCTGAGAACAAAGGTCCTGGGGGTGGGGGTGGAGGAAAGCCCCGGCCCAAATTTAGCAGGGAAGAGGCTATGAAGAAATTTCCCTGCCATCAGTGCGGCGAAATTGGACACTGGCGTAACGAGTGTCCCTATTTGATAGATGATAACGCCAAAACACCTGATTTAACTCCACAGACGCAGAAAGAAAGACCAAGAAAGACTCAACCACAGGTAAAAACAGTTCAGGTGCCTCGAGCACCAAAGCAGGTATACAGGGGAAAACAGGCAGAGGGTGATGAGATAGAAGTTTGGGAAAGCGGTGAGAACAGAAATACAGCAACTTCGCAGTATCTGCTGAATGATACCTTCCTTTGTAATGATCAGTACTGACGGGGCCTGAGAGGGGAGGACGAGGAGTGCGTACTTGGCGCTTCCTTGCCGGTAGACCAGTCTGGACCATACATTGAAGGAAAGGTTGACGGAAATGATGTCACCTTTCTGTTGGACACTGGCGCTACCCGTTCTACTGTAAGAACAGTGGACGTTCCAAACCTACCCCTCTCGGGAGAAAATATCCAAGTAGTGGGTGTATCTAATCAATTGATTAGTACTCCTGTTACCGAACCAATGGAGATTTCAATTGGAAATTTTAAACAAATGCATAGGTTTGTCGTCTGTGACACCAGTCCAGTGAATCTACTGGGTCGTGATTTGCTGTGCAAAATGAACTGTACCATCTTTTGCACACCAAAAGGTGTTGAAATTCAGACCCCGGATGAAGATGGCATTTATAAATTATTGTTGCTCAGACCGGACTCAGAAATTAAACGATTGACCCTGCAGGACTTGCCCAAAGAACTCCAAGAAGCAGTAAAGCCAGATGTGTGGGACTTCACTGGAAAAGATGTAGGATTAATGAAGGATGTAGACCCCATACAGATAGCCATCAAGGACAATGCAGTATACCCTAACACCAAGCCCTACCGAATGAATGCTGAAGTGAAAGCCGGTGTTACACTGGAAATACTAAAATTACTAGAAGGAAACATCATACAGGAAGTGATGAGTAGCCCATGCAACTCACCGATTATGGGTATCAAGAAGCCTAGTGGCAAGTACAGGGCAGTGCAAGACCTGAGAAAGGTAAACAAAATTGTAGTTCCTTGCTGCCCTATTGTCCCGAACCCAGCAGTGATACTGTACCAGATTCCTTGGGATGCGGAGTGGTTCACTGTGATTGATTTGTGTCATGCATTCTTTTCGATACCCTTGCACCCCGACAGCAAATTTCTTTTCTCATTTGCCTTCGAAGGTCACGTGTATTGCTGGAACCGGGTCCCTCAAGGGTATACAGAGAGCCCCTCTATCTTTAATCAGATCTTGAAAAAATGTCTAGAGACTTTGATCTTACCTGGGAACTCTGTCCTAGTGCAGTACATAGACGACCTTCTACTGGCGTCTAAAAGTCATAGGGACTGTGTAGTTGACACCATTGCCCTACTAAATCATCTGTGTGAGAAAGGGCATAAAGTGGCCCCTGACAAACTCCAGTTCTGTGCAAAATCAGTGAAATATCTAGGACACCAGATAGAAAAGGGCGTCAGAAAAGTAACATCAGAAAGAGTGAGAATAATTCAAAAGATGCAGTTGCCCCGTACTCAAAAAGAGATCAGAATGTTCCTGGGCGTACTAGGATACTGCAGGCAGTGGATTCTGGGATTTGCAGTCTTAGCCAGGCCTTTGATAAAAATTACCAAGAGAGGAATGCCAGATATAGTAGAATGGGATGATGAAAGCCTAATGGCCTTCACCAAACTGAAAATTGTCTGTGTACAGCCCCTGCGTTGGGAATGCCAGATTATTCCAAAGAGTTTGCCCTATTCTGTGACACTCGCGATAATTGCGCATTGTCAGTCCTGACTCAAGAACATGGCACGACCAGAAGGCCTGTGGCCTATTTCTCTGCCACCTTGGACCCAGTAGCTGCTGGGTTACCAGGCTGTCTGAAAGCAGTAGCTGCTACCTGCGCAAGTTTGGAACAAAGTGAGTCCATTGTCATGGGACATCCTGTGACTGTGTATGTTTCACATGGAGTGGTAATTTTATTGACCAGAACCCAAACGCAGTATCTCACCCCTAGTCGGCTGACTAAATACGAGAGGATTCTTGTGGGTGCAGCAAATGTAAGCATTGTTAGGTGCGGTATTCTGAACCCTGCCACTTTACTCCCCGACCCCCTGGATATGGAAGGTGGGGATGATGATGAACATGACTGTATTGATCTGACAGAGTTCAGCACCAAGCCACGCCCAGACATTAAAGAAACTCCATTGCCTGTGCATGACATGGAATTATTTGTGGATGGTTCCTGTCTAAGACATGAACTAGGAGGCCTGAGTGCTGCCTATGCAGTAGTCTCCTTAACAAAAATTGGAGAAGCAGGTTATCTATATAACATAAAGTCTGCACAAGTAGCCGAATTGATTGCTATGATAAAAGCTTGCCAAATTGGGAAAAACATACGCATAACAGCGTACACTGACAGTCAGTACTGTTATGGTGTTGTGCATGACTTTGGCCAATTGTGGCTACAGAGGGAATTCCTGACTTCCTCAGGTACCCCTATTCGAAATGGAAAAGTTGTTCATGACCTTTTAGAGGCCATCCAGTTACCAAAGGAACTGGCAGTGGTAAAGTGCGTTGCTCATAAGAAGAGCATGGACAAAGTATCACTGGGAAATGATTATGCTGATCGAGTGGCCCAATGGTGCACCAGAGATCACTATATCATTAATCCTAAACGAGGGGGAATCGGAGCCAGCTGCCAACTTCAAGTGTTTGAAGAAGTGCCTACATGGGATGAAGTGAGAGAGTGGCAGGAGTCGGCCCCTTGGCAAGAAAGAGAGAAATGGAAGGAGGATGGGTGTAGACCGAGACGTGTGGATGGTGTCATCTTGGGCCCAACTGGTATGCCTGTATTACCCAGACACTTGCTTGGCACAATGGCAAGATTAATACACGAGGGATCACACATTGGTAGGGATGCCATGATTCTGGTATTTCAACAGACTTGGTACAGTAAGAAGTTCAGGAAAGTAGCGGAGTCCCTCTGCCAGAGGTGCCTGTCATGTCAACAGATGAACCCAGGCAAGAGGACAATGGTAGAGCTGAGCAAAATTGGGAGATCAGGGGGTCCCTTTATAAAGATACAGATTGATTTCATCACCATGCCACGTTGTGAGGGGAAACGATATGTCCTTGTCATTGTTTGTGTATTCTCAAAATGGGTTGAAGCTTACCCTACTTCCCAAAGTGACGCACTGACAGTAGCCAAGTGTTTACTGAAAGAACTGATACCTAGATTCGGGGTGCCATTCATTATTGAATCAGATAAGGGCGGACATTTTCAGAATGAAATAATGGCTGAACTCTGTAAGGCCTTTGGAATAAGGCAGAAACTTCACTGTGCATATCATCCAGAGGCTTCTGGAATAGTGGAACAAATAAATGGAACTATCAAAAACAGACTAGCAAAGCTGACCGATGCGTCTGGCATGACCTGGGTGAAGGCCCTGCCCCTGGTCCTGATGGGACTGAGAAGTGTTCCTGACCGCAAGACACGCCTAAGTCCCCATGAAATCATTATGGGAAGAGTGATGAGACAAGCATGGGTGCCAGGATGCAAACTGTTGAGTATTACTGATGATTTGGTGCTTGAGTACTGCAGAAGATTGGGTGACCAAGTGCGTTCTATCTCTCGCCAGATCGGAGACGACGGCATCCTCAATCCAACGACTCCTCTTCACAACTTGGTTCCAGGAGACTGGGTCAAAATAAAGAAGCACACCCGGTCAAGCTGTCTGGCACCAAGGTGGGGAAAGAAACGCCAAGTAATCCTGGTAACAACCACTGCAGTAAAGTGTGCAGGTGTTCCACAGTGGATCCACGCCGGCCACACCCAGAAGGTATTACCAGACGAGGAACCTGAAGAAGAAGGGCATCCAGCAGAGGACTCTGTAGGAGCCAGACCAGAAGCAGCTGACAACGAACAGCCCAGCACCAGTCAAGCTGCAGGAACAGCAGACGTTGGCTCAGGAGTAGTTGACTACGAACTGCCAAGAATCCAGCCTGCTGAAGAGGTCCAGGAAACTGAGCCAGGAGTAGCTGATGACGAGCTGCCAAGCATATGGCCAGAAGAATGGATACCATTGATTGATCTGACTGAGGATCCCATCCGAACAAGAGAGCGACTTTGTGAAGGTAGAGAGTGGACTAGTCAGGAAAAGCAAGGCACAGGCGAAGAACCTCAGCCGCTTGAGATTCACATCAAAACTGAGGAAGGAGAAGGTCAGACAGGGACAGAACAGGTGTTCGATACACCTCCACTAACTCCTGATGTGGATAAGGGACAGCTTAGACATAGAATAATAGTTCGAGCAGAAGAAAATCAAGAGATCGAAGTGCTTGAACAGGATCAGATAGGGTTAGAAGAACGGGTTCAGGAAATAGGAACAGAAACAGAGACAATCGAAAGCCAAAAACAAAATATTCCTGAACAAGGCCAGATTAGTAACCAGGCAGAAGAACTAGATGCTAGCCCTGGAACTAGCCAGATAAGGGAAGAAGAAGAAAGTGAAGCAGTATTGCCACAAGTTAAAGAGAACAAGAGGATAAGAGAAGAAAGCGAAGTCCAAGTGCCAACTAAGAGACTCAAGAAAAGAAAGCACCTTGAGCCTAGGTTCGTAAAGAAATTGAGGCTAAGGATAAAGACAGTGGAAGAAAAACGTGCAGAAGCAAGGAGAAGTGCACGGATAGCCGAGCAAGAGGAAAATTCTTCCAAAAGAAGGAGTGATCGAATAAAAAGACAAAACAAAAAGTACAAGTCTCCTGAATGGACACTCGTTTTGGAAGAACTTGAAGATCTTGATATAACTGACGTAAGCGACGGAGAGCCCGTCCCTGAGTACTCTGCTGAAGAAGAAGACGAACCACCGTGAATTTGCACAAAGTAAGCTAGTTGTGTAAAGACACAAAGAGGGGTCGAGAAACTTCTTCTGAGCCGAAATGTCTGATTCAACTGTGAATGGTAGACCTAGTTGCAGTCGTTGCAAGATGTGCTGCAAAGTGTGTATATGTAGTATAGTAGTACTGATAGTAATCTGGATAGGACTAACAATCTTTATACCCTTTACTGTAAGTAAAGATACTAACATTGTCCCTACTGAAATTGTAAATACTGACAGTGAGGAGCTGACAACACAGAGTGTAGCAAGACATGAGAGAGCACTGAGACAAACAAAACAAGACTTAGAAGCATCAGATGAGGAAGGACTACATTATCATGGAATTAAGAACAGGACACACTTAAATGTTTTCGCAAACTTGTTAATACACTATGTAGAGACTATGGAAATTGAAGATTGCTATGTCTGCATGAAGCTACCTACCTCTGTAGCTGAAGGCGTGACATACCATCACTTGCCATTGACATATGGAATCTCCTGTAGCATTTTAGCTAGTTTATTTTACAAAAGAGGACCGTTACAGTACTATTACTCTAACAATGACGTGATCTTTTCTGAGCTTCCTATACGTGGGAACTTGAATCCTGTACATACCAAAAGTGACACAATTAGATATATGGGAGACTACTTCCTGACTATAGGTAACATTGACATAGCGGACGCACACAGAGATAACTTGACTTGTTCTTTGCGTGAACAGGAAAAGATGTTCCTGAACATGGCAGAGAAAAGAAGAATTAAAATACAAAAGAAGGCTAATGACGAAAGTCAGAAAAGGCCAAAGTGGGCTGAGAACATGGAAGGCACCTCAAATGGTGGGGCGGGACCTGCTCTGTTGCTGGATTTTGAAAAGAAAGGAAAGTTATGTCTTCATCGCGAGAAGACTAGCTACTATAATAATGTTTTCATTGGTTCCAGTGAATGCTAACATAATTACAAGGTAATTGGAGGTTGGGGTTTCAAAAATGGGTCAGAGCCTGTGTTTCCTGGAATTTATTATATTTGTGGGGACAAGGCTTATTTCAAATTGCCGGATCACTGGTATGGAAGTTGCTATTTGGCATTGTCTTCCCGAAAATATACCACGTGAATGGAGTTGCTGGAAGCAGTGAAAATACTAATGGCTTAATGCGTAGTAAAAGAGAAAGTATAGGTGAAATAATGGGTAGTATTTTCAGTGCACTGATACCTGGAGTGGGAGTGGTTCTAAACACTCACAGAATTTGTAAATTGTCTACTATAGTGGATGTATTGTCTACTGAGACAGCTCATGGATTTCTGCTGGTCAACACCGAAATGGTTGCGATCAGATCAATGGTTTTGCAGAATCGACTTGCTCTTGATACCTTATTAGCAAAAGAGGGCGGAGTCTGCCGGATGTTGAAGGCGCAACATTGTTGCACTTATATTCCGGATAAAAGTGTACAGATCAAAAGATATGTGAAAAACATTACTAATTTGACAAAGGAACTCAAACCACTCGAGGTTGATAGTGCCTGGAAGAGACTGGTAGATGGTCTCTCAAATGTAGGTCATTGGCTTGCTAGCGTAGGTAAAAGCTTATTGTTCAAGATACTGATGCCAATTGGAATTATAGGTCTTATCATATTTCTCATTTTTATCTGTTGTAAATGCCGCAAGCGCACCAAAAAGCACGAGGTAAATGCAAGAGGGTTGAAACGGAGTGTGGATGAAATCGAATTGGAGGAAGTGAATGATCAGATATACAAAAAGGTGAAGACTTCTCACCCTACCAGAACTGAGAGAGAAAAGTTGGAGCGATTGTTGGAAGAGATAGAGCTGTATAAAGTGTGAAAGAAAAGTTGGCATCTGGTTCCATTTTTTTGTGATGATAGTAAATATCATCAAAGAGGGGATTGATGAAGCAAAGCTTCGCATATTTTGCGGACTTGCTGAAGTCATGAACCTCGTTTATGTGTAATAAGGTAACAAGTGTATGTTTTACTAACGTTTATATTAAGTTTGAATAAGGATTTAGAAGCTTGCACATGTGTTTTACTAAAATAATTTACTCGAGTCACTTAAAATGGCCGCCGCTTGTATTTAGTTACTGCGCATGCGTCAGCCATACTCACGTGTCCTGACGCGTCTGCAGAGTTGGAGGGAAAATTTTGAGCATGCGTAATACATAGCTTGGCCCAATGTGGTACTGATCGTGCCACTGCTATTGTCATCGTTTCTATGTAGCTAACATGTAGATTGCATAAGTATATTTCTTGATGATAAGTTAGAAGTACAAACTCTGTGATGTGTTTCCATGATGACATTATTATGTATTGATTTGTTTTCGCTTACTTTTCATGTACCGCGGGGAATGGGGGTCTGAGAGAGAGGAGAGCCATATTGGAGGTCCCTTCGGCGCCTGCGCAACTTTCTGCGGCACAGTGGACCTTGACTGATGGAACACAGCCAGTTGGCAGTGATGGGCAAGATGTTCCTGAGAAAGTCACCTCTGCCCCGAGAGAACAGCGAATGTGGCTCCTTATATGTTACATTGTAATGTTGCGCTACTGTTTGCCGTGTAGTCTCTCATGGGAACCCCTATCTCGCTAGGCGGTACCAAAATATGTTAATGTGGCATACAAATACTCTATTATGATTGGTGTGTTACCCAAATCCTACCTTAGGACCAATCCAAATTGAGGGATTCTGACACTTTGCAACATTTGGGGGGTGGTACACTGCCCCAAACAGTATATCTACCCTTGGTTCACCTAGGGAATTGTCCGACTTTTCTGGTTTAGCTGACCTGTCACTGACCCATCGCACTCAATAGGTGACTGAAGATACAGAGAGCTGCGGAGCATTCTGTCCGAATTTGACCATAGACTAAGGTTCTACTGAACCTTAAAGTGCTGGCAAGCACTTTGCTGGGAGTTCGCTGACCCAATCGGGGTCTTGATCGATAGCTGCAGAGAGGGTGGAGCGCAGGCGTTGCTTCCAAACTGCGGGTGCGGTCCTGTCCTGAGCGGTCCTGTCCTGAGGGTTTGCTGTTCTGTCCTGAGGGTCCTGTCCTGATTCCGATTCCGAGGGTATCCTGTCCTGTCTTGGGGGTCCCTTCTGCACCTGCTGTCCTTTGAGGGGTATCCTTCCTTGAGAGTTTCCTGTCCTTAACTGACCCGTGGCCAGGGTTTGGTTTCCACACCATTTTTAGGTAAATATTGCTCTGAACTTCTTAAAACCTTGCACCTTCTGAATTTCTAACTTTTGCTTCAATAAAGTTACCCATTGCATATGTTATTTTTCCATGTCTTTCCGCAACTATTGAAAGTCATTTGCAATTTTCTCGTAAACGTGTTCCCATGTCATCTCACCTGTTAGAAATTATATTTTGCATTGCAGTTTGTCATTTTCTGATATGGTCTAGAACCTCCTTACCTAGACTGTTTAAAGGTCCCTTCACTTTAAGCTTAGCGTGTTACTCTTTATAGGCCCTCCTATAGGTTACCCATGCATAGTCTGTCCATGCTTAAACATTTCTGAGATTGTGTAGAAATTTTCTCATTTGTATTTCATAGCAGTATTTCGATGATTACCTTGTCTTTATTTCTCTATAGTTATATCATTTACATTATCCTAGTTATTGAATGCCTTATTCTCGTGTATTTGATGAATGAAAATAACGAACTTTAGATAAACATTTCAAAACTTCCAGTTGTCCGTGGTCATTTCACAACAGTATTTGAATGTTATTGGTTGGGTTTGTATTTTGTTGCCTTTCCTTTACAGCTAGCTCCCTGATTCATTGTGGTCATTAGGTACCCGTGTTAGTGGATGGTAAGTCGGGTACGCTGAGAAACAATAGTAGGGAACACACACACAAATTGGTAGAGCTCGTGAAGTCACCTGGTCAATGTATATGGTGATTTGAAAGTATATGGGCCCGAAGCCGGAAACGGCGAAATTATTGGTCGGGTGGCCTCGCGCGCTCTATCAGTAATACTACTACTACTAATAATAATATTAATAATGATAATAATAATATTAGTAACTTGGATAGTGTTAGAGGTGAGCAGCATTACAGAACCCTCGAAGATGCTGAGGTGCTTGGTGGGGCAGGCCAGTGAGAAGGAGGAGGTATAAGTTGCTGTGGAAACAGTGGGTTTATGATGTTTGGTTGGGTGGAGGAGGAGGGAACTTGGATAATTATGGAAGCTTAGTGCAAACAGGAAAGCAGTGGATGGTGGAGGCCCATCAGAAATATTGCTGATTCTTTTAAGATCAGGGGTCTATGAACCATCAGGTACCCTCACAATATGTGATGAAGTGTTCAAGGGAGTAGCATAACAGGGCTCTAATGTGAAGGATGCAGAGCACAAGTGGAATAAGTAGGCAGATAGCCACAACCATGTTAAGAAGTTAGTAGCAAATTTAACACAGGTCACACTACCCAACAATGATCTTTACACCAAATAATTATAGGTGAACCACATAATGTTCTTTATGTCTGTGATTACTGAACCAAAGAGAGTGGAGGGTTGGAGGCTTAGATTCTTGCTCCCTCCTTTACTGGCCATTAACTCAATAGACATAGAAGAGTAAGTTGTGCACAGGACTTCCCCCAACTATATCAGTGGAGTGGAGTGGAGCATCTGCAGTAGGGAGTGGGGCATAGACACCTCTCATCTTGGGGGCAGAAATTATGGCTGAATTTGGGGTAAGCAAATGTAAGGAAGATAGCAAGTAAATTGGTGAGTGCAGAGGCCCTTTAGAGGAGTAGGGCTGTGAGGTCAGTGCTAAATGAAAATGATTGGTAGCAATAGCCATTTTGGAGATTGTGGGCAGAGGGATATGTACAAAGAAGGAAGAAAGACATGCAAAGAGGACTAGTACTCACATTTTAGTTCAGTGGTGTGCAGTGGTATACAATACTTTGAATAAGATACAAAGCTTTAGGATAAAGATACAAATCATGTTAATGTGCCAATATCTTACACAGCAGTGGTGCAGGAGGGTCAATACACTTCAATTTATTTTATGGAAAAGGAGGTGCTCCAGGAAACCTTACAATGTAATACAATCACAAAACAGTCTTGGGTCAGTCTTGCTTGTAAAACATTTGCTCAGCCCTGGTTTGCTGTGGCTTTAAGCAGCAAGGCTTAAACAAAGGAACTAGTATAAAACATTTAGAACCAGCATCAAACAACGAAATAAGAAAGTCACACAGCGCAAAAGAAATCCGATACCAACTTATATAAATATTTTATGATTTTTTAGACACCAAGATGAGCCATCTCCACCAGAGGGTTCCAGAGATATAGATTCTTAAGTGAAACATACGTCTTAGTTTTTAGTCCAAAGGGAAAACAAGCATTGGTAAATCTAAAATTTAGAAACTTTTGAAAAGTTTGAAAGAGTTGTGTTTGGTTACTTCAACCTGAGTGGGTCGACTAATTTTAGGAGGGAGAAGGCCAGGGGAGTACTAAGGAATATTTGGACACTTACCTGGTAAGCAAAGCAGTCTCAGCTCCAGTTCTACACTTTACATCAAGTCCGCCATAGACTTCAATAGAGAGGTCCTGATGCTGTGGATGCAGGATGCCTAGGATGCTGAAAGATGCTCTGGGTCCTGTGTGGTTGACAGGGGTGTCCTTGCAGTTACTTCTTGGTCCACAGGTAAGGCAGGACAACTTTGGCCACTGGGGTTAGTGTGCCTTGAAGTTCTATTTGAGCTGGGAGAAGGTCATCTACAGCTGGACTACCAATTTCTGTATAAAGAGGACCTAGTGGTATCATTTGATGAAGACTGGTGTCTCTCCTTTGCATCCAATCTGGAGTCAGATGGCAATCCTGAGTCAAGCAGATGTGACTGCAACGTTTGGCTGTCAAGGATCTGCATCTTGGGTTGCTCAGCAGCAGTCAGCGGTGATTCGGAGAAAGTTTCTACTGACTTGCCAAAGTGGTCCTTTAGCTTAGATGGCACTGGTGCTGGTTGCAGGAGACCAGCTAACTGACCCTTTGTGTCACATCTTTGCTCTGGGGCTAAGGAGTGACTTTTCAATGAGTCAGGAGCACCAGGCAAAGTCCTTTGTTTCTTAACCAGGGTGTGGCAGGTGCAGTCCAGCAGTCAGTGCAGCCTCTCTTGCCAGGTCCAAGGGTCAGCAGGGGAGTCCTTTTTCAGGATTTTCTCCAATTCTGTTGTGATCTGAGGTTCAGGGTGCCATGAGTCCCATTTTTATGCCCATTAAATTCCCTGGAGGATAATGCGGTCACTAGTCAATGGCCTACAAGTATCCCTCCTGCCCTGTGATGATTTCCAGCTACGTGTGACATCTAGCAATCCCAGAGGGCACTATTGTACCCAATCTCAGGATGTCTGAATCCTTCCTTGGATGTTAGGAGCTTGGTAACCCAGCCTAGAGGTGCAGCTCTGTGTGGGTTACATTCCATTGGGAAATCTTTTTTGCCCACTGCTTTCCCGTCCCTGTTTCTGTTTCCAGCCTTTCAACTAGAACAAAGGGTGAGCCCTTCATGAGTATGATTTCCATTTGCCCTACAAAGATGGCTTCACTCGTTGAACTTTGCCTTTTGGGCCAAAACCCTGTGTGGCTTCCTGAAAGGGGTAGATAACACCTCCCGCAGTAGCAGGCCTCTATTGTTCCCAAGCCTTTGAGTCATTCACACTACTCCCTAGGTGCACTAATTACTTAACTCCATTTTTGCGGTGTGAGGCAACTGGACAAACTGGGTAGCAGAGTGACAACTTTCTAAAGGTTGATTTTCCTTAAAAGGGACATTAAATTAAAATTGGTCAATTTGATACCTTGAAGTACCCCTTAGTAGACCCCGCAAATTATTGTTTAATTGCACTAATCGATGCTGAAGCGAAGTATTATGCCTCACTAATCTTGGCAGATCTAATTAGCTGGTCTAATGGCAATAAATTCATCCCCATTAACCAGTCTGGTTTCTGACGCGGCTCTAGTACCACTACGAACATATTATCGCTAGGTCAGATGGCGGAAAAAAGTTTACGACTGCAAAAGAACTTGTTTTTATGCTTCGTTGATTTTAAAGCTGCCTTCAATCGACTTAATAGAGGTATTTTATGGAAAAAGCTAAAGAAGTGGGGTCTGCCAGATAGAATATTAAAACCGATCATGGAATTATACTCGGATGAAGCTAAGGGTTGGTGGCAGCACCCTGCTTTGCTTGCGGAGTCCGTCTGCATAGCCATTGAGAGTCTGACACGAGCGAAGAGCACGCTATTATTTTGCATTGATTCAACACCAATTTAATACGTCTTTTAAAAATTGTATGTGCGCATTTTAAATTTCGTTATTCTCTGTGACTAACGTTTTTTGTTGTGCAGGTTCGCTTCTTGTTGCCTCTCGTGGTACACTCTCCCCGGCCATCAGGGTCTGGAGAGGGGAGTGCGAGGCGCCATCTTGGGTGGGTGTCTCCCGGGAGCCTGGACGCAGTCAGCGTTCTAGTGCTTCCCGAGGGAGAATATAAGAGGGCCAAGACGACGGGGCTCGCGGTGAAGCTAATGGTTAGTGGCAGCACCCTGCTTTGCTTGCGGAGTCCGTCTGCATAGCCATTGAGAGCCTGACACGAGCGAAGAGCTCGCTAATATTTTGCATTGATTCTACATCAATTTAATACGTCTTTTAAAAATTATATATGCGCATTTTAAATTTCGTTATTCTCTGTGACTAACGTTTTTTGTTGTGCAGGTTCGCTTCTCGTTGCCTCTCGTGGCACACTCTCCCCGGCCATCAGGGTCTGGAGAGGGGAGTGCGAGGTGCCATCTTGGGTGGGTGTCTCCCGGGAGCCTGGACGCAGTCAGCGTTCTAGTGCTTCCCGAGGGAGAACATAAGAGGCAATGTGCCTCCGGGAGCGCAGCGGACGGGCGCAGTGGGCGCGACGGTGACGCGCCGAAGGTGCGCCTAAGGTAAGCCCGTCTGTGCCCGTCCGTGACCGCACAGGACCAGGGCCATGTCACTCTGCCCGCTCTCCTATCCACACATACACTACCCAGGAACTCCTATGCCTTAGACCTCCAGCGTCCCTTTGCCCCTCACTCCCCTGCTACACGCTTAAACGCCTGAGCGATCTAGGTATTTCTCAGGTCATTTTACCACCTGGACCGAATTATAAACGCAGTATGGTATCCAATAAACCCCCTATTAGCTCCAATCTACCTCTGCTCAATTTGGATTGTATTTACCTTAATACCAGATCTTTGGTGAAGCATCAATTGGACATATTTCTGCTACTTACTTCGCAGAAACCCGACCTATTACTACTCACTGAGACCTGGCTTACTGAGAATTCGCAGCCCGACATACTGGCCTCACTCCCATCAGACTACTATATATTGGCAGTAAATCGCGCCCCAGGTAAAGCTGGAGGGGGAGTGGCGGACATTATTAATAAAAAACATAACTTTATCAGTCGCCCGTCCCTGCTGCTACCTGGTACTGAAAATCTAGTTATAAAAACTGATACTGAGAAAGGCGCCATAGCTCTGGTTTTACTCTACCGTCCCCCACAATCTATGCCCGCCTTTCCCTCAGGACTCGCCGAACAAATAGCGTCAATCACTATGAAATACCCTCATACCATCCTTATTGGAGATTTTAATCTGTGGTTTGACAACCTGGACACTGATACCCAAGCTAGAGAATTGTTTGATTTACTCACCGACATCAATATGACCCAATTCATACAGTCTTCCACTCATGAGAAAGGCCACCATCTTGACCAATTATGGTCGCATAATCTCCCTCTATCATCTATCCTGATTCAGCCCTGTATTTGGTCAGATCACCATTTTGTTTATTTTTCCCTTCAAGTAAGGAGACAACATCAGACTCCTTCTCAGCCTGGAGGGGAAACTCGCAAATGGGGGGCGATAGATCTTTCTGCTTTTCTGGACACTTTGGTTTCTACTCTGCCACCACTTGTCGACATGGGGGACGTAGATGATATCTATGAGGGGCTCTTCTTGTGGATCCAAAGTGCTGCCAATATTCATGCCCCTAATGTAAAATTCTCCCGCTCACGCGACAAAGAGGCGCACAAATGGTTCTCTGCGGACCTCAAACAACTCAAACTAGAGGCCAGGCAAAAAGAGAGAATCTGGCGCAGAAATTATCTTCCACAAGATAAAGAGGTCTACTGCCTGAGCCGTTGTCTCTACCAAAAAACCATCCTTAAGAGGAAGACCGATTATTTTTCAGGCATAATTCTGAAATCCCAGAATCAAACTAAAGACATCTTTAGAATAGTGAACGACCTCTGTAACAATGAGCGTACGTCACTACCTATCGCACAATCTCAAGCTTTATGTGATGATTTGAATAACTACTTTATTAACAAAATCATTACAATCAAACAAAGTATACCACCACACCCTGCTAGCAACATCACTGAGGACACATACATGAATCCAGAGATCTTAGACCACATCCCCCCGATTGATTCCAAACAATTGTCGGAACTTCTTCAACGGATCAAATCAGGGTCACCTAATGATATCTGTCCCCCTTCTATCTTTAGAGAATTAGGCCTATCCCTCCCACATGCACTCCTGCCTATTCTCAATGAATCCCTCAGACAAGGCAGAGTCCCCACAGATTTTAAAAAAGCTCTCCTTATACCTTTGGTAAAAAAACAAGGGAAGGATCCTTCGGATCTTACAAACTACAGACCTATCTCCCTGCTGCCCTACCTCTCAAAGGTGCTGGAGGCTCATGTCTCTAAGAGTATCTCTAATTTCATCGAGACCACCAACTATTTGGAGCCTAATCAAGCGGGGTTCCGCCCGGGTCACTCAACAGAGGCGGTGATCCTGGCGGTTCAGGACAACCTTAGAGCCAATGCGGATGTCGATACACACCAAGCCCTGGTGCTGCTTGACCTCTCGGCTGCGTTCGACACGGTTGACTATGACATCTTGCTCAACCGTGTCGAACAGGCCGGCCTGAGAGGACCAGCGTTGAGCTGGATTACATCCTTTATCGAGGGCCGGACTCAGGCAATTCAACTGGGCAGCTTTATAGGCACTAGGCATACGTCCACCTGTGGAGTTCCGCAGGGGTCGTCATTATCCCCCTTATTATTTAATCTTTATCTCCGCCCTCTTCTTTATTCCCTTAAGAAGTTTAAAGTCACGGTGTTCAACTACGCGGACGACTTACAGCTATTATTTCATCTGAACATCACTGATGCTGTGTCCAAATTTCAGAACACCATGAAACACATCCAATGCTGGATGAACGAAAACCATCTAAAACTTAACCCGGGCAAAACAGAACTACTTTTGCCCGGGAACAGTTTATCCAGCTGGAGTGTTAACTTCTGGCCAGCAGACCTGGGCATCCCCCCTGTAAGGTCCACTGCTGTAAAGAGCCTAGGCATCACGCTCCACTCGGACCTGTCCTTAAAAACCCAGGTGGGCGCCGTGGTCTCAGCAAGCTTTATCCAAATGAGGAAAATAAAAAAAATTGCTCACCTCCTCACCCAGTCTGCCTTAATCCAGGTTACTATTGCCTTGGTCATGTCCCGCCTGGACTATTCCAACAGCGTCTATCTGGGACTTCCAGTGGGCCTGTTGAAGAGACTTCAACTTGTCCAGAATCAGGCGGCTAGACTCATTTTACAACAGCCAAAATGGTCTTCTATTAAACCAGGACTAGAAAAGCTACACTGGCTTCCGATTTCCCAGCGCATAGCCTTTAAAGCAGGTTGTATCACCTTCAAGGCTACACAAGATAAAGGCCCTGCCTTTATTCGTCGTCTGATTTCTAAATATATACCCACCAGAAGCCTGCGCTCCGCTCAAAAATCCCTACTGGAGGTGTCTCGCTTTAGAAGGAAGCGACAGGGAGGCTGCTGCTTTCGCCATCTAGCAGCCTCACTTTGGAACTCCATCCCCTTACCAATTAGGCAGAGTAAGGATCTACTCACCTTTCGTAAGGGATTAAAAACTTGGCTGTTCTCTCAAGCCTACCATTAGCCATTGTTAGCTCAGTGTTATGTTGGACGGATTCTTCACTTTTCCTATAGCGCCATGAAGCCCACGGGCGTACGAGCGCTTTACAAATTGATTTTAACATAACATAACATAACATAACATACATGGATGCAGGTAAAAATATCTGATGGGACGAGGCTCTCAAGAAAAATCTATATGAAGGAAGGACTCAAGCAAGGGTGCGTCCTAGCACCTCATTTATTTAATCTATTCATGGCGGATTTGTCACCAAGACTTGATAAAATCAATTCAAATCCTCCTCGTTTGGGAACTTTGCAGATTACTCATTTAGCGTATGCTGATGATATAGTCTTGGCAAGCCATACAAAATCGGCCTCCAAAGAGCAATGGTTGAGCTAGGGATCTTCACCAAGAAGAATTTGTTGGAAATAAATGCTGCAGAAACCAAGGCCATGATTATAAGTCAAACTATTAAAAAATTACCCTCATTTAAATTTGGTAACTTGAATCTTGAAGTAGTGAGCAGCTATAAATACCTAGGGATATATCTGGTCAAACGATTAACTTTCCGAGTATAAAATGAGGCCATACAAAAAAAGGGAAACGGACTTACATTTGCATTCTGTTCTATTTCAAAAAGATTAAAAGGTCCCTCCCTCACCCCATTACTATCCATCATGAAGGCAAAACTACTCCCCACCCTTGCCTATGGAAGTGAAATCCAGTTTGGGAAAGATGCTGGGGTTCTGGATAGACTCCAAACGGAAGCATACAAAAACATTTTTTCACGTCCGCATAATGTCTCGGCTGTGCAGGTTCGACTAGAATTCGGTTTACAACAGCAACAGCTTCATAGAAGATATGCCACGATTAGATCCTGGTATAAAATTTGGCGTAATCGAGATAATTAAATTAGTAATGCACTCTGGACTGTGTTACAAGATGATCCGCAGCCGCCTATTATGCATATCTCCAAACTTCATTACAAGTCACAAACATTGCAGCTCTTTGGCAGAAGAATTTCCTTATTCAACTTTCCAGAAAATCTTGAAGAAGGGAGCAAAGCAACACTCATTACTTGTGGACAAGGCCACCCTAAGCAGATGCATGGATGGTCTTGCAATCCTATGTAAAACTGCAACCAGCGGCATATTTGGATCAGCCATTTTCTTACTATCTAAAATCTAAATTCATAGTGATACGCTTTCGTAAATTGCCATCAAATGCAGACCAGCCAAGTTGGAATTATCAGGACCCAAAATCTTGCTGTCTCTGTGGAGCACCATCGCAGGATTTTATTCACTTAGTCAGTATCTGCCCAGCGTTAGGCGAGGATCTCCGGAAATGTTTAAGGGGCCCACTCAATACAAGAGGCGTTCGCTCTTGCAGAACGGCAATATTAAAATGCCTAGATCCGGAAGATCCACAGCTTAACTGGTGTTTGACCAAACTCCTAATTAAATATGAGGAAATATCAAATAAAGACTAGTGGCAAGGTTAAATGGTTACAAGATGTATTATTGGAGACTATGCCAAGTGGACCACTTTCTCTTGAGGAACGGATATATCAAAATGCACCTGAGCAGCCTAGTCGACCCTTGATTAGCCTCAAAATCTAGTAAAAGGAACATTCAAAACAAGGCTAGTGGCCTGGTAAAATAGTTGTTTGATATAACACTTGAGATATTGCTTTTAATATTAGGTAATTTTATTGAATGTTTTGTTTACATTATAAAGGAAGAATCATAAATATAATGATAAGAAATAGTTTTATCTTTAGACAACACAAAAAGTGATATTTGTTTTAATGTTGTTACTGTTGTGATTTCAATTAACTGAACAATAAACATATTTTGTACCTTTGTACCTTGGTACCCTTAGTAGACCCATTCAGAAGTTAGCCAGACTGAGGGCTCAGCTGGTAACTCTGTGTTAGTCAATGGGGCTACTAACAAATCAACAGCCAAATAGAATTTGGAAGTATTGCTGTTAAGACACATTGAACGTACGTGTCCTACTTAACAATATACAGCTGCCTGCCTTAGGGCTTAATAGGCATTACATATAGGAGCCTTACATATATAGTTAAGGGGAATTGGGCCTTGCCATTAAATGGCAAAGTCAAAGCAGCAGTTTTGAAACTGTTCCAGGCTACAGTGACAGGCTGGGAGCCATTTTGTCCTTTGTCACACACAGGGTGGCAGAATCAGTGTTGCAGCCCTGGGGGGACACTCTAACGTAATGCCCTGAATACTCTTGGTATCATATACTAGGGACTTAGGAGTATATTATGCCAAATAGAGGTAGCCAATTCAACAAATATTTTGTAAGGATGTTAGAGCACGGGCTCTGAGGTCTGGTTAGCAGGACCTAGCACACTCTCAGAGTCAAAAAACTAGAGGCATCAATACAAACCTTTGTGGGGATCATGCAGAAAGAAACATTTCCTAAAAGGAACACATAGAAATTTGGAGTTTGGTGTCTAAAGAATTCTACTTTAAAACCCTCTTTAACAGTAACGTAAAATTGTTTGTCCCAATTTTGAAATTTCACTTCTAGAAAGTTGCCATTTTCTTGTCCGAACCGTTTGATGCCTGTATCCTGGGTCACATGACTAGGTGTAGCTGGAAGCTGGCCTTTGTCTATTGCTCCCAGACAGTGCAACAAAGGGGGAATGGCTGTTGGCAGGATGGGCCATCTCTGACTTGATGAGAGGAAGGAACTGTCACCTACCACACTCACACATCACAAAGGCTCTGCCTGAGCACACTCACCAAGGATTTACCCATAGTCTTTTGCGACCCCAGAGAAGTTGGGGTCAGGACAGGGAGGCAGAAAATCTTCAGTTACCTCTGGGGGTGGAAACCTCCAGGACCATCTCCTAGTTCAAAGTGGGCACCAGGTATAAATATTAGACACTCAGACCCAACTCGTTAATACACTTCTAAACCTGTGGTGCACTTCAGAAAGGACTGCTACTCTGCTGCTCTGCTTTCCTGGTGCCCTGCTACCCTCCTGCCTGAGTGAAAAGGACTGGATCTGCATCTTGGACTACTAGAGTGACTCCCAGGTCAGATTTGCCGGCCTCCTGATCAGCTTCTAAGAGACAGAAAATGCTTCAACCACCTTGAACAAAGCACCTGAACTCTACCTGCTATGAGTCTTGTCCCCCAAGTTGTTCCCTCCCAGTCAGTTCTGGACCCTTTGAAGTGGACCTGAAGGTGCTCTGCCAGCCCAGCTTAGGTCCTTTGAGCAGAATCAATGCAGCATGACTCATTTCCACAGAGCAGCATGGGAACTGGCACTATCCAAAGCATCCTAGATGCAGGATCTCGCATTATAGCCAGCAGCTGCATCCGAACCACCTCTGCAAGATGCATCCAAGATCCAGGACTTCACATTGTAAGCTCCTCACTGATGGCATGCTCGACAATGACGCAGGACTCCACTTAGCAGACATGCAGCTTCCTCAGAACCTCCGATGTGTGATACATTCTCAACGCAGGATCTCACAATGCTCCACAAATAAGGATTTAAGATACCTTGTTCAACTGCCCTAACAGTTGGATTGAACTTGTGCTTCTAGGGACTGATTTCACTTAAATTCTTTAACATTGCATATCTACTGTTCTACTAATTGGATTTTTGTTATTTTTATCTCAAATAATTTATTACATTTTTATCATATTCTTCTAAACTGGTTTGGGAGTTTTCTTGTGTTGTGGAAAATAAAGGGGGGTAAGGACTTTTGCAATTTAGGTTAGAATGAGGGAATGACTGGCTCAATATGCAGACAGGGAGAAGGTGACATTTGGGGAGAGGTGTTCAATGTTAATTTTCAGTAATATCGGGTAATGCATTTGAGTTCAGTGAAAGTGAAAAAAATGTGGTAGTGGTGTTGGTGCATTAAGGAGATGAGCTAATAAATAAGGTATATTTTAATGTGACTAAAGAGAAAAATGGCATTGGTAAACTGGTAGGCAGCGAGTGATGAGAAAGTCTGTAGGTCATTGCGAGTGATGAGAAAGTCTGTAGGTTTTTGCTGATATCTGTGCTTAGATATTTGTGATATAACAACCTGATTATGGCAAGACATTTTGGTTGCAGGGAGTAATATCACTAGTGTGTCACATCATTCACAGTGGCCAAGGTTCCCTGGGATGACATCAGTGGCAAAAGGAGCACAAACATGCATACTGCAGAAGCTATAGGGTACAGAATATTGTAGGTGTTAACTTTTTGAAAGGTTTACTGACATTCTTGACAACCATGGCATCTATAACTCACACAAAAGGTGATGGGAGGAATGCTTGCATATATAGTCTAACCACTAACAATTGCTCGGGGGAGCATTACAACCCATTGTTTTGCAAGCACCATGCTTCTCTAGATAAAACCCCGCCTTATGCAAATCAGTAGTGCACTGAATCTAAGGCATCTATCAAATACACATTGGATAACTCTTACATTTCATTTCTAGAGCATCTCTTCAGTAAGGCAAGCAGGGAAGTTGGCAAGAGCACTCCTAAATGGAAAATAGCTATAAATATATGATCTGTGATAAGTTGAAAACGTTATGCAAAGGCTGGTGCAAATAGATGGGTATTGGTATGAGAAACCCCATTTGAAAGTGCTAAAGGGATGGTTGGGAAAGATACAATGTGTCAATTTGAAACGCAAATGTGTTCCTTTTTCTTAGGCTTTTGATGTTTTTGCCGTATGAATCCACTAAATAAATTTGAAATGTTTGAACCATAATATTAATCTGAGTGCCTTCTTAAATTGCGATGTGCAAACAGCTGGTTGCGCAGGTATTGCGATGTTTATTGCACCCCACAATTACCACCTGTGAATACGTTCGCATATCCTGTTACATTTGTTACATTTTGTCAGGTCAAATATGCTGGGATTTAATGGAGGAAAAAGACATGGAAATGCGGGGGCGATAAACCCTAAAATCTGCAAGTCATTCAATTCCATGGTATCATGAAATCATGAATTGTTGCTATTTATTGCCCTGATAAATAGCAAACCCCGAATTCAATTATTAGTTTTATTTCTATTTTATTTAAATAGCAAACTAAAGTGATGCAATCAATACAGCATATTTTTAAAGATATTTACAAATTAATTCAAGCTATTTGTTCAGCATTCAGGTGGCGTCTTAATGTTCACTTGCAGTGTTATCAGTGGGTTTGTGCCCTATCGTATGTCACTCACAACAGATTTGGTACCACCTGTAACATATGGTGTATGTACAGCTCATTGAGCTGGAAATCATTAATGAGTATGCATCAGTTTTCCCCATAGGGATGAGGACATATGTTTCTGCTTCATGAGAAATCCGTGATTACATTTATATAATAATATGACATTCACATTTTGGCTTGCAAAAGCCGCTTGTGCTGGAAAGGTTAGGTATGTTTTCATCATTCATTTGCAGACTTTGGTTAGTCAGATAAGAACAAGATAGAACTGTAGTCCTATTTTCTTAAATTATCATTGCTTGCTGCTAAAAATAATACTGTAAAGCTTAAAAAAACAATATATATGGTAAACAGAACAACTTAGTATTTATATATTTGGAAAGATCGAAGTACCCATAGAGTTTTACTTTAATTGGAATTGCGATGTCGAGGCACAGGTGTATGAAAGCCAAGAAACGGTGCAAAGTTACCTGCAGAATAAAGAGGCTGGAATGCTGTCGAAATTATTAATTTTTACCATTTTGCAAACATCCTTCTGAGTTGCAAAGCCATTCGAAAATCTATTCAATAAATTACAAGTTTGACTTCAATTTTAATGGATCTTTATAGAAGGTCTGCAATAACACATTTTTTCAGATTGCTCTATGCCATTCCAGTAAGTGGCCATGATAGGTGGCTTTGCCGAGGACTGAATACCGGCCAGCAACACGTTCCACTGTGCCACATTTGCTGAATCTCTTCAACCCCGATTCTGGGCCACCAATACACCTTTTTGTGTGAGTTTGTTCCACTGACACCCTAAGGAGTCACAATATGTTTTTTATTTTTTTAGTTTTATATAGTGCGAACTAGGCCCGAAGATATCGGGTATCAGAATGCTTTACAAAGCACAGTTTCGTTACATGAGGACACATTCATTTTTGTTAGGCACGGGGAGATTAAGTGATGTGCCCGGAATCACAGGATGTGATCGTGGTTGCCGAGACTCGAACCCGCTTGCCCAGCTTCGACGTCGACAGTTCTAGCCGTGAGGCCACTGGCACCTGTCATGACCCACTATCTTTGAAAGGAGTGATGTGGCACAGACCACAGGTTCGACTTCTATTGAAATAAGAGTACTTTTTTGGGATGTGTCTGATTTACAATGATCATTTCCACGTGTCTTGTCTTCACCTTATTAATTAATTAGCCATGCATAGCATATAGAATTATAGTTGGGTAACAGTGAATTACAAGGATGTTTTTCACAGAGGAAAACAAGAGTGGTGTGGGATATCTCTTGTGTTGTGTTTTCAATCAATTACTTTTCGAGTACTGTATAAATACTTTACACGTTACCTCTAAGTTAAGCCTGTCTGCTTTTGTGCCAAGCTACCAGGGGGTTAAGCAGGGGTTAATTTAGTGTTTTGTTTGTGGTTAACACTAGAGAGTGTTGTGGTTGCTGCTTCAAAAGGGGTTCACACACCTTAACCAATAACTCCATTTCTCACAGTCCTATAGTAGTGTAATTGTATTTACTTACAAATTACATGTACTTTACCTTTTCAAGAATATTGCCTAGAAAGGCGCTCTCAGACCCCTTACATGTTTTTGAATATGTCCAGGAATTTGATGCACTCACCTTTCTTGCCTGCTGTGCTAATGAATGAACACTGATCCAGTGATGTAGCACTTTGCTCGACTCTGTGATTGCTGGAAGTGAGTGTTTTGAAAAAAAATGCAGCACACAAAATTAAACAACCTTCGGACATTGCCTCAGGAAAGCACCAAACCACAACCGTAACAAATGAAAAACGTCAACCTGGACAGGTAGCAATCTGAAGGCTGACTAGTTAGCAAACATGACCATGAACGCCTTTTCTGTGCATTTAGAAATTACAGCTACACTCTGGTCAGTATTGGAGTAAAGCACATTGCAGGCTGTCTGGCTAAACAAATTATTAAATAAACCCTTTTCCAGCCATTTAGAGTTTACACTATATCTAAGTTTTCTGCAGATCGTCTTAAATTCCACTCCAAATTAAGAAATAACAAAGACCATTCACAGACCTTGCTAGTCTTACTCCACACATTATCTAGTACTTTCGTTTCTCTGATCTTACATGTTATGCCCTTTTCCTTGTTTTGGCGCCATTGTATGGATTCCTAAGCTTTTTGTTGAAAGTGGTCCAAAACATTTATTTTCAAGGCTTACCCTCTTTCATCCCCTCGAGATGTGATTTTCTAATTTTGGTGGCACTGATGGGCAGTAAGTATCATTCACACTGGTCTTTTAGCAATCCTTTTCTCAAACATCCCCCATAAGCTGGTGCTGCAGAGTTCTCAAAATATTAAGTTATAATCTGATGCAGTTGGAGTGTCAGTCAAAATACTTTATTCGGTTCATAACAAAAACCACAAAAGTATACATGGGTCCAAAAAGGGAAAGGACATTCAGATGCAATATGGTTAACAAGGATAACAACACATCAAATAAACAAAGAAATATAACACAGACATTGTGATCTAAATAACAATTTCATGAATAAGTTTAAAAAACCTGGACATTTCATCTCAATTTAAAAATTCAGAAATTGGTACTATAAAAAGAATGTTATCTGAGACTAACTACATTTTTCCTCAGTCTCATTACTATATTTAAAAAGTAGCAACATTAAAAATTTCCCACGTATTTGTCAACAGTTGGAGATATAATAGCGCAGGTTTCACTTGTTTAAACCCTTTATCCTTCAACAGGGGTACAATAAATGTTGTCCGTATAACCTTAAAAAAGCCACAAAAGAACATGAAGTGGGCAGTGTCCATTATAGAAAAACCATCGCAAGTGCATATTTTCAGATCTGTGGCCTTAGTCCAACTCGGGCAGCCTGAAATAAGTAGATGAATTTTATTTAATCTGAACTTGGTTAGCAAGTATCTGTGGTTTGCATTGTTAACAATCTTCAGATATAACTCTAGGTCATTGTCTGATGTTACAATCAACTGGTGGGTTCTCACAGTGGGCTTCTTCAATTCAAAGCCCTCTCTGTCCATCTCTCTGCGCCGTTTAAAGGCTGACTTAACCCATTTTATATCTCCTTTGACCAGTTTAGATGGTTCCTCAAATATTTCTGGCCGCCCCAGTATATCTGCAACCTTTCTAACATTGCTTAACTACGGAATGGACTGCCAATGATCTAGTTTGAGACAATCCATCAGAATCTCACGGTTCACATCCACTTCTGGATTTAGCCAAACCGTAATCCACTTTAATAGAGGGGCGATGGCAATCCGATCCTCTAAATATCCCACCCCACATTCTTGGTGAACTATAAAGCCTGCAGTCGATTGAGGTACAGACAAAATAGACTTTAAAAATGTGTCCTCAGCGACCTGTAACTGCTTAACATTTTTAAAACCCCATAGATCTGCACCATACATAGCTATGGACACACATTTTGCGTCGTAAACCTTTAACACTGCTTGTAGCGGTTTCACCCCCAATTTGCGGGAAAAGCCCAAAACAGCAGAGATTGACCGTACAAACGCATTTCTTTTCTCGGACAGTTGAGGAATCCAGGTTGAACTTTCATCAAAGACAACCCCAAGGTATGGGAATTTGCTTACCCTGGTTAACTTGTTCCCATTACAATGGAGTGACATGGGCTTCCTATGCCCGCCCTTTGTGCCCACAGCCATGATGTGTGATTTAGTATAATTCACACTAAGATCCAGGGAAGACATAAACTCATAAAAAGCGTTTAACAGGCTTTGTAAACCAACTGGTGTAAATGTAAATGTAAATGTAAATGTAGTTGAGCTTATATAGCCCACAGCTACCCGCAGTGGGTGTCCCGGCGCTTGCTTAGGGAACCCTTCCTGGTATTCCCCTGTGAGAAAGTCAGGCATCCCGCCGCGAGGGGCCGTTGTGGAGATTAAGCAAGCTATTGCCCAGAGTCGCAGAGTGTGAACCCGTGAGTCGAGGAGGCACCGGGGTGAGAATTATCGAGTCCGTGGAATTTTTAGCCCAAGACCCGCCGAGGCGGGGAATTGAACCCTGGTCCAGGACCGATCTCAGCTTCCGGGTCTGCTGCCTCTAACTCCTGAGCTCTAACCCCTGAGCCACACTTCTCCACCACGCTTATAGCGCGGTGTGCGCGCTATAAGTGCGGCATCGTCCGCGTATAATAACGCTGGAAGACAGAACTTACCCGCCTTTGGGATATCCTTACAAGCTACACCCAGAACACTAGCTAGCCCATTAATATATAGTGTGAATAATATGGGGGCTAGAATGCAGCCTTGTCTGACCCCATTAGTTATACCAATCTTCCCCGTGCAATTCCCCTTATGGTCATATCTTACCGTAGCTGTGAGGTCCCTATGAAGATCTGCTAGAAAATATACTACATTTTCGTCAAGGCCCATCTTTAAAAGTTGACTCCATAGCTTGGACCTGTTTACCCGGTCGAAGGCCGAGGACAGGTCCATAAATGCTATGTACAAACAGCCTTGCTTCACTAAGGTATACTTCCCAATCAATAGTTGGAGATTGAGGCATTGATCAGTAGTGCTGCGCCCCTTTCGGAACCCGTACTGTACTGCCGATAGAATGTTCGTTTCCTCCAACCAATTAGATAGTTTACATAGGACCACTCTGCCGAGGACCTTCACTGCAGAATCTATAAGGGAGATTGGCTGGTAATTACTTGGCTCGCCCAATTCCCTTTTTTGAAGATTGGTACAATTACCGACTGTGACCAGGTTGTTGGGATACCAGTTTTAGAAATTCTATTAAAAACATTAGATACAATTTTAGACCATATTGCTATGTTAGATTTAAATAGATCGGCTGGTATGCCATCGGGGCCTGGGGCCTTATTACTTGTCATTTTACAGATGGCTTCTTCTACCTCAGCCTCGGTAACTAATAAGGTATATTGATGAGTAACCCCTAAGTTTGAATCATCAACCCCTACGGACACATGTTCGTAGACTGACTTAAAATGGATGAACCACTTATCCTCCTGTATACCACAGTCTAAAACATTATTGCTTGTATCTACAAAGTAGGGTTGATTTATAACTGCCCAAAATTTAGCGCTGTTTTTTATAACATCAATGGAGGTCAATTCTGCCCAAGCATCTTCCCTAATCTCCCGCCGCCTCTGTTCCACAGCTGCTTTATAAGCTTTTCTTAAAAGTGCCACACATTTTCTATCAACAGGTTTGCATTTCAAGGCCTCCTTCAGTTTGCGGTTGGCTACTGAGCAATTATGATTAAACCAGCCAACTGGCCCCGCTTCTTTCGATTTGCCTTGATGCGTTAAATCAGACAATATTTGCTGGCAGACCTTTTGGAATGCCTCCATTACCTCGCTATCTCCTGCTTCCTTATCCATACATGTATGCAGCTCAACCCCCCTACGATGTAAAAGATTGCCTTGAAAATCCTCAGGGATAATTTTACACCATCTAATTCTCCGTGCCTGATCTGAGGCTCTAATATCTTGCTTATCAACCCCGTTTAGTTGCGTGCCGGATCTACTAAAAAGACCGCCAACACGCAAAAAAACAGGGTTATGGTCGCTAAAATGAGACCAGGCAGGGAGATAATCTTCCACGTTGTTCCCCAATGTTAGGCTTGTAAAGATAAAATCAATGGTAGTCCCTCCACCATTTCCCTTAAAAGTAGGTATATTCACCTCATCCCCCGTGGGTAACATTAGGCCATTTTCAGCTAAGATATATTCCAATAAGGTCCCCTGCTCCGTATGCTCAAAATGTGAGTCAGCCTGTTCAATGGGAGCAAAGGGATCATTGGGCGGGCATTTATCTGGGCATCTATGAATGTTGAAATCCCCCAAAAGTATTATATGACATTCATTTTCAGGCTGCTCCCTATAGTCTACTAAAAAGGAATGTAAAGCTGTTAAGTTACTAGTGGTAGTTGCTCTGTCGAATGAATTATAAAAGTTAACAATCAAAACATTTTGAGCCCCTTTGCATGCGATTTTAACTGCCAAACAATAGGGGGAACCAGAATCAATCATCGTGTGCTTTCCTAAAATGTTAGCTGCCACTAGTGTTACCAACCCTCCCCTTGCACTGCCTCTAGTAGTAGGGACAGCGGGGAGAGAATAGGTGGTATATCCATCCATACAAAATATGTTGTTTGTGTCCCACGTCTCCTGCAAGGCGATGATATCTGCCGTTCTCCAGATCGGGTCATCTGCTTTATTTCTTAACCCTGCGATGTTCCAAGTTCCTATCTTGGTATGTCTGAGATCTCTGGGGACATCCCTACCCACTGGGCTGTTGTCTAAATTTTTACAATACCCAAGCTCGCAAGCGACATTAGGCAGTACCCTAATATCCAAGTCTGAGTTTCCGAGGGAGTCGGGGTTGGTCTTATTTCCTTCAGCGGTTCCCAGTAATATTCCTGCCTCTTGTCAATCGACCCAGCCCAAATCGGACAGGCAATCATACTGATTAGACATTGGGATGTTATAAAGATTATCTAACGGATGGGGGATGTGAGCCTGGTTGTGAACGTAACCAACATTCATCCGACCATCCCTAAACCTGTCTACATGGTAGCTATTATTTCGGCTATGTCTGCCTCCTCGTCTCTGAGCTAGGATCCATCTCTCCTATCCCAATTATAGGTGTTCCGTTCCCTAGGTATCTCTTGGCTTATTTCTCCTCTACGGTAGTTCGTATCTTTAAGCCATCTCCATCTACCATCCTGCTGATCGTTGGGCATATAAAAATAAGACAGGGGCCTGGCTATAACCGAGGTACCTTTATTATCATTACGAGGGTTCCCCCGACAGATATACTCCGCCACCCGGGGATCCTCAAAGGTCACAACGATACAGTCTCCCTGTATTTTTTTCTTATTATATCCTACCCAGGGCGTTCTCTCCACCATTAGAATATTACCACGAATGTTTGGTGGTAAAGGGTGATTATTCGTTAACCAGTGGCATACCTTGTTTTTAAGCCCCTGAAATGTTTCCTTATTTCAGGGTACCAGTTCAGTGATCCCCGTCAGGATAATCACATAAGAAGAGGCATCTGGCGGTAAATGAATGTTTCTCCGTGTCAGGTTCTTTTGGGTTGGTGCAAGGCCGATTTTGGGAGTAGGGATGGCAGGGTTGTTTGGGTTAGCTTGATCATTAGGCTTATTGACTGTTGGAGTTTGGGTGCTAACTTTATTAATCGGTTGGTTTGGGGGGGTTAATGTCAAAATCTTTGGTGTCTTGTTTTTTACCCCGGCTGTGGGTTTAGCCGCGTGTCTAGATTTATTGGCTGAAGCGTTGTTAGAGGTAACCCTGTTAGCAAGGCTACTATCATGGAACCTTATCTCCTTATGTATATCATGGAGGACTTTTTCGATTCCATGAAGCCTCGCCTCTAAAGGTGCAAGTAAAGTTTTAATAATTTTAATTGTAGTGTAACCTAAGGGCTCCTCCTCCCCATTACCCATCCCAATTGCGCCCTCCCTTGACATATCAGCAGTGGTGCTGTCTTCAAGGATGTCCACCATAGAATCCTCCAAGATCGTATCATCTATGATAGCAAGGGGTAGGCTAGCGACCTCTGGGTGGGCCACTACTGCCCCTGTATTCTCCCCAGTGGGTTCAATATCCGAGATTCCCGTCTCTGCAGATCCACCCTTCCCTTTTGTATCATTACTGTTTTTTGTCCTTGGAGGGTCAACACGAGCTTTCTTAGCTCCAATGATGTTAGTATTAGTTTGCTTACGTTTAGGGATCGCCCCTTCCCTCATATCCCTCCTTTGTTCATCGATAGACAATACCAAATGGTCAACCTGGGGATTAAGCTGGTTATGCTCCAAGCTGGTCTCTATACGATCGTGAGTAACAACCTGAGGGTCAAGGGGTGGTGGATCTAATGTACTTGGTTGACTGCGGTCTTTCTCAAGGATATCAGCAAGGACTTGTACTGAAATGGGTAAAAGTAATGAGGTATCAGGGGTACGGGCAGAGCCAATAAGACCCAAAGACGATCTTCTAGCAATTGCCAATTCCTGGGAAACCCTCCTTTCCATAAGTACAATGCCTTGGTTAATTAAAGAATTAGTGCGCACAATAAAATTGTCTAAGGTTCCAGTCAGTTGTTTTCTGCCTGCCGCAACCATGCTTCTGGTTTCACGGCACTCCATGAGCCTCAACAGAGCAAAAAATTACGTAACAAAATAGAAAACCTTTTTCTACAGCAAACAGCCAAGAGCCTTGGCCCAGTCCAGTCTCTTCCGGCCTCTGACGGCCACAGACGGTCCCGCCCTTGTCCCGGGCTTCTCCCGGGACGCTCCTGCGCGCTCCCGCGCTGCGGGGATAGTATCAGCCTTAAGTAGGATTGGAGGTGCACAGGGGGCGTGTCCAGCAGGGAGAGCGGCCCAGGTGGAATCTATTGGGCACACAGGGACTCCTGGGATACGGAGTCCCTGTCGCAACGCTCGCAGCCCTGCTCCACGCTAGTTCAGCCCAAAAAGGTCCTCGTTGCCAGTCAAACCCCCAGACGACTCCCGCTGATGGTAGTGCGCTGCGGGACCCGCGCAGCGGGTCCGGCGAGCCGAGAAGGGCAAAACTTTAGCAACCAGGGCAGAAAGGCAGCAAGCTGGGTCCAACCAAGCAGTCCAGGTATCACGAAGAGAATCCCAACAGGGGAAAACAGGCAGCCGTTTTTAGATCTGAAGGCAGGGGGGCGTGTCCAGCAGGAGAGCGGCCCAGGTGGATCTATTGGGAGCACAGGGACTCCTGGGATACGGAGTCCCTGTCTCAATGCTCGCAGCCCTGCTCCACGCTAGTTCAGCCCAAAAGGTCCTCGTTGCCAGTCAAACCCCCAGACGACTCCCGCTGATGGTAGTGCGCTGCGGGACCCGCGCAGCAGGTCCGGCGAGCCGAGAAGGGCAAAACGTTAGAAACCAGGGCAGAAAGGCAGCAAGCTGGGTCCAACCAAGCAGTCCAGGTATCACGAAGTGACAATGCTGAAAAGATGTGTGCTAGGTCGAGGCTGCGGTGTCAGCTTCAGCTTCAACGCATCCATTAGAGCTAAAGAAAAGAATCCCCCAAAATATATGTACATGATTTTCCACATCATATAACACAGATACTAAGGCCCACATTTGTATCTGCACTTTTCAAATCATGTCAGGTTTCAAAAACAGATACACCCCTCCAATGCTTAACTTGTAAACAATTAAGTGCCAGGGACCTTCTCAGAAAGGCTACTGCAGCCTGCACCACCCATCCACAGCCAGTGCTGCCATTGACATTAGCAACATAACACCTCACCATAACACTCCTACAAGTGTGACAATTCAGACGATTTCAGGCCAGACAAAACTATAATAATTGCATGACGGGCTGGGGTTATTCATTTTCAGTGTATATTGACTAAATAAACACTTGTTGTGCTCTTCTCAAAATTAAAAAGACTGCACCGCCATGTGGTGGGCTGTCACTAGAGCTGGTACTGACAATTAAGGGCCAGTGCCGAGCACCGGAAACCACATGCACAAATTAAGCACTGCCCTCTCAGGTTTTTCCCCAATGTAGACACGCGCCTATTTCATAACCTGTTTTGTATGTGTCTGTGTTCATCGGCGGCCTTGTAGAGAGATCCACCCCTCTCATGCTTTTGTTGGGTTTTGTTCTCATTAAGTCCTCCAATCTTCATTTTGTTCACTGAATCTGCTGAGTTCCTGACAATTTCTTCCCTGTGATCGCCATATGTTCCAGAAAAAGCTCTGCCCTGTATTGGTACATTGGGCGAGGCAGCAAATTACCAGGGAGAGCCGAAACAGAGCCCAAAGGCATGGCTCGGCTCTTATAGCCCGTGCACGAGCCGAGCCCTGGAAATCTTTTGCCATGTAAATCATAAAACAAACGTCATATAAAAATATTATGACGTCAGATAATGAAACATTTTTAATTTCTTTCACACGTGAACACTTTGAAATGAATACGTCCAATATAACACTGCAATGAGAAGTACATATTATAAGTAATTTTGAAACATGAACTTAGAACCGTTAATTCCCCCACCCCGATGTCAGTGCCATTAATGACCTTTGAGGTAAGACAGTTACTCTGTATGCTGCCCACATTCTTGCAGCTAGAGCATATCATAGCCTACTAAATCAAACGCATTATGTTTTTGTGCAGATGGTATTCGGACCTCAGATCTTTGACGGTGCTTTCATTTCGGATAGTGAACAAAACGGAGGATCAATACAATACAATCTTTGACTAACATATCATAATTTGGTTAAGTGGGAATACCGTGATTAATACGTATTTGGTTTCACTTTGTACAAATTAGCCACTATTGGGTATCCATTTCTGCCTTCTTTTCACCTCAAATGCTAATGCTTTGTTTTTTCCTCTTTGGGAGGGAGGGTGGCAGGAAGCAGCCACGTGAAAGCTTGGCTTCTTATGGGTTCGAGGTTCCAACAGCTTCACTGTCTGAGTCAGAGCCAGGCTTCAGGTTCGAGCCTGGCTCGAGCTTTCATCTTCTCCCCATCCTCTATATATTGGAATCTAGAAACAGAAATGGGCCCAGGATGCAGCCAATTGGCTAGCATTTGTCTATCAATGGTAGAGCAGCCACTTGACCATACAACACATTGAATAATACAACAAAGAGGAGCTGCATGACAATGGGGTATTTGATTACTGATGTTGGAAAAAAAATATATGCCTATGCTGAATGTTTCAAATTCCTTATGCTAATTTTCCTCCTATTTAGATGAATGATGATGTCATATTCCAATGCTTAGTAGTGTGGCCAAATGACCTTCTAGCTTCCTGGTTGTCTAGTTACAATGAAGCCCAAAGGATGTGCCAAGCCATGAAGGACGTTGGAGCTCCTGTGGTGTGCTGGTGGTGGGTGGTTTAGCAGTGGTTGCCATGCATCGGCAAGACACTTGAAGGGCAGCAGGAGAATAAGTAGAGGGCATATATGCAGAAATGCACCAGACACATATGGCATGCCAATGCCAGCAATGATTGCCATTTACCTTCTGCTAATCTTTGAGAGAATTGAAAGTCTGAAGTCTTCTTCTTCCCATTTCCCTTTCCAAATGAGCGATGCTATGACAGGGAACACTTCCATGGATGCAAATGAAAACAATGACTTGCAAGGAGAGAAGAAAATTGTAGAGATCTGTCACAGACATACATACTTTTCTCCAAAAATGCTGAATAGAGGACAGCTGACAAACATATGCGTATCATCGGCGTCTACAAGCCTGCACTTCTTACAATACTTCTCCTTGTGTTGCCTTCAATTTCCCTAGCCTTCTCGGTGTCCGGAAAGCTCTATGGAGAGAAAATAAATGATTTTGCCTTATATAAGCTGGTTAGGCCAATTTATATAACTGATATTTGCCGCAAATGTGCAGCATTTATAGGCGAGATAACTCCACCCCAAAACTGAGTTGGTACACTTTCCCCTTCATCTTGAATATCCATGATCAGCTCATACCAGGTTGCCACCACCTTCTTTTGCTGGTTACTCATAAATAAGTGATCTTCCAGAGAATTTTTTCCACCTGTGTACCCTCCCACTGCCTGGGCCAAGCTCTGTAGATGTAAAAATCTGAACTTGGACACTGTCATCTTAGTCATTTGTTCAAACAGGTCCCATGAGCATAATTGCCCCTCTTGAAAGATCTGGCCCCACTCAGTTATTCCCGCTTCTCTGAGACTCACTGCCAGCCTATCTTCTAAAAATCCTGGGGAACCATGAGAGTCTCATATTGGGGCATACTTGCTGTAGTATGGCAGCTTTGTTGTGCATCTTATCTGTGCCCACAGTTGAGCTGCTGCTTGCAACACCTTTAATTTGATATTTCAAAAGTATTTCTGCTATCCAAACTTGAACATAAATGTGGACCCACCACTTCCCACCTCCTTAAGCAGGGTCTCCCAAAGCCTCACACTACCTGCCCCACCTTTATCTGACAGGAGAAATTTGGAGGTTTAGTAGTGCAATACCCCCCTTGTCATACTTTTTCTGCAACTTCCTTCTTGCAATTCTTATTCCCTTAATTGCACAAATAAAAGAATCTACTCTACTATGAAGTTGTTGAAAGCATACATTCTGAAAATGCAGCGGTATCATATTAAAAAGAAATGTGAGAATTTACATTTTGACTAGATTAGTTTTCTCAAAAACTGTTAGCGGGGGATGTGACCAGCCAACTATTGAGGTTACGTAGTTTTTGACTCCACTTCGTATCTAGCCGCCATCTTGTGTTTAAGCCACCATTTTGTGTTGCCTCACTCAGGCAGCACGGCGAACGCAATGTTTTTGCTTTTTCAGCTGCTACGTGTCTCGTTTGTTAAAGAGTAACCCCTTGTCCTTGATTGCAAAACCGATGTTAGGGCCTGGCCGAGTTTGTTAAAGCCATGTCTAGACTGAGTAATCCTTGCTTTACTCCACTGTTTGGGTCTCACCATTCTTTCTGACTTTATCTTATTTGATTGGCCTTCGCTATTCTCTTCGTGTATCCTCTTGTTACATAAACTATCCTTTGAGCATTCAAACATGTTCTACCACCTGCAAATTGAATTACGGGCACTAGTGTTGATTAACTTGAGGGGAGGAGAGCACACGGGGTTTGAAAGGAGGGTGTGTTTTGGACATTTAATAGCTTGTTTTTGAACTATTCCTAATCGTCAATTTTGTATGTTTGGGAGTGGGCATTGTAAACATGTGTACTATAATAGACTGTGTGCCACGGTTTTAAGTGGCAGTCTCCTGAGAATCTACATTTTGTAACTTCTAGGACAACTGTGCTTGGCTGCAGCTAATAAATTTGATTTTCTACGCCCAGAGTGTCTCGTGTCTCTGTCTGTCAAGGCATGTGAACCCGGAGATATTAGGCGTGCCCTGCGCCACCCGGCCCATAAAGCCCGGTTCTCCAATATCAACCTATTCATTTCCACCATTGTTTTCTTAAAATTTAATTCTGCCTGTTTTCCTAATGAATGGCTCACTTTTAATCTTAAATACTGTATCTCGTCTTTAATCAGATTGTACTTCGCCTCAATATTCCATACCATTACCTCTGTTTTGGATGAGTTTGCCTCTCATCCTGCAGCCTTCCCAAACACCACCACCAATCGGTCTAAATTCTCCAGGGTTGACGCCAGATTTAGTATATAGACCATAACGTCATCAGTGTATAAAGAGACCTTTTTTTTATGCCAAGCGCTAAACTTAAAGGAGGTGATTTGTTGTTCCATCGTGATTTTTTCTGCAAAAGGTTTAATATATAGATTGAATAGGAACAGGGAGAGGGGACAAACCTGCCTTGTCCACCTAGTTATTTTAAAACTCGAAGTTAGGTTCCCATTCATCAAAACCTTGGCCTCAGGGGCACCATACATCCCCCGTACAGCCCAGCAAAATTTGTCACCCATATTAAAATGATTCAGCATAGAAAACAGGAATTGCCAGTTCACCCTGTCAAAAGCTTTAGTAGCATCAAGATAGGTGATAGAAAGGGTTATTTTATACTGCATGGCCAAGACAATAGTAACTATAAGCTTGTAACTTAATTGATGCATATATCTCCCCTTCATGAACCCCTTCTGATCATGTGCTGCTAAACTCCCAATCTCCTTACTCAATCTATTGGCAAGTATGGCAGCATAGAATTTATAATTGCAATTCAAAAGGGATATTGGTCTATAAGCCTTGCAAGTCTTTGGGTCCTTCCCCTGTTTTAAAATTATATTGACTTCTGCTGCCTTCCAATATTTTGCAAATACCTGCAAAGAGTTCAGTCAATATTGGACCTATGGTATCACTGAGTTTTAGATAACATTTGTTTGGGAGCCCGACTGGACCAGCTGCTTTATTCTCTTTCCTTTTCTTTATCACGGCAGAGAGCTCATTCTGTTGTATGTCTTCTTTTAGAGGTTCTTTTTCCTCCCTTGAGAGTTTCTTCACTCTCTGACCATCAAGCCAGCTGTTAACTTGAACCTCTGAAATACGCAGGTTCTCTGTATATAACTCCCCATAACAATCAACAAAGGCTTGCTCAATCTCCTATCTCTCCTTCGGATTCTTTCCCATTCTCCTACATATTATCTAATGTATGCCATTTTTCATCATTTCCATTTTCATTTTCCATGCAAGGAGTTTCCCAGCACTTTTGCCATATTCAAAATGCGCTAGTTTACTGGCTTTCCAGCGTGCACAAACCTTACCATCTTGCATGGCAAGAAGAGCATGCTTAAGCTCAGAGATTTCTTCCTGCCACTTCTCAATAAGGTCTTCCTCTCCTGATGATTCTCTACACTTCAGCTCAAGTGGCGTTAACATTTGTTCCAACTCTGCAATCTTGTTCCTATATTCCTTCGTCTTTTGAACTGAGATACTGATCATACTCCCTGTTATAAATGCCTTGTATATATCCCAAACAACATCTTTGGGTGCAGATGTATTGTTGATTTTAAAAAACTTGATTGCGTTTTCCTTTAACTTATCTATTATAACCTCATCATTCGAAAGAGATGTATCTAATGTCCATCTTCTATCTCGACTTCCCATTCCCATCTTTGTCTCTAACACAACTGCTGCATGGTCAGAAAAATGAGTGGGAAGATGTCTAACACCTCTAACATTCGTTCTTAAAGATTTGTCTGTAAAAAAAAAAAATTCTTGAGTAATGTTTATGTTTTTGATTATGGAAAGTAAGATGCTGCTCAGCCTTATGCATATCTTGCCAATCATCGCACAGTCTAAGCTGTCTCGTTAAAGACTTAATATAGAATTGAATTTTCAGATGAAATCTTGATCGACTTTTATTAGATCTATCCAAATGATAGTCCATTACTACATTAAACTCACCAGACCATATGATAGGAAATTGAAACTGAATCAGTTCTGAAGCCATGGCTTGTAAGGGCTCCATATCATCTATATCGCTTATGAAATATTTTCAGGACTGCAATAACCCTCCTCCCCTTCTAATCTACTTTCCACTCCAAATTTGATATCTCTGTTTGCTTTTTGTTAGTATGATAACTCCCTTTGTGTATCAGTTTTGTTTGCTGCAAACCAACTGCCCAGCCCACCTCAGCTTTTTACAAATCTCTAAACATTCTTCCTTGGGCAAGTGTGACACCTGTGGGAGTATTATTTGGGCTAAGGCATCCTTCAGGTATTGTAGCATGTTCCTTCTCCTACTTCTGACCCTTATTCCCTTTATATTCCATGACAAGGTCTGTATGCTACTGTACTTATTATATGTTATCCTTCGGCCTGTGTAAATTTCCTGACTTTTATATCATATACGGTGATAGGACATTTTGTTTAGTTTTTTCCCCCTCTTTGCTCCCCACCCCATGCTCCCTTCACCACCCCTCTTCCCTGGGGAACCCCAGCCCCTTCTTCCTTGGCTAAGCTAGCCATGTTGGCCCTGTCAGGAAGGGAGGTCTATATAATGAAACTTCTATATGTAACTGAGAGACCTGAAGTCAAATCCAGGGGGGAGAAAAATAAAACACCCCTAAACCTTACTTAAAAAATCTTATAATATCTTAGTTTCTCCAGCAGTGCATCCACTTCCTCGTGATACCTCAAATTATACATCTTGATGTTTATCTTCACTCGCAGAGTGCCCGGAAACTTCAACTGAGCAGTTTCTCCAATCCCCCTAAAGTCGTCCATTCTAGAAAACCTGTTTCTAACTTCCTCTGCAAGTGGTTGTTTATTAATTGTTCCAAAGAACTTGACTATGGACCAGAAGCAGAGGCAGGTTGCGCTTTTACTCCTAATCAATCTGTCGCTTTCATTTGGGGTGCAGGGACTTGGGTACGACTTACTTTGGCTACTCCATCGACACCCCCCTGGCCTTTTCCCCTACCAAACTTAGTTCTCACTCGTTAAGGTCGTTTCCAGCTCGACATTGATATATATTTGGGCTCACAGAAGTTTGAGCTATCTTTTCCACCCCCGCATTCTAGTCTTGCGACATCATTCTATCACTGATTTCTTTATCTGCAGCGTAGACCACTCCAAGTATCGACATGGGTCTGGAGAGGCCTAAAAGAGAGGTAGAGATAATAGCTGCTGGTTGGCTTATCTCAGGGCCCCTTTTCTGCAACTTAAAGTAAGATCTAAAAGAGGGGGTGACTTTTAAACTCTTAGGTTTGGAAAGTGAGGCCCCTCTAGTCTATCTCTTTATATGGAGAGACCTGGATGCCACTGGCACCTCTTTTTTTGGATTTAGTCCCCACTTCTCCCTGGGTTGCCACAGTAATGGCTTTATTTTGATTAGATCCCTTAATTTGTATTGGTGGTACCCACATCTCCTTTCCTGAAGGGTTAGTTTCTCTCTCCGGGTTAAATGACCCCTACAAAACCCCTGCACTCTTTAGCATTTATCTGTTAGGCTACTGAGTCTTTTGTCCCTTCCCCCTCATTGGCCGTGCCCCAGTCTCCTCCCTTCCTGGGATGAAGTCAGTGAGAAGAGCATTTGTTGCCTTCCTTATGACTGCTGCAACTATTAAACAAGCCTGTGGTGTTCCGCTCTCCAGAGGCTTGCACCTGGGTTTAGCCGGCTCAAAACCAGCACTCACCCTGTTCACTGGCTGTTCAAGCAGACCCCCAGGAAACTCTGCTCCGCACAGTGTGCCGCCACTACAGCTTCTCCCGACAATCCTGGGAATTATCCCACGCACTCTCCTTGCTTACTGCGCCACCCGCCACCAGGGGCCGCAACTCTTCAGGACCTCCAGGGGCACATCAACGCCCATCGACCGTGTCGTCCGTGGGTCACACCCAGCGCCTCCATGCTGCACCGAGATCTACTCGCCCAACGGAATACACATCCAGGTATGTGCTTTTGCCTGTAAACGCCTTTAAGTTTGCATAAAGTTTGATGATGTTGAGTTACTGCATTCTTATCACGGAACCCAGTTCATTTAATTTCCCTTCTTCCTCCTCATCCCTCTTAATAACTCCAACGACCTCCCTGGCTCATGGCTGACGTGTGGGCAGCCGCTAGCTGTCCGCCTTGTTCTCCTCCTTTCCGACTATCAGAGGTTCTTTGCTTTTGTATCAGTTCAAATTTGCTATCCATCCCTCTTTTGGTTCTCTGTTGGGCCTTCCTCACTCTTTGTCTGTGGATATTCCACACACATTATCGCTAGCCTCTTAGAATCCAATCTGTGAAATATTTTGGCATCATGTCCCTCATATACATTCTTGAATAAGGCTTGTCAAAGCAACACTTTACTGCCACATTCAGTAACTCTCTTGAACACCAATAATTAGCTGGTATCATTTGCTTAACTGTTGGCATATCCAATCTCCGCTCCATTGCAGTTGGCCTGAAATTGCGCCTGGGTCATGTCAAACTCAGACTGTTGTTTTTAAATAGTGTTTTACTTTCTTTAGGCACTTTTTGCCATAAAACTGGTAAACTGGTTCCACTTTTCTGTCTGTAATTCTTGTGGAGACATTTTGCTTACTAAATTGTCCTCTAATCTGACTTGTGGATTTTATGGTGTTATTTCCTTAACTTTACGTTTGTTGGTACTGCTGGAGCATAACACATGCCTCTCTGCGATTGACTGCTGTTTATGCCATAGCTGTTTATGCCATCCCTACCAGTGGTTGACCAGAGATTCTCTAAGAACTTTGGGCCATATTTATGAGAAAGTAACGCAACGCATCGCAGCAAGCCACCGTGCTGCTCTGTGCTATGTTACAGGGAAAGGGCAGGACTGCACCTTTTTTTGTTTTCAATATGGTGCATTCCTGTCCTTTCCTCAGCACAGACACACATTGGGCTTCATAGCACCAATGTAATCACCCTTGCAACATGGTGCAAGGGTGCCATGCAGTATTGTTTTTGACCTGAAAGGGGCACCTTCATGCATAAAAACAATCCCCCGAGGCATATTCCACTCTCTATGTGAGCTGAAAAATGCAGCACTAATATAAAGAGGAAGTAACATGAAGAATAAAGATATATCTTTTTGTTATGCCTCACCTGGGCAGGCGTAACGCTTTGGCGCTTTCCCAGGTCTACCCCAATGATAAATCTGGAATACATCAAAATTCATGGGAGTTGCGTAGGAACATCCATGCAATGCCCCTGGAATGGCTTCTCAGGACAGAATAACACAATGCAGCAATTTGCGCTGTGTTGCGTTACTCCTAATTAGTCATGACACTCAGGGCCACGCAAAGTGTCCTTGCATGGTATGATAAATCGCATTTTAGGTTTTGCGTCTCACTGTCACGTGGTTAGGATAGGCCAAGCTAGAAACGGTACCATTTACATGCTCATGTTTCTTAAGGCACCTTCTCGTGATTTTTGACATACATTTACATGCGTGACCATGCAGGATAACATTCTCTGAATCTGCTCTGTGTGTGTTTCCACTTCGTAGGCACACTATCATCATACCTTGCACATTCGGCACAAGGGATAAAAGTCACTGTGCAAATTACATTTATGTATTGTCCAAGAGTTGACAACGCTAACCAACTAAAATAAACAAATTACAGCCTGAACAGAGGTTGTGACATGGCCATGTGGGTTATATTGTAATACACAACCACTTCCTTGTTTAGGCAGAGGAGCACTTAGTTGACACTGCAGGGTTACGACATGTCATAATTCCAGCTCTGCTGATTCCTGAATATCAACACATGGAATGTCAGCTCTACACCAAGATGGGCAGCCTGATGACACTTACCCACAGGTAACAGGAAGTTAGTACACCCGGCAGGGATTTGGCAGATGACCCATCCTAGTCAACACTAGGTTAGGGAGCTCTAAGTAGGAGCATACCTATACACAGCACTTATATGCCTACATACATTCACTGTCTTAGCACAGTGGTGGAAATGTTCAGTCTTTCCACTGTTCTTGTAATGCTAATTATGCTAATCTGTTTCCTTCTATTCATATTCGCAGCACACATATTATATGCAAGAATCACAATGCTTCAATAAATATTAAAAAGCCTATCAGAGTATTTTTTGACTACTTCTTTGGGTATGCATGAGAGTCCAAACGAAAAGGTTCTAGATCTGTTACCATGATTTCTTTGGGGGATTAGGGTTGTCATGTTCTAAGATTGCACACACATTTGTTGCCTTAGGGGTACATATGGGCCACTGGTGCTAGCAGAAACATAGGCCAGCATATCCTGAGGGTGTGCAACGAATAAGTCTGGCACAATCCTGGCATTTATGTTGTCCAACAAACGCACAGTTTTACAATGGTAGGTACAAACCGTACAACATGGTGCCACCAAAATTAGAGTTTGGGCTCTTATTTAATGGATCGCCTGAGTAATTTATTTTTGTGTACTCAAAGACCCCATATTCCTTTGTTAAAAGGCTTCCTAGTGAACCACAAATTAAGAATAATTTTGAAAAGGATAACTCTAGGCATGCACCTGAATCTTCCAAATAGAAGTGAAATAATAAGAAACATAAAGAAAAGACTAAGTCGCGGGATGGATCTACTCAACAGGATGCCACTGAAAAACACTATATTCTGCATAACAGTGATAACAATAAAGCGCCTGACAGGTATCAGGATACTGAGACACGTATATCTTGTTATCTTCAGGAGATAGCCAAGAAAAGGTCTTAGAGATGGGGATGACCAGAGCACAGATCAGAGGAGTAGGTGAAACTGAAGGACTCATAAGATTCACCTGACTAAATAATAAAAAAGAAGACAAAACCAAACTGTCAAAACCTCAATTCAAAAAGAAGAAGGCAGTTGGACTGTAAGTCAAGCATGCCACGGATATTGAGGACACTGCTTTTGTAGTGGGGAGTGGGCTCTGACCATGCTAGGCAGCGCGGCAGAAGTCACAATAGTTTGCAGGAACATGAATGATTGTCTAGTGGAAGTAACATCTATATCCACTTGGAAACACCAGATACCAGGGTAAGCATCTCACTTCTTTGGTACTGTAGAGTGGCCTAAGCATGGTTTGCACCAGTGCTTAATTTGTGCCGGTGCTTAGCACCAGCACTTATATTTCAGGGCCGGGTCTATGTCTCCGTGACACTGGCTGTGCCAATGCTGAGCTCGTCATGAGTTGCGCCGCTCGCATGCTCATAACGAGCTTAGCTCGTCATGTAACACGGCTTTTCGAAAAACGCCGCACAGAGCAAAAAAAGCCGCCGCACGCATGCGGTTAATGACAAGGGCCCTGAAACTAACAACGGACTACATCCAATTTCCAAGCATTTTGTTCGCATTTTCGCCGGTCACCACAGAGCGACATCTTCTAGTCCCTGCAGAGCCCTGGTGATTGTTTACGTACATAAAAATGCAAACAATAAAGAGATGCACAAGTTCCAGGTTTTTGGCTGCAGGCGCACAAATAAAATATCTGTTCGTGAGCTGCCGAGCTCCGTGACAGGGTGTTGACGGTGAACTGACGGCTCTGCCTACTGAGATGGGGGTTCCCCATACCTCCAGAAATCTACCCTGATAGGGGAGCCGGGACCTGCTGCTGTACCTCTGGAGCCCAGGGTGTGTGGGAGAGGGGGAATAGGCACAAAGTGATTTGAGGCAGGTGTGATTTTTGCCGCCTTCCACTGTGACTTCTCGGCAAACGTGAGATTTGTTTCGAAGGTAAGATCTGCCACGCTGTCATGAGATGCTTAAATATAGTGCGTCATTAGCGAATGTAGTAAATAATTACAAGCAACGAGGTGTCATTTACTCATTAACAGGCGTCATATGGCTACAGAGCATACCTTTAAGCTTAATGTCCCCCACTTACTATTGGTAATACATGTATCATTTGCTAAGCATTAAAGGACCTGCATTGTTTTCCATTTATGTATAGGTGTCCACTGTGCCGTCTCTCAGCCATAGCGGAGTTTCAGACTGACATTCCCTGAAGTTAGTCATTTACACCTCCTATGTATGTGTGCTGTGCAGACAGAATTATGAGTCAGTCTCCAGTAAGTTGAGCTGCACAGTAATGAGGAGTGGAGTGAGAATTATATTTCTTTGCTGTAGCGTGATAGTTTAAAAGGAAATATACCAAGTTTTGGACAGGTGTATGTGGTGTTGGACAATGAATGGGATTCTTTAATGTCAGTCATTGTGTAGTCGTCCTCACAGCTCCAAGCAAGGTAACAAAGGAAGGAAAAGAGTTGGGCTGCAGTTTGAATAATGTTAAATGTGTATATAAATTCAGGGGGAGAGCAATAAAGTTAAATGCATGGTTTCGCAGTAGCTCATACATCTTGCTGCAAGGCTATATGAAATCAGGAGTACCTCTTGGACCTGCCTTGCAGGTTTGGGTGTGCACTGCAAACTAATTATGAGAGGCATGTGGGTTTGAGATGGGCAACAAATCGAAAATGTGTTTTTCATTTAATTTCAGTTCTAATGTCGCTCTCGCTGGAAGCTTCCTTTGTATGTGCGTTTGTTTTACGGCGTTTTTCTGCCTCTGTGTGTGGATCTTACTCGATGTGCCCTGGTTACTTTAAGCGCAAAGACAGTGAGTAAGTGTTAAAAAAATAAGGTGCAGCTGCGAAGCGATAAATAAATAGGTTCTTTCATTTTGTTTTGTGTAGCTTCCATCTAAGCCACTTCAAAGGTAATTGCTGGGACATTTTACCTGCAGTGGTCTTCCCCCATCTCGCCTGAGCAAAGGGTTGGATTGGATACCTGGGTTCTTATATGGGCCGGCTTTTAGCATGGCGAGCTAGGAACAAGCCACCAATCCTAAGACCAGCGCGCATAGCTATCTCAGTTAAAGTCCACTTAAACAACAGCGTACCTCTTGAATCCAATGATTTAGATGAATCTGCTTTAATTCTTTTTTGCGGCGTGCCACAGGTGCAGTTTTACATCCCATTAAACTCCCTCCCATCTCCCTCTTCCCCTCTGCTGCCATGCACCAGCACCGGTCTGGTTCTAATCCTGTCTTATTCACAACACATTCTGCAATTATAAGCAAATCACTTTATTTTCCACAATTGCGATACTACTCGATTACTGCCTGATTCCTTTCCTACAGGTTCTACTGCCCTACATATATTTCTATTTATACCTTACATTTGAGAAGCTAAATCTACAGGAGGTGTTGCCTGTACAGTGTTTCTCTGCTCTTTGAAATCAGGCTTCTGATAGGATCAAGCAAAATAAAATAAGCACTAACAAAACCAATACATTGGACTTTTGAATAGTGGAAGCAGAAATGCATGCAAACACACAATATCGATGGGCAATTAAAAGAAATCACATGTTCAAACAGACAGAGCAATGTCTCTACAGATATTCATACATATAAAACCAACCAAAAGAAAAAGGGTACACTTTCAGCCCAGTCTGCAAGTGGTGCCCCCATGACTGGCAGCAAAGTTACTCTGAAGTGTCGCACCAGAGTAGGGTATGGCCGGAAGTTGCTTATATGAAGAGCCAAGTCTTCAGCTTCTTGCTGAACTCAAGAAGTGAGGAGCTGGCTATGATGTTTCGAGGCTTGTGGATGTGGGTAGGGCTAATAAAGGAAGTGGGTGGGGACCGTGAATGAAGTGGGCGGAGCCGGGGAGTGGGTGTGGCTTCCTACACAAATGTGAGCACCTCACTTAATATTTTACAAATTAAGCTATGGTTTGCACACATGTTATGTTAGCATGGTTTAATAGAAGTATAAACGCAATTTTAGCTTTTGCTGCTTTTGCACACAACACTGCACATGGCTGTTTTTGTAAGTTAGGCTGCGCGAATGTCTTCACATGGGAAAGGCTTGTTTTCGACATCCCTAGACTTACATCGTGACCCTAGTCTGCACAGTGAGTGCTGAAGCCATCAAGGTTATCAAAACATGGTAGCTGTTGTTCGAACTGATCGGCTAACGTTTTTTAGACACAACGAATGGCAGCTGCGAGCAAACTGAAATCCTGGCGCCTTTATTATTACACTGCAGCCATGATTTCAGACACTTGGAAGATTTTCCGTTTCCAGGGATGTGGAGAGCTTTTGCTGATCCTGATGTGATGTATTCTTGCTGAGCTGAGAGGTAATGGGGTCCCCCATACAAGCCTAAGAGACCTTTCTATAGCTTATAAACAGCGGGGCATATTATCAAGGGGGTTTATCTCCGCTTTTTTGGCTTTAAAAGCCAAGAAAGCGGAGATAAAATTATCTCCCTATTACCTAGCTGTCGCTAACACCAATTAGTGACAGCTAGTAGGAGATAGCGACCATCTTGGGCCCCACTTTGCATGTCAGTGATATTTATCACTAATGACATGCAAAGTGGGCGTGCCAAGATGTTAGCGACTGGAAACAGTCGCTAACATCGCTGTCTCCTATTACCAACTTTTGGAGATATTCGCGCTAAGCGCGAATATCTCCAAAAGCTGACACCTGCCCTGAGCAGTTCTTAGCCATGTTATCCAATGGGAGGTTGATAACATGGCTAAGAGCATTAGCACGGTAATGCATGAATTTCGCGGACTTTTCAGCGATATTCATGCATTGCGGCCGTTTTTTATCGCATTTGCGATAAACCTTGGTAATACCAAGGTTTATCTGCGATAAAAATCGCCGCAGCTCAGCGGTAAAATTTTGTCTCTAACCAAGCAATAGCGATAATTATCGCTATTGCTTGGTAATATGCCCGATAGTTCCTATATAGGGAGAGTGTTATAACTAGGCGCTATAAGACCTGTTTTCACCATCATTGTAATATGATTTCTCCTTTTGTGTTTTATGGAATTGTAACTAGGTTGACCATATTATTTCTAATCATATGTCTGCTTATGTTTGAAAAGATACTGCACCTGAGAGCACGTCGTTAAAATAAATATTTTAACCTTATCCGTGTCTCTTATTTACTCCTGTTGTGGACTGGTATGAGAGTATAACGAAAGAGTGTTCTCAGTTGACACCATTCCTGAGTTGGTCCTAAGTCGCATGTTCTAGGTTGTCAAATCATTGGTTACTTTGCTATAGGACGAAGAGCTAATGTGACACTGATACTAGCTGGTTAGGGTTTTCTAGGTACTGAGGTGAGTTTCTGGTACACTACAATTCACTGATGTCCTGGGTATCTCTGCACAGTTCTGTGTAGGAGCAGGGTCCTTGCCACAGTACAAAATGCAGCTACAATTGGAGGAGGGCATACCTAGACAAATTAATGCTCTCTTTTGGGAGATCTTGTAATTCAGCTACAGTATTTTTGTTGAAGAAAGATGGGCCACCAAGATTAAGGATGGATTACCCGATGGGAAAAATGGTAATTTTACCTGCCTTTTTCGACCCCGTCCTTAATCAGTGAAACAATTATACGCCAACGAGAGGGCATTAGCACTAAGCTCCTGTGTTATACCATAACCATGTGGGGTGGGATAATGGTTCCCATTATCATAAAATACCATTGAGTTCGACCTCACAACCTCGAAGACAATACACCATTAAAATGAGGCTTAAAAACAAGTTAGAGAGAGTCTCACACATCTTGAATTCCAAGGTCTAATAGAAAGTTGCATCTCTCCTATGAATAATCCTTTGTTTCAACATATGAAACCTGATCATTAATTTTATCTAGTACTAGCTTACCCGTGGCACGTTGCTGTGATCTCCGAAGAAAGGAAATTCAAGGAAACTCGTCATAATAACATTCAATTTACATTGTGTAATTTTTATTGAAACGTATTCATTTTAACATGGAAAACATTTCAAAGTGTCGTTTTAATTCTATTTATTTATTCGAGTGCTTGTGGATACACGATTTTTTGTTTTTCCGTCTTGTGCGTACATCGGAATTCGAAAGATTATGAGGGCCCTGGGAGGCCGATATTTTAAAAAAATTTATGCGAGAAACCTTCGCGGGAGTGTACTCAACAACTTCCCCAAGTTTCATGGTGATCAGATGAATGGTGTTTTAATCCTATTCATTTATTCGAGTGCTTGTGGATACACAATTTGTTTTTTTTTCTGTCTGGTGCGTTCATCAGTATTCGAAAGATTATGAGGGCCCTGGGGGGGGGCAATATTTAAAAGAAATTTATGGCAGAAACCTTCGCGGGAGTGTACTCAACAACTTCCCAAAGTTTTGTGGCAATTGGATGAATGGTGTTTTAATTCTATTTATTTATTCAAGTGCTTGTGGATACACAATTATTTTTTTTCCGTCTGGTGCGTACATCAGTATTCGAAAGATTATGAGGGCACTGGGGGGCCGATATTTAAACGAATTTTATGCCAGAAACCTTCGCGGGAGTATACTCAACAACTTCCCAAAGTTTCATGGCGATCAGATGAATGGTGTAGTAATGCATAAAGGACAAACAGACAGACAGACAGACAGACAGACATACTTTCGTTTTCATATATAAAGACTAGCTTACCCGTTGCTGCGATCTCAGAAGAAAGTAAATTTAAGGAAACTTGTTATGATAACATTCAATTTACATTGTGTCATTTTTATTGAAACTTGTTCATTTTAATATGGAAATCATTTTAAAGTGTTGTTTTAATTCTGTTTATTTATTCGAGTGTTGTGGATACACGATAATTTTTGTTTTTCCGTGTGGTGCGTACACGAATAGATCAGAAGGTTTTCCGACGCATGAGCTGGCCACATACAGTTGTCCATGTGAGAAGCACGGATTCTCCAAATCTAGTCCACACACTTGCAACGATTGTCCTTGTGCTTTGTTGAAGGTCATTGCAAAAGCGAGTCGCACCGGAACCTGTAAACGTTACGTACACGAATAAATCAGAAGGTTTTCCGATGCGTGAGCTGGCCACATACAGTTGTCCATGTGAGAAGCACGGATTCTCCAAATCTAGTCCACACACTTGCAGCGATTGTCCTTGTGCTTTGTCGATGGTCATTGCAAAAGCGAGTCGCACCGTAAACTGTAAACGTTCAGTATTGGAAAAATTATGAGGGCCCTGGGTGGCCGGGGGGCAGATATTTAACACATTTTTTTTTGCCAGAAACCTTTGCGGGAGTGTACTAAACAACTTCCCAAAGCCTGGCGGGAGCAATCTGCCCGACATCCGCATTTGTTTTCCCCCCACCATATTAGTATGGCGGGGGGGACCTCGGCGGATGGAAAGACCGTCCGCCGCTTTTCCGCCCCAGTTGCCTTGTGGCCGGGGCGAAAAGGAATAATATGGTGGTGGTGTCTATCAGACACCGCCAGCCATATTATGATGGTCAATTGTGGATGCCTTTCCGTGGCGGCAATGCCGCCACGGAAAGGCATGCGGAGAATCCCTGCGGGGGCCCGTTGCGGGCCCCCAGGGACTCCGGGGGGGGTGGGCGGTGCGCATGGGGGGTACCTATGGTACCCCCCAGCAGTTCCATGCACACCATGGCAGGCACCACGCGGTGCATGCCATGCTGTGCGTGGAAGTGCACAGCATGCTTTCCTGCCATTGTGACGGGCGATGCTAAGTGCACCGCCCGCCACAATGGTAGGAATGCGGGATGCGTCCGCCAATGTGGCAGGCGCATCCTAATGCTGCCGACAGGACCACCGCCCTTATGGCGGGCGGTCCCTACTACCACAAGGATGGCGGGCGGGCAAAGTCTGCCCGCCATCCTAATGGGCCTCTGGGTTCCCCAAAAAAGTTCTGTCATTTGCCCCAGGGGTATAAGAACAGTCTTGGGTTGATTTCAGCCCAGGTTACAGAACTTCTACCAGAATTTGACGACCAGGCATTGTCCTATCTGAATGACATTTATTTGAAAGATGATAACCTCTCTACACACTTGAGAAGAGTAGATCACATAGTTCTAGGATTTGTTCACATAGAGTACTAATTTAATTTTTTTTAAAAATAAACAGTTGCCCACCTCAGTGTCCTGTTTCTGGGATACAAGCTGTCAAGTGAAGGCAAAAACCTTGCGACACAAATCTTAGAGAAATGTGCGCTCTCATAACCACCAAACTCATTGAAGAAACTATCATCTATATTGCTATTCCTAAATTTTTGAAGAACATTCCTTCCTGATTGCACAAAAACAATTCTACAACTTAATTAGTCCAGACCTTTCAAGTACACATCGGACAACTGAACAAACACAAATGTTACTTTCAGTACAACCTGACATTCTAGCTTCAAAACATTTAGACACAAGTGTAAACATCACAAACCTGGTGATCCGGATCATGGAAGGGCTATCACGGTATACCCATGTTGCATTCAATGAAGGCGACACTGTACCAATTACATATGAATCGCATTCAAACACCAACGTCGAGATGCTTTTTGAACCATCAGAAAAGTTCTGACGCCAGTACAGACTACTGTGGTGAGAAAGAGAGCATCAGATCAGTGGAAACAAATAATTGTCATGACTCCGGTACCAGACTTAGAGGCTGTTAAAAAAGCTAGCAATTCCAACACAAAAGCATTACAACAGCGATGGATACAAATGGCCAACTCTCTCACTGCAACAGATGTTGATTACAGATTTGACTCTTTTCTACAAACACAGGCATTTCTGCAATATAAATATGAATATTCTCTGCCTACTGAAATCATGCGTCTTGATAAGGATGATTACATCTTCTATACTGGACTATAAGGAACTTATACTGTGCAACATCAAAATGGCTACCACCATGTGCAAATCTTGTAACAGCCCACTGGTTTCATGGAGCAAGTAGCTTCACTGACTAAACTTGTGCATCTCATGTACAGAATTTACAGAAGAAGAGAAGCCATTCTTCAAAGGGTTTACAATGCCAGCCTTTCCTGTTACTGAATGCACACATCAGGCAGTTGGCACTAGTAGAGCATGCAAAGGTAAGCCCAAGCCACATGTCATGGCAGAGCTCTTCGGAAGGCTGCTGTCTTGCTGGAGAAGCTCTGGATTTATCTGACTTACTGTCATAAAACACATGCAGAAAGCATTGGGACTTGAAGATTGTAGGCAGATTCCCTTGATCGAGCCAAACAGAAACAAAAGTGATCACCTTCCTCAGAAGACATGTATAAGTAATAACAGACCTATGAGAAGGATTTGCACATCATAGTTGTTGGACCTGTCAGCCTTAGGGTGGTCTTCCCCAGTCTTTTTTCTTTTTACCTCCACATTTTGCTAAATCTTTTTGTTTTGGCCTCAGGACTCTGAGCAGTGCATGTGCTTCTTCTCTAAACATCTGTGCAATTGGTGTATACCTGATTCGCATATTTAATTTACTTTTCAGTCCCTTGTAAGGTGGTATACATTATACCCAGGGCTTGTAAGTTAAATGTCCTTAGCGGCTGCAGCACTGATTGTGGCACCCACAGAGGTAGCCTTTCAAACCTACCTTAGGCCTGCCACTGCAGTGCCTGTGTGTGCAGTTTACTGCTACTTTGACATGGCATTTAAAACTCCATGCCAAGCCTTAAACTCCCTTTTATTACATATAGGTCACCCATAAGGTAGGTTCTAGGTAGCTTTAAGGACAGGGTGCTATGTAAGCAAAAGGCAGACTATTTCATTTTTCACTACTGTGAGGCCTCCTCATGGGTTAACATTGGGTAGTACTTTAAATACTTTTGAGCTGTAATTACTGATCAGAGACGAATATCTTTTTCATGTTCCATGTGTTTGGAATGGTATTGATAAATCCTCCTTACTGTGGAAGTTGGATTTAACTTTACTGCTTTAGAAATGCCACTTTTGGAAACTGGGCGATACCAAAGGGGATGATGGACGGAGCGTTTGAGCAAATCAAACACTCACCCCCAATCAACTGATCTGGGTTTAATCCATCATCATTCTTTAGCTCACTCCACCACCCCAGCTCAGACATTAACTTTTGGAAACTGGCCATTTTTCTGTACTTACTACTCTGCGTGCCTTGAAGCCTGTCTCCCACACACGTCTGGGCTCAGTAACAGCCTCATATTGTGCATTCCCTTCAGACAGCCACACACACAAGAAGGCTAGATGTGTCTGAGTACCCATCTACATACATCTGCTTCCACTTCACTTGAACAGGCTGTGTCCTGTCCCCATACAAATGACTGATGATCCCCCACAGAAAGCCTGGCAGACAGGGCTGTGTTGAAAGGAATCTTTGTGCACTTCAGAGAGTGACTTTGAAGTCATCCCCACAGCAAAGGCACTTTTGGGAGTAAGTACTGGGTGTTTGAGCCCACAAAATTAGACACTTTTGGATCCGGAACTAAAGCTCTGACAGAGGAACTCAACTGGACTGCTGATCTGGAAGTTCTGTGTTTCTGTTTGTTGCCCTGCTGGTCTTTGACTCTGCTGATGGAGAGCTGGACTTTGCCTTCTCCCAAGGGTTTGCTGGCTTGCCTCCTGTTCTTCTGAAGTCTGAGGTACACAAAAGACTTCCAACTCATAAAATACAGCTCCTGGGCCTTTCTTCAACTTGCACCTTAACCCCAATAGGCGCGTCTGCAATCCTGGGCTGTTGGAAGTGGCTTTTGGAACCTTGAAATCATGAGCTGATGCAAAATCATCTTGTCGCAAAAACAATCATTGCCACCCATGATCACGAGGCCCCACCCGCCAACTTTTTGCGGCGGCAGGATCATCGCTAGCAATGCTCTACTTGCTCCCAGTGACCATCTTCCCCAACAGCAGGACTTTTGGCTCAACTTGAGAAGGTGAAACTTTAGTGGGACCTATTTGGAACGATATCCAATCCGTGCTCCATCACAGAGGGACTTTGCAATTACCCTGGTCTAGCACCACCTCAAGTAACCTTTTAGCACTATTGACTTCTATGCACTGTTTTAGGTTTATTCCTTAAACATCCATAACTACAGTTCTACTTATTGTTTTTTTGTTGTTTTGATCTTGTTTATTCAAAAAAATAAAATCTATATCTGTAACCATGTGTGCTTTTCATGATGTATTCCTTGTGTTACTGTGAGCGTGTTCTGCACAAATACTTTATACATTGCTTCTTTGGTCTCTGTGAGATTTCCTGTTCCTGCAGTATTTTGGCTCACTCTCTCTTCAGTCTCTACTTGACTTCCGCGTCCTCGCCAGAGCCGTGCCAGGGCCCAAGCTGATTTGTCAACCGTAAGTCCGATTGTCTGCACCGCATTACCCCACTTCACCCTGCTGAAGCGTCCTAGTGATCCTGAGACAGGGTGCAGACGCTGCTTGCTGGGTGCGGCAGTGGTAGCGGGAACACTGTGGGGCATCTCCGGGGGCTTCTCCGGCGGAGCGCAGAGCACTGCAGCAGGAGGTCCACTTCTTACCTACGGGTTTGGGAGCTGCTTGCGGTTCGCAGGACATTAAGGACATTAAGGTTCTATGTCACCAGCACTGGTTTGGAAGGTATCAACAAACACCGTCAAAACTCAGCAGAGCACAGCAGATATGGCGTTGTCATCGCCATGATCTCAAACCAGCCAACAAGCCAGGCGCTAGTTGCTCCCTCTGTCCTTCTCACCTATCCCCACCTAATCTAACTAAGGGGGAAAATCAGAAGGCTGAAGGTGGTAAGGCGGCAGAGGGAGGTGGATGCTGCAGGAGGGGAGACTGAATTCTCACGCAGGAGAGCAGTGCGATGGTGGAACCACCCATCCACCCATCTCGCTCCCATTTGCTCCCTGGGACAGCGACTGCAGTTGCAACTGCGATCTGGTGCAAAGCCGGGGGGGATAGGGGACAGAGAAAGGAGACAGGGGGTTCTCTGCCAAACAAGAAACCACAGATTCATTGACTCCTGGCCTGGTGATCCCCCTACCAACCACAACTCCCGTCCACACTGCCCAAGGCATGGTTCCGCGCACCAGCTTTTATTGGCTACAGGTCACACGCTACATTTGCCAGACAAATGATACAGGAAAAAAGGACAAAAGGATAAATGGACAACAATATTTTAGACAAATAGACAAAAGGACAAAGACAGAGACTAAGCCAGTACAGCTGCTGCCATCTCTGGCTAAGGCTTGGTTAAGGAGATAAGGAGAAAAGGGGGAAAAACTGGAAAAGGGGCATTGTTAATAGCCTCAACAAAAACCACAATAACAGCTACAACAATGCAATCGGAGAAGTCAAGGCAGCAGCAGGCAGCAGTTAACCCTACCAAAAAACGCAGAGGACAAGTAAGAAGGTGCGCATTAAAGAAAGCGATGATGAGCAGATAAGGGCGAAGGAGGAGGACATTCCCCTGATCTCACCACTACTCACCAGCCCGCAGACCCTGATTAACATCATGGCAAGTGGCGTAATCAATGTGCCTACCTTGGCCAAATCAAGTCGCTAACCAAAAATATATACTAAATTCTCCTTTACAATGGACGCTGGGCCGGTTTTGTGTCTAAGCAGCAACAAAGGAGCTAACCTCCCATCTCCTCTACAACCAATCAAAGCACACCAGATGGCACATCAGATGGCAAAACAGCAGCAGCTGAAGATAGACTGTAGAGAGTCATCAGGCTCCAGTAAAAGCCATGCAGCAACTCTAATAGGCACAAGCAAAGAAGAAAAGATCAAATGGAACGAGGAAAATGGGCATTTAAGCCAAAATACTTGTGACTATTCAGAGCCAGATATGCTCAAAAACATTGATGAACCAAATGGGAGTGAGAAAGATGGCCTTGGACGAATGTCTGACAAATTATCGAAATACAGAATATCGTAGTACACTAATATCGGAACAAAAATATCGACTACACTATTATCGACTTCCTATACTTAACTATAGATATACAAATATATCGGATACTTTATATCGATATACACAAACATCGTTTTCATTTATATCGACTACTTTGGTATCGGTATACATAAATATCGATTTCTGAAAAATACATACACATTAAATAAAATATCGACATCAAAAATATCGTCAACATTAATATTGGGTTTTCAGATATATCGACAGTTTATATACATATATTTGCACATTTATTTAACATATTATTTTTTTTTTTGCAAATAAATACACACTACTTAATTATACATTTTTATTTTTCTTATAAAATATTCAAAACTTTTCTATATTATCTATTATATAACCTACACACAGAAAATTATTGTCTGCTATTTTTATAATTATATAATTATCTTTCTTTTCACTTCTATTACATAATACTCACAACTGAAATTCTAAAATACTAACTAACCAATCAAGACACTGATTTTTTAAAACAACCAATAGCAAACTAATTACTAATGACACTCCTCTATATAAACAATTAAACCCAAAACACAAACTACTTGCTAAAAGTCACGGAAGGAGATACATCTCTGGATGAATTGCAGCACACCTACAAGAACATCACAACTATCAACATATAATCAAATCTTCCAAGTAAGTACATAAATTAAACACTAAGTAAATAGCTGCTACTACATTACTTACCTGCTAAATACCCAGTGCTCCTTTCCTATTACTACTACTTAACATGCTAATAATTTATATATACAAATGTTTTTATAGATACTACAACTAGAGAAAATTCTACTAAAAACAACTGTGAACAAGATCAAATAACTACAGATAATAATAAGTAAGCAAATTGTCACTTTTAATTTACTTGTAAAATAATCTAAAACACAAACAAACAAATACATTTATCAGCATATGTACTTTTTTTCTCCAGATTCTACTACTGAAAACTACACTACAAATGAACCAAGAACATTATTCCTATTTCTACATTAAATATTACTAAGTAAGTATTTGTAAACTGAAATCAATGTGGTAAAAACCGACAAACATTAGCACTTGTTCTAATTAGTTGCTATTATCTATTTTTTTTACACAGCTAACACTACAGATGAATATACTGGAAATATTCAGATCTCCAAAATAGGAATACCAATATTACAACTCACTAAGTAAGTATATTAAATAACATAATTAACTGCTAAGTTGTTGAAAACCTACAAACATGGTGAATGTTGTAACACATATGTACCTTTTTTTTTTTAGATAACACTACAAACTACTCTCCACAAAAAGAACATACAACTATACAGGAAAACCCTACCTAAAACAAAATAAGTAAGTATCTTGACAATGTAAACTAAAATCCTACACTTATTAGGATCCACTTTTGTAGTAGAAATTAGCTCTAACATTGTAAATATACACAAAATTGAGTAATAATATTGTCTTTTTATGTTTTTCCTAACAGCTCTAACAACATCAGAAAACAGTATCCACAACGAAAGAATAAAGCATATCAAAAGATGTCACTGATTTCTAAAACACGTAAGTATATACACTACTAATAATCACTTACTTAAAATTATAAACACATTTTCCTTGACATTAACTATTATATATATATTTTCTAGATATACAAACAACAAAATGACAGAAGGAGCAGAATTTGTAACCAGCCAGAAAGGAAAGCTATTACTGTGCTACATGGGTTACACTTATACACAAGAAAAGCAATATGGCATGAAAGTTAATTGGAAATGTTGTAAATATTATTCTAACAAGTGTTATGGAAGGGCAACAACAAGAGAAACTACTGTACTGTATACTAGGGAACACAATCATCCACCAAATGTTACTGAAATTGAAGTTAGAACAGCATTGGAAAATATAAAAGAGGCAAGTACAGGTTCCCAAAAACAAACCAACGTCATTTTAAAAGAAGCAATTCCTAAAATCCCTAAAACTGCCACAACCCAAATGCCAAATATTCTTTCCCTAAAAAGAACTATAGCACGAACTAAAAAAGCTACTACTACTACCACACCAGCTCCCAGAACATATCATGATATCAATTTAAATGCCAACCAAATTATAACTTTAAACAAGCAACCATTTATAATTTATGACAATAAAAACAATGACAAAAGACATTATTTTTGGGCCCAATATGAATCTAGTAAAACTTCAGCAAAGCCAATATTGGATGATGGATGGGACTTTTAACATCTGTCCCAAACCATTTTTCCAATTATACACAGTACATGGCCTCTACCAAAACTGCAACATACCACTACTATATGCACTACTACCAAACAAAAATAGTGCCACATATATGGAATTATTAAATATAATTAAACAAAAAACTAATGATTATTCTCCAGAAAAAATAATTCTAGATTTTGAGCAAGCAATGCTTTCAACTATCCTAAAAATCCACCCCCATACCTGCATTCAAGGCTGCTACTATCATTTAAACCAGTGTCTATGGAGACATCTACAAAAAACTACCTTAAGTGTAGAATATGCTACTAACTCATCTTTTGCATACCAAATTAAAAAACTCATAGCACTGGCTTATGTTCCCGAAACAGACGTAGCAGAACACTACAACATTCTTATAGACAGCCCCTTCTACAAACAAAATGAAGCAAAGTTGAGTCCATTTCTGGACTACTTTGAAGACACCTGGGTAGGCAGACTCCATAGATCTGGCCACAGAAGAAACCCCACATTCCCAATACCCTGGTGGAACGTTTACAGAAGCACCTTAAATGGAGAATCTAAAACTAACAACGCAGTAGAAGGTTGGCACAATGCCTTTATACAATCAACTGGCAGAACTAAACCAACTCTAGAACATTTTATTAAGTGCCTACAGAAAGAACAAAGCTACCAGGAATTCAGAATGGACCAATCCATAACTGAACTAGTCCCAAAAACATCAAAACAAAATAAGCAAATGCACAAATACCTAGAAGAGCAAGTGAAATTATACCCTAGTACAAAAGGCATTGAATACTTAAACATCATTGCCAAAACTCTACTCTGAATAAATAACAACACCAAAGCAATCCCTAAAACTATCACCTAAATATGCATAACTGTTCAAACTTGATGTTTAAAAGTATTTAATGTATGCAATATATAGAGATATTAATCACATATATGCACACATTAAATAAACATAAGAACTATTAAACAATGCAATATTAATAATCACATTACCCACCCACAAAAGATCAAAAATAAATGACTTACCAATCATGTTGTAAATCCAATAACGTCCTTCTCCACCAAAGTAATCCAGGTAGTGCAAATGTAACCCAAAATAAAATGCAAAAATACAACTGTTCCAAAATAACCAAATCCACGGTGTGAAGAGCCATCGAATAACCATAAAAAACCCGAAAAATAGTAAAAAGTTTAAGAAACGCTCCAGGAAAACCGAAAACGTAAAAGAAGTGTTTGCAAAGCAGTAGTGAATAAAACCAACAAACACTTCCTTTTTAAAAAAAAACGGAACTTCCGATATAGCGAACACCTATAACAAAAACATAGAAAACAGACATTCCCACCCAGATTAACCAACACATAAATAAGTACTAACATTAGTAAAAACATTATTTTGCTAGTACATAAACTTAAAACCTAGATAAAGTTACTCTGTAAACAATCCTATAACAAAGTAAAACTACGTGTATCTACCACATGGAAATAATCGTTATAAAAATCTAAAACACAACTCACTCACATATAAGAACACTAAATAGAAGCACACTACTCTCAAAAGTACATTAAAATACACATAAAACATATAAAATAAACCTTACCTGAAGCGACGTGAAGTCTCTCCCGACCGCGAGCTGCTCTTCATCCAAATGACCCAAAACAACCTAACCCAGTTACAAAATAAAGAACCCAAAAGTAATAAAAAAGTCCAAAGTAAGAAATATAATAGAAATTATTTTGACAATTACCTGAAATCATTTAAAAATTGCTAATATTTGCTAAAAAATGTTACTTTTTTGCTAGTATGAAATTATTTACAAATATGTATAAAAAGTTTAAAAATAAATATTATGAAAAAAATAATAATATTTATGACAACAATGTATAGAAATGTACAAAATATGTCACACAATGTTTAAATGTACTAATTATGTTTACAAAAAATATCCCTTTTTCAAAGAAACTGAAATGTAAAAAATGTAAGTGTTTAAAAAAGTATTAATAATATTATTAATATTATTATTTTATTTACTATATAATATGTAATACTATAAAAAATAATATTACATATTAAATATAACCATTTTATTTTATCTTCTTCTTCTGTTAATTTTATAGTAATTGTGTTTGGAAATTATTATCAGAAATATAAATGTTTCATAAAAGTGAATTAATTATGATTTAAATTGTTATCTCTGCTAAAAATACAAAACATAATAAAAAAAATGTTACAAACATCTTGAACATTTTCTATTTTGTTATTACTATAATCTCACAATATTATTATTGGCATAATCCAATTAGGTACAAGATATTAATAACATTTAACTTACTATTCCCACTCCAATCTATATGACATTATAATTGATGCTGGACAATAATTTGATAAAAATAATTATTCCAACTCCACTCTACTTAATATAGAAAGAGTTGCTAAACACTAAAACAACATTACTTACTATTCCCACTCCAGTGTACATTAAATAAAAGTAGGTGCTGGACACTAATTAATTAATAATTACTATTCCAATTCCAGTGTACATTAAATTGATGTAGGTGCTGGACACTAATTAATTAATAATTACTATTCCAACTCCAGTCTACATTTAATTGAAGTAGGTGCTGGACACTAATTAATTAATAATTACTATTCCCACTCCAGTCTACATTTAATTGAAGTAGGTGCTGGACACTAATTATTTAATAATTACTATTGCAACTCCAGTCTACATTAAATTGAGGTAGGTGCTGAACACTAATTATTTAATAATTACTATTCCAACTCCAGTGTACATTAAATTGAAGTAGGTGCTGGACACTAATTAATTAATAATTACTATTCCAACTCCAGTCTACATTAAATTGAAGTAGGTGCTGGACACTAATTATTTAATAATTACTATTCCAACTCCAGTCTACATTAAATTGAAGTAGGTGCTGGACACTAATTAAGTAATAATTACTATTCCAACTCCAGTTTACATTAAATTTAAGTAGGTGCTGGACACTAATTAATTAATAATTACTAAGGCTGGGCGGCCAGCTACGCTCCGTGCACGGAGTGCACGTAGTGCCGTCTCCTACGCATTTTGCGTAGCGGGCGTAGCCAGGCGGCACTACGCGCGCTCCGCAGACGGTGCGTAGCCGGCCGCCACCCGCCTCCCTCCCGCCCTCCCTAAATATTTAAATAAAATTATACAAAGCTTTTAAAAACACTTACCTTGTCCGCCGCGTCCCCGGGGCTCCCTCTCGCCGCCCTGGATTCGCGCCGCCATTTCAGATACTAATGCGCATGCGCGGGCGGCCGCGCATGCGCATTTCTCATGAGAAATGCGCATGCGCGGGCACCCGCGCATGCGCATTAGTATCTGAAATGGCGGCGGCGCGAATCCAGGGACGGCGAGAGGGAGCCCCGGGGACGCTGCGGACAAGGTAAGTGTTTTTAAAAGCTTTGTATCCTTTTATTTAAATATTTAGGGAGGGCGGGAGGGAGGCGGGCGGCGCGTAGTGGGGCTACGCGGAGTGCGCGGGTGGGCGTAGTTTTGCGCCCACTTCGCATAGCTCCGCGGAGCTCCACTCCGCACACTACGCCCAGGGTTAATAATTACTATTCCAACTCCAGTCTACATTAAATTGAAGTAGGAGCTGGACACTAATTAATTAATAATTACTATTCCAACTCCAGTCTACATAAAATTGAAGTAGGTGCTGGACACTAATTAATTAATAATTACTATTCCAACTCCAGTCTACATTAAATTGAAGTAGGTGCTGGACACTAATTATTTAATAATTACTATTCCCACTCCAGTCTACATAAAATTGAAGTAGGTGCTGGACACTAATTAATTAATAATTACTATTCCAACTCCAGTCTACATTAAATTGAAGTAGGTGCTGGACACTAATTAATTAATAATTACTATTCCAACTCCAGTCTACATTAAATTTAAGTAGGTGCTGGACACTAATTATTTAATAATTACTATTCCAACTCCAGTCTACATTAAATTGAAGTAGGTGCTGGACACTAATTATATTATAGTTACTATAATTTAGTTAAGATATTTTTAGTAAATGTTTTATATGACACTACCACCCTTATCCCCTATAAACACAATTACCCTCTCCTAATGATTTTTATGTAATATTAATACATTTTTATAAAAAATATTTAAATATTTAAAAATTCTTGTATCATCAATACATATGATTATTTTTACATTTTTATTAAAATATTATAAAAACAAATATTAATTTTAATAAATTTTAATTATTTTTATAGATATATTTTAAAACACTCCCCACCCTTATCCCCTATTAACCCAATAACCCACTCCTAAAACTAGATATGTTGATTAAATATTATATTTATTTACAAATATAATAATATTATTTAATAATTTTTTAATTTCTTAAATATTTTTTAACATATATTTAAAAACACTCCCCACCCTTATCCCCTATTTACCCAATAACCCGCTCCTAAAACTAGATATGTTTTTGTATTAATATTTTTATTAATAAATATATTAAAAATTATTATTAATTGTTTATTTTTTAAATATATTTTAAAACACTCCCCACCCTTATCCCCTATTAACCCAAAAACCCGCTCCTAAAACTAGATATGTTATTTTAAAAATTATTTTATTAATTAAAACATTTTTTTTTTTAGTATTTAAATATTTTTGATTATTTCTTTTTTCTAATGGCATTACATTTTTTTACTACTTGAACTTTTTTTTCCCCACTATAAAACGATATTTTTTATAGTCGATATTTTGTCTAACGATATTCTTGCTTTCGATATTTTGTTATACTTACTGATTACGATATTTTTGTATTCGATATTTTCATATTTCTATATTATCTACCTTCGATATAAAAACTTCGATATTATGTCTTGTCGATATTATTTTTTCGATATTATGTCTGATTACCGGCCTTGGACAGGTCATGAGCTACACAGCGGCAACAAAAAAGGAAGGGAAAGAAAGTACCAATAATGATATCCCTCTCAGGCACATTAAGGAAGAATCCCTGGACAAAAGGCCACTACACAGAACGGAAGAAGAGGAGGAGGAGCTAAAAGTACGCAGGCAGCCCCCCAATAACGACACCCCCTTAAGTAGAGAAATTGTACTCTCTGGACTCCTTCAACTATACAAAGCTCTGCCGTGGGCTAAAGGGGAACCCAAATTAGAACAGCATCCCACCTCTTAACCACATCTGAGCAAGAGCTTATGGAGGCCACTGTGGGTAATAAAGACCCCTATAATACGCCAACCAAAATGGCAGCCAGAAAATTACAAACCATTCCCCAATTGACAGTGCAAGAAAGGCCTGCTCAACCAGCCCTGGAACAATTGCACATACAATTTGGACATGACATTACCCAAGCTCAACCTAACAGAAAGACACAAGGGGCACTAACGTCAATAACTCAGGATACGGAACCAGAATCATCGTACCGAACACCAGAGGAATGGGAGGAACTGGTAGTCTCATACTCCATCACCCCTGGAGGTGAACCACAAAGAACAAACATTGGCTCTACAAAACCCAACATCGAAAAGGACAAATCGTAAGAAAAAGAAGACATCTGGACCACACTGTTACATACAATGCAAATGTCCGTAAATGGCATGCCATACCAATCAGATAAGATGGATAATCAATTGTCAGTTCTCAATTCACTTTCCATATTCATCGCAAACATCAACGACAAGCTGGCAGATATCAACAACCTGATCGAAAGGGCTCAATCAGGGAAACCATTTACACAGGCCAGCTGCATCTGCATAACAATTGTGGACAAGCTGGCGACACTTCCGACAGCATTGGACAATCTCCTTTCTGACATAAGAGAGGCTGTGACAAACAAGTCAGCCGATGGATCTGCTCATATGAGTAACGATGAGCAATAAACAATAACATCAAGAACCCAAATTCGGGACCAACCCACCACAGATCTGACACTAGAAGCAAGGCAGCTCTGGGAGGCCACGGACCTACCAACAATAGGTACAAATAACAACTTACTAAGTTGAAGAGCCATAGCACTTTCAAAGAGAAACACATCATGCACAAGGCAACCCCCTCTAAAAATTAATCCGACTGAGGGCGCACAATCCTCCAAACAGCGGAGGAAACAGAGGAGGAAAGGGCGAAACCAAAAACGAACACAGGCTCTACTGTTCAGCAGGGGCAAAACCCAAAGCCCTGGGAAAGAGCTAATAGAAGTTCAATGAGAAGCTGGGAACGGAAGAGGGTGCTTAAAAGGGAAACATTTACAACAATAGACCCATGTATTGAGACTGATTGGGCACGCAAAAAGTGCACACAAGGTTCAGTAACAACACCAACAAGTGAATCTTTCTGAGCCAGTGGACGAACAAATAGCTATACACTGCAGAGGACGCTCAAAAGGAACACAACTAGAACAATGGACCCAAGCATAGAGATAGACAAAGCATGCAAAAATCGCCTACTTTGTCCAGTAAGACCATCAAGTGAACCAACTGAGCCAGTGGAGGACCCAATGGCCAAACAGAGCAGTTTGGACGAACAAAAAGTGCTTCCAGGAACAACAATTGTGTTTCATCCTCAGTATATATCAAAGGGACAATTGAAATATTAAACAGGGGAAACATCCTATGGTCCATCAACAGCCTTAAGGACCTAAAAACATCGTCCTGAAGTGGAGTGGACGTCTCACGCTCAGATTTTCCATGGAAAGATTTTTTCTCTGCCCGTGTTTAATCATCCTCAAAGGATCAGAGAGAAGTTGAAATCCTATGGAGGACAGGATAGTCATTTAATTGGAGGCTGCATAACCTACTTTCTCATTCCGTCTGCCACAATAGGTATCTTTTTTGTCCAACTATCTGTTCCCACCCCCAACATGGCGAATCGTACCTGGCGTGGTGGTTGGTGTCCCGAGTGATTTCTGCTGCGACCTTGCCGGTTTTGCCAGGACTCCTGACAGGAGGCGAGGCAGGCTTTCGCGTTCCAGGCATCCGTCGTCAAGATCGAGCGGTGTGTGGAGTATGGAATAAGCCCTCTGGAGTGCTGGCTTTTGGCGTTCGCTACCACGAGTTTTCCGGCGGCTGCTGGGGGAGCTGATTGACGCAGGTAACGCTCGAGAAGGTGAGGAGGGCCGGGCGCTTTTGCAAATAACGGCTAGTATTGCTGTAGGGAATGCCGTAAAGACAATGTCGGGACAATTGAGCATCGGCCTGACTCCCTTTCGAATGTGAAGTGCAGGAGTTTAAAATACTCACATTTTTGCGGCATTAGTGGCTTTTAGGGTAAAAAGTGAATATAAGAAAAGAGCAATAAGAAAGCAATATACGGAGATTGCAGACTGTAGACTCGTTAAGCCACTTTGCTGCTGCAGGGGAAATACCTTGTCTTTGACGGAATCAGTCCGTAGGATTTTCAACGCTGCATCTCCTGAAAACAAGTCCGCTGGGACTGCAACGGGTTGCTTTAGGACTTGGTCTTGGTCGTACCTTGGCCTGAACTGCTGCTGGGGGCTGGACTGTGAGCCTCGCCTGTACCCGTCCCTGGACGACGGACGAAGGAGGCCCTGTGTTCTTGCTGCGTGTCTCGTGTGCTGGCCCCTGGGACTACATCACCCAGAGTTCCCTGCAGTTCCCCGCAGGGCACACACCACTTGTGTCATCGAGGCGCTTAAAACAACTCGCCGCCTCCCGTGGCGTGGCAGACCGTGGCAGGGCTGGGCCGCCTGCTGAATCATCATCATACAGAACCCCCAGGTGACATTGTATATAGATTTTGGGGTCATAACTGTAACTGTGGATGATCGTATTATAATTGTTGAGGTGCGTGAAGTGAGGATTGCTCTGTCTCACCTGCTGTTCCAGGGAAAGAAGGGCTTTCATTACCTACTCGCCGCACCCGCTCCGTGGGTGCCGCTTCACACGTGGATCCGGGGAAAGTGCTGAGCGCTGCTGTTGTTTGCTTGTGGATTAAGGAGGCTGCAAACGGCGGGGGAGACTGCATTGGACGCACGCAGGGACTCGCTGTACCAGGAGTCCCTGCGCTGACAACAAACACCTGGTCCACCGTCCTGCCGCCAGCTCGCCCCCAGGCTTTCCCACGTGATATAAAGGAAGTTAGAGCTCACACAGCGCGTGAGCGTTCCGGGAGAAGCCCAGGACAAGGGTGGTACCGACAGAGGCCTGGCTGGGCCACCCCTCTAAACTTTTCCGCAAATTTCATCTGGGCTAATATTATAGCGGTTCCTCGTTTTAATGTAACTTATAATATGCAGTCGAAGTAATTAACAACACTTGTTGTTGTTTCAATATTTTTTTTCGCCCATTTACTCTTTTTTTGGTATAGTTTACTGTGTTCCTACTCTTGGTATAAATTTGTTTCTTTAGGTATTTAATTTTACCCTTCAATTGGTTGTAAGTGGCCGAGAGCAGCAGCATGGGCAAGGGAGATAAGCCGACTGCTCACCGCCCCACGACCAGGCTATTAGCGGCATCTAAGCAACCCCTACCTAGCCTTACCGCTATTGACAAAATGCTCCAAAAAACTATAGGGGTTGTGGCCAACGCTATAGAAAATATGGAAGGGCGTCTCTCGATTACCCCTGCTATGCCCTCCTCTACTCTTCTGGAAGACTGCTCCATAGCAACAGCTTTTCCTACAGATTTTATGACCTCCCTTATGCCCTCATTCTCAGACCTACCCGGTGCTCAGATTGTGTCTGACTCAGATTTTGTAATTGAGAGCGCGCAATCGCAACCTCCCTCTTCCCCCACCCGGGCCCCACTTCAGGAGCATGTGCGTGGTGCCAGACCCAAAAAACCTAAGAAAAAGGGGAAACTCACTAAGGCACCAGTACCTACTCCTGCTTGTGGAGATTCCGAGCAGGGCTCTCGTGACCCTAATCCCGGTCCTCGTGTTTTTTCTGCCCCCCTCTTTGGGCCACTGACCTTTTATCCGATTTTCAGGCCCATATGGAACTGGTCATCAATACCCATTTTAAATCTTTGTCCTCTAAGATTGACAGACTGGTTTCTTTGATAAATAGTAAAGGCCCAGGGAAAGCACAGACAGCAACCGCATCGGGGAATATTATCTCGGCATTGGCTAAAGGACCCACCAACGTGGCTGCAATAGTGTTTGCCCTATTCCCGCCACCTCTGCATTGATCCCCCCCTAAGATCGCGACTCCCACACAAACTACTAATGTCCCAGGTCCTATTGGTCGCACCACTACGTCCCCATCTGTCCAGGGACGTAAAGTACAGGAACCACCAGGGCTGCCAAAGCCAACCGGGCTCTTAGAGTGCCCGCTAGGAAATAACAATATGCTGGGCTTTCCTAAATATACTCCCCTACCCCAGCTTCCGCCGGAAGCCTCGCCCTATGTGGTGGTGCTCACAGGCGTCCCTGCCTTCCCAGGCGATACAAGGGAATCTTTTCCAGAATTGAAGAACAAAGTTATCTTCTGGTTAAGTAGGCACAGACCTTTAATGGGTGCCGGGCAGGGGGAAATTATGTTTGCCCGTAGAGTAAGTTGGTTAGGGACGAGACCTAAGGACATTAGTGGTGACTGTGTGATTGTGAACTTTCGGGATCCAAGGGCCGTCGAACATGTACTACATAATGGAGGGTTTCCCCACGCGAACTCTATTAACACCGTCCACTTGGGGTACTTCTATTTACAACCTTCAGCTCTAGGGGGGTCTGACCTATTCCGCCCCTTCCTTGCTGGTTATGATTACGAATTTAACATCGCTGTGGGTAATAGATACTCTGCCCTAAGCAATATAGACTGACCACTACCAATGTGCTCCCCCGTAGGATCTGTTTTGCCCCACTCGGTGTGTGAAGGTGGGGGGACTTCTAGCACAGTGAAGGGTGCTTCAGGCGAGAGAGTCGGTCTGGAAGGGACACATTTTATTATTCCTCCGCCCTCTCCTAACCAAGGGTTAGTTAGTTCTGTAGAGGAAGTGGGTAACCATTTACATCCTAAACCTTCCTGCTCTACTGAGCATCTACTACTGGCGGACCCCCCGGTTCCTGCTCCAACTCACTATCCACTTATAGGCTCTTGGAATGTAGCAGGACTCGAGAGAAAGCTGATAAATCCGGAGTGGGGAAAGTTGATAGAGTGTTATGATCTATGCCTCTTCCAAGAGACGTGGATGCTGTCCCCTCCAGTCAAGGAGGAATATGCATCCTTCCATGCCCGAGCAGTTCAGGGCACGAGTGGCAGACCTTCGGGGGGGTTACGTATTTGGATTGCTGTTCATCTGGGATGCACGGTTAAAGTTGTAGATTCCCACTGCCCGGACATTCTCTGTGTTATATTGAACTTCAATAAGGGGCCTGTGCTGGCAGTGTTTAATATATACCTGCGCCCGTATCCGCTCCAGCTGGGCCTATCAACTTTGGAAGCCCTGGAGGCTCTTTTACAATCTCTTCCCCCGGGTGCTCATAAAATTATTGGTGCAGACCTTAACTGCCACTTTGAGCCACTTTCGGGGATTCCCTCTATATCCGCGGAAGAGGACGAAAGTTGGTTCATTCCGGACTGCACCATGTACCCTGAAAAGCGCTTACTGCCACTGGCTCTTGCGATTAACAAGCTGGTATTCCTATATTCACTAAGGGCTTGTAATGGTAGATTGGCCCCAGATGTTCCAGGGACTAGCACATATAATAGACTGGGGGGAAGCTCTACCATAGACTACATATTGGTGAATGTAGAGTTTTGGGCTTGTCTCAGAACTTTTTCTGTGATCCCAAGGGTTGACAGCGATCATAATTTATTGTCATTAGAACTGCTAGTTCCCCTTGGTGGTCACAATGATCGAGGACGTGAGGAGACGGCTACTGACTGTAATTTAGTCATAGCAGCGGGAGGGAGAAGAGTTAGATGGGAGAGGATTGCACTGGCTCCTGAGAGGCTGGCAGAATTATATCAACTCGTAAGCTCTCTCACGGAGGTCTCTAACCTATTGGGCGCAGTTTGCGAACCCCTCCCCTCCCACTCCCAGGGGCTGCAAGACATACATAACAACCTTTTTGGCTCCCTGGCCTGCTATTTCTATTCTTTGGGGGCTAGGAGCAGTGGGACAAAGAGGCGAGATCACTGGTTTAATAAAGCATGCAGCTACGCAAAGAGGTGCTTGATTTGGGAGGTCAAATCGGGCTCAATCTTTAGCATTAGAACGGCGAGGGAGGTGTATAAAGCTTTGATTAAGGAGGCTAGGGCTGAGTGGGAAGCCGCCAGGTGGGATAATATCCGAGTGGCATTGGGAACCCGAGATTTCAGGTCATTCTGGAATCTTGTGCGAGTCGGGTCGGCCGAGGGGAAGTCTGCCATCATCCCTAACCTTAGTGAAGACGCTTGGCTAGACCATTTTAAGCCCCTGTATTCATCTGGCCACAGTGATCACCACGAGAGGCCGTATTGCAAAACCGCCCCTCAGAATTGGCTCTCCTGGAAACCCCGGCCCCGGTCTGCCCACCTTGCTCTGTCCATGAAGTGCGAGTGGCCCTTGGTAGCCTGGACAGGATCCCCGGTGACCTCTATTGTAGTGAACAAAAGGTATGGGCTCCCTATATTTTTGTTTATTTTAATGCCATCTTTCAGGGTTTGGAGATCCCTGAAACCTGTCTGGGAGCCGAAATAATCCCCATTCACTACAAAGCTTCCCCCCTCGACCCGGCTAACTACCGCCCCATAAGTTTGATTGATGTCCTCCAGAAACTCTTTACCCGCCTTTCGTTATCAAGGTTGCAGAGTTGGATGGATGACCAACACACCCTAACCTCCCTTCAGACGGGCTTCCGAGCAAAGGTTTCCACCATAGACCAACTTTTCAGATTACAGTTGGTCTAGTGGAAGACGGTCACTATTGGGGCGGGCAGTTTGTTTTTGATCTTCATGGACCTTCGGTCCGCATTTGACCTGCTCCATAGGGATAAGTTGTGGGCTTTACTGCTGGCAATGGTGGCCCCCCCTTATTTGTGCTACCTTTTCAAATGACTGCATCAGGCCACATATGCTAGGGTGAGGTATGGGAGGAGCGGGGAGTTGCCGGCCCCCTTCCTGGTTGAGAGGGGAGTTAGGCAGGGGTGCGTCCTGGCTCCTACCCTCTTATCCCTCTTTCTTAATGGGCTAACAGACCATCTCTCGGGAGCAAAAGATTTGGACTCCCCCAGTTTAGCGGGGAGACGGACACCGGCCCTAATTTTCGCCGATGATACTCTCCTGGTGTCAAAATCGCCAGGGGGTATACAGCGCACATTAGAGGCATTCTGCTCCTTTCGTCACCTGAGAAATCTGGAGATCAATATCTCGAAAACAAAGTTCATGGTCTACAACTATAAATCGGCCAATTGCCCTCGCCCGCATATGAATGGAACAGTGTTGGACCGTGTGTCCACCTTTGAGTACCTGGGGGTCACACTGAATGATAAGATGGACTGGGGGTCCCATAAGGCTAGGGCCAACCTAAAGCTGGCCAATCATCGGGTGGTATTTTAAAGATTTTTAATGACACTTCATTAAAACTCCTGAGCCCGCCCCTTGAGATTTATAAGGCCCAAGCAAGAGGGGGCGCACTCTATGGCGTAGAGCTATGGGGCCATACATCAGCTGCCCCTTTGACGCTCATGGAAAATAGTTTCATCAGGCGTTTGCTCCGTCTGCCTGTGAGCTCTCCCTTGATCCCTCTGCGGTTGGATCTGGGCCTGGTACCAATCCAGGAGATCGTAGCAAATCGCCCTCTCCTGTATTGGAGGCGTCTTTGGGTGACTCCTGAGCTTTCGAGCTATAGGGAGGACCTGAGAGACATTCTGCAGAGGGGGACCTCGGGGAAAATACCCAGGTTGAATTACATCAAGCACCTCTGTCATGCTTTAGGCAGAGGAGACATGTGGTTATTTCCCCAAGACGCCTGCCCTTTGCTCTCTAAAAAACTACTGAATGTAGCTCTTAGGAGGAACCGCACGGAGTCTACATCAAGTAATCCCTCGTTGGGTAGGCTAACGGACACCTTTTTGAACATCAAGGCTTATCCCCGCTTTGAAGTCTTTTTGGATGATATCCAGCCCTCCTTGGCTTAGAAACTTTACATCCAGTTCAGACACAGCGCATTGCGACTGAGGGCGGTAACGCACAAATGGCAGAACGCCTCCTCAATGGCAAGTACCTGCCCGGGGTGTTCGAGCGGCAGTGATACAGATCTGCACGTTCTGCTCTTCTGCCCCACTCACGCTAGGGCTAGGGAGAAATGGATTTTGCAGCTATGTAGGGCTAGGGGCCTTAGGGATTACAGGGAGGTCTTCAGGATTCTTAAATACGACACTTCCCCTCTGATAGTTTTTGCCACAGCAAGATTTCTTCAATCTATGTGGTACACGTGATGTGAAATACTAAAGCTGGAAGCTCATATTTTGCACTAAGGGCCACTCTCTAGGAGGTGCCATACTTTTTATACAATTTTAGATATTTTACATACTGACATCTCAGTGTTTTACTTGATGTTTTTAATTTTTGCAGGCACTATTTGTATGTGATTTTTAACATAAGGTGTTACTTGTATTATCCTTTGTTATTGTGTTGCTTTTATTGTGTATGTATGGCTTTTTTATGGTATGTTACCGAAATAAAGTACTTTTGACTGACTGACTGACTGACTGACATCGTCCTGAAGTCAGTCGAATTTGTAGAGTCACCAGACCAACCAGGAGTAGAAGCAACTAAAACAGTCTCGGCCACAGCAGACCTGGCTGAGAAAGTCTTAAAGGAACACACTAAACTCAATGCCTGGGGTATCAAGCTGAAGCCTTTTATCAAACTAAAATGCCCGGACCCCCACACAGCTGCCTTAGAAAGCCAAAAAGACCCTGGGCTGGCACATTCGAGCACATGATCCTTCTCAGTGCTGTGAGGAGCACACAGGAAAAGTCCTGTGTACAAAGAAACCAGAGAGCACAAGGTACACAGGACAAACTTATGTTTATGTTTATGTTCATGTTTATGGGATTTGTAAAGCGCGTGACTACCCTTGGGCATCTCAGCGCTGCGATGCGAAGAAGAGCAGGAGGGAGAGACTAGCCTTGTGGAAAGAGCCAGGTCTTGATTTTTTTCCTGAACTGGGTTTCATTTTGGATGGATCGGATGTCGGGATCCAAGCTGTTCCAGAGTTTGGGTATAAGATGGGAAAATGATCTACCCCCCCATCTGGCTCTTTTAGCAATGGTATTCTTCATGAGGAATTTTGAGCTGGATCTCAATTGTCGTTGAGGAATGTAGTGGGTAACCAGTTTTTGGATAAGTGCAGGGCCCCTCCCGTGCATAGCACGATGAGCCAGATTGAGTGCTTTAAACTTGATTCTTGCCTGAACAGGAAGCCAGTGAAGTTACTTCAGTCTGGGTGTAATTGACTGGCGTCTAGGTATATTTAGTAGTAACCGAGCTGCTGCGTTTTGGACGACCTGCAGACAGTTAACTACATATTTCGGGGATCCCAGGAAGAGGGAGTTGCAGTAGTCCAGCCTTGAGACCACTGAGGCCTGGACCACCGTTTTTTTACCATCTTCGGGGAGTAGGGGCATGATCTTTCTGAGCATGCGTGGTGTCCGGAACCAGCTACCGGAGAGCTTTTTAGCCTGGGTCTCCATTGTGAGATTTTTGTCTAGCCACATGCCCAGATTTTTTATGGCTGGTTTGGATGGCGGGGGTGGTCCCCAGCTAATGGGCCATGGGATATCAACATGGGAATTCAGGCTGTTGCCCAAAATCATCAGCTCCATTTTATCCCCGTTCAACTTAAGTTTGCAATCAAGCATCCATGATCCGATTCTCTCGAGGCACAGGGTGAGTTGTCGGAGGTCAGAATGATATTGAAAATACTAGTTGTGTATCATCCGCGTAAGACACGACGGAATCTTGAATGATGCGTGCTAGGGGGCTGAGATAAATATTAAAAAAGGGTAGGGCTCAGGGAAGATCCTTGAGGTACTCCCCAGGGGGCCGGGAAGGGATCGGACTTGAACCCGCCTTCCACACATTAGAAGGATCTGTCACTTAGGAACGAGGCAACCCATTCTTTTGCTGTACCTTTTATGCCCACTTCTTCCATTCTTTGTGTTAGCACTGCGTGGTCGACCGTATCAAATGCGGCGCTAAGGTCTAAAAGCACCACTGCTGCCATTTGTCCTTGATCTAAGATGGATTTAAGTTGTTCAGTAACCACCAGTAATTGCTGACTCAGTGCTATACTTGGGTCGAAACCCCATGGTGGATTATGTCATTATTTTCAAGGAAGGTGGAGATTACGGAGTTAGCGTGTTTCTCCGCCATTTTGCCCACTATTGGCTGAAGGGATATTGGTAGGTAATTGGAGAGTTCAGCTTGGTCTAAGTGTGGCTTTTTTAGCAAAGGTTTGATGACGGCATGTTTCCATTCTTTTGGAACAATGCCCTGCTCAAATGAGAGGTTGATAAGGTTCCTCAATTGGCTGGCAACAGCTTTCCCACCTTGGGCAAGAATATTGGGGGGTGCAGGGTCTGAGGGAGAGCCTGATTTTCTATTTTTTATTAATGCTGTTGCCTGCTCTGGTTCCAAGGGGGGGATGGTCATCAGGACTGTTCCGTCCAGCAGAGCAGGGCTTTGAGATTCGGGTGATATGGAAGGGATGTTTGCCGGCGGCTCGGGGGGTTTGGGCTGGAGGGAGTTATTGATGATTTCAATTTTATTTCTGAAAAAATTTGCCAATCTATTGCACCTTTCTTTGGAGTGTTCTGGACTGTTGGGCTCTTGGGCTAGGCTAGTGAGGGATTTTACAATCTTGAATAATTCCCTAGGGGAGTTGGAGGATTTGGCAATTCTATCGTCATAGAAGATGGCCTGTGCTTTCGGGATGCTATTTTGATAGCGCCGGATGGCCGCTCTGTATGAAGTTTTAAATTCGGGGTCATATGACTTCCTCCACTCTCTCTCCAGTCTTTTGCAGTTCTTTTTCTCCTGCACTAGCGTGGGGGAGAACCATGAATATCGGTTAGTATTTTTATGTAATAAGGGGCCTAGCTTCCTGAAGTTTCCATTGATGGAGCTGCTTATCCAGGTGTGCCAGTTGCTATGTGCCTTGTGCAGATCTTTGGTTTCCGGGGGTGTAGATGACTCCAGGTCATGGATCCAGACCTCTGGAACAGTTTTGGGCCATTTCCGTCCTATAACCGTGTTCGTTTTGTTAGGGACGGTACTGGGGATCTGGAGCTCAAATGGGATGAAAGCATGATCTGTCCAAGGCATCCAGATTGGGTCTAATACTTTCAGTCTTTGGTCGTTGGAGAAGATGGGATCTAAAGTGTGTCCTTTCTCATGTGTGCCGGAGGAAACTAGCTGTACAAGTTGTAGGGCTTCCATATCGGTTAGGCATCTCTTAGCGCAAGGGTCGTGAAGATCATCCAAATGGAGATTAAAGTCACCAAGCACTGTAATGGCGTTTTTCTCTATAAGCATGCTTGCAAATAGGTCTGGGGCTGAGTCTAGGAACCCAGTGGAGGGTCCTGGGGGCCTATAGATTTACCCCCCGGCAAAGGAGTTAGTTGCGGAGAAGGATAGTCTGAAGCCACAGGCTTCGGCGTTGTTGATATGCAGAGGAGCTATTATGCACTCTCGTTGAGCCTGGTGTATAATAGCTAGGCCTCCTCCTATTGCTCCTTCCCTATCAAGGTGGGCAATTTTGTAGCCCGGGGGAAGTGCTTTTGCGATATCAGGGGCCGAACTGTCTCTAAGCCAGCTTTCGGTAATAAAGAGAGCCTCTAATTGCTCTCCTTCCAGTAATAAATTAATTACTAGCGCATGCTTAGGTAGGGATCTACAATTAATGAGTCCCATCTTGGCGGTTTCCCATTTGGCCTCTATGTCGAGCCTGTGGTTATTCTTCACGTATCCTGGGAACTTACATACCGGACAATGCAGGGGTTGTTCTGTATTTAACTGGTGCTGGCAGTGCGGGAGTATCGTGTCTTTTATTTTTAAAAGTTCTGATCTCGTATAGGTGAGGGCTTTTGTCGGGGATATGGAGTTATGGGCAGGGATCCTAGCCCCTGGTCCTGTAAGGTCGCGGACGGGCGCAGACGGGCTTTCCTTTGGTGCTCCTTAGGCGCGTCAGCGGCACGTCCGCTGCGCGTCCTGTGGGCATGGATTTAAATGTAGGGAAGTCCAAAGTGCTTCGGCCCCTTCCCCTCCCCTTCCCCTTCCCCTGTTGTGTCAGCTGGGAAAGTTTGGCCCCGCCCTCCACTCAAACGGCTCCTGCCGCAGTGGACCGGGGCTGAGGGCAAAGTCCCAAGGAACAGAAGCTGTGCAAAAACGTAGGTAGGGGGATAGAGGGGGAATTTAAAAATGACGCTTTTTAAAAGTTACAAACAGTATTTTAAAAGAGGAGTAGGGGGTGTGCTCTGGCAGCGTTCAGCTCAGGTGGCAGAGTGTTTTTATGAATTGCACTTGGGGGTTCTAAATACAAATTTTAACTGGGGAATTTTATAGGCACACTGACACCTCTCTCACACGCTGAATTTTATTCTCCCTGCCTCGCCCTGCCGTCTTTTGGGAATTGCTGTTAGCGGCGGCGGGCGCCATCTTAGGTAGGGCTGGGGGTGCGCTCTAGTCGCGCCGCCCTCCCACCCTCCTCACACCCTATAAAATGTGCATTCCGGCCAGACGGCACAGCGGGCTGGCGCAGCGGGCGCGCCGGATGCGCGCCGAAGCCGCGCCTAAGCCAAGCCCGTCTGCGCCCGTCCGCGACCGGACACGGCCCAGGGCCCCAACCCCTGGCCCGGCTAGTAGAATCACCTGGAGCAGGAGTGAACTAGTAAGTTGTTCGTCAAATGTGTGTACCCTTGGACTCCACAGCGTTAGAGTAGGGGTGAATGAAGGGTGTCGTCACTGCCAATTTCGTTTCTGCATAGCGAAAGCAGACAACAAGATTAGTAATTTTTCCCTGTCTTGTGGCCTCATTAATGTTAGATCGCTGAGCTGTCACAAATATGATGTATATGAGCTTCTCATTGATAAAAACCCTGATCTACTGTTCATTACAGAAACCTGGCTTGATTCCAACTGTGACCCTGATATCATACAGGCCTTACCAGATAACTATCAGATGGTGCGCCTGGACAGACCGATAGGCAGAGGAGGTGGAATTGCGACCGCCTTTAAACAACACTGGGCTTGCAAACTTGAACCAATTAGTTTGGCAAGTTGTGAGGCGGGCTTTTTCACCATAACAATTGACGGAAGCATGACTATAAAAGGCCTGCTAGTTTATCGCCAACCAGGACCCATGTCCAGATTTAAAGGCAACCTTCTAGAGTGCGTCACTGAAACAGCGATAAGAAGTGATAAGTTTCTGCTGCTGGGAGACTTAAACGCACATCTGGAAGACCCATTAGACAAAGGAGCGATGGAGTTCCGGGAGGAACTTCATACCCTACAGCTAGAGCTCAAGGGACAGCTTCCAACACATAACCATGGGCATCTGTTAGATCCCATATTCGCCAACTGGGAGGATGTTTTGGTTGCACCCCCAGAGCCCTTGCCCTGGACAGATCACTTTTTTGTCCCATTCGTCATTCATCTGCCTAAGCATAAAGTTCCTGCTCCCGCCCCTCTCAATTACCCTCGTCGCAGGTGGGCAACATTCTCCCTGCCAGAGTTTAACAAGGCTCTCATCGCGGAAGGGCCCCCAGGAGGCAAGGATGTGGCAACGGCAAACAAATTGTTCAATGACCGCATCACGGCTGCTCTGGATTGCACAGCCCCATTGGGCCGGCCTACAAAATGTGTCCACAGACAAAGAACTGCTCCCTGGTTTAGCGAGGCGTTGCGCTGCGCTAAAAGGGACTGTAAACGAGCAGAGAGACAATGGAGAGTGGCATATGAAGACCTGATGAAAGAAGCCTATCTCATTAAGAGACGCATCTATCATAATAAAATCAGGATAGAGAAAGCCACTTATTATGCAGACAGAATACAGGGGGCAGAGAACTCTGCCAGGGAACTGCTCAGTATATATAAGTCCTTAGCCACCCCAAAAACCTCTACTCAAGATAAAGATCACTCAGTAGCAGCATGCAACTGCATCGCTAACTACTTCGGAGACAAAGTGTCTAAAATTTACGCTGCTTTTCCCGAAATCCCTCCTGTAGCGGAAGAGCCGGCAGATCCAGTAGCAGAGGAAGATGATCAAAATCTGCTACTTAATTTTACCATCCCCTCACCGGAAGAGCTAGTTAAAATCTGCAGATCTGTTAAATCTGGCTCCCCCCGAGATCCTGCATCCCCAAAAAGGTTGAGCGACAGTCTGGAGACCCTTGAACCCTACATCAGGCACGTGCTAGATGTCTCCTTCCGATCCAGTTCAATACCTGAGGATTGGAAACAGGCTGTGGTGCTTCCCCTCCGCAAGAAGCCCAGCATTAGCTTCGAGAAGCTGGACAACCTACGCCCCATCTCTCTGCTGCCTTATTTTTCCAAGGTAGCGGAGAAGGTGGTAAACAAACAGCTAATGACATATGTGGAGGAAGGCAACCATCTTCATCCTACCCAATTCGGGTTTCGGCCCCGTCATTCTACGGAGTCTGCCCTTCTGAGGGCCACCGAAGCCCTCAGGCAGGGTGCAGACGAGGGACAAACCATGGCTCTACTCTTATTAGACCTCAGCGCCGCGTTCGACACTGTAGCACATTCCATCTTGCTACAGTGTCTGAACAAAGTTGGGGTGAGAGGGGCAGCGCTGAAATGGATTTATTCATTTCTTACTGGCCGGGGTTTCCGAGTGAGGCAGGGTGACCACTACTCTGAGCGAATTCCTTTGGACCAGGGGGTGCCGCAGGGCTCGTCCCTGAGTCCAACACTTTTTAACCTTCATGTCGCCCCGATCGCCACCTTAGTAGAGAGTCACGGCCTCAGTATGGTGTCGTATGCCGATGACAAGCAGTTGGTTATCTCCCTGTTGCCTGCACCCGGTCTTTCGGCGGACATCTTCAGAGCATGCATGCAAGATCTTGCTGCCTGGATGTCCGCCAACTGCCTCAAGCTCAACGGAGGCAAGACCGAGGTGCTGGTCGTGGGGGGCTGCCAATCAGCGTGGACGTCGGCATGGTGGCCATCTTGTCTAGGCCCAACACCCAATCCGTGCCAGATAGTAAATAATTTGGGCATTTGGTTTGATACTGCCCTTACCTTTGGCCCTCAGATCAATCAGGTGGTCGGATCATGCTTTGGGACCCTTAAAAGTCTCAGGAAGACTTTGAAGTTTTTACCAGTGAGAGCCCGACAAACCTTGGTGCATGCACTAGTCACATCAAAGATGGACTATGGCAATCTTCTCTATTTAGGTACCTTGGAGAAGAATCTCAGCCGCTTACAGGTCCTACAGAATGCCGCTGCTCGACTAGTGCTTAGACTACCCAGAAGAGCCGCATCTGCAGCGGCCCTCCGGTCTCTGCATTGGCTCCCGGTCAGAAGCAGGGTAGAATTTAAAGCGCTATGCACGTGCCATCGGATCATTAATGGAAGATCTCCTCTCCCTTTGCAAGGACTTCTGACATCCTACGAGCCGCCCCGCTCCTTGAGATCCTCCGGCTCTGGACTCCTGGTTGTTCCTAAGCTGTCTAGAGCACGGATGGGCGGAAGATCCTTCAAATACCTTGCAGCCTCTAGATGGAACAAGTTACCCATGGCATTGCGACTAGAGCCATCAGAATCAATCTTTAGAGCCAAGCTTAAAACTGCTCTATTCGCTCAGTAGGTATGCCGCTTCTGTAGGTTCCAGTAAAAAAAAAAGTTTCTCCTCAGCGCGGGGACACGCCGTTGTTGCGTCACCATGCGCTTTACAAAACCCCCTAGAATAGAATAGTAAGAAACTTAACCAAAAGTACAGCCACACAAGAGTGGAGCTGGCTTTCCAGGACCATAAAACATCAAACCCAAGTCTGTGACATATCAAGCTTACCACAATGGAAGCTAAAAACACCCTGAAAGTTTGTTCTTGGAACATCAACGGCCTGGGAGACAAGACTCTGGACCCGGAACTGCAATCTTACCTACAAAAAGTCAACATCATCTCGCTCCAAGAAACATGGTGCGAATCATAAACAGCATTGCACGGATTTAACTTGCACTATTTACCAGCTATAAAATGCACCAACTTTGGCCACAGCAAAGGAGGCCTTACTACATATAGCTCTATAAGGAGCATCTATGAAGTGGGCCCAATGTCATACAATCTAGTGCCTCCCAACGCAATGCAAGCACTCTGAATTACCATACAGGGGACTGAAAAAAAGAGCATATAATACTTGTAAATCTCTATCTACATCCGCGCGATAAAATCAAAGGCAGCCAGCAACTGAAAGAAGAACTAGTGAAAATACTAACAGTGCAGAAAACAAACAGCTTGGTCATCACTGGGGCTTTCAATCTAAACATGCATAGTAACAGAGCTGAGGACAACCATCCGGAAGAGGACCCATTCGTATAGAAAGTAACACAACAAGATAACACCATAGACAGGAGACACAAAAAAACAACGCAGAAGCTTCTGGCAACCTTAGAGCAGTTGGGCTTTCGCACATTAAACAGAAGATTCTCAGGAGATCGCCCACAGACAGCAACATTTCATAATGCAGTAGCAAGTACAACAATAGACTACACATTCTGTTCTCGCTGCATGTTCCCAGAAGCTGAAGAGTCTCTTTAGACTCATCTCCTGCAAAAATAACAATGGCGCACAATTCTGGCAAAAGATTAACACTCTGGCCAATCCACGGAGCTGGGCATCAATTCACATGTTACAGAAGAAGCATGGACTACCTTACTCTAATCACACTTTAATAAGAATCGTGGATCCCCAACCTGTACAAATAACCTTTTGCCCGACTTGGAAGTACCATTGTTCCAAATCAACACTAGAACACGATTTTATAATTACGAACACACAAATCTGCAAAAGAATCCTCAAGGGTAGGCGGGAGGGAGCACCTGGTCCTAACGGGATCCCGCCCATACTGTTCAAACAAGAACCGGAATTATGGGCCTCAGCTTTAAAACGGATCTTTGAATCAATTCTGTAAACATCAACAGTACCATCATCATGGAGGGGCTCGATCGTTTCACCTATTTACAAAAAAGGCAATAGGAATGACCCAAAAAGCTAAATTGGATAATGAAGCCAAATACTATGAAGGAGTACTTCTTCAAGAATTAACGTCCTGGGCCACAGAAATCGCAGCAATACCATTGGATGTATGTCATTACAACGCATGCTTTTACCACACATGCCTTTACGATGCAGGTTTACAACGCAAGTCGTTACAACGACTTGCATTGGGGGGCGCTGGATAGTGAATAGTTTAATTTACTATTCCAACTCCAGTCCCCGTGGATAGTAGGGAAGGTTTTGGATAGTAAATTAAACTATTACCTATCCCACAGCGCCCTCCAGAGCAAATCGTAGTAATGACAGGTGTTGTAAATCCTGCGTTGTAAAGGTATTGCGTGGTAAAAGTTGCGTCGTAAAGGATGTTTCCCATACCATATAATCAAACAGGCTTCTGCAAGAACATGGGTACAACCACCAACATCTCAGCCCTCTCATTAATGATTGATGCCGCTCTTGTAACAAAGCAGCCTCTGTACCTGTGCTTGATCGACTACAGTTTGCCGTTCGACCATATAAACATAAACCTATTCATAAACCGAACATTCCATCGCTGCTCCTAAAACAACTATAATTCTTTTGCACAGTAACACCCGGTGCAGGAGACGGATCACTGATATAATATCGATTACACAAATATAGAACTACCAAAATATCGAGGAAAAAATGTAGAATACTAAAATATTGAATTCCTATCTCCAAACAGGTAAGTACAAAAATATCGAATCAAAAATATAGTTGTAAAAAATATAGAGGCCTATTAGGATGGCGAACGAACCTGCGTCCGTCCGCCACCCCCGAGGTGGAGGGACCGTCCGCAGGGGCAGCGGCGGTCCCTCCGTCGGAATTAGGATGTGACCGCCACCCTGGCGGTCACATCCCGTATATTTGACATTGCGCGGGTGCTGCTTTAAGCAAAGTCAAATATGAATGCTGTGCATTTGCATGCTCAAAGCGGCAGGCACCGCGCGGTGCCTGCCGCATTGAGCATGCAAATGCAGGGGGGTACCATAGGTATCCCCGATGTGCACCCCCCACCCCCCAACACCCTGGGGGCTCGCAACGGGCCCCCAAAAACAAACGACCACATGCTTTTCCACAGCGGAAAAGCCGCTGTGAAAAAGCATGTTTCCGCCTGCATCGTAATATGGCTGGCGGTGTCTTGCAGACACCGCCACCATATTTGCGTACATCCACTTGCTGTCCGCCGCTCCGCCACTGATCCCAACGCCATCGTAATGTGGTGGTTGGTGTTTTCCCTCACCAAGGCGGTGAATCCGCATCCTTCAGGCCGGCGGTGGCTTTTGCCGGCCCGGAGGATGCGGATTCACCGCAATCCTAATCGGCCCCATAGTTAGTCAAAATATCGAATTTTTTTATGTCTTAAAAGTAATTGAAAATTAATGAAATAATAAATATAATTAACATAAACTTACTTAAAATACTTAAAATACTTAAATAACCTTAAAATTAATAAATAATTAATGTAAGTTAAAAAAAAACAATGTGAGTGCAACAGTAGGGAAAGCGTTGGATAGCGTAGGGGTAAAATTTACTATTCCCACTCCAGTGAGTGCAACAGTAGGGAAAACGTTGGATAGCGGGAGGGTAAAAATTACTATTCCCACTCCAGAGAGTGGAACAGTAGGGAAAACGTTGGATAGCGTAGGGGTAAAACTTACTATTCCCACTCCAGTGAGTTAAACAGTACGGAAAGTAATGATTTAATATATTAATAAAAATAAAGTAAATATCAATACCAATAAAATATTAATTACATTTATTTACCAATTTAATATGATGTAATAATTAATTAATTAGAAATACAAATAAATATTAGTTATTAAAAATCAATTACCTATTCATAATTAATTAACAACAAATTAATTTTCAATAACAAAAACTAATTATTAATACAAATGAATATCACTTAATAATTAATTAACAGTAAAGTGTCAATACACAAAAAGTATTTTTAATATGCAATTATTACAATTACATTACTTCCCACCCTATTCCCCTATAAACCCACAACCTGCTACAGAAAATAAATGAATAGCATTATCATAATTATCAAAGAATTAATTATTAAAAACGAATTAACAATTAATAAAAATTAATTACCAATTAAAAATGCATTAACAATAAATAAAAAATCAATACCAATAAATAAATAAAAAATATTTACTTAATTACAATTAAATTACTTCCAACCCTATTCCCCTAGAAACCCCCAACCCGCTACGGAAAACAAATTAATAAAATTAACATAATTATCAATTAATCCATTAGTAAAGATGAATTAAAAAAGTAATTCATAATAAATTCAAAATAAATACCAAGAAATAAATATAAATATTTAACTAATTACAATTAAATTACTTCCAACCCTATTCCGCTATAAACCCACAACCCGCTACAGAACTAAAAAGCAAAATTAAATTAAAAATAATTAATAATTGTTAAAAATTTATATTTAAGTTAATATATTTAAATTACTTCCCACCCTATTCCCCTATAAACCCACAACCCGCTACAGAATTAAATTACGGAAAAATTAAATAACATAAAATTCATTTACTTAAAAAAATTAAACATACATTACAAAAATAATATACATTTTATACACATATACTAACATACAAAACACTTAAAAAATTCGATGTTATTAAAAATTCAATATATTTTAATGCCTATATTATATACTTCAATATTTTATACTTCGATATTTTAAACTTCGATATTACTTACCTTCAATTTGATATTTTTAACAACTATATTATGTCCATTCGATATTTTGTCCATTCTATATTTTTAATTCGATATTATGTCCATTCTATATTTTTTATTTATACAACTTCAGGATTAAAACAAGGCTGCGTGCTTGCCCCAACACTCTTTAACCGTTTTATGGCAGAGCTATCAGTGTTCCTCAATGAAAGCAACTTGCATGCCCCTAAGCTAGGAGGCATTCAGCCATCCAATCTACTCTACACAGATGACCTGGTGCTCATTAGCCAGGCTCCCATAGGCCTACAAAGCTTGCTCGATACAACTTGATAGGCGTGCAGGGAATAACAAAAAGTCAAAATGATAGGAAAAATGTTTTTACTTAAGTTCCTTTATTTTCATTCAGTATCAAAAAAGGGCTTTAGATTCCAGCCAATGTGTTTCGTTCTACTTTAGAGAACTTCATCAGGGCTCAAACAGAATATCACTGATCGGTTCAGGACCTAGGAATATATGAACTTCACGATTTCAAACGTAATATCAAATTGTGCCCATTGATGTCCCAGAAGCGATGTCTTAAATAGTTTAATCACACTAGCGTCCTGGATATTTGGCTAGTGGTTTCTTCCTTCTCAGAGGTTTGCTAATAGATGCCACAAGCTTAGTGACGTAAGTATGGATCCTTGGTAGGTCCCTGCACAGAGTCAGAATTCATATAGATATCAAAGTAGCACTAATGTGCTCCCACTTGGGATGTGAGGTTAGTTTGTAAGAAATTTCCTGCTAGTCGGCAAGGTTTCAAGTTTCTGAAGTAAAAATTGTAGAATCAACAAATTTGGTCAGGCACCAAGGCAATAATCTGGAAGCCACTTCAGCACTCCGGAATACAGACTATATGAACGCCTTGGGAACTCTTCCCCTTATAAGCTTCTAGATTATTGCCGTTAATCTGGACTTTGGCCTACTATGGTTTTGGGGGCTCACTATAATGTTATTTTATTGTGTTTTTACTGGTGGCTAACAGCTTTTTGAATTGCTGCTAAGATTATGACTAAGGAGGACAATTTATTTTCTGCATTGCTGCTTTTACTTCTGCTTAAAAAAGCAACTAATCTGGACTTTGGCCCACTAAGGTTTTAGGGGGCTCATTTTATTGTTATTTTATTGGGTTTTTAACAGTGGATAACAACCTTTTATATTGCTTTCCTGGAAAAATGACATGATGCGCACATTTGTAAAGGTTTTAATTAACTGTACAATAAACACTTACTTACTTACTTGCTTCATTAGATACACCTGACTGCTCTGTGTTAAGCTACAAGAGGTTGAACACAGCCTAACTTTTAGTGTGTACTTAGCTTACCCCGACTAGAATGGTGAATCATGTCTGCCCTGGGTGCATATCTAAGCCAAACAGGAAATCTAGGGGCCCATTACGATGTCGGGCGGAAAGCCACTGCCATGGTGGCGGTGGCGATCCGCGCGACATTAATGCCCGCCCACCACCCATTTCCCCCGCCATATTACTATGACGGGGGGACCGCGGCGGAAGTAAACACCGTCCGCCGCTTTTCCGCCCCGGTCGCCTTGCGGCTGGGGCGGAAAATGTTTACTATGGTGGCGGTGTCTATGAGACACCGCCAGCCACCGCCAGCCATATTATGATGGACTTCCTGACGTGCTTTTCCAAAAGGCATGCGGAGACTCCCTGCGGGGGCCCGTTGTGGACCCCTGGGAGTCCGGAAGGGTGGGGGGTGCACATGTGGGGTACCTATGGTACCCCACCCGCATTTCAAAGTTCAACACGGCGGTGCCTGTCATGTTGTGCTTTGAAATGCACAATGTGCATTTTTACCATTGCGGCGGGCGGCGCTTTCTGCACTGCCCGCCGCAATGGTAAAAATATGGATGCGTCTGCCAGTGTGGCGTGCGCATCCTAATGCTCAAGGTGGGCCCGCTGCTCCTACGGCGGGCGGTCCCGTTTTGCACGAGAATGGTGGGAGGGCACAGTCCGCCTGCCATCCTAATGGGGGCCCTAGTTCTAACAAAGGTTCTCCAGCAATCATGGCACCTGAAAATGAGTGAAATAGGACACATCAGTCATCATAAATATATATATATAATTCCAGGAATAGTATTTTTTATGTCCCAAACCTGTAAGATACAAGTTTAATCAGCACTTGAGAGTCACTATGGAAACAACTACTCAACACCCTCGAACAACAGGGCACTCTAACCACTGGACCTGCTCCAACTTAAAATTCCAAACCCACTGGTACACAAAGCCACTGAGGGAACAGCGACATGTACTACACAGGGAAATGAAGAAAATCAAAACACACTGAAACAAATCTGACCTGCTATGTAAGGTAAATATACTGCACAAAGCCTACTAAACGACCACGTTGGAGGCAAATAAAGAAAAGAAAATGATGAAGAATGGCTTCTGTTACTCACTTCCTGCAACAGCAAAGACCAGAGGAAGTTCCAAGTGATTGTGGATCACATGGAAAAAAGTCCAAACCAGGCAAATGGTAACAATGTACCACAGGCTCAAACATATCCCATTGTTATACGAGGACCCAGATAATGAATCATCAAACTGACTTGTAGATCCATCCAGAATTCAACAGTCCTCCCTGTGTCCATTAGATTACACCATGAAAAAACAAATTATATTTATAAGAAAAAGCTTATCAGATCGTGTACCAGGACTCTAAAAACAGGACGCTGCTGCATAGTCTAAATCCTTCTAAATCCGATTTAAATGTGTCTCACCACTCACTCTATCCTAGCATCATGCTAACCAACCTGGTTATAAAAAGGGACCCAATGCTAACCCAAGAGGCTACCTGCTAATTACTTTGCTGGATGTAGCATCAAAGGGGCTTATTTACAAGCCCCTTTTGCCACCTTTGCATCATTTTTAACATGGGAAAAGTGACGTATGGGTGGCACAAGGGGCCTGAAAATGAGCCCCAAAGTATTTTGCCAATCTGCTACTGAAGGACATGGAACCCTGGGCCCAAAGTAAGAATTTGTTAATGTTTAATCAAACAGGTTTTCAAGCAACAAGTGCTGTAGATATTGTAGTTGCTTCAACAATGAAAAGCCAATAAGCAATTAGAAAAAAGCATTTCCTCTACTATCTTGTGGATTTTACCAAGGCTTTTGATTGTGTGAATAGAAATCTTCTCTGAAAAAAGCTGGAGAGTTGCCATCATCTCTTATATGCAATACAGTTTTTATTTACAGACACCAGGGTTATGCTGGGCATAAAACATACCATCTCACCAAAAATGTACACTTACTGCGGACTTGAGCAAGTATGAGGTCCTCCCCTAAAACAGGACTGTATCCTCCCGCCGATACTCTTCAATTTATATTGAGCATCCAACTTGATGCAGCCAAATCTCATACACCAAAATTAGGCCTAGAGCCACTCACTTTACTGCAGTATGGTGACAATCGGGTACTGTTAAATCATATGGAGAATAGCATTCAGAAGCTTTTTGTTCTTTTAAACTGTTACTGCAAAGCAAAGCAAATTGAAGTTGACCTTGAAAAAACAAAAATAGTAGTATTTGAATACATTTGAATAAACCTTGTGCCTGGTTTCTGAGAGAAAGGTAGCTGCCTTGCCTTTCAATCTTTGATGCTCATAAACAGCAACTCTTTATTGCCCCATGCGCAAAATAATAAAAGCATAACTCATTCCAACTGCAGTTTATGGTGCAGCGTAAAAACTGATCATGCTTTGCAACACACCTAAATCTATCTAGACAATGAAAACAAAAGTGCACCTTGCACACTTCTAGAAAAGACATTGAAACTAAGGAAAAGTTGATGTACCAGCAGAGCAAATTGTGCTTGACTAGTTAGAAAGAGTAAGATTAATCAAATAGTGAATTTAAGATGTTTAAGTAACTAATTATCTTATGTTATTAACAGAGATGTCATGAAAACTAATGATAAAACTTAGCATTTCTATTGATTTCATTGAAAAGTGTCATAACAAACTCGCCATTGGTGCAATTCGTGTATGCAAAGAGTTACATGTCTGAAACTTTCAGTATAAGTTCCTAGCATTATTTGGACCATTTATAAATATAAATTATTTTATTTCAATAATTTCTATAAATATTATACATGCTGTTTTTTAAAGATTAAAGTAAAATTGTATTGAAATAATTATGCAATTATAATGAGAACAAATACAAAAATACTAATCAACCATATAACCACAGGTATGAAATGCATAAAATATTAATGACAAAAAGGAAAAAGAGAAGACGTGCAATAATCATACACCATCAGGTTATGTTATGCTATAGCAGCCTATAAAGCACAATGGTTACTCTGTTATGGAGTGTCCCTCCACTGAATGCCAATCCAGGCTGAACACATACTTATAGGGAGAGGAAGCAGTGAAAAACTAAGGGAGAAGGTTTTTCCTAAACAGCCACGTTTTAAGCTGTTGTAAAGATAATAGCTACATAATGATATCAGAACACTCTAATGGCATACAACAAGTACACCAACCAATAATAATAATAAAGAACTACTTAATGGAGGTTTAGGTACTTCTTCAATTCGAGTATTATGGAAATATTATTTACGGGCAGACTGCTTAAAAAATTAGTTATGGAAAGCCATAAGAGATCCCTTTTGATAGCAAGTTGAAAAGCAACAGGCTAGAAGTAAATCTATTAAACTAAAATCTTTGGGTTGAGATGACCGATCTGCAGAAATACTGCCTAGAAAAATATTAATAAAAGTAAATGGCATATGTGTATTAAAAATAGTATTTATCTGTTGCTAAAATTTCAACCAAAAATCATAATTTACAGGGCATTCAAATAATATATGTTTAAGATCTGCTGAGGGTGTGGAACAAGACCAGCACTTAAATGGGACAGTAGAACCGATTCAGTGTAATGTAGAAGGAGAGATCAAAAGTTGATTATAAATAAAAAAACTAAGTTTGAGTTGCATTAGCCACTCTAGAAGATTTCCGTATTTTGATCTAAACTTTATTCCAAAGTGGAATTGAAAAAGTAGCTTTCATATCGATTTCCCAGAAACCTCCTACCTCTGTTTTATACCTAGTATTGGAGATGATTGTCAAATGTTTGTATAATTGAGATGCAGAAGACAATACATGTAACAGTTAATGTATATGGGGTGGAATAAAGTGTATGATCAACAGAAAATGTGTTATTAGATTGATTTACAGAAATTAATGACAAATATTTGGCTTCATTTGAATCAGGGAAGGAGAAATGTGACTGGACTACCAAAAAAGGAAGACAAACACGGTTTTGAAAGTACTGATGAATCCATTAATTCCTTTAGTATACCAATCTTTCCCAAAAATTGATTTATTATGTATTTTAATTGAAATATTGTACCAAATTGACGACAGCAAAAAATTGTTCTTTAGGATTTCTATAAGAAATAAAAATAGGATAAATAGCTTACATGTATTCTTTTTTTTAAAACATTTTTTTGTAAAAAAAAAAAAGAGAGACCCAATCACAATAATACATATCAGTGAGTCATACAAGTAGTTAAAACAATATGGTATAGCACAAATAAATACAGCCACTTCAAAGTTAGCATTTTAAAAAGAGAAAAGCATCATAACTACTATAAATATGAGGCAGTTAGAGAGAAGACAACATTTCATAGGTATTTACACATGGCAAATACCAATACATATGATCATGGCTTAAATCCTTATTGAATCACCCCTTTAAGTTTCATATTGTTAAGATACTACCTAGTGCTATCCAGCACTCATGCTGTTATGGCCTCCGACGTCTTTACTCCATTTTGAGATTGCTGACCAGATTTTGCCCCCAAGGATCCTAGCCTGCCTACCCCTGCATGCATACAGCGCAGCCCCTTGACTGGATATCCCTAAAAGCCGTGATAACCATATCTGGAAAGTGGGTGGCTCAGGGTCCTTCGACCTGGCGCCAATTATTATCCTGAATACAGCTGTGCCAACAAATAGGCAATACTTCTGTGAAGTAACCAGGCCTAGGCAGCTATCATATCCGATAAGCATCAAAGTAGGGGTCAGATTAATCCTGCAGCCAAACAAACCTTCCCAGAAACCAGCCACCCCATTCTTTAGTGGAAGCAGTCCAGCAGAGTCATAAAATATGGGGGTTATTGTGGGAGGCCCTATCCCACACCTAGAGCAGCTATCATCTGGTCTCTTGCCCCAGTCAAATAACTTAGCAGGAGTAAAATACAAATTAAATATAGTTTTATAATGTTATGCTTTCAGGCTTGTTGATAGAAGTATCTTAGTGGTTAATGATAATGCCATGTATATGTCAACATCAGGGTTATTCAGCTTCCTGGTCCAGTTAGTTTACATTTTCTCTAAATCATCTGGCAATTTATCTAGCAACAGGCTGTAGATGTCCTTTATTCTGTTGCTCTTCCTAGCAATTACCTCTAATCGTATTATTTTTTCTAGAGATATAGCTGGTCTGCGTGTGGAAAGGAAGTCCTGAATGTGCACATATTTAAAAATAATGCTTGTTGGGGATCCCGAATCCTTGCTGCAGTGTGGCAAAGGGGTAAACTTGATCTAACATGTGAAAGTCTCCAATAGTGACCAGACCTCGTTGTTCCCACAGCTTTCCCATAGCGTCAAAAAAAGGGGACAGAAAGAGCGAGGATTGCCACACCGGGGTATATCGGCAGAGCGTTGGTATTACTATAGCTTTGCACACTCTCTTCCAAATCTTCCAAGCACTATACACCACCTTGAAGGGGACCTTCTTATAATAACTCTGCTCTAACTGCTGCAGCAGCAACCCCGAGGCCTCCTTCCCTATGCGAGCTCGTATGTTGTTGGTATTCTATCATAGCTTTCAAACTCTTTATCATTGTCTACTCTAAATAAGATAGACATCTGGTGCAGAAGAGCCACCCAATAATAAAATGTAATATTCAGGACTAACAGCCCACCTCTTCCTTGTGAGAGAGTCAAATGCTTAAGTGACAGTCTCACCTTCCCATATTGCCACACAAAATTAGAGAAAATGGATTCTAGTGACTTTAAAATCAGTACATCAACCACCATTGGGATTGATCGAAACAGATATAAAAATGTTGGCAGTATTGTAATTTTTAAGACATTTCCTCTTCCGATAATAGACAGGTGCAGCCCATTTACTCACTTTAGGTCCCTAGATATAGACTTTATCAAGGGGTTACAAGTAGTCTTACCTAAAAAGTAGCTTTCATATCGATTTCCCAAAAACCTCCTACCTCTGTTTCATACCTAGTATTGGAGATGATTGTCAAATGTTTGTATAATTGAGATGCAGAAGACAATACATGTAACAGTTAATGTATATGGGGTGGAAGAAACTGTATGATAAACAGAAAATTCGGACTAATGTGAATGTGAATGCCTAAATATACTGCAGTTTATACACACCGAAGACCATTAAAAGTTATATTATCTGTGAAAATTACTAGTGTTTTCCCTTCATTCAAGGAATTCCATGATGCTTGCCCAAACTCTCCAGCTATTGCAACACGTTTCCTAATTGCGTCTGTCGGATTTGTAGATAAAATAGCAATATCATCAGCATATGCTAACACCTTAGTCTCAAAACTAACACTGGGCGAAGCACTACGCTACGCTCGCGGAGTTTGCGAAGTTTTCGCAACTTCGCACTACGCGAGCTGCACGTAGCACAGTGCGAACATGCGTAGTGCAGCGTAGCGTAGTGCAGCGGTCATTTTTTGCTTGTTCGCGGTCCTGAACGTCATGTTCGCGACCGCGAGCAAGCAAAATGACATCCCGGCGAGATTCTCAACGCGAGGAGTTCAGGTTTCTCATTGTGAGTGGTTGCGCATGCTCGCGACCGCTCTCAATGAGAAACTACCTGCTCGCGTTGAGAAACCTGCCGCTCGAGTAATAATCTACTCGAGCAGCAGAAAACTACAGCTCGCACTGTGCAAGATGCCGTTTTCAATGCTTGCACAGTGCCGGATGCTTGTCCGCACTGTGCAATCATTGAAAACGCATCTTGCACAGTGCGAACATGCTACTACGCAGCTCGCGTAGTGCTACGTGAAGTTCGCGTAGCTTCGCATAGCGCTACTTCGCGAACTACGCCCACCCTTACTCAAAACCCTTGCTTTCAACCAGCCTAATCCCCTGATTTCTTAAAAACTTCTCCACCAAGGGATTTATTTACAAGGCCAATAATATTGGGGAGCAGGGACATCCCTGCCTGGTTCCCCTTAATAGCAACTGTTTTCCTGATTCCCTCCCCATCAGCTGGGCTCTTGGGTCAGTGACATGACTTTAATGGCCGTAATAAGTCGAGGGTTGAAGCCTTTTAAATCCAGTACCCCTCACAAGAACCCCCAGGCCACCCGATCAAATGCCTTCTCAGCATCGAGGAGGATCATGGCCATCTGCCCCACAGTTTCAGCGGTAATATCAAACAATGATATAGCCTGCCTGACATAGTCAGTTTTTCCCTTTCCCAGGGATAAAGCCATGCTGTCAGGGGGAAACCAGATGACCTATGACCCTCCCTAACCGACTAGCCAGAATTTTAGAATATATCTTGGTATCGGAGTTAATTAGGGATATTGGTCTATACGAACCAGGATTATCTAATGATTTGCCTTTTTTCAGAAAAATAATAAAGTCTGTCTCTTTCCAGAACTCTGATGGACAACCCCTGTGCTGCACTCCCCTAAACAGGTCCAGTAATATGGGGCTATCAATGTTTGTATTGCCTTATATATTTCAAGGGAGATCTTGTCGGGCCAGCAACCTTCCCAGATGATGAATCATGCAGTGCTGCTAGAACCTCCTCAAATGTAAGTCCTCTTCTAACTAATTTAGCCAGACTATCCAAAACAACCCCACGTTCTGCATCTGTTATTATTTGGGAGGTTTGAGATGTTCCTGTGTCTTCTTTGTACAAAAGTTCATAATAATCTTGAAATTCCCCTAGTATAGCAGTAGTCTCGGTATAAGTTTGGCCATCCTTCTTAATTGAGGTTATTAAATTCCGAACTGCTTTTTGTTTGGTGCGTAGTGCTAGCCTCCTCCCCACTAGTTCTCCATACTCATATGAATCATGTTGTTGTGTCTGATGTTTCTGGGTGAGCCGGCTGTTTATTTCCACTTAGCCATAATTCAGAGTTGAGTTTGTACCACTTCCGGTCCCTGCGTTAATAATGACAAATGCTCTTCTTCCGTCTTGGCCAAGTTACGTAAATGTTGCTCATTCTTTATCTGACACTGCTTCCTTGAATTAGCAACACAACTAACTGTTTACCCCTAAGACCACCCTTAAAAGCATCCCGCACTATGCGCCTACTAACACTATATCCATTAATATAGAGGAACTCCTGGGACTATTTCTTAACATGTTCTATATAGGCACTGTTTACAAGGAACTTCCTTTCAAAAGTCCAATTATTTCGAACTTTGTTGATCATAATAATATACTTAATTTTCAGAATCAGCGGATTGTGATCTGAAATCACTTTTGGATGTTTCCTAATTCCAACTTTATTAACAAGACCTTTTGTGGTTAGTCTAGCCTATACTGCTCATGAGGGAAGTCAGTGACCTATAGACTCTAGACTTTCTCCCTTGATACGGATGCCCATGGTCTGCCTTGATATATTAAAATCTCTACACATAACTAGTGGGCAAGGCCACATCGCCAGCTCCAACTCAAGATCCTCAAAGTTTTTGGGTCATCTTGGTTCAACTCGTATACCGCACACAGTGAGGCCTGCCTCCAGTTCCACCAATGCCCACCGTCCCAGCGTATCTGATATCTTACGTTTAGACTGTCCCATGACAACATTTACGAACATCGCAACACCCTGGATGCTGGAGCTCTGTGATGTGCAAGCCAGCATATTATATTCCCATATACTCATCTGGCCTCTTTTACCCCATGGAATATTTGTCTCTTATAGGCACACAACGTCAAATGCATTTATGCTCACAAGTTCAGCCAACACTCTATCATTAAGCCCGCCCATATTTATTGTGCAAATATTTACTCTGCCCATCTAAACCTGACTTTATACCAACTTGGTGTGTCAACATAAGGTTTTATCCACACATAAAGTGGCAGAGGAGTGGGAAGCAAGATGGCGCCGCTTAGGAGGCTGCAGTGGCACGCAGACCATGAGAGAGCTCACAATATAATATATATGCTGACCTGAGGGGGAGATGACCCTCGATGAGGAGTCAAGATCCCTTGGTGCCTCAGGGTATCCACGGCTGATGTGGACCGTTGTCGAGTTGGTAGTTCTGAGGCATTCGCTAAAGCGGTGTCAGAGCATTCGCTCTGCGCCACCTGCATTACTAAAATTGCTGCTCCACTGCCAGTGCCTGATGCTATGGGACCACAGCCTGCCGGCAGGGGATTCAAGGCAAAAAGTGCTTGCTCCATGGTAAAGGGTCCCCCTGGGTGGCAGAAAACAACCAGCAGTGAGAGCACGGGAGAACCAGCACACTGGCACGGACGCCGAGCCCCGACGCAGGAGAACGCGCAGCCCTCGGAGATGAAAGGAAGGAACGGGGCTGCTGGGAAAAAGCGTCTGGCTGGCCCATCATTGGTGCCTCTTCTTCGGGGTCCTGCCGCAAAACCACAACAGAACGTCAAGGAGCTAACGTATCTCAACGCCGGCCCTGAACAGGGGCCAGGAGAGCCCCAGGGACCAGAGCGCACCCCCGTGATCTTGGGAAGAAACCAAACATCTGAGCCCCTGGCAAAGGAAGGTAGGCCAGTAGTTATGAACCCACCCCCTCTTCCCGTGACTTTTAGCAGGGGAGGCCAAAATGGCATGGATCTAGTAGTCCCTTGCAGCCTGGTGTCCTGAATAACTAGGGAAAACAAGGAAGGAGAAGTAGGAGGGAGTCCCTGGGGCAGGGGTGGAACTGAACCAATTCCAACTGTAAGCACTGCCTCCTTAATGCCAATTGACCGGCCCCTACAAAAAACCAAACAGGGGAACACGTCTCACCCCCCAGGACTGATAGAAGTTCACCAGGGAGAGGAATAGACTGACAAAGGTGACCCGGAGAAAGAGCCAAGTGATTGCTTCTTTTCTGTATCTGATGGGGTTGAAATGTCGGATGATGGCTCTGGCATTTCCTCTGAGCTCAGCAACAATGACAGTGATCCTGAAGAGGGCAATGGTGCCCGAGTCCAGACTGCTCGCAAGATAGGGAGGAAACCAGGAGGCAAGGATCTCACTTGAGCCTATACACCCACCAATCAATATGTTGGCTCTCTGCCCGGTGGGCTACAAGATGCAGACGCAGTTGCTCCTGACCCTCCACCACTGAAGGCCATTTACCAAGCGATATTAATGCAGTGGGATGAGATGCGCCAGGACAGCCTCAAAGCTCAGTCTGCTCTGCGGAAGGTTCAGGGGGTAGCCAGGAAATTGATCAAAACATGCAGCTCCATCGGGGAGCAATTGATGAACATTGAAACAAGAATAGTCTCCACAGAGACTGGTCTCGTAGCTACAAAGGCACTAGCCAAGACTCACGAATCCCAGCTGATAGATATACGCTGGAATAGCATGAAAACCAGCAGAGATGTAATAACTTGCACACGTGCTTGGGGTCCCTGAAGGGGCTGAGGGGTCGGATTTTTGAACTTATGTAGTGGAACAACTAAGAGACACTCTCCCGGAGCTGACCGACTGGAATTAGACACAAGAGGCGCAACAGGCTCATAGAGTCCCATTCATGTTGAAACATCCATTGAGAGAAGGTACTATGCCACGGGCCATATTAGTGTACTTCGGAAACTTTCTGTTGCTACAAGCAATTTTTGAAAGTTCTAGGCCTGAAGCAAAGAGGACCAGTGGGGGAGTCTTGTTTTTCGTTCAGCTGGATTTCCGCCACACTGCAGTCAAAAGGCGCTGGAGGCTAAGACAGCTGAATAAACCTTTCCAGGACAAGAACGCGTAAGCCTTCCTGAATAATCTAGCACAGCTAAAAGTAATTTGAGGGGGGGGGACGTGTTTCTTTGTTTCTGAGATTAAGGTGAAGGAATATCTGGAAAGCTTTACAGCATAGAGTTGATTAGTTTCAAATCTGAGTTGTTACTGAGGAAGGGTGACGAGGAATATGAAATGTAATTAGAAAGTAGAAGCTAAAGTGAGAATAACGACTAGAGCTCGTGTGTTCTCTCAATATATATTAAAAAATATATATAAAAAGAAAGTAGAAACTAATAACTTTCTCTCTCAGGGAAGTATGTATAAAGATTCTTTATGCAATGGTGCATCCATCGCGCACAGACTAACCGTCTGAGTGCTTCTCATGGGTGGTGGTGGGAAGGGAAGCAAAGGGGGATTGGGTGGAGAGGGTGGTTTGGGGCAAAGGTGGGTGAAGGTTTGGGTGCAAATTCAAGAAAATATATACCCAAAGATGAAGATGAAGATGAAATGGAGTCTAATACCTTACATGTGTTCTTAAATAGCAGAAGAGATAGAGATGCAGTCCTAGAAGTAAAAGATAAACACGCCATAAGAGAAAAAGGATAGAAAATGGTCCATAAGGGAGAGAGTAATGGATTGTTGTCCTGTAATAAAAAAGAAGTCTGTTTAAGGCAAAAGGCTAAATGATATGTAAGGAAATTAAGAACATTTAGGTCTCTTAAGTTTGTGAAGCGACATCCTAATTTTTTATTATTCCATAGGAAATTAGATAAAATGGAATATATCTTTTTATATTGAAAACGAGGAATAATAACAGGCATGTTCGAAAGATAAAATAATATAGGAACTATCATCCTTTTTATAGTATGTAGGTGACCCCACCAGATTTAGCGGTAAGTAGATCATCAAGAACTGGTTTAGATGTAGAATTATAAAAGGAGTGCTCTACTTGTTTAATATGTGAATTGAGTAATTGTAAATTGTTTATGACAGATTATCATTTCTACGATAAAAATGAATTATGAAATCTCTAAAAGCAGCTTTAAACGTATCCCAAATAGTCTGAGGAGGAAGGTAAGGAGATTAATTTTCCCTGCAAAACACGTATTAGCAAATTGTTCAAAAGTGTGTGTAAAATAAGGTTCAAAAATATAGAATTGATAAATCTCCATCGACTAGTTCCCTGAATAGGTGGGAGGAGATCTGAATCCAAAGTGACTGGTGCATGATTTGTAATTAATATGGGCCCTATATCGGAGTTGATAATATGTTGAGCAAGAGCATTAGATATAAATATATAATCTATCTGAGATTTTGAAAAATTAACAGGGTATAAGAAAGTATACTCTTGAAGCGCTGGATTGCATAATCTCTAAGCATCAACAAGAGATCATTGGAATATTGACGATTTAAACTGAGAATGCACGTGTGAAGGCATAGATCTAGTTTTAGAGTGTCTGTCTATAAGGAGACCAAAAACCATGTTACTATCACCACAGATTATCAAATAATCATCAGTGTAAGTCATCAATTTAGACAATACCCATTGCCAAAACGATTTATCCGGGTTACTAGGTGCATAAAGAATAACAATAGTCAAAGTAATTTGATCAATGAGTAAGGAAACTGAAACCCATCTACCTTCACAAGCAACATCCTGAGCAAGAGTTTGTATATCAAGACATTTATGACATAAAATAGAAACCCCATTACACTTCCCTGAACTCGGAGTAACTAAAATATGTCCAACCTATCTTCTTTTTAGGATTAGCCACTTCTTTGTCTGATATATGTATTTCCTGCAACAAAACAATATCACCCCTTAAATTAGAAATATGGGACAAATCCCTTTAAAGTTTTATAGGAGAGCCAAAACCTTTAACATTCCATGAAATAAATGTCAAACTCATCAACAATACACTACTAAATACAAAAAGGTTAAAACAAGCAAATGTAACTATTATGTAATAAAAACAGCATAAGTGTAATAAAATGTAACCATGACATTGTAATACCATATCACAATAGATAGCATATGAGAGAGAAAATGGAATCAGAGAAAAGGAAAGATAAGTAAGAAAACTAGAGGAAAGAAAGAATGAAATAGAAAAGCTGGAAAAAAGAAGTAAAGTGAAAAAGATAAATGAAAAAAGATATGATGTTGTTAATATATTTCTGAGAGAAGAATTCGGAAAAAGAGAAAGAAGAAAATTAAGACAAAAAGGAAGAAAGAGACAAAAACATACATTAAATTATAGAAAATGGCTTACTAGAAAACACACAAAAGCTGAGGGTGGTGAAGCCACCTAAGGGAACGACACACCAAATGGAGCCCTCAGGACAGAAAGGGGAAGGAGGAAGTACATGATCCAGATGGACGAGGAGTCATATGAAGGACTTATAAAAAAGCAGCACCTAACAAAAGAAAAAACATCTATTATACCAATGCTAACATAAAACAATACATAAGACAAGTCCCCAGAAATATACTGAAAATAATAACCATAATTGATAATATAAATCTAGCAATTTCCATATCCTCCAGTCTACAACTGTGCAGAAAAAAATTTAATAGACAAGGATCATCGTGGTTTTATTTTTATAAGTGACTTTAAAAAGGCAGAGATGTATAGCACCAAATCTGGTGTTGATGCTTTGTAGCGCTGTTCTAATTTCCCAACATGTCATTCTTCTATTCGCAGTTGCCTTTGACTAGTCTTGAGGGAAGGAAAGAGTAGAACCTTGCAATGAGACTTTACCTTTAACTTTAACTGCCTGTAGATCTTTTAACAAATCTGTGTACTCTAAAAAAACAAAATAACACCTCTTGGCTTGTTACATGAAGAGGCAGTCTGTGAACCATAACGTAACCGATGAGTTTGTTGAGTGATTAGTGTTGGCATTTCAGGAAGACCAAGAAGCTTTGGAAGAAAAGATTGAAAAAAGTAGAGGGGGGTTAAAGCCTTCAAGTTCCTTTACTAAACTGTAAATATGCACATTACTACATCTGTTACAGTTTTGAAGGTTTTCATTCTGTTTTTGACGATGTGAGATTTGAGCCTGCAAAGAAGGGACTTGACTGGTGTTGGAATGAAAAGAGTCCACTCTACTCACTAATTGAACGATTCTACTCTCCGTGTTTGACCATTTATCATCCGGATGGTGAAGATGATATTAGTGTCTTCCATATATGGCCTGAGCTCCTTTATTTCCTCAAGAATTCTTTCTATAGCGATTGATGGAAGAGGTATAGGAAGTCTTTTAAAAAACTTTTCCAAAATAAAAGTGGTGAAGTACCAGACACCTTGGACGCAAATTTAGAAGTAGGAAGTGGAATCCTTGAAGATGGGGTATTTGTTAAAGGAGATACCATACCTTGCTCTGATTCCACCATGGTACCGTGAAGAATGCTGAAAGGATTGAAGTCAACCACAGATGGAGCAGAAGGAGAAGAGATGTTGGCAGTACGACGAGCATGCTTTGTTCTCCCCATACACAGACATTGCAAAAAAACAAATGCGGCTCATTTAAAATAGGAAACTTGGAAGAATGTGCAATAGCATAGAGCAAATTATATTTCTCTCCTTCTATTCAAGAAGACTGCAGTCAAAAGGATTACTGAATGAAACAATGTACCAAATGGCTAAGGTCTCAAAAATATTTTGTGAGAAAGCCACTGAGGAGGCACGAACTTGAAAAAATGTCAATGAAATAAAAAAGTATTATCTGCAAAACAGCTTGTATAATACCAATATATTAGTTTTCAGGCTGAAAAAAGTTTGTTGCCGCTTAACAATGAAAAATAACATCCTCGCAGTAAAACAAAATGCAGATCCGAATCCTGAGGGAGGCGCATCAGCCCGATGAAAGCAAAGACATTTCAATGGTAGAGAAATGTTGAATGCAGCCTCATGCTACGGTGGATTGCATTTCAGCAGGGACAATGAAGTCCTTCTGTAGGCGGAAACTTCAAACTCCCATGCCACCTCAGAGCTTTACAGGAGAGCTGCCATTCCCGTCTGTGTCCAAACCATGCCCCATGCTGCTACTTTTTGAAATTGTGGTAGTAGGTCACAATTAGTATTGGATATTTCTGTGTAACAATCACTGACAACTTTACGAAATGCTCATACATGTTATGTGTGATTTATTCTGCTATGCTTGAATTTAATTAGGAGTTTTATTCTACTAAATAAGAAACGCAAATTAAATAACACATTTAAAATTGCTTTTCACCTTAGGCTGCATTATTTTAAAGCCTTGTGCAATGGGCTTTTGATACATTTTCTTAAAAGTTGCTCTTTTTCTTCTCGTACATGCCTTTGGACAACTTAAATTTCTTACACTACTTTTTGCATGAATGGTGGGAATTCGACTTTTAAACAGGGTCGGACTGGGAACCATGGGCCCGATGTAGGTAAATCCCATTTACCGATTTTGAAATACCGAATCCTACCAATTCGGTATTCCAAAATCGGTAAATGGGATGTAGGTCCCAACATCTGGATTCGTTACCGAATCGTTAACAATTCTTAAATTACAGATTCGGTAAATACCGAATCGGTAATGCCCATTCATTCCTATGGGCTTTGAAGCCCATAGGAATGATTAGGCATTACCGATTCGGTATTTACCGAATCGGTAATTTAAGAATTCACAAGGGTGCAGGGGGTGTCACTTTGACACCCTCTAGCACCCCCAAAACGGGCATGTGTGCAATGTGGCACACAGACATGCCCTAAGGGCACGTCTGTCTGTCACATGGCACATGTGTACATGCACAGATGTGCATGTACACAGGAATCGGTTTTTTACCATGGATTTGTATTCCATGGTAAAATACCGATTCTGTAGGCCATGTGCTGATGGAACATTGGCTACCTACATTGCATTTTCGGTAGTTCTACCGAATCGTTATCATTACAGAATCGGTAAATATTACCGATTAGGTAACTTTACCGATTCGGAAATGATAACGATTCGGTAAAATTACCGAAAATGTGCCCCTACATCTCGATAGCCCTTTACCGATCGGAAACGGCCGAAAATCGGTATTTTCGGCCGATTCCGATCGGTAAAGGGCTACCTACATCGGGCCCCATAACTGGCCCTGGCAAAGTGCTCGGCCCCGCCACCCGAGGGGTTGGAGGTCCGTGCCAGCTTTTTGCCACAGCCGGTTTCGGCCAATTTCGGTACAGCGGCCGATATTGCAGCTATCTGCAAAAACAGCCCTGTAACAAAATTGGCCCCAGGGGCCCAAAACCAGCCCCCAACCTTGTCAGCCCACCGGGGGAATGGCCGGTGCCCACCACGGCCTGTCTGGCCCTGCCTTTAAACTATATGCCATGGAGAGCAACAAAGTAAAAGAGCTCTTTGTCAAATAACCTGTGAGGATGGAATGGACAGTCATTTCACATGATGTATATATAGATTATATAAACTATCTTTACTCGGAGGAAGGAGGACTTCTTCATTCTCACTTTCCTTGCCTCCATCCTGCCTGCCGGACTTACTTTTATGCATCTTGCCTTTTTCCCTTGCTTATGAACTCTCCTGTTGGACAATTTAGAGAAGTTTGGTGAGAGACAAGACTTGAACTTTCCTGATATATAGTTCATTCCCCTTGCCCATTCCCATGGACATTTCCCCTAGTGGGCTCTAATTTGATCCCCTTGCCCATGCTAACAGAACCTTTATCAACCAATCTCCTGCCTTTGTTGCTGGTATAAATTATTGAGTCTAACCATCCTCTTTTTTGATTATTTTATGTAGGTATAGATGCACTTGACTAGATGTGTGGTTTCATATTTCAAGCAGTTAGATTTATAACTGAGCTTCTTAAAATTGTACTTATATGCATAGCTTGTGGATCTTCAATACATTAACCACATTATCTAACTTTGTCTGAGTTTTATTGAAGTCTAATGCTTTGTTTGCAGAAACTGTGGTGATTTTAAATGTGTAACAGAGTGAGTTATAGATTAATTTCAGACCATAAGGATCTGTTGCTCTTATTCTGTGTAGCCAAAGGAGAGCTCTTAGTTTCTATGCTTCTTGTCAGACTAAACTTCTTTAGGGGGTTGGGTCTTCCAATTGCAATACTTTTTGCAGCATTGTTCTAAGAGTAATATATTTGAACCAGATCTCCAATTTGTGAGTCATCCACCAATTAATGGTCATTGCTGGGTGACCGACAGTTGGACATTCTGATTTCTCACCCGTCACAGTGATAGAAAAAGGTCCATTGTAGGATCATCACCTCTGAGGAGAAGTATTGAATCTGTGTAAAAATCCTACTCATGTGGGCCCAGTAGGAGTGCTGTGGTTGATATTCCAAAAGAGTATTGCTTCCACTACAACACAGGCTACTGTTTAATTTGCCACATACTTTTTCACAAGCACAGTTTAGGTTACAATGTGGATTGATGGACCAACAGGTGGCTAAGAAAATAGCATTTCTAAAATATAAATTCAAATTAAGACACTCTCCCAATTTCATCGCCAAACATAGAAATTTGGGAGGAGATGCAACAAGGACCCACCAACATAAAGAAGGGATGGATGAAATATTTGGCAACTGAGTTAATCATATTGGGAGCAGACACTCTGTGGAACCAAGATCTGTCATATGCCTACTTTAAGAAAAGCTTAATAAGCTGACATAACTGCAGACCCTTGCATCAGATAAATCGATCTTAAGTGCCATATAGAGAGAACTACCTATTTGAAACTTTTGCAGCATACTACAAAACAGAATGATTCAATTACAATTCAGGCTCTTTCCTACCCTTGATTGTATGCCAAATTTGGAGGTAAAACCAATTAGGCAGGAATGACAGCTCTGTAGACGCCAAAAGAAAACCTTAGCCCAAGTAGTTTGCACATGTTTTTCCTCACTCAACGAGTGCAGACTATGGTTATAAAATGCCTTTAGTCAGCATGGCATACGCGCCTGCTGACAAGTCATCATCTTTTGTCTGCAAGGAGAATATCCTCAAGAGGTGACCAGATTTATTAAATATATTATTCATACTGATAGGCTTCTACAGAAGCTGCCATAGCACAGCTATCATATTGAGGTCATTTGTACCTAGGGATGAACTAACTAGCACTGATAATCCTCATTTATGCAGCATATGGATGCTCTATCTCCACCACCCTAAGTGCGTAGAGAGAGGTCTTCTCAGGCAGATGTCTAATGTATTTAATATGAACAGATATTAACATTAATATTTGCGGTTCGAAGTTTGAATATTGCACAAAGGCTACATATGCATCTCCGAATTAGCTATAAGTTAGATTTTTTTCTGTAACATGTGTCTGCCTGGAAAATACTAGCCCTCTGGTTTAAATAGGCTGACAAGTCATCAACGACTTGTTTCACAATGTTCAGCTATTTTGCATGTACTGATCTCTAAATAGAGGCACCAATGTTTTCATGCACTTCATCTGTACGTATTTATATATTACTGAGTGTTTTAAGCAAAATTATTTTAATTAACTAATAATAAATTAACTCAACTCAACTTGCAGATCAGCCTTGGCCTTTAGGCAAGCACACATATACCAGTTTACTAGCTTGAGTGGGGAGAGCAGACAGGTATCTGTCTCAACTTACTTGGCGAGAATGTGTGTTGTACACGGAACAGACCTGTCAGGGACTATCAGGGTTTCTGTAAATTGTTGTCACTAGCTGGGACTTGTTTCCCTAAAGTGCACGCACACAAGAAAGCCACTCTATTATTTCTAAAGCATTATTTTAGGCCAAATGTAGCACAGAGTATATATAACTATGTTAGTGTAGATGTTAGAATAAAAGTAGCTTATTTCTTTATTTATATTGTATTTTAGATTTGCTTGGCACATACATACTTTACTCATTCTAATGCTGCCCCTAAGGTTCTTGTGTTGTATGCAATTTAATTTGATTAGCACTGTTGCACGTTTGCACTTTGTGTGCGTACATGCTGCTATGTTCCCTCTAGCGGTACAAAAGGGGGTGGTGATGGACGGAGCATCTGAATCAATCAAACACTCACACCCAGTCAAATGATCTGGGTTTAATCCATCACCGTTCTTTAGCCCACTCTGCCACCTCAGTTCAGACATGGCTATATGCAAATCAGTCTGACCCTGTGCCTCATGGGAACAGTCCAGCCAGAACTGCCAAGCCATGTCTTCCCTGGACCGGAAACAAGCTTCCGAGGACCGGTTTCTGGCATTCCAGCCATCTTCAGCCCGGCTTGCTTGAATCCAGTGGCAAAGTGAGCAAGGGACTCACGTCTGAGCATACCCTGCCACACTTATGGCGGCCAAAAGCGGTACAAAAGGGGGTGGTGATGGACGGAGCATCTGAATCAATCAAACACTCACACCCAGTCAAATGATCTGGGTTTAATCCATCACCGTTCTTTAGCCCACTCTGCCACCCCAGTTCAGACATGGCTATATGCAAATCAGTCTGACCCTGTGCCTCATGAGAACAGTCCAGCCCGAACTGCCAAGCCATGTCTTCCCTGGACCGGAAACAAGCTTCCGAGGACCGGTTTCTGGCATTCCAGCCGTCTTCTGCCCGGCTTGCTTGAATCCAGTGACAAAGTGAGCAAGGGACTCACGTCTGAGCATACCCTGCCACACTTATGGCGGCCAAAAGCGGTACAAAAGGGGGTGGTGATGGACGGAGCATCTGAATCAATCAAACACTCACACCCAGTCAAATGATCTGGGTTTAATCCATCACCGTTCTTTAGCCCACTCTGCCACCCCAGTTCAGACATGGCTATATGCAAATCAGTCTGACCCTGTGCCTCATGGGAACAGTCCAGCCCGAACTGCCAAGCCATGTCTTCCCTGGACCGGAAACAAGCTTCCGAGGACCGGTTTCTGGCATTCCAGCCGTCTTCAGCCCGGCTTGCTTGAATCCAGTGGCAAAGTGAGCAAGGGACTCACGTCTGAGCACACCCTGCCACACTTATGGCGGCCAAAAGCGGTACAAAAGGGGGTGGTGATGGACGGAGCATCTGAATCAATCAAACACTCACACCCAGTCAAATGATCTGGGTTTAATCCATCACCGTTCTTTAGCCCACTCTGCCACCCCAGTTCAGACATGGCTATATGCAAATCAGTCTGACCCTGTGCCTCATGGGAACAGTCCAGCCCGAACTGCCAAGCCATGTCTTCCCTGGACCGGAAACAAGCTTCCGAGGACCGGTTTCTGGCATTCCAGCTGTCTTCAGCCCGGCTTGCTTGAATCCAGTGGCAAAGTGAGCAAGGGACTCGTGTCTGAGCATACCCTGCCACACATATGGCGGCCAAAAGCGGTACAAAAGGGGGTGGTGATGGACGGAGCATCTGAATCAATCAAACACTCACACCCAGTCAAATGATCTGGGTTTAATACATCACCGTTCTTTAGCCCACTCTGCCACCCCAGTTCAGACATGGCTATATGCAAATCAGTCTGACCCTGTGCCTCATGGGAACAGTCCAGCCAGAACTGCCAAGCCATGTCTTCCCTGGACCGGAAACAAGCTTCCGAGGACCGGTTTCTGGCATTCCAGCCGTCTTCAGCCCGGCTTGCTTGAATCCAGTGGCAAAGTGAGCAAGGGACTCACGTCTGAGCATACCCTGCCACGCTTATGGCGGCCAAAAGCGGTACAAAAGGGGGTAGTGATGGACGGAGCATCTGAATCAATCAAACACTCACACCCAGTCAAACAATCTGGGTTTAATACATCACCGTTCTTTAGCCCACTCTGCCACCCCAGTTCAGACATGGCTATATGCAAATCAGTCTGACCCTGTGCCTCATGGGAACAGTCCAGCCCGAACTGCCAAGCCATGTCTTCCCTGGACCGGAAACAAGCTTCCGAGGACCGGTTTCTGGCATTCCAGCCGTCTTCAGCCCGGCTTGCTTGAATCCAGTGGCAAAGTGAGCAAGGGACTCACGTCTGAGCATACCCTGCCACACTTATGGCGGCCAAAAGCGGTACAAAAGGGGGTGGAGATGGACGGAGCATCTGAATCAATCAAACACTCACACCCAGTCAAATGATCTGGGTTTAATACATCACCGTTCTTTAGCCCACTCTGCCACCCCAGTTCAGACATGGCTATATGCAAATCAGTCTGACCCTGTGCCTCATGGGAACAGTCCAGCCCGAACTGCCAAGCCATGTCTTCCCTGGACCGGAAACAAGCTTCAGAGGACCGGTTTCTGGCATTCCAGCCGTCTTCAGCCCGGCTTGCTTGAATCCAGTGGCAGTGGCTTGAAATAGGCCACCCATTCGTCTTGTGCTACCCAATTTTGAGGCTTTTCAGGATTACCATCACATCCCCACTTGAGTACATTCCAGAAACTCCTCAAGTCTTTTTGGGCACCTGCTTCTTTGAGCTCTTACCTTCTGCGCTCATCACAGGCACGCTTAGTTTTAGATACTGTGCTCTTCTAGGCTGCCCTTGTAAGACGCACACTGATACTTGATCCACTTTTAATGGCTCTGCCCAGATCTATACGGGCTTGCCTGCACTCCCCAGTATACCAACGTGGGGGGTGGTGGATACATTTTTTATTTAGTTTGCTAGGCCTAACAAACACACTTTTTAGTTCACCAAAAAAGGATTCATGTATCTTAGTGCCGGATTCCAGAGGTGAACCCATATCCCCTTTGCTGGCTTGTGCCCCTATCTCCCTCGTAGCTTGCTCTAGCTTGGTAGAAATAAAATCTATATGCTCTTGGCATTCCGACACTTTGGCCCATTTTACATGGCGCATGTCGTTCGTGATGACTAAGTCTGGGGAGGACCCTTCGGCCAGCCCCCTGTCGTCAGTAGATACCTTCCAATATGACAGAGACATACATAAAGGGTAATGATCACTCTCGACCCTATTTATGATCGACATATCCTCTAGATATTTCCATAATACAAGGCTTATCAGGATATAATCGATTCTGCTTTCTCGAGGGCCCTTTTCCGCTGGTACACTAAAATTCAAAACCCGGGGAAGTGCTGGGCTTCTAGTAGCCAGGTTTCTTGGAATAAGCAGATGTCATGCAAATTAATGAACGAGGCTCATTCTGGAGATTCGACCTTCGATTTTAACCCTGCCATATTCCAAGATAAAATCAATCTGGATTTGGATGGGTCATGTATAAGGCTAGGGTTCGAGTTTGTATTTGTGCTTATCATGTTGGTATCATGATCCTCCAATGGCCTAGGAATTACTGGTGTGCCGGTGGAGCCTGGGTTAGACTCCATAAGTGGGCTTTGGCTTTCCACTGGCCAACATTCGGTGTGGCCTACTTGGGCAGCTTCGTTTGGTGGTCAATCATTACAGTCCAGGCCAGAACAAACCAATTCACCCCCACATACTCGCTTATCAGCTCCAGTCAACCATCTTTGTGGAAGAAAGGATCTCATTTGTATTGTAGAATGGTCTGGGGAGCAACTTCTAAACTCTAGCTGTATCAGGTTGTCTGCCATATATATATTTTTAAGGGTCAGTTCAATACAATCTACTTTATCTGTAGTACTAGCAATAAGTTGATAGCCATCTCTAAAAACCCTTTCCTACAACCCTCAATATGTGTCTCTTGAAAACATAAAATATATGCCTTAAAAAATTGAACATCAAGACTAATTTTCCTTCTTTTTTGGGGGTCGTTCAACCCACATATATTAATAGATGAAATGTCCTCATTGCAGGAACAACAACAGTTCCAGAACATGTAGCAGTGCAATACAAGAAGTACTCAACTCAAATACCAAGTAATCATCCCAGTGCAGATATTCCTCCCTTCCTACCCTTGGTTTCTACTATCCCCCCCTCATCCCCCTCCACTTCCAAAAAGGCAAAAAAGGTCCAGAGACCCTTGCGATGCCTCCTGCATGTGTTGTGCCCCCTAGCCACTCCCTACTAGACAGACCATATGTATAGAGAAAAAGACAAAGCATGAAAAAAAGACATATCAGATAGTTATTCAATATCATTTTCTATCCTTCTACCATAGCTTATTTCTTGGAGAGTTCTTTCAGGAACTCCTGGATCTTGGATCTCCAACAAGAATACTCATGTTGTACCTTTGCAGATAACTTTAAGTCTAGCAGGGTTCAGTAAGAAGACTTCGCAACCCAATTTCTGGAATGGTGTGATGAGCAAGTGGAGTCTCCATCTACTCTCCACCGTTAAATGGCAGAAGTTAGGGTGGACAAAAAAGAAGTACCCCTCCCCCACCCTCTGTGCATTGGACCTGGCTATCTCAAATGTGGATTGACGAAGGAGAAAATTGCCCAAAAATATAAGAATGGCTCTCGCTTTCTCATCTTGCCTAGGCCTCTTTTTGAGCATCAGGAGGAATTGATGCACCCTCTGCACCTCAGACTCCCAATTCCAATGAGCCAGTTTGGGAAAGGCTTCCTTAAGTAACCTTAAAACAAAACCACGGATATCGTCCCCTTCAGCTTTTTCCGCTATCCCATGTAATCTGAGGTTGTTACGGCGTTGTCTATTTTCAAAGTCCTCCAGCTTCCAAAGTACATCAGTCATCCTGCTTTCATTAGTTGATGTTTGTTGTCCAGATATTTCTGCGCTGGCATCCAGTTGTACCATTCTTTCTTCTACAGCTGAGGTGTATTCTGAGATTTCCGTAAGGCTTTATTAACTTTACGCACAGCTCCTTGCACTTTTCTAGTAGACGTACCTCGGTTTACATTTGCTTCAGTGTTGAGTATATTAACTCCATAGATGGGTGTGGTGTTTGAGACTCCATAGCATCTTTAGTCTCCATTGAATACTCTAAAACTTTCACTTGATCTCTAACCCTATCTTCAATTTCCCTCTCAAATTGGGAGGCGGAGTAATGCCATTTTAGCTGGGTCGATTGACTGAAATCTGAGGTAAAGCCCTTATCTTTGTCTGACCCTATTGAACTCTTCTTCTTGGTGCGAACAGGTAAGCGCTTTTGTGTGTCAAATTTTGTGGGGGGGCTTCCACTATCCCGCCCAGTAAGATCATCATCTGTTCCATCCTTCTCACTGTTGTTGGTCAGGTCAGATTCGTCTGTCATGGAGTAACATTTATCGAGGTCTGGAGTCGCTATTTTGACGTCTCCCTGAATACTAGCCACATGTTTCCCCGTTAAGGCCTGTGCACAGGGCTTTTCACCTGTAACTTGCGTTATATTAAAGGTATCCATAATCTCTTGTTGTGCAATACTTTTACTTCTTGGCATCTCCTCCTCTATGTCCAGCATAATTTTTACAGGATTTTCCACAGGTGAAACAGATGTATCCGGCTCTACAGCCTCTGGGGGAGTCTCTCCTATGCTGTGACCACCGTTATTTAGCACCCCTACCATTAGGACCAATTTGGTAGAGCTGTCCATATTCATTTTTAAAGTAAGATTACTTTTACCTTTGCTTGTCTTCTTTTCCAGGATATTTGCAGACCCGCGGCCGGTAAACATTCCGGGTACAGTTTGCTGTTTTGGTCTGGTGACCATTTCGCTAGAGCACTGTTCCCCAGCATGTTTTTCATTGTTAGCTCTCTCTTCATTCACCTCCACACATCACATATCACTCTGATTCAGGTTCAGGCCTCTCCCCTCAGTAGTCACACGCCAAGTCATGGATATTCCCTTGGCTCCTACAGGAGCACCAATGTCTTTCCCCACGGATTTCACCTTCGCCGGCATGACCTGTTCACAGCCCGTCAGCCGTGTCTCCGCGGCTACAATGTTGCGCCCAGCCTCTACAGCTCTGCTCTCTCGCAGTCTTCTTGTAGCAACAAAGTATCGGTAAGCTTCCCTGAACCTCCGGAGCACTTCACTCCTGACACCGGCTGCCGCCGAAAACAACGTCCTCAGAGCTCAAGCCGTCAGGGCTCCGATTAACAGCAGCCTTGTCAGTTTCCGTCCTGCCGTTGGTTAAATCCGATAAGCAGTCGGAGTAGCTATGGGTGTGTTAAGAGCAATTTGTCCATATTTTAATGATGTCTTTTCTTGCTCAGATATACAAACAATCACTGCGGCAGGGAGAGCAGCTTTTCACATCGCTCACGCTGCCGCCATCTTGCCCCAGTGTCTTTGCCTCGGCTTTGAAAAACTCCTGACGTCGTTTTTAACTGTAGCAAGGCTAGTTCCCTCGGGGCTAACATTGGGTTACATTATATAACATTTAATAAGAGATAACTTCAGTTTGAGAAAGGCTAGAGAAATACTTCTTCACTTCTTCAAACTCATTTGAATTGTAATTTACAAACCTCTTTAATGGTAAAGTCAGATTCTAAAGTATTATTCAGAAAATTCCACTTTAATAAAGTTGGTAGTTTTCGGTTAAGGCAACTGTGCCTTATTTCCAGCACATAGTCTCCTAGTGATGGCAAGCAATCAGGCAATATGATTGGTGCTTTGCGCTTTTAGGCATTATTTCTACTGAAAGCTTAAAAGAATGTATATCTCTGGTTCTATTTATTGCATTGTCATTGTGTTTTCATTTTATTTAATAAAATGTACTCTATTTTTCAAAATTGGTTTGGGATTTTTCTTGTGTTGTGTTTTTACATTAGTACTGCTGCATTAATACTTTACACATTGCTTCTGAGTTCCCACACAACTCCCATGATTGTTTATGCATTCCCAAATTAACAAGACCTTGTAAACCTGCGAATGCACCCAAAAGAAACACCTCCCCAGGAGAGGCATACAGGGGAGAAATATCTTTATTTATCCTTGTTATTTTCTCTTTCTCATTCTGCAGCACAAACAGAAAGAGGAATATGTCTCTCAGGATTGTTTTTGTTCAGGAAAATGCCCCTTCTTGCACAAAAACAATCCTGCATGCAATGCAGGCACCCTTGCACCATGCTGGCCCTAGGCAGTGCATTGAGCACCAGTTCAGGGGGAAGAGTCAGGAATGTGCCTTATGTTTTAAATACCACGCGTTGTTGCCCTCTCTCAGTGCCACAGTGCAGCAAGGTAACTTGTTGCGCTACACTGCGCCACTTGTTCATACGTTTGCCCCTAAGTGTCGCCACTCCCTCCGATGAGAGGAGGAATACTCCTACTACTAAATTTGAGGTGTAAAGTTACTATTAGTTACATTTCATCTGTTTGTAGAGTGTACAGTGATCTCACTGTAGGACAATATTCGCAAATGTAATTAACTGTATTTTATTTCTTTAACAGGTAAATAAAATTAATTATCTTAAAATTAGCTTTGTATATATATCAAATTCATTTAAATATAATAATTAATGTTAAAATTAAAATCACCCACCCTTACTGACATTTTTTCTTTTATTTAATTTGTAACAAACCGTAATATATAATTTTAAGACTTTTTTAACGAAGTTAAAATGTTTATGTGTACTTTCTTTGTTCCATTTATGTATACAACATGGGTTCAATTGTGATAACATTTTGACAAAATCATTTTTATGGGGATTATCATATTAGCCACTCAATTATCAAGGATTCTAACTTTCCGGAGGCTGGTCTTCACTCCCACAAAGCCATTTAGCAGGCTGCGTTAACACTGTTTAAACAACACTTGCTTTTCCGTCCATTAAATAAAACTCACCACAGGACGGTTTTGTGTACAGTGCCCTCACAAGTGCTGAGTCACTTTCAGAAAGCCCGGTCTCCAGATTTACTCTCAGAGAGTAAGGTAACCAATAACATGAGGTGTCGCTATTCCAGCTAATACCATTTAGAAGCACCTATTGGATAATTCATCAGGTATCGGACATGTAGATTGACTCTGTCTCACATATCCTGGAAGAGAAAACACTCAAAGAAAGTGGAAAACAAGCAAGATGTAGTAAAGCACAGTGCTCTACATTGCACCACATGCCCGAGATCAATGCCATGATTGACAATCAGGGGCCGATTACGAGGTGGCCTGTAGCCTTCAGGGCTGCATTGTAAAGGGCTGCTCAATTTCCTTTTGGACTGCCTCATTATGATGGAGGCGGTCGGAATGGAAACTGGCTGATCATTCCAGGTGGCTTCTGATGGGCTTGTATAGCCTGTCCATCAATTGGACGCCGGCTAGTAATCTCAGGCCTTCCCTGGACGTTTCCGACATGGTTTACATGACGGCCAGTCCGATATGGAAACCATGTCAAAAAGCGTGTTTGGGGGCCATCAGTAGGGTCCCCTTTGGTTTACAGCCTCCGATTAGAGGCCGTAGGAGGTCCCCTGTTGATCCCAGCACTTTGTGTCAGGCACCTTGTGGTGCCTGACAAGGGGTGCAAGGATGAACTGCACCTCCCATTTAACTATGGGAGCATGCATTACGGACAGTTTACAGCCGCATTGCATGCTCACATAGTGAAATATAGGAATGCGACCGAACAGTGTTCTGTTGCATCCTAATGAGGCAGTCAGGACCGCCAGCTGGGTTTTGGTTGGTCCCAGGACCGAGTCAGTTTTGGGCGGAAGGAATTCCGCCCAACATAGAAATCAGGCCCTAAATCCCAATAAAAATTCCTTGAGGCTCCTGAACCTTGAGGTCCTGAAACAATCCTTTTCGGCCCATCCAACAAAGGCATTGTTATTGGAACAATAATATGAGCAACTCATTAACACATTTTATTCTTTACTAAATTTGAAACTAAATTTCTTTCTCAGCAAGGCAGCTCCTTTCATTATTGAGGAATCTCGTTACGTCAGGCTGAATCTTAGCCATATGTGCGACTTTGCTGATGCTTATTATTAGATTTACTCGAACAGTACATACACATTTATTTTACACATTTTCTTCACTTTACTGTTCCAAGTAGGACTGCTTGCAAAATCTAACTGCATAGGTCAGGGATATTTTGAGATTTCATGCTCTTTTAATGATTGACATACCACTTATATTTTAATCTTATATTTAAAATTATAAACTCAGTTTCGTTTTTCTGTGAGCAACATTTCAGCTAAGTGATGAGCTAACTTGACGTCTAGATCTATAAGCTCAGCACTTTAGGTAGAAGGGTGTAATATCTGTGCCAGTACATCTTTCAATTTGCTTTCTAGCCCTTGATATAATAATGTGGATCTTTTCTTTTCAGGCCAAACATTGTTAATCACTAAAGAATTAAAAGTGCATATATGACTTAATTGGGTTTGGTTGTCCAGATAAGGAGTTTCAACAGCTCCTTATCTTGAAAAAGAACGTATGACTTTCTATCAAAGAATACAAGCTTTTGATCGGAGAAAAGAGAAAAAGTATATAACAATGGATTATTTCTTTCCACTATTGAAATACTCTAATTGGCAGCATTCCCATAGACATTAGACAAGACAATGCTCACCGTTGTTGGATACAAGGAAAGGTCATAGTTTGGAGCAGGAAATTCAATAACAAACATTTATTTGGATCTCTGGAACAGGAAATACAATAACAAACATTTATTTGCCTCTCTGGAAAATGTATTTACGTTGTTCCACCATAATATTTAATGAAAAATATAGTAGAACCCAAATATTGTGTTAAAAATTACCTTGATGTATTTTCTTGCTTTCCTTACAAAATGTTTATGCTAAATAGGATTTGATTTGTTCTATTTATTTTATTGATGTTCTTTTTCTTGTTATTCATTAATAAACTCAAACAAAAAAAACAAAATAAATTACTTGATGTCAAAAGCTTCTTGGGATGTACTATGAAAGATAGGAATATTGTTTTTAGGTACTTTATATTATTTTATTACAGGTGTAAATCATATTTTTTCTTTCAATATTTTGGCAGATTTTGTGTGTTTTTATTTTGTAAGTTATTACTATTATAATGTCAAGTGTAATTTCCTTTAGTATCACATTTTCGATTTTTGTTTGGCAATATATTTAAAGAATTTGTTTATTTATTTTAATTTCATTATTGGGACTTTATAGGGGTTGTAGAAGTAAAAGGTGGTATTTTTTTTAATTATCAACTTACAATTACAAATTATAATTTTAATTGTTTACAATTCATTTTTCAGAGCTCTCATGTTTTTGCACTACAGACAACTGCCTTCTGTGTTATAATAGCACAATCTTTGGTTAGACTTAGGATCAACATCACAGGTTAATAAACTGTAATATAGTAAATGCACATTAGTTTGAAAGCATTCACCTGACAAGCAATCACTTCTTTAACCTTTGGAAGTGCATTTATAATATATGAGCATCAAATTAAAATGATCAACAGCCTTTTCGTTCCTCACTTCAAAATACCACAAAGCACACCATACAAGTTCATACTCTTCAAAGGGATCACTCCTGAAATAGTGCTTGGAAAATAACGTCTAAATCCTAGAACGCCAGTATTCACTTTTCACTAATCTTGTTCAGTCTTTTGTCAGTTCCAACACCTACAAAGTCGGCACATTTTCCTAACCTATGGCAACAAATTCCTGCCGCAATCTTGTATCTCATTTCAGCCGCGGTCGGTAGTAGGAGTTCCTGCAGGGCGGTGATGTGGGGAGGGGGAGGGGCAGAGTGAAGGGTAGTAATGTATGGATTACGGAGTTTAACAGGTAAGTAAACATATAAATAAATAAAACGAATTTTGTTGCGGGCACTGCATCGCATTTGGTGATGCAGTGCACGCAACGAAATTCATTTTATTTATTTATATGTTTACTTACCTGTTAAACTCCGTAATCCATATATTACTAGCCCCCACCCTTCCCCTCCCCCTCCCCACGTCACCGCCCTGCAGGAACTCCTACTACCGACCGTGGCTGGTCATTAGTCTTGAAAAGAAGAACTTATATTCTTTGACTTCAAAATGACTGTCACCACTTTCAGACTTCATGAGAGATCCGTGTTTTTTCCTGACTAAGTGCCCAATTACGACTACAGTGGCCCATTGGACCAAACTCGTAATCTGGCTCTAAACTCAGGAGTCTCACCTAACATGTGTAGCACATTTTAAAATCCTCTCTCCAAGTGGCACAGATACATTGCCATCCTTGCTTGCTCCTGTAGGCATACACTGTCCAGCAGTTCCGAATATCAAGCTTCTCTCTGTGGTAAGACTGAAAAGGTAAATGCTGGCACCAGATCATGAACACAGTTACATGTAGTTTACCATTTCTGATAAATTGTGGGGCATATTGTGGCTAAAGAGCAGTGCTACCCGATGGAGAGTATGTGGGCAGCCTTTTTTGAACAGATTTGGTATTCCACTTTGGTATAGACGGTATCTTGGGCCAAGATTAATTAAAAAATGTATATGTTTTAATCATTTTTATTGCTAATGAGCCAAGGAAGTAAAATTCATAGTACAGTACACCAAACTAAGTCTACTTATAAATAATGAAGCAATACATAATCCAGAAATATGGAACAAGTTAAACCGTCCTGAATTACCAAATTCAACAGCATTGTATCTCCTTTATCTACCCCACCCCAAAATGTAAACCACCTAAGTGGGAATCCAATTTTTCCTTTTCCTTTCAACAATGTTACGTTACAAGGAAAATCCTCAATTGTCCCAAATGATTCAACTTCCTAAAGTGATAGACGCCATGAAGTTCCTGAGATACACAAAATGCAATTATGTCTTATGAATAGATTTCAACTTTCCTGCGACACATCGGATTGGTCATAAACAGCTCCAAAACCAAATTCATGGCCTTTAATTGCCAGCAGTTATCTGATTTGTGGTTCTTCCTGACAAGGGTTTACTACTTTGACACTGTTTTTCGTATATTAACATGTCTCTGATTCTGAGGTTATTGTCTTTTTGCTCAACAGCTGAGTTCTTGCACCTTTTGCACTTGTAGTTGGTTCATCTTTGTGAGTAGCAATGCTTGTTGTTTGTTTGGAGCCTGCGTTGATCAGAACTCGCCTCCCTTGCCTCACGTGAATACACCGCTCAACTGCCAGGGTGATTCCACGTGAGGAGCATGCACAACTCCGAGGCATGGCGCCTTGAGACTATAAAAGGCTAGCTTCGGAGCGTGACTGTGCTTTGCTTCTCTGCACAGCGTCACCGCGAGCGTTTCTGACCCGTTCCTCCCAGCACCCGAGAGACCCGCTCCTTCCCTCCTCTCGAACCCGACACCACCTACCTGGATCTACATTTCTCCTGCCCTCGGCGGGGTCGCCTTCAGTCCCTGATCGTCGGATGCTCCGGAGCTTCTCTTCCAGTTTCTTTTTCTTCCAGAGATCCTGACAAACAACTTCCTGAATCCTAAAAAGGAAAGTAAAAGGTTTTGGTTACTAGGCAACCGAGCACACTGTTCCTTTCTGCAATCCTGATCGGCAAAAGACCGGTAAGACTTCAAGCACTAGGAAGCAACGGGTACGACTTTTAACGATTAAAAAGGATAATTTGAGAAAAGACTATTCTGTAAAAACTCGGACATTATTATTTCAAAGACAATAAATTGTTTTCTTTTTGGAATATTTATTGCTTAAAGCTTGTAGACCAAAAGCATTAGATTCTCCTAATTGAGGAGAACCTTGCCAAAGTAAACAACCAGTTGGGACCCCATATTTGTGAACTGAGTATTAGGCGTAATATGTAAAGTTCGCTTACTTCCTGTACTTGTTTTTTTGTGTTGGGACCCATATTTGTGAACTGAGTATTAGGCGTAACATGTAAAGTTCGCCTACTTCCTGTACTAGTTTTTTGAATTGTTTTTATTCTTTTGTATCATTACAGAACCCCAGTTAAAGGAACCTACATACAGTTTGAAGGTATGAATAATCGTGTGGGTGTGTTTAACTAGCACTAAACTATAACCCTTTAACCACTTCATCACTCATGCATGGATAGAGATTAAACATGGTATTTTGTGTCATTTTAAGGTGATTAAGGCCATACCAAGAATCTGAATCATCTAAAAAACTGTAGAACTGATTGCATGGGTCTTCTGGATTGTGGTACGTTATTGATAAATGTAGAATACAAATGCATATTGTTTTACGTGGAGAAGTGTGGTGATAATCATATCTAATTTGGGTGTTGTTGTCTTCATAGAAGAAGTGTTTGCCTACTGGCAGAATAATCCAGGAAATCCCAGAGCACTTTAATAAGAGAAACTACATCTGGATCCCTCAAGACGAAGACCCAGTGTTTGTCTTGTTTCTCTCTCCACTTCCCCTTTCCCTCGAGGACCAGTTTGTTTGGCAAGTGTTCTCTTTCCTTGCTATACTGATTGGTTCATGGAGGAATTTGGACATTACAACATCAAGAAGGAAACAACTGGAACGCCGTGAGTGATTACGCAACAGTGTCTCCTTGAAAAGGTGGACACCTTTGACTACCTGGGCATTAGATTTTCTGACAAGATGTCCTGGGGGTCCCACATAGCAAATTTGTTGTTGAGACACAAAAGAACAACTTGAGTAATTGGGAAAGAACATTGCCTTTCACATACTAGGCCCGTAGCCCCAGCACTTCAAATCTACAACCTAAAAGCAGTCAGTTCTGGCCTTTACGTTGCAGAAGTCTGGGGGTTCGACAAACTCGATGAGCTCTGCAGGTCAGAATATACATTTCTGAGAGACTTGATCATGGCACCCAAATACGTCTTCCTTGCCCCTCTATTGTTAGATAGGAGTAGGCGGTCATTGGGTGATGTAGCTAGGTTGTACCCTGTACTCTTTTGGGCTCGCATTAGGCAGGTCCCTGGGCTCTCTTCCTATGCAGAAGCCATGACTGAGATTATTAGCCTAGACACTGGCGGGAAAATAGGCTGGATTGCCAATATTAAAAGATCGCTGACAGCTGTGGGTCTCTAATGCTGCTGGGTCAGCCAGGAACCCCCGAGGAGAGAGGAACACAAACGCCTATACTGGGAATGGGTGGATCTAAAAGAGAGTAGTAATCCCAATGTAGGCAACTTAACACTAGAATTCTATTATCACAAGCAAATTAGTTATTTTGAGCCCTTCCTTAACACAATTAAAGTGCCAAGAAATAGAACACTCTACATCCATTTTAGGCTCGGAACTCTCCCAGTCCACGAGGCAACAATAAAGTGAGGCCCAAACAAAGAGAAAAACTGTCCATGTTGTAGGGCTCCGATTGAAAGCATTGCCCATGTAATGTTTGCTTGCCCAGCGTATAAATCATTGCAGGCAAAATGGCTGAAACCGCTCTGTCGACAACTGGGCACACAAGATTACTATACAGCATTCCGTTTTCTTAGGTCCGATCCCAGGCCGTTTTACGCATGCTGTGTAGCAAAATTTCTAGGACAAGCATAGCTCATAAGGTGTAAGGTGCTCACAAGAAAGACATAGCCTTAACTGAAAGCAGACTAGGGAGGACCTTAAAGCCCTATTATGTAAGCTGCTGGACCCATTATGCAGAAACACTTTATTCGCTAAAAGTTTTGCCGTTAGCTAAGGAAAATTTTATCTTCTGAATTTTTTTATATCCCATTGCAACAATGAAGAATTACACGATTTTATCTTAGCTTTTAATGATGATACGCACTAAATAATTCGAACTAAACTGTGTATACATTAATTGTTTCCCTGTTTTAAAGTTTTTAATCTCTTAACTCTTTGGATATTACATTCTCATCATTGTATCACAAGCTTACTTGATCATTTTGTTGCAATAACATCTACACAAACCAATGACGCTGTACATTTGTATTCTGCTTTTTTAAAGAATAACAATGTGCTTTTATTGTAATTGTAGCTTTTATGACATCTCTGTCGAAATAAAGCTTGTATCAATCATGCTAATCGGAAAAAAGGTTCTTCCCCGCTATCCCGATACCTACTTATGCTCAATTATTGCACCTCATAAAGTGCAGTGCACCGTAAAGTGTCTCTGCTCCCTAATGTGCAAATGTGCTCTTGTGCCAGGAAGAGTAAATTCTTCCTCAATTGCCACAAGCCTAGTGGGTAGAGGAAGAAGAGAAAGTGCCAATGTACAATATTCCCTTGAAGGATCAGAGTGGTTAACTCTAGCTTGAAAGTAAGCTTCTTCCTTACTAACCTTCAGCATTTTCTCCTCCCACTCAATTAACGTTGGAGCAGTAGGAGATGTACAATAAGTTGTGATCAGGGAGAGAGCAAGTAGCATTGCAATAAATATAAAGTGCTCTCTATCTTTTGCCCTGTCATCTCCCTGTCCTAAGTGCCCAGGAGTGCCTCTTTAACTGTGAGGTCAATATCACATCCGATTTGTGGGCCCGATTCACAGAACTAACTTAGGTCAAAATCCTAAACTTACTACTTTTGGTATTCACAAAAGGCATTTAGTAGTAGTAAAGTTAGGATTTTGTCTTAAGTTTGACTTAAGACAAACTTAAGACAAACTTAAGACAGACTTAAGACAGACTTAAGACAAACTTAAGACAGTCTTAAGTTAGGAATTTGTCGTTAGTTTGTCTTAGGTCTTTCTTACCACATTTGTAACTCTTTTTCACTAAAACTGCTACCCCGCTCTTTGGAGGTGGCTAGCAGAGAGAAAAAAACAGTCCCAAAGTCCAAATGCCTCAAAACCCCTGTCCTAGACTCCTTTCCCTTTATCCTATGAGTCTTCAGCAAAAGGATTACATAGATATTGAAGTGCATGCACCAGGCAAAAATAGCCTATCTCATTGTTTTATTATTAAGTCCATTAACGTTAAGGCTAATCACTGCCATACCTGCCATCCAAAGATTAATTTATTATGTATAACATTTGTAGCAACTTGTTTACATTTACAATCCATTGCAAATGGGGACCAGTACAACTACCTTAATTCTGATGGTGACCCCGTCAAAACGTTTGGCAGAGGTGTCAAAAGGCTGACATACTTATTCTGAAAGATTACGTCCAGTGGGCTAATTAGCATTAGCCGGCTGACAGATGCCGTGCCAGAGCTTCCTTTTAATGAGGTGTGGAAACTACTCCAGAGCAGAAATAATGGCCTATGCCTTTTCACGTGAAGACCTGGGTGAGAGTTATCAACTCAGGAAAGATTGGTGGGGAGAATGCAGAATCTTCATTAACTTGAAATGGACCACGGGGAGGCATGCACATTCATAATTAGGTGTAAAGGGAGACCATCTGCAGCCAATTGGTACCAACCCAGTGGGAGAGAGAGCTGGTCCCAAAACCAGATTGGTGTACCTGAGGAAGTACTGGTCATTCCCTAAACACCTCAATCGCTGGTACACAATTTCCCTTCATTAGTATAAAGATTATGCCATGTTGGATTTGCCTCAGAGAACTGCCCTGTGGGATAGTTTGCAGTAAGTGTAACAAGATGTTCACCAAATTAGGGACTGTTCAGGAGTCACCCATGCCACTGCCTTGTGAATTCTACTAAAAGTTGCACCATACCCACAGTTCATCTGAACACTCTGTTTGAGACCTATGTGGGGACTAATTGGCAAAACCTGCTCCAATTTGTACCCTGGAATAAGAAGTGGACTCCCAAGGTCGGTTGGTTTATTTATAGTTTGGTGGACAGAGTTTACTCTATTGAAATGATGCAGGGTAATACCCCCATTTCTGTGTGGCAACATGGACACAATAAGTTGCAAGAGGCCTTTGCTGGTAAATGGCAACTGGAACAATATTGTACCCTGCGGTTGGCCACTTCTGCTGTATGTTCGGGTCTCTGTGCGCGGTCCCTGAGATCCTGGCAGCTTTAGGAGTGCCGAAGATAAGCTGCTCAAGAAACACTGAAAAGTTGGGACTTAAATGTTTTTTGACTTCCAACAAGTTCAAAGGTTCAATAGGACCTGCCAGCAACAGTGGTCGATTTGGAGATAACTTTGTCAGACACAGCTCCAAGCTTGCCTAGCTGGAGGATTTTGAGCTCTATAAATACGAAGAGCCTGATTTAGAGTTTGGTGGAAATGGCACTACATGGCAAATACAGAGTATTGACTGTTGACAGAATACTTCTTAGATGACCCTATTTAGGGAGGATGGTGTAAAGTGTTTTTTTCCCTGGCAATCACTGCCAGGAAAATCTGTTGGTAAGGGACGGGCGGGAAAGAAGAGAATATTTACTCCCAAACTCCTAGGGTGTTGAGTCCATTAGTGTTTTGTTTTGTTTTTCAAAAACAAACTCCCACTGTGGGAGTTTGGTTTTGAAAAAAAAAAAAGGTATTGTAAGTTTGTTGGCCCGCCATCATAGCTGATCGTACCATCCATCAAACTTTTCCTACATTGACAGGACCTACCATATTGGTGATTTATATCAATCTAGAAAGTTATCCGCAAGTCTGGAGAACAACTCTAAATTTGTCAGAAGAAGGCTTCTTGGGGTGGAGGGGGTATTGTCCTCCACCATCCCAATCAAGTAAATTCCGTCTGCCAAACTATAAAGCAGGCCCTAAGTCTGAAAGTAGAAATCTTGATCGGGCAAAGGCGTGAACAGTATCCCCCCAATACAAGGACTTTAGAGGGCACAAGATTTGAATTTCTTCCACTCTGAGCCTTACAAACAGCTTCAGTGGGTCCTTATCCAGCAGTCATCCAGCTTCAAGAGGACTAAAGCCTGCAGCCTGTCCCTGCTGAAGGATTTCGATATTCTTTCAGAGACTAAGGGCCTGATTTAGATTTTGGCAGAAAGTTATCCTATCCACCTAAAAATAAATCCCATAGGCTATTATGGGATTTATATTTCGTCGGATTTGATGTCCATCACTGTTGCGATGGAGTAACCCGTCCACTGAAATCTAAATAAGGCCCTTAGTCAGAAGGTAAAATATTTGATTGTTATAAACACGCTTGGTGTATCTGACTCCCACTCCATTGCAGTTGGACGGAAATCATGCCTAAGTACATGTCAACCATGAACATGGACTATTGATTGTCACGGTAGTCTTTCTTGGCACTTTTTGTCTTAAATCTTTAAAATATCATATTTCCAGTTCCTCTTTTGGGAATTTTGTCATTTTCGTTTAATTTTACTCAGTAAATTGGTTGTGGGATTTTATTGCATTGTGTTTTGTTTCCGCTAAGTACTTTACACATTTTTCAAAGTCAAGACTATCTGGTCTGTACCAAATTATACAAAGTACTTTTTAACCCTAACAGGTTTGTGTAGTGGACTTCCAACCATCCCAATTCATAATCCACTTTCTCGCATTGTCAAACGGCAAAAATATAACTTTCAAGTCATTCTATATTTAGTGACCAGAAAGCAGGAGAGGAGTCAATATGTTCCACACTCCTTTAGCATCTGCAGACAGTACGATTTTGCTGCAGTGTAACTTTTCTATGAAGGACATGCCTGTAATCGTAATTTTTGCATCATTGCATGATGGAAATGAAACAGATATGATACAAAACCATGTCCAAAAGGTAAAATTTGCTTCAAAGTATAGTTGTGCTTAAGCTTCCTGAACTTATCATGCCTACACCCTGCCCTGCTCCTTATAGTTTCGAACGTGGCTGTGATCTCCTCATCTACAGTGTTAGTTGAAAATGTGCAGAAACTCTTCAACAGTGAGGGTTGTGTGAATACTAGACCAATGTAAGAGCAGAGGGAGTATGGTGTGGAACAAGACAATATTGCACCATGCTCACACTTAAATGTATATTTCTAGGCAGGGGTGTTGTCAAACTCCAACTTTAGCAGCTACAGCGAGGTGCAGTTCTTGATAGGCCACTTATTTCTGCAACTTGCCAAAGACTTATGAATACCACTAAAGGTTGAGTGAGTGAAAGGACGAATGCATGGCTGTGTGAGTGAAAGGGTGGCTGGGTAGATGGCTGGAAGGATGAACGAGTGAGGGAATGGATGGAAAGTGGATGAGTGAAAGAATGGATGGATTAGTGAAAGGGATGCTGGATGGATGGATGGATGAAAGGTTGTAAATTTAGTGTATTTTGTAAAGCGCACAGCTGCCCCAACGGGGCGTCCCGGCGCTGTATAACGCTGTGGAACCCTTCCTGGCTTTACCTGTGAGATGCCTCTCCTGGGCACCCCCAAAGTGAAGCCAGGCATCCCAGTGTTGTAGGGGCCGTTGTGGAGATTAAGCAAGCTATTGTCCAGAGTTGCAGCGTGGGACCCATGATTAGAGTAGGCGCTGATGCGAGAATTATCGAGTCCGCGGACATTGAGACCCTGCCGCGTCGGGACTTGAACCCTGGTCCCGGGCCTGTTCTCTGCTTCAGAGTCTGCCGCTCTAACCAGTGAGCCACACTTCTCCACGAGGTTAGATGAATGGATAAGTGAAACAATGGATGGATGAATGAAAGGGTGGGTGGAAAGATGGACTAACGCGTGAATGGATGGATGGATGGATGGATGGATAGTCAAAGGGTGGATGGATGGATGGATGGATGGATGGATGAAATGGACACTGGATAAACGGATGAGTGAAAGAGTGGATTTATGGTGAGAAAGGCAGGGGTGCATGAGTAAAATGGTGGATGAATGGGTGGAGTGAAAGGGTGGGTGGAATGAAAGGCTGATTTGATGGATGAGCGAAAGGATGGATAGATGAGTGAAAGGATGAAACTGGGGCATTGTAAACCCCCTACTTTAATATCTACAGTGGGGGTGGAGTTCTTGATGGGGCTCTTCTGTTTGCAACTTGGCAAACAAATGTGAATGAGTGAGTGAAAGGGTGTATGGATGGGTGAGTGAATGGACGCATGGAGGAATGAATGAATGAGAGAAAGGGTGAAAGTAAGGATGATATTTGAAAGAATGGATGGATGGATGGATGCATGCATGAGATAGTGGATGATGGATGAAAGAATAGATGGATAAGTGAAAAATTGGATGAATGAGTGAAAGAGATAGTGGATGGATGCATAGATGAGTGAAATGGTGGATGGATGATAAGAGAAAGGATGTTTTGGATGAATGGATAGAAAGTGAGTAAAAGAATGGATGGTTGAGTGAAAGGGAGGGTGAATGGATGGATGCCATAGGTGAAAGGGAGGGCAGAAGGATGGATGGAATGAAAGGATGGATGATGGAGTAAAATGATAAATGGATAGATGAGTTAAATGATGCACGGATAAATGGAAAAAATGAACAGATGAGTTAAAGGATGCATGGGTGGATGGATGAGTGAAAGGATGGATAATTGAAAGAATGGATGGATAGATATATATTGAAAGGTTGGATGGATGGATGAGTGAAAGAATGGATGGATGGATGAGTGAAAGGAAGGGTGAATGGATGGAAGGATGGATGAGCAAAAGAGGGAATGGATGGATGAGTGAAAGGGTAAATAGATGGATGATGGACGGGTGGAAGTGTGGAAGAATGAGTGAAAGGGTGAATCAATAGATGACTGAAAATAAAGATGGACAGATGAGTGAAAGGGTGGATGGAGAGATGGATTAGTGAAAGTATGGATGGGTGGATGGATAGGTTTAGAGATGGATATGTTTGAATATGGATGGGTGGGCAGACAGAAGGAATGGTGGAAGACTTGATGGAAGAATAAATTGTTGTCTGAATGTAATGGCGACATTGTGGGAATCAGCAGGTGGATGGAAGGATGAATGGATAGATGCTTGTATGGAAGTGACAAGAGAGCTCTTCTGGAGAGAGCTGTGATGACTTGCTTCGATTGCTTGGTACCATAAGAGCTTTGGTTCGAAGTGGGGGGCATTTTCATTTTCTGGCTACTCCCTTGTTTCTAGGTAACCAGTACATGAGAAAAATATTCAGACTTTGCATTCTCTTTCATTTAGTTGCTCTCAATATTATTTCTTCAATCCGATTACTAAAAGCTCCGAGGGAGTGCAAGGTTTTAGTATGCAGCAGAGTAAACACAGTTTTCACGGAAACCTATTTCTTTTTAAATGCATATGGGAATGGCATGCCCGTACATCTATTATCACGATTCTTTCTTTTTATGCAACCACAGTAGAGTGTACAAAACATTTCGTTTTGAGTGGGCAGGTGTTACATTCCCCAGTTCTAATCAGTACACCTAAATTTCAAACATTGTTTATATAAAGAAATATCCACACAATTGGCTTTTTCAGTTGCACAGTGGTAGCCTAATTTAGATGCATAGCCACGCAAATTTAAAAATGCAGTGTCGCCTGACATCTGTTTATCAGATTAAGTCATTTGTTACCTAGCTATAAATACTGCAGGATTAATTAATGGCGGACTTCCAATCCAATAACTGTTTTCTTATATAACATGTTTTAACACAATTCATTTTACAAGCCATGTAACATAATTATTGGTCTTTAAACAGAGCCTATTTGAGGAATACATGCCTGGCACCGATAAGTTTATTTTGCATCTCCCCTCTGCATTTGTTGGAATTAAAATCCTATGATTTTTCCATTTTCACCAGATGCCTTTTCCAGAAGTTCCCTTTTCCCGCTGTGCAGTACTGGATATGGTGATCAAAGATTCAGGAAAAAAACTCTCTTTCTCCAGCTGTATTAAACGTGAATCTGAATTAATAGATACACACACCACTCGATGAGAGTAAACAAATGGTGCCATATTAAACCTAAATTATGAGCTCAGAAGACCTACAACAAAATCCGTGCTTTACTCTATAGTCTGTAAGAACAAGAAACTTTGAGCTCAATTCACAAAGTTAAATCTATAGGCCTGATTACGATGTAGGGCGGACCGTCACCAACAGGCCGCCAGTGGCAGTCTGCCTGACAGACAGGTGGTCCGACCGCAGAAGTCAGGGGAAAGATCGTCGCCTCTGACAGAATCAACTGATCCTGATAGGGCGGCGGCCGGAATCGTAGTCCTGACGAGAGGTAAAAAAGACACTCTGGGCCTCATTAGGATGGCGGGCGGACTTTGCCCGCCCGCCATCCTCGTGGTAAATGGGACCGCCGGCCATAAGGGCGGGGGTCCCGTTGGGGGTATTAGGATGTGCCCGCCACAGTGGCGGGCACATCCTGTATTTTTAGTATTGTGGCGGGCGGTGCTCTCTGCACCACCCGCCACAATACTAAAAATGCTTTGCAGCATTTACATAAACAAAGCGGCAGGCACCGCGCGGTGCCTGCCTCTTTGTTTATGTAAATGTGGGGGGGTACCACAAGTACCCCCCGTGTGCATGTCCCCACTCTGCTTCACTCTGGGGGCCTGCAGGGGGCCCCCAGAGTGAACACCGCCTGCCTTTCCGTGGCGGCATTGCCACCGTGCAAATAAATTTGATTTAAAAATGTATAATTATTTGTAATAATTATTGGAATCATACACCTTTAGGGATAGGATGCAAGGGATATAGATATATTGGGTAGGGTAGTGTATTAATACTGCGTTATTCATTTTAATCCCTCAGAATTAATTAGGAAAACTAAATTTAATATTTTAAAAAGTGGAAATATAATAAAAAATATAGTGATATTAAAGAAAACGATTGGTAAAATATTTTCAGACCAAAGCTCAAAAATTTCAAGCAGTTTTAAACACAAAAAAATAATTGAAATCATTTCATAGTGAGAGACAGTAAAACACACCATGTATTTGTTTTAAAATATTTAATTAAAAATTAAAATGTATATATATTTTAAATTAACAATTCAAATAATATCTTAATTTATAAAAATATGGTTTTTTTTTACTAATGAAAACAATTGTTTAAATATTCTCTCATGCATTTCTCCCACTGGATTCAATGGGGTAAATTGTCCTTTTTTTCCCTATTCTTTTCAGGCTTGACATTCCCAGTTGTGCGTCTGTTTCTATAGTCGGTGGAGTGTCACAGTCAAGATTGGAAGCAAGGAAGAGCTGTGGTCAGGTAAGAACAATTTACTTTACATTTTTAAACATGGAGGTGGCTAGCTTCACTGTGAGAAGAGAGGGGTAGATAGTTAGATGTTAGGGAGTACAGTATTGAATATTTTTGCTGTTTTTACCATTTTTTCATTCCCCTGCAGGTTGTGTTTGTATTCCCCTATTGGGCCGGAATTTGTTTTTCAAAGTAGGTTTTAAAAAGTCATAAGAAAAAAAGCTATTGCTTTCTTATCCTATTTGAAAAAAAATTCTTAATTTTTTGCCTCATGTTTTTTCATCACATTGGTGAATTTATCTGGAGATACACTACAAGCCCGGTTCCGATCTCGTTCGGAAAGCATACCGACCAAATCGGTTCCCGAATGCTTTCCATGGGACTCAGATCGGGGGAGTCTGACCGAGCGAGTACGATGCATCCTAATGCATCTGGATGCAATTCGGTTGGACTCCCATTGACTTCAATGGAGCCTGTATTCAAATGTGAACACAGGCTCCCCTTGAAGAAAGGGGTGGCTGTGGAAAACTATGCACCCTGTGGCGGGCACCATGGTACCTGCCACATTGTGCATAGCAGGAAAAGGAGGGGTCCCTGGGTACCCCCACAGGCCCAATATGGAGGGCCTTAGGTAAAGGAGGGCCTGCTACGGGCCCCCAAAGACCAATCATGGAAGCCTTTTTGTTCCAGGCCAAACAAATCTGAAAGCATGTCTGAATCGGTCATCCTACTCGCTTGTTCGGAAAAAAAATACATAGAGCTGTACGAATTGGCTCCGAAAAGGCTTGCCTTGTCTGAATGCCTTTTAGAACCAATTCGGTCAGCCCTAACAGTTTCCAGGCATCGTACTTGGTCGTCCGGAACTGGGAGCTAGTCAGTCGGAAACAAGGGCTCTGGATCGGTTTCGGCAAACCTGAATCCAAATTCAGAGCCCTTCCAGCCGACATCGGAATCCATCCCTACATCATTGGAAGACACACACTGGGATTCGTGGATGGATTGCAATAGGATTTTTTATCTGAAAAATTCATGTTGAAGAATTGTTTAAACTTTTTCTGATTTTTGCTTTCCATTTTTTCTGATAGAAATTACATTTTGGGGGTCTGTTAATTCTCTATGTGGATGAATAACTTGTAGACTTTTTACATGGAATTTCGTTGCAGACTATGGATTTTAATGTTTTATGACTAAGATTGTTTTTTTTTTTAAATGAGCTGGTTTCCTTGTTTGGATTATTGGAGTACTGAAGACTCTTAGTGACAGGTGGTTTAAACAAGTCACCAAGAGTTGAAGAAAGAAGACAGCAACAGGTAGAAACCAAAAATCCTGTAATTTGTCAAAAATAAATCCAAAAATGTCAATTTAATTAGAAAGTGAAGTTAAAACAGGCAAGTAATATTACAGGTTGTTAGTGTGTGTTAGAGGTTTAGGATGTACGCAATATTGTCCAGGTAGCCTGAAGCACCCATCAATGAAAATTCATTGATTTTACTTAGGAGTCTCTCAGACATCTCTTTACTTTTTTTTAGAAACACACAGTTTCAAGCTACCTGACAACAATTGTGCCATTCTCATTTCTTGGAAAATGTGTTCCTTTTACAGAATCTCCAAGAAATTACAAAGCTTTAAGTGAGTCCTGCCAATTGATTTGTTGAAGGAATTGTGTATCCCTCCACTGCATTGTTTGTCTTTGCATCTCCCTAGAAGAAGATCTAGTTAACAGTTCCACCAGTCAATGGGAAACCTTGGCTAGCTCCTGTGATGACCTGCTTTGATGGCCAATACATGTGTCCTCAAAGTAATTTAAGAGTGGGGACAGTTTGTCCTCAATTTGGGTAAAGTAGTCTGACCCAGTAATTAATGCGTAGAACTCATCCACACACTCAGGAGATACAAAGCACTATCCTGCAAGTTTTGGTAACCCATACAGCAGCTTACTGTTTGCCATGCAATCCTCAACTAAGGATCTTTTTTAAATTTTCTGCCAAAATACCTGGAAAAAGTAGAAAAATCATACTTGAATTTGGGTGTCAGGGAAAAGTTTGCAATAGTGTTAATAATTGTTATTTCAAAGACTAAGACTTTAATTCATTATTTTCTTATTTTATCACTGTTAATAATTCAGTTTAGGTTGAGGATTGCTTATCAGGGAGTGAGCTGTAAGCTAAAGGGACTGTTGTGCTATTTATGTTAGCATGAATAGTGTAAATGTGGGTGAACGGATGGGGTGTGGACTAAAAATTCACATCCATCATCCGAATTTTACTATTGTCAAGGGTAACCAGCTTATGGACAGGCTAAATATTAGTATTCTTTTGAGAGGATTTTCATTGTCATGCAAAAGAAAGGTTCATTAATTAGAGAAAGTAACTGTTAGTTGTGGGGGGAGTTAATTCTCCGGCAGAGTAAAAATAGTAATTGTGTCCCCCAGCCACTGTCCAGTACCTGCCCTGAGGTAAATACCCGGCAGAGTAAGAATAGAATTTTTGACCCTCAGCCACTGTCAAGAACCTGCCCTGAGGTAAGTACTCGGAAGCGTTAGAATAGTGATTTTGTCCCCCAGCCACTGTCCAGCATCTGGAATTGAGGTAGGTACCCAGCAGAGTTAAAATAGTAATTTTGCCCCAGCCACTGTCCAGTACCTGCCCTGAGGTAAGAACTTGTCAGAGCTAGAATAGGTATTTTGCCCCCAGTCGCTATCCAGTACCTGCCCTAAGGTAAGTACCCGGCGGAGCTAGAATAGTAATTTTGCCTCCCAGCCACTGTCCAGCACCTGCCCTGAGTGAAGTGCCCAGCAGGGTTAGAATAGTAATTTTGCCCCTAGCCACTGCCCAGCACCTGCGCTGTGGTAAGTAATATACTCCAAATTGGTCTAAAAAAAATCTTTTTCTAAAGGATTTATTTTAGTTTAAAGAACCAGTTTCATTCAGAGTTTCATTTCACAAAGAATGCTTACAATAGTATTTCCACTGTTAAAACTACATTTAACGCTGTCAAATTATAGGCGGGAAATAAATAAAAAATGATCTGTGATATTATAAAACAGTCCTTTAATATATATTATTAGAATTTATGGTGTTAATGAAAAAGGTGCATTTTGTAACTGCCTTTGGGACGGCACTATAAGGCTCCTGCATGGCATGGACTCGAAAGTCCATGCTGTGCTGGAACCTAAGTCCATGCACACAGGGGGAACATGTTATGTGTGCATCCACATGTGGTTGAAGCAGAGGGGGCTCGGTAGGGCCCCCTTTGCTTTGTCTCCTCCAAGGTTAACATGGAGGAAGAACATCCGTGTAAACCCTAGAGTAGGGGAAACCATAATATGCTTGGTGGGACGACAGCGATCCTGCCAAGCATATTGCGGCTTCTGACTGCACCTCCCACAGTAGGGAACGGCAGTTCCCTGGTAGAGCTGGCAGACCCAGGGCGGCCAGACTGCCCAACTCATAATAGGGCGGTCAGACCACTGGTACAGCAGTGACTGGATTTGCCACTACCTCACAACCACAAGTCTGGCGGTCCTCATACTGCTAGACTCGTAATAGGGCCCTAAATACTTATTTATTTTGTCTGTTGAAACAAGACAACACATTTTTAAGCTTTCTCACATATTACACATTATGACAGTCATTATTATTGGGGACAAGCGGCACAGATAGGTTTAAAATAAAGGAAGGACTACTGTAGAAACAGGATACATGGAAAAGTATTTCTTTAGGTATTAGGTATATTGCAACGTGATGTATTATTAAAGTTTACATGTAAAACGTATTTTGTGAAATATTACTGTGCTTGCTCATACGTTTCAGAACTATAATAATTTCTTTATAATTTTTTTATGTAAAAATATTTATTTTGATATATTTAGAGATGCGTTGTAATTGTATCCATGATAATGATATGCATGGTAACAGTATGCATGGTAAGGGCACTTTTGCTGTCTGCCCTATGAAAGTTTGTGGTAGTGCAATGCGTGATAAAGACGTACATGGTACTGGTAGGTTTGTTGAAGCACCACGTTGTAAAGGCATGCGTTGTTCCGTCATACATCCGATAATTTGACCTATTTTGATAAAGTTAAAAACTACAGAGGACAGGCTAAATCAATATATCTATACTAATATAATATAGTTGTACAAGAGTGATTATTAAAAATATCAACTATAAAAGATTTTTGATTTAAAAAGCAGATCGATTTGTAGTGTTGAAATACTTATATGCATATGGTGACTCTAGTCTTCTCACAGCTATTATTGCATTGCTTTCTTTCTTCAATTTTACAAATGTGTGGTTCATTTAATTAAATATGTTTTTTCACCTTATGAGTAACCGAGCCCATGTCATAAATGCATAATTATTTCTTTTTTAGTCGTGTGCATCAATCAGAATGTAATTAATTTTTCATTCACTGGTAACAGCTTTCCATTAACTTATTGAAAACCGGCTTTGGCAATACACTGGAAAAGCTAATCTAGCAGATGAAAGAAAAGTAATGTTTTGTTAAATTGCACTTAAAGTTTAAGCCAGACTGTGTTTGCAATGGAACTGACTAGACTTTTCATTTTAAAAGTCAAATTCTACATATTTATTGTCTCTAGAAAGAATGCCTTATGAGTTCAACTAGTATCAAGAGGAGTGAAGGGGCATGAAATCGAGGGGATGGGATGGGATTCGAGGGGAAGGGAGGGCAGATGGGGAAAGAAAGTGGAGGGGAGTGGAAGGGAAGGGTAAGACGTGGAAAGGGGAGGAGATAAGCAGGGAGGGGAGGGGCAGCCAAGGAAGCTTGTTAACATTTCGAAGAAGCCGCCGTGGTCTCAAATAACTCCCTGACAATCAAGAGTCTTGGCCATGCTCTGAATAGAAGACATGATATTTGCGCCTGTAACTATGACTCTTGCTAGGTAAAAGTGTTCAAATCTATTCCAACTGTATGAGGGACACCAAGTACTGAAACTTTTGTGTTTCTAATAGGTTAGCACTCAGCTCCCAAGCACAGCTTTTTCCAGAGTCTACTGAGAAGTAAATTTAAAAATTACACATCCCTTGTAAAGGCAGGGTCGATGGCAATGGAGACTCAAGGTTTCAAACAAGTTTGGCCAGTCAGTTGGGGTAATTACAACTAGAGATTGGGTGAAAGTGTATGCTGCAACAGAGTGGAGAAAAGTATTGTGATCAATGATGTAAGCACAGTGATAATGGAACTCCCACGTTATTAGGGCTCATTCATTGTATCACTTTAGTGTAAGATTCGGCAATGCCTGATGTCTTGCTCCTGACGATGATAACAGCTCAAATATTACCACTGAAAGTTCAAGACATTGTCTTCCTCTATACCTTACACAAGAAAAATCCACCTCTACTGAATTATGATGTGCACCGACTGTTGTACACGAGGAAAAAATTGATCTTTTTTATCAATAATCTTATTTGATCACTACTGCACTCAGGTGCTATTATCACTTATGTCCAAACAAACAATCTCATCAACAGTTACTATTCTTGGTGCTGGTGGACAGAAACCTGGGCAGAAATCTCACAAGGTGCCTAAGCCATCATCCAGACATAGTGGAACACTTTAGATGCTTGATTACTAAATTGAAGTCTATCAAAGCAGCAATGGGATGCAGAAAACTCTATAGTGGCGAAGCCGATCAGAGCAGATGTTGCAAAGTTCCAGTAGGCTAGATGCATCAGACAGAAACCTAGAGGCTTTAGAACATATATTTGGAACATGAGCTCTGAAACATACAGAGGCAAACAGGGAGAACTTTCACACAGAAGCCTTTGGGACAAAAACAGATATATGGAAGTGCCTGATGGGGCAAAGAAGTCTGATGTGCTGCTATATTTGTCAATACACCTGGATGTATTACAGCCCAGATTCTACCCCACTTTGGCATTTCAGAGGACATACAGAATTGGTTTTCACAAGTCCTAAAAGGCAGAAGATATCAGGCACTGCAGCATATCAAATAGGATGCCAGATATGGATTGCTATAACTGACCACAATAATGATTCGAATGGATGAGAGGAACAAAGAATACTCTGAGCCACAAGTTCAAGATATATTCCTCGAATCACTGATGGCTCTACCTAGGATATGTCACATTTGGATGTCCACTGTGGGAATTACTTGATGGCATCTCTAATCTTGGGGATCTCCAAAATGACAGAAGACAATCCATTTGCTGAAAGTGAGCAAGTGCAATTTGTGACAAGGTGCTCGGCTGACAAATATAGAATCGTGGGAAATGGAGTGAAAACAGCTGAGGGAAATCAAGATCACTGTCTAAGTCATTAGTTATAAAATGTTGCTTATGTTTGTAGAGCCTCTTGATAGGGGTTCAAATCTCCTTGTATTCTTGTTGTCTGAAAATACCTACCTTTGTACTTTCCTGCTTATTTTGATACAGTTTGCAGGTAATTTCAAGTTGCCTAAATGGGTCCACTCCTTATAAAGTATGCATCAGGGCACTCTGGCTTCACTCTTGGGTGACACCCACATTAAATGTTCACTGCAATGTGAACTCCTTTACTTATTGAGTATAGTTTAAAATGAGGCCCTCGTTTGTGTGACCCCTGTGGTGTTCAGAGGTGAGGATTTAGGTAATCTGTGTAAAGACACATTTGGCTACATATTCTTTATTTAGAGTTTGAATAGTGAAGGCTGTTCTTTAGGGTCGTACCCTTTGTAGGCTGACTATACATCTTGCCCTGTTCCCATACTGACACTAATTCCCATCTTCTTCCCTTCACTTCTGCCCACGTAGTGTTTATTGGTATATTTCTCCAATGTTATGTTTCATCATTGTTTAGTTCTGCTGCGTAGAGCTTGTGTGCCATATCAATAGGCCCAGTAACTTACTCTGACTTACTACTTTCCAAAGAAGAGAGTATGGCATACGGGGACTAATATGGCTTCCAATGAACTTGTAATAATGTCTCTCAATGTTAATGGCTTCACACTGTATATTAAGTGTAAAACATATTTGCTTTATAACACATCAAAGCATATGAACATAGGTTAATACAGGAAATGCATCTGTCCTCTACCGAATCTGCTAAAATGAAGGAAGGGTGGGTGGCCAAAGTGATCTTTGTCTCTAACATGCATGAAGCACACTCTACTGACGTGAGTTAAGCTGCATATATCAGAGGTGGCAATACTTCAGATTAGGACCTGGTGGGACCAGCGATGGTGCCACATGTGTGCTAAGATTGTAGCAATTGTGATTTTGATAGTAGTTTCTGGATATGCCCACAACCAGTAGAAAGATGCATTTCCTCTTTGGAAAGTCCTGTCGGCAAATGGATTCCTACTATGGTAGAGATATTACATGATCTATAACCTTGCATTGGTGAAAAGCTTGAGGTTTCTACACCCTCAGAATATTAAGTACACCTGCGTGTGTGGCATATGCACATGCATTGATTACATTCTTCTGACATCTTATGCCATGCAAAACACACAAGATGATGGACGGAATGTTGCACAATGGCAAAACATTCACTCCCAGTCACAGAACTGGGTTTAATCCATCGTTATTTTTCTCACCAAGCCACCCCAGTTCAGACATGGCCATATGCAAATCAGTCTTGACCCTGTGCCTCATGGGAACAGTCCAGACCGAACTGCCAAGCCATGTCTTCCCTGGACAGGAATCAAGCATCCTAGGACCGGTTTCTGGTTATCAGCCTTCATCAGCCAGGATAGCTTGACTCCAGTGGAGTAGTGAGCACGGGACCCACATCTGGGCATACCCTTCCCAAATAGGGTGAACAGCAAAACACACAAGATGATGGACGGAATGTTGCACAATGGCAAAACATTCACCCCCAGTCACAGATCTGGGTTTAATCCATCATTATTTTGCTCACCAAGCCACCCCAGTTCAGACATGGCCATATGCAAATCAGTCTTGACCCTGTGCCTCATGGGAACAGTCCAGACCGAACTGCCAAGCCATGTCTTCCCTGGACCGGAATCAAGCATCCTAGGACCGGTTTCCAGATATGGGGCAAAAGGGGTTGATGTGTAAAAGGATGGGCCATCCTAGCATGATGATTGGGGGAGGAGTTGTGCCCAGCCCTGAATTAAACTTCAAAATACTTTGCCTGCAGCACTCACAAAGGAATCCAACACTAGCCTGTTCTCAATCCAGACATTTTGGGCTCAAACCAAGGAAGGGCAGTGGAATGGGCCAGGTGTTCCCCCTCACAAAAAGGCTGCGACTGGGCATACAAAGGGGGCATTCTTAGACCCCAAATCAGATCACTTCTTGACTTGTACAAGATGCAGCAGAAGTTTGAAGTTTATTGATTTGTATAGTGCTGAATCACCCAAAGGTGTATATCTGCACTTAGGACGGAAGAAATGAGCCAGGGCAAAGAACTAGAAAAGGTGAGTTTTCAGGAGCTTTCTGAACTGGCAAAGGTTCTGACAATTATGAAGCTGGAGAGGTAGCTTATTCCAAAAAGCCCAGGCAATGTAAGAGAAAGCTTTGCCTCCGCTGTGTGCTTTTTTAATTCTAGAGGTGCATAATAAAAGTTCCGAGCCGGATCTAAGCAAACGTGATGGGGTGTACATCGCTAGTTTGTTAGAAAGATAGGAAGCGCCTTGACCATTAAGGGCTTTGAAGATAGTGCAGCCTATTTTGAATGTTACCCGCTTTCTCAAGGGGAGTCAGTGGAGTTTATTAGGGAGGGGAGCAGAGGGTGTTCCGAATGGGGCATCAGCTACGAGACGGGCAGCCGTGTTCTGCACCACTTGTAGTTTATTAAGGGAGCCTTTGTTTGCCGAGAATAGCAAGGCGTTACAATAATCTAGTCTACACCACTGCCCTGCTGCCGGGTGGACTTCTCTGTTGCCTGTGGAAGGAAGACTGGACCTGCTTCTTGAACCCAGGAGCAAGTAACTCTAAGGACTATCTGGCTGTGCATTTTGGCATCCTTTTATTTATTACAAGTTACCCTATTATTTAATTGGTTTGGGATTTTTCTTGTGTTGTGTTTTCACTTTATTATTATTTATGTGCTCCATAAATACTTTATACATTGCTTCTAAGTTAAGCCTGACTACTTTCTTCCAAGAAACCGGGGGGTTAAGCACAGGTCAATTTAGTGACTTTTTGTGGTTCACACTTCCACCCCTCAACAAATACCCTAATGTCTTACACCAAACATTGAGATACAACAGAAAACCCTTTGTAAAGCTGCTGAGGATATGGCCAGTGGCTAAGAATGATCTAAACGATGTCCATGTGGAATATGGACTATTGTGCAGACTAGAATCAGTTGTAGGAGATTTTAGCCGAAACCCTTTACTATCACAAAGGAAACTTGGTGGACTAATTCCTAACACCCCAGTGATTACTGCTAGCCCTTGGGCCTCCTGACCCAGGAATTTGCAAAGCTGCATATGCTGATGATATTATAAAACATACCAGCTGAAGTTACTTTTGCATGTGGACCACAGTCTCCTTACATTTCCAAACCCATCATCCTCAACTTTGAAGCTAACATGAATCATGTCAAGGTTATTATCCTGCTGTTGTGTTGATTGGGACAGGATCAAAATGTTACCCATCGTATCTGACAGAAATGAGGGGGGTTGATTGAGGTGCATCTGTTAACATGGTTACCAACAAACCTAAAACACATAGGAATATTAGTTTCATCGGGGCTTGAAGGATTTATGTTGCAGAACAATGTGAGGCCGCTGTTATAGGAAACTTCAGTTAGCTTATCAAAATGGTCCTTTTTGAGATTATAACTCTGTGGAAGGGTCCAAGTTTTAAAAATGAACATTGTTTTCAGATTGAATTGTGTAATTACCTCTCTGCCATTGGTGATAACAGAGTCCTTCATAAAGGAAACTGATTTTATGATAAACAAGTTTACATTGATTGGAGCAAGACAGAGGCTTAAGATTCCCCTCCCCCCCCGGCTGACGACATGTGCATTTTTTCTACTTAGCACAAGAAGTTCACAGCTTTCACCGGGAGTCTTCAATCTTTCATATCCTCCACAGCAGAAACGTGGCAAACAGTGTGTAAGTTGCTCAAGGTGCACAGATATATACATTCAGAGGCACCAATATGGAAGAACATCTTTTCACTGCCCATACTGGTCAATGACCGTTATCAAAAGTATGAATGATTTTATATTTATGTTACCCCTCAAACATTTGCTGAAGTACAACTTATTTTGGGCTCTACCCAAATCCAAAGATGCTTGCATGTTATCATGCTGCTTGCACTCTCCATCGGGCCCCATCCTATGGCATGCCATTTTGTCCAAATTGGGCATCTGTTCACACATGAGGAAAGTTTTGAGGGGTGGTCTCTGCTTTGTATTGGTCAATTATTGAATGTTTATTTTCTGTCTCAAGTTGGAATCTGTAGGACTATGTTGACAGCAGAAGCTCACTCTGGAGTTTACAGATGAGAAGTAGTTACATTTTGAACTTCCCCAATGGACATGCCTCAGGGAAGGACACTTACAACTTAGCATGTTTAAGGTACTTCATAAATGGCACTAGTCCCTGCATTGATTAGAGAAACCCAACCTCAGCCCAGCCTAAGACTGTTGCAGATTGAGACAAGCAGACTGTGATGCATTACACATTCTGTGGTTTTGCCTGACATTAACTCAATTCTGGTCCCAGATCCATGAAGCCATGAAGATTCTCTGTGGCTATGAACTCCAGGTGATGGCTTTCCTGATTTTGCTACTTCACATCTCTAAAGCTGCAGGCATTATCTCTTTTCGGAGAGGTTGGATTGTAAGGTTTCAGGCTGCAGCAAAGAAATGTATATAAAGAATATGGAAAACTGTCCTGTCCCCCTATGGTGAGGGGGGGTGCCAGGGCCTAACGGAAATGCTGTTTTGTTCTGTTTCTCACCATCCTCACCAATTACCACATATGCTAGAATATGAGGGCCAGTCGTAAAATATGGGAAAGGGAATGGTATAAGAAAGGAAACAGAGACACAGGACTCCACACTATGCCTTATCACTTCCGGGGTCAAGAATGTCTGTAAGTTGTACTGGATCTCTGCAAGATGAAGATGTCTCAAGGTACTTGTCATTGAAGCATTACATCTGACTGTAATTGTGAATATATATGCCTTAATCTATGTATAACCAGCTGTCTAAGCTTCAATAGGCAACTGTGAATTTCAGAATGTTAAACACAAGGGAACATAAATATCTAACAAAATACATGTACATGCAAACCTCTCCATGTGTGTGTAATAACTACCTCGAGCTGTGTCCGTTTCTACTTGGCTGTATATAAAGAACATCATTAACATCCTGTGTTTCCCTACTCTTAAACATATATACACATACTGGATATCCAATACCTTGCACAAAATGAGCATTAATAAATATACATCGGCAATGTTTTCCATCCTGTTTCTTTATATGGCCCCTTCGCAGAACACAAAATCTCATGCTTTAAGAGTCCAGGAAATTAAAAAGCTGCCTTTGCAGTTAAAAAATATATGTCCAAGAAAAAGATCAAAGTTTGTTCTCAAACACTCACAACTTCAGGATACTTCTTTTTAACCTAAAGTGTCCCTGGCACAATCCTTCAGGAAGCAAGAGGTCTTGACGCTTGAAATCTAACACCCATGAAGTAAGATCTTGATGTTGAAATACTGTAGCATGATTGCCTAGCAAGGACTTTACGCAAGAAGAGGGAAGTTATACCAGTAGGGCCAAGACGGCTGCCCTCTCTTCAGAAATGTGTGAGTTTGCAGCCTACTGGTATGTAAGTGAACAAGTATGTTTTGGCAATTAGCCCCTTAAAAACAACTTAAAAGTACAGTACAACTTAACACAATTATATTACAAAGTGAACATAAGAAAACAGTAATTAATAGAGACCCATTGCCTGAAAGCCATAAGAAATGAATGACACATTGTAATATATCAACCCCCTCTCTAAATGATAAAACCAGAAAAAGGGAAGACCAATACCTAATGTACTACATCATGCAGAGATGAAATCGATCAATCACTCCAAAGTTCATAGTGATAGTCCAAAATACTTCCTTTGGATACAGGTATAAATAGTGGCTTAATGAAAACTGTAAAAGGGCTAGTATCGGTCCAGAAAATTCTAGTAGCAACTTGATAGTGCCTACCACCTCAATTTGTACAAAGCGGCCTAATTCATGCCATTCTTGTCCTTTTAAACAATGTACAAAAAAATGATAGATGGTCAACATCTTCAACCATATCGTTGCAAAACATGCAAAGGGCAGATTCATCTGGTGTATGCTGCCAGGTGTTGGTAAACCTACCAATCATCAACATGTCAAGCCTAAACGTGATAAACAGAGTTCTAGCTTGACACAGTATAATATGTATCCATTTATGGTTCCAAAGCGGGAGCGGGCTTACGATACAAGATTCCATTTGTAAGGCTGTTAAATTTAGAACTACTATAGCACAAATCAATTTTTTTACTCCGCCCGGTCGACTTGTCGACCAGGCAGAGAAGCGGCGGACGGTCTTCCTGTCCGCCATCTTAACCCCCGCCATACTAATATGTTGGGGGTAAATGGTTGGCGGGCGGGGAAGGATGTAGGGCAGATTGCCACCGCCATGCGGGCAGTGTCGATTCGCCCTACATCCTAATGGTCCCCTTTATGTGAATTTAAGAGATTTAAATGATTGTATATGGGTTGATCGCCATCCACTTCTGAACATTAGGGAAATGTTTGCAATGACAGACTGTGCTACAGTATTTTCCACTTTGGACTTGTCCAGTACATATTACCAAATTGCACTGCATTATGACAGTAAACATTGCACCTCATTGATTACTCAGGAGAGTGCTTATTCCTATAAAAGAATGCCTTTTGGCTTAATTTCAGCTTCGGCCATATTCCAAAGTTGATACACAAACTATTTCATGATGAAAAAAATGTCTTGTACTTTCAAGACAATATTCTTCTATTTGGAAAGACAAATGCACAGCACAAGGAAAGGAAACATTATACAAAGTTTTGGCTAAGGCAAGAAAGTTAATGGTGTGTTGTTCCGTGGGGAACAAATGGTGGTCCTGGAATCGCTAAGAGAAACAGCTTTGGAAATGGCACATGGGGCACTTCCAGGAATGAGTAGTATGAAAAGAAAGATCAGAAGTGGTTTTTGGTGGCCTGGCATTGACAGGGCTGTTGAAGGTAAGGTAAGGTCCAGTCAAGTCGGTCCAGTCAAGATGGTTGGCCTGGGCTTCCTCTGCCAGAGATACTGTTATGTTTGGCATCAATAAATACAAATATTTATTTATCCTTATCGGTGTCCTTGTATAAAATGGTAAAACAATCCCTTTCATCGTAAATCTGCCTCTGAATGATCCATGAGTATTAAGCACCTTTACTTTTGTTTTTGACGTGTTCAGGTCTAAACCTTGATGGTCACAATAGTCAGTGAATTTATTTAAGAGATTCTGCAAGGTAACTGGGGTAAAATAAACCAGAAGAGTGTCATCCGCAAATGAAGGAGCTGGTATTGTGTCCCAATTAAGGGAGACATGGGTGCAATCACTAAGGTGTTTATAACATCATTTACATAAACAAAGACCAGGACAGGGGTTAGCACAAACCCAGATCTGTGAGCTCGCCCCATCCTCCCAACTCATTTGGGCGAAATTTTCTGTGTAAAGCCTGTAAGGTAGACCACATGCATTGCCTGGGGCCTAGGTCAAGTGATGCTATTAAAAGTCCACAAAGGCCACATACAAATGGTCCCTAGTGAGCCTTAAGTATTTCCATATAATTAGAGTGAAATGAAAATTCTGATCTATTGTGTTGCCTTCTGTATAAAAACGACCCCGTAATAGGGAAAAGATTGGAGATTCCGTCATCCAGTCCTGCGATTTACCTAAAACTTTATGGCAGAATACCTTCTACAGGTATCTACCAGGCTAATGGGTCAATAGTTGCCTGGGCTAGTCCTGTCTGATTTTTAAATAATGGTATAATTTCAGCACCATGCCAGGAGTCAGGAGTGCCTTCCCCTGCACGAACATATTGGGCAATAATTTCATGTAGAGGTCCAAAACGGAAGGCTCAGAATGAAATAGATTACCAAAATCTTGAGGGCCAGTAGCTTTCCCGGGTTGGAATATTTTATTGGCTCTAATATTGTTGTCTAAAGAGAAATAAAGAGAGTTGAATCCTGATGGCCAATTATCAGTCAAAGTAAAATCATTCTCAGATCTCATGGAATCTGCCATAGTTAAAATTAGTGCAACAGTTTCCAATCTGTTTCCTGTATGCAATTCTGTAACATGTTTACTCTGAAAGACTGGTAATAATTAAGCTGTCAATACAATAATTTGCCAAAACGCTACATGAACTTCGTTTCTAGAAGCCTAAAAAAATCAAGCCAGTTGTAGTCAATCCAATTTTGTTTAGAAGAAACCACTATTTGCCTATCCTGTGATCTGGCAGACCTAATTTCCTCCCATTCACCTGATTTAATGCCTTCAATTAATGCATCTTCGACCTTACAGCACTCTCTAGACAGAGCTTCCCCAGACAATTTACATATGTCAGCGCTATCTTAAAACATGTTAAGCCTCAATGTTAAATTTAATGCATTGTGGTCGCTATCAGAGTATTATTGCAAAATCTACTGCAGCATCAACATTCCATGCAAATTAATCATGAACCAAGAAAAGGACTGTGTAGTCGATGTTTCGGTCTTGAGTTCAATTAATCCATTAGACCTTCTTCAGGACACTAAAATATGCAAACAGTTGTGACCCTTCACAATATGGTCCACATGTGACCTTGTGTGTATCCACCAATCATTAGAGTGACTCTCTTGGTGATCCTTTCAGTTGTCTTTAGTTAGTAATTCACAAGACTGAATTTTGGACGTTACTGTATATTGAGAATCAATCATCCCGCAAACACCTTGGTGACCGAGGCGTTTGCGGATGTGGCACCGGCACTTATTGAACAGGGCCGGGTCTATGGTGGTGAGGCACTCTCCGCACAAAGTCAATGTGAGCCTGAGGTCGTCGGAGTAAAAATTAAAAGTGCGTGCCTCGGTGCCTTACTTTTGAGACAGAAAATTTTGTAATTAACTGGGCGGTGCGTGCGGGCAGAAGTTATGTTTGTAAGTTTTGTTTTTGAAGCCCCCACTCCTCGCACCGCCGCCTGTGCCTCTCATTATGAGGCCCTGTTGTGACTGTCCGAACGAGCCTGTCTAGAGGCTCCTCGTGGTGGCTCTGAGACTCCCACTCTGGAGACCGAGGGGCTCCTGCCCCTGGACCTGCTGCAGCTGCTACTATCATTCTGCAGTGCAAAGGCAAGTAAAACAGACGGTTTTGAGGACAGTGACACACACGAACAGCGCTGGTGAAATACGAAGGGCCAGCCAGCATCCACGCTGCCAAACAGTCAGCCACCCTTCAAAGGGGGTTTCTCCCAGCAGGATGCCAGTCACATCCATGTGGAATAGCTGGCACAGGAACAAAGCTTGGCCCCGGAAGACTCTGATCCATCAAGGTCAGGTGAGTTTAAATAATCTTAGCTGTAATTATATTATTGTATATAGTGTGAACGCATGAGCCAAGCAGCTCACACCTCCTGCTGGTTTTATCAACAACCTTGTGGCGTGTTCTATTTTCTTTTGATTGCTGAAGTACTTCCCTGTCCGCCCAATAAGCAATTCAGCAATCACAAGACAATAGGATAGGCCAGTAGGAGCTGGGAAGTGCTTGGCTCAGGCGTGATCGGTGCAGCAGGCACAGACTCTTACTGACCTCACTATGATGACAGCACAGCACTGGATGTTGATGCTGCTAGGAGTGCATTCAGTGGGAGCTTTTGGGGTGCACTTAATCAGGACACTTCTCTGCTTTTCTTCCAGAGTTGAGTGAGGAGGCTTCCTTGTGCAGACTATTTCGGTACCCTCCAGAACACCAGGCAGCTGCAGATTGAAAGCAAGTTTGAGTAATTATGATCATTTATTTGAAGGCAACTTAGAGCATGTGCGCTGGAGCCTCTCACATCCTGTTGGGACAGTCAGGCCTCACAATGCCCTTCCATTTCTGGTACTATGCAGCAGTTGTAACCCTATGAGCGCTGGCACATTCTGAGTGTGTATGAATATAAGTATGACCATTTTGCACTGGAGTTTCTTGCTCATTGTCATGTACTCTAATTCGTTTAGTTTGTTCTTAAACATTGCATCCTTTTGCAGTTGTATTCGTTGTCAACCTGTTTCCCCTGATGTTCAGTAGCGATATTAACATATGACACTGTGGGTGCTTGTTTTAGACCTTTGCAGCCTAAGAAGTGGCTCTGTTTTGACGCGATAATATTCCCCTGAGTTGAAAATGAGAGCATCCCAACTGGAATTATGCCCTGTAAGTGTTAAATTATTTCTAATGTTATTTTGCTGAGGAAAGGGATATTTCCTCTTTTGGTCATGGGTGTCACTGGCATTCACATGATACTTGATTCATCTTTCTAGTTTCGTGGGTATGTGTACATTTTGGACAATATAGTTCTCACAACAGTTTTGAAGGGTTACATGGCATATCTTCTAATGCTATGAGGTTGCTGGTTCTTTCAGCAGTCTTTTCGTGAGGGTGTGTTAGAACTTATATTGCAATAATACCTAGCTCTCTCCTATTGGATGCAGCTTCTTTTAACTATCTGGTATATTATCATACTGTTAGAGTTTCGACAAGAATTTGATATTGTGTTGACGGTGCAGCAGTGCAAAGATAACATTCTAATGACCCTCTCAAAAGCAAAAATTCAAGAAAATCCGGTTATAAGAAACACCATTTAATATGTTCATCTAGAACTGAGCACATTTTCTCTAAGCATTTTTAATTGTACTTTTGCAGAAAAAGATCAATTATTTACTATATCCGCAGCAAAATATGAATATTGGCATGAAATCAAGTGCAATTAAAGCCTTTACAATCTCGTAAATTTTGCATTTAACTTTTGACATAAGGTCTAACATAAAAATGTGGATTCTCTTCAGTTGGTACAAATAGCGCTTGTGTGTTATCCAAAAACAGGCAGACATTGATTCCAAAATAATGAGCCCATCTGTTGGGACGGGAAAGTCGTCTGCATGGTAATAGACAAACACAGATCATGTGTTACACCATGACATTGCGTCATGTTGGACCAGGAGGGGCACCCAAAGCGCTACCTAGGTAGTGGTGGAAGGCTACCACCTACACCAGGAGTTAAGTGTATGAGCACGATGGTGGCCATTTAGTGATCAGTGGTAGTGAACAGGTCCTTTTTAACCTCTGTCATAGGGATGAGGCCTACAGGCTCACTCACTTTGAAAGTTCCACAGCTGTGTGCTTAGCTCACATTGCCTTAGTGTGAAGTGCTGTGCAGCACAGAGATGGTGTTTCTGCACTGGGTGTATGTGTGCCTAGAAAGGGTACAACTCAGGGATAATGCAGTGCTGTGCAGTGCATGTAAGTTAAATACATGTGGTGGGTATATGTATCGCTGTGAGAGGTGCAATATACAAAGAGTGAGGTGCTTGTATGGTAAATTCATGTGCTGGATTTATGTGCTGTACATAAAAGATCTCTAGTGCTAGGCAGTGTGTGCACATTGACTGCATATGCTGGATGAATGTATGCCAACAATTGGTGCAGTACATGGAGGATACAGTGCAGTGAGTATTTCCGGTACTCATGCACTAGATGTATGTGTATCTGTGAATGGTACAGTTCATGGATGTACCTGTGAATGGTACAGTTCATGTAGGGTCCTGGGTTCAAATTTGGGAGACCGATGCTTAAAATGGTGACACATGGAGAGGCGGTAGAAAGATCCGCCAGACAGATTTGGTATTACTGCATTCATGCAAGGTGGGTGGGAACGATTCTGCCCTGTACATTTCAAAGGATGCTCTTTGATTCAGTGAGAGGTTACTGAAGAGGCCTGGGCACATCTCATTAAGGAGAAGGAGATGATAGGAGAACCATAAAGAGTAGTGCAAGGGGCCCTGTGCTAACCTGTAGATGCAAATAGAACAATGGCTGACATCCAGGTGGGAGCTTTAGTCACTCCCAGGGCCTGTGTTGTGGGACCCTCCGCTTTGGAGACACCTCTGGTGTGATGGATTGCTTTTCAAGAAGAAGAGGGTGCAGAGGAATGGACACTTCTAAGGAAGCTGAACCCCAACATAAAACCTCAAACACCCGAACCTTAAATCACATTTGGTATATGGAAATGAACTATAAGAAGGGGTGTTTGAGACCCCCAAAATCATCATCTGCTAAGCAGGAAGATGGGCTCTGTAATGAGAGGGGAATCATTGCAAGACTGCTACTTGTGACCATAACTGCGGGCCAAGGCCTGCTAATTTCTTGCTGGGAGAGGGGACATCACACAGAGAAGACTCCAAGACCACCTGACATGGAGCCTGAAGCACCAGCATCTGCCTGCTTGCCAAGACTGTGTGCCCTGTGAGGAAGAGGAGAGTGCTGGAGGGAGCGTTCTCCAGAGTGGAGCCCTGTTGAATGTACTCCCTATGTGAAAAGTGAGGAAATATCTGAAGAATGGATCAGGCTGGAGACCTTATATAGTAGCGAGGAGGTGACCCCGTATGTTAGAAGGGACCGTCATGGAAAATAATTCTGTGCTGTTAGTGCCAAAGACTTGTGCTGTGGTGTCTCAGTAAATCCCTAATGCTAGAAGGGGCCAACATGCAAAAGTATTCAGTGCGATAAGGGCCGTAATCCCGTTTGGTAGTAAGGTGGCCACCACATATGGCAGTAGGGGCCACCATGGAGTACTTCTCCATGCTGATTAGGCTGAAGCCCATGGAGAGTGAGGTGCTGTTACCCCGTAGGTCAGAGGGTGACACCATGAACAGCACCAAGGACTGCAAATTGTTCTTAAGACTGCCGGAGAAGTGAGGACACCATTGGAGCACCTTTTCACCTTTACAAAGGTTCATCATAGCCACCCCGCATTTGGAGCCAAGCAAAAACTTACCCTGCAGGAGGAGCTGCAGAGAGCCTCCAGTCGCTTCAGGATCGCATCCGTGAGTGAAAGTCTCAGCACCTGCTGAGTTCAGCCTCTTGTACTGTGTGTGACCAGCTTACCTGAAGTTGGCTGAAGTTGCTGTGAACACCTGCGAGACACACTCTGGAAATCTAAACACTTCTCACCTGTCATTGCGAGTAAGACTGGTTTCATTCATGTTAGACCCGGGGAAAATTGCTGCTAATTTAACAGTAGCTCTCAAACACTATTGACTGAAATTCGTAGTGGACTCTTGAGACTCAAACTATTATTGGAGCATACCCTGGATGTTACCAGTAGTGAATTTTAACAAATCCCAATCACTATTGCGATGAGTGAGTGGAACAGGGAACTACCAAAGAAACACTAAAGGCCTAACCACAGAGGAAGGCTGTGTAATTGTTTGTGGATGTCGACATTTTCATTTGGGTGGATTGCGGAATAAATAAAATACTTATCTTTTGTTATAAAAGTGAGTATTTGGCTGAACAATGATTTATTGCTGCTGCTGCATGCATATTGAGTTGTGAGCCTGTGTTCCTTATCCTGTATCCACACCTTTTCCCCCTAAGGAACCTTGGACTGCTCGGACCACACTATCCTGCGATTCAAGTTCAGAAGGGGTACTTGGCCCAGTTACTGATTGTCCACAGTAAGATTGGCCTCAGGACATTAGGAGCAAAGGGTCTCAACCCCCACAGTTGGGCACAGTAGCCCCTGCATGCCCTCTGAAAGGAATTATAACCACATTTTTGGCTCTCTACACATTAAGGCTCTATTTTTTTGTTGTGAATGTTGATTCTGTCAGTATTCCTTCTTTCAAAATATTTTATGTTGCTAAGTTATTGCATGTCTGCATACACTCCTTTAAACATTTGTTTACATCAGTAAGTCATACTCTAAAATCAATAGCAATTTTGAGTTATTTTGCCAATTCCATGGCAGTCATGTTAGACACATTGAACACCTTTAATAAAATTACACTTCTGGCTAAATGTAAGTATGATTTTCACCTGTTGCATACTGGTCAGATATTTAATGCCGGCTATTCCTTCTCGCCGCAGCTTCTCAGAACTCTTGCTTCTATAGACTTTCACCATTATTTAGTTCTCCATCACCAGCTTCCTGCAAATGTACTACATTGCAATTCACATCTCTTACATGTACATTTACACCAGAAAATGCCAGAAGCACTTAAAAAATCTGGCAAACAATAAAAAAAAGAAAAATAGTTTAGATTTCTGTCACCTAGCATGCCAGGAAGGATTGGTTTAACTGTTAGTATGCCATTTACTTAAAGCTCCTATAAAAAAATCTATTTTGGCCGTTTTAAGATACTTCATTGCAGGCATCAAATGGATTGATTTTCTAAGTGTGTTCAGTTTAAATAGGAAGCCAATAAAGCTCATATTGCACAATATCTGCATTTCCTATTGGATTACATCATTATCATAATTTAAAGCAGCCTAATGTTATTTCCCAAGGAAGTACTCACGCAGGAAGGCAATCAAGACCCCTCTATGTTGACAAAAGACAAATGTAATACACAGCAAACAAAACTTTAATCAAAGATTCATAGTATGCTAACAAGTAAACTAGTTGTCATTTATGTAATGCAATATTTAGACAGATGTAACCATTACTGCACTTCACATTTTTTTAAAAGCACGCCAATCCCAACTATGCAACCTCTTCCAAACCCAGCTGTCATTCACCCATCCTCCTATTACCCTGCCCAAACCCTCAGCATTGCCTGCACCCTTTCCAGACACTGCTTTCCATTCTTTACTGCTACTGACCTTCAAAGTAGAGGTGGGCGTAACAGTCGTAATTATCACTAGCATAGTTACTTGAAATTACTGCCAAATTGTTCGCAATTATGCATAATTGTATGGGAAGAATAATCCAGCATTTAGCGCTATTTTCTTAGTGTCAAATGTAACTTTGTGTCCAAAATGGACTAGAGGATTCATGTTATCTAAGGAATAAGCACTAAATGCTAAATGACATGAAAAGCAGAGGCTTTCTCTCTCTTATTTCATGCTCCAGTAGTAGGATTTTTCCCCCAAAATAATCTCAAGATGGCGTAATTGCCTAATTTCAGTAATTCTGCATCGCAAGAGTAATGTGTAATTACTGAAATGACTTTGATTAATCTAACATAATTAAAGTAAAGCTTCTTCTAGGGCTACTCCCGTGGCAACCTCCCACTGTAAATCCTATGTCTTCTCTAGCCTCAATATTTCCAACCTCTGCCCTCATCCCTCTCTCATCTTATCTATGAACCTTCTCATCCCCTCATGTCTCTCATCAAGTTTCATGCATCATCTCTCTCATCTTCTTTCAGGATTTGTATTGTATCTTAATCTCTAATTTCTTACATAAGTGAACTAAAGGGGAAAACATATATCTACTTTGCAAAGTACTGTCCAACAAACTAACTCCACCTCTCATTCCTCAGAAATTTCAATGGATACCCTTCTTGTTGCACACCTCCAAGCAACTTTCCGCTATTTCATACCAATAATCTTAATCACCACAGTTACTTGTTTTCTTCAAAGTCTGTAAATGCACACCACAACCTGAATGAGCTTTCCCAGGCCCTCTCAGAGATCACAATAAACCACAACAATGCCCTCCAGTTTGACCAACCTGATATCACCCAAGCAAGTCGAGCACGTGCTACTCTAGAGCCCCTCAATATCTCTAAACTGGTTACCAGCTAGTTTTATGCTGCCAGCCACACCTTGGGTGTAATTTCTTGAGACAAGACTTGTGTCACAATAGCTGGAAACATCCAAAATAATCTGATCCGAGCACTATCTGAATGCCAAGCTCCTGACTTAAAGAAGTACCACGAGTATGGAAATAACCTACAGAAAATGGAGACAGGTTGCTTTCTTAGCAGTTGACTCATACATCAAGAAACCGCCTCCCGTTAATAAAATAGCAGGACTGGATCAAGTGTATAAATAACTCATCAAAGAGTTCAATAGACTAATACTCCAAAAACTTTGAATTTCAATAAGCATAGAATGAGAACTCCTTGGGTAAATGAAAATGTAAAGAAATGAACTAGATATTTTACAAATTGCACAGCCAAACTGATAAAAATGCCTCCATCTCCACAACAGAACCTAGGTGCTTATAGACCAAAATACCACACTTGCAAGTCTTTTCTTATACAATCATCAACAAGCTTGTCACTGAAACAAAGAACCTGGAGGACTACGCCAGGACCAAACTGACCAAAGCCCAGCAAACAATAAAGACCACAAACAGAACTAAAGGCAAACAAAGATACCAACTCACAGTTTCCTTAAAACAGTTAATTGAATCCAAATAAAATAATTGATTAATGTAATGGATCGTTTGGATCTTCATTAGAACCCTGCACAATGTGAATCTGCAAAACAACTCTTCAGACACCCAATTAAGGGAGAACCATAGTAATCTCCTAACAGGAATCTTTTCCTGAGAACTCAAAGCATTCATCACCATACAACCCACTGAGAAACAAAATTGTGATCTATTGACCAATGCAAAAGACAGACCAATCACCAATGGCACATTTCTAAGAAGCATGATTCAAAGAACTGAGTTCTCCCAAATGTCTGGCTTCATAGAAGGGAAGAAACGACACCTTGACCACAAAATTGGCCTCCATCCTAGCAGAGGCACTAAAGCTACCTTGATCTCCCATCTGGGATGAGCTTAAAATGATGGTGACAGAAATATAGTATCAGCATTTACAATGCTAGAAGGGGTGGTCCAAATGTTGATGTTTTGGTGCCAAGTGTGTTCAGGTTTGTTTGGAATGTGATGAGCAGAAGGCGTAGTTGGTTGATTAGTGTAAGGGTCTCTCTGATAGCTGCCTGTTACTTCACTCTTAATGAACTTATTAACAGATACAACAGAGTTTCTAAGTTTCTGGCTTCTGTTATACATCACTGCAGTATTCCACATTGGATCACCCCTAACTCCAAGACAAGCACAGCAGCATCCCACTCAACTGTTTATGTCATCCTTTTTTGCCACTTTCTCCAAAGAACTCCTAAAGCTTAATTATCTATGCACTCTTAATCAGCCTGTACCTGATGCCATTGCTGTTTTTGCCATACTTCAGTACCTTTAAAGCTTCCAGAACACGGCTGGTTGGTAGCTATTTCATTGTTGCCCACTAAAATGCTTTTTACCAGTATTGCATGTCTTTCAGCCATACCCCACTTCAACATACATCATTTACAAAGCTCTCCTTTTCTTTTTCTTTTCTTTTCTTTCTTTCTGTGCACCTGTAACTCAACACTCAATGTTATATCATCAAATAAATTGACAGAGGGGACAGATTTACCTGGTTACTGTGGCCAAACCAAAGGTCTCCTGCATAACTTCGACTCAAATTACCTTGCAGCAACACCAAAATAACCACTAACTTCATCAGATTTGAAACATACATAATATTTTAAAGAGGAGCTTTTGTAATTATGATGAGCCAGTCATTGCTTCTCATGGACCCATGTGACTCCTTAATCAAAATGTGCTTTACCACCAACACAAGACTGACTCAATTACTCCCTTACTCCTCATAATCTAACGACCCACAGACACAATAGTCTAGGTAATCACTACATCCTGGTAGTTTAATTCTACATGTAGCCTAGGTAGAGCCCAAAAGATTAACATGGAAAACCAATGATCAACATTAAAACAATGTTCACAATTTTAGTTTTCTTGTAATGAAAATACTTTTGATTCAAGGATACTGAAAGTGATAACATACTCTGGAAAGGGTAACATACTGGCAACTCTTCAACAGATGATTTTGCAAGAGAATACTTGCTAAGATTTGAGTTTAGTTACAGAAGGTTTCAGATTCCAGTTACCAAAATGATTATAGAAAAGTTGCCTTACTCATAAAATGATCAAGTTCTCTGTCAGAATACATTTAAATGCTTTAATTACCATAACTGGTAAATTTCAGTGGTTTGGTATGCTTAAATCACAACCAGAACCCAGCATTTAAAAAAAAAAAAATCATTTTTTTTTTGTTGAACCACTTACATTTCTAGCCCCACTGCTCATGGCCTTTAACCTTGCACATTGGGGGAAGGGTGTTAGCCCTAGCCTGCCTACAGACCCTGTGTCTTACAGCCTTCAATATGTCTACGCTCAAAGTACACACCCTTCAGGTTTGTGTGAAGGGATTGTGCACAAGGGCTTGACCTTTGCTTCTGGTCAGTCAAACACTTGTTATAGTGTCTTCCTTTGATGTGGTATTTTTTCCTCACAGTATGGAACTCATGCATCTGCATTAATTTGTGAGTCAGTCACTAAATTATGTTTGATTCCAGCATCTAAAATGACCACTCATGTCATGTGGGATCAAACTGTACAACTGCAAACGTTTCCTACACATGGGACTGCTGCAAAAGAACAAAGGGGCATATTATCAAGACAGGCAATACAATTATCGCAGTTTTAGTGGCAGAAAACAGCCACTAAAACGGCGATAATGGGCTTGATAATATGCTCTATGGAATTCCAATTGAAGCCCATGTTAGATGTGAATGGGCTTCAAATGGAATTCCATAGACCATATTATCAAGCCCATTATCGCCGTTTTAGCAGCAGTTTTCTGCCGCTAAAATGGCGATAATTTTATCGCCTGTCTTGATAATATACCCCAAAATGAGGAGGCTCACAGAAATTATTGTTAGTGCTCTAGAAAGCCAAAATGAGGACACATTTGTTATGAGTTCCTTGATATCTACCTAATTTATGTCATTAAAACATTTTAAAATGAAGAGGTGAGCATGGACTTACAACCATATCAGCAGCCTGTCAGTTAACGACCTAGTGATCAACAGAAGCTTCAACACAGAGTTCTAATGAATAACAGAACACTATTATTCTGCATTTTTGACAAAAGTAAAACATTCTGACATGCAAAGTGAAACGTACTTCCGCCACGAGCAACGGTTTATTAGTTAACTTCCTAGTAAGCATTACCATGAGTACTAATGAACAACTAGAGCACTGTCATTTTGTATTCAAGACACATGTGAGGCGCTCCTGGAACCATTTTAAATAAGTGCTATTGAATTTGAAGCCTCTTAGTAGTAGCAGGCTCAAATGAATGAATATAGTAAAGCACACACACTTCCCATTAAAGCACTACAGATGTACATATTTACTTTATTGAATGCCCACTCATATTATGAGGCCTAAAGAGGACAAAAGCAATCCATGATCACTCTCTCTGTGACATGCTACCTGTGTGCAGCTACTGGACTGAGAAAGACAGTAGTCTCACTTGCTTAGCCCGCACAAGTGGGCACACATGTGTGCATATGTTTATGTGCAACCAGCTGAAAATCCTGTAGCCCTAGCTGTGCACCAGGTGACTTTATCTTAAATGGGGACCACTGGCAGTTGCCATTCCCAGTTGATTGTAACAGGGTTACCTAAAATTCAAAAACCAGGAGGCTACATTATTTGGAAGTCATTTTCCTGCAACAATACATTTACTGTTTGAAAATAATATTTTAAATAAAATGTGTATTTAAACATTTAAATAAACATAACATATTTATAAACATTTCATAAAAATCTTTTTAGAAGTAAACAATGTTGGGCCCTATCCATAAAAGTATTTTAGAGTAACATAATATTACTTTAATTAAACCCAAAATACATTTCACAAACCTCCAGCTGAATATCTTCTCCTCAACCCCACCAATCTTTTTTGTATGGCGATCTCTGTCTCACTGGTATACATTTCTGTAGTAAATGTGGGAGGCACAATGAAGAGCAGTGAAGAAATCACCCACATAGCAAGATGGGCATAATTCGAATTTTACTCTCCCTCACCATCAGGGTTGCCTAGTGGTGACACCCAATAAAAAATGTTGGCTATATATATCTCCTCATCCTAATTGGGTGGGTGGATATGCAGCCACTTCTTCATAGGCCTTTACTAGGTCAGGCCATTGGAGATGTTTGGCTATGGTGATGGTAGAGCTGCCACCCCATAGCTAAACCTGTGGTCTGCCTCCATCTAAATTGGGTGAGTGAACCATTATGCTGGCAGTAAAGAAACTCCATTGCCATAGTGACGGAATCTTTTAAGCCCTTTGCTGCTGGGCCTTCTCCCCCCCCCGTGCTAAGCCTTTTTTTGCGTATTTGTGGGAGTTCACACTTATGCCCCTGTAACATTTTGACCACATAAGGTATGCACGCCAAATTTGTGTCCTTTTCTTCCAACATCCTGGGATTCTAAAGGTACCCAGGGTTTGTGGATTACCATGGAAGGGACCCAGAAATTAGCCAAAATACAGCTAAATGCTGGGTTTTTGGCGTAAAATGGGAAAAAAAGTGCTGCAAATAAAAGCGTTGGGGTTTGTCCCTATAAACGGTATCAAAAAAGGGTTTGTGGGGCTGAAATCACAATTTTCCCAGCTTTTAGGGAATGACAGATTTTTGCCAGAAAACCAAAAATTTTTACACAGTTTTGGCAATATTGTGGAACATAGCCTATATTTGCGCCTTTAACCTCCTTCCAGTTAATGGTAGACATGGTAGTATGAAAGCAATAATGGAACCTAGAAAGCTATACATTTTTGAAAAGTAGATACAATTCTGAATTTAGTAAGGGGTCATTTGTGTAGATCCTTCAAGATTTATTTATAAAAACTAACAGTTAAATATAGGGAAAATTGATATCCACGTTTTCACCTGTAACTTATTCTACTTAGAACAGCCCTTTGAAAGCAATATACTGTTACATCAGCTAGACCTTACTGGTTGTGGGGATATATAGGACTTGTAGGTTCACCAAGAACCCGACGAACCCAGAGCCAAAAACTGAGCAGCGACTTGCAATGGTTTTTATTAAGTACCGGGTATATTGCAATTGTTCTGGGAAAATGTATACGTTGAAAAATTGGTATGAAAGACACCTATGTATTTCTAAAATTGGATTAAAATAAAAAGTTTAGAAACAGAAGTTATTTGCACATTTCCTAAATTGGGAATACTCATACTAGCATGAGAATTATCGATCATTTACTTCTTTTTTACACATTGTCTTTCATTTGGAAGGCAGAAATGCATCAAAAGTCAATAGGTAATAAGAGTTGCTTTACGAATATGAATTACCCTAAGTCTCCCGATAAAAATGATACCTCACTTGTGTGGGTAGGCGCAGTGCCCACGACAGGAAACGGCTCAAAACTCCACGTGACCACACCACATTTTCACAATGAAAAATTACCCTTTTTTGCAAAGTGCCTAGCTGTAGTTTTTAACCCTAGCTCGCCGGCACCTAGGGAAACCTAGCAAAACTATACATTTTTGGAAAATAGACACCCAGGGGAATCCAGGATGGGGTGACTTCCCTGGCTCTCACCAGGTTCAGTTACCCAGAATCCCTTGCAAACTTAAAGAAAAGTTTTAAAAACACATTTTCCTCACATTTCTGTGGTGGAAAGTTCTGGGATCTGCGTGAATCCACAAATTTCCACCCACCCCTCATTCCCCAAAGTATTCCGAGAAAAATTGTACCACTCTGTCATGGGTAGGCCTAGTGCCCGTGACAAGAAACGGCGCAAAACGGAACGTGGACACACCACAATTTCACAGTGAAAAATGACACTTTTTTGGCAAAGTGCTTAGCTGTAGTTTTTGAACCCTAGCTCTGCCGGCACGTAGTGAAACCTAGCAAACCTATACATGTTTGGAAATAGACACCCAGGGGATTACAGGATGTGGTGACTTGACTGCGTCTCCCCAGGTTCTAATACCCAGAATCCCTTGCAAACCTAAAAAATTGTCAAAAAACCCACATTTCCCTCACATTTCTGTGGTGGAAAGTTGTGGAATCTGCGTGGATCCACATATTTCCACCCACCCCGCGTTCCCCAAAGTCTTCCGAGAAAAACGGTACCCCACTTGGTTGGATGGAGAACATTGGGGGGACCCAAGCAAGCCATACATCGCCGGACTCCCCCGGGTGTCTATTTTTCAGAAATGTTTGGGTTTGGTAGTTTCCCAAGATGGCTGCTGAGCTCAAGGACAAAAACCAAGGTGACCCCCCTTGCAAAACGAGGTTGTTTTTTTATGTCATTTTGATGTTGCCTCAATATGTTTTGGGCCCTTGCCTGTCACGGGTACGTGACCCAGCCACGCAAGTGAGGCATCATTTTTATCGGGAGACCTGGGGGAACGCTGGGTGTGAGGACATTTGTGGATTCACATACATTCCAGAACTTTCTCACACAGAAATTTGAGAAAAAAGTGATTTGTTTCAGTTAAATTTGAGGTTTGCATGGGATTCTGGGTAGGAAAACGTTAGGGGCCCACGCAAGCCATATTTCGCTGGACTCCCCCGGGAGTCTAATTTTCAGAAATGTTTGAGTTTGGTAGTTTCCCAAGATGTCCGCCGAGTCCAGGCACAAAAATCCAGGTGACCCCCTGTGCAAAACCAGGTGGTTTTGTGATAGGTAATATTGATGTTGCCTCAATAGGTTTTGGGCCCTTGTCTGTCGCGGGCACTAGGCCTACCCACACAAGTGAGGTACCATTTTTACTGAAAGGCTTTAGGGGATGTGGGGTGGGTGAAAGTTTGTGGATCCACGCAGATTCCACAACTTTCCACCACAGAAATGTGAGGAATATGGGTTTTTTTAGACACATTTTTAGCTTTCTGGGTAACAGAACCTGGCAAGAGCCAGTCACGTCACCCCATCCTGGATTCCCCTGAGTATCTAATTTTCCAAAAATGTATAGGTTTGCTAGGTTTCCCTAGGTGCCGACAGAGCTAGGATTCGAAATCTACAGCTAGTCATGCCCATTTTGGGCAGCCACTACCCCAACACGAATAAAACAAAAAAATCCCCCGTTTCTAGTGGGTTTCTGCCCACCGGGGGGCCAGATTGGGGGCTACAGCTCCCATCTGTCACCCAGGGGCCAGAAAGACTGTCATTTTTGTGGGGGTGTGGGGGCATCGACTTGCACATTTCGGGCAGCCCCCACCCTAAAATAAATTGCGCAAAAAAAATCCCTGGCATTTAGTGGGCTTTCTGCCCCCGCCGGGAGGCAGATTGGGGGCTACTGCCCCCATCTGCCCCACAGGGGGGCAGAAAGGCTGTAATGGTGGTGGGGCAGGCATGCCCATTTTTGGCAGCCCCCACCCTAAAAACAAATGTGCAAAAAAAAACCTGCCGTCAAGTGGGCTTTCAGGGGAGCAGAAAGACTGTAATGGTGGTGGGGTGGGGGCATTGGCGTGCCCGTTTTGGGTAGCCCCACCCTAAAACATTACGCAAAAAAGTCCCTGGCGTCAAGTGGGCTTTCTGAACCCGAAGGGGCAGATTAGGGGCCAATGCCCTATCTGCCCCCCAGGGGGGGCAGAAAGGCTGTAATGGTGGGGGGGTGCGGGCATTGGCTTGCCCATTTCACGCAACAAAAATACACCCTATTTTGGGGGGGATCGCCCTCCTGGGGCAATCCCCAAGCAGGGATCCACTGTTGAGGGGTACCATTGATTCTCCCCTTTCCAATGATACCTTTCCCATCTTTCTACGTGCTCAGGGGTCTGAGATAGCCTCCTGAGCACTTAGAAAGTGAAACTGAAATAAGCCTAAAGGCTCATTTCAGTTTTGGTTTCTTTGAAATTACGTCAGCCCGACGTGTGCGCTGATCGTCAATTCACAGAAACTGCGGGGGCCTTGTAAGAAAGTAGGATATGCTTACTATGGTTACCCCCACTTTTTGCTGGTGTTTCACTGTTTTTTTACTTTAGTCTAGCTGGGGCCCTACCATCCAGGACCCCAGCCTAGCTGCTTCCTCTCTAAAATGATTGCATGTACTTTAGGTACACTCCAGTTTGGTTACTGGGGTACCGTTGTGAGCCCTAGTATATGGTACCTTAGGTACCAAGGGCATAGGTACCCCAAAGGCCTACCAGGGGCTGCAGCATGTATTATACCACCCCTGGGAGGCCTTCCGAAATGGCACCACCTGTCAAGGCGATGCTCTCGAGGTTCCTGTTGTTTCCTTCTTGGCGAAGCAAGCTCCCAACTCCCTTGTGGACTAATCACTTAGCAAGATTGTAGATACTCTTAACCAAATGACTAACCTCCAAGGGGAAGGGGAAGTGGACAGAGAAAACAATGCACACACTGGATCTCTTCTAGAGATGACAGCGAAGTTCTCTCTTGAAGTGTTCAGGGCCTCTTACTTTAGTTGTCGCTGAATTGTATAAAAACACATTCAATACGTATTTTCCATTCCATTTAAATTACAACAAATATCAGAGACTCATTTGACACGTACCATTCAAGAAATGGCCCTTTCTGACACTTCCTACATATGACAGGTTTTTTCTAATGCTTTAAACCTTTTAAACAAAAGCAAAATATCATCAGATCAAATCAGCACTGGAATGGGGTAACGTAACCTTGGTTAATGATTAGTGATTAGTTAGTAATGCAACGCTATCACACTCATCTTACCTTGTCAATGTAAGATGAACTCCTTTAGAAGGGATTCTGTGTTGTAAAATAAAAAGAAGAAAAAAGAAAAGCATAAGCAAGCAACTAACTAGAGCAATTGTCTATGCTCTCACAGTAGCCCTTTTAAAACAATCTCAAATATAGAACATAAAAGAATTCTCATATTAAATGTACATCAACATTTACATTTGCCAGTGATTAGTCTCTAAGTTTTTTCTGAAACAAGAAGGCCGCAGTTCCTGTCACTGCTTTTGCTCTAATTTTGTCTTTGCCAAAGCTTTTTGAGTCTTGAATTGTCCTTCTCAAAGTTCTTTTAAAACGCGCAACAAATACGATCAAAAGTCATTGTTAAAATTCTTTAAATAGTTGAAACAAGAAAGTACTTGTTGTAGTTACCAAGGTTTGTTAGTTTAAGCCTTCAATGGCAAGATACTTGTAACGATCTTACTTTGTAATTTCTGGATGATCACCGGAAGTTGCAGAGAAGAAGCCGAATCCGGAGCCGATGCTGCAAGCCTTGGCGATGAAAAGGCTGACTGACCAGGAAGCAGGAAACCGGACGAATGCCAAAGACTTCTGCAGCTACTCGGAACAGGTAAGGGTTAAGGGAGAGGACACTGGAAGCCGGGAGAACAGGACGGAAGCCAGACGCGATCTTCACAAAACTCGGGAGGGGCAGGCAAGTCAGGAGGAAATCCCAGGAACTCTCGCCGAGGCTCTGAAGCGACGAAGCGAAGCGTCTTAATAGGGAGAGGGGAAGCTTTTATAGCCTGAGAGCAGGGCGTTGGCTGTGCAAGACACGTGCAGCTTATATGCAGTTAGAAAACGTGCGCTTGAAGCTAATGTTTAATGTACCTGAGGATTTTACCTTGAAAACCAACAAGCATTGAAAAGTCTTAAACAAAATAACAAGCCTTGCTAAAACCAAATCATTCTATTCCTAAACAAAGTTTCTAATGAACAGTACTCCAATTGTACACAAATAATCATACCAATTATAACACAACTAAGTTGGCACAGATGGATTATTGACAGTTCTCCCCCCCAAAGGTCGTCTCACAGGTCTTGGTTTGTGAGGATGCAAGGCATGAAACAAACGAACCAATCGGGGAGCATGTACATTGGATTCAGGTTCCCAAGATCTTTCTGAGGCATCATACCCTTTCCAGGCTATTAAATAAAACAGACGACCTCGAATGCGTTTTGCATCTACTATTCTTTCTACTTCATATTCTACATGATCACCAACCACAATTGGAGGAGGTGGATTATCTAGCCTGGTGTCTGGATCATAGGGTTTTAGTAGAGAGACGTGAAAAACTGGATGAATCGAATAATCTTGGGGTAATTTTAATTTAATGGACACTGGATTGATAATTTTTTCCACAGAAAAAGGTCCAATAAACCGAGGTTTTAGCTTTTTTGGCCCATCTATCTGAATGTTCTTTGTCGATAACCAGACCAAATCTCCGTTTTTATACTGAGGTGCTGGTATTCTATGAAGATCTGCTGATTGTTTAATTTTTTCCTTATTCTTGGCTAAAGATCTTCGAACTTGTTCCTGAAAAGTTTGCAAGCTAAGTAGTCTTTCTGAAACTGCTGGCATGTTTTGAACTTTATCAGGAATTATTATTGGTAATGATCGAGGGTGTTGACCAGTGATAAAATAGAAAGGTGAGCAACCTAAAGCCGAATGTAATGAATTATTGTAGGCAAATTCAGCTAAAGGCAGAGCTTCAACCCAACTTGAAGTCATTGTGGAGGTCAAACAGCGTAAACTTTGTTCCAAGTATTGATTAACTTTTTCTGTTTGACCGTCAGTTTGAGGATGAAAGGCGGATGACAAAGCTATTTCTATCCCCAATTGATCATTTAGTTGTTTCCAAAACTTGGAAATAAATTGTGGGCCCCTATCAGAAATAATTTTCTGTGGCAAACCATGGAGTTTGAGTACATTATTCAAGAAAATGTTACTCAATTCTGGGACTGATGGTAATTTAGTCAGAGGAATGAAATGTCCCATTTTTAAAAGGAGATCCACTACTACAAGAATTGTGGTGAACCCATGAGATTTAGGTAGATCTGTAACAAAATCCACACTTATAGTGTGCCAAGGGAATGGTGGAATTGGTAAAGGTTGTAATAACCCCATAGGAGATGTATGTAATGATTTTTGTCGTGAACAGATAGGACAAGTAAGCACGTACCGACGTACATCTTGACCCATATTTTTCCACCAAAAGTGTCTTTGACATAATTCTAATGTTTTATTGATGCCTGGATGCGCAGCTGCTGAAATGTCATGATTCCATTTCATTATTTGAATTATCAGATCCTCATCTGGAATGAACAACTTACTCTTAAAGAAAAAATACCCATCTCTAATAGTGGTTTTCTTTTGTGAAAGCCATTGTTGTTGATCCATTTTTTGTGTCTTTGATTTTAATATGGTTAAAAAGGTCATCTGAGGTAGTTTCAGCACATACCTTTTCTGTAGGGATAATACTTTGTAACTCTCTAGACTGATCATTATTTTTCTCACAAACTAAACGTGAAAGGGTATCTGAAAGCAATTGTTTTGCACCTGGACGATAAGTGATTATGAAGTCGAATTCACTGAAAAATTGCAGCCAACGCATTTGTCTAGGTGTAAACGCTTTTACCGTTGAATAAAACTGCAAATTCTTATGGTCCGAGTAGATGGTTACTGTGTGCTTAGCCCCTAAAAGGTGATGTCTCCATTCTTGGAGAACGGCCTTGATAGCTAATAACTCTCGTTCAGCTATTGTATAATTTTGTTCTGCAGGCAACAGTTTTCGGGAGAAAAGGGCTATTGGATGAAAATGACCTGTTGTAACATTCTTTTGTAACAAGACTCCACCAATGGCGGTCTGAGAAGCATCTGCTTCCACAAAGAAAGGTCTGTCTGAGTCTGGATGCACCAAAATTGGTGCCGAGGTGAAAGCTTTTTTTAAAGTTTGGAAAGCAGCTTCAGCTTCCGAATTCCAAAGAAACTTTTTACCTTTTTGTAACAATTGAGTGATTGGCGTAACAATATTGGAAAATTGAGAAATGAAACGTCTATAAAAATTTGCAAACCCTAATACTCGTTGAATTTCTTTGACAGAAGTTGGTGATGGCCAATTCAAAATTGCGTCTACTTTTTTAGGGTCCATTGTGATTCCTTCAGGTGATAACCAATAACCTAGGAACTCAACTTTAGATGTGTTAAAAACACATTTCTCCAATTTATCAAATAGTGAATTGTCTCTCAACTTTTGAAGCACAGCTCGAACATGTCCAGTATGTTCCCGGGATTTTTTGAGTATATCAAAATGTCATCGATGTAAACTATTACGCAAACATCCAACAAGTCATGCAAGACCTCATTAATGAAGTATTGGTACGCTGCTGGAGCGTTACAGAGACCAAATGGCGTCACTGTATACTCAAAAAGACCGAATTTAGTACGGAAGGCGGTCTTCCACTCATCACCTTCCTTTACGCGGATCAGATGATAAGCTCTGCGTAAGTCCAATTTAGTGTAAATGCTTGAGCCTTTCACTTGGTCTAGTAATACAGGAATCAAAGGCAATGGGTATCGATTCTTAATCGTTGCCTTATTAACCGCGCGAAAGTCTATGCAAGCCCTGCGATTACCGGTCTTCTTTGCCACAAAAAAAAGTGGAGACGACACTGGTGAGGTAGAATGTCGGATAAATCCAAGTTCTAATAGTTCATCTAGATAAGTACGTAGATATTGGTTCTCTGGTTCAGTTAAAGCATAAATGCGACTGCAGGGCAGTTTTGCTCCTGGAATCAGATTGATTCGACAGTCGTAGATTCTGTGTGGGGGTAATTTAGTAACTTTGACCGGATCGAATACATCAGCAAAATCTGAGCATTCTATGGGTATTGACTCATGATCACTATGAGACGTAGCACAATATAGAGGCATTACAGGATCTTTTGTTTCCTGGTAACAATGGAGTTTGCAATAAGAAGAATCTAATGTAACCGTACGCTTGACCCAATCGATCTTAGGGTTGTGCAGTTCAAGCCAAGGGATTCCCAAAATCACTCCAAAGGTAGGAGTATCAATAAGGTCAAAAGTGGTTAATTCAGTATGACCATTGTCTGTCACCAGGATCAAGGGCGTAGTATGAAACCGAATTAACCCTGAAGAAAGTGTTGAACCATCTACAGCTCTCACAGGCTCAGGTTCTTTCCTGGGGACTTGAGTCAAGTTTAATTTCCTAGCTAAATTTAGATCAAAAAAATTCCCAGTTGCCCCAGAGTCAATAAGAATGGGAATGCTGTGTCTTTGTTGATTAGACAGAATCAAAATGATTCTTACGGTGAAATGTCTAGGTATATGATTAGTCACACTGGTTGCATATTGTGAGATCATTAAATTTGAACCTCCCGAGGAGTCGATCTCTTTGTTCCCCGAGATGGTTAGTTTTCCGAGAACTGAGAAGATTCAGATGCAATTTCCATAACTTTCTTCATAACTGGTTTAACAGGACAGTCTTTAGCGAAATGCCCTGATTTGCCGCAATATAAACATAAGTTTCCTTTTCGCCTACGATCTTTTTCCTCTTGAGTAAGTGGACCCTTTATTCCTCCTATTTGCATAGGTTCAACTTGTGCATTTTTATCCTCTACTTCTCTACATTCTAATTTGAAATGTAATTGTCTGACGTCACCTTTTGGTCTTTCGTTCTTTCTCTCGCCTAATCTATGATCTAATTTAACTACCAAGTTTTGAAATTCAGAAAAGTCATTAGGTAGATCTACAATATGGGCCAAAGAATCTTTTAGGTTATCACTAAGGCCTCTGTAAAACAATGAAATTCTCTTTTCTTCAGGCCACCTGGTTTCGGCCAGCAATCTGTTAAAACTAGTGACATAAGTAATCAAATCTTTTGAACCTTGCCGGAGACTAAGGAGCTCATTATCTGAAACCTGTAAAAATACATGCTTGGCAAAAAGACTAGACATTGCAGTTTTAAAATTTCTCAGGTTATGTATCACAGGATCATCCGCATCCACAAGAGGCATGGCCCAATTTGCCGCAACTCCACCAAGATATGATATAATGAAAGCTACCTTTGAAGTATCAGTGTTAAAGATTTGTGGTTTGCACATAAAGTGCAACTGACACTGGCTCATGAAAGTATTGTAACGATTGGAATCTCCTGTGAACCTTTCAGGATTGGCTAGGGGAATAGGATGAGGGGTTACAACAGTGACCTGTACTGGTTGGTTTGAATTCTGTCCTGAAGTGGTCTGAAGACCGAAATTAGAAACACCAAACTTAGGGGGGTTCAATATGGGACGTCTAGCATCGACTGACTCACGCCATGTAGTAAATCCTGCTTTAGTTTTATCTAATTCTTGTCTGAGTGATTGGTTTTCTTGACGCAATTCCTGCATCTCCTCAGTCATATTCTGTATTAACTGGGTTAACTGATCTTCCTCCATATCGACTAATTCCTAAACGTAGTTGCGTCACCAGAAGGAAACAAGGGAGTATGTTTTTGGCTTCGCTTTCTGTCAAGGCGATGCTCTCGAGGTTCCTGTTGTTTCCTTCTTGGCGAAGCAAGCTCCCAACTCCCTTGTGGACTAATCACTTAGCAAGATTGTAGATACTCTTAACCAAATGACTACCCTCCAAGGGGAAGGGGAAGTGGACAGAGAAAACAATGCACACACTGGATCTCTTCTAGAGATGACAGCGAAGTTCTCTCTTGAAGTGTTCAGGGCCTCTTCTTTTAGTTGTCGCTGAATTGTATAAAAACACATTCAATACATATTTTCCATTCCATTTAAATTACAACAAATAACAGAGATTCATTTGACACGTACCATTCAAGAAATGGCCCTTTCTGACACTTCCTACATATGACAGGTGTTTTCTAATGCTTTAAACCTTTTAAACAAAAGCAAACTATCATCAGATCAAATCAGCACTGGAATGGGGTAACGTAACCTTGGTTAATGATTAGTGATTAGTTAGTAATGCAACGCTATCACACTCATCTTACCTTGTCAATGTAAGAAGAACTCCTTTAGAAGGGATTCTGTGTTGTAAAATAAAAAGAAGAAAAAAGAAAAGCATATGCAAGCAACTAACTAGAGCAATTGTCTATGCTCTCACAGTAGCCCTTTTAAAACAATCCCAAATATAGAACATAAAAGAATTCTCATATTAAATGTACATCAGCATTTACATTTGCCAGTGATTAGTCCCTAAGTTTTTTCTGAAACAAGAAGGCCGCAGTTCCTGTCACTGCTTTTGCTCTAATTTTGTCTTTGCCAAAGCTTTTTGAGTCTTGAATTGTCCTTCTCAAAGTTCATTTAAAACGCGCAACAAATACGATCAAAAGTCATTGTTAAAATTCTTTAAATAGTTGAAACAAGAAAGTACTTGTTGTAGTTACCAAGGTTTGTTAGTTTAAACCTTTAATGCCAAGATACTTGTAACGATCTTACTTTGTAATTTCTAGATGATCACCGGAAGTTGCAGAGAAGAAGCTGAATCTGGAGCCGACGCTGCAAGCCTTGGCGTTAAAAAGGCTGGCTGACCAGGAAGCAGGAAACCGGATGAATGCCGAAGACTTCTGCAGCTACTCGGAACAGGTAAGGGTTAAGGGAGAGGACACTGGAAGCCGGGAGAACAGGACGGAAGCCAGACGCGATCTTCACGAAACTCGGGCGGGGCAGGCAAGTCAGGAGGAAATCCCAGGAACTCTCGCCGAGGCTCTGAAGCGACAAAGCGAAGCGTCTTCATAGGGAGAGGGGGAGCTTTTATAGCCTGAGAGCAGGGGCGTTGGCTGTGCAAGACACGTGCAGCTTACATGCAGTTAGAAAACGTGCGCTTGAAGCTAATGTTTAATGTACCTGAGGATTTTACCTTAAAAACAAACAAGCATTGAAAAGTCTTAAACAAAATAACAAGCCTTGCTAAAACCAAATCATTATATTCCTAAACAAAGTTTCTAATGAACAGTACTCCAATTGTACACAAATAATCATACCAATTATAACACAACTAAGTTGGCACAGATGGATTCTTGACACCACCTGGGTAAGGTGTTGCATGCACCCCTTACTAAGATATAGGTTACCTATATCTACCTTTAATCACTGACACATAATAAAACTTGCAAATATTCCTAAATGTAATGTTATCTTTGCAGGTGACTTTTACCAAGTGGTAGATCACTTCATGGATAGAACATCTCACTGTAAATTCAAATCTGATCAATCACACAAAGCGTTTAAATCAGCAATTATTTCTACACCGTTTTTGGGTGTTTGAAGGACTTGTAATCCTGATCAGATAGAGTACTCTTTTTTCTCTAGTGTGCCCAATACATGGTCCACAATTGATTTCCTTTTGGTTACTAAATCATTACTCCCCAATCTCCAATGCTCTGATATTGGCTTCATTGTTATATCTGATCCAATTTTAGCCTTCTTAGATATCTCTAAAATGTCCTCTAAAACAGATAGATGGAGATTTGATAACTTGCTATTATCCGACAAGTGTTTTGTTACTGAAGCCACCACTTTAATACATGAATTCTTCCAACTCAATAAACCTGATGATGCTTCGGTTGTAAATAACTGGGATGCTTTTGAAGCTTCATTTTGAGCTTTCATTATTGCCTACTCAGCCAGGACACGGAAAGGTTTAAACACCTGAATTTTTTCCCCTTAAACCAAAATAAAATGCTTGAACATACTTATTTTACCTCCACCATGACTACACTTCCCTTTATCAATTCATGCTAAATCTGCCCTTAATAAATTTGTTTCTGTTGATGCCTGTAAAATACTGCTAAAATTAAACCTAAGTTTCACAGAGGCAAAAATAAAGCTGTTAAAATGCTTGCTAACTACTTAAAAATGTAAACAGAAAGTAAGGCTATTGGATCCATAATTAATAAAGAATTAGATGGCTAGGTATCATTTTCTAATACTAATATATCAAATAATTTTCAATCATTTTCTAAAAGCTTATACACTGAGAATGCCTCATCTCCCAGGCAGAGTCTCCAACGATTTCTTAAAGATTTCTCCTATCCTCCTTCCCTTCCAGGTACATTTTCTGATTCGGAAGCTGATAATTCCCCTGAGGAAAACTTAGCTGCTATTAAATCCCTGAAAAACATGGTGAATGGCCTGAGGAGTTTTCTATTGAACTCATTTTATCTTTATCTATGCTTTTTACTTCCAAGTTGGTAGACATTTTCTATTTCTTTATTTTTTAGGTGTTGATCACTATTATTCCTCAGCAAGATAAGGTACCCAAATTTGATAAAACTGCAGACCTATCTCCCATATCAATTATGATTGGAACATATTTTCTAAGATTCTTGCTTCTTGACTGGAGCCTGTCATCCCTCTACATGTTAAATCTGACCAATCTGGTTCTATTGAGGGATGACGTGCCTCAGATAATGTACAATGCTTTCCAGTATTATGAGTCTTGCCCATAAGTACAGATTTCCACTTGCAGCTCTCTCTAAGGACACTAAATACGTTTTCGACCATATTAATTGGTAATTTTAGTTCACTACTCTCCATTAGTTTGGACTTGTTCCAAGTTTTATATCCTATATTAAATTACTGTATTCTAATCCCCAAGATTGTGTTTTTTTGTTAATGGATTTTTTTCTACTTATTTTGATTTACATATGGTTATCTGACAAGGCTTTCCTCTAACCCCTCTATTATTTGGCCTATGCTTGAAACTGTTCTTAGAACAATTTCATTGTAATACTCTCATCCCAGGATATAAGCATGGCACCATGGAAGTTAGGCTGTCTACTTATGCAGATGACATTCTAATGTATATGTTCAATTCCCTTACTTCTCTAGACCCGTTGAAAGAAATCTCCTTATATTTTAGTTTTTCTGGTTACAAACTCTATTTTAATGAAACTGAAACTTACATCTAAATTCCCTGTTATCACTACATGTTCCCCAATACTAATTTTACTTGGTGTCTCTCGAAAATAAAATACCTTAGCATTTGGTTTTCATCCAATTTATGTCTTTAGGTCTTAACTTCACTAAGTTGAAATCAAACATACAAACTTACTTTCCTCCTCTTCTCTGCTATTCTTATCATGGTAGGGAAAGCTTGACACTATTAAAATGAGGATTGTCCCTCATATTTTGTACACTGCTTCTATGTTACAATTCATGATCCCTAAGTATTATTTTATGAAATTGGAGCCTAATTGCACTGAATTTCTCTGGAATAACAAATCCCCTCATATAGCACTAACTCAGCACAAACATCCAAAACCCGAATGTGGTGTTGGAGTCCCAGATTTCAGATTATACCATTCCTCTTTTCTACCCAAATATATGCCTTAACCCAGGATTTTTTTTTCATCAACCTGTACTGTTGTGGATTAGTTTTAAACATTCTTTACTGAATTATTTTTCCTTTAAGGATATTATTTCTATGTCTAGTTGTAACATTATTTCTAAAAAATAATGTTTAAAAATACTATCCCCATTTATTTTACAGACTGTTATTTGATAAGTGCACTTTTCAACAGTGTTGCCTACATTCATCCATCTGGGATAACAGATATTTAAAATAGATCTTTCTGTTTTAAACATTGGAAAGATAAGGGTGTACCTTATATCCATCAATTAATGAATGATAATTCTATTGCTGCTTTTGATTACATGCAAACACAATACCACTTTCCTCCATCGTTTATACAGGAGTGCAAATTTATTACGTGTTCCACCCAATGTTTTTTCTCCAAATACCACACGAACCCTGAACCATTAATACCAGTACCGGATGTTTTTATTGGTTTCTTTGAGCATGATGCAGTTCCCAAAGCTCCACTCTTTTATAGAAACTTGATTTCTCCACATGTGATTAGACCGAAAAGTTCTTCTGAAGTATTGTGGCAAACTGGTTTGTCCAATACTTTTGCATCCCAATTTTGGGATAAAATAGTGCTTTAACAATTTACAACCTCCAGAGCTGCTCACATCACCCAGTCACTTTTTTTTTATTTACCATAGAATTGCCAGCACTTATAGCTAAATTTGATGCTTCAGCTAACCTTGATGCTGGTCTTGCTTCAAAGAATATGGTTCATTATTACACATGCTTTACAATTGCTGCCGTGTTAGTGCCTTTTGGAAATCAGTCTGGTCTAAATGTTTAAAAACCTTTAAAAGTAGCATTCCCTTTACATTTCACAATATTTTCCTAGGTTCCTTATCATCTCAAGTTGAATTGCTATCTCTTAGACCAAAATTGTTCAATCTTTTTTATTACACTCACATATAAAGTTATACTTCCCTGTTGGGAAGATTTTTTCTAGATTGCCTATGCTTACATTTGTATTTCATGAACATAGAATATTAATTGTTTCTTTTACTACTCTACATCAAAAGGTTAATGCTGAATTGTACTAGTTACCGTTCACTTATTTCCTTTCTTTGCACTCTTCTTCCTAGTGTTCATATTTCTGTCTTTCTATCCTCTTCTCCTTTCATCTTTTCCCTCTTTCTGTCTCCCTTTTTATATAAAATACAAATTCTCTCTCTTTACTCACTTAGGGCCTTATTTCAAAGGCAGTTGGTCAGAATGTCGACCACCATCATATTGGGCAGGAGACCATCCGACAATGAGTCGGCGGTCCGACCCTCCCAATTATGATGAGACCGCTAGCATGGCAGTTGTAAAGTGCTTTTTTTTTTTTCTTTTTTTTTTTTACTTTTTTTTTTTTTGTCCTCATATATGCCACCAGAATATATGTACTCTAGATGGGCCTCACTGTTGCCTCTTATACTGTTGTTTTTCGAGTCCGCCATGGAAACAGTATCATAGCAGACAGGGATCCCCAGAGGTAGGCTGCTTTCCTTATCCTACTCCTCCAGGCCTATTTTAGGCACCCTAGGCCTGGTGGAGGACAGGACTGACACAACCTCTGGCATAATCACGGGACCGCTCACCTATTTATCCAGACCATCAATTTAGACCAGACATTCTCAGTGTTCGTACTACGGCCAGCCAAATCCATTTTGCATACTTCCATTATATACTTCAGGCATGCTGCAAATCTCGGAAGAGACGCTGACTTCCACTCCATACAAATTTGTCTCCTTGCAATAGCTATTATGTAGAAGATGAACTGAGTATCCAAACTATTGATATTATAGTCTTTCAGTAGACCAAAAAAGACGAGTCTGCGAGAACAAATAATAGTTATTGAAAGTACATCACCCAAAAAGTCCATTATCGCTTTCCAATAATCTTGAATAACTGGACATTCCAAAAAGATATGGATATCATCAGCTGCGTTATGATTACAACGGGGACAATAATAGTTGTTTCGTGTAATCCTATGCAGTTTGGCCGGTGTCCAATAAACTCTATAAGCCGTAAACAGGTGATTGCGTCTTAAATTGGCTGGTTTAATTAACCTCTGGGAAAGAAAAAAGGAATCTAACCATCCTTTACTGACCTCTTCAGGGGGCTCAGATATACAGTTTCCCCATAACTTTATTATCTCTGAATGCATTTTACTCTCCTCTTCCTTAATCATCAAATTGTACCAAAATGAAAGCTCTTTCACCCATTTCCCCCCTCTGCCAATTGCATCGAGAATATCTGTATCTTTCTCCCTTTGCATATTTTGGCTGGACCACCAGGCAGATAGTTGATAGTATTTAAACCTTGTCACCTGTCCATCTGTGAGTTGTGCTAAAGAGTTCCAACTTATTAGGCCCGAATCCTCCCCATTTTTTTAACCCAGCTGTTTTCAAGGGTTGTGACAGTTGGTCCTGGAGGCATTGGGGAGTGCCAGGAGAGTCCCATATTGGGGAGTGTGTATGGTAATAAGGAATATCAAATGTCTTCCTAATGAACCCCCAATTTTTTAGTGCAGTCTGTAAGATTTTAAGGCGAATTTTTAAAAAAAAATTCTGGTCTCCAAACTTAAATATAAAGTAATCATGGTCATAAGGTGAATCAGTTAATAGAGCTTGAAACAAGCGACCCTGTGATGATGCATCTAACTTATTTGCAAGAAGCCTAAAGTTTTTGAAGTGAAATGCATGACAGTATGACAAAAGATCGGGGAGGGCAAGCCCTCCTATTTTTAAACCCCTCCTCAATTTCTTCCATGCAATTCTTGTTGACTTACAGGCCCATATAAAAGATCCAATTTTACCTTGTAAAATATTAATGTCTTTCAGTGAAAATGATAAGGGGATGCAGTTAAATAGAAAAGTCAATTTTGGAAGGATTGTCATTTTAATGAGGTTGACCCGACCGTATATGTTTAATGGCAAATTCCCCCATCTTATTAAGGTTTTATTAATATCTTTAACCACCTTTTGCCAACTGAGTGATGTAATATCTTTTATTGATTGAGTTAGGTAAATTCCCAGGTACCTCATATTTTGTTTTGCGCCCGATATATGTATGTTGTTATTCCATCCCATAATCTCCGTTTTCTCCTTATTTATCTGGTAACAGACAGTTTCCCAAATTCTTCTGATAAAAGAAATAACCTTGGAATGGCTACCGAGTGATCCGAGGTATATAAGAGAAGGTCATCTGCGTACAACGCCACCTTCAGTGGCAGATTTCCAAGCTGAAATGATTGAATAATATTGTCCTCTCTAATCCCACAAACAAAAGGCTCCATATAAACATCAAACAAAAGGGGAGACAAAGGACAACCCTGCCTAGTACCTTGAGATATATCAAACCACTCAGATAAAGTTCCATTGACTAAGACCTTTGCCTTTGGATTGTGGTATAAGGATTTAACCGCCTCTATGAAGATTTGAGGAACCCAAAAGCCGCCATTGTGGCCCATAGATACTTCCAATTTACCTGATCGAAAGCCTTGGCCGCATCTATGGCAACCAGGGCCAGTGGGAGATTTTTAGCGTTAGCGTAGTCTATGGCCCCTATTGCTTGAAATGTTAATTCGTTTAACTGTCTCCCTGGGATAAAGCCTCTCTGGTCAGGGTGAATTATGGATTTTATGACCTTCGATAGTCTAGTGGCTAGGATACCAGAGTAAATCTTCATATCTGTATTCAGCAATGAGATGGGTCTATAAGACTCTATTCTTTTTAAATCTTTATTTGGTTTTGGTATGAGTGTTATAATGGCTTCTCCCCAAGAGGAAGGTGTGGAGTAGCCATAAATCAATAAAAGATTGAAGAGTTCCCTTAATGGAGCTATTAATTGGTCTTTGTTGTCCGAATAAATCTCCACTGGCAGCCCATCAGACCCTGCAGCTTTCCCTTTTTTCATTTTCTTCAATTGACCTAAAATTTCCCCTTCTGTTATCTCACTTTCCAGATATACTTTATCCGTTTCAGACATTTGCGGCAGATGTTTTGTTACCAGCCAGGATTCTAAATCCTCCCCCTTAGGATCTTTGTCTTCCGTATAAAGACTCCTCATAAAGGACCTTGCTTCTTCTCTTATCTCTGCATCTGTTTCTATCAGATCTCCTGTCTGTCTTTGTAATAGGACTTTAATGTTATTTCTCGTTCTCTCTTCTCTAGCTTTCCAGGCGAGGAGGGCTCCACACTTTTCTCCATACTCAAAGTTTTTTAATCTACTAGACTCCCATTTTTCTTTGAGAGTTCTTTCATCCAGAACTTTTAACTGAAGCTGTAAGTCAGACAGTTCCTTCTCTAGCAAATGTACTCTACTGGAGTTCGTTAAGATTGCTTTTTGTAGTTCAAGATCCTTTCTTGTTATTGCTGCCAGGTCTTCCCTTCTTTTTATTTTTATGCTCTTTCTCTTATAGTGCATTAGAGAGCTTAAAACACCCCTCAAGTAGGCCTTGTAAGTTTCCCAAACTACCTGGGAAGAGGAGGATCCTAAGTTTGTTATAAAGAATTCTAGTGTTTTATCTTTAACTTCTACCTTTATCTGATTATCTAATAGAAGTGATCTCTCCAGAGTCCACCTTGGTTTTAATGGAGTTATATTTAGTTTGATTGCCAATTCCAGAACAGCGTGATCTGATAATCCTGTAGGCGTGAATGAAAGGTAGTTGATATCCTTGAGAAGGTGTTGATCAACTAAAAAGTGATCTATTCTAGAATAGTTCTTGGATTTTTTGCTATAAAAAGTGAAGCCTGGTTGAGATCTATACTTTTTCCTCCAGACATCTACAAGAGTAAAGTCTTTCATTAAGGCATCTAGAATGACAAGTGATTTTGAGGGAGCGTGGTATTTAGCCCTAGAGGTTCTATCTAATTTTTGATCAAAAACCAGATTGAAATCACCACCTAAAATTAGAGGGCCAGTTGTCGTGAATAATGCTAATTCAAGTTTGGACAGCGGAACTGGATTGTCCTCATTTGGGCCGTAGTATACTGCAATTGTATAGGGGATGGTTAGAATATATACTTCTGCGATTAACCATCTTCCCGATTGATCTGTCTCAAAACTTCTCAAACTTATCCCTCTGTTCGCTCGAATTATGATGGAAACTCCCCTTGTGACGCCTAATTGCCTGGAGCTAATTATGTCTTGAACCCACCTAGACTTCTTAAAGAGAGAATCACATAGTGCTGCCTCCAAATGTGGTAAAGTGCTTTTTAGTACTGTGGCATGTGCTGCCACAGGAAAAGGGCTGCTGCACAAGCTGCCGTACAAAAAGCACTTTGTGCATATCCATGCACCATGTGGTGCCTACAAACGGTGCATGGAAGTGTGGGGTTTTTAGAAAAAAACACAGGAGTATAACCCATAAACCTCTTGAGATCTGGGTGAATTATACGATAAATGACAACAATATCTCAAAAGGTAACAATAGGGGAGTCAGTTATAGCAGTATGTAAAATACATTACGAGGAAAGGAGACAGCGGGATACTCACGTAAAGTGTTTCAAAAGTTCACATGGCATCATATATTTGGAAAAAAGGTTTAGATATGGTACAGTTGTAACAGCACTGTAAGCATGAAATGCATAGGCAGCCCAACTTGGACTTGGTGCACAATTGTGCTCGTGACACAGACGTGGCGACGCAAGTGACAAGGTGAGAACAGCGGAACGGCGCATGGTGACAACAAGTGAATAATATATACAAGGTATACGTTTCTTGTGCTGCTTTAGAGTTATGATTTCCCATAAATCTGTGGCAGTGTCAAAAAGCCATAGATGTTGCTGGGAACACCCCGAGCAAAACCAGTTGCATGCCCCTTAACGCAGAAAACTGCGCTAAAGGGAATGATATTTACGAGGCAGCATTAAGCCAAAAAATGTGGTCAGTAACGCCTGGTAAATATGGAGCAGGCTCCTGCGCCAAGGAACGTCCAAACTAGTGAGCACCGGAAGCGCAAGGAGTCTCATAAATGAGGTCCAGTATCTGTGAGAATTTGTGTACTTTTTTTCTTAATTAGTGTATTTTTATAACTTTGATTTTGTGGTAATGTTTGTTGGTTAAAAGTTAGTTGTGGTACTTTTCCTTAATGTAATCTGTGCTCAAGCATACATTCTACTAGGATTTGCAGAGTCTGGATTGTGCCATAAATCAATCCAAGGGGAGAGCTATTTCTCATTATTTTCATAGAATGAGGACTCATTTACTACACCATAGTGTGTAGTAACATCAGGGGTGAGCACAAAAGCTAGGGTAAATTATTTTCAAAATTTTAATTAAAATTCATTGCTGTTTCCACATTCACAACATGTGGAAATAGCAATGAACACATTTAGTAGCATGTACATCCTCCAAAATGCAATTCACAAACCTCTGGCTGGAGAGTTCTGCCTCCGCCTGTCCTATTGTTTTTGTCCTCAGTGATGGATATCTCGAAAGGGTTTAGTAGATATATGAGAATGATGCTAAAATGGGAAATAATATCAGAATTTAGGAAAACTATCAGGGTTATAGAGAAGGACATGCCAAAAACCCCACCCACAAACAAGCAAGGTATTTTCCATTTACAGAATACACATGTGCTAGTACTATGGACAACAAAAATAATTAAATTTACTCAGCCCAAGCCTTGGAATAAGTCAGGCCTCACACATGGACAACTACTGGTAATGAAACACAATCCCAGAGAAACCAATGAAGAGTGGGAGTTACTATAACAAAGAGGAAATCTTATAAAGCCAATTAAATACAGTTTAAACAAGAATTTATTTTCATATATATAATGTTAACATATGATTTTTTCTAATTAAGCTAAATCATATTTTTTAATATACAGGTATAGATAGAATGACATTTAATAAAACATATCATAAAGGACAGCTTTTTAAAGCTATAATCATAAATACAAATAATAAATAATATTAAAATTATACAAAACTTGCATCCAAGAGTGTGGCAAGTGTCCAAGGGTGTGGCACTTTCAACACAAATGTTACTGTAAGAGTGAGTAGGTGAAAATATTGTGTCTTTTATTTTAATGTAATCTAAAAAGATAATTTAAATTAAAAGTAAAAAAATTCAATTAAGTTAAAATGTAGAAATATGTTACGTTTTAGTGCAGGTTTCTTGTCATTGCTTCTGTGAATAGGCAATATGGAAATGTGTGTTAATAATTTGTATTTACAAAATATATACATTGTATCATTCAAAATAATTGAAACTCCTTATTACTTTCTGTAGGGAGATATCCACCAAATTGGTGGTGGAGTTCCCCACAGAGAGCTGCAAAGGTACTAAATGTAACTTCATGGTCATAAAAGCAATTGAAGGCATCTCCGCCCTCACCCATTTTAGAACGGTGATGACTGGTAGGTCTTATTCTACGAGAAAACTGAAAAAATGGTGAATTACATCCATGAGACATCAACACCTAGGGTTGGTATGTCTTCAGCTAAGTTTACCTGTGAGCACCGGGCCCCATATATAGATTTCGGGAAGTGGTACCAGCTTCAGTGAATAAAATGAAAATAGCAGCTGTGAATGTGGGTACTTGGGAAAACTTTTGGGACTTGTATCTATCACTGTGTAAAGTACTATTCTTTGTAGGTTATCATTATATATTTATGGATTGTGCTTGATAACTCGTGGTAAATATCACTTTGTTTGTTGGAGAGTAGCTCAGCCTTTAAAATGGAATTTTATTTTTGGGGTAGTGCCCATGTATGGTATATATTTAGTTGAAAAGTGGATATGTTTGAATATTCCATCCATCAACCAGCATTAAAAAGTTGTTTTCTGAGGCAAAAATAATACTGTTCCTATTGCCTAAATTATAACATAAAAGACATTCTTCCTTAGTGAGTGTTTTTTGCCATATATGGGATTCCACACAACAAGCAGGGTGGAACCACAGAGCTTCTACTCAGAAGTTTAGAGTAGAGTACATAATTAAATTAGACACCAAAACCCTGAGGGGCATTAATAAAGAGGATGAATTAAATGTCCATTTAGGGGGCTCAGAACACATGTACAAAGGTGAACAAACCCCAAAACAAACCCACTAATACTCCGTCCATTGTTTCTCCCCTTTTGATATCTGATACAGTTCTATCTATTAGGAGATAAGGCCTGATTTAAATCTTGGCTGGGCTCCTATCATCCTTCCATATCGGTGGTTACAAATACTCTTTCGAGCTGATGGATTCCTGTCTGCTGTATTTAGATGTGGGCTGGTTGACAGCCATCCCCATCAATGGACAGTTTTCTGTCTCTTAAGTGGCTCAACTCCTACGTGTCGGACTCTGCTGCTGGCTAACTTTACTCCAATGCCATGCCATCAGGGCGGCAGGATTATGCCGAGCCAACCTGGATTTCTCAGTTGTGCTGGCATTCTTCAGGCAGCAGATTCCTGATGGAGTCCCTCACAGGGTGCGTTATACATTGTACTATTGCTATGGCTTTTGGATGAGTGTTAGCATCACACACCTGATGTGTTTGTGCTAATTGTTGTCACCTGCATACCTCCAAGCACCACCTGAAGGCCCAGAAGACTGCCTCATACCTCATATTTCTTTAATACCTCCAACTCAATCTTGGAGGTTTCCCAGTCACAGTTCCCTTGAAGGAAAGGAACATCGTGATTGGCCCGGCAGTAATCTTGGCTGGACCTCTGACAGCCACTTTGACCCATAGCGCTGTCAACTTGGGAACACAATTCGGGTGGAGCCGACGGCACTTGGACAGTCTATTGTCCATAGACCTGAAAGCATCTAAATTGAGTGGGCAGACCACCTAGCTGGCATGAGGGGAAACTGTTGAAAATTGGATGGCAGGACCAATTCTGACAAGGTCAAAATCAGGCCCTTAGTCTCCATCCCAGTGAGTTCTTAATTAGTCTGTTTGCTTATTTCTGCACAAGGCATGTAGAAATGAACGCTTTCCCTTCTTCATGCTTTTCAAGCCATTTACATGTTGAAGGGATGATCTCCCACCACAAGATTTGTTTTATGTTTATGTTTTGTGGGAAAATCTGGGACATCAGTGGGTTCTACAAAAATGTAATCCAAATATGGAAGGGGTTGTAAGGAGGTGACACAAGGTTGGTTCCCACCTTATGATGAATAGGAATGGGTAAGCATGACTGATTTGATGTTCAGCACAATGGGGCAGCCGCGCTCAGTAGGGGAGTACCTGCCGGGGCGGTGACGTGGGGAGGGGGAGGGGCAGGGTGGGGGTTAGTAATCTATGGTTTTGTTGCATGCACTGCATCCCCAAATGAAATGCAGTGCGCGCAACGAAATTCGTTTGATTTATTTAAATGTTTACTTATCTGTAAACCTCCATTATCCATGCATTACTAACCCCCACCCTGCCCCTCCCCACTTCACCGCCCCGGCAGGTACTCACCTACCGACCGCGGCTGTAATGGGGCATTACAATAAATTGCTTGGATTGCTTCAAATAAAGTTAGAGAATGATCACTATGTTGAGAAGTGTGACACACAGTAAGCAAATGGATATCAAGACACACATTAAAGAGAAAGACGTTTTGAGAAGCATACTTCATAGAACATGATGATAAAATAAGTGCACATTGAGCTGATATGGAATGCTCAGTGGCTCTAACTTTAACTATGTATGATGGTGGGACAGTATGTCACACATAAGTTTAAACTTTAGCTGTTGTGCAATACTTAACATTCCTAACTCTAAGTATGATGATGGAACAGTAGGCCAGCCACGGCCGGTGCAGGTAAGAGCAGTGGGATATTGGGCGCGGTGGGGGGAATTTGATGAACGATGATGAGGGAAAACGAATTATTTATTTATTTTCATTGTCCGTCAAAATCCCACCTACCGGGCTTCACTGCCTCACCGCTTTTACCTGCACCGGCTGCGGCTCCAATAAGGCATATTGAGTACAAACCGAAAAACTAATTAACATTTGTGTATATGATGGTCAAACTTTGAATGAGAGGAGATTAGATGGTGAATGTTAGATTAGAGTGTTATAGCATGATGATTTGCACTACTTCATGATGGCGGCCACTGAGGGATAACATTGTGGCCGGTTAGGAGCTTGGTTGCGAGCTCCGCTAATGTGAGTGCATGCAGAGGAGATGTAGCTGGCTCTTGCAAGCTTTTTGAAAGTGAAACTTTGTTGCGGCAGAACAGAGAATCACTCACTGGGTTCTCGGACAAACTTTGGGGCTTGGCAAAATGAGGAAACTCTGGGATTCTGAATTCCGGTGTGTGATAGCGGCGTCAGCGGCACCCAAGGGCTTTAGAGGACTCAACTGTATGGAGGCAGTACGGAGGCAAGGTCTGAGTCAGAGGTGGAGGCGGGTCCAGGTTGGAGCCGGCGTTCCGGCCCTTCAAGAGACTCGGAAAGGCAGGAGACTTCTGGGCAGTTGCGGCAGAGGGATTTCGGCACCAGCGAGAAGCAATACTAAAAGGAAGTCTCAGAGGCCCCCTATGCAATCCCCCACATAGCCCACAGATAATTACTGGGTTTTTCTGCTTTGGGATTAACGATGGGCAGGCTTGCAGGAGAACTGACAGTGACACAAAGGAGGATAGTAAAGAGACTAAAGTTAAAATCAAAGGTCAAGACAGTGCTAAAGCTATTGTTTGCATGAATTCAGTCACGCAGAGAGGAAGGGGCAAGTGAAGGGGTCTGTCCACTTCGAGCACTAACTCAGTGGTTTCACTGCAAAACTGCAGCTGCTGCAAGGAGACTTACCGAGTCAACCCGCATTAATGCTCCAAATGCCGCCGGTGCCCCAAGTAAGGGTTTTTCCCAGAAAGTGCAAGACAGTTTCAAAATCTTCCGAGAGGGAAGATATTATAGACAGAAATACCAAAGATACTTGTTACGCGTTAAGGAACAAGCATTTGAATTTGGAGCTGGCCCCTACAGCTGATGACGAAATTCCCTTGACAGGAACAGGGCTAGAAAAGAAACGGGAGCAAGAGCAAGAGCAAATTACACAGCTGGAAGGTGACATAGGGAAATATACTAATAAAAAAACAAAGAGGCCAAAGAGCTTAGGGAGGCATAGCAGCGGTAGTCTCAACTAGAGCCGCCAAAAGAGCTAAAAAAGAGGAGTTAAAGAAGGGATCCAATCTTAAAGTGACTCTTTCCCTTCGCTCTTTCTTTAAGGTGCAAGAGAAGTCTACACTTGGGCACGGGATACCTAAATTAGGGAGTGTTACTGGAGGGTCCCCCGCTAAACAAAAGCTAATGTCCTCCCCAATTTAAACAATAATGGAGACCACTAACAGGCTCGAAGCCCTTATGTTAAAGGACACGGGAGACGAGAATGCCATAGAAATAGACAAGGCTCCAGAGAGTGAAAATAATTAGCACAGGATACGGAGAATAAGGAACAAGGACCGGAAATACCTGCGCAGGCTGAAATCGGTGATTTGATGGGGTCTCTTTTCAGAGAAATTAAGCTTAGATTTGCGAAGTCTGAAAAAAATCAAGAAAAAATTCAGGCAACTTGTGAAGCCATGGAGTATAAGGTTAATACATTAGTTGACCGAGTTGTGGCTATTGAAAATTCACTGGAGCATACCAGGGAGGAAGAGAAACTCTGTCAAATGACATTGATAAGCTCAGATTAACTGAGAAAGAACTCAGGGATAAAGTTGAGACCCTGGAAAATTAGTCAAGATGGAACAATTTACGATTGCTGAATATTCTGGAAGTTTCGGAAGGGCAGAACATAAGGAGCTTCATAGTCAAATTGCTAAAAGAATTCACCCCAGAGCTGGACGAAAAAACTTTAGATGAAGACATACAAAGGATACATAGGGACCCTTTCAGGCCTAATAAAGTAATGAAAAATACACGGAGAGTGCTTGTTAATTTTAAGACCTACACTTTAAAGGAAAGTATTTTGAATAAGGCTTTGAAATCAGGTACTCTCTCCAAAGATGGCTATAGTTATAAAATGCATTCCGACATCTCCAAGGCAGCTGCAGACAGACAGTTGGCCCTAGGAAATTATATGCAGGATTTGAGAGCTGAAGGGTCCAAATACATTTCCAGCCCTTTTGAGGATAATGTGGAACAACCAGACTCACAATATCAGGGAGCTAAAAGAAGTGGAGTTGCTTTTAGAACAAATGAAAACAAAAAGTAATAAGCAATGACTAACGTGCAAGAGCAAATATAGTTAAATAAAATCTTACAACAGCGGATCTTAAACAGGGCAACTAGGTTTGCCCAATGACAGTAGGGAGGGATCTCCGGAGAGGGTTACTGTTAAGAGTTTGTTCACTTTCTTTGAGCACAATTTAAATAGATTTCTTTTGGGTGGGGAGCCTTGGGGAAAAAAGACAAAAAAATATTGTCCGATATCCAAGACTTACGGTAAACACGGTCATGGCAAAATGCAGAATAACACATTTTTATTAAGAGAGGCGAGTTACAAAAATGTGAACGGGCTAAGAACAAAGAGAAGGCGACAAAAAAAAATCTTTGAATATCTCAAATTAGTAAAGTGCGATATTATTATATTGCAAGAAACCCATCTTCTTAAAGAAGAGTGTCTCGAAATTATAAAACTTGAAAAATGGGTTGGGAACAGTGTTTGTACAAATCAATCTTGGAGTATCAATTATCATTAAAAAATCACTGAATTTATCACTACTGGAGGGATGCACAGATTCAAAAGGCAGACGGGCTTTAGCTAAGATCAAGTTGGGAGACAGTTCTTTTTTTGTGGTTGGGTACTAAGGCTCTAACACAGATGATCCTGCTCCACTTCAGTCCCTTTATGTGCAGCTAATAACAACGTACACACCACTCACACTAGGTGGCGACTTTAACATCTTATTAGACCCTAAAAATGATAGCCACCCATCTGGCAGAGCTTTGAATCTTCCTAAATGAGAGAGCGGTTGAATAGACTCAAAGACGATTTGGGGCTGGTTGATATTTGGAAGACCAAAGGGGATCATAGTAATAAGAACACCTATAGGAATCATAAATACGGCCATGCCTCTAGAATTGACTTCTTTTCAATTGATACATTTTTAAGCAAAAAGGTGAAAAAAGTATTCCACATGCTTGCCCACCTCTCAGACCATTCTTTAGTCCAGCTAGACATATGTTATAATCTCTTGCAGGGTGCGAAAAGGTGGACATTAGATCGTACTCTTTTGCTAGACCACCAAGTTATAGACAAGATAAGAGATACAACAGCAAACTACTTTAATGGTAATGTTAACGGAGAAACATCTAGTCATGTAATTTGGGACGCTTATAAAGCTGTGGGAAGCCGCAGTTTTGTAGGAAGAACAAAATAGAGCAATTGGAGAAATATTAAAAAAGAAATACGATCTAGCAGTCTACCTAGAGGATAGGGAAAGGAAGAGGTGGCAGGCCAGTTGTTTATCAAACTATGAGTATGGGAAAAATGGCGGGAAAACTCCTAGCGTGGAAGTTTAAAACTGACTCTAACAGAAATAAAATTATGGCAATATATGAGGGCAGCGAAGGGGGAAAAGTAGAAGATAGGGCAGGCATAGAAGAAGCTTTCATAGATTTCTTTCAGCACTGTACGATGAAGACCTTTTGCCTTCAGCTTCAGCAGTTGACCTCTACTTAAGAGTCTCACAAATTCATAAGCTGGATGCAGATTCCTGAAAAATATTAAATGCAGTTATCACAGTGGAAGAGGTTATGGAGGGGATAAACAGTCTGAAAAGAGGAAAGGCTGCCAGCCCTGATGTTATCCCAAATGAGCTTTACTTAGATCTAAAGGAATCCTTAGCCCCTAAATTAGCGGACTTCTTTAACACTATCTATTTAGACAAAGATCTCCTTAAATGTGAGTTGTGTAGGCCCATATTGCTTCCAAACAATGACTATAAAATCTTTACGCAGATCTTAGCAAAAAGACTTGGGTTTCTATCAAATAAACTTATTCATGACCAAAAGGGATTCATCTGGGGGAGACAGCTACATGATCGTACCCACCAACTTATTGGAGCAATCCATATTGCTGTTTAGGAAAAGTCCCCTCTTGCAGTTCTTACTTTTGATGCTGCTAAAGCATTTTACCGCGTGAATTGGTCATTTCTGCAGGAAGCCATCCTTCACTATGGTTTAGAGGAGAATTTCTCAAGGGCAATAGCGAATATATATTCTCGGCTCCTGTGGCAAAAATACTTATTAATGGTAGCTTATCGAAAGGTTTTAAGATCTAAAGGGTTACTAGACAGGGATGCCCGCTCTCCCCTCACCTTTTTAACCTCTATATAGAATCTTTAGCTAAAAAGATAAGGAGGCCTCATGAAATCATTCCTTTTAAATTCAATGAATGAAATCTGAAAGTGGCATTATATGCCTATGATCTAATGATTTATACAAGCAACCTGAATAAATCCCTCAACAGTATAACAAGATTATTAACAGACTTTGGGAGTATCTCTGGTTACCAAATTACCATCAGAAGACCGAGGTCATGCATTGGACACAATCACGCCGGTGATAGAATCTAAAAACAAAATCAGATACTTGGGGATAGAAGTTGCAAAAAATACTGATGACATTGCCCAAGTAAATTTGCACTTAAAAGTTAAAGAGATGAGGAAGTTATTAAAATCTTGGAGCTGTTCATCTCTTACTTTTATGGGGAGAGCAACATTATAAAAATGACTATTCTTCCAAAGTTTACTTTTGTATTTAACGCTATTAGTTTGGAGTTTAAATCACATTGGATAAGAAAGATTCAGAGCTAAATAAACGCCTTCATCTGGGCCTCTAGAGGAGTAAGGATAGCCTGAAAGAAGCTTTGCCAAAAGAAAAATCGAGGGGGGATAGCCAGCCCAGATCTTATGATGTACTATAGAGCATTTCACTTTAAGAATATTAGGAATCTTTTTCGACCGTATGAACTTTACTCTGCCTATTGGAAAGCAGTAACTGATCATGACCATTGTCTCTATAAGTTTGGCCACCCCAAGTACTTTAAAAAAATTAAATTAAAGGTACCGGGGTCAGCGTACAAACTATGGCACGAGATAAGGAAAATATGGAGGTGTCCGTACCATAGTCTGCTAGCACCAATATGGAATTCACCGGGAACACCAGAATGCATGAAGACTGCCTAACAGGTCCTTAAAAAGAGCAGGAATATAGAAATGGGGAGAACTTTTAGAGCACAGCAATTTAAAAAGCTGGGACACACTATAGGAAAGAACCAACACAGAGAACCAACACAGAAATCCCAAGGTTCAAATATCACCAGTTGGCTAGCTGGACTAAAGAACAAGAGACAATGTCAGATCATATTGGGAAACTGAAGGAAGAAATACAGAAAGTCCCAGCCCAAAAAGAAATTTCGAAATGGTACTGGTACCTGACTCAGAGGGATGAGGTTGAATTTACACACCAGGCGATATCTGGAAGAATATCTTTCAGGTTCAAGACTTCCAACAACTTTGGCAAGTATCCTACACTTTTTTATGGTATAATATAGTTTATGTTTGCACCCCTTAGGAAAAATCATCTTTTTACTTTGCACAGGTCCTACTGGACGCCTGAAAGATTAACTAAAATGAACAACCAGGTGACGAAAGATAAAGGCAAACAACATTCACATGTTTCATTTATGTGCCCATCTCGATACTTATTGGAATGAAATTGGAAGGATCGTTGATAAAGCTTTAAATACCAATAATAAGGTAAGCACCTTCACTGTTATTTTTGGCATTTTGGATACTAATGAACCTATTATTGTTTTAAGTAAAAACCAGAAATATTTATTATTTACTTTAATCCTATTAGCCAGACGTGAGGTGTCTATAAACTGGATTCTCCCATTTCCTCCTAAGGTGGCAGACTGAATTTGCCCAGTTGTTAAGTTCAGGAAATTGGATAAATCTAGAGGGGAAAGCAAATGTACGAAGTATTGGGAACTTTGGGACAAGAACTATATGGCAGGGTAGGAAGGGATGTCGAATGATTCCAACAAACACGATCATACAAATTCAAGGGAATCATCGTGGTTGTTCCGTGCTGGTAATCTCAAAGAATTTCTAGGTTCTTAAGACATGGTCTTACCTCGCTATCGAAGGACGGACCCCTTTCCACTTAACATGAGGTGACCTTGCTTGCCATAACCATGATGATCGCAGAAATGAGGACCAAATAAAGATGGCTTCCACTCTTTTAGCACTAGTTCTATTTCTCTATCTTATTAATATGTTTTATGGGGGATAACGATGCTGTGTTCTTATTGGCCATCAGCAAGACTTTTAATGCTGAAATGCGTCGGCAGGTTCGGGTGATGGTTGTATTGCAATAAATAAAGCACGTGTAATACCAAATACAAGGGCTTCATTCTTTTGCTGATGGAAATGTGCTAAAACAGATGTTGAATAGAATTTTTGACATTCCACACCCATAGGAGCACTCAACCTCTGGCAAATATGTGATGGCAATCTAATGTGGGACCATCACAATGGATATAAATAGTCATCGAGAAAAAACAAAGGTTAAAGTGGTGATGTTATAGTTAATTACGGTGATAATAACAATTATGTTAAAAAGCCTCAGAAATGTACTGAAAAAACAAAGGTTAAAGTGATGTTAAAGTATGGCACTAAGATTCTAGCTTAGTGTAACCTAAAGAAAAAAAAAAAGAAATCCACTCAAATAACAAAGTTAAAGTGATGCTATTATTAGTTATGGTAATGAGATGTTAGCTTAAATTATAAATACCGTGGAAATTCACTGAAAAAAAGCAAAGCTTAAAGAGATATTATAGATAAGTGTTGAACTAATAAAAAAAAAGTGTTTAAAATATATTTTATAATGTTCTTTTGTTTTGTAGTACATTGCCCCATGGAGTAGGTTTAAGAAGATATGCTTAAAAAGGAGGAAAATAAAGTGCAATCGGGGCAATGTAACTTTTTAGTTGACAGGTCACAATGTTAATGTGTGCACACTAGGGAGGATTCATTGATAGATGTTGGCATCGAAGATGGGCCTACAAGGGTAATCTTGTCGGGTGAACTGATTAACCATCAGAGAGTAGCACTGATGTTGTGACAGAGGAAATGCTATGCTAACAATCCATTTAACTTTTTTATTCCTATATGAAAGCTTAATTTCCTGAAAATGTATTCCGCACTGTGAATTCTGAGAAATAATTCACTGTTGAGACCTCATTTCTTTGCAATACTGGTTCTGAAGTGACTGGAAAAAACATTCAATAAGTTGGGTTATTTATGTGCTATATGAATAGATAAATTCAAATTCAAATTCAAATAAGCTTTATTCGGATTTTAGTTTAAAACCATAAAAGCAACAAGAAAGAAAAATACATACATACAAAGATGACTCATCAAATAATTTGCAAGAAAAAGAAGTCAATGATTAAAATGCACAAGAAACAATTTAACTAATCAGGTCAAAATACGTGAATAGTCAAGGATAAAAACAAAAAAGTAAGAAAAAAGTAAAAAAAAAAAAAATAAAAAAAATAATAATAATAAATAATGGCACAAAGTACCCGGGATCCCCTTTCACCAAGAATTAATGTTCAGTGACATTAGTCTTGGTAGCGACTTGTACCGGGGGCTGGGATAAAAATCATGCAGATCCCAAATGCAAATGGGACCATCTCCTTCTTTAGGCTGGGAGGAACGGAGGTAGGGGACAATGTTCCTATCCTTAAATTTAATTAAAATCAAATCCCCCGAAATGTCTTTGGGCAGCGTACCAAGCCACCCCACCCTCCTGACACTCAGGATTCCGCCATCTAGTGCAGGTGGCAACGGTCTGTTTTGTTTTAACCAAAAAATCGCTTTGTTAAGCAAATCCTGATGAGTTTCAATTTTGCCGTGACTCAATGCAGGGGCCCCAGAGAGAACAGTCACGAATGGAGCGGCTTCGGGGGGTAGATTGATGCAGTGCCTTCTATCAGGTGTGGTCCTAGGTGCTCTATGAGGTACGAGTACGGGGTTAAGAGTAACATTCTGGCCTCTTGGAATGAGTGTAACGAAGGGGGGTTCCAAAGTTTGATTTTTTCTGCATGCAGTGGGTTTGGACTTTTCATAGTTGATAGAGGGAGTAGGGCGAATAGGTGCATCAATTTTATCGGTTGATGAATAGTTCTTTTTTATTGTTTTTTCGATAAGGGTCAACCTGTCCCCTAGATCGTTGATTTTTATGATCAAAGGTGATAAAGCCGAAATTAACAGTTGCTCAATCTGAGCCAGTAAGTTCTTAGCCGGTGTTAGTGTAATTGAGTTAGAGGGGCACAATGGGGGGCTAATGCACATTTTGTCCACCTCAACATTTGGTAGATTATCATCGTTGGCCTTATTTTTGACCTCAGCATGCTCCCTTTTGCTGGTTGATTCCCGGGACATGGTGTTGGTTTGAGCATCAGTTTTATTGGGGGATAAAGGTACATCAAATAGAGTGGAATTAAGTTGGTCAGCGTCTGTACCCAATTTAGGAGGGGTCAAGGCTTCCGGTACATACTTTGTGCCACACAGGGCATTCAGCTCCTCTCAAATGGACATGACTAGTGAAAAACACTGCTACATAGGAGTCAATGGACAAATGGAATGGCAGAATTATAGGAAGGTTAAAAACATAGGTACCTCCTCGTCCAAAGAAACCAAGTGGGGTGTCCCGTCCCGTACTCCGCTGGCCTCTGAGGGCCACAGAGGGCCCGCCCTTTACCCGGCTCGCCCTGTGCGCACCCCGCGCGCCCCCCGCGCGCGCCCCGCGCTGCAGGAGCTGCTAGGCGTTATATAGTGACATCAGCTGCGAGGGCGTCCCTCCCCTCTGTCACAGGTGAAGAGCGCACGGGCTCCTGGTCAGTGGAGTCCCGTGCGCTAGGCGGCAGCAATTATCCCAAGTTAGGATTCCCCTCCTGGGGCGGCAGATTTCCCCCTCGTCACGGGAGCAGTGTGATAGCCCCTCTTTGGGCAGGAAACAGCAGCGTGAGCACCCGCTCGGGACTGCGATGCGGGACCCGCGCCAGCGGGTTCCGCGAGGTGTGATATGGCCTGGCTGTCGTGACGTCAGCTGCGAGGGCGTCCCTCCCCTCTGTCACAGGTGAAGAGCGCACGGGCTCCTGGTCAGTGGAGTCCCGTGCGCTAGGCGGCAGCAATTATCCCAAGTTAGGATTCCCCTCCTGGGGCGGCAGATTTCCCCCTCGTCACAGGAGCAGTGTGATAGCCCCTCTTTGGGCAGGAAACAGCAGCGTGAGCACCCGCTCGGGACCTGCAGTCTCCGTTGCAGCTGGGACTTAGGTTGTTCCTGTGCTCTCTGAATAGATATATCTGCTCCCAGAAAATCCAGAAAGGTTGGGTTATTCAAATATGTAGCGATGTAACTGGACACTAGATGCAATGATTTGAGCATGGATCGTAACACTGGTTGCATCCTAAAATGTCCCAAGGATGTTTGTGCCTTTGTGAGATGTATAAAACCTTACATAACTGGACTCTTCATCAATCACTCACATCGCAGATCCAGATCATGTCTCTGTGTCGAGGCCCAGAACATGACTGAATGACAAAACATGCAATAAATACCCTGAAACAAATAATTTGTCTACGCTAATATTGGTCAATTATGTAGTTCGAATCGTTCACTTTGTTCAAGGATATATAGCATGTAATTGTCTGCATTCCGTTGTGTTGATTTTCTGTCTGTTTGGATTTTATGAAGTAAAAACTGAAAACCTAAATAGGGGGAAATAATAAGAAAAAAAGGTTTGATTGGCTGTTTTTCCAGTTTTATTTTTGTCTAGAGATTTCTTTTTGGAGTACTCGATGAAGTGGTAAATCTTGCTCTTTTATATAATTTGTACATAATACGAGAGTTCTCTACTCCTTGCGATTCTGTCGCCACTTGGGCTAAACGATTCCGCTCTGAGAACGGAGGCACAGTTCTTGAACTGCAGCAGTAAATATTATAAATCATCTCGCAGAAGGCTGCTTGAATACATGTTTCTGTTTACAGTATATTTTCTACCCTGTGTGAGCCCTTTCAGGAAGATTTATTGGTTTAGAATGTATTTAACACCAATATGTTAGCAATCTCTACACCTTTGTAGGGCTAGGAAAAACTGCACAATTGTTGATGCATGTGATAATTTGATGGACTACTACTGTTATTCTCAGCCACACTATGTGCAGGGATGCACTTGAGAAACATGCCATGCATATAGGTTCGTTGTGAGTCTGCCCTGCAACAAGCATATATATCTAAATATCATCAGAGAGAAAATAACCAATTACAATTTGTCGAACAAAACTATTCTATTTTGTATCAAGAAAATTGGCCAACATGCTTTAGGAATTCGTTTTAGGCAGGGAGTAGCGCTTAATATGTACAAAATAAAATTGAAAAAAATGCAAATATATATATATGCCTGTTTATTTATGGGATGGTGGGAGGAGCTGGTCCTCAGGCAACAACATGAACAGGCATACAATAGGAGTGTGGTGACGTGGTTGCGTTACATCGATGATTTATTTATAATATGGGATGGTGATTTTGACAGTGCAACAGATTTTATTGAAAAACTAAATGACAATACAGTCAACTTGCAATTTACAGCAGAAATTAGCAGGACTATGGTTACATTTTTGGATGTTAGAATTCAAGTGTGGGATAATAAATAGACCACAACCCTATATCGGAAACCTTCGGCATGTAATACACTGCTACACGCCTCCAGCGCACATCCGTCCCACTTAATTAGGAGCATTCCATATGGAGAAATGCTCCGCATTAGACGGATCTGCAGCAGGGAGGATGATTGCAATGATAAGTAAAAGGAATGCAAAGATAGGTTTCTAAATAAAGGGTACAGCTCAGATGTGATTGAGACAGCGATTATTAAATCTAAATCATTGTGTAGACAGGATCTGCTGAAATATAAGGACAAACAGAGGACTAAAGGAGGACAAGAAGAACCAGTAAGGCTTATCCTAAACTTTTCCCGGCAGGAAAAACAAATTAGGGGAATAGTTAGGAAAAATTGACCTATCATTAGAAGTGATCCAGTGATTGGGGGGCTTCTGCCCATCAACCCATCAGTCACTTTTAGAAAAACGAACAGTATGGGTACATCACTTGTTAGAAGCAGTATAGAAGCAAGACCAAATAGCTCTTGGTAAGAAAGGGGTTCTTCAAGTGCTCTGTCTGCAAAGCATGTCAATATGGTATAAACACTACCAGTTATACAAAGGCATTTGATCCTGCGGTTGGCAAAATCAATCAACACCTTACGTATATGTGCTTACCTGCAGTTGTAATCTGAAATACATAGGAAGCACTAAACTGCCAGCACATAAGAGGATTTTGCAGCACATACGTTCCATTTGCAACAATGATGAAAACTATCCAGTTGCAAGGCACTTCAAGCTCAGTCACCATAGTGATCCAAAATATCTGAAATATTATGTAATTGATGCCATATCACCGCATAAAAGAGGTGGAGATAGGGAGTCTAGATTGAGGTGTCTAGAAACAACATATATTTTGTGATTTGACTCCAAACACCCGAATGGGTTGAATACCAGCGAAGACCTATACACCTTCTTATGAACTATGCTGGTTGACTGAATAACAATGTATGTACACTGCGTATATATATATATATATATATATATATATATATATATATATATATATATATATATATATATATATATATATATATATATATATATACATAATGTATATGTTTTTATATATATTTAGTGTATAAATTGATCTAATGAATCCAAAGAGATATAGCCTGATGGTGTTATGAATAATGAAATTAGGAACGTTTACTATGTCCTCCTATTATGATACTTTTAATATGCAAAAAAATGTTTAGGACAATGTTATTTATATATTTATTATATTAAGGATTGATTTTAGAAATCATTTTGTAGAAAGTATATATTTTTATACTTCTAGGTATTATAAGTGATTTTCTGATGGGTCAGCCTATGATGATTAATGAGTATTTCATGTCCTGAAGCCAGAATTTGCACTTTGAAAGAAGCTATGATAATTAGGCACATATGTCACTTTACTAAGAACCGTTAAATTAGGATTAAGATTTTTATGATTATTTTATATTCACTCGGATATATATTGCACTTAATAAAGCAACACTTATATAAGTCTCACCAACAAACCTTTTTTCTGAACATAGTTGGAGATTTATGGTTATTCTAAGCATTTATGCTGCTATTTTTGTATGAAATATTGATTTCATGAACATTTGACCAAGGAAATGTATTAGTTGGGAATAGTTCCTCTATGTTTATTCATGGTTGCACTGCACTTGCACTTTAAAAAGCGTAGCAAAAAGCCAAAGAGTTGTCATGTGATCAAGGGAGGGATCTCCCGAAACGCGATATGGCGGCATTGGCGAAATAAAGTAATGCACTTACATAGACTGGGTCCACGCTTGTCTGTTTGAGATCAGATAAAGAAGTGAAGGCGAGTTGGAGCGATATCTATATATATATATATATATATATATATATATATATATATATATATATTTATATATATATATATATATATATATTCCTCACGCCCAGTCTATGTTTCATCACAGAAACAACTCAGACGCCTTTACGTGCAAGAAAAAGTATTATTTAATGGCAAGTAGAATATATATATATATATATATATATATATATATATATATATATATATATATATATATATATATATATATATATATATATATATATATATATATGTATATATATTGTCCTCCAAATAACTCCTGTTACATGAAGGAGCACTCGACAAGCAGGTAAGTAACCTAGTACTTTATTGCAGTGATGGTGATATTATTTTACCCGTTATTTTTCCTCCTTCAGCCAACGCGTTTCGGAGCTGTGCGCTCCTTCTTCTTGGGCTCAATTGCAAAGGCGGATTAAACATTCCATGATGGCTTTCCATACTTATTACTTAGTAGTGCTCATGTCTTCATGCTTTAGTAGCTGCAAAGTATGATGGGAACAAAGTTAAGCCCATTAAAGTACATGTTTCTATTGAATTCATCTCATGGCAAGTTGGTTGGCGTGTATAAATAGGATATCTAGTGAAAAAATAAATGAATAGACCTAATAGACTGTGATAATAAAGTGCAAGTGCAAATACCTTGTGCTCAACGTGTAAAGTGCAAGTGCCTTAACTACTATCACTGTTAAAGAGTCAGTGTTAGATATCCCAGCCTGCATGTTGAATGATTTGATTACTGTATAATGCCTGCTGTTTAAAATCAACTGATCTATACCCACTGTATCTATCCGATGAGAAAATGATTGTTCAGTGTTGTATGGGCTCACAGTCCATAATGTGGCCCTGATATGTGCAATTACGCAATAAATGTGCTAGCCCCACTTGATGTATATTAATTGACTCACATTATACTTTGAACACAAAACCTATTCTGAATGTAAATGGCTTTCTTATAGTCCCAGAATTGTCAAAGTGCAAGGGCATAGGTGCATTCTACCTATATAAAGTGCAAATGCATTACTATAATACACTGTTGGAGTATCGGCATAAGGTTCCCTGAGCACAATACCTAATAAGATCGTAAGGAGGTTTCTGCTACTCTCAGATATATCAAAGTGCAAGTGCATCAATGCATGCTATTCATATAAAGTGCAAATGCATTACTAGTTAACAATGTCAGAGTGTCGGCATGAGGTGAGAGTGCATATGATACTGGTTAAAAATATATTAATGCAATCTAATCCACATGGAGCATTTCACTAACACCATAGCATGTGCATACAGATTTATCGTGTAACCTCTTCGTAACCTCTTCGCCTATTTGCCTTGCTCACTCTATGTGGAAAAACGTTGGGGCATGATCATAAAACCAAGTTGTTCACGTGAAATTACATATCTATGGTATAAAAAATATTAAAACATTAAAGCATTGTACAGACATGGTCAGCAGATTTCATTTATATTCTCTATTTTTCTAAGGAAATACTTTACGTGTTTCTCTTATTCGAGATGGACATGCATATCTTCATCAGAGTTTAGACCTTGAGGTGTCTTGCAATCAAACATTATTATGTATTGAGATTCTATTTGTCTTAGCTTGCCTTCGCAATTTCCACCTCATCTTCTTCTGGGGACAAAATCGACTACAAAATACATCAGCTCCTCAACCTTGCCTGCATGGACATCCTTAATGTGACGGGCTACAGGATATGACTTATCTCTGTTTTATACTGCCCTAAGGTGCTGAAGAATCCTGACATGGACCATATGAATTGTATTGCCTACATAGATCTTAGGGCAAGTACATTGAAGGACGTACACTACATGGTCACTTTTACAGTTGAAGAAACGTGGGATTATCCAAGGCCTATTCATTCATGGTCATTGGATCTCCGTTTCATTTATTCCATGCTTGCAAGCCTTGCACTTCAAGCACTTGTTGAAGTTTGGATATGTCATCTGCCAACTCTCAGTTTCAACTACCTGAGTGCTATTTCTTACCAATTGTTGCCTCATAGATTTAGCTCTTCTGTGGGGGATAAGGAGTTTACGTGTGACTAGACTACTCAGTGTCGAGTCCCCTTAAACCAGATTCCAATGCCTATTCATGCAGTCTCTCATCTTTGCATGATAGGCATTGTATCCAGTTATCATCCTAATTTCCTGTTTAGTATCTACAGTTTGTCTCTCTTTTCTTTAAATAAAATGTCCTCTCTGGGTAGTCCATCCACTTTCCCTAATGCCGGATTCAAAACTTGCTGGCTATAGCCTCTCTCCTTAAATCTTTCTGTTAAGTCAGTTTGTGCTTGCTTGAGATAGCTTGCCTCACTGCAATTTCTCTTCATACGGAGATGTTCTGTATAGAGGGGAAACAGCCACTACAACGTGGGCATCACATCTCAATGCCCTTACAACAGGGTTATTACAAAGACTGCGTTGTTACTACGCACTGCCATTACTACGCAAGTCATTACATCAACTTGCAGTAGATGGTGTGCTAACATTAGAAATGGTATAGTGTACTATTCCAACACCTTGCGGGTATGTAGGCTGGAGTTGGAATAGTAAATTATACATTCCTAATGCCAGCGCACCATCTACTGCAAGTCGATGTGATGACTTGTGCAGGAATGGCTTTGCGTGGTAACAACGTGGTCATTGTAACAACCGCCTTGTTGGGCACGCATTGTGATGACTCACGTTGTAACGAGTCATATTCACATAGGGGATACTTCGTTTCAGCTTTAGTGGATGGAAGCTGCTCGAGTGAAGGATGGAATTCCCTGCAGTAGGTTTTCTAAAAGCTCTTAATAAAAACTTCCAAATCTAAAAAGTGCACATGTGATTCATGATGGTGCTTGTAAAGTTCAGGTTTAGCGTGTTGTTATTCAGAGCCGCTAGGAAAGTATTAGCCCCCTCTACTGACCACCTCTATATAATAAACAGGTCATCTATAAACCAACACCAGGGGGGGCCTGGCCAACTTCTGAGCATGAAGGATGTGAGCTAAGGGAGCTCCGTTCCAAAACCCCAACACTTGACAACATATCCTGTAATTCACTGGACCTTCAAGCACAAGATACATGACCCTCGTGAGCTGAATGCTTCCGGAACCCCTGGCAGTGTTTTGGGACCCCTGACAGCTGTGGAAGCTATACTTTAAAGCAACAGCTCGGGCAACGCGGAGACCGTAGAGAGACGGAGGGCGGAGTCTCGGAATACAACACAGAGAACCGTATGGGCTCGCGGATGCCGAGATACACGCTGAGACCCCTGACGATCTCTGATCGTGGAGTTGTGATGTAAAGACTGGCGTCTATTAAAGTAGAGCAGAACCGAGTAGGTGGAAGTGACCGTCGGGGTTTGCTGCAACACGGCGAGAGGCGATGAAACGAGATGGCGGACGGAGGCATTTAAGGAGGGGAATCACTCCCCTGATAGTGAAGGTCAGCTGCTAGGTGGGGAACATCCAGGTGCTTAGTGCGGCTGTAGGAGATATGGAAGGCACATCTTTGCTGGAGGAACCACGCAGAAATGATGCAACCATTACATTATCTGATGTGCTTTGCGGATCGATTAAGGTACCCTGTGTCCAGCGCTACGGTGGTTTTTGACTGCCACCCGGCGGGTTAAGGAGACTGTAAATCGAACGAGGGGCCCTATGAAAGAGCTAGCAGTACTGGTCTGGGCTGAAAGAGCGACAGCAGGAGTTGGAAAGAAGACAGCCTGCATACGCAGACAACACAGCAGAGGGAAGTAGTATGTAACATTGCTGCAATCGGCTCTAGAGGCAAAGACATCTGGCTGCCTATCTTGGGGACGAAATCGCACCCCCAAGTGTCCACTAACTGCCTGGCAGTGGACAGCGACTTAGATGTGAGACCCGGATGTGTGCATGGCAGTGATGTGCCGGGGGTGTCAGTGTGTCCTGCCAGAGTGAGGTAGGGTTTCTGCGTGCTGAACGGATTAAACTGCAGCACCCCTGAAAAATCATGACACGAGCACAGTAGGAGTGTAAGGCCAAAAGACCACAACTGTAGACACCTTCTGGCTGGTGCTGGGGACTGGACTGGCTGGGATAAGTGTGGAACAGCGAAAGTGCGTACACCTGAACGGCCCACTCCAGACACATACTGGAACAGCTTAATACACATGATCGCCGGGGCACTATGGGACGCCCTAGAGCTGAACAAACTGAGGCAGCGTCTAACGAAGATGCACACCTCGCACCCAATGGTGGTCCCTCCAATAGTTCGGACAACGAAGTCGTTCCTCCCACAGGAACGCTGCCAAACTATGTTTAATTTTGAAAGTAATACGGGACTCACGCATCGCAATTAAAACACAAATGGGAGCGCTATCCACTAGTCTAATTTTGCTGCAAGCGGACCATAAGAAACTAATAGACAGAGCAAAATCGAATAAGCTGGCCCTGGACGACTTGATACCACAGCAGACCATGCACACCTCTCAGCTTGAACAATTTCAGCGCTAGTTGAAGGGCTTGCAAGACAGGGTGGACGACGCGGAAGGAAGATCCCGACACAATAATGTCAGAATTCTTGGTATCCCGGAGCGAAGCGAGGGAACTAATCCCACCCAATTTGTGGAAAACTGGTTACGGTAACACGTGGCAAAGGAAGGGTTGACAGCACTCTACAGTCTGGAGAGGGTGCATAGAGTAGAGCCAAAACCGCTTCAGGGCCACCTTCCAGGAAGTAAAGAGGAACTTGAGAGCCTGTAATCTGAAATATGCACTGCTTTTCCCAGCCTGGCTGAAGGTTATCTACGGACAAAAATCTATTTTTTTGACAACTCAGAAGAAGCTGCGGATTGACTGGAAATAACATTTACACCAGCGGCCTCACAGACCTCACTCCCGTTGGGCCAAATGCGCCGGATGCTTACACCACGGGATGCCGGGTACCACATGGAGGAAAACAGAAGAGGCATGGAAACTACTGACACTGGCCCAACTCCAGAGCAAATTACGAACAGTCAAAATGTGATGATCTTTTAACGGCGGCGGCGCGCCGGGCATGATGTCCAAAATACAGCTGCTTCGACGGAGTCATCAGATGCAGCTACGGTGCACTCTGACTCTGAGACTAGCCTGACACTGTTTCTTTCAATTATTGCACCAGTGGCCAGAGACTACTAGAACTGTGGTACCGGGATGGTCGGGAGTGGTAATGTATATGATATTCCGCATTTTGCTTTGTTATTGATAGCTAATTTGGAAGGTCTAGATGCCTGGAACTGTAGGGGGGGATATATAGGATTATTAAATTCATTCCTTTGCTGTGCAGTGCAATGCCTAACCGGAATCAGGCAGTTGTTACCTCCTCCCGCCTAGCGAATGCACTCTGGCATTTCTTACTTGAAGTCCATGTTGGACTTGTGTTTCAAGTTTGGTCCTCTGTTGTTTACTGGGGGAACCTAGTATTGGGGAATTTAGTTGGTAATGCATGCTTGCCCTCACACCCATGACACCTCACTGGCTCAGAAATTCTCATGCTGCATGGACATCTCACCTCCTGTTTCAAGATAATATCACATAACAAGTATAAATATTGCACCTGGAATGTAAGGGGCATGGGCTCGGTTCACAAGAGACATCGTATTCTGGCACAGCTAAATAGAAGAAGGATAGACATAGCTTTCCTTCAGGAAACTCACCTGAATCCTGATGAAGCGTCTACATTGCAGGAAGAAATGGAGGGGACAATTGCTTTTCACTGCTTATTCCGCATTTGCTTGAGGGGGTGGCGATCTGGGTTCGTAATACTGTCCCATTTAAGTTACTAGAACAAAGAGTGGACATGCATGGCAGATATTTACTGCTTCATGGCTTACTGGATGGGGCAAACATAGTCTTTGGGAGTATATATTTCCGAACACCGACCAAGATAGATACCTGGCAACCCTTAGCGTGGCACTGGTCTGGCTATCACTGAGTACTAGGGGGTGACTTTAATGCGGTGTTGGATATTGACCTGGATAGGTTGCATCCCCCGTTGCATGCGACTGAGAGTAGAAAACAAGCTGAAGCATTTAGGGGATGGGCATGGGGTTGGGAACGGCACGACACCTGGCGAGTGAAAAACTTGAGACATGGAGAGTATTCCTTTTACTTCCCACACCGGCAACATACCAGAATAGACAGATTTGTTTGCTCTGGAGCACTGCTTGGTTCTATTAACAGCATGCTGCACATCGGCGAGACATTGTTGGACATAACCCGGTGGAGTTATCCCTACAGTGGTGTAGGATCCCGACCCTGATACCGACCTGGAGATTGCTGACCCTACTGTCTATATCAGGAATCACTGAAGACAGGTGTGCTCCCCCTCACTACGTTGCAAGCGACCGTGATTTCACTGTTTTTGTTTTGTCCTCATTGCCCAGCTATAGCAGAGATATACTCCATGATCAACTCCGAAATGGCACCAACCAGTGATCTAGTTTACCGGGACGGAACACTCTACACCTTGCCATCCTTACTCAACCATCAGTGACTGTTTCATCGGACCATCAATAAGCCACCACCAGAGTATTTAACAATATGGTATAGAGGCCTAATCATTGGACTGATTTGTATATGATTCTACCCAGTTTTCATAAGGAAGCCAGAAGTCATTCCGCTTGCTTTTACGTACTTTATCTAACATAGTAGTATACCTTATTGAGGCCAACCATTCTATTTCAGTGGGGGGAGTAACTTTGACCCAATCTGACATATTTCCCTACAAACGAGTAATATTAGAAAAAATAACAATTTTTAAATATTTTTTGTCAGATTCATAGTTATCTGAAAGCCCAAATAAGACCAAAGATTTGCTTACCTGGAGCATTTCACCATGTATTAGAGAAGTTATATTACTCACTTCCAGCCAAAAACCTTGAATCGCTGGGCATTCTAAAAACATGTGGATATCATCACTTTTCTCTTTACCACATTTAGGGTACTTTGGCACCACTCCATTCCCCAGCTTAGATATTTTGTAGGGCGTCCAATACACCCTGTGGAGACAAAAGAGGTGGTTCCGTCTTAAATTTATGGGTCGTACTGTAGAGTATAATGTATTACATGATACTTGCCATAAATCTTCTATCTGCTCCCCTGGCAAGCTCTTCTCCCACAGCGCCGTTGGCAAGTTGAAATCGCCATCTGCTATTTCCATTAACAGCCAGTACCCATTCACCATCTCTTTTTTCTGAATTACTCCAGCTACCAAGCTTGATTCCAATTTATTTGGCAGTCCTGCTCCAAGACCTTCAGTGTGGCTCCAACTCAACATTTGAAGATATTTAAATCTTGATAGTCGACCGTTAAGTGAAGCTTGACCCTCTTCTCATGATATTAGGGCTCCATTCTTCATCAATTGACACCAGGTGATTATTCCTGCATCTTTTAATGCACGCGCCAAACAATCCCTAGTCCATTCCGGAGATCCTGGTGAGTAAAAAATTGGCTGCTGTGCTGTGTGGTGTGTTGTTCCAGATGAGTTAATAATCGCAGGGGCCATTCATTTTGTGCTGAGGCTCACTGGAGGATAATCTAATTTGACCTATGAGACGCTGTTTTTATGGTTTGTGTGTTGTGTTTTTGTTTTCCTAGATTGATGCAACAATCGTAGGGGCCATTCAGTTTATGTTGAGGCTCACATGAGGAGCCAGCATATACCTTCCTCTTCAGCTGGTACCAGAAAAATTGGCTGGAAGAGGGTAATGCCTTTTAATGAAATCCTTTGGATAGACTAAGAGTGTCCGGAGGGGCGTTCCTGGTGTGTTTTTAATTTCTGTATTCTTTCAATTTGACAGTCCCAGAGTACAAGGTGTCCAACATTGGTGCGGTGACAAAGTGTCAAGCCCTGATGAATCTGCCGGGAGTTTCAGTGGCAGTGAAACATGTTGGCTGTAGGTAATGGTATGCAGAGTTAGCTACCAGCCTTTTTAGTTCAACAGAACACACCTAATTTCAAAATGAAGTTGTGCGAAAGGTGTGCCTGTTGATTTTAAGCACTTTTGACCACAGAAGGGAGTGAATGCTTATTGCTCCTTTGCACTTCACACACCTTTTTGGTTTGTTTTCAGACACTTTCCTTCTCTTTTCTTTTGAATCGAATGACTACCTATGATGAGAAAAGGGGCATAACCTGGTGAACACCTGCCAGTTGCCCCGAGGGAGGTGCGCCCGTGAGGTGTCATTCGTTTCTCCACACATTTTTTTACATGGAGTAAGTGTGGTTGGATGTCCTGTGTACATGACTGATGCAGACATCGTTCAGTGCTCTGTTCTGACTGTCATTTGGAAGTTTACTAGGAATTTCCCTTATTTTTATATTGAGAATTTCGGCCAAAATACATTAAACACACCAACCAAAAATATTTTCCAAAATTGGTGGTGCAGCATTGGACTTTGACCGTTTGTCTCTCCATTGCATTAATAGGAGTTTTGATATTGAATGCCCTGGGGACAAGGTTTTTTGTGATATTGTCCGAGTTAAAAATTGGCACCATCCCGCTACAATAGTTGATTTTTAGTTCCCTTTCTAACTTTGTACCATGTTATTGCTAAACCCTGTAATGTTTTCAAACGTATCTTCTTGAAATAGCGCGGGTCACCGTATTTAGGAGTACAACCAAATTCTCCCCTTCTACATCATTTACCATAGCTTAATACATTTTCCCAATTTCTGTATCATCCCGTGTCTTAAACAGACCTTTTCCTCCTTTTAATAGTAACACCCAAGCGTAATAGGATAGATCTGGCAACTTCAAGCCTCCTTTCATATAGTTTTGTCTCAATTTTTTCCATGAAATGCGGACTCCTTTGCAGGCCCATATAAAGTTGGTGATTTTTGACTGGGACATTTTAAGTCACTCTTCCTTGAAAACCATGGGAATGTTCTGAAATAGCAATATGACTTTTAGGAGGATTGTCATTTTAATAGTATTGACTCTTCCATAGATGGATAATGGCAATTGAGACCACCCCAGCAGAAGTTTACCAAATTCCTTGTTAATCTTATGAAAGTTAGTTTCAGGAATTTGTTCCACATTTTGCACGATTTTGATACCCAAATACCTAATTTCCTTGTTTACACAGTTTGCCTGTGTATTAATGTTCCAGACCATTATAACCGTTTTACTTTGATTTATCTCATACCCTTAGATCTTCCCAAATCTTGCAGCTAATTCATAGACCATTGGTAATGCCAGACTCAGATTTGATGTATACACCACCAAGTCATCCGCATATAACCCACTTTCTTTTGCCAACCCCTTGCTTGGAAAGGAATTGTGTTGTCATGTTTCCTAATTTTCTCATCTAGGGGTTCAATATAAAGATCAAAAAGTAGGGGGGATAGCGGGCAGCCCTGTCTTGTCTCTCCACAGATGTTAAAGTTCTTGGATAAGCTCTAGTTAATTAATATTCTGGCTGAGGGGATTTTATATAGCTGCTTTATGGCCCTACAGAAGTTATCCCCCAAGTTGGATAGTCTCAAGATTTCCTGCAGATAACACCAGTTCACGCTATCAAATGCCTTGGTCGCGTTCACTGTGATATCTGCTAATGGCTCTTTATCTGTAGAGGCTAGATCAATAGCACCAATAAGACTGTAGCTTAGATCTTTAATACTTCGTCCTTGCACAAAACCTTTCTGGTCTTGGTGAAGGAGTGCTCCCACCACCCCATTTATTCTATCAGCTAGTATTTTCGAAAAGATCTTATAATCCGAATTTAATAACGAGATGGGCCTATAGGAGTCACAGCAGTCTGGTGGTTTGTCAGGTTTAGGTATCGGGTAACAGTGGCCCTCAATCCATGATGGGGGAATCTCTTCTCCATTTTCAAATACTGTCAAAAGCAGTCTGCTAAAAACCGGCAATAGATATTTCTCTAATGTTTTATAAACTTCCATGGAGAGACCGTCTGGGCCTGCTGCGTTACTCAATTTTCCTGCTTTAATGGCCTTCTTCATTTCTTCCTGATTTATCACGTCATTAATACTGACCTTCTGAGACTCAGATGCTCTTCGAGGAAGTTTTTGGTCTAACCATTCTAATATATCCTCTCTTGTTGTATTCAGATTCTCTGTATACACTTCCTCAAAATATTTTAATAATGTGGCCTCTTTACTTCCCCCCGCTCTTATTGGGTCGCCAGACTTAACATAATTTAGCTTGCTAATAAAAGTTTTTGCCGGATCGTTTTTTATCTTCCATGCAAGTAACTTGCCACACCCTTTCCTGTACTTAAAGTGGGCCAACTTACTTGCTTGCCATCTTTCTTGTAACCTCCTTTCCACTCCTGCCAAGAGATCAACTTTAAGAATCTGAATAGATGATTGTCCCACTTAGTATTCTATTTCATTACCTTGTATCTTCTGTTCCAACCTTTGGATTTTATTTTCTATAGTTAGTATTTCTGCCTTTCTCTGTTTACTTTTATATGACTGCAGTAATGTAATCTTGCCTCTTAAGAAGGCCTTATATGTATCCCAAACTACTCCGATTGAAGTGCTACCTACATTAATATAAAGAAATTCTTGGGATTCCAACCCTAATTTATTCATGATATCATCATCAGCCAATATAGTACGATCCATCCATCTACGCTGTACTCCGGAGCTCGGGGGGACCAAGCCCAGTGTTATTGCAGAATGGTCGGACATATGTGCCCCCACATGGTTTACCTTTCCAACCTGATTCTTTATACTTTGCTATTCTAGACTGATGACCATATTTTTAGTTGTTAAAAGAAAAACTTCTTAGAGAGCCCATCTTTTCTCTTGAAATATCACACCATCCTAAGCTCTTAATAGAATTTATCATCAATGATCTTGACTTATTGTGTATTGTGCTTCTGCTTTTTGTGGATCGATCTAGACTTCCATCTAAAACCACATTAAAGTCCCCTGCGAATATAACCGGATTAGGAAAGTCTAACAGCTGTGCGAATAAATTACCAAATGGTGTGGGGTCATCTATGTTGAGGCCATAGTACCCTACCATTGTATATGATTGATCGTAACAAACATTTCATCTTCGCAATCACCCACCTGCCAGTCTTATCCACTCTACTTTCCACAACCTCAATCTGGGAGTTGACTTTTATCAAAATCGCTACCCCTCTTATAGTGAGTTGTTGATCAGTACATACCAAATTTTGTATCCATTTCCTATTCTCAAACAGCTCTCTGATTTCATGGTTGGTTAGCTGCGTCTCTTGAAGTAAAATAATTTGAGCAGAATCCTCTCATGCCTATGATTTATCCTGAGGCCGTTTACATTCCATGATAGAAATTCTATCTGTGGCTTCTGGTTTGCTGTCATTTCTTTTTTTTTCTTAATGGCTCCGTTCCAACCTGGGTTTTGATGTGTGTAGAAGACAGCATTTTTTTTTCCCTATGCTCCCACACCCGTGCACTTATGACTACCCGTGAACCTTGCCCTTCTCCCCTTGGGAAACCCTCCTCTTCTTTCTTGATGGCTAAAGCCTTAGGAGGCCCTATTCCGGAGATCTGTTCCCGCTGCATATGCTGACCCCACTACTTGTAATGTACCACTAAAGACTCTTATCTCAACATATTCTGCCTAAGAGAATAGCAGGGCTAAATGTTACCCCTCCTATCCTGTGCCAGCTACTGATATTTATTTTAAAAATTCCTCCACATCTTCAACTCTGCGAAAGGTCTGCATCCTATTGTTATGCATTACCCATAAACTGGCAGGAAATTTTAACTGTGCTGTCGCACCCAGCTTCTTAAAAGGCTCAATCATGTTCCCAAATTCCCACTGCTTACTTGCCATGAGTTGGGAAATATCTGACCTGATCTCAAAGTTAATGCCATCAACAGACATTGATCTACGTTTCCGTGCTTTCAGAAGAATTTCTTCTTTTAAGTTATAGGTATGGGAATTTACCAAGATTTTTCTTGGCTTGCTTTTATTGCCAATCCTCATAAAGGGATCCCCATGAACCCTCTGTTTATCTTTAGTTAATTCTTCTTCTGAGCATTTTACTTGCAACCCTTCCTTGATCAGACGCACCACGAATGCCCTGATATCCTCGCCCTCTACTCCTTCTGGGACCTTTAGCATACGGACGTTACATCTCCTTTGATTATTTTCCAGTGATTCAAGTTTTTCTTTCAGTTGCCTCTTGTTCCCCCTCAAATCACTAATTTATTTTTTATGAGACTCCGTTTGAAGCGCTAGATTACTCATTTCAGCTTCCAGCAGTGAGGTTCCAGCAGCTACATCATCCAACTTTTTTCCAAGACTCTCACATACAGGTCTAATGTCTTTCTGATTCAGCTTGGATGTCTCAAACCTATTCCGTACTTCTGCTGTCAATAATTGAATCAACGTAGTAACTGATTGTGACTGGTCTTGTGTTGGGAGCAGAGGCTGAGAATAAGATTGACCTATTGGTTCTAAAGATAATAGGAACAACAATGGTGAGAGAGGAACCAATGGGACCCAGGGGGAAACATGGCGGCCGCTTAGTACGCAGTCGCGGAGGCTCCCGACGAAGGAGAAGGCAAATTGCGAAAACGAGAAAGGCCCAAGGCATCCATATCAAGAATTTGACAACTAAAGGCATAATGCAGGCTGCGCCAAAAAAAAAGAATGTGACAGTATCGGAATCAAATTAGGAATCATAGTGTGCTGAGAGTAATACTGGTCTACATCAGCATTTGCTTTGCGCCTTGTTCTATGCCCAACGCTGCTGCCGGTTCTCCATGTTGCTTCGGCTGCATCTCTTCGGAGCATAGCGTGAGGGTGGGGGTGTTGTGTTGAAGGGAGTCGAGGGAGGGAAATCGCGGGTGTTGAGACGCTGCCATAGAGGGCAGACTGTTGGAGGCTAGGACTGAGTCGTGCGAGAGCTCGACAGGGGCCGGAAAGCGCTGGTGAGGAGGACTCGTGATGGAGACCTGCGTGGAGTGAGGGGAAGCCCATCGGGAACAGGGGTATGTGTGGAGGTAGAAGTGGAAGGCGGCCCTTGGGAGGGGAGTAGCAATAACAGAAGGACAGAGGGAAGGAAGGGAAAGGCTGTAGGGGAGATACAGGAGGACAGTAGAGGCGACATAAATATGTTTGCAGATAATTGGCATGCACACCCAAAGAGAAGTGGAGAAGGAGAAAATAACTTGAATATAGCAGGTTCTCAACTTAAAGGAAAAGTGGAAGGGGCAGAGCCAGTGGGGGCCCTGCAAAATAGATATCAAAAGTCATTGAGGGGCACCCAAAGTGCATCGCGAACAAATAGCAAAACAGGAAAATGGCCCTCTCTGAAGCAGGGGGATACAGGTACAGGAGAGTGGGTAACCCCTAAAAAGATGAAAGCTAAGGTGAAGAGAGGAGAGATACAAGTCTCAGACCTAAAGATCACAACTTCACTGAGGACCTTTTTTAAGGTAGTTCCCGAAACACTGCTCTTAAAAAAACTCTGCTTTAGCTACCCCTGGGACGGGACTAAGGGGGGAAGATATAGCAAATCCGAACAAATATCAGATTTTAGCAGAGATCTCTGAATCCCAGGAGAGAGTGTCTATAAAAGAGAGTGGGCCAAGCTGAAAAAATGGAGCCACTATTGTACACACTCAGCCACAGAATCAGTCTCTAAGTCAGACACGAGCAGCAACCTCTCAAGACTAGATAGCAACTTCCAAAGCATGCTCTAAAGAAGGGGGTGCTTCGAGTTCGGTTGAAGCAACTCAACCAGGCAATCAAATTCAACTATTATCCCAATCACAATTTTATTCTCAGCCTCTGCTCCCATCACAAGACCGTGATTTCACTGTTGAAGCCAGGGAGAGAAGGTTCCGACATGTCAGGGGACAGACCCTTATCGCTACTCAACTTGGATTATAAAATTCTAAGTAAATTGTTGGCCAATAGACTCTGTCAATTTATCCCGAAGTTGATACACACTGATCAATGCGAATTTGTGCCCAGTAAGAGTACGGCGCTTAATATCAGACAACTGCATCAAATTATGACAGGTACACTCAACTCGGGGACAACAGAGGCATGCATATCGCTTAACCTACGGCAGGCATTAGATTTGCTACACTGGGACTACATGTTCTACTCCCTCTCCAGGTTTGACATACCAGCCGAATATATTACATGAGTGCGGCACGGATGCATGGGACAGCATATATTGCAACAATACACTGTGGCTAGAGGTACCAGACAAGGATGTCCACTGTCGCCTTTATTGTTTATCTTGGCATTGGAACCCCTTTTGCATAGGCTCTGTTCCCTATCGGGGTGTAAGGGAGTAGCGAGAGCCCCACAACACATATTGTCTCTGCTTATGCAGAAAACATCATTTAATACATGACAGTCATGGATATGAATCTCGAGCCTCTGGCCTCAACTTTTGATTTTTTTCAGAAGTTGTCTGGCCTCTTGATCAATGTCACCAAATCTTATGTTTACTTATTTGATGGCTCCACGCATAGTGGACAGTTGCATTTTGGCCAACAGGAATTCAGCATAGCGCCCAATACCTTCAGGTATCTGGGTATACAGATCTATCGATATACAACAGACTTGCTAGAAGGCAATCTGACTAGCGCGGTAACTGCTCTCAAACCTCAAGTTAAGCTTTGGACCTCACTCCCCCTGTCGGTGGCTGGTAGGGTTGCTATAGCTAAAATAGTACTATTACCAAGGCTGCTTTATTACTTCACCAAGCTGCCTATACTTGTGCCGGGGGGGATTTTTAAATTATTGAACTCTCTAATGACAGAACTGATTTGGGGTACAGGACGCAGACGAATTGGCCTAGTGAAACTACAACTGAGTACAGGCCAGGAAGGACTGGGAGTGCCGGATTTGAAGGCGTACTGCTACTCTAGCCAACTGCAGTGGCTGGCGAATTGGTTAGCGGGACACAGCTTGCAGGAATTAGGTATATCGCATCGGGAATGGGACCGAGGAGATATCCACAGATTCCTATTACCCAGGTCCCAAATTCCAACAACAGCACCCCATCTATTACGGATAGCACTAACATACTGGAGACAAGCAGTGAGATACACAAAGCAGATACCACCATACGCCCCTACCATCCCACTGCTGGGTATTCTCCTACAGACAGGGGTGGTTACCAATCATGCTCTGCTGGCGTGCTTCGACACAGGAATTACTACAGTAGGGGCGTTCTTCTCGGAAGGTGTTCTAATGTCACATGAGGCCTTCGTGCATGAGCATGGAACCTCAGAAAGACTGTTCCTTTTACACACCAGTATTTCGAGAGATATTAGAGACACATGCATCCAAGGGGGTACCGAACCCACTACAAACATGCTCCTCACTATGCAATACCTAATGGGACATGGGGCACACCTGACCAAATGGTTGTCTCAGGGGATCTGCACCGCATAGGCGATCTTGTTACAGCCACTCCGGGACAAGTAGGCAAGAGACGTGGGTTGTGCTTTTACAGACAATGAATGGGACACCATAATAGGCTACCCCAAGAAGGCGTCTCGCAACCCCAAATTTAAATTAATTCAATTGATGCCTTTACACAGAGCATATTTGACCTCATGTAAACTAAGTACCATGTTTCTGGGAGCAGGAGACACCTGCCCACTTTGTCACGCACCTAACAAGGGACTGTTACACATGGTGTGGGACTGCCCGAGATTAAGACACTACTGAACGTCAGTGTGTCGGATACTGATGACCATTGCCCCAGTGCGCAACAATGACACAATGGAATATTGTATACTGGGCCTGGGAACCCTTGGGAAGAAGGGTAATCCAACTCATGAATTTGCTAACCTTGCACTACTCCTAGCAAAAAGAAACATCACAATACGCTGGAAAGCCACTAGGGCTCCATCCTTGCAGGAGTGGCATGCGGAGATGGTCAGATGGGGGAAGGCAGAGGGGGCTGAACCCGAAAGGGTAGAACACAGGGGCCTACGAAGAACAATGATATCTATGACTTGGAATACGTTAATGGAGGAATATACAGCAATAGATATACTATCATACTGAGAACCTATAGATGCTCCTTAACTGAATCCCCCAAAAACAGGGAGTGAACGAAAATGTCTGTGACAGCACTGTACTATCACCACAGGAGGGGTGGGAAGCAAGCAGAGAGAACTACCGAGGAATTGTGTACACAGGGGGAGGAACAAGCATGTGAATATACTACTATCGGGGAAGCGGGCTGGGCTACGGGGGGTGGGAGGGATAGGGGAGTTTGTTATTTTAGGTTAGATGTAAAATGAGAAGAAATAACTGTAAATTTAAATGATACATTATAGCTGTTTTAGGTCAAAGGCACTGGAGTTATGGGGACACACATTGTTCCGAAGTCAGAGACCTAATTGTTGTACTTAAGAACTGACACTTACGAATTGCATAGGCTCTCCAGGAACGCTGTTGCGATCTGCTGTGTAACCACTGTAAACGCAAGAGACTTAAGCTGTACAAATAGAATGTCAGTATACTGCCTTCCATTATATGTTTATCTGTTGTGCAAAATCAATAAAAATATGTTAGGAAAAAAATCGATAAACCAACACCAGACCTTGATATTTTCATTCCACTCTGTCTTGTGTTCCTCCCTGAGCACCTGCTACTCCCACCAGCCCATGTGGAGATTCACAGAGCTGGGGGTGAAGCAGGTGCCCATGGACGTACCCCTTAGTTGCCTATAGGTGTTGTTCCCAAAAAGGAAAAAGTTATTTTCTAGGCACAATTCAGCCATTTTGATCAGCATCTCAGAGTGTATACATTTATCGGCCTTTGTGCGCAATGCTTGTGTACAACGAGGCTAGGTCTAATTGTATCAGTAAATCTGATTCTTCCCAATGGACATTGTGCAATTTTCTTAAAATATCCTTGGTGTCCTGAATGTAGGATGGCAGGGTTTTTACAATAGCTTGCAGGAAGTAATCTGTGGGTTGGTGGGTCAGCAGTTCCTATACTGCTCAACCTATCTGCAGCATTTGATACTGTAGATCACTCTCTTCTGGTGCAGCGCTTAAAAACAATAGGGATTGGAGGAGTCACACTTCCCCTACTGACCTCCTTTCTATCAGATAGAACTCAATCTGTCCACTTGGGCAATTTTAAATCAACACCTTTTACACTGCCATGCGGGGTTCCGCAGGGCTCATCGTTGAGCCCCACACTTTTTAATATTTATGTGGCAGAATTAGCCCCACTAATCAGAAGCTTTAATCTGATTCCAACCTCCTATGCAGATGATACCCAACTGGTTATATCGACAGTGGACAAGGTTATCAATCATTCCACAAAACTTCATGATTGTATGATCCAATTAAGTACCTGGATGAGTTATCCCTGCCTGAAATTAAATTCAAGCAAGACGAAAGTGATCATGTTTGGGAATCTTTTTCCTTCCTGGTCCCCCGAATGGTGGCCGGACAATCTTGGCCCCTCTCCAGAAATTGTGACTAAAGCCAAAAATTTGGGAGTTATAGACGATAAGTTGAGTCTAAAACCTCAAGTATCCAAGGTGGTGTCTTCAGCATATTTTATGATAAAAACCTGAAGGAAAATATGTCCTTTTATTCCTAAAAAATCTAGACAGATTGTTGTAACCTCGCTAGTCTTACCTAAGCTAGATTATTGCAATGACCTATATATTAATATCCAATCCACTTGCCTTAGAAAATTGCAAACAGTACAAAATGCTGCTGCAAGACTCGTACTGGATATACCCAAATATCAGTCTGTTAGATCAGGGATTCAGGACCTTCAATGGCTCCCTCGGCAGCCTTCTTGCTGAACGTCCCTCGGACAAGAAAGGCCACCTGGGGAGACAGATGCTTCACGACAGCCACAGCCAAACTGTGGAACACCCTCCCACTCCATATCAAATCCGCACCCACGCTTCTTACATTTCGGAAAAACCTTAAAACATGGCTCTTCTCCTCCTCCTAACTCCCCCGTCATACTTTAGTGAGCTCTGAGATCACCAGCGCCGAGACACCCGTATGGGTATTTGTGCGCTTTAAAAATTGCAAAAATAAATAAATAAATAAATAAGAGGGCAAAGCATTGTGTATAGCCCACAAAGCTCTCCATAAAGAAGGTCCAACATTTTTATGGGATCTTTTTAAATGGTATATCCCCGACAGGCAAACAATCAAAAGGAGTTAAAGGGGGAAATACAGGGGAGGCCACCCCCCATTCAAACAGATTCCAACAATAAAGGGCCCCACCTGAATTGCACCTATCTTGACTCACACAAAGGATCTGATAATAATATTATCTCCTTATCCTCCTAGTGTGTTAATTGACACTACTATGTTTGGTCATGGTGCCCTTTCAATACTTAAAAACCGTCATCACAGGTCTATACTAACTCAAGAAAAAACGTAGTGTGTAAAGAGTGAGTGCCTCACGGTAGCAACACCTGAGGGGGTTACTGACTAATAATTGCCAGTCTACCCACTTCTCATCATTGGCCACTCTCTCTTTGTGTGTGGAAAAGAATATACAAAAATAACTAATGTGCTCCCTTTACAACAAAACTCATATAGTGAAGAAATAGTAGACACGGTTAAATGTGCCCACTACACAGACCACATACGTGCTCAAAGAACCCCAGTGAAAACCAAAAGAGAATTTCTTTTAGAATTCTCACTTACTAAAACCGGGTGATGGTTACTGGCCATCCAATTTTATTCCTGGCTGCAAGCATTCCCCCTTAAAAGCGGTTACCAATACACCATAATTTTTTGCCAACATATTTCGTTGCCAAGAGTTTACCAACTTTGCCAGGGCTTTGGGGGTTCTATACTCTTATTCTTCACTCTTGATAGTTCCCAAGACCAGTGACAACATTGAAAACGAACCAACATTAGATCACCCAAAGGTTACATATCGAACCACAGTTATTCTGAGAACCAAGAAGGTTCCATGAATATAATTTAATATTCAATTGTTTCAACAGTACCTAATGGTTGCCGAATCACTGCATACCTACAGCTATCAATCATTTATGGACCCCGTGTCAAAAGATCATGTGGCCGCCGGGTGGTCCCTCAATGTCGAGCACCCTACAAAGTGTAAAAAAGCATGAGATTAAACGTGTCACATCCCAGCCAATATTCATAAATTGTGTAGTACACATGCCACGTTAAAAACTCCTGCAATACCTTTGTGTACCCCTGTATCACTTTGAATATTCCGGCGCTGCCTGGTATTTGTTCCGGTATTCGGGTTTAACAGCATACAGCTCCCATGACCCCGAGGGTCTCTTCTGGGCTCCATTGGTTCGAACCCCACCACATCATTCAATAGCACTAAATGCAGGCTCCACACTTCTTTCGGACAGACAACCCCGAGGGTCTCTTCTGGGCCCGATTGGTTCGAATCCTACCACATCATTCAATAGCACTAAATGCAGGCTCCACACTTCTCTCGGACAAACAATCAGCATACTAAAGTGCTTACCGGTGCCGAGTCCCTCCGGCGCGTGTAGAGCTCCAACAATCTGCTCTCACCGCCGCTCTGTTTAAACACCCATGCTAACCACGCCTACCAGCTCGAATGTGCCGTTGCGTTTACACGTCATCAGGCGTAGCGGGCATCAGAGATCAGCAAGTATTTTGTGTGCCAGAATTTGAAACAAAGGTTTTTTCAAAAACTATTTTTTCACTAACAATGTCCGCATACATATACACATCCAGAATTACCACGCAGCCCCTAAAACTCAATTTTAAACACAACTACAGTCCGAACTGCTCGACAGAATTACACCAAATCTGGCAGAAAACTAGGTCTTTGTCCAAAAGAGTCCTTTTGTGATTTGGTGTAAATCTGTTCAGTAGTTTTGGAGTTATTAAAGAAAATGAAAATGTGTATATCTAGAGGCACAAAGTCTCCGTGAATATTGATGATCTCGCGCCAAAATCTGGATTGGCTTTAACCAGGAAGTGTTTGGAGCCATCTTGGGAATTGGCCTCAGCCAGTCCCCCCCAAAGTAACATAATAATAAAGAAAAGGGGGCAGGGTAGAAATACCCTGACCCCCTATCCCTGGAGCTGGGGTCCCCCAGGGACCCCACTAGGTCCAGAAAGCATTATAAAAAGATTTTATCACAAAATCGTAAAGATTTGCAAATTTGTGACAAAAGTTTTAAAAAGAAGCCGAGTCTTCCTAGCTTCTTTAAAACCCAACCCCAGGCTGGGACAGGTCCTGGGGGCATATTTAAATATAAATAATGGGGAGGAGGGGCACATGCACCACCTCCCCAGAACATACACAAATATATTATGGGAATATTCGGTCCCAAGCACCAGCACCTTCAGATGAAAGATTTCCTCCCACATGCAGGGAACAGCATTTTTGGCTGCTCCCTGTATGTGAAAAAAATACAGGCTCCTGTTGGAGAGGGGAGCCAGCTGGAACTAGGGGGTATTGGGGCTCCACAAGCGCTCCTTTGTAGTCTCATTGTCTTCTACATAGGAGGATTCATGTAATCACAGTATTCTGGATGATGAGACATGAGGAGCAATCATATTGCTGAAACGTATGCCCTCTTTGTAGTTTTGTTATCTTCTATATTGGAGTATTCATGTAATTACAGATTTCTGGATGAAGAGGTGCAAGAAGCAATCACATTGCCAAAACAATGGAGCAGTGGCAGCTATAAACTATGGTATAGGCCCACTGAGGTCTACATTGCAATAATCTAATTTACAGCCTCTGCCTCTCCTTCTCTCCTGACTCTAGAAATATGGATTGCAGGGAAAAGAATGGGACAGATAACACGGCCTCATGACCACCACACCACTGCCAGGGAACAGGCGGCTGCTGCGGGGCAATGGCAGTCTGACCGCTCGAGTTGTAACAGGGTAGTCGGAAGACGACCACTCATACCCCACTAGTCTTGCAGTCCGTGGACCGCCAGACTCATAATTGAGCACTAATTATCCACAATATTCCAAATCCTACATTTAGCTCCAACTCAACACAAAGTTTATCAGACACTCTTCACTATAGAGCCTGGTGGAAATCTAATTCGATGGCTCTACCCAGACTTTCTACAACACTTCGGATTTTCTCTGCCTTCTCTTTGTACTCACTGGGAGATTGATATGACTCTGTATGATGCAGACTGGATTAAAATCATGGAATACCCACACAAGGTATCCCGTGGCTCCACCTTCAAACATATTCAATTTAGTATCCTGAACAGCTCATACCTCACACATTTCTGATTGTATAAAATATTCGGCAGTACTGCCGCAACGTGCCCCGATGCTTGCAACTAGGAGTTGACTTCCTGCATATGCTCTACTCCTGCCCAACATCTCTTCCTACTGGACCAAATTTCTCGAGATCCCTACAACCGCTACAGGTCAAGCGCTAGTGAATGATCCTGAATTGCTCATCCTAGGCCTGTTTCCTCAATGAAAGCCTGAGAAGTTCTCCACCAGGTTCCTTAATCTGACTGCAATATAACACTTCACTTGAAGGATCCCTGACCCCTTAACCTCACAAATTGGAATAGGTTATCGCTCTCCTGGTTTCAACCCTAGACCTCCCAGCTACATAGGGAGGAATGATCTGGTCTTAGGAAATTCCCTATTGCACAAAGATGGAACACTCTGGTGGAGGCCTTTTAACACTGTATCAATGACGATACTATACCACTCAAAACCCCCATCCTACATAACTTATCCTCTACTCACTGCAAGTACCGAAATATGTTCGTACAAAGAAACATGCACTGAGAAGTGGACCGAGCGTGCACAAATTCTTATTATGATGTAAGGACTACCTCACCACTCTGTCCTTTCCCTTATCACCATGGAGACTTTTAGCTTTGTCTTTATTCACAGTTATGTACTGCAGCAGTGGCTGGACAGGGGCTCACGAGCACAAATTTTGTGCTAAAAAAATAGCCACTAACAAAAATTGCTTATGGTCTGGCTATTCATGTTGTTCCTGTGCTACTGCAATAGTAGTTTTAATATTTAAATTACATGATCAGGTGTAATAGTGTAATTTCAGGATTTTCACATAACTAGCGTAACATGAAATACTGGAACTTATTCAAGATTATGTCTGTGTACCTAAAATTTTGCCCGGGCCAAATCCCCTACCAGTTTTTCATTTTTGAGAAATACATTTCTTCCTTACTACACTGTACTTGCCATTTTTGAAATTGCAGCATTGTAATCCCTTTGGCAGAGAACCTATATTATAAGAAAATGTTTCTACTGAAAACAAAGTTGGTGCATTTTCATACGTTTGCTCAAATACATTTGAAGTAAGCCAGTTTAAAATGATTATCAGTTATAGACTTAGAGATGGGATCGTTCTACATATTATATAGTTAAAAATGATCAGTTCATTCAGATCTGGATGTAGAATTCAATCAAAGTGATGTAAAGTTTGTATATACATTTTTATACAATTATCAGGTGTACTGGCATTTCAAATAACATAAAACTGAATTGATATTATCTTTGAAATGTATGTGCATTGACAGGTGTGAGCACATTGTTAGGTGCTGTATTCAAATTGCTTCAATTAGGAAATGCCATTATAATTTCTAATTTGTTTTATTTTTAGATGTGAGGATGTAAACATATTTGAGTTTATTGCACTACCCTGAAGATGCTGAAGATTTCGAATAACAATCAAGGGAATGCAATATCCATTGTACAGAATGATCACAAAGAGTTTTAATAATTTTATGTAGAGGCACTGGATAGATGTAGAAGTCTTCTATTGTTTCCCATTACAACTATGGTTCTGGATACAATGTTGGGTGGACCACCACGGACAGGCCGTCAGTGGTATCCCACAGGACTGAAAGGCCAATGGTCCTACCACCGCATTTCAATGCAGGCAGCTGAACAACAGAGGTCAAGGGAAAGACCACCAGCTCGGGCAGAATCCAAGATCCCCTCAGGGCAGCGGTTGGAATCATATCCCAACCACAGGGGCATTGTCTGCACAGGCGCCAGCATAGGGATTATGATGTCCATTTCTGAATACCTTTTCATGGGGCACCTACCGCCATGAAAAGGCAGCCGGAGAGGGACTTTAGGGGCCACAAGCAGGGCCCCCGTGGGACACTGTAAAGTGGCCCTCGGGCCATATGTAGTGCCCACCCACACATCCATGCAACGTGTGCCAGGCACCCGAAGGTGTCTGGCACACGGTGCATGGATGTTCACAAATGGCTTTTTGCATGGGCAGCAGCACAAGCCGTAGTGGAGCAAAGCACTTTCTGACCACCCCCACTGTGGTCAGATCACAATTGGGCGGCCAACTGCCCGATATTGTAATCGGCCCATACTTTTACCTTTTATAATTATTGTTCCTATTGAGCTTTTGTATTTAGTTTCTGGTCAGGTTGTCAGGCATACGGTCTGTTTTTGTTTCTGTCATAGAAGCACAATTCCTTTTCTTTGTGACAATGGTTATGGTAAGGGAGATATTAATTCTTAACTAATATGGTCATATTTCTAATTGTGCTAGGAGACATTCCCTGTCCTACATAGTGCCCAACATATTCCTGTGAATTTGATTCCTATTCTATTCCACACAAAGGAACTTAAGTCTGAGAAGGATGTGGCGTATGATTTACATTCCCTATGTTTCACCACTTCATTGCTCCCCTTTAGTTTTGTTCACTCCTGATATTTTGCTTCTTTTTTCTACAGCTGTATTTCTCTATTGGGGTTTTCATCCTAGAATGATATACTAGGCTTTTTCGTTATGCTGACTGAATCGTTTTGAAGTCCTGGTTACCAGCTCTGGTAGAACTCTTCATTTTCAATCAAAAACTATCAATAGTACCATTGGGGCTCTTCCTGTCATTTGTGGCTTTTCCTCTTAACTGGGAAACTCTTAAGGAAACACATGACATTTTCATGTTTTGTCAAGTTCAGCACTGGTCTGAGGGTTCTTGATTTACTTTAGCAATGCCTTACACTAGCATGATTCTTTCCTGCAGCTTTGATGCTATCTACACAGAGCAACAATGCATGTAATCATGTGCCCTGAAGAAAGCCAGCAAGGGAGGAAAAGTACAGAAGCAAAAAAAAACAGAGGCAGATGGAAAAGTTGTTTGGAGAAATTCATCAGGAGATGATATGAAGACTAGAATTAGGGTGCTAAATTACCCAGGTCTAAATAGGGATGAACACAGAATCAGAAGACTTGCCAAGGAGACTTGAGGAAGATTGTTTTATCCAAGAAAAATTCTGATGAAAAACAAATGATACACAAATCTAGAACTGGAGATAAAGAATGAGATAAAATACTGTTGCTTATTTTACAGCACAACTCCTAAATTCATCAACATTTTAGAAATAAAGAAATACGAACTGACATTAGTGGAAGTAGAGATGCCTTCTTGGAATGCAAAGCAGCCATAACCATCCACTGCACTCACCATCTTGTATGGAGAATGATGATACAGCTCAGCTCTCCCTGAAGAACTACGGAACAAGGAAGATTCCAGAAAACAAGAAAAAGTGGCATCCAAAGACATACAAGAGCTAGTTTAGCCTAGGAAGAAGCCATTAGAATCTACTGTGACAACCATCTTGGATCGGGAATGATAACATAATCTTGCTCTGTCTTTTCCTCTGCCACAAAAAGCAATGTGGAAGATTCCAGAAGGTAAACAAATGCCTTCCTTAATAAATCTTTCCCAAACAAATTTCTCTCCCAAGATGTTCCTCACACAGAGTTAAGATTTTAGGGGAAAATGATTTACAAACTAGGAATACCATAACAGCAATCTTTGTGTCTTTGAAATGCATGTGCGTGTTAAGTGCAGGGTGGTATTGTGGCCACTAGGAAGAGTCACTCTTTCTTCAGGCAATGAATGAGTCCTTGACTGAAATGAGTGCACTGAATTTAATCACAAAGGGTGCATTTTTAAGATGATGTCATGAACGCAGGGTGCAGTTGCTAAGAAAGTGTCCAAATTAATGGAGGTTTATGTGAGTAAATGTTCAATTAAGAAAGACACTGTTGCAGAGAATATTCAGAGTTGGTGGAGAAAGACAGCAAGATCACTGATAGTCTACGGCATGCTTGAGTGTGTTTGGAGATTATTTGAAAGGTACTCTATATCAAAAGCAAACACAAGGAGATGATTGGCGGAGTGCTGAAAATTTTCAGACACTCACACCCAGTCACAGATCTGGGTTGAATCCAATGGCAAAGTGAGCAAAGAACCCACGTCTGTGCATACCTGGCCAACTTAGGGCGAACAAAGCAAGTCTAATTTGCATATGGCTGGGTCTGAACTGGGGCGGCGAAGTGAGCTAAATAAAGATGAGGGATTCAACCCAGATCTATGACTGTGAGTGTCTGAAAGTTTCAGCGCTCCGTCCAACATCTCCTTGTGTTTGCTTTGTTTGCCCTAAGTTGGTAGGGTATTCCCAGACGTGAGCCCCTTGCTCACTGTGCCACAGGATTCAAGCTAGCCAGGCTGATGAGGGGTGTTACCCAGCAAACGGGCCTAGGATGCTTGTTTCCGGTCCACGGAAGACCTGGCTTTGCATTTCGGTCTGGACTGTTCCCATGAGGCACAGGGTCAAGACTGATTTGCAAATGGCTGGGTCTGAACTGGGTGGTGAAGTGAGCTAAAGAACGATGATGGATTTAACCCAGATCTGTGACTGGGAGTCAGTGTCTTAAAAGTTTCAGTGCTCCTTCCATCATCTCCTTGTGTTTGCTTTGTTTGCCCTAAGTTGGCAGGGTATGCCCAGACGTGGGTCCCTTGCTCATTTTGCCACTGGGTTCAAGCTAGACAGGCTGATGAGGGGTGTTACACCGAAACAGGTCCCTGGATGCTTGATTCCGTTCCAGGGAAGACCTGGCTTGGCAGCTTGGTCTGGACTGTTCCCATGAGTCACAGGGTAAAGGCTGATTTGCTTATGGCTGGGTCTGACCTGGGGTGGCAAAGTGAGTTTAAGAACGATGATGGACTCAAACCAGATCTGTGACTGGGGGTGAGTGTCTGAAAAGTTTCAGCACTCCGTCCATCATCTCCTTGTGTTTACTCTATATCGAGAAGCAGATGTTACCTTTAATAGGCAAAAGACAGACCAGACCTAATTGGTAATGATGATGGTATGTGTGATGTAGAAGGGCTTGTCTCTGCTGGATTAGTATGTTCAAATCTAGCATCAGTTAAAACTGAATCCATGTTTTAAATCTGCATTGGTGATGTATGCTAGTTGCTTACAATGGTTTGGGGAAAGTCTCACAAGTGGTGGATAATACTTTAGTCAGTTACACAATCTATACTACTATTATAAAGCAAGAACTTTGGACCTTTGAGGCGGGTAAACTCGGGAACCACAGCGCCAATCCACACACCCGATACATCATTGTAATCGTCAGGGTGTGCAGATGGACATAGGCTATATAAATAAAAAAAAAACATTATTTAAAAAATTGACGATAAAAAAAGTAGTCCCTTGCAAGTAGCTCCGGCCCGACATGCGTGGTGACATCAGGAGCGCGGGGAGGAGCGGCGTGCAGGAGCGGAAGAGGAGCGGCGGACATCAGCAGGAGGAGCGGCGGACAGGCTGGAAGGAGCGGTGAGTAGCGGCGGACAGGCGGTGAGGAGCGGCGAGGAGCGGCCGGGAGGGGCGGTGAGCGGCAGATGAGGTAGGTTATTTATTTAATTGGGGTAGAGTCAGTGCGGGTCTGGCAGAGTCAGAGCGGGTGTGGCAGCTGAATTGGGGTAGAGTCAGTGTGGGTCTGGCAGAGTCAGCGCGGGTGTGGCAGCTCAATTGGGGTAGAGCCAGTGCAGGTCTGGCAGAGTCAGTGCGGGTCTCGCAGAGTCAGCGCGGGTGTGGCAGAGTCAGCTAATAGTAGTATAGGAGAGCGGCGGATGAGAACATGACAACATTACAAATGAGCAAAAAACAAAAGCAAAAGTTAGATTAAATGAAGCAAGCGGATGAGGTAGGTTATTTATTTATTTATTAAGGAGCGGGGAGCGGCGGATGACAACATGAGAACATTACAAGTGAGCAAAAAACAAAAGCAAACGTTACATTAAATGAAGCAAAAGCAAAAATGACAATCGTGAGCCAAAAAAATACAAGAGCTAGCAAACGGTACATTACAAAAGTGACAATCGTGAGCGTAGCAAACGATGCATTACAGGAGGAAAAAGTGACGTGTGCAGGTTACAAAAGCATGCAAAGTAAACATAGAGGTATAATACTGCAATATATGGAGGAAGGCTCCGGGGGACCCACGGACAACGTCGGGGCGGCGGGGGGCCTGAAGCCTAATTGCTCCCGGACAACGTCGGGACGGGCTGCTAGTCATAGTCATAAAATACATCTTAAAATTGTTAAAGAAATTTTGTAGGTAGAAACATGATAATGAACGTACCATTTATGGTGGAATTGATGGTTCAAGATAACTTTATCAGAGACATGGAATTGTATCAGTGGGTTTCTCCAAATTTTTGGGATAGAAAGGAGGGTATAACTTTATATTTGCACATAGACCTTAAACATGTAATGTAAACCTTGTTGACTGACTCACTATCACAAAACAGCAGAGCTAATAAGCATGTAAGGATGTGCAACCATGTATCTTACAATTGGCTTAGACGTGGCTTAGCACCATATCAACTTTGGTCCACGATCAAGACCTTTGGTGATTTCATCACACCGGAAAGGACAACATTTTCACAGGGAAATGTTGTTTGAGATGTCCCAGCCATGGCACAAAAGAGTTGGGGCTGTCAAGTGTATAAAGTTTAAGCATTATGTAGATAATTTGGGCAAAGCAGTTTCAAAATTGTCATGGGTCTTCAGGGGATTCAATATTATATTAAACACTGCTTAACTAGATTCCAACAACAATATTACTGCCATTTTGTGGGTGGTTGCAGTAAGTCTGTGAAATGTTTTGCTGAGAAAGACCTGCAACGGTTAAGTATAAATTAACTCTGCAGTAAGGTAATTCATTTATGAAAAATAAGGATTCAATTTCAGTGCTTTAATATTAACATTATTTTCCTGAAAATATTGTTCTAATAATGGATGTGACCACATAGAGTAGAGTCCGAGTACTGCCTCGAGGGGGGAGAGTATATGACAATCTACATGAAAGTGACTGTGCTCTGATTTTTTTATTGTATACATGGTCTGTTAAACATTTTAGATACTTTACTTGGTGTATCAAATAAGAGAGATCAACATTGATGGTTGACATGATGCTTAATTGGAGAGTTGGATGAAGAATTGAGATCAATATACCTCCAGCAATGAAGGTGATCAATGTAGCTCTTGCAATAAAGCAATGAAGGTGGCAGAAGGTTCTAACATTTAGTTGAGTGGCATCCTCTTGTATCGTAAAACAAATCTTTCAAAATTCCAGGTACTCTCCCAGCTTTACTTCAAATAAACATTTTGCCATGGTATTGGCGGAATCATTTGTAATGCTCTAGTTGTACATTTTCTGGCAGGACAACTGGGAGTCCAGTAATCATGTTTATGAAAGTGTTGTTTTCTTGAAACGTTTTTGCAAGTCCTCAGTTACTGAAAATATAATAAAAGTCAGTACACAAGATTATTTTATTTTTATTTATTTTGATATTACACTTTTCACTAAAAGGTAAAAGGCAGAGCCCTTTCAGGACAGGCAAAAGAGTAGTTTTAATTTAGTGATCAGTGTAAATAATCCTTTGCTCAACCATCAATGTAAAACCATTTCAATGTCTAGATACCACGTGGACATTAATCTAGTGTCAACGGGTTCACCTTTTTAAATAAAAGTCAAAGCATTCAACCAAGAACATATCCCTACTCTTTTCACAACCATCAACATTTTTTATCTGATTTTAAATGTTGTCACAAAACATCACTATGTAACATAACTGAAATTCTTTGAATAAACATGTGATATTAAGATACCACGTTGTACACTTGGATCTGGTTGAATAGAAAAATATGTTTTTGTCTTTACATGGTCCTTTCCTTGACAAAATCAATAAATGAGGGCATTGCACGTGTGTGATCTCATTCTCAGAGTGCAGCCTGTATCAGTATCTATAGTTTGTGTTTTTTAGAAAGTCATACAAATGCTGTGACCATGAGATTTTAGAGCCTCTTTTACTCTCCTCGGTCTCTATTTGAGATGTTCAGACCTCTGCTGTGGGATGACTTCTTCAGGAAGACTGATCTCTGTGTTCCTCAGTTTCTGCTGGCATTGGGTAAAAATAACTTATATTGTGGACCAAGGTTCATATTGGAATAGTTAGTTTATGTTGAGTTCTGGACTAATTATTTATCATCTAGATAAATTCCAGCCTTCTGCGCTCACAAAATAACACAGTTGCCATTTTTTTTAATTTAACATTTGAAGATGGAAAATGAAACAACAAAATTGAAAGAGAAGTAGCACAAATGTGCTTTTAAGGGTTGGCAGGAAATTGCTGCCCGGCCCTCTGCCAAAAATAAGTATATTAAAAAATACTGTTTTTGGGGAGGGAAGAACGTGGAGCACGTTGGAGGGGAAGCACAGGTGGGTAGGAGGAGAAAGCAGCATTTGAAGGCGTGAGAGAGGAACCACATGAGAGCACAGGCAACAAGAAGGGGGGGAGAAGCACATTAAAGCACATGCAACACTGAGGGGGGACAGAGACTGTGTTGCTTAAGAAGAACAGAAGCAAGAGAAAGTAACACAAAGCACAGTGATGGGGAGGTAGAGCAGTATATGAAGGAAATAGTTGGGCAACACATGCACTCTCCTAAAGGGTTTACCAAAAAGAAGAAAGTAGTGCTTGAAAAGTAAGCCCTAAACTGATAAAACATTGTAGATAACTGTAAAAAAATTAGGAATATGTCCTTGGTTAAATGATTTGCATTTTGTAAAAACAGGACAACCAGTTACCACTAGAAAAAAATTGCATGTAATACATTAACATTGAAATGGTTCCGCGTTGATGATTTGGCAAAGGATTGTTTGCAGGGATCACTACAGTATCACACTCTTTATGCGTGCTCTTGGGATCCCCAGATTAATAGTCAGGTGAAGTGTTTCAGTTGGGTGTTGCAAGAGTGATAGCGGATATTTTTTATTTAAAGCAGATAGAGAGAAGTTGTTAGTGTCTTTGTTTTATGCACATGTGGTTACTGGGGTGAGTCAACTCCAGTTGCTAAAAGGACATGTAACAGTGTGATCCATGGATCCGTTGTGGCTGATGAGGAAAATAATCTGCTTATAAGGTTCACAAGACCTTAGAATTTATGAGAGTTAAAGAAAGAAGCTCAATGGAGTATTATGTCAATATTTCAAATATGCATTCTTATACACCTGTGTTTCGTGTTTTTGTAAGATTGTGACACCAGGCTTTGTGGGCAAGAGAAAACCTAAATTGGCACCGCAAACATCATTCTTAACAGGAACAGTATTGAGGTACAGGATAACATTGAATGAAATATGAAGTGTGACATGTCCAAGGATTTTACTGTTTCATGGTGAAAGAAGGAAGATGAATGGAAGTAAGGATCAAGGATAAATGAAATAAGATGCATGGACAGCACATCGTTCTATCATAAAGACAATCTCAGACATGTGAATCCACTCTCAAGACCATAGACAGTAGATAACATTCTGAGAGTCAGCAAAAGTAATAATGCCACGTCAGCGGGGAGAGCTCTGTACGTGTAATCTACAACAAGGGCAGTTTAAAATTAGATGTTTCTATTTCAGATGCATCAACCCCCTAACTCCTCAATACCTTGTAATTCATTTTTCTTGTACCTCCCCGTTGTCAACTTCAGAACCCCCCAGCAAATGATATTTCGAAATTGCCTTTCAAAGAAGCGAGTTTTTGCATATGAGAAGTTAGTCAAACATCTGCACCATACTCAGACATCTGTATCCCTGTTTGTGGTTCACACAGGAGAACTAAGACTTCCCTGTGAGATGGGGGAGTGCTAGGTTACAGGTATGCAGGAAATTAACAATCACTGTATCACCAACAACTGGCCTGTCAGTGGCAATATGTCTGGCTGCAGTTACAGTGGCAGTTGAGCCAACACGTGCACTAGCTGGAACAAATTATTTTAGAAAAAGAGTTAGGCTTCATATTTAATTCAAAAGCGAGATTATGGCTTCATGGAGGCTGATGACATTTTTAAGATAGTATGATTCCTTCTGGACAAATGTACACACTCTGTACTCATATCAAACGCGAGAATACAGAGTACATTTTCAAAGGAAACAAGTATACAGTTCAACATGTAGTCTCAAATTCACTACCCAACTGCGACCCGGCAACAAGTGCCTTCAAGGAGACTAAGCGGCCCATTGGGATCACGGGCGGATCGCCACTGCCCACATGGCGGTGGCAATCCACCCGTGAGCTGACCCCGCCCGCCACCCAATTCCCCCGCCATATTACTATGGCGGGGGGAACTCGTTGACCGGGCGGAAAAGGGTTTAATAAGGTGGCAATGTCTGTTAGACACCGCCATCCATATTACTATGCAGGCGGAGACATGCGGTGTTTGACATTGGGGTCCTGTTGCGGGCCCCCAGGGACTCTGGGGGGTGCACATGGGGGGTACCTATGGTACCCCCCAGCAGTTCCATGCACAACATGCATGGCAGGCACCGCGCGGTGCCTGCCATGTTGTGCATGGAAGTGCACAACATACCTTCCTGCAACTGTGGCGGCCGCATCCTAATTGCCCCCACGTGACCCCCGCCCTTATGGTGGGCGGTCCCGTTTCCCGATAGGGTGGCGATCCTAATGACCTCCTAAGTCAGCTAATGTCTACTGCTGCTATAAAAGTGATTGATAAAAAACTGCCATTTTCCATGGAGCAATGAATCCTGTCGTAATGCTGTTCCCCAAATAATTCAGTGCTGCGTTTTTGCTGCTGCAGATAAACTTTGGGTATCTTTTTTCAGTTGCATCTGCTTTCAGGAAAGGCAAGGTATCCCATTCATGTCCGTGCAAACGCCACATGATTCAAGCACATCTCACAACAAACTAATGTTTTGTCTTTCCTTTTTATAGTAGTAAGTTGCAGCATGCTTTAGTACTTAGCATGATACATGTAAGTGCCACTGGCTATCTATATGCAATAACGTCTCCATATTCATCTATGGTACATTAATAAATGACTACCGCAACCCTTAGCAGAATCCCTGACATTTGTACCCAAGAACACTCATCTATGCAAGCTCATGCTGAATCTAGTTACAAACGATGACACTTCGTCTTTTTTCTCCAGCTAAAGCCTGCTCACGGGTCTGTCCAAATGCAGTATTGAGGCAGGTGTGATCTCTGATAAATTACACAAGTCCCTATTATTTACCCACTCCACTAACTAAATGTTTTGTCTTTCCCAAAAGTCCCCAGGATCCCTGTCCTACTAAAGACCAAGTAAATGCCCCACAAAGGTTGAAAGTCACTATGTTGTTTTTTATCAAGGAGAACTAACATTACTGTTTGTAATCCAATAAAGGGAACGGTAAAGACCATTGCCAAAATTAAAACTTTGATTATAAGTGGTTCCACTCATTTCTGGTTCCCTTGAAGGGCACTTCCTAACCACTGCACGCACTAATATCAGGGGTACTAAATATCAAGGACAAACATATATCGACAGGAAAGTTAGAGCATGACTTAAAGTTCAGAGGATGAGTTATCCATCACAAACGTGATGGATAGCCCTTCTATTGTATTACAAATGCATTAAATCCAACTGCCCTTGTAATACGGTGGACGGGATATCCGTCATGTTTGTGACCCATCTGCCAATCTCTAAATCAGGCCCTAAATCTAGATGTTCTCCAAACTCTAAACCAGGCATTAAATCCCGATTTTCAATACCTAACTCCAAAAATATGTACCTACGCAATACAAATATTTTCAAGTTATATAGATGTGGAGCTATTCTTCATGTCGATATTCAATTGCATAATCCCTGTCTTGCCCATCTTTTTTAAAATGATCATTTAGAGCCTACTTCTTTGAATTAAATTGCCATTTTTGTCATATGTCCCACTATTTTGAAACACAGAAAGGTTATAACTTCGTAAGTCATAAATTTGTACTTTGTGTGCTCACTGAATGAAATATTCTATATGTAATATTGCATGGTTTTGTATGTTTTTGTATGTGTATTAGTAATTGCAACAGCAAAACTATTTGCGTCCTTCCATTTTTGTAAATTATAATGTAAGCAAGCAAGGTGTGATTATTTTAAAATAATAAATCAAGTTGCTTCTTGAGCAGAAAACACAACTAATCTACATTTTCCATTGGAAGCACTGCATAGATTTAGGGTCTAAATGTGCCTTTTCTCTTTGGGATAATTAGCTTGTGTTACCCCAGCAGCCTTATCGGGTCACACCCTCTATCTGTCCACAGCAGTTCACGTGTGCTAGTTTTGACAGGAAGTCTATTAGCAAGGACAGTTACCGGTGCAGTGCATTGGCTACAGTGAGTGGTTTGGGAATGCATTAGTTTATCTCTCAATTTCGTCAACTCCAGAATTCAGGTAGTGGATTGTTAGTACTGAACCAGCACATGCCCAGTCTCGTATATATGAACAAGCATCCACACACCTGGTTCAGTGCCCTTCACAGCTTCCAATGGAGCCATCACAAAAACATCTAACATCCAGACTTTTCTTTGCGCAGGCTGGCAGTGTGCGATATGTGTATGCTTGCCAAAACTCCAATGATGAGAGAAAAAATAAATAGCTCGCAACCCGTGCATTCCTACCACCTTTTATGCCACTACTGATCATGCTAAAACTCAATGGGGCAGATTTATGAAGGCCTTGCGCCGCCGGTGCGTCATTTTTAACATGGGAAAAAGTGACGCACCGGCGGCGCAAGACCTTCATAAATCTGCCCCAATGTGCTTTCTAAGAGATAAGTAGGCTTGAGCATGTTCCAGAAAACCCTGATGCTGGGAAGAATTCCCACTACTGTATTGTACTGATAGTGGTGTTGAACATGTTTGTGAATTTACATGTTTGTGCATCATGAACATGGTGCAGAATGTAGTTTTAGGGGGTTATTACAATGGAGCTCAGGCAAGCGTTTGACCACTATTGTAGCGAGATTGGGACTGATGGGGACTGGCCAGCAAGTAGTTGGCTGTCACACTCACCAGATTGGATGCACCTGTAGGCACATGTAGGCAGTTGGACACGTCTATTTTTCAATTGCAACTTGTGCCGTGGCTTGGAAAAGGGCTGCAGTGCAAGCCACAATTAAAAAAGGGAGTGTTCTAACCATCCATGCACCGTGTGCCAAGCACCATGTAGGGCCTAGCGAACAGTGCATTGATGTTTGTGGAGGCACAACATGTGCCCCACTGGCCACATTCCAATTGCCCACAAGTGACAGGGGCCCTGCTAGTGGCCCCTAGAGTCCCTTTCCAGCTGCCTGTTCATGGCGGTGGGACCGCCATTAACAGGTAGTCAGAAAGGGATATCCTAATCCTTATGGCAGTACCTGTGCAGGCACCGTCCCATTGTAGGGATTATGAATCCAACCGCCGTCCCGATGGCATCTTTCATCCTGTTGGGTGTGGCAGTCCTACCCCCCACCTCTGCAGTCTGAACTGCTGCATTGTAATGCAGCAGTTGGACCATTGCCCTAGATGGCGGGTGAAGCACCACTGCCAGGGCCGGACTGGCCATAGTGGGCATCGAGCATTTTCCCAGTGAGCCAGAAGGGTGGGGGGAGGTTTTGTACTGGTGGGGGCTGTTTTTTGTACAGGAGGCCAGTTTTACAGCAGTGCGACAATATCAGCCCCCTATACCAAAAGCAGCAGCAGTATATCCCACCAACCAATACCTCTCCCCCGCATGGCGGGTCAGAGTGAACTGCCAGGGCTGGTGTGCGTTCCCAGTCTGGCCCGGCTGCCTGCCATCATGACAACCTTACTCTTGATTACACATGCATAGATTCTTTATTGATTTTGCGGCCCATTTGGGACTTAATTTTTGATTTTGTCCTACTCTGTAATTTTCTATTTACTAAGCGCCTTTATTGCATGTATTTCACAGTGTACCTTTTAAATGTTGTAATAAACCCCTAAAATCCATTCCATTGAGTCAGTACTCAATTATTGAGTGGGCACTTTATTGAATGTTTTCTGATATTTTCATGTATTGGGAGGCGCTTTATCTTAGGGACATATTACCTTATGAAACTGAAGTTTAACATTGTTTTCAATTCATAAATCTGTGTGTCTTTTGTTGAAGTAACCTTTGGGGTGCATGAATCGCTGGGACCCTGCACCCACAGCTGCACCATGGGGATGGGAAGATAAGACAACAAGTGGCAACTAGGTATGCGGAAGATTAGGAGCCCACTCCAATAACTGTCAAAGAATTCTTGGCAGGCTTTTCATAGTTCGAGACGAATGCCCTGTGTTTTGGTAGTGCAAGCTCTTGATAGCTAAGCATAAGAAAAATCACTGATGTTCTGTCATAACCCCCAAACTTGTACCTGATCTGCAAAGGAAAGCTGGCCTCTCGGCATCCTTTGACTGTCTGCCTTTATGCAGATGAGCCGTCAAGGCTTATCTGAAAGTAGGCAGTGCAGTGTTTAGTCAAGGTACAGTAAAGGCGGTTTTCTCAGTTGCAGTATGTGAAGGACCTGCCAGTGTTGAGATTTAAACAATGTAAATCTTACTAAATATAATCTATGTACAAACAATAGTTTAATTGTAACAAAATTGCATACAAATCACAATGTGCACAGAAAAAGGTATACATTACAATACAGTGATGAAACCATGGACATTGATCTTTGATGTATCTTATATACATGAAAGCTCAATAGATGATCCCAAGTACCAGGATAATAATGAAAATGAGGATCACAATATAATAGAAAAGCAGTTACTACAACAATAAAATGCTTCAATTGAAATTCCCAAACATGTAAAGTTCACAATCTCTACCAAATCTTGAACAACACTCTGTAACAAGGAGCAACGAAATCCTTATGTCAAAACTTAGATAATTTGCTACAGGTTGGCAAGCAGACCTTAGACTTAGGAAAACATTGAAAACAGGCTCAAATAACTACAGTGTCAACTAAACTGCAATTTAAAAGTTACCTTTGAGAGAAACAGTAACTGGGAGTATGGGGAACGGATCTACTGGCCCAAGAATGATAAGAATATCTCATGGTTTACAGTTAAGTAGGCCTCTAAAGTAGGCATATCTTACCTCTTACATTGCCTTGCAGACTCAGCATCAAAGGCTTCTCACTCGGGAATGGACCCACAAGCACAGCAGTGTGCATTCCCATAGCACAAGAGACCATATTGCACCATGCACAATCTTCTCAATCTTGCTGGTATCCAGGTAAACTGAATGTTGTCCCTCAGCAGGGTCAGATGAAGAATATATCCAATGAGCATTGGTGTGCAGTCGGATATGCTCACTAAATGAAGTCATAACTCAGCTCACATACTCTTGTAGTAGTAATTTCTTGAGGCAGTACTCCTATACTCTCTGGCGGGGGTAGAGAGGTTTTCTAAGCATAAGAAAGAAAGAAAAAGAAAGAAAGAAGAATGAAAGAAAGAAAGAAAGAAAGAAAGAAAGAAAGAAAGAAAGAAAGAAAGAAAGAAAGAAAGAGGAAGACTTTAGCTAATAAAACAGTGTTGAGTATAAGACAAAAGGTAGGAAGAATAGAGAAAATGCACAGAGGCTTAAAGGTATGGCTTGCACTTGTTAAGTACTTTTATGTGTTCCTTTATTTTAAGTAAACTACACTTCAGCTCTACAAACATTTTAGGAGTGGATGTTAACGCTGCAATGCTCTCTGGTGCTCTGATTTTAGCAGAAAGCCCTAATCCTGCACTGTTCTGCTTTACAATGTAACTAGAGTCTATTAAGCTTTTATAGCATTACCTCGAGCAGTTGCAAATACTATATATTATATATTATATGCGAACCTCTGGCTAAATGCTAATTTCAGATCTACAGTACTAAGAGTAGCAAAGTTGCACGGATTTCATGTTTGTAGTTTGAAAATAAAGGCTGAATAATCCTTTCAGCTCTATGCTAGCACTGGGCACATTGCATTTGAGTTCGATTTTGTTAGATAGGGTTTAATTAAAATAAACATTGTACGTCGTTTTTTAATGAAAGGTGCATTCACTTTAAGGCTCTCAGGCTTCGACACTCATTGATACAGAAGTCGTCTGTGTGTTGATGCATAAATATTCAATTTACTCCTAAAACGATTCCTTTTCACGTTCGGGTTCAAGCTGATCAATTTGTTTGGGCTTTCCTCGCACAGATGACACTGCTGAATGAGCAATCTAAATGAACTATAGTAGGAAGTGATATTAAATTAAAACTAAACTATTTAAAATAGATCATATAGTATAAAGAAGGCTGAATTTACCATGTTTGGCAATCTGCTATATTAATACAACATTGCCATGCACGATGTTGGGTGACTATTTCAGGTTAATCCCTCATTGGCTGAAGAGCAATTTGTCTAGTCTGTAATGAAAGATGAAAGAAAACCCTACACGCCAATGGCTTGGAGAGTAGATTCTTTAATGGAGCTTATGAAATCTGAGTGCTTGCACACACTAGACTTCTCTTTTTATCTCTAGGTACAAAGTGTACAATCACACAAATAATGAAATCAGGTTCCAGATCACAAAGATGAATTTGACAAAATAGGAACAAATCCAAAAGCTGCGATGTTAAAATGTATCAAATATTCTTATTATAAAGGATGCATAAGGTACGAGCTATAACCATAACAATAAAATCAACCCACAGCAATTACAGCTCAGTAACACACAATCATGCCGCTGCGAATGAGTATCCAAACAACAGACCCATCCCATACAATGATTATTTAAAAGTAGCCAATCTGGCCACCGCTCTGCTCTTATGGCGGAAGCAGCACATCCGGCCTACCAGCAGTGGCCTGGTAATCTAATTTGCACATTTACACCTGCACTGAAGACACCTTTCCACAAACACGGCTCCATATTAGATGGCAAGAGCCAGTTTTGGGAAGAGTGATTCATTGTAGCATGGCCACAATACCTACACTGGGATAGTGGATTAATCATGGGTATTCTTAGAGCTAGGCCGACAAAATGGAAAGGGGGAATTTGCAGGAATAACATAAGTATTATCTCCAACCTACTTATAGATGTCTTTCATTTCACTGATGGAACAACTGTAGCTGTAAAACTACACAGGCCTGCAAATGCGCACATTAACAGCTCCAATTTCACACCCATCAATCTACAAACACAAAACTGCTATAGTATCACAACAAAATGGCAAAATTACTGAAAAACCACCATGACAAAGATAATATATTACTACTTTTTAAGCCTCTTTTGTGCAACAACAAAACTACATCATTACTAGACTAAACAATAAAAACTACAAAAGTAATTAATAACAGTAGACAACGACAGCAATTCAAACACCATCGTACTACTACAGTACAAGTAAAACTGTAACATTAAAATGTCATGGGTGCAGGTAGGGAACTGCAACATTACAGGTGAATGTACAAAACAACACTGTACGTCCAATCAGAATACTACAAACAAAAAACTTTAATTATGACACTACAACTAAACCAATATCATGTAGCAGTACATGAAATCTACACTACTGCACAAGTTCATCAACACTATAATACAAGTCAAGTTTCAATACTTTATTCAACAGCATTGTCATAAAAGCATTCTGTCCCTATTCTAAACAAAAATAAATACTATTCTAAATTTAAGATCAATTTAAGATACGTATTAAATACAAATTGCTGGCAAATTCTTTGCGCTAAAAAGGATTTGTACAATTTAAAAAACTGGATATCTATGCCTGATGCATAAGAATAAGTCTCGCTTAAAATGACATACTTTTCTTCATTCTTGATTAATTGCAGTTAAAGTGCGAGTGCGAATAATCCAGGCCCATCCCAGATATTTGGCTAAGGCAATTGCAAGATTGGGAGCACAATTTGATCTTATTATTCTTAGTGCTTCTAAATATATTCTTAAACCCAAATTCTTACAGACTGGTTTTAGCCATCTACTTCTTGGAGCAGCATACAAGGGGCATACAAACAAAAAGTGAGGAATATCTTCAACGTGAACCTTGCAGTAACAACATGTGTTTACATTACTTGGTGACCACTTTAGAGTAAAAGCATTTAGAGGTAGGCAGCCAACTCTGAACTGGAAATACAGCTTTCTGTCCAGGGGTTTTGTGATCAAATCCCAATACTGTTCATAATTTGGGGATAATTTGGACTCCAAATACTGGGCTGTCAATATGGAAGGTTGATTGGAAATTAAGACAGATTCATGCACCATGTCCCAATACAGTTTTTTCATTGTCGCCTTAGATGGAAAGGCGGAAGGGACGGTAGTAGTCCATAAATGGTCTAAATGCAGTTTTTGTAGCAGGTTCCTGATTTCTTTAAGCCAGGATATTTTATGGAACCGATCAGAGCTAATAATATCCATAAGAGCAGATGCATAATGGCCCAATTCAGGTGTAGTCTTTATGCGCCTCCAGAATAAAAGTGGGCGCAATCGAGCCATATCCACGACCTTTTTCCTCCCAAGATCATATAGGAGAGGGATCAATGGAGTGCTCTGCGGGACCCCAACCAACCGGCGAAGACATTTGTTCTCTGCAATAACCAAGCCACCCAGATTGGCGAAGCCCCATAGCTCTGATCCATAAAGGCAGGCGCCCAGCACTTTCATACTATAGATCTCCATAATAGGCTGGATGGGTTTTGTTAATGAAGATCTATGTTTTTGTGCTATGGCCCCAGCCAGCTGGTGGTACTTTAAAACCACAGTATCAATATGTGATTTCCAATTCATGCTGCCCTGCAGGGAAATTCCAAGGTAGGTAAAAGCGTTCACCTCTTCCAAAGCAGACCCATTAAAATGTATTTTTCCCTTCAATTGCTTAGCAGGGTTCAAATTCATAAACTTGGTCTTTGTGGTGTTTAATTCCAGGCCACGAATCCGACAGAAATCTCCAAATGCATCAATTGTCTTTTGTAATCCGCTAGGGGTCCGCGAGATCAGTAGAGTGTCATCAGCAAACATTAGTACTGGGACCCGCTCCCCATCTAGCGTAGGAGCATCAGTTGGTGATTTCTTTAGATAGTCTACAACGCCGTTGATATAAAGAGAGAATAAGGTGGGGGCCAGGATGCATCCCTGCCTCACCCCACGCTCCACAGGGAAGAAATCTGTGACGTCCCCCTGATCACCCCACCGAATCCTGGCGTAGTTGTTTTCGTGCATACGCACTATCAGTGTTAATAATTCGGGGCTAATTCCAAGCTCGCTCAGAACAATCCATAGTTTTTGTCGAGGTACTAAGTCAAATGCAGACTTTAGGTCAACAAAAACAGCGTATAATGGGCCATTTGTCAAGGTCACGTTTTTCCAGTAAAGGGTTAAAAAATGGAATACCTGGTCGACGGAGCTAGTTAGGGGGCGGAAGCCAGCTTGGTACGGGGAAAGGATATCCTTATCATCTATCCAGGCTTGTATTTTATTTTGTATCATTCTACCCATCAGTTTTTGCGCTGAATCGATAAGGCTGATGGGTCAGTAGTTACTTGGTAAAGCCTTTTCCCCTTTTTTAAAAACTGGAATGATCTCCGCACCCTTCCATGAGGCTGGTAACTCAGCTCCTTGAGCGATGGAATTTGCGAGCCAAGCAAAGTATTGGCACCAATTCGCCCGGTCAGATAAAAATACGTCAGCCGGTATTCCATCAATTCCTGGGGCCCTACCTCTTGTCACCCCGTCCAATGCTACATTTACATCCCCACATGTGAATACTTCATGGCTGTAAAATACCATTTTGGGGGGCGGGTGGAAGCCCGCAGGCGAATTTTCAGCATATTGCGGTTTAAAGAAATCCACCCAAGCTTCCTTGGCCACATGATTTTTTGGACGCTCTGCAATTCCCCCCCTGCCCCATTTTAAGATGGCCCAAAACTCTTTCTGCTGTTTGGCTGCACAAGCTTTTTTAAGATCTAACCATTGATTTTCATCCCACAGCCTTTTTGCCCTAGCTTGAACCTTTCTATAATCGTCCCTGGCCTTCAACACTCCATCTTTACTCCTCAGCGCCAGGCTGAGGTTCTGCCGTGCCTTTCTACATGAATGGTCATACCATCCTTTGTTTCTCTGTGGACAGGCACCCTTTCCCTGGTGAGCTTTTTTTTAAAAGAACCCCTGTATGTTAAGAAAGAATATGGAGTGTGACTCTTCAATTAGTTTATTAAAATTAGGATCATGACAATGATCCTGCAATCTGCTAACCTCTTTTACAACAACCTCCAATAGAGCCTGCATTTCCCCTGGCTTATCCAACAAAGTTGCCCATTTAACGTGGCGAAGGTTATTAGTTGAAGTAATATCTAGTGGCATGAGACCCCTCACAGGATTTGGTAATAATACTCCTTGGTCCAATTTGATGAGGAAGGACAACGGATTGTGGTCACTCTCCAATCTTGGTATCACTTTCATGTCTATCGTCTTATGCCAATCTCTGACATCTACAAGGAAGTAATCTATCCTACTGGTTGCCCTTGTGTTGTCAAAAGTATGAGCACCCTGGAGGTCTGAGGGGGTGCGGCCATTTGCTGCCCTCAACCCCCTAGCCAAACACAAACTCTTTATTTGTACTGCCACTTCGGACCATTTCTTTACCATAGGTAAATCCAGTTGGGGGATTCCCCATTTGGTGTCTTCCTCTGAAGATATTTCATTATCCTCCTGGCCTAGTGGTTCGAACGTTGTATTCATGTCACCCCCCCACTAGAATAGTGACATGCGTTGGAAGATTCTCTAAATCATTATCTAGTGCTACTACCACCTCTGAGACTTTGCCCCCTAATGTTCCCCTAGCATAAATGTTATAGAGGGCCATCTCGTGGCCATCAGCCCAGGTTATCACACTTGGGAGTAAGTCACAATTGTTAACGGGTCTTGCTCTAATAGTACATTGAAGTGATTGGCGTACCCAAGTAGTTAATCCCCCTGAAGGCCGCCCTTTTGGGTTCTTTTTCGCGGGAACAAAGAAGTTTAAAAAACCCTGATGATGAACAGGATTCACTGCCCAAGTTTCCTGGAACATAATTACATCGTGGTTGTCAACAAATTTGCCCCATTCTGGGGACTCTAGTTTATGGGAAATTCCCGCCAAATTCCAGGATAGGAATTTAAGACCTTCCTTCGGCAGACTGGCCCTCTCATTCAATGGTAATACATATTGGGCTTGCGGGAGTTGAGCCAGAATGGGTTGGGGGCTCGATACCCTACAGTTTCCATAGATGCGGGTAGTTGGAGTCAAATACCCCTTACTGTGAAAATAAGCCCCGTTGCAGCAGGGTATCCTCAAGTTACTAGAGTTAATGATAATAGGCTTCTTACCAGTTCCAGTACCCCTCTCTTGAATACCAGCTATGTTACCCTTAACTATGCTCATCCGCCCTTTCAGTCAATCACACTCATTGAGATCGGAAAGGACAGAGTATTTACCTTCTCTTACCACAGAATTCCATTTTGTTCTAAGTACTGTGGGATTTAAGATGTTTCCTTTCTTTGCATAGAAAAAGTCTAGCGTTAGAGGAACTATCTCTGTAGATCTACGCTGGGGAGGGTAAATGTTTGCTAGAATGTTTGGCAGCACTTCAGGATCAGAAAAGTGTAACACCACACAATCCCCTCTGAATTTTTTGCTCCTACCCCCGATCCATTCTACTCTTCTAGCCTTCACCACTTCTTGTGCCAACTGCTCCATCCCCCCCGGAGAGAAGGCCATGTTCCTTGATAGCCAGTGCAATGATTTATTTATTAGGGATGGTGGGTTCTCTACTTGCCCAGATTCTAAATGGGGAACATTCGCCAGGACCAATACCAGGGGGGATGCCTCTACGATTAGTTCTACTGGTCCCTTCTCCATATTGGAATCTACCAGACTGTACCCTTGTCTTGGCCTTTCAAAATCACCGTTATTATTATCCAGTCCCCTAGGCCCCCCCCCTATATCATTAAACAGCATAGGGATGAGGGGAGTATTTTCCAAGGGTTCTAGCCTGGGGGTTGTCTGTGTATTTTTTGACTCGACTCTAAGTGTCCCCTGTTTAGCAATTTTGCTGATTCCTCTAATGATTTTTGCAAAAGTCCCCCCAACCTGTTCACCTCATCAGTGAGGTGATCTATTTTGCATAGGAGAGGGTTGGTTATAGTCTTAATTTTACTATCTAGGGTGTTTAACAGTTTCTTAAATTGGTCTTCGTCCAAAAGTAGCTTCCCCCTAGAGATTCCCCTTGCATCTTCTCCAGTGCTTTTTGGTGGGGATATATCTAGGCGATTTTCACCTGAGCGAAGCCCGCCCCGTTTTGAATGACTCTTCCCCCCCCCCCCCCCCCTGGCTGCTCTTGGAGCTGGTACCGGTGCCGGGGGCTCCTCTTCTGGCAGTACAGTATCTTCGACAGGTATACTCTCAATGGCAGAGTCAGCTATGGCTACTAATAGCTGGGTTAAAGGGTTGTTCTCAGGTTGCAAAAAAACCTCTTTGCTAGTGTCCAGGGCAGGTGTGTCAAAGGACATATTATCTGATGCTGTCAGTACGGGGGAAAGGCTCAATCCCAGTGAAGATCTCCTATCACTGTTTATTTTCGCAACAACTTGAACCATATATTTGTCAATGGTATTAACAGCTTGAGTCGATTTTGACTTTGACATAATGGGGGGCTGTAACGCTAATTTCCCCCAAGTTATATCATACAGTGCTTTTGCACAGGATGACTTTCCTGTAGTTACAAAAATGGGTATGAAAACTGAAAACTCACAAGTGATTTTTTGGCCAGCGTTCCAGGCCCTGTCCCTGTCTCTTCCTGCCGATGAGGGCCGTAGAGGGCCCGCCCTTTGCCCGGGCTTAGCCCGGCGTCCCGCTCGCGTCCCGCGAGACGGTTCCCCTTCTGATTTTATTGGTGGGAGGGCGGCTGTGGGCGGGGCTCGCAGGGGCCGCTGACTGGATGTTGGTTGGTCACGCAGGGACTCCTGGGAGAGTGACTCCCTGCCGCGCGGCTCCCCTGCAGCCTCTCATCACCTCAGCAAGCACAGGGCAAACAGGCAGCGTTGGTGGGCAAAGCTTCCACGTAGCGGCTCCCGCGAAGCGGGAGCGGCAAGAGGTAGCACTGATGCAGATTCAGGTAGGAGCAGGCAAGATGTCCTCACGACGTCTCGGAAAGATTTGAAGAGGTCACACTGGTGGGCTGGTCCGGGGTCCTTTACACCTGTTTGCCGGCTGGGGCGGGGCACGCATGGGCCGCTGACCGGATGTTGGTTGGTCACGCAGGGACTCCTGGGATAGTGAGTCCCTGCCGCGCGGCTCCCCTGCAGCCTCTCAGCACCTCAGCAAGCACAGGGCAAACAGGCAGCGTTGGTGGGCAAAGCTTCCACGTAGCGGCTCCCGCAAAGCGGGAGCGGCAAGAGGTAGCACTGATGCAGATTCAGGTAGGAGCAGGCAAGATGTCCTCACGGCGTCTCGGAAAGATTTGAAAAGGTCACTATAATACTGCAGTGGTACAACCACAGTAAGGCAGCAATTTACAACTGCAGAATTTCGAATGTAGCAACTTCAGAACAACAGTTATGAAAACTGCACACTTCTACTACTACCTGAAACCTCTACCCATAAACTACAACTCTAAGTGCATCTAATGATAGGGCACAAGGTTCACCTCCAAAAATGAGGCCCAGCAAGGGTGAAACCGGTTGCTTGCGTTCCCATTCAGGGCCATGGCCTAAACGTTTGGATGAAACCATCCTTATGAGGAGAGGTGAAATAATATGTTGTATGTGATTGTCCCTTGTTTGTAATGGCACAACCGGCACGTATGATGACACACTGAAATGTGTCACAGAGTAATTATCCATACTTCAACCATAGGTACAAGGCTCAAGCTGCACCTCACTGATGATGACTAATACGACTGAAACTAGGGTTGCATATATTGCTGCTGTGAGGTGCTTGCTGGGCTTCTGAACCGAGTCTGGGGATGATTGTGATGCCATTTAGATGATACTTTACTTAGTAGTTCAATTTGGGCATTTGGTTTTTGACAGAGCATTAAATTAATTAGAAGCAGATGGTCCCTGCTAATAATGAAAAAGAGAAACTATGAAATGATGGCAAGAAATGGTCCACAGAATAAAATTATCCTTGGCTCAGATTAATTAAGGCATTCCTAAATTATATGTGTGTTCCCTTAATTATCATAGCAAGTGAATTTCTGGTGTTGACCTTAGTTCAACCAAGGCAAGCATATTGCAAAACATTGTTGCTAAGGGTATTCCAACAAAATATCGAACAAAAATATTGTCATACAATAATCTTGTATTAAAATTATTGTTAGTTTAAAAATACTGTGGACAAATTAAAAAAGATAAGAATATTATTTTTTATGTATGTGATATTTTTTAAATATAGTTGTACATATCGTTTTCTATACCACAGTTGTATTTAATATAATTATTTAATGAATTTTATATATTAGTTATTGTATCTTTTTAAGGTATTATAACCTGATTATGAGTTTGGCAGTAAGGGAACCGCTGTGAAAATGGCATAGGAAACCTCTCTGCCTAGATGGCGGTCTGCCCACTGTATTCAGATGCTGGCGGTTTGCAGAATGAAAGACCACCGGAGCAACACCACCAGCCTCCCACGACTGCCTCAATGGCAGTAGGGGTAATGTAGCTGTCAGAGGGTGGTACAGAAAAGTCCACAACCATCAGAATTACGAGTTTGCTTTCCGTCGAGCCGACCATGGCAGGAAGTCTGCCTAATTTCAAAGGATTTGGGGTGCATACTCATCCATTTTCTTCTCTTCCCTTTTCTTCTCTTCCCTTCAGTCTCCCACGTGGATCTTCTCCCTCTAGGGGCCTCCAGTGGCATAGCTAGGGGGAGGCAGGGGGGTGGTTTGCCCCGGGAGGCACAAGTTTTGGGGGGCGGCCGTCTTGGGGTGACAACAGCCCCCTCACCTCAATGTTTTTGCCGCGACGGGGCGGCAAACTGACAAAATACTCGCAAGCACACCCTCCGCTCTTCACTGCGGCCGCCACGGGGCGGAAAACGCAGAGACTGCCATAGGCACCCATAAGGCTAGCTATGCCACTGAGGGCGCCCTTCACAGAAGCATCTTGACCCTGAAGAAAATTACCCAGTTGGCGCAGAAATCCAGATAAGTCTGTTTTGCAGTATTTACTTGGCACATGTGGTCCAGATTCCTGCAATGGAAAAGTACTGATAGAAAGGTATTATTCATGTGTCATGCATATCTGCACATTTAACACTTGTACAGTCAAAATATACACATAAGAAAAAATATTAACCACCATAAGAACCACCGTCACTGGCCCAGTGGTGAAATCCTAATACTGCGGGCAGGAGATCCTTGCCATGACAATCTCTCGGGACCGCCACTGCGTGGGTATGGTAGTAAGACCACTGAACTCATAATCAGGCCCTTACTCTTGTGATAATATTTGTTTTTTATTTTTTAGTGTAGTGTATACTTTTAAACTTGAATTTAGAAAAAATAGTTAGCAATTTTGTTACAAAAAATGGTTGTTGTTTTTTGAGTAGTAGTGAGTGAAGTACATTTTCTTTTTGCATTTTTTTCATAATATGAAATTAGTCGTTTTTCATTTCAGTTTATTCTATTTTTCATGTTTCTTTTAAATATATGATTGTTAGTTTTGGATTATGATTTTCTTTTATTTTATGATATAAAGTTCAGGAATTGTAGTACATATTATCATAATTATATTAAATATTAACTGTCATGATTTTCTAAATATTTTTAGGTTAAAATATGTATGTGTATATTGGCTTGAAGTTTAGTGTGTTTTTAGATTAAATGTTATTTTCAGATTAAATGTTATTGTATTTTATAATTAAGAAATTATGTGTGAGTATGGAGTGAGTATGGAGTATTGATTTGGTATAGAACATGTTTAATTTGTTTTACCTTCTTTTGGATTGAAGTGTATATAGTAAATGTCACCTCTCTAGCATCTAACTTCTTCTTCAAATAGCCTTATATTTGAGTGAGAATAGTGAATGTAACACCTTTAGGATCCAACATCTTCTCCCAATATGATTAGATTGTAGTGGGAATAGCAAATCTCACCCCTTTAGTGTCCTACACATTCCCTCAATATGGTTAGATTGGAGTGGAAAGAGTAAATGTCACCCCTTTAGTGTCCAACATCTTCCCCCAATATGGTTAGAATGAAGTGGGAATAGAAAATGTCACCCCTTTAGTGTCCAACGCTTTCCCAAAATTGGTTTAGATTGGAGTATGGTAAGCTTGGCATGTGAATTTCATATGTCATCTCTTCAGTGTACAACACCTTCCCTCAGTATGGTAAGACTAGAGTGGGAATAGTAAGGGCCTTATTATGAGTTTGACGGTCCAACCGCTGAAGGACCGCTAGAAAACTATTGCACCTGTGGCCTTCCGTCCACCATATTACGAGTTGCCCCAGGGGCCGGTGGTGTGGCTGCGGTGGTCTTGCGGCAGTGGGCAATGTATTTCCACATATATCTATGTCTGTTTGTAAATTCCGACTTCATATGTGTCGAATGCACATGTATGCACAATATATGTGGAAAAATACCATCTACCCATTGCCGGAGTCTGACTCATATGTGGGCAGTCCCAGTAATGGGTACATGGTACCAAGACACTTACCTGGCTTTCCCAGAAGGCAGGGTCGTATTCCTTGTGGTGAAGATGCTCCTATTTAGGGGGGACCTGGAGAAAGGGATCAATGCCAAAAACTGCTTGAAAGAACTGGAACGAGGTGAGTATACATCCCAAATCCTTCATCCCTGCCGACCTTTAGGCGGCCATCCGACCGCCGCGGTCTGCCTGTCAGGATGCTAACTTGTAAACCGAATGGCGGTGTTGGGCCTCTGATCCACCCAATAGAAACTGCCTTCTCCCAACCGTGACCACGGCGGTTGGCGGGATGATGGCAGTGCTGGCAGCCCAACTGCAGTCTTTGCAAATTCTCTCCACCCGACTCGTAATGTAGCGGATGGTTCACCGTCAGGCCACTGGGATGGCGGTCGATGGAGCGCTGAACTCATAAAAAGGCCCTAAATCTCACTCCATTAGTGTCCAACACCTTCCCTCAATATGGTTAGACTGAAGTTGGAATGGGAAATGTCACCTCTTTAGTGTCTAACATCTTCCCTAATATGATTAGATTGGAGTGGGAATAGTAAATGTCTCCTCTTTAGTGTCAAACACCTGCCCTCAATATGATTAGATTGGTATGGAAATAGTAAATGTCACTCCTATAATGTCCAATAATTTCCCCCAGTGTGGTTAGATTAGGGTGGAAATAGTAAATGGCGCCCCCTTTAGTGTCTAACACCTTCCCCCACTGTGGTTTACTGGAGTGGGAATAGTAAATGTCACCTCTTTAGTGTCCAACACGTTCCCCCAATAAGGTAAGATTGGTGCAGAATTAGTAGTTGTCACCCCTTTAGCGTTGAAAACCTTCACCCAATATGGTTAGTTTGGAGTGAGAATAATAAATGTCACCTCTTAAGTGTCCAACACCTTCCCACAATATGATTAGATTGAGGTGGGAATAGTAAATGTCACCCCTTTAGTGTCCAACACTTTCCCCCAAAATGGTTAGATTGGTATGGCAACAGTAAATGTCACCCCTTTAGTGTACAAAATCATCTCCTAATATGGTTAGACTGTAGTGGGAATAGTAAATGTCACCCCTTTAGATTCCAATGCCATCCCCAAATTGGTTTAGATTGGTGCATGGCACACGATGCATGGAAGTGATAGGGGGCACCAAATTCCATTTCCAACAGCCTTTTTATGGCAGTCTTTCTGACATAAACGGGCTGTCAGAAAGAGATACCATAGTACTGATGGTGGTGCCTGCCTCAGCACTGCCTCCCTTCGGGACTACTATTCTGACTGCCGCCCTGTCCGGATCACTGCTCTTGGTGGAGGCAGCGGTCTTCCCTCTGACTGCTGTGGGTATGACCGCCAGTACTGCAATCCAGTGATAGGACCAATGATCTGTAGGCGGTCCTACCACCATCGTAATGAGCTCCTATGTTTATGTCTTTTAGAATGTCTATGTAAAGAGATAGAAGTTTTAGAGTGTTTTATTAATTATTTGTTATGTGACGTTTTTAAGTTTATTAACAGGTACATTTTAGTTTAATGATACATTTTTCTTACTTGGGGCCTGATTACGATGCAGATCTGACCACCCATCTGACTGCTGCAGCCCGATTCCGACCGAAATTGCCGGTAAAGCTCTGCCCACCGTACAATTAATTTGCTGCTACCCCAGAGGTCTCATCGTTGGCGGTGCCCTGCTCCCCGGACATGTCGCTGCAAGTGGGTACAAGTGCACAGGTGTCACGGGGTCAAGACCTGCCCCGTAACGGACTTTCAATCTCACTTTCAGGACTGGTCCGGGCCCTTTAAGGACAGCCTGGATTTCCCCGACTGGAACTCCTCCCCTGTGACGGCGGAGTCCGCAAGCCAATCGGTGTCGGGCACAGGGAGGACAAAAGCGGACCCGGAAGACGCCGAGTTGTGGATGGTGCAGCGTGACTTGGAATCGGAAAGCTGGAGAGAAACCACCCACTGCGGAGAACTGGAGGACGCCGGAGTCAGAGCAACCCCCGGAGAGACGGTCCAAGCCGAAGTCGGAGAATCCAGTATTCGACTGCCTGACCGAGAGGACGAACCAGAGGCCGCAACGCAGGAGAAGCCCGGAAGCCAACATCCCCACGCATCGCCCAGCCACGCGCAGGAGGACGCGTGGCTATACCAGGTACGGGAACACTTGCGTGCCTTGTTACGTTTTAAAAGAGGAGGGACCGGGTAACCGAGGGAGGAGGGAGGACTTTGACCGGGCACTGTTGACTTTGAGCACATCACCCTTCACCTTCAGGGTTAGTACGTCTGGTGTCGGTCTCTTACCTTCCTCACGAGTGTTACCCTCACTCCCTTCCCCAAGCTTTGAGTTTTAAAAGTGCTGTGATCTAACGTCCACGTATCTTTCCTTTTGTTTTGGGTTCGAGCGAGACGGGCTGAAGAGGAGGACTTCGCCAGCCCAGGAACAGACACCAACCCCTTGCCGCAAAGACCTTTTGCCCTATGGACCTAAGTTGATATTAGGTCATGCCTAGACTTTGTTAACCCAATCAATAAACCAGATATAAAATACTTCAGTGTTGGCTCCTTCCCTCCTTGTGGACCCTTAAGGTTACAACGGGTAACATGCAGTTGAACACACATGCATGATACCTGTGGGGACATGTCTTATGCACCATGTACTCCATTGAGGGAAATGGCCACTACAACGCAGCCGTTTCCATGCAAACCTTTACCATGCATGCCTTACAAGGCATGCGTGGTTACCACGAAAGCCTTTATCACGCATACCTTTACTACGAAATACGTAGTAAAGGCATGTGTGGTGAAGGTGGAAATTGGAAAAAGAGGGCTTGGGGGTCTCCCCCCAAAAATTAAACAAAAAGCAAGGAAATAAAAAAGGGGGTTGGGGGTCTTACCCCCCCAAAAACAACACACCTGATTTGAAGTGAAGTGGAGGCAATCAGCGTTGTCAGAGAGGAAACGGAAAGAAACTTCCGCTTCCTCTTTACAACGTCCGACGTCAAAAAGGAAGATAAAGGACAGGACTCAGAGACGACGTGAAGAGGTGAGGTGAATTTTAAATTAAAAAAAAGATTGAGCGTTAAGGGCAGGGGCAAATATAAGAAGGATTGGGGGGAGGGATATAACCTTTAGCGCGAGTATGCCTTTAACAGAAAATTGGTGCAAATCTATGCGTGGTAAAGGAATGTTTGTGCAAAAGGTTATGCGAACAAAAAGCATTCCGTTGTAAATCATGCGTGGTAAAGGCATGCGTTGCAACGGAATGCATTGTAATCCGCCGCGGCCGGTAGTAGGTGTAACTGCAGGGCGGTGATGTGGAGAGGGGGAGAGGCAGGGTGGGGGGTAGTAATGACATACCATATGAGGACTTACCTGGATTCCATAGCCCACAGGACTGTCCACTTTGGGGTGCAGCTGCTAAGGTGTACAGGGGACCACGGAGAAGGGGAATTGAATGAGTATTCACCATTTTTCCTTAGTTTTCGATGACTCGAGGAAGCAGTCGGACCGCCATGGTCAAGTCGGCGGAAACCCACATGGTCATCCAGGTGGCAGTCGGATCACCCTGTACTGCCCTATAGTTGCTGTTCCTCTCCAACACCAACTTGGCATTTGAAAGAAGGCTGTCAGAGTCGGTGGTCTGTCAGCGGTCAGTCGTAGTTCAGGCTGGATTCATTGTAATTCGGTAGTCAGACTGACCGCTTTCGACAAGACCTTCAGAGGTCCGACCAAATCCAACAGGGCCAAAGAATGTGGTCTGACGTCATCATAAACATTCCCTTAGTTGGGTAGTGGTTGAGATGTATATATTTAATCTTTAATGGTCTGGTGAGACAATCATGCAGAGTTTCCTCTTCCTCTTCTTGTAGTGTTTATCATTTTTGAAGTATTTAGTTGTTTGAAATAGTGTACCTTTTATATTGTTGATTTAATTGCTTGTCTGATTATAGGTTTAAAGTTGTTAATGCTATTATTTTATCGGCCTGTTTAGTTTTCATTTGAATTTGTTTTTCTCGGTTATGTTCTTCTACGGTAATTGCTAATTTAGGTTTTATTTTCAGTGTATGATATATAGTTTGATAGTTTTTAATATACATTTATATTTATATATAGTTTGATAGTTTTTAATATACATCTATCTATACGTATATTATTATTTAGGTTTTTATATAAATGTTTGTAGTTAATGGTAATATTGTTGGTGGGATGTAGTGTTATGATTTTAGTTATATAATTTATTGGGTGAATGGAGTTTGTTTATGTAATATATGTATACTTAATTTAAACATATGTATGGCATGTTTTAGGTTTCTTTTCAATAAATGTTTTGTGTAAAAAGTGTTTAAAAACATATGTATTAATGATTATTCAATTATTTTGGCCATAATATTGTAGTTTGATATTGTGTGAATCTATATTTTAGACATGTTATATGTTTATTTAATGGTAACAATACTTTTGTTTACAATATTTCTGTTTTCGATATAGGTAAAAATACCTATTTTTAACAATGATATGTGTGTTTTCAATATTTGTGGTTTTACTAGTTAACTATAGGAAGTTGATATTTTTGTTATCAATATCTACTTTCCGATATTTTTGTGTTTCAATATTGTATGCATTGATATTGTATCAGTGATCCAGAAATAACAAATTAAACCCCTCAAACACATTCCCTATTGGGGTTTGGACTGAAGTGGGATTAGCAAATCCAACATCTTCCAATGCTTTCCCTGATTTTGCTTACATTGGATTGGGAATAGTAAATGTGATTACTCCAAAGTCCTTCACTTTCCCAATTGTGGATTATATTAGAATTAGAATAGTAATTCACACTACTTCAAAGTCCAACAATTCTCTAATATTGTTTAATTAGTATGGTTAATATATATATTTTTTTAAATATTTAAATTATTTCTAGAAAATAAATACTTTTTAACATATTTACTTTATTTTTGCTGTTATTTATTAATTCTATTCCTTAAATTAGATATATACTTGTTTGTTAACTCTATTCTTTAAATTGAATATATACAGGTTTGTTAATTGTTATATTTTTTATTGACAATACTTGCAATGTAGTGACTTATAATTGTTTACATATTACTTTTATTTTTAAATTTTTTATTTGTATATATATATATATTTAGTATAATAATTCAAATTGTTTTATTTATTTTTACTTATAGTATTATTTTAAACTTCAAAAGTTAAATAAATTACACTTAAGCTATATACATATATATGTATATGTTGTGACATCAAAGTAGTGGAGTGAAACTTTCTGTAAGTGGGGTTTCATTAAGCAGGGGCGGATTTTGCGGATCCACGATTCACGAATTTGCGAATTCACGGATCGTGGATCCGCAAAATCCGCGGATTTTGCGGATCGGCGGATTTGGGGGCGGGGCTTCCTCGAGTGTGTGGGCGGGGACAAACGGACGGGGCTTCCATGCGAGCGCACATGCCTCTTGTGTGTATAAAAGGTCAGAGCCGATCAGAGCGGCAGATTAAGAGACAGAAGCTCCTGGTCACAGGAACAGCACGGGGATTGCGCTCGTGAAAGTCAAAGATGCAAATGCCTCTGGCCTGCATCACAGCGGATTTTCGATGGTATATTTGGGAAGAAGGCACACCTGCCCAGCCTCCACAACGCTCACGATTGATTTTGGGCTGATGAATGAGTCACTGAATTTAAGCTTCAACTAGGGCACATGCTTTATTGATATCTGCAAGTGTTTCCTGTTGAGGTTTATTTTTTGTGCCAGGACCGTCGTGCCAGAACGAACCCTGCCCTTCATATTTATTCAAGAAGACACCACCGTTTTTCCCCATCGTAAATAATTTACGATGGCGCCGGCAAGCTGCCAGCGCCATCCTGAAAAAGTTACTTAATTAGCTTCAACAGGAAGCTCCAACTGATAAAATAAAGCAGGCGCTCGAGCCCCTGCTGTATCTTATCTATTAGAGCTTCCTGTTGAAGCTAATTAAGTAACTATTTGAGGATGGCGCTGGCAGCTTGCCGGCGCCATCGTAAATTAGGCTTTGAACTTTTGACCGCGGAATCCGCCGCTCGCGGATTGCGGATTTTCGGTAAATTCGCGAGAGTTCGCGGACCGCGAATTTACCGAAAATCCGCAAAATCCGCGATCGGAGCGGATTTTGCGCTCATGCTTAGGTTTCATATCATTGTGTTACATATTTTTTGTGAGAGAAATCTTCATGGCTTTCAAAATGGGTCTTATGTTTGGCATGTTTTTTTGTGCTTAAGTTCGCCTGTTTTTTCCATTCTAATTGCAGTAAGACAAGGGGAAATGCCATTGTTTTATGAGAATCAATTTGAGCTGTATTTTGAAATGTATGGGTAGACAACCATTCTGGTCCTTGTTGGTATCTTAACTAGTTGGCATCTTTGCAGGTAGGTGTAGATGTACGGAGGTCAGGATTGTCGCATTGTCTCTAACATGAGTCAGTACTTCTTCAAATAATGGAATATGAGACAGTGTTCTGACCAGAAAAAAAGTATAATGAAACTGCATTTAATAGATTTGTAGAAAATAAAGTTTAGGGGTAGATGTATCAACATACCCTTGTGCGATTTCTAAATAGCGATTTTTAGGGAATCGCTATTTAGAAATCGCAAAATGGGATGTATGTAGAAATGCGCTATTTTTTACCGATTTCTTATTCTTCCTGATTTGCGAATTCGCAATTTGCGAATTCGCAATTAAGGAATAATTTCCCATTCATTCCTATGGGCCAGGAGGCCCATAGGAATGATTGTGAAATCTTTGTCAATTTGCGATTCGCAATTTGCAAATCGCAAATTGAGAATAATTTCAAGGGTGCAGGGGTGTCTCAAGAACACCCTGCTGCACCCCTGAAATTTACATGTGTGTGCATATGGCGCACATACATGCCCTATGGGCATGTATGTGCGTCACATGCCACCTTCACAAATGCCAAATTGTGCATTTTTAAAAGAATTTACAAATTACCACCAACTACAAGTTGGTGGTAATTTGCGATTTCTTAACCTAAATTCGCAATTCCAAAATGCTACATACATAGCATTTAAGGAATCGCAAAATTGCGATTCCTTAAATGCTTAAGCAAAATAAGGAATCGCAAATTTTTGCGATTCCTTATTTTGCGATTTTTTGTTGCATGTCAAAACATGCAAAAAGACGTTTGCGATTCGCAAAACGCTGGAATTCTGCAAATTCCGGCCTTTGCGAATCTCAAATGGCTTGATACATCTACCCCTTAGATTCTTGTAACAAGCCTATACCCATTTTTAAGATACAATTAGTCAAAAGAATGATAAGCAGACAAACCTTATTCAGTAAATAAGAATATGCAGAGAAGACCAACATCCAGCATCTATTTTTCATCAAATACATACCTGCAGATGTATGCTTGTCTTTAGCAACCAATGATAGAGTACTTTATTTAACTACAGCTGAAAATGTTCTAATGAAGGCTATTTTAAGAAGTTAAATGTAATGCTACTTGAAACTCAGTCAAAGATAATTTGCTAGTCAGGAAAATTAGATTTGTTCTGAAGCATTCACTATCAGTGTGCACCCTTCAGCTGTCTAAACAGGTGGTTCATGGTGCTATGGTACACTATGCAAGGTAAAACTGAGTGTTTATCAAGACTTCTGATATGTCAACCTTTCCAGATTCTATGAATTATTCCATTTTGATTTATGAACACTCAGGGGCGCATTTAGAGGAGGGCAATAATGGGACACCCATCCAAAACAGAGTTGTATCAGGCTAATGGCCTTAATTTCACTATCTCCTTTGCTCTCTAAGGCCTGTTCCAGGCTTAGAACACTGTGGGGCATATTATCAAGACAGGCGATAACATTATCGCCGTTTTAGCAGCAGAAAACTGCAGCTAAAACGGCGATAATGGACTTGATAATATGCTCTATGGAATTCCAATAGAAGCCCATGCTAAATGTGAAGGACATCTAACATTGGCTTCAATTGGAATTCCATAGAGCATATTATCAAGCCCATTATCGCCGTTTTAGCGGCAGTTTTCTACCGCTAAAACTGCGATAATTTTATCGCCTGTCTTGATAATATGCCACTGTTTTCCTTAAAAAAAACAAGCAATGCCTTTGATGTGCTATGTGAAAACTTTCAGAGTATCAGGGATATGTAATGGAATGGAAAAAAAACTCCCACTATTTGGGTTTGTCTTTGAAAACAAACAAAAAAGGCAATGGCCCATCATGCTTTAATAGTTAAACAAAGATTGTTCTCCGGGTATGATACTTATAATGCTCAAACTATCAAATAAGCTATCTCTCTCACACTCACTATTGCTCAATGTCCATTGTGTCATCACATTCACGCTAAAGGAACTTATTTCTGCTACCCGCCCAGTCGAATGTAGAACCACAAAGGCACTGTATGTTTACGAAATTTAACCTGACAATGTTAATTGCATTTACACTCTTGTTTATTAAAATAAATATTATCCTTAGTCCATAAAAACAATCAATGTGGCGTTCATCTATCTTACACAGTCCAACACTGACATATCACAATGACCATTTAAATCAAAAGACACAATTTTCAATATACATTTGAATACCACAAAAGAATTTTTAAAAACGCATTCTTGTATGCATGTCTGATAAGCAAAATTCGGAGATTTGACCTTGACAATGTACCTAAAGCGTGAGAAAGTATAAACTAATGTAATATTGATGTGACATATATTACGATGTATTAGTGACTATGTATTTTTAATTTTTATCTACAGAGTATTGTGTGTTTTTAACAATTGTCCTGAGGAAGGTGGTGCATAATAAGCAAGATCCACCGAAACGCGTTGACATACATGAAATCCCTTTTGGGTTTTGTATCGGACATCCAGGGTGGGGATAGGATTAAGGGGCTTTTACTTTTTGTGCACACTTTTAATAAGTCTTTTTTTGGTGGGAAGCATTGGGGAAAAAAGGAAAAAAATATATTGTCCAGTTCATAGGAATTTAGCAAGTCAGATCAAGGTAAAATGCAGAATTGTAACCTAATATATTAGGCGATTTAAAAATTATGTCATGGAACGTTAATGGGCTGAGAACAAGGAAAAGGCGACAAAAAATCTTTGAATATCTAAAGCTTGTAAAGAGTGATATACTCATACTAAAAGAAACCCACTTTCTTAAAGAAGAGAGGCATGAAAGTACAAAACACGAAAAGTGGATTGGAAATAGTGTCTGCACAAATCAGTCGTGTAACATTAAAATTTTGTATGAGTGAAATGTCCAACTAACTATAACGTCAATGAAACCTATGTTTTTTTTTGTGAATATATATATATTTAAAGATATAGGTATATATAAATATAGATATAGTAACAGATATTATTATAACAAACTAATTTAGAAATATATAAACACATATATCAAGCAAATAAACAATAGAAAATATGATATAAAACACATTAAAACAATATTGTTATAGTACTAAATGTAAGTTTTATATATGTAAAACATTGTTATCATTGTATAGAAAAACAATATACTTAACAGCGATACTACTTACCTCAATATGATGATACTGACAGTATTCAGTCTTCAATACTTAATACCATTGATATTCTGGCTTCAATATTAATGGTGCGCACCCTTCTGCAGCTCATTTCCTCCGAGTGTGAAAAAGCAAACTACAGCAAATGCATTTTATTTGTACTCATCAGGGCCAACTTACAGGTGGATTGACTTTCTGTGCTATTTTATTGTCAGCAAAATATGAACAAGCATGCCTGCTGACATGCATTAAATCTCTTGTGTTCACAATACAGCAGTATTTCATACAAACTGTTCAATGTTATCAACATTTTTCTCCCAACTCTACTCCTATACAAACTAGTCTACTAATGAACAACCGACAATCTACTCTTTGGCATGTAATATTTCAGATGTACATGGACTGTATCAAATAAAGTGAGCACTCGAAGCGCTATGTTTAGGCTGGTGTCTTTCAAGACGTGCTAATCTTGGCTGGAATTATAGCAATGCTTGTAGCAGGTTTTGTTTGACATATCTAAAGTAAACAACTGAACATAGCATATTAGCATATACAAAGCAACATAACATCATAATTCAGATATAACAGGTACATCACATCAAAACAATAAAACGAGAACAAAAAACCTGCAGTACAACAAAAGAAATTCACACTACAATAATGCATTACACAAAGGCATCAGACATCCCCAGCACAACAAAGTGAAAACAGCAAATGTGCACAAATGTTCTTGTCATACATTACCACCTCCCAGATCTTGTTTTCATAAAACGGTGGTAAAAGGTGTTTAAAAGCATGCAGTAACTTAAAAGCACCTGCCACAAATGTTAGTGGTCTGGCTTCTAGAATTGGTTCCAAGGAATGACTCACTAAAAAAAAAGTCAGATATTTCTGTCCTTTAAGTCATCTTTAAAGGTTGTTTTCTTTTTGCTGAAAATGTTTGCTTCTTCTTTTAAATTTCTCTATGATTTATTAAATAGTTTCCTACATTTTTCCGTTTCTTCATAGCTGTGCAGATTAACAACAGTTGGGAGCTATTCAATTCAGCTGTTAACATTTTGGATTGATGTGTTATATGCACCCAAAGGCACGAAACGCAGTAGCACAAAATTAACATTTTCACAAAAGAATGAACTGGGAGCACTTCAAAAGATTTGTTAAACTTTGAAGTCTTCTCTTTTTTCTTAATGTGATTTCTTTGAAAAGGTTGTAATTTTGCAGGTGCTGTGCACACAGTCAGCAAGGGCTATTGATAAGTAATGTTTTATAAGCTTTCCAGTTAATGTAGTCCTGCATTTTATTTTCAAGCATCTCTTTGGATGGGTATGGCTGCACCTGGGAAGAATACAGACATGTGTTCAAATGGTTTAGGATGAGAACAGAGAACCACAACTTCATTACAATAAAAATGGAACAGCTGTTTGGATTGCGATAATAATTATAACTTGTAGTATGTGCATAGGCAACACTGTAAGCAGCATTGTGATACATAGTGCATTCTACAGTCAATACTGTAGGTAATACTGCAGTGCTGCAATATATAGGCTACCCAAGTAAGCATTACTACTATGGATAGCAAATGCAGGAGGCAAATCTTTAATACACAGACAGGCAATGCATGTACACATACACATGGATGTCGTAGGTATTATTTAGGTATGGATGCAATGATGTAGGCAATACTGTGGTGCATACAGGTTGCACTGTAGGCACTACTCCATTCCTTAAGGAATAATGAAGAAGAAACGGTAATAAACACATTATGTGGATGCTATAGTTAATACTGCAGTACACAGGCAATACTGTAGGCAATGGTGCAGTTCATGCAGCCTGCACTGTAGGTATTGCTGCAGTTCAGGATGCAATAATGAGGGTAAAACAGTAATGCATAGACAGGCAATATTTTAGTAGAGACATGAAAGCTGTAGGTAATACTATGGTACACTGGTGAGAAATATTGTTCGAAAAACTGTGGTAATACTGTAGGTATTACTGAAGTACATAGAGTGCCAAACTCTAGTAGGTAGACAAAAATACTGTAGGCAATACTGCAGTGCATGGAGAGGCAATGCAGTAGATATTACTATAGGACATAGGGCCATATGTATCAAGGCCAAATGGGTTCGCAAACTCATTTCGGCAAAATGGTATGTATGAAAGAATTTGGGTGCAAAATAAGGAATTGCAAAATTTGCCATTCCTTATTTTGCGATTGCATTTAAGGAATCGCAAATTTTGCGATTCCTTAAATGCAATGTATTAAGCAAAAAAAATTCCAAAATGCCCTTAAGGATTCGGAATTTACCACCAACTTCTAATTGGTGGTAAGTTGCGATTTCCTTGAAAAATGCACATTTCAGCATTTTTCAAAGTGCCATGTGACGCACATACATGCCCTTAGGGCATGTATGTGCACAACATGTGCACCCATGCTTATTTCAGGGGTGCAACAGGGTGTCCTTTGGACACCCCTGCACCCTTGAAATTATTCTCAATTTGCGATTAGCAAATTGCGAATCGCAAATTGAGAAAAAATTCCCATTCCTTCCTATGGGCCTCCTGGCCCATAGAAATGAATGGGAAAGTATTCCTCAATTGCGAATTCGCAATTTGTGAATTCGCAATTAAGGAATTTCAAGAAATCACAAACAATTTGCGTTTTTCTTGATACATACCATTTTGCGATTCTGAAATAGCGATTTCTTAAAAGTCGCTATTACAGAATCGCAAATTGGTTCCTTGATACATATGGCCCATAGACACTTATGCAGGCAGTTCTGCATTGAGTTACTAAACTACAGGAGAAAACAACATAGTACATACGGAGATAATTCTGTAGAACATTGAAGGAAATAGTGTAAGCCACAATTTTGTACATATCCACAGACAGACTGTACTGTAGGCTAAAATGCAGGCAATTCTGTAGAGCAGACAAGCAATCCTGAACCATTATCTTAGACGTGCGCAGGGAACATTTATATTAGAGCGCAAACCCCAACATGTATTAGTTTTCTAAACAAATTCTTCAAAGGATCCTGCGCGTATGTATGTATGCATCTATATCGACTCAGGAAAACATTTACATTCGGGAAGAAAACAATCATATTTCCGTCATCAGTCGATCTGCTTCGAAATCCGCATTTAAAGGATAAATCTAGTTGACATATGTGGTCCTGTTTGTACACTGGCAGCGCCAACAATGTTTTATTCATAAACAATGTTGGATATTACATTTTGGAGGCAAGAGTATTGCACTGAAATTCATTTATCACCAATGCTGATAGAGACATGCGGTTTTTTTAAACAAATGTTCAATTTCTGCTGATTGATTTATTGGCACGTGAAATATTAATTTTGCATAAATGCAATGTTATATACATGCAATTCCACGCTGCTGCCAATTAAAACGTGAATTGAGCTCAATTATGCATGAAAAGCAATAACCTCGATGAAACAACCTAGCTTTACTGCAGAGCCGACCGATTCCTCCATCAGTAATGCTCAGTTGGCAGTTGCTGCCTTTCCGCTGTTCTTCAGTCGCTCACATCTCCGGCAGTATTTCAAGCCTCCTTACATTTGATTCTGCAGACATTACTGGCAGACTGCTCCTTGGTGACCTGCCTGAAGGGCACTGGTCCATCTGTGTTTGATAGTGGTCATACAGCTACATTATAGTACAATATCTTTCAATGTTTTAGTAGACGTTATTGCGGTGTGTTATTCGTGTTTAAAGGTAGCGGTGCATTTTAATTTTCCATGTTTAAAGGTAGCGATGTTACATTTGTAAGGCTGGAGCAATTTGAGGAGTTTTTGAAGAAAACAGCAGCAGTGTGTGTTGACTATCACTATGTTACTTTGTAGCCCTGAAATTGTTACAGAGCAGGCTGAGATGCCTCTGGCCAGCCTGCTACACCATCACTCTACTTCTTTTCATTGCGCATGCTTGGTCACCATAAGATAATGACCTCGGACTGAGTCAGCAGATCTGGGTTTAATCCATCACCGTTCTTTAGCCCACTCTGCCACCCCAGTTCAGACATGGCCATATGCAAATCAGTCTGACCCTGTGCCTCATGGGAACAGTCCAGCCCGGCATGCCAAGCCATGCCTTCCCTGGACCGGAAACAAGCTTCCTAGGACCGGTTTCTGGCATTTCAGACATATTCAGCCAAGCTTGCTTGAATCCAGTGGCAAAGTGAGCAAGGGACTCATGTCTGAGCATACCCTGCCAACTTATGGTGAACAAAGCAGTACAAAAGGGGGTGGTGATGGACGGAGCATCTGAACCAATCAAACACTCACACCCAGTCAACAGATCTGGGTTTAATCCATCACCGTTCTTTAGCCCACTCTGCCACCCCAGTTCAGACATGGCCATATGCAAATCAGTCTGACCCTGTGCCTCATGGGAACAGTCCAGCCCGGCATGCCAAGCCATGCCTTCCCTGGACCGGAAACAAGCTTCCTAGGAAAGGTTTCTGGCATTTCAGCCGTCTTCAGCCAGGCTTGCTTGAATCCAGTGGCAAAGTGAGCAAGGGACTCACGTCTGAGCATACCCTGCCAACTTATGGTGAACAAAGCGGTACAAAAGGGGGTGGTGATGGACGGAGCATCTGAACCAATCAAACACTCACACCCAGTCAACAGATCTGGGTTTAATCCATCACCGTTCTTTAGCCCACTCTTCCACCCCAGTTCAGACATGGCCATATGCAAATCAGTCTGACCCTGTGCCTCCTGGGCAGAGTCCAGCCCGAACTGCCAAGCCATGCCTTCCCTGGACCGGAAACAAGCTTTCTAGGACTGTTTTCTGGCATTTCAGCCATCTTCAGCCAGGCTTGCTTGAATCCAGTGGCAAAGTGAGCAAGGGACTCACGTCTGAGCATACCCTGCCAACTTATGGCAAACAAAGCGGTACAAAAGGGGGTGGTGATGGACGGAGCATCTGAACCAATCAAACACTCACACCCAGTCAACAGATCTGGGTTTAATCCATCACCGTTCTTTAGCCCACTCTGCCACCCCAGTTCAGACATGGCCATATGCAAATCAGTCTGACCCTGTGCCTCATGGGAACAGTCCAGCCTGAACTGCCAATCCATGCCTTCCCTGGAACGGAAACAAGCTTCCTAGGACCGGTTTCTGGCATTTCAGCCGTCTTCAGCCAGGCTTGCTAGAATCCAGTGGCAAAGTGAGCAAGGGACTCACGTCTGAGCATACCCTGCCAACTTATGGCGAACAAAGCGGTACAAAAGGGGGTGTTGATGGACGGAGCATCTGAACCAATCAAACACTCACACCGAGTCAACAGATCTGGGTTTAATCCATCACCGTTCTTTAGCCCACTCTGCCACCCCAGTTCAGACATGGTCATATGCAAATCAGTCTGGCCCTGTGCCTCATGGGAACAGTCCAGCCTGAACTGCTAAGCCATGCCTTCCCTGGACCGGAAGCAAGCTTCCTAGGACCGGGGTCTGGCATTTCAGCCGTCTTCAGCCAGGCTTGCTTGAATCCAGTGGCAAAGTGAGCAAGGGACTCACGTCTGAGTATACCCTGCCAACATATGGCAAACAAAGCGGTACAAAAGGGGGTGGTGATGGACGGAGCATCTGAACCAATCAAACACTCACACCCAGTCAAAAGATCTGGGTTTAATCCATCACCGTTCTTTAGCCCACTCTGCCACCCCAGTTCAGACATGGCCATATGCAAATCAGTCTGACCCTGTGCCTCATGGGAACAGTCCAGCCCAAACTGCCAAGCCATGCCTTCCCTGGACCGGAAGCAAGCTTCCTAGGACCAGTTTCTGGCATTTCAGCCGTCTTCAGCCATGCTTGCTAGAATCCAGTGGCAAAGTGAGCAAGGGACTCACGTCTGAGCATACCCTGCCAACTTATGGCGAACAAAGCGGTACAAAAGGGGGTGATGATGGACAGAGCATCTGAACAAATCAAACACTTACACCCAGTCAACAGATCTGGGTTTAATCCATCACCGTTCTTTAGCCCACTCTGCCAACCCAGTTCAGACAAGGCTATATGCAAAATATGAAGAGTTGGCATAGTCCAGGTGTGAAATCACCATGGCTAGGACCACCTGGATCAGAACTTCCTGAGTAAGTAATCTGCTGATCTTTCTTATCTTTCTGAGCTGAAGGAAACAGGTGTAGGTTACTGCTCTTAACTGGGATTTCATAGTGAGGTCACTATTGATGATCACCCCTAGACTCTTGGCTGAGGGGGAAGGAGAAGGGGGAGAGCCCAACTCACTTGGCCAAAAATGTTCGTTCCAGGGGTTAAGTGGACCTCCTATCAGAATCACTTCAGTTTTGTATGGATTAAGTTTTAGCTGGTTACTATTTATCCAGTCCTGCATGTGCAACATTGTTGCCTGGAATTCCGATACTGAATAAGGTGAATTATCAATAGTGAACACCAGTTGCAAATCATCTGTATAGTTATACGTGCACACCTTCCTGTTTTTCAGGGTCCGAAGTAGGGGTAAAAGTTAGAGATTAAACAAATTAGGTGCAAATGAGGAGTCCTTAGGTACTCCACATGTTGTTTCTATTTTTTGGTGCATAGTACTGGGAGAGATGCACCGACTGGGTGCAATCCTCAAGAAATTACTCAATCCAGCTGGACGCTGCTCCCTTAAGGCCAGCAGCCCCTGACACGGTCGATCAAGATACCATAATCAACGGTGTCAAATGCTGCAGACAGATCTTATCAGCTTCCTCTCGAAGTGTGTCCAGTACAGTAAGTATTACTTCCTAGGTTGAATGGGCTGGGTGAATCCCTGCTTGGTTGGGATCAAGGTAGTCAGACTGCTCCATGAAAGCACAAAGGCATTTGGCCACATGAGATTCCAATATCTTGGCAAAATAAGGGAGCAGGGAGATAGGCCGGTAATTGGTCAGTATCCTAGTATCCGCAACTGCCTTTTTTAGTAGCGGAACAACAGTTGCTTCTTTGATAGCTCTTGGGTCACAGCCCTGCGATAGTGAATCATTTAGTAGTGCCAAGGCGGGTCGGGGAAAGATAGTAAAAATGTATTTTAAGATGTGAGGCGGGCAGCTGGCAGTAGGTGAACCCGACTTTACTTTAGACAGGAGATCTAGAAAAGTCTGATTGTCTATTGCTGAAAACTGGTCAAGAAAACAAGGGTTTTCTAGCATTGAAGATGATACCTCAAGGGGAGGGCAGAAAGGGATACTATTTTTTATTGTTGCAATTTTATCAATGAAAAATGAATTAAGAGACTTACAAAATGGTTGAGAGGGTGTAGATTTCAATGTAATTCTGTCAGGATTGGATAATTCGTTCACAACAGAACACATCTCTTCAGACCTATTGGTAGAGCTCAAGATTTATGAAGAGAAGTAAGTAGCCTTGGCAGTGAAAATTGACTTTTTATACTCTTTAAGTTGGGTTAAATAGCTCCTTCTTTTTATCAAGGGAATAACTAATTCTCCATTTTCTATCAGATTGCCGAAGTGCTAATTTTTGCATTTTTAAATCAGACGAGAACCATCTTTGTGCCCAATGGTCATTTAACACGCAAGCATTTTAACCTGCCCATCATCAATATTTTCATCTTGATTATTAACACACCGTACAGGGTAAGAAAGTAGTAACATTTCTTTCTGACCACCATCTTGCATTTGAAATACTTCCTGTACCTTGCTATTTTTGCACACTCAGGTGTAATGCCCCTTCTTACAACAATTACGGCAGGTTGGATTGCTTGCAAAACAGTTGGGGTTATTAGACAAATGTTTAGAGCTTCCATACTAAAAACATTTGAATTTTGAGTCTTTTTCCTGATCCTCCCCTTCAGACCAAACCGGTTTCTCAGTGGATTTGTTAATGTCCTCAATAGCCCCCTTCCCTGAACCTGTACCAGGCATTCTTTCCACAGTAGTTGGAAGTGCGCTCCTCATCTCCTTCACCAAATCAGAGTTGTGCTCCATCCCTTCCACAATGTCTATTGCCTCCCTCAGTGATGATTTTTAGCCAAGAGAATTTCTTGTACTCTAGTGTCATTGGTACACCACACAAAATGGTCTCATATAAGCAAATCTGCCAAGTCACCAAACTTGCAATGTACGCACCAAACTCTTCAAAGAGGCCACGCAGTTACCTACCTTTTCTGTTTTCGCTGGTAAACTAGAAAAAACATATGTCTCTCCATAACTAATGTAAGGCTTGGGCCAAAATGTAGGTCCAACATCCTAAGTGACATCTCATAGACATCCCTAGGCTGAAACTATTCATGCCCTCGTATTCTCATCAGGGCTTTCATAAATTTTCTGAAACTCAATACCTAGATTGTGCAGCAAAGTTCTCTGTTTCCTAGCTGCAGAGAACATCTAATACTTTATGGCATTTAGGCATGAATCAAAGAATATCCTCCATTTTTTTATAGGCAAAATAGGCTCCACATCATCAGATAAAAACTGTGGAGGCTGTGACATACTTTAACTCCAGTCAGGGGCAGAACATATCCTGTTGGGGTCCTTGTCGCTCTTCTACCACAAATGTGCTGAGACCCTCCAGAAAACTGTCAGACATTAGTTGTGAGAACAGCACACTACTAACGTATGCAAGGCACTGCGGAGTACTACCATATTGTCTTGCAACATACGCCTTTGTACAATATTGCGGTGGATATTATGTCATCTAGTGCTCAGTAAATATCTGGGCCAGGAGCAGGCCTGTTTGTCTTAATCCTAGCACAGGCACATCCAGGCACCTTTATTTAGAGTGGTCTCTACAGTTAAAAAAAAAAACTGACATACAAACACTCAAATTATATTTTACAAATGACTGAATCCAATTGATGCATTAGAAACTGGGCAACAATACAATGTAAACTTACTTTTGTAGACAACCTGCAGAGGTATGCTTCATCTGTATTCTTCTTAAAGAATTCTTTTGATATAAGGATACATTCGGCCCCATCAGAAACTAAAGCCATACTAGGTGTGTCATCGTAAACTGCATACGCCAGGCCCTGAGAATGAAATAAATAATACAATGTAGGGCATACAATAGTACTCAAATGTAAATAATTTTCCCTTCAAACTTAACTGCTACATATATGTTATATATAACTGAAAAATATATTATGCTAATCTTAATAATTTCCCATCGTGTTCCTATTTAGAAACCAGTTTTAGTTAAATTGATGCTCATGTTGTGCCTCCTCAGTTTTCTTGGCATGCACTTACTTTTATATCAACAATATAAACATCAGAAATATGTTTCTCTATAAAGGAGATGGTTTTAGGTGCATGAGCCTTTGGAGCAGATGCCCATAACATGGTACCCATTTTTCAGAAGCTACTTATCATTTGATTAAAAAAAAAATCCCAAATTGTATTCCCAAGAATATCACCCCCAATGGATTACTGATAGAAAATATATACCCAGTGGTGCAATGTTTTTGTAAACAATCTTTCGCCACTAATATTTATGCCATAAGATATTTTTGTTATTGCTATTCTGACATACATTCAACTTTCACTTCAAAGAGTGTTTTCCAAACAGTAGCTATATAAATACTCCACTAACCTCGTTAGTAATACTAGCCAGATTGCAATTCCAAATTCACCTCATGCATGTCCATCAGTACTGATAAAATGAGCTCCTTATCTACAGCAGAGCTTCTAGTATTGGAGGCTCAATTTGAACAGCACTCTTCGTTCTCTCTGAAAAACAGTCAAAAGTTGTTGCAGTTGCCATCTCTTCCCCTTGAATAAGACCTAACTGGTACTAGATTAATTGAATGTTGGGAGCTCCTCTGAAAACAATGGAGTGCTCCAGGCTTCTAATGGCTGGTAGAAGCTTGCAGCTCCAACATTCTAATGTTTGACTTTGTTCACAGCTATGGGTGTGAACAAAGGTGTCAGGAAGCCCGAGGGGATTTCAATCCCCTCGGGCTCCCTGAAGCCTTTGTTTTATTTGTTAGACCATACTGCCCTCTAGTGGTAGAATGTTCTAATAGCCTTGTAGCCCTTCGTAGCTGGGCTATACCGGTTATTAAAGTCCCGCTCCCTTGTTAAAGGCCCGCGCCGCTGGAGCAGGCCTTTAATAGCCATTATAGCCCCCTACGGCAGGCTATAAGGCTATAATAGCACACTGACAATCAAGCCTGGCTTGCTGATGCAAGTTAGCAAAGTTCACCCCTGAACATACTCTCATTCGCAGACATGGGTAACTCTCATTTGTTTTAGAAGAAGTTTTGAGATCTTTAAACTTGTAATTGACACAGTTTATATTTCCAGTTTTCTACTTTCAAGTTTAGACTGTAGTTTATTTGTTTGACAAGAAAACTTAACACTTGATTATATACTTACAAAAGGTGAGTGAAAAAGTAAATTACATTTTAAAACACATGGCCTTAAACAACCTCTCCGGATTAAACTGAAGCATACAATATTGCTGCATTTGTATGTACAATTCCTATTTTGGAAGTTGTTTACAGTATCTCATTACTCAGTAGGTATTTTATTGTTTATGCAGGTCAGGATTGAAGATACCAATGAACAGCAAAGGCCCATGGAGGGAGTTACAGTGGGGCAGGAAGGCGGGGTGGGGGAGGAGCAGGTTGGGGGGTGGAAGACATCTTGCGGAAGAAATGGGCAACTGATTAATCTGTTATTAGCTAAGTCTGTGTCAGACCCACTGAACTTACACATGCAACTCTTGCACTGGAGGCCATGCCTGGATTCCTTCATCATCCAACAGAAGAAGCTGATATAGTCTGAGCATCATGTAGAGGCGTCTAAACTTTGGGTTAGGTTCGTAAATACGATAGGCTGGAATTCCCTTTGGACTGCCTATGTCCAGATACTGAGCAGAATTATTGTTGGTCGAATTAATAGTGGCACATTTTAGTACTTCACATTCGTTTTAATAGAGCTGTGATTAAAATATCATCTTCCAAAATGTGGTTTAATGCTAGTGTGTCCACCCACATATAAACTGTATTTACATACTCCAAAGAGGTATACTTATTGCCATATAACTGCAACAGTGAGTTTGTCACTGGTATATTTAATTACTTAAAAACTACATGAAGGGTTGTACAGAGATTTATAGCTCCAGTGTTAGACCTGGAAGAGCTGCCAGGAGGTATACTGCCCCTTTGCTGTGTGTTGTTTTCCTGGGATGTCCTGCAGTTGCCCATCTCATTATAAGGATTATTCATTGTTAGGTGTAATTTCACAATCTGTGATCACTGTCACCACTATTAGTTTATGTTAACAACAATCACAAATATAAGGCGAGGTTGGTCATTTTCAAAATGTTAGTTCCTGGGTGTTTTAACAATAAACATATTTCTTTCTGCTTGAAAACTCTATATCAAATCATTATATTTAAATCATTTATATTCTCGGGTGTGCCTGAAAGTTGGATCTATTACTTAAAACAAATTAAGTAGAATAGCCGGTTGAGTAAACTATGAGGAAATTGCATTTTCTCTTGTTATTTTGTGATGTCCTTGATGAAAATTTAAGAAATACTCTTTGCAAAAATAAATCCGGCTCATAAGTCAAAATGATCATTCTGAACATGCACATGTTTGGATTTGTATCTAATTTTACTTTTAGTGTAGTATCTTTAAAGAAATCCAATAGTACAGTGGAAAATTCTGAACATTTATCCATGTCATTCTGCTGGAATAGACATATTTCCTGCATGATATACAGTCTTGTCCCCTGCCCCGCATATCCACACTGCATATCTCTGTTACAGTTTTGTTTTATCTTTGGTCATGCACCACACTATTCCTGTGTGTACGCATTCACATGGCCCAGTCTTTTGGCAATATAAGTGCGCTGAAGGACTCACAGCACTGCAGGATTGGACAGTGTGACCATTTTCATGTATCTACATCATATCCACCAGACACCTGGAGCAGTGTGCCTTCATGATTGGCCTGACTGAAGCCAGCGTGATTGACAGCTTGTGGTTCGTATGTCTCCAGAGATGTTTTAAAGCATGGGCAAAGTGGGCTCTGACCCAGGACCCCAACCTCTCTAGGGGCCCCTTTAGAGCCAGCTCTGTTCTGAAGAGAGTTTTACCTTGATAACCTTTAATAATTCTTTAAACAGGTTGCTTTAAATACCATTTACATTTAGTTTATTTTTATTCTGATTGATGTGTGGGAGTGTATTGTAGATATTTTGTAGATAAATGCCGTGTTTATGTTTCATGCAACATCCATAAAAAAAAAGTTTTATTTAGATCAAAACATAACTCCACATATGAGAAATGGGAGGGTGTCACAGAGATTATTTGCAGTAGTATTAGTAAACTGTTGCTGTTTTAAAAAATGAAACCATGTCATTATCCCTGAATAATATATGTAGGCTTTCCTGTTTTCAGTTTCTATTTTTGGTAAATTCAGTTTTTTTTGTCAGTGTTTTCAAGTGATTTCAATACCTTCAAAAAACAGTGGTTAGCAGTGGTTACATATTTTCACACCATAAAAAACAACAGAAACCATGTTTTTCTGGTGCTTATAGAACTTTTTGCTTTTATTATTGCTTGCTTTCTGCACTGATAGTGCATGGTATATAGACGGTGTACATACAGAGTAAATGAGGTCCAAATACATTTTTACAAATCAAACTTATCTTAGTATACTATACAATACTTCTTCAGTGAGTCTTTGGTCATGCACGCTCGCTCTTTCCTTCCTGTGTAAACTTTTATCTGTGAAAAGGCACTCTAAACATTGGCACTTGAGAAAGGCAATGCCAATATAGCCAGTATACAATTCGCTAACTCTGGTTACTGACTTAGCTTTTCCATGCCAATACTGATGCACCTGAAGATTGTGATTCTCTGCGACAGGTTCTGCAACATATGCATTGAATTGGGCGCATATGCCCTCAGTGTAATATGAGCAGTCAAAAATGAGGCAGCACTTTTGAAACACTGGAGAAAATTTCCATTAATGGAAGGGATCTATAAATTGGGCAGAGTACCACAGTGAGGCTTAATTGACTTGACTGCCATGGTTGGGGAAGGGCTATTTTTCATACATTGTAAAATAAAAGTTGCTGAATTGCTCCTCAACATTTCTTTGCTTACCAAGTGGTAAGCACTCTAACATGGAATATGTTGCAGTGCCAAAGTCACTAAAAGTGTCGCCCAGCCTACTGGCCAATTATGCTGATCACTTGGTAGACAAGGATGTTTTCAGACCTTAGCTTTATTTTTATTATCTCCACTACAGCAGTCATGCTTTTTGAAAAGTCTAAGAATGCAGTAGGGTCTACTTTTTTCAAATCACTATCGAAACTTGATCAAAGATCCTCACATTTCTTGTCTTTGGCATCATCACTCAGCAAAGGTTCTGTAAACGGTTGCCACATGGATAATGTAGCATTCATGGCCTCTAGGACTGAGTACCACCAGCTAACTGACACAGTTGGGATGACTCTTTCTTTGATGCCGCGCAAAGCCCAAAATGAGAAATATTTGCGTTTTAGTTTCCGTGCATAACAAACCAGTGCACCAGAATGGACTAAAAAGTTAATAGCATTCTTCATTAACTCTGAAGATTGTAAAGATGCTTTCAGCATACCATCTAACAAGTGGCAACGATCTCTTACAGAGAAGCACTTCAGCTCAGGTATCGATTTTAACAGGTCATCACACAACTTTTTCATATGCGTAGCTGAATCACTGAAATACAAACAAAATCACTCCAATCTTTGTTGAACTTGGTAAGAACTTTTTGCAGTAGCATTCCAAGTGACACTACATTCCATGTTTTCCAAAAGTCTGGTGTCATGTGTTCACCAGTATCCCAGATGCTTGCATTGAATGTTTAAAGCCTGGGGTGTTTGGCAATTCACCTAATATCAATACTTACTCACTATAAAAGGGGGCTAATTTATCAAGGGTGTTTACCCATTATCTGTGGGTAAATGTGATGGTACACATTAGGAAAGATTCTTTTGAAACCTATCAGTGAAAGACTCAATTGTAGCCGGAAAAAAACAAATATGATTTTGATATTTCCTGAGTCTCCACAGTTTATTAAAAAATAAATACCACCTAAAACATGCGTTTAACCACTGTATCTTCAGACCAAAGACAACAAAACTGAAAAAAGGAAGAAACAATATTTTAGTGACATTCCTAAACAACAAACCTCAAGCAGAATAATGTGAGCCCAGTCTTTCTTGCTGCCACCCAATATAACAAAGTGTTGTCCCCTTCCAGGAAGAAATAAAAAATACTCTTTCACTCTCCTTTCCTTTCTTTGAATGGCATTTATTTTGAGCGTGTGTTTATATGTTTACACTGGTGAGGGCTATTTCCCTTCCGGTGGGGTTTTATCAGTTATTTTAGGTTTCAACCTAAAACCGGACAGCCTAAATATAGGGAAACACATTTAGAATTTGGACCAGTGTGCCTGTGCACTGTCAGTGACCTGGCGAAAGAGGGCATGAAAGAGCTGAAAATGTATCATAAATTCATAACTGTTCTGAACAAGGGTCCCCTATTATCCTTGGCCCAGGGCCCTAATATCTTTAAGCTGTCCCTGTATGTCTCATAAGTGAACTGCATGACTGCAGGTCTGCCAAGTGCGTCTTTGGATCAGAGGCAGTTCTGGAGATTCAGTGATCTGAGAGGTGTCCTAGGGCACCTCGTTAAGAATTCTGGTTGTCAGTTCAAGGCACTATGTGCAGAAGAATCATCATTTGTCAGCGTGGGCCTATTGCACTTAAGAAGAAGCGCCAAGTACTCACCAGAGTGGTGTAGTGAGCCACTTCATGAATCAAGTAAATACTGGTGCGCTGGTGTGAGTCGCGAGTCTCAATTTGCAACTCTCATCCAGAAGAGGGACCCTGTCAGATGCCTCCTCTCCTGTAGCAACCTTCTAAGTGATCACTGCATGGCGGGCTGCCGTGCGGCTCCTGTGAAGACTGCCATGTGCCACCTAGAGGTCTTGTTGCCAGTGCTGCTGTGGGACGGCTGAGTGTAGTCTCGCACTTCTACTATGAACATGATGAGTGATTGAACAGGCCTAAATTGAGGAACATAGGGCCATATGTAGGTAAATGGAGAATACCGAATCCGTAAAACAGAATTTTACCGAATCGGTATTAAGGAATCGGTAAACGCGATGTACATAAAATTTCGTTAAAGTTTACCGATTCGTTAAAATTCGGTATTAAATACTGAATCAGAACGAATCGGTAAAAAAATATAATTTAAAGAAAGTCAAATACCGATTAGGTGTTACAGAATCCATTACCGATTCGGAAATACCGAATTGGTAATTCAAAAAATCGTATTTTGTTGAATCAGCCAATCCTGATTCACCCAATTACCTCCCAAACTGGAAGTGGCCACACCCAGCCAGGTGCACAGGACCTGGAGCTCACAGTGAGGCAGGCAGGTGAGCTGAGGAGCCAGCAGCAACACAGCCACACAGCCACAAGCAGGACTGAAATACTACAACAAGCATTGGAATGGCAAGCCAGGACAGGGAGAAGGAGGGAGGCGACAGAAAGAGAAAACTCAAGTTCAGTGACAAGGAGCTGGAGGTCCTGATCCAGGATGTCAGCCAAGAGCACCACAAGCTATTTGGAGCCCAGTCCCACCAAGTACCAGACTCACAGAAGAGGCAAATCTGGAGTGGCATCCGGGACAAAATCAATGCCATAGGTGTGACCCAGCGCACCATAGAGGACATCAGGAAGAGGTGGTACGACCTCAGGAAGACAGCAAAACTGAGAATGGCAGAGAGACAGAGGCAGGCTGGCAAAACTGGTGGAGGGAAAAACCGAGCCCCAGCACCAACACCACTAGAACTGATGGTGGAGTCCACCATCCAGCCGGAGAGTGTGAGTGGCGTGGGAGACGCAGACAGTTCCGCCAGAGCAGCTAGAAAACAAGATAAGAAGCATGCCCAGCATGCTGTGCTACCCCCTCCCCAACCCCAATCCCCATAGTGGCAAAGGGGCTCCCACTCCACCCCATGTCTTACTGGTTACCTGCAATGCATTATGGGTGATGTAGTCAGAGGGAACTCATGAATAGGACAGTCAGGCTAGCAAACACAATAGCATGGTAACGTAATTGGCTACGTCAGGACAACCACTGTGCTCTGTAGGCATGTTGTTTAATGTAATTCCATAGCAGACAGAGCAGTGAGTATATCTACATTTGTGTCATTACAGGCGAGTCATCTCGCAGTGCAGCAGAGAGCAGCCGAGCTAAGTCAGCTAGGCAGGAGGGGAGGCAAAATGAAGACGTCAGCATGCCTGCAGGGGCCACAAGCTCTGCGTCATCACAGCCATCTATTCCTCCACCACAGCCATCACCACAGCGCCAGGGAAGTCCGCAATCCCCTCTCACACAGTCCCCACTGCGAAGATCACCAACACCCCCACCACCACAGTCAGGCAGGAGGCATGCCGTGGCCACCCTCCAGCAGATGGAGGAGTCAGAGGAGGGCAGAGGGGGCAAACAAAGTCCCATAGGAGATAGATCCAACAGGGAGAGGTCTGGATCTGCATCCGAGGGTGCCCACATCTCCTCCAGATGCCGCAGGGCAAGGCCGGACTGTCCAGCAGCAGCCGAGCAGGGTGACAGTGTGTTTGCTGGACTGGAAGGCAACATGCTGAAGGTCCAGCGCCTGCAACGGAGAGAGATGAAGTCAATGCACAGGGAGGTGGCACACATAAACAAGCATATGCACAGGATGGAGAAGGGCATCAGTGCTATGGGGGAGAACTTGTGTGCAGGAATGGAGAGTGTAGCTACTTCGGTGAACAACCTCTGCAGCCAGCTTGAGCAGGACCGTCTAGCCAGGCGCAGGGAGAGACAGAGGCTCCAGGCCTATACCAAGTCGGTGAACCGGCTGGCCACTGCAACATCACTGATGTGTCGCAGGTCCATCGCCATGCAGGAGGAGATGGTGCATTGCAGCAGGGATGTGGCCAGGGGGATGGTGTCCATGACCTCAGTGCTAGAGTAAATGCAGAATGCTAAGGCGGCCACAATGGAAGGGGGGGGACAGTGAGGAGGCCACCAGCCGTGGTAGCATCACGCCCTCACCCACCGAGTGCAGAAGGCGTAGTGAACGTAACGTGCCTTCACAGGAACAGTCCAACACACCAGACAGTGTTGATAGGGAACGGTCACGGGCAGCGCGTGGCCGCAGGAAGTAAGGACCTATGGCTGTTACCATGCATGAGATGGGTGATGTAACCCATGTCCAATTGGACATTGCTCACAATACTGGGGGTGTGCCTAATAAACACCTTAACATGTAACTGTAACTGGCTCTGTGTTGTTACTCACTCAGAAATAGTTTGACGTAATCTCTGCCCGTCTCTGTCTCCCATCATGTTCAATAGCAACACCTGCTGCGCAGGGCTCTGGCTGAGGGTTGTCCTCGTCCTCATCCTCTGAGTCAGTCAGTTCCACTGCAGTTCCTTTTTTTGTGGCCAGATTGTGTAGCATTGCACTTGTAGCAATTATCTTGCAACATTTGATGGGGCTGTACAGACGTGCACCTCCAGTTTTGTGGAGGCAACGGAATCTGCTTTTGAGCAATCCAAATGTGCTGTCCACCACGTTGCGTGTGCTCCTATGTGCCACATTGTATCTCCTCTCCCTTGGGGTTGCTGGGTTGAGATATGGTGTGAGTAGATAAGGCCGGAGGGCATATGCGCTGTCACCTATGTACAGATGTAAGTGGAATTAATTTGTGTGACCAACAGCTTTAGCCAGGGTGTACATCAGGGTGTGTCACATGTACTTACCTAGTATGTATCCGTCTCCAAATTCACCTGCAAGCAGACGTGTATGGATGCCTCTGTTCCGGAAGATGTACGCGTCGTGGCTACTCCCGGGGAATTTGGCCACAATGTCAGTAATTATGTACTTGGCATTACATGTCACCTGTACATTGATGGAGTGGGTGGATTTGCGGTTCCTGTATATGTATTCACTTGCTGCAGGTGGGCAGATGGGTATATGGGTCCCATCGATGCAGCCGATGACATGTGGGAAGTGTGCAATTTGGTAAAACTCCAGCTTGGTCCTCTGCAGCTCCGCCTGTGTACTGGGGAAGGAAATGTAATGTTCCATTCTGTCCATCATGGCATCTAGGAAGATGTTGAAGAAACGTGATAGACAGCTCTGTGACACTCCACCCACTGCAGCTATCACACCCTGTAAACTTCCTGATGCAAGGAGGTGCAGGCAGCAGAGTACCTGGACATGGGTGGGGACAGCGTGGGCCCTTGGTGTCTGATGCTCCAGATAGGGTTTTAGGTCCCGTATTAGGTCCAGGATGGTATCAGGGTGCAGTCTGTATCTTTCATGGATTTCTGCTTCTGTCAATTGGAACAATGTGATGCGCAATCTGTACACCTGCTCTTCCCGTCTCCAGATCCTCATTCCTGCTGCTCTCAAGCGTAGCCGCCTTGCTATGAGGGAGAGGCCCGCCATTGTGTTCACACAGATGCATTTTGGGCCTGTTTTTATGCACTGAACCTGATTACCACATGCTCCTGAAAAGTGGTAAATACCGAATCGTTATTACCGAATCTGGTCATATTCGGTATTAACGAGGTTTGCTACATCGCTTTTTTGAGGATTATTCCGAATCGTTATTTCCGAATCGGTATTCTTTGTTTCGGTAATTTTAAATCGGTAAATAAGGAATCGGTAATTTTTTACTGATTCGTTATTATCGATTCAATTCGGTATTACGTACATCTCACATGGCTAAATACCGGTCGGTAACGCCGAAAACTGGCCTTTTTCGCTGTTACCGACCGGTATTTGGCCACCTACATATGGCCCTTAGTTCTTACACTCTGACCTTCCTGAAACACTGAACCGAAAATGGGTAGCCCAGAGACAGTGGGACCTATGAGGGGCAGGTAGAACACTAGTCTGCTGAAGCCCTTAGGGTACAAAGACTTGCACCTGTGAATCAGGTATTTGTGCATTACTGATTATGTAGTGGAATTCTATATTTTCTGTGTAACACATTACTTGTATATTATACAAAGAGAAGCACTGGGGTGGATATTGACCATCCTGCACTTTTGGAAGGGTGTAATATTTCTTGAGCCTACATAACTCCCACACTGACCTCCCTGGGAAGGCCCTGCTACTACTTAAGAATCAAGTGTGGAAAGGGTTGTTATTTGCCCTGTTTGCAGAGCCATTGTGAGGCAGACCCTAGGACAGCAGCAGTGGTAAAAGGCTTCAACCCCCATGGTTGAGCCACATCAACCCTGTCTGCCCCTGGCCTCCTGAACAGCCTCTGACACAGTGTAAGTCTTTCTAAGTTCACAACAACATTATTGAAGAGATAAGCAAAAAAGGCAGGGCTTCCACAGATTACACCATATATATACAGTGAGACATAAAACACAACGAAACCAGAGCATTCCGTTATAAATATTAGAAACTGACAAACATCTGAAGCATTTGTATGCCAATGAAATTAACCTTGAAAACATTGTAGATTTATGTTGTGGTCGCAATGCACAGTACTGACCAAATCACGAAAAAAGCTGTTAAAACTTGTAGGGTATGATCATAAAAGGTTTTGAATTTGTCAAATTACATGCTGTTAGTGGTATATAAAGCACTGCTTGGTGCAAACAACCTTTTCACTATGTATCATGAAAACAGAGTTTTGGAGGTGGTAATGTTTGACTAGAGTTTTTGTACATATTTGTTTTGTTGCATCTTGTAGTGGTGATGTGTTGTTTTTGAGATGTGTTTTTGTTCTGGATTGTGGCATTGTGTTGTTTCATACTATGATTGTTCTATTTCATTCTGCTTTGACTGTTTCTGTTAGGTAGTACCGTTATGTTTGTGTTGTGTTGTTATTTTGCTTTTTTGTTATCATGCTGTGTAATTACTTTCTACATGTTAACTGCTGCTACCTTTCCATCCAGAAGCTGTATATTGTTTTAAAGTTCCAGTGATAAACAACCATTTACCACTATCTTAGCTTCTAAAATCCCTCTGCTCCATCTCGACCAATCAAGAGGTTAGCCTAAAAATGTGGCAGAGGCCTGTCTTATAACAGCACTTCCACTGCTCAGTTTATTTGATACGATCCTATTGTTCTAATGAAGTGCTGTGCTGGAAACGGAAAAGACACAGAATTGTAAAAGCTCCATCAGTTATCACACCTCATTGAGATTCTGAGGGCACTGCTGCAGGACCCTTTCACGGTAGCAAACGAGGCTTGGACGCTTGGAGAACAATTTCACAGCGAGATATAAATCCCACAGATCAGGATTGCTGTTTTTGAGCCCGTTTCCAGCGGTATATCATAAATATGAACACTGGAGGAGCACTGATAAGGGGAGCCATCCATATCTTCTACTTAAGTGACTTACCTACAGTAACTTGCCAGAGGCCCTTTAATGATAAATGCTTCTCCCACTCAGCTGTTCAGTTTCCTGGAAATGCTTTACAGATCAAACCACACGATTTCGGTTTGGAGAAAAAAATGCATTAACAAAATGTTGATAAGAGTAACTTTAGATCTCGTATCAGAGTTTAAAAAGATGTAAACAATCTGAGGAGCAGATTAATAGCATGCGTGCATGGATCCGTTTGGATTTTAAATATGGTGCAAATGTAAAGAATACAATGTCTTTACTTTCTAATAGCCGCAAAGGCATTTGCAATTGCAATTGATATCATATAGCAACCGGGGAGCTATTTGGAATCCACAAGAGAGCACTGAAGGCAATATGAAAGGCACATGCACACAAAGGTGTCATTTGTAGTTTTGCACCTCTTATTTTGGATACAACTTAAGGGTTTCCTTGACATTTTAACTAGGTAATCTTCCAGGTAACTGGGTGGCTCTTAGAGTACTCCAGTTCCTTCAGAAATGAATCAACCATGGTATGGAGTTGTTTACACCTCTGCACCATAGGAATAGCAACTAACTTATGGTCTGACTTTCTTAGTAAATGTGCAAATTGTGTGCCAATAATTTTCGTGACTTTATGAGTATTTTCTGTGGAGTAATCTCACATTCAATAGGACTTTTAACACTTATTGACGTCCCCTGAATGAAAGGTTGCACGCATTTTTGCGAGGGAGGGTGGAAATCCGCAAGTTTGTCGATCTATCCTTTAACGCATATGTAAATTTCAGAGGAAGATAAATTGCATCATAATGTTGACTGAGTAATGTTGCATTAATGGGGAATGATGCGTCGCATTTTATAGAGACCAACCAGGGCCAAATGAGTTTTAACCTGAACAATCACTCGAAAAAAACTCAACAAATGAAAAATACATTTTGCTCTAATTGGTCAGTGAAAGTTTACTATGCTACTAGTGCTGAACAAGTGTGGCAATACTTTCTCCTGACGATCGTATTGTAAAAAACGGTGCTTCACTTTGAGTCATTAATCAAGTAAGCAAGAAAATACAAATGGTGGACATAGAAATCAAGACCAGACAGTTATTAGTACACCAGGACAAGTATAGAAGCAGGCAGGTAAACAATGCTTATAATGTCATTAATGTATTCATTGCATATTATCTGAAGCCTATCAAATCTTTTCATAGTGTAAGACAAGTTCCAGGGCTCACAATTGAGTGAAAGCACATGCAGTCACAGGTGGGTGGTAAAAACATGCATGGCGTAGTTGGTGATCCATCGGTTTAGGCTGCGTGCTGAGGCGTTGGAGTTCGTGGAGGTCAGCTGTAGAGTTTTGTGGAAGGAGGTGGAGGTTGGTCTTTGGAGATCTTGTTCCAGCTTCTGTGTAGGTTGCAGTGGGCGCAGTGATGTTCATGGATTTAGTGAAGGAGAAGTGGACACAGTGGTGGTCTGTCCAATGAAGTTTTGAGGTGTTGTTGGTGGAGATGTTGTTGCTTGCGGAGAAGAGGGGGTTAAGCGTGTGTCCTGTTGAGTGGGTTGGGAAGTAGACCAGTTGTTTTAGTCCAATGGTGGTAAGGTTCTCCAGCAGGGATGAGGTGCTGTGGTCGTCTCGGTTGTCCAGGTGGAAATTGAGGTCTCTGAAGAGGATGTAGTCCATTGAAGCAAGAATGTGTTGGGAGATGAAGTCAGCTATGATTTTGGTGAATGGGGGACAGGGTGCATGGGGTCTGTAGATGAGGGTGCTGTCGAGGGTGGCGTTCAGGTTTGTCTGGAGCTGGAAGTGGAGTTGCTACATGTCGGGTGAGTGGTCGATGGAGCTAGTTGTGAGTGTGTTTTTGTGTACAATGACAATGCTTCCTCCTGGCCAGTTGATGTGGTCCATGTAGATGATTTTGTAGCCATCTGGGACGGCAGTAGAGATTTCCAGGACTGAGGTTGGGTTCATCCAGGCTTCTGTGAAGAATGTGATGTCTGGGGAGATGGAGTCAAGCAGGTACCAGATCTCCATGGCGTGTTTGTTGAGGGAGCATGTGTTGAGTAGGATGCAGCTGAGGTGCTGAGGTGGTCGGGTCCAGTTCATGAGTGCCGTTGAGTTGGTGGTTTGGTGTGCAGAGGCAGGAGAAGGTGCAGTTGTGGCATGTGAACAGGCTTTGGGTGTCCTTTGGCGACGCAATGTGGCAGGCGGTGGAATGTCTGGAGATGAGGAAGTGTAGGATGCTGGTGTCGTAGTGGTGAAAGCCGCGGGGACCACTGTCCGTGGCTCTGGGTGAGGTGCAGGCACGGACAGGCGCATATGGGCTTGCCTTTGGCACGCCCGCTGCCCGCATCCACTGAGTGACCGTGCATTGGACACCATTACGTAGTGTTGGGGAGGTGGGAGGGCTGGTCAGCTGGGAGGCGGTAAGCGGTGCTGGAATGGGGCAGGCTGAGGAAAGAGCAGCGGCAAGGGTAGGGAAGAAGAAGTACAGAATAAGGCAAAGAATGAAGAGAGAAATGGAAATACAAAAGAAAATAGAAAAAAACAAAAAGAATAGAAAAACAGAACAAGAGAAAGGGAGTAACAGATAAGCAGACAGCCTCACCATTGCGCCACCAGGATTGAGGCGTAGGTGGGATCCTGCGGGTGGAGGAGGGCCTCGAACAGTAGACCTGGAGCCTGTATTTGTATGCCGTCCTCTCATGTGAGGGGCTTTGCATGAGTCCCTATTCAAGTCACATCCTCCTCACCTGAAGCAAAATGAATGAAGCACGTTGCTTTGAGACGACCGGTCCAAAGCATTCCCAGATCATCTTCCCTGTAAATATTAGTAACGCAACGTGCCCTTAAACTCTGAAGCGGTCCCAGATGAAACCCTCCAGGCAAATTACAAAAATTGAATATAAAGAATGATTTGTCATGAATACAATATAACAACAATTTAGAAATGAAAATTATTTTAATATGGTTTTCATTATCAGAGTCAGAATATATATCTTTAATTTTCGGGAATTATTAAAGCAGGTTCATTAATTCAAACTGCTGGAAACCCACATTTTATTCATACCCTAACCATACAAGAAATGTGAGAAATTCCTTGCTCGCATATTATTATCATCTTATATTCCATTTTCTGACACATTTCACTACTATCGTGCTAATAAACTTCACATCTTTATAGACGATCTTCTTTCTTTAAAAAATGAAATTTAATCCCGCTTTCATAATTAGCATGTTTGCTGTGCCTGCATGTTTATTTATTTATTTATTTAAAAGGTTTTATATAGCGCTACTGGACCCAAGAGTATCAGAGTGCTTTACAAGGTAGGTAAACATATCATGACAAAATTAACATTGTGCAGTTTACTCACATAGGGTAAGGCATTACAGTCAGATGAGCGAAGGAGGCAAAAGTAACTGATAGATCAATATAGGAGACGAGGAATGTTGCAAATTAAGAGAGAGATGGGAAGGTAGAGAGGGAGAGAGAAAATAGGAAAAGTGAGAAAGAGGGGGTGGGTAGAGGAGAGTACAAAAAGAATGGGCAGAGTCAGATTCAGTGACGTTAGGTACCCCAATATTTGTTGAGAAGAAGTACCTTGAGGGGAAACAACCTTTACAACGCAACCTTTACCACGCAGTGCCTTTACGGCGCAACCATTACAACGCATGTCATTACAACGCATTGCGCTGGGGGGCGCTCTAGCATAGGGAATAGATTTAATTTACTATCCAACACCTTCCCTACTATCCACAGGGACTGGAGTTGGAATAGTAAATTAAACTATTCACTATCCAGCACCCCAAAGCGCTATGCGTTGTAACAGCATGCGTTGTAAAAACTGCATCGTAACAGCATGCGTTGTAGTGTCATACATCTTACCTTGAGGCTTTTTTTGAAGAGAGGGTAGGACGGGTTGCAGCGAAGATCTTTGGGGAGAGAGTTCCAAATCGTAGGGGCATTACCAGAGAATGCATGTGATTGCGTCTTTATACATTTGAGTCTAGGGGGATTAGGACAAGGGAGTTAGTACTCCTCAAGGACCTGGAGCACCCTGCTTTCTGTAGTTTGTCAGAAAGGTAAGAGGGGCTGTTTTGGTGAAGGGCTTTGTGAGTGATACAAGCAATCTTGTAGGTGGATCTTCCTTCGATTGGGAGCCAATTGAGGTTTTTGAGGACAGGAGAGAGGTGGTCAAATCGCTTACAGTCAGAGATAAGCCTGGCAGCCAGGTTGAGAACGGATTTAATCGGTGCAAGGTGGACTTTAAGGGGGCCAACAAGTGTGGCGTTGCCATAGTCAGTTCTGGAAAGGACAAGAGATTGAACAACGATTTTGAAGTCATCAGCTGGAATAAAAGGTTTAATTTTTTTAAGGTGGTGAAGGGTGAAGAGAGCACCTTTCGCTGCATTTTTAATGTGGGGGATCAGATTTAGATTCTGGTTGATGCTGATGCCTAGGGATTTGACAGAGTTAGAGGTGGAGAGGGAGCAATTAAGTGCTTTGATATCATTGATTCAGAGTTGGATAGGTAGAGAATTGTTTTTGGGAGTCAAAAGGATGATTTCAGTTTTTTTAGGATTCAGTTTGAGATGATTAAGATGGAACCAAGCTTGGACTTTTTTCAGGGTATCGTTGAGGTGAAGGATGTCATTGTGGGACTTGATCTTGTAATATAGTTGGGTATCGTCAGCATAGAGGTGGTAACTGATTTTAGCTTGTTTGAGAATGAGGGTGAGTGGTTCCATGAATAGATTGAATAGGATTGGGGATTGGATAGAACCTTGTGGGACACCAAATTAAATAGGTTGGGGTTGGAGAGGCAGTGACTGAGCTTAATTTGTTGGGATCTATTTTGAAGAAACGAGGTGAACCATTTGAGTACATTGCCCCAATACCAAAGCAATCTTTGAGAGTATTAAGAAGGGTGGGATGTTGGACAGTATCAAAGGCAGCAAAGAGGTCAAGAAGGATTAGTAGTGAGGATTTGCCTTTGTCCAGAGAGCAATGAATGTCATCTGTAATATTGAGCATAGCAGTTTCGGTGCTGCATCCTTTTCTAAAACCAGATTGAAAAACATAAAGGAGATTGAAGGAGACGATATGGTTATCTAATTGGGACAGGACACATTTTCAAGGGCTTTTGAGAGGAACGGAAGGTTTGAGATAGGGCACAGATTGTTTAGGTCATTAGGGTCAGCGGTGGTGTTTTTGAGAATGGGGGAGATTTGACCTAGTTGAAGGGAGGCAGGAACACAGCCAGTGGTTGATGATATTGGTCCATATGGGGGCAATGATGTGTTTGAGTTCCTGAACCAAATAGGTGGGAAGAGGGTCTTTTGTATTAGAGAATGGTTTAAGTTTAGAAATGATGTTGATGACAGTGGTTTCAGATACTGGACATAATTAACTCCAGGAAGCATTATTTTTAGCATGGCGGTCCTTAATAGTGGAGTCAGGCTGGGGAGAGCAGGGAGGGGTTGAGAGGGATCATGACACGGGGAGAAGAGGACAAAAGTGCAGTAGGAATGTTCGGGAGGGGGTGTTGGCTGAGGGGAGATTGGAATGGGTTTTGGGGGGAAGAGAGGGATAGTTCAATCGTGTTGACTTTACTCGAAAAAAAGCTGGCGATTTCTTCGCATCTTTCAACAGTGGCTAATATTTTAGGAGGGCCAGAGGAAGTTTGTTTTTTAACAATGTTAAAGAGTTCTCTGGGACGGTTTCTAGCCTGGTCAAGTTGTGAATGGAGGAAGGAGGCTTTTTCATTGAAGATGTGCTTCTTGTATTTGGCTCTGGTGTTTCTAAGGAGAACCAAATTATCAGAGGTGGGATGATTCCCCCACGCATGTTCTGACTGCCTGAGGGTCCGTCTTTCATTATTAAGGTCGGAATTGAACCAGGATTTGGGAGGTATGTTTTTTGTTGTTTGAGTTTGGTTGGGGCAATTTGGTCTAGGGCTTCAAGGATAGAATTATTGTAATGTTCAGTTAGGTCATTGGTGCTGTGAGAGAGAGGGGGGAGAAGTAAGCAAGTTTTGATTGAGGATTCCAATTCGCCAGGGGCAATAAGGTGAAGATTACGAGTATGTTTCATAGGTAAATTGCCGATGGGGGTGGAGCGAGTAGTGGAGATATTCAAGGTGAAGAGGATAAGGTGGTGATCCGACCAGTCTATGGGAAGGATCTTTGAGAGAGAGGCCAGATCTTTGCTAGTTATAATAGCGTCAAGGGTGGCACCTTTGGAGTGAGTCGGGGATTGGCAGATTTGAGTCAGGTCAGTAATGTCCATGGCGTCTTTGAATAGGATGACAGCAGGGTCTTTGTTTTTATTCCAGTGGATGTTATAATCACCAAGAAAGAGATTCTTGGAGTGAGAGAGCGATGCTTGAATAATAAGATCGGAATCTCCTCAGTAAAGGAGATATAATTGCCAGGGGGGTGGTAAATAGTATGTAAACGAATGGTAGGGGAGCCAGGAACAGAGAGATCAGCGCAAAGGTATTCAAAGGTGGAAGGGTCTTGGAGATGGACTAGCGAGAGATTAAGTTAATCTTTAAAGATTAGGGCAAGGCCACCTCCTATTTGATCGATTGCATCTTTCTTAATGATGGAATATACTGGAGGAATGAGCAAGTCGAGGATAGGAGTGGAGTGGGGGTTGAGCCAAGTTTCAGTTAGGAATGCAATGTCGATGTTTTCACTGAGAATGGTTTTCGCGGCTTCCGTTGCGTGGCAGGAGGCGGATCGGCATTTAATCAACATGCAACAGAGGGGTGAGGAGTCAGGGAATTGGGTGGAGGGACAAGGGAGGATAGATGTTAGTTGTTGAGGGGGTCTAGGTGACGCCGGGTAAAGGGGGAATCTGCTCATTCCCAAGAGAACTGGGATAGTAGACTGAGGATAAGGGGGACTAGTGGACGAGGATGGTGGGGGAGAGACAGGGGAGCTCCTAGTCAAGTTAACTCCCAAGGACATTGGACAAGAAGCATGTTGTGGAGGGGAGATCGTAGTTGCAGTGCAAGGGGGGAGGATATTGGTAAGTTCAGCGGGTTTGGATGAGGTCAGGTAGTTCAGAGGGAGGGGTGGGCTAGGTGGAATGTTGGCGTTGGTAAAAAGGCTAGGTGGGCTGTTTGTGGGGGAAGTGAGAGGAGTGTTGATGTGCGACGATATGCTGTTTTGTGAATGGACAGATGTGTGTGAGTGATCCGAAGAGTGGGCCTTATCAAGGAGTGAGACATCAGTTCTGAGGGAGGAGAGTTCTAAAACAAGGACCGAAAGGAGAAGTTCAACATTAAGCAGTGATTGTGTAAGAAGTGAGGAGTGAAGTGGATCTGTAGTTGTTAGGCAGATTGAAGAGTTATAGTTATCCAGGAGAGGGAGACTGTGGGGAGGAAGGTGGGGTAACCTGGGGGGAGGAGAAGGGTATTATAATTTGGGGGAGGTTTCTTAGTGGGGAGAAGAGGGACAAAGGAGGTAGGGGTGGTTAAGGCATTGGGTTTAGGAAGACAGTTTGGTACATGAGGAGGAGAGACAATATGGGTTGGTGTATCTGGTATATTGGGGGTTGCAAGAGAGAACAAGGGAGTGTGAGAAGGAGATATCTGAGGAGGAGATGTGGGGGCTGTTGGGGGGTATGGGGGGCGGTTAAATGCGGACGGAGAGGATAAAGTGCATCAGAGGGTGGAGTGGTACGGGAGCCAGAAGGAGAGAGGTGAATAGAAGATAGTGCATTATTGGGATGAAGGGATATAAGAGGGTAAGTGAAAGAGGCTGGAGGGTTCGAGGAGGAGTTGTAAAAGGTGGAGGATGGGGGGAGTTTGTTCAAGGGGAGATCACAAGGAGAGGAGCGTACAACAGAGCTTAAAGACTTTGGGGTTAAAGAGGAAGCAAGAGTAAGTGTGTGGGTAACAGGGGTATCGGACAAGTTAGAAGAATCACAAGAGGGGAGTGGAGTAGTCCCTAATTGAGGGGGCAGTGAACAGGGAGGCGTGAGGAGGATAGAGGGGCAGAAGAGGAAGACGGGGTGAGGGGACAGGCGGAAAGAGGGTAGTGGGGAGGGTTAAAGGGTTGGGGGAGCATGGACGAAAGAGGGGGTGGCAAGGATGGAAGAGGATGAAAAAGGGATGGGGGTGGGAGTGAAAGGAGGGGGTGGGGGAATCATTGGTGGGGGTGGATGGGAGAGAGGCAGGTACACTAGGAGATTGGGAGACAAGGGTGTCGTAACAGGTTATAATGTTAAGAGCAAGGGTGGTTAGTAGTAATTGAGAATAATCATCAAGGTTGGGGGAAGAGGAGGGGGAGTCAGTGAGAATAGATAAGGGGAAGGAAGAACCAATTTTATTTATGTAGCACTATCGCATTGTCTATCTGCTTATTTCTCTTGACGTTATAATTCTAAATCTGGCAGACTGATTAAATTAGTTTAAAATATGTGAAATGTTCACATGCAGCACAAGTGCACATAAACGCGTATAGAAATTCTAGCTATTCTAAAATTCACAGTTCTAAAAGGCATTTGTATATTTTAAAAACCTGACCGGGGCATAAATATTATCCTCGGAAGCATATTTGATGGTCATTCTTTCTGAATGACTGATGACGAGTTATTTTTTTTTTTAAAGTAGCTAGTATTGATCAGTAGAATGCATCCCACTGCCCACACACTCATTTTAAATTAACCTGGCAGAAACACTAACACAGGTGCGGCAGACAAATAAGGAAGGGCGAGAAGAGAACTGACATAACCCTCTCCAGACCCCCATTTTAGAAAACATCAGAGGACAGATTATCAAAACCGTGCCCTCCCAGGAAAAAGGGTTCTCAGGGAAGCTTTCCCTGCAGGGGCACAGATTGGTACTACAACAGGGACGCCATGATACAGTCTGTGATCCGAAATACATGGCCACTCTAGAAGTGGGTGAAAAATTAAAATGTGTGCATCCCTTTGTTTGCATCGGTCTATTTGTCCACGCAAGGGAAGGGCAAGGAGGCAGTGGGGAGATGATACGTCAGGCAGGAGTTGCTACAGATTTGGTATAGACACCAAGATATACTTTGGGAGAAACATAGAGACTCCCATGTCACAGATTAGTGACTTATTACACTTCCTTTTGTCTCTGAGTGTGTGTGAGACATGTAATAGTATAATGTGATGTGAGACATGAGCCAGTATAGTGGGATGTGAGAGGGAACTCAGTGTGCACCAATAAGCTTGGCAGGTGTAAAATGTTTTTGAAAGAGGAAGGATCCAGTGCATGCCCCAATGTACCGAAATGGGTGCATCCTGTTGATGTAAAAAGAGCTAATGAAAGTTTTTTCATGAATTAGACTGAATGATGCTCTGGCTTGGACCACGTGTGGTGTTGCATGTCGCAAGAGACTCTTGAGCATAGCCCTCAGAGAACCAAAGGTAATCGTAAGTAACAGACCATTCACCAGTGGATACACATGGAAACAGAACTGCAGAGGTGATAACATTGAAAGCCTACCTGCTGGGAGCTTTGTTCAAACTACAAAAAGTTTATTTATATGTGTTGTGGATTGTGGTGAAAATTGGTTGGGTGTGATGTGGAGGAGAAGAGGAATTTATTTTCTTTGACCACTTAATATTATTAAACATTCTAAGGTGTCAGACATGAAAGAAAACCCTTCAGAGTTATCTATGACTAATTACATCTTCATGGAGCATGTGTCCAGCAATGCATATCAAACACCACAGAGATGCTACCAGGAAAAACTGCTGATGGTGCTAGACAGTTCTTGAAGGTATGATTTGTACACCTCTCTGGACTGGAACATGCACTTAAACGTGAACAACATTTTATTCAAGGTTAGAGAAATTGTTGTGAAATCCCCCATATCATTGAATTGGTGAGCAACAATAGTTGTTATTTGCATTGTAAAGTCAGGACAGTGAGTGATTTGCATTTTCCACGTGAACCCCGTAGAGTCAGATTCCAACTACTGATTATATGGTCTGTGTTGGGCTGTCTGATTTCCATGGTAATGGGATCCAGTAGAAGGCCATGTTTCTGGACTGTGTGTGGTGTGGAGTCATGCTACCTAGCAAGTTCCCTTTAGGTATAATGAGCAATTTCCTTTATGTAGTCTATTCACACAAAATTATACTCTCAACAGAAGGCCTTCTCTAAATTGAAGCTGAGAGTTCATACTTAGCATTAATCGCTATAATGAAACACTAGATTACATCAGAATGAGAATGTGGTAGTCAGGAGCTTCAATGACTATAGATTGGGTTGCATAAGAAATGTGAAATACCTGTTTGATGTAAGTGCAAGGTGCAACACCTCAGAATGAGGATGGGCTCTATGTTGAATGAACACAGGCTGTGAAGTGTCCTCAGTTTTATCATGCTGTGTTATTTATTGTTGTGATCGCAATCAAGTCAGGTATGTAGTGGTTGTGCCATGATACATTTAAATCTCTACTCCGGGCCAGGAGTCACCACCAACACTATTCCTTCCACTGTCACAAGAGAGAAATACCACAAATTCCAACTTGTCTCCTCATCTTCCAGATAACGTTATTATATGTAGAAGGATGTGAATTTAAACACGTTATACTCTTCCTAATCAGTACAAGACCCCCAAAACTGACTTTCAGTTTACCATAGTCACTCCTAGGAGTAGTTTGTTGGCCTGATAATCAGAGCCTCAGGAACAGAAAAGGCTCCAACCAACTTGACCCTACAGTTGGACCCAGCCTGAGTGAGTCTTAAGCCACCAAGTGCTGCCCATTCAGTCTGGCCCCATTGGTGGTGGTGTTAAAGGTGCTCAGACAGCCCAAATCCCAAACTTAGTAATTAGAAAACGTTTGGTTAAAAACTGCTCTGAGAATCGAGAGGAGACCAGGACTAACCTGCTCGTTTATCCACCCAAGGAGCTTTGCTGGTCCACCTGAGTTCACACCAGCTAGCTCCCACTACGCTCTTCACCACAGCAGCAAATCTTGCTCAGAGGTAATTCGCCAAAGGGGTTTCCGGCTTCGTGAAACTCTCCTTGGCTACACCTCCAGCTTCAACCGTCTGGAGATTTTCAACTTACAAAAAAGTGACTAAGTCCCAAGGTACAAATCTTCACAGTGACTTTATCCAGTGGCTCCCCGGCAATGATGCCTCCTCCTTGGACACAGCCTGCATGAAGCCTTGCCTCACTGAACTGCTACCTTCTGAGAACATTTTTTGTTGAAATTTCTTCTAAGTCCAAAAGTAAGCGTTAACTGAGCACAATCAACGTTTTATATCTGACTTGTACTCCTTCAAGGTCTGCCATATTTTACGGCTTTGGCCCAGTGTTGCGTTACTAGATTTCTGCGGTGGATGCTTTGATCTTTTAGGTGGTAGTTTTTACCTTAAACTTCAAAAATCCATAATTCCGGTTCTTCTGATTGGATTGTTGTTGTTTTGGTGTGAAATCATTTATAAAAATTTACTACACTTTTTCTAAATTGCTGTGGTATTTTTTTATGTGCTGTGGGTTCACTTTATTACTGACTGTTGGCTGCATAAATACTTTACACATTACCTCTAAATTAAGCCTGACTGCTTTTGTGTCAAACTACGCATAGGTTAATGTAGTGACTTTTGAGGTTCACTCACCCAAGGGATTGTGACAGTTACTTGAGCAGGGTTAACACCCCATTCAACCAACAACCCAATTTCTCACAACGTTCAATTTTATTAACATTTATTCATTAAATAACATACTTACAAAAACATCCCCAGCTCTGAGAGTTTGGATGTGGATGTAAATTTGTGATGCTCCATCCTCTTCTAGTATTCTGCTTTTTGCTGTCAATTTAGATGGTACCTCTTCGCTGTCCTTTACTGGAGCAGATTGTTGTGGTTGGTCATTAGACAATTTGTTCCTCTGCAGTATTGGTAAAAGGTACTTCTCTTCACTAAAACTGTTTGAAGGCATGTTCTTCTCATTGTTAGACTCAATTTCCTAAAAAAAATAGCAATATTTATTTTCTCAACTGTTGTCTTCAGCCATAAACCAGGTGAAGTCAATAACTCCAAAAGCCTTCTGTAACAGAATATTAAAAATGTGCACCTTTTGGACACAAGGTACAGCAACATTTCCAACTCTAAAGATGGTCTTTCTAGTAGCCATCACATCACTGATTGGGGTCAGCAAGCTACAAGCACTCACCACTCAAGAACCATACTATCAGACATATTAGGACAGAATGGTCATGAGAACAAATTCACAATTTATTCTAAGGTGGTGCCTCAATTTAATGTAAATCAAACCATACAGCTATCAGCATTCTTCCAACAACCAAAGACATGCAGAGAGAACCTTTCACACTATAATAAAAGCGATCCGGATGCAAAGGATGTAGGAAAGGGAAAACAGTTCTTTTTCACCAGTAGGCAAGGGGATGTCAGCGTCCAATGGGACAGTTGCATGGTGGATAGTTCAAACCATCCAAACATGCTACAAGAAGGCAGGAGTAACAATCCACAAGAAATAATGCAGCTTCCCGAGCCTTTCTGACAAATGTCTCTATCCACGACATCTGTGTGCAGCTACCTAGTCATCCGTACACATCTTCACAAAGCATTACTATGTAGAAATTTAACTCAACAAAAATGCTCAAGCAGGGGAAAAGTGGTTAATCACCTGTTTGTAAGCACACATTCAGTTCTACCCAGCCTCTCTAAGGTGATAATACTACAAGATCAGTATTCAGCATGTGAATATGGTGAAATAAATGCACAGCATGTGAATCCCAAAACATGCTTCAAGTTGCAAAACTACTCTAACATGTCACCTTAGACTGTCAACAAGATTAATGTAAATTCTTAAAGAAGCAAGGCAGCTGACACAAAAAGCTGTTACAGCAACAAACGGAAGAGCTTCTTACACTGGGGTAACAACAAGGAAACCACAGGGATTGGTTACAGTATGCCATCATGATCAGATAACTTACTCACCTGCTGGACAAGCACCTGTCATATGCCTCACTAAAGATACACCTAGAGGATATTGGGGCATACCCAAGGGGGCATTAGAGAGAATTTGCTTGTCTACACCAGTTATAAAATGTTTTCTAAAAGGAGCAAAGAAAGTATCACACCCAAGAAGCAAACCCTTGCCCACTTGGAAACTGATGTGGTGCTTCATGAACTAATGACATCACCTTTTGAACCAATGCACAAGGCATGACTCAAGTTCTTAACTCTAAAAACATCCTTTCTAATCACAATCAGTTGACAGCAGAGGGTTAGTGAGATTAAAATGCTTACCACATACAAAACATATCTTCGTATACAGAAAGTGGCAAATGAGAAAAAAACAAAGATTCATACCTAAGCTGTTAACAAAATGTCATGTTAATCAGGCTATTCATTGACCAGCATGTTTCTAGTTCCAAAAGACATAGGCAGGGAAAGCCCTTCACAAGCTGAACGTATGACAAGCAATAATATACTTCCTAAAAATGACATAGTCTATGAGGAAGTGGGACCGTTTTTTGTATCCTCTGTACATGCAAGGAAGGGCTCTCTTATCACTAAAGGAACTATCACAAGATGGACAGTGCATACAATACAATACTGCCACAAGGTTTTGCAACAGGCAGTGAACTTTTGGTGGGTTCATTCCTCCAGGCAGTGCATCTTTGGTGCCATATGTGGTTGGCTGTTGATCTTTGATGCCTGCTTTTCTGCAGGCAGTGCATTGTAGGTCATTTTTCTCTACCTGTAGATTGTCTCCAGTTGGTTTTTTGAGTCAGGTTTTCAGGTTTTAGTGTCTTTATTTCGATAATAAAATCATAAAAGACAAAATAAAAACATTACAAAACAAAACAACCACTATACAATAAGTTATATAGAAAACCAATAAACATGTTATTAATTTTACACTGAAGTCACAGTTAAAACTAATTATTAAACTTTGTTGATTTTACAAGACATATATAAACCTGGAGCTAAAAAGGCAAAATTAGCACATTTAAAAAGATAAGGTCTTACATGATACAGTTAGGATAAAAATACATTCCTTCTAGCCCTAATTGCCCATGCCCAGCCTAGAAATTTGGCCAAGCATATCACAAAGGTTTCCGATGTATTAGTTTTCAAGACCCAGATTGCCTCGGAAGACTTTCTACAGGAAAGGCGTTTGAACAGGGGTTTTAGCCATGTTGAACGAGGTTCTGAATACTGTGGACAAGCAAACAATAGATGACCCTCTGTTTCTTTATGATCTGGGCACCAGCTACAGGAGCTAGAAGAAGTTTTACCCCAGGATGAAGTAAATGAATTCAAAGGTAAGGCACCCACTCGAAACTGATGATAGAGTTTCTTATCCAAAGGTCTGGTGATGGTGTCCCAGTAAATCTCACGGGAGGGATCTAGCTTAAAGCTTAGAAATCTTCCCGTTAGACTCCCAGAACTGGAGACAGTTGCCAAGGAGAGACGGGTTGAAGCCCAAAATAGTTCTTTGAATTCTTTTTTAGATGGAAAAATATTGGTACATGGGGAGACCCACAGATGTGTTAAACCCATGTCATGCAGGCTCTTTTTCACCGAACGAAGCCATGGGATTCGTTCAGAACCCCCCATGGACCTCACTTCTGCTAACTCCTTAGCAAAGAGTGTGAGATCCTCGGAGGTCCACAAGCGCCTCCAAGTAGCCACCACTCTAAATCTAGCCATGTCCATGATTGGTGGGCAACCCATATCATGGCAAAGGGGTATCGATGGGGAGGATTGTGGTAACCCTACCAGGTTCCGAAGGAATTTGCACTGGATTCTATAAAGACTAGAAAGATCCATAAATCCCCATAACTCGGCCCCATAAAGTATGGCAGCGTTTATTTTAGTGTCATAAATTCTCAAGGCAGGGATGACCCATTTTGTAATAGATCTCTTCTGCTCACGCAAAAGACATCCGGTCAATTGGGCGAATTTTAACTGCTGGGTCGCTATTTGATCTTTCCACGACAGACGGCGATCCAAGGTAACCCCCAGATAAGTCATGGTTTCAACTTGTTCCAAGTTGACCCCGCTCAATTGAACGTTACTACGTACGATGTTATTCCTGGTTAAAACCATGAACTTGGTTTTGCCCACATTTATCTGGAGATCATTTTTCACACAAAACTCCTCAAAACGGTTCAAGGCCCGCTGTAGGCCTCCCCGGGTCTTGGTTAGGAGTAAGGTGTCGTCGGCGAAGATTAGCATAGGGAATTTGGTCCCTGCCAAGGATGGGGCATCAGTATGGGTAGCCAAGAAGAATTTTGCTACTTGGTCTATAAAGAGTAGGAAGAGAGTGGGCGCGAGAACGCACCCCTGTCGGACTCCTCGGGTTACAGGGAAGGAATCCGTGTGTTGTCCTTGTTCTCCCCACCTTACCCTAGCGTAGTTCTCTTCGTGTAATCTGATAATCATCTCTAGTAATTCTCCAGGCATACCCAAGTCCCTCAATACCTGCCACAATTTACCCCTAGGTACCAGATCGAAGGTTGACTTCAGGTCTATAAATGCGGCAAAGATGGTACCACCGCCTAACGTAACAACCTTCCAAAAGATCATACAAAATCGTAGCACCTGATCAATGGTACTCGTACCAGATCTGAAGCCTGCCTGCATGGGAGACAGTATGTTTTCAGAGTCCATCCACCCTTGCACTCTGGCCAAGATCATACGGGCAATGACTTTTTAGAGGCAGTCGATTAAATTGATCGGGCGATAGTTGCCCGGATTAGACCTGTCTCCTTTTTTATATATGGGAAGAATCTCAGCCCCCTTCCATGTTTTGGGGATGCATGCACCCTTTGCTATAGCATTAGCTATGTTTGTTAAATATGGCACCCAGAGAGCAGTATTGGTTTTAAACAAATCGGCTGGTATTTGGTCCAACCCAGGAGCTTTCCCCCGCTGAGTTAAACCAAGGGCTAACTCTGTCTCAGTATTGGTGAAGGTCAGGATCGTGTCACAAGTGGGCATTACATGCAACTGATTCAAAATAGGGGGAGGGTCAATGCCTTCTGAGCTAAATTGGGATGAGTAATAAGATTTCCAGGCTTCTGGGGACACATGATTAATTGGAGTACGGGAGTCACCATCCTTCCCCCATTTTACAATGTCCCAGAATTTAGACTGGTTGTTTGACTTGGTGGCATCCAAGAGATCAGCCCAATAATCATCCTCCCACACCCTCTTTGCTTCCCACTGCACTCTTTTGTACCGTTTCCTGGCCTCCTTTACAGCACACATATTTCTAGATTTAACTTTCTCGACTAGAATACTGTGAGCCTCCCTACAATCTTTGTTATACCATTTTGCTCGAATGGCTAGCGGTCGCCCAACGCCCTTCTTACATGGTTTAGAGAGGAGTAGCTTAAGCTCAGCAAAACATTGTTCATGCAAGTCCATAATTTTGTTTGGTTCAATGGTACCCCTCCCAAAGTCCTCTGTCATCATTTTGTTTGAGGCGAGCTTCACCACATTCTTTATATTAGTCTGTATGATTTCATCGCCTGATATTTTAGACCATTTCAATCTCCTCCGATCGTTTGATAAGATTACAGCCCCTTGCCCCTTAGGAGCTGGACCTTCCAATCTTACCACATCGTACAACTTTAATTTCAAAGACAGAGGGTTATGATCACTTTCAGGGCGAGAGACAATTTCCATATCGACCATCAGACTCCAGAATTCCATATTTAAGAAGATGTAGTCTATACGACTTTTTCTCAGGCCATTGTCAAAGGTAAAATTGGCACCAAGGTCGGATCGGGTGCGTCCATTTGCGGCCCTTAATCCCCAGGTGAGACAAAAAGCAGTCCAATTCAGGGCAGCCTCCGTTGCTTTGACAGGTTTACTATTCAATAGTTCCGGTATGTTCCAAGTTGCATCCTCTGCGGACCCCCAGCTATCCCCCGCTAAATAAAGCGGCTCAATGGTGCAATTTAAGTCGCCAGCTAAGACGATCAATGTTCCTTTGTTCCACCCTGCCAAAAGATTGTCCAAGGCACCCACCGTCAAGGGACATCGACTACCAGGGAGGCCACGAGAGTAAATATTAATAATAAGCATGTCCTGACCACCTTCCTTACTCAACCTAATAGCCAAGATATCGGAATTGTCCTCATAGAGTTCTGTGGTTGTGTATCCCCATGCCTGTTTGACCCACGTTGTCAAACCCCCCGAAGCACGCCCTTTATTGCTCTTTATTGCAGGTTTGAAAAAGTTTATGAAGCCGGCTTTGTGTATAGGTGCAGTAGCCCAAGTTTCTTGTAATAACACTACGTCATATTTATCGATAAACTCCAGCCAGTCCTCAGAATCCAAACAAGCCTTTGCTCCAGCTACATTCCAGGACACAATATTAAATGTCGCTATTGCGAGTTCTGCAGGGTTATTACCTAGATGGGGAGGGGAGGGGGAATTAAATAGGGTGGTGCTTATGGGCATATTTCTAACCCCTTTTTCTTCAGTATTGGTTTTTAGCACGCTTTCCCCTTCTGCCGGGATCATCATATTTGCCTTTTTATAGGGCATAAACTGATTACCCAGTGTAGGTGTCATAGAGTGTTTAAGTGGAGTTTGTACTTCTTCCCTGCTATCATCGGTTAGATTAATCGTCGGACTGGGTACACAAAGTCAATCTACCAATTCCAAATCAGACAGTGCTCCAAAGTGATTAAAAAGTGGGGGGTACTGTTGTCGGAGGGGTGTTCTAGGCCCTTGAAACCTCCCATCTCTCACTCTCCACAGGTTTGGGCCTATGGGATAGTTGGTATGTGTATGAGGATAGAAGTAGGCAAGGTCTAATGTTTGGACGTCGCCCTGACGGGCAAATCTAGCTTTCCGTCGTATTCGGTCAACCACCCAGGGGTCTTTAAATGATATCAAGATACAGTCCCCTTCTAAATCTTTTGTGCCCGTACCCACCCAGTCTACTCTCCTTACATAAAGGATTTCTGTAGGGGATGATGGTGGGAGCGGGCGATGTTTGTTTAACCAGTATATTACTTTATTCCGCAATTCCCCTTGGGTCTCCTTAATGCCGTCCCTTAGGGGAGCCACACCAGTTAAAACTATAGTATATCGGGACGCTTCTGGGGGTAGGTTGACTCGAGGTGAGGGGCGCAGCTTTGGTTTACCCACCGACTGAGTCCTATAGGATTGATGGTTATTAGGTTGTTGGGCCATGACCCGAGACCCAAGTTTTACAGGATGTGATACCCTGTGCAGGGCAATGAGTTGAGGCATTGGATTGTGGGGTGGAGACTGTAGGGTTACGGACCTTTGTCCGAGGTTTAGGTATGGGTTTAGGATTGGGGAGGGGCTGAGCTGGAGTCACTACTACTGGGGCCAGTGGGGTACTCTCAACGACCTGTGAAATGTTAGATTTCATTTGTTTTAGACTAAGACTAGCTAAAGTAACAATAGTCTTGTCCATTTCTAATAGGTTAATTTCTATTCTAGAGAGTCTGAGTTCCAAGGGGGATAAAAGCTTTTTCAATGTCTCCCATACAATTTTAAGGAAACTTTCATCACCCCCCTGTTGCTCGCCAGGCTCACCTACCGAACCCTCTAAGGCCCCCTCAACTAATTCTGGGATGGTGTTCTCCATGGGTGAATCTAATTCTTCGCTGACTATACTGTTCACAGTGTCCTCGCCCTTCAAAGAGATGTTTGTTTGGGGAACCACATTGGCCACCCTATTTAACTCTGGGTGTCGACGCTTGTTAAAGAATTGTGCCCTTGCAATTTTGGCCTTTTTGCGGGCATAAGCTAGTCGCGCAAGGCGTTTCCTTTTGTGAATAGCATCTCTTTTATTGATGCTTACAGATGGTTTAGACGTCTCAAATTTTTTAGGGATGCCTACGACCTCTCTAGATGTGTTCAACAACAAAGTCTGGGTGGGCTTAGGAGATGCCATTACTGGAATAATAGGCTGCACTAAAGGTGGAATTGGTGGGGGACAATGGATATCCGCACTGATTATTAATGGCCGGGGACCAGACAGGCGCTCCGGCGTTTTAGCGGAGGCGATGTTTCCTAAAGATGATTTTTTTTTAGAAAGGGCTAAGTTCTGAGATAATCTTCGTGCCGCTTCTAACTCTATGGATACTCTATGTTGCATTTTACTAATTTCTAAGTCAATAGCCGTATTAGTCTTAATAATGAAATCGTCAAGGGTCCCATTGGGCTTATGCCCTCCCTTAGCAGTTTTACTACGACTACTTCGTGTGCACATATTGACCCGTAAGCAAAAATAGATTATACAAAATATAGAGGCAACAAGAGGGGTGGCCCAGTCCAGTCCTCTCAGTCCTCGAACGGCCTCAAACGGCCCGCTCTTTGCCCGGTCTTCGCCCCGAGCTGCGTCCCGCGCTGTGGGAGATAGATGCTAAGATGCAGGGGGCGTAATGGGCGGTGGGCGGGCCAGCAGGGAGAGCGGACCGGAAGCTGGCTATCGGTCACGCAGGGACTCCTGGTTGTTGGAGTCCCTGCTACGCTCGCAGCCCCGCTGGTTACCAATTGCCCGGGTCCGCCTTACCTCTTCTCCCTTCTGATGTGCTGACCCTGATACAGCGAGGCGATGCGGCACCCGCGAAGCGGGTGCGGCGAGGTGCAGGGCGGGTGGCAGGAACGTCACGAAAGTATTCTCCTGGCAGGCGTTCTGTGCTGGCAAAGTCTGTGGCTCTTTTGATGCCTTTTTAACTTGTTTTTATAGCCAAAATGGTGGCTTTTGGTGTAGTATTATTGTCAAAATAGTTCACCTATCTATGTTTTATAGCTAGAGGTATGGGTTTATATTGGTGTTTTAAAATAGCTGCAGCGGTGTATCAATAGGTAGTTTTGTGGCCACATCAGTGAGTATATTGCTGTTTGTAGCTGTGGATAATTGTATTTTTAGAGGAATCAATAACAGCAGTGAATCTGTTATTTTGTAGCTGCAATTGAGGATCAGTCAATACATTTCTCTTTTATAGTTTCAATTGTAGGCAAAGGTGTGGGGTGCAGTATTTCTATGAGTATATCAGTGTTTAACAGTTACAACAATAATTAATTTAGTGGCATTTTATGTCCATGGGGTATTGGCATGTATCCCAGTGGTGTTGATATATTCAGTTATTGTGTTATGTGTTCCATTGTGATTGATCTATTGGTCTTTGCATAACTGGAGAACATGACTTGTGTTCTATAAGTTTAGTAGTGGCAGTTCATGCTCAGCTACAGAAGTGAATATATTAGAATTGGTAAAATAGCATAATGGTATTTTTATAGCAAAAGCAGTGGATTTATTGATGTGGTTATGTGACTGTATTATAGTTGTGTTTTTATAATCACAGTGCTGCTTGTTTGCTGTTTTCTGGCATATATTTAGTTATTATTAAGTATTCTCCCTATGGCTGCAAGATTTTAGAGTGTGGTGCTCCTGTGGTGCCTCGGGGTGCTGTCAGTTGACCCTTCCTGGCACAAGACTGTGAAGAAGGAGTTGGGGCAGAGATTTTCAAGCAGGTCTCCCGTGTCAGATGAACTTTCCCCTGCCTGGCACTCCACATGGTGCAGGTCTTCGGGGCATTCAGGAATTTCCAGGTAGCAAATAATGTGATGGCATATGCACCCTGGCCCACCTCTTAGCTCACAAGATTTTTGGCGACATTCCCTGGTCCAAATGTCTCATTAAGATGGAGCCCAGCACACATTATATAGGGGCCGATTGTGATTCTGGCAGTCTACGGACTGCCAGACTCATGGGAATGCGACGGCGGTCTCCCGACTGCCCTATTGCAATTAGGGAGGTCAGACCATTGCCCGCCACAGCCGCCAGGAAACCAACATCCCCTGGCAGTGGTGCGATGGTCAGAATGCATCAATATGCTTGGCGGGACCTTCGTGATCCCGTCAAGCATTTTGGGAGTTTCCTCTCTACCATGGTTTTCATGGCAGTGCCTCCGCCATGAAAACCCTGGTGGAGAGGAAACTAAAGGCGTCCTGCAGTGCTCCCTGGTAACTCATGCCCTGTTGATGCACAAAGGGGGCACAACTTGTGCACATCAGTTCCTGTATTGCATGGCATGGACTGTAAAGTCCACGCCAAGTCGGAACTGTTTTTGGCATTCCCATTGCGGTGCCCATTTTTAGAGGCCCCACCGTGGGAACACCCAAAAAAAAAAAACACCAGACTGGAGGAAACTCTTAATCTGGCAGGCGGTCTGGCCACGACTTTGATGGCCCAGTGGCTGGGCGGACCCGGCTCCTCACCACCAAAGTCACCCTAAGTCTTTTATACACTCTATATCAAGCTGTACATCTGTTGTTTTGCACTTTTTGTTCTGCTGTGTAAATTTTACTTTCTGGGAGTGTGTGCATAAGAGTGTCTGTGTGTGCGTGAGCGCAAGTATCTGTCAGCACACCCGTGTTTGTGTGTGCATGCTTATATGAATATGTCTAGTTGTAAGTGAGCCATTAAGTTTCTATGTGCCGTGTTATTGTTCCTAGTGCATTACCACAGTGAATAAGTGTATATGCGTGTGTGAGTACATAATTGTATTCACACAGCATAGTAGGAGCTCATACCAGACCACTGGCATGGTGTTTTTGCAATAAACTGTGCACCTTTGTTTCTTGTCAGTTGGCTTTTACTACAGGGGGGTGAGCACACTGTCCCGTGGCTAGGAGCGGGCATTTACCCTTGTTTGCCTACTGGAGTTTCTGTCCCTTAGGTCTTGTGCTTTGCAGTGTTTTGTTCAGCAGTCATGAAAATCTCTGTGTTGCTGTTCAGATTTTTTGGAGTGATTTGATTTCTTCCTGTGATGAAAAGATGAGATGAAAAGATTTACTAATAGGTAAATGTACATGGGTCAAAGGTGGCAGACTGTATCTCTGCTTGGCAGATTTGAGCAGTGCTTTCGATTTAGTCGATCACGTCAGCCTATGGTCAACCCTGTTATCCATTGGTGTGCCTAGACCGATAATCTTCTTCCTTGCTGGGCTATATGAGAAATTATCGAGTACAGTCCTGTTTGGCCCACGAGGCAAATGTACCAAGTCCAAAGGAGCATTCAGCAGGGCTGTGTTCTTGCCCCTCTGTTGTTTTCTTTGTTCATTATTTGGGGGGACAAGGCCCTCAAAGCTATATAAGCAGATGCCCCCCAAGTTGCCGGGAGGCCTATACCAGTTCTATTGTATGCAGTCAATGCTGTTTTGCTGGCTAAAACCCCAGTGGGCCTACAACGTTTAATGAATACTTTCCCGATTTTATAGCTGCAAGAAAACTGGTGGTGAACAAGAACAAACCCTATACAATGATTTATAGAGACAAGCAAAACAAATGTCGAACATTTTTTTGGATAATACCCTGGTAACTACAGATGACACTTTTTGCTATTTGGGCATTACCTTTGCAGGAAATGGCTCATGGTCACACAAAATTAATAATGTCAGGGGTAAGATGAGTAGGAATGCCGAATACATAATTCTTAGGTTCTCAGCCAAGTTGGGTACCTTACCTATACAAGACATGCTTACAATTTATAAGGCTAGGGTATCAGCTACTGCTACATAGGAGTAAGGTTCTACAGTCTGCTGAAAATAGTTTTCTCAAATGTTTGTTATGTCTCCTTACCTCCGCCTCTACAGAGGTAGCACATAGTGAGGTTGAGCTGAAGTACCTAGCAGATATAATTGCACTTCGCCCTTTGTTGCTCCGGCACACTATCTGGTCAAAGAAGAAACTTGTTTTACTAAGTCAATTATTGAAGACTGTCTGTCTCTGGAAAACGTAATGTAAATCCCTTGGCTACGTTATATCAATTCCACCTACATTGAGTTTTTTAAGATGCCAATTCTGCCAAAAACTTGATCAATAATAACACTCTCTAAATGGTCTATCTAAGATAACTGTATATTTCATAAAAGGGAAGCCAGGGTGAGAAGCGAGGGGCGGGGGGACCAACTGTTGCACTTTATTTCTAACTTGCACTGAAAGAGGGATATCAAAGGTATTTAACTTAGGTTTCAAATTTAATGCACAGTTTTGTACTAATGAGATTTTGATTAGGGATTGTCCACCATTTAGTTGCCTTTCCCCTTATAAAAACTTGCCCATTAGATACGATTCACTGTCCTTGTGATGGCAAGTAAACAAAGCACTATGCACTTTATGCTGTTTTGTGATTTTTATTCTAATTTTAGTTATTATTACTTAAAACCTCTTTTGCTTGCACAAGATATCAGATTGCATATTGTTGCTCTGAAATATCTGCTTGCGTTTAATAACTCTAGCGTTTTCCTTAATGTTAAATCATACAAAGCCATTGAATCATAAGTGTCTAAATCAGTCTATATGAAATATTACATACAACAATCAGGATTACAAGGTGTGGAAGTCACATGTCACTGATTCTAGTTGGCAGTATATATTAGGAGTGATTGGTCTGGAGTGGCATAATGTCTGGATGAAATGTACCACAATTGTTAGCTTTACCAATAAGAATGTACTTTTACCCAAACTAACCCTGTATGAAATTGAGTTGTTAGTTGACTGGGGTGTGAGTCCTGGTCAAGCAGCAACCACAATCCTTGTCAGGGTAAGGCACAAGCAAACCCCAAATTAATCTGTGCTCAACCTGTGTTCCACTGATTGGATTTTTTACTTTTTGTTCTTATTTTATTTATTAAAGTAAGTTCTATTTTTCTAACCTAGTATGGGTTCTTTTTTGTGTGTTGTTTTCACTTTATTACTGTTTTAGGTGTTGCACAAATACTTTACACGTTGACTCTGAATTAAGCCTGGCTGCTCTGTAACAATCTACCAAAGGGTTGAGCAAAGGTTAATTTATGGTTGACTTGTGCCTCATCCTGATTAGGATTGTGGGTGCTGCTTGACCAGGGCTTGTGCCCCAGCCAACCAATAACCCTCATTTCCTCAATCCAACCCACAGGCCTTTATCACTCTGCTTTGCTGATGCATCAATACATATACTAAAATAGCAATATGCACAAACACAACGTACACTTGGATGGGGTTAGGTGACCAAACAGGGCAAAAACAACACTGTCCATTGGCGATACACTATCAGTCAGTGACAAATGACAAATTTTTAGTGAGTGGGGGAAAAAACATTTAATTAACAGAATACTGAGGAGAGATGTTTAAATGAGACCTTTCTTTTTCTGTGCCAACTCCCCTTATGCAGCATACAGATGATGTACCAAGGTTGGGATAGTGTAGACTATGTTTAAAAGGGCTGTCCTATGCTTTGCATACAGCAGGCTAGCTCTCCTAATGTTTAAATGATATGTACACTTGGAATCACACGTTTAAACTGGTGTTCCAGATATGGAGCACTATGTATATATGTTTTTGTCCCTACAGCTTATATTTTCAGATTGCGTGCTGTCTCAGAAGCCTTCTTTCATTGTATTCCTAACATCCTTGATGAACAATTGACCTTGCCATGTGTTGCTACTTCAGAGTTACCCTCGTCCTACCTTCTATCCCCTGCATACATTCGATTTCTGAGAATAGCCTCCTCTTATGCTCATGCCTGTCATGCTTCATTCCTTATCAATGTTCTTGTGCAATTGGCTGATACCCCATTTCCTAGCTCACAGCCTCTCCTATTTAAAACCCTGTTCCTGTAATCTCACATTAGGTAATCTCCACCAGCCTATCTATCTCACCGACCATTCACCTCTAACCACATAGCCTCCACTAATGATGATACTAGCCTGGTATTAATATATCACACAGAGAACAAAGAGAACTGAGTGTTTGACAGTGTGGGTGTTAGGGGTGTGAGGATTACTGAGAGTACAAGGAGTGTGTGTATTGGTTTACATGAGTGACTGATGTGAGCCTGAGCATGATTGAGGTCTCTGCTGTCCGTGGACGTCTTTGCCTGCCAGTGGAGTGTGATTGTGATTGCAAGGAGTGTGAGACAACGGTGATATCGCTTTTGTGCATTTTATGTTTTTGTACATTATTACTAACAATCAGAACTTGGATTTACCTTCAAATTCACATGTTTATACTGTCAGATTGTATTGAATTTGAAACAACTTTTCAATGTCTTGTTAAAGTGTATTTTGGGGGTTATGTTAACTATGCCTCAGTTAGGCCTCCATGCCATCCTGTTTAAAAATGGATAATTTCTCCTACATGTTCACTGTTCATTATTTCTGCAGAATGCAACCAAACAGAGTCATGTTTGTTTATTTTCATTGACGTTGTTCTTGCTGGTCTCCAAGAAAACATTCAAACAAATACACAGTAATGTTGCATTTTGCAAGGCCCTTACGCTAGTTCTTGTAACTTGTTTGTCCTGCCATCTCAAGATGACTTAGCATAGAGAGGGCATAATCAATATTTATGTAGAGGGACAGTGCTTACATGGTAAGGCAATATAATGTTTATTAAAAATGGAGCTATGATTTGCTGGAAGTGTAATTCTTTAGCTCATACCATGATCCGTTTGCATAAAACTCATGATTTCCTATACAAGAAAATTGTATAGAAACCCTGATATTCAGAGGTGAGCTAGAACACTTCTTCGAAGCTACTAGGGTTGTTGTCCAATTTCTTTTTGATTTTGCTGTTCATTTGAGACTTTAATTTGTTTTGGATTTTGCTCCTTAATCTGTATTTCTCAATTGGCTAAAGACCTTACTGGAACAGCACCACGCATTTGCATTTCCACTCCCTCTACCATATCCTTTGAATTTCTGTAAGAAATCATTTACGTTTCTATTACTGCCCTAGAACTCATTTATTGAATATGTTCTTACTTGTATTTTTGATATGCTATAGGTGCCTTATCTCAGCGACACATTGCCTCATGAAATTGAGGTTTAAAAGCATCTCTGCTTCATCCACATGTGAGCGTGCTGTTGAGGTAATACTTTGGGGTATACAGTTTAGAGGTTCCCTGCAACCACAATGTTTTGGTAGCACAGGAGTGTTGTAAGGTAAAGAGCACCACCTTTCTACTTTAAGAATTTAATGTTTGCCCTGCTTGTTTTTGTGGATTTATCTTTGTGGATTTCCTGATGTATTATTTGCTTACTTCTTGACTTGCAGTTCTGTTCCTGAGCAAATAAGAGTGCATGTATAAATAGGGAAAAATAAATCTTGAGATTGAGTGTTCTGATGTGATGATGAAGTGTTGTGTGATTGATTATTATGCTGTTTGTGAGATTTTTGGCTATGTATTGTTGATTCTTGGTTCAACTGGTGGTTTGTGTACTGTGGTATTGATTTTTTTTTTTACGGAGTTGTATATAGCGTGAACTTGACCCGAAGGTATCGAGTATCAGAGCACTTTACACAAGCACCAGTTGCGTTATGTGAGGACACATTCATTAAAAAAATATATTTTTGCTAGGCACGGGCAGATTAAGTGATTTCCCCAGAATCACAGGATGGTCCGCCTCCTTGCGGAGACTCAAACCAGGGCCTCAGATTTGAGGTCAACCGCCCTAGCCATTAGGCCAAGTCCTCTCCTCTTTGTCTTGTTTATGATTTGTGTCAAAGAAGCTTTAGTATATTTTTAGTTAACTTGGTAATCAGGTTTGTTGCAATCCAAAATCTCTAGAAAATCTTGTTGAACTTACCTGTAGAAAATGTAGTGCCACATTCACACATTCAGGGACTTTTCCAAATTAATGAGTTGTCTAGTTAGGTTGGTGTTATTTGCTCATTGGTACACAGGAAAAAGTACATTAGCCAGAGGTGGATTGGCACTGGACGGGAGTCTGCTTTAGTGTGAATCGAGTTTGGACAGGTAATGTAGCGGTATTAGTCTCAATTTTATTGTTTGCAAGATTCAATTTATTCTAACTAACTAATTTCTTTACTATTTAGGTTAAGAAGACATGATTTGAATTGATTATTATAGCTGTTCATTGAAAAAGGTTGTGTAACTGTTCATGGGGAAAATGCACAGAGATTGGTTATTCTACCAAGGAGTAGTGCTAGGATTGGTGAGACGTTGACACAGAGTTACGCTGTTAATGCTCGGTTGCTGTCAAAGTCATATTGTGATTGGTTGACCTGTAGCATAGGCATGCCATGCCTGGTAGTTTTTTGCTTACTTGTTTTGTGCAGTTGTTGCATTATTTTGAGAGAACATAGTGGGTGCTGCTGTGTTGAAAAAGACTAAAGCCCCTAGTTTATATGCTATTGAGGGACAAAACAAACCTGAAGAATGTTCACCTTCAAATGAAATGTTGATGAATATTGGGCTCAATGCCTATACCTAGATACATGATTGCCATGAATACACTTTTTGATAAGGTTGTGCAATTTCTTTAGAGAGTACTTTCATCAGTAAAAAGCTTGATTTCTTAGGGCAGACAATGAATGGACAAAGCCATTACCTTGACCTACATAATTTGAGGCATTGGCATAAATGGGACCAAATAGACACATAGAATGGGATACAAAGGAGACATACTGGAGAGAGAATATGGTAGAAGGAGTGAGAGCTTTCCCTGTCGTAATGAAAGAAACGACACAGACAAAAGCAAAGTTAATGAGAGAGAAAGTGAGAAGCAGAGTCAAGTATAGTATTCGGATGAGGAGAATCACTTTTTATATGATCTTATTAATTCAAGACCTCCTCCATACACAGATGATATGCACAGGTAGAATCAGGTGTCCACAGTACCTCAGATGGATGCAGCAGGAAAGTGTACAAGTCTACAGGCACAGGTATTGACAGCAGTTGTAGTAGTGGATGCATCAGCAAGTGTTCTGCCCAAGAATAAATCAATACATTTGCCAAGCACTAGCAGAAACACTACTTTGTCTCTCCAGTTTCTGATGGCATGTCTGCTACCATTCATGCAGAGCCTCCTAAAGAGAGGGAATTTAAATTTGGCCTTTTACAGATTGAGGGCCAGATTTACTAATCTTCCATGCAATGCAGTGCATCAAGGCAACTTGCTTTGCTGCATTGTGTGAAAGGGAGAGTATAAAAATGCGCTATATCTAAGATATGGCTACCTTCTGCTCTCTCATAGTGCTGGTGCACTTCAGGCAATAGCTTACTGCACAAAAACATTCATTTGAGGCATTTTCCTCCTTCTATGTATGCTGCAGGATATAGCACACTTAGAAAGAGGAAATAACAAAGAGAAAAAATGAGATTTCATACAATCTCAGGTTTACAAGCCTTTCTAAATCTAGCGTTGTGTGAAATCCGTGATTGGATGCGGATGAATGGCCATGCTCCACCAATGAAATTCCTCACAAATGAAATGTAAACAATGCTGCTCAAGCAACTGTGTTTTGTTACATTTCCTTACAAAGGTGGTGCAAATTGCCCCTTGTCCGCAACCACCACCACCTCATCAGGGCTGCCAAGAAGACCTCCTTCAAAGACCGCTTCGACAACAACGCACACGACAGCAAGGAGCTCTTCAACATCGTGAAGCAACTCTCCAACCCCAGCTCCAACACCAACAACATCCCACCGCCGCAAGCCCTGTGGGACTCCCTCGCCACCTTCTTCCACCGCAAGATAGCAGACATCCACGACAGCTTCAACACCCAAACAGCCCCAACAGACAGCAACACAACAGACCGTCTGCACGCCATCGACCACGTTCCTTTGCTAGCCTGGACCACCGTGAGCGTCGATGACACCATCAAGACCATGAGCATAATCCACTCCGGCTCTCCGTCAGACCCACTCCCGTACCGCGTCTTCAACAACGCAAGCAGCTCCATCGCACCCCACCTACGCAATGTCATCAATCTCTCCCTTGAGACCGCGACCTTCCCAGAGAGCTGGAAACAAGCCGAGATCAACGCCCTACTCAAAAAACCCATGGCAGACCCAAGAGACCTCAAGAACTTCCGACCCATCTCTCTGCTCCCCTTCCCGGCCACGGTCATCGAGAAAATCATTAACAGACAGCTAACCCGATACCTCGAAGAGAACAGAATCCTGGACCCTTCCCAGTCAGGGTTCCGCAGCAACCACAGCACCGAGACCGCCCTCATTGCCGCCACCGACGACATCAGGACCGTGCTAGACAACGGCGAGGCTGCAGCACTCATCCTCTTAGACCTCTCTGCCGTCTTTGACACCGTATGCCACCGCACACTACGCGCACGCCTCCACGCCACAGGGATCCGAGACAAGGCTCTGGAATGGACCACCTCCTTCCTCTCTGGCAGAACCCAGAGCGTCCGCCTCCCCCGTTCCGTTCCGAAGCCTCCGAGATCATCTGCGGCGTACCCCAAGGATCCTCCCTCAGTCCGACACTGTTCAACATTTATATGGCCCCGCTTGCACATGTCGCCCGACAGCATGACCTCAACATAATCTCCTACGCCGACGACACTCAACTGATCCTCTCCCTCACCAAGGACCCCATCACCGCCAAAGCTAACCTCCATGAAGGAATGAAGGCCATCCCCGACTAGATGAAGATCAGCCATCTGAAGCTGAACACGGACAAGACGGAGGTCCTCATCCTCCGCTCCAACCCGTCAGCCTGGGACGACTCCTGGTGCCCAACGGCACTGGGGGCAGCCCGACCCCCACCGACCACACACGCAATCTGGAATCAATCTCGACTCAACACTCTCAATGACCAAGCAAGTTAACGCCATCTCCCCCTCCTGCTTCAACACCCTCCTCATGCTCCCCAAGATCTACAGATGGATACCGAAAGATACAAGAAAGACAGTCATCCATTCCCTCATCAGCAGCAGACTCGACTACGGAAACGCCCTCTACGCGGGAGCCCCGACCAAGCTCATCAATCGACTACTCGGAAATACTAAAGGGGTTCTGCCCACATCACCCTCCTATACCAGAGCAGGGGTCATCAAAAAGATGAGGAAAGTAGAAAAAACGGTATTCAGGGATGAATTTCACATTTAATATTTAGAACCAAGAAAAATTAAATTATCTTGTTCTTTACAACTTAATATAAACACACATAATTAAACATAATTTGATATGGACATACAAACGTATCAATATTACCATACAGTGAGGGGGGACGTACCTTGCAGGCCAACTATCGATAAATACACCACTCCCACAAGGGGAGGGCAAAAAGGCAGAAATCCTCTCAAACTAATACCCGGGGTTCTGCAAGGGAAAATAACCACATCTGTATTCATAAAGTAGCGTCAGGCCAAATCATAACAGAGATCCGCTTCCTACACTTAACCCATCGGTCTCACGTTTGTATACACATACCTTCAGGGCAGTCACAAGCATGTAGTGTCCAGTATTCCAAACAAATGGAGGGACAAATACGTGGAAATCGTAGCGAGGCAAAAAGAAAGCAGGGCGGTGAAATTACGCTCCTACAGCTCCTGGGGAGATACAACATAAACACCCCTGCGTCAGTACCACTGAGGCGCTGGGAGCAAAAATATTTACAACTAGAACTAAAAATACAGCCCCAAAAGGATCTCTCAAGTTCATAGTTGCCGCAGGGCAAGGGACCAGGGACCTGCATACCTTATAATGGAGTCACACGTGCTCAAAACACCGGAATCCAAAATCCACCGGTTCCCAACTCGCAAAGTTCGTCTAGAGTTCTCGCGTTGCTCCACGGCTCATAAGGAGCGCGTTGACGTCATACGTCACATGTGGGGCGTCCCTAACCACAAACATAAAAAACGGACCACCGGGTATCGTGACCAGCACTCTCATCACTACGTACCTACAGACAGAAACGGGAAACGCGACTGCCTCACATGGAGGTAAGGGCATCAATCAAGCCTCCATCGCCCTCGAAAGTGGGCTAAAACACATAATAGATCGCCACATCTCTCAAATCAATCGTCCCAAACCTCAAACAGGTGATCCAAAGGACCACCTCACTTTCTTTCCGTGCATCGATAGACCAAAGGAAAACATAATAAATAAACCAAAAGTACAAAATAATAAATAAGCCAAACCCGTATTAATCCCAGTGCAGAGAAAAATAAAATACAACCGTCACCTAAATCAATGATAAAAAGAAAAAGAAAAACTAACAGGAGGTACTGATCACCCAACCCCTACTATTACACTAGAGGCGCTACATAATCACAGGAGAATTCACACTCTAAACCCACAGAAGAACAAGGGTATCTAACTAGGTTATGACCAGCAATTTTCAAAACAAAGAACCAATTTATACAAATCCAGAAGGGGATATATACCTAATATCATACAAAATAATTTTTACAGTACAAATGTCATCAGAAAGGGAGTACAGTGTAGTGTAGAGACCTGTAACTAGTCTTATCTCAAGACATAAGTCCACCAGTCCCAAACTGTATTAAATCAATGCCCACAACTCATCGTGATCGTTCAATCCATTAGAAGTGGTGTGGTATCTATCAATGAGTCTGGCCTCTAATCTGTTCAGTTTTATTTCGAGTTCCACTCTACTTTTAGCAGTGATGACCACTAAAACTGCCCACATCATCTCTTCTTCATTATGCCCCGCCTCGGTGCAGTGTTGTAACAGTGGAGCACCACTGGTTTTGCACCGAATGCGAGACTTATGCTGTCCAATCCGCATTTTAACTGCCTGTGTCGTCTGGCCTATATAGGCTAAATTACAGGGGCATACTACCACATAAACAACATTTTTAGTGTTGCAATTTGACAAGCAGCGCATAGTATGTGTCTGACCATTAATCACTCAAATCTTTCGAATTAGGGCACACAGTGCAATTCATACACCGATAGTGGCCAATCAGGGCTGGGAGACCTAACAGACTTCTAGTGTCTTTTCTGATGGGAGATTCTCGACTGGCTCTAACCAGGTGTTGTCTAATGTTTTTCCCTTTGCGAAATGCAAAAAGTGGCTTTGGTATGTTGAGATGTTCAATCAATCTCCAGTTTTTTAGGATGATTTGTTTAACCTTGTTGGCTTTCGGGTTAAAAGTCAACCCACAGGTCATCAGATTTTTTTCTTTCTTTTCTTTGGGGGTCAGTAGAGTCTCCCGAGGTGTGAACCATGCTCTTTTGAGCGCAGCTTTCACCAATTTTCTCGGGTAACCTCGGGCACATAATTTCATTAATTTGTCCATCAAATTCTCAGCATTTTTAAAATAGTCTTGCTTGTTAGAACAATTGCGTCGAATGCGCAAAAACTGCCCATAGGGCAAGTTTTCTTTCAAACTCCTCTGGTGGCCACTGGTGAACTCCAAGAGAGTATTACGATCGGTTGGCTTAATGAATAAATTCATTTCTAGTTGACCATTATTATCAAAAATCCACAAATCTAAGAAATTGATTTTCACATTACTACAATTGATAGTGAATTTAAGATCTGGGGTACATGCGTTGAGCCACTTGTGGAACCGGTCAAGTTCATCCTTACTTCCCATCCATATGAGGAATATGTCGTAAATAAAGCGAACCCACCTCAACAGACACTGCCGAAATGGGTTCGTCTCACCGAAGACATATCTCCCCTCAAATTGGTCCATCACAAGGTTAGCTATCTCGGGGGCAAAACAGCACCCCATAGCTACTCCTTTGAGTTGCAAAAAAAGGTCCCCTTTAAAAGAAAAGAAACTGTTCTTTAAGCAGATTTTGGCCAACTCAATGATGAATTTAGTGGGTACCTGATGCGGCCTGATTCTTTGCTCCAATACCAGTTCCATCACCACCAAAGCTTCGTCTTGGGGTATGTTGGTATAGAAACTCTCGATGTCGAAGGAGACCAGCAACCTCTGGTCTCCATCAAACACCGAGTTCTCTATTTTATGGATAAAATCCATCGTGTCCCGAATATAAGCCTTTGTAGTACTAACAAATCGCTTGAGAAAGGTATCTATGTATTTGGCCAAAGGCTCAAGCATAGACCCACATGCCGCAATAATCGGGCGTCCTGGTGGATTAGTAGCATCTTTATGTACTTTGGGTAGTACATATAATGAAGGGGTTTTCTGTTGAGAGGTGTTCAGGAATTCATACTCTTTTTTGCCCATAAATCCACCATTAAGAGCTTCCGTCGTGAGGTGCAGTATCTTAATCTTAATGTGGTAGCAGGACTGTCTTGGATTTTACTGTAATGAGTGGCGTTACTCAATTGTCTCAATACTTCGGAATCATAGGCATCACCATCCCATATAACAATCGCCCTGCCTTTATCTGCTGGTTTTATAACTGTCAGGGGGTTGTTGGCCAAGCTGACTAAAGCAGAATATTCATCTTTATTGAAGTTGTACTTGAAAGAGATCCTTTTCTCACCAAGTTTGTCTATTTCCCTAAGGATTTGATTTTCAAATAAGACAATTTCATCCGGCATGCTAGCACTGTCCGGACAAAAAGAAGATTTAACTTTAAGGCCACTAACATTCCATTCCATATTTTCATCTTGGTCGGCAAAGAAAGTTTTAAGTCGAATTTTTCTAAGAAATTGCAGAACTTCACTCTTAGTGTCAACAGGGTCTTGCACAACCAGAGGAACGAAGGACAGCCCTTTTTGCAAAACCTTCAATTCCACAGGCGACAGGGACTGCTTCGACAGATTATAAACCGGTATTATTTCCATGTTGTTTATTTCAGAATTAAGTCTATGCTCAGTGGCACTAACAGTATCTTCTAGGCTCAACGCATGTATACCCGTTGTCTGGTCCGAAACAAATTCGGATCCTGAGGCGGGGGAGGTTGAGTGAATGGTTGGAAAGGTGGAAACAACGGTTGTCTCCATGTTCTTCTGAACCCTCTGCCCCGACGTCCCCCTCTGTTTAAAAAAGGTGGCGGGGCCTGTGGGTACTGATAAAAAAGGGGATACTGATAATATGGTTGATAATAGGATCCTCCACTTTGGTCCGAATCAGAAGATGAATTAGAGAATGTGAGGAATCTGGTCCTGGATCTGCCTTTATACTGTGTGTTTAGTGTCCCTGGATTGGTATTTTTGAAAAAATCTTCCTTTAAGTATGGATATACTAGCTCCTGATTGAAGTTTTTTACGTCCCTATTCAGTTTCGTTGTTTTTAAGTTCACCGTATGCGTTTTGAAATCTTCCAAAGTCTTATTATTACTTCCAGAAGGGTTTTAGCATCAGTGATAGCAGGATCTCCCTCTATTTCTTCCTCCAACCTTTTGATTTCTTGTAATTCTTCCTCACTAATTCGTAAGGCAGTGTTGATTGAAAGAACTATCCAGTCCTGTGAACATTTAGTTCCTACACCACTGAAATCAATAAGATAAGGCTTGTCATGCAAAAAAATCACCGTGATTTTTTTTAACTGTAATCCTACCGTTATAGTATTGGTCTTTAAATAACCCAATAACACCTCAGCATGTAATTGGGTCCTGGTATTTTTCTTCCTCAATTGAATTAACCTTTCTCCTTTGTCTGAGCTTAAGGGTCTATCACCAACCAAATCAGCTCCCAACAGGGACGGTATTTGCTTAAGTCTGCTGATTTCCTCGTCTGTATAACTTACCATATGAGGTTCCGACATATTACATTCATATGTACCTTATTCCTCAAAATACAATGTACACACACTATTCTGACTGATACATTTGCTGAAAACACATAATAATATCACACACGCAGTAAAGAATAATAAACGGAAAGAAGGGTAGGAGAGGGAAAATACACATGGAAAAACTTCATACACAAGTGAAATATATCAAACAATATCTTCACATTAGCCACCCAATCGAGTAACCACGTTTATACACCCACACTCACCATAAACTAACTTACTCTTTCAACTAATGATATCTACAATAACAACAACCCTCGCACTTGACAAAGTGCAAAGAAATACACGGAAATACTAAAGGGGTTCTGCCCACATCACCCTCCTATACCGGAGCAGGGGTCATCAAAAAGATGAGGAAAGTAGAAAAATCTTTATTCAGGGATGAATTTCACATTTAATATTTAGAACCAAGAAAAATTAAATTATCTTGTTCTTTACAACTTAATATAAACACATATAATTAAACATAATTTGATATGGACATACAAACGTATCACAAGAAAAAGTGGCACAGAGAATTAATCTAAGGGAAAGCACATCACAAATTATACATATATACAACATCTATATACAACATATACAATATACAAACAACAGCGTACCCTAAGAAAGGCAATTGAAACCTTTCTCAAAATGTATACACTCCCAGTTATGAGTGATATAGATCAGAAAGGGAATCCTATTAGCGCCTGAGAAGAAAATTCTCTCACAAAACTAACTTAATGTAGAGCGCAGGAAGATGGAACAAAATCAACATTAAGATAGAGGGACTCCTTCAACACAGAAGTGTCGATGCGGTCGCGTTTCCGCCAGTGATCTCTTTATGGCTTCATCAGGACATGGGTACTAAAACAATATTATAAAAACACTAATTATATTACAAACAAGGTACAGGTGTAAAAACCATCTCTCCCTTCTGTGTTAATGCGGCATCCGTCGTGCTAAAGGACCTAAATCCATACCAAGATCCTAAAGGGGCACATGCAAGAGTGAAACTCCACCAGCGCAGACTGATCCACAGTGTTTAAAAAAAACATATACCCATAGTGAGTGAAATAAATCAAGAAATGGTGCGGAAAGGTCGAAATGAAGAGGCTCCACCAAAAACACAAAACAACTTAAGTGTGTGTTCGCACATGCCAACAAGCATAAGTTCAAACATACTCTCAATATTACCATAGAGTGAGGGGGGACATACCTTGCCATCAATCGACTACAGCGCATCCAAAACGCCTCGGCACGATTGATCCTCGATGTACCACGACATGGCCACATCACCCCCCCCACCTGAAAAACCTGCACTGGCTCCCCATCAACAAGAGGATATCCTTCAAGCTCCTCATCCACGCACACAAGGCACTCCACAAGACCGGCCTAGCCTATCTCAACAGACGGCTGTCCTTCTACACCCCAAACCGCCAGCTACGCTCCGCCGACCTCTCACACACCACCGTCCCGTACATCCGAAGAACAACCACCGGCACCGCCAAGACATGGAACACCCTCCCACTGAGCCTACGACAGACCCAAGACCTGCTAACCTTCAGGAAGACACTAAAGACCTGGTGTTCGAACAGTAGTGGCCCCCATCTCCGACCCAGCGCCTTTAGACCCTCACGGGTATGTAGTGCGCTTAACAAATGACTGATTGATTGATTGATTGCTTTGCAACTATCTACTAGCATTGTGCGCTGTGGCTGCGCCACAAAAGTGGCGCATCCTTAATGCAAAATGTTAGTAAACTGGCCCTGAATTTGGAGTAATTTTACAAGTGAAACCTGATTTAAATAATCTGATGTCTTATAACATGGATTTAGTGAAATGTTTAATCAGAGAATAAGCAAGTTGTGCTAATTAGGCAGATGATAAGCTTGAACAATTCATGGGGAATAAATTGACACTTAGCTGAATGAGGACATTAGCCATATTACATTAGCTAAAAGAGCAATGTATAGATAAATAATGACATTGTTGTACATGAAGAGTAAATACGAGAATTGGGTTTGGTGAGAAATTAAGACCTGGTGAGATTTGAAGAAGTACAGAGAAAAGCGGAAAATGAAAGTTACTCCCAAAAGGAAAGATACAGAGACAGAAAAGAAAGCAAAGGTGACTGTTAGCGATTCACAACCGGAGAAAATGTCAGAACATCCTCTGAGAGAAGTACATGGAGGAATTACATGAATGTAACTTGGACGAGTGGAGATCTTTGTTTTCCAAAATTGCAAGAGGAACCTAATAAATGGTACAAGGAGTTTCATAGATTAGGGATGATTTAAAAAATGCTTTGGACTGATCTGAAAACGTTTGTTGAAAGTATTGTTTCCAGTGATCTATGAACTGAGTGTAAGGCTGCTATTGCTAGGCCAATTTAAGAGCCAGCTGAAGTTGCATCTAATAATGCTCCATCTGAAATAGTTGCAGACAAATATAGAGCAGTGATAGATCATTTAAAAAAGAAGGTGCCAGAGAAGAAAGTGAACTGGGCATAGATCCTGAAGTCACTAAAGAGCCAAAAGAGTCGGTACTTGCCTACTATGAGAGGCTTATACAGATTTATAGAAAACACAATGGAGTTGAAGAGCCCGAGAAAGAAGGTATTAGTGGTTTCATATCAGCCTTCGTTTTGGTTTTGTATCCTGAGCTTAATTCACACATTCAGCAGTGGCTTGTGTTGCCTGACTTAAGAAATCAATGAGATCTTGAAAGATGCCAAGTATTGTAGTGACTGGAAGTAATAAGGAGCTGATAATTGTAAAGATAAAACAAATTCAGAAAAGTGGTAAATATCAGATGATGCATTCTAATTTGGATTTTGTGCTACCTGATAATACTAGAATGAATGGAGTGCATCCCATAAAAGGTGTAAGAATGAGAAATGAGATGGTACAGATGCAAGGTGATGGAAGGGGGGTCGTGAAAAATTCTGGAGTGAATACAATTTTTGGGTGCCAAAGACGAGAACTGCTTGTCATTTCTGTGACAAAATGGGGCACCGGAATCCCAAGTGTAGGCAGAATCCAAAATGAGTTTTTTCCCCAGATGCAACAAAGCACAAATCAGATGATGGCACAGTTTGTGAACCTGGCCCCAACAGCTCTTGTGCTACATGTGCAAATCAAAGGGCAGTTCCATATGAATATGACAGTAACTCCAGCAATGCAGAAAATAATGAGAAATAGAATGCCTTACAGTTCAGGGTACCAACAGAATAAATTGATTCTGAATAATGGTTTTCCTCAGTTTCCATCGGAGACTAATTCCCAATCACAGTGCTAGAGGAAGGAGGAGAATTGTATACTTGGTGAATTCCTTGAGGTAAACCAGAGTAAGCCATATATAGATGGTGAGGGGAATGGGCACCCCGTATCATATTTAATAGACACTGGTACACCCCGCTTTATGATTTGTATTGTGGAGGTTCCAAACTCACCCCTCTTGGGAAGAGAAGACCGCGTTTTAGACATCAGCAATAAACAGATTGTTAACATGGTTACAGCAGATGTCCCAGTTAAAATAGAATTGATGGAGAACATTTACAGTTCATATTATGTGATTTAAGCACTGTTAATCTATTAATCAGAAACTTGCTTAGCAAGATGAACTGCACAAGTTATTGTACACCGAATGGCTTTGCAACCAAAACTCAAAATGAAAGCTCAGTGTTAAAAATCAGATCGCAGGATTCAAGAGTTCAGTTGTTCCCAGTTCGTACAAAAGATGACCTGCCTCTGGATTTATGACAGACTGTCAAAGAAGATGTATGTGATTTCACAGGTAAAGAGAAAGGATTTATAAAAAAGTACAAAGCCTGTCAGGATTAACGTCAAACCCAATGAAGTTTTGCCTAAGATTAGGCAATAAATACTTTCAAAAGAAGACGAGAAAGGAATGAAGCCTTTCAAAGAACAAATGATAGATCAATGACTGTATATCATTCTGCATCTTCAGGAATTAGGAACAATATTACAACAGGATTTGGTGTGACTGGACAATATAGAATGACCATTCCATGTTGTCTGGATATACCAAATCCTGCTGTAATAGTGTTCCAAATTTCTGCAGCTGCACAATGATATACAGTTCCTCTCTATAATGAAATGTCTTTATGCATTTCAGTTCCAGAATAAAGCCCTTGCTGGGTGTCGAACTCCACAGGGGTATACTGAAAGTCTTTTAATTTATACTCAGATCTTAAGAAAAGATTCTGAAAATCTACAGTTGCCCTGTACTTCACTCCTAGTACAATATATTGCTGACCTGCTTGTGGCATCAAAGACAAAAGAGGATGCAATTGCTTTTCTGTATCAGTTTGATGACAATGGTCACAAGGTTTCACTGTGCAAAAATTCCAGATGAAGAAGTAAGGTCCTGAGATTATGAACTGAAAAAGGAGAGCTGACTTTGAACTTTAATATGTTGTTTCAATTATTATTTCGAAAACAGAAAAGAAAAACTTGAAAATAAAATTTCTGAACTCAAAATTTTGAATCCGGAATTTTGTGTTGATCTCATTAGAAATGTCATGCAGCAGATGATGTAAAAAGTGACAGCAAGGGCTCATTATTAATTATACTGATAGTCTTAGTTGGTCACCTTATGTTATTTCTCGGTTAGGATATGTCTCCAGAGAGGTTGAACTAACAATGGTATGTAATAGGGTTGAGTCTTATATTTTGAAACACAGGGACATTTGGATAGATTCAATGATAATATTCATCAATAAATGTAGGGGGTGTGGCTAAGCACGCAATGGCGGCGGACATGCCTGGGTAGAGCTCCGTGAGAGACTCCCCTGCCACAGGCCATTTCTCTGTCTTTTTTGCCCGCATTCATCTGCAACTGCTGTCGAGTGACTGCTGGACACTCTCCTGTTGACCGCCAAAGTTTCGGACGGCTTGCTCACTCAGAACCGCTCGGGTGGACACGAGCACTGTCTGCCCGTTCAGTGCTCCCTTGCGTCACGGCGTGAGGAGCTAGGCGAGGCCGGGGATCCGATCGGCCTTGTGGGCCCGCCGGAGCGGATTGCTACCTTCCACCCTCTGACTGGATTCGAGCGTTGCCGGACCTTCCCTCGAAGGAGCGGACACGGAGATCGGAGTTGCGGAGCGGGGCCGACCCCTGCTGGCCCACGAGGCGGTGGGGTCCGAACGTCCGGAGCAGCGTAGGAGTGCCCCCCTCGCCGCAGCAACCAGGTGGGACGTCCCGAGGCTCTCCTGAGGACTCTGGAGTGCCTCCCCCCGCTGACTGGGTGCCGGCTTCCCTGAGGATCCACCTGCGGAGTCTCTGCCCGGGGCCCCCACTGCCGGACAGTTGGATCTACCCGAAACCAGGGACACAGCCTCCTGCACGGTCGTTTCAAGCGAGGTGAGGAGCACGGTGGGGCATTTCATCTCGGCGCCCCCCCCCCACGAACTTGCTGGAGCCGAGGCGCAGAGCCGAGCCCCTAGAACCATCACTGCTGCGAGGGGGTGCTGCCCGGGATGGGGGACGCGGCCTACACGTTGAGCCGGGTGGCGGCTGAGGTCGGAGTCGCCCTGGCCGGAGGTCCCGCATGTCGTGCTGAGCGGAGGTGATTCAGAGGCCCATACAGTTGACACTGAGAGTGATGGGGGGCCAGTGTGTCACACCATTGCGGCGCTCCCCCCCCCACTGACTTTCAGCGACTGCGACGCCCTGTCGGGTCCTTGGTGCTGCCTACACTGCGGAAGGGGTCGAGCATATGAGTAGTCCTGCAGGCACTGGATGGCTTGAACTGCTGCGGGGGTGCTCCTGACCACGCGCCGCTAACCTTGGTCTGACCTGACGATAAGACCCAGCTCTGGGCGTACAGCGATTCATCCCCCCCACTGAGCTGTCGTGTAGAGACAACAGCGGTCCTTGGCCATACCTTGCCCCGGCGAAGGCGCTTGCTCGCTCACAACGTGGTCTGCCATAGCCCCAAACCGCCTGATTCTGATAGCGATACCTGCACATCGCACGAGGGAACTGTGAGGACCTGGAGAGTAGATCGGTCTTGACTGCTTGGACTTGCTCCACCCCCCATTCCGGGAGACCTCTAGTCACTTGTGCCATAGTGGGACTCTTTGCACTGCTCCATTGGCCGGCTACGACGCGGTCGCTCATGTCGGGGGGACCTAAAACGAGAGCTGAAACAGGCAACGCGCAGATGAAGGGTAAAATGGCGAAACAGGCAGAGGCGGACCACAATGCATCCAAGCTGGACACGATGTTGGTGGCCATGGAAAGACTTGAGGAATTGATGCAACAGACCCGGGCCTCCTTAGAAACTAAGATCGATAGTGTGGCTATAGACATGGCGCATCTCCGAGCTGATCACAAAAAACTATCTGAGAGGACGACGACGCTGGAGACCGCAGTAACGGACCTGACTCCCAAAGTATCCCAGATGGATAAACATGTGCAGAATCTTCTCAACAGGGTGGAATTCCTGGAGGATCGCGCGGAGGATGCGGAAGGGCGGGCGAGACGGAACAACATCCGCATTGTGGGTTTGCCGGAACGATGGGAACCCAGGGAGGCTCCAGAGCACGTGGAGCGGTGGATCAGAGACATTCTCCCGGAAGGTACCCCCTCACAGCACTTTGTGGTGGAGCGCGCTCATCGTGTACCGTCTAAACCCCCCCCTGAGGGCTCCAACCCTCGGCCCATGCTCATTCGAGTGTTGAACTATCGATACCGGGACACTGTCCTGCGAGAGGTCCGAAAACTGGAGGAGGTCAGGGTGGACAATGCCACAATTATGTTCTTCCCGGACTATATGATACAGGTGCAGCGACAGCGGCATTCCTTCCTGGAAGTCAAGCAGCGACTCCGCCGCATGGCTCTTAAATACTCCCTGCTGTTCCCTGCTCGCCTGCGAGTAGTAGCTCAAGACAAAACATATTTCTTCAACTCTCTGGAAGCTGCTGAGACTTGGCTTGACTCGGGAATTGTTGCGGACCCGGGTGGCCCACCCCCGAGATCCCGCCGCGGTGGAGGCGCTCGCCGCCGCCGGCGCAGGAGACACTCGACGGCGAGCTCGGTACACCCAGAGGCGACCATTGGCCCTACCCCGGAACACCGGCATGAGGAGCATTGAGAGGCAATCTGCAGAGTGGCAGAGATCAGCGGGTCACAGCCGGATGCTCCGGCTGCGGGTGCCAGCCCTGGCGCCACGGGGAGTGATGATGACTATATATATGGCCTACCGGATTCACAGGTGTCAGTTGAACTCCCGGACGTCACACCACAGACAGCTGATTTGCTCAATTAGCACTGTTGAGGGCTCACTGACTCCTAGAGAGAAGAGTGCTACACTTCCCCACGTCTTCTGTGCCCCCTGACATTGTTGACCGGGGAGTCCACTGCGCAGATTCTATGGGCACCGAGGAGAGGCCCGAACTCGGAAACGCAGGCACTAAACACTGAGAAGACTGTTGGCCCGTTGCTACGAAACAGCCCTGCCACTGGTGGGTCTAGAAGGGGGATATGGGTGTGCTGCCCCCTAATGGTAAGTCCTTGCATGTGAACTGTCCGAAGTGGCTGCGGGCTTGCTGCCGCCTTGACAGCTTCTGGAACTGGGCGCCTTCGCCGTCATTGGGCTGTGTGACAATGGACGTGTGGAAAAGTAAATTTTGCCATGTTCTGTGTCCCTACGTGTCGTCCATCATATGTTATGTGTGCATGATTGAATATGCATATGTACTCCCCATGTCCGATTAATGACGCAATTACAGTTGTGTCCACCTCTAGTATGCCAGTTTCCAGTCCTCGTGAATACTACGAATATCAGGCCTATGTAAAGCTACGTTGCCACGTTTCTCAGTGTGCACGTTATTCCATTATAAAGTCCCCGTTTCTAGGCCTCAAAAGGGCCTGGACACCAGATTCAGCTCCTGTCTCCTGAAGCCTCGCTGAGGAGGGATACAGCCCCCACCTGTATCCTCGACCCTTCACTTACTTCCTGCCTCGCAGTGCCCGGCCCAGCCTGGCTCAGTCTCTGAGTCTGCCAAGAATATGTTATGATTCCAGTTATCAGTTCAGTCCTCCTTCTCTGCATTCCTAAGCTACTGAACTGCATCAATAGTTTCCGTCATTGTCTAGCCTTCACGTCTCTACGTTAGAGAAATACTGTATTTAATGGTCATTTAATATTCTTCATCACGCACTACATGTAGAATAATACATGGTCCAGTCTTAGAATCAAGTTAGCCTTTCCTCTCCTGACTTATAGTTTATATCAACATGTTCTCTAAACATCAGATACTAGATACTGTTTAGGTACATGTCGCCCTGACTCTCCAGACTTCAGTCTCTGCTCCTAGCACAGAGTTCGAAGCCCCCAGCTTCTCCTAGTGATACGTCATTGCCAGTTTGCGCGCACCACTAGGTTAGAGGTCCCGGCTCCTCAGGTAGCCCCCTCCATGGTTTCCGCCCCATTCATGACATATCCTGTTACGTCTGCACCACATGTCTATGTATACGCCCAGTTACACCTACTTTTGCCTTTATCTTTCGCGACTGCTACGCGTCACACCTATTGCTCCACCCACTGCTACGCCCACTGCAATGTAATGCTATGTGTTTGCGTTATGTATATATGCTCATGTATTGTTATTAAAAGCCAGCGCGCTCATCCCAGATCCAGCCCCAGCAGCTGCTGGGCCCTGTCATCCTATTCCTATGCAGGTTGTCCTGTTCCTGTCCTTATGCTGTATTAAACCTGCAAAACTCCTACTACCTCGAATCTTGACTCTTATTTATTGAGCTATCTGTTATGATATATGTCTAGTCAAAAAGAGAGGTATTATTTATTTATTTACCACAGACGCCTGTGGCATGGGAGGAATGCCCGTGTCATTACTGCATGTTTCACAAGTACATTTAAAACACATGCTTAGCAAACCCCCCTACATTGTGTTAGAACACACGAACAGTTAGTGCTCACTAGAGCGTTTGGACGACGGCATGTTTCGCAGTCGCCCTTTTGGCATTATTATTCAATGTTTTATGGTTACAGGATTGGTGCAAATTTCCCCTCCCCTTAATGTGTGTAGGAGACTTGAAGCGAACCAGTGGGCAATGTGTGGGACATTATGTGATGATTTGAACTGGTGGGACACAGATTGCGGTACGGTGGGTGGGGGTCCTGGGTGGTGGAGAAGAAATGTTATAATGGCTGTGGTTAAATTCTGCACTTGGAATGTACGCGGTATGCACACCCCCTCACGTTGCTATCAGGTGTACTCGTACCTCAAGCGACATCAGGTACAGATAGCGCTATTACAAGAGACACACCTGACAGGGCCGGAGGCACACACACTGCGCCGCCGCTTGAGGGGGCAAATATATGCCACCGGCTACTCGGTTTATGCGCGCGGGGCTCTCATATGGGTTCGCCCGGGGGTCCCCTTTGCTATGACGCATAGCAGCATAGATGAGGAAGGTAGATATGTGCTACTTCAGGGCAACCTAGATGGCCAACACATAGTTCTAGCGTCTATATACGCTCCCAACATCGACCATGGGCGCTTCCTCACGCACTTGTCGACGGCACTTGCAGCATGGCCGGGAGTGCCGCTACTGCTGGGAGGCGACTATAATTGTGTCCTCGATGTTCTGTTAGATAGGTCCACCCCTCCTTTAGCGAATGCGACGATGCACGGTACGTCGCACGCATTTGTTGACTGGGCAGCACAATGGGATCTCACTGACGCCTGGGGCAGCCGCAATCCTACCACACGGACTTACTCATACTATTCAGGCGCTCACGCGTTACATGTCAGACTCGACAGATTCATGCTAACCAGTGATCTCTTACCATTAGTCACAGACTCCCAGTACCTGGGTCGCACTCACTCAGACCATAATCCACACACACTTGACTTCGCCTGGGAGCACCCGCACCCACCAGTACCCACGTGGCGCCTCCAACCTGATGTACTGTTAGATGCTCCCTTCTGGGAACTGCTCTCAAACCGTGTCTTACAGTACTTTGAAGACAACACTGATACTGCATCCACCCCGCAGGTTGAATGGGATGCATTCAAGGTGGTTGTAAGGGGCCATTGTCTGGGAGCACAGGCGGGATTACGGCGCCAGGTAGATAGGGACCTGACACGAATAGAGACGGAACTACTGTCGGGTGAGCGGGAGGCGGTGGAGGGAGACGACTCGAACTTATTAGATGCACGCGGTAAACACGCGCAGCTCCTTAACAGACTGAAGAACTTGAATTACGCAGCACACTCGGCGCGCATGCATCAAACTGGAGATAAAGCTGGCAAACTTCTGACCTGGCTGATCAGAAAGGACACCCAAACGCTGCCAGCGATGTCGATCCGCACTGCGCAGGGTGATGTGGTCTATACCCAGAGGGCTATCCACGAGGCATTTTCGAGCCATTATAGGGCCTTGTACTGCTCCCGCTTGAGAGCTACTGCAACAGAGATCACTGAGTACTTATCAGGCCTCCAACTCCCGTCGATCACCAATGCACAGTGTGAGGAACTGGGTGTGCCGTTCACTGCAGAAGAAATCCGGGCTGTAATATACTCTCTTTCGAACGGCAAGTCCCCCGGGCCCGATGGCCTGCCGGCGGAGTTCTATAAGGCGTACTCCACCATTCTCATTACCGAATTACTGCGGGTGTACGCGGCAGCGATACGGGATGCAGCTCTTCCTTTGTCCCTGAATGAGGCCAATGTGATCTCTCTTTTGAAACCTGGCAAGGAGGCACTAAACATGGGGTCTTACCGGCCACTTGCCCTCCTTAACACGGACTATAAGATCCTAGCATCTGCGCTGGCCCAGAGATTGGCACCTTTGGTCCCTGCACTAGTGCACGCAGACCAGAACGGATTTGTCCCTACCCGCAGCACGTCTTACAACATTAGACGGCTATTTCGGGTGCAGAGTCTGGCAGTGTCTCGGTGGCCGCACTCGGGGTGTGTAGTCCTCGATCTTGAAAAGGCGTTTGACTCAGTGGAGTGGCCCTACCTAGCGCTGGTGCTGGAAAAATTTGGACTGGGCGCGGCCTACCTCCGAATGGTGGAACTCCTCTACTCTGATCCTGTAGTGCGGGTTCGAACGAACAGGCTCTTTTCAGATCCGATTCGTGTCCGCAGGGGCACGAGACAAGGATGTCCTCTCTCCCCACTGATATTTGCGCTCATGATGGAGCCACTGGCGACACTACTGCGCGCTTCTGGTGAGACTTGGGGGATCCAGTTGATGGATGGGATGCATTCGGTATCGCTGTATGCCGATGACTTATTACTTTATGTCAGAGACCTGACCTGCTTCCCCCACGCACTGACAGACATATTCAGAAACTTTGGCGAAATGTCGGGGTTGCGCGTCAATTGGGCAAAGTCGGGGGTGTACTCTTTTGCAGCGGACACCCCTGAGTGTGACGTCACGGTAATGGGCGAGCGGCTCCTTTGGTACCCCACAGTATTCCGATATTTGGGAATCCATGTGTACCGCGAACCCACGGACCTCCTCGACGGCAACCTCACGAGAGTGATTTCTTCGCTCACAGCGCAAGTTTCCTTCTGGAACACACTTCCGATGAATGTGCCCTGCCGTATAGCTTTGGCGAAGGCGCTCGCTTTGCCTAGGCTACTGTATTATTATGCAAATCTGCCAGTCTATGTACCAGTTTGCACCTTTCGCGAGCTAGACACTATGCACAGGCGATTGATTTGGAACAAAGGCCGTCCCAGAGTGGCGTTGAAGACCCTTTGTGCTACGACCGAGAGTGGTGGGCTGTCGGTCCCGAACCACGAGCTGTATTACCTGGCTGCACAACTGCAGTGGGTAGCTTACTGGCTGAGTGGGCGTAATTTGAGTGATACGGCCACAACATAGACTATCATGTCGGTCTCGCAGATACATGCACTGTTTCATCCCTTTGCTAGGTCACATGTTCAGGACCAACTCCACCTTGAGGTAGCGAGGAAGTGCTTCATCAGAAGCCTGAAACTCACTGCAGCAGTAAAGCCATACGCACCCAACCTGCCGCTACTGGGCACGCCCTGGGGATATGGATACTCACGGCGACTCTACTGGAAAGCTGGGGAGCGGCTGATTTAGAAAGCTTGGGCGACTTATTTGTAGAGGGTGCGCTGCTCCCTTTCGGGACACTAGCAGACAACACAGGGTTACCGGCAGGACATTTCCTGACTCACGCGAAACTGATGCATACATTGACGAGGGCTTGGGGACCATTGGCGGAGGAACCACAGACACACCTGCTTATTCAATACTTGCACGTGATGGGCCACGGCTCTCATCTCATACATTGGATTGCTCAAGCGTTGCACACACACACACAATTCTCTCCTCAGCGCCTGCGAGACAAATGGACGACTGATAGAGGACGGGACTGGACTGACAAAGAGTGGGCGAGGGTGCTAGCTGGAGTCCAACATGTACCGCGCAATGCACGCTTTAAGATCATACAGTATTACGTGATCCACCGAGCATATCTGTCCCCAGACAAAATTAATCGGTACTTTGGACTCACTGCGACAGCGTGCCCTAAATGTGGATGCACAGTTTTTACATGTACTCTGGTCCTGCACTTTGCTGCAGCCTTATTGGACTGCAGTGTCGACTGCCTTGGCGAAAGCGACAGGGGGCACCTTACCAAATACTTGGGAAGCCTGTCTCTTGGGGTTATTTAAAAGAACGAAACAGTCGAAGGTCCAGGCGAGATTCTGGGATCTAGGGCTGATTACGGCGAAATGTCTCATCACTAGGCGTTGGAAACATAATGTGCCCCCCCCCAATCGGTGCAGTGGCGTCGCTCGCTGGATAATTGGGCGAGAGCTGAAAGTGTAGCATTGCACCGAGAGGAGACGGCAGGGCTCCGGATGTATCCTATTGCGCTGGAGTGGGATGGTATCCTGATGGCCTATCACCAAGTGTGTTTACAGAATGGTATTGCGTGAGCGTTTACCCCATACTCTCCAGTACCACTCCTAGCGTTATTCTCGTACCCGTTCCCCCCCTCCCTTTCTCCCTCCTTCCCCGCCCCCCCCCTCCACGGAGATTCCCTTCCGCCCTACTGTACGCGAACAGATTTCTACGATCACTATGTTACTGCCGATCAGTCACATCTAGTTGCATTCCTCTCCGCACTACAAGCTTCACATACCCACACATGATCACTGTTAGACACCACCTGGTTTAAGGTTTCCTATATATCTAGGATTGTTCCTTATAGTTGATAGTTTTCGAATGTAATTTTGAATGTGCAATATCTTGCCAATGTGAACAACTAATCTGCTTCTCCGGTAATGGTGTACCTTGAGTGCTGTATGGAATAAGACTAGGATATGCAGTCGCAATACAAAGGTCCTTTGCACCAACGTTGGGCACTGCTACTACTGAACGTCAATGTATCATGCATATGCTGGAGCTATACAGACTTGTCATGCTGTTTAACTGTACACCCGTTTAGTTGGCTCTTTACTACGATACCTCCACGAGGGGGTGGTGGTCCACGAAGCCTGGGACATTATACCTTATGTATCAGCGTTGTTTATTCGTTACGACTGCATATGTGTAATACTGTACAATGACAAAATGCAATAAACATATTCAAACAAAAAAAAATATTCATCAACAAATGTATGCTGTTATTATTGTAATAAAATTGTATGGTGTGCACGTTTCTTCCTCCTTTTTCAGGTGAAGGCGTAACATATCAATACTTGTCTCATATGGTTTATCTTGTAATGCTTTTGTTGGTAGATTTAATAAGCAGGAGTTTCTATTGTCAAACCTGTTGGATTTAATTTTTTGACTGGATCTAAACTTTGTGCTGTAGAATCTTCCTGCTTGAAATGCGGGGAATATGGGAACCTGTACTAAATAGTTGAATGCAACTGAACAAATTAATCTTGAAACTATACAGACTAACAGTGAGTATGTGTGTAGCTTGAGTAATGAAGAGTGTGAATTTATTAAAAAATATAATGAAAGGAACGAAAACATTTTGAGAAATTGGAAAGATGAGAAGAAAAACGCAGAGAACATATAATGCTGAGAAATAATTTTGGTTTTTAAATTTCCAAGATTGAAAATGGAATATGGGAGAAAGAGTAAACTGTGTATAGTGTGTCATGAACCTAGAGGAGATAGGGCAATAGAATTTGTGGATGGGAGTGTGGGGGGAAATAAGTTATGTTGTTAGTGGTGATTTTCTTGTTGGTGAAGATCCAATGCTGAGAGTTATTTATTATGTGTTTGGTAAGACTGATTACTTCAACCTACCCCATAATTGGATAGGTTGATGCTATTTGGCTTCAGTATTTCCTAGAGTCTATCATGTGAATAGGATGAATGATACTGTTAGCTTGAAGAGATTGAAATGTGGTGTTTGGCAAATAGTATTAGATGTAACACTGCTGGAGCACTAACTCTGATTAATACTGAGTTAATTGCTATGTGCCTAATGATAGTACAAAACCGCTTAGTGCTAGATGTCCTTCTGGCAAAGGAAGGCAGTATTTTGAAGGTAAGAGAGTGCTGCACCTTCTTTCCCTATAACAGTAAGCTCATTAATGCTTATGTCAGTAATATCACTAATATTACTTGTGAAGTCCAAGACTTGGAAGAGAAACGTTTGTGTGAAGCAGTAGATTCCTGGGGTAGTGAGGCAGTAAAGAAGTTTAGAAAAGTTTGTGAATAGATTGATAGTTTGGGAGGTGATATGTTTAGAACAATATAAACTTCCTGTAATTATTGTGTTGATTTGTGTAATTGTCCTGTTTCTCTTGTTCAATTTTTGTGAGCTGATATTTCTAAATTGTGGGTGTAAAGGTAAAAGAGTATAATCTAAGAGAAAGTGAGACAAAACTGAGATGGAGTATGCTAGATATGGAGAGTATAATCAAATGAAGCTGTTGAAGGAATTGAGTTGCAAAAAGCAGAAAAATATGCTGACTTTATTCTAACTCTTAGATTAAAGTGGTGTTTTAGTGATAATAGAATAATCAGAGGAGGAAGTTTGTTAGTGTTGTGCATTTTATATTTTGTGCATTATTAATAGCGCAATGAGAATTTACCTTTGAGCTTGCATGTATACACTGACATGATGCTATTGCATTTGAAAACAATTTGCTATGTCTTGTTAAAGTGTGTTTTACTGACTTATGTTAACTAGGCCTTAGTTACGCCTCAATGCCATCTTGTATAAAAATGGATATCAATATCTCCTCCTGCATGTTTGCTGTTCATTATTTGTATTTTTCTCTTTAATATTGGTGTGAGTTGCAAATAATACCATGATTCCAAGTGATTTTACATACTGTCAGGATGATAATGTAAGGATCTGTTAAAAAGAACCTTGCATACAATATAGGAATATATGTAGCATACTGTACCTTATTCTTTGGTTCAAGCTCCTCTTCAACAAATGGTTGTTGATGTAACCGTGCTGCAATTAATATAATTATTAGAAGAAGTCACTACAATGTTTTTCCATAAATATGTTGCCAAATTTGCATTTATCTCTTAAAATATGTCATAAAGTTTAACTTATGTAATTTTAATCAAATTAATAAAAAGTGGAATTAATGCTCTATAATTCTGCTTTTCATTACAATATCAAGGGCCCAATGTAGGTGGCTCATTACCGGTCGGTAAACCCGAAATTCTGTAAATTTCAGGCTTACTGACCGGTATTGAGCCATTTGCTATGTAGGTGATGATTCGGTAAATACTGAATCGGTATTTGCCGATTCGGTAATTCACATTCATTCCTATGGGCCTTCGGTAAATACCGAATCGTACCGATTCGGTAATACTTACCGAATAAATACCTACATCCCATTTACTGATTCTAAAATACCGAATCGGTAAAATTTGGTATTTTAGAATCGGTAAATTTTCATTACCTACATCTAACCCCAAGTGTTTTAACAAAACGGCCACAATAAAATTAATTATGGGTTTACGTGTATTTTAATGTTTGCACGCTTTTCCCACATGTCCTGACATGATTTCTTTTAAATATCTAGTATGTGTACTTTAAAAATATTCTTTAATTTGTTTTTCAATTAATGTGCAAAATGTATTGTTCAGTGAGATGCAAAGGAAATTAAGTCTTATCATAAGATCTTAATGTAAATGCTTAACCCTCTTATGTGAGTGCTTCTAGTTTCCAATGCTTTTTTTCAAATTGTGGAGTGATGGGAAACTGTTCCCCACATGTAAGTTGTACTTTAGAAATAAATATGTGACCACTCCTGTGTTTTCCATCTACCAACAACAGCTGAAACAGCAGTTGCAAGCAGAGCTTATTATTCAACAGTGACAAGAGTATCCACCAACTATAACCATAACTGGGATACAGTAGTAACACCTGTGGGCAATTCAGAGATAAGAGCCATGTCCACAGCTCTGCCCACAGAAAAGAACACAGCTGCTACCACACTACAGACAAAACGAACAATAGATGCCACAAAACCAGACGCCAAAGCAACAGCAACAGCTGTAATCACAGCAGGGATAACATCAGCAACAATAATTGTATCAGCAGGTACCAAATCAGTGACTACAGTTATCATCACATTTTGGGCCACTTCAGCTGTCATAACTGCAGGAAACACAGTGCTGCAAATGCCACACAGTAGTGAGCACACACGAAAACAAAGTTGCAAGCAACACAACCACCACCACAGAAGCAATGGCTGTACTAACAACAGCATCAACATTTGCAAGAATAGCAGGCACCACATCAGTGAATACAAATGTAAAAATTGTAAGGACCACACCAGGGACCACAGCAGTAAAAACTGCTGCCCCCAAACAAGGTCAATAATAGTGATAACAGTTAACAGCAGGGACAACAGCAATTTACAGAGCTACCATAGCAGTGACCATAACTGTACCTAAATTGGAGATTTCAGTGTGAAACACTGTTTCCACCACAACAGAAACAAGAGCATTGAATAACAGCAACATCTAGTTTCCTCTACACCGACAATTGTTGCGAGCACAGCAAGGACCACAACAGTGGTGACAGCTTCCCCCAGAGCTGTCCTCACAGCCCAAAACACAGTTGCAAACATAATTGACACCATAACAGGGACAACAGCAGCAGCCATAGATGTAACCACAGCAAAGACTAAAGCAACCAAATCAGCAGGAACAGCTGTGTTCACAACAGCAGTGACTAGAGCAGCAACCAGAGCTGCAACTACAGTAGTGACAGAAACAGCCACCACCATGGTAGAGACAACAACAGGAGCAAGTAGGAACTCAAACATGAAAGTAGCAACCCCAACTATAATAATACCAAGACTCACACAAGCAACCATAGCTGCTATGACAGCAGCAATAACTGCCAGCAAGGTATGTACCACAAGAGTAGTCACAGTTGTAACTACAACAGAAGCATCTTCCAGAAACAACAGCTGCTACAGAAGGATCCACTGCAACAACATTGGTTGCCACCACAGCAGGATCAACTACTGGCACAACAGTCACCATCATAGCAGCACAAGCTGCTACACATCAGGGTCCACATTAGCAAACAAAGTAACAACAGCAACATTAATCTGTAATCTCAGCTGTCATTGCAGCACAGAGCAAAGCAGTAACAACAGTTGTATCTGGAGGGAAACAGCTTTAACCATCGCTGCAGCATAGCAGCAACAATAGTCTTTTCCACAGTAGTGACCACAGTATAACAAACAGCTGTGACTACAGTAATAACAACAACTGCAACAATCGCTACAAGCACAGCAACAACCACAGAAGGGATTATAGTTTTTACTATAGATGGAGCCACAGTACCAAACACAAGTGCCACCATAGCATAACCACAATAGCAGGTATATCTAGAATGATCCAACAATAATAACACTAAAGTCCACACAAGTGACAAGTGCAGCGACAGCAACTTTCAGATAAGCAGGGACCACAGCAGTAACCACACCTACTAGCATAACAGGGACCATAGCACAATAACAGCTGTCACAAATGCTGAATTCATCACCCAAATAACACATTCAACATCTTCCCAATTCATTTTGGACTCTGCGTGGTGTTTCATTGGGGGGATTTCAAACCATATACATTGTTCTCAGAGTGCTAAAAAAGCAAAATAAAATCAACATTCTAAGTCGGTCTAATAATAAATAAAATTAAAAAGACAAATATAAAGAAAGAGAGCATTTGAAGACAAATTATAAAAGGAAAATAAGAAAGCTTACCTGTGAATCCTAACTTCCTCAATACAATAATGAGAATCTACTGAAAATGCGCCTGGAAAAACACTTCAAGCCCTATACAACACTAGTAGTTTCATAACTGTTGTATTCCTTCAATTTAATTGTCTTTCCTATGTGAGGATGATTGATGTATTCTCTTTGGATTATAATGTTATAATGAACACCATTTACACACATGTGCAAGCCATTAGATTGACAGTTGTATTCACAGTGATCGTTTTCTTATTTCTAGTAACCACTTCTTTAATTTTTCTTTAATGCTGATAAAAAATAATAATTGAAATCTAGCATTAGATTTAACATTCTCCCATGTTTATGATTTGTTTTTCTGACATTTCTGTTGGAAGTTACAAATGTATATACAAACATAGGGTATTGGTCGATTTTGTTTACTGGATGTGAGAAATTCCAAACTAGTTAATGAACAGATGTGTTTCTTTGCTTCATTAATCACTATTTCTGGGGGTTCTCTTTCTTGCAATCTTTCACATAATTCCTTTTCTTTTTCTTTATAGCTAATGTATTGTGGTGCAATAAAACCCACTTGTGGGGCATTATGTGGCTTTCCTTGGCGGAGCCGTGCATATTTCATTGTCTGCTTTACCTGAGGTGGAAAGTTAGGATCCATTTGCTTTTTACTAAAAGGCTGTGCTGAGCAGGAGCTGACACAGTCATATCTGCTCTCCACCCCTGCTCTCCCGCTCACACTGTCCTCCTGAGGCTAGGGTGAGAGTGAAGTTCTTTTTCCCATGACCTGTGAACAGTCAGGTCTGGGGAGAAATAATGGGGTACCTCCTGGCCCCCGCACTGTTGGTTTCTCTATCCTGGGAGATAGGGGTCCCTTAGTACTCTTATATTAAAACAGGTCTCCTCTAGGCCTACCTTAGTCCTGGGACTCCATTAATGAAACTGAACTCCAGGGGCATGGGGACCCCGGGGACAAAAGTGAATCTGGAAGGAGGGTTCCACACATGCCCCTTACATGAAGATGTGCACTGAGTCAACCCCACGGTCAATTTCCAAAATAGCGGAGGGGCCCACATGCTTAATCTCTTGAGTTTTAAAAGGGGACAAGGGCACATTTTTTCCAGCTCCATACCTTGAGCCCCCCATGAGTTGATTTTGAGGATTTTTGGTCCATTTTACTTCTGGTGATGAGCTCAAACACCCTCCTGCCCACACTTCTAAGCCCAGAGCCTCCTTGCGGTTTTGCAGGGCACTTGGAGTGGCAATGGAGTTTTGATCTTCCCCAGTTTGAAGTCAAGTGGCATAAGGGGGAAAGCACCACTGGGTCTGGGGAGACCCATCTAGTCCTGGACATAAACTACAGAGATAGTTCTTAACAGGACATCAGGTATCTTCTCCTTCCAGTTATCCATGTTTCTGCTGATGACGCATTCTAGGCATGTGGTCTTGCTTACTGTCTCTTTCTTGTGCAGTGATTTATAAGTGTCAGTGGAAAGATCTAGATGCAGGCACCCAAGGCCAATTTTAGTACGCCACCCCTGTACAAACCTTCCAGCACAGCTTTCTGTTCTTGGACAATCCATCATGGCAAAGCCCCTTTTCCCCTTGCTAAGAACTACTGCGCCCACCCAAAGGTGAGTCCATGGAAATGGGCAGCAGCCTCACCTCTGTGGCCACTCTAAGCCAGTTCAGCTCCAGCTCCCCCTCCCTCTGAGATTTGAAGCACCCAGTCTAGAAGGATAATTGAGAGGTGTAAGAAATCAGCTTATTGGTTTAGAGGGGTGGAAAACAAACTCAAGCAACAACTACAATCCTTGTCAGGGTGAACCACAAAAGTCACAAAATTAACCTGAATTTAACCCTCTGGTAGCTTGGCTCAAAAGCAGTCAGGCTTAACTTAGAGGCAATGTGAAAAGCATTTATACAACAGCCAAACAATTGTATAGTGAAAATACAACACAGGAAAAATCTGAAACCTATTTAGAAAGATATAGTAAATTTTAATAGATAAAATGACACCAAAACAAACAGAAATCCAACCAGTAGAGCTGAAAATACCTATTATCAAACGTTTAATGAAAATAGCGCCAAGAAGCAAAAATGGCATCTCAAGATTATCTGGTTGCACTGGACAGGGTCTAAGCCACAAGTTCAGGCCAAAAGTGATGGGGTGCGGTAGGATACATGGACTAGATTCATAATGCTGAGGAGTTACCTTCTCAAGTCCGACACAAAGAGTTCCATTTGCATTGGAAGAGTTTGCAAGGAAGAGGCTTTGGTGCCAAGATTAGGATGCGCATCACAGACTATTGTTGCTGCAGTGTGGAGAGACAATCATCCTAGAGCTTTGAGTTGGTTGATCCTCATAGGCAGTCGCTTATGGCATGAAATGCAGGTCTCATTTTGGCAGTCGTAGCGGATGGTGATTGTTGGCATGAAGAGCTGGTGCCACTGGAGCTTCACCATGGTGGTTGTCACAGGCGGCAGAGTTCTGGTGAAAACAGGACCGCTCATAGTCATAAAGAGCCCAAACTTCAGTTTTTTCACCTTTTTCTTCAGGAGAAGCTCTCATTGATGCCAACCAAGGGTTAGGTACCAGGGGGGCATCTCTTGATGATCAGAACTCACTCCAACAGAGGCCAGCCAGGTCCAGTTAGTGTTGGTCAGCTAGGCACTTACAAGGAGGCCTCTGGAAGCTTGATGTGTCCCTGTAGCTCACATATGAGGTCAGCCAACTGACCTTTGGAGTCAGTCTGGATAGCCTGGGATCAAGGCAAGCAGGTCCAATCTTCCTTCTTCAAACAGCAAAGCAGTCCTTCAAGCAGTCGGGCGATCCTTCTTGTGAATCTTCTGCAGGCGGAGTAGTGTTTTGTAGAGTTCTGAAGGTCCGATTTTTATACCTGGTGCAGCCTTTTTGTCTGAGAATTCCCTGACCTACTCTTGAAACTGGCTCAGCTCAGATGTTCCCATTCCTGTTGCCCTGGTTCCAAACTGCATAGGGTGACAAATGGCAGGGCAGGCCTGGTGTCAGGTTCCTTTGTGTGTGTGCTACAGGCAGATTCCTCTGAAATGAAATCCTGGCAGGAGGCAGCTCCACCCATGCCATCCTGTCTGGAAGGCCCTCTCCCCTCTCACCTAGGTTTCCTTTGTCTCATTTTCTGAAAGCAATACACAAACCCCAACAGAAGAGCCATTCGCACTCAGGTGGCCACAGGCACTGACAGATAGGCACGTACAGTGGGCTTGAATAACAAACAAATGCCAACTTTCCAAATGTGGCATTTTCAGAATTGTAACTTAAAATCTGGCTTTACTATTAAAAAGGAATTTAAATTACAATTTAGTTGAGTTTGAAGATGGTATCTCTATCTTCTCCCAATCTGGAGTTAGCCCTTATTAATAAGATAACCCAGTTTTAGGCTATGGGAGAGTTAGACCTTTTGGCAGTGTAATCAACTTTAGAAGTTTTTCAATGCAAGGACATGTAAAACTTAAACACACATGCCCCATTTTTAAATACCCTTTACCCTGCCCATTAGCTTTTAGGGACTACCTTAGGGGTGACTTCAAAAAAGGAAGGTTTAGGCCTGGGAAAATGTGTACTTTGCCATGTGGACATGGCAGTTTAAAGAGGCACTACAGGCTGCAGTGGCAGGTCTAAGATGTTTTGCAGCACTACTTCAGAGGATGGCACCAGGAGTGCTGCTGCCTACTAGAACCATTTCATTTACAGGTCCTGGGAACAGGAAGTACCATTTATTAGGGGCTTACAAGTAAACAAAATGTGCCAATTAGGTGTTGGCCAATTAAACCCTGTATTAAGGAGACAACACAAGCACATTAGCACTGGGGAGCAGGGTTAAAGAGCATAGAGTGTTAATGCCAATAAAACGAGTTCAGCAAAGTAAGGGAGTAAAAGCAAATAGTTTAGGGAATACCACACTGAGGTTGTCAGGACTAACAAATGGACAGGTCCAGGTGTTAGCTACATGTGCCTCTGACAAGGAATGCCTCTTTGATGATAAGTCACTGGGCACAGCCCCAAGGACATCTCAGAGCCTCTTCTATACTGTCTGGGATCTATACACATCTCACTACAGGAGAGCCGTCAACTGTCAGGTGATATCTGGAAAGGCTTTAGAGGTTTTAGGTAGGAAAATAGTAACTTTTTAAAAGCACCTTTTGCTTAACAGACACAATTGGATTTTACTATTCGATTGACTTTTGAATAACTATAAAAATGAGCCCCTTAATAATCTTTTAGTAGCAACATAAGCATTTATTAAATGTAACAATGTAGTCCAGTGTTTCCCTGTTGAAGCAGCCAGCTATTCTACAGTGAAAATAGCTTTTGCTGGTATTTCTCGTTAAGGACATGTTAAGGACAAGGATAGGTAAGACACAGCATACAGGTGAAGTTGATCAATTCCTTCCTGTCTCATCTGTCATTCAGAAATTATATTCTTCAGCTCATTCTACCCTTCATTTTGCCAGGACATTTTCTGGCATCTCTAGAATTTATGATGCTTATCAGCATATTTCCTTTCATCCATCCTCCCTCGATTCCATAAACACATCCAATTCCAGGTACTTCTATTAGGCCTGGCATCTGTTCTCAGATAATTCATGAAACTCTTGAAACATTTTGATGGATCTGCTTTATTTAAAGGGCATTCGGGGGTTTTCATTTCTTAATCTGGATGATTTGCTTTTCTGTGTATCTTCTTTTGCCCGCTAGTGTAAGGATGCTCACTATGTTTGCAAGAATCTTCATCCTCAGGGGTTCCTCATACACCTGGCAAAATCACATCTTCTATCTTCACAGGACCTTCAGTACATTTGGGAAGTGTTTTTCACGGACGTTTGACAAACCTCCCTCCCTCCAGCAAGAAAATTAAACTTAATATCCCAGCTGTCAACCTTGCTGATTTGGGCTAATGCTTCTGCTTGGAACTGGTTGAGGGTTCAAGTTGGATGGCTGTCTGCTAGTTTTTTTCAGGCTTGTTAGGAGTCATTACATCTGCAATTTTGACGGATGGAGTACCATTTACCAAACCCTAAATCAGGACTTTGGCTGCAGCCTCGAGTAGGACAATCAAGTTTTGAGCACCACCTACCACTGAGGTTTTTTCGAAGTTAAAACAAGATTTACCTTCTGCATGGACAACAGTGCTTAGGTGGGCAGGAAGGAGCCGCCTTTTAAACTTTTTAAGATAATTGTCTCCATTTTATTTCCTTCCTTTTACCACTGGTTGTATGAAGAATTTTACTATTTTCAGTTCTCATGTAAAGCCCCAAAAGCATGCCTAATTAAATAAAACTTACAGAACTTTAAGGATTTAAATGACAGTTTCGGCTTCGATGGTGTCATTGCTTTAAGGACACGTACAGCTCCCTGAAAGAAACATAATTTAGAGCATTATCTTAAAATGCAATAATAGGCAACTTTCCATAAGATAAGACGTTTATATATATATATTGGAGAGTTTACGAATAAATATAGTCACAGTATCAGCAAGTTGAAGAAGATCACCTTATTGCTCTTTGTTGTGATGTGCTCTTCTCTAGTCTTTCCTGCACAGCCCGCTCCCCTTCAATCAAACAAATATAGGGGCATATTATCAAGGGATTTATCTCCGCTTTTTTGGCTTTAAAAGCCAAGAAAGCGGAGATAAAATTATCTCCCTATCAGCAACAGGGTGCTAACACGCAAATTTGAATGTTAGCACCCTTTTAATCTATGCTTCCCCTTGCATCTCTAATGAGATGCAAAGGGGGCGTTCCAGAGAAAAATAATAGGAGAAATGTTGTTAAGCGAAATTTTCTCATATTATCAAGGATTTCGCTAACCCTGTTAGTGATAAAAAAAAAGCAGCGCTAACCACGGTTAGCACTGCTTTTTTTACACCTGGTATTTTCCTGACTTAGCCATGATATCCTATGGAAGGTGGATATCATGGCTAAGTTTGTGAGCCTCTATCATCAAGCTAACGCCAAACTTCGAGAGATTATCGTTGGTTTTCCAGCGATAATCTCTCATTTGGCAGTTAGCGCGAGGATTTTTATCACTTCTGAGATAAACTTTGCTAATAGCAAGTTATCCCTGCGATAATTTCCGGCGATGCTTAGCGTTAAAAAATTTGTTGCTAAGCATTGATAGCGATAAATATCGCTAATCGTTGGTAATATGCCGCTTAGTCTTTCTTGATACAGGATGCCAAATGTTTAGGGACTATTTTGTGTTGTGAACGTCATATCACAACAATAAATGGACCTTACTGCTTTTGTTAATACTGGTTCCTTTCCTGTTCATGGGTCTCAATCCTGAGTGAGCCTGACATGGTAAACTATGGTTTTCGCACACGGCTGAAGCTTTCTGGTATCTTGCCTGTCAAGGGTTTTATGTGGGTGCAAGTGATGTAAGATTTGCAAGTAGCTTATCTGTATCATTTATGAAAGTTTCTTTTTTATTGTGAACTGGGAAAACGATATCATCTGAAAGACAGAGAGAAATGATATTAATTATTGCCATTCTTATCGTGACTCTCTGTCTGACGCAATATCAGCTAGCAGACAGAGTCATGATTAAAAAAAAACAGCGAGCCAACACAATTGTTGGCATTATTATCTTGTCTCCCTGTCTGTTAGCTGATAGTGTTTTCTCCTGGTAAGCTGCAAAGCAGTGCATGCAAAAAAATGTTACAAATATTTGAGAAACTCAGAAAAATCACCTTGCCCCATGAGCACAGTTCAACACGACTGCCCGGCTCCTAACAGGTTTTTACATGGTTTGAATAGATATGGCCGGCCCTCAAGTACCCCAATTGGCATCCCATTGAAAGAAGATTTAACCAAAAGACTGTTTGCCTCACCCAAAAAGCCCTTCATGAGCATTCCATAATTATCTAGATACCAAACTTTCGAAAGCACTTCTTCTCAAACCTCCCAAACTGAAAATTGCATCCCAAAATGAAATCCCCCTGACATGTTAATTCTCTGGAAATGCTCCTAGGATCTGAAACTCCCTCCCCAGAGACCCCCGACTGCAAACCTTCCTTTTCCTGCTTCAAACAGGACCTTAAATACCTACTGCTAAACAAATACTTCAACACACACACAAACTGAGCAATGTTCCGAAGGTGCGCACCCAAACAGACTGGACCAGTTGTGGTGGTCGATTGATTGTTTCAGCTGTCTACTATGTAATTTACTCCATTAACTTATGCTGTTCTGATGTCCCTCTAACAATTTTCTTTGTCTGTATATATTTATGTACTTCAATTAGACGATCTCGCATTTTTAGGTAAAGCGCTCTGATATCTTTGGGTTTAGCTTGCGCTATATAAACCCTATAAAAAAAGAAATATTTGCAACCCAGGCTTTTTCTGCACCCCTAACAATTTAATAAAGAACCTTCGAAGAACTGAGTTAACAGGATTGTATCAAGCGAGTACATAATTTGCTCAAGTTACCTTGGTCTTACTGAACTCTGATTCAGTCCTCACCAGGCAGCTCACTTATGGAATAAGCTGCCATCTATTCTCCAATTGCAGTCTAATCATCAAACTTTCAGGAAGGCCGTAAAGACGCTGCTGTTTTCGCAGCTTTAGTTCGACATTTGGACAGCATCCCCTCACTTATATTAGCGCCAAGACGCTGTTTGCATTCGTGTGCTTTATAAATATGAATCCTATCCTAGCCTATCCTACACTGCTTCAGCCTGTTTCTCACTCTACAAGTGCCAGGTGACAGGTACCTGTCGCATCAGCCACTACTTCACCTCCTATCACTGCCACTAACTGAGGACTGGTGAGCACCTAGCACAAGAAAATGCATTGACAGCTGCCATGGAACTCCTAATGAGTAGTGCTGGGGGGGGGTTGTAAGGATCACAGTACCACGTTGCTCTGTGGGCTTGCATGTGTGTGTGCTTGTGAGTGTGTGAGAGAGATTTGTGACTAGGAGAGAGTTAGAGGAACCGAGTGCTTGCTGTCTGCATTGCTCAGCCTTGCAGTATCCCAGCTGGCAATGGTCTGACATTTCCAGCAGAATATGCATGCCACCTGGTGACCTCTCTTGCATAATCAGACTACCAATGATGTTATGGCACCCACAACTGGCATAATGGTGATAGTTAATTGGGGATGCATGGTATATGTGGTTTCCATCCAACACAGTTGCAGACCTGACATATTAATGGGCATTATCTCCATACTGTGAACTACCATCGCTTGATGGCACACTGTGATTATTATTACAATTCTTGGCATAATGGTGTTATTTCCTGGCATAATGATGGTAGCCAATGCATTATGGTGGCCACCCTAGCTCAATGTTGACCCTGGCATAAAGGTGGTAATTCCTGGCATACAAGTGATACCGAAAGCATGATGGCACCAATTTCTGAAATAATATTAGGACTAGCATCATAATTATTATTCTTAGCATAATGAGGGCATTGATTTTACGAGGTGCTCCAACTGGTATAATACTTTTATTCATTTATAGCATATTATGGGCATTATTGGAATGAAGATGTTCACCCCTTGTGTAATGCTGTCTCTGGAAAAGAAAACAAGCATTTGCAATGCAATAGGTCTCGTAGCATTAAAGTTTGAGTTATTGGCATTGTGTATGACAATGTGTTGCATCAAATTTTTAGCATACTTTGAATTGGTGAGCAGTTTGAGTGTGTGCAAGAGTGCTGTTGCTCACAGCTGTTATTATTCACGCAGCTCTAATGATGCACCTCACGCACGGGGCTGACGCAGTTATTATTCACAAAGCTCTGATGATGCACCTCATGCACGGGCTCACACGTGTTATTATTCACGCAGCTCTAATGATGCACCTCACCACGGGGCTGACGCAGTTATTATGCACCTCATCACGGGGCTGACGCAGTTATTATTCACAAAGCTCTGATGATGCACCTCAGGCACGGGCTCACAGCTGTTATTATTCACACAGCTCTGATGATGCACCTTTGGCACGGACTCACAGCTGTCATTATTCACACAGCTCTGATGATGCACCTTAGGCACGGGCTCACAGCTGTTATTATTCACACAGCTCTAATGATGCACCTCACGCACGGGGCTGACGCAGTTATTATTCACAAAGGTCTGCTGATGCACCTCATGCACGGGCTCACAGCTGTTATTATTCACTCACCTCTAATGATGCACCTTAGGCATGGGCTCACAGCTGTTATTATTCACACAGCTCTAATGATGCACCTCACACACAGGGCTGACGCAGTTATTATTCACAAAGCTCTGATGATGCATCTCAGGCACGGGCTCACAGCTGTTATTATTCACACAGGTCTGATGATGCACCTCACGCACGGGGCTGACCCAGTTATTATTCACACAGCTCTGATGATGCACCTCAGCCACGAGCTCACAGCTGTTATTATTCACACAGCTCTGATGATGCACCTCACGCACGAGCTCACAGCTGTTATTATTTACACAGCTGTGATGATGCACCTCACGCACGGGGCTGACGCAGTGCCAAGGCAGTGCAGCATCTTCGCTTGCTGTGCTGCGCTGCATGAACTCTTTGCAAATATACCCCTAGTTAAGTATGTTGCGAGGATTATTTGCGAACATCGCCTAAGGCACCATTAATTAAGAAGCAATCACCTGATTGCACAGCCGTTGACATGTGAACTCGCATAGCTCGCCACAACCTACCTGTCAATCAAAGACGAAGCTGCACACCAACAGTTCCCAGTGAGGCTGAATTGCACATGATGCATGTGCCCAAGGTCACAGGAGGTGTCAGATGAGAGCAGAGAAGACTATAGCGACGGATCACGCAGTCCAACCCTTTAATACGCGCGTTAATGAGATGAGTGATGTGATTAAACCACTATGGGATTTATTTACAAGCCCCTTGCGATGCCGGTAAGTCACTTTCTCCCATATTAAAAATGACTCACTTGCAGCGCAGGGTGTCTGTAAATAAGTCCCTATCAGTGCGCTTCACACGCACTCATATTTAGCAATCCCACATTTCGAGTCCGCACTTGACGCTGCACTCCCTGAGCCCCTGCACGTCCCATAGTTTATGAGTAGTCTGTAATACGCATTGGCAATTATTGTTACAATCAACAATATAATCATTTCGCTGTAGCACACGTACAGCAGTGTGACGTAAAAAACCAAAGCTGTTTCATAAACGACCTGCAAGCAAAATAATCCAGCGAACTGGCATTTCTCTTGGAGGCAATTAGGTGTGTTAGAATTCTGGGTTTAAATTTAAACTCAACATCCCATTATGAGGATAAAAGCGTTTTCCACCAAATCACAATTTCGACTGTTAAAAGAAAAACAGCGACTTTTCAAAATACTACAGAGGCAGAAAATAAAATAACCATTTGAACTATAAGGAAGCGACCAGCCTTGCAATATTTTTTAGGAAAGATTTTAGGATGTAACCAGAGCAAAGAAAATGTTCCATAATTGAGTGGTTATAGCCCTGCTTTCTGTGAAGGCAAAGTGTGATTCTGTAGTTTTGGAGCTATGTGAATTTTCTCTGACACATGTATGTGAGTGACAATGTGCACATGTATTGTGTACTGTCCAAAGTTTAATATTCATTGTTGGTGAATGAAGAGGAGGAAAAGTAGTGCCAAGTCTTCATTTTAGAAGCAGTCTTTGCGCTATGGGTGAAACACAATGTTGTATTCTCTTTTATAAAGATGTTCAGTGTTGTGAACTCCCTGCCATGGATTTGTATCTCAGTGACTGAGCATGTACTACTTCCGGTCTTCTACAATATTTGTAGGGATGTGATGATCAGTGCAAAATCATTTGTGTTACAGACTGAAACACAGGACACAGCAACTGGGATGAAGACATTCACTGTATCAGATGTAAGAATGTCTTGTGTTTATCCTCCTGTCTCATCTGTGACATTGTGTCTCGGCTCGTGATTTTTCCCTGTTCTTACTAAAGGGACTTGTTGCACTCTGTGGAGATGTGACCTGTTCAAAGACAGAACGCAATAAAGTAATTTGATATTAACAATTTTCCTCAGTGTTTTGACTTTGATGTAACATATTCTCACGATCACGGGCACTGTTGGGTCAACGTTCACACCAGTGAACTCTGGCACAACGGGGAGGCAGGGGTGCTTTAAAGGGAGGGTGGGTGGCACACTGCACCTCGATGGTTTTAGAGGCTTCCATGAGCTGCCAGTGCTGCTGTAGGGTCTCAAGCATTCATTTACTGAAGCCAAACAGTCCTGTTAAAAACACGGAAGTACCTGTACTGTTTCCTAAAATACATTGAAGTGTGGCTAAGAAAATGCCTGTAAAGTCTAGTGAAAAGTTGAGCCGACTTGCTGAGTAGCACCAGTGGTACCCATTAAAATGATGCCACGCCCACTAAAAAGTGCCAGCGTAGGCCTCTTTAAATGTGCAGATGTGCCAGCAGAGTTCCATCAAGACCTGGCAGTTCGACGGAGATACAGCGCCCAAATACCCCTAGTGGTGACAGTCTGGCGCTTTACAAATGCTGTTTAATTGATTGATTGATCGATCAAAGGCACGGGTGGGTATACAGGAAGCCGAAGACAGGTCTCCAAAAGAGCGACCAAGCACATTCCGCAAGCTCTCTTCTTTCTACTATTCAAACCGGTTCGTTTCAGTTTTCTAGAGCCTGGAAAGAGAACCAGACATGAAGGAACTAGATAATTGTTGGTGGGTGGAGTGTCGGGCGTGAGGAGTATCGGGTGGAGAGTGGTTCTGAAACATGACACTGTTAGCCCTTTAACTCAACTATTCCTGCAATAGGTAAGGTGAAAAGTTTCAAACCTGCAGCTGGTAAGTGGGGGAGGGGTAAAAGGAGCAGGTGTGCAAAGAAAAGAGAGTCATAAAACCGTGGTATGATATGGATCATTATGAAATAAAAAAAAGAGTGGGCGGAGAGGGATACAGGTGCCCCAGTGACATTTACTGCTGAGGCGAGGTGTGTCTGCGGTGAGTGCCCTTCTCTGCGCGCCCCACGCACCCTCAGGTCCACCGGCACAGACAGGTGCTGTCTTCAAGCGCTGCCCCTCTCACTGCGCCCCAACCCACGGCACCTGCAGTTACAGGCGGGGGGGTGCTCCAGGGGGTGTTCCAACGTCCTCCTCTGCCCCAGACACCCACTGAGGGGTGTGATATGCAGGGCTGCCTATGACTCCAACAGTACAGGGAAGTTGGGTTCATGGGGTGTTCTCCGAGTGTGTCCCACGCCCCCCACTCCTAAGACCTACAGGTACAGGCATGCGAGGTCGGCAAATATCCCTCTTCAGGTGTATCCCCGCTTACCCGGATGCCTGCCGACTACAACTACTGCCACCAGGTGTGTTTCGCAGCTACACCCCCTCCAAACCCCCCCCCCCCCCCCCCACACACACACACCAAAACACACACACACATCCTGGGCTCTACAGCCCTCTGTGACAGCTATCACTACAGGCAAGTGCTGCATGGGGGGTTCCTTGTGTCTTCTGACCTCTTACTGTTCTACCCATAATTGAACTTAGTAGTAGTTGGTGTAAGTAATAGGAAGTACCTTCAATCACCGACCCAACCCCCCCTAAGTTTCCAGAATGCTCTGACAACGACCATACCATGCGAACGTGGTCTGCGGATGAATCACGCTCTTGCCGCAGGCCCTGGGGCCGGAGACGCACAGAGGTTCCCACACTGTCACCCATTCATCCCATTCAGAGGGTACAATAGAAGCGTGTCACACAGAGCAACTTTTAAAAATACTACAGAGGCAGAAAATAAAATAACCATTTGAACTATAAGGAAGCGACCAGCCTTGCAATATTTTTTAGGAAAGATTTTAGGATGTAACCACCTTTGGTGGGGGCTGGACTTCCGTCTTGTGCGCGAAGCCCACTCCTAAGAAGACGTGCGCACGCAAAACGAAACCTATCGTGGGGCGGGACTTCCGTTTTGTGAAGCCCGCGCCCACGGAGTGCCTGGAGGAGCAGTGGTGACGCGGGGCTCCCATGCCCGAGGGAGAGCCCCGTGGTCGGAGGCTGCACAAGTCCGGAGTGCCGGTGAGCGGGGAAGGGGGGGATGCCTGGATGTGTGCGTGTGTGTGTGTGTGTGTCTGTGTGTGCCTGTGTGTGCGACGGTGGAGGGGTGGGGGGGACGTCTCTCCGTCCGTGTATGTGCACTTGTGTATGTGTGTGCGCATGCGTGCAGGGGGAGGTGTGCCTGTGTATGTTTGCGCTTCCCAGGAGACAGCCACGGCGAGCGCGTTCACGCGCGCGTGGCCTGCGCCGATCGCCTTTTGCGAGATGCGCGCGGCCAGGTGCTGTCTCCTGGGAAGCACAGTCAGTAACAAAAGATCTCCTGGCGGACACAGCGCTGACGCGCTGTTACGCCACGAGACCTAAAAATTTTTAATTCTTGGAATTTTATGGGTATCCATTGCATGGGGTACCCACGTTTATCTAATGATGGACATGTCATATTGGTGGTAGTTACTGGCATATTGCAGGCTCCCTTGATGTAATGGGCCTGGCTCTTTATAATGCTAGCACTGGCCTTAGATTAAGTCAACTATTCCTTGCATCATTTTTTTTACTTTTTTATGTAATTGTTTTTCCACTGGCGTTAATTTGCATGGTGTTAGTGACTTCTGAAAAATGCTGCCCCTGGAATAATGGTGGCAATTCTAGGGCGGAGCATAATCTCACATGTATTGACATACACAAGTAAATATGAGCACTATGTTACCTCTTGAACCTCTAAAACAATTATAACAAGTCCCATCTAACGATTCACCTTATCACTCATCAGCTTACTTATTCTCCCATTCATGCACATACGCATTCATCATTTTAGGCGCTCTTCCCACCATTTCATACAACCGTCTGTCCATGAACTTACTCGTACAAACATAAAAACACACAGGAAGTCCTCCAAGAAACCATTTCAACAAAAAAATATGTATATTATCTTTATCAATTATTGGTAAGAACGTGCATTTCTCGAGTCCCTTGTAGAGCAGCACTTCTGTGACTGCACCTTAGGTCTTGAATTCCAACAATATAAATAAACTGTGTTTGAGTTGCACTGTGCTTAATTAAAAAAAATAAAAAAGTGCTGGGGCCCGCGTCGGGAGGCCCCTGCAGTTTGCACCACGCAATGCCACAGTACTTACACAACTACTAACCATCACACTGCTACAAGTGTGACAATTCAGACTGTTTGGGTCGCCAAGGCTTTAAGAATGGCTTGGGTGGCAGGTATTAGTTGTTTTGAATGTACAGTGAATTAACAAACGGTTTTTCTGTTCATCTTTAAATTGCAGAAATAGCGCCACCATGTGGCAGATACTATAAGTGCAGATTCCGGCAATTAGGTGCCAGTGCCGGTTCTGAGCACTGGAAACTACCGGCTCAAATTAAGCACAGGAGTTGTGAAGAGTATCAATTAATGAATTCCATCTGCTCCTTGATGTCTACAGGACTTTGTTTCAGCTATTTCATGCAGCTCAATCTAGCTATGCGTAGCAGGACGTACAATAAAGATTATGTTTTATTTTAGCATGTAGAGCAGGACATGATTTACATAGAACTACATGGTATGTGAGATCCATTTATACTAGCTTCCAACGACAATGAATACGAATCAAAATGATAGCCATGGGCTGCAGTGCCCCTGCACATACTTAGACAGATTAAAACATCTTCTACAATCTTATATCAAAGTCTGTTATATTAGCCTAATCTGAAATTGTAATCCTTTACTATTCTTTAGTATTTCTGAATTTGTACTCTAGCACTTACTCATCAGACAACAACATTTGATCACATTATGTTCATAAACAACCTGAAACACATACATTGCAAAAATCCATGTTGGTGCTACAACAATTTAGACAAATACGTTTTCCTCTGTCACTGCTCTTTGAACAAAGCAGCATTTGAATAGTGAATACTTGATTTTGTATTAACAATGTATTTGCTTTTTTAGGCAAACACTAATTGAATCACATTCTTTTTCTGTTTTTAGCACATGTTTTCCTTGCTTAGAGTCAGATGAAACAGACAGATGGCATTCAGTGATCCTTTTGCATGATATACTCACAGATTTGATGACATATATTTTGAAAGAAGCCTTCGAATCTTTTGTGATGACGGTCCCTGGCCTTTTAAGAAGAAATTGATGAGATTACTATGTTGGTGGTAATTTTCTTGTTATACAGAACTGAAATCTTTTATAACATCACTAAACAAGTATGGCAGTAATGTTGGGTAAGTCATGATATGTGAAATTAGGAAGGACGTTTGAAACAAATTACTGAGCCAGTTGGCCATGTCTATGATTGTTTGTAAGTAACATTACCAATCATTCATATATCGTAGGAAGCAGGTGTGTAGCAATAGGGTAAAAGTAGGGAATAATAGAAGCACCTAAAAGAAGAAAAGTTAAAGCAAAGATAAAATACTAGAAGTGAACCCGGTCTTAGGGTCTTAGGGTCCCTTAGTGGGGACAGTAAGATCACTCTACTATTGAAAAGAGAAAGAAGAGGTATGTGAGAAAGTACCTTTTTTGTGGCCATTTCCATCTCTTGCAACTGTGCATGCGGCACTGCTGTTCGTGGCCCTTTGTACGTGCATAGACACCCTAGAAATGATGTATTTAACTTGACAGTAAGGTCAGAGTACAGGCTGCAGGAAAATACACCAATGGAATGGAAAGTTACATGTCTCCTGTGGACTACATCATTCATCGTGCCATTACTGGACAGACAAAACATGGCTTCAAGCCAGCTTGTGTAACAGGACTACTGCAGATTTTAAAGCTGCCACCAAACCTGACAAAATATCCCCGCTTTTAAATATTTAATTATTAACATTAAATTGAACACTAAATATTAAGTTAGCCGCCCCCAATTAGGCCTTGTAGCCCACATGGTAGGGAGCCTAGTATTTAAATGTGGTACATGCAAGAATTTCATGTTGTTGGTATGTACCTACAGTGACAACAAAAGCCTCCAGTGGTCTAATTTGCATTAGCATGCTGGGATATAGACCTGCATGTAATTCCCCGTAATGGGGTATTAAAACTGCACCCAGGCAAGAAGCATTGTGTTTCACCGAGCCTCTGTAGCCAATTTGGCAGCAGCCCTGTGGGAGGGAAGCTGGTCCAAGAGCCAGTTTGGTATAGCTGAGAAGGTGGGGACTGCTTCTTTACCTAAATACCCGCTCGCTGAAAAACAACAACTCCCACGGCGACAGAAAGGTTCAACCTTGCTGGATTTAGCTCAGAATAGTGCTTTGTGGGATAGTTTGCTGGAAGTCAAACCAGATTTGCTGTTAAAGTGGGAAAGGTTGACCTGGGAACTTGTTCTCATTGGTTAGAGAGTGCAAAGGTGTCTCCCCTATCCACTGACCAGTGAAACTTACATAACCTGCATCTCACCAAAAGTTCAGCAGAACGATCTCAGGACCTGCGGAAGAACAGACATGCCATGTGAGACATGTGTTGAGACCTGAAGAGCTTGACGTGCTCCCTCTTATACCCAGTACTAAGAAATTGACTCAAAGGATCAGTTGGCTGACCTGCTGTGTGGATACAGGGACACAACAACTGCAAGAGTCCTTTTTCCTCATGCGCCTACATGACCAGTCGCAACTAGAACTGGACTGGACCCAGCTGACGGTCTCTACTGGAGAGAGTCCTGGCCCCTAAGAGCTGTCTTTCAGGGCCCTGAAGACCTAAAAATGACCAAGTGGAGCTTCTCAAGAAACCCTGAAAATTTAAAACTCAGAAAAGTTTTGGACTTCCAAGCCCTCTAAACCGGTAGCAAGACATCATGGAAAAGGTATCAGATTTCGAAGCAATTTTGGTGGTTACAGCTGTAGGCTTGCACCGCATGAGGATTTTAAGCCCCATAACGATGTCCAACGGCTATATCACGCCTAATTTTATTTGCATGTAACGTAAATACAGGCTTAGTAAATATTAATCTGTGTCTAACCTCCAGGTCTGTGAGCCACTATTCTACATTTTGTTGGATCCAGCAGAATCCGATTTACCAGGATGTTTTCCACACCTAGTAAATTTGCACCAGATAACTCCCTGTGCATATTTACAAGGTGCACGACTAAGAACGGAATTAGGGCCATATGTATCAACATACCGTTTTGCGATTCCTAAATAGTGATTTTTAAGGAATCGCTATTTAGAAATCACAAAATGGTATGTATGTAGGAAATCGCTTCTTTTTAGTGATTCCTTAACATTCCCAAATTGCGATTAGCAAATTGCTAATCGCAAATTTCCCATTCATTTCAATGGGCCAGGAGGCCCATAGAAATGAAGGGGAAATTTGAGATTAGCAATTTGCTGATCGCAAATTGCGAATATTTTCAAGGGTGCAGGGGTGTCACAAGAACACCCTGCTGCACCCCTGAAAATGACATGTGTGGGCATATGGCGCACATACATGCCCTAAGGGCATATATGAGCGTCATATGGCACCTTTGGATTTTAAAAAAATTGCTTTTTGAAAAGAATTCGCAACTTACCACTAACTAGAAGTTGGTGGTAATTTGCGAATCCTTATGGGCATTTTTGAATTTATTTTTCTTTGATTCATTGCATTTAAGGAATCGCAAAATTTGCGATTCCTTAAGTGCAATTGCAAAATAAGGAATGGCAAATTTTGCGATTCCTTATTTTGCTGCCAAAATGTTTCAAACATACCATTTAGCAAATTTCGGCCTTTGCGAATCCTAATTTGCTTAAAATATATGGCCCTTAGTACATTATGACTACTTTCTGTGCGAATTCTGAACACTGAAGGTTCATGTGAGAAGTTCTTCTCAGGGGATATTTCTCAGGGCACATTTCAATCAGGCAGCCATATTTAACATTGGACTTATTGCATCAAAACAGCAATCTATTGACATTTTCTTTGTTAGTGTACTTTGCATAAGGGTAAGGAACACTTTTCTCTTGTCATGTCTTATGACTATCAGAGGAAGCCAGCATTTTAAAAAAGGGAGTTAACGGTTTTAGCAGAGGAAGTTGAAAGGCTGGATATCTGTAAGGAGGTTTAATGTAAAGGTCCATAAATGTGAAAGAGTCATTGCTACTTACAATGTGAATTATGTTATCATTTTTAATCGAGATTCCTGTATGCAAATGTCAAACTTTCATTTATATAGTAAGTTTTCTCAAAATAATGCCCTACTTAACAATTTATTTATGTATGTTTTCATTTTTTAAAGCATGAAACTGTTTGTGAAGATTCTGACAAGGCGATAGCAAGGAAAAGCACCAGAGAAACATAATAGGCAATATATATAGCATTGTTTCACATTCATTTTTTGTTTTTACTAATCATTTTATGTGTGACATGTTAATTGAAGATTGTCAAATCTAGGTTATTATTATTGCCATGTATGAAAAAAATATTGCAAAAATATAGTCTGAAAGATGAAAAAATATTTCACTTTATCTTGCTATATTATATGACAAAATATCTAAACATTTTTAAAGATGGATAATTGTATTTGCATCACATAATTATCCTTTTTGCATAAATCTTAAAACAGACAAGAAGCTTTTTGTTCCATAGGCCCCCTGTAGTCAGTTTGAAAACAGCCCTGTGAGAAGGAGAGCTGGTCGCACTCGCAGAACTAGTTTGGTATTGCTAAGAAGGTGGGGACTGCTCGTGTCCCTAATTACCCTCCGGCTGGGGCACAAACTCCCTCGGGGCAAAACATTCTACCATCTTGAATTTGACTTAGAATAAAGCACTGTGGGATGTTTGCAGGATAGGATATATCCCTTTTGCATAAACATTAAAACATTTCAAACTCATCTTTATGAATCATAATACAGAATAGGGTAACAAGCATAAGGCATTGTATTAAAACATAATTATTAATGAATTCATTTCTGATGGCTGCAACATCCCCATCATGTTTATGCTGCACTAGTTGTGCATATGGCATACAGTCATCAGTTAGATTATCATCATCTGTATCCTCAATATCTACAGGCATGGACACTCCAAGCCTTACAGCCAACTTGTGGAGTATACAACACCAAACAGTAGATTTATTGATGTGCATAATTTAATGCACCCCGAGTACGGCTGGAGCATCTGATTCGCCCTTTCAGAAATTCAAATATGTTCCATTATATTACAAATTTTAATGAGTGCCTCGGTGTGTGCACAACCAGATTCTGTCTGGGCATCATGGATGAATGTTAATAGACAACTTCTTAATTGATACCCAGAATCCCCTGCACCAATCATAAAGGTAACTGCCTTTGGGGACTCACAAGCGCTTCTCATAAACACTCGGGCTCTGATGGCCAGCAGCTCAGAGGAGTTTCCATGGTTGGCGGAAGGCAGCGAGCTTCATTTTTAAGCACATCTGCAATCTTCAGGAATCCTGTGCTACAGGATATACAAGGGCGCTAACTGGGCTGTGATTGTTGCTTGGGCCTTCAATATTTTATGCTCACCTAGCATTCTCAAATTCAATTTCTGTTTTTTACTTGAATTTTGCTCACAGAGTTATGGGGTGGGTTAGGCCTCTCTGATTTGTCAGCAATCATTAGAGGGTATTCCTTTGCCTTATGATCTTGCATAGTGGCTTTGTGCTGATATGATAACAGCCATATCATTTGTTGCCAAGAATGATAAGTGAGGCATCTATTGTCTATGTCTATTTATGTTTACACCTTGGCTTCTCTAAAGGTGACTTTTCTGGATAGTGGTATGCACTGAGGGTACAGCAATTTGAAAGTCCTGTGCTACTTTAACGATTCATTCATGTAGCAATTGATACCATTATGTTGCCTGATCCTCACGTTATGATGCAATGCTGACTAATTTTGTGGTGCTGCATTCATATCTCATTCGGTGCACCATTTATTGCCTAACCACCTTCCTTTCAGGTCTCCTTCTCTGCTGTACCCCCCTATAACCCCTAAACCCGTCTAGCCACTCTCTTCATCTAAGATAATATTCTTGACCAGAGACAGTGCTGCTGGAAAGTAGGATCCTGAGTGGCGCTGTTCCTGAGGATCCTGCGAACACAAACCGTGTCAGATCTTCTGTTGCTGGTGGAAGGTTATTGTTTCTTAAAATCATTGTATTGTGTGAAGCCTGAAAGTCATACGCAACAGTGAGTCATGATGAGGTCTGTATTCCATACCATTTCCACATTGAGACTGTGTTGCATCGGGTGGTTTCAATACATTTGTTCAGTTGATTTGGATGCAACTAATTCCCCTTGGGTACAACCCGGAGCACCTAGTAAATTTGGGAAACCTAAAATGGCATATCATTTTGTGTTTGTTGGAAATGTGATGTACTGGGTGGTTAGTCCAAGGAGGGCATTCATTATCTGCTTTAGTGTTTTGGAAAATGTCAGCTGTGGTGTGCCATGGATCGATCCCAAAGGACCGTAATAGCCAATGTTGCATCCATAAGTAATATGTAGTATCCTTTACAAACTTGCTGACAATATAAGCTCTGAACATATTTAATGAGTTGATACATTTCCTTATCAACTTAGGCTCTCTTCTGCACCATTCTTCTTCTTGCTCCCTTAGCTATTGATGTTGCTGCTGTACTTAAGTCTACAACTGCATTATTATAATGTTCATACCCTGCTGTCTGAAATAACGATGGGGGTGCTTCCTACATACTCCTTGTTATGCATATGTCAGATTTAAGTCCTCCTTTTGGTCAAGTGCTTTAATTAAGTACACCCCACGCCTGTGCAGATTAGTAACACTAGCCTTGAATTTAGGTATAGTCGCTTGGTAGATCACTGGTGGGCTAATATGAACACTGTTTATATTATTTTTTAAATGTTTCCAATACCTATTTGGCAATATTGATCATTAAATGTGCCTTTATAACATTTACCATTATCTTATCTGGCCCTCTACGGATATGTGTATAAAAATGTATTAAATTCCCCAACCAGAAAACAATTGGGTGTGGAGTTACAGATGGTAAAACTGCACCTGGGAAAACAGGTTGTGGATTCAAATCGTATTGAGGAGTAGTGGTATTTACCCGGATTTAAAACTCAGTATGACATAAAGTTAGTTACTCTTGATCAGGGCTTAAGTCAAAAGGTTTCAATCTTGACCGAACAAAGGCACAAATACTATCCGCCCAACGTGAGGATTTTGTCAGCCACATAATTTGAACTTCTCCCATTTTGAGGTTTTCCTGCCAAACCAAATGGCTTCAGCAGGACCTTGTTTAAAGGCCATCTGACTTTGAGTTAGCTTGGCATGGTACCGCCTGCAGCCATCCCAAGCTTGAGGATTTAGACATCCATTTCAGAGAATAAGTCAGAAGGTAAAATCCTTCCGCAGGACGACCATGCATTATCACAATCAGCCTAAAATTGCATCTAGGTCCGGTCAACCGCAGTGACTACTTATTTGCACTTTACATTTTATTGGTACTATTTGTCTTTAAAACTTAGGGCCTTATTTACAAGTCCCTTGCACCACCCGTGCGTTACTTTTCCCATATTAAAAATGATGCGAAACTGGCGCAAGTGGCTTGTAAATAAGCCCCTTAATATCTTCGGTTCCCTTTCTGGATTTTCAACATTTTGCTGCCATTATCCTAATTATATTTGTCTCTAATGTTTCAAATTAGTTGTGGCAATTCTATGAATTTTGTTTTGACTTTTTAACTGTTAAATTACGGATAAATAATTTACAACATCTACAATGGTAAGCCTTTCTACTCTGTACCATAGCTACCAGGGGGTTGAGCTCAGAATTAAATTACTGAAACTGTGTTTGACCCCCAAAAGGTTTGTGGCCTTATTTCATGTGGTACACTCCAACTAATATTTTGCTTTCTTACAAGGTCTTTCTCATACAACTGGATAAAGACATGTACCCTGTCATGACCTATGTATCCAGTCTGATTTATTCAGTTAGGGAGTGAAATTTGTAAATCACATATACATATTTAAAGTATCACTCACTAGTAGTAGAAGTGGGTTCCTTCCAGCTGAACATGAAGCATTGGTAATGTCAATCTGATGATCTCAATTAACAATGAGTGGAAATATCAAGTAAGTAATATTCAACAACATACATTTCCAATGCACAGAAAGTCTCAGACTTTTCATGATATTTTAAAGGGTGTAGTGGATTAAGAGTTATAGTGCTTGTAGATGCCCACAAGATAGTGTTTACATCAGACATTTGTATCACTTGCTCCCACATGACTTATTACGAGCACACATGGGAGAAGATGGTTGTGAATGATGCTGCACGAGAAAGTATGTAATTGGAGGGATGTGCTTTCAGCCACTCATTTGGCCATCAGTAATAATAATAATACTGTGATTTATAGAGCGTGAACAGCTACCTCCTAGGAGATGTCCCGGCGCTGTAGCAACAGGTGGCTTGCAGGATGACCTGCGTGCAGAAGAGAGTCCAGCAGGTTAATCCAGGTTAAAAAGCCAAGTTTTAATTGATTTCCTAAAAATGGTTTCAGAGGTGATTTGTCGCATGGCGTTGGGCAGAGTTTTCCAAAGCATGGCAGCCCTAACTGTCAAGGCTCTGCCCCCCAGTCGAGCTTTCCTAACTCGGGGGGTGCATAGCAGGTTCTGGGAGCTGGATCTAAGTAAGCGAGGCTGTTTGTACACACAAAGCCTCTGCTTCAGATAATTGGGGCAGGATCTATGGAATGCCCAAAAGGCTACGGGTAGGGCCGTAACCTTTATTCTGTTGGTGACCGAGAGCCAGTGCAATTCTTTGAGGTGCGGAGAGATATGCTGCTTGAATTGGACATGCTTGAGCAATCTTGCCGCCGCATTCTGGACTAAATGCAATTTCTTTATCTGGTACGCTGGAAGGCCTAAATATAGGCCATTTGCGTAGTCCAGGTGGGAGGTTACTGTAGCATGAACCACTGAGCGACTGCAGTTTTCTGGGAAAAGGTGTGAGTCTTTGCACCGGTTCTTTAAACTACCAAAGCAAGCACCCTTCACCTGTTGAATTTAGGCCGAGAATGATAGATCTGCCTGCCATTTTACACCCAGGTTTTTTGCGCAGTCTGCGAGGGTGGGGGGACAACCCATTTCAACCTGCCACCAAAGGTCTGTGGCGGGAAGTTGGCTGTTACCGAAGAACAGCACCTCAGTTTTTTCGGCATTCAGCTTGAGTTTGTTGTTGTTCATCCATTGCGCTATGTCTTTTAAGCAACTCTTAAAATTCAAGAAGGAGGCACTCAACAGATCTTTGAAAGGAAATACCAACTGAGTATCATCGCGCCTTCATCCCCCAGTTGGCAATCAATGCGAATAATGGCGCCAGATAGATGTTAAAGAGCAGTGGGCTTAGGGCCGGCCCTTGGGGGACCCCACACCATAGGAGCTTGCGTTTGGACTGGTGGGGTTGAAGCGCCACCCTCTGCATGCGGCCAGAGAGGAAAGATTTAAGCCATCGCAGGGCTGTGTCCTCAATCCCCAGGTCCTGAAGGCGCTGGGCCAGGATGGAGTGGTCCACTGTATCAAATGCTGCAGAGAGATTCAGGAGCACCAGCATAGCTGATGCCCCTGAATCCACCTCCATCCTGACTGAGTCCATCTCTATTAGTGCCTTTTCCGTGATAAATCCCGTAAAAAGTATGTCATGCAATCAGGAACCGTTCAAACATATACTTCTTTAGTTATTCTTTCTCATGCGATTGATAAATTTAAATAAAGGTCTGCTTAAGGAATAGAAATGTTCACATAATGCCTTTCCTCCTTTGAGACTGTCCTCTATTTCCACCTTCTAACATTTCTGTGGATTAACGGCATCTCTTTAAAGTAGCACATTTCAGAGTATATAGTACTTCAGTTTTGTCTTGCTGCAAGGTAGGAATCATGTCCTTCCTTGTGGACGTATCATAATGCCTGACATCTAAATCCCTGACAGCAAAAGGTCAGTTTCAACAGTTGTCAGAAAATATTTATATCCTCCCCTTGTAAAAGTTTGCACAAGTTTCCTGAATTGTCTCCTGTTCAAGTCCTGATCCATGTGGCCTGTACTCGCTGTTCACAGAAGTGCTTAAGATGTCTTTCAATTGTCAAGTTCACAATCATCATCATCATCATTTATCTTTTTAAACACACCTCTTCTGACTCCTATTAGGCATATAAAAACCTGGTTCACAGTATCACTGGGTTCATTAGCTCAGAAACAACCCTTAGTTACTTCCTGCTGAATGAAAGAATTACTTCTCTGCCTGAGATTCTTTTTTTCCGGTAGTAACATAACCAGTTCTGGGGCCCTCCTAGCTTGTGATGCTTTAATGCTCCCAGGGCTGGCTTAACTGGAAGGTCACTGCTGCCTATTGTTGGAGTGACTACACAGCATGTATCTCAATAAATCTGTAATAGACTTCCTGCATTTCAAAAAGCCTGTTTAAAAACAGCCATACATTCAGCAGCCTGACTGATATATGATATCAAGAAATGCAACCACATAACAATTCTAACACATCCTTAATATTTCCAATCGGAAGCACAACTCACTGTTAGATAAGCCAGTACTATTTTTCAGACTTTAAGAGTAAGCACATCAAACTACCTAAAAACAAAATCTAAGATATTACATGAGACAGAAAGCTGTGGAGCTCTAGCTCTTTTAGTCAAGATTGACCAATTAAACCACATCCTACATCTTGTCTCGCTCATCCTAAAGATCGGAAAATAGAGCATGGAATAGCATTCCCAGTGATATTAACCAAGACCCATCAGTCTCAACCTTTAAAAACAGACTGCATAACCAACTACTTTTGAAAGACCTAGACTTAAAGTATTGCCATGTTAAACCAAACCTATGTACTGTGACAATGTTTCTTCTTACTGTAAACTGTTTATTTCAGCTGTTCATTGCAAGTATTAACTTTGGATGTTATACACCTAGCATCATAACTTTGAAATGGAAGTCAATAATAATAAACATGTTTTCTTCTACTCCTCATATTGTTAATAATGGATTCCTTCCCTATCCCTTACCTCCATTTAAATGCCTAAGAGTTGTTAACTCATAACTTAGTATTGTGGTTACTACTTGGCTACCTCCATCTTTCTGATTGTTCCCCAATACCATTCATCTAAGCATGTGCATTCTTCACTGGCACAGGGTCGTCATGTGTGGTCTCTGGCTTGGTTGTAAGCTCATTAGAAGCACTTTTGTGTCAAAAGGTGAAAATTGTACCTTTTGTCATCCATTTCTGGGGGGCCAATATTTAACTTCTTTTACAGGTGCCACTGGCAATCCCGTGGCCTGCATTTCAGTACATCTTTTCTTTTTTAAGTCCTCTTTAGACATCATTCTTTTACAGTATTGCACTGCTAGTAATTGAAAGAGTGCCCTACTCTGACTGCACTCAATCCAACACAGGTAAAAGTATAAAATTAATATTACTTCCTAATATAACAAAGTGGACTCGTGCTACCTATACTAGTGATTCTGTGGCCTCAGCCACAGTTCTGGGAGTTGTTATGGGAAGGACAAAAGTTGCCTAATAGGTTTTCTTAGGTGTGGGAGACTGAAGGGAAAGTTTATTTACAACACATGGTCATGGTCTTCTCAGACGTTTCCTCTTCTAGGTCAATATTAAGCGGAATATAGTCCTGCCTGGGTCTTCGGTTTGGACTTATTTGTTATACTGTTTCTATCTCACAAGTGTTGTTGGTGCCTGGGTCCTTCTACTCCTTTAGGGTTTTGATGTTTTGCATATACTTAGAGTGGTAGGAGGTTGTAGAAAGAGGTTGATGACCTACCGAAGTTCACAGAACTTTTAAGACATTGCAAGAGTCCAGGCTGACTCTTTTTCGCTCAAAGAATTTCGGTGCCTTAGCTTAAAGTGCCGCTCTCTCCCTAAGCACCAACTACATCTATGTGATCTATTCGACGATGTTGACCCTGACGTGGTATTCTTAACAGAAACTTTGCTTCATGACAGATCCGCACCTGATGTTATTTCAGCTCTTTCAGGCAATTTTTCTCTGCTGGGGATAAATACACCTCACAAAACTGGGCGAGGTAATGGCATTATCTTTAAAAAGATCCACAAGTGTAAAATTGAGGACTTCCAGATCCCTAACTGCGAACCACTTTTATTTTCTCTCTCCTTCTCTCCTAACGTTGCCTTTTCTGGGGCACCTATCCATCGTCCCCTAAGTGCTCCCAGCAGCTAGTGCTCAGCTTTTTCAGATTTTCTGACCCCCAATATTTTGCGGGTAGCCAATTTTACCTCGCTTGGTGACCTCAACCTTCATCTATAGATCACCAATTATAATTTAGCGTCAGCATTTATAGATGACTTGGGCACCCTTAATCTCCTGCTTCATAATTTGATACCTACCCACACTGCAGGGCACCTTCTGGACTCCATCTTTTCTAACCTCTCAACCTTATCCGTCACACCACCTACCCAACTCTGCTGAACGGACCACTTTGCAGTGCCTTTTACTATTAAGCTTCCTTCACCCGGCATGCTCTGCAACCCAAAACCAGGAATTGGTCTATACTTGAAATGATTGAGCTAAAAAAATGTATTCATAATAAAATCCCTACCCTAATTTCTCAACCGTACCCAGACCAAATCTCTGTGCACCACTTGCTTATAGAGATCACCGATTCGATTTTGCCACTTTCATCTATACCGCAATGTAGAATGCATCCTCCTGCCCCTTGGGTCACTGATTCTTTCAGATGTGAGAACAAATGCTGTAAAATCTTGGAAAGACACTGGAGGAAACATTATGCGTTTGAGGCTAAGTCAGAATATGTGGCAGCATTGAAAAAAAACTATGCCCTTTATGAATCTGCACATGCGACTTACTTCACGGAGAAGATCACTAATTCCCAACACTGCCAGAAGACTCTTTTTAAAGTGGTGAACAAACTCGGCAGCTAGCACCTTTCGGCCATCCCCTCCTCTCTCTCAACATGAGTGTGACGAACTAGCTAAATTTTTTGAAAATAAAGTTGACAAGCGAATCAAATGTAAGGCTTTATGCTATATATTCCAGGCCAGACACGGATTTGCCCCTTCTTACATCCAAGGCTTGGTGAAACCCTATGTGCCCTCCCAACAGTTGAGATCATCCAGCCTCTCAGTGTTCACATTGCCCAGGTTTCATCTTGTTTGCATCAAAGAGCGCTTCTCTTCCTTCCTGGGCCCAAAACTCTGGAATTCTCGCCCGGTTGCTCTCAGGAATTGTCACTCCTTGTTTACCTTTTGCAAGAACCTGAAAACATTGCTTTTTAGCTCCAATGCCTGATTTTCTGCTACTCGGGTTGTTGTTAGCAGCCTGTGGGTGGCTCTGCTTGCTGCCTTGTCTAGCGCCGGGTGTCTATTGATGGGTAGCCATGCACTTTATAAATGCCCAATTCATTCACTCATTTATATTGTTACTAATTAGAATTGGCAATAATGTTTATTGCGTGGGATTTATCATGGTTTAAAAATCATTATCGGAAAATTATTATGTCAAGCATTTTAAAATTCCAAACTCATCAGCTTCTCTGGTGGCTAATTGAGTCCTGGGAGAGTTCTGTGTCTTGTTAAATCACAGGTTTGACTAATAAAGTGGCAGACAGGGTTGATATGGCTGTTGCAAAGCATATTATAGGTAAATTGGCTACTGTTTTTGACACTGAACTCATTTTGTTACTTTCAGTTTATAAGTTGCAATCTTTCTGACATAGCACAGTGATCTATTCTCCAGAGTCAAGAAGTACCATGCAAACTAAAAGTCATGGGTTTAGATCCTTATTGTGTTTTTTAAAATCTACTGTTATTCTAAGATTGCAAAGAAGGGCTCCTCAGGGAAATAAAAACTTGAAAGATAGACAACCCCAATCATTGGGTTTGGTTTCATTGCCTGCCCTTGTGTTTCTCCCGACAGTTCTCTATTAATGTATAATGTTTATAAGTGTAAACAATATGTGATTCCTACACCTCATAACCCTCATTGTATTAAGTAACATTTCCAATACATTGATTCACATGACGTGTTGTGCCCCTGTGTGTAATGTGAAGCGCTCGGACACCCTACCCTGGGATGAGTAACACTATTTAAAGAATGAAATGAAAAAAATAATTATTAGGTGTGAATTGAATAGTTATTAGTGCAATTATGAATACACATAGATAAATCTTGAAGTCTTACAGTTCCTTCACATTTCTTGCATGGTGCGTTGAACAAAGTCAAAAACCTGCCTCCAATTCATAACTTCTTTAAAGTTCTAATGAAGAGATAAGGTGTGTGCCTTTGTTTCCTTCCATTACATTGGGTGTTAGGCCCCACATAGCTCACAGCCTTGTCGTACACAAACAAAAGTTTGATGACCCCTTAATTCAGACTTTTTTTGTGCCCAGATAGAAGTGAAAATAAGAAGCCTAGCTGCCTGTAGATTGATGCACAGAATGGAATGCTGAAAACATGCCAGCACTTGAAAACTATGTCCCATTGGAAAGAAATGACACCAGGACATGTACAGCATATTTCCCTGAAATAGCTGCTGGAACCAAGATCTGATGCGATCTCCCTACTTTCCAGGACGGGGGACTCCCTAAGCCTCACTTGGGATTTTCGGCCTACACCCCTTCTATTATTCCCAAACTTGTATTGGTATATATTGTAATTATTATAAAGTGAGAGCCTAGCTATGACGCAACAGAGTTCTGTACATTACTTGAGGGTTTGGGGAAGCTTTACTTGATCATGTACATCAAGTTGGGATTACACAAATGCTTTTACATACATTACATTTCAAATTCTTAAGGTACAGAGAGATAAGTAATTGCCCATGATCACAAGGACTGTTAAGCAATGAGGATGAGATTAAAATCTTGGTCCCTATGTTTAAATGTCAGCATTTCTAGTCGCTAGACCACATCTCCTCCCTAGATTTGCTTTTATCACTAGAAGTATGAGCTTACAAATACCAACATGCAAGGTGCTGCAGGAAAAAAGCTAGAATCAGCTAAAGGTGTCATTATCGGCTGGAGCTAATTCGTAGCTCTGCTTTATGCCTTTTACACATATATAAAGAGTTGTTTTTGCCCTTTTAATAATTTTTTCTTGCGCAAGTATTTCAGAACCATCGCTCCACATATCTGTACCTCACCCTTCACTCTTTCCAACTATCTTTGTCTTTAGTAGATCTTCGCAAGTTCCTCTGCCCACTCTTGCAATACCCCACCCACATACCTGATTAAATGTTTTTAAATGTACTCAGAAAAAAAGCAAAATATAATGGGAGGGGTCCCAAAACTTTTCTTGCCCTGTGATACTGCAGATCATTAGCTGTACATAGTACCATACTTGATATGAACACCTTCAGCACAGCATTATGAAAGCAGATGTAGTACTCGTGAAATACTAGCAGATGCAATATTTGTGGATATTTAAGCAGATTAATTAGTGTGAAACAGAAAAATATCACAACAATAACTGAAACCACATTAATAACACATCAAAATAACACGATAGCAACACAACAATGCACAAGAATCCTCAACACTACAGCACACTAAAACAGTAACACAATAACAATACAATGAGACTACTCAAGAAAAACAGCACAACACATACCAACAGAACACAATGCAACAAAAACAAAACACAAGCTCCGGCCATCAGAAAAAGGCTCAACAGAACAATATCACATTTGTGCTGTTATGTTTTATGTTGTATTGTGGGTTGGGTTGTTTGGTTGCTGTAATGTGTTTGTATTTGATCTGCTATTTTGTTGTACTTGATTTGTGCAGCTTTTTTTTTATTACTCTGCTTGTTTGTGATGCATTGCCTGCTGCTTCATAGTTTTTTTTGTAAATATATTATGTATTATTTTGGGATACTTCAGTTTTTGTCGTCTGTTTTATTCTTATGCTATTGCTGTGATATGTTTGTGCTGTTTTGTATTGTCAGGTAATGTGTAATCGTAAAGCGCATGATCACCTGCTAGAGTATCCTGGTGTTAAGCAGGTGTGTGTGCCTAGCCCACCTATGGCAAGCAGTTATTTGAAAAGCCAGGTCTTCAACGTCTTGCAGGATTCAAGAAGAGAGGAGGAGGCTCTGATGCAGATTAGGAGGTCGTACCACATTTTAGGAGTTGTTTAAGAGAACACTCATTCTCCTGATCTGGTTCTGTGTATGCGTGTTTTGTGTGCGAGGAGGGGGTCCTGCAGATAAAAAATGTTTGGGTGGTTGGTGGGAGGAGATGTGATTTTTTACCTAGATGGGGCCTAAGTTGTGTAACGCCTTGAATGTGTGTGTAAAGAGTTTGAACAGCGTTTGCGTATTGGGAGCCAGTGTAGTTCACAGAGGTATGGTGTGATGTGAGTTCTGTATGGGAGGTTGAATCTGGCTTCCAAGTTCTGGATGGTTTGTAGTCTCTAGTGAGTTGTTTGGAGATCCCGGCGTAATGGTGTCCCTATAGTATGGGGACAAGGGCATAGCTGGTGACTAGGGCATTAGGTGCAGTTTTTCTAATGTTATTTGGGAGCCATTTGAAGATTTTCCTTAGCATCCTCAGGGTGTGGAAGCCGGATGCAGAGAAGGCGTTGACTTGTGCAGTAATGCCCAGTTTGTTGTCAATTATTATTCTGAGTTTCCTGGTGTGGACACTGGCTGGGGTTGTGGGTCCAAATTCATCTGGCCACCAGCTGGAGAGGTGTTCTTGCCGAAGATCACTACTTCTGTTTTGTTAGTTTTGAGCTTGAGATAGTTGTCTTTCAAACAGTTAGTGACTTCGGTCATGCAGGCTGTGAACCTGTTTCTTGTGTTGGGGGTCTTGTTGAAGTGGGAGAGTATAAGTTACATGTCATCTTCATAGGAGAGGATTTTGATGTTGTGACCATAGATGGCATTGGCCAGAATGCTCTTGTATGCATTGAAGAAGATGGAGCTGAGTAGTTAACCTTGAGTTTGTGGACTTCTGAAAAGTTAGTTGCCAGGCTGACAGCTTGTGTTCTATCCATTAAGAAGGAGCAGATCCAGTGGAGAGCAGGTCATTGAATGCAAATCTCATGCAGGTACATAATGGGAATGGGGTGTGAGACCATGTCAAATGCTACAGAGATGTCTAGAAGAATGAGGGCTGCTGTGTTTCTTCTGTCAAGGACCAGGTGGATGCCATCTTTGGCAGTGATGAGTGCTGTTTTCTGAACTGTGGTTGGTCCTGAATCTGGACTGCATGAAGTTGAGGAGCTGATGGTTGCTGAGGTGGTCAATGACGCATCGGTTGATCAGGTACTCTTTGCCAGTTACGGTAAAAGGAGATGGGTTTCTAGTTGAAAAGTATGGCTTTGTCAGTGAATGGTTTCTTGGGCAGAGGCATGGCTGTGACATGTTTCCGGGTATCTGGGAATGAGGCTGAGTTGATGGAGTTATTGAGGATGGGTGTTAGCACTTCACTGATTGGTAAGGGTGTATTAATTCTTCATTTTGCTTTATTGGGTTGTTTTGTGGTGCATCATATTAAGTGTTTGAGGTGTGTCATTGAGTTGTAAAGTTATGGTTTGTTGCTGTTGTTCCATGCAGTTGTTGTTCAACATTTTCAAGTTGCATTTTGTTATTCTTGGTGTAAGTTGTGTTATTTTAATGCAGGAGTATTGTGTTTTTGTGTTGCATTGTTTCGTTGTAATGTGCTGTTGTGTTTTCTTAATTTACTGTTGTGTTGTCATTTTACGTTGATATGGTATCATGTTCTTTTGTATTCTATAGTTTCTAAACACACTTTAACTTTTGCTGCTAGTCCCCAGCCAAAAACAATTCAATAATGATCATGCTGCCAACAACTATTTAGCACTGCCCAAGGGGTTAGCATGTTGCCACTCTATTTCATCAGCTATTTAAGATGCCAATTGAACTGTGTCAGAGGTCATGCCTTAAATTACAGCTGTTGTTGTTCATTTTGTGTGACCCTGCTTCAAATACAAGGATGGGCATCCACCTTCCTTCGAAGTTTGGTAAGGGAGCTGACCCTTAGGTATTAACGTACATTCCTTGTAATCTGGAAATTATGAGTTTTTGTTTTCTTATTTTGAACAGATCTACAGCACCTTCCTCTTCAAATTCTGAGAAAAGACAGTAGTCAGCTCAGTGGCCATGTGGTGGATTGGGCTACTTTGAAACCTCTACTCACATATAATGTATAATATGATACATTGTTACAGATGATTGTGGTTTTGTTTTTTTATTATGTGAATGTTTCGGTGTGAATGTAAAGTGGAAAAGTTTATAGGACAATATTACTTTCCCATATAGCATAATAATTTGGATAAAACTTAATATAATATGGACATGAAATAAGACTAAGAATGGCAATGGAAATGGGAATAAATACATGGCTACAAATTGAAATAGGAACAGAAATCACAAAAGGGATAGGAATATACATCTACAAAGGTTTACCTGAAGAAAGTGTGTACACAAATTCTTGGGTTGCTGTACGGCAGCTTTTCGATTGGCCAACCTGAAAATAGTTGTATTTTCTGAAGGAACTTCATGAAGTCTGTCCCTTCTCTGGATTCTTTGTTCAGAAAGATAGATAAATAATCCTTCATAGAGAAAATATGGTAGTCATTAGAACGTTTACATGGCGAAATTACTTTTTAGTGAAAATAATGTAAAAGGGCTGAAGACATATGTGTAGGAAAAGGGATTTCATTAAACCCTTAACATTAATGTCAATGTTAATATGCTAACACATGAATGTATGTATCTATTCCTACAGGAGGAGAATACATGTTTCGGTTTTATACAATAAACATGGCCTGACAGCTACAAAATACATTAGCAAAGGAAATGAGCCTGCCTCCGATGCAAAGCTATTGGCAATTCCAGTGCTTTCTTACTTTGGCATCCTACATACTTTATTATTAATTTCTTATTAGATCATTAGAATGTTAAGCACTCCATTGCAGACACTGGAGTGCTTCTGGCTTCTATGGGCCGGTGGAAGCCCGCAGAGCAACATTCTAATTTTATTTTTCATTCACAGCTGCTGCTGTGAACAAAGGCCTCTCGGAGCAGGGAGGATTTAAATCTGCACGGGTTCAAGAGGCCTTTGTTTTATTTGTTAGAACATTCTGACCTCAAATATGTTACTTGTGTTTCAATGCATTTCTTTCAAGATCCATTCTCTGGAAGACACCTGACTCAGGTCCAGGGATTTTTTTAATAGCCGACACGTTTTGTTCCTTTACAGTAGGCTGATGAGCTTCTTCAAGTATTATATTTTGATACACTTGACCCAACATTTAGACACATATTTAGACAATTGTATGTACAGCATATTCTAGTTTTTTTCTCCTTGTGCAATAAATGCAATAGCCTAAATGACTGTGCATGTGGACCAAAAATAATACCGTAAAATAGCTCATCGACAAAAGGCAAGGAGGAAAGCAGGAGACATCTGTAGAGAATATTTTTGAAAGGCGTGATATAACATTAAAGTAATATCACTTGAAAATTAGAAGACATGACTTTACCATTTTTTTCAAAGTGCTAAAAATAATTTTAATTCAATTTGTATGCTGAACTTCATTCTTGTCTGATCAGCAGCTTTAGATATTGGCAGCAATCGCCCAATTTTTAAGCAATGAGTGAAGTTGTTTTCAAAGCTTTGCATTGCCTTTTTATGTTTAAGCTGACCTTTTCGTGGTCTGAACAAAAAACTCAGAATCTGGGATCATCAACAAAAACCATTGGCTTTTGTATTGCTCTATTATAATGATAAAAACATGAGTCTTTGCTGAAGGAACGTTTTTCAAACTCCCTTAAGATCACCTATTCATGTTATACCAAACCTGGACAATCCATGCACTGCCTCCAGAGGCAAATCTCAACCTACCTAGTTCTAATATCTTGTTCTGCACATGATCCAAAAAGGACCAGCTACAGCGTCAGATGGTTTTGGCTTATAGGTTCTAAAATGAAAAAAACTTGTAGTACAGACCACAGTAAGGGCAATATGTGCTAACTTTCTGGTGGTGCAATTTGGTTGCAATTTGTAAACCTACCTACGTACTAATATGACTGTTCACAAAATAAAGGATCGGAGTGGATCGCAGTCCAACCAACTTAAAAAATATTCATGAGGTTGATTGCAAATCATTACATTGATATGCCACGATTTCAGGGATGGTGGCTTACAAAGGTGAGAAAACCTCCATGTCTGTGACGGATTTCAAATATGGTCAGCTCAGTTTTCTAAAAAAATGCCACTCCTTTATAAAAAAAATACTTTAAAAAAAGTTTTTTTAGAGTGGACAGTTGTGCCCTCGAACTTCCACTTCAATTCACAAAGGGGACGGGGTCCATAGGCGGCCCTTTTCCTTTTTCAAATAGGTTACCATGCCAACTTTGGAGATGGCAACTTTTCAATGGTTTGCCCTTGGACTTCTGGTTCCAAACCATTGATACATATGGTACTGATTTGCAGATTGAAAGGGACGTTCAAAACATGCTCCTTCCAAATCTATAATTGGTAATAATTAAGAAACCCAATTTAGGAGCTGGCAAAAGTTGACCAAATCCTAAAATGGGTTTCGGACTTAAGAAATATCTATTTTGCCCTTGCAAGCACTCTAATTTTGGTAATTGGAGTGTTTGTGACTGCAAACTAGGTTAGTATATGTGGCCCAATATTCGCTCTTATGCCTCATTGGAACTACTGTCTGACTAACTTCAAAAAGCACCCAGGATTTTTAATGCAACCCAGATGGACCAAATGAGTTGCATACCTCCAAAAGATTCCTCCCATGCACATTTTTAGCCAAAGGCCTTTGATTTAAGTCTGGTGTTTTTGCAGTGTAGTAATATTCTTCCAACAATAGCAGCATGCATTGGTGATGATCTCGAGAATACAATTGGCAGCAACAGTGTGACAAAGGGCATTGATATTATTCTTCCATAACCGGATGCTTGATCATATTTCTTAGCCCACATGGCTCAGAGGACATATCATATGATCCTGTGGTGGCTGATGAAAATAAAATAAGAATACCCATCACAAATTAGATGGACAGTCTTTTTTAATAGTCCTGTAAATTATTTATATTTGTATAATAAGGGTTGATTAAACATCAACCTGATTCATAGTATTGGGTACATTTTCAGTCCCTGGTCAAACAAGAGTTTGTTCTGCGATTGGAATCATGAATAATGTGGTAATTACTGCATCACAATAATTTTTTCCAAGGCTTAAAAATTTAGCAGTGGAAACCATGGGGAAAAAATCTGATGCCTTTGAAAATAGATGCATTAAGCACATACTTCTGAATGTAATTTGAGGTGTTTAGCAGACCTGGTAAATCTAACCCTGAGGTATTGATATTTACCAGCCCCATTCTGTCTCACAACATCTTTATTACAGTAAGGGGTGAGTGAAGATCTGACTATCGTGGACATTTTTTGCTTTTATGACTCTCTTTTCGATCTCGTCTAGACCTCTTTCTCCCTATAAATGTAGCTAGCTTTCTTTGTGATTCTGCATGAAGTTTAAGGGCCTGATTACAATCTTGGTGGATGGGATACTCTGCCAAGATCATAATCAGGCCCTCTGATCTGAATAGCTCTCTTTGTGGCAACTAATCCTTGGTGTCCCTTGTAGGCTACTTCAATTACTTGTTGTAGACTCTCTGGAATGACAATTCAGGTACCTCACAAGATGAGGACTTCCTGAGTAACAGACAGTTCATCTCTGACATTTCTGAATTTGAAGTACTTGCTGTCATTTGTGAGCAGTTGAGAGTGCTGGTTTCAAGATTGGTGAGCAATAATGTCTTTTAATTTTAGCATGTCACTATCTTGACTCATAACAGTGACAAATTATTCTAATTCAGTCTTCTCCAATGAATAGCTCATGAGCTACTTGTAGCTCTCCAGCTACCTGTAAGTAGCTCTCATTTGTGCAGCCTAGCCTATTAAATTAGAAGCTTTTCATTCAATTTACTAATATATAAATATAAACATTGAAAAGTTTGCATTTGGGATTTCAAAATGTGTGCCTTTTCAGAAATAATAAACTGATGTTTGGAGAAAAGTGGCTGAGTTTTCAGATTTGATTAGCAGCTGAGTGATAAATCATACAACTTTTGGCAGACTTATTACTAATGTTATTACCTTTTCTTTACATTACTGCAGGCAACTGTTCCTAATACACTAAGGTGTTCACTGCTGGTGATCTTGCATATGCTGTTCACTAATGTAATATTGTCTGAGGTGGTCACTATCACAATGCTTAATATTAGTGGATCGGGTGATTTTCATTGAACATAAGTAGCCCTTATTACACAATTGTTTGGGGACCCCTTTCAAATGATATTGCAGCTGGTGTGCTTGATTTTACAATGAAATGTATGTAGGCTTCAGGTGTCTTAAATGGGTTTCCAGGGCATTGTAATGGCACACTTGAAAAGTATTCAGCAGAATTTTTGTCTTTCCCTGGACGGTGAAGAATTGTGCAGTTGTATTCTTGTAATCTCAGACCCCAACATACAATACGAGTAGGCATTCTGGCTTTAGGATTGACAAATATTGACAATAGTGCTTGAAGATCGATCATCACTGTGAAAGGCTTTCCATATAAGAACGCATGGAAATATTAACAAGCCCATAATACTGCCAAGCTTTATTTTTGAGGTTGTGAATGAGCACATTCAGTTTGTGCCACATTTTCACTGGCTTAAGCCACAAATACCTTTGGACCTTTGGCTGTTCATTGGGCTGTGCAAGATTTGTGCCTAACCTGACAGGACTAGCATCAACTACAACATCTGTATTAAGCTTGGGATAAAAATAGGCCATTTCAGTGGCATTTCAGAGGGCATTCTTGATTCTTTTGAAATTTTTCTCACAGTCACGTGACCATTGAAACACCAAATTCTTTTTTGTCAACTCTTGTAATGGTGCACTGACCTTGGCAAATCCTTGCATGTATTTAGAGCACTAATTGGCCATCCCAAGGAATGAAAGTAACATGGAAATATCCCGTGGAGGATTAGCAGTAGATAGCGCTTGCACTTTGGCTGGATCAGGTGTCATCCCCTATCAGAAAAGATATGGCCATAGAATTTCTATTTTGTCTTATGGAATTCATATTTGTCAGCATTCAAAGTCAAACCAGCATCAGTTAGCAAACAACATATTTGCATGCGAGCTTTGGTATGCTCTCTCTGTGTAGCTCTGAAGACTAGTATGTCATCACTACAGTTGAATATTTACAACAAGGGGTGGTGATGGACAGAGTCTCTGAATTAAGCAGAATACTCGCTCCCAGTCAAGAGATCAGGGCTAGATCCAACACCGTTTTTTAGCTCATTGCACCATCCCAGCTTCAGAACCTGGCTGTATGCAAATTAGTCTGTCCCTGGCCCAGTGCATCATGGGAACAGGGCAGACCAGACTACAAAAGCCAATTCTTACACTAGGAAGGAAACAAGCTTCTGGGGACCGGTTTCTGGCATTTCAGCCGTCTTCGGCCCGGCTTGCTTGAATCCTGATGGTGCAATGAGCAAGGGACTCACATCTGAGTATACCCTTCCACCCTTAGGGTGGACAAAAATATTTACAACAAGGGGTGGTGATGGACAGAGTCTCTGAATTAAGCAGAATACTCTCACCCAGTCAAGAGATCAGGGCTAGATCCAACACCGTTTTTTAGCTCATTGCACCATCCCAGTTTCAGAACCTGGCTGTATGCAAATTAGTCTGTCCCTGGCCCAGTGCATCATGGGAACAGGGCAGACCAGACTACAAAAGCCAATTCTTACACTGGGAAGGAAACAAGCTTCCGGGGACCGGTTTCTGGCATTTCAGCCGTCTTCGGCCCGGCTTGCTTGAATCCTGATGGTGCAATGAGCAAGGGACTCACATCTAAGTATACCCTTCCACGCTTAGGGTGGACAAAAATATTTACAACAAGGGGTGGTGATGGACAGAGTCTCTGAATTAAGCAGAATACTCTCACCCAGTCAAGAGATCAGGGCTAGATCCAACACCGTTTTTTAGCTCATTGCACCATCCCAGTTTCAGAACCTGGCTGTATGCAAATTAGTCTGTCCCTGGCCCAGTGCATCATGGGAACAGGGCAGACCAGACTACAAAAGCCAATTCTTACACTGGGAAGGAAACAAGCTTCCGGGGACCGGTTTCTGGCATTTCAGCCGTCTTCGGCCCAGCTTGCTTGAATCCTGATGGTGCAATGAGCAAGGGACTCACATCTGAGTATACCCTTCCACGCTTAGGGTGGACAAAAATATTTACAACAAGGGGTGGTGATGGACAGAGTCTCTGAATTAAGCAGAATACTCTCACCCAGTCAAGAGATCAGGGCTAGATCCAACACCGTTTTTTAGCTCATTGCACCATCCCAGTTTCAGAACCTGGCTGTATGCAAATTAGTCTGTCCCTGGCCCAGTGCATCATGGGAACAGGGCAGACCAGACTACAAAAGCCAATTCTTACACTGGGAAGGAAACAAGCTTCCGGGGACCGTTTTCTGGCATTTCAGCCGTCTTCGGCCCGGCTTGCTTGAATCCTGATGGTGCAATGAGCAAGGGACTCACATCTGAGTATACCCTTCCACGCTTAGGGTGGACAAAAATATTTACAACAAGGGGTGGTGATGGACAGAGTCTCTGAATTAAGCAGAATACTCTCACCCAGTCAAGAGATCAGGGCTAGATCCAACACCATTTTTTAGCTCATTGCACCATCCCAGTTTCAGAACCCGGCTGTATGCAAATTAGTCTGTCCCTGGCCCAGTGCATCATGGGAACAGGGCAGACCAGACTACAAAAGCCAATTCTTACACTGGGAAGGAAACAAGCTTCCGGGGACCAGTTTCTGGCATTTCAGCCGTCTTCGGCCCGGCTTGCTTGAATCCTGATGGTGCAATGAGCAAGGGACTCACATCTGAGTATACCCTTCCACGCTTAGGGTGGACAAAAATATTTACAACAAGGGGTGGTGATGGACAGAGTCTCTGAATTAAGCAGAATACTCACACCCAGTCAAGAGATCAGGGCTAGATCCAACACCGTTTTTTAGCTCATTGCACCATCCCAGTTTCAGAACCTGGCTGTATGCAAATTAGTCTGTCCCTGGCCCAGTGCATCATGGGAACAGGGCAGACCAGACTACAAAAGCCAATTCTTACACTGGGAAGGAAACAAGCTTCCGGGGACCGGTTTCTGGCATTTCAGCCGTCTTCGGCCTGGCTTGCTTGAATCCTGATGGTGCAATGAGCAAGGGACTCACATCTGAGTATACCCTTCCACGCTTAGGGTGGACAAAAATATTTACAACAAGGGGTGGTGATGGACAGAGTCTCTGAATTAAGCAGAATACTCACACCCAGTCAAGAGATCAGGGCTAGATCCAACACCGTTTTTTAGCTCATTGCACCATCCCAGTTTCAGAACCTGGCTGTATGCAAATTAGTCTGTCCCTGGCCCAGTGCATCATGGGAACAGGGCAGACCAGACTACAAAAGCCAATTCTTACACTGGGAAGGAAACAAGCTTCCGGGGACCGGTTTCTGGCATTTCAGCCGTCTTCGGCCCGGCTTGCTTGAATCCTGATGGTGCAATGAGCAAGGGACTCACATCTGAGTATACCCTTCCACGCTTAGGGTGGACAAAAATATTTACAACAAGGGGTGGTGATGGACAGAGTCTCTGAATTAAGCAGAATACTCACACCCAGTCAAGAGATCAGGGCTAGATCCAACACCGTTTTTTAGCTCATTGCACCATCCCAGTTTCAGAACCTGGCTGTATGCAAATTAGTCTGTCCCTGGCCCAGTGCATCATGGGAACAGGGCAGACCAGACTACAAAAGCCAATTCTTACATTGGGAAGGAAACAAGCTTCCGGGGACCGGTTTCTGGCATTTCAGCCGTCTTCGGCCCGGCTTGCTTGAATCCTGATGGTGCAATGGTGCAATGAGCTAAAAAACGGTGTTGGATCTAGCCCTGATCTCTTGACTGGGTGAGAGTATTCTGCTTAATTCAGAGACTCTGTCCCTCACCACCCCTTGTTGTAAATAATTTTGTCCACCCTAAGCGTGGAAGGGTATACTCAGACATGAGTCCCTTGCTCATTGCACCATCAGGATTCAAGCAAGCCGGGCCGAAGACGGCTGTAATGCCAGAAACCGGTCCCCGGAAGCTTGTTTCCTTCCCAGTGTAAGAATTGGCTTTTGTAGTTTGGTTTGCCCTGTTCCCATCATGCACTGGGACAGGAACAGACTAATTTGCATACAGCCAGGTTCTGAAACTGGGATGGTGCAATGAGCTAAAAAACGGTGTTGGATCTAGCCCTGATCTCTTGACTGGGTGAGAGTATTCTGCTTAATTCAGAGACTCTGTCCCTCACCACCCCTTGTTGTAAATAATTTTGTCCACCCTAAGCGTGGAAGGGTATACTCAGACATGAGTCCCTTGCTCATTGCACCATCAGGATTCAAGCAAGCCGGGCCAAAGACGGCTGTAATGCCAGAAACCGGTCCCCGGAAGCTTGTTTCCTTCCCAGTGTAAGAATTGGCTTTTGTAGTTTGGTTTGCCCTGTTCCCATCATGCACTGGGACAGGAACAGACTAATTTGCATACAGCCAGGTTCTGAAACTGGGATGGTGCAATGAGCTAAAAAACGGTGTTGGATCTAGCCCTGATCTCTTGACTGGGTGAGAGTATTCTGCTTAATTCAGAGACTCTGTCCCTCACCACCCCTTGTTGTAAATAATTTTGTCCACCCTAAGCGTGGAAGGGTATACTCAGACATGAGTCCCTTGCTCATTGCACCATCAGGATTCAAGCAAGCCGGGCCGAACACGGCTGTAATGCCAGAAACCGGTCCCCGGAAGCTTGTTTCCTTCCCAGTGTAAGAATTGGCTTTTGTAGTTTGGTTTGCCCTGTTCCCATCATGCACTGGGACAGGAACAGACTAATTTGCATACAGCCAGGTTCTGAAACTGGGATGGTGCAATGAGCTAAAAAACGGTGTTGGATCTAGCCCTGATCTCTTGACTGGGTGAGAGTATTCTGCTTAATTCAGAGACTCTGTCCCTCACCACCCCTTGTTGTAAATAATTTTGTCCACCCTAAGCGTGGAAGGGTATACTCAGACATGAGTCCCTTGCTCATTGCACCATCAGGATTCAAGCAAGCCGGGCCGAAGACGGCTGTAATGCCAGAAACTGGTCCCCGGAAGCTTGTTTCCTTCCCAGTGTAAGAATTGGCTTTTGTAGTTTGGTTTGCCCTGTTCCCATCATGCACTGGGACAGGAACAGACTAATTTGCATACAGCCAGGTTCTGAAACTGGGATGGTGCAATGAGCTAAAAAACGGTGTTGGATCTAGCCCTGATCTCTTGACTGGGTGAGAGTATTCTGCTTAATTCAGAGACTCTGTCCCTCACCACCCCTTGTTGTAAATAATTTTGTCCACCCTAAGCGTGGAAGGGTATACTCAGACATGAGTCCCTTGCTCATTGCACCATCAGGATTCAAGCAAGCCGGGCCGAAGACGGCTGTAATGCCAGAAACCGGTCCACGGAAGCTTGTTTCCTTCCCAGTGTAAGAATTGGCTTTTGTAGTTTGGTTTGCCCTGTTCCCATCATGCACTGGGACAGGAACAGACTAATTTGCATACAGCCAGGTTCTGAAACTGGGATAGTGCAATGAGCTAAAAAACGGTGTTGGATCTAGCCCTGATCTCTTGACTGGGTGAGAGTATTCTGCTTAATTCAGAGACTCTGTCCCTCACCACCCTTTGTTGTAAATAATTTTGTCCACCCTAAGCGTGGAAGGGTATACTCAGACATGAGTCCCTTGCTCATTGCACCATCAGGATTCAAGCAAGCCGGGCCGAAGACGGCTGTAATGCCAGAAACCGGTCCCCGGAAGCTTGTTTCCTTCCCAGTGTAAGAATTGGCTTTTGTAGTTTGGTTTGCCCTGTTCCCATCATGCACTGGGACAGGAACAGACTAATTTGCATACAGCCAGGTTCTGAAACTGGGATGGTGCAATGAGCTAAAAAACGGTGTTGGATCTAGCCCTGATCTCTTGACTGGGTGAGAGTATTCTACTTAATTCAGAGACTCTGTCCCTCACCACCCTTTGTTGTAAATAATTTTGTCCACCCTAAGCGTGGAAGGGTATACTCAGACATGAGTCCCTTGCTCATTGCACCATCAGGATTCAAGCAAGCCGGGCCGAAGACGGCTGTAATGCCAGAAACCGGTCCCCGGAAGCTTGTTTCCTTCCCAGTGTAAGAATTGGCTTTTGTAGTTTGGTTTGCCCTGTTCCCATCATGCACTGGGACAGGAACAGACTAATTTGCATACAGCCAGGTTCTGAAACTGGGATGGTGCAATGAGCTAAAAAACGGTGTTGGATCTAGCCCTGATCTCTTGACTGGGTGAGAGTATTCTGCTTAATTCAGAGACTCTGTCCCTCACCACCCCTTGTTGTAAATAATTTTGTCCACCCTAAGCGTGGAAGGGTATACTCAGACATGAGTCCCTTGCTCATTGCACCATCAGGATTCAAGCAAGCCGGGCCGAAGACGGCTGTAATGCCAGAAACCGGTCCGCGGAAGCTTGTTTCCTTCCCAGTGTAAGAATTGGCTTTTGTAGTTTGGTTTGCCCTGTTTCCATCATGCACTGGGACAGGAACAGACTAATTTGCATACAGCCAGGTTCTGAAACTGGGATGGTGCAATGAGCTAAAAAACGGTGTTGGATCTAGCCCTGATCTCTTGACTGGGTGAGAGTATTCTGCTTAATTCAGAGACTCTGTCCCTCACCACCCCTTGTTGTAAATAATTTTGTCCACCCTAAGCGTGGAAGGGTATACTCAGACATGAGTCCCTTGCTCATTGCACCATCAGGATTCAAGCAAGCCGGGCCGAAGACGGCTGTAATGCCAGAAACCGGTCCCCGGAAGCTTGTTTCCTTCCCAGTGTAAGAATTGGCTTTTGTAGTTTGGTTTGCCCTGTTCCCATCATGCACTGGGACAGGAACAGACTAATTTGCATACAGCCAGGTTCTGAAACTGGGATGGTGCAATGAGCTAAAAAACGGTGTTGGATCTAGCCCTGATCTCTTGACTGGGTGAGAGTATTGTGCTTAATTCAGAGACTCTGTCCCTCACCACCCCTTGTTGTAAATAATTTTGTCCACCCTAAGCGTGGAAGGGTATACTCAGACATGAGTCCCTTGCTCATTGCACCATCAGGATTCAAGCAAGCCGGGCCGAAGACGGCTGTAATGCCAGAAACCGGTCCCCGGAAGCTTGTTTCCTTCCCAGTGTAAGAATTGGCTTTTGTAGTTTGGTTTGCCCTGTTCCCATCATGCACTGGGACAGGAACAGACTAATTTGCATACAGCCAGGTTCTGAAACTGGGATGGTGCAATGAGCTAAAAAACGGTGTTGGATCTAGCCCTGATCTCTTGACTGGGTGAGAGTATTCTGCTTAATTCAGAGAGTCTGTCCCTCACCACCCCTTGTTGTAAATCACTATAGTTGAAGGCATTAACAACAGGTTGTATGCTATGTCGAATTACGTCTCAGAAAAGTTCTGAAAAAGAGGCTACACCGAAAGTCAGTTGATTATAGGGAAATAGACCAATGTGTGTCGAAAAAGTTGTAATGTACCTGCAAATCTCTTCAAGTTCCAACTGGTGATATCCTTTATTTAAGTTGAGTCAACAGAAAAACTTGGCACCATTAAATTCAGTTATCATATCAGGAATGTGCAGTCATGTTTGAGCGATGAATTACATTCTCTTTCAACAGCTTTTTGCAAATGAAAAGCAATTTGTCTGTGTCCTTGGGCAATAGGATGAACCTCCTCATCACTGTATTTTTATAGTCTTGTGCTGTCTGAACCACTGAAATAATGAAGGACATTGATATACTATTTCATGATGATCATTCATATTGTATTTCACTTATATTAGTCTCATATCAGCAGTGGTGTTAAAACTGAGCAGACAGGCACCTGAAGCCATAGCTTGAAGTAGATGAATAGGCACTTGGACCACTGTTTTCTTGTGTTTCATCATAGCTGCAAATGAACCTTGACTTTTTAAAAGTATTGACGCATCCCATGTAAATACTTTAGTTTTCGATTGTGTAAGTTGTGGTAATGGAGACAATTCACAATATTTTTCCTCAGGCATAATGTTGATCAACGCACTGCTATCAATAATAAAAGGTATCAAACACCCATTTATCTCCAGGGTAATCTTCGGACAATATTTGTAGATCCTTGCTACTTTACATGTCGATCTTTCGCTCATCTGTGTGTTCTTTCACATTCGACTAGTCCCACATGAGCATGTCTCATCACAGGTATTATTGTCACTTATACTTAAAATCAATACTGAGGAACTCTTTGACAGTGATTTTGATGACAATCAACTGCGTTTAGTGTCAATTTACCTCAGTTGGTGAGGATGCTTGGCCTTGTGGAAGCGCGTTGAATGTCATTGATGCAACGCTCCTTCAGCCATTTTCTCTTCATGCTGTGATGCACTTAATTTCCCTTCACCTTGCAAACCGTCACAAAATGGTTTACCTTGCCACAGCTGTTGCAAGTCTGTCCAATGGCGGGATATTTACAGTTGTGTCAAATCAATACATCGGGGATGCACTATACACACCCAGGCCAGGTGCGGCTGGCATGGATCTGGTGGGCAGGGCGGGGGCGGGGGTAAAAAAAGAAAAAAAACACACACCCTTGCTGTGCCTCTCCTCCATCATCCTGGCAGCATCTCTCCCAGCCGGTGTTCCAGGAACAGGAAGCACCCAGGCTGAGGGTCCATTGAGCCAATCACAATGTTGCAATCCAGCATTGAGATTGGGCGCTCAGCCAGGGAATGGGACCCTGGGCATGTTCTTTACCCAGGCTGCAATGCCGCCTCGGTGCGCATGACTGTTTGGACGGCCCAAGACAGCTGACCAAACATTCATGAGTACTTACGGAGTGCAAACCACTCCTCCTCTACTCTGTCTGCAGAGCAGCCCCGCCCCACCCACAAAGCTGCTGCAGCAGGAAAAAAAATGGCAATAACTGTGAGTTATCATTTAATTTTTCCTTTATTTCACTAATTCAAAGCAGTGGGGTGACACTCCACCACCTTAGCAGAGCTGCCGCCACTGAGCCAGCCACCATGTGTGTCATCATATGGCTAATTAGCCTCCGGTGTCATCAGGGCTGTATATAATAAATAAACCCAACAAATACAGTAACTATATTGTTCTACATAGGTCATCCATTTCCCACCAATTTGTTCCAGGTCGCAAAATTAGTTATGTAGGATCAAAAATCTAGTAGTCTGATGTAAAACACGGCTTTGTCCAAGGGGGCAATAGACATAAAAAACATTATAGATTTGAGTCATACCTTACAAGGGACATATCAGAGAAATACAGAGATTAACATGGGACATTAAGGAAGGAGAAAAACAGATTAGGGAGACGAACAGATTTGGAGGAAGGACAAACTAACGAAGGCAAACTAGACCATAAAACCGCCCTGAGAATGTATCTCAAACATTGTAATATGGCCAGAAGAACCCATATTGCAGAGTGGCAATCAAATGATTCCGACATCCCAATCGCACTGTGATAATCTTGAAGCCTACTTTAAACAAAAAGTCAACAGTATCTATAACAAATTCTCAAATTGAGTAGGCTCCATCACACAGGAATCCCTACATGTTCCACCTGTCTGCATGTTGGAAAGTTTCAACCAAATAACCAAGGATCAGACAGTAGCCCATTTAAATTCGATAAAATAAGGGTCCTCGAGATCACTACTTTAGCCCCTATTCTGTGCGCCCCACTCACAGACCTATGTAATCTCTCACTAAAATTGGCTAGCATACCCTCTAAATGGAAGGCAGCATACATCCAGACCATTTTAAAAAAAGCAACAGCAGATCCCCAGAATTTTGCAACTATAGACTCATCTCCCTCCTCCCTTTTTCTACAAAATCCAGGAATCCGCAGTGAATGCCCAACTATGATCATATTTGGAATCTAATCACCTACTCAAATGTTCCCAATCCAGCTTTCGCACCTTACACAGTATGGATGCAAAAAACATTCCAGTTTGGACCCAGCCATAATGTAATCAGTCTTGACCCTGCGCCCAATGGGAACAGTCCAGCCCGAATTCGCTGGACTGGAAACAAGCATCCTAGGACCGGTTTCATGTTTCAGCCCTCATCAGCCAGGATAGCTTGACCCAGTGGCATGGAGAACACAGGACCAATGTCTGGGGATATTCTTCCCACTCGGGATGACAAATGCAAAAATAAAAAAAAATTGATGGACAGAATGCAGAACAATGTCATACATTCACCTCAGTACAGAGATCTGGGCCTAAATCCATCGTTTTTTTGCTCACCATGCCATTCCAGTTTGGTCCCAGCCATATGCTAATACCCAATGGGAACAGTCCAGCCCGAACTGCCAGGCCAGGTCCTACCTGGACTGGAAACAAGCATCCTAGGACTGGGGAGGTGTGTTGATCAAAAGAATGATGGATAAAACCCAGATCCTTGTGACAGGGGGTGAATGTTTGCATTGTCCAGCATTCCATCCATCAATCTTTCTTTTGCATATTTCACCCTCAGTGAGAAGGGTATGCCCAGACGTGGGTCCAGTGCTGACTACACCACTGGATTCAAGCCAGCCTGGCTCTGAAACTGGTCCCAGGATGCTAGTTTCCGTTCCAGGGAAGACCTGGCTTGGCAGTTCGGGCTGGATTGTTCCCACAAGTAACAGGGTCAAGAAGACTGATTTACATATGGCTGGGTCCAAACAGGGGTGGTGTGGTGAGCAAAATAATGATGGATTAAACCCAGATCCTTGTGACTGGGGGTGAATTTTGCATTATCCAGCATAACCGTCCATCAATTGTTTCTTTTACACAGTATGGAGACTGAACTTGTGGAGGTCACAGACACCATCAAACTGGCATTAGATCAGGGATCGGCGACCATGTTAGTTCTTTCAGACCTCTCTGACTCATTCAATACCATTTCCTATCAGATCTTAGTGCATAGACTCATAGAGGCAAAGCACTGAAATGGCTGGCTAATTTTCTTCCAGAATGTACAGCCCAGGTCCAGTTGGGCGAGTATTCATCAGCTACTTCATAAACTGACAAGGGGTTGCCACAGGGCTCAATCCTGAGCCAACACTGTTAAATGTGTATATGGCCCCTTTGGCACCACTCATTAGATCTTATGGTTTTGAAACTATCTCCTATGCTGAACTCTCATTTGATCATCACCATGGACCATGACCTCACCCTGACAAAAGCAAGATTTAAAAACTGCCTGCTAACAGTAGCCTTGAGGATGTCCAAGAACTGTCTTCAACTGAACATGAACACAACAGAGATTCTTCTGTTGGGGAAGGCACACGAGAAGCTTGGGCAGAGGACTGGTGGCATCCTGAGCTAGGCCCCACCCATTCTCAAAAAATGTGCAAATAATTTAGGAATAATGATGGACGACAAGCTCTCCATGAAGAAGCATGTCAAAACAGTGGCTGGTACCTGTTTTGGCATTCCGTGAACCCTTAAAAAGGTTTTTAAATGGACTCCTCTGCAAGTCAGGAAGACACTGCTACAAGCACTAATAATGAGCCGCCTGGACTATGGCAATGCCCTCCTGGTGTGAAGTAGTGAAGGCCTTTTTGCCAGACTCGAGGTGGTGCAGACTGATACTAAATCTTCCGCCTCACACCCTTTCTGAGCCCTCTCTATACTCCCTTCACTGGCTCTCGATTAAAAAATGTTCCCTCTTCAAACTTCTCTGCCTGGTATGCAAGACTGCAGGGGAAGGGCCCTCTCTATCTAAGGCAGAATTTACAATCATATATCCTGGCGCTGCAGGTTAGGTCAAGTGACCAATTGCTTCTACTCCCAAAACGCATCAAAACAACAAGACACGGAGGCAGCACTTTCTCATTCCGGGCCCCCTACCATTTGAATAGGCTACCTTCATCTATTCGAACATGTATAGACTTTACTACATTCAAAAATCTCTTGAAAACCTGGTTTTTCTCTCAGTAGTCGAATCTCTCTTTACCCCACATTGCAACGGCACCTAGAGATCCTTGTAGGGATGATTTGTGCACCTAACAAATCTAACTAATAAATAAACAATAATAAACATAAAAAACAAAACAAGTATACAAAGTGACAGGAAATCCTCCTATCACATAGGTACAGAAGAAAAAATCATACATGCAGGTAGTTACATTTATTGTGCTTGACCTTTTGTGCCATACTAAAGAAAAAGTGTATTCAAAATGTAAACTCCTATCTAAGATCCTGATGTAAGGTAAACTATTCTGGGTCCTTATAAGGAATAATAAGCCAATACAAAGTGTCAGTTCCAAATCAGGTTTTCTTTCCAGTATAATAGTCAAAAAGTTAAGTTCTAATTATGTTCCAGTCTCACAGTAACTAAAGTAAGCAATATTAAAAAGCCAAGCAATACAGAGAAGGGCTAAAACGTGAAAACATTCACAATAACATAGCAGATCACAATGTCCCATTTTAAATGAAAAACTACTGCCCAAATATCATCCAATAAACCTATCAGAAAACCTTGTGCAGCTCAAGTTGCACATAACTGTTAAATCTATTAACAGTCACAGAACAATGTGGCAATATGTCACAGCACAAGATAACCTTATAGCGTAAGGAACAATAAGTAATCCGGTAGTTAGAAGCATTCAATTAGTCACCTAAGCCCACAACTGCATTAAGAAAGTGTCAAGTAGAAAAATACGTAGTGCATATAATTAGAGGGTCAGCATGGCTTAACCCACTCATATTGAGCATATAAATTGTGACAAGTTTATATGTCAAAGTCACAGATTCCAGAAACTCAGCAACGCATTCTGGAATGAACTGTGCTACAGGGGAAAACATTTAGCTATAACGCGTCAGTATATGAAAAAAGAGGAGTACCTACGGAACATATAGAATACATCAACATGTCATGTTGAAGAGATTAAATAAAATGAATAATAGTATATCCTTAGTACAAAATATAATACACGAGGCCAAACAGGCCCATGACATATGTCAATACCTGTATTATGAATATCATTAGTCAGCAAGTCACAGTCAGTAACTAATATGAAAACTAATCAGTACACTGACAGAATTCATGTAAGAAAATATTAGTATTTAATTACATTCAAAAGCCAAGAGTCAGTCATGGACAGTGCTCCTTCCTTGTATGTTGTACCAGCTCGGACAATAAACTCCATTTTGCAAGTGCTATTTAAATCCTGTTTGCAAGAGTCAGGTGACCAATTAAAGAAGCTGGTGGCTATCATGAAGTATCGGTGTAAAGGCAAAATCACTGCAAGTGCGACACAACTCAATAAAAAGTATGAGGTGGTACAATGTAGTTGATCCAGTAATCGATATAACCAAGCAAAACTGTACCATGTTACAGTGTTGGGAAAATGCACCTCACACAACTAGAAGCTCCTGTGGATCATGTAATGTCACATGACTAAAAGAATGAAAATGGCGGTCATCGATGTTTGAGTAGAACTGAAGTACAAAAGATTACTAAAAGGTAATTATCAAATGTAAGTCCCCTGATCTATTTAGTAAAAGGTAGTAAGAGAAATTCTATGGTAGTGTCAGGTAAAAGAAAATAAGTTGTAAAATGTGTGATGTAAGACATTGCACTAATCTCAAGTAATCCGTATTGCGTAGAAAAGGAGGAAGTTAGCATGCTAATAGAGTAATCGTAGATGCCATCTTAGAAAGAGTCGTTAATAGAGTAGAGAAAGCATAACTATACTTAACCCAAAAATAAAGTATATAACTGAAACATGTAACATCCACAAGGTACACTAATAAATGTAGAAAGAACCACTATAGATAATCAGTGAGAACTATGGTTCCAGTGTTCTGATAATAGGTTCATCAGGCAGCTATGTGTGCTCCCAAAAAGCACACTGCTTGTCCCATTGCATCTAGAACTGGCCCTGAAGAAAATGTTGACCCTTATTGTATTGGCACATGATATTGCCTTCATCTGCCTTGGAGACTTATAGAGATTCTCTAAAAGTTATACTAGCCCTGTCAGGCATCCAGTGAATACTATGGCTCATGCATATCAGGTCTTTGCTTAGAAAGTTGGGGCTAGTAACCTTCTGGGATGTACCAGAGGCCCGCAGATCTGGTATCAAAACATCAATGAAACTGGCCTTTTAGGCAGATGGTACAACAGGAGGTTAAAGGAAGCAGTAGAGGTAACTTGACCTTGGATTTTTGGGAATTTAAGCTGTTTCATAGCTACGATGACCCTATCAATGAGATCACCCCTACTCTGGATTGGAAACTTTTTTTTCAATTTAGAGAGCAGACCCTACCTGCTATGACCTTCAGTGCAAATTGAGCCCATGCAAACCACCAGAGAACCTGGGGCCATATTATCAAGCAATGGCGATACATTATCGCCGCCTTTATCGTCAGGAAACTGCAGCTAAAGCGGTGATAATGGGCTTGATAATATGCCCTTGTGAATTCCCATAGAAGCCCAGGTTCACACCAGAACCTGGGCTTCTATGGGAATTCACAAGGGCATATTATCAAGCCCCATTATCACCGCTTTAGCGGCAGTTTCCTGCCGATAAAAGCGGCGATAATGTATCGCCATTGCTTGATAATATGGCCCAGAGTGCCTAACATGCAAGAGGCCTCTAGAAGATTTGCCCCACTTTTAAAAAAAGAATTCCAGCATATGACGTTCAGGGGAGAGAATGGCTACTACCCTTGTGCTGATTGCAGGGTGTTAGTAGTTACTTGGTTGCTACCAGGATCCTAAGATCCGACACCTCTAGGTTGATGGTGTTTGACTCAGCCAAATATGTCCAGGCAGCTTGGTCAAAGTCTATATATGCTAAAGTAGCTAGAACACCACAGAAGAGCCACCAAGGTGGGCTAGGAGGTCTTCTAGTGTGCAAGGAAAGCCATGTAGCAGCTGAGGGGATTGATTATAGTTGGTAGGCATGTAATATTCATTTGATAACTCTACATGTTCCTTTTGAAGGAATGTCCTAAACAGCAGAATTTTACCCTCCTAACCAAATCCATCATGTTTTGTTTACTATTGGTTTTAGGTGTTTCGGTTATGTTTTAAGTTGTCTCAAAACCTGTTTTATTACAAAATCTATCGTGAATTGTAATCTTACTCTTTCTAACTGAGAGTTTAGATATATTGCACTATGCTTTTATTCCTTTGTGATAGCCAGTGGCTTTGAGTCTCCTCCTACAGGTACTATTTTGGAATGCGGGATGGCATAACGGACCCATGAGGAGCCATTTTAGAGCTTTCCCTTGCGGTTTTTGCTTTTCTGGCACCTGGTCTAGCTATGTAGTTATTTTATTGAGGGCACTCCATTGGATCCATCAAGTCACTTGTGCTAAAGGCCACAAGTGGAATTTGTGTTATCTCAATCATCTGCATTGCAACAAATTGACTTTTGTAATTTATTGTGTTTTTAAAAAAAATTGTTTTCGTTCACATATGATATGAAAGGTGATTTATAGTGTACCCAGCTACTCCCAAGAGTGTCCATGCACATTCAACAAGAGGTTGGGTGGGTGGAAGTTTGATTTGTACAAAGAACGAGGTTTTAAGTTTCTTCCTCAACAGCAATAAGTTATCAATCGAGCATAGTTCCATTGGGAGCGGGTTCCAGACTGAGGCGTGCAGAAAGGCTAATGATCTCTGAACTAGGTTATAGAAGCTAAATCTAACTCTAAGGTAATCAGGGCCCGTTTGATACAAAGCATCATGTACCAGTATCAGAGCCTTAAATGTAATCCTCTCCTTGATGGGCAACTAGTGAAGTTCCCGCAAATGACTACTAATGGGCTGTCTTTTTAGAATATTAAGCAGAAGGCGAGCTGCCGCATTCTGGATCACCTGCAGTTTGTCCATAATATATTCTGGAATACCCAAATAAAAGAGTATTGCCGTAGTCCAATCTAGACGTGATCAGTGCCTGTAGAACAGTTTTCCTAGCTGAAAGAGAGAGTAGGAGAACATTTCTTTAGTGACCTCAGAATTCCAAAACATATACCCACACGCATTTTGACCTGCGGACAAAAGGATAGCTTATTATCGAAGGTTATCCCCAAATTGTTCACTGATTCCTTTAGAGGACTAGGCAGAGAATCATCATCTGGCCAGATGGTTGACACAAAGTCAGGTGGAAAAGTTCCAAAAAGAGAATTTCTGTCTTGTCTTCATTACATTTAATTTGAGCTCTGGCTAACCAATAAGAGACTGTGGTAAGGCATCTCTTCATTTGAATGCCATTAACTCACATCCCTTGCTTCAGGATAAAAGCAGTTGAGTGTCATCTGTGTAAGACAACACCTTCGCTCCCAATTCTTCTGCAAGGAAAAAAAGCTAAGGGTGTAAGGTATATGTTAAAAAGTGTTGGACATAGGGCCGAGCCATGAGGGACACCCATGTCCACTTTCCTGGGGCTGGCCGCAGAAGGTGGAATGAAAACTTGCTGGCCTCTATCCACCAAAATGATGCTAGCCAGTCCAGAGCATGGTCTGTCACTCCCACATTCTGGAGGCGCTCCAGTAGTCATGAGTGGGGTATGGTATCAAAAGCGGCTGACAAATCCAGCCTAATCAATACCACCATTTCCCGGATCGAGGGTTCCTTTGATGTATTCTGATACCTCGACCAGTGCCATTTCTGTACTATGGTGGGCTCAAAAGCCCAATTGACTAGGATGAAAGAGTTCATTGACTTCAAAGGACTTAGACAGTTGCATATTAACTTGCTTCTCTAGTATTTTGGAAAGAGCTGGGAGCAAGGAAATCGGTTTATAGTTGGCCAAGATGACTGGGTCCGTTGTTGGTTTTTAGATAAGTGGAAGGACCTTTGCCTGCTTCCAGCATAATGGGACTGAGGCTGAGCTTAATGAGGTATGAACTATTTCATTTACTACTGGATTATTGATCTCTGCCACCAAAGCCAACACTTTTGGTGGACATTTGTGTGCTTTTATGATTCTTCTAACCAAAATAAAGTTGTTTGATGCTGAGTTTGTCAGATCCTTACATGACATTGAACATAGAGTCATCAACAGGGGTTATGACATAAGTGTGGTTATAACTGCTAAACTGAAAGTACACCATCTAACTCGCAGAACTGCACTAAGTCCTAAACAGAAGGTTTGTGTTGCCTATCCACTGTGTAATTTATGCTGATGGTTTGCCGTTAGACATACTTTTACACTTTACTGACAATACAGTGCAATACTTTTCAGGAGAATAATTTGACATTACACCATTGAAAGTGTGTACTTTCCATTTACTGTGTTTGTTTACCCTCTGTTCCATTTATGTACATACATTACCTTGAGGCAGACGTTTTTGCCCCCCCCCCCTTTTTCTCACACTGGATCCACAGTTCTCACTGATCAACTATAGTGGGTCTTTCTACGTTTATTAGTGACCTTGTGGATTTTACATGTTTTGGTTATGCGTCCTATTTTTGTGTTAAGTATAGTTATGCTTTCTCTACTCTATTAATCACTCTCTCTAAGATGACTGCTACGTTTACTCAAGTATTGTGATGGCTTTCATTCTTTTTTACACAATGTGGATTACTTGAGATTAGTGCTATGTTTTACATCACAAATTATACCATTAATTTTCTTTTACCTTGCACTATCATAGATTTTTTGTTTTGTTACTACCTTTTACTAAATACATCGGGGGACTTATATACATTTGGATGATTACTTTTTAGTAATCGTTTGTACTTCAGTTCTACTCAAACTTTTTGATGGATACGATACCTTATGATGATGGCCACTGTTTTCATTCTTTTAGTCACTTGACATTACGTGATCCCCAGGCAACTTTAGCTGTGTGGAGTAAATGTTCCAAACATTGTAACTTGGTTCCGCTTTACTTGATTATATTGATTACGGGATCTACTACATTTTACTGTCTCGTATTGTTTATTGGAATGTGTCGCACTTAATGCTGATTTTGCCTTTGTGCTTATACAGCTTCTTTAAATGGTCACCTGACTCTTTCAGTCGGGATATAAATAGCACTTGCAAATGGCATTCATCGTCCAAGCTGGTACAACACATAAGGAAGGAACACTAATATTCTTTTAGATAAAGTTTGTCTTTTTAATAATTAGTTTTCATATTAGGAACTGGCAGTGAATTGCTGACTAATGATGTTCATAATACTGCTCGGGTATTGACACATGCCTGTGGTCATGTATTATATTTTGCACTAAGGATACACTATTAATAATTTTATTAACTCTCTTCAGCATGACATAGTGATATATTCTCTACATTGCAGAGGTATCCCACTTTCTTAATATACTGACTTGTTACAGCTCAGTGGTTACCTCTGTTGCACGGTTCATTCCAGAATGAGGTGCCGAGCTTCTGGAATCTGTGACTTTGACATATAAACTTGTCACAATTTGTATGCTTGATATGAGTGGGCTAAGCCATGCTGTCTTTTTCTATTTGACACTTTCTTAATACAGTTGTGGGCTTGGGTGTCTAACTGAATGCTTCTAATTACTGGATTGCTTATTGTTCCCTTTGCTATAAGGTTATATTGTGCTGTGACACATTTGGCACATTGTTCTGTGACTGTTACTAGATCTAACAAATTGCACATAATCATGTGATTATGTGCTCAAGTTGCACATAATCACATGATTATGTGCTACTTGAGCTGTGCTGTGTTTTTTTTATAAGTTTATCACAATGATATTTGAGTACTAGTTACTCATTTTAAATGTGACATTGTGGTCTGCTGCTATCAGGATTGTTTTTTTTACCTTTTAGGCCTTCTTGGGATTATGTGGCTTTTAACAATTCTTGCATTAGTTACTTTGAATTTGGGATATAATGAAAACTTACATTTTTGAGTATTTATACAGGAAACAATACCTGATTTTGAATTGACATTTTTAATTGGCTCATTATGCCCTATAAGGATCCAGAAGTGTTAACCTTACATCAGGTTCTCATTCAGAGTTTTTCATAAAGACATACTTTTTCTTTGGGATGGCATGGAGGGGTGAGTACATTAAACCTGACTACTTGCATGTTTGATTTTTTCTTCTGCACTTATGCGATAGGAGGGTTTTCTGTTACTTTGTATACTTTTTTGATTTTTATATTTTTCTATCACATGCATCTTGTAAAGCACAACTCATATATATAACTTTTTTTATGTATATCCTCCTGTCACATTCGGCTACTCGATTTTGAAACCTACATAACTAATTTTGGGACCTGGGACCAATTGGTGGGTAATGGAAAGTTGGAGGCTAATTAGCTATACTATGAACAATGTGTTAGCTTGCTGTATATAGTGCATCACTGATGTATTGATTTGATGTACAGAAACCAATTTACAAGAAGTGATCTGATGGATCAGATTAAAGATTTCAGATACCTCATGACTACCTGATTGGACGTTTGACTCTTTTTGAACTCTGAGTGCTAAGAACAATTGCTTTAGAATACAGTTTAACTTGCACTGGATTGGCACAATATGCTATTTTTCAAGACCTGATTGCCCCTGCCTTTAGCATTCTCACTCCATATCACATATAGCATTAATTTTCATAGTAGCACAATACCTCTATTTGCAGCCTTCTCTTTCAATACTCAGCCACAGATGGTTAGATTTTCAATGATGTTTTCTCAGTTCGCAAAAGCTTTACACTGTCTGGTGTTGCACGGAGAACCCTCAGGTGCCAGTGTCAATTCTGCAATTAGACTGTGGCACACGTGCAATGGCCGAGCAGTTTGATGCACCACAGCAAACTCTCTCAGAGAGCACTGTCGATTTAAGTGTTATGTATCTCGAACTCTTCACCAGTTGTAGCTTCCTTCCGAGCCCAGGTACTCGCCAATGACTATGCCACACACGGAGAGTTGTTATACACGTCTTTATTCTTGTGAGTGTAAGCAAGGACTCCACATATTAAACCGGCTTTCACTTCATCACCCTTCAATGCTTACATTACAGACCTACAGAGTCCATCAGGAACCAACAGAGTTACATCAATCGTTATTTACATGAAACTGCAGAAGACGCAAGATGTTATTGCTCATTATTTTACATGTTGTTTCTGATATTCATGTGCCCATACAGGCGACATTGCATCTTGCTGCAGTCCCCATTTGAAATATTAATTTATTTGTAAATTATGTTTATGAAATACCTGAAGATAAAACCATGAATGTATGTCCAGTTTGGGAAATATATGTGTTATAAGAAATGTGGGATAAGGATGCACCCAAATTAAAATGGCGACTGTATATCCACAATAATAAAGTACCTACAATGATCCTCACCTCCACAGGAAACAATGGCATGCAACATGTACAAGTTATCGAAAGGCAAAGAATTGAAAAAAACAGTCAGGAAAAAAATAACAAGAAAGTATTTTTGTAGTGAGACCAGATTGGATTACGGCAACATCCTGTATCTAGGTGGCAATAAAGATGTGGTGCAGAACAGAGCGGCCAAATTGCTCTGTCAGACCCGCAGAATGGCCTCTGTCTCATGCTCTCTCCGTGATCTTAATTGGCTTAGGGTTGAGACTTGTGTGAAATTCAAAGCCCTGAGCTATATGTTCAAGATCAAATCTGGTAGTGCCCTTCAGTATTTAAAGGCCATCGTCCATCGTTATATACCATCACGCTCTCTTCTACTCAGGCTAAATTCTCAGTTCCTAGGATCAGACTGTCATGAACGGGCGGTCGGTCCTTCTCTTACCTGGGTCCTCTACTGTGGAGCTCTCTCCCTCCACCTCTTAGGAACTAAACTGTTTTCAGTAATTTTTGCAAACACTTAAAAACCTGGTTGTTTAACCAATAAATTGCTCACAAACACTTAATAACCTATTGCTTTTTTCTCTTTTTCCTGTCTGGCGGCGCTGGGAAACCTTTTGGTTGCTGGGCGCCTTATAAGAGTAAATAATATTATTAATAATAATAATAATAATAATAATAATAATAATGGACGACAAGTGAAAATAGAATGGAGCTCACTAGAGCAGTATCTTCTTCTCTTTTCATCATAGAATGTATTATTTTAGGGGCATAAGGAACAAATACTGGCACAGTGACCAAGGTCTGCTTGTTTATTGCCATGAGGTGAACCTCTGTACTGTCAGTTGGACTTTGGTTTACTCCAAGTTGTTTCAGAAAATCTGATGTGTATTTCCCCTATTGGTGATTTATTTGAAGGTGGTAAAGCTGAGGTTTGAGTCCCAGGTTTTGGCCAGGGTTAAATTGGTTAGTGCTCGCTGAACCACTGTTGGCCAGTTGTTTTTGTATGTGGGCTGGTTCTCCATTTCTAACCTATACAGGGCAGCAACTGAATTGGGTGGAGATAATCTCATCTCTCAACACAATTTGATGATTGAGCTCATCCTTACCGGGGCTCGATGGAATAACCCAAACTCCAGTCACACCTGTGCTTGTGAGATATATTGCGGAAGTCGGAAAATGCGTTTGAACAAGGGTGAATGGAGTTGGTTAAGGGTGGTCGCATCACTCCCCTTTCATAATTCTGAGCTGTAAGTAAGTGAAGGGAGGAACTGCGCCCCAATGACCTGTAATAGGTTGAGCTCGAATGTGAGTCCCATCTTTTTTTTCAGCGAATTGAAGGTGAAGCATAGCTTGTTGGCCAAGGCCCTCCTTTGAAGTAGATTTTCCTTAAAGATTAGTCTAGTGCCCATTACCACTCCCAAATATTTATAGGATTTGGCCAGTTCTGTTTTTTCCAACTGCTTTCCACTTGAAAGTGGTATAGATAGGGATGGAGTTTGCTGAGAAATGTTAATAATATTGAACTTCTCCCATGACAAATTAGCAAAACAAATGTGTAAAAAAATGGGGCCGTTGTCATCTGCTCCTGTGTCCTTTGTGAAGTATTCCACATTATGCATCACAAAATGCTATAATGTAATCCATTGCTTTTCTATAGGAAAGCCAGCCTTACCACAGTAAAAATAACCTGTAAATATAAGTATACGTGCCCTACATTTTAAATACCATGCAACCTGCCCCTTTGGCTTATTAGGGTCTCCTTTAGGATGATTTTTAAGTATTAAATGGAAGGTTTCAGCTGGAAAAAAAGATAAATTTTGCCAAGTCAAATTGGTGGAGACCTGATGCAGGTACCTGAATGACTCCAAGTCTTCAAAGCTGCAGTCATCTCTAATTTCTTCAAAGGATTTAATGGGACCGCTACAAAAAACATTTCCTATCTACTGCAGTATGCATTACACCAGGCACTACTGAGTCCCCTATTTAGACCAGGCCAAAACAGGAGGTTAACTTGTAAGTCAAGAGAGGGATATATAGGCCGATCCATCTTTAGCATACTTCTCACAGTGTCTGCCTGCCAGGAAGTAGTCAATGCAAACCACTGTATATCTCAGTCTGCCATGGACCCTTCCATAAAATGTTGGAGGAAAGAAGCTTGACAATATTGTTTAATATTAGTAATTCTGTAATCAACTTGGCTGGTGGATTGCTAACTAAAGGTTGCTGGAATTTGAAACATTTTCCCCCCTCCTATGAATGAAACAGCGGTGCAGTGCACCTAGACACCTTGATATCTTTTGAGCCCTTACTTTGCCTAAAGGGAAAGTGTACTTACAGTCAACTGGAAAGATCAGGGCAGGAATAATAAGCAGTGTATCTGGCTTAGTTAAGTTCATTTTGAGTCTGGATAGTTTTCCAAAGTCATTGAGTCTGTTAATGAGATCTAGAAGTAATCTTTAGGATTAGTAATCGACAATAGGATATCAACTGTGACCTGAATCATAGACTCATCACTCTGCAACCTAACACCCTGTATTATAGAGTCTTGACGGATCTTTTGCGCAAAAGTGCCCAGAATAAGGTAAAATAGGAGTGGATAGAACGGACATTCCCAACGTGTCCTTTGCCTAATTGGAAATGGATGAGACAATCTCCCATCAATTCAAGCAATACGGTCCATGTAGCCTGCCAAGACCACTGCCTTGTGAATTAATGTCCTATCTACTCTCTCAAAGGCCTTCTCTATGTTGAGTGAAACCAGGAGGCCAGATTTTTATTTTGATTATGAATAATGTTGTTCAGGTGTGGTTCTTTTATGTGTTTTCTCTCACCTGCCTATTGGATATAAAACCCATTCGCTCAGAATGTGGTAGTTGCAGCATTAATATTTTCAATCTTTCTGCCAAGTCTTTAGTGAGATTCTAGTATCTACATTTAATTCCAAGATTGGGAGGTAAGATCGGCATTATTTTAGGGAATTTACCCAAGAACAAGGGATAGTCTAACTTCTGCGTAAAGTGTGACACTGTATCACCAAGAGCAATTGTATGGAAATCGTTAGGGAGAAAAGCATTCAGGGATGGCCAAAATGTGTTGTAGTAATAGGAAGAAATCCATCCTGGCCGAAAGCTGATTGAGGCAATAAAATTGAATGGCCAAGGTCCCAACACTTTTCTTTCAGAAATTAGAGGCCAAATTGTGAACCCTTATTTGGAGTGGAGGTACACCACATATTGCCCTGCGTAAGTTAAAGAGAGGGGTCTACAAAGGGGGACTGGCGATACCCTATGTCAAACAATATGACTGGGCCTCCCAACTAGTTACCGGGAATATGTGGCTGTTCGGGACTGAGGGGACCCAGCATACAGAGTTGATTGAGCTGTCATGGCAGCCAAGGCCCTCCTCCCTCTGCTATACAACAGGACAGCAAAGAAAGGCCACCCGACACACGCAAAATCAGTGATAGGAGCATGGAGAGCGACAACAAAATACATGGACAGGGACGATAAATTAACAGCGATGACCCCGCTCTGGGTCAGTAATAAACTCAACAAAGTGGGTGGGTTGCGTAGCTCTAGTAAATGGGAGTTAATTGGATTAAAGACCCTAAGTGATGTCTGGAGAGGGCAGGCATATGTTAAGTTTGACATTCCACAAAGGGAGTATGAGATGGGGTAAGGTGAGTGGCTGAGATATATGCAATTAGGACATGCATTATGCAACTATGCCCAAGAGGGGGAGGAACTGACAGAAGCATCTCCCCTGGAAGACCGGCTATTAATGAACCCCTTGAGGAGAAGGTAATATCATTAATATATAAGAAATTAGTAAACAATGCACCAGATCCCCTGAGAGTAGCGTGGGGAAACGATGTGGGCCACATTGAAGATGATGAGTGGATAGACGCCATGCAGGGCCCTATGGAAGTAGCAATACATGCCAGAATCCATCTAATTCAATTAAACATATTTCATAGAATATATTACCCCCGAACATTATTACACCATTTAGGTCATGTGGGAAATGCACTGTGTCATCAGTGGTGAAGGCAGAAAGTAATGTTTTATCACCTGTTGTGGGAATGCCCGGAAATACAGGACCATTGGAAGGCAGTAGAGAGGATTATGGCTGAGGTTGCAGGGGTGGAAGTCCCGGTAGAGCTGAAGTGACTCCTGCTGCTGATCCTGGGCATCCGCGGCCCTTGCAGGTAAGAACGGTGTGGCCTGTGGGGGGGGGGATTTCGCTGGACGATAATAAGGGAAAATTAAATAAATATTTAATTTTCCCTCATCATCATCCATCGAAATCCCACCCCACCGGGCCCCACCACTCTTACCTGCACAAGTCGGGATGATCCCGGGAAACTAGGCCTGGCCCAAACATACAAAGCTGTGGCTGTCTCTCAAGAAAGCAAAAGACACACATATGATGCCTGGCTTTGGCAGCAGGAGTAGCAAAGCATAATATTGTATGTTTCTGGGGGGTCCCAACTCTGTCTAAAGTGGTAGACTTGGAAACGATCTTGACTGTTGCAGGCAAGCAGAGTGTACAATTTATTTGAGCAGAGGATGCCTGAAGAAATGGAAAAATATCTGGGGGAACTGGCAGGCCTTTAGAGGGCTATGACAGGGTAGGGGGGGTGCGATTCTGTTGCCTCTCTATGTGGATTATTCATTCATTACCTAAAACTGTTAAATGTAAATCAAACAAGTCAGAAGATGCAATTACTTTTATTTTGTTATACTGTGGCCAGGAGTCTGCCTGGATGCCATCTGCCAAGGTAGGGGGGATACCTTTTTTCATCAAGGTGTGTGTTAATCTGCAATTGAATAGTAGCTAAAGCTGTATAAGGTTGACTGCCAGATAAACCATATAACCTCAGACTAACTGACCAAAGAAACCCTCAGTAGAAATATGCTGCCAACCAGTATCACACTACAGCCCTGGGGGCCCTCTCACCCCAGGAAACCTACATAAACAGAGGGTGTTTCTATGTATTCTCCCTGAGTGGGCACTAATCCAGAGGGACCTATCAGTAACTTCAACTTTAGTGTTAAGATAACGATTACACTGATGCATCTCTCTAATGAACATAATCTGCTTGCCATCCCACAAATCATTGTAAACTCCCTCACCCCTTTACAGAGAAAAGTGAACAGCTACACCAAATAAATTCAGAATTTCAGGGGCCAGTGTCTAGAAAATTCTGTGGAATAAACCTGAAGGTTTATGTTATTAAGGCTGTTTAAGGCTTCTTTGCATGCTTTGGCTAGGGCAGCATTGATAGGTTTTCTGGTTGATTTAGATCTCGTTTTGGTCACCTTGTTCCATTTATTGGATGCACGTGTCATTAGATCACAAATTTCTCTGTTAGATGGAGAATCAATCTTCTGTATAATTCTTTCTTGCAACTCCAAGATCAAACAAAAGAGATGCACCTATCTGTTGGAGATCCACTTATCTCTCGGACAGGTGAGAACTGGGCAGATGCCTCATCTCTTTTGTAATCTATCAGTGACAGATCCTGAAAGAAAGAAATCTAGTCCCCCTCATGTTAGACTTGGCATCTTTTGGCGAGTTACCCTGTCTTTTATGCTTTCTGACATTCGGTTTTTTACTTCATTTTTGCTGGTTAAGTGTCGCTGCACACTTTTTCACTGCTATTCAGTGCTAAAGTACTCATACTGTGTGTGCCCAGGGCCTGTGGATCAAATGCTACTAGTGGGAAACAATGGTTACATTTCAGTGTTTACACTGCAATACCTTTACAACGCAGGTATTACAACACAAGTCATTACAATGACTTAAGCTGGATGACGCTCTAACCTAAGGAATAGTGTGATTTACTATTCCAACCCCTTCCCTACTGTACGTAGACTGGAGTTGGAATAGTAAATCATACATTGAAAGTGACACATGAAAACTATTACAGTGCCGCTCCAATGATAGGTTATGGGACAGGCAGCCTTTCAAGTAGTGAAAAACGAGATACACAGTAGTTCCCTGTCAGACATGTAAAACACACCTGTCCCACCTTTCACATAAACTGCACCATGCCCAAGGGGGTCGATTGGGGTGTCTTACATGTACGAAAAGGAAAGGTTAAGGCCTAGCAAGACGGGGCACTTGTCTGGTCGAAGTGCCGGTAAAAACTGCCGTGGCCGGACTGGGATACCTTTGAAAAGCTACTTGTGTTGGTTGAACAACTAGTGCTGCAGACCCACTAGTAGCGAATATATAATGTTACATCGCAGAGTTTACACCACAATACTGTTACAACACAGGCACTACAACGCAAGTCGTTAAAACGACTTGCGCTGGAGGGCGCTGGACGTAGGAATAGTGCTCAACCAAAGTCTTTTCGTTAAGGTACTTTGGCGATTCACTGCTGTCTCTTGTTGTTAATGTTACCACAGGTCTTGTGAATGAATGAGTGTGAAGATAAAGAAAGGTGAACCCCTTTTGCCCTGACGAAGTTGCTGGAATGTTGAGCAACGAAACATGTTGGCACTAAGGAAATGAGTATGGTTTATTATTAACAATTTATTAACCATTTTTAGTTGGGAAGGCTTGCAGCAGTGGAATAAAGTCGGATAGCCAGCAAGCCTCACCAGTTTTTAACTTTGGGAACTGAATGCAGTGGTGCTCCTAGGGGTTCGCGGTGCACATACACACATATAGCCGTTGAATAGTGTATACTTTGGTCACGTTCACTATTGCTGCACTGCACAATTATTATTAAGGAATATGCCACATTTTTGTTTTCTTTTCTACACACCACAAAGAGAGAGTGGCCGATGATGAGAAGTGGGTAGACTGGTAATTGTCAGCCAGGAACCCCCTCAGGTGGTGTTACCGTGAGGTACTCTCTCTTTGCTCACTTTTATTGTAGTTTGAGTAAGATTTAACCTGTTGTAACGTTTTTATGGAAGATGCACCTTGACCTCAGGGATTAGTGCTAATTTACACCCCCATGGGATTTAGAAAAATTATTCTGCATCAAATCCTTGCTGTGGGTCTATCCAGGGTAGGTGTCTTCAATTGGCAAGGCTCCGTTGTGTTGTCATTTGGTTGAGTGGGGGGCTGCCTTACCTTGTTTCCCCCTGACGCTCCTACTGATTGATCACATTCAATTGGGACAAGATAAAGACATTCAGTGTAGGCTCTCTGATTCAGAATGTAATAACACACATTTTACTAAAGGTGTTTTTTAAATTGTGCATTTGAAAATGCCAGTTTTAGAAAGTTGCAGTTCAGGCTGGACTGTTTCCATGAGGAACAGGGTCAAGACTGATTTGCATATGGCTGGGTTGGGAAACATCCTTTACAACGCAACTTTTACCACGCAGTGCCTTTACGACGCAACTTTTACAACGCAAACCATTACAACGCATTGCGCTGGGGGGCGCACTAGGATAGGGAATAGGTTTAATTTACTATCCAACACCTTCCCTACTATCCACGGGGACTGGAGTTGGAATAGTAAATTAAACTATTCACTATCCAGCGCCCCAAAGCACTATGCGTTGTAAAGGCATGCGTTGTAAAAACAGCGTTGTAAAGGCATGCATGGTAAAAGCATGTGTTGTAATGTCATACATCCGGCTGGGTTTAAACTGTAAGGTTATGGGGAGCAAAGAAAACAATGGATTTAGGCTAAGATTTCTGTACTGGGCTGAATGTTTGACATTGATCAGCATTCCGTCCATCAATTGTTCTTTTTGCATTTGTCACACGGGTGGGAAGGGTATGCTTAGACATGGGTACTGTGCTCTCCATGCCACTGGAGTCAAGCTAGCCTGGCTGATGATGGGTGATGCCCCGAAACCGGTCCCAGGATGCTTGTTTGAAGTCAAGGGAGGACCTGGATTTGCAGTTTGGGCTGAACTGTTCCCATGGGGAACAGGGTCAAGACTCATTTGCATATGGCTAGGTCTAAAATGGAATGGCATGGGGAGCAAAACAATGATGGATTTAGTCCCAGATCTCTGTGCTGGGGTGAATGTTAGACATTGATCAGCATTCTGTCCATTAATTGTTTTTTTTGCATTTGTCACCCCTAGTGGGACGGGCATGCCCAGACGTGGGTCCCATGCTCTCCATGCCACTGGAGTCAAGTTAGCCTGGCTGATGAGGGGTGATGCCCGAAACCAGTTCCAGGATGCTTGTTTCCAATCCAGGGATTACCTGATCTTGCAGTTCGGACTGGACTGTTGCCATGGGAAACAGGGTCAAGACTGTGTCTTCACCATGCAGAAAATGCATTCTGGGGACACTGAGAATGGGGTTGAATTCAACTAGTTCCAGGGTCCATGATTTAGCAGCTTTATACCACTCAAGACTTCGTCATCACTTACTCAAAGGTAGACTGCAGTGTTGGGAGCTGCCTTCCTGTGAGGACTGGTGCTTGAAGGCTGTCAATGTGTCTCCACTAGACAGCTGCTTATGTAAGGAACTTCAGTCTTCACAATGTACTGTCATGTTTTCTGCATTTGCTTAGGCTGGTCCAGGTATTCTCGACACTCAGCTACTACTCCGATCTGGGTCCCCATTGAGTACCAGGCAGTACCACGATCGGGTTGCAGAATGAATGTGTAACAAGTGTATTGGTTGGCTAACAAGAGATAATCAGGGTGTACCAACAGAAGGACCCTTTTCCCTCCTGAGGCGGAAAGACGGGAGGTCTCTCTCGCTCACTTTTCTTTGGCACCCTAGAATTTGTGATTTTACTTTGCTTGTGTTTGTGCTTGACTAATAAGCACTTTTAAATTGTGTAATTTGTTTGTATTGCTCGTGCTTGATCAAAAAGCACTCTTAAACTGTGCATTTCCCTAGCGTGCCTGACAGCGCTGGATTAATAAGCGCTTCAGATTAGAGACCCCTTCAGCGCTCCTAAGCGCTCTGTGACCCCCCCTACCCCGGACCGCCCTCGGCTGAGCATCGACGCCGAGGGCTGGGATTCGATCTTGGCGGCCATATTGGGTGTGGGCCAGGCGAATCGCGCGGTCTAGCAGCGCTATAAAAAGGAATTAGGGACTACTACACCAGCGATAACCAACAGAAGGACCCTTTTCCCTCCTGAGGCGGAAAGCCGGGAGGTCTCTCTCTCTCACTTTTCTTTGGCACCCTAGAATTTGTGATTTTACTTTGCTTGTGTTTGTGCTTGACTAATAAGCACTTTTAAATTGTGTAATTTGTTTGTATTGCTCGTGCTTGATCAAAAAGCACTCTTAAACTGTGCATTTCCCTAGCGTGCCTGACAGCGCTGGATTAATAAGCGCTTCAGATTAGAGACCCCTTCAGCGCTCCTAAGCGCTCTGTGACCCCCCCTACCCCGGACCGCCCTCGGCTGAGCATCGACGCCGAGGGCTGGGATTCGATCTTGGCGGCCATATTGGGTGTGGGCCAGGCGAATCGCGCGCTCTAGCAGCGCTATAAAAAGGAATTAGGGACTACTACACCAGCGATAACCAACAGAAGGACCCTTTTCCCTCCTGAGGCGGAAAGCCCGTTAGGTCTCTCTCTCACACTTTTCTTTGGCACCCTAGAATTTGTGATTTTACTTTGCTTGTGTTTGTGCTTGACTAATAAGCACTTTTAAATTGTGTAATTTGTTTGTATTGCTCGTGCTTGATCAAAAAGCACTCTTAAACTGTGCATTTCCCTAGCGTGCCTGACAGCGCTGGATTAATAAGCGCTTCAGATTAGAGACCCCTTCAGCGCTCCTAAGCGCTCTGTGACCCCCCCTACCCCGGACCGCCCTCGGCTGAGCATCGACGCCGAGGGCTGGGATTCGATCTTGGTGGCCATATTGGGTGTGGGCCAGGCGAATCGCGCGCTCTAGCAGCGCTATAAAAAGGAATTAGGGACTACTACACCAGCGATAACCAACAGAAGGACCCTTTTCCCTCCTGAGGCGGAAAGCCGGGAGGTCTCTCTCTCTCACTTTTCTTTGGCACCCTAGAATTTGTGTTTTTACTTTGCTTGTGTTTGTGCTTGACTAATAAGCACTTTTAAATTGTGTAATTTGTTTGTATTGCTCGTGCTTGATCAAAAAGCACTCTTAAACTGTGCATTTCCCTAGCGTGCCTGACAGCGCTGGATTAATAAGCGCTTCAGATTAGAGACCCCTTCAGCGCTCCTAAGCGCTCTGTGACCCCCCCTACCCCGGACCGCCCTCGGCTGAGCATCGATGCCGAGGGCTGGGATTCGATCTTGGCGGCCATATTGGGTGTGGGCCAGGCAAATCGCGCGCTCTAGCAGCGCTATAAAAAGGAATTAGGGACTACTACACCAGCGATAACCAACAGAAGGACCCTTTTCCCTCCTGAGGCGGAAAGCCGGGAGGTCTCTCTCTCTCACTTTTCTTTGGCACCCTAGAATTTGTGATTTTACTTTGCTTGTGTTTGTGCTTGACTAATAAGCACTTTTAAATTGTGTAATTTGTTTGTATTGCTCGTGCTTGATCAAAAAGCACTCTTAAACTGTGCATTTCCCTAGCGTGCCTGACAGCGCTGGATTAATAAGCGCTTCAGATTAGAGACCCCTTCAGCGCTCCTAAGCGCTCTGTGACCCCCCCTACCCCGGACCCCCCTCGGCTGAGCATCGACGCCGAGGGCTGGGATTCGATCTTGGCGGCCATATTGGGTGTGGGCCAGGCGAATCGCGCGCTCTAGCAGCGCTATAAAAAGAACGGTCATGACTCCGCGCAGCGGACGCGTACTGCGGACGCACCGGATCTGCGCCGGAGTCGTGCCAGAGTCATGCCCGTTTGCGCCCGTTCGCGACCAGTCGAGGCCACGGGCCAGGACCCCTGGTATACCATCCCCATGCCCCCTATTATACTCCCGTTTGACACTCCTTTCGCTTAAAGGGGAACTTCCATTCTACTGTAGCCACTCGGTTAACATTGGACTTGGCTGTCTCTCCTCCAAACATTGGTCCTTTAGGACAACTGAGGCTACCATCAACACCACACAAAGTATTAAAAACAGTAAAGTAGAGGTTGTTTTAAAGATGGCATTGGTCAATTGCCGTTCTTTACCAAAGCATGCCACTGAAATCGCTTTATTAATTGAAAACTCGAACTTGGACATTCTTTTCCTAACAGAAACGTGGCTTGGATTGTCATCCGGTCCCGATATTGTCCGAGCCCTACCATCTGGATATTTGATCCAACATAGGGACCGAGGACCTAAGGTTGGTGGAGGGATCGCTATTCTATATAGGGAACATTTAGTCTGTCGCTTGATCGACAGCACTATCCCAGATTGCGAGAGTATACAATTTTCCATTGCACAATCTTCAGAAGTCTCACTCTCTGGTCTCTTAATCTACCGTCCACCTGGCCCGATAGGTCAATTTGTAGAAGGGTTAATTGAAACCACCCTGGAATTGGCCAGTAAGGTCTCTAATTTTATAGTGTTAGGAGACATAAACCTCCACTTTAACAATCCTTTGGATACCATCGCACAGGAATTAACCAAAGATCTAGCCACCTGTCAACTTAATCTGACTGTTCGGCATCCCACCCACCTCAAAGGGAATCTTTTAGACCCTATATTTTCCAACGTTGCAGAAATGTCCACAGATGAACCATATCCAATCCCTTGGTCAGACCATATGGTCATTCCTTTCTCATGGAAAATAATCAGACCCAGCTCTATAAAATCCTCTCACAAAATCTTAAATAGGCGCTGGACAAAATTAGAACCTAGCGACTGGATAGAATCATTGAAGCAGAACGAACCTCTGGCCAATCAGAATATCGAGAGGGCTAATACAGATTTCAATCGCTGGATTGAGCAATCACTGGACAGTGTGCTCCCCAAAAAAGTACTATAAACAAAAAAAGCCCCAATAAACAGCCCTGGTTCAACTCAGACCTAAGGTCACTTAAGCAGGAATGTAAACGAGATGAAAGGCTATGGCGAAAACACTTTGATGAGGAGAAGAAAATTAAGTATAGATCTTACATAAAAAAATATAAATCTGCCCTCAACACAGCCAAATCCACCTTTTATGCTGAAAAAATTGAAAAATCCGCCAATGCCCCTAGAGAGATGTTCAGAATAGTGAAAACTCTGGTAAAATCCCCTGATCCACCCTCCTCTGAATTATCACCAGAGGAATCTGGCGCTCGCTGCAATGAACTCGCAAGCTTCTTTGCCACAAAAATTGAAAAAATTCTCCTCTCTCTTCCCGTAACCGAATCGAACCTGCCGCTGATGGATGCTACCAACTCTACCCCACCCTGTCTTGCATTCTTCCACCCGCTTAATGCTGAACTCTTTCCTTCTCTTTTTAATTCCATAAAAAGCGGCTCCCCACTCGACCCTGCACCCATGACCGTCTTGAAACTGGCCTACCCTATGCCAGCAAACACATCATTAATCTCGTTAACACCTCATTGGAATCTGGTATAGTACCACAAGACTGGAAGCTAGCGATGGTAAAGGCCCTGTTGAAAAAACCAAACCTCAATCCTGATGATTTCTCAAACTATCGCCCAATCTCACTCCTTCCTGGCATCAGTAAGCTTACTGAAAAGTGGGTGAATAAACAGCAAGCATCATATCTGGAGACCTACGATTTGCTACACCCCACTCAAACAGGATTCCGGAAGGGACAGGGGACCGAGACAGCCTTGCTGAGAGTGGTCGAGGCTTCCAGGAGGATTTTGGACGCAGGTGGCAGCGCGGCCATCATCCTCCTGGACCTCAGCGCCGCATTTGACACGGTTAACCACCATGTCCTTCTAGCTCGCCTCGAGAGGATCGGAGTCACAGGCAAGGCCCTGGAATGGCTCCGGTCCTTTCTTAGTGACAGAGTCTTTAAGGTTTTTTCGGAAACCAACTGCTCCCTCCCTGTGCCATTGCAGTGTGGGGTACCACAGGGTTCTTCCCTTAGCCCCACACTGTTTAATGTGTACATCGCACCTTTAGCAGAGGTTGTAGCCCCCTTTGGAATCCAGCTGATAAGCTATGCTGACGACACTCAGTTAGTAGTCTCCCTAAACCGGGTGGAACCCCTTCCGACTAATCTTTGCAGCTGCCTGGAGGCAGTTGCGAAATGGATGGATGCGTCCCATCTGAAGTTGAACGGGGGGAAAACTGAGCTGATGCTGCTGGGAAGGAAGGCCACCTTTAATAACACCATTATGTGGCCCTCCTGTATGGGTCCTGGGCCCATTCCAAAATCCGAGATAAAAAGCCTTGGCTTCTGGCTTGACATGGAATTGTCTTTCAAAATCCAGGCAAGAAAGACAGTGGCTACCTGCTTCGGTCTAACCAAAACAATTCGAAAAATTCTCCCCCAGTTACCCGAAACCGCTAAGAAAACCATAGTCCAGTCTCTCATTCTATCAAGGCTGGACTATGGGAACGCACTCTATCTAGGCGCCCCCATCTCAGTCACCCGACAACTTCAGATCGCCCAGAATTCTGCAGCAAGGCTACTTACTGGAACTAGTCACCGTATATCAGCTGCACCATCACTTAGGATCTTGCATTGGCTCCCTATAAAGGAGTGGGTACACTTTAAAACTCTCTGTCTGGTCCATAAAACTCTTCATGGGAATGGTCCTCCCATCTTAAACGATATGGTCAGACCATATATACCATCTAGGGATCTTCGTTCAAAACAGCAAATCCTTCTTATAGTCCCTAGGACCAACAGAGCCCGAACAGGGGACCGCCTCTTTTCGCGAAATGCGGCCAGGCTGTGGAATGCTCTTCCTCTTTCACTCCGTCAAGAGCCCAGCCTGCTCGCCTTTCGGAAAAAGTTAAAAACTGCTCTGTTCCCTAAGATATAGATAAGCTGGTTCAGGATATTCTAGAGTCTCATTTCTTTCTATTCTTATTCCTTCTGTTCAATTATCAAGCGCTGGGATGCTTCCGAGTAGCCATGCGCTATAGAAGAGCCTCTTCAATTCAATTCAATTCAACTGGATCCTGGGCTTCCAGTACGGCTCTGACATGCCAGTCAAGACATGGTTACTACTCGTTCAGGGGCAAGCTGCAATGACAGGGTCCACCACCTGGTGTGCCAAGAGTTCTGAGACCTTCAGACTACCTCCGTTTCATCACTACTTCCCATGAAAGAACTTTTGGCTTAAAATATTGCCAGTAGGTAGTTATAGTTAGCACCTTTTTTCTATTCAAAAAGTGTTTTTTTTTGCCATTATCTTTGGCGCTAGTTGACGAATCTTCGCGAAATTTTTAAAACTAAAGGGGCGCTCCGGCCAACTCCTGTCTTAAAAGTTTTGGGGTGATTGGTCAAGCGGGGGCTGAGAAAAAAGGGGGGTCCCAAAATGCGTTTTCTCCATGCTAATTTCTATAGGAAACTTTAGACAAGGCTACTGACCGAAATGCTTAACGGCACTACACCAAATTTGGCAAAATGGTAGGTCTTGGTTCAGAAAGTGACCTTTTTTTTTTTTTAAATGGTGTAAATCCGTTCATAAAAAATGTGTATCCGGGGACCGCGGTGGATCCGCGAACCCTCCCAAGCATGAACTTGATTCTGATTGGCTGCCAAAACTTCAAACCAAGAAGGGTTGGCAGCCTTCTTGTGACTCAGGTGAACCCGAGTCATTAGAAAAAAGGTGAAAAAGAGGATAAAAAATAAGAAAAGGGGCAGGGTAGAAACACCCTGACCCCCACAGGGACCCCCAAGGCCAAAATAAGTATTTTGTTTTAAATTTTTGGCGGGATTCGTGTAGGGTCAGTGAATCTGGCAGAAGGTTTTTAAAAAACGAAGCACAGGCTCCCGCGCTTCATTTGTTTTAAGCCCCCTGGTGGACCAGGTCCCGTGACAATACATAGCTATGTAGTGGGGGCCTGTGGGGACCCCCGCAGCCCTGGGGACTGCCACCTCCCCGGCGCTTTTTAATACAAATTGAGTGTGGGGGGCTCCTACCCCCCACACTGCCCCGGGGACCACCACCTCCCCAGAGCTACTTTCAAAAACTAAGTGTGGGGGCCCTCGAGCCCCCCAACACTGCCCCAGGGACCACCAGCTCCCTGGGGCACACTTTATTCAAATATGGGGGTCTGTTGCGGACCCCCGGAGACCACCACCTTCCCTGGGCTTTAAACTATTTGTGAGGGGGCAGTGCAATGCCCCTCCAGGAGCCCTCCTTGGCCCTGAGGACCAGCACCCCCAGGTCCGGCTCCAGCAATGTCCCGGTGTGCCCACCTCGGAACATTGCAGTTTGCTATGGCAGGGCAGGAGTACTGCCATAGCAAACTTTAGCTTCCTTTCCTGGAAGCGAGGCCAGGAAAACTGCTTTCGCTTCCCTGAAACAAAGCAGGTTTGCTTTTGGGAAAATAGAGCTGCATGTTTGCAACTACCTTTTTCCAAAAGCAATGCCAGCTCGAGAAGGAGGCAGGGAGCAATCAGGGACTGCAGGGGCATTGGGGTTCCCCCACGGTCCCCAACAGTGAGGCCATGCCCTGGGGTTGATGGATTTCCCAGGGCCAAAAGTGGCCCAGGGAAAAATATTTAAAAGAAAGAGGCAAAGCCCCAGTGGATGGGGTCCCTGGGGCAAAAATGGCTGCAGGAGGGGGGCTACCCCTTTAAATCTAGGTATTAAAAAAATAGAAGTGGCCATGCCCCGGGGAAGGGGTCCCTGGGGCTGAAATCGACCTTGCAAACACACTGCCCCTTCCCGTTTTTAAATTTAAAATGTTTTTTGGGCTCAGACCCTGGTGAATGGAAACCCCAGGGCCCAAAAAGTATTTAAGGGAAGGGGGGCCGCACAGCCCCCCTTCCAAAATGAAGACAGAAAAGAGAAGCCTGCATCTCGCCGGAGGCACCACCCTGCAAACGAGCGTCCTGGTGCCTTATGGGTTGGAGGATTAAGTCCCCTTAAATCCTAAGGTTCATTAGAGGCCAATTAGCCCACCAGGTACCTCCAGTAAGCCCCATACAGTGGGATTGCTGAGAGGTGGTCCAAGGCCAAGCCGATTTTTACACCACTCTGCAAATGCACCTCTTGGTGCACTGCTGGTGAGGCGATGAGATCCTCTTGTGTCCTGAGGACCTCAGGACTAAAGTGGACTTTATCCCCCAAGCAGCAGTGCACCAGGAGGCACATTTGCATAGTGGTGTAAAAAGGGGCATGGTCACTGGCCACTCTCAGCAATCCAACTTTGTAGGGCTTACTAGAGATAACAGGAGGGCTAGTAGGCCTCCAGGGACCCTCAGGAGGCAAGGTGACTTCATCCCTCAACCAACAGTGCACCAGGAGGCACGTTTGCAGAGTGGTGGAGAAAAGGGACATGGCGTTGTCAACTCTTAGTAATTCCACTGTGTGGGGCTTACTGGAGGTAACAGGTAGGCTAGTTGGCCCCTATGGAAACCCAGCAGTGAAGGGGACATCCATCCCCATCCAAGAGTTTTGCAGGGAGCGTGTTTGCAGAGTGGTGGGAAAAGGGGGCATGGCGTGCAATGAGAACTTAGTAATCCTCCCGTGTGGGACTTACTGGAGGTAATAGGAGGGGTAATTGGTCCCCAAGGATGTCCTTGAGGGTCAACTACCCCTCCTGTTGCCTCCAGTAAGTCCATCACAGTGGGATTGCTAAGAGGACTTCAGAGGCCATGCCCCCCCTTTCTCCACCACTCTGATTTAGTGCTGAGGGACTTTGGGGGCCAAGAAACCCTCCTGGTACCTCCTGTAAGTGCTATGCAGTGGAATTCCTGAGCGATGGTCGGAAGCCAAGCCTCATTTCTCCAACACTCGACTACTAGTTGAAGAAGCATTTGCAATGTAATAGGTCTTACATTTGCGAAAGTTAGGGCTATTGGAGTTGTAAATGTTTTTTAACTAATGTTGTTTGGAGTGGAGGGAATGTTTGCTGTGTGTAGTGGAATTATGTGGTATGTTGTGCAGCGAAATTATGTGAACAGAAAGTATGTGGTTTTTAGTGCAAAAGAATTATGTAGAGTGGGATTATGTGTTATGGAGAGTAATTATGTGGTATGGTAGTCTGTGTTGTGGAGTGGTAACCTCCGGTTTAGTCTTCCTCATTTCCATAGAAGATATACTATAAACTATGAGACAAAAAAAGGAGAAACCTCTGAGGAAAACTTCTGGACCCAGTAGCAGGTATGAGCAGGGCAACTGGAATTATGAGACTGTTCAGCTGCCCCGATTTTCGGATAATTGGACATTTTCCACATCTGCCAGATAGTCCATCATCTGCTGCATAACTTGCAGATTTGAACAAAAAGCTCAAACTCACCAAAAATGCAGCGACAAGTGTTACAGTGTGGTGGAAGCCCTTTGCAAACCTGGAATGGCCACTTGTTTCTTATTGCTAAATGCAGGTGTTAAATTAGTACTAATGGTGCACAAACCACGCCTGCTTTTTTATGTGCCTCTCTTGCCTCTTTCTGCATTTCTGTTGCTTCTTTGTGCACCTTCTTTCTTTTTTGCACTTCTCTTGCCTCTTTCTGCATGTCTCTTCTGCTTTCAGCACCTCCCTTCTTTCTGTACCTCTCTTGCTTCTTTCTGTACCTCTCTTGCTTCTTTCTTCTGCACCTCTCTTATCTCTTGCCTTACCCTCTGCCCTCTTTCTGCACCTCTTACCTCTTTCTTTACATCTCTTGCCTCTTTCTGCAACTCACCTGCTTCTTTCTGCACTTCTCTCGCTTTTTTCTGCACTTCTCTTGCTTTTTTCTGCACCACTCTTGTTTCTTTCAGCAACTCTCTTTTCTCTTTTTTAACTTCCCTTGCTTCTTTCTACCCCTCTGTTGCTTCTTTCAGCACTTATCTTGCCTCTTTCTGAACTTCTCTTACCTGTTTCTGCACCAGTCTTGCCTTTTTCTGTAACTCACTTGCTTCTTTCTGCACCTCTCTTGCCTCTTTCTGCACCCCTCTTCATGTACCTCTCTTGCCTCATTTTACACCCCTGTTCCCTCTTTCTGTACCTCTCTTGCTTCTTTCTTCTGCACCTCTCTTATCTCTTGCCTTACCCTCTGCCCTCTTTCTGCACCTCTTACCTCTTTCTTTACATCTCTTGCCTCTTTCTGCAACTCACCTGCTTCTTTCTGCACTTCTCTCGCTTTTTTCTGCACTTCTCTTGCTTTTTTCTGCACCACTCTTGTTTCTTTCAGCAACTCTCTTTTCTCTTTTGTAACTTCCCTTGCTTCTTTCTACCCCTCTGTTGCTTCTTTCAGCACTTATCTTGCCTCTTTCTGAACTTCTCTTACCTGTTTCTGCACCAGTCTTGCCTTTTTCTGTAACTCACTTGCTTCTTTCTGCACTTCTCTTCCTTCTTTCTGCATGTTTCTTGCTTCTTTCTGCATCCCATTTGCCTCTTTCTGCACCCTTTGTCCCTCTTTCTGTACTTCTCTTGCCTCTTCCTGCACCTCTTTCTTCTTTCTGCAGTTCTCTTGCCTCTTTCTGTACCTATTTTGCTTCTTTCTCCACTTCTGCTGCCTCTTTCTGTACCCCTCTTACATCTTTCTGCAGCTCAGTTGGTTCTTTCTGCCCTGCTCTTGCTTCTGCACCTCTTTTTCAAATTCCTGCACCCCTCTTGCCTCTTTCTGCACCCTCTTCCCTCTTTCTGCACCTCTCTTGTCTCTGTATGCATCCCTGTTCTCTCTTTCTGCACCTCTTTTGCCTGTTTCTGCAGCTTTTGTGTCTCTTTCTACAGTTCTCTTGCTTCTTTCTGCACCTCTGTTGCTTCTTTCGGCACTTCTCTTGCCTCTTTCTGCACCCCTGTTTCCTCTTTCTGTACCTCATGTGCCTCTTTCTGCACCTCTCTTGCCTCTTTGTGCACTCCTCTTGCCTCTTTCTGTACCTCACTTGCCTTTCTGCACTTCTCTTGCTTTTCTCTGCATCTCTTTTGCTTCTTTCTGCACCCCTCTTACCTCTTTCTGTACCTCTCTTGCCTGTTTCTGCAACTCACTTGCCACATTCTGCAGTACTCTTGCCTCCTTCTACACCTCTGTCACTTCTTTCTGCACTTCTCTTGCATCTTTCTATACCCCTCTTGCCTGTTTCTGTACCTCATGTGCCTCTTTCTGCACCCCTCTTGCCTCTTTCTGCACTTCTCTTGCTTTTTTATGCAACTCGCTTGTCTTTCTGCAATTGTCTTGTCTCTTTTATCACTTGTCTTGCTTCCTTCTATATGTCTGTTGCTTCTTTCGGCACGTCTCTTGCCTCTTTCTGCATTTCTCTTGCCTCTTTCTGCACTTGTCTTGCCTATGCCTGTACCTGTCTTGCCTCTTTCTGCACCACTATTGCCTCTTTACGTACCTCACTTACTTCTTTCTGCACCTCTCTTGCCTCTTTCTGCACCACTCTTCCCTCTTTCTGTACCTCTCTTGCCTCTTTCTACACCCTTGTTCCCTCTTTCGGTACCTCTCCTGCCTGATTCTACAATTCTGTTGCCTCTTTCTGCTCTTCTCTTTCTTTTGTGCCCCTGCATTGCTTCTTTCTGCACTTCTCTTGCCTCTTTATGCCCCCCTCTTCCCTCTTTCTGTACCTCTGTAGCTTCTTGGTGTACTTTGCCTGCTTCTTTCTGCACCCCTCTTGCCTCTTTATGTACCCTTCTTCCCTCTTTGTGCACATCTCTTGCCTCTTTCTGCACCTCTCTTCCCTCTTTCTGCACCTCTCTAGAATGTTTCTGGACCTCTGTTGCCTCTTTCTGCACTTCTCTTGCCTTTTTCTGCATGTTGGTTACTTCTTTCTGCACTTCTCTTCCCTCTTTCTGCACCTCTGTTGCTTCTTTCTGCACTTCTCTTGCTTCTACCTTTTTGTACACGCATTTACAGAGTATGCTGTTTGAAACACAGGAAATCTAGTATCTGTATGTTTATTTTGATGTAACGTCACTAGGTAAAAGTAGAGACACACGCATGCGTTCACAAACTTAGTCAGACTTACAACAGCGATATGGTTAGCATCACTGTTTTATGTTTGGTAGGCCTAACATTCTGAGCAGTCGATGAATAGTGAACCTTCAGGAGAAAAGGGAGGTTTATGACATCTTGGGAGAAGGATTAGTGATTAGGCTACTTTGTATGAGTCTGTGGAAAGGTACAGTGGAAGGAGACCTCTTTCTGCATCACTGTTGCTTCTTTCTTTACTTCTCTTGCATCTTTTTGCACGTTTCTTCCTCTCTCTGGACTTCTATTGCCTCTTTCTGCATTTTTCTTGCTTCTTTTTGCACGTTTCTTCCTCTCTCTGGACTTCTATTGCCTCTTTCTGCATTTTTCTTGCTTCTTTCTGAATCTTTCTTTCTCTTTCTGCACCTCTCTTGCTTCTTTCTGTAATTCTCTTGCTTCTTTCTGCGCCTTTCTTTTTCTTTCTGTACATGTCCTACCTATGTAGAATTAGAATAGGTTTCAGGGACTATATAGTTAGTATTAGCATTTTAAAAACCTTAGCCAGCTAGAAAGATGCTTGTTTTCTTAATTCTTCACAAAATAGTAATTTTAGCAACGTCAAAATTACCTTACTGAATATTTTATTGTGCAATTGTATCTAGCTGTCATGAACAGTGCTCATTGTCTGCTTGCTTGCCACCACTTTAGTCATACCTATGCTATTACTGTTTTCTCACAAAACCAGTCCCATTACCACAGCTTTTTCTTAATTGTATCTTATTGTTTTAAATGTAAAGCTTCCTAATCTCCCTGAACTTGCTCAACTTTCTGATAGATTTAGAGAGAAAGAAGAAGGTGTGAACACCCACAGATTCAATCAAATTTCTCTTAGGTGTTCTTAGATGTACAGAAACTTCTCGTCAAATGCTCTGTCAGGCTTAATAAAACACATAAATAAAATAAAATACAATAAATAATAGTTTAAGGCTGGTGTAATATTCTTCATGTACAACCTACATTGTAAAAAAGTGGATTATATTAGTGAAACCCTAATTGAGACTTATATACTGTAATGTTCTTGGTAAGATGGGTTTCAGCTGTTACCTCCAATGCCCACTTTTAAAGATAAGGACAGCTGCAGGGGACAGCTCTGTAAAAGTGCTCTTCACACGTGTACTGAGTTAGGAAGAGTATTGTATGGCTCAGCCTGGCACAAGTAGCACTGTGTCATATGGGGGCAGAACAAATTGTTCAAGTTAATTGTAGACAGAGGGATCTATATAATGAATTCCGGCTGGGTAAATGGGATTGTGTGTCATGTTTTCACTGTACACTTTATATGTAACTTGATTAAGCTCTAACTGTAAATGGAACATGAGCATGACACAAGGGTGAAAGTTGCGATTTTATGTCAGTATTGTTGGGCTCAATCTTCAGCTATGAGTTCAGTTTTAGACAAGCCCTTAACATGAGTCAACCTTTGAGGTGCTTAGTTGAGTGAGTTAAATGCTCTGCTGATCTAGTTAGCAGAGTAAAGGCTCCCTTTTACAAGAGGACCATTCCAGGAGGATTACCCATCTATTGTTGGAGGAAGGTGATGAGGATGAAATCTCTTTAGTTTTCATCCTGGTCTGATTTGCTAACCCAAGGTAGGGATGGTCATGGGGCTAAAGATTGGAGGGGCCCACGCTTTTCTCTCTCCTTCATAGAAGGAACTCACTTTCTAGGAGATGGGGAGGGGAGTTACAGGCTAAGATCAGTAGAGACTGGCAGAGAGGGAGACATCCCTTAGTTTTGGATTGTGCTGCTATTTTATTCCTTCTCAGAATGTAGCACAGGAATAGGACAGGCAGTAGTCGGGTTCCTTTTAGTGAGAGCTATGAGGTGAAGTAAAGAGGTAGCAACATTAGGCTCAGTGGGTTCCCTACCAATCACACGAAGACCCACTTCCCTTTTTAAGCCCATTTACAGGTTTAGAAAATTGTAAAGGATATTGTGACAACAGAGAAAGATTTAGTGTAAATTATGACCCCCCTGTCTCACCATTTATTTATTTACTCTGGGGCTTGTGGACTCTCTCTAAAGCTGATCACACCAGCTCCCTGACTCCTTCACAAGACTTTTAGTTTGTGGTCTTGCTGGCGATCCTGAAGAAGGGGGTGGCCTGGATGTCTTTAACTGGTTCTGGTCATGTGCCCAAGAAGTGAGCACTGAAGGCTCTTGTTGTACACAGTCACCCTCCAAGTGGTACAAGGCCTCATGACAGGGATGAGCAGACAAAGAGAGCGGCCTGCCAAGGAGAACCTTAAAGCTGCTTCAGAGGACACCATAGGACAACAAACTACCAGGACTCGGTGGGAGGCTATATCAAGGCTTCTAATTCTAGTCAGGAGAAGACACCAGAACCAGAGACTTGTATTAGGAATTTGGAATACCTCAGTATTCTGGGGTTCCCTGGATGATGACATTGGTGGCTGGAGCCTGCACCAGGAGCAGAACGCTGTCAACACCAACAGAATCCACCCAGTGTTTCCCAAGACAATAACATTGTCACTTCCTGCTCATGTCTGGCATTCTAAACCTCATATGGGTACCCTGAGGCTAAGGGGCACTCAAATGGACTTATCAAAATCCAAACCAACTTTGTCCATCAATGAATTAGCTCTTGTAAGTAGGGTGAGCCTAGAAAATCAATAGTGCAAACCCTTCACATTCTGCATTTGAAATGGTAGCTGTTTTCTAGGTGACTGCCATGCTATACTAGCCATTTGATACTGCCGTCAATGTGGGACAATGAAGGACAGCCATGCTGCCTGGGGCCAGGCGGGGAGACCAGTAAGACCAGCAAGAGCGCACTCTTGCTTCGAGACCTCCTTGCCCTGACCATGACACTCTTCTCTTAACCTGCAATGGTGCCTGCCCCTATGAACTGTGCCCTGGTTGGAAGTGGTAGCAGTTGGCAGAAAATCTAAGACCTCTGTGCAGCCTCAGAGAAAAATTTGCTTGATTTGTGCCTGGCACCGGGGGACCCATAGAAATGTGTGGGCATCAGGGAATCTAGCCACTCACCCATATGGTTAAAAGAAAAAATTACAGCTAATATTAGGACAAATGAAATAGCGTGGGTGGCTGCCAAAGCAGTGGCACACAAAATTAGCCTTCAGGTACCATCAAGGTAGCAGGAAAATAGTATACCTCCCCATCATGTGTCAACATTCATTGGGGACATTCTCAAAGCTGCTGCATTCCACAAAGGACCCTCACAGCATGAACAAATTACATAGTATAGCTATCAAATGAGAGAGAATGCATGTGCCCAGAAGTGCAGGTTACCAACAAACAAGGCACTGGGGCCTGTGGTTGAAAGATCCTGGATCAGCTGACTGCTTGTGTTGTGGAGTCAGAAAGGTTTGTTAAGAAAACATATAACCATAGTAAGATGTGACTGGTAAAGGCTGCAGGCCTTGATTTCTGTTTATGTTAAAGCCAATAAGCTTAGTTTGTTCATGATGTTAGGTTTTGTTAAAGATTGTAGGTCTTTCCTATTTAAAAGTGGAAAGTGAAGCTATAGGCCTTATGAATGTAATTGTGAATACCATTAGAAAGCCTGCAGACATGATTTTTTAATAGTGAAAAGCTATATATGTTGATGCCATATGCCAAAGTCTATTTACATTTTTAGGTTAGGACCTGCTGGAGTTCAAATTGTCGCATGGTAGTTCACAGGCAAGGTTGTCTGATTAAATTCAGAAAGTTAGCTGCCCCCTGGGACATTTCTTTAGATTATGTAATTTGCATTGTACTTATCCTGCAAGGCCCATTTAGATGGGGTTACTATGCGTAATGAATAGCATTGACTGGATAATGGAATATTGAGTTCTGAGTTTTTCATCCACAGCACTTTTATGAGTCAGTATTGGACTGGTGTGTGTCATTACCCTTAGGGTTATATGCTACAAGGAGTACTTGGTCTCCAGATGAGGGTATGCAGCACAGCGGTCCCAGCACACAAGGTGCACCCCATGATGCACTCGAGACCCAGTAACATGTACTTACCCTAAGACCTCCCAAACAGGATTTCCCCTATACATCTATGCATATTAAATGAAAAGAAAAATAATGTCACACTGTGTCATACCTAAAAAAGATTACTTTTGACTGTATGTAGTGGCTACACAAAGCACCAAGGTTGTATATCTTATTTGCGATAGGGCAAGTAAGCATGTCCAAGTGATGCATTTTCTGGAGCTTTTTTTCCCCTGAATTTGCATTTCTCAATGGCAGTATACATGCTGCAAATTTGCATGATTTTCCTTTGAAGTTGTTTTTTATAATTAGTGATTTTATTAGTTCTTTTAATGTATAGTGTTCAGCAAACAAAATGCGTCAACTATTTGATGGAGCATTGTGGGGTGCCCCAGGAACATCTTCTTCTATTACACACACTAATTAAATGTGGGAGACATCTAGCACAAAATGTCAATGCATATAAGTTGTCAAAGTTCCTTGTCTAGGTGATTACCTGGGGTGGAGGCTACCATGGGTTATACCAGAGTTATATGGCCCTAGTGTCAATATATTCTAATTATGCGACCTCTTTCATATACCATAAAAGTGTATCCAAACTATGGACCCGATTGACAAGCTGGCTTTTATAGATTTATAAGTATTTACTAATAATACAGAAGTTCTGCTCACCTACTACAAAATTTAATTTGCAAACCTATGTGAGGAGATCTCCGCTATCCCATTGTTTTCTGTGTGGAAATCTCAGCACATTTAGCCTACCTTTTTAGTAGTGAATGTCGGAGAAGGCAGGTGGGGTGTTTAAAAAATGGGGAATACTTACTACAAAACGAGTGAGGCTGAGGAAGTGGCAAGAAGGGTTTGAGCACCCACCCACAAAAAAGTAAGGGCCATATGTATCAAGCAGAATTGCATTCACAAATGGCAAAATTCGCAGTATTTCGACGTTTGCAATCGTAATTTTGCCAAATTCTATGTATGATGCAAATCTGAGTGCAAAATAAGGAATTGCAAAAATTGCGATTCATTAATTTTGGGATTGAATTTAAGGAATCGCAAATTTAGCAATTCCTTAAATGCAATGTAAGAAGCACCAAAAAAGTGCAAAATGGCCTTAAGGATTCGCAAATTAACACCAACTTCAAGTTGGTGGTAATGTGCGATTTCTTTGAAAAATGCACTTTTTTCCATTTTTCAAAGTGCAATGTGACGCACATACATGCCTTAGGGCATGTATGTGCACCACATGTGCACCCATGCTTATTTCAGGGGTGCAACAGGGTGTCCTTTTGACACCCTTGCACCCTTGAAATTGCATTCTGAATTTGCGATTCGCTAATTGCTAATCATGAATTGAAAATGTCTTCCCATTCATTCCTACGGACCTCTAGGCCCATAGGAATGAATGGGGAGGTATTCCTTAATTGTGAATCGCAATTTGAGATTCGCAATTAAGGAATATGTAGGATTCGCAAAATTTGTTGCAAATCATACATACATAGCATTTTGCGATTCTCAAATAGCGATTCGCAAAAAATCGCTATTTGAGAATCGCAAAATATCTTTTTGATACATATGGCCCAAAGTCAATTGCTAATTAGAAAGAACACAGATTGCTAATTAGAAAGTCTGCTTCTAAAAGTTACTACACTTTAAAATGCCTTAAACTAGTAGTAAATTTACTCCAGCTCCATCTTAGAGTACATCAATACCCACTCATGGCCATTCACAGGTAGTGCAACACATTCCCATAGAAAATATTAGATTCAGGGACTTAAAGTTTGACCCTACAGGAAAAAATCTAACTGCATAAAATCCTTTCAACTTACAAACAATATATACATATATATATATGAGGACACTTATTATACACGCTGAAAGAAAATTGGAGAAAATTACAAGTGTAATTGAAGCATTGGAATTAGAACTAGCCAACATCCCTGCATCAGAAGAAAACAAAGAGTTAATTGAAAACATGGAGAAGAAGGTATCCAAACACGAAGTGGAAGTGGAAAAATGCAAAGCGAACAAATTCACGAGAGATAGGCTGGATTACGCCAATGGGCGCATCTACACATTCGCTCGCAAATACGACACATTAAGGAGGCGTGTCGTGATGGATAAATGTCCAGGACCAGAACATACGGATGTAGTTGATAGCTTGGAGATCAGCTCAACTGATGAGGAAGTAACAGCAATGCCACTGGATTTTCGTGGGGAGATGCAACTAGTCTAGATGATAATGCGACAAAGAGGAAGAGGCAGAGCGAATACGTGGGGGAGAGAACCATCAAAGCCCCAATTAAAACCACAACCAGAAGGGGCAGAAGGAGGAGCAAAGCAAAAGAGAGGCAGAGGAAAACAAAAGTAACCTTAAAGAAAAAGACAACAAAAACTGATAATATGGTCATCAATTTATCAAGCACGAAATTATCGGATATGCACTTGAAATTACTAAATAGGGGACTATCTTACTGCCCAAACAAGAACATGGACGTATCAAATGCACGCATTGACCTATATAAATTTTGTCGGAAAGTCAAATTAAGGAAATACTTCACTGAGAAAAAACACCGAAAACATAAATGTCCAGTGGAAGAAGGAAACCTGTCGTCTATTGCTCAAAAAGATTTACTAGCAATGAGGGCATTGACATCAGTTGAAGAGAATTTACTTTCAAACAGAGAGGAAAGTGAAAGCTCATTCCGATCTGATATTGACTTTTGTAATAAGTCTGGAATACCCACGAACAGTGGAGGTGAAAGTGGATTGAACAAACAATCACGGTTCTGCCTGCAATTACCACCAGGGAATAAAGTCGATCTATTGCAGGAGATAATGGTGGAAGAAATAACAAGAATTTCAGGAAAATCCATCAACAATAAAAAGGATGTATGAAACAGGAAATCACACAATCTCTCGTCAAAAGAATATCAGGCGATGTCAGAACTTAAAAATTATCTCACCATAATAATAAAATCCTCAGATAAGGGGGGAAATATTGTGGTGCAGAACATCACAGATTACATCACTGAGGCAAAGCGGCAATTGAACAATCAAGAGCACTATGAACAACTACAAAATTACCCTATGGAAGAGTGGACAGGGGAATATCATGCTTTACTGCTGGTTTGGAAAGATAAAGGCATGATTGATTTAGATGAATACTCTTATTTAAAAATGGATAACCCTATTACAGCCACCATCTACTTTTTACCAAAAGTACATAAGGCACTCGAAAGACCACCTGGCAGACCGATAGTGAGTTTCATAGGTTCATTGCTAGAAACAACCTCAAGATTTATTGACATATCCCTAATGAACTATGTAACCTAACTACCTTCGTATCTAAGGGATACAATGGATTTTCTAAACAAAATGTCAGGGATGGAATGGAAAACAAGCAACCTGATGACAACGATTGACGTGTCATCCCTTTACACCTCGATACGCCATGAGGATGGAATAAGAGCCATCAAAAAGATCTAAGAGACACAATCAGTAAGCCAACTAGAACACTCTGCAATGTTGATTGACATGCTAACTTACTGCCTGACGCACAACGTCTTTCTTTTCCTGGGCAACTTGTACCTGCAGAAGCAGGGGACCGCAATGGGGACATCTTTTGCCCCAACTTATGCGAACCTCCTGATGTCCATCTGGGAGAATGAGGTCGTGGAAAAAGAAAAGAAAAAACATTCAAAAATTAAAATCTGGTGTTGTTTCATCGACGAACTGTTTGTCATATGGGACGGAAGTAAAAAAGAGCTCCAAATTTTCATTGATTCACTGGAGAATAACAACTACAACCTCCATTTCACATCAGCCATAAGTGAAACTAATCTCGTCTTCTTGGATGTAGAAATCTTTGTGAATAACAACCGCCTATGAACCAAGATACATAGAAAACCTACTTCTTGTAACAGCATATTACATGCTAACAGCGGGCATCCAGCAAAGTTCAAATGGAGCATACCTTATGGTCAGATGTTAAGAGCAAAAAGAAACTGCTCTGAAACAGAGGACCTAGAACAGGAAATTGAAAGAATGAGCGATCGATTCGGGGAAAGGGGCTACCCGATAGAAGTAATCGAAACTGCAAAATCCAGAATGAATTTGAAACAGAGAACAGACCTCCTAGTCCCAGTAATTGGCAAAACAAAAGGGATGAATGTTGAAAGAGGAGTGACAAATAGCGTCACACGCTTAATCATGGATTTCACTAATCAGAGTCATGATCTCAAAAAGGCACTAAAGAAAAACTAGAGCTTCCTATTGTTAGATGAAACTTTGAAGGAGAACTTAATTTCATCTCCAAGCATCACCTATAGAAAGACGTCCTCCTTACGGGACATCCTTACTCGGAGTCATCTACAAATCAGGCAACCAATGAAGATCTCATGGCTAACCAAACCTGGATTTTGGAAGTGCTCCAAATGTAAGGCCTGTGAACATGGGCTGAACATCACAGAATACAAATTGCAGAATGGGAGATCCGAAAAAATCATGGACCACATAACGTGTGAGTCAAAATATGTGGTCTATAGATTATTGTCCCCAAGGGGGAAGTCCTACATAGGAAGCACCATAAACAAATTAAAATTAAGGATACTCCAACATCTACGTGCGATTAAGAACAAGGACCCTAATTACCCCATGGCTAAACACTTTGATGAATTTCATCATAGCAACTCCAACCTACTGAAATACTCCGGGATCAAGATCAGCAAACCATCAGAGAGAGGGGGAGATCGTACATTACAACTACGGAAACTAGAGTCCAGAAGGATCCTGGGGATGGGGACGGAGTATCCGTATGGACATAACCAAGATGCTGAACTATTTGTACATCTGTAAATAGACTATGAAAAGGATAAATCCAGGCAAGCTTCCGAACTCCAATATCGATTGGCTTCTTGTATATAGGTGTAAATATCATGAAAATTAGTCGCAAGGCCGCCCTTTAAACTTGAATGAAATGATAATATGAGCAGCAGCAAGATTATCTGAAAACGAGATGGGAAAGAACGACTGTGAAGTTATATAATTTGGATGAAATTCAGGACTTCATTTGAATCAAAAATATTTTTGGGAATAGAAATATAGTACTTTACAACATACTATGAAATTGGACAATGAGAACATAAATGAATTCAATATGGACTTCTGTTGCAACACAACTGTATATAATGTATATAGTCGTCATAAACTGAGATTTCTTAGTAGACCCATCAACTTTGTAAGAATCATGGGAAAACAAGACATGATAATCAATTTGAATTTGTACTTTACTGTGATTGAAATAGACGTGATCAGAGACAATTGCTTGCTGCGCGTAATGAGAAACACAATTACTTGAAATATTTGCCAATTGCTTGTACTTTACTGTTATGTTTAAGTCATTTCAAGACAATGGCGACCATTTTTAGGCCATAATTTGTAAATAAGGTTGTTAGTCTAGAGGAGTAGTAGAAAGAGAAAATGGTATCTGCACTATGCACTTTAAAAATGATCTAGACAACAGGGACTCTATGGTCCAGTGGAAGGCTAGGAGTAGCCGAAACGCGTAGGCCGTCTGATTACTGCACGTAACTTTGCACATGGCGTGTTAAAATAAAAACAATTTGATAAAGGACTTACCTGTTTGCTGTGCCATGACTTCCGCTAGGAGGGTACAGGAGGCGAGAGGATTAAACGGAATATATATATATATATTTTTTTTTTCTTCACCAAATGCCCTTGAGCTACGGAGACGCACACAAGCTGCCTCTGTCCATCCGGCATGAATGCCTCGCTGCCGCTTGCTTCTGGGTTCCCTCTTTAAAATTATACCATCCCATCCGACGCGTTTCGAGGCTGGAACGCCTCTTAATCATGGATGCCTTCTCAGGGGGAAATGACCACGCAGCATTTCATTTCACATTTTATTAGTGTGGAACACACTGCCCTCAGTGGGTGTGGCAGTTCCTGGACCTTGTATGCATTCTGGTAATTGAAGTCCGTGAAATGCTGCATATTCGTAAAACCTTAAGTAGGCTCAGTCCCCCTGGTGTAATTATGGCTTCATTGTGATACCCTTCCGTAGGGCGAGGAGTCCGTGAAACAAGCCTTTGTCACCCTCAGAAGCAGCTTACTTCGTTGATGGAATGGTTTCCACCCGGGCTGCTTTACTTCCGACTTGTCAGTCTTTATGAAAACCGGTGCAGTCTCCCACGGCCAAGGCAGCCGTGCAACAATTTTCTTCACCAAATGCCCTTGAGCTACGGAGACGCACACAAGCTGCCTCTGTCCATCCGGCATGAATGCCTCGCTGCCGCTTGCTTCTGGGTTCCCTCTTTAAAATTATACCATCCCATCCGACGCGTTTCGAGGCTGGAACGCCTCTTAATCATGGATGCCTTCTCAGGGGGAAATGACCACGCAGCATTTCATTTCACATTTTATTAGTGTGGAACACACTGCCCTCAGTGGGTGTGGCAGTTCCTGGACCTTGTATGCATTCTGGTAATTTAAGTCCGTGAAATGCTGCATATTCGTAAAACCTTAAGTAGGCTCAGTCCCCCTGGTGTAATTATGGCTTCATTGTGATACCCTTCCGTAGGGCGAGGAGTCCGTGAAACAAGCCTTTGTCACCCTCAGAAGCAGCTTACTTCATTGATGGAATGGTTTCCACCCGGGCTGCTTTACTTTCGACTTGTCAGTCTTTATGAAAACCGGTGCAGTCTCCCACGGCCAAGGCAGCCGTGCAACAATTTTCTTCACCAAATGCCCTTGAGCTACGGAGACGCACACAAGCTGCCTCTGTCCATCCGGCATGAATGCCTCGCTGCCGCTTGCTTCTGGGTTCCCCCTTTAAAATAATACCATCCCATCCGACGCGTTTCGAGGTAACCCAGAAGCAAGCGGCAGCGAGGCATTCATGCCGGATGGAAAGAGGCAGCTTGTGTGCGTCTCCGTAGCTCAAGGGCATTTGGTGAAGAAAATTGTTGCACGGCTGCCTTGGCCGTGGGAGACTGCACCGGTTTTCATAAAGACTGACAAGTCGGAAGTAAAGCAGCCCGGGTGGAAACCATTCCATCAATGAAGTAAGCTGCTTCTGAGGGTGACAAAGGCTTGTTTCACGGACTCCTCGCCCTACGGAAGGGTATCACAATGAAGCCATAATTACACCAGGTGGACTGAGCCTACTTAAGGTTTTACGAATATGCAGCATTTCACAGACTTCAATTACCAGAATGCATACAAGGTCCAGGAACTGCCACACCCACTGAGGGCAGTGTGTTCCACACTAATAAAATGTGAAATGAAATGCTGCGTGGTCATTTCCCCCTGAGAAGGCATCCATGATTAAGAGGCGTTCCAGCCTCGAAACGCGTCGGATGGGATGGTATAATTTTAAAGAGGGAACCCAGAAGCAAGCGGCAGCAAGGCATTCATGCCGGATGGACAGAGGCAGCTTGTGTGCGTCTCCGTAGCTCAAGGGCATTTGGTGAAGAAAATTGTTGCATGGCTGCCTTGGCCGTGGGAGACTGCACCGGTTTTCATAAAGACTGACAAGTCGGAAGTAAAGCAGCCCGGGTGGAAACCATTCCATCAACGAAGTAAGCTGCTTCTGAGGGTGACAAAGGCTTGTTTCACGGACTCCTCGCCCTACGGAAGGGAATCACAATGAAGCCATAATTACACCAGGGGGACTGAGCCTACTTAAGGTTTTACGAATATGCAGCATTTCACGGACTTCAATTACCAGAATGCATACAAGGTCCAGGAACTGCCACACCCACTGAGGGCAGTGTGTTCCACACTAATAAAATGTGAAATGAAATGCTGCGTGGTCATTTCCCCCTGAGAAAGCATCCATGATTAAGAGGCGTTCCAGCCTCGAAACGCGTCGGATGGGATGGTATAATTTTAAAGAGGGAACCCAGAAGCAAGCGGCAGCGAGGCATTCATGCCGGATGGACAGAGGCAGCTTGTGTGCGTCTCCGTAGCTCAAGGGCATTTGGTGAAGAAAAAAAAAATATATATATATATATATTCACTGAAAAAACCATAGGTTATAGCCATATATAGTTAGGAATTAACATTTACAAAACCTTGAAAATTCACTGAAAAAACCATAGGTTATAGACCATATATAGTTTGGAATTAGCATTTACAAAACCTTATTTTACTCACACAAAACCATTGAAATTCGCATATATAGTTAGTTGCACTAACTATATATCGCGCACCCGCAATCCACTGCTGATCATGTCACATATTACATCATTCATGACATGGTCAGTGACATCACTGATGACATCACTGATGACATCTCAAATGACATCACTGATGACATCACTGATGACATTTCAAATGACATCACTGATGACATCACTGATGACATCTCAAATGACATCACTGATGACATCACTGATGACATCACTGATGACATCACTAATGACATCACTGATGACATCTCAAATGACATCACTGATGACATCACTGATGACATCTCAAATGACATCACTGATGACATCACTGATCACATCACTGATGACATCACTGATGACATCACTGATGACATCACTGATGACATCACTGATGACATAATTCATGTGATAATACGATGAACCTCTTCAGACTCTAATATAACCTTAGATACACTCAGTGTAAACAGACACTCACAGACTGACACTCATCCATGGAGTTACTCACACACCTAGTCAGTCATGCAAAGAATAAATCACACCTCCATTTCCTCAACTATACAGTTATACACACCTTACTTATTCAAACATATACTAACACATATTTACTCTCTTATACAATCCCTGATACAAATCCACAATGATCCATACAGCCACTCACACATTCACTGGCTCTTATGCACAGTTATTTATATATGTCAACTCTCACATGTACTGTGTTTTACATATGTACTTACTTTGACATGTAGCACTGAGATATCCATTCACTCACCAATACACTCATGCACACAGTCAACCGCCCATACAGCTGTTTCCACATGCACTTTTGAACCCATACATCTAGTGAATCAACTGCTCACACATCTATGCACAGAGTCATACACCTCCCAGCCACCCACACACACACTCAGTCTCCCATACAAATACTTGGGCAACCAATCAATAACCCATATAGTTACTCATATAGCTACTGATCAACACATGCAGCAGTTTACAGAACAACAGACATAATGATGCACAAATTAAGACAGTTTAGTCACTAACCCATGCACTCAGTGAGACACATTTAATCACTCACTCATAGTCAGTCATGCACCTACTAAATCCTTCATCCAGACACTTATACATCCACTCATTCTTCAATGTGTAAGACATATTTTAACTTTACAGAAATATACAGTTACTGGATGTTGTCATCAGTGATGTCATCAGTGATGTCATTTGAGATGTCATCAGTGATGTCATCAGTGATGTCCCTGACCCTGTCATGAATGATGTAATATGTGACATGATCAGCAGTGGATTGCGGGTGCGCGATATATAGTTAGTGCAACTAACTATATATGCGAATTTCAATGGTTTTGTGTGAGTAAAATAAGGTTTTGTAAATGCTAATTCCTAACTATATATGGTCTATAACCTATGGTTTTTTCAGTGAATTTTCAAGGTTTTGTAAATGTTAATTCCTAACTATATATGGTCTATAACCTATGGTTTTTTCAGTGAATTGCAATGGTTTTTTAATAGCAAATATCAAAAGCTGTAAAATGTATTCTTCTTTTAAAGGAAAAATATATTTTATATGTATTTAATATAATTTTTTTATGTATATACATTTTTTGAGGGAACACATTTATCAACTATTATGCTGAAGAAGAGTGTGGGGAAAAAAACAAAGAGGAGGACTAAGAGGAAAGAACAATCAGTTCAAAAATACAATTGCTTTAAAGCATGAAGTGCTTTTCTACACATTTACATTTAAATAACCCATATTAGAACATACAAAATATCTACAGAGGAGATGGTGTACATTGAATTTTAGACTCTTCATTGGTACCTACATGTTGGTACTTACATCACCCACACAACACAACAGCTCTATTCAGAGCTACCCTACCTCAAAGCACTCTAAAATATTATTTTAATATTTCCCTTGGTTTTCCCCTTGTTACGCTTTCCGGAACGCTACCCGGTGCGTGGACCGGGCGCTAACCGTGCGAAAATTTGAAAAAAAAGGTGTGTTTTTTACATATATGGGCCTCCTCAGCCACCCTCAGAAAACCTAGGGGGTCAGGATATGTCTCCCGTGCCCCCTTATACCCATTCCCAACATTGTTTATCCTCCATCTTGTGACTAAATTCGTCCGAAACACAAGATGGCGGACTCCCATTACGCTACCGGTGAGCTTCCCGGTTCGCGTACCGGGTAGTGCTTCCACCGCGAAAAATAAAAAAAAAATGTATTTTAATTTTTTTGCCCCGCGGGGCCCTTTAATAGCCCCCACATCAATCCTAGGGGGTCAGGAGGGGTCTACCTTGCCCCCTTTCATTCATTTCCCCCTTCGTTTATTTCCACCTCTTGTCTCTTGATCCTACCGAGAGACAAGATGGTGGCCGCTCCGGACTGTTTAGAATGTTGACCGTCACCGGAGAGCCAATCCGCTTCTCCTCGCGAAGTTCCGTTACGCGTCTGTTACGCGAACCGGGGCACTAACCGGGACTCTGTCACAGATATATATATTTTTTTGAACGTTCATTTCTCAAAATCCACTGGAGCACATATCTTGAGACCTAGCAAAGGCACATCGGGCAAACAGTCTCTACAATTTTGCCAAGTTTTGTGGAAATCCATTCAGCGGTTCGAGCTAAAAGTGAGTCCAACCGCCCTACGGTAAACTCAATGTTAAAAACACGTTTTGGGACCCCCCTTTTTTCTCGGCCCACGCTTGACGAAACCCCCCCAAACTTTCAGGGGACGCTCAGAAACAAAATGTGCCATTTTCCTGAAAATTTCAGCCAATTCCGTCCATCAACGCCAAAGTTATTCAACATAGAATTTTCAGAAATCCCTATTCAAAAAAATCCTAACTATATATACCTACTGGCGACTGCCAGTAGGTAATATATATATATATATATATATATATATATATATATATATATATATATATATATATCTCAGCTCCACACATCCATGGACTGTACATCCAAAGGAAAGCAGCACACGCAGGGGGTAGTTCCACCGCAAATTTATTATTTAGAGGAACTAAACAGCAACGACGCGTTTCGCCATAGGGCTTCGTCAAGTTGTGCAAAGAGCATAGACGCTCGTCTTCTTAAAAAGACGTCATTCGGCATAATCAAGAGCAAAGAAGGACTGCAGTGTTTTAGTCGGAAATGGCCGCCATCTTTGGACGGTATACATCATCATACAATAAATATCATATCTAATAGAGAGTGAGCCAAAATGTTACATGACACTCAGGAGATACGATCCCGTCATAAATAATGACAAACACGTGCCATATCTACCCCATATAGAGTACCCAATTGATACCGTTGCAGTAAATCAAAACACAAATGCTTATAGTACTGTGTTCAAACTGTCACTCTCCATGTGTATGAATAAATGTGAATAGATCTCGCCCTGAATGGGCATGAATACAATGCCTACAAGAAACTGTAACACACAACCAAATGACATCTCTATATTATCAATATATTAGCCAAGTTGAATTGTACGACAAAGTGTACAATCAGAGCGTGGCTGATTACCACGACATGATATTAAAGTGGTACAATGTTAACATGCTCAGCATGATGAATATCTATTTTTACGTTGTTTAAGTCCTGATATTCCCACTTTTTATTACCTCCCAAAGGTTCATAAAGACATGTGCAATCCCCCGGGGAGGCCAATTGTAGCTTCCAATGGGAGTCTTACTGAGAACCTTTCTATCTATGTGGATTCGTTTCTTTCACCTTTGGTTATGTCTTTGCCTTCCTATCTAAGAGATACCAAGCATTTTTTGACCTATATTGTAAATGTAAATGTAAATGTGTTGCGCCTTATATAGCGCACGTATCACCCGAAGGTATCAAGGCGCTTGCTTAGGGAACCCGTCCTGGTATTCCCCTGTGAGATACCCCGGTAGGGTATCCACAAGGTGAAAGCCAGGCATCCCGCCGCGAGGGGCCGTAGTGGAGATTAAGCAAGCTATTGCCCAGAGTCGCAGAGTGTGACCCCGTGAGTCGAGTAGGCACCGGAGCGAGAATTGTCGATCCGTGGAATTTTAGAGCCCGAGACCCACCGAGGCGGGGAATCGAATCCTGGTCCACAGCTGATCTCAGCTTCCGGGTCTGCCGCCTCTAACCACTGAGCCACGCTTCTCCATTGATCAAGTCATTTGGAAAGACACTTATTGTATGATGGCGTTAGACATCACCAGTCTATACACCTGTATAGCACATGGTGATGGTTTGAGGGCCATGGCAAGTTTTTTGGATAAGCGTCCTGTACGTTTTTACGAGCACAACAAAATGTTAATGGAATTTATGAATTTCAGTCTAAATAATAACATTTTTCTTTTCAGTAATCAACTGTATAAGCAGATGTCCGGAGTTGCCATGGGAGCCTGCTCCGCTCCTAGTTTTGCCAACCTATTTGTAGGTTGGTGGGAAGAACAGGCGGCCTGGAGTAACACCAACCAGGAATGGGTTAACCGGATTATAGGGTGGCATCGTTATATAGACGATCTTTTTATTATTCTAGGAAGCCCTGTAGAAACTGCTAGTGTCTTTGTTGACGTACTTAATAACAATGATGTGAATCTTAAATTTTCAGGTCACATCAGCAGGACCGCTGTCAACTACCTGGACCTTACTGTGTATATTGATAAAGATGGAATGTTACAGACTAAACTGTTCAGGAAAGAGACGGCGGGGAACTCCACGCTCTTTGCCACGAGTAGTCATCCTCGCCAATTAATCGAGAGTATCCCTTATGGAGAACTTTTAAGGTTAAGGCGGAATAATTCTAATGATGATGACTTTAAGAAGGCAGCGGATGCTAGCCTTCAAAGATTCAGGATAAGAGGCTATAGAGATGGTGTTTTAGCTCGTGCCTATGAGAGAGCTAAAAAGATGAAGCGAAAAGATTTGTTGAAACCCAAGCAGACAATTAAATCCAGGAATGGGGCGTTCCGCCTCATTACCACCTTCTCACAAAATGCTGGTCAAATTAAGAAGATATTCAAAAAGAACTGGAATATCCTTATGTCTGATAATATCATTAAAGCTGACCTACCGACTAACCCGTTAGTCACTTTTAGGATGGCAAGATCTCTTAGGGATCATTTGGTTTCAAGCCATTACTCTGCTCCTGAAAGAATCTCTAAACTACCAGTACTCAGTGGTTTTTACCCCTGTGGCCGGTGCAAGGCCTGTAAGTATAGTAAGCGGACGCTTACTTTTAAGATACCTGGTCTGGCCATCCCCCAAAAAATCACGAAATTCTTGACATGTTCCACGCCGTATGCGATTTACTGTCTCACCTGCCCTTGTGGTTTGAATTACATTGGCAGCACGACCAATGCAGTTAAACTGAGAATTCTAGAGCATATGCGTGCTATTGCCAAGAAAGACGAAACCTATCCCGTAGCTAGGCACTTCGAGAGGATGCATAATAGTAACAGGGACCTGTTATCCTACATTTGTCTTGATAGTGTCCCGGCCAATATCAGAGGAGGTGATCGTCTCTTGAAACTTAGACGGCTAGAATACAGGTATATAATTGATTTACAGAGTAAAAATCCTAATGGCCTGAACATGCATGAAGAGCTATCGGTACACCTGGGTTAAGTAGACCGGATCAGTTTTCATGTACATATATTCTGTCTGTTTTGCACATCCTATATTCTTGCATATTACGTTCACTGCATCATTTCAACTGTGTCTTTCCTAGTTTTAAATAACTTGGGTAATTATTGGACTATTTAATTTGTACATTGAACTTGGCTAATATATTGATAATGTAGAGATGTCATTTGGTTGTGTGTTACAGTTTCTTGTAGGCATTGTATTCATGCCCATTCAGGGTGAGATCTATTCACATTTATTCATACACATGGAGAGTGACAGTTTGAACACAGTACTATAAGCATTTGTGTTTTGATATACTGCAACGGTATCAATTGGGTACTCTATATGGGGTAGATATGGCACGTGTTTGTCATTATTTATGACGGGATCGTATCTCCTGAGTGTCATGTAACATTTTGGCTCACTCTCTATTAGATATGATATGCCTAAACGAGTGCCCATTGTGGGCTTCATTTGTCGTGAGCAACGGAGTTGGACTGTTTTTGCCCATCTTGGGCTGAATTATTTAAGAATTACAATTTGTGAAACATTGTTTTCATGTTAGTTGTCGAGCCATGCAATATTTTGATACACAAATTCAAATTTCGTATGAATGTACGTTTATTGTATGATGATGTATACCGTCCAAAGATGGCGGCCATTTACGACTAAAACACTGCAGTCCTTCTTTGCTCTTGATTATGCCGAATGACGTCTTTTTAAGAAGACGAGCGTCTATGCTCTTTGTACAACTTGACGAAGCCCTATGGCGAAACGCGTCGTTGCTGTTTAGTTCCTCTAAATAATAAATTTGCGGTGGAACTACCCCCTGCGTGTGCTGCTTTCCTTTGGATGTACAGTCCGTGGATGTGTGGAGCTGAGATTTTGTAACGGCCACACCCCCGTTTTGTGTGCACCCGCTCACGAGTGCAACTGGCTGGTGTTTGGGAGAATTGGATACATATATATATATATATATATATATATATATATATATATATATATATATATATATATATATATATATATATATATATATATATATTCACTGAAAAAACATAGGTTTCACACCAGTTATAGTTAGGAATTACCATTTAAAAAACCTATTAAATTCACTGAAAAAACCATAGGTTTCAACCAGTTATAGTTATCTGGAAGTTTTACTCGCATAAAACCATTGAAATTCCCACATTATAGTTAGTTGGACTCACTATAACTTGCGCGTGCAATGCACTGCTGATGACGTCACATATTACATCACTCATGACATGGTCAGTGACATCACTCATGACATCACTGATGACACCATCCAGTGAATGTGTGTCTTTCCGAGAAATAAATATGTGTTATATATGTATATGTAAAAGTTGATGGAAGAATACATGTTTAAATAAGTGTTTAGATGTTTTAAAAAAAAGAAATTATTGGTTAACTGGCTTATTAAGTGTATCTTAGGCAATACATATATTAGTGAGTAATGTTTAAATATTTAAATATAAGGATTAGTGTTTCACTTTCTGTATAAGTGGCTGCATGGGTTGGTGAGTAGCTACATGTGTATGTATATGGGTTATTAGATGTTTGTTTTAGTATCAGTATGAGTGTTTGTATGGTTTGGTGGGGGTATTACTTAGCACATAGATGCATGAATAACTGACTCTCTGTATGTGTTTTGAAGACAGCATATGTGCAGGACTGTATGGGTGGATGAGTGTGTATATGTGTGTGTTAGTGAGTGAATGACTGTCTCACTAGTGTCTTTATCAGTAACTACATATGTTTTAATCTAGTATATGTGAATATTGATGTATGTAAGTGAGTATATGTGAGAGTTTGAGATTGTAAGAGTTCCTGTTTAAATAAGTATGTGTTTCTATAAGTGATTGTTTAAGAGAATAAATATGTGTAAATTTCCTTAGAAGTAAGGTGGTAGTGTGGGTATAGCTCTATATGCAAATAAATGGATGTTCAATAGTTTATTTGCATGTGTGAGTATGTGTGTGAGTAACTTTTGGATGACTGTCGGTGTGTAACAGGATGTATAGGTGTATCACTACATATGATGAGTGAGTAAATGTATGAGTGACTATATAGAACTGTTTGTGAATAAGTGGATGTGTATATAGATGGTGGAATTACTGAATTGGTTGCTGTAACTGGTATGGGTATCTCCATTTTTTTTAAATTTCTATTTTTGAAAATGGGTTTCAAGGGTTACATTACAGTGAAAGGACGTCTGTCACTCTGTCACAAGGATGGTGTCATCAGTGATTTCATGAGTGATGTCACTGACCATGTCATGAGTGATGTAATATGTGATGTCATCAGCAGTGCATTGCACGCGCAAGTTATAGTGAGTCCAACTAACTATAACGTGGGAATTTCAATGGTTTTATGCGAGTAAAACTTCCAGCTAACTATAACTGGTGTGAAACCTATGGTTTTTTCAGTGAATTTAATAGGTTTTTTAAATGCTAATTCCTAACTATAACTGGTGTGAAACCTATGATTTTTTCAGTGAATTTCATAGGTTTTTTAATAGCAAATATCTATAGGTATGAAATGTAATATTTTTGATGACGAATTTTATATTGTATAATTATGTAATAGTTTAAAAAAAAAAAAAAAAATTCCCCGGAGCGCTCCCGGGGCGCGTATCGATGCGCTCACCGGTAAGCACAGTGTTACGGCGCGCCCCGGGGCGCGTACCTGTGAGCGTCCCGTTAGTGCCATTGCCGCGAACGAAACCATCATCGTGACGTATCGCGTATCCGAGACGCCTTGCGTCATAAGACACGTATCGCGTAGCCGCGAGATGCGTCTTATGACGCACCGCGTAAACACTCCCGGAAGCACCCGAGCGTATACGATCGTGCAACGTAAGCGCCCCGACGCGCTTACGCTACGCATCCCAGGACACGCCCCAGGGCGCGTAGCGTAAGCGCGTCAAGCCATGTGACTTTAAAATAACACTTTTCATTGGTTCAGAAAGTTTTTTTTCCAAATATTGAGAAACCCACCCATTTCTCTCACTATTGCTTTGTACTTGGAGAGAGCAAGAGGTGTTCTGTGCATTATCTGCTTCTCAAAGTTTCCTGATCTACAGCAATGGCTGCAAGGGAGTCATCCAGCAGTGATTCTGATGGTTTTTTGCCTGAGGACCCTCCTCACCACAAAACAAAGGTCCACTTCATTTGGAAATTGTTTGACATCCCTGAAGGAAAAAAAAGGTTAATGCTGCTAAGGTAACCTGCAAGATATGTGGCAGTATTTTATCCAGAGGCAATCCTAATAAGAAATATAGCTTTGGAAATGCCAATTTAATTAGGCATGTCCAGAGAAGACACCCAAATAACTATGCCAGGGAGAGTGTCAGGGACCTGGCACGGAATTTACCAAGAGATGGCAGCAGCACCTCCACTGGTGGAGAAACACCTCCAGGAACAACACGTGGAAGAATGGTCCCTAACGTGCAGCCGGTGTTTGCAGGCATACAATTTCTATGCGTGGACTGTGAGGAACTGCTCTGTTATGGGGAGCAGAGCGTTGAACTCATTGCTATAAAGAGACAGGAACACCGCTGCCCTCCCCGTCCCTAATTTTTCACATTTTTTTGCTCCTGTTGAGCAGGTTTGGAATCCCTGTTTTTGTTTTTCCCCTGAAAAAAATCCCCAAATAATATAAAATCGTTTAAAAAAAGTATAAAAAAATATAAAACAACAAAAAGAAAAAAAAAAGTTCTTTTCAGAACTACCTCCAATTTATAAAAAAATGCGATTTTTTTTTAAAACTCTGTCATTCTTTTTTCTCCATGGTACGCTCCCCTGTACGCACCCCGGTGCGCGTACCGGGTGCTCCGCCCGCGAAATTCGAATTTTTTTTATTTATTTTTTTGCCCCGCGGTGCCCTTTTATGGCCCCCACATCAAACCTAGGGGGTCAGGGGGGTCTACCCTGCCCCCTTATGGTCATTTCCCCCTTTCTTTTTACCACCTCTTGTGTCTCGAACCTACCGAGACACAAGATGGCGGCCGCTCCAGACTGTTTGGAATGTTTACAGACACCCGAGAGCCAATCAGCTTTCCGCTCGCGAACTCGCGTAGCGCGCTGGTACGCGCCCCGGTGAGCGTACCGGGGCGCGCCTATAGATATATATTTTTTTTAACCTAAATTACTCAAAATCCTCTGGAGCACATATCTTGAGACATAGCAAAGGCACATCGGGCTACCAGTCCCTACAATTTTGCCAAGTTTGGTGGAAATCCATTCAGCCATTCGGGCTAAAAGTTAGTCCAACCGCCATACGGAAATTAACATGGGGAAAACACGTTTTGGGACCCCCCTTTTATCTCGGACCCCGCCTAACGAATCCCCCCCAAACTTTCAGGGAAGGAGCGGAGCAGAGCGGGCCATCTTCTTTGAGAAATTCGCGAAGATTCGTCCACCGGCGCCAAAGTTATTCCTAATAGAATGTTGCGGATTTCCTATGGAAAGTAGATCCTAACTATAACTACCTACTGGCGACCGCCAGTAGGTAATATATATATGTATATATATGTATATATATATATATATATATATATATATATATATATATATATATATATATATATATATATATATATATATATATGTATATATATATATATATATATATTTATATATAGTTTAATGTTAAAAATAACTTCTTTTAAAATGAAAATGAACAATTAAACGTAATTCTAAAATGTAGACATAATAAAAATACTTATTATAAATATTGCAGCACATTAACTCAGTAAATTGAAAGTGTATTTATTAAAATCTACTTATTCAATTTCAAAATAATATTTTTTTATCTAATTTAGCAAACTTAAAAAAGAAATCCTACCCAGAGTAATATTTTTAGTTTAACATGTATTAATAAGGTTTGCTAAACCTGCACAGTTAATTTAAATTATACTGCACATTAAAATTTTATACTTTAATATTTTTCCCTATAATTTCCAACAGGGAGATCTCTGCTGTGGTTATGGAGAGCTCCATCTACTTGTGAAAAATTGCTAGTATAACTTTACACTAGTTTATTCTCTTGTAGGAGGCACCACCAGGGGGTACAGACATGTAGTATAAATCTACATTTGAGAATGGTGAATATCAAAAAAGTCTTGACTTACACTTCGATGTAGTAGTAGATTTGCACTTGAGTAAATCTAACTGTGCGAATGTACCTTTGTGAACAGGGCCCATTGTTTTCTAGAAGGTCTGCTTGTGTATATACTGTAATGCGGTGCAATGTTAATTCCTTATTCAGGTGGTCCATGCACATTGTATTCTCAGCCAAATAGTACAAGAACTACAGATATACAGTTTATTTAAACTTAGAAAACTACTGTATGTATGTGTAAGAGTCTGAAAAGTAGGTGTTTACAGATTTAAATGTCGAACATAAACTACTTGGAAATGTTATCCTCCCTATAAATGGAATTACTCTATTGAAAGGGGTGGGACATTCTTCATAAATCAGCAAACTATTTGTGCCCCAAATGGGCCCTGAAGCCTGCAAACAGCTGTATGGGTAAACATATTACAACCCAGCACTTACTATTGAGAAATCTCCGGCTAGATTATGCTAACGTTCCCAATGATGAACCGGGCACACCACTCCTTTTTGTATCAGTTCCGTAAAACAACTTCTTCAAAGATATTTGTAAATCTATACAAATTTGTAACGCACAAAACATGTACACCCACAAATATAAGATGTATTTATTAAGCCACATGAGATGAATAAACTAATGGTGACGCTCACCTCTATCTTCTAGCCTAAGCAGAAGCCAATAGTCCTTGTCTGGTGATGTAATAAGTATTTACCTATGACTGGGGATATAAATCCCCCAAATAGTACATTCCACTAGGTTTTCAGGGTATTGACAATAATTATGTATGATAACCATTGACAGATAACAGCAATTCAGGGGTGTGGAATTCCTTTTGCCTGACATGCAGGACGTATTGTTTGGAGTCATTGACAACATGTTTTCATGTTTATTTTTTTCTCGAGACACTAAGGCCCAACCCTCTGCAGCACAAACCTTTGGCTGATAGTCTACAGTAACACAGTAGGGAACAGGGAATGGCATTGCCTGCAGGTATTTATGGTTCACTAATGCAGCCTTTATTATTAGGGTGAAAGCTGTACGGAACATTTGTAAGCTTGGACTGCACTACTGACAGTGGTTCCAGTATTACATTGTGTACAAACATTTGCAACGTTTAAAAATTAAGGCTATGTATAATACTCCCATAATGCTCTCTGATTGGATGCAAATATTTGCAGAAGCTTGAAAGCAAGTTTGTTGATTCTTTACTTTCAAACTAAAATGTTCAGAAAAAATGCTATTAGGAAAAAACGTTTTGCTAAACTACTGTGATAATATAGGTACCATGGTTTTTTAAACCTTTTTGGCGTGGAAGCTGCTAGGCCCTCACCACAATCACAAACATTGGCAAAAAGCTAAAATATTTATGGATCTCAAAAAGCCCACATTCCTATTGTAGTTCCTGGCACTGAACAAAACTACTTTGTGTGCAATATGCTCCTTGCGAAAGACAGGAATGCTGTCACTCACAGTCAAGCCAACAGAAAGATATCTAGTGAGAGAGAGAACTAGAATTTTAATAAAAACAAAAGTACTTGGTTAACACCAGACCTAATTATGAGCCCAATTCATAAAGAAAGTCACAAAAATTCACCCATGTTATACGTCCCGGTTTAGTGCAGATTTACCACTTTTATTATTTCACAAGGATTTATGAGAATAGGCCAAGAAATTATATTCTTAGAAAATATTTGTGAACTAGCACGTGCAAATAGTCATGTGTAGATTAGCTCATGCGAAAATCTGTTGAGCGTTTACTAGTTCACTTTCCCTAACAACCACTTTCTTCTAGGGGGGCGTAACTGGTGTAATTCTGCTTACTGTAATTACACATATTTATAGCAGAATTACTCAAAAATATGAGTAATTGCATTAGAAGCATCATACCGCATTTAACACTATTTTCTCGCATCCAAAATGGCCCTGGGGATGAATTTTTCTCTATGTAAATAGGACTAAATGATACAGAACACAAACAGCAATAGCGAACAGACACTTGCTATCTTAGATGATTGTTCCTATGCTCCTACAGTAGGATTTTGCTTCGAATTACTCTTAGTTACTCAAGGTGGCATAATCGCATAATTTTACTGAAATTACTCCAGTTACTCCGGCGTAATTAAAATTTCACCCAGGTGTATATATTTCCCAACTCTGGAAGAAGTTTCATTTCTGCCCTTGACAGAAGTATATTCCCAAACTTTCTCAGTATAAGAAAAGTTTAAAGAAGAGCTGATAAAAACCCCTAAAACATGCACGTTATTTGGTTTGCACAAACTTAAAAGGGAATTCTAACCTAGGAACCTCTTGCCCCAGTATGTAGATCTGCGGAAAGGTGTTCAAAATAAGGGAAGTGCTAGTATTCAAATCCTAGGCTGAGTGTTGGCATAGTTAAAGTTATAAGAGCTCTTATATAATGAGATTGCTGCCATAATTTGCCGCCGCACTATATGGCACCAAAGGGACAAGTGAATTTCCATACAGGACAAGTAGATTTATGAAGCAATCTGTCCCATGACAAAAAGATATTTTATTCAATTCCACACACCTGCATTCATTCAAGGATATTTATTGTACTTTCTTAGGCAATGCAGAAATGCCAAATCAAGCATTATGTAGTTAGTTGACAAACCCAACTGTGATTTGAACTCAGGGTGGGCGGAACTCACAGAGTTTTGAAAAACTCCACGAGATTCTGCGGAGTTCCACAAGTGGCAGAGTTGTGGTACCTCGCCCTGCTCTCACTGACTTAAAGAGCTGGAAGCTTGTCCGGTGATGTAAAATCAGCAAGAATGGCAACATGCGGCGCGCCAGAGGGTCTGCTTTTTTTCTGCCGCTTGAGTAGATTTTATACTCGAGAAGTAGCTTTCTCAACGCATGTGACAGCTTTCTCAACATGAGCAGTAGCAACCGGCCATGACCGCCTGTGTTGAGAAATCTACCCGGGAGTAACAGGAATGAAAAGATGTTTCTTGCCAAAGGTATTTCCTGAAATCCTCCTTTATATGTTTATTTATGGACAGTCCTTGGTTGTGGCTTTACATCTAGAACTTTTACTGCCAGAACTGGGGGGGCAGTGGTGTCCAAGACACATAGATTATGGACAGTAACATGGTGGGTGAGCCAGTAGCTCCAAATCATATTTATCAATATTTTCAATGTTGCTCCATTCAGCAAATAATGTTTGACTGTGTTGCATTCACCTTTGTATTTCCACAAGGCATTCAGCAATATAGTTATTGTCCCCACTCCCGACCCACACCCTCATTGTGATTCATAAACATACCTTTGAAAAGACACATGATCTCTTTTATGAAAATGTAAAGAGCCATGAGGAACCCCACAGTTACCCTCTCTTAAGGAAGAGAAGTCGCTGCAGAGATAGAGCGCTGACTTCTGTTCACTAACAAAGTGCAAAACCATGCCCTATGACAACATTGCACACCCACTGTCTTCTCCAGCCTCTTGAGAAGTAGGAAATGGTCTTCAGTATCAAAGACAACAGACAGAACCGACAATATGAGAAGGGCTGTCTGGTCACCATACCATGACCACAGAAACTTGTGCTTAATGTTGTAACCCATCAAAATTAGATAACCAGTGAGAAAGGCACCAACCAAAACAGACAACCCATGAAATGTTTAACCAGGCATATTAGAATTTCAGCATTCTACATATACTTTTATTTCAAACACACAAGAGCCCATTACCTCCCTAGAAACAGCCAGCATGGAGACGTTGTCATGGCAGACTACAGTGGCATTCCTTTTAGTACTTGTCAAAATTGCAACATCCTAAACAAATTGGAAGTACAGAATGCAAATTAGTTAAAAGTACATAAGAAATCAATATTATTACTGCAAAAACTATAATAGCATGCTTTTTAGATTCAACCAAGTGTTTTATGGGAACTTTGTTAAAAGAAAATTCTTATAAAAAGCCTTCTTTCTAAAATAATGGTTTACACTATTGCATTAGAAATGAGAATAAATACTGTTCATCAAAAGTTACAGAAGCTATTTTGAGGTACAGCTATATATTATACATTGTTACATCTCCATACACAATTGAATGACTATTAAAAACATAAATATTCTGTCTCATATTCCCAGCAAATTAGTAACCTGGTGGTGAGCCAGAAATGTGTTTCTCAAAGACGTAAAATGTAGAGCTGTGCACAGCCAGTGTCATGTTGCAGGTTCATGCCAGTGAAGTGGTACATCTTTGTCAGTTACCTCCTTTAAATGTGACCCATCTCTTTAATAATACACTAACAGTGGCAGTTTTGGAAGATTTTGGGAAAATGAAAGAGCCCAAGATCTGGGAGTAACAGAGACAGAAGAGGGTATCCTACTCCAATGTCATGGACTGCTCCAATTTCTATCAGTTAGGTAGATTCCACAGTAAATTAAATATACAATGAGACGAGTTGGAAAGCAACATTATGCAGCAAAGATCTATGGATGATGTTTCCGAAGGACTTATTGAATAAAGTGTAAAGAACTCAAACATGATGCTTTAACAGCTTACTGCCTGCAGAATAAATAGCGATTGAAAACTCAGGGACTTATTTAGATCTTGGCAGTTCTGGTCCCACCTTCACTTTTCTGACGGCGGTCCACACGCTCTATTTAGATGTTGGCTGGTCTATGGACAATAGTCCATCCGAGTGCCGCTGTTGCAGCCATAATTTTCCTCCCACGTCAACAGAGTCATAGGCAAAAGTGCTGTCAGAGGGAATTCCAGTCAGGATTACCACACAGCCAATCATGATGTGCCTTTCCATCAAGGTAACTATGGTGGGGACACCTCCAAACTTAAGTTGATGTAAACGAAGGAAATGAGGAAGAAACATATCCTTTTATCTGTTTTCCACTTCCATTTGCGTGTTGAACCCCATTGTCTAGGTTCTTCCTTTGCTGCTACTCCTTGACCACTACACTTATCTACTTCGTTGTTGCTGGATGTAAGGTAAGCTTCTTTTTCAATTGTTTTACTATGAATCATGTGTTAATATTTACCTTGACCTTGTGTATTTTTACATTGCTCTGCAGTTTTTTTCTCATGTGGAATGCAAAATGTAAAATGAACACACCTGTATTAACACTTAAAAAAATATTTGTTTGTTGTGGTGGTTGTATGTGTTGCACTTGTCGTGCCTTTGGGTGTGCATTCAATAGTGTATATATGTTGCTTGTGTGCTATGCTATATGTTAATAGGCATTGGAAATGCAATCTGTCTCGATTCATTTGAGTTAGAGCTATTGGCATTGTAAATGGCAACGTATTTTATCTATGTGTTATGGAGTGTATGAATGTGACGTGTCGTGGAACTATGTGGATTCGATTGGATTTGTTAGTTTTGCATTGGAATTATGTGGCGTGGTTTGCTGTGGAATTTTGTGGATAGTAATTATGTGGTATTGAGTATGCTGGAATTAAGTGGAATGAGATTTTGTGGTATGGAGTGCAATTATGTGAAATCATATTTGGTATGCAGTGGAGTTTAATTATGTGCTGTGCTGTTGAATTTTGTGACTCAATGTGAAATTATGTGGATTGGATTTGGTGTAGGTGGTGTGTTGTGTAAATGTGTTGGTGAGTTGTATTCTGTCGTTTGATGTGGAATTATTTGTTGTGGAATGGATTTGTATGGAGTTGAATAATGTGGCATGGAACAGTGTGGTGTTGTGTGAAATTCTACTGAGTGGAATTCTGCGGCATGGTGTGGAGTGTATTTATGTGGACTGTAATGTGGCATCAAGTGGATCTATGTAGGGTGTATTTATGTGGTATTGAGTAGCGTGTAATTTGGTGGAGCTGAATTATGTGGTGTTGAGTGGTATTATGTGATTGTAATTATGTTGTGTGGTGTGGAATTGTTCAGTGCTGAACTGTGCTGTGGAATTGTGTGGTGTTGTGTTGAAATATGTGCACCATATGTTGCAGAGCAAACTTCCACCATAAATAAATCTGCACGTAGACAGTAGAGGCGCTGGCCTGCCTCACAAGGAAGAGAGATAGAGCATTGGCACTTTACAATCACCTCTTACGAGGAACAGGAGCAGGGTACAGGAGCAAGTTAAGCATCAGTGCAAGCTTCCCACACACAATGTGTACACCACATGGTGCAGAGCAAGCTTCCAGCTTAAATGAAACTGATAGTACATAGACAACAGAGGAGCAGGCCTTCCTCAAGAGCAGTAGAGATACAGTACTGGAGTCACATTTCGCTTGCAGAAATAGCAACCTAAAAGCTGCCCTTTTTAGCAAACAAATGGGGGAGCACCACCAAATAAGTAACTGCTATTTTTTAGTGCAGCAAACTTTGATTTTGACCCATTGCGTAGAATTACTTGGTTCCTTCACAAATTCCTGGTATCATAGTTAAATTAACATATACTGAGAATACTCTGATTTAACTGCAGCAGGGGTAAAGTTTCACTTTAACTCTGCGCGAATGAATGGGACAAACTGGGGATTATAGATTACCCAGATTGATTAGCTAGGAGTTTGAGCAAACAGATTATGTTTTGTTAATGAAAATAATGGGAATTCAATTAAGGGCGAGTCTTCAAACTAAGCATACATAACTGGTATCTCTGAAACATCCTGTCCTACATGTGCATTACAGTTATTATGGGCTACATCTAACTTGGAAATCGTCCTGGGCTTGCATACAAAGAAAAAAAGCAGGGATCAGGCTTGAAATCTTTTGGCGTGTGGATTGCTAAATAGTGATTACCTGGTAAAGTACCGGTAATGGAATCTGTGACAGGAAGATAAACCGTGGACTATTGCAGTCAGCTTAAGCCATTGCGTTTTCTCTCAATTAGACCACCTGAAAGAGCAACTGAAAAGGTCTCATTATTTTGATTTCTGTTTCGTGTGTCGTTGCACTAGAACTACCCGAAACCAAATAAGCCAATGAGCCCTCGTGTAAAAAGTGAAGTCTGAGGTCAGCTGATATAGATTTACATATCGGGATTTTGAGCCCATTATGACTTTAACATCGAATACAACAGTCCCTGCACACAACGTGCTGTTGGGTCATAGTTAGGAATTGCTCAAGCGGCGTCGCTGGCAACTTGTGACCTTTGCAATTAAAAAAACAAAATAAGACAAAGGTTTCCTTGTGCAAAAGAGTTACCCCATCCCAATTATTCACACTGTATTACAATTACAAAGCGGTTACTACTCCGTTAAGCGCCTTACGGCCTTTAGCACAGTACCACCGTCATATTGTTAAGCCCTATGGGAGTTACCTGAACAACCCGCATTCGTCAGTTTTGCATTCCAGATTAATGCATGTCTGATCTGTACAGTTTATGCCACAAGAGAATAATACGCAACCCTTGTAATAATAACATATGGCCTATTTGGGGAAAGGCCGATCCTCCCGCTAGGATGCGTTGAAAGGAAAAACTGGTGCGGAGCACAATACTATTGCATGCTCACAGCCTGCGGATTGACCACGCCTGCCTGTCAGTGCAGGGATGTAAATACCTCTCACTACACCATCAAAACCCCAGGTTCAGAATAGCTGCTACTAGGGAAGCCTCCCTCCCTCTAGAGGCCTTTCATCTTGCAGCCAATACTCACCACAGGCGGCACTGGGAATCGGTGCTCGGTTACGGTTGGAGCGCATGGCCCGCATAGGAACGTCATCAGTCCAACCCCCAGTGGACTACCCTTTCTGCTTCAAGATTCTTTTATTTCTATTTCAGACTTTAGAAATATCATGGACGGCGTCTGTGCAGCTGCTTAACACCTTGCCTGCGTCGAACGTTCAGCTCCAGTGCTGAACGTTCGAAAAAAGGGTAGGGCACGGTCAGCCAACGGACGTTCGCAGCACTACCAAGGTAGTGCACGTGACGACCGTTGGCCAACGGCAGCAGCCAAAGGTTTACATAGCAAGCCTGAAAAAAACAAGGAGCATGAAAGACTGCTATTGTTTCTGTGCTATAAACAACGCCAGACCTGCAATAGTCCGATGGGAGGAACCAAACCTGCAATAGCTAGACGGAGGAGGGAAGACAGGTCCTCACACTCTGTACAGTGTGTTGAGCAACAAAAATATTTCCTTAGTGAAATCGTCGTGGTGGGAACTCAGCACACAAAGGAGGGACATTTACACAAATGCATCAATACCAAGCCAGCATTTCTGTATGCTACAGATAATAACCAATGGCAATTGGTGGGTGTGCGAAAAGCCCACAGAAGAAACTACAACAGATCAAGGATCAACCTAAAAAAGGAGTATAACACATTACCTACATATATTTTTGAAGCAAACACAACATATATGTGTAGTAACACATTAATAAGTAGTCGGCCTGACGGTGACGGAATACTGTTAACCTGCACAGGAGTACGCCGCATTGATGGAGGTACACCACTCATGCGACAGAAAACAGTCTGTTGATGTGTACGGCGGTTAAGTCAGCCCACGCTACATAAGATGGACGGGACTCCGTCAGATCAATGGAGTACTTGTAACCGCCGCCACAGAGGGACGATGGGAGTCTCACCAAGATCTAAAGCAGGCCCTTAATCTCTTTGCAGATAACTCTAATAGGCAAGTGTTTGGAAAACTGAAGAGAACCCACCTTTGCATCAGAGCATTAACTGACCTTCATAGCAGAAGAGAAATCAATTAACAATGTTGAGTGATGAAAAGCTGATCAGAATCCTGAAGTTTCCTAGCCCTGCTCAGGTAACATTAAACAAAATGCCTCATGTCAATGGTAGGAAATTGGGTTACTGGTTGAGGTAGGAAACCTTACTCAAGCAGCAACCATGATTCAAGTCAGGGTAAAACATAACCCCAAATTAACCTGTGCTTAACTGTCCGGTAGCTTGGCACAAAAGCAGTCAGTCTTAACTTGCAGGCAATGTCTCAAGTATTTATGCAGCACTTCAAACAATAATAAAGTTTAAACAAAACACAAGATATGTAATCACAAGGATTTAAGTGAAAACATTGCTTAGAAGCACAATGCTCCAACTGTGGATATCTGGTCACGCCGGACTGTGACAAAGTCACAAGTTCAGGCCCACTGCAATGGATCACGGACCAAATATAGGGACAAAGGTAGGACTGCTGAACAAAGTATCATAAATCCTGGTTGAGGAGCATTGTGAGATCATGTGTCAATGATGCGTCTCACAGCGGCGTTACTGAGGGGCTGAGGGCGGCGATGCGAGGTCCTACATTGGAAATGCATCGAGTAGCGGCCGTTCCTATGAAGCCATTGATGTGGCTTGCAATCCAAGGCCTTGTTTTATCATCAAGGATGCCGTAAATGAAGGCTTGCAATGAAAACTCCTGCATCCAAGATTCATCTTGCAGCAGCACTTCCAAGACGCCTCGGACTGCGATGCCAGGGCTTGCCTCAGGGATGTGTCAGGCAATGGCAGTTCCAATGCATAGCTACAAGGCGATGCATTGTACTGCGTCAGTTCTGCCCAAGAGACCACAGCTAGGCTGGCAGAGCACCTTCAGACCCACTGCCAATGATCCAGGACAGGGGTGGAACCACTTGGGGGGCAAGAGTCAAGAAGGTAGATTCCAGATGCTGTGTTCAAGGTGGTTGGAGCCTTTTCTGTCCCGTGGGGTCAACCTGGTGGTCCTGGGTTCAAGATGCAGGTCCAGCCCTTTGCACTTAGGTAGCAGAGCAGCAGGGTGGCAGAGTAACTATCATTTTTGCAGAGCAGCACAGCAGTCCTTCTGAGTTTTCCCCAGGTCCAATATTTATACTTGGTGCCAGTTTTGAAGAAGAAGGTGCTGGAGATTTCCAACGTTAGAGGTGTTCAGAATTTCTTGCCTCCATGCCATGGCCCCAGCTTGTCTGTGGTCATAAAAAACTAGTGTCAAATGCTTTGTGATGTGTAAGTGTGCTGGTGACAACTCCACTCCCCCTATCAAGTCAGAGATGGCCTACTCTGCCAACACCTATTCCCCCTTTGTCTCACTATCTGGGAGCATTACACAAAGACCAACTGTCAGCTACAAGTAGTCACATTACCCAGGAAACAGGATGCAGGCACCAACTCAGAGTGAGACCACAGGGAGGCTTCTCACTTACAATTACATGGTACTTTTCTTGACCAAACTGACTACCAGAGTTCCTTAGAACCGCATTGGCAGCAATCACCTGTAAAAAGGCTTTTACTTCTAACAGGGTGGTTCAGTTATTAAGGGATAGTTTGTGATCTTCCCTATCAGTTTTAACTCACATTTTCATACTCACTACACCACCCCACTTACTACCTTTCTTGCACTCATCATAAGGCCTTTTTTCAACAAAAAATCTCCGGTAAAGTCACCCCTAGGGGGACCCGTCAGGCATTGCGATGCCGGCCCAACAAGGAGAACCGGGCGATAATGGTAAAGCATGACATCCCCTTGGGGATGTGTGAGGGCAACATGAAACAGTCCTATTGACTGCCCAAATGCCTTTGCTCTAGTCACACACAACCTGTCTAGATTCTTCTCTTCTTCTCTAGGAACAGATGCCCTATTTTTGTGAGACCAAATAGTTGGGACAAGAAAATGCTAACTTTCTAAAGAAAATATATATACAAAACAGTGATAGATGGAATGCTTGATTTGATCTCAGCCACTGGTAATCACTCGGGCTGCATCCCAAGTCATCTTTATTTTGCCCACCATGCCACCTCAGTTGTGGAAAATGACTAAAGTCGGTATACATAAGCGGCGTTCATTTCTGTTCACCATAGCTACTGTTGAGCGTAAAGTAAAAATCATGAAACATTGGCCACACCATCTTGTCCCTTTTGAGGCACCTTCGTGCGCGTAAGTGGCAGCCATTTTGAAAACCATGGTTTCCCTTCCCAGCGCCGCTAGCTAGCGCGTCTCTCCCTCTGACCTCGCAAGCATCCCACCGCGCGCTGATAGCCCCCGCTCTCCCATACCTGAACCATGAAAACTCCCCTTCAGCGCGACTCTGCCTCGGAAATGCATTCCGCTCCCGGCCAACACCTCCCCATCCTTTGATAAACCCCCTTTTCCTCTGTGCCCAATCGTCCTGCCCGTTCCCAGGGCGCCACCTGGCCCTGCGGATACCATTTATTGGCCCCCTTTACAGTAAGCAGCTGCCCCGATTCAAAGGATCTCTGACTGATCAAAGCCCCCTCCACCCCATGAGATCCGATCAGACACACATTCCGGGAATCGACGGAATGGCCTGGTGTGCGATAGTCATCACCTACTGTGACTGGGGTGGGGACTTCTACTGTAAATATGTGGGAACAGGCCCAAAGTGAGGATTCCGAGGATGTCTTTCCGTACATCAAAGTATTGACAAGAATGTGTTTCATGTAATAAAGCAATAAACCTGTGTATAAGAGGCCAGGCCTCAAGGATGCGTTTAGAGCACCTCGAGAAGATACCCTGTTGTCTGATTTGAGGTGTTCTGCTCCGTCGAAATAAACTCCTGTTTCCTGCCTTCCAGTCTCCAGCGCCTGCCTCTTTATTTGGTAACTGTGAGTTGGGTGAGAGGCGGCTAACGCCGGGCAAACCTTGAAAAGGGGTAACCGACCTGATCTGCCTAACCCTTTTTCTACAATTGGCGTCCCAAACGTGGGGCCCATCAGTGACACGTGGATCCAGTGGGAGAGGTCCTAACGACAGAGTGAACGGCTGCAACGATCGGGAAGTGCACCTGCCCAATAGACCCTCGTCTGGCAGCCGATCATCCGAACTTCACTGGTTCCGAGCAGACCTCTCTCGAGTGATCTACGGTCCTGACTGGGAACCATCAGGAGTGCCACGGCAGAAGATAGAGGACATTCGGGCGCTGGATTCGGAAGACAGGAAACTGTCCATGCGGTCCGGGTAAGGTCGTGTAACACGACGAATTGCGAATTGATTGTTTGATTGTTTGAAAATACTAGTATTACTCATTTGATTGTTTCTGAGAGATTCTCTATTTGCAAACAAGCACAGAGTCGCCATACTCTGTTTAGTCTTTGCAGATAGTGAAGGGTAGGTAACGCAGGCCTTTGCCCCCGTTGTAATCCGTCGTGCCTACTTCCCTCTCCATTTGATTGATTGTTATACAAACATTTACTGTTTTGGAATTGGTTCTCCTTGGATCATTCTCTATTTACAAAAAAGCACAGAGTCGCAATACTCTGTTTAGTCCTTGTGAATAGTGAAGGATAGGTAACGCAGGCTTTTGCCCCCGTTGTAATCCGTCGTGCCTATTTTTATCCCTCATTTGATTGATTGTTTGACCGAACATTGATCGGTCGGAATTGGTTCTCTTTGGGTTATTCTCTATCCACAAATAAGCACAGAGTCGCAATACTCTGTTTAGTCTTTGCGGATAGTGAAGGATAGGTAGTGCAGACTTTTGTCCCCTTTGTAACCCGTCATGCCTATCTTTGCCCCGTCTGTTGGTAGTTGGTTCAGCCCGGACCGTTTATTAGAGGTGGATCATCCGGCTCCACCGGAAGACACCCCTAATAAAAAGGACATAAATATAACAATGCGGATTAGCCGCTGTATCATGCTAGCAAACAATAACATAAAAATCGTTAGGAAAAACAAAAGGAATCGAGCAAAATCAGTAGGCCACTGATGGGATCTCTTTTTGACCTCGCTAAAATAGAAACATTAGGAACAACCCCTCATGAGAAATATGAAACTAGTGAGAAGAGCCGAACTCGACGCCATGATGGCTGCAAGACAGCTCGGCTCCACCGCCCACCCCGCCCAAATAACGACAAACCCTATGCAATTATTATAAATAAATACAACACTCCAGCAAAGTAACATGTTAAAACGTTTTATTATACAACTATTTATTAAACAACTATTTACATGGCAAATGGCTGCAACAACAAACTCAAATGCATTTGCCGCATGCTTGACGCTGTAGCAATGTTGGGCTACTTTGGGCTACTTTTTAGTAGGATTTGGGCTTTAGAAAGTCTACAAAAGCCCCCAGCCGGTGACGTAGCGTCGGTAGGACCGTTGTACGAATAGCCCGGAGGCGACACCACGCGCCAAGGCCCGTCCCCAGGACGTCCAGAGGTGGTGCCCAACAAGTTGTGTGCGGGGGGGTGCCTTGCTGATGGCTCTCCACACCCCCCCCAGCACCCCCTTCCGTTGCCTGGTCCGGCCATCCTATAATGCTGCGCCAAGAGACGGCGTGGGGTGCCCTGAGGGGAGGCGACGCGAACGGGTCCCCCCCACCCCCCCAGGTGGGGGTTCCTCAGCTGCAGCAGGGCGACCCTTAGCGTTTCACTCGCCGACCAGCTGCAGCAGGGCGACCCTTAGCGTTTCACTCGCCGACCAGCTGCAGCAGGGCGACCCTTAGCGTTTCACTCGCCGACCAGCTGCAGCAGGACAACCATTAGCGTTTCACCTGCCGGACGGCTGCACCAGGACTGCCATTGGCGTTCCACTCGGTTGGATGGCCGGGGGACCCGCTCCGGTGGCCGGGGTGAAGAGCGGATGCTGCTGCGGGACGCTCAAAATGGCGGCCGGCTCCCTGGATTTGGGCCTGGTCCACTAGAACGACTCTGGACTACTCTGGAACTCGAATGCTTGTCTGCTCGGGCATGAGCCACACTCTTGAAGACATTGTCCAAGCTTTAAAGATTCTACTAGAGTCGTTGGCCCTCGACTCCCGCGGGCTTCCGGTAGGGGCAACCGCCACTGTTGCTCGACTATCCCCCATGGATATGCCACTGCCTCGGGTGACCACCGCCTTATCCCCATCTGGTGCCGTGAGAGAGGCTGATTCAGCGCATCGGTGGAGGGATACGCCTGCTGTCCCGCACTCCGGAGTGGCCGCGACATTGCCGCGAGAGGATGGTGCTCTCATGATGACGCCAACTTTTGTCTGAATTACCAAGAGACACTCGATCAGCTCCGGTGGGACCTCAGCGTGACCCGGTAGGGAAGATTTTTGCCTTCCTCCCCCTTTTGAGTCACGGTTCATGCAGCCTGTTCTTTCTGTTGGCGCTAACGAACTTTTTGAACTGCCGAAAGGGATTCTGGTCCGGCCGCTAGTTGTTGGAGGCATTTGGACTATACTCCGGACCCACCCGGCCTCGCCCCCAAAATGGCGCCAGTATAAGCGGGACTTGCAACTCCTTATGACGTTTTAGTTACGTAGCTTTGATGTTATGGGATATGTAGGCGGTCCTTGAGCACGTGGCGGGCGGGGAAGGGTACTGACTGGGCATGCGGACAACCCTACTGATATTGGTTTTTATTCACTATTTGATTATTGTATTATTATAGCTTCGAAGTAATGTTACTCATGATACTCGCCCATGGTGTGCGTATGAACGATTTTATTGTAACCGATCCTGTCATACTTTTATAAAAATCAACATTCACTGATCCTGCAACCGTTTGTCACGTTTGGTTCTTTTCAATTAAATGACTCACTTGCCTCTATACTACAGTGTAATCTCTCCTCATGCGTTTCCCGTCTTTTCCGTAACCGACCTATATGGTTGGAGGCCCTTATTTGAATGCTGACATTTCCACAATAAAGGTTTTTAAAATATATGAAACTAGCATCATAACAGTCACTTTGATTGTTAAGGTTTTTTTAAAATACCACGCTCTGCGAATAGGAACGACCCTATACCACCGTAGGCCATTCCTTTTCCTCAAATGAAAACGTAAATCCGTCACCCCCCCCCCCCCCCCACCTTATACCGAAGGCCCCTGGCTTTTGACCCCTCCTTACACGCGGTCTGTACTACCGCCCTCGGGCGACCTATGTAATGAACAGCCTGTCATTGGTTATCCTTTCCGCACTACCGGTTCCTCTGGGCTTCAATGCCGAGATAAAAGGGACTGCATCCCACAGAGATAAGTCAGGTACGTGGTAGGTAAAAACATTTTTATGTTTATGCACGCTGATGTGCTTTGAACGCTGCCCCCTCCCCCTCTTTTCTTTTTCTGCAGGTTATATCGGAAATTCAGCTGAAGTATGGAGAGGACCTAACACGCACCATGCTCCACGCGAGGAAAATAGGCCAGTTCTGTGAGAGGGTACATTATATACAGGAGCTATCTCTGAGAGCATGAAAATTGTATGGTATGAATGTGCGCTTGGGCCCTGATTTGTACGGTATGAATGCGTATGTGTGGTGCACGTCTGGGCCGATAAAAGAATGCTTTTTGTATGACGGAGGTGTTGATCGAATGGTTAATGGAATAAGAAAAATAAGCCAGAACATGGTACCTGCATGTGAAGGACGAAAAAGAATATAGCACTTACCTTACCTAGGAACGACTCTCTCCCTCCCTGGAGCTAGTGAATGGGAGAGTGGCCTACACCAGAAACTTGAAGGGTTATCGTAGTACCTCGGACCCGAACCGATATCCCAAATGTACACCCAAAAGAATGCGCACCAGTGAGTCAATTTACGTGCTGACTAAATAAGAGAAGTCAAGAGTACCCCGGGTTGGGGTTCATCCCAAATCCCCCTCAGCCCAGAAATTAGGGATATTGTTATGTTTTAGATTTACCCCTTCTTCTTCCATCCTCGTAGGAAAATCAGAATTGTATCATTACACGTCCGATTGACACCCCTCCTTTACCTCAGCTTGGATCATCATTTGCTAGATGTTGGAAGGCCCCACCGTGAGTATAAGCACGACTGGACTGGTGTCCGACCAACTAGGAGGGAGTAAGTATTTTCAAACACGAGGTTACCAACAAAAATTGTCCACTATTAGGAAGGAAGGAGAATAAAGAGCTCGACCCCCAAACAAATTAAATGGAATACTGAGAATGCGCAACACGCATGAAAAAGTCCTTTTGCCCAAAATAGCTCTGTGGTTTGTCTTAGGTTTTCGCACTTGATGTATGTACTGTCGCACCCTATCCGGTATTTGTGTGTACGTAAACTGTGAATTTATGTTTTCTCTCAGCTTGTGTTGTATACGTGAAACCGACCCGTACTGTTTTATATGTGTGTGCACTGAATAACCTATTATCATACACGTTTCTCTCTCTCTCTCTCTTTATATTGTACGTGTACTAAATAGCCTATTTGGTGCGCACGACACTCTCTCCCTCTGAGGGCTCCCTTGCTCCCTTTTGAATAAATGGCGGCACTATACCTCGCCAGTACAGGTATAATTGGCTTTAGACACGACAGTGTTTGAACAAATTGACAGAAACAAAACTATCGTATTTTGCCATATTACTGCCTCTCCTTTCTGTAAAATGATGAAACTTAATTGGCTGAGAAAGAAAGGACAGGTAAGACGACTGATGTCCCCTAATCTGACCCTTAAAAGGGAACTATATGTCAGTGGCTTTTTGTTTTAGTACCTTAGTAACACCACCTTCCTCATTCGGATTACCACCGCCAATTGCACAAAAATAGAATGTCCGATACGTCCCCGTTTCTCCAGAATGGTCCCAGTTCTGTACCAACCGTCCCAGAAAATCTTAAAGACTGTAGCTATAAGCCCTTGATAATAGCACTTCCCACTTTTTATAAATTAGCAGACCTTGAAGAAAAATATAGTTCAGCAGGATTTGTTTTAGAAAAACACGAGTCTCTACTGGTGGGGCCGGTTTGAATTCGATAAAACCATGTAAATTTTAGATACCAGACTTCTTGCCACATTCGCAAATATAACAGGAGTAAAACGCCAGACAGACCTTATGTTTGAAAATAGAAAATACTTGCCTACCCGAACCACAGCAATAATGCACGAGTTAACTGCATACACCGATGTAAGGATTACTAAGCATCCACCCTATCGAGACCAGTAAACGTTTCCCCAACTACTTGGGGTTGGGAGAGAAATTAAAGTGTGTAAACGTCTTCCCCTGTCATTTCTCTAAGACTTGTTTTTTTGTACTCATTTAAAGATAACGTGCAGTCGGAGGAGGAGAGAGGCCGGACGTGACGCACAGCCTGGCTGCAGATCGGGGAATATCTATGACCACGACCAAGGTAGAGCCACAGAGCAAAGAGTTGCGGGACGAGGCACCATTCTCAACGTGGAAAGTGAAGGAAAGAAGGGCTGTCCAGAAGCCCCTGCATGTTGATGAGCTCATGCCGAAAGTCCCAGCCCATTGTGCCCGATTGATGGGCCCACTCGCTTGAAATTTCTGCCCTCCTTGGTCCGTTTCAGATCTGATCCCACTCCACCCTCTCTTCCCTCGGCCTCCCAAAGCACGCCCCCATCACCCCTTTTTTCCATACGGAGTTATTTTCTTTGAACTTGACTTGAAGAAGAAGCACAGCACAAAGATAGAGTAGGGTTTGTCACGAAAGAAGAACGGAATGCGGGTACCCCGCCTAAGGTACCTATGATAGATTAGTTAGGGAACAGGACAACCAGGACTGTGGTCCGAGAGCAAAAAGTGACCGCACCCTGCAACGCGAAATCTGATTTAGAGCTGATCGCATAGCTCCACCGCCGGTGCTCAACAGTGCCAACGAAAGAAGAAGAACGATGAGAGCCTACCAGTGATGGCTCGCTGTAATAAGACACTGGAAGGACGAACCCTTTTTTCAACGTTGCCACCCTTTGACTGGCACTTGTATTAATTTGAATTTCTCTCCCAACCACTTGTACTGATTATCACCCAATTGAGTTTCCAAAACCTTACATCGGTCACTTTCAACTGTACATGGATAACTAAGAAAGCGTTAACTCTGTATCATGATTGTAGAACACCAGTTATGCACATGAACATACTGTCTAGTTTTGATCCCCATGGAGTCCAGACCTCAAGTGATAATAACCCTTATTCTGCCAGAACATTTTTTGTATGACATCATGTTTGTATTCGAACGAATTTCCTACATCGTCTAAATAATGTCCCCGTCCCCAAGGTCTAACGTATGACACAGCTAATGTAATTTTGTATGCACTGCCTCCTCGCCTATCGCATTAACTACATGTGGTTATGTACGATTCTGTCAAGCATTGATAGCAGGATTATTTCCATCTGTCCGTAATGCATATGGGCTACCAAAGACCTCAATAGACCGCCCAGCCACATACTTCCCTTATTAGTATAACTAAATGTCAGCTTGTACATCCTTACCTCAGACATGAACAGAAAGGAACTAACTCATGATAAAAACTGGGGACTGTGGAAAATGATTAAAGTCGGTATACATAAGCGGCGTTCATTTCTGTTCACCATAGCTACTGTTGAGCGTAAAGTAAAAATCATGAAACATTGGCCACACCATCTTGTCCCTTTTGAGGCACCTTCGTGCGCGTAAGTGGCAGCCATTTTGAAAACCATGGTTTCCCTGCCCAGCGCCGCTAGCTAGCGCGTCTCTCCCTCTGACCTCGCAAGCATCCCCCCGCGCGCTGATAGCCCCCGCTCTCCCATACCTGAACCATGAAAACTCCCCTTCAGCGCGACTCTGCCTCGGAAATGCATTCCGCTCCCGGCCAACACCTCCCCATCCTTTGATAAACCCCCTTTTCCTCTGTGCCCAATCGTCCTGCCCGTTCCCAGGGCGCCACCTGGCCCTGCGGATACCATTTATTGGCCCCCTTTACAGTAAGCAGCTGCCCCGATTCAAAGGATCTCTGACTGATCAAAGCCCCCTCCACCCCATGAGATCCGATCAGACACACATTCCGGGAATCGACGGAATGGCCTGGTGTGCGATAGTCATCACCTACTGTGACCGGGGTGGGGACTTCTACTGTAAATATGTGGGAACAGGCCCAAAGTGAGGATTCCGAGGATGTCTTTCCGTACATCAAAGTATTGAAAAGAATGTGTTTCATGTAATAAAGCAATAAACCTGTGTATAAGAGGCCAGGCCTCAAGGATGCGTTTAGAGCACCTCGAGAAGATACCCTGTTGTCTGATTTGACGTGTTCTGCTCCGTCGGAATAAACTCCTGTTTCCTGCCTTCCAGTCTCCAGCGCCTGCCTCTTTATTTGGTAACTGTGAGTTGGGTGAGAGGCGGCTAACGCCGGGCAAACCTTGAAAAGGGGTAATCGACCTGATCTGCCTAACCCTTTTTCTACACAGTTCGGACCCAGATAAATGCAAGTCAGTCTTGGCCCTCCTCCAATAAGAACAGTCCAGGCTGAAATACCAAGACAGGCACACCTTGAACTGGAAGGCAAACAACCTAGATATGGGCTCTTTAGCCGGGTACAGCTTGGGTGCAGTGCATCGGATCCACTGCTGGGCATACTCGGCCCTCTTGGGATGACACAATAGGTATACAAAACAGTGATAGATGGAATTCTTGAATTAATCTCAATCACTGGTAATCACTCAGGCTGCAACCCAATCCATCATTATTTTTCACATCCATGCCACCTCCCTTCGGACCCAGATAAATGGAAATCAGTCTTGGCCCTGTTCCAATAAGAACAATCGCGCCCTAACTGCCAAGCAAGGTCCTCCCTCAACCAGAGCACAAGATTCCCAGGACCGGTTTTGCCCTAGTTATGGGCTAATCAGCTTGGTACAGCTTAGTTCCAGTCTACATTGTGCCAGTTAGCCAATTGCATCCCAAGGTTAAGTTGCATGAGCTTGTTAACTTATTGCTACCGTTTTGTGTCCCTATGGTATGTGATTTTACAAAGACAAGTTATAAAAACTGAGTTTGATAGATTGATCTAACCTCATTATCTATCCCTTTCTCTTGGCTACTAGATATCAATTGTTATATTTGTCTCTACTGAAATTGTCCTTTAATTATCACGCCCTGAAGATGGTCTCATGTAACGCTGACACTGGAGATCGAACCGTCAATGTTACATCCACTTCTTTCATATAATTGTTTGGCTCATTGTCCAAATTGCTATTTAACATATGTAATAGACTTATTACATGAACATTAAAAGTGGTCTGTGTTTACATTGGTCAAGGTTTTACATATTGAGCTGCCTTCATCAGACATTCACATGATCGATGTATCATGGGTTTTTGTGTGATGAACCCTATGCTTCTTCAAGAATAATATACAAATATTCTTAATTATGCTATGCATCTGTCTTTTCTTTGATTTATACATATGATAATATGACTTTTTTAATTCATTTTTTTAATTAATTCATATTGTCACTCTTTAAGGCACATAAAATGTACCTTATTCCTCGGATTCACATGTAAATGATTCCCTTGTTGGCATACAACCTTTATTTTGATTTATACACAAGCTTCCAAGGGGCTAATGGGTTGCCCATTTTTTCTTTAACTTTCTTCAGTTCCATCAGGATCTAAGGCTCAGGGTGCCAGGTGTGCTATAGTTATGCCCAGAAAGTGCCCTGGGGGGATTATGTAGTCATTAGCCAATTAGCTATCAGGATCCCTCCCTGCCTTGTGTTGACTTCCGGCTATGTGTGGCATCTAGCAATCCCTGAGTGTACTATTCTGCCCACTCTCAAGATGCCTGAACCCTTCTATGGGTGTTAGCATTTTGGTAGTCCACCCTAAATGTGTGCCTACCTGTGGGCTACTCATCCAAGGGAAAACCAGCTTGGCCACTGGTTTCCCCTCTCTGTTCCTGCCGCCAGCCAGCCTGCCTGTACTTCCCTTCAGAAGTGTGATCGCTGTTTTACCACCAAAGTCAGCTTTGCCTTTGACGCTGTCCTTCTTGGCCAACACCCTGAGTGGCTACCTGCTAAGGAAAGGTATCACATCTGCCTGTAGCAGGCTTCTATTGTTCCTGAGCCTCGAAATCATTCACACTACTCCCCAGGAGGGCAGAATTCTGTCTGATGGCCAGCAACTGTTCAAGGCCACGGGACAAACAGGGCAACAGAGTGGTAACTTTCTAAAAGTTGCCTTTCCCTACAAGTGACATTAACTTCAACTTGGGCATCAAGTCGTATTTTATTCCACAATTCATTTGATACCTTGAAGTGCCCATTTTTGTAGTCCTATTCAGAAGTTAGCCAGACTGAGAGGTCAGTTGGTAACTCTTTGTTAGCCAATGGGGATATTAACTTTTCCACAGCGAAAATGACAATGTTAGGGCATGTTAAAAGTATATGTCCTACCTAGCAAAATACAATTCCCTGCCTTAGGTCTTCATAGTCTTTCTTTAGGGGAGACTTATTGTTAAGGGAAGTGAGGACTTTTCCATTGATTTAAATGACAAAGTCAAACTTGCAGCTTAAAAGTGCTCTTCTAAGCTGCACTGGCAGGCTGGAAGCCATTTTGTACTTTGTCCTAGACAGGGTGGCACAACCACTGCTGCAGCTGGGGGGGGCACTCTGTCGCACATGTCATGGGCACCCTTTGTACCCTATACTAGGGACTTATGAGTAAGTCAGCTTATGCCAATGATGGAGGGGGGTAGCCAATTTAACATACATTTAGAAATGGGTTAGAACACTGGCACTGGCAAAAACGAGCAGCACCAGTCGAAAACGTTGAGGGTGATCATGCATAAAGAGGCATTTCCTTACATGGACCTTCTTCATTCTCTTTGAATGATCTACTTGCTCCCATGCATTACCTTTGTTCGGAGGCTCCCTCCTGCCTAATGATTCAGAGCTCCTTCATCACTCTCCAGTCAACTCAGAGATAACAACAATCACACTGTACCACTTAAAGGTGTCCACTCCTGTCCTAATGGATGAATCCAGAATTGGAAAAATTAAGGTATTTTCCACTGTAGGTAGTGAACAATCTTTGGAGCAGCCTCATTTGAGGCAAACAGACCAAGTTAAAGTTTTCCACCCTTGTATTCTCTGGGTCAACGTCCCATAGATCAATGCTCCCAAGTTGCCATGGCCCATTTAAAAGTACCTCGTTTATAGTGAGCCATAAACTATATTCACATTGAAGATGGGGTATTTAAGTTTAGCCAGCAGACCGTAAACAGTTATTACTGCTATCCTCACTCAAATACAACTTGTCTATCAAAAGATAGCTTCATGTGTGCAGGGAATAGAGTTTGTGAGAAAGTAAGTGCACTAGACTAACCAAGCTGTTGTTTTGTTAGTTGAGATTACTGCAATCTAAAATAGCAAGGGTTTGGGCCTCTAAAAGATAATGGTTAGAAGATGTAAGGTTTCATCAAGAGAATCTCAAGAGAATCTCAACCTTGGCTTAGTTGAACACATGCCAGCTTTCATACATCCACAAACATATATTTTTCAAACAATTGTAATTGTGTGGATCCCTTTGCTCTATTTCTCCACCTGAATAACCAGCTGAGTATCACCTGTATTACTCTGGAGCTCTAGATGATTCTTCATTAGAGCAAAGTGTTCTCTGTCTCATCTATCATATGGAATTGAAGCAAAGGGGTAAAGAATGATCCTGTAACAAAGGTTTGGAACTGTGTGTTTATTCCCATGAGAAATGATTTTGCTGTCCTTTCCTATTGTTTGTCTTTTCCCTATCTAGGTCATGTCCTTCTGTTTATTAATGCAGGACTGAAAATTGAGTCTTATCAGGCATGAGTGTAGAATTACACCAGGTTTAAGTGTAGTAAATGTGATGTCACACAGTATTAGACCTCCCCAATATCTTCATAAGGGTGACATTTGTTTTTTATTCTTCCAATTTTGAAGGGAAGATTTCAAAGGAATATGGGATGTTGAGGGGTTTATGAATTTCAAATCTGACTTGATAAGGGATTCAAGGGAGCAAGGCACAAGAAATAAATATATATCCGCTTGGAATAACTGGTTATTGGAATGGAATGTTGTTTGTATGCAATGGAAGAACCTGAAACAGGGATAATATCTTCATTACGATATAGTTTTAAATGATTGAGTTATCAGGTTAATACCTGTATAGGTCACATGTTGATCAGTGATTTGTCAAAGGGAAATTAATTATTTTGTATATAGGCTTTTGAAGACCTAAACAAGGTCATATGTCAGATTGTTAGCAGATATGTAAAGGCAGCTATTAGCAAACGCCAAGGTGTAAAAAATTAAAAGCAGAGTCAAGATCTGCTTACTTGTGTACAGACCTAGAAAAGAAAAAGATTGTGGTCTGTGCTTTGTGAAGAAAATATGAAAACCTGACCTAAACATTCTAACTCTAACTAATGCCCATGAAAATGGGCTATTAGTTGAAGGGAGTGGAAGCCCAACTTAAGCAACAACCGTAAACCGTGTCAAAGTGTAACACAAAAAGTCACTAAGTTAACCAGTCTTTCACCCTCTGTTACTTGGCACAAAAGCAGTAAGGCTTAACTTCGGGTCAAGTTGTTAAGTATTTATGCAGCACACAAACATTATTAAGGTGAAAACACACACAAGAAAATCCAAAACCAATTTGGAATGATAGAGTAAACATTCATAAAGCAAATGATACCAGGCAACAAATTCGAATCAGTAGAACCAGAGATATCGAATATTAAAGTTTTACGTGAAAATAACACCAAGAAGCAGACAGCACCACCCGCAGTTATCTGGTCACGGTAGACCGGGGAAAGTGACAAGTTCAGGCTGATGGCGTTGAAGTGCAGGGCAGATAGAGGGACCATGTTACTCCTGCCGAAGAATTACTTTCTCAAATTCAGTGCGAAGACTTCCGTTTGCATTGAAGGAGACCATGAGGATGAGGTGTTCAGTGCGAAAAGCAGGTAAAAGACCACAGACCATCGCATCTGTAGCACAAAGAGGCAGTGGGTCCTGGAGCTTCACGCTGACTGTTGCCGCGGGCTGTCATTTCTGTTACATTAAGTGCAGGTCTTGCATTACCAGTTGTCATGGATGGTTGTTGTCAGCGCAAAGAGCATGTCTCATTGGAGCTTCGCATAGGCAGTCGTCTTGAGCAGCAGTCTATTGGCATGAACTGTCCCATTCGTGGTCCTGAGGAACCCAAAGTTCTGGATTTTAACCTCTTACTTTAGGAGGAGATCTCACAGATCCTAGCCAAGGGTCTAGGACATCTTGGGGGCACTAAGTCAGCAGATGCCAGCAGAAGAGCTCAGGCAGGTCCAAGCAGGTCTAGCTGCAACTAGTCAGTGAGGCAGTTGCTGGGAGGGCTCTGGAAGGTTACTATGCCCCTGTAGCTCACACAGGAGGTCAGCCAACTGACAGTTAGAGTCACTCTGTGTAGCCGGGAATCAAGGCAAACAGGACCATGCTTGTTTCTACAAACATCTAGACAATCCTTCTAGCAGCAGAGCAGTCCTTCCGGTAACAGGACAGTCCTTCTTCTGAATTTTCCACAGGTCCAGGAGTGTTCTGATGAGTGGTTCTGAGGGTCATTTTTTATTTATGGTGCTGTCCTTTGTGTGGGGAATTCCGTGGCCTACCTCAAAATTGTTTCTGGTCAATTGTTTCTCTTCGCTTGGTTCTGGCCCCAAACTGTCCATAGTGACAAAGGCAAGGGAAGGCCTGATGTCTGGTTTCTTTGTGTGTGCTGTGGGGAAGATCTTTTTAAATGTAATGAGAGCAGAGTACAGCTCCTTCCCAGCCATCCTGCCACAAAAACCCTCGCCCAGCTACTTTCAAGTCTCCATGTCACTGTCTGGGCCCCATACACATTCTTGATTGGGAAACCATTAACCAGCCCAGGGGGCTGGAAACTCATTGAAAGGCCTCAGTAACTTTTGGCAGGAAAATGTCAACTTTCTAGAAGTGGTATTTTTAAAATTATAATCTAAACGTTTACTTTACCATTGAACAGGATTTTAAATTACAATTAGAGTGTAAACACTGTATTTCTACTTTCTCCCAATCTAACATTATCACTTATTAAATGTAAAAAGGTACAGTGTTAGTCTATTGGGGAGATAGGCTTAACAAAAGTGAAAAACAACTTTAGGAGTTTTTCACTGTCAGGACATGTAAATCTTAACGCCACGCATCCTACTTTTTAAATACCATGCTCTCTACTGAGCCTTTATGGCCACCTTATATGTGGCTTATAAGTATTAAAAGGTATGGTTTAAGCCTGCTAAATGGTTTATGTTACCTGATATATTTGGCAATTTATAATTGCATTACGGGCTGCAGTGGAAGGCCTGAGACAACTTTTAAACGGCTGTCGTAGTGGGTGGCACAATCAGTACCATGTACTAGGAGCTAACAAGTAAATTAAATGTACCAATCAGGTTTAAGTCAATTTGATCACATTTTAGGGAAAGAAAACAAGCACTTAGCCACCGGTGGGCCGGAAATAAGTAACAGTCTTACAAGCCAATAACAATGAGTTTATTAAAGAAAGGCAGAGGAAGGCAACAATCTGGGGTGACACTGCAGAGAGGGGCAGGTTAAACACCCATTATTAGCAGCACTTTGAAAAAAACCTGCTTTTTCAGCTACCTATCCCAAAATAAACACATAATATAAAAAATACATAATGGGTAACGTTTCATATGGTTTTCATATTGGCAACTTGGGTTCTGGCGACATATTACCTCGAGGTTTAGGATTTTACCAGAACACTTTGATGGCACTATTGGATCATACAAAACAGTTATTTACAAATATGCAGATTTGTAGAGCATACGCTTTGCTATCATTGCTGAGTGTGGGGAGGAAAGCCTCTAATTGGTCATGATGCCCCTCCCTCAACACAAGTTATACTCTGCACAGCTGCCTACAGGGTTTATGCCTAGGCATTTAACCAAAACCTCCAGATTCCCAATAATTATATTTGTGCAGGAAGGTAAAAGCACATTGAAGAAGCCCTGTGATTATTAGGAACGATGATTTTCTGTCTAAATTTAAGGGTGCATACAATCTGTGAGACAACAGTGTTGCTCTCATGTCAATGTAGTATATTGTGGTAATAAACTTGGATATAACCTTTACGCTGTAGATTTAAATGAATGAGTGAGTGTTTATTAGTACAGTTGTCCAAGCGTGTTATTGAGCTGCCATGGCATAAATAAAACTATTATGATAATGGATACTACAGTCATTTTCGTTCTGTCTCTGGCAAATGATAATGGCTTCAAGGTAGGCGGAGGGTGAACTTTTAAAGAATGAATGGATTACTCAAAATGTAAACATTTGAAAGTAACACAGCCATTTTAGATGTCATCCTACTTTCTGAGGAGAGTCAGGGGATAGCCATAATTTTGAGGATATTCAATTGGAATATTTAACCTAGATAACTGCTGTGTTGCCGTACATGCAAATAATTATAACATTGTGATCACAAGGGGAAAACAGTAAATGGTTTCTCAGTTCTAAGCAGCTGTGCACTCATGTTAAGAGTGTCTATTTAAAGAGATGGAAATCTTGTTTTCATGTGAGTCAGAGAGAGATCTGCTCTCCACTTTTACAGGGAGATTAATTCGATTAGGTTCCTAGGATGAATATATTTTTTTCTGATCACCCATACAAAATCAGTTTTCAATGTGTTTGTATATGTCTATAAACTAAATCAAAATATTCAGTTTTCTAAAAGTTTTATAGAACAAAGTGGGCCATTTAGTGTATGTCTGCCATCCTGACAGGGCAGCCAAGGTCCTAGCATGTTCCCTGCTTGGAGAAGACTGCCCACCATATTTGAAAGTCCTCACCGGGCTAGTGTGATCTCTGTAAAGAAAGTGCATGCTCAGGTTTTAGTGGATGCATGTGGAATTTAGTTGATTGCTAACTGGGCTGTCATGCTCAGGTGGTACACTGTTGTTGGTACGTGGGCCGCCATGTTGAGGCAGCCCGCTCAGCATTCTCATAGTGAGAAGTTGTTGCTGGAAGACAAAGAAAAATTGTTGCTGATACATCTGGAATTTTTGCACCTGTGGGACTTTTCCTTCTCAGGACTACTATGCTTCTGGGAGGTAAGTGACAGTCGCTCCACCCCAAAGAGGGCGGTCTAACACCATTGTGAGTTGTTGGCCCAGTGGTGGACAGACACTGCATTAAGTTTAGTTGTATAGTATACATGGCTAATTAGGGCCTGCACGACATAGTCTAATTGCCTCATGTTAGTCACATGTGATGGAGGGAAATGCTTAAAGCAAAGCATATTAACTGTCTGGAATGCACTACAGTGACATATTGAATAATAGTATTTCTGTATATAGTGCTTCATATCACAGGTAAGGACTGCAGATAACAAGTGTTACTATAATCCAATTTAATGGTACATACTTTACCCTGGAAGGTTAAATTGGCTTGCCGGTATTTCATATATAATCTTTAGATCGCTGCATTTCTTAACAGCAAGTATTTTACTCACTGAACTATGCTGCCAGGGTATGTGTGTTTTCGCAATACATTATTAAATGAAACCTGTATAAATACTGTATAGAAGGACTACCAAAGATCCTCCTGTATATTAGCCCACAAATCTCAAGCAGGGTACCACAAGAATGATGTGTGTCATCCCTAAAATAATGTTGATTGCAGTACTCTACCAAGAGCATAAGGGTCACATACTATTTTATGAAAAGCAAAGCTCCCTTGGATGAAAACTATTCAAGTATGTCCATACATAAAATTACATTGGATTATAATCAAAAAATATGTGCAGCAAAATCGGGTTTTCCATTGTAATCAAAGTATTAACAAATAATGGCATACCCCAAAATATGTCCCTTTCTTCAGAAAGGCTATTGTCTTTGGATGCAGCTCCCCAGTCTGCTTGTTGTGAGTCACCTTGGTCACCACTGCAGTGCCTGACAGAATCAGGTAGAAGTTCTGTGGGATGTGGCCTTGCCTGATGATAACCCTTCCAGGTCCAAAACTTTTAATTGAAACAAATGAAAAGAACATGAAGAGTGAACATTTTCAAACATCACATACAAGTAGCTTCCGGCTCATATGTTCCCCGCAATAAAAGCAAATCAAGCACTGAAATAAACATTGTCAGATTCCTGCCTGTGCTCAGTATTTGGATCCGTTTTTGGCAGAAGCCAGATTTATACGAGCTGGAAGGAAGTAAAACTTTATTTTTACAGACCTAGTTGAAATATAAATCTAGCTATTACCGCATTGATCTGCTAAGCACATAAAACACTTTAAAAGCTTTTTCAGAAGCCATGGGCATTTATTCCCATGATTTCTGACGAGGGCACCACTGGCAGGTTTTAGTTTTTGATTCTCCGAGGTACTGATGGGGGCACCCTTGGCAGGTTTTAAGTTTTGATTTTCTCCGAGGTACCGATATACTTCTGTTTACGAACTTCCCCTCAGGAATGATGGATGCCTGGGAAATGGACTGTCGAACATGTTTTATTGGAAGGAGGGGGTTGAATTGGATTTCTGCCTTACAAATATTCCATTATAGGAGGAAGGAAATACGAACAGGAATGTACACGCACGTACCTTGGCAGGCACATATACAACCATGAATAATTGATGTTCTATCTCAGCTTCATTAGTAACAAAGCCCAACAGCTCTGACTGGGTGAGAGATTTAGGTCACCCCCATCAAGCAATGCGGAGAATTGCAGTCTTTGATCAGAAGAAAAGCTGCTAAGAATGCCTGCCGCATTTATTACGTTTTCAAGCCCCATAAATTCTCAGAAGACAGAATTAGTCTATAATGAAAATAGAAACTGAACATTTAACTTCATCAAATCTTATTAGAAGGACAAGTTCGGATAGCACCAGAAAGATAAGCTCATTTTTTGTAGGTTGAAGCTGTTTTGTGTATTACATATACATATTTATTCATTTGGAGTTATCTTTGTATTTCTAATGAGAAAAATAAAATTTCGAGCAGAATTAATTGAAAAAGCATACATTAAAAAATCCAGTTCTGTGGGGGCGTGGCTTGCGCGCCGCTTCAGCATGGCGGACAGCGCTTGAGCTCCGAGGCGAGTTCTCCCGTCGGGCTGATTTCTCCTTTCCCCGACTGCCCCTGTGAGCGGAAAAGGCAGCATTCAACAGCGGAATGTGAAGGGAGCTGATTTACGAGGTTTCCTGCTATCTTGGTCACCAGCTGCATGCTTTCTGCCTGACGCTCGTTTTCCTCACAGACGGCCGCCATTTCCTGCTCCTGACGCAGTTGACATTTCTCCTCAGGAATGCCGCTTGTGCTACAATGTTTCAGGTCGTGGTGGCTGCCGAGGGTGTTTCTTCTATGATGCCTGCAATTGGTAACATTTTTTCCTTTTTTCTGCTATTTTCTTGCTGCTTGGCTGGGAATTAAGGTGCCTACGCGCTATTTTTCTCTAAGCTCAGGTATCTCATTCAGGTGTGGGTTTTTTTTTCCTGCGAACTCCGTGCTGTGCCCTCCTGAATTATTTGTAGCTCTATCATTCTTTAGCTACCTGTCTGCCCTGCATATAAGTCCGCCGCTATTATCTTATTAGCGCCCATTGAGCTCAGTGTGCTATTTTTCTCATTTTGGACTGTAGTCTGCGCAGTTTTTGCTCTTCTCTTTCCTTCAAGTGGCTACATATTTTTTTTCTTTGTGATTACTCCTTCATGGCTACAAGTATGGGCCGCTCCACGAGTAACAAAGACTCTAAAGAGGTTGGCACGTCACTGAAGAGACTTAAGTTTGTGTCTCCTATGCCTGAATCTGCTCAGACAGACACTACCTCCACGCTGGACACCATTTTAATGCGCCTTAATGAGGTGCATGATATTGCGCAGTCAACAAAAACGAATACGGATTTGCTGCAAGTGGAGGTGTCGGCTATCAGGAATGACTTTAAAGCCCTCTCTCTTCGTGTATCTGCCACGGAATCACGAATCAGTTCTGCAGAGGATGGTATGCAGAAACACTCCAGATCCATCAACCACATGGAGCGCTCAATGGCGGCATTGCGAAGAGATCTCACTGAGCAGGAAGATCGCAACCGTAGGTCTAACCTACGCATTTTTGGCCTGCCGGAAGATTCAGAGAAATCATCTTCATCTATGATAGAGTTCTTATCTCAGTGGATTCCGGACACCTTACAAATCTCATTCCTCAGAGAATTTGAGATAGAAAGAGCACATCGTGTTCCAACGTTTCGGTCTAAATCGGCAACCCAGCCAAGAGCAGTTATTTTTAAGCCATTGCGACATCAGCATACTGAACAGATTCTCTCTCATATGCGCAAAGCTAAACAAGTCATCTGGAACGGTCAGCGAATCTCAATTTCTCAGGACTTTGCCAGAGATACGGTTATAAGGAGGAAGGGCTTCCTCAATCTTCGGAAGCGTCTTTCTGAAATGGACATTCCCTTTTCGTTTTCTGGTCCATCGAAGTTCCGCATTACTTATAAAGGTCGTTCAAGAATTTTCGATGAACCGGCCGATTTATCTACATTTCTGGACAACCAATTGGAGATAGAGATGGAGATTCAGAAAGCGACTTCGCAGTCTTCTGGTGCCTCGGGCACTTGATTTGTCTTTTTCTTTCATTTGGTTGTACTCTTTTGCATGCCTGGGTCTCTCCTCTCTCATGTTCAGCTTATATGTTGTTATTGACTTCCCAGGTTGTTTGTTAGACTCTTTCTTTCTTCTGGTGTTCACACTGCTTCCTGTTCTCTCCTTTTGTTCCAGAGTAATACTCTTTAGCTTGCATCCTGCTTTTCTTGCTCTTATTTTCTGTCGTTGTTGAGTCCAAGCTATTTTTCTCTTTTCTAGACGCTTATCTCTTACTAGTTACCTTATTTTTTCTCATTTCTGTCTTTTTTCTGTCTTTCTCTTCTCTATCTATTTTACTATCTTTCTTCCTTTCTTTCCTCCATAGTTATATGTTCCGGTTTTTTCTCTACTTCAACTATATATTCTTCTCATATACAGTTATAGTTTGTTCATTACTATATATTTAGGTTATGCATTTTTGTTTGCCATGCATTCATCTATTGTTCATGAGTTACCTCAGGCTTTTGTTTTTCTAATCAGTTTTCTCTGATAATAATAATTGGTATTACTATATCTATTGATATTAGACTAATAACTAAATGTAATTATACATTCTGCTTAGGTACATTATGCCTGTTCATGTTATCGCTATATGTCGATCTTAATTCCAAGGTTATTTGATAGACTTTTGCTGTTCTTTTGGACCCTTACTGCTTTCTGCTCTCTCCTTCTTTCCAAAGTCAGGCTATTCAGATTGTATTCTGCTCTTCTTGCTCTTACTTTCTGTCATTATTTATTTCAAGTCTCTTTTCTCTTTTCTCGACGTTTCTCTCTTACTAGCTACTTATTCTTTCTCATATCTGTCATTTTCTATCTTTTACTTTTTTATCCATGATATTGTCTTTCTTCCTTTATTTCCTACTTATTTGTAGGTTCCGATTTCTTCTACTACAATTATATATTGTTATCATATACAGGTATAGTTTGTTCATTAGCTATGTTTTTACTTTTAGGATGTGCATATTGCACGTTATACACTCATCTATTGTTCATGAGTTGCCTCTGATTTTTGTTTTTCTAATCAGTTTCTCTGCTAGTTTTACCTATTATTGCTATGTCTCTGATATTACATTGATGACTAAATGTGTCTATACAATTTGCTTAAGTTACGTTATGCCTACTCACATAGTTATGCAGCTTTGCGTTGCTAATTTTGTCTGTTACCAGTTCATATTTTACTGCTATCAGCTTGCTATTTTTTGGGGCTATTGTGATCAATTACTTTTCCTCACTGTACGGGACCCGTACTCGCCTTTTCCACGTTCTCCCTAGTATGATGTTGGTCTTTTTTAGGCCTCCCCTCCTGCTTCCTCTCTCCCTCCTTTCTCTTCTCTTTTCTTCTCTTCTTTCCTCCTCTTTCTCTTGGATCCCCCACATGGATTCTCCCTCCGTGGTTCCTAGGACTGAAGATTTGTTCCTTGTTTATGTAAGGTTGCTTCTTTTTCTGTCATCCATGTCATTTTTTTTTTTTTTTTTTTTTTTGTTCTTCTGTTTTTCCATGCCGGGTTTAAATGTTTTATCCCTTAATGTTAAGGGATTGAATCATCCGGTGAAGAGGTCGAAAGTCTTAGATTACTGTAAATCTCTGTCTTCTGACCTAGTTCTTTTTCAAGAGACCAAGGTCTCTAACAGAGAGGCGTTGTTTTTGAAGAAGGAATGGGTTTCGGATGTTTGCTGTTCTGATGCCTCTGGTAAACGAAATGGGGTCATTACATTAGTTTAAAAAAATTCTGGTTTATCTATATTATCTTCTGATCATGATTCTCAGGGTCGTTGGCTGTTGTCTAAGTTGTCGGATGGTCAACATGAACTGTATGTGATGAATATCTATGCGCCTAATGTTGATGATCCGGCCTTTTGGAAGTCGGTTACCAAAAAATTAAATGACACCCCGCACTCTGGCAATCTTATTGTAGGCGGAGATTTTAATTTACCAATGGACCCTCTTTTAGACAGGAACTCTGCATTTCAGTTTCGTCCTCCTAAATCTCACAAACAAATGCTTAACATGTGCTCCTTTACTCATCTTCAAGATTTATGGCGACTTCATAACCCTACTGGTAGTGATTTTTCTTTCTTCTCCTCGCCTCATTCTTCTTTCTCTCGTATTGACTATCTCCTGGTTCACTCTTCGCTTGTTTTGTCTTCCTCTTCTCCGCTTATACATCCTATTTTGATTTCCGATCATGCGGCGGTCACCTTTACACTGTCTTCCTTTGCCCCTAAAGGGCGCGGTCGTTCATGGAGATTAAATACCGAAGTTTTACAAGATGCTTCTCAGGTTGATGAATTTTCTAAAGCTATAGACATTTTTTTTCATGAGAATGAAGGCTCTGTCTCTTCCCCAGTCGTTCTATGGGACTCATTTAAATGCACTTTCCGTGGCCAAGTGATTAAGTGTATGTCCAAACGAAATTCGGATATTAAAAAGGAGCTTACAGATTTATCATCTCAAATTAAAACTCTGGAAGCCACCTTTAGACAATCTAAAGATTCATCTTGTTTACAGCTAAAAAACAACTAAAATACAAATATAATACCATTGTTACTAAAAGAGCTCATATTGGAGTACAGGCACAGAAATCCAAGAAGTTGTTGTTAAAAAATCGTGCTGGGAAGATTTTGGCTGCTACCTTAAAATTTCAGGATTTTTCTTTTAAGTCCTCACAAATCTCTTCTATTACTGACCACACAGGTTCTAAAAAATTTCAAACAGGGGAAATACTTGAAGTTTTTCGTGACTATTATGATAAACTGTACACTCCTTCTAATGTTTCCACTTTCGACCGGTGTCAGGCTTTTTTAACTTCGGTTCCGATTCAGTCGGTCTCTGATGATGATCGTACTTTTCTAAACAAGCCTATTTCCCCCGAAGAAATTATTTCCGCAATTAAAGCTACTCGTTCTGGCAAGGCTCCAGGCCCTGATGGTTATCCAATTTTATTTTATAAAACTTTTCTCTCTACGCTTGTTCCCAAATTACAATCTCTCTTTGACTCTTTTGTTAAGAATGGATCTGTGTCTGGTACGGCTGCTGAAGCTACTATAGTAGTGATCCCGAAAGAAGGGAAAGATCATTCGGATCCTAAAAACTTCCGTCCTATTTCTCTCCTTAACATGGAAGCTAAAATTTTTGCTAAAATTCTGGCCAAAAGATTAGAATCCTTTATCCCTCATCTTGTTCATCCCTCCCAAACTGGTTTTGTGAAAGGCCGTCTTGCGCGTGACAATATACGCCCTTTTTGTCATGTTCTTGGTGCTGCCAAAAGATCTCAACTCCCTGCCGCGGCCTTGGCCCTTGATGCGGAAAAGGCCTTCGACAAGGTCTCTTGGCCATTTCTTCGTGCTGTTTTATGCGCGCACAATCTTGGTGATTCTTTCATTAATATGATAATGTCCTTATATTCTCAACCTAAGGCTAACATTAGAGTTAATGGTGCTACATCGTCGTTTTTTAATCTTCGTCAGGGCACTAGACAGGGGTGTCCTTTATCCCCACTTTTATTTTTACTATCTATTGACCCTCTTCTTCGACTGATTGAGTTACACCCGGATATTAAAGGTTTTTGTTTCGGGCCTCACTGTATTAAAACTGCTGCGTACGCGGATGATGTTCTCATATTTTCTGATGATATTGCTTTGGCAATCCCTGCTCTTTCAAATATCATTTCCCTCTTTTCATCGGTTTCAGGGTATACCCTAAATAAAGATAAGACGGAAATGTTCCCTTTGAATGCCTATTGTTTCCCCTCTCATATTGGCTCAGCGGGCTTTAAGTGGCAATCTACACATCTGAAATACTTAGGGATTTATTTCTGTTCTACTCTCTATGCTACCACTGCCTATAATGAATCCCAGACTCTCCTTAAAGTCCGTCGTCTTTTGGATACATGGTCTCCGAAACATATTTCATGGTGGGTCGCCTCCAGACTCTCAAAATGATGATCACACCGATTATTAATTTTGTTTCATCCATGCTTCCGGTTAAATTATCAGATTCCTTTTTTCGTGAAATCGATGGTCTGACTTCTAAATTTCTGTGGAATGACAAACGTGCTAGACTTGCCTACAAATTTTTGCGTCGTCCTTGCGTTATGGGGGGCTGCAATTTTCCTGATTGGGAAAAATACCAAACTGCCTTTCTGGCCTCACAAGGAGCTTAATGGTTTTCTCCTCCATCTCTTCATGTTCCCTCTTGGTTGCTCATAGAACAAGAATTAGCATCCCCTTTGCCTACTGCTTCTTTTTGCACGACATCTAGTTTACATATCCTGTTTTCTCGGTCTATCATTATTGATACAATTGCTGCGGTCAGGAAAGTAGACAAGAAGGTGGCAATTCCTTTACACAAAACTAGGTGGTCATCTATCTGGCGAAATTCCAAAATTAAACTCAACATTACTCCCAACCTTATGGCCTACTGGGTAGATAAAGGGATCTCGCTTGTTAAGCATCTGTATGATGCTTCTGATCAACCATTACCTTTTTCCACCTTGGCTCAAAGACATTCTTTGACAAATCTTGATTTTTATACTTTTCTAAAAATTAAAGTGGCCCTTGCTAAAGTCCGTCTTCATCCTACTTCTTCTATCATCTCACTTTTTCATATTTGGATCAAATCTGGTCACGTCGCTTCTAAAATTTATAAATTTTTGTCATCTGCTTCTCTACCTGCACAGACGGTTGCGCAGCAAAAATGGTTACATCACTTTGATCCTGCTATTACAGATCATATCTCCTCGGAGACTTGGCAATTAATTGGTAAACTCTCTCTTCGTAATAAAATTGCACCATCTTTAATGCAATCTAAGTTTTTCTCTATCAATCTCCTTCATTGGACGCCTGTGCGTCTTCACTCGCTGAATCTTAAGGATGATAACCTATGCTGGAGTTGTGGTTTGTTGCCAGGCGATTTTCACCATATGTTCTTTGGTTGCTCGTTGCTTCAGCCTTTTTGGGACCTCATCCATAAACATCTCTCTCTTATTTTTGGTATTCAGTTCCAACTTTCTTTCCCTTTAATTTTATTGGGCCCACTGGCTGCCCCTATTCCTCTCCCATTGGATCCACTGGAATTACAATTGTTGGATCTTCTCCTCTCTATTGCTGTGAAAATCATTCTTATGGAATGGAAATCCTTCTCTTTGGTTTCCTATCATACGTGGTGGGCCTGGGTTTCCTTTTTACGCAGTGCTCACACGTCGGTTGATCAAGCTCACTTCTCTCCTTCTATTTCTAGTGGGGTTTGGAAAGCTTTGGATGATTATATGGAGTTGTCCTCAAAAGGGTTGGTTCCTCAGTTTCCTTTTGATATGTCTGTCTAGGTGTTGTCTTATAATTTTCTTGGTTGGTTAGTCCTGTGGGAATCCTTCCTCCTTTTCTTCCCTTTTCTTCTTCTTTCTCTTCTCTTTCCTGTCCTCTACTCCCTTTCACCCTTCTATTGCTTTCTGTCTTCTTTCCTCTTTTCTTTTATGCTATTTCCTCCCTTGTCCCCATCCCCATATTTGATAGTGATACGTTTGTTTAGTTCCTGGCTAGTAGCTTTTCCCTAATTGGATCCTATACTGTATAACTGGCTACTTTTAATTTTATATGCATTTACATGGATTATTTCTCAAGCTTAGCCCCTGATTGTATAGTTCTCTTACATTAATGTATCACTTGAATTGTATTCTGATCCTTCTACTATATATCACTTCTTTATCAATAAAATTCTCGAAATCAAAAAAAAAATCCAGTTCTGTATCTCAGGTATGAAAATGGGAGTTTTATAGTATACAACTAGTCGTACCGCATGAGTCTCCATCATCAAAACAGTATTATGCTCAAGGGGCAGTTTATGCAGTTTTCCCTGTGGGCTGCATTTTATGGCAGAGGTTAAAGGCCGTTTCTCTTATACCGTTTGCACGATCACTGTTGGAGCTGGCAGTGGCTTCCTTTAGGGAATGATCCCTTATTTGATGGGGGCCTACCTCCATGCAAATGAAGGAAAACCATGTGTCCATGCCTTTGAGAAGATGGAAATGACTTAGAAATGCATATGAGCAAAGAGGTTATGATTGCCAGCACGTATTTTAATATAAAGTTATAACAGAAAACAACACCATAAATGTTCGACTCACCTAAGACATTTTAATAGCATTACAATATCATGTCTGTGGCCCTGAAAGTTCAGGCTCAGGTAGCTGACCAAGGCCCAGATGTAGGTGGCCGTTTCAGGCCATTTACCGACCGGTAACGGCCGATTTTGGCCGTTACCGATCGGTAAATGGGTGACAGGTATGTAGGGGGCATTTTTTTACCGATTCGGTAAAATTACCGATTCGGTAATTTTACCGATTCGGTAAAATAAAAATTCTGTAAATCTACCGAATCTGAGGCACCCAGATGTAGGTGGGACTCTTCTGAGTCCCAGAGGCCTTACCGAATCGGTATTTTACCATCAAATCCAATTTGATGGTAACATACCGATTCCGGTGTTCATGCACATGTGTGCATGCACAACTATGCCATGTGACAGGCAGACCTGCCCTTAGGGCATGTATGCCTGCCACATGGCACCGAGCCTGTTTTGGGGGGGCCAGAGGGTGTCAAAGTGACACCCCCTGCACCCTTGTGAAAATTGGTATTTACCGATTCGGTAAATACCGAATCGGTAATGCCCCTTCATTCCTATGGGCTCCAAAGCCCATATGAATGAATGGGCTTTACCGATTCGGTATTTACTTACCGAATATTTCCGATTCGTTATTCCAGCACATCTGGAATACCTACATATCCACCCCTCAGATTTACCGAATCGGTAAAATTCGGTAAATTTCGGTAATTAAGAATCGGTAAATCTATTCTACCTACATCTGGCCCCAAATAAACAAAATTAGCACAGCTGTGTGGAGGATAGTCTCTTGTTTGTGGAAGCACACAGCTTCTACCAAAATAAATATATGTACTTCATCATGTGGGCAGAACCAAAGCCCCTCTCTAGGGATGCTCATATAATTCCCTGAGGACGACAGCTGCGCTGTCAAGCCAGACTATACAAACTGGATGAGGGATGAAATGCTGCACCAGGGCCTTTGCATGAGCTAACTGCACACATTTCTGCTTTTGAAACCTGTTTTGGGCCTTTTAAAGGGGTGACAAATGTGCTTAAAGAGAGAAGTATGGTGGGGCAATAACAGACATCAGAATACTGATCCAAAGAGTGCTATGCCATCCTGATATCCGTGATCCGAATGACAGTCGGAGGGCTGGCTGATGGAACAAGAGCCTGGCAAAGACCTGCAGGCTATAGGGAAATTATATCACATTATCATGCATGGCTGTGCAAAAGAGAATACCAGGAATTCTTCAAGGTCTGTGGTTCAAGTGCAATAGGGTAATCACTGGGATTATGTTGCCTCAACTGTCATTCACCTTAGAACGAAAGATAAACACCGGCAATAGTGCCAGCAGGATGTCCTATTCATGAATGCTCCTTGTGCATGCCAGTAAAGGTAATCTTAACTAGTATCATGAATCCTTGGGGGTGTCAGGATCTGTCTCTCCATCTCCCCTTCCCAGGTGACCTCAACCACACCAGGCTGAGTGGCAGGTATCTTTGCTGGGCCGAAATTGGGTTATTAATGTGAAAGGAGGTACTTTTACAATTTAAGAAAAACAACCTGGATTTGGTCACTGCAGAGTTCTAAGTGAATCTCTACAATCAGCAGGCGATTCACCCAAATAATGAGTGTTAAGCAAGATAAAATAACAGTACTTTAAAAAGACAACATATTAAACTTCCCAAACCAATTTCGAAAAATCAAGGAAAATGTAAAACGCAAAAAAACACAAAAAAGGTTCAGGTTAGAGAATGGGAACCAATCATATGAATTTAAAAACTTGTAACGCAAAATGGTCGGAAAATGTTAATTGGAACAATGGAGATCCAAAAGTAGCTTTTGGCCTTTGAGTATTACCCATAAGCCGTTGCAAGAGGTAGCTTCAGCACCAGAAATGAAAACACTATTACCAAACTGCTCTACCTTCAGGCAGTGGAGCTCTAATCAGGGTCAAAGTTTAAGATACAGTCAACATAATGATAGAAGTAGCTGTGTGCTGTGGAAGCTGACGTGTAGTGTTACTGAGCTGTGATGTAGTGTTCTTTAAAGTGCTATATCTTCAGCTCTTTACTAAAATGGAAAATAATTGTGTTGGTCCAGCTGGATACAGTGATGTTGCTCCAGATCCTGAGTGCACAGATGGGAAAGTATTGTGGCCTTCTTTTTTCTTTTTACAGTTTTTTACTCAAGTATGAAGAGATCAAGGATGTATCATAGCTGTGGTGTGTTGAGAACCACAGGAGATGGTGGGCTTGTCAGCCAGACAGATGGAGGTGCTGATCATGACAGCTTTGTAAACAATGTAGCTGGGTTTGAAGATAGTGCAGACTGGCAAGTGGAGTCAGTGGAGTTCCATCAGGAGGGATGTGATGTGGTTAGATGTATTCAAGCAATGGATGAAATGTGCTGCAACACTTGTAGAATCTGGGAAGCCATGGAGCAGGCTGTTCACACCAGATAGATGTGACAGTACATGGCTTGAAAAGCAGTTCTGAAGTTACTTTTTAGGGAGGAATGAAATCCCTTTGTTTGGTAGGTCCCAAACCATCTTTGTTCTCTTGGCAATGTCTTCCTTGAAGACAAGGTTTTTAGGGTGGTTCAAAGAGATGTGGCATTTGGTGAAATTTGGGTTTAGAAGCCATCAAGGTTCATGTCATTGATCTATGTTGGGAATAGCTGTTGCTTGTTATTCTTGGCAGGAATTTTGTCTTCATCGGGTTGAGCTTCAGGTAGGTGCTAGACAGCCAAGTCTTGGCAAGGAGTAGGCTGTATATGAGACATTAGATTTTTTGAACGGAGGGGACTTCCACTTAGAATTGTGCATTGTCAACAGATTGGCTCATTGTAGATGCTGAAGATGACAAGGGATGAGAGGGAAACTAGGGGGACTCTGTAGTTGGTAGGGATATTCTGGGACCTGGAGTTGCTCTTGAAAATAAACTGGTGCTAGTTACATATGTAGGAGGGAACCAGGTTCATTTACAGCTGAATGTTGGACTTGGCCCTTTTTGGAGGGTTATCCCCAAACATTTTACTCCTTCCTCCTATTCTATTTTTTCCTGACATGTTGTTGTTGGTTGTAGGACTCTGGGCACTTTACCACTGCTGATCAGTGCTAGAGTGATTATGCTCTCTGTGTAAATTGTGAACATGATTGGTTATCCATGATTGGCATATTTGATTTGCTGGTAGTCCCCTAGTAAACTGCACTAAGTGTGCCAGGGCCTGTAAATCAAATGCTACTAGTGGGCCTGCAGCACTGATTGTGCCACCAACATGGGTAGCCCTGAAAAGGTAGCTCTGACATGCCACTGCAGTGCTTGTGCGCATTTCTAAACTGCCATATCGACCTGGCAAGTGTACACACTTGCCAGGCCATAACCTTACCTTTGCCTACATGTAAGACACCCTTTGGTAGGCTCAAGGTGGCCCATGGGCAGGGTGCAGTGTATGGTGGCCCAAGGGCAGGGTGCATTGTATGTGAAAGGTAGGCATGTACTGGTGTGTGTCCTACTAGTGAAATACTGCCAATTTCGTTTTTCACTATTGAAAGGCTATCTGCCCCATAGGATTGATCAGGAAATACTTTGTAAAATCTTACAAGTATACCTTCCTATTGGGACAAGATAGAGAAATAAAGTTTAGGCTTTCTGAACTCAGATTTTAATAACATATCTTTGAGTAAAGATGGCTTTTAAATTGTGTGTTTGAAAATGCCTCTATTAGAAAGTAACATCCCTCATCAGCCAGGCTAGTTTGAATCCAGTGGCAAAGTGCGCAAGGGACCAACTAAGATGGCATACCCTGCCATCTAAGGGCGAACAAAGCAAACATAAGGAGATGATGGACGGAGCACTTAAACTTTTCAGACACTCACCCCCAGTCACAGATATGGGTTGAATCCATCATCATTCTTTAGCTCACTTCGCCTCCCAAGTTCAGACCCAGCCATATGCAAATCGATCTTGACCCTGTTCCTCATGGGAACAGTCCAGTCCGAACTGCAAAGCCAGGTCTTCCCTGAACCAGAAACAAGCATCCTGGGAAAGGTTATGGGGTAACATCCCTCATCAGCCAGGCTAGCTTGAATCCAGTGGCAAAGTGAGCAAGGGACCCACTTCTGGGCATACCCTGCCATCTTAGGGCGATCAAAGCAAACATAAGGAGATGATGGACGGAGCACTGAAACTTTTCAGACACTCACCCCAAGTCACAGATCTGGGTTGAATCCATCATCATTATTTAGCTCACTTCGCCACCCCAGTTCAGACCCAGCCATATGGAAATCGATCTTGACCCTGTTCCTCAAGGGAACAGTCCAGTCCGAACTGCCAAGTCAGGTCTTTCCTGAACCAGAAACAAGCATCCTGGGAACGGTTTTGGGGTAACAACCCTCATCAGCCAGGCTAGCTTGAATCCAGTGACAAAGTGAGCAAGTGACCCACGGCTGGGCATATCCTGCCAACTTAGAAACTTTTAGAAAGTAGGCGTTTTCTTGTTTACCCATTCTGTGTGCCTCCGCCTGTTTGTGTATTGAATGTCTGGCTTTAGAATGACAGGGGATGGGGATGTGCATTCACTCTGGACAGCCACTGGGGGGGGTTGAGGTATGCCTGGCCCCCTCCTGGATGACTCAGAGCTGCTGGCCTGAATAGACCTTGGCTGAATTTAGAGTAGTGGTAGGATATTTCCTTGCACCGGAATAGGGCCTGTCTCCCTTGCACAATGCAGTCTCCACCCCCAGTGGTCATACTGCACCAGTGACAACAGAACTGGTTTGGACTGGGCTCAGAGACCCTTGCACAAAGAGAACAACGACATTTTGGGGTAAAAGTATTAGACCTAAAGTATCATTACCATCTATTCAGAACTTTCCTGGAGCTCGGCAAAACATTAAGAAGAAAGAAGGTTCTATCTGACTGTTGGGGAAAAATTCTGAAGGACTCCTGTCAACTGCTGCCATTCAGGGATGGAGACTCTTCGTTACCATCCTGTTGCTGCTACAGGGACACAAATGGCATAAGGCCATTCTGTTTTGAAGGAAAAGTAGTTGCTCATCCCACCGCTGCCACCAATGTTAGAAATGGGGGTCTCTAGTTGGCAGAGGTAGGTAACTTTGTCCAAATAAGGATCATTGCTTCTAGTCCGGGTAAGGGAGATACACACTTTAGATAACCCCTGCTCACCCCTTTGGTAGCTTGGCATGAGTGGACAGACTTATCCCATTTGCCCTTGACTTTTCTGCCCTTGGTTTGAGGGCTTACCTGCTAGCTGACGCTCCCGCTGACATCCTTGGTCTCCCTCCCGCCGCCGCTGCTGGCCATCTTGCGGCTGCCAAGAGGAGGGAGACTACACTTCCCAGCCTGCCCTGCTCCCACCAGGAAACCCGACACAGCTGATACCGCGCCCAGAGGAGCTTTAAATTCCTGGCAGCCCCGGAGGAGCGGGTTGATCCGCATTTGCCCTTGGCTTTTCTGCCCTTGGTTTGAGGGCTTACCTGCTAGCTGACGCTCCCGCTGACATCCTTGGTCTCCCTCCCGCCGCCGCTGCTGGCCATCTTGTGGCTGCCAAGAGGAGGGAGACTACACTTCCCAGCCTGCCCTGCTCCCACCAGGAAACCCGACACAGCTGATACCGCGCCCAGAGGCGCTTTAAATTCCTGGCAGCCCCGGAGGAGCGGGTTGATCCACATTTGCCCTTGGCTTTTCTGCCCTTGGTTTGAGGGCTTACCTGCTAGCTGATGCTCCCGCTGACATCCTTGGTCTCCCTCCCGCCGCCACTGCTGGCCATCTTGCAGCTGCCAAGAGGAGGGAGACTACACTTCCCAGCCTGCCCTGCTCCCACCAGGAAACCCGACACAGCTGATACCACGCCCGGGGGGCGCTTTAAATTCCTGGCATACCCCGCGTCGTGGAATCGCGCGTGGATCGCGCCGGGCTAAGCCCGGGCAAAGGGCCGGCCCTCTGTGGCCCTCAGAGGCCAGAGGAGGCCGTGCTGGACCTTTACTCTGACATTCCGGCCAGGACAGATTGTGCTATCTCCTAGTAAGCTGCTATATATCACTGTCTGGTTAAAGGCATCCTAGAAATTTGTCTGTGCTCCTTTATGTTTGCCATCACTCCTATGTTTAAGTGTGTTTAAAACTGTGCCCCGCTACTCTTGCCATGCACCATGGCCTCTAGTCTTATTAAAGGAACACCCACATTTGTAGGAGGAGCAAATAGAGGAACATTAGACAACTATCTTATTAGGGCCTCTGCAGACAACGAAAGGGAAAGTATACTTGCTGAGCGACGTCGCTCAGTTGAGCTTATTAAAAACAATCGCTCTTCCTTGGGCCCATTCCAGCTAGCCACCTCCCCACACACGAGTTTTCATACTGAAAATGAGCACATTGACATATCTAGTGACGACAACATCCCAATGCTTTTACGAGACACAATTTCCTCACCCGATATGACTAATGAACTGCATATAAATATTTCACCCTCTCCTAGTAACTCGACATTAGAGGTAGAAGTACTAGCTGAGTTGCCCCCACCAGGTGTAGAGGCTATCCAAAAAAAGGCCAAAAAATCAAAGCCACCTCAAGTACAAGGTTCACCACCAAGAAAAAGGAGAAAGAGGGGGAGTGAGTTGCAGAGAAGTAAGACTAGCCACATTGACTCTGGTAAATCCTCTAAAGCCCCCTCATCAAACTCAGCTACAACACCAGGCTTAGTTTCCTTACCACATTGTCCGTTAAAAGAAACATCGAGTACCGAATTAATAGGAAGTATGGAACAATTAATTAGATCCTTTACATTGCCGTTAATGGAGAGATTAAAAAGAATAGAGCTTTGGTTGGGGACTCTAGAGCAGGCAATCGGTATAAACACAGGGCTCATTAAGGACCTAGCGAGGCCTGTACTGGCGCCCCCAGCCACTGTACCATCTTCAAATCTTATTGCCCAAAAGGAAACAAAAATGAATAAGGTAACACATTCAAAATCCCTGAGGCCAACATCTCCTAAATTAATACAGCAACCGGTACAAAACATTGATAGAGAGGCTCAGGTGGGAGAGAAATTACCTCATCCAGGAAATGCACGAAACAAAAAGGGCAATAACAGTCCAGTTAGGGTAATGAAGTCCAAGGGACATCAAGTAGAACTGCCACCGGAAGCGGTTCCGTTTGTGGTGGTCCTTACGGGAGTTCCAATACTAGAGGATGCTAAGAGGGAAGGCTATTTCCAGCTGAAAAATAAAGTTATGCATTGGCTTAGCCAGAATCGACCACTTCCCCCAAACATAAACGGGGAGATCTTACATGTTCGGCATCTCCCCTAGTTGGGAAATAGAACAAAGGACATAAAGGGGGACATAATTGTTATTAATTTCAGAGACCACGGAGCTGTCAGATACATCTTAAACTGGTTCCCAGAAAATGGTAGCAATTACATTACAGCTTGTGAATTGACCTATTTTTATCCTAGATCTCTAGCGGTTCCCACTGCTAATCCCGGGACCCTAACTTGCTACCAGGCTAATCGTCTTATACCACTTAAAAATCGGTATACGACTCATGCATCTAATCCTTCGGCCCTTGATAGATTACCTGGGTGGGATACTGTACCATTTAGGCACCACAGAACTAGGAGGGCAGACACATGGCGACAGCTCACTCCTGCTGAGGTCACGAATAGATTCAATGCCCTCTCAGGCATTGATGATTGTGACTGACAGATGGGGGGTTCCATTAGTCATTCGCCTACTATTGAAGAATCTAACGTACATGTAAACCCTAGCTCCCATGCAAAAACCCTGGTGCTGGACCAGGCAAATCAACCTTTAGCCACCACCCTACTAGTTAATAGATATACATCAAATAGTGAGATAGAGGATAGGGTGGACGTGAGCTTTAATCCCACCGCTAGGCTTATCAGCACATTGGATAGTGCACCGATCAAACTAGGTATAGCCGATGCACAAATTAAGATTCTCTCCTGGAATGTGGCGGGTTTGAAGAGTAAATTGCCCATCCCAGAATGGGGCACCTTTATGGCTTCAAATGATATTTGTATGCTACAGGAAACCTGGGCGTTAAAAGAAAGCATAGTGCCGGGTTTTGCAACATTTGACATTTTGGCAACTACAGGAGGAAGGGGAAGGCCCTCGGGAGGGTTGTCTATTTGGGTGGGCACCCATCTGGGAGTGCAGGCTACACAAATTGCAACTAATTCATCCGACGTCCATGGGGTATTACTTACTCCGCAAAACAGGCAAAACATAGCATTGATAAATGTATACTCAAGGCCAGTTAGGCGGTGCCTGGAGTCCGAGGCAATTGAAACTTTATTAAACTTTATCCAGTCGTTAGATTCCTCCACCGCGTTAATTCTGTGTGGAGACTTCAATTGCCCTTTTGAGCCTCTTGTGGACCTGAATCTGGGTGACCAGGATGAAGTTGACCAGCTTTGACACATCCCAGATCCGCTGATTGCCCAGGTCAAGCTATGGACCCCTCTTGTCTTACAATTGCAGTCATTTGCGTTAGTTACATCATTGAGAGCATGTAATGGGAGGGTGGAGCCCGATAGGCCAGGGAGAGAGACATTCAATAGACTGAACCAAACCTCAGTGATTGATTATATATTCATTGAAGCTAGGCACTGGGATAGGCTGCTCGAATTTAAGGTCTTTGATAGGCACGATAGCGATCAAAATGCTCTAGTTCTGTCCCTCAAACCGGGGAGTTTTGGGCTGACAAATCCACCGGCTCCCCAAAAAAGTGCTTCTCAACCATTAATAATAGCCAATTGTAGGTGAAGGGTGAAATGGCCAGACTTCCAAGACTCCCCACCCAAACTTGCTGAATAATATGAGATCATTATTCCATTTATTGTAGAAATGGGGAATCTTGGTTCCAGGGGAGGGGCCACCGATATACATAATCAATTGGTTGCCATTTTAAAGGATGCCCTTTTTCCCGTGAGAAGGGTAAATCTGCCCCGGATGAATACGCATTCATGGTTTAACGCCTCCTGCAGAAAGTCTAAAAAAGCCTTGTTGTCAGTACTAAAAACAAAGGACACTGGAGCTATTAGGGTTCAACGTTCTCTGTACAAAAAGGCAATGTATGGCGCTAAGAAGGAACGGAAGGTCATGTTGTGGGAGGAGCTAGGGACTGCACTAAGGTGTAGTGATTCCACACTATTTTGGTCGATTGTTGCGACCGGCCTCAGTGGGCTTGCCCCCGTGCTTGCCCCTAATATTGCTCCTGCAACATGGGAAAAGCACTTTGGTGTACTATATGGTATTCCTGAGACTGACATCTTAACCCATGAAACCCCTGGACCCCTACAAACCCAAAGTGTCCCCGGGGTTGCAGATTATGAAAAGATGACCGTAGTTCCTACCTGTTGCCCCCAGGTCGAACTTATCACACTGAGAGAGGTTGAGGTAGCAATAGGAAAATTGCTCCCTAATAAGGCCCCCGGACTGGATAAATTGCCTGGGGATTTGTTTCGTACACAACCCAAAATTTGGGCACCTTACTTGGCCGTTTTATTTAATGAGATCCTGCAAGGAGCCAATTTGCCCCCAACTTGGTTGGGAGCTGAGATTGTTCCAATTTTTAAAAAGGGCTGCCCACTTACCCCCTCAAATTATAGACCCATTAGCTTAATAGATACATCACAAAAGCTAATGGGGAGGATCGTTCTTGATAGGATCCTTGGGTGGATTGATGAGAACGGGATTTTAACCACACTACAGGCAGGCTCTAGGTCTGGCACCTCTACTTTAGATCAAATATTCCGCTTGCAGGTCCTGTACTGGAAAACAGCAAGTGTGGAGGGTGGCAGCATCTACCTTGTGTTTGTGGACCTGCGGGCGGCATTTGATCTAGTCCCTCGAGCAAAATTGTGGAAGGTGTTGGCAGACCTGGGACTCCCGCCCTATCTATTGGCTATTCTATCTAGGCTCCATACAAACAACTATGCGCAGGTCAGGTGTGGAAGGCACTGCGACCTCACGGATCAATTTTCTGTCCATAAAGGCGTGCGTCAAGGGTGCGTCTTGGCTCCCACACTATTCAGTCTCTACATTAATGGACTTGTGGATCATCTGAACGGTGTGGTGGACAACAATGCCCCAAAATTGGCCACTGGGAGAGTGCCCGCTCTGATGTTTGCAGACGACACTCTCCTGTTGTCTAAAACATCATCGGGCATTCAAAAAAACTCGACGGATTTGTAGCGTTTTGCGCGCTCCGGGGATTGGAAATCAACCTGGAAAAAACAAAGTTCATGATTCTCAACCCCCCGAAGCAGCTACGCCCAAACCCGGTCTTAAACTGTAATTCCCTCGAGAGGGTCAAGACTTTTCTATATTTGGGTGTTACCCTAAAAGAGAGCCTTGAGTGGAACACGCAAATTGCGAAAAGTCGGCACTCAAATTATCGCAGCTAGCGGGGGGATATAAGCAAAGTATTTAGGGGGTCAGTCTTTAAACAGGTGTCTCCGGCTTTGGAAATATATTGTCGCCAGGCCAGAACTGCTGCAATTTATGGTGCCGAACTTTGGGGGCATAAACAGATACTGAACCTCAAAAGGGTGGAACAAAGTATCATGAGGAACCTAGTTGGATTACCGGCAAGTACTCCATTGATCCCCCTTAGATTAGATCTTGGGATGGAGCCAATAGAGGAGATTATAAGTGCAAGACCAATTATGTATTGGAAGAGGTTCTGGTCAGTCCCAGAACTGGCCGCCTACAGAGCAGAATTATCTGAGGTCTGGACCTCCCTTAAATGTAAAAAGATCCCATGGCTGCAGCACATAAGGGCTGTCAGTATCCGGATAGGCTTTCCGGAAGTTTGGGAAACACCCGAGACTTATTGCCCTGGGATATCAAAAAGGGAACTCCACACTCAGATACGTAGTGATAGGTTTCAGTTTTCCATGCCCCGCCCACTGCATATATTACGCTTATGAGTTAGCAGAATGTGTTTGATTTGGTCACTGCAGAGTTCTAATTGAATCTCTACTTTAGCCCTGCTAGCCGTGGCCCAATCAGCAGGCGATTCACCCAAATAATGAGTGTTAAGCAAGATAAAATAACAGTACCTTTAAAAACACAACACATTAAACTTCCTAAACCAATTTCGAAAAATCAAGGAAAATGTGAAAAACAAAAAGACACAAAAAAATGTCAGTTTAGAGAATGGGAACCAATGATATAAATTTAAAAACATGTAACGCAAAATGGTCGGAAAATGTTAATTGGAACAATGGAGATCCAAAAGTAGCTTTCAGCCTTTGAGTATTACCCATAAGCAGTTGCAAGAGGTAGCTTCAGCACCAGATACGAAAACATTATTACCAAACTGCTCTACCTTATGTGAGACTGGTATGTATGTAATGTAGTGTTTCTACAGTATGAGCCTAGCCAAAAGGCAGTGGAGCTCTAATCAGGGTCAAAGTCAAAGATACAGTCAACATAATGATAGAAGAAGTAGCTGTGTGCTGTGGAAACTGAAGAGTAGTGTTACTGAACTGTGATGTAGTGTTCTTTAAAGCGCTACATCTTAAGCTCTTTACTAAAATGGAAAATGATTGAGTTGGTCCAGCTGGATACAGTGATGTTGCTCCAGATCCTGAGTGCACAGATGGGAAAGTATTGTGGCCTTTTTTCTTTTTACAGTTTTTTACTCCAGTATGAAGAGATCAAGGATGTATCATAGCTGTGGTGTGTTGAGAACCACAGGAGATGGTGGGCTAGTCAGCCAGACAGATGGAGGTGCTGATCATGACAGATTTGTAAACAATGCAGCTGAGTTTGAAGATAATGCAGGCTGGCAAGGGGAGTCAGTGGAGTTTCATCAGGAGGGATGTGATGTGGTTAGATGTCTTCAAGCAATGGATGAAATGTGCTGCAACACTTAAGTGAGACCATTGTAGAATCTGGGAATCCATGGAGCAGGCTGTTCACACCCGACAGATGTGACAGTACAAGGCTTGAAAAGCAGTTCTGAAGTTACTTTTTGGGAGAAATGAAATCCCTTTGTTTGGTAGGTCCCAAGCCATCTTTGTTCTCGTGGCAATGTCTTCCTTGAAGACAAGGTTTTTAGGGTGGTTCAAAGAGATGTGGCATTAGGTGAAATTTGGGGTTAGAAGCCATCAAGGTTCATGTCATTGATCTATGTTGGGAATAACTGTTGCTTGTTATTCTTGGCAGAAATTTTGTCTTCATCGGACTGAGCTTCAGGTAGGTGCTAGACAGCCAAGTCTCGGCAAGGAGTAGGCTGTATATGAGACATTAGATTTCTTGAACAGAGAGGACTTCCACTTAGAATTGTGCATTGTCAACAGATTGGCTCATTGTAGATGCTGAAGATGACAAGGGATGAGAGGGAACCTAGGGGGACTCTGTAGTTGGTAGGGATATTCTGGGACCTAGAGTTGCTCTTGAAAATAAACTGGTGCTAGTTGCATAGGTAGGAGCGAACCAGGTCCATTTACAGCTGAGTGTTGGACTTGGCCCTTTTTGGAGGGTTATCCCCAAACATTTTACTCCTTCCTCCTATTTTTTCCTGACCTGTTGTTGTTGGTTGTAGGACTCTGGGCACTTTACCACTGCTGATCAGTGCTAGAGTGATTATGGTCTCTGTGTAAACCTATAAATCAAATGCTACTAGTGGGCCTGCAGCACTGATTGTGCCACCAACATGAGTAGCCCTGAAAAGGTTGCTCTGACCTGCCACTGCATTGCCTGTGCGCAGTTCTAAACTGCCATATCGACCTGGCAAGTGCACACACTTGCCAGGCCATAATCTTACCTTTTCCTACTTGTAAGACACCCTATGGTAGGCCCAAGGTACCCCCATGGGCAGGGTGCAGTGTATGTGAAAGGTAGGCATGTACTGCTGTGTGGGACATGTCCTAATAGTGAAATACTGCCAATTTCGTTTTTCACTACTGAAAGGCTATCTGCCCCATAGGATTGATCAGGAAATACTTTGTAAAAATCTTACAAGTGTACCTTCCTATTGGGAAAAGATGGAGAAATAAAGTTTAGGCTCTCTGAACTCAGACTTTAATAACACATCTTTGAGTAAAGATGGCTTTTAAATTGTGTTTGAAAATGCCACTTTTAGAAAGTAACATCCCTCATCAGCCAGGCTAGCTTGAATCCAGTGGCAAAGTGTGCAAGGTACCGACGAAGATGGCATACCCTGCCATCGTAGGGCGAACAAAGCAAACATAAGGAGATGATGGACGGAGCACTGAAACTTTTCAGACACTCACCCCCAGTCACAGATCTGAGTTGAATCCATCATCATTCTTTAGCTCACTTTGCCACCCCAGTTCAGACCCAGCCATATGCAAATCGATCTTGACCCTGTTCCTCATGGGAACAGTCCAGTCCGAACTGCCAAGCCAGGTCTTCCCTGAACCAGAAACAAGCATCCTGGGAACGGTTTTGGGGTAACATCCCTCATCAGCCAGGCTAGCGTGAATCCAGTGGCAAAGTGAGCAAGGGACCCACTTCTGGGCATACCCTGCCAACTTAGGGTGAACAAAGCAAACATAAGGAGATGATGGACGGAGCGCTGGAACATGTCAGACACTCACTCCCAGTCACATATCTGGGTTGAATCCATCATCATTCTTTAGCTCACTTTGCCACCCCAGTTCAGACGCATCCATATGCAAATCAATCTTGACCCTGTTCCTCATGATAACAGTCCAGCCCGAACTGCCAAGTCAGGTCTTCCCTAAACCGGCAACAAGCATCCTGGGACCGGTTTGGGGGTAACACCCCTCTTTAGCCAGGCTAGCTTGAATCCAGTGACAAAGTGAGAAAGGGACCCACGGCTGGGCATATCCTGCCAACTTAGAAGTTTTTAGAAAGCAGGCATGTTCTTGTTTACCCATTCTGTGTGCCTCTGCCTGTTTGTGTATTGACTGTCTGGCTTTAGAGTGACAGGGGATGGGGATGTGCATTCACTCTGGACAGCCACTGGGGGTTGAGGTGTGCCTGGCCCCCTCCTGGATGACTCAGAGCTGCTGGCATGAATAGCCCTTGGCTGAATTTAGGGTAGTGGTAGGATATTTCCTTGCACCGGAATAGGGCCCGTCTCCCTTGCACAATGCAGTCTCCACCCCCAGTGGTCATACTGCACCAGTGACAACAGAACTGGTTTGGACCGGGCTCAGAGACCCTTGCACTAAGAGAACAAATACATTTTGGGGTATAAGTATTAGACCTAAAGCATCATTACCATCTCTTCAGAACTCTCCTGGAGCTCGGCAAAACATTAAGAAGAAAGAAGGTTCTATCTGACTGTTGGGGAAAAATTCTGAATGACTCCTGACACCTGCTGCCATTCAGGGATGGAGACTCTTTGTTACCTTCCTGTTGCTGCTACAGGGACACAAAAGGCATAAGGTCATTCTGTTTTGAAGAAAAAGTAGTTGCTCATCCCACCACTGCCACCAACGTTAGAAATGGGGGTCTCTAGTTGGCAGAGGTAGGTACCTTTGTCCAAATAGGGATCATTGCTTCTAGTCAGGGTAAGGGAGATACACACTTTAGATAACCCCTGCTCACCCATTTGGTAGCTTGGCACGAGTAGACAGACTTATCCCAAAGGCAATGTGTACAGTATTTGTACCAACACACACAGTAACACAGTGAAAACTTCACAAAAGGACACCACACCAGTTTGGAAAAATAAAATATCTTTATTTAAACTAAACAAGACAAAAATGACAAAGACCCAACATACACCGTTTATAAATATGACTTTCAAAAGGTTTCAATACCTTGTACCATAGAAAACTATGAATGCGTGACCTTTAAACAAAGTACCTGTATTTGCGTCAAAATTCACAAGGCCAAACAGCCGCAGAGTCGGAAACAAAGAGATGCGTCAACTCCTGAGACCTTGGGGAGGCAATGCAACAGTCCGCTGCACGCAGAGGAACAGTTGCTTCGAATCTGGTCTGTATGGGGAGTGATGCACCAATTCTTTGTGACGGTTCCGGTCTGTAAGTGTAGCGTCTGGAAAACTTGCCACACGGGTGCGATGCGTGGAGATCCGGGATGCGTCGGTGATGGATGCGGTGGCTTTCGAGCGGTGCTGCGTCGGTTTTCTTCAGCCGCGATCCCTTGATGCATCGATTGCTGCAGCGGCGACAGGCGCTGCATCGGTTTTGCAGTGGCACAGCGATGCATGGAAATTCTTCTCACATCGTGGAGATGAGCCGGAAAAACAATTGCAAGAAGATCGATGCATCAATTTTTGCACTTCTTTCTTCCAGCTCCCAAACAGAAGCAACAACCCCCAGAGGTCCAAAACTGGCACAGGCACCTCTTGGCAGGTCAGAACTCACAGCAACAGAGTTCCGGCGAGCTGGGGTTGAACTCTTTGTGTCCATGAAACTTCAGAACAGGAGGCCGGCACACACAGGCCCTTCGAGATCTCCTTCAAGCAGGGGACAAAGCACACAGCAAAGTCCTTCTCTTTTCTTTGGCAGAAACTGCAACTACAGGCCAACCCCAGACACCACACAGCAAATTTGCAGTACTTCTCCTCACGCTCTCCAGCTCTTCTCCTTGGCAAAGGGTCCTCTTGAATTCCAGGGATAATTTAAAGTATAGGGGTTTTAGGTCCAATACTTATACCCCAAAATGTCTTTGACGTGTTTGTAAAAGGGGCTCCGAGCCCAGTCCAAACCAGTTCTGTCCTCACCGGTGCAGCATGACCACAAGGGGTAGAGAAAGCATTGTACAAGGGAGACAGGCTCCATTCAGATGTAAGGTAAATCTCCTCCCACCACTCTTTATGCAACCAGGGTCTATTCAGCTCAGGGCTGAGTCATCCAGGAAGGGCCAGGCACACCTCAACCCCCCTAGAGGCTGTCTACATGGAATGCACATGCTCTGTCTCTGTCACACCAAAACCAGTCAATCCACAAACACGCTGAGGCACACAGGGTGATTGAACATGAAAATAGCCACTTTCCAAAGTGGTATTTTCAAATACACAATTCAAAAACCATCTTTACTAAAATATGTCATATTAAATTCTGAGTTCAGTGATACCAAACTCCATTTTTCCAACTTATTCATATGAGAAGATATGCTTTGTAAAATGTTACAAGGCATTCCCCATTCTGTCCTATGGGGCAAGATAGCCTTTCAATAGTGAAACACGAAAGTGGCAGTATTTCACTATAAGGACATGTTACACACATCAGTTCATGCCCTACCTTTCAATGCACTGCAACCAGCCCAGGGGGTACCTTGGCCCTACCATATGGGTGTCCCATATGTACAAAAAGGGAAGGTTAGGGCCTTGCAAGTGGGTGCACTTGCCAAGTTGACATGGCAGTTAGAAAACTGGGCACAGGCTCCGCAGAGGCAGGCCTGAGACATCTTTTCAGGGCAACTCATGTGGGGGGCAGGCCCACTAGTAGCATTTGATTTGCCAACCCTGGCACACTTAGTGCATTTTATTAGGGAACTACTAGTAAATCAAATATGTCAATCAGGGAGAACCAATCACAATACCAATTTACACAGGGAGCACTTGCACTTTGACACTGATCAGCAGTGGCAAAGCACCCATAGCACCTAAGCCAGCAAAGACGAAATCCAACACAGCAACAAAATTACAGGGGGTAGAGGCAAAAAGTAAGGGGAAACCACGCCATGGATGCCAAGTCTAACAATCGTAATACGGTCCCAGGGGGCAATCATGGACCAAGGGACACACACTGGATCCTATATGCATTAAACAGATACCCCATAAATTAAAGATTTAACAAATGTTTAAAAAATACTTTTAAGCTTTTCCGAAACAGGTCAGGTATGTACATACCCTTTTCTACATGTACGGTAGTGTCATCAAGGAAATGCCCTGGATTCCCTTTTTGTACGGTGGGTGCATGCACGCCCCAAGGAAAATAATGTGACTAGTTGTCACTGTGCCTCATTGTACAGAGGGGATTGGGAGCGAAAGGCCTCTCCCCATAGCTGTGTGCATCCTCAGGAATTCTCCCGGCCTACCTAGGTTATGCGGAAGGTCACTGGGTAAATGCCTGGGAATTTGTTGAGCCCAGAGGGTAGACAGATAGAGTTATATCAGCAGTTATGAACTGGTGGGCCAAACTGTCACCTCCCCTACATCAATCCACCCAACTAAGCCACATCAAAATTGAATGGCTAATACCAACCACCCAGTCCTAATATTTATGTGTTTAGTCAGGCAGAGGAACAAGAAATGACATCTTGATAGTGCAACAACCACCTCTAGCACTGCCTTGCATTTGGCATCCAGTTGTTGTGTAACTTCTGTTAAGAGATACATCACAATTCAAAGGGCATTCGTAGAGAGGCTGTATGCATTAATATTATTATACCACATAACCTAAAACCCATTCAACATGAGGTTGTTTCTGGATAATGTTTTAACACGGTTCCTATCTGTTTTCCATTTTATGTTTTTATTGAAATTTGATGGTGATGTATCATAATTTTAGCATGTGAACAATCTATTTTATGTGCACTTTTATGATCTTCATGTTTAAGATCGAATATGTCGTTTTAAAATGGAAAATTAAGGTTGTTTTTGATGGAGCAAATGGAGAAATTAGGGATTGGAGGAGTATTGAAAATGTAGCAAATAATGTATTATAATTCTAGCTTCATCAATTATTCAAAATGAGTGATCCAGGGCAAATCTCTTCACATTCGTATGCCTGAAACTGTAAACACATGTGATTAACCTCTTCGCCGCGGCGGTATGTCTGCCACGGTGCTAAAAAAAAATGACACATGCGCGGTTCGAACGGCCCCCGGCTGTCCTCCGCACACGCCCACTGTGACTTCAAATGGCCGGGGGCCGTCCAATGCATCTAAAAGGTTAAATATATGTTGAAAAAGTGTGTTTCTAATAATTCCCATTTGTGTGTTCCCAGCATCCCATCACATCATGTCTTCTGTAATCCTGATTCCCACATATGCACACAAACAAATAAATCATGCTATTTTATGAGGCCTAGTTATGTTCGCAATGCTCTTTTTGCAACAATATGTGGAATGTGTAGTACTGCTTATTTGAAATTAGGCCCAAACTACAGCAAATGCCTAAAATAAATAAAAACAAATGCAAGCTATACAGCCTGCAGTATGAGAAGGGGAGAAAAAGTTCTTCTGTTGAAGAAACAGGCGAAATCCAGTATCACAACCTTTTGTTGGATTACAAAGAATTGTTATCATGTTCCTGGCCAGAAACCCCATTAGAAAACCTAAGATTTACGACACGCATGTGAGTAAACTCTGTAGCAAACTCAAAGGATGTCGAATGCAGTTTTATGCAGTGAGGGATTAAACGAACATATTGGAACAAGTAAGTCTCGTTTGTGTGAGGAGAAAACTCTCCTTTTGCTGTTTCCGCATGAACAATTGTCCCTTGAAAATCCCAAATTTTTGAAATGCGTATTTTATGGTTCTTTTTATTAACACCATCATCTCTTGGATGGGATTTGTATTGTAATCCTCTGGTCAGTCATCTGTTCAGTGGAAGCCAGCAGCACCAACTGCATGGTTGTTATGTGCACCTTCACCAACACTGGAATGTCAGTGCAAGAACATCTGTGTTATTCTGCAGTGAAACCCATTCATGCAGAATAGTGTCTTGGAATTCAATGGCCCAGAGCTCTAAAGTACAGTCTAACTGTTCTCTAGGCCTGAGTGTGATATTTCTTAAGTTGCTGGCCCACATACACTGCTTTTGTCTGTGTGCTTGCAGATGTTGGAAATAGGCCAGATGGATTGAACACTTGCACTGCAGCATGCCAGCCCCGCGGTACCTATGTTCTGCTCAACGGTGAATACACTCTGCTTGTGTCTAGAGCACAAACCTTTAATCTGTTTTATTTTTCACTGTTTTTAGAGTGTGACTACAGAGTCAGACATCAATGAATGTCAGTGTCAATGAGTTCATGGCACAGTGCAAATGTTTATGTTTAAGCAAAGTTAATACAATCTCTTTCTGCCTTACAACTTTAAATGCAAGGAATAATGGCTAACCTGACGTGTTGGTTTTGCCAAAATGCTTGCTTAATTTGTAACTCCAGGAATCCCTCTCTGCCTGAAGCTCAGCAGTTAAACTTCATTCCTGGTTTGCGTTTCCTAGAATTGTAGCTCCAATTGCTGCAGTTCCGCAAAGAGATGGAAGTATTTTATGGCTACCACCAACTGTGCTGACCTTCTGAACACTATCTGATTGCATTGCTGACAAAATCAATTTTAGAATATTCTTTATAAATAAAGCTTGTTGTGTTTCTGCCTACTGTAGGCACTGAGCATCCTCTAACACCATGTATGATTATTTAAAAGTATCCAATTAATTAGCACATGCTGAAAAAGATTAATGTTCTTGGATAAATGCCTAGTGAATAGTTCAAGAGTAAGATAGTGAATTCTGCTGAGTAGTATCTTTTCTTAGCATTTTTGATTGCTGACTTGTAAAATCTTTCAGGTTTCTGTAGGTGAAATGTGTCTTGATTGGTGTTTGTTTTGAGCCGGATGAGTTGCAGCTTGCTGTTTGAACTTGTTTTTTTCAGTATGTCTCCAAGGTGCCTGTTTTCTTTTGTTCTGTTGTATTTTTCTTAGTGGTATTAGAAAATCAAAAGCTTCCTATAGCCTGTCATATAGTTTTTGAACAGAATGTATAATGCCTATATCTGGATTGGATGTTAGTTGTATTTGTAAGTTTTCAAAATTGAGTTTGTTCCATGTTCAATAGGTGGATGCATTTAAGTGTTGCTGTACTTGAATCTAATATATATATATTTTTTTTAATTATATATTTCCCTCAATATTTAAACAGTGAAGGACTTTTAGATAAATAGTTATGATAATATTTACATATTGTGACAGATGAATAAAACATGGACCCATAAGCATCTAATCAAATAACATATTTAAACTTTGCATTGACCTAAAAAAATATGTTATGCATAGAGTATATATAAAAGTATTATTTACATTTCTTAAGCAGACCTAAAGAATATCTATATATTTTAAAACTATAGCTATTATACATATGTGTATAAAGAAATACACATATCTAGTTACAGGAGTATGCTGAACATTACGTTTCAGAATGGTGGTTACATAGGAAAGAGCCTACTCTTGAGTAGTTTTCTTAAGGTAAGATATTGTCTGTGGATCTTATGTTTGGGGTAATGAATTCCATAGTTTGACTGCTTGAACAGAGAAAGATGTAACATCTATGTTTTTTTCTGGTCTGGTGGAGTCGAACAAAGGTGCCAATCTTGAGTGGTGGCTCCTTTGTTGAATGTATTTGGTGATTTTATTCCTGATGAAAAGTGGTCCTGTTCCATGTATTGCTTTGTGGGTGATACAAAGCAGCTTGAAGGTGGATCTTCTGGCAACTGGTAACAGGGGCATAGCTAGAGCTTGTGGCGCCCGGGGCTATCCCTCAGATTGCCGCCCCTTGAAGGGGGCGGGGGTGCTGGGGAAAAAGGACGGTGAGCACTCGAAAGATGTCCGAGAGACACGGAGTATTGCTGCTAATAGTTACTTCGATCAAGGCGAAGAAAGGCAAGGACACAGCTTGCTACCTTCAGACAAACCCAGAAAAGCAGCATATTGCCTTCTCCGTGCGCACAGAAGGGGAATGCGGTGCACACAACCAGCACGCTGCCTAGGCATGGAGCACAACTGCACACTACGTGGTGGATGCAGTGCTTGTAGCTTGCTCATTGACACAGTCTGCTCAATGCCTGGGAAGAATGCAGTGCATACATCCTGGGGCTTAACCATGCGAATGCAGTGCACACTGCTCAGGGCAGGTTCCTCGAAACGCTACTCACAACCTGTGGAGTAAGGCACTGCTCATACATATGATACCCTGTGGGCACCAGAGGGGCCGTCGGGTCTTTCCTTCTGTCGCGCTGTCTACATAGTAAATAAAAAACAAACTCTGAAGCAGCAGACAGCAAATAGTGTGTGCTGTAATGCATTGCGTGGGTGGCTTGAGGTAGTGTCTGCACCTGAGCTGGAACACATACATTCCTGGCTGTACGGTCACTGTCAGATATTCTGTATAAACTAATCAATGCATTGCTGCGCGCTCGCTCCCAGTGTGGCAGATAGCAATGAGTGTGTGTTGCCACTGCCCTTTATCAAGATCGCTGGAAATATGTGGCAATTTCTGCGGCGGGGCCATGGACGCATGTGGCACACTGACGCTAAATTACTGAGCACACAGAGGATCCTCAGTGGATATATTTCTGTTGTTTGTGTGTTTATTTATAAAGGTTTCTGTGACATTATGGAACATTCAGCAGAATCGTCAAAATATCCATCTTTAATCGTTTGCGCACTTAGTAGATTGTGCGTCACGAGGCGGAGGATTATGCGCAAAGGGTCTCCTTGGGCACAGTTAGGAGAGCCCAAGGTGTGCCACACGTTTATTGACATGCACTGCCTTGTCAGGGTACGGGTAATACGTAATAAGTACAGTTCGGTCATACTGAACCCCCTGAGGCTGGCAGCGACCTCTCGTCAATGGGTGCCCCCTTCGCCCCCCTCCTGATACCCAAGGGCTGCAGGTTAGCAGGGAGGATCCATGGGGTGCACACCTCAGAGGGTAGAGCGCCTGCATGGAGGCTGCTAGTCACAGGCGCTATCCCCTGAGCTTCCAACACCCCTTTCATCCTTCTGGGATTTATACGGCGCAGCATTGGAGTGCCTAAAGCCAGGGACACCGGCATTGTGCAGCAGTGGAAAACCAGAGTATGCGGCAGAGCTAACTAAAGGACGCACTAAAGAAATGCATTTTAAGTGGCGAGGCAGATTATGTGGCGTTCTATGTGTGGTGAGGCAGATTATGCGGCATTCTATGCTACTGAAAATAATGCACAGCATGGAGGCCTTACCGCAAGCTATTTTAGAATTTTAGAGCTATTCATATAAAACATGTATGTAGATTAGGAACACTAAGTATACCCGTTCAGTAGATCGAAATGACAAAGCTATTCACTCCCAGTTCATAATGTTGTCTTGCACGGAAGCAGGAACAGCATCGAACAATGTTCTTTCTACTTCCACGACTGTAACTTACCGTGTAAAACATACACCGTTTGTACTAAGAAGTTAAGAAGCCACATTTGTTAACTAGACGTTTTATGTTCTGCTGTGGTAACAACTTGACGCACTGCAAGCCTGGGCTGGCAGCTCTTAGTAAATAAATATAAAACTAAGCATCAATATTTCATGGTGGTGCAATCATTCTAAACCTAACACAATGTAGGTAGGTTTCTAAATTCTCTCTCACGTCTCACCTCTTTCAAATGAATTAGTCTGAGTCAGAAAAAGCTGCCTGACTGTGCCTGCAAATAAAGGCCAGAATTGACTCCTCGGCGTAGCGGTGAGCACGGGGGATTGGGGCAACAACAGTCGGAGCGAGGAGGATGTCACTAACGCGGCGGGACTTCGGTAACTGCAGGCTGAAGGCAGGCACAATGTAAACGCAGGACCCAATTAAATTGCCAATAGTAAGTCCAGCGTTTGTGTGCACTGTGCATGCAGCGGCAGCCTGCAGTTACCGAAGCAGGTCACGTCAGAACTTCTAAAGGCCGCCGCGGCCGCCTCAGAAATGGTGCCGCCTGGGGCAGACCGACCCCCCCGCACCCCCTAGCTACGCCACTGACTGGTAACCAATGTAGGGTCCTAAAGGCAGGGGCGATGTGGGCTTGTGGCTTTACATTTGGGAGTATTCTGGCAGCAGAGTTCTGAACCGTGGTAGAGGCTATTGGCGTAATCTAGTTTAGACAGTAAAAGAAAGATAGTAGCCTGGACCTTGTGTGAAAATTCCAGATGGGGGAAGATGTGTCACAGAGTTTTCATGGTAATGAAGGTTGATCGTGGTAATTTGTCCACTTGGACCTTCATTGATAATGTGGAGTTCATGGTAATTCCAAGGTTTTTTGCTTCCTTAGATACTTTACGATACCATAACATAACATGTGTATTTGTAAAGCACACATTCACCCAAGGGTATCTTGGTGCTCAATAACAGATGTTTATCATTACCCAACTCAATGGGACTCACTTAATCGACCTCAGAAGGATGAAAGGTTGAGTGGATCCACTAGGAGTTGAACCTGTAACCATCAGGTCGAACACACGTCCCTACAGTGGACACATTACTCCACTAAGGTACCAGACCTGGCCAGGGAGATGTTCCCAGATTGTCAGGCCAGGTGCAGAGTGGGTCATATAATTCTACCATCTGCCATATGTTAAAATTTCAGTTTTTCAATCATTCAATTTGAGATGGCTCCATGTAATCCACTGATCAGTGGCTCTGATTCAACTGACAAAACTCACAAGCTTCCAGTGTCTTTGGAGTTTTCCAGTTCAAGTAGCATTCGAGGGCAAGGGTCAGCTGGGCAGACTGCTGACATACTTGTCTTGACTAGATTCATAAATTACCTTTGTTATATTTGTTTGAAGGAGTGCAGAGGCTGGGTTAGCCTACTCCTGGAGGGCATTTTGGAACATTATTGGCACTGGTGGATTTCCTTTGTTTTAAGTTGGAGTGCAATGTGTCTGCTTTGGGTGTGTAATATTCTACCAGTTTGTCTGAGAATTATTGAGTACTGGGATGAGTTCCTTTTGTACATTTTGGTTTCGGAACTTTGGTGAAAAGTTTATAAAAACTTCTTTATTTGCACAACTAGCATTTTGAATTCTGACTGAATAGTACCTTTAGCTTTTTTGATTGTTGACTTGAATATTCTATTAAGTTAGCATAGGTGAAGTTTGTCATTCACTAGTGATGAAACAAATGTTCCTTTATTTTCGTCTTTCATGATGAACAATTTCATCTCTTAAACTGAATAATATTGCTTTTATCATATTCGGTAAATTATATATTCCACCAAATTACTGATTACTGTGAAACTCACATTGGTTTCTACCCCAATGTGTTTCAAGCTACTAGGACTCTTCTTCAGGAGAATTTAACCATAAGATAGCTGCCAGCAACTTTTCCAGGTGGATTCCAAGAACTGAGCCTCTCTTTTGCCCTCTTTGCAAGTGCAATTATTCACGCCCTTCAAGAAGCCCCTGAAAGCCCACCTCTTTTATGTTCATGGACATGAGCAAAACCCCACCAAAAGACCTACGTTAGGTAACACAGGTGTTATGAATGTAATCTGTCAGTCCAGGTAACGAGTGCCTCGAGGTGGGATAGCAACTGGACCAACCAAGAGCATGATAACAATGTAATGTCATGTGTATTTGTAGGATGTACCTAATACCAGGAGGGGGGGTATCCTATCACAAGTAGGCATGCCGAGTCTTGACTGGGATCTAGTTAAAGGGCCAGGTTTCAGGTTTCTTGGGAAACTAATAGAAAATAGAAGCCTTCACAGTACTGGGTCCCAGCTATTAGACCTCTGAATGGCAGTCAGGCTCCTCTGAAATCAACAAATCACTTTTTTATTTTTATATGGGTGACCACAAGGCATATACCGACTTGCAGAACTGTCATATTTCCAGGTTTAATGATGCCTACTGCAGGCTAGAGCTGACGCTTAGAATCCCCTGCCAATTCGAGAAGGCATATGAGCTGCTTGAGCTGACAGGCCTTGGCATCTGTTCAGTTCTCAACAATGAATCACAACAATGCCAGGAATAACTGTTTTGGAAAAAAAATCGTGAGGCAGATGAAAATATACAGGAGAGCATTAGCATACTGTAGGCCTCACAGACCAGCAGGGCTCCTGGGCAATTCAAATATACTGCAGCAGGAAGAGCAGGTTCAGCAGAAGCAGTGTCTGCCTGAGGTGTGGAAGCATACTGGCAAGCCGCTGAAATACTACTAAGAATTTAATTGACCTTTTTAGAAAAGGGACTCATACATTAAAACCCCTTGAAAACAGGCTGCGGTGCAGACCGAGCTGCTTTCAAACATCCATGTATTTTGTCATTTTTGTAAAGATCACCTGAGCTTTTGAAATTGGATTTAGAAATGGATTTAGTCAAGCAATTTCTATAACTATTCGCCAAGGCAGATTTTGCTATAACTTATCAGTACACTGCAGATGGCTAATACGTCCTGAACCACCAAATCCAGCAAAGACAGGCACATAAAAGATTCCAGTGATAAAGAACTAATCATCAAAATGGAGGGCATTTCTAAAACCTCCAGGGAGCAGTCCTATTCAGAAATGTGCAAACCAATGGCTGTGCTGTAGCTCCACGCCACATTTTCATGAATCAGTTATATATTCTGTATCTTGAAGTGTGTACTTTACCTGAAAAGCTGTTTTATAAGCCCTTAAGCCAACCACTGTAAATATGACCCGCCACCTCTGAGACAGCAGGACTTGCAAAGATTACAAATAACATCGCATCATCGCCAATTCCCGCCAATTCCCGACACCATGAAGGCTAGCCTGGATTTTCTAAATCTTCTTTGCATGTTGCAGCTCTCAATGTGCCTATTTGACCAGGGCCGGAATGGGAACCAAAACCGGCCCTGGCAAAGTGCTTGGCCGGCCCCCCTCCCTCCTCCCGGGGGCAGGGAGGGGGGTGGGGAGGAGGGTCCGGGGGTCGCGGCTGAGCTTGTTGCCAGGGCCGGTTTTTCACAGATTTTGTTATGCTGCAAAAACGGCCCTACAACAAAAACGCCCCCCAGGGGCCCCAAACCGGCCCCCCACCCATGCAGCGCACCGGGGGACTGCCCGGTGCCCGCAACGGCCAGTCCGGGCCTGTATTTGACTGGAAACATTTAACAAATTTATCTATTTACTTGACATAAGATTCATGCTACGGTATATAATGGTGTTGATTCCAATGGAGTATTGCGGCCTATCCTGGTCCAGGGTGCTGGTACATCATCGCTAGTCATGGCTAATGAGGAGAGACGGAATGAATGGATGGAAATGAAGGGTTGCTCAGGGAGACGAAAGGAGCGGGATGGTTTGAGCATTTTTGCCAAGGCTGGTTTTGGATCCCCGGTTCGACCTGTTGCTAGTTCATTCCTTGAAGGGGTTGCATGCACAACTCGATGATAGAAGGTTCAGGTGTCTTGTGCAGAAGGGGGTGGGACCATTTTGGTTTCATTTTTGATTCCATATTGTGCTAGGGAGCACCCCACATAGTACCTGTAATATTGGTTTCATAATATGGGCATGCTTAGTTCGGACTGGACTGTTCCTATTGAAGCAGGGTCAAGACTGATGTGCAATTGGCTAGGTCTAAACTGAGGTGGCATGATGTTACAAAATATCAGTGGATTAGGACGTGGCCTGAGTATTTACCAGTGGCTGAAATGAATTCAAGCATTCAATCCATAATGTTTTTATTTTAGTCAGTGCTACACTTTAAGTTTAACGGGTGTTCCTGATGTGGGTCCCGTGCACACTGTGAAACGGGAACCAAGCTATACCTGACTGATGAGCCCTACCAAGGGTGAAACATGTCACAGGTTGCTTGTGTTCTGGTTCAAGGCAGACCTGACCTGGCAGCTTGGGCTGGACTGTTCCTACTGGAACAGGGTCAGGGCCGGACTGACTACCGGGCGTTTTGGAATTCTGCTGAGATTTTGTTCATGGAGACCTGCGTGTACTTCGAAATAATTAAAGCAAAACGAATTTCGTTCAGTACACGCAGGTCCCCATCAACGAAATCAGCCACCAGCTCAGCAGCATTCCAAAACGCCCGGTAAGCCAAGAAGGATTTGCATGTGTCTGGGTCCAAAGTTAAGTGGCATGATGTGAAAAATAACGATGGACCGGAATGCCGCCCAAGTAACTACCAGAGATAATTTCAAGCATTCCAGCCATACACTTTTTGTATACTTCATGGGCACATGGACTGAATTTAGGAGTTCAAAGGGTAAGGATCTTGTAGTTGCAGATGATATTATGACTGGGAGAATCCAACCACTTTGTTACTGGCATGCCTATCCAACATAGCTTTGTAACTAACAAGCTTGTCCAGTTTTAATAACGTTATTACTAATATGCCTGACTGCCTACAATAGCTAGCTAACTAATATGGCTATCCAGCCTAGTAAATAGCTATATGTACAAGTACCAGTGATAATAATACTGACCTCCGCATATATCAATTAATGCATTATTGAATCATGCTATATTTTCATGGTAAGTGATTTGGAGTTACAATAGTAATGCCACACTTCACTATGTATGCGTTCCCTTACAAATATAGTAGCAGTCGATATTTTGGAGTCAACAGATGTGCATTTCAATATTGAAGCCTTCAGATTTGATTGTCCAACCCAAGCATTCAGAAACTGGACTGCAAATCAAAATGTGCATGTCAAAAACAGCTGAACTGTATAAGCATGTCAAACTAAGCCATTTTTCCATGAATTCACTTATTACAATTATTTTAGTTATGTTATTTTAAGCATACACTGTAAGGAGCATATTCCTCAGAATATCTTTTTGATGGACCTACTGCAGAGAATCACCTTCCTTTTTTGTCCGTATATCTTTGGTCCCATTATGGAACCTCTACCCACGAATTAGGGGACAACCTACACGTACTTTTAAAGGTAATGTCATAGGATTGCGTGGTCCAACTTTGATGGTAGCCAAAACGGTATACAACCTTTACAACTCAACTTTTACAACGCACTACCATTACAACGAAACTTTTACAACGTAACATCCATTACAACGCATGCATTTACAATGCAGTCATTACAACGCATGACACTACAACGCACACCACTACAACGCATGCCATTACAACGCATTCATTACAACGCATACCATTACAGCGCATAGCATTAAAACACATAGTACCTTTACACTATCCAACACTTACCCTACTGTTGCACCCCCTGGAGTTAGAATAGTAATTTTTACCCCTACACTATCCAACACTTACCCTACTGTTGCACCCCCTGGAGTTAGAATAGTAATTTTTACCCCTACACTATCCAACACTTACCTTACATGCAATGCAATGTAATATGTTAGAATGGTATGCGTTGTAAATGTAGTATGCGTTGTAGTGGAATGCGTTGTAAAGGTAGTTTCAAAGAATTTGTTGTAATGGCATGCGTTGTAATGGTGTGCGTTGTAATGGATGTTGCGGTGTAAAAAATGCGTTGTAAAGGTAGGCGTTGTAAAAGTATGCGTTGTAACGTCATACATCCAGCAAAAACACATACAGTATATGCATTTTCAGAAGAGCCCCTTGCTAGAATTTCTTTTTTATCATTAGTTTGTCTTTGTTTTTACTCTGAGCCACCCCTCACAATAGTGTAAACAAGGCCTAAAGCTAAAGTAGGAATATGAAAAGTGATGGATGAAATGCTTCTATTAATCCCAACATCTGGTAAGTACTCTGGGCTTCATTGTTGGTTCAGCTCACTATACCAATCCAGACAGGCCCCAAATTTACGGTCCTGTTTTTTGAAAATGTCAGAGCACATACCTATTGGGCGAAAACAAAAGCAAAACTTCCAAAGCAAGATGCAACATGGCGGCAGAGAGGGTATCATGTTTAAAGAATAGCATCCATAGCATAGCAGGTATTGTTATGTATCAATGATCCCTTTTCATTCATGACATGACACCATTGGCAGAGCCCACCTTCCCTGCTTTTCAGATCCACTGACTAGACTCAGGGCAGGAATTGTGAGACACTGATGGTAATTTTGTGTTCCTGGTGAACCACTATACCCAGAGACACGCACTCTTTCCCACTCTCTCGCTTTATGACAAGGTCAGGGAAACATTAATTATAAGTTATCAGATTCATGGAGATTTATTTTTCTTCCCCTCTAGTAGAATGTTCTAAAAAGCAAAGTACACCATTCCGTGGATGAATTTCCCCAAGAATTCAGAGTCAAAAAGTAAGTGAATTATCTGTCAGAGCATTTGAAGACCATTACGGTGCAGCATCCATCTCAAATGCAAAGCCTTTGGTGAAGTGATGGCTTTTTGGCAAGGCAAGATCCAATATTTGTAGAGAGTTATGAAATGATGTCTATAGGATGGGATCACGGCCAGAGGATGGAGGAGCAGAGTTTGCATGGTTGGGAGGGGTGAGGAACCTGTTCTACCCTCAAAGATGTGGGACACTTTGCAGTGCCATGCACTACAGGATATAGAGTTAGTGACTCTATGAGCAGACAAGCACTACACAGCCAGCCCCGGCAACAAATTGATGAGGTAATCGTCCACAAAGAATAGACTTTTACGTAGAGTGAAGAAAAATAAGGTAATTTTCCAGATTTGTTAGAGGTACCCTGAAGCATAAACATAAGTGTTGAACAGTGTATTTTATAATTTAGGCTGCTATCCACCCATTTCTGGGCAAAGGTTCAGTGCGGTGCCCGAGTACAAAGGAGGCTATATGACATAATTTGTCAAACTTAGAGGTGCATCCAAATTGAATGAGTGCAAAAAACAATAATTCAAAAAGATTTCCTTGTATTTCTTTATGTTTATTTCCCATAAGTTCTTGATTCTACATAAATTAGTGTAATTACAGCCTCAGCCAATAGATTTTGTTCGAACATCGAACTTCTTCAGAGCATTGTATGTTTCAAGCAATCTATTGTTGTCTGTCAGTTAGTACAACAGATGGCATAGAGATTCCAACATGGCCAAGTTCCATACTCACAATAGATCCAGTTATAACTTCTCATATTCAGATTCCATAGTCCTCAATGTATTATCCACATATCTTGGATTTCGTAAACATCACCAGGATCCATATATATAGTCAGCAACTCACATGTCCGCAAGTCAAGCTTTGAAACTTGGCCATCTGTTGTTCTAAATGGCAGACAAGAATAGATTGCTTGAAACCAAAAATGCCCTTATGAAGTTCGATGTTCGAACAAAACACGTTGGCTAAAGCTGTCATTGTTAAAGTTTGTGTAGAACCAAGAACTTTTGGAAAAGAAAAATAAAGATACAAGAAAATCTTTTTGAAATATTGTTTTTGGACTGAGTTAATTTATCAGAAGTTTTACTGCAGAATTTATTTCTTGAGATCCCATTTAAAAAATATTTATAGTTTATTGTATGTGATTGAACAATCTGTTTCTAACACGGTCTGAAAGTGGACTACGCAATTTGGAGGAAAGTCGAAGAAAGTAATTTATGGCTTTGAATATTCAAGGGCATCTATCAGTGTTTGGGCCATATCGAGCCCGTCTGATCTCCACACTGGAAACTAGGCTGGAGATATTGCAAAATGCTGACGCAATGGGGTAGTCCAGGTTGTGCAATTTATTCATCCTTGTTCTAGGTCTGAGGCTACTGAATATTAAATCACTCAATAAATGCATTACAAGAACAGACACAGTGTTCAATAAAAAAATATTTTTATTCACAAATATAATTCTAAAAAAAGGCACATGGCTGAATTGGCAGACCAATGTTAATGGTTTCACGAAGACATTGTGCTATCTAAATCAGTTGCATTTGCATTCGGTATCACTAAACCTAAAACAAACGTTGTTTTTTTCTGTTCTCTATAGTGAGCTAACCAGTAACATGTTTTCTTAATAAAAATGTAATTTAAGTCACAAGCAGTCTTTTTTTTATATTGCTCTTTTTCTATTTTTGTTTCCGCACTTCCATAACAAGACCTGCTTTGTCAGAAATCACCAACGCTAGCTACATTACTTCGAATATTAGAAAATAAAATCACTCTTACTTTATGACTTTTATTTCTAGAGTTTTGCTTAAGTCTAGAAGAAGCAGTGGTTGCCTCTCTATGGGTAACAGCGGTGGTACTCAAGCACTAACTCAGAGACTTTCCAAGTTAGGAATGCTCTCTTTACACAGGGTAATGTTTTAAAACTACTACAGTGCACAGGCTGATGATACACCTCGTGCTCCTGTGGCTCTTAAATCCTGCTAAAGTGTTATGATTATTGGTGCAATTCCATTAGTGGTACAAAGAATACCAGAGTGGAAGAAACACGTTTTTGTCTTTGTCAGAGGCCCTGCCCCCTTCTCAACCACTCCGCAAACTAGCCTCCTGGCACACTACTGGTTAGGGGATTAAGTCCCCTTGGCTGCTGAGGGTCGTTGGGGGTCAAGAAACACTATTGTTACCACCATTAAGTCCCTCACGACGGGATTGCTGAGACCTCAGTGGATGCCCCGCTTCCATCCTCAAACACTCTGCAAACATGCCTCCTGGCACACTGCTTGTTGGGGGATGAAGTCCCCTTGGCTGCTGAGTGTCATTGAGGGCCAAGAACCACTCCAGTTACCACCAGTAAGTCCCACACAGCAGCATTACTGTAGAGCTCATCAGAGACCCCAGCCCATTCCTCTAAATGCACCTCCTGCTGCACTACTGGTTGGGGGATAAAGTCTAGGGGTGAACACACTGAAAACTAAGTTCTGCCAGCTAGTGGAGTTTTTGCCAACATCTGCCTTGCCAGCAGAGAGCGGAGTGGCAAAACTCTGCACACTCCGCTGACAGATCAGAGTTTATTACCAACCCCTAATTGTTATTCAAAATTGTAAAAACTGGGTTATTGTTTGAGGGGGGAGAGAATCCTTCTCTTGTCAGATGTGAACCACAAAAGTCTCCTGTTAAACCTCCAAGAAGCCTAGGGTGAGATAAGACTAGTGTCAGTTTCCTTTGTGTGTGCTGGAAGCAAGCCGTTTGAAGTGTAAATGGGGCAGGAAACACCTCGACCATTCCTGGCAGGATGGCATATTCTGTCACCAAGATCACAGGGGTATGCAGTTCCTAGTAAGTACGGATTTGTCTGCATTAGGTCAGTTAAGTTCCACAGAGAAAAAACTCACACAAACAAATGAATATCAAGGGGATGGCTTTAAGCCCGTAGAGAAGAATACTAAAGTATACAAGAGGTTGTACGCTTACGCTCGCACTAAAAATGGCACAAATCTCTTTGTTAATCAACTAATCGCACTGGTTATCTTAAGTGCTGCGAGTGATTCTGCAAATGCACGTAGTTGAAGCTTCTGAGAACGATTGCAAAAAACACTATAAAAGTGATGTAATCAAAGTTGTCTCGAATACCCTAATCCAGGCGACCCTCCCATCTCATCACTGATCTGCAATGAGAACATTTATCTAGAGAGCTGCTTTCAATCAGATCTGTGGCATTCTGGAAGAAAGCATCATACATTTAGGCTTTCAAACAATTGACACACTCCATCACCACTCCCTTCTACTGAGACTAGTGGAACTCAAGGAAGCCAAGTAGTTCAACTTAAACTGCCATAACTAGGTCTCTCACACAAGCCTAGAAAACCTGAGGAACCAAGAGCCTAAGAATCCAACAGAAAGTGTGCAACCATCAGGGCCAGGGAAGTACATCCACTGCCAGGAGCATAGACTGAAAGAATACTTCAGGAGGGGATCACAATTTCCAGATGTTCCTTTGTCACAAGAAGCACTGTCTACACCATAGGAAGTTTTGAAAGCATTTTCCTCTTCAAGGTTTTACATAAAAGACACAGTGTACTCTCAGGTATCGTATAGACTATGCAAATTAACTCTACCAGAAGAGCCGCTATTTCTGCTATGAAGGCTGCAAAACAAATCAAAATGCTGCAGTTGGACAGAGGCATAGCTACTATTGTTGAAGCAGATGCACTTGCACTGGGGCCCTTTGAACTGTGATAAATATTGTATTTTACTACCCCACCGGCAGTGAAAGGTGCCATTTTCCTTGTGTGCACCAGCACCCATGGCATTTTAGTAATGTTACTGCAATAACACTAGTCCTTCGTCTTGTTCTACAGGAACACATCATCCCAGCCCTCCAAGTGACCCTTTGACTAACCATGCTTATACATTCACCAAGAAGGCTGTCCCCTCTGTGCCAGAGGCCAATCTTTATTCTATTTGCCATAAGGATGGTAAGCAAGACCATATGTGGACTTTATCTCACTGTCCTTTGCTCCAATCCATGGCCAAGAACAGCTACATGTTTGTAGCAGCACAGTAATAGCATCATGTATAAAACACACAGTATCAAAGAATTTCCCACATAGTCTGCACTTGCATTACCACACCCTTGTCAACAGACATAATAATGCCTTACTCTGCCTCTCTCTCCTTTTCACAACCACGAAAACACTGTAAGAGCACAAGTCTTCTTAGCATGCACAACACAAAAAGGCTTCCTACGCAGGCCACTCTATAAAGCCACAACAGCCCAACCAAGCGCATTCTACAAAATAGCATGTAATCCACCCACCAAAGCCACTCAACTGCTCAGTATGATGCTACATGGAAATCTAACTACAATACAAAAAGACAATAAACCCACATACTAAAACGATCCTATATGGAAAAGAGAGGAGTCAGAACAAGGATTTTGTGACATGAAATAATTCGTTTATTAACTTCTTTTGCATCATTTATCTGTTATTTCACCAATATATACCTCATTTCACTTGACTCAACTGATTTATGAACCTGTGATGATGTCCGAGACAGAGATAACAAGTGGGTATAAATGGGGAAAGGGGACCACAGAAGCATAGAAGACATCTCATACAAAAACATGGAAAGGAGAGAGACAGATCAGACAACGCAACCTTCATTAAAAGGGCAAAAAAATAAAGTCAGAGACAGCCTCAATTTGCATAATTGCTTAAATCACGATGTGAGGATATATCTGATTTATAAATTAATTTAAATTGAACATACCATTCATACCAACCCGCTTTGGCCAGTTCGTGCTGTATCAGCACCGGGTATCTTGCAAAAGCATCCACTGTCGCTCTCAAAGATAACATTGCCTGCCATGGAAAGAATACATATTTAAATATATTTTATATTCTCTTTAACATTAGAAAAGGCAAAATATTTTAAATTGAGAAGAGTACAAAATCTTCCGCTTTCTCATTCAACGTCCACCAAGATTGGTTAGAACTACAGCATAGGAGGCAGAAGATGGTCACTAGATTTGCCTGATTCAATACATTTTCAGCTGTGCAGGTCAGACAAATACCACAGCAGCCAAGCAGGTTGAACCCAATGTCCATGCCCAAATATTCATGCGGGCCGGTACAGGAAGTCATCCTGCGGCCACTCAGTTTCAAGTTCTGATCATCAGAGATTCAAGCAAGAAGGGCTTAAATTTTCTTCCCATATTTCCTCCTTCAGGCGAGCAGAGGCTGCTCTGAATAGAAGGCAGTGTAGACTTGCTCTTTTCTAAACTTCAATTGAAATATTATGCTCCTTCGGTCTAAGCATAAAGCTAGGAAGTCATTTCTAAGGGTCTCTAAATTGATCTTTAATCAGTTCCCACAATTCACAATCTCACTTTTTTGCAAACTTTGGGGTGCATTTCCAGTCCTAAGGAGTACCTTATGTAAAAAAAAAAGAAATCAGAGTTTCTAAAAAGCAATATTGGATAGTGCACAAAGCTCCTAAACCCGACCTTTTATAAACAAGCCAGTCCTCATTGTCGACATAGGATTGCCAAATCCTTTAGCTGGTACCACTAAGAGGATATCCTACAGCGAAAGGAAAGTTGAATACGTTAATGGACAGTAGCAGAACCACTAAGAAAGCACCTGAGAGGAGGCTTCTATCAACAATTTGCTCGCTTTTTATACAATACCTGTAAAGCCTTGAACTGTGGAGAAGTGTGACTCACTGGTTAGAGCGGCAGACCCTGATGCAGAGGTCTAGCCCGGGACCAGCGTTCAATTCCCCGCCTCGGCAGGTCTTGAGCTCAAAAATTCCACGGACCTGATCATTCTCGCCTCGGTGCCTATTCCAATCATGGAGTCCCACTCTGCAACTCTGGGCAATAGCTTGCGTAATCTCCACAACGGCCCCCACAACGCTAAGGATGCCTGGCCTTCACCTTGGGGGTGCCCAGGAGTGGACACCTCACAGGGAAAGCCAGGATGGGTTCCACAGCGGTATTCGTACAAGCGCCTTGAGACCCTTGCGGGTGAGTAGTGCGCTATACAAGTATCAATTTACAATTTGCAACTGAGATCACAGAATTTCTCAATAGCCAAAAAGTTATAACTATCTCATCAACTGACAGAAAATGTATTATAAATGTCTCATATACTGCAATGATTAAAATATATAGCTCAAATCCATTTAAAAATGTTGGGGTTTATTTACAAGCCCCTAGTGCCACCGGTGCGTCACTTTTTAAGACCCTCTGGTGGTGCAGACCCATATCTACGAGGTCATGCAAAAGTCACTTTGTGTGGCTGTTTATAGCCTCATGGATATGGTATAAGGCAACGGAGTGCAAGTCACTGCATTGCCTTACACTGCATCAGGGAGGCATTCCGTGGATGTTGCGGTAGGTGTTCACACGCAACATCCATGGGTTTTTGTGCATTCACAGATTTACAGGGATCAGTATACCTGGGGATGTGTCAAAACTGTACGCCTCCCTAGAGCAGGCGTAAAGAGGAGAAATATGTTTATTTCTCCTTTTTTTCTCCTCTTTCTGTTTGTGCTGAATTCTGCAGCATACATAGAAAGAGGAAAATGCCAACAATCAATTGTTTTTGTGCATAAAAACTTTGCACCGTGGTGCAGGGGTGCCTGTATTGGCAGTAGGCCCCATATTGTGCTCCGGCTGAAAGGAGAGGAATGCACTGTGTAACTCATAAATACGATGGATTCTTGCCCTTCGATTTGGTGTGGGGTAGCGCAGTAAAAATACTTTTTATTCCGCCTCACGCCAAATCATTGTAAATGAGGCCCTAAACTCTTTAAGGGCCAAATTTCACATTCATTGCGAATTTTAAGTTAGAAGCTGCAACTAGAACTAAAATGTTAATTAAATGTTCAATTGCATACTTTTTTTAGACGATGCTGCAGTCAGGCTATCTTCTTTTATCAGGCTACTATAGACCGCGGCAGACATGCTGACTATATGTATTAATCAAGAGCCTCATAACCCAGAAAAAGTGACAGTGCTGATCATTAACAGCCCCGGTGTCAGATTTGCGGACTGACACAAGGTTAGGCCAGTAACACAGTAGCAGAAGTAGCACTGCAGGTAAAGATTTTTTTTTGTATATATGGCATATGGAAGCTAAGGGACGATTAGCAGTGTTCGGCCTCAGATCGAAGCAGAGATCTAAACTCCGGGAGTCAAATAAGAGAAGAAAAAACTTAGGAAACACACTATCGCCAGCATAAACATAGGTAAATTAATTGCCAAATTCCATTGCCTATTGTATTAATTAGGAAACAAAACCTGGACACCTCATCTGTAGCAGGATGGGCATAAATAAATAAGCCTCCCCCTTAACACTTAGGAGTTACCCCATATGTATTCACCAACCACAAAAGTTAACCAAATGGAGTTAACCAAATGGAGTCCTTCACTTACCCAAAAAATAAAAATGTGTGGAAGAATACCTGGAGCCCTCAACAAATGCTTCCTTTAAAGTAAATATTACCACAATGGCTGTTACAGACTTGTGTTTATCATTGTCTCCTGTCGGACCAAAGTATTCAACAAACAATTTGAGGAATGAAAGAAGGCGTGTTTAGTCTCCCAAATTAAATGCACAGTTTTGAGGTATATTGCGTGCAAATACCTCATAATTTACTTTCCTTGAAGTCACCTCCGTTTTCCTTTTAGAAGAAGCTCTACCTGGATAATGACAGGTCCAGGGGGAGGAGGTCCCGTCTCTGTCTGAATGGAATCTGTTTCCCGCCAAGCACAGATGAATGCCCGTTCTCCCTTTCAGACAGATGGCCTCTCGTTGATTTTGCCAGCCATATTTACCATTTCTTGTGCACCTGGTGGCATACATACTGTCATTTCCAGTACTGTCCGCCTTACCTGCTTGACTCCTTCCGGCGTTCGACCTCGGGGCGGGGTCGACAAGACGAGCTGCGCTTCCGTGCTGATGACGCTCTTTGAAGAAGAGAGAATTAAAAATAAGTTTCATGCTCGCTTTTGTTTACCGGATATGTGGTGCCGCCAAATAATCCTAATGTAAATGCTGAGCATATAAAACATTTCCTTTAAATATTAACCGGGTTAATTGCTTAACAATGCACGCCGGATAATTTGGAATACATCTAGGGAGCTTTAGCGTCCTTTAGCTACGATCTTGGCTATGCTTTAGAAAAGCCCATTTGTACTTTGTGAATCTTCGGGGACCGTGTTTCTCGCTTTAGAAATGTGCCAGTGTTGTTAAAGGCCCCATGCTACCGAGCTTAAAAAAAGATTTAAATCCATGGACGCTTTGCTGCTTATGATGAGAACCATTTACACGACACCTGTCCAAATCAGACTTTAAAATCAATGGCACTCGAGGCCCATCCACGTTTAATTGTTCCTGCCTCGGGCAAAACACCTGTACTGTAATTTCTAACATCGCCCAGTGATGGACATTTACAATAAAACATTTGTCTTGTTTATGCTAAAATTGTATGTCCATGGACGTCAGTTAGGTGCAAGCATGGGACAGCAGCTGTTGTCCTTCTACCCTGGTTTGTAAAGGGATTCAGAATAAATGAGCATCCAATCCTTCACTGTATTACTGTGTATATTCACAAATGCTTTACACACTGCCTTTGAGATAAGCCTGTCTGCTTGTGCCAAGCTACCAAGGGGGTGAGCAGGGGTTATTTTATAAGTGTATCCCCCTTACCCTAACTACGAAGAATGGTCCCTACTTGGACAAAGGTGCAAATCCTTGCCAGCTAGAAACCCCCATTTCTACAGAAATACAATTTTAAAAATTGTTGAATTTGACAAAAAAACTAATCTACACGGACATTATAGTCAGGAAATAGAACTTAAAAAACATAAAAATTCACTGAAAAAAACAAAGGTTACAGGGACATTATAGTTAGGCTCAGATTTCACTCGTACAATACCCTAGAAATTCAGCAGTTATAGTTACGCGAGCTATCTATAACTTACAACCTCCCCCGCAATGCACTGCTTATGACCTCACATATTACATCACTCATGACATTGTCAGTGACATCACGGATAATTTCTCAAACAACATCACAGCTGAAATACACGAGTGAAATCTGAGCCTAACTTTAATGTCCCTGTACCCTTTGTTTTTACCAGTGAATATACATATAGACTGTCTTTTATTATCTGTGATAAGCATTTTTATATCAATGAAATGTATACGGTAAAATAGTCTTTCTTCCCATTCAACCTTACCTTAACTTAAAGAAGCTATAGTCTGATATCTATGTTTATGTTTAAACAAGAATGAGATGACCACATGTGATTGGTGTAAAAAATATTCAAATGTGAAGGGGAAATCAGCACAATTTACCAGCGAGCAAGGCGACAGGGATCGCCGAAACGCGTTTGGTGTCCACAGCAATGTACTTCTAAATTGAAAAAAATAAATACCGGCTGTTGATGAAATTTGAAGAGTCCGTTTCTCTCGTTCGTTGCTGATTGGCAGCGTGGAGTGTGGAAACTTTATATATATATATATATATATATATATATATATATATATATATATATATATATATATATATATATATATATATATATATATATATATATATATATATATATATATATAATATATATATATATATATATATATATACACATGTATATATATATATATATATATATATATATATATATATATATTTATATATATACATTTTTTTGAGTATTGTATAGGACAAACTTGACCTGAAGGCACCAGGGAACTTCACAGAATTATTATAGAACCCATAACATGAGTTGTACTAAATAGACATATCTTTACATATTGGCTCTATCTATCTATCTATCTATCTATCTATCTATCTATCTATCTATCTATCTATCTATCTATCTATCTATCTATCTATCTATCTATCTATCTATCTATCTATCTATCTATCTATATAGATAGATATCTATATAGATAGATATCTATATATATATATATGGGCAGTTACCACCGGGTAGTTATAGTTCGGTCATCTGTTCAATAGGAAAATATTTTTTTGTGTTGCTGATAACTTTGGTCAGAGTCAGAGTCAAATACACTTTATTCGATTATTTTAAAATCATAAAAGTATGCTATACTATACATTAATTTTTGATCATACAAACACAAGTAGTTAGACAAACAATTTTAAAACCTATATTTACAAAATTTAAAAAAAAGGGGAAAAACATGAATTCAATATACACATCTTCATCATTTCAGATCAGAGTTGAAAGCAACCATTTTTACAGCTGCAGAAAAAAAATGTGCAAATCCTACAAATTTAATAAATTCTAAGGTTATTACAGTTCTATATACAAAGTGCTAAGTGCAAGGAAGAATGTATAAAGTTTACATAGTTCATAATTAATTTTTACTAATGGTTCAAGGTCATAGTTGTCCGCAATCTATTTTGTCTGGATCGAATAGACGTAATCAGAAAATTAGCTACCCCATACATAACCAATGGGGATTCCATAAGCTGCAGGAACAATAAGGCTGGTTTAACCTGCATAAACCTTTGGTTTTTCAGTATTGGTTTGATGAACTTTTCCCTCCCGCTCTTAAAAAGAGGGCAGAAGAACACAAAATGTAATAGGTCCTGGTCAGAAAAGTCATCACATTTGCAGGGAGCATTCTCGTGGGGCTTACACCACTTCTCATATTCTCCTAAAAGAAAGTGAGCTAAATTGAAGCGAAATCTTGTAAGGACCCATCGATGAAAAGGTTTATTTACTATCATCAGGTAGGTTGAATAGATAGCGATGTAATCGTCATGTAGTGGGACCTTACAGTTGGCTTCAAGATTTCTCTAGCCTCCCTTTCTGCCTCCTTTTTCTTTGTATAGTGGATCTTAACCCAATTTATATCCTCTCTCACCAAGCTCTCTGGTTTAAAATATAGATCGGGACGGCCCAAGTATACTGCAGATTTTTTAATATGTGTTAGCCACCCGATCTCAGCCGCATTGTCCCGCCCCATACAATCCCCAATAATCTTGTGGTTTAAAGTTAAAACTGGGTTAAGCCATATCTTAATCCATGACAATAGCGGGGCCAGAGACAGTGAATCTTCGATATACCCCATCCCCAATTCCATATGAACCGAGAATGCTGGGATAGATTCAGAGAGACCCAGTATAGATCGCAAGAATATATTTTCCTCTCTTTGTATTTGAGCCAGATTTTTATAACCCCAGATCGATGCCCCATACCTGGCAATAGCCAAGGTTTTGGCTCTACAGATGGACAATATGGCCTCAGCTGGCTTACCACCCAGTCGTTTTGCAAAGCCCAGAATAGCGGCAGCCGATCTCTTGACTGCCGCTGTTTTACTTTTAATTTGTGGTGCCCATGTCCCCCTCTCATCGAACACCACGCCTAGGTAAGTAAAGACTTTGACCTTGGTAAGCACTGAGCCATTACAGGAGAGAGTTTTAATACTATTCTTACATTTACCTACTGCCATTACGTGGGATTTCTCTATGTTAACTAGTAGATCCAAATCTTGCATAAATGCCCCAAAGGAGTTTAATAAAAGTTGTAAACCATTTGGGGTTCTTGACAATAAAACCGTGTCGTCGGCATATAATAAAACCGGCAAAGAAGAGCCACCCATACGCGGTACATCAATAGAGGCTGCTTCCAACGATTTTCCCAGTGAATTGATATAAAGGGAGAAAAGCATATGGGCCAAAATGCACCCTTGGCGCACCCCCCTACCAGACTTAAAGAAAGCAGTGCAATTTCCCTCTTGAGACATGCGAATAGTTGCCCTCAGATCACTGTGTAGCTGCGCCAGGAAATTTACAAGTTCCCTTTCCAGGCCCATTTCCAAAAGAATTGTCCACAGCCTTGACCTATTAACTAGGTCAAAGGCTGTGGACAGGTCCATAAATTCTAAGTACATCATCCCCTTTGATTCTACTGTGTATTTACTCAGTGTGAGATGTAAATTTAGGCATTGGTCCTCTGTGCCTCTTCCTGAGCGAAAGCCGTACTGAGCTTCACACAGAATATTTTTATGTGTCGCCCAAGATGAGATTCTTTCTAGGATAACCTTGCCCAGGATTTTAAACGAAGAATCTAACAAGGATATGGGCCTGTAGCATCTTGGCCCTTCTTAAAAATGGGGATTATGGTGGACTTTGACCATGATTTTGGGGCTTTTAACTTATCCAGACTAATCACATTAAAGACATTGGTGAGAACCACTGCCCACATGTCGGGATTAGCTTTAAACATGTCTGCCGGGACGCCGTCTGGGCCTGGGGCTTTTTTGCCTGCTGTTTCTTCGATTGCTTTCTGTACCTCTTTAATGGTAAAACTGGGTAGATTCTCCTGTGATTCCAACAGGGTTTGGTCTAATGTGTCCAAATCAAGGTTACTACCATAGATTTTTTGGAAGTGATCCAACCAATCCTGTTCAGGAATATTTACTTGTAATAAAGCATTATCTTTCCCATTGAATAAGGGGGTATTAACAATTTTCCAAAATTTTGCGCTATCCCTCAGCGTGGCCTTATCATATAAATCATCCCAAGCTTGTCTTTTAATTTCGTTTTTTCGTCTTAGGATATTTGAATTATACTTTTTCCTAAATATGGCCACCTCTTGTTTATCTCTGGGTATCTTTTTTAATGCTTTATGTAACTCTCTATGGGATTTGGAGCATTCCTTGTCAAACCACCCCTTTTCCTTTTTCTCCTTATTTTTCGATTTACATTTTAAATCATCCGCTACTTGTTTACAAATTGTTTCAAATGATAAAATTATGTTCCCCTCATACTGTAGTGGGTCCCTACAGATGTTAATTTCTTTGCCCACCTTTTCTTTTAAAGAATATAAGAAATCCTCTGGGATGACTTTGTTCCATTTAACCCGTCTTCCCTGGTCTTTAACACTTAGATCTGTAAATGATTCCACGTTTATTCCTTTGTTAAAAAACAACATGTTGTTATCTACCTCTAAAATTACAGGATTATGATCACTAAATGTTGTGTGTACAGCATTATAAAAAATTAAATTTTCCAGCATGCCCGGCGAGATAAATATATAATCAATAATAGTATTGCTGTCCCTAGCACTGTAAGTTGGCGCCCTCTCATTAATGTCATAGAACTCTGGTTCATATAAATCATTCTCTAAGAGAAGTTCTTCCAGGGCAGACCCCTTTACAGAGTGTTCAAAGTGTGGATAGGGTAGCATATCAGTATTAATAGTATCTCTAAACTGGCAGTTCTGCTGGCATAAATGTATATTAAAATCCCCCATCAGGAAAAAATATACAAAAGTTGTTTGACTCTCCTTATATTTACATAAAAACTTAGTCAAGGAGTTAATGTTGTCATTTGGTACTGTGCTATGTATGCTATTATAAAGGTTAATATAGACACATTTATAATTGTTAGGCATAGTAACCTCCACAGCTAAAAAGTTAATGGATGACGTGTTCAAAACCTTTACTGTGCCCCTCACATTCACAGATATCAAGAACAACAAACCCCCCTTATTTCGGCCTGAACTCGATAGCTGAGCAGCTGAAAAATGAGAAGTGTATCCATCTAACCAAAAATCACAATCCCTATCCCACGTCTCCTGAAGGGCAACCACATCACATTCTTTTAGCAGACCCAGCCATTTTATATCATCTCTTTTTGAGCGTAAGCCTGCAATGTTCCAACTCCTCATTTTCACAGTGTCGCCCTTTTTATTTCCAATAGCCAGGGTCGGTGGTGACGGGTTTGGGGTTCTACCAGTCGAAGTCAGTCAATCATTTTCCTCTAAATTTGAAAAGACAGAAAACCTATTTGTTAGCATCAAACTAGGTCTTACTTCACTACCACGGCTATCACCGGTTTTTGGTAGCATTCCTGTTATTTGCTTAGACCATGAGCTAGAACAAGGGGTACATCTGGGGGGGACATTATAAGCAACCTTTCCCGGCCCCAGACTATGTATAGCGGGTCGGGGGTAAAAGAAACCTAAGGGTACTGCTCTAATCCTGTCTTCTTTTACCTCAGAGGCATCCCAGAATAACCGTAGGGCCTCGTGGGGTCTGTTAAAATTAACAATCATACAGTCTCCCGCGAATTTCTTTTCTGTGTACCCCACCCATTCAACCCTTCTGCCCGTCTGAATACACTCTGATATATTATTTGGGCCCGTACAGTTTGCATCACACCAGGTCTTAATATTATTCAACTGTACACCATTTGATTCAAATTCACCCGGTTTCAGTACAGGTATGTTCACCAAAACGGCTACAAAGGGTGTAGCGTCCGGGGGAAGGTGCACTGGTGGTCTAGGACGCTGTCTCCTAGATTCTGATGGTTTAGGCTCTGCCAATATTGGTGCCATAGGCTTAGCCTAGGGTGGGTGGGTTTTACTTGTAGCTTGGACCCTGGATAATTTACTGTTTACCTTTTGCATATTTGCACATCCCTCAGAGCCTAGTGATGGAACAATTGGTGTTAAAGAGCTTTGTTGTGCATTGTTCCCCAGTTCCATAGAGGAGTGGGATTCCAAGTTTTGATCAGTAGAAGGTCGTAATGAAGTGTTTGTCGGGATTACTTGAAGTACTGGTTGTTTTGAAGTTAAAAAGGCATTAATCCTTTCACATTTCCCCAGAATGTCCGCAACACATTCCTTTAGAGTGTCTATTATGTCAGTCGAAATCTGTACAAGTGTCACTTCAAGCTTATCCACAAGCACTTTCTCTACCATAGCCTTTATTGTGAGTTCAAGGTTATTTAATGAATAACGGTGTTTTTTACGTGTATATGATCTTAGAACTCTTGTTCTTTGAGTTAGCCGTTTGAAACGCTTTGTAGCTTGAGGTACAGGTTCCTGAGTATAATTTGACATATCGTTGTGTGAGTCTGGTTGACTGACCTCTTGGCCCTCTTGTTCCTTGGTCTTTACTTTCTCTTGTGACCCAATATCAATCAAGGTCTCTATAGGTATAGTTGGCTCCAATGGGATAGGTAGTCTATTAACTGTGGGTGATAGCTGACTATCCAGAATGATTGAGTTCAAGCCCAGTTCACGTTCTTTATCAGCAATTTCTTGATTCAATTTACCCACAGCAGTAGTAAGGTATGTCATGATACTGGTTGAGGCTCTAGCAGTACGTGCCACTTTAGATTTAGCAGGTCCCCCAGGGTTTGATGTTTGTAGTTTGCGCTTACCCATATTGAGGAGCAGGTCAGAAGGGGGGGGCCCGTCCCGTCCCTCGTCGTCCCTGGACGGCCACAGACGGCCCGCCCTCTGCCCGGGCTCAGCCCGGTGCCGCCCGCGCGCGTCCCGCGACGCGGAGGGAGCGTCCAGATTTTATAACTTTGGTCCCATTTGACAAAGCTCCATGAAATGTTCCAAAAAGGTAGTACTTTTTTACTTGTTTGTGCATGGAAAGTATCAGGTGATCCATCAAGCATGTGCCGAGAAAAGAGAAGGTCCCAAAATGCCAAATCCCGATGCATTTTCCACAGACATCTTTAGGAAGGACTACTGCAAAAACTAAATACACCAAATTTGGCAGGAAGCTGAATTTTGGACGTTTTGGTCACCCTTGACCATGTTAAGATAAAAACTTCACTGTTTGCGAAAGCCACAGAAGCCGCAACTGTAACATCGTCCATAGCACAAGCAACCAGGAGCAAGAAAACTTAGTAATTAACATTTCGAAAGTTTCCTTAACACAAAATCAATTGAATGTTCTACAAAAAGGGATATCGTTTGTCCCCACCTACCATGCCAATGAACTTGAGATCGAAATAAGCCTATTTAAATTCATGCGTAACCTGCGATTACGCCACTTCTTCACCAATGTGAACCCCATGACTGGTCCTTCTGTACAACATACTTGCAAAGACTTAAGAAGCAAAAGCACTTTTATGGCCCCGGTAAGCCATAAGATTTTCGACTCGTACGAGACCATTACCATGAATGCTCTGAAAGAAAGTTTCAAAAAACCCACTCCTAAGACCAGCAATTTCAATCTGAGAGAGTCTAGAGCACTCAGGGAAATCACCAATAACAAGAAAATTACCTGTTGTAAGGCCGACAAAGGGGGAGCCCTGGTCATTTTGGACCAAGAGTTCTACCACAAGAACGTGACTGACCATGTGAACGATAAAGAACTGTACATGAGATTGATCTCAGACCCGACGGATACCTTTTTGAAGATTCTAAAGACCATACTGGAAAAGGCTATGGAATTGGGAACCATCACCCAAAAAGATTTGAAATACCTGATACACCCTCATCCTAAGTGTCCTAGCATACATATGCTGCCTAAAATTCATAAAAACTTGCATCAACCGCCGTTTCGGCCTATTGTGTCCACAAGGAATTCCATCCATGAACCCACTGGGAAGTTCATTGACATGCACCTTCAGTCCATTGTGAGGGGCATGTCTACATACATACGCGACACCACTGATTTCCTCAATCAATTACAGAAAGTGACTCTAGACCCAGACATTCCACACACTCTGGTTACCATCGACGTGTGCGCTTTGTACACCTCAATACCACACAACAGGGGCATCAAAGCTATGGAATCTTTTCTACTTCCACATCCTATGAAAGAAGATTTGAAAGTGTTACTACTTGAGCTCATGCAATTCACCCTATATCACAGTTACTTTACTGGGATAATGAGTTCTACATGCAGCTAGTGGGCACATCGATGGGCAATTGTGCAGCTCCCAGCTACGCGAATATGTTCATGCACCGCCTTGAACTTGACTACATTTTGAACAACACCGATTGGTCTAAGAAAATAGAAACGTATTGGCGATACATAGATGATATTTTTTTAATCTGGACCGGACTACCTGAAGAGATACCCGAATTCATCTCTCACATAAATGGCGTGGATGATCACATACAATTCACCTATAGTGCGGATACCAACAGTTTACCTTTCTTGGACGTTTTGGTCACCCTTGACCATGTTAAGATAAAAACTTCACTGTTTGCGAAAGCCACAGATCGAAATAACGCACTAATGTATACCAGCTGTCATCCTAACCCCCTGAAGAAACACCTACCCTTTTCTCAACTAATGAGGGCCAAAAGGATTTGTTCTGAACCTGAGGAATATCGCCAAACTGAAGACAACATTCTGCAAAAATACAGGGAGAGAAAATACCCTGAATTCACCTTGCAAGCTGCTCGAGAACGTATTATGTTAAAGAACAGAAATGACCTCTTGACCCCTCATACCAACACAACCAACAGTGAAAGACCTGTGTTTGTGTCCAGATACTCCTCTAGAAGTTTGTCCATCAAGAATATCATTCTAAGTAATTGGCAGATGATCCAATTCGAACCAGACTTTGGTGGAATATTTAACTGCACTCCGTTGTTCGCATACCAAAGAGCAAGCAATTTGAAAAATTTGTTGGAATGCAAACCCAAATCACCGGACACAGAATTTTCAGGGACCAGACCATGTCACAATTGCAGCCATTGCAATAACATTATCAGAGGCAATTTTATTAACCATCCTAAGTCTGGCAAACAGGTCAGACTAAGAACAAACGCCACTTGTGATTCCATGAACTTGGTCTATTTACTAAAATGCCCTTGTGGCTTACCATATGTCGGGAAGACAGAAAGGAAAATTAAAGTCCGTCTGACCGAGCATAAAAGCACAATAAGGAACAAGACCATGAAATCTCCCCTAGCTGCACATTTCACCTCATCTCAACACAACATCAGCCAGTTAAGGTTCCTTGTACTCGAGGTTGTCCCGATGAGACCTGGCATTGACAACTGCAAAAAGCTACTACAGCGTAAACTCTTTTGGATAAAGAAGTTGGACTCGTGCCAACCTAAAGGACTCAATGAACGTATCGAGTACAGCTGCTTTCTCTAAACATGCCTCTATAATCTTGCTTGGTTCTTATTGCTTTCACCCGTCATTTTACTGTGTTTACCCATTTTTTTCTTCATTAATCTTTCATTCTTTTTTTCTATTTTTATCCCTCATCGTTATTTTTCCCACTTTTTTTACATTTGTATCTTCTCCCACATTCTGCGAAGAACATCTTCTTTCTACCTCGAGAGGAATATTGACACACTTGTTCTCTAACATTTTCTTGAATTTTTTAATTTTTTTATTATTTCTTTACTTTCCAGACTGTTTGTCTTACTTTTAATTAACTTTATTGTATTCTCCTCATATTGCACCCCATTTTATATTGGCCTTCACTTTCTTCCTACCTCACCATTTACCTGTTCCCGAATGTTTCGTTGTGTGTTCCCTATCCAAGATGGCCGACACTAGAGTGTCCAGTTGACTTCGCGTTCAGTATTTAATGTTTATTCCTCTATTGTCATTCTAATTTTTAATTTTTCAGATTGTCGAATTTTTTTCATGACTCTGTTATGCATTCGACTTTTACCCTGATTTTCGGGGGTCTTACCATAGTCACCAGTACACCGATTCTATATCGCATACTACGTAGTCTGTTTTCTATGTTTACCCGGCCACTTCTAGATGTATTTTTTCACTTCCGAGTACTGACGTTTCTCGATACCCGCCATAGAACGCGGTTACTTTGAAACACTGGTGAGAACCCTCATTTCACATTGCTTTTCTTCTATGCACTAGAGTTCGATAACATTTGCACACTTTTTGGTGATCTTTTCGGTGTTACTCACTCGAATTAGCTGTCGTTATATTTGTATATTTTTGTGCTGTTTTGCATGCTACTACGTGTTAACTCCGCGATGTCTCCACTCTTTGACTATGTTACCACCCCATTCTGTTTTAGTTACTCTGTTTCACTATTTTACCACCCCACTCTGTTTTAGTTACTTTAGCACCGCGTTTTAGCCGCCAAACACGAGGTTTTTCTTCTTTTTTTCCTTTTCCTCTGTTTTTTTGGTCTTGCCTTATTCCTCTATTTTAAACATTGGGTTGCGTCCATTTCCTGAATCAGTGTTTGTTTCCTTTTAGATCACCTTGAGTCCCCTGATGAAGGGACTTTCGTCCCAAAATGCATAGGGATTTTTCCATTTGAAACGTCTTCATTGTTAAACTTTGGATAAATACCGTTGGAGTCGATATGATCGTAATATGTGACCCATATGAATAAATTCATGATGAACTGTCTTTGATTTATGAACTTGACTACTTTAAAGACAAATAGAAGCAACACTTGCTCTCACAGGAGCTCCACAGGAACCAGTGTGGGAACCTCCCACACTCCCTTGACACTTTATCAAGTGGTGAACATATCAATATATATGTAGCATGTCAATCATCTTTCTTCCAAAATCTCCAACATTTTTTATCAAATATATTTCAGTAATTCATACAATGAAATCTTTATTATTATTGATTACTAAAAGTGTAATAACGTGTTATTAATAAACATATCTATGACTTTCTTTTTACATCATTTTTACTATTACATTTTGTGGGGGGAAAATGTGAAAGTAAATTGTCAGAGACATGTTTATTTATTTTTCTAATAAAACAAAATTGCTCTTTGCTCCTGCTGGGACCAGCATCTTTACATTTTTATTTTTAAATGGGGTGCACCAGTGGTCAACCGGGCACCCTACAGCATGTCCCCCATTTTGGGTGGCAGTAGGAGCCCCAGGAACTCTGCAGGCCCACTGGCTGCCCTGCTTCCACCCATCCCGGGTATATTGGGAGCAGGCATTGCTCCCGCTCAGCAGGAAGATTTTTCTTCCGTTCCCACAAGATGGGAGCAATTCATTCACTGTATTTTCCTGCTTGAGAGCACGGGCAGGGAAAAAGGTTTGTGCTTCCACCCAGTGGGAACTGTTTTGTGCTCCTGGTGGGTGGGAGCACATTACACTAACGCTGCCAGCACTGTTGGGCAGGAAATAGATGGTGTCCAGAGGGTTTAGGACACTGGGACACTGTCCTTGAGCCGGGTGCAGGGGATGGGGTCTCTGGGGCCATAAAATGGCTCTGGTAGGGGTGAGAGCAGCACTCCACTCCCCATATGCAAAGTTGTGGCCCTGGGGATGGGTTCACGGAGACCAGGCGGCCCCTCTTCTTTATTAAAATATTGACACCGGCGGTTGGCATTCCCAGGGCCTCTTAGGGGGCTCAGGGAGGCAGGCAAAATTCTCTATCTTCACCATTTTTTTTAAAGACCTTAAAAATCAATACATGGCAGATCACCTCATCAGTGATCAATGATGAACCATCCACTTCCTAAAGGATTGTTCAAAGGAATCCTCCCAGACCCTACTTTTGTGCACAATCTCAAATCATTCCCCCACAACTACCTCCTATCCCACCTTCTCCTACCAACAGCATTGTTCCTTAGTAAGGTTTGTCAAAGCAAAATACATGCATTCATTCCAGATTTTAATGAGCAAAAAGAATGGCACTGTACCTCTTTTTTAGCTTTAAAATATGATAAGTCAAAGAGAAGGGTGTCCGTCTCCGTACTTGCTCCAAACTCGGCAAAGGACAGCAGTTTAGCTCTTGATGCAGCATAGTCTCTATGGTAATAAATATAATAATCAGCAGTGTGCGATATTGGTACAAAGATACCTCAGAGATTTGGAAAAAATTATCACAATTTCTTCTATCTTAGTCTATTGATCACCATCTAATGCAAGGAAGATGCAACTATTGTGCTAATACTCCTTACTCAATCCTTTTACCAAGTTGTTGGATTTGATTCTCAGTTCATTTTCTGTTCTAAAAGATATGTATGGCATTGCAACACAGATAGGCATAACACTGATGTTATTAAGGCATAACAATATACCTAAGACATTTTGCCCTTATTGCCCATTACTCAGTGCATTAATAGCAGTTAAAGTCCTATGTAAAGGTGTCAACTGCTGTTAGTTTCACATCCTGGAATTATGGGCTCCAGCTGATGATTGTGGCAAGTAATGGAAATAAAGTAAACTACCTGCCATTATTGACCAACATCATGTGAATATTATGGCTTCTAGCACCCTTTCCCCTAATGCCACCCTACCCAACCCGACGAACAGGTCTACTGTTCCAGTATGCTCTATTTCCCTGATTCACACACTCATTGAACTTAGAATGCAAGCAAGCAATTGTATTTGGAGACATCATTCTAAGGGCTTCAAACACAAAAGAGGCTGGTCGTATTGCAATATTTGCATTGTGCTACAGTTAGCCTCTTCCTTTGTGATGCATTGGTTATATAAAGTCCTCCTACAACAATTATACAGATTACCAAAATTCACAGTTTCCCCACCTCATCAGTGTTCATGGGACTCAACTCATATTGCAACTCCTTGATGCCGATGTAGAATGCTGGGATGGAGGCCTGCATGGGACAGTAGATCTCCAGCCCAACATTTTCAATTGCAAAATGCCGTCTTTTTTAGCCCTTGCATCAAAAAGGAACACAGACTGCAATAAAAAAAAGACAGATAGCTCCATGCTCTCCCAGTGCTCAAATTCGCATTCACAACATGGAATTTGTCCATGAAAAACTTCCACTTTTGAGGATGAAGTATGTAATCAATTGTTTGAAACTACAATAGTGGTCACAAGCACTGATACATGTCATTGTATCAGAAATCTGGACTGGAGGGTTCCCAGACCTGCTCCTCTGTTTGGGGGTCCTAGTAATCTCCTCATCCTGGTGTCTTCATCAGGATCACCCTGTATACGTCAAGGCAGGTTACACTCCATGCCTCCACTCCCCAGGCCCCACTGGCTCCTGGCCACTTGCAGGGCAAATGTGTATCTAGCAGGAGTTGGCATTCCTTTTCAGAGGTACCCTTCAAGGGACCAGACCACAAAAGTGCGGGGGAAACCCACCCCTTCTGTGTCCAAGTGAGTCCAGTTCTTCACAAAAAAAGAGAAAGCAAGAAATTTTGATAAATAACCTTCACGCATCCTCTCAATTTCCAGTGATTTAACACCACAAGATGGAGAGACCCAGGAAAAATGAGTTCCTGCTACTGGAAATGATCCTACTGGATTATTTTTAATAATGGTAGAAGAGACATCACCCACAGAATGGTGGCACGCTTCATCATTGGTGTCTCCCCTCATTGAGGTAGGTTGGTACCATCTGGATGGGCTCAACTAAAAAAGTGGGAATTTCAAATATGATATTTTTCTGGAAAATGCAGGAATCCAGTTTGTTTAAAAAATATTATGGGTATACCCTGGATTTCTCCTTTTATTCAATGAGTACCCATATCATGGCTAACAATCAAAATGGGGATGTCCTATGAAAGCACAATGGTTTTGATACCCTATTGTACCAACATGTTTCAGCCAAAAACATATTCAGATTTCCTCACAACTATTAATCTTCCCAGCCTATCCTTTTCTAATTACAGAAGAATATGTTGCAAGGAGGAGGCATATGGCTCTCCTACCTGATAGTGTTTTGATAGCAAAATTGTACTTGGGTCTTTTTGAAACCATATCGGCTGTGAGGGAGTGGGCAGTTTCCTGCAGTCAAATTTGCATTAAAGGGTGCAGTGCCTCATTTCCTGGATCCATAGATCCCTACTCCACCATACAGGTCCTGCCCACTCCCTCACAGCCGATGACTGGTGGGTGAGGGATCTTCTACTATTATTGTAAATAACTCTGCAGCATAATTTGCAGTAACTGTAACCAGTTGTGCCAGTCCCCCACATCTTGTGGTGTTGAATCACAGAAATGTCACCTTCTACTGTCACTCAGAAGGAATGAGAAGGAAAGTACCTCTTGCCCTGTTGATACTGTTCCAAATCGGTACAAGTCTGGATGTCCTATCCCTCCAGACAGACATTCAACCATGAGGGGTCAAGCCTTCTGTAACTTCTGCAGGTTGTAGAGGTTCAAATGCTTCTCAAAGTTCTCTCCTTGTACAGGAGTTGTGGAGGTGTAGAGTTCTAGAAGGTAGGATTTTCTGCCCATTCAAAAGATGCCACATAATCCCTCCTCCCCATATCCATCCCTCCTGCACTGCATGATTAGATATGGAAAACTCAACTCCAAGTCAGTCACAGCTCTCCAGGTGCTTTTAGCTCCTCCCCTAACTGGCAGGACAAACTTGTCCCTTCCCTCAAAAAAGTTCACAGAAAGTCCCGCCTGAAAGTGGCGTGAGAGGTCTAGCTGCCTCCCTTTATTTCCCAGGGCAGAGCATGCCCATAGTCGTCACTGCGTGGGTGTTAACAAGCCTATGCAGAATTCTCTTCCACCTTCTTCATCTTCCAAGAATAGGAATTCCTTTTAAATGTGCCTATTGCATTGGGGAGGATTTAGCATATCTGGCGGCGAGAGGAGTAGTTCCCTTGCCTAGCATGGTGGTTCAAGTTACAAATTTCATCAATGTGGGACCAATGATAACACTACAACACCCAAATTACATGAGTGAGTGCAAATATGGCCAAAGTAATTTGTATTTGCCTTTGGCCATTTGTTTACCTATAGAAAGAGACATTACATTCTTGGTTGACCCATATATTTGTATTTTAGAGCAGCTTTCACCTACAGTATGAATACCGTAAAGCTCCACAGACTCTTAGTAACACCCTACTATTTGCACAGGTCATAATCAATCAGCGAGAATCTACCTGTGTGCAGATACTGGACTGAGTAAGACAACAGTTTCATTTGCATAGCACACACGTCGGTGTACAAGTGCATGCACACGTGACCAAGTGTAATCAGCAGATAGCCTATTGCCTTACCTTAGCAGTGTGGAAGTGGACCTTATTTTGGCGCATCTTTGACACGGGACTCTGCACTGCTTCACAGCCAGGATTAAGGAACTGTGTTAAATAGTCCTAAGTGGGTTCCTGTAGCCGGCCTACACTCTATCGCAGTTGGCATGAATTTGTGACTTTGTCTCAGTCCAGCACGTCCAGATAACCAAAGTCGGTGCTTTTTGGAACAATTTTCACTGAACTCTATAAACTTGCATATCTCTGGTTCTACTGGTTGGATTTTTGTTGTTTAGGTCTTGTTTCATTTATTAACTTTTGTTTAGTTTTTCCAAATTAATTTGGGATTTTCCTTGTCTTGTGTTTTCACTTTATTATTGTTTTAAGTGCTGAATAAATATTGTACAAATTGCCTCCAAGTTAAGCTTGATTGTTCTATGCCAAGCTACCACAGGTTCATTTGAGGTTTGCTTGTGCCTCACCCGGAGGAGCATTGTGGTTGCCGCTTGAGTAAGGTTTCACCCCCACTATCAATAACCCAATTTCCTACACCATGTAAACATTAGGTACGCATATTCTATTTTATTTACAATACACTGTGTCCTGTTAACCTTTAGGTATTAAAACTTTTTTGGGCAGGTCAAATTACCGGCTTAAAACTGCACACACAGGCTGAAGTGGCAGGTCAAAAACATGTTTTACAATGCTACTTTAGAGGGTGGCACAATGAATGCTGCTGCCCACTAGTAGCATTTGATTTACAGGTCCTGGGTACAGGTAGTACCGTTTACTAGGGACGTACAAGTAAATTAAATATGCCAATTAGCTGTAGTCCTTTTTATTACGTTTGAGGCACAAGCACTTTAGCACTGGTTAGCAGGTGGTCAACAAAAATCAGGGAGTGAATCCAATAGTTTGGGGGAACATTACACCAAGGATGTAAGGTGTAACAGATAAACCTTTACTTCTTTACATTATTTGATGGTGTTTCTATAGCAGATCAAGGGCATATAGGTTCAAGTGTTGCATGTCTCTTAAATCCTTAACAGATGGCCAACACGTGTGGTATAACTCACAACCCAAATAGATTACAATGGGTTGATCCAAAATCGCACCCTCCAGAAACCAAGTCTTGTGGTGCTGTGTGGTACTCAGTCAGACTTTGAGCCCGATTACGAAGTAGGTAATACTCGCGGTGGTAGGGGACCACCACCATATTGTGGGCCTGCCTGCAGTTTTACAAGTGTGGCGGCCGGACCGCCACAGGACTGCTGCAACTGTCAGGGATCGAAGGTTCCACAGCAGTCATGCAGCGTTCAGCGAGCTGCAATATGCTGGCACTGCGGCACTGCCAAGTGTATTACAAGTTGGCGGTCCACCACACTTATCATGGCAGTGATCCTACCATGAAAAGGGTGGCAGAGAGGCAATAAAGGGGGCCCTAATAGGGCTCCCTGCTGCTCTTGGACCTCGGGGTGCCTGCAGATGGGGCATGTAGTGCCTCGCTGGATTTGCACCCCCCGTTCCTGCAGAGTGTGGCATGTATCCCACACCACACACGAAGGTGCTAGTTAGTGCTCTGACAGCGGCAGTCTGCATGTTAGGCTCCTCTATCAGCCTAACAGACCACCGCTGTCAGACCGCTGAAGCACCGCCCGCCATTAGATTACACTTTTAATCTGGCGGGCTGGCACACCATGGCTTTGGCGATCCTATAGCTCCACCGCTGTAGGACCACCAAAGTCGTAATCAGGCCCTTTGTTTTAGTAGTAACAATGCAGTATCATATGGTAGGTACATCATGTCACATCACCACTGTGTTCTTACTTTAAGATTTACCCTTCTAAAAAACAATATTCTTGCATCTCATATAATCCAGACCTTAGAAATGTAAAAATGAATTTTTTATAACCAATGGTGGCAGTAGGCTGCAGTGGCCCACAAGTTGAGAGTTTACTTTTATCTGGACCACACATTATATTTTGTTATGTTGTGAAAGAATATGGCTAATGCTAAGATGTTTAACTCTTGGCCTCTACATAGAAATGCTTTCTCATAATGAAGTAAAAGTTTGATAAAGTTTGATATATTTTTACAGAATGGTTCCACTAAAACTAAAAACACTATTGCAAACGATTAGGAATTCGTGTTTTAATGGGGAAATGAAGAAACCATACATGTAGAATCAGCATTTGGCCTTGATCTTGACCCATTTAACTAACTTGCATTTTCTTTACAGAAAGTGTTTGCTGCAAAACGTTTTTCTTTCATTATATAGTCGTTTCAACTTCTACATAGCTAATTGTTTAGACAGTTGTTTTAAAGGTTAGAAGTATACAAATATAAAAAGGAAAGAGACTCTGGATAAGAAACTGACCCATACTAAATATCAGTAGATACAAAATTAACACACATGTTTGAAGAACTATCATATTCTAGGTAAGAAGATGAGGAGTGATCCTGTTCCCAGGAGAGCATCAGATGCAGTTTGGTTATGAAGACAAGCAACAAATGTTACCTACTTTCATAAAATGTGTTGTTTATATAAGTGTATGTGACGACTGACAAAGTACGATTTCAAAGGCAGTTGCTGTGTTGGAGGTGTAAGTATAAATAGGGTTATGCTTCATGAATATTGATTGTTTTATATTGTGAGATATTGGTCTACTCATGTTAAATGAATTGATAATTTTATGTGCCTATTGTGAAGACGCTGAAGAGGTTACCGGCTCGATGTAGTCTAAGATCCTAGGATAGATAGATAGCTAGATACATAGACAGTCAGATAGATAAATAGATGTGGAGCTATTGAGATAAGTGTAGAACACACAATACGGTTTTCTTGTCTGCTAGAAATTTGTGGTGTAGATTGTGAGGTACCATCAACTAAACAATTGAGATAGGGACAGTAACGATTTGCTGTGACTGTACTAATATTGATTGATGTTAGTGAAACCTACCTGCACAAAGGTGAAGCTGCATTGATTTGGGTGATTTGCTGCTAGACGAGATTTCATTTTCATGTGTGAAAACTCTTATTTTGTGTATTCGAAAGTGTTAAAACCTTAACATTATTATAGTTGAATTGTATAAATTTCTTTAGAGGAACTGACAAAGATTTGTTTATTTTCATTCGCATAAAGTTGTGGAATTGTGTGTACGAGAAAAATTGTATAGGAGGGTGAATTGCTGCGAGGAGTGAGATCATACATCATAGTGTGCCCTGCAGTGATTGGTTGGTTAGTGTACTGTTGCATTGTTTTTGCTTGATGATGAAACACAGTGCTGCGTTGTTATAGGTCAATTGTTGTGTAAGTGCTGCATTGAGATTGGTTAACGAGTTTTCACATATTAAAGCTGTTGGACCTGGACCTTTGTGCAGAATTATCCCCAAACATTTTGACTTCATCCTCCTATTTTTCTGACCTTTGTTTTATTGGCTTTAGGACTATGGGCACTTTATCACTGCTCTTCAGTGCTAAGGTGCATGTGCTCTCTCTGCTAAAACATGTTATGATTGGTGTAAACCTCTTTGGTATATTTAATATACTTATAAGTCCCTTGTAAAGTTGTATTCCAAATACCCAGGGCCTGTATATTAAATGCTACTAGTGGGCCTCCAGCGCTGCTTGCGCTTTCCACAGAGGCAGCCTTTCAAACCTGTCCAAGGCCTGCCACTGCAGGGCCTGGTTGCACAGTTTATTGCCACATTGACTTGCCATTTAAAATGATTTGCCAATAATTAAATTCCCCTTTTACTCCATATAGGTCACCCCTAAGGTAGGCCCTGGGTAGCCCTACGGGCAGGATGCTGTGCAAGTAAAAGGCAGGAGAGAGATCATACATCATAGTGTGCCATGCAGTGATTGGTTGGTTAGTGTACTGTTGCATTGTTATTGCTTGATGATAAAACACAGTGCTGCGTTGTTATAGGTCAATTGTTGTGTAAGTGCTGCATTGAGATTGGTTAACGAGTTTTCACATATTAAAGCTGTTGGACCTGGACCTTTGTGCAGGATTATCCCCAAACTTTTTTACTTCATCCTCCTATTTTTCTGACCTTCGTTTTGTTGGCTTTAGGACTCTGGGCACTTTATCACTGCTATTCAGTGCTGAAGTACATTTGCTCTATCTGCTAAAACATGTTATGATTGGTTTAAACCTCTTTGGCATATTTAATATACTTATAAGTCCCTTGTAAAGTTGTATTCCAAATACCCAGGGCCTGTATATTAAATGCTACTAGTGGGCCTCCAGAGCTGCTTGTGCTTTCCACAGAGGAAGCATTTCAAACCTGTCCCAGGCCTGCCACTGCAGGGCCTGGTTACACAGTTTATTGCCACATTGACTTGCCATTTAAAATTATTTGCCTATAATTAAACTCCCCTTTTACTCCATATAGGTCACCCCTAAGATAGGCCCTGGGTAGCCCTATGGGCAGGATGCTGTGCAAGTAAAAGGCAGGACATGTGCCTTTATCGTGTGGTAAGTTCTGATAATGACAAACAGCGGATGTATGATGGTGCAACACATACATTTACATTGTTGTACATTACATTGCGGTTTTTACAAGCAAGTCATTACAACAACTTGCGTTGGAGAGCGATGGGCTTAGGAGTAGTATAATTTACTATTCCAACTCAAGTCTACTTACAGTAGGGAAGGTGTTGGATAGTAAATTATACTATTTCTTGTCCTAGAGCGCCATCAGGCGCAAGTCGTTGTAACGACTTGCATTGTGAAAACTGCAATGTAATAGCATTGCGATGTAATCCCTGAGTTGTAAACGATGTTTCCCACAAGCAGCCTATTTGTTTCTCACTCATGTGAGGCTTCTCCTCTCATTGGCTAGTACTGGGAAATCCCTCATATATTGTTAATTGGAAATTCCTGATCTGAAAAGACTAGCATTGACATGTTTGGAATAGTGGTGATACATCCTGCTTACTGGTGTAAGGGGATTTTACACTTCCATTTTAGAAATGCCACTTTTAGAAAGTGGGCATTTCTCTGTGCTTATGACCCTTTGCTCTGTGCAGTCTGACTCCAATCCACATCGGGGCTTGGGTGACAGCTACACTTTGTGCATACTTTCCAGACAGCCATCACACAAGAAGGGTTAGGTGTGACACAGGGTTACATCTGCATTCATCTGCATACTGATTATCTTCCTAGGCTGGGAGAGAGAGGTGTGTTCACTCTTTACATTTGTATAGGCTGTGTCCTGCCTTCAAACAAAGGACTGACTTATCTCCTACTGATGTCTGGAGCCAGGGCTGGGGTTGAATGGGAGTGTTGTGCGCTTTTAGGGTTTGCTATGAAATCCCCCTTGAACAAAGACAGTTTTGAGTATAAGTATAGGGGCTCTGACTCCATGTTGGCAGAGCAACACAACCTACGAATGAATTGTGTAAACTTTTATGATACATGTATCGAATAAAGTCATACAACAACAACAACAACAATTGCAACTGAACCTCTGTCAGAAGGACTGCAGTGCTGCTCAAAGAACTCATCTGGACTGCTCCTCTGCTGTTGCCCTGCTGCCTGCTACTTGCTGAGTGGCCTAAAGGACTCAGCAGATTTCTTTTCTTTCTGTTAACCTGTTGCAAGCTGCTCCCGGACCCTGTTCTAGCAACACTGTGTTGTCATGAGGATCTGCCATGTAAACTTCTTGCTTTGTTGAGTGCTGGCTTGCAATCCTGTTAGGTTGCTGGAGAGACTACCACCCTGCATTTAGGACTCTTGGTCTGACCTGCCTGATTGCCCTGTGTCCCCCAAAGTGTTCTCCAACGAGTGCTAGTTTATGATCCTTGTCCCTGCTAGTTCAGCACGTGGTGGGCGATGTCTGAGGCCCCTTGTGTTTTCACTCATCATGTATCAAGCAATGGGTACTTTTCTGCACCTCAGCACACATTGAGAGATTCATTTGTGGCTATTGCTTAAAAATGCAACACCCCCTTCAGCACGGGGACAGCAACATGCAGGTCCTGAGGGAAAAGGTGCTGTCCTGTGGCACCATCTCTCCCTTTAGCCAGCTGTCTGAAAACCTACCAGTGGGGTTACTTCTTTGGGGAAGCCGCTTGCTGATGAGGAGATACGCCTCAAAGGCTGAGGGATTGCCATCCTCCTCCACAGCAGCACCCCCCTGGTAGACATCGTTTAGTTTGCATGCGATACATCATATGCCATTGCAATGCGTTCATTACAATGACCGCGCTGGTACATCCCGAGCCAAAACATCACAAGTCATTACAACGACTTGCTGTAGGGGGCAGAAGGTGTTGTATTTACAATCCAACGCCTTCCCTGCTGTTCCACAAACTGGAGTGGGAATAGTAAATTATACTATTCCTAAGTCCAGCGTGCCCCCTACAGCAAGTCGTTGTAACGACTTGCGATGTACTGGTATGCGATGTAAACAAAGCGGTTGTTGCACAGACAGCGTTGTAATGGCGTGCAATGTATTGCATATGTTCTAACAACATATATTCCTCCCGCCTGGATCTGATAGAGAAGCATGGCTGCTCTTGCTGTCCTACATGCTTGCGACCCCCAGCAGGAGTCCGTCGAAGACCGAGGTAGAGAGAGACTCCATCTGGAGTGCCTGCAATCCCCCAGGAACAAAGGTACTACATGGAGGAGTCTGGATTCCTGAAGCCATCCCACACGTTTGTGGACAGCCCAGTTGCCGGACATTGTTAAACAGGGGTTCGAGGCTCCAGAGGGTCCCAAACATCCTGCAACATAGGCGGCAGTATTTTAGAAAGCCGTGTTGGTTGTAGCAGCTGCACCACACGTTAGCGGGCAGCTGCCTGTGGATATCCTACCTTACTACAACAGCAGTCCGAGTAGCCCCAGAGGGTCCTGGACCCGCTGCAATGCCAGAGCAGAGCTTTAGGGTTCCAAAAGGCTGTGTTGGATGGCAGCTGCTCCACACGGTCGCGGGCTGCTGCCTTTTCTAATTCTACCTGCAGGGGACCCAGCAAAGTCTCCACGCTGGATTGGGCAGTGTGTGTGTCTCCAAGTTTGCTCATACCTTGGGCCATAAGTTACTTCTTCTTAATGGCATAATGGTGTGAGTCATCGATGGAGGCCCTCCTGATCAGAAACGTGTCCCATTCCAACACATGATAATTGCTGTATATAGTTTAATACGAGCACAAGACAGCTGTGCTCTATGTTTTTTAGTGATATGTAGTGATTTATGTTTCTCTTAATCTAACTGCTGCAATACATGCCCTAATGTATTTCGTTTTATTTCTTGCATTGTCTGGATAACGAGTCCTATTTCAGTATTGGCATAGTATGCACAGTATTTATGATTTATGTAATTTTGGTCTTTGGTATATGTCCAATATATACTATATTTTTTATATAATCTTATGTGGAGTCTCTTTTGTAGTGTATTCACTGTGTTCTTGTGTGTGTGTGCGTGTGTGTTGCGCGAACACTTTACACATTGCCTCTGATGATAAATCTGCCTGCTCTGTGCCAAGCTACGGGAGGGTGAGCACAGGTTATCCTTGATGTATAACTTACTTGCCCTGACTAGAGTGGTGGGTTCTGCCTGGCTGAGGGGAATACCCTAGCCAACCAGAAACCAAATTTCTAACAAAAGCTTTAGCAGGATTGGAAAAAGGAAATCAGATGCTTACGGAAAAAACCCAAAATATTTGGGAATCTGAATTACATGGTTTGATATTTGTTGAGTAATTCAAAATCATGAATGTTTTAAAGGACTTAAGAATTTTCGGAGAGTTGATTTCACAATTCCAATATGGAAAGGTGATGAGGCACCTCCTGAGGGTAGACCAGGACATTATATGGCCACAAATGTGGGATTACATACATGTTTATGGCGTCATCAATGGTGCAAGATCACTGACAATTAGGGTCCTTTAAATTTTCCAAAATATGGTACATTTTAACTGAGAGTTTTTAAAAGATAGAGATATAAGCTACATGAGATGAAGCTGCTATCAAGACCCACATATTATACAGCACATGCTAAGGAGAGATAGAAATATCAGAATAAATCTAGAAGAGCAGTGCGTAATTATGCAGATGCTCAATAGGATGAGCACGTACAGAGATGGAGGAAAGCTGTAGTCAAACAGACTAGAATGTATTGAGCTATTAATACTGACAAACATGTGAAGCTGAAAAAGAATAAGACACAGGGAAAAGATATTATGTTAAAAGTATTTGTAGGGCATGCAAGTCAGGTGCCAGGTTTTATTTTCTTGTAAAACTCAAGGACACAGCCAGCGGCTCTGATGTACAGTGAGAGGTTATTCCAGGCTTTAGGAGCAAGTTATGAAAAACCTCACTGGCTGGATCTGGCTTTACAAATGCAGCAGGTGTGAGCCAACAGGTGACTTGCTGAGTGAAGTGTCCTGGGCTATGTGTGGAAGCTAATTAGGCTGTTCATGTAGGTGGGGCCAAGGGTGTGAAGCTCCTGTTTGAGTAAAAAGTTTAAAGAGCGCACATTTGTGAATAGGAAGCCAGGGAACATTTTTGAGGTGGTTGGTGATGTGAGTGCGGGGAAGGAATTGGAGTGTTAGTCTGGCTGCTGTATTTTGAATGACATGAGAAGTTTGGTAAGATGAGCAGAGATGCCCACATGGAGAGTGTTGCAATAGTCAAGTTTGCTCGTTATCAGGGCCTTGGTGACTGCTCTCCGGGTGTGCAGGGGGAACCACTTCAAAATCTTCATGAGAAGTTTGCAGTAGTGGAATCAGGAGGATCACACAGTGTTGGCTTGGCTGGTCATTGAGAGTTGTTTGTCGACCACTATACTGAGGTTCCTGACTTGATTGGCGGGGTTGACTGCTTGACCAAGTTTGGCTGGCAGTCAGGTTTGAGTCATGAGAGCAGTGTCCTTTCCAACGATTACCACTTCTGTTTTGTCAGTGGGGAGCTTAAGGCAATTGATCTTCATCCCGTTGGTCACTTCAGACATGCATGTGGCCAAGGTTGTTGGGGTTTGGGGCATGTTGTCAGAGAGTGAGAGGATGAGTATGGTGTCATTTGCATAGGAAATTATTTAGAATTTGTAGGATCTGATGATGCCGGAGAGCATAGTCATGAATATGTTGAAGGGAAAGGGCTGAACAAGAATCCCTGGTGAACTCAGCAGACCAGGTTGATGGTCTTGGAGGTGTAATGTGCCATGCTGACCAACTCTATGTGTCCCATTGAGAAAGAAGCAAATCCATCGGAGCACAGGTGTTCTTATTCCAGCGTTGTGGAGGCATTGGATGAGGATGGACAGTGAGACAGTGTAGAAGGAGGATGGGAGGTCTAGAAGGATGAGTGCAACTGTGTTCCACTTGTCCATGATCATATCGCCGATGGAGGCAAACTGCTTATCTTGGCTCAAATCAAGAAGCCTGGTGGCTGCACATAGTGTGGTAGTCAGTTCATTCATTGTGTCGTTATTTGCAGGCAGTTTAGTTCCAGCCCTGTCTTTTGTTTTCCAAACTGGAGAGTTAGAGAATATTAAATGCAAAAAGCTAAGCTTAAAATATTTGATGCATGACTACATATGTTGTAATTATAGCTTAGTTTGTTAAGCATTGCTAATCTAGGCAGCCGGTGTCAGGTCATGAGTTTGACACTCCATAATAACTTATGCATCCATGGCCTTGAAATAACAGCAGACATGTTATAGGTGCAGGGTGACCTGGGAGATATACATTTTACCTCTAATGCAGAGGTGCACGATGAGTCCATATATATTACTACTCCAGCATCATCCTTACTTACAGTTCTTACAACACTAGGCATGAGCTGGGAAGAGTTTAGATATTTCAAAGGTTATGCGATGAGAATGCTGGATAGCAGGTACTGATGCATATGTGATGATATCTGTTAATGTCCTTAAACTGTGGGGCGTCCTTGCACTTCCTATGTTAATATGATTGCATATTGGCCTCATGTTGGGGTGGCAGTGCTATAATTCTTGGCTTTTTTCCCACAAACTATTGATTCAAGTGTCTAAATGATCGAATGAGACCTGGAATTACAGCACCCTTAATGCATCAGGCTACTAGGCCCTTGTAGCTGTTGTGCAATTCTGATATTTCTCAGCCTTCTCCTGGAGGTTTAATGCAACGTTGCAGATCAATAGACGTAAACCAACTTTCATTTGATGGTTGCTAGCAACCTACGATTGTTCTTGTTAAGAAGACATGCAATGCTTTACCAAGTAGAAGTTTGTAACAGTCTGTTACATGTAATTCATGTATTCAGACTAAGCCAACGGTGCTAATTCAGGTGTGCCAGGGACACTTGTGATTCTAATCGGAAGAGTGACTGTCGTTTTCGAGTAGATTTATTTTAACATCATAACAATCATGCTCCTAAAGGCTAATTCATTTAAGGTGGGCATTTTCTACTCTGCTCCAATCACAGGTGACGGTTGGCATTTTCTCAAGCAATTTCACATCTTCTGTGTAACTGGTCATTTCGCTCCATAAAGTGACCCCCAGTTTCCGGTCCACACGAAATCAGGGGAATCATAATGATGGAGTGAGATTTTGTTTTAACTCGCAAAGTTGAATTCCCATAACGAAAACTAATTGTATTAATAAGTGTGGAATGAACATTACTAATCAACTTAGTTTAAAATCGCATTACACAAACATGGGGTTTAACATGTGTGCTCATTTATGTGCTTTATGTTACAAATGCTTATTCTGAATAATAAAAAGCTGATCTTGTCTATTGTCATGTCAGAAATTAATTGCGGCTGTTTTAATTAATGGCATGTGTTTATTTTCGTGTGCTTATGTTTTGTCTTTCTGTCTTTGTGAGGCTTATTCTGTTTGTTACTAAAACGCTTTTGGCTAGGTAATATTTATTTAAGGGAATAATATTTAGCAATGGTGGGTGGGTAACAGAATGATTTCTATTTCTTGTATTAATTATTCTCTTGTGTTTGTTTGAATACTAGTTACTGAGAAAGAGGCTTGAGGCCTAGCACAATTAAACATGTGGTGTTGTCGAGTCCTGTCCAGAAAAGAGCAAGAGCCTACATGGAAAAGTTTATTGTATTTAAAAATGCAAGTTCTGTTGAAAATATACTTTTTGTGCGCTTGGATGGACTGAGCCAAGGACAAGTAGCCGGTAGAAACTGCCAAACTAAGGAAGTCACGGACTGACATTTATAAATGTTTCACTTTGGAGGTAGCTGCGTGACTTGTGAATGAAAGACAATAGACTATAGTCAAAAGTTTGATTCCGGCTTCGTAAGGCGATGACCTAATTGTGGACTGACATGGCTCAACCAATCCCGAGACTGGATTGACAGAAAAATGTGTGATATAGATTCTTTAGTTAGTCAGAAAAGATATAAAAACTGTCCCCATGGGAGGGAGGGGGCTCTTGGGTTTTCTCGCTTTCCGACTCCAGTTGGGTGTGACGTGCTGTCGGACTCTTTGGAGCACGTAAGGATCAATAGGGCTAAATGACTTTTACCTTTTATTCTTTAGGCAAAGTGAGTTTTAGACAGGGAAAACTAGGGTTTAGGTGATGGAAAACTGTTTATTCTTCATTTAACATGTTATTTGATTTTGCTTGAAACTGACAGACTAATTTGCAATTTCTTAAAAAATGCTGTTTGAATAAAAAAGATTCTAAATAAAATGCACCTTTCTTTGAATAAATAGCTAATAAATAGGAATTTTGAAAAGACAAGCTGGTCTTGTTATTTCAGTTCCGTTATCATCAGTTGATTCATTCGCCAAAGTGGCTTAATTAATTGTTGTGTATTATAAAATCCATGGTGAAATCATTATACTGCAGTTGTATATAAATGTACATATTGTTTGTGAACAGGTTTTATTAATTAGGTCACATGATTCAGACGCTCAAAAATATGTCTTATTAGTTTATGGGCCTTGTGAGTGTTTCATGATTAATGGTGAGTATTGTGGAGTTGGGTAGCATTGTTATGACATATTTTCTATAGGGGCGCTGGATCAAATTCTTGGTAGCAGAGTGACGGTTACTATGGTAACGGACATGCTACATGGTAACTACATAGGATCCATGACTAAAACATGTTAAGTTTGTCAAAGTTGTTATATGTTGTCAAAAGGTTTTTTCCAGCAGTGTGAAAAATTCCTAGTTGTACTGGTACAGAGTGGAGTGGTGTGACAAGTGAAGTTACACAGTGCATTTGTTCTGTTTCAAAATAGTGATATTGTCATATATCACAAGTGTTGTGGACGTACAACACAAGTTTAGGGATTTTAGGTGTGCTAGGTAGAATGTATAGTGAGAATTGTCTATGAAATTGTAGCTTTCGAGTATAGGGACTTGGAGCCTGTTTTAAAACTCACTGCGAAAAGAGTAGCAGAATTTTATCTAAGCTTGAGTGAAGGGTAAGGTAACGTCGTTTATTTTACTGGCGATTGTGAATTTCTATGGTTGGTTAAAGTCCTGCCAGGATTTCATGTATGTATGGTTAGGGAAACTTTCCGTTTGAAAGTGCGTAAATGATTCTATAATTCCGTCCGAGTCAAACTTTGAATTGCTACTTTATGTACATTTAGAGGGAAACGAGTTCGTTATTACTTGTTAGAAGGGTAGAGTAAAAGTTTACTTTATCGACGAATGTATATTCTGTGAGAGTAACGTCGTCTATTCCACACAAAAGAATACTTGGTTAACTGTAAAAACTATCACTTTATTTTAATGAAACAGACCAATGGTTTGTTTTTCTGTTGTTATTAATTGAAATTCATTAAAAATGTTCTTAAAATAGCGCTGTGAAAAGATTTTGTAAAGGAGGGGTGAGCTTTAGGAGCGAGACACGAGAAGCTGCAGCGGCTGTGTACGTCACAGGGTCCGCGCTGTGATTGGCTAACATACGTCACAGCTAGCACACTGATTGGTTCACGTGACTGAGTCAAGCTGTAAGCTGATTGGCTTTTCTGAAAAGCAGCAATTCTATTGGTTGAGCAAGGTAGTGACGTAGCTTAACTTGATTGGTTAGTTGGTGTGTTTTGCGCACGGATTGGCTGATTCTGCGGAACAACCAGGAAACATTTATGATCATTTTGAATTAAACGAATTTGATTAAAAACATGAGTTATTTCTACAAGAAAGAGGAAAAGAAACTTACATGGCTTCAGAAATTAAAAAATATATTTTCGCCTGATAAGAAAATTGAAACGCGAGGTGGAAAATTATTTCATAAGTGCAAAACACCTGCAGCCTACATGGAAGGTGAATATGGTTATCATACTTGCCTTTGGTTTGATAATTGGATGGATTATACTAAAAATTACGGTGTGTTGGCATGGCCAGAAGATGGTTCATTTAATATGAGAGTTTTAAAAAATTTGAGAGAGAAAATGATGGCTCTTGTGCCAAAGCCTAGACCTACACAATTTGAGGCTTTAGTTGAATGGGAGGATGAGATGTTTCAACTTCAATGAGAAGAAATGAGAGGTATAACGAGACCTCAGAAATCAAATGCTTATAGAGAAACACTTGAAGATAGAATGCGTCGATGGAGACAGGCAGACATGTGTGATGGTTTATATCCAGTGAGAGTGATGGTTACTGAAATTCCAGGTTAAAAGAATACCCAAAAGAAAAATAACATTGAAGAAAGTGAATTAGAAGACCCAGTTTTAGAAGAGATTTATTTAACAAATAAAAGACAGACTCATCTTAAACCAGCTTGTTCATGGTCTACCCCAATGGTTTTTTCAGGAACCACTCCAAGTGCACCTCCACTTAATGAGGAATCACCCATATTTTACCCGAATAATCCTGAATCTCCTGAAAGAGCAGAAACGAGAACTAATTCTAGTGCGTATAATTTTTCAGAAACCCCAAATGTGAGAAATGAGGCTTCTAAAAATTCGATGGGAGCAGGGAGAATTGAGGGAACTCCAAGTACTTCAGAATATTTACGATCAAAAGAAGAATTAATTAGACAGTTAACTAAAGGCATGGAAGCAGTGATAGTACCAGTAACTATTGGTTCTGTTCAACCAGTTTTCGATCAGGGAGAAATTAGAAATCTAGGTTTAACTATTCCATTAAATGCAGAAATTCAGAAAGTGGCTGAAAAATTTTACTCAGATTTAACTGAAATTCATCGAGAAAAAACAATGATGCCTGATTTAACTTTTAATCAAAATTCATCATGTAGAACTCCAGCAGGTGCAGAGTCAGATACTGAATCTCCAGAAATGAGTAATGAAAAAACAGATTCTATCCCAAAGCTTGATGTTGCAAGACTAAAAGCAGATTTAGATTAATAATTGGCACAATTGGTCCTGACAGTTTGAAACATTATCAAGATGATGAATTGTTATTTATTTGTAAAAGTGTGCAGTGGAAAACGAAAAATAAATATGAACAATTGGAAGAATTAGCTGCAGAATTAGAAATTGATTTGAGTAGACAAATACATTTGGGAAAACATTACAGATTAGATTTCACTGAAAAAGCCATTGAGAATTTTAATACAATGCGACGAATTGTGCATATAAAAGATTTGATTGTGTACATTAAAAAATTGGGTGATTTAAGTAAATGGAGAGTGAAGTGGACAAAGAAAAGAGAGGAAGAGAGAAAGAATAGCTGATCAATGTCCAATGAGAGAAATAGCAGGAGGTGGTTATGTACATGTTCCCTTGTCTAGGCAAGACATTTTGTTGTTCACAAATGATTTTCCTCGGCTGAGAGAAAAGCCTGTAGAATGGTATCGACAGGTGGACAGGTTCATAAAGGTGTCGAAAGTTCTGTGGATTGATCTTGATGGATTCTTTGATATTGTTGTCCCATCAGATCTTTGGACAGAATGTAAAATTGCTGCAAGTTGGCCAAAGGTAGAACCAGCTCGAGATACAGTGACAGGTGCTCCATCATCAGAAGTCATGGGATTGTGTAAAAAAGTAATTTATTGGTTGAAGGGAAAAATTCCTCCGAAAGAAGTTGATTGGGTTAAAATAGACAGAACAAATCAGGAGCCAAAAGAATCAGTACATTCATTCTATGAAAGATTATTGTTGGTTTTTAAACAGTACAGTGGCTATGGGAAATTAAGTGAAAAGGACATGAGCCACTTTATTTACAGATTCGTTTATGGCCTGAGACCTGAAATTGGTGAGATGATTAGAAATGGTATTGTCGGATGGCAATCACTCTCAGTTGATGATATACTGAGAAAAGCAAAATACTGTAGTGATGAGATAGATGCCAAGCAGAAGAAACTTAAGGAGAAAGCAATGTGTGCACAGGTGAAAGTAGCTGAACAGCAGATTGCAAATTTGGAGAACAAAAATGTCAATTTTAATCAGAATCAGGGTCAAGGGAAATTTAAGGGTAATTTTAATAAGCCAAAATGTAATGTTAATATTGAAGAGTTAAAACAGAAATTACCTTGTTTTAATTGCGGCGAAATTGGACACTGGAAGCGTGAGTGTAAAAATCCACCCAGAAATTTAAAAAAATGCATCATTAAATCCACAGATGCAGAATGATGTAAATCTGCAGCAACAGCTACAGCGACAATTAAATGAGCTAAATCTGCAGCAACAGCTACAGCGACAGTTAGCGAATCAGCAGAGTCAGATTCCACAACCACTCCTACCAAATTGTGTGAATGGTCAGAGGTACAATCCAGAAACAGGATTCTGTGGTGGTGAACAGGTAATCAGACCGCAAAGAGTGAATGTGCCAAATGTTTCTCAACAATTTTTGATGACAGAAAATGGTGGAAGTGATTCTGAGGGTTACTTATGACGGTGCCTGAGAGAGGGGGAAGAGTGTGTGCTTGGAGCCACTCTTGAGGTTGACCAGTCTGGTCCATATGTAAATGGTAAAGTGAATGATCTAGAAATCACTTTTCTTGTGGACACTGGTGCTACCCGTTCTACTGTTAGATCAGTGGAAATAGAAAACCTGCCTCTCTCTGGTGACAGCATCCAAGTAGTTGGTGTAGCTAATCAACAAATTAAAACAGATTTGACAGAGCATGTGAAGGTAGAAATTGGCAAATTTAAAGACAAACACAGGTTTGTAGTTTGTAACAGCAGTCCAGTAAATTTGCTAGGAAGAGACATATTATGTAAGATGAATTGTAAAATATATTGCTCATCGGAGGGTATTGAGCTTCAGACACTAGGAGAAGATGGGCTGTACAAATTGACAATGTTGATGGTTGAAGCAGAGGAAAGTAAATTATTTCCTGCATTTGAAAAAGAAAATTTACCTGAAGAACTGAAAAAAACAGTTAAAGCTGAAATTTGGGATTTGTCAGGAAGCGAGATGGGTTTGATGAAAAATGTAGACCCAGTTAAAATTACTGTGAAACAGGGAATAGATTTTCCAAACATTCCTCAGTATAAAATGAAAGCAGAAACAATTGAAGGTGTCATTCCTGTAATTGACAAATTCATAAAACAGGGGGTTCTAAAAGAAATTGAAAGCAGTCCTTGTAATTCACCGATTATGGGAATCAAAAAGCCAAACGGAACGTACAGAATAGTTCAAGACCTGAGAAAGGTTAACCACATAGTTGTTCCATGTTGTCCAGTTGTTCCAAGCCCAGCAGTGATTCTTTACCAGATTCCGCTTGATGCAGAATGGTATACGGTCATTGATCTTTGCAATGCGTTCTTTACTGTTCCATTGCACCCAGACAGCCAGCAAATCTTTGCGTTCAGATTCCAAGGTCGCACATTAGCATGGTGTTGTATCCCTCAAGGGTATACAGAGATTCCATCAATCTTTAATCAGTAGTAAAAGAAATCTCTGGAGAATCTAGATTTGCCAGGAAAATCGACATTGGTTCAGTACATTGATGATCTCCTCGTAGCAGCAAAAACAAGAGATAACTGCGTCACAGATACAATTACCCTTTTGAATCATTTAGCAGATGAGGGACATAAAGTGTCACCTGCAAAATTACAGTTTTGCAAACAAGAAGTAAAATACCTTGGTCACAGAATTGCAAAGGGAATCAGACAAGTGACAATTGAGAGAATTAAAATGATTTAGGGAATGCAAGCACCAAAAACACAGCGACAAGTCAGAATGTTTCTAGGAATGGTTGGCTATTGTCGCCAATGGATTAGTGGATTTTCAGTAATTGCGAAACCACTGCAGAGACTAACAAAATCAGATATAAAAGATCCAATTGTACTCACAGAGATTGAGAGGGAGGCTTTTGAAAAACTAAAAAGAAGTTTGTGTGAAGCTCCAGCTTTAGGCATGCCAGACTACGAAAAGGATTTTGAGCTGTACTGCAGTGAAAGAGAAGGATGTGCATTGTCAGTTCAAATTCAGAGACACGGAAAACTGAGAAAGCCTATAGCTTATTTCTCAGCAATGCTTGACCCAGTTGCAAAGGCATTACCAGGCTGCTTAAAAGCAGTAGCTGCAACTAGTGTGAGTCTTGAGCAAAGTGAAGGAATTATCATGGGATTTCCTGTAAAAGTCTGTGTACCACACTCTGTGGAAATTCTCCTTACCAGAAGCAAAACGCAGCATTTAACAAGTAACAGGCTTACTAAATACGAGAAGGTTATTCTGGTATCAGATAATGTCTCAATAGCGAGGTGTGTGAATTTAAATCCTTCCACATTGTTGCCTGATGGTACTGTAACAGAAGTCAGAAACGAAAATGACATCGACCATGAGTGCTTGGATGTCTTGGAATATTGCACCAAGCCTAGGCAGGACATTCAAGATGTTCCTTTGCCTATATCTGGTTTTGTTTACTTTGTTGATGGTTCTTGTTTAAGAACAGAGGAGGGTTTTCTGAGAGCAGCATATTCAGTCTGCACAGTTGCTACTGTAGTTGAAGCATCATGTCTCGTAGGAATTCGTTCAGCTCAAGTAGCAGAATTAATTGCTTTGATTCGTGCATGTGAAAGAGCAAAAGAGTTAAAAATTACCATAATTACTGACAGCCAATATGGGTACGGAGTTGTTCATGATTATGGACAGCTCTGGTCTCAAAGGGGTTATTTAACATCTGCAGGAACACCCATCAGATATGCAAAATTGATCAAAAGATTGATTGATGGCATTCAGTTACCAGAGAAGATTGCTGTTGTGAAATGTACAGCACATAAAAAGGGAGAAGATTTTATTACTAAAGGAAATGCCTATGCAGATGAGATGGCTAGGTATTGTGAGAAAAACAATTATTCAATCAATCGGGAGAGGGATGATGAACATGTTTTCAGTTCACTCATGCTAACATCTGTAGTTGAAACATGGCAGGGAGTAAAAGATTTACAAGATGAGGCAGAAGAAGAGGAAAAAGACATTTGGTTAAAAGCAGGTTGCAGACAGCGAGAGGAGGATGGAATTTGGCTGTATAAAGATGACAGACCAGTTTTACCAAACAGCATGATTGCTGACATGGCTAGGATGTACCATGGTCAGGGACACATTGGGAGAGACTCTATGATTAGGCTATTCAGGCAAACTTGGTATAACCCAAAGTTCAGGATAATTGCAGAGTCTCTCTGTCAACGGTGTTTGGTTTGCCAACAAATGAACCCCAACAGAAAAACAGTTGTAAGCATGGGAACCATAGGACGGGAGGCTGATCCTTTCACCAGGTTGCAAATGGATTTCATTGAAATGCCACTACACAATAAATTATGCTATCTGTTGGTAATAGTCTGTTTGTTTTCAAGGTGGGTTGAAGCATTCCCCACTAGACATAATGACTCAGTTACTGTTGCAAAATTACTGTTAAGAGAAATTATACCTAGGTACGGTTTCCTGGTTACTGTGGAGACTGATCGAGGAAGACATTTTGAAAACAGATTGTTAAAATTGGTTTGTGAAGCTTTAAGTATTAAACAGAAGCTACATTGTGCATACAGACCAGAAGCATCAGGTGTTGTTGAGCAAGTGAACGATACTATTAAGAATAGGATCGGAAAAATGTGTCTGGCTACAGGTATGAAGTGGACTGATGCACTTCCACTTGTTTTGATGACATTGAGAAGTAATCCTGATAAAAAGACAGGTCTAAGTCCACATGATATCATCATGGGCAGAGTCACGAGACAGGCATTTATTCCAGTAGGAAAGCTGATGACAATAAATGATAGCGTCATTATGGACTACTGTAAAAATATGTCTGACGTCGTGACTTCTGTGTTCCATCAGGTGGGAACTGAAGTGCAAACAAGAAAAAAAGAGCAAGCACATGATCTGTTACCAGGTGACTGGATAAGAACAAAAGTTCACAGAAGAAGTAACTGCCTAGTACCCAGGTGGCAAAAAGCGAGGCAAGTCATTCTTGTGACAACGAATGCAGTGAAGTGTAAAGGTTTGAAGAGGTGGATCCACGCAAGCCATACCATTCGTGTATCTCCACCTGAAAATCCTGATGAAGAAAGTGACACTACTGCTGATTCAGATTCTGAAGAAGAGCCTGAGAAAAATCCAGATCCTGAAGCTCGACAAGAAGGTCGACATCTGGAATGTTCAAATGTAAATCAAGCATTGAATGAAAAAAACTTGGAAATTGTGACACTAGACTCTGAGGATGATGAAGAAGTGCTAGAAAAAGAAGCAGAGTCTGATCAAGTTGTGATTCAAGATCAGGAGAGTTTTGAAAAGCAGAAGAGAAGCTCTGAAAGCAGGAACGAAAATTCTGATGCTGGGAAGTTGAAGGTAATTGAAGACGAAGAAGAAGACGAATTACCAAGTACCAGCTACAAAGATGATGTTCCTAACGGAGTGAAACTGCCGAGTAAAGAAAGTCCTAAATACAAGTTTCAAGTATCAGATACAGAATCTGAGGAAAGTGATGAAGAATCTGATATAAGAAAATTCAGAAAAAGAGCTTTGAGAGAAGAATGTAATGTAACTGAGCCAAAGAAGAAATTACCAAGAAAAGGTGAGAACTGGCCAAAAGAAAATGAAGTCCTGAAATTTAAGTTGGTAAACAGATCAAAAGAGCAGGTTAATGAGATAACAAGTCAAAAAGCTGATTCTGAAAAGAAGATTGAAACAGGGAAGAAAATAGAAGTCATTAGTAGTAAAGCAAAAAGAGTTGTGAAACCAAACCAAAAATATAAGTCACCTGAATGGACTTATATAATAATTCCTCCTGTAGTGGAAATCAGTAGCAGTAGTCAGGAAGAGATAGGGGACAATAGTGACAATGATTGAAGTACTTTCTATTAAATTTTAGGGTTTCTGTTTTTGGCATAAGGCTGAAGAAATTGTGTTAGGTGACACAAGGTCGAAGAAATTGTGTTAGCTGGAAAAACACATTATTTTGAGACGCAAGGTCGAAGAAAAGCTGTTAGTAGGTGGGATTTTCTAAAAAAAAAAAAAATTATTAAAAAGGGGGGTATTAGAAATTAGAAATTTTAAATTTTTGATTTTTGTTTTCTTTGCAAGGCTTTGATAACAGAGTGAAAAATGCCTTACCTTTTTCTTAACAACAATTCAAGATGTTCTATTTTTAGGAGATGTTGTAAAATGTCTTTGATTTGTGTGCTCCTAATAATCTTGCTCTGGTTAGTTTTAGCTGTCATTTTCCCTTTTGCAATTGACAAGGAAATGTATAAGGCTAACATGACAAGCAAAGCTTCAATTAAACAAGACAAACATAGTGCAACAGGCAAAACTAACAGAATTATTGATCATAATCCAGAGATTCACCAGGATAGATCTCTTGGTGATTTTTCTAGTAATACTTTTTCAAGACTCCTGGCTGAATATGTAAAGGTCATGGAAGTCAAGGATTGTTACATTTGTGTGAAATTGCTTGCTTCTGTTTCAGAGGGAGTCACCTATAATATGCTTACTCTTACTTATGGCATAACCTGTAGTGTAATAGCTAGCTTATTTTACCGGACTGGTCGTTTGGAATATTATTATTCAAATTACGACGAAATCTTTGCAAACCTGAAAATTTAGAAGAGTTTAAATAAACACAAGCAAGCTAAACAGTTGATGGAATTTTTCATTGTGACAAATGAACTCACCTATGAGTATGCTTTTAAAAACAATTTGACATGTAAATTGAGATCTGAGGAAAAGTCTTTCCTGAATTTAGTTGAAGAAAGAAGGGCAATTTATAAAAGAAACGAGATGTTAAAGCAGACCAAATCTAAATTCTGGCAGAAAGAGGACGAAAAACTTAATGGCAAAACTTATGAGAATGTTGCAATTCACATTGACAAACCAATTAGTGGCAAATTTTGTATTAGAAGAGATAACACTTTGTTTGATAATTATTTTGTAGGTGCTAGTCATTGTGAAGACACTTATCAAATCATGGGGGGTTGGGGATTCAAAGGTGGCAAGGGTCCGATATTTCCTGGGATTTATTTGGTATGTGGAGACAAAGCTTATTACAACCTCCCAGACCACTGGTATGGGACGTGTTTTGTTGGACTGGTTTTCCCGAAAATATTTCATGTTGACAGAAATACAGAAGGTTCATTTGAAATCAGCAATCATTTGAACAGATACAAAAGAGAGAGTTTCACAGAACTTTTGGGAGACATCTTTCAAGCAGTAATACCTTTGGTGGGTATAATCCTGAATGCAGGTAGAATCAAAAAGTTGTCCACAATTGTTGACAGATTGTCAACTGATACAGCAAGTGGCTTTCAATTAGTGGATACTGAGCTCATTGCTATTCGATCAATGGTAATGCAGAATTGTTTTGCCCTTGACATTCTGCTAGCAAAAGAGGGAGGAGTTTGTGGCATTTTACATGTCCAACACTGCTGTACCTATATCCCAGACCAGAGCCAGAATATTGAATTGTGCATAAAGAATATCACTGAGTTACAATCAGAAATTGTTCCTTTAGAATAGGATGATTTTTCAGAACGTTTGTCTAAAAGATTTCAAGCAATCAAAACCTGGTTTCAAAAGATTGGTGGTTCAATTCTTGGCAAAATACTGACACCTTTATTAGTTATAGTCTTTGTGATACTGTTGTTGAAGATCAGTTGCATGCTAAACAAAAGAAAGAAATACTTGAGAGAAAAGAAGAGATTTTACAAACTTAGAAAAGAACAGGAGTGTGAAATAGAGCTGGAAGAGTTTCGTAGAAATCAATATGAGAGTTGCAATCCAACAGCTGAGACAAAACTTTAGAAATACTAACACAGTGAAAATTGAAACATGTTCATCTTTGGGATAAATTTTTGCTAAATGTTTGGGTATGGTTTGGTGATTTTGAAATCACCAGATGAGGGAGTTGATGGAGCGAGATTTTGTTTTAACTCGCAGAGTTGAATTCCCATGATGAAAACTAATTGTATTAATAAGTGTGGAATGAACATTACTAATCAACTTAGTTTAAAATCGCATTACACAAACATGGGGTTTAACATGTGTGCTCATTTATGTGCTTTATGTTACAAATGCTTATTCTGAGTAATAAAAAGCTGATCTTGTCTATTGTCATGTCAGAAATTAATTGCGGCTGTTTTAATTAATGGCATGTGTTTATTTTCGTGTGCTTATGTTTTGTCTTTCTGTCTTTGTGAGGCTTATTCTGTTTGTTACTAAAACGCTTTTGGCTAGGTAATATTTATTAAGGGAATAATAATTAGCAATGGTGGGTGGGTAACAGAATGATTTCTATTTCTTGTATTAATTATTCTCTTGTGTTTGTTTGAATACTAGTTACTGAGAAAGAGGCTTGAGGCCTAGCACAACTTAAACGTGTGGTGTTGTCGAGTCCTGTCCAGAAAAGAGCAAAAGCCTTCATGGAAAAGTTTATTGTATTTAAAAATGCAAGTTCTGTTGAAAATATACTTTTTGTGCTCTTGGATGGACTGAGCCAAGGACAAGTAGCCGGTAGAAACTGCCAAACTAAGGAAGTCACGGACTGACATTTATAAATGTTTCACTTTGGAGGAAGCTGCGTGACTTGTGAATGAAAGACAATACACTATAGTCAAAAGTTTGATTCCGGCTTCGTAAGGCGATGACCTAATTGTGGACTGACATGGCTCAACCAATCCCGAGTTTGGATTGACAGAAAAATGTGTGATATAGATACTTTAGTTAGTCAGAAAAGGTATAAAAACTGTCCCCATGAGAGGGGGGGGCTCTTGGTTTTTCTCGCTTTCCGAATCCAGTTGGGTGTGACGTGCTGTCGGACTCCTTGGAGCATGTAAGGATCAATAGGGCTAAATGACTTTTACCTTTTATTCTTTAGGCAAAGTGAGTTTAAGACAGGGAAAACTAGGGTTTAGGTAATGGAAAACTGTTTATTCTTCATTTAACATGTTATTTGATTTTGCTTGAAACTGACAGACTAATTTGCAATTTCTTAAACAATGCTGTTTGAATAAAAAAGATTCTAAATAAAATGCACCTTTCTTTGAATAAATAGCTAATAAATAAGAATTTTGAAAAGACAAGCTGGTCTTGTTATTTCAGTTCTGTTATCATCAGTTGATTCATTCGCCAAAGTGGCTTAATTAATTGTTGTGTATTATAAAATCCATGGTGAAATCATTATACTGCAGTTGTATATAAATGTACATATTATTTGTGAATAGGTTTTATTAATTAGGTCACATGATTCAGACGCTCAAAATATGTCTCATCAGTTTATGGGCCTTGTGAGTGTTTCATGATTAATGGTGAGTATTGTGGAGTTGGGTAGCGTTGTTATGACATATTCTCTATAGGGGCACTGGATCACTAACGTGCATGTGGACTTTGTTCAACATAAGCTGTTGTTGCACAGCGTGACATCTCTGGGGGCACTGGCTTGACCGACATTGAATTACAGACTTGGGGAGGCGTATTCGACATTCCTACGATTTTGTGCACATACACGTAATGTTGGCAAACCGCACCTCTCTTTTAACACTATCAGCAATTTGAATATTGAGCTAGGATTGGCAACTCTAGACTCCGAAGCCAGAGATTTCTTTTTATCTTTTTATTTTTTACAAATCGAAAGTTGTAGAGAACGTCTTGCAGGTTGCTTTTATTAAACATCCACTATGTGTGTGGTGCTGTAGTTAATATTCACAATGCCATTTATTCATTACTCGTCTGATTGCAGGGAAAGTATTTATTTCTTGTGGTAGATTGGCTCACAAGGGAGAGGATGTTCCTTTACGATAAGAGCTGCCGGCCTTAGAGCTGGGGATCCGGGTTCGACACTCAGCATCGGCTCAGTATACTGTGATTCTTGGCAAATAACTTAGGGGTCTATTATATTAGCAGGCGGATTGCCACTGCCTGTATGGCGGTGGCGATCCGCCTGCCATTATACACCGCCTGCCTCCCATTTCCCCCCGCCATTTTAGGATGGCAGGGGTACCCCGTCGGACGGAAAGACTTTCCGCCGTTTTTTTGCTGGTCAATTAGGTGACTGGGTGGAAAAGGAGCTTGATATGGTGGTGGTGTCTGCAAGACACCTCCATCCATATCAAGATGCAGGCGGTGATGTGCCTTTCCATGGTGGCGTTGCCGCCAAGGAAAGGCATGCAGAGTCTGCATGTCGGGGCCATTTGTGGGCCCCCAGGGTGTTGGGGGGTGGGGGGACATGCGGTGCCTGCCACGTTGGGCATGCAAATGCACAAATGCCTTTTTTGCAATACGGTGGGTGCTGCTGACAGCACCACCCTCCGCAATGTAAAAAATACAGGATGCACCCGCTAGTGTGGCGGGCGCATCCTAATTGTAAATGTGGGACCGCCGCACACATAGCGGGTGGTCCCATTTCCCGATGCGATGGCAGGCAGACAAACGCAATAGACCCCATAATCTACACATGCCTACCAAAAATGAATGTGTCCTTGTGTAACATAACTGGTGCTCATGTAAAGCACTCCAATACCGCCGGGTCGAGTTCGAGCTATATAAATATATATTTTTTTTAAACAGTGCATCTAAGCTTTAGCAAGGGGCTTTTTAAATAGTTTTGGTCATTTATGCTAATCGGTTTACTGCACTTAATTTCCTTAAGTGACAGGTAATGGTCTGTAAAGACCTGCTACTTTATTCTACTGCAGTGTTTCCCAAACTGTGGTGCATATTTACAAACCCCTATCGCCACCACAACATCACTTTTCACGACATTGTGGTGGCGATTGTGGCTTAACTTAACGTGGCTTAATGCTGCCTTGTCAATAAGGCACCCCTTGATGCTATACTTAGCGTGATGAGGGAGGGCCATGGCTGTTGCGATGGACAATCCACAGCAACACCCATTGTTTTTTATACTGCCCCATATTTACAAGGGTGGTGTAAATATAGGGCAGTGCCAAAATGAAGACCAACAAAACCCGGTCTTACCCTGGCGCAACAAGGAGATATGTTTAATTTCTCCTCGTTGTTGCTGTTTCCATGTGTGCTGCGTTGTGCAGTGCTACTTTGTGCAGCATTCAATAGAAAATGTGCTGCCTGTAAATGACAGTGCACTCCCACACGATTCTTTGCTTTGCTTCATTAAAAAATCACTGACCTCATTTCAATTAAAGCTAGGTGGATCCTGAAAGTTTGTTGTTTTAAAAATTGGGCTGTGGTTCTAAAAAGTTTGACCACTCTAGTCTAGTGCTCTACCATGCCTGTATTCCTTAGATTATGTTTCCAGATTAGGTTTGGTGGCTCACATGTGAAACTTTTCTGTTGTTAGATCAGATCTGGGATTACATATGTTCTTACTGTGCTATTTGATAGCTATGGGGGCACAGGTCTGTGCTCCAGTCAGTGGAGTAATTTTAAATGTGCTGTGATTTGGCTACTGAACTATCCTTTATGTTGCGCTTTTGATTTGTTATGGGCATCACATGTGGTTTCGGTTCTTGTAGGGATTGGGTGTTGTGGTATGGAGGCCAATAGCTCTTGAGTGAGTAGATCACATAAACTCCAATGGCTCTGCAAATTGTGCAAGGATGACATTTTCTGCCCCAGCACTGTGATATTTTGATTGCTCTATCCACTGGTGATGTCAACCTTCTGTCTGTTGTAGTGATGATTTTATGGGAAGCTCATTTTAGAGATAATTCTTGCTTGCCAGGATTCCTGCATCCATCCCACAACATGTACACACCTTGGGGCATTTTTTCCAGGTTAGTGGCAAAGGGGAAGTGGAGCAAGGTATTGCTGCGCTGCCCTGGGTCACTGGGAAAGGACAGGAATGGACCATATTTATCCAATACGGTGCATTCCTGTCCTTTCCCCCTGCGCCAGTGCTGTTTCAGAAGCCTAGCGCCAACACAAGCACTCTTGCGCCATGGTGCAAGGGGGCCTGCGTTGTAGGAAAGATTATTTTTATGCAGGAAGGGACAGAATACAGCACACATAGAAAGAGGTTTACAAGTCTTTGTAAATCTGGGAATGCGTCAGAAACGTTGGGAGTTGCGTGGGAACGGTAAACAGACATAATATCGATTCCAAAATATCGACTGGACATAATATCGAGTTCAAAATATAGACTGGACAAAATATCGACTGGACAGAATATAGACATCAAAAATATTGTTTTTAAGGTAAGTAATGTAATATCGAATGTTAAAAATATAGACAGTTAAAATATCGAAGTATATAATATAGGTAATTAAAAATATCTAATTTTTAATAGTATCTAATTTTTTATAATGTTTTTTATGTTATTATATGTGTGAAAATTGTGTATTTATGTTATAATTAATTTTAAATAATGAATTTTTTTTGCGTAATTAATTCTGGAGCGGGTTTTGGTTTATAGGGGAATAGGGTGGGAAGTAATTTAATTATAATTAATTAAATATGTAAATTTATTTATTGGTATTATATTTTAATTAATTGTTAATTAATTTATATTTGGTAATTAATTAAAATTTAATTGGCAATTCATTTTAATTAATTGAATAATTGCTAATTATGTTAATTTTACTAATTTATTTTCTGTAGCGGGTTGTGGGTTTATAGGGGAATTGGGTGGGAAGTAATTTAATTAAAATTAATTACATATGTTAAAAAATGGATTGGTATTTTTTTAGAATTAATTGTTAATTAAAATGTTATGGGTAATTAATTAAATTTTAATTGGCAATTAATTTTATTTAATTGATTAATTGCTAATTATGTTAATCTTACTCATTTATTTTTAGTAGCGGGTTCTGCGTTTATAGGGGAATAGGGTGGGAAGTAATTTATTTATAATTAATTAAATAATTCAATTTATGTAATTGTATTTAATTTGAAATAATAGATACATAATTTTTAATTGTTAATTAAATAATTTTTAATTTGTAATTAATTTGGACTAATAGGTAACAAATAGTAAAAATTAAATTTAATTTGTATTTTAATTGATTAATTGTTATATTAAAATAAATTGGTAATTACTTTAAAATTTGTTATAGATATTAATTTATATTTTCCCTACTGTTGCACACTCTGGAGTGGGAAGAGTAATTGTTACCCCTACGCTATCCAACACTTTCCCTACTGTTGCACTCTTTGGAGTGGGAATAGTAATTGTTACCCCTACGCTATCCAATGCTTTCCCTACTGTTGCACTCTTTGGAGTGGGAATAGTAATTTTAACCCCTACGCTATCCAACGCTTTCCCTACTGTTGCACTCTTTGGAGTGGGAATAGTAATTTTTACCCCTACGCTATCCAACGCTTTCCCTACTGTTGCACTCACTGGAGTGGGAATAGTAATTTTTACCCCTACGCTATCCAACGCTTTCCCTACTGTTGCACCCACTGGAGTGGGAATAGTAATTTTTACCTCTACGCTATCCAACGCTTTCCCTACTGTTGCACTCACTGGAGTAGGAATAGTAATTTTAACCCCTACGCTATCCAACGCTTTCCCTACTGTTGCACCCACTGGAGTGGGAATAGTAATTTTTACCTCTACGCTATCCAACGCTTTCCCTACTGTTGCACCCACTGGAGTGGGAATAGTAATTTTTACCCCTACGCTATCCACAACGCTTTCCCTACTGTTGCACCCACTGGAGTGGGAATAGTAATTTTTACCTCTACGCTATCCAATGCTTTCCCTACTGTCGCACCCACTGGAGTGGGAATAGTAATTTTTACCTCTACGCTATCCAGCGCTTTTCCTACTGTTGCACCCACTGGAGGGGGAATAGTAATTTTTACCCCTATGCTATCCAACGCTTTCCCTACTGTTGCACTCACTGGATTGGGAATAGTAATTTTTACCCCTACGCTATCCAACGCTTTCCCTACTGTTGCACTCTCTGGAGTGGGAATAGTAATTTTTACACTTACGCTATCCTACGGTAATAATATTGATTATTATTTAATTATATTATGTTACTATATATATATATGTTTTAACAAATATGATTTTTTTTATTACTTTCATTAATTATTTAAATATTATAAGGTAATTTAAGTATTTTTAAGTATATTTTAGTAATTAATTTTTAATATTAATTTAATTTAACACTGTTTTTAATAAAGTCGATATTTTAATTAACTATATTTTTGTAAACGATATTTTGTACTCGATATTTTTGTACTTACCTGTTTGTAGATACAAACTCTATATTCTGTCTGTCTATATTTTGTCAACGATATTTTTTCAACTTGATATTATGTCCCTCGATATTATGTCAGTGATCCCGTGGGAACACCACCACAACGCCCATGGAACACCTCCCATGCACAGAGTAAGGCAACATAGCGATTTGCGCTGAGTTTCATTGCTTGCATATATTTGAAGCAATTCAAAGCCATGCAAAGTGGCTTTGTGTGGCTTCATAAATATGACTGAGAGGTTTGATTCGTGCATGTAGGGGTTGCATGGTGCAAGCATGATATAAAGCCCTCATAAGTATATCCCACCTTGTTTGCTATTTGTGTACTCATTGTGGGTGTTCATGAGCGATTTAGTATTACCATAGGAATGTTAAACCTATTGGCTTTGTCTGTTTTGGATGTAACCCTTGACTCATTGGCATGAAGGGGACATGCCAGTGCCATAACTAAGCCTTGCATCAATGCTTTGTAATAAAACCACTCCATCATGTATTCACAAGAGGCATGAACATATGAACAGTTCTTCGATATGAAAGCTTTTTTATAAAATGTAATTGCCAAACGCAGCAGTAACTGAGTGATTGGGTTTGCGTTATTTGACACATTTTTCCTCGGAGTAATATATAGATATATATATATAATTAAAGACTCTGTCTTATTTATTCATGAAGCAATGGATCAGATTACGAGTGAGAACCGTTAATGCTCGCTTTTTCACTGGTATTAGGCACAACTGTGGCACTGAAATGAATGGGAAGAGTAGTTTATTGTAGAAAGACATACTGAAATTTTCAGAAAAAAGTGGTATGTAAAGTGACTAAGATTCGTTTTCAAGAGCTGTTCGCTTGATATATTCACATATCGTGCATGGCAGAAACACAGAAAGGTGATATTATAGCAATATGCAAATAGTTAAAAAGCAACAAATAACCCCAACAACCAAACACTCCAAAGCACCGAAGCAGGTGCACAAAAATCCGAATGCTCCCAGCACCATTCAATAGGTAGGTACATGTTTGTATTTTATGATACACATAGACAATGCAGAATAGGATTTTATATTCCTGCTATTCCTGTCTATCGGCATTAATGATACTTGCTTCACATATTTACACAACAATGACCTGTGACTTGCATTGGCAGAGTGAGAAACAAGGGGCCCATCCAATATTTTTGCATCCACAGATTCACTTGCATGAAAGTAATAGTGCACGAGAATGGATGACCACAGTATGGCATTAATTGCCAACATAATGCCAGGAACAGTAATTTGCCAAAAGTGGTGACCATAAAACCAAGGTTGCTATGAAAAACATTGTGTCAGGGATGGGCACCATTAAGCAACGAGGCCCAAATATGTCAAGAATTACCATATGTGCATAATTAATGCAGATTAGTGCAACTTAATCCCTACATAATGCCATGGCCAGCATTATTCTAAGGTTGCGGCAACCTTGCCAACAATGCTCATATTACAACTAGAATTGTGCCACAAGAGGGCACCTTCATGTGTGAGAGGTATTCAGTATGGGAGATGAGAGGGTCATCATATACACACACTGAAATGTTCGCAATTGCACACACACCTATTTTCCCACATCAACTGTAATCATATTTATTTTACTTACCTTTCTGCTTCACTTGGCCTGATTCAAGCCTGCAACTGCTCAGTTTTTCAAATCAAACTTATTTAGGGAAAACAGTTACAGCATGAGACCAGGAAGTAGCTTGAAGTCTGAGGCAGTGTGTTGAGCAAGGAGCCCAGGGGAGGTTGCTAAGTCAAGAAGCAAGTGGCGGCTAAGAGCAACCTGATTTGTGTTCCCTACCAGGGCCGTTTCTAGGTGTTGTGCCGCCCTAGGCGAGAATTGAAAAATGCCGCCCCCCCTCCCTTTTTCTACCATCACTCTCTCCCCCGTCTTCCAGGCTAGAAGAATAAATGCATTAGATATAAAAGAACTTGTATTAACTTTGCAAACATGTGTACACATTTTTATACTGTAACCATGTATATTCTGATAATTTAAACCACATGCCACAAGTACACTTGTGTCACATCTGTCATGCCCTGCTACCGCGGCCAATGTTATCCCCGCATCTCAGTCTTTGTGTGACTCACTGGCGCAGGCCTTTGAGGATAAAATCGCAGCCATTTTGAACAATCTTGGCGTTACATCCAACGGTAATCCTCTAAGAGGCAATGAACTGCACCCTGAGCCCATCACAGAAATAACCCCCAGCTTTGCCAAGTTGGACTGTTTTCCACTTCCCACCTTTGAGGAATTTGTTTCCTTGGCTCACAGCGTGTCGTCGGGATCTCCTTTGGACCCGCTTCCACATAAACACTGGAAGCTGTTCCGGGAAGAACTTTTCCCCCCGCTGTTTGCCATTTGTGATCAGTCCCTGGTTTCAGCACGGGTACCAGACTGCTGGAAATTGGCTGTGGTTTCTCCACTTCTTAAAAAGGATACCTTGGACCCGGCTTGACCAGCCAACTATCGACCTATTTCCTTGCTCCCGTTTCCAATAAAAATTCTGGAAAAATGGGTTACAAAACACCTGTCGAAGTATCTGGAGACCGGGTCCTGCCTGGATGAGGTTCAATTCGGATTTAGACCGGCTCACGGGACCGAATCAGCGCTGGTGACTGTGTTAGAGAATCTTAGGACGCGAGCCGACCATGGAAGAGCAGCCTTTTTAGTGCTGCTCGATATGTCGGCCGCGTTCGACACAGTCAACCATGGAATTCTGATTAAAAGACTAGAGGAAGTGGGGGTGACAGGCCTTGCTCTGAAGTGGCTGACATCATACCTTGGAAATCGTCATCAGGTAGTGTCATTGCCACCTTTCAAATCTGACATCAGTAAAGTGGAGCAAGGGGTCCCACAAGGGTCGGCCATCAGCCCTATCCTCTTTAATTTATATCTGCGGCCTCTGGTTGCGTTAATTAGATCTTTTGGCATAGCGGTGACGAATTACGCGGATGACACTCAACTTGTCTTCTCGCTTGAGGGCAAGGAAGCAGTGACGCTGGACACTTTCCACCGATGTATGCTCGCAACTGCTGATTGGCTGAATCCGAATTCGCTGCAGTTTAACAGCTCTAAGACAGAAGTCTTACACTGCACTACTGATCGCGTCCCTAGACCTCTCCCGTCGGACTTTTGGCCGCTTTCCTTCCAGAGCACGTCGGTGTCTGCCACCTCGGTCCGCAATCTGGGAGTGATGTTTGGGTCTAACCTCCAACTGGATGCAGCTGTTAATAAAACAGTGAGTAACTGTATGGGACTACTTCGAATGCTGAGGAAGGTCCTTCCGATGCTTCCCTTGGACAGTAGGCCAGAGGTGGTGAGAAGCATTATTGTAAGTCGTTTGGACTACTGTAATGCCCTTTTCCTTGGAGCACCATCCACTTTGACAGGAAAACTGCAACGGGTGCAGAATCTTGCAGCTAAACTAGCGTTGGCTCGTCGCCGTTTTGACTCTTCATCCCAGGCACTAAGGGACCTTCATTGGTTACCAGTCCTTCAGCGGATTGATTTTAAATCTTTATGTATTGTATTTAGGGCCCTCCATGGACAAGGCCCAGTACCACTTCAGAATATGTTTCATTGGTACACTCCATCCAGATTCCTCCGCTCGGCTTCCGCTTACCTTGCTGTGGTGCCTAAAGTTTTGAGATCGCGACTGGGCGGCCGATCTTTTAGCTTTACGGCAGCCAGGCTATGGAATGCTCTCCCACTAGGATTGAGAAGTACGAACGATCTCAATTCTTTTAAGAAAAACCTAAAAACACATCTTTTTCCTAAGGCTGGGATACACTAGCTTCTTTAAGTCAGCATGGTGCGAAGCAGGTTCCTTTTTAGTCAAAGCGCCAGGATACCCGTTGGGTGACAGACATGCGCTATAAAAGAGTACCAATACATACATACATACATACATACACTTAGAAAGAAAACGGGTAGCTTGAACTCTCCATGTTGTGTTCTGAGCAGTTTACAGTGATGTGTTTTAGGGTGACACCATGCAAAGTGTAAACGTCAAAATTATCAAAATATTAAACAGGAAGTCATGCATGAACTTCGTTAAAATAGAAAAGCTTGCTGTACATTTCCAAAAACATTTTTTCTTTAAAACTTTACTAAGCTCCCGCGTTAAATTGGTTAAATTAAATGGGTTGGGAGTCAGCATGGTATTACCGTTGTGTTTATTGCATCCAATAAGTCATGGTAGATCGTGTGCAACAGCTCTGCATTTTCTAAGGCACGATTTGAATGAAAGGTGGATGTGTGTTTTTCTATTGGACAGTAAAACCCGGTGCAGACGGAGAAACCCGTACCAGCGCGGACTACAGCACACTCTCTTCGTGTTTGTGCTTCCAGACCAGCCCCGCCCGCGCCACCACCATCCAAACCGTCCGTCCTCACTCAGAGTCTCGGGCACAGGGCGTCACGGTCACCTCACCCCTCACAGTGCTGCCTGCCTGCCTGGCCTGCTACCCAACCACCAGCTCCTGCTCAGCTCAGTGACAGTGTGTGTTTTTGCGCCACCACTCTACAGCCGACCGTGAGGACGGGCTCGGCCCGGAGATAACAGATAATAATGATTTTATTGATGAATGATTCACCTGACCTCACCCGTCACTCGGGGGCCGCCCGCTTCCGCCTCATTTACAACATTAGGCCTGCCTGACTCGGACAGTGATGAACATTCTCATTATTACACATAATAAATTAACACATGATGATTCATTCATTTCATACAAATGCATCCGATTCCAATCCGAAATATTTATATTTATGTTTATTTTCGCAGCCTGGCCCAGCGGCCTTCTCACTGACTCACCGGCGGTGCGTGCACTGTCTCTGATTGACTGGCTGCTCAAGTCACTCACGACCTGCTGCGACACGACCACCACACGGCCAGGCCTCAGGCCTGACCACGGCCATGCTGTTTTGGCTCGTGGTGCTGCTGTCCTGGGGAGAGCTGGCCGTCGGGAGACGGAGTCGGGACCGGCGACTCCGTGTGGCACTGGCAGGTCAGGTGGCAGCTGCAGACCAGTAATTAATTATTAAAATTATTTTGGGCAAAGGCCGGGGGAGCAGCGTGCCAGGCCAGCCGACACACACAGTCCGTCCCGTCCCCCGCGCGCGCCGAGAGAGAAGGTGGCAGTTGGCACTGGTGCGCCGTGCGCCGCGCGTCACCGTCACTGGCCTGCCCTGCCCTCCCTGGCCGAAGCATGGCTCGTCGATTGGCCAAGAATGTTCCCCAGGGCCGTCATTGGTAGCGCTCAAGATTGACGGCCCTGGGGACCCACTGAGGTCCCGCAGACCCGCACCCTGCTCTTCTACCCCCCACACGCCATAATAATCCTAGGGTGTGCGCCGCTTGGCTAACTAACCTGAACGCAACACAACAACAACAAGCATCAGCAAATGCAAACATTAGCAGGCCTGGTGTGGTGGCCAGAGGTGCGCTTCGGCTTCGCTTCACTTGCACAGTCAGTGCATGTGCACAGTGCACTGAGTTGAGTCCAGACCACATGATTACAAAAAAATGCCGCCCTCAATATTTTGCCGCCCTAGGCGGCCGCCTAGTCCAGCCTAATGGCAGAAAGTCCCCATTGGTCTTGTCATTATGGCGGGTTGGTAGTAAACTGTGTAAGAACAGCCGCCAAGCTCTCAGTTGTCCTGGGCACTTCCCTATAATCCAAAATATCAATTAGTATTTCTCCCCCCCCACCCTTCTGTATTTTCTGCAACATGGTTCTTTACAAGCATGCTCCACCTCACCAACTCACTTCCTTCAATATTTTCTGAGCGAGGTGGCGGTCTTCTTTGGTGCTGCATTGGAAGAGGGTACTTTGTTGCAGGGGGTGGGGGGGCCGAGAAATGTTTTTGGGACATGGTATTTTTTTCTAACGTCACACACTTGGCTGTGAAGCATTGCTACCAGGAATCTCAACTACCACCTCTCATCCCGTCAAACACTAAACATCCCAATTGAGATCTCTAAATGCTACAGTATAAACAATATCACCCCCAGAGCTGCTGGTTCTAGAGTATCCAGTGGCGATGATGATAGTTGGGAGCAGTGTCAACTTGCAGTGACAAATTCTTCGTGGAATCAATGCATTGACTCCGATGTGCAGGTGATGTGATCTACACTTAGGTGTGTGTAAATGCATATACATCTACTGCCAAGAACGTCTGAACAGCAAACAGAAATGAGGAACTGAAGATACACCTCTTTAAAGATAAAGAACACTACATCACCATGTAGTAAAAGTCCACCTCTGCTCTCAGAACCCACCTACAACTCAGCCACATCTTCAATCATTTGTTGAATTTATCATTTCCTTTGACCCTGTACCGACCTCTGCTGCCTTTTGGATAGGTTCATTTTATACATACAGGTCACACCCATAACTAAATTTGAATAACTACTGGTTCAATAAATTGTCTGTAAGCCTGTGAACAGGAAAGTAATCTATACATCATGATTGTCAGTTACAACAAGCAGCAAACAGCTGTTGGTGAAAACGTCAATAGCATTTACACCAAGCAATGGATAAGGAATGACTGAGGTATTACTACTGTCTGTATTTATTGCATGTATACATTCTGTGGCACAGCTTAAGCTGTTTATAGCCAGGCATAAATAGAGGATATGCTAAAAGCCTCATTGGCAAGGCAAAAAATGGATGCCCATACATACTAAAAATACTGCAATATTAAAGCATCAAGATGGGGAAGATGGCGGCTGGCTAGGGTCGGTCGGTTGGGAGCTGCGTGCTTGCCATTGAAGAATAAATCCAAAATATGAAATCGCCGCAGAAAAAGATGCCCGACTAAATGAAGATCAGGGATGTAAGCGCTGCCAGTTATTAATATCAAAGATTCAAACATTTTTTGAGCGATTTTTGGTGCCATAAAAAAAAGAAGAAGAATTGCGAGACCAAAGCGAGATCAAAGCGGGTATACCACAAAAGACTAAAATGACTAAGAAAGAATGGACTTGCCTGCAACCAAACGGTGAGACGAAGGGAGAGACAAAACCTTTTCTGCGAAGCGTGCTGCGGGACACTCTCGTCTTGTATGCAAGCTTCTGGGCGTCAGCGTCTGAGGCGTGGAAGAACAGCCGGAGGGCCACCAGTAGGATCTCTTTCCTATTCCGGGGACGGTGAGGCAGTATACAGAGCGGGTGAACTGGGAGAGCCGAACTTCCAGCATCCTGCGGAAAACCCGAAGCCCCACAAACGCCGCATACAGGGTTTCAGAGGAGTGCGGGCGGTGTGATTAACGCACAGGGACAGGCACCAGAGAGACCTCCGCCCACATGGGGCAACAGCTGGCTTGGACCTCGAGGGTCACAGGCACCGCAGGCGCAGCAGCCTGTGCTCGGCACAGGGACCCCGGGGTTTCTGACAGGAACCCCCTCGAGAGCTCTCTCAACAATCTCCCGGACTGCATTACTGTGTTCGGAGAAGAGAAGAAGACCACTGAAGCTGGAGAAGCGGAGGCGATCGAAGAGCCACACTACATGAGAAGGGTAAGCAGGCCGGAGGGTGGAAAGGGCGGTGAGGGGAGCGAAGGGGTCGTAAGCTCAAGAAAGAGCAGTAATCTCAGGAGAACGGAGCAGATACAAAACACGGAGGGTCTCTGCTCTGTAACATCTGGAGGGGGAAGGGGGGGGGGGTCCCCAACCACCTCCAGCCCCACTGAGGAAACAAAAACAGACACAGATAGCGATGGAAGTAAAGAACAAGAACAAGTCAGACGTTCAAGTTACTGCTTGAGAAATAAGCAGTTCTTTAGATACACTCAGCCAGCAGCCCCCAAGCAGAACATTGCCCCCGTAGTACTAAAAGAAAGGCCAAGAGACAGGCAAAAACAGACATATCAACCCCCCGAGCCAAGAAAAAAACGCTAAAGGAGAAGGTAGGATCCGGGAGGGCTCCAGAACAAAACATCAAAGTTACTCCTTCTCTCAGGTCATTCTTCAAGGTACAGACGCAGGCACAGGTAAACCAGGCTGAACCACAAGCAACTTGAGACTATACTACCATAATTAAAGACATTTACACCTATACAAGAAAAGGAGTAAAAGACAAGATGGATAGTCGCCTATACAATATCACAGAGCCAGCACCTCAAAGTGCATCTCAAAGAGAACCAAACAGCTTAATTGAGAGCCCACCCGCCACCCAACCCACAATAATATCAAGCAGTGAACGCATGGGCAATGCAGTTCAAAACGCACCACAACCAGTCTCCACTCAAAACTCAACAGACCAGATCCTGGAGAAAGTGTTGGATGAAATGAGGGCAAAATGTTCTGTCTCAGAAATTAATCAGAGCAAGATTCAAGAAGCTTGCGAAATACTAGACACCAAATTGAATGCACTGGAAGAACGAGTTACAGTAGTGGAAGCAGCGGTAGGGGCTCTAGGCAAAAAGGTGGAGATAAACCAAAAGGAGATCAGGGTTCTGAGAGAAAAAGATAAAAGTATCAACGAGAAACTGAAGTCCTTGGAAAATCAGGCAAGAAAAAACAACTTAAGAATCCTAAATGTACCAGAGGGCCAGGAAGGGGCAGACATTAAAAAGTTTATAGTACTACTCCGTGAGGAGCACTTCCCCTGGGCAAAAGCAGGAGGGTTGGAGGAAGACATACAAAGGGCACACCGCAACCCGTATGGTAAGAATAAGGAGAGGAAGAACCCAAGGAAAATACTGATAAACTTTAAAACATACACCCTCAAGGAAAGAATTCTGAGCGAGGCCCTAAAGAAGGGTCCTTACGACAGGGGGGGATGGTCATTTAGAATCCGGTCAAATATCTCCAAGGCGACTCAAGACAGACAATGGGAGCTAGGTCAACATATGCAAGAACTAAGAGCCCTTGGAGCTACTGTACAGATGAAGTTCCCGGCAGCCCTCAGGATCATGTGGAGGAACAAAATGCACAACATAAGGGAACCAAAGGCGGTCGAGCATTTTATAGAACAGATGAAGGACCAAATGCGAGAGCAGTTGTAGAAATAAAAGAAGCAAAAAAAAAAAGATGAAAATGGCGAGCACGGAGCTCAAAGTGGGTTAACAATACAGCCCAAAGAAGAGAAGAGGCAGGCTTCTCCAGGGAGGGATGTTTTAATTTGCACAAAAGGAAAAAACAAACAAAAAAGCAAGCACATGGGTGGGGAGCAAAATAGGGGGGGGAAAAAAGTCCTAAAAATGCGAAAAAAGGAGAAAATAGAACCGCCAAATATTACCAGGAGGCCCCCAGGAAGATGTGGGATGTAGGAAACAAAGAAATAATGATGAATAAGGATCGGAAATCAGTTAAGATACTCTCGTGGAACGTCAATGGACTCAGAACCCAGAGCAGGAGGCGGCGAATACTGGAGTATTTGAAAACAATGGACATCGAAATCATAATACTACAGGAAACGCATCTTCTTAAAGAGGAATGGGAAGAAATTATAAAGAAGTTGAACTGGGTGGACTCATTCGTTTGTACAGATCATTAAGGGGGTTGCCATACTTTTTAAAACATCACTGAAAGTCAGAATAGAGTCCGCAGAAGTTGACAAAAAGGGAAGGTGGGCTGTCACCAGGGTAAGAATACATAATAAACTTTATACCATTGCGGGATATTATGGTCCCAACACAGACGACCCAGCCCCACTACAAAAACTATATGTACAGCTACTATCAGCAACTTCCCTAGTAATATTAGGAGGGGACTTCAACATAATCATAGACCCTAGAGTGGATTGTTTCCCCCAGAGGAAACAGGTAAATCTGCCAAAAATGAGGGAGTGGTTGGGGCTTTGTATAAGAGACTTAGGCCTGGCGGACATTTGGAAAGAAAAAGGCGACAAAAAGCAAGCTTTCACATTCCAAAACAAAAAACTAAGACTACTGTCCAGAATTGACTACTTCTTAATGGATAGATGTCTAGTGGAAAACACGCAAAAGGTTGAACACTTGCCAGCCCACCTATCTGACCATTCGGCAGTTCAATTAAAAATACAAATGGAAAAAAACAACTTCACTCCAAGATGGACTATCGACCGCACCATTCTAGCTGACCCGCAAAATATAGAAGAACTTAAACTAAAGACAGATATCACTTCGAAAATAATAAAAATGGAACCTCAATACAAGTCACCTGGGACGATTACAAGGCAGTAATCAGGGGAACATTACTAAGCATGCAGCACATAAAACAAAAACAACAAAACAAGTGATAGGCCATCTAGAAAACACCATAAAATCACTGGATATAGAGCCTTTCAATTCAAATACACAAGGTCCTTATTGAAAAACTATGAACACTACCCAGAATACCAACAAATAATGACCGGAAGATTTGGCCACTTCCTGTATAAATTCGGCCACCCGAAATACTACAAAAAGGTGAAACTAAAGACTCTCAAATCTGCAGCAAAACTATGGTACCAGATAAGGAGCACTCTGAATATACCATATTACAGCAACTTTGCCCCGATATGGGATTCCCCAGGCACTCCAGACTGTCTTAGGGATAGCCTGGCTACCCCGCTGAAAACAGCAGGCATCTCGGAATGGGGCTAACTAATGACGGAGAACATCTTAGCCGACTGGGACCATCTAACAATAATGACAAATGCTTCCCTAGCAAAATTCAGATTTTACCAACTCACTAGCTGGGTAAAATCATTGAAGGAAAACAAAAAGGTAAATGTCGTTCTGGAGACTGAGATGATGTAAAACGGTTTCATAAATAAAGAATCTCTCGTTAGTATTGGGCCCTCATATTAGCGGGGGAGGAGAACTTTCTGATCCCGGAAGCGACCTGGGGGAAAGATCTGCCGACGATGGATATACAAAAAATCTTGGCAAGTATCTATGGAAAAATGCTGGTCCATTGTAAAATCTGCGGCCTTAAAGAGAAATCACTTGTTCACCACTCACAGAGCCTACTGGACTCCGAAGAGGCTATCCAAGTTTGGCAGAGCAAGAACAAAGAGCTGTCCCAAATGTTGATTGGATAAAGCCAGCGACCTACATATGTTTCGGCAGTGCCCCCAGCTCGACATATTCTGGCAGGAAGTGGGTAAGACCTTAGACACCATTTTGAGAAGACCATCTGATGTAAGTATAGATCTTGTTATATTTGGGGTGACTAGATCAGACTTTTTAGATAAATTGACTACAAGGCAAGAAAATCTACTGTTTATGTTAATCCTATTAGCTAGGAGGGAAATATGCATTAAATGGGTAAGCCCGATAACACCCACACACCAGGAATGGTTGGCCTCGATTAATAGAGTAAACTAAATGGACAAGAAAGGGAAACCTAGTAGGAAATATAATTTCTGGGAATTATGGGAAGAGTCCCATCAGTCTAGTTAAGAATTCTGTAACCCCACCGAAAACTCGCTCCATACTACTTAAAGCGCAATAATTATGCGATGGCAATAAATAACCAGGCAAAGTGCCTGTCTGAGTGGCCAGGAAGGCCAGCTCCCCCCAGCACGGAAATGTATTGGAAATGGTAATGGAAATAAAGGGACCCCCTCCAAAGCACACACAAAGGGAGACTCCCCAAAGTCAAGTTCCGAAAAAAAAAGGGAGCAGTGAAGGACTAGTGAAATAGGAGGCGGGTCCCTCACAACTCCTTACACATAGTATTGCAGAATGAGGATAAAAAAAAAATTAAAGCATCAAGCATAGCACATCTCTTTGCCTATCACAAGCCTAACACCCTCTTTATGACAGAAACGTGGTTCAACCCCACATCCTTGCAAATGATAGACATTCAGTAGGCAACAACATCTACCATGTGGACTACACTCATTAGAAGGTAGGATAACTCACTGTCATCCATAAATCCTCTTGGTCCTCCATTCTAAACTAACAAGTAAAACTAAACTCTATGGAGCAGCTGATATGCCATTTCCCACTCTCTGCAACTCAGGCCACCACTTTCCATCTCATCTACAGACCTACCAGGCAGAACAAAGACTTCATAAATGAATTTTCTGATCGCCAACTTGCCCACAACACCCACTTAGGTGACATCAATATCCTAGACAATACATTCTCAAAGAAAACGAGAAACCCTCTTCAACCTCATCAACACACTCAAGAAGGTGCAGAATGTAACAACAACACACTCCAAGGACCACATCATCAATCTTGTATTCTCAACTTCACCAACATTCCAATGCAAACCACTCGCACACCTGGAGTGGACCAATAACTTTGCCATCGGTATCTCCCTGCTTAGTGTCCTAACAACAAGGTCAACTCAAAAGAGACCAAAACTTCAGAACCGTCACAGACTTCTCCATTGAAAACAATATTTAAACTCATCTTGCACCCATTTTAACCCCACGTCAGATACCAACATCCTTCTAAAAAAGGTCAACACTTTTTTGGAAACCATTAGAACATCCTTGCCCCAATTAAAACATTCAATGGAAATCAAGGCCTTTAGCACCCTTGTACTCCAAATAACTTGCTGACAAATATTTATTTGCAGACATGAAAGAAAATGGAAGAAATACAGAACTCTTGATGACCTCAAAATACTGCAGTTCTGCTGTACAACACACAGACAGCTCATCACATCAGTCAAAGAAAGTACTTCAGCAACTCTATCACCAAAGCCACCAACAGAAGCAGAACACTTTTCAAGATAATCAAGCATTCCACCAAGGTCACGAGATGGTAAACATGGCGTCCGTTAACTACCGTCAGCAAGTTCCTGGGGTGGAAAGCAATGCACCCCAGAGTGTGCGCGCTCACCGCCCCCTGCAGATAATATGCACCCGACTTACCCGGCATGAGAGGGTTCCTATTGCTGTTCCCCCGTATTTCTGCATGCTATGATTGCGGTGCTGCCCCTAAGCTCATCAATCAGTGTAGGGATATTGCGTAGGGAGGTAGCCGCGCAGGAGCTTTAGTGTAGCAGAACAGCCCTTGTCAGGGCATGTTGCGGCAGCACAAGTCAAGATGGCCTCCCAGCAAACACGAAGAGGTGTAACAGCACCAGGCAGAGGCAGGAGAGGCAAGAGGCAGAGTAGGAGGGCAGGAGGTTACGTAGCTCCATTCTTATGGATAAGAGAGGCATGAATGTGGGGAAGACCTCAAGGTACGCTTTACAAGCCGGAGAGAGGGTAAGTCCTGTGCAAGAGTATATCCCTACTACCTCAGAACCTGCGAAGAAGGGCTAACGAGGTACTTCCATTGGAGGCTGTGGTGTCTGATTTAAGAGAGCTGGAAGGTCTGAAAAGACGGCGAAAACACCTAATAAGACAGCTAGAAGCAGGGTGAGGAAAACATAGGTGCAACAGGTAAGAGTAACACCCTGCTTAAATTCTTTTTTCAAGGTTACATATGGCCTCACCTGCCCTCAAGAACACTGAAAGTGCCCTAGAGGTTGATATGGGAAGGCAGCCCAAGAAGGTTCCCCTGGATATTGTCATCTCTAATGGGGCAATTAGTTGGAAATACAATTCTAATTCTGGTGTAATAAGCATTTCTGAGGAGGATGGAGCGTTTTAGCTGGATCTGCAAGTGGCCACCAGCAATAGATTTGATGTCCTAACCCCGTCTGAGGAATCTGGGCAGGAAGGTGAGGTAGGCCAACAGAAGGCTCTGCATTCTGGGGGTGCTGGTAGTCTTGAGGGGGCTGTGCCAGCCAGGGTGCAGCCTAATGAGTCACTGACAGCTATACTGCTGGGTTTAAAGGATGAAATTAAAAGCAGGTTTGAGATATTTGAAACTACCCAGTTGGGAATCAAGCTTCTTATTCGGCTTTGGCTCAGAAATTTGACAAAGTGGCTGTTTGGACTAGAGCATCATAGGAGAAGGTTGTCCTGATCAAGCAGGATGTGAAGAAGAAGCCAACTGGGATAGCTTTGTTGTCTAAACAAAATCAGGGTCTGAAGGAGGATACAGAGAGGTTAGAGAACCATTCCTGGAGGAATAACCTCAGATTTCTAAATGTCCCTGAGGTTGAAGAAGGCAGTGATACAAACTCTTTCATAATTGCTTTGTTGTATGATACAGTGCTAACGGCTAGATATCAACCTTGAACAGGAGATACAGAGAGCAGAAGCCAAGGGAGATCTTGGTCAATGTACTCTCATATTTAGTGAAGGAGATTACCATGGGTGTAGCCTTGAAGAGCGGGTCCGATGTCTGCAGGTGGCAGTGGGAGGTTGGTAGAAGACTGGAGGATCTCCACAAGTTGGAAGACAAGGCGCAACAAAGATTTTCGGCGTATTAAGTGGAACAATCAGATGTTCAGCTACTGTGCTTTGGAGGATGTAGACGTACTAATTGAGGTGGGAGAAAATAAGACAAATGGTCCTCAGTTTTACCAAGTTATAGCCACTTTTGAGCTTAGGCCCCTTTTATCCGACAGACTGAGGAGGTTGAAACCTGTTGGAATCAACGGGGGCAGTAAAGAGTTACGTTTTTTAATTTGGAACGTGAGCGGTCTTAGGTCTAGATAGAGGCAGAGGTTGGTGTTCCAGTATATGGAGGAGAGTTTAGCCCATATCATGATCTTGTAGGAGACCCATCTTACTGCAATTGAGAGCAAAACCCTGTTTGCTAAGTTTTAAGTGGCTAGAGAGACATATTGTTTCAGATCAAATTGAGTACTTCAAGGGGGTCTCAATCTCGGTGTGGAGGGGGCTGGGTGGAGGTTTGTTTCCTCAAAAGAAGATAGTTCAGGCAGGTGGACTCTGGCGGGCACGAGATGTACTGGATATAAATGTTTTTGTTCCCTCCCCCTTGTGTTTAAAAGGCTACCTTGAGCCAACAAGGTGATGAGCTCACCTGGGATGCACCTGTGTGCCTGTGTAGTGGTACTGTGACCTGTGAAGACCAGGGAAGAATTTCAGCAACCCCATATGTGTTTTATCTGCTATCTACTACTTTTCTGGTTTCTACTGATGAAGGGCTAAACTTAGAAACACGTATCTAGAGATAACAGCACTACATTCACCATCTTTGGTGAAAAACTAAAGCAACGTTGAAGTAACTGTACTGCATTCACCAGAATGCAATGGCTGGAACTGTGCTGGGATGAGAGGCAGGGTGCTCCCTACACCCTTGTATAAATTTGTGTGTGCAGGGTATTATGGCCCCAATGTAGAAGACTCTCATCACATATTAAATCTGGATTGGAACCTGGTGGAGTGGGCTAGGCAGACTTTGAGGAGTATGGTGCAGGACCTGGGACTGGTTGATGTGTAGTGGCATCTAAAGGGCCAGATGAAAGGCTACACATTTCCATAGCAAAGAACATGGCCATTTTTCAATGCTTGACTTCCTTTTTGTTGATAGAGCTCTGGTAGATAAAATACAAGAGGTCAATCATGTACTAGTACATAATTTCAGGGCTTTCAGAATCCCGCTCCTGAGGCGAAAAGCCGGGAGTTTGCTCTCTTTATTTTAAAACTTTTAAAAATTATTGTTGTGATTATCTGTGTTGCATTTTGCACTTACCCTCGGCCTTGCTTCAACTTGGCTACACCCCGCCCAGCGGATTACACGCTGAAGCGGGTGACCGTCGCTGGTGCTACTCCGCCATTGGCTGATCGGCGGACACGCCCACTGACGCTGGCCACGCCCCCTCAGCACACCTCATAAAGCGCGCTCTGAATACGAGCGCGTTGCTTTCAGAATCCCGCTCCTGAGGCGAAAAGCCGGGAGTTTGCTCTCTTTATTTTAAAACTTTTAAAAATTATTGTTGTGATTATCTGTGTTGCACTTTGCACTTACCCTCGGCCTTGCTTCAACTTGGCTACACCCCGCCCAGCGGATTACACGCTGAAGCGGGTGACCGTCGCTGGTGCTACTCCGCCATTGGCTGATCGGCGGACACGCCCACTGACGCTGGCCACGCCCCCTCAGCACACCTCATAAAGCGAGCGCTGAATACGAGCGCGTCGCTTTCAGAATCCCGCTCCTGAGGCGAAAAGCCGGGAGTTTGCTCTCTTTATTTTAAAACTTTTAAAAATTATTGTTGTGATTATCTGTGTTGCACTTTGCACTTACCCTCGGCCTTGCTTCAACTTGGCTACACCCCGCCCAGCGGATTACACGCTGAAGCGGGTGACCGTCGCTGGTGCTACTCCGCCATTGGCTGATCGGTGGACACGCCCACTGACGCTGGCCACCGCCCCCTCAGCACGTTGCCAGGCACCATATATCATGGTCTCAAACCGGAAGCGCAGCGGACGAGCGCAGCGGGCGCGATGATTGCGCGCCAAAGGCGCGCATAAGGCAAGCTCGTCTGCGCTCGTCCGCGCCGAGACCGGGCCTAGGGCCACCCACCCTACCCCAACAACGCCACCCCGTCTTAACACAGAGGCCCTCACCTACACTCCCACGCAGCTATTACATATTAGAGCCGCAGCCGAGTTGCCACATGCCTTACCATATCTGTCATACTCTAACCCCAGTATTGGTCCTCACAAATGCCCTACTTGCACTAGAGATAACTTCCACCCCCCCATGACCGCACCCCGACAGGTCCTAGCAGCACTTATAAATGTGCGATCCCTTCCCAAACATAAAATTGAAATCTCCGAACTAATTGACTTATACAACTTAGATCTTCTATTCATCACGGAGACATGGGGTGAAGAATCCTCTGGTCCAGACTTTAGAGCGGCCACTCCGACAAACTACTGCGTGAGCAGATTAGATAGACCGAAACGGAAAGGCGGAGGTATTGCCATTATTTATAAAGACCATTTTAAAATCAAAATTTCGGCCTTTAGCACCCTTGTACTCCAAATAGCTTGCTGACAAATATTTATTTGCAGACATGAAAGAAAATGGAAGAAATACAGAACTCTTGATGACCTCAAAATACTGCAGTTCTGCTGTACAACACACAGACAGCTCATCACATCAGTCAAAGAAAGTACTTCAGCAACTCTATCACCAAAGCCACCAACAGAAGCAGAACACTTTTCAAGATAATCAAGCATTCCACCAAGGTCACGAGATGGTAAACATGGCGTCCGTTAACTACCGTCAGCAAGTTCCTGGGGTGGAAAGCAATGCACCCCAGAGTGTGCGCGCTCACCGCCCCCTGCAGATAATATGCACCCGACTTACCCGGCATGAGAGGGTTCCTATTGCTGTTCCCCCGTATTTCTGCATGCTATGATTGCGGTGCTGCCCCTAAGCTCATCAATCAGTGTAGGGATATTGCGTAGGGAGGTAGCCGCGCAGGAGCTTTAGTGTAGCAGAACAGCCCTTGTCAGGGCATGTTGCGGCAGCACAAGTCAAGATGGCCTCCCAGCAAACACGAAGAGGTGTAACAGCACCAGGCAGAGGCAGGAGAGGCAAGAGGCAGAGTAGGAGGGCAGGAGGTTACGTAGCTCCATTCTTATGGATAAGAGAGGCATGAATGTGGGGAAGACCTCAAGGTACGCTTTACAAGCCGGAGAGAGGGTAAGTCCTGTGCAAGAGTATATCCCTACTACCTCAGAACCTGCGAAGAAGGGCTAACGAGGTACTTCCATTGGAGGCTGTGGTGTCTGATTTAAGAGAGCTGGAAGGTCTGAAAAGACGGCGAAAACACCTAATAAGACAGCTAGAAGCAGGGTGAGGAAAACATAGGTGCAACAGGTAAGAGTAACACCCTGCTTAAATTCTTTTTTCAAGGTTACATATGGCCTCACCTGCCCTCAAGAACACTGAAAGTGCCCTAGAGGTTGATATGGGAAGGCAGCCCAAGAAGGTTCCCCTGGATATTGTCATCTCTAATGGGGCAATTAGTTGGAAATGCAATTCTAATTCTGGTGTAATAAGCATTTCTGAGGAGGATGGAGCGTTTTAGCTGGATCTGCAAGTGGCCACCAGCAATAGATTTGATGTCCTAACCCCGTCTGAGGAATCTGGGCAGGAAGGTGAGGTAGGCCAACAGAAGGCTCTGCATTCTGGGGGTGCTGGTAGTCTTGAGGGGGCTGTGCCAGCCAGGGTGCAGCCTAATGAGTCACTGACAGCTATACTGCTGGGTTTAAAGGATGAAATTAAAAGCAGGTTTGAGATATTTGAAACTACCCAGTTGGGATTCAAGCTTCTTATTCGGCTTTGGCTCAGAAATTTGACAAAGTGGCTGTTTGGACTAGAGCATCATAGGAGAAGGTTGTCCTGATCAAGCAGGATGTGAAGAAGAAGCCAACTGGGATAGCTTTGTTGTCTAAACAAAATCAGGGTCTGAAGGAGGATACAGAGAGGTTAGAGAACCATTCCTGGAGGAATAACCTCAGATTTCTAAATGTCCCTGAGGTTGAAGAAGGCAGTGATACAAACTCTTTCATAATTGCTTTGTTGTATGATACAGTGCTAACGGCTAGATATCAACCTTGAACAAGAGATACAGAGAGCAGAAGCCAAGGGAGATCTTGGTCAATGTACTCTCATATTTAGTGAAGGAGATTACCATGGGTGTAGCCTTGAAGAGCGGGTCCGATGTCTGCAGGTGGCAGTGGGAGGTTGGTAGAAGACTGGAGGATCTCCACAAGTTGGAAGACAAGGCGCAACAAAGATTTTCGGCGTATTAAGTGGAACAATCAGATGTTCAGCTACTGTGCTTTGGAGGATGTAGACGTACTAATTGAGGTGGGAGAAAATAAGACAAATGGTCCTCAGTTTTACCAAGTTATAGCCACTTTTGAGCTTAGGCCCCTTTTATCCGACAGACTGAGGAGGTTGAAACCTGTTGGAATCAACGGGGGCAGTAAAGAGTTACGTTTTTTAATTTGGAACGTGAGCGGTCTTAGGTCTAGATAGAGGCAGAGGTTGGTGTTCCAGTATATGGAGGAGAGTTTAGCCCATATCATGATCTTGTAGGAGACCCATCTTACTGCAATTGAGAGCAAAACCCTGTTTGCTAAGTTTTAAGTGGCTAGAGAGACATATTGTTTCAGATCAAATTGAGTACTTCAAGGGGGTCTCAATCTCGGTGTGGAGGGGGCTGGGTGGAGGTTTGTTTCCTCAAAAGAAGATAGTTCAGGCAGGTGGACTCTGGCGGGCACGAGATGTACTGGATATAAATGTTTTTGTTCCCTCCCCCTTGTGTTTAAAAGGCTACCTTGAGCCAACAAGGTGATGAGCTCACCTGGGATGCACCTGTGTGCCTGTGTAGTGGTACTGTGACCTGTGAAGACCAGAGAAGAATTTCAGCAACCCCATATGTGTTTTATCTGCTATCTACTACTTTTCTGGTTTCTACTGATGAAGGGCTAAACTTAGAAACACGTATCTAGAGATAACAGCACTACATTCACCATCTTTGGTGAAAAACTAAAGCAACGTTGAAGTAACTGTACTGCATTCACCAGAATGCAATGGCTGGAACTGTGCTGGGATGAGAGGCAGGGTGCTCCCTACACCCTTGTATAAATTTGTGTGTGCAGGGTATTATGGCCCCAATGTAGAAGACTCTCATCACATATTAAATCTGGATTGGAACCTGGTGGAGTGGGCTAGGCAGACTTTGAGGAGTATGGTGCAGGACCTGGGACTGGTTGATGTGTAGTGGCATCTAAAGGGCCAGATGAAAGGCTACACATTTCCATAGCAAAGAACATGGCCATTTTTCAATGCTTGACTTCCTTTTTGTTGATAGAGCTCTGGTAGATAAAATACAAGAGGTCAATCATGTACTAGTACATAATTTCAGGGCTTTCAGAATCCCGCTCCTGAGGCGAAAAGCCGGGAGTTTGCTCTCCTTATTTTAAAACTTTTAAAAATTATTGTTGTGATTATCTGTGTTGCATTTTGCACTTACCCTCGGCCTTGCTTCAACTTGGCTACACCCCGCCCAGCGGATTACACGCTGAAGCGGGTGACCGTCGCTGGTGCTACTCCGCCATTGGCTGATCGGCGGACACGCCCACTGACGCTGGCCACGCCCCCTCAGCACACCTCATAAAGCGCGCTCTGAATACGAGCGCGTTGCTTTCAGAATCCCGCTCCTGAGGCGAAAAGCCGGGAGTTTGCTCTCTTTATTTTAAAACTTTTAAAAATTATTGTTGTGATTATCTGTGTTGCACTTTGCACTTACCCTCGGCCTTGCTTCAACTTGGCTACACCCCGCCCAGCGGATTACACGCTGAAGCGGGTGACCGTCGCTGGTGCTACTCCGCCATTGGCTGATCGGCGGACACGCCCACTGACGCTGGCCACGCCCCCTCAGCACACCTCATAAAGCGAGCGCTGAATACGAGCGCGTCGCTTTCAGAATCCCGCTCCTGAGGCGAAAAGCCGGGAGTTTGCTCTCTTTATTTTAAAACTTTTAAAAATTATTGTTGTGATTATCTGTGTTGCACTTTGCACTTACCCTCGGCCTTGCTTCAACTTGGCTACACCCCGCCCAGCGGATTACACGCTGAAGCGGGTGACCGTCGCGGGTGCTACTCCGCCATTGGCTGATCGGTGGACACGCCCACTGACGCTGGCCACCGCCCCCTCAGCACGTTGCCAGGCACCATATATCATGGTCTCAAACCGGAAGCGCAGCGGACGAGCGCAGCGGGCGCGATGATTGCGCGCCAAAGGCGCGCATAAGGCAAGCTCGTCTGCGCTCGTCCGCGCCGAGACCGGGCCTAGGGCCACCCACCCTACCCCAACAACGCCACCCCGTCTTAACACAGAGGCCCTCACCTACACTCCCACGCAGCTATTACATATTAGAGCCGCAGCCGAGTTGCCACATGCCTTACCATATCTGTCATACTCTAACCCCAGTATTGGTCCTCACAAATGCCCTACTTGCACTAGAGATAACTTCCACCCCCCCATGACCGCACCCCGACAGGTCCTAGCAGCACTTATAAATGTGCGATCCCTTCCCAAACATAAAATTGAAATCTCCGAACTAATTGACTTATACAACTTAGATCTTCTATTCATCACGGAGACATGGGGTGAAGAATCCTCTGGTCCAGACTTTAGAGCGGCCACTCCGACAAACTACTGCGTGAGCAGATTAGATAGACCGAAACGGAAAGGCGGAGGTATTGCCATTATTTATAAAGACCATTTTAAAATCAAAATTTCGGCATCCAACCTCACGGAGTGTGAGGCTCTTTACTTTACCATAGGACTCTCAGACAAACAATCTTTTAGAGGCATGCTAATCTACCGCCCTCCTGGTTCCAGGTCAAAATTCCTCGCGAACATGGGTAACTTAATCGAGGCCTCAATAGGATCCCCTAATTTTACTTTATTAGGAGATTTTAACTTTCACCTTGAAACTTTGGAGGACCCAGACACCTCAGTGATAATCAATGACCTAGCCGCTGCTGGGTTTTTGCAACTCGTAAAACAGCCTACTCACCAAGCCGGACATACCTTGGATGGACTGTTCACTAACAACCCTCTTATCTCCGTCACCAAGGTAACCCCACTTGCCTGGACGGATCATGCAGCCATCTGCTTTTCTATAAAAACCAATCAACCTAACCCTCCTAAAAACTCTTCCTCTCCTGTCATCTTCAGAGATTGGAAAAACATAAATACCGACCTACTCGCTGAACTGATGCTCAACAACACCACTTCCAACGAACAAGACCCGACATCAGCGTCCACTAACTATCTGAGCAATTTAACCACTGCGTGCAATAAACTGACCCCCACAAAAACCATCTACCGCAGTAGAAAGTTTCCGTCAGCCCCCTGGTTCACTGAATCCCTAAGACTGCTAAGACAACACTGCAGAAACCTAGAGAGACAATGGTGCCGACATTACAGTCCTTCCGATAAGATAGCTTACAAAAGCTCTCTTTCCAATTACAAAAAGCTTATTACTTCGGAAAAAACTACCTATTATACTTCTCAAATCAATCAGGCCAAAAACTCCACAAGAGAATTATTCCAGACAGTTACCCACTTATCTGAGCCGCCTGCACCACCAACTGATGGATCACAGTTGCTCTCAGACTCAATAGCCACATTCTTTGAAGACAAAGTCAGAGCCATCTTCTCTACTTTTACTCACTCCCCTTCCTCCTCTCCGCCCAAGAAACTTTCCTCTAACCGGGCACCAACTTTTTCAATCTTTGAAGCTACCACGCAGGAAAACAAACTTTTGGTCGCCCGGACCAAATCAGGGTCACCAGCCGATCCCTGCCCCGCTGCTGTTCTTAATCTTATCCCGGAAGCCATCTCTCCCGCTCTAACCACCATCTGCAATGCAATGTTCTCATCTGGCATTTATCCATCTGTTTGGAAGGAGGCTATAATCAAACCTCTTCTAAAAAAACCCACTTTAGATCCTTCCCTTCCGGCCAGTTATAGACCAATTGCATGTCTCCCTTTCCCTGCCAAAATTTTTGAAAAAATTATGAACTCACAAATTTCCAAATTCATAAACCAAAATAATTTGCTAGACGACACCCAGTTCGGGTTCAGACAGGGTCACGGCACAGAGACAGCACTTTTAAAAGCAGCCGATGAGATAAGAGTTGCAATGGACAAGGGAGGAGCTGCAGTACTAATACTCCTGGACCTCTCAGCAGCTTTTGACACGGTCGATCATGTCACTTTGATCGACCGTGTCTCAGCTATGGGAATAATAAAACAAGCTAAAACACTGCTCGCCTCATTTTTGGCAGACCGCCCTCAGACAGTGAAGATGGGAAACTACACCTCCCAGACTTTCTCTCTCCCTTGCGGAGTACCCCAGGGCTCCTCGCTGAGTCCGACACTTTTCAACATATATGTGTCGGACTTAGCGAGGGTCATAAAATCCTATGGAATAGCCCTCACAACCTACGCGGACGACACTCAACTGGTGTTATCGATACATAACGACGGTACAAAGGTCGCCGCCAACTTCCAAGAGGGAATGAGGGCGATAGGTTCCTGGATGTCATCAAACTGTCTCAAACTGAATTCCGATAAAACGGAGGTGATGACATTCGGGAAACTAGAGCCCACCTGGTCCCCTCAATGGTGGCCACCTGAGATGGGACCACCTCCTCAACCAGTGTCTAAGGTGCGTAATTTGGGCGTCATATTCGACGACAGATTGACATTCCAACAACACGCCAACTCAGTGGTTTCTTCTTCTTTCCACATCCTAAAGAGGATAAAAAAAATTAATTCCATACCTTCCTTCCTCCGCGGGTAAAACTCTTGTCAGTACTCTGGTCTTTTCTAGAACAGACTACTGTAACGCCCTTCTCCTTAATGCCCAAGAAAAGGTCCTCAACAAACTGCAGACGGTTCAAAACGCCGCAGCCAGAACCTTACTGAACATCCCCAAGTTTGCTTCCATCTCCCCGTTTGTCAGACAACTTCACTGGCTCCCAGTGAGAAACCGGACCAAATTCAAAGCTTTGTGCATTGCTTACAAAGCTATCAATAATCTAGGTCCATTATACCTAAAAACAGCATTCAGCCCACTTGAATACTCAAGAACCTTGCGCTCCTCCTCTGCGCACCTATTAAAGGTTCCGCGGACAAGGAAAGTTAACTGGGGAGACAGATGCTTTACCATCACCACAGCCAAGCTTTGGAATACTCTACCCCTCGATATAAAAACAGCTCCTACGCTGATCAACTTCAGGAAAAAGCTCAAAACATGGCTATTTTCAATTTGAATCTTTTTAATCTAATGAGAGTTCTGTTAATATAGCGCCGAGACACCCCTCGGGGTATTTGCGCGCTCTAAAAATCGCATAAAATAAATAAATAAATAATTCTGATCACTTGTGTTACCATGCTTCTTCAATGTCCAGCAGGCAGGCTGAACTCAAGGTGGATGGTAGATCATGCCCTTCTCCCAGACACTGGAGTTGCATCCACCTTGAGAAAATGCCAGGGCTGATATTTTTCTGGATAATGCGGCTCAGCGTCCCCTGCTGTTATTTGAGATATTTTTTAAGCTTTTGTATGGAGTATTTTGAAGAGGCAAGCGTGTTTTAAAAGTAAATCAGTGAGGGTCGAAGCGGCTAGTTTGGAGCAAGAAGTTGGGCTGTTAGAGGCTGCCTTGCGGGCACAAAACACTCCATGGGGTAGGGAGCAAGTATTGAAAAGGCTGGAAGAGGCACAACCGAATTTTAAAATGAAGCTTCACACTAAATGTAGGGAAAGGTGGCAAGCCTGGTGCATGAATCAGTTTGAGTATGGTGAATGATCTGGCTCACTTCTGGCATGGAAGGCAAAAAGTTCAAGGACTAGGAATATCATAAAGGAGTTGATTCTCAACCCCCAGGGAAATATCTCCAATAAAGCAGAGGACATGGCGAGGCATCTGGTTGCACTATTTTCAGAGTTCTGTGCAGAAGAGGTATTTTCAAGCCCAGAAAGGCGCCGGGAATGGTTCAGGGACAGGAGCCTCCCTGAGCTTGTGGAGCCAGGCAAGGACTGCCTGGAGGCGCAGCTCACAGAGGAGGAAATCTTGGAGCACTCAATTTATATCAGCAATGGGAAAGCGGCTGGCCCTGATGCCATCCCCTCTGAGGTTTATTAACTTCTAAAGATAGAGATCTTACCAGTATGGGTGGAACTGTTCAACTCAATCTATCTGGGGTATGTACATATCCCTGATTTCTGCAAGGAAGCTACGCTAGTCCTGATCCTAAAGCCAGCTAAAGACCCCAGAAAGGCTGTTTATTATTGGCCAATAATATTGCTGAACGCTGATTATAAGGTTTTTACAAGTATTCTGGCTGGATGGCTGGCTAAATTAGCCCCGTCACCCCCAGTTAACTCAGCTTGATCAGAAGGGCTTTGTACCAAAGCTGAAAATTCATAAGCTAAGCAAATGGTTGGATCTATTGATTATGCTACCACCTGTTTGACACCCTTGGCAGTGCTCACAATAGACACTGCCAAGGCATTTGACTGTTTATGTCTACTTATGAAAGATATTGGAAGTAATGGGCTTCAATGCCTGTTCTATCTTGACCTTCCTAAGGCTGTATGAGAACGTGTTTATTGGCTCTATGACAAAGTGCTTTGGCATCTGTAGGGATATGAGGCATGGTTGTCGTTTGTACTCTCTCCTCATTAATATTGAACCATTTGCTCAACTTTTAAGGAGAGACACATGTAGTTCCCTTTCACTTCCCAAACTAAAGCAAGAAGATAGCACTTTATGTGAATGATCTTATAGTGTATACATTAGACCCTGCCCAGACTATCCCTAGGATTGAAAGGTTGGTGGAGGAGTTTGGAGCTCTATCAGGAGTCTTAGTTAATAACTCCAAGTCAGAGGTCATGTGCTGGTATGTTGCTAACTGGGATGTGAAGACCAAGACCGAGATTAGATACCTGGGTATTGTAATTGTCCAACCCTTTGAAGCTGTTCCGTTGTATATTATAGAGAGGGTGATGAAAGAGGTGGAGTTGTTACTCGTAGGATGGAGGAGCTTGCCATTTGACCATTTTTGGGCAAGTGAATTTTATTAAAATGTTGGTGTACCCAAGCTGATGTATCTTTTTAATTGCAACCCTCTTACATTCCCGAGATTGGCCATAGCCAAGATTCAGGGAAAAATAAAAAAGTTCTATATGGGACTCGGGGGGATAAGTAAGACATGCCTGGAAGAAATTGAGGCAGAAGATATTGAAAGGGAGTCTGGCTCTACCAGACCTGCACCTGTATTGTATGGCCTATCATTTAAAAAAGTGTAAGATGCTGCTGAGAACTCCAGACACTTCATCTTTGGGAATGATTTTAGCAGGGATGGTCAGGGAGCTGGGTTTTACAGGTTTTTTGTACATGTTCGGTGCCCCAAATATTCTGTTTAAATTTTTTAAAGACTACACTGTGTATATAGTGTAGAGTCAGAAAGATCTTTGGGATTGGGTATTTTTCGGACTTTTGCCAATCTGCGATTCTCTGGTTACCCGAGTGCCTGTTGGATGGGTTGAGTCTCTCCTTGAGGTGGGCCGGTAAAGACACCTAGGGAGAGCTGTCATCAGTACAGGGGCTTCTTCCTTAGGAAGCACTTAAGTCTAGGACAGGGGGCTCCTTATTAAGGTTTAAATATCTGCAACTCTCCTCCCGGTTTGCAAGCACCAAGTCGGGAATTGGGGGAGGCTGGAAGCATGAGTTGTGATACCAGAATTTAAGGCCTAGGAGTAAAGAGGTTGCCCTCTGGTATTGAAAGCTCCTGGATGCAGAGGACAGGAATATTGTAGCACCCCGGATGGTATGAGAGGAGATTATTCTGAGGCCTGAGTTACAGCTGTTGTGTAATACATCATGGAAGTTGTTGCACCCTATGTTAAACCCTCAATTGAGTATGTTGGACTCCTCAAAAGATCGCAAGATTTGTGCAAAACCCGACTCCCAGATTTAGGAGATGTGGTTATTCAGAAGCCAATGATGAACATATGTTCTTCATCTGCCCGTGATCAAAAGGTACTCGGAGTCTGTGAGTAATACCATTGCAATAATCTTGGGAGTCTAAATAATATTGAGCTCTTCATTGATCTTGATGGGGGTGGAAATGGTATCACGCAGCAGGCTGAGGCGACCATGGTAGGGCTTGTAGTTTTATCTTATACTTTTTGCTAAAAGGGATATTTATACATGTTGGATAGATCCATCGCCCCCGCGCCTGCTGACTGGTTAAAAGCAGTGTGCTAGATTTGGCAGATGGAGGGTTATGACTTCTCCGTGTTGAGGGGCAAGCCGGTCCCGGAAACATGAAAGGTCCCATGATTACACCTACACACAGTCACTGAAGAGGGTGCTTCAGTCTAGTTTGGCGTGGTGGAGCCAACACAAATGCAGCAGAATGGGGGCCAGATATCCAATGCAAGCAGGGCAAATGGCCCCTGTGGGTGCTGTTGGGCCTGTAAAATACAGAAATGTTCAGGACCCTCAGGGCTTCAGGTCCCAGTGTTATGCACCTGCATCATCAATGGTAGATACAGCCCTGAACAACAGTTTAAATGGATGTGGCTGCAGGAGATTAGTGAGGTCTCTACATCCTTCACCTCCAGGTGTGGAGACAAACTCAGCCTAAAGCTGAAATGCTGCCTGCGATCTCGACAGCAATATTGTCCAGGAAATGCAGGCCTCTGGCCATGGCATTAGCTCAGGCATAATTAGGTTATTGCAAAGCAGGCACCCAGCACCCTGTATATGTTCCACAGCTATGTCGACCAAGACCATATAGCTGTTTACCTCTAGCATGCGTCTGTTCATTTGCAGTGGCTGCTAGGAGAAGACTCGGCAAGCTGCCTGAATTCATGGGCACCGGCGGCAAACCGAAAATTATTGCTGTGGGAGGTGGCACGAGGCAGCCCTTAGCCTGCTGCTGCAGAGTCAATGGCCGAGGCCAGACACACAGCGCTACGGCTGTGTGACGAGGGGGACTCGGGACTCCGAGACATGTACCCCCTTAATGTGACTCGAACCTTGTTACTCTCGCCTTTTTTCTCGCAGCACCCAGAACATTGGACGGCAGCCGTGCCCACCTTTCGACCCGAGACTGACACGTCCGAGGAACCTTGTTTCTTTAACTGGGAGGAACTTGATCCAAGCCCCGCCCACGAGCTCATCGTAAAACCCTGCCGTGACCAGACACAGGTGTGTGTATCACCCGGAGGAGTAGGCGGCTGGAAGGACGCGGAAACGAAAGGTGGATTGAAGAGTCACACGGGAACCGAGGACGGGAGGAAAACCGGAGGCGCATCTGACACAGAGAGCGGAGACATCGGAGGAGCCCCGAGGTTGGAAGTAGAGGCGGCGGGAAGCGAGGACGGTGCGAGAGACAACAGCTACAACACCAAGCCAGGAGGCCAACGGGAAGGCGCTTCGCCCAGCCACACTTCAAGGGAAGTGTGGCTTGCACAGGTACGATCTCGCTTTTCAGGCTGGGTTGGTCAAAGGTGGAGCAAGCCGCCCTGAGTGAAACACACGGCATCCCTAGCTCTAATCCCCCTACCCGAGCTGCACTGTACCGACACTTGGGACGTGGGTGAATTGTTTCTGCACGTGTGACCCTCACTACCCTCCCCTTTCACTGTATAAACATTGCACGAGGTCTGACTCTGCCCTTTCTTTCTGTTTTCCGAGCTGGAAGGCATCGGAGACGAGGACCGGACTACATGTCCCAGAAGCCCGAGGGAGAGAAGGGGAACCGGACCAGAAAGGCGCAGAGAACGGCGTTCCGCCATAGAGGCGGCAACAGAACTACCTCTTCCCTACTACCGCAAACAGATCCTAAGGAGGCGTATACTGAAAATAAAACCTGCTTTACCCTCAGTTCCTGTCTCCGTGAATCTATTCCCATCGCCCGCCTCACAAGTGGTGGAGAATGCGGGCAATCCAGTGACCGTCCGCGACACAAGGATGGAAGAGCTACTACAGGCGTTGGTCAAGGGGCAGGAACAATTAGGATGGGCTGTGGAGCAACAGCTCGCTGCCGCGCAGGCAGACCGGGACGCTTATAGGAATACAGTAGCCACGCAGATCGAGGGACTGCAGAAGGCCATACATGAGCCCACTAGCACTCACGTAAGAGACACAGGAAGAGCGCACCCCACCCCGCCCAGCATTTCCCTGCAGAAGTATTTTGCCGGCGAAGACCCCGATGACTTCCTTATCAACTTCGAGAGGGTGGCCCTGGCCTGCGGGTGGCCTCTCGAGAAATGGCCATTCTTCCTCGCACCCCTGCTGACAGGGGAAGCTCATGCGGCTTACCAGGTGGCCAACAGTACGGGCCAAACGCCATATGGACAAATCAAGACCATTATCCTTGACCATCTAGGCCTGGATGCCTATGCCTACCGGGTCCGGTTCCGGAAGGAAAGAGGGACCCCGGGCGAAAACCCCAAAACCCTGTTCTTCAGGCTGAAGGCAGCCACGGATAAATGGCTCACCCCCGCAGTAAGCTCGAAGGATGAAATAATGGACAAGATATACTTGGAGCAATATCTTGAGGCTCTTCCTTTCGGGACACAGAGACGGCTGAGGCAGCATTCCAACCTAACCACCCTCCAAGCAATGGACATGGCAACCACGTACTCTCGTGCTCAACCCCGGTTGCTTCCCAGCGAGCCAGACAAGTCAGCCAAGACACCTATCCGCATGGAGAGGAAACCAAGACCCCCCCCTGGTCTACCCTTACCTCGGCCGTCCACAGTGGAGGTCCCCTCCTTCAAAGGGCCCCAATGCTTCGATTGCGGCTCCTGGGGCCATATAGCCCGCTTTTGCCTACAGAGACGGAACCAGGAAGAACCGATGGACGTTGGATATGTCCCCAAAGCTATCCTTTACACCGCAGAACTAGGAGGAGCGTTCCACGTAAGTGTCTGGGTGAATGGGGCTAGGGCCAAGGCTCTTCTGGACTCGGGTTGTAAGCAGTCGGTGGTCCAAGGGAGATTTGTGAGACCTGACCAGTTAACTCCCGATGGGGTGGTTAACATAAAATGCGTACACGGAGATATAAAAAGGTACCCGATTGCCCATGTGCCTCTAGTGCTGGAGGGGGGAAGACCCTAGTAGTTAAAGTCGGGGTGCTTGATACTATCCCTGAGGAAATAATCATAGGGACAGACTACCCCCACTTCCTCGACTTGTTCTCGGCGACCCTACAGAAGGAGAGGGGTCTGGAGACCCTACCTCTCTCTGCCCTAACGACCACTGACCCCTGGGTGGGCGACCGCAGCTTCAGGTTTGCCCAAGCCAATGACTCAAATTTGTTTAACGCCTGGGAACAAGCACACGCAGACAAGGACAACCCCACACCACGTTATCCCCATTTCCTGATCAAAGAGGACCTTCTATACAGACAGGGCAGTCCGGACGATCCTCTCCAACTTCTTGTACCAGTCTGTTTCAGAGAACAGATCATGTTCTACGCCCATACCCATCTGCTGGCTGGCCACACCGGCAGTGAGAAAACCACCCAGAACGTCCTACGGAACTTCTTCTGGCCTGGTGTATATAGGGACATAAAAACCCATTGTCAGACCTGTGACATATGTCAACGGAAAAACACCAAGAGACCTCCAGGGGTGCCCCTTCAACCCCTTCCTATTATAGGGACTCCTTTCGAGAGAGTAGCTATGGACCTCATCGGGCCCCTACCCAAAACGCGACGAGGAAACCAATATGCGCTGGTCATAGTGGACTACGCCACAAGATTCCCAGAAGCCTTTCCCCTACGAACGCCCACTTCCAAGAATATAGCAGACAAGTTCCTGGAGCTGTTTTCGAGGGTGGGGTTTCCCAAGGAGGTCCTCACTGACCAGGGTACCCCGTTCATGTCAAGAGTGATGAAGGAGGTGTGTCAACTCCTGAACCTCCACCAGATCCGGACCTCCATCTACCATCCACAGACGGACGGACTGGTGGAGCGGTACAACGGAACCCTGAAGTCGACATTAAAGAAAATGCTCACTGTGAACGGGAGTGACTGGGACCTGCTTCTTCCCTTGGCCCTATACGTGATCCGAGGCCAGAGACAGAGCAGTCTGGGCTGCTCGTCGTTTGAAATGCTGTACGGACGACAGCCACGGAGCCTCCTGGAAATGACAAAAGAGGTGTGGGAGACCGAACCCCAAGCAGAAACCAAGAGCCTGCTGGAATACAGCCAAAACCTGAAAAACAAGTTGGGGAAAATAAGAGATCTCGCATATTCACAGTTGGAGAACAACCAGAAGAAACAAAGTACCCACTACAACAAAGGGAAGAAGTGGAGACGACTCTCAGTAGGCGATTGGGCACTCGTGCTGCTGCCATCCCTCACCAAGAAGTTCCACAACGAATGGCAGGGACCTTTCCAGGTCATGGAAACCATAGGAAACACCACATACAAACTCCGGCTGACAGGAAGAAAATCCCAGGTTTTTCATATAAACCTGTTGAAAAAGTGGCTGGGTCCTCCACCTGTGAGTCACCATCTGGCCATCCCTACCGGACACAAAGACGGCACCACAATAGACGAACTCGTGGTTAACGAAGAATTGTATCATACCGAGCAGGAGGGGCTGCAGAGGGTCCTACGTCCCTTCTCGTCTATCTTTTCAGACTTGCCCGGAAAAACTAACCTGACTGAACACCGGATTGAAACACCAGTCGGAACCACAGTTAAACAACGACCTTATAGGATACCTGCGGCCAAAAGAGAGGCCATACGTAAAGAAGTCCAAGAGATGCTCAGACTCGGTGTAATACGGCCCTCGCGCAGTGAATGGTCTTCGCCCATCGTGATGGTGCCCAAGCCTGACGGGAGTAGCAGGTTCTGTATGGACTTCAGGGCCTTAAACGCGGTATCGTTGTTTGACGCCTATCCCATCCCACGAATCGACGAGCTGATTGAAAAACTGGGCGAGGCCCAATACATCAGCACCCTTGATCTGACCAAGGGATATTGGCAGGTCCCGTTAAGAGAGGAAGACCGGAAGAAAACTGCTTTTGCCACCCCAGATCGACTGTACGAGTTCAACGTCCTCCCCTTTGGTTTGCACGGGGCACCCGCCACATTCCAGAGGTTGATGAACGAAGTCCTCAGAGAACATCAAAGCTTCAGCTCCGCTTATTTGGACCACATCATACTACTCAGCCCGTCCTGGGAGAGCCATCTCATGCACCTGCACACCATCTTACAGCAACTCAAAGGTGCTGGACTACACGTAAACTCCTTGAAATCCCGTATAGGTTTCCAAAAAGTGAAGTACCTTGGCTACATGCTTGGACACGGAATCATAGAACCACAAATCGAAAAGGTCAGAGCTATCGCCGACACCCCGTTTCCCAAAAACGCAAAGGACATGAGGGCGTTCTTGGGGTTGATCGGTTATTACCGTCGATTCATCCCCTCTTTTTCGGAAATAGCTGCCCCTCTTACAGACACCCTGAAAAATCAGTACCCAACCAACGGTTTCCTGCATCCCACACCGGAGATGTGGAAGGCCTTCAAAACCCTAAAAGGGGTTATCACGACCAGTCCTGTGTTGTCCTCCCCTGACTTCACCAAGCCATTCATCCTGCACACGGACGCTTCGGACTTTGGAATCGGGGCAGTGCTGTCCCAAGAAGTAGAGACGGGGATGGAACACCCCATTCTATATATCAGCCGTAAACTATTTCCCAGGGAGGTGAGGTACCCGACCATTGAGAAGGAATGTCTCGCCATCAAATGGGCTTTTGCGAAACTGAGATATTACCTGGAGGGGCACCCGTTCACACTCTATACGGACCACGCACCCCTACAGTGGATGAGTCGGAACGTGTCTAACAACCCGAGGGTCTTGCGTTGGTTTCTGTCCCTCCAGCCCTTCTCCTTTCAGGTGTGCCATAGGAAGGGGAAGGACAATGCCAACGCCGACTACCTGTCTCGATTTCCTCTCCCCGATCGGGAGAATCCTAGGGGGGAGGTGTGTGACGAGGGGGACCTGGGACTCCGAGACATGTACCCCCTTAATGTGACTCGAACCTTGTTAATCTCGCCTTTTTTCTCGCAGCACCCAGAACATTGGACGGCAGCCGTGCCCACCTTTCGACCCGAGACTGACACGTCCGAGGAACCTTGTTTCTTTAACTGGGCGGAACTTGATCCAAGCCCCGCCCACGAGCTCATCGTAAAACCCTGCCGTGACCAGACACAGGTGTGTGTATCACCCGGAGGAGTAGGCGGCTGGAAGGACGCGGAAACGAAAGGCGGATTGAAGAGTCACACGGGAACCGAGGACGGGAGGAAAACCGGAGGCGCATCTGACACGGAGAGCGAAGACATCGGAGGAGCCCCGAGGTTGGAAGTAGAGGCGGCGGGAAGCGAGGACGGTGCGAGAGACGACAGCTACAACACCAAGCCAGGAGGCCAACGGGAAGGCGCTTCGCCCAGCCACACTTCAAGGGAAGTGTGGCTTGCACAGGTACGATCCCGCTTTTCAGGCTGGGTTGGTCAAAGGTGGAGCAAGCCGCCCTGAGTGAAACACACGGCATCCCTAGCTCTAATCCCCCTACCCGAGCTGCACTGTACCGACACTTGGGTCGTGGGTGAATTGTTTCTGCACGTGTGACCCTCACTACCCTCCCCTTTCACTGTATAAACATTGCACGAGGTCTGACTCTGCCCTTTCTTTCTGTTTTCCGAGCTGGAAGGCATCGGAGACGAGGACCGGACTACATGTCCCAGAAGCCCGAGGGAGAGAAGGGGAACCGGACCAGAAAGGCGCAGAGAACGGCGTTCCGCCATAGAGGCGGCAACAGAACTACCTCTTCCCTACTACCGCAAACAGATCCTAAGGAGGCGTATACTGAAAATAAAACCTGCTTTACCCTCTGTTCCTGTCTCCGTGAATCTATTCCCATCGCCCGCCTCACAGGCTGCCTGGATGAAGATCAGATCACCAAGAACAGAGAGTTAAGTAAAGTAAATTTTGCCACCCCCACCCGTGTATCTGTAAGGGTACTAGATTAGTGACCTTCAATTTCTGGTCCAGTGATCTGACAGTGCAGTATGTTTAAAGTCTTCTTAATGTTTCTCATTGCTGAAATTAGTGCATTTTCTGATTATGTGCTTCCCTCATCTTTATGTTGCTTGCCAGAAAGTGTCACTCATAGTCCCTGAAACGTCACTCATAATTACACTGAAATTATGCACGTCACATCACACATAGCATTAACAAGAAATCAGCCATCCCAGGTATAGAATGATGTTTAATTATCTCTGCAATTAGTGTAATTCTAATATATTAACTCTATTATAGCCCTTTTATCATCATAACTGATTGAACCACATGTTAGGCCCTAGTCATAATAATAACATAAAAAATATGGGCAGATATTTACATCTCCAGCTAAAAGTACTTTTCTTTTCAAGGCGCAAACGTTCCCAGAGGTTTGCCTAAAAATCTGCCCCAGACAGAGATTTCCGTGCATCCTGGGAACTCATGATGCATATCCCAAGGGCTCCTCTTCCACCTGTGCACAACTCTTCTTTCCTTAGAGTTTTGGCAGCTATGGTTTAGTGGCGTGCCTGGAATGACCTGGCCCCTGAACGGACTTCAAACCCCTCTCGGCTCCAGACAGACACGACCGCAGCGCTCAACTTACTGCTTGCTTACTTATTGATAGTCTGGCCCAGGTTATAACTAACTGACCAGGCCTTTAGCCCCCTATATATTTTTTACATCTACCTTGCTGCCACAGCTGACCCGGATCCCACCCCGGCCTCCCCGGTACCTGATAGGCCTGCAGGCAGCGGGAACTCTGTCTCTCTGCCACGCGCGCACAGCCTGAAAACGAACGTCACGTCAAGGTGGAATTGAAGGCACGTTACCTGGCCTCACAGGAAAGTCACTGGGCTTGCACTGGAGACAGTCATGCAAGGATCGCAGCTAATTTTTGATGATAGATAAGATATGGGGAGAAAGCACACCTGCCCAGCCTCGACCGAGCTCAATAATGTTTTGGCTGTTTAATGCGTTACTGAATTTGAGCTTCAACTCAGGCAAGCACCTGCTTAATTTATATCTGTAAGTGCTTCCTGACTGCTGAGGTTTCATTACGTCTCGCTGGCGTTGCAGCGCGAAGCGCTGCCGCCAACGAGACTTATAGCCGCCTTGCTAGGCCCCAAGGGAGTCAGAGCTGTGCACGAGCCGCTACAGACCTGTGCACGAGCCGACTCAGGTCTGTGAACGCCAACGTGCACGCTCACGGCGTCACGCTCCCGCCCTCCGGCGTCTCTTCCGAGGCGCGCTCCAGGCCGACGGGCTCCACTGCAGGCTCCAGAGTGACGTCAGGTAGGCTGTATGTCACCCTTGTTATACTTTGTGACGCACTTCTTGATAACTAATTACATTTACTTTTATTTCAATAGTATATAAACATTTAACAGTTGATAAATTATTCAGTGGGTGCCAAAATTGGATAATGATTGAAAGTGTACTGTTTTTTTTTTTTTTAACCATAGTTTTATTGATTTTTCTTAAGAGAACGTATAGATTTCAATACAATGTTACACATCATATTTACCCATATACATGTTTCGGATATCGTATAGCAATATTCATGCTACTAACAAATTGGAGCCTGGTATCTCGGTATAATTTACCACTGCCGAAAAGTTATTGTTAGTGTATATATCCCATAGAAACAGTAGTAACGGTGGTGCAGGCAGTTATCTTGTTATGACTGCAAACATAAATAATGATCGTAAGAATACATCCGAATGTGTACTGTTATTAAAAAGGTTTTTTTCAGCATCCCATCGGCAGGGTTCTGCTTGAAAGGCTATGCTCTCTTCAGAGCGGTGAGGCTTGTTTATTGTCCATTATCAGGACAGCACAGGCTTACCGACCTGTTCCAAGTTTGAATTATCAGTGAATTAATCTATTTTCTCCTTTCTTTAGCAAATTGTTAGATAACGCGGCAAGATATTGAGTTCCTAATCGCACACGATTGCGATCCAGATCTCCACACATTACCAGCTCTCCTCTGCTCTCAGTCGTGAGCCTAGAGACCCCACATTAAACTCTGATCGTTCATAATCCATTAAAAGGGCCTCGAATGTCGGTGTCGTGTACACTGAAAGAAGGAATTTAGTAGCAGCCTCATTGCAGAACATATTGCCGCTGTTTAAATCTGCTGCTTGCAGTGTACTGCGTGTCTGAGGGACACGTCTGCAAGAAATTCACGGAATGCATTTTACAGAAGGATTTATTAATGTGAATTCACGAGCCACCGCTCAAAGACCCCTTTTAATATATGGACTTTTTTTCTATTTAGAGTATAAGAAAAGTGGCGCCTAGATTGCACGAAATAATCTCTCGTCCAAATCTATTTGACGACCCAGAATACATAACGATATGGTGCAGTATGCTCCCTGTGCAACATCGACTCGTGTGCCTGTTGGTAATTGAGCATTTGTGCACCTGCCACGCTTCTCTAGCTACTTAAGCCCGGTGCCAGTTCAAAAAGGAGTGTGCTGGCGCAATGCAGCATTAAAAACAAGCATTTGCAATGCAATAGGTCTCGCATTTACGCAAGTTTAAGCTATTGGGATTATAAAAGACAATCCCTTTTATTTATGTTTTGGTTTTAAAACATAAATAAAAGGCATTGTCATTTACAATGCCAATACCTTAACCCCTTAAGCGCTGCCGTCTGCCAACGGTCGTCACGAGCACTACCTCCCCAGTGCTGTGCACGACCCTTGGCCGACGAGCCAGCGCTCGTTATTCGAACGTTCAGCTCTGAGTGCTGAACGTTCGACGCAGCTATGGTGTTAAACTCGCGTAAATGCGAGACCTAGTGCATTGCAAATGCTTGTTTTTTTGCTGCGGCCACCGGCCGCCCTCCACTTTTTGCCGCCCTAGGCTGCTGCCTAGGCCTGCCTAATGGTAGAAACGACCCTGTATGTGTAGAGTGTTTTATGTACTCTGGTCTCTTTTTTTACTACAAACTTAACGGGTCCATCATGGTAGAAAACAGAACCAACATGCTGAAACGAAGTATAGCTGCGATCTGGAAGTTTGCTTTCGATTTGGGCAAAACAACCTTGTAGGGAATTGGCAGACGTTTACTCTGCAAAATCAGTTGCCATAGCCATCTTTGGGGCCGAAATATGGGGCACGATTCCAGGGGGGACATTACAAACAGTGGAAAACAAGTTTGCTAAAAAGCTGCTGTCAGTTCCTCAGACCTGCTCAAATCTGAATGCCCATAAAGAACTAAGCTTGACATTTATTACTGATACGATAAAATTAGCCCCTCTCTTTCTTTGACTGAGAATTTGGAAGAGGGACTCAGTTATGTTAAAACAGGTGATTTTAAATGATAATATTAAACTTGACTGAGCAAACAGAATCCCATGGTTAGCTTATGTCAAAGTCATTTACAGACTTGGGATTAGCTTTTCTGTATACATCACCCTCTAACTGCTTGTCCTTTCATAAGACTAAGTTAAGAGAGGCTTTTATAAATAAGTGTGATTTAGATCGTTGGCATCGCAATCAAAGCAAACCCATGGTTCTATTCTACGAGAACCTACCTGGTGCTGTTCTTGACAATGACTCTTACCTTTCTTTCATCTCAATCAATTTGCAATGTTATTTATTAAAGAGAATGCAACAATCTTTGTCCTTTAATGGTAGGTTATCCAGCAAATATTCAGTTGTCCATATCCAAAAAAGAAAAATCTTCAGTATTTTCTTTTTTTCTTCTTTCTTTATTATGATTTCATTCTCACTCCAGATAAAACACTGCATTCAACACAAAGAACAGCTGACGTGTTTCGTCCTTATACAGGACTTTTTCAGGGCACTAATATAGGATGGAATCAAGCCCCTTTCATATGCTCCAGTAACGTTGCCCTGTATACATCTGGGCAACAAATAATATCCAGCAGGGGCACTTTTCACTATGATGGCGTCCAGTCCAGCCAGATTTGAATGTGGTTCAATATGAGACTATTGCCGGTTTGCTGACTCGTCCCACAACACCTGCCTGCACTGCAATATTTTCCCTCGGCTGTTATTCATAAGCCGTTCTGATATACAACTATCGAGTTGCTCTGCAATGGGACGTCCGCCTTGTCCAGACTATTTTTAGATATTTTTTTGTGAAGTTCTCATATTGAACCATTTTCGAATCTGGCTGGGCTGGACGCCATCATAGTGAAAAGCGCCCCTGCTGGGTATTATTTGCTGCCTAGATGTATACAGGGCAACGGTACTAACACAATACTTTACTGGACGGGGAGCTGATCCCAGAAGGGATTGTGTTATTTCAATAAGCATATGGAGGGGCTTGATTCCATCCTCTATTAGTGCCCTGAAGAAGTCCTGTATAAGGATGAAACGCGTTGGCTGTTCTTTGTATTGCACGCAGTGTTTTATCCGGAATGAAAATGAAATAATAATAAAGAAAGAAGAAAAAAAAAAGAAAATACTGAAGATTTTTCTTTTTTGGATATGGACAATTGATTTGTTTGTGTTGATTAAGTTCTTTGGGTGGTGCACCTTTGCTTCTTTTGTAAATTGTTAAGTCCCTGTTGGGAACAAGTATCTTGACAGTGGGTACTAAATAATGTGCACACAGCTCCCACCGAATAAATTGGGGATATTATCTTTAGAGTACAAAAATTGGGATAGGTGCTGGTAACTAGAAGGCTCCGCTGTGAGTGTTTTTTGTTTGCCTAATCATCGCAATGCCTTTGTGACGATCAATCTATGCACACCATGTGAAACATTTAGTTTTTTTGCAGTTTTTATAAGTCAGAAAGGTAAAACTTCATTCATCCATTTATAAGAAGATTTAGTTTATTTTCTCATGCCTCTCTGCTCTTACAGTTATCAACACACTGGAAACCCCCTACGTTTGTTATATGACTGCGGATTTTTCTATATTCAGTCTAGCGAGGGGGGTTGCCCTATTGGATTTGTTTTAATAAGTTTGTTTTTATCACTTATCAATTTACTGTAGGATGTGTTTCCAATACCCCAAGTTCACTGTGGGATTATGGGGAGCTTGTTTTAAAATGGTGCTGTTTATAATTGTTCTCTTTTTAAGAAACTGTTTTATTATTTTTAACTTGTGGAAAATGAATTGTCCTTTGGTGTTTACCTTGCTGCTAACATACTGTGCCGATTATGTTAGTGTCTTGTGGTTTCTATTTTATTGTTCTGTGCTTGTTACTTATTATATTGTCCTTTTGCTGTTCCTTATGTGAACTTTTATGCATTTATCAAATGTGAATAACGTTATTTTGATTTAATTTGATGTGACACAAGTGCCTATTAGGGTACATTTTGGTAATATTGCCAGCAGAACATTGTAGGGCTCCTCTGTATAAACACCAGTGTTTTGGATACAAAAACATTTCCTATCACTGCATCTCATATTAGTGCAGCGATAGAGAAAGGACTCTGCCATAAATAACATAAATATCAGCTTCTGGAATGGCAAGATCTCTTAAGGTTCTCCCTGGCACACGGATGTTACATTCCTCACATTCTAGGCACCAGGGTGACATAGTCCAGGACCTATGGGAGCACCTAGGGATTCGAAATCCGCATTACAACATATATAAGTAAATGAAGCGCCTGGTTTTGAGAAAGACAATGAAGGAAAATCTGCCAAAAAGAGGTGGATCCTCAGTCCACGCCTCTGGCAGTCTTGCTACCCAGTCTGGACCTCTGCACATCGGAAAACTACAACGCGCCCGGTGGAATGGAACCACTTCTTCTATGCCGTAGGGCTCGCCAAGGTGCAATGCTAACACTGCCAAAGACAGTGGCAGTCTATCTGCCCCATCTACAGTGGCACATCTGCCACCATGATTTGGAGGAACAAGCACCCAAAAAACTGCCATGAAAAGGGTGGTAGACTTTCATAAATAATGTGCTTCTATTATGCTGGGAAACAACCCCTGCCATGCAGGGGAGAGAAGATATGTTTGCACTAACAATGTACCCTCACTTGGGTGGTACAATTTCATTGTCAATTTCAAGCGGCAAAAAATCTACCATTGTCCTCTGGCTCTGGCAGAAAATTTGTCAGAGCATTTCCAACGAAAGTGACTACTACCACAACAGAGATTACCACTTCTGCAGACAAACAGATAATAAGGCAGAATTTCTACTGCCACGTTGTTAGTAATTCTGCCAGCAGTCTGAAATGAGTGCCATAGTAGGAAATGACTATAGAGATTACTACTGGCATGAAGAACAAGGAATGAGCGAGCTAGCATTGCAGCTGGTATTTTGCCTAAAGCAGCAGTAATACCTGCAAAGGTCAAGACATGTAATTACCAATTTCTTGGATGTGATGCGTTTGTCTTTTGATCCTAGCCCATCTGGATGCCTTTTCATTTTGTTCCAGAATAAATTGTTATTGCTGAATTTATGTATTTTCGCAGACTGAAACACATGCACATTTGATTCAGCAAATATCCCAAGTATTTAAAAATATCCTCCACTGAGCTGTTTATTCAGGGTCCGTAATATATTCATACACTGAACGTGTGATGCTGATGCGAAGGCAGCTTTTCAGGAGGCAATGGATCAACACGATGACAGAAAGAAAATTAAAAACAAGATCTGTAATATTTGGTAGTGTGTTCTAGAAAAAGCATCTCATGCAATCCAAAGTGCTTATATTGGGAAAGTAAAAAAATTGATTTCTGAGAAGACACAATCTTTCAACTACCTCTTTTTCTTTCTTTCTTTCTTTCTCTTTCTTTCTTTCTTTCTTTCTTTCTTTCTTTCTTTCTTTCCCTTCCTTCTTTCTCCTATTTTTCTTTCTTTCTTTCTTTCGTTCTTTCTTTCTCTCTTCCTTTCTCTCTCTTTCTCTCACTTTCTTGCTTTCTTCCCTACATTTTTGCATTTTCAGGCTTAAAACCGGGCATGCACATTCCTCTCTGAAATCAGGGTTTCCATTTTAGAACTGAAGCCAGTCGTAGTAAGGTCAAATATATAAATCACAAAATTATCGCAGAAAGTGCCACAGCAGTATGAAAGTGAAGTCAAGGACCAAAAACAATGCCTTGTCAGAAGATATAAGTGCTACTAAAAATCGGCAAGCATTACGGCCCAAACACCAGCTTGTTATCATTCAATGCTCCTATTTTCATGTGAAATGACATTTTTTTGTTTTACTTTTCAGTAAATTAGCTCATATTGGGCCAGATGTAGGTAACTTCAATTTACCGACTCATAAATACCGAATTTTACCGATTCGGTATTTATGAATTTGAAGGAGGGAGATGCAGGTAATTTTTAAATTTGTATAACCGAATCGGTAACATTCGGTATTTACCAATCGATAAATACCGAATGTTGTAAGGGTGCAGGGGGTGTCACTTTGACACCCTCTAGCACCCCAAGTACAGGCATGTGTGACATGTGGCACACATACATGCCCAAAGGGCATGTCTGTGTGTCACATGGCACAGGTGTGCATGCACAGATGTGCATGCACACCTGAATTCGGTATTTTACCACCCAGTAGAATTGGGTGGTAAAATACCGACTCTTAAGGGCCTGTGGCACTCTTAGGAATGTCACCTACATGTGGATTTACCGAATCGGTAAAATTACCGATTCGGTATTTTACAGAATCGGTAAATTTACCGAATCGGTAAATTTACCGATTCTGTAAAATAATGGCTCCTACATCTCAATCACCAAATACCGGTCGGTAACGGCCGAATTCGGCCGTTACCGACCGGTATTTGGTGACCTACATCTGGCCCATTGTGCCAAAACACAACTTTCAATTCATTGAGTAAATAAACATATTTACACCCAAACACCAGCGAGTCACTTCCTAGAGAAAACATTTCTTTCGTCAAACATTCCCATGTCTTCACCAACCCAGAGAACATTTGAAGATCACTAACGTTGTGTATAAGGCTCGCCGCATGAACATCACCTACCAGAAACTGTTTTTTTTTAAGGCAGTTTGACACATCCAGGTGTTAGCACCAATCTCGGTAACAGTGCGCTTTCGGGTCTGTCGCTTGTTGTATTGGCATACTGGCCTGAAAGTCTCACATGCTTGCTCCACTTCGTCAACAGTTTTCTAGTACATTAAGAAAGGTCACGCTGTAGGAGGAGTCGTTCTTCTTCAGACTATTCAGCATTTTAGGTACCACTGGAGTCAAGCAGACTGTTCCTACTAGGCCACTAGACATTGCCTAAGGAGTCCTTTAAGGAGGCCACCCAATGAGAACCATTCCTTTCCAGACCATGAGGGACCACGAGGGGTCAAACATGAAACTCCTTCTAGAAGGAAAGACATTGCCTATAACAAGCTGTGTTTGTAGAGGCAGCTCTAAACTTCCAGCCAGGACAGTCCTTGCTAGGTCAGGCAGGTTTTATTGCTGCCTAATGGAATATTGGCCTACTTGAGTGGAAATCCTATCTTCCTCAGCTACAAAGTCACCAGCAGTTGTGGCCTGAACTTATGTAAACCAGAGTTGAGCATGGTTTTCTGCATACCCAATGAAACCCTCTACTCTGAGCTGGATTGATGGAGGCAGCTCCAGGTATGCCAGTAATTTGACCATTAAGGGATCAGGCAGCTTTCGTACCTGCCCGACTGGTCAAACCACCCTGATTTTCCAACTTCCTATCTGCTCAATGAAGTCCATAGAGAAGGCAGTGCTGCAGAGCATTGCAATGTGGCATTCAAACTGTGTCACTCTTATGCTGTTAAGCCAGTTAATGTTAATGTTACTGCCATTTGTAAAGCGCACTGTTACCCTACGGGTGTCCTGGCGCTGAAGTTGACTTGGGCCAGCCCCCCATGTATTTTGCCACACCCAGGAAATTAAAATATTGCTTTTAAAAACCAATGTTATCCTATGAAAAGGGGCACGAAGTCAGGTGAGGAGAGATTATTTATTCAGGAACACATGCAATGACTGGCTGCTCCCCACACACATTCCATGGAATTTACACTCAAAGATCCCATGGAATGAGCTGACATAACATATTCGGCCCCTGTATAGATAACAAAATTTCAAATAAGCATATAAATCAACATTTACACTAGATAAACATAAGTGTTCAACAACATTACATAATATATTAAAAGAAAAAGCAGGTAGTCAAGGATAACAAAACAAATGTATTGAATTACATAATCAATGGGGAAACAATGAAGTAATAACACCATCCTATAAAGCACAGTAAATCACTTGGGGCCAGATGTAGGTAGGCATTTACCGGTCGGTAACGGCCGAATTCGGCCGTTACCGACCGGTAAATGGAATTTGAGATGTAGGGGGCATATTTTTACAGAATCGGTAAATTTACCGATCAGTAAATTTACCGATTCTGTAAAATACCGAATCGGTATTTTTACCGATTCGGTAAATTTGATATGTAGGTGGGACTCTTCTGAGTCCCACAAGCCTTACCGAATCGGTATTTTACCATCAAATTCAATTTGATGGTAAAATACCGATTCCGGTGTGCATGCCCATGTGTGCATGCACACCTGTGCCATGTGACAGGCAGACCTGCCCTTAGGGCAGGTATGCCTGCCACATGGCACCGAACCTGTTTTGGGGGTGCTAGAGGGTGTCAAAGTGACACCCCCTGCACCCATGTGAAATTCGGTATTTACCGATTCGGTAAATACCGAATCGGTAATGCCCATTCATTCCTATGGGCTTCAAAGCCCATAGGAATGAATGGGCATTACCGGTCGGTATTTACCGAATCGGTAAATACCGACTTTTACAGATTCGGTAAATCCACATCTGGATTTACCTACATCTCCCTCCTTATATTTTACCGATTCATAAATACCGAATCGGTAAAATTCGGTATTTATGAGTCGGTAAAATATATTTACCTACATCTGGCCCTTGGTAACAAAATTATCAAATCAACCAGGCAAATGCCTTGTCCCAGAAAAATGCTTTGGAGTCAAGATTGGTACAACACCACATTGCTCATCCTCAACACCACCCGAAAGTGTACATACCACATCAACATTGTCATTGGGAATTAGAATGTCTGTCCTTGTTCTATACGCGACCATCACTTGTACTTTCTGAATGGGGCCACACATGCACCACGTGTATCGGAGAAAAATACCTTGGCTGACCTTTGGACACATGACCTGGATTCTTTGTTCACATCCAACAACCCACGTTCACTTTCACCACATTTTCTGTTGAGCCCCAGTATCTGTCCATGATTTTTGGCCTAACATCTATTACCCTTCTTAACCTAGAAGAGACGACATTGACATGCACCATCAATTCTCCGCTTAATTTAGACCCTGGAATCTGTCCTCTAAGTAAGACAAAAGGACAGACAGCAGTTGTCTCATTGGGTGTAGAATGAATACCCATAGCATTTCTATCATGGCATATTTCCAATTCAACTTATTTACCATAGATAATTCCATTTGATCCTTGAATGTGCGATTAAACCGCTCCACCAATCCTTTGCTTCTGGGATGATACAAAGAAGTACAGGTGTGAGAAATGCCATACTTGCCCAAACATTCCCTCATTTTCTCTGAAACCAATTAGGTCCCTTTATCTGTGACTAACTCCATGGGATAACCTTCCCTACTAAAAACATTTTGCAAAACTTTAATGATGGTGCTGGTCTCAATGTTATGCACAAATACAACTTCAGACCACTTGGACACGTAATCACTGATAACCACAGCATATTTAGTTCACTTCCCCAGGATTTTTAAAAGGACCAGTAATGTCCAAACCCAAGTTGGACCAAGAAAATATGCTCACCTCCATGGGAACAACAGGAGATGGTTTAGTAGAATGGCTCTGATCACTCACGATGCAACTCTCGCAATCACGCACATAATTATCCACCATTGTATCAATGCCTGGCCACCACAACTCTTCTCTAATGCTACGTTTCATTGCACATACACCTCCAAATGACCCTCAAGGGCCTTTTCAAGTATTCTCTTTCTCAAACTTACTGGAACTACTAACTGCTCAACTCTATGTACCAACCCTTCATCACTTGTCAACTGTGATGCCAGATGCACATAAAGAACATATTCCATTCCCAAACATTTAGTGTTATGCCAACCACTCTCAATACAGTTTTTCACCTGAGACAAAACAGTATCTCAATCCAATGCATCCCTTCATTCTTGTTCCGAAATCTCACAACTGAAGGATTACACTTGCATCACATCAGTAATACACACCACAACTCCATCACTGATAACTTCTTCTTCAACAACCAAAGACAACCTGGACAAAAAATCTGCAACAACATTTTTCCTCCCAGGGATATATTCTATTTGGTAAAAGTATTCTTGTAAGCAGTAGTGCCATTTGAAATCCTCAGTGTAGACCTTCCCCCAGTTTTTGTACTCAATAAGTCCACCAATGGTTTGTGATCAGTATGAAAAATTATAGTATTACCCCACATGTAAGCTCTAAAGCCCTGTGTACCCCACCGTAAAGCCATGACCTCCTTCTCTATATGGAGTATGTCAATTCTGATCCACAAAAAGCTGTAGAAGCAAATGCAAAGGGGTTCTCTCTCCCATCTGCGCTCCTCTGATGTAATACAGCTCACAGACCCTAAATTCTAGCATCCGTTAGGATAATACTAGCATCATTAGGACCAAAAGGTTTCAAATGTACAGTGTTTACTTTACCTACTTTAATCGTTTTCACAGCTTGTCGAAATTTATCACTCAGTGAAAGTACGCACCCTTCCTTCAACAACTCTCTTAACGGTGCAGCTTAACTGTACAAAAAGTGGAACAAATTTAAAATAGTATTCTAATAAACCAAAGAATGATTTGAAGGAAACTGTGTATCCTCAATAATTTTGATGATCTTACTTTTTCATATAATTAATGCTGTAAATCCCCAAACAGTGTTTCTCTTTAACAGCAATTGTTTGAAAATGTCACAACTTTGGTAAGTGTGTAGTCTGTAGCCGCTGGTGTGTTTTGGAGCACACTGTGGGAATTACATTACTAAAGCAGCATGCAGTAGTGAATTTCACAATATCCCATTGAGAAATGGGAGTTTTTCACATCCCTGCAGTGAGGCAGGCACCTCACGGTGCCTGCCGCATAGTGCAGGGATGGGAAGAGGGGCACCATAGGTGACCCCCAGGGCCTTAACCGGATGGCCAGAGCAGAAGGGTGCCCTGATAGGGGTCTCCAAAGACACTTTCTGACATTAGTTTCATGTCTGGAAGTGTTAAACTTGGCATCTTTTGGCATGTTTCCCATGAGTTTTTGCTTCCTGACCTCCAGGTTTTAACTCTGTTTTTGCTGGTGTAATGATTCTGCACAATTTCCTCACTGCTGATCAGTGGTGAAGTGCAAGTGCTTCTGTTGGAAAATGTGTTATGGATTGGTATTTCCATGATTGGCTTATTTGATTTATGTGTCAGTCCCAATAAAGTGCACTGCGGGTGCCAGGGCCTATAAATCAAATGCTGTTGGTGGGCTGCAGCACTGGATTTTGCTACCCATGCAAACAGCCCGTTAAGTATAACTCTGATCTACCATTGCAGAGCCTGTGTGCAGCCTGGGGCTGCCATGTCGACTTGGCAAGTGCACACACTTGCAAGTCCCTAAACATTTCCTTTTCTACATGTGAGTCGCCCCAAAGGGAGGCCCAAGGTACCCCCATGGGTAGGGTGCATTGTATGTGAAAGGTAGGACATGCCCTGGTGTGCGTGGCATATCCTGATAGTGAATTACAGCCTACTTTGTTCTTCACTATTGCAAAGCTACCTGTTCCCTATAGGCCAGAGTGGGCAGTTTGATAATAATATTCTATAATCCTAACTGGCTCAGGGAACATGGTAGAAATTCGAGTTTAGTATGCCTGAACTCAGAATGATAAAATAATTTTTTTAGTGAAGTTGATTTTAACATTCTGGGTTTGAAAACACCACTTTTAGAAAGTAGGTATTTTCTGACCTAACCATCCAGCCTTCCTCTGCTAGCTTGTGTATTAGCTGTCTGGTTTGTGAGTTACAGGGGCTGGGGGAGACTACAGGAGACAGGGTGAGTCAGCACAGGGCTGATTACACCTATCTGCACATAGACGGGTGAGAGGAGTAGCACCTCGATCTGAATAGGGCTGTGCCTGCCTCCCACAATGCTGGCTCCACCTTCTGTGGTGCGTCTGATGTCCCTGGCCTACACTGTCAAAGGAATAGCAGGAGTCTTGTAAACAAAGTGCTCCAAGACTGACCAGAACTTGTTTGGACTAGGTACAGGACCCTCTGCCTTCAGAGGACAAAGGAATTACTGGCATAAATATTGGGGCCAGACCCCAAGACTTTGGAACTCGCTGGAATCATGTTACCTGCCAAGGAGAAGAGCTGGCAGACCTGCCAGGATGAGTACTGCCCCTTTGCTGTGTTGTTGCTTTATTGGGTTGGCCTGCAGCTGCTGCTTCTGCATTGGGCAGTGAAAGGACTGGACTGAACTTTCTCTACTTGTGCTGAGTATCTCCAAGGGCCTGAAACTGAGCTGGCCTCCTGTTAAGAAGTCTCAGGGACTGCAAAGACTTCACCACCCTCTGGGTATCGCTGTTGGAAAAGCTTATTCAGTTGCCGCAGAAAAGAGGGAACTGCGACTGACTCTGTCATCCCACTCCATCATTGGCCTTGTGTCCTGAAGGCACCGCAGGCCACACGTCTCTCCCTGTACCGTGCACCTTGGTCTCACTGACGCCGTCAACATGATCATCACCGAGCCGCTGCCCGCACCGCATCGAGAGGACACCGCACCGTGCACCGCTTCCACTTTGCATCGCAACCGCAATGGACGCCAAGACAAACTCGCACCTCCGTGTGTGCCACACTAAGAAAGATACTGTTAACAAGTCTGTTCACGCTGTTGCTGGCCCGTACCGACGCGGTCAGCTGGAACTGCGAGACTCTGTTGTTTTCAGCATCGCGGTAGGCTCGAACCGGGCTACCGACTTGTACGAACTGTGTTTTCAATGTATTTTTGGCAATTAAAGGCATCTGGTGAATTAACTATTTTTAAAGTACAGTATTGTGGATTTTTATCGTATTTGGTCTTGTCTTGAGTATATAAAAATGTTGGATATTTTTCTAAACTGGTGTGGTGCCCTTTTGTAGTGCTTACACTGTATTACTGTTTGCAATGAGCAAATGCTTTACACACTGCCTCTGAGATAAGCCTGACTGCTCGTGCCAAGCAACCACGGGGTGAGCAGGGGTTATTTTAGGAGTGTAACTCCTAACTCCCTTATCCTGACTAGAGTGACGGTTTTTGCCTGGCTTTGGTGCAAACCTTAGCCAACCGGAAATCCCATTTCTAACACTGGTTGTCAGCAGTGAGGATAGAACTTGTGTTTGCACTTGACTTACAGTGATTGGTGTGCACTACTACCATATTGCAGACCATTACGTACCACATACTAGTTCTTTTTTTTCTTTTGGCCTATTTTTGATCTTGCCAGTTTGAACTTGCTACTTCAACATGCTTGAATCTAGAGCATCATCAATTGCATTAATGGAAATTGCCTTTGAGGTGGATAGGTTGGAATCCTACAACGTAAAGGAATTGTAAACCATTTCAAGAACCTGAAAGTCCAGGTCAAAGGCTTCACCAGGATGGAGGAGCTACAAAAGGCGCTGAGGGCCTGGGTAGCAGCCAGACATGCCAGTGGGCAATCTGGTGATCATGGTGGAGAGGTGGAGGAGCCTGGAACTGCTGTCGGAAAGTGCCATCATAATCCCAAAGGCCGAAACGCCTTCCTAAATGGATTATGTGGTCTTTAGGACTGACCGATGGGCTCCTTGAGCTCGTTGGAACCCAGTCAGTTTCCCAGGTCAGTTTATACTCTGACAACTACATTATAACTCGGAGGTCGGACAGGAAACCTACTATGTACGTCGGAATAACTTTACAGGTATTTAGATTTTGTTATGTGTTATAAGAAAATGACATCATACAGTCTTTCCTTTCATACTTCCAGTACGTCAGCAAGATTGTCCCTTTCAAACCGCTCCCACTTAGCAGTCAGAGAAAGTAAAGTAAACATCAGTCCCTAAGTTAAAAGAATAGGCAGCAGTTTGTCAGAAGAAATAGCCTGACATTAGACCTCTGTCTTCAAAGAACAGCAAATGTGTCAAGATCTTTCATGACCCACTAGAAATCAGCTGACAACCCATCAGTACCAGTTTGGGAAATGTTGATGTAGACTAAATAAATACCAAGCAAACATCCAAATACACAGACCTTAACATCAGAGAGGCATCAGTTTCTGTTTGTGCATGGAATTCCTGTTTTATCCGCAGTCAATAACTCTTTGGTGCACAGGACTTTGATGCTTATGTCCCTTTTTATGTTTGAGTGCTTTTTCTGACTAATCATGCCACCTTCTACTACATGAAACACATAAACCACAAAGGAAGAGAAGCAGGTGTTCTGCCCAATAAATCATGCACAACCATCCCTGGCAGCAAACACTTTCTCATCACCTCTGAGTCATCACCCCATTTAAAGTCATCATTGGGGCCATTTACTACTTACAATGTGCTCCTTCTTTGATGAACTAAACTGAGAACTTGATTCACTAGCTCCTATGGTTTATATCTTTGGACTTAAATCTAAATCATTACAATCATTGACAGAAAACGCTGTTCTTGCAAATGACAGTTCGCTGATTAACACATATGCTACACCACGCACATAAATCCTGGATATTATTCTGATGTGAAATACAGTAACGCAGTTTTGACTTAGAACTGGCCCATCTCCTACCACTATTGACACCATTTGACACCACTGGGTACCAATATCGATATAAGGCTCTGCCCTATTTCCTTCACCCTAATTTCTTTTTTTTGTTTAAATATTTTTATTATCATTTGCCAATTCTTAATACATGATAGAAAACACGTTGGGATCACCATTCCCCCCCTAAAACAAACCTCCCCTCCCTCTCTTCCTTCCAACCACCCTCACTACACCATTGTAGACAAAAGAAGAAGAAAAAAGAAAATCTTTGGTCGCAGTTGCCATGCCGTCATCAAAGCGAAATCAGTCAGATTCATGCAATCACTACCAATGAAAGGATAGATAGAAAAGGGGCAAAGAAAATATATGTTAATGCACTAAAGACGATCAAAGTGACAGGGTGCATTATATCTTAACCCCTTCTACGCTGATGACGAGCTGGGCTCGTCATGGCGTAGCCTCCTCGCACGCTGATGACGAGCCCAGCTCGTCACGTAACATGCGCTTTAGAAAATCACAGCGTACGGGCGGAATTCCACCCGCACGCATGCGGTGCCTCGTGCCAAGCCTCCGCCGCACCTGACTTCCATCCAATTCAATAACGGACCGCACCTCCTCAATCCTTTCCTATTATTACGAATCCCCTTCCGTAGGAAAATTGCCTTCTCTAAATTGCAAACCGCCAATACCCTGGCTAACCATTGCAGGAACACTTGTTGATTACTATCTAGCCAGGCTGAAGAAATACAAAGACGGAAAAAAAACAGTCATAACAATAAAGATCAGCTCTTTGCCTTTTGCTGGTCTCTCATGTTCAGACACTCCTAGGAGAATCACTGCAGGGTATAGCTGTACCTGAATCTTCAATTATTAAGTAGGAATTCAGTTATCTGAAGCTTAATATTAGATAAGAATGGACAAGTAGAAAAGATATGCAGAATATCAGTGCCCCTCAGTTGACATCTGGGGCAACGAGTTCCCTTACCATACCCCATTTGATGATCCTACTAGGGGTATAATATAAGTTAAAACATGTTTTGTAATATTGAACATGTAATTTAGATGAGTTAAATGGTGTCTGGGCAAGAGCCAAGGATTCACGGAAGCAGGCGTCTGAGATGGCCAGCTGTTTGTGCCATCTCTGCGAATGCTTGTCTATATCGTCCCTCATATATTTATTGAGGAAGAAATAGATAAACCCTAGTGAGGGTTTATGTTCAGCTATCAAGGCATCCACAAAGCTACGCTGCTGAAATCCAATTGCTTCTCCAGTCTTACGAAAAAGAAAAAGCCTTGTAAAAATGTAAAGAAATCCTTATGACTGAGACCATATTCTTCTCTAACTTCTCGAAATGATGTTATCCCCCTACTGGAGAAAAACAGAATTAGATTATCCTTCAAAGGAGTGTAGAAGTTAAGTCGGCCTAAACCCATCAACATGCGAACTATAGACCAGATCTCAAATGCGTTCTGCAAGGTCTTAAAACGTACATTAATGAAGTAACTTGGTTCGATTTGTCTCCATAAATTCCCCCACACCCCTTCACCAATCAATAGCTCACAATATACAACATCTGCAGGCCATGGGGTTTTCTCTTGTAGTAGAGGGCCAAGATTCTGAAGCACTGTCGCCCAGTAATACAGCTTTAGGTTAGGGAGCCCCAACCATCCCCGATCTTTAGTGAGCTTCAAAAATGTCATTGTATGCCTAGATTGAGAGTAGGCCCACACAAATCGGGAAATTATGTCATTTAATTTGTTTAAATATACATTGCTTATTCCTAGTGGAATGGCCCTAAAAATATAAAGAATCCCAGGGAAAAAAATCATTTTAATGACGTTGCATCGGCCTGCCAGGGATACATTTAAGTTATTTAGCCTCTGCAGTTCTTTCTTAGATTTTTAAATCAGTGGATCAAAATTATCTCGAATTTCCACCATTGCAGAGCAGGCTCGGGAGTCACTACAGTGGTGTCGTCCTCGTACGCAAGCGTTTTAGTATCCCACCCGTTAAATGTCATCAGACAAATCTTTACATTTGCTTCTAGCCCGCGAATAAACGGGTCAATATAAAGGGAAAACAACAATGGTGAACAGGGACAACCCAGCCTCGTCCCTATTAAAATTGGAAATTACTCCCAAAAGTTCTCCGGCCACAAACACCCTGGCCTCAGGTTTATAATAAAGTGCCTTGAGCTCTTGCCTGAATTCAGGCCCTATATTTATTTGCTTGAGCACTCTCCGCAGGTAGCCCCAAGAGACCCTATCAAAAGCCTTCTTGGCATCTAACAAAATTAAGGACATAGGGTCTCCTGATAACTGAGTGGCGTCAACCAACGTTATTACCTACCTAATGTGGTCTGTTATCCTCTTCACGGGTATAAATCCATGTTGCAGTCCACTTACCACTTTCCTAATAATGGGGGACAAGCGAGAGGCTAAGGTTTTAAGATATCTTTGAGTGTCCCATTAATAAGTGTGATCGGCCTATATGATCCGAGTTCCCTGACAGATTTATTTATTGGGGGGGGAACTACTATTTTCGCTAGAAGGTTGGGGTTTATTACCTTAAAAAATATGTCCCTCAATACAGTCCATAAGCTCCGATGCAAATGTTCTATAGAACTCCGTTTGTATGCTGTCTTCACCAGCGGCTTTCCTGGTTGCCAAACATGAGATAGTAGTAAGACTCTCCTCCCACGGAGGGATCCTTTCAACCCTGCCTGATTGTCTTCATCAAATTTCAAGATTTCACTTAGATATAAATAATTAGAAATATCTTCCTGATCTCCTGTACCAGTTTCAAGATACAATTTCTGGTAAAATCTTTTAAATGTGGATGGTATTCTCACTGGATCAGAAATAATACCCAGATCAAGGTCCCTGATCCCCCTAACTTCATTCTGGCCATTCTTTTGCCTTGTCCGTATAGCTAACATGCGCCCCACATAGTCTGCGAATTCATTTGTTTGCTCGCAGCAAACTAAGAATTTTGCTGCTATTTTCTTTATAGCAATATCATTTATGTTTGCCTTAACCATCATGGCTCCTATGTGCTCTTCCTGACAGTTGCTCCCCTGTTGTGTAGCAGTTATTATTTTCTCTTCTTTCTGAGCTAATAGGGTATATTATTCACGCATCTTTTGCTTCTCCTTCCTTACCCTAGTCAGCAGGAGAGTTTCCCCACGAATCCCAGCTTTTAACGTTTCCCACACTATTTCTAGGGAAATACTACCAAGATTCTCACCAAGGAACATTGCAATCCAGGTTTTCATACAGGTTACATATTCTTCATTTACCAGTAGTGCCTGCTCAAAGCTCCATTGACTGCTTCTATGGGACACCTCCTCCTTAATTACCAAAACTAGAGGATTGTGGTCAGACATAACCCCTGGGAAAAGTTCGATATCACAGTCTTGGATTATAGCATGTGACACAAAAAAAAATCAAGACGGGCATGTGATTAATGGGGTGAGGAGAGAAAAGTGTAGCCATGTTCAGTTGGCTTCCTGCTCTGCCAAACATCCATCAGGGTATGATCTTTGCACATACTTTTAAGAGACGGGAAATCCCTGGGTTACATGCCATGGTACTTGTATTGTTCCTCGGAAGACCAGCTTTTGGCCAAATTGATGTTTAAATCTCCACGTAAGATAATGGGAGTTGGCCAAGATACAAGCTCATTATTCAACCAGTCATATAACCCAGCATCATCAAGAATTGGCCCGTATAAAGAACATAATGTGAAAGTGCACACATTAGGCCGATATTCCAAAATAACCCATCTCCCCCTACTATCAGTATGAATATGTGAAAAAAACTGAACCAGATCCCTTCTAGCCAAAACAGCCACGCCACAGGACCATGCATTTTGACATGTGCCCGCAATTAGTTTAAAACCTAAAGTGTCCAATATAGACTGCTGCATTCCCTCAACATAGGTCTCTTGAAGGCAAACTATATCTGCCTCTAAAGCTTGCAACTCCAAAGTTACCGTGGCCCTCTTTTTCCTATCATTGAGACCACAGATGTTCACCGTGGCGTTTCTTAGTTTAGACATTGGCCCAATCTCCTACCTCCCTTCTTACCTATCTCACACTCAACACCTTGCTCCTGAGAGACCAGGAAAAATATCTTCCTACCCAGGGCAGTGTGATCTCTTCCTGTATTTCCTTGTGCCCATTTCTGCCCCTGTGTAGCACCCTTCCACCCGAACCACCTCTCCTGAAAACCCCACTCTCCCCCCACCAAATAATCAAACAGGCTGAGAACCTGAATGATAGTGCCTAAGCAAGAGTGCCTCATCAATTGCTCATGACCTGTGCACCCCCTTCACCCTGATTTCTAAGATAAAAGTATCCAGATTCCATCTGAATAAAATCCACAATGATCTCATCTCTTCAGCACTTCAGATCATTCGATCAGTTTCCAATTGTCTTAAATCATCAAATTTTGAGTCACATTGTTCTAGAAGTGCATTTCCCTGAGATGGCATTCTGACAACACTGGATCTCTTCTAACATTTGTTCTAAGAAAATTAAGGGGCCGGTTCATAGAACTAATCTGAGACAAAATTTTAAACTTACTACTGATGGTATTAACAGAATCCACTTACAACTACAAACTTTAAGTCCGCACTCGGGCCGAAATGTCCGCACCCGGAGCGGAAATTCTGCAGTGGAAATTCCCCACCCGGAGCGGAATTTCTGCACCCGGAGCGGAAATCCTGCACTTGAGCCATAATCTCTGCTCCCGGGCTGCAATACCCGCATTCTGGCCGGTTGAGCATTTTCCTCAATGCTAATCACCTGTCCAAGTGCCTACCATCCCCACCATGCATTAGATATAGTCAATTAACATCAGATTGTGGGTATTCTGGCCTGGAAGTAGAGATTACGACCTGAGTGCAGAAATTCTGGCTCAATTGCAGGATTTCCGCTCAGGGTGTGGAATTTCCTCTCGGGTGCGGAAATTCCAGCCCGAGTGCGAAGGTACAGTTAGTAGTCGTAAGTGCATTCTATGAATATCATATAAGTAGTAAGTTTAGGATTTTGTCCCAGATTAGTTCTGTGAATCGGCCAACAGGAGAGGCGAGCTCACCTGAAAATGGCAAAAGAATAAAAATTAAATAGGTCTCAAAACCAATAACCACGCCCTAGTCAATTATCCCTCGCTCTAGAAAATTCTTATTCAGTGATGTGTAAATGACAGTCTTATTACGTCACATAGATCACATCAACTGGCTTTCAAAATCAACTCCCTCAGCCACACTTACGCACCTGATTTTCCTGCCTCTGAGCAACATATTTTGCTTACTATTTCTACTCTAAAACTACAACTATAAGAGGAACCCCTGTACCCTTATCACTTTTCCGCCTCTTCCCAATGAACTCATTTGATTGCCTGATCATATTCTGTCCATCTCACATACTGTAGCCTTTTATTCAAATCTCTTTATTTTCAGCTCTCAAATGATCAAACCCTTCCATTGCATCATATTTAGGACTTACCTTTCATTCTTGAAATCTGATGTAGCACTACCTTTACCTAAACAGCCTCAGTCAAACAACTCCATTCCTTTAGTTACCTTTCTTGGCCCCAACGAACTTCATTCTCAATAGGGGCATGACATCTGAAGCCAGAATTCTAATTTTCCACTCTGCCTTGCATGAGGTTAAAAAACATAGCACCTTATGTGCAGACTGGCCTGCAGCAGGTGTCATCCCCTGCACCAGTGCACACATAGTTGGCTTGTGCTACACACAATGACATGCCAAGGCACATGTGGAAGTATGCATTGCTTTAGATAGGATTTGTCCTGGAAGTATACCACCTCAGTACAAATTCCATATACAGAGATAACAACAGACGGGTTTGACACCTTTGCACGTGCTTCCAAAGGTGTTCATTTTTGATGCAAAGTTTGGACAGGCTGTCTTGGACAGGCTTTGCATGAAAAATAATGGGTGATTGTGTTGATCAGCCCCAGTAACACCTTCTTGGTGTAAAGTATCCCGATGTGGATTTGGTGTTGGGAATGCGTCACCTTTCCAGAACAAAACTTTTTTGCTCTAGAAAGTAAATCACTGCTGCAACTTTGGACCACTAGTCTTTTGTGCCCTAGGCATCTTAGGACCGCAAAAGAGAGGAAGAAAATTCCAACACCACGTGTGTGGGCGGAGGACTCCAGACATTTCTTCCACTTCGAAGCTTGCACCAGATATAAAATTAGGACCCTCAGGCCTTTCCTTCAGTTTACTTCTGGACTTCTGGAGGACTCTCAGAGACTGCACTGCTACCTGTGGCATGCTGTGTATGTTCGAGGACTATGGTACTGATTCAAGAGGACTGCCCTTCAGCCGTAATTCTGATTTGTGCCCGCAATACCCTGCCCTGCTGCCAGAAACCTGATTTTATGCTTGAACCCAGGACTACCAGATTTAGCCCAGGGATGGCCTCCTGATCAGATCCTCAGGGACTGAAAAGGCTCCAACCATCCTAAACCCACACCTGTACCCACCTTCAGTGCGTTCTGATCCTCCAAATGGTGCCTACTCAGTCCTAGACCCTTGGAAGTGGTGCAAAAGGCACCCAGATAGCCCAAATTCAAAACTTAGAACTTACAAACTTTTTGTGCCAAAAAGTGTTCTGAGAACCGAGAAGAGAGTAGGACGGCCTGCTCGCCAATCCACCTGAGGTGCATTACCAGTTGGCCTGATTTTGTGGTAGCTCCCGCTACATTCTTCCATGAAGCATTCCTTACATTGAAAGGGTCTCCAACCTCCAGGAGCCCTCATTAGCCACAGACTGTAGCTTTGTCCTGCTGGAGATTTTTTACTTCCAAAAAAGAGATTAGGGGCCTGGTTTAGATTTTGGTGGTAATGGTCCTGCTGTCACCTTTTCAACAGACTCACTGCCTGCCTACTTAGCAGTCTTCCTGCTCGATTTAGATGTTGTCGGTCGGTGGATGAAAGACCGCCAGAGTTCTGGAGTTGGTGGCGCAATAGGTAGAAGCGGCTGTCAGCATGAGTTCAGTCAAGATGACTGCCAACCTAATCACAATTTGGCTTTCCGTTGAGGTAACTGTGGTGGAAATAACTCCTACTGTAAGTTGACAAAATCGAAGGAAAGGAGGTAAGAACTTAATTTTGTATTGTTTACCACTTCCGTTTCCAACTTGTATGCAATCATTCAGGTCCCTCCTTTGCTGCTAAGACCACACCATGAAGCCAAACGACTCAGTTGTTTACCGGATCTAAGGTAGGCCATGTTTACAATTGCCTTACTATGAATCATGTGTTGATAATTGCTGTAGCCTTGTGTCTTTTTACATTGCTCTTACATACAATTGTTTCTTATGTGTAGTGCGGTAGTGTTCATTTTACAACTTATCAAGGTAACATGAACACACCTGAATTGACACTTAGGGGCATATCATCAAGGGCAATATCGCTGCTTTAGTGGCACTTTTTGCTACTAAAGCTGCAATATTTTTATCGCCCTATCAGCAAGCGGTCGCTAACATCTGTTGGTGACGGTTTACTGGCAAAAGCGCCTGTGTTATTGCCGCTTTGCATGTCATCCCTAATGACATGAAAAGTAGGTGTTCCCTAGGCGTTCCCTCTGAAAACAACCCTGGAGAAGTCGCTAACCGCACATTACGTTATCATCAAGCCGGACCCTGATACCCATAGCGACATAATAATCGCCGCTAACCGCGGTTCTCGCCATCAGCTAATGTCTGCAAATTGTCATACTTAGCTATATTTATAATGGGACTTGGATTCTAAGCCTAAATCCACATCTCCCTATTAACAAGGATTCCCTTAGAGCCGTAGTTGCATCGCTGCATTTCCGGTGATGTTCCCTCATTATGCCGCTATCGCCGGGGTTTTTATCACTGTGGAGATAAGCGTTGATAATAACGTGTTATCTCAGCGATTAATTCCAGCGGTAGCCGGCGTTATACAAATTCGCACTATATGCGCTCTGCGATGTTTATCGCCGTTTGTTGGTGATATGCCCCTTAAATTTTTTGTTGTTGCTGTCAATAATTTGTTCATGTTGTGTGTGTGGAATGCAATATGTAACAAAAAGGAGCATGACAAATTACCTACATATATTTGTGTGGCACATACAACATATATGTGAATTGATATGAAAATATGTTGTACTTACCAGTCTCCACTCCACCAGGGACTCACTCTATCAGCAAATCGCCTCTGGGATTAAGCCAGCACAATGGCGACATCGAAATTGGCTCAGCTGAATACCTCTAGGAAGACAGCAATGGATCTAACAGAGCCAGTACACAACTAAACACAGCAGGCAGGACACTGTCAACTTGATGGAGTACTTGAAACCGACACCACGGAGGGACGGCAGAAGTACCACCAAGATCTAAATCAGGCCTTAACACCTGACAAAGAAGTCTACACTACAACTTGATCCAGCGGTTCCCTGATAATGATGCCCTCTCCTCGGACACTGCTGGCTACCTTTGGCTGCTGAACTTTACCTTTTCAGACTCTTCTCTACAAAAATGTTCTAAGTCTGAAGATAAGCAGAGATTGGGCCCAATCCACCTCATGTACCTGAACCTTGAACAGTCCGCCATAACTCTTCACTTTGACCCGCTACTGCACAACTAGATGTCCTTGGTGGGTGCTTTAATATTTTAGGTGCTATTTTTCAGTTTTAAATTTAACAATTCATAACTCCAATTCTACTGATTGGATGTTTGTCATTTGTTGTCAAAGGATTTATTAATATATACTCTTTTTTCCTAAATTGATGTGGGATTTTTCCATGTTTTGTATTTTCACTTTATTACTGTTGAAGTGCTGCATCAATGTTTTGCACATTGCCTCTAAGTTAAGCCTGACCGCGTTTTTGACAAACTACCAAAGGGTTAAGTACGGATCAATTTAGCAGCTTTTAGTGGTTCACCCTGACAAAGATTGTGGTAGTTGCTTGAGAAGGGCTCACAATAATCTTAACCAACAAATAAATAGAAAATAGAATAAAATGTAGTACATTATTTGACACCAAAACTACAAAAATCCAATCAGTAAAACCAGAGATATGAAATTTGAAAGATGTAATGTAAGTGTAGTGACTAAAAGTGCAAGAAACCACTCAAGGTTATCTGGTCGTGCGAGAACGGGTGAAAGTCACAAGTTTAGGCCCACAGTTCCAAAGCGTGGGCTAGATATAGAAACGAGGTTAGTCCCGCTGAGAAAGTTACCTTCTAAAGTCCAGGGCAAAAAGTCTAGTCCACGGTGGAGGAAGCGACAAGGGAGTACTTTTCGATTGGTCATCACTGTTAAGCAAAGAGCAGGCTTGGTGTCAAAATCTTGCCACTAACAGCACGTTCGCCGTTGTGAAGCACCCAAAACTTCAGGATTTCTTATTTTCTTCTAGGAGGAGCTCAAACAATGCCACACCAAGGGTCCAGGGCCTGTATGGCACCACTTATGGATTAGGAACTCATTCCAGTACAGGCCTCAGGGTTCAGGCAGGTTCAGTTGCAGTTCAGGGCAGGTCCAGTACAACAGGTCAGCTGGGCAGTTGCAGGGAGATATCTGGAGCTCGTTGAGTCCCTCTAGCTCAGAACAGCAGGTCAGTCAGCTGACCCCTGGATTCACTTAGTCACTTCAGTCTGGGATGAAGGGTGCAGGTCCAGTCTTCCTTCCCAGGCAGCAGGGCTGGCCTCAAGCAGCATGGCAGTCCTCACGCAGTAGGGTAGTGCTCTGGAAGCATGGCAGTGCCTCTTCTGTAGTATTCATAGATCCAGAGTGAACTCAAGAGTGTGTCTGAGGGTCCCCTTTTTTATACTTGGTGCCCACTTTGAAGTGGAAGAAACCTCTGGAGTCTTCCCCTTACAGAGGTATCTTGAATTTCTTGCCTCCTTGCCCTGGTCCCAGTCTATCTCCAGGCACAATAGGCTAGTGTGAAGTATTTTGTGTGGTGAGCTGAAGAGGTGCATTTGAAGTGTGGCTGGTGACTGCTCCGCCACTCTCCTCAAGCCAGGATAGTGCATCCTGTCAACACCCCGGCCCTCTATTGTGATACTATCCGGGAGGAATATACAAATGCCAACTTTCAACTACACCTGATCATGTTACCCAGGAACAGGCTGGAGGAACCAAACGAATAGGGCAAGAAAACGTCAACTTTCGAAAAGTACAGAACACATACACAGGTCCCAAGAGTCAAGTTTATGGAACCGATTTCCCACCCAATTATTACTTAATCTACTATGGGCGTGGTAGTTTATCAATAAATGAACTATTGGCCTCAAAAGCAATGTAAATGAGATAGATTATTCACATGCTATTATCACAAAAATATGACAACAACATTGGAAACATCAGTGCTGACTGTGCAAGGTGCAGAAAGTGCTCAGTGCAAACAGATATTTACATATATACATATTACCATCCAAATAACACAAGATATCCGCAAAAACTCCAACTTCCACAAGAACATATCGGTGTTTCAGGTGTCGTAGACAGGATAAACTGTATGTTGACATTTGATTGTTTTCTTGGTAACAAACAAACTGCACAATCATTGCAAGCGCAACATAGCAGTAACCATTACGCACTATCTGCATCTCCCTGCACAATAGTCTGTTACCGGACACTTCCCATGCCATAATACGACCACCACCTGCCACAAATCTTGATTTGTTTCTGTGGACCCCCCATACTGGTATATTGGTTGTTCCATTGTGGCACAACAATCCATTCCACTTGTCACTCTGATAGGGTAAGTGGTTGGGGGGATTTACATTTATGAGCAATGTCCGATTTGGCCACTAATGTGGTCACTTCCACTAGTGTCAGCTCATAGCGGGATTCACCAAGGGCTTCAATATTACCAAGAAGTCCCATTTTCAGGGTGAGGAGTACCATGGTCCAAAACTCAGGACAACGTCCTATCATTACGTGTTGCACTAGGCTCAGGAACCTTAGGCTCACTCGACAGGAGATCCTTCTCCCAGTAGATCAGGTGCTACTCAGACGTGTCACCAGATTCCTGGGTCTCAACCTGCTGGCAAAGACCCACTAGAGTAGGGCACTCGTTCTGCTCTTTGCAGAATTTTGGGGCCCCTTTCCTGCTGTCAGTTGGTCAGCTCAGGTTGGTTCTCCACTTCAGTCCCCCTCAAGTTCTGCCTCCTCCCTCAACATGGAAATTTCAGGAGCTGGTGTTCTGCTCACATTACCCTTCCTCCATGTGGCAGGTACCTGGGCCATTCTTCCAGGTCCTTCTGACCACCCTCACGAGCTGCCATCGACCGTTTGGTCAGGCACACCCACTCAGGCAACCCCATCATCTCCACGTGTGACCTGAACCTTACCTCCTTGAAGATGGTGTCCTACAGGTCCTTGCCCAGCAGACAATCCACAGGCATGGACGAACTCACAGCAAACTTCAGCAGACCTAAACCCGCCCCCCCCCCCCACACACACACACACACACTCAAAGGGAACCAGAGCCACAGGGCAGTGTCTATCATGGTTGTCATCAGCTTGGTGGAACATGTTAAGGACTACCTGCTCTGAAGACACCAGATGACAACTGATGGTATTCATGCTGGCTCCTGCATCTCTCAGAGCCTCTGCCCTCTGCCCATTAATGGATTCCCACTGACTGTACTTCCTAGTATTATCAGGCATGTGCTTTTTCTGTACCATCTCTCCATCATCCAGGGACACTAGGGTCAACTGTACACTCTCCCCAAAACTATCTTGGCCAATCTCTTCCCCACGCAATACACTAGCCAACCACAGTGACTGCCCAACGGTGGAGGGCTGTGCCTGCTTGGGACACTTGGCACCCCCTTTGTAGTGTAGTGTCCTCCCTGCTGCCAATCATAGCACTTCACAGGAGCCTTCCCTGCAGGTTTACTGGCAGGAAACCATTTTTGTCAGCAAGGGACTGGGAACTCTGATCCACAGAACTATTTTGGGGGCCTTTAGAGAACTTCTTGCTCTTTTTGTCCCACCTCCTTCTACTTTTGATTACCCTGGCCAAGCTTGTGGGGATCCCCCCTGATACCTTCCTCTGGACCCTGATGCTGACCCAGCAGTCCACCTCATTAGCAAACTCTCTGGGATCAGTGAGCTTACTATCAACAAAGTGCGGGCGTAGATCTGGAAAGCAAAGACTGAACATATGATCTGTTGCAAACAAAATATACAGCCCCTGATTATCTTTTACCTCACTGCTTGTCATCTAACCATCCAGTGCCTTGAAAAAAGAATCCACACAAGCTACTCAGGTCTGTTGGGAAATCTTCTGACTATCCCTATAAATCTGTCTATATTTCTCTGGGGTCAGACCAAACTTTCTGATTAGGGCCTTCGTTATGAGGGGGATACCTCATCCTCTCACTCCCTTCTTGGGCCAGTAGAGTGTCCCTCCCCTCACTAGAGATATGTCTCCAAAAACTAGCCCTCCCCCAACCTGCCTCAGGGACCTTGTGCACTTGGAGTGCAATTTCATAGACCTTAAACGATCTGTCTATGTAGTCTTCCACCACCAGACCCTTGGGCATGCAGACCCTCATGTCAGACGGCATGGAATAAATACTATCACCATCACTGCTGGATTTCACCTGCTTGGCTTTGATATTCCGCTCTATCAGGCTTATCTCCTGAGACAAGAGGAGACGAGGGCTCATCCAGTCATGGAATTTCCAGTAATATTCTTGAGCGTACCCCTTTTTCATCTCAGTGATCGCTCCAATGATCTTTTCAAGTGTCAGGGGGTCCTCCAGCTCAGAAGGGAGCATTGTTGAGAGCCTTGGTAAGGGGATATTATTAAGAATGGGGCAGTTCTCTGGGGGCAGGGGCACCAAGCATGCTGCACACAATAGTAGTCTACAAAGGCTGCGTCAATACCCACCGCCATTGGACTGTGGACTTCAGGCGGCTATACTATCTTGGGGACAATCCTAGAAGCAATGACGCTGGTGGTAAGCCAATGCAGCAGTTTCCACCTTATTCTACACTTCATAGATGCACTAGAGGGAGGACATCCATCATTGCTTGGCTTCCTCAAGAGAGACTTGCTTCAGTAAAGCCCTAGAGAGTTGAAGTTTTCTTTGGAGGATCTCTATTGGATTAACCGCAATCTGTTTTTTGAGATCCAGAATGTTGTGCTTGAGGGTAAGTTTGGTTTATTCCTGCCTTCTACGGTATCCCTATGCCACCCATCTGAGAGTGGCCTTTCCCATCGCTCATAATGGTAATGTTCGGGGGTGGCACAGTTCCGCTGTTAAGGTCAAAATGGGCCTGGAGTTCAGTTGCAAAATACTCAGGTCAGGCGGTGTCGACAAGATGCAGGCACTGAGACACCAAAGGTGGCCTCAGGCCACACCTGCTGCCCCAAAGTGGTCTTTGCTGTGTGAGTGATCAGAAATGCCCTGTGGAAGGGTTGTGGCCTCGTTCAGCCATGGAAGATCTGTGGCGAGGAGCAGGAGGATGTCTATGTGGGGTTGAGTCGCATGCAAGGTCGACGTATGTGCATGTTTTTGGTTCCTGGGTGCCAGATTCTCCATGCGTCTCATAGTCCCAAGGATTCCATCCAAGTCCTTAGCTGATTTGCCCAGGATAATCAGCTCACCATGGTGCAGCCAGAGGAGTCAAGGTCGGGAAAGGGAGAGGGGTTGAAGTCCCTGCCGACTATTGTAATCCCAGGTGAGAATGTAAGGATAGGATTCTGTATTGCTATCTATGCTGGGGAGGTTGACGAGGGTGATATATATGCACTCAAAAAGTTGCAAAGCTGGCTCCGAAGGAGGGGACCCACTTCCATTAACTTGTTCTGTGTAACCCCAACAGTGGAGGACACAACCAATGGGAACGAATTGTGAAAGAGGTGTGCCATGCCCTGCGACCGCCGTACAAACTCTGAGTGGTTCATGCGGTTGTACAAAAAGTGCCTCAAAAGGGGGCAATGTGCACCCACTAGCAGCATCAGTGCCTCTGGCATAAATCTTTTGGTGTGGTTCAAGACGGCGGACCTTTTAATTAGATCCAAAAGGTGGTTGATGTTCCACAACATATTCTTAAAATGCACCATTAAATACGTCTGTGGCTGTTCTGTGTATCAGAAGCAAGCAGAGGATTTGAGATTACCAAGTGTGGGGAGAATCCAAGTGGTAGATGCATGTGGCAATCATCAGCAAGGAGTATGTAAGTGTATGTTACCTTGTAGGTCAGTAAAAGAAGGACAAAAGTGAAAACACAATTGAAAGCAAAACCAAACCAAACAACCTCCCCTCCCAACACTCCCCACCCCACACTTCTTCCAATTAAGTATCTGTTACCCTGTAACACCCAAGAACACAAACTATTAAAACCAAACGAGCAGAGTCACACTGTAGGTACTCCTTTGATTCAGGATTCCTTGGGGTACCTAACTAGGATTGGCCTTGACGAGGCAGGGTCAGCACAACACCAGCATATAACACAGGTAAGGCCTCCGCACCAGCTGAGGATTCAAGGCTGAGGCAAGAATGAAGATTCAGTCCTGTGCTGCCGTTTGGGGGGCTCAAGCTGCATGCTCCTTGGGCCCCAAAGGGACGATCGCTGCCATGGGGTCGTGCTCGGTCCAGGTCTAAGGAAGCGAATGAGCTCCAGTTGTGCTTCCTGTGTCTCCATGACCCCGTCCTACTTTGTAACCTGACGGGAGGGGTCAATAAATAATGACGATCAGTTGTAAGGCCTTTCGCAGGCATCTGAAGACAGAGGTTTAGAGTTAAGCTGGCTGATTCAGGTGTCTCAAAAATCTATTTTAAAGTCATAGATCACATTGAGCTTGGCAAGAAATATGACCATGTGTTTCTGCATAGGGTTACCCTGGTGGAAAACTGTGGCCTTTGGACTTCAGACCTCTGGCAGTCTGGACAGTTACAGGCACGACTGATGACTGGGTGCTCAGGGACAGCACCCACAGGCCACTGCTGCTCCTGATCCCAGCACTGCTTGATGCACCCCTGACAGAAGCTGTGTCAGCAGTTAATAGTCACCAGCACTTTGTAGGATTCCAGGCAGATAGAGCAAGTAAGGTTTTCATGGAGTAACTTCAACATTCTGGGAGGAAATGTGGGGGTGAGACTGGACACTGTGTGGCTTGCCTTAAGGGTTGTGGCTGCACAGATGGAAAGGCAACTCCCTTAACCAAACCTGGTGCTTCCCTCATGCTATTAACAGCATGAGAGAAGTGTCAGGATTGGAGGGAGCGGTCTCTCTCGGTGCTCCCGTGGGCACTGGAGACCTGTGCTTGCTCTCAATCCAGCTGTCTAAGACACAGCCTCAGCCGCTGCAGGTAAGAGTGGTGGGGCCAGGTGAGGGAGGGATTTCAAGAGATGACCACTATGTAAAATGAATTCCCTCATGGTTGTCTCTCGAAATTCCCCCTGACCTGGCCTCACCACTCTTACCTGCAGCTGCCACGACTGCTAAGACAGCTGGGTTAGAGAGCGTGAAAGTGCGCATGTCTGGCTGGCAGTCACAAGTCAGTCGGGCAAAGTGACAGGCACACTTTAAATTGAAGTGCACATGCTGCCCACCACTTCTCCCTTTTGCTGCCACTCAGCAGGCCCTGCCCCGTCTTGACAGTTGGTTTGGGGCGGGTAGATGAAAAATAAAATGGTAATAAATTAATTTTATTACCATTTATTTTTCATCTCTGGGGCTTTTTTGGGGGCATTTTAGTTGGTGAGGAAAAGCTCCTCCACTCAAATGGAGGAGCCGCCCTTGATGGCTTGGCCATATCATTGCAATATGAGAACTCGATCAAGCAGTGACTCAGGTGGGCTTCTTTTCACGTATAGCTCCTGCTCCGGCATCGTGGTCAACTCATCCGCCCTGGCCAGCATGCTGCACTCAGCGTCTGTCTGGGATGCTGGAGAAGGAGTGGACTGTGGCATGCGCTGGCAGTGCTATTATGTTGGTGTGCTGTGGGAGGAGAGGCAGGCCTCGGCCTGTGACAGCTGCAAAAGTATCAGTTCACTTCCACTCTCAGAACCCTACTTCCCCTGCAATCAATCACTGACGGTATCCTTGCCTTTGACACTATACCGCTCTATGCTGCCTTTTGTCTAGGTTCACATTAATTACCACATACATACATACACTGGGGCTCTGGGCACAGAAGGAGAAAGAGCACATGCACACATAGACAATTAGGAGGTACTGGTATCAGATATCACAGGAAAGAGAAGCAGGCCCAAGCATGCATCAGACATGCACTGAGAGTCAGAGGGCTTTGGGCAGCACAGCCTACAAAAAAGTTAGCACCGTCGTAGACAAGGCTAATCATCTCTTATAAGAATGACGTTACTTCATGACATTGACCTGGTGGCCATCTTACTACATACAGTTGTTCAAAAAACCTCCTTTCTAGGTCTCGCCTAGGCAGCGCTTGCACTGTCTCGTTGAGACATGCACTATATACTATAGTGGGGAAGCTTTGTTTAAGCTCCGTCCACTCTCTGCCCATCTTTTGGATTGGCTTATGGTATGTTATGTTACGATAATTGATAACGCGCTCGGCTACTCATGAGTCTCCCGGCGCGGAAAACCAGTATAAAGAAACGGAATGTAACTGGGGAGATTGCGAACAGCAGGGTTTTAAGTCTTTTCTTGAACATGGAGGGGTTGTCGATGCTACGTAGTTCAAGGGGGAGAGAATTCCACGCTTCAGCCGCTTTGAAGGATAGAGAGCTGCCTCCGTTCCTTGTCCGCCGAAAGCGAGGGATCGAAGCTAGGCACTGTGAGGCGGAGCGCAGATGCCTTCATGGAGTATAGAAACTAAACTGCTTCCTTAAATAGAGGGGCCCTCGGCCATAAAGGGCTGAGTGGGCCATCTTGAGGGCCTTAAATTTCACTCTTTGGACCACTGGTAGCCAGTGGAGATCCCGCAAATGATGTTTGACGCTGGATCTGTACCGGAATACCCATCGGCGCTCGGGCCGCAGTATTCTGGCTGACCTGGAGTTTCTTAAGCAGGTATCCTGGTAGGCCAATATAAAGTGCATTGGCTTAGTCAAGGCGGCTGAGAATCAGGGCGTGCATGACCATCTCCCTGGCAGGCCTGGGTAATAAAGGAAGGAACTTTCTGAGAGGCTTCAATGTGCCAAAACATTGACCGGCCAGTTTAGTTACATGAGTGAAGAACCTAAGGTTTTCTTCAAACCAGACACCCAGGTTTTTCACTGCCTGTCCCGAGTTGCTGGGGAGAGGATATTCTGGTGGCCAAAGTGCATCCCTGAACTGCGGGGGAACCTGAGGATTTCTGACTTATCTTCATTGCACTTTAACTGGGCAGCAGCAAGCCATTTGAAGACGGCTGACAGACAATTTTTAGCTTTCGTGTGGGAAATATCTGAGTCCTTCCAAATGAAGAGGAACTGGGTGTTATCTGCATATGCGATGATTTTTGCTCCCAGATCCTTTGCTAGATAGACCAAGGGGGTGACATATATATTAAAAAGGAGGGGGCTCAGGGTAGAGCCCTGAGGTATTCCGATGGTCACCTTTTGTGAGTTTGATGAAAAAGGAGGTAGCCACACCTGCTGTGATCTGTCAGCCAAGAATGATTCACATCTAAATGCTGCATTCTGATTGGTTTTCAGCTTGTTAGTCCCTCCTCCTGACGACCATGTTGACATTTGTGTCCTTCCACAGCTATCAGCCCCTTTACTTCAAAAAGTATTTTGATTCCCATGCCTCCCCGTCCCCTCCTTCAGTCTGTGCCTTCTTTGTCCACCCCCACCCCCATACACTCCCATTCATGCCTTTTTGCCCGCCTGTCCTCTCTTTTGAAATGCAATAGGACTCAAGTAAATGCAAGTTCTATTGAATTGCAAATGCGTGTTTTTAAAGTAGTGCCTTCTTTATATAATGTGCTTTGTTTATATTCAGCGTGCTGTACTCGCTTTCACTTTCGATGCTGCTGGGACACTTGCAACCACTTGTATTCTTTTGTGTTCATTTGATTTTATTTCCAATTCTGTTTCCTTGGAGACATTGCAGCCCTGCCTACATTTGCTTCCTGATTGCCCCACTAGTTCTGCCGTTTGGGTAGAGCAGCTCTGAGTAGAGGTGCTTGTATGAGCTGGTCCCCCCCCTGTGAGCGCGTCACTGCTGGAGCAGGGGTCGTCTGTGTGAGAGCTGCTCATGAGTTGGGCATCCTCGATAAGAAAGGCAGAAAGGGGGGCGTGGCTAGCAGCCTAAGATGGTGGCAGCTTAGAGGGCGAGCTCCGCGGTTGAAGCGGCCTCCAGACCTATCCGACTAGTAATCCGACGCTGAATTTCGCCCTACGGGCAGGGACTGAAGCCCGGGGCCGGGCGGCACGCCCGACAGCAATCAGATCCAGAATCCGACTGCGGGAAGTGAAGATGCCCGTATTGCCCGCTCTGGCCTTGGGGAGGAACTGGAGCCTGGGACCCACCTGGCGAGATAGAGCCGACAGGAAGTGCAGCGGCCGAGGCGTGGAGGAGCCGGAAGCGGGCGCTCGCGACGGAGCGCCGGGGTCGAGAGAGACTCGCGACCTAGCGCGACCACCGGCGCCTCTGTGGCCTGCGGGTAAGAGACTGACCGACACCGACTGCGGCCGGTGGGCGCAGGGAACGCTCCAGGCCTCTACACGAAGGCGGCCGGACCTGTGCCGGGCCCGGGACCGCCATCTTGTTCATTCGCCGGAGGAACCGGGGCTCTCCCTTGCGGGGGTGCGGAGCCTGCCGCTCTGAGGGCTGCAACAGCCACCACCCGGACTACAGAAGGCCTGACACGGGGGGCGCCGATTCTTTGAGGAAAGACACCGGGGCGGCCATTAACGCGCCGGAGCGCGACCACACAGAGCAAACAGCCGCGCAGCCAGCCTTGGTGTCCGTGGTGATCGCTTTAACTGCTGGGGTGCGGCCCAGCTGGAACCCCGACGCTGCGGAGAAGGGTCCTGCTCCACTGTGGGCACAGAGGTGTCCCCGTTGCTTCACGGACCGGTGGGCGCCCCCCCCTGGGTGAAACTGACACATACCCGGCTGGGGCTTGGTGGCATCAGGGTCTCCGTCACGCATACGAGGGCCACAGGTGGGCCGGTTCAGGCGCCCCCCCGAGCCAACGATCCAACGCGCCGCCCTGACCACGGGCTATTTCCACCTCTTCACTGACGAGGGTGTATGGGCCCGACGGACAATGCTCGACCTCACCAGCTGGCCCCTCCAGGCGACGAGGACGACAAAAATAGCCCCTTCGGCCCCACCGCATTCAGAAACTGCAGAAGCGGCGGAGGGCCTCTACCGGGGCTCCTTCTGGAGGAACCAAGCTCCCTGAAACACCCTGCTCACTGCGAACACTTCAGTGACATTACAACTGCCATGGCGGGCAAGGGACCGAAGGGTGGCAATGCGCAAACACGACTCAAGAGGTACGCATATGATAGATCGTCCGCCTCCCCGCCAGACGCTAAAACTCAGGCCAGCAAGACGACCGACCCAGCGGGAGGGAAGAAAGCTACCCTTGAAGATGTCATGCGAGCTCTGTCGCAAGTACAAGCTATGGTGGGGTCGATCTCAACAGAAATAACATTGATTAGGGCCGACTTCCACAAGATGTCGGAAAAAGTTTCCTCGATGGAGGTGGTGACCAAATCCTTGGTGGAGGATGTATCGGAGCTCCAGATTAGTGTTGAGCGAATCTCGAACGAGAACAAAGACCTACGTGCAAAGCTGGACGAGCAAGAAGGGCGCTCGAGGCGGAACAACATCCGCATTATAGGGGTTCCGGAGTCGGAGGACACGAGAGCGATGGACCTCTATGTGGAAAAACTGATCGAACATGAACTCAAACCCAAGGGTCTATCCGCCTTTTTCTCCGTGGAAAGAGCACATCGAGTCCCGGGGGGTCGTCCGAAGCAAGGAGTGGCACCACGACCGATTGTTGCACGACTCTTCAATTTTAGAGACAGAGATGCGATCTTGCAGGCAGCGAGAAATTCTCCCCCAGTCAGGATTCAAAATTCCACCCTGGCGTTCTTTCCAGACTACACGGCAGAGGTCGCACGTAGGAGGAGAACATTCTTTGAAGTCAAGAAAGAATTGAGGGCGAGAGAACTTCCCTATGCCATGCTTTTCCCAGCCAAGTTGAGAGTGGTGGCTGAAAACAAAACGTGGTTCTTCGAAACTCCGGAGGCTGCACACGACTGGCTGGAGGGATGGAGACAGACGGGGCTACCTCGCCGCTCCACAAGACCAAACAAGCAAAGTACTAATGGCTCCCGATCAGGCTCACAAGTATCCGGAGGTGACGCGGATCCCCACTCCCCACTGAGCGAGGCACATGCAACTGAAAACAATGAAGAACAATGAACTCCCGAGCCTACTAACCTAGTGACAATGTAGCACTGGCCGGGCGGGCCGTCAAGGACACCGGGCGGAGGTCCTCCGTGGACTTGGAGGGAGGCCGCTGACTCCGGAGAGACCCTCACCCCAACGAGCAAGTACTATGTTTGGGGTTGGGATCAGGCACTCTGCTAAGTTGGGGGGGCGGGCAGTTCAGGGTCCGTCTAGCAGGGGGGCAGGGAGGGGGGGAGTTGGGAAGGGGGGGTGTTCGATCATTTTGAGTTACTTTACAGGTGTAGATTCGAACCACGAGGCACACACTTTACATATGGCGGGCTCATGTCGAGTTATTAGATCGCCATTTCTATGGTACATAGACTTTCTCAACCGCAGCAGCAATGGCACGCACCACACGGAGTGACATCGAGAGGGGGGAACGTGGGGTAGGGCGCATGGCACCTCTGCAACTTATGTCCTGGAACGTGAGAGGTCTTGGGGACAAGGTCAAACGAGGTTTGGTGCTACACAGTATAAAGAGGTACAACCCGGCCCTAGTCCTGCTGCAGGAGACACATCTCACAGGCACAGCCACACACGCCTTAGACAGGAAAGGCTACCGTATGATCGCTCACTCGGAATTCACAAGGGGGTCCCGTGGGACGGGAATACTGATGCACCGGTCCTCCAGATTTATACTGCAGTCCACAAAGGTAGACACACACGGCCGTTTCGCAGTGGCACTTGGGCAATGGGAAGGGAGGCAGCTGAATATAGTTTCGGTGTACGTTCCGCCGGCGCTGCACAAGATAGTCCTCCCAGAGCTTGGAAAATTTCTGTTGGAACTCCCAGACGGGGACCTCATTGTAGGGGGGGATTTCAATGCAGTGGCGCATAACACATTAGATAGGTTCCCGACACGAACACAGGCTCCAGGGCCCTCCCGGCTGCATGACTTCCTAGAGGCGCAAGGCCTGATAGACCTTTGGAGGCGTCTACACCCGACTGACCAGCACTACACTTACCACTCAGCGGTCCACGACAGTCTGTCACGGATCGACTATTTCCTAGCACCGGGGCATGGGCTGCTCACTGTTGAAGACGTACAAATTAAACCGAGGGGTGTCTCGGACCATTCCCCATTGACGCTGACCCTTTCCAACCCGGAACGGTCCCAAGAGCGCATATACCCGATATTCCCGGGCTACCTTAGGGTCCCACAAGTGACCAAGGCTCTCAAATCAGCGACAACATGCTACCTCGTGGAGAATACTGGCTCGGTCTCATCCCCATCGGTCCTATGGGAAGCTTATAAAACGGTCCTCCGAGGCCAAGCCATCTCCACAATAACGAGTTATAAGCGCTCCCAGAAAATGGAACTACTAGACTTAGAGGACAGACTCGCCAAGGCAAATGAAGTTCATATGGCTGACCCGACCGGAGACACGCTCCACGCTCTACGGCTGTGTCAGCAACGTCATACTGATCTTCTGCGTAGTAGAGTGATCGAACACATAACGGCCACCACGAATAGGATATACGACGTAGGGGATAAGGCAAGTAAGCTCCTAGCCTGGCTAGAGAAAAAGCGGGAGGGACAGAGGACTATCTTGCAACTGAAAGACTCTGTAGGGGCGATGCACACCCGCCCTGCCCGGATAGTCGAACTCCTGGCTGATCACTTCCAGGCGGTGTATACCTCTGACATAGAGGTTACCTGGGAAATGGCGGAGACGGCGCTCGTGGGACTGCCCACCCGCACACTATTGCAGGACAGCGTTGAGGACCTAGAGTCAGAATTGTCGGCTGAGGAGATAACTTCAGCTATCGCGGCACTACGCCCGGGAAAAGCCATGGGCCCCAACGGGATCCCGATTGAATGGTACAAAACCATGTCGGAAACGCTCGCAACACCGCTACTCAACATGTACGTAGACAACTTAGACCGAGGACACTTGCCACCTGATCAGTGCATGGCTACCATTGTGGCGATCCCGAAACCTGGCAAACCCCCTGAGGATTGCGGCTCCTACCGGCCGATTTCCCTCCTCAATGCAGAAAGCAAAATCCTGGCGAAATTGTTAGCCAACAGGCTGCTGCCTCACCTTAGCCACCTCATACATCCGGACCAATCGGGATTCATGCCGCACAGAAATACGGCGCTGAATCTTAGGCGCCTACATGGTGTTATGGCGAGAGCTCCGTTGTTGACAACCGACGCAGCGATCCTCTCATTGGACGCCATAATGGCGTTCGACTTAGTAGAGTGGCGGTACCTCTTTGCAGTCCTGCACCATATGGGCTTTGGTCCGAAATTCATAGGGTGGATCAAGCTACTGTACGAGAAACCGGTGGCGCGGGTGACCGCAAACGGACATGTCTCGAGAGTCATTTCATTAGCGAGGGGCACGAGACAAGGCTGCCCGCTCTCACCACTACTGTTTGCCCTGGTATTGGAGCCATTGGCGACTATCATTAGGACCACACCACTGCTGCGGGGCATTAACTGGGGTGATGGCTGGGAGGACAGAGTGTCCTTATATGCTGATGATATGCTAATATACCTAACTAACCCGGCAGAAGGGATTCCAATATTACTGGCATTGACTGAGCGGCAGGGTATTGCATCGGGCTACAAGATTAACTGGACGAAATCGGTGCTCTACATGTTGCATGGGACCCCGCCACGTCTGGAGGTGGATTGCCCCTTGGTGGTGGAGGAAGTTTCCTTTAGATACTTGGGGATTCAGATCACCCGCGATCTTGCGATCTTTCAAGAGATGAATCTGAAACCGCTGCTCGACAGATTGAAAGCGGACGTGCGCCACTGGAAGACACTCCCGCTGACGTTGCTGGGCAGAGCCGGCGCTTTTCAAAATGATGGCGCTGCCCCGGTTCCTCTATGTTTTGGAGAACACGCCGACACTGGTTCCGCCTTCCTTTTTCAAACAGGTATCCGGGCAACTGTCAGGACTGTTGTGGGGAGATAGACCGGCAAGGATAGCACAAGTGAAACTGATCAGGGATTGGTACAGTGGAGGGATTGCACTCCCAAGCCTGGAATTGTACTATTGGGCGGCCCACCTAAAGGTGATTAACCAGTGGTTGCATGCACCGCAGGAGGACCCGGCGTACTTAGCGGACAGACGACAGCTTGGCACTAACACGCTTCTGGCCCTGCTCTACAACAACGGCCTGATGGCAAAACTGATCGGCCCAACTAAGCACACTGTAACGCTGTGGCATAGGGCTCAATCCCGTCTGAAGTGGGGGGGGGTGATTACACAACTCACGCCCTTGTGGGACTCTAGGGCGCTGGGAAACTTGAGACGTAGTGAGGGATTCGACCACTGGGACACCATAGGGATTTCCACGGTGGGCGATCTGTGGACAAGAGAGGGGGTGGTTCCGTTTGACACTCTGAGAGAACAATATGAGCTGAACACCACTGAGACATATCGATACATACAGATTAGACATGCATTACTAGGTGCACTGACACCAGGTACTCAGGTCCCGGAATCGGCCCCTTTAGAGGACCGACTACTCACTGATTACATGGAAGCTAGCGCTACATCCCTCACGTACCGTAAATTAGTGAATAATTTGCCTGACCCATTACAGAAACTGAAAGAGAAAGGGGAGGATGATGTTGGTGCCCTGGACGAGGCAGAATGGAATGCCGCAATGGCATCGCCTAGAGAGGCGGGAATATCAGCAAGGTTCCGATTGGTACAGTTCAAGATATTGCACCGAGTGTATTACACACACACCACACTACACAAATTCCAGAGGGCAGATCACCCATATTGTCTGCGAAATTGTGGGGAGGAGGGGACGCTTTTCCATACCCTTTGGTCCTGTCCGAGCATACTAGACTACTGGAAGCGTGTGGCACGCACGATCGCCCAGACGCTGCTGCTCCCGTTCACTCCTGACCCTAGACTTTGTTTGTTAAATGTATGGGGCCCGACCGACCTGACATCACACGGGCGGAAATGGGTGATTATAGGGGTGATGTTAGCGAAGCGAGACATAGCGCAAAGATGGGGGGCATCAGAGACACCGACTCTGACACAGTGGTGCAAAAATATGGACATGCTCATGATGGTGGAGCGGGCGGTGTATCAGCAGAGGGCCAATCCACGTAAATGGAACAAAATATGGATGCCATGGAATGTTTACACGGGGGAGCCTTGTGAACCTCTACAAGAAGAAGAAGATATAGATAGTTCAGAGGAGGAGAAGGATGTAGTGTAAAAATGGGACTGCGGGCGGGGCGGGGTGACAGGGGTGCGGTTTGCCTAGGTACCATCTCGCCCTTCTGGCGTAAGGGATGATAAGAATACGTGTGGGTAGTGGATACCGGCCATCGGCCTGACGCAACTAGAAAGCTTACGTATACCTACCATGCTTCTGTAAGACCAAGCCATACACCTGACTGTTGTTTGTTGTTTAATGTTAAAGAAAAAGGAAATGTTGCGAGTCGAATTGAATATGGCGGAATGTTGACGCCACATATCTAAATGCTTGAACTAATACATATGCTGACATGATGCAACAATAAAAACTTTAAAAAAAAAAAAAAAGAAAGGCAGAAAGGCGGAGGAGATAATCTTCTGGAATGCGGAGTCTCCCTCGCTTTGAGCAGTAGAAGCTCCGCTATCCACTGACGCCTGGTGGTGGGAGCGTGTGCTCTGGTACCGAGGGGTGTGGTTAGAAGGCAGCCCACTGCGCACCCTCCCAAACAGACTGCCCTGCCTCCTTTGCTCCTGCTGCAGGGAGCACGGGAACATCTACAAGACCAACAACAAAGTCATGGCTTATGAGTGCATGCACAAGAAGCAGCCTCGCCCACACCAAGGAGATCGACCTGGTGGACAGGGACCCAAACATCTCAACAATGACGTGGTGAAGGTAACGGATGCACGGCAGCGTGGGGGCAGCGGGGGAGGGGTGAGTCCCACCTTTAATCCTCCTGCTCTCTGTGATGCATGTTCCCTCCCTCCCCTCGTTCATGTTGTCCACCCCCACCTTCCATAATAAATAAAAGCACTATGATGAAGTCAGCGTTTGCCGTGCCATAGTGCTTTCTTTTCTAAATAACCCTACTGCACACTTGCTACTCTGATCTGCAGCATGGCTAAAAGACATTGGTATATTCAAAAGCTCTTGCATAGGCAAAACAATTAGCTTTGCCAGTGATTGTTTCAACTTTCAGTCATGCAGGGAGACGCTTCGCCTGTGCTGTTTGCCGCTGGGCGCCACGACGGAAACCACAACATCCAGGAGCCAGTGGGGGTATCAGCTGTGAACTCGCCCCTCCCCTTGAAACCCGAAATACTTAACCGCTCAAATCCACCCGCATCGCGGGACTCGTGCGGGCGGGCACCGGGCTAAGCCCGGGCAAAGGGCGGGCCTGTTTGTGCCTGTTCGTGACGGGCAGTGACTGGACTGGGCCATACCACTCTGGTATTTATTACTATATTCAGTCAAAGCTAGGTTTTAACGCCACTATTGTATATAGCTCACTGCTTTTGTGTTTTACCGGGTGGTATCACCTCTAAGGGATCAGTTTTCTTCCTTTTGTATTTTTTTTAACGTTAAACTTTGTTGCCTCGTCACTCTGTACTGTCAAGTAATCCACATTTAGTATCATGGGAAAAACCATTCCCCCAAATTCCCGCCCACTTACACGGCAAAAAGCAGCCTTAACAACACCAGTCCCGAGTTTAATGGCTATTGATAAAATGCTACAAAAAACAATTGGGGTGGTTTCTACGGCTATACTGAACACAGAAAGACGACTTTCTCTTACACCTGCTATGCCTCCCCCCTTGCCAACTGGGAATGCATCTTCACCTACAGCCCATTCGCCCGATTCTATGCTAGTGTCCTCTTTTGCTGAGCTTCCATGCACACAGATTGTCCCTGTTGTTAGCTCTCCCATTATTTTTGCACCCCCTATCCCCCCCAGGTGGCTAAAAAAGCACCCAAGCGCCGCTCCAGAAACAAGAATTTGAAACCATATAAAAAACCAGCCAAGGCAACTACACCACTAGATACCTCCCAGGCTGAGCCAGGCCCCACCATTACCACTCTTCCCCCCCCCCCCGGTATGGGCTACTCATTTACTAATTGACTTTAAAACACAAATGGAACAGCTCATCAAATCTCAATTTAAAACCTTGATGAGTAGAATCGATAAAGTTTTTTCATTGTTAAATACCAAGGGTGGAGGAGGAGGTCGGCTACTTGCACCTACCGGGAACAACAACATTGAGAAACCGGACTTAGGTAATACAAATCAGGTAAACCAAGGTCCAAGTTTAGATGAAGGCCCCCGATCCGACAATTTGGCACTTGGATCGGATCTACCGAACACGTCTAAACGTTTTTCTAACATTACCGTCTCCGGTTCTGTTATACCGCCTAAGGTGCCTTCAGATATAGCCACTTTTGTCCCTCAAGAACCACCCCTAATCCCACAAGTAACTATTAGAAATCAACCTGACCAGGTTATGGCCCCTCACAAGCCAGCTATGAAATCTCCCAGCAAGGGAATCCAACACTCACTACCTTGCCCCCAGTTACCCCCTGCGGCTTCTCCATATGTGGTGATACTAACTGGAGTTCCTTCGCTGTCATGTGAGCGAGGTGAAACATTCCCCGAGCTGAAGAATAAAATCATTTTCTGGTTGAACAAACACAGACCACTAATGGCAGCGGGGCAGGGAGAAATCCTATTCGCTAGAAGAGTCAGCTGGTTGGGGACTAAACGGAAGGACATTGGAGGGGACTGTGTGATTGTTAATTTCAGGGATCCCGGAGTGATTAAACACATTCTTGGCTGGAAGATGAGGTCAACATCTCTGTAGCAAACGAACTGTGGGATGTTGAACCCCAGGAGATTATATCTGTTAAGAAGACAGACAAAGTGGGTAGGCAACTGATGTGGGACTTTGAACGCCTTGGCCTACGGGTAATAAACGGAAGAAGCCATCATGACAAACCCCCTGCCGTTACCTATATAGGCCACAATGCAAGCTCCACCTTGGATTATACATTAGTTACACTACCCCTGCTAAGTCTAATTAAAAAATTCCAAATACTCTGCTCACTAGACAGCGATCACTCAATGCAACACATTGAGATGAAACTGAGCCCCTCCAGGCACGTTAAGGCACCAACTATCCCAGGCATAACCTTAACAATCAACCTGAAGCAGTTAAGGTGGTCAAGCAACACTCTACCACAAATAGCGTTAGACGCTAAGAAACTTTTCAAACAAACAACTGCAGAAAAGGACTTATGTTCAGAAACCTGGTCTGACTTCCTGGAAAGGCTACCAAGGTCCAATAGTAACGCAAAAATGAATACCTATCGGAAGACTGATCTAGAACTCACAAAAACAGCACTGTCTATGAGGAAACAACTTCTGAAGCTCACAAGACGGGCACAAAGACTAAGGATAAACCCAAGTATCTGGCAAGAAGTCCGATCGACAAGGAGGCAATACAAGAAGCTGGTTTGGATGGAAAAAAGGAACAAAGCTAACGACTTTTGGGTCAAATTGCTGCACAACATAAAAAAATCGGACTCTTACCAGGAGGAGCCAAGATGGCGATCGGAGTGGAAGTGTAGGCTCCCGGCTCCGCAAACCTCCGAGCTCCGCACTAAAATCCTGCCCATAATCCTGTGATTGTGCTACAGCGGGGTGTCGGTGACTGCGCACAGACACCATTCGCGTGATCCCGATGTCTCTGCCTGCCTTGTAACCGGAGAAATCCTCGAAGTTGGTCGACGGCCTTAACATCCCTGGAGCCGGGACCTCTGCTGCGTAACACGGCCGGGTGTTAATTGATCAACATCGGCCAGCTGGGCCTGGGCGGAGCTGGTCCTCCGGGACGAAATAACCACCGAGGGGAAAAAAAGTATAACATTTTTCTGCAGGAGCGTGGCTTGTCACGATACGCGACCGGAGTACATCCTCGAGAAGGGGGCTCGCTGGGAATACTGTTTAATTGCGCGACGCTGGAGGTGAGCTGTATCGACTCCATTTTCGGACTCTCCCGGTTTTCGCGGGCCGCTCCCGAATTTGCCGCTAGCCCTGAGTCGGAGAGGGGATGACCATTACCGGAGACCGCTCCTTAGACGTGTGCTTTGGAGGCCTTGGTGATTCGAATTGTAGCCCGCCTGACCTGGACTCGCCCCTGCTTCACCTCCGTTCTCCCTACAAGGTGGAGGCGTCTGATGGCTGCCTGAATGAGATGGAGTATATTAACCTGCCTATCGAAGTGCTGTGTGATGGGGAGCGTGAATCACCGCGTTATGATGCGATGTTGGGACTGCAGCCTGCGCTGTCCTGTGTCGACGTTCTTGCTGCTCTTGGTGACCTACAGTCTGTGTGGAAGGATGGTTCCCGAGAGTTGGGAAGAAAGCTGGACGATATTGCGCTCACACTGGGGCGACTACGGTCAGATGGCTCCCAGATGTGCGAGGATTTGCCTCTGCCTGTCCTTGAGGAGGATACTATGGTTCCACATGGGTGCGGAGGGGAACGGATGATCCCGAACAGCGTTGGTGCCTGCGGACGGCTGTCAGTCTGCTTCTGCTACACTGGAGGATTTCTCTCACAGCTGAGGACTGTGGCTTCGTCCATTGTATCGCCACTATTGGCCCAGATACGGTTCTTGCAACTGTTGGCTCCTGTGACTACCTCCTCTTTCCTCTCCCTTGTTTCCCTGCTGTGGAATATGTGTCATCGAACGGAACTGGGGGTGATGGTCGTCAGTGCAGATGAATCTACTGGTGATCGGCAGCGTCCATTTTGTATTTGCATGCCGCTCTTCTGCCTTGCGTGGACATTTTGTTCCTTTGTGTTGGCTGGGACGGGCTTTACTCGGAGGGCATACCTCGGGGGACTCACACGAACAGGCCAGGGCTAAGTGGTCCTTTCTCACGGTTGGTGTTTGCTTGGCTAGCGGGGGATCGGGTCGGAGTGTTCCTATGGTACATTTCTTTGCGCAATATGTGATAACTCTCCCCATTTCTTACTGTATTAATTGCTTGCTTTTGTTGACGGTTGCTCTTGGGGTGGAGGATAAATTCGTGGTAAGGGAGACCGGGAGCACGTAGGGATGACCCTCCTCCGGCTTCATATGACCTTTTTCTTTCTTTTCTTTTTCATTTCTACATCTATATTTCGGGTACTCTTTTCTTGGGCGACAGACACACTGCTAGGGGGGGGGTAGGCCGTAGCCTCTGCATGCGTGTAGGGTGGGGGTTGGGGGGGGTTTGTTTTGTGCGTTTTAAGTTCCTATGGGCCTTTATTTCTTTTCTTTCTTTTCCTTGATTCTTTTCATCTTTTTCTTTCCCTTCTTCTGGATCAACAGGGAGGCTCGGTATGGGGTGGGTAATGACTGGCGCGAAATATGAATATGTGCTCTTTATCCTGATATGCGTATAACTGTGTCGCTCTTCCGATTGTGTTTTACGCTAGTTTGATATCTTGTGGTATGCATTGCTCACTCTGTGCCCCCGGCGTCTGTTATGGCATCTGATCCTTCTTATTTACTAAATTTCAACCTTACCTCTATATAAAAATTTAAAACTGAACCTTAATTTCCCCTGTACCTCAGCAGTCCGATATGTCTTCAGTGTAATTTTGAATGCTTGCTATTTGTATTGTGGTACTACTGAGTCACCGTATAATTTGCATATGTGCTTATATTGACGTCGAGGCCGGCCGGATGGTTGTAGGCCTGTAATTGTCTGCGGATACTGCACAATAAAGGTTTTTTAAAAAAATAAATTAAAAAAAAAAAAATCGGACTCAAGGGCATTCTGGATACAAGTCAACTCCATTAACAGAGCAGCTCAACCTGTAAATATGACATGTATCACCGAAAGCGATTGGGCCAAACACATAGTCGATACATTCTCAATAAACCTAACAAAGAACCAGATCACAACATCAACAATTGAATCTGAAATGCCAAGAGCTACGAACCAGGAAAGAACGACTATTACCAGCACTATTGGCTCGATCATCGGCCAGGAAGACGTAGATCAATCAATATGGACAGACGACGATTGCCGAATACTCAAAATAATCAAGAAATGCAAACAAGTGAGTGCGCCGGGCCCGAATGGCATTCCGCAGGCAATCTACAAAGAGGACCCTGAGTTCTGGGCACGTAAATTCAACATTCTGTTTCGGTCAATCAGCAACTCAGGACGGGTCCCGGAAAGCTGGAGGGGTGCCATTATCAACCCCATGTACAAAGGCGGAGACCACAAAAATCCAACCAACTACCGCTTAATAGCCCTGATCGATGCGGAAGCCAAATACTACGCATCTCTGGTGCTAGCCGATCTAGCTCAATGGTCGGACATGCACAGCAAAATCCCGTTAAACCAGACAAGGTTTCGTCGAGGAACAGGCACCATGGCAAACGCAATGGCATTATGCTTAATCGGTGAAAAAAGCCTACAAAACCACCAGGAACTTTATACCTGCTTCGTTGACTTTAAGGCAGCCTTCGACCGTGTCAACAGGAATTTACTATGGGCCAAATTGAAGCATCAGGGCCTGCCAGACTCAATCCTAACGCCGATCATTGACCTGTATAGTAACACCTGGATGCAGGTAAAGATCGACAACGGACAGAGGCTAACCCGGAAGATCAATACCTTTGATGGCTTAAAGCAAGGCTGTGTCCTGGCCCCTCACCTTTTTAATTTATTCATGGCGGATTTAACAGCAAGCCTTGATCAAACCAATGCTCATCCACCGCGGCTAGGTAATCTCTGTTTAACACACCTATCCTATGCCGACGATGTGGTCCTAATAAGCCAGACAAGAATAGGCCTGCAGCGTCTATTACAGGAACTGACCTGCTACACCAAACAGAATTTGCTAGCAATAAACACAAAAAAAACCAAGATTATGGTCATAACCCGACGCCATAAAGTGCAACCAACCTTCACTATAGACAATGTCAAACTGGAAGCGGTTGAAAGTTATAAGTATCTCGGGATACTATTGGACAAGCGTCTTAACTTTGCTACGCACCTAAACAGCATGGAAAAGAAGAGCATGGTCCTATTGCACGCTTTCAGTAGCTTGGCGTCCGAACTCAGAGGCCCCCTGGTCTCTCCCTTGCTAACAATAATGAAAGCCAAGCTACTTCCAACAATAGCTTATGGGAGCATATTACACCATGGCAAGAGTGCACAACTCTTGGACAAACTTCAAATGAAAATCTATAAGCGTGTATTTGTATTACCAACGAATGCATCACCCGCACAAGTCAGACTCGAATTCGGTTTGCAATCTCAAGTCCTGCTGAAAAAGTATGAGACCATAAAATTCTGGTACGATGTGTGGATGAACCAAGAAATTGCGCTGTACTGTGCCATGTGGGAAACAATCAGTAAAAGTTCCAACTCGCACTATGCCAAGTACCTTAAATCATCACTTGAATCCTCTAACTTGGCTGCACTTTGGGAATCCAAGCTTCCAGTGCTTTCCTTTAAACAGTTGACAAAAAAGGCTGCCAATAGGCATTCGTTGCTAAATGATAAAATAACTTTTAGTCATCGGTCCCACGCTTGGATGACAATTCAATCTTACAAAAAACTAGCACCAGCAACCTACCTAGACCTTGCTTTCTCGACATTCATCAAACGGAAATACCTCAATTTAAGGCTGGGCAGCCTACCAACAAATGCTGAGTTACCAAAATGGAAGCCCCAAGAAAGTGATGGATGCTGTTTATGTGGCGCAGGAAGACAAGACTTTATCCACCTGATCTGTATTTGCCCGGCCAAGAACCTGGAATGTCGGAGTTGGTTGAAGACCAAGTTTAAGGAATATGGAACACGCACCTGCCGGTCTGCGATCATGCTAATCCTGTGCTCAGTTGATCCGCAACTCATCTGCAGGGCAATCAAATTCATTGACAATTTCGAGAAAAAGCAAAATAAACTGGCGAAGTCTTGAGCCCTGAACACATTTACTTTACTAACCCGAAAGACGCTCTCATTTTTAGAACTTTTTTTATTCACTCAACAGTGTAAATTTTCGTGTGTTTTAATATGGCTGAATTTACATTTTGTAATGGTTTTTACTAACTATACAATAAATATTATTATTATTATTATCAATCAAACAATCACACCCAGTCAAAAGATCTGGGTTTAATCCATCACCGTTCTTTAGCCCACTCTGCCACCCCAGTTCAGACATGGCTATATGCAAATCAGTCTGACCCTGTGCCTCATGGGAATAGTCCAGCCCGAACTGCCAAGCCATGTCTTACCTGGACCGGAAACAAGCTTCCGAGGACCGGTTTCTGGCATTCCAGCCGTCTTCAGCCCGGCTTGCTTGAATCCAGTGGCAAAGTGAGCAAGGGACTCATGTCTGAGCATACCATGCCACACTTATGGCGGCCAAAAGCGGTACAAAAGGGGGTGGTGATGGACGGAGCATCTGAATCAATCAAACACGCACACCCAGTCAAAAGATTTGGGTTTAATCCATCACCGTTCTTTAGGCCACTCTGCCACCCCAGTTCAGACATGGCTATATGCAAATCAGTCTGACCCTGTGCCTCATGGGAACAGTCCAGCCCGAACTGCCAAGCCATATCTTCCCTGGACCGGAAACAAGCTTCAGAGGACCGGTTTCTGGCATTCCAACCATCTTCAGTCCGGCTTGCTTGAATCCAGTGACAAAGTGAGCAAGGTACTCACGTCTGAGCATACCCTGCCACACTTATGGCGGCCAAAAGCGGTACAAAAGGGGGTGGTGATGGACGGTGCATCTGAATCAATCAAACACTCGCACCTAGTCAAAAGATCTGGGTTTAATCCATCACCGTTCTTTAGCCCACTCTGCCACCCCAGTTCAGACATGGCTATATGCAAATCAGTCTGACCCTGTGCCTCGTGGGAACAGTCCAGCCCGAACTGCCAAGCCATGTCTTCCCTGGACCGGAAACAAGCTTCCGAGGACCGGTTTCGGGCATTCCAGCGGTCTTTAGTCCGGCTTGCTTGAATCCAGTGGCAAAGTGAGCAAGGGACTCACGTCTGAGCATACCCTGCCAGACTTATGGCGGCCAAAAGCGGCACAAAAGGGGGTGGTGATGGATGGAGCATCTGAATCAATCAAACACTCACACCCAGTGAAAAGATCTGGGTTTAATCCATCACCGTTCTTTAGCCCACTCTGCCACCCCAGTTCAGACATGGCTATATGCAAATCAGTCTGACCCTGTGCCTCATGGGAACAGTCCAGCCCGAACTGCCAAGCCATGTCTTCCCTGGACCGGAAACAAGCTTCCGAGGACCGGTTTCTGGCATTCCAGCCGTCTTCAGCCCGGCTTGCTTGAATCCAGTGGCAAAGTGAGCAAGGGACTCACGTCTGAGCATACCCTGCCACACTTATGGCGGCCAAAAGCGGTACAAAAGGGGGTGGTGATGGACGGAGCATCTGAATCAATCAAACACTCACACCCAGTCAAAAGATCTGGGTTTAATCCATCACCGTTCTTTAGCCCACTCTGCCACCCCAGTTCAGACATGGCTATATGCAAATCAGTCTGACCCTGTGCCTCATGGGAACAGTCCAGCCCGAACTGCCAAGCCATGTCTTCCCTGGACCGGAAACAAGCTTCCGAGGACCGGTTTCTGGCATTCCAGCCGTCTTCAGCCCGGCTTGCTTGAATCCAGTGGCAAAGTGAGCAAGGGACTCACGTCTGAGCATACCCTGCCACACTTATGGCCGCCAAAAGCGGTACAAAAGGGGGTGGTGATGGACGGAGCATCTGAATCAATCAAACACTCACACCCAGTCAAAAGATCTGGGTTTAATCCATCACCGTTCTTTAGCCCACTCTGCCACCCCAGTTCAGACATGGCTATATGCAAATCAGTCTGACCCTGTGCCTCATGGGAACAGTCCAGCCCGAACTGCCAAGCCATGTTTTCCCTGGACCGGAAACAAGCTTCCGAGGACTGGTTTCTGGCATTCCAGCCGTCTTCAGCCCGGCTTGCTTGAATCCAGTGGCTCAAGCCTCTGGTGGTATTCTGAAGGTTTACAATGAGTGCTCATTTAAAACCTTGGGACCGCCAGTGGAAATTTACATAGCCCAGGCGAGAGGTGGTGCGCTCTATGGAGTAGAGTTGTGGGGCCCGCTAGCGCTACCTCTCTGTCCACCACTGAGAACAGCTTCATTAGGCGCCTATTGAGACTTCCCCAGAGCACACCTCTGATCCCACTACGTTTAGACTTGGGCTTGGCCCCTATACAGGAGGTTATGTCTAACCGCCCTCTGTTGTTTTGGAGGCGACTCTGGTCCACTCCAGAGCTGCTAAGTTATAGGGAGGACCTAAGGGATCTATTGTCTATAAGGGGAGTGGGAAAAATCCCCTGATTAAAACATGTTAAGCACCTCTGTCATGCATTGGGTAGGGGAGACATGTGGCTTTCTCCAGAACAAACTTGTGCCTCAATCCCCAAAAGGTTTTTGATTAACGAACTCAAGCAATACCGAATGGATCTTACACTACGTAGTCCTACTCTGGGTAAATTGACCAATAGATTACTGGAGGTCAAGGATAACTACCACTTTGAGCAATTCCTGGACGATATCCAGCCCCTACTGGCGAAAAAATGATATCTACAATTTAGACATGGTACACTCCCATTTAGGGCAGTGACAAATAAGTGGCCGAACGTTCCCCATGCCCAGGATGCAAAAGTAGTGAAGTGACAGATCTGCACGTTCTGCTCTTCTGCCCTTCTCACTCCAAGGCTAGAGCCAAATGGATCCTTCAACTATGCATGAACATGGTTCTTAGGGATTATAGGGAAGTATTTAGAATTCTAAAATATGACACCACTCCCTTGATTGTGTTCGCGACCTCCAGTTACCTCTTGTCAATGTGGTGTGCCAGAGGAGCGAAAATGAAAAAATGTCAAACTGTGAGATCTGTGCTATCGTGACTACCGTAATTTAGAAGGAATTTTTAAAACCAAAATGTGAAGGAACCGTTTTTTTTTTCTTTTACTCTTTTTAATTCTATAAGGACTCCCTTATGTTTTAATGCTGTATCTTAAAATTGATCTTAAGGAGTAGCATTTTTAATACAGGCATATTGTATTGTTTTACATTGGTATGTCTTTCTTAAATTCTTTTTGTATATATGTGCTTTTATGGCTTTTAGCCGATAATAAAGCTTTTGACTGACTGATTCCACTCTTGACCCAGATTACAAAAGTGTACCAAGAACACAGAACTTTATCAGGCCCCCCACTTCCTTGTTACAAAACAGGTTTCAGATACTGTTGCGCTCCCTTCTCTAAAACCCAATGCGTCATTGCACATTTTGCTAATTTCATCGGCAGGTGCAGGTACTATAAAACAGTGAACCTCTACTTTGAAGTTGCCCAAGTATCACCCATTTAATGAGCCTTAGTGATGAGCGCAAGATTTGCATGCTGCTTGGGCAGCTCCCAGAGCTGGCACACAATACAGCAGAGTACTTGTAAGACTTGTAAGATTAAAATACCATCAGAGGTAAATAAAACCCAATGTGGAACTTTTGCAATACCTACACAGTGTAAAGGGTATTAGCAACACTTATAAACACATGAGTAAGACAATAAAGCAGGTGGGTGGGATACAAACGCTATATTACAATACTGCTTGCAGAATATTACCACTCCCAGAAACAGAGGGATTTAATGAGTCATCTCTGAAAGGGGAGGATCCCGCATAGCAGACCGAAGTGTCACCACTTTTTCTAAATGTGTTCTTAAGAAGCAAAGGCTAATTTGCAGTCGAACAAAACCCCCAGATTATGCACCTTTTGGAGGGAACTAGAAGACGACACTGGCTTACTGGGCAGCCAGAAGAAAAAGGGTCTGGGTCAGCAATGCCTCTGAGTAGAATTTCAGTCTTTGAAGCATTAAGGAAGCACAGATGTTGGTGGATTCAGTGCTGAAAATGTTTGGGCAGTACCACGCGGTGGTGGTCCTCAGATCCCTTCTGTAAGTTGAAGGCAAGCTGGTAAACGTCTGTGTTGGAACTGGCCCTTCTTGCAGGGTCATCCCCAAACTTTTTGCTTCTTCCTCCCTTATTTTTCCTGACCTGTGGCTGTTGGCAATAGGACTCTGCGCACTTTACCACTGCTGATCAGTGCTAAAGTGCATATGCTCTCTGTGTAAATTGTTATTATGATTGGATATACTTGATTGGCATATTTGTATCACCATGAAGTCCCTAGTAAAGTGCACTGGGTGTGCCAGGGCTGGTGATGACAAATACTACTAGTGGGCCTGCAGCACTGATTGTGCCACCCACAGGAGTAGCTCTAAAATGGTGTCTCAGGCCTGCCACTGCAGTGCCTGTGTGCGGTTTAGAAACGGCCATGTCCTCCTGGTCAGTGTCCCCACTGACCAGCCTTAACCCTTCCCTTTCACATCAGTCACCCCTATGGAAGGCCCAAGGTACCCCCCTGGGCAGGGTGCAGTGTATGTAAAAGGTAGAGCATGTACTAGTGCAGGTGACATGCTCTGATAGTGAATGGCAGCCATTTTCGTTTTTCACTATTGTAAGGCTATCTTGCTCCATAGATTAACATGGGGGATGCTGGCTACAGTGGCTTCCAGCATTTCTTCCCATAGGAACAAGATAGGACATAAGTATCTAGTATCCCTGAACTCAGAATTTAATAACATCTTTTAGGAAAGGTTGTTTTTAAATCCTGTGTTTGAGAACAGCACTTTTAGAAAGTTGCTGTTCTCTTGTCTGACCTTTCTGTGTACCTTGGCCTGTTTGTGGATTGACTGTCTGGTTTGAGAGTGACAGGGGCTGGGGATGCCCCAGGAGGCTGGCTGAGTCATCCCTAGGCTGAATGACTGCATTTGCAACTGGACTGGTGGGAAGAGTTAGCACCTGGGCCTGAATAGGGCTGTCCCTGCCTTCCACAATACTGGCTCCACCTCCTGCTGGGCGGCTGACGACCCTGCCCCTCACTCTGAAAGGAAAGGAGAAGCCAGGAAAACAAAGTACTCAGGAGACACCCAGAACTGGTTCAGACCGGGCTCAGAAGAACCCACTTGCACAAAGAGGACAAAGACTTTTAGGGGTATAAGTACAGGACCCCTGACAACAGAAAATTAGATCATCCTGGAATCAAGAAGGAACCTCTGCCAAGGAGAAAGCTGAATTTTGAAGAAGGAAGACTGTCCTCCTGTTGCTCTGCTGGACTGGCCTGTTGCTTTGCTGCCAAGGAGAGGGGAAGGACTTTGCTGTTGAGCTGTGTCCCCTGTCTTGAAGGAATCTCCAAGGGTCTGAGAAGAGCTGGCTCCCTGTTCTGAAGTCCCAGGAACAAAAGGACTTCACCCCCAGGTTCCCTGGACTCTGATGAGAGAGTTCTGTCCTTCCTAGAGTGCTTGATCCAGTTGTGGGGCCTCTGGAAGTTGTACCTGTGCTGGGAAGCTTGAAACTAAGCTTGAGAGACTTTTTGCAATTGAAAAGTGTTGCATCGCTCGCTTGCGGAGCGCATCCCCGACAGTGCGAGAAGATTCCCGCCGCTACGAAGGCCAAGATCGTCGCAGCGCCTGACACCGTTGCCAGAGTCGTCGCATCCTTCGTTTGCGGGACGCACCAGACCGGTGCGGGAAAGTCTAACATCGCTGCGAGTGTCGTCGGAGAGCCTGTCGTCGCTGGGTGAGATCGCCGCACTGCTTGCTTGTCTACCGCATCACGTCGCTGCGAGTGTCGTCGCAGAAACATCGCATCGGGGAGCTGCGAGATAGAAGATCACCTCTGGTCCGCGCATCATCGCCCCGGAGATCGTCGCAACTTCAGAGATCGTCGCATCGTGCCTTTGCGAGAACAAACTTCCTACAGAACCTCTGCATCGGAATCCATACAAGTGATCTTCCTCCCCATACAGACCAGATTCGGCGCAACGCGCCCGCTGCTGCAGTGGGGCAGTCGCATCGCCTCCCCAGGGTCTATGGAGCAACGCATCGCTTGTTTTCCTCCGCACCAGCTTCTGCTTTTGGAACTTTGTCGCAACTAAAAGGTACTGTGAGTAAACGTGACGCAACTGTGAACTTTTCACGCATCTGTGGATTATTTTATCGCAACCTGAAGACTTTTATCGCAAACCTTAAGAACTCTTTTGAAACCATATTCTTGAACTGTGTATGTTGGATTTTTGTCGTTTTGGTCTTGTGTAGTTTAGATTAAATACCTTTATTTTTCTAAACTGTTGTGGAATCAGTTTGTGGTGTTTTCACTGTGTTACTGTGAGTGTTGGTACAAATACTTTACACATTGCCTCTGGTTAGCCTAGACTGCTCGTGCCAAGCTACCTAGAGGGTGAGCAGGGGTTATCTCAGAGGGTTTCCTCCTTACCCTGACTAGAAGCAAGGGTCCCTATTTGGACAGTGGTACCTACCACTGCCAACTAGAGACCCCCAGTTCTAACATTGTTGGTCAGCGGTGGGGATTTGAACTTGTATTTGTACTAGACCCACATTGATTGGTGTACATCACTAGTGAGTGCAGACCACTATGCCACCGCATACTACATTTTTTATTTTTGGTTCTATTTTTGATCGTAACCCTGAAAGAATCCAAGCATCATGTCTCAGAATGGTAAACCAGCAAGTGATGTTGCAGAACTGGAGTTTGATATTGAAATGTTAAGTGATTACAAAGTAGGTCAACTCAGGCAGTTCTGCAGGAGCTTTGGATGTCCCATGAAGCTCAGCTCCAAGAAGGAGGAGCTACAGGAGGCCGTAAGGGCCTGGTGGGAGACCAAAGAGGCTGGGGAGACAGATGATGCAGAAGTGGATGAGGATGCACAAAGGGATGGTTTCAGGCCACATGATCTGCCTGTGTCCACAGCGGCCTCAAGGGCTAGCATCAGCCATTCCGCTGACAGTTTTTCCCCAGAGGAGTTGGAGGAAAACCAAAGGTCTAGAGATCATAAGTTAGAAATGTTGTGGCTTGAATTGAAGATAAAACAAATAGAGGAAGAGAGAGAAAGGGCGGCGGAGGAGAGCAAAAATGCCCGTGCCCTGGAAGAATTGAAATTGACCTTGGCCCATGAATTAAGAATGAGGAAACTTGAGATGGAGCTCAAGAGGCGTGAGGCCATGAGGGTCTCAGCTGAAGAAGAAACATGGGTAGCTCAAGAGGTGAGCTTTGCTGAGTTGGAGGTGGAGTCCAGCTCAGATGGTGGCAGCATGGTTATGCTATCTAGTGCTGAGAGAAAGGTACAAACACCCAGAGATGTGGCGCCTGACTTGAGGGAGGGGGTCAACATACACCAGGGCGTTCAGGTTTATGATGGAGTTCCAGTGGAGTGCAGTGTCCCTGAAGTAGATTGGGGGACTGGCCCAGGGGACCATATTCCTAGTGGTGGGAGGGACGCTCTACTGACTCTAGATGAGTGCTACAGGGAGAGGGGTTCCCCCATGGTGGAAACCTTGGTGTGTGTGTGTGAAGACCAGCCAGAAGAGTGTGGGTTGTGTGACAGAGACAGTCAGATACTGTCTTGCCAGTCTCAGGCGAGGGGTGTGGGGTACTTGTGTGAGGCACTGTAGGGTGAGGCAAAGGGTAGCTTGGTTAACAACTGTGGGGGGCGGTGTGATTAATTTGTTGGAGAGCATATTTTAAGTCCCTGTTTTCCAGAGCTATGCCAACACCCGGTGGAGTGTGAGTTCTCTGATCCCAGAGAGCTTGCGTTGGAGGCAGACCTCTTGGTGGATTCCAGAGAGTCTGAAGAGGCATTGGGGAGTGATCCCAAAAGGAGTGGCTTAGATGTCTTCCTGGTCTGTAAGGTGGAAGAGGTTCAGTGTAGCCCAGTTAGGTCCCAGTGTAGTGGGAGGGGTCTAGGGGCACATGTCCGGTCTCAGTGGAGAAGGAATGAGTTCGGGACGGTGTGTCTCACGGTGCCCGAAACCCAGTCTCAGGGCCTGGAGGGTTCATTAGGAGAACACCAGGTTGGAGACCTAGACTGTACTTGTAGGCCATTTGAGGAGGATCTCCTAGTGTCTGTTGAACGGGGAGTGCCTGTAACCAGGCCTCCACCAGTTCTGGTGTCTGGCAGTGCCACTCCAGTTGGGAGGGTGCAGAAGTCCAGACTGAGGGGTGAGAGGGGGAAGGAGTCCCCAGTGGGAGAACCAGTGGGTCAGAGACCAGTCAGAAGGGCTGAGTCCCCAGTGAGTGACCATGGTGACCTCACTTCTGTCCTGGGGGATCTTCCTGCGCTGTCAAGTAGACAGGGGTCGGGAGACCTGCGCCAGGCAGACTGTCACAGGACACATTAGTTGTGTGTCACCCTCAAGGGGGTACTGTGTGAGTCCGCAGAAGTCCTGTCGTGCCAGGCAAGTGCACAACTGCAGGTATTGGTCCCTGGGTTGGGAGACCAGGTTCAGGAGCTGCCTGACCTGGAAGGAAGGACATCTGTAACCAGTGTCCAGACCAGTTTGGCTTCCAGAGGTACCCCTCCAGTAGGGAGGGTGCAGTGCTCTGAAAGGGGGTGCAGAGGGAGGGAGTCCTCGCCTCTGACCCCGGTGCAACCTGAGGGGTTAAACCCTAGGTTGGGAGACCAGTTGCTTGAGGGAGATCCTGAACTGGTGGGTGAATGGTGCGGGACACCTGCCACGGGTGCCGTGGCTATACTAGAAGGGGGTACCGCTCCAGGTTGGAGGATACGAAGCCCCAAGGAAGGGGAGGACCGGGTGTGGAGAAGCCCACCACAGCCTCCTGTCCAGCCGCCGGATAGAGGTCCGGGACTGGTGGGTCAGTGCCAGAGTGTCAGACCTGACCTGACAAGAGAGGGAGTGGACAAAGGGTGCCAAGCAGCTGGGGCTACTGCCCCCCACCCTCTGACGCCACAGAGGTTTGAGGGCCCTGAGAGGCATAAGGCCTGGGTCTCATACCTGATCACTGGCGGTGGTCACTGTGGCTTGCTGTCTGTCTGTTGGGACACACCGGTGAGCAAGTTAAGTTTAGGTGCTGCACAGGTTGTGTCCACAGGTGAGGAGAAGGGTTCCACGTGGATTGGCATGGTGGACCCTGGGAGTATGGATAGAGTGATTGAACTGGGTTTAGGACGGCGTAGAACAGGACTGCCCTGCTGTGTGGGCCAGTTTCCGTGTTCTATCGCCTTAAGCAGGGAATACCATGAAGGTATCGTTTGGTCTACCCTGGCTTTAGGCTGGAAGGGGGTTGTGTTGGAACTGGCCCTTCTTGCAGGGTCATCTCCAAACTTTTTGCTTCTTCCTCCCTTATTTTTCCTGACCCGTGGCTGTTGGCAATAGGACTCTACGCACTTTACCACTGCTGATCAGTGCTAAAGTGCATATGCTCTCTGTGTAAATTGTTATTATGATTGGATATACATGATTGGCATATTTGTATCACCATGAAGTCCCTAGTAAAGTGCACTGGGTGTGCCAGGGTTGGTGATGACAAATGCTACTAGTGGGCCTGCAGCACTGATTGTGCCACCCACAGGAGTAGCTCTAAAATGGTGTCTCAGGCCTGCCACTGCAGTGCCTGTGTGCAGTTTAGAAACTGCCATGTCCTCCTGGTCAGTGTCCCCACTGACCAGGCCAAACCCTTCCCTTTTTGTGCACATCAGTCACCCCTATGGAAGGCCCAAGGTACCCCCCTGAGCAAGGTGCAGTGTATGTAAAAGGTAGAGCATGTACTAGTGCAGGTGACATGCTCTGATAGTGAATGGCAGCCATTTTCGTTTTTCACTATTGTAAGGCTATCTTGCTCCATAGATTAACATGGGGGATGCTGGCTACAGTGGCTTCCAGAATGTCTTCCCATAGGAACAAGATAGGACATAAGTATCTAGTATCCCTGAACTCAGAATTTAATAACACATCTTTTAGGAAAGGTTGTTTTTAAATCCTGTGTTTGAGAACAGCACTTTTAGAAAGTTGTTGTTCTCTTGTCTGACCTTTCTGTGTGCCTTGGCCTGTTTGTGGATTGACTGTCTGGTTTGAGAGTGACAGGGGCTGGGGATGCCCCAGGAGGCTGGCTGAGTCAGCCCTAGGCTGAATGACTGCATTTGCAACTGGAGTGGTGGGAGGAGTTAGCACCTGGGCCTGAATCGGGCTGTGCCTGCCTTCCACAATGCTGGCTCAACCTCCTGCTGGGCGGCTGACGACCCTGCCCCTCACTCTGAAAGGAAAGGAGAAGCCAGGAAAACAAAGTACTCAGGAGACACCCAGAACTGGTTCAGACCGGGCTCAGGGCCCACTTGCACAAAGAGAACAAAGACTTTTCGGGGTATAAGTACAGGACCCCTGACAACAGAAAATTAGATCATCCTGGAATCAAGAAGGAACCTCTGCCAAGGAGACAGCTGAATCTGAAGAAGGAAGACTGTCCTGCTGTTGCTCTGCTGGACTGACCTGTTGCTTTGCTGCCAGGGAGAGGGGAAGGACTTTGCTGTTGAGCTGTGTCCCCTGTCTTGAAGGAATCTCCAAGGGCCTGAGAAGAGCTGGCTCCCTGTTCTGAAGTCCTAGGAACAAAAGGACTTCACCCCCAGCTTCCCTGGACTCTGATGAGAGAGTTCTGTCCTTCCTAGAGTGCTTGATCCAGTTGTGGGGCCTGTACCTGTGCTGGGAAGCTTGAAACTAAGCTTGAGAGACTTTTTGCAATTGAAAAGTGTTGCATCGTTCGCTTGCGGAGCGCAGCCCCACCAGTGCGAGAAGATTCCCGCCGCTACGAAGGCCGAGATCGTCGCAGAGCCTGACGCCGCTGCCAGAGCCGTTGCATCCTTCGTTTGCGGGACGCACCAAACCAGTGCGGGAAAGTCTAACATCCCTGCGAGTGTCGTCGCAGAGCCTGTCGTCACTGGGTGAGATCACCGCACCGCTTGCTTGCGGACCACATCACGTCGCTGCGAGTGTCTTCGTAGAAACCATCGCGTCGAGGAGCTGCGAGAGAGAACATCATCGCTGGTCCGCGCATTGTCGCCCCGGAGATCGCGCAACTCCAGAGATCGTCGCATCGTGCCTTTGCGAGAACAAACTTCCTACGGGACCTCCGCACCGGAATCCATACAAGTGATCTTCCCCCCCATACAGACCGGATTCGGCGCAACACGCCAGCTGCTGTAGCGGGGCTGTCGCATCGCCTCCCCAGGGTCTCAGGAGCAACACATCGCTTGTTTTCCACTGCACCAGCTTCTGCTTTTGGAACTTTTTCGCAACTAAAAGGTACTGTGAGTAAACGGGACGCAACTGTGAACTTTTCACGCATCTGTGGATTATTTTATCGCAACCAGAAGACTTTTATCGCAAACCTTAAGAACTCTTTTGAAACCATATTCTTGAACTGTGTATGTTGGATTTTTGTCGTTTTGGTCTTGTGTAGTTTAGGATAAATACCTTTATTTTTCTAAACTGTTGTGAAATCAGTTTGTGGTGTTTTCACTGTGTTACTGTGAGTGTTGGTACAAATACTTTACACATTGCCTCTGGTTAGCCTAGACTGCTCGTGCCAAGCTACCCAGAGGGTGAGCAGGGGTTATCTCAGAGGGTTTCCTCCTTACCCTGACTAGAAGCAAGGGTCCCTATTTGGACAGTGGTACCTACCCCTGCCAACCAGAGACCCCCAGTTCCAACAGTCTGCATGCAAGGGGAGTCGATGCTGCGATCTGTAATAATGTGAGCATGTTGGGGGTCTCCTCTTGCATCTGTTGCAAAGGGGAAGGCAAGTGGGCCAACTCTGAGAAACTTCACAGATTGTAGTTTTGGGTAGGAAAATGCCAGAATGAACATGGTATATTCAGTGTCCACGAAGGAGTTAAACAGTTAGCCCTGTTACCTAGGGAACATTTGATGAATTAGACTAGTTCTTGTATACCAGTCCTATTTTAATCCCAATTACATGGGGTCCTAGTTGGCAACTCAATGTGCATGTGTCATGTTAATGTATTTTCTGAGGGAATCCAGCAGTGAGGTGGACATAATATTTTCACATGCAGCATGTAAACAGATGATGCAAGACACAGACACATTTCATTTTTCTTGAAAGTTGCTCTTAAGCAGGCTTTATGAAAAATGATGTTACAAATTATATATTCCTTAATTAGTTTTTTTTCTGTTAAATGACGCACCGTCATGCCACTTTCCTACTTCAGAGTGTTACGAGATACTATTGTGAGAAGACGACGGTGGTAGGACACACATTAAAAATTACAGTGGAGGGGGGAAAAGTTCAGGAAAACTTGCAGGGTATAAAAATGAAGAGTGGAAGAATTAAGATTGGGGGTAACCCGGGAGGATGCTGAAGTGAGGGACCAGGGCCTGACGGTGAATATAGAAGTAAAGAATCAGGGAAGATGAACTAAGCCTGATAGAGGTTCAAAAGAGGCAGTTTATGGTCTCCCCCTGTTCCCCACACAATGTGTGCAGACCGATCCTTTATACGCCCGCTGGTTAATCATAACATTTTCATGCAGAACTCAAAGTTGAGGAGAGAGACTTAGGAAAAGGGCTTGGGGATCCAGGTAATCACAGACTCATTTCTGTTGGTTTCCAGTGCAGGTGGGAAGACCAAAAAAGTGATTAATCAGTGTCAGCAACTGCAGGTGGTGGGCACTGGCACTCATTTTTGGAGACCAGGACTTATTTTTCATCATCAAACTGTAAAAGAGCAAGAGAGAGAAATGCAGAAAACGTAAAAAGGAGTAGGAAAAGAATAAGACAATGGTGACAAAGAAAGGATGAAAAAGAACCAGCATGCTTCGCACAGAATGCCAAGCGTAGTCATTTCTGCTCCTGTGCAATGTCTTATGGTCCTAACGCCAGAGGCTTTAAGTAGTCCCCCAAACAGTTAGACAAGTTTGCTTTTTTCCACTCCCTTCCCCTATAACTCACAGACCTTTCAAACAAACTCCACTCGTAGCGTCAGCGGCGCTAGGACTATGAAAAGTCTAGTTTTTCCTTCTCGGTGGGGCTGGAGAAGGCTGCACAGTCACACACGTCTGTCTCCAAGCCCAGTCTCCAAATTTAAGGAGAACTGTCCTTTTAACTAGAAAGGTGCCTACATGGTTTAAGAGACCATTATAATGTGAGAAGTAGGTCTGTTAAGCGCAGCGTGCTGCCTCCGGCAGGGAAGGCTGTTTTTAAGACTGGCATGTCTGTTACCATCTCTTTCCAATTGACGAACAGTGAGCTGTGGCTTTGTGTTAATCTTTGGGCATTTTTGCTTTCTTTAGGTCTCTTTTTCATCATTCTGTCTTTATTGTGCCATTTCCATTTTCCCCTTTATTTTTTTTTCACTCCAGTTGTTCCCTTTCCACATTCGTTCAATCTCCGTTTCATTTTCTTCCTTTCTCTACCATCCTTTTTTCCTCCATATTATTTCCTCTTTCATTTCTTTATTAGGTAAAATACATTGTCATTTACAACGCCAATACCTCTAACTCTCACAAATGCGAGACCAATTTGCATTGCAAATGCTTGTTTAGAGAAAGTCATCGGTGGGAAATGTACAAAAAATATCCGCAAAATGTGGCGAGTTGATTTCAAAAGGTGAAAAAGAGTGCAGCATGCCAGTGCCTGAAGGAAGAAACCCCAAACAAACCATGACTGAAGGGGTCGACCAAAGCTGTTTTTAACCAAACCTCAAAAACATATTTTATGAATTGCTTTAGTTTTCATTGTAATCCATCTATTTTCGAAAATGCACAGAGGGCCACATGGACAATGTACATTGTGTGCAGTTCTTGGCCCCTCTGCTCTCGTCTTTTCTCATGTCCTTGTGCTGACATTGTCAGTCGGTGTTGCTCCTTTCATGTTTCCTAAAATACCTTAGTAACTTGTCCTTCTCTTATATAGAACACCATCTTTTTTTTTGCTTAGGTACAGTCACAGTTGTTTAACTTAGACAGTGTTTTTACCAATGGCAAAATTAACTATGAAGTGGCACAGAGAACCATAGTTTCTGCGTAATCATTTTATTTTTCCTCATCGATTAAACGCATTTTTTGAACTTCTCTTCCCGTACAGCAGGGCGCATTCCCTGCTCGTCTCTGATTTATCGCGCGTACAGATAACGCCAATAAGAGATCAATTAGGTTACTATTACAAGATCTCCTGATGTCTTATATCATCAGTAATGGCTCGTGAAATGGACACTTCCTGGTAGGACTGGTTTAGCAGTTACTGCCAATAGTTCTGATTTATGAAGGCTCAGCACAAAATACATCCGAGAGATACATCACTTCCTGCTGCTGTTCCCCCAGGCATTTAGTGAAAACCCTTCCAATCTGAGTGATCACTACAACAGCCAAAAAACAAAAGGAAATAGTTTACATGTTCAACAGACATAAAACTAAAATAACACTGTCTCACACAGCAGATGCTTTTATCTCGAGAAGAGTATGGTTTATCATGAACCAAGTAAAGCAGTTCCACAGGACCAATCTGTAAAATGAAACCAATATAACGTACAGCACAAATCAACAAGAGCAATTCCCTGACAATTGAATTTGTTTCACTTTAACATACAATGCATTGATCAATTGTTTTCAGTAATGCTAGGGAAAATCCACTGTAGAAACAAGCATTGGCAATGCCACTAGGTCTGGCTTTAAATCACAAGCCTCTGATTGGAATCGATGTGCTGTTGTGTGCAGTGCTTAATTAGTAAAGCAATCATTGCCAGGGCTCTCGTCAGGAGGCCACTGCAGCTTGCATCATCCATTGCCCCTCCTAGTACTGCCAATGAAAGAACCAACACAATTATTAACCATCACATTCTTACAAGTGTGATAGTTTGTACTATTCCAGGCCCCCCAAACTATAAGAATGACTTGGGTGGCATGCATTAGTTATTATTAATGTATATTGAATTAATAAACAGCTGATGTTGTGGTCATCTCTAATTTAGGTAGACAGCACCATCATGTGGCCGAGTGTCATAAGTGTTGGTGCTGAATATTAATTTTCAGTGCCTAACACAGGAAACCATTGGCTCAAATTAAGCACTGGTTGTGTGGAGGAAAAGAACTGTAGAATAATGCTTGTGTGGGTTAAAAGGTAAGGTGGTGGTCAACCCACACCTAAAATTTCATGTAGGTTAATTAATGCCCTCCTCCAAATCTGTGCTTCTGCCTGACAAAAACACCATCAATTATCTAGTTAACTAAGACAATTTAACAGTATTAAACAGTGTGTGCCCCTTACAGTTCAACCTCAAGCAGCTGGATAAATACAATGATCACTGGTGTGTGAAGAGCAAACACTTTTTTTGTGGACACATACAACTTCTGTCCAATCAAAACATGTTCGCCCCTGCTCCCAACTTGTAAGCGGAACCAAAGCCCCTCTTGTGGTCTTCTCACATAATTTCCTGCAACAGCTGCGCTGTCAAGCCAGAACATAAAAACAGTCCTCTTCACCCAGTCCTGCAACTTTACAATCACCCACAATAGACATTCCAGAATGTTCATTTATCTGATGATGTCTGCATGGATTTTGAGACGGGTTGTGATATTATTCACCAAATGACTTTGCTTTTCATTATATGCAATATAGAAAACTGAAAATAGCTTTATTATAGCCTTAGAGTCTGCCGTAGCGGGCTCTACTGGCCATTAAAGGCCAGCTCCAGCGTTGGGCAAGGGCCTTTAACCAAGGACCGGGCCATTAATGGCCGGTAGAGCCCACTATGGGGGGCTCTAAGAGTATTAGAACATTCCGTCCCTAGAGGTCTGAATGTTCTAATTTGTTAAACAAAGACCTCACGGAGCCTGAGGGGGTTGAAATTAAGTCTGGGCGGTGAACTCAACTCGGCTTGCGGAGTTTGTGGAGTTTTAAGCACTCCGCGTTATGTGGAGTTCGTGGAGTTCTGAAATAATACGCTTTGCGTGGTGGAGTAGAGTTTTGTTTCACGCTCGCATTCATCAACGTCAAGTTGGCAAGTGCGAGTGAGGAAAATCCAATAACCAGCGAGATTTTTTTCTCATTTGAGATCGACAACATCAAGTTGGCGAGTGTGAGCGTGGAAAATCAACCTCCTGGCGAGATTTCTCAACGCTGGTGGTGAGATTTCTCACTGCGAGTGGTCACATATGCTTGCAACCACTTGCGTTGAGAAACCGTCCGTTCGTATTGATAAAGCTGCCCCTCGAGTAAAAATCTACCCAATCGGCAGAAAGTAAGCAGCGCCCGCTTGTGCTATGCATGGTGCTGTTTGCGACGATTGCACAGTGCAGACTAGCACCTGGCACTGAAAATCAGTGAACAGCATTCATCCAACCCTCTCCGGTGCTCGCGGAGCTCCGCGTAGCGCGGCAGATGTTTTTTTGCCTTTTGTGGAGATTCGCAAAGCGGAACTCCGCCCAAGCTTAGTTGAAATACCCTTGGGCTACATGAGGCCTTTTGTTCACAGCTACAGCTGTGAACAAACATTGGATTGTTGGAGCTCTGGGCTTCTACCGCACGCTCCATTATTTTCAAGGGACCTCCCACCATTCCGATGTTCTAATAGAGAGTTGGCTTTGCTTTAGTAATACTTTCACTTATGCAGCTATGTAGATAAAAGTTAGTAATACACGTACAAATATTTAGGCCATGCCAGTAACAATAAATGTGAGCCAATCACATGTGTTGTACCAAGCGCACTAATGAACATTCCTTCACATATTACTACATTGAAAAGTTCAAAGGCAATGTTAATCAAAATGCCGAGGGCCAGGGCACAAACATTACATTTTGGGCTGAGGGTTATGGTTTGAATAGCCGAGGTGTGGATTATAGTATGCTCAGCTAACTCTAACTGTGCAATCTCAGGATTTTTTCCAGGTTTCTTTTCTAAACATTTCTCCAATGTAACTGTGTTTTAAAGGAACATTAAACTATTATAAGCAAAAAAAAAAACAGAAACTTTCAAAGTTTTTTGAGTGAGGTTTTAGCTTTTTCAATGATATACTACAGACATCTCCTACAAAGCAAAGTCTGAATCTCAAAGTCTTCTGCAGTGTACAGTGGCAATGGCCACATGGCCTAGTCTTTGAAAAGATACAAACTGTGTCATTGAAGTTTGAGATTTAAATATAGTTTAAATGATGTAGACATCTGCAAATTGAGCTGCATATGACAGCTGTGCTTAGGTTTTGCTTGTGTATAAATCTTGAGTGCCTAACTTGGAGCAGCACAGCCTCTTTAGCCATGTTTAACTTGCAATATGACATTAATGTCTCCAGTACTCAAATGCAACTTTATTTTGTCACAAGTCCTAACATATAAATTGTCTCTTTTGATTGTGCCTTAACCTGTAATACAAGCTTTTCCAAGCACCTGCCATGTGATGAGAACTTCCATATAATGTTGCAATCATCCACTTCAACCTGCAGGGTTGTTGGACAAAATATTGAGTCAGAAATATTGAGCTACATTAATATTGCGTTTTTATTATCATGACACATGAATATCGACATATTGTTTAAAAAAAATTGTGTTGTTAATATCATTTTAATAAAATAGTTGTAAAAATATTGCTTCTTAATTATCTTTATGCGTTTTAATTCATATTTTAATTGTATATGTTATATATTATTTGTATAATTGGTAATGTTTTTAAATACAGTTTGTAATTTTACATTATTGATAGTTTGTATTTAATTGTTAACAGTAAAATATAGTATCATAGTGGGCTGTGAAGTTTGCAGGGGTACAGGGTGGGATGTTAATTAAGTATAATTAATTAATATTTAATTTTTAAATAATTATTATTTATTTGAAAATTATGTAAATTGTGTAGATAACATATTTTAAGCATGGGTTGTTGTGTTTGTAGGGGTATAGTGTGGGAAGGTAATTAAGTAATAATTCATCAATAACTATGTATTGATTTATTATTCATTATTTAATTGACAATTAATTATATGCATTATGTAACTATTATATTTTTAAGTTATATTTTAGGTGTGGGTTATTGGGTTTGTAGGGGTGTAGGGTAAATAGTTAGTTAAGTAATAATTAGTTAACAATGTATTATTAAATATTTAATTGATAATTAATTATGTAAATAATATGGGGCCGATTACGATTCAGCCCATAAGGGCTCCGACCGAGGGTCGGAACCTTCCTAACCGCATCATAATGGGCTGCTCGATTTGCTTTCCGACCACCGCATTATGATGCTGGCAGTCATTCCGTCCGGCAGTCGGAGCCGGCTCGTAATCCCAAAGGGCAGGCCTTTCCGCCCTTGGGATTATGATGCACTGTTTCTGACAGGTTTCCATGCCTGCCTGTCTGAAACCATGTCGGAAAGCATGTTTGGGTGTTCCAAGCAGGGCCCCTTTGTGCGTGCAGCCTCCAGTTGGGGGGCCCCTGTTGATTCCTGCACCTTGTGGCAGGCACCTTGAGATGCCTGCCATGGGGTGCAGGGATGAGCAACACCTCCCATTTCTCAATGTGAGCTTGGGTTACGGACGTTTAACATGAGCTCCCATTGAGAAATGGGAATATGCGACCGAACAGTGTTCAGTCACATTGGGTTTAGCCGGTCGGGCCTGCCGACCGGTGGTCGGTTGGTCCCAGAACTGAGACGGTGTTGGGCGGGCAAAAGTCCTTCCGACATTGTAATCAGGCCCTAGATTTTTCAAGTTATATTTTAGGTGCGCGTTGTTGAGTTTGTAGGGGTATAGGTTGAAAAGTTAATTACATAATAATTTCTTTAAACTTTTTTTTAAGTATTACTAATTATTGAATTCGAAATTAATTATATAAATTGTGTAAATATTATATTTGTAAGTTATATTTTAGGTATGAGTTGTGTTTGTAGGAATATAGGTTGGGAAGTTAGGTGTGGGTTGTTGTGTTTTTAGGGGGATATGGTGGGAAGTAATTCAAGTCATCATTAATTAACAATTAGTTATTCATTTATTATTAAATATTCTATTTATTACTTAATATGAATTGTGTTACACTTTTTTATTTTAATTATATTTTAATTGTGGGCTGCTAGGTATGTAGGAGTATAGTGTGGGAATTAAATTAAATTATAAATTATTACAACTTTTTATATTAATTATTAAATAATTTTATAATTATGTAAACTTTGTAACTGTTTTTTAAATGTACATACATATACTTTTTATATTAAGAGGTCTATATTTTTATAATAATTAATACAGTTATGTATGAAGTACTTTCCCTACTGCTGCACAGACTGGAGTGGAAATAGTACATTTTACCCCTCCTGAGTCTAATGATTTCCCTACTGTTGCACGCACAGACTGGGGTGGGAATAGACATTTTTTCCCATCCTGAGTGAAATGCTTTCCCAACTATTGCACCAACTGGAGTGGAAATAGTAAATTGTATCCCCTCCTGAGTTCAATGCGTTCTCTACTGTTGCTCCGACAGGAGTGGGAATAGTAAATTTTACCCCTCCACAGTCCAACGCTATCTTTACGGACTGTAGTGGGAATAATACATTTTTCTGCTCCTGAGTTCAATGCTTTTTTCTACTGTTGCACAGGCTTAAGTGGGAAAAGTAAATTATATCCCTTCTTAGTCCACTGCCTTTCCTACTGTTGCACAGACTGGAGTTTCAATGGTAAATTTTACCCCCACTCAATCCAATGCCTACCCTACTGTTGAACAGACTGGAGTGTGAATAGAAAAGTTTACCACTCCGGTGTCCAACGCTTGCCCTACTGTCGGAGAGACTGGAATGGGAAGATATATTTATTATTCCTAGAGTTCAATAGTGTTGTTAATATTGTTTAAATATATATATTATTATGTGTTTGTATATTTAATTTTATTTTTCTGCTATATAGAAATATTTGTAATGTATAAGATATTTTTAGTAAGACTGTTTCTATTGTTTACTATTTTATGTATGATTAATTTGCCAATTTTGTTTAATTTTTGTAGTTTACTTGTACATTTTTTATTTTTTAGCATATGTTTACATATATATATATATATTAAAAAGAATTGAAAATCATAATATGGATTTATCTGAATACTTTTACTAATAGTTTTACATTATAATGTGTACATAAACATACACCCATACATATATATTTGTGTGTTTGTTTTTATAAGTATATATTTATATATAGTTTTAAATAATATTCAAAAATAGTTAATTTACCTTATATCAATGTTACATGTTAAAATATTTAATAAGTATTATTTTTAACTATATATATATATATATATATATATCTATATTAAAAAACGATAGGTTTGTATATATTTATTCAATATTAATGTAAAACGATATGTTTTTCTCAATATTATTGTACTTACCATCATAAGTATAGAGAGACAATTTTTTTAACATCAATATTTTGAACTCGATATTTCTGTAAGCTGATATTTATGGTTTATATTTTATGTCATAGATCCCCAGTGCAGTGTTGTCTCTCCAAATATTGGCCCACTCGAATAAGATTAGTAGAGATGGTGCAAAGCAAGTTTTGTGCTTCTTAAGGTCAATACTGAGCAAGACCCAATAGACAGTTTATGAATATAACAACTCATGGTTCAAGGTGGGCAGGATCAAGACATGTCTCAGAAGGCACTAAGGACCACAAGATTACAGTAGGGACCTCGACTTCTCGCTTTCCCTGCCTGTTGGTTCATGTGGAATCCTCTTCTGAGTTTCAGTACTAAATCTTAATGAAGAATTATTTGTTAGGTCCTATGAACTTCATCACTTACTTTTCTGACTACACATAATAAGTAAAGACATCAATTAAATATTTTACCTGTACATCTTTATTAGATTGCGAATCACTTGGACAACCACAACTGCTGTCCGGAACTTTCGAAGACACTAGAACAAGGTAATGAAATATGCTGTTAAAATTGAATAGCTTGTTAACAATTTTTTTCTTTAAGTCAGAGCCATCTTTTGCATGTTTCATATCAAAAGGAGATACACATGAAAAAATAAACAAATACATAATTTTGCAAATGCACACATGTATTAATGTTAAAAAATAATAAAATGGATATGTTAAATGTACAGAATCAGCAACAATACACCCAGTGCACATACAAAATAATCATTAGATAACAAGGATATTAAAGACGAAAGTAACAGTGGCTATAAAGCTCAACCTGTGACTCAAATACGACATGCTGATGATATGCATGAAGTAGCTTAGACTGAGTTTCTGCTTCTGTTGTCCTCTGCCAGATGAAGAGTTGCTACTGCCAAGTTGGCACTGATTGTATCGCCAGGGCAATATCACTTCCCAAATCAATCAGGACACCACCACATGAATTGATATTACCACGATTGCCAATATCGGATATCACAAACCGATCATTGGAATGCTGGGGTTAGTGATTCATTGTGCTAATTACTACTTTATATCCGACTTATAACAGACTGGCCATTCTGGAACAGCATAGCTATGACCAAAGCTAACTAACACTGGACAGGAATGTATCATCTTTTGTCTAAATGTCAACACATTTTTCAGAAATAAGCAACGCAACAGAGCAAAGTTGTCACCAATAGATGCAAAAGTCCAATTTATTTGATATTTTGATATTTATTGACACTTATAAAGCGCGGCTATCGCTCCGGAAGGAGCATCTTGGCGCTAAGCGATCAGAGAGCCAGCGTGGCGAGGAGTGTATCAGATGGCTGCAAGAACTGCTGAGTCGGGCTGGAGGAAAATCCAGGTCTTCAAGAGTTTCCTGAACTGGCTTTCTGAGGGGACGTGCCTATGGTTAAAGGGAAGACTGTTCCATACCTTCGATGCCAGGAATGAAAAAGTTTTGCCACCTTTTGTTTTTAGTTTTATTCTAGGCACTACAATCAAATTTGCTTCAGCTGACCTCAAACAGCGCGATGGAATGTAGCGCTGAAAGCGCTTGGCTAGATAGAGAGGGCCGGTGTTCCTAGTGGCTTTGAAGACCGTGATAAGGAGTTTAAAAAGGACTCTCTTGTGAAGGGGAAGCCAGTGCAGCGTGTTGAGGGCTGCAGAGGCCGAGGACCTTTTTGGAAGTTTAAGAACTAATCTGGCTGCAGCATGTTGAACGCTTTGTAATTTCTTTAAAGAAGACTTTTTTATTCCCGCCAGGAGGCCGTTGCAATAGTCCAGCCGGGAAAGGATTAGGGCCACCGCGACTGTTTTCCTGGCGGAGATAGGGAGGAAGTCGAAGAATTTTTTCAGCTGTCGAATGAGGTTAAAGCAGCACCCAGCTGTGATGCGTACATGGTCATCGAAACTCAAGGAGGAGTCAAATTGGACACCTAAATTGCGGGCCGAAGGTACCGCACAAGGCGGTACTTCAGAGTTTTGAGGCCACCAGTCCTTTGGTGAGAAAAGGACGTCTTTGCCTAGTGGAATTATTTCAGTTTTTGCGCTGTTGCATTTTAGGTGGTTAAGATTGAGCCAGGAAAAGACTTGGGAGAGGCAGTTCTGGAATCTAAGAGCTGTGTCGGGGTATTTTTTATCAATGGTGACGACGAGCTGAGTGGACATTGTCAGCTTACACATCATAAGGTAAAGAACATTGGCTGTCTGCCTGCCCCTGCATCTTCTCCACCCTCCCTAGTCTTGATGGAATTGTGTTTACACCTTCATAGATGCTAGGGGTCACAGCAGTTTTATCCATGTCTATTGCATGCTATGTCACAGCTTGTTAATATGAGAGTATATTGGTATTGTCCAAAGAGGGAAGAGAAGAAAGCTCAGGTCATATCCCTTGTGTGCCAGCAAAGCAGATTGAGTGTTGCAGCATGAACTAGTGTGCATATTTCAATTTTGTACTCTCCCTACTCCTCTAACTGTACTGGGCTCTTTACGATTAGAGATTCCAAAGCGCTTTAATTTACCACAGAGGCAATGCTCCTCTAATGAGACATAGCTATGACCAAAGCTAACTAACACTGGACAGGAATGTATCACCCTTCGTCTAAATGTCAACACATTTTTCAGAAATAAGCAACGCAGCAGAGCAAAGTTACCACCAATAGATGCAAAAGTCCAATAAGGACATTGTCAGCTTACACATCATAAGGTAAAGAACATTGGCAGTCTGCCTGCCCCTGCATCTTCTCCACCCTCCCTAGTCTTGATGGAATTGTGTTTACACCGTCATGGATGCTAGGGGTCACAGCAGTTTTATCCATGTCTATTGCATGCTATGTCACGGCACGTTATTATGAGAGTATATTGGTATTGTCCAAGGAGGGAAGAGAAGAAAGCTCAGGTCATATTTATTTATTTATTTATTTATTTGCTTGTTAAGCGCGTGACTCAATTCCCGAAGGGATATCTCTGCGCTGTTACTTGCTTTTGGCAGATTACTGTAAGAATAGAGCTGGGGATGGGGGATCAGACAGGCTTAATACAGGGTAAAGAGGTATGTCTTCAGTTTTTTCCTGAACAACTCCAAGGTCCTGGTCTGTTTCAGCTCGGTGGGTAAGGAGTTCCACAGGATTGGTCCTGTGTAGGACAGTGCTCGGCCACCCTGTCTGGCTCTTTTTATCTTTGGGACCTGAAGCAACAGATGGTTGCTGGAGCGGAGAGTGCGTCCCGGGATGTAGGGCAGGAATTTTTCTTTCAGGTACCTGGGGCTGGTACCAAACAGGCATCGATAGATGATGTTACAGACTTTAAACTTGATGCGTTGTTTTATAGGTAGCCAGTGAAGTTGATGGAGAAGAGGGCGGGAAGGCGTTCTGGGGGGGGGCATTGAGGGCCAGTCTAGCAGCCGTGTTCTGTACCACCTGTAGTTTGTCTAACTGTTCTACATTAGCTGAGAGATATAGGCCGTTGCAGTAATCCAATCTGCTTATGATGAGGGTCTGAATGAGAGTTTTCCTATGGCTTTCGGGTAGGAAAGGAAAAGCACGTCTCAAAAGCCCCACCACATGGAGGCAGGCACCCGCCACTTGCGTGGTGTGCTCCTTAAGCAGGAGTGCCTGATCTAATTTGACGCCGAGATTTTTTGCTGTTTGTTTAGGGTTGGGTACGGGGCCCAACTCCAGAGGCCACCACTGCGGGGACCAAAGAAGGGTCGCCCCTCCAAACAGCATGACCTCGGTTTTTGATACGTTGCACTGAAGAAAGTTTTTTGACATCCAGCGTGCTACTGCCCTCATCCCATCAGCAAATGAAGACTGAATTGCCGGTGTTAGGGTCTGGAAAGGGAAGAGCAGCTGGGTGTCATCGGCGTACGATACTGGGGTAAATCCAAAAGATCTTATCAGATTCCCCCAGATATCCCTTGTGTGCCAGCAAAGCGGATTGAGTGTTGCAGCATGAACCAGTGTGTATGGTTCAATTTTGTACTCTCCTTACTCCTCTAACTGTACTGGGCTCTTTACGATTAGAGATTCCAAAGCGCTTTAATTTACCACAGAGGCAATGCTCCTCTAATGAGACTTTCTCCACCGATAGGAGGGGTGGAAATAAGGGTGACCACCTTAGCTGTGCAATGACTACCATTAATTGACAGCCAACTTACAGGTTTGAAATCAGATTTAGATAGACCACTTTCAAGACCATGCTATAAAAATAAAGAATAGAGACTGGAAGACCCAACCTCCTCCAGAAGTTACGTCGAGTGAAAATTATGCAAACCAAGAGCTCAGCAATTGCAACACAAAACAGGAGAAGTAAAACATCATGTTCTGATAAGGCTAGATGGTTCTCTCTATAAACATTTATCACAGTCAAAATGAAAAAATCTGCAGGACACAGTAATAAACTCACACAAATTTTGATTAATTTGGTTACTGTGTTAAGGAATTAAAATTCATCAGAATGAGTAGTTTCTTAAGGACTTCGATCATGTATATCACAGCTTGCATGAAAGCACCTAGCATTTCGTCAAATCTTTAGAGGTTGGTTTTGAAATTCAGACAACAAAGTCCCACTACCATAAGACAGAATGATAGTTTGAATGTCTTACAGCTCAGGCCATAAGGGACAAAGGAAAAAGTTACAATTTAAAGTCTATTAGGGGCGAGTCCATTAACTTAAATTTTAACTGTAAATTGGGAATTTGAAAAAAATGGAAATGTTCAGCAAAGAAGGTCTCACTCCATCAGCTACCAACTGTAGCATCACAATCAGTTCAAAAATAAAGATCGATCAGCATAGCATCGGGATGCCAAGTATGAAAAATCAGAAAGACGGTTGTTTCCCCTCCTTTGGGGTTTCTTCTTTTATAGAACTCTAGCAAAGTCCTGTGGCGTAGCTGTACACCACCATCAAAAGACTATCATATATCCCAGTTCACATCATGTCAAGTAATATGATTGAAACATATCTGTTGGGATTTGTGGAATGTACTGGCATCTTGTGTGTGAGCTTGTGCTATGTGGGATTCCAATCTGGAATGGTGTGTTCCTCCAGCAGCAGTTGCCGCCTGGGAGTTGCCTCGACGGCACGGAAAAAATTAAGTACCCACTTACGGTTGCCTTGTACTTCCCGTCTTCCCGTCTTCGGCCTTCCCATCCTGCCGTGAACCTGCTGCCTGTTGGCCGATCCTGCGTGGCTCCCTTTCGATTGTTGCTGTGCCGTCCCAGGCCTGGCTATCATGTCCTGTTCATCCAACATCGTTGGAGATTCCTGTGGCAATTCCGCTTCGATTCTCCTGATTCTGACAAATCTAGTCAGTTTCAGGGTACTTTTCATTGTTTTGAAAAGGGGAGTGCGCAGTTGAAGAGAGTTATCCATTGCTCCTCGCGCCTCCCCTGTGACATCGTCTTGGCTCATGATGCACTGCGACGTGCATTTGATAGAATTCCCTGCCTGACTGCCTGGCGCAGCTCCACGCAAAGTCGTCACGTTGCGCACAGCCATTTTGGGATTTGCCTTCACTTGGATCGTCAGCGTGAAGTCTCCTGTTGTGCCTTCGCTGATAGGCATAGCTGTGGCTCTCATTTACTTGCTTCCACAGGTTGCGTCTGTTTACGTGCCTTCGCTGATAGGCATAGCTGTGGCTCTCATTTACTTCCTTCCACAGGTTGCATCTGTTTACGTGCTTCGCTGATAGACACAGTGTGAGTTATACCTTACATAGGTCACTGCCTGGAGTTTTCTATTGTGCCCTCTCTGATAAGCACAGCTTATGTTAAACATTTACCCTGGTCACTGCTTGGAGTTTTCTGTCGTGCCTTCGCTGATAGGCACAGCTTTAATTATTATGTGCAAAAGCCATATGTTCGACATAGAGTTGAGCCATACACTTTAAGTCATTCTATAGTGTCAATCTTATGCATCATTATTCTACCGTTTGCGCAATCAGTGATGCGCACACCCCTTGTTCATTTTAAAACCTTCTCATAATTCTCATGTCAGTTCACATTTTTATATTGATTTTTTTGTTTGTTTTGCTTTGTCGTATTTCAGTACTGTTGTGTCAACGTTGGGCAGCAACTCACCCACACCAAGTCATGGATTGCGGTTCGGCACCTCCACCCTTTTTACAGTCTGCAGGTCCCCCACCTGTTCAATTGAAAGATACTTTTGAAGCGTATTTGGAAGCATTTGATGAGTAAATCTTTACTTCTAAAAAGAAAAAATCCCTCTTAATTTACAATTTAGGTTCTGAAGGCTGGAACATTTTGAAAACCCTACGCCTTGAGGTAGTAAGTACTCTAGTAAGTGGTGTTGACAATGGTGATTCCATACTTGTTGATGACTATGCTTCTGTCGTCAAGACTTTGGACAAAAGATTCAGCCCTAAAAGAAATGTTGTTCCTGAACTCCACAAGTTCTTACAATGCGCTCTAACTCCCGGTGAGTCGATCGAGGACTCTGTTGCTGCTCTTAGAATTCTAGCAGCCACCTGCAACTGTAGAGAGTTTAGAGATGATATCATTTGTGATCAATTAATTGAAAGGACATTCAACAAAAAGATTAAAGAAAAAGTATTGTCCTCTGATGATCCCGATTTAGATACTCCACTCACCTTGGCTAGGAGTATTGAGCATTCTCAATTTTGTATGAATGAAATGAGCAGTGGTGTCTCCACTAACAAAGTCAAACTCTTAAATGCCAAACCTGTCACCAAATCGAAAGGATCTGCCCCTAGCCGCACTACACTCTATTCCAAAGACAGATCTGAACAGAGCACTATTACACCCTCCTTCAAAGTCAAATCAAAAAAGACTGTGTACTTCAGATGTGGGAGCAAGTCACATTTAGGAAATTCCAGATTTAGTTTTGCTCTTAATCATACTTGTTACAAATGTGGAAAAAAGGTCTGTACTCCAGAATATGAAAAGCTGTTATGGTTAAAAAGAAATCAACTCAAGTAGTAAAGGCCATGGGAAAAAATGTGTTGGATTCTGATGAGGAGAATTATGAACTGTTGATGTTGTCTCCTTCATCATCTCACGCTGAAGGTGTTGTTGAACTATCTTCTCTGGGAAGGTCTCACAAAAGGAAATCTCATTCATGCAACATTAATATCAATGGAATTTGTTTCAGCTTTCTTGCTGATTCTGGTTCGCCTTTTACTCTCATCAACAGCAAAGATTTTGGCAAAGTAGTCGGCACTCAATTGGAACAGTCCAACATCCAAAATTTTGCATATGGGGGTAAAATTGGGGAAGTTTTAGGAAAGTGTTTGGCAAATCTAATTTTTAATACTGATCAAGCTATGGGAACTGTGTTTGTAGTCAAGGATGGTGCAAACTTGCTGGGGTGGGACGAGCAGGGCGCTCTCAACATCATCCTGGACCCGAATCATCCTGATATGGTGGTGTCCGGCAATACCCTCAGTCAATTTTACAATCTCTTACCTCCTCTACACACATTGTTACTCAAATATCCAATGACAAGTGGGCTCAAATTTCTCCTGAAGTATTTAAAGGTGAACTAGGTAAACTCAAGGGGTTTCAGCATCGCATTGTACTCAAAGACGGTGCAAAAGCCATAGCTCATAAGGTTCACAAAGTACATTTGAGTCTACGCAATGAGCTCAAATGTGACTTGGAACGACTATGTAGTGCAGGGGTTATTTAACCTATCGAAGGGTCCGAATGGTGTACCCCCTTTGTTTTAGCGCGGAAATCCGACAAATCTCTCCAGATGTGTGTTGACTTGAGAGATCTCAATGCCAACATCTGGGTTGATCGTCAACCTCTACCAAACATCAACTAGATGCTGACCATTCTTCAGGGCGCCAAGTTTTTCTCCTCCCTTGATATTTCTGCAGTGTATCACCAAATCGAAATATGTAAAGAATCTAGACACTTAACATCTTTTGTCACTCCTGACGGTGCTTATCGCTACATTCGCATGCCCTTTGGCCTTGCGTCGGCTTCAGCAGTGTTCCAGAGATTAATGAACAGTTTGTTCAAGGATATTGCTGGAGTCATGCTTTTCCAGGATGACATTCTCATTTATGGGGAATCCGAATCCGAACACGATGAGAGAGTCAAACATGTATTAAGTGTTATTAGATTTAGTGGTTTAACTTTGAGGGCAGATAAGTGCAAATTTCTTCTAGAGTGTGTTGATTATCTTGGTCATCATATCTCATTTAAAGGAATTGAACCTAAACTGAAGATCATTGAAGCTATCCAGAATTCACCCACACCCTTGAGCAAGGACCAACTCGGTTCCTATTTAGGGTTGGTGGAGCACTATGCCAAATTCGTCAGCAACTTTTGCACCAAAACTGCTTCCAAGCGGAACTTGCTAAAGAAATATGTTAAATATGTATGGATGTTAACTGCAACAACAATTTTGAGTCAATCAAACAAGAGATTGTACATGCTCGTCCCCTTAAACTCTTTGACATTAATGATTTATGTATTGTGCCTACTGATACTAGTAATGTTGATTTAGGGGCGGTCCTTCTTCAGATGAGGGGCGATGGTCATGAAGAAACCATTGCTTTTGCTTTAATGACTTTAAGGGGTGCTGAGATCACCTATTCCACCGTAGAAAAGGAAGCTTTGGGTTTGTGGTGGGGTGTTCAACACTTCAGAAATTTCTTGCGGGGCAAGAAATTCATTTTAAGAACCGATCATAAACCTTTGGTTGATTTGTTTACAACCAAACGTGGTGGTAGGGTCACACCATGTATTTCTAAATGGCAATACAGATTGCAAGAGTTTCGCTATCGGCTTGAGTATGTAGCTGGAGCCAAAAAACATGTAGCTGAGTGCTTATCCAGGTTACCTCTCTCATATGAAGATGATGTTTTGGGGTGTGATGATTTAGAGATAGTTTGTGCTGTGTGTTCATTGGAAGATACTACCAGGGGTACTTTTTCTGAACAGGAATGGTTGGAGTGTATGTCTGAAGATGCTGATGGGATGAAGGCCATTGATCTCTTAGCAGGTGTGTGGCGTAGTGATAAAGATTGTTCTTTTGAGTTAGTGCCTTACAAAAGAGTGAAGGATGAGTTATCCGTGGGCAGTGGAGTGCTGAGAAGAGGTGCCTTGTTGGTAGCTCCTTTGTCCATACGCAAAAAGATTTTGAATTTGGCTCATGAAGGACATCCTGGGATTCAAGCCATGAAACGTAGGGTCAGACAAGATTTTTGGTGTCCCGCCTTAGATAAGGATGTTTAGAATTTTGTTTGTGATTGTTGTGCTTGTGTTATGAGTGACAAATACCAGGTGACCTATTCTTTTCCAGTTGAACCTATTGTGGTGAAGAACTCTCCTTGGACTAAATTGGCCTTCAACATTGCAGGTCCGTTTGGACTCATTGGCAGTTCTCCTAAATATGTCCTTGTATTAATCAATTACATGTCTAAATGGCCTGAAGTCAGGTTTGTTGATAATGCTAACTCTTTGTCTGTAATCAGTTTTTTTGCATGATGTTTTTCTCAGGGAGGGCTTTCCTGAAGAGTTGGTGTCGGACAACGGTACCCAGTTGGTTTCTTGTGAGATGCAAAAGTTTCTTAAGAATATAGGTGTGAGACACACCCTTACGTCCCTTTATCACCCCGCAGCACCGGTTTGGTTGAGCGCTTCAACTGAGTCATCAAAGAACATCTGCAGCTGGCTTTAGTGAACGGGTTGCATTGGCGACAAGCTGTCAGTGACATGCTGTGGGCTGTGAGGACCACTCCTCATGTTAGTACTGGGATTGCTCCATTTACTTTACTGAGTAGAAAGGGTAGCTGGCTCTAAATTGAACAAGGAATGGATGTCTATAAGGGGGGTGGACACAAAGAAAATGTCAGTTGTAAGTGATGTCAGGGCTGCTGTTCAAGCTAAGTACGACACCAGACCTGGAATACGTTCTTCTTCGCCAGTCAAGGTGGGTGATTGGGTGCAAGTTAAGAAACCTAGGGCCTGATTTATGAGGCCGTGCGTCACTTTTACGCTGCGGGTGCGTCACTTTTTGTGACCCACCAGCAGCGTAAAAAATGTGCCTTGTTGCACCATATTTACAAAGTGACGCATCTAGGTAGATGCGCCACTTTGTAAACCCCGGCGCTACATTATACCTGTGCCAGGTGTAATGTATGCAGGTGGGCGTTCTGACGCAAGAAAAGGTCATAGAAGTGACACAGTGAAATCTATAAGATTTCACTGCGCCACTTCTAGGACGCAAATGCGTCAATATCTTACGCCTGCCTCATGGCAGGTGTAAGACTGACGCAGGTCCTTTCACATGGGGCTTGCCCCATGTGAAAGGACACATTGCTGGAGTTGCGTCACTTTTGTGACACACTTCAGCAATGCGTCACTTTTGCGCCATACAGATACGTCAGAAATACTGACGTATCTGTAGCTCCTTGCGCAATGATGCGTCATACTGTAAATATGACGCATCATTGGTGTCACAAGGAGGGCGCAATGAAAAGTGACGCATCGCTGTTGTCACGCAGTAATGCGTCACTTTTCATAAATGAGGCCCCAAGTTTTCTTCACAAGGGGGAGTCTCTCTTTTCTGTTCCTAAAAGGGTGGCTGCTGTGAGGAATCATGTGGTAGTGTTGGAGAATCGGAAAGTTTGGAATAAGTGTGCTGTTTCCATTGTACCTGAGTCTATGCTTGACTATGTTAACAAGCAATTTGGAGTTCTTTCTCCTTCTTCAGCTGTGCCCACCAGTGCCCACAGCAGGGATACTAATCATCTCGACTATGTTCCTTCTAGGGGTGCATGAATAAATGAAGTACTCGCTTACGGTTGCCTTGTACTTCCTTTCAATATCCTAGTTCCACACGAATATTTCATTGTGAGTGTTGTAAAAGCATTGACGAATGTCAGGGGGTAGAAGTGTACAGGACAAAATAGTTAACATTTTTTCTTGCATTGCACCTTTAAATGAAATGAGCTCTGACTTTACTTCAAACATAATGAAATTAAATCAATTCAAATGAAGAATGTATAAATATCACACAATATTATTACTTAAAAGTAACTAACGTTAGAAATACCATACTACCACAAAGTTTTACGGTATTCATATAAATGCATGTTTTTAAATGTTCATTCTCCTAAAGTTTTTTTTCATATTTTATAAACTACATAGGGCCTAATTACGTTTTTGGCAGTGTGGCTCCGGATCCAATAAGCCGCACTTCCAGAGCTGTGTGTATGAGGCACCCGGTGCTGTGTCAGAGGAAATTTTCAACATTAACGGAGGCTAGCTGAGATCCTGTTGATATGCTCTCCATAGAAAGCCCGATTGATGTTCTATACTTTTGAATGTGGGACAAACAGACCTTCAGTGAAATGTTGCCTTCCTTGTTGTGACTACCAGGGAACTTAAGAGAATATTAATTAGTGCTTCATAGTCAATTTGGACTTTTAAGAGGTCAGAATGGTGAAGCATACGACTGGCAAAGCAATCCAACCCAACAAGACTAAACCTAAACCTTGGCCATGAAGCTTCCACAATAGATGTATCTGCTAGGATGTTGGATGTTGTGACTGAACCTACCTCCTTGGATTTAATAGCAGCCATTAAGAGTTTTAGCTGTGCTTTGGAGCATAAAATTGACACTGTATCTGTGAAAATGAATCCACTGAGGGCCAATCGCCTAATGATGCAAGACCACTAAAGCAACAGTGACCTCCAAAATTGCCAATCTATCAGGCTTGAGGTTTTTTTTTATTATTTATTTTTTAAATTGTCTTTATTGCATTATCAAGTTTTACAGCATAGCCTTGTTATCATACAGGCATGCATATTACAGTGTGTATCAAACAAACCCCCCCGGGGTAACAATTACTCCCCACAAAAAGTCCCGCCCCATCATGCCCTTCGTCCTATAGTATTGTACAACATAATATATTGTGCATTCCAACCAAATCTACATATCGCAGTTTGGGGTGGGCGGACGTCTCCGTTCTGCCCACGGAATGTGCGGAGATTTGCCCCTTCCACCTTTCGCAATGAAGGCGGAGAAATGAGGCAAATCTACGCACACTCGGGGGCGTAACGAAAGTTGGCTGCCCGCCTCCCACCCACAATATTAAATGAGATTAAAAAGCCTAAAATAAGATTTAAAATAAAACTTACCTTATCGCTGGGTCATCCGGGGCCATCTAGCCTTCTTCTTGGAACTGCGCATGCGCGGGAGCCTGCACATGCGCATTCCTGGCAAGGTAAGTGATAGAAATCCGCCCCTTCACTTCTGCACCTCACACACCTGTCATCCTCTCGTAGCTTAATTTTGTGGAGTTTAGCAGGAGTGTAATATAGTCTGTGCACAAACTTATAATGAATTCCCACCGTTTGTCTGTCAGGGGTGTCTCTTGGTCCTTATCCCATTTCACCCGGGCTTTTGGGATGTATGGCAGTGGTGCATTATGTGCATGTTTATACAGCAGCAACGTGGCGCGTTTAAGAGGGGTCGGCTGCAAAAGTGCGTGTAGCGCTAGTACGATAGGTGGCTCTAGGGGGTATGTTGGAGTGGCAGTTTTCACGCACTGTTGGAGTCTTGTGTACATGAAGAGATCCATGGTAGTGGGATCATGTGTGCCGAAAAATTGCTCCCTAGTCCGAAAAATGCCTCCCATATAGAGGTCCCCCCATACTGTGTATTTTAGTTGCTCTAACATCCGGCGGCATAATCCCTCATAGGTGACTCGCAATTCTAGGTGGCGTATCAGGGGTATTTTAGGGGAATACAACATTTGGGCTTCTAGTTTAGCTGCTATCTTTCTCCAGGCCGTAATGGTGCAGTCAACTGTGCACGGTTCTTGTATCCGGCCCCCACCTGACATGAACGGGTACCCCAAGGGCGGAACAGGGGCCATATAGCCATCTTCCACCGCCAAATCTGGCGTATAGGGGGGGATGGAACCAATACGTGGCAAAGTGTGCCTGCGTGCAATAGTAATAGTATTCAAAATTAGTGACGTCGAACCCCCCTTGGGCATAGGGCAGCATCAGTGTGGTAAGGCTAAATCTCGCCTGTTGTCCCCCCCAAATCAGTCGGATGACTTGCGTTGTTAGCATCTTTAAAAAAATCCCAGGGTTGTATGGAATATTAATAAAGAGGTAAAAAAATGTAGGTAAGAGAACCATTTTAACTAGTGATATGCGCCCAGCCATCGAGAGGGGCAGAGGCAGCCACCGGGTAATGGTATCCGTCACTTTATCTATTGTAGCTACGTAATTATTGTGCATCAGTTCTTCTTTTTCCCTGGTAATGTAGATTCCCAGATATTTAACTTTGTCACATTTCCAGACTAAGGGATAGTCTAGTTGGTGCGGCTTAGTCGATTCCTTTAATGGGAATACTCCTGACTTGGCGCAGTTAATCTGGATACCAGAGATGGCACCAAACCTGGTTATTTCCCACAATACAGGGTTTAGGTTATCTTGGAGATTTTTGACGTATAGTGTTAAATCATCTGCATAGAGTGAGACTATAAGTTGCCTGGAGGGATACACCAGTGCTCTTTCTTCATGATGTTGCCTTATTTTTGCGGCAAGGGGTTCTATCGCTAGAGCGAACAGAATGGGTGAAAGGGGACAGCCCTGCCTCGTGCCTCTGGAGATGGTAAAGCTAGTGGATCTAGCTCCGTTTAACAGCACTGTGGCGATCAGCTGTGTGTATAGTACCTTCACCCAACCTAGAAATGCAGGGGGCATTCCTATATATCTTAAAGTGCCAATTAGATAGTCCCACTCCACCGAATCAAATGCCTTAGTGGCATCAAGAAACACCGCAACCGCCAAGCTATTAGGATCTATATCTTGGAGGACTGCCAACAATGTTCTAAGGTTATGAGATGTACCACGGTTAGGGATGAACTCTGATTGATCTGGCAGGACTAACCTTTCCATCAGGAGGTTTGGGCGGTTGGAGCGTACTTTCGCTAGTATCTTTGTGCCGCAATTAAGCAGCGAGAGGGGACGATAAGACTTGCAGTGTAATGGGGCTTATCCAGTTTGAGTAAAGAGACTCTCTGGCCTTCTCGCATGGTTCTCGGGAGTGAACCCTCTGCTTTGCCTTCATAAAGGACCTCCTTCAATATGGGTGCTAGTTGCTCCACATTGGTCCTGTAAAATTCTATGGAGAGGCATCCGACCCTGGCGTTTGCCCTGATTTCCTCTGCATGATGGCCTCAGTAATATCGTCTAACTCGATGTCGGCACTCAGGAATTCCGTTTGGGTATTACCAAGCCATGCCAAGGCCGTATCCTCAAAGTACTGTGGAAGGTCAAGTGGCTGCCCCCTCTGTGAAGTGGATAATGTTTTGTAGAACTCCACGAATGTTTGCAGTTGGTCTGGGAGGTTTCTGTGTATCTCTCCCTCCAAGTCTTGAACCTCGGCTATGTAATTAGAGAACTTGGGTGGGCGGACTAAATTTGCTAAGACCCTCCCCGGGCGGTCTCCTTCTCCGTATACCCTCGCTACATGATACTTCCCCCTAAATTTACATTCATGTTCCGCTGTGGCTCTGTACTCTGTCAATTTGTCACGCGATTTGGCACAGGTCTCATATCTGTCTCCCGTAGTAGCAAGATCATTCTCAAGCATTTTGAGATCATTTTCCAGTCGGCCGAGCTCCCTTTGAATGGCTTTAAGGACCCCCCTCCCTTGGAAATACACCAACTCCTGACCATGACCTTAAAAGCTTCCCATACTGTGGTTAGGCTAGGTACTGACTCAACATTGCGTGAAAAAAGTCTTGGATTTCCTATTCAAGTTCCATCCTGAAGACCATGTCCAGGAGGTGAGCAGGGTTAAGACGCCATCAGGCATATGGGGCCTGAGCCACTGGAGGTGCTAACTAACCCTGGGCGTAGTTCGCGAAGTGCACTTCGCACTACGCGAGCTATGGTTAGCACTACGCAAACTGCGGAGTACCCTGTTCGCACTGTGCAAGATGCCGTTTTCAATGATTGCACAGTGCGGACAAGCATCCGGCACTGTGAAATCATTAAAAATGACATCTTGCACAGTGCGAGCTGTAGTTTTCTGCTGCTCGAGTAGATTTTTGCTCGAGCGGCAGCTTTCTCAACGCGCACTGGTAGTTTCTCATCGCGAGCGGTCGCTGGGATACACGATCACTCACAATGAGAAACCTGACCTCCCGTGTTGAGAATCTTGCCGTGAGGTTTATTTTCCACGCTCGCGATCGACAACTTGATGTTGCTGATCGCGAACGAGGAAAAAGTCTCGCCGGGATGTACTTTTGCTTGTTCGCGATCGCCAACTTGATGCTGAGGACCGCGAGCAAGGGGTTCTATCGCTAGAGCGAACAGAAATGACCGCTGCACCGCTACGTGTGTTTGCACCATGCTACCTGCAGTTTGCGTAGTGCGAAGTAGTGAAAACTTTGAAAACTATGCGAGCATAGCGTAGTGCTTTGCCCAGGGTTAGTGTTAACATCAATTTAACGGACGAGTGGTCCGAATATGTATGTGGATGGGGTGTGACCTTTTCTACCCAATGTGCCTGCCCACTGAAGCAAATATGTAATCCAGTCTGGACCATGTGGAATGGACTGCCGAGTTATGTGTGCCTTCTTTTTGTGTAGGGTGCTTGTAGCGCCATGTATCCAAGAAATAGTTAGTGGTTACCAGGTCTACTAGCAGTTCATGCGTAGCCGTATATTGTAATGTAGTAGTTTGGCATCTGTCCATCTGTAGGCACATGGTTGTGTTAAAATCTCCACCCATATCAGATAAGTGGAACCGAGAGCCTGAATCTTACTCCATAGCATAGATAAGGTCTGTGGTTCATCTACATAAGGGCCATAGCAATTAGCTATTGAGACATCTGGCGAGGCTAGCCGCTCCCATATCAAACAGTACCTCCCTTAAGAATCTATCTCAGTCCCTCCCAGCACGAAGGCCACACTATGTCGAATGAGGATGGCCACCCCTCAGGAGTACGTGGAATAGGGCGAAAAACAGTGGTGGGTGGCCCATCTGGCGGCAAACAGGGGCTTGGCTGCGGGGTCAAGGTGAGTTTCCTGCAGTAGGGCTATACTGATGTGGTGTCTCTCTAGTTATCCTATGACTTGCCTCTTCTTCCATGGGTTATTCAAGCCCTGGACGTTCCATGATAGGACTAGCATCTTGTTATTGGTATCTGGGTTATTCGTCAGGTCACCGACATTAGGAATATTAATAGTACTCTTATGGTGTGAAGGCTGGACTGTTGTACTCCTTCAGACATTGCATGGCAAGGACCACTACCGCCCTCCCACACCGACAACCCCAACTTGTCAGGCATTAGTACCCTTCCCAATGTAACTCAAATTAAGAGCAAACTTACAATAAAGTTTAGGAATAAAGCTATGGGGAACATCCACACGGGGGAAATACTAGGGGCCCACGACTTGCCATCTCCCCTCCATTTTCGCACCCACTTGCCACCTAGTCTACACCAGACTAGCAGCGTACGTATGAGGAGGGTGAGCGCTCGGGCGGATATTTGATCAGGTTCACGTCTTAAGCAATAGATCTCTGGCTCTCATCTAGTTTCAACTGTCATCAGGGGTCTTAATAGAATAAACTATCTGTGCAGTTAGGCGATAAGCGAAGTATCAGTCGGGAGCCAATGTTGGAGAGTGGGATCTGGAGCGTGAGCGAGCATCTCTCTCTGTGGGAGACATCCGGCTGTACCGTTTAAGGTAGTCCTCCGCCTGCTACGGGTTTTGGAAAAAAATGCTGTTTTCCTCGGTGGGTAATTCGGAGCTTCGCTGAATACAGCATCGCATATGGGGTGTCTTGAGCCTGCAGCTTCTTCTTTACAGCAGCATATTTGCGCCTCGCCTCCAGCATATTTTGTGTAAAGTCCTGATAGAAGGCGACGTTGGTGTTCTCATAGTTGACTTGCTTCTTCTCTCGGGCTAGGCGCAGGACTGCATCTCGATCTCGATAGTTTAGAAATCTAACTATCAATGGGCGTGGGGGTCAACTTGGAGGTGGGCACATAGTCAGGGACCTATGTGCTCTTTCTATCATCTGATGAGCAGAGAAAAAGTTCCTCCCAAACAGGTCGACCAGAAGCAGTTCAATGAAGTCCTCCATGTGGCCTGTGTTGGTTGTCTCTGCCAGGTGTAGAATGCGAACATTGTTCCGCCAGGAGCAGGTCTCCAAATCCTCATTTTTGTCAGCTATGATCTTGAGGGGTTTGTCCCTGTGCAAGACCCACTGCCTGGTCTTCTTGGCCCCATCCTCTAGATCTGAAACTCTGTTTTTCGCTTCCTTGAGCCGTTGGTCCTGTTGGTCAAGCTTGTGCACTACAGAGTCCAGTTGTGCATTCATGGTGTCCATTTTCGTGTCAATGGATGTCAAACAGTTTTTCATGTTAAGCAGTAGTACCTTCCAGTCTTCTTCCTGGCTGTCTGCTTTGTCCAAGTCCCCGTGGTCTGCGGAGCCAGTCTTAGTCGCCTTGTGTGACTCGAAGGGTATTTTGGTTTGTGTCATGTACGTTCTACCCATAGTGTCCACTTGAGTTTGGTAGAGCTCGTTTTAGCAAGGATGAGATGTGCCACAGACGCCGGGGAGTAGGGCTCTCTAGATACCAGAGTCGAATCTCAAAATGGATGCTGCCTATCTGTTCCTCGCTAATCTGTTATTGTTGCTGGGAAGAGACCATTGTTTAATCCCAAAAACCTGCGCTGGGGCGGTATTCATGAAATTCACACACTCAAAGAGGAGGTGGACCTTTGTGGTCCGGGCACTACCTCCACGTTAGGTTCGTGAGCAGCCACTGTTGGTCCCGCTAGGTGGATAAATTGGCGTCCGCAATGCACCGTTCTTCCTGGATATGCTGGCAAACGTAACTTTCACTGGGCGCCGCATACAGTTTAACTAGGTACTTTTGGTGCATAAGGACCTGCACCCAAAGTGCAGTTATTGTCTTCCCCTTGAATCTGTGCTCCTGCAATGGGTCCCCAGTGCCACAAATGCCGCAGCAACAGCCAGCCTCTCTCCACCGCTCTCTTCGCACTAGCTGACGAGGGGGTGTCCGGCACGACCATGCGGGGGACGGTCTCATATAATGATAGAGTCCCACTCAGCTCGGCAGACCGCACCCAACGCAATGGGGTCAGCAGGAAACTGTCCCTCTCTCTCTCTGCAATACCTTACCTCCGCACTGCGCCTCCCTGCAGCCTCCGATTCTGCCGTGGTGCCAGTGTCTTCGCCCCACGCTTCAGTTGGTTCCATGCTTCGGCCTATGCATCCGCGCCAGGCCGCGGTCTTTCTTAGATCCTACCACTGCATCACAGCTCCAGTCCGCTAGCGTGGCTGCAGGCATGGTGAGATACAGCTCCATTCCATTCAGTTCTCAGCCCTGTTGCAGACTTCACTCCGCCAGTACGACCCCCCAGCAGTTCCGGCAACAATTTCACTTCAGTTAAGGCTTGTGATGTATCTCAGGCTGGGTTTGCAGGATATTTATCCGCCTGGCTGGCGAGAGCCTTTTTGGTGTGCGGCCATCTTGGTCGCATGCCACCTAGCGCCCCCCAGGCTTGAGGTTGGTGTTCATTATACTAAAATAGACAATATGAGTAGCATAGGTCAGAGACGAGGATGTAAAGATTCAACTATAATAACATTTGCTTGCTTGGCTTCCCTACGAAAACTGCCCACCTGTGATTTCCTTCTTGCACAAATGTGTCTTAGCAACAGTGCACTCAAAGGATATTTTGAAGAAGTTCGCTATAGAATGTTCCCAAAGAGCCCTGGACCCCGTAACAGAATCTAGTGTGCCTCACAGGGCAATAATCGTCGGATTATTACATGTTAGAAATTTAGACTGTAAAATATATAGAAATACATATATGTGTGTGTGTATATATTGTCCAGGTACGTAGATGTGGAGTTATAATGAGTAAAACTTTACTTACTTATAGAAACTTAGCTTCATAATATATTTGTCCTCAATTTTTTTACATAATATTTTGTCCCACGATACTTTATTTTCTGATATTCTGTCTAAATACCATGATATTTATTAAATTTTACTCTATTGTTATGGTTTGGCTTTTTTTCTGTGATGTGTTTTCACTTTATTACTGTTTGAGTGCTCCATAAATACATGTTGCCTTTAAGTTAAGCCTGACTGCCTTTGTGTCAAGATACCAGAGGGATAAGCAGAGGTTTATTTATTTAATGATTTTTGTGGTTCAACCTGACAAGAATTGTGTTCATTATTTGAATAGGCCTCACACCCATCTCCACTAACAACCCAATTTCTTACTGTCTCAATTTCTAAAATGTAAGAATTCGACAATTACTGCTCTGTGAGGCACATTCTATAGAGAACTGCTTAAAAATATAATTTGAGTGCATTGTCGCTAAGATCCATTTATTCAAGATATATATATATATATATATATATATGTCAGTATGTCTTTTATTTCTATACATCTGGCATGTGACTGTTGGCTCTGAGCCCTTTAAATTGAGCACACCCGCCTAGTAACGTTGTCATGTGATCAAGGTGCTGTTTGCACCGAAACGCGTCATGGTGGTATGGTGGTGAGCAATTAAATCACTATTCACGATACCTGGGTTTGCCTCGTCTTTTCTGCTGCTGCATTGCTGCGAGACGTCTTTATACTGAAATTATCCTCCAGGATTGCTTCCTTGGATTCAGCAAACCCCTCCACGCTTGGGCCAAGAGGATTGAAGCAGCGACTCCACTCCAGGAGGTTCTAGTGTTCCACTCCGTGAGGAGTAACCTCTACGCCCCGGGAGAGTGAGCAGTTCCGGAATCTAAGCGAGGAAGGAAGTCAGAAGTGGTTCCGGTTCACGGCTGGTGCTTGCTGGAGTCCGTCTGGCAGGACGCTGATTGTGGACTGGACGGCAGGTGTACTGGCGAGTACTCGAAGAGAGGACGGGAAGCTCAAGTAAGTCCCGTGTGGAGTGTGCGTGCCATCGTTCTTTGACTATTATTGTTAGAGCGGAGCACTGTGCTAATTGAGCTCACAACAATCACCATGTCCGCCGACACGTTACAATGGCGGTCTGAGGCAGCAACGACTATGTTTACCGATTCCCTGGCTGGGGAAGCGGCATTACCATCAACTGCAGGAACCCCGCAGGAAGTTCCAAGTAACTTGAAGGATCTATTTAAGGCCCTGGAGAAAGCGTCTAAGGCGGAGCAGTCTAAATGGTGGGAACATAGTTCCCTTACTGGATATTTGGAGGTTGGAAGAGTCCCACGTGGGCTAAGAATTTTTCTGGCACCATCCTACGACAATCCGGACCCGAAAATGCTTACCGATTGGACAGATTGTAATCTAGAATCGTCCAAATGGCTTATGACCATTCTCATACAATATGCTGAGAGTGACAGAATCAAATTACTCGCCGAAATGGACAGACTAAATGGGGAAATAGAAAAACTGCCAATTACCCCACAAATCACCAAACATAGGGAGGATATGCTAATGAGACTAAAGAGAGAGGAAGATATAATTAAAAGTAGCAAGGCTTACAAATTCCAAAGAGACCGTTTGGATTATGAAAACTGGCAAATTTTCACGTTTGCCAAAAAGTATGATCACCTCAAGAAATCCCAGTTGAACAAAGGGGCAGGGTCATGTCAAGCAATTCCTACACCCAGAGTTGCAGGTACAGAGAGCCTCTCCTCTGTAGATGCAATCTCAAGCATTGAAAGTGGATCAGATAATGAGCAAAGTAGGATTCAAAGAGTGGGGTTTCGCAAATTCACTCCAGCGCAGGAGCTGGAGGTGGTCCAGCAGGACAGGAAGCTGACCCTTCGCTCTGGTGCACAAATTGTTGCCGGAAACAAAGCTCCAACTCCAAACGCTCAGCCAGGAGGAAACACAACAAATGCAGGCGTGCCAAGCAAAATTCAAAAGAAACGCAAGCAATGGAATCGCCGCTAGCTGCATTAGACAGTGTTAATACTAATACTGAACCTCCAACTGTGATTAATCTGACTGACTTGACCTTATCCACCAAAGAAACTGAAATACTGGCGTTGGGCTTATCTTACAGCGCAAAAAGTAATTTTGATTACGCTGACACCAAAATAGAGCTGTTTAAGTACGTTCGTAAGTTGAAATTGCGCAAATGTCACAGTGTACATAAAACTGTTGTTCCTTCAAATACGGCTGTGACCAGTACACAACAATCTACTATGCCAGCAGTAGATCAAAGTCTCTTAACTGCTTTGGTTGACATGCAAATGGAAACTACATCACCACAGCATGGCCCGGGCTCGGGTCAATTACAAACACTAACGGCTACGAAGTTTAAACCAAAATCAAAATTCTGCCCACTAATGATCAAGGATAATTTGGACCAATTTCACAACAAGGTGTCCCATGAATTGAGAGAAATGTATCTCAAGCATAATGATTTCTCTAAAAAGCACAGATATCGAGATTTCGAATATCACCAACTCATAAAGAAATTGAAGAACAATATAAAGGTGGTAATAAGACAATCTGACAAGGGCGGAAACGTTGTATTGTGGCCCCTTCAGATGTATCTGGATGAGGCAATGGGCCAACTGAATGACCGCACATGTTACCGCAGGGCAGACGTCAACGAGGTTACTCTGGTCAAAAACCAGGTTTACTCTAAACTTATGGCATGGAGGAGCGCCGGAGTGATAATTATGGACGAATTTAGGTTCATGAAGAATGACAATCCTATCACTCCGGTCATTTACTTCATACCCAAAATACACAAAAATAATCAAGTGCCTCCTGGTCGCCCGATTATTTCCGCATGCAACAGCTTACTGGAAAACACCAGCAAATATGTGGATTTCTTTCTTCAAGACTTTGTGAAATCATTGCCATCTTTTGTGTTAGACACTAGCGATTTCCTTAAAAAGGTGTATGATGTAAAATGGAAACCGAGCTATTTGTTGATATCTTTGGACGTGTCTGCTCTATACACAAGTATACACCACAGGGACGGTTTGAGAGCAGTACAGCATTACCTCAATTCCAGACCAGAGGAATGTAGAGAACACACACGCATGATCATGGACATGATCAGCCTATGCCTGGATAACAATTTTGTTCTGTTTGGGAAACAATACTTCCAACAGATAAGAGGAGTTGCAATGGGGGCCTGCTTCTCTCCCAGTTATGCCTGTTTGCACATGGGTTACTGGGAGGAGCAGGTCCTGTCGCGCAACTTTGCAGACACAATGGCCATTAAAGTTGTGACATGGCTAAGGTACATAGACGACCTTTTCGTGATTTGGGACGAATCCACACGTGAAACTGAGGAGTTCATCAATAATCTGAATGACAATAGTATGAATCTCCAATTCACTAGTCAGATCAGTGATACATCAATTTGCTTCTTAGATGTGGAGATTTTTGTGAGTGGGGTAAGCTGGAAACCAAGCTATTCAGAAAAGCGACAGCTGGCAACAGCATCACCCACTCAGGTAGCCATCACCCTGCCTAACTAATTAGGAGCATACCCTACGGAGAAATGCTCCGCATTAGGCGGATATGCAGTACACAAGCAGGGTGCATACAGGCACAGCTAGAATGTGGGGACAGATTCAGGCAGAGAGGCTACAGTAGGGCCGTGATAGAGAGGGCTATGAATCGCGAAAATGCACAAGACAGAACATCTCTGTTAGGAATTACATCTTCTCACCCTACTGAACCACAGGGAACAACAAGTAGTGTAGAGCAGTCCAACGACCGCAAGGTGGAAAGTGAAACTCGTTTGATTTTCACTTTCAGTAACCAGCATCGCACCATAAGAAACATTGTTAAGCGCAACTGGGCACTCATCACAAGTGATCCAGTATTAGGCAATCAAATTAAGGGGGGCTCCCAAGATTGCCTACAAGCGAGCTAGAACACTTGGTAATGGTCTGGTATCAAGCAGCCCAGAAACACGTACTAAGATTCCCTGGCTAGAGAAGAGCAAGGGGTTTCTACGTTTTTCAACTTGCAAAGCTTGCAAGAATGGAGTAAGCACGAAAAACTATATCACGCCTTTCAACAATATACCTACTACCATCAGGTACAAGCTGACCTGCCGCACCGAGTACGCAGTGTATGTGCTGGAGTGCCCCTGTGGCCTCCGCTATGTCGGCAGCACGAGGCCACAGGTGTACAAACGCATACTCCAGCACCTACGGGCCATTACCAACGGCGACACTGCGTACCCAGTAGCTAGGCACTTTGGCTTGGTGCACGAGAAAAAGGCTTCTGAACTGCGTTACTTTGTAATAGACACGGTGCCACCCCAGAGAAGAGGAGGAGACCGTGATCTATTGCTACGCAGGTTAGAGACACGCCATATAATAATGCTTGATACAAAGAATCCTAATGGTCTGAATGCGGGAGAAGATTGCCATACATACCTCTGAACCCCAAACATGCTGAAATACTTAATGAGCAAAGAAGTTCAGTGACATAGCAGCTGCCTCTGCCAAATATCACATTTTAAATATCCCATTTTAATTTGTATTATTTACAGATTGCATTATCACAGGGTTGCACGTAACTGCTCTGAAGCCAATGTTGGTCAGCCTATAGTAGACTTATATGTCCGTGGGACACACCAGTATAGCTCACTTTGGGCTTTATTAAGTGGACAAACGGTTCTTCATGCAAGAATGGTTTTTTAAGTATATGGGGAGCTTATAATGAAGTATCCTAACTCAATGATGATGGAATATCTATAGTTATATCTATTCCTGATGAACCTAGCTTATATTTATATGCACATATTTATATATTTATATGCGATATTATGCATGGTTTTAAGAATATTTATTGATAGTTTTCCTTGTTGCACTTTATTCTATGATATTGCGAAGTTTTGCACAGTGTTTTTTAATTTTACCTGTTGCTGCTTTGGATGTATATAGATGAATTTTAAATAAGTATGTATATCAATGTATTCATTTATATATTCATATTCAGTGCATAATATGATTTAAACATCTGGGTCATCACAAACTAAACTTTCCTTCATGCAAACGAATTGTCACTGTCATGTCCACTTCGGACATCATTGTATTTCTGCATTTACTCAGTTAGTTGAACATGTCAGTATGTCTTTTATTTCTATACATCTGGCATGCGACTGTTGGCTCTGAGCCCTTTAAATTGAGCACACCCGCCTAGTAACGTTGTCATGTGATCAAGGTGCTGTTTGCACCGAAACGCGTCATGGTGGTATGGTGGTGAGCAATTAAATCACTATTCACGATACCTGGGTTTGCCTCGTCTTTCCTGCTGCTGCATTGCTGCGAGACGTCTTTATGCTGAAAATATATATATATATATATACACATATATATATATATATATATATATATATATATATATATATATATATATATATATATATATATATATATATATATATGTATATATATATTGGAAGAAAGAGTTGCCCCTAGGTGGACTCGCACTCGCAAAGAGGTATCCGCTCATCAATGCAGGCAGTTTTGCAAAACACCCAGCCCTTTACTTCTCCTGCCGCTCGACCCGTTTCGGGCTTGGAAGCCCTTCCTCATGAGCAGGCTGTGTTCCAATGAAGGCAAACGAGGCACTGCCAGTAAGTCCCCTCTTTTATTTCCATCATACGGCATTTCATAGCCACACAAAGCATTATGGGACTGGTAGTGTTAAGTACAACCCACGTGGGTCGCCGCCCCCCACTGAAACAAACACAGTTTTTTCAAAAGGAAATTCAAGTGTCCTTTCTCACCGCCTGCATAATATTAAAAGCGCCTCCTGCTCCGTTCGTACTGTTCATGTCAACAGCACCATCCCCGCTGCAAGTTCTGCGGTGGTGCTCGTCCGTGACCGGGCAGGCCACATTAAATTGGAAGAAAGAGTTGCCCCTAGGTGGACTCGCACTCACAAAGAGGTATCCGATCATCAATGCAGGCAGTTTTGCAAAACAAGCAGCCCATTACTTCTCCTGCCGCTCGACGCGTTTCGGGCTTGGACGCCCTTCCTCATGAGCAGGCTGTGTTCCAATGAAGGCAAACGAGGCACTGCCAGTAGGTCCCCTCTTTTATTTCCATCATACGGCATTTCATAGCCACACAAAGCATTATGGGACTGGTAGTGTAAAGTACAACCCACGTGGGTCGCCGCCCCCACTAAAACAAACACAGTTTTTTCAAAGGGAAATTCAAGTGTCCTTTCTCACCGCCTGCATAATATTAAAAGCGCCTCCTGCTCCGTTCGTACTGTTCATGTCAACAGCACCAGCCCCGCTGCAAGTTCTGCGGTGGTGCTCGTTCGTGACCGGGCAGGCCACATTAAATTGGAAGAAAGAGTTGCCCCTAGGTGGACTCGCACTTGCAAAGAGGTATCCGCTCATCAATGCAGACAGTTTTGCAAAGCACCCAGCCCTTTACTTCTCCTGCCGCTCGACGCGTTTCGGGCTTGGACGCCCTTCCTCATGAGCAGGCTGTGTTCCAATGAAGGCAAACGAGGCGCTGCCAGTAAGTCCCCTCTTTTATTTCCATCATACGGCATTTCATAACCACACAAAGCATTATGGGACTGGTAGTGTAAAGTACAACCCACGTGGGTCGCTGCCCCCACTGAAACAAACAAAGTTTTTTCAAAGGGAAATTCAAGTGTCCTTTCTCATCGCCTGCATAATATTAAAAGCGCCTCCTGCTCTCTTCGTACGTAACACTATGGCCGGGTAGCTGCATTTACCGCGAGCTACGCTGGCCCCTGACGAAATCATGTCATCATCCTGTTCCTCCTCGCAGTTAAAAGTACAGCGTTGGGGAGCGGAATGCGTGGATGTGCGCTGGGCGACCTGGTGTTGACCTGATTCAGGCAGGAGCCATCTTTGGAGACTTTCTCGGCGCGCAAATCAGCGCGTAATCCTGGACAAGCTGGCGGCTGGGAGCAGTGTGAGACCGGGAGCGCTGGCATGGCTGTCCTCTCCCTGAGCCAGCTGCGGTGCTCTGTCACTAGAGTGCATTTTTGCGCCGTGGCTTGGGTCCGTGGTGCGCCCATTTTGCCTTGGTCGCAAGGAGCTCTGTGACCGGTGAGGAGCTGAGGGTGCTTTACAGGAGGGACAGACCCTGATTTCTGAGTGCCGGCGAGACCGGGCGGCCCCCTACAGCAGCTGGAGAGGCGCTGCCTGCGGGGAGAGCTTCCTGTAAATACTGTGTGTGGCGGCGAAGAGAGTGAGTCGGAGGAGCCGAGACCGGCTCCCTCTCCTGTGGCGGAGTGCGGCCGGGGATGGCGGGAGCAGACGTGGGTGCTAGCAAAGAGGCCCTGGGCATCTGGCTTCCCCCTTGAAAATGGAGGCCTGAAGACTGCACAATGCTCGTGCGCTAGAGGTGCCCCCAAGGGATGGCCTTTTCTCCCTACCGTTCCTGTGCTTTGCTTTGCTGTGGTGCTGCGCTGAAGGGCTATCGCTGCTGTCCCGCCCATCACCACCAGCCATTAAAATGCTGCCTTGGCTGTGGGAGCACTAAAGGGCCGGTTTGACAGGTGGCAGAGTTGCGTGATGTGAGACAGCACAGCACTGGTGACGATTGTGACCTTGTAACACTACTTTAACAGTGGAGAGAAGCCCCATGACTGATCCTGTGTGGTGTTGAGGGGTTGCAGTGTGTGGAAAGACCCTCAGTCCAGGTGCGTGCAGTCACAACCAGAAACCTAGCCGGTACTACAGATTTGGTGCCCCTGGTAGGGAGCTGCATATACTGTCTCCCTGGTGGCTTGTCTCCCAAGACGACGACTGTACCCTGTCGCAACTGACGGTGACCCGGCCCCAGAGATCATCGTGTTTCGAGGATCCTGTGGTGGTGGTGAGCGCGGGGCTGGACACAGGGGCAAGATGGCGAAAGATAGGGATCCCAAGTCTTCTAAGCAGGGAAAACTAGATAAATTTGCTAAGGTGCTGCGTCGACCCCCGCTGGAGCAGAGGGTGGCATGGCATCCCGCCCAAATACCGACGTGATTCTGCAGGCTATCCATGCAGCTCGTGAGACGCTGGAGGGGAAAATTGCGGAGGTCCGGACGGAGGTTTCCTTTTTGCGTCAAGACCTGCAAAATGTTTCCGAATGGGTTACAGAGGTGGAGCAACGTGTGGCAGACCTGGAAGACACCTCGCGATCCACAAGTAAGGAGGTAAGCAGGGTTTCTGGCAGCTGTAAAGGATGTGGCCTGGTGCATGGACGATGCTGAAAATCAGGCCCGAAGAAACAACCTGTGTTTCGTAGGTTTTCCAGAAAACGCGGCACGCTCGAACCCGGGCCACTACCTCCTAACATTTCTTAAAGATGCAATTTTCCCCTTGCTTTGTTATAGCTACAACCTAAATGAGAATGAGGTTAGGGTACTCAGCAGAGGTTTATCGTATGTACCTACAGCCTTGTCCAACCCATTTAACATCAAGATGGAACTTCATCGATTTTTCCGCAAAGTCAGGCTACGCTATTTCTTCAGAAACTCTACTGCTCAGACCCGAAAATCCTACACAGGGCTCAGGACGCCATCCACTTTCGTTCCACCAGCTCATGCCATGACACAACAAAATCTTAGCATATGAGAGTGTGGTACTTCGGGATGTGCACAAGATCCTGGCTGAAAAGAAGTACACCAAATTCAACTTCCGCCAGACAGAAAGGGTGGCACTAACAGCTTTAAACGACAACACAGAGGTGATCATAAAGCTGGCTGACAAAGGCGGAGCCATTGTGATACAGGATGCCTCCAAATACAAGGAAGAAATCATGAAACAACTCAATGATGGAGTCAGTTATGAAAAACTCCTGGAAGACCCCTCCAAAGACCTCGCAGCTGAAATACAGCGTGTCACACAGGATGGCCTTGACCAAGGCTTTTTATCGGAACTTAAGTACCAATATCTCAATCAGAAGATCCCCAATCACCTGCCATCTATACCTTGCCAAAAATACACAAGGATATGACTAACCCCCCTGGACGCCCGATAGTCTCTGGTTGCGGGTCTTTATTGGAGCCCCTCTGCCGTTATATCGATTTCTTTCTGAAACCCATCACGGAGGCAATGGAAACGTATCTTTGTGACACTACCCATACCAATAACATTGTAGATGGCAGCCCTTTCGACCCTACTAAACAGCTACTCGTCATTTGCGACATTGTCTCTTTGTACACCAGAATTCCCCAGGAGGCAGCATTGGAGGTTATCTCTTCAGCCCTTGACCAGCGTGAGGCACCAGACCCGGTCCCAACCAATTTTATCATTCTACTACTTAAAATTGCCATGATGCGAAATTTCTTTGTTTTCCAGGACAATTTTTATTTTCAGACCAAGGGAGTAGCCATGGGGGCGGCCTTTGCCCCGGATTTGGCTATTATTTTCATGGCAGCCTTCGAGCGCAACCTTATCTTGAATACTTCTAATCCTTTCAGGCCCAATATTGGCCTATGGATGCGTTATATTGTGGACATCATAATGATTTGGATGGGCAATGAAACCCAGCTGATAGCTTTCCAAACATGGCTTAATACGAGGTCCCGAGACATCCAATTCACGACCCAATCCGATCCCAAAATGAATAATCAACTTTCTTGACCTATCCATCTATGCGGAGGGCGATGTCCTATGCACCACGCTGTATAGGAAACCGACGGAGAGAAACTCGCTCCTACAATACTCTAGCCACCACCCCAGAGGTTTGAGGGATAATTTGCCCTTTGGGCAATTCCTTAGGATACGGAGGAATTGCTCCAAAAAGGAACACTACATGACTGAATCTGGAGACCTCTTGGAATGCCTGGTTGAGCGTGGTTACCCTAAAAGACTTGTTAAACAAGCGAGAAAAAGAGCTTGGTTTAACCCCCTTGAATCACTTCTACAAACAAGAGACCGTGAGGATAATGAGGAACAACTATTGATCTGTGTGACTACTTTTTCGACTTAGAGCAACGAAATAAAAAAAACATCAATAAGCATTGGAATCTGATCTCCGACGACCTTGGCCTTGCTACACCCCCCATGCACTCTTTCAAAAAGGCAAAGAATATCAAGGACCATGTCGTTCGTTCTTTCCTTGACCCACCGGCAACTACCACGATAACTTCGCTTTGGAATCTACCACCTATACTAGGGCACCATAGATGTGGCAATTGCAAAGCCTGTACCAGTAGCATCCAAACTAAGGAGTTTTGCTATAAGCAACACAAAATCCCTCTCAAAGCTTTCTCCAATTGTAATGTCGTGTATTTCTATAGGTTCTGAATCAGTCCCCCTATTCCTGACCCTATTCTGGTTAAACTAACTATCAAGTTAACTAACAGTCAGCCCATGAGGCAAGAAAACCCCCATGATGCAGATACCGTTATCTGACGCAGTCACACTACGGCACAGGAACGTGTTATCTGATTAGGTCATAACGCTTGAGATCTAATTAGACAAGCGACATTCCTCCAGCCCCTGATAAGGCATACGACGTTCTCATAACAAATCAAACCTATGACAACCTGGATAATCCGTGCGGCCATTGTTTTGATTTCACAGAGAATTTTAGTAAAGAATGTGCTAACGAGCAAGTCGTATGACATCTTTATTGACGTACCTATGTCCATCCTTACGTCAATCCCGGCACCTTTAAGGTATAAATATTGCCGACCTTGCCCTATGCAAACACACGCGTGGTGACAAGACGGAGCAGCCATACTTGCCGAAGCCGAGAGCAGAAGCAGACCCCGCAGGCAGCAGCCCCGCCTTCCTGACGCGCTGAGAGACGCGCTGCTATCTCAAGCCGAGAGACCCAGCACCGGCGCTTCCGGGTAGCCCTCGCAGGCAGCCTGGAATATCGAGAGCAGAGAAAGAGATACCATTCCTCATTTCATCCTAACTTCCAGGTACAGAACTGAATAACCCCTCCTAGAGAATTCTTTAGTTATTCACTTGGCAAAAACAAACTTAACTTAAACTGTAACTTTCTATTCCCGCCCACGCATTAGACTTAGGTCAGGTACACGGGGTAGGCGTATTTAGAAACACCAGTTGAGTGCGTTTAGTCAAATGTATATGTGTATGTAAATATATTTTAATCATTTTAAACATCATATGGCTCAGAAACCATATCAATGTTTTTACAGTATTATTTTGTACTATTGCTTTTAACGTATGCACTTTACTTAACTATAAGTATTGCAATAATATCGATCCATTTCTCTTGTACGAGAAAAGAGACTGATCAATAAATAACATCTTTTATTGAACACGCCCGTCTCTTCCTTTTCTCTACATTCTGATGAGACTAAGAATGCACGTACTGACTGAGTAAAATAATTGCCTTGTGCTCACACGACTCTTGAGATTGACTCTTGATTAGGGGAGAGCAAAGTTGTCATGTTCTATGGTTGTCAGAAACTAAATCCCTTCTTGTCTAATCAGGGGAGTTAATTCCTTCCTTGAACATTCGAGAAAGTTTCTAGCGAACTCTGAGCTTAGCTGGCAAACCCAAAAATTAAGTCTAGTATCGACAGTAGTAGACCTAGTTAACGTCTGGCCTAGGCCTTTACTGCTGTAGGTACTATTCCAATGCGCAGAGCCTATTGGGAAAATAGGAGCTACACTACATGGCGCCCAACGCGTTTGGAAAGGGCGATAAAACTAACGTAAGACATTTAGAGTAACTCAGTCGTGCTTTCTCATTCAGACCCCTTTTCCCAAATACTCCAAAGACGTCTGGAGTGGGTGAAAGGTTATAATATCCTCCAAAACCTCGCAGGAGGGAACTCCTATGTATGGTTCTTGGTCTAGTCAACGTTGAAGGATAAAACAGTTCCAAAATATTGTGCATCTAATCTCTGTTTCCATAAAGAAACCTGATCTGCAAATAAACATAATACCATCCTGTCAGCAAAATGGACAGCGATGAAGAACGAGAGGTTACTAGATTAGCTACTGAAATAGCAGATGCTGATGCTACCATGCAAGCAGCAGACGCGGATATAATACTCATTCCGGTCGCCAAAAGGAGATCTATAACCTTAAAACTTATAGAAAATGGACTGACACCTAGAGGTGGCACAGTCATATTCGTAATCGAGGCACACGAATATCGGCAGACAGAGGTATACTATACATGGATACATTTTCCAGCAGCTAATACTATAACAAAGTACTTCCACTATTACAAAGTAGAGGAACCTCCTAATGAGTACACTCCTTTCGAGGAAGTGGAAGTACCACTCAAATTCCAAGAGCATTTGCTCTTATTTGATGGCGCCCTAAAACATAATAATCACATTACAAGGCTCGGTCCTTTAGGAAGACCAGGAGCAACGTGGCCGGTCCTAGCCGGATACACACCATATCCAGACATCGAAAGAATGCCTGCAGCAGAGCTGTTAATACAGCTAAAACAACTACTAAAAATTCACAGACAATTAGTTCAGTATGTAATGCGGACTTCAACAATTCAGCCAGCGATTAAACTTCCACAGCTGACCCCTCACCAGGGGAACACAAATAAAATTACACCACAGAACATCCAATCCTGCCTAGGTAAAGTTCCAGCTAAACGGGAACAGATACCATTCTGGTTGTCACAGAAAATTACCCAAATAGAGGCGGTGTTTCCTGACACCACCCCATTAGAAAAACACAGAATTCTGACTATATGTCTCCCAATGGGAATCGCACCACACATTGAGGACTGTGACACTTGGGGTACAGTCTTTGCTTCTATCTACACAAAAACGCACGGTGTTCCATCCATTTCGGTAATACCAGATGTGCTAAAACAAATTCAAGATGAATACGGTCCAGAACCTGCTTTAACTCTTGGTATGAAATTACTAAAAGACTTCAAGCAGGTCTCGGCTATATTACTAGCCAACATAAAGGGTGAAGCAGCAAACGTGGCGATCCGCCAGAGGTTAAAAGAGACAGATATAGCAGACCAACCAGCTGAAATTGCCAGAATCATAGAAAAATCCTATGAAGAACTAGGCAGAGATAGTCTAGGTGGAATACCAGTAAAACCGCAACTGACTACAAGTCCAGAAAAAATATTTTTTAATAATAATAATTCACCAAAAAAGAACTGGGATGGAAACAAACAATCCAATCCTAAAGAAAAGAAATTCCAGTCCAGAGGAAGGTCTCCTAGGCGAAGAGAGAAATCTCCAAACCCGAGACAAAGGTCACCTCAGAGTGAACCCTCTGGGAATAGATATAACCTTAGAAATAGGGATAATATTAAAAAACCTGATAGATATCAAGACATTGATACACGTCCCTCTCAATCTTTTCAGACTTCCTCGCAGAAATCGGAAAGAAGAGGACGATCAGAAGAGCACGCCAAGTCCAAAGACAAGGAACCTGCTCAACTGAAAAAGAAATTACAATTTCCCAAAAAGAAGGTAGCCAGTATCAAGGTAGTTAACAATGCCGAGAATACTGAGGACACAACTGAAAAACGGAGAATGGGCTCAGACAATGCTAGACAGCGCAGCAGAGGTGAGCATAGCTCGCAAAGTCCTGATGAATCATCTGGAGACAGTGGACACGAATGAATACCTTCAAGTGGAAACTGCAGATACCAGAGTTAGCAAGCCCCACAAAATATACGAGATAACATTACGTATAGAGGGAGATAAGACTAGGAAAATAAGGGGACTATTTTGGGATAACCTATCCAAAGGCTATGACATCCTTCTAGCTGAAAAAGACTGGCCACCAGAGTTTGTCAGGGAGTGCCCTCATGGCGAAGAAGTAATTATGCCTGCCTTCTCGAATCAAATACCGATTCATAAAAAATATACACTTGCTAGAAAGTGGGCAGTGGCCTTAGCACCTGCTTTATATAAAAATCATGTAGGATGGGATGAGGATTCTCCTCCTCACAAAATCCAGTTAAAATCACAACCTACTGCACAAAGGCAGTACCCAATTAAGCAAGAAGCTAAAAAACAAGTAAATGAAATACTAGATCAGCTAGAATACCAGGGGGTGATTGAAACTTGCACCTCACAAATGAACAATCCTTTGTTTCCGGTCTCCAAACCAGACAATTCGTACCGTCTAGTTTTGGATTACCGACACCTTAACACATGTTGCAAAACTTTTGCAGTGCAAAACTCACACAGTGCTGCACTAATGAATAACATAGTGCGCAAAAAATACAAAACAACCTTGGACATCTCCAACGGATTCTTTTGTCAAAACATAGCACCAGAGAGCAGATATTTAACTGCATTCTCAGTAAATGGCACTCAAAAACAATTCTGTCGGTTAGCCCAGGGGTACAAGAACAGCCCGGGGGTATTCTCAGCAAGAGTAACAGAATTACTACAACTATATGATGATGAAGCATTATCTTATGTCGATGACATTTACTTAACAGATGATGACTTGGAGACTCACTTGAAAAGAGTGAACACCATAATAGTTGGTTTCGCTGCAGAGGGTTACAAATTCAACTTCAAAAAGTCCAGAATTGCCCATCTGACGGTCCTATTCTTAGGATATGAGTTATCAAGTGAAGGCAAAAGCCTGGCAGACAATTTCCTAGAGAAATGTGCCGTAATCCAAGCTCCTAAAACACTAAAAAACCTACAGTCAATTCTAGGCTTCCTAAATTTCGGAAGAACATATATTGCAAATTACGCAGAAAGGGTCAAACCCCTTTATGATCTAATTAAACCAGACTTTAAAAGATCCAGTTGGACTCAAGCACACACAGAAATTTTGAGATCCTTACAAACAGACATGCTAATTAAAACAAAATTAGAAACCCGTGATAATACACGCAACCTTGTGATCCGAGTCATCCCAGGGAGATGCGGATTCACATACCTAACCTCTAATGAGGGAGATAAGGTACCAATTGCATTTAAATCGCACTTGTACACTAAGGCTGAAATGAAATTTAGCCCAACGGAAAAAATTCTTACAGCAACACAGACAGCTATAGCAAAAGAACGAGCCCTGGCACAAGGTAAACGAATAATAATCGTGACACCAATACCAGCCTTAGAGGCGGTAACAAAGGCAAGCATTCCAAATGCGAAAGCACTCCATCCGAGATGGATACAATGGGCTAACTCTCTTGCTGCAACAGACGTGGTGTACAAATTTGATCCTTACTTAAAAACACAAGAATTTCTACAATATGAATTCGAATGTCCTCTGCCAACCGAAATTCTGCCTCTAGACCAATACGGCTGTATAATATATACAGACGGATCAGCACAACCCGCAGTAGGGGGTAAACAAGCTTACAGTGCTGCGTGCGCGATTGTTAAAGGTCGTTGGCACGAAGGGAAATTTAAACCAACCCTAACTAAGACCCAATCTCTAGGAGATTGCACAGCTCAGCGAGCTGAATTACTAGCATTCAAGATGGCGCTTGAAAATACCGATCGAGAATTCCCCACACTCATAGTGTGCGATTCGTATTATTGCGTACAATCTTATAATGAATACTTGCAGATCTGGCTTCAAAATGGTTTCAAGGATGCGAAAGGAGGCACAATCAAGCATAAAATGCTATGGGAACAAGTAGCTCTTTTACAAAAAGAACTACCAAAGACTCACGTGATACATACACTGAGTCATCAACGTGATGGCGTTCACGTTGCAGGGAATTCATTGGCTGATGAGGCCGCGAAGGCAGCTGTGCAAACGGCTTCCGTAGCTGCCATCACCCGGTCAAAAACAAAAATAGACAGCGAAATATTACAAGCTGTCAGCGCTTCTGAAAAGGATTCGATAGAACCACTCCCTAAAGGCTTTCCATTAAAGTACTCATACATAACAGATGAAAACAATGTTCCTTTTGCTCAAATCCCTGGAGTGGGGGATAGGGCAATTCCAAACATGGAACACAGATTAGGACTAATAATAGCGGCACACGAAGGGCTTGCTTCTACCCATGCTGGCGTCTCAGCCACAGTATCATTATTAAAACAGAGATACTGGTGGCCGCAAATGAGAAGACAAACAAGGAACTATGTTCTAGCATGTGAAATATGTCAAAAAATGAAAGTATCAACTGTGAGACGTCCAGCACAGACGCCCCTTCTAATCTCGGATAAACCATTAGCCTGTGTTTATCTAGACCACTGCGGTCCCTTACAAAGGGACGGTAACTATAAATATATCTTGGTCGCAGTGGACTCATGCACGAGATTCATATGGATGTGGCCCCAGCGAACGGCTGACGCCAGAACTGTTATAAAAGATTTGCGGGTCTTTATCGGCACATACGCAATTGGCATTCTGCATTCGGACAATGGTCCTGCTTTTAGCTCTCGGGCTTATAAGGAGGCCATGGTCAGCATGGGCGTGCAATTGCGGTACTCTTGTCCATTTCACCCTGAGGGGAACGGAATTGTTGAAAGAAAAAACCGTGACATAAAGCAATCTATAACGGCAAAGGTATTAGGTTCGGGAGCTGGGTGGGTCAAACATCTAATAAGTGTCCAACGTAGTCTAAATAACTTGCCAAGAAATTCTCTGAAGGGATTCAGTCCGTACGAATTATTATTCGGAACTAGGATGTTGATCTCTGACCTTGATAGTCAGACTTCAGTGGTAACAGAAAAAAGCTTTGATGTCAAAGACCGTTTGGCTATTTTGCAGGACTTAAACAAAACAAGAAAAGACCTGAGCAACATACAGTTGAAACAACAGCCAACGACCACTGAAGATTCACCACCTGTCCCAGCAAGACCTGTCTGGATTCCAAAAGTCGGGGATCTAGTCAGGGAGAAGATCGCGGTAAAGAAGGAATTTGGGCCTTCTTACAGAAAAGCAGTTCCTGTCTTGTCTGTCAACGGGACAAGATCAGTTGTACTACCGCCACTTGCTGGAAAAAAGGAGAACCGAGTTGTATCCATCGACCTGGTAAAACCACAACATGTGGCCGATACCCAACGGTAGGCCAAGTGGACTCCCAATAAGTAGCAGAACACCAAGGTTTGCTACCAGTACAGAGGTCCTATCAAAGAGGCTCATCACATTCGAAACGCCTACAGAAGAACAACAAGGACTATGCAACAATGCAATAGAACTAAGACCTCTGAAAACCCAAATAAAGACATTTAGCAGAGACACACCAATCTATACAGAAGTACCAAGTGAAAATGCAAGAAACAAAAATCCTGAACCAATTGGAACAATTGATAGAACTGCATCTGGTTACTTCATCAACTTCGATGATTCCTCTGACGGCTTCAGTGAACAAAAGACACAGCCATCACCAAAATCCTTTAAAGACAAAGCAAAGGAACTTTTGAAACAACTAAAAGAAACATATCTGATTTCTCCATGGATTGAATTTTGGGTGGGTTTTGGTGCATTTATCCTCATACTTTGGCTCATCATGGTATTTACCTAGGGACGCTTCATTGAGGGAAAATATGCTAAAATGGACACAGCAAGTCAGAACATCAACTTGGTCCTCAAACCACACACATCTTCACACGTCGAGAAACGAGAACTTTCTTCAGAACTTTCTTCAGCCAACTTCACAGCAATTCCAATACCTGGTGGGGTAGCCTGGGACAACACTGACTATGAAATTTATGGTCCGGTCGAGATCCTGAAATATCCACACCAAATCAAGATCTCCTTGAGTGACTTTGCAAAACCAAACTCATTTGCTGATGATTGGGACTTTGAAAGTATAAACAATATGATGTCTGACTTAGTAATGTCTGCTAAATTTACAAAACATGATTATTTGCAAGGTTCTACAAATTATGATAGTATGTATTGCTATAACCATTATGGTAACCATTTCTTGCATAAATCTGCACAACCTAGAAATGTTTTAAATTTTAATCAATGGGAACATTGTGCTACACCTCCAAAAGGGAGCTCAAGAACCGTGTATGGCAAATATTCATATTTTTCAGGTTTTAAAATAAGTAATGCGGAAACATTTTATTTTAAATTGTCAAACAAGACAGGGACCAAAACCATGATAACCAACACAAAATTGATTTATTCTGACTTATTCTTTGAACAAATGAATACTTTTGGATTTAATTATTGGGACAAAAATGTTGATTTGAAAAGTGTTTGGGGTACAAAAGAATGGCAAGTACAGGGTATAGAAGCTTTGTTTAGAGCCTGCATGATCCCAGAACAAATGATATTTTTAAATGACACTGTTCAACAAACCACCTGTCTTGGCTTAGCCAAAATCAAAGATTTAAATAACCTGTCTATTCCAAAGCCAACAATGTTTAGCAATAACTCTGATACAGATGAAGAAATAGACATAAACCATATACTTAACCAAAACAGAACACATCCTGATTGGAAACAATGGTTGATCTGGCCCACAGATACAAATAACTGTCAAGATAGATTCCTGAATAAAACACAGGGTTTCAAAATGACCAGGCCAGACCCTAGATATCCCCAAAGACATCACCCAGGGATAATAACAACCTACAGTGTGGGCAAATTATGCCTTCAATGGCTACAAACTTCCACACTGCCTGAAATTAAGCAACACCTAACTTTACTTACTGATGGTGCTGACTTGCGTGATTTCATACTGGGACCACGCAAACAGCGTCAAAAGCGTTTCATAGCAGCCTCTGTATATGCAGCATACAATGAGGCCTGGAAGGTTACTCAAATTGAGACAGCAGAAAGAATACGGGAAATTGACCGTATTAATTTGGAAAAATCACTTTCTGTAGTGGACAATGGGTTAATGACTCTGTCCTCCAGAATTTTTTCATTGGACAGCATTGTGTCTTCAGCAATCGATATATTATCGCAAGACTTACTGTTATTACAACATGGTCAGTCACAATTGCGTTCTATTGTACAGCTTGGCTGGACGTTACAAAATCTGCGTTCAGGCTACGTGCCTTGGCGTTTAATCAACACAACGTCACTATTCCAAATCTTTAACCTTACTGATAGACAAATCGGTATGGCGCAGAAGGGTGCTGATTATACAATCTTGAGCATTGAAAAACTAGAAAGATTACCAATGACAATGTCAGAACGACCTGTCAGTGAATGGATAATCCACGGAATCATAAATATTCCAATCTCAACCTTCAGGTTTCAATACTGCCAAAAATATATACAGGCTGGCATGTACGAGAAATTGGGAAAGGGGTACCTTAAAACAACATGGAACCTGCCCTATTCACATGCATGTGTCAGTAATAAAGGACAGAAAGTGTTTCTTAGTGGCAACAATTGTGCTATGTCACTAAGCGGCACGCTTCTATGTAACGGTATTAGTTTGCACGGAGCCTGTGAAGGGAATTCATACAACCTTTCATGTCACCAGCAAGGCGCACCTGCAACTGAAATAGAACCATTCTTTCAAAGACTCTATAATGGGAGTTACATTCTTATTGTAGACCGCAGATGTTGCAGTCTTATGCCCGGGACTCCTTATCTAGTAACTACAACAGCGAAGGTCAAGTGCTGTGGACGTTCTTTGTTCCCCAGCTCCTTTCCAGACAGGGAGGCGAGGGCATGGCCCAGTTTGAAAATTACTTCTATTGGAATAGACACTTTAAGCAGAATGAAAACAGTGCTTCTTCAGACGCCTACAAGGCTCACGTCATCAAAAGAAACGTATGATCTACAAGTCGCAAGGACGACTGCAGAGATACATACATTATTATCAACCAATTCCCCCGTACATTTCGCGGAAATCCTGAGCGAAATCTTAAATATTTCTGATACCACTGGGGTCTCAAAGGTATTTAAGACAGTATTTTCGATGGCATTAACACCATTCAAAGCCATACTGGGTATTTTTCCAGATTTCGTCCATTCGATTTTTGGCGGACTTCCCCTGATCCTGGGACTAATTGCAGGAATCCTATTCCTAGTCCTTATTTTTCGTTATGGCAACCCATGTCACAGACCAAACTCTGACGACAATGGAAGAAACGATCCTAGCCATTGGATACCGGGACCGGATATCAAAAATCCTGGGACTCTCCCGGCTTAGAGACCTGAACATGACTTGGTTTCTATCATTTCGACCAATGTGGCAAAGGTGTGTTTTACCTGTACTAAGGTGTCTGCTATGCGGAGAAGAATGCGTGTTAGACACCTGTCTGACGCTACAATCGGATGCGCCGGTGGATGCAGATACACTGCTGGTTCCTACCAAGGTTCACGCACTGTGCTGCCCTCAAAGGCTGCCAATTCTGATGACGGCATTCCTGGAATCTTCACCACTGCGATTGAAGAGTAGTGAAGTTCAAGATGAAAGCAGCATCGAACAGGTACGACCTTCTGTCAGCAATGCAAATCAGAATGTCAATGGAGACAATCATGCGCACGAATGCATGGTTACCCCTATTTCCGACTTAGAGGAACTTTCCCATGAAGCTGTTGACAGTTTTTTCGAAAGCCTGAATGATATGATGTTCTCTCCGGAACAGAAATAGAGACTTTTGAGTAAACTCGCACACGGCGTTCCCTGAATTCGGCCTTCAACTTTAACAATAAAGTCACATGAACAATTACAATCCAGTTCACGGACAGCAACTTTTTTCAGCAAGCCCCTAAAATATTTTTCTATATATTTTTTCCCGGGACACTGATCTTCTGCTTAAAGTAAGAAACTATTCCTAGAGAACTAAGATTTCTATTTTTTTAGATACTTTATAGACTTTATATAGACTTTAGCTGCCCGCTGGTATGTTCACAATATATTTTATGTGATGAAATGGTTTCGACTTTTTTTCTGTATAGCCATATTAAGAGCCATTTCATGTGTATTTCTCATATACCAACAAGCAATAATGCATAAAATGCGTGTTTACTTTTGCATTTAATTCATAGCTTAAGTGCATACAATATATATGACTGCAATTTTTCAGTATATTTGAAAATTTCGAAATGCATTTATGTATTTTGGGGTGGTAAGGTATACACTATACTCTATAGTATGTTGTACTATGTTATACTATGCATAGATTAGTAGATATGACCATAGTTAGCGTGGAGTGGGTGTCGTGTATTTCTATAGGTTCTGAATCAGTCCCCCTATTCCTGACCCTATTCTGGTTAAACTAACTATCAAGTTAACTAACAGTCAGCCCATGAGGCAAGAAAACCCCCATGATGCAGATACCGTTATCTGACGCAGTCACACTACGGCACAGGAACGTGTTATCTGATTAGGTCATAACGCTTGAGATCTAATTAGACAAGCGAAATTCCTCCAGCCCCTGATAAGGCATACGACGTTCTCATAACAAATCAAACCTATGACAACCTGGATAATCCGTGCGGCCATTGTTTTGATTTCACAGAGAATTTTAGTAAAGAATGTGCTAACGAGCAAGTCGTATGACATCTTTATTGACGTACCTATGTCCATCCTTACGTCAATCCCGGCACCTTTAAGGTATAAATATTGCCGACCTTGCTCTATGCAAACACACGCGTGGTGACAAGACGGAGCAGCCATACTTGCCGAAGCCGAGAGCAGAAGCAGACCCCGCAGGCAGCAGCCCCGCCTTCCTGACGCGCTGAGAGACGCGCTGCTATCTCAAGCCGAGAGACCCAGCACCGGCGCTTCCGGGTAGCCCTCGCAGGCAGCCTGGAATATCGAGAGCAGAGAAAGAGATACCATTCCTCATTTCATCCTAACTTCCAGGTACAGAACTGAATAACCCCTCCTAGAGAATTCTTTAGTTATTCACTTGGCAAAAACAAACTTAACTTAAACTGTAACTTTCTATTCCCGCCCACGCATTAGACTTAGGTCAGGTACACGGGGTAGGCGTATTTAGAAACACCAGTTGAGTGCGTTTAGTCAAATGTATATGTGTATGTAAATATATTTTAATCATTTTAAACATCATATGGCTCAGAAACCATATCAATGTTTTTACAGTATTATTTTGTACTATTGCTTTTAACGTATGCACTTTACTTAACTATAAGTATTGCAATAATATCGATCCATTTCTCTTGTACGAGAAAAGAGACTGATCAATAAATAACATCTTTTATTGAACACGCCCGTCTCTTCCTTTTCTCTACATTCTGATGAGACTAAGAATGCACGTACTGACTGAGTAAAATAATTGCCTTGTGCTCACACGACTCTTGAGATTGACTCTTGATTAGGGGAGAGCAAAGTTGTCATGTTCTATGGTTGTCAGAAACTAAATCCCTTCTTGTCTAATCAGGGGAGTTAATTCCTTCCTTGAACATTCGAGAAAGTTTCTAGCGAACTCTGAGCTTAGCTGGCAAACCCAAAAATTAAGTCTAGTATCGACAGTAGTAGACCTAGTTAACGTCTGGCCTAGGCCTTTACTGCTGTAGGTACTATTCCAATGCGCAGAGCCTATTGGGAAAATAGGAGCTACACTACAGTAACACTTCTGATGTTATCTACTGCATCATTTGCCTGTGTGACTTGATCTATGTTGGTCAAACCCAACAAAAAGTAAAAACGAGAATTCTGCAACATTGGAGCCACATCAGATGCGAAGTAGCAGGTGCACCACTTGTTGAACACTTCAAATTGATAGGACACTCACCTGACAGTTTTAAATGGATTGTCCTTGAACAAATTTCTCTAGGCCCCAGAGGCGGTAACATTGGTCCCTTGCAAAACACTTGTGAAATTAAGTGGATAACACATTTGAACTCCATCACTAGTGGGCTCAACGAATTAGATAGCAGATTTGCCCAACAAGCAGTACTGTAAAGACAATCCTCAATGTATCATAGTGTAGAAACAGGACCAACATCCCATTCTTGGTCAAACCAGAAGACACACTGTCTTTCTCAATGTCTTTCATCTCTCTTTTTCATCTATCCAATCTATAATTTCCAAGCGTTGTACCACCCTGCATGGTAGGTAAACGCTCTGGTCACTGCCAACTGTGGTTATACATATATCATAAGAGGGATAATGCATTTACACCCTACATGAGGCACGTGCCTCCTCTGTCTCATTGATTATGATCATGTGCATTCCACCAGCGCCTTGACACCCTGTGTGGTTGTCACGCGCTTCATTCATTCATAAGATGATGTACATTATTTCCTTTTTTTCAGTTTTCCATTCAATTACCAGTGCTTATAACACCGTGCGTGGGAGTTACGCGTTTTGCTTACTGTGCACATGTATTCATGATTACTTTTGACTTGGTGGTTATACACACCAACTTTGTTAAATAATTCTTTTTTAATATACCCCATCCAATAATACTGCTAAACGTGTTTCACTGAATGTTTGCATGACGTAGATCTGAGGCCCTTCCAAACCATCCAACATTGATTCATCCTCTAACCCTTTTCCCCGCAACTTTTCTTTTTTAGCGTCTGATAGTGACCTCTGTAACAGTTTTGACCTGTGAGTCTTTTTTCGCTTTCCATTATGCCCTACGTCTGATGTCCGTAGTGATTTAGCTTCCTTTCCTGCTCGGCGTTTCAACTGCAGAAGTCATGCCGGCAGAATGGCTGTCCTACGGAGGTTTTTACCCCTTTCCAGGTAACTTGTCATCCAAGTCCTCTCTGTTATCCTTTATGGATACGCTTTGCCCAGGCAAACACGGAGCTTTGATACACTAACCCTTCTTCCCCCGCCTATTTTAATCTCTTCTTTAGGCCACCGCGGTACGAGTGACCGTTTCTCCATTGTCTAGCCCATTTTCTTGAAAATATCAGGTAAAACTCTTCCCATTCTGCATCGTTTTGGTCAATACACTTGATGCCCTTTTGTCGAATGTGGCCTCTTCTAATTTTAAAGGTTTAAAGGTAGAGAAGGCCCGACTGTTTCGTGGAGTGAACCTAATTGTTTTGCGTGTAAGTTTCTCCTCTTTTGTTCATGGCATCTTCGGAGTACGTATTGAGATAATATGTGTTTACTCTTCCTCCTTCAAGATTGGATGTTACATTAGTATACCGACATAACGCATAGTGGTCATCTAGCGTTCAGATAATACTGTGTATTTTTATAGAGTACAGCAACCGTTTTTTGATATAGCCTCTTCCCCTTTTTGACCGTGTTGCTTTGGATCCCCAAGAGGGACCAGTCTAATTATATGTTTATATGCCATCCCCTTTAGGAAGTTTGCCCTACCCCTCCCCTGTCATGAAGAAGACCCGCTCTGTAAGGGATACTGACCATATAACTTCCTGGGTTGAAACGTAGACCACCACCCTAACACTAACTTCTACCCAATTGTGATTTACTCTGCTACCTATAGAAGTTTGGCTATGTAAATAATTGTGACATTTAATGTAACGTCGCCTGGCTCCCCTGGGAAGCCAGCATAAAAGAATTGTGTGTTATTTAGTATGTTTGACCTTTTGTCACGATCCCTATTTTGTCACCACTTCCACTCACTTCACCCCCGTTCCCTTTTCCCCACCTTTGGGCACTACAATCTTTTGAAAAAATATATAAATGTAATGTACAATAAGACGTTTTTTCAGCACAATGGGCCCGATTCACAGAACTAACTTAAGACAAAATCCTAAACGTACTACTTTTGGTATTCACAGAAGTTAGGATTTTGTCTTAAGTTTGTCTTAAGACAGACTTAAGACAAAATTCTAACTTAAGTCTGTCTTAAGTCTGTCTTAAGTCTGTCTTAAGACAAACTTAAGACAAAATCCTAACTTCTGTGAATACCAAAAGTAGTACGTTTGGGATTTTGTCTTAAGTTAGTTCTTTGAATCAGGCCCTCTGTGATTAAATAACATTGTGTTCCTAAAATAGAAACACAAAATTGCTGTTTTATTTCTCTATTTATCCCTTTGTTCTGGGACCCCTCTTTACTCTGTACCACTTGAAAGAGCTCACAGAATGCCGGGAACACGGCTGCAGCCGGGGGCTCCCCAAGACCATTAATTGCCCGGTTCTTGAACTTTCAGGATAGGGACCTCATACTCCGGGAGCTGCGCATGAAAGGCGAGAATAAATACGAAAACACCAGGGTGACGGTATTTCCGGACTACTCCCGTGATGTCCAGAAGCTGTGACGTACCTTTGACCCGGTACAAGGGAAACTCTGTGCCGTTGGCATTCAATATCTGCTGTTGTTCCCAGCCAAACTCAAAGTAATCTTCCAAGGGACTACACAGTTCTTCCAGACGCCAGAGGAGGCGTGGTCCTGGTTGGAAGAAAGACCCCGATTGCGTCAAGACCCGCCGGTCCTGGCGGCCCTCTCTACAGACCAGCGTCCGAGCTCTAGTTGGGAACGGCCTAAGGAAAGGTGGCGGCAACAAGTGTTGACACAGATGAAGACACTGCTCTGGACTGTGAGTCCTGTGCATCCCAGAAAGTGACGACAAATGAGGAGTCGGGCCAATCAGAGAGGCAAGACTCAATGACCATAGACAGTGAACATCCCCTCCTGGAACAGATTCAACAGCTAGAGGCGAGATGTCAGGGCTCCCATTGGTGGTTGATCGGGCACTGCAGCCACAATGCGAGGGTGAGGAGGAATAAAAATTTGGGGCCGGCCGCCCACCTAACCACACTGCACGACTCCTGAGGCTTGGTGAACTTTTGGTAGTCTAGCCAAGATAAAGGGAAGTATACAGTGAGTTGTAGTAGTAGTGGATTTGCCTTTACTGTGGGAAAGGGAGATTGACAGTAGAGTGTCATTTTTGTAGTGTGTGATAGTTGAGTGGGTGGGGAAAGGGGGGTGGGTTACAGACCTCTGAGTGGCTTACCTACACCAGTGTTGTCCAGTTGACGAGCTTGGGGGTGGTGGGGGTACCAGCAGAGTGTGGGGAGGGTGATACGATGGACTATGTTACTTGTTTTGCAAGACATGTTTTGAGGGGGTGGGGGAGGTTCGTTCAGTTTTGAATTTTTGCATGAATACTGATATTGATGTAGACTGGCGATGCACTGGTGGTGGTATCAACCTTGTGCAGAAAAGATATGATTTCGGTACTGTGAGGCACCGAGGGGAGATGTGGGATGCCTTGCTTCTTCTTTCACAATGGCGACGGGTGGATACAGCGTACTGACGTGGAACGTCAATGGTCTGGGGAACAAGATTAAACGGGGACTGGTCTCCAATTACCTTAAGAGGCTCAAACCACATGTAATATTACAACAAGAGCCACACCTTGTGGGCCCCCACTGTTTCTTTCTGGGTAGGGGGCTTTACACAACATTGGCACACGGGGGCTTCAACAGAGGTTCGAGAGGAGTGGCGATTCTGGTCCAAAAGTTATCCCCCTTCCGTGTTATCAGATGGTGGGAGGAACCGGATGGCACATATGTGCCAGTCCAGGGCTCCTGGAATCACAACACTTGGGTTCTTATTAGTGTCTATGCTCCCCCACGCCTTCAACAACGTACGTTAGATAAACTGGCAGACATCCTATTGCAGTCTGGCCCAGCTACACACATCATTGGGGCAACTTAAACAATGTAAGTGACCCCACTGTGGATCGTACATTGACCCGAACTGGGGCGCAAGAGGTCACGGCCCTGGCGCGGATTCAGGAGGCCCTGGGGCTCACGGACCTTTGGAGGCATCATCATCCCTCAATACGTGCATAATCCTATTTTTCTGGGGCCCATAGGGTGTTCTCACGGTTGGACTACCTCTTCAAGCCAGCTGGAGAAGTTGTACACATAGAAGAGGTGGACTATCGGGCAAGGGGCATTTCAGACCACTCGCCATTACACATGAGGGTGGGTACACGCAGGGAAGTTCAGGGTAATTCGTGGCGACTAAATGCTTGGGCACTGAAAGATGAAGCAGTGGCCAAAGAACTAGAGGTGGAAACTGAGCTTTATTTTAGAGAAAACATTGGCTCGGTACAGTCAGCTCTTACTCTGTGGGAGGCCTTCAAGTCAGTGTTGCGAGATCGGGCTCAAAATATTATTGCCCACAAGAGGAAGCGGGAAAACCAAGAAATTAGAGACCTGGAGCACAGGCTAGTGGACCTTGAAAATAGTTGCCCTTCTGCGCTGACTGAGCATATCCTCCGCCAAATAGACGTTTCTAGATGAGAATATCAGGGACTGTTTACTGGGGAGGCACGGGCACACCAGTTAGCGGTTCAGCATAGACTCTATGAGACGGGAGATAGAGCAGGTAAACTGTTGTCTTGGCTGGGTAGGAAGGAGCAAGAGTCAAGATGGGTTACCTCCATTAGGGAGCACTGCCGGACCCTCACCACACCCCGAGACATCGCAGGGGTTGTTGCCCGGTACTACTCGGCACTTTACGCACCACAGAGATTAGCAAGTGAAGCCAATATAGCCCAATACCTTGAACAGATTGAACTCCTGAGTCTTATGCAAATCGACAGGGAGAGATTAGAGGGTGATCTCACTCTGGTGAAGGTCGTCGAAGCCATCGGCCGCCTGAAAACCGGGAAAACTGCAGGCCCCAATGGGCTCCCTTGGGAATTTTTAAGGCACACAGTGCCCTGCTGGCTCCACACTTACTCAACATGTTTCAGGCTTTGAAAGAGGATGGAAAGCTCCCACTGGATCTCAGATTGGCAACGGTGGTGGTGATACCCAAGGTGGGGAAGCCCCCAGAAGAGTGTGGGACCTAAAGTCCCATATCATGGTTAAATATAGAAACCAAAATATTGGTCACTATACATGGTGATCAAACCGGTTTTATGCCGAGACGGGCCACACGATATAATTTGCGAAGAGTGGCTAATTGTATGGATGTTTTCCGCGATCGAGAGGAGGCCCACCTGCTCCTGTCCCTGGACGCTGAAAATGCGTTTGACACCGTCCATTGGCCTTTTCTGAAAAGTGCATTAGAGAGGTTTGGCTTTGGCCCGGAGATTAGGGAGTAGGTGGCGTTACTGTACACGGCCCCGGAGGCTAGAGTTCGGGTGAATGGCACCTTCTTGAGCATTTGGCAGATCCAGAGAGGGACTAAACAGGGATGCCCCCTTTCCCCCTTACTGTTTGCCCTTATACTTGAACCCTTGACCTGCGTCATCAGAGCCGTCCCGGGGCTGGGAGGGTTTGTTGATGAAGCTTGTCAAATACACGAGGAAAGCATATCCATGTATGCAGATTATATTTTAGTCTATGTGACAAACCCGGCAGAGACACTCCCTCACATGTTACTGATATTCGAGGAATATGGGCGCCAGGCTGGGTATAAGATCAATGCGAGCAAATCCACTCTGTACCCAGTGGGAGGTGTAGTGACAGGCCTATCCCAGCTGCTTGAGATGGTCAACTGAAGGCTTTATGTATCTGGGTCTATATATACCCACAGATGTGGTGGTGGGCTTGGCGCTCAACCTCCGGTGGGTTATCTCCAACTTCCAGGAGGATGTCAAGCGGTGGAGAAGGCTACCGCTGACAATTATGGGCAGGGCCGCCATGTATAAAATGATCACACTTCCTCAATTGCTCTATATTCTGCAAAACACCTACACCAAAATACCGGAAACTGTGTTTAAAACCATAGACCACGAACTGCGTATACTCCTGTGGGATGGGGCCTGTCCCCACATTGCACTACCAACACTGCAGAGGAACCCCTATAAAGGGGGTTTGGCCCTACCAGACATTAGGACGTACTATAGAGCTTCCCGTCTTATCGTAATAAATGAATGGACTCACGCACCTGGGGACCACCCGACATATAGGCTGGAAAGATTGCAATTTAGAAAACACACGCCCTTGCATTATCTCTATGGGGGCATAGGAGGTGGCCGCTTGCTGCAAGCAACCCAGAGAACGATAGAGGCGTGGAAAGGCGCTGAGCAGATGCATTGGGCCACAAACCAACGAGAGAGACACCCTTATGGGAGGGGAATAGATTGACGGAGATTAGAAAATTGCGAGGGTTTAAGCAATGGGACTTAATTGGTATTTCTAGAGTGGGCGATGTCGTAGACAAAGGGGTGTTGGCATCCTTTCGCTCACTCCCGGTCCGGTATCAGCTTCACAACACCCAGGCTTATGCATACCTCTGTCTAAAGCATGCATGGAGGGCAGAAGGGTTGGATGGGGCGACACTACTGGAATATGCCCTATTAGAGGGGCGACTCCTTCAGGAGGAGATCCCAGCTAAGGCTATCTCGAATACCTATAAAACACTACTTAATAACATGCCGGGTAACCTGGGCCCCCTCCGAACCAAATGGGAAAAGACCACTGGGGTATTGGATGATCTCGACTGGGCGGCGGCACTCATGCATCCACAGGAGGTGGCCATTAAGTTAAGGTTGCGACTCATCCAATATAAAATATTACACCCTGTCTATTTTGATAGGGCAAGACTGCATAAAATTCGGCGAGCTCCAAGTCCTGAGTGTCATCGCTGTCGTGGAACATACATACACATGCTATGGGAATGTCCCAAAGTCCAAACGTACTGGGAAAAGATTGTGGCAGAACTGAATAATATACTAGAAGTCCAACTAGAGCTGGAACCAAAATTTCTTCTTTTAGGGATCCCTACTAAGTGGGCATCCCGAGGCGCAAGCTGGTCCTCGCCAACTTAGGGTTGGTCGTGGCCAGACGAGACATTGCCAAATACTGGGGGGCCCCGCGACTACCCACCCTGACTGAATGGCGGGCAAGTCTTGATTTATACATGGTGGCAGAGCAAGTGACCTACAAGGCTAGGGGTTGCCCACAGAAGTTTCGTAAAATATGGGCACCATGGATAAACTATTATGATTTAGACATTGGGTGGGAGGGAGGGGATGGGAACCTACTACAGGATGGACCGGGGAGGGGGCCTTGAATGTTGCGATGTCCCAGGACCCGCGTGTGATGTAACTAAGACCCTATATCTCGGCTGTGCCCAGGCCACCCGAATTTGGCTACTGCCTGGCTGGACGAGGATAATGTACCCTATTGTGTGCCTTGCCATGTTGATATGGATGGATATTTATTGTGCATTGTGTATTCATGCTTGGTTTAACGTTTTGGTTTTGTATCAAAAGCAAAATAAAAATATTTTCAACAACAAAAAAAAGTTACACTTTTAATATAGTATAGTGAGCTATTAACTGTCATCAAAGAGCTACATGCAAACAACAAGATATGTATAAGCGCTATATGTCTTTTCCCCCAGTTTTTCATTATCCTAAACTGGAAAAAAGGGTTCATTTGGGCAGAAGAAATCGATTTTTATTAGAGAAAACCCTAACAATGATGTTATGTTTTAAAGTCTGAATTGGTGCTTTTCCAGGCCAAAGACTCTTAAACTATACTGCCTACCAGAATAGATGACATATGTCTCCTACACCTTGTAGTCCTCTATCTTATGTAACATTTCCCATACACTGATTTACACACGTATGATTGTCTCTGTGCCAAGTGTGTGTGATTTAAAGTGCTCTGACACCCTACACCGGTATGAGTGGTGTATAAAACTAAATCAGTCTGAGAGAGAGTGGTTGAGAAGCACTGTTAAATGGTAGTCGAGAGGGAATCCATGGTAGATGTGGTCATTGGGGGGCACCAACAAGCACTGTCGTACAGGGTGCCACCAGTGCTAAGCAGGTTTTCTCTATCAGGATATTTAAAACACTATGCACCCTACCTCATGAGCATTTCGGGTACACATTAGGGGTGACTAACAAATATTAAAAAGAAAGGGTTATGTCTGGCAAAATATTTATTTTGCCACGTTGTAATGACAGTTTAAAACTGCACACAGGCTCCAGTGGTGGGCCAGAGACATGTTTTACAGTGCTACTTTAGTGAGCAGCAGTATGCGTGCTACAGTCACCTAATTGCATTTAGTTTATAGGCACAGGGGTAATTATAGTCTCATATAATAGGGACTTATGAGAAATTTAAGTGGACCAATCAGGTTTTTGCCAATTTTACCAAGTTTAGGAGGGCGCTATACTTCAGAGTAAGTTGCAATATGAGCTTCTCATGATAAAGATTTTTTCAGAGTACACCTAGGTTATACAAATATACAAACCCAAAAGAAGTTGTGTGTAGCTGTAAAATGCAGATTTGGAGTCATTGGCTTAAGTATGTGCTCCTATTCCTGGCCAATTCTCCCCACATATGACATGTGACTGGGATAGTGCTGGGGTTTAAGGAACTTAGGGCAAACAGCATCTATTGAGGGTACTTGCCAAGAACTCACACACTACTAAACATAAGCTACTGATTGGGACCTAGGTCAATGGCACGCTTGCGGTGATAATTTGAGATCCACATAAACAAAAAGATTCTATCAAGAAATGGGGGTGCAAGTGTTATGGTTTTTTTTTAAAGTTTTTTAATTAAAGTTTTATAATGAGAAGGGGGGAAAAAATAAGGCTCTTCCTCAGATTAGTGAGATGAAGGCACTATGTGCTTTTAAAATACCCCTCACACACTGGGAACCCCTCAGTGTCATGCTTCATCATCGGGGTCTTCCCGTCCTTCTACGCGGCGGGGCGTGCTACGACCTGCGAGCTACGCGGGAGCACTATTTCTGTGAAGACGGACTATGTGTTAGTGCATTGTGAATGGGAATTAGTGAGGTGTACGGACCTTGTGATGTGAATTAAAAGATAAAAATTCCCTGGCTAGTGGAAAAAATAATTTTATTCGCTTCCCTGGCTGGGAATGTTAAAAAAGGGGGTGTGAGGCAGGGCTGTTAGCACCTACCAGGTCGACATGTTTCACAGACAGTCCCCTACTGTCTGCTCATCAGGACCTCTGATGGTCCCTACTATAAGGTACTCAGTTCTAATGTTTGCCTAGAGTGCTACAAATTGGTAGCAAAAATAAGCTATCAATTTGTGCTTCGGGGCATGAGTTGGCCCAGGTTGAAGCCCAAAAATATTTTCAAGAATATTCTCAAAAAAAGACACATTGGTCTCTGTAAAGAAATAGAGAAAAATAAACACACAGTGAATATATTTGTTTTCCGCACATAGTTCTCAAATTTTCATATTTTTGTTTTCTTGTTACTTTTAGCATAGAATCATGCATAATCCTGCTATATTAGCAATGCCATAATTCTTTACCCAAAATAATGTGCTCCATCTTGTTGAGCCTGTTCATTTCCATGTAAACACACATATAGTCTTGACAGGGACACACACATATAACTCATACATAAAGGCAGACACCCATATTCAAAGTTTCATGGAGGGCAATCGTTTTTTGCAATCGGTTTACTCGTTATCCGAGTTTCGAATGCAAGCGATTAGGGATTAAAATATACATATATACAAAATGCCTCATCATGTCTTAGTGATTTTTCATGCTTGGCATTCGTTTTTGCAATCGGTTTACTCGTTGCTTGAGTTGTGAATGCAAACGGAATTATAGCAGATTAGGAGTGAGCATAAGTATATACATACTTTTCAAGTTCTGATTATGTGCCTCATGAGCCGGCGAGCGAGGGTTCCTGGACGCGGTTAACTGTAAAGGTAAATAAAGCCGCGCCTTCTAGTTAGATCGCATAGTTTTGTGAAAGTAGGTTCTACCTCGTGACCTTTTAAAAGGTCCGCTTTTGCCCGACTGTTGATCACAGTCTTGTACTCACATGACCGCAATTGTCCGTAGCTTCATTCCTGCCCCCGTGCCGCTCTGAAGGAACACCGGCTCGGCGTTGCTGTAAGCATTTTATGAATGCCGGTGATGTGGTCGATCTTCGACTGGGTACAAACACTAGACTGCCGACCACAATATGGCCGCATGTTTTTGGAACACTTCCTAGTTCGTGTGGGAACAGTGTTTCTTCTATGTTTTTTACTAGATTCTTAATTTATTTTTTATTTTATTTAAATTATTTAGTTGTTCCATAAGGATATATTAAGATATATTAAAATATATTAGAAAAAAGAAAAGGACAGTGTTATTGACTAAGTCAAGAGGACAGCGTGTCTAGCTATTGTTAGCTGTTAGTTTGAGTTATTTTTACATATATTCGAGGGCACTGATTTTATTTCGCATGTTATTCCAGGGCACTGATTTAGTTTTTCGGGACCTGGATGCATCGCTCTTAAGATTGTCCACTCCCTTCCAGGTCTTTTCTTACAGGATATCAGTTGGGATAATAAGATCGAATAATAGGATTGCCACCTTGTAAAAAAATAAGGGCAGCTTCTCAAGCAAAGGGATGGTCATATTTGCAAGTTTACAATCGGCCCCACGGAATGTCATCATTCAAACCATTTTTGTTGGATTTGATTCTGAACACCCACCTTTGTTCTTTTTCTAGGAGTAGTTCCTCCCTTGCCACCAATTCAATTACTGTCCAGCACATTTCTTCTGCTTTGTGACCCATTTCTAAGAAATGGTTTGTCAGTTTTGTGCTGGATTTCTTACATTTCACAGTACTTTTGTGCTCTCCTATCCTTATCTTGATGGCTCGGCTGGTCATACCCACGTATTCCAAATTGCATGGGCATTTTATTAGATACACAGCGTTTGAGCTATTGCAGTTACTGAAGTGTCTCTGCTCCCACTTGGTTCCATCATTGAAGGTGATCGTGGTACTTTTCTTGGTCAAGCAACACACCTTACAATTTCCGCAGGGATGGTGACCTTGTACAAAGTTCGCACTCCTCGTAGAATTATTCCTATCAGTTTTTGGTCTAGTGTGGACCGACAAGTCACGGATACACTGTGCTTTCTTATGGGAAAAGATTGGTTTCGGCAGTTGGAGGTTACCATTATTTAAAATTTTCCAATTTTTGTTGATGATCTTAGTCACCTGATTCGAGCTGGTGTTGAAAGTGGTGACACAGATTGGTCTCTGCTCTTCCTCCTTTTGAATCTTTTCCTCAAGAAGACTTTCTCTGCAATTATTCCTTGCTCGCTTGTAGGCTTGATCAATGATTTTCTTCGGGTACTGTCGTTCTTCTAGTTTTTTCATAAGGTCTTTTGATTGATGTTTGAAGTTGCTGACCTCTGTGCAGTTCCTGCGAAGTCGCAGGAACTGCCCGTAGGGCAAGTTATCCCGCAGATGTTTCGGGTGAAAACTCTGGTACATCAACAAACAATTTTTTGATGTACTTTTAAAGTGAGTTGTGGTCATCAATTTCCCTCCTTTAGGAAAAATGTTTAAATCTAGAAAGACCAAATTAGTGTTTGAGGTAGTGCTCGTGAATTTCAAAAAATCATCCTGTAGGTTCAGCCATGTTAGGAACTGTTTCGAGGTTTTTTCATCTCCATCCCAGATGATAAGGATATCATCGATGTATCTCTTCCAGGTTCTGATGTTGTTCCTGAAAGGGTTCCTGGGGTTCAGGATCTTGGTGACCTCTAGATGGTGGACATAGAGACCAGCTATGCTGGGACAAATGTGCTCCCCATGCTGGTCCCATGCTTCTGGAGGTATAGGGTGCCCTCATATTCATAAAAGTTTTCTTTTAATGCCAAAGAGCAGCACTCCATGATGACATTACGTGGAGTCTGGTAGTCCCATTCTTCCTCGAAGAGCACGTCTTCAATAATTGTCAGGGTCTCATGATGTGGTAGACTCGTGTAGAGAGACTCTACGTCACAGCTGATCAGAAGGTGGGTTTCAGGGTTGAAAGTTTGATCCTCAAGGAGGTTCAGTACATCCTTGGTGTCTTTAAGATAGGTGGATGTCCGTTGGACCATTGGTCTAAGGAAGGCATCTGCGAATTTGGATACTGGTTCCAAAATAGAGCATATCCCAGAGACGATTGGGCATCCTGGGGGATTTTGTAGGCTTTTGTGGATCTTGGGTAAAGTATATTAGTAGGGGATCTTTGGATTTTTTTGGCATAAAAATTCCCCTTCTTTTTTTGAGATCCAATCATGGGCCAGAGCTTCCTCGACCATTGTGGAAATTTTGGTTCTTATTTTTCCAGTGGGGTCTTCACAAAGGATTTCATAGTTTCGTTGGTCTCTCAAAAGTCGCATGCATTCGTTGTCATATTGCTCTTTGCTTTGAATTACTGTGGCACCCCCTTTATCCGCTGGTTTTCTTACCATTTCTTTGTTGTTGCTTAGTTCACGCAGGGCTATTCGTTCCTCTTTGGAGATATTTTGATATACTCGTTTGTTTGTAGGGTTCAATTCCTCAAGTTCCTTCATGACCGCATTCTCGAATGCAAGTAGTTCTACAGGTAAAGTGTTATCCATCGGAGTGAAATTGGATTTTGGTTTGAGTCCTGTGTCTCCCTTGTCTTGACGGTCTTCTTTGTCTTTAAAGAAGACTTGGAGTTTTAAGCGTCTCATGAACTCCTGTATCTCTTTGCATAGATGAAATTTATCCAAGTTAGCTGTAGGGACATATCCGAGTCCCTTTTCTAGTGCTTGTTTTTGTGGTTCAGATAATTCAATGTCTGTAAGGTTCACAACTAGGCTCATTTCTTTGATGCCCCTGTCATACTCCTTGTGGATACTCTCAGTTGGTCCTCTGTTGTGGTGTCCCAGTGCACATTGGTTCCTCGTCTGTTCCTCCCTTTGTTGCGTCCTTGGCGTGCCCCTAAAAAAGACGTATGGTCAAAGTATCCATAATCCTGTTGTTGATAACCCCAAGGTTGGGGTGGCCCATGTGGGTGCTGGAAAGGCGGCATGCCATATCCTTGGTGGGGGAACATCATATGTGGGGGATAGTTGTTCCATCCTCTTGTGCCTCGATAGTTAGATCTTCGAAAGCTTCTCCCTCTACCTTCTTGTCTAGGACTTCTGTTCCTACTTGAACTTGAACTATTGGATCCAGTATCTGACGATTCATCGTCGGTAATATTCTCGAGAGAGGGTTTGTAATCATCCTTGATGTAAGGGTAGATTTTTTCTTTGGACCATCTACTTGTGTCTTTTTTTAGTTTCTCATATTTACTTTGTTTCAAGGATATCTCGAATTCATTTAGTGTCTTGTTCAATTCGTCGAGGTATTTCTTTAGAGTTGCAGGAGATTCATAGTTCTTTAGTTTTACTTCTATTGTCTGTATCTCTACTTTAAGGTCCGTTGCTAGTCTACTTGCGGTCTTTATTATTAGCACAATCCAATCTCGTGTACATCGCCACGAGATTTGGGACCAATCAATTTTGAATGTTTTGTCATCTAAGAAAATAAAGGGTTCATTACGCACTATGAGGCCCGCTGGAGCAGTATTCACTTTGAGATATTCCGACATCAATAGCCCATGGATTGCTGTCTTGATTTGTGTTCTTCTCAGTTCTTCTAACTCGTCCCAGTCGTTGTTTCTTGTGCCCGGGTCTCCACAGTTTAAACCTTCAAAAGTCCCTAATGTAGCCATTAGGTTTGAGATTTCATCTTCAGTGAAGGCGAGACCCAGGTCGGCCATTGTACACGGTTCTTTGGAGGGCGCCTGCCAAATACAGAGTCACGGTGTGTGTTGCAAGAAAGAGGTGTCTTTAAACTTCCGCAGCTGCACGCTGCCGTAAACTCCAAAACAATAGAGGAAGTATAGAGGAATCGATAGAATCGCCCTCCTGGTAGATCCACATAAACAAAAAGATTCTATCAAGAAATGGGGGTGCAAGTGTTATGGGTTTTTTTTAAAGTTTTTTAATTAAAGTTTTATAATGAGAAGGGGGAAAAAAATAAGGCTCTTCCTCAGATTGGTGAGATGAAGGCACTATGTGCTTTTAAAATACCCCTCACACACTGAGAACCCCTCAGTGTCATGCTTCATCATCGGGGTCTTCCCATCCCTCTACGGGGCGGGGCGTGCTACGACCTGCGAGCTACGCGGGAGCACTATTTCTGTGAAGACGGACTATGTGTTAGTGCATTGTGAATGGGAATTAGTGAGGTGTAGGGACCTTGTGATGTGAAATAAAAGATAAAAATTCCTTGGCTAGTGGAAAAAATAATTTTATTCGCTTCCCTGGCTGGGAATGTTAAAAAAGGGGGTGTGAGGCAGGGCTGTTAGCACCTACCAGGTCGACATGTTTCACAGACAGTCCCCTACTGTCTGCTCATCAGGACCTCTGATGGTCCCTACTATAAGGTACTCAGTTCTAATGTTTGCCTAGAGTCCTACAAATTGGTAGCAAAAATAAGCTATCAATTTGTGCTTCGGGGCATGAGTTGGCCCAGGTTGAAGCCAAAAAATATTTTCAAGAATATTCTCAAAAAAAGACACATTGGTCTCTGTAAAGAAATAGAGAAAAATAAACACACAGTGAATATATTTGTTTTTCGCACATAGTTCTCAAATTTTCATATTTTTGTTTTCTTGTTACTTTTAGCATAGAATCATGCATAATCCTGCTATATTAGCAATGCCATAATTCTTTACCCAAAATAATGTGCTCCATCTTGTTGAGCCTGTTCATTTCCATGTAAACACACATATAGTCTTGACAGGGACACACACATATAACTCATACATAAAGGCAGACACCCATATTCAAAGTTTCATGCAGGGCAATCGTTTTTTGCAATCGGTTTACTCGTTATCCGAGTTTCGAATGCAAGCGATTAGGGATTAAAATATACATATATACAAAATGCCTCATCATGTCTTAGTGATTTTTCATGCTTGGCATTCGTTTTTGCAATCGGTTTACTCGTTGCTTGAGTTGTGAATGCAAACGGATTTATAGCAGATTAGGAGTGAGCATAAGTATATACATACTTTTCAAGTTCTGATTATGTGCCTCATGAGCCGGCGAGCGAGGGTTCCTGGACGCGGTTAACTGTAAAGGTAAATAAAGCCGCGCCTTCTAGTTAGATCGCATAGTTTTGTGAAAGTAGGTTCTACCTCGTGACCTTTTAAAAGGTCCGCTTTTGCCCGACTGTTGATCACAGTCTTGTACTCACATGACCGCAATTGTCCGTAGCTTCATTCCTGCCCCCGTGCCGCTCTGAAGGAACACCGGCTCGGCGTTGCTGTAAGCATTTTATGAATGCCGGTGATGTGGTCGATCTTCGACTGGGTACAAACACTAGACTGCCGACCACAAAATGGCCGCATGTTTTTGGAACACTTCCTAGTTCGTGTGGGAACAGTGTTTCTTCTATGTTTTTTACAAGATTCTTAATTTATTTTTTATTTTATTTGAATTATTTAGTTGTTCCATAAGGATATATTAAGATATATTAAAATATATTAGAAAAAAAAAAGGACAGTGTTATTGACTAAGTCAAGAGGACAGCGTGTCTAGCTATTGTTAGCTGTTAGTTTGAGTTATTTTTACATATATTCGAGGGCACTGATTTTATTTCGCATGTTATTCCAGGGCACTGATTTAGTTTTTCGGGACCTGGATGCATCGCTCTTAAGATTGTCCCTTCCAGGTCTTTTCTTACAGGATATCAGTTGGGATAATAAGATCGAATAATAGGATTGCCACCTTGTAAAAAAATAAGGGCAGCTTCTCAAGCCAAGGGATGGTCATATTTGCAAGTTTACAATCGGCCCCACGGAATGTCATCATTCAAACCATTTTTGTTGGATTTGATTCTGAACACCCACCTTTGTTCTTTTTCTAGGAGTAGTTCCTCCCTTGCCACCAATTCAATTATTGTCCAGCACATTTCTTCTGCTTTGTGACCCATTTCTAAGAAATGGTTTGTCAGTTTTGTGCTGGATTTCCTACATTTCACAGTACTTTTGTGCTCTCCTATCCTTATCTTGATGGCTCGGCTGGTCATACCAACGTATTCCAAATTGCATGGGCATTTTATTAGATACACAGCGTTTGAGCTATTGCAGTTACTGAAGTGTCTCTGCTCCCACTTGGTTCCATCATTGAAGGTGATCGTGATACTTTTCTTGGTCAAGCAACACACCTTACAATTTCCGCAGGGATGGTGACCTTGTACAAAGTTCGCACTCCTCATAGAATTATTCCTATCAGTTTTTGGTCTAGTGTGGACCAACAAGTCACGGATACTCTGTGCTTTCTTATGGGAAAAGATTGGCTTCGGCAGTTGGAGGTTACCACTATTTAAAATTTTCCATTTTTGTTGATGATCTTAGTCACCTGATTCGAGCTGGTGTTGAAAGTGGTGACACAGATTGGTCTCTGCTCTTCCTCCTTTTGAATCTTTTCCTCAAGAAGACTTTCTCTGCAATTATTCCTTGCTCGCTTGTAGGCTTGATCAATGATTTACTTCGGGTACTGTCGTTCTTCTAGTTTTTTCATAAGGTCTTTTGATTGATGTTTGAAGTTGCTGACCTCTGTGCAGTTCCTGCGAAGTCGCAGGAACTGCCAGTAGGGCAAGTTATCGCGCAGATGTTTCGGGTGAAAACTCTGGTACATCAACAAACAATTTTTTGATGTACTTTTAAAGTGAGTTGTGGTTATCAATTTCCCTCCTTTAGGAAAAATGTTTAAATCTAGAAAGACCAAATTAGTGTTTGAGGTTTGAGATACATCGATGATATCCTTATCATCTGGGATGGAGATGAAAAAACCTCGAAACAGTTCCTAACATGGCTGAACCTACAGGATGATTTTTTGAAATTCACGAGCACTACCTCAAACACTAATTTGGTCTTTCTAGATTTAAACATTTTTCCTAAAGGAGGGAAATTGATGACCACAACTCACTTTAAAAGTACATCAAAAAATTGTTTGTTGATGTACCAGAGTTTACACCCGAAACATCTGCGGGATAACTTGCCCTACGGGCAGTTCCTGCGACTTCGCAGGAACTGCACAGAGGTCAGCAACTTCAAACATCAATCAAAAGACCTTATGAAAAAACTAGAAGAACGACAGTACCCGAAGAAAATCATTGATCAAGCCTACAAGCGAGCAAGGAATAATTGCAGAGAAAGTCTTCTTGAGGAAAAGATTCAAAAGGAGGAAGAGCAGAGACCAATCTGTGTCACCACTTTCAACACCAGCTCGAATCAGGTGACTAAGATCATCAACAAAAATTGGAAAATTTTAAATAGTGGTAACCTCCAACTGCCGAAACCAATCTTTTCCCATAAGAAAGCACAGAGTATCCGTGACTTGTTGGTCCACACTAGACCAAAAACTGATAGGAATAATTCTACGAAGAGTGCGAACTTTGTACAAGGTCACCATCCCTGCGGAAATTGTAAGGTGTGTTGCTTGACCAAGAAAAGTACCACGATCACCTTCAATGATGGAACCAAGTGGGAGCAGAGAAACTTCAGTAACTGCAATAGCTCAAACGCTGTGTATCTAATAAAATGCCCATGCAATTTGGAATACGTGGGTATGACCAGCCGAGCCATCAAGATAAGGATAGGAGAGCACAAAAGTACTGTGAAATGTAAGAAATCCAGCACAAAACTGACAAACCATTTCTTAGAAATGGGTCATAAAGCAGAAGAAATGTGCTGGACAATAATTGAATTGGTGGCAAGGGAGGAACTACTCCTAGAAAAAGAACAAAGGTGGGTGTTCAGAATCAAATCCAACAAAAATGGTTTGAATGATGACATTCCGTGGGGCCGATTGTAAACTTGCAAATATGACCATCCCTTTGCTTGAGAAGCTGCCCTTATTTTTTTACAAGGTGGCAATCCTATTATTCGATCTTATTATCCCAACTGATATCCTGTAAGAAAAGACCTGGAAGGGACAATCTTAAGAGCGATGCATCCAGGTCCCGAAAAACTAAATCAGTGCCCTGGAATAACATACGAAATAAAATCAGTGCCCTAGAATATATGTAAAAATAACTCAAGCTAACAGCTAACAATAGCTAGACACGCTGTCCTCTTGACTTAGTCAATAACACTGTCCTTTTCTTTTTTCTAATATATTTTAATATATCTTAATATATCCTTATGGAACAACTAAATAATTTAAATAAAATAAAAAATAAATTAAGAATCTGGTAAAAAACATAGAAGAAACACTGTTCCCACACGAACTAGGAAGTGTTTCAAAAACATGCGGCCATTTTGTGGTCGGCAGTCTAGTGTTTGTACCCAGTCGAAGATCGAACACATCACCGGCATTCATAAAATGCTTACAGCAACGCCGAGCCGGTGTTCCTTCAGAGCGGCACGGGGGCAGGAATGAAGCTACGGACAATTGCGGTCATGTGAGTACAAGACTGTGATCAACAGTCGGGCAAAAGCGGACCTTTTAAAAGGTCACGAGGTAGAACCTACTTTCACAAAACTATGCGATCTAACTAGAAGGCGCGGCTTTATTTACCTTTACAGTTAACCGCGTCCAGGAACCCTCGCTCGCCGGCTCATGAGGCACATAATCAGAACTTGAAAAGTATGTATATACTTATGCTCACTCCTAATCTGCTATAATTCCGTTTGCATTCACAACTCAAGCAACGAGTAAACCGATTGCAAAAACGAATGGCAAGCATGAAAAATCACTAAGACATGATGAGGCATTTTGTATATATGTATATTTTAATCCCTAATCGCTTGCATTCGAAACTCAAATAACGAGTAAACCGATTGAAAAAAACGATTGCCCTGCATGAAACTTTGAATATGGGTGTCTGCCTTTATGTATGAGTTATATGTGTGTGTCCCTGTCAAGACTATATGTGTGTTTACATGGAAATGAACAGGCTCAACAAGATGGAGCACATTATTTTGGGTAAAGAATTATGGCATTGCTAATATAGCAGGATTATGCATGATTCTATGCTAAAAGTAACAAGAAAACAAAAATATGAAAATTTGAGAACTATGTGCGAAAAACAAATATATTCACTGTGTGTTTATTTTTCTCTATTTCTTTACAGAGACCAATGTGTCTTTTTTTGAGAATATTCTTGAAAATATTTTTTGGCTTCAACCTGGGCCAACTCATGCCCCGAAGCACAAATTGATAGCTTATTTTTGCTACCAATTTGTAGGACTCTAGGCAAACATTAGAACTGAGTACCTTATAGTAGGGACCATCAGAGGTCCTGATGAGCAGACAGTAGGGGACTGTCTGTGAAACATGTCGACCTGGTAGGTGCTAACAGCCCTGCCTCACACCCCCTTTTTTAACATTCCCAGCCAGGGAAGCGAATAAAATTATTTTTTCCACTAGCCAGGGAATTTTTATCTTTAATTTCACATCACAAGGTCCCTACACCTCACTAATTCCCATTCACAATGCACTAACACATAGTCCGTCTTCACAGAAATAGTGCTCCCGCGTAGCTCGCAGGTCGTAGCACGCGCCGCCCCGTAGAGGGACGGGAAGACCCTGATGATGAAGCATAACACTGAGGGGTTCTCAGTGTGTGAGGGGTATTTTAAAAGCACATAGTGCCTTCATCTCACCAATCTGAGGAAGAGCCTTATTTTTTCCCCCCTTCTCATTATAAAACTTTAATTAAAAAACTTTCAAAAAAACCCATAACACTTGCACCCCCATTTCTTGATAGAATCTTTTTGTTTATGTGGATCTACCAGGAGGGCGATTCTATCGATTCCTCTATACTTCCTCTATTGTTTTGGAGTTTACGGCAGCGTGCAGCTGCGGAAGTTTAAAGACACCTCTTTCTTGCAACACACACAGTGACTCTGTATTTGGCAGGCGCCCTCCAAAGAACCGTGTACAATGGCCGACCTGGGTCTCGCCTTCACTGAAGATGAAATCTCAAACCTAATGGCTACATTAGGGACTTTTGAAGGTTTAAACTGTGGAGACCCGGGCACAAGAAACAACGACTGGGACGAGTTAGAAGAACTGAGAAGAACACAAATCAAAACAGCAATCCATGGGCTATTGATGTCGGAATATCTCAAAGTGAATACTGCTCCAGCGGGCCTCATAGTGCGTAATGAACCCTTTATTTTCTTAGATGACAAAACATTCAAAATTGATTGGTCCCAAATCTCGTGGCGATGTACACGAGATTGGATTGTGCTAATAATAAAGACCGCAAGTAGACTAGCAATGGACCTTAAAGTAGAGATACAGACAATAGAAGTAAAACTAAAGAACTATGAATCTCCTGCAACTCTAAAGAAATACCTCGACGAATTGAACAAGACACTAAATGAATTCGAGATATCCTTGAAACAAAGTAAATATGAGAAACTAAAAAAAGACACAAGTAGATGGTCCAAAGAAAAAATCTACCCTTACATCAAGGATGATTACAAACCCTCTCGCGGGAATATTACCGACGATGAATCATCAGATACTGGATCCAATAGTTCAAGTTCAAGTAGGAACAGAAGTCCTAGACAACAAGGTAGAGGGAGAAGCTTTCGAAGATCTAACTATCGAGGCACAAGAGGATGGAACAACTATCCCCCACATATGATGTTCCCCCACCAAGGATATGGCATGCCGCCTTTCCAGCACCCACAGGGGCCACCCCAACCTTGGGGTTATCAACAACAGGATTATGGATACTTTGACCATACGTCTTTTTTAGGGGCACGCCAAGGACGCAACAAAGGGAGTAACAGACGAGGAACCAATGTGCACTGGGACACCACAACAGAGGACCAACCGAGAGTATCCACAAGGAGTATGACAGGGGCATCAAAGAAATGAGCCTAGTTGTGAACCTTACAGACATTGTATTATCCGAACCACAAAAACAAACACTAGAAAAGGGACTCGGATATGTCCCTACAGCTAACTTGGATAAATGTCATCTATGCAAAGAGATACAGGAGTTCATGAGTCGCTTAAAACTCCAAGTCTTCTTTAAAGACAAAGAAGACCGTCAAGACAAGGGAGACACAGGACTCAAACCAAAATCCAATTTCACTCCGATGGATAACACTTTACCTGTAGAACTACTTGCATTCGAGAATGCGGTCATGAAGGAACTTGAGGAATTGAACCCTACAAACAAACGAGTATATCAAAATATCTCCAAAGAGGAACGAATAGCCCTGCGTGAACTAAGCAACAACAAAGAAATGGTAATAAAACCAGCAGATAAAGGGGGTGCCACAGTAATTCAAAGCAAAGAGCAATATGACAACGAATGCATGCGACTTTTGAGAGACCAACGAAACTATGAAATCCTTCGTGAAGATCCCACTGGAAAAATAAGAACCAAAATTTCCACAATGGTCGAGGAAGCTCTGGCCCATGATTGGATCACAAAAAAAGAAGGGGAATTTTTATGCCAAAAAAATCCAAAGATCCCCTACTTATATACTTTACCCAAGATCCACAAAAGCCTACAAAATCCCCCAGGACGCCCAATCGTCTCTGGGATAGGCTCTATTTTGGAACCAGTATCCAAATTCGCAGATGCCTTCCTTAGACCAATGGTCCAACGGACATCCACCTATCTTAAAGACACCAAGGATGTACTGAACCTCCTTGAGGATCAAACTTTCAACCCTGAAACCCAGCTTCTGATCAGCTGTGACGTAGAGTCGCTCTACACGAGTCTACCACATCACGAGACCCTGACAATTATTGATGACGTGCTCTTCGAGGAAGAATGGGACTACCAGACTCCACATAATGTCATCATGGAGTGCTGCTCTTTGGCATTAAAAGAAAACTTTTTTGAATATGAGGGCACCCTATACCTCCAGAAGCATGGGACCAGCATGGGGAGCACATTTGCTCCCAGCATAGCTGGTCTCTATGTCCACCATCTAGAGGTCACCAAGATCCTGAACCCCAGGAACCCTTTCAGGAACAACATCAGAACCTGGAAGAGATACATCGATGATATCCTTATCATCTGGGATGGAGATGAAAAAACCTCGAAACAGTTCCTAACATGGCTGGACCTACAGGATGATTTTTTGAAATTCATGAGCACTACCTCAAACACTAATTTGGTCTTTCTAGATTTAAACATTTTTCCTAAAGGAGGGAAATTGATGACCACAACTCACTTTAAAAGTACATCAAAAAATTGTTTGTTGATGTACCAGAGTTTTCACCCGAAACATCTGCGGGATAACTTGCCCTACGGGCAGTTCCTGCGACTTCGCAGGAACTGCACAGAGGTCAGCAACTTCAAACATCAATCAAAAGACCTTATGAAAAAACTAGAAGAACAACAGTACCCGAAGAAAATCATTGATCAAGCCTACAAGCGAGCAAGGAATAATTGCAGGAAAAGATTCAAAAGGAGGAAGAGCAGAGACCAATCTGTGTCACCACTTTAAACACCAGCTCGAATCAGGTGACTAAGATCATCAACAAAAATTGGAAAATTTTAAATAGTGGTAACCTCCAACTGCCGAAACCAATCTTTTCCCATAAGAAAGCACAGAGTATCCGTGACTTGTTGGTCCACACTAGACCAAAAACTGATAGGAATAATTCTACGAGGAGTGCGAACTTTGTACAAGGTTACCATCCCTGCGGAAATTGTAAGGTGTGTTGCTTGACCAAGAAAAGTACCACGATCACCTTCAATGATGGAACCAAGTGGGAGCAGAGAAACTTCAGTGACTGCAATAGCTCAAACTAATCTAATAAAATGCCCATGCAATTTGGAATACGTGGGTATGACCAGCCGAGCCATCAAGATAAGGATAGGAGAGCACAAAAGTACTGTGAAATGTAAGAAATCCAGCACAAAACTGACAAACCATTTCTTAGAAATGGGTCACAAAGCAGAAGAAATGTGCTGGACAATAATTGAATTGGTGGCAAGGGAGGAACTACTCCTAGAAAAAGAACAAAGGTGGGTGTTCAGAATCAAATCCAACAAAAATGGTTTGAATGATGACATTCCGTGGGGCCCATTGTAAACTTGCAAATATGACCATCCCTTTGCTTGAGAAGCTGCCCTTATTTTTTTTACAAGGTGGCAATCCTATTATTCGATCTTATTATCCCAACTGATATCCTGTAAGAAAAGACCTGGAAGGGACAATCTTAAGAGCGATGCATCCAGGTCCCGAAAAACTAAATCAGTGCCCTGGAATAACATGCGAAATAAAATCAGTGCCCTCGAATATATGTAAAAATAACTCAAACTAACAGCTAACAATAGCTAGACACGCTGTCCTCTAGACTTAGTCAATAACACTGTCCTTTTCTTTTTTCTAATATATTTTAATATATCTTAATATATCCTTATGAAACAACTAAATAATTTAAATAAAATAAAAAATAAATTAAGAATCTGGTAAAAAACATAGAAGAAACACTGTTCCCACACGAACTAGGAAGTGTTCCAAAAACATGCGGCCATTTTGTGGTCGGCAGTCTAGTGTTTGTACCCAGTCGAAGATCGACCACATCACCGGCATTCATAAAATGCTTACAGCAACGCCGAGCCGGTGTTCCTTCAGAGCGGCACGGGGGCAGGAATGAAGCTACGGACAATTGCGGTCATGTGAGTACAAGACTGTGATCAACAGTCGGGCAAAAGCGGACCTTTTAAAAGGTCACGAGGTAGAACCTACTTTCACAAAACTATGCGATCTAACTAGAAGGCCCGGCTTTATTTACCTTTACAGTTAACCGCGTCCAGAAACCCTCGCTCGCCGGCTCATGAGGCACATAATCAGAACTTGAAAAGTATGTATATACTTATGCTCACTCCTAATCTGCTATAATTCCGTTTGCATTCACAACTCAAGCAACGAGTAAACCGATTGCAAAAACGAATGCCAAGCATGAAAAATCACTAAGACATGATGAGGCATTTTGTATATATGTATATTTTAATCCCTAATCGCTTGCATTCGAAACTCGGATAACGAGTAAACCGATTGCAAAAAACGATTGCCCTGCATGAAACTTTGAATATGGGTGTCTGCCTTTATGTATGAGTTATATGTGTGTGTCCCTGTCAAGACTATATGTGTGTTTACATGGAAATGAACAGGCTCAACAAGATGGAGCACATTATTTTGGGTAAAGAATTATGGCATTGCTAATATAGCAGGATTATGCATGATTCTATGCTAAAAGTAAAAAGAAAACAAAAATATGAAAATTTGAGAACTATGTGCGAAAAACAAATATATTCACTGTGTGTTTATTTTTCTCTATTTCTTTACAGAGACCAATGTGTCTTTTTTTGAGAATATTCTTGAAAATATTTTTTGGCTTCAACCTGGGCCAACTCATGCCCCGAAGCACAAATTGATAGCTTATTTTTGCTACCAATTTGTAGGACTCTAGGCAAACATTAGAACTGAGTACCTTATAGTAGGGACCATCAGAGGTCCTGATGAGCAGACAGTAGGGGACTGTCTGTGAAACATGTCGACCTGGTAGGTGCTAACAGCCCTGCCTCACACCCCCTTTTTTAACATTCCCAGCCAGGGAAGCGAATAAAATTATTTTTTCCACTAGCCAGGGAATTTTTATCTTTTAATTCACATCACAAGGTCCCTACACCTCACTAATTCCCATTCACAATGCACTAACACATAGTCCGTCTTCACAGAAATAGTGCTCCCGCGTAGCTCGCAGGTCGTAGCACGCCCCGCCCCGTAGAGGGACGGGAAGACCCCGATGATGAAGCATGACACTGAGGGGTTCTCAGTGTGTGAGGGGTATTTTAAAAGCACATAGTGCCTTCATCTCACCAATCTGAGGAAGAGCCTTATTTTTTCCCCCCTTCTCATTATAAAACTTTAATTAAAAAACTTTCAAAAAACCCATAACACTTGCACCCCCATTTCTTGATAGAATCTTTTTGTTTATGTGGATCTACCAGGAGTGCGATTCTATCGATTCCTCTATACTTCCTCTATTGTTTTGGAGATAATTTGAGATCGACATTTGTGTGAGTGATAAATCTCTTATAATATTATATAATACATATGTTTATGCCTTGAAACTTCAATTTGGATTTAGTCTGTTAATGGTGACCTCAAAGAAGTTGACTTAATAACAAAGGCAACTTGAGGATTGCTCTCAACCCCTTGCCTAACGCTGGGCTTTGTGTGAGGGGACACATGTATGCCAGAGACCCCCTATGTCAGGGTGTAGGCACTGTGGGAAGTTATATCTCCTCCCTGCAGTGATTTGTTCTCGTTGTTTTTTTTTTGTGACTGTTCTGCTATCGTGTTATTGAGTTTGTATTTGGTGAGAGTAGAGAGTTAAGGAGACAGCAGCAGCATGCTAGCTTAGCCCTCGATTGCCGACTCGCTATTGCTATGGAGATATGGGATAGTTATTTATTTGGCCTTTTTTTTACTTCTGTTCTTACTTCCAGGTTGGATGCTGCTGTTGCTAGGCATTGATGTGTTTTGCTTATGCTCAAATAACATATATTGATAATAAATGAGCTACCTGCTCACATCGTCAGGCCTGGCCTAGGAGTCAGTACCAAGAATGGGAGAGAACACATTTCACAGTCCTTGCATACATATAGCTAGTGATAAGGTGGCCATGGAATGCCCTTACAATAAATCAGTATACAAAAAGACAAAGGGTCCAATTGTTGATTAGGAGGCAAGGAATTGGGATTGTGTTCCAACAAGAAACCACCTTAACACACATTCTAAGTTGGTAAATATATGAGGAGGGACACTGTATGCATTCTCTTATTTTACTTTTTTAGGAGGCTGGCTATATGGATGGAATAGGTGTCTCATATGATATTACGACAGTTCTGAACAACTCAAAGGGAACATATGAGAACTTCTTGGCACCATCGATGGACAAACTCTCTGTTTACTTAAGGCCTCATTACGATGCTCGTCGGATCGTGTCGGAAACGGGACCGCCCAACGAGGAGTCAGTGGTCCCACTTTCCTAATTAGGATACGACAGCCTTCATGGCATCGGAAAGTACATATTTCTTATTGCAGCTTGTGCTAGGGGCTGCAGCACAAGGCGCAATAGATACATTTCACTTTTCAACCATCCATGCACCGTGTGGCAGGCACCATGCAATACCTGCCACACGATGCATTGATGTTTTGGGGAGCACCACAGGTGCCCCCCAGGATTCATAGCAGAGGCCACAGGGGACAGGGCCCTGCTAGGGGTCCCCAAAGTTTGTTTCCGACAGCTTTTCTATGGTGGTTAAACTGCAACACAATCCCCACGGCAGTGCCAGATCAGGCACGCCTCCATTTTGGGGATTAATATCCACCCTCTGCCCTGACAGGCTCTTTGAGCCTGTTGGAGGTGGAGAGGCCTCCCCCCCTGCAGGCATCAGTCGGAATGCCTGTATCTTAATATGGCAGGTGCACTGATGCCTTAGATGTTGGGCAGAACGCCACCGACGAGCTGTCGGATGGCCTTGCCCTGACATCATAATGAGGCCCTTAATGTCTATGCTCCATCCGTAGTGGATACAGTTATCTCTCCAACATTTCTAGATGTTATGCACCCTTAGCTTTGAATTCTGCTGATATGGGCTGTGGATTTTAACTGTGAGATGTCGGGAGTTTAGGATAGTGCCCATTTTCTTGATGACCCTACTGCATAGGCTTACCTTAAAGCTGTCTGATGTAGTGCACAACATTGGGTAGATAGATATTTGGTGAGAACAAGAAAGAAAGACCTATTTTTTCCTTATACCCCAGCATCCCTGTTAGTATAATTAAATCATTTACACTTGTGAGCGGTGCCTCGTATGACGTGCACTGCAGCATATTATAGGAGCAGGACACTTTTTGGCCCTTCTCCCATTTACTGACTTATTCTGTAGAGGTGGAGTAAGATGCAATGAAGATTGTAGGGGAAGGGGCCTGTATCCAGAGAGGGTGTCAGTAGAATGAAACGGAAATTTCAACTAGACATTGCAAAGACTGATTCTGATATTGTGTAAAGCCTGAGATGATTCAAAGTTTGGAACTAATGGGGGGCCTGTGAGTCATAAACATAAATGTAACAATTTGTGCGGCACTTTGGATACGTTTTGTACATATCATTGAGGCACAAATTACCTACAGTAGAGATAAATTGAGGTAAAGGAATCCATTTTGAAGAGAGTAGATGAGAACACAGCAATGCAATGTACCCAGATGAACATTAACATAGTGTTAAGTGGATATCTACGCCTTCTCTTTTTCCAGTCCACACAGCTACATAGGGTGATGATTCAGGTGTTGTTAGATAGTGCATCAATGACCAAATGAATTGATAAAGAGAGGGTGGTTCTAGATGTTCCCCCGACCTGTGAAGAATTATCAAGCTCACTTCTGAAGCTGAAGAGGGGTAAAATTCCTGGCACGATAGACTCCCATTTGAGTTCTAAATCTGCTCCGCTGGACATATCTTGAATAAGTTACTGGAGTTTAGTGAATATTCATTTGCACGTGACTAACTAACTAATAAGAAGGAAATAACAACTCAACAAAAAAAGTACCTAACAGATTTTAGGCATACTGCCTATTATTATTGTTAAAGGTTCACATGAAAATCATATTTAGGCTTCCAGCAAGCAGAACAATACAGGTCAAATTTAAGTAAATGCACCCCAATCAATGAGGGCACATATCCCCACGTAATACTATTAAGAACATATCTAGTTTAGCCTATGCACAATATTTTTCTATGTCAATAAACAGGAAGTTGCAGTTGCTCAGTAGACTTTGAGAAGGCCTTCAACAATGTGTACTATCCTATACATGTATTTATTCTGTTGCTTTCCCCCTAGCTGCTCAGCCAGTGTGACTGTGCTGCGTGGAATGCTGGTGTGGTGATGATGAATGGAATGTTGGGTGCCTGTGAGGTGAAGTGTGACAGTTGGAGTATGGGCTGAGCAGCAGGCGGGCTGCTCCTGGTGGGACTCCTCTACATGATCTTAACTACCTGCAACTTAGATGAAATAAACCTACTTAAACTATGTCTTGTCTACTGGACATCATCATTACACAATGTAGATGGGGTGTTCATGTTCCAGACCCTGTAGTGATTTGAGTTTGATCCATCTCATCTTAGTTTGAATAGGTTTATCTATGTGCGAAGACCGGCTAGCACATTTCTCATAGCTGGCCACTGGAGAGTTGAACCTCAAAGGGATGCCTCCACTCACCTGTCCTCTTTGCCTTCATTATCGAACCCATGGCTGATGTGCTTTGGACACACTTAAAATACTGAGATAAAAGAGAGGGAGATAAGGTGCTCACAGTGTCACTTCACCCAGATGATTCCTTAATCTGCCTGGGAGACCATGCACAGTTTGTGGCTTGCATTTTGGAATTATTCAAAGGATATGTCAACCTCTCAGGACTGCATACAAACCGATGCCAGTGACCAGTCTCTATTGGGTGAAATGAAGAACAAATCAAGGGAAGAATTCCCAGACTTAAGGTTACGCTGACAGATCGGTACTGAACACCTAAGAGTGAGGGTGAACTCCAGATGGGAAACAAATGTGGAGTTGAATGTGGACAACATCCTGACTGGGATCCATGAGTGACTCACTTTCTCGTGTATGGGTTTTCAATGACAACCCTATATGCCCAAAGGGACTCGGGTACTCATATTCAACAATGCAGTTGTCCCATAGGACTAAAAGGTATTATGGCCAATGGTGCAAAAACATCAATCATATAGAAACAGAAACATACATCAAATGATTCAATTGAATAGTAATAAATCAATCAAAACCACTTTTATCTATGTTCAATACCAGATATCCCCTGGTCAGATTATTTTTATTGTCAGAATGACTTAGGCTACCATAAAACCTGGAGTGGATTCATGGGCCAAACATCTGAGGTTGGTATATCCACCAAACTTAGGGGTCGATTAGGATCGCGGACGAACTTGAGTCCGTCCGCGACCCCAGAGGAGGAGGGAACGTCCGCATGGGCTGCGGCGTTCCCTCCGTGCAGATTAGGATGTGACCGCCAGGGTGGTGGTCACATCCTCTATCTTTAACATTGCGGCGGGTGCAGCTTCAAGCTGCACCCGCCGCAATGTTAAAAATGCATGCATCGCATTTGCGTGCACAAAGCGGCAGGCATCGCGTGGTGCCTGCTGCTTTGTTTATTTATTATTTATTTAGCGATTTATAAAGCGCCTGGTGACCCGGAGGCATCCCCGCGCTAATGATACAAGTGAAGACCAGAGGGGGAAGGGGAGCTTATTTGGGGAAAAGCAGAGTTTTCGGTTTTTTACGGAAGAGGAGGTGGCAGGGTTCCAGTCGCAGGAAGCGGGGGAGTGAGTTCCATCCTGCAGACGCTTTTACTGCGAACCGTCTACCGCCAGTGCGTGCCTTCCTGAATCTCGGGACGGTGGCCAGGCGTTCGTTGTCAGAGCGTAGGAGTCTAGGGGCCTTGTAGGGGGTGACCATGTCTCTCAGGATAGAAGGGCCAAGACCATTGAGGAGTTTGTGGGCAGTGCACATCGCCTTGAATTCTACCCTCTGCCGCACTGGAAGCCAATGTAGGGCCTTCAGCGCTGGTCTGGCAGAGGTTCTGGAAGGGAGGTCCATAAGGAGCCGGGCTGCCGCGTTTTGAGTTCGCTGGAGTTTGGCCAGGGTAGATTTAGGGGCTCCCAGATAGACAGCATTGCTATAGTCTAGCCGGGCAAGGATCAAACCTTGAATCAAGAGTTTCCTAGATAGGGGCGGGAGTAGTGGGAGGATTTTACGGATGGAACGCATAAGTCCGAAGCAGGTGCCTGCTGTTTTGGCTGCCTGGGTCTTCATGGACAACTCCGGTTCAAGCCAGACTCCCAAGGTCTTGATTTCTGGTTTCGGGGAGGGCACCTCACCGAAAGCGTCTGGCCAGACCGAAGGTGGGATGGTGGACCATTTCTTGCCCATGAGCATGACTTCGGTTTTCGATCCGTTGAGCTTCAATGATGACTCGCACATCCAGTGGTGGATTTCCTGGAGGCAGTTCAACAGATTGTCCGGGTGATTGTCAAGATGAGAGAGTGAGACGACCAGTTGCGTGTCGTCCGCATAGCTCACTATCTTGATTCCGAAAGGGGAGACGACATCCTCAAGGGGGGCCATATAAGCGTTGAACAAAGTAGGGCTTAATGACGACCCCTGGGGAACTCCACTAGTGAGGGGGAAAGGGGCTGAGCGGGAATTGCCGTCCCATACCTGGAAAGAGCGGCCTGATAGGAGAGATTCTATCCACGCAAGCGCCGTGTCCGCGAGTCCCGCCATGGCCAGCCGGTGGAGTAGGACACGGTGATTCACCGTGTCAAAGGCTGCACTGAGGTCCAGGAGGATCACTGCCACTGACCCTCCTGAATCCAGAATGCACCTAGCCTCCTCGATGACAGCGAGGAGGGCGGTGTCTGTACCGTGGCCAGGGCGGAACCCAGTTTGGGACCGACGTAGAAGGTTGTTTGATTCAAGGAACTGGGACAGTTGGACGTTTACCAGTTTCTCGGCTATTTTGCTGATACTGGGGAGGAGCGAGATTGGCCGATAATTGGCCAAGTCGGAGGGGTCTAGTTGGGGCTTTTTGAGAAGAGCCTTAACTACAGCGCTCTTCCAGCTCGGTGGAACAGAGCCCTGGGATAGCGAGATGTTGATGAGTTCCGTGATGGTGGGGAGGATAGTGGGAACGACTGCTTTCAGGAATCTGATTGGTACGGGGTCAAGGGGGGAGCCGCTATTCAGTTTGGCCAGGGCTGATCCTACTTCGTCCAATGATACTGCCCTAAAGGCAGTGAGTTGTGGGGGCAGTATATTTCCTGTCTGATTGGTGAGTGCGTCAGAGTACATGTGATTAGGTAGACTAGGAGGCGGGAGGGAGACTAGGATACGGGTGATTTTAGAGTCGAAGTAGGTTGCCAGTTCATCGCTTCTGTCCGGCGAAGATGAATTGTAAGAAGGGGGCGCCGGTATTTTCAGCAGTTCTTTGGCGATGAGGTAAGATTCTCTCGCTGAGTTGGTGGCATTCCTTATTCTGGTGTCATAATATGCGGCTTTGGTGCACCTCAAGGCGGCTTTGTAAGATCTCACCGACCTACGGTAGGCGTCCTTGTTAGTATGGAGCCAGTCCCTTCTCCATAGTCGCTCCGTTTTTTTACACTCAATGCGGAGAGTTCTTAGTTCCGGGCTGTACCATGGAGCTGACCCAGTTTTCCCGTTTTTATCCTCACGGGTTTTTATGGGGAGGATGGAGTCGAGGGAGGTGGAGATCCACTCCCTGAACTTTCTGTCCGCGGTGGCTGGGTCCTCCGATGGACTAGGGGTTGCCTGGTCCAGGGCTTTGGCCCAATCCTCAGCCGAAAGTCTGGACCATGCTCTATCCCTAGTATAGGTGGCGGGTTTATGGGGTTTCCTAAAATCCCCTGGTAAGCGGAAGGGGACCAAAAAATGGTCCGTCCACGGGAGGGGGAGGGACTCTTTGGTTTGTAGGGTGTGGAGGTTAGTAAACACAGGGTCTAGTAAATGACCCTTAGTGTGTGTGGCTCCGGAGTTGGTAAGTATGAGGCCATAGGCCGCCAGGTCAGTGATCAAATCGGCTGCCCCAATGTCAAGGGGGTCGTCGAAATGGATGTTTAGGTCTCCTAGTATAGTGAAATTGGAGGTGGAATGGGCCAAAGAAGCTATTGACTCTAAGAGGGCGCTAGCAAACGGGCCATAGTGGCCAGGGGAGCGATAAACTAGGAGGCCTGACAGCGTGCTAGTCGGTGCTAGCTGGATGGTGAAATGAAGGCTTTCAGAGTCCAAGATGTGGGCATCGTAGGTTCTACAGGAAAAATGATTCCTGTAGAGGATGGCCAGTCCGCCTCCTCTGCCAGATGGACGTTGTTGGGACCGGATATTATAGTCCGGGGGAAGGGCTAAGACCACGTCTGAGTCCGAGTGGTCGGTGATCCACGTTTCCGTGAGGAATAGAATGTCTAGTTCGTGGTCTTCTATTAGGTGGTTAATGAGCAGGGCATGCATGGGGAGTGACCTGCAGTTCAATGAGGCAAGTTTAAGGCCCGGGTGAGAGACGCGTGGAATGGATAGTTGTAGCTGGGCTGGGTGGCAAATTGTGCAGCTAGTGAATTGACCGTCTAGGTCATGAACATAGTTGCAGGTGCTGTTGTTGGTGGGTCTGAGACTGAGAAGGTCTCGGCGCGAGTATATTACCCTGGTGGGAGCTTGTTCCGGCAGGGATTGTAGCCCTGAGCCCGTTCGAGCGCGGACGGGCGCAGACGGGTTTGCCTTAAGCGCGCCTTCGGCGCGCAAACGGCGCTCCCGCTGCGCTCGTCCGCTGCGCTTGCGTGGCTGGCACATTTGAAGGGAGGGGAGAGGGCACGCAAATGCACCCCCATCAACAAGGGGGCCCGCAACGGGCCCCCGAAGTGAATGTCCGTATGCTTTTCCACGGCGGAAAAGGCGCCGTGGAAAAGCATATGATTTCCTCCATCCTAATATGGCTGGCGGTGTCTGATAGACACCGCCAGCCATGTTAGAGCTTTTCCGCCGCGGTCGGAAGGCGACCGCGGCGGAAAAGCTGCGGACGGATTTCAAGACCCACTGCCATCCTAATATGGCGGTGGGTCTTTTGAGGCTCCGCAGCGGTTTTCCCGCATCCTCCGGGCCGGCGGTGGCTTCCGCCGGCCCGGAGGATGCGGGAAAACCGCTATCATAATCGGCCCCTAAGTTAACTGATGGGGCCAGATGAATGTTGTCTTCCCTGTACTGGGCACTCTGCTGTAAACATCCCAGAATGGTGCAGATCAGTTGAGTGAGTTTGAGTAAAAGCCTGCACTTCAGTACATAAATAAGGGTTCTAGCAATGCTTGACTCCATCGTACACAATTTAAATGTATGCACATGGTTTACTATACCCACATTGATCTGCGTAAGATAAATCAGTCTGGTACTCCTCCACGGCCACATTGGACCTTGCTGTCTTCCTACAAATGGTTTGCACATGAAGAATGAAGGAAGTGTATTTGATTAATGTGGTGAATCAGTGGAGGGCAGCAGTCGGCAACCTGATAACGTTGTCCTTAAAACACTGTATCTTGGGCCTACACTTAGACATTTGAGAGGGACTAATAAATAATACATTTGTGGCACTGGGTTTTTTACTAGCAAACAGATAATTAGTGATACTCCTGGTGAAGGTTATGGCCCCTGTGTTTGAGTACTGGGGCACAGATCTGCAGAAGTTGGCTGTAACTGAAGAAATCCATATGCATAGTGTAGGCACAGATGAAACACTGGAAGTGGATTTGAGAAGCCAGAGATATATGCTGGCACAATGTTTGATAATGAGGAGAATGGGGCCCAGGGATAAAATATATCACTATCTTAGATAGCAGTGAATTAGGATGTTATGAGGCTGACACCCCGAAAAACACGTGATCTAGGTTGAATACTAAACTACTTCCTGGGTGGCTCTTAAAGGATTATACTAAATATAAGCTGATGTCAGTATCTAAATATATTCTGTGACCTGAGCATGTTTAGGGATGGTAAGTGGAACATATGCAGTGGGACACCTAAAACCCAAAAGACACCTGACCCAAAGGACAGTTGGCCTGGTTTTGCCTTATAGACTCTTTAATTGCTCCTGGACCTTCAACAATGTTGATGATTTTGTGAGCTGGTGACTCTTCAGTGGTGTTTCATGTTATGAGTTCAGCTGTGGAACGAGTGGTCAATGTACTTCAAAAGAGAAACTTTGCTGAAGAGGATGGGTTGAAAAGTGAGGCTGAAGATCCACTAGTGACGCAGTGAGAAAAAAAAAGTGGCAGATGATCCGTCAACACCTTAGAGTGCACAGAGTCATTATGTTCTCTAAATAGGTTAGATGGGACATCTGTGACTTTTTAAGGTTGGTCTGAGTCTCAAAGCTCTAAATAAGGCTCAGAATATCCAAGGGAAGGCCAATGAGTATGAGCATAGCTAGAGAGTTGGTAGTTATCTGTAAAGGGACTGTTAGGAGAACTGCAGTCAGTGTTGTTTCCAGGATAATAGGCCTTATAAGGAATAGTCTATTGTGTAGTAGATTTCCAGGAACTGATTTACTAGTACAAGCATAAAGTATTTAAATTTTTGAAGCTGTAGTGGAAGTCTTCTAAGGGTCTGTGGTTGACCAAGAATGTAGATTACTAATCATTTCATGTGCAGAAATGGTTGATGGTAGATGTTCAAAGTGCACAAGAATTATGCCAGCGCAGATTGAGTTGATAGGAATGTTGTTGGGTCGACAGTGGCAGGAATGTCAAGGAAGTATTGTTAAACATGAGTTTGGATTGTGGTGGCTCAGACATGACTAAGATTATGAAGAGAACTTTGGTCAACAAAAATCAGCATTTGGGGGTATTTCAGGAAAAGGTCAAGGCAATGCTGCTAAGTGGGTTGGGAAATATTTTAGAATGCACAGCTCATGAAGGAGTTGCTTAGGCCATGGGATTCAGTCTAGGAAGGACTGAGGAATATGTGGGTGGCACAGAAGAGTTACTAGGTATGTTCAGAAACAAATTGATTTTTGTCAGTACATAAGTCTTTTTTGCCTTGAGAATGTTCCTCTGATAAAGTGATTTAGGCCTATTTATGTGGAATCATAACTTTCTGTCAAGATAATTTCTATGTATGGTATATGGAATTCTTAAATAAGTCTTTTTCTCAGCTGGAAGCCGCAATAGTTAGGGGAGAACCATGTCAGATTATGTCTTATGTATAAACCCATCAATAAATGAACGGTAGCTTCGTGGATGAGCTGGAGACTGGCACAGAGAAATGTGTGAGCCTCCTGCAGAAATCTATGTACTGCGAAATAATGGAGGGAGTTATTAGGTGTGTATGTTAATTAAGAGAGCAGAGAAAGAATCTTCTCAAGGTTCTTAAATTAAAATGTCAGGGTTTGGCCACTGCTTAACCTTCTAAAGAAAAGTTAGTCTTTGATGGAGTAGGAGCCGAGGGCCAAGGGCACTCAAATGTGAACTGAAGTCAAGAAAACATGCCAAATGACTGCATCACCTACGATGGTTATGCTGCTTATAACCTCCCAGCACAAGGCTCGAATATGGGTAGAGCTAAAGGGGGTCTACTTATCTTGCTTTCTGTTAATCTTCCTGTGCATGTTTTAAGATATGTCATGATCGGAAGTTATGCCCAATTGTTGTGGTTGAGACATAAGAACGACCATAATGTCCTATTGATTAATTTCTACAATAATTTGCCGGACTCTATGCGATTGACTGCGGTTTGTGAGGTCCTTGGATGGGATTGTACGGGCCAATCATGCTAATTTTGTATTTTTGTGGGGGGGGGGATTTTAATATTCCATTGTGTCCTTTATCATTGACTAAGGTGTGCGGGGTACATGATGATAGAGGAGAAGGGTATTTTCATTTTAAGCATAGCCCATATGGAGAGTCTCTGAACAGCGCCCTTGCAAAATTTGACCTGGTCGTGTTGCAACCCCTTGGAGACGGTGACGGTAATCCCATCCCTACCTTCACTGGGAGGAATGCGGCCACAGTCATTGACCATTTATTGGTATCAGATGATATCTGCATGTATTTTGATAAACAGGGCTTGCTGGATCATGCGATCAGCGACCATAATTGTGTCACAGTAAAATTGCATGTTTGGGGTAATGGAGCTCAAGCAACTCAACCTGTTGTCGCCGATATTACTCCCTGTAGACCAAATGGTCATAGGATAAAATGGAGGGGCAACAATTCCGAACAACTGTTGATTAAAATCGTTGCAGCATGCCTGCCCGACTTGAATGTTTGTCTGGACGAAGGTACTGACTCTTGTGGTATTTTAACCAGTTTTAATAAGATTAATAAAATAGTCGAAAACACCCTGACCACTACTAAGCACACTAATCATAAAACTATGACGGGTTGGTTTGACTCACTGTGCACTAAGTCTTTGCAGAACCTTAAGAAGGCTTTATCCTGTAGGCCTAGAGATAGGATGAGTATTATTACCCTCAGGGCAATTTACAAGGGGCATTTAAAACGCTGAAAGCTGGAATTGCGGGAAGAAGCATGGGGCAACTTGACATGGGCTGTGGAATTATCAGACAGTAAATTGTTCTGGGACACGGTTAATTGTCCCTTTCTTAAGAGTGATGAAACGCCGGTCCTCACTGCCCAAGTCAGTGAAGCCTGCTAGGTGACTCATTTCACCGGCATTTTTGACCCGCAGAATGTGGCGGACCCATACCTGGAGGAGTTGGACCCGGTTTTACAATATCGGAGGTAGACCTTGCTTTTAGAACCAGCAAAGGAGCAAAGGCCCCTGGCCCCGACGGGGTGCCCATAGACCTGTATAAGGCAGATACATCACTGTGGGCACCTGTCCTGACCAGGGTCTTTAATGCCGTAGCCATGGAAAGCACTCCGCCCAGTTGGGGGGAATCAGTAATCATTCCAATCCACAAAAAAGGGGATAGGTCGGATGCCAAAAACTACCGCCCTATCTCCCTTTTAGATTCATCGCTCAAAACTATGAGCAGGGTGCTGTTTGCCAGATTAGAAGAGTGGGCAGAGGGCTGTGGTATACTAGCACGGTCCCAATTTGGATTCCGAAAGGGTCTTGGCACCGTAGAACAATGTATAAATCTAGACCTCTTAATAGGGAAGTATACCCGTGCCAAGAAGGGCTCGCTCTTCCTCTGTTTCGCTGATTTGAGCAGCGCGTTCGACCTCGTCGATCACGCGCTGCTATGGGCAACCTTACTAGAACAAGGGGCCCCAGCAGAGATTATTTATTTCCTGGCAAGACTGTACTCCAAACTCTCAGCCCGCATTAGATACGGTCAAGGGGGGAATGCACCGACTGCATCAGGGTAAAATTAGGCATTAGGCAAGGTTGTGTCCTTGCGGCCCTTCTTTTCTCCCTCTTTATTAATGCTGTTGAGTCCGAGCTTAAGCAGGTTAACTCTGATGCACCAATAGTGGATGGGCAGGCTGTCCCTACCCTGCTTATGCTGACGACTCAGTGCTCCTATCTAGAACTCCCTGCGGCTAAAAGAAATTGATGGACAAGTTTGCGGGTTTTATCAAGGATAAAATATTTAAAAATTAACAATACTAAAACGTTTATTATGCCTTGCGGAAAGAGAACGAGGAAATTGAAATTTTTCTATATAGAGGGACAAAAAATAGAAACTGTAAACAAGTTCTGTTAATTGGGCATTACTTTCAGTAACAATGGTATGTGGTCACAGGAGATATCTAACGTACAAGCTAAGATGTCTAAGAGTGTCTATGGCGTCTTCAAATTTGCAAATAAGCTTGGTGACCGCCGAATCCATGATATGCTCCATATATATCGCAGTAGATGCGTTGCAATCGCGCTCTACGGCTCTGGCGTCTGAGGGCATTGTCGCCATGGGGACTTGCAAATAGAAGAAAACAGTTTCCTAAAAAGATTGTTATGGCTGCTTACATCCGCTTCTAATCTGATACTACACCAGGAATTGGGCCTGGAGTTTTTGACAGATCTAATTTGTTTAAGACCATTGCTGGTGTGGAGAGCTATTTGGCATAAGAAAGACACCAGCTTTACTAGGAGCATTATTACTGATTGCCTCCGCCTTGATAAAATCTCACTGATCCCATGGATCAACTATGTTGTAACAACAGCCAGGCATCTATTCAATCTTAATTTCCTGGCTGATTAGGAGAGCTTTTCTGATATCTCAAAAAAAGAGATCAAGTGTTCTTATTTATATAAGAAAGCTTAAGTGCGTAGAGACATTACTATGCAGTTAACCATCCCTCAGTACTATTACTCCAACAAGGATTCATCTGGTTTCTCTGAATACCTAAAGGTTGTCACTAGACCCTCCCATCATTTTGTCCTTATTAGACTGAGACTCGGAATTGTCCACCATTTGGTGGCGTTCCCAACCATGAAAAATTATCCCTCTATTCCATGCCCATGCGATGGGGTCACCAAACAGAGTACTGTGTATTTTTTATTCCTGTGTGACCTCTACAAACATCTTCGCGTTGCCTATCTAAAACCATTATTCATTAAACGGGCAACTACAACAGTAAATTCGGCAATGAGGATGTTGTTCTCCCTTGATGATCCTGACATTTGTTTTTATACAGCAATGTTTATCTTGAAATCTGTGGCCGTAAGGAAAAGTATGGTCTTTTAATCATTGTTCTATAATATTGAGCTGTACCAAATCTGTTTTTATGGGGTAACCACATTAGTCTGTATTACTATGATGTATATGTATTGTTTGCTTTTATGATTGATCTTTTTTAATCGAATAAAGTTTTGAACGAACGAATGACTGCCACCTAAAGATATCTGTGAGCAGTCACTCCTTTCTGATGTTATTTATTTTCACATTAGCTTGCATCCATTGTTCGACTGCTAATATCCATGCATGAAGTGGAGATAAAATGGTGGCACTCTGTCCACCAAATGTAAGGAAAATGTATGTATCCTATGCTGAAGTGAAAAAGTGCAGCACTGAGGCTCAAGTGAGATTTGGAAGATGAGCAAAGAGTTGACTTATTAGCCCTCCAAATAAAGCAGTGGCAGAGAAGAACCAAAGAGAATGCTAAACATAGCGGCACACATTAGAAACCATCCTTGCACTTATCTGTGGTGAAACAAAGGGATTCCGTGGCGGACGTAATCATATACCAAAAATTTCAAAAGGTAAAAGACTGACCATCTCAGATGCCAGATGTAGCTCATCCTCCATGGGCATTACTACAGACTTAGTTTCTGCACCTGGTCTAAATACCACTTAGGCTACTGACATCTCATCACCTCGGCCATACCTGTGGCACATATCACGCTACTGAGGGCCATATTAGGATTTTTTAAGCAAGTGCAACTCAGCAAGTTACCTTCCTGCACTGCTCTGCACTGCATGAAAGGGAGAGGACAGGATTGCATATGTATCAATACATGGCTCATTGCTTCTCTATCCTTGTGCTAGAGGCCATTTGGCTGCCTAGGACCAGTGCAGGCACCCTTGCACCATGGTGCAGCAGTGCCTGAATTGCAGGAGGTTTTTGTTTGTGCAAAAAGGGCCACATCCCTACACAGAAAATCAATCTTTTGAGGCTTTTTCCTCTTTCTACATGGGCTGCTGAGTGTGTAGCACATGTAGAAAAAGGAAAGAACAAGGGTAAATAAAGATATTTCTCTTCATTATCCCTCCCCTGGGAAGGTGTGGCATTTTGACACATTTCAAGGTCTACTACTCATGGTAAATCTGGGAATGCGCCAAAATCCATGGATGGATGCTTGGGAACACCTGTGCTCCTTCCATGGAACACTTCCCTGGGGCAGAGTAAAGCAAGGCAGCACTGCCTTGCATTACTCCAGATTTACCAAGCACCCCAGGGCCACACAAGGTTGCCTTGTATGGCTTGTTACATCTCATTATAGGTTTTGTGTCGCCTTGAGTCTCTATGCGTATTCTGATGTTTGCATTTTGCAATGAGAAAGGAGTTCCCCCTCACTACACAAAAAAATCGTGTCCTCATACTAGTTAGCCAAATTACCATTTTTGAACTATTTATAATTTTATAAAGTTTTACATTTTTGATCAAAATAGATAAAAAGCAACTCCTTTTAATAATTTAGGGAACAATAAATAAACACATGGAAAGTTAGAAAACAGAAAGATTTTAAAGACTTCTTACAGCACAGCACATTTGTTGCAGTAAATCATAACTTCAAACACAATTAAGCGACATAATGCAGAAAAGGGTGCATACTGTTTTCAAAGGACATCACAAAATAAATATGGCACCTTGCGTCTGTTAGCTGCTTCCTTAGTCTCATGTTGTTCAACATTGCTCGTGTTTTCAGGAGCTTGTGGGGCACTGCTTTCGGAGGTATGTTCTTCATTTGAAGTTTCTGTTTCATCTTTAGCACTTGCCTGATCAGCATTATCTTCTGTCTCCTGATCTGTAACTTCCAGAGAGCTACTAAACACAAAAAGATCAACAACAAAAATGTACTTGTCAGCATATTGTAGGCATATTTCCTACACTACTCAAGGCACTAATCCTCACAATTTTTTTTTTTTTATTTTTTTTTACACTATGGCCCATGACCTCCCTTTGTGTATTTGTGCTATGATTATTTGATTCGCTGGACTGTTTTTAACAATGCACCCAACTTGAGAATATGTGCAGTTTGATGACCCGGTAATTTTGTTCCTGAGCCCAGCGATCCTCACCTTGTGTAGCTTTGCGGGGATTCATTGTTTGCTTTGCTGGGGATATTTCAACATTGCTTTAATTTTGCTCCCCCCATATGTAGCGGTGATGTGATTTGTTTGTTTTGATGCACTTTATTCTTTTGTTGACCTCTGAGGCGGAAAGCCGGAGGACTGTATTTTGCTCTGTGTTTTAAAACTTACTTGTCACTTGCACTGCTTTTAAAAACCTACTCACTTGTTTCAGACGCGCTTGCCTAACGCGCCGAGCAGCCCTCCTGACACCCCCTGACACAGCGGAACGTAGCGCTGATACAGGGAAACCCCTCAAACCGCCATCGCGGCTCGAAGGCGTAGACACGCCCACTACGAGGCCACACCCACGTCCCACGCCTCAAATGTGTCGGCCATACCAGCGCAGCGGATGAGCGCAGCGGGAGCGCCGTTTGCGCGCCGAAGGCGCGCCTAAGGCAAGCCCGTCTGCGCCCGTCCGCGCACGGCCGGGCTCAGGGCCAGAACCCATGCCGGACCTAGCTTCCCCTAGGGTAAGCTACTCGCGTCGGGACCTCCTCAGTCTCAGACCCACCAATGATAGCTCATGTAACTATGTCCATGATCTTGACGGACCATTTACCAGCTGCACACTCTGCTGCCCAGTTCAGCTACAACTCCACAGTCGACCCGCCATTCCTTCGGCTCTTAAACTGGCCACTCTGAACTGTCGCTCACTCCCTATGCACGCGCTGTTCATTAATCACCTAATAGAAGACCACGAGATCGACATTTTGTTCCTCTCTGAAACATGGCTTACCGACCACTCGGACTCAGACGTTGTTTGAGCCCTCCCTCCGGGCTTCCTTATCCAATCCCAACCTCGTCCTTCAGGCAGAGGAGGAGGACTGGCCATCATCTACTGGGACTACCTCTCCTGCAGAGCCAACGACGCTCATATCCTGGACTCCGAAAGCCTCTATTTTACCATCCAGTTAGCGCCGACTAGCTCACTGTCAGGCCTCCTAGTTTATCGTCCCCCTGGCCACTCTGGCCCTTTTGCCAGCGCTCTCTTAGAAGCCATAGCGTCTCAGGCCCACCTCACATCTAACTTCGCGATACTAGGAGACCTCAACATCCACTTCGATGACCCCCTAGATACAGGGGCAGTCGACTTGATTGCAGAACTGGCTGCCTACGGTCTCCACCTCATCAACTCTGGAGCCACACACACTAAAGGTCATTTGCTTGATCCAGTGTTTACCAACATCCCCACCCTTCAAGCCAAAGAGTCCCTACCCCTCCCGTGGACGGACCACTTCATGGTCCTTCTCCGCCTACCAGGAGCCTTCAAGAAACTCCACAAACCCACCACCTATACCAGGGACAGGGCATGGGCCAGACTCTCCGCACAGGAATGGGCCAGAACCCTGAACTCTACCACCCCTACCCCTTCGGAAGATCCGGTCACCGCAGATAGCAAATTCAGGGAGTGGATCTCCATGTCACTCGACTCTATCCTCCCCATAAAAACCCGTGAGGATAAAAACGGGAAATTAGGATCCGCCCCATGGTACACCCCGGAACTCCGGACTCTCCGCAAAGACTGCAAAAAAGCAGAGCGACTATGGAGGAAAGACTGGCTGCACGCCAGCAAGGAAGCCTATCAGAGGTCGGTGAGAATCTACAAATCAACCCTGAAGCTCACTAAAGCCTCACACTACGACACTAGAATAAAAAACTCCACCAACTCGGCAAGAGAATCCTTTCTCATCGCCAAAGAGCTATTGAAAATACCAGCTCCCCCCTCATCCATCACTCCCCCGGCGGACAGAAGTGACGAATTGGCTACCTACTTCAACTCCAAAATCGCACGTATTCTAGTCTCCCTCCCCCATCCATGCCTGCGGAACCACATGGACAATGATGCATCTACCAACCTCTCAGGAAACATCATGCATCCTCAGCTGACCGCTTTCAGAGCAGTAACACTGGACGAAGTAGGCACAACCATGGCCAAAATAAAAAGCGGCTCCCCTCTGGATCCTGCCCCCATTAGATTCCTGAAAACAGTAGCCCCTGTCATCGTGCCTACGATCACGGAGCTGATAAACATCTCGCTATCTCAAGGCTCTGTCCCCCGAAGCTGGAAGAGTGCAGTAGTCAAGGCACTCCTAAAAAAACCTCATTTGGACCCCGCCGACATGGTGAACTACCGGCCAATCTCACTCCTCCCATGCGTCAGCAAAATGGCAGAGAAACTGGTCAATGGGCAACTGTCACAGTTCCTTGAATCAAACAACCTTCTGCGGCAGTCACAAACTGGGTTCCGCCCGGGCCACGGCACAGATACCGCCCTTCTCGCTGTCATCGAGGAGGCAAGGTGCATCCTGGATTCAGGAGGGTCAGTGGCAGTGATCCTCCTGGACCTCAGCGCAGCCTTCGACACGGTTAACCACCGTGTCCTACTCCATCGGCTGGCCGTGGCAGGGCTCGCAGGTTCGGCGCTCACATGGATAGAATCCTTCCTTTCAGGGCGCTCGTTCCAGGTATGGGATGGCAACTCCCACTCTGCCTCCCTCCCCCTTGCGAGCGGAGTCCCCCAGGGGTCATCACTAAGCCCCACTTTATTTAACGCTTACATGGCCCCCCTCGAGGATGTCGTCGCCCCCTTCGGGATTAAGATAGTGAGCTATGCGGACGACACGCAATTGGTCGTCTCACTCTCACATCTGGACAATCACCCAGACAATCTGCCGAACTGCCTCCAGCAAATTCACCACTGGATGTGCGAGTCATCGCTCAAGCTAAACGGATCAAAGACAGAAGTCATGCTTTTGGGCAAGCAATGGACCACCATCCCCTCATCGGTCTGGCCAGACGTCTTCGGTGAAGTACCCACCCCGAAACAAGTAATTAAGACCTTAGGAGTCTGGCTGGAACCCGAGCTGTCTCTGAAAACCCAAGCAGCCAAAACAGCAGGCACCTGTTTTGGTCTCATGCGCTCCATCCGCAGGATCCTCCCACTACTTCCGCCCCTATCTAGGAAACTCTTGGTCCAAGGCCTGATCCTTGCGCGGCTAGACTACAGTAACACGGTCTATCTAGGAGCTCCTGAAGCCACTATGGCTAAACTTCAGCGTACGCAAAATGCAGCTGCCCGGCTCCTTATGAATCTCCCTTCCAGAGTCTCAGCCAGACCAGCGATCAAGGCCCTCCACTGGCTTCCAATACGACAAAGGGTAGAATTCAAGGCCCTGTGCACCGCACACAAACTTCTCAACGGTCTCGGCCCTGCTATCCTGAGAGACCTGGTTACCCCCTACAAGGCCCCCAGGTCCCTACGCTCGGACAATGAGCGTCTGGCCAACGTCCCCAGATACAGGAAGGCACGCACCGGCGGTCGACGCTTTTCTGTAAAAGCATCCTCAGGATGGAACTCACTTCCTCGCCCCCTGAGGCTGGAACCCAGCCATCTCCTTTTCCGGAAAAAATTGAAAACGCTGCTGTTCCCAAAATAAAGTCCCCTCCCCCCTCTGGTCTCCACAAATGCTACAGCGCGGGGATGCCTCCGGGTCACCAGGCGCTCTATAAATCGCTAAATAAATAAATAAATAATACATTTACAAATAATGAATTGAGCGTAAACTTCCATCTGCACCTGATTTGGTATTACAACTAGGGGCGGGAGTAAATGGTGTAATTCTCTCTAGCGTAATACATGTACTTGTAAATATATTCCTGAAAGGAAGATCCTTGAAATATCATGAACATGCTGTAATGATATTTCAGCTTATATTGTTTTGCCTAAACAACAAAAAATGTTTGTTTGCGGGACACGTGTATTTACAGAAACAAGGGATTATGATGCGTACATGCTTCACCCCAGGTTACGCAAATTTATACGCTGGCTGGTGGGAGAAGCATGTGACCAGGGCTGAGTGTAATGAGTATTGGATGCGTAATAGTGTGAGAAGCGTAAGCCAGCATTTAGCAATATTTTCTTAGTGCAAAATGCACTCTCAAATCCGAAATGTGCCAGAGGATGCATTTTGCAGTTAGAAAATAGCACTAAATGCTGCAGGGCAGGAACATCACTAGCCAGCAGCAGCATGCTTTCTCTCAGATCGTTTTTCCTCTGCTCCTGTGGTGGTATTTTCTACCCCAAACTATTCTTAATTACTCAAACTGGAGTAGTAGTGCAAATTCAGTAATTTTGCATCACAAGAGTAATGCGTATTTACTGACATTTTTTCAATTACTCTGGTGTAATTAAAATTTTGCCCACGCCTAATTGCATCCTACCTGTCACTGGCATTTCTGTCAATGGTGCAGACTTTGCGGTGGCACTGACGCTCGGAGGTGAAATGAGCCTCACTGCACTGGGTTTTTAGGTCAAACCTACTGTGAAGCATGTTGAGGCTTACCAAGAACATCCAGGGGCTTGAAGTCTGACAATTGCTTGACATTGGTTGACTTTCCTTATCACTCTTGTTGGAAGTGGCCCTTTTTGCAGGGTTATCCCAAAATTTGTTGCTTCTTCCTCCCTTATTTTTCCTGACCTGTGGTTGTTGGCTATAGGACTCTGGGCACTTTACCACTGCTGTTCAGTGCTAAAGTGCATATGCTCTCTGTAGAAATTGTTATTGTGATTGGTTATCCATGATTGGCATATTTGTGTTACCAGGAAGTCCCTAGTAAAGTGCACTAAGTGTGCCAGGGCAGGTGATTCAAATGCTACTAGTGGGTCTGCAGCATTGATTGTCCCACCCACACGAGTAGCCCTAAAATGGTGTCTCAGGCCTGCCACCGCAGTGCCTGTGTGCAGTTGCTAACTGCCATGCTGACCTGACCAGTGTCCACTCTGGCCAGGCCTAACCCTTCCCTTTCTGTACTCATTGGACACCCCTATGGAAGGCCCTAGGTACCCCCCCTGGGCAGGGTGCATTGTATCTGAAAGGTAGACCATGTACTAGTGTGTTTGACATGCTCTGGTAGTGAATTACAGCCATTTTCATTTTTCACTATTGAGAGGGCTATCTTGCCCATAGGTTATAATGGGGAATGCTGTGTATAGTGTTTACCTGCATATCTTCCCATGGGAGCAAGATAGAAAATAAAAGTCTGGTATCCCTGAACTCAGAATTTAATAACCCATCTTTTAGGAAGGATGGTTTTTAAATCCTGTGTTTGCTAATAGCACTTTTAGAAAGTGGCTGTTCTCTTGTCTGATCTTTCTGTGTGCCTTGGCTTGTTTGTGAATTGACTGTCTGGTTTGTGAGTGACAGGGGCTGGGGAGCCCCCAGGAGGCTGGGTGAGTCAGCCCTAGGCTAAATAGCTGCATCTGCATCTTGAGTGGTGGGAGGGGATAGCACCTGGGCCTGAATAGGGCTGTGCCTGCCTTCCACAATGCTAGCTCCAACTCCTGCTGGGCGGCTGACGACCCTGCCTCTCTCTCTGAAAGGAAAGGAGAAGACAGAAAAACAAAGTGCTCAGGAACTGATCTGAACTGGTTCTGACTAAGCCAAGGCCTCCCTGCCTCTAGAGAACAAAGGAAAGACTGGTATAAAAAGGCTACCCAAACTACAGAAAATTAGATCATCCTGGAATCAAGAAGGAAATCTGCCAAGGAGAAAGCTAGAGACTGAAGAAGAAGGACTGACCTGCTGTAAGGCTGACCTGCAGTTGCTTTGCTGCCAAGGAGAGGGGAAGGACTTTGCTGTTGCTTTGTCCCCTTGCTTGAAGAGGTCTCCAAGGGCCTGAGAAGAGTTGGCTCCCTGTTAAGAAGTCCCAGGAACAAAAGGACTTCAACCCTATATTTCCCCCTGAACTCTGCTGTATGAGTTCTTCCCTTCATAGAGTGCTTGATCCAATTGTGGGGCCTCTGGAAGGTGTGCCTGATATTTGGGGAGCCGGACAAGGAGAAAAGAAGACAATCTGCAATTTTCACGCGTCGCTCGCTTGTGGAGCGCATCCCTGACAGTGTGAGGAAATTCCCGCCGCCGCGCGGATCGAGATCATTGCAGCACCTGTTGCCACTGCAAAAGCTGACGCATCATTCGCTTGCAGAACGCATCGTTCCGGTGAGGGAAGATTCCTGTTGCTGCAAGTATCGTGGCAGAGACTGCCATCGCTGGGTGAGATCTTCGTCCCGCTTGCTTGCGGACCGCATCACGTCGCTGTGAGCATGGTCGCAGAGCCATCGCCTCGAGGGGCCGCGAGAGGAGAAGATCGACGCTGCGCTGCGCATCACCGCCGCACCTGAGATCGTCGCCGACCCGAAGATCGTCGCATCGTGCCTGTGCGAGACGCTTCCTACCGAACCTGCGCAGCGGAATCCATACAAGTTATCGCATCCCTCCCCATACAGACCTGATTTGTCGCAACACGCCTGCTGCGTCCCGCGGGGCTGTCGCATCGCCTAGCCAGGGTCTCAGGAGTGACGCATCACTTGTTTTTGGAACTTTTATCACATCTACAGGTACTGTGGGCTAAATGTGACGCAACTGTGGATTATTTTGACGCAAACCCTAGAACTCTTTTAAAATCATATTCTTGAACTCTGTATTTTGGATTTTTGTTGTTTTGGTCTTGTGTAGTTTAGAAAAAGATACTTTATTTTCCTAAACTGGTGTGGAGTCCATTTGTGGTGTTTTCACTGTGTTACTGTGAGTATTGGTACAAATACTTTACACATTGCCTTTGATGAGCCTGTCTGCTCGTGCCAAGCTACCAAGGGGGTGAGAAGGGGTTATCTAAAGAGTGTATCCCCCTTGCCCTGACTAGAAGCAAGGGTCCCTATTTGGACATTGGTACCTACCTCTGCCAACTAGAGACCCCCAGATCTAACAACTCTCATTTGATTGCTTTTATTCATGTCCCAGATTGTCAATCTTGCATTTGTCTATCCCATAGAGAATGTCCTCTTTACAATCTCTTTGAGGGGTTGACATCACTTCCTCCACTGGTTGCTTTTCAAGTACTACCTTTTCTTTTTGTGTGACACACTTAATTCATTTTACCCCACTGCTTCTCTCTGCCCTTCTCCCTCTTGAGCTTGCCCATGTATTTCTACCTATTGCTGCTCCCCAACGGTGCCCGATGTGTTGCTTTCCAGCAGCCCCATGCTTTTCTCGTTCTGTCCTCTACCCCTTGTTGCTTAGCCATGGCCTGTGCAGGTAAGAGCAGTGGGCCGGGGGGAGGGGGTAGATTTCAACAGACAGTGATGAGCGAAAATAAATAAATAATTGAAATCACCGCCCCTCCCCTCCCAACCGCCCTCACCGCTCTAACCTACACGGGCCGGGGCTGCTGTTGCTTTCATATTCCTTCCAGCGCTCACATTTCCTCCCATGCTGCTTGAGCGTGTCTCTAATTTGGATTGGTAACTAAAAAGAAAAATATGCCTGCGTTACTGTTTACGAGTGCACACGTGGTCCACACGCCTACAAAATTACGCAGAAACCCTACAGAAACACCTACTGCCGACCACTACTGAGTGCGCCACTCGTCACCCCGCAGTCAGCAAATAATAAACACTCATTATCAAATCCTGCCCTGTGGTCTCCAGTTGTGCTACAAATCGGACAACAAGCTAATTCTCAAGAGGATTAGAAATTAATGAAAGAAAAAGGGCATAACCTTGGGCCACAAACAGGCTGGATCTGCTTTGTTTGTACTAATTGGTCAATGATTACAGTTTCAAAATTTGCCACTATTATTAATTCGCAGCAGTAAGTGACTTAAAACGAAAGAAAAACGTTAATACATTAATTTCTGCTTTTCCCATGCATACTGAAGAAGACGTGAATGTGCAGTCTGCTTCTTTGTACTTTTTACACAATGGTTTGGTGAGGGCTGTTTGGGCTAGATATACGTACAATACTGGTCTCAATTTGGAACCAGTATTTTTGCAACCAGTCTGGTACTTTGCAAAGCGACCTATGTAGGTTGTTTTGGAAGTTACCAGTTCGTAGAGAGTTGCAATTCGACCTACTTCATGAATATTAATGGGGTAGGGCCTAATTTGTGACCCACTAGGATGTGCTGCCATCACACGGATGGTGGCCTGCTGGGGTCAGTAAACCACCATGTCTGTGATTGCTTTTAAATAAAGCAATCATTTTTCTTTGTTGTTTTTAAAATGCAGCCTATTTTCCTTAAAGAAATATAGGATGCCTTTAAAATAAAAATAAAGGGGCATATTAGCAAGGGCATTATCGCCGCTTTAGCGGGTTCTTTTTCCCGCTAAAGCAGCAATAATTGTATCGCCCTATTAGCAAGCTGTCGCTAACAACAGCGACAGCTTTTACGCGATAGTGACCGGTTTGGGGCCCGCTTTGCATGTCAGCGATATTTATCGCTAATGACATGCAAAGTGGGCGTACCCAACCTGTCGCTAAAACCTAACGCCTGCTCAGATGGGAGGTGGATATTCAGGTTAAGACCCTATTAGCGTTAATGCTTGAATATCGCTTAATTTCCAGCGATATACACACATTGAGCTGCTATCGCCGGATATTTTATCGCTTTTGAGATAAACGTTGCTAATAGCACGTTATCTAAGCGATAATATCCAGCGATGCACGGCAATAAAAAAAATGCGCTAAGCTCATTTAGCGATAAATATCGCTATTTGTTGCTAATATGCCCCAAAATGTTTAATTTTTATTTTTTAGGAGTAAGCACTGCCTGCTCTTAAAAAATATTTTTTATACATTTTCGAAGTGGCCCCATGAGGACCCCTTCCCATATGTGAATGGGTTAAAACCAAACTTCCAGTTGGTGGTAAAGTATGAGTGTTTTGTGACCACCTTTTGGTCGTAAAACAGTAGCACATACCACTATGATTTGGTGTTTGGAAGGGACACCCTAAACATGCCCCTTACAAATGCCAAATCATTATTAGATCACAAAACCAAAATCGCGATTTGGTAACGTGTTCCCGAATTGCAAGCTGAGTTTGATACATTAGAAAAGTACTTTGTGAGTACGGAAACAGTCCAGTTCTGTGAATCAGGCCATTTTCGACTACAAAAAAGGCTTCAAACATCTAGTCTTTTGTTTGTTGCTGGTTCTATAATGTGTTTTCAGGGTGCACAACAGATGTAATTATGTTTGTTTGTGGAAGCAAACATCTTCTTATATACCCCTCAACAAGTATCCAATGAGGAGGCTAAAGTCAGCTGCAATGGTGAGTGATACCATTGCAGTTAATGAAAATCATTTGATTAGAATTTGTCCTGCATGGTAAACAGCTCTTTACCCCTGCCTAGAGTGACAGACTGCCATTCAGACTTTTTATTTGTTCCTTGCCCCATGCTAATCTAGGCCTAGGCCATTCCCTAGTATTATGAGATCTGGATCCTGTTCTGTGACCTGGAGGGACATTGGAGCATGCCCTTATAGTGGGCTTGGACTACTTCCCCTGCCCTGGGTGCATCACATAAACTGGTGGTGGCAGTATGTGATGCTTTGTCAATAAATGGCAAGTCTACTGTCACATCTCTTCTAAAGTTCTGCTGTTCAGTGAAATCTAGGGGCATACTAAAAAGGGGATTGTGCCATTGGAACGTCACTTTTACCGACGTTTTGGTGGCGCAATGCCCTGCACCATATTTACAAAGTGGCATCAAGCCATTAACGCCCTCTTGTAAATATGGTACCCTTTCATGCAGGTATCTGCATGAAAGGAGCATGTAATGGGTGTTGCTGTGGGCGTTTCACTGCAACACCCATTGTTTTTTGACGCTGCCTCAGATTTACAAGGATCTGTAAATCTGAGTCGGCACCAAAAACTAATGCCATGAAATAGAAGGCTGCTGATTAATTCTTCTTGAGCACTGCCATTTTGAAGAACGTAAGAGACAGTTGTGGTACTGAAGTTTCCGTTTGTTCTAGGTGAGGATATTTCTAGGCACAGCCTGTCCTTTTGTCTGCCTCTGGATACTACTTTTGAAGGGCTGGTTACAGCCAGGGGCCATTTTATGGAAAGTGTCCGGGGGAACAACAGGCATGTGGGCCCACTTTGAACACTCCCAGGGCACTTTGGTATTGCAGAAGGGACCACAGACAATTGTGTGGTCCTGTCTGTAATACAGAGAGTGCTGGCACACATATAGCACCAGAGATATCATCAGAGGGTGTTCCCTCATTTGCATGACCCCATGCAACTGAGGAAATCCCGTTGCCTCTGCACCGTATTATAGGTGTGGGAGCAGAGGTAAAGAAGCTGTCAGGAGGCACACTGACAGGGTACAGTGTAAAAGGTAGCTCACTATGAGTGCGCCCCCTGATGGCAGCACTCTGGAAGGGGAAAATTGGTTCCTATGGACCCCCCCAGACATCCCCTTGCAGGCAGGTGCAGTCACTCACTGTACCTGCCTGCAAGGGGATCTATAATCTCCCTTAAAAGTGCAGGTGGGTTGACGCCTGCACAGTGAACCACGGAGGGGCTGATTCAAAGCTGCTCTGCTTTTCACTTGAAAGGCAGCCCAAGTGCGTTGTTGCCCTGCGGGCAGCGCATTCAATCTAATAGGGTGCACTTTCTCTGTGTTTTAAGGTGCGCCGTGGCGCAAACAGAGAGAGTGCGCCCTCTCTGTTATAGGGCCCCAGTTGTCAAAAGCCATGTGCCCTTGTTTTGGATGTTCCTGTTTGTAGCCATCCCATTGCTATCTGCTGCAAAAGCCATCACCTTGCGCAAAGGTTCTGACTGAAGAACAGACAGGCAAGTACAATCACATTAGAACCACGCCAAGCTAGTTCTGAAGATTAAAGAAATTGGATCCACATCACCTGCCTCAAAACTGCATATAATAGTGAGATTCAAACCATCCCACTTTGTTCCAGTTTCATGTTATTCAAGATTAAGTATGTAAAGGAGTGCTCTGCAGACTACTCGGGAGCTACTGTGTGATCAGGACAGATGTTAGCCAGTATCCCAGGGGGAGGGCCATCACATAACGTTTACACATTCTCTTGGAGGTTCTATGGGTATGCCTAGTGATTAGAACCCTGTCTGCTCAGAGAAGGAAAGAGAATGACTAGCCTTGCAGGAGTACAAACTATCCATCAGTAGATGCACAGCATATTCTGTCATGAGGAACATTCAGATCTGACTACCCTAGAAACTGTGCTGTGAGGAGGTCCCCCGGTCTCTCTGAGGCATTCCTGATTGAATTGCACCCAGACTCAGCAAGCACGAGCATTACCATGTCAAATAGCAGCCTGATGTCAATTTGAGAACTCATACTTCTGATGCTGACACCAGAGAAGTGGAGCAGCATTGCCACTGATGGTGGTGCTCCATTGGCTTGGAAAGCCGCAAATGCCAAAGACACATCTCCGCTGACGAATCGTCTCAGAGGCTGCACCTAACATGCTGGGTACCCTTTTACACTAAGCCCAGGGGGACCAAAGCTGCCAAAGACTTTGTCCCTCCATACAGGATCTGCCACACTGACTTCATCTAGCAAGACCTGTTTCAAAATGAGTTGCTGACCCAGAGAGGGATAGAGAGGGAAACACCCAACACAAATATGACATGCAGTGGCACAAGTCGTGTGTTTTGAAAACTGCCCTCACTCACACACAAGTGTGTGTGACATGCTTCATCATCGGGTCTGCAAACAAAACACCCTGGCGTAGCCACGTACAGGACGGAGGATAGGGAGGGGGAAACACAAAACAACATACAAGTGACAAAACAGTGATAACAAAGTGAGTGTTACCCTGTGACTGGGTACAGTGATAGAAAAAAGTGCAGCAATAGAAAGTGCTTAAAACTGGCTCATGGATACCTTTCGGACCTTTATTCATGGGTTCCACGGTCAGGATTAAAATAGTGAAGGATGGGAAGTGTTTTATGGAGAATATCAAGTTCCCAAAACACCCCTCCTTAAACTGCCAATGCCAACATGTTTCGACCGTCTTACTCTGCCCCCACTAAGCAGGTCACGCCAGTCTTCATCAGGACTTCTACCAGTCCCAGTCCACGCTCCCACCTTACCTCAATCAGGTTAGTAGATGGGGTGAAATGATCATTATCGATCAGAAACGTATGGAGGTAATTCCCACCATCACGGTATACACATACTGTAGAGAAACACAAAAATATAAACATATGTTGTAACTATCGCACATGCTATTTGGAACATCCAGTCTAATAGGTATGCTCCTTAGTGAATCTCTTCTTCCTACTGTGTTTCTATCTGTTAGTTAAACAACCCCTCACTCAGGCTCATTTTATAATAACTGCCCTCGTACAATTGTATAGCTCTCCTGCTTATATTAAAATGTATTAGTGCTAAATAAAACCTTTAGATCCACTTTTAGTAAAAACAACTCCTTCATTGGAAAATTACACAGGGGAGTATATGCAATAACACCCCAACGTTCCGGCAACTCACCGAGTTTATTCGTGGACCAAACTCGAAAAGGCGCCAGGCAGGGAGAACTCCAAAGAACACAACCTGTGTTCGATAAAGAAAATGAGCATACCTATTAATGATTCAGAAAATTACGGCGAGTTATTTTGTTACCGAGTCACCCCGGAACCTCCTCCACACATATACGGTTAGCTCAAGATGGTAAAAACAAACAGAAATACACCCCCCCCCTCCTTACTCTTCCGATGGAAGTCCGCACTGATTGTGCCTACTCCTGCTGCGCTGCGTTGGGTAGTGAGATGACTCCGACTCTGCCATTAAATGTGCCTCTTCCACATACGCCCACTGCTCCACCATGAGGTGTGCGCATGCGCCAATGTGCGTGCTGATGTACGGGGCAGCCGGGAGATGTAGTGCCACAATATTGGTACTACGGATCCGCCGTACTAGTTGCAAAGGTTGTTGTGAATGTATAATTTAGTCAATAATCCAGTCGACTAAATCTGGCCAGGTTTCCGATGGACGAACATTCTTCTTTTTAATCAAATTTCAGGGCATCTCTCAGGCGGTTGTACCTCACTATTCCTACCCTCGAATGTCTCATCAGAATATCTTCTAATACTGTGAGATATATCTATGTGCACTCATGCCTAGTCCATTATAGAGTAAGATACAAAAATGGTAAAGAGCCATGCCATCCTGAGTATGTCTAACCACCTGGGGGAAGGAAGTATCCACACGCTGGAGTGGCGGCTTCTCTTGAGCTCTGTCTATCTCGTCAAGGATATTCAGGACACCTGCTACCAGCACATCACGTCCGGTTAAAACATCCCACGCAGTGGACACCCGATTGTCCAGCATGTACATAGCAAATTTACCTGAACCTCATCACCCAACAGATACAGAGGGGAACTCTACAGTCCGTAGAAGCCTCATCAATGTCATATGTGGCTTGTACATGTGGCACCTACAGAATGGGAATACATATGGGGAGTCACCTACTTAGGGCATGCCACGGGATGTCATCATTCAGCCCCACAATGTGGCTCCTTAACCAGTAGACCCATTTCTGTTCTCTCAACAGGAGAGCACTGTTGTCGTCCACCACATGCACCCCCAGTTGTAGTTTCTCACTGACAGTCCACTTAAAGCCCCGTCTCTAAGAAGTGTGTAGTCAACTTCATATTAGACCTGCCACATCTAATAGTACTACGATGTTCCGTAATTCGCGTCTTAACTTTCCTGCTAGTCATGCCTACATACTGTTTGTGACACGGGCACGTGATCAAGTAGATGACTCCATGCGAGTTACAATTGGTATGGGATCTCTGTTCCCATGGGGAAGACAGGCATTTATCAATGTTTTTCGTGTTGTGGGTTAAGTGACACACACTACACGAGCCACACCGTGTATGGCCAGTAACTCGGGGCAGGCCAGTCGTTGTAACAGCCCCCCCGGTCTTTGATGGAGCCGGTGGTGTGGTGTGAACCAATAAATATTACAGATTTGGCTCAGTTTGAACGAAAAGAGCGGTTTGTCCACCTTCAAACCACCTGAGTTCAAGATCTTTCAGTTCCTTAGGACAGTCCGTCTGATCTGTTGTGAGGCAGTGTTAAATGTTGATACAAACACTGGTTTGTTCATTACTGGTCTGATGGTTTTAGACAATAATGATTCTCCGTCGACATTGGAGGCTCTCTTCCTAGCTCGTTTCAACACCCTGTCGGGGTATCCCCTCTGTTGTAGTTTTTTTGACAGGAGGCCCGCCTCTTTAATAAAGTCCACCCGTTCCGAACAGTTCCGATGTATTTGGAAAAACTTTCCTACCGGTAAGTTATCCCGCAGGGACTTCGGATGGAAGCTGTTAAAGGCAAGCAGCGCATTCTTATCAGTAGGTTTGTGGAAGACTTTGGTGTGTAACACCCCTAATCTGGGTTCAATCACCAGATCCAGAAAGGGTAGGCTAGTTTTGGTAATTGTGGACGTGAAAAGGAGTAGGGGATTCCTCTGGTTGAGTCATTCTAGAAAAAGACCGACCGATGATTCTTCACCCTTCCAATCCACCAGGACGTCATCGATGTATCGACGACAAAGTTTTAAATTACGCCTTCATGGGCAAGAGATGTCATTAATCATAGAATGCTCGAAGACCCCCACATACAATCGAGCCAGACTTGGCGCAAAAACGCTCTCCGTGGAGGTACCATGGGTCTGCAAATACAGGGTACCCTCAAATTCAAAAAAGTTTTTGTGTAGGGCAATTTCTGTCAGATGTAAAATAAATGCCCTTGGGATTTGGTGAGGCCAATCCTCGGAAAACAGAATATCTTCCAAGACCCTGAGGGTTTCTGTTTGCGGAATGTTAGTATATAAGGCCTCGATGTCGAGGCCTATGAGAAACTCCGTATTAGGGTTAAAAGGCATATCCTTTAGATGGTGGAGGGTGTCTAAGGCATTTCTCAAGTAAGCAGGTAATCTCTGGACAAGGGGGTTCAGATAAAAGTCACAAAATTGTGACAAATGCTCCAGCAGAGACCTCATCCCAGAGACAATCGGTCTCCCGGGAGGGGGTCTCTCAACTTTATGAATTTTCAGAAGAATGTACAATTGAGGGTTTTTTGGTTGCTTATTCATCAAAATGAAGAATGCAAGCTGCACCAACTGCACCATTACATCTGCAAACACCTTTGAGGAGCATAAGCAGGGCTAGCTTGCAAATTGAACAAGGAGGATCTGACATGAGATAAACAGTTTTTTGACAGCAAGAAGGACTGCATGGTTGGTGACCCTATTTATGCTAATGGGAACTTTTTGGAATGTTAAAAGAGTGAATATATTTCCTAAACTACTGATGCTCTGCTGCTGCTGCTGCTGAGAGTGAGTTGTGAGGGGTGGTGTTGCAACAGTCCTTTGCTCTTAATAGCTCTATTACCTCTCCTTGTATTTACCGGGGCAGGGCAACTATCGGGAGGAGAAATGATGTGAGACACCATTTGCAGGGATAAACTATCCGTTGATGCTACTGGGCTATGAGCCAATGTTTGACAAGCCATCTGCGTTAAAATATTTGAAGATGGTCCCCAGCTGGTTGTGGAGGCTACAAAGCAGATTTCCAAATTCCTCCTCACTTGTTAAAGGTAAACACATTTTTTACATGTTTATGAGTCCCCCTCAGTCTTATTTAAATACTGATGCTGGTTACTTGAAAGGACTCTCCACACCATAATCTCACGATGTAGAGCCACAAGAAAACATCCTAGTAGTTGGTGTGTATGAAAAATAAGAAGGGAACACCAGTACATAAAAGTGATAGTGAGTATGATTATCAGAACCTGTTAAATTGTTATCCCTCTGTGAGCACCTGTTTACATATGGATTGCAATTACTGGTGGTCAATGTTTATCACGCTCAAGAATTACTGATTACGAAAACAAAAACTTCCACAATGTTGCATGGGAAAGAAGCTAGGTAATCACAGGGCAGTAAAGATTTTGCCGTATTGGCAATCAAATCTACTTTTTATTTCTCATCTCACAGAAACAATACCCGTGAAGCTATTTAATGCACCCAATACATTCCGAAGCCCTGGATTTCATTGAGTGCAATACATACTGACTCTGTATCTGGGGTACTCATAATCCGACTCTATGAGTCCAAATTCAGAGCTATATGCACATGCTGGTTTTACTCACATGCATCAGAAGCCTTTTTGGGTCTTGCCTACACACAGCTTTTATCTGTCTGTTGTCAAAGAACTATTGCAGACAGGATGAATAATTACCCTGGGCATTGAGTCAGCCCATTGCTTATCACTGGTTGGCTGTCTTGTCAATCTTATTTGTTTGTTTCTTCTTTGTTCCTTTTCTTTTATTTATCCCTGTCTTGGAATACAACCTTTTAATTGGATAACTTGGATCATTCCCGTGTGTGCGCTCTGGAAACGACCTTTTCTTTGGCACTCCACAAAAATGCATATGTTTTCTTAATTTCTCCCTCATGTGTTGCTTCCGCATTGAAATCCCTGTTGACCACCCCATGCATTCTCTTTTCTGCAATACCCGCTCAAAGCCAGGACATCTGTTGTTGGGTTGGTACTACCTAATTTGTTTTAAAGGAAAAATATTAAACCCCCCCATCTAGCTCCTCCATCACCCCCAATCCACCCTATTTGGGGCTTACTCTAGTTCTGTCTCTGGCACATCCTCTCCACCATTACTCCTGCTCATCTTGCCTCATATTTTTAAAAACAATAAAAAAATAATTGTCTAGAGGGATTTGTAACTGCAATGTGCTGCATGGTCACTCCTTTCTTAACAAAAATGCACTCTGGTGCACTTTTTGTATTTTTTTATTTAAAGCTTTAAGATGGGTGTTTGCGATCTTGGAACTGTAAATGAAATTGAATAACAAAATGGACTCCTTGTCATGGCACACACACACAGCTGTGTGGTGATGCATACGTAGTGAGACTTTGATCACCATGGCATCAAAACCCTACGTGTGTATATGCCTCATGTTGCTGATTTCTTTCTTCTCTTTTGCTGATGGGTCTCCAACCTTTTCTGTAATGAGAGCTACTTCAGCTCAAGGAAAGTCCTCCCGAGCTACTAGCAAATTTTATAACTGTAAAACATTGACAACATGTGTTAACATTACACTATGACCACCCTAAGCAGGATTATCATAGTGACCATCCAAGTATTCTAGGTGAAGTTACCAGCAAAAATGCCAGAAAAACGTTTAGCAATATTAAATGCCCCCCACCTAACTAATAAAGTAACATTCAAATCTTCTTATGCCTTGCAGCACAAAGGATATAACCACAGCAATAAGTCTCCCACTTCAGCTTGAATTATTAACTTTAAATGTGTTTTGGAACTCCAACCTTTTGTCTTCATCAGCATATCAGTTTCTGAAAATACACAGAATTTTCTATCAGCACTTTCCAATTTGGACACACAAACTCATTTTTCCAGAATAGAACCTTTGTTTGAAAAATTGGCTTTAAAATATCAGTTTTCATTTTTAGGAAATAAACAGTGCCCAAACATCAGTTTGTCATTTTAATTGAGCACCCACCTGTAAAAATGCCTCACATGGACAGACTGCTTTGAATGCTCAAGTATTACATAAGCCATGGCACCATAGCACCAAGGTTGCCTGTACATTGCCAAAAATACCCACCAGTATACCAGGGCCATAATTGTGCCAAGGATGGAAACCATATGGCCCAGGATGGCCACCATATTATTAAGTCATGCCATAATTATGCAAGGGACAGCAACCATTATGTCATGGACACCTAAATGTAGGCTAGTCGTGCTCTTAATATGTCACTTATGGCTGCCAGTATGCCATAACTAAAGCATACCCAATACAGTTAAGGATGGCCGTTATTATCCCATGAATGGATGCAATTGTGCCAGAGATAAAAAACTTATGAAGGGGGTGTAAGGATTTCCAGGCAGGTTCCGCAGGAGCGTCAGGAATCCGAAGATAAATCCACAGCCTTCCCCTACGGCCTTCTGACTCTATCAAACACTAGAGTATCGAGAGGCTCGCCAGGGGAAAACAGGGAGACAAAACAAGGAAAGGTTGGGAAGGTAAAAAAGAAAGCTTGACTGTAATCTTCTGCGTGATCGTGTAGCACACTGTACGGAATTCTGGTGGACGTAGGGCTGTAATAAATATACACGTTATCTAGCAACAGTTTCTAATACACATATATCTCTATGTTGCTTTATGTCAACATTACATACCACCAATGTTTTGTCTAAGCCTCAGGACTGATGTATAGGAGGTGTGGGAAGCCGTCATGAACTATAACTAGAGTGATAGAACCATAATTAATGACAACTCTCCTATAACTAAGAACATGTCATATTAAGCACCTAAACACAATGCTCTCACTTGGTTTGATGAACAAGACTGTCCGATGGATGTGGTAATCAAAAATACACTTGACAATAATCCAATGCCACCACCAATACTGCGTAAGGAAATCTATAATACAAAACACATGTATGAGAAATCTATAACTATCAAATACTTTTAGATAAACAAATAGGCAGCGCACAGCGCTGTTACCGTGATTCTTAGATGTGTAGTTTGGAATCCTGCACCCCAATTAGAGTCCACGCAAGTATCCCCAAACACGGATGGATGCTGGCCCAGGAAATGGATGTTGAAGGGGCCAGCCGTTATACAGCCAAGTAATGGAAGGAAGGGACAACTATGGGACTTAGCGGAATGGCGGAGAACAAGCCCAGCCTTCGGGCGGTATGCAAAACACAATAAATAACCTAAATACCTAAAAGGGGAGGGAGACACACACCACCCGGCCGGACGGCAGAGACCAAGCCCGGCCTTCGGGCGGACCAGCAGAAAGGAGCGGGTGCAGGGGAAAACGTGCCCGGCCGGACGGCAGAGTCTAAGCCCGGCCGTCGGGCGGAGCAGTTGAAGGGAGCGGGTGCAGGGGAAAAAGTGCCCGGCCGGACAGCGGAGTCTAAGCCCGGCCGTCGGGCGGAACATCAAAGGAGACGCGTAACAGAGCACCAGTAGAGCATTTAAGGGGAAGCCGTGTACAACGCGCACAATGCGAAGGACAGAGGACTTCCGAATCTAGACAGCAGACGGAATGATCAAACAGGAAGTCAGGCACAAGGAACAAGATGGAACTGTGAACGACGGAGCAAGACGCAAGAATGTAAAGCGTCGCTCCCAGGGCTCAGTTAAGATTTATAGTGGTTGTCCTTAAAGGGACAGTACTTTGAGAATCTCGGGGCATGACAGTACACTCCCCCCACAATTCCCCTCCCCGAGTTTGGGTTTGTCAGGATGCTTCTGATGGAATAAACGTATCAGACGAGGAGCATGAATATTTGACACAGGTTCCCATGTTCGCTCCTCTATTCCATAACCCTTCCAATGGATCAAATATTGAAGGTTCTTTCCTACTTTACGGGAATCCAGTATTGCCTCCACTTCATACTCCTCCGAGTCTTGGAGGATCACAGGAGCAGGCCTTTGGGGCAATCTAGTACCCGGTTCCACCGGCTTCAATAGCGAAACATAAAACACAGGGTGGATCTTGAATGAAGGGGGAAGTTCCAGTTTCATGGCCACAGGATTAATCATTTTCACCACCTTATACGAGCCAATGTATTTGGGGTTAAACTTGCATGGACCCCCCAGAGCTAAGTATTTTGTGGAGAGCCAGACTTCATCTCCTGGCGTGTAAATGGGTTCTAACCTCCTGTGTAAGTTTGCCCCTTCTGTGTACCTCACCTTAGCCATCTCAAGACAGTCTAATGCATCCGTATGTACTTTTTGTAATCTCTCTATTCTATCAGAGGCAGCGGGAGTGGAACAATCAGTAGGGGTCCCTGAAGGCAACAACTTGGGGTGATACCCATAAGAACAATAGAATGGGGTGGTGTTGGTAGATGAGTGTGGGCTGTTATTGTAAGAGATCTCAGCTAGCCATACAAACTCATCCCAATCCTTCAGGGAGTGCAATACTTGATTACGTATGTATTGTTCAAAACACTGGTTAACCCTTTCGGTTTGTCCGTCTGTCTGGGGGTGATGGCTTGAGGACAATCGGACATCGATATGGAACAAAGAACATAAACACTTCCAGAAACGTGACACAAATTGGGCACCTCTGTCAGAAACCAGGACGGAAGGGAACCCATGGAGTCGAATTATCTGTTGCATAAATACAGAAGCCAATTCTCCTGCTGTGGGTAACCCCTGTAATGGTACGAAATGGGCCATCTTCGTGAATAGATCTACCACTACTTACAAGGTGTTGTTCTTCATCCTAGTGAGAGGTAACTCCACTATGAAATCGAGAGACACGGTATGCCAAGGGCCAGGAGGGGAAGCTAGCGGTATGAGTAGGCCCACATGATTAAGATGTGATACCTTAGTCTGAGCACAAACATGACAAGTCTTAACATAGGATTCTATATCTTTGAGCATTTCAGGCCACCAAAACCGGTCTCTCAAAGCTTTGGTAGTCTTCTTAATTCCTGGATGGCCTGCTATAGGATGAGAGTGGTACCACTGCATAGCCTGTTCCTGTAACTCTTTAGAGGGTAGAACCACTCCCCCCTGGACACAAGCCAATCCTCCTCTTAAGGTCACTTCCCGGGAACCCACCAAGGATGTCACGTCCACCGCGGCCTGACTGCTCTGCACTTGAGCTAGAAAATCATCTTCAGTCGACATCCCTCCTATTATACTAGTTCTGGGGATGATGTAGGTTTGTTCTACTGCATCTGTAGGGGAATCAAATCCTAACCGTGATAGAGCATCTGCCTTGCCATTTCTTCTCCCTGGTCTATTTTGAACGGTGAAGTCATACTCGCTGAAGAATTGTGACCATCGCAATTGTCTCATAGAAAGAGCCTTGGCGGTTTTAATGTATTGCAGGTTGCGGTGATCTGTATACACCACAGCTGGATACCTGGCCCCCAGTAAATATTGCCTCCATTCTTCAAAAGCCTTTTTAATGGCTAGAAGTTCCTTATCTCCCACAGCGTAGTTGTATTCAGCAGGGGTGAACTTATGTGATTAGTAGGCTACCGGATGACACTCGCCAGATTTCGTATCAATTTGGGACAATACTCCTCCCACTGCCACTTGCGAAGCATCCACCTCCACTAAAAAGGGAAAGGCGGGATCAGGATGTCGCAGCAGGACAGGGGCACTGGTGAAGGCCTTCTTCAGGAGACGGAAAGAGTCCTCAGCCTCCGGGGACCACACAAAAGGAACTCCTTTCCTCAACAAAGCGGTGATGGGCGCCACAAGGGTAGAAAAGTCTCGGATGAACCGTCTGTAGAAATTAGCCAGTCCCAAAAAGCTTTCAATATCTTTCACAGTACGAGGGGCTGGCCATGCCAATACCGCTTCCACCTTAGTGGAATCCATACGAAGACCCCAAGGAGAGATAACATACCCCAAAAAGGGAACTTCTTGTGTGTGGAAGGTGCATTTCTCTAACTTACAATACAGGCGATTATCCAGTAACCGTTCTAATACATTGCGTACATGCTGCACATGTTCCACCATTGAAGAAGAGAAAATCAAAAGATTATCTATGTAGGCAATGACACATAAGTCCAGCATGTCTTTCAACACTTCATTTATAAAAAATTGAAATGCTGCAGGAGCATTGCAGAGCCCAAAGGGCATCACGAGATATTCGAAAAGACCGAATTTGGTACAAAAAGCGGTGTTCCATTCATCCCCCTCCTTGACCCTCACAAGATGGTATGCGCCACGTAAGTCTAGCTTGGTGAAAAATTGGGCATTGCGGATTCGGTCAAGGAGAGAGGCGATCAGAGGTAGTGGATATCTATTCTTTATCGTTACGTTGTTCAGTTTCCTGTAGTCGATACAACAACGAAGACCCCCTTCCCTCTTGGGGATGAAAAGAGAGATGACGAGGCCAGGGAACGGGAGGGTCTAATGAAGCCCTTTTCCAGCATGGTGTCCAAATATTCTCGTAAATACGCATTCTCCTTTTCTGTGAGAGAGTATACCCTGCTACAAGGAATTCTTGCCCCTGTCTCTAGGTCAATACGGCAGACATAAACCCTATGAGGAGGGAGAATCTCGGCTTCTTTAACATCAAAGACTGCCTGCAAATCTTGATAGCAGGATGGTAGTTCAGAATCACCCTCTTTACTCGTAATATCAGAGGGTACCTTGTCAACTGAGGCTCCTACCGCTTGTGCCCCTGCTCCCTGGGGAAAAGTGATCGTAGAGGTCTCCCAGTTTATATCAGGATTTTGGGATCTTAACCACGGAATACCCAGTAGCACCGGGAATTGTGGAGAACAGATGAGATCAAACCTTATTTCTTCATGATGTTCTGGTTCTATAGTCATGTGTAGGAATGTGGTATGATGTGTTACAGGACATGAAACAAGTGAGCTGCCATCTATAATGGTAACATGACTGGCTATCTCTTTTTTAGTGTAGGGGATCATATTTTCTTTGGCCCACTCCTCATCCATGTAGTTCCGGGGCATGACAGGGGGCTAGCATACCCATTTGGCAGTTCTTGAAACCAGAAGTGTTTATAATGGGTGTATACATAAATGAATGAAAATGAGGCTCTTAATTTTCTCTGCTCTGGATCATAGCTTTCCTCAGCCCTTGGGCGTTCTTGCACCCAACTGACACATTTTCACTCTGACCCCTGCAGTCCCACACTTTAGATTACTGCTCAGGTTACTACTGCCACTCTTCTTTCATGGTCCTCAGTTCACACACATGGTGCAGTTGAAGAAGCACAAGACAAACACATGGCCAATCGCCTTGTCACTTAGTCAGAGACTGGATAAAGGTTGCCATGTGGCATACCCAATAGGCCAACACTGTGTGTGATTGATTGTTAATGTGGGTGGCTGTCTGTCTAAAGGTCTTGAGATGAGCAGTGCTGCCTTTTTTTTAAACATGCTTACAGTCTCTGCATAGGCCCTCTGAATGAGATACTGGGATTGACTTCACCTCTGAGAGCTACTTTGAGGGTACTAGCGAGCTACCAGTAGCTCCTGAGCTACTCGTTGGAGATCCATCAGCAAAGAAGCATTATATTATGTTGATGCGGAACAGCATTTGTGAAAGCATTGTCAAAGCTAAACGATCGGAAACACCATTGAAAAGCACAACCGATTGACTTTGGCAAAGCTTGTTTTATGAATGCAAGGAGCACAAGCAAAACTAATTACTAAAGCTTAGATTTGGAGGTGAGTAAATATTTTATTGGAGGGGTCAGCATGTGTTCTAGGAAGGGAATGCCCTTAAAGTTTGGGAGCACTCACAAACATACTTGTTTGTGGGTATTCACAAACTTTTATTTGGCTCATTCCCCCACTGGAAATAGGCAGAGATTTCCTTTCATGTCATTGGCAGTAGTAGATCCAATTATCTGGCAGGAATGGGGTTAGAATACCACCATAATTGCTGGGGATGCAGGAGAAAAGTGTTTCTGAAGAAGACAAATAGTTTTTGTATGGAGGAAAAAAAAGTGTATTTGCTCATAATCATGGACATAGCTTTGTCAGTGTGATTTTTGTCAGTGTGATTCAGCACGGAGTGTGAATCTAAAATTTCCCAACTAAAAAAGCAGAGTGTAACAGGGTGAATGTGTGAGGTGACCAAGGTTCAGGGTGGCGTGTTCCCATGATGAGCAGGGTCAGTTCTGATCTGCATGAGTTGGGCCACTGGGGCTGATTTAGAGTTTGGCAGACTGGCACTCTGTGCAGTGGCGACGGAGTGCCCGATCTGCCAAACTCAAGATTTATCCACACAATTTCAGGTCAGCCAGGAAAGCCTTGAGTTTTACATCATTGTAAAACTTCCTTCGATGACCCAATGAAAAGCTCTCATCAAATATAAGCTAACCGACATCTACCCTATTTACAGTAGATGAGTACATGGCTTTTTTTATTGCCCATCCCCGCTAAGTATATCAAAGCAGTGAGGAGCAGTAAAAAAAGAAAATGACCCCCAGACGGTGGATGAAACCTGTGTGGGGGTCATTCGTTTTTGTTTATTTTTCAAAAACAAACTTCCACTTTGGGCTCTTGTTTTAGAAAAATAAAAACTTTAGAACAGTTTGACAGTCAGTCATCATGTTTGACAGAGCCAGCTATTAAACTTTTCATACATTGATAGAACCTGCCTTGCTGGTGGTCCGTGCCAGTGTGTAGAGATGTTCACTGGATTTGGCAGACAACCCTGAAATCATCAGTCGGCGTAAAGGCAGTAAACTCCATCGCTATCTTGCCTGCCCTTATGCTGTCTGCTAAATCCTAAATCAGGCCATCTGTCTAGATTGGCGAAGTATGTAAAAAACAAAGGTTTAGAATGTTACGCAGAGGACTTGCAAGTGTTTAGAGTATTTGCAAGCACTTGTCCCATCACCTTTTGGGTATTTGATTGCAAGTAGTATACTTGAAAACTTAAGATTGGCGTAGTTTTCCAAGCCCAATACTGCCTATATTTGTGTATTCTAAAAAGTAGTACATTGGCATCCATTTAAGTAGTAATTTAATGAATAGAGATTTGCTACTTTTTTGGGTAAACCTGTCACTAAGAGGCATATTAAAAAAGAAGTGGTGCAATATATCACAGCAGGCAAAATTTCTGCACTGCCTTGCATCTCCTGAAGAAAAAAACAGCACCATATCTTCACAGAAATGGGGCAGTTCTCCTCTCTCCATGATCTGGCACACTTTGGGCTGACCAGCACCAACACAGGCCCATTTGCAACATAGTGCAAGTGTGTCTGTATTATGATTAGGATAGTTTTGATGCAGGAATGGGTCCCTTCCTGTACAAAATATTTTTTTTCCTCTTTGTATGTGTGCTGCGTTTTGCAGAATACAGCACACACAAAGAGGGTGTAACGAGGAGAAATAAAGGTATTTCTCCTCTTTACACCAGCCTTGGCATGTGCATTATTTTGACGCCAATCCTTGTCTACAACTCCTTGTAAATAAGAGTTTGTGTAAAAATCCATGGGAGGTTGAACAGGAACACCCATGTACCACCCATGGAATGTTTATTAACTGATGCAAAGTAACACAAGGCAGTGCAATGTACTTCGCCTTACGTGTTCTTGCAAAGCAACACACATATACATTTGCCAAATTGACATTTGAGTGGCTTTGTAAATACCAAAAAGGAATTTGCATTGGGCTGCATCAAATAGTGACCCAAACCAAACGCAAAATATTTGTAAATCTGGGCCTAAATATTTAAGTTCCTGAGCCAAAAAATGAACAAGCTAAAACCTCATAGTGAAATTAAGCCAAGAAAAGCCGACACAAATATAGCAGAACCGCCACAGAGCCAATTAATTACCAGAAAAGAATGTATTTATTTGTGGGGTGTCCTACTCCAATCACCCTACCTTAAGTTATGCCCCCTGCTCATCGTATGCACATGCACAGTTGTATTCTATATACAATTATGGATGTAGAAATGATTTTGCATGAATGTAAATGGACATTTTCAGAAATTTACCATAAATCTACAACTGTCGAGGAGAACACTTGGTCACCTTCATGAATCCTCAACATTTGTAAATCCACACCAAAACGTAGGAGTAAACCAACACAGAAATAAAGGTATGTGTGTACATTTACATATTTTTAAATAGTTGGGCTCTTTCTAAAATGTGGTGGATATCTTCTGAGAGTGATTTTGAAAAGTGCGTGGATAGGGACAGATGGGAGACGAAAAGTACAGCTATTTCATACAGTGGCTAGCGTGTAAAAATGATACCTTGTTGGTGGGCATTAAAGTATTGTATGATCTGACCTGAACAGTGGCCTTTCATAACTATGTTTTTTTTTGTTTGTTTTTTCATACAGGACTGCCTTTTTCATGGATTTCGGAAGCCGGACTTTAACCCATTTGAGCAGTCTTACAAGAGGGCATTCAGGCTCTCATCAACTCTCAATAAAGAAAACTAAGGGGCATATTTATGAGAACATGTTAAAGCACAGATCTGTGCCAAATTTGGCAGTGCTGCATTCCAACATTTTCAAAACGCAGGGATGCGCTGTATTTACAAGACTATAACGCACCCCTGTGTTTTCCCATGCGCTACATTTAGCTGCCCACCACTAACACAGGCACCCTTGCACAAGAGTGTATGGGTGCCTGTGTTGCAGGGAATGATTGTTTATGTGCAGGAAGGTGTCCCTAATGGCTATTTGCAGCACACATTGAAGTAGTAAATTGTCATTATTTATTGATTGTGTATGTGCTGGAAGGTACACCTTCCTGCACATAAACAATCATTAATGACATCTTGCTTTTTCTATTTGTGCTGCATTCTCCTCGTTTCGCCATTCTAAAGCGTGCTCTTGCAGGGCATTCGTTTTTGGCGCTGCCTCAGAATTACAACGCTCCGTCCATCACCCTCTTTTGTATCGCTTTGTTCGCCCTAAGTGTGGCATGGTATGCTCAGACGTGAGTCCCTTGCTCACTTGGCCACTGGATTCAAGATAGCCTGGCTGATGAGGATTATGAATCCGAAACCGGTCCCAGGATGCTTGTTTCCGGTCCATGGAAGATATGGCTTGGCAGTTCGGGCTGGACTGTTCCCATGAGGCACAGGGTCAGACTGATTTGCATATAGCCATGTCTGAAATGGGGTGGCTGAGTGGGCTAAAGAATGGTGATGGATTAAACCCAGATCAGTTGACTGGGGGTGAGTGTTTGATTTGCTCAAACGCTCCGTCCATCACCCCCTTTTGTATCGCTTTGTTCGCCCTAAGTGTGGCAGGGTATGCTCAGACGTGAGTCCCTTGCTCACTTGGCCACTGGATTCAAGATTGCCTGGCTGATGAGGATTATGAATTCCAAACCGGTCCCAGGATGCTTGTTTCCGGTCCATGGAAGATATGGCTTGGCAGTTTGGGCTGGACTGTTCCCATGAGGCACAGGGTCAGACTGATTTGCATATAGCCATGTCTGAAATGGGGTGGCTGAGTGGGCTAAAGAATGGTGATGGATTAAACCCGGATCAGTTGACTGGGGGTGAGTGTTTGATTTGCTCAAACGCTCTGTCCATCACCCCCTTTTGTATCGCTTTGTTCGCCCTAAGTGTGGCAGGGTATGCTCAGACGTGAGTCCCTTGCTCACTTGGCCACTGGATTCAAGATAGCCTGGCTGATGAGGATTATGAATCCGAAACCGGTCCCAGGATGCTTGTTTCCGGTCCATGGAAGATATGGCTTGGCAGTTCGGGCTGGACTGTTCCCATGAGGCACAGGGTCAGACTGATTTGCACATAGCCATGTCTGAAATGGGGTGGCTGAGTGGGCTAAAGAATGGTGATGGATTAAACCCAGATCAGTTGACTGGGGGTGAGTGTTTGATTTGCTCAAACGCTCCGTCCATCACCCCCTTTTGTATCGCTTTGTTCGCCCTAAGTGTGGCAGGGTATGCTCAGACGTGAGTCCCTTGCTCACTTGGCCACTGGATTCAAGATAGCCTGGCTGATGAGGATTATGAATCCGAAACCGGTCCCAGGATGCTTGTTTCCGGTCCATGGAAGATATGGCTTGGCAGTTCGGGCTGGACTGTTCCCATGAGGCACAGGGTCAAACTGATTTGCATATAGCCATGTCTGAAATGGGGTAGCTGAGTGGGCTAAAGAATGGTGATGGATTAAACCCAGATCAGTTGACTGGGGGTGAGTGTTTGATTTGCTCAAACGCTCCGTCCATCACCCCCTTTTGTATCGCTTTGTTCGCCCTAAGTGTGGCAGGGTATGCTCAGACGTGAGTCCCTCCCTCACTTGGCCACTGGATTCAAGATAGCCTGGCTGATGAGGATTATGAATCCGAAACCGGTCCCAGGATGCTTGTTTCCGGTCCATGGAAGATATGGCTTGGCAGTTCGGGCCGGACTGTTCCCATGAGGCACAGGGTCAGACTGATTTGCATATAGCCATGTCTGAAATGGGGTGGCTGAGTGGGCTAAAGAATGGTGATGGATTAAACCCAGATCAGTTGACTGGGGGTGAGTGTTTGATTTGCTCAAACGCTCCGTCCATCACCCCCTTTTGTATAGCTTTGTTCGCCCTAAGTGTGGCAGGGTATGCTCAGACGTGAGTCCCTTGCTCACTTGGCCACTGGATTCAAGATAGCCTGGCTGATGAGGATTATGAGACCGAAACCGGTCCCAGGATGCTTGTTTCCGGTCCATGGAAGATATGGCTTGGCAGTTCGGGCTGGATTGTTCCCATGAGGCACAGGGTCAGACTGATTTGCATATAGCCATGTCTGAAATGGGGTGGCTGAGCGGGCTAAAGAATGGTGATGGATTAAACCCAGATCAGTTAACTGGGGGTGAGTGTTTGATTTGCTCAAACGCTCCGCCCATCACCCCCTTTTGTATCGCTAGCTTCAAATCAGGCACCCTTGCACAACAAAGCAAAGGTGCCTCTGTTGCGGTCAGAATAGTTTTATGCTGGAAGGGGCACCTTCCTGCACAAAACTATTCTTAGAGGCTTATTGCTTTTTGTATGTTAGCTGTAGAATACAGCACACAAACAAAGAGGAAATAACAAGAAGAAATAAAGATATTCCTGTTATGTCGGGTATGCGCAACATTTTGACACAAACCCAGCTTTACAGACTTTAGTGAAACTGGTTTTCTGTCAAAATACATGGGTGGATGCAGGAGAATGCTGAGGCTCCACCTATGTAACACCTCTTTGACACAAAGTAACACAAAGCAGTGAGTGCTATGCGCTGCGTTGCATTACAGTTTTTGTTGATTTTTTTTTGTTGGCAAAGACACACACATTGGGCTTTGCTTGGCTTTGTAAGTCCCAGACTACATTTTGTGTTGTGGCTGCTCCAGAGTAGTAGCACATTCACAAAGCAAGAAAATCCGTGCCAATGTGTGAGTGCAAAATAAGTTTGCATTGTTTAATATTCTTAATTGTAATGGATATTTATATAGCGCATTATCACCAACGGTTTCTAAGCGCTTGCTTTGGGAACCCGTCCTGGTTTTTCCCTGTGAGATAACCCGTACTGGGTACCCCCAAGGTGAAAGCCAGGCATCCCGCCGCGGGGGGCCATAGTGGAGATTAAGCAAGCTATTGCCCGGAGTTGCAGAGTGTGAACCCGTGATTCGAGCAGGCACCGAAGCGAGAATTATCGAGTCCGTGGACATTTTGGGCTCAAGACCCTGCCGCGTCGGGAATTGAACCCTGGTCCCGGGTCTGACCTCTGCTTCATGGTCTGCCTCTTCTAACCATTGAGCCACACTTCTCCATATTCTTAAGAGAGTAGATAACTAAACTAGCTAGCATTCCAAGGTGATGGAGTGTTGCACTACCCAAGTACTATACTATTAGCTCAAGTTACTTTGGGAAACATCCAGGGGTTGTGCGGCATTTAGAGTCCACCGTTGGCCTTCTGCATTCTGCATAAACTAGCTAGCATTTAATTTGCCTTTGTCCAAACTGCTACTACCTATGGTCATAAAACAATCAGTATAACTGTCCTTTAACAGGGGTTTTAACAGTCAAGAGTCAATAATGCAAATTGATTTCCATTTATTTAACTTAATCCACGATACATACCAGGGATTTAATCCAGTCAACAACAATGCTACTAGAGGTATTATCTCTTCATAGTTCCTTCTGTCCTGAATGTTAAGGCATTCAATCCCAAAATTGCATTGCTGGGATGGGGTGTTAGGTATTTGATCCTGTCCCCTTTCCATGGCCATGTTTTCTGCATCACATGACTTCCCTGCTGAGGGGTTAAATGCTGTGTACGCCCCTGCCTTGTTGCTTGGTTTCTTTTCCTTGTTGGGGATTTAGTCCAGGTCCTGGTTCCTGTATCTTCAGTGAATCTCCTGTGCTCACTGGCTTGTGAGCCTTGTGCCTGCTTTTTCCTTGTTTCCGTTCCCTGCCCTTTTCTTCACCTTCCCTTCCTGTGTATTCCTGCCTTCCCCCCTCTCCATTGCTGTGAGGACCTTTTGGTAGTTTTATTTATCTTCCCGCTCTTATTGTGTTCGGGACTCTCGGGGGTGTACTGTGGCTCCGATACCCCTTTGGAAACTTTGTGGGACTTGGGTGAACTTGGTTGGCCTCCACGGCTCGCCCAGGATTGACGCGCTGTTGCGTGTCGGAGCCGCGGCTCCCCGCTTCCGCATCTTTTGGATCCTGTTGACATCGTTGTGAGAACTTTGGATCTTTTTCGCGTTCTTGATTCGGACGAAGGTAGCGGCTGCTGCGCTTCGGTTTTGTGAGAACTTCTCTACGTTTTTATGTATCCTTTTGTGCAAAATGGATGATCAGAGGGGGTTTTTTATGTCTATTAGTCGACTTTTTCCCCCTGAGAACAATTGGAGATGGGTTGGGAGCATTTCTTTGCTGGTATCACCTATGCTGGATTCACTGCTGCCCACTAACTAAGCTACAAGCTGCAAGGACTCCACCTTGGGATACGCTGGCCTCAAGGACCGGTAAGGAAGTCATATTTTGTGTTTATTGTGGATACAGCATGGTAATGGTTAGGGTATAAGGGGTCTTTAAGTGTTGAGAGCAGACTGGTAATATCGTGCTTTATTCCTTAGGTGCAGACACATGGTGGCAGTCTATTCTCCCTGGTGTTTCCAACGGAGTAAACAGCAGTTTCCTTGTTTATTCTTCCCACCCTCTCCCTGTGCTCATCTGCTTGCTCATTGTGTTACTTCCAGTGAGCGGCATAGGGGTATTGGTAGTGGATTGGGCCATACTTCGTTCCTGCAGTGTCACGGGCTTAGAGGCGAGTCCCAACAGAAAACCAAACCCACGAATTATCATACACTGCCTGGACGAGTATGGACGAATCACTGAATCCCACAGGGGGGGGCAACGAGTCCACCCACTTTAATGGGGGCTATTGCTTCATTGCACTCCCAGGTACAAGACCTGAGGCAGGAGAATTTGGGGCTAAAGCAGGAACTGGGTTCGGTAAAAGCCAGGGGTCAAGGTCCTGTTTTACAGCCTGCAACATTCCAGTATGAGAGAGGGGCTGGACAGGGTGCTAGTGGGGGGACTCCAATTGCTGTAACCGTTACAACACCGGTCCCTGTGCCTTTGGCAGCCCCAGAGAGGTTCTCAGGGGATAGTGAAAAATATAGCACTTTTATGAACCAGTGCCATTTGCATTTTATGTGTAGGCCTAATGCCTTTCCAGACGACTCAGCAAAGGTAGCATTTATCATCTCGTATTTGGCTGGCACGGCTGCTTTATGGGCTGTTCCCCTTGTAGACAACGATGATCGTGTTTTGTATAGTTATGCAGCATTTAAAGAACTAAAGAGAGGATTGTTCGCCAAACACGCATTCATGCAGGCAAGCGATGCTGAGCTATAAAAGTTACGGTAGGGTAGGCAGGATTTGTTAACCTATGTATCCACGTTTAACCGGCTTGTGTCTGAGACCCAGTGGCCCATGGCCAAAAGGACTTCGTTGTTTTACCAGGGTCTATGTGAGGATATTAAGGATATAGTGTCTCAGGTGGTAGATCCCCCTGACGATTGTGCAGCCTTTATTGGTCTTGTGGTCAAATTGAACCACAGGCTGTCTGAGCGACGAGGGGAACGTAATCGTTTCCAATCATCTCGTGGGGGGTATGTTAGGTCCGATGCAAAACTGGTTGTGGAGCATAAGGCAGTACCTGAACCAATGGAAATTGGAGGAGTAAGAGGATCTTTGACCCCTGAAGAGAAGAAAAGGAGGAGAGAGAAAAACTTTTGTTTGTATTGCGGTCAGGGTGGCCATTATGCCAGGGAGTGTCCTGTGAAGCCATCCAGTACCCCATATAGCAAGGGGGTGGCATGTATCCAACAAGATGGTGGGCCACTTTGTATGGATGACCCTAGGGTGTCATATGAAGTCATCGGTGCGGTAGAAAGGGTCCCTAGACATTTTATAATATCTGCTTGTCTATTGATTTCCAAAGGCACTAGACTGACAGTGTCTGTTTTACTGTATTCTGGTGCCATGGGTAACTTTATTGATATCTCGTTGGCAGCCAAGTTGATGATTCCATGTGTGTATAAAGAACAACCCAAGCCTGTGCGGGCTATAGATGGGACAGAGTTGACATCAGGGTCCATTACTCGACAGACGGAACCTTTGTGTCTACTATGTGAGAACGGACACTCTGAGTCCGTTTGTTTGTGTCCTTCATTTGGTTTGGTGTTAGGGGTGCCTTGGTTACAAAGACATAATCCTAAAATAGATTGGGTCCGACGTTCAGTAACTCTTGACTCAGCACATTGTTTGAGAAATTGTTATCAGGAGGCCACAGATTGGATGGCACCTCTGACTTGTGCTGGGCATGATGTGGTGTCTGTGCCCTCTCCGTACATCGCTTTCAGGGACGTTTTTGATGAGGGTCAGGCACAGGGTCTTCCCCCTCATCGCTCATTTGACTGTAAGATCGACCTGGTGCCGGGTGCTACACTACCATGTAGCCGCATTTATGCGCTGTCTGAACCAGAAGAATTGCATTTGAAGGCGTACCTGGATGATATGTTGAGGATGGGGTTTATACGTCAATCCTGTTTGCCCGTATCCTCGGCTATCTTCTTCATTCCGAAGAAGGAGGGTACTTTGTGGGCATATGTGGATTATAGGGCCCTTAACCAAGTAACTGTGAAGAACAAGTATCCTCTCCCACTTATTCCGGTATTGTTGGATCAATTAAAGAAGGGTACAGTGTTTACCAAACTAGATTTACGGGGCGCATACCACCTTATCCGAGTCCGCCCAGGGGACGAACGGAAAACGGCTTTTAAAACAAAATTTGGTTTGTTCGAGTACTGCGTGATGCCGTTTGGCTTGTGCAAAGCGCCGGCAGCCTTTCAGTTTTTCACAAACGAGGTCCTCAGAGAATATATAGATCTAAGCGTTATCGTTTATATAGATGATATATTGATCTTTTCGGAGTCCAGTGTTGAACATCAGAGGCATGTGACTCAAGTGTTGCAGACATTACAAGACCATCATCTATTTGTCAAGTTGGAGAAATGTCAGTTTAGCGCTCCTAAAGTGGAGTTCTTGGGTTTTATTGTTTCAGCAGGAGGCATTCAGATGGATCCCAGAAAGATAGAGTCTATTGTTACCTGGCCTATACCATCTACTGCTAAAGACATACAGGTCCTTTTGGAGTTTGCCAACTTTTATAGGCGCTTTATCTCCCATTTCTCTGATGTAGTTGCACCCATGACACGGTTACTGAGGAAGGGGGTTCCTTTTGTCTGGTCATCTGAGGCACAGGCTGCTTTCCAGCAGCTACTTGGGAAGTTTACATCAGCGCCTGTTTTGGTGATTCTGACCCTGCCCTGCCGTTCTTCATTGAGACAGATGCATCGCTATGTGCAGTGGGTGGGGTGTTGTCACAGAGGGACAATGAGACTGGTTTAATGCACCCCATAGCCTTCTTTTCGAAAACGCTCTTGCCTGCTGAACGCAACTATACTGTAGCCGAGAGAGAGTTTTACACCATCAAACTATCGTTTGAGGAATGGAGGCATTATTTGTGGGGAGCTCGGCATACAATAACTATTTACACCGACCATAAGAACTTGGAGTTTTTTCGTTCTGCCCGAGCATTGACCCCACGCCAGATGCGGTGGGTTCTTTTCTTTAATGAATATGATTTTGTTATTAATTATAGGCCTGCGGCTCAGCAGGTGAAATCAGATGCCCTTTCCCGTATCCATGCAGATCTAAGGGATGCGGGCCTGTAAGTGACATAAGACCTATGATTGCTGGTGAACGGATTATAAGGGTAACGACGGCAGATGAGTTCACAGGTTCAGTGAAGGACAGGATGAGTCAGATCGATTTGGCCCCTTGGTTATCACAACCCCAGTTCTTGGTTCAGGATGGGTTATTGTATCATGATGGTCGATTGTTCATTTCCACTGAACTGAGAGAATCGGTTTTGCAGTGGTGTCATTCATCTGCATTGGTGGCACATCCTGGAGTAAAAAAGACAAAGGAATTGTGTTTAAGGTGGTTTTGGTGGGACACCTTGGCCCGGGACATTCAGAGTTTTGAAGCTGCTTGCCCAGTTTGTGCCACTAGTAAGCCCTCGCATTGCAAACCCTCTGGTTTGCTGCAACCCCTGGTAGTTCCTCCGGCCCCTGGGCATACTATTAGCATGGATTTTGTGACCGACCTTCCATCTGTATCTGGGTTTACAGCCATCTTTGTGGTTGTGGACTTATTCACTAAGATGGCGCATTTCATTCCACTACCCAAGATCTCCACTGCGAGGGAGATGGCAACGATGTTTATGAATTCAGTAGTGAGGATACATGGATTGCCGTCTGCTGTGGTAACGGACAGGGGTGCTCAGTTCGTGTCTCATTTTTGGACGGAGCTTTGTTCTGTGCTAAAAATGGAGATACGGATGTCCTCTGCCTATCATCCTCAATCTGATGGGCAGACCGAGCGTACTAACCAAACGATGGAACATTACCTCAGATGCCTTGTGTCTTCCCTTTCTTGCGATTGGGTAACTGCTCTTCCTTTGGCTGAGTTCGCATACAATAACAGCTTGCATTCTCCTCTGGGTATGACTCCTTTCTTTTGTTCCATGGGGTATCACCCTAGGGCATTAGCCATCCAGCCTACGGGACATGTGCCAGCAATAGACGATATGTGTAAGACTTTGAAGGGAGGTACTGTTAGGGATTTGATCCTGTCCCCTTTCCATGACCATGTTTCCTGCATCACATGAATTCCCTGCTGAGGGGTTAAATGCTGTGTACGCCCCTGCCTTGTTGCTTGGTTTCTTTTCCTTGTTGGGGATTTAGTCCAGGTCCTGGTTCCTGTATCTTCAGTGGATCTCCTGTGCTCACGAGCTCGTGAGCCTTGTGCCTGCTTTTTCCTTGTTTCTGTTCCCTGCCCCTTTCTTCACCTTCCCTTCCTGTGTATTCCTGCCTTCCCCCCTCTCCGTTGCTGTGAGGACCTTTTGGTAGTTTTATTTATCTTCCCGCTCTTATTGTGTTCAGGACTCTCGGGGGTGTACTGGGGCTCCGGTACCCCTTTGTAAACTTTGCGGGACTTGGGTGGACTTGGTTGGACTCCACGGCTCGCCCAGGATTGACGCGCTGTTGCGTGTCAGAGCCGCGGGTCCCCGCTTCCGCATCTTTTGGATCCTGTTGACATCGTTGTGAGAACTTTGGACCTTTTTCGCATTCTTGATTCGGACGAAGGTAGCGGCTGCTGCGCTTCGGTTTCGTGAGAACTTCTCTATGTTTTTATGTATACTTGTGTGCAAAATGGATACTTAGAGGGTTTGTTTTATGTCTATTAGTCGACTTTTTCCCCCTGAGAACAATTGGAGATGGGTTGGGAGCATTTCTTTGCTGGTATCACCTATGCTGGATTCACCGTTGTCCACTAACTAAGCTACAAGCCGCAAGGACTCCACCTTGGGATACGCTGGCCTCAAGGACCGGTAAGGAAGTCATATATTGTGTTTATTGTGGATACAGCATGGTCATGGTTAGGGTATAAGGGGTCTTTAAGTGTTGAGAGCAGACTGGTAATATCGTGCTTTATTCCTTAGGTGCAGACACATGGTGGCAGTCTATTCTCCCTGGTGTTTCCAATGGAGTGAACAGCAGTTTCCTTGTTTATTTTTCCCACCCTCTCCCTGTGCTCATCTGCTTGCTCAATGTGTTACTTCCAGTGAGCGGCATAGGAGTATTGGTAGTGGATTGGGCCATACTTCGTTCCTGCAGTGTCACAGGCTTGGAGGCGAGTCCCAACATGGGGTAAGACAATAGGTTGTCTTTGTAGTTGAGGTAAAGGGTGAAGAGGGGATGGGTGCAGATTATTTAGGTGGTGTTTTGGGAACAGCTTCAGCAGGTGAGGGACCGAGGTTTTAATGAAGGGGGTCTCACTTCCCTTTCCTGCATTAGGTCCCACCGCAATGTTGCTACACTACTGGAACCTGTGCGCAGTTTGGACAACCAAACATTTTTTCCCAGTTAATTTTTGTCAACTCAACCTAAGCACACGTGTGCTTTTCACACACAGGTAGAAATGGGGATATCAGAATGGTACCTGCATTGTGAGGTGCACAAAGAGTAATCAGGCATAGATTGCACATCAAATAAATAACTAATCCCATCTAATGGGCATATACTGGATGCACAATTTGCACCTGGGAGAACAGGCAATAAGCGGTGCTATTGTGACCAGGGCTAAAGTAATAACTGGCACTAAGATGTGTCAGTGTCTTGTGGAATCCAGAAAACGACAGACTTTCCGTTTATGGTTATATATACTAGGGGTCAGATTTCGGGGGTAATATGCAAAGGTGTCTCTAATGCATTCTGGAATTTCATAGCAGTATTCGACGAGACAACTCTTGTTCCATTGCAACAGTTGGGAATATCCTGTCTCTGTTTGTGTAGCCCGTGATTCCAGTTGGAAATATCTTGTCTCTGTTTGTGTAGCCCGTGACTCCCAAATATTAACTTCTTCTATCTAAATTTGTTTGGCTAAAGAAGATGTGAATGTTTGCTGCTGATCATTGCCTGCCGTGCTATTATTTATTTTGTCCTTTTGCTTTTGTCTGGGCAATTCCACAACAGTTTAGTTGGTTCTTATAATCTTCTATGGTTCTTGATTGTAGCTTTTTTGCATCACTGAACTCTAGGAACAAATGAATGACTTTGTAGCTGGTTCTTGATGCGGAGAACAAATGTGGTAGGAGATGTGCCCGGTTTAGTCTCAGGTGGCCAGTCAGTCATGACAAATATCACGTGTACATTTATTTCTAGAGTCCCTTTAGCCTGGAGGGTTGTAAATTTTCGTTCACTGTGGTGTTAAGACCCTAAGGTATTGAAGAGACAGGCGAGGATAGAAACCTTCTTTAACATGTACAAATTTGTCTGCATTGTTGACATTAGTTATGATATTCCAACAACCAGATTTTGTAGGAGTCCAGAATGTTATCACTTTTGAGTTGCTTCAGATACGTTGTACATGGAGTATTTTCTCTTGGTTAGAGATAATTGCAAAAGCACACCAAATTGGAAAGCAATGCACATCAGTTAAATGGACTTCAAGACTCCGAAGCCCTGATTTTATAATATTTTACATCGGGATTGAGTCACTTTTGAGGTGCAGCCAGACGTAAAACCCATTTTGTCATTTTCCAAGCCATGCAACGTTAAATTGTGAGGCTTTGAGTAGTTTATTAAATACAGAGCAATATAGTACATAGCACTGTCTTGCATTACTTTACATTAGGTAAGCTTTATATGGGTGGAGATGACAGTTCCTGTGCATCCACCCGGATTTATAAAGACTTGTAAACCTCAGTTTGTGTCAAAAGGATGCTCCTCCCTGACAGTCGTAACAAGGAGAAATATCTGTATTTCTCCTCGTTACTTTCTGTTTCTATGTGTGATGCATTCTGCATTATGCATAGAACGAGGAAAGTGCCTCTTAGGATTCTACTTGTGCAGGAAGATATCCCATGCTGTTCAAAAACAATCCTGCCTGTAACGCAGGCACCTTTCCAGCATTGCACAAGGGTGCCTCCATTAGTGCTAGGCAGCACACAGCGTGCCAGCGCTAGGAGAGAGCAGAAGTACACTATATCTTAGTAGGTATGTCACATTTCTGCTCTCTCCCTTTCGCGCAACATAAAGCAGCAAGAAATCAGAGTTTTTGCACTGTTTCAGCATACTTTCAAACATGTCACTCAATTTTACATAGACACATTCCACCCGGCTTTATCTGGTAAAATGCGTCCTTAGAAAACTGAGAGGGTGTGGTATTAACACAAATATTGGAAACTGGTAACTCACATTACCAGCCAAAGTGGTATTTTTGTGATTCAGCAGAAACAAAAACACGATGTTCTTTAATATTGATACAACACCAAAAGAAATACTCAAACTAAGCTTTGGGAGAATATTTCAATAGAACAAGATTTTGCAAACTCAATAAGTCTAATAAAACATGCAAACACAGGCATGCAACACTTCTGTTGTGGTGGAAGTGTTGATGATAATGGTGGTGTTGTTTATAGTGGTGGTAGTCATGGTGATAATGGTAGTGTGATTCATGATAGTGGTGGTAATCGTATGGTGGGAGTGTTGGTGGTAATAATGGTGTTGGTGGTAACTGTGATGCTAATGGGAGTAGTGGGATAACATTTGTGGTAATGTTAGCTGCTATGGTGGTGGTACTGGTGGTAATGGTGGGGCTAATCAAGGTGGTGGGGGTTTATGGTAGTGGAATGTCAGTAGAAAGGGTGGTGATGGTAATTATGGTGGTGGCACTGGTGGTGGTGCTAATGATGGTGTTAGCAATGGTGGTGTTAAAGATGGTGATGGTAATGCCCCACACTTCAGTGCTGACAAAATCATTAAAAAAGCTTGATGATTAAGTGTACATTTCACATCCAGAAAAGTCACTCATACATAGAACTACAACCACTGCTTTTTTTTGGGGGGGGTGAATGATACACCGAACAGCATGAGGTGATCAAGCAATAGTATTTTGGGCAAACCACCATAGTCCATTAAAAAGAATTGGTAATAATATGTGTTAGAAATGGGGGTCTCCAGTTAGCCATCTGTAGATATCTTTGTCCAAATAGGGACCCTTGCTTCTAGTCAGGGTAAGGGGGATACACACTCTAGATAACACCTGCTCACCCCCTTGGTAGCTTGGCATGAGCAGACAGGCTTATCCCAAAGGCAATGTATAAAGTATTTGTAGCAACACTCACAGTAACACAGTGATAACGCCACAAATGGACACCACACCGGTTTAGAAAAAGAAAGTATCTTTATCTAAACCTTAACACGACCAAAACAACAAAAATCCACATAAAAATATTGAGAAAAATGACTTTAAAAAGGTTTTAGCAAAAGCGAGTCCATAGAAAACTATGGATGAGTGATTTCTTGCAAAGAACTTGTTGTTGCGACACAATTCACCAAGCCAAACAGCCGCAGCAATGGGAAGCGGTGAAAAACAAAGAGATGCGTTGATTCCTGAGACCTTTGTGGATTCAATGCAACAGTTCCACTGGACACCGGGGAGCAGTACATCGAGTCCGGAACGGTGTGTAGGGGGAAGCGATGTGTTGATTTTGAGATAACTCCGATCCGCGGGTGATGCGTCTGGGAAAACTTGCCGCATAGGGACGATGTGTGGAAAACCGGGAGGCAGCAGTGAATGATGCTGCGGCATAGCGCAGCCCTGCGTCGATTTCTTCACCTGCAATCCCTCGATGCGTCATTTTTTGCAGCTGCGACAGGCGCCGCGTCGGTTTCAGTAGCTGCGTGGCGGTGCAATTCTTCTCGCCCAAAAATCTGTTGCAAGAAGAGCAATGTTTCAATTTCCTTGATGTTGTGTTCCGTTCCAGCTCCTAGCAGCAGAAACAAACTCCAGAGGCCACACACAGTCACAGGCACTCCTGGCAGGTCAGAACTCCCAGCAACGAAGTTTCAGGGGAGCTGGGGGTGAAGTCTTTGTGTTCCTGAGACTTCAAAACAGGAGGCAAGCTCTACTCAAACCCATGGAGACTCTCCTCAAGCAGGGGACACAGCACACAGCAAAGTCCTTCTCCTTTCCTTGGCAGAAACAACAACTGCAGGCCAACCCCAAACACACCAGGGCAGTTCTTCTCAGTTTCTCCAGCTCTTCTCCTTGGCAAAGGTGCCTCTTGATTCCAGAAGTAGTCTAAAGTTCAGGGGTTTTAGATCTAATACTTATACACCAAAATATCTTTGTTCTCTTTGTGCAGAGAAGCCCTGTGCCTAGTCAAAACCAGTTCTGGGGGACACTTTGCAAGTGCACAACAGCCTCCATTGTCGGTGTGAGCCCTGGCTCCAGACACACTGTAGGGGGGTGGAGCCATCATTATAGAAGGCAGACACAGCCTTATTCAGGTGCAGGTGCTATTCCTTCCACCACTCCAAATGCAGATCAGGCCTATTCAGCCTAGCGCTGACTCATCTTGACTCTCTGGAGCCACTGCACACCCCCGGCCCCTGTCACTCCAATGCCAGATAGTCAATACACATCCTAGCAGAAGCACACAGGGTGGCTAATCAAGAAAATACCTACTTTCTAAAAGTTGTATTTTCAAACACAGAATGTAAAAATCACCTTACCTAAAATATGCATCTTTAGATTCTGAGTTCAAGCATACTAAACTTTATTTTCCTATCTGGTCCCAATGGTAAGTTATATTTATAAGATGTTATAAATGAATTCCCATGCTTTGATGTGGGGACATGTAGCCTTACAATAGTGAAAAACAGAATTGGCAGTATTTCACATTCCTGACATGCCACACACATCAGGGCATGTCCTACCTTTCACATACACTGCACCCTGCCCACAGGGGTACCTTGGGCCTACCTTAGAGGTGACTGACATGTAAGAAAAGGGAAGGTTAGAGCCTGGCAATTGGGTGCACTTGCCAAGTCGACATGACAGTTAACAACTGCGCACAGACACTACTGTGGCAAGTCTGAATTACCGTTTCAGGACTACTCGTGTGGGTGGCACAATCAGTGCTGCAGACCCACTAGTAATATTTGATTTACCAGCCCTGGAACACTCAGTGAACTCTACTAGGGATTGACTAGTAAATCAAATATGCTAGTCAGGGAGAACCAATCACAATAACAATTTACACAGGTAGCACTTGCACTTTGACAATGATTAGCAGTGGCAAAGTGCCCAAGGCATCCAAGCCACCAAAACGTATTCCAGCACAACATCAAAAATACAGGAGGTAGATGCAAAAAGTATGGAAAACCACGCCAAAGATGCCAAATCTAACACGTGTCCCCTCCTGCTGAAAGATGGGGAGAACTACCCACCCTCTTGGGAGTGCCCATCACTAAGGAGGAAGAATCTGGACAGATCATCAGCATTAGCGTGTTCTGTACCAAAAGGTCAATTCCCTGTAGGGAGATGGTTCACCTCAACAGTTTTGGGTTCTCACCCCTCATTTGCATCAACCATCTGAGGGGCCTGTGGTCTGTCTGAACCCGGAAGTGAGTCCCCAAACAAGTAGGGTCTTAGCTTCTTCAGCGCCCAGACCACCGCCAAAGCTTCTCTTTCAAATGCACACCACCTCTGTCCCCTGGGCAGTAGTATCCTACTAATGAAAGCTATGGGTTGTTTTAAGCCCTCGTCGGTCTATTGTGAGAATACTGCCCCCACACAATGCTCTGAAGCATGTGTCTGCAAAACAAATTCTTGGGAGAAGTTGGGTGCCTTGAGCATGGGCGCCATGCACATGGCAGATTTCAGGACATCAAAAGCGATTTTGGAATGGTTCCAAATCAATTTAAATATGACCACCAGCAAATATAATGGGGCATCGGTATGAGCACTAAGGCGGACTCCCACAGGAAGTGGAGAAGAGCATGAAGGGACACACAAAGATAGAAAATATTGCTTCATCCTAACAGTGCACTGTTATGACTTCAGTAATGTAAGGATACAATTCGTTCATAACAACATGGTGAGAGCGAAATGTTCCTTGAGCAGGTCAAGCACAAAGATCGGCATAAAAGCCACAAAATCAGGAACTGGGAATTCAACAAACAAGAAACCTGTAGAATTAGGAAAACCACCTCTGAGTGTATGTTGAGACAAGCTGAAGCTGTCTTTTGGCCAGCCCTAGTAATGACGGATAATCTTACGAATATTGTTAATCAGCAGTTGCATACCGCACATTTGAAATTATTATTACAATTTAATACCATTTGGAACGCCATGGTATGAGCTTCTAATGTCCACATCGCCAATCACTTTGGGGTACATTTTTGTAAGGATGTGAGCTCAGTACTGAAAGTAATGAGTATTTGATACTAAAAGGGAATTGCAGCGAGTTTGGCTGTTTCTGAATCGCTATAGTTTTCTGGGGGGTTTTAATAGCCATTGCTATTGCACTCAACTGTATTTTAAAAGTTAATTAGCTATTTGCACTCAACTGTATCATACAATATTTATTGTATGCACTGAATCTGCTATTAAAAATAGAATCTGAAAGTATGTTTTTATTGGATTTTGGAATTGATTCTTTACCTCCCCTCTACTGGTTTTGCTTGCGCTATCCACTGTTGCGTTCAAGTGGTAGCTTAGCAACCTTCATTTTTGACTGGGCAAACGGAGGGAGAAACAGACTCACAGGAGCAAGGTGGGGGTTTCTGGGAGGCAGGCTTGGTCAGGACATGGAGCAATGCCACCTAGTGTCTGGCGCACTCTAGTGCTCCGTAATTTGATCAGGTGGAGCCTTTCCACAATATATAGATGACGGCAGCATGAACGTGCGGTGGACTCATACAGCGGATGAACCCACTGGTGCGCAAAAAGCACACCTAAGGCAAACCCGTCTGCCCCTGTCCACGTCCTGACTTCTCCCAGCCATAAAGCTGGTTTGGCATTAGAAGGAGGGCTAATTAGAATCTACAAGTGGGAGGAGCTTAAAGGTATGCGGGAGAGACTCCAAGGGGTGTAGTCCGTTCCTGTTAGATTGCGTTGGCCACTTCTCATGTAGCAGCTGCAAGTCATGAAGCAGATAAACTGCTGAATCTCTTAGCTGACATATCAAGCAGATTATGACATTTGAGAGAAAAATTACAAGCGTGTACCAATTGTGTTAATTATATATTAGAAAAATCTTCAGAAGACTTGGTTCCTGCATCGTAAAATATGCAGAGGAGAATTAAAATTAGATTAATATTAGTCATTTGAATAATATAGATTGTACTCTATTTACGATTATTGGTGTATCTTTTTTAGCGTGTAATAGAAGTTGCTAAAAGAATAACCTCACATGATGAGAAAATGTCCTAGATATACTTACGAAATAATCATGTGTGGGAAGAATGAATGAAAACTAATGTAATCCAGGTGACATTATGTGTGTATTAAAGAGTTGCATTCTAAACTCCATATTTCGCATATGTAAAATTGTGCACCAAGTGAGAAAAGAGAAAATGGTGCTGCACGCTTATACTAGAATATAATGCTCTTAACCTTTCAGAGAATGAGCTTTATACACGTACTAATATGAATTACCAGAAACAATATTAATAATTCATCTTTTGAAATACTTTCACACTTTCGTACTTTGAAAATGCAGTAATAGCTACATGTGCTATTTACCACGAGGCTAACATACTCAAATGCTTTATGAATGCTAATAAGTTTGTATATTTGCAGTATTTTATTTTCCTTATTATATGAACTGAATTCTATTTAGGCCTGCATTTTCCTCTATTGCTTGCTTCATTGTGGTCTTATGGAAGGCTTTGCAGACTTAGAATCAGATAAGGTTCTCTACAGAATGGCCCTGAAAAACTACCATAAAAATCTAAAGAGGTCCCACAGCACCTTCTACATGCAATATATTAAGGAAGCGGACCATGACGAGAAGGAGATTTTTTAAATTGTGGCCAATTTTACAGACTCTAAATATGTATTCCCTTTGTTGGAACCTAGCCAGTCTCTATACGATCATCTTAGAGACTTTTTGGAGGATAAATTCCTCAAAATCCAGTCCAATTAAGGGGGGTGGGGTGAATTATGCCCCGGAGGACCTGAAATAAGTGAATTAGCTGACCTTATTACACAATCAAAATTAGCGTCCTTCCAAGCTCTGTCCGTGAAGGAAGTGTCAACCTCTTTCAGTAACTGTAAGTCCAGGTCTCCAATGGATCTAATACCCCCAATATTCTGAGGTCCATCCCAGATATTATCGTCCCAACTTATCCGGAGCTTTTTGCCATCTCTCTCTGCTCAGGGCTCATTACAGAGGATTGAAAACAAGATAATGTGATTCCTCTGTTGAAAACGGCCAACGCTGACCCTGAATCGCTGGCAAATTTTAGCCCAGTCTCCCTGCGCCCAGCAACCTCAAAGATCTTAGAAATGTTGGTGAATAAACAGCTTGCCACCTGACTGAGATCAACCTGCTCCATCCCTCCCAATCTGGGTTCAGAGCCTACCACAGCACAGAGACCACATTATTAGAGGTCTCTGAGCCCATTAAAACCAGCTGGAACTCAGGCCTTAATGTGGCTCTGGTGCTGTTGGACCTGTCAGCTGCATTTTATACATTACATCATAACATCTTGCTTTATAGATTGCAACATTTGGGAATGACAGGTTCTGCCTAAAGTTGGCTGGGCTCCTTCCTTGACAGATATGTGGTTTGGATAAAACCGTATGCCTCAGAAGCAAATATTTTGAAGTGGGGGATGCTGCGAGGCTCCTCCCTAAGTCCCACACTCTTCAACATATTTATATGTCCCCTTTGGCATATTTGGTTGAATCATTTAACCTCAAGGTCCTCATTAAACATCAAGGTCATCTCATATGCGGATGAAACCCAACTCTTGCTCACATATGATGGGGATTCTATAATTGTGAAGGAAGCATTTGCTCGTTGTATGGTACCAAATGCTTGACTGGCTGAAGGCCAACAAATTACAATGTAACCCTGACAGAATAGAGATCCTGTTGTTTGGGCGGAATCCCCTTCCAGGATAGGTTGGACCATGGCCGACACGATTCCACTCCTCCCACAACACGGGGCCAGGAATTTGGGCATCATGTTTGATGCCCAACTTTTATTTGATGAACAGGTATCAGCAGTAGTGAAAATGTGCGTCTGGATTTTTCGCATGCTATAGAAGTTTCTTTACCTGCTTTCGCACAATGCTCAAGTCACAATGGTCAGGTCCTTAATCCTGTCAAGGCTGGAGGATGCTAATGCATTACACCTGGACCTCCTAGAATATCTGATTCAGCGGTTACAAGTTGTGCAGCATATGGCGGTCCATCTACTGCATAAAATACTGAAATATACATCAGTATCAGTATTTCTGGAGAGACTCCACTGGCTTCCAGTTTCAAAACGTATAATGTACAAACCACTGTCCCTAATGCACTAATCACTCTACAATCAAAGGCCTGGGTACCTGAATAAAAGAATTAAGGAATACAGTCCCGGGAGTACCTGTCACTCCAGCAATGCTGGTCTAATTGTGGTTCCCCACTACAAGAGGCAACAGAGGGCAGGTTCTTCCTTCACTGTGAAGGCAGCCGGTATATGGAATCAGAGGACGGCTATCCCGAAATAAGTAAATTTTAAAAAGGAGTTGAAAACTCTCCTGTTCAGACTGTAGGATAACTGAGATCAATGGTCCATGCCTCCTTTCCACTTTGAGTCACCTAAATAAACAGCGTCAGGACGCTCTTTCTGAGTAACCGTGCGCTATAAGTAAGTAAGTAATACTTTATTGTACATGGTTATTTAAAACCTTTACAATGTAGAAAAAAGTTCAATTAATAAAACATAAGTAAAATTCATACGTATTAAGACAATAATTCCTTCAATAAAAAACGTACTAAGACAGCAGCAACAGAGTTAAAATAAAGTATGAATTCAGTTTAGACAGCCTATTTATCATGATAAGATGTGCGGTAAGTTCATCCTTGCTGCCGGCTGAGGGGTAATATAGTAAAGTGCTGGTGCAATAAGAAAATGTTTGAAAGTGCGCCTTCACTAAAAACCTATTTTCGTTAAAAAAGAAAAAGTGATTAATTATAATGACAGTTCAGAGTATCCCTGTTATGTGGTCAGTGTTATTCGGTATAATTCAAAGTGGCCAGCTAGAGCTTGCTCTTCGGGGGTACCGGTGGATTGATCCTCTCGTCCTTCGCGGTGCTGCTAGGTTTTTTGGGTTTCCTTCAACATTTGAAGTGGGTTTCCGCTGTTTCAAGGAATTTTACCATTCGGCAGCTCAGTTGGATATCATCGCCTTTAAAATAAGCAAGCACCGCTTGCCTGCAGGTCCGTATCCTACGGATGTTGAAAAGTGGTCTCAAGAAGGAGCGACGTTCTTGAATGAGTTTGCTGCAGATGGCGATCAGATGAACTGTGTTTTCTTTGCCGTTCCCGCAAAGTCGGCATGTTATTGGTAGCTGTGGCCGTAACCATGGGGTTAGTGGGCCGCTGACGGCAAAAGCCCTAGGTGAAATTTCAGGAACTTCTCTCTTATTTTTTTGGTAAAGCCTGTCTGTAGATAAGCTTGGGGCAAGGGCTTAATGTACGATTGAACTGTAAGCCACCCGTGAGCACGCTTTGTCAAGGCGGCTTTGTCCTGCAGCAATGATACTTTTGAGACTGTCTTGTTGACCACCTTTTTGAATCCTCTTGGGGAGCCTGCGAGTTCCCATAGTTGCTGTGAGCCGAGATCGTCAATAGCGGCCTCCAAGTACAGCCTTGCGGGGCAAGTTTCTTTATCTTGAAGTTCCTTCCACAGGAGGGCATTTAGAGTTTTCTGATTTCCCCTGCTTACTTTGTGCCAGCTTTTTATGTAGGTTCCTTTACGTGCCAGCTCTTCTTTTGGTAGCCCAAATTCTAGTCTCATCTGAGTGGGCGATGTATATCTAGGAAGGCTAAAGTTCTTGCGTAGCGCCTTTGCTACTGTTCCATCTACTAAGTAAGCACCCTTCCCTCTTATTGATTCAGTGCCATAAGTGATGGATGGGATTAATTTTGCCTGAATCATCTTTATGAGAGGTAGTAAGCTTGGGCCAGAAACCGCGTTTTTTTAGTTTCTAAGTGCCGCCGCAACCAATAGCCCTATCTTTTTTACGGCTTAACATTGCGGCTTGAAGTTGCCCTTGCAGCCTATGATGACCCCCAAATATCGATATTCACAGACCGTTTCCAGCTTCCTGGATGCCAAGAGCCAATTCCGTGTTATTTTCTTTTTGGGGAGGTTAATGCACATAACTTTGGATTTTTCGCAGTTGACGCTCATCCTGTTAGTAGAAGAATATTTTGAAGTAATGTCCAGAAACCGCTATAAGCCTACAGGGGTCCGGCTGATAAGTAAAAGGTTGCGTGCGTAAAAGAGGTTCAACAGCTAGCTAGCTTTGGATTAGCAGCGTTGATAGCTCTCCCATGAAAAGATTAAAAAGTATTGGGGCGAGTACACAGCCCTGTTTTACCCCTGTGCTTGTTGAGATCTTACTTGTTAGGTATTCGCCAGAGCCTAACTTGACTTGCACTCATGTCTCGCTGTGCAGAAGGATTAGTTGGTTTAAGAGCAAGTGGGGGGACGTTCAGCTTTTTTTATTTTTACCACAGAAGGTTTCTGTTGACATGGTCGAAACCTGGGCTGTAGTCAATGTAGCACAGATATAGTGGTTGCTTCGCTTCAATGTTGGTGGTGGTACCCATACCTTTGCAGAAGCCTGTTTGGTTGTATGGAATTGCTGAAACCTCAGCTGCCCATGGTGACAGTCCCTCTAGAAGAAGTCCTGCGAAGTAGTTGGCCTCGTTGTCGAGCAGGGCCACTAGCCGATAATTTTTTGGATTGTTTTGGTTTCCCTTTTTATAGGTAGGTGGAATTATGGCTCCCCTCCATGATGATGGGATTATTGATGTCTGCAGGATTTTTTCGAAAAATTTTTAAGAGCGACAGCCCAATATTCCGGATCTTGCTTGAACAGTTTGGGGGAATCCCATTTGGTCCAGGCTCCCCCTCACGTCTTCCCTTTGAGATTCTATTACGAATCAGTGCACGCGTAATTACGATTGCCTGATCTAGCTGCTGAGGGTCGTGGGTTTCACAGCACAGCATTAATCGACCATCAGTGTCCTTTGTGCGAATAGATATTCTTTGCCTATTTATGTCAGTACCGTTGAAATGCGTGGTAAGAAAGATTATCCAGTCATCTTCTGTGACATAAGAGTTAATGCCTTGACTCCGCTCCTTGGACAGATTGTTGATCTTTTGCCAAAATTGTGTGCTGTTAGATTTGGCATCTTGTAAGAGTTCGGCCCAGAGGGACTCTTCTGCTTCTCGCTTAAGTCGCCAGATCAGCCTCCTGCGGTCGCGCTGTAGCCACCTCAACTCTTACTTGGCGGGGAGATCTGTCCTTACACTTTGTAGCGCATGGCTGATGAGAGTCTTTAGGTTTTTTAGATGAGCATTGTTCCTAAGATCATGGTAATGCGTGTGCTTCACGAATTTGCCAGCTCCTTCAAACCGGTTATTCCCCTGTTTTGTTCCCATATTATTGCGTAGTGTTCCTGCAAATTTTATGCTTTGCCGAGTGCTTGCTTAGCGTGGAGCAGGAGGCCCTGAGGGTCATCTGTTCTACATTTTATCCACCTGTCATTTGCAGTGTAGACAGAATTATGCCCCATGGCGCCTACAGGGTTTAGGATTGTGAAGGCCTCCAGTGTCACTTCTTGAGGTAAGTGGTCACTGAAGTCTAGTGAGCCGATGTGGAAATCTCTTGCCGATTGAAACAGAATACTGGAGAGGAAGGTAAAGTCAATTGTTGAACTGGTCGTTGTACAATGGAACGTTGTCACTTGGGGGCGGTCCCCTGGAAGTTTTCCATTTAGTGCTCGGAGACCTACTTCTTCTAGTGTCGCTAGGAATCGCTGTGCTGTTTTTGTGCTTCTTCCTCCAGAAGAGGTTTTTTGGGGGCTTGGTTCCCCTGCAAATGGGTCCTCATCTGTGGTGATTTCTGTGACTGGGTGGTTGAGAATAAACTGATTAAAATCGCCACTGATGATCAGACTGTTTGTTTTCTCTGTGGTTAATAGTTTTATGAGCTCTTCTTTCAGCTGTTGGGCTCCTTGCTTCTTTCCTCTGGGGTGTAAGTAAAGGTTTAACAGAATTATCTCCTCATTTTTGACCTGTTCCCGAGTGGAGATTCGTAGTGCTTGCATTGCGTTCAGTGGGTCTAATTTGTGTACTAGTGGCACTACTGTAAATATGCTTCTTAATTAACTGTACGTAACGAGGCCTCCCTTTTTGTGGCCAAATCTTGCGCTCTGTGTAGGAGAGATGAAATTCAGGGTATAGCCTGGGAGTGCTGGAGGTGAGTCTGTCCATGTTTCTTGCAAGGCAATAATGTTAAATCTTTGCATGTAAAGGTTTAGTTATGTGTCCATGAGCTTATCTCCGAGACCATTGATATTCTAGGAGCAGATTTTGAAAATTTCCGAGGATTTCCCGGTATTGGACTTACATTGTCAATGTTTTTCCGACTTGTTGTTTAAGGTCCTGGACAACCAACTCCAGTCTAAATTGGTTGCCTCTTTCATGACATGTTGCCTTCTGATGTCTTGCTCTTTTCGATCTAGGTTGTCAGGGGTGTTACTGCGGGCCCCTCGCAGTACGGAAAGTGACTTAGGGTCCTGGTTGGCCCGATTATGTACATTCCGTTGTTGGCAATCAAATGCCAAAGGGGCTGGGTATCTAGGTTTTACAAATGGTCGAAGATTTATGCCCCAGCTATTAAGCTTCGCTTGTTCTTTGAGCACTCTCTCAGCTAATTCTGTTTGGCCCATACTGTTTCAGTGGCTTCTACCCCTGGGTGTTCCGGTGAGGCTGTGAATTCCACTGACTCCAGATCATTGGTGGATATATTGTTTAAGCTCTCAATGGAATTCAGCAATCGTAGTATGTTATCCTGTTTAGGATGTCGAAAGCGCCCCTAGATGTGTATTCCGAAATCAGAGAAATTATGGGGTTACCTAGGTGCTCCTTTTTAATGTTTGGACTGCTCTGTGAGATTGTTGAGGTGTTCTCAAACCTAATGGTCCTCGCTGTCGTTCTCTGGTCTGGGGCCCTCGGTTCATCTTCTCCCATTAACTCCTGGCTTGCGGTACTTACTATTGATGTGGCCACTGGGGAGTGGCCTGCTTCTGTCCCATTATCTGAATTAGGGGAGGTTTTTTATTTCTGGTGGTGCTCAAATTGATAATTTTTTCCCCAGTCTTATTCAAGCTTTCGCTGGCGTTAGGTGTTGCGACTTTTTCATTGCTCATCTGGGCGGGGCCGTCTTCTTTTTTGGGAGTCGCCCTGGTGAAAGTTTTTCTTTTCTGGTTCTTTTTCCTTTGGATTTTGTGCCACTGTTCCTGGTTCGAGATGGAACTCGAGTCCTGATCCATGTCAGTTTCACAGCCCATTTGGGCCAACCTGTCAAGTGTAGGATCTGGTGACAAATTGCAAGTTTTGTTTTTCTTGCCTTTAGATTCTATGAGGATGCTTAACTTTTGCTTGCGGCCCTTTCTTCTTTGCTTTCTGCCCTGCTTCAAGGAGCGGCAATGTTTCTGCAGTTCTTTCTTTTGCGGAAGTTCCTTTGTAGCTGCTGTATTACTGTTTAATGGCGATTGGTGATCTCCATCCCTCGCTTGACCTTTTGATCTTGGTAATGTTATATGATCCTTTTCCCTTGCCACTGTACTTCTTGTACTTGGGTTGAGGACCCATCAGTTGATGTCACAATTCGCTAGCTGGTTGTCTGCGGTGCTCTGTTTTTCCGCTCGAGTTGACCGGTTGATGAACTGTATTTTACAGCCTCCCTGATGTCTGAGAGAAGATTATCCATTGCTGCTGGGAGTGTGGCCAACTTGTCCACAATTGCTATGCCGGTGCAGTTCGATTGTATACATTTTGTCTCTTCTTGTGGCCTTTTAACCAGACTGTTGTTATTGTCAATGTTGGCAACGAAGATTTAGAGTGAATTTAGAACTGACAGCTGGAGGTCCATCTTATCCGATTGATATTGGACGACAGTTGCATTGTGTGCAGGAGAGATTCCCAAATGTCTTCTTTAGCTTGACGTGTTGTATTACTGAGGACGGGTTGTAAGGCATTGCTATTTGGGCCTGTTGCCACCTCTTGTGGGACCGCATGAGAGGGTGCTGTATAAGAGGCAACCAATTCTTCCCACTCTTCTTGTGTGAGGTACGAGGCTTCTGGGTCCATGGCCTTCAATTGATTAGAGGCTGAATTGGCAAGGACTGGAGGAAGGCTTTGAGGAAGGTCTGATGTTTGCTCACAGAGCGCTGGGTGGTGGGCGTGTGCATGGGGTACGGGAAGTCCTGTGCCGTGGTATGCTTTCAGGTAGGAGTGCCCGGAGACTGCCCCTTTGTTTTGTCTCCCTGGTCAGTAGTCTTACCCGTTCCTTTATTGTGCTCTGGTCGCTCCTGCCTGCAATCTTGTGTGGAGAGTATGTTTTTCTCGCACTCGAGATCCTGATGTGATGGGGGGCGCCCTTTCCTGCCGTTGTTCCGGGGCCCATGTTCTACGTGTTCAGATTGCTTGATGCGCTAGGTACTGATGCTGATGTCTCGGGAGCATCAAGCATGTCAGGTGCACCAGGCGCCTCGGGTGCCTTTTGTATCCCTGGGTTTTCTTCGACGTTTCTGGCTGTATCGTGCCAATCTTCTGAGGAAGCTTCCACTCCAGTTGGTTTTGGAATACCCTTCATGGTCCAGTTTATTATGGTTCCCGTTTTCAGGGCACTCTGGATGGGGTCTTGATGTTCGCTCTTTTTTGCCCTTGACTTTGTCTTTAGCACCGGGTCCAGGGTCAGGTCCAGGTCAGAGTCCTGCATTTTAATATTCGTAGAAGTCACCCCGCTGTGGTGCTCACTGCATTTTTCAATCTGTGCGACATCGGGCCCTCCCTATCATCACTAACTTCTTCATCTTCATCATCTATCTCCTCTGCGGCGGGCTCTCTCTTCAACCCTCTTGTTGGCTCTTTCATTGGCTCTGACTGTGACTCATGTTACGGTGTGTAGGTTCTAGGTTGCATCGGAGTAGGCAGGTTATTTGCATTCTGACTGTTCAAGCAGAGGACGGAGCCAGCGTCCTTGATGAATGAAAACTTTGTGTAGATTTTTGGTTGGTAACTAGTTTTGCTCGATGTAGCTGTGCCACTTGCTTCCCCTCTCCCTTTGAGGTTTACTGAGGGTTTTGGGCTTGGGAGTCCTAGGGGTAAAGGGGTCAGGGAGATCAGTGGCATTCACCTCCTCCTTCCTCTTCCATCACCACTTTCTTCAAGTCATCTACGCTGGTCTTCTTCGGTCCTTACTGAGTTTCTTGTTGCCCTTATTTGCTCTCCTGGCTCTTTTAATAGGATTGAGAGGTGCCTGTGGGTCCCTAGACCTCCTGGACCTCATGGTGGCCCCCTGTTCCTTCTCTTTTTCTTTTTCTTCTCCCCCCTCACGAGGTGCTACACTTGCATCAGTTTGTGTTTGTTGCACTGGTTACACTGGTCACTGGGCGCAGGAGACCAGTAGCTAAGTTGGCGGAGGTGGGGGTGAGGGGGAGGGGGTCACTGACTGCGGGCTGAAGGGCTGAGTCAGGAGCTTGTTGTATGTTTTTTATGAGCGCTTATTTTTGTAGATTCCTTTGGCCATTAAATTCAATGATTGCTGAATGCCAGGCTCGCCTAACTTACGATTGGCTTAGGACTCGCTTTGCATTTTGTTTAGCTTGCAGACCAACCTACCTAACCCCTGTTGTCCAGTGATTCTCTGGTGGATCTCTGTTCCCCGTTTTGATCTTGGCTCTCAGTTCTCTGCTGGGCACAGTTTAGGTACAGTGTTGGACAACTGCTCAGGCTGGCCTGGCTAACTGCTGCAAGCTCCTCCTACCTTGTGCTTGTGCTTATGATTGTTGCCAGCACCAGCTGTGGTTATGTGAGCTCCTGCTCCAGCTCAAGGAAAGGAGATAGCGTATTCAGGCACTCTAGAAGAAGAAGAGTGTTTTTGTGAGTGTCTTATCAGCTGCTAGGATCAGCTTCACGGAAGGCTACTACTGGTTAGGGAGTGAATGATGGCTGAGTTCGGTAATTACTGCCTGGTTTGGCAGCTCCGGCTCCTGCTGCCAGCCCCACAACCGCTCTGGAGAAGGCAGCTGGCCAGCTGTTCAACAACTTCTGCTCCCACCACCAGGAGGGGGCATTCTAGGCAGTTCAGTTCTGCGGCATCAGCCTCGGGTGACCCCTCCACAGCCTCCGTCGCAGATGCAGCAGAAGACTGGGCACAGCACCCTGCAGGGAGGTTTCTCCCAATCCGCTCCCTTGTCTCCTGGGTGTCTTTTGCGGCTCTTGCCTCCACGGAATGCCTTGCGTGGCTGCTTGCCGCCATGGGATGCCTCTCGCAGCACCCCCTCCCTCCCTGCCTCAGCAGGCGGGATAGCTCCTCCTGCTGATGGAGCTAGGTTGCGTATGTAAAGTGACTTGCTTGTAATCAAACCTCTCTAGTAACCCGTAATGTACTAATCAACATGTTTTTTCCTATTAATATTGCATTACATGACATCTAGGTGAAGCTTGCATATGTGCTTTTACTAATAATAATCCGCTTGCATTAAAATGGCCGCTGCTATGCGGGTTTTCTTACTGCGCATGCCTCTGTCACACTCACGTGACATGACGTACTTTCTGCTTTGGAGGGAAACTTTTGCTTCTGCGCACTAGAACTAAGATGGCTGCTCTGTGTTACACCATGCATGAAGCTTGCACTGCTGCTTTTGCTAAGCTGTCCGTTCTGCTTAACTCTAACACAATAGTTAAATATAAAATAATGGGAATAGAGTAGAGATAAGTGGTATACAGTGCATTCATTTAGTTTTGTTCTAAACTTGTTTCTTTTCTATTCTTTCATGTAATAACGCATCTGAGCCTGAAATGTACCCGATACTCCATTTTGAAACCCACTGCACTTCATATTGAAACCTTTGAGCCTGTGCACCAGAGTCTGAAAACCATCAAGTCATGCAATTGAATGAGTGCCAGGGACAGTCTTGACCAAGATGCGCCTGGGAACTTCACCTCCTGAACTCTACAGAGGAAGCAAAATTGCTAAATGGACTACTTTGTAACCGACATTGATACATTCACTGCTGGGTGGAATAAAACATACATGGGAAAATAAATTGATGGGCTGGAACGCAAATATTAATATTCATCGTAAGAGTTTTATTTTGGTATGGTGTGATGACCTCTCCTCATCCTTTTGTCCAATCAAAATTGGGGATCCTTACACTTGCAACATTGGGGGGTGGTACACTGACCTGGGAAATAGTATAACTAGGGTAGGCTTAGCTAGTTAATTTGTCCGACCTGTCCGAATAGCTGACCTGTAACTGACCCAACGCACTCAATAGGTGACCAAGAGTGGATCACTCTGTCAGAAGATTTGATAACCCAAACGGCGTTCGGGAGAAAGGGTGTCGCCGGAGCACTCTGTCAGAGAAATCGATAACCCAATCGGGGTTCATGCTGTTAGCTGCAGAGAGGGAGTAACGCAGGCGTTGAAACTTTTACTGCGGGTGCCTGTCTTAACCTTTGGTGGTCCTGTCCTGATCCAATTTGGGTTTACCTGTCCTGATTCTGATCTGCACCTGCTTGCCTTTATGGTGCCTGCACTTTCGGGGTTCTGTCCTTTAAACTTACCCGTGGCCAGGGCTAGTTCTTCACACCATTTTAGGTAAATATTCAATGTGGGTATGTCATTGTACGGTTTCCTTCTCTCTTCCCACCCTGTCAAATGCGTAAAGACGGCAAAATCTTTGCATATCTTCATCTTAATCGTTATCTCTCTAATAGAAATGTTTGATGTTTAATATTTGGAAGCTTGTTTCCTTTCCAGTGATGAATTGGCTTGGTAGTTTGGTCTGCCCTGTTCCCATGATGCACTGGGCCAGGGACAGACTGATTTGCATATAGCCAGGTTCTGAACTGGGATGGTGCAGTGAGCTAAAAAACGGTGATGGATCAATCCCTGATCTGTTGACTGGGTAGGAGTGTTCTGATTAACTCAGATACTCTGTCCATCACCACCCCCTTTTTGTAATTATTTTGGCCACCATGAGTGTGGAAGGGTATGCTCAGACATGAGTCCCTTGCTCATTGCACCATCAGGATTCAAGCAAGCCGGGCCGAAGACGGCTGTAATGCCAGAAACCGGTCCCCGGAAGCTTGTTTCCTTTCCAGTGAAGAATTGGCTTGGTAGTTTGGTCTGCCCTGTTCCCATGATGCACTGGGCCAGGGACAGACTGATTTGCATATAGCCAGGTTCTGAACTGGGATGGTGCAGTGAGCTGAAAAACGGTGATGGATCAATCCCTGATCTGTTGACTGGGTAGGAGTGTTCTGATTAACTCAGATACTCTGTCCATCACCACCCCCTTTTTGTAATTATTTTGGCCACCATGAGTGTGGAAGGGTATGCTCAGACATGAGTCCCTTGCTCATTGCACCATCAGGATTCAAGCAAGCCGGGCCGAAGACGGCTGTAATGCCAGAAACCGGTCCCCGGAAGCTTGTTTCCTTTCCAGTGAAGAATTGGCTTGGTAGTTTGGTCTGCCCTGTTCCCATGATGCACTGGGCCAGGGACAGACTGATTTGCATATAGCCAGGTTCTGAACTGGGATGGTGCAGTGAGCTAAAAAACGGTGATGGATCAATCCCTGATCTTTTGACTGGGTAGGAGTGTTCTGATTAACTCAGATACTCTGTCCATCACCACCCCCTTTTTGTAATTATTTTGGCCACCATGAGTGTGGAAGGGTATGCTCAGACATGAGTCCCTTGCTCATTGCACCATCAGGATTCAAGCAAGCCGGGCCGAAGAAGGCTGTAATGCCAGAAACCGGTCCCCGGAAGCTTGTTTCCTTTCCAGTGAAGAACTGGCTTGGTAGTTTGGTCTGCCCTGTTCCCGTGATGCACTGGGCCAGGGACAGACTGATTTGCATATAGCCAGGTTCTGAACTGGGATGGTGCAGTGAGCTAAAAAACGGTGATGGATCAATCCCTGATCTGTTGACTGGGTAGGAGTGTTCTGATTAACTCAGATACTCTGTCCATCACCACCGCCTTTTTGTAATTAATATTTGGATTAAGACATTTAAGAAATTTAGATAAAGAGTTTAAACCTTTTCCCGAGTTTGTGGTTATTATATGAGTGCAAATGTTATTATTCTACCTATTATTCTAACTCCTTTGAACCCTTAGGACTTTAGGTACCGATGACGAGGATTGGTAAGTCAATTGTATAGGTCCAAAATTAAATTTATAATTCACTGATTAGAGCAAGTGCACAGGTTAACTGATTAAACTCACGATAAGTTGTGTTGTTTTTATGGGCCCAGGTGAGTATGATAAAATTAGTAGGGTGACCTGCGCGCTCTATCAGTATTTCTTTTGGTAGTAGCAGTATGGTTAGGGTTTAGTAAAGATAGGTAGTTAGTTAGTTATGTACTGATTATTGATCGATTAAATTTGATTTTACATTGTTGCGGTATTGAATTTATGTAATAACCAAAATAATTTGTTCGTACCTGTTTAATGTTTTGTCTGGAATCCCCTAGGGCAGAATAGCGGGTGGTAAATGGAAGCCACACTGCAGTGAGGTCACTTACCTGTAGGAAATAAGTGCATGTTTAGGTAAAACCGGAAGCACTATTTAGGGATTTTCTCAAAGAATGTGTGAATAAAAGATAGCAAAAAGTTCGCTAGTAAAACATTTTTGTGTGCTATCACCTAGAAAGGGTCACACGGAAGGAGTAGCAGGTTCTTCTGAGCTTGAATGATAGCAAAGGGTTTTGCTGGTGAAACTTTGGCCTTAATAAATCCCAGAAGGGATAAGACTGAAGGAGTAGCAGGTTCACTAATGCATGCGTGAAGGGTAGACGGAAGGGATCTACTCATAGTTTATGAAGAGTAAGTGGAAGGGATTTACTCGTAGTGAGTGAAAATGTATCTTTCCTTTGAATTAGTCACTCAGGTACAGTGGCGAATATTTTTACGTTGTTAATTAATGAAATGTGCTTTTAAAGTGAAAAAAGAATACGTTTCGTATTACCTTGAAAAGAGGGAGTCCGTCGCGGATCTGCAATGACGTCACTCAGAGCCGCGCTGGTATTGGTTGAGACAGCGGGCGTGTAGCTGAGGTAATAATTGTAAAGGAGGGGTGAGTACAGGAGCGTGAGAACTAGTCTCATGAGAAAAGTCGGGCAACTATTGGTTGGATTTATTTTGAATTAAAAATTTTGATTGGTCACTGAAAAATAAAAGACACGCTGGTATTGGAATTAATTTTGTAAACAAATTGAGAGTTATCCTAAAGATTTGCGTTTAAATTATATGTGGCATATAGGTCCGATTGTAGGAGGTAGACCCGGTAGGAAGTATCTAGGGTTTGCGCAAGAACAGTATATAAGAGGAAGACCTTATATCATGTACGGAGAGAAAAGAAAAATGTCACTCATTAAAAGAATTAAGAATTTTTTCAAGAAAGATAAAGCAATTAAAACAAGAGAAGGGATTATTATTCCACCACCAAATACGCCTGCATCATACATGATGGTCGAAAGGGGCTATCACAGTTGTGTGTGGTTAGAAAATTGGATGGAGTACACAAAATATGATGGTGTTTTAGCATTTCCCGAAAACGGTACGTTTAATGGCAGAGTTTTGTACAATTTGAGAACTCGCATGAATGAATTAGATCCCCGACCTAGATTAACGCAATATGAGGTATTGGAGGAATGGGAAACTGAGGCTTTTGAGCGAGATAGACCCAGAAGTAACAGGAATTGGAGTAAGTTCTATCCCAGATTTCCAAAAGAGACAAGAGACAAACAAATGAAACAATGGAGACAGTCCATGTTAGTGGAAGGAATATATCCTGTATTAACTTTAGAAGAACCCACTGGAAGTAAAAGGACTGAGAAAACGAAACATTTAATGACTAGTGGGGAATCGGTTGATGATTATTTGGAGGATTTATTAATGAAAAATCCACCACCTTATAATGAGGAGCCAAGCACAGTTAATCCAAATGCTCCGTTCCTGAAACCACCTCTGATTCCGCAAGTGGTACATGAGACTTCCTTAGAAAAAGTACTACAAGACAGGGAAAGAGAAGCATTAAATAAACAAAGAAGCGAGTTGATTCAGAAAATTTCTCAATTGAATACGAGTCCTGAAGCCTTGCCAAATCCAGTAACCATTGGCCCAGTTGTTCCTCTGTATGGAGATAAACAACCGAGTCCTAAAAATACTGTACCTGTAGTACAGCCTAGGAAACAACCCATAATAATTGATGATCAAGCGAGTGAATGTGAGTCAGTGATTTCCATGTAATATGGGAATTGACGTTGGCAAATTTAAAGTGTTACAGAAACCATATGGAGCTGAATTTTCTGACAAAGATTTGGAAATATGAATGTGTCAGGTAGAAAGGTACAAATTAGGGAGCTTATGACATTATTGCAGAAATGGGGTGACATAGAAAAATGGAAAACTAGGTGGGCAAAGAAAAAAGAAGAAGCCTGGTCAAAACAAATTGCATCCGAATATGTGTTAAAAGAAGCAGAAAAGGTGGAAAGGTTATGTCTTATGAGAGAGGTACCAGATGGAGGTTATGTACATGTCCCATGGTCCCGACAGGATATTTTGTCATTCACAAATGATTTCCCAAAACTTCGCGCGAAACCTGTAGAGTGGTACAGATAAGTCGAGAGGTTTGTGAAGGTTTCGAAATGTCTTTTAAAAGATTTAGATGGATTATTTGACATTGTTGTTCCTGTAGATTTGTGGACAGAATGTAAAATTGCTATTGATTGGCCTAGTGATGAGTACCCTAGAGACCCAAAGACAGGAGCACCTTCTGAAGAAGTCATGAAAAAATACAACCAAGTAATACTCTACCTCAAAGGGAAGGTACCTGCAAAGGAAACTGATTGGACTAGAATAGATAGAACCACTCAGAATAAAGATGAATCTGTGCATGCATATTATGAACGATTGTTACAAGTATTCAAACATTATAGTGGTTTGGAAAATATCGACATGAAAGACATGACGCATTTCATCTATCGGTTTGTGTCAGGATTAAGACCAGAAATTTCACAATGGATTAAAGATCATAAAATTTGCTGACAGGCCAAGTCGATTGATGAAATTCTTAAATATGCAAAGTATTGTGAAGACGAACTTGACAATAAAATAAACTAATTAAAAGAAAAGGTAATGTGGGCACAAGTGAAATTAGCAGAACAACAGGAACGCCAGTTAAGCCAAATGAATAATAATCAGACTCAAGGAGATGGAAATGGGGGCAAGCCGAGGGGAAAATTCAATAGGCAGGAGGCATAAAAGAAGTTTTCTTGTCACGGGTGCGTCAAGTTGGGGCACTGGAAGAACGAGTGTTAGGCTGTGCAAAACAGTAATGTGCAAACTAATTATTTTAATCCACAGACGCAGAATGAGGTGCCACGGAAGAACCAGCAGCAGGTAATACAAAACCAGTTACCCCTTGCACCCATGCAAAATTTTAGGAGCAAAGCACACCAGAGTGTGGATACCACAAATTGGGAGGCAAGTGAAAGGAGAGACAGCAACATCACAATTTCTTTTGAATGGTACGTTTTTCAGTGAGGACACATACTGACGGTGCCTGAGAGGGGGGAACGAGGAGTGCGTACTTGGCGCCTCCTTGCCTGTAGATCAGTCAGGTCCATACATTGAAGGAAAGGTTGAAGGAAATGATGTCAGTAGAAGGTGCTACCCGTTCTACTGTGAGAACAGCAGACATTCCAAACCTAACCCTCTCGGGAGAAGCGATCTAAGTAGTGGGTGTTTCTAATAAACAAATTAGTACCCCAGTTACAGAACCAATGTAAGTTAGAATAGGCCATTTTAAAGAAATGCCAGATTTGTTGTGTGTGATTCAAGTCCAGTGAATCTGTTACACCTTTGCTCCAAATTTAGCCATCATTTTTATGGATCATTTTGAAAGGGAATTTGTTTTTTCCATCGATAACCCATTTGCAGCAAAGCTGGCCCTTTGGGTCAGATATATTGACGATGTGTTATGCATCTGGGAAGGCAACAATGACCAACTTAAAGAATTCCATGAGTGGCTCAACCTATGCAATCCACACATTCAATTTACATTGGAATCAAGTAATACGAGTATACCATTTTTGGATATTTCAATCTATGTGGACTCTGATCACTTGCAGACTACTCTGTTTAGGAAACCAACGGAACGTAACTCCCTGTTACAGTATGGGAGTCACCATCCTAGAGGCCTGAAAGATAATTTGCCTATCGGCCAATTCCTTAGAATCAGGAGAAATTGCTCCACTCGAGCTAACTACCTGCTGGAATCGGAGATTCTCTATGAACGCCTCACATCTCGTGGGTATCCTGCACGAATGGTCAAACGCGCCAGGAAGCGGGCGTGGTACAATCCACGGGACAGCCTGCTGAATCCAGAATGTCGTGACTCTGCTGAACTAAACCGCATGATTTGTGTCACCACTTTCACAACTAGAAGCAATGAAGTGAAAAAAATCATCAACAAGAACTGGCCTCTAATAGGAGAAGAGATTGGACAACCACATCCCCCCCTGCATTCCTTTAGAAGGGCCAAGAACATTCGCGACAGGGTGGTACACTCGTATTTAGAACCAATGAGCCCCCCAACGCTCACAACTCTATGGAATCTGCCACCAGTGTTAGGGCATTTTAGATGTGGTACGTGCACCGCATGTGACACTACGATCCAGACAAAGACATTTGCACATGGTGACAAGACCTACACCTTAAAACATCACACTAACTGCAACACAAGTAGTGTAATTTACATTATTGTATGCCCATGCAACCAAGTATATGTTGGACAAACGCAACAGAAAATTAAATCTCGGATTTCATCACATTGCAGCAGACTGCGATGCAAGGTACTGGGTGCCCCTTTGGTAGACCATTGGAACACTGCGGGACACACTGTGTCTGACTTGAAATGGTTGGCCATTGAAAGGGTGTCTTTAGGAAGGCGAGGGGGTAATTTACAAGCTGTCCTTAATACACGTGAATCCAAATGGATGTCCCTTTTAGACTCTATAAAGAATGGGCTGAACGAAATTGACAGTAGTCTAGCACAATTGGCTGCACTAGGATGAGGTTTCCCAGTATGATCGCATTAACTGTACTTGTCTACACTACCATGCTTGGTAAGTGCACAAGTTGAGGTACCTATTACACTGCTGTTATATTATTGAGACTGTTGTGTATCCGTTTACACCCCCATGATTGGGAGGTGTACGAATCTATTATTTTTATTTGAAAACATTTGTCTCATCGTTTACCCGAATGTATCTGCATTTCACCCACATTAAGTGTATTATATGAACGTAAGGCACGAGTCTTTGTAGATGAATTTTCATAAAATCTTAGACTATGGACTTTGTATTAAATTCGTCTACACCCCCATGTCTGGTAGGTGCACGAATTAGCAATCAAAATACCAGTTTCCTCCTCTACACCTCGAGGCTACAGAGGCACACGGGTGGAATACTTGCAATATTAATTTGCTAATAGACCCTTTTTGCAATGAATCCCGTAATTACATATGGCACTCCCATATGCTAGTACTTATAGTGACCCCTTTTTTTAAAATATGACGCAGACTTACTACTATTGATTTGTGGTGTTTACAAAGCTTGATCAGCGACGCTTTCCTAGTAACTCTTCTATGTTAACTATCGCAGCCCAAGGACGGCTCCGCCCCCCGCTGCCTCGCAGAGTTGCTGGCGGAGTTTGGAGAGGTCGACTGTGGCGATTTTTCTCTGTGACCCAGTAAGTTTAGCCTCCTGAACCCATAATGCATAGATTCGAATGCTAAGATTCAATCTGAATCCCAACTTAATGTGGGTTTTGTTTATGATCTAGGATCTCTTGGTTAACGGAGGTGTTTGCCCCGGTTTTTCCCTGTGGAGCTTGACGGTATGCTGTGATTCTCCCGCGTTTATCTAATAGAGCGGTTCGAATTATCTGGGCCACGTTTTTCCTCCAGAGACGGTATGTGACAGAGGGAGCTTATTGCTGAGTGTTACATTCCTTTTCGATATTGACACGGCTATTCTGATACCTTGGCCGTCCGTGTGTTTCATTACAGCCCATAAACACTTGCGGGTCTGCTGAATTAAATACAAGACGATGTTTGTCACCGAAAGAGACTGAGACATAACGGCGTCTTTATGAGGTATGATTTGTGGAGTTAGGAAGTCGTTATTTTTGGGTGCTGGAATATACCCAAAATATTTGACAACAAAGATATATATATATATTTTCTTACAGTGATGCTCCTGGAAGCAGTATGATCGTCAGCACAACATCCTAATTGTACAGACTACTTGTGGATTTGTTCCTTTGTAGTGAGTGTAAGTCGTTTTACACTATGTGAATGTTGTGTGTTTTCTCACTGAAATAATGTAACGACATTGGTATATCTTAATTTACAGCTGGTGTGCTTTCGGAGCCGCTAGTCGTTTTTAGAACAGTACCATTTTGAACGTTCCCCCGCTGTGGATTGGTTCCTTTGTAGCGAGTGTAAGTTGGTGTACACTACGTGAAGGTTATGTGCTCTCTCATTGGTAATAATGTAACCACATGGGTATATATTTTAATTTACAGCTGGTGTGCTTTTGGAGCAGTTCTCAGAACAGTACCAGTTTGAACGTTTTCCCCGCTTTTACCTCAGCGTTTTGAATACTTTAGGCTGAAGTAAGTTGATTTTAAGATTGAAAGTTGGTTAATTCACCTCTGTTAGGTCTGATTTGTATCAGTGAGTTTAGAGCTTGACTATCTGCGGGCCGTTTTCTCACTTTTCCATGTCCCTGAGGCTTTCTATAGCCCGGGCTCCATAGTTTAGCTCATTAAAATTAAGGCCCTTCTGTATGAGTGAATGATGACTTCTAGCTCAGACGAGTATATGAAATTGATTGGTTTTCTTAATTTTACAGATAACGATTGCCCCACCTCATCTCCCCTATCCCCCGTCCCTGTCCTGATGAAGACCCCGTGAAAGGACCCTATCTAGCCTAAGAACAGGGGTCGAAACGTCGACGACCTTTTCTTTGAATTTTGGGCCTCCGGCACAGTTCCCTGATTTCACCAAACTATGGTTGTGTCCGTTGTAAGGTCCCTAGGTTATTATTGATATAATACATACCGCAATTGTGTAGGTTGTTTGGTTACTTTGGACTAATTTCAAGTGTGTTTTTGAATTCATAATGATTTATGTTTCTTTTTTGACTCTGTGAACTTTTGCACTACTTTTTGAGCACTGCCTTCCTTTCCCTTCCCTTTCCCCGCCTTGGGGCTATGCATTTATTTATAAAGTCAAATGTCATGTTTGATTGATTCAAGCGCAGTATTGTTTAATAAATAGCAATATTTGACAACTTTTGAGCAAAATAATTTTTTATTATATTTGTGAATTGTGATTGTGTGTTGCACTCACAACACGTTCTCCTTGCGGGGACCCCTTTACACTTACTACAGTGAATCTGTTAGGCAGAGACTTGTTGTGCAAAATGAATTGCACAATCTTTTGCACCCCAGGTGGTGTTGAAATTCAGACCCCAGATAAAGACGGAATCTATAAATTAATGTTAGCAAAACAAGAAACGGAGAATAAAAAGTTAACTGTAGAAGATCTACCAGAAGAATTACAGCATACGGTAAATCCCAATGTGTGGGATTTCACAGGAAAAGATGTAGGATTAATGGCAAATGTCGATCCAATAAAAGTGACGATAAAAGAAGGTGCAGTTTACCCAAATATTCGACAGTAAAAAATGAGCCCTGAAATAAAAGCAGGTGTTGCAGCAGAAATAAAGTGTTTGGTTGAAACAGGCATTTTACAAGAAATAATGAACAGTCCAAATAATTCACCCATAATTGGCAAAAAGAAACCAAGTGGGAAGTTTAGGGTCATACAAAACCTCCGAAAAATTAATAAAATTGTTGTCCCATGCTGTCCAGTTGTGCCAAATCCAGCAGTGATTCTGTATCAGATACCGTGGGAGGCTGGATGGTTTACCATGATAGATTTGTGTCACGCATTTTTCTCGATTCCATTGCAACCAGATAGTAAATTTCTTTTTTCTTTTGAATTCGACAGTCATGTGTACGTCTGGAACCGCGTTCCTCAGGGGTATACAGAAAGTCCATTGATTTTTAATCAGATTTTCAAAAAGTGCCTTGAGTCTTTGGTGCTGCCCGGACAGTCAGTCCTGGTCCAGTATATAGACGACCTATTAGTGGTGTCTAAAACTCGAAATGACTGTGTTGTTGACACCATTGCCTTGCTGAATCATTTTGGTGAAGGAGGGCATAAAGTGTCACCTGAGAAATTACAATTTTGTACCACGTCAGTGAAATATCTGGGACAGCAGATAGAAAGAGGTGTCAGAAGGGTTACCTCAGAAAGAATCACAATAATCAAAAACATGAATCTACCTCAAACTCAGAAAGAGATCAGAATGTTTCTTGGAGTTGTAGGGTACTGCAGGCAATGGATTGTGGGATTTGCAGTCTTAGCAAAACCATTGATACAAATGACAAAGTAAAGAGATAAAGACCCGGTGAAATGGGATGATGAAAGCATGACTGCTTTCTTGAAACTACGAGAATGTCTGTGTACAGCTCCAGCATTAGGGATGCCTGACTATTCAAAAGATTTTGCATTATTCTGTGATACACAAAATAATTGTGCACTTTCAGTTCTGACCCAAACTTACGGTCTGATGAGACGTCCCTTGGCATATTTTTCTTCCACACTAGACCCAGTGGCATCTGCATTGCCAGGATGTCTGAAAGCAGTAGATGCAACCTGCATGAGCCTTTATCAAAACAAGTCCATTATTATGGGACATCCAGTGACAGTGTATGTTCCACACGCAGTTGTGATTTTGTTAACAAGGACTAAGACTCAGTATCTAACTCCTAGTCTTCTGACTAAGTATGAGCGAATCATTGTAGGTGCAGGAAATGTAACCATTGCCAGGTGTAATATTCTGAACCCAGCATCATTGCTACCTGATTCACACTTTGCAGAAGTGAAGGAAGAAGCTGAACATGATTGTATCGACCTGACTGAATACAGTACAAAGCCACGTCCAGACATAAGAGAAGAGCCATTAATAAATTCCGAATATGAGTTATTTGTAGATGGCTCATGCATGAGACATGAGGAAGGAGGTTTGAGTGCTGCCTATGCAGTATGCACTTTGGGGAGTCCAGTTGAAGCATCCTATTTACCTGGAGTCAAGTCTGCACAAGTAGCCAAATTGGTTGCATTAACAAAAACTTGCAAATTTGTGAAAAATTGGAAAGTAACCATTTACACTGATAGCCAGTATGGTTACGGGGTTGTGCACAACTTTGGCCAGCTCTGGATACAAAGGGAGTTTCTGACTTCCTCAAGTACTCCTATTAAAAATGGTCATTATGTAAAATATTTGCTTGAAGCAATCCAATTGCCAAAGAAGTGGCTGTGGTCAAGTGTGCTGCTCACCAATCTGGAAATGACAAAGTGACAGCTGGTAACCGATATGCTGACCAGTTAGCCCAACATTGCGCAAAATTTAAAATGGCTATAAACAAGAAAATTGAAGTGGGTGGAAACACCTGCCAACTTATGTTGCTTGAAGGTGTGAGAACGTGGGAAGAAGTGAGAGACTTGCAAAATGAAGCAGAACTAAAAGAAAGGGAAGAGTGGAGAACAATACGTTGTAGAGAAGGGTTGAAGATGGTGTCATTGTTTTCCATGATGGTAGGCCTGTGTTACCAGACTGTATGCTTGCTCCTATGGCTAGGATGTTCCACGGGGATTCTCATTTGGGAAGAGATGCCATGATACGTTTGTTCAGACAGTCACGGTTCAATGAGAAATTCAGGAACCTAGCAGAAGCACTTTGCCATAGATGTTTAATTTGTCAACAAATGAATCCTGGAAAGAAAACTGTAGTGTTACCAGGAAAGATTGGGAAGGCAGAGGGTCCCTTCATACGATTACAGATTGATTTCATTCAGTTACCCCCTTGTCGAGGACTAAAATACATTCTTGTCATTGTCTGCCTATTTTCAATGGGTGGAAGCTTACTCCACGTGTAGGAATGATAGCATCTCTGTAGCCAAACTCCGACTCTTACCTAGGTTCGGTTTTCCAGTAACAATTGAATCAGACCGAGGCTGTCATTTTAATAATGAAATAATTGGCCTAATTTGTGAAGCATTCAAGGTTAAGCAAAAGCTGCACTGTGCATACCGCCCAGATGCTTCTGGAGTGGTAGAACAACTGAATGGCACAATCAAGTCAAGATTGGGAAAGATGTAGGAATCTACCCGATTAGAGTGGCCAGATGCTTTACCTCTTGTTCGGATGGGACTCAGAAATATTCCAGACCAGAACACAGGCTTGAGTCCTCATGAAATACTAATGGGAAGAGCAATGAGGCAAGCATGGATGCCAGGACTCAAGCGGATAAATATATCTGATGATTTAGTACTGGAGTACTGCAAAGAACTGGCTGACCAAGTGCGTTCTAACTCTCACCAGGTTGGGGAAGACGCTGTCACCAGACAAGCAACTCCAGCACATGACCTGAACCCTGGTGATTGGGTAGCGTTAAAGAAACACACTTGAAAATCTTGCCTTGCACCAAGGTGGGGAAAACCACGTCAAGTAATTTTGGTTACCACCACAGCTGTAAAGTACGAAGGAAATCAACACTGGATCCATGCCAGTCACACAAAAAGAGTGACTGAACCTGATGAAACTGAAGCTGAAGGTTGTGCAGCTGAGGGGTCTCAAGATACCGATCCTGAAGTAGGTGAAGAGGAACAACCAAGCACCAGTCAAGATGATTGGATTCCAGTAGTTGACATGCCTGCAGAATACGTGAGAGCCAGAAGTCAGACTTATTTAGACAGAGTGATAGTGAGGACGAGATAGGTCTAGAAGAACGTACTCAGATTACAGAAATCCAAGCCAGTAGTCATTTTGAGGAGGACCAGATAAGGAAAGATCAGAATACTCAGACAAATGACACTCCACCAAGAACTCGAGTCTGAGGAGGGACAGATAGGTAATAGGGCGAGAGCTCAGGCAGAAGAAAATCAAGGGTTCGAGGAGAGTTTGAGCAGGACCAGATAGGTGTAGAAAAAAGTGTTCAGGAAGAAGAAGGTGAAACAAATCAAAATCAAAGTCAAATTCAACAGACACCTGAACAAGGCCAGATTAGTAACCAGATAGAAGAAACCTAAATAAGACCTGGACCTAGTCAGACAGAGAGGGATACAGAGGATAATATTGAAATAGATGTGCCACAACTGAATGAAAATAAGCGAACACTGGAAGAAGGCCAGAGCACAGTGCCAGCTAAAAGGCTCAGAAAAGGAGACAAGTGGCCTAGGTTTGTCAAAAGACTGAGATCTTGTCTAAAGACAATAAATGAAGAACCAGAACAAGTAAATGAAATAACAAGTCAAACTAAACAATCTACAGTACAACCAAGAAGGAGGAGTCCATGACTGAAAAGGCTGAATAACAAATTCAGATGCCCTGAATGGACTTACGTCGTCCTTGAAGATTTTGAAAACTTAGAAATAAGTGACAAAAGTGATGACGAATTGATTGTTGATCAGACTGACGGAGAAGTGAGAACCACTTGAAAAATTTCACAGGTTAAAAGACTGTGTAAAAGCTACAAAGAGGGGTTAAGTCTCCTTGGTCAGAAAAGGCTGATCATACTGTGAATGGAAGACCGAAAAGAAACTGTTTGAAAACATGCTGTAGAATATGCACCGGTAGTATAGAGATAGTACTCGTAGTATGGTTAGGACTGACAATAGCTATTCCTTACATAATGAGTAGAGACATGAAGAATAATACTAATGAGCTACAAACTATAGATACACCTAGAAGAATAGATACACAAGAGAAAGCACTTAGCATGAAACAACAGAAGGTAGATTTAGAAGCATCAGATGAGGAAGGACTACATTATACTGGAATTAAAAAGGGAACTCACTTAAATATATTTGCAAACCTATTAGTACACTATGTAGAAGCTATGGAAATAGAAGAATGCTATGTTTGTATGATGTTACCTACTTCGGTAGCCGAAGGTGTGACTTACCGTCATTTACCAGTAACATATGGTATTTCATGTAGTATTTTAGCTAGTTTATTCTATAAGAAAGGACCTTTGCAGTATTATTATTCTAATTCAGATGTGATATTTTCTGAACTTCCTATACGTAGTAACCTGAATCCTGCACATACTAAGAGTGATGTAACACGTTATATGGGTGACTACTTTCTAGCTATAGGTACAATAGATAAAGCTGAAGCACACAAGAAAAATTTAACATGCTTATTACGTGAAAAAGAGAAAATATTTTTGAATATGGTTGAGAAAAGGAGAGAGATTTTCCAAAGAAAGGCGAATGATAAGAATCATAGAATTCCTAAATGGGCTAAAAATATAGGGTTCACCCCAAATGCAAGACTCATGCTGCTATGTTTCTGTATTTTGAAAAGAAAGGGAAACTTTGTCTCCACAGGGAAAGAACTAGTTATTATAACAATATATTCATCGGTTCCAGTGAATGTGAACACAATTGTAAGGTAATTGGGGGTTGGGGTTTCAAAGATGGTACTGAACCTGTGTTTCCTGGAATTTATTTTATATGCGGAAACAAGGCTTATTACAAACTGCCAGATCATTGGTATGGGAGCTGTTATTTTGGAATAGTATTCCCAAAGATATATCATGTATATAAAATCACTGGAAACAATGAAGAAACAAATGGATTAATACGTAGCAAAAGAGCGAGTTTTGGGGAAATAGTAGGTGATATATTTAGTGCATTGATATCTACAGTGGGAGTGGCTCTGAATACGCAAGGAATTTGCAAATTATCAACATTAGTGGATCATTTATCGACTGATACTGCTGGAGGGTTCTTAATGGTCAATACTGAATTGGTTGCGATCAGATCAATGGTTGTACAAAATTGACTTGCTCTTGTTACATTATTAGCAAAAGAGGGCGGAGTCTATAGAATGTTGAAAGCACAACATTGTTGCACTTACATACCTGACAAAAGTGTTGAAATTAAAAGGTATGTAAGAAATATTACTAATTTGGAAAAAGAGCGTAAACCACTGGATGTTGATAGTGCATGGAAGAGACTTACTGATGGTCTCTCCTCTATAGATAGTTGGTTTTCTAATGTAGGAAAAAGTTTTGTAGCTAGAATACTGATGCCAATGGTGGGAATAGGCCTACTAATTTTAGGGATAATGATTTGTTGCAAATGTCGTAAACACAGAAAAAGATATACAGTAAATGAAAGAGGAAAGAAAAGAAACTGCAATGAAATGGAACTCGAAGAATTAAATGGAAAAATATATAAGAAAATGAAAACCTTTCATTTAAATAATGAGAAAAATCCTAGAAGAAAGTTTGAAGAAATTGAGCTGCGTGAAATGTGTAAAGTTGGCATCTGTTTCATTAATTGGTGATGATATAAAATATCATCAAAGAGGGGATTGATGGAGCAAGGTTGTGTATGTAAAGCGACTTGCTTGTAATCAACCCTCTCTAATAACCCGTAATGTACTAATCAACATGTTTTGTCCTATTAATATTGCATTACATGACATCTAGGTGAAGCTTGCATATGTGCCTTTACTAATAATATTCCGCTTGCATTAAAATGGCCGCTGCTATGCGGGTTTTCTTATTGCGTATGCGTCTATCACACTGACGTGACATAACGTACTTTCTGCATTGGAGGGAATCTTTTGCTTCTGTGCACTAGAACTAAGATGGCTGCTCTGTTTTACAACATGCATGAAGCTTCCACTGCTGCTTTTGCTAAGCTGTCCGTTCTGCTTAACTCTAACGCAATAGTTAAATATAAAATAGTGGGAATAGAGTAGAGATAAGTGGTATACAGTGCATTCATTTAGTCTTGTTCTAAAATTGTTTCTTTTCTATTCTTTCATGTAATCACGCTTCTGAGCTTGAAATTTACCAGATACTCCATTTTGAAACCCACTGCACTTCATATTGAAACCTTTGAGCCTGCGCACCAGAGTCTGAAATCCATCAAGTCATGGCATTGAATGAGTGCCAGGGACAGTCTTGACCACGATGCGCCTGGGAACTTCACCTCCTGAACTCTACAGAGGAAGCAAAATTGTTAAAGGGACTACTTTGTAACTCATTATACCCCTGACCTATGCGCTTTTTATACCCTTGTTGCTTTTAAACATCTAGACTTTGGTTCATAGTGCTATGTGGACACCCTCTACATACCTTAACCAATCAACACTGAGGGCATTTCATAAATTGACCTATATGCTCATTATTTTTCGCAGTCCTAGATAATGACAGCTCTAGCGCCACATGGGGTAATAAGCAGTTTTCCATTTTGGTAAATAATTATACTCAATATTGTTGGCACATTACAAACTGGCCAAAGTGCGCATTACTTCCTATTTACCCCCTGACCAAACACCAACATAGGTCTAGTGGTAAAAAGGTCTCCCTTTGCTGATTTTAAGCAAAACACTCACGGGTACTGACATCAATCCCGCGATCCCGTGAGGCTGTAGCATTTGACCATTTAGTAGCGGGTTACTTATTAAATTAATCGGTTTTTGCTACCATGAATCAAATTCTACCTTTGATTTGCTATTACACATTTTTGTGCCAATTTGCTAACTTTTACAAACGCAGGCTGACGGGTTATGATATTTTTTTCCCGAGAATCAACGAGACAGTGGGAATCGTAGGTGAACTTATATAACTGTCTTTTGGTATGGGAACCGATTACAACAATGGTCTCGCGCCACCAATAGCACCTGTTTTAACTTCATATGAAGACATTGGCCGCACGTTTTCACTTCCCACAAAGGCATTGGCTGCGCGTCTGTTGACATCGGAACCGGATACGATACAGCATTTCCGGTACATCCGGTGGTGCAGTTTCCTATCAGGACCGCTAGCATAGATTCACATGCGGCACCACTACTATTTACTATGAGCATGTCAAAGTGCGTTTCAGCACATTTCCTGCTTTCCTGGCAGTTTTCACCACAGTCCGCATAACTACGAGCGGAACCGGAAATGAAATTGCTATAAAAAGCGCCGTCCCTGTCCCGTCCGGTACCTCCCCCTCGGCTTAGGATTAAGCCCGAGGTACCGACGGACAGGTACGGCCTTCAGCTACGAGGAAAGACGCAGGACGATTTCGCTTTGTTAGCGATTTGCCAGCAAGCTGCTTTCTGGCCCAGCGAAGTGATCAGGATATAGCGGCATCGCTACAAAGAGATGCTGCGCTCCTTGGGACACTTCACCCTCTTTTTTCCTGGGCGAGTTTGGTGTCCTTTTTCCTTTAGTCTTTGCTGGCATCAGCGGGTGTAATATTTAAAGGACACCACTGCTGTGGACAAAATTAGAGCTTTTTTCTAAATAACTAGGTCATGTGGGGACATTTGTTTCACACATTTGTTCTCCACAAGCCAACATGAGCTAGGCTATCTAGTGTAATAGTTATCCTCAGTACTATCTCAACATTGCTGGGCCCTTAGAGAGTGTCCATCGGGGTCTTAAGTTGTCACCAAGATTTTATGATGAAAAAACATAATGGCAGGATAAAAATATTTTCTTGCTATTTCTTTTTGTACATCAATAGAGCGGGGCCTCATTGCCTGAGCGAGCGCCAGGAGAGGTGAGGTCGGTCCCAAGATTTATCTGGGTGAGTTACAATTGACATACCATATGGATATCAATTACTCATGCTGATGGTACATAATAGCTACAGCATTGATCTATGTGGCTTTGTATATGTTATGTCAGATGGCTTAGTGTCTGTGTTTGTGTTTACGTGTCTGTTTGTATATACATCCTTTTTGCAGGAAACGTATTAATTTCAGAGACTCTGCTTCCAGATACAGGGAACCCACAAAATGGTAGTATTTCTCTGATTATTTATCCACTGATTTTCATTTACACAATTGCAGTAGTGTTCTTTTATTGGTCCTGAAGAAAGCCAGTGGGCTAATTATCGCCCTTGTTTGGCTGAAACATGTCGACCGAGTTATACATCATCAGATAGTCACCATCTATTTAGACTATCACAACACTATTTTTAATCTTGACATTATGATGATCCTTTAATAAATTGGTTCTACTTTGGCATTATTAATAGTCAATTTTAGTTTTCACGTTATCTTCACATCACTTTCAACACTGCAATTCACTAAGTATTTTGTCAGCACCACCGCATCTCATTTTTTGGTTGTTTTACATCACTAGTGGATCCTTCCTTAGATGTCTCACAATAACACCTAGTGAGACTTCAGGTTGAGATACCAGTTTTTCTTTCTTTAAAATCCCAGATGATGATGCTCCGCCATTGGGTGGGCTGATGGGTTTTCTGTACACTGTGGTGACACGTATTTCCAACACAGCCTGTGCCATTTGTTCTGTTTCTGTATTAACCACATGGTATTTTGACCTCTTTTGTCCCATTGTTGTTAGTATATTGAGTTTGGGGGATAGGACACAAGTAGGTCGGTAATCTCATACCCCTTGGACCCTCCATTAAAAGTTTGTTATTGTTTGTTACTACTTTGTAACCGACATTGATACATTCACTGCTGGGTGGAATAAAACATACATGGGAAAATAAATTGATGGGCGGGAACGCAAATATTAATATTCATTGTAAAAGTTTCATTTTGGTAAGGTGTGATGACCTCTCCTCATCCTTTTGTCCAATCAAAATTGGGGATCCTTACACTTGCAACATTGGGGGGTGGTACACTGACCTGGAAAATAGTATAACTAGGGTAGGCTTAACTAGTTAATTTGTCCGACTTGTACGAATAGCTGTCCTGTCACTGACTCAACACACTCAATAGGTGACCAAGAGCAGAGTTGTTGGCGGAGCACTCTGTCAGAGAAATCGATAACCCAATCGGGGTTCTGGCTGTTAGCTGCAGAGAGGGAGTAACGCAGGCGTTGCAACTTTAACTGCGGGTGCCTGTCTTAACCTTTGGTGGTCCTGTCCTGATCCAATTTGGCTTTACCTGTCCTGATTCTGATCTGCACCTGCTTGCCTTTATGGTGCCTGCACTTTCGGGGTTCTGTCCTTTAAACTGACCCGTGGCCAGGGCTAGTTCTTCACACCATTTTAGGTAAATATGCAATGTGGGTATGTCTTTGTACGGTTTCCTTCTCTCTTCCCACCATGTCAAATGCGTAAAGACTGACTTATAAAATCTTTGCATATCTTCATCTTAATCGTTATCTCTCTAATAGAAAAATATTTGATGTTTAATATTTGGATTAAGACATTTAAGAAATTTAGATAAAGAGTTTAAACCTTTTCCCGAGTTTGTGGTTAATATATGAGTGCAAATGTTATTATTCTACCTATTATTCTAACTCCTTTGATCCCTTAGGACTTTAGGTACCAATGAGGAGGATTGGTAAGTCAATGGTATAGGTCCTAAATGAAATTTATAAATCACTGATTAGAGCAAGTGCACAGGTTATCTGATTAACCTCATGATAAGTTGCGTTTTTTTTATGGGCCCAGGTGAGTATGATAAACTGAGTCGGGTGACCTGCGTGCTCTATCACTGCTCTTTCACGGCTCCTGTGGTGGGCGGGGGGGTGGTTGTGCTGCTGATTGCTGGGTTCGATGGGTTCCCCCGGCTCTGCTGCAGAGACCCACACAGCCACAGGAGCCTCGCGGGGGGCAACAAACGCGAGACCTGCAGCAGGGAACCAACAGAAAACTGGCAGCCTCTCGCAGGAACTCGGTGAGTCATTCATTCATTCATTCATGCTGCAGCATTAACCTGCTTCTCCGACTGTTCTGTGGATGAAGCAATTGATACCATATTTCAGCGTCCATACACTGAGTCTACCTTTTTTTCATTATAGGAGCAATTGAAATCATCTGCTTCACAACATATCCTAGTAAAAAGGGATCTTCTAATTACACACCTAGAAGGTGAATCACAGAGCTCGAAGGTGACATGGCAGCCAGTATGAGCAAACCTGTGGTTGCCTGTAGCAAGCTAGCCTTTATTAAAACTTGCTTCAGATCTCTCAAATGAAAAATCCAGGCCCAAAGGTACACAGTTCACCATTTGTTCCACTTTTCTAAACGGTAGAAAGAAACGAAATTAGAGTGCCATCTGTTGGCCTATTCAAAGTAGTGCAGGTTTAGAAGCAGAGAGAAAATCGCAGACTGTAATTATTGTTGCAACAGCTATTATTCTACAGAAGAAATCTTTACATTTCAAAAGACAGCAATTAACCCAGAGTACATCCATAACATCCCGAGCACATAATGAAATGACGTGAAGTATGTAAAACCAAAGCAGATATATCTTGTGCAATCGCTATAAACAGAAGGGAGCAATTTGTCTGATATTCACTCTGTTCTGTAACTCAGTTAACATTGAGAACATTTAGCTTATTGCATTTCCTGAGCAGAATGCGAGAAACAAGATGTCAGGTTAGCTTTTTTCCTTAGAATCCAGTGCACAAGTTTTAATGAGTTTACTGTAGGCTATTTTACAGTCTAGTTTCCCAAACTTTCACATGTGCTGGATTTGTCTTGAAGATGACCCAAGGACCTATTCACTAAGACATTTTATAGTCATTTTCCGAATTCTTATATGCCTTTGTGAATTGTCCCTTAAGCTTCTTAAACTGGAATAAATTGGGAATACTCGGGGAATATTCCTATACAATTAATACATATGGAAAGCAGTGTGCCCCCTTCGCACTCCTAATAATAGGGAAATCACAAAGAAATGTCAGTGTGTTAAAAATACTCCTTGTAGTACTACTTCCTGGACTCATGAATGTCTTTGTGAATCAGCCCTCAGTGTAATCAGAGACCCTGTTTTCTGTCCTCGGCATCCACTTAACAAGTCATTGCATTGTGGGCGTCATTCAATTGAACTGAACTGATTAGAGTGTATTTCCAGATTGTCATGGAAACCTGTTTCTGTGACAGCTAGTAAAGAATCAAAGTAGTTCACCTATACATTTTCCATCTAAACAGGATCCAGTAACCCAACTGGGGCTGTTCAAGGGATTTCTCTAGGAGTAGATCTTTAAAAAGGAATCCGAATGATACATTTTCCAGCATATGTATATGCAAAATTGGGAGAAAAAATGTTCAACAGATGTATGGGCAACTATAAATAGGCAATCATGAGATATTTTAATGATACATCATTGTCTAAACAAATCCCAAACTCTGCCAGGATGACATGTTGTTTTCCACTGAAGAAAGGGTTGAAAAAACGAGTCAAATGTTGCATTGTGCACCACAATTCACTATGTTGCTTAATTTGGTCTCTAAGAAGTAATAGGTTCTCCAGGCATTACACATAACCTGGGTAAAGATTAGGACGCGGTTGCTTATTATTGACAGCTGATGTCAGATCATATGGGATTACCAGAAAAAGAGCTTCAAGATGCTGTATCGAAAGAGGGGATTATGTTCCACCCACATGAGGATCTTATTCTGTACAGGTTTTTGATTGGGCAAAAGGTGTAAGCTACAACTGAAAAAAGTTCCTGTATTGCACTTTTGCATAGTAGGTAGGGGTGTGCTCATTACAGTAGTCATCAGCGGCGGCCGGCACAGGTAAACACGGTGAGGCAGCGGGGTAGAGCCAACAGACGATGGAATAGGTGTTATTTATTTATTTAATCATATCTATCCGTTGTCTGTTGACGTCCCCCCGCTCGCACCTTGGCCCACCGCATTTACCTGTGTCGGCAGCAGCTGGTAATCATTGGTTGGTTATGTTGACAAGCCAATTATCAAGGCTAGAAGCCTGTTTGGTGTATTGGGAAAACGTATTCTGATGGCATAGGGTTGCTTTGTTTATTGCGAAATGTCATAACTAAGAGGCCAGGTGTATTTATTGTGAACAACATATGCTAAAGCCAATAGGCCTGTAAGTGTGGATTGTTAATACACTGTGACTAAGCCTGTAGACAGGTATTTTATTACATGCAAACTGAAGGATTACCCCCATAGGAAAGTATTTGGGTGTATTGGGCACCCCTTTGAGCTACTCTTGGAGCCCATAATGACACTGTGATAATCCTTGCTAGATCCTTTTCTGAGGGTTGGTATGTTGTTTATCCAGCTGCCTTTTTGTGAATATTTGTGTGTAGTATTTAGTGTGTACTAAAGTACTACTTAGGTCTGCCAGGTTCTTGTAGTTAATCTTGTAGTTAGAATAAAACATACATACATACATCCCTATAGATATATATACTAGTTTTTTGTCAGTGCCTTTCATCCTTAATCTGTTCAAGTGTCATTCACATCTGCTTTCACACATGACAGTATACCACATGGGGAAATGGTTCAGGATACTTCATCCCTTGGATCAATTGCCGAGTGAGTGATGACATATCACCTGCTCACGTGAATGTGAGTGTGCTTCAGTGTCAGGGCTGGTGGATCAGTCTGTGAATTTCCCATTTTTATCTTTTGCAGGACGCCTTTCATTTGTTTCCTTTTTTATTGTGTTTTAAAGTACCCCGAGTTCACGCGAGAGTGCTACCCAGATGCTCAGTTGCAGCTCAGCTCATTTGCAGTGCAGTGCATCCCATTTGGCCACTGCTTCATTAGGTTTCATTGTTTCACTGCACCACGAGGGCCAACATATTTCTTCTAAAATTTCCAACTATTGTGGAAATGTAAATCAATGATACCTTTGTACAATTCCATTCCAAGATAGCCACAACTAGCTATATTTCATTTATTTATTTCTCTGTTTGCTGATATCATGTGTCCCCCATTTTTAATTTACTTGATATACGCTAAGTGAGTTTATGTGTGTGTTTTGCTGTGGATGCGTAAGTGGATGAATGCAAGAGTGAGTCAGAGTGAATCAGTGGGTGGATGAATGTTTGCAGGAGTTCACAAATGGTGATAGAATGCATGATGATTATTGCATGCCCAAAGCTACCCATGCCATTACCAATTCTTGTTCAAATGTCATATAGCAACTTTGGTTCTACTTTCACTTCCTTTCATTTCCCCATCTTGTCTCTTGCAAGTAGTTATAATGTGAATGTAAATCTATTTGGAGCACTGTTAGACTTGGCATAATTGGCATGGGTTTCCTCTGTATTTTTTGCCTTTGCTTCCTGTGTTGGACTTCGTTTTGCTGGTCTAGATGCTTTGGGCACTTTTGCCACTGCTGTTCAGTGCCAGAGTGTAAGTACTCCTTCTGTAAATTATTGTTATGGATTTGTGTTTACATAATTTGCTCATTTGATTTACTAGTCAGACCCTAGTACAGTGCACTGTGTGTATCCCGGGCCTGTAAATCAAATGTTGCTAGTAGGCCTGCAGCACTGATTGTGCCACCCACTTAAGCAGCCTGTAATGTAACTCCAACGTCAACCATTGCAGAGCCTGTGTGCACTCTGGTACTGTCATGTCAACCAGGCAAGTGCACCTACTTGCCAGGCCCTACCATTCCCTTTTTTTTTTTTTTACATGTTAGTCACTCGTAAATTAGGCCCAAGATACCCCTGTGGGCAGGGTGCAGTGTATGTGAAAAGTAGAACATACCTGGGTGTGTGTGGCATGTCCTAATAGTGAAATACGGCAAAATTTGTTTTTCACTGTTATAAGGCTATCTGTCCCCATAGGATAGAATGGGGAGTTTGCTTATAACATCTTATAAGCTTAACTGCCCATGGGAACAAGATAGGAAAATAATGTTTGATATGCCTGAACCCAGAATGTTAAGATGCATCTTTTTGTGAGGCTGATTTTTACATTCTAGGTTTGAAAATTCCACTTTTAGAATGTAGGTATTTTCTTGCTTAGCCATCCAGTGTGCCTCTGCGACGTTGTGTATTGACTGTCTGGTTTTGGAGTGACAGGGGCTGTGGATGGGGATTCTGTTCAGACAGCCACTTGTGGGTGTTAGCTGTGTCCTGCCTTTCCAGGGTGAGTCAGGATCGGGCTGAATAGACCTGGGTTGCACTCGAAGTAGGGAGAGGAGATTTCTTTCACACCTGAATGGGCCTGGTCTGCCAAGGACAATGCTGTCTCCACCTCCTGTCAGGAAGCTGCACTAGAGATGACAGAACTGGTTTTGGCTGGGCACAGGGCTTCTCTGCCAACAGAGAACAAAGGCTTTTGCAGTATAAATATTAGGGCCCAGACCCCAGAACTTTAGTCTCCTTCTGGAAATCAAGAGGAATCTCTGCCAAGGAGAAGAGCTGAAAGAAACTGAAGGAGGAGTACTGGCCCTTTGCTGTGTGCTGTCTGGGGTTGACCTGCAGTGTCTGTTTCTGCCATGGAGAGGAACTGTGTGTGTATCCTGCTTGCAAAGTGGCTCCGTACGCAAACACGTCGTCAAACTCTGGGACCTGTTCGACACGTCCTCCCCAGACGTAGCCTTCCCGACAGAGACCTGGATGAACGACTCCGCAGCACCCGACATCGCCATAGCCATCCCAGACGGCTACAAGATCACCCACAGAGACCGCACCAACAGAGCAGGAGGTGGACTCGCCATCATCCACAAGACCACCCTCATGGTCTCGACCAACTCCGAAGACACACTCAGCACTGCCAAACACCTGCACTTCCAGATCCACACTGACCCCAACACCACCCTCAGAGGAACGCTGATCTACAGACCCCCTGGAGCCCAGCCTCAGTTCAGCGACTCCATCGCCGACTTCATCAGCACGCACGCCCTCACCTCCATGGACTACATCCTCCTCAGACACCTGAACTTCCACCTAGAGAACAATAACGACACCAACTCCACCACCCTGACCGACAACCTTGCCAACCTTGGACTCAGACAGCTTGTCACTGCACCCACTCTGCTGGCCACACACTTGACCCCATCTTCTCCGCAAGCCCCAACATCTCCTTTAGCCACACGACCGAACTCCACTGGCCAACCATCACTGCATCCACTTCACCTTCCAGAAACCCACCACACACCACTGCCCACAACAAGCCCCCCACCGCAGCTGGAGAAAAAACACTGAATACCAGCTAAATACCGCCCTTGCCCAACTCCCAATCGCCAACGCCACTGACCCCGACAATGCCGCCAGCAAGCACAGGCATTGGATCGACGACTGCGCTAACACTCACACCCTGATAAAGAAACCCTCCAACAGACACACCACCAAGAATGCCAGCTGGTTCTCCGCAGAACTCCAGACCTCCAAACAAACCTGCCGGAAACTAGAGAAGAAATTGCACAGCGAACAGACACTGGAGAACCTAGAAGCCCACAAGACCGCCATGTACCAACCCCATCACCTCATCGGAGCCACCAAAAGGACCGCCTTCAAGGACCGCCTCAACAACAACGCACACAACAGCAAAGAGCTCTTCAACATCGTGAAGGAACTCTCCAACCTCAGCTCCAACACCAACGACATCCCACCATTGCAAGACCTGTGCAAATCCCTTGCCACCTTCTTCCACCGAAAGATCGCCGACATCATAACAGTTTCGACAACCTGACCACCCCAACAACCAACGACACCTCAGACCCCACGGCCACCACCCACAGTGACCCCCTGCTCAACTGGACCCACATCAACAATGACAACACCATCAAGATCATGAACACCATCCACTCAGGCTCCCCATCAGACCCATGCCCACACCACATCCTCAACAAAGCCAGCGCCTCCATCTCACCCAATCTCCGCAAGGCCATCAACATGTCCTTCGAGACCGCGATGTTCCCGCAGAGCTGGAAGCATGCCGAGATCAATGCCCTGCTCAAGAAACCCCAGGCGGAACTGAGCGACCTCAAGAACTTCTGGCCCATTTCTCTGCTTCCTTACCCGGCGAAGGCCATCGAGAAAGCCATCAACAAACAGCTGATCGGACTCGGGACCTAGGATGCCTAAAGGGGGGGGTAAGGGACGGGGGAGGGGGAAAAGGGTGGGACATGGAAGTAGGGGGTGGGAGTGTAGGACCAAGGAACGTCAATCACATGAAGGGTAAAAAAAACGGTATTACTGTAGTCATAGACAATCGTGTAATGATGAGGAAACAAAGTCATGGATATGACACCAGGCTGATGGGAATAATTCTAATTTTAATATGGCTAAGTTAAAAATTGTTTCTGTAAATATCTGCGGACTCAACGATATTAAAAAGAGACAAAAGGTGGCGGTAGGACTACAACTAATGGAGGCGAATATCGCCTGCTTACAAGAAACTCATATCGAAGGTTCTCAGCACTATTTATTGAAATCGCTAGGGTATAACCTTATCACAGCTTCTACACAGGGAGTCCGAACTAAGGGGGTGGCAATCTTAGCAAAAGGTGGGGGGCTCCAATTTGATAGAGTATTGTCCGATAAACTCGGGAGATGGGCAATCGCTGAATGCAAGTACAATAAGGGGCGAAATAAAATAACAATTTGTACTATATATGGGAGTTATAAAACACACGTTAAATCCTGAGCTAAACAAAACAGCAAAATTAGAGTCCAAGTATCAAATTCCAAGGTTTCGATATCTTTTCAAAATTCTTCATTTATTTTCATTTGTGATGGAGTCCAATCTTCACCCATGCAGATAGAAGACAACCACTGCCAACACGTGTTTCGTCTAGGTCGACAAGACCAAAGACTTCATCAGGGCATATAAGTCATCAGTTGCATATAAGTAGTAAAGGATGTGTACTGTTCTAAAATCAAAAGAACCTCGTGTGTAGGATAGTAAGGTCCTCCAAGTAAATAAAATGTCGACGATGTCCAATTTTTATTAGTCAATGTCACGATTATCCAGGAGCAGTATTAGAATGTATTGATATTATTCATTCCTCTGGTAAAGGGATTCTGCCCTCCGAGTGCAGAGAGAGATTCCAATTATTAGGCGGTGTGCTGCACGCCGCCTAATAATTGGAATCTCTCTCTGCACTCCCTTTACCAGAGGAATGAATAATATAAATACATTCTAATACTGCTCCTGGATAATTGGACTCTAATTTTGCTGTTTTGTTTAGCTCAGGATTTAACGTGTGTTTTATAACTGTACATTTGTGGCTCAATTGAGTCCCAGTGTTTGATTTTGGTTGGGTGACCGAAATCTTATCCTTGGAGCTTATCTAATATTGGATCCTACTAATTGGTAATTCCTCTCAGCGCAAATTACCCTCATTCACCTGATCATTTTGTTGGAACTATATATGGGAGTGTTTGTGATGAACCAGAGGTGCTAATAAAGATCTCCAACGAGCTCGCTCATTGGCCTCTACCCCTTATAGTGTGCGGGGATTTTAACCTTCATCTCCCAGGGGACTGGACTATGGGTCCGGAATTTAATTATCATGGCAGGAAACCTAGAGTCTTTCGGGCTCTAAAAGACTTATGTTTGGTACATAGCCTTATAGATGGGTGGCAACTTAATCACTGGGGAGATCCTGGGTTCACATTTTACTCATATCCACATTTGCGACATGCAAGACTTGACTACATGCTTATATCAAATTCACTGAAAAGTGTGTGTACGATAGATAAATTACCACGCCTACTATCAGATCATAACCCAATAACTTTAAAACTATCATATACTCCGAATAACCATACAACTAAGAGCTGGACGTTCGAAAGGGCTCTATTAATGAATGAAAAGTACTGCGAACACATGAAGGGGTGGATCCCGGGCTTTATCGCAGATAATATTGGAAGTACATCTATAGTAATCGTATGGGATGCACTAAAAGCTGGCATAAGAGGTGAGACCCTACAATTCTCTCTCAGGTCTAACAAGGAAGGGAAGTCCCACTTAGCTGCACTACAATATAATCTGGGCAAAGCCGAGGAAGATCTGATTGCTGCAGCTCAACAAGGCCAGGTGCTAGACAGTGCACTATCTCAGGTAGCCATTGCAAAAAACCTTATCACAGAAATTATAGTGGAAAAAGCCATCACGAAGGCATCAGTAAATAAGGAAAAGATATATGAAATGAGCGACCTGTTTGGGCATCAGCTAGCGATGCGTGTAAGAGAAGAGGCATCAGCAAACACTATTAGAGAAATCCAAGACCCGAGATTAGGTATTAAATCAGAACCAGATGAAGTAAGGGCCGCATTCCAGAGATTCTATCAAGATCTCTATACTGAACCGATAAGTGGATTGGGGGATCCAGATCTTTATTTAGATGTAAATGAAGGACCTAGATTTGAGAAGAAGGACCAGGACAGGTTGGATGAATTACCCAACTGGGATGAGATCCTACTATCTTTAAAAACATTAAAAAGCGGAAAAGCGACAGGACTGGATGGGATACCATCTGAGTTTTATCTGAAATTTGCTGATCAATTAAAAATAATACTGATGAATTTGTTTAACCACATATTTCAGGGAGGCACACCCCCCCCCCATCCTGGTCAGAAGCTAAGATTGTGGTCTTCTTGAAAAAAAATAAAAATCTGCTTGATTTAGGTTCATATCGACCAATTACTCTAATAAATGGGGACTCAAAAATGTATTCGAAACTCCTGGCGACAAGATTGGCACCCATAATAAATAAAATAGTATCCAAACACCAACATGGATTTATACCAGGAAGGTCAACAACTGACCATGTTCAACGGGTGATCTCACTGTTTGACTATACAGAGTCCACAGGAGACCCTATGGCGCTTATACTCCTTGACGCAGAGAAAGCGTTTGATAGGGTCTCCTGGGGATTTTTATGGAAGGCAATGTCTTATAGTGGAATCAACGACAAATTTATTACGGCCACTCAAGGTCTATATAATAAACCAAGTGCTAGAGTATTAGTTAATGGGCTCTTGTCAGAAAACTTTGCAATCACGAGAGGAACTAGGCAGGGATGTCCCTGCTCACCCCTCTTATTTGCAATATATATCGATCCATTTATCCGTTGGCTTGACAATTGTATAAATATTTCACCAATTCAAATAGGTAGTCACAGTACCAAAACCCTGGCATACGCCGACGACATTGCGCTTGTCACCAGAGACCCCAATATAGCAATGCCGGTGATAGAAGAGGAAGCACACCTATTTGGATTAGTATCTGGATATAAACTAAATGCTAGAAAAACCCAGATTGTTCTAAATAACAAGATCGTGATGGGGGATTTAAGAGTAACTGAAGAGGCCGTATATCTAGGGGTTACAATAACTGCCAAAATTCAAAACATTGTTGACATTAACTTAAAACCATTGATTTGTAGAACCATGAAGGAGATGGTCCGACTAGATAATTTACATTTAACTATAGGGGGTCGCTGTAATTTGATTAAGATGCTTTTTTTCCCCAGATTTTTATATTTTTTTAGGACTATCTGCCTTGAATTTTCTCCCAAAATCTTTAGGAGTATCGATTCTATGCTCTCAAGTTTTATTTGGGGATATAAAAAACCTCATCGGGCACTTAAACGATTGGTATTACCGAAGGAAAAGGGAGGCTTATCCCTACCAAATTTCAAGCTATATTATTGGGCCACTGTCCTAAAATATTGCGCCAATCTGATCTCGATTGATAATATCAATCAAGAGATCCCGACCCCTCAAGAACTCCTACTAGGTGAAGATTGTGCCAGTTGCTTCTGGCGACATACTAACGACAACTATTTTAAGAAAGTAAAGTTTAAGACTATCTTAGGGGCTTATAAAGTATGGAGCAGTATACGCAAAATGTTGGGGCTTGGGCGATTATCATTTTACACACCAACTAATAGTAATAATGATCTGCCTCTAATATTTCATGACAATTGTATACATAGATGGATATCGGCAGGGATGGTGCAACTGGGCTGCTTTTATAAACAAGGATGTCTTAAGATATTTGAGGATCTGCATGAGGAATATAATATTAACCATAGGGATTTTTTTAAGTTCCTGCAGGTTAGAGATTTCCTAACGAAGAAAACTGGTGGGCGGGAGAATTTCCGGAACAATCAATTGATTGATCAATTATGTAAAAAAACAACTCCCAGGATCGGGGAAATCTATGAAATATTGAATGTAATGGCACCTGATGATATGGATAAATATTGTGTAATTTGGCGGGAACAACTTGGAGTACATTCCAATATCCCCCGCTTAGCATATGAGTTCGCACTACATTCATTAATGTCGATAAAGTTACAGGCACAATTTTATAAAACTTTTTTCTTCCTATATTACACCCCCAAGAAAATTGCTAAATGGGGAACAGGGAAGGGAACAACATGCCCTCGTTGTGCACTATACGGGGCCGATATTATACATATATTTGCCACATGTAATATGCTGACTAAGCTGATTAATGACATCTCTGAATTTCTATCAGAGGTTTGTCAAACAAGAATTGAAATTTCAACAGAGGAAATCATGCTGGGGGTAGCGAATCGTGAATTACAGACAAACACTCAGGGCTTAATATTCGTGGCCATGGCTATACTTCGACTTACTATCGCCTCAGCATGGTTAGATCCTGATCCACCGGCATTTCAACAATGGAGGTCTAGATTATTAGCCACTTGTAGCCTGGAAGTTGCAATTTATAGAAACAAAGGGCCTAAGAAAAGATTAAGGGGCATGCGGATATGGTCATCGATGTTATTGTGGATTCAGAGACATACATGATTGTATTTTGTGTATATAGTATTATCGTCATTGTTATTTCCCTGTATCTTTATGGTAAAATATATCATACGGGATTAATTTCTGTTGTATGTATGTACTAGGCTTTTTTTCTTATCTTTCTGACGTGTTCTTGGTCAGGGAAAGGGGGGGCGGGGAGGGTGGGAATGTATTTTTTTATGTAAAAATTGTCAATAAAAAGATTTTAAAAAAACAAACAGCTGATCCACTACCTTGAGGAGAACAACATCCTGGGCCCATCCCAGTCCGGATTCCGTAGCAACCACAGCACAGAAACCGCCCTCATCGCCGCCACCAAGGACATCAGGGCCCTGCTGGACAAAGGCGAAACCGCTGCCCTCATCCTCCTGGACCTATCAGCAACCTTCGGTACTGTCTGCCACCGCACGCTACGCAAACGGCTTCACAACGCAGGGATCCGAGACAAGGCTCTGGAATGTACCACCTCCTTCCTCTCTGGCAGAACCCAGAGCATCCGCCACCCCCCTTTCCTTTCCGAGGCCTCCAAGATCATCTGCGGCATACCCCATGGATCATCCCTCAGCCCAACATTGTTCAACATCTACATGGCCTCGCTCGCCCATGTCGTCAGACTGCATGACCAAAATATTGTCTCCTACGCCGACGACACACAGCTGATCCTCTCCCTCACCAAGGACCCCTGCACAACCAAAACCAGCCTCCACGAAGGAATGAAAGAGGTCGCCGAATGGATGAAGAACAGCCGTTTGAAGCTGAACTTGGAGAAGACTGATGTCCTCATCCTCGGCTCCACCCCCTCAGCCTGGGACGACTCCTGGTGGCCAACCGCCCTGGGAGCAGCACTAACACCCACCAACCACGCACGCAACCTGGGGTTCATCCTCGACTCAACACTCTCCATGACCAAGCAAGTCAATGCCGTCTCATCCTCAACACCCACCGCATGCTCCGGAATATCTACAGGTGGATCTCAACTGACGCAAGAAGAATGGTCACCCAGGCCCTCGTCAGCAGCAGACTGGACTACAGAAACGCCCGTTACATGGGAGTCCAGGCCAAACTGCTGAAAATACTTCAACGCATGCAGAACGCCTCTGCCTGCCTGTTCCTCGACATCCCTCGACACAGCCTCGTCACACCCCACCTGAGAGACCTGCACTGGCTGCCCATCAACAAGAAGATCACCTTCAAACTCCTCACCCACGCACACAAGGCACTTCACGACACTGGACGAGCATACCTCAACAGACGACTCACCTTCTACACTCCGAACCTTTAGCTTCGCTCCACCAAACACGCCCTCACTACCGTCCCCTGCATCCAAAGGGCGACCACCGGCGGCAGATCGTTCTCCTACCTCACCGCCAAGACCTGGAACACCCTCCCCATCCTCCTACGGCAGACCAAAGACCTACTTACCTTCAGGAGACTACTCAAGACCTGGCTCTTTGAGCAGTAGCAGCACCCCCCAGCGCCTTGAGACCCTTACGGGTAAGTAGTGCGCTCTACAAATTTCATAATTGATTGACTGATTGATTGAAGTGGACCTTGCCCCCAATTCAAGAGGTCTCAGGGACAGCAAAGACCTCACCTTCCTTCGAGGCATTGTCACTAGAACCGCTGGTTTAAGTCCCCGCAGAAGTAAAGGGCAAGCAACTCTGACACCGAGTCAGTCGCAGGATTCCGTGTCCTGAAGGCACCACAGAGTGCACAACCTCGCTCCGCAACACAACCCTGGTCTCACCCTCTGTCAATGAGCCACTGCTTGCACTGTGTCCTATGGGCACCACACTCCGCACTGCTTTGTTACATGCTGCGCAGACGTCACCGACTCCATCGCTGCTCGACCCAAACATCAACCGGCTCTGTCGTCGCATCGTGACCTGCCAGCACCGTATCGAGCTGTGAGGACACCGCACGCTGCAACGCTTCCATCTCACATCGCAACCGCGATGGTTGCCCCGACCGACTCGCATTGGTGCGTTGGCCGCAACAAGAAAGGTACTGTCTCCGAGTCTGTCAATGCTTTCGCTGACCCGTACCGACGCAGTTGGCTGGAATTGTTAAACTCTTCTGTGTTCAGTAGCGCTGTAGCCCCAAATGGCGCTACTGGAGGAACTGTGTTTTCACGTTATTCCTGCAATTTAAAATTTATTTTGCATAGTAACTATTTTCTACTGTATTGAATGGCGGCTTTTTGACGCTTTTGGTCTTGTTGGTTTAGATAAAGTCTTGCTTATTTTTCTAAACTGGTGTGGTGTCCACGTGTAGTGTTTTCACTGTGTTACTGTATGCAAGCACAAATGCTTTACACACTGCCTCTGAGATTAGGCTGTCTGCTCATGCCAAGCTACCAAGGGGGTAAGCAGGGGTTATTTTAGAAGTGTATCCCCCTTACCCTGGGTAGGAAGAAGGGTCCCTACTTGGACAAAAATGCAAACCATTGCCAACTATAGACCTCCAATTCTAACAAGCACATATTAGGAGTAGGCCAGGAGAGAGCCAAGTAATTACCCCTGCACGTGAAATTACAAATATCACGGGTTTCAGTAACTTTGGGGGGTAGAATTACTCCTTATTATAAGTTTGGGGTGAAAAGCACTGGACCCGGGCACATTGTGATTGCTGGGGTATTCAAAATGAGGGCCAGAAGAGGGTGTAGTGCAAAAATGCAGTTATACATTTCTATCAATTTAAGTGCTGGAAGCTTACATTTGGAACCCTGGGATGTACAGTTTGCACTCTGGGTTGTGAATCGGAATGCAATTTGCATTCAACCTTTAAAATAATAGGCCACAGGAAAAATTGTATACTCACAGTAGGTAGCAAAATTAGCTGCCTAATAAATATAAATGATTATAGTAAGGAGAGATACCAGTAATAGCTACAAAGGCCACTCTGATTCCAATATAAAATGGGATGTAGTTAAAGAGAACATTCCTGATGCAATAGTCCTCATGAAGTTGTTCTGTATGTACATATTACATTCCTGAACAATAAGAAATAACAAATTGCAGTAAACGTGTTGCACTCTTACAAAGAAGAGGTCTTCAGGGCTCGCAGTCACTGAGAGAAAAGATATACAAATGTTTAAAATAGCAATTCCAACAAAATAGATAGATAGATAGATAGATAGATAGATAGATAGATAGATAGATAGATAGATAGATAGATAGATAGATAGATAGATAGATAGATAGATAAATAGATAAATAGATAGATAGATACTGATTCACAGAAAAAACAAAGGTTAAAGTTACGTAGTTAGGAATTGTAACAATATGTTAGTTTACATTTTGTTTAAAACATAGAAATTCAATGAAAAAAAAAACAATAAAGGGATATTATAGTAAGGTGAAATATCTGTTAAAACATACTACTGTAAATGAACAAAACCACTGAAATTTACCAGTTATAGTTATCTCAAGTAACTATAACTTGTGCCCTAAAGTTACTATCGCTTGCACCCCTGCCATGCAGAGTGTTGTTATCAATTATATAATTTCAGATGTTGCAGTGATGTTATCAATGATGTCATAAAGCATGTCATAAGTGGGGGCGTGGCTAAGCCGGCGACCATCTCGGCCACTCGACATTGAAGCTCCATCGGCCCGGGTCCAATCCTGGGATGGACAGGTCCCTACAGATCGCTAACGGATGCTTAAAAGTGGGGGCCAGCCCTGAAATGCCTAGGGAACATATGGCTTGTTTTTGTTTCCCTTAACAGATCAGATGACAGTGGCACATGGCCGTGGGGACCGCAATAGGAAACAGCTGTACATCCCGGAGGCCCCGCAGTGATAGGGTCTGCGGGCGAGCAAAAGGCATAAGACAGGCGGGCAGCGTGGTGCAGCCCAGGCTTCATGGGTCACCCGATATCCTTCCGCTAGACGGGGAGCTGTGGCCCGCACTGGAGTGGCTACGCGGCCTTCTCAGATGTTCCTTGTGCTCTCTGGGTCCGGAGGTTTAATGCTGCTGGCCTGATGACTTGGGCCTTGTGCAGTCTAGGACTGATAACATGGACAGCAGTCAAGGTAAGCTGCTGTTGAGTAATTCAACAGACTTGCACTGTTGTGTACAGTATGCTGCATTCACCCTCACTGTTTTGTCTGCAGTAAACAGCCTCAGTGCTCACATCGGCTGATTGGGCTGCTTGAAGGACCCTGGGTGCGGCTGCCTGAACCATCTGGCTGTTTGCTTTCTGAGGTCCACTATCTCCTGGGAGCTATAGGCGACACTATTCTGCACCCTAGACACAGGCATTGACACTCAGCTCATATGCTGACTAATTAAGGGGAACAGTGATTATTTTGAGGCATGTGGCTGAGGCATGCGCTAGCAAATGGTAATAGGTGAGTGAGTTGCCTGAGTGGAAGAGCACTGGGTGCTTTTCAACTTGGGATACTCTCCTGCTCCTGTCTGCTACCTGCACTTTCTCTCAGAGAATATGATGGTACGAATAGACACAAAGCAGTGACAAATTCAGTTTGAGAAGCCTACACCTACTGGTGGAGAAGAGAATGCATCAGCCAAGGAGATTGGTGTGGCTGGGGGCCCTATAGACAAACAACCGGTGGGCCTGGATGCCATCATGTCAGAACTTAAGATGGCTTTTTGAGCGACAGATGCCCGCTTTGATACTACTGTATGCATGACTACATGGACAATCAGAATATGCAGATTATGGGAGCGGAGGAGCAGAGGTCCTGTCTTGAAGACACCACAATGGTATACAGCCTGCAGAAGTTGGAATCGCATCGAAAATCAATGGCTATAAAGAATGAAGACTTGGAAGCCCGGAGGCATCGTAATAATACCCATATATTGGCAGTGCCAGAAACATTGGATACTGGTCACTTAGATTTTTTTGTTGAGGGCCTCCTTTCTGAGCTCCTGGAGTGACAGCACTTCACCCTGGCCTTTATTGTTGAGCATGCACACAAGTCCCTGGGCCCACACCCCATACTGAGTGCCCAACAGCAGCCAATAATTGCTTGAGTCCTAAGCTACAGGGACCGGGAAATGGCACTCAGGTGAGCGAGAGAACTGGGCTCACTTAGCTATCAGGAAGACGTCATTTTCATTTTCCCTGTCTTCACAATGGTGGTCCAGGATGCATGCCATACATTCAATGATGCCAAGAATGCGTTGCAAACATTGGGACTTAGATATAGGATGCTGTACTCTCATTGACTTCCTGTGGATGTGGGGGGAAGAACCCGATTCTTTGACACACCGGCAGATGTGATGGTGTTCTGTTAACAGCGCGGCAACCATCCCAGTTCCTCGAGAAGATCAACACCAGAGAAACCCACATCAGATTAACAGATACTCCCCAGCATGGAGCTTTTCTTTTCAGAATGAGCATGAGCACAAAGCAAATTCCTGTGCACGAAGAGAACTGAGCTTTGCTGTAGCCCTCATCTGCAACTACTGCCAAAAACAAATCTATGACATAATATCGACAGACAGAATATAGACATACAAAAATATCGACACAAAAATATCGAAAACAAAAATATCAGAGTTCTATCTACATAAAGGTAAGTACAAAAATATCGAGAAAAAAAATATAGTGGTACAAAAATATCGAAGTTAAAAATATTGTTTTTTTAAATGTATTAATAATTATGTAAAAATAATTTAAAAATACATATAATTTAGCAAATTAAAAATATAAACATTAAAACATATTAAAAAATTAATAACTAATACATACACATTTAAAATAAATTAAAAACTACATATAAATTAATATATATACTTACTCTACATATTGCAACAGTAGGAAAAGCGTTGGATAGCGTAGGGGTAAAAATTACTATTCCCACTCCAGAGAGTGCAACAGTAGGGAAAGCGTTGGATAGCGTAGGGGTAAAAATTACTATTCCCCACTCCAGAGAGTGCAACAGTAGGTAAAGCGTTGGATAGCGTAGGGGTAAAAATTACTATTCACACTCCAGAGAGTGCAACAGTAGGGAAAGCGTTGGATAGCGTAGGGGTAAAAATTACTATTCCCACTCCAGAGGGTGCAACAGTAGGGAATGCGTTGGATAGCGTAGGGGTAAAAATTACTATTCCCACTCCAGAGAGTGCAACAGTAGGTAAAGCGTTGGATAGCGTAGGGGTAAAAATTACTATTCCCACTCCAGAGAGTGCAACAGTAGGGAAAGCGTTGGATAGCGTAGGGGTAAAAATTACTATTCCCACTCCAGAGGGTGCAACAGTAGGGAATGCGTTGGATAGCGTAGGGGTAAAAATTACTATTCCCACTCCAGAGAGTGCAACAGTAGGGAAAGCGTTGGATAGCGTAGGGGTAAAAATTACTATTCCCACTCCAGAGAGTGCAACAGTAGGGAAAGCGTTGGATAGCGTAGGGGTAAAAATTACTATTCCCACTCCAAAGGGTGCAACAGTAGAGAAAGCGTGGGATAGCGTAGGGGTAAAAATTACTATTCCCACTCCAAAGGGTGCAACAGTAGGGAGAGTGTTGGATAGCATAGGGGTAAAAATTACTATTCCCACTCCAGAGAGTGCGACAGTAGGGAAAGCGATGGATAGCGTAGGGGTAACAATCACTATTCCCACTCCAGAGAGTGCAACAGTAGGGAAAGCGTTGGATAGCGTAGGGGTAAAAATTACTATTCCCACTCCAGAGGGTGCAACAGTTGGGAAAGCGTTGGATAGCGTAGGGGTAAAAATTACTATTCCCACTCCAGAGAGTGCAACAGTAGGGAAAGCGTTGGATAGTGTAGGGGTAAAAATTACTATTCCCACTCCAATGGGTGCAACAGTAGGGAAAGCGTTGGATAGCGTAGGGGTAAAAATTACTATTCCCACTCCAAAGGGTGCAACAGTAGGGAATGCGTTGGATAGCGTAGGGGTAGAAATTACTATTCCCACTCCAAAGGGTGCAACAGTAGGGAAAGCGTTGGATAATGTAGGGGTAAAAATTACTATTCCCACTCCAGAGGGTGAAACAGTAGGGAAAGCGTTGGTTAGCGTAGGGGTAAAAATTACTATTCCCACTCCAGAGGGTGCAACAGTAGGGAAAGCGTTGGATAGCGTAGGGGTAAAAATTACTGTTCACACTCCAGAGGGTGCAACAGTAGGGAAAGTGTTGGATAGCGTAGGGGTAAAAGTTACTATTCCCACTCCAGAGGGTGCAACAGTAGGGAAAGCATTGGATAGCATGGGGTAAAAATTACTTCCCACACTACTCCCCCTTTAACAAACAACACACTACACATACAAAAATACACAATTAATATAAATATCAATTAATAAATTAATAACAATTAATATTAAATTGATATAATTATAAATTAGCTAATTAACACACATTAATTACCAATTAATTACCAATTGATTAACAAGATATTTACAAGAATAAACAATATTTATTAATAAATTATTTATAATTAATATTATGAAATAAAAAAACTAATAACCAATTAATTAATTAACAATTAATTAACAATAAATACCAGTAAATAAATACAATCTCTTTAATTAATTTAATGTAATTATGTCACACCCTATTCCCCGATAAACACACAACCCACTACAAATAAATAAATCACATAAAAAATGTAATTGTCATTTAATCACTTAAGAATAATTAATCACCAATTAATTATTAATTAGCAATAACAAAAAATAGAAAATAGTACATTAACTCTAATTAATTTAATTAACTAATTTATACTAATGAATTACCAATTAATTATTAATTAACAATAACAAAAACTTTATAAACATTACTACATTAACTCTAATTAATTTAATTAACTAATTAATAAGAATTAATTACCAATTAATTATTAATTAACAATAACAAAAAATACCACTACATTAACTCTAATTCATTTAATTAACACGTTAATAATAATTAATTACCAATTAATGATTAATTAATACTTATTTATTAATCAAAAATATTTTTAAGACATATTAATCAATTAATTATAATTAAATTTCTTCCCACCCTATTCCCCTATAAACCCGCAACCCGCTGTGATACTAAAACGCAAGATTTAAACAAAATTACTAATTCTAAACATACATTAAAAAACATGTTTAACAAACATATAAACAACATAATAAACTACATAACACTAAACAAAATTTCGATATTACTAACATACATACCTTAATATCGATATTCTGTCTATTGATATTATTGCACATCGATATTCTATACCATCGAAATTAAAACATCGATATTATTGTATATCGATATTTTAATTTCGATATTTTGTCTCTCTAACGCCAAAAACATGGGCACACCCACTGAACCCCTTTTAAACTGATCATTGATATCCATCCATGACCCAAACATACACTTGGACACCATCAAGACATGGAGCTGGCCGCTGCAGCATTGGTACACCCCTGAGGCATTAGTCACCAACACGGTCTGGGGAAAATATTATGTTACTGTACGGGTATTCTGGGGTTCACTTGGCAAGTTCTCCCCAGATGTGAGAATATCCCCATTTATTTCTTTCTTTATTTATTTATTACATTTATATGGCGCAACAGCTACCCTGAGGGTTTCCCGGCGCCTTGGATCCGAATTTTACCAGGTGGAATGGAATTTATTGGTTGAATAGCCATGCCTTAATGTCTTTCCGGTATTTGATGTAACTTGGTTCAAGACGCAGTTTCAGCGGAAGCGAATTCCACAGAACTGGCACCAGGTAGGCGAAAGAGCGTCCGCCCAATCGTACCCGTTTAAACCTAGGGACAACAAATTTTGCCTGATGCAGTGATCGAAGGTTTCGAGAGGGTGTGTATTTATGTACCAGCTTACATGAACATGTAACACAGTGCTTTAAATTTAGCTCTATTGCCTATCTTGAGCCAGTGGAGGTTTCTTAGATGTTCAGAAACACTCGTTCGCCTAGGGAGCTGGAGAAGTATCCTTGCCGCCGCATTTTGGACGATCTGTAGTCGACGCGTGATCTCTTTATTGGCTCTTAGATATAGGATATTCCCATAGTCTAATCTCGAGCCAATCAAGGCCTGTATCACGTTTTTTTGCGCCCTTTCAGGGAGTTGCCACAGGATTTTTATCAGCCACTTAAGAATGGCAAAGCAAGTTGATGCTGTTTTGGCTGTTTGCACACGCATAGACAGTTTGTCATCGAGTATCACCCCTAGTTTGCGAGCAGATTGTACCGCTACCGGGGTTGGGCCCATTTCCGTGGGCCAGTAGGCTGGTCACCAGAGTTCCTTTGGTTCTCCAAAGATGATCAGCTCAGTTTTTTCCCCATTTAGTTTTAGTTTCTTGGTGTGCATGCGCGGCCGCCCGCGCATGTGCATTGGTATCCATGACGACGCGATTCCAAGAGGGAGCCCCGGACGAGCCCCGGACACGGTAAGTGCTTTAAAATTGTTTTATTAAGGGTAGTTTGCTTAAATAATGTATGTAGAGGAGAGCGGGAGGGAGGTGCGTAGTGGGGCTACGCGGAGTGCGGGAGTGGGGGTAGCTTCTCGCCCACTCCGCGTTGCTCCGCGGAGCCCCACTACGCCCACTACGCCCAGGGTTAGTTATATAAATATTAAAAAGTATCGGACTCAAGATTGACCCCTGGGGAACTCCATAAGGGGAGGTCAGAATATTGGAGATATTATTTTTGGAGAAAACCTGGAATGACCTGTGTGAAAGGAAATATTCTAACCACTCCAGCGCTTTCCCTCTCACCACTATTCCTTCTAGAGTCTGAATCAAAGTTTTATGGGAAATGGTGTCGAAAGCAGCACTCAAATCTAAAAGAATGAGTGCCACTGTGCCACCATTGTCCAATTCCTGACGGATAGTTTCCGTTACTCCTAATAGGGTGGACGCGGTGGAGTGACCAGCTCTAAAACCCGACTGGGAGGGGTGTAGTAGCTTATTGATATTGACCAATTCCCTAACTGTCTATTCACATGCTTTTCCAGGATTCTAGAGAATATTGGCAAGAGCGATATTGGCCGAAAATTGGAGAAGATCTCTGGATCTCCGTTCTCTTTTTTAAGTAGAGGCACTACCATGGCGCGCTTCCAGTCTTCAGGAACCACTGCTTCATGTAGTGATGCATTTAACAGTATTCTAATTACATCCAGGATGCAAGGATCAAGCTGTTTTAAAATATAGGCTGGCATAGGGTCATGTGGTGAACCTGATTTGATACTGTTTAGTACTTCCACAAAATTATTGGGGTCTAATGGCTGCAAGGTAGTAAGCAATTTCCAAGGAGTATCATCCCACTCGTCAGACCCATTGGGAGTTGGGGCCAACATCGGGATTGCCTTAGAGTCGCATCCTTCATTGAAGTTCGAATAAATGTTGGATATTTTCTCATTAAAATAATTCGCAATGAGATTACATTGTGTGGTGGACAGTGTAGGGGGTTCCGGTTGGTGTGCAGCTCCGGCTAAGTCCTTTAACACCTTAAAAGAGTACTGGGACTACTTTGTGCCTCTAAAATGGTATTCTTTGTACAGTCCCCCTTTGCTATTTTACATGACAAATGATAGACATTTAGAGCGTGTTTATACTTCCTTGCTTGCTAAGTCATAGTTTCTCCTCCACTGCCTCTCTAGCTTCTTGCAGTTACTTTTTCCTTCCATCAATTTTTCAGAAAACCACGGGACCGGGGGGTTACAGGACTTCCGCTTACTCAACGTGAGCGGAATGGCAGTCTGTACGCCTTCAGATAGCCAGTTGTTGATTTCTTTATGGTCTATGACTCTGAGCTCTGAGATTAATATTGGGCCTTGACTGTGTTAACTGGGAATTAAGATCATCTATGTTCATTTTTTTCCAATTTCTGAACCAAACCTCAGTTCTGTTCAGATCTTTAGTAGTTGGTATCCTGATTTCAAAATTGATTAGATAATGGTCAGACCAGGGTATGGGCAGTGCGGGCTCACATCTTAGGTTGTTAAAATTAGCAAAAATCGGGTCTAATAAGTGACCTGCTATATGTGTGGGACCTTTATTACACAATTGGACATTGAGGGCTTCTAAGTCGGATAGAGGTTAAGAACCATAGGGCAATTATGGTCCTCTAAATGCAGGTTAAGATCGCCTAGAATAGAAAACATGGATGCTTCCAGCAAGAGTGGGGTGATAAACTCTGGAAGAGCCGCCACCCATTCCCCTACCATACCTGGTGGTCGATAGATCAAGATCCCAGTAAACTTGATTTGAGGTGTGAGGGTTAGTTTAAAAAGTCCAGCTTCACAGTTGTCCAATTTAAGGTCTTCCCATTTACATTTAAAATCTTTTTTTAAAATAATTCCTATACCTCCCCCACTTTGATTTATTCGATCTTTCCTGACTATAGTGTCTATTGGGGGTAAAGCTGTAGCGATGTCCGGGCCCGAACTGGCATTTAGCCATGTTTCTGTCAAAAATAACGCATCTGGCTTAAGATCATTTAGTAAGTAAAAAATATCCTCTTTATGTTTGGGAAGCGATCTACAGTTGGCACTAATGAAGTTAAAATACCTGCCTTCATCTTCATTTGTCCTAGTCTTAGCATTCTTAAACCCTCCGTTCTCCCCTGTTATTCCTAACTGTAAATGGGAGAAGGAGAAGTTACTCACGGGGAAGAGGAATGGTGGATCCTCAAAGTGCAGTATCTTACAATGTGAGTGACATTTAGGCCTTCGGCTGAGCAGATCTCTGCGCGAGTAGGTATGTGATTTTAAGATTTGGGCAGGGGGGATGGCCCCTGGACCCATTCCATTTACCAACTTGTTTTTCGCAACGTTGCGTAGATCTATAACCTGTAGGTCCAGTCTTAAATACTCATAGTGTTGGCTTAGCATTTCATACAGTAAGCCTAGTAATGTTGCATCAGTTCTTTGGTGAAATATCTACTTAGGGCCAGGGGAGTTTTTAAATAATAAAAAGAAATGAGTTATTTGCCAAATGTTTTGAAATCAGGAATTTTGGCTTTCTGAAATATGCTCCATGAAACACCTATTGCATTACCACATAACCATGAAAAATGGACATCTTCTAAAGTTAAGGGCATGCAAGCATGACCCACTAATGACCTGTTTCATTGTGTAATATTTTTAACGTCTGGTGGTGAGTACTAGCATTATCTGCCCAACTTAAAGACATGGGAGGGCCGCTTGTTATTCTGTAATGTCAGGTGGACGAGAATCAAAGCTAATTTTAGCTGTATATGTTCTGAATTCTGTTTTAACTGTGTATCTAAACCTTATTTGTTAAGGTATTGTTAAAGGCAAAAACTGAAGATAAAGGTTAATTGGGCATTTCATTCATATCAAGGCAGGAAATGAGGAGAAAAAACACTAGAAATTGATGGGATTGTATAAGGAGGAGATTTTTCCTTGGAGAAAAATACTAGTCTGTTGGGGGCATATTTCATGCATTCCTAGATATGCTTATGCAAAAATCTGTATGGTCCGCCAAACAACTGTGTTTTTTCCAAATGTAGGAGATATTTATGATTTTATGTGAGAGTTCATTCCCTTGAATTTAAATGTATTTCTTGGGACATTTACATCTTGCATAAATATCAACAACAAGTGATCCCCCATATTTAAAACTACCACATCCCTCATAATAAAATTGGCAAAACAAGGTTTATAGGTCACTATTGGTTACATTAATACTAGTAAACATGGATTCAATCTGGAACTCTTTACAGAATCAAATCAATTATCAGGAGACCAACTGCAAGTTATATCACCCTAGGTGGTGTAAAACATAAGGTTACTGGTTGGGGTGAGGAGGGTGAACCCCCACTCAAGCAGCAACCAAACCCTTGTCAAAATGAAGTCACAGCAAAGCCCAAATTAACTTGTGCTCAACCCTTTGGTAGCTTGGCACAGAGCAGTCAGGCTTAATTTACAGACAATGTGTAAAGTATTTATGCAGCAATTCAAACGGGGATAGAGTGTAGCACAACACATAATAAATCCTACCCCAATTTAGAAACATACAGTAAAATGGAATAAATAATTTAAGACCAAAATGACAATAATCCAATTAGTAGAGCCAGAGATATGAAATTGTAAAGATTTGAAAATAGCTTCAAAAAGCACAAAGTGCCAACTGTTGTTATCTGGTCGCACTATACTGAGTCAAAGTCACAAGTTTAGGCTGACTACTGTGGAGAACCAGTTAGACCCACTGAAGGATGTACGTTGTTACAACGCATGCTTTTACCACGCATGCTGTTACAACGCAAGTTTTACAACGCAAGCCATTACAACACATTGCTTTGGGGGTGCTAGATAGTGAATAGTTTAATTTACTATTCCAACTCCAGTCCCCGTGGATAGTAGGGAAGGTGTTGGATAGTAAATTAAAACTATTACCTATCCTAGAGCGCCCCGCAGTGCAATGCGTTGTAATGGCTTTCATTGTAAAGCCTGCGTTGTAAAGGCATTGCGTGGTAAAAGTTGCATGGTAAAGGATGTTTCCCGTTGCGAAGTCCTGGGGTGAACATTCATTGCGCAGTGGCAGTTCTGTGGAGCTGCACTGGCGATGCAGTGCCTTGTGTGGAGATGTGTTGCACAGCAGCAATTCCAATGAGCTGCAAGGCTGCAATATGAAGTCCTGTATTGGGGATGCATTTTGCAGCAGTTCCTATGTGGAGTTGTGTAAGGCGATGCATCATAGTGCGTTGGTTCTGCTAGGACTGGGCTAGCAGAGCACCTTCAGCCCCTCTTCTAAGGGCCCATGGCAGGAATGGCACCATTTGGTGGGACAGGACTCACAACTCGCAATGTTCGGGTGCTGGGGTCAGAGTTGCTGGACACTGTTCTGTCCATGAGGCTATGAGCAGGAGGAAGCAAACTAGCCCTGGGAGTCACTATGGAGTCCTGGGTCCAAGTTTCAGGTCCAGTCCTTCACACTCAGGCAAAAGTTCAGCAAATCAGCACAGCAGGGCTGCAGAGTGGCAGTCCTTCTTGCAGCAAAGCAGCAGAGCAGTCCTTCTTCTGAGTGTTCCACAGGTTCAGAAATGTAGTCAAGAACTGGATCTGAGGGTCCAGTATTTATATCTGGTGCCCAGATTGAAGTAGTGGAAGGTTCCGGAGGTTTCTACCTCCTTAAGCGTCAGATATCCCTTTACTTTCTACTCTGGCCCCAGCTTGTCTGGGGACACAAAAGACTAGTGACAAACCCTTTGTGAATACGTTCATGTAGGACCTTTGTGATGTGCAAGTGTGTCAGGTGACAGCTCCACCCCCTATTTTAGTCAGAGTGCCCCATCCTGCCAACACCTATCTTCCCTTTGTCTCACTGACTGGGAGCAATACACAAGTGCCACTGCCAGATACACACAGTCACATGACCCAGGGACAGGCAGCAGGTAAAATCCGACTTCATCATGATAGTGGGTTTTTAATTTTAACCACAATTAATTATATACCAAACTCAACCTCCCTACCTGCTCCCAATTGAAAGTTATGACTTATTAAATGTAACAAGAGAGAGGGGTAGGACTTGCAGAAGTGAAAAACGAATTTAAGAGTTTTTCACAATCAGGACATGTAAAACTTAAAAGTACATGTCCAACCTTTCAGAAACACAGCACCCTAACCACTGGGATGTTCAGAGCTTACCTTAGGGAGGACTTGTATGTATTAAAAAGAAAGGTTCAAGGCCTGGAAAAGGTTTATTTTGCCAGGTCGACTGGTGCACACAGGCTGCAAATGGCAGGCCTGAGCCAATTTTTACAGGGCTACTTAAGTGGTCGGCACAGTCCGTGCTGAAGGTCCACTAGGAGCATTTAATCTATAGGCCCTGGGTAAATGGGGTACCACTTTACTAGGGACTTAAAATGTAAGTAAACTGGGGGTGTGGTCTGACCACAAAAGGAGATGGCCGCTTGAGTTAGAGCTCTGTGCGGCAGAGGGCCCTACAGAGGGGTGGAAGGCAATCAGAAGCCATGGGGTAACCCACAGGGACTGAACAATGCCTACCTGAATGGGCAAAATACAGGAGGACCTGTTTCCACAGCCGTACTTGCAACCATAGCACAGCAGCTGTTAGGGCTGCTAATGGGGTGAACCTGTAGAGCAGGGCCTACAGGGAGAGGTGAGGTGCCGGCGTGTGAGCCGGCAGAGCCTATCCGCACATCACCCCCGGGGTGCTACCGCCCAGAATGGGTACCCTTGCCCCATTGCAGACACACAAGGCATAAATACCCGGGGGCTTCCTGGCGTGGCCTGGCCATCGCCGTCCTCTTGTCCACATGGTCCATGGGCCCACCTGCCTTAAAAAAGTGGAGGGGGAGCTGCACACCCTGACAGTCACTGCATGAATGGTGGCCAAGGCAGGGGTAGAGAGCCGGCCCCCATCTTAATAATGGGCCAGAGGGACCCGCAACTGACTGGCAAAGACTTAGCGGCAGTTTAGCTCACTCCCATCTACAGATGTGGGTGCCCTCCCTTTGCGACACTGCATATAAAAAAGGGTGGTGGCTCTGAGACCAGCCTATTGCACTGGAGGGGAAATTCCCCCTGCATCGGACCCTCCCCAATATCCTGGACATCCCTCCCACTACTTCAACACCCCTGCCCTCCCTTCTTTTCTACCTCTCCCCATCGCTCCTATCCCCCCTCATCCCACCCCCTTCTGTCTCTCCACCCCACCACAGTCATGCCATGCCCTATACTATGCCCTGCCCTGCTGTGCTATAAGCAAAACCACCCTGCTTTCAAGTCCTCTGCCAATAACATGCGGACTGTCCCCTCCCCAACACCACCTCACCCCAGTCTGGGAGAAGGCAACCTTACTGTTCGATACTAACCATGCAGTGTGCCCTCTCCCCCTTCTAGGCCAGCTGGACCCATCCTACCCCATTACTGATGTATAATACCCTTGAGGTCAATGTATGCAATGTATGCTTTGCTCGATTCCCTGTCAGCCGCACCCCATCTCCTCCCCCCTAATTTTGTATTTTTTACCGCTTCTATGGTTTTCAATATAGAATTGCAACACAAAAAAATGTAAGTAAATGTAATGTTCCAATTGTGTATAAGCCAAATCTAGAGAGCACTAACACGTTATCGCTGGTTATCAGTGGTAAGGTGCACAGAGTCCGAAGACCAACAAAGACGAGATCAGCAAGAACAGAAGGGGTGAAGGAAAAAGGTGTGGTGAAGACCACTCCAAGGCAGACAGTTCTAACACGGAGTACAAGGAGGATGTCGGCCCCTTGTTGTTTTAGCCAAAGTGGTTCACTCTGGAGACCACGTGGCATAACATTTGGCCAACTTATTCGAGTGTGTAAGTTATTTCATAGACATCTAATACAGAATGTCATTATATTCACATTATACAAGGGGACCGTGCCTGGACTCCAGAAAGCCACAATCTTCAATGGCCATCAATAGTTGTGTTCGTAATATTCCCATTACGAATTTCAAGGGGCTTTTACAGACGTCTGAATCTGACAAAAGCATTTAGTAAAGGTAACTTGACATTGGAGGAAAAAAAGTAGGTATGTAAATAAAGACCTAATCATGTTATATTATTTGTAGATTTTTTAGGCCTTCTTGTCCAACCCTCATTGCAATTTCACATAAAAATGTTTTTGGTCTGTTCGTAAGATGGTGACAAGGCAACTCCCCTGCATTTTTCCAGATGGATTGTCTATCTGTTGTTTAAATTGCTGAAAGTTAATTGTGACATATATCTTGCTCCATAATTTTGCGCCCTCTTTGACTGGCCCCGTGACTAATTGCTAACTCCCTGCAAAGTCTATGCATTTGTTAAAAAAAAAAATTTATTTCTCAATTGACATTTGTTACCAAATGAACGATTTGATATTTATGAACCCTTTTACTTTCACAACGCCCAATGTTAGTTTTACAGCTTTTAAAGAATTTGATTTGGTTCAGCTGAAAAAAATACCAGACCATTCTGCTCACAGCAAATGCAAGCTGGATGAGCCTTTCCCAACAACAGCGGGGGCAAAGTTAATACTCATACAGATTGGCTTACATTCCCTTTAGCATTAGTCCTTCCCATTCCCTAAACCAGGGGCCTCCAACCTTTTTTTTCTGTGAGAGCTACTTCTGTTTATTAAAAATCACCCTTAGCTACTGCCTGATATATGGGTGGTATATACAGGGAAATAAAGGCCAAGTAACTCAAACACTGCAGCCTAGATTACCCAGTTGAGTCCTGCTCCCATGAGACAAATAAGAAAGAAAGGAAGAAAGAAAGAAAGAAAGAAACAGGGCGAAAGGAAAGAAAAAGAAGAAAGAAGAGGAAAAGAGAAAAGTAATTAAAAAGAAAAGGGAGACGGTCTGAGAAAAAGAGAGGGGGAGAGAGAAAGATGGAGAGGGAGCTTGAGAGAACATGAAAGAAGAAAGACAACAAGATCGAAAGAGAGAAACAAGAAGAGAAAGAAAGATAAGGCCAATTGAAACAGAAACAACATTGACAGAATGAGAGAAAAAAGGCAAGAGAGAAAGCAGACTAATACAAAAGAATGAATGGAAAAGAGAGAGAAAAGAAAGCAAAGAAAGGAAGAAAAAGAATCAAAAGGAATCTAAACAAAGAAGGACGAAATAACGGAGAAAAAGAAAATGAAGCAAAAGAAGTAACAAGCATTTACAATGCAATGGTCTCGGCAATGTTAAAGTTAGAGCTATTGGCATTGCTCATGATATTATTTTTATGTATGTTTTTTTTTTAAACATAAATAAATGGCATTGTCATTTACATTGCCAATAGCTTAATCGCTCTCAAATGCGAGACCTATTCCATTTGCACCCACACAGAGCCACACACACAGACAGACAGAGCCACACACACAGACAGACAGAGCCACATACACAGACAGAGCCCCACACACACAGAGCCCCCCACAGACACAGAGCCCCCCACACACACAGAGCCCCCCACAAACACAGAGCCCCCCACACATACAGAGCCCCACACAAACACAGAGCCCCACACACACACAGAGCCCCACATAATCTAATGATCTGCCGGCCTAAAGGTCTTGGAAACTGACTGGTAGGGCATTGTGCAAATACTTGAAAGAGTGACATCCACAGCAACAAAACTGTTCCCAAGACTGGCTTCTAAATCACCACTGGCGGAGGTCTCCTGACCTGTGAAGGGGGGCGGGGGGTCCTGCCCTGCGTGCTTCCCTCATCAGAAGAGGAAGGAGATCTCCTGTCCCTCGTGGTCTCCGATCCTAAAGAGGGGGGTTCTCCCGTGTCCCGTGTAAAGTGCCCGGTCCTGCGCATGGTATCCAATGGCTGGGGTCTTCTGTGCCGCCAAGGGGGGCGGTCCTATACCACTGAGAAGTCTCCGGCCCGGCCGAGGGTCTCCTGTGCAACAGTGAGAAATGTCCCGTCCCGCACTGCAGGCCTCCTGTCCACTAGATACAAGTCTCCCTTCTCCAGGCTGCAAGACTCCTGACGTGCTGCCAGAGAGTGAAACAACAGGGGGTTGATGAGGGTCAAACAGGGCGTTGGAAACAGGCGCCAACCGGGTGGAGTGGTTGGGGCTTGCAGTAAGAGGAAAGGTGACAACGGGTGCCCAAAGGTGAGGCTGTTAAAAGAACAAGTGTGAAGATAACAGGGTGGGGTCACAACATTAAGGGAACGTGGGGGACGTGAAATTTGGGGGTAAAAGGAAGGGGTCACAGCTGAGGGAGCATGAAGGAGGAGACATACAAGTCAGGGAGAGGGGCTCAAAATTTACGGGGGGAGGAGTAAAAGCCTCAGTGAAAGCTTAGGTAGAGTGGTCTGAAGGAAGAGCCAATGGTGAGGGAGTGTGAGGATGGAATCCCACGGTCCTATTTAATCATACATAAATTGCACTCAGTGACCACCTCACTGTATGTCTTGGGCTTTTATGTGACAACAAACTGTATTCTGGGTGTTGTAGTCACGATTTCTGCCCACCGGACTAGCTACACTAGCACACCTGATGGCAATGGTTTATAGGGGAAAACCGCGCACTGGAAACAGTGTGACTTTACCATCCACAAAACCCCATCTGTAAACTATGCAGCCGCATCTCAAGTCACCACCCTCAACGTGCCCATCAACAAAGTCTGAACCCTCCAAAATAGACCACAACCCACCTTCCTAAGTGTACCCGCCCATGGCCCTCGATCCAGCAGCTTTCCACTGACCATCATCACATGCCCTGCAAATCCGAGAACCCTGCATACCTCCCAGCCCTGAACTTTTACGTCTGAGCCTACCTCTCTATAAACCCCATAGCCCCTGTAAACTCCACCGTCTCTCGCCCCCATACCCTGCTTTTCACCCACAATCCCACCAAGCCTCTGCTACTCCAACGCGACATTCTTCTACATCCAGTGACACCTGAATGAATGAATGAATGAAATAAAACTTATAAACGCGCAACTTTGCCCAAAGGTGTCAAGGCGCCTACAAAAGAAAAATGAAAAACGAAAAGGCAGAACCAAAGAGCTAGGGGTAAGCTGTGACAAAGAGCCATGTCTTCAGGGCCTTTCTGAAGGATTGCATTGAGGGTAGCATCCTGATTTCTAAGGGGACAGTATTCCACCATCTTGGAGCCAGATTAGAAAAGGCTCTGCCTCCCCACTTAGCTCTTCGCACTCGGGGAGCTGTGAGGAGGACCTTCATAGAGGAGCGAAGGTTTCTGCAAGGAACATAGGGAATCAGGAGGTCTTTTACCCCTCCAATCTCTTTACTGTTCAGGCCTCCGAACACCAAACAAAGCACTTTAAAAGAAATCCTGGCATCAATTGGGAGCCAGTGCAAGGATTTCCTGGCGACAGTAGCAGACGACCTTCTAGGCAGGTCCAGTACAAACTTCGCCGCTGCATTTTGCACCGATTGAAGTCTTTGCAACAGGCCTTTATTAGCTCCCGCGTATAGGGCATTACAATAATCAAGCCGAGATGCTATCAATGCTACCACAGTTTGTTTCCGGGCTTGCACAGACAGGTAGTGCTTAATTTTCCGCAGGATTCCGATGATGCCCCAACAAGTGGAGATGGTCCGCTTTACTTGGAGGCCCATATCGAGGGCCGGATCAATCATAACCCCCAGATTTCGTGCTGCGAGGGTAGGAACCGGACAAGTCCCCAGGGATGAAGGCCACCATTCCGCCGACCAGATGTCTTCCTTCTCGCCAAACACAAGGATCTCCGTCTTTTTGCCGTTTAGCCACAATGAATTGTCAATCATCCAATGGGCGACTGCCTCCATGCAGAGTCTAAACTTGGAGGCAGAAGAGCTGACAGGCTGGGTGAGGGACAGCAAGATCTGAGTGTCATCGGCGTAGGACACTACCTCCATCCCAAAAGATCTAATAAGCCTGGCCAGGGGGGTCACGTAGATGTTGAACAGGGTCGGACTTAACACCGACCCCTGTGGGACCCCCCACTTCATCGGCAGGGATGGAGATAGGAACTCACCCAGCTTCACTCTCTGTTCCCTCTGGTCCAAGAAGGAGGCCAACAAGCTGAGAGCGGGCCCCTCCACCCCTATCTCCCTCAGACGAGATGTTAAGACGAGGGGAGACAGGGTGTCAAACACAGCTGTGAGATCCAAAAGGATCAACAAAGTACTCCCACCCTTATCGACTGTGGTGCGGATGTTGTCGAGCACCACAGTCAGGGCGGATTCCGTACTATGACCCTTTCGAAATCCATGCTGCGAATGATCCAAAAGACCAGAGGTTTCCAGAAAGGATGAAAGATGCTGGTGAAGATGGATTTCCAGCATCTTTGCTGGGGCTGGGAGCAATGAAATGGGGCGGAAATTTTTAAGCACCTCCGGGTCCAGCGACGGCTTCTTCAAGAGCTGCTTCACCACCGCTTTCTTCCATTGGGAAGGAAAAATGCCATCCCTCAAAGCCCTATTCATGATCTGAAGTAAAGGGGGCAGCAGAGTGTCCTTACATTGTTTAAGGAGATAGAGAGGACAGGGGTCAAGAGGTGAACCAGACTTGGTCTTAGCCCAAAGGACTTCCAGTTCCTGTAAAGCAAGCGGGGGAAAGCTAGACAGCAAGGTCGAATTAGCAAGTCTAACAGACCCTAGGAGGGGAGGGATCTGGGAAGTAGGAGAGGTAGGGGAAGATGTTGCGGCCCTTTGAAGCTCAAGGACCAAGACAATATCAGCTATTTTGTCATGAAAATATTCAGCTATATTGTCGCACAGCTGTTGCGAACAGGTAACAGGATCGGGGGTTTTCAGGGTGGTCAATGAGTCCACGATGTTAAAAAGCTCTTTCGGCGAGGTAAGAGCCCCGGTGAGGTTTGAAAAATATTCCTGCTTAGACCTCAGCCCTATATTCCCTCAAAAGGGTTTCATGAATTACCCTATCCTGTACGTGCCCACTAGTCCTCCAAAGTCGTTCCTGCTTTCTACAGCCTTGTCTTAATAGTCTTAAAGACTCGGCATACCAGGGGGCCGAAGGCCTTTTTCTAGCCGTGTAGCGTAAGGAGGCAGGTGCAAGCTCATCCACGGCGGCAGAGGTGACGTCTTCAAACCTCCGAACCGCCGACTCCACATCCTCATCCATAGAAATTGCCATGGTAGAAATTAAAGGAGCTAATAGCTCATTAGTAACACTCCTCAAATTCCGCCTAAGTTCCATTTTGCTGGGACCCTTCGGGATATTATTAATCGGAGTAGTGTCCAATAGCAACGGGACAGCAAAATGGTCTGACCAGGTGAGCGGTATGGGGGCATCTGTGGACAGACGCCTATCATTCGAAAAGACACCATCTAGCGTATGGCCCGCCTGGTGGGTAGCACCTTTAACTAATTGCTGCAGACCACATGCAGATAAGGTGTCTAGGAGACAGAGAGTTTCTTTTGCCTCTAAATTATCTAGATGAAAATTCATTTCTCCCAAGACTGTAACATACTCACAGCCAAAATAAGGTTCTAGGATACTAAGCAGATACTGACTAAAATCTACTCTGGGCCCCGGAGGTCTATATATAAGCACGCCCATAAACGGGACGGTATAGGATCCATTAATAGAAAAGTGTAGGGCCTGAATGGCTTCGTGTGGAGCTGATAGAGGGGTAATGCGGCACGAGTGGGAATCCCTATACAAAATACCAAGCCCTCCACCAATACGACCACTCTATCTAATCTGACTACGGTATAACCATCTGGCACTGCCTCTACAAGATCCGGCCCAGAGGAACCTTTGGCCCACGTTTCAGTAATAAAGACCCACGAGGGTTTATTAACCACAACAAAGTCCCTAAAAGAGACATTGTTCTTAATTAAAGATCTGGCATTAATCAAGAAGCCATGTTTGTGGACCGAGAAGAAAACACAGCTCCTGTACAGCGAGACCTAAAGCACCTACAAGTGGGTGAAGAATGCAGAGCCTCGGGGGTGAACGAGTGGTGGCAAGGTAGCTGAGCAGGTTTAAGATCCAGCAAGATCTGGTGAGAATACCTGAATCGGCCATGTCCGCTCTCGATGAAGCTAGGCGCCCCCTCGTCCAGCTCGTCCGTAGCGCGGACGGGCGCAGACGGGCTGGACTCTGGTGTGACTCCGGCGTTACTACGGCACATACGCCGTGCGCAAGCGCCGTGCGCTAGCATGCTCGTGTTTAAGTAGGGCTCAGGCTAGTCAACCTGACTGCTGGAGCGCTAACCTGCAATAGCATCCAGCGTCCCTTTCGGACCCCTAAGATGGCATGGAGGGTAACGAGGAGCGTGCAGGAGACCCGCTAAACCGCGGTGAGGGCACAATTTAAGGTGCAAGTGTGTGAAGAGTCCATTTAAAAACAAGGTAACAATTAAATTAAAGTAACACAAATAGAAAAACGGGATATTTAAAAAGCACACCTCCCACTCTGGATCTCTGGTGGAGTGATCCCTCCTACTTCTCCATTACAGCAGTCAGCCAGCCATCTTCGGGAACCCCGCAACTGCCTTCCAGAGGGTACCCATGACCCTTGCCCCAACCACCTGTGGCCCCCCCACCCCCTGACTCGACTTCAGAAGCACAGACTGTAAAGCACGACGCTCCCCAAGTCTGAAACACGAGTCACGGGGCGGCGAGTGCAAGCTTTTCTGCCCTCGAAGTATACCGATTCTGGGTTTCAGGCGTAAGGCCACGTCACTTACTTCTGGTGGCGGGTCAGCTGAAAACCGAGCCCCTGTCTATCCACGTGACTCCGAAAAGCTGCCGCATGCGCCCAGATAAAGCAGGGGGGCTTATCTCCTGGCCATTTGTGCTCCAGGCACGACTCCCAACTCGACCTCAGAGTGCAGACCACACCCACTATTGAGCTGCGAGTTCTGGCTTTTAGGAAAGAACACACCAAAAATGCCTTAGCCTTGGGCCAAACAAACGGCCTCTTTATCGCTTACAAACTCCCGACTGCCTTGAACACACTCACAGACCCAAGAAAATACTACCCAGACAGTGCCGTAATTAGTGAGGGGGGAGAGGAAGCCACCCGGCGCCCTCTGCTGGTAGACAGCGGAACACGCAGTGTTTCCTTCCACAAGTTACCGTGGAAATGTATTATTAAATTATGAGATCCTACACGGAACGCACATTACCGAAACAAGACATTACGAGTGAATAAGTTGCATCAGTTACAAATATTGAGCAACAAAAGCAGGGCACAAGTCCTAAACAAGAGAGGAGCGCTCCACACGACCATGTTTCTCCAAGGCGAGGCAAGAATGCCTCGGAGAAACGCGCCACCATTTTGCGACTGGGGGGCGTGTTTTTCTTTCTCTCCTCTTCCCATTGGCTGGAATGTAAAATTCCAGCCAATGGACAGAGGAGAGAAAGAACCTAAACAACACGCCCCTGAATCCGGGCTTGAACGGAGTGACGCCCCTCTCCTCCAATGGCTGGCCTTCGTTTAGGAAGCCAGCCAATGGAGAAGAGGGGCGGGTTTAAGCCCCATACTGAAAAACAAAATTTCTCGCAAGCGCAGCCTACGCAGGCCGAGACCTAAAAAGGATGGTGTGAATGTAGAGGACGAAGGAAAAAGTAAAATACTGAAAGAAGGAAAGAGCAGGAACAGAAAGAAGAAGCGACATCAAATGAAAATTAACATTTAAGTAATTAAAGTGAAAGGGGGAAGGAAAGCGGTGAAAAAGAAAGTAAGAAGGAAACTATGGGAAAAGAGAGGAAGGTAGAAAAAGAAAAAAGATTAGAAAGAAAAAATTGGATGGGGATCAGAAAGAGTTGAAGAAAGAAAAATAGAGAAAAAGTTAAGAAATGAAAGAAGGAGGGAATGAACAAAGTGAAGAAAAAGTAAGAAAGAAACAGAAAGGACAGAAAAGGGAGAGAAGAAGAAGAAGAAAGGAGAAATGTAGAGATGGAAAGAAAAAGGTGAAATAAAGTCAGCAAGAAATGGAGAAAGAAAGAGGAAGAAAAAGAAAACAGAAAGAAAGAAATACAAAGAGAGGAGTGAAAGAAAATTTGAGAAAAAAGAGAATGAAACATAAAAGGAATAAGAAAATAAAGTGAAAAAGATGGAGAAAAAGAACAAAAAACGGAGAGCTCAAAAACAAAAGGAAAAGAAGGAACTTAAGAAAAAAATAGAGTGAAAAACAGTAAGGAGAGAAAAAAGAAAGAAGTAGCAAAAGAAAATGAAAGAAAAGTAGCAAGAAAAATCAGAAGAGGGTGAGCTGCATGCACTGATTTTTCTGCTTCCCAAAATCCACAGGAAATGGAGCACTGTGTTTTACAGGGCTGTCTCAGTATTTGTACAGGTGTATATTGTCAAACCAGCTGACAGTTAATTATCATGCTACTCGGAGGAAGCCTGCGAGCTACTCGTAGCTCGCAAACGACCCCAGCCCTAAGCACAACACTTCCTGCCTGCAATAAATACAAACTCTTCGCTTTGTTATATGCGAGGAGCCTCAATAAGACCCCCATTACATTCCCCATGGCTATAAACATTTGCCCGTATGGATCAGTGGACCCAATTCACAGTTAAATCATAAAAGGTTCAAAGATATCCTCTCCTGCTTAAGAGTACTTTTATGTTTTAGAACTCACAAACCTTTTCAAGGGTATGCCAAGAGTACACCAGAAATGTTGCACCGATCAAAGTTTTCCAGGTATACTCCTAGGAATGTCATCTGATTGTTTTTATGAAGTGACATTCCCAGAATGTGGGACTGTAGCGCATTACAATGCTGTATTGGAGTATAGTAGTGCTGTTGTGCTGATGTTATGTAATGTTGAATGCTCAAACAGAGCTGATCTTGTGGGCCTTCTCAGATTTAGAAGGAACAAGATGCCTTTCTCTGCTCAGGCTCCAACACTTAGATGGGATTTAGTCCTGCAGTGTATTATGCAACACAGGGTTATAAATACACCTACACCTCCAAGATTAACTTTGCAGGCATCTGGTCATTTTAGGTCCTAGAGTGCTTTTATGAAGAAAAATACCTGTCTGGATTCACCCGAGATAACTGATAGTGCATCAGAACATTCAGGTCTACCATCAACATAACTTCTTAGATATTCTGAGCTCTCCTCCCATGACCCTCATAAACTCTAATATGTTGTGCTGGGGTGGGAGAACATCTCTCATAGACTATGGGTTATCCATGGTCTTTAACATTATATTGTACCCTCAAAAGAATATTATTTTTTGATGACTACTATCCTACCCAGGGACAGGTTGGCGAGATGTGCTCAATACCTCATCGTTTGTTTCTAGCTTTCTAAATAAAGGTGTGTAGCTAGCCACATAAAGATCCTCCACACCACTAATAATCCTAGAAATTTCATCTTTTCTATGCTCTGGATAAATATAATAGATCCTTAAATTCTCTCATCTCCTCACTTGACAGTAATGTGTTTAGAATTTCAGATTCATACTTATTGACTGTAAACCCCAAAGACCCTCTGTGATACCCCAGCTCCTGCATGGATCCAGGAAGGTATATCTTATTGGGGTGTTCAAGAAACAACAGTTCACTGTATTGAAATAGGAAAACTTTGTTCTCTTCAACATCATGTTTTACACCCTAGACATTCTGAATGTCCCTTTTATTTGAATCTACTGATCCTATGACTACCACAACAAATAGGAATAACAAGGATCAACCTGGTCCCATTCCCCAGACTTGGGAAAGGTTTAAGAGAAATGACAATTTAGCATTATTCTGACCACCGAGGCTATATAATTTGCTTGGATCCTTCTTTCTGATGTTTGTACCGAGCCATATTGTTTAGCTATTACAAATCCATATGTTTTCTTATGATAATTCGCATGCCTAGTATCTCCTTATTATTTGACCTTTTTATCGCATTAGCATTCAAAGTTATTTTGTCATCCTGGAAAGACAATTCCAAAATTTCCTCATTGACTTGGTGGAACTTTATCTGTGATGAACATAGAATTGCTACTGTTTCTTGCCTCCCTCTTTCGCTAAAAAATAAATCTGATCTCCTCTGGTTAACTTTTACAACTTATCTCTCTTCCCATGCACCTGCTTCTTAACTCTCCTTTTCTGTCCTATATTTTTTCATTTTGTTTTGCATGATATATTTCTTATTTTCTATCTTTTCTTTACCCCCTTTTTCTTTTTTCTATTCTTTTTCTTTTTACTGTTCTCTGTCTATTGTTCTTTTCCTACATTGTAATGCTTATATATTATCCATTCATTTATTTTCTGTAATATGGTTCATAATTTGTGATTACCTTCGTCTTTTTCGTTGCTGTATGTATCCTTTTCTTGAAACTTAATAACAATTCCTGAATAAAATGCTCATGCCTGGTCTACTGCCCTCAGGAGCATGGTAAACCTTCTTTCCCCTACATTCAGTACTGATGCTCTAATGAGGTGGAGGCACGCTCTAGTGATGATTAACCACACAGGACAGATATCATTCGTATATATTAAGATTATGTTAAACATCAGTTTTATAGTCAAAATACTAGTAGTTCATGTGTGCGCTTAAGAACTTTTCCTTTATGGCCTTGTCCTCTAGAACTCCTTGAGTACGGACAACTACCCACTTTTAATACCACGTGGAAAAAGATGTCCGTTGGTTGTGTTCATGGCTGTGAACTGGCAGAACACTGGGGAATGTTATTGTCCTCTATTCCTTAGCATGCTCCACAAGTCAATCAATCAATCAGTACATTTATAGAGCGCACTACTCACCCGTGTGGGTTTCACGGTGCTGAGGGTGGGGGGGAGCGGGGTGTGCTGCTACTGCTGAAACAGCCAGGTCTTGAGGTGTCTCCTGAAGGTGAGAAGGTCTTGCGTCAGTCGTAGGTGGGTGGGGAGGGAGTTCCAGGTCTTGGCGGCGAGGTAGGAGAAAGATCTGCCGCCTGTTGTTGTTCTTCTGGTGCGTGGTACGGTGGTGATGGCGAGGCTGGTTGAGCAGAGTTGGCGAGTCGGGGTGTAGAACGAGAGGCGTTTGTTGAGGTATTCGGGTCCGGCGTTGTGGAGCGCTTTGTGTGCATGGGTGAGGAGCTTGAACGTGATCCTCTTGTTAACGGGGAGCCAGTGCAGGTCTATCAGGTGGGTGGTGATGTGGCTGTGGCAGGGGATGTCCAGGATGAGGCATGCGGAGGGATTCTGTATGTGTTGTAGTCTTTTCTGTAGCTTGGCCGTTGTCCCTGCATAGAGTGCGTTGGCATAGTCGAGCCGGCTTGTGACGAGGGCTTGGGTGACAGTCCTTCTTGTTTCCGTGGGGATCCATTTGAAGATCTTTCGTAGCATGCGGAGGGTGTTGAAGCAGGAGGGTGAGATGGCGTTGACTTGCTTGGTCATAGTGAGCGATGAGTACAAGACGAACCCAAGGTTGCGTGCGTGGTCCGTGGGAGTCGGTGCTGTGCCCAGGGTGGCGGGCCACCAGGAGTCGTTCCAGGCGGAGGGGGATGGTCCAAGGACGAGGACCTCTGTCTTGTCTGTGTTCAGTTTCAGGCGGCTGATCTTCATCCATTCGGCGACGGCCCTCATTCCTTCTGAGTGATGAGCCTTGGGGTACGCCGCAGATGATCTTGGTGGCCGCTGAGTAAAACGGGGGTAGGCAGACTCTCTAGGTTCTGTCAGTGAGGAAGGAGGAGATCCAGTCCAGGGCCTTTCCCTGGATCCCTGTGTTGTGGAGACGTGTTTTTAGGGTGCGGTGGCAGACCGTGTCGAAGGCAGCTGAGAGTTCTAGGAGGATGAGGGCTGCGGTTTCTCCATTGTCGAGCAGGGTTCTGATGTCGTAGGTGGCGGCGATGAGGGCGGACTCGGTGCTGTGGTTGCTGCGGAAGCCAGACTGGGACGGGTCGAGGGAGCCGTTGGTTTTCGAGGAAATCGGTCAGTTGCTTGTTGACTGCTTTCTCAGTGACCTTCGCCGGGAAGGGGAGCAGGGAGATGGGCCAAAAATTCTAGAGGTCCTTGGGGTGTGCTGTCGGCTTCATAATGAGGGAGTTGATTTCAGTGTGTTTCCAACTCTCACGGAAGGTGGCAGATTCGAAGCAGCTGTTGATGATGTCTCGGAGGTGGGGTGCGATGATGGAGTCGGCTTTGTTGAAGATGTGTTGAGGGCAGGGGTCGGATGGAGAGCCGGAGTGGATGCTGTTCATGATCTGGATGACGTCTTCAGTGTTGACGGGGGTCCAGCGACTGAGGAGGGCGGTTGGGGGCGTTGGTTCTGCGGCTGGTGGAGGCGTCTGGTTTGCGAAGCTGTCGTGTATGTCGGCGATCTTGCGGTGGAAGAAGGCTGCGAGGGAGTCGCAGAGGTCCTGTGAGGGGGGGATGTCGTTGGAGTTGGAGCTTGGGTTGGAGAGTTCCTTCACGATGCTGAAGAGCTCCTTGCTGTTGTGTGCGTTGTTGTCTATGCGCTCTCTGAAGGCCGTTCTCTTGGCGATGCGGATGAGCTGGTGGTGTCTGCGTGTGGCGGTCTTAAGGGCCTCGAGGTTTTCCGCAGTCCGTTCTTGGCGCCAGGCTTTCTCTAGAGTTCGACGGGATTTTTTGGAGTCCTTGAGGTCTGTGGTGAACCAGGTGGTTCTCCTGCTGTTGTGCTTGTTCAGTGGGTTCTTGATAGGGGCGAGGGTGTTGGCGCAGTTGCTGATCCACTGTGTGAGGTTTCGGGCGGCGGTGTTGGTGTCCGAGGCGTTGGCTGGGGGGCCCTGGGCGAGGGAGGCGGTCAGCTGGTCAGTGGTGACTTTGCTCCAGCATCTTCGGGGTTTCTGCGGTGGTTGGATGTGTGTGGTGAGTTTCTTGTAGGAGAAGTGGATGCATCGATGGTCGGTCCAGTGGAGAGTGGTGGTGTGGCTGACCGTGATGTTGGTGCTGGCAAAGAAGATGGGGTCCAGCGTGTGGTGCGTCGGGGTGTTCACTAGTTGCTTCAGTCCGAAGTTGGAGAGGTTGTCGAGCAGGGTGGTGGTGTTGTTGTTGTTGTTGCTCTCCATGTGGAAGTTCAGGTCCCCCAGGAGGATGTAGTCTGTGGTGGCAAGAGCGTGCGTGCTGACGAAGTCGGCAAAGGATTCGCTGAATTGTGGGCATGGACCCGGTGGTCTGTAGATGAGTGCTCCTCTGAGGGTGGTCTTGGGGCCGGTGTGGATCTGGAAGTGTAGGTGCTCAGCGGTGCTGAGATTTTCTGCGGTGCTGGATGTGACTCTGAGGGTGTTCCTGTGGACGATGGCGATTCCTCCTCCGGGCTTGTTGGTACGGTCCCTCCGGATGATTTTGTAGCCGTCCGGGATGGCAATGGCGATGTCAGGGGCCGAGGAGGCGTTCATCCAGGTTTCCGTCAGGAACGCGACGTCCGGACTGTTGAGTCGAGGAGGTCCCAGAGTTCAATGGTGTGCTTGTGTACGGAGCGGGTGTTGAGTAGGATGTACTTGAGGTCGTTGTTCTTTCCTGGGCTGGTGTGGGAGGTGGTGGTTCGGGTCCTGGTGTAGCAGCAGTTTCGTCAGGAGATTGGTCCGTGAGTGCGCTTCGGGGTGGCTTGGTAGCTGGCAGTCGAGCGGCCGGTGTTGAGTGCGAGGAGGGTGGCGGCGTCGAAGGTCGTCGTTCGTGGTGGGCCTGTCGGGGGGCAGGGGTTCTGGCGCAGGGCACGGTCCAGGCACGTACGGGCACTGACGGACTTGCCTCTGGCGCGCCAGCGGTGCAGCCGCGCAGGGGCCTGCATTAAGAAGGGGCGGAGGGAGGGAGGAGCAGCTGGGAGGCGGGTAGCGGGAGCCAATGGGAGGGAGGGGGCGGGGACGCAGGGGACGCAGCGGCAGGAAAGAGCAGGAAGCGGGCAGCGGGGAAAGGAGGAAAGGACGGCGAAAAAAGCAAAAAAGACAAGGAGGCAACTTTATTCACTCGGGGGGAGGCAGAGGGGAGCAGAGGCAGCACAACGGGGGATCACGAATAACGAAAAGAAAAGCGAGGTAGACAGGGATACAACGCAATCAGATGGACCAAAAAACAAGCACAGATGAGCAGAGAGAATACAATCGGATGGGCAGAGCAGGCACAAATGAGCAAAAAGAGAGAAAGCAGACAGAAACAGGCAGAACAATACTTACACTACTTATAGCCCACCACTGGGCCACCAGGGATGAGACACAGGTGGGAGCCTGCGGGTGGAGGAGGGCCTTGAACTTTCAACAGTAGCAGCAGTAGCGAGGGGCAGGGACACAGCACCAGCAGGGAGTGCTGATGCGGTGGGGGAGCAGCCTGGCCTGAAACAGGGTCAAGGGCTGCTCGAGTAACGTAGTTTCATTTCCCATCCTGTAAATTAATTCTTCTGGAATGAATTTCATGATTGGGATGTGCCATGTTCCTTTTGTACATCCTTGGTCTTGGAATTCCCATTTGACTTCATCCAATAATTGAGGTTTATCCTCTTTTCACTAACTTGCTCCCACATGCATTTCCTTCACGTTTTACAAGATGCAAGTGCACCTGCCCAGAGATGCTGCAGATGGTAATTTTGTCACACTCAAATAAAGTCCTTCTTTTCCTTTAATCCTTTGAAACCCACTTTTTACTGTGAATAAAAACAGTTTCATTCTCTGGAGAACATTGCATCCTTGCCGAGCCTACCAAGCGTCTGTGGTATTTCTAACTGTATTCCCACAATGCCTGGACTTTACAAATCCAGCCAAAATTATTCTTGTAAGTAGTATTCTGGCTTTTCAGCCGAGATCCGTCTTTTAAATTCGAACATAGTTTCTATTACACTATCTCCTTTGAAGTTGTTGACCATTTCTCTCAGTCGAGATCACATTTCGTTCCAGGGTTAGATATCACAGTTCTTCTTTGGCAGGATAAGATCTTTGTTTGCTATTTTCGTTCATTTAATGCCTCCCCTCACTACACTATCTGCCCCCTTTAGCTTCTGCTATGAAGTCCTGCAGACTATTTTGTATCGACTTTTAGGCATTTGCTGTAAATCATAAAGACTGCTTTAGTTAACAGATCTTGAGTCTCCTTAGGTTCTTCTGAGACACCTCTGTTTCTATAAGCTTATTTGCTGGCTAGTATGTTTTTATTTAGCTGATTAGTTCCATTATAGCCTCATGTCCTTCACCAGGGAGCACCACAGCATGGTTCTGATGCACTGGCATACCTCATGGGTACTTATTGAGTCTAAAATTGAGGAAGTTATGGAGATTTTCTGCTATGCTTTTCTCCAGGAACATACACTCACTCTGCGATGGGCAGCAACAGACAACTCCTTTTGCTGGGCATTATAAGTGAACTCCTAGTAGTTTAATGGAACATTATTTCTCCAGCCCCACTCGCACACAGTCTAGTTAAATGTTGTGACTGGCCCAAGTAAAAAGACATCAAACTTTTTAGAATTTCCCGATCTCTGTTCTTTTCGGTGATTCTCGGCCTCACATGCATGTGCTGTTCATCACTAATGCTGTTTTGTTTATATAGAGTGGGTTATCCACCTAGCCACAAAGTAAGGGGCCGATTAGGATGGCGCCCCTGAGTAGGAGGGACTGTCCGCATGGGCAGCGGCGGTCCCTCCATGGCAATTAGGATGTGACCGCCAGGGTGGCGGTCACATCCTCTATTTTTAACATTGCGGCGGGTGCAGCTTCAAGCTGCACCCGCCGCAATGTTAAAAATGCATGTGTTGCATTTACATGCACAAAGCGGCAGGCACCGCACGGTGCCTGCTGCTTTGTGTATGCAAATGCAGGGGGGTACCATAGGTACCCCCCATGTGCACCCCCCACCCCCCATTCACCCAGGGGGCCCGCAACAGGCCCCCAAAGTGAATGTCCGTATGCTTTTCCATGGCGGAAAAGCCGCCGTGGAAAAGCATATTTACACCAACATCATAATATGGCGGACGGTGTCTCATAGACACCGCCTGCCATGTTATAGCTTTTCCGCCGCGGTCGGAAGCCGACCGCGGCGGAAAAGCGGCGGACGGAATTCCAGACCCACCAGCCATCCTAATTTGGCGGTGGGTCTTTGGAGTCTCCGCCGCGGTTTTTCCGCATCCTCCAGGCCGGCGGACACTTCCGCCGGCCCGGAGGATGCGGAAAAACCGCCATCCTAATCGGCCCCTTAATTTGGTTGGAGTGCCATTTATATTTTAACTGTTTTTCTTTTTATAGGGGTCGTCATTGGGTTTTCTAAAAGATAGCTGATTCCGTTCAAGTTTCTGATGTCTTTGCTGCCTTTACTACCTTCCTTGGGAGCCGCCCCAGTACCACCCCTGCTGGCCCCACTATGAGTTTATAATAAATTATTTTCTAACTTTAAGATACGGGCTCTGACTCTCAATGTGGGGTCACATTGATCACACTGTTTAGGGACTCTAAATTTGTCAGTTACCCTGTAGTGTCCCGTCCCCTGCCAAAGTGGCAGGTGGGCCAGAGGAGGGATCTGGGGAGGTGGGAAGGTGGGGAGGGTGGTCGGGCATAAAGTTAAAAATTATTTTGAAAAAAATGCTTACCTGATTGCCGTCGCTGCTGCCTGCTGCTTTGAGCTCTTCCGGGCACAGGCTGCCAGAATGCACTGCGGCCAATCATGATGCTGCAGGAAAGCAGCATCAGGATTGGTACCATTGCTGGGACTTTGCACTCCCAGGCAGACTCGAAGACCATGCGTGCTTTCTTCAGCCCCAACAACGCAGTTGGGGCTCGAGAAAACTTCACTGAACATGAGGGTTTAGCCGGCCTGAAATGGCAGGCCCAACCCTCATGTGCAGAGAAGGGACAATATAGTGCACTACTACTCCCCCACCAAAGTGTCATCCCCCAGGATCCACCCCAAAGACTTATGAAAGTCCTGGGGGCTTGTCCAGGGGGATTAAACTAAAACAATAATAAAACAGGTTTAAAACTGTTTATTTTTCAGGTTGTGGTAGGGGGACTGGCGCTCTTCCACCCTAATCAAGGAGTCGCCGCTGTAGTATCCTCTTTCCTTCTCAGACTACAACAAAGGTCTATTGACTTAATGAGAATTGAAAGGTTGGCCCAGAGCTTCATCATCATGAACATCAATTCACCAAAATGCCTGGGGTAGCGGAAGTGACATCACACACCCTTTGATCTTCAGTTTCATTCACACACACACATGCTAACACATACATACATATTCACACTTGCATTCACTCTCTTATGTAAACTCACACTCACCCGCAAACTTGCACACAACATACATTTCAAAGCATTTTTTTTTACTCACCTCAACTGCCAGGGACTTAGCTCAACTGCCTGGGAATATCATGCTCCAGCTAATTGTACTGCATTTTTTATTACATGTTTCACTATTCACTATTAGTGTAATCAAAAATTGAGAGAAAACAAAACAAGCTGAGCCCCCCCAACCGACGTCTTTTATGACGAGCAGCCCCTGTGTTCCTGACACTGATTTTGGCCCCTCTCCCCCGTCAGAATCCTCGAACCTCATTCCATAGCCCCTGACTGCTCGCAGTTTCTGGTTTGCAACAGTGCAGCCAGTCCTGCACCAATATCTGTTCACAACAGCCACACTCTGCTCTTCGTGCACGCACAGTCTCGGCTGTTCGCAAGTGCTTCTCTTTTGAAGTGCTGCATCTGTTCACCTTCACCTTCACCTTTTGGGTCACTGTTGGGGGCAGCAGCCTCTGTTTTCAATAAGGTGTGCGTCATTACCTCATCGTCTCTCCCTCGCTTCCCTTCCTTACAGAATTGAGGCATCCCTGCCTCACCAGACACCCGTACCCACGTGATTTCTCACGTGGGGACTATATATAGCCCCCAGCCCCCTCAAACCTCCTGGTATTTTTTGTCTCACCATTGTGAGACGCGCGTCCCACGCGCTGGCCGTTCTGCGGAGCTGCGGTCGTTTCTTCGGATTGGAGGGCTTCTCCCTCACTTGCTGTTGCCTGCTCGGTCTGGCGACGCCGGCCTGGTGTGCGCACACGTTATTTAAGTGCTTGCCTCGCGATTCTACCCTGTCAGTTGCAATATGGCTAAGCGGACTTCTAAGCGCTTGAGAGTTTTGTCTTCCTCTGATGATGATGATGCGGTGCCTGTCCTGGCTCGTCAGACCAGGTCCCAGGGTCCGGTGGATTCTTCTGCCCTCCTGTCTGCTTCTGAGGTGCAGTCCATGATTGAGGCTGCTGTGTCTCGTGCCCTGGAGGCGAGAGGTGCTAAGACAAGGCGCAGGTCTTTTCGTGCTGCGGGGGGTCCGGTGGACTCTCCCTCTGAGGACTCCTCTTCTTCTTCGGACTCTGCCATGCCTTCTACGTCTTCGGGGAAGTTTGTGCGTAGGGAAGAGGTGCCTGCTATTCTCCAACACATCAGGGAGAACTTGGGATTTTCTCCTTTTGCTGCTCCCGTGGGGTCTGAGGACATTTTTCCCCAATATGTTAAGCCTCCTGCGCTCGCTATGCCCTTTCATGGCCGCATCAAAGACTTGATTTCGGGGGAATGGCGGGAATTTGAGCGCGCCTCTGTTCCTCGCTTTTTGCAGAAACTTTATTCCCTGGAGGAGGGGGAGGTCTCTCTTCCTCACTCCGTGAAGGTGGATGCCATGTTGGCCACTCTTATTGGTCGCACTTCTCTCAATCCTGAAGATTGTTCACCTTCGGATGCCACTGATAAGAAGGTGGATGGTGCACTGAAGAAAGCCTTTTCCGCTGGGAATTTGTCTTTGCGTGCTGGCATCTACTCAGCGTATGCAGCGCAATCCTTGGTGTCTGACTTTGGCAAACTGGCCACGGCTATTCAGGAGGAGACGGACTGCTCTGGCTTGCTTGTTCACATGGAGCAACAGGCTAAGCTCTTGGCTGACGTCTCTTCGGATGTGCTTTGGTCTGCGGCCATGGCCTCTGGCTCCTTGGTATTGGCTCGTCGGAACTTGTGGATGCGTGACTGGAAGGCTGATTCTTCGGAGAAATCCTCGCCCCTTAAGATCCCCTTTGATGGCAAGATGCTCTTTGGTGACCAGCTGGATAGTATGATCACTAAGGCCTTCAAGGACCGTAAGCGTGCTCTGCCTTACAAGGGCAAGGCGTCTGCCTCTGGTTATCGCCGTTTTTGGAATCCGGCTCCTTCCTCCTCTGCGTCCTTTCAGTCTTCCCGCCAGTCCTCCAAGAACTTTTCTGCTCGTCAACGCCGGTTCAGGCCCGGGAAATCTTCAGCCTTGCCTGGTCCCAAGCTTCTGGCGGATTCCTTCAAGAGGAAGTCCTGACGTCGACTGTGTTTCGGCCGCAAGTCCTGTGGGCGGGAGGCTGATGTCTTTCCTGGACGCTTGGCGGCAGGATGTAAGGGATCTCTGGCCATTGACTATTATCAGGAGAGGCTATCTTATAGAATTTGTCGCCGTTCCACCCGGCTGGGGCACCATCCTTACTCCTATCCCCAAGTCTCCGACCAAGAGGGAGGCTCTGCTGGAGGGGGTTCGGGATCTTCTGTCGAAGAAGGCGATCGTTCCGGTCCCGCTGGCACGGCGAGGTCTGGGATGTTATTCCATTTTGTTTCTGGTCCAGAAGGTGTCAGGGGGATTCCGACCGGTTCTGGACCTGAAGAGGGTGAATGGTTGGGTTTGGACCGTCCACTTCAAGATGGTGACTTTGCAGTCCATCATCCCGTTGGTGGGGGTCCGGGACTTCATGACGTCTATCGATTTACGGGAGGCCTACCTTCACGTTCCTGTGGCTCGGACTCATCAGCAGTTTCTTCGTTTTGCGATTGGCAGCTTCCACTTCCAGTTTGCGGTTTTGCCGTTCGGGCTGAAGTCCGCCCCTCGGGTCTTCACCAAGCTCTTGGCCCCTTTGGTGGCCCTGGTCCACTGTCGGGGGATATTTCTCCATCCATATCTAGACGACTGGTTGGTTCATGCTCCCTCTTTCCAGTTGACTCTCGATCACACAGACATGGTGCTGGCCGTTTTGAGGGAGCACAGCTTTCTTGTCAATCTGGGCAAGTCATTCCTTGTTCCATCCCAGGATCGTCTCTTCATTGGGGCCAGGTTTCGGACCGATTTGGGGGTGGTCACTCTGCCCGAGGCTCGGGTGGCCAAGATTCAAGCTCACATCCTATCTCTTCTGTCCGGTCCGGTGCAGGTGGCAGCACGTTAGCTACAGGTTCAGGGGGATATCGCAGCCGCAGTTTTTCTGGTTCCTTGGGCCAGATTCAATTTGCACACTCTGATGGCTCATGTTCTGGAGCATTGGTCTCCCCATTGCCTTCCCCTCTCTTCTCCAATCCCGGTTTCCCCTCAGATCAGGTCGTCTCTGGGTTGGTGGCTGGTTCGAGGTCATTTGCTGACGGGAGTCTCTCTCTCTCCTCCGGCTCCGGTTGTGGTGACCACCGATGCCAGCCTCTCGGGTTGGGGGGCCTGGCTGGGGGTACATCAGTCCAGGGGCTTCTGGTCTCCCCCTCAGAGCGGGATGTCGTCGAACTGGAGGGAGTTGGAGGCGGTCCGTTTGGCTCTGTTGGCCTTCTCCCGTTTCTGCGGGGTTCCGTGGTCCTGATCAGGACGGACAACATCACTGCCATGGCTTACGTCAACAGGCAGGGGGAGACGAGGTCCTCTCCTCTAGCCCTGGTAGCGAGGCGGTTGTTTGTTTGGGCGGAATCTCATCTGTTGGCGCTCTCGGCGATCCATATTCGGGGGGTGTCAAATTCCCGGGTGGATGCCCTCAGCAGGGCCATTCCATCTTCTGTGGATTTCTGCCTTCATCGGGAGTTGATTGTGGCTCTGACGATGCGTTGGGGTGTTCCGGTGGTGGACCTCTTTGCGGATGTGGGAAATGCCTTGGTGTCCCGGTTTGTCTCCCGCTGTCGGGAGGGGTCTGCCTGGGCGGTGGATGCTCTCTCCTGCTCTTGGCCCCACGGGCTTCTGTATGCGTTTCCTCCTTTCCCCCTTCTTCTCCGCTTCCTTCTACGGGTCCGGTCCTCGGGGGCTTCTGTGATTTTGGTGGCTCCGGCGTGGCCTCGTGCCTCCTGGTTTCCTCTCCTGGTGGTGATGAGGTCGGAGGTGGAGTGGTTGCTGCCTCTGTCTCCTCCCGCTTTGGTCTTCCCGGCGTTGCAACGGGATGTTCTGGGCCGGATGCGCTTGGCGGCTTGGAGGTTGAACGCTTAGGTCTTCTGCGTCAAGGGGTTCTGGCTGGTTTGACCTCTACTCTGCAGGCAGCTGGGTGCGCTTCGACCAACAAGTCTTATTTACGTCACTGGCGTTCTTTCAGTCGATGGTGTCTTGTCCGGGGTTTGGACCCTGCTACCTCTTCTTTGTTTGAGGTGCTGCTGTTTCTTCAGGAGGGTGCTGCCTTGGGCTTGAAGGTGTCTTCCCTTTGTTTGCAATGGGCGGCGATTAAGGCATTTCGGAGCTCTTGGTGCAATCTCTCTGACTCTGAGGGGTTGGTCAGTCGCCTTTTTAAGGGTTTGAGTAATGTTCTTCCTGCCCCTCGGAGGCATTTTCCGACCTGGGATCTGTCTCTGGTCTTGGACGCCTTGATGTCTTCTCCCTTTGAGCCTTTGCTTTCGGTGGATCTGTGCCTCTTGTCCTTCAAGACCTTCTTTCTGGTGGCCATTTCCTCTGCTCGCCGCCTGGGTGAACTGGGTGCTCTTTCTTCCAAGCACCCTTTTTGTCTGATTTTTGATGACAGAATCGTGTTGCGGTCGATTCTTTCCTTTCGTCCTAAGGTGGATTCTCAGTTCCACAGAGATCAGGAGTTGGTTCTTCCTTCCTTTTTTGATTCTCCGTCCTCGGAGTCTGAGGTCTGGCTTCACTCTTTGGATGTTCGGAGGGCTCTCCTTGTCTATTTGGAGCGGGTGGCTCCTTTCCGTCTCTCGGATTCCCTTTTTGTTAATTTTGGTCCTTTGAATCGGGGTTTGCGTCCTTCTACTCCTTCCTTGAGTCGTTGGGTTTGTTCACTGATTTCTTTGGCTTACAAAGAGGGGGGTCACCTTTCTCCTTTGGGGGTTCAGGGTTGTTCCACTCGCTCCATGGCTGCTTCCTGTGCGGAGGTCCAAGGGGCTTCCATTTCTGGGATTTGCCGGGCTGCCACCTGGGCTTCCCCGTTGACCTTTGCCTCTCATAACAGGATTGGGCAGGAGGTTGACTGTGCTGATGTCTTTGGACACAGGGTTCTTTCCACTATCGTTCCTGAGTAGTGGTTTTTCCCTTGTCTTCTGTGTTTTTTAATAAACCTTTTTGCATACCTTCTTTGGTTGTCCTGTTTGGCTTTGAACATCTCGATTCTGTAAGGAAGGGAAGCGAGGGAGGGACGATGAGATAATGCTTCAATTACTTACCGGTAATTGCATTACTCTGAGTCCTACTCCCTCGCTTCCCTTACTTACATCCCTCCCTCCCTCCCTGATGGTCCAGGCCAACCTTTTGGTATGGTTTCGATCTGTATGGTATTACAGGAGGTTTGAGGGGGCTGGGGGCTATATATAGTCCCCACGTGACAAATCACGTGGGCACGGGTGTCTGGTGAGGCAGGGATGCCTCAATTCTGTAAGTAAGGGAAGCGAGGGAGTAGGACTCAGAGTAATGCAAATACCGGTAAGTAATTGAAGCATCACCAACCCACCGACTTGCTAACAGGAGTGGGCTTGGGGGGCTTTACCACAAGAGGAATTCAAAGCCCAGCCCATGTCTGGCTTCTACAAGGACGGCATCTCTGTTGTGACGCAGGTGCTCGTCCACTCGGCACGGATCACGACCACACACCTCAACTAAATGCTTTAAAAGCATGAATTAAGTACTACAGAAATCCATTATATGCATGTATTTCCCCTGCTCCTGCTGCCTAATTAACAGTCAGTTGATTAGCCATTGTAAAGTTCAAAGTCACGGCGAGTCTGCAGTTAAATAAAACAGGACAAAAATAGCTTCTTCCCAAAGGCTTGTGCTTATGGTACCGCATTTGGAGGATAAGGCGTCTAGTTTCTATACTTATAGCATTATTTGCTATCCCAAAAAGAGTTCTGTTACATGTGCTGTCCATATAAATGATGCGCTGTCTGCAAACCCACGGCGCCAGGTACAGAGCAAGGCTCTCACACAGCTGAAACACAATCAATCACTCCATGTGGCATGTGGCCCTCTTTTATAATGTGCGTGAACGTGTATGCTGGAAATCCTACAGTGACACGTCTATAGCACTAGTGAACCGCTCCCTTCACTTGTAGCTGCAAAGAATGCTAGATAATGCTAGATCTCTGAGGATTTTTAAAAAATGCAGCGTCGTTTAACGAATTGTAGGCAAACACCTAATAAATGACTACTTACCTGATCTGAGTTGTTGGGTCTTCCATGCTCTTGTCTCCTCGGTGCTCCTGTTCCTCTAACACAAGTGCGTGCACTGCCGTGGGTTTAACTAAGTGCGTCAGCGCTGTTTTCAGAGCAGCCTGCAGCTGCTATTCATCCCGCGCCTGGTAACAGTATTTCAGGGTGTGTGGTAAAACAATATTATCTGAGATTGAGCACTCTGGGCTTCATATTCCACCGGTGAATGACAGTATAATATCGTTGTGTGGTGGAACGTCCGTTTTGCAATGCTGTTGCTAAGTGCCTACTTACCTACAAGTAATGACATCGCTTGAAGTGTTTGCCATGTAAATACGTTCCTTTCGTCGACAAAGAGGGTGTACTTAGCGTGAAGAGGTGAAAACCCTTCCAAACATAAGCCCTCTGTACACATATTGTGTTGCGAAACAGCAAGGAATTTATTTTACATCCACAGTGGATGCCTCGACTGGTTTTCGTCACGTGGTCGAGACCGTTTGTACAACTCGGAGGATTTAAACAAAGAAATCACTGTGTCAACACTGGTGCCTTCTGTCCCACTTACGACTTTCAGGAACAGATAGTGCCATAAATTAAATTCATATCTCCCGCAAGTGCAAAATGTTCATTATTCATAAAGCACAGAATTGTGATGCGCTAGAAGACACTCGCATCCGACAACGTGTACTTTATACAGCATACGAGTAATGTATGCACTTGTGAGTACATTATGCACGGGCAAGCGAGAGTAGGGGCAAACAGGTGGGCATTCGGAGGCTAAACTCGAGAGTGGCGAGGCTGGCAGTGCAGACTAGAGGAACACCCACAGGGCTGGTTCGAGGAGTTGGGGTCACCGGCTGAAAGACAATGCGCGAAGCCCCTCTTTAATTTGCATACATAGTGACACATTGAGGGGCTGTTTCCATCTCAGCAGATGACCCAGCCCCTCCCTCTCGGCCTCGGCCACCTACAAGCACCTTTCTTGCTGCTCATGCGCAGCTGCATTCGTGAGAGCTGCCTGTGATCAGAAAGGGGCTAACCCTGCTAAGGCACCAAGCTATGGACAGTGGGCATCCCGTGGCTATTCTGTACGGACAGGAGGGCAGAAGGCCTGATTGCACGGAAAACCTGCAAAATGTGTATCCTAGCAACTGGAACCATAGGATAGGGGAACAATCCCATAGTGGCATAGTGCTCACCTCACCAGAGCAGCGAGGCCCAGGGGAGGGAACTTCCCTTTTGTGGGAACAGTTGCAAGCAGACACCTTTCTCTCAATTAGATGAGCAAGGGGCACACAAAGACCCATGTGCCAGGGCTTGACTGTGCCTTACTGGTACCTAGCCTGGGCCCAGAACACCCATGTCCACAGATATTTTCGAAGCAAAGTTGGCTTGAAGGCTCATTACATGAAGTGCCAAGATGTTGTGTTTTCTAGTAGTACTCCGACTTCAACCTGGTGCAACCACGGAGGCCTGGAACCGTATGTAGGTCAGTCAAACTAAACAAATTCTACATTCTTGCATTTTACTCGTGTTTTCTTATGCATTTTTAATAAATATGTCCCTGATTACGGGTTTGGCGGTGTGGGAGCGGGCTGCAACACCAACAGCCTGCTCCCTCACCGCCAAACTCATCCACGACCACCTGCCAGATTAGGAGTTTTCTCCTGGTCTGGTGGGCGATGCTTTGGTGGTCCCAGGCAGTGAGCCCTAGAAAGGCACCGCAATGGGAATGACAAAGCAAGTTCCTGCACTGTATGGACTCTTAAGTCCATGCAGTGCAGGAACTGGGGGTGCATGCATACAGGGGGCACACCATGTGCCACCTTCATGCATCCCCATGGCCCTGAGGCAACAGTGGTCCCCGTAAGGCCCCTTTAGTTTCCTCACTGCCACACTTTTCAGGGTAGGCTCACCGCCATGAAAACTGTGGCAGTGAGGAACCTCATAATATGCTTGGTGGTGCCACAGCGGCACCACCAGCATATCGCCTGCCTAAGACCGCCGCGCAACTGCTGAGGGATCCCGGATCCCCAACAGTTGTGTGGTGGTCCAATGGCGGTCCGACCGCCATACTCATAATACAGTGATCTGACCGCTGGTGCATCCTGCCACAGCTGCGCCACCCCTGGGAATCAGCTCCTATGTATTTTCAAGTAGAAGTTGCAACCGCAGGTTCTTGATTCAAAGCACCATTAACCAACAATACTAGTCAATCCACTGAATGATGCAATGCTGCATCAGTTCGAATGGGATCTGAAAGTCTCGTCTTCAGGTGGCACACCTGTCTCAGCAATGAGCACTTTACTGACTGAGCTATCCTCTCACATAGCTGAAAATCAGTGAGGTTTGCAGAAGCGAGTCTTGTCTAGGGATAACCTCTATTGAATTTGCAAGACAAAACAGCCATCCTTGGAACGGTGTGCACAGAAGAGAAGCTGCGCCCTTTAAATAGGCAAGACGACACTTTGCGTTGACAGTCGCCGTCACGTCGCCGCTGCCATCTGCAGACATCTTAAGGTGGTCACAAGTTTGAACCCCGGTGGATGGGCCTCTTTCTGCGCTGGCCAATCCCCCTAGGGGCTACAGGAATGTTGTTGTTAGCAGGGCATTTGTTGGTTCTGCAGATTCAGCCTTCCTACCTTTTGAGATCAATAAACTGAGTACATCAGATTTGGTGATAGCATTTTTTTTTACAGTTTTATACATGGAGATTCGAAGGTATCAGAGAGCTTTACTTGAGCACAAGTTGTGTTACAAACAGACCCGTTCCTTTTTGTTAGCCGCGTGGAGATTAAGTGATTTGTCCAGAATTACAGGGTGTTGAGCGGCCCTACCGAGACTCGAACCCGGTTCCCCAACTTTGAGGTCGACCACAGGGCAGTGCTTAATTTGTAAAAAAATAAGTGCAGGTGCTGAAAATTTTGCCAAGGGGGCCACCGCTCACGTCTCCCTCCGGTGAGCACCACTTTCAACACTCTCACTGCCTCAGTTTCTATCTTCTAACCTTGATCTGTTGTCTGTCCCCTAAGTCTTTGCTCTAAGAGTCTATCCTCTCACTTCTTATTGTTTTCTATCACCTTTGCCACACCCTGTATTTCTGATTTGCCCTTTATTAATTTTAGCCCTGCCCTTTTTTCTCTTCACTTTTATCCATGCTCTGCTCTCTCTTCCCTCTATCTTAGCTCTTAACTATCACTCTCTAGCAGTGATTAGCTGGGTCTCCATTTTATCATTTGTCTGCTTTTTTTCCTTCGTCCTGTCCTACACATCCTTTCATTCTATGTTCTCTCTTCTTAATGTTCTCTTCTTCACATCTTGGCTGCTTTCTCTTTGTTTCTGATTTGCTCTCCTCCTTTTCTTCTACTTTGCTCCATTTTATCTCTCTCCTCTCTTGTTGTTTCTTCTCCTCTTTACTCTTTCTGTCTCTCATCTCTAACACTGCTGCTGCCTGTGACCCTTGTCGTCAGCCTGTACATGTCCATGCTATTTTGAACTCTGCGTTTTCCTGTTGTCATTTCTAAAGAAGCGGAAGATTACGTGTTTTACTTTCTTACCTACACTGAGTGCAAAAACATAATTTACACCAAATGAAAATGCTTTTTTACATATATTAATCAGTGTGGTATGACTGGGTTTATTGCGGAACAGGCGGCTGCTTGAGCACAGCAGGTCATGTCTAGAGCTGCCTGTATTTAGTAGGTCTAGGGATGGCGACGGCATCGGCATCCACTGCTCAGCTTGCTGTGATCCTGCCAGGCATTGTCCCCAGCAGTAATGCTGCCAATGCCGGTAAGTATGGCTGTGGTGCCTACTGGACTCACTCATGCTCAGCAATTACCATGCTGGGGTGCAGCGCACAGATTCTACTGGTGACGCCATGACGCACAAAAGTTGTGTTGGACCACAGCCGCATCCAGCATATTGAGGATAGCAGCAATCCAGGGCTGCCGGATATGCTACTCTGGCTACGCAACAAGTGGAAAGTCAACACTTACTTTCATTTATTCTTCCTTAAGAGCCCTCACTCCCAAGTTCCTAATGCGCTCTTGCAGCTTCCTTGCCTCAACTCCGTCATGAGCCAGCCCCCAGCTACAATTATTCAATGGGAGGTTTAGGCTCAGGCAGTGGCAGGGTGCAGCAGACTAGGGGAATAGAATGCAAGCCATAGTTTGTCGATGACTTCTTGGATTTGTGATCAGTGTGATGACATCATCACTAACGTGGTGGTACACAATCATGCCTGCCTGGACAGGCGTATGCCGGCCGGCTTTCCTATGAACATTTACCAGCCAGTCACCATGCAATGTTTGTTATTCTTTTTATTTTGAATTGAACAATTAATATTGTGACCACCACCTGCAGGTTTCAGAAATTGTAGCCCCGGCCCTCTGAAAGAAGTGCAGGTGCTGAGCACCTGAAAACACCTGCTCAAATTAAGCGCCGCGAATTCCAAAAACAGGTGGCCGAATAATAGAGATTAATATTAATAAAAGAGATCGATTGATCTCATACGGTCAAAGTGGTCTACTGCGATCCTCCGGCTCGGACGGCGCCGCCGATGACCCTGGTGTTGGTGGGCCCCTCCGCCTCACTAGCAGGGACCAGGGAGACGTGGGGACCGCAACGGCCACTGAGCCTCGATGTGAAACGTCCCGGCCGGTCTGCATTTGTTCCCCTCTCCGCGTGATGAGCCAAACAGCCTGCCACACTCCCGGAATGCCGTCGCTCATATCGTGATTGGAACGGAGACCGAGGCCTCCGCATTATGAGCCAAACAGCCTGCCACACTGCCTGATCGAGTCCGGGCGGGAGATGGGACCGGAGCGGAGCCCAATGATAACGCGCTGCAGGCGTCACGACCGCTGAGGAGCAGCGCGGAGGCCCCCTTCTCGCAGCGGAAGTCTCAACACGAGGAGGTGAGGTGAGGCGAGGCGCGCCCCCCCCCCCCTTTTTCACGGTGGGACCGACCCTTCTGCTTATTGCTAAAACCGGGGATCACAGAGCTGGCGACGCCTGGCCCTAAGATGGCCGCCGCCCAGGACACTCATTATCTGTCCTTGCACATTGGAGGCCACAACAAGGAGGGTTAAGGTCATATTCACAATTCCCACACCAACACTGCATGGTGGGACGGATCCTTCCACCCCCCCACTACCGATCCTTTCTGCACACTGCCACAGCCGGGGATCACATAGAGCTGGCAACGCCTGGACCTAAGATGGCCGCCGCCCAGGACATATAGCTCTGAGAGGAAGACTTTTGAGGTTCCTTCCACCTCACTGATTCTTATAGCGAGCTTGGGCAAGGCCCCCCCTTCCTGTCGACATGATGGGCCCCTCAGGCCTAATTCATCATTGGACTGAGCTGCAATCTGCCGACTAATGATGCCTGACCCTAAGATGTCCGCCACTCTGGACAGAAAGTGTCACATTGCCCCCCATCATTACCAGATCGCGCTGCAGGCCAAGGAAAGGCCTCCCCCCCCATCTTATGCTCATGGTTGGCTTCTCTGGCCTACAAATTCTACAACAGCATGGAGATAGGCTGGGAGAGATTGACTGGAACACTGAATAATATTCTCCTCTATAATAATCATTTTCCATCTTCCTACTTCCTATCCTCTATTTCCTTCTATATCTTTCTTATATCTTTCTTATATATATTCACTACCTACCCATTTTCTATGCTACTTTGAATACCACCCACCTCTTGACAGATTTATTTAAACACCCTTTAAGGCATTTCCCCTCACTCTGACTCTTAACCTTTATCTTTCTGTTCTTATCCTCTGAGGCAGAAGCCGGAAGTCTGTATTTACATCTGTTTTTAAAATATGCACCATTTTCACTTGTGCTAGAATTGAGGCGGAAGCCGGAGGACTGTATTTTCATCTGTTTTTTAAAACTGCACCATTCTCACTTGTGTTAGAATTGAGGCGGAAGCCGGAGGACTGTATTTACATCTGTTTTTAAAAACTGCACCATTTTCACTTGTGCTAGAATTGAGGCGGAAGCCGGAGGACTGTATTTTCATCTGTTTTTAAAAACTGCACCATTTTCACCTGTGTTAGATCTGAGGTTGAAGCCGGAGGACTGTATTTTCATCTGTTTTTAAAAACTGCACCATCTTCACTTCTGTTAGAATTTCAAAGACCTTAGAACTCACCTGCTTGGAAGCGCTGACCTGAACGCGCCCTCACAGATCCCCCCGACCACCCCTGACACAGCGACCCCAGCGCTGAATCAGGAAACGCCCAAGGCGGTAGCCACGCCCACTGCGAGGCCACGCCCACCCCCAGAGACTACAAATGTGCCGGCCATACCAGCGCAGCGGACGAGCGCAGCGGGAGCGCCGTTTGCGTGCCGATGGCGCGCATAAGGCAAGCCCATCTGCGCCCGTCTACGCACGACCGGGCCTAGGGCCACTGCCCCTGCCGGATACAGCTGCCCATAAGGTAAGATACTCACGTCGGGAGTTACTAAGTCTCAGACCCCCCACCCCCTCTTGTAATTACACTCACGACCTAAATGGACCCTTCATCCGCTGCACCCTCTGCAAGCCAGTACAACGCAAATTACCTATAAAACCTCACAAGCCTGCTGCCCTGATACTGGCCTCACTTAACTGCCGTTCGCTCCCCAAACATGCGACGCAGATCAACCACCTCATTGAAGACCAAAAGATTGATATCCTCTTCCTCACGGAAACATGGCTCGCCCCACATTCTGAGGCAGACATGGTGCTAGCAACCCCTCCAGGCTTCCTCATTCAGTCCCTACCCCGCCCCCTAGGCCGAGGTGGCGGTGTCGCCATCATCCACCGGGACCACCTTCTTTGCAAATCTGAGGATGCACAGATCCCTGACTCTGAAAGCCTGCAATTTACAATCAAACTAGACTCGACCAACACTCTGACAGGAGTCCTTGTCTACCGCCCTCCCGGGCATCCAGGCCCCTTCGCGAGCGCTCTCCTGGACACTGTTACAACCCTGGCCCACTCCATATCGAATTTCCTGATAATAGGAGATCTTAACATCCATCTCGAAGACCCTACCGACCAGACAGCAGCTGACCTGATCGCTGATCTGGCAGCTCTTGACATCCACCTCCTTAATTCCGGACCCACTCATACCAAGGGTCACCTGCTGGACCCAGTGTTCACTAACACTCCATCGATGCAAGTGAAAGATTCCTCCCCCTTACCCTGGACAGACCATTTCCTAATTTCCTTCCTACTGCCAGGTTTCTTCAGGAAACCTCAAAAACCGCCCACCTACATCAGGGACAGGACCTGGTCCAGACTTCCTACCGAAGAGTGGGCCAGCATTCTTAAAAACACCTGCCCGGCACGCGCAGACAATCCGGCTGTCGCTGACAGCAATTTCAGAGAGTGGATCACCACCTCCCTGGACTCCGTACTCCCACTAAGAACTAGGGAGGATAAAAACGGAAAACCTGGGTCCGCCCCGTGGTATACCACTGACCTCCGACTCCTCCGTAAAAACTGCAAAAGAGCCGAACGGCTTTGGAGGAAAGACTGGCAGCACTCCAGCAAGGATGCATACCACAATACAGTCAGACTCTACAAAGATGCCATCAGGCACGCCAAAGCCTCCCACTATGACACGCGGATTACAGAATCTTCTAATTCAGCCAGGGAATCCTTCATAATCGTAAAGGAGCTGCTCAAAGTACCCCATTCACCGTCCTCCAGTGTCCCATCGGTGGACCGAAGTAATGACCTAGCCACGTACTTCAACGATAAAATCGCCCGTATACTAGTTTCCCTCCCCCCGCCCGGGCCCACCAGCCACTTGGACAATTCGACACCCCCCAGTCAAACCGAAAGTCATCCTCGTCCTCAACTTGAGACATTCAGGCCAGTAACATGTCTGGAAGTCGAGCGAACCATGACCAAAATGAGAAGTGGTTCTCCACTTGATGCGGCTCCCATCAGATTCCTCAAAACCGTTGCCCCTGTCATCGTTCCCACGGTCACGGAGCTCATTAATAGCTCACTTACCCAGGGATCTGTTCCTGCCAGCTGGAAGAGCGCGGTGGTAAAAGCACTCCTTAAAAAACCTCAGCTCGATCCAGCAGACATGGGAAACTATCGACCAATTTCTCTCCTACCGGCAATCAGCAAGCTAGCTGAGAAACTGGTCAACAGACAATTGTCCCAGTTCTTTGAAACAAACAACATCTTACGGGAATCCCAAACTGGTTTCCGCCCGGGCCATGGCACAGATACTGCCCTCCTCGCCGTCATCGAGGAGGCAAGGCGCATACTGGATTCAGGAGGGTCAGTGGCAGTGATCCTCCTGGATCTCAGCGCAGCCTTCGACACAGTCAACCACCGTGTCCTCCTCCATCGGCTCGAGGCAGCAGGGATCACCGGGACGGCACTTAGTTGGACAGAATCCTTCCTCACCGGACGCACGTTCCAGGTATGGGACGGCATCTACCACTCAGCCACCCTCCCCCTCACAAGCGGGGTCCCGCAGGGATCTTCCCTGAGCCCGACGCTGTTTAACGCATATATGGCTCCCCTGGAAGACGTGGTGACACCATTTAACATAAAAATGGTAAGCTACGCTGACGACACTCAACTGGTCGTCTCCCTTTCCCAACTAGCCGACCACCCAGAGAAACTGGCGAACTGCCTTACCCAAATACACAGCTGGATGAGTGATTCATCACTAAAATTAAACGGGTCTAAGACCGAAGTGATGCTCCTGGGAAAACAATGGGCAACCATCCCCCCAACAGTCTGGCCCGACGTATTCGGAGAAATTCCCTCCCCGAAGCGTGAAATCAAAACCCTTGGAGTATGGCTCGAACCGGAGCTCACCATGAAGACGCAAGCGGCCAAAACTGCTGGCACCTGTTTTGGGCTCATGCGCACCACCCGTAAGATCCTCCCATTACTTCCTCCTCCCTCTAGGAAACTTCTCATCCAGGGGCTAGTTTTGTCCCGTCTTGACTACAGCAATATGGTCTACCTGGGCGCCCCAGAGGCCACCCTGACTAGACTACAGCGGACACAGAACGCTGCGGCCCGTCTGCTCACGAACCTTCCGTCGAGAGTGTCAGCAAAACCAGCCCTCAAGGCCTTGCACTGGCTCCCTGTTCGCCAAAGGGTGGAATTCAAAGCCATGTGTACAACACACAAACTTATCAACGGATCTGGCCCTACTATCCTCAGCAGCCTGGTCACCCCCTACAAAGCATCCATATCCCTCCGTTCAGACAGTGAGCACCTAGCCAACGTCCCCAAATTCAAAAGGACCCGCACCGGAGGCCGACGATTCTCAGTGCAAGCGGCCGTGAGATGGAATTCCCTCCCACGCACCCTCAGACTGGAAGCCATCTACCTGACCTTTCGCAAAAAACTGAAAACGCACCTATTCCCGAAATAACTGTTCCTCCTCCCTCCCTCTCCTTACAGGATAAACAATCTCCTTACAGCGCGGGGATGCCCTTGGGTCACCAGGCGCTATACAAATCGCTAAAATAAAAAATAAAAAATAAATAATAGAGCCGCTAAAATAAAATTATAATAAAACAGCCAAATGAATGGATGTAGACACTACTGGAATGTACTATTTAAAACAAGTAGCACTAACAACTTGTGCATACCATAATAACAGTGACAATGGTCTTGGTCGAATTAACAGACTCAAAAGCAGCCCCATGGACAGTAAAATGTGGGGTGACTCCACTGACAGTGGAAACAACACTAACATGTAAAATCTGAATAAAATACAGATCGGCAAACTACCAAAAATAAACAGCAGACCCTTGCTAGCTACATAGTTTAAAAGCAAAGAAGCATTATAATGTGAAGAAAGCCCACCATGCAGGAAATTATGTGGTAAAATAATGGTGAAAAAGAAATATGACGTCCTTCATTTTTTGCCTTCATCATTTGCTCAAAGCACAGAAGGATAAAGGGTTTTTGTTCCTTGACATGTCCAGCTAATGCACTTGACACCAACCACAATCAGATAAGAGGAGTCTGAATAAACAATGAACAAAAGACTAACTCAGTAACTTAATATGGAGCTGGGAAACAGGAACATCATGTAACCTATAATTACCATACCAATCAGAACTATTTCAACTGTAATAAAACTATTGTTGCACCAGAACTGAGTTGAGTAATACACCAGGCCTGTATTCAGATTGACAATGTGTTAGAAAATAGGCATCAAGTTGAACGCTATATAATAACCCTGTTTTTTTGTCATGGTTCGTGAAGGAAGATGCAGGGAAATACAAACCCCACAACAATGAAATCAAATCAAATAAAGTTTAATTCGATTGTAAAATAGTGCAATCATGAAAGCAGTACATACACCAGTATATTCAAAATACCAATGTATAAAATTAAATAACTCCATTAACATCAGTCATACATAAAAATTAAAAACATGGATATAATCCGGGATAACAAAAATATAATCCACAATATATTAAAACACTATACTCTTCCTATAAGCAACCACCCTTTGTAAAAACATCGCAACTTTCCAGATCATATCCGCGTTGTCCAAGGTTTGCAGTGCAATATAGGCAGGTCGGCAAGTCCTAAGCCCCATCATTTTTAACATTGGTCGTATCCACACTTTCCTAATATCAGAATAAAAACCACAAAAAAAGATAACATGGTTGGTGGATCGACATGAGCAATCGTCACAAGGACAGGCTATCATAGTGCGGCTCCAGTTGTTCATGTTCGGGAAGCTAGTAAGTCTATGGAATATACTGTGTCTAAATCTTGTTAATAAAAACCTATCGTACCCTACTGGAACTATAGTTAAATAAGGCTGTATTTTAAAAACACTTAAGATCATTTAATTTTCGAATATCGTGGGCTTAAAAACCTTGTAATTTCCAACATTGTAATACCTTCTATTTTTAATTCCTTCCTGCTTATTGATTGCAGGGACTCGGGATCAGTAAAATACTCTGGATGACCCAGATTCTGCATAAAATTATAAACATAATAAATTCATGGGATCCTTAATACTTTTTCGAATTTCAAAATAGCCTTTAAAATATCCCTATTTAATGTGGGTTCTTCTTTGGTCCATACTCGATGCCACAATAAGACTAGCTCAAGTTTAATAACGTCAGACAAATACGTTAAACCCAATTCGGCGTGACAGGCGTAAACAGATGTTGTTCTGGGTACCAACAATAGATATCTTAGGAATTTATTTTCCACTACTTGTAGAGAATGTGTATTTGCAATGCCCCAGAACCATAGGTTACTGTGGAAAGACTTTTAGCCTGATAAATTTGTAAAAGTTCTACCGGTGGTCTTTTCCCTAATCTTTTCGAAAACTGGGTGAGTGCAGATATAGTGTTAATAAAATGGATTTTTTTAGATCTTATTGCCTGTGCCCACGTGTCTTCTTGGTGGAACATGACACCCAAATATGAGAAGGTTTTTGTTATTTCAATCTTTTAGTCCGCAATAAACATTTCACAAGATTTTTTCCTCCCCAAACCACAATTCATGACATAAGTCTTGGAAGTGTTCACTGATAGTCCTAAGTCATACATAAAACCATTTAAAACTCTCTGTAGACCTACTTGTGTTCTATACAGTAAAACCGCGTCATCGGCATATAAAAGAGCAGGAATTGAACAACCATTAATCTTAGGGTAGTCAACGTTTTGCTCAAGTAATTAATGCGCCCTCAAGATCATTTATGTACAAGTTAAAAAGAAACGGTGCAAAGACACATCCTTGACGGACTCCCCTATGTATTGGGATTGAAGTTGTGCATCCACCCTTAACATCAAAGCAGACTCTTGTTTGAGCATTATGATAAAACCGTCTTAAAAAGTGGATAATTTGATCGTCCACGCCTATCTTTTCTAGAATCTCCCAAAGTTTATTGTGTCTTACCAAGTCAAAAGCAGCTGTCAGGTCTCCGAAGGCTAAAAACAACCTACCATTTTTTACACCAACATATTTTCCCACCAATAAGGTAAGGTTGAGAGTCTGTTCAATAGTGCCCACTCCTTCACGGAAGCCGTACTGTAAATCAGAAAGGATTCTGTTGTCAGATGCCCAGGCTTTTAGTCTTACTAAAATTACATGACCTAGAATTTTTGTCATTGAGTCTAATAACGAGATGGGCCTGTAGCATCTAGGATCTTGGCGGTTTCCTTTTTTTAAAGACGGGGACTATAATTGACTCTGTCCAGGTTACCGGAAATGAAACATGGCAGCTGGCATTCACTACTTGCATAATGATTGGTCCCCATAGAGATAAATTCAATTTCAACAGATCACAGAGAACACCATCTGGTCCGGGTGCCTTTCCTCCATGGGTGTTGGAGATCGCCGTCATCACTTCATCCAGGGTGAATTTAAGGTCAGTATTTACTAGTTCGTAATGAATTACTTAATTCGTTATCAAACTGATCTATCCCCTTAAAACCCCTGTGAAATGCTCAACCCACTTTTCCTCCGGGAAGGCGATCTCAATAGTGGGGCCCCCTTCTTGTTTCAGGAAAGGTGCTTTACCTGCCTTCCAGAAGGCACTACTATCCCTACTTATAGCAGCTTGATGGAGGGACTCCCACACTTCCTTTTTCAAACTATTTCTCCTCTCCTTTATAGCTAGGTTATACATTCTCCTTGCCACCCTTATAGCTTCCTGATCTCTTGGGATAGTATGGAGAGACTTTTTAAAGTTTATGTGTGCTTTCATGCACTGGGAATCAAACCAACCTGATGGTTTTGCTTTCCTGAACTCATGGAGAAAAATGGCCTCCCTCACAGTGCTAGATATTAACACCAAGGAATCTAAAATGCTGCTGGGACCAGCCAAATCACTCATACAAGTATCTAATTCAGTTTTACACTTGGTTACCACAGTTGTTTAAACATGTTCAGGATCAACCATAGCCCATTTCAATGCATAACCATTCATTCGATCCAGTACAACTGACTCCAAAGGCTGGGGGTCAGTCTTTTAATACTTCGTAGCCAACCTTTAAAGGTGGCACACAATGGAAAATGGTCGCTCAGAGATATATCTCCAATAGAAAATGAGCGAACTTGAGAGGCATAGCAGTTTGACAACAACAAGAAGTAAATCGTAGAAAATAAACCCCCCGTTAAAAGTATAACCCATTGGTTCTGATTCTAAACACATTTCCTTTACAAATCCTAAGTCCAGGGTGCATAACAGCTTCTTTAACCGCTCCCCAAGTTTAGAATGAATAAAGTGCATGCAACTAGACCCTTCCTCCACGTCAAAATCTCCTCCAAAACGAATCCTAGTATCTTGAGCACAATTATGCCATATAGATTGAACTTCACTTACTAACTCATTAAAGACAGGTTCTACATCAAGCATAACAATATTATTATACAAGTTAATCAGAATTACTGATCGCTTGCTGTCAATTTTAATATTAATTATCTGGTAAAAAGCATTATCTAACCTAGGTTCAAATTTAATTAAGTTAAGGGTATTTGTGATGTATGTACAAAGACCTCCCTTTAATCTGCCACCCTTGCTTTCCCTTGCCTTAGTGTGTAGGGTTCTGTATCCGTTAATATGTAACTGGTCTCTTGCCCACGTCTCTTGTAAGTAGAGGATATCCTGACTCTGTATAAATTCGCATCTCATTGGGTTTGTCAGTTTTTGGTATAGACCCGCTATATTCCAAGATACAAATTTAGAGAGGGCCTCCTCGCCTAACTTATCCTGTGTAAGCATTGGCGCTTTTGATGGAGCAAGATTAGTAACAGGATCCATTGCAGGTTGCATTACTTGTAAGCTTATGGCTCCTTCTGTTATGATTAGCCGACTGGCACAAGGCAACAATAACTGGTGACAGTCAGAATCTAACAACCCTTGCTGAAAATCTCCACATCTGGTTGTGATGTTTTTAAGTCTATTCTCCACAATAGTGGGATTAACATCTTCACCAGGTATGGGTAATTCAAGCATACTGCATGTAGACCCTTGAGCAAGACTGGGCATATACTCATTATGAAATACGCTAAATTCTTGGTTAATTAGTCGATTGCTTCTAGGTACTCAAATATTTCAAAGCGATTGCTGGTTGGTACTGAATTATGCGGGGTTCTGCAATAAAAAATATATCCTGCTGCCGTTAGCACTTTTTCGTCAGTCAAAGGGAGATAAAAAAAAAAACAAAGGGAGAATATTAATACCATTTACATTGGTCTCCCCACTTCTTTCTCTATCAAAAATGAGCCGCACTAGATTTGGAGATCTAAACAATAGAACAACCTTGCAATCGTTTGTTGGACTTACCTATCCATGACACTCTACGTGCCATTTTAAATTCACTGAAAAGAACATTATTTAACCCTGTTCTAGTACTCAGAAAATGAATGGCAGGTCTTGTAGAGTAGAGTTGATCAATGTTCAAAATCGTTTTCAGGCAGTTGGGGCACATTTGCTAAGATCACTGTGTACAGGGTCGCTTCGGGGGAGGGTTAAAACCACATTGGACGAGGCCTCAATCACCCTGCTCCGCTTGTGTGCCAGAGAACCTAGGTCAGCTGTCATACTACCCCGACCCCCCCCATAAAGGGTCGAGTAGGATTATTTAATGCTGCTGACTTTATCATAGAGAAGTTTTGTCCCTTGTCAATCTGATTGTGTGCACTCGCTGGAAGGTCAGTGATTGCATTAGGTGGCATCAAAGTCTTCGGATCTTGGCAACAAACCTGGCTAGGTTTAAGATTTGGGCAATAAGTTGTAGTAGTTATACCCTTATCCATAACACCATCCCCCTTGAGAGCATTGGCCCAGTACCATTGCCATTATCTTCTACAGCAAAGCTAGTTAATTGGGGAAAGATTCCTAACTTTTCATGTGAGATTAATCTTTCTTCAATACTGCCCAACTTCTGTACCAGAGGAGCAAGGAGGTTATAGAAATCAATATTCCCAGGCGTTTACAAAAATTATCCTCATTTGACCAAACAGGAGGGGTATTCCCATTAGTATTATCCTTAACGTTACTGGACAGTGACGACAGAGAGGAACAAGCTTTGTTATTCACAACCGGGGAAATCTGTCGAGACACTGATTTGTGTGTTACGCGCTGGTTTTGTTTCTAGGCCACACATCTTTTCTTTCTAGTTCCCTGGTCAGTTCCCTTCTTAACACCCTGGTTTCTCGTTGCTTGCTGACCTCTGGTGCTGACACTGGTAATCCGTAGCTCCGGCTCTTGCTCGGTCACAGAGCTCATGTCCTGGTCCGAGGGATGAAAGTTAGTGATGGGCCCGGTGAATCAACAGCGTTATCAGTTGGTCGAGGAACAGCTGGAGTTTCCAAACCACAACCTATAACAGTAACTGTACCATTGTCAGGCTGACATGCATATAAGGATTGCGGGTCCAAGGATAGACTCCATTCATTTAGGGCAATTTCGTGCATCAATGCAAATTCGGCCCGTACAGAAATGCGTCTAAAGTCCCCGCCACCCGGGAACCCACCCCTGATTTGCGTCTATTCATTTGTACAGATTGAGTCACAATTAACTTGATTTTTGCTCCACATCTTGAAGGATACCTGACTACAAAAAATATGATTGTTAGGGGTCTGGCCCAGCCCAGTCTTTTTCAGGCTCTGACGGGCCCAGACGGGCACGCCCTTGGTCCGGGCTTCGTCTGGGCGTCATCCTGCGCGCGTCCCGTGTCGCGGGGGGAGAGGCAGCGCTATACGCGCAATTACCCCACCTCCCCCTTACTCGCGGGAGCTGCAGTAGGGAGTGGTGTACTATGGGGGTTTCAGTCCTCCCCAGGGTGAAAAAGGCTGTGCGAGCTAGATGGCGTTGCCTTGAGACCCTCGTCCCACCAAGGGTTCCTCCCGGAAAACTTTTAATGTCGTTCCGTGCAGCCGATGAACAGCAAGGCAATAAAGGCCATGAAGGTCTCAATCAAATAAGGATAGCTTAAAACTATTTAAACTCTATTTGAGGGATGCTCACTTTTGAGAGGAAGAAGTAATCCAAGAAAAGATGAACTGAAAGAAATTAAACAAGCATTTGCAATGCAATAGGTCTCGCATTTAGGAGAGTTTGAGCAATGGCACTGTAAATGCCGACCTTATGGAATTTAAGAAAACAACGAAGAAAAGCGCTTTGAGGTCCTTTGCACTGAAGCACCTTCATCATCTGCGAATGAAGCACATCAGCACAAGAATTCCATGTTGTTGGAGTCTTGCAAATTATTCAACTTGGCTAGTGCTGCCCAATAAGATGCCAACCTCGCCAAGAAGGTATCATTTAATGTTCTACACTCCCGTCAATAAATCAGAGGAAATCCAGTCGAGAGGGAAGTCTCTCTATTTACATATAAGTGTCCTCTCTGCCTGCTGTGGGTAGCCTATGCACAGATGTCAGAGGATGATGAAGAAGCCGTCAGTGAGTAAAAGTGGCCTGGTTTTAGAACTCGGGCGTGATTGGTGGAATGGGCACTCGTGTGTAAATCGTATGAGAGGAGACACTACCACTTTAAAGTAAAAACTATCCTCACCATACATCATCATCAACATAATAATAGATAGTCTTATTCATATTCGTATTAGTGGCATTATCATTTTTGTAAGTATTATTATTATTACTATCATTATTATGATTATTATCAGTAGTAGTTGTAGTATCATTATTATCCATGCTATCAGTGCTAAAATAAAAAATAACAATTATAATAATAATAATTCATCGCAGCACACACATGATTCCCCAGAGTCAACATGCTGTTTCCCTATCATAGAAATGATCACATACACTTTACAGTGTGTTAACCAGAATGACAGCTTCCGGAGGCAGCTCAGTGGACTTTGTCGATGGTTTTAACTGCAGAGATATGAGTGCGCAGCCTGTAGACTGCAGCATCAATGCTCCTGTGGATCAGGGTTTTATCTTTTCAGGGTCAATAACATGAATCCTAAGGGGGTGGCAGCAAACGCTACGTACTAAAGAGGCTGATATCCGCCGTGTGACCGCAAACACGAACAATGTGGTATGTCCCCGTCTTACTAGCTTTTCTTGTAACCTATATATTTACTGACGTCATCAGAATTATCATGGGGACGTTTCTTTTTTTAAGGGAGGGCTGGGGGGCACGAAATGTAAAACATTTCCATAGCAAACTCCATGTAACTACCGGAAATCAAAGATAACTCGGTGTGTGAAAGCACTTGCTGCATAGATCTGTGTGTGAACTACAAGTCACGGCTAGATCTCTGTGGGTGTGGCAGACACAGCTTTCATTGTTAGGATATCGATAAAAGGAGCTTCAATTCACCTGTTATTTACAGTGCTTCGAAGCTGCCCGGCTAGCAGCAGGTGCTATGGTACCCATTCGCGATTACTTCGCTGCTTGCTTCTGGGCCCAGATGCAGGGTGGAGCGCGTGCTGGGGCAGTGGTGTGGGGGTGGCTCTGCTCTCTTATCTAAGGATTTCTGGGAAGATTCACTGGCTTATGTTTCTTGTTTTGTTTATTTGTAGCAGAGGGGCAATGACGCAGCAATGGTATCGAAGGCAACACTACTGCCGAGGATAACAGGCTTCTCTGCCCCCTAGTCGAATAAGAGTCATAATAAAGGTGGGCCACTCACCCCATGGGCCTCGGTGCCACTGCACCTGCTACAGCAACAAGGGTTGCCCAGGCCGTGCTGACGAGGTAATTGCAGAGGGGAGTTTGCCCTTGCCAGGCAGCCCAGCCTCATAAGACGCTCGTGTCCCTGGCACTGCTTCGTTTTAAGGTGACAATGTTGATTCGTGATCAAAAAAATAAATGTATCAAAAGTCACACCTTGTTTTACAAACTATTCGCTGCATTATGCTCGGTTGGTGCAAATAACAGCTTAACAGGTTACGCCCCTAAATGGCACTCTTTCCGTCGACCCCAAAATTTGAAAGGCCGGGTCTTCCACAGAGAGAATCTGAACCTGTGACGTTAATTTGGACGCACAGCACGTGCACACAAACATACATTGTAGCCTCATTAATCTCATATTTAGAAGTTTCATTTACAGAGCGAAACAAACACACACTTCTCCGTGAAGGAGCAGTATTGAAACTGGGCATCCTGCACACACATACACACGTGCGCACGATGCTTCGATTGATGCAGAAGCACCGGGGCCCAGAGGCTTAAGAGTCCCACCAAATCCTGACTATTGCTGTAAACATCCGCCACAAAGCCCACTTCCTTAGTCACATCAGGGCCACATGAACCCCCGCCCCACATGCCCAAACCCGCAAATAACACAAGGACACAAATGTTAGGTTTGGGTAAAAATTGCTGCAGGTTTATTACATACAACATATGTAATGACGGTGGGTTAGCTTACGGGCGATCCTAGGGCAGGCCGCATTCTCGCTACCTGCCCGCCTGTTGAGCCAAACAACACAGTGGCGAACCACCCAACTGTTGTACAAATACCATAATTATACTGACACGCCCATTTACTGGGCGTGACTAGGCAAACCCCCGGTTGCACAGGCCCACAACCGCCCGAAGGACTACTGGGGCGCCGACACGGATTCCTGCACCTCCCATGAGGTTCCAGGTTAGGCTCTGAGGTTATGCTCTGGCACCCCTATGTGCCCGCTGACGTCCAGCGTTTGCACCTCTCTTCTTCCGGATCGCCCAGTAACTCCGCCTGCAACGAAAAAGAAACATATTAAAAGCTCCCCCCGGAGCCCCCTCAAGCCGACACTCTGGGTTCGAGGAAGGGCGGGAAAAGAGTGTCCCAACATGGAACAGCGACGTCCGGGGCGGCAAAGAGGCCTCCCCAGCAGGGCAGAGGTCTGATGAACTCCAGACGGCTCCTCCCCACCGCCCCGGACGTGCATCACTACCAGTCTCCACCAACCAGGGGAGACTGCCTCAGGAGAGGAACTACTGCGTCATGCGGGGGCGGGACAGCCCTCCGTGACTAGGAGCCCGCCCTCCTGATGGCCACTGCGTGGCCTCGGGCAGGCGCATTCTTGCACTAGTGCCCATGGTGCACTGACTTAGCACGCACACGATTGTGCATATACACACCCACACTATAGTTTAAAACAAGTGATACAAACCCCCACTGCGAAGCATGCATCGCATGACACTTTATCCCCCTTCCAAAATGACTCATGCCGGGCTCATTCCACAATGGGCTTTAGGGCTCAGCGTGCAATCACCGGGATGGGGGCGTGAGAACACCAGCCAGTGCAAGACGCCAACCTCTCTCCCCAGAGGATCAGCTTAAAATGAAAGGCATGATCATCACGGTGCCGCGACTGAGGCCGTCAATGCGGTAAAGATCTACACTGCCCTGGTTAATAAAATAAGGGTTTCTCTCAGTAGCGCACATAGGCTTTCATTCTTCATGCTGCTGGCTGGAATGCGGTCCCATCAGTTTTATTAAAGCAAAGGAGGACAAGCGCCACAATGCACAGGACTTGTCTCCCCCGCACAAGCCTGTCACTGAATACCATTGTGGACACCGGCTTAAGAAAAAAAAAGCAGCTGCCGCAGGCCGCCATGCTGGAGCAATACCAACGCGCACCTCCGGCTCGCCCACACTACCTAGCGGCCCGCCCAGCACCATGCGGCATATCAAAGAAGGCAAAGGCACTACATTGTGCATGGTCAGCGACTAGCTGCCGCCCCCCCCCTCATCCGGCACCCAACACCAAGGAACGTGGACACGAGACGTGTTTACTCTTTGGAAGGCGGGCGCTAGTCGCCCGGCCGTATTTATTAAAGTATGAAATTAAAAAAGGGTTTTAATTGCATAATCAACAATGAAATACAAAAATCAGCAGGACATTCAGTTGTACAATCGTTATCAACAAGTTTGAGAGCCTGACCTTAACAAAACTCTAATACAAGTAGTTCCTAGCTTAACTAAACATCCTATCTTGATTTTTGTACATTTCTGGCCATATGGCAGGGTCACTACCGGTGTCAGGTCCTACAAGCGGCGCCTTCCCCTTAGAAGTGCGCATGCGCAGTGTTACCCCCGGAATTGCCCGGTCTACGCCCCAAACTCCATTTACCCACTAAAGGAGGGCCCTTACTCTGCGCCGGTGGCGTCATGAGTCCACGCGCGCGGGGTGGCTACCAGCCTAAGGAAAGCGTGAACTACTCCTACCCGCGCTCCTTTGCATATTACCTTGCCCCTGGAGTACTGGGAGTGGCCCGCAGGCTCCTCCCCCTGGGCGGGAACCTCCATAGGATGATGCCCGCCCCCTCAGACCTCAAATATGTGCTCACCGATAATGACCTTACCGCATGCCCCATACCTAATAAATACGACGACCTATGGAAAAAAGTCTAAAAGGACAACTACACTGGCTAATAAAGAACAGTATCAACGCATAGCTACAAAGGGAAAAAAGGCCTAACGACACATGGCATAAAATTACAATTCGGTTCACGCATGTTGCTCATAATCACAATAACTACGTATATCTACAAAGGGAAAAAAGGCCTAAAGACACTCATCTTCAATTATAGTTCACTCCACACATCAATTTTCTACAAAGGGAAAAAAGGTCCTGACAACAGATCACAAAGTACCACAACAACCTACTTTCCCCCGCGGTCTATACCTATGAAACTTACCATGAGACCGGACCTAACGCTGCTTAAACTTTGTACCAAGGGATGGTGGGTGGGAAACAAAGAAGCCCCGAACGCGGGGCACAACGTTCAGCGAGGGAGCGTCCAGGGACAAGGGAGTCTCCTGGGCGCTCCCTACCTCTTATTCCCGAGGGGCCGGGTGGCCCCTCCTCACGCCCGCCCCCCCCGACCCGGAACCAGTCCATTGATTCCGGGTCAGGAGGAGCGCCGGCCAATCGGCGGTGGGCCGCGCCCCCAGGGCACGCCCCCACCGTCGAAGGACCCGAGGGGAGAAGGGGTGAGGCGGTCGCCGCGCCGCCATGCGTGCGGGGGGGCCGAGGGCCCCCCCTTTTCACATGGTCAGCGACTAGCTGCCGCCCCCCCCCTCATCCGGCACCCAACACCAAGGAACGTGGACACGAGACGTGTTTACTCTTTGGAAGGCGGGCGCTAGTCGCCCGGCCGTATTTATTAAAGTATGAAATTAAAAAAGGGTTTTAATTGCATAATCAACAATGAAATACAAAAATCAGCAGGACATTCAGTTGTACAATCGTTATCAACAAGTTTGAGAGCCTGACCTTAACAAAACTCTAATACAAGTAGTTCCTAGCTTAACTAAACATCCTATCTTGATTTTTGTACATTTCTGGCCATATGGCAGGGTCACTACCGGTGTCAGGTCCTACAAGCGGCGCCTTCCCCTTAGAAGTGCGCATGCGCAGTGTTACCCCCGGAATTGCCCGGTCTACGCCCCAAACTCCATTTACCCACTAAAGGAGGGCCCTTACTCTGCGCCGGTGGCGTCATGAGTCCACGCGCGCGGGGTGGCTACCAGCCTAAGGAAAGCGTGAACTACTCCTACCCGCGCTCCTTTGCATATTACCTTGCCCCTGGAGTACTGGGAGTGGCCCGCAGGCTCCTCCCCCTGGGCGGGAACCTCCATAGGATGATGCCCGCCCCCTCAGACCTCAAATATGTGCTCACCGATAATGACCTTACCGCCACAGGCCAGTATTGTTAACCGACGATCTGGCCTCCCCCTCTAACCCCTATCTAAGGACACATCCTCCTACCCCAGCCCTCCAGCCAAGCCCAGATATTGTCAGCCCATAGGACATTACCCTCTTCTGTCAGATGAACCCCGTCTTTCAAGTAATACTTTTGACCCCAGATGCACCCATGAGGTATTGACTGTAACACGGGTGTTCGGAACAACCTATCCAGCCGTGTGTTGATCCTCTTTACCGAGTGATTCAACGCCCTGACTGAATCGCCCCCCCGCCACTGAAGTCGAGGTATTAGTTGTGACCACACTAGTGTACACCCGGGGCAGGTCCTAGCTATCCAACCCGCTGTTGAGATAATCTCCTCAATCAAGGTGCGCCTGCCCAGTGTTGCCAAATCGTTCTCCCCAAGGTGAAGTATCACCACTGACGGTGGAGCCCGCTGGCGTGCTAACAGCCCTTGGAAGAATCCCCTAAACTCGTGAAGACACAACCCGCCTCTGCCAAAGAAGGTGATATTCAACCCTAGTTGTGCCGCCCTTTCTTTCTTGCCACCTGACAGGAAAACACATTCCGCTCGCTTAACATATGAATGACCAACAATCCAGACATTGTTCTTTGTCGTTTCCTGGTCGCCGCTCTGTGCCGATGAATATTGGCGGTGCCCGACGACAAATTCCTCCCCTGCGTAACAGGTCTGAGAAACTGTAAGAGAGCGGAAAAGAGACCAAGCGTGAGAGACAGGTAATCATAGCATGTCAATCCGAACATAACGTTTATAGCAGTCTGACGACCACCTCCCAATTGTCTTCACTCTTTCCACCGGGAGGCCCCTCGCCACCGCCTCAGTTGCTGCCCCAATCCTGAAGGAATGAGATCCAAAATCTCTAGGATCAAGACCCGCTTTTGTAACCCCTATTTCGAACACTCTCCTGAACTGATACCTGGTCAGGGGGCTCCCGTCGGCGTGACAGAGCAACGCCCTGCCTACTGAACCGACCAATAATCCCATGAGGGATTCCACGTGCCTCACCGGGCAGCACGGGTTGGCGGGGGCCCGTCGCAGAACTATGGTGTGACCCCTAGCTTCTTGATCGGTCTTTGATTTCTGGATAATCACCCACATGGTGTCACCCCTTATCGTCACCCCAGCCTTCTGCAAGCCACCTAGTATGTCAGCCTTAGATCCCGCCACAAGTTCACTAATTCTCAGTGCCCCATAAAATGCCAGGGAAAATGCCGCCCTAAAAAGAAGCACTTCCCACTCTGAGTTACAAACAATCTCCAGCGTGCCCAGTAAGGCTGTTAGCCGGGCCAACCCCATGGGCTTCCTTTTATCCTTCTGGTGTCCTTGAATACGGCGCCATCCCCTTAAAGCCTTGCGTATCATAAAGGTATTGGTGGGATCCCGGAAGCCCCTAGCTTGAGCGAAGAATGACACTGCTGCCCTATGTCTGGTTGCCGCTGCTACTGAACGCCCCTCTTTGTGCATCCATTCTAAATAGGCTGCAAACCCATCCTCCTTCGCCCAAAGCACTTCCCACTGTGGCCCCAAAAAAGAACAATAAGACAGAAACGCCCCTTCGTAAGCCGTCTTGGTCCTGGGGGCTAGGCTAGCGACCACGAGGTCTTGTAATCTGGGGCACCAATCTGCCAAAGTACTGCTGGGAAGTGTGCTGGCGAGGGGTCTGCTGTGGGGAGATGTTCCCTGAAAACCTGCATTTTGAAGCGAGAAAGGGCGTCAGCAGCATTGTTTAAAACACCAGGGACATGTTTGGCTCTAAAATTAGCATTCAGTTTAAGGCAACGCAGAACAATTTCTTTGATCAAACGAAGTATGAAAGGACACCGCGCCCCCTGCTGATTGATACATTCCACCACTGTCATGTTATCTGACCAAAACACCACTGATTGGTTACATAGGTGTTCGGGCCAAACCATCAGTGCCACCCATATTGGAAAAAGTTCCAGGAAGCCAATGTTGCCGAGCAAACCCCATGTGTTCCATTCTTCTGGCCATTGTTGAGCGACCCACCTATCCCCTAGGATGGCACCAAAGCCCACACTACCGGCCGCATCGGTCCATAGTCCTAACTCCGCTGATGTAGTGAGCGGGCCGGGCCAGACCACCCTACCGTTAAAATCCCCCAGGAATGCCATCCAAATAAGCATGTCCTGGCGAATTTCAGACGATAGGCGCGTGCGGTGGTGTTTTTCCCTCAGCCCCTGCATCGCGTGCGCGATGGAGCGAGAGAAGGGGCGAGCCATTGGGATGATTCTTAGTGCGAAATTCAGTTGCCCTACCACCTCCTGTAATTGCTGCAAAGTGACCTTCTCTTTCCGGAGGCATAACTGAAGCGACGTCTTGAATTTGCACACCTTGTCCTTAGGTAGTCTAAAACATTTCTCCATCGAGTCAATCTCGATGCCCAGAAATTCCAAGCAGGTGGTCGGGCCCACCGTCTTCCCAGGCGCAAGCGGGACCCCAAAAGCCCGCATGAGCACGCAAAATTCCTGCAATGCTAGTGCGCACTCCTGAGAACCCGCTGTACCGAGGAAGAGGAAATCATCTAAGTAATGCATGACCCTTCGGTGGCCTGTCACCTGTCTCATGGCCCACTCAAGAAACGAACTAAACATCTCAAAGTAAGCGCAAGAAATAGAACAACCCATAGGCATGCATTTGTCCATGTAGAAGCTATCCCTAAAGGTGAAACCTAAAAGATGTTGGTCCGCCGGGTGGACTGGGAGGAGGCGGAAGGCGGACTCTATGTCTGATTTCGCCATCAGCGCCCCGGGTCCAGTGGCCTGTAATAGGGTCACAGCCTGATCAAAAGAGGCGTACTTAACACTACAGATACCTTCGTCAATGGCATCATTCAGTGAGGCCCCCTTTGGCGCTGATAGGTTATGAATCAATCTGAATTGCCCCTTCTCTTTCTTGGGGACAACTCCCAATGGGGAACACACAAAGTTGTGTACTGGCACTGCAGAAAAAGGGCCTGATATCCTGCCTAAGGAAAGCTCCTTGTCAATTTTGGCGGCCACAACAGCCGGATTGTGTGTGACTGATAATTGATTTCTACAATGCGCACTGCCTGTATATCCCCCGGCCGGAATCCTAAAACCTTTAGAAAAACCTTCCTGGAGTAGGGTGGCCGCTTTGTGGTCCGGGTATCTGTTCAAGAATGGAATCATTGCCACCACATCCACTGGAGTGGGGGGGCGTGACGTGTCTGACTTATAGTGGCCTTCCCCTACCTCTCTGTCCCGTGTTACCTTGCTTGGACCTACAGGTAGATTCTGGGTGAGAGGGGTGGCCACAGGAGGCACATGCATGCCTAAACTTACACGCGGCCCGTGTGCAGGTACGCTTATTAAAATCCCAGCACACTCCTTTCTTCTCTGGCCCACCTGACCTAAATTTCCCCGGTACTTCACCCGTTTGGGGGGGCCGAAAGGGCTGCTGCGGTCTAGTGAACACCCTGCCAGCGCCGAACTGGGGGGGAGGTGCAGTGTCAGAGAACTGTTTGTGCCAGGCCAAGGAATCTACCGAGTCCCATGGTAATGCTCTATTGAATTCCAATGCCTTCCTAAAATTTACATCATAACCCTTCCATGCTTCCCCAGAATACTGCTGACTCCACCCCACAATCCTGCTCGAGTAGCAAGCCAATGCAGCCTGCAGATCTGGAGGACGCTCAGCCTTAACTGCAGTGAAAACGGCCCATGCTTGCATCCAATTATTGAGATTCTCTTCAACCCTGAATCTAGTACACTGCGCCCTCCATTCACTCGGGAGCATCCACTCTTTCAGTGCTTTTGCCTGCTCCATTTCCCTATTATCCAATAATAAAGAATAAATGTACACGTATTTATCAGCCCAAATCATTTCCTTAACAGCTAAAGACACATGTTGAGCTAGATTTTCGCTCCTGGAAGGTACTACGCCGTCCCCCAAGAGCGGCAATGCCACTTCCTTACCAAGTGCGGGCACCGGGGGCGGCTGCCCTCGTACTCCGTCCAGCTGGGGAACACTTGGACCTGCAAGGGGAGAAGAAATTGGCAATGCAACACTGTCTGCGATCGGTGCCGACCTGATTTTTTCTACGAACCTTGCAGCCTCTGCTGCATGGTCCACCGAATTCGGGAAGGCTCCTCCTTTTTGGAGCCATGGCATCATGGCCGTTAACTGAGCTAACAATTCGGGTGGCATTGAATCTGCGTTACCCCCCGGGACAACAGGTACCACTGGGGTTATGCCCAGTGGTCCTGGCACAGCTGGCAAAGCGGGCGTCGGGTGTGGCCCGCCCGTACCCGGGATTGTGGGCACCGGTGCGGAAGCAGCCCCAGCGTCTACTGGTTGACCTGCCGGCACCGGCACCACAGGGGCAATGGGTGTAGGCACCTGTGGGGGTGGGACCACCGCGGGCGGTGCGGCGGGTAACGGATCCCCTGGGCCTGGGGTGGGGACCGCCTCCTTGGGTCTTTTGGACCTGGGTTTCCCTTGCGGGGTGACAAATTCCCCTCTTGGCACTGGTGCCACCCTCTTGCGGACCGGTCTCCCGGACGGGCCCGGGGCCTCGCCCTCTCTATCCTCCAGCCGGGCTTCCCGCTCCTTAATTTGTCCTAGCTGTTGTTTAATGTCACACATCTCCCGCATCATAGCCCGCATCATAGCCTCCATGTTGGACCCCCTTTTTCCACCCCTTGGACCTGGCATGATGCTAACCCCCCAAAAAACACCCGCTGCCTACTTAATTCCCAACCGGTCAGCTGTGAGTACCTTTCAGATGGAGGGTCACCAGGGGGCTTTCAGCACCATGCACCGGCGACCGCAACACTAGCGGCTTGTCCGCTTATGTAAGGGGGTGAGTAAACCTAATGTAGACCCACCCGGCGGCCACCAGGAGCTATGAATGCTAGCCCCCCGTACCCCTCTTACCGACCCCTCCTGTATCCTCGTCGACGACGGTGATCTGCGGTCACAGCCCTCACCACGTTGCGTGCACTGTCTGCTGAAATGCGCCAATAATGTAGTTAAGGTAGCCTGGAATTGAAAACAAGTATTAATACCGTGTAACAGAGCAGTTGCACAAAAACTCCTTGAATCAATGGCCTTAAATTACACTAATGCAACAGACTGGTACCCTCCTGAGCCCTTTTATTGTGCGCTGTGTGCAACTACTTAAACAACAAGTTATTGACTAATTAATACCCCACAATAGCGACCATTACTTGAAGCAATGCCACGTTTGTATGCTTGAACAACAATTCACATATCAGTTAATACCACATATTAATGAAAACACTTTCAATAAATGTCACCTTGCTTTTATACCATTCGTGGACTGACTATAGCAAATGGATTATAACTAAATACTGCAATGTCTCCTCGTTTTCTTAAAATTGCACAGTTTGTGGCACAATCAGCACACTGAATTATAACCAAAGACTGCACTGTAGCGTGACAAACAGTTACACAAATGCTCCCTTGTTTTGTACACTTCCCAAAGGGTCACCCCTCCAGGTGCTGCCCTGGTCGACCCTGCTTCGCCGCTTTCTATGGAGCGTGCAAAGCCCACCTCTTAATCACGATCAAATTGCCCCCTTGCGCCTGTTTTGTCGTTCCTCCTAAAGCGCGCCAAAATTGCCTGCTCCAGAGATAATAGCGGCGCCTAATTACTGATTTTCAAGCCTGTCCTCGCAGCGAGCCACCGCTGCCCCCACCCGATACCTTAGTGCTCCGTGCTTCCTCGACTGGTACCGGCGCCCGCGGTGTGACGCCCACGCAAGGCTTTCCTGGCTGTCGACGAAGATCGCTCAGTAATCTCCCGACGCGGCTCCACGCGGCAGGTCTCGCTCAGTAATCTCCCGACGCGGCTCCACGCGGCCGGTCTCCGTAAGCCCTTGATAACCTAAAGGAACAAGGGAGAAAAAACACCGTCGCCTCGCGTCCCTGGCCTGCCGGCGCTCTCACAACGCGGCTGCTTCCAAGCTTCCGCCCAACCGACCTAAATAAATAAAAAAGGAAAAAATTACTAAAACAAAGAAGCCCCGAACGCGGGGCACAACGTTCAGCGAGGGAGCGTCCAGGGACAAGGGAGTCTCCTGGGCGCTCCCTACCTCTTATTCCCGAGGGGCCGGGTGGCCCCTCCTCACGCCCGCCCCCCCCGACCCGGAACCAGTCCATTGATTCCGGGTCAGGAGGAGCGCCGGCCAATCGGCGGTGGGCCGCGCCCCCAGGGCACGCCCCCACCGTCGAAGGACCCGAGGGGAGAAGGGGTGAGGCGGTCGCCGCGCCGCCATGCGTGCGGGGGGGCCGAGGGCCCCCCCTTTTCATTTGTTTGCCAAGCACACAGTTTACATGACAACTGAAAAAAACTGTGCCCTCATAGCAATTCCCCTTTGTTTTTTTTAAATACCAGATAGGCAGCGGGAACCAAACCCTGCATGTCACCGCCGACGTGCAGAACCCAGCTGCAATGCCACAAGGAAAGCATTCCCAAATGAAGTAGAAGGAACAGAGAGGCAATGATGACGCACCCACCCTAACCACGCCCCATTCCGCAGAATACAACGCTGCTGCTTATAACCAATTTAGGCATATTACACCACGAGGCAATATGTGAAAATATCTAAGACTAGCAAAAAGATCAAACTATGAAGACACACAAGACCTGTGTTTATCGCTGGAAGGTTAAGTAATTTGCCCAGAATCTCAGGATGTTGAGTCAAAGCCGGGGCTCGAACCGGGTTCCCTAATGCTAAAGTCAGCAACACAGATGTTATGAGCAAACCGGTTATAGCATCAGCAAACGTTTCCAGCAGGGGGAGGGGTGAGAGGAGGGGGTCAGTGAAAGCGTTTCACTTGCGGGAGCGTGCAGCACCAGGAGCAATAATTGCTACCTTATGGTGCCGCGCTCTCCCACAAGTGAAACGCCACAGATGCACGCGTTGCGATTGAAGGCAATGGAATGCGTGCAAGTTTTTGGCTGAAAAGACTAAGCAACGGCAAAAGGTCTTTTTGCCTATGCAGCACATGCGCGCTGCGTAGGCGAGACCTAAAAAGTGTATAAAAATGTCAAAGGAAGAATGAAAGTGTGTGAGGAATTATTGAAATAATTCAAAGAGCTCACAATGATCACTGCTGAACAAGAAGACACAAATAAGCAAGGTAGTAGTATAATTTTATTGTTGAAGTAATTAACATCTTACAAAGCCATGATTCCTACAAACTTGAGTATCTTAGAGTTAAAACAAGTTAATAATTTAAAACATCGGATATATAAACACCATAAAAATTCATTCATAATTGTCTATAAAGTGCTTGTCTATGATAAAAGTCACAAATAGTACTAAAAGGCACAGAGCTAAATTTGTAAACAAATAAGTACCAGGGCCCTAGTCGGGAGGCCACAGCAGCATGCACCACCCCTTGCCCCTGCCAGTACTGCCAGTGATTAACAGTGTAGCTACTAACCATCACATTCCTACAAGTATGACTGTTCAGACTAATCCAGACCCCAAAGCTATAAGAATGGCGTGGGCGGCAGGTATTAGTCATTTTTAATGAATAATGAATGAATAAACAACTGTTGTTTCTGCTCATCTCTAAATGAAAAGAACAGCATCACCATGTAACAGACTGTCTGAAGTGCTGGTGCCGAGCACCAGAAACCACTGGCTCACATTAAGCACTGAGAAGGCAGCCATACATGGATCTAAAACATCTCTTGAAAATGCAAAGAACTTCACAGTACTAATGTAATTGCTATTAACTATGACCAGTTTTAAATGCAGAGGTAATTCCTAGCTGTGGATTTAGATAAAGATGGTCTCGTGAATTTCCAGTTTTTTTGTCACCAGTTTTAAAAACTTTGTAAAAATACAGTTCAGAGGGGTGTTCGATGACTTAAAGCATGCAACTACAGCTTGCCGGTAGTGCAAACTCCCAGCATATTAAAGGGTATTTTCCATAAATAAGGATGGGCCATGGCAGAATCATGGTAAATCTCTGCCCTGGGACATGGTAAATCTCTTACCCTTACATTTCTGTTTAAGACATTTCAACAATCATTACCTATCTCAGGAGTAGACCAACTCCATAGGACCCAGCCTATTAGAGTGCTAAGACCTGGAATTCAATAATAAAAACTGATCTGCTATATTTATCCTGTAGGCAAAAATGTAAAACACTTTAATATGCAGGCAGAAACATATACTTAAATGGAAACCTGTCCAGTGAAACAAATAGGCAATAATACATACACTACATTTAATGACAGTGTTAAAACTCAATGTCAGGCATTCATCCACGAATCAGTAAAAATGGCGATCACATTCAAGAGGGAAACAACAAAAGGCTGAGATCCAGTTGAACCAGAGGTTCTCATAAAAAATCTGGATCCACCTAAAGTGAAAGCATTACACCTGCACAAGTCAGGTGCTGAGAGGGTAAGGCCCAAAATGTACAACAAAGTGGGTGGAAGCTAAGACCTCCATATCAGTGGCGAATTCTTAGATTTGGGGGTCTCTAGTTGGTAGAGGTAGGTAGCTTTGTCCAAATAGGGACCCTTGCGTCTAGTCAGGGTAAGGGGTACACTCCTAAAAAAAAACCTGTTCATCCCCTTGGTAGCTTGGCACAAGCAGACAGGCTTATCTCACAGGTAGTGTGTAAAGCATTTGTGAACACATACAGTAACCCAGTGACAACACTACAGATGGATACCACACAAGTTGTAGTATAAAAATAAGTATTTTTATATAAACTTAACACAAGACCACAAATGACAAAAATATTCAATACTGTTCTTAAAAAGGGTGGAATTAGCATTGTTCTCTTAAGATGTAAAATGCAACGCTTTGAGTTCAATGTACCTTTGGATGAGTAACGCTATACAGCAAAAGTGTTGCAGGGAAGGTGATGCGTTAGTTCCTTACACGCAAGAACGGTGATGCGTTGGGTCCCTTCTGATGCATAGGGTATGCGTTGGTTCTTCTCGGCGTGGGGAGGTGATGCTTTGGTTTCTTACTGCGCTTCTGTGGCGATGCAGCTCGCAGCGTCGTGATGCGATGAAGATCCGGTGCAATGAAACAAAATGCCATCTTCGCATTGATGCGACATGATGCGTGCACGCCCGACAGCCGTGCTGCAAATCTACGATTCTTCTGAGCCACGACAGACCCTACGACACGCTTCCCGGTGATGCAGCGGCATCTGATGCATAGTCGATCCTCTTCTCTGGCGATGCGAGGCGCTTCGGCAATGATGTGACAGCTGCAGCGGCAACACGCTTTCCCAGCGATGCAACAACAGTGGCTGCAGCTGTGACACGCTTCTTCGATGATGCGGCAGCGTCTGGTGCGACGTCGATCCTGTTCTCCGGCGATGCGAGGCGCTTTCGCGTTGTGAACCGACAGCGGCATTTCAGTGACACGCTTCTTGTTTGTGAGTGGCGTTTCCAGCTCCTTGCGACAAGCAGTCCCTCAGAAAGCCCAACACAACTGCAGGCACCCGGAGAACTATTGGGGAGCTGGTGGGTGAAGTCTGTTGTCCCTGAGACTTCAGCAGGAGGCAAGCTCTATCTCAAGCCCTTGGAGAGACTTCACAAGTTGAATGAAAGTAGCACAAATGTCCTTTTTCCTCTCTTTGGCAGTCAGGCAATCACTGCAGGCCAATCCCTCACGCTTAGGGATAGTCTCTCCTCAGATTCTCTGGTTCCTATCCTCAGCAAAGGTTTCTTCTTGTTTCCCAAAAGTGATCTAAAGTTCTGGCGTCTGGGTCCCCTCTTTTATACTCATTTTCCCTTTGTTCCCTGAAGGCAGAGAGGCCTTTGCCTAGTCCAAACCATTTATGGTCAGTCCTGGAGCACTTTGTTGACAAGACTCCTTCTTTCCTTTCACAGTGCAGGCCTGGGTCATCAGACGCACCACAGGAGGTGGGGCCAGCATTGTGGAGGGAAGGCACATACCTATTCAGGTCCCAGGTGCAACTCCTCCCTCCCAACTACATGCAGATCTCTCTATTCAGCCCTGTGCTGACTCACCCTGTCTCTTGGAATCCCTCAGCCCCTGTCACTCAAACTCCAGACAAGTAATACACAACCTAGCAGAGGCACGCTTGGATGGTTGGACAAGACAATATCTACTTTCTAAAAGTGGTATTTTCAAACACAGAATGTTAAAACCAATTTCACTAAAGGTTTATCATTCTGAGTTCAGGCATACTAAACTCGAATTTCTACATAGTGCCCTGAGTCATTTAGGATTATAAGCTGTAATAATCAAACTGCCCATTCTGGCCTATGGGGAACAGGTAGCCTTGCAATAGTAAAAAAAACGAAAATTACTGTAATTCACTATTAGGACATGCCACACACATCAGAGCTTGTCCTACCTTTTACCTACAAGGCACCCTGCCCCAAGGCCTATCATAGGGGTGACTAATATGCAGAAAAGGGAAGGTTTGGGGACTGGCAAGTAGGTGCACTTGCCCAGTCAACATGGCAGTACCAGACTGCACACAGGCTCTGCAATGGCAGACCTGAGACACACTTTACAGGCTTCTTCTGTGGGTGGCACAACCAGTGCTGCAAGCCCACCAAAAGCATTTGATTTACAAGCCATGGGCACACGCAGTGCACTGTACTAGGGTCTGACAAGTAAACCAAATCAGCCAATCATGGAGTCACTAATCCATACATCAATTTACAATAGGAAGAGCATATGCACTTTAGCACTGATCAGCAGTGGTAAAGTGCCCAGAGTCATAAAACCAACAAAAACAGGTCAGACAAAATACAGGAGGGAGGCAAGAAGTTCAGGGATGACCCTGCATAAAGGGCCAAGTCCAACACGCATAAACAAAGCAGCCCAGAACAGTAGAGCAAGACTGGATTCTCAAGCAAGACACGATTCAGAGAAATAACTCTAGCCCCCATTATAGAATGCGTAAGAGAAAATGTATGCTCTGTTTGACGAGGTGTTACACTCTCATTCTGAGTGTAAAGGAAAATATACTATTGGGTGCAATCAGTGCTAGCAACCAATATTAGATTACAAATAATACCAACAGACCACATTGCAGAGTTTTACTCCATTTAAATGGATCAATCTGTAACCTAGAGATATGTACATAGTGAAAAGAGGTCAAAAATGGAGAAAAGGTGTGGATCTTCAGTACAGTAATGCTCTCACTTAGATGCTCTAAAAGGTTATGCTGTTTCGATTATAACGCCTACCAGACTTGGTCTCCTAACTAGGGTGACTGGCTTTTGCGCACCTTGCCATGCCAAGACCACCAAGTTCTACCCCACTTAGAGTGACCCACCCATCATTTTCGTCACTGACCTCTCAATCGACCATCAACAAAGCATTTTGCACCTACTATGAGACTCTTTACTCACCACCTGCAATTTTCACCTCTTCGGCGCTGGTTGCATTCATCCTCCAGCTTCATTTACCTCAGCTGTCTTCCTCAGCTAGAGAAGACCTCGATCTCCGATTGTTCCGAAGAGAACTCAAAGCAATACTCCATGAACTCCCCTAGGGAAAACTCCTGGTGCGGAAAGAATATCATCAGAATTCTATACCCTCTTTGCTTCAACAGTATACTACCTCCCTGGAGTGAGGATACCTTCCTGATTTCTTAAATGAAGGCCATCATGTCTATGATGCTCAAATAAAAAAACATCTCAAAAGAAATGTCTTCTTACTGTCCTTTATCGATTTTCAATGCTGATTTTAAAATCCTCACTAAATTATTGGCTATCCAACTGCTTCCAAACCTTCCTTCACTGATACACTCTGGCCAATCAGGGTTCATTCCAGGTTGCAGCACCTCCCATAACATAAGGAGACTCTGGGATGTCATGGCAAGTTCCTCAGACACCTTCCTTCAGGCTACTTGTATTGCCCTAAATGTGGAGAAGGCCTTCAACACTCTCCACTGGGACTATATGCTAGAGGTCCTGGAGGGGTTAGGCGCTGGTCCTAATTGGTGTAAATGGATCCACCTCTTATATGCGAATCCTGACAGCTAGGGTCCAGATAGGGTAGTTTATCTCATGCTCCATTTCTATAGGTAGATGCACCGGTCAAGGATGCCCCCTTTAGTCATTGCTTTTTGTAATAGCAATGGAGCGAGGCAATACAATTGAGACAAGAGGGTATGCACTGTGGTATACCTCTCAGGACCGTATTCCATCTAGCAGTACTTTATGCGGACTACATACTTCTTTACGTCCAGGATGGCAATTAGACCTTACGCGCAATAGGCCATCTCATGACCGATTTCAAAGAGATATCTGGACTGAGTCAATTGGTCCAAATCCTGCATCTTACCTCTCAGGGCTGGTTATGCACTCCCAGCTTCTCTCCAATTAGATTATTAACTTGATCTAGAGCTGGTCACATTTAAAAAACACAGGATTCATTTGCACCATTCATTGGAGGATCTGTTGGATAGTGACCTAAACAGAGCAATACAGTTGTTGAGGACACGATTTGCTTTTTGGACAACCCTGCCCTTATCAGTCATGAATTGGGTAGCTTTTATTAAAATGATAGCCATTCCCCACATTCTATATGTATCTTTGTTTAAATCTCCCTTTATCACTCCTTTTTTGTGAATTGGAGGGCGCTGTTTAAACAATTCCTAGGAGGAACTGCAGTTAGACCTCTTCCTCCGCCCACACTCAGAGAGAGTCTCAACTAAATTCCTAGACCTGACCCTGTTATTAGTGAGATGCCATATTACCCCAAGGTGGAAAACTCCTGTACCACTGAAAGTAGAGTCCTTGGTCCAGATGACCACCCCCTGGCTGATAGCCGAAAGTACTCATCTTTATATGGAAGAGAGGGGGTCCTACGTAAAACCCCCATTGCTTAAGACTGAGTTTCTTTGCCTGAGATGTATTCTCAAATCAGATGATACACGTCCTCCCTCTAAAGGTCCCACTATAGCCACATCATTTAATTAATTCTTCAACATAAAGGAGATAGACAGAACTGGGAAATACCACAGCCGATATTTTAGGCAGAGCAGCTTATAGCAGTGCATTACTATTAGACTGAATGAGGAGGTCGGCGATGACACAGTTACCATAGGGACTGCCAATCATGATCTACGAAGTTAAAATGAACAGGTTGGGGTGGGGGGGTAAATAGTGGGGGTGTTGCCAAAAGTGTATTTTGGGATATTCTATCATTGAAAATAATGACAAATCAAATTAACTCTCCTATGCAAAATAATACACTCAAATTGCTGTACACTGTATTACTTGATGATTTGCCAATAATTTTTTTTTTTTTTTAAATCTAGTCGTAGGTGAAGTTTCTACATTCACAGATTCAGTGATTTCCTGGTCTATGTCAGGTGTTTCTTCCAATGGTTCTGTTTAGGGACATCAATATAACTATAGTGCTCATATTTTAGAGAACATATACATATGTTTTTATTAACATTATAATATTACATTGTATTATCACTTCAAAGCTAATGTTTTATACAGAATTATATTCTATACCTTATAACTATATATTTTTTCAGTTATCTATAAAAAAAGATGAAATAATGGACTACATCATCCATAATTCTTCAAAAGGCTTTTATAAAACTCAATATGTATTTTTGTTTGTATTTTTTGTTAAAAGGTGCTGTAAATAGTAATGCTATTTCTTTATTTAAATATCAAATAATAATAAAAAATAAAGTATTCAAAATGCAAACTAAGCTTTCTTCCTTGGTGCAAAAGAGAGAAAAGTTTATATTACAAACGTCTAATATTGCTTCAGGCTGTAGAGTTGTTTTGATTAATTGCTCCAAAGGCAATGGTGTTTTCTTTGAACTGGGTCCTCTACCTGTCTCCTGGTGGTTATTTTTTCTTTTGTTCTTGACCTAAGGTTGTTCCACCTTTAAAGAATACGTTCCACACTCCTAATTGTCACCAGTACAATAGATACAGTCATTTATCTTGGTTTAGATTTAATGCAGCAGAAGGGGCTTTTGCCAATTTTACCATCTGGATTTAATATCTACCAGTCCCTTTCACGCTGCATGAGTTTAAACCAATATCACCAATTCTATATTGATGTTCTGTACTCACCAACAAATCTTTTAGTTGTTACAGATTGGCGAAAGATTGACAGTATTCTAAAATGATGACCTAAACAAAGAAATAATTATTCAATATAACCATTTGACATTAATAACGACAGACTCTGATTACTTATTAATATGCCTTTATCTAAATTAATGTGACAGCTCATCAAGTACACTACAGGTTGAATCATAGATCACCATACATTACAAAATAGTAATTCATAAAACACATCTCAAATATCCATGTCTTGAGAGAGTGGCTGGGTAAAGAGACAAAATAATAAAGACGTTTGCAAAATAAGATTAATGCAAATTCAGAATATCATACGAGCCTATAGCACAAAATGCTATAAGGTAAAAAGCCACTCTCCAGCGGAGAGAGTAAACTGGGGCACCCTAAAAAGAATATGAGGAGCAAAGTCAAAGAGTCAGGATCAGCAAAACAAAAGCCAGCCAATTAAGTTAGGAAAATAGCAACACGGTTCTCTCCTCTCGCAAAGAAAGCCGAACAAAACTCCTTGCAAGCATCTCCCACTACAAACATTTCAGTACTAATAGCTATACCTTAATTCACTAAAGATTCAGCCCCCCATGTATCACCACACAAAAATCCTTTAACCCCCATTGGTCAAGACCAGGGAGTGTCTGTTCACTCCACTTTTGATGTGCCTAACTTTTCAACAGTTCCTTTGTCCTTAGAAAACTCCGTCATCGACCTTCACCAGAGGAAACCCAGATATCTATTCCACGGCTTGTACAATTCTCCATCTTGCAATGTATCAAACTCATAGTACAAGTGTCCACATACTCTGCTCAGCAAGGAAATGCCATTCAAAATGTTCATTACTTCTTCCATACAGCATTGGCCGTCATCAGGAACTCACAAAGTACAAAATACTTTTTTCTCCAGCCTACGTTTACTAAGCAAATTAACCCTAAAAAGATTCTCAAGGCCTTTTCTGCAGAACAGTGAAATGTGCTCTAGGCAAAACAAATACACATGCAAGAAGCAGAAAAGTGCTGAAAATGGGTTTATGTATAAATTTGCTGATCCGAAATAATTTAAGAAGGTCAGATTATAGGTTTTAAAGGATATGGCGGGAACATGGTACCGAATCAGAAGGGCTTAAAAATACCATATTTTAGCCAGCAAGCTTTGATATGGGATGCACCAGGGTCCTCACTTTGGACTAAGGACTTATTGTCTCGACCCTCAAAGGAGATGGTTCTTTTTAGATGGAAGCAGTTATTTCCGGAAGGATAACTAATTTCGTGGGGTCAGTGTGAGGAGGAGTGGGGCCCTAGCTTTTCTAGATTTAAATTCCTCCAGATTCAAAGTTGGTACGCGGTGTCGGGCGGCTTAATAGGCACCTCTAATAAACTGGAGGAGGAACTTTTTTCTAATCGTATTTTCAAAAGAGAAATTGGGCTATGGTATTGGTTGATGCTCGAGATGGAGGATGGTCCTTTTACGCTACCAACGAGCTTGTGAGGAAGCTGCTTGCCGGAGATCGTGACGGAAGACCAATGGCAAGTAACAATGTCTATGCTTTATAAAACAGTAAAACCTGCATATTTAAGGAGGAATAACTTTTTTACAATGCATAAGGCCTACTGGACTCCAAGAAAACCTTCAAAATCTGGCTCAGGTGGAGTGGTGATGTGTCCTAAGTACAGAAGCCCAAACGAAGATGATTTGCGCATGTTTCTGCAGAGCCCATAAGATTCAGACCTTCTGGGAGGCTGTGAGTAGTTGCCTGTCTACTGTCCTAGATCTTCAGATCGAGGTACGCGCAGAGCTGGTTATATTTGGAAGAGTAGATCTGCAAGGTAAGGGCATGATGACAGTGTGAAGCTTGTATTTTATGCGGTGCTCTTGGCTCGAAGAGAGCTATGTTAGCTATGGGTCTCCCCTGCCGCCCCAACAGAGGGTGATTGGCTACAATCAATGAGATTTGTTGCTAAGCTGGATATTTCGGATCAGACGAGAAAGAGATATAATTTCTGGAAGCCCTTGTTAGCACGATTTGGCTGAGGGTTGGGGTTTTGGTTTTATAGTCCAATGATTAAGCCTTTATCTGCCACGGCTGGTGGAAATCTTCCCTGTTTATGCAGGAAGACAGGGGAAAGGAATTGACTGTGTGGCTGGGGGAGGAGGCCCTCCAGTGGTACTCAAGTGGGATCCGGTTGTGGGGGGCCTTTTTTCCTCTAAACTTTAATCTACCGCCCTTGTATCCAGCGAATGAGGTGGAAAATCCAGGGCGGTTTCGTAAGAAGAAGGGTGGCAAGAAGGCAAAAAACAAATACACATGTGAGTATCGTCACTTTACAAAACTTCATTATTAATGCTTCTTTGCAACACGTTATGTATATTGTCAAAGAGTTAGTAAAAAGAAAATATTATGTCTTTTATTATTAGTAGTATTCTTTTTGGCCGTTATTTCTGCATTATTCATTAACATTTGCGGCCCACTATAAAAGTACTTGAAACACTAGTTTCCTTCCAGCACGCACTTGCACAGTTTTCATCTTCCCCTTTTTAATTTTGCAGAGTTCATATTCACACCATTTTGTTAATATTTCACCCAATGAGAAGTTTGATCCAAGCAGGTTTTTATTTCGCAAAACCCTGCTCCATCAGATTCTTCTCCATATCTACTTTTTGTAGACTCTGGGACATTAAGGGAGGACTTGCCAAGCAATCTTTCATTCCAATATACTCCTCAACAAGGATTTGGAACTTCTTGTCATTAGTTTTCCCTTCATTATGCTGACTCCCTCCTGTGGCTCCTGTGAGGACAATCTTTAACCCCTTCCATGCTCATGACGAGCTGAGCTCGTCATGAGTTGCGCCGCTCGCATGCTCATGACGAGCTCAGCTCGTCATGTAACGTAGTATTTAAAAAAAAGCCGCACAGTGCAACAATTACCGCCGCACGCATGCGGTTAAAGAAGATTGGAAGAGCTGTCGAGATCTGCTGCTCTCTGAGGCTCATAATGAGTGATTTAACAACAGGTTCTGAATCTGTGATGTCATAATTCGCAGACACTGCGATGTTCGCAAAGAGCGAGCAGTGATTCACTTTTTGTGAATAAGATTCACAAATAGGGAATTGTTACCATCATTTCCGATTTACAAAAACACACTTTGATAAATCAGGCTCTTGATGTTCTAAATAAGTCAACGAAACAGTCATTTGTAGAACACTTTGTTAATGCACATTTACTTTAATAAACAATAAGTGCATATTTTCATATTTAGGGCCTTATTACAAGTTAGGCAGTCCAACGGACCGCCGAACCCGTGGTAGCGGTCTGCTGTCTGCCGCATTAGGACTGTGGCAGTTGGACCGCCATGGAACCACTGCGGCGGCCAGGGATCCACGAACCCTGGTGCTGGCACAGCAGTCTGAGGCGCGTAATATTCTGGCAGTGACAGTGCAGCACTGCCAAGCATATTAGTTTTTTCCTCACTGCCACACTTTTCATGGCGGTGTGGACGCCATGAAAAGTCTGGCGTTGAGGAAACAAAGGGGGCCCTACCTGGACCTTTGTGCCTCAGTGCTATGAGGTGCTTGCAGGGGGCACATGTTGTACACACCTGTGCGCATGCTCCCCCAGTTCCTGCAAGGCATGAACTTGACAGTCCATGCCCTATGGGAAGAGCCTTTGACGCTCCCATTTCGGTGCCTTTGTCAAAGGTACCGCAGTGGGACCACCAAACCACCGCTCGTAAAAATAAGTTGTACTCTATAGCAGGGGAACAACGTGGCGGCCCTGCTCCGAGACCACCGAAGTCATAATAAAACCCATAAACTCTTATCCTAAATTCATATTGGCCTGTTGGAAATATTTCATCATGCTTGAGATTATTTTTTCAACCATAGTCTAGAGATTCCATTGTCTATGTTTTCTATTTCATAGCTCCTTGATTGATTTTAAATCTTTATTACAATGCCTTGCACACCATGACCTCTATCTCGGATCAAGCCATGAACTGGGCAAAGCTACAAAAGGATGAACCAAGTGTAACGTACAGAGGCTCAGTTCATCTCTATCCATGAACAGCTTGTCAATGTTTGGTGAGAGGTTGGTATTGTTATATTTTTGGGCCAGTCGTAGTTGTCCATGGTTTTTGCATTGGGCATGAACACAGCAGCAGCCAACATGTATCAGAGGTAGGGAGGAGCAGGGGTGGGAGGGGGTGAGGATGCAGGGGACGAGGGTATTAAAAAATAAAATACAAATTATTAAAAGTACCTTCTTGCCGCTTCCTCGCCGTGTCTCTCCTCCATAGTCCTCCCTCTCCGGCGTGAACAGGAAGCACACCCAGGCTCCCAGTCAGACAACCACAATGCTGCCTTAGCAGCGTAGTGATTGGTCTGAGCGCTGTGTTTCGGCTCTCAGACGCTGACTGGGAGCCTGGGCATGTTCTCCACGCAGACTGTAATGCAGCCTGCATGGAGAACATGCGAAGTGCGCAAGACTGTTTCGGGCCGGCCAAGAAGTCATTGCGCACGTAGCTTAGGAGGGTGCTACCACTCCTCCCCTGCCCTGCCCCCTCACGCAAAGCTGCCAGAAGTAGGACAAAATAATAATATGAGGTATTATCATTTTATTTTCCCTTTATTCACTGCTATAAAGCAGTCTTAGCAGAGGAGCCGCAACTGCACGGACAATGACTTAGTCTTGTTTTTAAGACTGCATGTGGTCAAATTGCTCTACCTCTCTGTCTCAGCCAGTGTGCCTACTCTGAACACCCGCCTGCTAGCCTGTCATTTTCCATTTCTGAGCTGTGTTGGAATGTTCTTCTGAAGCTCCTACTAAATCTGTTGAATGTCAGGGCATTTTTTTTAGGAAAAGAACCCCAGTTACCGGCGTTTTCTCTATTTGAGGTAGCTATTTATTAACTGTAGCTTTTTGTGTCATTTTAGTACTAACTCTGTGTACAATGAATTATGATTGTATGAGGATGCCATTTTACAAAAGTGTTTTATTAGTAATGTATTTGCTATAGAATTTATATTGTGTTCGTTATTTGGGTTCCGATTGTGTTTAAAGACTATGGTCTAAATAAACAAAGTTTTCTCTCTCTCTAGTACTAACTCCACCACATAGACAACGAAGTGCTTTACATCAACAAGGGAAAAACCGCCAATAACAATATGAGTTTTGCAATAAAGTTACTCAGGGGCCATTCCCTCATAAGAGAACACTAACACTTTGACCTTCTCGACAAAATATTGCAAATCATCATTTGAGAAGACTTGTCCCTCGGTTTGTCAGATATAAGGTCCAGGCCACAGGCTTTTTAACTTACTCAGAAATCTCTGAAGTCTGCACAATTGAAACCTTACAGATGCAATGTAAACTATGCAGCCAGGCCTCCAACTAATATTTAAAAGCAGATGCAGGAGATGGGTCCCTACCACACCTAGAGCTAAGCCCTGCAGCAGCTAGTAACCTCTTGCATTGCATTTAGTGAATTATACTCAGTAGCAACAGAGATGTATGAGCTAGATTGTAGAAGGACATCAGAACTTGCAAGACCCAGGCAAGATGGCCGCCGTGAGGTTGTGGTGAGAAGTCGCTCCAGACCTCTCTCCCCGTGATACCCAGATGACTGCGGAATAAGGACGATATACCCCCCTTATGGAGCTGGCTGTTTGGCTGCAGGCGAGATTAACCAGAATACGCTCAACATACCCAGCAACTAAAGTTAAAATCAGCTGGTTCTTGCTTAAGCTAACTGGGTGGAAGGCGGAGGTTCGGGTGCAGTTGGCGAGGATGCCGGCATGCTTATCTAAAGCAGAGAAGGACAAGGAGAAGACAAAAGCGCTACAGGATACTCCAACACATCAGCAAGGAATGAGTGTCAGAAGCGGCCCGGCAAATATAAAAAAAAGCAATAGCGTTGTGGCCCCGGGACTGCAACAGCGTGGGCCCGGCGCCATTCGAAAAGTTATACCCCCGGCTCAAAAGGGGAAGAAAACGGAGACTCGTCTGAAACCAGAGGCAGTGGCAGAGGAGAGAGTCGATCGGCCTGGGCAGGACCCGGACCACCCCACAGCAGACACTCTAATGGATGTGAGGCAAGGATCGAGTAAAGGAAAAGAAGCGGCTCTGAGGCAGCCTACCTTGTTAGAAGCATTTACACCTAGATCGAGCCCCCAGCTGGACGCGGAGCAGACCGCACACAGAAATGTCCTCGAGGACGCAACGGCAGACGCTCCCGGCGCGGAGTCAGCGGTTGCCAGGCAACCCCGGGATTTGGCCGCAGCACCCGCCAGTAGCTGCAGCGGCACCAGAGATGGAGACAATGGAGGAAACATAGCACCTCAGGTAACGCAGGCTACATGCTCTAGCAACAGCGGGCTGAAGGAGGCCAAGGGGTCCAGAAAGGACTTAGAAGCAGATTGGAGTGGGGCGCCTTTTAGAGCCGAGACAGCTGGGAGCGCAGATATGATGGAGGCGCTAATACAACTGGAGGCTGAAATGGGTAACAAGAATAAAGAAGCGAACAACGGGGGCAGCAATCTTAGCCTCGCAGGGAAAAGTGCACCCCTAGCTATTGGTAGAAGGACACTGGGACCGGAGAAAACAGAGGGAGCCTCACTGGAAGGAGAATGTTTCTACTCAGTGAATGAGGACACTGATGCTACTCAGACAAGTGACGACACCTCAGAGGAGGGAGAGCTAGACGGGGAGACAAGCTCAGGGTCAAGCTTGTCAATGAAAGAAAGCACGCAGAAAAAGAGAAGGGTGAAGGGGAGGAGGCATGGTGGAGACACGGGATCACCCTCAGTAGGGGGGAAGAAGCTAGACTGGGACTATTCTGCAACTTGACAGACCTACTTAGAGGAGAGTAACTCCCCGGCCCCTGGCAATACTCCTATTCCGGCGCAGTACATGGCCCCCTTTGACACGATTTGTACCACACTCAAGCAGATGCAAGGGGAAGCAAGGGCAGAAAGTCGAAGGGCAAGGCAAGCCACAAAAAAGATCCATAACACCCTCAGGAAGGTTAATAAACTCTACGATGGTATCGCCGAGAGGGTGACTGAGGTGGAGGAGCGGACTGGGAAGCTAGAAGATGATGTCGGGGCATGGCAGGACTTCAAGCTGGAGCAGGAAAAACTGACAAACGATCTACAATGGAAGTTGGAGGACTTCGAAAACCGCCAGAGGCGGAATAACATTCGTATTTTGGGTGTGGCGGAAGGAGCAGAGGGGCAGAACATTATGCACTTTATGGTTAAACTGTTAAGAGGAGCCTTCCCAGAATCACAGTGGGAGTGGGAAAGGGAGATTCAACGGGCTCACAGATTCCCTTTCACCATCAGAAAAGGCCGAGGCGGCGAGGGGCAGGCAGGACAACCTGCGCTGCCTAGAGCTATCTTGATATATGTCGGTAATTACCTACTCAGAGAGGAACTAATGGATAAGGCTAGGCCTGACAGAAAAAGAACCTTTGAGGGAACCACCTTCTTTGCCAGGCCCGATTTTTGCCACATAACGGTCGAGAGAAGGTGGCGACTTAGGCAGCTCATTAAACCGTTCCAGGCTTTAGGTTCCGAGGCGTTTCTCCTGTTCCCCGCAAGGCTAAAGGTAGTTACAAGGGGCAGAACAAACATCTTCCTGTCCGAGATTAAGGCCCAACAGTTCTTGGAGGAGATTAAATCACAGAAAGGGGGTTGAGAAACGCAGAGCTGTTAAAGTGCAAGGACGCAAGACGAGCTGAAGTGGGAGTATGCACTGATAGAGGAAGGCTCTATAACTTGGTATGTCGCTGTCTGGGATATCACTGAGGGGGCAACATGTACAGAATAGTGAAATGATTAAGATAAAGGCACAGAGGGGGGGTATAGGACTCATAGGTGTACACTGGATGGAGGGGTGGAGGGGGAGAGAGGAGCGATTGCCACAAGCTGTAGCGGCTACACATAGGTCTCATTGACCTATTTGCCAGTAAAGGGGGGGAGGGGGGTGGGAGACTGAGGGGGGCCAGGGTGGGCTTAGGGGGGTAAAAAGAGGGTTAAAAACATAAAAAAAGAAGGAGATGTAGGGTGTAAGAAGCAGCACAGGAAAGCACAGTTCAGCGCGCAGGGAGTTCAAATTTTACAGTACGCATTAGACATAAACTGGTGGATACTTGATAAGTATCAGGTATATTATCAAAGCAAGGTGTTCGCCCGGGTAAGGTATGCAGCGTTGGGCAAAACCTACGATGTATTTTAATGAGTTGCAGAATTGCTACTATTAATATCTGCGGTCTGAACGATTCTGGCAAAAGACTAAGGGTTGCGGCACTACTTAGGACACTACAGCTGGATTTGGTTTGCCTCCAGGAAACACACGTTGAAGCCTCTAAGGGCTATCTTTTAGAGCAACTAGGGTTCTCCGTTCTAGCAAACTCTAAGCAAGGCACGAAGCATAGGGGGGTGGCAGTATTAGGGAGATCCAAGGATGTAGAGGTGATAAAGAAAAAGGAGGATCAATGGGGTAGGTGGGTAATATTGGAAATAAGATTTAAGGGGGAAAAAAGTACCATAGTTTCCGTGTATGGTTCCACAGAAGATGATCCTGAGGTATTCCAATTTCTAGACACTGAGTTGGCACTGTGGCCCGAGCCAATTATATGTTGTGGGGACTTTAATGTTCACGATCCCAGTAGCTCATTTCTGCAGACGGGGAGGGTATATGTAGGGCGAAAAAAGAGAACCCACAGGGCACTGACAGATATGGTGACAAATAACTCTCTAGTTGACCCATGGGTTAAGCTGAAACCAGGAATAGATGGTAGCACATTCTATTCGGCCCCTCATAAGCTACTTGTTAGGCTGGATTACTTTCTGATATCAACCCCCCTGCTGGCAGAGGCACAAATAGAGAAACAGCCTCGAATTGTTTCGGACCATAGCCCACTGATCCTAACTATTAGAATGGGCCAGGCACGGCGAAAGGATAAACAGTGGACATTCGATAGAGCCCTCTTGAAGGATGAAGCATACAGGGATTATATGATAGAATGGATTAGGGCTTTTTGGGATATCAATAAAGGTACGGCTCCCTCGGGTGTGGTATTGGATGCTTTTAAGGCCGGGGTAAGGGGTGAGACAATGAGCTATATGTTTTCAGCCCAGAAAAGGACACGACTTAAAATTAAGGAAGTTTATCAAAAGTTGATAAGGGTTGAAGAGGAACTGGCGCAGGACTTGCGGGAGAAGGCACCAATTGAAGAGCATCTGCTTAAAATTATGGCTCTTAGGGCAGAAGCTGCAGAAAGTATTTAAAAAAAAGCATCAGAGAACTATTTAACTAAGAGGGAAGCTGCTTACGAGCTAAGTGAGAAGGTGGGCCACTTATTGGCAGTGCGTACCAGACAGAGGCTAGCAGCATCAGACATTGCGGAGATTATGGATGGGAACGGGGTCACGGTCACTGAAACAGCTAAAGTAAGGGAAGTGTTCAGGCAGTTTTACGAAGAGCTATATACCGGGGGCAGGACAGGAACTTTAAGCGAGGTTGAAAGCTATCTCAGGGATATCACCCCTCTGGTTATATCTATGGAGGAAAAGGCTAGGTTGGACTCCCCCTTTAGCCTTGAGGAATTTCTTATGGCATTAAGCATGTTACCATCAGGTAAAGCAGCCGGCCCAGACCAACTCCCGGTGGAGTTTTACAAAGTGTTTCAGCAAGTTATGGGAATTGATATGTTTAACGTCATGTTGAAGGCACAGAAGGGGGACATGATACCTGTCTCATGGGGGGAAGCGGATATCATTGTCATCTTAAAAAAAGGTAAAAATTCGACACTCCCAGGGTCATACAGGCCTATAACACTGATGAACGCAGATACCAAAGTGTACTCCAAGATATTGGCAAGAAGGCTGGCAGAGGTGATAGAGGGTTTAGTAAGCCACACTCAGCATGGGTTTATTCCAGGCAAAAGTACTACACAACACATTAGGCAGGTGGTCACGACCTTTGACGCGGCGGGTGTCCTGGGAGACCCTATCGCGGCACTCTTTTTGGATGCCGAAAAGGCGTTTGATAGGGTCTCCTGGGAATACCTGTGGCAAACGTTAAGGTGGAATGGAATGGGAAATAGCTTTATAACCGCGATGCAGACTCTGTATAAGAATCCGTCAGAGTTAACAGAGGACAATCGTCAGCAGTTAGGATTGGGAGAGGGACTAGACAGGGCTGCCCCTCTTCCCCACTGCTCTTCGCTCTTTATCTGGACCCATTGATAAGGAAATTGGAGGGCAACCCAAGGATTCCACCAATAAGGCTGAATGGGTGTGAGGTAAAGACGCTTGCCTATGCTGACGACGTGGCCATTTTGACACCCAATCCCAGCATGGCCATAGGGGAAATCGAGTCCGAAGCACAAAGATTTGGGCAAATATCGGGGTACAGTTTAAATAGCTCAAAAACTCAGATGGTGTGTAACCATCACATTGTTTGTAATGATCAAAGAGTTGTGGGCTCAGCGGTATATTTGGGGGTTGCAATCACAGCTGGTTTAGACTCACTGGTACAGAACAATCTCGCGCCCCTGATGCTAAAGGTTAAGACGGATCTAGATTGAATGAATAATTTGCATTTGTCATTAGTGGGCTGCACCAATGTCATAAAGATGTTAATATTGCCAAAAAAATTGTATTTCTATAGGGCAATATCGTTATTTTTTGAGGTGAAATGGTTTAAAGATCTGGAAAGCATTCTGAATAGATTTATTTGGGCTCATGGCAAGACTCGTAGGGCGTATCGTTTTATGTCACTGCCTAGAGAAAGAGGAGGATGGTAGCGCCCGATTTCAGATTATATTACTGGGCATCTGCACTGCAATATATGCGGGGACTGATTGGAGGGGGCGGGATGGACGACAGAACAACAAATGATTCATCTAGGATATACTCTGTAGTGTTGGGACCGGAGGTTGAAAATTCTTTTCTTAAATGTACTGATTTCGCATATTACAAAAGAACCAGATTCAAGACAGTCCAAGCCGCAATTAAGATTTGGAATGCTGTGATGAAGAAAATTGGCCTGGGCCGGTACAATTGGTATACCAGGTTGTTTAAAAATGTCTCCTTTCCAATACAGATATTTGGGGATACTACAATGGCGGTTGGACGGAAAAGGGGATCGTTCAGATAGGGGATGTGAGGAGCACGGAGGGGGTGTTTCAATTTACAGACTTAATGAGCAGATTTGGATTAGACAGGAGGGATTTTTTTAAATTTCTGCAGTTAAGAAGTTTTCTCGGAAATAAGCAGGGTGGGCTTGTGGGGTTCGGTAAGGTAGAAATATTGGAGAAAATAAGGTTAGGGGGGGATTGCTCTATTCAGAGCTTCTACGCAAGCCTGATAGCAGCAAAACCGGATGATATGGACAAGTATAGTGTTAAGTGGGCAGACAAGTTGGAAGGCGAGGTTAGTTGGTTTCAAGAGTCATTGGATTTAGGTCGCACTCTGCTCTGCGCCGCTGCAGTCGCAGCAGTATAAAACCCTCTACTCGCTGTACTTTACACCAGCAAAGATAGCAAAGTGGGGGGGGCAGCGTAGGTATTACATGTCCAAGATGTAGTTCCCCCGATGCAGATTTAATACATGTATTTGCTACATGTCCACAACTACATACAGTGATAAAAGAGATAGAGAAGTTTCTGGATGCCTCCCTGGATATCCAGATCACCCTAAAACTGGCAGAAATATTGTTAGGGATAATTACAGATAGTAATATTACTCAGGGGGAGTTTGTTTTTGTCGCTATGGCAGTTTATAGGCTCTGCATAGCCAGGGCCTGGCTTGATAAAAGCCCCCCAGCAATGCAAGTCTGGCTGTCTAACCTTTTGTCAATTTATAATCTGGAAAAAAATGTATATGCTCGGAAAGGTAGAAAAGGGAGGAGCTTGGGGTTAAGGATATGGGACCCTATTATAAGATGGAGAGAGGGCCTGGGGTTGATCGATTAGGCTAGGACAGTTTCTGATGTTTTTGCTCCATGTATTGTAGAAATCTGAGATGATATTAGCTTACCGAACTCAGTAGGATGTTTTGATGAATTGTGTTTATGATGGGAAATGATTTGATAAGTAGTGTGCTGTAAGAAATGAATTGCATTATTGGAGAATGTGCGTCGCAATGTGCTAACTGTGTAATGGTTAAAATAAAAAATATATTTTAAAAAAAAAGCAACAGAGATGTATGTAGTTGTTACAGTTTTCATTTTGAATTTTAAACTACTGAAAATTGCAGTACTACCAATATTCTTACCCTAAAATAAGTGTGTGTGTGTGTGTTTAGTCAGCCCACCGCTTCCTTATCATTTCTAAGTATGCAGTCGGGCTGCCTTCTGCAATTAGCTGCATTCATATTCACTATGTGGTGTGTACTGTTGCTTTGCCGGAAGCCTCTTTGTGGTTTCCAGTCACTGCTTGGCATGGCCTGAACTGTCTGAGTGAATTACTCAGGGCCAACAGTGCATTCTGAAGAGAATGGACAGCAGTTGCAGAATTACTATGATCACGGCAACCCCAAATTGATCATGGTCATCAGCCTTACGAGAACAACCCGCCAGGTCTCCCATGCATCCCACTATTTGGGAACAGAGGAGATTTAAAATAAATGGCAGAAATGTAATTTTCCTATATACTTGCATTGAAGTGGAGGATTCTAAGTGGGATAAAACTGAAATAAACTCATTATTGACTTTAAAAAGGTGGCCCCACTGGCTCACACTGCATGTGGTTGTTGTTGAGGGGTTTCACAAAAGAATAAAATGGTCTTAGCCTTCTACTACCTCTTTGTGCTTCAACTTTGGAAACTAAAGGCATTCGTATGCACCAGTTCCTCCTCTCGCACAGTCCTTTGAGCACTCTGGGCCTGCATGGGCCCTTGAATAATCAAAAAATATTGTGCTGTGTTTCGTGTTTGATTCTAGTAAAGCACTATGTAGTGGGGTTTGTCACTTTTAGCTTGTTTTTATGCTGTGATCTTATCATGCTTTTTAGATTTTCACAGTCCTCTACTTGCTTCTTTTATATTCCTATTTGTGATTTGTAGTGGATCTGATCTAGAGTTTTATTTCTGTGTATTTTATCAGGTATACTTTTGTGATTTTCGTAAAAAATCGAGTAGTTTTACTTACTTACACTATGCAGTATTTTTTAACTAGAAGGTACACAGATGAGCAAGTCAGCAATTAAAGTACTTCGGATCTATGTTGAGAACAAAACAAGCAAGTATAGGTTGGCTGCGCTTAGCCCACAGAGTAACACGGATGCTGCTCCCATGTTGAGCACCATAAATGCTCACGTAATCTTTCTCTGTGGGCGGAGTCAAAATGTGATTGATATTGGCACAAAAATAATTTTTGAATATTGGTTGACCCATTTCCCTTTCTATGTATGCTATCCTGTTGGTTGATCCAAAATGTGAATGATATTCAAAGATCATAATGATAAATGGGACTTAACCAAAGCCTCTCTCTATATATTAATTTATTATGTATTTTTTTATTACATCAGTGTTGAAGACAGCCAAAGTTTTCAAGCCAGACCTTAAAAGAGCTACCAGATGAGGTAGGAGAATACCAATCAGGAAGCTCAAACTATTATATTTATGTCCTCCTGCATCTGACAGCCACTATTTTTGTCCACTTGAACAATAACAATGAGCCACTAAAGTCTATTCTTCTGACATTTCCAGTACCAAGGCCATCATGTGAACTCAAACAAAATGTGAATGTGGTCTAGCTCAGCAGTAGCTGGAAGGCAAAGTGCGGTGTGATATAACATTCTAAAATACCTAAATAAAGGCAAACATGAATAGCTTGATTGAAATATTCAAAGAAAGGATTACTATCTGGGGACTAGAAAAAACACAAAGCTATTCAGCCTTTGTCTCTATTATATTATTAAATGAAAGTATAACAGTTCATAGACTGTAACCAGCGTTATCTAATGTAAATACTGCACAGTCGTCTGGAAAACGAAGCACAATAATTTAAATGAGTCCAATAACAAAACTATAACTGGGAGCAGTAAAAGAGAAACAACTTTGATGCAAAGTAATTTTTTGGCAATTAAAGATATACAGTAATTCAAGTGCATGCATAATGGAAGCCTAAGGAGTAACTGTTGAAGTAACATATAGGTAATGTTTAAACCGTAGATTAAAATGGTAATAAACATCACAATATAAAAGCAATTACAGAACAGTGTAATTTCTAGTGCTGCAGAAATAGTACTGTTTTAAAACTGATATTGCTTGCCTTAACATTATGTTCTGCAAATCATATTGGTCTGTGTTCTTTGTGGCAATTCTCTTACATTACCACAATACAGTTTGGCTCGAATTTAAAAGGAGTTTGCATCAGATTTGAGTTACTTTTTTAATGCAATGCTCCACATAGTCTTCTGTTGTGATTTACAAACCAATGCAAATCATGAAATAAAGCAATGCAGCACAATGCGCAGCTTTACATTACTTTGTGTCAAGGGTGCGTTCCATGATTGGTGCATGGGTGTCCCGGGCAACCATCCATGGGTTTTGACGGCACTCCCTACCTACAAAATTCACAATAAATTTGGCCTATTTGGCGCAGCTGGAACAGAGTAATGCAATGAGGATTAGCTAGGTGGACTTTTCCTGGTTCCCCAGTTATTTTTGTCTAGCAGATTTTACCAGAAGTTAAACTTTTGTACAATAAATGAAGGGAATAAATAATGGTCCATGGTGATCACAGTTAAACAATAATTGTTTGTTGTGAAAATAACACAACCATGACACAAAAGGTGGGGGCATAGACACGTAAACAAAGCGGTATATAACACTCTAAGACATGCGTAAAGACGTATTTAGGCTGAGGTTGATAAGATTAAACATAGGTGACTCGGAACTAACTCTACATTTTTATGCACAAGCATTTCTTGCCATTAAGGTGATAACAAGTCTTTTCCAGATTTGCTGCTGATATAATTCACATTAGAAAATTATCTATAGATATTTTGATTCCCAATTTTTGAGGGGTATGTATTTGGATGTCATCAAAACTTTTACTACCTAGAGAATTTCAAAATTGTTTAATGCTTTTGAAGCCATTGCTGAACAATGTTATGATAAAAGACTTAAGAGAGTTTACTTCTAATATGGAAGACAATGAATCCAAACCTCACTCCAGAACGTCTGTGCAATATGGCAACCAATTACCATGTGGGATGGATTAGCATCTTCAAAATTACATCTCCAAAAGTTAAAAATTGGACGTTAATTTCAGTTTGTCCATTTGTCTGAAAATGTTCCTTTATTGGGTGTGGACTGTTTCCAGAGAGAAGCGTATCTTTAAAATTGTATTGCCAGGATTCTTCCCCATTTCATAAGAGATCACTAAATCGAATTATGTAAGCCTCATTAAGCTGTGGTGGATTAATACCTCAAGGGCAATATTGACAATTAACAAGCATGCAATTCTCTGACCACTGCATTTACTGCATAATCATGGATTTGCCATACTGGCCATATGATCTTTCATCTTCTGCATACTTTTCAGATTTTAACATATAACATTATAGACGGGTAACAGTGAGTCTTGGAAACGTTTTTCACAGAGGGGTTCTGAGTGACATCAAATAGACAAGAGTCAAGTTTGAATTGTCTATGATGTCACTCAGAACCCAGAGTTGAAAAACAAAACCTGTAATTCACTTTTTACCCACCTATATTTGTATGCTGTGTATGGCGCCTACAATCATTTGCCTGTGGTTTCAACTGGGGCAGAGGACTCACGGAGGAGCCCTTCATAACATTGCTCCTGCTACTTGTCACATTAAAGGGCCTCCTACACCCATACTCTCCTCTCTGCCTTCCTTACCCCCACCCCTCCTATCCAGATGAGCACTCGGCTCTCCGCCTGGTGCACTGGTGGTTTCTTTGAGAGCCCTGCAAGAGCAGCCTGGAATTCCTTCTGACATAGCAACAGTGAGTAACAGCTTTTGTTAACAACTGTTTCAACGTCATAGCAGTGAACGACCAGATTTAAAATCTGGTGTATGCTAGTGGCTGCCCTTGAGAACCATACATAACAAAAGTATTTTGCATCTAGCTCAAACAGATCAAAAGTTCCTTAAACACTACCGAATTTGCATGCTTGAAGAAGAAGTGTATGCCTCAGTTAGTAATTGTTGTATTTAGGTGTTAAACTGATATTAATAAGGTGAAACATTTGCCCTTACGGTTAGTAATTATTACAACAACAAAATAGTGAAGTAAAGACTGCTTCAAAATGTACCACATCATTTGCTTTTTCTTGTCGCATAATTTAGTTTACCACCCTGTCTCATAATTGTAGTAGAGCTGATGATGATGCAATAACATTACTGTCAGCAACATTTCTAGCAAGTTTGACTTACTTCAAGTGATTACCCTGATGTACTGGTGCAAAGGAGATAGCATTGGAAAGGGCCTGCAAGTTAGGAGGGAGTAGACAAAGTATGGACATTAGTGGAAAAGGTCAAATGTCAACAATGTCAAGTATACCAAGAAGACAGGAGGCAGATGAACTATTCGAGCTGACCAGTGTGGGGAGATAATGGGTTTAATGAAGGGGGGGGGGGAGATATTTACAGATGTAGGAGGACCACCAAGGTTTAGGACAATGGTAGCCAAGAAACAGAAAATGGCAGAAAAGAGAATTACCTTGAAAATAGAACAGTCCACAATCTTCACACTAAAATTGAGTTAATTTGCCATGTTTCAGTAATTTTACTGCAAAAGTCCTTTTTTTTGCAGAGTTTTAAATAGCGCGAACTAGAACCAAACCGAATCAGTTATCAGAGCGCTTTACATAGCACCAGTTACGTTACATGAGGACACACTTTCATTTTTAGGCACGGGGAGATTAAGTGATTTGCCCAGAATCACAGGGGGTTTTTGGCGTCGTTACCGAGACTCGAACCCAGATCCCCATTTAGGCCAACCCCTCTCTCCTTAGTCATAATGAACATGTAAAACAATACGGAATGCAGCAAAAGCAATAAAAACGACAGATAGTGCAACAGTGTACATGGCAGCCTTCAAAACAAGAAAATAGTGTCTCAGAATTGGGAGATTGAGTTTTTTGGCTCCAGGAAGGTACACCTATCTTCTGGGTACAGTGTTAGAGGGGCCGATCACCCTTAATTGTGATATCTCGCAACTTGACGGCCCTAGGGGCTAAATGTCAATATCACAAGCTCCACACTCGAGAAAACCCCATTCCTGATAGTAAGTGGATAGGTATGTTCCCAAATGCAGTGCTTGATAACACTCACTTCAATTGAAAGTCTATAGTTTTCACCATTGTTGGTGCAACCAGTGCTGTGTATCGCTAGACACGTTTCAGGATTCCTGTCCTTATTCAGTAACCGTTTGAATGTGGGGGTGCTGGCAATGTTGCTCACAGGCTTCCCATATTCCTGTACCACGCCTAGGGTGCCAGTTCATCCTAGTGAGCTTGATGGCACGATAACCAACCAGGATCCAATCAAAACAAGGGAGGAGGGAGCACACTGCATGGCATACCAGCACGGATTTGCCAAAAGGCATTATAGAAAATGCAGTAATTGATGACACTCATATCAGTTGAACTCCTTTAGTTCTGCCCATTGTTGGTGCAGCCAGTGCTGTTTATCTCCAGATACATGCTCCATGATGTTTGTTCTGCAGCAACAAGTAAGACTGTGATGGGGCCGGCAGCACTGCTCAGTCTCCTCAGGGTTTCTGCATCTCTCGCCGAGTCCAGCTGCATCTCAATGAGCTTGACAGTCCAATACCTAAGCAAGGAGCCAATCAAAACACGAGGAGAGGGAGCACACTGCACACTGCTTGGCACAGGCACACCAGCACACAATTTGTCCAAATGTACTGTAGTACATGCAGTGCTTGCTAATACTCACTTCAGTTGAAAGTCTTTAATTCTAACCATTGATGGGGCAGCCAGTGCTGTATATTTCTAGACACTTGTTTCAGGGTGCTTGTCCTTCTTCGGCAGAGAGTAATACTTCAAATGTGGGGGTGCAGGAAATGTTGCTCATAGTCTTCTTAATTGTCTGTACCTCCCTGAGAGTGCATGCCTAATACTTCAGCAAGGAGCCAATTAAAACAAGGTGGAGGGAGCATACTGCCAGGCTTACCAACACACAGTTAGCTCAAATACATGTGGTAAATGCAGTACTTGATAATGCCCACATCAGATGAAAGTGTTTAGTTCTCACTATTTTTGATGCAGCCAGTGCTGTGTATCAGTAGACGTGTGTTTCAGGATGCATGTCCTTCTTCAGCAGAGAGTAACACTCTGAATTTGGGGGTGCGGGTAATGCTGCTCACAGTCCTTTCAGGTTTCTGCACCACTCCCAGAATGCAGGTGCACAATGAGCATGTCAGCCAAATAACTCAGCAAGGAGCCAATTCAAACAAGGGAGGGGGAAGCACACTGCAGAGCATCCCAGTGCGCATTTTGCCCAAACGCATTGTGGTAAATGCAGGGCTTGATAACACTCCCTTCAGATGAACATCTTTAATTCTCACCATCATTGGGGTAGACAGTGCTGTGTATCTCTAGAAGTGTTTCAGGATGCTTGACCTTCTTCAGCAGAAAGTAACACTTCAAATGTAGGGGTGCTGGCAATACTGTTCACAGTCCTCTCAGGTTTCTGTGCCACTCCCAGGGCATAGGCGCATCCCAATGAGCTCATCAGCCCAATAACTCAGCAAGGAGCCAATCAAAACAAGGGGGGAGAAAGCATACTGCCAGGCATAACAAAACTCAATTGTCCCAAAGACATTGTTGTGAATGCAGTGTTTGATAACACTCACTTCAATTAAAAGTCTTTAGTTCTCACCATTGTTGGAGCAGCCGGTGCTGTGTATCTCTAGACACGTGTTTCAGGATGTTTGATAATGAGGGGGCAGCTCACAAAAATTGATGCACTTTTGGTTGATTTCCTGTGGACCACGAGCCATGGAGACCACCTGCAGACCTCTGGAGCTGTGAAAACAGAGAGGGTCTTACCAACCCACTTATGTGCTATTTTGCTGGGAGTGACCATCTGGAGGCTGTGTCAGGCACGCTATGGACAGGGTTGTTTTGGGTAGCACCCCCTCTTAAATCTAACAAGAGAATGCAAAACTGTGTATGCTAAACTATTGTATCCAATGTGACAAGCAAGCATATGCAATGACTTTTGGAGAATTGGCAAAGGCAAATGATAAGAACTAAAATCAATCAAAATACTTATTATAAAAACAGCTTATCAGAAAGCTATATTATTCTGTGCCACTCTGCAGATATATGACCAACTCTTGCACACCTCAGCTGTCTGGAATGTGTGCAATCCTCAATTGATCAGCAGTCCAAGTCCACAGACATATCACGCTGTCCTGATTTGGAGAATCCTATCAGCATAGAATTCTCCTCCCTCTGAGTACCAACTAAAACACTGACTAACCTTACTATTATGAATTTAACTTAAAAAAGAGGGAACAGATACATTGTTTTCTCAAGTTTTTTGTGAAAATGAGTCCTGACACTAAAAAGATGATTGAGACATGAGGCTAAAATAAATATACTATTCTATTAATACCAAGCCCCGTACCCTATTCAACAAAAGGAGCCAAAGGTCACAGGTTATAAAGGTATGAGCTCGCAAAATTTCTCTTTAGGCCACATATGCATCTCATGATCCAGCTAGCTAACAAGCCAACTAAAACGGGACAGCCAAAACAGCAGTCCGAAAAAGAACAAAAGAACAAATGGTTATATAATAAGGAACCATGCTTGCCATTCAAAGTTATCATACAATTTATCTACAATTGTAGCAATGCTATTTCTTGAACAGCCCGGCTTCAATCACTGACCAGTAGCTGGGGCTGAGATGGCATCGATACACAAGTTATGGTATATTGATTTGTATAGCACAGTAATAAACCAACAGGATATTCAGGTGCTTGGGCAGGTGTGTAGGTGTGTGGTCCCAAAGTTGCTTATGCAAAGAGCCAGGTTTCCAGCTTCTTGGAGAAAACAAGAAGTGAAGAGGAGGCTCTGATGTGTTAAGGGAGGTTGATCCATGTCTTGGGTGCTATGTAGGAAAATGAGCAACCTCCAGTTTTGCTTTTGCGGATGCGGGCAAGATGTACGAGTGAGAGTGAGGCAGAGCATTGGTGTCTGGTGATCTTGTGCAAGTGTATGCGACTGGTCTGGTCTTCTGGTCTTGTGTTCTGTAGGGCTATGTATGTGTGCGTGGGAAATTTGAATTGTCTGCATGTGTGAATGGGAGCCAATGAAGCTTCTTAAGGTGCGGTGTGATGTGGGTGTGGCATGGGAGGTTGAGTAAGAGTCTTGGAGCAGTGTTCTGGATGATCTGGAATCTGTGTAGAAAGTGTTTGGTAATACTGCCTTGAAAAATGTTGCTGTAGTCCAGCCTGCTGGTGATTAGTGCTTGTGTGAGGGACAGTCTGATGTTCTGAGGCAAACATTTGAAGATCCTTAGCAGCATGTAAAGTATGTGGAAGCAGGAGGTACACACTGCGTTGACTTGAGCTGTCATGTTGAGCTTGTCACCTAGGATGAGCCCTAGATTTATTGCGTGGTCTCTGGGTCTGAGTGTTGGTCCTAGCTCCGATGGCCACCAGGTAGAGTCCCATGGGGAGGTCTTGATGCCAAAGACCAGTACCTCCATCTTCTTAAAGTTGAGCAGCAGGCAGTGGATTGGCATCCTGTCTGCTACCATTGTCAAGCAGTTGGTGGAGTTGGTTCTGGTGGTGGTTCTCTTGTCCGTCAGGGAGAGAATGAGTTGTGTGTGATTGTTGTGAAACATGACATTGATGTCTCCTGATCATATGATCGAGAGAGTGGATCCTTGTATGCCAATATCTAGAAGTCTTCAGATGAGGTTGTAATGGGCGAAAGTGTTGAAAGCCGCAGAGAGGTCAAGCAGGATGAGGTCTGTTGTTTCTCCTCGGTCCAAGAGGATTTGGATGTCGTCGGTGGCCGCAATGAGTGCTGATCAGTGCTGTAGTTTGTTCAGAATCCTGATTGAGTGTTGTCTAGGACATGGTGAAGTTTGAGGTGGGGTGTGAGTTGCTTGTTGATGGCTTTCTAAATTGCTTTGGCTGGATAGAGGAGCAAGAGATGGGTCGGAAATTGCTCAGTTGATTCGGGTTGGCTGTGGCTTCTTGAGAAGGGCTCTGAATTCTACATTGGCAATAAGTGGCAGATGTGATGGAGGTGAGCATGATGTGGGTCAGTGTTGTGCTAAATGGTAAGGTTGTAGATGTAGTGAGGGCTTGGTCATTCAGTGGCAGAAAGTAGCAGATGTGATGGAGATGTTGATGATGTGGGTCAGGGTGGTGTTGATTGGTGATGTTCTCAGGTTGTAGATGTAGTGGGGGCATGGGTCCATAGGGGCCCCTAGGTGGATGATCCGTATGATTACTGCTGTGCCATATTGGGTGAGGGTTGTCCATTTGATCAGGTGGCTGTCTTGGTTGGTAGTGGGTAGCTTAGCAACTAGTTCTCTGTTTGCGATTTTGCTCCGGAAGAAGATAGATAGGTTGTTGCAGAGCTGTTGGGAGGCAGCGGTGTTGTTGAAAGTGGTTGAGAATGAGGTGAACTTCTAAATGATCAAGAAGATCTCCTTGCAGCTGTTGAAGCTTCCTTCAATGCAGCCCACTAGTGCTTTTGTTCTTGGTGGCCCTATTTGTCTGGTGAAACCTTGTAGGTAGTTATGTGTGTAGAGTCATGGCTGGCATGTGATTTTCTTTCTGCTTGTTTACAGTGTTGTTTGGTGTCTTGGAGGTCTTCTGTGTACCAGCTGGCCTGATTGTTTGATCTTCTATGCTTTTTGGGTATTATGGATGGAAGGGAGTCTACAGAGTCCTTGATCCAGTTGTTGAAGTTAATGTCCTTCTTGAGGCTGTCTGTGGGGCTAGGTTGATCCATGCTCAGGGGACTGAGCGAGTCTGCTACTGTGATTTAGACCCAGCTGCAGCTTGGAATGCTGAACCTGGTAACGGTGTTGACTTGAGATGTGTTGATTTGGAAGTGGATGAAGGAGTGTCCAGTCCATGTGAATGATGTGGTGGAGTGTGTCCATGTATCTAGACAAACACACTGGGCTGGATGGGGGCTTCCAATAGGATAAGGCCAGAAGCATCAGCGGTGAAGGCCAGAAGAGTTTCAGCCAGAAACGTCATGCTGTTGTCAACCATGAGGAAATGGAAAGCACTTGTCCCCTCATTTTATAAGCACAAACCACAGCAATGTCCATAAAACTCAAATTCACAGGTGCTCTTACAAAGGCTGAAGGGAAGTCCCTGAATAATGCCCAAGTTAAGGGATTTTTGCAAGACCTCACAACCTATTATAGTCAATGCATCCTCTAAATTCAAAAGGTACAGGGAATAGTGCCTCAGCAATGTAGTGCCATTTGAATTGAAACTCACTAACAGACCTTCCAGAAATGTAAAGATGCCATATTTTCCTCACCTGTTGTTAAAGCTCCAGAATTTAATTGTGAACAAACAGTCCAGAGCAATACTACTGACAATCAGTTAGGAACTGTTCTTGTATCTGAATGAGGAAATAGAACCCCACCAGTCATTTGTGAAAGGAGAACTATCTATTAGATAGCAGAAATGGACAGCTAGGCAATACACATATTTAGGGATATTCTAGGGCATTTATTTATTTTATTTATAGTATTTATAAAGCGCTCTGCAACCCTACCGGCATCCTGGCGCTGTGTGGCATGACATGGTTTAGGCCCTATCTCTAAGAAAATATGTTTATATTTAAACAATCAATCATTTTCTGAAGCAGCTGCATGCATTCAATAGGAAGAATGCACAGTTCTTCCGATGGACAACTTATCTTCATGGTCTGCATCAGGCGCGCAACACCCATTGGGCTCACCGGGCTTCAGCCCCCCCCCCCCCGTCGTCTTCTTCAGCCTGGGCTAATTTGACACGCACTGAAATGACTGCGCATCTGAGCTGAGAATGTCATTTTTATTGATGCTTTCTGAGGCCCAGCAGCCCGAGCCAGCCAGCCTCTGAACAGTTTCAGGGAACCCCCAGCCCCCACCTCTTGTTTTCCTTTACTGGCGCCGAGGTGATATCCTTGCCTGAAGGCAGGGATTTCACCTAAGCACTTAATGTGTTCAGCATGGGGTGGGAGTGGGAAGATTCACACAGCAGGGGGAAAGGGACGGCCAGTGCAGGTGATGCTTTTCCTTTGTAAAGGAATTTCTGCTGGTGTCATAGCCCAGGGTGTACTGTCTGTGCACATGTATGGATGTGTATTCCATACAAGTGCACAGACATCAAACCCTGGGCTATGACGCCAGCAGGAATTAATTTACAAAGTACCTGCACTGGACATCCCTTTCCCCCTGCTGTCCGTGCACTTGTAGGGAATTCACATCCACAGCACAGCTCACCAGATAAATGGTGAACAGGGACATGGATCTTTCTCTAAAGAGGAGAGTCCCCTCCGAATATGCAAATGTAGTGTACGTTTGTAGTGTTCATTTTTTGGGGTGCTAGTGGGTAATTTTAGGGTTCAGGGTGGGTTACGGATTGGGGTGCCAGGGGGTAATTGTAGGGTTCTGAGTGGGTATGGGTTTTAGGGTGCCAGGGATAATTTTAGGGTTCAGGGTAGTAATGGGTTTTGGTGTGCCAGGGGGCAATTTTAGGGTTGAGGGCGGATATGGGGGCCAGGAGGCTAATTTAGGGGTTCAGGGTGGGTGTGGGTTTTGGGGTGCCTGGGGTAATTTTAGGATTCAGGGTGGGTATGGGTTTTGGGGAACCAGGGGTAATATTAGGGTTCAGCGTGGGTATGGGTTTTGGGGTGCCAGGGGTAATTTTAGGGTTCAAGGTGGGTATGGATTTTGTGGGGCAAGGGTGTAATTCTAGGGTTCCGGGGGTGATTTTGGGGGTCAGAGTGGTAATGGGTTTTGGGGTGCCAGGAATAATTTTAGGGTTCAGGGAGGGCATGGGTTTTGGGGTTCCAGGGGTAATTTTAGGGTTCAGGGTGGGTATGGGAATTGGGGTGCCAGGGGGTAATTTTACGGTTTAGGGTGGTAATGGGTTTTAGGGGGCCATGGGGTTGTTAGGGTTCAGGGCAGGTATGGGTTTTAGGGTGTGAGGGGGTGGAAATTTTAGAGTTTAGGATGGGTGTGGTTTTCGGGTGTCAGGGGGCAATTTTGGGGTTCACGGTGGGTATGGGTTTTGGGGTGCCAGGGGTTAATTTTAAGGTTTAGGGTGGTTAAGGCTTTTGGGGTGCTATGGAGTTAATTTTAGGGTTCAGGGTGGGTATGGGTTTTCGGGTGTCAGGGAGGCAATTTTAGGATTCAGGGTGGGTATGGATTTTGGGGTGCCATGGCGTTAATTTTAGGGTTCAGTGCGGGTATGGGTTTTAGGGTGTGAGGAGGGGACATTTTAGGTTTCAGGGTGGGTGTGGGTTTTCGAGTGTCTGGGGAGCAGTTTTAGGGATCAGGGTGGGTATGGGTTTTGGGGTGCCAGGGGAGAATTTAATGTTCAGCATGGGTATGGGTTTTGGGGTGCCAGGGGTAATTTTAAGGTTCGGTGTGGGTATGGGTTTTGGGGGGCAAGGGTGTAATTTTAGGGATCAGCATGAGCATCAGCAAATCAGTATGAGTTTTGGGGCTCCAGGGGGGTGATTTTAGGGTCCAGAGTGGTAATGGGTTTTGGGGTGCCAGGGGGTCATTTTAGGGTTCAGGGTGGGTATAGGTTTTGGGGTGCCAGGGGGGTAATTTTGAGTTTCAGGGTGGTAATGGATTTGAGGGGGCAGGGGTGTAATTTTAGGGATCAGTGCGGGTATGGGTTTTGGGGTGCCAGAGGTAATTTTAGGGTTCCGGGTGGGTATGGGTTTTGGGGGGTAAGGGTGTAATTTTAGGGATCAGCGCGGGTTTGGTGTTCTAGGGGGATGATTTCAGGGTTCAGGGTGGTAATGGGTTTTGGGGTGCGAGGGGGTAATTTTAGGGTTGCATGTTTTCTCCGCTTGACCTGAGCATTAATCGATCCTGATTATCTGACATTTTAGCCCCGCCCCATTGATTAACATTAGCCACGCCCCTTCATTTCCATGTTAGCCCCTCCCGAAATTAAGACCTAGTTGCGCCCCTGGTCTGCATGTCACTGTGACCTCAGTGAAGGCTATTAACATGGAACTGCCTGCATGGTTCATCTCATACACAGATAATTTTAAAAGGGAGATCCTCTTTCCAAGGTTACATATTTAGGTGCTTCAGTTATATATCAGTAGGAAGAACGTAAGACAGTAAAGTATTTCTTCTATTCCCATCCTTGAGATTTACTAAGTGTTGATCCATTGATCCTATAACTATTCTACAAAGCTTCTATGTATTTCCCTGCATGACAAGGTGCAGGTAAGACGCAACGTTAACACTTGAATGGCCAAAATGATTTAGGCATTAGTTGCCCATAAATGACTTTTGTGGTACCTTGCAGCGGGTGTGTGGTGTTTCTCATGACCCTAAAATGGTATTTATATTGTTTAAGAAGCTAAGCAAAAAAGGTGAGAGGCAGGAAACTGTGGGAATAACCAGAGCTCCTAGTGTTGTTCCTTACATAGGGACACGGTGAGGGAGACCCATATAAAGACTAGATCAGAGGTTGCTCACTGGTATGGCATAAAATGCATTTAATAGCTAGAAGTATAAAATATAAGTGGGCTCTGGGGCCTGGATTAAAAATACTCTGAGATTCATATGAACTATCGCCAGACAAAAAACTTTGTGGGAATCATGCAGTATCCATGTGTCCAGTGCCTTTCCACTCTAATAAAGGAGCTTAGTCATGTGCAGGTGAGAATAACCAAGTGAGATTAGAAGGTGCTTATTTTTGAGGAGTTAGTTCCAGGAATGCTTGACGCATGCCTCTATTAATTCATTATGCAAAAAAAAAAATCTATCTCTAAATCCAGTTTATCCAGTTATTCATATATTTACAACTGGGCGGTCGTTACTAACCAAGTGATTGGTAATGAGCTCTTTAGAAACTTGCAATCGGGATTAAGGTCCAGTCACAGTACATAAACAGTTGTGCCAGATATGCAGGTTAGTCTATAGAGACAGTGCACATGGTGCCCATTTATACACATGTTGCACACTACTAAAGAGGGGACAAGGACCATCGGCCAACGGAAAATCACACCAAAGTATCTCTTGGACCATGGCTGAACATGCCTAACATTTACTACCCTCCTTTAAAAAAGCCTTAGAAGAGTGGCTTTTCTGTTAATGTCTCCTCTTGCTTATTGGTCCCTCAATTATTGACTAATATATGTGCAGTTTTATATAGAAAGAACTCGGCCTGAGGGTATAGGAGTGCTTTACATGGGCACCAGTCACATTACACAAGGAAACATTTATTTTTTTGGTGCACAGGAGATTGTGATTTGCCCAAAATCACAGGATGTTGAGCGTTGCCGAGACTTGAACCTGGTTCCCCAGTCCCAAAGACAGCAGCTCTGGACGTTATGCCACATCCTCATGTGCCGCTGGTCTCTGCACAGGATGCCTGGCATAGAGGCATTTAGAAAACAGAAAACCAATACATATAGTAACATCATGAAAATCAGTGTGCCCTTAAACAGTGTTTTTATCAACAGACTTTACATATCTATAACAGCTCTTTTACAAACGCACCAACCCCCTGTAGGAGTTTGTATTTTTCCATTGGTCATAACAAGCATAACTTGCCTGTGTGCCCTTGGCTTCAGACATGCCACTGCTCCTATTTTCTCGATTCTCTTTTCAGTGAAATTGGCTTTGCTTCTCTGAGACCGTTGCTTTCTTGTGCGGTCTGACCCTCAGCTCCCCTCACTACTCTTTGTGCTTGGTTCTATGTTTCTGATGGCATTTCGAGTTGGAGTTAAGGGGCTGCTTCCTTAAACGGGTGTAGGCCACTTCTGCCGTCTTGCACAGTGGAACAAGAGCACACTTTCCCCTCTCCCGCATACTCACATTTCCCTAACACTGTATGGTCACAGAAGAGCATAATAGCTTAGCCCACTTGGGGTTTGAGGTGGCAGGGGTGGACAGGCGAACAATGTATAAACAAGCATTTACAATGCAATGGTCTCGGCATTATTAAAGGTAGAGCTATTGGCATTGCTCATGACATTTTTTATTTTTTTATTTTTTTAATCATGAATAAATGGCATTGTCATTTACAATGCCAATAGTTCTTGCATTTACGTGAGTTTAAGCTATTGGCATTGTAAATGACCATGCTTTTTATTTATGTTTTTTAAACAAAAACAATAATAAAAGGCATTTTTTATTTGCAATGTCAATAGCTTAAACTCGGGTGAAAGCGAGACCTATTGCATTGCGAATGCTTGTTCAAAATGTTGCTATTACTTACCTGCAATATACCACTAGTAATAGCACAATATATTGCCTTTTTGTACATAAAGGCTTCATAACACTAATAGACTTTCTATAACGTATATTGTACAACTACGCTGCAAGCTCTACGCAGGAGCCCTGGCCAAACTCCTGAAACGGCTCCAACGCATCCAGAACGCCTCCGCACGTCTTATCCTCGACATTCCTCGCCGCAGTCACATCACACCCCACTTGAGAGACCTGCACTGACTCCAATCAACAAGAGGATAACCTTCAAACTACTCACTCACGCACACAAGGCACTCCACAACACCGGACCAGCATACCTCAACAACTAACTCAGCCTCTACACCGCCACACGCCAGCTCCGCAGACCGCACCCTCGTCCCCCACATCCGAAGAGTGACCGCCGGCAGCAGATCATTCTCCCACCTTGCTGCCAAGATATGGAACACCCTCCCCATCCGCCTGCGGCAGACCGAATAGCTCCTAACCTTCAGGAGACTTCTCAAGACCTGTCTCTTTCACGGGTATGTAGTGTGCTTTATAAATGCTATGATTGATAGAAGCTACAACTTACAACAAAAAACAGCTCATTATTAATTAAACAGGCGAAACCTATTGCATTTACTAATGCCTGCTATGTCCGTCTAGCTATGGTAGCTTAAGGGACCCGAGCGACAGTACACAATACCAACAATAAAAGGACATTAAATTGGCTTAATTATGTTTAATAATCGAAGAACAGGCCAAAAAATAACAAAGGAACAGATGTCAAAAAATAATCATTGACTCACAAACAGTTATAGAAGATCTTAAATACTTCGCGATGGAACAACTATAATGTATAGGACTAGTATTGGCATAGCACGTGCGGCAAAAACAAAAAATAGAATCACGCCAGGAAAAGACTGTGTGATGCAATATAACCGAAATGAAGCGGTGATAAATAGGTGAATTGTCAGGTCTCAGAGACACACATTCCTGACTTGCATATATGTGTGCCTGTGGAAAAATAAAAATCGAAACCTACGTTAATCAAAAATCACATATCGGTTTCCATAGGATCATACTTCACGGTGGGGAGCCAATGTCATCATGAGAAGCAGCACTCAAATAAGCAACAACTATACAATGACTACGGGCAGACAAGGCAATGTACAAAGACGTATTAGACATGGGCGTTATCCTGTGACAATTTGCTCATGGCTGACAAGTCTATCCAAATGATTCAATTAAAAGGGAGAAGCTTAGACATTTGCAAATATATTAACACAGCCTTGACAGCAATTGGGCACAACTTTCTTGGTCACTAAATCATTATCAGTATGTAGGCAACAACCAGCAAAGTGTAGCAGAGAAGGGGTGAGTCATAATAACACAAGCCCTGAAGATCCATTATTTGACATGGGGTACTGCGTGTCGCTAGTGCAGCACGTCAGATATGTTTTGTGTATGTGTAAGGCTGGGCTGTAACAGCCCCCGCCTGATACATTCGCAAAACAGTTAGAGGAGCCCTCTTCTGCAGCCAACCTGACATTACAGATTTTACAAGCAAACAAACATTTGTGAGATCATTTGTTTTCATATAAAAGCTGTAATATGCAAGCAGTAGTGGCAGAGGGTTGACGCCCTGGTGCCCCCTAGGGGCAGCCGCATCACGCCTTAGTAAGGCGCTCTGGAAATGTAATTCACGGATGAAGCACACCCCATCCCTAGGCCTCCACGAGATCTGAGCTGAGACATGAGCACAAATCGCCAATCACGTAGATAAGACATGGAACCGAACATGTAAGCGATTAGCGAAATGGACAAACTACTACCTGTCAATCAGGGAAATGAAAAGCGCCCAGCCGAGCATACATTACCTAATGTTGAAATACTGCATGTGCCCACCAGAAATCGCTGACACGGACTTGCCCTCACCCCCAAGGCTCTGTGCATTGTGGTGAAATTCACCAATCACGAGCTTCCTGGTGTAAATTACCCGGACCCAGCCTGAGTTCTCCGGTCTGGGAAGTTGAAATAATGCATGCGCCCACCAGAAATCGCTGACACGGACTTGCCCTCACGCCAGAGGCTCTGTGCATTGTGGTGAAATGCACCAATCACGAGCTTCCTGGTGTAAATTTCCCGGACCCAGCCTGATTTCTCCGGGCTGGGAAGGAGCGCACACCTTATGGAGAGAAGGGAAAACTCAGGAGATGTGTGCGCACCCCTTCAAGCGCAGCGCCCCGTCCACAGTGGTGCAATCCGATCTCTCTGCACAGATGGTGCTTGCGACGGAGACACGGACAGCGCGAGGGGGGGGGGTGGGAACAGATTGTGTGCAAGGAGCGTGCAGGTAGGGTGATTCAATCTTGTGGCTACTAGTAGTCATCGTACAGTTACTGTAAAATTCATTCAGATACAGTAGCATCAGCTTTAGTTGCAACCTGGCTCTCGAACACTAGGACGAACAAGAACAAGTGGGAAACTCGATCCCCATGGAGCCTGGGGAGCCACTCTTTGCGCACACGAGCCTCTTCCTCCCTCCGTCGCCTGGGGAGCTGGGGGCCATGCCTTTCTCGCCTCCGGACCTCTGTCCATTCCACCCCCGACCTTCCATGCCATGGCAGGGGCCAAAAATGGCGGCCGCAAAGCTCTGCAAATTTCGGATTCGGGGGCGTGTATTTGTTGTTTTGAGTGACGGGTGACGTCACTGGCGAAAGAACAGCAAAATGTACGCCTCCGAATCTGAAAGAGACAGAGCTTGTTTCGAGTGATGCCTCTCTCCTCCAATGGCTGGCCTCCGTTTAGGAAGCCAGCCAATGGAGGAGAGACGAAAAGAGAGGCGGGATAAAGCAGCCACTCTAAGAATCAATAATTCTCCGGACTTCCGGCTTGGCCTACGGCCAAGCCTATGGTCCCTCGACCTAAAAACACGTATAAAACCATTGTCCAGCAAGAACAGGTACATTTCGGTCTGTGCCATATCATTTAGAAATGTGCCTGTTAACTATTCCTGTAATGTCATTTTCAAGTAGGCCTTCTACTTTCGGATGGGAATTGTATCAGCGGGGGCGAGGGGAGAGGGGAGTTTTTCAATCCTGTCTAACTGCTCTGGTAGCAAACCGTTGAGGTACACAAAGATACTGAACTGAGAGGTACCCCACCGTCCAAGCCCCACCCCAGGCCACTGTCTGTCATCATTTCTATGCACACTAAATGTGCACACTGTTCCAAGCTGGGCACTTCTTTCACCACTGCGCCTGCATGTCTCCTGGTTATCGCCTTTGCATCCTCTGTAGCCTTATTTCTGTAAACCACCACTGTGGTGGGTTCCCACTGCAAAGCCGCAACTGCGTCCTTGTGCCTCGGTGCACCGGAGGAGGGTGGCTCCAATCGAAGGTCGTGTTGTGTGCCCTGTCCTGCGGCAACTTGAGCTCTTCTAACGTGGCCCCAGCTGTGCGGTGTGAGCAAGTGGCCCCGTGGCTCCTGGAGCTACTGCTGAAGCTGCCGGAGGCGGACCGGCTGTCCCTCCTGCTACAAGTTGCCTTTGGGATCCTGAGCGGAGGAGAGATCTGGTGAGCCATGGACAAGGTGGGACTGCGGTGTAATGTGGTGAGTGGGGTCGGGCTAAAACTGGAGTGGTTTTGGGAGAGGTCGTACTGTGAGGGCCTAGGGCCCCGTCGGGCGCAACACGCCTGCTGGGTGCGGGCCAGGCGGTATCGGATCTCCTCACTGACCGTTTAGTGCGGGGCCCTGGGTGCACTCTAGCATTGGGGCCTCTCCTGCTGCGGCGGCTGTGCGAGACAGTGGGGTGGCGAGGTGGGGCTCTGCCGCCTTGTCTGCTCCTCCCACGTTATCGGCAGCGTTGCAGTCCAGGGTGTGCTGGGTCCTATAGGCTCTCCCATTCCCGTCCGGTGACTAGCGCAGTGCCCCCTCTTCTTTCCCTCATGCCATAGATATCTGGACTGCTGCTCCCTCCCCTCTGAGCTGCAACCTGCTCCACTTGGTCTCGCAAAGGAGACAAGGCAAAATACTGCTCCATCAAGCATAACCTGAAAACTGGGTGTTAATTGATCACAGCAACAACTGTGACACAGGCAACTGCGGTGTGCTCTGACTTTGTTGACCGGGCAGCGTTGGGTAGCTCTGCTGGTCCACCTTGTGTGTACATTCTGCGGCCCGCTGTCGGGAGAGGAGCGGACATTGGGCCCCCCCCACCATTTTGTATGCTCACTTGTGATGAACTGCGGTGGGCTCATCAAGTCTCTTCCTCCTGTCCAGTAACTAAAGCGGAGGCTCCCATCCTGCCCTATTGCTACGGGAGTCCCGCTTCCTGCTTCCCACCTTCTACTTAGCAGCTTACCTTTAAACCTACAGATCACAAGGTGGGGTGCTCCATCACATTGCCTCTAATATCCTAGACACTGGGCGTAATTAGTTCCCGATTACACTAGTGCTGCTGACGGCTGCGGATCGTGCTGGATCCAGGTGCCTGGCAGGTGCCGTGAGCTTCTCTGGATTGACTCACGGGCTCGACACTTGGCCTGCAGCCATGGGTAAGACAGACCTAAAGCAATCAAAGATCCCCTTTGAAAGCAAGCACCAAATATGCATGGCGGAGGTCAACATTGAGCCGGACAATGCCCAGACCTTCCGAGAAATTACAGACCAACCGGAGGAAGATATGGGATCCATCCTACTAAATGTGCGCTCTAGCCTTAAAACCATAGATAACAAAATAGATGTACTCACCTCAAGCCTAAACACTACTAAAAAGTGGGTAGACGTGCATGGAACTCATATGGACGTCCTGGAAAATAGACTGTCAGACGCCCAAAACTCTCAGGCGGAATCTAGAGCACATATTGTAAGCATGGAGAAAGTTCTTGCTGTGATTAAAGATAAGATGAAGATTTAGAGGTGCGCTCTAGACACAACAACCTAAGAATTCTAAGCCTTCCATAATCCACCACAATCCCAAAAATGGAACCCTTCATTGAGAATCTGCTAAGGGAGCTTTTTGGTCCGGCGTTCTCACAGGTCATGATTGTGGAGCTTGCCTACTGATCACTGGGTCCCCGACCGCCACCTGGAGCGCCACCAGGTCTGATAATCGCACGTCTCTTAAATATGGGGACAGGGATGCAGTCCTACGAGAGGCCCGAGCCAGAAGTACCATAACCCACCAGAGGAACAAACTGTCCTTTTTCCCGGACTACACTTCTGCTGTCCATGCCGCATGCAGAGAAATTGCACCAGCGAAACGCATTCTACAGAGCGCATCTATTCTGTATGCCATGCTGTATCCAGCTAAATTAAAAATCACTCATGATGGCCAATCTCACTTCTTTACCGATGCCAAGTCAGCTTTAAAATATACTAAGTACATATGTCAGCGGAAATCGTCTCCCCACTCCACCCAACAATCCGTTCCTGAACTGAGCCTGACTGACAATGACTGATAGAAGGCAGTTCCTCTACTCTCTGACACTCACCAGTCTTGACCTGTGTTAGATTTCTTGTACTGTTATGTTTCTTCAACGCTCGTGATTATGGCTGTGCCCAACTTATGTTACCGCCTTAGTCCTATTACTAGCCAAAGGGTCACGCATTAATTGATTTAAGGTTCAATCTGCTACGAAGCCCTTTATTTGGCAGGGTCTATTTAACATGCCCAAGTCTGGCCACCCTGCCTTACGGCGGGTTACAAAGCCGACGTCCCAGGCCCCCAAAGGTAGATCTCCCGTGTTCCTCTGTTATTATTTTGGTATAGGGGTTGTTCAAGGGAGGGTAGGGGGTTACCAATCATGATATAATTGGGAGATTGTTGTGGAGGGGGCTGGAATGGGGAAGTCAAAGCACTCGCAGACACGCGGTCATTGTTCACAGTGCATTTACACATGTTGAACCGCACTTTAGGTTTTGATGTCAATAGGGCGAACCTACCTTTATGCAAAACACTAGTAGCAACACAGACTTCTCCTAACTTCATTATTCACATTTCACAGTTTATTCTCCCTGAACATGCAACGCGCCATTTCCTTTATCCTGTTCAATCATGACTGAGACCAAATTCCTTACATGGAATGTGAGAGGGCTAAATGATTTTAAAAAGGCAAGGATGATTCACACATGTCTACTTAGGCACCATATTGATGTATGTTTTCTCCAAGAGACCCACTTGAAGCATGCACATGACCCTGCATTTGAAGCATAGGTACTGGGGGGAGATCCACTCAGCTTCATACTCTATTTATGCCAGGGGGGTCTCAATACTGATAAGACGGGGACTCGGCTGGTTGGCCACACACAGTCAAATAGACCCAGAAGGATGTTATGTCATTCTAACAGGCTCCCTCATGACAATACAGATCACCCTGGTGGCCATTTATGGTCCCAATATCGATGACCCACATTTTTTTCGTAATGTATGGATCAAGATAATGTCATCTGGTGGAGACACAGTTATATGGGGCGAAGATTTTAATACTGTTCTGAATAATGACGGGGACAGAACAGGTTCCCTTCGTAATCCACACCTAAAAGCATCACTACAGCTAAATAACATCATACTTGAACATGGATAACACATATGGTGTAGCAGATACCCAAGCGCAAGGGAGGGCACCTGCATCACTACATATCACAGTGCCTGGTTCAGATTGGACTATTGGCTGATAATGTGCGATGTCAAGTCTTGGACAGAGGAAGTGCGGCATCTGCCGCGCACACTATCTGACCACACCCCGGTTGTGCTGCAATAGAGTATTCCACATACATCCTCACGTGCGTTCAGCTGGTGACTTCCCCCACACGCACTTATAGACACAGCATTTAAAGAGGAAATGAGAACTGACATCACACAGTATTTGCTTCCAATGTGGGATTAGTAGACTCTCCCTCTATGCTATGGGAGGCCTTCAAAGCTATAATAAGAGGGGCCTTTATCTCAAAGCAGCACTCAGGGGTACTCTTCGATCTATTCGCTCAACTCCTACAGAACTGGAGCAGGACATCAAAGCTCTTGAGCTTGCGTTCTTCAACTCCAGAGACCCCAAACAATTGGCTTCCATACGGAGCAAAATCTCGGAATTTGAAACAGAGGCAGAAAGGGAGGCCAGATTTCTGTTGGAAACTGCGAGAGCGCGCAGCTACGGAGAGGGCGATCGGCCAGGCAGGACCCAGGCCAATGCGCCTAATCAATACACAGCCCCAAATTTTATAGCCCAACTGATAGATGAGACTTCCTCCCCCGTTAGAGGGCACAGGGCCACTCATGTGTCCAAAGCTCTTTCCTCATCTCCACAAATGTGTCCAAAGCTCCCACTAGCGATAGAAATCCCTTGAACAGGCCTCTAGCCTCCTCCTTCTTGAAATCCATTCCCCTGCCTAACGACCCCTCTCGCCCTGGAAGATATGAGATATACTTTGAGTCCGTAGAGCTACAGGACCTGCTCAATTCTTACCCTATTTGGTTCAACCCCAACATGAGCCCGCAGAGACAAATACAATCCATCCTTTTTAATCCAAATAGGGAACCTCCTCGCAATCTTAGAGGCAGCAATAAGGTCAATCTCACTCATGTGAACGTCACACAGAATTTTCCCACCCCAAATTCCCTACGACTTAAATGTGTACTTCTAAACTGTAGGTCAGCCAGCAAACATGCCACTGATATCTTTGACCTCATCCAACACAAGGACTCAGACATTATCATCCTCGCTGAAACTTGGCTAAATCAAGCTTCCACACCTATTTTAGACCTCCTATTACCACCCACTCATGATATAATTAGGCTAGACAGAGCTCTGAAATTGGGTGGGGGTTTAGCATGTATTCATAGGAACACACTTTCAACTTCTCTGGTTGAGTCCCCTGCGCCCTCCTCATGTGAATATCTTTGTCTCAGCATCTCTAGTAAGAACCTGCTGGTCTGCAAACTTCACACCTTCTACCACTCCCCGGGAGACAATCTCCCCTTCATTGAGCAATTAATGGAAATAATTTCTAGCAATGTTGACTCAACTGTGTCCCAAATCTTCATTGGTGACTTTAATCTTCACTGGGCAAACCCCAAAGACCTCGCGTTATCAAGCATCATGATCTGACTCAGCACTGTGACCAACCAATTCATAAAAAAGGAGAAACTCTAGACCTCAATATCTCGAAAGGGCAGACCGTCACCCTGGACTCCATTACTCCATGTGACTTGTCAGACCACCACTGCGTCCTTTTTTATATCAACAAGGAGATACTGCTGAGGAAGGTTCAGCCAACGAAAACTAAGATATGGAAAAGGTACCTCCGTTCAATAAACTCTGTTGAGCTAGCTGCACAGCGTACATCTGCCCTCTCTTCTCAAGTTGACTTGACTGAGGTGCAGTTACTCACTGACTCTTACAATTCGACCATCTCCAACATCGTGGATGACATTGCGCCAATCCAACTTAAAAATGCTTCAACAAAATTATCCAAACCCTGGTACAATGAAAACTTAAACACGGAACGTCGCAACCTTAGGGCAGTTGAACATTCCTGGAGATCAAATCGCTCCCCGGACCAACTTAAACTCTTAAAAGATGTTAGGAGCCTCTACTACAAACAAATCAAGAGCGCCAAGGCTAACTACTTCAGACATAAATCGGATGAAGCGGCAAACCGCCCCAAGCAACTGTTCGAAGTGGTCAAACAACAATCAGTTGCTGGTCCAAACCTCTCAGAACCTGAAGTCAGCCACCCTCTTGTGACGAACTTGCTGCTTTCTTCATTGAGAAATCAAAACTCATCTCCAATGACATCGCCTCTAAGGAGACTTTACTGCTCGTCTCCAGGGCAGCATCACCCCTCGTCCTCTTAGATAAGCTGAACTCTACCCCCCAGAATGCCACGAACAATGCGTTTTGGGGTACATTTACACCATTTAGTGAACAAGACATCAAAAAGATCCTCCTGAATATAACCCATCCAACCACTTCAGTGACCCATTACCCCGTCCATCTTCAAGGAAATCAAGAATGCACTCAACCCCACCTGGACAAGGATTGAAAATGCTTCTCTATCACAAGGCACAATCCCCGACTGCCTAAAAGCAGCACAGGTATCTCCTATACTAAAAAAACCTAACGCTGACAAGACTAACCTCAATAATTTCCGACCTATCTCCAACATCCCCACCCTAGCGAAACTCCTTGAAAATGCGTTCAATTCCAACTCTGTGCGCACATTGAGAACTACCAACTCCTAGATCAGCATCAATCCGGTTTTCCGGAAAGGGCACAGCACCGAATCGGCCCTCACTCATGTTATGGATGACATTCTAAAGATGCTCGATCAAAACGGATCCTGCCTCTTGATCCTCCTTGACCTTTCCTCTGCTTTCGACACAGTTAATCATGACAACCTCCTATCCATTCTGTAAAACAGGATGGGTTTCTGTGATCAGATGCTACAATGGTTCTCGTCCTTCCTCCACCACAGATCTCAAAGAGTCAAGGCATATCACTCTCTCTCCCAGCCCCCCAAGGATCTGCATTATCTCCTATCCTCTTCAACCTTTTCCTGGAACCATTAGCAAACTCTTTAACCCCTTCGACGCTCATGACGAGCTGGGCTCGTCATGAGGTAGCCTCCTCGCACGCTCATGACGAGCCCAGCTCGTCATGAATAATGGGTTTTTCAAAAAATGAGCACAGGGGCAGAATTTCGCTAGCGCTCATGTGGTTAAACTCCACGGGTATTCTTTTCCACATGTATGCCGACGACACGCAACTCTATTTGAAAATCTCATCCCCGGAAAACATCATCTCACTCAACACTAACCTAACGTTTACTCAAAACTGGTTAACTGAGAACCATCTCCTGCTCAACACCTCAAAAACGGAATTTCTACTCATCTCCCCCCCCCCGAACCACATCCCCAAGATAGACCTCTGGTTGAGTCATCTCACTTCTCTCAACTGCTCTCCTCTCATTGTAGACTCAGCCAAATCTCTAGGAGTCACCATGGACAAGCACCTGAATATGAAAAATCATATCAGCAATATAAGCAAGGGTGCAACCTACTTGATGAGGACTCTCAGAAATATCAAACCTTTCCTTCCACTTAATGACTTCAAGCAGGTGGTCCAAGCACTTGTCCTACCAAGGCTAAATTACGGCAGCACTACCCTCTGTGGCCTTCCCAAATACACCCTGGCTCCACTAAGGGAATGCTGCTGCTAGACTGATTACAGGCACAAAACGCAATGAGCACATATCGCTAGTCTTAAAATCTCTAAACTGGCTCCCCTTTGAAGCACGAATTCAGTTAAAGATTGCTGTTATGACGAACAAAGCTATCCACTTCAATACTCCTAGGTACCTGGCACAAAATCTTGAACTATCTTGTGGTGCATGAGCCTCAAGAAGCGCCACTACTTTCCTCTTGAAACCATTTATCCTCAGCAAAAAGAGCACTTTTCACAGAGCCTTCTCTGGTGCTGCCCCAAAGATATGGAACTCGCTACCACCAGATGTACACAGAATCTTCTCAACAGCGGTGTTCAAACAGGAAGTCATGAATAAATTCCTTCCGTAAGTGGGCTAGGCTCTCCTGCCCGATAACATTGTGCCTACTTTCATGGTACCATCATTTACGACCACGTTTCTCTACGACATACTATGAACCTTTACTATTGTTTAATATAACCACCTTGTGTTTTTTTTTGTGTGTAACCTGTGATCATTCTTGTTCTTATCTCTAGCTTATGTTGTTTTTGCATTATTGTTCCTTCCTTTCCTTCCTAATGTAAAGCGCTCTGATATCCTCTGGGATCTTGTTCGCGCTACATAAAATGTTATAAATAAAATAAATAAAGTAAAATATACACTGCCACGCAAAGTGATCAAACACTGACCTGGGTGAATATCTGGAATCAGTAGAGCTGCTCTGGCTTAGCGTGAATCACAGAAAATACTTAGATGAACCTTTCACAGTTGAGGATATCACGCAGGTCATCAAAGGCTTACCTGGCGGAAAGGCCCCGGGGCTGGATGGGCTGACTACACTATTTTACAAAGCATATGCGGAAGAACTTGCGCCCGACTTCTTGATGTATATCAGAAATCGTTGTAAATCAGGGAACTGCCACCCACGATGCGGGAGGCAGTTATCATTTCCCTGTTGAAACCAGATAAAGCAACACATGTCTGTGACTCCTACAGGCCCCTCTAGCTCATTAATGTTGATGCCAAGATCCTGGCTAAATTAATTGTCAACAGACTGCAGCCACTCATGCCACTTATCGCTGAAGCTTCTGACCAACCTGGCTTTACCTTGGGCAGGTCAACAGCCCATAACCTGCGTACCTTTTTTCCACAATCCATCAAATTGACCCTCAACTTCCGGCCATAGCAGCATTTCAGGACGCAACTAAAGCGTTCGACTCTCTGAAGTGGCCCTTTTTGTTTACCATGCTACCCAGGCTGGGCTTTAGCCCTAACTTCATCAAATTAATTAACTTGCTATAAACCAAACCTACTGCCCGGCTCAAAGAGAATGGTTTAATCTCTGAACCCTTTCCCATCACTCGCGGAACAAGGCAGGGATGCCCCCGGTCACTGCTCCTTTTCGCTGTAGCTATGGAACCGTTAGCTGCTAGAGTACGTCAACACCACTCTGCTCGAGGCCTTGTCTTTACAGACAGAAACCTTATCATCTCAATGTATGCTGACAACATTACACCATACATTCAGAATCCAGATGACAATTTAAACCCAGTATTAAGAGAAGTCCTCAGGTATGGTAGAATGTCCTGCATAAAATGTAACTGGTCAAAGTCCTCTATTCTGCCTCTTACTGCTGCCCTGCTAAATACCACATTAGAATTTCCATTAAGTGGGCGGATGATGATGTAAAGTACTTGGGTATATGGCTAAGTACAGACCTACAAAGTATTTGCTGCTTAATTTTTGGTAAGTTACTAGACTGGCTAGAGCGCAACTCAAAACTCTGGGCCGCTCTACTTCTGACACTAGCAGGCAGGATTGCCATAGTTAAAATGATAGCTCGGCCTAAATTATAATACTTATTTGTCAATATACCTATACCCTTAACTCAGGATTTTTTTAAAATCTCTGCGTACCATCATGATTGCTCTGGTCTGGGCTGGTGGCCAACCCCGAGTGAGCTGGGAGCTGCTGACACGTCCACTATCGAAGGGAGAGCTAGGGGATCCTGATTTCAAATTTTATGCGCTGAGTGCGTAGGCACAATTTCTTCACATCTGGATGCACCCCATCCCGTTTCAGCTGCATGTGGCCACTGAGCGGAACGTGGCAGACCCCACCCCATTGCACGCGGCTGTCTATAAACCATATTGCGGAATCGCTAACAAAATAAATACAGTCAACTCTGCACTAGGCCTGGGAAGGCCTACGAAGGCGGACATATACTCCACTGCTGTTTGCTCCCTCCACACCAATTGCATTCCACCCACACTTCCCTTTCCTATATGACACGGGAGCCATCACAGGTGCCCCTAAAATGGGAATTTCTACAGTATGTGACCTATATCCATACATTTCTGGACCTGCCAATAGGTCATGATGATACACAGGCACTGATATTGGAATTACTCCTATATTATCAATTCCGAGCCGCCTGTAAAGCAATGCATCCTACGTTTCCAATTTCTCCAGCCATCATGAAGCCATTGGAGCATTTATTAATCACACGGTCCTCTCATAAACTGATTACTATGCTCTACACTCACATGCAAACTAATACTCCGTGGGTTGCCCCAAAGGCCCTAGGGAGGTGGAGAAACGAGCTAGTAGACCAGCCCACAGATGAACAATGGGTGTTTTGTTGCTGACAATTAAGTTACTTATCCTCTAACTATAAGCTGAGACTTATACATTTTAGGTTTCTACATCGATACTACCGAACCCCCTTACAGCTATACAAACTGAAGCTCTGACGTGATTCGCGCTGCTGGAAGTGCAAACGTGAAGCTGCCACCTTTCTACACATTGCGTGGGATTGCCCAGCTACATCCAGTTACTGGAGTGAGGAATGTGACAACATACAGGCCATTACTGGACTATCACTGCTATGCTCCCCGTTAGTTGCATTGCTAGGCTATGTGGAGGAGATCCCACCTGAGTCACGCCACCTCACAACTATGCTGCTACTGCTCGCAAAGCGTAGGCTGTCTATACATTGGGGAGCCCCTAGATGCCCCTGTGTTCCTGATGATGGAGCGAGATAGAGAATAACTTTTTATTCCAACTCGTGAAGTTATACTTCCATAAAATAAAATAATCTTATTAATGATTTGTGATGTATTCATACTAAATCAACTTAGATTAAACTTTTACACGTGGGAAAACTAACACATGTGCTCATAAATGTGCATAACTGTTGCATCTTTTTGTTCGTGCAAAAATAATAAATTAATTTTGTCGTTTCGTCATGTCACAACTAACTGCAGCTGAATTTTAAAGAGTGGCATGTGCTTAATTTTGCCTTCCTTGTCTATGTGATGTCATTCTACTCTCTATAGGTGCATAAGGATTTAGTGGAATAATGAAGACTGGTAGATATAAAATGCTGCTTTATTTGTTTGCTTTGTGCTAGGTAACACTTGACTAACGGGTGGGTTAAATAATTAGCAAACAAAGGGTGGAAACAGAATGAATAATATTTCTTTCATTAATTATTTTCTTGTGTTTGTTTATACATTAGAGAAATTAAGTTGACTGCTTTGGGCCTAGTTCACTCGAGTTTACTAAAAAGATGAATTTAATTTCTGCACGAAGCCTGAGATGTCCTTTCTAAAGTTTTCCATCGAAGTAACATTTGTTGAACTGCGATGAGGCTCTGACATTATTCTGGTCGGACGTGGGCAAGGCCAGGAACCGGCAGAAAGAACATTTGATAACTTGGCATCTGAGGAAGTGAAATGAAACTAGTGAAAAACTATGGCAAAATTGTTGCAAGCAAAGGAAGCCTCGGATCACGCACGGTAGAGACAATGGAGTCTAAGAAAGTGACGGAACTGATATTTTGAAATTATGGGGTGACATGTCACTTGTCACTCATGAGCCAATGGGACATCGACTTTTGCGGAAAGTTTTACTTTTACTTAGATTAGATTAGCGCAGAAAGGTATAAAGATCCATGCCCCGTGGATGGGTCACGCTGCTGCTTTCTAACCTTTGGATGAGGGTGTCGTGCTGTCGGACTTTGCTTGGAGCACGTAAGAAACCCAAAAGACTTTACTTTATTTCCATTTATTTAGCTTATTTAGGGACTTAGGTTTTGGAAAATGCTAAATTTATAATTCTTTGCAAATAATCTGAATTCTATATGATGCTTACAAATATGCTTATGACAATTCTAATAAAATGCTTAAATAAAACTATATCCTTACAATTCAAATAAATAGTTAATAAAATCTTACTTTTGAAAACAAGCTGGTCTTGTTATTTCGGGAGTGCAGGTTACTATTAGCTAGATGCCATCGCCATGGTGGCCAATTAAATAATTAGGATTTGTTTAAGTAATGTCGTTTATTTACCGCGGATGTATATAAATGTATATAAGTTGTATATAAGTTTAATTAGGCCACATGATTCAGTTGGTCAAAATATGTCAGGTCTTGTTAATGGGTCCATGTTTTTAAGTTGTGATTTTTAGAGTGTGTGGTGAAGTTAGGTAGCGTAGTTTCTGACATATTTTCTATAGGCCGCTGGATCAATTCTTCTGGTAGCAGAGGATGGTTGCTATGGTAATCAATGTATTATGGTATAAATATAGGATCGATGTTTAACACATGTTGAGTATGTTTTTCGTGCTATATGTGAGTTGTACCGGTACAGATAGTGTGATGAGAAGGTAGTCACACAGTACATTTGATCTGTTTCAGTGTAGTGGTATCGCCGTGTATCACTAGTGTTGTGGCCGTGCAACACATGTTAGGGCTAGGTGTGAATGTTGTATAGTGAGGATTATCTAAGAAATTTGAACAGCATGAGTATAGGGACAATGTGCCCGCTCTAAAACTCACTGTGATAAGAGTAATAGTATATATTCGAGCTTAAATGAAGGGTAGGATAACGTCGGTACATGATTATCTATAAACAGGTGAAAGTCCTGTAGGGATACATGTTTCATATCTATAAACAGGTGAAAGTCCTGTACGGATAACATCGTTTATTTTATTAACGGTGCATGATATCTATAAACAGGTGAGAGTCCTGTACGGATTTCATGTGTGTTTGATTTTAGGGTCTTTCCGTTTGAAAGTGCGTGAATGTTTTGTAATTGTGTTCAAGTCGAACTTTCGAAATAAGTCACTTAATTGTGAATTCTAGAGGGAAAACAAGTTCATTAATTACTTGCTTGAAGGGTAGAGTAAGGGTTGCTCTACTGGCAATTGAAAATTATTCTATGAGAATAGGGCCGACTATTCCAAGCTGAGAATACTTGAATGAATGTAATTCTGTCACTTATTAGAGAAACAGACGGATGAGTCTTTCTTGTCGTTGTTAAAATTAATTTTCACCGAAAGAGCGTTCTTAAAATGGCGCTGTGAAAAGATTTTGTGAAGGAGGGGTGAGTGCTGGGAGTGAGACGTGAGAAACCGCAGCTGCTGTGTACGTCACAGAGCCGCGCTGTGATTGGGTGACATACGTCACGAGCAGTGTTCTGATTGGCTCTTGAATCTCTGACGAGCTGATTTCTGATTGGCTCTTTAATAAAACTCCATTTCTATTGGGTGAGCAAAGTGGTGACGTAGCTCAATCCTGATTGGCTTGTTGGTGTGTTTCGCGCACGGATTGGCTGAACTTGCGGAACAACCCGGAAATAATTATAAAACAATTTTATTAATTGAATTTGATTCTTAAAAATGAGTTATCATTTTAAACATGTTGAGAAAAAGCCTACGTTGTTTCAGAAACTTAAACATTTTATTTCACCGGACAAGAAAATAGAAACGCGAGGTGGTAAATTACTTCATAAATATAAAACACCTGCAGCGTATATGGAAGGTGAATATGGTTATCATACTGTTTTGTGGTTTGATATTTGGAAACACTACACAAAAGATGATGGTGTTTTGACTTGGCCGGACGATGGTTCTTTTAATGTAAAAGTTTTAAGAAATTTAAGAGAAAAGATGAATGCTCTTGTACCAAAGCCGAGACCTACTCAATTTGAAGCTTTAGTTGAATGGGAGGATGAAATGTTTCAACTACAAAGAGAAGCAAGTGGTATTAAAAGACCTCCTAAAACACCAAGCTATAGAAGAGAAACTCATGAAGATAGAATGCGAATGTGGAGACAGGGAAGCATGAGTGATGGACTTTATTTAATTAGAGAAATGGTTTTAGGATCTCCTAGTGAAAAAAGAACTGAAAAGAAAAATAATGCTCCAGTAGAAAGTGAGACTGAAGATGCAGTTTTAGAAGAAATTTTCACTTCTAATAAAAGAAATGAGCCTTTGAGACCTCCGCGATCATGGTCTACTCCGATGGTTTCTACAGAGACTACACCGAGTGCACCTCCGATTAGTGAATCTTCTAAACTATATCCAAATAATTCTGAATCTTTTGAAACTCCAGAAAAATTAGAAACTGGGAGAGATGCTGATGTTTGTATTGGAGGTAAACATTTTTCGCTAATTCCAAGAGTAAGGGAAGCTCCAAAAAACGATATGAGAGAAGTTAAAATTGAAGAAGTTGAAAATTCTTCTGAATATTTCCGATCAAAAGAAGAATTAATTCGGCAAATGACAAAAAGCATGGAAGCTGTAACAGTTCCAGTAACGATTGGTCCTGTTCAGCCTGTCTTTGAACGAAATGAAATTAACAAAACAGGTTTAACAATTCCTCTAAATGCTGAAATTCAAAGGGTTGCTGAAAAACTTTACTCAGATATTTCTGAAGTTAATTCGGGAAAAACAAGAATGCCTGATCTGACTTTTAAATGAAGGTTCTTTTTCCAAATCACCGATGGGTGCAGAATCTGATGCTGAATCTTCCGATACTAGAAAACAAAATTCTAAACTTGATGTTGCAAAATTAAAAGCTAATTTGGAAGAATTAATTATTGGTACAATTGGTCCTGATAGTTTAAAATTTTATCGTGATGATGAACTCCTATTCATCTGCAAGAGTATTCAGTGGAAAACAAAAAATAAATACGATCAATTGGAAGAACTGGCAACAGAACTTGAAATTGATTTGAACAAGCAAAAGAATTTTGGAAAACATTATAGATTAGATTTTTCAGAAAAGGATATTGAACACTTGAATTCAATGGGAAGAATAATGCATATAAAAGAATTAATTGTTTACATCAAAAAATTAGGTGAGTTGAGTAAGTGGAGAGTGAAATGGACAAGAAAGAAGGAAGATGAGAAATTAGAAAAATTGTCAAAACAGTTTCCAATGAGAGAGATTGCAGGTGGAGGGTATGTTCATGTCCCTTGGTCAAGACAAGACATTCTGTTGTTTACAAATGACTTTCCTAGATTAAGAGAAAAGCCTGTCGAGTGGTATTGTCAGGTAGACAGATTTATAAAAGTCTCAAACGTTCTGTGGATTGATCTGGATGGATTCTTTGACATTGTTGTTCCATCAGATCTTTGGACAGAATGTAAAATTTCTATAAGTTGGCCAAAAGAGGAACCTGAGCGAATTAAAGAAACAGGTGCTCCAGATCCAATAGTAATGGATTTTTATGAAAAAGTGATTTTATGGTTAAAACAAAAAATTCCACCAAAAGAGGTTGACTGGGTCAAAATAGATAGAACTAATCAAGAACCGAAAGAATCAGTTCATTCATTTTATGAAAGGTTATTGTTAGTTTTTAAACAATACAGTGGCTATGAGAAATTGGATGAGAAGGATATGAGTCATTTTATTTATAGATTTGTTTATGGTCTCAGACCAGAGGTTGGAGAAATGATCAGAAATAATATTGTCGGTTGGCAATCACTTTCAGTTGATGACATTTTAAGAAAAGCTAAATATTGCAGTGATGAGTTAAAAGTGTAGCAGAAAAAGCTCAAGGAGAAAGCGATGTGGGCTCAAGTAAAAGTGGCTGAGCAACAGATTGCTAATCTTGGAAATAAAAATACTAATTTTATTCAAACTCAAAATTCAAATCAAGGTCAAGGAAAATTTAAATTTAATATTATTAGAAAATGTAATCCTAAAGTTGAAGAATTAAAACAGAAATTACCTTGTTTCAATTGTGGAGAAATTGGACATTGGAGAGACGAGTGTAAGAAACCACCTAGAAATTTAAAAAGTCCATTGTTAAATCCACAGATGCAGAGTGATGTTGATCTGCAGCGACAGCTACAGTTGCAACAAAATCTAAATGATTTGAGTCTGCAGCGACAGCTGCAAAACCAATTGAATCACCAGCAAAATCAAATACCGCAACCTCCTTTCCCTAATTGTGGGGGAAGTCAAAAATATAATCCAAGTTTGGGATTTCAAGGAGATGATCAGGTAATCAGAACACAAAGACAAATTGTGTAGAATGCTTCGGGACAATTTTTGTTAGTTGAACAACAAGAAAGTGATTCTGATGATTACTTCTGACGGTGCCCGAGAGAGGGGGAAGAGTGTGTTATTGGAGCCACTCTTGAGGTTGACCAGTCCGGTCCATTTGTAAATGGGAAAGTTAATGATGTAGACATCACTTTCTTAGTGGACACTGGTGCTACCCGTTCTACTGTTAGATCAGTGGAAATTGAAAACCTACCTCTCTCTGGGGAAACGATCCAAGTAGTCGGAGTAAGTAATCAACAGATCAGAACGGATCTAACTGATCCAGTACCAGTTGAAATTGGAAATTTCAAAGACAAACACAGATGTGTGGTTTGTAACAGTAGTCCTGTGAATTTGTTGGGGAGGGATATATTATGCAAAATGAATTGCAGTATATATTGTTCTCCTGAGGGAGTTGAATTACAAACAATGGAGGAAGATGGTTTGTATCGAATGACTATGATGTTAGTAGAAACAGAAGAATCAAAATTGTTTCCTACTTTTGAAAAGGATAATTTACCAGAAGAGCTCAAAGAAACAGTAAAAGCTGAAATTTGGGATTTGACTGGAAATGAGATGGGTCTAATGAAACATGTCGATCCAGTCAAAATATCTTTAAAGCAGGGAATAGAATTTCCAAATATCCCTCAGTATAAAATGAAAGCAGAGACAGTTGAAGGAGTTATTCCTGTGATTGAAAAATTCATTAAACAAGGTGTTTTAAAAGAAATTGAGAGTAGTCCTTGTAATTCACCGATTATGGGAATTAAGAAATCAAATGGAACATATAGGATTGTTCAGGATTTGAGAAAAATTAATCAGATTGTTGTTCCATGCTGTCCTGTGGTTCCAAATCCTGCAGTTATTTTGTATCAAATTCCACATGATGCAGAATGGTATACTGTTATTGATCTCTGCAATGCGTTCTTTACAGTACCATTACATCCTGAGAGTCAGGAAATTTTCGCTTTCAGATTCCAGAGTAGGACCCTCGCATGGTGTAGAATTCCTCAAGGGTATACAGAAAGTCCTTCTATCTTTAATGAGCTGTTAAAAAGATCTTTGGAAGATCTAGATTTACCTGGCAGATCAACGTTGGTGCAGTATATTGACGATTTGTTGATAGCTGCTAAAACAAGAGAAAATTGTGTGACAGACACGATTATTCTGCTAAATCATTTAGCAGATGAGGGACATAAGGTGTCTCCAGCTAAGTTGCAGTTTTGTAAACAGGAGGTAAAATATCTAGGTCACAGAATTGCAAAGGGAAAGAGACAGGTGACAGTTGAGAGAATTAAAATGATTCAAGCAATGCAACCTCCTAGAACACAGAGACAAGTCAGAATGTTTCTGGGAATGGTTGGTTACTGTCGACAATGGATAAGTGGATTTTCTGTAATTGCGAAACCACTACAGAGATTGACAAAATCAGATGTAAAAGACCCAATTGTTTTAAATGAAGCTGAGTTTGAGTCTTTTGAAAATCTAAAAAGAAGCTTGTGTGAAGCTCCAGCTTTAGGCATGCCAAATTATGAAAAAGGTTTTGAACTATATTGCAGTGAAAGAGAGGGATGTGCTTTGTCTGTGTTAATACAAAGACATGGGAATTTAAAGAAGCCCATTGCATATTTCTCTGCAGTTCTTGATCCAGTTGCAAAAGCCTTACCAGGTTGTTTAACAGCAGTTGCTGCAACAAGTATCAGTCTTGAACAAAGTGAAGGAATCATAATGGGATTTCCTGTGAAAGTTTTCGTGCCTCATTCAGTTGAAATATTACTGACAAGAGGTAAAACTCAGCATTTGACTAGCAGTAGGTTGACCAAATATGAGAAAATTATTCTGGGAGCAGATAATGTTTCTATTGCAAGATGCGTGAATCTTAATCCTTCCACATTGTTACCTGATTCTGAAATTATTGATGAAAATGATGTGGAACATGAGTGCTTGGATGTTATGGAATATTGCACCAAGCCTAGGCAGGACATTAAGGATGTTCCTTTGCCTGAATCAGATTTTGTTTACTTTGTAGATGGTTCTTGTTTGAGGTCAGAAGGAGGTGTTTTAAAAGCAGCCTATTCAGTTTGTACAGTTGCTGATGTTGAAGAAGCATCATGTCTTGAAGGAATTCGTTCAGCACAGGTGGCTGAATTAATTGCTTTAATTCGTGCCTGCGAAATTTCAAAGGATTTGAGAGTTACTATAATAACTGACAGCCAGTATGGGTACGGAGTTGTGCATGATTATGGACAGCTCTGGTCTCAGAGGGGCTATTTAACTTCAGCAGGGTCACCAATTAAAAATGCAGTGTTTATCAAAAGATTAATTGACGCAATACAATTACCTAAAGAAATTGCTGTAGTTAAGTGTGCAGCACATACAAAAGGTGTAGATTTTATCTCTAAAGGCAATGCTTATGCAGACGAAACTGCAAAATATTGTGCTAAAAATTGTCGTGCATACAATCGGGAAAAAAGCAAAGAATGTGATTCAAATTCATTGATGCTAACATCAGTAGTGGAAACATGGCAGGAAATCAGGGATTTGCAAAATGAAGCTGAGGATGAGGAAAAAGATTCGTGGTTAAGAGCAGAATGTAGACCACGTGACGAGGATGGAGTATGGACTTACAAAGATGGCAGAGTAGTTTTGCCAAATTGTTTGGTTGCTGATATGGCCAGATTATATCATGGTCCTGGCCATATTGGAAGAGATTCCATGATCAGACTTTTTAAAGAAACTTGGTTTAATACCAAATTTAGAACTATTGCTGAATCTTTTTGTCAGAGGTGTTTATCTTGCCAGCAAATGAACCCAAACAGAAAGTCAATAGTGGGTACAGGAATTATAGGTCGAGAAGGTGGTACTTTCACCAGATTGCAAATGGATTTCATTGAGATGCCCTTACATAACTGTTTGAAATATGTTCTTGTGATTGTTTGTTTATTTTCAAGATGGGTAGAAGCTTTTCCTACTCGACATTGTGATTCAATTACAGTTGCAAAACTGTTACTTAGAGAAATCATTCCAAGGTACGGTTTTCCTGTCACTATTGAAAGTGATGGAGGGAGCCATTTTGATAACAAACTTATGAAGTTAATTTGTGAAGCATTAAATATTGAGCAGAAATTACACTGTGCATACAGACCAGAGGCATCTGGAGTTGTTGAGCAAATTAATGGAACAATTAAGAACAGGATTGGAAAAATGTGTCTAGATACAGGTGTAAAGTGGACAGATGCTCTTCCACTAGTTCTAATGTCATTAAGGAGTACACCTGATAAGAAGACAGGTCTGAGTCCTCATGAGATTTTAATGGGCAGGGTCATGAGGCAAGCTTTTGTTCCAGTTGGCAAATTGTTGAGCATTAATGACAGTGCTATTTTGGAATATTGCAAGAGACTGTCTGACGTAGTGACTTCTGTGTCTAATCAGGTGGGAACTGAAGCACAATCTGATGAAAAAGTACAGACACATGATCTGAGACCTGGAGATTGGGTCAGGACAAAAGTTCATCGAAGAAGAAATTGTTTGGTCCCTAGGTGGCAGACGCCTAGGCAGATAATTCTAGTCACTACAAATGCAGTAAAATGTAAAGGATTGAAGAGGTGGATACATCCAAGCCACACTATTCCAATTCCTACTCCTGAAAACTCTGATGAAGAGAGTGATTCTACAGATGATTCTGATTCCGAAATAGAAAGGTGAAAGAAATCCAGATTCTGAAGATCGACAGAGAGGTCGACATCTGGAAAATCTGCAAGTGAATAAAGAAGATTTGGGAATCATTGAAATAGACTCTGAAAGTGATGAAGATCTGATTAAAAGAAATTCAGCAGAAGAGTCTGCCAAGAAAGTGAATGGAGTAGAGACTATTGAAAATTTTGAAGACAGAGAAGCTGATTCAATTGAAATTTCTGACCAGGAGAGTATTGAAAAGCAGAAGATAAGCTCTGAAAGAAGGAACAAGAAACCAGAAACTGGGAAGTTGAAGGTAATTGAAGAGGAGGAGGAGAACGAATTACCAAGTACCAGTGATGGAAGACAGAGTATAATTCCTAACGGAGTGAAACTGCTGAGTAGAAAAGGTCCTGTGTCAAGAATCGAAATTTCTGACAGTGATTCTGGAGAAAGTGACGTGAATGATGAAGATGGAAAGGTAAAGAAAAGATCTTGGAAGTCAGAAACAAATGTTTCAGAACCAAAAAGAAAGATCTTGAGAAAAGGTGATTTGTGGCCGAACGGAAGTGGAAAATTGAGAGTCAGGATAATTAAAAATTCTAAGGAGCAGGTGGATGAAATCACTAGTCAAAAAGAGCCTGAAAAGAAAGCTGAAAAAGGGAGGAAAATAGAAGTAGAGTCTAGAAAAACAAAGAGAGTTGTGAAGCCAAATCAGAAATATAGGTCTCCTGAATGGACTTGATAACTCCTCCTGTTATTGAGATTAATAGTAGCAGTCAGGAAGATGAAATTGAAGAAATTAGTGACAATGATTGAAGTACTGATTTATTAAATTGGTTTTTTTCTTTTTATTATTTGGCGAAAGGCCGAAGAAATTTTGTTAGGTGACACAATGTCGAAGAAAACTTGTTTAGCTGTGAAATTGTTTGTGACATAAGGTCGAAGATACGTTGTTAGGGCTAAGTAAAAAAAAAAAAAATTTTGTTTCTTTTTATCTTCTAAGACAAAGTTTGAAAAAAAAAATGCCTTACGTTATGGAACGGAGTACTTCAAATTGTTCTATATTCAAGAGATGCTGTAAGATGACTCTGGTGTGTGTGCTCGTGTTAATTCTGCTCTGGTTAGTTTTAGCTGTTGTTATTCCTTTTGAAATCAACAAAAATTTACACAAAGTCAATATGACAAACAAAGCTTCAATTAGTCAAAACAAACATAGTGCAACAAGCAAAGTTATTGATCACAAACCTGAAATTCATCAGGACAAATCTATTAGTGATTTTTCAAGCAATACATTCACAAGGCTTTTAGGAGAATATGTTAAGGTAATGGATGCTAAAGATTGCTATGTTTGTGTAAAGTTACCTGCTTCTGTTTCTGAGGGAGTAACATATAATATGCTTCCTCTTACATATGGTATAACATGTAGTGTGTTAGCTAGTTTGTTCTATCACACTGGACGTTTAGAATACTATTATTCAAATTTTGACGAAATTTTTGCGAATTTAAAAATTGAGAGTGTTTTGAATAAACATAAGAAAGCCAAACAGATGAGGGAATTTTTCTTAGTAACTAACAAACTCACTTATGAGTATGCTTATAAGAATAATCTAACTTGTAAACTAAGTACTGAAGGCAAGAATTTCCTGAACCTTGTTGAGGAGAGAAGAGCAATTTATAAAAGAAATGAATTAGTTAAGCAGACTAAATCTAGGTTCTGGCAAAAAGAAGATGAGAAGCTTAATGGTAAAACTTTTGATATTATTGCAATTCACATAGATAAACCAGTTAGTGGCAAGCTTTGTATTAGAAGAGATAATACACTTTTTGATAATTATTGTGTGGGTGCTAGTAATTGTGAAGACACTTATCAGATTATAGGTGGTTGGGGATTCAAAGGTGGCAAGGATCCAATTTTTCCTGGAATTTATTTTATTTGTGGTGACAAAGCTTATTATAATCTCCCAGATCACTGGTATGGGACTTGTTTTGTTGGAATTGTTTTTCCAAAAATATTTCATGTTGACAGAAATACAGAAGGATTGTTCAAAATTAATAAACATGTAAATAGATATAGAAGAGAAAGTTTCACAGAAATTTTAGGAGATATTTTTGAAGCAGTGATACCAATAGTGGGTATAACCTTGAATGCAGGGAAAATTAGAAAATTATCCACAATTGTTGATAGATTGTCCACTGATACAGCAGATGGTTTCCAATTAGTGAATGTTGAAGTCATTGCAATTAGAACTATGGAGATGCAAGATCGCCTTGCTTTAGATATACTTCTAGCAAAAGAGGGAGGAGTTTGTGGTATTTTACATGTACAACATTGTTGTACCTACATACCTGATGAAAGTAAAAATATTGATATGTACATTAAGAATATTACAGAAATGCATTCAGAGATAGTTCCATTAGAAGAGGAAGATTTCTCAGAACGACTTTCAAAAAGGTTTCAAGCTATAAAAACCTGGTTTCAAGAGATAGGTGGTTCAGTTCTTGGCAAGATTTTAACACCTTTGATTGTGATAATATTTATAATAGTTCTGACAAAAATTGGTTGTTTATTACACAAGAGAAAGAAACAAATGAAAGAAAAGAAGAGAATTTATAAAATAAAAAAGGAAGAAGAAAATGAAATAGAATTACAAGAATTACATAGGGCTCGATATGATAATTGCAGAGATTTTGCAGAAATGAAATTTTAGAATACTAACTCAAGTGAATTTGAATCATTTTCTATTTAGTTTAAATTTTCTAAAATTTGGGTGTGGTGTGGTGATTTGTTAATCACCAGATGAGGGAGTTGATGGAGCGAGATAGAGAATAACCTTTTATTCCAACTAGTGAAGTTATACTTCCATAAAATAAAATAATCTTATTAATGATTTGTGATGTATTCGTACTAAATCAACTTAGATTAAACTTTTACACGTGGGAAAACTAACACATGTGCTCATAAATGTGCATAACTGTTGCATCTTTTTGTTCGTGCAAAAATAATAGATTAATTTTGTCGTTCTGTCATGTCACAACTAACTGCAGCTGAATTTTAAAGAGTGGCATGTGCTTAATTTTGCCTTCCTTGTCTATGTGATGTCATTCTACTCTCTATAGGTGCATAAGGATTTCGTGGATTAATGAAGACTGGTAGATATAAAATGCTGCTTTATTTGTTTGCTTTGTGCTAGGTAACACTTGACTAACGGGTGGGTTAAATAATTAGCAAACAAAGGGTGGAAACAGAATGAATAATATTTATTTCATTAATTATTTTCTTGTGTTTGTTTATACATTAGAGAAATTAAGTTGACTGCTTTGGGCCTAGTTCACTCGAGTTTACTAAAAAGATGAATTTAGTTTCTGCACGAAGCCTGAGATGTCCTTTCTAAAGTTTTCCATCGAAGTAACATTTGTTGAACTGCGATGAGGCTCTGACATTATTCTGGTCGGACGTGGCCAAGGCCAGGAACCGGCAGAAAGAACATTTGATAACTTGGCATCTGAGGAAGTGAAATGAAACTAGTGAAAAACTATGGCAAAATTGTTGCAAGCAAAGGAAGCCTCGGATCACGCACGGTAGAGACAATGGAGTCTAAGAAAGTGACGGAACTGATATTTTGAAATTATGGGGTGACATGTCACTTGTCACTCGTGAGTCAATGGGACATCGACTTTTGCGGAAAGTTTTACTTTTACTTAGATTAGCTTAGCGCAGAAAGGTATAAAGATCCATGCCCCGTGGATGGGTCACGCTGCTGCTTTCTAACCTTTGGATGAGGGTGTCGTGCTGTCGGACTTTGCTTGGAGCACGTAAGAAACCCAAAAGACTTTACTTTATTTCCATTTATTTAGCTTATTTAGGGACTTAGGTTTTGGAAAATGCTAAACTTATAATTCTTTGCAAATAATCTGAATTCTATATGATGCTTACAAATATGCTTATGACAATTCTAATAAAATGCTTAAATAAAACTATATCCTTACAATTCAAATAAATAGTTAATAAAATCTTACTTTTAAAAACAAGCTGGTCTTGTTATTTCGGGAGTGCAGGTTACTATTAGCTAGATGCCATCGCCATGGTGGCCAATTAAATAGTTAGGATTTGTTTAAGTAATGTCGTTTATTTACCGCGGATGTATATAATTGGATATAAGTTGTATATAAGTTTAATTAGGCCACATTATTCAGTTGGTCAAAATATGTCAGGTCTTATTAATGGGTCCATGTTTTTAAGTTGTGATTTTTAGAGTGTGTGGTGAAGTTAGGTAGCGTAGTTTCTGACATATTTTCTATAGGCCGCTGGATCACTGAGTGGATTCGAGACATAGTGTATTGTCAGGAACAGCTAGCAACATTTTGGGATTTTATGCCATGGCATCCTGCCCGAAAGATATTTGGGAACCCTTCACAACTTGGCTCAGGGAAAGGGATGTGCACCTCACTGATGATACCAGACCATTGGCAGATGTGGCCCTACAGGAAAAAAAACAATAGATGCCTCAACGCCTCACACTCTCCATACACTACTCTTGCAGTTGAGGTCCTGACCCACCCCAAATGGGATGCACTGTGTTGGTGGGCCAGCAACTCTTCTCGCATCAGCACAATTGCCTTGGTGCACTCAGCCCTACCCTGCTCACATACACTGACATCAAGTCCTAAAAAACATTATTTAGGTGTTTGATCTAATGTATAGAGAATTGCATCTTTACCTATGGAATGTATCTTTGTGTACAGAGGTTAAAACATATTGCTTATTGTTGCTATATTTCTCATGCCAGATGCCTGAACTGTCAATCTCTGTGTAGTGTGTGTATGTCAATCTGCTTTGCTATTATTCTGTGACCCTAAATAAAATTTAAATAAATAAAAAACACCGCCCATCTCCACACTAAGCTGTGCAAACACAACGGTTTATTCTCTGGTGTGTTTTTTATGCAGTTTTCTCTACACATTCGGTTTGAATACAGCTTTAACCCCTTCGCTGCTAGGCCTTTTCACCTCCTGTGCTAAGCCTTTTTTTGGCGATTTGGGGTAGTGCGCGCTTAGGCCCCTGTAACTTTTTGACCACATAAGGTATCCACGCCAAATTTGCGTCCTTTTCTTCCAACATCATGTGGATTCTAAAGGTGCCCAGGGTTTGTGGATTCCCTTGGAGGGGTCCCAGAAATTAACCAAAATATAGTGACATTTTTGTTTTTTCTGAAAAATGGGAAAAACGGGCTGCAAATGAAAGCCTCTGGGTTTTTCCCTGAAAATGTTATCAAAAAAAGGTTTGTGGGGCTGAAATCTCCGTTTTCTCAGCTTTAAGGGAATGACAGTCTTTTGTCAGAGAACCAACATTTTTCACACAGTTTTGGCATGTTTCTGGGACATAGCCTATTTTTGCTATTTTTAGAGCTTTCCACCTCCTTCCAGTTAATGGTAGAAATGAGTTTGAAAGCAATAATGGATCCTGGAAAGCTATACATTTTCGAAAAGTAGACAAAAATATAAATTGTGAAAGGGGTCATTTGTCTAAATCCATGAAGGTTTCTTTATAGAAACTAACAGTTAAATTTTGGAATAATTGAAAATTTGTTGAAAAAAACAGCCTTTTGTCTCAACGTTTTCACCTATAACTTTTTGTAATTTTGACAGCTCTTGGAAAGCAATATACCGTTACATCCGTTAGACCTTTCTGGTTTTGGGGATATATAGGACTTGTAGTTTCACCAAGAACCCGACGAACTCAGATCCAAAAACTGAGCAGCAACTTGCAATGGTATTTTTTTATTTACTGGGTATAGAGCACTTTTTCTTGGAAAATATATACATGGAAAAATCTGTATGAAAGACACCTATGTATTTATGAATTGGGTACAAATTATAGAGTTTAGAAACAGTATATAATTGCACATTTTCAAAATTGGGAATACTCATACTAGCATGAGAATTATTGATCATTTTTGAAAAAGATTTTTTTTTTACACAATGTCTTTCATTGGGAAGGGAGAAATGCATGAAAACTCAATTGGTAATAACAGTTGATTTACAAATCTGAATTACCCTAAGTCTCCCGATAAAAACGGTACCTCACTTGTGTGGGTCGGCCTTGTGCCTCCGTCAGGAAACGGCACAAAATGCAACGTGGTCACACCTCAATTTTGCAGTTACAAATTGACCCTTTTATGGCAAAGTGCCTAGCTGTAGTTTTTGCACCCTAGCTCTGCCGGCACCATGAAAAACCTAGCAAACCTATACATTTTTGAAAACTAGACACCTAGGGGAATTCAAGACAGGGTGACTCGACTGCCTACCACCAGGTTATGTTACCCAGAATCCCTTTCAAAGCTAATAAATTGACAAACAAAACGCATTTTCCTCACATTTCTGTGGTGGAAAGTTCTGGAATCTGCGTGGATCAACAAATTTCTACCCACCCAGCGTTCCCCCGGGTCTCCCGAAAAAAATGGTACCTCACTTGCCTGGGTCTGCCTAGGGCCTGCGACAGGAAACAGCGCAAAACGCAATGTGGTCGCATTTCTATTTCCCAGTGAAATCGTGCCCTTTTTGGACAAAGAGACTACCTTTTGTTTTTTAACCCTAGCTCTGCCGGCATCTAGGGAAACCTAGCAAACCTATACTTTTTTTAACACTAGACACCCAGGGCAATTCAGAATGGGGTGACTCAACTGCCTACCACCAGGTTCTGTTACCCAGAATCCCTTTCAAAGCTAATAAATTGACAAACAAAACGCATTTTCCTCAAATTTCTGTGGTGGAAAGTTCTGGAATCTGCATGGATCAACAAATTTCCACCCACCCAGCGTTTCCCCGGGTCTCCCGAAAACAATGGTACCTCACTTGCCTGGATCTGCCTAGTGCCTGCGACAGAAAACAGCGCAAAACGCAATGTGGTCGCAGCTCAATTTCCCAGTGAAATCGTGCACTTTTTGGGCAAAGAGACTACCTTTTGTTTTTGAACCCTAGCTCTGCCGGCACCTAGGGAAACCTAGCAAACCTATACATTTTTGAAAACTAAACACCCAGGGGAATTCAGGCTGGGGTGACTCGACTGCCTACCACCAGGTTCTGTTACCCAGAATCCCTTGCAAAGCTAAGACATTGACAAAACAAACGCATTTTCCTCATATTTCTGTGGTGGAAAGTTCTGGAATCTGCGTGGATCAACAAATTTCCACCCACCCAGCGTTCCCCCGGGGTCTCCAGAAAAAAATTGGTACCTCACTTGCCTGGGTCTGCCTAGTGCCTGCAACAGGAAACAGCGTAAAACCCAACGTGGTCGCACCTCAATTTCCCAGTGAAATCGTGCCCTTTTTGGACAAAGAGACTACCTTTTGTTTTTTAGCCCTAGCTCTGCCGGCACCTAGGGAAACCTAGCAAACCTATACCTTTTTAAAAACTGGACACCCAGGGGAATTCAAGATGGGGTGACTCGACTGCCTACCACCAGGTTCTGTTACCCAGAATCCCTTGCAAAGCTAAGAAATTGACAACAAAAAAAGCATTTTCCTCATATTTCTGTGGTGGAAAGTTCTGGAATCTGCGTGGATCAACAAATTTCCACCCACCCAGCGTTCCCCCGGGGTCTCCCCAAAAAATTGGTACCTCACTTGCCTGGGTCTGCCTAGTGCCTGTGACAGGAAACAGTGTAAAACCCAACGTGGTCGTACCTCAATTTCCCAGTGAAATCGTGCCCTTTTTGGACAAAGAGACTACCTTTTGTTTTTTAACCCTAGCTCTGCCGGCACCTAGGGAAACCTAGCAAACCTTTACCTTTTTAAAAACTGGACACCCAGGGGAATTCAAGATGGGGTGACTCGACTGACTACCACCAGGTTCTGTTACCCAGAATCCCTTGCAAAGCTAAGAAATTGACCCAAAAAAACGCATTTTCCTCACATTTCTGTGGTGGAAAGTTCTGGAATCTGCGTGGATCAACAAATTTCCACCCACCCAGCGTTCCCCCGGTCTCCCAAAAAAAATGGTACCTCACTTGCCTGGGTCTGCCTAGTGCCTGCGACAGGAAACAGCGCAAAACGCGACGTGGTCGCATCTCAATTTCCCAGTGAAATCGTGCCCTTTTTGGACAAAGAGACTACCTTTTGTTTTTTAACCCTAGCTCTGCCGGCATCTAGGGAAACCTAGCAAACCTATACATTTTTGAAAACTAGACACCCAGGGGAATTCAGGATGCGGTGACTCGACTGCCTACAACCAGGTTCTGTTACCCAGAATCCCTTGCAAAGCTAAGAAATTGACAAAAAAACGCATTTTCCTCACATTTCTGTGGTGGAAAGTTCTGGAATCTGCGTGGATCAACAAATTTCCTCCCACCCAGCGTTCCCCCGGGTCTCTAAAAAAAAAATGGTACCTCACTTGCCTGGGTCTGCCTAGTGCCTGCGACAGGAAACAGCGCAAAACGCAACGTGGTCGCACCTCAATTTCGCTGTGAAATCGTGCCCTTTTTGGGCAAAGAGACTACCTTTTGTTTTTGAACCCTAGCTCTGCCGGCACCTAGGGAAACCTAGCAAACCTATACATTTTTGAAAAGTAGACATCCAGGGGAAATTAGGATGGGGTGACTCGACTGCCTACCACCAGGTTCTGTTACCCAGAATCCCTTGCAAAGCTAAGAAATTGACAAAAATAACACATTTTCCTCATATTTCTGTGGTGGAAAGTTCTGGAATCTGCGTGGATCAACATATTTCCACCCACCCAGCGTTCCCGTGGGTCTCCCCAAAAAAATGGTACCTCACTTGCCTGGGTCTGCCTAGTGCCTGCAACAGGAAACAGCGTAAAACCCAACGTGGTCGCACCTCAATTTCCCAGTGAAATCGTGCCCTTTTTGGACAAAGAGACTACCTTTTGTTTTTTAACCCTAGCTCTGCCGGCACCTAGGGAAACCTAGCAAACCTATACCTTTTTAAAAACTGGACACCCAGGGGAATTCAAGATGGGGTGACTCGACTGCCTACCACCAGGTTCTGTTACCCAGAATCCCTTGCAAAGCTAAGAAATTGACCCAAAAAAAGCATTTTCCTCATATTTCTGTGGTGGAAAGTTCTGGAATCTGCGTGGATCAACAAATTTCCACCCACCCAGCGTTCCCCCGGTGTCTCCCAAAAAAATTGGTACCTCACTGGCCTGGGTCTGCCTAGTGCCTGCGACAGGAAACAGTGTAAAACCCAACGTGGCCGTACCTCAATTTCCCAGTGAAATCGTGCCCTTTTTGGACAAAGAGACTACCTTTTGTTTTTTAACCCTAGCTCTGCCGGCACCTAGGGAAACCTAGCAAACCTTTACCTTTTTAAAAACTGGACACCCAGGGGAATTCAATATGGGGTGACTCGACTGACTACCACCAGGTTCTGTTACCCAGAATCCCTTGCAAAGCTAAGAAATTGACAAAAAAAACGCATTTTCCTCACATTTCTGTGGTGGAAAGTTCTGGAATCTGCGTGGATCAACAAATTTCCACCCACCCAGCGTTCCCCCGGTCTCCCAAAAAAAATGGTACCTCACTTGCCTGGGTCTGCCTAGTGCCTGCGACAGGAAACAGCGCAAAACGCAACGTGGTCGCATCTCAATTTCCCAGTGAAATCGTGCCCTTTTTGGACAAAGAGACTACCTTTTGTTTTTTAACCCTAGCTCTGCCGGCATCTAGGGAAACCTAGCAAACCTATACATTTTTGAAAACTAGACACCCAGGGGAATTCAGGATGCGGTGACTCGACTGCCTACCACCAGGTTCTGTTACCCAGAATCCCTTGCAAAGCTAAGAAATTGACAAAAAAACGCATTTTCCTCACATTTCTGTGGTGGAAAGTTCTGGAATCTGCGTGGATCAACAAATTTCCTCCCACCCAGCGTTCCCCCGGGTCTCTCAAAAAAAAATGGTACCTCACTTGCCTGGGTCTGCCTAGTGCCTGCGACAGGAAACAGCGCAAAACGCAACGTGGTCGCACCTCAATTTCGCAGTGAAATCGTGCCCTTTTTGGGCAAAGAGACTACCTTTTGTTTTTGAACCCTAGCTCTGCCGGCACCTAGGGAAACCTAGCAAACCTATACATTTTTGAAAAGTAGACATCCAGGGAAAATTAGGATGGGGTGACTCGACTGCCTACCACCAGGTTCTGTTACCCAGAATCCCTTGCAAAGCTAAGAAATTGACAAAAAAAACACATTCCTCACATTTCTGTGGTGAAAAGTTCTGGAATCTGCGTGGATCAACATATTTCCACCCACCCAGCGTTCCCGCAGGTCTCCCAAAAAAAATGGTACCTCACTTGCCTGGGTCTGCCTAGTGCCTGCGACAGGAAACAGCGCAAAACGCAACGTGGTCGCATCTCAACTTCCCAGTGAAAGCGTGCCCTTTTTGGACAAAGAGACTACCTTTTGTTTTTTAACCCTAGCTCTGCCGGCATCTAGGGAAACCTAGCAAACCTATACATTTTTGAAAACTAGACACCCAGGGGAATTCAGGATGGGGTGACTCGACTGCCTACCACCAAGTTCTGTTACCCAGAATCCCTTGCAAAGCTAAGAAATTGACAAACAAATGCATTTTCCTCACATTTCTGTGGTGGAAAGTTCCGGAATCTGCGTGGATCGACAAATTTCCACCCACCCAGTGTTTCCCCGGGTCTCCCGAAAAAAATGGTACCTCACTCGCCTGGGTCTGCCTAGTGCCTGCGACAGGAAACAGCGCAAAACGCAACGTGGTCGCACCTCAATTTCCCAGTGAAATTGTGCCCTTTTTGGACAAAGAGACTGCTCTGCCGGCATCTAGGGAAACCTAGCAAACCTATACATTTTTGAAAACTAGACACCCAGGGGAATTTAGGATGGGGTGACTCGACTGCCTACCACTAGGTTCTGTTACCCAGAATCCCTTGCAAATCTAAGAAATTGACAAACAAAAACGCATTTTCCTCACATTTCTGTGGTGGAAAGTTCCGGAATCAGCGTGGATCAACAAATTTCCACCCACCCAGCGTTCCCCCGTGTCTCCCGAAAAAAATGGCACCTCACTTGCGTGGGTAGGTATAGTGGCTGCAACAGTAAAAGGTCCAAATCGTACGGTGGAGAATTTAAAATAACCTATAGCAAAACTACCTTGATTTTTGAGGGGGCACCTGAGTTTTTGGCACACGGATCGGTAAAATGATAGCTCACTTGTATGGGTGCCCCAAAGCAGAACAGGCTAAAAATGAATTTTTAAAAAATGTAGTATTTAGGTTTGACAAATTAAGCACCCCACCTTAGTCACAGGCCTTTGGCCTACCCACACAAGTGAGGTATCATTTTACTCGGGAGATCAAGGGGAACACTGGGTGGTAGGACATTTGTGCCGGCAGGGAGATCCCACCCAAAAATGTATGGTAAAGTGGTTTTTTAACCTAAATTTAAGGTTTGCAGGGATTTCTGGGTAGGAAAACATTGGGGGACCCACGCATGCCATACCTCCCTGGACTCCCCCGGGTGTCTAGTTTTCAGAACTGTTTGGATTTGGTAGTTTCCAAAGATGCCCACCAAGCCCCGGGCCAAAAGCTCAGGTGACCCCCTCGAAAAATAAGATAGTTTTGCTAAAGGTAATTTTTAAGTCTCCACCGTACGAATTGGGCTTTTTCCTGTTGCAGCCACTATGCCTACCCACGCAAGTGAGGTACCATTTTTATCGGGAGACCTGGGGGAAGGCTGGGTGGGAGGTAATTTGTGTGAGCCCAGTGATGCCACGCTTTCCCACACAAAAAAGTGTGAAAAACTGATTTTGTCAGCTAAAATTGAGGTTTGCAAGGGATTCTGGGTAAAGGAACGTTGGAGGATCCACGCAAGCCATACCTCCTTGGAAGCCCCTGGGTGTCTACTTTTCAGAAATGTGTGGGTTTGGTAGGTTTCCCTAGATGGCCGTCTAGCACGGGGCCAAAAACCCAGGTAACCCCTCTTGCAAAAGCTGGTGGTTTTGACATTGTCACCATTGTGAGGGATCATTTTACTCGGGAGATCAAGGGGAGTGCTGGGTGGTAGGACATTTGTGCCGGCAGGGAGATCCCACCCAAAAATGTATGGAAAAGTGTTTTTTTTAACCTAAATTTACGGTTTGCAGGGATTTCTGGGTAGGAAAACATTGGGGGACTCACGCATGCCATACCTCCCTGGACTCCCCCGGGTGTCTAGTTTTCAGAACTGGTTGGGTTTGGTAGTTTCCAAAATGCCCGCCATGCCCCGGGCCAAAAACTCATGGGAACCCCCTTGCAAAACCAAATTGTTTTGAATGAATTAAGTTCTCAATTTGAGAGTGTGCGATTCTTGGGACGATATTGCATGGAAATTGTGACAGACAATTTCAAGTTTGCAGGAGATTGTGGATAAAAAACAACAATAGAATTCACCAGAAAGACATGACCATATACTCCCATGGTTAAATAATAATATCTAAATTTAGTAAGTTATTTATAGCTATAATGTACACCTTAACAGAGTTACTCAAAAGTCAAAACATTCAAGCACGGCTATCTATTCCTCAAAGACACACACATACAGGTTGGATTTGGCACGAGGGCGAGTGATGGTTCAGTACATAACATTTTATTAACAAGATATTTCAAAAAAAATGAAATGCTCTGTCAATAAATATATGCATAAAAACCGAACCAGTGACTCACAACTTGTGAGCTGTAAAGCCACGACAAGGCACCAACCGTTTTACAGGCCATTCGCGCACCTTTCATACCTGATACAAACCAGACCATTGACACCATCCGGAAGGAAAAGCAACACATTACATCAATCACAATAAGGGACAAGGTACACCCTACTTCAGAAAGAGAAAAAAGACAAATATTACTGCAGAGCCATCTAATCCGCAAGCACACACACATACTGGTTTGATTTGACACGAGGGTGAGTGATGATTCAGTACATACAATTGTATTCGCAAGTAATTTCATAAAAATGAAATACACTGCGTATATTTGAAAGTATGATAAACTGAACCACTGACTCACAGCTCGTGAGCTGTAAAGCCACGTCAAGGTACCAACCTCTTTACAGGCCATTCATACACCTTTCGTACGTGTGACACATACAAAACATTCACACCGCCAGCCGTGGACCCATCAAATTTCAACACTCACACTAGCAGACAGCGCGATTCAAGGGCCCATCACTTTCACACGCCCACATTTCTGACACTGCAACTACACAAAATGATGGACTGCGTGGAGCGTCACTCAACTAGCAGTGTGTGTAGTGACCAACAGAAAGTAACTACTCACACACCGCCAGCCGAGTGCCAGTCCACCCACACCACCATCCAAGCACCACACCATGCACACCGTCAGCCAAACACCACTCAGCGTGCACCGATAGCCAAGTACCACTCCACACACACCACCAGCCAAGCACCACTCTACGCACACCGCAAGCCAAGCGCCACTCCATACACACCGCCAGCCAAGCACCACTCCGTGCACAGACAGCCAAGTACCACTCCACGCACACCATCCAGCCAAGCGCCACTCCACACACACCGCCAGCCAAGCGCCACTCCACGCACACCACCATCCAAGCACCAGACCATGCACACCACCAGCCAAACACCACTCAGCGGGCACCGACAGCCAAGTACCACTCCACACACACCACCAGCCAAGCACCACTCCACGCACACCGCAAGCCAAGCGCCACTCCACACACACCGCCAGCCAAGCACCACTCTGTGCACAGACAGCCAAGTTCCACTCCACGCACACTATCCAGCCAAGCACCACTCCACACACACCGCAAGCCAAGCACCACTCCACGCACACCCCCATCCAAGCACCAGACCATGCACACCGCCAGCCAAACACCACTCAGCGCACACCGACAGCCAAGTACCACTCCACACACACCACCAGCCAAGCATCAGTCCACGCACACCGCAAGCCAAGCGCCACTCCACACACACCGCCAGCCAAACACCACTCCATGCACAGACAGCCAAGTACCACTCCACGCACACCACCAGCCAAGCGCCACTCCACACATACCACCAGCCAAGCGCCAATCCACAAACACAACACCAGCCAAGCACCACTCCATGCACAGACAGCCAAGTACCACTCCACGCACACCATCCAGCCAAGCGCCACTCCACACACACCGCCAGCCAAGCACCACTCCGTGCACAGACAGCCAAGTATCACTCCACGCACACCACCAGCCAAGCGCCACTCCACACACACCACCAGCCAAGCGCCACTCCACGCACACCACCAGCCAAGGACAAATCCAAACACAACACCAGGCAAGCGCAAGAGCACGCACACTGCCAACTAAAGACCAGACCACGCACACTGCCAGCCAAGCACCAGTCCACAGACACCGGGCAGCCAAGCGCCAAACCATGCACACCGTCAGACAATGGACACTACATGCAAACCAACATCATACTTTAGATTTTTTTTTAAATAAAAGAGAAACAAAAACAAATTGCAAATTGATACAAATCTACTAACTCAACAACTAAATCTAAAAAGACTACACAAATGCCAACTTTAAAACTGAACAATAAGTTTTAAAGAATAAAGACCAACCAGTTCACTTTACCACTCATTAATACTCCCAAAAATAATTTTGCATGTGGTACAATCTAAAACAAGCAGGTACACACAGCCCAGGGTTTGAAGGGCAGTCGGGGCAGTACATACGAACCTCCTTCCGCAAACCTCTTCGCCAACAGACTCTACATCTCCAACTGGGAAAGTCTTTTGAGGTTGTAGGAGGAATTTGATCAGCAAAGTGGCGATCTTTCAATCTAGCAACATCCTCCACCACTCCAACTCTAGGAACACTTGCCTGTTCCACTAAAACAAGGCTGCTATTACAGACTCCTGAAACTTTACAAAAGTCATCTTTGACTGGGGACACGATTTCTGGAACACAACAAAAGCATTAAAGGTTGCCAAGTTGAAAAGATGGATAGCCAACTTCGTGTACCAAATGTAAGCCTTACGAAGAGCAGCATACAGTTCCAACCTCTGATCTACTCTGTCAACACCACCCATGTGCCTATTGTAGTCCATTATGCACACAGGTTTGCGCGCTTCTGCAACCTGACCCCAAACAGTCACCGGTTCAGTGCTTTCATCATGTATTGTAGTCAATATGTAGACATCTCTCCTGTCTGAAAACTTCACAGCTAGAAGCTCCTCACAATGCAATGCACTGCACTGTCCCTGACCAAGCTTTCGACAAACAAGTTCTTTTGGGAAACCTTTACGGTTTGAGCAGATTGTGCCACAAACAACAGTGTCCACTTTGGCCAATTCCCTGAACAACCGCACACCAGTGTAGAAGTTATCGACATACAAATGATGGCCTCTGTTAAAAAATCCACAACCAAGTTCCTACACAATTTTCTCACGGACAACCAGGGGGGTTAATCCTGGATTCCTTACCAGTGTACACCCTGAAATTAGAGACATATCCAGTGTCACTGTCACACAGCATACACAGTTAGATTCCATAGCATGCCCTCTTACTAGGAATGTATTGCCGAAATACCAAGCGGCCCTTGAACAACAGCAAAGACTCATCCACTGCAATTTCTTTCCCAGGATAAAAGATCTCAGGAAATCGATCAACAAAATGATCAATGACAGGCCAAATCTTTAAAAGACGGTCACAATCAGGGTGATCTTGTGGCAAAGCAAGACTATTGTCAATAAAATGCATCATCCAAAGCAGAAGCAAATGCCTATCACGACTCATGACTGCCGGAAATATAGCTGTTGTCATCAAGGGACTAGTAGACCAATATGAAGCCATTGATGGTTTCCTAAGCAAGCCCATCAAAAAAGTTAAACCCAAAAACTTTTTCATCTCCTCCAAATTTGTGGGAGTCCACCGGGTAGCTCTAGCGTGGGGCTTAAGGCTGGCACTGTTCACCCTCAAAAAAATATCAGCATACAAATTAGTCTGCTCTACAATCTCTGCCAAAAACACATCATCCATAAACAACTTGAAAAAATCAATAGGCAAAAAGTTTTCAGTGTTCACCCTACACCCTGGAACACCAATAAATTCAGGCAATGCCGGCTGCATCATGCCTGGTGCAACCCAGAGGTCAGAACTTTCAACGTCAAGTCTTGCAGCCGCAGGCTGCCGCCCAGCTGCCTCTTGTCTCACTATACCAACTGGAAGTCTAGCAGCCCCCGGCTGCAGCCCAGATGTCTCTTGCCGCACTGTTGGCACAGCAATGTCCTCCGCAACCACAGGCAATTCATCCACACCAAAAGTAGCTTCATCAGCACTCAGAGTGTCTTCATCATCAGATGAAGCCATGTGTAGAGAAAACTGACTACCTGAATCTTCACCTCCCACCTCTGGCTCAGACTCAGAGTCAGTCTCTGGACCATGGTCAGAGGAAGAATCAAAAAGCATTCCAACAACTTGCTGAGCAGTAATCCGGCGGCTAGCCATTATCCTTGCAAATAAAGGAATCTGCACAAACAACTCAACAACCCCAACACTGTGCAAAGTAAGATAAAAAATGTAAGCCTTTATCACAAATATCTATATTTAGAAAAAATATACAATTCACTTACAAGAGACAACTACACTCCCCAGCACCTACTCTGCAAAGAAACAGCAAATAGGCAACGATATCCCACTAGAAAAAAGATAAAAAAACTTACATCTACAGAAGGACACATCAAAAGCAAATGCAAAACATGTTTTACAATCACAAAAAACAGAAGCCAAACATACTCATATTACTACACACTTTGCAAAATAAACAATTACATTACAATTGAACAAAAAAGAGGTCTCTAACCAAACACATGCAACTACAGAAACAGCAGAGCAACAGAACCACCAGTAACAGAACCGCACACTGCAACAATCTAAAGAGAAAAAAAACAATACACATTAAAAGAAACAAAAACAACACACATTACAACAGGCTATGTCACAGGGTATGTCACAAATGGGGTGTCTGTCCCCAAGGGGGGCAGAATATAAATCATTATAAATGTGGGCCCCCTGGAAGCAACCCTACAGAGGGCAGAGAGGCAAAATAAAGACACGGCAGAACATACTTTTGAAAACAAATGGGAAGCAACCCTTGGCCAAGGGGTCGCTCCCTGTAAAAAAAAAAAAACTGGAGTCTAGTGGGATTTTCTATCCCCCCCTGGGTCCAGAAACGGTAAAAAAACAGCTGATCTGCCCCCAGCGGGGGCAGAACAGTCTACAATATTTATAATGCCCCCTGGAAGCGACCCTTGCCCAAGGGGTCACTTCCTTTATAAATATAATAACATCCCTGGTGTCTAGTGGGCTTTTCTGCCCCCCCTGGGTCCAGATGCGGCCCAAAAAACGGCTGATCTGCCCCTTGGGGGGGCAGAAAAGTCTAAAAAAAATTATGGGCTGCTAGGAAGCGACCCTTCCCTAAGGGGTCGCTTCCTTTATAATTATAATCAAATCCCTGGTGTCTAGTGGGCTTTTCTGCCCCCCCCCCCCCTGAGTGCAGATCGGCCCAAAAAAAACGGCTGATCTGCCCCAGGGGGGGCAGAAAAGTCTGAAAAATAATTTGTCCCCCTAAGGAAGCAACCCTTGCCCAAGGGGTCGCTTCCTTTATAAAAATAATTAAATCGCTGGTGTCTAGTGGGCTTTTCTGCCCCCCTGGGTCCAGATGCGGCCCAAAAAACGGCCGATCGGCCCCCAGGGGGGGCAGAAAAGTCTGAAAAAAATAAGGGCCACGAGGAAGCGACCCTTTCCCAAGGGGTCGCTCCCTTTATAAATTAAATGCATTCCCTGGTGTCTAGTGGGCTTTTCTGCCCCCCCTGGGTGCCGATCGGCCAAAAAAAAGGCCGATCGGCCCCAGGGGGGGCAGAAAAGTCTGAAAAATAATTGGGCCCAAAAAGGAAGTGACCCTTGCCCAAGGGGTCGCTTCCTACACAATATTGCGGCAAAACAAACAATCCCTGGTGTCTAGTGGGGCATTCCTGGTGCACGATCGCGACGCTGTGCGCGATCGTGCACCAGGAATGCCCTGCATTGGGACACCAGGGGAGAGGAAACACAGTTTCCTCCCCCGTGATGCCTCAAGGCACCGAAAAACGCCCCCCCCGCCCCACCGGAGCAGAAACACTCACCTAGCTGCTGGACGCGCTGGAAACAAATGGCTTCCAGCGCGTCCAGCGCTTCCTGATGACGTTGGCGCGCGCTGTGCGCGCTGACGTCACCATGAAGCGTGGGGGGGCCAGGGGGTGGCAGCGGAAAGTCTTCCGCTGGCACCCCTGCTAAAACGACCAGGATCGATGCCACAGGGGGGGAGCGCCAGCGCTCCCCCCCCCCCAGGGCTGTACTGATGACGGAACGGTTCCGTCATCAGCACAGCCCAACCGATGCTGATGACGGAACCATTCCGTCATCAGCATCGAAGGGGTTAACTCGGAAACAGTAGTGAGGCAAAAAAGCTAAAACAACATATTACAAGAAGAAAAATAGATGCGCCTGATCAAAAGATTTTTGACTTATGTCGTCCAACACACATCTTGCCTCGTTGATGGCCACGGCCACACACCTCTCTGTGGTGGCCACTTTCCATTGATTACTAAGTAATGGAGGGGCTCTTTGTAAAACGTATTGGCACTTCCAAGGTTTTTAAGTGTTTCCAGCCTAACGCTCACTTCACCAACCTCTCCGAACATTTCTCCTTCACCTAATTGCGCAGTTAGCTTTCAGGTTTCAAGGGTGAGAAGCACTAAGGTACGAATGCCTGTTAGGTTCGCAGCATGCTGCTATTTCGCCCAGCGCAGTTACCGTGCAAGTGAGGGGTAAATAAAAGTTTAATTTACCACACTGCCTGCCGCACATCCTCGATGTCCCTGGCGCCAGACTCCTCGGAGTTCAAGTTCCATCCAATCCAGTCGATGCAGCTTTGATGCTGTTAACAATGTTAAGCAGCATGAGTGAAGTGGGTGGATTGGCTGGAGCAGGCTGGCTCAACACTCCAAAAAGCACTGTAGGCCTGCGCCTGCCTCAACCTGGCTTTCAAAGACAGCTGGGTTGGAGAGCATTGCGCATGTCGGGCTGGCCGTCGCAAGATAGCCAGCAAAACCGACATGCGCGCACTTTAAACTGAAGTGGCCACTCCTCATTGCTGCCAATCAACAGCAATTATGCACTGGTCCTGGTATCATTTATTACCATTTTATTTTTCACACTTTTTGCGCAGCAGTGTGTGGGGGGGACGGTCCTATGGAGGACTGCTGATGGTTAGGGCTCACTCTGAACAGAAGAGGTTGCGTTCTCGGATGGCGCTTCAACTTTTAGGGTGAACAGAGCAGTTAATACTCCAGGCTGTTTTAACGTGGTAAAAAGAGTACACAATTTCATGCAATATCGCACACATATTAATTTTGCCTGATTCTAGTAAAAAGTAATAACCTGGCCCCAGAGGCATAATCTACATAGCAAACACGTTTTGAGAAGGAGAAACAAACTGTGCTTGATTATATTCATGAAAAAAGTCGGCCGTTTAATCTTAGCAAAAAAGCCTTGGATTCTATTTCCTGATTTATGGAAATTCCATTCAGCCGCCATTTTTGAGCCACTATGCACGTACACCGCTTCAGCTTTTATTTACATACCATTACGCTTCAGAGATTCAAAACAAAGCATGCCCTGGCGCGCGTACTGAGGAACGCGCCGGTTCCACCTTGTACAGCCAGCAGGTGTTACGGTCTATTCGGCGCGCTCGCGCATTCAGGCAGTACAGACATATTTACACAAATCTTAGATCGATTCGAACAAATTAATTCCGTTTTTTTTTATATGTTTGGGAAACCTTGGCTGCGCATTTCGCATTTGCTCCTAGCAGCTTTCGTGAGAGGGGCAACATCAACGGGAGGAAGAAAAAACACACGTTCCAAATAACAAACCATGCAGCAGCCTCGCGCCCCTCTCGCCCCTCTCGCGCGCAAGAGGTGACAGTTCCAGTCAAAGCAAATACAATCTGATTCCGAAGGGAAAATGTCAATTTAAAAAGGCTGGCGTGGGACTTAAAAGTCAGTACTTCACAGTGCTTTTCCGTCTGCAAAAGAAAATGCTTGCCGTGGAGAGGCACATCATACAGCCGGTGTTCAAACACATTTTCTTTGAGTGGAGATTTCTCAGAAGGCTGTTTTTTTTAAGCAATGGAGTCGGGTATGATGAGCAGAAAATGTTTTATAACAAAACTCCAGCAATATCAATTTAGTTGGCCTGTTCTGAAACGGACTGTTTCATTTCACAAGTATTTCAGTTCATCTGTGGTGGTATGGTGTTTGGGTTAGCACTATGGGTTAGCACAATTGTTGAATTAAAATCACCTCAGCAAGGAAATTCAAGCATTGGCAATTGTAATAGGTCTGTCTGGCTTTAATGTGCCAACACACGTAAAACGGCGCAATAACAAATGCAGCTTGCACGTGTTTCATGCACAAATGTCGTTTATCACATTAAATGGGCCGTCCACCATATGACGACATCAAATAAAGCAACCTTCTGGAAAACATATAATTGGTGCTTGCTAGAGAGGCAGGACTGAGTAAAGAGAACTGCTTTTTTTCTACACAGGATGGGCCCTTTAAAGCCTGCTATATTGGCTTTGCCTATGCTACGAAAAAGTAGCAATCTAGTATTGCTTTCTATTAGAATGTACGTAGGACATAATTAATTGAACCAGATAAACACCTGTATGATGGTACTTTTTTTTTTCACAACAAAAATGTATGATGGTACTTTTAATAGGTAAAATAATTCCTCGTGTTTTGCAATTGAAGCATTTAATGAAGGTGGAATTATACATAAAACAGCCACTAACATGAGGTAAGAGAGCAATATCCCTGTGGGTGGAGCCAATGCTCACTGTATAATATTTTAAAGAATTGATAACAATGGGTCTTTTGCAAGAGCTTCATTTTGAGTTGCCCAATAATAATGCGCAAAAGGTTTGGAGTGCGTTTTGCTCCTAAATCCTACATTCGATGTGCATATTAGGGAATAATTGCACAAGCGATTTTTTGCAACTGATTTTTCGCACAGTATTATTGCAACCCACAGTATTGCACTCTAAATTCCTCTAGGTTGGATGAGAAGGAAACTGTACATACAGAAAATAGAGTGACTTGTATTTGCACTCATGCTGCAATGGATGCAAAGTGCAAAAACAATGGTGAAAATCGGTTTTGCTCGATTTCGCACTTTGCACAACACTTCGAATGAAACCTTATGTGCATGTAAAGGACAATCTTGTTAACTGAAATGTCTAGTATGTTAAGCAGAGAAAATAATTAACTAAATGCAATCAATATTATCAGAGGATTTCCATTGTCCATAGAAATCAAGCTGCAGTATTTTTAAAATACTTCCACTGGGTTAGATTTTTACTGGTGCCACTTTACATGGCCATTGAGGCTGGATGTTGTTCTGAAGAGAAACTTTAGAAATATTCTAATACTTTATGCTCTTACATATTAGCAAGGAGCATTGTATTTGCATAATATAAGTTCAACTTGAAAGAATATGGTATGCTGATCCATCTGGGTTGCTTTGGGTGCTAAGTCAATTAAAACCCCTACCGCGCTACCACGTTTTCACGCTGTGCGCTGGAATTAAAAAAATGGCCTGTTTATGACAAAGCCAGCTCGTCATCCGCGTAGCGCAGGTAACGCCCATGACGAGCTGGCTTTATCATTAGCGCGGAAGGGGTTAAGGATCCCACTAGCCTGAAAGCAGCACTCATTTTCCTTGTATCTTGCATGGTCAGTCAAACTAAATAGGTCCTACAGAGACTTCAGACCATACACAACGCCACAGCCAGATGCATCCTCGGCCTTACCCGACTAACCCACCTCACACCCCACCTCAGGCAAATCACCTCTCTCCCTGTACAGAAGAGATGCCAATTCAAGCTGCTGACCCACGCTCACAATGCTTTACACAATCAAGGACCCATATACATTACCCACTGCCTGAAATGTTGCCAACCATCGAGAAAACTATGCTCTGCCTCCCTTTCATTTGCCCATACTCCCCGCATCTACCGAAGTAGAAGTGGTGGACGCACCTTCTCCTACATCGCAGCAAAGACCCGGAACAGCCTCCCCACGCAACTCCGGACCATCACCTCACTTCCGGAATTCTGAATAACCCTCGAGACCTGGCTGTTCGAATAAGCCTCTGGGACCTGCAAGCACCTGGATACTCTATTGGGTGATTAGCCACACTTTATAAAGCCTGATTGATTGATTGATTGATTGACATAAAGAACAAACAAACAATTGCTGCAGGAGTCCATTACAGTAGGAGCAAGTTTCTGATCATTACAAATTACCCAAAATGAAAATGTTTAAAACTTTCAACAGAAGATTTTCTTGCAGACTCCATCATTCTAATATGCCATAGTCCATAATAAATATATTTTATATACATAACATATGCATGGAAGAATGTGTGTATAGGGCTTTAGGCTTCTTTTCTATGAAAACACATATATGTCACAGCATGTAAATCTGATTATAAGAAAATATTAAAATATATTTAAATATAAAAAAGACTTCTCTCACTCTCGCTATGTGCATGTATGTATTTATGTATATGTGTGTGTGTACTCAGGCCAGCAAATCGCTCCCTAGACTTGATATGGAATGTAGATGCAGAGATATTGACATATGGGCATTTATGTATTTCAGTGCCTCACAACAAACTAGGGAATCCACATCTAATAGGCAACCATTCCTTTACTTGACTATTGCGGCTACGTCCAGAGTACACTTCTGTTTTCTTGAGACCCGTGGTGTAAGGAGGGGTACCTTAGACATATTTTTAGGCCTATTACACCTGGCCACCCTGTGCGATAACTATCAAAATATGGGGATCCCATTTAAAGAGGGGGCTATTATAAACCCAAATCTGACACCAGCACTTTATGATCTTGCATGTGGACACTTTCTATATACATGACTGTTGCTTGGCTATAATAATATATTTGTTTGCTAATGTAACATACATTGACATTCCATACAATTTAATGAATGCCAGAATACAGGGTCATTGTCAATTGCACAGAAATGGATGTTGAGTTTGGCTATTTGAAATTTTAAAAATATCTGTATGTCCCAGACTTTAACTAAAGTGGTCTAGGACTAGACCTTGCCATCCCATAGATTGGAAATGAATTGAATACAATGTACATACAGGGACCTAGGAGTGGTGTGGCTCACTGGTTAGAGGCGGCAGACCCGGAAGCAGAGGACCCGGAAGCAGAGGACGGCCCGGGACCAGGGTTCAATTCCCGACGCGGCAGGGTCGTGGACCAGGGTCAGCGGACTCGATAATTCTCTCTCCGCTGCCTACTCAAACCAGGGATCACACTCGGCAACTCTGGGCATTAGCTTGCCTCATCTCCACAACGGCCCCCCACATACACCGGGGATGCCTGGTTTCACCTTGGAGATACCCAGCAGGGATCATCTCACAGGGAAAGCCAGGACGGGTTCCCCAGTGGTCTACAGCGCTGGGACGCCCCATTGCTGGGGTAGCCATGCGCTTTACAAGACAACATAACATAACATAACAACCTATATTAGTGAATATGGTGTTATGATACCCAACTCTAATAATGGTGACATTGGTTAATAGATGTCTGGCATGAGCATCTTATGATTTTAACATGAACCCTTCATATGAATATTATTGTTGCTAGGGATTTGCACATGAACAGTTTATATGATTGTGATCATTGCTAATGAATTGCATTTTCCACTTTCTTATCATTACATTACTCTAATCATTGTGCCATCAAGTCAATAGACATTAGCAGTATGTATTCCATCGTCAGCCTGTGAAATCCTATAATTGATTGTACATCTCTTTATTCTAGGTGGACTGATCTGATATCATGGTCTTTTATTTTCTTCATGTCGATATGAATCAATGATGTGCCACAAAATTTGAATGTTTGTTTTTTGTGCTTACATTTTTAGTGATTGTTCTACCTTAGAGTTGGAGTTGCCAATTGATGCTCCAATATATGAAGAATATGGTGTGTATACACAGTCGATCCATGTCCAAAAATAGATATGTTCTGAATCTTGATTTGTACCCTGTACGTGCTTGGTGATCATTGCCACATTGCCAACATGGCGCCTAAGTGTGGTTCACAGTGCATTGAAGTTAGCAGTCCAGCTCATGTATGGGGGACAATGCAATGTTAGAAGGATTGTCCAGTAGAAGGTGCAAGTTGAAACGTGTTGGTGGTCTGTATATGTTTGGTGGATCCATGCTTCACTAATCGCTCTGAGCTCACAAACAGGGCAGGGAGAGGATCGGGAGTAGAAAAGACTGATGCTCCTAAGGATAGAGAAACGGGGGGACGGCCAATAACATCACCACAAACTGGCTAGTCAAAGTCCCTAAGGCAATACGTAAGCAGCACGTGCAGTGTCTTCTGCTGAACGCTCGTTCAGTGGTAAAACATAAATATCAACTAGAAGATCTGATTCAGCTTTCCACCCCTGACAAAGCTTTTGTGACTGAGACCTGGACGGACAATACCTCAGGCCTCTACTGGAACATCGCCTTGCCAGTGGGCTATGCAGTCACCTCTCAAGATAGGGATGAAGGTAAAGGGGGGGCATAGCCATTATCTACCAAGATCATTTGAAGGTGCATGTAGAATCCATCTCAGTTCTACCAGCGGAGGCGCTGCATTTTTGTAAAAAATTAAATAACCTTTCAAGGGCTACTCATTTATCGTCCACCTGTCCCCAGAGCGGCTTTTTCCCAGGCATTATTGTTGCTTCTGGAGTCATATACAGACTCCCACTCCCTCACTATTCTGGGTGATTTTAGCTATCACCTGGAATTAAAGAACAATTCGGATACAGTTAGACTGCTAGATAACCTAGAAGCATTTAGCTTAAACCAACTAGTGACCAAACCCACCCACTTAGCGGGCCATACTTTGGATCATTTCTAATAACTCTGATATTAATCTGACTAAAATATTAACTCTTCCACAGTGTTTACAGATCATAGAAATCTACAATGTTTAAAGTCTGCTAAACCCCTACCTCCCAGGCAGCTTTGTTGATCCCTCTATTTCGCAGACTATAACTTTGTGATTACTTATCAGCCATAAAATAAGAATGGAAAAGCAGAAGCGCTACCGTAAATAAACACTGAAGGGCAAAAGCATCCCACAGAAGCTGAGAAGATAATCCCAGAGTCAAAGTTCTTTCAAGCCACATTTAAAGAAACCTTGGATGAAGGTATCAAGAAGGCTATGAGACTCAAAGAAATGCAAGAATAGGTAAAAAAGGACCCCTTAAGAAAATCCAAAATCAATTGACTTATTATAAGGGAGTCTTGTATTTACCAACTAGAGAACTACAAAAAATACCCTATTTGATTGTCATGATAGTCCTCTAGCCAGGCATAAGGAATCCACCGAACAGAAGAATTATTTAAGAGACAGTTTTGGTGGCTACACATGAAAAAGGACATTCATCAATATGATGCTGCTTGTGAGTCTTGCTCTAGGGGAACATCAGACAAACAAGCACCTCGAGGGTTCTTACAACCATTGCCAATTCCCACACATCCATGACATACTTTCACTATAGACTTGAAGTAGACCTGTCTTCTAGTCAGGGTTATAATTCAATCCTAGTAATGGTAGATACTTTTACAAAGATGACCCATTTGGTTGCTCTAAAAGGTGTACCAAATGCAAAACAATGAGCCCAACAATTTAGTTTACATGTGGTGCGAGTTCATGGTATTCGTAAGAAAATTATTTCAGACCGGGCTTCTCAGTTTCTGTCACACTTTTGGCAGGCTTTCCCCAAGGGGTTAGGCATTAAAACTAGATACTAGTTATCATGCGGAAACTGATGGGTGGTCGGCAAGAGCAAACCAAGAACTACAGCAGTAATTGAGATTATAGCTTCTAGACCAAGAAGGGGTCTGGCAGCAGAATTCGCAAACAAATATTGCACAAAATGTTTCCACAGGGTATACAGCATTTGTCTTGAATTATAGAAGGCATTCTAACTTAATTGTTAGCACTAAAGAAAACACTGGACCTGCAGTTAAGTATATAGTCCAAAATATTACAACACTTCATAAATCAGCCACCAACAACGTAATCAGAGCAATGCCAACACGAAAAAAAAAACCAAACCCATCTTCCAGATTGTAGATAAGGTTTGGCTGAGTACACAACATTTGAGACTAGGAAATTGAAAATTCCAATCCGCTAAGTTGTTGTAAAAATGAGGAACCCATTGGCTTACAAATTGAAGTTACCACAGCAAGTAAAGATTGACCCAGTGTTTCATATATCCTTGCTTAAGAAGGCTTACCCCAATTTATGAATTTTCCTGCCTCCCAAACTATTACAAGTTGAAGGTAGTGAAGGGTTTGAGGTTAAAAAGAATATTAGATTCTCAAGGGGTTCACAATAAAACCTAATACTTGATAGAATGGAAAGGCTATGGCCCTGAGGAAAGGTCTTGGGAGCTGCAAATTGCTGTGAAGGCCCCAAGACTAGTAAAAGCATTTCACTGACAATATCCACACAAACGACGACCGGGAGGGCCACCCTTGCAGAGAGGTACTGTCAGGATATTCAGAAAGAATAAAGTGCACGCTCATCTGAGGGTTTGTACAGTATATTGCAGAAGTCACACAAAAAGGTATGCCACAACAAAATGATTGAGAGTACAAATGTTCTTGATGCACGTGTTCCCTTCATTTCACGTGCTGTCCAACGATTTTTCTGATGCACAGTCACTGGTAGCCTTTTATCCTGTCATACCTCAGTGGGGATGCTGCTTCGTGGTCTAGGCCCGTGGTTATGTTGGCGGGTAACTTAAAAATTATGAAATAGACAGACTCGTCTTGGCAATGTAAAAAACGCTCTTTACCATTGCAGCAGGGAGAGCAACAGTCTTCACACAAGTAAACAGCCAGTCTCAATTTGCTCCTTCACATGCAGTTATTTTATGCACAGATAGACAATACTTGTTATAAAAGATTAAATATTCAGCTAATTAAAAGTTACAAAAGCAAAAGATCTTTTACTAGAGGTTCTCTCGGCATTCACCAAAAACAAAAAAGGGCAGAACAGGCAGTGGTAAACAGTGAGCAGAGTCAGAAGATCTAGCTAAAGGCAGTCTATTTTCTTAATTAACATCCACTTTCTTCTTTAGAGCACTCTTAGTTTTACACGGTTATTGTGGAGATTGAGAGGGTTCTAGGTGAGGCATTGTGAAAAGTGTATCACTTTGCTCCTGTGAGGATTGGTAATCACTCTGTACATATCTACGGTACCCTGACACCCATCTAGGTTGATACCAGGGCTGGCATTGTTCCCGCATGGCAGGAGCAGCTGTTTCTGCTTGCTTCCGCCAGGCGGGAGCAATGTGAGTCTACCCGCTCACAAGAGCGCAGATAGGGAAACAAAAGTATGGTTTAACCCATTGGGTGTATTTTCAAGGCTCCCTCTAGTTGAGAGCAGACATATGTTTCCCTGCCCATGCTCTTGTGGGCAGGGAAACTACTGTGTCCCAGGAGTGGGCTCCCGGGAAACAGTAATTAGGACCGCCCCAGGGGTGGGGTACCAGGACCTTTACAGGCTCAAGGAGAGGGACTGTGCACCCCATCCCCCTTCCAGTTACGATCGACCCCAGGAATGGTTTGTAGTAGCAAATTATTTTTAATTGTGAAACACAATTGCAAATATGCAGCAAAATGAAAAAAGAAAAAATATTTTGGGCCCTAGACAGGGTCCTCAGGAAACCCACACCATGCCTAGGAGGTCAGGGTATCACTACATGCCCCTTTATGTCTTTCTTTAAGCTTCCTGTTAGGACATCATGGTGGCTACCCTCATCCAGGTAGCTTAATACCATCCGATGAGCTTAACCAACATAGTGGGAGCTCGTAGGTGTTCGTTTTCTGAACAAATATGGGGATCCAGTTATAAAAATGATTGTTGGGATTCCCGGGATATCTCCTTTTATTTACTGGGACCCATACAGTGGTTAAAAATTGAAGATTGGGATGTTTCGTGAAAATCCAATGAGTTAAACATCCTATATTGCTGACATGTTTCAGCTGAAAGGTTCTGCCCGTAGGGGTCACTCATTATTCAGGGCATCTCCATCTCCCTGCTTACCCCTTTCTAAATGTGAAAGAAAGTGTTATAGAGGAGGCATAAGGTTCTCCTACCTGACCTCTGAGTAATAACAGAACCTGTGGGTAAAAGCACAAAATAAACTGAGAATGTATTATTGTGTCTCAGGATATAAATCTGCAAATCCAATAAGAAATACAAAATTTCATGTTACTAGAAAATATAACAAATGTACCATCTCTTTTTGTTGATCCTGATTTGTTCTGGAAAAGATATCTGACAATAGATATGCAAGAACTTATAAAATCAGGAACAATGAGCATTTTTTGAGTTGGCAGGCCTTGAAAGGTTTATTATAAAGCTAGCATAAAACCAGATGACAATAGAGGGGCAATTGTGAAGAGATGTATCGGTATGAATTGGAACCATGGGATTATATAACAGCTAAGGACTTTATCGTTGATTGTGCCCATATGGCGAGGGAGGGGGTGACTGTAAATAATGACATATCCCATAATGCCTTTGTGACACGCCTCTTTCTAAGTGAAAAATGCATCATTAAGCAACAGATTAATGGTTCTACGGAATTAAGAAAGAACTAATGCTTGAGTCAAAATCAATTTTCAAGAGCCTTTTGTAAAAATCTATGATAGTAGCATATGAAAAATAATATTACCCAGCAGGGGCCTTTACCTAATGCAGGAGTTGTTGGGTTAGAAGCTAATAGGATTCCTTAAAATACTTTGTGTAAAGAAGTGGACAGACCAAAAGAGAGGGAAAGACTGTGATGAACTACATATCCCATGATCCCAGGATATGCAACGGTTGCACCTTATATGACGAGCCTATCTCCAAGTAAAGTGCACATTATTAAGTAAAACACCAACAGTGTCAGGCACCAGCATAGCAGGGGTGAACCTGATAAGTGACGTGCAGGCTCTACTGTACCACTGGCATAGTGAGTACAGTGCAGAGACAGTGGGGTCGATTCCGATCCGGTAAAATCCCAGTCCGTACGATTCGTATCCGGAGCCGTTTGCGTACGACTCGTACACACACCATACGACTCGGCGAGTACAATCCAGACCGGGTGATCGGGACGCTATTCGTACGGTCCACGTCAGGTAAGGGCGAATCGTACGGAAAAGCACACAATCACATACACACCGAACGGCGCGTACCCCCCATGATCGCAGGGGTACGCGCCGTACCCCTGCGATCATGGGGCGTACGTGCCGTACACCCAGCATACATGGGGTACGTGCCGTACACCCACCGTACATGGGGTACGGCGCGTACCCCATGTACGCTGGGTGTATGGCACATACGCCCCATGATCGCAGGGGTACGGCGCGTACCCCTGCGATCATGGGGGGTACGTGCCGTACCCGGGGGGGCGTTCCGTACCTGTTTTGGCACGAATTGTGCGTTTACGACTGTTTTCAGCTCCCGTAGGAAAAGGGTTGTATGGTGCGTACCCGATACGAATCGTACTTGCTGGGTCGTAAAAACCAGCCGCGAACCGTAGTGATGTTGCGTACAGCGGGTTCCGAGTGCGATTCGTACGGAGATTTGAGTCGTACGGAGTCCTGTACGACTCGTACGGAGTTCGCCACCTAGTACGGATCGTACTTCATCGTACGTACGGGACGGCTACGGGTACGATTCATACGGGGAAAAAACGCGCCGTACGATGATTCGGAGCGCATTTTACCAGATCGGAATCGACCCCCGAATATCAAATAAAAAATATCGATTTACACAAATATCAAGTAAAAAATGTCGTGGGTCAGAAATATCGACAGACAAATTCTCGTGGTCAAGAATATCGGATTAGGTAAGTAATTTCGATGTTAAAAATATTGAAGTGTAAAATATCATTTGCAAAAATATAGTTGTTAAAAATATCGATTTTTGATTAATGTTATTCATTTTAGTATATATTTTATGTGTGTGTATGATGTAGGTTTTTTGTATAAGATTTGTTTGTGTTTTTAATGTATGTGTTACATTTTTAGTAGTTATTAATTTATTTATTTATTTTTTTGCGTTTTTAGTTCCGTAGCTGGTTGTGGGTTTAGAAGGGAAATAGGGTGGGAGGCAATTTAATTATATAAAATTAATGGATTATTTTTTAGTAGTTATTAAAAAAAATATATGAATGTTGTGGTTTTAGTTCTATTGCCAGTTGTGGGTTTATAGGTGAATAGGGTGGGAAGTAATCTAATTATATTAAATGTATTGAATATTTTTTATTTATTACTATTTGTTTAATTGGTAAAGTAATTTATTATTAATTAATTATTAATTGTCTGTTAATTAATTTTAATTTGTTTATTGGTAATGAATTAATTATGGTAATAGTGTAATTAATTGTAGGTGTGTGCTGTGGTGTTTATAGGTCTAAAGGGTGGGAAGTAATTTATTTTTAATTGATGAATTGATAATTAGTGGTTAATTAGTAATTAATTATGGTCATTGGTAATTAATTTTAGGTGTGTATTGTGGTGTTTATAGGAGTAAAAGGTGGTGAGTATTTTGTGTTTAATTAATTATTATATAGTTGTTAATTAATGTTAATTATTTGTGTAATTATTTATTTGTGTGCGTGTTACTTTTAAAGGGGTAACAGGTGGGTATTAAATACATTGGGCCCGATGTAGGTAAATCTTTTTTACCACTTCTTAAATACCGATTCATACCGAATCGGTATTTAAGAAGTGGTAAAAAAGAGCAGGGCAGATGTAGGTAATTGTATTTTTTCAATTACCGAATCGGAAGGATTCGGTATTTACCGATTCGGTAAATACCGAATCGGTAATGCCCATTGATTCCTATGGGCATTGAAGCCCATGGGAATCAATGGGCATTACCGATTCGGTATTTACCGAATCGGTAAATACCGAATTTTGCAAGGGTGCAGGGGGTGTCACTTTGACCCCCTCTAGCACCCCAAAGACGGGCATGTGTGCCATGTGACAAACAGACATGCCCTTAGGGCATGTCTGTGTGCCACATGGCATGGCCACATGGCACAGGTGTGCATGCACAGATGTGCATGCACACCTGGATTCGGTATTTCACCACCCAATTGGATTGGGTGGTAAAATACAGAATCTAAAAGGCCTGTAGCACTGGAAACAGTGCTACCTACATCAGTAATTTTCCGAATCGGTAAAATTACCGATTCGGTATTTTACAGAATCAGTAAATTTACCAATTCGGTAAATTTACCGATTCTGTAAAATATAGCCCCCTACATCTCAAGATGCCAAATACCGGTCGGAAACGGCCGAATTCGGCCGTTTCCGACCGGTATTTGCCACCTACATTGGGCCCTCAGTGTTTTATTATTTTATAGTTTAATTTAGGTGTGTGTTGTGGATATTATAGTGTTAAAGCATGTGTACCAAATTAATGGTTTTATTAAGATTTGTTTGATTGATTATTAATTATGTTAATTATGGAAATAAATGTAATATTATAGTGTTTTGTTATTGGTGTGGTGTTATAGTATGGGAAATAAAAGAAATACATTTATGTTTTAATTAATTTTTTTGTTTGGTAATATCTGCTACTTGTAAATGTTTATTGTTTATACATGTATTTATTAATTTATTGTATATGTTATTTGTAGGTTTTTGTTCTATGTAATTCATATTATCATACTTTCCTTTTCATATGTTTAATATATTTAATTTTATATTTGTAAAATATTGTTTATTTATTTTTTATGATTTTTAAGGTTTTGTATTTTTTTTAATTTTTTTCCATTGTTTAGGTGTAATCAGTAATTTTTGTTTCTCTGCTATCCAACACTTTCCCTAATGTTGTAATCACTGAAGTGGGAATAATAATGTTTACCTCTCTGCTATTCAGCAATTTCCCTACTGTTGAATTCAATGGAGTGGAGATAGTAATTTTTACCCCTCTACTATCCAGCACTTTCCCCATATTGTTTCACTCACTGGAGTGGGAATAGTAATTTTTACCCCTTTGCTATCTAACACTTTCCCTACAGTTTCACTCACTGGAGTGGGAATCGTCATTTTTACCCTCCGCTATACAACACTTTCCCTACTGTTGCACTCACAGGAGTGGGAATAGTAAGTTTTGCCCCTCTGCTATCCAACATTTTCGCTACTGTTGCACCCACAGGAGTTGGAATAGTAAATTTTATTCCTCCGCTATCCAATACTTTTCTTACTATTGCACTCACAGGAGTCCACAAAGTAAATTTAATTGCATTGTCTTTTTTTGTATGTTTTACCTGTGCTTTTATGGCCATATCAGGCTGAAATAAAGTATCTCTTGAACTTGAATTCCCCCACTATCCAACACTTACCCTGCTTTTGCACTCACTGGAGTGGGAATAGTAATTTTTACCCTTCCGCTATCAAACACTTTCCCCACTATTGCACTCACTGGAGTGGGAATAGTAATTTGTACCCCTCAGCTATCCAACATTTTACCCACTGTTGTACTCACTGGAGTTGGAATAGTAAATGTTATTCCCTGCTATCCAAAATGTACCCTACGTTTGTACTCATTGCTTTGGGAATAGTAATTGTTACCCCTCTGCTCTCTAATACTTTGCCAACTGTTGTACTATTTGGAGTGGGAATAGTAAGTTTTGCCCCTCCGCTATCCAACACTTTCCCTACTGTTGCACTCACAGGAGTTGGAATAGTAAATTTAATTCCTCCGCTATCCAACACTTACCCTACTTTTGCACTAACTGGAGAGAGAATAGTAATTTTTACCTCTCCGCTATCTAACACTTTCCCTGCTGTTGCTCTCACAGGAGTCCGGATAGTAAATTTAATTCCTCCACTATCCAACACTTACCATACTTTTGCACTCACTGGAGTGGGAACAGTAATTTTTACACCTCTGCTATCCAACACTTTCCCTACTGTTGCTATCACCGGAGCAGGAATAGTAGCTTTTAACCCTCTGCTATCCAGCACTTTTTCTACTGTGATCCTTGTCATTATGCTTTATTGGCAAGTTATCCAATGTTTAGAGGAGGGTTAGATAAAACCGTCCTCATCTCCAAGCATTCCAAGTGGTATGCACCCAAACGTCCGTTTATTCTATATTCTGTACTCCTCACCGCATACGTCGGAAACGGCGATATGATAGTCAACCAAGGTCCAAAACCACGTCCACCGGCTCAATGAAAGGATCACATAATAAACACTGAATCTTGGAGGATTGCTTATCTATATACATGAACGTGGAATTTAATATCCCACTTTAGCCCTGAGGAAGACCTTGTGGGTGAAACGCGTTGGCTGTGCGGTTCAAGAATGAAGATTTTCTACGAATACAAGTCTCCACAAAATATCTGTGCGATTTGTGTGCATATTGTATGCTGTTCAATATGTGCCTGTCTGAGCCAGTATAGTATATAGTTTGAGTTTAGGTCCTGTGGCAGTGGACCTACAGAGGTGGGCACGATTTAGATTGATCTGTGTGGATACTTACAGTGATAGAAGAGCAAGTGCGGCTGTAATTGAGTTCCTTTGCTGCCATTAGCCTTTTTTAAAAATATTTTCTAATTACCTGTTAAGGTATTGAAGTCGATATTTTTGCAATTGATATTTTTTTTAGATATTTAGTACATCGATGTTTACTACATCAATATTATATCAGTGAACAGTGAGTATGCATCCCAAGCAAGGGTTTTCATAGAGGAATTTTAAAACTCTCCTAAGAGATTTTCTCCAAATGTGTGTAACAAGAGTATGTCTGTGGTCAAGAAATTTTGGAGTATTTTGCATGAAGACAAAATGCACTTCCAATTTCTCTCCAAACAAAAAAACCCTGTGCAATATGATCATTATGAATATCCACCATGAATGTTGTGGTGTATATCGTCGAGTGTGTTTTTATACTTTGTATACTTTGTATACTTTTATACCTTCTTTGTGTGTGATGTCTGTTCAGTTACCTTGGGCTGTGATGACGTTTTGTAGCTTGGCACAGGACCTGCTGCAGGTACAGAGACATATGTGACATAATAGAATGGTCACCTTTCCTGAGACCTAAAATGGTACTTCAGAAGAGGAATAAAGGGGTAGAGCTACAATTACTTGGTCCAAATAATTTGAGAGATACATTGAGCTCCCCACAAGAGCAAGTGTATCACAAATTGGCTATGTTTGGCCAATCCACATCTGGTCAAATGCAGGAGAAGTACTGATACCGGCTGTTGCCATAAAGATGAGAGAAATTGAGAAAAACAGGTCTATTTCTGTAATCATTCAGTGATCTTATTTAGAAAATACTAATCAAAATGTGCAATAGCCAGTAGGAGAGATTACAAATAGCTAGAAGTAGAAAGGCTAATTATAACCAAATACCATGATTATTAATTTAAGGAGTGTGCCTACAGTGAAGAGCCTGTTGCCTCTCAGCCGATGGAGAGTTGGTTAGATAGTGAACTATCTGAGGCCATGCCTACATTACCATACATATATATCATGGCGGACATGCTAGGCACAAATAAAGCACCTTTGTTTGGCACCAGATCGGGTTTGCACTCTTCGTCATTCTTTACCGGCAGAAAAGTTGGTGGCGCCGTTGGCGTCTGGCGAGAATCTGTTCACATATATATATATATATATATATATATATATATATATATATATATATTCACTGAAAAAACCATAGGTAATACACCATATATAGTTAGGAATTAGCATTTACAAAACATTATTTTACTCACACAAAACCATTGAAATTCGCATATATAGTTAGTTGCACTAACTATATATCGCGCACCGGCAATCCACTGCTGATCATGTCACATATTACATCATTCATGACATGGTCAGTGACATCACTGATGACATCACTGATGACATCTCAAATGACATCACTGATGACATCACTGATGACATCTCAAATGACATCACTGATGACATCACTGATGACAACATCCTGTGACTGTATGTTTCTGTAAAGTTAAAATATGTCTTACATATTGAAGAATGAGTGGATTTATAAGTGTCTGGATGAAGGATTTAGTAGGTGCATGACTGACCGTATGAGTGAGTGATTAAATGTGTCTCACTGAGTGCATGGGTTAGTGACTAAACTGTCTTAATTTGTGCATCATTATATCTGTTGTTCTGTAAACTGCTGCATGTGTTGATCAGTAGCTATATGAGTAACTATATTGGTTATTGATTGGTTGCCCAAGTATTTGTATGGGAGACTGAGTGTGTGTGTGGGTGGCTGGGAGGTGTATGACTCTGTGCATAGATGTGTGAGCAGTTGATTCACTAGATGTATGAGTTCAAGAGTGCATGTGGAAACAGCTACATGGGCGGTTGACTGTGTGCATGAGTGTATTGGTGAGTGAATGGATATCTCAGTGCTACATGTCAAAGTAAGTACATATGTAAAACACAGTACATTTGAGAGTTGACATATATAAATAACTTTGCATAAGAGCCAGTGAATGTGTGAGTGGCTGTATGGATCATTCTGAACTTGTATCCGGGATTGTATAAGAGAGTACATATGTGTTAGTATATGTTTGAATAAGTAAGGTGTGTATAACTGTATAGTTGAGAAAATGGAGGAGTGATTGATTCTTTGCATGACTGACTAGGTGTGTGTGTAACTCCATGGATGAGTGACAGTCTGTGAGTGTCTGTTTACACTGAGTGTATCTAAGGTTATATTAGAGTCTGAAGAGGTTCATCGTATTATCACATGAATGATGTCATCAGTGATGCGATCAGTAATGTCAAATGAGATGTCATCAGTGATGTCATCAGTGATGTCATTTGAGATGTCATCAGTGATGTCATCAGTGATGTCATTTGAGATGTCATCAGTGATGTCATCAGTGATGTCACTGACCATGACATGAATGATGTAATATGTGACATGATCAGCAGTGGATTGCGGGTGCGCTATATATAGTTAGTGCAACTAACTATATATGCGAATTTCAATGGTTTTGTGTGAGTAAAATAAGGTTTTGTAAATGCTAATTCCTAACTATATATGGTGTATAACCTATGGTTTTTTCAGTGAATTTTCAAGGTTTTGTAAATGCTAATTCCTAACTATATATGGTCTATAACCTATGGTTTTTTCAGTGAATTTCAATGGTTTTTTAATAGCAAATATCAAAAGCTTTAAAATGTATTCTTCTTTAAATTGAAAAATATATTTTATATGTTTTTAATACAATTTTTTTATGTATATATTTTTTTTAATTATTTTTTTTTGTTTCGCTACCGGTCCGCGCACCGGGTAGCTTCCCGTTAGCTCAATTTGGTGCCGCGACCCGGTCCGCGAACCGGTAAACGTTCCGTTTGCGCAACTGCCGCGTTAGAAAACAACATCGTGACGCGTCGCGTAAGGGCGACGTATCGCGTTGTCGCGTAATGCGTCTTATGACGCGCCGCGTTAGCTCACCCGGAAGTGCTCCAGTGCACGAACCGAGGCGTGCAGCGCCCCGGAAGCGATCCGGGGCGCGGAGTAGAGCGCGTAACGTAAGCGTAACAGGTCATGTGACTTGTTAATAAAACTTTTCATTGGTTCATTTCACTTTTGGTTTCCTAATGATGTAAGGCTAGGTCATGTGACCTAAAAATAACACTTTTCATTGGTTTAGAAAATTTTTTTTCCCAAATGATGAAAGCCCCCACCTTTTTTCTCACTCTGACTTTCAACTTTGTGAGAGGAAGACCTATTTTGATTGATAAGAAATGGCTTCATTAGTAGCTGCAGCTGGTGCACCCCCACCACCACCACCACCTCCTAGGAAGAGAGGATAACCTCCTCAGGTCATCCTTAATGAAGAGGAGGAAGAAGAGGAAGAAGAGGAAGAGGAGCAAGGGAGGAGACAGTTTTTGCGTGAGGAGCCAAGGAGGTCCCATGTAAAGGATAGTTACATCTGGCAATTCTTTACATTTCCCCGGGGCCAAAAAAAAGTAAATGCCCGGTATGTCACATGTCTCATCTGTGAGAAATCTCTGTCCAGAGGGACTGATAAGAAGTACAGCTATGGTAATTACACCATGCATCGACACATGGAGAGGTGGCACCCTATAAATTATAGTGCTGCGCAGGTACGTGACCTGCAGGAAAACCCCCTCCTGTGGCCAGTACATCAACAGAAGAGGCAGTGACGGGACCAGAGGCGAGGGAGACGGTCCCAAACATTCAGATGAAGTTCGGGGTCGTGAAGCAAGTGTGCATTTTTTGTGGCAAATTAATTTGCTATAGGGAGAGTAGCATCACTTTAATCAACAGAGCTATTGACAATCATAAATGTCCAAAACGCCCCAGAAACGAAATTATCTTTTTTTTTTGTTGCTCCTGTTGAGCCCTTTATAATGAATGGTTTTCGTTTCCCCCCCCAAAAAAAACAAAAAAATATAAAACCGTTCAAAAAATACAAAAAAAGTAAAAAAATTGTTCAGAAAAATAAAACAAATATATAAAACAACAAAAACAATTAAAAAAAAGTTCTTTTCAGAACTACCTCCCATTTATGAAAAATTTCTAGAATGTTTAGCACTCTGGCAACCTCTATTTCTTTTGATTCGCTTCCCGGTTCGCTACCCGGTACGCGAACCGGAAGCGAAACAAAAAAATCTTTTTTAAAAAAAAGGAAGAGTGAGTATAAGGGAAGGAAACAGAGAGTAATGTGAAAATAAAGACAGCTAGAGGGAGTAACACAGAGATACTATTTAATAGATCTATTTACCAAAGAAAAGATGTAAGAGTGTATAATTGAGAAAAACAATATAGATAAGGAAGTGAAAGAAAAAAAGGAGAGTAGAAGAATAATAAACAAGAGTTTCTTAGAGAATGTGAGTGAATGTTCAAATTAAGAAGAAAAACAGTAAAGGATGTGGAATGAGAGGTAGGGATAGAACCGGAGTAAACAAACAACCCTGAGGGAAAGTGTTAAGAAAACAGTGAGCGAAAGTAAATAGGAATAAAACAAGATGTATGACAGTGACTAAGGTTAAAACATGTGGAATAACAGAGAGAAAAAACAGAAAGCAGAAAAGAAGAAGTGACAGAAAAGGAATAATTGAAACAGCAAAGAAATATAAATAACATAGTGTGCTTGAACTACAGGGAGAAAGCATAATGAAGAAGTAGTGAAAGAGTGATGAGTGAGAGACAGTGACAGTAATAGAGACGGAGTGAGTGAACAGGAGTGAGGAACTATGAGAACAGAGGGACTGAGAAAAGGAGTGGAAGGAGTAGAGTAAGTAAGTAATAGAAAAAGGAATGAGGGAAGTAGCAAAGGCAGGAAACTGAGGGTTAAAGAAATGAAGCAGTGGAACTAATAGAAGTTAAATCTGATAGAAATGTAACGAAAAGAGTACAAAACACTTACCTTATAATTGTCGTTAACTTAGTCACTTGTTATTTTTATACTTTCAATCTGTGAAAGGAAGAACAAAAATTTGAAAAATATTAAAACATGTATTTAAAAATTAGAAAAGACAAGGGAAAAGATTGAAAATCATCCAATTTTACAAAGAAATAAAGTTAGAGATAAACATGCAGAAAAAAAAGAGAAAGAAACGGTGATAGACAGTCAGAGACAAAAAGAAATTGTAATTGAGTAAATTACTAATAGAAAAAAAAGGAAGATACTTTCAGTGACAGAAAAGAAGGATAGAAGAGAAAACTAAATTGAAGTTGTGTAAGCTACTAAAAGAAAGTGAGTAAGGTAAACTATATAAGGAAAGGGTGAATGAGGAAAAGAGAGTGAGGGAGAGAGGAGACAGAGGAAGTGAAGGAAAGAGTGTCAGATACAGACTGAGTGAGGCAACAAAGAAAGATAAATGAGTGAGGGTGAGTTATACTAACTTATTGCACCAAAAAAGGAGAACCCAAAAATATTTAATTTAGAAAACAAAGGGAGGAAAGATGGAAAAGACAAGCGAAGCAGAAGGTTTAAAAGCTGGAAAATGGTGCAAGGGAGAAAAGAAAAAAGCAGAGTTGGAATAGGGAAACAAAGGTTGAAAGATAAGTTGAGTTAGAGAACAAGGGTGAAAGAGAATAAAACAAAAGGCAATGTGAGTATGTAAAGAGGATTGATAGAAGGTAGTAAAAGACGAGTGAGCATGAGACAAGATGAGTACAAATTAAAATTCACTATACAAAGTACAGAATTAATTATACATGTTAAATGGTTTATTTTTGCTGTTCTCAGAATATATCAAATTTCACTAAAAACAGTGAGTTGAAGGTATTCATCATATAACAGCAGGGAAAAAAAACACAATCACAATGATTGTGTTTAAAAAACCCATAAAACATAACCAATCAGAAATCAGAACTCCTCAAAAGTAACTTACTTTCCATGACGTCGAAGGATGTCCTATGAACAGCTTATACTCTATTGTGCTGTTATTATTTTCTGCCCGCCACTTTCTGAAAGAAAAGCTCCATCGTTTTGACAAATATGTTACATACAATACATGACTTCTCGCTCTCTACCGCACTTCTCCTCAAGGACAAATAGTGTAAGAGCCATTTATAACTCTTGGAATTCTTCTAAGCAAATCCCGTCAGTTTCTTTTTCCACAACTTTCAGAAAGAAAACGTTCAAGATCACTTTCACAATCCTGTACTACTAATATCTCACCCTTCTTGCTCACTCATGTTCCACATTTCCTATGACACTGATACTGCTTACTATGAGGCACATTACACTACCTCTATGACTAATACAATTATTTAATTCTCTTGATCACTGTTAATCACAAAGCAATTTAAAACAGTACATAAAATTATATCAATTCCTAGAATCATTATAGGCCAGTTACCTACCCTAAATTCTCTCTTCTGAAAACACAAAGTAAGAATATTTTAAGTCAAAAGGCAACATTGTTTTATAGTCAAATGGGAATCATTTCCAAAACACCAGCTTTTTTTACATTTTAAATAAGCTGTGTAATAAACGAATGTTGTCAAAGGACCATCATGTCATATAATAGCTGCGGTTACAAATGTTCTTCCTAAAATCAACGACTGTGTAGCCACAACATTTGTAATTAAAGTTGGAAACTTACTTTCATCAGTTTATATAGTTGGAATTTTAAAATGACATTATAACCAAAAGTTTGTAGAAATAATGTGGACAGCATTGCAGACTTACATTATCTCTACTCCATGTTTTGATTGGCTGCTTGAATTAGCTTATTAAAAGAAACAGTTTTTCTGAACTCATTCAAAGTGCAGTTATTTTTCCATGATGTCAAGTGTTATGGTAAGAACACCGTTTGCTTTGGGAAATACTCTGTTGTCCTTTAACTAATCCGTGCCCACCACTTTCTGTAAGAAAACCTTCTTTTTTTTCAGGAACTACTTAAAACTCAAAAATAAATTTTCACTCTGTACTACACTTATCCTCAAGGCCAAATAGTGTAGGAGCCATTAAAACGTCTTGAAATTCCTCAGAACAAATCCCGAGATTCTTTCCCTAAAATTTTGGTTGTAAAAACACCAGGTAAGAATTTTTAAGGTCAAAAGGCAATTATTTTTGAAAGTTAAAACAAAATCATTGCAGAATGACCAGCCGTTTCTAGACTTCAAATAAGCTGTGTAATGTCCTGATGTTGTTGAAGGACCGTCATGATATATAATTGCTGCAGTTACAAAAGTCCTTCCTGATATTGACAACTGCGAAGCCACAACATTTTTAATTAAAGTTGTCAATTTTGTTCCATCAGGCCTACATCGTTGGAACATTAAAATGACATACTGGCCATATCTACGTATAAATAATGTGGACAGCATTGCAGACTTACATTGGCTACACTCCATGTTGTGATCGGCTGCTTTTACTAGCTTATTAAAGGACACTGATTTACTGTCTGGCAAAGTTAAATATATAAATCTTTCTGAGTCTACACTAGTAGTACTTGATACCCTACAGTTCTCGCAGTCATGCTGCCATTTATAAGAAAGGCCAAACAGATGATCTACATCTACACCTTCATCTTGCAATATATCAAGCATATACATTAAAAACTCCTGACAATCTTGCTGAATATTTTGAGAGAATTGCGTTTGACCTGAACATTTGTCTAACAGATTTCGAATTTCAGACACACTTTCTATTTTTGTTCTATCAGTGCTACATTTCTCTAACACAGAATTCAATAAACAACAAAAACTTTGATCTGAATTAATCACAATCTCTTCTTTTAAAGTTTCTAGAGAAAAGACAACATTAACCACTACATTAGCATAGCAGTTGACACCAGAACTATTTTCAAATTGAAAACCAACAACATCTTCAACAGAATCCATTTTCTTTCTGCTTATAATTTCGGGTTCATCGACTTTTCTTCTTTTTGCAACAACCTCCCTACTACTGGTCACATTTCTTCGTTTCCGGCCTACCACACGTTTCTCAAACAAAGGATATTGAGGCAAATGTGGCGCATACTCTCTTCTTAACCTATTGTATTCCTTAACACAATCTAGATCCGCACAAATGTTTGTGACATCACACTCAATCAAGTACAATCCCGATAAAGTTCTGACTCGTGACAATGCCACATATGCCATACCCTCCTTGAACACAGAACTGCCAATGTTCACCAATGCACTGTCTACACTTAAACCTTGCGATTTATGGATTGTCACCGCATATGCCAAGCAAACAGGAAACTGCTTACGGCGAACATATAAGTCTTTTACAAGCAAAAACCTAGCAGAGCAACGACCAATTAGCTGTACTTCCTCAATGTCATCAAATTTAATTTTTAAAAATTCAATTCCATCTCTATTTCTGTATTTCTCAAAATCAACAACATTACCCATTGATCCATTTACCAGACCTCTTTCAACATGCAAATTCCTTCTCAAAATGATACGGCAATTTAAGCACACATTCAGAGTCTTTTCAAAACCAGCAGTTTTAGATATAGTCTTCTCTAATGAATCCAATTTAGATTTCAAATTCTCAGACAAAATAATTGTTGCTCCCATATGTTCTATTCTGTCAATAGCTTCCAGTTTCACAATCTCTTGGTTTTCTAAATTCAACATTTTGTTGTTGAAGATGGCACATTCTGCAAGAGTTGGCATCAAACATATTCCAGATTTCTTCTCAGTAATTTTCCGAAAAATATTCTCTGGCAGATGGTCTTCTTCTGGATACAAATTTGACAGTAATCGTGCATGTAAAGCTTCTTTCCCATGCTCGGTCACTTTTCCGATTCTAACTTCTTGTAGAATATTCTTGTAATCTTCATCCTTCGCTTGACGCATATTTTCACGCAGTTCAGCATAATTGAAGTTTAACCATATATTAACGTTGCCAATGCTCCCTATGCACTTCCTGGTGTCTTCATGTGTAAGTAGTTTAAACACTGGTTGTCCTTTCACTGGTGTCAGCTGCAGAAGATCACCAAAAACAATGATGTGTTTGCCACCAAATAACACATCATACTCTGTTTTAAGAACTTCTTGCATTCTCAAATGCACAAGCATGACATTGGAAACCATGCTTACTTCGTCAATGATAAGAAGTTTCATTTTCCTCAAGACTCTTGAAACTTCACAACAAGCATCTCCAGATAACTTGTTGTATTGTAATTTGTTATCATGCTCCACTGGCAGCATCAGTAGACGATGCAAAGTAATACCTTTAATGTTATGTGCTGCCAGTCCAGTTGGAGCGGTGACAACACAAGACAGCGATGACTCAGTCCTTTTCTGCAAATAACATGAAATTGCTTTAATGAGGAAACTTTTTCCAGTTCCTGCTTCTCCACTCACGTACAGTCGGACAGGCTTCAACGACGTACATGAGCACTCTTTCTTCTCATGACTTAATCCATGATCAATTTGGTTGGTAACTTCGTCATATATTTTCCTCTGCTCAACGTTGAGTTGTCTTTCAAAATCTTCTAAGTTAACCGCATCCTCCTGAGCATGTGCCATGGCTCTTTCCACTTCAATCATGGCAGTGGCAGCTTCATTTTCGATAACTGGTCCTCCTAGTGGATCCTGACTCAATGAAATAGAACTCTGACTGTCCTGAGAACTGTCTCTAGCAATCTCGGCTGCAATTGTTGCTTCCTGCTCGATTTCTGCATTCAACATTTCTAGATATTTTGGAAAAACAGGACATTCTATGGTCTCCTTGGCTGCATTGAAAGAGTCTTCGTAACAGAGGAAATCTCCAAGCAGTTCCTCTTCTGCACGCCAAGGCTTGAAAAGTTGCAAAAGAGCTAAATAGAAAAACTCTTTTCTTTCAGGAGATTCGCCACTCAATTTTCGATGATTTACCAATTGGCATTTTCTTTGCTTGACCAGACCTCCCTCACTTCCAATTACAGCATACACTCCTTTATCAATATCTTCTTTGATGTTCCTCTTGAATATGTAATTTTGTAGAACCTCATCCAGAAAAACATTCTCGAGGTGACTGCTTCTATTTGGATAATATGTATCCAACATGTTGGTCTTCAAAATATCTGTACTGTTAGGCTCCTTTTCCGCCAAATACTCAATTTCCCGTACAGGTTTCAGAACTCGATTACGCGTTGCAGCAAGACCAAGACTCGCCCAAATGATACTCCTAGATTTGGCATAGAGACTTGCTGAAGATAACCGGTCAGAACATTCGTAAGCTCCGATTTCTCGATGCGACAACATCTTCAGACTGAAACTGTACAACTTCTTACTGAGGCTCTTTTCATGGGAAATGTCCTCCCACATATCCTTCAATTCTGTCTTTTCTTGTTTTGTGATGTAAGATGTCGCATACCGAGCCACAGCCATACAGTTATCAGCCACAAACTGTATTTCCAAGTTAGCATTCCACATGGACAAAATCACTGGGTTGTAGTCGTTGATGTACTTGGACTCTTCGTTTCTTTTCAAATTGTATGTATTTTTGGGTGATTTCCTCGTCACATTATGTCACAGCGAAGACATCAAACTGTTCACTCTTCCTTTAGAAATCACCGGTCGTGGAAAGCTGAAACGACATTTTGTGTAGAACTTGTCCTTGTTTCTGTATTTACGACGACAATACTTTCCACAATGATGGCTTTGAAAGCGTAAAACTTATTCTCTTAGGCTTTTGTCTTCCTTTGTCTTTGGAACAGCACATGTAGAATACTGTTCTATGAAACTCATCACTAAGTCATCCGGATCTGTTCCAAATTTGGGTGCATCTTTGATCCATAGCAGCATATGTATATGAGGAGCACCTCTTGCTTGATACTCCTTTCTCCAGAAGAAATCCAACACCTCTCCAAGAGGTAGATTTTTCTTGTTCATGATGAAAGACATCATAGCTTCAAATCTATGATTGAAGTACCTGCATACATTCACTGGATCCAAAGAGCACAGTTCTCCGGGTGTCTTGAATTCGATATTTTCAATGTTTCCATTTGCCTCTCGTAGAAATTCAAGTAAGTCTTCCCAGCCATACTCGGCACAGCTGAGAGTGAGGAACCATGTGGGAGTTCCTAAGTTCCTCAGCATATATTTTAAATCACCATGACGACGGTACCAGTACTCATTAGTACCACGCTGACATGCCATGAGATTAATCAGGTGAGAATCCAAAATACTGTCTTGCACATTGACTTTATCCATAAAGTCCCTTGCCGAGATATTTTGCATCTGTACACCACTTTTCAAGATGTGGTTCACTGCATATGACACTCCAGACAGATCACTTTCAAACAGTAGATGGAACAAATAGGGAATGCATTGACGAAACCTAGGATCTTCTGCATACAATCGTAAAGTCCGGTATTCAGAAGCAGGAATTTGATCAGGTCGCTCATCATATCTTCCTCCTTGACCTGTTGGAAATAGCTGTGGGAAACACCGAGCTTCCAAACTTTCCTCCCAAACACTAATGGGACTCCCTTTGGCTTGTTTCATTTGAAACAATCAATAGCATTCCCCATGACTTCCTTGGAATGTAAAGGATGAACACTATAATATTCATATATTTCTTCATTTTTAGAGGCTTCTACTTTCTCAATTTGTCCAGCACACAAATCGCTGTCCTCTTCTTCACTTACTTCCTCTTCTGCAACACATACATTCTTGTAGTACTCATTGTTTTTCATCAAATACAATGTTGCCTTTTTGACTTTCCTAACATCCACTAAATCTTGCCAGATTTTCTTACTCTTTGTCGGAACCCCATTAACTAAGATAACCAGAGGTTCCTCTTCCACTTTCTCTACTCCAATTGTATTAATGTTTTTCTTCAAATCTAGAGGCAAATAAACAACTCTTCCCTTTAATCCTCTCTGTAAATCTGATGGAGGCAATTTCCCTGTCTTTGGCTCCATTCGTACAATAGCCTGAAAGGGATGGACACTTTGAATCAAAATAGATTCATAAGTATTTAAATCCTTCAATTCAGAAGGAATGTCAACCAATTCCTGATTATTATGAACCGCTCTAGCAGGCATCCGGTTTTGATTTAATTTGTTACAACAATAAGTACACACACGTTGATCCGATCCCAAATCAAAACAATTTTCTACCATCAAGTATGTTGCAAAATCCTTCCATTCACTATTATTTTCCCTTTCACTTTTTGCATATAAATCCACTAACTTAGTCTGATTCTTATAGTAAGTGCGTCGACAACACACACAAGTGAAATTAGGCCTCTCACTTGATTTCACCTGAAACGTGGCAATTTCCTTCTGAAAATTATCTGTACTGGAAACCTGTACACTCTCTTCCACATTACCTTCTTCTTCTGGGTCAATTTCAACATTCTCCTCTTTACTTGCAAAGTAACAAAACTCAATTTCTTCACAAATATTCTTCACATCTACATCAGAACCATGCAAAAGAGCACTGCTTAATTGTTTAAGCTTAATTGCTGGACTCTTAGCAAAATACAACATTCTCACTAATTTCCTCACTTTATTATGATGGACTGCTAGCATCCTGAAATGATGAAAAACACTCTGGCATACTCTCCTGGAAAGACAAGCCAGTGAATGACCATGCAAACCTGTCACTTCTCTCACTCTGCATGGATCTAATTCCTGCAACAACTTCATTTTCTGTTTTAAACTTTTCTTATTAAATGTCCGTACAAAATCACAAAGCAAATTGATGGAATCCTGTCGCACACTGCAAATACTACTACACTTCCAGGTGTACACTGGACCCTTAGCACGGCTCCCTAAAACTTCATCACCTAACACCTCTTCTGCCTCTGTTGACACAAGTTTTTCTTTTTCAACCGGACAACCATCTTTCACCTCATATGCTCGACCACTGGTGTCAACTGCATGCACCAAATCATTATCCTGAAAATAACTCTCCTCATTAAAAAATGCCTCACAAACTTGAACTATGCATCCATTCTCCAGAAAAAACTTCACAAAAATTACTACGATTAACTGTTCTCTTCCATCTACTATTTGATTTGAAATCGTAAATTGCCTTGCTTAGTTTCCTAATTCTATTGATTATCAAAATAAATAACTTTCGCTTAATTTCGAAAGCCTGATCAATAAATTTCTCTACATTTTTTTTTCTCTTATAAAAAGCCACTTTCTGTTGACCTTTCTTAATATTTTTTAACAAATTGCCAATTATCCTGTTGAGGAACATTCGTCTACGAATGTCCCTAAACAGATTTTTTCCTTCTACTACCATGCACAGAGTTATCTCCTGCTCTAGCAGTAACATTTTTGAGTGGCCTTTCCTTCCCATTTAAATTGTCTCTCTTCTTCTGGACTAAAACATGTTCTGTAGTGATACTTTTTCGTCTGCAAATGTTTCTTAAAAAAGATTTTGTTGTCTTACCCGGAGTTTTTCTGGTGACTTGACAAGTTTTTATTGTAGAGGACTGCTGCAAATGTTTACCAAGGTGGGGTGTAAGTCGCTTTGCTTCTTTTCTTTTTCTTTGCCTTGAGGGCATTTTTGAATTTTTCAAAAGATCTTCAGTTGAATCTGTGGTAAATATTTTTTTTAAAAGGTATTAACCACTATTACCAAACAGTAAATCAATAACAGTCGTCAAAAAATTAACACACTAGTTGTCAATTCTACATACAATAATTTTTAGTGCATTGACAAATTTAAAACTCACAAATAGTAGCAAAGAAATGGAATGCTTCTACATTTGACCTGTGCTCTTTTATATGTGATTCTGAACTAATTTTATTAGCATATTTCACTATTTTATTAAAAACACTTCACACAAGCTGTTTTTGAAGTTGCACTTAATTTTAAATGAAACGGTTAACATGGTTACTTTTCATTTCCAGTAACTTTTAAAAATAAGTCTTTATAGTTCCATAGGCTCGAGCAGGTCAGCTTCCCACCCTATGTCATACAATTCTGACAAATCGGCATCCTCATCATATTCTTCATCATCCACAGGATATAAATCATCCAAGGGATCTACTTCCACTGACGTTTCAATGACAAGTGCAATGATAAGATCAAGATCAACAGATTGCTCATTATCACTCATGGTTGATGTTGTCGTTATCTTTAAAGAAAGAGAACAACAATGAGATGTTGCAGAGTAAGAGACAAATCTCAGAGACTATAATAGTAAAATTGTTTAACAAGAGTAACATTTTGAAGATATTATTTAGCCATGTCCAGCGATGCTGAGGAGGTGAGGCCTATGTCCAAGTTTTCAGTGAACAGGACTCATCTCTTCTTAACCTTGGATAAGCCTCACCGACTCTGTGTCCCCTGCTCATACTTAAATGTAAAGGGGCAGATTTATGTTAACTGGCGCATCCCCAGGGATGCACCAGTTAACGTGCGCCGCTGCTCTGCCACCCATGGTGTGCCGCATTTACAATGCGGAGCACCATGGGGCAAAAACAGCACAGATGTGTCACGCATCGGTACCGCAAAAGCGGTGCATTGCAGAAATCACGTCGCAAGCGCGACATGACTACTGCAATGCACAGTGGCAAGCCACACATTGCATGGTGCATCACACCTTATGCCTGTTTCAAACAGGCGTAAGGATTTGATTCAGCAATGCCATAAAGCTGACTCAGTGAAATCTTGTAAATTTCACTGTGTTAGTTTTACAGGGCTTTCATGCAAGTGAACGCCCACCCTGTAACAAAACACCCACATGAAACCTGACGCAGGTTTCATGTGGCACAGGACTTTACAGCGTAACGCATCTGCCTAGATGCATCAAGTTGTAAATATGTCGTAACATAATGCATCTTTTGCGCCGCCGCTGCATCACAAAAGTGACGCAACGGCGGCGCAAAAGAGGCGCACAGCCATCATAAATCTGCCCCTAACATTTTAAATGATTGGTTCAGGATGCCGATAAGGTGTGGCCTATTCAGAGGTTTGTTTGAGGTGAGGCCTACTCAGAGTTGCAGATGAAATTTAGGCTTGTTGAAGAGTACAGAGGAGATAATACATGTGCAGGCCTACCAATGAAGTGAGTCATGTCCACTGCACTCTTGAACAAAGGCCAGACCTCCTCTGTCTCCCTGGACAGTCCTAAACCTCATCTGCACAATGTGATTCGTAATGTTAGGAAACACAGGTGATGTAATTGAAAAACGTGCAATTTTTTTTGCTCATTTCACAATCACATCACCTGTGTTTCCTTTGCTTAGGTATCTCATTGTGCAGATGTTGTAGTGTAGTTCCTATTATCCCAATAGGCTCTGCGCATTGGAATAATACCTTCAATAGTATAGGCCTAGACCAGACGTTAACTAGGTCTTCTATTGTTGATATTAGACTTAAAGTTTTGGGTTTGCCAGCTAGCTCAGAGTTCACTAGAAACTTTCTCGAATAGGCAAGGAGGAGTTGAACCTCCCTGGATAGACAAGAAGGGATTTAGTTTCTGACAACCATAGAACATGACAACTTTGCTCTCCCCTAATCAAGAGTGTATCTCTAGAGTCGTGTGAAAACAAAAGACAACTTATTTTACTCAGTCAGTACGTGCATTCCTAGTCTCACCAGATTGTAGAGAAAAGGAAGAGACGGGCGTGTTCAATAAAAGATGGTATTTATTGATCAGTCTCTTTTCTCGTACAAGAGAAATGGATCGATATTATCGCAATACTTATGGTTAAGTAAAGTGCATACAATAAAAGCAGAAGTATAAAATAATACTGTAAAAACATTTATATGGTTTCTAAGCCATAAGGTGGTTTAAAATGAATAAAATAGATACATACACATATACATTTGACTAATCGTACTCAACTGGTGTTTCTAACTACGCCTACCCCGGTGTACCTGACCTAAGCCTAATACGTGGGCGGGAATAGAAAGTAGCAGTTTAAGTTAAGTTTGTTTTGCCAAGTGACTGACTCAAGAATTCTCTGCAAGGGGTTATTCAGTTCTGTACCTTGAATCTAGGATGAATGAGGGATGGTATCTCTCGTCTCTGGTCTCGATATTCCAGGCTGCCTGCGAGGGCTACCCGGAAGCGCCGGAGCTGGATTTCTCGGCAGGAGAAAGCAGCGTCTCGTTCTCAGCGCGTCAGGAAGGCGGGGCTGCGCCAGCGGGGTCTGCTCTGCTCTGGGTTTCGGCAAGTCTGGCTGCTCCGATCTCGTCACCACCGCGTGTGTTTGCTTAAGGCAATACCGGTAATATTTATACCTGTAAGGTGCCGAGATTGACGTAAGGATGGACATAGATACGTCAATAAGGATGTCATACAACTTGGTCGTTAGCACATTCTTTTGCTGAAGTTCTCGATGAAATCAAAACAATGGCCGCAGGGTTTTTCCCAGGTTGTCATAGGTTTGATTTGTTTTGAGAACTCCGTATGCCTTATCAGGGGCTGGAGAAATATCGCTTGTCTAATTAGATGGCAAGCGTTATGACCTAATCAGATAACACGTTCCTGTGCCGTAGTGTGGCTTAATCAGATAACGGTTTCTGCATCATGGGACGGCTGCTAGTTAACTTGTTAACCAGAATAGGGTCAGGAATAGGGGGATCGATACAGAACCTATAGGAATACATCACACCCACTCCACGCTAACTATGGCCATGTTTATGAATCTAGGCATAGTAAAACATACTGTAGAGTATCGTGTATACCTTACCACCCCAAAATACATATAATGCATTTTGAATAATGTAATATACGGAAAAAAAAATATTCACATGTACTATATGCACTCAAGCTGTAGAATAATGCTAAAGTAATCACGCATATGTATACATTATTGCTAATTGGTATATGAGAATTTACACATGAAATGGCTCTTAATACAGAAGAAAAAGAGGTTCGAGACCATTTCATCACAGAATAAAAATAATTATGAACATACCAGCGGGCAGCTAATGTCTATAAAGTTTCAAAAAATAGAAATTTTAGTTCTCTAAGAATAGTTCTTACTTTAAGCAGAAGATAAGTGTCCCGAAAAATCGTAAAAATATTTTGGGGCTGCTGAAAAATTGCTGTCCGTGAACAGGAGGGGAAATTGTTCATGGTATTCTGTTATTAAAGTTGAAGGCCAAATTCAGGGAACGCCGTGTGCTAGCTTGCTCAAAAGTCTCTATTTCTGCTCTGGTGAGAACATCATATCATTTAGACTGTCGAAAAAGCTGTCAACAGCTTCCTGGGAGAGTTCCACTAACTCGGAAAAGGATGTAACCATGCATTCATGTGCATGATTGTCTCCATTGACGTTTTGATTAGTATTGCTGACAGAAGGTCGTACCTGATCGATGCTGCTTTCATCTTGAACTTCACTACCCCTTAATCGTAGTGGTGAAGTCTCCACGAATGCCGTCATCAGGATTGGCAGCCGTTGAGGGCAGCACAAAGCATGAGCCTTTATTGGGCTCAACAATGTTTCTGCATCCATTGGCGCATCCGATTGTAGCGTCAGACAGGTGTCCAACACGCATTCTTCTCCGCACAGCAGGCACCTTAATACAGGTAAAACACATCGATGCCACATTGGTCGAAATGAAAGAAACCAAGTCATGTTCAGGTTTCTAAGCCGGGATAGACCCAGGATTTTTGATATCCGGTCCCGGTATCCAATGGCTCGGATTGTTTCTTCCCTTGTCGCAGGTGTTTTGTCTGTGACATGGTTTGCCATAACGAAATATTAGGACCAGGAATAGGATTCCTACAATTAGTCCCAAAATGAGGGGAAGTCTGCCAAAAATCGAATGGACGAAATCTGGAAAAATACCCAGTATGGCTTTGAATGGTGTTAATGCCATCGAAAATACTGTCTTAAATACTTTTGAGACTCCACTGGTATCAGAAATATTTAAGATTTCATTCAGGATTTCTGCGAAATGTATGGGGGAATTTAGTTGATAACAATGAGTGAATCTCTGCAGTCGTCCTTGCGACTAGGAGATCATACGTTTCTTTTGATGACGTGAGTCTGGTCGGCGTCTGAAGAAGCACTGTTTTCATTCTGCTTAAAGTATCTATTCCAATAGAAGTAATTTTCAAGTTAGGCCATGCCCTTGCCTCCCTGTCTGGAAAGGAGCTGGGGAACAATGAGTGTCCACAGCACATGACCTTCGCAGTCGTAGTTACGAGATAAGGAGTCCCGGGCATAAGACTACAACATCTGCGATCCACAATTAGAATGTAACTCCCATTATAGAGTCTTTGAAAGAATGGTTCTATCTCTGTAGCAGGTGTGCCTAGCTGGTGACATGAAAGGTTATTTGAGTTCCCTTCACAGGCTCCATGCAAACTAATTCCATTACACAGAAGTGTACCGCTTAGTGACATCGCACAATTATTGCCACTAAGAAACACTTTCTGTCCTTTATTACTGACACATGCATGTGAATAGGGCAAGTTCCATGTTGTCTTAATGTACCCTTTTCCCAATTTTTCGTACATGCCAGCCTGTATATATTTTTGGCAGAATTGAAACCTGAAGGTTGATATTGGAATATTAATTATCCCATGTATTATCCATTCACTGACAGGTCGTTCTGACATTGTCACTGGTAATCTCTCGAGTTTCTCAATGCTCAGGATTGTATAATCAGCACCCTTTTGTGCCATACTGATCTGTTTATCAGTAAGGTTAAAGATAGTGAATAGTGACGTTGTGTTGATTAAACGCCAAGGCACATAGCCTGAACGCAGATTTTGTAACGTCCAGCCAAGCTGTACAATAGAACGCAATTGAGACTGACCGTGTTGTAACAACAGTAAGTCTTGCGATATTATGTCGATTGCTGAAGACACAATGCTGTCCAAAGAAAAAATTCTGGAGGACAGAGTCATTAACCCATTGTCCACTACAGAAAGTGATTTTTCCAAATTAATACGGTCAATTTCCCGTATACTTTCTGCTGTTTCAATTTGAGTTACCTTCCAGGCCTCATTGTAAGCTGCATATACAGAGGCTGCTATGAAGCGTTTTTGACGCTGTTTGCGCGGTCCGATAATGAAATCACGCAAGTCAGCACCATCAGTAAGTAAAGTTAGGTGTTGCTTAATTTCTATCAGTGTGGAAGTTTGTAGCCATTGAAGGCATAATTTGCCCACACTGTAGGTGGTTATTATCCCTGGGTGTTGTCTTTGGGAATATCTAGGGTCTGGCCTGGTCAATTTGAACCCCTGTTTTTTGTTCAGGAATCTGTCTTGACAGTTATTAGTATCTGTGGGCCAGATCAACCACTGTTTCCAATCAGGATGTGTTCTGTTTTGGTTTAATATATAGTTTACGTCTATCTCTTCATCTGTAGAGCTATTGCTTTCCATTGTTGGCTTTGGAATAGGCGGTTTATTTAAGTCTTTGATTTTGGCTAAGCCAAGACCGGTGGTTTGTTGAACAGTGTCATTTAAAAATATAATTTGTTCTGGGATCATGCAGGCTCTAAACAATGATTCTATACCTTGTACTTGCCATTCTTTTGTACCCCAAACACTTTTAACTTCAACATTTTTGTCCCAATAATCAAAACCAAAAGTATTCATTTCTTCAAAAAATGAGTCTGAATATATCAATTTCGTGTTTGTTAGCATGGTCTTTGTCCCTGTCTTATTTGACAATTTAAAATAAAATGTTTCAGCATTACTTGTGTTGAACCCTGAAAAGTATGAATATTTGTCGTAAAAGGTTCTTGAGCTTCCTTTTGGAGGGGTTGCACAATGTTCCCATTGATTATAATTTAAAACATTTCTAGGTTGTGCCGATTTATGTAGAAAATGGTTACCATAGTGGTTGTAACAGTACATACTATCATAATTTGTCGAACCCTGCAAATAATCATGTTTGGTAAATTTAGCAGACATCACTAAGTCAGACATCATATTATTTATACTATCAAAGTCCCAATCATCAGCAAATGAGCTTGTTTTTACAAAGTCACTCAATGAGATCTTGATTTGGTGTGGATATTTCAGGATTTCAACCGGACCATAAATTTCGTAGTCAGTATTGTCCCATGCTACCCCACCCGGTATAGGATTGGCTGTGAAGTTGACTGAAGAAAGTTCTCTTTTCTCGACGTGTGAAGATGTGTGTGGCTTGAGGATCAAGTTGATTTTCTGACTTGCTGTGTCCATTTTAGCATATTTTCCCTCAATGAAGCGTCCCAAAGTTAGTACCATGATGAGCCAAAGTATGAGGATAAATGCACCAAAGCCCACCCAAAATTCAATCCATGGAGAAATCAGATATGTTTCTTTCAGATGTTTCAAAAGTTCTTTATCTTTATCTTTAAAGGTTTTTGTTGATGGCTGTGTTTTTGATTCACTTAGGTCTTCAGAGGAATCATCGAAGTTTATGAAGTAGCCGGATGCAGTTCTGTCAATTGTTCCAATTGCTTCAGGATTACTGTTTCTTGCATATTCGTTTGTTACTTCATTGTAGGTTGGTGTGTCTCTACTAAATCTTTTTATTTGGGTTTTCAGAGGTTTAAGTTCCAATGCATTGTTGCATAGTCCTTGTTGTTCTTCTGTAGGCGTTTCGAATGTGATTAGCCTCTTAGTTTGGACCTCTGTATTGGTAGCAAATCTTGGTGTTCTACTACTTATCGGGAGTCCACTTGGCCTACTGTTTGTTATCGGCCACATGATTGTGGTTTTACCAGGTCGATGGATACAACTCGGTTCTCCTTTTTACCAGCAAGCGGCGGTAGTACAACTGATCTTGTCCCGTTGATAGACAAGACAGGAACTGCTTTTCTGTAAGAAGGCCCAAATTCCTTCTTTACCGCGATCTTTTCTCTGACTAGATCCCCGACTTTTGGAATCCAGACAGGTCTTGCTGGGACAGGTGGTGGTTCTTCAGTGGTTGTTGGCTGCTGTTTCAACTTTATGTTGCTCAGGTCTTTTTTCTTGTTTTGTTTAAGTCCTGCAAAATAGCCAAACGATCTTTGATATCAAAGCTTTTTTCCTTTACCACTGAAGTCTGACTGTCAAGATCTAAGACTAACATCCTAGTTCCAAACAATAATTCGTACGGACTGAATCCCTTCAGAGAATTTCTTGTCAGGTTATTTAGACTACGTTGGACACTTATTAGATGTTTGACCCACCCAGCTCCCGAACCTAATACCTTTGCTGTTATAGATTGCTTTATGTCACGGTTTTTTCTTTCTACAATTCCGTTCCCCTCAGGGTGAAATGGACAAGAGTACCGCAATGTAACGCCCATGCTGACCATGGCCTCCTTATAAGCTCCAGAGCTAAAAGCAGGACCATGGTCCGAATGCAGCATGCCAATTGCGTATGTGCCGATAAAGACTCGCAAATCTTTTATAACAGTTCTGGCGTCAGCCGTTCGCTGGGGCCACATCCATATGAATCTCGTGCATGAATCCACTGCCACCAAGATATATTTATAGTTACCATCCCGTTGTAAGGGACCACAGTGGTCCAGGTAAACACAAGCTAATGGTTTATCTGAGATTAGAAGGGGCGTCTGTGCTGGTCGTCTCACCGTTGATACTTTCATTCTTTGACATATTTCACATTCTAGAACATAGTTCCGCGTTTGTCTTCTCGTTTGTGGCCACCAATATCTCTGTTTTAATAATGATACTGTGGCTGAGACGCCGGCATGTACAGAAGCAAGTCCTTCGTGTGCCGCTATTATTAGTCCTAACCTATGTTCCATGTTTGGAATTGCCCTATCCCCCACTCCAGGGATTCGAGCAAAAGGAACATTGTTTTCATCAGTTATGTATGAGTATTTTACTGGAAAGCCTTTCGGGAGTGTTTCTATCGAATCCTTTTCTGTAGCGCTGACAGCCTGTAATATTTTGCTGTCTATTTTTGTTTTTGACCGTGTGATGGCAGCTACGGAAGCCGTTTGCACAGCTGCCTTCGCGGCCTCATCAGCCAATGAATTTCCTGCAACGTGAACGCCATCACGTTGATGACTCAGTGTATGTATCACGTGAGTCTTTGGTAGTTCTTTCTGTAAAAGAACTACTTGTTCCCAGAGCATTTTATGCTTGATTGTGCCTCCTTTTGCATCCTTAAAACCATTCTGAAGCCAGATCTGCAAGTAATCATTGTAAGACTGGACGCAATAATACGAATCGCACACTATGAGTGTGGGGAATTCTCGATCGGTATTTTCAAGCGCCATCTTGAATGCTAGCAGTTCAGCTCGCTGAGCTGTACAGTCTCCCAGAGATTGTGTTTTGGTGATAGCTGGTTTAAATTTTCCTTCGTGCCAGCGACCTTTAACAATCGCGCACGCAGCACTGTAAGCTTGTTTACCCCCCACTGCGGGTTGTGCTGATCCGTCTGTATATATTATACAGCCGTAATGATCTAGAGGCAGAATTTCGGTCGGCGGAGGACATTCGAATTCGTATTGGAGAAATTCTTGTGTTTTTAAATTGGGATCAAATTCGTATACCACGTCTGTTGCAGCAAGAGAATTAGCCCAGTGTATCCACCTTGGATGTAGTGCTTTAGCATTCGGAATGCTTGCCTTTGTTACCGCCTCCAAGGCTGGTATCGGTGTCACGATTATTATTCGTTTACCTTGTGCCAGGGCTCGTTCTTTTGCTATAGCTGTCTGTGTTGCAGTAAGAATTTTTTCCGTTGGGCTAAATTTCATTTCAGCTTTAGTGTACAAGTGTGATTTGAATACAATTGGTACCTTTTCTCCCTCATTAGAGGTCAGGTATGTGAATCCGCATCTTCCTGGGATGACTCGAATCACAAGATTGCGTGTGTTATCACGTGTTTCTAATTTTGTTTTAATTAACATGTCTGTTTGTAAGGATCTCAAAATTTCTGTGTGTGTTTGAGCCCAATTGGTTCTTTTAAAATCTGGTTTTATTAGATCATAAAGGGGCTTGACCCTTTCTGCGTAATTTGCAATGTATGTTCTTCCGAAATTTAGGAAGCCTAGAATTGACTGTAGGTTTTTTAGTGTTCTAGGTGCCTAGAATTGACTGTAGGTTTTTTAGTGTTCTAGGTGCTTGGAGTACGGCACATTTCTCTAGGAAATTGTCAGCCAGGCTTTTGCCTTCACTTGATAATTCATATCCTAAGAACAGGACTGTTAGATGGGCAATTCTAGATTTTTTAAAGTTGAATTTGTAACCCTCTGCTGCGAACCCAAGTATTATGGTGTTCACTCTCTTCAAGTGAGTATCCAAGTCATCATCTGTTAGGTATATGTCGTCGACATAAGATAATGCTTCGTCATCATATGTTTGTAGTAACTCTGTTACTCTCGCTGAGAATAATCCTGGGCTGTTCTTGAACTCTTGGGGTAACCGACAGAATTGTTTTTGAGCGCCATTTATTGAGAATACAGACAAATATCTGCTCTCTGGTGCTATATTTTGACAAAAGAATCCATTAGAGATGTCTAATGTTGTTTTGTATTTTTTGCGCACTATGTTATTCATTAGCGCTGCACTATGCGAGTTTTGCACTGCAAAGGTTTTGCAACATGAGTTAAGGTGTCTGTAATCCAAAACTAGACGATATGAATTGTCTGGTTTGGAGACAGGAAACAAAGGGTTGTTCATTTGTGAGGTGCAAGTTTCAATTACCCCCTGGTATTCTAGTTGATCTAGTATTTCTTTTACCTGTTTTTTAGCTTCTTGCTTAATTGGGTACTGTCTTTGTGCAGTAGGTTGTGATTTTAACTGGATTTTGTGAGGAGGAGAGTCCTCATCCCATCCTACGTAATTTTTATATAAAGCAGGAGCTTGAGCTACTGCCCACTTTCTGGCAAGTGTGTATTTTTTATGAATTGGGATATGATTTGAGAAGGCAGGCATAATTATTTCTTCGCCATGAGGGCAGTCCCTGACAAACTCTGGTGGCCAGTCTTTTTCAGCTAGAAGGATGTCATAGCCCTTGGAGAGATTATCCCAAAATAGTCCCCTTATTTTTCTAGTCTTATCCCCTTCTATACGTAAAGTTATCTCATATATTTTGTGAGGTTTGCTAACTCTGGTGTCTGCAGTTTCCACTTGAAGATATTCATTCGTGTCCACTGTCTCCAGATGATTCATAAGGACTTTGCGAGCTATGCTCACTTCTGCTGCGCTGTCTAGCATTGTCTGAGCCCATTCTCCGTTTTTCAGTTGTGTCCTCAGTATTCTCGGCATTGTTAACTACTTTAATACTGGCTACCTTCTTTTTGGAAATTGTAATTTCTTATTTGGATGAGCAGGTTCCTTGTCTTTGGACTTGACGTGCCCTTCCCTGGGTTCCGATCGTCCTCTTCTTTCCGATTTCTGCGAGGAAGTCTGAAAAGATTGAGAGGGACGTGTATCAAAATCTTGATATCTATCCGGTTTCTTTATATTATCCCTATTTCTAAGGTTGTATTTTTTCACAGAGGGCTCAATTTGGGGAGACTTGGGTCCTTGGTCCGGAGATCTTTCTCTCCGCCGAGGAGACCTTCCTCTGGACTGGAATCTCTTTTCTTTTGGATTGGATTGTTTGTTTCCATCCCAGTTCTTCTTTTGACTGTTTAGATGATTTTTAATAAATATTTTTTCAGGACTTTCAATCAGTTGGGGTTTTACTGGTATTCCACCTAAACTATCTCTACCTAGTTCCTCATAGGATTTTTCTATAATTCTGGCAATTTCAGTTGGTTGGTCTGCTATATCTGTTTCTTTTAACCTTTGGCGGATCGCCACGTTTGCTGCTTCTCCCTTTATATTGGCTAGTAATATAGCCGAGACCTGCTTGAAGTCTTTCAGTAATTTCATACCAAGAGTTAAAGCAGGTTCTGGACCGTATTCGTCTTGAATTTGTTTTAGCACATCTGGTATTACCGAAATGGATGGAACACCGTGCGTTTTTGTGTAGATGGAAGCAAAGACTGTACCCCAAGTGTCACAGTCCTCCACGTGTGGTGCGATTCCCATTGGAAGACAGATAGTCAGAATCCTGTGTTTTTCCACAGGAGTGGTGTCTGGAAACACCGCCTCTATTTGGGTGATTTTTTGTGCTAACCAGAATGGTATTTGTTCCCGTTTAGCTGGTACTTTACCTAGGCAGGATTGTATGTTCTGTGGTGTAATTTTATTTGTGTTCCCCTGATGAGGGGTCAGCTGTGGAATTTTAATTGCTGGTTGAATTGTTGAAGTCCGCATTACATATTGGACTAATTGTCTATGTACTTTTATTAATTGTTTTATTTGTATTAAAAGATCTGCTGCAGACATTCTTTCGATGTCTGGATGTGGTGTGTATCCGGCTAGGACCGGCCACGTTGCTCCTGGTCTACCTAATGGACCGAGCCTGGTGATGTGATTGTTGTGTTTTAGGGCGCCATTAAACAAGAGCAGGTGCTCTTGAAATTTAAGTGGTACTTCCACCTCCTCGAAAGGAGTGTATTCCTCAGGAGGTTCCTCTGTTTTGTAATGGTGGAAGACCTTTGTTACAGCGTTTGCTGCTGGAAAGTGTATCCATGAATAGAATACCTCTGTCTGCCGATATTCGTGTGCCTCTATTACGAATATGACTGTGCCACCTCTAGGTGTCAGTCCATTTTCTATAAGTTTTCTTATGTTGACCGGGATGAGTATTATATCCGGGTCTGCTTCTTGCATAGTAGTTTCAGCTGCTGCGAGTTCAGCTGCTATTCTAACTGTTTCTCTTTCTTCATCACTGTCTACCATTTTACCGTCAGGAAGGTTATTCCGTTTGTTTGCAGATCAGGTTTCTTATGGAAACAAAGATTAGATGCACAATATTTTAGAACAGTGTATCCTTCAACGTTGACTAAACCAAGAACCATACATAGGAGTTTCCTCCTGCGAGGTTTGGCGGATATGACCTTTCACCCACTCCAGACGTCTTTGGAGTATTATGGGAAAAAAGGGGTCTGAGTGAAAAAGCACGACTGAGTTACTCTAATGTCTTGCGTTAGTTTTATCGCCTTTCCAAACGTTTGGGCGCCATGTAGTGTAGTTCCTATTATCCCAATAGGCTCTGCGCATTGGAATAATACCTTCAATAGTATAGGCCTAGACCAGACGTTAAGTAGGTCTTCTATTGTCGATATTAGACTTAAAGTTTTGGGTTTGCCAGCTAGCTCAGAGTTCACTAGAAACTTTCTCGAATAGGCAAGGAGGAGTTGAACCTCCCTGGATAGACAAGAAGGGATTTAGTTTCTGACAACCATAGAACATGACAACTTTGCTCTCCCCTAATCAAGAGTGTATCTCTAGAGTCGTGTGAAAACAAAAGACAACTTATTTTACTCAGTCAGTACGTGCATTCTTAGTCTCACCAGATTGTAGAGAAAAGGAAGAGACGGGCGTGTTCAATAAAAGATGGTATTTATTGATCAGTCTCTTTTCTCGTACAAGAGAAATGGATCGATATTATCGCAATACTTATGGTTAAGTAAAGTGCATACAATAAAAGCAGAAGTATAAAATAATACTGTAAAAAACATTTATATGGTTTCTAAGCCATAAGGTGGTTTAAAATGAATAAAATAGATACATACACATATACATTTGACTAATCGTACTCAACTGGTGTTTCTAACTACGCCTACCCCGGTGTACCTGACCTAAGCCTAATACGTGGGCGGGAATAGAAAGTAGCAGTTTAAGTTAAGTTTGTTTTGCCAAGTGACTGACTCAAGAATTCTCTGCAAGGGGTTATTCAGTTCTGTACCTTGAATCTAGGATGAATGAGGGATGGTATCTCTCGTCTCTGGTCTCGATATTCCAGGCTGCCTGCGAGGGCTACCCGGAAGCGCCGGAGCTGGATTTCTCGGCAGGAGAAAGCAGCGTCTCGTTCTCAGCGCGTCAGGAAGGCGGGGCTGCGCCAGCGGGGTCTGCTCTGCTCTGGGTTTCGGCAAGTCTGGCTGCTCCGATCTCGTCACCACCGCGTGTGTTTGCTTAAGGCAATACCGGTAATATTTATACCTGTAAGGTGCCGAGATTGACGTAAGGATGGACATAGATACGTTAATAAGGATGTCATACGACTTGGTCGTTAGCACATTCTTTTGCTGAAGTTCTCGATGAAATCAAAACAATGGCCGCAGGGTTTTTCCCAGGTTGTCATAGGTTTGATTTGTTTTGAGAACTCCGTATGCCTTATCAGGGGCTGGAGAAATATCGCTTGTCTAATTAGATGGCAAGCGTTATGACCTAATCAGATAACACGTTCCTGTGCCGTAGTGTGGCTTAATCAGATAACGGTTTCTGCATCATGGGATGGCTGCTAGTTAACTTGTTAACCAGAATAGGGTCAGGAATAGGGGGATCGATACAGAACCTATAGGAATACATCACAATGTAGTCTAGCATATCAAAGAGTACGCAGAAGATGAGCACTGTATGCAACAACTTTGACACTTACAGAAGCCTCAGCTTCTCCATGCCCCCTACACAGTCCTAAATATATACATTTTAAGCTGACGGTATCTTGTTGCAGATGAAGTGAGGCCTATCTTGCAACATGGTGCATCTTTTGCACCGCCGCTGCGTCACAAAAGTGACGCAACGGCGGCGCAAAAGAGGCGCACGGCCATCATAAATCTGCCCCTAACATTTTAAATGATTGGTTCAGAATGCCGATAAGGTATGGCCTATTCAGAGGTTTGTTTGAGGTGAGGCCTACTCAGGGTTGCAGATGAAATTTAGGCTTGTTGAAGAGAACAGAGGAGATAATACATGTGCAGGCCTACCAACGAAGTGAGTCATGTCCACTGCACTCTTGAACAAAGGCCAGACCTCCTCTGTCTCCCTGGACAGGCCTAAACCTCATCTGCACAATGTGATTCGTAATGTTAGGAAACACAGGTGATATAATTGAAAAACGTGCAAATATTTTTGCTCATTTCACAATCACATCACCTGTATTTCCTCAGCTTAGGTATCTCATTGTGCAGATGTAGTCTAGCATATCCAAGAGTACGCAGAAGATGAGGACTGTATGCAACAGAGCAATGTACATTACTCACCTCCCTTGATATTTATTTAAAGAAGCAGACACCTTTTTGTCATTGTCATAAATGTAAAAATATTCCTTTTCTTTATGAACCATTTTCATGTCAAAATTTGAAAACACAGCACAACTCCTATGTACAAGTACACTCTGTCAGTACTTAAATTTGCCAAGCACACATGGGGGCGTATTTACAAGGACCTTGCACCACGGGGAAATGACTTAAATTTGCAAAGCACTCATGAGGGAGTATTTACAAGGACCTTGCACGACCTTTAAAGTCACTTTTAACATGGGGAAAATAACGTGAACGTGGCTCAAAGGCCTTGTAAATATGGCCCATGCTGACTATGAAACTCTATCAGTACATATCAAGTAACCTAAATGATTTCAAGAAACGTTCTTAAACACATCAAGTAACCAAATTATTCACCCAGATTCATGGTGAAGTGACTTAAAATGCCCTAACAGACATGGGGGCGTATTTACTAGGCCCTTGCACCACTTTTGCGTCACTATTAACATGGGGAAAATGACGTGAAAGTGACTCAAAGGCCTTGTAAATATGCCCCAAGCAGGCTATGAAACTCTAGCAGTACATATCAAGAAACCTAAATGATTTCAAGAAACGTTCTTAAACACATCAAGTAAGGAAATTATTCACCCCTATTCATGGTGAAGTGACTTAAAATGCCCTAACACACATGAGGGCATATTTTACAAGGCCCTTGCACCACTTTTGCGTCACTTTTACCATAGGGAAAATAACATGAAAATGGCTCAAACATGAGAGTGTATTTACAAGGCCCTTTCATCACTTTAGCGTCACCTTTAACATGGGGAAAATAACGTGAAAGTGGCTCAAAGTCCTTCTAAATATGCCCCATGCTGGCTATGAAACTCTAGCAGCACATATCAAGAAACCTAATTGACTTCAAGAAACGTTTTTAAACACAATAAGTAAGCAAATTATTCACACAGATTCATGGGGAAGTGACTTAAAATGCCCTAACACACATCAAAGCGTATTTTTAAGGCCCTTGCACCACTTTTGCGTCACTTTTAACATGGCTATGAAACTCAAAGAAACAAAATCTATTTGTAAAACACTTGACACAAAGCAACATTTTAAATACACAACTTTCTTCATAATTTTCTCCCTAAAGCATACTATTCTCTATCTAAATTAAATTAATCTTTTCTCACCTTAGCAAATACTTTTTGAGTTTCAAAACAGTCTCAGACACACACCAATTTTTCTTTAGCAGAGCAAAGGGTATGCACTCCAGAGGCTGCAACCAACAAAGGCACATAAATGCTGTAATTCATCACGCATATCTCTCATGTCACCCAATCAAAACTCTTCCCTCACTTTTTTCAAATCAACACCCTTCTTCCCTCCGCCCTTTCTGCCTTTTTTCCATAGCAACCACCTCCTGAAAGACCTCTCATGTTTACAAGTTCACACAACAATGTTTCAATTGAACTCTGAACTCTCAGTACACCTGCATATCCAGTGCAATCTTTCATAAAATGATTTTTTCTTGACCACTCAAATTACATCTTTCAAAGAACTCATCCATGCACCCTAACTTTCTGTGTTCAGCAATCAAAATCCACCAATCACTGCTACTGAATCATTAGCACTGAAACTCCACAGTTTTTTTCATTACAAACTCCTACTGTTTCAACTGTCATTTCATTCCCACACTTCATCTGACTGCAGCGAAACCTCCTCTCACCATGTTTTCTGTCTGGATTGTTGGACATAGTTACATCCACTGGGCTCAAAGGTATGCTGATAACGGAAATTTACACAACCTCAATTTACAAAATGTGGAAATCAACTGGATTGGTCACAGAGGATTAAGATGTCACCAATTGATACCATTGGTGAAAACCTTTTTGCATTTACCAAAACCTGACCTGTTAATTGTGCACTGTGGAGGAAATGACTTGGGCACTTTGACTGGGGTAGGTCTGGAAATGCTTTTAAAGGACACCTTTGAGCAATTGATGGCACTTTTTCCTCAAACTGCCTTGGTATATTCAAATATATGCCAAAGACAGAAATGGAGGTGGTCCAACCAATTTTGTCCACAAATTGAGAAATTGAGGAAGCATGTAAATAAGTCTTTTTCAGCTTACATGAGAGACCATGGAATGGGCTCCATCTACAACAAGTTCACTTCTCAGATGAGGGGAACAGAATTTTCATCCTGAATTTAAGACTATGTATTGGTACCTACTTATAAGTACCTAGAACTTATACAGAACCCAAAAGCTCTTTTCAGAGCTACCTTAACTATGATTACTCTTTTAAAATTTCAAATGTACCTTTTTTCACTCATTTTCACTTTTGTTCGCTTCCCGGTTCGCTACCCGGTTCGCGTACCGGCAGCTAACCTCGCGAAAATTTTTTTTTTTCTTTTTCGACATATATGAGCCTCCTCAGCCACCCTTAGAAAGCCTAGGGGGTCAGGATACGTCTCCCGTGCCCCCTTATACCCTTTCCCAACATTCTTTATCCTCCATCTTGTGATTAAATTCGACCGAAACACAAGATGGCGGACTCCCGTTACGCTACCGGTTAGCTACCCGGTTCGCGTACCGGGTAGCGCCTCTACCGCGAAAAAACGAAAAAAAAATGTTTTTATGTTTTGCCCCGCGGGACCCTTTAATAGCCCCCTCATCAATCCTAGGGGGTCAGGAGGGGTCTACCTTGCCCCCTTTCACTAATTTCCCCCTTCGTTTTTCTTCACCTCTTGTCTCTCGATCCTACCGAGAGACAAGATGGCGGCCGCTCCGGACTGTTTAGAATGTTAACAGACACCGGAGAGACAATCAGCTTCGCTTCGCGAAGTTCCGTTACGCGTCAGGTACGCTAACCGGGGCGCTAACCAGAGCGCTGTTACAGATATATATATTTTTTTGAACGTTAATTTATCAAAATCCACTGGAGCACATATATTGAGACCTAGCAAAGGCACATCGGGCAAACAATATCTACAATTTTGCCAAGTTTCGTGAAAATCCATTCAGCCGTTCGAGCTAAAAGTGAGTCCAACCGCCCTATGGAAAATTGCATGGGAAAAACGCGTTTTGGGACCCCCCTTTTTTCTTGGCCCCCCCTAGACTAAACCCCCCCAAATTTTCAGGGGCTGCTCAGAAACAAAATGTTCCATTTTCCTGAAAATTTCAGCCAATTCCGTCCTCAAACGCCAAAGTTATTCGACATAGAATTTTCAAAAATCCCATAGAGAAAAAATCCTAACTATATATACCTACTGGCGACCGCCAGTAGGTTATATATATATATATATATATATATATATATATGAATACAGCAAAGTTTCTTCAAAAGAAGACGCCGCACACCACCTTAATTATGTGACTTTTTCGTTTATTTCTTGTAGGTTCCCCACCACAAGAAATAAACGAAAAAGTCACATAATTGAGGTGGTGTGCGGCGTCTTCTTTTGAAGAAACTTTGCTGTATTCATTGTTTTGCGAGGGTGTCCCGAACCTCGCCGCTAGCACCAGCTTTTGGCCGCTACTCTCATATTGGGACACTTGCTGTAACAATATATATATATATATATATATATATATATTCTTCACGCTCCACTTGCACCTGCCTGTCGCACTCCTAGGCTGGTGCCTGCTAGTCGGGGGTGCACCCGACAACAATATCAGCTCCAAGGACCCTTCCCCGTAGTTTTCATTACTGACGAAGGCCGAGTGCCGAAAGCGCGTTTTGAGAGAAATAAACCTACTGTGAATCTACCCTGAGAGTGCTGCTTCCTAATTCCCGGTTGATTACGGGGAAGGGTCCTTGGAGCTGATATATATATATATCCCGACGGGTGCTGCTTATCATTTGGGCACTCTGGGAGTTGCAGTCCGACGATACACATACAAGATGCAACAGGTGAACACAATCAGGAAGGGGGAGCCATGCCGGACATTCATAGGCGGACAAAATGATTCAGAAAAGGGGGTGGTGATGAACAGAGTGCCTGAATTAAGCAGACCACTCTTACCCAGTCCAAAGATCAGGGCTTGATCCATCACCGTTTTTTAGCTCACTGCACCATCCCAGCTCAGAACTTGGCTATATGCAAATTAGTCTGTTCCTGTCCCAGTGCATGATGGGAACAGTGCAAACCAAACAACCAGACATGAGTCCCTTGCTCACTGCTCCATCAGGATTCAAGCAAGCCGGGCCGACGAGGCTGAAATGCCAGAAACCGGTCCCCGGTAGCTTGTATCCTTTCTGGTGAAGAATTGGCTTGGTAGTTTGGTCTGCCCTGTTCCCATGATGCACTGGGCCAGGGACAGACTAATTTGCATATAGCCAGGTTCTGAGCTGGGATGGGGCAGTGAGCTAAATAACGGTGATGGATCAAGCCCTGATCTTTGGGCTGGGTAAGAGTGGTCTGCTTAATTCAGACACTCTGTTCATCACCACCCCCTTTTCTGAATCGGACATTCATAGGCAGCAGGAAACAACGCAACGTGATTTCCAATTCAGGTGTTGGGCGCTGAGGAAGGCGAAAGCCGAAATGCATCACCGCCACTTGAGTTGTTGTGTGGACAATAAAGCTTTTCCAAACGGTCTCCTCTCGGCTCCTGCTTCTTCTGTTGAGGGAGGTTTGTTTGGATATGCAGTGATCACCACTGATGTGTTTGTTATAATTCTAACAGCAGGACATGTTGTCTTTCTTATTTCACTTGCTGATTGTATATCCTGAGAGACAATAATGAAATTCTCATTTATTGTTTGGTGATTTTACCTACAGGTTCTGCTATGCCTCTATGTATCAAACAAATGTTTCTAAGGCCAGGTAGGAGAACCTTATGCATCCTCTATAACACTCTCTTTCACATTTAGGGGCGGGTAAGCTGGAATATATATAGCAGCCCTAATGAAAGCCAAGTGACACTTATAGGCAGAGCAGGTTGGCTGAAACATGTCATCTAATTAATATTTTTAAATCACTTGATTTTCACTGAACATCCCAATCTGCGATTTTTAACCATGGACAGGGTACCCAGTAAATAAAACGAGATATCCAGGGATTACCCATAACCATCTTTATTATTGGATCCCTGGGTTTGTCCAGAAAAGGAACATCTATGAGCTCCGACAGGGTTGGTTGCACCTATCCGGATGGTATTAGCCTATCGGGATGAGGATAGACACCAATGATACAGCATGCCACGAGTAAATGGGCGAGGCATCATCTCTTAATATTTACATGATCCTGTAGGTTAACAGGTGGCACAGACAGTAGTGTACAGTTGTTATTGGGCCCCCGTACTGTGTTGTGTATGATTATTTCTAATTGGGAGAATATAAAAAAGGTCATAGTTACATTACTTCACTCTCTTGGGTTGCGAAACTAGTGTGTGGGTCTCCATGGAAGTCATTTTGCGAAGGACAATTCCACCTTGTGTATAATCTGCAAAATCCTTCTGTTTCTCATGTTCATATGTGGAGCAAATTTGGGCAGTTTTTTAGCCCAACTTTTCTCACGTGCAAAATTTTAAAAAACATACAGATTTCCCTTATTTTGCATTCATCAAATAGTTTTACCCACCCCTTGTCACACATACTGATTAAGTCCTTGACTCTCATCACTAAACGTTCACTATATGAAGTATTTTCACATCATGTGGTCTGGCTACTCTTGGCACCATTTCACTCATAATACATTAAGCCTTTGTAATATGGACATCTGTGTGTTCTTTACTTTCAACTTTAATCCTATTCACCTTATTAATGCCTCTTTTATCATTGGACTGATAGTTTTTCCATTCCAATTTCCCCGTCCATATTTCATATGCTTCTCGGCCTTTGTAGGGTTTTTGGACTTGAATAGGTTTGGCATTATTCTGACTTACCTACGACAAAGCTAGGTATTTTAAAGGTTTCGCCATTGCAGACACTGATTCTTCTATTAAGTTGATTTTCTTATTTTGCACTTTCTAGGCTGAGTTGTCATAGAATGTGCATAATGCTACTGTTTTCTTTCCAGTTTGCACCCCGAGTAAGAGTATTGGGAACCTCGTTCCAAAGTCTGAGTGGATCCACCAAGAAAGTTTGCTTGATATTTCTTAATTTTCGTACTACTGTCCAGAATGCCAAGAGATGTCCATTTAATTAGCAATGTATTTAGGTTCTATTATAGTTCATTGTATTGAACCTAATAGAAAAGGTTGTGAGTAAATTGTGAGCTGGGAGAAATCAGGTAAAATAATGGATATTCGATGGTTAAACTCCTTCTTGTCCAAGATTAGATGAATGGTTCATGAAAGACGACTTATAAGGTGCTAATTTGGTGCCTCATAGGATGGCAAGATATATATTACCTACTGGCGGTCGCCAGTAGGTATATATAGTTAGGATTTTTTCTCTATGGGTTTTTTGAAAATTCTATGTCTAATAACTTTGGCGTTTGTGGACGGAATCGGCTGAAATTTTCAGGAAAATGGCACATTTTGTTTCTGAGCAGCCCTTGAAAATTTGGGGGGGGGTTCGTCCAGTGGGGGCCGAGAAAAAAGGGGGGTCCCAAAACGTGTTTTTAACATTGAGTTTTCCATAGGGCGGTTGGCCTCACTTTTAGCCCGAACGGCTGAATGGATTTGCACGAAACTTGGCAAAATTGTAGGGACTGGTAGCCCGATGTGCCTTTTGTAGGTCTCAATATATGTGCTCCAGTGGATTTTGAGAAATTAACGTTTAAAAAAAGATATATATCTGTAACAGCGGACCGGTTAGCGCTCTGGTTCGCGGACTTTTCGCGCAACGGAGCTTTGTGAAGCGAAGCTGATTGGTTCTCCGGCGTCTGTCAACATTCCAAACAGTCCGTAGCGGCCGCCATCTTGTCTCTCGGTAGGATCGAGAGACAAGAGGAGGTCAAAACAAAGGGGGAAATAACTATAAGGGGGCATAGTAGATCCTCGCTGACCCCCTAGGTTTGATGTGGAGGTTTTAAAAGGGCCCCGCGGGGCAAAAAAAAATAATAAAAATAATAATTGAACGGCTGAATGGATTTGCACGAAACTTGGCAAAATATTAGGGACTGGTAGCCCGATGTGCCTTTGCTAGGTCTCAATATATGTGCTCCAGTGGATTTTGAGAAATTAACGTTCAAAAAAAGATATATATCTGTAACAGCGCTCCGCTTCGCGTAACGGAGGTTTGCGAAGCTGATTGGTCATTCTGTCACTGGGCTATAGTTGGGCTACATCTGGCTGATATTTGGGCTACATTTGTTTTTTTGTGTGTCTGGCGGCCATCTTTGGGCTACATTGGGCTACATTGGGCTTCATTGGGCTACATTCGGCTAATTAGCAAATAGCTCATCGCAAACTAGGAATGGTAAAGAATCGCTATTTATTCCTTAAAGTTCGCTATTTAGGAAATGCAAATAACTTTGATGATACATATGGCGGTTCATCTCTAACAAGATAAGAAGCATAGGGATAGATTTATGATGACTGGCGCATCACCAGGGATGTGTTAGTCATTCTGTGCCGCTGTTCCGTCACCTATGGTGTGCTGCATTTACAATGCGGCGCATCATGGGGCAAAAACAGCACAGATGCGTGATGTATCTGTGCCGTAAAGGTGGCGCATTGCTGGAGTTGTATCGCAAGTGTGATGAAGCTCCAGCAAGGGTCGGGGGTGCCCCTGTCGCAGGGTTTCTGTTCTCACACAGAACTGTGGACAGAGGATTGGAACCTCGGCGAATTAGGGTGTCCCAAAACTCACGTTAGTAATCAAAAACTATTTAGCAAGCTAGGTACAGTGTCACATTGGATATAACAAACTCTCAATGTTTAGACAATCCAGAATATGAACTTATAGTACCTCAGGATACGTGGAACTCATGAACAGTCGGTCGTTATATATTTCTTAGAAACCAGAACATGGAGTTAAGAAGAACACATGTGTATTTGAAATGTTTATTTACTAATGCCGTCTTCTCAGGCGTAGTACCTTAGATAATAAAAGTACACATATTATCAGTAGCAAAATTACCAGCATAGTTACTAGTACATAAAAAGTGAATGGTGATAGTATGTTAACATGCTGTAAATGAATAAGAGTTAGCAACACTTATAAGCAGCCGCGGGCCGTGGAGGGAGTTACGGTGAGGCAGGGAGGCGGGGAGGGGGAGAAGCAGGGTGGAGAATACAAGTACACATATTATCAGTAGCAAAATTACCAGCATAGTTACTAGTACATAAAAAGCGAATGGTGACAGTATGTTAACATGCTGTAAATGAATAAGAGTTAGCAACACTTATAAGAAGCCGCGGGCCGTGGAGGGAGTTACGGTGGGGCAGGGAGGCGGGGAGGGGGAGGGGCAAGGTAGAGAGGGCTCCACCCTGCTTCTCCCCCTCCCCGCCTCCCTGCCCCATCGTAACTCCCTCCACGGCCCGCGGCTGCTTATATCTCACCCTCCCTAATACACATATTATATTATTTGCTAAGAAGGTCTCTTTGTGTTGGTTTAGGGCGTGTCCATACTTTAGTGTCTTAGATTTGAAGGAATCACATCAGCATACACCAGCTCTCTCTTCATGTGAACCGCATCAACTGTTGTGTATGTGTGTTCGGCAAAGCAATATAAAACCCGCCTCATGCCCAGAATTGGCAGAAGTTGCACTTATGTTATGAGTATGAAGTCGTGGAGATCAGACCTCATAACAATTCTGTATCGTGTTGTTCTTGAAACTTTAGCACTCGCTGTACAGATATAGTTTAACAAGTAAAGCAGATAGTAGACCAATAACATATTATTCTCATGTAAACCACGATGAACTACTAGGTGGAAAGCTAAAGCAACAACTAAGTGTCGTGTGCAGAAGTTGCAAAAAAGGAAAAATGGCGTTTAAACCGGTAATGAGCCCATGCTAACTTAACACGGTGTAAAGATATCCAGGACCTAGATGACACCTCCTCATGATCCGGAAACGAACTGAATAAGATAATAGAAGTGCCATCTCATGAGAGCAGATTGCAAGTTTATATGTGGACGGTCCGCAAGGTAAAGCATTAAAAACTAGGAAAATTCAATGCTAAAGAAAAATAAAACAGCCAAGTACTTTATCGAGTCTTAAGCCAATAGGCAAGGTAAATAATAAAAACTTGACAAATAAGTCAATGAATTGTCAATGAAATGCTAGTACTCAGCATATCAAACATGAAAAAGGTCTATGACATAACTGTGTATGCAAAATAAGCTGCAACAGCCTCCAATAGGAAGTCACCGTCTTCATCCGAAAACAGTTCAGCCATCCAATTTAAAAGCGGAAAAGAACATACGTGCTCTCCCAGCACCGGATCCTCTATCACCATCAGAGGACAGCTCGGTGGGTTTTCAAGAAAGCTGTGTTCCAAGAAAGACTGTGCTGCCGCCAGTAAATTCCAGGGACCAAGTAGTCCATGCATCAATGCCACAGCCATAATCCTTTCGCCAGGACAAATCAACTCGTGAGTAATGATAGGAGTCATCAGCTGATTAAAGTCGACGTCAGGAGAAACCGGTCCGCAGAGACACAAATCAATGGCCCAATCGAAATCACAGGTCAGGCAGTGAAATACAGGCTGGACACAGGTGAAGTAGGAGAACCGAAAAGATAATCCATATGCCGTGCTTAATATCGCCAACGGCATTGTGCCATAATATTCTAGCATGCGATTGCGGAACAGTGTCAGCAGCTGCAGGGTCGGAGGTTGCATAGGAGGGACATCCATATTTAAAAATGTAAAAAAGCACAAGAGCGTCCGCTGGTAATGCAAGTAAAAATGCAATCCACGAACCAGAGTGGAGAAAATGGAATGAAAGGGAGCAGGGATGACTCCAAAGATTTTCTCAAATGAAGTCACGAGACCACTGGTAACAACTTTAAAAAAGTGTGCCAGGGATTTTGTGGAGGATGCGTTAAAGATAGTCGGAAACATGTTGCTGAAATTGAAAGGCAAACCTGTGTACGGGTGTTCGCTATGTGAAGTACGAAAGTTTCACGGGCCGAACTCAAGGCCACCTCTCTCTGAGACAAAAGAGCTCTTATTCTTGTCATGCCGTTGAAACGTGTCCCAAGGTTGGTATTTGTGGCCAGATTGAAAACTCCCTATGTTCATGTGTGGGAGGAAATAGAACATTTCTGCAGCAAATAACCCGTTCACTTACTGTTACGATAAAAGGAATACTTTTTAATTAACTCAGAACAATCTTCATTATTGAGCATCAAATAACTACCATTTTCCAACAACTTGAACGTGGGGATGATAGCAGGAACTGGCGTGCCTTGCAACACGCAAGCCATATTTGGTCGGTGTTTGTTGCATGAATCGTGTAACTGTATGTGCCTACACATTAGTGAATGATCTGGCGTCTCAGTGCATTCCTCTCCATTCAGATAAACTTCTTGATCATTTTTGAAACATCTGTATGTGTATGGAAGCGACCAGACCTCATGAACAAAAGCACTACCTAAAGGTTCATAAAGACCTATTGGTATATATTTCATACAATTTGAAAACTTATATAAAGCAAAAGGCAGCGTTATTAAACCGTGGATAAGGCATGTTGCCAAAAAACCCGCAATCCTCTGCTGATGATGTCACTGAGCATGTCATGAATGATGTAATATGTGACATCATCAGTAGTGGATTATGGGTAATAGTATCTCTAGTTTACTCCCCTATAGCTGTCTTTCTTTTAACATAAGTGTGTGTTTCCTTCCCTTATACTTACTGTTTTTGGTTCGCTTCCAGTTCGCGTACCAGCGAGCGAACTAGGAAGCGAACTAAGAGAAATAGAGGTTGGCACAGTTCCAAATATTGTACCAATTTTTTAATAACGGGGAGGTAGTTCTGAAAAGAACTTTTTTTTTTATTTTTCTGAACATTCTTTTACTGTTTTTGAATTTTTCGGAACAGTTTTATATTTTTTTGGGTTTTTCTTGGAGGGGGCAATGAAAACGATTCATTGTAAAGGGCTCAACAGGAGCAACAAAACAAAAAAAAGAAGTATTTATTATTTTGGGCGTTTCGGACAAACTTGCATATGATAGTCAATAGCTCTGTTGATCAGAGTGATGCTTCTTTCTCCGTAGGAAATGAATCCATCGCAAAATACGCAGGTGTGTTTTACTTCACCAAATCTCATTTGTATATTTGGCACCATCTCCCTGCCCTCTGGTCCCGTTACTTCCGGTACAACAGATCTTCTGGCCATAATAGGGAGATTATCTAGGTCGTTCCGAAACTGTGCAGCACTGTAGTTGTTAGGATGCCACCTAGTCATATGGCGATGCATTGTGTAGTTTCCGAAACTGTATTTTTTGTCGGTCCCTCTGGACAGTCTATCTTGACATATAAGGCAAGTTACGTATCTTGCATTTACTTTTTTCTGACCTTTGGGAATTTTAAAAAATTGCCAAATGAAGTTTTCTTTCCGGTGAGACGTCTTGGGCTGCTCAGGCAAAAACTGCCTCTCTTCGTGCTCGTCCTCCTGTTCCTCTTCTTCTTCTTCTTGTTGAATTACAACTTGAGCAGGTGGTCCACTCTTCCTTGGATGTGGTGGAGGTGGTGGGGAAGCACCAGCTGAAGCTACTAAAGAAGCCATTGCTCAGTGATCACAAAGGGTCTTTCTCTCACAATGATGAAAGTCAGAGTGAGGAAAGAAGGAGGGATTTTCATCATTTGGGAAAAACAAGAGTTCTCAACCAATCAAAAGTGTTCATTTTAGATTATATGACCTAGTCTTACATCATTAGGAAACCAAAAGTGAAATGAACCAATGAAAAGTGTTATTACCAAGTCACATGACTTGCTGTGTTTACGTTAAGCGCTTTGCAGGGCCTCCCGGTTTGCTTCCAGAAACCTGCGCTTTGGCACTCGCTTCGCGTACCAGTTTGCTAACGTAGCACGTCATATGACGTATCAAGCGACAACGTGGAACGTCATGCGGACGGGAGGCGTCACGATGTTGTTTTCTAACGCGGCACTTGCGGTAAAGAAACGTTTACCGGCTCGCGGTCTATTTCGCGGCATCAAGGTCAGCTAACGGGAAGCTTCCCGATTCGCGAAGCGGGAACGAAGAAAAAAAAATATTTTAAAAAAAAATTATTCATAAACATATAAAATATATTTTTGGATTTAAAGAAGAATACATTTTACAGCTACAGATATTAGCTGTTAAAAAACCAATGAAATTCACAGAAAAAACCATAGGTTATAGACCATATATAGTTAGGAATTAGCATTTACAAAACCTTGAAAATTCACTGAAAAAACCATAGGTTATAGACCATATATAGTTAGGAAATAGCATTTAGAAAACCTTATTTTACTCACACAAAACCATTGAAATTCCATATATAGTTAGTTGCACTAACTATATATCGCGCACCTGCAATCCACTGCTGATGATGTCACATATTACATCATTCATGACATGGTCAGTGACATCACTGATGACATCACTGATGACATCTCAAATGACATCACTGATGACATCACTGATGACAACATCCAGTGACTGTATGCTTCTGTAAAGTTAAAATATGTCTTACATATTGAAGAATGAGTGGATGTATAAGTGTCTGGATGAAGGATTTAGTAGGTGCATGACTGACTGTATAAGTGAGTGATTAAATGTGCCTCACTGAGTGCATGGGTTAGTGACTAAACTGTTTTAAATTGTGCATCATTGTGTCTGTTGTTTTGTAATCTGATGCATGTGTTGATCATTAGCTATATGACTAACTATATGGGTTATTGATTAGTTGCCCAAGTATTTGTATGGGAGACTGAGTGTGTGTGTGGGTGTCTGGGAGGTGTATGACTCTGTGCATAGATGTGTGAGCAGTTGATTCACTAGATGTATGGGTTCAAAAGTGCATGTGGAAACATCTGTATGGGCGGTTGACTGTGTGCATGAGTGTATTGGTGAGTGAATGGATATCTCAGTGCTACATGTCAAAGTAAGTACATATGTAAAACACAGTACATGTGATAGTTGACATATATAAATAACTGTGCATAAGAGCCAGTGAATGTGTGAGTGGCTGTATGGATTATTGTGAACTTGTATCAGGGATTGTATAACAGAGTAAATATGTGTTATTATATGTTCCAATAAGTAAGGTGTGTATAACTATATAGTTGAGGAAATCGAGGTGTGATTGATTCTTTGCAAGACTGACTAGGTGTGTGAGTAACTGCATGGATGAGTGACAGTCTGTGAGTGTCTGTTTACACTGAGTGTATCTAAGGTTATATTAGAGTCTGAAGAGGTTCATTGTATCATCACATGAATGATGTCATCAGTGATGTGATCAGTAATGTCAAATGAGATGTCATCAGTGATGTCATCAGTGATGTCATTTGAGATGTCATCAGTGATGTCATCAGTGATGTCACTGACCATGTCATGAATGATGTAATATGTGACATCATCAGCAGTGGATTGCAGGTGCGCGATATATAGTTAGTGCAACTAACTATATATGGAATTTCAATGGTTTTGTGTGAGTAAAATAAGGTTTTCTAAATGCTATTTCCTAACTATATATGGTCTATAACCTATGGTTTTTTCAGTGAATTTTCAAGGTTTTGTAAATGCTAATTCCTAACTATATATGGTCTATAACCTATGGTTTTTTCTGTGAATATATATATATATAGCTTGATCGCTTGGCCATTTTTCTTTTTAAAAAATCATCCATTTTCCATTGCATACCTGTCTTACTTCTTATATTTTAGGGGGCCATTTAGGTATAAGTGACAACTTCTTTAGTATTATTTCACATGGGTCCCGATGCACCCACTGTGAAGTTAAACAGGTAGAGTTCCTTGTGTAAAGCTGCCTTCTTTGCCCCTAACATTTCTTATGGTTTCTTATAACTTCTTCAGTGCTTCTTAATATCTTCAATAGGTTTCGGTTACTTTCACTTTGAGTCAGGACAATGTCACTTCACATGAGTTGTGACTCCTGCATTGAGTAAGGAAGAAAGATGTTAAGTTATATTATTTATGACAACATTTATTTTCTAACATTGAGGGTTCAAAATACCTAGATTACTTTTATTTTGCATACCCTAGAGGAAGCAATGAAGCACATAGTCACTTCATTTTCAAAATGTTTCAAAGTTCGAATTTCAGGTTTTGAAGTGAATGCTCAGCCATTTATTTGCACCTTTAGGGGCCGATTAGGATGGAGGATTTTCCGCCTTCTCCGGGCCGGCGGAAGCCACCTCCGGCCCGGAGGAGGCGGAAAATCCTCTGCGGAGTCACCAAAGACCCACCGCCGCATTACGATGGCTGGTGGGTCTTGGTTTCTGTCCGCTGCTTTTCCGACGCGGTCGGATTACAACCGCGGCAGAAAAGCTCTCATTTGACTGGCAGTGTCTATCAGACACCGCCAGCCAAATTAGGATGCATTTGTAAACATGCTTTTCCGCGGCGGTTTTTCCGCCGTGGAAAAGCATGTGTACTTTTGATTTTGGGGGCCCGTTGCGGGCCCCCAAGGTGTAGGCGGGTGGGGGGTGCACATGGGGGGTACCTATGGTACCCCCCAGTATTTACATGCACAAAGCGGCAGGCACCGCGCGGTGCCTGCCGCTTTGTGCATGTAAATGTTAAACATGCACTTTTAACATTGTGGCGGGTGCTGCTTGAAGCAGCACCCGCCGCAATGTTAAATATCCAGGATGTGACCGCCAGGGTGGCGGTCACATCCTAATTTGCACGGAGGGACCGCCGCAGCCCATGCGGACGGTCCCTCCACCTCTGGGATGGCGGACGGACGCAAGTCCGTCCGCCATCCTAATCGGCCCCTAAAAGTGGTGAGCTATCTTAGGTGACTTATGCATCTACTCTAAACATCTATGTATCAAACACATGTCTCTAATCCGGATTTCTGGTGGTGACACTAAGGCTCATAACCTTACCACGTTGCGATGAGATAATGAATAAAAATAAGGTTTGTAATAATATCACCTGATAACAGTGCCTAGTGACAATCCAGTTTGGAGACTGTACTAAACAATTTTGGATATTACTGTAATTAGAAAAGTGGAATGTTGGGAGCTCCATTGAAGACAATGATGGGGTGGCACTGGGCCAATAATGGCTGGTATAGACCATCTGTTACAACACTCTCATGCTTTTCTTTCTGTTTTTCCCTGTTTATTTTAGAACCTTCTACCTTCAGTAGATGGAATTTTCTAATTGGTTTACAGCCCTCCTGTCTCTGGTTATAATAGCTGCGAATTTTCTCTCCTTCAAAGGAGGGACTTTAACAACCAATATAGCCCTCACCAGCAGTCTATAATGCTATATTATTGTTTCATTTTCATTGTCGGCTAAGGCAGGAGAGAAAAAACAATGAGCCATATAGTATAGTAAAGTGATCAATGAGGTGATCATTATCAGCACAGGCAAAACAGTGTATGGCACAATTAGTCTAAAATCTAGTCACAAATTGTAAAGTGTTTCTGTAGTATGGTAGATATGATGCAAAGAATGGACGTGCCAAATTCGTTCTCTCTAGTTTAACTACACTGTATTGATGAAGAGAACATCTCTCTGTTCTTGATTCTTCTGCTTTGACTGATCCAAGGCTGTCCCTTCCTCCTCCTCTGCCCTTCCTTTCCTCCCCAATCCCAAGACCTGGGTTCAGATTTATCAACACATTGCACTTGTGCAACGCCACTGTTAGTGATGCAAACTGGTGCAAAGTTTTGATTTGGAATTTAATTTCTAGAGCAAAATGTGTTTTGTACTGACAAGTTTTCTAAAAGTAATTCAGAGTAGTAATGTATGTTACTTTGCACTATTTTGCACCAAGGAGGCATCTCATGGGTTGTGTGTGGGCTTTCTGGTGCAACCATTCATTGATTTTGGCGGAATTCCCTATGTACTAACATTTGTAGATAAGGCTTTGAACCAAAGTACAGAATCTAGAGGTAGGTGCAAAGGAGGAGAAATTTGTATTTTCCCCAAGCTTGTCTAACTCTTCATGGGTGCTGTATTGTAGAGCACACGCAGAATGTGGGAACAGTTTATCCTTCCAGTACAAAACCTATGCTAGGCTTATGCAAGCAGCTCTGCCCTATGGGGCAAAGGTGTGTGCATGGTGCTAGATAGCCAAAAAGTGTGACAGTGGTTGGGCAGATATGGCACTTTCCTGCTCAATTGTTTTCGCGCAATGCAGCACAGAGACTTTAGTTGCAGCAGTGTGTTGCATGACAAAAATAGTAAATTTGCCTCCTGGTGTCCACCTGCCAGAGTGGTGTCCTACTTGAAGGAAGTGACCCGAAAAGGGCCACCCGGGTTACCTACAACCACCCAATCGCCTTCCAACAAATGAAGAGTCGGGCAGACAGTAGAGAATCCAAACAGTTATATATTAATAATACTCTGCAGAGGAGTCCATTCTGACCTGCAGCCTAAGATGTCTGCCAAGGGACTGCCCCCCCAACAGTCTGCAACGCATAACCATTCCTCCCAAGAACCTCCAACCGTGTCTACAGTGGAAAGTTACCAGCTTAGGCCGAACATGAACAGAGGAGGCATAGAAGGATGTGCTACCACCTGCCAGATGGGTACACACTATTACAGTCTCAAGGTTGCCATGCTGGGTCTCAGCGTCTCCTAGCATGGGAGCAGAGCTACACACATAGATTGATATGCGAAGGCAGAGAGGCTTATTCATTGGTAAGTCAGAAGGCAACCTTGAACAGAAGAGAAAATAATAACTAAATGCAGTGTTCTTCTAAGGCAAGCAAGACGAATAACAGGGCCTAGGTCAGACACACACTAATGGTGATTGCGAAATACAAAATGGAGTCACACTCTTTAACTGAAGCTCGCACATTGCAGGGATGACTCAGTAGGTTGCATAACGTGGATACGAATTGTGTCTAATTTAGCCTCACAGTGCTAACCTAATATAACACGGAACAGGTGTATAACGAGAATGGGGTTTTCAAACCTAACAGTCCAAAAAGGGGAAGATGTGTGATGACAATCCAAGCAGCTTCAGTTACAGTTGGGCAGCCGATCAGCAACCGATCCTCGAGGTACACGATTAAATTAGCAGAGATGTAAAATCTCTCCGCCCCACTCCTGGTACCAAATTATGTACCAATGAGAATGAAATTAGCCGGATATCTTATGTAAGTTGGACTTTATTTAAAAGTCTTCAAGTCAAATATAACGGACCCACAGCAGAGCTGGTTAGCGCAGAGAGGGACAGTACAAGAGAATGAGAATAGACCGGAATTCTAGAATAGAAGGGACAGATAGAATAGAAATAGAAATGAAAGAAATACCAAGAACATTACACAGACCCTCCTTTTAGAAGTGGAGGCTAAATGCTTTATTGGCACTATCCTGTAGGGTCTTTACAATTCTAAGCAGGGGAGAGAATAAATGTATAGTCATTCGAATCGCAAAGGAAAACAAAGCGGCACACTGCTAACCTAATATAACACGGAACAGGTCTATAACGAGAATGGGGTTTTCAAGCCTTACATAAAGTAGGCCTGACCTGCTGCTCAACTCGGAATGTCCTTAATACAGAGAAAGGAAAAGACTAGTAGGACAGAGATTACACAATTGTGCTCTGATTGAAACTAAAGAACCATCTCTTTAAAAAAGTGGTTCTTAAAGCACTGTTCAGTGATACATGTTGCCCAAATTCTGGACCTAATTCACAAAGAACCTTCGCACTCTTGGTGGAGGCCCCACAGTTGTGGGGGATCTCTGCACTCGGGCGGAATCTCTGCAATGAGAATTCCCTGTGCGGACGACCTTTGTGTTTGAGGTCATCTGATGCTTCTACAATAAAGTCCTCCGGTGATATGCTGATAGTCCCTATGTAAGTGCATCAACAGCTTTCAGAAGCATGTTAATGTCATTAGCATCAATAGTCTCCATTTTGCTATTTCATATATAGCATAAAAAGAATCCCACACAGGTAGGAGCACAATGTAAAAAGAAGCTAAAATACTCCATTAATAAAATCTATAGCTATTTACATTTCATAAAACATGTTAAAAAAGTATAAACTTGCTTACAAATTGATCTATGTAAATCATGTTTCCCAATATATTTTACATATAAAATGTTTAACCTCTGGGTGTTAAACTTTCAGGCAATCAGTGCTAAAGGTGCTGGATCCTTCTTGTTATGGCAGACCATTAAAATGACGCTAGGGCATAACAGGAGAAATGGTCAGGTAACATATGCAAAAAATAGAGCGCTGGGAGGCACTGTGTAAACTTCATCCTGCGCAAAAGCGGAACAATTAATCTTTTTCTTTCATGGACGTGCAGTTTGCAGAAAAATTAAAAATGCAAACTAGTCTGGTGGGATTCACCATCGCAGGGACAAACAGGAAGGGCCTCGACAGAATATGTATTAGTGGGGTAGCCTAACACGAGCCGGCTATAATTTAGCAATTTAAGTGATATATAACACACTAAGCCGGAAAGATAGATATAAACCTTCTTTACTTTAGCAAGTAGTTCGTGGGAGTCCACCTTTACACATTTGATGGAGAATTTTGTAAGACTTCGCATACACACTTTAAAGTAACTCCTCTCTTTTCATTTGTGAAATAAGGAGCATTGAGAAGAATCTGCCACTAGGTTGCCAGAGTCCCTGCAGGCCCCCAGGACTGTCCAATATTGACTTTATAACGTTAAAGTCAGATCAAAAGTTTATTGACCAACTATTGATCTGTGAATGCCTAATGATGTGACTCAATGTCGTTCAACAAAATGAATGCTGAGCACGCCTCTCTAACACAGTATTTATCTGCTTCATAAACCGGTGAAATGGTGGAACAGATGTGTAGGTGGCAACCTTTGCAAGGATACAAAGCCTGCACCCGGGTGGGGATATATGACCTGCATTACAATAAACATGTTTCTATTTCACTTGACGGATCAATTTACCACATGCAGAGCCGCATGGCTGAGCCAGGACTAAATCACTCCCGGCCTCCGATAAATTCTATTGCAGGACAGGAGGCTCTGATTATGCTTAGTCTCATTTCTTTATTGAAATGCTCAGCAGCCAAGTAAAAAACCACATTACCCAGAAACACTTGGGTAATAACCATAGAGTCTCATTAGCATAAATAGGTGAACAGACAATCCCACTTCCTCTTTCTTTGCTGCTCCGCAGCCAGTTAAGTGCTTCTTACCTTTATTGTTGTTATTTGCCTTGCACTGTGTGTTCATTGCGCGGCTTCTACTTTGCATTCTTGCCGCTTTGTTTTCCGCGTGTGTTGCGCTGATTGTATTGCCTTTTCCGCGCGTGTCGCGCTGGTTGTGTTTGCCTTCCGTCCCGTTCGTGTTGCGTTCTGGTGACGGCGCGGCTGGGTGCGAGGCTTCTCCGCCCTGAAGTCGGGCGCTTTGTGCCCGAGTTCTGTTTATTTGTGGAGTGGTTTTTCTGGGGTCTGGGCTGCCTCGCGCGGTGTGCGCGAGCTCCTCTCCTTCCTGTTCAGGCGGCCGGATTAACGCGCATGCGCGTTTTGATGTTTCCGGCGCTCCGTGTTGTTTACTTCACCGGAGCTCTTCTGAAGGACATCCCCTGCGGTGTTGCCGCCCACAAGCCTCCAGGATTGACCCTGTCGACGCCAGTGTCTGCACTAAGATACTGGTTGTAAAATTTGGCATAGGCTTTGCCTAGGGTGACGTTTTTGGTCACAGTGAGCCCTCCCTCCACTCTCTACCTATATTTTGGCCTGTAGTCTCTACAGCTTTGGGCTTGCTGTGAGGGTTTTTTCACCCCCCTTTATTTGAGCCTTTGGCTTGTTTATACCTTGCATTCCTCATTTGTGGGCATATATATTTTCACATTACTGGTGAACCATGAGTGATTACTTGTATGAGGATGTAGAAGAGTATGACGAGGAGGCTCCAGACACCATGGAGCACCATTTGGTAGAGGCTTTGGACCGTGGAGTCCAGTACTCAATGAATAAGGCACTAGTGCATGCTATTACGCCTCTCAAAAGGCACTTGACTAAATATGCTGAGCAGCAGGGTTGGGTCCCTGCGGCTAAGAAGTCGTCATCTTCTCCTGCAGCTCCACATTCTTCTGTCTTCAAAAAATTGGCGCTGTCCTTGTCCTCTGCCAAACCTGATGCTGTTGTTGAGGAAGATGAGAGCGATGACCTGCAATCATCCTCTTCTTCGGATCCCGCTCCTCCTCCTCCCAAGAAAAAGAAATGCAAGGAGCATTTTGTTGATGCGTCTTCGCATCCACCTGTCCTGACTTTTGAGCCGGCGGACATTGTCCACCCCCAGTCCACGGCTTGGCTTCCTTCTCAGGCTGTGACAGAATACGTCCAGCAGCACATACGCCAACCCTTTGAAAAGGAGGTACGTGCCCGTCTCCGGTCTGAGTGCCCACGACCAGACTTGGCTGATCATCTGGCGGAGACCCCTGAGGTGGATCCCACTATGACGACGTACCTCCGAAAATTTGCGAAAGATCCCAAGAAGGGTCTGGATAGGTCCTGGCGGGCTTGCCAGGACAAGGTTTTAGACCTCCTGGGCCCTCTCACCAAAATGTTGGACCTCGGTTTCCTGGCTAAGAGTACTAACCGGATGGTGGATCCGGATGAGCTGATTAATTGGGCTCAGCGCGCCATTTGCCAGTTGGGTAATGCCAACTGCGCACTCTCTGCTGAGAGGCGCAGATCCATTCTGCTGAAACTAGATCCTAAACTACAAGAGTTGGCTACTTCCGAGTCGGGTCCTGCGGCTCAGGGTCTTCTTTTTGGGCAACCATTTTTGAAGGAGCTGACCAACTTTGTGAATACATTCGCCGGCCTGGATAAAGCTCAGGCGTCTCTTCGCCGGACCCTTCGTCCGGTTTTCAACAGGGCCGGAAGAAGTAGGGGGCGTTCCTCCGGCCGTGGTCAGCAGCAGCCCTCCCAGAAGGGCTACCAGTCCCAACGTGGAGGTCAGCAGGACTCGGGATATACCCCTCGTTCAAACTTCTATCCCTCCAGAAAAGGCCGTGGCCAGTTCAAAAGAGGACGTGCTGGTGGATCCGCCGGCGCCTACCACGATTCCGCCACTTCAGGTGAGCATTCTTCCTGCATGCAGTGTTGTTCTGGGGGGCAGGATTCGCCTTTTCCTAGAGAACTGGCGATCAATCTCCAGCGATGCATGGGTGCTGGAGACGGTTCAGGGCTTCAAGCTAGAGTTTTATCATCCTGTTTGTCAGTCCCGTCTTCCTTATCCTCTCCATTTCTCAAACCAAAGTCGAGAGTTCATCACAGAGGAACTCAGGTCTCTGGAGGCCAAGGGGGCGATTGTGCCGACGGTGCGCCATCCTCAGGGCTTTGCCAGCTCAATCTTCCTTGTGGAGAAGAAGGGAGGGGGATCGAGGTTGGTCCTGAACCTGAAGGACTTCAATGCGGGAATGGTTTACCGCCACTTCAAGATGGAGGGAATCCATCTGTTGAGGGATCTCCTGAGGGAACGGGATTGGATGGTCCGTCTAGATCTCAAGGATGCATACCTCTCGGTTCCGATTTTTCCGCCCCATTGCCGCTTTCTTCAATTCCAATGGCTGGGGATATGGTATCAATATCAGGTTCTTCCATTCGGCCTTTCGTCAGCACCGTGGTGCTTCACGAAACTGTTGCGTCCGGTCGTGGAATATCTCCGCAGTCGCGGAGTTCGCTTGATCATCTATTTGGACGACATCCTCCTGTTAGCGGATTGTCCGGTCAAGCTTATGTCTCACCTGACGTGGACCGTAGATCTGCTCCAGTCTCTGGGATTTTTGGTGAATATTCCCAAATCTGTTCTTCAACCTACACAGGTGATAGATTTCTTGGGGTTTCAAATCAATTCCCTTTCTTGTCAACTTCTGCTACCTCGTCAGAAAGTTCGTTACATCAAACGGGAATTGAAGTCTGTTGTCTCGAGTCCGACGGTGTCGTTGAGATCGTTAGCTCGAGTTGTAGGGCTTTTAGCGTCTTCTCTGCAGGCGATATTTCCGGCTCCACTGCATTACCGTGCGTTGCAGCGTTTGAAGATTCAACATCTTCAGAGGGGCCTACGCTATTCCGATCACATCCCTCTGTCGGAGGAGGCGAAGTCGGAAATGACGTGGTGGTTGAATCACATGGAGGCCTGGAACGGCAGGGCCCTCTTCGGATCTTCTCCGGAGATTGTGATCGAGTCGGATGCCAGTCAATGGGGCTGGGGAGCCCGCTGCGGATCGGTCACGACGGGGGGCAGATGGTCCCCCCAGGAGCGCTGTCTCCACATCAATTGTTTGGAGTTACTGGCGGGATCGTTCGCGATCAAATGTCTGTCTCCAATTCAGTCCCGCTGCTGTATACTTCTCCGAATGGACAATGTATCAGCAGTCCGTTATATCAACAAGCTCGGAGGGACTCGTTCGAGGTTGTTGGCGGAGATCGCCAAGGAGTTTTGGCATTATTGTCTACACAACGGGATCACAGTTATTGCGGAGTACCTTCCGGGTTGTCGCAATGTGGTGGCGGATTGGAATTCCAGGTACCTGAGGGATTTCAGCGACTGGAGACTCCATCCGCGTGTATTTCGACAACTTCTACGGACCTGGGGCCCTTGTCAGATCGACCTCTTTGCGTCCCGACTCAATGCACAGCTTCCCCGGTTCTTCAGCTGGAGACCGGACCCGGAGGCTCTGGCAACGGATGCCTTCCTTCAACCGTGGCCGACCTCCCTGTGTTATGCGTTTCCCCCGTTTATGTTGATCCCCAGGGTTCTGGCATATGTGAAACGTTTTCAGGCGGAGCTGATTCTGATCACTCCTCTGTGGCGGGCCCAACCTTGGTTCCCTGTTCTCTTGGAAATGACTTGCGCATTGCCATTTCTTCTGCCTCCGAAGCAGAATCTCCTGTTAGATCCGCTTCAGAATCCGCATCCCCTAGTTCAGTCAGGCTCTCTCCTTCTCCTGGCGTGGCGGATTTCGGGGAACGATGGGCTGTGTCGGGCCTTTCTTCGGACGCTACCAGACTCCTCGGTAACGCCTGGGCACCAAATACCCACAAGCGTTACAGGGGTTCCTGGAAACGTTGGAGTGACTGGTGTGCTCAACGGCAAGCTGATCCAACATCAGCGGATGTTTCTCTAGTTGTCAATTTTCTAGCCTCCCTGTATTCGGCTTCTGGTCTGGCATACCGTACTATCAATAATTTCCGCTCTGCTATTTCAGCAGGTCATGTCCCAATTGATGGTAAACCTGTAGGGGAACATCCTTTGGTGTCCAAGGTCCTTAAGGGCGTTCGTATGGCTGTCCCTCCACGCCCCAAATATGTGGCCTTATGGGACGTTTCGGTTGTTTTGCGATTTTTGGAAGCCTGGCCGGTTAATTCCTTGCTTTCGCGCAAGCAACTTTCGGCCAAGCTTACCATGTTGCTATGTTTGCTTTCTTGCAAACGGATTTCTGACGTTCACGCTTTGGATCTTGCTGGTCGGAGTTTTACTCCTGAAGGGGTTGAATTTCGCCTTTCCCGGCGCACCAAGACTGATACTGACATTATCTCTTACCCTTCTTTTCCGGCCCGTCCCAACCTTTGTGTGGTCCAATGCCTGAAAGCTTATGAGGTGAGTACTTCTCTTATTCGTTCTGATTTGCATGGTCAACTGTTAATTGCATTGCTGAAGCCTTTCCGCCCCGTTACTCCAGCTACGTTGGCTCGCTGGGTACGGTGGCTTATGGGAGAGGCAGGGATTGATGTTTCTGTTTTTGGGGCTCATTCAGCTCGGGGAGCCATGGCCTCTAAGGCTTTTTCATTGGGGGTCACCTTGGGGGACCTTATGAAGGCTGCTGATTGGTCAACAGATTCTGTGTTTAAGACATTTTACTTTAAACCTGTACCTTCGGTTGCGTCTGTGGTGTTGGATGAGCTTTGAACAAGCATAATCAGAGCCTCCTGTCCTGCAATAGAATTCAAAATTTGCAAACATTCGTGACAAGAATTTTCAATTCTATTAAGGACTAGGAGGCGAGGATTATCCCACCCATAGATTGTACATTATGTTACTGACAATTGTTTTGCATTACTCTGTTACAACAGTATATATTGCATCATCTTCTTTTCCCACCCTTACTTCGGAATATGTCTGTTTTTGTTGGAATGGCTATTACGGCTTTGTGTCTCTTTTCAGGTTCTGATCCCAAGTGATGCGCCTCCAGTTCCTCGTAGGAGCGCCTGTTATCTTCTCTAAAGAAGTCTCCTGTTTTTCTGCCTTCAGCTGTTTGGGATGTCTCCCTTCGTTGCCTTCATTGGACTGCTATTGGCTGTTGCATTGACTTTTGGATTGTTTACTGTTTCCTGGATTCTCCTCACCAAAGAAAGAGGAAGTGGGATTGTCTGTTCACCTATTTATGCTAATGAGACTCTACGGTTATTACCCAAGTGTTTCTGGGTAATGTGGTTTTTTACTTGGCTGCTGAGCATTTCAATAAAGAAATGAGACTAAGCATAATCCTCGCCTCCTAGTCCTTAATAGAATTGAAAATTCTTGTCACGAATGTTTGCAAATTTTGAATTCAGTCTCCCGTCTCTTGCTGCGGATTATGGGCAGCAGCACGAGAGGCGAACAGCAGCCCAATCTGTGCACGCGGCTGATGAGAATTCCATACATGCAATTGCATATAATCACCAGCAATCCGATGAGTTAGTGCGGGGCCTTGAGACGCTGCATAATAAGGAGCGGAAAGAAATGCATTATTCACAAGCTCTGGGAATGAGCACAAGCACTGCATACACGAAGGCATTGGGCGAGGGAGGGCACAAAACGCAACGGCGCTGCTGCTTAGTTACAGAGGGAGACTTTACAGCCCTTTGGCTGTATCCCGAGGAAATGACGCATGACCACCTCGATGACGGATAAGGAAGCACGCGCGCATTTCCCGTAAAACAATACATTGCGCCCGGTTTCTCAACACCTGCATCCCTCTACTCCAAGAAGCAATATCCATCACTGAGGAAAGATGGGGCACCACAGGCCTTTGCAAACTACTCCAGGTGAAACGCGTTAAAAATTCATCCGAATTCGTTCCGCTGGGTCTGAATGACAACGCTATTTACATGTTTAAGTACAACTTTCCCATTAAATGGATAGATGTACGGGTGCACAAAATCTGAATTTACACCTGCAAATGTATTTACTCGATATTTAATTTTGAAGAAGCATGGTCGACTATTGTGAATTAGTAAATGTGTTACCTTGAGCGAAGAGTGTGCGTCCAGGATCGCAACACTCTCAAACAATGATCACAAACGTCTGAGTTTGTGGGTAAGCACAAACTTTTTTTCAGCTCATTCTCACACTGGAAACGGTGGGAGTTACTCCTGTCAAGAGCAGAAGTAAATCAGATTCCAGGACGGAAAAAGGACGGATGTAAAATCATTTGCTATTTCATATTAATGTGATGGCTATTTAACATCTTTGCCCTTTTGTTTACAGCCATTTTGTAGGCTTCTGGTATGGTTGTTTATTACTTCTCGCTTTTGACGTGAGCAACCTATTTTTCTCGTGTGAATACCGAAACACGGCTTTCCTATGAGAAGTGTGCAAAAGTACATTGAAACTAAGATACAGGGAGGACGCATCATCTGCTGAGCTAACAGGATTCTGAATTCTTGATTTTGAGTGCCGGGAACAAAAACAATACAAAAGGGGGTGGTGATGGACGGAGCATCTGAACCAATCAAACACTCACACCCAGTCAAAAGATCTGGGTTTGATCCATCACCGTCCTTTAGCCACTCTGCCACCCCAGTTCAGACATGGCTATATGCAAATCAGTCTTACCCTGTGCCTCATGGGAACAGTCCAGCCCGAACTGCCAAGCCATGCCATCCCTGGACCGGAAACAAGCTTCCGAGGACCGGTTTCAGGCATTCCAGCCGTCTTCAGCCCGGCTTGCTTGAATCCAGTGGCAAAGTGAGCAAGGGACTCACGTCTGAGCATACCCTGCCACACTTATGGCGGCCAAAGCGGTACAAAAGGGGGTGGTGATGGACGGAGCATCTGAACCAATCAAACACTCACACCCAGTCAAAAGATCTGGGTTTGATCCATCACCGTTCTTTAGCCCACTCTGCCACCCCAGTTCAGACATGGCTATATGCAAATCAGTCTGACCCTGTGCCTCATGGGAACAGTCCAGCCCGAACTGCCAAGCCATGCCTTCCCTGGACCGGAAACAAGCTTCCGAGGACCGGTTTCTGGCATTCCAGCCGTCTTCAGCCCGGCTTGCTTGAATCCAGTGGCAAAGTGAGCAAGGGACTCACGTCTGAGCATACCCCGCCACACTTATGGCGGCCAAAGTGGTACAAAAGGGGGTGGTAATGGACGGAGCATCTGAACCAATCAAACACTCACACCCAGTCAAAAGATCTGGGTTTGATCCATCACCGTTCTTTAGCCCACTCTGCCACCCCAGTTCAGACATGGCTATATGCAAATAAGTCTGACCCTGTGCCTCATGGGAACAGTCCAGCCCGAACTGCCAAGCCATGCCTTCCCTGGACTGGAAAAAAGCTTCCGAGGACCAGTTTCTGGCATTCCAGCCGTCTTCAGCCCGGCTTGCTTGAATCCAGTGGCAAAGTGAGCAAGGGACTCACGTCTGAGCATACCCTGCCACACTTATGGCGGCCAAAGCGGTACAAAAGGGGGTGGTGATGGACGGAGCATCTGAACCAATCAAACACTCACGCCCAGTCAAAAGATCTGGGTTTGATCCATCACCGTTCTTTAGCCCACTCTGCCACCCCAGTTCAGACATGGCTATATGCAAATCAGTCTGACCCTGTGCCTCATGGGAACAGTCCAGCCCGAACTGCCAAGCCATGCCTTCCCTGGACCGGAAACAAGCTTCCGAGGACCGGTTTCTGGCATTCCAGCCGTCTTCAGCCCGGCTTGCTTGAATCCAGTGGCAAAGTGAGCAAGGGACTCACGTCTGAGCATACCCTGCCACACTTATGGTGGCCAAAGCGGTACATTGTATTGCTTTGTTCGCCCTAAGTGTGGCAGGGTATGCTCAGACGTGAGTCCCTTGCTCACTTGGCCACTGGATTCAAGATAGCCTGGCTGATGAGGATTATGAATCCGAAACCGGTCCCAGGATGCTTGTTTCTGGTCCAGGGAAGACATGGCTTGGCAGTTCGGGCTGGACTGTTCCCATGAGGCACAGGGTCAGACTGATTTGCATATGGCCATGTCTGAACTGGGGTGGCTGAGTGGGCTAAAGAATGGTGATGGATTAAACCCAGATCAGTTGACTGGGGGTGAGTGTTTGATTTGCTCAAACGCTCCGTCCATCAACCCCGTTTGTATCGCTTTGTTCGCCCTAAGTGTGGCAGGGTATGCTCAGATGTGAGTCCCTTGCTCACTTGGCCACTGGATTCAAGATAGCCTGGCTGATGAGGATTATGAATCCGAAACCGGTCCCAGGATGCTTGTTTCTGGTCCAGGGAAGACATGGCTTGGCAGTTCGGGCTGGACTGTTCCCATGAGGCACAGGGTCAGACTGATTTGCATATGGCCATGTCTGAACTGGGGTGGCTGAGTGGGCTAAAGAATGGTGATGGATTAAACCCAGATCAGTTGACTGGGGGTGAGTGTTTGATTTGCTCAAACGCTCCGTCCATCATCCCCTTTTGTATCGCTTTGTTTGCCCTAAGTGTGGCAGGGTATGCTCAGACGTGAGTCCCTTGCTCACTTGGCCACTGGATTCAAGATAGCCTGGCTGATGAGGATTATGAATCCGAAACCGGTCCCAGGATGCTTGTTTCTGGTCCAGGGAAGACATGGCTTGGCAGTTCGGGCTGGACTGTTCCCATGAGGCACAGGGTCAGACTCATTTGCATATGGCCATGTCTGAACTGGGGTGGCTGAGTGGGCTAAAGAATGGTGATGGATTAAACCCAGATCAGTTGACTGGGGGTGAGTGTTTGATTTGCTCAAACGCTCCATCCATCATCCCCTTTTGTATCGCTTTGTTCGCCCTAAGTGTGGCAGGGTATGCTCAGACGTGAGTCCCTTGCTCACTTGGCCACTGGATTCAAGATAGCCTGGCTGATGAGGATTATGAATCCGAAACCGGTCCCAGGATGCTTGTTCTGGTCCAGGGAAGACATGGCTTGGCAGTTTGGGCTAGACTGTTCCCATGAGGCACAGGGTCAGACTGATTTGCATATGGCCATGTCTGAACTGGGGTGGCTGAGTGGGCTAAGAAATGGTGATGGATTAAACCCAGATCAGTTGACTGGGGGCGAGTGTTTGATTTGCTCAAACGCTCCGTCCATCATCCCCTTTTGTATGGGAACAAAAACAAGGCTCTGCATGTGCAAAGCGAAAAGGCCTAAACTACTATGATACACAAAGGCATACAAAATGACTCTGAACAAAACAACATGGTTGTTAATAAGGTATTATATATATTTTACCTACTGGTTGTTACCAGTAGGTAGTTATAGTTAGGACATAGTTTTCATAGGAAGAGTGTCTTTTCATTTGGCTATAACTTTGGAGTCTTTTGACAAATCCTCATTAAATATTGAAAATTAGTATTACGCTCACTCTAGCTTCTGTCTTGAAAGTTTGGTGTTGATCTGCCAAGCGGGGTGCTCAGATTAAGGGGGGGGGACAAAATACATTTTCCCAATTCCCAATTTTAATTCCCATAGAAATTTTAGACACCAACCGCTGAACAGAATAACACCAAATTTAGTAGAAAAGTGGCTGTTGGTCCAGAAAGCAATCTTTATGTAAACTAGCATAAATCAATTTAGTAGGTTTTTAGAATTTAATAGAAAGAACTATTTGTATATACATGGATGCAAAGGCTCCGCAAACCCTCCTGATCACATGCCGAGATCTGATTGGCTCCGAACACTTCAAACCAGGAAGCGCTGGCAGCCATCTTGGGACTCAGCTTGAACCCAGGTCCACAATTTTTTTTTTTAAATGATAAGGGGGCAGGGCATGAATATCCTGACCCCCTAGAGCTCTGGAGGAGGGGGGGGTCCCTGGGAACCTGCAAGTGCAAAAAAAAAATCGTCAGGAGCCGTATGGGACCTGCTGAATTAAATTTAAAAAAAAGAATCACAGGCCACTGTGCTTCTTTTTGAATAAGACGCCAGTGGGTCAGGGGCATGATCCCCTCTTAATATGTGGGGGAGCCAGCGCGGCACTCCCCATACCCGGGGACAAACATTTAAATAAATGCGGAAGGCCTGTGTGGCCAACCTCGCAGCCCCGGGAACTACCACCTCCCCAGGGCACCATCAAAATGGATATTCAGGCACTCACCATGCCCCAGGGGCTGCCAACTCACTGGGTCAAGTCATTAAATTAATGTGGGGGACCTGCATAGCCCCCTCACAGCCCTGGGGACCGCCACCTCCCAGGTGCAATTTATTGCATTAATGGGTGGTCTCACGGCCACCCACTGCCCCAAGGATATCAATTCACAGAAAAAGCCAAATGTTTAGAGGAACGTTATAGTTAGGCTTAGATTTTTCGGGAAACAACCTTTACAACGCAACTTTTACAACGCACTACCATTACAACGAAACTTTTACAACGCAAAAACCATTACAACGCATGTATTTACAACGCATGTTTTTACAACGTAGGTACCTTTACAACGCATACCATTACAACGTAAGTATTGGTAAGTATATAATTATATTTAAAATGTTATATGTTTGGTTTTTTTTAAGGGGTATTTTTTTAGGGTTCAGGGTCAGTTTTGGGTTTTTGGGTAAAGGGGTATTTTTAGGGTTCAGGGTCAGTTTTGGGTTTTTGGGTAAAGGGGTATTTTTAGGGTTCAGGGTCAGTTTTGGGTTTTTGGGTAAAGGGGTATTTTTAGGGTTCAGGGTCAGTTTTGGGTTTTTGGGTAAAAGGTAAGCATGGGCGTAAAATCCGTTCCGCTCGCGGATTTTTCGGATTTTCGGTAAATCCGCAATCCGCGAACTCTCGCGGATGTAGCGAAAAAACGGAAATCCGCGCGCTGCGGATTTTTTGCTTGTGTTCGCACTGCTCGCGGTCCGCGGCGCGGGCAGCAACAATCTCGCACTCGCGAAATTACAAAAATTACAATTGGGGAGGGGTGAAGGAAGTGGCCCAGTCTCCAACTTCCTGTTCCTGTCCAGCAGGCTCCTCCCATTGCTTAGTCCATTTCCTGGCCACTTTGAATTCGATCTTGACTGGGAAGGATTACTTTTTGTGGATGCTGCTGGAGATTTGGTTTTGAGGCCTTTTGGATTACTTTTGGATTCGAAATTTGATTTCACAAGTAAGTTGATAAGTTGATGTTGTTTGTTTGTGGTGATTTTTGTGTGTGTTTTTCGACTTTTTGGGGTGGGGTTGGGGGCTGGCTATGTTGGTGGGAGGCCATTTTGAGGCATGGTCCTGCAGGTCTTGGCCATGTGGATGGGGTCAAGCGGCCATCTTGAAGTCAGGCAGTGTGCTTTGTGCCCTAGGCCCACCCAGTCTGCTCTGATTTCTTTCATTATGCCCAGGGGGCCTAGAACTCTCGCGGATTACCCGAAAATCGGATTTAAAAAAAAAAATTTGCCTGTGTTCGCACTGCTCGCGTCCCGCGCAGCAACAATCTCGCACTCGCGAAATTGTAAAAATTACAATTCTGCACATGAATTGAAAACTACCAGGCTTAGTTATGGGTGCATGCATGATACAACTGTTTTGTTGAATTTTAACATGATTCTGGCCAGGGCATGGATGGCATTGGATTGTGGTGATTTTTGTGTGTTTTACGACTTTTTGGGGTGGTGTTGGGGGCTTGCTATGTGGGTGGGGGTCATTTTATTGCCTGGTCCCGTGTGGGTGGGGGTCTAGGGGCCATTTTTAAGCCTGTGTGCTTTGTGCCATAGGCCTGCACCCAGTGTGCTGTGATTTTATCATGCCCAGGGGGCCCAGAATCGGTCTGTTTGCGGATTTTGCTGGTTTTTCGCCACGTTCGCGTCGTGAAGCAACAATCTCGCACTCGCGAAATTGCAAAAATTGCAATTCTGCACCAGAAAACCACCAGCAGTCAGCATAAACCTTCTGAAACTTGATGGATGGCATTGGATTGTGGTGATTTGATTGGTGTTGTGTTTTTTGATTTTTTGGAGTAGGGGTTGGGGGCTGGCTATGTTGGTGGGAGCCATTTTGAGGCATGGTCCTGGCCATGTGGATGGGGGTCAAGCGGCCATTTTGAAGGCAGGCAGTGAGCTTTGTGCCATAGGCCTGCACCCATTTTGCCTTGCTTTCACCCATTGTGCCCAGGGGGAGTCAGTGGTACATGAAACTATAACCCTCTCTGTGTGTGCTCTCTTGGATCAATGTTAAATTCCTGTTTCCCAAAAATTTAGCAATTCTTAATTTTGAAATTTCCATATTGTGTGGTGTGCACGTGTGTATTCATAAATGCCTACTTGCAAACTATTTATTGAAGCGCTACATATGCAACATATATTTACTGATGTTCCTCTGTCTTCGTTTGCTTTTAGGTGCACAAAGTCAATAACTCCGCATCATCGTTGAGCATCAGTGCCAGGAAGAAGTCCTGCTGCGGCCTGCTGTTCCGACATCTGAAGAAGATGGCTCCAAAAAGAGGTGCCCGTAGCTCCTCTTGCAAGAAAGATGTCTCTACTAAGGAGAAGAAGAAGCAAGTGGCACCACTTACCAAGGAGACTGGTGGCTCGACCACTAAATTTTTGTGGAAAAAACAAAGGCCCACCATGAGTGCTGCACAGGTAGCCTGTTTAGTGGTTCAATCACCAACGACCAGTGATATTGGCTCATCGCAAGAAAGTAGCAGCACACCATCAACACAGGTTGTAACTCATCTCACAAGTACTATTCAACAACCAAAGCCGCAACAACAACTGCATGGGCTACTAGTACAAGCACAAGTACATGCGCAAGGAGCTGGCCGAGAAGGAGCTGTCGGAGAAGGAGCTGTCCGAGAAGGAGCTGGCCGAGAAGGAGCTGGCCGAGAAGGAGCTGGCCGAGAAGGAGAAGGCCGAGAAGGAGAAGGCCGAGAAGGAGAAGGCCGAGAAGGAGAAGGCCGAGAAGGAGAAGGCCGAGAAGGAGAGGTCCATGGAGAGTTGCAAGTAGGGGTCAGTGAAGAGGCCCATGTAGCGGCGCATGGAGCGGTGCAAGTGCCCGCATTGGTTGTTCTTCCAGAAGTAGGGGCACAGGAGGAAATTGACTTTGGAGCCGGGGTATCATGTCAGGAAGACGAAGGCACTCCTCCTGATGATTCATTTTTTCACAGCTCCCCAGCAAAGAAAAGATCAAGGAGTGTGTGTAGAAGTTCCTCTTCAAGCCCCGCTCCATCAGATGATCTGGATCTAGATTGGCAACCATCTCCGACGTCTGAGAGGGAGGCACACCATGAGCTGCGAAAGGTATCAAATGTTAAAAGCAAGGGCCCCGGAAAGCTCATACTTATGGATCCGAACGTCGGACTTGATGAAGTGGTGCATTCTGATGTTGTTGAACAGGATGACAGCAATGACCTAGTCATCACACACGTCATTCCAGCCACACCGGCCATGCAGCAGACAGACATTTATACCCTATCCCGACGTCATGCTGAGCGTGACCCTGGTGACGTGGCACTGGTAGCACCACCAACGCAGTCAAGTAGTACAACAAGTTCAACAAAACCTACAGCTCCCGTATTTTCTCCCCAGAGGGGGACTCCATCCAGCTCGACTCCCTCAAGTAGGGTTGCTGCAATAATTGCACAACCCAGTAGATGTCTGCAAGGCTCATCCACCACTGCTTCATCTGGCATTGGCAGTATCATCTCGTGCGGCAAAACCAGAAGTTTCCAGTCCCCAGTTTGGAACTTTTTTAGTGTCCATGCAAAGTATGATAACATAGCCGTTTGTTGCATTTGTAAGACTAGAGTTAGCCGTGGTAAGACTGGTACCAACTATGAAACCGGAGGCCAGATAGGTCATCTTAAAAGAAGGCACGCTGTCGAATGGTTTGCGCACCTAGCAAACATCAAGGGAAAGCAATCCCAAAGGGCAAGTGGCCAAAATATACCCATACTAGGTGTTTCATCTGACGATGACGGGGAGGTAGAAGAAGCGTCAGACATTTGTCCGGTTGCACCCAGTACCCCTGGCAGCACCACACCCTCCGGAACACATAGGAGGCACACTGAGAGTCTGGGAGACACACCAATGCGGAAAATGTCAACACTGAGCAGAAGTGGGTCGAAGAAGGCATCAGCATCATCCAGTAAATTTGTCCAGCGCACCATTACAAACATGTTCTCCTCAGATGCGCAATTTCAACGCAACCACCCAATTGTACGCCTGTATAACACTAAGCTGGCTAAAATGCTAGCGGTGGACCTTCTCCCTTTTTCGTTTGTCGAAGGTGTGGGTTTTCTTGAACTCGTGGCAACACTGGCCCCTAAATGGAAGGTTCCTAGCCGGTTCTATTTTGCCAGGGTTGCTGTTCCAGCACTACATAAAGAGGTGCTTGAGTTGGTTGGGGCAGCTTTGCAGAAGAGTGCTGTTCACACTATACACCTGACAACAGACATGTGGACCAGTTGCCAAGCCCTTGATTACATGTGCATCACTGCACACTGGGTCTCTTTTTCAGGGGTTGCAAAACAGATAAATGCAGGTGGTGACTTGGTCGAGATTTTTAAGGGTGCTCGTAAACATGCAACATTAGCCATGTTTGGCATGGAGAAAACTCATACTGCAGCCAACATTTTGGATGACTTTAACAAAAAGGTCTCGCAATGGCTGCCCCCAAGAAATTGCAAGGTTGGTTATGTTTCTACTGATAATGGCAGCAATGTAGTTAAGGCCATGGAGAACGGTTACTATTTCAGAGTGCCGTGTTTGGCGCACTGTATGAACCTTGTCGTGCAAAAGTTCTTGAAAAAAGAACTTGCAGTCGACAAAATACTGACCATCTGCAGAAGAATATGCACACATTTCAACCATTCTTTTAAGGCCCGGAAGGAGCTGAGGCGCCAGCAAAATGTACGTAGAATGCCAGTGAAAGCACTTATCCAGGAGGTGGCAACACGTTGGAACTCAACCTTCTACATGCTTGAGCGTCTGCATGAGCTGTTTCCAGTAGTCAATGAGTATTTCTACAACCTGGGTGGTGATACGACAGAAATGATGCTAGCGGTGGAGCAATGGCAGCTAGTTAAAAGCCTGACAGACATGCTTCGTCCTTTTGAGGTCTTCACGCGTGAAGTCAGCAGGGAGGACTGTTCTTTGAGCAAAGCTATCCCATTGTTGCTGAAGCTCGAGCACCAAGTCAAGGTGGTGTCTTCAGAATTAAAAGATGCTGGAAAGAATGAAGCATATGAGTTGGCGCAGAGATTATTACAACGCCTAGTTAGCAATAAACGGCTTGTAAATATCAAGAAACAACAGCACTACATTTGTGCTACTATTCTGGATCCACGTTACAAAACGCCATTGTTTGGCAAAGTAATAATTCCTTTTGAAACATCAGATGTTACAGAGTACAAAGATTGGCTAGCTCAGTCAGCCATTCGTTTTGAAAGAGAGCGGAAGGAAACTGTAGGAGAAGACAGTACTACTAGTGAATCAGCAGGCCATCAGGCGTCCCAAAAAAACACTTCTGCATCTGTGCCCGTGGCAGAAGTGAGTGACTTTTCCTCTGAGCCGTTAACCACACCAGCAACCGTATCATCTGCATCAGGCCCAGGTGATATGTCTGAAGCGGATTGGCTAAGTGAGCTAGGGTTTCCTTGTCCCAGAAAGGACACAGAAGTGCAAAGTACAGGAATCCGGGAGAACATTGTTTCAAAGGTGCAGGCCTATCTGGATGACTCAACAGCGGTCAATATTACTGAGGACCCATTGGCGTATTGGCATGGGAAAAGAAACATATGGCGAGAGCTCACCAACCTGGCTATCAATTACTTGTCTTGCCCACTCGCAAGCGTGTCTTCAGAACGTGTTTTTAGTTCTGCTGGTGGCATTGTGACTTGCAAAAGGTCCCGCCTCTTGCCCGCAAATGTGGAGCGGCTCACCATGATAAAGATGAACCAGCACTTCATACCACCAGATTACAAAGTACGAGAATGCACGCAGGAAGAAGAGGACACCGACCTACCTGAGGAAAGTTCTCCTCAGTTACCAGAAGTACTACCGACTGAATTTGCAGAGTATGAGGACGAGTTCTGCTTCCCTGACAGCGAGTTCTGAAAATGAGTCAATGAATCATTAACTTTATTTTTCGTCCTTATTCACTTTTATTCCTGTGTGTCTGTCTTTCTTTGTTTAGCAAGTGCTTCATCACATTCACAACAAAACTGTAATCACCCAATCAAACAACAAGCCCGTCAGCAGAACTGTCTTGATTTTGATGCCGCAGCATTCCTCAGGTTCACAACAGTTAGTTGACAAGAACTCAGTCCTGGTCGTCTATCCTCCTCCTCCAGACTCACCCTATCCATTTCCCGTAATGCTGATGCCTGGATTCTGCACAATGAAGAAACTTACGTTGACGAGTCCCCTAAAGAGGGACTGGAAGTAGTGAGTCCTCATTTAAATACATTTTGCTAAGTGTGACTTTTTTTACCCGATTTGCTTTTTGGCTGTTTGGGGGGTGTCAAACTTGTTTGCGCTTGGGTTTACGGGTCTTGGCTGGGCCATTGCTGGCAAGATCTATTAAGGGATGAAATTGGTTAGGCATTTACTTTGGAAAACATTTGGCCAATTACACGTGAACGTTTAGGCGTTATTATTGCTCGCTTGCCTGTCTTAGGGGTGCTGTCTGTGGGGCTTCTAGGTTTTTGGGGTCTGTGAGCACCGCTGCCACATTTCTAATGTTGATTGCTTTTGTTTTGCAGAAAATCCACGCCGGGAAACTCCAGTTGGGGCCCTGCTGCAGAACGCTTTAGGACACTGTGAATTCCAGGTGGAGCCAGCCCTCAAACACAAATTACAGGTAAGATAAGCGTTTGGATGGGAGGTAGTATAATGGAGTATTAGGAGAGGCGAGAGAGTGACAGTGGTACTAGTAGTAAAGTCCTAGGACTCTTGAATTAACAAACTCTGTGACAGGCATTTACTTTGGAAAACATTTGGCCAATTACACGTGAACCAACACGATGACAGTGTTCAATAAAACGAACTTACTGCAAAACCACCACCCACCAGGCTCAAAAGTAGTAAAAAACAGGTATGCTCAGATAAAGTTTGAAAAAGTACATTTTTATATCCCTAACAAAATAAACTCCCGCAAGACCCTCCCTAACCCCAACAAATAAATAGTCCTTCAAAAGTCCCCAAAAACCCCAACTCCCAATTCCCACCCCCCAAAAGTCTCTAAAAAGGGGCAAGGGACACTCTAGGGATGCATGGTGTTGACTTTGGCCTCCAGGGCATCATGCCTTAGGGCCAGGGCATCGTACTGCTCCCGGAGGGTGGCGTGGTCTAAGCGGAGGACCACCAACAAATTTTGATATTCTTTCAATTTCCGGACCTCTGCCTCCAGGTCGGACACTCTGTGGATTGCATGGCGCAAGCGAGCCTTTAGAGTACTGTGAGGGGCAGCCTTTGCTGCTCGGCGGTGGCGTCTGCCAGCACGGCTCCGTTTCGCCGGAGCACTGCGCTGACCGACAGAACGTGGGGTCACGGAGGAGGATGCAGATGTCCCATTCGATGTACTGGACTGCGTGTCCTCCCCCTCCAGTTCCACCAGCCGCCGATATTGGGCAACAGTAGCATCCAGCCTCCGTTGCCGGGCCAGTAGAGCCTGCATACTCCTTGTTGGTTTTGATGTTTTAGTATGACCAACTATATGAAGAAAGAAAGACATAATCTGTAACCAATGCTCTTTAAGAATATGATTAACACAAAATGATTCAGTAGGAAGTTGTGTCACAGTACAACTAGCAACTAGCCAGCGCAGTACAAAACTATTCAGGCCAGTATCATGGGCGTCCGCAGGGAGGGGCAAGGGGGGGCGCTTGCCCCCCCCTGGATCGCAGGTCCATCCAGTGCTGGCCCAGTAACACATTACAATATGGTAATTACAGCAGGCTGGGACCGACAGACAGATAGAGGCAGAGACAGGGACAGAGAGAGAGGAAGACAGAAGGAGAGAGAGAGAGGGAGGGAGCCAGAGGGTGACAGAGGGAGGGTGAGGGAGGGAGACAGAGAGAGAGAGACAGCGAGGTAGAGGGAGACACAGGGAGACAGAAAGAGGGAGACAGAGAGAGAGAGAGAGAGGGAAACAGAGAGAGGGAGGGAGACAGAGAGAGAGGGAGGGAGACAGAGAGAGAGGGAGGGAGAGAGACAGAGAGAGAGACAGAGAGAGAGAGAGAGAGAGAGAGAGAAAAAAGATGTGTGTAATGTGTATGCCAGGTCTGGTGGCTCAGTGGACGAAGGCATCCGCTGCAGGGGCATGAGTTCAACCTCATGGTCATAGTTTTTTTTGTTGCTCTAGATCCACCCCCCGCCCCCACTGACCCTGCCCCCTTCGGTGCGGCCCTTGGCCACAAACCACACTGTCAATTTGGCCCCGAGAGAAAGTTTGTGAGGACCCATGCTCTATAACCACATCCTCCTGATTTAGATTGAATTGTTTTTTTCTGGCATTTTTTGTTTTTCCCTCTGTTTTAATGTAGTTGCCAGGTCGTCTGCTGTGGTGCCGCACAAGATTTTTCTCTTCCCCCTATGGGGTTCTTTGTTTATTTAAGCTCTATGTCGTGTTAGATTTAAAAAAAATGTATTTAATACTTGTGCTCAATCATGTCAGGAGTAGGACTCAGGAGATGGTGATGATGTTGCACCCCCCCCCTGGAAACATTTCATAGTATTTTCGTAGTTCATCCAGTGACCGTTTACTCTCTGTAGATACACATCATATGCTATCTAAGAGTCAGATAGTACCATGATCCAGCTTACCTCTACCCGCCACCACCACTGTCTGCTTCCTCACAGTCTGTTCTTGGGCCACTTGCGTCGCCTCCTCCCCAGAGTTGTCCTCGGAGTCGATCACCACCACCACATCCGAGCTGGCCCCGCCACCAGATGTTCCACCTACAAAGTAGATTTAAGAATGTTAGATTTCACCACTCACTAGTATTTGGTCTAGGAATGAAGAAATGTGAAAACAACAGAAAAAGTAATTGACTGTCTACTCTAGTCTAAAGTAAAAATGTCCCTCCTTCCAGGGAAGGCTGTTGTCTTGCTGCACTTTTTTGTCACAATTGATGAATGCTTGCTTAATTTTAACACACACCATTTTTCTCTGAACAGACAGAAGCTGGACTTCTAAGGACAAGAGCAACATCAACTTCAAACCAGGTGAAAGCTCGGCTCGACCACAAGAAATGTGTTCCATTACTCATCAACTCAGCACCAAGCACTTTTCCATTTCCAGCTAACTTTATTTAAATATATGTGTTTACTTTTACTTTTAATAAAGCTTTTAAACTTGAATAGACTCTGTGGTTTTTGGTCCTCCAGACTAGAGTGACTGAGCGAAAGGTTTTGCAATTTTTGCAAGGAGGAGTCCGTGCCGCTGACACTACCAGGTTTATACAGTGTGCCAAACACGCCACTCTGAAATATTATTACTCTGGTCTTTGGTGTCCATAGTTCGGTTTGTGGAGAATTGTCCCTGCAACAGTAGTATTATGGATTTTGCTCCTATCTAAACACTATTTCGAAAAAATTAAATTAGGAACGCTTGGACAACAATTGGTCCTCTATATTTAAATGAAAACTTACTGGGGCCAGCAAAGGAGCACTCGCCGCCCTGGCCTGCATCCTCCTCCTTTGGAGCCACAGCACCCTCCTTTTTCGTCCGCTTGCCCCTGGGCGGACCTGACGTACAACATGAAAGAAAGAACAGAAAACATTGATGATTGCTGCTTGTCGATGTCCTTGTCAACCAAATCAAACATTTAGAAAGAACAAGAACCAACTATTTTGCGAGGCGCACAGCTGCCTGACTGCCACCCCCCATCCCCCCCACCTGCGTGGGAACGCACCCATTGTGGCGCAGGCCCAGGCCTTAACGTGGCGCATCTCCCTAGATGCATCACGTTGTGCATGACTCGCAGGGATGCGCCACGTTTACGTCGCTGTGCGTCAGGTAAGGCAGCGTAAACGTGGCGCAAGGGGCTTGTAAATCTGCCCCTTTGTGTCTAGCATTACGCAGTTCTGTAAAGTACACTCATACATTACTCAGCCCAATTAAATGAACACAAAATAGAAAACAAATAAGCAGTGGCACCGCCACAGAGAAGGAGAGCAGTGCACCTGAAATGCACAGAAGATTTTGAAATATTAATTTACCTCTCCTATCAATGTAATCTGCAGCATTATTGCTCTTTGTAAAAAATGTAAAACAAACATTTGCAATATAACACACAGAGCAGGAGAAAAAACAGAGTAGTGAGTGATGAAAAAATTGCTACTACTACTCACCAAGCCCGGGGACCTCCACTCCCAGCAGGTCGAGCAGGTCGCGCTCCCGGTCCAGGATATCGGTCCAGCGGTGGGTCACCTGGTTGTAGGTGCGCTGGACCCCCGAGATGTCAAACAGGGCCCGGCACACCTGCTCCCACCGCTTCCGTCGCTCCTGGCGGTTGGTGTAGCCACCAGCGATCCTGCCGCCTGCCGCGATGGTCCTGGGGAGGCGGCGCTGTACATAGAAAACGAGTGCGCCCACCTCCTCAGGGCTGAAGATGTCCCTGGGCACCACCATTTCCGCCCTCAAACGGCCACACGGGAGCCGGGCACGGGCTGCGGGGCCCGTCTTGGGCAGCTTCACAGCTGGCTTCACCATGGTCTGGTCTGGGCAAAATGAAAAAGAATAGGACTAGGGAAGAAGAAAATAAAAGTTTAAAAAAGTAGTTGAAAAGTAAACAAAAGTAGCCCAAAACACAAAAATATAGACCTAGAAAACTAGAGGGATAGAAAAAAAGTTAAATAGATAAAAAAAAATTAAAACAAGCAAAGGATGGCAGAGATATAGAGAGGATAGAAACACCATGCCCAGACACATAGGAATGAATGAAAAACAAGATGGCGGCCCGATCACGTGCGCATAAGTAAGTTCGCACACGATTTCTCTCGCGAACTCGTGCGAACTTGCATTCGCAAGGCGCTCATTCCGCGAGATTACACATAGCGGGCGGAAACGGAAATACGTCACGCAAACAAAATGGCGGCGCCCATACTCAACCTTGGGGTAACCCGCACGACTTCGCTGCTTCCACGGTCGATTTCGCACGACGCCGCGCCTCGCGAATAGTGCGAAATTACCGAAAAACGAGTTTTGCAAAAGCAAAACCAACGAGCAGGTGCAGAAGTTCGAGCTCATCATTTGTAACCATTTCCCTGTAGTGCTTCCTGAAGGGGCCCTCCAGAATCCGGTTGCCTACTTGCAACTATTGTGTGACCCTGCTCTGACAGTCACAGAATAGTTAGAAGTATGCCATTGCATCCTGTTAAAAAAAATTTACATTGCAACAAAAAGGAAAGGGAGCAGACAAGCAGCTGCCACCCTTCATTAATGTCAGTTGGGGCAGGGCAGGTGTTGTTGTTTGCAAAACTTAAAGCACTTAGCAGGTGTGCTTTGCTTTGCCACAATAATGTACACTCACTGGTCAACCAGAGGGTGCTGTGATGACACCGAGGGTGGCATGGGTGTGCCAGCCAGAGGGTGGCATGGGTGAACCAGAGTGCCAGTGTTGACAGAGGATGGCAGTGCTTTGCTTTGCCACAATAATGTACACTGGTGAACCAGAGGGTGCTGTGATGACACAGAGGGTGACATGGGTGAGCCAGAGGGTGGCATGGGTGAACAAAGAGCGTGCCAGTGGTGACAGAGGGTGGCAGTGATGAAGAAAGCCTTGCAAACAGGCTGGGCACGTAGAAACAACAAGTTCGCAAAACTGGCGACCCGACAAGTAAGTTCGCAATTTGCGAAATTGTACAAAACCCTCGCGAACTTGCAGAAACCCGTGCGAACATACACCCCAAAAAAATCCGCAAAATCCGCGAGAATTCGCGGATTTTGCGGATTTTCGCAATCCGCAAATTCGCAAATCCGCAAATTCGCGGATTGCGAATCCGCAAAATCCGCCCATGCTTAGTAAAAGGGTATTTTTAGGGTTCAGGGTCAGTTTTGGGTTTTTGGGTAAAGGGGTATTTTTAGGGTTCAGGGTCAGTTTTGGGTTTTTGGGTAAAGGGGTATTTTTAGGGTTCAGGGTCAGTTTTGGGTTTTTGGGTAAAGGGGTATTTTTAGGGTTCAGGGTCAGTTTTGGGTTTTTGGGTAAAGGGGTATTTTTAGGGTACAGGGTCAGTTTTGGGTTTTTGGGTAAAGGTGTATTTTTAGGGTTCAGGGTCAGTTTTGGGTTTTTGGGTAAAGGGGTATTTTTAGGGTTCAGGGTCAGTTTTGGGTTTTTGGGTAAACGGGTATTTTTAGGGTACAGGGTCAGTTTTGGGTTTTTGGGGAAAGGGGTATTTTAAGGGTTCAGGGTCAGTTTTGGGTTTTTGGGTAAAGGGGTATTTTTAGGGTTCAGGGTCAGTTTTGGGTTTTTGGGGTACAGGGGTACAGGGTAAAAATAAAGTAAAATTAAATTTAAATTAAATTAATTAAATGAAATTAAATGAAATTAAATTAAATTAAATTATATTAATTTCAATTAATTTACATTGAAAAAATTAATATATACTTACCAATACTTACGTTGTAATGGTATGCGTTGTAAAGGTACCTGCGTTGTAAAAACATGCGTTGTAAATACATGCGTTGTAATGGTTTTTGCGTTGTAAAAATTTAGTTGTAAAGGTATGCGTTGTAAAAGTATGCGTTGTAACGTCATACATCCGATTTTTCTCATACAAAACTATTGAAATTCAGCAGTTAAAATAACCTGAGCTAACTATAACTTACGCCCCACAATATACTGCTTATGGCCTCATTTATTACTTCACTCATGATATGGTCAGTGAGATCACTGATGACACCTCAAATTACATCATTGATGACATCAGTGATAACATCATTCAGAGACCCACCCATACACCCACTCAAACCCCCAAATAACCTTTCATACACCCGCTCAAATACCCACACAATCACTCACATACCTATTCACAGACCCATACAAGTTCCAATACACAGCCATTTGTCCACTCAAACAGCAACTAACACAACCACTCACACACAAATACAATCACTCGCACAGCCACTCACCCATCCATATAGCTACTAACATAACTACCAACTCACCCATACAACCACTCACACATACATTCACTCTTCCACAAACCCACTTATAAACCCATTTACACGTTGAAACAAACACTAACGTGCCAAGTTACTCACTTATACAGCCACTCATATAGACTTTGACTGAACAATTGAGCTACATAGACACCCATTTACTTACCCATACACCCACTCAAACAGCCACTCACTCACCCACACACTCACCTACACACCCACTCACTCACCCATAGAGCTACTCATACAGCCACTCAGTCACAGATACAGCTGCCTCACACAGAACCACTTACCCACCATTAAAGCCACTCACTAGGCACTCAATCACCCATACAGACTCACCCAGCCATACAGCTACTCACTCACCCATAAAGCACTCACACACCCACTCATTCACCAGCACAGCCACTCATACAGCTACTCACACACCCATACAGCTACTCACACACCCATTTATTCACCCATCCAGCCACTTACACCCACACTAACACAACCATACAGCCGCTCTCACAGCCACAACCACACTGATACAGGCAGTCACACAGTCACTCAGATGACCTATGTTAGAAAGAGTATCACCCATTAGTAGTACACACAGAATAGTAATTTACCTCATGCAGTAGCTTAGTATATATCTTTAAGACTCAGAAACACTTACACTCACTGGATGATATCATCAGTGATGGCATTTGAGATGTCATCAGTGATGGCATCAGTTATGTCGCTAACTATGTTATGAGTGATGTATATGTGAGATCATAAGCAGTGCATTGTGGGGATGCAAATGATGACTGTTGAATTTCAATGGTGGTGTACAAGTGAAATCTGAGCCAAATTATAATGCCCCTGTAACCTTTGTTTTTTTCTGTGAAATTCAAAGTTTTTTTATTTCTGTTTCCTAACTGTAACATCTATCTAACCTTTGTTTTATATATATATATAGATATATATATATATATATATAATTCACTGAAAAAAAACATAGGTTTCAGGCACGTTATAGTTAGAAATGAGCATTTAAACAACTTTAGAAATTCACTGAAAAAACCATAGGTTTCAGGGACGTTATAGTTAGTTAGACATTTCACTCATACAAAATGATAGAAATTCCCCTGTTATAGTTAGTTTAGCTAACGTCTGATGACGTCACATATTACATCATTCATGACATGGTCAGTGACATCACTGATGACATCTCAAATGACATCACTGATGACATTACTGATGACATCATTCAGTCTATGTGTTTCTATAAAATGTAATATATGTTTTATATATACATATATATATATATATATATATATATATATATATATATGTATATATACATATATATATATATATATATATATTCACTGAAAAAACCATAGGTTATAGACCATATATAGTTAGGAATCAGCATTTACAAAACCTTGAAAATTCACTGAAAAAACCATAGGTTATAGACCATATATAGTTAGGAATTAGCATTTAAAAAACCTTATTTTACTCACACAAAACCATTGAAATTCCATATATAGTTAGTTGCACTAACTATATATTGCGCACCCGCAATCCACTGCTGATGATGTCACATATTACATCATTCATGACATGGTCAGTGACATCACTGATGACATCACTGATGACATCTCAAATGACATCACTGATGACATCACTGATGACAACATCCAGTGACTATGTTTCTGTAAAGTTAAAATATGTCTTACATATTGAAGAATGAGTGGATGTATAAGTGTCTGGACGAAGGATTTAGTAGGTGCATGACTGAATGTATGAGTGAGTGATTAAATGTGTCTCACTGAGTGCATGGGTTAGTGACTAAACTGTCTTAATTTGTGCATCATTATGTCTGTTGTTCTGTAAACTGCTGCATGTGTTGATCAGTAGCTATATGAGTAACTATATGGGTTATTGATTGATTGCCCAAGTATTTGCATGGGAGACTGAGTGTGTGTGTGGCTGGATGGGAGGTGTGTGACTCTGTACAGATCAATGTGTACTTGTATCAATGATTGTATAAGAGAGTAAGTATGTGTTAGTATATGGTTGAAAACGTAAGGTGCTCTATGTTTAACTATATAGAGTAGAAAATGGAAGTGTGATTGATTCTTTACAGGACTGACTAGGTGTGTGAGTAACTCCATGGATGAGTGGCAGAGTGTGAGTGTCTGTATAGGTGTATGAGTGCATATGATTGTGTTGTAAACATGAGTGATTGTATGTATGAATGATTGTATGGGTGAATGAGTGAATGTGTGTGTAGACGTAGGAATCAGTGAGTACGTATGTAGTAACTAGTATTGGTGTGTCAATGGTTTCAAAAATTATACTCTGTTTTTAACACTGGGTGAAACAGAGGTTATATTAAAATGTGAGGAGATGCATTGTATTGTCACATGAATGATATCATCAGTGATGTGGTCATTGATGTCAAATGAGATGTCATCAGTGATGTCATCAGTGATGTCATTTGAGATGTCATCAGTGATGTCATCAGTGATGTCACTGACCATGTCATGAATGATGTAATATGTGACATCATCAGCAGTGGATTGCGGGTGCGCAATATATAGTTAGTGCAACTAACTATATATGGAATTTCAATGGTTTTGTGTGAGTAAAATAAGGTTTTTTAAATGCTAATTCCTAACTATATATGGTCTATAACCTATGGTTTTTTCAGTGAATTTTCAAGGTTTTGTAAATGCTAATTCCTAACTATATATGGTCTATAACCTATGGTTTTTTCAGTGAATTTCAATGGTTTTTTAATAGCAAATATCATAAGCTGTCGAATGTCAAGTACGTGGTAAGAATTTTTTTTTTCGTGTTTATGCACACTGATCTGCTTTGATTGCTGCCCCCCACCCCTCATTTCTATTAGGAGTACTCTCTCTTTGCAGATAGTGAAGGGTAGTTAACGCAGCCCTTTCCCCCTTTGTAATCCGTCGTGCCTGCTTCTCTCTCCATTTGATTGATTGTTCTCTTTGGTTCATTCTCTATTTACAAACAAGCACAGAGTCGCAATACTCTGTTTAGTCTTTGCAGATAGCGAAAAATCGTGTAAAAAAACAAAAGGAATCGAGCAAAATCAGTAGGCCACTAATGGGATCTCTTTTGACCTCGCTAAAATAGAAACATTAGGAACAACCTGTTGAAAATAGCAATGCGTATGTATATAAGCGGCGTTCATTTGTGTTCACAGTACCCCTTGTTGATTGTTTCAATCGAGCATTGAATTGTTCGAAGTTAATTCTCTTAACGATCTTCTCTACCTGCAAACGAGGAAGAATAGGAATATTCTATCTCCCTTTGCAGATAGTGAAGGGTAGGTAACGCAAGCCTTTAACACGTCGTACCTATTTCATTCCTCATTGATTGATTGATTGTCCGAACATTGACTGTTTGGGAATTAGTTCTTTTTGGAGGTATTCCCTGTTTGCAAATAAACGTAGGAAAATCTTTGCAAGTAGTGAAAGGGTACGTAATGCGGACCGTTCTCCCCCGTTGTAATCTGTCATGCCTATCTACTCCCCACTGATTGATGCACCTTTTTCACCCGGACCATTTATTAGAGATACGTCATCTGGCCCGACCAGAGAGCACCCCTAGTGAAAAGGACATATGCAATAATAACGAAGTGATCACTGTATCCTGTTAACAGAAACTTTACCATGAAACAACCTGGAAAGAAAAAAATAGGAAAACGAAAATCAGTAGGCCACTGATGAACATGAACTTTTATTAAACAACGAACAAAGAAACGATAACATAACGTAATGATAAAACCTATTAATGTCCTAGAAACAAGAAAACGTTAAAATATGCCAGTGGTGAGAGACCAGAAAAACAGTAAGAGAAACCAAATCACCCCTCGCTGTCCCACCGCCTGCCACGCCAAAAAAATCGATAGACTAGGGAAAATGCAAGTCAGTAGAACATCCACCCCCACTCTGGAAACTTCCAAGGTGGGGCAGGGTTCCGGCTACGCCCAGCCGGGAGCAGCCCATATAAGGCAGGTCCTGCTGCCACGCCTCGGCCAGGAGATCCTAACGTAGGGTGTAGCCGGAGGAGAGGCCGAGACCAGCGGGACCCGGCCAGGGGATTGCCTTTACAACGCTGAACAGTTGCAGGGGGGGGAATGTCTCCTCGACCCTCCCCTCTCTCTCCCAGTCCGGCCGCGGTGGCCCTTGAGAGTTGCAGGTAGTCCCGCCACATGCTCTTCCGGTCCGACCACCAACGGTCGGGGGGCCGAGGCCGACGGGATCCGGCTGCAGCCGATAAACCAAGAAACCCGTTCATGGGGCCAGAGCCAGGGGCGTCCGGCCGACATCCACCGGAAGCCCGGCCCGAAGACGGACGGGACACTTCTTTCTTTTATAATGGCTGCGACAACACTGGAGGGGGATGTCTTGCACATGCCTCCGACCCCCCCCTCGTCCTCATCGCCTGGTCCGGCCATAACAAATCTCAAGCGAGACGCCGTGGGGTGCACTGGGAGGGAGAGACGGTGCGAACAGGCCTCTCCCGCCTCCCCAGGTGGAGGCTTCCCAGCTGCACCCTCAGCGCTCCAGGCGGTGGCATCCTAACAACTACAGTGCTGCACAGTTTCGGAACGACCTAGATAACGGTTCTTCCACTGTGGCCATGCTGCAACGTCTCGCCCGGCAGGGTGGAGCCCGTCCGCTCATGTGACCCCGCGATCGCCGGTAGCTGCCGAACTCTCAAAATGGCGGTCGACCTGGCAAGAGCGGGCCCAACATAAAGAAATGGCCCGGTCACTGGTTGACTCCACCACCGTAGTCCTCCACGACCTTGAAGATTCTAGAGGAGCCGCGGGAGTCTCCGACCCCCGATGGGGAATGACTGCCATGATCGCCCGTGGAGTGACGAAACTGTATCCGCGGGACGTCGGCGCTCCCATGCTGGCGCCAGCCTCACTTTGAATTACTACAATCCTGCAGACCTCACTTCCGGTGAAAGCACAGTGTGACCCGGTAGGAAAAATTATTGCACCCCCTCCCCTTTTTGACTGATAGTTCAAACCACCGATCCTTTCCTTTGCCCTTTTAACGGAACTTTGGACTGCCTCCCCCTCTTTTACATTTTCTAGAGAAAACAAAACATTAACCACTACATTAGCATAGCAGTTGACACCAGAACTGTTTTCAAATTGAAAACCAACAACATCTTCAACAGAATCCTTTTTGTTTCTGCTGTGACCCTGCTACAGCACAGGCATTGTCCCCAGCAGTAATTCTGCAATGCCGGTAAGAATAGCTGTGGTGCCTACTGGACTCACTCACCCCCGCGGCGCCCCACGCCGTTTTTTGCTGGGCGGCAACTTACTAGACATCACTTTCGTGCCATCTAGATTTCAGCGCGTTCTGCTGCCTTGGAACTATTCGCACAACAGACCGCTACTGACAAGAATATTTCATTATTGGTGCTGTCAATTTCAATAAATCTATTGGATAATTAAAAAGAAATTGCCACGGTCTCTTCGTTGTTTAAATGTTTTTACTGTTTTTGTTTTGTTGTATATATTTATATGTTATTAAAGTTTTATATTCCTACTACTTTGTTGGAGTGCTATATATTTTTAATGTGACACATAATTGTAAAAACTTTGATGTACAAAGAGTCATTCCTGGAATCTTCCGCTTCAGGCTCGGTCCCCTCCCCAATCACAATACAGGATGGTTTTCAGATAGTAGGAACGCGTGTGCTGTGACGGATCACATCGGGTGTGGGCCTTGATCTACTATAACTCCTTTGAAGAGGGGTGATTCTTTACAGCTGGGGCCATAAACTACATCTGCAGGGCTAGCTGATAGCCTAGGACCGGCCTGGACATTCGGACACAGAGGAAGAGGAGTGTCAGAGGGTGCGGTAGTGAATAGGGCGAAAGGGAGGTGTCGGGCGGGCACAGAGTGTGATTCTCAGGGAAGAGCAGCGCAGATGGGGGAAGGTTTATTGCCCATGCATAAGACAGAGAGCGGTGGTGACCAGTGCCTGGGGGAGATGCTTACGAGGGTGAGGAGCCATGCTACGAATCGACAGCGTGCAGAGAGTGGGTCTGGTCAAGACATCTAAAATGGCTGCCGTGCACGACAAAAGTGTGGCATTTCAAAAAAGGCAAGATGGCGCAGACAATGTTTTTCAACACTTCCTCATTTCCTTCGAATCGAACGTTAACAGACGTTGGGGCATATTACCAAAGTTAAGCGATATTTATCGCTAACGATGCTTACCAACCAATTTTTTACCACTAAGCATCGTCAGAAATTATCGAAGATAAACCTTACTATTATCAAGGTTTATCGCAAATGCGATAATAAACGGCCGCAATGCATGAATATCGCTAAAAACCCAGCGATATTCATGCATTACCGAGCTAATACTCTTAGCCATGTTATCCACCTCCCATTGGATAACATGGCTAAGAACTGCTCAGGGCAGGTGTTACTTTTTGGAGATATTCGCGCTTAGCGCGAATATCTCCAAAAGTTGGTAATAGGAGATAGATATCTTGCATGTTGTAATGCAAGTTATTGTGGTATATGGAACTCATACCATAATCTCTCAGGAAAGCAGAAACTGATCCTTTTGGGACCGCCTAAAAAGGCCTAGGGGGTGAGGAGTACTCTACTTTGCCCCCTTTTCACGTTCCGAACTATTTTATTTTACTCTCTTCTGTAATTACACAAAATACCAGCGATAAGATGCATCGGAGACACACAGTGAGAGAAAGGAGGCCGGAGATGAAGAAGACATGTCAAATACACATTGGAGATAATATAGTGGCAGAAGGGAAGTAAATATGAGTAAACTTACCATGTAACATAAAAATGTTGCACTCTATACTATAAGTCTCATTTTATACTACAATCACTTCGCTACAACCTCATAAATTAAAAATAAAAATGAATAATGTCTCAAACAATTTTTGATTTCTAAATATAAATTTATTCTTCAGAATTTTCTAAATTTGAAAGAACTAGTAACATGTCCTCATCAGTAATTTCCTCTTCAATCATCTCATCTGGAATCTCCTCATTAAAAGTCTGCAATGATGATTCTTGTAACTCTATGGTCTCCAAACACTCGATAAATTCGCCATCAAGAGATTGATCAAAAAAATCATTCAAGTCATCTCCTCCTTCTGACAATATTTCATTATTGGTGCTGTCAATTTCAATCAATGTAGTGGAATCATTCAAGTCATCTCCTCGTGACAATATTTCATTATTGGTGCTCTCAATTTCAATCAATGTAGTGGAATCATTCAAGTCATCTCCTCCTTGTGACAATATTTCATTATTGGTGCTGTCCATTTCAATCAATCTAATGGAATCATACAAGCCATCTCCTCCTTGTGACAATATTTCATTATTGGTGCTCTCAATTTCAATCAATGTAGTGGAATCATTCAAGTCATCTCCTTGTGACAATATTTCATTCTTGGTGCTGTCCATTTCAATCAATCTAATGGAATCATACAAGTCATGTCCTCCTTGTGACAATATTTCATTATTGGTGCTCTCAATTTCAATCAATGTGTTGGACAATTCAAAAGAAATTGCCACGGTCTCTTCATTGTGAGCCATTTTATTTTGAAATTGCTTGCTGTAAATTGCAGAAAAAAATAATCACTTTCATTTATCGTCTTTAGTAATACATAATATAAAACTAACTTTATCAAGTATTTAGTATAACAGAAGGACTGCAAATAAATAACAGAAAACATTTTTCAAATTATCTTCAAGTGTACAACATAGTTCCCCATACAAATTAACAACTCACCTTTTTAAAAGTAGCAGAAGTGTTAGTACTGTGTAAATCAAACACCAGAAATTCACCACCAAAAATTCCTCACAAATGTACCTCAGACAGTAGTATCACAAAATGGCTGTGGTTTCCTCTCATTTGACATATATACATAACCAATTAACTTTCATCACACACAAATACAAAACCAAAGTAACATTTTAATTGGTTCTAAATTTCAACACTTTCAAATGTGTTTTCCCCATGCAATTTTCCATAGGACATTTACATACGTCTACAGCCTGAATGGCTGAACGGAATTACACCAAACTTGGCAAAATGGTACATCAAACCTAAGAGGTCAGGAAGGATCTACTATGCCCCCTTATGGTCATTTCCCCCTTCGCTTTGGCCTCCTCTTGTCTCTCAATCCTACCGAGGGACAAGATGGCGGCCGCTACGGACTGTTTGGAATGTTGACAGACGCCGGAGAACCAATCAGCTTCGCAAAGCTCCGTAACGCGAAAAGTACGCGAAGCGGAGCGCTGTTACAGATATATATCTTTTTTTCAACGTTAATTTCTCAAAATCCACTGGAGCACATATATTGAGACCTAGCAAAGGCACATCGGGCTACCAGTCCCTAATATTTTGCCAAGTTTCGTGCAAATCCATTCAGCCGTTCGATTATTATTATTTTGGTTTTTTTTTGCCCCGCGGGGCCCTTTTAAAACCTCCACATCAAACCTAGGGGGTCAGCGAGGATCTACTATGCCCCCTTATAGTTATTTCCCCCTTTGTTTTGACCTCCTCTTGTCTCTCGATCCTACCGAGAGACAAGATGGCGGCCGCTACGGACTGTTTGGAATGTTGACAGACGCCGGAGAACCAATCAGCTTCGCTTCACAAAGCTCCGTTGCGCGAAAAGTCCGCGAACCAGAGCGCTAACCGGTCCGCTGTTACAGATATATATCTTTTTTTAAACGTTAATTTCTCAAAATCCACTGGAGCACATATATTGAGACCTACAAAAGGCACATCGGGCTACCAGTCCCTACAATTTTGCCAAGTTTCGTGCAAATCCATTCAGCCGTTCGGGCTAAAAGTGAGGCCAACCGCCCTATGGAAAACTCAATGTTAAAAACACGTTTTGGGACCCCCCTTTTTTCTCGGCCCCCACTGGACGAACCCCCCCCAAATTTTCAAGGGCTGCTCAGAAACAAAATGTGCCATTTTCCTGAAAATTTCAGCCGATTCCGTCCACAAACGCCAAAGTTATTAGACATAGAATTTTCAAAAAACCCATAGAGAAAAAATCCTAACTATATATACCTACTGGCGACCGCCAGTAGGTAATATATAGATATGTATATATAAAACATATATTACATTTTATAGAAACACATTCATTCTTCAATAGTCCTCGGCATATATATATATATATCTATATATATATATATATATATATATATATATATAGATATATATATATATCTATATATATATAGATATATATATATATCTATATATATATATATATCTATCTATAGATATATAGATATATATATATATATATATGCCGAGGACTATTGAAGAATGAATGGGTGTATAAGAGTCAGGATGGATAATTAACTAGGTGTGTGACTGACTGTATAAGTGAGTGATTAATTGTATCGTACTTAATGCATGTGTTAGCGACTGATACAGACATTCATACAGTTTAGGTTGTTAGTTGGTGTGTAAGCGGGTGCATCGGTTGGTTAGCAGCTAAATGAGGATCTATATGGGCTATTGATTGGTTGTCTGAGTATCTGTATGGGTGCCTGAGTGTCTGTGTGGGTGGGTGGGGGGGTGCGACTCTGTGCATAGATGTGTGAGTGGATAATTCACTGGATATATGTGTTCAAGTCTGTATCTGTGAAGGGCTGTATGGCTGGGTGAGTGTGTGTATGGGTGTGTTGGTGAGGGAATGGATGCCTCAGTGGTACATGTATGAGTAACTGCATATGTGAAAGGCAGTATATGTGAGTGTTGGACTGTATAAGTAACTTTATATGAGAGTGAATGATTGTGAGAGTGCCTGTATGGATCAGTGTGTGCTTGTATTAGTTATTGTAATAGAGTGTAAGTATATGTTAGTATATGTTTAAATAAGTGAGGTGGTGTGTGTATAACTGCACAGGTGAGTAAATGAAAGTGTGATTGATTATTTCCATTACTGACTAGGTGTGTGAATAACTCTATGAATGAGAGGCGGTGTGTGAGTGACTTTATAGATATGTGACTGGATATTATAATGCTGTATTGATGGCTGACAATATGTATGTATGAGTGACTGTATGGGTGAATGAATGGATGTGTGTGTAGACCTAGGACTTAGAGAGAACATATGTAATAACTGGTATTGGTGTGTTCATGGTTTCGAAAATGATAGTCTGTATTTTAGAGTGGGTGTATCAAGTGTTATATTAGGGTCTGATGAGGAGCATCAGATTTTCATGTGGATGATGTCATCAGTGATGTCATTTGAGATGTCATTGATGCAGCGCTACTCCGGAATTAACTTGTAGAACCTCATCGCCTTTTCCTGAAGTACTAAATCATGCATTTACTCATCAGTGGGGCCCATAACACTGTGAGTCACTTGTACACACTTTCTCTCTACTTCATGGATTGGTGAGAAACAAAGGAGAGCTGCTGGATCATAGCAGAGTGTCTAAATTAAACTAAATATTTATAATTTATACATCTGCAGTTTAAATTTTTTTTACCATGGTTTTATCAACGAGACAATTTATTCAGACACACCACCATTATTTGTCAATGGATCTGCTAGTAAAAAATTAGGTTAAGGATGAACAAGACCAACTTAATTATTCATTTATCTAATTTTTATTTAAAGAGAATCTTCTAGCATGACCTGTATTTATTCACTTATTTATTTGTTTAATACAAAATTGATTTAAGGAAAAAAAAGAATTTTAACTCATACATTTATATTTCATTTTAATTCAAAGCTCAGAAAATAAGCACATTATTATTGAGATTATAGGACATGAATATTAGCAAAAGACATAATAGTTCCCAAAGTTTATCTCCCTATTCTCTCTAGTTATTAACCTCATCTAAAGACTCTGTACTCATTCAAAAAAAGTTAAAGTTCAAAATAATTCAAAGTCCTTACGCCTCAGGAAAAATTCAGCATTCCGGCAGCATGTCAGGATACAAAGATGGAAATCAAAGAAGAGAGTTTTGTCTTAAGTCCGACACACTCTTTTATACCCTTTTTTCCCTACTTAAACTATCTACAAAAGTAACTATCAGTGCCTTTAACAGTTCTGATTGCTCAATCCAAGGGGTGGATGAGCATAACCTCATCATCTTATTGTTTAATTTCCGCAAGATCAACTCAATGAAAATGGTCTTTGTCCTTATTATCCGCTTCGCTCATGTCCTTTAACTCATAAGTTTTACTTCTTTTCCCACGTTTCTCAGCACGGATGTCCATTTTGTTGGCACTCAGCTGGACTCTCAGGGCACGCTGTTCTTGACCCATTCTGCACAGGCACAGGCATCTCGAGTTTGTCTACAATTCCTTTCACCCCTACGCATGCATACAGTGCTTCAATCTCAGTCACAGAAACATCCATTTTATTCTAGGCCGCATGGGTCAAAACGGAAAGTATTATAGAAACAAACACAATTTAATGTTAATTGTTGAATTATAACCCTTCTGTTTACCTCCCCTTACTAAGGTACCCAGTTAGTTATTACCTAGCAGATAAAGCAACATATATGAGTGATTTACTCACCAGTCTTCATATTTTTGCCACAAATAAATGAACAGAAAGCACACTCATGCCGCTTTTAGTTAGTTTATAGCTGTTGCATTCATTTTGGACGTAACAACATCACTTAGTTAGTCGATTATAGTTGCAACTCGAGCAAATTAGTTTCCCACGTGTACTTGTGTGTGTGCATTATATTCTATGTTGATTAATTTTCAAAACCACACGATTAATTCACGTTATTATTATGAGTAAGTGACTTCACGAGGGGTATACAAAATGTTGTTTTTCCACCTCGCTCGATCATCATCAGTGATGTAATCAGTGATGTCACTGACCATATCATGAATGATGTAATATGTGACGTCATCAGCAGTGCATTGCAGGGGCGCGAGTTATAGTTAGCGCAACTAACTAGAACAGGGGAATTTCTATCATTTTGTATGAGTGAAATGTCCAAATAACAATAACGTACCTGAAACCTATGGTTGTTTCAGTGAATTTCTAAGGTTTTTTAAATGCTAATTTCTAACTATAACGTGCCTGAAACCTATGGTTTTTTCAGTGAATTTCTAAGGTTGTTTAAACACTAATTTCTAACTATAATATGCCTGAAACCTATGGTTTTTTCAGTGAATTTCAAATGTTTTTTAAATGCTAATTTCTAATTATAATGTTCATAAAACCTTTCTTTTTTTCTGTGTTTTTTAATTATCATCCCATTCTCAACCTGGTGAAAACTGCAAATCTCACCACTCTTCCATTGATACCTTTCGCCAACAAAATCGCCACAAACCAGAGCCACAACTAACTAAGCATGGGCGGATTTTGCGGATTCGCAATCCGCGAATTTGCGGATTTGCGGATTCGCGGATTGCGAAAATACGCGAAATCCGCGAATTCTCGCGGATTTGCGTATTTTTTGGGGGGGTGTGTGTTCGCACGGGTTTCTGCAAGTTCGCGAGGGTTTTGTACAATTTCGCAAATTGCGAACTTACTTGTCGGGTCGCCAGTTTTGCGAACTTGTTGTTTCTACGTGCCCAGCCTGTTTGCTAAGATTTCTTCATCACTGCCACCCTCTGTCACCACTGGCACTCTCTTTGGTCACCCATGCCACCCTCTGGCTCACCCATGTCACCCTCTGTGTCATCACATCACCCTCTAGTTCACCAGTGTACATTATTGGGGCAAAACAAAGCACTGCCATCCTCTGTCAACACTGGCACTCTGGTTCACCCATGCCACCCTCTGGCTGGCACACCCATGCCACCCTCAGTGTCATCACAACACCCTCTGATTGACCACTGAGTGAACAAACACCTGCTAAGTGATTTAAGTTTTGCAAACAACAACACCTGCCCTGCCCCAACTGACATTAATGAAGGTTGGCACCTGCTGTCTGCTCCCTTTCCTTTTTGTTGCAAATGCAATGTAAATAATTTTTTTTAACAGGATGCAATGGCATACTTGTAACTATTCTGTGACTGTCAGAGCAGGGTCACACAATAGTTGCAAGTAGGCAACCGGATTCTGGAGGGCCCCTTCAGGAAGCACTACAGCCTGGTAAATGGTTACAAATGATGAGCTCGAACTTTTGCACCTGCTCGTTCATTTTGCTTTTGCAAAACTCGTTTTTCGGTAATTTCGCCCTATTCGCGGGGCGCGTCGTAGTGCGAACTGGCCCGTGGAGGCCGCGAACTCGTGCGAGTTACCTCAAGGTTGAGTATGGGCGCCGCCATTTTGTTTGCGTGACGTATTTCCGTTTCCGCCCGCTATGTGTAATCTCGCGCGACTCGCGCCTTGCGAATACAAGTTCGCACGAGTTCGCGAGAGAAATCGCGTGCGAACTTACTTACGCGCACGTGATCGGGCCGCCATCTTGTTTTTCATTCATTCCTATGTGTCTGGGTATGGTGTTTCTATCCTTTGTATATCTCTGCCATCCTTTGCTTGTTTTAATATTTTGTTGATCTATTTAACTTATTTTCTATCCCTCTATTTTTCTAGATCTATATTTTTGTGTTTTAGGCTACTTTTGTTTACTTTTGAACTACTTTTTTAAACTTTTATTTCCTTCTTCCCTACTCTTATTCTTTTTCATTTTTTCTCTTCTTTACTGCTAACACCTGCCCAGAACATGGTCAAGACAGCTGTCAAGCTGCCCAAGACGGGCACCGCAGCCCGTGCCCGGCTCCCGTGTGGTCGCTTGAGGGCGGAAATGGTGGTGCCCCGGGAGATCTTCAGCCCTGAGGAGGTGGGCGCACTTGTTTTTTATGTGCAGCGCCGTCTCCCCAGGACCATCGCGGCAGGCGGCAGGATCGCTGCTGGTTACACCAACTGCCAGGAGCGACGGAAGCGGTGGGGGCAGGTGTGCCGGGCCCTTTTTAAGATCACGGGGGTCCAGCGCACCTACAATCAGGTGACCCACCGCTGGACCGACATCCTGGACCGAGAGCGTGACCTGCTAGACGTGCTGGGAGTGGAGGTCCCCGGGCTTGGTGAGTAGTAGTAGCAATTTTTTCATTACTCACTACTCTGTTTTTTCTCCTGCTCTATGTGGCTGTGTTATATTGCAAATGTTTGCTTTAACTTTTTTACAAAGAGCAATAATGCTGCTGGTGATTACATTGATAGGAGAGGTAAATTACTATTTCAAAATCTTCTGTGCATTTCAGGTGCACTGTTCTCCTTCTCTGTGCCGGTGCCACTGCTTATTTGTTTTCTATTTTGTGTTCATTTAATTGGGCTGAGTAATGTATGAGTGTATTTTACAGAACTGCGTAATGCTAGACACAAAGGGGCAGATTTACAAGCCCCTTGTTCCACGTTTACACTGCCTTACCTGACGCACAGCGACGTAAACGTGGCGCATCCCTGCGAGTCATGTACAACGTGATGCATCTAAGGAGATGCGCCACGTGAAGGCCTGGGCCTGCGCCACAATGGGTGCGTTCCCACGCAGGGGGGGGGGGGGGGGGTGGGGGGTGGGGGGTGCCGGTCAGGCAGATATGTGCCTCGCAAAAGTGCCTGCGTGAAATCTACAAGATTTAACGCAGGCACTTCCGCGACGCTGCTATGTCAATTCTTTATGCCTGCTTGCTTGAAGCAGGCGTAAGGAATGATGCGGTATGTTGAGTATTATTGGGCAGCCCTGAGCACTGCTATAGTTGCATCGCGCCCGCGACGCGACTCTAGAGATGCGCCCCTATTTCGTCACGAGATGCGTCACGCATCTGCCTACCCTTGCGCCAGGGTTTGCCGCATTGTAATAGCGGCGCATCTGCCGTGACGCAAGGTTAGTTTTGCGTTACGCATTTGTTCTGGTGCACATCTGGAGGTGTCCAGCTCAGAACTCGTAAGTATGCCCCTAAGTGTCAGATTAGCAATTACCTGCGCATCCCTGCAAAGTGTGCGGCACGCCAGCACCACCCATGGTGCGCCGTATTTACAATGCGGCACACCATGGTCCCAAAACGTCACCGAAGCGTTACGCATCGGTGCCGTAAAGGCGGCTCATTGATGGAGTTGCGTTGCAACGATGGCGCAGCTCCAGCAATGCTGCGTCAAGCCGTTAGTCTGCTTCATGCAGGCGCAGGGTTTCAGTGACGCATCATTGTCCTAAATGACTGATTGAAATTTTATATATTCCCCATAACCACTTTTAGCATGCGTTCCTGCGCAGGAACGCCCTCCCTTGCGATGGAATGCTCCCTAATGGCGCAGGGTTTTAGAATGGGATGCATCTCCCATATGCGTCACGTTGTTAATATACGCCACACTATGGCGCCTCTCTTGTTGTGGCGCTGCGTCACAAAATTGACGCAAGAATGGAGCAAAAGAGCTGCAAGGGGCTTGTAAATCTGCCCCTAGAGTAGAGGCTCAGGTGCAGTCCTTCCTTTGTAGCCCTCTTTTTGGATGAAATAGTAGGTTCTTGTTCTTTCTAAATGTTTGATTTGGTTGACAAGGACATCGGCAAGCAGCAATCATCAATGTTTTCTGTTATTTCTTTCATGTTGTACATCAGGTCCGCCCAGGGGCAAGCGGACCGAAAAATCTGATGCAGCAGTGGCTCCAAAGGAGGAGGATGCAGGCCAGGGCGGCGAGTGCTCCTTTGCTGGCCCCAGTAAGTTTTCATTTAAATATAGAGGACCTATTGTTGTCCAAGCATTCCTAATTTAATTGTTTCGAAATAGTGTTTAGATAGGAGCAAAATCAATAATCCTACTGTTGCAGGGACAATTCTCCACAAACCGAACTATGGACACCAAAGACCAGAGTAATAATATTTCAGAGTGGCGTGTTTGGCACACTGTATAAATAAAGTAAACCTGGTAGTGTCAGCAGCACAGATTCCTCCTTGCAAAAATTGCAAAACTTTTCGCTCAGTCACTCTAGTCTGGACTCTCTGGAGGACTAAAAACCACAGAGTCAATTCAAGTTTAAAAGCTTTATTAAAAGTTTAAGTAAACACATATATTAAAATAAAGTTAGTTGGAAATGGAAAAGTGCTTGGTGCTGAGTTGATGAGTACTGGATTGGTACACATTTCTTGTGGTCGAGCCGAGCTTTCACCTGGTTTCAAGTTGATGTTCCTCTTGTCCTTAGAAGTCCAGTTTCTGTCTGTTCAGAGAAAAATAGTGTGTGTTAAAATTAAGCAAGCATTCAACAATTGTGACAAAAAAATGAAGCAAGACAACAGCTTTCCCTGGAAGGAGGGACATTTTTACTTTAGACTAGAGTAGACAGTCAATTAATTTTTCTGTTGTTTTCACATTTTTTCATTCATAGACCAAATACTAGTGGAGTGGTGTAATCTAACATTCTTAAATCTACTTTGTAGGTGGAACATCTGGTGGCGTGGCCAGCTCGGATGTGGTGGTCATCATTGACTCGGAGTCCGAGGGTCAATCTGGGGAGGAGGCGGCGCTAGAGGAGTCGGACCAAGAGCAAGAAGTACAGACTGTGAGGAAGGAGACGGTGGCGGTGGCGAGTACAGGTAAGCTGGATCATGGAGGTACTATCTGACTCTTAGATAGGATATGATGTGTATTCAGTGGTGGCCCAGTGACAAATTACAATATGGTAATTACAGCAGGCTGGGACCGACAGACAGATAGAGGCAGAGACAGAGAGAGAGGAAGACAGAAGGAGAGAGAGAGAGGGAGGGAGCCAGAGGGAGGGTGAGGGAGGGAGACAGAGAGAGAGAGACAGCGAGGTAGAGGGAGACAAAGGGAGACAGAAAGAGGGAGACAGAGAGAGAGAGAGAGAGAGGGAGGGAAACAGACATATCGCCTGGGCCTGGTGCAGATGATACGGTTGCTGGTGTGGTTAACGGCTCAGAGGAAAAATCACTCACTTCTGCCAGATCTCTTTCATATGAAAGAGCACCAAACCAAGGATACAAGTGAGTTGTGGGAAGGGAAATGGTGATTCAAGCGCCCCTCCCTGCGGACGCCCATGATACTGGCCTGAATAGTTTTGTACTGCCCTGGCTAGTTGCTAGTTGTACTGTGACACAACTTCCTGCTGAATCATTTTGTGTTAATCATATTCTTAAAGAGCATTGGTTACAGATTATGTCTTTCTTTCTTCATATAGTTGGCAATACTAAAACCTCCAAACCAACGAGGAGTATGCTGGCTGTACTGGCCCGGCAACGGAGGCTGGAAGCAACTGTTGCCGAATATCGGCGACTGGTGGAACTGGAGGGGGATGACACGCACTCCAGTGCATCAAACCTAACATCATCTACATCCTCCTCTGTTACCCCACGTTCTGCCGGTAAGCACAGTGCTCCAGCGAACCGGAGCCGTGCCGGAAGACGCCACCGCCGAGCAGCAAAAGCTGCACCTCGCAGCACTGTTAAAGGTCGCTTGCGCCGTGCACTCCGCAGAGTGTCCGACCTAGAGGCGGAGGTCCAGAAATGGCACAAATATCAGAATGTGGTGGAGGGCCTCCGCCTAGATCAAGCCATCCTCCAAGAAAAGTATGATGCCCTGGCCCTAAAGCATGATGCCCTGGAGGCCAAACTTAACAGCTTGCATCCCTAGAGTGTCCCTTGCCCCTTTTTTTGAGACTTTTGGGGGGTGGGAATTGGGAGTTGGGTTTTTTGGGGACTTTTGAGGACTATTTATTTGTTGGGGTTAGGGAGGGTCTTGCGGGAGATTATTTTGTTAGGGATATAAATATACTTTTTCAAACTTTATCTGAGCATACCTGTTTTTTTACTACTTTTGAGCTGGGTGGGTGGTGGTTTTGCAGTAATTTCATTTAACTGAACACTGTCATCGTGTTGGTTCACGTGCAATAGGCCAAATGTTTTCCTAAGTAAATGCCTGTCACAGAGTTTGATAATTCTTGAGCCCTAGGACTTTGCTGCTAGTACCACTGTCACTCTCTCGCCTCTCCGAATACTCCATTATACTACCTCCCATCCAAACGCTTATCTTACCTGTAATTTGTGTTTGAGGGCTGGCTCCACCTGGAATTCACAGAGTCCCACTCCTAAAGCGTTCTGCAGCAGGGCCACAACTGGAGTTTCCCGGCGTGGATTTTCTGCAAATCAAAAGCAATCAACATTAGAAATGTGGCAGCGGTGCTCACACAACCCTAAAACCTAGAAGCCCCACAGACAGCACCCCTGAGACAGGCAAGCGAGCAATAATAACGCCTACACGTTCACGTGCAATAGGCCAAATGTTTTCCTAAGTAAATGCCTGTCACACAGTTTGTTAATTCAAGAGCCCTAGGACTTTGCTGCCAGTACCACTGTCACTCTCTCGCCTCTCCGAACACTCCATTATACTACCTCCCATCCAAACGCTTATCTTACCTGTAATTTGTGTTTGAGGGCTGGCTCCACCTGGAATTCACAGAGTCCTAAAGCGTTCTGCAGCAGGGCCACAACTGGAGTTTCCCGGCGTGGATTTTCTGCAAAACAAAAGCAATCAACATTAGAAATGTGGCAGCGGTGCTCACACACCACAAAAACCTAGAAGCCCCACAGACAGCACCCCTAAGACAGGCAAGCGAGCAATGATAACGCCTAAACGTTCACGTGCAATAGGCCAAATGTTTTCCAAAGTAAATGCCTGTCACAGAGTTTGTTAATTCAAGAGCCCTAGGACTTTACTACCAGTACCACTGTCACTCTCTCGCCTCTCCGAACACTCCATTATACTACCTCCCATCCAAACGCTTATCTTACCTGTAATTTGTGTTTGAGGGCTGGCTCCACCTGGAATTCACAGTGTCCTAAGGCGTTAGGGGACTCGTCAACGTAAGTTTCTTCATTGTGCAGAATCCAGGCATCAGCATTATGGGTAATGGATAGGGTGAGTCTGGAGGAGGAGGACTCAGGATAGACGACCAGGACTAAGTTCTTGTCAACTAACTGTTGTGAACCTGAGGAATGCTGCGGCATCAAAATCAAGACAGTTCTGTTGATGGGCTTGTTGTTTTATTGGTTGATTACAGTTTTGTTGGGAATGTGATGAAGCACTTGCTAAAGAAAGACAGACACACAGGAATAAAAGTGAATAAGGAGGACTATTTACAATTAATGAATGATTGAGTCATTTTCAGAACTCGCTGTCAGGGAAGCAGAACTCGTCCTCATACTCTGCTAAATCATCAGTCGGGGTTACTTCTGGTAACTGAGGAGAACTTTCCTCAGGTAGGGCGGTGTCCTCTTCTTCCTGCGTGCATTCTCGTACTCTGTAATCTGGTGGTATGAAGTGCTGGTTCATCTTTATCAAGGTGAGCCGCTCCACATTTGCGGGCAAGAGGCGGGACCTTTTGGAAGTCACAATGCCACCAGCAGAACTAAAAACACGTTCTGAGGACACGCTTGCGAGTGGGCAAGACAAGTAATTGATAGCCAGGTTGGTGAGCTCTCGCCATAGTTTTCTTTTCCCATGCCAATACGCCAATGGGTCCTCAGTAATATTGACCTCTGTTGAGTCATCCAGATAGGCCTGCACCATTGAAAGAATGCCCTCCCGGATTCCTGTACTTTGCACTTCTGTGTCTTTTCTAGGACCAGGAAACCCTAGCTGAGTTAGCCAACTCGCTTCTGACATATCGCATGCGCCTGGTGCAGATGATACGGTTGCTGGTGTGGTTAACGGCTCAGAGGGAAAGTCACTCACTTCTGCCACAGGCACAGATGCAGAAGGGCTTTTTTGGGACGCCTGATGGCCTGCTGATTCACTAGTAGTACTGTCTTCTCCTACAGTTTCCTTCCGCTCTCTTTCAAAACGAATGGCTGACTGAGCTAGCCAACCTTTGTACTCTGTAACATCCGATGTTTCAAAAGGAATTATTACTTTGCCAAACAATGGCTTTTTGTAACGTGGATCCAGAATAGTAGCACAAATGTAGTGCTGTTGTTTCTTGATATTTACAAGCCGTTCATTGCTAACTAGGCGTTGTAATAATCTCTGCGCCAACTCATGTGCTTCGTTCTTTCCAACGTCCTCTAATTGTGAAGACACCACCTTGACTTGGTGCTCGAGCTTCAGCAACAGTGGGATAGCTTTGCTCAAAGAACAGTCCTCCCTGCTGACGTCACGCGTGAAGACCTCAAAAGGCCGAAGCATGTCTGTCAGGCTTTTAACTAGCTGCCATTGCTCCACCGCTAGCATCATTTCTGTCGTATCACCACCCAGGTTGTAGAAATACTCATTGACTACTGGAAACAGCTCATGCAGACGCTCAAGCATGTAGAAGGTTGAGTTCCAACGTGTTGCCACCTCCTGGATAAGTGCTTTCACTGGCATTCTAAGTTCATTTTGCTTGCGCCTCAGCTCCTTCCGGGCCTTAAAAGAATGGTTGAAATGTGTGCATATTCTTCTGCAGATGGTCAGTGTTTTGTCGACTGCAAGTTCTTTTTTCAAAAAATTTTGCACAACAAGGTTGATACAGTGCGCCAAACACGGCACTCTGAAATAGAAACCGTCCGCCATCGCCTTAACTACATTACTGCCATTATCTGTAGAAACATAACCAACCTTGCAATGTCTTGGGCGCAGCCATTGCAAGACCTTTTTGTTAAAGTCAGCCAAAATGTTGACTGCAGTATGACTTTTCTCCATGCCAAACATGGCTAATGTTGCATGTTTACGAGCACCCTTAAAAATCTCGATCAAGTCACCACCTGCATTTATCTGTTTTATAACCCCTGAAAAAGAGACCCAGTGTGCAGTGATGCACATGTAATCAAGGGCTTGGCAACTGGTCCACATGTCTGTTGTCAGGTGTATAGTGTGAACAGCACTCTTCTGCAAAGCTGCCCCCACCAACTCAAGCACCTCTTTGTGTAGTGCTGGAACAGCAACCCTGGCAAAATAGTACCGGCTAAGAACCTTCCATTTAGGGGCCCATGTTGCCACGAGTTCAAGGAAACCCACACCTTCGACAAACGAAAAAGGGAGAAGGTCCACCGCTAGCATTTTTGCCAGCTTAGTGTTATAGAGGCGTACAGTTGGGTGGTTGCGTTGAAATTGCGCATCTGAGGAGAACATGGCTGAAATGGTGCGCTGGACAAATTTACGGGATGATGCTGATGCCTTCTTCGACCCACTTCTGATCAGTGTTGACATTTTCCGCATTGGTGTGTCTCCCAGACTCTCAGTGTGCCTGCTATGTGTTACGGAGGGTGTGGTGCTGCCAGGGGTACTGGGTGCAACCGGACACATGTCTGACGCTTCTTCTACCTCCCCATCATCTTCAGATGAAACACCTACTATGGGTATATTTTGGCCACTTGCCCTTTGGGATCGCTTTCCCTTGACGTTTGCTAGGTGCGGAAACCATTCGACAGCGTGCTTTCTTTCAAGATGACCTATCTGGCCTCCGGTTCCATAGTTGGTACCAGTCTTACCACGGCTAACGCTAGTCTTACAAATGCAACAAACGGCTATGTTATCATATTTTTCATGGACACTAAAAAAGTTCCAAACTGGGGACTGGAAACTTCTGGTTTTGCCGCACGAGGTGATACTGCTGCCAATGCCAGATGAAGCAGTGGTGGATGAGCCTTGCAGACATCTACTGGGTTGTGCAATTATTGCAGCAACCTTACTTGAGGGAGTCGAGCTGGATGGAGTCCCCCTCTGGGGAGAAAATATGGGAGCTGTAGGTTTTGTTGAACTTGTGGTACTACTTGACTGCGTTGGTGGTGCTACCAGTGGCACGTCGCCAGGGTCACGCTCAGCATGACGTCGGGATAGGGTGTAAATGTCTGTCTGCTGCATGGCCGGTGTGGCTGGACTGACATGTGTGATGAATAGATCATTGCTGTCATCCTCTTCAACAACATCAGAATGCACCACTTCATCAAGTCGGACGTTCGGATCCATAAGTATGAGCTTTCCGGGGCCCTTCCTTTTAACATGTGATACCTTTCGCAGCTCATGGTGTGCCTCCCTCTCAGACGTCAGAGATGGTTGCCAATCTAGATCCAGATCATCATCTGATGGAGCGGGGCTTGAAGAGGAACTTCTACACACCCTCCTTGATCTTTTCCTTGCTGGGGAGCTGGGAGAAAATGAATCATCAGGAGGAGTGGCTTCGTCTTCCTGACATGATACCCCGGCTCCAAAGTCAATTTCCTCCTGTGCCCCTACTTCTGGAAGAACAACCATTGTGGGCACTTGCACCGCTCCATGCGCCGCTACATGGGCATCTTCTCTGACCTCTACTTGCAAGTCTCCATGGACCTCTCCTTCTCGGCCTTCTCCTTCTCGGCCTTCTCCTTCTCGGCCTTCTCCTTCTCGGCCTTCTCCTTCTCGGCCTTCTCCTTCTCGGCCAGCTCCTTCTCGGCCTTCTCCTTCTCGACCTTCTCCTTCTCGGCCTTCTCCTTCTCGGACAGCTCCTTCTCGGACAGCTCCTTCTCGGACAGCTCCTTCTCGGACAGCTCCTTCTTGGACAGCTCCTTCTCGGACAGCTCCTTCTTGGACAGCTCCTTGCGCATGTACTTCTGCTTGTACTAGTAGCCCATGCAGTTGTTGTTGCGGCTTTGGTTGTTGAATAGTACTTGTGAGATGAGTTACAACCTGTGTTGATGGTGTGCTGCTACTTTCTTGCGAGGAACCAACATCACTGGTCGTTGGTGATTCAACAACTAAACAGGCTACCTGTGCAGCACTCATGGTGGGCCTTTGTTTTTTTTGTTGTTGTTGCCCAAAAAATGTATTGGTTGAGCCACCAGTCTCCTTGGTAAGTGGTGCCACTTGCATCTTCTTCTCCTTAGTAGAGACATCTTTATTGCAAGAGGACCTACGGGCACCTCTTTTTGGAGCCATCTTCTTCAGATGTCTGAACAACAGACCTCAGCAGCACTTCTTCCTGGCACTGATGCTCAACGATGATGCGGAGTTTTGTGCACCTAAACGCAAACGAAGACAGAGGAACATCAGTAAATATAAATGTTGCATATGTAGCGCTTGAATAAACAGTTTGCAAGTAGGCATTTATGAATACACACGTGCACACTGCACACCACCACACAATATGGAAATTTCAAAATTAGGATTTGCTAAATTTTTGGGAAACAGGAATTTAACATTGATCCAAGAGAGCAAACACACAGAGGGTTGTACTTTCATGTACCCCTGACTCCGCCTGGGCACAATGGGTGAAAGCAAGGCACAATGGGTGCAGGCCTATGTCTCAAAGCTCACTGCCTGCCTTCAAAATGGCCGCTTGACCCCCCCATCCACATGGCCAGGACCATGCCTCAAAATGGCCACCACCAACATAGCCAGCACCCAACCCCTACTCCAAAAAGTCAAAAAACACAACACAAATCAAATCACCACAATCCAATGCCATCCATCCATTTTCAGAAGGCTTATGCTGCCTGCTCGTGGTTTTCCGGTGCAAAATTGCAATTTTTACAATTTCGCGAGTGCGAGATTGTTGCTTCACGGTGCGAACGTGGCAAAAACCCGCAAAAACCGCCAACAGACCGATTCTGGGCCCCCCTGGGCATAATGGATGACATCAGAGCACAGTGGGTGCAGGCCTATGGCACAAAGCACACAAACTGGCTTACAAATGGCCCCTAGACCCCCACCCACACGGGACCAGACAATAAAATGGCCCCCACCCACATAGCAAGCCCCCAACACCACCCCAAAAAGTCCTAAAACACTCAAAAATCAGCACAATCCAATGCCATCCATGCCCTGGCCAGAATCATGTTAAAAAAAAAGTCAACAAAACAGTTGTATCATGCATGCACCCATAAATAAGCCTGGTGGTTTTCTATGCATGTGCAGCAGAATTGTAATTTTTACAATTTCGCGAGTGCGAGATTGTTGCTGCGCGGGACACGAGCAGTGCGAACACAAGCAAAAACATCCTCAGCTCGCGAACTTGCAGATTTTCCCCCCAAAAAGTCGAAAAAAAAGCAACACACACAAAAATCACCACAAACAAACAACATCAACTTACTTCTTTGTGAAATCAAATTTCGAATCCAAAAGTAATCCAAAAGGCCTCAAATCCAAATATCCAGCAGCAACCACAAAAAGTAATCCTTCCCAGTCAAGATCGAAATCAAAGTGGCCAGGAAATGGAGGAGCTTACTGGACAGGAACAGGAAGTTGGAGACTGGGGCACTTCCTTCACCCCACCCCTATGGGAGGAGCTTGCTGGACAGGAACAGGAAGTTGGAGACTGGGCCACTTCCTTTACTAATTTTTGTACTTTCGCTAGTGCGAGATTGTTCCTGCCCGCGCCGCGGACCGCGAGCAGCGCGAGCAGTGCGAACACAAACAAAAAATTCGCTTCGCGCGGATTTTGCGTATTCTCGCCGCATCCGCGAGAGTTCGCGGATTGCGGATTCTCCGAAAATACGAAAAATCCGCGAGCGTAACGGATTTTACGCCCATGCTTACAACTAACGCTAATGATATTCAAAGTAGGCGTTCCTGTGCAAAAAAAACACGAAAACACCACTTCCCCTTATGTTCAACGACCAGCCAAATCTGCCATGCGCTCCAAAAAGAAGGCGATAAGCCCAGTTACCAGTAATAAATTAACATCAACCTGTAACTTGTGTAAGGAGGTCGACTATCTACTGCATGAATTGGACCCAACTGTCAAAGCCCAGCTCACCTGAGTTTCTGTTCAGTTCTGATGGAGGTTGAAGACAGTCCGACCCCACCCTGAAACTGCTTGTTCCAGCACACTAGTTTTAAACAGTGCACTAAGAACCAGAAGCTCACGGGAAGGGGGGAAGTGGATAAAATAAAAAAAAGAGAGACAACATCGTTCTTGCGTTTCCACTGTAGAAGTGCTGCTAAAATCTGCGGCCCTCTCTGACTTCTGTAGAAACTGGTGCCCTATGAAACATAAACAAAGAACAGATAAGTGCAACCTATCCCTAAATGTGTTCCTGACTAACCCTTAATCTATTAGAAATTCTCTTCTAAAAGTACCTCTTGGATCCTGGTCTCTAGCTTCCAGGTTTGGAATGTGTTACTGTTCTGGGATGTGCTTTCTATTACTGTAAAACTTCTGTAAACTCAAACGAATGTCATTATCAGAATTACCAACATCTAACATTCACCTTAATATAACTAAAGCCTAAATTCTTAATAGCAAACTCACTTTTCACACATTTCCAGACTGTTTATAAAACAAATACTGTACTTTTACATCAAAATACAGCTGGTAATTGGTGCAAGTCTTTGATTTACTGTTTGCCTTGCTGTCAATGGTTTCCTCTGTTTGATTCTTAAAAAGTTCCAGGTAAAACAATGTTTATTTCACAAAGTTTCACAAAGTATTCTTGTAACAAAGGGTTTGAACCACAAAGTTCGTGGGAGATATCTTGTTCTAAATTGTCTTTACATGAATCCAGAAATCGCTGACAAAGTTCTTTCAGGTAATAAAAAGTTTTGCACTTACTTTTTGCTGAAAGGGGATACTGATCAGTCTAACCTTGTCCTCTTTCTCTTTTGCAGGTCGATTGCAGTGGACAGAAGAGGGGCTGAGGCAAGAAGGAGCCGGATACCGGAAGAAGGAAGAGCCAGCAGCCGTGCCCGTTGAAGCCAATGAAGGTCTGGAGAGAGCAGGAGTGCCAGCGCTGAAGGATCTATTCTCAGGTAAGTGGGAGGTAGACGAGCACAAGCACTGGGTGAGGCTCAGGGGCTGCCTTTTATAGACAGGGCTGGGTGTGGCTTGAAGAGCTGGGTGTGGTTCGAAGAACTGGGTGTGGTTCTCACAAGCAGGTGTGCAGAGCTTCAGTTATTATGCTAATGAGTTGAAGTAACACATAGCCTAGGGAGGAGTGCTCTAAATAAGCCTTGGTAAAAGCAAGGTCCAATGTGCAAACAAGACAGAAATGTCCAAAATAAGCCTTGGTAAAAGCAAGGTCCAATGTGTAAACAAGACAGCAATGTCCAAACTTGTGAATACATTGAGCAACATACACAGAAGTCTTAGGGAGGGGCTGAGATAACAAGAAGGCTTTCAATAGTATGTTTAAGAGAGCTATTACAGAGACCACTAGTGCAATGAGAGGGGACATGCCCTTTGCTGTGCACAAACCCTAACAGTTGCCCCCCTCAAAGGCCCTCCTACTGGACGGGGTTTCCCTGGATTTTTTAGATAAAACTGTCTAATCAACCGTGGGGCATGTACATAGGACGCTGGTTCCCATGAATTCTCAGTTTCGTCATATCCTTTCCATTCTACTAAATAAAACAGATGTCAATGAATTCTTTTTGCGTCTTTTATGCTTTTCACTTTATATTCTAGATTTCCCTTAATTGGTATGGGTGGAAGTGGTGGTTCGGGTCAGGTATTTGGGTTGTAGGACTTAAGCAAGAACACATGGAACGTAGCATGTACTGGGTATTCTTTTGGTAAGTCCAATTTTACTGTTACCGGGTTTACTATGGCAGTTATACTAAAGGGTCCAATGAAACGTGGTTGCAGCTTTCGGGATCCCTCTATATTTAGGTTCTTTGTGGTGAGCCATACTTTGTCACCGATTTTATACATTGGTGCCTCAGATCTGTGTTTGTCTGCTTGTCTTTTCATGCTTTCTTTGTACTTTAATAAATGTTTCCTGGCCTTGTCTTGTATGTCACCTAATCTCAATAGTCTATCTGTTACTGTAGGCAACAGGGAATCTTCTAATAAAATGGGTATAGCTCTCGGATGATACCCCTGCATGAAATAGAATGGTGAGTAAAGTAGAGCTGCATGCTCAGTATTATTATAAACAAACTCCGCTACAGGGAGAGCTTCCAACCATTCACTAGAATAATCAGCCAATAAACAACCTAGCGTTTGAAGTAAGGTTTGGTTCAGTCGTTCAGTTTGTCCATCTGTTTCTGGATGGATAATGCCACATCTATTTTCAGTTTTTCGCATAATTTTTTCCAAAATCTAGAGTTGAACTGGCTACCTCCGTCTGACACCACTTTACTTGGCAAACCAAGTAAACGCACAATTTCTCTTATAAAAATATCTTCAAATTCTGCCGCAGTTGGCAATTTCCGTAATGGTACAAAATGTGCCATTTTAGACAAAAAATCCACTTTCACTAACACTGTTGTGAAGGATTTTACTGGTGGTAAACCTACAATAAAGTCTACACTTACAGTGTGCCAAGGTTGTTTGGGTGAAGGCATTGGTATTAACAAACCGTCAGGGGCCTTATGAGAAGATTTATGTCTTGCACAAACTGGACAGGTAGTGACAAATTGCTTAATGTCCTTACTCATATTATCCCACCAAAAATGTTTTCGCACATTTTCCAGGGTTTTTACCCAGCCAGGATGACCTGCCAACGGTGAGGCGTGATGCCAAATTATCACCTGTGTTTGTAATTCTGTGGTGGGCACTAACAGCATGTTGTTGTGATACAATAAACCTCGTTGTATTGAGTTATGGGAATCCTTTAACCAATCTTGAGGTGCTATTTGCATGTGTGCATTATATAGATCTGTGATGAAATCCTTCTGTTGTATTGGTGGCAAAAGTTTTTGGGGAGGAATAATGGGTTCTCCTATTTTGTCTTGTTTCATGTCTGAGGTATGTCCGTATCTAGATAACACAACAGATTTAATTTGTTGTGCACCTGGTCTATAGGTTATAACGAAGTCAAATGTACTAAAAAAATTTAACCAGCGCATCTGACGTGGAATTAATGCTTTTAGTGATCCAAAAAACTGTAGGTTCTTATGGTCAGAAAAGATGGTAACAGGGTACTTGGCTCCCATTAAATGGTGCCTCCATTCAGAAAAGGCTACTTTGATAGCTATTAATTCTCTTTCAGCCACAGTGTAATTTTGTTCAGCTGGTAATAACTTTTTGGAATAGAAGGCTATAGGATGTAATTGGCCATCTACTGCATCTCGTTGTGAGAGAACTCCTCCTAAAGCTACTTGTGAAGAATCCGCTTCAACAAAAAATGGCAAGTCAGGATCAGGATGTTTCGGAATTGGGGCTGAAGTGAACTTTTGTTTCAGGAGTTGAAAGGCGTGTGCCGCCTCATCAGACCAAAGAAATTGTTGCCCTTTCCGTAATAAGGTAGTTATTGGGGCCGCAATGTCTGCAAAATGAGAAATAAACCTCCTATAAACATTGGCGAAACCCAAACATTTCTGAACATCCTTCACAGATGATGGTTCTGGCCAATCAGTAATAGCACTAATTTTCTTTTCATCCATAATTATTCCTTGAGGTGACAGGCAGTATCCTAAAAAGTCCACTTTGCTGACATTAAAAGTACATTTCTCTAATTTAGCAAAGAGATGATTTTCTTTTAACTTTGATAATACTGCACAAACATGTTGGGTATGTTCTTCCGGGTTCTTAGAGTAAATGAGGATGTCGTCTATGTATACTATGACACAAACCTCCAGGAATTCGTGTAGGACCTCATTTATAAAGAATTGAAATTCCGCAGGGGCATTACACAACCCAAAGGGCACTACTGTGTACTCAAATAGACCAAACTTTGTCTTGAAAGCTGTCTTCCACTCATCCCCCTCTTTTATTCGGACCAGGTGGTAAGCTCCCCGCAGATCTAGTTTAGTGTATACAGTAGAATGTCTTAATTGATCCAACAATACAGATATTAGAGGAAGAGGATATTTATTTTTTATTGTAGCCTTATTTAGTCCTCTATGGTCGATACAGGCGCGCAGAGATTTATCCGGCTTTGGGATTAAAAAAAGTGGAGATGACACCGGAGATGTGGAATGTCAGATGAACCCAGACTGTAGTAGGTCGTCTAGGTAGGTTCTTAAATATTTGGTCTCTTCGTCAGTCAAAGCATATACTCTGTTATTAGGTAAAGGGGTCCCTGGGATAAGATCTATACGGCAGTCATATGACCGATGTGGGGGCAACACACTAGCCTTCACTGGATCAAAAACGTCTTTAAAGTCAGAATATTCAGGAGGGAGACTTGGTTCGTCTTTTTGTAACACTAGCACAGCGTATTACTGTGCTCTGTTCTGTACCTGCTTCTTGATAGCAATTGGTTCTACAGAATGAGGAATCCAAAGTAACTGTTCTGTTCACCCAATCAATTTTTGGGTTATGAGTTGTTAACCAGGGTACCCCGAGAATCAAGCCAAAATTAGGGGTATCTATCAGATCAAAGCTAATCATCTCTGTGTGCCCGTTTTGACAGACCATGACAAGGGGACTTGTTTGTTTTGTGATTAATCCAGAGGTCAATTCTGACCCATCCACTGCACATACTGCTTCTGGACAAGGCTTTAGGCAAATAGGAAGACCTAATGTGTTAGCTAACTTATTATCCACAAAATTTCCTTTTGCTCCTGAGTCCAGTAGGACAGGGAGAGAATGTCTAACTTGAGTAGTAACAATTAAAAAGATCTGAATTATGAAATTTCTAGGTATGTGCGGTACCATGAAGGCTGCAGAATTAGAGGTTTGATTAAGATGTTTTCTCGAACAAGTAACCTCCCCCCTTGTCGAGCTTAATCGTTTCCCGACTCAGTTGAGGAGATAGAGGAAACAGTACCCTTTCTGGAAGTTTTAGGTTTTACAGGACATTCTCTGGCAAAATGTCCTGCCTTGCCACAATATAAACATAATTGAAGTTTTCTCCTTCTTTCTTTTTCCTCTGACGTGAGTGGACCTCTGAGTGTCCCTATTTGCATAGGCTCAGGTTCAGGGAGTTTATTATCTGTGTCTTTCTTCTCATGTCTAATAAAAGTTAACCATGATTCCAGTTTGGATTTATCTCCCTTTCTTTCTCCTAGTCTGTGTTCCAATTTCACGACTAAATCTACAAAGTCAGAATAGTCTTCTGGCAAATCAACGATATGAGCCAGCGTGTCTTTTAAATCGTCTCTCAAATCTTTATAAAAAAGGGAGACACGCTTTTCTTCTGGCCAACGTGTCTCGGTGAGTAAACGATTAAAACGAGTGAGATAGATCAATAAGTCCTTGTTACCTTGTTTAAGATTTAAAAGCTCATTATCACTTGCCTGCATAAAAGTGTGTTTTGAAAAAAGGCTGGTCATAGTACGTTTAAATTGATTCCAATTATGGAGGATGGGATCATCTCTATCCACGAAAGGAATTGACCAATTGGCAGCTATACCGCCCAAATAAGACAAGACGAATGCCACTTTCGTAGCATCAGTAGGGAACAGTTGTGGTTTACAAACGAAGTGTAATTGACATTGATTGATAAAAACATGGAATTTGTTACTATCTCCATGAAAACGTTCAGGTGCTGCTAAAGGCACAGCATTAGGAACATTAACAGTAAGCTCAACTGGGGGGAGGGAAAGTTGTATGTTTTGCTCGCGCCCCTGTCTCTGAAGAGGTTTTAAACAAAGACGTAAAAGCTGTGTTCCACTGAGATTCCCTAGGTTTATACCTGCTTAAATCCTGTTTTCAAAAGGTGTTTTCCAACTTTATTTTCTCTATTTCCTCTTGCATATGTTGCAAGATGCCAGACACTGATTCATTATGGGCCAAGTCCTCGTTTAGGGCCTGCGCCATATCCGTGGCGTCAATGCCCTCTGTTTCTTCCCCGGCATTCATCGTCCAACAGAACTGAATATTTTAAAGTCTTGTGCTTCTGTCAAAGCCCAGCTCACCTGAGTTTCTGTTCAGTTCTGATGGAGGTTGAAGACAGTCCGACCCCACCCTGAAACTGCTTGTTCCAGCACACTAGTTTTAAACAGTGCACTAAGAATCAGAAGCTCAAGGGAAGGGGGGAAGTGGATAAAATAAAAAAAGAGAGACTACACTGTTCTTGCGTTTCCACTGTAGAAGTGCTGCTAAAATCTGCGGCCCTCTCTGACTTCTGTAGAAACTGGTGCCCTATGAAACATAAACAAAGAACAGATAAGTGCAACCTATCCCTAAATGTGTTCCTGACTAACCCTTAATCTATTAGAAATTCTCTTCTAAAAGTACCTCTTTGATCCTGGTCTCTAGCTTCCAGGTTTGGAATGTGTTACTGTTCTGGGATGTGCTTTCTATTACTGTAAAACTTCTGTAAAATCAAACGAATATCATTATCAGAATTACCAACATCTAACATTCACCTTAATATAACTAAAGCCTAAATTCTTAATAGCAAACTCACTTTTCACACATTTCCAGACTTTTTATAAAACAAATACTGTACTTTTACATCAAAATACAGCTGGTAATTTGTGCAAGTCTTTGATTTACTGTTTGCCTTGCTGTCAATGGTTTCCTCTGTTTGATTCTTAAAAAGTTCCAGGTAAAACAATGTTTATTTCACAAAGTTCCACAAAGTATTCTTGTAACAAAGGGTTTGAACCACAAAGTTCGTGGGAGATATCTTGTTCCAAATTGTCTTTACATGAATCCAGAAATCGCCGACAAAGTTCTTTCAGGTAATAAAAAATGTTGCACTTACTTGTTGCTGAGAAGGGACTGATCAGTCTAACCTTGTCCTCTTTCTCTTTTGCAGGTCGATTGCAGTGGACAGAAGAGGGGCTGAGGCAAGAAGGAGACAGAAACCGGATGAAGGAAGAGCCAGCAGCCACGCCCGTTGAAGCCAATGAAGGTCTGGAGAGAGCAGGAGTGCGAGCGCCGAAGGATCTGTTCTCAGGTAAGTGGGAGGTAGACGAGCACAAGCACTGGGTGAGGCTCAGGGGCTGCCTTTTATAGACAGGGCTGGGTGTGGTTCGAAGAGCTGAGTGTGGTTCGAAGAACTGGGTGTGGTTCTCACAAGCAGGTGTGCAGAGCTTCAGTTATTATGCTAATGAGTTGAAGTAACACATGGCCTAGGGAGGAGTGCTCTAAATAAGCCTTGGTAAAAGCAAGGTCCAATGTGCAAACAAGACAGCAATGTCCAAAATAAGCCTTGGTAAAAGCAAGGTCCAATGTGCAAACAAGACAGCAATGTCCAAACTTGTGAATACATTGAGCAACATACACAGAAGTCTTAGGGAGGGGCTGAGATAACAAGAAGGCTTTCAATAGTATGTTTAAGAGAGCTATTACAGAGACCACTGGTGCAATGAGAGGGGACATGCTCTTTGCTGTGCACAAACCCTAACACCAACTCACAGCCACATCTAAAGACCAACATGTGATAGAGCTACTGATCATGCATGGCCTCTCAGCCGCACAACAGCTGAATATTGGGAGATGTGGCAACCAACCATCTATGAAGGAGGCAAGTCACCTATCAATAATAATGCACACAATGCCACAGACACACCTCACTATGCAAAGCACAAATCTCTCCATGTGGAGATATACTATTGATACTTGTAGTGTAGTGCACAGTGGACGCAACCATGTTACCTCAGGCAGTGGAGAAGATATCGGTCATGTAGTTGTGTTGTCCCCCCCTGGAAGCGGAAGTGGAGTGGGCTGGTCCAGCGTATGCCACTCCAGCATAGGAGTATGAATACATAGGCCAGGCCCTGGGCGTGGTTCACTTGTGGGAAGACCAACGACTCTGCCAGAGCGCGGCCCTCACCCTACCACCTGCCTGCCGCCATGACCGCGGGTCTCCTTGAAACAGGCCTGCTGCGAACCCAGCGGCACAGCACCGCAGACTTTTGTCTGTGCCGACTACTGACTTCGACCTACACTGCGGACAGCAGGGCTTACAATTCAGATGCAGTGGCGATGGCAGATGACGCAGTCCAGTTTGCAGGACACGTTGCTCTCAGTGTGGCCCATCCGAACCACGCATCATCGCAGGGTGCGCACACGCTGTGTGCTTCAGGTGCTACTAACTTACTGCACCATAAGTCATTGCCAAGTGGCCTTATCAAGGCAGAATTCATTAGACAAAAGACATTGCTCCCAGTGCAACCCACCGGGACCACATATCATTGCAGGGTGCGTACATGCTGAATGCTTCTGGTGCCACTAACTGTGTAGCTCAACTCAATGCCATGTGGCTGTGCGCCCATCCTGACCTCTGCCTCCACCCTACACTGGGATTACACGGTTCACAATTCAAGATTAGTAGCGTCGCAAATTGTGTAAGAGACTATAATGGGTTAAGAAGACCAAATGCTCCCAATCTCTGCAGCTCAAATCAATGTCACGTGCCTGTGGGCCTTTGCTGACCGCTGCCTCTGGCCTACACTGTGGAAGACCGGCAACATGTGGTGCCAACTAACCCTGTTCAACACAAGCCAATCCCACATGTGTAACTGTGTCCTGAGTCTTGAATGGCAGCGACCCCAACTTTGTGGCAGCGACCATTGCAACAGACTCCGTTAAGTGAGGGATATTTGCATATGGAAGGCCAGCGATATGTGGTGCCACTGAACCTTAACTACTCAGGCCGGTGGGGCCACCAACGTATGCACATGGCTGTGGACCCTTGCTCACCGCTGCCTCCGGCCGACACATGGTGCTACTAACCGTCTTCAACACAAGCCGATCCCACATGTGAACTGTGTCCTGATTCGTGAATGGCAGTGACCCCAACTCCATGAGACAACCACAGCAGCAGACTCCCTTCGATCAGTGAAGCATGTTTCCATATGGAAGGCCGGCGACACGTGCTGCCACTAACTCTGTTCAACACAAGCTGATCCCACATGTGTAACTGTCTTGGATGGCAGGGTCCCCAAGTCCGTGGCAGCGACCACAGCACCAGACTCCCTCTGATCAGTGAGGCATACTTCCATATGCAATGGCGGAGATACGTGGTGCCACTAACCCTCTTTAACACAAGCCGATCCCACATCTATAACTGTGTCCTGAGTCCTGAATGGCACTGGCCCCAAGTCCGTGGCATTGACCACAGCACCTTACTCCCTTCGATCTGTAAGGCATATTTCGATATGCAAGGCTGGCGACACGTAGTCCCACTAACCCTCTCTAACACAAGCCGATCCCACATGTGTAACTGTGTCCTGAGTCCTGAATGGCAGTGACCCCAAGTCTTTGGCCACGACCACAGCACCACTCCTTTCAATCAGTGAGGGGTATTTCTATATGCAACTACAGACTCCAGTAGGCAAGTAACTATCACAGTCCTACACCCTACATATTTTCCTTTTAGTATCTTTGCTTCAAGAACTTTTTTTTATATCAGTTATAGCTTTACTACAATGACCAAATTAATCTTCAAGTGTAAACCAACATGGAATAGCGGTCTACACTGCAGGCAGTACAGCTCGCAATTTCAATTTTAAATGCTAATTTCTAACACCAAGATTGTACTCAGAAAATACAACACTTCGTCAGTGTATTCTATACTCATTTAATCTTTTCATGATATGCCTACTCTGCACTCAGTAGGGCTCACAATTACAATTATTTCTTCATTCATTTACTACAGAGTCCACTAGGCAAGTAACTATTACAGGCCACAAATCTACATAATATCCTTTTAGTATTCTTTCTTCTTGAACATTTTTTATATCAGTTATAGCTTTACTACAATCACTAAATTCATTTTCATTTTAACACAAGCCGATCCCACATGTGTACCCGTGTCCTGAGTCCTGAATGGCAGTCTGTGGCAGCGACCACAGCACCACAATCCCTCTAATCAGTTCGGCATATTTCCATACGCAAGGCCGGTGACACGTACTCCCACTAACCCTCTTTAACACAAGCCGATCCCACATGTGCAACTGTGTCCTGAGTCCTGAATGGCAGTTACCCCACTAGTCTGTGGCATGACCACAGCACCACACTCCCTTTGATCAGTGAGGCATATTTCGATATGCCAGGCCGGCAACACGTAGTCCCACTAACCCTCTTTAACACAAGCCGATCCCACGTGTGTAACTGTGTCCTGAGTCTTGAATGGCAGTGACTCAAACTTCGCGACAGCGACCACAGCACCACACTCCCTTCGGTTAGTGAGGGATATTTGAATATGGAAGGCCGGTGACACGTTGTGCCAATGAACCTGCACTACACTGGCCGGTGGCACCACCAACGTATGCCCGAGGCTGTGGGCCCTTGCTCATCGCTACCTCTAGCCTACACTATGATCAGCACGTCTCACAATACAGATAGAGTCCTGATTCCACATGATGCAGTCCAGTAGGCATGACACATTGCTCCCAGTACGGCCCGTCCACACCAAGCATCATCACAGGCTCATACAGTCTCAATGCTTCTGGTGCCACCAACCCTATTTAAGACAAGCCAATCCCACATCTGTAACTGTGTCCTGAGTCCTGAATGGCAGTGACCCCAAGTCCATGGCAGCGACCACAGCATCTGACTCTTCAATCAGTGAGGCATATTTCCATATGCAAGGCCGGCGACATGTAATCCCACTAACCCTCTTTAACACAAGCCGATCCCACATGTGTAACTGTGTCCTGAGTCCTGAATGGCAGTGACCCCAAGTCCATGGCACCCACTACAGCACCACACTCCCTTCGATCAGTGAGGCATATTTCGATATGCAAGGCCGGCGACACGTAGTCCCACTAACCCTCTTTAACCAAGCCGATCCCACATCTGTAACTGTGTCCTGAGTCCTGAATGGCAGTGACCCCAAGTCCGTGGCAGCGACCACAGCACCACATTCCCTTAGATCAGTGAGGGGTATTTGCATATGGAAGGCCGGCGACACGTGGTGCCACAGAACCTGCACTACGCAGGCCGGTGGAGCCACCAACGTATGCACGTGGTTGTGGGCCCTTCCTCACCGCTACCTCTGGCCTACACTACAGTCAGCAGGCCTCACAATTCAGATAGAGTCCTGATTCCACATGACGCAGTCCAGTAGGCAACACACATTGCTCCCAGTGAGGCCGTCCACACCAAGCACCATCACAGGCTCATACAGTCTCAATGCTTCTGGTGCCACTAACCATATTTAACACAAGCCGATCCCACATGTGTAACTGTGTCCTGAGTCCTGAATGGCAGTAACTCCAACTTCGTGGCAGTGAAGCACCACGAAGCACCAGACTCCTTTCAGTCTTATTTGTTGTTCTTTTCTTTAAATATGTTTTTTATATGTAAACCTATACATGACTAAGATTCTGTTTTGTCCAACCGCACAGGGACACTTCCAGGCCCAAGAAGGTTGTTGAGGGTATGTTGGTAATGTGGGAAGAGGGTGCATTACCAGCTGATGTGGGGAGAGGCAGTGTCAAAGGGGTATCTATCACAGAAAGAACTCCGATATGTTTTCACAAATGCCTCGGACAGATGCAGGCTAACGGACTGAATCACAAAATGATTTTTCAATACTTATGTAGTGTGAGTTATGAACAGTTTACAACCAGGCACGCAGAGGGACAGCTGCAGCCCATCCGCTCAACTCACAGATGCAGTACTATGAGCCGTCCGCGTCATTGTAGCTATCCCTACCCTGTTCCGTCATACGCCACGCCACGCCACACAAATTACGTTTTGGCGTTGGCCCCACATAGCTACCTGTCGCAGTCGTATTTGCTGTAGCTGTGCAGGTCAGTGGTCTAGTTCTCAACATCTCACGGCCAACAACACCCATCCGCCACATGCATCACAGGCCATGGGACCACGCAAATATAATAGATCGACAATGTCACATCCTTTATTGCCGGTGCTGATGGCGGACGCTCCACGAGTCTCAATCATAAAGAGACCATGAAAAGTTGCGCAGAAGGTTAGTCACACCCTGATCTGTATGGCCTTCAGGGGCCTAACATCCCCTTGGCACGGACTTCAGATGCACAGGGTTAGTGTCAACCGAAGCTCATGTGGCCATCAGGGGTCTACCACCACGTGGCACAGACTTGAGTTCCACAGGCTTAGCGGCACCAAAAGCTGATGTGGTCTCCGCCATTGATGACTCAGGACTCAGCGACATGTGTGAGATCTGCCAGGCTGTGGGGAAGATGATGTGGTCTCCGCCATTCATGACTCATGAATGGGAGGGAGAGCCATCTCTCTCTCTCTCTCTCTCTCTCTCTCTCTCTCCCTTCTCCAACTCCCTTTATTTTCTTCCCTCTCTTTTTCTCTCTCGCTTTTTTCCTTCTCTGTTTCTCTGTGTCTCAATCCTTTGATAAAGATCCCTCTCGCGGGGCCCTTGGGGGACAGCAGCGCCACCCCCACGAGGAGCAACGCCCAATGATGAAGCATGACACTCACAAGGGTGTGTGAGGGCATTATATCCAAAAGGAGGAATTCCCCCATCACTCTTCATAACCCAACTTTATTGAGACTGACCACTTTCATATCTCTCTTTCAACCAGAAAAGGGTTGTAACTCTCTTTTGACCTTAGGAACAGCTCCCCCTAGTGTTTAATATTTTGTTCTTCGGGAGCACGGGTACTGGACCTACTCCTTTTCTAATAGCTCCCAGTCCCCCCCTCTACAATGTGTCAAGAATAAAGATAGAATGACATTTGAACATTATGCGTAAAAAGGCCATGTATATAGTGTCCAGGGCATCGTGATAATGTTATGTGAAGCTAGATGTGTAAACAGAATTATTTTCAGAGAAACTACGCCAATATTGTCACACATGCAAATATGTGCAAATGTTCACAGCAGAAATTTTATTTTGCAAAATTAGGACAATATAAGAAAATGTGTGGCTTCGTTCCTTGGGCCTAACCCAGACACTTAACACTCACTCCTCACAGTAAGGGTCGATATATAAATGCTATCTAAAAAGCCAGCAGGCCCTAATAAGAATTCAACCTAAAAAGGTCTGGAACCACTTTTAAAATCGTCTAAAAGCAAGCTTTGTTTGAATAACTTTTATTCGATTATCAATTGTATAATCATAAAAAGTACATAGAAAAGTTTTCAACACACGCATAAATTTGAAGAAAAAACATGGTTAAAAAGAGATGCTTGAAAGAAAGTTACAATTTAAAATGTTTCTGATTAGTTAAACAATTTTCGGCGTAGTGAAATGGTCGCTTTGAGGAAAGTCACTATGAATTTAGCTTCATGTGGTGTATTCAAGGACTGCAGAAAAAGAAATGCAGAGTAGCACTGTCTATGACCACTGGATCGAAGGAGTGGAATGATCCAAGTTTTACGTGGAGATTTATAATATTTACAGAACAGAGTGACGTGGATCGTTGTCTGTAAAGAAGTTCCGTCGCATGGACAATTCGTCAGCTTGCGGGACCTTCCGGAAAAGAAACTAAACGAAAAAATGTATTAAAACGAAATCTTGTTAATAAGAATTTCTCATGGTTTGACAAATAATAGGACAAGTATGGTTGGATGCCTTTAACAGATTGTATTGCACAGATTTGTTCATTTGAAGATTTTATAATCTCAGCTTGGTTTCGGAGCTCTCTCAGGTGTGCCAAGCACATTGTTTTTAGGTGTTTCCTGGAGATATCTTCGATCGTAGCAGGGTCTTCAAAATAGGACTTACAACCAAGATCATTAAAAAAGTTCCATACATAAGTCAGCCATGGGATCTTGTGCCAGTTACACAGAGCTAGACAGTCTGTGATGAGGGAGCGGGTTAAGTGACACTCAGGTTTGGTCCATATGTGTTGCCATAGTAAGATGGGTTGAGAGCGAATAGTGTCAGTGATATATTCCATGCCGAGCTCACAATGCGAAGCAAGGATCGGGGAGCTTTGCGGGAGGGCTAAAACATATTTAATGAAGCCATTCTCCGTTACTTGTAGGTGGTCTGTATGTCCGTAACCCCATACGCCTGCACCATAAGTAGCCACACTGTGGCACTTGGCGTAGTATATTTTCAGAAGTTCAGGTGGCGCGGGTTTCCCCATTTTCCTTGAAAAGGAGATCAGGGCCGATGTTGCGCGACGAAAATGAAGGTTTCTGGCGGCGATGGCTTGACGCCAATTTAACGCGTCATCCACCAGAATTCCTAGATAGGGATAAACTGAGGTTTTTTCCAGCTTCATGTTGTCCACCATTATCGGTCTATGGTTTTTAACCCTGGGGCCAATGTGCATTGTAAAGGTTTTCTTTATATTAATTTTGGGGCCAAGTGTGTCCATAAAGCTGCCGTATTTGTTAATTTGGTTCTGGAGTTGGTTCAGAGTACGGGCTAGAATGACTGAATCGTCGGGGTATAGCAGTGTGGGTATCGGGCGATGGTTTATCTGGGGTAGATCCTGGCTCCCCTCCAGCATGGCCTGCTCTAGTCCGTTGGTATAAAGGTTGAACAGGAAGGGAGCCAGTACACACCCCTGCCTTACTCCCTTTGTTATTGGAAATGAGCGAGACAGCTCACCGTTTGTACCAAATCTTACTCGCCCTGAGGCATTTGAATAGAGTTCACGTAAGAAAACTAATATTGGGGGGTCCACTCCAAGGTCACTGAGTATTTCCCAGAGTTTTGCATGTTGGACGCAGTCAAATGCCGCACTGAGGTCGACATAGACGAGGAAGATGTTACCTCCTTTGGCGCCGACATATTTCCCGGTCAAGAGGGCGAGATTGAGGGCCTGTTCCACAGTCCCGAGCCCCTTCTGGAAACCGTATTGCAGGTCGGTGATGATGTTGTTTTCCTGGGCCCAAGATTGTAAACGGTCCAGGAGCACACGACCTGCAATTTTGCCCATGGAATCCAGAAGGGAGATTGGCCTGTAACAGGCTGGGTCGTTGCGGTCGCCTTTTTTGAAGATGGGTAAAAGGGTTGATGTCGACCATGACTGAAAGAGCCCTACCGAGGTTACTGCTGCCATAACCCGGGTGATTATCGGTGACCAAAGTTCTATATTGTGGAGGAAGATGTCCATTGGAACTCCATCGGGGCCCGGAGCCTTGCCTGGTTTCGATGCATTGATTGCTCTGATGACTTCGCTAAGGTGGAAATGAATGATTATCGGGTAGATGTTGTTCTTAGATTTGTGGACTTCACTTGCTTCTGGACCGATATCTGCTGCAAGTTCGGTAGATGGACCGAAAAATTTGGAAAAGTGCGTAACCCAGTCTTCTTCGGTTACTGCCACGTCTAGGTGTTGAACTTCATTACTGTCAGCCAAAAGAGGAGATCTTATAACTTGCCAGAATAGGACACTATCCTTCCTTTGGCTGCTATCATGCAGTTGTGTCCATAAATCTTGTTTGATTTGTTTTTTTCGTTCCCTTCGGGCTAAGTTATATAGCTTTCTTAAATTAGAAATTTCCACAAGGTCTCTTATAGGTCTATGTAGGGCTTCTTTTAGGTTTGAAAGAGCCTTCCGACAGGCTACATCGAACCATCTCGTAGTAGAGGGCTTTTTGTTCTTTTGCTTGACAAAGAGTTCATTGCTAATTGTTTCTTGGATATTGTGAAAGCTGTTAACAATTGTTTGGGGTGTCGAGTCTAAGGACGTGCATTCCAGTATCCAAGGCTTAGCTTTTTCGAGGATCCTCTCTGTCATCTCCACTGGGTCAATCTTGGCCCATTTGACAGTGTAGCCATTTAGTTTGTTCATAGTTAGTAGGTGCTGGTTTAAAAGACTTGGTTTTGCAGGATGTGAATTTACCAGTTTTGATGTGATTATTACACTGAGTGGGTAGTGGTCGCTCGTTACATTTGTCCCGGTTACAAAGTTTGATAGTTGCCCCTTGAGAGAATGGGAGGACAATATGTAGTCTATGGTTGTTAGGGAGCCTCGTCCATGAAAAGTTGGCAGAAAGTCTTGCTGTGGATTTACTAGTTCGTTAGCAAAGTCCAGATCTAAGGAAAATATGATCTCATTTAGTTTGTTTCCACACGTCGAGTGGGCAAAGTGGGGCATGGGGCTGCCTAGTTCGTTTTGCAACCCACAGATTCCTCTTTTGTGGTTGAGACACAGTGGGAGGTTAAAGTCACCACCCCATATTAGGTGTGCTGTGTTTCGATGGGAGTCGTTTTGCAGAGTTGTTAAGAATATAGCAACCTCTGATAAGGTTGACAGGCAATCCGATGTGTCTGAGTTATTGTAATAGTTGATGAAGATATAAGTACAATCGTTTGTAAAATGTGTCTGCATAATTTGGTAAGTCGAGGAATCTTTTATCATTTTTGTGGATATGCAGGGGAGGGAGTTGGCAACGTAGACCCCCCTTTGGCCTGCCCATGGCTTCCTGGATTGCTGAGGTGAAGAAGGTTTTGTATCCCAATAGATGTTTTGGGGTTGTGCACCACGTTTCTTGGAGGCAGAGAATCTGGTGTTCCCTTGCTGTGTCAGTCCATGACTCTGATGTTAATTTGGAGGTCAGTCCTGCAACGTTCCAGTATATAATGGAAAGATTCAGTTTATTGGAGTCAAGGGTGACGTGCGGAACGGAGGGTTCTCTCGAGAAGCTCGGTGTCGGGATCACTGTCAAGATCAGGGGAGAGTTAGTGGCACCACTCAGATCGTTTGGCTGTTGGAAGTTCGAATCGGTCATGTCCCTAGGAGAAGCAGGAACTCTGGTCGTCACACCACTGGTTGAGGTTGAAAAGATGTCAACCATGGTCGGTGGCTCGGAGTTTGTAAAGGTAGGCAAAGTATATTTTTCTTCTCTGTCGGTTTTGAGTGAGAGTCGCTGGTGTCTGAGGTTTGCTGGTGAGGGCGTGGTGTTAATGTTTTTACTTTTTAGTTGGGACCTAAACGGTCAATCCACCATCTCTAGGCAGTCAAAGCGATTTCTTATTGGAAAAACCTGCCAACCCTCCTGTGGGTGAAAGGGTCTGCCTTGCCGGGGAAGCCTTTGCCAGTCTCTAGATCTGTTTCTGGTTTCATACCCATGGGTATAGCCCACCTGTTTCCATTGATCTTCGTGAGGATGGTGCCAATTCCAGGTTGGAATGTAATGATGTGAGTTCAATGGCGGATAAAAAAATGAAAGGTGTTGGGCGTCTATTCCACCTTTTTTCTCTAAAGAGGGCCAGGAACAAATATGTTCCACGGTAGAAGGATCTCTGCATGTTACTATGATGCAGTCACCATGGGTCGACTTAGGTACTTCGCCTACCCATGCTACTCTCCGGACTGTAGAGATCCCTCCAGAGTGGTGAGGTTCTAAAGGCCTATTGATACTCAACCACTGCATGACCTTATTTTTGAGTGACCAGGCGGTTTCTGACATACCTTCCGTTAATTCAGGTACACCAGTGAGGATGATGGTATAAGGGGTTGCCTCTGGCGGCAGATGAACTGGGCGCCTAACTACTGGTGTCTTTTTTGGACTCTTTTTAGGTAGCGGCTGGGGTAGGGCCGTTGACTTTGTAAGTATAGGTGTCGATTTATCTCTGATATGACTTGTGGTTACATTGCCCGGCGTGTTCCCTGATGTTCCTGTTTTTGCCAAACCTATACTGGGCGTATGGTGGGGCAGCGATGTGGTTGTTTTGGTCTTTTGTACACTAGGCATTGCATTTTTAGGGTTTTGCATTGGGACGTTTTGTTTCGGGTTATGGGATAGTGAAATGGTCGGGACTGATTCTTTTGTTACTGTGGATGGTTGTGGTTGAAGAAGTGCTTTTGAGGGCTGTATGACGTTTCTTAACCCTTGTTTAGGTGGATGTGAATTTGTGTTGAGGTATGTGGAGGGTAAAATTGCCAATTGGGCTTCCAAATTCCTTATGCTAATTTGTATGGGTTTCAACTGCTGTGATAGTAGGTCTTTAATTGAGGTTAGTATGTGGGACGTGGTTTTACAGGTTTTGTAAGGGTTGTCCATTTCCTCAGTGAGGATAGTGGGGAGTAAGAGGTTGGTTTGTGTTAGAGTTGTTGTTGTAGGTTGTGCGAATTGTATTGACTGATTGAGTTGGTCCCTCCCAGGGTCCCTCTCATGTCCTGTAGGAATGACAGGAGCTACTATGTTATCAAAAGAGTTTGTACTACCTTGTTTGGGGATGGCACCTTCTCTTGCTCCTCGAAGATAGGTGTCAATGTTAGTGCCTGAACCTTCGAGTGTTTGACAGGCTACTAAGTCGGGGGTTGCCTCTAAATCATCTGAAGATGGTGAATCAGACTCAGATTGAGTTACAGATAGGTCAACTATACACGGGACTGTATTGATGTCGGCAACAGTCACAGGCATGGGAAGGGTGGAGGTAGGTAAAGATTGCCGGATAGGGGAAACTGCGGTTGCTAGAAGGCCCAAGGACGAACGTTTTGCGTTCATGAGGTCCAATGACACTCTACGTTCAAGGAGGGAGATACTGTGGTCGATTACCTCGTTGGTCCGTGAGATGAATTGGTCTATTGGACCGGTTATTTGAGCTACAGCCAGGGCGGTTTTGGTTTTGGGTTTAGTTTTGCTTCTTGTTCTAGCAGGCATGGTAGACATGTACGACAAAGCTGTATGCTCTAGGTTAGAACAATTTATATAATTTCTATGGTTTTTGACTGTGGGGACCAAGGGGAGTGGCCCAGACCGGACTCTACTGGGCACTAACGGGCAACAACGGGCCCGCCCTTGGCCCGGGCTGCGACCCGGGCTGCGACCCGCGCGCGTCCCGCGGTGCGCGTTAGTGGACTTACTTAAATTCCTATTGGTTGAGAGGGGGCGTGGCACTGGGAGGGGGCGCGGCTCACGCGGGAAGAGGACACAGCTGTTGATGTTGAATGCTGGTCCTCGCAGTCCCGGGGCCGCGCCTCTCACCTCCTCTGCGGCCTCGCTGGTAGTCACCTCCTGACGCTGGACACAGAAAGGGCTGGATTACTTGTATGCTACTCCTGTAGCGACGGGCAGAATACGCTGTGTGAAAAGTCCTCTGAGCGAGCGGCGCCCGCGAAGCGGGGGCCGCGAGAGGTGAAGAGCGCTTTGATGGGGGCGTGGCACTGGGAGGGGGCGCGGCTCACGCGGGAAGAGGACACAGCTGTTGATGTTGAATGCTGGTCCTCGCAGTCCCGGGGCCGCGCCTCTCACCTCCTCTGCGGCCTCGCTGGTAGTCACCTCCTGACGCTGGACACAGAAAGGGCTGGATTACTTGTATGCTACTCCTGTAGCGACGGGCAGAATACGCTGTGTGAAAAGTCCTCTGAGCGAGCGGTCATCATTTAGGGCATGGATGGCATTGGATTGAGGTGATATTTGTGTGTATTTTGATTTTTTGGGTGTTGTTGGGGCCTGGTCCAGGGCCTGGCCATGTGGGTGGGGGCCATTATGATGCCTGGTCCAGGGCCTGGCCATGTGAGTGGGGGTCTAGGGGCCATTTTGAAGCCAGGCAGCGTGCTTTGTTCCATAGCCCTGTACCCAGTCAGCCTTGTTTTTATCCATTATGCCCAGGGGTACTCAGTGGTGCATGAACAAAGTCTTTCTGTGTGGTCTCTTAAATTTAAACATCATTTAGGGCATGGATGCCATTGGATTGGGGTGGTTTTTGTGTGTATTTTGATTTTTAGGGTGTTGTTGGGGCCTGATCCAGGGCCTGGCCATGTGGGTGGGGGCCATTTTGATGCCTGGTCCAGGGCCTAGCCATGTGGGTGGGGGTCTAGGGGCCATTTTGAAGCCAGGCAGTGTGCTTTGTGCCATAGGCCTACACCCAGTCTGCCTTGCTTTAATTAATTATGCCCAGGGGTACTCAGTGGTGCATGGACAAAGTCTTTCTGTGTGGTCTCTTGGATTTAAACATCATTTATTGCATGGATGGCATTGGACTGGGGTGATATTTGTGTGTATTTTGATTTTTTGGGTGTTGTTGGGACCTGGTCCAGGGCCTGGCCATGTGGGTGGGGCCATTTTGATGCCTGGTCCAGGGCCTGGCCATGTGGGTGGGGGTCTAGGGGCCATTTTGAAGCCAGGAAGTGTGCTTTGTTCCATAGGCCTGCACCCAGTCTGCATTGCTTTCATCCATTATGCCCAGGGGTACTCAGTGGTGCATGGACAAAGTCTTTCTGTGTGGTCTCTTGAATTTAAACATCATTTATTGCATGGATGGCATTGGATTGGGGTGATTTTTGTGTGTATTTTGATTTTTTTGGGTGTTGTTGGGGCCCGGTCCAGGGCCTGGCCATGTGGGTGTGGGCCATTTTGAGGCCTGTGGCCATGTGGGTGTGGGCCATTTTGAGGCCTGGTCCAGGGCCTGGCCATGTGGGTGGGGGTCTAGGGGCCATGTTGAAGCCAGGCAGTGTGCTTTGTGCCATAGGCCTACACCCAGTCTGCCTTGCTTTCATCCATTATGCCCAGGGGTACTCAGTGGTGCATGGACAAAGTCTTTCTGTGTGGTCTCTTGAATTTAAACATAATTTATTGCATGGATGGCATTGGATTGGGGTGATTTTTGTGTGTATTAGATTTTTTGGGTGTTGTTGAGGCCTGGTCCAGGGCCTGGCCTTGTGGGTGGTGGCCAGTTTGAGGCCTGGTCCTGGACCTGGCCATGAGGGTGGGGGTCTAAGGGCCATTGTGAAGCCAGGCAGTGTGCTTTGTGCCATAGGTCTGCACCCAGTCTGCCTTGCTTTCATCCATTATGCCCAGGGTACTCAGTGGTGCATGGACCAAGTCTTTCTGTGGGGTCTCGTGAATTTAAACATCATTTAGGGCATGGATGGCATTGGATTGGGGTGATTTATGTGTATATTTCGATTTTTTGGGTGTTGTTGGGGCCTGGTTCAGGGCCTGGCCATGTGGGTAGGGGGGGCATATTGAGGCCAGGCAGTTTTTGCCGGCAAGCTTGCGGGCCAGTAGGCCTAGAGTTATGACTGGATGCATGAAACACCTCTCTCTGCGTGGTCTCTCTTCTATTAATTTAAACATCCATTTTTTATTAGAATTCCAATTTTTATTTTGGGTCTTTCCGTTTTTGGGTGTGTTGTGTTAACTTAATAATAATAAATGTCTAGTTGCAATAGTATTAATTGAAGCACGAAATATGCAACATTTTAACTTATGTTCCTCTGGCTTCTTTGCTTTTAGGTGCACAAAGACTGACAACCAGGAATCATCCTCATCATCATCACTTGTTGTAGTGCCAGGAAGAAGTCCTGCTGCGGTGTGTGCACAACGTCACGTGACGTCACGTGTGGCCACAGACAACTCTGCAACTCGTGCAACTGCATCCTGCTGTTCTGACATCTGAAGGAGATGGGCTCAAAGAAAAGTGGCCATTGCTCCTCTACCAAGAAAGTTGCCAGTGCCACTGCCAGTAAGAAGGAGCAGAAGAAGCAAGTGGTGCCACTTACCAAGGAGACTGGTGTGCCGACCGCCACTTTTTTTGGGGGAAAAAACTACGCCTGCAGCAGCGGTGTCTGCCGGGGACCAAGCTGGAATCAGCACCTCCGCTTCATTGGTCTCAGTGTCACCACGCCAAGTTAGGCCCAAGCCCATGAGTGCCGCAGAGGCAGCCACTTTAATTGCTCTTTCACCATCGACCAGTGATGTTGGCGTTGACTCATCACAAAGTAGCATCCAATCAACACAGGGTGTAACTCATCTGACGAGTGTTCAACCACAGCCGCATTGACAACCACAAGGAGAGGCGCAAGGAGAGGCACACAAAGAGGCGCAAGGAAAGGCGCAAGGAGAGGCACAACTGCCCACAATGCTTGTTCCTCCAGAAGTAGCGGCACATGAGGAAATCGAGATTCATGTGGAGGTATCAGCCGAGCAAGCCACTCCTGATGATCCATTGTCTTCCAAATCCCCAGCAAGGAAAAGGAGGGCTAGTACAAGTTCTTCACTAAGCCCCCTTCCTTCTGATGATCTAGATCTTGATTGGCACCCACCAATTCAGTCTGAGAGGGAGGCACGCCATGAGCCGACAAAGCGAGGTAAAAGGAAGGTTTCTGCAAGGCTTTCAGTTATGGGTGACGACGAAGAACAAGTAGAAGTGGTGTATTCTGCTGCTGATGAAGAGTCTGATGATGACGACCCAGTCATCACAGTTGTCACTCCAGCCCCAGCGGGCATGCAGCAGACAGACATTTTTACCCTATCCCGAAATGGTGCGCGGGATGTGGGCGGCGTGGCACGATTACCACCACCAACACAGGTAACTACTACACCAACACAACCTACAGCTTCCATATTTTCTCTTCAGAAGGGCCAGCAGGGACCTCCATCCAGCTCGACCTCCATTACCTCAAGTAGTGGTGCTGTAAGTGCACAAAAGAGACAAATTCCGCCACGCCCATCCTCCACTTTATCTGGCATTGAAAGTGGCACCTCCACCACCACCACCAGAAATCTCACCTCCCCAGTTTGGGTCTTCTTTAGTATTAGCAAACAGGCGGAAAACCACGTTATTTGTTCGATTTGTAAACAAGTAGTTAGTCGGGGTAAGCTTGGTACCAACTATGGTAGCGGAGGCCAGAGAGGTCATCTCCAAAAACACCACAGCATCCAGTGGGAGGCGCACCTAAGTAACATCCGGAAAGTCAAAAGTACAAATCCAAATGTAGCCATTGATATTGCATCTGGTGATGACGAGGAGCTGATCGTACAGGGGGGAGGTGAAGAAGCGAGAGACATTTTTTCTGGTACACACAGTACCCCTGGCAGCAGCACTGCAGTGGAAGCGCCCACACCCTCTACCCCAGCAACATCTAGGAGGCACAGTAAGAGTCTGGTAGAGACACCAATGCGAAAAAGTACATCAATGAGCCTAACTGGGTTGAAGAAGTCTGGATCATCATCACATATGAAAACGGTTGAGACCACCATTAAAAGCATGTTTTGGTTGTAGGCGCCATTTGAACGCACCCACCCAATGCATGTATAATGCAATGCTGGCTAAAATGTTAGCGCTGGACCTTCTCCCTTTTTCTTTCGTGGAAGGGGTGGGTTTTCTAGAATTTGTGGCAACAGTCTGCCCTAAATGGAAGGTTCCTAGCCGGTCCTATTTTGCCAGAGTTGTGGTTCCAGCACTACATAAAGATGTGCTGGACGTGATTGGGGCAGCTTTGCAGGAGAGTGCTGTTCACACGATCCACCTGACAACAGACATTTGGACCCGTTGCTTACATGTGCATCACTGCACACTGGATCTCTTTTGCGGGGGTTAGAGAGAAGATAGCTGCAGGTGTTGACAGTGTCACAGTTTTTCAAGCTACTCGGAAACATGCAACAGTAGCCATGTTTGCCATGGAGAAATCTCATACTGCAGTAAACATTTTGGAGGAGTTTAACAGTAAGGTCTTTCAATGGCTGCAGCCAAGAAGCCGCATGATTGGTTATGTTTCCACGGATAATGGCAGTAATATAGTTAAGGCCATGGCTGATGGTGGCTATTTCAGAGTGCCGTGTTTGGTGTACAGCATTAACATTATTGTTCAAGATTTCTTGAAAAAAGAAAGCACAGTCAGCAAGTTACTGACCACCTGCGTAGAATCTGCACACATTTCAGCCATTCTTTTAAGGCCCGGAAGCAGCTGAGGATCATTCAACGTGACCGTAGAGTGCCAGTCAGAGGACTCATCCAGGAGGTGGCAACACATTGGAACTCAACCTTCTACATGCGTGAGCGTCTGTTTGAGCAGTACTTGGTAATCAATGAGTATGTCTTTCACGCATGGGCTGCTTTTATGAAAGACATGCGGCTAAAGGTGGAGGAATGGGACCTAGTTAAAAGCCTGACAGACATGCTTCGTCCTTTTGAGGTCTTCACCCTTGAAGTCAGCAGGGAGGACTGTACTTTGGGCAAAGCTATCCTATTGTTGCGCACGCCTAGTTGACAATGCAAGGCTTAAAGGAATACATTCAGAACAACATTACATTTGTGCCTCTATTCTGGATCAACGGTACAAAAAGGCACTGGCCAGCAATACATTCATTCCTTCTTCTGAAGAAGATGTTTCCAAGTACAAACATTGGCTAGCTCTTTCAGCCACTCGGTTCGAAAAAGAGCGGCAGGAAATTGAAGGAACCACCACAAGTACTACTGAAGCAGCAGGCCATCCGGCGTCAAGGTCCACTTCTGTGGCCGAAGGCAGTCACTTTCCCTCAGAGCCGTTACCGACACCAGCAACCGTATCATCACCGGGACCAGGCCCAGCCATAATATTGTCGGAAGCGGATTGGATAACTCATCAAGGGTTTGCTCGTTCCAATGTTGATGCAAAGGCAACAGATGGTACACAAAGTGGAACACCCCTGGAGGACCTTGAGTGGATGGTGCAGGCCTATCTGGATGACACAACAGAGGTCTTCTTTGATCAGAACCCAGTGGTGTATTGGTATGGGAAAAGGCCTCAATGGCCACTGTTCACCAAGCTGGCTATAAATTATGTGTCTTGCCCACTCGGAGGTGTGTCTTCTGAAAGTGTTTTCAGTGCTGCTGGTGCCATTGTAACTTCAAAAAGGACCGACTCTCGCCCAAAAATGTGGAGAGGTTAACAATGATCAAGATGAATCAGCACTTCATACCACTAGATGACAAAATACGTGAATCCACGCAGAAAGAAGAGGGCACCGACTTAGGTGATGGAAGTTCTTCTCTGTTAGCTGACCTACTCCCGGTTAAATTCATAGAGTTTGAGGATGAGCTCTACTTCCCTGACACCTAGGCTTGAGATACTTACTTTTTTTTCCCGTCCTTATTCACTTTTATTTCTGTGTCTTTCTTTGATTTGCAACTTTTAGAACAACAAAACTTTAATCACAACAAATCCATCAGCAGCACTGTCTTCGTCTTATTTCCATATTGGAGGTGCCGCTGTCTGCATTCCTGAAGTTCACAAGTTCACAACTCAGTCATGCTCCTCTATCCTCTTCCTCCAGACTCCCCCTATCCATTTCCCTCAAGGCAGATGGCCGGATTACACAGAATCAAGAAACTGTCGCTTCGTAGACGAGTCCCCTCAAAAGAAGTGGGACTGGAATGACTGACTATGCTGAATGTTACTTCTGAAATTGACACGAGAGGCTGCCCTGTGGACCTTCACTTAAGAATAAGATGCTGACAAAAAGTGGAACAGGTAATGAATGATGAGATGGCATGCAGTGGACATCACTGGCTGTCTTCCTCTGATCAAAGCAATTGCTGTTTTTTTGTTGTGCATGAAATGAATCCTATGTGTTCTTGTTGCATTGTTACGAGAGTCACTCCAGTTGTTTCCTCTTGATGCTGCAAACTCCCAACTCCCTCAAGGATCAGCTAACGTAGTCAGGATGGGGAACTCTGACTGTGTCAACTTCTCCACAAGGGAAAGGGGAAGTGGAGAGAGAAACAAACAAACAACAACAAACACTGGTTGCAGCTGTTGTTTCTCTTGAAAGTGTTCCAGGCCGATGTTTAGTCTCACGTAATCCTGATCTCACGTAATCCTGTATTACAGTACACTTGATTAACAACACTCCTTGTATATTAATATTGTCTGTTTTAAAAAGTTAACATCATTTCAAAATACTGACCTTTTTAAAAATCGGCCCTTGTTCACACTTTACTGAGTCAAGAGTCAATCACAGCCATTTAGCTTAAGACTGCCTCCTTTTAAATAAAGATGAAAATATTCAATACTGCTCTTACCAACTAGGGTATTAGTGTGTTAATTGTTAAACAAAGGTTTCACTCGAAAACTCATGCACATACCGGAATATCTCAGTTTGATATCTGTCATTGGGATTCTGTAATTAAAAGAAAAGAAAGAAGAACAATGCCAGCAACCTACACTATCGGTAATTGCTAAATGTTCACATAAACTATATCATGCACTGGGACAGGAACAGACTAATTTGCATATAGCCAATTTCTGAGCTGGGATGGTGCAGTGAGCTAAAAAACGGTGATGGATTAAAACCATGATCTCTTGACTTGGTAAGAGTATTCTGCATCATTCAGAAGCTCTGTCCATCACCACCCCCCTTTTCCAAAATCGGTTTTATCCACACTATGTGTGGGAGGGTATACTCAGACGTGAGTCCCTTGCTCATTGCACCATCAGGATTCAAGCAAGCCGGGCCGAAGAAGGCTGTGATGCCAGAAACCGGTCCCCGGAAGCTTGTTTCCTTCCCAGTATAAGAATTGGCTTGGTAGTTTGGTTTGCCCTGTTCCCATCATGCACTGGGACAGGAACAGACTAATTTGCATATAGCCAATTTCTGAGCTGGGATGGTGCAGTGAGCTAAAAAACGGTGATGGATTAAAACCATGATCTCTTGACTTGGTAAGAGTATTCTGCATCATTCAGAAGCTCTGTCCATCACCACCCCCCTTTTCCAAAATCGGTTTTATCCACACTATGTGTGGGAGGGTATACTCAGACGTGAGTCCCTTGCTCATTGCACCATCAGGATTCAAGCAAGCCGGGCCGAAGAAGGCTGTGATGCCAGAAACCGGTCCCCGGAAGCTTGTTTCCTTCCCAGTATAAGAATTGGCTTGGTAGTTTGGTTTGCCCTGTTCCCATCATGCACTGGGACAGGAACAGACTAATTTGCATATAGCCAATTTCTGAGCTGGGATGGTGCAGTGAGCTAAAAAACGGTGATGGATTAAAACCATGATCTCTTGACTTGGTAAGAGTATTCTGCATCATTCAGAAGCTCTGTCCATCACCACCCCCCTTTTCCAAAATCGGTTTTATCCACACTATGTGTGGGAGGGTATACTCAGACGTGAGTCCCTTGCTCATTGCACCATCAGGATTCAAGCAAGCCGGGCCGAAGAAGGCTGTGATGCCAGAAACCGGTCCCCGGAAGCTTGTTTCCTTCCCAGTATAAGAATTGGCTTGGTAGTTTGGTTTGCCCTGTTCCCATCATGCACTGGGACAGGAACAGACTAATTTGCATATAGCCAATTTCTGAGCTGGGATGGTGCAGTGAGCTAAAAAACGGTGATGGATTAAAACCATGATCTCTTGACTTGGTAAGAGTATTCTGCATCATTCAGAAGCTCTGTCCATCACCACCCCCCTTTTCCAAAATCGGTTTTATCCACACTATGTGTGGGAGGGTATACTCAGACGTGAGTCCCTTGCTCATTGCACCATCAGGATTCAAGCAAGCCGGGCCGAAGAAGGCTGTGATGCCAGAAACCGGTCCCCGGAAGCTTGTTTCCTTCCCAGTATAAGAATTGGCTTGGTAGTTTGGTTTGCCCTGTTCCCATCATGCACTGGGACAGGAACAGACTAATTTGCATATAGCCAATTTCTGAGCTGGGATGGTGCAGTGAGCTAAAAAACGGTGATGGATTAAAACCATGATCTCTTGACTTGGTAAGAGTATTCTGCATCATTCAGAAGCTCTGTCCATCACCACCCCCCTTTTCCAAAATCGGTTTTATCCACACTATGTGTGGGAGGGTATACTCAGACGTGAGTCCCTTGCTCATTGCACCATCAGGATTCAAGCAAGCCGGGCCGAAGAAGGCTGTGATGCCAGAAACCGGTCCCCGGAAGCTTGTTTCCTTCCCAGTATAAGAATTGGCTTGGTAGTTTGGTTTGCCCTGTTCCCATCATGCACTGGGACAGGAACAGACTAATTTGCATATAGCCAATTTCTGAGCTGGGATGGTGCAGTGAGCTAAAAAACGGTGATGGATTAAAACCATGATCTCTTGACTTGGTAAGAGTATTCTGCATCATTCAGAAGCTCTGTCCATCACCACCCCCCTTTTCCAAAATCGGTTTTATCCACACTATGTGTGGGAGGGTATACTCAGACGTGAGTCCCTTGCTCATTGCACCATCAGGATTCAAGCAAGCCGGGCCGAAGAAGGCTGTGATGCCAGAAACCGGTCCCCGGAAGCTTGTTTCCTTCCCAGTATAAGAATTGGCTTGGTAGTTTGGTTTGCCCTGTTCCCATCATGCACTGGGACAGGAACAGACTAATTTGCATATAGCCAATTTCTGAGCTGGGATGGTGCAGTGAGCTAAAAAACGGTGATGGATTAAAACCATGATCTCTTGACTTGGTAAGAGTATTCTGCATCATTCAGAAGCTCTGTCCATCACCACCCCCCTTTTCCAAAATCGGTTTTATCCACACTATGTGTGGGAGGGTATACTCAGACGTGAGTCCCTTGCTCATTGCACCATCAGGATTCAAGCAAGCCGGGCCGAAGAAGGCTGTGATGCCAGAAACCGGTCCCCGGAAGCTTGTTTCCTTCCCAGTATAAGAATTGGCTTGGTAGTTTGGTTTGCCCTGTTCCCATCATGCACTGGGACAGGAACAGACTAATTTGCATATAGCCAATTTCTGAGCTGGGATGGTGCAGTGAGCTAAAAAACGGTGATGGATTAAAACCATGATCTCTTGACTTGGTAAGAGTATTCTGCATCATTCAGAAGCTCTGTCCATCACCACCCCCCTTTTCCAAAATCGGTTTTATCCACACTATGTGTGGGAGGGTATACTCAGACGTGAGTCCCTTGCTCATTGCACCATCAGGATTCAAGCAAGCCGGGCCGAAGAAGGCTGTGATGCCAGAAACCGGTCCCCGGAAGCTTGTTTCCTTCCCAGTATAAGAATTGGCTTGGTAGTTTGGTTTGCCCTGTTCCCATCATGCACTGGGACAGGAACAGACTAATTTGCATATAGCCAATTTCTGAGCTGGGATGGTGCAGTGAGCTAAAAAACGGTGATGGATTAAAACCATGATCTCTTGACTTGGTAAGAGTATTCTGCATCATTCAGAAGCTCTGTCCATCACCACCCCCCTTTTCCAAAATCGGTTTTATCCACACTATGTGTGGGAGGGTATACTCAGACGTGAGTCCCTTGCTCATTGCACCATCAGGATTCAAGCAAGCCGGGCCGAAGAAGGCTGTGATGCCAGAAACCGGTCCCCGGAAGCTTGTTTCCTTCCCAGTATAAGAATTGGCTTGGCAGTTTGGTTTGCCCTGTTCCCATCATGCACTGGGACAGGAACAGACTAATTTGCATATAGCCAATTTCTGAGCTGGGATGGTGCAGTGAGCTAAAAAACGGTGATGGATTAAAACCATGATCTCTTGACTTGGTAAGAGTATTCTGCATCATTCAGAAGCTCTGTCCATCACCACCCCCCTTTTCCAAAATCGGTTTTATCCACACTATGTGTGGGAGGGTATACTCAGACGTGAGTCCCTTGCTCATTGCACCATCAGGATTCAAGCAAGCCGGGCCGAAGAAGGCTGTGATGCCAGAAACCGGTCCCCGGAAGCTTGTTTCCTTCCCAGTATAAGAATTGGCTTGGTAGTTTGGTTTGCCCTGTTCCCATCATGCACTGGGACAGGAACAGACTAATTTGCATATAGCCAATTTCTGAGCTGGGATGGTGCAGTGAGCTAAAAAACGGTGATGGATTAAAACCATGATCTCTTGACTTGGTAAGAGTATTCTGCATCATTCAGAAGCTCTGTCCATCACCACCCCCCTTTTCCAAAATCGGTTTTATCCACACTATGTGTGGGAGGGTATACTCAGACGTGAGTCCCTTGCTCATTGCACCATCAGGATTCAAGCAAGCCGGGCCGAAGAAGGCTGTGATGCCAGAAACCGGTCCCCGGAAGCTTGTTTCCTTCCCAGTATAAGAATTGGCTTGGTAGTTTGGTTTGCCCTGTTCCCATCATGCACTGGGACAGGAACAGACTAATTTGCATATAGCCAATTTCTGAGCTGGGATGGTGCAGTGAGCTAAAAAACGGTGATGGATTAAAACCATGATCTCTTGACTTGGTAAGAGTATTCTGCATCATTCAGAAGCTCTGTCCATCACCACCCCCCTTTTCCAAAATCGGTTTTATCCACACTATGTGTGGGAGGGTATACTCAGACGTGAGTCCCTTGCTCATTGCACCATCAGGATTCAAGCAAGCCGGGCCGAAGAAGGCTGTGATGCCAGAAACCGGTCCCCGGAAGCTTGTTTCCTTCCCAGTATAAGAATTGGCTTGGTAGTTTGGTTTGCCCTGTTCCCATCATGCACTGGGACAGGAACAGACTAATTTGCATATAGCCAATTTCTGAGCTGGGATGGTGCAGTGAGCTAAAAAACGGTGATGGATTAAAACCATGATCTCTTGACTTGGTAAGAGTATTCTGCATCATTCAGAAGCTCTGTCCATCACCACCCCCCTTTTCCAAAATAGATAGAGGAACCAAACACGAAGTCAGGATCAGGACTGAAGGTGCAGAACTGAAGTGCTCGTCGAAACGGCAACCTGAGACGAAGCGCTGACACGTTTGCAAGCATTCATTAAATAGGCTCCCATCACGGCCGATTGTCTTTTAGCATATTCTGCACGTGGAAGCCTCTCGTTATGCCTACGGGTGATGGATTTAGAACGTGGTTAAAAAAGAATGCTTCACGGCAGCAACAAACAAGCATTGGTTTAGGCAACGAAATATCAATGAAGACATAAGTTGCCTTTGAACATGAATTCCTTCACATTTTAAAGTCTAAATACTGCAATTTACAATTTATTAGCCATAATGGAGAGCAGGAACCTTAAGCAGGATCAATGTATCACAGGATTACGTGGGAGACCAGTTGCAGTGTATGCACCCTTAACAGTTCTGTTAATATTGAATCTTTTACACAATAAATGTAACTCAAGTATACTCTGTTTACCTTGTTTAATTCTAATTGTACTTCTCCTGCAGGGGCCACTACGTTGCATTTTTCAATATGGAAAATGTCCTTGGACTCACTGTGTGTAGACTGTGACTGCATGAACAACATTGAGTTTGCCAACACCATGATGATGATGATGATGATGAGTCATGATGACCAAAGTTAAATAATATCTTTACAGTTACTCACTGGGATGGATGGATCATCATCGTCGATTTACGGAAGAACTATGGCCATTTCGTGAGTGGCAAACAGGTAAACAAGTCAACAACAACCACAGCAGAACTACATGTCTGTCTAGTCGTGGTATGGAGTGGTCGAGTCAGTGTAGTGTTATGCCAGAGTCCAGACAGCGGTTCATGTAAAATTGCGGCTATGTGGCTTGCTGTATAAAATTAGATCTGCTTTGTCTGTCTGTGTCAAAGAGGTATGCTACATGGAGGTTGGTTTACTCAGTGGTGCCTGCCTTGACCGTCTGCATGGCCCTGGCCTGCTGTGTGCTAATTATTACCCTGGAAACAGAGACTCAGAGTAGGCACTTTAGAAATGATGCATGTATGTAATACTGTCGCCTCTGAAAGTGAAAGTGTTATTTTTGCACTACACACCGTACCTTATATTTTTCCTCCGGGGTGTTTTAATATCCCTTTCTGTGTTTCCATCGAAAATTACAGGCCGGCACATACCCTGTGCGATGGGAAAAACATTAACTGAGGCTTACCATAGCAATCCGCAATTCCGCATCCGCCAGGCAGGCAGTGACAGTGTGGTCACCAAGATTGATCGACGGAGCGCCCGATGGAATGGAGGAATACCGCGAATAAGAGGAAAAGCTGGATGCATGCAACTTATCAATTCGACCAGGACAACTACAACATACAGTTACAGTATCCTCTTCACTTCGCCTTATCTTTTAAACAATGTTATTGTTGTGAACGTCTATGAGCGCGACTCTGTGCGTTTGCTCTCTGCTTCAAATTCATCCCTACAGCTATTTCATAAGTTTCTTTGCTATTTTTAAAACTAATGTAATGTACTACTAAGTGTTTATTCTCTCTGAGGACAGATAGGCAAGTGAAATTGCGTAATTACTGCAGCACTGTACTGTCTAATTCTTTAGTACTAGTTAGTAAGTTGTAGTATAAGTACTACTTTTCAGTAACCTAACCATCCATTAGCAAACAACTTCATGCATGCACTTCCTTTATGTCCCTTAAAAGATTTATGGATATGGTCGTATCCAAAGATTTAATTTTCTTCATTTGTTGTTTGTCCATGCTGTGTTTTTTTTTCTCTCTCCAAAAAACTTTCCCAAAAACCCCCATTCCCATCCATTTTTCAAACCCTAACCCTCTTCCCCCGGGCTGTGTGGTTTTCATTGAGGTGTGACTAAATGACAACAATAATTCCACACACTTGCTGTGGAGGATAAGGTCAAAAGCAACAGAAAATCAATTTCAAGGCAGGTCAAGGAATCCAAGGATATATTCCTATTCTGCTTGACACACACCCATGAGTATTTGCAAATCAATTCAGAATTTCATGTCCGCCATCGAGTGGATTCATCAACAACAACATCCTCCTACACGTGACGAAAGCTTAGCCTGCTGTGTCCTTCAGTACTAGTTCTTGTACTAGACATAAGCCACGCAACTAGTAGTTAACTTTTGATTGAATACTTTAGCATTGCTTAGGCTACAATTTATGGCACTGTTCTTGTGTACTATCTTACTGTTCTAATGCTCCTCTCAGGCCACTCAATGTCTCATTTCCTTTTTTTTCATATGCTGCTACTGCCAGTGTGTACCACTACTACTACCACAACAACGATGCCATTTCATCCATCCAGGATTCCATGGCCAACCTTAATCCCCATTTGCCATGCAGCCAGCCCTGTGCCTAGCCCTATTCTCAAACACGAATCACAGGAAGATAAGCATTTTGGGGGAGGAAGAATAATGGAGTAGGAGGAGAGGAGAGACTGACGGTAGTACTAGTAAAGTAGTAGGACAATTGAATTCACTGTCAGTGGCACTTTTGTACAAATTTGGGCGATTACTTAGACAATTTGAATCAACCAGCCAGTTAAGCTTCAGGAAAACAAACGTACAGTAGTTAACCCCCCCCCCGCCTCACCCACAAAACAGTAAAAACACGTATGCTATGTTTAAGTGTAAAATAAATAATTATTTTGAGCCTAACAAAAATAAACTATCCCACAAGACCCGACCCACCCCCCTCTAACCCCAACCAATGTCCATGAAATGTCCCCAAAAGTTCAAAAACCCCAACGCCCAATTCCCTCCCCCGCAAAAATCTTTAAAAAAGGGGCAAGGGACAGTCTCTCTCCAGTCCCTACTTTGGCTGGCGGTGTCCTCCTGTGGCCAGGTGGTCACGCAGCTCTCTCCGGAGGTCCTTGAGCAGGGCTTTCTGCCTAGCCACCTCCAGCTCAAGGTAGGCGGTTCGCAGGGTCAATCGGTGCATACGCGCCTTGCAGGTACTGTGCGGGGCAGCTGTTGTTTTCCCTGCTCGGCGGCGGTGGGTGGCTGCCGGACCAAGGCACCGTACCGCTGGAGGATTGCGCTGACTGTAAGACCCAGGGGCAGCGGAGGAGGATGCAGCTGTCGTGGATGTTGACTGCGAATGCGAGTCATCCTCCTCCTCCTGAGCCCCCCACCGATATTCGGCGACAATTGCCTCCAGCTTCCGTTGCCGGGCCCGGATAGCCTACTCCTTCCTTGTTAGTTTAGAAGGAGTATCTATATGAAGAAAGAAAAACATACTGTAACCAATACTCTTTAAGATTAACACAAAATAATTCAACAGAAAGTTGTGTCACAGTAGCACTAGCAACTTGCAAGCACAGTACATAACATTTGTGGCATCTATCTATCTAACCTCCCACTTCGTCGGCCTCTGCTCTAACATTAGTGGGAGTTTCAGTAATTCTACTAGCACTATATGGACTCACTACATTAGACTCAGACAGTACACCAGTCTTCTTCTTCTCTCTTGTTTAGCGAAATTAGTACGTAAACTTGTGGAAGCCAGCATAATGCCAGCGCAGTCAGCTTGCACCCAAGAAAAACAGACGCAAGCCATGATGACGCAGACTTGCAATACTGTTACCAGTCCAGTACATGCAGGTGGTGAAGCTCTTACTTTTTTATTACGGTTGGCACTGGCCATACTCTGTTACAAGGGCTACTGCTCAATTAATTTAACTTTTACCCTGCCCTGACCCTGACTACTACAAAAGGAAAATGAAGAAGATAATATGATCATCTATCCCTTCACAGGATATTTGTTTATATAAGGGATGACTTTAAGTGCTTTGTTTTTATTGATTGAGTGAACACCGATAAGCCACACATGAATGACAGAGTTGAAAATAAAATATTAACAGAGGTAGTGAATGGGCCCCGTAATCGCCGGAGGAAGGCACTTGTGACTTGACTTGATAATGTGAACTATACAATATAGATACACAATATATGCTGTGCTTGCAAACTACTGTTAGTCAAGGGAGTATTCTGAAAAATTGCAACTTCTACTTTCCTCAGCTTTGCTACTCTGGCACGGACGTGCGGTGTTACATGCTCTTCAAAGTAACACTCTTCATCCAGTGACCGTCTACTCTGTCTACTCTACATATACCTATGCTATCTATGAGTAAGATACCACCCAGGCACCCATCCATTCAAAGTAAATGTCAATCATTCTTCTTAATGTCTCAACTGGGCAAACCTTACTTTTTCTCACCGAAAAACACCCTTTTTATTTTATTTTGTAAACCGCCAGCCATGCATCCGTGCTTGACTTGCATTTGAATTTGAACCAAAGGATATATTGCGCACACATACAGTTTCTGTTTCATCCACCCAGGCAGTCCTCTTTTCTTTCTCCTTCCACCCATCCTTGCTTCAAACGGCCATGCATCCGATTCCCAGCCACCTGTGCCTGCATTCAAAAACACGTCTCATTCTTTGCCAGTCATTAATTTAACCTGCTCGTCCTTCCTTACACCCTTCTTTCCCTTTTCGTTCATCCCATCCATCAAGTTCATCTCTGATCTGACTTGGCTTCTCGATAAAACTTCACAGCTGAGTTGAAGTCAAATTTAGAGGAGGCCATTGGTTACTCGTCAACTCTCGCCGCTAATGCTATTGCTAATGCGAAGTCAAGGGTGACTGTCTTCCACCTGGTTGACAAAAACTTAGTTCTAAATTTGTAAGTCTTCTTAACAGTAAAGTGTACTGGTACTGTACAACATATACACCCCTGCAGTGATTCTACTCTGCAATCTCAATAAGTAAGGAATATATTAGCTTACCACTGCCCACCACTACCGTGGCATCCCTCACAGCAGTTCCTGCTGGCACCGCATCCGCCCCTGGAGTGAACACCTCCGCGCTGGTCCCGGCACTGGTGGTGGGCTGTGCCGATGGTGTTAAGCCTAGAAAGTACATTTCATATTTTTAGATGCCATATACACCACTCCCTTACTACATAAAAAAATTATTTATTTGTGACTCTCTAGTCTAAACTAAATATTCCCCTTTCAGAAGGGGAGGCTGTTTTTATTTATGCTTAGCCAAAACATGCTACACTTTTTGGCACCACTGACGAATGCTTGCTTTTTAACAAGCACCATTTTTCTCATAACAGACAGAAGCTTCCCTTCTACGAACAAGAGCAATATGTTACTCGGAGTCGTCATCATCACCACCAAAACTTTAAGTTCCAACTAGGTGAGGGCTAACCCAGAGTTAATGTGTAAAATCAGCCACTGTTCAGTTTTCAAGAATTCACCGTTTATATTATATAAAGTTGATTTTAATCAATGTTTTTATATAATGCACAATTGAAATTTTATATATAGAGTACACACAGAGCTAGTTGTTTTACTTTTAATAAAGCTTTAAAACTTATATAGACTCTGAGGTTTTTGGTCATGAGTGACTGAGCAAAAGGGTTTGCAATTTGCAAGCATAATTCCGTGACTCTGAGAGGTCGGGACTCTGACTCCGTAGTCTTATGTTCTGGGTTGTATAATCATTGGGGATCATCGCTGCATTCAGGAGCTAAATAATGACTCTGACACACTAGCTAGTCAGTAAGGAGATTGGGGGTTCAACTTCTGTTATGACTGATGTATGTGGAAAGTCTAACTGCGCCTATTATCACCAATGCCCTATTTCTTGTCCATAGTTCTGTATGTGCAGAATAGTGTCTGCAACAGTAGTAGTATGTCCTCCTATCCAATCAAAAAGTAAACTAGTGTCTTATTCTTGGTGGCCATTGACATTTTATTGTTGGGAATTGTCAAAGCATAAACATTAAGAAGACTTCAATAGACATTATGGACAACCCAGAGGACTGCACTCAGTGCCTAGAGCTATTGCTGAATAGGAGTTTTGTTTAGCACCTTTTGCCAACTGTCCAAGCTTAGCTAGCTACACAGACAGACTAATAATAATTAAGCATGGGCGTAAAATCCGCTCCGCTCGCGGATTTTTCGGATTTTCGGCAAATTCGCAATCCGCGAACGCTCGCGAATTTGTCGAAAATCCGTGAATCCGCTCGCGGCGGATTTTTTGCTTGGTTGCGGCGCGCGGCGTGGTGCACGGCGTTCACTTTCCGTCATTTAGCGTTTGCCGAGTTGTTTTTCTCGATCATATTTTGAGAGTGCTGCGCCATTTTGGATCTTGCTGCGTGTTCCCGCGGGAGTTTGGCTCCCGCGAATACGTAATCGCGGCTTGCCACCTTGCACAGCACATCTCGCGAGAGTTCGCAATTGCGAACACGTAGTTGCGGCGGAAAGGAACAATCTCGCACTTGCGAAGTAGAGATTTTGCAATTTCGCACAAGAAAATCACCAGCAAACAGGATAAACCTTCAGAAAATTATGATTTTTATCAGAATCACTCCTCAGGTTGACATTTGCATGGCCTTTCTTTTTGCAAGGAGTCCATTTTGGGGGGGGGGGAGGAAGGAAGTGCCCCACAGTCTCCAACTTCCTGTTCCTGTCCAGCAGGCTCCTCCCAGTGCTTTGTCCATCTCCTGGTCACTTTCATTTGGATCTGGAGCTGGAAGGATTACTTTTTGTTGGTGCTGCTGGATATTTGGATTTGAGGTCTTTTTGACTGTCTTTGGATCACTTTTGGATTAGAAATCAACTTTCACAAGTAAGTTTGTTTGGGGCATTACAGTTGCTGCAAGTACAATTTTGGAACTTTTTCAGAAAATTAAATAAATTATATTGTGGGTAGCCACAGTATCCAGTAGGATCAGGGTTGGTTATGGGTGCATGATACAACTGTTTTGTTGAATTTAAACACCATTGAGGCCATGGATGGGCTGGGATTGTGCTGATTTTTGTCGTTTTTTTGGGCCTGCTGGTGGGGCCCTTTGCCCAGGGGTGGTGGTGAGTGTTGCATGGGCCTAGTCTTTCTGTGTGGTGTCTTATTGAATTTAAACATAATTGAGGCCATGGATGGGCTGGGATTGTGCTTATTTTATTGTTTTTTGTCGTTTTTGGGGGGCTGCTGGTGTGGCCTTTTGCTTGCCCAGGGGTGGTGGTGGTGCATGGACTGAGTGTGCCTGTGGTGTGGTCTCACTCTCTTTGATGTAAACATCATGGATGGCATTGGATTGTGGTGATTTCTGGCTGTTTTTCTGTTTTTTGGGGGTGTACTGTTGATGTGGACTGGCCATGTGGGTGGTGGTGGTGGCCATCTTGAGTGCTGGCTGGTACAGGCAACATGTGCTTGGGGTGTAAGGGGGCCATTTTGAGGAGAGGCAGTGTCTGAGGCCTGCACTTATTTTGCCTACTTTTCATCCCTTATGCCCAGGGGTAGTGAGTGTTGCATGGGCCTAGTGTTTCTGAGGGGTGTCTTCTTGAATTTAAACTCTATTGAGGCCATGGATGGGCTGGGATTGTGCAGATTTGATTGTTTTTTGTCGTTTTTTTGGGCCTGCTGGTGTGGCCCTTTGCCCAGGGGTGGTGAGTGTTGCATGGGCCTAGTCTTTCTGTGGGGTGTCTTCTTGAATTTAAACATAATTGAGGCCATGGATGGGCTGGGATTGTGCTTATTTTATTGTTTTTTGTCGTTTTTGGGGGGCTGCTGGTGTGGCCTTTTGCTTGCCCAGGGGTGGTGGTGGTGCATGGACTGAGTGTGCCTGTGGTGTGGTCTCACTCTCTTTGATGTAAACATCATGGATGGCATTGGATTGTGGTGATTTCTGGCTGTTTTTCTGTTTTTGGGGGGTGTACTGTTGATGTGGACTGGCCATGTGGGTGGTGGTGGTGGCCATCTTGAGTGCTGGCTGGTACAGGCAACATGTGCTTGGGGTGTAAGGAGGCCATTTTGAGGAGAGGCAGTGTCTGAGGCCTGCACTTATTTTGCCTACTTTTCATCCCTTATGCCCAGGGGTAGTGAGTGTTGCATGGGCCTAGTGTTTCTGAGGGGTGTCTTCTTGAATTTAAACTCTATTGAGGCCATGGATGGGCTGGGATTGTGCAGATTTTATTGTTTTTTGTCGTTTTTTTGGGCCTGCTGGTGTGGCCCTTTGCCCAGGGGTGGTGAGTGTTGCATGGGCCTAGTCTTTCTGTGGGGTGTCTTCTTGAATTTAAACATAATTGAGGCCATGGATGGGCTGGGATTGTGCTTATTTTATTGTTTTTTGTCGTTTTTGGGGGGCTGCTGGTGTGGCCTTTTGCTTGCCCAGGGGTGGTGGTGGTGCATGGACTGAGTGTGCCTGTGGTGTGGTCTCACTCTCTTTGATGTAAACATCATGGATGGCATTGGATTGTGGTGATTTCTGGCTGTTTTTCTGTTTTTTGGGGGTGTACTGTTGATGTGGACTGGCCATGTGGGTGGTGGTGGTGGCCATCTTGAGTGCTGGCTGGTACAGGCAACATGTGCTTGGGGTGTAAGGGGGCCATTTTGAGGAGAGGCAGTGTCTGAGGCCTGCACTTATTTTGCCTACTTTTCATCCCTTATGCCCAGGGGTAGTGAGTGTTGCATGGGCCTAGTGTTTCTGAGGGGTGTCTTCTTGAATTTAAACTCTATTGAGGCCATGGATGGGCTGGGATTGTGCAGATTTTATTGTTTTTTGTCGTTTTTTTGGGCCTGCTGGTGTGGCCCTTTGCCCAGGGGTGGTGAGTGTTGCATGGGCCTAGTCTTTCTGTGGGGTGTCTTCTTGAATTTAAACATAATTGAGGCCATGGATGGGCTGGGATTGTGCTTATTTTATTGTTTTTTGTCGTTTTTGGGGGGCTGCTGGTGTGGCCTTTTGCTTGCCCAGGGGTGGTGGTGGTGCATGGACTGAGTGTGCCTGTGGTGTGGTCTCACTCTCTTTGATGTAAACATCATGGATGGCATTGGATTGTGGTGATTTCTGGCTGTTTTTCTGTTTTTTGGGGGTGTACTGTTGATGTGGACTGGCCATGTGGGTGGTGGTGGTGGCCATCTTGAGTGCTGGCTGGTACAGGCAACATGTGCTTGGGGTGTAAGGGGGCCATTTTGAGGAGAGGCAGTGTCTGAGGCCTGCACTTATTTTGCCTATTTTTCATCCCTTATGCCCAGGGGTAGTGAGTGTTGCATGGGCCTAGTGTTTCTGAGGGGTGTCTTCTTGAATTTAAACTCTATTGAGGCCATGGATGGGCTGGGATTGTGCAGATTTTATTGTTTTTTGTCGTTTTTTTGGGCCTGCTGGTGTGGCCCTTTGCCCAGGGGTGGTGGTGAGTGTTGCATGGGCCTAGTCTTTCTGTGTGGTGTCTTCTTGAATTTAAACATAATTGAGGCCATGGATGGGCTGGGATTGTGCTTATTTTATTGTTTTTTGTCGTTTTTGGGGGGCTGCTGGTGTGGCCTTTTGCTTGCCCAGGGGTGGTGGTGGTGCATGGACTGAGTGTGCCTGTGGTGTGGTCTCACTCTCTTTGATGTAAACATCATGGTTGGCATTGGATTGTGGTGATTTCTGGCTGTTTTTCTGTTTTTTGGGGGTGTACTGTTGATGTGGACTGGCCATGTGGGTGGTGGTGGTGGCCATCTTGAGTGCTGGCTGGTACAGGCAACATGTGCTTGGGGTGTAAGGGGGCCATTTTGAGGAGAGGCAGTGTCTGAGGCCTGCACTTATTTTGCCTACTTTTCATCCATTATGCCCAGGGGTAGTGAGTGTTGCATACTTGCATGTCCGTAGTCTTTCTGTGGGGTGTCTTCAATGTAAACATCAAGGATGGCATGGGATTGTGCTCATTTTTCTGTGTTTTGTCGATTTTTTGGGGTGTATAACTGAACTGATGTTCCTCTGTCTTCCATTGCTTTTAGGTGCACAAGAAGACTCAAGAGAACCACCAGTGCCAGGAAGAAGTCCTGCAGCGGTGTGTGCAGCATAACGTCACGCGACGTCACGTCTGGACACAGAACCCTCTGCAACTCGTGCAACTGCTGCCTGCTGACCTGCTCTGAAGAGGATGGCCCCAAAAAAAGTAACCCGTAGCTCCTCTAGCAAGAAAGGTGCCAGTAAGGAGCAGAAGAAGCAAGTTACCAAGGAGACTGGTGTGCCGCCCGCCCCTTTTTTTGGGAGTAAAAAAAAAAGTATGCCTGCAGCAGCAGCAGCGGGATCTGCTGGGGACCAAGCTGGCAGCAGCACCCCCGCTCCATTGGGCTCAGTGCCACCACCACCACCACGCCAACTTAAGTCCAAGCCCTTGAGTGCTGCAGAGGCAGCCAGTATAGTTCTTCAATCACCATCGACCAGTGATGTTGGCTCATCGCAAGAAAGCAGCAGCAATGTCCCTCAATCAACACAGGTTGTTGTAGCTCATCTGACGAGTGTTGAACAACCACAGCCGCAACAACAATCACATGTGCAAGTACAAGCCCAAGTACATGTGGAAGGAGAGGCAGCGCAAGGAGATGCGCAAGCAGAGGTGCATGGAGGGTCACAAGTGCCCACAATAGTTGTTCCTCCCGAAGTAGGGGCACATCAGGAAATCGACAATCAAGGCGAGGTATCATTTGAGGAAGCCACTCCTCCTGATGATCCTTCATTGTCTTCCACACCCCTAGCAAGGAAGAGATCAAGGGTGGTGTCTACATCCTCTTCAAGCACACCTCCTTCTGATGATACGGATCAAACTTGGGAACCAGCACCACAGCCGTCTGAGAGTGAGGCACACCATGATCCAACAAAGGTAGTTAAGCGTAAAAGGAAGCTCGTCCAAAGTCTCAGAGTTATGGAGTGTGATGAGGCTCAACAAGAAGTGGCGGATACTGCTGCTGATGAAGACTCTGCCAACGACGACCCAGTCATCATAAAGGTCACTGCAGCCCCAGCGGGCATGCAGCAAACAGACATTTTGACCCTAGCCCGAAGAGCTGCTGCGCGTGATGATGATGATGATGATGTTGTCGATGAGGAGGCAGTGGAAACACCACAATCATTGGAGTTAAGTAGTACACCAACTCGTCCCGCTTCCATATTTCTTTCTGGCAAGAAGAGACCTCCGTCAACCTCGACCTTAATTAGTGGCGGTGAAAGTGCAAAACGTACAAAAGTTGGGCAATCCAGATCCTCCACTTCATCTGGCATTAGCTTCATGACCACCACCACCAGTATCGCCGCCTCCTCCAGGTCCCACAGACACTTCAAGTCCCCAGTTTGGGACTTCTTTACTGTTTGTCCCAAAAATCCAAAGTTTGCCATTTGTACCCTTTGTAAGCTTGCAGTTAGTCGTGGTAAGTCAGGTACCAACTATGGTACCGGCGGCCAGGGTGGTCATCTTGAGAGAAAGCACGCTGTCAAATGGTTTGCGCACCTAGATGCGATCAAGAAAGGCCAAAATCAAGGAAACGTTGATGTTTCATCTGATGATGACGAGCAGGAAGAAGACGTGTCAAACACGTCCCTTACACCCAGTACCCCTGTCAGCAGCACACCCAATGTGAGGCACACTAAGAGTGTTGGAGCGAGTGAGACACCAACGCACAAAAGTTCACCAGCGAGCAAAATTGGGTCAACGAAGTCATTATCAGCCCGTAAATGCTTGGTCCAGGGCAACATTAGAACAATGCTTACTTCAGACGTGCCATATGAACGCAACCACCCACTGACGCGTCTGTATAACACTAAGCTGGCTAAAATGCTAGCTGTGGACCTTCTACCTTTTTCTTTTGTAGAAGCGGTAGGTTTTCTTGAATTAGTGGCAACGCTCTGCCCTAAATGGAAAGTTCCGAGCCGGTTCTATTTTGCCAGAGTTGCGGTTCCAGCACTACATGAAGATGTGCTGCAGGCGATTGGGGCAGCTTTGCAGAAGAGTGCTGTTCACACAATACATCTGACAACAGACATGTGGACCAGTGGCCCAGGCCATGATTACATGTGCATCACTGCACACTGGGTCTCTTTTTCAGGTGTTAAAGCAAAGCTAAACGCAGGTGTTGACCCGGACAAAGTTTTCAAAGCTGCTCGGAAACATGCAACACTAGCCATGTTTGGCTTGGAGAAAAGTCACACAGCAGAAAACCTTTTGCAAGAGTTTAACAAAAAGGTCTTGACAATGCTATCCCCCCTAAAACGCAAGATTGGTTATGTTTCCACGGATAATGGCTCCAATGTAGTTAAGGCCATGTCGGAGGGTGGCTATTTCAGAGTGCCATGTTTGGCGCACTGTATCAACCTGGTAGTTCAAAAATTCTTGAGTGATAGAGACAGTGCAGCGTTCGCGGTAATGGCCACCTGCCGCAAAATGTGCAACCATTTCAGCCATTCTTTTAAGGCCCGGAAGCATCTGCGGAGACTGCTACTTCAACGTAGAATGCCAGTGAAAGCACTCATCCAGGAGGTGGCAACACGTTGGAACTCAACCTTCTACATGCTTGAGCGTCTGTATGAGCAGTATACGGTACTCGATCACTATTTCTTCACAGAGGGTACATCTCAGAAGGAGGACCTGCGGATGAGTGCGGCGCAATGGGACATAGTTAAAAGCCTGACAGACATGCTTCGTCCTTTTGAGTTCTTCACGCGTGCAGTCAGCCAGGAGGACTGTAATTTGGGAAAAGCTATCCCATTGTTGTGCATGCTGGAGCACCAACTGATGGCGGTGTCTTCTGAGTTTGAAAAAGAAGATGAAGAAAAAAAAAAACATTTCATTTTGTCAGAGAAATTATTAGAGCGCCTACGTGGTGATGAACGTCTTCAAAAGATCAAGTCAGATCAGCATTACATTTGTGCTACTATTCTGGATCCACGCTACAAAAAGGCGCTGGCAGGCGAAGCATTCTTTCCTTTTGATGATGCAGATGTTCAAAAGTACAAACATTGGTTAGCCTTGTCAGCCAAGAGGTTTGAAAAAGAACGGCAGGTTATTGAAGGAGAAGCCAGTACATCAGCATCAGCATCAGCAGGCCATCCCCAGTCACAAGAATCCACTTCTGCACCTGTGGCTGGGGCACAAGTGACCTCTCAGCCGTTAAAGACACCGGCAACTGGATCATCTGCACCACACACAACAAAAACAGTGGCTGTTGTAGAGGATTGGCTAAGTTTGCTTGGGTATGGTTCTCGAAAAAATGTCACAGCCACAGCAAAAAGTAAGCAAAGTGGAGGAACCGTTGATGACCTTGAGTCGATGGTGCAGGACTATATGAATGACTCAACAGTGGTCTTTCTTAATGAGGAGCCATTGCAGTATTGGCATGGCAAAAAACAATTGTGGCCACAGCTCTACAACCTGGCTATAAACTATTTGTCTTGCCCACTCGCAAGTGTGTCTTCTGAACGTGTTTTCAGTGCTGCTGGTGGCATTGTAACTCCCAAACGGAGCCGCCTCTCGCCCAAAAATGTGGAGCGGCTGACAATGATCAAGATGAATCAGCACCTCATACCACCAGATTACAAAGTACGAGAAAGCACGCCGCATGAAGACGAGGAGGACGGCAACGTAGATGAGGGGATTTTTTCTCTGTTCGGTGGCACTGACCTCATCCAGCCTGAATTCGCAGAGTATGATGACGAAATCTTGTTCTTATTCCCTGACACCGAGCCCTGAAAATGAGACAATCAATCAAGAACTTTCTTTTTCGTCCTTATTCACTTTTATTCCTGTGTGCTTTGTGTCTCTCTTTCTTTGTTTTGCACAGTTAATTAAATTCAAACTTTAATCACCTAATCCCAAAAACAAGACCATCATCAGAACTGTCTTCACTTGTTTGCTTATTGCTTTGAAGGTGCCGCAGTCTACATTCCTCAGGTTCACAAGTTCCGAAGAACATGCTCCTCTATCCTCCTCCTCCAGACTGCGATTTCCCTCCAAGCAGAGTGCTGGATTACGCCCAATGAAGAAAGACTCAGCACTTGTGGGGGTGTTGTACTTCTTTGCGGGTGAGTTGACGGATTTGGGCCCATTGCTGTGAAGCTCTAATAATGGACAAAAGTGTTTTGGACCAAATATGAGGTGGAAATTTCTTGCCGTTTTTGCTGACTTGCTTGCCTTTGAGGTGCTCTTTGGCGGGGTTCCGGGGGTTTGTGGGTAATTTTTGGTGTCTGTCGAAGCACTGCTGCGACAGTCTAATCTTGATTGCATTTGCTTTTCAGGAAATCCGTGGTGGAAAACAAGAGTTATGATGATTGATGATGATGACCTAGCTGAACAGCGCCGCATTTGGACCGAAGGCCGAGAGATATTGTAAGTATGAGATTTAGCTTTTTCGCTGTTTGGGGGTGTTGTCGGGTGGTTTTTTGCGGGTGGGTTGGCGCCGGCGGGTCTTGCCTGGGGCATTCCTGGGAAGGTCTAATACCGGATAGAAGTGTTTTGGACAAAATCCATAAGGAACAGCCTTTTTTTTGCTATTTCTTCTGACATCTTGCTCAATGTAGCGTTTTGGGGGGCTTCCTGCTGTTCGTGGGTGGGTTGCGGCCGGGGTCTCTGTCGAAGCACTGCTGCGACAGTCTAATCTTGATTGCATTTGCTTTTCAGGAAATCCGTGGTGGAAAACAGGAGTTATGATGATTGATGATGATGACCTAGCTGAACAGCGCCGCATTTGGACCGAAGGCCGAGAGATATTGTAAGTATGAGATTTAGCTTTTTCGCTGTTTGGGGGTGTTGTCGGGTGGTTTTTTGCGGGTGGGTTGGCGCCGGCGGGTCTTGCCTGGGGCATTCCTGGGAAGGTCTAATACCGGATAGAAGTGTTTTGGACAAAATCCATAAGGAACAGCCTTTTTTTGCTATTTCTTCTGACATCTTGCTCAATGTAGCGTTTTGGGGGGCTTCCTGCTGTTCGTGGGTGGGTTGCGGCCGGGGTCTCTGTCGAAGCACTGCTGCGACAGTCTAATCTTGATTGCATTTGCTTTTCAGGAAATCCGTGGTGGAAAACAGGAGTTATGATGATTGATGATGATGACCTAGCTGAACAGCGCCGCATTTGGACCGAAGGCCGAGAGATATTGTAAGTATGAGATTTAGCTTTTTCGCTGTTTGGGGGTGTTGTCGGGTGGTTTTTTGCGGGTGGGTTGGCGGGTCTTGCCTGGGGCATTCCTGGGAAGGTCTAATACCGGATAGAAGTGTTTTGGACAAAATCCATAAGGAACAGCCTTTTTTTCAAGGTCAAATTTTGTTCTAAAACACAGTAGTACACCTACCTTGAGGGGAAAGATCCGCTATAATATTTTGGCCATACTTATTGATCCTTAAAAAGGTGACTCAGACAGAGCACGCAATTTCAAAAATATTGTACTGTCTATTAGGGAAATCAAAGTGTGACTTTTTGCACCACACAGCGTACATACCTTTTATTTATTTATCAGTGGTATTGTAATAGCACTTCCTGTTTTCCGTTCAATAATTACAGGCCGGGTTTCAGTCAACATCCGCCAGGCAGGCAGTGGACAGGGTGTCTTCTGTCAGTGGTCACCACATTGATGGACGAAGCGTCAGCTGGAATGGAGGAGTGCCGCCAATAAGAGGAATTGTTTGCTGCATGCTTATTACTTACCAAATTCAACAGGACAACTCCAACAACATACGCAATACAGATACAGTATCCATTGTTGTCTTTTATTCTATGAGTGTGACTGCATGTGCTTACCTTTAGTTTGTAACCAAAGATTGTCTGTATCTTCAATTATTGTTTGTCCATGCTCTGCTTTTTTTTTCTTCTCTCAACAAAACCTACCCAAAAAGAAACCCCCATTCCCATCCATTTTACAAACCCTAACCCTCTTCCCCCGGGCTGTGTTGTTTTGCTTGATGTCTGACTAAAATGACATCAATAATTCCACACACTTGCTGGGGAGGATAAGGTCATAGCAGCAGCAGGCTGGTGAAGGAATACGAGGATATCTTCTAGACTTACTCAGCTTCAGTACTATATCTTCTAGTAGTAGTAGCCAATGTCAAATAAATTCAACGCAAGTACTAGTTATACTTGCAAGCAAATACTTTACCATTTGTTAGGCTACATTATGGCACTGTTCTAGTGTACTGTCACCTGCTATTTTCTCGATCGTACCGTAACCGTTGTAATGCTACAGTAAGGAGGACAAACAAGGTTTCGTTTTCTTTTTTTCCATAGGCATGCAACTGCCACTGTGTCACACCACTAGTACCACCGCAATGAGGAAATGTCACCCGCCCAGGATTGACAACGTTAATCCCCATTTCACCTGGAGCCAGCCCTGGGCCTAGCCCTAATTTCTAACACAAATTACAGGTAAGATAAGCGTTTGGTGGGAGGTAGTATAATGGAGTATTATTTCGGAGTAGACAAGAGATTGACGGTTGTACTACTAAAGTCCTACGACTGTTCAGGAAAACAAAGTTACTGTTACACCCCCGCCCCCCACCCACCAGACTGAAAAGCAGTAAAAAACAGGTATGGTCAGATAAAGTTGAAAAATATATTTATTTAGCCCTAACAAAATAATCTCCCTCACCCACCCTAACCCCAACGATTGTCTCTGAAACGTCCCAAAACGATCCCAACTCCCAAATCCCACCCCCCAAAAGTCTATAAAAAAAGGGCAAGGGACACTCCACTACTGGAGGGTGCTGGTGCTGGTGCATGATGCGGCATGGGCATCATACTCCTTGCGGAGGGTGGCAAGCTCGGAGCGGAGGCCCTTAACCAAGTTCTTATACCTCAGGACCTCCTGCTCCAGGTTGGACATGCGGACTCGTAGGCGGCGTTGGCGGTCCTTGCAGCTCCTGTGGGGGGCAGCTGGTATTTCGGTTGCTTGGCGGTGGCGGTCGTCTTTCTTAGCCCGGCTCGGTCCCGCTGGCTTAGTCACGGAGGAGGATGCAGTGGTCACAGTCGAGGATGTCGTTGTTGCCCCGCTCGACTGCGTTTCCTCCTCCTCCTCCAGGGCCACCAGCCGCCGATATTCGGCGACTGTGGCCTCCAGCCTCCGTTGCCGGGCCAATCTAGCCTGCTCCCTCCTTGTTGTTGATTTGGAAGGAGCAACTATATGAAGAAAGAAAGACATAGTCTGTAACCAATGCTCCTTATTAATAACACAAAGTGATTGAGCCGAAAGTTGGGTCACAGAGTACAAGTAGCAAATTGAAAGCACAGTACATAACTATTGAGGACAGTATCTATGTAACCTCCCACTTCTGCATCCTTGCTCTAACAGTAGTGGTAGTTTAATGAACTAATTCTACGACCACTATGGACTTCCATTACAGTCGACTATGACAGTACACCAGTCTTATTCTTCTTCTTCTCTCTTGTTTAGGGAAATGGGTACGTTATCTTATGCAAGCCGGCAGAATGACATGGACAGCACAGTGAACTTGCACCCGAGAAAAAAAGTTGCACACCATGATGAGTGAGACAGACTTGCGTTACTGTACCGGTCCAGTACATGCAGGTGGTGAAGCTATTACTTTTCTATTACGGGTGGCACTGAGAATACTCTGTTACAAGGGCTACTGCTTAATTAATTTACCTTTCACCCTACAGTGCAAATGAGTACTAGAAAAGGAAAATGAAGAAGCTAACTAATTTGATTATCTATCACTTCACATGGGACGTATTTAATGACAGATGAGATGACTTTAGGTGCTTTGCTTAATATTGAGTGAACAGTGATACACCCACACATGAATGACGTACTACAAGTAAACTAAAGTTATTAAGAGAGGTACGGAGTGTCCACCGTAATAACCAGATATATGCTGTGAATGCAAACGCAATACAAAGTACTGCTACTATTCATGGTAGTATTGGACACATTTACAATTTCTTTTCCTTGCCTTCCCTGCACTGGAACGGACGTGCGGGTGCGGTGGTACATGCTCTTCAAGGTAACACTTACTTCACCTGGCGACCATCTACTCTCTCTAGATACACATGTGCTATCTAAGAGTCAGAGAATACCATGCTCCAGGCATCCATTCAGTCAAAGTATACGCACACATACAGTTTCTGTTTCACCCACCCAGGCTGCTGTCCTTCCACCCATCCTTGCTTCATCATTGACCCAGCCATGCACCATACCATATTCTTTCCTTCCCAGCCACCTCGGGGGCCAAGCAAACACATATCGTTCTTCTTTGCCAGCCATCATACAATTTCGCGTCCCACTTACTTACACCCTTCTTTCGCTTTTCGTTCATCCCATCCATCACGTTCGTCTAAGAACTTATTGGGATTCTTCTCACCAAAAACTTCACAGCTAAGTCGAAGTACATTTCGAGGAGGCTACTACCTGGTTGATTTGTAATTGTAATACACCCGTGCAGAAAGCACACTATGCAGTCTTCAATCTCAATAAGTAAGGAATATATAGCTTACCTGTTTCCGCCACCACCGTTTGATCCCCCACAGGAACGTCCGCCGGCTCTTGTACCGCCTCCTCCCCAGAGGCCTCCGAGTCCTGGTCCAACACAGCCACCTCCGCGCTGGCCCCGTCACCAGATGTTACACCTACAAAGTACATTTAAGAATGTTAGAATACACCACTCACTACTATATAATATTTGGTCTAGGAGAAATGTTAAAAAAACAGAATACAATGTAATAATTTGTGACTGTCTACTCCATAGTAAAAATGTCCCATTTTCCAGGGAAGGCTGTTGTCTTGCTGCACTTTTATGCACAACTGATGAATGCTTGCTTTTGATTTTTAACACGCACCACTTTTTCTCCTAACAGACAGAAGCTTGACTCCTGAGTCCTAAGAACACGACCAGGATCAAGTTCAAACCAGGTGAGAGCTCGGCTCGACCACAAGAAATGTGTCCAATTAATCGTCAGCACTAACCACTTTTCCGTTTTCAGTTAAATAGTTTTATGACAAAGTAGATTTTAATAAATGTGTTTACTTTTAATAAAGCTTTTAAACTTAAATAGACTCTGTGGTTTTTGTTCCTCTAGACTAGAGTGGATGAGCTAAAGGTTTTGGAATTTTTGCAAGCATGAGTGCCTCTGACACTTCTTGACTGTGCTGTGACTCCGTACTACTCTCTTGTCCTGCGTACGATAATCTAGAGATCATTGGGGATCTATAATCGGTGACTTCGGGAGCTGAATGACTCTGCCACACTATCTAGTCAGTAAGGAGACAGTGCATAGAGGTATTGCTGAATATAATGGGAGTCCAATGGAATTGCCAAATGTCCAATCTTAGTTAGCTACACAGACAGACTAATAAGAATAGTCTAGTAATACCACAGGGAGTCATATTCGAGGCAGGATAAGAATTTATATCCAGTCTACAAGAAGATCAAAGACGATTTAGAAAAAATCGAATGAGGAACGCTAGGAAAAAATAGGTACTGTTTATTAAAATGTAAACTTACTGGGGCCAGCAAAGGAGCCCTCGCCTGCCCGATCCTGGCCTGCATCCTCAGCACCCTCCTCCTGTGTCCTCTTGCCCTTGGGGGGAGCTGATGTACAACATGAAAGAAAGAAAAACCAGAAAACATGGATGAGATTTTTCAACCAAATCAAACATTTCAAAAGAACAATAACAACATATTTTGGAAAAATAGCAAATAGATAGACAACTATTCCACGGGATCTATCTCATGTGGTATACTACGTTATTCGTATTGCCTGATTTGCGGAACGTTGACTTAGAAAGTTCCTATGTAACTCAATAAACAGACTACTAAAGAGGTTTGCCTAGGCCTGGCACTGCAGGCAGCAGTGCGCAACACGTGACAGACAAAGTCCATCCTGCTTGCAGATCAGTGAATACTCAAACTATCAATCCACCCGCCACCACCGCCACTATTTCTTCTTATAGCCATGTGTCTAAAGGAAGGACTGGACTTCAGTCTGTTGGGGCTGATAGAAGTCCCTTGCGAAAGTTGCGGCTCATTTTCCTCCATTGTTGCGTGCCTTTTCTGACGCAGCGGCAGAACAAAAGACTCGCCATGGTGTTGGTGCGGCGTATATATTAAAAAAAAACACATATGGGCATATGGGCGATGCATCACGTTGTAAAGCCCTGCGCCATCAGGGGGCGTTCCGGCGCAAGGGAGGGCGTACCTGCGCAGGAACGAATCCTAAAAGTGGCTGAGGGAAATCTACAAGATGTCAATCAGTCACTTTTAGGACAATGATGCATGACTCAAACCCTGCGCGCTTGAAGCCGACGTACGGCTTGATGCAGCATTGGGGAGATAGGGTACCCCAGAGCATTGCTGGAGCTGCGCCATCGTTGGCACGCAACTCCAGCAATGCGCTGCCTTTACGGCACAGATGCGTAAGGCTTCTGTGACGTTTTGGGCCAATGGGTGGTGGTGGCATGGCACACAATTACTGCCGCATCCCTGCTACTTTGCAGGGATGCGCCGGTAATTGAAAATATGACCCTTACTGTCTAGCATTACGCAGTTCTTTTCTTTACACTACACTCATACATAATTTCTCAGGCCAATGAAATGCTTCTGAACACAACATACAAAACAAAGAAGCATAGTAGCAAGCAAGGCTACTGAGAAGGAGAGCAGTGCACCTGAAATGCATAGAAGATTTTGAAATATAATTTACCTCAATGTAATCGGCAGCATTATTGCTCTTGGTAAAGAACAAAGATTTGCAAATAACAGAGCAGGATAAAACAGAGTAGTAAATGTACTACTACTACTACTCACCAAGCCCGGGGACCTCTACGCCGAGCGCGTCCAGCAAGTCCCGCTCCCGGTCCATGACATCGGTCCAGCGGTGGGTGGCCTGGTTATATGTGCGCCGGACCCCAGAGATCTTGTTCATGGCCCGGCACACCTTCTCCCACCGCTTGCGACGCTCCCGGATGCCATAGCCAGTCGCGATCTTGCCGCCTCCCAGGATCGTCTTGGGGAGGCGGCGCTGGACGTGGAAGATCAGTGCCGCCACTTCCTCCGCGCTGAAGATCTCCCTCGGGACCACTTGCTCCCCCCTTAAACGCCCGCACGGGAGCCGGGCACGGGGTGCGGGACCCTTCCCCTTCTCAGGGTGCTTCCCGGCTCCCTTTACCATGGTCTGGGCAGAAATAGAGTTAAATGATAAACAAGAAATAGAATAGTGAAGAAGAAAAGAAAAGAGTTAAAAAAAGTAGTTTAAAAGTAACTAAAACCTGCAGAAAACACAAAAATATAGAGCTAGAAAAATAGAGGGATAGATAATAAGTAAAATTAGATCAAAAAAACTTCAAACAAGCAAAGGATGGCAGAGATTGAGAGAGGATAGAGAAAGCATGCCCAGAACCATAGCAATGAATGAGAAACAAGATGGCCGCGCCCGTTCACGACCGCGTGGGTAAGTTTGCGCGAGATTTTCCTTGCGAGTACGCGCGAAATTGTACTAGCGAGCAGCACACTTTGCGAGATTACACATAGCGGGCGGAAACGGAATTACGTCACGCCAACAAGATGGCCGCGCCCGTGTACGACCGATAGGGTAACTTGGCAAACGTATAGCTAGAAGCGCCTCACGAACACGCGCAAGATCACGCGAACATACACGTCGCAAAAAAAACTATTTTGTATTCGCACGTATTCGCGGCTTCCGAAATCGATCTCGCACGGATTCGCGCCCCAAAAAACGCGCGAAATTGCAGAAAAAAACGATTTTAGCTAAACTGAAAGCAATGAGCAGGTGCAAAAGTTCAAACTTAACATTAGTAACATTCAAGGTAGTGCTTCCTGATGGGCCCCTCCAGAGTTTGCAACTATTCTATGACCCTGCTATGACCCAAACAGCAGGCTCATAGAATAGCTACAAGTAGACCATAAAGGTCGTGTGAAAAAGAAATTTCACTGCAACAAAAAGCAAATTACAGATAAGGAAGGAAGCAGGTGCCAGCCAGACTGGAACTTTCAAAATTACTGACACATTAATGAAACACAAATTAATTGATGGCAGTTGAAGAAGGGCAGGTGTGCTTGCTTTTTTCAACCACCATAATCTACAGTGATAAATAAACCTAATGGGTGGCAGTGAGGATGTACCAGAGGGTGGCATGGGTGTCCCAGAGGGTGGCAGTGGTGAAACAGAGGGTGCTGTGAACCTGTGATCATAAAGCAGACGTAGAAACAACATAGTCGCGGCCGTTGCGAGCCGAAAAGTAAGTTCGCAATTGCGAACTTGTCCCAAAATCGGCGCGAACGCGCGCCAACACAAAAAACGGGAAAATCCGCAAATCCGCTAGAGTTCGCGGATCTTCGCGGATTGCGAATCCGTAAATCCGCAAGTTCGCGTACGCGAGATCCGCTAGATCCGCCCATGCTTAATAATAATAAATAGTAGTAGCACAGAGAGTCATAGTAGAGGCAGGATAAGAATTTAGAAACAGTTAACAAGAAGATCAAAGACGATTTAGGAAAAAATAAAATTATGATGAACGTTTGGAATAAATAGGTGCTGTAAAAGTTAGGGAAGTATAAATATTAATATTAACAGGAAAACTTACTGGGGTCAGCAGAAGAGTCCTCGGCGGACCGATCCTGGCCTTCCTGTTCCGCCGGCGCCGCCACCTCTGTCCTCTTGCCCCTGGGAGGAGCTGATGTACATGAAAGAAAGACACAAACATGGATGATTGTTGTCAAGGAAATCAAAAATTTCAAAACACAATAAAAAATTATTTCGGGGAAATAAACAATTGCACTAAATTTATTGACCTATCTGATGTGGTCTACTAGGATATCATCATAGAATTGCTGGATTTGCGGACCGTCTACTTGGAAAGTAATGTAACACACTAAACCAACTACACAAAGGTTCTACTAGGACTGGCAGCACTCAGCAGCACGCGAAGTGACAGACACAGTCCGTCATGATTGCAGACCACTAAAAAATGTCCTACTAAATAACAAGTCATGAAAAACTCAACGTATAAATCCACCAGCACTATCTCTTCTTACTGGCAGGAGTAAAAAGGAAGGACTAATCTCTCTAGCATTACGCAGTTCTGTAAAGTACACTCATACATAATCACTCAGGCCAAATGAGCACAATATTGAAAACAAGTAGGCATAGTAGCACCGCCACTCAGCAGGCGAGCACCTGCAATCACAGAAACTTTTGAAACATAATTTACCTGCAATGTAATCGGCAGCATTCTTGCTCTTCGGAAAAAACATATAGTTGCAATATAACACAGAGCAGAAGAAAACAAAGTAGTTATTAAATAGCTACTTGTACTCATCAAGCCCAGGGATCTCAACGCAAAGCAGGTCGAGCAGGTCTTGTTCCCGATCCAGTATGTCAGACCACCGGTGCGTCACCTGGTTGTAGGTGCGCCAGACCCCTGACTCCCGATACATGGCCTGGCACACCTTAGCCCATAGCTGGCGACGCTCCCGGAGGCCGTACCTGGTACTGGGCCTGACGCCTGCTGCGACGGTCTTGGGGAGGTGGCGGTGAACAAAGATGACCAGTGCGTCCACCTCCACCGCGCTGAAGATCTCCCTAGGACTTACAGACTCCCCCCTTTTAACCTTCTACATGCGTGAGCGTCTGTTTGAGCAGTACTTGGTAATCAATGAGTATGTCTTTCACGCATGGGCTGCTTTTATGAAAGACATGCGGCTAAAGGTGGAGGAATGGGACCTAGTTAAAAGCCTGACAGACATGCTTCGTCCTTTTGAGGTCTTCACCCGTGAAGTCAGCAGGGAGGACTGTACTTTGGGCAAAGCTATCCTATTGTTGCGCACGCCTAGTTGACAATGCAAGGCTTAAAGGAATACATTCAGAACAACATTACATTTGTGCCTCTATTCTGGATCAACGGTACAAAAAGGCACTGGCCAGCAATACATTCATTCCTTTTTCTGAAGAAGATGTTTCCAAGTACAAACATTGGCTAGCTCTTTCAGCCACTCGGTTCGAAAAAGAGCGGCAGGAAATTGAAGGAACCACCACAAGTACTACTGAAGCAGCAGGCCATCCGGCGTCAAGGTCCACTTCTGTGGCCGAAGGCAGTCACTTTCCCTCAGAGCCGTTACCGACACCAGCAACCGTATCATCACCTGGACCAGGCCCAGCCATAATATTGTCGGAAGCGGATTGGATAACTCATCAAGGGTTTGCTCGTTCCAATGTTGATGCAAAGGCAACAGATGGTACACAAAGTGGAACACCCCTGGAGGACCTTGAGTGGATGGTGCAGGCCTATCTGGATGACACAACAGAGGTCTTCTTTGATCAGAACCCAGTGGTGTATTGGTATGGGAAAAGGCCTCAATGGCCACTGTTCACCAAGCTGGCTATAAATTATGTGTCTTGCCCACTCGGAGGTGTGTCTTCTGAAAGTGTTTTCAGTGCTGCTGGTGCCATTGTAACTTCAAAAAGGACCGACTCTCGCCCAAAAATGTGGAGAGGTTAACAATGATCAAGATGAATCAGCACTTCATACCACTAGATGACAAAATACGTGAATCCACGCAGGAAGAAGAGGGCACCGACTTAGGTGATGGAAGTTCTTCTCTGTTAGCTGACCTACTCCCGGTTAAATTCATAGAGTTTGAGGATGAGCTTTACTTCCCTGACACCTAGGCTTGAGATACTTACTTTTTTTTTCCGTCCTTATTCACTTTTATTTCTGTGTCTTTCTTTGATTTGCAACTTTTAGAACAACAAAACTTTAATCACAACAAATCCATCAGCAGCACTGTCTTCGTCTTATTTCCATATTGGAGGTGCCGCTGTCTGCATTCCTGAAGTTCACAAGTTCACAACTCAGTCATGCTCCTCTATCCTCTTCCTCCAGACTCCCCCTATCCATTTCCCTCAAGGCAGATGGCCGGATTACACAGAATCAAGAAACTGTCGCTTCGTAGACGAGTCCCCTCAAAAGAAGTGGGACTGGAATGACTGACTATGCTGAATGTTACTTCTGAAATTGACACGAGAGGCTGCCCTGTGGACCTTCACTTAAGAATAAGATGCTGACAAAAAGTGGAACAGGTAATGAATGATGAGATGGCATGCAGTGGACATCACTGGCTGTCTTCCTCTGATCAAAGCAATTGCTGTTTTTTTGTTGTGCATGAAATGAATCCTATGTGTTCTTGTTGCATTGTTACGAGAGTCACTCCAGTTGTTTCCTCTTGATGCTGCAAACTCCCAACTCCCTCAAGGATCAGCTAACGTAGTCAGGATGGGGAACTCTGACTGTGTCAACTTCTCCACAAGGGAAAGGGGAAGTGGAGAGAGAAACAAACAAACAACAACAAACACTGGTTGCAGCTGTTGTTTCTCTTGAAAGTGTTCCAGGCCGATGTTTAGTCTCACGTAATCCTGATCTCACGTAATCCTGTATTACAGTACACTTGATTAACAACACTCCTTGTATATTAATATTGTCTGTTTTAAAAAGTTAACATCATTTCAAAATACTGACCTTTTTAAAAATCGGCCCTTGTTCACACTTTACTGAGTCAAGAGTCAATCACAGCCATTTAGCTTAAGACTGCCTCCTTTTAAATAAAGATGAAAATATTCAATACTGCTCTTACCAACTAGGGTATTAGTGTGTTAATTGTTAAACAAAGGTTTCACTCGAAAACTCATGCACATACCGGAATATCTCAGTTTGATATCTGTCAATGGGATTCTGTAATTAAAAGAAAAGAAAGAAGAACAATGCCAGCAACCTACACTATCGGTAATTGCTAAATGTTCACATAAACTATATCATACCCACAACACATGATTTTTCAGTAGTACTTTTGCGACTATATTGTGTCTAATAAAAACTATTCCAGTTGTATACAATATCACTTTGTTAAAGTTTGTTTAGGCAATTGAAATTCAAAAAGAACAAATGTTTTTGCCAAGGTTTGTTTAGACAATTAGAATTCAATTAGAACAAGATTGCTTTGGCAAAGGCTTTTTTGGCTTCACAAGCCCTCTTAACACGATCAAGAAATTGTCAATGAAACAAGATTGTTTTTACCAAGGCTTATTTAGCTTCAGCGCGATCTAGAGGCAATGTAAATGTTTGTCTTTTTAAAATAAAAGTCTTACTGTCCTTTTTCTCTTTCACAGCAATGTCCGAGGGGAAGGAGTGTCACCGGCTAGAGCTTCCTGTCAGAGAAGGCGTGTCACCAGATAACCAGGAACTCCTCGAAGACTTCAACCTGCCGGCTGGAATCAGGTAAGTGAAATCTAATGCGGGAACTTGAAGGCGGGTGGCGGATGCGGGATCTTGAAGACGGGTAGCAGAAGGAAACCGGAAGGTTAGATAGAGGAACCAAACACGAAGTCAGGATCAGGACTGAAGGTGCAGAACTGAAGTGCTTGTCGAAACGGCAACCTGAGACGAAGCGCTGACACGTTTGCAAGCATTCATTAAATAGGCTCCCATCACGGCCGATTGTCTTTTAGCATATTCTGCACGTGGAAGCCTCTCGTTATGCCTACGGGTGATGGATTTAGAACGTGGTTAAAAAAGAATGCTTCACGGCAGCAACAAACAAGCATTGGTTTAGTCAACGAAATATCAATGAAGACATAAGTTGCCTTTGAACATGAATTCCTTCACATTTTAAAGTCTAAATACTGCAATTTACAATTTATTAGCCATAATGGAGAGCAGGAACCTTAAGCAGGATCAATGTATCACAGGATTACGTGGGAGACCAGTTGCAGTGTATGCACCCTTAACAGTTCTGTTAATATTGAATCTTTTACACACTAAATGTAACTCAAGTATACTCTGTTTACCTTGTTTAATTCTAATTGTACTTCTACTGCAGGGGCCACTACGTTGCATTTTTCAATATGGAAAATGTCCTTGGACTCACTGTGTGTAGACTGTGACTGCATGAACAACATTGAGTTTGCCAACACCATGATGATGATGATGATGATGAGTCATGATGACCAAAGTTAAATAATATCTTTACAGTTACTCACTGGGATGGATGGATCATCATCGTCGATTTACGGAAGAACTATGGCCATTTCGTGAGTGGCAAACAGGTAAACAAGTCAACAACAACCACAGCAGAACTACATGTCTGTCTAGTCGTGGTATGGAGTGGTCGAGTCAGTGTAGTGTTATGCCAGAGTCCAGACAGCGGTTCATGTAAAATTGCGGCTATGTGGCTTGCTGTATAAAATTAGATCTGCTTTGTCTGTCTGTGTCAAAGAGGTATGCTACATGGAGGTTGGTTTACTCAGTGGTGCCTGCCTTGACCGTCTGCATGGCCCTGGCCTGCTGTGTGCTAATTATTACCCTGGAAACAGAGACTCAGAGTAGGCACTTTAGAAATGATGCATGTATGTAATACTGTCGCCTCTGAAAGTGAAAGTGTTATTTTTGCACTACACACCGTACCTTATATTTTTCCTCCGGGGTGTTTTAATATCCCTTTCTGTGTTTCCATCGAAAATTACAGGCCGGCACATACCCTGTGCGATGGGAAAAACATTAACTGAGGCTTACCATAGCAATCTGCAATTCCGCATCCGCCAGGCAGGCAGTGACAGTGTGGTCACCAAGATTGATCGACGGAGCGCCCGATGGAATGGAGGAATACCGCGAATAAGAGGAAAAGCTGGATGCATGCAACTTATCAATTCGACCAGGACAACTACAACATACAGTTACAGTATCCTCTTCACTTCGCCTTATCTTTTAAACAATGTTATTGTTGTGAACGTCTATGAGCGCGACTCTGTGCGTTTGCTCCCTGCTTCAAATTCATCCCTACAGCTATTTCATAAGTTTCTTTGCTATTTTTAAAACTAATGTAATGTACTACTAAGTGTTTATTCTCTCTGAGGACAGATAGGCAAGTGAAATTGCGTAATTACTGCAGCACTGTACTGTCTAATTCTTTAGTACTAGTTAGTAAGTTGTAGTATAAGTACTACTTTTCAGTAACCTAACCATCCATTAGCAAACAACTTCATGCATGCACTTCCTTTATGTCCCTTAAAAGATTTATGGATATGGTCGTATCCAAAGATTTATTTTTCTTCATTTGTTGTTTGTCCATGCTGTGTTTTTTTTTCTCTCTCCAAAAAACTTTCCCAAAAACCCCCATTCCCATCCATTTTTCAAACCCTAACCCTCTTCCCCCGGGCTGTGTGGTTTTCATTGAGGTGTGACTAAATGACAACAATAATTCCACACACTTGCTGTGGAGGATAAGGTCAAAAGCAACAGAAAATCAATTTCAAGGCAGGTCAAGGAATCCAAGGATATATTCCTATTCTGCTTGACACACACCCATGAGTATTTGCAAATCAATTCAGAATTTCATGTCCGCCATCGAGTGGATTCATCAACAACAACATCCTCCTACACGTGACGAAAGCTTAGCCTGCTGTGTCCTTCAGTACTAGTTCTTGTACTAGACATAAGCCACGCAACTAGTAGTTAACTTTTGATTGAATACTTTAGCATTGCTTAGGCTACAATTTATGGCACTGTTCTTGTGTACTATCTTACTGTTCTAATGCTCCTCTCAGGCCACTCAATGTCTCATTTCCTTTTTTTTCATATGCTGCTACTGCCAGTGTGTACCACTACTACTACCACAACAACGATGCCATTTCATCCATCCAGGATTCCATGGCCAACCTTAATCCCCATTTGCCATGCAGCCAGCCCTGTGCCTAGCCCTATTCTCAAACACGAATCACAGGAAGATAAGCATTTTGGGGGAGGAAGAATAATGGAGTAGGAGGAGAGGAGAGACTGACGGTAGTACTAGTAAAGTAGTAGGACAATTGAATTCACTGTCAGTGGCACTTTTGTACAAATTTGGGCGATTACTTAGACAATTTGAATCAACCAGCCAGTTAAGCTTCAGGAAAACAAACGTACAGTAGTTAACCCCCCCCCCCCGCCTCACCCACACACAAAACAGTAAAAACACGTATGCTATGTTTAAGTGTAAAATAAATAATTATTTTGAGCCTAACAAAAATAAACTATCCCACAAGACCCGACCCACCCCCCTCTAACCCCAACCAATGTCCATGAAATGTCCCCAAAAGTTCAAAAACCCCAACGCCCAATTCCCTCCCCCGCAAAAATCTTTAAAAAAGGGGCAAGGGACAGTCTCTCTCCAGTCCCTACTTTGGCTGGCGGTGTCCTCCTGTGGCCAGGTGGTCACGCAGCTCTCTCCGGAGGTCCTTGAGCAGGGCTTTCTGCCTAGCCACCTCCAGCTCAAGGTAGGCGGTTCGCAGGGTCAATCGGTGCATACGCGCCTTGCAGGTACTGTGCGGGGCAGCTGTTGTTTTCCCTGCTCGGCGGCGGTGGGTGGCTGCCGGACCAAGGCACCGTACCGCTGGAGGATTGCGCTGACTGTAAGACCCAGGGGCAGCGGAGGAGGATGCAGCTGTCGTGGATGTTGACTGCGAATGCGAGTCATCCTCCTCCTCCTGAGCCCCCCACCGATATTCGGCGACAATTGCCTCCAGCTTCCGTTGCCGGGCCCGGATAGCCTACTCCTTCCTTGTTAGTTTAGAAGGAGTATCTATATGAAGAAAGAAAAACATACTGTAACCAATACTCTTTAAGATTAACACAAAATAATTCAACAGAAAGTTGTGTCACAGTAGCACTAGCAACTTGCAAGCACAGTACATAACATTTGTGGCATCTATCTATCTAACCTCCCACTTCATCGGCCTCTGCTCTAACATTAGTGGGAGTTTCAGTAATTCTACTAGCACTATATGGACTCACTACATTAGACTCAGACAGTACACCAGTCTTCTTCTTCTCTCTTGTTTAGCGAAATTAGTACGTAAACTTGTGGAAGCCAGCATAATGCCAGCGCAGTCAGCTTGCACCCAAGAAAAACAGACGCAAGCCATGATGACGCAGACTTGCAATACTGTTACCAGTCCAGTACATGCAGGTGGTGAAGCTCTTACTTTTTTATTACGGTTGGCACTGGCCATACTCTGTTACAAGGGCTACTGCTCAATTAATTTAACTTTTACCCTGCCCTGACCCTGACTACTACAAAAGGAAAATGAAGAAGATAATATGATCATCTATCCCTTCACAGGATATTTGCTTATATAAGGGATGACTTTAAGTGCTTTGTTTTTATTGATTGAGTGAACACCGATAAGCCACACATGAATGACAGAGTTGAAAATAAAATATTAACAGAGGTAGTGAATGGGCCCCGTAATCGCCGGAGGAAGGCACTTGTGACTTGACTTGATAATGTGAACTATACAATATAGATTCACAATATATGCTGTGCTTGCAAACTACTGTTAGTCAAGGGAGTATTCTGAAAAATTGCAACTTCTACTTTCCTCAGCTTTGCTACTCTGGCACGGACGTGCGGTGTTACATGCTCTTCAAAGTAACACTCTTCATCCAGTGACCGTCTACTCTGTCTACTCTACATATACCTATGCTATCTATGAGTAAGATACCACCCAGGCACCCATCCATTCAAAGTAAATGTCAATCATTCTTCTTAATGTCTCAACTGGGCAAACCTTACTTTTTCTCACCGAAAAACACCCTTTTTATTTTATTTTGTAAACCGCCAGCCATGCATCCGTGCTTGACTTGCATTTGAATTTGAACCAAAGGATATATTGCGCACACATACAGTTTCTGTTTCATCCACCCAGGCAGTCCTCTTTTCTTTCTCCTTCCACCCATCCTTGCTTCAGGCTTCAAACGGCCATGCATCCGATTCCCAGCCACCTGTGCCTGCATTCAAAAACACGTCTCATTCTTTGCCAGTCATTAATTTAACCTGCTCGTCCTTCCTTACACCCTTCTTTCCCTTTTCGTTCATCCCATCCATCAAGTTCATCTCTGATCTGACTTGGCTTCTCGATAAAACTTCACAGCTGAGTTGAAGTCAAATTTAGAGGAGGCCATTGGTTACTCGTCAACTCTCGCCGCTAATGCTATTGCTAATGCGAAGTCAAGGGTGACTGTCTTCCACCTGGTTGACAAAAACTTAGTTCTAAATTTGTAAGTCTTCTTAACAGTAAAGTGTACTGGTACTGTACAACATATACACCCCTGCAGTGATTCTACTCTGCAATCTCAATAAGTAAGGAATATATTAGCTTACCACTGCCCGCCACTACCGTGGCATCCCTCACAGCAGTTCCTGCTGGCACCGCATCCGCCCCTGGAGTGAACACCTCCGCGCTGGTCCCGGCACTGGTGGTGGGCTGTGCCGATGGTGTTAAGCCTAGAAAGTACATTTCATATTTTTAGATGCCATATACACCACTCCCTTACTACATAAAAAAATTATTTATTTGTGACTCTCTATTCTAAACTAAATATTCCCCTTTCAGAAGGGGAGGCTGTTTTTATTTATGCTTAGCCAAAACATGCTACACTTTTTGGCACCACTGACGAATGCTTGCTTTTTAACAAGCACCATTTTTCTCATAACAGACAGAAGCTTCCCTTCTACGAACAAGAGCAATATGTTACTCGGAGTCGTCATCATCACCACCAAAACTTTAAGTTCCAACTAGGTGAGGGCTAACCCAGAGTTAATGTGTAAAATCAGCCACTGTTCAGTTTTCAAGAATTCACCGTTTATATTATATAAAGTTGATTTTAATCAATGTTTTTATATAATGCACAATTGAAATTTTATATATAGAGTACACACAGAGCTAGTTGTTTTACTTTTAATAAAGCTTTAAAACTTATATAGACTCTGAGGTTTTTGGTCATGAGTGACTGAGCAAAAGGGTTTGCAATTTGCAAGCATAATTCCGTGACTCTGAGAGGTCGGGACTCTGACTCCGTAGTCTTATGTTCTGGGTTGTATAATCATTGGGGATCATCGCTGCATTCAGGAGCTAAATAATGACTCTGACACACTAGCTAGTCAGTAAGGAGATTGGGGGTTCAACTTCTGTTATGACTGATGTATGTGGAAAGTCTAACTGCGCCTATTATCACCAATGCCATATTTCTTGTCCACAGTTCTGTATGTGCAGAATAGTGTCTGCAACAGTAGTAGTATGTCCTCCTATCCAATCAAAAAGTAAACTAGTGTCTTATTCTTGGTGGCCATTGACATTTTATTGTTGGGAATTGTCAAAGCATAAACATTAAGAAGACTTCAATAGACATTATGGACAACCCAGAGGACTGCACTCAGTGCCTAGAGCTATTGCTGAATAGGAGTTTTGTTTAGCACCTTTTGCCAACTGTCCAAGCTTAGCTAGCTACACAGACAGACTAATAATAATAAATAGTAGTAGCACAGAGAGTCATAGTAGAGGCAGGATAAGAATTTAGAAACAGTTAACAAGAAGATCAAAGACGATTTAGGAAAAAATAAAATTATGATGAACGTTTGGAATAAATAGGTGCTGTAAAAGTTAGGGAAGTATAAATATTAATATTAACAGGAAAACTTACTGGGGTCAGCAGAAGAGTCCTCGGCGGACCGATCCTGGCCTTCCTGTTCCGCCGGCGCCGCCACCTCTGTCCTCTTGCCCCTGGGAGGAGCTGATGTACATGAAAGAAAGACACAAACATGGATGATTGTTGTCAAGGAAATCAAAAATTTCAAAAAACAATAAAAAATTATTTCGGGGAAATAAACAATTGCACTAAATGTATTGACCTATCTGATGTGGTCTACTAGGATATCATCATAGAATTGCTGGATTTGCGGACCGTCTACTTGGAAAGTAATGTAACACACTAAACCAACTACACAAAGGTTCTACTAGGACTGGCAGCACTCAGCAGCACGCGAAGTGACAGACACAGTCCGTCATGATTGCAGACCACTAAAAAATGTCCTACTAAATAACAAGTCATGAAAAACTCAACATATAAATCCACCAGCACTATCTCTTCTTACTGGCAGGAGTAAAAAGGAAGGACTAATCTCTCTAGCATTACGCAGTTCTGCAAAGTACACTCATACATAATCACTCAGGCCAAATGAGCACAATATTGAAAACAAGTAGGCATAGTAGCACCGCCACTCAGCAGGCGAGCACCTGCAATCACAGAAACTTTTGAAACATAATTTACCTGCAATGTAATCGGCAGCATTCTTGCTCTTCGGAAAAAACATATAGTTGCAATATAACACAGAGCAGAAGAAAACAAAGTAGTTATTAAATAGCTACTTGTACTCATCAAGCCCAGGGATCTCAACGCAAAGCAGGTCGAGCAGGTCTTGTTCCCGATCCAGTATGTCAGACCACCGGTGCGTCACCTGGTTGTAGGTGCGCCAGACCCCTGACTCCCGATACATGGCCTGGCACACCTTAGCCCATAGCTGGCGACACTCCCGGAGGCCGTACCTGGTACTGGGCCTGACGCCTGCTGCGACGGTCTTGGGGAGGTGGCGGTGAACAAAGATGACCAGTGCGTCCACCTCCACCGCGCTGACGATCTCCCTAGGACTTACAGACTCCCCCCTTAAACGTCCGCAAGGGAGCCGGCCGTACTCTTCCCCTTGGACTTGTTGCCTTTGCCATGGTCCTGGGTGAAAGAAAGGAAAAATAGGAAAGAATAGGGATAAAAAAGTAAAGAAAAGAAAAGAGAGAGCTAAAAAAAAGTAGTTATTAAAGTAAAAAAAAGAGGAAAAAAACACAAAATATAGATGTAGAAAAATAGAGAGATAGATAATGAGTAAAAAAGAAAAAAAAAGTTCAAAGAAACAAAGGATTACAAAGATTGAAACAGGATAGAAAAGGCATGCCCAGAACCATAGCAATGAATGAAAAAGAAGATGGCCGCGCCCATTGCCACCACGTGGGTAAGTTTGCCCGATATTTCCCTCTCGAGCACGCAAAAATGGACGCGAACACGCAATTGCGCCTCCGAACTGGAAATGCACAACGCGAGCATGCAACTAGCGACCGAAAATGGAAATACGCAACGCGAACAAGATGGCCGCGCCCATAGAAGCCGCATGGATAGGTTTGCGGTAGCCGCGGTGAAAAAAATCCCGCGAATTCGCAAAAATAAAACAATCCGCAAACGAACCAAAGTTCGCGGATTTTGCAGACCACGAGTACGCTGTCACGCGAATTTTTGTACTGCGAATTCGCAAAATTCACCCATACTAATACTCTGGATGAAGCCTCCGTTCACAGAAACTGCCAATCTTTTGTCCCTAGACAGATTTTGTGTCTGTGGTGTCTTTCCAAAAGTCGAAACCCCGCACAGACATCTGGCAAAGAAAGACATCAGAGTATATCAGCTTGGTGTTTGTTAGCATATTTTGCTTTGTGGGTGTAGGTGCAAGCCTATAGTAGTAAGAGGCTGGTCTGACATTTCAAAAACAAAAAATAAGCAAATTTGTGTGCAAATGTTTTTGAACTATCTTTTGGCGGTGTTGGGCAGTGTTCCCACTGAGTATAATTATAAACAGCAGATGGGATACTAGGTTTGTGTACGAAATGGTGAACATAATGTTGATAGCAAAACATATCACTGAAATTAGATGCACCATCATACAGTTCATCAGAAGACAACGCAGCTGATTGCTCTAGATCTGCAAGCAAATTGTGAACTGTTTCAATGTCCCAATCATCAGAGAACATTCTAGAGGACATGATATAATTTAAGGACATTTTAAACAAATATGGCATTTGTAAAAGTTCAGTTGGACCATACACATCATATGATACCCTATCCCACACTATTCCTTCCGCAACTGGAACTGCTATAATATTCAACAGGGGCAGGTCCCCTTATTTCATGGTGCGATGATGCATGTTGTTGCAGAACCAAGTTCACAAGTTGTACTGCAGAGCGTCCATTCAGAAGTAGGAAAAAGACAGTTACCAATCTTAAGGACCGAGAAAAGTAATCCAATTTTAATCCAGACTTGTAATCAAGGAGTGTCAAAGTATGTCTTTTTCAGCCAAAGATAGAGAGCATGCACTTTTAGTGTGAAAGAGTGAGGTTGTGGTATCTCAGGTTCACTTAAATCCGATGAGAAGCTGTCATAATGCATGAAGTAGCCAGATGCTATCCAGTCTATTTCTGGAAGCTCAGCAGGTTTTGTAGAACTGGGAGATGACTCAATATGTGGTATGTTCACATAGATGTCGTCAATTTTTAGAATTTAGATTTGTGTTTCTGTACTTGTTGACTGGACAGTTGTAGTTGTTGAAACAGAAAGAAGTAATACTTCATTGTTTACAGTTTCTCTTTGAAGAGGGGAATCTTTTGTAGTTATTAAAGCTCCTGAATGGTAACAAGAAAAGTGCGGCGGCTACCCAGGAGCCCACGCGGCCTACTGTTTGAGAATTGGCCACATAGTCTGGTTTGAGCAGATCAATGGAGAGAAAACTTTTATCTTGGCAGCCGGCAAGAGGCGGAAGAAGTACAGTTCTGGTATCTTCAAAAGCTAGGACAGGTAGAGGTGCTCTATAAGATGGCCCGAATTCTTTTTTGTTCAATATTTTTTCCCTGACCAGATCCCCGATCTTCAGGACCTAGCCGGGTCTTGCCGGTACAACCTTCACTTCTCCAATGGCTGTACGTTTTACTTGGACTTTGCTTTGTGAGCCCCAGAATTCACTGAGTTCCTGTAAAACAGCCAAACTTTCAATGATGTCAAATGGTGTTTCCGCGTCAACTGCACTGACATTATCAAGGTCTGTCACCCACATTCTCTCACCAACCAGGTTTTCATATGAAGTACGACCACCCAGCGATTTTCTAGGCATGATACTGAGGGCCGTCTGGACCTCTTATAGGTGATTGACCTAACTTCGACCTGAGCCTAATACTCTTGCTAATAAGGACTGCTTTAAGTCACTGTTTTTTCCTCTCAACTATCGAATTTCCCATGGGATGATAGGGGGAGGTTGCAAGGCCACATCAAAACTTCCCAAGGCTTCTTTGTAAGCCCGAGAGCTAAACTCTGGCAGGAATGTTGTCCGTCAATTGAGTATGTCCTAATGAAGAGTCGGAAATCCTTTATAACAGTTTGAGTGTCAGCTGACCACTGTGCCCAAACCAACAGGAATCTGGAGCATAAATGTACTGCCACCAAGATGTACTTGTAAGCCTCCTCTGAGTGTAAGGGGCCACAGGGATCCAAATAAACAACTGATAGAGGCTTGTCTGAAATCAATATAGGCGTTTGTGGAGGACGTGCTATGGTGGAACCCTTCATCTGCGGGCAGATGTCATATTTGAGGACATAGTTCCTGGTCTATTTTTTTAGACCTGGCCAACAATAGCGCTGCTTCAGTAATGAAACTGTAGCAGTGTCCCATGTGTGTGCTGAACCCAGACCCTCATGTGCAGCTAGTTTTAAACCCAATCTGTGATCAGTGTTTGGTATTACTCTTTTGTCCCATTACTGGAATCTGAGCATATGGAATGTCTTGTGCATCTAATTTGTTTGCGTACTTGAGTGGAGAGCCTTTTGACAGGTGTGTGTCATTGCTAGCTGCACTGACAACCAACATGATGTCTCTGTCTAATCTCGTACTAGTAGGAGTGATTGCAGCAACGACAGCAGTGCGAACAATTTACTTAGCTGCTTTATCAGCTGTGGAAGTCCCTTGAACTTGAATGCCAACACATTGTTGACTCAATGTGTGGATGACATGAGCCAGTGGGAAGCATTCTTTCAGCCAACTGTTTTCGAAGCAGCTTGATAGTGCAACCCTTAGAATCTTGAAATCTTTTCTGGCCCCAATAGTGAAGGTATTCATTAAATGACTGGACATAGTAATATGAATGGAACACTATAAGTGTGGCTAGTCCTTGATCAGTATTTTTAAGTGCCAGTATTGGGGCTTTGAGTTCTGCCATCTGTGCCGTACAGTCCCCTAGGGACTGCATGTGGGTTTTTCAGGTCAGAACTTTACCATTGTGCATGCTGCAGGATATTGGTGTCTTAACCCTACAACAGACTGAGCAGATCCATCAGTGGAAATGATGTAATCATATTGATCTAGATGCATTATTTCATTCGGCAGAGGATATTCTTGTTCAAACCGCAGAAATGCTTGTGTTTGTAATTTGGAATCAAATCTGTAAACTACATCTGTTGCAATGAGATTGTATCCATATTGGATGTAATGCTTTGGTATTTGGAACGCTTGCTTTGGTAACAGCTTCTAGTCACCATAATTATTTGTTTCCCAAGTGCCAGTGCTCTCTCACTACAGCAGTCTGTACCACTGTGAGAATTTTCTCAGTGGGTGCAAAACGCATTTCAGTGTTTGTGTACGGATATGATTTGTATGCAACAGGGTACTTATCACCTTTATTGAAAGTGATCTAGGTGTACCCGGTTGGTCCAGCGACTACATGGATCGCCAGGTTTGTTGTGTTTACATGTGTGTAAATGTTTGGAAACTATCATGTCATCTTGTATGGAATGTAAAGTGTTTGTATCTTCCTCTGTCCAGTTGTTGATTAAAAAATCATATCTAATTAAACCATAGAACTGTTTTACTTGGTCTGCATATTCCAAAATGCATGTTCTGCCAAAATTTAAAAATCCTAAAATGGATTGCAGTCTTTTCAGAGTTGCTGGAGGTTGGCGCAATGTGCATTTTTAGAAACAAATGTGTTGCCAGGCTTTTGCCTTCACTTGACAACTCGTACCCAGAAATAGGACATTGAGATGGGTAATTTATGATTTCTTAAACTTAAATTTGTATACCAAGTGAGCAAGCCCATGAATTCTATGGTCCATTCTGTCAAAGTATTCCATTAATTCATTGTCTTTCAGATAGATATCATCTACATAGGACAATGCCTCTTCATCAAAATTTCTGAAGTAACTTGACACTCTGGCTTAAAACAGCCCAGGGCTATTCTTATACCCCTGAAGTTAACGGCATAATAGCCTTTGTGAATCTAGCGCTGAAAATGCTGTCAAATATCTGCTTTCAGGAGCTATATTCTTGTAGAAAAATCCATTTGAACTATCTAGTTTTGTTTTGTATGTCTTCCGCACAATGTTCCTCCATTTTCTCTGGAGTGGTCCCACCTGCATGAAAATGCGCAATGGTAAAGGCTCTCCTAAAAAAAACTAACCTCGACCAGGACAACTTGGGGAACTACCGCCCTATTTCCCTACTTTCATGGCTGAGCAAGATTTTGGAAAAGCACGTCAACTCGGTCCTGGTAGAGTTTCTAGAGTCCAACAATTTACTTCATCCTTCACAAACCGGCTTCCGTTCTCATCATGGAACTGAAACCGCTCTTCTTGCAGTAACTGAGGAGTCCAGGAGGATTTTGGATCAAGGGGGCACTGCAGCAATCTTTCTCCTTGACCTCAGTGCGGCATTTGACACTGTCAACCACAACATACTGATCCTTAGACTCAGGAGTCTAGGAGTGATAGGCGTCATCATCTCCTGGATACAGTCCTTCCTAGGAGAATGATCATTCTGGGGCTTTGAAGGAAATGTTGTATCCAAACGTATACACTTCAGCTGTGGTGTGTCTCAGGGTTCCTCCCTGAGCCCCACGCTGTTCAATGTCTATATGAGTCCTTTGGCAGAGATTGTCCGTCCATTTGGCATACAAATTATCTCCTACGCTGATGACACTCAGCTCGTGGTGGCATTAAACCACCCAGAAAAGTCACCCAGCAACTTTGGAAGTTGCCTAGAGGAAGTAGCCAAATGGATAGGACTCTCTTGCCTAAAACTCAATGGGGACAAGACCAAGCTTATGCTCCTCGAGGACTCTCCTTCTTTTAATCCTGAGCTACTTTGGCCCAAATGCCTTGACCCTGCGCCAGTCCTAAACACCAGATTAAAAGCCTCTGCATCTGACTGGACCGCACCCTTAGCTTCAACCACCAGGCGGCAAAATTATCGGCCACTTGCTATGGCCTGCTGAGGATGCTATGCAAAATACTCCCCCTTCTCCCATTTCAGGCAAAAAGAATCATAGCCAGGCTCTCATTCTGTCCCATTTGGACTATGGGAACACCCTTTATTTAGGAGCCCCTCAATCCACTACACACAAGCTCCAGATCATTCAAAATTGCGCAGCCCGCCTGGTCCTCCAGACCCCACACCGGCAATCTTCAAAACCGGCTCTGAGGAGCCTTCAGTGGCTGCCTGTTAGGGAGAGAATCCAATTCAAAGCCAGGTGTATTGCTCATAAGACCTTCTGGAAGAATGGCCCAGCAATCAGCCGATCTCTGATAATTCCTTATCAACCTAGCAGAAACCTCCGCTTGGCATCTTGTTCCCTCGCCCTACTCCCAAGAATAAAGAGAGCTAGATGATGTGGGCGCTCCTTTTCCTATAACTCTGCCAAGGTATGGAACGTTTTCCCCACACACATACGGGTGGAACCCAATCTGCTGCCCTTTTGTAAACTTCTAAAAACACTGCTCAACAATTGCTTTTAGCTATTGAGCCTACTCTGTTTGTCCGCGTTAGTTCGCAGTGCTGGGATGCGCTATATAAATGTTTAATTCATTTCATGTTGTTCATAAGAGCATCAATGTGTGCATTTTGTACTCTAAAACTGCGATTAGAGGTGTTCAAATGTCTGTAGTCTAAAACTAGATGGTATGAATTTGTTCAGTTTCATTACAAGAAATAAGGTATTATTCATGGTTGAGGTGCAATTTTCTATGACATCTTGGTATTCAAGTTGTTCTAGGATTTCCTTAACTTGTTTTTTAGCTTCATGTTATATTGGATATTGTCTCTGGGGTTAAGGAACAGATTTTAATGGGATTTTGTGATGAGGTGACTCATCATCCTACTCAACATGATTTTGGTCTAGTGCAGGAGCTAGCTTTAACTCCCACTCCTTGGCGTATGAATTTTTAATAGATTCTGGAATGAGGTCAGAGGAAGAAGGCAAAATTGCAGTTTATCCTATTTTGCATGGCATTCTGAACTCAGGTGGTCAGTCTTTTTCAGCCAAAAGAATGTAACCAAATGTCAATGTCTCCCAAAGGAGAGTCTTGATGTTCCTGGGTATGTGCCCCTTCAAATTGGAGTGTAATTTTGTATAAACGATGGGAAACACTTACCCTTGTATCAGGTGCTTCCACCGTGATATCAGGGTCCAGCCAGCTATTGTGACTTCTGCCGGGCTGCCCGGCATCGTCACTGCCCATTCCCCATTCAGCAGCAGAGTCCTCAGTAGCTTCCTTCTTTTTTTTTGAGGTTTAGGAGCCTTAGACTTGTCTTATTTTTTAGTGATGTAGTCTTATGAGTGTTGTGATTCCCTCTTCAGTTTACGTGCTCTTCTGAACTGTGCTCTGACCTTACACCTCTCTCCGGATGAATCCTGAAAGGAACAAGAGCAACATGTGTCAGTATCCTCATACCTATCAGGCTTTCTAATGTTATCACAGTTTCTCAGATATGTAATAAATGTAAATGTCATGGTACTTATAGAGCGCACTGTCACCAGACGGTCACCTTGTGGTGTTGCCTATTCGGCTTCCTGGCGCTGATACTCATACCGCTGTGGAACCCCTCCTGGCTTTCCCTGTGAAGTGTCCACTCCTGGGCACCCCCAGGGTGAAGCCAGGCATCCTTAGCGCTGTTGGGGCCGGTGTGGAGGCTAAGCAAGCTATTGCCCAGAGTTGCAGTGTGGGGCCCGTGATTAGAATAGGCACCGAGGCGAGAATTAACAGATCCAAGGAAATTGAGCCCGAGACCCCGCCGAGGCGGGAATCGAACCCTGGTCCCTGGCCAGAACTCTGCATCAGGGTCTGCCGCTCTAACCATTGAGCCACACTCCTCCATGTCTTATCAGTGGTTTCCTATTGAGGTGACCCACCCATGATTGTGTCTTTTTAAAAAAAATTGTTTGTTGTCCAATTTCTTCTTGGAACAATGGGGTGCTTGCTTAGAGTTATCCTTTTCAGAATTACTCTTAACCTGTGGTTTCCCAGTTTTCGCTCTCAAATTATCTCTACCTAGCGTAGCATAGGTTTCTTCAATAGGCAATTCCCTCTCCTGCGGTACAAGAGTGAATTCCCTCAGGCGTTGGTGTATAACCAATGCAGCTGCCTCCCCTTTTATGCTACTTAACATATTAGCTGATAATGCAGCAAATAGTCTATCAGTTTCAACCCCAAGTCCAGGGCAGCTTCTGCCCTGTACTCATTCTGTACCTGTTTCAGTACATCAGGCAACCACAGACAGGGACGGGGTACCATGTGTTGTGGTGAAGATAGCAACAAAGACTGTACCCTAAGTGACACAATTTTCCACTGGTGGTGGCATACCCATTGTCAAGCAGATCGTTAATATTCAGTGTTTTTTTTGTATTCCTGTATGGGGGAAAACCACTCAAGCGGACTTGCTTTTTTTGTACTGTACAAAAGAGAATAAGCTCCTGACTGATGGGAATCTTTTCCATTATGGCATTCAGCGGCTGTGTTGTTAATTCTGCTACATCTAAATTAGCAAAAATAGGATGCAGTGTATAAGCAGCTAAGACTGCCCATGTCACTCCTTCTTTAATAAGCGGACCGAGTCTCACGTTTTATATGGTGTGGGGGAGGGTGCCTTTAAACCAATGTATGTGTTCCTGGTAATTTAATGGAATTTCTATATCCACGTATGGAATGTATTCATCTGGTGATTTATCTACAATATAAGTGTGAAATAATTTTGTGCATGCGTCCGCAGCTGTGAATGTAATCCAAGAATAGAAAACCTCTGTTCCGAATGCTTCGTCTGCCTCAACCACAAAGGTAACATCTCCATCCATTGCTGGGAGACAATATTGTAGTAATTTCATAGTAACTGCATGCCTGCAATTTTCTTTAATAATTTTAGCTGATACATCCTCTTCACCTGCTTCTCCATTTATTGAGATTAGGAGAAGGGAGAAGAAATGTAGTAAATTAATTTATGTAGACAGGGTTTAGGTAATGAGGGATATTTTTTATCCTACAAGCTTGAATAACCCACAGCTAATACACAGGGTATACCTACTCAGCTGAGGCGGATTTCCCTTCCCACCACATACGCCTCCAAGTTGGAGGTTAGTAGGGGTCCCTGAGAAAAGCACAACTGAACTACTCAGAAATACTGTTAAATAAGAAACCAACGTTAGGCTGCCATGTTGTGTAGTTCCTACTAATCCGTAGGATCTGCACGTTTTTAGGAGAATATAAACTTTGGGTGAGGTGCTCAAACTGATTCCGAGCACCCACATAGGATATGTTGGCCCAGAGGCCAGCTAGCTCACAGTGCCACCGTAAGACCCGCTAATCCTACCAGGGAACGAATGGTTTCTGGCAACCACTGACCATGACAACCCTGATCCCTCAGAGATTGTGGTACCAAATCAAAACCTTTCGCTGAGTCACTCGTGCTTATTTGTGCTCAGAGAAATGTACAAAGAATACACAGTGGGACATTTTCAAGATATCAATTGAACCAATGTTATTCTTGCATAGAATACATGTGCTGCAATAATCAGTAGACAGCAGATGAAAGTGATTACCAGCACCAAAAGAGTGAATAGTAGATGTAGTTCAACCATGGTGCTAAAACAGAATATACATGCAGGCATATAAACAAGGTAGTATTCAGGAATACTCCTACTATGCAAACCCTACTTTGCATGTACCTAGAGTGTATGTAGGTGTGAAGCCAAGAATCACCCCAAGGGATGATTTAGCTCCATTACCTGGTAGCAGATAATGTATCAGATAATGTAGGATCCCATCTAGGTCGCAAACTGGACACTCCCTCATGGATATGTCAGACCGCTGCGTGGTGAAGTCTCAGCAAGCAGAGAACCCTCTGTGCCAGCTGAAGTGCTTCCTCTGCTAATCTTTTGTAATGCCCGTTATTTATAATAGAAAGCATCCTTATGATGTATGCATATATTAGCAATGTTATGGATTTATAGGTAGCCCTGTCACCCCGTGGAAAAAGATAGAGCAACATTTGTACATTGTTCGTAAAAAGGCCTTGTTCATGGTGTTCGAGGCATCATGATAATTTTATGCAAAGCTAGATGTGTAAACAGAAGTAGTTTCAGAGAAACAAATCCAATATTGTTAGGCACTCGAATATGTGCAAAAGATCACAGCAGAAATGTTATTGTGCAAAATTAGGACTCTGTAAGAAAATGTGTATCTTTGTTACTTGGGCTTAACCCGGGCACATAACACAAGTGAGTGGGAAACACTTAACTGTTCAAGAGAAGAGCCATCCCCTGTCAAGAATAGGCGATGCTCCGCAGCTCAATCTCCTTTGACCGTACCCTCTTCACGCATGCCAAGAACCTATCAATGGTGGGAAGTCTCAGTGACACTTGTGGGGGGCAAAGGCTCAAAGAGGCTGCCTTTTTTTCTCCATGCTCCTACTGACACTACACTACAGTCAGGTATTGAACAAAAAACAAGACTGGGGAAGACAGTACATTGTTGAAGCTGAGAGAAAGAAGCCAAGGAGGGTGGCCAAACCCAGCCGATGTCAGGAGATGATGGACAAAGACGTGCCCGGTCTTCACCCGGGCATGATTCCGCATGCATCCCTTGTGCTGTGCTGTACGGCCCCATGCAACCTCACCTCTTCCAAGCCAGGCATCATTGCGGTAGTGGTAGTCCATTACTACTGCCACAGACACAGACTCCAAGTGTGTCCTGCATCCGAGAGAGCCTACCACGCTGAAATGTGCTCGCTGTGCTCTCCAGCCTCCTGCAGTCTTGCCTCCTCCAAGCCAGGTGTCCTTATGGTAGTGGTAGTCCATTACTGCTATCACAGGAAAAGACTCCAAGTGTGTCTAACGTCCGCAGGAGCACACCACAGTGAAATGCATTCATTGTTCGGTATGGTTAGTGCAGCCCCGCCTCCACAAAGTCATGCAATCTTGTGGTAGTGGTATTTCATTACTACTGCCACAGGAAGAGACACCAAGGGGTATATTTACAATGCCCCTTCAGCACTTTTACCCTGCCAGGACATCACTTTTGTGATGCTCCGGAGGCCCAGTGTGCCCACCCATATTTACAATGCCACGCAAAGCCACCCTGACTGGCTTTTCATGGCCTTCTACATATGAAGTTAGGCAATGCCTTACTCTGTGTGGAAGGGGCATTCCATGGGTGTTGCTGTGGGTGTTCCCACCATTGGTTTTACATGGATTTACAACCTAGGCTTTACATGGATTTACAACATAGCATAAATCTGGGGCAAAGCCAAAACTAATGCATTCCCAAAGCAGGCGTAACAAGGAGAAATGTTTAAATTTCCTCCTAATTTTTGTTCTTCTTTCCATGAGTTCTGCATTCTTAAGGACACAAAGAACAGGAAAAACACATCCTTTGATTGTTTTTCTGCAGGAAGGTGTCCCTTCCTGCACAAAAACAATGATGCCAACAACACAGACACAGACACCATGGTGCAAGGGTGCCTGCGTTGGCCCTCGGCTGCAATTTGTATGCCTGAACTGACAGAAAGGACAGGAATGCAGCATATATTGTAGATACAGCGCATTCCTGCCCTTTTCTTTTGATGTAGGGCAGCACAGCTAGAAGGCTTGTGGTGCTGCCCTATACCAAAATATTGTGAATATGCCCCCTAAGTCTGTTGGTATAGATGCATACCTTTGCATGTGGCAACCTGCAGTTCCCTTCATATCACTGGTGCAGACTGGCATACCAGTGCACAGTACAATGCAGGTGGACGTCCAGCACACTAGTCCACGCAGTGCATATCACAAACCTGTTTTTCCTCATATTATTACCATGCCTTCCGCGGTGATAGGAAAGCATGAAATGTACTAAAATAATGCAGAAATTGTGATTGATGTGAAGTGAAAGTGCGATTCTTTTCACCATTAATTATCAGCAGCATCTCCTCTCCTATGGCAGAGGAGCTTCGCCTCACCTGCCAGCAGCCTCAAATCTTAAAAAAATAAAAGGATAATAAAACAGATGTATTATTGTTTCATTTTTCTTTCCTGGGCCGAGTCTTGGGGCAGGGGCTTCTAGGTGACCGCCTGCAGGCGGAATGGTGCACACTGCTGTCAGTGTGCGTGTGGTTTGGCTGGCCATCCTAGGATGGCCAAACCGATATATTCACTGAGATGTCTCCAACCCGAGCTCCATTGCCGGGTTGGAGACAGCAGGCGCTAGGTTCCAGTCTCCCCGGGAGCGCAAATCCAGGGTGCACTGGCCAATCCTGATGACACTCCCATCATGAGAGCAGTGTCTGGATTGGCTGCAGGGGAGTCTGGGAGCCTGTGCCTGCAGTGGCACTTGAGCCAGAGAGGAGCAGAAGAGCAGTGATGTGGCGTGCAGTAGGTAAGTTCTTTTAAAAAAAAGAAATATTTGTATTTTTGTCGTTGTTCATTGTCCTTCCCCCATTGCCCCCTGCCGTCCCACCACTCTGCCCTGACACCATCTGATTATCTGCACATTTTCCTCTTCTTGTATAAATATGGAAACTGAAATGTCTTCCACATATGCCACAAACTGCCTGACTTTATCTGGGTGTTTATGAAGAAAAAATAGGATTACCATAGTAAATTTGGTTGTCAGTCTGAGAATTAAGCCTTTCACAAACAGCTCATACTCGTGAAGTGCTTGAGCTATAATGGCAACTGATTAAAGTGGTGAACTTTAACCATCTTACTGGCATTGTCACTTCATCAACTTTTTATCAACGAAATAGTGTTCAAAATTCCACAACTTCTCAAGTAAATCACAATCCAATCGCGCCTCAGGGAAGTAAGAAAGCAAAGCATCACTCCTTTCTAGGTGACTACCAACCAAAATCAAATTCAGGAGCATGCACAAACACATGCTTCTTGCAGGGCCGGACTGAAAACAGCGACCAGCCCTCGCAATCCTCTCGACCACCCCAAGGTGGGGAGGAGCTGCTAGTGAGAAGCACTGCTCCCGTTATTGTTACAGGGGGCCGATATTGCAGCACTGCTGCAAAACCGGCGCCAAGTAACAAAACTGTCCCCCACAAGTCCAAAATCACCCCCACCCTTGTGGCCCAACAAGAAAACCCAGTGCCCGCTATGGTCAGTCCAGCCCTGGCTTCTTGCTCTCGTCACCTGTTTTGGAGTACATCACTTGGGGGGGAAATGCGCCTTTAATTCAAGAAGCGGTTTTCAATAAATATTGCAGAACCTATTTCTTTCTATTAACCAATTCAATCAGTAAATATTCAAGCATTCTTAAATTCATGGGCGTTCCTTGTGTTCGCACCAAAGCAAAAAATATATAAACTCAGTTGTTTAAGCTAAACCAAAACAAATGTATCACTACAGCACCAATATTCCAAACGGAACATGGAAAAACATCATTTTATTTCTCACCATGAAATTATTATTATTTACAAATTACACATTATATTTGCAATAAAAGGTTGCCCAATAGGAGCGTGCACAAAAAGAAGTGATTGAAGAGAAGTGCAGTGAATCAAAGAAAGAGAAGAAATTCAAAGAAATATACAGAATATTTTACAATAGTTTCAATAATTATGGTATTTACAATTTCCATAACATTGTCACCTGGCCCATACACAGATAAACAATAACTAATCTCTAAGTTATGTCAACACAGCAGTCATGTCAATTGTGTGCACTTTTTGACTAAATGCTGGGTCCAAGGTGAATCTAATATTGTCGACGTTTCGACTCGACTTAAAGGCGTCCGGTGAGTTAAACCTGGACCATGCGAGTCTTCATCAGGACGTTCAAAAGAACGGGCAACCAAGGGTTAAGGATGACCCCAAGGGTGTGCAGACTAGGCTGCTTGTGTCTCGTAATCAATCAAGACAATAATGTGCAGAATGTAGGCTGCTTGTGTCTCGTATTCAATCAAGACTGCATCCTTATATTGAGGGTGAGTCCAACATCCCTCACGCTGTGGCAGTTCATATGGGCGTTCTCTTTATCCAACTCCTTTTTCTAAATACAACGTATGGCGATTCTTTCGTGATGCAACTCAGTGCCTCAGCGCTCCTGTCCTCCGTGGATCAGGTAGCAGAATCGCTGCCTATCAACTAGTACTCCGCAGATTATCCAGTTTCTCCGTCTCTAGCCACATCAATGAAAACAGTCATCAGATTGTATTTAGAAAAAGGAGTTGGATAAAGAGAACGCCCATATGAACTGCCACAGCGTGAGGGATGTTGGACTCACCCTCAATATAAGGATGCAGTCTTGATTGAATACGAGACACAAGCAGCCTACATTCTGCACATTATTGTCTTGATTGATTACGAGACACAAGCAGCCTAGTCTGCACACCCTTGGGGTCATCCTTAACCCTTGGTTGCCCGTTCTTTTGAACGTCCTGATGAAGACTCGCATGGTCCAGGTTTAACTCACCGGACGCCTTTAAGTCGAGTCGAAACGTCGACAATATTAGATTCACCTTGGACCCAGCATTTAGTCAAAAAGTGCACACAATTGACATGACTGCTGTGTTGACATAACTTAGAGATTAGTTATTGTTTATCTGTGTATGGGCCAGGTGACAATGTTATGGAAATTGTAAATACCATAATTATTGAAACTATTGTAAAATATTCTGTATATTTCTTTGAATTTCTTCTCTTTCTTTGATTCACTGCACTTCTCTTCAATCACTTCTTTTTGTGCACGCTCCTATTGGGCAACCTTTTATTGCAAATATAATGTGTAATTTGTAAATAATAATAATTTCATGGTGAGAAATAAAATGATGTTTTTCCATGTTCCGTTTGGAATATTGGTGCTGTAGTGATACATTTGTTTTGGTTTAGCTTAAACAACTGAGTTTATATATTTTTTGCTTTGGTGCGAACACAAGGAACGCCCATGAATTTAAGAATGCTTGAATATTTACTGATTGAATTGGTTAATAGAAAGAAATAGGTTCTGGACCATTGTTTTCCTTACCGCAATAGACCCAGGTCCGTATCCTTTTGGGCTACCCCATTTTCATTAATGGCTTCAATAAATATTGCGCCCAGACATTATCAGCTTGTCAGAAAACAAGAAACACTAATGAATGGTTAGTGTGTGAAGAACAAGTGGAATGGCAGGTCAAATATAAATCAGTTCCAGCGTATCCTCCTTAGTATATGATTATTCTTACCAGAGTATGGTCTCTTTTGTCACTGGTAGCAGCACACGGCCTATTGGTTATGTAAGCATCAGATAGATACACCAATTTAACAACCCCATGAATAATATGCATAGTTAAAGTGGGGTTGTGTTCAGTGATCTTAGAAAGGCACTGACCTCCTTAAAGTGGTGCAAGTACTTAAGGCCAGACTGGCCGTAGCGGCACCGGGCGTTTCCCCGGTGGGCCACCAGGGTGAAGGCAAGTTTTGGGCCGCTGGGGCCGTTTTTGTTACCAGGGGCGGGCAATATCGGCCCCCTGTAATAAAATTGGCCGAAACCAGCCCTAGCAAGCCGCTCTGATGCACTCCCCCTTCCCCATGAGCAGTTTGCCAGGGCCGGTTTCGGTTCCCAGTCCGGCCCATGTACTGTATGCTATGGTACTTCTGCACAAATGGGGAAATCTTGTAGTCTTCTACAGCGTGTAAGTCTATCATCTTTATTCATCAAATAATATGCAAAATTGTGTTCTTTATTAAAAATAGTAGAGACAAATCAATAACTGGAAAATTCAATTATATACCCAAGGACAAATAGAATACACAAATGTGTACAGGCCATGGTCCGATATTTCAAAAACAAAGCAGGCAAAAAGTATTCTTTGAAAAGTGAAACAACCTTCAAAGTTGTTTAGAATTCCATGTAAAGCTGCTCGCTGTCATGGGAATGTAAAAGAATATTTATGCCAAGAATTAAAGTAGAGTGTCATCGACGGCACAGCAACGGCTTAGCCTCTGCCAGAATAATTTGATACAGAAGCGGTCTGCAAATATTAAACGTTAAACTTGGGCTCCTGCGTGATCTCCATGGAATGCCGTAAATAATATTCTTTGCAAAGCTGACATCATGAAGGGAAGCCAATCCGTTCCATAAACTGAAGGTGTCAGTGGTGATAATTTCTGCAGTTGTCTCAGGAGATACACATATATTTTTGGTTTCAACAGCCCAACAGGGAATTGTGGCTGAACTGAAGAATATTGCTTGCTATTGCTGCACCTCAACGCCTGAGGTATCAACATGAGGGGTACATCCTGTTTTTTCATGTGCTAGTGTGGGACCATAATCCTCCTGAACGGCAATTATAATACACCCCAAATTTTAGAACACCCCTGGGCCTTATTTATGACCCCTTTGCGCTGCTGACGCGTTTAGGGTGACCAACTGGTGTAGGTGCAAATTCAGGATGGTGAGTGTAAAAATTCAGGACAAAGGGTCAAAATTCAGGACAAAATTCAGGACAGAAGGTCAAAATTCAGGACAAAAAATCGGGACAAAAGGTACGTTTTACAGACACATCAGAGGATGAAGCCTAATAGTACGTAAGTAAGTAAATAGACAACCAATAAAAGTACACATCAAAATAAGTTTATATTAGTTTGAGACAATCGTGCACTTCACTTTCTGACACAGCTTTTGGCTACTCTGGCACCCTTTAGCCCCCTCCCCACAAGTGCATCACAGTGATTATTCTGCTGTGTTTATTTAGTATTCTGTCTTAGAGCCACAGATCAAAGTCAGAGCCGGCCAAGAAACACTTTTATCTGACCCCGTGACACCACACTTAAGCAGATATAGTGGGTGCTTCACTACACCTTTGGCCCACTGTCATTCTTTATGTGATAATCATCCAGAGTCACAATGACAATAGGCCTGTCCACAGACTGAGCGAGGTCGGGGAGGGGCTGCTGCAGCCTCTAGATTTCGAAAGAGTAGTGTGAGCTGGGGAACAGCACAGCTTGCTGCCATCCCCAAAATTATGGACACAAGGCGTCCGTGAAAGAAATCCTGACAGACAATGGACAAGAGGCCCAAATAACGGGCAGTGCGTGAAATTTACGGATGGTTGGTCACCCTATTCGTGTCATCACTTTTTGTGACACATCGGCGGCATAAAATATGCGCCACACTGCGCCATATTTACAAAGTGGCACATCTAGGCAGATGTGTCACTTGTAAACCCCTGCACTACATTATACCTGCGTCAGGTATAATGTATGAATCGTGGGCATTCCCCCACAAAGAAGGCTGGTAGTAGTGGCGCAGTGAAATCTCTTGGATTTCACTGCACCACTTCTAGGATGCCTGTGAGTCAAATCCTTAAACCTGCTTCACATCAGGTGTAAGGGGTGACGCAGGCCCTTTCATATTGGGCTTGCCCTATGTGAAAGGGCACATTGCTGGAGTTGGGTCTGTTTTCAGATCATGCATCCTAATAATGCATGTAACACTAACCAACTATTAAGAAATGCTCCAGCAGCTTCTGAGCACTTGCTGTCCGGGAATGTACAGAACAAAGTAAACCATTTTTCTAACAACAACCCATACACTTGCCCCATACATGAGCTGTGGCAGAAATGTCTTTGGGGTTTCAACATTTAATTTATTACATGAAGAAAGTTGTATTCACAGTACATGCACTCTAAGGAAAATAAAGAATTATGTATCAATATCCTGTGCTCTGTGAAGTCTGTGGAGAGAGAAAACAAGCAAGGCTACATTGATTGGGAGGCAGAATGAGCAGGAGCAAGATGAACAGAACATCAGAACAACATCCAGAATATTAAGATGGTGTCTTAGTGAAAATGTGGCACAACTAAATCACATAAACACACTTGTAAATGTCAAATTAAAATAGTTTTAAGTGTAATGTTATTATTTCAGCATTTACAAATAGAATTAATCATAAAAGGCATTAGTGTTCAAAATAATTTGTCAGCCAAAATTGTTCATTTAGAAAAAAACTTTGACACTATCATGTAAATGGCCCCATAAAGCAAATTGAAGCTCATTTTGGTGATTTTTTTTAAGTGTAAAGGGCATTATCTTACTCTCTCAAACTGCACCATTGATCCAATGCACTAAGAATATGCCACTTATCCACAGTCTCCGTGGGTATGGGGATCTGAAAGTCTTCAACCAAGTTTCGTCAAATGTTCTGAAATATTTCGCAGGTTCTGGATGTCACACTCCATTCTGCAAATGTCTCTTCTTCCTGAGTCAACACCCCTTCCAACAGAGGCCCAGCTATGAAGAGACTTGGCTCTTCCCTGGGGGCATTATTTTGTAGGAAATCTGTTCCCTTTTCCAGAGTCCCTATATATGGAGAACTCCATGCCCCAACCTGAGACCACTGTTTGGTGGGGAGTAAGCAGCCCTCCACTAATTCACTATTTTTTGGCTATTATGTTCATCCCCCACTACAAGGTATAATGGGGAATCATTGCCTGATCCCCCGTAGGAATTTTAAGAGAAATCTATGCCTTCTTGTACCAATAGGACCTCTCACTCATGATGTATACTATTTAAGAGCGTGTCGTTAAGCGGAGTATATGTTTCATAACATTGCTGAAGTGCTGTGAAAGTACAAAACTTCAGAACTATTAGGCTGAACAGAGAAATGTTGCTCTATAAATAAAATAATAATATCATCATTATTACCATTTTATTTTTTGTAGCTGCAGGGCTGGATTAAGGCGGGGCAGGCTGGGCTAATGGCAGAGAGGGAGGAGTGGTTTGTGCACTCCCTAAGTGCACATGACTGTTTGCCCGGCCCTCTTGGGCCAACCAAACAGCCATGCACACTTTTTATGTTCCCCACCAGGCTACATTGCACATCCTGGTGAGGAACATGCAAGGTCTCCTTGTCCCTGCCTGAGCACTGAACCACGGTGCTCAGACCAATCACATCGCTGCATTGCAGTATTGTGATTGGCTCAGGGGAGCACGGGTGCCGGGTGCTTCTTGCTGCTACGACTGCAGGAAGAAGGAAGTTGAACAAGACAGAGGACAGGCAGCAGCGAAAAGGTAAGTGGTATTTTTTTTTCTCTGCCACCCCCACCAGCCTCTCCACCACTGTTTCCTGCCAGCTCCTACTGGTGCGAACTCGACCTGAAGGTATCGGAGTGCTTTACATGAGCACCAGTAGCACTACAGACGGACACATTCGTTTTTGTAAGGCACAGGGAGATTAAGTGATTTGCCCACAATCAGAGGATGTTGAGCGTCCCTGCCCAGACTCGAACCCGGTTAACCAGCTTTAGGTCGACTGCTCTAACTGTTAGGCCATATCCTTTCAAATTGTTATGGGGACTTTTTCTAAATTGCTACAACTTTCAAACTATGTTAAGCATGAATCTGCTGCAGAGTTCTACTTATAAATGCCGGTGTGCCCAGGACTGTTAGGAATCAGACAATGTGGTACAATTAAAATCCATGTTCGATAAATACCTTTGAGAATAGTGATGTACTCCAAAAGACGTCCAGAGGTAGCCATGACGTAGGTTGCAAGTAAGAGATTTATTAAGCTTAGTTACAGTTCAGGTTTAGATGATAAGTAGAAGATATGAAGTTTAGCAAGTCCTCGCTTTACTCCACAGGTTCATGTTTTATATTGTTGGAGCCTTAGACGTCATTATCCATAATTAGAGACTCTTAGAAGTTGTGTTTGAGCTGGTCAAAACATACCTGGCCTTGGATTCCAACAGATTTCCTTCAAAACTGTGCAAATGTTCCATCACAGCACACATCAAAAAGCGTTGCTCTTTTATGTGAATTATTTGAATGGAATTAACATATTTACTTTCATAAAATGTTTTATTTAAGTAAGGGAGAATTTTGCGATTCGTGCCAAAGCGTACTCGCGGTCCGCACAATCAACGAACTTGTGTATTTTTTCATTTTTGCGGGTTCACGGGATTTTTTTCAGCGCGGCTACCGCGAAGTTACGTTGCGGTCATATATGGGCGCGGCCATCTTGTTTTCAGTGTTCGCGTTGCGTATTTCCGTTTCTGGGTGCTAGTTGCATGCTCGTGTTGTGCATTTCATACGTGCGGGGCGCAATTGCGTGTTCGCGTCCGTTTTTGCGTGCTCGCAGGGGGAAATATAGCGCAAACTTACCCAAGGGGTCGCAATGGGCACGGCCATCTTGTTTTTAATTCATTGCTATGGCTCTGGGCATGCTTTTTCAATCCTCCTTCAATCTTTGTAATCCTTTGTTTGTTTGAACTTTTTAAAATCTTTTTTACTCATTATCTATCACTCTATTTTTGTACATCTATATTTTGTGGTTTTTTTCTACATTTTGTTACTTTAAAACTACTTTTTTAACTCTCTTTTCTTTTATTTACTTTTTCCCTATTCTTTCCTATTTTATTTTCCTTTAACTGTCCAGGACCATGGCAAAGGGAGGCGGTAAAAACCTGAAGCGGAAGGGTCCCGCACCCCGTAGCCGGCTCCCTTGCGGGCGCTTAAGGGGGGAGGCTGTAAGTCCCAGGGAGATCTTCAGCGTGGTGGAGGTGGCCGCACTGGTCTTCTTCGTGCAGCGCCACCTCCCCAAGACCGTCGCGGCAGGCGGCAGGCCCGGTACTAGGTGCGGCCTCCGGCAGCGTCGCCAGCTATGGGGTAAGGTGTCCCGGGCCATGCATCGGGAGTCTAGTGTCCAGCGCACCTACAACCAGGTGACGCACCGGTGGTCGGACATACTGGACCGGGAACACGACCTGCTTGGCCTGGTGACCCTGGGCTTGGTGAGTACTAGTAGTTATTTAATCACTACTTTGTTGTCTTCTGCTCTGTGTTATGATATTGCAAATATATTATTTTTCCGAAGAGCAAGAATGCTGCCAATTACATTTCAGGTAAATTATGTTTCAAAAGCTTCTGTGATTGCAGGTGCTCACCTGCTCACTGGCGGTGCTACTATGCTCACTTGTTTTAAATTTTGTGCTCATTTGGCCTAAGTGATTATGTATGAGTGCACTTTACAGAACTGCGTAATGCTAGACACTAGAGATTACTTTGCAGGTAAATTATGTTTCAAAAGCTTCTGTGATTGCAGGTGCTCCCCTGCTCACTGTCGGTGCTACTATGCTTACTTTTTTCCAATTTTGGGCTCATTTGGCCTGAGTGATTATGTATGAGTGTACTTTACAGAACTGCATAATGCTAGACATTAGAGATTACATTGCAGGTAAATTATGTTTCAAAAGCCTCTGTGATTGCAGGTGCTCGCCTGCTCACTGGCGGTGCTACTATGCTTACTTATTTTCAATTTTGTGCTCATTTCGCCTGAGTGATTATGTATGAGTGTACTTTACAGAACTGCATCATGCTAGACACTAGAGACTCAAGTCCAGTCCTTCCTTTGTACTCCTGCCACTAAGAAGAGATAGTGGTGGTGGATTGATAGTTTGAGTATATTATGACTGGTTATTTAGTAGCAAACTTTTTAGTGGTCTGCAATCATGACGAACTGTGTCTGTCACTACGCGTGCTGCGGAGTGCTGCCTGCCAGTCCTTGTAGAACCTTTTTGTAGTTGGTTTAGTGAGTTACATACCTTTCCAAGTAGACGGTCCGTGAATCCAGCAATACTAATATCCTAGTAGACCACATCAGAAAGGCCAATAAATTTAGTGCAATTGTTGTCTATTTCCCCGAAATAATTTGTTATTGTTTTTTTGAAATGTTTGATTTGGTTGACAACAACCAAACATGTTTGTGTCTTTCTTTCATGTACATCAGCTCCTCCCAGGGGCAAGAGGATAGAGGAGGTAGCATCGCCGGCTAAGCAGGAAGGCCAGGATCGGTCCGCCGAGGGCTCCTCTGCTGGCCCCAATACATTTTCCTGTTAATATTAATAATTATACTCCCCTAACTTATACAGCACCTATTTATTCCAAACGTTCATCATAATTCTATTTTTTCCTAAATCGTCTTTGATCTTCTTGTAGACTGTTTCTAAATTCTTATCCTGCCTCTACTATGACTCTTTTATTAGTCTGTCTGTGTAGCTAGCTAAGCTTGCACAGTTGGCAAAAGGTGTTAAAACAAAACTCCTATTCAGCAATAGCTCTAGGCACTGAGTGCAGTCCTCTGGGTTGTCCATAATGTCTATTGAAGTCTTCTTAATGTTTATGCTTTGACAATTCCCAACAATAAAATGTCAATGGCCACCAAAAATAAGATACTAGTTTACTTTTTGATTGGATAGGAGGACATACTATTACTACTGTTGCAGGGACTATTCTGCACAAACAGAACTATGGACAAGAAATAGGGCATTGGTGATAATAGGAGCAGTTAGACTTTCCACATACCTCAGTCATAACAGAAGCTGAACCCCTAATCTCCTTACTGACTAGCTAGTGTGTCAGAGTCATTATTTAGCTCCGAATGCAGCGATGATCCCCAATGATTATACAACCCAGAACATAAGACGACGGAGTCAGAGTCCCGACCTCTCAGAGTCACGGACAAATTGCAAACCCTTTTGCTCACTCACTCATGACCAAAAACCACAGAGTCTATGTAAGTTTTAAAGCTTTAACAAAAGTAAAACAACTAGCTCTGTGTGTGCTATATTAAATTTCAATTGTGCATTATATAAAAACATTTATTAAAATCAACTTCATATAAGATAAACGTTGAACTCTTGAAAACTCAACAGTGGCTAATTTTACACATTAATTGTGGGAGAGCCCTCACTTGGTTGGAACTTGAGGTCTTGGTGGTGATGATGACGACTCCGAGTAACATATTTCTCTTGTTTGTAGAAGGGAAGCTTCTGTCTGTTATCAGAAAAATGGTGCGTGTTAAAAAGCAAGCATTCATCAGTTTTGCCAAAAAGTGTAGCATGTTATGGCTAAGCATAAATAAAAATCACCCTCCCCTTACGAAAGGGGAATTTTCAGTTTAGACTAGAGAGTCACAAATAATTAAATGTGCTTATTTTGTAACATATTTTTTCATTCCTAGACAAAATAGGGAGTGGTGTATATGGCATCTAAAAATATTAAATATATTTTCTAGGCGTAACACCATCGGCACAGCCCACCACCAGTGCCAGGGCCAGCGCGGAGGTGGTCACTCCAGGGGCGGATGCGGTGCCAGCAGGAACTGCTGTGGGGGATGGCACGGTAGTGGCGGGCAGTGGTAAGCTATTATATTCCTTACTTAATGAGATTGCAGAGTAGGCTGGCTGCAGGGGTGTACATGTTGTACAGTACAAGTACACTTTACTGTTAAGAAGACTTAAAAATTTAGAACTAAGTTTTTGTCAACCAGGTAGAAGACAGTCACCCTTGACTTCGCATTAGCAATAGCATTAGCGGCGGGAGTTGACGAGTAACCAATGGCCTCCTCTAAATTTGACTTCAACTCAGCTGTGAAAGTTTTATCGAGAAGCCAAGTCAGATTAGAGATGAACTTGATGGATGGGATGAACGAAAAGGGAAAGAAGGGTGTAAGTAAGGACGTGCAAGTTAAATTAATAACTGGCAAAGAATGATACGTGTTTTTGAATGCAGGCACAGGTGGCTGGGAATCTGATGCATGGCCGGTTGAAGGCTGAAGCAAGGATGGGTGGAAGGAGAAAGAAAAGAGGACTGCCTGGGTGGGTGAAACAGAAACTGTATGTGTGCGCAATATATCCTTTGGTTCAAATTCAAATGCAAGTCAAGCACGGATGCATGGCTGGCGGTTTACAAAATAAAATAAAAAGGTGTTTTTCGGTGAGAAAAAGTAAGGTTTGTCCAGTTGAGACATTAAGAAGAATGATTGACATTTACTTTGAATGGATAGATGCCTGAATGGTATCTTCCTCATAGATAGCATAGGTGTATGTAGACAGAGTAGACGGTCACTGGATGAAGAGTGTTACTTTGAAGAGCATATAACTCCGCACGTCCGTGCCAGAGTAGTAAAGCCGAGGAAAGTAGAAGTTGTAATTTTTCAGAATACTCCCTTGACTAACAGTAGTTTGCAAGCACAGCATATATTGTGTATCTATATTGTATAGTTCACATTATCAAGTCAAGTCACAACTCACAAGTGCCTTCCTCCGGCGATTACGGGAACCACTCACTACCTCTGTTAATAGTTTTTTTTCAACTGTCATTCATGTGTGGCCTATCGATGTTCACTCAATCAATAAAAACAAAGCACCTAAAGTCATCCCTTATATAAGCAAATATCCTGTGAAGGGATAGATGATCATATTATTTATTTTCTTCATTTTCCTTTTGTAGTAGTCAGGGGCAGGCCAGGGTGAAAGTTAAATTGATTGAGCAGTAGCCCTTGTAACAGAGTAGCCAGTGCCACCCGTAATAGAAAAGTAAGAGCTTCACCACCTGCATGTACTGGACTGGTAACAGTAACGCAAGTCTGTGTCATCATGGCTTGCGTCTGTTTTTCTTGGGTGCAAGCTGACGGCGCTGGCATTATGCCAGCTTCAACAAGTTTACGTACTAATTTCGCTAAACAAGAGAGAAGAAGAAGACTGGTGTACTGTCTGAGTCTAATGTAGTGAGTCCATATAGTGCTACTAGAATTCCTGAAACTCCCACTAATGTTAGAGCAGAGGCCAACGAAGTGGGAAGTTAGATAGATAGATGCCACAAATGTTATGTATTGTGCTTGGAAGTTGCTAGTGCTACTGTGACACAACTTTCTGTTGAATTATTTTGTGTTAATCTTAAAGAGTATTGGTTACAGTATGTTTTTCTTTCTTCATATAGATACTCCTTCTGAACTAACAAGGAAGGAGTTGGCTATCCGGGCCCGGCAACGGAAGCTGGAGGCAATTGTCGCCGAATATCGGCGGCTGGTGGCTCAGGAGGAGGAGGATGACTCACAGTCGCAGTCAACATCCAGGACAGCTGCATCCTCCTCCGCTGCCCCTGGGTCATACAGTCAGCACAATCCTCCAGCGGTATGACGCCGTGGTACGGCAGCCACCCACCGCCACCGAGCAGCGAAAACAACAGCTGCCCCCCACAGTACCTGCAAGGCGCATATTCACCGATTGACCCTGCGAGTGGCCTACCTTGAGCAGGAGGTGGCGAGGCAGAAAGCCCTGCTCAAGGACCTCCGGAGAGAGCTGCGTGACCACCTAGCCACAGGAGGACACCGCCGGCGAAAGTAGAGAGACTGTCCCTTGCCCCTTTTTTAAAGACTTTTGGTGGGGTGGGAATTGGGCATTGGGATTTTTGGACTTTTGGGGACATTTTATTTCATGGACATTGGTTGGGGTTAGGGAGTGGGTGGGTCGGGTCTTGCGGGATAGTTTATTTTTGTTAGGGATCAAAATAATTATTTATTTTCTACTTAAACATAGCATACGCGTTTTTACTGTTTTGAGGGGGAGGCAGGGGGTTAACTGTACATTTGTTTTCCTGAAACTTAACTGGCTGCTTGATTCAAATTGTCTAAGTAATCGCCCAAATTTGTACAAAAGTGCCACTGACAGAGTTAGTGAATTCAATCGTCCTACTACTTTACTAGTACTACCGTCAGTCTCTCCTCTCCTCCTACTACATTATTCTTCCTTCCCAAAATACTTATATTACCTGTGATTCGTTTTTGAGAATAGGGATAGGCACAGGGCTGGCTGCATGGCAAATGGCGATTAAGGTTGGCTATGGAATCCTGGACGGATGAAATGGCATCGTTGTGGTGGTAGTAGTAGTGGTACACACTGGCAGTAGCAGCATATGAAAAAAAAGGAAATGAAACATTGAGTGGCCTGAGAGGAGCATTAGAACAGTACGATAGATAGTACAGTACACAAGAACAGTACCATAAATCGTAGCCTAAGCAATGCTAAAGTAACCCATCAAAAGTTAACTACTAGTTGTGTGGAGTATGGCTACTTCAAGAAATAGTACTGAAGGACACAGCAGCGTAAGCATTCGTCACGTGTAGGAGGAGGATGTTGCTGATGATTAATCCACTCGATGCCGCACATGAAATTATGGTTTGATTTGCAAATATTCATGGGTGTGTGTCAAGCAGAATAAGAATATATCCTCGGATTCCTTGACCTGCCTTGAAATTGATTTTCTGTTGCTTTTGACCTTATCCTCCCCAGCAAGTGTGTGGAATTATTGTTGTCATTTAGTCACACCTCAATGAAAACCACACAGTCTGGGGGAAGAGGGTTAGGGTTTGAAAATTAGATGGGAATGGGGTTTTTTAGGAAAGTTTTGTGGAGAGAGAAAAAAAACACTGCATGTACAAACAACAAATGAAGAAAAACAAATCTTTGGATATGAAGATATCCATAAATATTTTAAGGGACATAAAGGAAGTGCATGCATGAAGTTGTTTGCTAAATGGATGGTTAGGTTACTGAAAAGTAGTACTTACAACTTACTAACTATGAATAAACAGTTTGACAGTACAGGGCTGCAGTAATTACGCAATTTCACTTGCCTATCTGCCCTCAGAGAGAATAAATACTTATTAGTACATTAAATTAATTTTAAAAATAGCAAAGAAACTTATCAAATAGCTGTAGGGATGAATTGGAAGCAGAGAGCAAACGCACAGAGTCGCACTCATAGAAGTTCACAACAATAACATTATTTAAAAGATAAGGAGAAGTGGATACTGTAACTGTATGTTGTAGTTGTCCTGTTCAATTTGGGAAGTTGCATGCATCCAGCCATTCCTCTTATTCGCGGTACTCCTCCATTCCATCTGACGCTCCGTCGATCAATCTTGGTGACCACACTCTCCACTGCCTGCCTGGTGGATGCGGAATTATGGATTGGTATGGTAAGCCTGAGTTCATGTTTTTCCCATCGAACAGGGTAAAAGCCGGCCTGCAATTGTCGATGGAAAAACAGGAAGGGATATTAAAACACCCCGGAGGAAAAATATAAGGTACGGTGTGTAGTGCAAAAATAACACTTTCACTTTCAGAGGCGACAGTATTACATACAAGCATCATTTCTAAAGTGGGTACTCTGAGTCTCCTTTTCAAGGATAATAATTAGCACACAGGGCCATGCAGACGGTCAAGACAGGCACCACTGAGTGAACCAACCTCCATGTAGCATACCTCTTTGACACAGACAGACAAAGCAGATCTAATTTTATAGAGCAAGCCACATAGCCGCAATTTTACATGAACTGCTGTCTGGACTCTGGCATAACAACACTCATTGGCTCGACCACTCCATACCATGACTAGACAGACATGTAGTTCTGCTGTGGTTGTTGTTGACTTGTTTACCTGTTTGCCACTCACAAAATGGCCATAGTTCTTCCGTAAACAGACGATGATGATCCATCCATCCCTGGAGTAGGTCAGCTAACAGAGAAGAACTTCTGTCACTTAAGGCGGTGTCCTATTCTTCCTACGTGGATTCACGTATTTTGTAATCTGGTGGTATGAAGTGCTGATTCATCTTGATCTTTGTTAACCTCTCCACATTTTTGGGCGAGAGGCGGGTCCTTTTTGAAGTTACAATGGCACCAGCAGCACTGAAAACACGTTCAGAAGACACGCTTGCGAGTGGGCAAGCCAAATAATGTATAGCCAGCTTGGAGATCAGTGGCCATTGAGGCCTTTTCCCATACCAATACACTAATGGGTTCTGATCAAAGAAGACCTCTGTTGGGTCATCCAGAAAGGCCTGTACCATCCACTCAAGGTCCTCCATGGGTGCTCCACTTTGCGTACCATTTGTTGCCTTTGCATCAACACTGGAACGAGCAAACCCATGATGAGTTATCCAATCCGCTTCCGGCAATATTATGGCTGGGCCTGGTGCAGGTGATGATGATGATACGGTTGCTGCTGTCGGTAATGGCTGTGAGGGAAACTGACTGCCTTCGGCCACAGAAGTGGACCTTGACACCGGATGGCTTGCTGCTTCAGTAGTACTTGTGGTGGTTCCTTCAATTTCCTGCCACTCTTTTTCGAACCGAGTAGCTGACAGAGCTAGCCAATGTTTGTACATGGAAAAATCTGCTTCATAAAAAGGAATGAATGCATAGCTGGCCAGTGCCTTTTTGTACCGTGGATCCAGAATAGTGGCACAAATGTAATGTTGTTCTGAATGTATTGCTTTAAGCCTTTCATTGTCAACTAGGCGGCTTAATAAGCTCTCCGCCAACTGATATGCATCTTGTTTTTCAGCATCAACTCGGAACGTTGAAGACACCGCCTTCAGTTGGTGCTCTTGTGATGTATTCCTATAGGTACTGTATCGATTCCCCTATTCCTGTCCCTGGTTTGGTTAATAATTAACTAGCAGCCATCCAACGGTGCAAAAACCGTTATCTGATTAAGCCACACCACGGCACAGAAGCGCGTTATCTGATTAGGTCATAACGCATGCCATCTAATTAGACAAGCGATATTCCTCCAGCCCCTGATAAGGCATACGGAGTTCTCAAAACAAATCAAACCTACAGCGACCTGGGAAATTCCCATAGCCATTGTTTTGATTTCACCGAGAACTTCAGCAAAAGAATGTGCGAACGAGCCCGTTCATATGACATCCTTATTGACGTATATATGTCCATCCTTACGTCAATCTCGGCACCTTTCAGGTATAAATATTACCGACATTGCCTTAAGCAAACACATGCGGTGGTGACGAGATCGGAGCAGCGAGACGTGCTGAGGAGCCCAGCAGATAGCGAAGCCCACAGACGCTGCCCCGCCTTCCTGACGCGCTGAGAACGAGACGCTGCCTTTCTCCTGCCGAGAAATCCAGCTCCGGCGCTTCCAAGCAGCCCTCGCAGGCAGCTGGAATATCAAGACCTGGGATAAGAGATACCAGCCCTCCATCATTCTAGATCTCAGGTACAGAACTGAATAACCCCTTGCAGAGAATTCTCGAATCAGTCCCTTGGCAAAACAAACTTAACTTAAACTGCTACTTATCTACTCCCGCCCACGTATTAGGCTTAGGTCAGGTACATTGGGGTAGGCGTGGTTAGAAGCACCAGTTGAGTACGATTAGTCAAATGTATATATGTATGTATCTATTTTATCCATTTTAAAGTATCATATGGCTCAGAAACCATATCAATGCTTTTACAGTATTATTTTATAATTCTGTCTCTACTGTATGCACTTTACTTAACTACAAGTATTGCAATAATAGCGATTCATTTCTCTTGTATGAGAAAAGAGACTGATCAATAAATAACATCTTTTATTGAACCACGCCCATCTCTTATTTCTCTACAAACTGGTGAAACTAAGAATGCACGTACTGACTGAGTAAAATAAGTTGTCTATTGTTTTCACACGACTCTAGAGATACACTCTTGATTATGGGAGAGCAAAGTTGTCATGTTCTATGGTTGTCAGAAACTAAATCCCTTCTTGTCTATCCAGGGAGGTTAAAATCCTCCTTGCCTATTCGAGAAAGTTTCTAGTGAACTCTGAGCTAGCTGGCAAACACAAAACTTTAAGTCTAATATCGTCGGTAGAAGACCTAGTTAACCTCTGCCCTAGGTCTATACTATTGAAGATATTATTCCAATGCGCAGAGCCTATTGGGATAATAGGAACTACACTACATGGCGCCCAACGTTTGGATAGGCGATAAAACTAACGCAAGACATTAGAGTAACTCAGTTGTGCTTTTTCACGCTAAGGTAAAGGATTCCCTGCATAGCGCTTCGCACTCCGCGCTTTTACATCGCGCTGCATTTTTAAAAACTTACCTTTTGAATATTTGCTTTCTTGTTACTTGTTTATCCCCTGATTGTAAGTGGGGTTATCCTTCCCTCATACCTGCACTCTAATCGTGGTGACCACCGCTGTTGTAGCGGGTCCGGGTCCCGGGGTGGAAAAAACATCGGCCGCCATCTTTGAGTGGTGTTTTGCCGTGAGGGGGGCGGTGACTACGAGCGGACTAGTGCTCTGTGGGAGCGGATGTTCGCCTACATAAAGCTCCCTTGTGAGCGCAGCGGGATCGCGCAGCGGGAGCGCCTACGCAGCGCCGGAGTCACGCCTGAGTCCAGCCCGTCTGCGCCCGTCAGCGTCTCGGAGGCGGCCGGAGCTGGACGGCGTTTGGGGCTTGTTGGTGGTCTGTATTATTTCGGCCCTTGTTGTTTTTAATCTGTTAAACATGCTGATCTATTCTTCGGCTGAGCTGTTTGCTCTGCGCCTCCCTCGAGGAAATTGTTCCCATATTTTTCCCGGTGGTAGAAAATTAAGGAAAGGATGTCCGTCATGTGCGTGGCGTTTCCCGGCTGCAGAGGGAACCGGGCATGACAATACACCTGTCTTTTTTCAATGTCTTCTCCTTAATACCAGGTCCGTGAACTGCCACTCCATTAATATTTGGAATCTGTTGTATAATTCCAATATAACGTGTCTGTTTTTGACCGAGACCTGGTTAGGCGATTTTTCCGCACCGGATCTGGCTAATGCCATCCCTCCGAATTATAACATCTTTAGGAGGGATAGAACATCGGGCAGAGGAGGTGGAGTAGCTCTTATTGTGAAAAAGAGTATCCCCTGCTCTACCTTTCCGGTGGAGAACATCCAGGGATGTGAAGCCCTTGGTTTCACTTTACATCTCTCCCCTCTCCAGGCGTGTACTGGGATACTTTTGTATAGAACCCCCGGATCAACGGGACCTTTCTTTGACGAATTGCAAGTAGCTCTTTCAGTCCCCTGTCTTAGGTCTGATCATTGCATTCTTCTTGGAGATCTTAATGTCCATATGGATAATAGCTGTGACCCTGACGCTACAAAACTTATCGATATCACGGCCCCGTTAGGGCTATCTCCGTTTGTGAAAGGTCCTACACATAATAAAGGCCATACCTTAGACCAGGTATTTTCCACGAGACCCATTTCTGTCGGTGCTATACAGCCTTTACTCTGGTCGGATCATTTTTTAATCTCCTTTTCTTTGCCTGTCACTGTCCTTATTCGGGAGAGAGAAGTTGAGGCCACGCGGACTTCACGCCCGTTCCATCTGCTCTCTGGGGATATGCTTTCTGAGGCTCTCATCACCTTTCCTTGCCCCCTTCTGGGAAGTTTGGAGGAGAATCTTGTTCTCCTCCAAAAATGGCTTTTAGCTAGATTTGAGACTCTAATCCCCGCAAAGAGACCTAAATTAGGAGAGCGCAGAGCGTCGGCCCCATGGTTTTCCCCTCAGTTGAGGACACAACGACAGGAGTGTAAAAGGGCTGAGAGGGCCTGGAGGCGGGCTTACGATCCAATTGAGAAACTAAAATTTCGGGCAGCAATAAAAGCCTATCATCAGTCTATCTGGGACGAAAAAAAGGCCTATTTTGAACATCGCATTGATGAGGCTGATAATGTCTGCAAATAAATTTTTAAAGTGGTCCAGGAGTTTATCTCTCCTGCTGTCTGTACCCCTAATCACACTCATACGAACTCTTGGATACAACAACTTGCCATCTTTTTTGTCAGTAAGATCACAGCCATCCAGGCCTCTCTCTCTAGTGCGCAATCGAATCTGAGCCATCTAACGCCATCATGCTCTGTGGACGGTCATGGTCCTCTCCTCTCTGTATTCCCTCCCATGGATCTTAGTACATCCTTGGAGTTTTTGTCTGGCTTGAAGTCCGGCTCTCCTCTAGATCCATGTCCGGCAAAATGCTTGGGGAAAGTGGCATCCGCCATTAACATCCTGGTGAATCCCCTGTTGAATACATCCTTGTCTACAGGGGAGGTGCCTCAGGCATGGAAGCGTGCCATGATTCTACCACTGCTCAAGAAACCCACCTTGGACCCCCTCATCCATGCCAATTACAGGCCAATCTCCCTTCTCCCTGCTCTGGCAAAAGTGGCCGAGCGCTATGTGCACAGGACAATTTCTAGCTTCATCGAAGGAAACGACCTGTTGCACGCCTCGCAGTCCGGCTTCCGCGCTAATTTTAGCACGGAGTCGGCTCTGCTGGAGGTCACTGATGCCATCAGGGAAACACTCGACTCCGGGGGAAAGGCCGTGTTAGTCATGCTTGACTTGTCGGCGGCTTTCGACACCGTTCCCCACGAGGCCCTCCTTGCAAGACTCTGGGAGTGTGGCCTTCGCGGAACGGTGTGGAATTGGCTAAAATCCTTTCTGGCCGACCGCCGACAAACGATCTGGGCGCCTCCCTTTTCCGCTGATATGGCTCCGCTAGAGGTGGGAGTCCCGCAGGGCTCTATACTCAGCCCTATGCTATTTAACATCTTTATGGCCCCTCTGGCGGAAGTCGCGGAATCTTTCGGCGCCCAGATCGTGTCTTATGCTGATGACACCCAACTCCTGTTCACATGTGATAGGGGTGGGTCTTTTGATGGCATGCAGATCAGGGATTGCCTTGGTGCGGTGTTTGAGTGGTTCAGATGTCATGGCTTAAAATGCAACTCTGATAAGTCAGAGCTGCTCTTTTTCGGTTGCGCCCCTGAACACGACTGGAAATCTTGGTGGCCACAAGATATGTCTCCCCCTGACAAGGTCGCTGTTAAGGCCAAGAACTTGGGAGTGATAGTAGATTGTGAACTATCCTTTGGACCTCACATTCTGTCTCTTGTTGGGAAATGCTTTGGCATTTTACGGATGTTGAGGAAATTTCTTCCTCTACTATCACTTAACCACAGGAAAACAGTTGTTCAGGCACTGATCGGGTCACGACTGGATTATGCAAACGCTCTTTTTTTGGATCTACCGAAATATCTTATGACCCGTTTGCAAGTTGTCCAGAATTCGGCAGCCCGTACCATCTTTGGACTCCCGAGGAGAGCTGGTGCCACGGCCTTATTGAACACCCTTCATTGGCTACCTATCTCCAAGCGAATCCTTTTTAAATGCCTGACTGTGGCCTTTAAGGCCTTACACGGCATTGGCCCCAAATATATTGGGAAACGTCTTTCCCGGTATGTACCGAGCAGGACTCTTAGGTCATCTTGTCTGTCTATGTTGACTGTCCCTGCAATTCGTCGTGCAAGATTGGGAGGTCGGTCTTTCCGCTACTTAACACCCAAGGCTTGGAACGATCTACCACTGTCCTTGAGATTAGCTCCCTGTCTTCTTACTTTCAGAAAGGACCTGAAAACTTGGCTCTTTATGAAATAGCCCCTTTCTTTTCTCTGCTCTTTTCTGTTGTGTGGTTGCTTTTTATGCTGTTATTCTTTGCCAAAGCGCCGGGATGCTCCTTTGGAGTAGCCGTGCGCTATAAAAGAAATAAAGTAACATAACATAACATAACATAACCCCTTTTTTCCCATAATACTCCAAAGACGTCTGGAGTGGGTGAAAGGTCATATCCGCCAAACCTCGCAGGAGGAGACTCCTATGTATGGTTCTTGGTTTATTCAACGTTGAAGGATACACTGTTCCAAAATATTGTGCATCTAATCGATACAAATAACTGTCAAGACAGATTCCTGAACAAAGTACAGGGGTTCACATTGACTAGGCCAGACCCTAGATATTCCCAAAGATAACATCCAGGGATAGTAACCACCTACAGCATGGGCAAGCTCTGCCTTCAATGGCTACAAACGTCCACACTGGCTGAAATTAAGCAACACCTAACTTTACTTACAGAAGGTGCTGACTTGCGTGATTTCATATTGGGACCACGCAAACAGCGTCAAAAACGTTTCATAGCGGCCTCTATATATGCAGCTTATAACAAAGTCTGGAAAGTAACTCAAATTGAGACAGCAGAAAAAATACGGGAAATTGACCGTATTAATTTGGAAAAATCACTTTCTGTGGTGGACAATGGGTTAATGACTCTGTCCTCCAGAATATATTCTCTGGACAGCATTGTGTCTTCAGCAATCGATATAATATCGCAAGACTTACTGATGTTACAACACGGTCAGTCCCAATTGCGTTCTATTGTACAGCTTGGCTGGACGTTACAAAATTTGCGTTCTGGCTATGTGCCTTGGCGTTTAATCAACACAATGTCATTATTTAATATCTTTAACCTCACTGATAAACAAATCAGTTTGGCACAGAAGGGTGCTGACTATACAATTCTGAGCATTGAAAAACTTGAGAGATTACCATTGACAATGTCAGAACGACCTGTCATTGAATGGATAATACATGGAATAATAAATATTCCGATAACTACTTTCCAGTTTCAAATCTGCCAAAAATATATACAGGCAGACCAGTATGAAAGGTTGGGTAAAGGATACATTAAGTCAATATGGAACTTGCCCTATACACACGAATGTGTCAGCAATAAAGGCCAGAAAGTGTTTCTCAGTGGCGATAATTGTGCAAGATCACTGAGCGGTACACTTCTGTGTCAGGGTATTAGTTTGCACGGAGCCTGTGAAGGGACTTCAAATAACCTTTCATGTTACCAGCTAGGCACACCTGCAACACGAATAGAACCATTCTTTAGGAGACTCTCGAACGGGAGTTACATTCTAATAGTAGATCGCAGATGTTGTAGTTTGCTGCCCGGAAAACCTTATCTCATAACTGTGACTAGGAAGGTCATGTGCTGTGAACATGTATTGTTCCCCAGCGAGTCTGCAGACAGGGAGGCAAGGTTATGGCCCGATTTGAAAATTGCTTCTATTCGAATAGATACTTTAAGCAGAATGAAGACTGTGCTCCTACAGACGCCGACCAGGCTCACGTCATCAAAAGAAACGTATGATCTCCAAGTTGCAAGGACAACAGAAGAGATTCATTCATTATTATCAACTAATTCCCCCATACATTTCGCAGAAATACTGAACGAAATCTTAAATATTTCTGATACCACTGGTATCTCCAGTGTATTTAAAGCAGTGTTTTCGGGTGCTTTGACTCCATTCAAAGCCATCCTGGGTATTTTTCCAGACTTTGTCCATTCCATTTTTGGCGGACTTCCTCTCCTTTTAGGACTAGTAGCGGGTATTCTATTTTTGATCCTGTTATTTTGCTATGGCAAACCATGTCACAGACAAAACACCTGCGACAAGGGAAAAAATGATCCTAGCCATTGGCTACCGGGACCGGGTAACTAAAATCCTTGGACTATCCCGGCTTAGAGACCTGAACATGACTTGGTTTCTCTAATTTAGACCAATGTGGCAAAGTTGTGTTATGCCTGTATTAAGGTGCTTGCTATGCGGCGAAGAATGCGTGTTGGACACCTGTCTGGCACTACAATCGGATGTGCCAATGGACGCAGATACCTTGTTGGGTCCGGTAACGGCTCATGCATTGTGCTGTCCCCAGCGGCTACCAATCCTGATGATGGCATTCGTGGAGTCTTCACCACTACGATTGAGGGGTAGTGAAGTACAAGATGAAAGCAGCATCGATCAGGTACGACCTTCAGTCAGCTATGCTGATCCAAACATCAATGGAGGCAATCATGCTCAGGCTCATGAATGCATGGTAACAACCTTTTCCGAATTATTGGAACTTACGCAAGAAGCTGTTGGCAGTTTTTTCAACAGTCTAAATGATATGATGTTTTCACCAGAGCAGCAGGAATAACTTTGAGAAAACTAGCACTCGGAGTTCCCTACATGCTGAATTTGGCCTTCAACTTTTTAAAGAAAAGCGATATGAAAAAATGTTCTCATAATTTTTTTCAGACTGCAAGAACTTTTTCCCCAATTCCAAAATATTTACGATTTTTGGGACACTTATCTTCTGCTTAAAGTAGACGTTATTCTTAGAGAACTAAATTTCTATTTTTAGGTAGTCACAAGACATTCGCTATGCTAGCACTGTTATACATAAATTTATGATTGTGATGAAATGGTCTCGCACTTTTTTTCTGTATTAAGAGCCATTTCATGTGTGGTTTTCGCATTTAGATTATGCTGAATTTTTAACATATGAGTAGCATTATTAGACTGCTTGTGCTTATAGTATACGTGACAGTACATGTGATTGTGTTTCGTATATTTTATAAAATCCAATTTTCGGAATGCATATAAATGTATTTTGGGGTGGTACGGTATACACAAACGCTACTGATATTCACTATGCCTAGATTTGTAAATATGGACATAGTCTACGTGGAGTGGGTGTGATGTATTCCTATAGGTACTGTATCGATTCCCCTATTCCTGACCCTGGTTTGGTTAATAATTAACTAGCAGCCATCCAACGGTGCAAAAACCGTTATCTGATTAAGCCACACCACGGCACAGAAGCGCGTTATCTGATTAGGTCATAACGCATGCCATCTAATTAGACAAGCGATATTCCTCCAGCCCCTGATAAGGCATACGGAGTTCTCAAAACAAATCAAACCTACAGCGACCTGGGAAATTCCCATAGCCATTGTTTTGATTTCACCGAGAACTTCAGCAAAAGAATGTGCGAACGAGCACGTTCATATGACATCCTTATTGACGTATATATGTCCATCCTTACGTCAATCTCGGCACCTTTCAGGTATAAATATTACCGACATTGCCTTAAGCAAACACATGCGGTGGTGACAAGATCGGAGCAGCGAGACGTGCTGAGGAGCCTTCCTGACGCGCTGAGAACGAGACGCTGCCTTTCTCCTGCCGAGAAATCCAGCTCCGGCGCTTCCAAGCAGCCCTCGCAGACAGCTGGAATATCAAGACCTGGGATAAGAGATACCAGCCCTCCATCATTCTAGATCTCAGGTACAGAACTGAATAACCCCTTGCAGAGAATTCTCGAATCAGTCCCTTGGCAAAACAAACTTAACTTAAACTTCTACTTATCTACTCCCGCCCACGTATTAGGCTTAGGTCAGGTACATTGGGGTAGGCGTGGTTAGAAGCACCAGTTGAGTACGATTAGTCAAATGTATATATGTATGTATCTATTTTATCCATTTTAAAGTATCATATGGCTCAGAAACCATATCAATGCTTTTACAGTATTATTTTATAATTCTGTCTCTACTGTATGCACTTTACTTAACTACAAGTATTGCAATAATAGCGATTCATTTCTCTTGTATGAGAAAAGAGACTGATCAATAAATAACATCTTTTATTGAACCACGCCCATCTCTTATTTCTCTACAAACTGGTGAAACTAAGAATGCACGTACTGACTGAGTAAAATAAGTTGTCTATTGTTTTCACACGACTCTAGAGATACACTCTTGATTAGGGGAGAGCAAAGTTGTCATGTTCTATGGTTGTCAGAAACTAAATCCCTTCTTGTCTATCCAGGGAGGTTAAAATCCTCCTTGCCTATTCGAGAAAGTTTCTAGTGAACTCTGAGCTAGCTGGCAAACACAAAACTTTAAGTCTAATATCGTCGGTAGAAGACCTAGTTAACCTCTGCCCTAGGTCTATACTATTGAAGATATTATTCCAATGCGCAGAGCCTATTGGGATAATAGGAACTACACTACACTCTAGCATGGCCAACAATGGGATAGCTTTGCCCAAAGTACAGTCCTCCCTGCTGACTTCATGCGTGAACACTTCAAAAGGATGAAGCATGTCTGTCAGGCTTTTAACTAGGTCCCATTTACTGCTCAAATAGACGCTCAAGCATGTAGAAGGTTGCGTTCCTACGTGTTGCCACCTCCTGGATGAGTCCTCTGACTGGCACTCTACGGGTACGTTGAATGATTCTCAGCTGCTACCGGGCCTTAAAAGAATAGCTGAAATGTGTGCAGATTATTCGGCAGGTGGTCAGTAACTTGCTGACTGTGTTTTCTTTTTTCAAGAAATCTTGAACAACAATGTTAATACTGTGCGCCAAACACGGCACTCTGAAATAGCCCCCATCAGACATGGCCTTAACTATATTAATGCCATTATCCGTGGAAGCATAACCAATCATGCGCTTTCTTGGCCACAGCCATTCAAAGACCTTTCTGTTAAACTCCTCCAAAATGTTTACTGTAGTTTGAGATTTCTCCATGGCAAACATGGCTACTGTTGCATGTTTCCGAGTAGCTTGAAAAATTGTGACACTGTCAACACCTGCAGCTATCTTGTCTCTAACCCCCGCAAAAGAGACCCAGTGTGCAGTGATGCACATGTAATCAACGGCTTGGCAACTGGTCCATATGTCTGTTGTCAGGTGGATAGTATGAACAGCACTCTTCTGCAAAGCTGCCCCAATCACCTCCAGCACATCGTGTTGTAGTGCTGGAACCGCACCTCTGACATAATAGGACCGGCTAGGAACCTTCCATTTAGGGCAGACTGTTGCCACAAACTCTAGAAAACCCACCCCTTCCACGAAAGAAAAAGGGAGAAGGTCCAGCGCTAACATTTTAGCCAGCATTGCATTATACAGACATGCCGTTGGATGGTTGCGTTCAAATGGCGCCTCCGACCAAAACATGCTTTTAATGGTGGTCTGGACCTTTTTCATATGTGATGAGGATCCAGACTTCTTCAACCCAGTTAGGCTCATTGATGTACTTTTTCGAATTGGTGTCTCTACCAGACTACTGTGCCTCCTAGATGTTGCTGGGGTAGAGGAGGGTGTGGGCGCTACCACTGCAGTGCTGCTGCCAGGGGTACTGTGTGTACCAGAAAAAATGTCTCTTGGTTCTTCACCTCCCCCCTGCACGATCAGCTCCTCGTCATCAGATGCAATATCAATGGATACATTCGGATTTGTACTTTTGGCTTTCCGGATGTTACTTAGGTGCGCCTCCCACCTGATAATGTGGTATTTTTGCAAAAGACCTCTCTCGCCTCCGGTACCATAGTTGGTACCAAGCTTACCCCGACTAACTATTTGTTTACAAATGAACAAATGACTAGGTTTTTCACTCATGTTGGTGTAGTAGTTACCTGTGTTGGTGGTGGTACCAGTGGTGCCGCGCCACACACATCCTGCACAGCAGCATTTTTGGATAGGGTAAAAATGTCTGTCTGCTGCATGCCCGCTGGAGCTGGAGTGACGACTGTGATGACTGGGTCATCATCGTCAGACTGTTTATCAGCAGCAGAATACACCACTTCTACTTCTTCTTCGTCATCACCCATAACTGAAAGCCTTGCGGGAACCTTCCTTTTACCTAGCTTTGTCGGCTGGCATGCCTCCCTCTCAGACTGCATTGGTGGGTACCAATCAAGATCTAGATCATCAGAAGGAAGGGGACTTGAAGAAGAACTTGTACTAGCCCTCCTGACCTTTTCCTTGCTGGGGATCTGGAAGACAATGGATCATCAGGAGGAGTGGCTTGCTCGGCTGATACCTCTGCATGAATCTCAATTTCCTGATGTGCCCCTACTTCTGGAGGAACAAGCATTGTGGGCAGTTGTGCCTCTCCATGCACCAGTCGATGCGCCTCTCCTTGCGCCTTTCCATGCGCCTCTCCATGCGCCTCTCCATGCACCTCTCCTTGCGCCTCTCCTTGCACCTCTCCTTGCGCCTCTCCTTGCACCTCTCCTTGCGCCTCTACTTGCGCCTCTCCTTGTGCCTCTCCTTGTTGCACCTGTGGTTGTCATTGCGGCTGTGATTCAACACTCGTCATATGAGTTACACACTGCGTTGATTGGATGCTACTTTGCGATGAGTCAACGCCAACATCACTGGTTGATGGTGAAAGAGCAATTAAAGTGGCTGCCTCTACGGCACTCATGGGCTTGGGCCTAACTTGGCGTGGTGGCACTGAGACCAATGAAGCAGAGGTGCTGCTCCCAGCTTGGAGCCCGGCTGTAGCAGGCGTAGTTTTTCTTTTCCCCACAAAAGTGTCTGTCGGCACACCAGTCTCCACATGGCCTGGCCCTGGACCAGGACTCAAAATGGCCCCAAAATTCAAAATACACTCAAAAATCACCCCAATCCAATGCCATCCATGCCCTAAATTATGTTTAAATTCAAGAAACTCCACAGAAAGACATGGCCTATGCACCACTGACTACCCCTGGGCCTACTGGCTAGTGTGGTTTGCCTTTAACACGCACCCCAAAATTACAAAAAAAATTCACATAGATATATCAGTGAGCTATTCAATTCCATGCCATCCATGCCGTAAATGAGATTTAAGGTCAACAAAACTCACAGAAACAGTTGTATCATGCACCCATGACTAACCCTGGGCCTACTGGATATTGTGGCTACCCACAATATATATTTTTTTAAGTTGTGAAGAAGTTTAAAAAATTGTAGTTGCAGCAACTGCAATGCCCCAAACAAACAAAACCAACTTACTTGTAAAATCTCAACTCCAAAAGTGATCCAAACAAAAAGTCCTCAAATACAAATATCCAGCAGCAGCCACAAAGAGTAATCCTTCCATCTCCAGATCCAAATGAAAAGTGACCAGGACATGGAGAAAGCACTGGGAGGAGCCTGCTGGACAGGAACAGGAAGTTGGAGACTCTGGGGCACTTCTTTCCTCCCAACCCCTCAGAAATGCACTCCTTGCACAAATAAGTGCAGCCAAATGTCAATCTGAGGAGTTATTCTGATCCAAATCATCAATTTTAGAAGGTTTATGCTGCCAGCAATAGATTTTTTGTGCAGAATTACAATTTTCGCGATTTCAGGAAAGCGATATGTTCAAATCTCCCGCCGGATGTCGGCTGCGCGGCGCATCTACGTGTTAATTGTTTACTCTTGCGATGCGTGATCGCGGGCCCTTATGACATATTCGCGTTCTGAAAGTCTCGCATTGCAAGATGGCGGGACTCCATGACGTACTTGCGGTTGAAAAGTCTTGCACGATCATGCAGCAAGATCGAAAATGGCGCAGCGCACGCAAACTGGGAGGAAAACAACTCGGTGAACTCAGAATCACAGTAAGTCAACGCCGCGCGCGCAAGATTGGATTTTTGAAGCGAGACCAAGCAAAAAAATTCACCAACTCATGAATTGCGAATTCTTTGACAATTTTGCGCTATTCGCGGACTGCGAAATTGCTAAAATTTCGCAAATTCCGCGAGCGGAACGGAATTTAAGCCCATGCTTAGTTTTAATAAACCACTGTGCAAGTGAACAAGTTGCCTATGTACAGGTCAATCTTTAAGTAAGGGGATGCACAAGGGCTACACTCTCTATAGTGGCACCATACAGCAGACACAAACTTAATAAAATGATGATGGAGAAATTATTATGCGATACTTAATTATTTTTAATATTTGTGCCAGTAAGGGCTAAAGAGCCTATCCTTCCATCCTCTATGCCGCCCTACCTGCTCAAACAGTTCAAGCCACATAATTGAGTGGAAGGAAAATTCGGAGGGAGACAATTAGACAGTCAATATACTATAACTGAAGAATGTAGTCAGGATTGGAAGATTTCAAGCAAAAGACCCCATCTTGTAAAAAAATGTTAACTCGATCTGTCACACAGATACACGCAGATACACACTCACACATATTCTCTCATGCAAACTGAAACTAGCCATGTATCATCACACAGGCATGCAAAACGCCCACACACATATATAAACGTGTGCTTTCTGCACACAGCATCTTATTATGCCTATAAACATTACTCTGTTCTGCCTCTCTCATGCTATATCAGCCTTTCTTTCTCCCATTCAGACACACATATATACTACTACACATTTCTGTGTACCCACAAACATCAGCATTCCAAATAATCCAAAAACCGGCATTAACAAAAAAGTTTGATACACAAAACAACCACACCCAGCTTATCTCACAGGTACATTACTATATACAAGACCATTCAGAAAAATTCAATTTTCAGGAGGCTTGTGATTGCTTTTCAGAATCCAATTTTTATTCTTTTTTCTAAAACAACACTTTTTTAAATCAGCCCAGCCATCACGTTTCATCCCTTTAGGACTTCATCAGGGTTTTGGATTTCAATACTGTATGTTCTAAATGATGTGAAGTGAGACTTCTGGTTCCATATCTTCCTGGGAAATCAGTCTCTTCCCCTGGGTCGTGTAGTACCCCCTGATTCATCTTTCCCCTTTGTGTTCCAAGGCAGAATGTCACGGAAAACACTTACAGCCACATTCTGCCTTGGACCCCTGAAAATGTACTTTTGATGAATGGTCTTATATTGGATATGTTTCTGAACTTTAATGGCTCTAATTGTGGCTGAAAAATGGAATAACAAAGTAGGCGCTACTTTTCAATTGTTTTGTTGGATGCTTAATAATTGTGGCTTCTAAGCAGCGGAGTCATAAAAAGTAGAGTGTACGAGTTTTCAAGAGATCTATGAAAATACACTGCTGCGACGCTAAGGTCCACACTGCTTGTGTTTAATTTTTATATATCCTCAAGTACTGGCGACCCTCACAGTTCTGCATCCAGAAGAAGACCACGGAATCTTGATCTCTGCTAATGAGATAATGTGTCAGCCACCCCTGGAACAGTACAGTCCATTGGAAACAGTGTAGCAACAATTCTCTCACTTAGATGCAGAACCCATCAGTCATTGGAAGACATTCTGTTGGTTACACTGACCACTGCTTTGTTGACAATCACAAACACCAACTTTCTATTACTTTTATCCTCTGTCCCCCATTGTTTCACTGCAAAGACCAGGGAAAACACTCTGAAAAAGCTTTTTCTCTTCACAGACCTGCCCTCTGGTGAGCACCCTCTACACCAATTACTTTTTAATATAGGTAAATTCTCCAAAATTCTTACACTGTGGAAACATTTTTGAATGTCCAAGTGACTGGTCCTTTCGAAGCCACATTATCACTCCATTATATGGTTTAGATAGAAAAGCCAAATCTGAATTTCCGGCCTTATGCCTTATTCTGTCTGTAACTTTAGTCCTATGATGTGACTTCACAACACCTGCCATCATAAATTCCATCTGCCAACAGAAAGCCCTGCAAGGAGCCACAACTTTGAATGCAAAATTTAGAATTCTGAAGAGTAGCTGCATTTTCCTTTCCTTGCATTTCTTTCCCACTAACACATTTTGCAGCAATAATTGTAATCTCATTAAATTGTCATCTTGCAACTTATGTGCCATGGTAATCAAATCCATCTCTACGCCCAAAAAAGTAGTCAAAGCGGCGAACCCTTTCTATTTTAGAGTCCAGTGTTATTCTTTCCTATGACTCCATAAGTCTGCTGCACTCTCTGAAATCACCTGCTCTCCTTACTTACAAAACATCCTCAAGGTAGTGGAGCAAAAGGTTGGACACCGCTTCCTCTTTCAATGCCCACTTAAAAAACCTCGAAAGCACATGTCATCGAACAGTATCAATTGGTTCTAGCTACATCATCATCATTTATACTGATCCTCAACATTCTTTGGTGCCATTTTAATGCCAATACAGTCCTAAGGAATTAGCAAGCTTGAAACAGACCCACTATCCTACCACCTCACACTTCATTCATGAGCTTGTTTTGCACGATACTTGCCTTGTCACTAATTGACTGAAAATGATCTAGCTATGACAAGGACCCTCATAAAGAATCTGAAATCCCACTGAATACCCTTATTATAATAAACTTCCCCTCTGTCCAGGTACAGTTTCCAAAGTAATTGGAGCATTGGCCATTTTTCAACATCCCTCTATTATTTCTCTCCCCTTTCCCGTCAATCAAGCCCCAGGCCCTTGGCATCTAAAATATCGGGTGGGTGTATCTCCCCGCAATTCTTGAACTAATGTCTGAATTTGCATAGAAAGCAATACCTTCTTCTTTATTCTTTATTTCGATAACATTTTTCACCATAAAAGACGATACAATATTCCATTAAAACAGTTAAAACAAAATTATACTTTACAAATCCATTCAATACATTTCAAGGAATTTCATCACATTATATATGTTATGGTCACTGGATGGCCTTAGTGCATTTTGTCCTCAGAAACCACACGGCACCTAAGTACTTGGCTACTGTGAATACAATGTGTTTCGACAAGTCTGTTTTAAGAACTCTACAAGCGGCTAGACAGTCTACAAATCCCAGGTTTCGACACAAAGGGACGATCCATTTCTTACGTATCTCATGGTATACTGGGCAAAAAAAGATTTTATGGAGCTCAGACTCATCAGTCAGTTTGCATGCTGGACAAACACTGTTTACATGTTCGCTCCACTTACTTGTAAATACTCGTAGTGGGAGGGACCCATGTCTCCATTGTAGGTAGAGTTTCCTAAGCAAGGAGGGATATAAGTTATCTAACATTGGCTCAAAACTGTAGATGTCCTTAGTGCATAAAAATGTCTGTTAATGTCCCATGATTTTGGCGACGGTACAGTGCCATTAGTTTGCTATCATAATATACCTTTGCCAGTGTCTTTTTGGGGAAAAGTGGGCAGGTGGATAGGGGGTCAGACCACAATTTCAAGAGACCCAAACCCTCCAACTCGGTTTTAATACATTTCAACCATTTAATTTCCCCCGCATTGGGCATTGCGAGCACCTCCTGAAGTCCTTGTCTGTAGCTGATCAGTTCCGGAACTGACCATAACCTACGCCAGTATGCCAACGGTCTAAAAGCCAGTTCTTCGTCAAGGGGTCGCAATCCAAGATCTAGCCTTAAGGGGACAAGAGGGGTACTAGGGGGAAGGGCTACAATCCTCCGAATGAACCTGTTCTCCTCTTTCATCAAATCCTGAGAGGATACATGGCCCCAAAGCTCACAACCATACATGGCAGCCCCCCTAGCCTGTGCCCTGTAAATCTGTAAAGGTAGACCAACAGGACGGATGGATGACTTATTATTGCACACGAACTTAATGGTACCACCCGAAAACTGAGTCAATTTGAGGAGTGCTTTCTCTTGATGGGTACACCAGGACATTCTCTCATTTAAGGTAATTCCCAGGTACTCAAAGGTTCTCACCCTTTCCAGTCTGCTTTGTCCAATACTAGGGGTAAAACGGATCTTTGGGGGGGATTAAATACCATAAATTTGGTCTTTAGGATGTTAATTTCTTGACCGTATTCCCCGCAAAAACCCACAAAGCCGCCGAGTACTCGCTGGATGCCCATTGTAGACTTTGACAACAGTAGAGTGTCATCGGCGAACATGATCGCCGGCACTCTAGTTCCCGCCAGCTTGGGGGCATCAGAGTCGACCACCCCATTCAGGTGGGCGATAACCCCGTTGACATAGAGGCAAAACAGGGTTGGTGCAAGCGCACAACCCTGCCTTACCCCCCTGTCAATGGGGAACCTATTCGATAGGGCACCCTCCTTGCCGCACCTTACCTGCGCAAAGTTGGCAGTGTGGAGGTGAATAATCATCTCCAACAGGCCCCTAGGGACCCCCAATTTGGCCAGCACCTCCCAGAGTTTTCTACGAGGGACCAGGTCGAAGGCCGCCCTCAGGTCCACAAATACAGTGTAGAGGCTGCCACCCCCCAACTGTACCGTTTTCCAGTGAATGAGGGCAAGCTGAAAGACCTGATCTATGGTTGAGACCTTCTCTCTAAAGCCTGCTTGGAAAGGACTCAGTATGTCGTATTCCATTGTCCATTCCAACAGACGATCCAACAATAGCCTGGCGAATAGCTTTTGCGAAACGTCTATCAGGCTTATTGGCCTGTAATTGACCGGGAGCAGAGGAGAACCCTTTTTGAAGATAGGGACTATCTCTGCCCCCAGCCAAGTGGGGGGGATCGCCATGCCATTCAGAATTGCCTTGTACAGCACCCTAAGATATGGGGCCCAGATTTTGACTTCGTGCTTGTATAGGTCTCCTGGAAGCCTATCGAGGCCTGGCGCCTTTTCAGGGGCCAGCCCCGAGATGGCCTTGGTAACTTCCTCCACAGTGAATCCATCCATGGGAGCTACACTTTCAGTAACTTGGCCCATAGTGAGCTCCAGTGGAGTCGCCGGTTGGTCCGGTTTATATGATCTATACAAGTTTTTGAAATGATCTTCCCAAACAGTGGGTGCTATATTTGCCTCAACTGCAACTAGGGGTTCAGCTGATCCGTGCTTGACAATTTGCCAGAATTTTCGGCTATCTCGGGTTGCGAGGGCAGCAGTCATTTCTAGCCAATTTTCCTCATCCCACTCTATTTTAGCAGTGCGTAAGGTGGCCTTATAAGCTAGGCGTTTTTGCCTGATCTTTGTTGGACTATCCCTTGTTTTAAGTGACTCTAATAGGGCGGCCTTTGCTCTCCTGCAGGCAGCATTGAACCACGAGGCTCTTTTCTTCCTGGATTTCTTCGTCCTGGCCACCGGGTTCAATACTTCTATTAGGTTAGAGCATAACTCAGAATGGATAACCCCGAGTCCAGAGAGCTCAGCCGAAGTGGTTTGGGTGGTATTAAATACCTCGGCTTCTTCTAGAGCTAACTGCGGGGTGAGAGCCTCAACCTTCTCTAGCGTGAGGACCACTGCTGCATACAACCTTTGGATGTTAATTGGGTTCTCTAGGAGTTTCAACCATTTAATTCTACGTCTATTGCTATTTAAGACCAGGGGAGCTGGGGGTGCTGCGTTTTCTTCTTCCATACCAATGGACAGTCCCTGGACCGCAAGTCTCAGTGAGAGTGCATTGTGGTCACTATCGTTCCTGGCGACTACCCTAAAGTCCTCCACTTTATCCCAATCCTTCGCCGAAACCATGACGTAATCTATTCGTGACTCGTAGCCTGGTCTATTGAAGGTATATTTTGGTGGAATATCTCCTTCAGTTCGACTGTTACAAGCCCTAAGCGAGTGACAGAGCGTTAGAGAGGTTATTTGGGTGGCGATAGGTGACCAAGCTTTTACGGATGGAGCCACCAAAGTGGGGATCCCCCAGAGATCATCCTCTTCGCTTGTGACACCCAGTAGATGATCCGGAAGAGGCTCATATTGGGTGTTGAAGTCTCCCCCCACTATGAGTGTGGAGCATAGGCTGGCGGAATCAAGGAAAAATGCTAGATCCTCAATTGTTCTCGAGGTACCTGCTATCCCTACCGCTCTTGAATATACGTTGACCAGTGCTATACTTTCACCATGTGGCCATTCCAAAACAACGCACTGGAAGTCCGCTGAGTTGGTTTCACAGAGCGATGCCCTACAACCAAGGTGAGACGCCACCCAGATCAAGAGACCCCCAGATGGTCGTCCCTTCCCTCCCCAATTGGCCAGAATTTCAAAGGAAGCATATCCCGTATGAAACAGTTTTTCCCTGGCCCATGTTTCTAGGAACAAGCATATGTCGTAGCCTTCTACTAGTTCCTCCCACTCAGGGGAGTCTATTTTATTTGCCAGCCCTGCAATGTTCCAAGAAAGTATGGAAAGTGAGCGTGGGGTCACCATCTTATCAGTGTCGTTGGTTACCAGAGTAGACCTGCTTACCCTAGGCTGACCTTGGGAGTGTGAAATCATGCCTTCCTTTGCCGTGGAGGTTAATTCTAACGTCACCTCGGCAAGGGAATTATCCTTTATGCTTTTGTCTAATTTAACTTTGTCTGTGTTAATATTGGATGGCTCAATAATTGAAGATGTTCAAATATTTGTAATGGCTACAGGGTGATCAGGGGTAAAGCCACCTTTGTGCCTATTCTCATCTGAGGTTTCATTACAATCTCCAGATTGGGGATGTGGAGAAGAGGAAGCATGTCGGCCCAGGCGATAGATAGAGCAACTAGCTATATCTACTGCTGGTAGTGTGTTAGTAGACCTGCAAATGAGTCAGTCTACTTCCTCGAGGCACCCAAATCTATTGTAGACAGGAACTCCTGACCACCCACCATGTGCACTTGGCCAATTATTGTAGAGCCCACCCTGGACACCCTTTCTCTCCGGGATCCGGCTCCAATTCCCTCCTATGTTACAGTGTGAACGTGGAGGGTAAAAATAGGTTAAGGGTCTACATGCAATAGGCGAGTTTGGGCTATTTCTATTCCAGGAGTGAATATAGTGTGCAGTGTTGGGATCCCCAAATGAAACGATTACACAGTCGCCGTTGATAGACTTATGCGTGATCCCTATCCAGGGTACCCGACGCACCATGAGGATATTGCTTCTCAGGTGGTTGGGTATTGGCCTATTGACGTTAAGCCAGTGCATCACTTTGTTTTTTAATGACCCATAATCTTCCTGCTGATGGTATAACAGTTCCGGCACCCCTGTTAACACAACTACGTAAGGCCTTACATCAGGGGGAAGTTCAACGTAACCCCTATAGTAATTTGTATTAGATTTTACTCTCTGTATTGTAGGGTGGGTGTTATTGTGCTTAGTGACCCTCTGGGTAGTCGCATCTATCGGCGCCGGAGCGTGGGGAGCCACCTGCTGATTTACATCCACCGCTACCCTGTGAACAGTAATGCCTGTAACACCCTTATGCCGAGGTTTTGGGATAGGTTTAGGTTTCAAGGCTTCTTACAGGGTGACAACAGGGAGTGGTGTGGTGATAGATGGTGATGATGGTGAGATATTAGTAATGGGCGATCGACAAGTTGGTTTGTTATCTGATATACTAAGGGTGGCTACATTTAGAATACTTTTTTCCATCTCAAGCAACTGCGTTTCTATTCTTATTAATCTAGCTTCAAGGGGGTTTAAAAGTTTTTTTAATGTTCCCCACACGATTGACAAGAATTCCACGTCCTTCCCTTTTATAGTGCAAAGTGGGACCCCACCATTCTCGCTATCTGCAGATTTATCTGGGTCGCATTTACCCACCAGTTTTACAGGGCTGGATTCTATTTCTAGGTTAGGTGGACACATGTTTCTCATTAAAGGTTCAAGGGGTATCTGGGGAAGTGCCTGAGAGGGTAGTTGGGCCGTTGCTACCTTGGCCTTTTTCCTCGAATAGGCAGAGGTATAATTTCGTTTTCTTTTATGATTTGGGCCCTTTAGCGGGGTATGGAAAAACTCCCCAATCTTTCCCATCAAATTGGCATTTGGTACCTCCTCCGAGAGGGCCCCCTCGCGTGTTAGATCGGGCCCCACCTCCCTGCCTATTGAGTGATTTAGACAGGCGGGAGTTTCTTGTACGCACTCCACCTTAGGTGTACATAGCGTGGTTGCTAATGGCTGGTGGATATCGGCCTGTGTCGCAATCACTGTGGGAGTTGGGCCAGTTAAACGATCAGGTGTTCTAGCAAAAGCAATGTGCCCTAGGAAGGATTTTTTGCCCATAGTCAGTTCCTGGGATAGCCTTCTTGCTGCTTCTAATTCATTTGAAACCCTGCGCTGCATTTTATTAATTTCCGTATCTATTGCAATGTTGGTCCTAGTAATGAAATCGTCTAGTGTTCCATTTTTCAGCTTGCCCTTCGCTGCCCTGCTCCTTAACTCACGAGTTGACATAATGCTTACTCTAGGGTTGGCTCACATCCAGTGAAGTTAAAGGGCAAAGTTGGGCTCAAAGGGTGTGGCCCAGTCCAGTCTCTGCCCGTCTCGAACGGCCTCAAACGGCCCGCTCTTTGCCCGGTCTTCGCCCCGGATGCCGTCCCGCACGCGTCCCGCGTCGCGGTGGAGATAGCGTCTATAATGTACGTAGAGGCGGTGGGCGTGGCCGCCGGGGGAAGAGGCACCAGCTGCGTTGCCTGAGGAATGCTGGGCCTCGCAGTCCCCCGGTCGGTTTCCTCGTCGAACACTCCCCTCGCAGCTCAACCCACGGAGTCCTCCAGCTGGGAGCGATGACAGGTTCTGCCGGTTGCAGAACGCGCTCACACCAGCAGAAGCGGCTCGGTGGGGAGGCGGGCTTCCCAGCAGGGCAATCAGGTCAAAATACGAGTGTTAGGCGGCAACAAAGCTCCGTGAGCGGCACCCGCGGAGCGAGTGTCGCGAAAGGTAAAGAAGGCGGGAGGCGGTGGGCGTGGCCGCCGGGGGAAGAGGCACCAGCTGCGTTGCCTGAGGAATGCTGGGCCTCGCAGTCCCCCGGTCGGTTTCCTCGTCGAACACTCCCCTCGCAGCTCAACCCACGGAGTCCTCCAGCTGGGAGCGATGACAGGTTCTGCCGGTTGCAGAACGCGCTCACACCAGCAGAAGCGGCTCGGTGGGGAGGCGGGCTTCCCAGCAGGGCAATCAGGTCAAAATACGAGTGTCAGGCGGCAACAAAGCTCCGAAAGCAATAACATTTTATCTTATCGTCAGGATTTCTTTCAAACTGGGGGGTAGCACATCGCTTGCTTATTCTTTATGGGGCGCCGGGTGTTGCCACTGATTTCACATACTCCCATTTCTTAGTACAATGCAATACTCAACAGGATCCATAGAGGGAGCTACTTGTCACTGTCAGGTTGGCATGGCATTCAGTGCTCCAGCCACTTGGCAATGTGCCTGTACTGTCCCAACTGCACGAGTCTTGTACTCCCCTGGCATGCCACCAGGTATATCAGACCCAGGGACTGAGTGCAGGGCGGGGCTAGAAAACAGAGCTGGATGTCAGACGCCAGAGCTTGACTTACAGCAGTGCTGCTGCGTTATCCCATCTACCGGGTCTGACCCATAGACAGCCAAGTAGCTGAGAAGGCTAAGACCTCCGGAAACTGAGATGGCCACAGACAGTCGGCAGCCCTGTGATAATCCGGTAATTGCACTGGGAAACAATAAATAAATAATTAAGTTACCCTGCGTCCTCCGAGTACACAAGAGCTTCCTGAGCCATTTGGCCTGAAAGTAGGTGTGACTGGCTCATGGTAGATATGCCGCAGAAGCATCCGGGAATGCTTATACCCATAGCGAGCTTCCTACTGTGATTCGCCTGAAGCAGGCTCCCCCTTGTGCCTTGCTGGAGACTGTGTTAGTCGTGTAGCCTGGTCCCCCGTCTTGGTGGCCATGGTCCGGGGGGAGGTTGTTCTGTTCTGGGCGGCAGCAGTAGCAGCACCATTTTGAAGCCAGCCCTGGTGAGGCTTGTGACCTTACTAGGTTGCCCCGAGAAAGAGTCACAAAAGAGTTGGTTGCCCCAAACTCAGCAGCTGTTTCTTAACACCATCAATTTTGTTAAAGTCAGTTAAAACCCTCAACTTCTAGACCTAAAAGAAAGCAAATCACAACCTGTCAGTCTAACAGACGAGGTGCTGCCTGAGTGTGTGATAGGGTGCAAGGGTAAGTGTCCTCCTTGAAGTTGGTATTGATGGGAGGCTCTATTGTTGGCATTTTCTCAATTTGCCCAAAGTCTATGAGAGCTCCCTAGAATCATGTTTCCAATATTTCCTAACCTTTTCAACAGGAACTTTATCAGCTTTCAAAATATTAATGTGAAAAGGGCCCAGGTCGCCTTAGATCAGAGATGAACCCTCTCTTCTGCTATAGAAGGAAACAAAAGAATAGAAACAAAGTTGGTACAACCACTGTGAATAAAACATTGTCTGGGAAAATGACTGAGAAGGAAAAACAAACTAAACCCACTGTCTGCGGCCAAAAATATAAGGAAAATATTTTATTTTTTCACGTGCTCCAACGATCAGCCTCAATTTGACTATTTGACACAACTGGAAATCATTAGCCACAATGAAATTGAACAGACTAAAGAGACTTCTTGGAATGAGGCCTCCCAAAAAAAACTCCCATGCACAAAGAAAGAAAGTTGACAGAGATCTATCCAACTATTTGTTTCTGGCAATTAACAAAGCAATTGGTCTTCCACTTAGGTTGATTTAACCTCGCCCCAAAGCACTTTAGTGGTCTTGCATTCATCCTACCTACCATCAGACCGCAAAACTTGTTTGGAGTGATCACAACACAGCTCTAATAAAGACATTCTTTGCAACTCCATCATGGTGGCTATGGTCACACCTCCACCTGGTCAATATTACTTAGTTCATTAATTGAAACCGTGAAATCATTGAACTATCATACAACTGAACTGGAATTACAAATTGACATTCTACAAATAATGGCAACAGCAATTGCGGCAATTGGCAAAAAGGTTGAATTACTTGGTTCAGTTATCAATAGCACAATTTCAGTGGTGCTCTCAAAGCCCGTAATAAATGGTAACTATAAAAATAATGAAAAGCAATGTTCCTGCCATCCAATAGTAGATAGACTTTCAGATCTCCTGGAAATACTAAGTCTAATTTTCTCAGAAGTACAAAAACTAAAATCGAAAATCCATCCAAGGGAAATTCACTGAGTCCAATAAAAGCTTTACCAATAATTAACATCAAGATTCTTAATAAAGCACAAGTCCATATGGTACTGGAAGTTATTAGAATTTCAATTATAGATTTTCCTACTTTAGAAAAACCAGAGAGACTGATAAGTAACACCATCCAATCAGATACTCGTAACATTTCACAGACTAACAAAACAAGTCTTACCATCTATACAAAATTCATTCCTGCAGCTCCTGATTAAAAGGCAAAAAACTGTTAAAAAAAACCTGTATATAAAAGAGTGCAGTTTATCTAAAGGTCAATACAGTTCCAACAAGTTCAGACTCATTAAATCATTTGAAACTATTTCCTATTTTCTCAAAATAAGCCACAAGTGTGAATAAGACTGACTCTCTCTCTCCCCTTGAGATTACTATAAGATCACTGTTTCAGCCTAAACCATGAAGGATGCCAAGATTCCAATGAACAATGTAAAATTAGAACATAACTCAGACCCACTTATTGTTGAAGCCCAATGGACAACAGAAGCAACTAGAGTTAGATATTGCACTGGAAAATGAACACAATAAGCTTTTAGATATAGCCTTGGCAGAGAGTTCTGATGTAGTAGAAGAGTCCATTCATCAGGATCAAACAGCAACAATGCAAGTAGACTTAGGGGTTGATTTTTTTAGTTTTTGTTTGATTAACTTTATTTCGGCTATTAGCCATAAAAGCATGAGAATAAACATGTTTTTACAAGCAAATAACCACAATTAGCAATTAACAATGCAACCAGATTTCAGTATAGGCTATTAACACAGACTATGAGGGGCTTGCGGTAGGGGCAAATGAACTTTTCATCATAACATTTTATATCATATTTACAAAACCGCCATAAAAACCACAATCACATACTATATATACGTTAAAAATCAAATATAAAAGCCAGAATATAAAAACATATATTTACATACTTTAAAATATATACTATACAAAATGTAAAATATTCAAGGAAGACGATTAGACAAAGTAGTTACATTACCCCTGGCCCCCACCAACGCAAGATGACTCGACAGACCTACAACGCCGCCACCCTCAACGCCCTCAATTCCGGCCGGAACCCCGCCTGCTGCCGGGCCACCCCGAAACGCTTCCACGGACCCTTCTCCTGCACAACCTGCAAATTCACCTGCCTCCGAACATGCACCACGCCCGCCAAGCCTAACTCCAGCAGCGACCTCAAGTGCATCCTGCTCAACACCCGCTCCGTCCACAGACACGCCGTCGAACTCTGGAACCTGCTCGACACAACATCACCAGACGTCGCATTCCTCACTGAAACATGGATGAACGCCTCCTCAGCCCCCGACATCGCTATCGCCATCCCGGATGGATACAAGATCATCAGGAGGGACCGCATCAACCAGACCGGAGGAGGAATCGCCATCGTCCACAAGAACACCATCCGCATCACGACCGACGCCGACAACACCTTCAACGCCGCCGAACACCTCCACTTCCAGATTCACACCGACCCTAAGACGACCCTCAGAGGCACCCTCATCTACAGACCCCCGGGACCATGCACACAATTCAGCGAAGACATCACGGACTTCATCAGCCCACACGCCCTCCCCTCCGCCGACTACATCCTCCTGGGGGACCTCAACTTCCACCTGGAGAACAACAAGGACCGCAACACCGTCACCCTGCTGGACAACCTCGCCAACCTCGGACTCATGCAACTGGTCAACACCCCCACCCACTACGCCAGCCACACGCTTGACCCCGTCTTCTCATCCAGCAAGCACATCGCCTTCAGCCACTCCACCGGACTTCACTGGACCGACCACAGCTGCGTCCACTTCAGCTTCAGAAAAACCACTACCCACCACCACCCGCAACAGGTTCCTCACAGAAGCTGGAGCAAGATCACCGCCGACCAGCTCACCACCTCCCTCAGCCAGAACCCACCTACCAGCACACCTGACCCCAACGAAGCAGCCCGCAACTTCACGCAATGGCTGACCGCCTGCGCCGACGACCTCGCACCACTAAAGAACCCTCCCAGCAGACCTAGAAGCAAGAAGGCCCCCTGGTTCACCGACGAACTCAAGGACTCCAAGAAGACCTGCCGCACCCTCGAGAAAGCCTGGCGCCTCGACCAGACCACTGACAACATGACCGCCCTCAAACACGCGACCCGCAAGCACCACCAGCTCATCCGCACCACCAAGAAGAAATCTCTGAAGGATCGATTGGACAACAACACCCACGACAGCAAGGAACTCTTCAGCATCGTCAAGGAGTTCTCCAACCCCAGCACCGGCAACAACGACATCACCCCTTCACAAGATCTCTGCGACTCCCTCGCCTCGTTCTTCCACCGCAAGATCGCCGACATCCACAACAGCTTCGGCGCACCATCCTCGCACCCAACCGTTGAACCAACGCACCCCACCGCCACCCTCCGCACCTGGACCGCAGTGACCACCGAAGACACAGCCCGCACGATGAACACCATCCACTCCGGATCTCCGACTGACCCCTGCCCCCACCACGTCTTCAACAAGGCCGACTCCACCATCGCACCCCAACTCCGAGACGTCATCAACACCTCCTTCGACACCGCCACCTTCCCGGAAAGCTGGAAGCATGCGGAGCTCAGCGCCCTACTGAAGAAACCAACAGCGGACCCCACCGACCTCAAAAACTTCCGCCCCATCTCGCTCCTCCCTTTTCCTGCCAAAGTCATTGAGAAGATCGCCAACAGACAGCTTGCCGCCTTCTTCGAGACGAATGGATCCCTCGACCCCTCGCAGTCCGGCTTCAGAGCCAACCACAGCACCGAGACCTCCCTCATCGCAGCCACCGACGACATCCGCGCCCTCCTCGACAACGGTGAAACAGCGGCACTCATCCTCCTGGACCTCTCCGCCGTGTTCGACACTGTCTGCCACCGCACCCTAGTCCAACGCCTCAGCAACACCGGCATCCAAGAGAAGGCATTAAAGTGGATCATCTTGTTCCTCGCTGGAAGAACACAGAGAGTCCGCCTCCCCCCGTTTCGCTCCGAGGCCACCGAAGTCATCTGCGGCGTCCCGCAAGCGTCGTCACTCAGCCCCACCCTCTTCAACGTCAACATGAGACCTCTCGCAGCCATCGCACGGCAACACAACCTCAACATCATCTCCTACGCCGACGACACGCAGCTGATCCTCTCCCTCACCAGAGACCCCGACACCGCCAGAACCAGCCTCCACGAAGGGATGAAAGACGTCGCCGAGTGGATGAAGAACAGCCGCCTGAAACTGAACTCAGACAAGACGGAAGTCCTCATCCTTGGACCATCACCCTCCGCCTGGGACGACTCCTGGTGGCCCCCAGCCCTGGGCACCGCCCCCAAGCCGACAGACCACGCACGTAACCTGGGGTTCAACCTGGACTCCTCCCTCTCGATGACCAGACAAGTCAACGCCGTCTCCTCTTCATGCTTTCACACCCTCCGCATGCTCCGCAAGATCTTCTGATGGATCCCGATCGAAACCAAGAAGACGGTCACCCAGGCCCTCGTCACCAGCCGCTGGACTACGGAAACACCCTCTACGCCGGAACCACAGCCAAGCTACAGAAAAGACTACAACGCATCCAGAACGCCTCCGCCCAACTCATCCTGGACATCCCTCGACGCAGCCACATCTCCGGCCACCTGAGGAACCTGCACTGGCTCCCCGTCAACAAGAGGATCACGTTCAGGCTCCTCACCCACGCACACAAGTCTCTCCACAACCTGGGCCCCAAGTACCTCAACGACCGCCTGACCTTCCATACGCCCACCCGCCAGCTACGGTCCGCCAGCCTCGCCCTCGCCGCCGTTCCACGCTCCGAAGAGCCACAGCCGGAGGCAAATCCTTCTCCTACCTGGCGGCCAAGACATGGAACTCCCTCCCCATCCACCTTCGGCTGACCCAGGACCACCTCGCCTTCAGGAGATAACTCAAGACCTGGCTGTTCGAGCAGTAGCGACCCCCTTCCCTCAAGCGCCTTGAGGCCCTTCCGGGTGAGTAGCGCGCTATACAAGTATTGTGATTGATTGATGATTGATTATGTTTTGAAACGGAGCTTCTTCCTAATCCTATATACATTAAATAGAAACCTACTTGTACAAAATACTACCAGTTGGGATGTATTGGATTTGAATATGCGTTCAGCTTCCTTAAAAGACCTTACACCCACATTTATGCATAGCGGTTTGATCCATCTAGCCCTAGCTGACTTATAAACCGGGCAAAAGAAAAGTAAATGGGCATCATCCTCTTTCGCCTTTTGTAAACAGAGGGTGCACAGGTCCGACTCCTTATTATACCCCCACCTGTAAGTATTTGTATTTATCTGTAGGACCCCGTACCTAAATTGCAAATAAAGTGATTTAGCAAGAGGTGGTCCTATTTCATCCATAAAGGGTTCAAAGGAGGCACTATCCTTTATAGTCAAAAACTTCTGGGTTAAAGTGCCTGTTAAGGAGTTATGCAGTCTTTCACTATTAATATAGGACCAGAAAGGTAACTTTGCAAGCTTTTTACAGGATAGGGTCATGCTTAAAGGATCGTCCCAAAGGTGGGATAACCCTAACTTAGTGCACCAATGAGAAATATATTTTAACCATACAATATTATGGAACTCATCAATATGCATAATTTCTATTAACCCACTTCTGTAATTAGACAACTCCGGGGTGGTCCATAATCTTACCCAATAAATAATGGCCTTAAATTGGCCTGCCAATCTGTACGCTTAATATCAATATCCAAATATACTGGAGCTAGGGGAGTTCTGATTGGAATTTTGAGTAATCCACATATGAAGTTATTTTCGTCTCGTTCAAAGTTCTTTTTAGAATATGGTCCCCATATTTCAGCACCATACAGTGCCGCAGTTTGGGCTTTAGCTTTAAACACTTCCAAGGCTGGTGTAATAGCCTTGGAGAGACTCCCACCGTGGATTTTCAGAATAGGCATCGAGTTTTGTTTGAATAACAATCTACTTTTTTCCAAATGCCCCTTCCATGATAATTTACTATCCAGCATAATGCCTAAATAGTTAAAGCTTCCCACGTATTCCAGTTTTTGGCCTTTAAGAGCCAGATTCTTTTTAAATGATTTTTGCGGGTTTATGGCCATATATTTCGTTTTAGAGGAGTTGATTTTTAGGCCCTTCTCTACACAGTAACTATTAAATGAATTTACCAAATTTTGGAGACCTTTCGTAGTCTGAGAGATGAGGATTGTATCATCGGCAGATAGTAGTGCCGTGATCGCCTCATTTCCCAGCTTCGGGGAATCATGACTGCAATTACCCAGATAAGTAGGTATATCATTAACATATAGCGAGAAAAGCGTGGGTGCCAGCACGCATCCTTGTCGCACCCCCCGTCTCACAGGTATGGCCTTAGTGACTTCTCCACCCTTCCCCCACCTTACTTTAGCAAAGTTCTCTGTATGGAGCCTAACAAGTTCTATAAGAAGTTTGTCGGGGACTCCCATTTTCCTTAGTGAGTCCCACAAGAGGGAACGAGGGACGAGGTCAAATGCTGCCCTCAAATCAATGAAAGCAACATACAAACTGCCCTTCCTTATGTTAATATATTTCCAACAAATACACGTGAATCTAAACACTTGATCCACGGAACTCGTTTTTATTCTGAACCCTGCCTGATATTTGGATAGGATCTCGGTTTCCTCCATCCATCCTAAAAGTCTATTTAAAATGTGTCTGGCAAAAACCTTCTGTAAAAGATCGATTAAACTAATAGGGCGGTAATTGGCTGGATCATACCGATCCCCTTTTTTAAAAATTGTTACAATTTCAGCCCCTTTCCAGGTTTCAGGAATAGGTGTGCCTGCCACTATAGAGTTACATAAAAAGTTTATATAGGGCCCCCAGACTTCAATGTCATGTTTAAGCAAGTCACCAGGAATTTTATCTGGGCCTGGTACTTTGCCTGCTTTGATGGCCAGTAGTGCCCGTGTAGTCTCCTCTAGGCTAAGGTGTAACGACCCTGAGCTAGAGACAAACTCTACCTCCTGTTCAGGTATACACGAACCCTCTTCATTTAACAAATATAATTCGGAGAAATGGTCACACCAAGTTTTTTCGTCTAGATAGAGATCTTTATTTGATCTACCCGTCTTGTTATGCTTGGATATTAAGCTCCAAAAGGTACATTGATCTCTAGCTTTGGCTGCATTTAGGAGATCTACCCAAATAGCATCATCTCATTCTTTTTTCGCCTGAGTGAGAGTTTTATTATACACATATCTACTCTCCCTAATACCCTGTGGATTCTTGGACTTAACTGCCTGAATCAAGTAGGACTTAGCTAAGCGGCATTGTTTATTATACCAGGGGTTATCTAGATCTGTGTGCCTATTCTTAAGTATCTTATCCTTTTCATATATTTTACTCAAGAGGGGTGTCAAAGTGTGTACCAGCTGGTAGTGTATATCTAGGACACCCTGTGTGCCCAAGCGAAGGTTCATACAGGAAGCAACGGTGTCTGAAAACGCGTTATAGATATTCACCATTGTTTCTCTTCTAGAAAGAATGTAGGGCCATTTAATGGCCCGCCTATTGTTTGTTACCTGAAGTTCACCCTCATACTTCCTTAACCCTGTGCCTACAACTGGATTTGCTAAAAAGGGCTGAGAATCCAAGCTCAAATAAAGCGGAAGGTGATCGCTCTCAGTTCTGAAATCTACTTTAAAATCAATGGTTTAATGCCATAAATTTATAGAAACCAATACAAAATCTATATGGGATTTGCTATTGCCTTTAGAAAATGTTGGTGCTGACGGTCTATCTGACTCGAAGCGACCGTTGCATGCCCTTAGGTCAAATGCCATAGTTAACTGTAGGATCTGTATAGGTGCCACCGTACTTTTGACTGACCCATATCTATCGAGCGCAGGGATTTCATTTACCCCATCCTGTTCTTCAAAAAGGTCTTCAAGATCCATAATTGGTTCGAAGCGGCAGTTGAAATCCCCACCTATAATCATTTGTGTGTTGGGTCCTAACGTATCAAGGTATAAGCCCAGTTGCTCTAACACCTTAGATTCCTTATGTAGAGGGTTAGGTCTATTACAAACATTTAGTAGGTATACAATTCCCTTATCTTTTGTCAATAACTTTACCCCAAGGATATCCTGAGAGGGAATGGAAAGAGAGGTAACCACAACATCCAAAGTTATTCTTAACCAAATCAATAATCCCCCAGACGCTCTTCCTCTTACTGAGGGGGTAGCTCCACAATAGAAAGTTTTGTAACCTAGTCTATGTATAATATCTAAGGCCCAGGTCTCCTGGAAGAGAATTACATCATACTCTTCAATATAAGTACTCCAAGCAGTATCCCGAAGATTCCGAGATAAACCCGCTATATTCCATGAGATTAATTTTACAGCCGGAGTTGATGCTAGAGGGGTCACTTGGCTGGTAGAGACAACTTGGCTGGTAGAAACAACTGTAGAATCTACTACACCAACTGTCTCACCCCCACCTCCAATTAAAAAGTCACCAGTATTATTTACTTCTAACTCAGTACTACAAGTGTTAGATGGAAGTAGGGAACAATTGTCAACATACCATTTTGAGGGATCTAGATTTTGGGAATCACCCGCTTTATTCCCGCGGCCAATTCTCAAAGCCTCTGTAATAATAATAACCTGGTCAGCTAGGGGTTGTTGCTTAAGACCAATGGGCCCAAAAGCCGAACCAGGGACATCAGGTGCACCCTCCATCTTTCCCAGGGAATTAACAACTGTTGGGTTGACACAAAATGGTACACCTCCAGGTGGGTAATCAGGGAGAAATACACAGGAGACTTTAGAATGAAGAGGACGCCCCCTATCACACAGGCTATTCATACCACAGAAAAAGGGATGTTCATTGCGTCAAGGGCCCCACCATGAGCGATTAGGATTTGGCCCCCAGTTCTGACGCAACAAACCCGGAGAGGGTAAATCATAGAACGAATACCTACTGCCCCTTCCCACCTCAGGTAAAGGCCCTCTACTCCATGATGTTGCTGGGTGCGGATAGAAATAACTGAGGTCACGGGTGCTAATACCAGAGATTCCCCTACTATGCTCTTGACTGTACACTAAATGCGCTACTCTAGGGTCTTTAAAATTAACTAAAATGCAATTGCCCTTTAAATCTTTGGGTCTGGTGCCCACCCAGCTGACCCTTCTCACATGAATGACCTGGCGATTTATAGCACTCGGGAGCGGTCTATTTTCCCTAAGCCAATATAGTGTTTTATTTTTACGTTCCAGATATGATTCGTGGCTGTCAGGCTTTAGTGGAGGGACACCAGTGAGGACAACTACGTAGGGCTGGCAGCCAGGAGGCAAATCAGCATTAGGGATCGTAGATTGTCTCTTGTCACCCTCTGCATTTACCTCAGGGGCAGCAGTCAAATTACCAGACTCAATGACTCCTTTTCTATTGGCCAAGTTTTTATCCCTTGCTGTGCTCGTGGTACCCAGGCATGCAGACTCTTTGCCCCTTTTTGGTGGATTTTTATTATTGTTATTCTTTCCTCTTATGGGTACTAGCTGCACTAAGGCATCAGCAGCAGCCCTCCCCGTTATGGGCAAGCCCACCATGGGGACCAATGGGTGGGCATTTGATATGTTTGACTCAGAAGTCCCATTTGCTCTCCCTTCCGTGGTTGACGGAATATTGGCACCAGGAGAAAGTGCCATAGAAAGAGGAATCCCTGCCATCCCGTCCTCCCTAATTTTAGAGTGTAATTTCATTAGGGATTTTAGGGCAAAAAAGTTATCCAGGGAAACCTGCTAGAATCTATCTAATCGTTCCGATAGCTGTTTTAATCTTTCTACTACAGGGAGAATCAGGGAACTCATTAAGTGTTGCATCTGGGTAATTAGTGAAGTTTCTAATATGGGGCCCTTCGATGAAACTGGTTGCCTATCCACATTCTGGGGCTCAGTAGGGGCACCCAACGCCTCTTCCCTCTGCTGTCCCTGCAGGAGTTTAGCTTCAGCCCCTGTGCCTCCCCTAGGCACACCCTCCCTCGTGCAGTTTTTCTTTAACGTTTTATATGGTTTGAGCCGACTTCCCTTACAAGGGGTAATAATGCACTTCCTTTTGGTTGACACCACTCCATACCCCACCAGTGGAACCAGTACAGGTGAAATGGTGGAACTGGGAGCCTCTTTGTTTAAGGAAATAGATGACAACCCCAAGGGGGGAGAAGACTCAACAGAGATTGGGACTGACACAGTTTCCACACTCCCTGCTTTGGGTATAGTTGACAGCCTATCCAAGCTAGCCCTGATAGAATTCACACGGAGATGATCAGGACCAATAGGATCCTTTAACAAGGGATCAGCAACATGTACCAGTGAGGGGGCTAGAGCCAATGGTCCCAAAGAAGAGCGTTTGTGGGTGAGGGATTCACGAGAAAGTCTGCGCTCAGTTAGGGCAATCTCTTTTTCGACAATAGAGAATGCCCTGGTAATAAACTGGTCCATGGTGCCTGTTACATGATCACCGCCCCCCCTTAAGCTCTTACCGGAATGTGTAGACATTGGAATAGGTCCTGCTTAACCCACAACAGTATACACAAAGGTCAGGCAGCAAAGTCAGTAATCAGCCAGTTAGTACCACAACTATGAGCTTGGGGGGGGTGGCCCAGCCCAGCCTCCTCCGGCCTCTTATGGCCAGAGATGGCCTGCCCTTTGCCCGGGCTTAGCCCGGCGCACTCCCGCGCGCTCCCGCGCAGCGGGGTTGCCGTCCAATTATATATGCGTCTTGTGGGTGGGGCAGGCAGGCTGCACGGACCAGGTGGACTGCCGAGCAGGGACTCCTGGTAGAGTGAGTCCCTGCAGCGCCGCTCCGAAGGGCCTCCTCAACGTCCACAAACAGCCACCACAGCCCCCAGGTGTCCAGAACAGCGAGCAACGATGGCTCCCAGCAGCTCCCGGAAACTTAGCGCCACGAAGCGGCACCCGCGTAGCGGGTGCGGCGAGAAGTTGGGAAAGGCACAGCGTTCGACCAGCAAATATCCCACACAGGTGAGTGCGGGTTAGCAAAGGGATCCCAATGAACGCACAGGAAGCAGGTCCTTTAATCAGGTGGTGTCCTGTGGGTGGGGCAGGCAGGCAGCGCGGACCAGGTGGACTGCCGAGCAGGGTCTCCTGGTAGAGCGAGTCCCAGCAGCGCCGCTCCGAAGGGCCTCCTCAACGTCCACAAACAGCCACCACAGCCCCCAGGTGTCCAGAGCAGCGAGCAAAGACGGCTCCCAGCAGCTCCCGGAAACTTAGCGCCACGAAGCGGCACCCGCGTAGCGGGTGCAGCGAGAAGTTGGGAAAGGCACAGCGTTCGACCAGCAAATATCCCACACAGGTGAGCGCGGGTTAGCAAAGGGGTTAATTTATGATTTGGTGGACAGAGGTTTAGCAGTCAGGGCACCATGGACTGCACCTCTGCCCGCTAAATTATGAAATGACCTCCAAGCTAGAAGTCATTTTTTAAAGCATTGCTAGGAACCAACGTAACAGTGGTTCCTGTCAAAGCTTCTTGCAGTTTCACACACTGCTCTGTCACGCATGATGGAGCAGTACTGCAAACTGTTCTCTTTTTTATTTTCCCAAAACAAAAATCCTGAAGCAGGATTTTCTTTTTGGAAAAAAAAGACAATGCCCCCCTCACCATGGGAGTCAAGTTTCAAGTTTATGTTATTTGCATACTTACTAAAAACCATTGCAACATTTTAAAATAGCCAATAGAACTGATGATGTACCCCAGTAAAACTATTAAAACTCATACTAAAAATGCTGTACAGTGGTTAAAATAGTCGGTGTGAACGTTAAAATGAATCAGTGATTTACAGAGTAAAGTGAAATGTGGTCAATTAATGCATTACTAAAGCCAGAAATATGAGTAGTAATGTGCCGTATAGTGCATACATGTTTGGCAGTGGCAGCTAATGAGTTTGGCACCTGCTGAGAATGTATACATTAAAAAAGGTGCTCTTTCCTTACTGCGACAAAGATGTGCGGCAACCAGCTTCCGGGCCTGTGGCTCCACAGGCAACTTATTACTAATGTTGTTGAGGTTGGGTTGTCATTTTAGGCATTTTTTGTTCGGCCAGCATGAGAAATTATAGTGTCTGTAGTTCAGTTACGTGGCCCCGGGTCAAAGCATGCCAGCACGGCTTGCCTCCTAGTGCGAGTTCTTTTCGGCTTGAAGGGGGCCTTTAGCAGCTGTGATCTCTCTTTACGCAGCTCCTTGTGTGTGCAGAATCAGATTAAGTGCAGAATGTCTCCTTGTTCCGTGTCGCACAGCCTGCAAGTGCTTTGGGTTGTTGGTCTCAGCCAAGGTGGAAGGTGCTGAGTGCATGGAAGAACGCCCAAACGATGCATTAGGAATTTTATTTTTATTGGTTTGGGATAACCCTTATTGAAGTATTTTTGAGGTGCGAGTGTTTTATAGAAATTTAGGGTCATCCAGGCGTGAGATCTGGCTAAGAATGTTGCCTTGTCCCCCACTAGTGAGAGTTGTTTTATGCATTTCCAAACCAGTTTTTTGAAAGTTAAATGATGAAGTTGTGTGTTCCAGAGTTCGGTGAGCCTGGTGGTTTCTAGAGATTCCTGTAGGTAACTTCTTGCATGGGAAGTTTCCCTGTGCTGGAGTTCTTGCCATAGCAGTTGATTTAGGGTGTTTTAGGTGGCAGTTCTGATCCTTTTCCAGCAAATAATATAAGATCCATGCCTGGTCATGGACTGTTGTATTAAGCTGAACAAAGAAAAACCAAAGGGGATGATGGACGGAGTGTTGAACATTGCAAGCACTCACCCCCAGTCAACTGATCTGGGTTTAATCCATCATCATTCTTTAGCTCACTCCGCCACCCTAGTTCAGACATGGCCATATGCAAATCAGCCTCATAGGAACAGTCCAGCCCGAACTGCCAAGCCATGTCTACCCTGAACCGGAATAAAGCATCATGGTACCGGTTTCTGGCTAATCAGCCATCATATTAAGCCAAACTCCAGCCTTATTTGAGCTGGTGAGGTGAAGGGTGGAAGGCAAAACATAGTTCTATATGATCTAACCAGTGTGCTGTCCAGTAAGTTGGCATCTCTCCCCCGCATTGCTTCGCTGCCATAGGTTATCATAGGGAGTAGTTTGGCTTGAGGCTTCTCCCATAGTGAAGGGAGCATTGTGTAGTTTTTGCTACCCCCTACATCCAGTATTTTCCTGGCAGTAAAATTCCACCCATCTAATATAGATTAATGGAATTTTATGGACAACGTCTGAAGGCCCTTACTTTCTTGTGATGTTGGAGTGGTTTAGTCAGGGCAGGGACAGAGTAGTCTCCACTGTGATTAAACTAAAGTTCGTCCCACATTTAAACAGGGCAAACAGACCAGTCTTGGTGGTATGGACACTCTGTCACCGTAGCGGCAGAGTACCCATACTGCCAAGATATACACCGAGCCCTTAGACCCTAACTTGAGATCATTTCACTCGGCTCAACCATACTGTATGTGAGCACTAGAGTCCCTACATATTACCATCAAGAAGGCGGTGTGCTACCCCCAAACTCCCAAACCTTTTAAAAAAAAATTAACAGCAACTGATGATTCAGACAGAATATCAGTCAAGAGTTCAGTTTGATATTTTGAACAGAGGAAATATAATAAAGTCAAATGCTGCCCATTTAGATTTGCAACATCTCTCATCCAGACACATCTTGTCAATGGAGTTTATTAAAGGTGGTAAGTTGTCACGAGAGTAGTCCACCTTAGAAACATGGACTTCTGCGGAAGTCGACAGTTTTGTTTATTCAAAAAAGGCAATTTTCAATTAATGGGCTATTATTATAAACAACCCCCCTTTGCAAATATATCCGGATCCTCTCTACTCAAAGCTCTCATACATTTCGAACTTTCAGTAGAACAACAGACAAAATGGCAAGAACTGCTTGAGTAAAACAAATCAATTCTTAAAAATGCAGTAGCCAGAATTGATCAAACCACCCAACTGCAATGGTTAATCTCAGTGAAAATATTGGAATTATCGCACTGAAAGGTCATGGAAACACCCCAAACTCAACAATGTAGATTGCAGTTGGTTAGCTCTCTTGCTAAATGAGGAGTAAAGGGCATGAAAAAAGATCAGTCTAAATGATCAACAAACAATTAATATATGTTCTGGGAAATTTGGTGTTCTATTATGACTAACCCAGGATGAAGACATCATTAGTTATTTCAGGTTGTTCGAAATTCACTGTCTTCAGGAAACCTGGAGTGTGATTGACATACAGATTGCTGGCTTTAAAACACTGCAGACATTTTCAAAAAGGGTCCCTGAATTGGGGGACCCAAAGAAGGTTTAGCCTAGCAATTAAAGTTGAGCTACCCTTGAATTGACAACTAGTAATAGGGCAACTCTATGCTATGCTTGTAAATTATAAATGTATGCCTATATCCAGTCTACAAACATAAATAAATAAATATAAAGGATGCCCCGGAATCTATTACCAGCTTAACTCACAGATTCCCCTCAGACCTTTTTTTAATATCTGGAGACTTTCATCGATGTGGCAAATTCCACCAGTAGAACTTTTACTTCAAAAAAGAGATCCCGCAAGGGGAAAGCCAGCATAGCAGTATACATTCGCTAACCCTAGGAGCACTCAGTGTGAAATATCCAGAAGACATGCAAGCAAGACCAATCCATTTCTCAGTATATAGGAGGCCATTTTAGACTACACAATAGTTTAGACCTCACTCTAAGTATGGACGTTTTCTAATTTTCTCTTAGAGTGTGGGGGACAATGTTGCTTTTTCTTTTTTAGAATCACTATCCCTTTAATGGTACTCATCAACAAGTTAAATCTATAACTGTTTCATTGACAGAGAAACTAAAAACGCAATACGCTAAAAAAAATATATCTTTCTTTAAATATACAAGAGAAGTAGGCAAGGCTGCAAGTTTGTATACTTCATTAGATGGCATGTACAAAGTTTCAGCATAAAGTAGAGGATATTTCCTGACGAGCCAATCAGCGGACCCAGCACAAGCCACAAGATTCCAACTTTGTATGACAGCTCCTTCAGAAGTTATAACAATACACTAAGATATGCCCATGGGTATATGGTATTTTCTTGGAAAAAAACAAAATCTGGTTCTTAGGGTGAAGCAGATAGGGGCCTATTCACAAACATAAACAATCTGACAAAACAATCTGCTAAAAGATCAATCTAACAAGCTGCCAAATCTGCTCCAACTACCGGAAAAATGATCTTAAGCAGCGAAGATTTCTCCTCCTTCTTCACAGCAAAAGCCAATTCAACGGAGGTGGATCTCAAAAAAGCAGCTGAATGCCCTGAATTCATCAAGAGCACCCTAGATGAGCATCAATGTCAACCAGAGTTGCAAAAACCTAAAAATAATGCTTGGTGGTCAGAATTCAAGCCTGTCAATGAACTTGACATTGCAAAGAGCATCTCGACCATTAAACCTAATAATCATTACAACAATCCCTTACCTGCAATGTGTTTGTCCTCAATAAACCATCTACTCATCCCATCATGGTCAAAGATCATCAACACATCATTAGCACCAGGCGCGGTTCCGGAATGCCTAAAAACTGGACAAGTTATTCCAATCATAAAAAAAACAACAGAGAACCCCTCTGGCCCAAACAATTTCAGACCAGTAACAAATATCCCAATGCTAGCCAAAGTCCTGGAAAAAATGTGTGCAACAACAACTGAGCCATCATATCTCCGAATTCAATCTACTAAATGACTTTCAATCTAGATTCAGACCTAACCATAGTACGGAAACTGCAATTCTGCACATAGTGGACGATGCTCTACTTGCCTTCGACCATAACGAAACATGTCTCCTAATTCTGCTTGACCTATTGTCGGCGTTCAACACAATAAACCATGCCAAAATTCTAGATCGCATGAAAAAGAGAAAGGGAGTAGAGGGTACTGTCTTAAAATGGTTTAGCTCTTTCCTAAAAAAAATATTGCAAAAATTCATAGTCAACCAAACTTTATCAGTTTAATCCAGAAATACAATCGGAGTTCCACAGGGATCCACACTATCCCCGACTTTATTCAACCTGTACATAGAACCACTCATGGAAACACTGCAGCAAGCAAACATCTCTTTCCACATGTACGCAGATGACACTCTGCTGTACATCAAAGTCCCATCAACAGAAGAGATAGGTATCATGAACCAGATACTAAAGAGAACCAATCATTGGCTAACCAGTAACCATCTGAAGCTTAACCCACATAAAACTGAATTCCTGCTGATCTCCCCCAAGAAAAGCTCCATGAACATTATAGAGTGGACTAATCTGATCACAACATTAAACTGTACTCCAAATATTGTTGATTCCACTAAATCCCTGGGAATTATTCTTGACAAAAACTTGAACATGCTATCACATATTAACACAATGGCAAAAAACGCCTGGTTCCATTTAAGCTACCTCAGAAAACTGAAACCATTTTTAGATAAGTCAGACCTCAAAACAGCAGTTCAGGCACTTGTCATTTCAAGGATAGAGTATGGGCGCACAACGCTGGCCGGTCTTCCCAAGATCTCAACAGCCCCACTGAAAGCTTGTCTTAATGCGACCACAAGACTTATAACAGGATCCAAAAAATTGGACCACATCACCCCTCATTTGAAAGCTCTCAACTGGTTGCCCTACGAAGCAAGAGTACAATTTAAGTTAGCAAGCATCACTCACAAGTTGGTACATTACCAAACACTTGTGTAACTAGCCCAGAAAATCACTCCATCTGGAGGATGCCGTATCTCTAGGAGCCATGGGGATCTACTTCTGAAACTGGCCCGCTTTCGTAGGAAAAGAACTGACTGAGCATTCTCTGGAGCGGCTCCTCGAATCTGGAACGATCTCCCTCCCACCTCCCAACATTAGAAAAATCCCGTCCATCTCTGCATTCAAAAACGAAGCTAAATCCTTTTATATGAGTAAATACCTCCCATGATCTCAACAGGCTCGCCAGCATCACGGATCCTGCCTGATCAGTTACACGCTACCTTTCTTTGAACATTAACCTTTTTGTGGTTTGTTTATATGTACATTAAGCTTAATGTTTTTGCTCTAAATAATTGTACAACAACCAATGACTTGGTAACATAACTGTTTTTGCAAATGAAAATGTAAAGCGCTCTGACACCCTACTAAGGGTCATGTTCGCGCTATATAAAACACCAACTAAATAAATAGATAAATGTGTATGACCAAATGTACCTTTTACACTTATCAGAAATTCACAAAGAGATTCCTGGCAGGCCTGTTTAAGGGGCAGAGATCTCTGCCTCAGGTGTGGAGATCACCACAGCAGTAAATATCACTTAGGGGTGGGAAAGTGGTTGTTCCAAGGTGTAGCTTGCCTCGCACATTTAGGAATGCGTAAAAACACACACATTTGTGGGCATTCCGAAACTCTGATCCATTCACTTTCTACCATGTCAATGGTCGGGAATGAACTCTGGCACATGACTCAAATGAATCAGCCCCAGATTTGGTGAGGATGTAAAAGGGCTTTCTCCATGGGAAATAAATTTTTCTGTGAAAACTGCACCCTCCTGGTATTACCAAACACACAAAGCGAGATCTCGACCCGCGGGAACTCACCTGGACTAGTGTTGTCTACTCTTGTGCACAAGGATCAATTGAACACCCATCTGAGATAGCACAGTCCCCTAATAGAAGTTAATAAGTCCTAACTTGGCGGGGCTGCAGCGCCTCACAGTCCACACCTCAACATTTGCAGACAAGTCATACACCAAATAAATATATCTATCATGGGATCTGAGATTTCGTCAAATCCGATGACCTAAACCTCAACTCTGAACAGTAAGTATTTTAACCCCAAGAGATAAACATGAAAGAATACTCAATTTTCAAATTCAACACAAACGCCTTTTGGACACAATTGTTCAACACAAAACAAAAATAAGACAAATCATCAAAATCACAAACACCACAGCTCTCAACAACTCACAATTAAAACTGCATAACCAAAAATGCACTGCCCAAGTTATGCTCACACACCTATGATACCGCAACCACTTTCAGGAATGCTGGAATGCCAAGAATAATTCAACTGGGACCATTAGAAATCAGAAATGCAGATTGAATCAGAGCAGCATTTTAAGTTCATGAGTGAATTTTAAGGCCCAGCAGTAACCATCATCTGTTACCCCTCTTTGTTAGTGCTTTTCTTTGTGCAAATTCCGGGACGAGAAAGCACTTCTCTCGATTGATGGGGAGCAGTGTTAACCCCCTGAGGATTATGGTGCTCCACAGCTGAGCCTGGTAAACCAATCAATGCATTTAATAATGTGAAGCACATTAGGCTGCACAAGAAAGGCAAAAACTATTTAACTATCAGTCCATGACGGTTTATTAAAAGTCAATTGTTTACATAAAGTACAAATTAAATTAGCATTGATTAATAATCAAAATACGTATGCATCAAATATTATGAAATTAAAATTAAGTCAAAATCTTTCAAAATCAGGGGACGATCCAGAATGGGATTGTTTCAAAAAGGAAGGACAAAGAAAGTCAGCCCTCTCTCTGACAAAGTACTCTAAATCTCCTACTCTACTCTTCTCTATTCTCTTGAATAGCTTTCTATTCTGCTTATCATCTAAACTAAAACTGCATAAGCTCTGACATCTTGCACACCTACATGCAGTTCTTTTAAGAATGTTCAGTCAGGTTAAAGCAATTATACAATTATATGCTTGTTAGGTGCTCAATGTTTTTCACAATAGAAGCTTCTCTCTGTGTCCTTTCAAACGTACACTATGTATAACAAGATAATACATAAACAAACAGGTGTCTTCTTGAATGGGCTATTCATAAAAACTTTCCAGGATAATCACAAGGGGAAAAAAAAATTCTTCAGATAGCAAAGGATGTAAAAGAACATCGCTTTCCACAATTTGAACTCCAGATCAACTACATATATAATGTTCATGTGTCACAAAACAAGATGGCAAACAAACGTAGCCATTTTAAAATGCAGGCCTACATTAGCTATAGTCAATCTAAACGTAATTAAACATAATTTCTCTCCACAAACATCATTAGCATGTCTATGCATCAATGTTGTGTTCATTGAAAACATTTCATATAATACCTTTGTATACGTATATCTTTCACCATGTCTGCAGTGGTCATATGTGAACCATAAGATACAATTTTATTAATTCAGCACAAGTGTATGTACAAATTAAATGGAAGGGGAATGGGGTGATCTGAATATTAGTCCCATACATCACTGTTTTGAGCTTGCTTTTTGCTAATTTGCTAACTGTATATAAATAAAAGCCAGTTACCTCAGTGGTTTATCACTCAACTGATGAATCAGAGGCAATAATGAAATATAATGAGACCTGTTAGTCTGATTTAGAAAATGACCGCACATTATTACTTGGAGAAGAAGTATTATTATAGGGCCGCATGCATCATTGTAAATAGCGGCTGCAAAGGGGAAGATTCACAGATTCGGCCCCTTTGCGACCGCAAATTTTGCATTTGGGATGCATCAATCGCTATTTAAGTAATCGCTAAAATTGTGATTACTTAAATTGCAATTGCATTTAGGGAATCGCAAAATGCAATTCCCTAAATGCATGCAACAACCCCCCAAAAATTGCAATTTCGCAGTTAAGAACCGCAAATTACCATCAATTCAAAGTTGGTAGTAATTTGCGAGTACTTTGAAAAATGCGCAAAAGTGCATTTTTCAAAGTTCTATGTTGCACACATACATGTCCTTGAGCATGTGTGTGCAACATGTGTTGAAATTGCAATTTCAGGTGTGCATCAGGGTGTCCTTTTGGCACCTTTGCACCCTTGAAATTGCATGTGCAATTTGCGAGTACCTATTTGGTACTCCGAAATTGCGCATGCAATTCTCATTGATTCCAATGGGCATTTAGGCCCACAGGAATGAATGGGAAGCAATTCCTTATTTGCGAGTCGCAAATAAGGAATGTGTAGGAATCACAAATGTGTTTGTGAATCCTACATGCATAAGCATTTGTGATTCCTAAATTGCGATTTCTTAAAAATCGCAATTTAGGAATCGCAAATGCACAGTTTGATCCATGTGGCCCATATTCCCTAGTTAGGTCTATGAGCAAAGCAGCTTATTTCTTACATTGTCCTCACAAACAACATTTCCAGCTGTGATCTTTTGCACACATTTGCATGCACGACAATGTTGAATTAGTTTCTTTGAAACCAAACCTGTTTTTACATCTAGCATCGCACAACATTATCACAATTCCTACTTACAAATGTCATCACTATCTTCATCCACAGGGCGACAGGGCTATCTACATATCCATAACATCACTAATCTATGCGTACATCGCAAGGCTTCTTTCTATTATAAAAGATGAGCATCCCGATAGATTAGTAGAGGAGGTACTTCCAGGGACACCAAGGGTCTATAAATGCTGAGAAATCATCACGCATCGGCCTGACATCTTGTGAGAGGTGTCCAGTTCGTAACCACGATGGGGTTCTTCATATATCGTATCAGGTAATGGGGTTGAATTGTTCCTTGGGGGGGATTATTGGCTTCACACCTACACACACTCTAGGTACACTTGGAGTCGGGTTTGCATAGTAGGAGCACGCTAGATTACTACTTTGTTTATATGCCTGCATATATAAATTGTTTAGCACCATGGTAGAACTATATCTACTATTTACGCTTTTGGTCCTTGTAATCACGTTTATCTGCTTCTTTCTACAAATTATTGCAGCACACGTATTTTATGCAATAATAACATTAGTTCAACAAATATTATTGAAAACGTTCCACTGTGTATTCTCTGAATATTTCTCTGAGAATAAGTAAGCACGAGTGACTAGGCGAAAGGTTCTGTACTGTTCCGACAGTCCCTGAGGTGTCTGGGTTGTCATGTTCAGTGGTTGACAGAAAACTATTCGCTCTCTTGTAGGTTAGGGGGAATAACGGCGGCACTGTGAGCTAGCTGTTCTATAGGCCAACATATCCTGTGAGGGTGTCCGGAATCAGTCTTGACACCAAGCCATTAGTTTATGTTGTCCAAACAATACGCATATCCTACTGATTGGTGGGAACTACACGACAGTATGAGGCTGTTGTTCAGAAGACGCCAGCCAACTTGGTGCATTCTCAGCAAAACTATAATCTGGAAACTTTTAACCAGGTAATAGTGATCCTGTAGGTATGGAAAGAGTGTGGTGATGAAATTTCTTTCAAATTCAACCTTGCTCTGATGCTAAAGCCCATTACAGATATGAATATTACTAGAGGAAGAAGTAATATACAAAAATAACTATTCCGTTTTTACACAAATGGTAACATTTGTAAATGCAAATTAATGCATAAGTAGCTGATTAATGCAATATCTGGGGACTGGAAATAACATTAATTAATCCTGTAGAAACAGTGCAGCCCTGGACTACAACAGAAATTTTGAGATTCTTTCTATGAAGAGCTAATCTTACAAGTAGTCAAACTGAAGAGCTCTAAAAATTGGGCCAGTAGAGAAGATAGTCTCACCCAAAGGACAATCAGTAACTGCTTCTTCTAGAGTGTGCATGATGGTAAAGGGGACTTTATTGTTGTTGATGAAGAGCATGAATGGATGAACGCACTAGAGAGTCACTTCTTCACTTCATTTAGATGCCACATTGCATCTAGATGAAGAGACTCTTGGTTTCCCTCGCCACATTACACCATTTCTGACCATGTTCCAACATCATTAAGCATTGTGTAACCACACCACAACTTTCAATTCCATCTGTCTGCTCCAGTGGCACAGATAACCAGCACCACCCATGAATCCAAGTCAGTGAGCAGACCTTTAGTTATTCCCTGATACTGAAATACATGAACGAACACCTGTGATGAAACTGCCACAGAGCATTGCAATGTCCACCACCTCTTAATAGGACATGAAGACACTTGAGAGATCCAGCACAACACCAAAATAAAGAACAATGCAAAATTTAGAGAACATTTGAGGCACCTGACATCTGCTGAAGTAGGATAGATGAGACCATTTTAAGATAATTTAAAGTCAGTGGGATCGTCTTAGAATCCCCCTAACCCTCACTGAACAATGTAATTAAAATTAATTATGACTGCCATACACCCCACTCCCTCAAAATGCCAGACCAATACATGATGCCTCAAGTGAACAAAGGCTCAAAGCAATAGCTGAAAGTAGATGCCTTCCAGTTACAGGTCTGAGAATAAGGTGCTGCCAGATGCCTGTGGGGAAGGAAGGCTAAGACAAGCCCACCTTCATCTGCCTGCTTGGTTAAGTGTGTGCCCTATGCTTGGTTGGAGAGCCACCTATGTAAAGATAGGAAAGGGCAGAACAGTTTGTAACATGAAAGTTCTGGAAGTCATTGTATATCTCAACATAATATTTAGACAGGTTTTGGAGGCGCATGAACAGTGGTTGGTGAATGATCCAAAAAAGTCCTCAATTTGAACCTGCCCAACCACTGGTTATAGTGCTCCAAACATCAAAGCCATGCATCACATCATATCCAAGGATGAAATCGGTGCAGATCCTTTGAAGGTTGTGGTCATCGGAGTCTTGCCTCTTTTAAAACCTTAAAGGCGCTGAAGAAAGAAATATGTGTAACTTCTACAAATGGCCCACCTCTATTTCAACCCAAAAGAGCAGATTACAGATAGAGCTGAGAACTTGCTTTGCTGCCTGGTGATTTTGCCATTGGGGCTGCTCGTCGAGGGAGTGCTGTGGGGCGGTGAGGGTGGGAGTGGGAGGGACAAGGTCGGGGGTTAGTGGACTCGGACATACGACGGACAGGACTCAGAGTAAGCCTTACTCTGAGTTCTGTCCGTCATATGTGGAGTCCACTACCCCTCACCCTGCTCCTCCCCTGCCTCACCACCCCACACCACTCTCTCGGCGAGCCACCACTGCCTTTTGCTGCACATGCTCTATATGTCAGTGATGCTAGCACTTCTGAGAATGCTAATGGTTGGCTATAACTGTTCTCTGAGAGGGAATCTGCTGTACTGCTACCTTTGTTACTCCACCTAATTTTATGTGACATGCTCATGACATACGACAGAGCCAATAACTAAATTTCAGCTTTTCTTTGAGAGATGAGGAAAAACCCTGTGTACAGAAATGGAATTCCATGCACCTTTCCTAAGGTTCCCAACACCCACATTCTTGAATGTTTGTGTATTTATATTTTTAAAAAAACATAGGAAAAAGTCTATAAAGGCTCATTTATTTCACAGTTGTTTCACTGAACGTACAAATGGCAAACAAATCAGCAACCTTATCTTCTACTACCTTAGCCAGGTGACACTGTGGAAGCTGCCCTTGTAGTGTTCTATGACCATTTGCAAACTGACATCAATTGAGTATTTGTAGCAAGAAAAATATGTTTGATGCTCAACTCTGGATGATCTGAAACATGAAAGTAGTCTGTTACTGTCACATGCTCAGACAACTTGAGCTGAAGTCCCCTAGTTATTTTTAAGTAGAAGTTCTGCCACATTAAGTTACTCTGGGCATATACCGCGTTCAATTTTTTTTTCAAAGATCAACTCTGACCTCCTCAGTTTCCTGTAGAATCAGGGCAGCCCCAGAGTATGTTTAACACAAACGGGCCACTCCAAGTTCAGTGACCAAGGTTTTTACAGTGTTAGAAAAGTGGGGACATCTCACTAAAAGTTACGGACTGATCTCACACACCACCTGGTGTTATGCTTCATCATTGACCAGTCCTCACCCTCCAAAAACCTGGTTTGATGGAGGGCGGGCATACACCTGACAACAGGGATGCACTTCTAAACTAAGTGGGGACCTGTGAATAGAGAAAGTGAGTGGTTTTAAAAAAGCATTATGGTTGCTGTTAGATTTGGGGGCCTCTAGTTGGCACAGGTAGGTACTTGTGACAAATAGGGACCCTCTCCTCTAGACAAGGTAAGGGGGGTTACACTCCTAAAATAACCCCTGCTCACCCTCTAGGTAGCGTGGTGAGAGCAGTCAAGGCTTTACTCCAGAGACGTTGTAAGTTAAGCAGTTGTGACCACATACAGTAACCCAGTGACAACACTACAAATGGACACCACACAGGTTTTATATCAAAAATAAGTATGCTTTATATAGAGTTACCACAAGACCATAAACGACAAAAATACACACTAGGATTACTTTAAAATGGTAGATTTAAGCTTAGTTCAGTTCAGTTCTTAGATGCGACACTCTACCTCAATGTAGCTTAAGTTGCGTTGCGCTTCCACGACAAGCAATGTCGCAGCGATGGGAAAATGCTGCAAAGTTCAGATACAAAGAAATAAAGATGTGAAGATCTTCCAGATGCGGCACGCTTCTCGGGGATGCAAGAAGTTCTAGGTTCGATGCGTGGACTACAGCGGCGACATCTACGATGCGACGGCAGCAGGTTCAGCGGCGACGCTCTTCTCCCACGATGCGTGAAGCTCCCGCTCGATGCGACAACTACAGCGGCGACATCCAAGATGCGGCTGCACGCTTCTCGGGGATGCGAGGTGCTCTTGGTCGATGCAGTGCAATGCGACAGTTCCAGCGGTGACACCCTCCTTCGGAGTTGCGACGGCAGGCACAACGACGGCGACACGCTCCAACCTCGTTGCGAGATTCTTCTCCTGATGCGGTGCAGTGCGACAGCTCCAGCAGCGACACCCTCCGTCTTTGGAGTTGCGACGGCAGCAGCAGCGATGGCGACACGCTTCCTCTTCATTGCGGCACGCTTCTCTCCGTGCGGTGTAGTGCGACACTTCCAGCGGCGACACCCTCCTTTGGAGTTGTGACGGTAGGCTCAGCGACGGCGACACGCTTCTTCTCGCTGAGTTGCACTTCCAGCTCCTTGCAACACGCAGTTCCTCAGAAGGCCCAAAACAGCAGCAGGCTCTTCCACAAGAAATCTGGGGAGCTGGGGAGTGAAGTCTGTTGTCCCTGAGACTTCAGCAGGAGGCAAGCTCTTTTCCAACCGCTTGGAGATCCTTCACAAGTTGAAAGCAAAGTACACAAAGTTCCTTTCTCCTTCCTTTGGCAGTAAGGCAAACACTGCAGGCCAATCCCCCAAGCAGCACTTCAGCTTGGGAATAGTCTCTCCTCCATTTCTTCAGGTTCCTCTCCTCAGTAAAGGTTTCTTATTGTAGTCCAAAAGTGATCTAATTTCTTGGGAGCAAGGTCCCAATATTTATACCCCAAAATCCTTTGTTCTCTGAGGGGAGAGGGGCCTGTGCCTAGTCCAAACCAGTTCCTGAGCACTTTGTTTACCAGACTTCTCCTTTCCTTTCATAGTTCAGGGCAGAAACTTCAGACGCCCCACAGGAGGTGGAGCCAGCATTGTGGAAGGCAAGTACAGTCCTGGAGCACTTTGTTGACAGGACTTCTTCTCTTCTTTCAGTGTGCAGGGCAGAGACATCAGCCGCTCCCCAGGGGGTGGAGCCAGCATTGTGGAAGGCAGGCACAACCCTATTCAAGGTTCAGGTGCACTCCTCCCTCCCATCTAGATGCAGATCTCTCTATTCACCACTGGATGACTCAGCCTGTCTCTTGGAATTCCCCAGCCGTGTCACTTCATAAAACCAGACATAGGAATACACATCACAGCAGAGGCAGGTTTGACTGGTTAGACAAGCAAATACCTACTTTCTAAAAGTGGTATTTGCAAACACAGAATATTAAAATAAACTTTACTAAAAGAGTCCAGGCATACTAAACTCGAATTTCTACCATGTTCTCTGAGCCTGTTAGGATTATAAAATGTAACAATTCCAATAGCCCATTCTGGCCTATGGAGAACAGGTAGCCTTGCAATAGTGAAAAACAAAAAAGGCTGTGATTCACTATTAGGACATGCCACACACATCAGGCCTTGTTCTACCTTATACTTACAATGCACCCTGCCCTTGGGCCTACCATAGGGGTGACTAATATGAAGAAAAGGAAAGGTTTAGGGACTGGCAAGTGGGTGCACTTGCCCAGTCAGCATGACAGTACCAGACTGCATGCAGGCTCTGCAATGGCAGACCTTAGGCACATTTTACAAGGCTGCTTCTGTGGGTGGCACAACCGGTGCTGCAGGCCCACCAGCAGCATTTGGATTACATGCCCTGGCACACTCAGTGCACTAGACTAGGGACTGACAAGTAAACCAAAATAGCCAAACATTGAATCACTAATCCATACGTAAATTTACAATAGGGAGCACTCGCACTGTGGCACTGAACAGCAGTGGCACAGTGCCCAAAGCATCTAACACCAGCAAAAACACATCAGGCAACAGCAAAAATGGAAGGGACACCCACGCCAATGGTACCAGGTCTAACAGTTGCCTATTAAAATTTTACGTGAGTGGCAGCCATATGGTATTAAAAACAAGTGGAGGGTGTCTTAGGGGAAACATGTCTTTACACCGTTATATATGTGTTGGTCGACATGTTTCTGCCTTGTGGCCCAGTCGGGTCCATGGCATTCATCAGGACCTAATATGTAAGGGCTCCATTCTTACCCTACTTTAAAGAGTAAATACCACTTCATGGGGTTACGAATGTCACTGTCCACATGATATATCCGTGTTCTGGCTCCTTTAAGCCTGAAATAGAAAGATTTCGAAAAACAAAAACCTAGGTCATTCAGACAAACGTTTCGTAAAAACCACATGCACAACATTAGGTCAGTGGCTAAGGGAGTGACAAATGTGAAAGCCCCAGAGTATCCCTTGCCAAGTGCTTTCAGTCCACTTATGATGGTGGTACTGCAACCACGAATATACAGACACCCCTTATGCTGGTTACAAATGAATGGAGATACGACACACAGAATAACCCGGCGTTTGGCTCAGAAAAACAGGCACTGAACGGACTTTCCAAAACGCACCTGTTGTACGGGGGTAGTCAGACCCAATAATCCTACCCGCTGTTAGCATAGTGCTGAGGATTTGGAGAGAAACACTGAAAAAACTGAAGTGGGAAGGGCGATAGACTAGGGAAACACCCAGGGCCAGACTCGGAACACAAACCAGCCTTCGCAATTCAGCTGCATGGGGAGGGTGAGGGGGGATAAGACGGGTAAAGGTGGGATGCTAGTGAGAAGCACTGCTGCCGCTTTAGCAGTGCTGCTGCTTTTGTTACGGGGGCTGATATTGCAACACTATTTCAAAACTGGCCCCAGTAACAAAACCGCCCCCCACGACTTGAAAACCGGCACCTTCCCTCCGGCCAACCAGGAAAACACCCGTGCCCACTACAGCCAGTCTGGCCCTGGAAACACCCCTCTGGAAAGGTCAAACATTAAGTTTGGTGGCGATTTTGTAACTGGGACCACATAGGGATCTCCACTTTGTGGAATTTAATGCAGGGGACGATATTGGAATCCTATCAGGAACCATGACTGGGCTATCGTCATTCACACAATTGCACCATCACAGTTCCAGCCAGTAACCAAAGTGAGCGACAAAGGGGCCCATGGGCAGCAGGGTCCTATCATAATCTCTCCCGAGCAGTCTACTTCTTCCTGGGCATCCTACATCCAAGGAAACATGCTAGATCTTGCTACTTCTGCATGTTATTTCCTTCTTCAGGGCCAGACTGGCTGCTTTCCTCTCTCAGCTAGCAGGTAGACTTCTAGGCACATAATGGCAGGTACACAACTCGTCCAGTGGGGAATCCAGACTTAAAGTGATGTTCCCTCATGGCTGCAAGAATGGTGGTCAGGCAGACACCAGCCCAGGTTGCCCAGCATTCCTTACAGAACTCTGTACTTCCTTGATTCTAAAGGATTTGGAAGTAGCACAAAGTTGTGTGGTTTGAGTCGCAGGTTTATACTTTTATACACAACATTCGAACAGGGGATGTGAATCCAAGGTCTAAAAATGTGGAACCAGTTTGGGATGGTTCTCCTTTCAAGTCTCTCTTCAAGTTGTTCTCCAGACACAGGTTTGTGTAGAGTCAGGCCTCCAACAGCAGAAAGCCCTGGTGCTGTCTCCCTCCTGAAACACTCACAACAGAGACACAAACACGTGTGAGGTTTCTTCACCTCTCTGTCATCAGGCCAACTGAAGGAGTAATCGGGTAAGGACAAAAGGGCAGTTTTCAGCTAGGGACTCCTCACCTTTCACACTCTGCAGTCCTGCACTTCTCCCCTACCATCTAACACATGGCAGTTTTGAGGACTAATAAGCAGCGGCTCCTTGCTAACCAAAAGGCCTGAGAGAATTTCTAAAGCAAGCCCTGACTCCATTCCCTCACTTCAGTGTCTGGGAACTTTACACAGGGGGGTCAGTAGGCCTCGACCTGAGTGACCCAAGTAAAAAGGTCTGGGTGCAATATTGATTTTCTTATAAGCACGGTATGCTTACACTACTTGCTATGCACTATGCGCCTGACAGATCCAATGTCATTTCTGGAGGCATGCTTGGTGCACCCCTCCAGGACACAAAATCTCTCATAGTCAGGGACAGGCATAGGCCTCTGTGCACACACTTAGATTAATATAATCACACCAACCCCATATTGATGGTACTGCACTGGCTCCCATTACTGGTTTGCACCAAATTCAAAACCAGCTGCATTATTTACAAAGCCATTTCATACAGTCTCTTCACTTTTCCTATTTTTTCTCAATATCATACTTGATTCTCTAAGTGAAAGTGCTGAATTGATTCAGCACTTCTTCTCGTCATTTTATCTCTCATGATTGGTGAGGCACCTCTCCCTGGGCCCTACATGCAAGCTGCCTCTGATTTGTACTAGCAAATTGAGGGTGTTAATTAACACAGGAAATTTGGCGCTCACCAGGTATCGTGATGTAAACCAAACAGATATAGTATTTTGCGGTGCCATAGGTGAGAGAAAACCCCTAAACCCTCAGATTTAGGACGCAAGGGTAAGAATTGACATTGTCTCTGATTTGTGTTCACCAAAAGCACATCCTTAAACAAATGTGAATCCATGATTCACCTTTCACCAGTTTACCTTTCTCCCTAAAGAACTGTGGGCCAGATGTAGGTAGGTTATTACCGGTCGGTAACGGGCGAATTCGGCCGTTACCGACCGGTAATAGACTTTTCCTATGTAGGAGGCTTTTTTACCGATTCGGTACATAACAAATCGGTATTTACCGATTCGGTATTTACGAATCATCATTTACCGATTCGGTATTTACCGAATCGGTAAATGAGATGTAGGAAGCACTGTAAACAGTGCTTCTGGGCTTTAAGGATTCGTTATTTACCACCAACTATTAGTTGGTGGTAAATAACAAATTCCTATGTAAATGCAAATATGTGCATTTACACCTGTGCCATGTGATAGATGTGTGCCACATGTGCACACAAGCACTAATCAGGGTGCAGCAGGGTGTCAAAGTGACACCATGCCACCCTTGACTTTTTTTTACCGAATCGATATTTACCGATTCGGTAATTGACATTCATTCCTATGGGCCTCCCGGCCCATAGGAATGAATGTCAAATACCGAATCGGTAATTACCGATTTTTTATCGATTGATTACCTACGTTGCATTTACCGATTGGAAAATACCGAATCAGTAAAATTCAGTATTTTCGAATCTGTAAATTAAAATTACCTACATCTAGCCCCAAGTCCTTTGCAGGCTGTGGATCTTAGCGTGCGTGGCTGTAATGGAGTTTTTAGGCTACTGATCCCCCGTAAGCAGTAGTTGTTTCAAATGTCCCTTTAAATGAAGATGTTTTAATATACTATGGAATGTGGCTGAGTTATGCACAGGTAAGGGAACATAATTTTAATTAAAATGGGTCTTAGTATGAGACTTGAGGAAATACTGGGAGCAGGCGAAAACACTGGGCCCAATTCACAAAGGTAAACTTACATTTGTGTGTAAGTTTGCTACTTTTCGGTATTCACAAAGGTGAACTTAGACCAAAAGTCTAACTTTACTACTTTTTGGTATTCACAAATGTAAACGTAGCACAACAGTCTAACTTTACTAGTAGTAACTTACCTTTGTCAATACCAAAATGTAGTAAAGTTAGACTTTTGGTCTAAGTTTTCCTTTGTGGACACTGAAAAGTAGTAAAGTTAGACTTTTGGTCTAAGTTTTTCTTTGTGAATGCTGTCAAGTAGTAAACTTACACAAAAGTGTAAGTTTCCCTTTGTGAATCAGGCCCACTGTTTGCAACTGATCCCATTATTCTAAAATATTCTATAATATTGCACTGCTGAGATTTTTTTCCTCTGCACATTTGCGGGGGAAAGAAGATCACTAATGAAGAAAACGTGTGGATTTTGGATGTGGTAACATCAAATCCGAACTTTATGTCCCATTTTAAAATCAGTAACTCAGAATTGGACTGTACTTGTGTGCCAGAGCAAAACATGCAAAGCAAAGTATAACTTTTTCCCTCAGAAAAAATACAGCAGAGTATTTAACCTAAACACATAGATGAGGGCCGAGACAGAGCTGGATTCTGAAGTATGAAGATTACTTCATCTAGGGAGGATTACCTACAATTTACACCTACCTGATCAACTTTGCTCCACAATTCTTGGAACACATCAGGAATATTCACAAATTTGAATTAGGTTGTAAACGTGTTTATGACCAAATTAACCTTTCTTATGTCTGTCTTGAATTCACAAATTGATTCTAAAAATGCATTAAATCCATTTACAGAATGGTAATCTCCAACACAAGTGACAAGATCCCAGCCATAAATCCTGCTAAAGGAGTTGGAAATAGGTATTCCAAAGTGTGGTTTGCCTTGGAAGTTTGGGAAGGCCCACAAACTTGTAGATTTATGGGCATTACCAAACCCTGATCCACCCCTGGCCTTCCTGGACAGGTTTGTTAATTTTCTCCACCACAGGACCGAGATTAATCCTCTTACAGCGTGGGAAGGGCAATGGGTGTAGAGGCAGGACTTTTCGACAGGGAAAATTATTTTCCTGTGGATAAGAAATCTACATTTGTACAAGGGATCTTACTCCCACTATCCTGAGTGATCCGCTATGCTGAACTCTGAACAGTGAGTGGAATTACAACCCTGCATATAATGTCACATGAACTTCTCAGGAGTACGCTTCTCAAGCCACAAAAATTAAAGAAAAAGAAAGCCTACAACCATTCCTTCCCTGGAATGGCCCTATCATCTGGAGATTTCTACCCATGGAGATCAGATGCAATCCATCCACACCCCTCTTCCGGAAAGAAGTAAACATGTTTCTATCCAACAAATTTCTCTCTCACTAGGACTAGGCCACTGGAACCTCTTCACCCCCCCCCCCAGCACATCGATCCTTCTGGGGAACAGGCCCCATTATCAATCATCCTCTGATAACCGCCTACCATCCCACCAGACAGCTCAGATCAGGATCCTCCTTTCTTGCTGTAATACCCAGGTTGAAGATGGCTAGATGTGGAGGTCGCTCATTCTCCCATAATCTCGCCAAACTCTGGAATGCCCACCCTCTTTCACTTAGATCAGAACCCAAACTACTCGCCTTCCGCAAACTTCTAAAAACCCGGCTCTTCAATAAACCAGAGTAGCTCTCACCGGCTCAGTCATAGGCGCGACTTCTACAGCGCTGGGACGCCTAAGGGTAGCCAACGCGCTTTATAAATGGTCTTTTCATTTCATTTAATTTCATCCTGTGCATCACTAGCTCAGGGAAAACTATGCCTCTGCTCTCCCCACCCAGTAACTCCCTCCCTCTTCTAACTCAGAACGTTGCGTTCACATATTCTACTGTATATTATTTGTCTGCAGCCTTTATATTCTGTTACTTTGTATTTTTATGTATGATTATAAAAACCGAGTAATTGTGCCTATTTTGCCAACATATCCCACTGTATATTGTTTACTCTTTTTACCGTTACTATGTATTTTTATTTACTCTTCATGTTCCTCGTGTTATTCTGTTGTGCTTACTCTGTAAAGCGCTCTGACACCTTCAGGTCATGTTCGCGCTATATAAAACTCCTCAAATAAATAAATAGAATAAACCCACACCTGGTGCAACTTTCCAGGCATACACCTGGGAGTGTTTATATATACAAAATACTTTTAGGCAGAGGCGTTGATATTTTACTTACCTATTTTTGTTACTGTGGACCGTAGATTACGCTGACTAAGCACAATTTGCACAGACATGTGTACTACCTGCCAAGCGAAACAAGCATTGGCAAAGCCAAATAGGAAGGCATACGAGTTGACAGAAAGGGCTGAACTTGTAAAGTTGTCCCTAAGGGGACTCAGTACAACCACTTATTGGAGGTAGACAACCCCAAAAAGCCAAAGTCACAAGGTGAGAAATAAAAACTCAACTGATTTGGGCCAAGACATTATTGACAAAGTCTTAAGTCAGTGATTTAAAGAGGCTAGTTGAACAATCCTAATGGTTGGAAGGGACGGATTCAAAAACCATTCAATGTACATATTAAGTCATAGGTCAATTTGAAAGATGAGCCTTAAAATCCCAGAAAGAAAAAGGACATTTACACAGCTCTTGACTAATTCATAAACTACATTTTGCAGCAGTTGGTTTATCCAAAAAGTTTTACAAAACTGCATCGGCATCATTGCAATATAAATCCTCCAGAAAAATTGGAGCAATATTTCTCTGCACAAGTGTGTTAAATGCAATCTGTTACGAGTTTCATAAACTAGTTCTCTCTATGAAAGAACAACGAACCGATTGCGCAAGGTAATAAGTATAGTTCTCGGTCTACATGTTTAATACAATACTGCCACCTATTGGATAACTATTAGATTGCTTACCGAGTATTTTGACAACTGCTGAAGCATATTAAGCTATGCATATAGTCATGGTACAACCCAAGCAACCAACTCACAGCACCTAACAAATAACCCCAGCCTCATTTTTTATTACTTAGTGGCACTGCGATATATATGGGGGAAATATGAGGAAAATATATTCCTAGTTCCTCATGTCCGTAATGGTAGCAGAAGGATAATCTAGTGTGCATTAAAAATTCATAGATTGTGAGGAAACAGTGAGGAAAGTGTGAGGAGAAAGTAAAGATTTCCAAACTGCTCTTTCTCCATCGATTTTAACATATCCTTCTATGTGTAGAGGTTTGAATGTATTGTCACCTCGTCTGAGTCATTTTCAATCCGCCTGGATTTTGGTGGTGATTGCAGCAAAACCTTGCCACTAAAGCATGCAAATTTGATGTCATTTCTTTTTATTAAAATATGTAGCCACCTCATAAACATGCATTATGGGGCCTATCACACACTACATTTTGCAGTATGTTTAATGGTACTACAAATAAATAATACTAAAGTAATACAAAATCCTATTCACAAACCCACAAGTGAAAATCTCCACATCATCGATTCCTATCTTTTCCATGAGGAGAGAATGCCAATTCTTTCAGTCACTCCCCTAATCCCTCCCATATTTACTACTGAGCAGCGAACTTACATGTGTAAGGGGTCGGGGTGTGGCTGAAAGAAGTGGCATACTGGTTAGGGAGGAGGAAAGAGGGGTTTAAGAAGGGCTACAAAGGTGTTTAGGGAAGGACATGCACCCACTCACAAAAGAGTAAAGCCTATTGCTATTCACAAACTACACTTCTAAAGAATTAACCAAAACAGGGCCGGACTGAGAACAGAAACCGGCCCTGGCAAACTGCTCAGCTAGCCCCCCCTGGGGTCAGGGGGAGTGCAGCTGAGCAGTTTGCGATGGCCTGTTTCGGCCGATTTTGTTACCGTGGCCTGACATTGCTGGCCCCTCGGTAACAAAAACGGCCCCCCAGGGCCCCAAACCGGGCCCCTCGGTAACAAAAACGGCCCCCCAGGGCCCCAAAACCGGGCCCCACCCTAGCGGCCTAACAGGGAAACGCCCGGTGCCCGCAATGGCCAGTCCGGCCCTGAACCAAAAAGGGTCCAGCACCACACATAGCCAACCACTGATATTACAACACCCTCTCATAGAATATAATGGAGGTAGAAACTTAAAATACAGCCCCTTGGGAAATAATCTCTAATCATTTTTTTTTATTGTTAAAAATATAAATAAATAATATTCAATGTTTACAAAAATATTAATCTAAAACATATTTATTATTTAATTATAAAATATGTTGTCAAACTATTTTGAAGGTTTAATATCAGTGGTTGGCCATGTGTGGTGCAGGACTTGATGCGGTTTGTTTTTTTGAAGTAATAACTTACATTCGTAAATTTGCCTCCACCTCCTTTTTAAAGGGCTGTAGACATGCAAGTGTACTCTTCTGAGTAACTTTACACTCGGATTTTGTAACTAGCCAAAAGTAGCAAGTTACTCAAAAGCATGCAAATTACTCACAAGTTTAAGTTACCTTTGTGAATAGCCCATATTTCTGCAGGGACTTGAGATTGTGAAGTTAAGACCAAACTGCTATATGTTGAAACTGGTGAATCTTTTGAGTTGTTTTGAGATGGATCAAACAGCCAAAGAAAAGAAAGCAACACAATGTCTGAGATGGTTTATCAACTTTCTTATGTAGCACAGCTATCGTGGTGATAGTCAGGAACGAGGCATGAAGGTGGCTCTTTTGTTAAATAGTTTATTGCAGACTTGAAATGGCACACAGCTTCCCTTCAACACTGGCTAAACTTAAGGTTATGCCTAGGGTGAATTTATGTTGTTTCTGAAAGTGAAAGGTGAACTGAGTCTGTAAGTGGTTTTAGCCCTAGGTGGTATTATGTTGATTCCACCATCAAAATTAAGAACGCATTCGGTCAATGTTTCCTCTAAGTACATGTTGGAGGAACAGACACTAATAAAAAAACTGAGAACATATTATTGGTGGCTAGGAATGGATACAGAGGTGGACATGTTTTTGTCTGGTGATGATTGATTATCACTCAAACTTAGTTAATGGACAATGAATCAAAACGTCCTGCAAATATTAGAGTTTGTGAGTCAATCTATTGACTCTGCCATCCTTGTACAACTGGTAAATTGCAGGAGCATACTGAATGAAATTGCCTGCCACACCTCTCGTAGACACCAGTTAATCACTACCACTCACTCTTTCAACAGTCTCTCCTCAGGAACACTCACAGAGGCACCATTTTCTGCACAACCATCCAGACAAAATCACTCATCCTGCCATCCAGATAAACTCACTCACCCTTCTATCCCCCACCTCTTGCATGCATAAACGTTCATAATTCTTCTCTCTTAAAGCTTTTTATCCTTAGCTAAACCCCTCTTGTTCCACAATTTGCCGTTTTCTACCATGACAGCATGCCTATACAACTGAACAACAGTTGTGATCGAGTAAAAATGGAAAGATCCTTTCCTTGAACCCGATTTTGACTACATGTTCCACTTGAAAATCCATTTGTTTAACACTATTCAGATCACCATACCTCTCTTTACCCCTCTCTTGAGAAATTCTCACTCTGTGACTTACTCCACTCAGACAAGGACACTCTTTCTCATCTCATCTCATCTGTAAACCCTAACCACACAACAACGGGAAGGGGTAACAGTTAAGGATGCCATTCACAAATGTAAACATTAACACAGCACAACTACATGAGCGTGAACCACTAAACAAACTTAAGCCCACAGCAACAGTCCAGGCCTTTTGTGGACTTGTACTTTTCTGTCACTTTCCCAACACCAAAGCAGGGGTGTAACACAGGTCCCTGCAGCCTCTGCCTCCAGGGATAGGTCTAGCCAACAGGGCAGTCAGGCAGTGCTGGAAAGGATAGTCTGACAGGTCAGTTTGTGGGCATTTTTTCCCCTTTTCTTGGGCTTGTTTTAAGGGCTGTCTTTTACTGTGGATATTCCTGACAGGACTATAAGTATTGTCTACAGCATGCGCAAATGCAGGAAACCTTCTATACCTTTAAAAAACATCTACACAGTGTGTGTTTACAAGTTCAAAACTTCCTCACTTTGCAAATGTGGGCCCTGTTTTTGCTATCTGATTCACTAATGTGGCCCGCTTTTATTTCGGTGCCTGGGTCTATTTTCTGTTCCAGTCAGATCCTGCCTGCCACCAGGGGGCCCACTCCCCTTTAGTCCACGCCCCCATCCAGCCCAAGGCCTATAAATAATCCTGTGATATAGGAAGCTGGGGGGACCTTCACCACACTCTGCACCATTTTGTTCCACGCCACTGAATCAAGGATGGTTTTTTGTATACTGTAATGAACGCTTATGCGTAATGCCATCTGATTCATGCAATGTCATAGAACTGAGTTATAGGGTATACCTGCCTGACTCTTGCAGCTCTACAAAAGTTTGGTGATTTGAAGCTTTTGTATTTTTTCAAAGCTTAGCCTATACTTCCTACTTCTGAACATGCACCAGTTGGGGGTGCAGCACAGGTTTTCCACGTGGCGTGCCACTTCTTCATACACAAACCGCAGTAATCTGGTGCACCAGGTTCATTTCAACGGGACCAGCATTTCAAGTCCCGGGAAGGCAGCTTGTAATTTGTAAGAAGGTTCCCTCTTTGGCCTGTTTTGAGAGTATTGGGGGACATGGATATTTGCATGTTTATGTTTTTTCTAAACATCAATGTTTAGAAACACTCATTTAAATAATTGTTCTGAAGTGAAAGGCTTCTACATGCTAAAATAAAAACAATATTTTGATAACTCTCATGACGCTAGTTCCATTATACATATGATATATATACACATACATACACACACATACACCACGTATACACACTCACCACATATACAAACACAACACACACGCACACCACATACACACACACACACACCACACACACACATAAAAATATGCAAACACCCTGGCTCATGTAGCAAAACCATTACATTATCAATGTGAGGAATCAAAACTGTGAGAAGGAGGGTGCGCTTCCTTCAAGCAATGCCTCTTCCATTCCTTGAGCTGTTTCTTCCCTAAGAAAGGGAAGCACAACTAACAAGCTTTCACAGCCTTTGAATAAAAGGCAAAGCAATGGTATGAACATGTTTCCATTTATCGGTCGAGCATACAAGAGAGAGAATGCTTACTGATTGTGAAAGACCTGCTGTTAGCTTGCTGTGGTCTTACCGTCCACCCAATGCTTACCATTGTTTTTTTTTTTTTTATCCCTCTCATTTGCTTGATTCTTATTCGATGGCTTGTCTTCCTCTTATTGTGTTCGGCCCTCCATTGGAGCATAGTCTCTTAAAAATCCATTGGATTGGCTGACGTGTATCCTTCCACCGCTCACACTTAGAGAATAATTTTCATTTTTATTCAGCACACCACATGAGTGCACGTGTTTTCTAGCTCTTTACCTTGTGTGGTGTCTCATTCATCAGCTATCTGACCAGTCTCCCCCAGTGCTGCACTGCTCACCATCCATCAAAGCTTGTCTAGAAAAGCACAGCAACAGGTGTATTATTGCTGGAGTAGGGCTGAAGAGCAGACTTTAAGGGTTGTTTTTGTTTTACCTCCTGTATTCCACATACTGCATGGCATGACACGCTATGGCTCACAAAGGCGTGTATGGTGCTGTGGGATGGGCAATCTACTGCATCAAATCAACTGCCATCTGAGGCAGAAGGTGTACTTAGCATGGCACTTCTTCTGAGGATCCATAAATCTGCATTCTGATCCACTACAGTGCAGCAAATGGATGAAACTTATGGAATGCAAGGTAGCCTTTGACAAGCATTTCCAACTTACATTCTGACATTTCCTTATTCTTTTTAAATTCGGTTCAAAGCTCCCTCTGTGAAATTATTTGAAAAATAAACCATGCCATTTATAAATTTTGAATATTTTAAATTCAATGTTCAGTTTGGAGATACCATAAACAATGTATTTGCTTTTCTTCCAGTCTTTTATGAGACGCAACCAGGACTGTCTTAAACAAACCTAGCTACAAAAAGCAATAACAATAAATACAATGTCAAGTAGAAACAATGTTTGCAATAAAAGAGCACAGTAATCATAAAAATATAAGCTAAATCCAGTCTGCTGAGAATCAATACCAGAAGCAGTTTCCGATTCTTAATCCAATGCTGCCTCCTGCTGGATACTTTAGGTAACTTACCTTCTTAGTATAGCGTTAGATGTAAATAAATAGTGGAAACGTTTTTAGAAAGGGTTTGCAGCGCTGGACCGTTTTTCCCAACCGTCGTGAGCATCTGGGTAAAACTTGATAAACTAAGTTTGCTCAAATTTTGTTGAGGACTTCCACTTAAACAATAAGGCTCCTGAGACGCATTATTCTGCAAACATCATTATGTAACTGGACATCCAATGGGCATTAGATTTCACAAGTCCACATAAGTCCACATATCTTCTTCATTTCATTTTCAATGAAACTTCCGTCACTTTGTTTTTCTAAGTAAGGTGTGTAAGGCTCTAATGCCAATGCACCCACATAAAGTAACACAGTATCATGTGTCTCTTTTAAACGTAAAATTAGGAGAAAAGTGAGGGAAGTTAGTTTTGAAAACATAAAATGACTGGATGATTCTGGGCCAATCATGGACCAAAAAGTGTTGGGAGGCGGCAGTCCCTCCCCTCCCCCCCCCCGACCCCTTTAATGCTCTGCACAAAGAGACTTGCACAATGTAATTTGAAGAGAAATAATCCTAAATGAATTTTCAAGTAATTGGAAGATTTTGAAAACTACCGAAAGACAAAGAGTCTGGTCAGGAAAACTAATAAAACATAGAGAGAGTGAAACCTGGCAAACCAACCAGGGCCGGACTGGCCAAAGCGGGCACCGGGCATTTCACTGGTAGGCTGCTAGGGTAGGGGCCTGTTTTTGGCCCCTGGGGGGCGTTTTTGTTACCAGGGGTCAGCAATGTCGGCCCCCGGTAACAAAATCGGCCGAAACCGGCCGTCGCAAACTGCTCAACTGCACTCCCCCTGACCCTTGCAGTTTGCCAGGGCCGGTTTCTGTTCTCAGTCCGGCCCTGAAACCAACCGCCATTTAGTGGTTTAAAACCAGAGAGGGCGCAATTTTATAAATATCTTGGAGTTGCTGTAAATTCTACTTTAACTATTAATGATCCTACCCAGCAGGTGTTCTCTAGTGCATGCACGCAGTGTTTGATCTGTGTCTATCAAAATGTTTACACAGAGGCTATAGTATCCTATTAAAAGCCCACCTTGGAAAAGTTGCTCCTGTTGCCACATATGGTTTTCTGGACCTTGTCATGTAGGGGCCACCAGCTTTAAGTCTTTTTTGGGACACACATTACGAAGAACTCTACGTGTTCCTACAGTAGCAGCTGTTGAGGAGCTATGCCAAGAGCGTTGTGTGTTCCCTAATGCATACTTTCATATCCTCTCTAACCATATGGTTCATTCAGTTTGGCTGTCTTATTGTGACAGCCAGCAAGTTATTTTTGGCAAGGTCACCCAGCCTTTTTTGGCCTTTTTACTGAGCCCTCTTTTTGTTGGCTACATAACTCTGTGCCCTTTAGCCCTGCTAACTAGTAGAATGATGCGTGTGCTAATCATTTCAACATGGTAAAATTTGAAACTCCTAACTGGCATATTTGACATAACTATAGGGGTGGGAAGAAAACTCCGCTCTGCCAGCATAGCGGATAAAGCCAGCCACCCCTGCTCCCCGGCCCGGTCCCTGTTTCTGAAAGCAGCCAGGCTGGGGAGAGCCTCCCCGGGCCCCAGTGGACCCCCGTCCCCAGCGCCCGGACCCACAGCTGGCTTGCAGGATGGGGCTCACGCACCCCGGGGCCAGCCGGACGGAGCACGAGCCCCGGGCCTGGCCTCAGCTTCCGAACCCTAGCCAGGCCGGGGAAAGTCTCCCTGGGCCCCAGCGGACCCCCGTCACCAGCGCCCGGACCCTCGGCTGGCTTCCAGGACGTGGGGCTCCCGCAGCCAGGGACCTTGGGACGCAGCACGAGCCCCGGGCCCGGTCCCAGCTTCTGAAAACTAGCCAGGCCGGGGAGTGCCTCCATGGGCCCCGACAGACCCCCGGCACCAGCGCCCGGACTCTCGGCTGGCTTCCAGGACAGGGGGCTCCCACAGCCTGGGACCCTGGGATGCAGCACAAGCCCCGGGCCTGGTCCCAGCATCCGAACCCTAGCCAGGCCGGGGAAAGCCTCCCCGGGCCCCGGCGGACCCCTGTCACCAGTGCCCGGACCCTCGGCTGGCTTCCAGTATGGGGGGCTCCCGCCGCCTGGGACCCTAGGACGCAGCACGAGCCCCGGGCCCGGTCCCAGCTCCTGAACTCTAGCTGGCCAGGGAGAGCCTCCCCGGGCCATGGTGGACCACCCCCGTCCGCAGCACCTGGACCCTCGGCTGGAACAAAGGAAGGTTAATCCCAGTCCGCGTCCTCACCCCGACGGCTTGCCAAGGGAGTCAATTTTTCTCAACTATTAAGCCCCCATGTAGTGGGGGCTTACAGAACTTTGGGGAGGGACAAAAGTTGGAGTTAGCCCGGCCGCCAGTCCATAGGGCCATCTGGTCACCCAGCCCGCAGGGCCATCTGGTCACCCTGCCCGCAGGGCCATCTGGTCACCCTGCCTGCAGGGCCATCTGGTCAACCTGACCGCAGGGCCATCTGGTCACCCTGGCCACAGGGTCATATGGTCACCCTGAACATAGGGCCCTCTGGTCACCTTGACTGCAGGGCCATCTGGTTATGCAGCCAGACGACCAGATGGCCTGGGACGGCCCAGCGCCCAGATGGCCTGGGAGGGTGCCGTACCCAGTTGCCTTTGCAGTCCGGCGAGGGTGGCTGGGCGCACCGAGGCAGCTGCTCGGGAGGGTTCTTCCCCCGGGTGGCTGCTGCTCGCCTCCCTGCCGACTTGCCCGGGAGCAGCGAGAAGGGGAGGCTCATTTGGCCCAGGCCATCTGGTCACCCTGCCGACCCGCAAGCGATGGTGGCCCCCATCCCCGCACCCCAGTAGGGCAGGGATGGGAGCGGGAGGCCCCCGTGCCGGAGGGCACGTGGTGGAGGCTGCCTCCCGCGGGCCCACGTTACCCCCTCTGCGTCCCTCCAGCCGGTCCGGCGACAAAGGGACCCACCCCTGGGTGTGGTGGAGGAGGGTGTCCGCGGGCACCCATGAACGGAGAGACAAAAGCTTAGCTCAGAGGATGACTTTCAATAGATTGCAGCGAGGTAGCTGCTCTGCTACTTACGAAACCCTGACCCAGAATCAGGTCATGTAAGAAGGATTTAGCAGCGGGTGCCCCACTAACATGCGGTACACTAAGGACGATGGAGGTGACCCCCTTCCGTACACGCTCCGGTCTCCAAGCGAGCGGCTCTACACACCGGCCCCCCAAGAGAGGCCGGCTATCCCAGGCCAACCGAGGCTCCATGGCACTGCGGTTTTGTTACGGTTTAGAGGGGATTCTGACTTAGAGGCGTTCAGTCATAATCCCACAGATGGTAGCTTCGCCCCATTGGCTCCTCAGACAAGCACATATACCTAATGTCTGAACCTGCGGTTCCTCTCGTACTGAGCAGCATTACTATTGCAACAACACATCATCAGTAGGGTACAACCAACCTGTCTCACGACGGTCTAAACCCAGCTCACGTTCCCTATTAGTGGGTGAACAATCCAACGCTTGGTGAATTCTGCTTCACAATGATAGGAAGATCGAAGGATCAAAAAGCAACGTCGCTATGAACGCTTGGCAGCCACAAGCCAGTTATCCCTGCAGTAACTTTTCTGACACCTCCTGCTTGAATCCCAAAAAGTCAGAAGGATCGTGAGGCCCCGCTTTCACGGTCTGTATTCATACTGAAAATCAAGCTCAAGCGAGCTTTTGCCCTTCTCCTCCACGGGAGGTTTCTGTCCTCCCTGAGCTCGCCTTAGGACACCTGTGTTATTATTTGACAGGTGTACCGCCCCAGCCCACCTGCCACTGTCCCGGAGCAGGTTGCGCCCGGTGGCAGCCGTGGTGCGTCCATTGGGGCGTAGGGGCGTAGCCCCACCAGCCCTGCTTGGACCCGCGGCTGCCGTAAAATAATTAAAATAAATGTTTTTACTCACTGTGTGTATTTTAAATAAATTAGCACGATATTTATCCGAGCGCCGCCGGGCAGCACCGACTGAAACGGGAGTGCGCAGGGAGGGGCGGGCTGGTGTGGTGATTGACAGTGAGTCGACGAGTCTCCAAGTTGTTTTCTCGCATGTATGCTTCGGGCAGCAACTTGCCCGAGTATGCGCATGAAATTCCCCAGGGCCCTCACATAATCCATTTAGCTAGTAGGGGGGGGTGCAGGTTTATTCGTGCTGCAGCCCATGGCAGCAAAAGGACGACAGGGCGAGCAGTTAGTGTGCCGTCCAAGCCAATCCTGGCGCTGCATGCAGCGCCAGGATTGGCCGGTCACCGCGCAGCGCAGCAGGGGCATCCATATTGGATGCCTAGCATGAGTGGCTCAGCCGCCCTGCACAATGGCCAATCACTGTCTCTGACTTAATGTAGTCATGCAGTGATTGGCCATTTGCGGCGCGCGGCGCTGCAGTGTCGTTGGATCCGGTTCACTCACCTCGTGGTGTGTGGAGTGGAGACAGTGCCTTTGATTGCCTGACGCCGCCGCCTGTTGCCTTTCTTTCTGGAGTCTGGACCCGTCGTGACAGTCACATACTTCTTCTTCTATAGTGTGTGAGTACAGCTATCTGCCTTCCTTTTGTCTCCTATCCTGACCTTCACCCCTTTCTCTCCTTCTCCCCCATCTCCCCTTCGTTTCTCGACCCCACTCTTCTTCTTCCCACGGGAGGCTGGTGGAATGCAACCAGGTCAGATGAAAAAAAAGGTAAAAGGTACATTTAATCAAGATTTGGACCGTTTAAAAAGACCTCCCGGACTTGACGGATTTACAGGGAAAGCGCTCGTGCGGACAACACCCTGCAGAGGCATTCGTTGTTCTAATTACAGGGTTTGACTTGTCGAGAATTAATGGCGAAAAGTAGAAGGTTGGCCTTGACTGGGCCTTTGAAATAAAGAGTTTATATTACCTGGAAGTAAAGGCACTGGGTTAGTAATAATGCAACAAACAGAACCGCTTTGAATTCATACACTTTTGCTCCTATGGCATTTAAAAAAAGAAATCTGTAAATATTTTCAACCTGTATTTATTTAGCAACGAGTTTGTATAGCTGCGCAATAACCAGTAGTACAGTGAGTTAGGTACGGCTTTGGAAGCAGGATTTTCATGGTCCAAGGCAAAATGGTAGCTAGTCATTTGGGCGCTCAACGGTTGTATTCTAGAAACCTCTTGGATTTGCACCATAAATAACACAGCTGCCTACAGTGACATATCTGCAGCACCATACTTTATTCTGTACAATGTTTAAAAGCACATAATTCAACTAAGATACAATAGCAACATACAAAGGTTGTGCTATACAGAGTGGTCAGACCCCCGGCTGGCTTTGACAGGTTCTGCACTGCTGCAGTGTGAGTTGCATTTCGTGAGAAGGGTGACTTAAAAAAGAGAATACTGTATGCTTTACCTTTCACTCAGGAAACAGAAAGATGATGGGTGGAATGACTTGGTGATGGGTGAAATGAATCTTTGCCACTTGTAATTATTCTGGGTGCTTTCCACTCCATCCGTATTTGATCCACCATGCCACGACAGTGGCTTTTTTCACATAATTATGGCTATGCCTCATTTGCCTCATAATCCTTCACCTGCTGCATAATCTACAGATTTTAACAAAAATTGTTTATAGCTCAAACGGATCAAAAGTTAATGAAAACATGGCAATGTAGGTTCACAGGCAATGAAAGTCCCTTTGCAAAGGTTAACTGGTCATCTTTTGGTTGCTTTTTCCTTCTTTAGTTGTTAAACTGGCACTAATGGCGCGAAATATTTGCCCAGACGGTATGAACATGTGTAGTAGAAATTACAAAATAATTAAGTAATAGTATTAACAAATGTGCCGTATATGCTGCACAATTTGCCTTTTCTTGCCACATAATTTAGTGAACCCTGCCACATAATTTTGTGCTCCTATTCTGCATAATTTCAGTGACTCTGACTATGCCTCGACACAGATATATGCAAATCAGCCATAGCTATGCCCCAATGGGAGCACCCTTACTGAACTGCAAGGACAGGCCCAGGGTCTGACTGGCCTATAGGCCAAGAGGCAGTCTCGGAGGGGCTGTCTGACAGGCGAGTATCTGGGCCAGTTTTTGACTGTTTGTGGGCCTGTATTATGGTCTTCGGGATGGATTTTACCATTGATCTCCCTGATATTAAAAAAAACCATTTCCTGCAGCAAGCTCAAATTCATCCATTTTTCCATACCTTGCAAAACACATACAGTGTGTCTTCACAAATTCAAAACAGCCCCAATTTGCAAACATGGGCCACTTTTGTAGCTATCTAATTCACTAGCGGGAAGCTGTTTTAGTTTTGGTGCCTGGACCTATTTTGTGTCCCATTCCAACCTTGGCCAGCCCCCTCCAAATGGGAACACAACCATCCTCAAACCTGTTTCAGCCAATTTAGGCCTCAAGAGTAAGGTTTAGATGTATTCCTATGGCACAGTGAGCTCTGGACTGAAGTCTGGGAATACTTGACTCACTTAGTGTACCACACTGAGGGGTAGTATCTCGAGCAGGACTGTTCCTATTAGAGGAGGACCATGGCTGACTTGCACCCCTCCCAGGAGATCTGTGCTCAGCAGGTTGGCAGAAACTGGAGGAGGATTTTAAGCACATCCACCACATTGAAACAAAAAGTCAATTTCCTGACCTTTTGCAGTAAAGCAGGCCTATCCTTGCCTTCCTTAGTGCTGATCCTGCAGTTTGGCCACACAGGGATGAAGCTAAATTGTGGATCAGCAATAGGACCCCTTCCTTTGACCACCGCCCCATGACTGTTTTTACACCTTCTTTCCGACACAGTAACATGGTCGGTCTCAATATGTCATCAGGACGATTTGTATGCACTTTTCTTTGGCCTGGGGGAGTTCAATAGATGGTTTCATCTTCTGTGACTTATGTGAAAGATGGGTGTGAGTTGTGGGCTTCCTATGTCTCTCCTGACATGGGCACCCAGTTGTCTTTTTGTGAGTTATCTAAGTGCCACTCTTGACCTCAAGGTAGTTGTCCATTGTTCACTCTGTTGTACAATCCTTTACTTTGTTTTCATGTACATAAGAACAGGATTGAGACCCTTATTGGAATGCAATTGAAACCCAGGGATACCCTGGTGAAGTGTGACTGGCCTGAATGTTTGCGAGTAGATGGTCAAACTTTTCTTAAAGATCCTGCTTATAGAGAGCTACTTTGTACCAAGTGACCATGCTTGTCCATGTGCGCTTTAATGAGTGTCATTTGATCATAGACAATGACTTCAAGAATCCAAAGCACGTATGAACAGATTGGATTCAGGGGATCTCTATCAATGGTCCTCAGAAGCCCCTTGAAACCAAAAAAAAATTCCCTTCAATTTTCAGCCAGAGGCCACTCATTTTCTGTGCTTGAAGTAGGGCACAGGGCCCTCTTGCTATTTTTTTTTATTTTGCAGAGTTCTCCCCAAAGGGCAGCAGAGGGGAGAGAGGGGCATAGACCATGGACGTCAATTCACCGAAGTGACAGGGGTAGTGGATTCATTTCATATGCAAACGACGAAGTGCTAGAAAACAAAAAATCAGGCTGCAGGGGAGAAGTGAGTGGGGGCGGGGAAGAGTAGTACTGCTTTTCATTCAGTCAGGTTTTTTAATGTTCTATCTGGCTGAAAATAGAAGCCCTTTCCTTCCCTGTCACGCTGCTTCATCTCTACCCATCACGCAGCGAATGACCTTTCAGCCTCACAGGAAGTTAAGTTTAGCACCCCTCAGACCTCAGTCATTTATGTCTGAAGTCCGGTAAAGGCAGCTTCTTCGTGTTTCTGCTTTCACTCTAATTTCATGTGTTTGTGTGTTCCTTTGAAAAAAATTAGATTCCAATTTTCAAATAACATATTCGTTGTATTGCTGTGCTGAACCATTCAAAATACAGATTTTTTTTTTCTCATTAAAAATCCAGATTTTTTCCCCAGTGTCATTTACCTTGACATTTTATGTGGTATGTATTCATCTATGTGAGTGGATGGTACTTAAAAAATGGATTTTTCAAGAATTTATATCCGATTCATTTCCAATGTATTTCCGGTATGTAATGAGGCGACAATAGTTCACAGTGTTTATGTGGTGTTACTATATGTGTGTAATGTGCACACATATCCTGTGGCTGAACTTACACTCAAGCATGCTCAGCTCCCAAGCGTGACTCAAGTTACACAGGCAAGGATTGGAGCATGGAATCCACGCCTGTGCTGTGCCTTCACTCCTGTATCCTTTAATGCTACCAAGATAGTGTTTGCTTCACTGATAAATCCAACAGGGTGCTTATTCATTTATTTATTTATTCATTTTTACATATCGCGGTCATTACCCAAAGATGTCAGAGTGATTTATGATAAAGTAGGTTTCATTACAACTTCTTCTACTCTTAGAGCTGAGATTTCCATGAAAGTCTAATAGTCTGAATTCAGCACCTGAGCATAATAGGACGGAATGTATGAAGCTCTGTGGTAATACTGAATAAGCAGCTACCTATGTTATGCCATCTATTTATGTAATAACTGCACTTTCACAATTGCTTTATTAACCTTCCTGCTTTCTCAAATTTGCTTGAAAATGCACAATTGTTCTTCTTTTTTTTCCAAAATTTTCTTGGGGGGGGTAACCCCCCCAAAAACCCCTTTTGGGGTTCGGGCACGCTCGCTGCGCTCGCTCCCTACGGTGCGATATGCTAATTAGTTTGCGCCCCACCACTTTAAAATCTTACCCACCGCCCCTGCCCGGTGGGCGCCAGGCGCTTGGAGCCAGAAGTGAGAGCCTCACGGGGCTCGCCCCCCCTCACCGGGTAAGTGAAAAAACAAGAAGAGTAGTGGTATTTAACTGGCGGCCCGAGGGCCACCCACTTATCCTACACCTCTCATGTTTCTTCACAGTGCCAGACTAGAGTCAAGCTCACCAGGGCCTTCTTTCCCAGCGGATTCTGCGAAGCCCGTTCCCTTGGCTGTGGTTTCGCTAGATAGTAGGTAGGGACAATGGGAATCTCGTTCATCCATTCATGCGCGTCACTAATTAGATGACAAGACATTTGGCTATTTCTGTACCACCTCACTGTGGCTCATTCTGGGTTATTATTAGGGCTCCCGGTTTTCCGTTTTTACGGATTTATACATATAAATACAGACGGAAATCGATATTTCCTTCGTCTGTATTTATATATATAAACGGCAAAATACTTCTAAATGTTGCCGCGCGCGCTGCCGTGTTTCAGTGCAGAGTTTCTTTAACACGCCCCCGTTCCAGGAAATACCTTCAATCCTTTCCAATCAGGGTCTTTTGGTGTCTTCATGTGGGCCTATGGGCGCAGGGTCTTTCAGTGACGATTGTGCCCTCAGCCTATCCTGTTACGAGTCGGAATTGCTTGTTGTGGCGGCTCTGCATGCAGTGCGTGGGCCGCACAGTTGGGGGCATCACCTCGGCTCTCGGAGCGCGGGCAGCGAGTGGAGGAGCGACTGAATCACCCTGGGTGCCCCTGCACTGATTCCCCTGCCAGGGGCACGTGAGCCTGTATGGTTTTTCTGCGATGCACCGGCCTTGGGGTTGTAAGTATTTATTGACGTGTCTCTCCCCCATGATGCTCTCCTCCGTCGTCCCACTTCTCAGTCTACCTCGACTGACCTCATATAGAAAGTACCCCCACCAGGTCCTCACCGCCCACCTCCCCATAAGTCCCCTACCAGCCCCCTTCTGAAATTGCCGAAGCCAGGAGTGCACAAGCCCGGGTGCTTGTAAAACACAAACTCGAGAGGCACCCAGACGTTTTCAAAGACAGTGTAGCCATGCTCCTTTATCTGGAACGGTGTCTCTGCCACACAGCGCAGTATAATAAGGTATTACACTTTGAAAGCAGCTTCCTGACTTTTTACACTGCCTTCCCCTTCTCGACAAGTTAATGCATTCTCTACATAACATTCATTTTTTCCCACACAGACTGCGAATGGACTATAGAAAAAAGAATTTGCAACAAAATGTCGATATAAAAGACAACACTTACAAATTATGTAAGGATAGATATAATTCACTCAGAATGTCTTGTGACCAGAATTCCCCTAATGTGGAAAAAAGTTTACTACTTTCCCTCACAGGTTAAAACTGTACCTGTGTGACTTTGATGCAGGTCTCCCGAACACAGGGACTCTTCCAAGCTATGGGTCACTCAAGGGTCACAGTACTTCTAAAACACAAGACTTCTCACACCAAAAAACATTTCTCTTTTGATGGAGCTTCCAAACCATGTCAATGTTTTTACCAAAAAAGAGGAAAGGTTTTACTAGACAAATAGAGTACTCCAAACTTAATTTGACGTTTTAAACAAAACTAGGACACAGGAACAGACCGATGCACTACGAGCAAGTCTAGGTCTGTAACACATTCGGGGACACAAAATACAACTTCTGCTTTACAGCGGTTTTACTACCGAGAGATATGACATGCCAGGGTTTTGAAATGGGCCGTGACCACTTGGCACAACAATGCTTTTATAGTTGTTTATATATATATATATGCTAATTCAAAGCTGTGGATTTTTTTAAACACTGGTAAACTCTTGAAACCATTTCTGGAGGGTGTAAGCTCCCCAAACTATGATTTGAAAGCCTTGACGTCAACAGTAGCCAAACCCTTCACAATAGCCTGCTCTGTCCCTTCCTTTCTAGGAGTTGGGAATGGCACGGGGGTAGATGGGACATATTGATAGGAATTTACATGCACAACCAAAAGTCGGGAGTCCAGAGTGTGGTGTCATAAATGGCATTTAATTAATCTGATCAATATTAAGGGCTACTTACATCAGTGCAACCGCCACTGCGACATCTGCTGGAGGATCGCCACAGCCGTGGTGAGCCTGCCTGCCTGCCTGATACAAACACAAACTCGAGAGGCACCCAGAAGTTTTCAAAGACAGTGTAGCCATGCTCCATTATCTGGAACGGTGTCTCTGCCACACAGCGCTAAAATAGCATGCGTAGCCGCAGTGAGGGCCTGGTACGTCACTCTCTTGATGCGAGCGCAGTGTGAATATGAGTGCTTTGAGTAGTCCGCCTGGGAATGGGGATGTATGTGTGGAATATTGTGTTGCTGCTGCTAAGTACAGATGACCACTATGGCAGAAGCTTTGGAAAGTTCCGTAAGAGATGTGTACAATGGCAAAGTTTTCAGAGGAATGTATTGTTTTGACCAATAACAACCGGGCGCTGGTGTGCATTGTCAATTTAAATAAATGCGGAAAAATACTAGCTGTTGCGGCGTCTTTTGCTTGTGGCAAAAATAAATGTGGATAAATGCAGAAAAAATGCCCAAAAAATAAATATGGATAAATACAGACGGAAATGGCAAAAAAATAAATACCATAAAACCGGGAGCCCTAGTTATTATGCTGCCCGTCAATTTGGTTTAGCTTCAAACAATACAACATTCTTTCTCTCAGCAGTACAGCCACACTGAACGCTGTCCTCACTGGAACTGGGATCACGTATAGGCCAGAGATAGTACACCCTGCAGTACTATTCCAACAATTTATAATTGTCTACGAACAGTCCAGAGAAATTAAAATATGATTAGCAGGACATCAATAATCAACGTGTGGTAATTATGTGTATGAGATTATTTGAGACCTATTCATCAGTCAAGACATTTCAATAAGTATGATGTACACAACTATATCTAAATTGTTGTAAGCACACATTTATAAAAATACACATCTACAAATTGCACATCTACATAGAAAATGCACATCTATAAAATTCTAAATGTTCACATCTTTAAAATTCACATCTATACTAAATCTTGTGCCAACTATAAACCTATATGTTAAAACAATATGCTTTATAAGTGTGACATGTGTGCTGCAAGGAAGTTTACATCTGAATATAAGCTTGATACTCAATTGTCCATGAATACTTGGCAAATTTTAAGAGTGTCCATTAAAGTAGTCAGGCATACATTTTTCTTGAATGGGAATGACATTTGCAGACCTAAATCAGCAAGATCAACATCATTACATTGAGGCCAAATACCACAACATCCAACGATAAAGTCATAAAATGTTACGGTGTAGCATTTTGTGAGATCTTTGATTTGCTGTGACAGATCCTGATAGTATTTCCCTTTACTCTCAAATGCTTATTCAAGGGAATTCTGTGAGTTTTCATAACAAATTGAAACATCACTCACAACTGCTGTACCATTTTTGGTAAACACTACATCTGGTTTTCGTAGTTCACCTTGATTATTCTTAATACGAGGTTCCCAGATGCCATCCAACCACACCTTTTTGCTCTATCAATGAGCAATTCCAGAATTTTGTTATGTCTTTTTATCCTAATGTACTTGGTTTTAGGACATGCGCCTGAAATATGAGAAATTGTTTCGCAAACATCATTACAACACCTACATGTAGAAAATGTACGATTTCTTCCCCTAGTGATGGTTTCTCTAGTATATAAAGCATTTGCTCTTAACATCAGCGCAGCCATGTACTGGTTTTCTTTCATTTTCTTATACTTGCTAATCCAGAAGTTTGAGGTTGGATTACTTGCTAAGTATCTTATACGATCACCTTGGACAGGGAGATTTGCCCATTTCTCAAATTCTTCTTTTCTCCATTCATATGTTGCTAACAAATTTAAGTCATAACTCAGAAACCTACTGTCTAAAATGTTGAGTTTGTGCGTTTTGATGATGTTATCAATTTTTTCATTTATTTCTTCTCCTGCATACATGAATGAATGAGCTATGTACAGATCCGGAGCTGCCCTGACACCCAATAAACTATTGACTTTATTGAGACCAATTTGTGTACATAGTTTTGGTATACTAAAGCCCCTACATTATCTTTTCAAATATAGGAGACCATCACATGTGTATGCAGGAAGGTGTAGAAAATGTTTGACATACTCTTTTATTGTTTGATCCAGAACATTTAAAGTTTTAGCTTCTGTTCCTGTCATTTCCAATTTGTATGATAGTTTAGGTACCAAGTACTGACACAAAATTTCTATTTTCTGCGTCGGCTTAAGTGCTAGATTATCAAGTTTTTTAGCCCAACTGACAAGAACCTCATTCATTTTGCTGTTTCTTGTATGGCCAGTGTGTGGATCAAAGTTCAATCCAAGGTATCTCTCACTTTCTCCTGGATGAATGTTTTCAATATTTTCTTTTTCAAACTGCCATGGTTTACGGTTGTTAATCAGGGTTTTATCTTTATGGTGACTGATATAAAATCCATGTGTTTTTTTCACATTAAGATTTAATCCTGTTGTTTTATTGAACTTTTCAATGATTTTCAGATTTGTACTCATTCCTTCCCAGGTGCTGCTGAGTACTGTGATGTCACCTGCAAAGGCGAGAGCGGTGATTTGCTCAATAAGTCCATCTGATCCAAATGTGAAGCCCTTGCCGTTTTTTATGAAGATCATAGATCAGGAGATCCATGGCAATGGTAAATAATAGTGGGGATAAAGAGTCACCTTGTTTAACCCCAGATTTCATTGTTATTTCAGGAGTTGCTTCATTGTTCTTTCCCTTGAAAAATGTTGTTGAGTCAGTGTACAAGTCTGAAACTCTGTGCCTTGCGAGACTCTATATAATGTGACCATGGCTGACAGAGTCGAAGGCTTTTGAGATATCTGTGAACACTGCTGCTAATGAGTGACTGTTTTTTCGTGCCCCTTTTATGATATTTTGCAGGAGAGTCAGATTCTCGAGACAACCTCTCACCTTCATGAAGCCTTTTTGTCTCGTATTCAATTCAACAAAAAATAAGAGTATTTTAGTAAGTAGCTTTGTGAATAACTTAATGAATGCAGTAACGATGGTAATTGGACGCCAGTTACTGATTTTTTTAAGCTCACTAATCGGTACATTCTGGGGTATCAATATTGATCGATTCTTTTTGATACTTTCTGGTACTCTTCTTATCAACAACCAAGACGATATAATTCTGGGCAGCACTCTTGGCTGCCTGCTGTGCACCTTATACAAGTCATTCAGACCAATCTTATCAGGCCCCACTGCTTTCTTTAACCCCATGCGTGCTGCGGGTTTTCCCGCTGTGCGCTGACTTTTTCAAAAAGCCGCGGTTCATGACGAGCTCAGCTCATCATGAGCATACGACAGGCGTAACTTATGATGAGCTGAGCTCTTCGTGAGCGTGGAAGGGGTTAAATCAGAGTCCTCAAAGCCATAAGTTATTTCGAGCAGTGTTATTTCTTTACATAAATTTCTAATTTCATAATCCTCCGGTATCCGATCAATCTGCATGAATTTAGGGTTTTTCTTTTTTTCGTTTTCAATTATGCTTTTGTAGTATTGAAAAATGTCATCAGTACTGATTTGGCAAGTGGCATCTTCTGCCCCATCAGTGATAATCCAGGCAATTTTCTTTTTGTCTGTTTTAAACATTGCCTGGTATTCCTCATAGCTGCCCTTTGCTTTTGCATCAATTTTCTTGTGCATCCAATTAAGCCTTCCATTTTTCTTGTCTTTTTTTGGTATCTTGTTCCCTACTGAGGCATTTTAGTGCTCACCTTGAGCAGAGTTAATAGGCTCATTATTGAGTTCACTTGCTGGTTCATTTGTTGGTACACTTGCTGGTGCAGGACTTATATCAGTGGTGTTTTCTGAGCTATAAGTTACTATCTCATCCATCATATCCATGGAAGCATCGTGTTGCTCTACGTTTTGGGTGTACTTTTTGATTTCTGTGATTCTATCTTCCAGCTCATCAAAGTTCTTGATTTTTAGTGCATGATTGCGATTGATAAAGTCTCTGCGCTTTTCTGTTGTTACTTCCACTGTAACCTCTGGTTCATCGCAAGAGTCATTTTCAGAAACATATGATGCTTGCAGTACATCTTTTGCCGATTTTTTACTCTTATCTCTTCTATCTCTTCTTTTTTCTGCAATTTGTTTTCTGTTTTTATTGTCAAAATGGGGAACAATCAGAACATTAATATTCCTCTTGTTTTCATATACTTTTTCCAATTCTGCTAATAGCAATATTTCTTCCTGTGACCATAATTTTGTCGGTTTGCTGCTTGCTAGAGCTGCTAGTCTTGCCTCATTTTGCGCTCTTGGATGCGCATGCCGAGCATGTTGAGAA